>NC_044331.1:63961431-68961431 GCF_007399415.2 Gopherus evgoodei
CCTTAAACTATACTAAAATAAGGGTACAGTACTAAACTCTTTTTCAAAATCTTAAAATATGATTTCACTATAGACCAGGCTTGAAGTACACCCTGTTAGACTGAGTACCAGTGAATCAGATGTTTCTTGTAATGTTTTTCCTATTCCATCCTTGTCATTTTATTCAGTTTTGAGCTATAGATGTTAAAACAAAATTTGAAGTCCACCATTTTGAAGTCTTAGTTCTGTGTAGCTCCAGTTTCTTAAGAGAGTATTTTGAAGTCATAATGCTCTGATTGCTTGGAATTTTATTTTCAAGATTTTTCATGCTGTTATGTCTGTCTATATATCACATCCTCTTTCAGCTTTCATAACTATAGGTTATAGATATGCGGTCCCCTCTGTCATAAACAATGTGTCTTCTTGTCTGCTCTTTTTTCTACGTAGCAGTTGAAGAGACTTCAAATCACCTTGAATTGTTAGAGGTTAGGGTAGAAATCAGGAACCTATAGTTCTAATACAGTCTCTTCAACTGACTCTCTGTTGTGTTGAATACCTGTCTTGGTAATTCCCACTTTATAAGTGGGAGAAAACATCTTCACTTCAGATGTAGAGAGGATCAGTCCTGTTGGTGGAGTATTTTCTGTCTGAATTTGAAGTTTTTTGCTAGCTCTGAATTGGTGACTAGAACTATGTGTTTGTTGCCTTTTTAAATACACCTAGTTTTTAATCCTCTTGCTGAACCTTGATTTGGTTCATAATGGGCACTGGTGGCTCCGTAATGCAATAGCGTCTTCAATTGTAACATAACGTGCATTAAGTCTGTGAATGTTCACTGCTGTGGTATACCCAGGAGAGGGAGTCCGAGATCATTGTAGCCTCAGTGTGTGTGCATTGCAAAAATAGAAGATACTCCTGTTCTTAATTGGTCTGCTACTTTAATAAAGGTACAGAGGATACCTGCCACTATTTCTCCTCTGAAGATGAGTCAGACTCTGGGTTCCCTTTATATTAGTAAATGACGTTCAAATGTAAGTGAATATCAACATTTTTATGTGAGACTTTCTATGTAGTGGGGATGAATTGCTGTATAAATCTTTAATGTAAAGAACAGCATCAGATTCAGATGTAGTTTAATCTGCACATTTATCATCCTTAATAATTTTACTTTTCAGTTTTCTTTAAACTGTAGAGACTTTAATTAACTTAAATTTCTGACGCAGGAGTTTAGATTACCTGGAGTATTCTTAGAATTCTTGCATTTCTCATTTTGAATATGATTGGGTTCGGCCACTAACAGGTTTTCGTTCTTTTAAAACTTGAACATTGAGTATTCATAAAAACTATTTTCTGTGGTTAGTCACAGAGCTCAGGATTCATATGTATTTTGTGTTATAGTGGTGGTGGAATGAAACTTACTTTTATCACTTCTCTACTGCAACAGTTTTTGGTCTAAATGTATCCTGGGTAGATATTTTAATATTTTAAAAAGATTAGTTAGCGAGTTGTATTGATTTCAGTATTTCTTGCTTTAATGGCTATCATACATGAGTATCACTTTAAGGCTTTTCTACTGAAGTAGAAAAACACAGAACAAGTTTAAATGTACCTAATCAATTAATATTTGTTTGCAACTGAGTTATTTGGAGCATTAACGTCTTAATATAATCACAATTAAATACTCTAAATTTAGTCACACCAGAGCCCTAATGCTGTGATAAACAAAGGTTATGTCAAATAACTACACACTTTGAAATTCATTATTTAGATCTTGTTTAACTTTAAAATCAACAAAGCTCTCAATCTTTAGTCTACATGGATTGCTGTTAAAATCCTCACTTGCACAGTGAATTGTCCGCTTCGTTGTCTGAGACGTGAGGATGTACCACATGCCTTCAAAGCCCCTTGTTGAATCTATTTCTTCTTCCAGTCAGTGTTTTTAAGATAGTCCCCACTTCATTTTGCATAATACGTTATAGAAAAGCTGCCTATCAAAATAAAATTTGAGAATATGCTTCATGTGTAATGAACTATCTTCAGTATGCTATATTGGATAAGTAATGCAGTGCTGATGGCATTTTAACCAATATGGAGAGCAAGGAAGATACTAACTATTACATGAAAACTTAGACCGACAGATTTTTATATTGGTACATAACTGAATAAACTCTGTAGCAAATTGAGTTGAACAAAGTTGGAGAATACTTTAGAGCGAGACTTCAGTTATTTATAAGAGTATGATTACAGAATATGTGGCAACTGGTTAAGACATAATTACTTACAGAATGGGAGAATTTTAGTGTAGTTTGCCACTTCCTAATATAAGTAGTGTCCAATTCTCAGTGGTACACTAGAGCATAAACTGTGGCATTAATACTTTAGCTGTTAAACATTTTTGTGTTCTCTTCTTCAGGGGAATGTAGCCACCACTTGATTTATTAACCTGCTCATGCTTATTACAGTTGAGATTGCATTTCTTTTTTTATTTCATGGCTCTGGAATTTGTGTAGAATCTAAGCAATTATTTGAAAATTAAATCTGTATGAAGTTAGACACAGTCAAAAAGCATTAAAAATTAAATTTATTCTTAAACTGAAGTGTTGTCTTCCTGAGGCTTCAGACATCCTGAATAATTGCCCTGAAGTATAAATCTGCCTCACTCACTTAAATCGATTTTAATGTTAATATTAATTGTTTAACTGCTTATGATTTTCATGGAAACCTACACCTTGATGTGCTTACTGTTTCAGTGGATGGCTGATTCCTGTCAAGCATTGCTGGGTTAGAAAACTAGGAATTACACCTCCAAAATTTAGGTCATTTCCATTATTACTAGTAAGGGCAGGGAAAGAAGTTCAGCCCCTTCCAGGGACACAAAGATCAACCATCTCAACCCTTAATTGGTATCAGAAGGCTTTAAATATCCCTTACCAAACTTCAAAATTCACTTAACTGTACTGAAGATATTAAGGGTATGTATTGATAATACATAATTCTATGCCACATTAAAAACTGAATATTTTGTAGCAGCATAAAATGGAAATATATTCCAGCAATCTCATTTAAGACTATCAGAGAACAAAGGGAATACTGCATTCATGTAGGTTAATTTAAAAACTTCTGAATATATTTCAAATTACAGAAATGTCAGTTTTCACTATTCTGGTTATAGTAGTATTCACCAATGCTGCTTGTAGTATAGATTGGTGTGTGTGTGTGTGTGAGTAAATCTGTAACCAGTTTGTAGAAAAGTCTGGCTAGTATATTAAACTCCAGGGTTGTAATTGGATCTGAGCAGGTGGACCTTTGCTTCTTTGGATCTTCACTGAAGACTACAGATTAATTTGCAGGATTGAGCTCTTAGTTTAAATTTCTGTATGAGAATTTTTTTTAATTTTTCAAGTCTTCACCCCATAACACATTCAGATTATTTAAATGACATCTCAGATTAATCTGTTATGTCTAATTAATTACTTTTAATAGATTAATACAAAGTCACACTTTACATTTACAGTACTTAAAAGAAAGATTTTTCTTAATGTGAAGTTTTCTGTTTCATCTCCTCGGTGCTTTTTCTATCATTTACAACCTGTTAACTGTAGATTTGTGGGTTTCAGATTAACTGAAACCTTGCTTATCAGCATGCTGGGAATGTTTTAGCTCCGGATGTAACAGTTCAGTGTGAACTAAAATCCAGGATAAAAGTGTGAAGCAATAAAGCTTTTGTATCTGTGGAGCCCAGTGATCTATAAACTACTGATCAGTTTCTGAAAGAAATAATATCAATACTGGTAACGAGCGCATAGTAAAAAATACTTGATAAATGGGAGAGCATATGAGCTCTCTTACTTTAAGAAATGTAAAACTTACTTTCAAATCCCATATGGCTCAATGTAAAAAGCATGCTAATTTTTTAGCATTTCTGTTGCCCTCCAAGGACTGACAAATCTTTACATGTTGGAGAAATATTTTGACAGAAAGCCAACAGGATGTGGCACTATTTTTATAGGCAGTATATGAACCTTTTTGAAATTTGCAAAGCGTTACCACATTTTCAATGTTTCAAACCAGGTAGAAACTCTGGCTTTTGAACAATTTTGTTCTTTCTGTTATAAAGTACCCAAGAATGTTCAACCAACTAAATCATTCAAGTGACTGAAGACTAATAGCTTCTTGACATAATTCTATATTAGGATGCAATGGAACAAGCAGAGACCTTTATTGTCAAAATAGTTTTTTGTAATGCTGAGATTTTCTGTGGAATTACAGTATATTAACAGAAAGTGCACTTTATATCTCGGATATTCTTCGTTGAAGACACCATTTTATCTGCTTATGATCCTCCTTGTGTTAAACTGGTCACATGACATTGTTTGCTTACATAGTTCACATTAAATCTCACTAAAAGATTTGTTCGTAAATTCTAGTTCCTAGCTGGCTCTGTCTTAATATACATTTGTCTGAAACTATTTGGTGTGTGTTCATTACACTGCCGAATTAATTGCAAATAAATGTAGTTCCAAAATACAGTGATTCAGATTTCTTTACTCTACCTCTTTGTACATGTTCTAATAAAAATTGTTCCTTGAGTTACATGTGCTCTCTGGAAAATAATTGAGCTCTACCTCATTAAGCAACATTTCCTTCACCTCAGAGCATGCAACCTACAATATAGTCAATTATCATCTGTAGCAACCAATTAGAGGCAACTGCTTAATTAGAAAGCACTTTGGTTGTCAACTGACCATTGCTATTTCTCTTACTGCATATATGGGAGGCTTTTTACATGATAGGAAAGGAAGTACATTGATTGACTGCACCACCTGTGTTAGTAGATATTTCCATTAAATGTTAAGTTCAGGTTTTTCACTGTTTAAACATTTGGTTAAAAGGACAAACCAATATACATGTAGGATTATTAACTTGGGATGTCAGTTGGGAGTATAGGAAAACTTCAAAACAAATTCTTGGCATATATTAGGGTATTCAGCTCTCTAACCAGTTGTATTAGATTATTCTGTTTCTGGATGGTTGCCAGCCTCATCTGTTTATGAAGCTAGCTTCTCATCTGCAGAAGTTCACATGTAAATAAGAACTGTTGGAGAATCTGAGTGAGGCCTGGTCCACACTACAGCGTTAAATCGATTTAAACAGCGTTAAATCGATTTAACGCTGTACCCATCCACACTACAAGGCACTTTAAATCGATTTTAAGGGCTCTTAAAATCGATTTCTGTACTCCCCAACGAGAGGAGTAACCCTAAGATCGATATTACTATATCGATTTAGGGTTAGTGTGGACGGAAATCGAAGTTATTGGTCTCATTCTTTTACTGAGCTGCCCAGAGTGCACCGCTCCGGAAATCGATGGTAGCCTAGGACGATGGACGCACACCACTGAATTAATGTGCCCTAGTGTGGACGTGTAAAATCGATTTTATAAAACTGGTTTTATAAAATCAGTTTTAATTTAGATTTTTATGCTGTAGTGTAGACTTGGCCTGCGTTTTGCTTTGTAGAAATCTTGAGTTATACATTTAGACTACATTTAGGTAGTCTGTGAATAGTGGGGGTGAGATGGAGGAAAGAGTTCAGCATTTGTACAGCTTTAAAGTGAAATCTAATAGATATCTATTTTAATTGAGCTTTAAGCGTAAGAAATCAGAAATTATTCAATAAACAATCTGAGCTATTCATTAGTACCTTGGTACTTTGAGTCTGTCAGGTTGTATGGGTGTATTTTATCATATTGCAGCCCAGTGCCTCCCACAATTCTGCTATACATGGACTGTTTGCCTCATTTCTGCAGTTCTGGAGGTAGTTCAAAGCTACAGCAGAGCATGTGCTGGCCATGCCCCCTTCTCCTTGCTGCCAGATCTTAAGCCTTGGTGGCAGCAGTCAAATGATGGCTTGCTTTGTTCCCATCCTTTTCTTTAGCATTTTATTTTTAGCTGTTTTTCAGGCAATAGCAAGCAGTTTTCTTTATTTCAAGCTTCTCCTCTTCCTCCTCCTCCTCCTCCTCCGTCCTTGTCCTGAATCTGAGGAGTGTTGGTCATAGCTGCCTGGAACCTCTGCTTTAGTGCCTCCTTGCCAAGCTCCTCTTCTCCCTTTCAGCCAGGACTGAGCAGCCGCACAAGCACTGGGGAAAAATCGAAAAGGTGTGCTATATATGTGAGGCAGCTTTGTCAGGCTCAGCAGTGAGTGAATTATGCCCAACCTGATCCCAGCAGCTAACCCTAACTCTGCTAGGAGATGGGGCTCTTCATTGGTCAGGCATGTTGGGTCCTCTACTACCCCAAGAAGTCCTGACTCCCCCATGGGGGGGGAAAAACTGACCAGGGGAGAGAAGACAAAACAAGGAGAGGCTCTAAGGAGAAGGAAAATAAAACCTGTGGCAACACAGGACTGCAATGATAAGACCTTTGTGAAGCTACCAATCCCCATCCAAGTCCTAAAATGGGTCTCAGTTCTTTGGGGAGAGAACTAAGACTCATAAACAACCTTCCTCCTTCACAATGTGAGTCACTGAATTCTGATAATGGGATCTCATCCCCCATTCAGATGGATTGGGACCTCAAATGGGAGGACCCCAGGATCCACATAAGGCAAGCTGCAAAAGACCATGCTCTGGCCACAGCAGGGCAGCACTGCCCACCAAGTGCATGTGCACAAAATAAATAGCCTGAAAAGAACTTTTGACTCAGCCCCCTCTCCTCTACTGAAGGAATGCTTTCAGACTGAATATGAGCGGGACTTGGAAAAAATTTAACAATATCTTCCACCTCAGTAAGTGTGAGGCCATCTGCTAAAAAGTTGCATCCACAATCCAGATTCAATCCTTATCCTGTAGCTAAGCCTTCAGGGGAACACCTTCCCTCAAAATCGTCCCCGAGGCCATGATTCTCCTGCACTCCTCCTTTGAGGATGTGATCAGAGAGCAGTGGGAGATGCTCAAGAAGGGTAAATACATTCACAGACATGACCGAAGATGATATAAGCTGTAAGAGCCAACAAAATATTACTGAAGTTCCAAAGGCTGATACTGCAGTGGCCTCCCTGGCAGAGGGTGAGGTTGTCCCATTAGAAATGGAGTTCTTGGACTCAATAGAGAGGAAGGGATTTTGAAGCTTCCTCAGCCACTTTAGAAAAATCTCGCAGCCACATGCTTTGAGAGCTACCGTGTCCTGGCTGGGGACCCTGAAGGACATAAATCACCCTGACTTCAGGGCCTTTTTAAAGAAAATTTCCCTGGCAACAGCATTTGTGGCTAATGCATCAATGAATGCAGTGACATTTTTCAACCAGGCTATGGTATCCAGTTCAGTGGCTGGGCAGCTCATATGGCTCTGTCTCTGGAAGTTAGATGCTCAATCCAAGCAGTCCTGTGTTCCTCTGAGTTAACCTGGTCTCTCCTCTTTGGAGAAAAACTAGATAAGATAGTGGCAAAAAGTGCAAGTAAATCTAAGTAGGCCCTTCCCTCTTTGCTGAGCCCTCTAAGAAGGGAGTTTTGAATTTTTGGCTTTTAGGCAGAGACATTCCTGTGAGGTAGGTGGGTGAAAAGTACCAAAGGAAGGATAAACCAAGGGCAAGTTGTGGAACTGAGTCTCACAGCTTCATGACATGACAATGATGTCTCCATCCAGACCTGAATCTAGAAGGCAGAATTTCCCACTTTTCAGAGGAGCAGTGTGCATTGACCACAGACAAATGGATAAGGAACAGAAAATCAGGGAAACCCCCTTGACCTATGGGCTCCACCCCATCTCTTCTTCATCCAGTTGCCAATCTTCAGCAAACGCTGCCAAGCATTCACTGTTCCAAAAGGAGATTTCCTATCTCCTGGATATAGGAGCAATAGAAGGAATTCCCTTGGAAGAAATCTTCTACCCCCCCTCTTTATCATTCAGAAGAGCGCCGTGGTGGGTTGGAGGGAGAGTGAGAGCCATCCTCAACCTTAAGTGGCTCAAAAAGGGTCCTTGGTCTGTTTGGCAAATGAACACCCTGATATCCAGATTTCTCAGAGCAGTCAGGCTGGCCAGGCCATCAATCATACCAGTCTTTCCCATAAGACCTAGCACTGGTGTCCAAGCCTTGACCACTCACCTCTTTGAGCCTTTGACTTGAATATCAGCATTCTGTCTCTCCATCAAAACTTGTTTTCTCCTTGCCATTGCTAGTGAGTTTTAGAGCTAGTAGTCTATATCTATGTAGGAGCCTTACTGCATGTTCCACAGTGAAACGATGCTGAGAATTTCAGAATCTTTGTTCTCCCCAAAGTGTAATTCTCCCTTTTCCATACATCACAGAAGATGATCCTCCCTTCATTCTCCCCAGTGTCACAGCACCTGACTGAGAAACTTAAGTGTGCCGTACACGTCAGAAGAGCATGGAAGATTTACGTTGTGTACGGACTCCACAAGGAGGTCAGGTCCCCTATGTGTGTCTTTTTCCATTCAAAGTGGTAAGCCTCCAAGCTGTCTCTTGTTAGATCAGACAGTGCATTGTTGAGGCCTTGAAGACATTGTGACTTTTTGCTTCAGAAGGAATCAAGATGCACGCTACAGGATCCATGGTGACCTTGTGGTCCAAATGAACTGTTTCTACTGCAGAGAGATTCAGAGTGGCCACTTGGTCATTGGCTAACAGCATTATAAGACACCAAAATGTGAACTTTCGTTCATCTGCAGAGCCCTCTTTTAGCAGGAAGGTGCTGCAGGTGGTGGTTCAGTAACACCGTTGCTTTTCAACTAATCTTCATGGGGAGGGGATTCCCTATCTCATTCTGTTTTAATTTCTCTTTATCCCTCCCTTCTCCTGTTCATTGCTTGCTACCTCCATGTTGCAAAATTGTGGGAGACTTTGGGCTGCAGAATGGAAAATTTCTTATTGCTAGCGTAAAGGAAATTATTAGGTATCTCCCACAGTTCTGTCCACAATGGATGGCTTCACAGCTGATGGCTACCATAATAATAATATTTGGATTATTACCATGCAGTCAGTCATCTACTGTACATAATTAATGAGTCGGCATTACCCCCAAATCTTTTTCAATGTTGCGGCTTCCCAAGTTAGTCCCCTTTAAGAGTGGCCTGCATTCTTTATTCCTAGATGTATAATGTTACCTTTTGGTTGTACTGAAATGCATATTGCTTGTGCCCTACTTACAAAAAGATCCAGATCTCTCTCTCTCTCTCTCTCAAAACTTGTTGTTTTCATTATCTACCACTCCCTAGTCTGTCATCTGAAAACTTCATCAGTAATGATTTTATATTGCTTTCCAGGCCACCGATTTAAAATTGTTGAATAGCATAGGGCCAAGAATCAATGCTAAATAGTATAGGACCCCTTCTAGAAACACGCACAAAAGCAATTTTCAGGTATTTGCAGACACAAAAAGAACAATTACTCCAACTATACTGCTAGTTTATCTTTCTATTCTATCATGAAAAAGCCAAGGACTCTTTAATAGTGAATTTCTACAAAAAGCAATCAACTGAGTCAAAATCAGCTCCTTTTTAGATAAAGTTTTTTCATTATTCACGAAAGGAGGGAAAACGTATCAGGTAGCAAGTCTTGATGGTCTAAAAGCAAGAGTCTGATCTTAAGTATGGTAGAGGTCGTTTAGATTTCAGATATTCAGTAGCTAGAAAAACATCTTTTTCATATAAACTTGTTAAATTTAAATGTTATATTAATATTTTAGAAGGCAGTGTAGATTTTGTCATTAATCCATATTTGTACATCTCTAGAAAGTGGTTAAATCAAAATCACTTGTCATTTTAGTACATTCTTTAAAAAAAATTTTGAAACACTATGAACTTAAGCCTGTAATGGAGATAGGATAACGTTTTTTAATCATTGTAAATTATTAGGATGTTTCCGGGCACTTGGCCAGATAAATCCAGTTTATCCCTTCTGATATTTAAATATCAGGTTTGATCACGAAACATTGACATCTGTTGTGGGTGACCACTAACGAAACAATAGCATGGTTGCCTTTAACGATAGGTCACTGAAAACTGTTTTTAAAAAAGTTAACCTGTAATTAAGGATGGTATAATCTGTCACATAAGGAAAAACTCCCTTATGAAACTATTGCAGCTTTTTGAAACACACACTGAAATGAAAATATGGAAATGCAAAATGTAGATTTCACTTTAAAGAGCATTTGTTTTCAAAGAGTTATTATCCCCCAAACATCCTGAACTCTCCACCAGTATCACAGCCCTCAAAAACATGTATGTAAGGCAATATGAGCTGCAAATACTTGCAGGTTTATTTCATCAGAGTTTTGCATTTAAGGATATATCTGGTTACCATGCTCTTCCTTTTAAGATTAGTTTATAGAGATGCTGTCAGAATTTTTCTGAAGTGTGTGATTCTTTAGGGCTTGTCTGCAGTTTAATGAAGGTTGTATTCTGGAATATCTGCTGTCTCTGGGCAATTTCCCCAACATTTTAAAGATAACAGCTCAGATTAAGGATAGTTTTAGCCTTTGAATTTTCCTAGTTTGGATTATTTTTTTGCCCTTACTATTGCTTTCAAATGTTTAAAATTTCAATTTGATGTACTTGTGCTAGGTGGAGAGCAACTATTAAATTGTCCCATGTGTTGGTATCCTGATACATGATATCATACAGGGTTTACTGTGTCAGATGTTTTCTTCCTTTGGACTTTGAGTAGTCCAATTCATTTAGACAGCAGGACGACATTGGACTAGAGCAGTTGCCACAGCTCAAGTTGATACATCTCTACCCCAATATAACACAACCCAGTATAACTTTGGCTATAACACGGGAAAGCAGTGCTCCGGGGGGGAGCGGGACTGCGCACTCAGGCAGATCAAAGCAAGTTCAATTATAAGGCAGTTTCACCTATAGCTTGGTAACATTTTTTTGGCTCCCGAGGACAGCATTGTATCGGGGTAGAGGTGTATATTTTTTGCACTACTCTCACCTGAATTGTTAATGCTCCTGAGCTTGTAACGCTCTGAGAGTCAAATGGGATCAAGATGGCTGAAGTGGGCATTACATTGTATTTATCTTATTTTCCATTGCATCTTTGTTTACTTTGACCACTTTCAGAATCTGGATAGCAAGGGTCCTAGTGGACTTCATTCTTGTGAATCCTCTCCCTTACCTGGCTGTTGGAGGCTGTGATTGAGCATAACCTTCTTATTTAGAGTCTGCAATGAAGAAGTGTATGTGTCTTGTCTTGCTCTTTGTAATTTGTGTACCTATGACTGAATATGTTTGGAGTGGTAAGGTAATGTGGCTCTAATGTATATGGCTACCCAAAATGAAGTAAACTTCCTTAGTCCAGTCGAGAGCAGCGCTTCAGGGTTTTTATCTCAATTTGGTTACTCAATGATTTTTATAAGTTAAGTCACTTTAGGCTTGAAATTCAAAAGTTCCACAGTAGTCACATCAGTCTTTGAAAAGTGCTTATATCCATAGTGATGGGCCTTGAATATAATAGAAGAGATTATCTTTACCACTGACAAACATTGTGCCTTTGAGTGCTTCTGGCACCAAGGAAGAGGCAAGCAGTGGTTTGGAGATTTGGCACAAAGAGGCTGTTTTGTAGAGGGAGGTTGAATCGCTTCCTCCTTTAGCGGGAGGGACAACTTAGTCACAAGGGAGGGAATAATGGCTGAGCATGTTAGAACAAACCCTAGGAATCAACCACCAAGATATCTCCAATAGTACCTGCTATTGTATTCTTTAGTCAGCAAATGTGTTAGCTGGATGTTTCTGCGTGTGAAATGTCTCAAGCCTACTAATATCAGAATTAACACTTCTACTATAATGGTGAATGCAAGCTGTTTTGTGTACCTCGGAACTGTTGTTTGAAGCCATCTGCAGACTCAGGCAGAGACACTACATTAGTTCATATTCTGAAGGTGCTTTTCTAAGTTTTTATAATTGCAAACTTGAAAAAAATTGATCAAATTCTGCAGCTGGGGTTGAGTCCTGCAGACAGTTGGGCTTCTGGAGTGACAGCAAAGGGACCCTGAGGATATTTACTAAACTTGATGATGTGATTCTCAAGCACTTTCTGTAAAATGCCTTAAAGTTAAGCAATATTTGTAAGTGCTAATTATTGCTACTAGTAGTAATAAAGGCTGAGAATTCTTGTCTGATTACACACGTGCTACAAAATATTTGAATGGCTTTTAGCCCCCAGATTTGAATAGACTTAAATGTTAATGTAAAGTACTATACTAATTTAAATGATCTTTTGGAGATGTAAGAAATGTTCTGAATGGTGCCCTTGTGTTGGTGTTTTGTTTCAAGAGTATTTCTGTACCAGTAAACACTGGATATGAGATGCAATGCACTTGTCTGTTTACTGAACTAATCAAGAGTACTTGACTGTAACTAAGAACTGAATTGCTTACTGAATCAGGGTCAGTCTACTCTGGGAGAAGTTGAACCTATCATCCTTCAATGGTGGAGCTGTAGTAGAGATGGGCACCAGACATTTATCACTGTCTAATGCTGCTCTGCTAGATGACTGCTAAAATAGCTGTCTATTTTACAGCTTCTAGTATTGATACCACTAGTGGAGAATTACAGATCTGATTTTTCTTTTGTAGACTCACTGTGAGGGTACACAGGGGCAGACTTCTATAATCAATATGAAACAAACCACTTTTTCATTGGCTGTAGATTCACAGCTGTCACCTCATTTTTATTAAACACTTCAGTTAGATACTTGTATCATACACAAAATAAGGTTGGTTGACTGATAACTTAAAATATAGGGCCCTGGCATTTATAATGCTCCATTGCAAAAATGTAACTTTAATGATGATCTTTCATTTTATAGCTGACCCGTTGTGTGGCTGTTTTTGGAATAGATTCATTTATTTCTCAGCTTCTGTTTCAATCACTGAAGTATTTAAAACTGTGTGCAAAGGTCAAATGTTTGGAATTCCTTCAGTATTTAAGAAAGAACTGGATCTTTTAAGAATTTAAATCATTTTAGAACAAAGTCTACATTTTAGATGCACAGTATGAAATATTTAATGGACTGTACTATCATTCATCTGTTTTCATTGCCAAGAGGAAATTTTTTCAGTAGTTCCTTTGGAATGTCAAAATATTTATATTCAGAACATGAAAGTATGTGCAATATGAAGGGTACATGGTGGTGTCTTTTTCTCACTCTTACTGGTATACATGTTTGTGTTCATCAGTCTAATTAAGTTCCAATGTTTGACCTATATTTTCCTTATAATAAAAATGCTACTTTTCAAGTTAAAATCTTGAGTCATAAAAGCTACAAATGTAAACATTGTGCAAGGCATTCTGTCAGCACATGAACTTACCTAAACATAATTTTTTCTTTGATGAAAATCTCAGACTCATAGTGAATGAAACATACAAACTGAACTCAACCTTTTTAAAGAAGGCTTCACAGGTTTAAAGAAATGCTGACAATGCATAAAGGCAAATGTTTGGCTAAATGTAACTGATGCTGCACTGTACTGATATATGTAAGCTGGCCATGAAATGACATAATAAATCATTGTATAATACAGAAAAGATATTGCCTAACCTTATGGCCCAGTAAATTGAGACGTCACAGGCATAGCTGTAACTGAGAAAATTACGCTTCTTTGCTTTATGCCACTTTTCCTGGTAAGAGTTGCAGTGATAGTATGGAGAGTAGGAAGGACCAGACCTCCCTTTCCTCTGCAACAGGTTCCAGCTCCTCCTGGGGTATTCCCAAGCATTCTTGGGTCAGCTGGGGAGCTGTTATTCCTCCAATGTGTCCTGGGTCGGCCTTGGGGCCTCCTTCCGGTGAGACATGCCTGGTACAATTCCAAAGGAAGCATCCTAGATGGTATCCTTATCAGGTGCCTGAACCACCTCAGCTGGCTCTTCTCTATTTGAAGGAGTATCTGTTCTACTCCAAGGCCCTGCCGAATAGCAGAGCTCCTCGCCCTGTCTCGGAAAGTGAGCCCAACCACTAGGGGTGAAAGTAGAAATAGGGAGTTACTGGTATGGGGCTGGGTTGGGGCTGGCTCTGGCCCCCAGAAGGGGCAGGGCCTCGGGCAGAAGGGGTGGGGATGAGGGGGTCAGAGCCAGTCCTGGCCCGCCCTGTACCAATAAGTACCCTCCCTCTCCCCCGCTGGAGTAGCAGCGGCAGCCAGGTGCTCCAGCAGCAGTTTGAAGGGCCTAGGGCTCGGCTGCTGCTACCGCCCCAGGCCCTTTAAACCACTGCCAGAGCCCCCGGCTGCCGCTGCTACCCCAGGGCTCCAGCAGCAGGGCTCTGGGGGCTATTTAAAGGGCCCAGGACTCCCCTGCTTCTACTGCCCTGGCCTTTTAAATAGCCCCCGGAGCCCCACCGCTACTCCAGAGCTCTGGCAGCAGGGCACTTTAAATTGCTGCCTGGTGAAGCTGGGCTGCTCCAGTATGGCGCACCGGCTCTTGCCAGTACACTGTACTGGGGCATACCAGCTTACTTTCACCTCTGCCAGCCCCCCTGCAGAGAACCTCTTTTCTGCCATTTGTACCTGCCATCTTGTCCTTTCAGTCATTACCCAAAGTTCATTAGCACAGGTGAGGAGGGGGACTGAGAAAATAATGCTGAAAATAGTCAGACTAGAGTTTACATTTTCAGCTGCTGTTTTCTATATACAGTAATAAATTATATGGGAATATGGGCAAACGTCAGAAAAGTAGTAACTTTCATAATTAAATTTTAATTTTATTTGATAAAATGATGTGTAATTAGTAATGGCTTCACTTGTCAGTAATTCAATGCAGGGAGGTTCCTATGAAAAGTTCTGAAACAAGTCTCCAGTTTATAGTATTTCAATCATATTTCAGTCTCTTTTACAGAGTGGCTTAAAATGATTTAAATTTAATATTCAATAATGGACACCTTAAAAATGGAAGTATTAACTTAGCATGGCCTGACTGGGCTCTTGGTTTTTGTGAAGTTTTTAAACTTCCCCTAACAGATTTTTGGTTCAAAGCTTTACTAGTGCTGCCTTTCCAAGAAAAGCTGCCCTCAGTCAGAACACTTTTGTTGGCGTTTTCTATTTCTGACTTAGTCCTGAAATTGTTTAATCTTTCATTGATTTATTAATCAAATTCAAGTAATTCTGGGTATTCAGTCTGATTGTATTAGTTTTTCTTAGTTTAAAGAATTTTAAAGAAATAGTTATCAAGTTATTTTTGTTAAGTAGCTCACATAGGAAGTTTAAACCAGCTGTACAGTTCAAGGAAAATGTGGATTTATTTTTAAAAATATGAAGGGGATGGGGAAGAGTATATTATGGTAAGAGAAGTTAGCCTGGCCCTGCCAAGGACTGACTTGATCTTGGACAAGTGACCTAACCACTCTTGTTACATTTTCCAATCTGTAAAAGGATGACATCTTCCCTGTGAGATAGCTATGCTTAACTGCAAAGTGCTTTAGACTTCCAGATACAACGATTACATGAATAGTAATCTAAATATGCATTAGAGAGTGAACTCGCTACGGGCTTGTCTCCCCTTACCAGGGGATCAACACACGGCAATCGATCCACTGGGAGTCGATTTAGTTGGTCTTCATCTAGCGAAACCTGCTAAATCGACTGCTGATCACTTTCCCGTTGATTCTGGTACTCTATCAGACGAGAAGCATAAGGTAAGTTGACAGGAGAGTTTCTCCTGTCGACTCAGTGCAGTGTAGACATCACAATAAGTCAATCTAAGGTACGTCAACTCCAGCTACGCTATTCATGTAGCCGGAGTTGTGTAACTTAGGTTAATATAGCCCCATAGTGTAGACCTGCCCTAATTTTTGGCAGCTGTTCTGTGGTAATGGCTTTCAGTGAGAGAATGGGGAAAAGAGAAGTTCATATCCCCAAGAAAAATCCATAGCCAGCTAAGCAAAAGTATGCATGTTTGCTCCTGTGCTGAGAATAGAGCTGTGTAGAGTGACACCACTGGTGCTTCATTTCCCTGGTCCTGAGAAATTGAATGATTTAGACTAGGCTAGGATTTTGATGTAAAAGCAAATGGAGATTCAGGCACTTCTAAAATGCAGTAAAAATGGGAAGATTTAAATCTTCTAAAATATTTCATTCAAAATCTGTTTTCTCCTCAGGGTGGCTTCGTTATTCTTCTGTTGGGCAGTGGTAGAAAGCTGAGTGTAGTGAGACAGATCATCCTTTAGAGGACAGGTAATAAATAGGGAATGCCAGAAACTCCTCAGCAAGGCATGGGCCCCTGTTGCTCCCTCATTACTTGCTGCAGAATGTCACTTCACTTGCGACAAAAACTGACCATTAAACGTTTTTATCAACTGACAGGTGAGGAGCTATTGGCTGAATCGTTAGAGAAATTAGTAGCTGAGATTGCAGAGTCCTCAATCCTCAGTGTCAAAATGAGCCTAGAAATCCATTGGTGGCTACCAATGCCAGGGATATCCAAAAAGGACTGTTACCCTGGCAGTGGGGCAGCAACTTCGAGGAGACGTTTCCATGGAAATCTGGATGATATTTTCTTCCAACCAACAAAATCCTCAGTGTGACACACTTCCTTTAGATCCATCCTCTGCACCCAGATTCTTAAGAGGCTGGTAGTAGTCCCGTGTCGAAATCTAAACAATATTGTGTTCAACCAAGAACAAGATTTTCACGTTACTGAAAAAATCTTCACAAATTGTTTTTGGGTCAATCCAAATTTTTTTTTTCAGAATTACAAGCCATCTGAAACATCAGTTATTTGAATATTTCCAATCAACGTGTACAGTGCATCTTATACAGTTCTAGCAACTGTTAAAGATTTGCAAAATTAAAAGCAAGTTAAAATGTGTAAATATTTCTGAAGCGTAATGCAAGTTGTACACCCTTCTTTCTTGGGTGAGATGCAGAGACTTCAAACAAATAAATCTTTTGTTGGTAATTCAGAAAAGCTATTGATGAAAGGTTGGAGAACAGGAGAAATATACTGGGAGCCTGAGCCTTCAGCCAAAATATAGATGTTTGTCAGGAGTAGCCAATAGCTTACCTTTTTAGGACTTGAGACTAAAATAGCACCCAGTCTCAGGTCTGTGAGTCCAGCATTCTTTCCTGAGTCATTTTTCACAGAGACTAAGGTGTGGACCTGTTTCTAATTTGTATCCTAGTTTGCTCAAAGATGACTTAGTTCTCTGATTTTTGAGCCAGTTTTATCTCTGAGTTAAGGAAATTGATGGGAGACATCTTTTTAACCAAAGAGAACTCTGAAAAAAACTTTTTTGAAAAATGAGTAACGCAGGAAGATGGATGAGTCTTAGGGCTGGTCCAGACTAGGGGGGGAAATCGATCTTAGATACGCAACTTCAGCTACGTGAATAACGTAGCTGAAGTCGAATATCTAAGATCGGATTACTCACCTGTCCAGACGGCGCAGGATCGATGTTCGCAGCTCTCCGTGTCGATTCCGGAACTGTTGGGGTTGATGGAGTTCCGGAATCGATATAAGCGCGCTCAGGGATCGATATATCTCGTCTAGATTAGATGCGAAATATCGATCCCCGAGCAATCGATTTTAACCCGCCGATACGGCGGGTAGTCTGGACGTGGCCTTAGTGAGGTCAGAGTTGATAGGTGGTGTTTTCTTTGAATTGATGTCCACATTTCAAACTTAGCGTTGATGCCTCAAGGCAGAAGAAAAGTCTGTTACATTAAAACTGAGAGTGGAGGGAATTTTTTCTGTCCACTGTTCACGTAACAGAAGAATATTTGTCATTTCCTTTTCGTCATTCCCAGATAAGCAAACTGTGTTGGTATATCTAAACTTCACTGTCATTAGCAATAAATCATTATTAGCAATTGAAATACAGCTTCCAAAAAATACAACTTTGTTTCTAACTAAAACTCCACGCACAAAATAAGCAGTCTGAACTGGAGCAGGTTACTTATACTTTGAACTTAATTGCCCACTTAAATAGTGTTACCACCTGTTTTTAGGTTTGTATCACACAGGGCAAGCTCATATTAGTGCAGTGGACTGATTCCAGTCTGCTTCCAGGTGAAACTTAGGATATTGCTTATTGGGAAAGATGGTAGCAACACTTACAGTGAAGCTTTCTGGCACTTCCTGTTACAAGACCGTGCTTATAACTCTGCCAAATTATAGCAGTTTGGGCTTGAATTTTCTATCAGTCCTCATGATGGATTCAGTAAAGATGAATTAGCCATTTTCAAGATGATGATTAGGGACAACTACATTTTGCCTATGTTAAATTCTTACCTTTCTCCATTGAAACATTCTAGTTACCCCCTTCCCCACATCCCCATGCTTTGGAGAAGGGTTATGAAATTTGACTGATAGGTTGCTTTTGTGTCAGATTTCCTTTTTTGCTTTTCCTGTGAAAACCATCCAAACTTGGCAAACTGATAATCCTTTGATCTATGTGTTCGTGGTCAGTAGACTAAATTCTCCAAATAAATTCTTCAGTCTGTACTGAGTGTGCTGCAGTGCTGGGTTTCCCTGCAATTGCCCCTCCTGGCCACCAGAGACCACTGTGGCATAGAATATACTCTGCTCGCTCCGGTGGCATCTCCAAATCTCTTAATTAAATTTGACAGAGTATTCCTCAAGCTTTAGTAGTCTTCCATGTAGGTGTTTATAACAATGAGAGAGTTCTTAATGACAGCATTTAGCCAGTTTGTTTGGTAAGCACATGCACATATACATTCTACAAGTATGTGAACTAAAAATGTCTATTTACAATTTGAAAAGTTAGTTTGGTGGTGACAGGTTACATGTCAAAGCTGGCGTTAAGTTTTTTGCTCATGTTCCAAATAACTACGGTACATGGTTCTATGTTGTCTGTTGCTATGATAGAAATGTATTTGCGGAGAATTTTATGAAAGAAAAGCATAAACAGACAAATGAGATTTAAGTTACCGAGTTTCCAAATATTTTAAGATGAAGAAAAAATTGTACATTACTGTGACTCATTATTGAAAGGGCTTTTCAGAGCCTTGTGGATACTCAGCACCCCTTATTGTGCTTTTCTTATTGCCCTGGCGTCTGGCTGCTCAAAAATGGCTGTCATGTGATCTACCTCAACTGCCCCACCCCTGTGGAAAAATTTCTCCCTTTTTTTTCCCCAGATATTATGGAGCACACAGCAGGCAGCTATGACTGGGGGATGCTCTCCTCACTGAGGTCCGACCTTGTTAGTAGACTTCTCCAGTGACCTTGGAAACAACCAAAGGCACATTCAACCACCATTCTTGACTTGCTGAGCCTATGGTTCAACCATTCCTTACTGCTGTCCGGATGGCTGGTCTATGGCTTCATGAGTCATGGGAGCAAGGGGTAGACTGAGTCCCCCAGGATAACTGTAGGCACATGCAACACCACTGAAAAGTATTTCTTTCGGTTTATGTACTCTTTGGAGAGGTGGACTGGTGCCAAGATGGAGATATGCTTGCCATCTACTGCCCCAATGCAATTAGGGAACCCTATTACGGCAAAACTATCCACTATGTTCTGCACATTTTCCATACTCACTCCCCTTTGTAGCAGAAGTTGATTAATGGCCCTGCACATTTGGAGCACAGAAGCTCCCACGGTTGATTTACCTACTCCAAATTGATTCTGCACTGACTGATATCTGTCTGGCATTGCAATATTCCAAATAGCTATTGCCACTCGCTTCTCCACTGTCAGATTATCCCTCATTTTTGTGTTGCTGAACTGCAGGGCAGGGGAAAGCTCTTCCCAAAGTCTCTGGAAGATGGTCTTCTGCATTTGAAAGCTCTGCAGCCACTACTCATCATCCCATACCTGCAAAACGATGCAGTCCAACCAGTCAGTGCTTGTTTCATGGGACCAGAAATGGCGCTCAACAGAGTGCAGCTGCTCTATGACTGCCATCAGCAAATGTAAAATTTTTTTTTTTCAGTGGCTTGCAGCAGGGCTGGTTACTGGACATCGCTATGTTCCGCATGGCAGGTCCTACTTCAGCTCTGGAAATACTGCAGGAGAAGGCACGAGGTGTTTGAGATGATCACAGCAAGAGTGCATAGCTGAGCAGTCTCCATGCTTCAGGGGTTATGGCGTACGTGCTTAGTGTAAGAATTTTAGTTCCTTCTCTTCACTTTAGGGTCATGAATAATTCCCTATTTTAAAATTTTCTTTCTAAAAGTTTGTGTTGCAGTGTTAGATTTTGGTCCAGATTCTTCCCCTCGGATGTTGAAGTTTAATTATCGTGTGGTCATTGTTTGTTTATTTAATGGATCAATTATAGTTCACTCTTGAAGAAACTGTTCACTAAGTTGTGAATATTATCACACTTTTTAAAAATTGAGTTTAGGGGCATGGACACTTTTTCAGCAGGCTGGGTTGAGGGAGGATGTGGGTAATTCAGGGTGGAATTGGGGTTGGAACTTATAGTTCACAAAAAACCAAAACAAAATAGTGGGCTTTGTCCTATAGAGGTATGATTTGGCATTATTATATGCATATTCCACATCAGGTAACAGCAGGGACCAATCATTCTGGTGATGGTTGATATAAAGCTGGAGATGTTGCTCCCGAGTTTGGTTCACCCTTTCCATCTGGCCATTCAGTTGGGGCTGCTAAGCTGAAGAAAGGCAGGAGCATAATCGCAAAAATTGGAGGGCCTCCTGCCAGACATGAGAGATGAACTGAGCACTACTGTCAGAAATAATGAGCTCAGAGTCCATGGAGACAGACAACCTAGTTTACTTATAACTAGACGGTTGCCTTGGAGAAGGGTAACCAGGTACAAAATGGGCTAGGTTTGTCAGATGGTTGATTATAGTTAAGATGTTTGTATATCCCTTTAGACTTGGGTAGCTTCACAATGAAGTCTAGCTAGATGGTTGCTCAGGCGGAGACTCTGGGAATTGTTGCACGGAATCTTGCAGTGGGTGCATCTGTCTACACCTAAAAATAAACTGGTTTAGTGGATCCCAGACAACTCAGAGATCCTACTCAGTCCAGTTTTGTGGTTTCTAGAGACCTACTGAGCCACCAAGGAAGAAGCCCAGGTTCCAAAGAAAGAAACCACACACTACATCTGATTGAGCCACTCAACCACCCCCATTGTCAAAACATGCATTTTGACAGTCTGGTTAAGGCCCAGAACAACCGTGCTTCTCTTATCTCCAGCTGCACCAGTTTACCCACCTCCTTCTCTTTCAGGACCATCTCTCCTGCTTTGTCTGCATGTGAGCAGATTATATCCAACAAATGGGTACTGGAGTTTCTAAGATTGTTACTCCATTCCTCTCATCCCACTTCTCTATCCCTCTTCAGGGACCTGTCTCATGAACATTGGTTGAAATAGGAAATCGCCTCTCTTCTACACTTAGGAGCTATAGAGCCAGTTCCTGCTCAGCACAGGGGAAAGGATTTTACTCCCCAAGTATTTTCTGGTCCCAAAGAAAAACAGAGGATGGAGAACTATTCTAGATTTCAAGACTTCTAAAGAACATTGTGAAAGCAGCTATAATTGCCCCATTGGATATAGGAGATTGTTTTTTGGCCCTCAACCTTCAGGATGTGTATTTTCATATTGCAGTTTACCCATCTCATGAAATTCTTTTGATTTCTGGTTGACCAAGACCACTTCCAGTACTCCAGACTTTGACAAGAAATTATCCTTTAATTTCTGAGACATATGGCAGTTGTACCTTTGTTGTGCATCATGCATAATGTCATGGAAAATTATGTCTTTCCTGTTTTCAAGAGGTGATTCAGAACAGTTCATATGCTGAACAAACAGTTTGGGAATTTAAAAAAAATCCAGGTTACCTAGGAGTTCTGTCAGAGTTCACTTGCTGGCTGTAACGGCCTTCTATTCCTTAGTGGATTCTCAGCGTTTGCTCATCCAATGATGATAGGTTTCCCAACCTTGATAAATCTTTTCTTCCTCAGACTAAAAGCCACTAAACCCCTGGGTGGGATCTAAACTTAATACTGAAGTGTCTTATGAGGTCTCCCTTTGAACTTATGGCTACCTTTTCTCTTCTTAACCTACCTGCTATCGATCCCTTGTCAAGTACGGGACACTCTCAGTCAGTGGAAGAACCCTTGCAAGGTCTATGCAGGTCTTTCCTTTATCCACCATCTCCATTCGTCACTTTAACGACAAGTGCATCTTTGTTGGGTTGGGAGCACATCTAGGAACACTCACCTTTCAGGGCAGATGGTCTACCCTGAAAACAGCCAAAGAGTCAGGGAAGTGGGGAACTTGAAGGCCAGGTCCTCCCTTGTGCAGTGTTTTTCAAGTACAAGGCTTTGTTACACCTACATCCTGAATTTTTACCTAATGAGTTATCTGAATTACACATTACCAACTCATCCATCTCTCATTTCCCCTCTCTTCCCAAAACCACATAAAACTAGGAAGGATAATATCTTAGATATCTTGTACATCAGCGAAGTGGTGGTTTCTAACTGGACAAAAACAAGCCATTTAGAAAGTCTTTCAAACTGTTCATTTCAATTGCCAACAGATCCAAAGGGTCTGCGGTCTCCATCCAGAGACTCTGCAGGTGGATTTCTGGGTATATTATTTCATACTATGAATCTATCAATATGCAACCTTATTCTAAGTTAGCAGAGAGTCCTGTAGCACCTTATAAACTAACAGACATATTGGAGCATGAGCTTTTGTGGGTGAATACCCACATGTTTCCGACGAAATGGGTATTCACCCACAAAAGCTCATGCTTCAATATGTCTGTTAGTCTCTAAAGTGCCACAGGACTCTTTGCTGCTGTTACGGATCCAGACTAACACGGCTATCCCTCTGATACTTATTCTAGGTTGTTAACCATTCTACAAGCTTTCTTTGTACTTCTGTGGCATTGCCTAAGCAGGTTCCCATTGTGGAAGTTTGCAAGGGCTGCAACTTGGACTTCAGTAATACCTTTTCCAAACATTTTGATGGTCCATTCTTTTGCTACCCTTGGGAATACAGTTGTCTTCAGTTGTGGACTCTGTTCCAAATCTCCTCCCTCTAAATGAGGGTACTGCTCAGTAGTCACTTGAAGTGGAGCACCTATAGGGAGAACACTCAAAGAAGGAGAGGTTACTCACCTTGTGCAGTAACTGGATTTGTTCAAGGTGTGTGCTCTACTAACTGCCCTTCTTTCTCTCTGTTTGAGTTTCCACTGAGGGATTTTGTGGTGGAGAAGAAATTGAGTGCAGTTCACTTGTGCAACTCTGTATAGCCTGGTGCAGGGCCAGGAACCTTAAACTTTTCCTTTGTCAAAATGTAGAATCTCCCTCACCCCCCACACCCCCTCTCCCTGGCCAAAGAGTGGCCATTTAATTAGGTGATAGTTAGTTTGATCTCACTGACACCTTTCTGAGGTGTTGGTAAGCCTTTTGTCTATGGAGAACTCATTTCTGACTGCCCTCTAGAACATGTTGGAACATGCTTTGTTATTATACAGTGGAATCTTATATCTTTACATACAGTGTTGCCACACATATTTTACCACACAATAATCAGCAAAACATTAGTTTTCAAATGATACATTACACAGTATGCTTTGTACAAAATTTAACATAGTCTTTTAAAAGGGGTGAGCGTAGGGCACAGACTCTTAAATCAGAAGTTTCCCCACCCCAGTTCACACTCTTCTTAGGGGAGGCAGAGGAGTTGCCCCAGGACCTGGAGCACTCCTGATTGGTCTTAATGCGACCTCTTCTTTGGCATTGACAGTGGAGAACGACTCCTGCGCCTCTTCAAAGCGGTCCCTGCCCCAGAATGGGTGGTGGCACCACTCTCCAAACCTGAGGGTGATCTACAGCCTGAAGAACAGCTTGGTACTGGGTCAGGCCTCATGGCCTGCTCGTGCAGGTGCTGCTTAAGGCGAAAGTCCTACACCACCTGAGGCTTTCTCTTACAATCTGCAGGTCAAACAGCACTACTTAAGGTGGGCTTTGCCAAGGCAGAGCAAGCAACACGTGTGGGTCACTGTTAGGAATTGCCACTCCACATGAAAGGCAATGCCTGAACCCCGGTGAGGGCATCACCAGGAAACACTACCCACTATACTGTAGATTGTAGCCTTTAAGTAACATTAACTATTAACTATGTAACAAAATAGAAATAAAAACTAGGCTGAGATAAATTATGAGGTTATAGAAGAACAACTGCACAGAGCTCTGACTCTAGCCAATGGGGTGTGAGAAGGAACTGAGAGGGGGTCAGGGCGATACCACCTCATGTAACTAGGGGAAGGGCTACAGGCACAAGGCGTGAGCATCACCCCCTCTACATGTACTGCTAAGAAAAGGCTCTGGTGCACGCACACACCTACTTGGAAATACACATCTGCATCTACTTGAAAAGCATTTTTTTTAATGAAAGTTACCTTTTTGAAAAATAATGCAGCTGTCCATAATATTTAAAATCAATGAGGATTTGTTACAGCTTTAGTCTTTTGTGGGCCAATTCTTATACAGTAGTAGAACTAATGCTAAAAGAGTCTCATCACCTAATATTATGAATTTGTGATGTGATATGAATTAAGATTGCTTTCTCAATTGCTGAACTGACATCAGTAGTAAACCATTCTAGAGCGTAAACTCTTTGGGACCGGGAATGTGTCTTTCCTTGAGTACGTTTCTGGTGCTACAGAAACTACGTAAACACTTCCATCAAAAAAAAAAATTGCAACTTTTAGAGGGACCACTGTGTACAGTAATGGTTTCTAGCACAGTTAGGCTTTTTCTTCTGTACACAAGTCAGAGAATGTTGATAGGAAAAATTGTATTTATGCATGTGTAACAGATTTATTACCAATCTCTTCACTACAAATCAAACTAAGTTTTTCTCCTTATGATGTTTTAGGATAATCATTCTTTAGAAGACTGTGTAAAAGTTGTAATGCCTCCCGCTTGGTAAGATTTTTAGTTGGAATTCTGTAAGATCTTTATCCATGGTATTCTTATCTGTTTTGAGTGTGAGTTGCAAAATCCAAGATCCATTTCACCAGGCAACTTCCATAGTCATCCTTTCTCCTTTCTATTGAGGGGAGGTAAGTGTTTCATGGATTTCCACTGTATTTTTTCTCTAGCATTTCCACCTTGTTCTGCCGTTCATTTTCAGCCATTTTCATTCCTCATGAATAATCTTAGTGCCAAAAGCTTAAAACCACTTTTCAGGAAAGTTGGGACACAGCCAGATTCTTTACTAAAATACAAATAAATCTGCTGCCTTCTCTTCATCCACTGATTTTGTAATTCTGTCAAAAGCAATCAAGTTGAGAAAGACTTATTTATTATAAATCCACAAAGTTTATTTATATTTCTCTTATTCACCAGATATTCAATGCATTTTTTAATTATTTCTTAATTTAACTAATGACAGAAGTTAATTTTTCTATGGGACAGTTATTGGGAGGATCAGTCATTGCTGTTTGAGAGAAATGCATTACATTTCCTCTCCTCCAGTCTTGCTGCATCTTCTCCATACTCCATGACATTATGAAAATAAGTGAATGATGCGACAAGTTAGCTAACGCAAGAGCCATTATTCTCTCCAGATTGTGGAGGATGCTTGCAATCCATGTTCTCTTGTTTTCTGACCTGTGGAATATGTTGTGTTTCTCCATTTAGGATAGTTGCCATCTGTAATCACAGCTGGTGGATTAAATACATTTAGTCCAAGTGGACATAGGTATGGAAAGAGAGCCAATAAATGTATCAGAGGGATAGCTGTGTTAGTCTGGATCTGTAAGAGCAGCAAAGAGTTCTGTGGCACTTTACAAACTAACCAACGTCCGTTTGTTAGTCTGTAAGGTGCCACAGAACTCTTTGCCGCCAATAAATATAGTTCTTTGCCAATAGTTGAAGGCAAAATAGTTCTGGCCAGTATGACCATTCTTCCCTGTTGTTGCTAAGTATTTAATTCAGAATGATTTGAACAAGAAATGTTTTTCTTAACCGTAGTTTAAAAGCTGTCCAATTTTAGTGAAATACAAACATTTTTGAAAGGCTGTGCTTGTATTGTTACTGAGCAGTGAACAAAGTCATTTTCTTTCCCCATACCTCTTACAGCACTGCTGTTAACGTTGAGATAGGAAAGATGTTTTTAAAATGCACTCTATTACAGCTGACTAGAGAAATGATTTCAGAAGAGATCTTAACCAGAAGGAAGGAAATCTTTGTAACATGCTCTTATGTGATGCAAGACCTAATGTAATTATCTCAGCTTGTACTTTTTCATATCACTAATGGCTTTTTTGTCTGAGTAGACCACAAATGAGAAGTTAAATATTTGTCTCCATCCTGAATATGTCCTTTACATGAGGGATCTCTCATTTTATACTAGGTTGTGCTACTAGTTCCACCTATTAAGGTCGTCTGATGCTTCCTATTTTAAGAAACTGCTTTCAGTGGCTTAAAACCTTGTGCTAGGCTTCATATGAGCCATTTCCAAGAATGAAGTTAGGGAAAAATATATTTTCCACTTTTTTTAAGTGACCTTTTCTTTGGGAATGCTAGAGCTTCTCATACTTTGAAGCAGATGCTTAAAATTTGGCAGGTTGTGGACTTTGTCAGGGATGTGCTTTTTGCCGTCACTGAAAATCCACCCAAATTTTCCAAAGTTATAACCTTTCAAAAATTGCAGTTCACACATGATGAGTAGACACTTGCTAGAGCTTAGCAGCAAAAAGATTATGCCTGAGTGAGAATGTTCAAGCTTCTCACAGCTCCTAGTGCTGACCAGACTGTAGGGATAGCACATGCATAGAGCAACTGAACAGTCTTTCCCCAGGCTACAAGATTTCAGAAGGCCTTTCCCTGTAATGGGCCAGGATGGGGCCAATCACCAGAACACAGAGCAGAAAGTCCATCTCTTCTGTACTCTCAGCAACATTTTGCTGACACCCAGGCCGCATGGAGGGGAAAGAAGTCTGGTTCTAATGCAGAGGGGACTGTGCCAGACTGGGGGAACAGTAGGAGTAGATTGAGGAAAGGAGTCTGAGCCTGGGACTGAAGGTGGGGGGAAGAGAAACTGGGACTGGGTCAGCAAGGAGATTAGAGCCAGGGGGTTGAGGGAAGTCTGATACTGGAGGCATATGGGGAGACTAGGATTTAGTTGACTGCTGGGGGCACACTGAGATTGGGTGAGAAAAGTGGAGACTGAAATAGACTGGACAAAGAGAAAATAACTAGTGTGGAAAACCGTTGGGAGATAATGGACAAGATGGGGAGCATAGAGACATCTGACAAAAACTGGATGTCAGGGAGGAGCTGGGACTGTCTGGGCAAAAAAGATTGGGATGAGGAGCCAGGGCAGGGGAATCAGGTGTACTGAGATTGTATGAGGAGTCTGAGGGTATATCTATACAGCAAAGGAAAACCCTTGGCCGGACCATGCCAGCCAACTTTGGCTCAAGCTATGGGGCTGTTTCATTGCAGTGTAGACTAATGGGCTAATGATGGCGCCTGAGTTCTGAGCCCTCCCACCCCACAGGTCCTACAGCCTGGGCTCCAGCTTGAGCCAAGACATCTACGTAACAATTCCTGAGCCCCAGTCAGCTAGCATGGGCCAGCCACAGGTGTCTAGTTGCTGTGTCAACATACCCTGAGGGAGACTGGGAGCCAGTGTGGGGAGAGGAGGCAGATTGAACTAGAAAGTAGGGACTTGACTGTGTATGGAGAGATGAGACGGGGAGTTGATGGGGGAGACTGGAACTTGGATAGCAAGCTCAATCTGGGAGAGTAGGATTGGCTAAGCAAAAAGACTGTACAAATATAAGAATCATGTGAGGAGAGTAGGACTGGATAGGCAAGGAGAATGGGCCTGGGACGAGGAGCTAGATTTGGAGAAGAGACAGAACTAGAACAGGGATGTGTTGGAGCAGAAGTTTTGGGGAAACAGGCAGAAGAGTATATGCTCAGTAACAAACACCTCTCCAGAGCTTGGAACGGAAACCAAAATTCACGTGTCCCCATTCCTCTGTTGTCAGCAAGTCTCTCTGTATCTTATTTGGTCCACAAAGAGCATGACATCCTTCTATTGCTATCATTTACTCCATTAACTCAGTTGGCAGAGGTCTGTGTGGTGGATCTAAAGGTTCCAACCCTACTGTTGCATGTTAGTGTCAGTATAATGTCACATGAAGGAATTTGTTTTTCAATTTAAAAAAATAATCAAATTGCACAAACACACACAAAAGTACAGTATTCTGGTTGCATAATTAAGCACTCAGAAGTTAAGAAATGCCAGAATTCAGGCTGTCGGTGCAATCTCTGTGTGTGTGTGTGTGTGTTAGTTATATACAGTGTTAGGCTATGTCTGCACTAGCATTTTTGTCAGTAAAATTTTGTAAGTCGGGGTGTGAAAAAAACACTTCCACGATCAACATAAGTTTCACCAACAAAAGGGCCCGTGTGGACAGCACTATGCCGTTGGGGGGTGGTTTAATTATGCCACTGGAGAGCTCTCTCCCTTCAACATAGAGTGGCTACACAGGAGACTTTACAGTGGTGCAGCTGCAGCGATACACCTGTGCCGCTCTAAGGTCTGTAGTGTAGACATAGCCTTAATTACATGTTTGCAGCTAACTTTTTCCAAAGGATCCCTTTCTCATTCAGTGCACAGACTGTTTCTGCTTGAGATAAATAAGTGTTATGTAGTGATAAAAATTGGTGTCTGCAAGACTTTCCTGCCTTATAGGTTGCAGAAATTGAAAAGTGTGCAATGAATAAGATGGGGGGGTTGTAGGAAGAGAAAGAATGGTCTTATTGTTAAGGCAATTGAAAGCTGTCATGTAGAATTGGATTCTATCCCTTCCTCTGCCAAAGAGTTCCTGTGTGATGCTTAAACCAAGCTTTTCACAGGTGGTCACTAATTTGGGTTCCTCATTTTCTTGGAGCCCAGCTCGAAACTGGGGGTCCTCAGTAGGGCTGAGCACTCACACCTGCAGCTGAAGTCAGTGGGATATATAATGCAAAGTATCGTATATACTTGTTCATATGCTGAATATTTTTGGAAAAAAAGTAACACATCAAAGAGCGTGGGTCAGCTTATAAACGGGCCTACACCAAAACTTGATGGTTTTAAACTCTGTGGAATCATTGAATTGAATATCTAATACATTGTAGTTTTGTTTACTTGGAGCGTCTACAGGCATGGAGCCCCTCAGCTCCCCGTGGCCACGATTCTTTATTTTCAGCCAATGGGAGCCGCAGGAAGTTTTCTGCAGCTTCCATTGGCTGGGAACGGCAAACCGTGGCCACAGGGAGCTGAGGGGCTCCATGCCTGCAGACGCTCCAAGTAAACAAAACATCCCAACCCACCAGCGGCTTACCCTAATGGGCCAGGAGCCAAAGTTTGCCAACCCCTGAAATATAGGGTTGGCTTATGAAAGGGTCATACAGTTTTTGCTATTTTTACCTGTCCAACGGGCCAATGAACGAGTGTATACAGTACTCTGAAACTGAGGATCTGACTTTTTTCAAATTGGGCACGCAAAATTTGTGGCTTCTTTTGACCTTACTCTTTCTCTGCCTCAGATCTCCATCTGTAAAATGATGATATCATCACCCTTCACTTTACAGGGATTGTCTGCAAATAGGTTATATGTAAAGTACTTGGATACTATAGTGATGAGTGCAATAGACTGCCCATGAGGAAATTAATAATCCCTTGTTCAGAACAAGGGTTGAATAGTGTGCAGTAAGTAAATCCTAAAGCTGCACATTGCTTAGTGAGGATAAAACAAAATATTGAATAGTTGCTCATTAGTTGAACGGCGTCCATCCTGTGCAGTGAATGAGTCTGGGGTTTTGTGGAAAAAATAGCATGTGATCATGTAATTAAAGACAGCATCATAATACATACATACAAGCAGCCAAATTAAGGTGCCTCCAGTAACCTTTATTCTGCAATTTCCTAACTTTCGAGTGCTTGATTTTTTCAACTTTAGTCTTCTTTTAATGTTGCTCTGTGTGTGTAATATAAACTATGTGTAGCTTTTCTATCTACACATTGAATTTGTATATTTAAGTGTGGGACCACTTTATGTACTTCATATGCTCAATATTGTCAGTGGCTGTCTGGCATGATTTCAGTTTTGTACAAGGGCAATGACTTAGTGAAAGAAAATCTTTGTGTTTGTGCACATTCCTTTTAGATCACTCAGCCTCAGTCAGTCTGTTTAATAATCTGCCTAGTAACTGGGGTGATGCTGTGCTAGAAATGTTCTTCATAACAGATATGTTTGCAATTATAGTTTGTTTGTTTTTAAATAATCATTTAATGGATCTAGTTTGGTGTATAACGTAACTGAGCTGCTTGCTTTTGGTATCCTAAACTAGACTTGCTAACTCAGATGCAGAAAGGGAGAGGACAGCTTTTTCAACTGACAAAATAATGAAGATCTTTTTTAAATGAGCTCACTGTGTTATAGGGAGATTGAGCTTCTGGAAACACATGCCATTAGGCAGGCGATGCAAAATGAGACAACACTATGTAGCATGTTGGTGCTATTGTGGCATGAAGAGTGCTATTCTAAAAGCTTTGTTGCTAATATAGCTGCAAATTGGGTTAAAGAACCACCCTTCTTTACCAGTCATTGCTGAATGCCATACAAGAAAGTTTCAGCTGTGTGTTGCTTCTTAAAACTTTGTATATATGAATCTCAACTCCTCAATGCATAAAGCGTAGGTCATTCAGTATATAGAATTTTTGAATGTGCTGCTGTAAAACACAGGGCTTCAAAGAGAGCAGATTCCTCCACTTACCTAAGAAACATTAACATTATGTGAAATTATTTTTTTAAAAAGGCACACCAGCATCAAATTTTTATTACTTTGCTCCTTCTTTGTGGATTTTTCCTCAGTTGTATTAACCTTATTTTTTGGAATGAGAAACATTGAACTCTTCCCACACTATTTCTTGAAGTTCTTCCATTTTGGGCCATGTTTAAATCATATTTAAAGGGTTAAAACTATTTCTCTGGGCAATAAATAACTTTTAGCTTCTAAGGGGACAGATCCTGAAGCTTTGTTGTTAATAGAAAACTTTAATGTGTGTAGATGTATGGTATATATTTAATGCCTTACTTTGCTACAAAAATCCAATAAAATTTTTCCACTAATCAGAAATTAAATAAGACGTGACTATTCCTGGAGTCTATAATGTGCTTTAGTTTGGCTGTCTATTCTTGTAATAAAAGGTTTATGCTCCTTCAACAACACTAATATATGCCACTTGTGGCTCATGGGTCATTAATTACATATTACTTTTTTAAATATTTAATCTATTGGATACAAACATCAATCCTAAAAGAAAAATAAATTCCACCATCATTGATATTGCTTCCCAGTCTATATGGAACTGTGAGGTTAAGGAATGCCTGTTTAAATACATGGGATAGCAGTAATGTAAAATGTTAAGTGAAGAGCAACTTGGCTCCTGCAAAGGACTGAAAAACCAATGATAAACTTCAGCATTTTGTGTCTAACTTCATTAAATTAGAATTACACAAAGTGTCTGAATAATTTATAAACTGTTTGTAAAACTTTAGTGTTACTGATCATCCTACAGTACTTTCTTTCAAATAGTTAAACTGGAAACAGCAGAGGACACCAGCTGACAGCCAATTCATTTTGCTGATTCATTCATTATAGCGTGGCTTCAGGCCAGAACTAGGCTTGCAGATTAAAGGCTGACAACTGTAAAACTGCTGGGACTTGAAGGAATGTTGGTAAATTGTTGCTGTGCAAAGGCAGGCAATGAAAGTGGAGTGTTTGTTTTTTTAAGTGTTCCTATTTCTGCATGTGTTGAGAAATTGCTCCACCATAAATTGGCAGTCGTGTTTCAGTGAAATGGAGTCCTAACAGTAGAGGGCTACAATAATGGGAGTAACTGGGTGATAATTAATAGACTGCTTGCCTCTTTAATGAATATTTAGCATAACAGAAAATGCAGCTCAACTAAAGCTGTGTTGCGCAGCAATCAAAACTAGGTTTCATCTAAGGTTTTGTAAATGTAGTCTTTTCTTGGCAAACTTGCAAAATAAACCTGTTGGGTTAAGTAATGAGATTTAAAGGAAAAATTCCAGGAAGGCTTTTCTGCCAGTGAGCAATCTGGAAGGGATAATGACAGAAGATTTGATGGTTTCTCATTTTTTAAAAAAATCTTCAAACTAATGAACCCCTTTTGTGAGGCCCATTTTTGTGAGCAGTGCTAACAGTACACATATTGTGCAAAAATGTGAATTAAGAGGGTTCAAAACAATTTTTCCTTAACCAGAGGGGGATGAATGTGAATATAGCAAGTCCTACTGTACTTGGTATGGGTAAACGTAGGCTATTGTATCCATGAGTGTCATGTTTAAACTTCCATCTCCTGGGAGTAAGGATGGAAACCTCCGTTCCTGCAAACTAGTTTCCTTGTCCTAGATAGATGACTGCAAAATGTGGGCACCCTTACTTGGAAATTCTCCTTTACAGTTCCATAATAGATCTATTTCTTGTGCATCCTGCATTCCTGAAGTATTTATCATAAAATTAGCAGGATCTTATTGCATATCCTTACCACTATCAGTTGAACTTTGAATTGTGTAGCTGTTCACTCCACCTTCAAGTTATTTCAGGGGAAGGAAGGCTGTCTTTAAAGGCTGTTCTGTACATAATATCCAATGCTCTTCTTCTCCATAGCTGTAAACACCAGCAGGTATGCTGAAAGTTATAGGATCCAGACCTATGCAGAATATGTTGAGAAAAAACATGAAGAGAAACAGGCAAAAAGAAAGTGGACAGAAGATAGTTGGAAGGAGATGGAGAGAAAGCGGTTAAAAACGCAATACACACCATACATTCCCCAGAGTCGGTACTACTGTGTTAACAGGTGAGAGCCTTTCATAAGTAAAAATAATAATAATAAAACACATGGAAAGAAAACAACTTATCCTTAATTTCAGCAGCTCTGGATGGCTTCTCTTAGGATTTGAAAACTGAGGGCTACTGTACAATGGCAGCGCTTTAACATGGCTTGTGTAGTCGTGGCAGAGCATTGGAAGAGAGTGCTACCAGCGCTCTTAAAAAAACCCACCTCCACGAGGGGCGCAGCTCCCAGCACTGGTGCACTGTCTACACTGGCGTTTTACAGCGCTGAAATTTGCTGATCTCGGGGTGTGTTTTTTCACACCCATGAGCGAGAAATTGCAGTGCTGTAAAGTGCCAGTGTAGACAAGCCCTGAGCAGCTCCCCCTCATACTGCTATCAGTGTCTTGTGGCTGACTTTCCAAGGTGCTAGCACACGGTAATACATACTCTGTCACTCCCTGGGAAACAGCCAACTGAACAATCATAATGAAAATTCCTTCTGTGTATCTAAAAGTGGGGAGGAAGAATAGAAATAATTCTTTATGTGACTACCTTGATTAACCAGCTATTTTTAGGTTAGATTTTGTTTGTCTCTAGTGAAAATTAAAGGGTTGCCATGAATTTTTGCCCTCGTTAATGATCCATTGGACTGAGTCAGGAGAACTGTGTTGTAATCCTGGCACAGTAAATTGCTGTGTGACTTGCGTCTGTTTCTTGTTCGCTTTGTCTTGTCTGTTTAAGATTGAGCTTTTCAGAAAAGGGAATCTCACTGTACACTGTCTAATGCAATTCTGAGGTCTGATGCATCTAAGTGTTACTGTAATTCATATCATCTCTGATTTGTCCTTGAAAGTATCTGCTGCACTGTTTCATAGATTACTTCTTAAATTTATAAAAATCTCAAGGGAGCTGCAGGCCTGATGTTGTTTTTACAGGATGGGAGAAGGTACGAATAGGGAGCAAAACTGATTCTGAACTGCTGGGCTTTTTCTGCTTGCTTCTCCTTTTGTATGAATAATGTGGTGAACTGTAGCTTCCATGCCCCCTCCTCCTGTGAATGTGTTGGATTTTGCAATACAGAAAACTGGCTTCTCTCACAGTAAGAACATAATTAAAAACAGGTTTTATACTTACATTGTAGATGAGTGTTTATATTTAATATGAACAAAACAGGTGTTTTGGCTGCTTGTCACATTTTGATGCATGTTTTAAAGTTTGTGAGGAATGTTTAGGAGAGAAGGAAGAGCACAAGTGATTCTTGGGGAAGTGGGGTGCGGAGTTAATCTAGGTTTTCCAAAAAATGGTGTTTCATAGTTTTGGGTATTCAGTATGAGGGAGCATGAATGAGACATGTTACACAATCTACTATAGGACTTCTAAAGTTTCTGAAACCTCAGTTACTTAATGTTTCTGTGAAATGAATTGATCTAGGAATAGAATTTATACAGTAAAATAAACTGTATTGCTGTAATCCATCTTCATACAGTTTGTATGGCTTATAGGTTTAGGTAGCATAGGTAATCTGGTAATATTGGAAGAGTTCTGAGATATGTTGATACAGCTGTGTTCACTATGGTTTAGGACTGCATTATTACAGCTCCCCTCTCCTCTCTCCCAACCCCCTATTTTTTGTGTTTTGGCCTTTAAAGGGCAGAATGTATTGCACATATACTTGTTAGCAAAATCCATGTCCCAAATTGAAGTCTAGTGGCCTGAACAGTTGATAATGGGCTAGCTAGCAGGGAAGACAGATGGGACTTTATTTCATAGGTACATGCATACATTTTTTTTTTACAGTGCAAAGTGGCATAGTCACTTCACAATGTACACTAAACACAACACATGGGAGTCACTGGTGGCTAATCTTTCTCCACATTTTATGATCTTCATACAGCCTTGATGCCATACCATGTCCATCCAGTTAGCCACATTGATCCACTCTCCCTGTGGGTGCCTTCTGACACCAGTCCCTGCAAAACTAGCTTTGGCAATCTTCTTCCACTCATCTGACCCACCCCACCCACATGTCCTGCAAATTCAAGTTTTCTTTATCTGGTCATCTCAATACCAGGAATCACGCCAGTTAGGCTGTACATTTGGGTGATTTCCTTCTCTTTAATCATATGTTAGATATAACTAGTGTGCAGAAATTGCCTGTAGCATTTCAGTTTGAAAGCCAAAAGTCTCTTTAATGTCTTCTTTTCTTGCTATCCATGTCTTATCTTTATAGCAAGATATTAAAGACGAGAGACTGCCACAAGCAATTTCATTTTACATTTCATCCTCACTAATGACACCTTTACATTTAACAACAAATACTTTGTCCAAATGTAGGAAAAGCCACGGGTGCTAGGATGCCTCCCCAATATCTCCTTCAGTGTACCCCTTTTGGGTCTAAACCCAGCTTATTCTTCAACCACAATATTAGATGCAATTCTCTTCAGGATAATGTCCGGTAGCATTTTGTCAGGGTGTGTCAATAATGAGATTATGCAGTAATTTCCATTAACAGCGAGGTCCCCCGTTTATATATAGGAACCATCAGGGACTGTGTCGAAATCCTGGGCCCTCTTCCAAATTCTCAAATCACATTGACAAATCTATTGAATGCCTCTTCACCACTTTTAATTACAAGTAGTTCTGCTTGTACATTATCCACTTCAAGAACATTATTACTTTTCAGTGTCTGCATTGCTTCATCAAGTTCTTCGATCATAGGAGGTTCAGCAGCATAAGTCAAGCTTCTGACATAGATCTCTGCCTCACTTCCAATTTAAAATTCTTTTTGCTCGTATTATACAAGTCTCAAATTATACTTACCTCACTTCATGGTATTTTTCCTTCAGGGAAACTTTTTGAAAGAGTCTTGATATTTTGGTAGGCCTTTCTTGTGGCATTTGTCACAATAGTGTGATGCACTGTTGTCAAGCCAGTCTTCTTTTGCCTCTTCAATCTTTCTCACATCACACGGAAATGCTTGCTCTCTTGCTTGCCGTTTGATCCATCTTGCTTTGTGCTCTTAGCTTCCTTCATTGATCACACAACTTGATAATCTTCTCTGTGATCCAAGGCTGCTGCTCTAGGATCTGTTTCCTGAGGTATATGTAATAGAGCCCATACATCTGTGGTGTATGTAGTAGAGCATTACAGCTCCTGTGCATCTGATCTATGTTACCCTTGTAGAGGATCAGCAGCTTGCAGCTTTTGTTCAGTCATCTTGAATTCTACTTCACAGACTTTCCGTTTATCAACGTTACAGTGGACTCTGAAGTCACTTGCTGGTTGTTTCTTGCATCACAATTTGATCTTTATGGTGGCTATTACTAACTTATGATCAGATCTTATGTTAGCCTTCCTGAGGGATTGATGTCCTGTCACAACAGAACATCACCTCATCGAGATCATGATGAATCTATTTGATATTGAGTCTGAAAATCTGGCAGCGTCCCAGTCCATCACCATGATGGTTTGTGCTTGAAAAGGGTATTTAGTTATAGTAAGTCATTTACAGTTGCTTATTTCATGAGTTGCAGTCTTCTGCTGTTTGTCTTGCCATATCCAAAATTCTCAACACAGCTACTCCATTATGGGTAACTCTTGGGACCACTGCATGCTTTGCGCTCACCTTGTACAATTAAGATGTCTGAATCGAACAGATACTAGCTCCTTCTCGATGTCGCTCTAGAACAGGGGTAGGCAACCTTTCAGAAGTGGTGTGCCAAGCTCACTGTAATTTAAAGTTTCGCATGCTGATAATACATCTTAACATTTTTAGAAGGTCTCTCTCTATAAATCTATATTGTATAATGTGACAAAGTTCCTCCTCTACCTTGGTGAGTCCTGCACTTATTGGCGGATTTGCTCACCTCAGAGATCTTCCCCTCTGGTGGAACCCACAGTCCGGGTCAACTCCTCCTGTGTCTGATAACGCTTGTACTCCTCAGTCCTCCAGCAGCACTCTCTCTCATTCTCAGTTCCTTGCACCTCTTGCTCCCAGCCCCTCACAAGCGCACCACAAACTGAAGTGAGCTCCTTTTTAAACCCAGGTGCCCTGATTAGCCTGCCTTAATTGATTCTAGCAGCTTCTTGATTGGCTGAAGGTGTTCTAAACAGCCTGTCTTCCTTAATTTTTTCCAGAAAGCTGCTGATTGTTCTGGAACCTTCCCTGTTACCTTACCCAGGAAAAGGGGACCTGCTTAACCTGGGGCTTATATATCTGCCTTTTATCACTCTTCTGTAGCCATCTGGCCTGACTGTCACAATAAATAAACTATTGTTGTATTTAAAGTAAATAAGGTTTTTAAAATATTTAAGACGCTTCGTTTAAAATAAAATTAAAAAGCTGATCTTGTCAGTTTAGTGTGATCCTTGCCCTCACTTCTTCTTGCTGAATTTTCCAATGTGGGCTACAGCAGGGGGTAACTGAAGAGTGCTGGGTTGAGGCCAGGAGCAGAACTCTGGGCTGGCTGCCGGTACCCCAGGCTGGCAGTGGCTGAGCGGGGCCGGCGGCCGGAACCCCAGACAAGCAGCGAGATGACCACTCAGCCCACCGCTGGCTCCGTTCAGTCCACTGCTGGTCTGGGGTTTCAGCAGAGGTGCAAGTAAGTTAAATTTCTTACAGGTACTCTCATATTGCAACCCCCCTTGTGGGGAGGAGCTCAGGGGCTGGGGATGTGAGAGTGTGGGGCGGGGAGCACTCAGGTCAGGGGGTGAGGATGTGGATGATGCAGGAGTCAGGGCTGGGACCATGGGGGGTGCAGGAGTCAGGATTGGATGGCATGAAGGCTCAGGGCAGGGGGTTGGGGTGTGTGAGTAGGGGGAAGTCCTGGGGGGCAGGGACTTGGGGCTGGCCTGGGACAGTCCCGGTTGCAGCCGGGTTACCTGGATGATGGATGAGTCCCTGCCCCACGCTGTTCCTGTTCCTGCCAAGCCAGCTGTTTGGGGACACTGCATCTGCAGATAAATAGAGTGTGGTGGCCGAAGACCCCCGGCCTGACGCTCCCTTCCCCTCCCCCCTGAGGGGCCTCAGCTGTGCATACTGCAGGGCTGGCACGTGCCTGTAGTGTCCTGGTAACCAGCCTGAGTGCTTGCTGCTTAGTCCGGTGCACAGGGCCACCAGCACCAGCCTGCTGGAGAGTTCCGGAAGCCAGCAGGCCCCCAGCTGGGAGTGCACCACGCACCATGCCTCCAGCTGCAGCGGAGCGCCACAGCATCAGCTGGCTCTGAGCGTGCATGCTTTGCCTTACTTTCACTTCTAGGTTCCGGCTGCTGGCCTCTTGCCAGCCAGGGTCCCGGTGGCGAGGACCCTGGCTGGCAAGGGGCCAGCAGCCAGAACCTCAGAGCAGCGGCAGGCTGAGTGGGGCCAGCAGCAGGGACCCCAGAGCAGCAGCGCTGCTGGTCTGGAGTTCCATCCGCCGGCTCCTGCCAGCCGGGGTTCCAGCCGCTGGCCCCGTTCAACCCACTGCCGGCCCAGGGTTCCGTCCATCCAGGCCAGCAGCAGGCTGAGCGGGGCTGGCGGCCGGGACCCTAGGACTTTCTGGGAGGGCGGGGGAGGAGCAGGGAAGTGCCACATCTCCGCTCCTTGCCCTCTCTCCCAGAAATTCCTAATTGTTGCCAAACAGCTGTTTGGCACCACTTAGGACTTTCTGGGGCAGGGGGAGGAGCGGGGATGCAGCATGCTCCAGAAAAGAGGTGGAGTGGGGGTGGGAAGAGGTGGGCCTGGAGTGGAGCTGGGACAGGAAGAGGCGGGTCTGGATCATCCCCCAGCAAAGTCAGCCCCTGTTCTTCGGGGAAGCTGCTGCTGCTGCGAAGGTGCTTCCTAGCGTCCGGCCTGCAGTGAGCTGTGCCTGTGTGAGGTAAGCCAGAGGCACTTTCCTACCACAGTACAGTACTGTACAGTATATAATGCCTTTTGTCTACCCCCAAAAAAGTCCTTTGAACCTCCCTCCTTCCCCCTGCATTTACATTAAATCTTATGGGAAAATTGGATTCATTTAACATCATTTCACTTAAAGTTGCATTTTTCAGGAGAGAGAGGCACAACAAGCAAGGAAAGACAAGAAGATCTAGATGTCTGGAAAAGGAAAAGAGAGTCCTCTGGTACAAAGATTTGTCTCCCCTCCATCCCCCAAAAGTTGACAGTCACGAAAGAGAGTAACTCCCCCTCCAACAAACTAACAATGAAGCCAGGTGGAGAAGGTATCAATCACTGAGGGTGACCTGAAGGACCTCCTGTTTGGAAATCAAATAGATGAATCAGGAGATGAGGGAAGAGTTATATGCTTACATTAAAGATATAAAAAATTAAATTAATGAGATTAATGCAATAATATCAGATATGGAAACAGGTTTAAACAAGCAATCAGACAGAATTGCTAACCTAGAGGAAAGAATCCAAATAACTGTAAAAAGAGAAAAAGAAATAGAATTGGAGCTTGAGGACGTGGAAAATGTTATTCCTGGGTTCTCTAAAGATATTCCAGAGGAGACTGAAGGGAGAAATCTGCTGGGTGCGTTGGCAGTAAGGATCAAATTTATATTGAGAGGGCTTGGAGTCCTTTTCCGTATCCCCCCAGCAGGCTCCCAGACTGAGATGATTTTCCGTTTACCCTTCTGTCAAGACAAGGATAAAATACTGAGGGTAAAAAGGGAGAGAGTTGAACCAGTGATTATTCCTAAACAGTCCATACAGATTTTCCCAGATCTGGTATCCTCAATCCTTTTGAAAGCAAAGAGAACACCTGATGACTGTACTACTAAGAACAATATAACATACAAGTGAGGGTTCCCATTTGGCTGTCGTTTAAATAGGACAGATGTCTCTATCTCAGATCCAAAAGAAGGGAAATAGGTGTTCATGGGAATAGGTGAATGGGCTCAGAACAATCTGAATCGATCCTAAGGTCTCTAAAATCACTGAGAATCAGTGAGATCAGAGACAACCAGAACTGGTCAAGAAGATGCATCATCAAGACAACAGGACAGACATGAGAGAAGAGTCTGGGTGCAGAAGAACAAGATTAGTAAATGGTAGGGCTGTCAAGCGATTAAAAAAATTGCAATTGTGTGATTTAAAAATTATTTGCAATTAATCGCACAATAAAAAAATTAGTCACATGATTAATCACGCTGTTAAACAATATTAGTATGCCATTTAAAAAATATTTTTGGACATTTTCTACATTTTCATATATATTTTCAGTTACAACACAGAATACAAAGTGTACAGTGCTCAATTTATATTTTTTATTACAACTATTTGCACTATAAAAACAAAATAAATAGTATTTTTAAATTTCCCCATTACAAGTACTGTAGGGCAATCTCTATCATGAAAGTTGAACTTACAAATGTAGAATTTATGTACAAAAAAAACTGCGTTCAAAAATAAAACAATCTAAAACTTTACAGCCTACAAGTCCACTCAGTCCTACTTCTTGTCCAGCCAGTTGCTCAGACATACACTGCTTTGGATCATTATCAAGCAGAACCCATCATATGCATAGAAGCATGTCCTCTGGAATGGTGGCCGAAGCATGAAGGGGCATATGAATGTTTAACATATCTGGCACATAAATACCTTGCAATGCCAACTACGAAAGTGCCATGTGAATGCCTGTTCTCACTTTCAGGTGACATATTAAATAAAAAGCGGGCAGCATTATCCCCCATAAATGTAAGCAAACTTGTTTGTCTTAGCGATTGGCTGAACAAGAAGTAGGACTGAATGGGCTTATAGGCTTTAAAGTTTTATATTGTTTTGTTTTTGAGTGCAGTTACTTAACAAAAAAATCTACATTGATAAATTACACTTTCACAATAGAGATTGCACTACAATACTTGTATGAGGTGAATTGAAAATTACTATTTCTTTATCACTTTTACAGTGCAAATATTTGTAATGAAAAATAATAAAAAGTGAGCACTGTACACTTTGTATTCTGGGTTGTAAGCGAAATCAATATATTTGAAAATGTAGAAAAACATTCAAAATATTTAATAAAATTCAATAGTTATTCTGTTTAACAGTGTGATTAAAACTGATTAATCGCGATTAATTTTTGAGTTAATTGCGTGAGTTAACTAAGATTGATCGACAGCCTTTGTAAATGGGCTAAGATATTACAATAAATAATGGATCATATACACATATGGTTATAATTATAAAAGGATATAAATAAATGGAAGTTTGGCTGTATGGCATCCAGGATGTTTTTCTCTGTGTGGATACAGTATATTTAATGAGTATAATATGGTTAATGTTGATTCATATTATAAACAAAGCTAATAATGAAATGGCAGGAGATCCAAATCTCCCCTGTTGAAGTAAGTTTCACTTTAGAGTTATCACAAACATTCAGAAATGTATATTAATTGGAGAAGGGTCAACTGTGGTGGAAAATTTTAAGAATCAGTGAACTCAAAGATAATGACTAATGTTATAAAGATATTTAATAATATTAGATACGGCTTGGTTTTCAGGAATATTTTAAACAAAACAGTTCAGCAGGGAATTAATGTTCCCTGGAGGAAGTAAGGAGAGACACGGCTCCTGCAGCTATAGGGCACCAGGCAACAATGATGGAATGCATAGAGAGAGAGGGAAGCAGGGTGTAAGAGAATCATAGAATCACAGAAGCGTAGGCCTGAAGGGGACTTTAGTAGGTCATCCACTACAGTCCCCTGCATTTGAGGCAGGACTAGTAATAACTAAACCATTTAAGAACAGGTTAGACAAAAACTTCCAGTGATGGAGATTACACAACTTCCCTAGGCAATTTGTTCCAGTGCTTAACTACCCTGACAGTGAGGAATTTTTTCCTAAGGTCCAGCCTAAACCACCATTGCTGCAGTTTAAGCCCTTTGCTTCTTGTCCTAGAACACAGACAAATGTTAAATATTATGTGCTTTAACAAAAAGTATATTAGAGCTCAGAATTTAAAAGTTTACAGAAAATCAAACTCCAAATGCAGCTGAGTATGACAATATAGGAATTAGGAGGAGAAAAAGAATATTTGTGGGATACTGTCTGTATGATGAGAACTCCCTCTAAAATGTCTTATTTAAAGAATAAATGCAATGTAATGAAAACCTGGCATTTGGCTGGCTGGTCTAACTGCTTTCACCAAAAGGTAATGTTCTGGGTAAGAAGAGCACTCTTGATACTCGGGAGAGTTTAATATTGTAATGACTATTAATGCTAACTGATGAACAATCCAATAAAAAGGAAAAGGGAATTCTGACACTGAAAAAGGATTTTTCTAGTCTAATTTATTTACAGGGAATACTTGAAAAAATTATGATAAATTCCTGAGTTCGTCTTGGATAAGGGCAAATATATTTGAATTAAGAAGTCCTTGAAAGATAAACTTCTCACCTTAGCAAATTGATGGCTTCTAATCAAGTTGTTTTTTTTTAAGGGATTTAGGAAGTTGTATGGAAGAGGATATCACTCTGAGATGGGAGGGTGGGGAGGGGAGATTTTAGTGAGATGCTTAATACCACTTCTGGATCAATGCAATGTACATGGAGAGTGTACAGGAGGAGTAAATGCAAATTTGTTACATCCCTTAAAAAATGAGGATCTGAGGGATGTCTGGCGGGAAACGAATCCAGATATCAAGGACCATACACATTCTCTACTTTTGGATCTCATTCGAGGATTGATATGATTTTTATTTCTAAGACTTCGGCTAATTTGGTCAAAAAAGATAATCTAGGTGTTTTATAAGATAATCTGATTATTCCCCATGTATATATTAGATTAAAAAGATTGGAACTCATTGGAAAAACGAAGGACCTGCTGGTTGAATAGAGCTTTGTTGTATGACTGTATTAGAATTCAAAAGCTGGAAGAAAATGTCCAGAAATATCTAGAAAAAAATTATAAGGAGGAGCTCAATGCTGGAAAGGCAGTAATGAGGTGGATCCTTATAATAAAGCATCATAAGTAAAAAAAATGAGAATTCTTGAAGAGAGTTTGGTTAAAGAACTTTCTGTTTAGTAGACAGATGTAAATGTACAGGATTGAAAAGTGCATAAGAAAGTAAAATAGAGGAAATGGAAGTTTAACCTTTTATAAGCAGTAGGGCTGAGCAAACACTTAGATACCTGAAATTAAAATATTATGAAAAGGGTAATAAAGCTGATATACGTACATATACACACACACACGCATGCAGTTGTTTGCACACAATTTCAGTTGAAAGATGTTTATAAGAAAACAGCCCAGATGAAAAGATGGGAGAGGGATTTGGACAAACTAATTGCTCTGGATGAGTGGATCTCTATATTTGACAGGGGATATACATCTTCAATTTGTGTATCGCACAAAGAAATTTCTGTAAAGATTGCATTTGACTCCATGTAGAGATCAATCCTATTTTTGCTGGTAGGGTGGCGCACTGTGTTGGAGCCTCAGGGACAGGGGAACATACCTGCACATGTGATGGTTTTGTCCAGAAATTGGGTAGTTTTGGGAGGAAATTATTAAAGAGATTAATGTTCTGACAAAATTCCAGGTTCCTAGAGATCCTCTGACCTGATTACTTAATGCTCCAGTAAAAAAATACACATTTGAAACAGAACGACAATTTTTTTTATTGTTAGCTAGGCTTTTATATTGCACATTATTGGAAAAAGAAGGCTCCTCCTATGAAATTATAGTATAGTAAAATATCCTTTTAATAGAAAATCTTTTACCAAGTACGTAATCAAGAGCAGCACCAAAAAGAGAATAGTTATTTAGAAATTTGGTCATCCTTTTTTAGTGTACTCAGAGGAAGAAGGCTCTTCAACCGAGAATCTTTAGCCAGATTATTAGTGTGCTGCAGCAACACTCACATTCCTATGTTGCTTCAGCAACTTTTTCCTTGCAGCTATGTGGGAGGATCATGATCCTGGTTAAAAACGTGTTTGTGAAAAGACATGTTCCTTTCTAAGATCCAGGTGCTTTGAGTACCGCTGTAAACTATGGGATCAGAATATATAACTATTCAATCTCTCTCATCCCTCCTTTCCCCCACACTTTCATTTCTTTCGTTCATTGGAACTAATACTTTTCCTCAGGAGTTGAATTTTTTTATGTACCGGTAGCTATTTTTTAGAAGAAGTCTTAAATCATGGGTTGGGTTCTTAGTTTTCTGAATACCTGAAACCTCTTGTCGTGCCTTCTCTTCTGTCACTTCAGTTTTAGTCTAAAACTCCAAATCCAGATTTACTATGATGTTGAGAGTGGATATATGTGGTAAATAGTTCTCTTCTGCTTTTTTTAGCCATCTGAATTTTTATAGCTAAATAGCCTTCAAGTGTTTGTTAATGGTAGTCATGGTGTGACTTAATGAGATCTTGTAAGAATCCCCAAAGGAAGGCCTCTCCTCTCTGACTATTGAGAGGAGAATCCAGCTATTCATTCAGACCAGGCAGTGTGTGTGGACCAGAAGTGGAAGTAAGAGCATGATGTTTAATCATATATTTCATATTTTAGTGCTTTTGGGTATCCGAATAGAAGACAGTCTCAATTAGAGAGAAGTTCTGCAGAATCCACTACAAAAAATATTTCATCTTGAAGCCAAAAAATACAACTAAACAGGAATTCATCTAAAGGATTGTTGGAGAGCCATATTTCCTTGTTGTTAAGTGGAAAAAAGCCATGTGATACCATGCTTTTTAACGAAGATGTTACATTTTGATTTATGTAAGAGTATTTGTTTAGGAACTGGTGAATACTGCAGTGTGAGATTTCATTTTAAATTAACAGAAAACTTGAAGCTTTATAAGCATGAATTTAGTACAATCTTTAAAATGGCTTGTTTAAAAAGCATTAAAATGTACACAGTATTTTTTAAGCAAACATCTGATATCCAGATACACAGCAATTACATTACAGTAGTTCTTTGAGTTAGGTTACTTTAGTACTGCATTGCTCATATTTGCTAACCTTGGTTTTATGTCCAAGAATGTTTGCTCTAATGGCAAATTACAGTGGAATTAAAAGCTGAAACTGTCTTGTGCAGTATAATTTCAGTGCATTCTGAATAAAAAGTGGTGGTTATTCTCTTCAGACCTTGGTTTTTTAATCAAGTCTTGATAAATTTAGACTATATCATGGGTAAGTAGTTTATAGAGAAACAAGAGAAGGTGCAATTTTATTTTTATATATAGATTTTACATGCAGGAAATCTTTACTTTTTAAGACCTGATCTTAATGGTTGATGGGTTCATCTCTTTTACCCAACAAATATTCTTCAGATTACTTACAGTCCAAAGGAGACATGAAAAGTGAGCATGTAGAATGTTAATTTCATATACATCTGAGCCATAACAAATAGATCAATTTTTCAGTGTCTGTTGGTGTTGCCCTGAGACTGCTTTTGTAGCTGAGTCTGAAGATATGTTAAACCATTACAGTGTCTTCATAAAATACATTTGTCTTTGATATGAGTTTAATCAGTATTTTTATGGAGCTAAAAAATGTCCTGATCAAAGTATGGGGAAAATATAAAATATTCTTGCACAAAGAACAGATCATTCTGCATTTAAAAAAGATGAAATTGTGAATGACTTTTATGGAACACCGATGCTAGACAAATCTTCCACCCGGCAAGTTAATTTTAAGACTGCATTATTTTCCAAACAATTTATGCAGTCGATATGGTGAACTGTCATTATTACTAAAATTTATAGCTGGCCCATGAATGCTGTATACCAAAATTAAAAATAGACAGACTCACTTGCTTCATTAAATACTCTTACTGTATTCATTCTGTCAGGATGACCATGTTGTCTTGCTTTTTTTAATTTCAGTTTTACAGCTACCAGCACAATGGGAAAAAGAAGTATGAGTCCTATTCAAGAGGAAACTGGCTCTGATGATATGGAAGAGAGAGAAATCCAAGACACAGAGCTTGATGAAACAGATTGCTATGCAGAGTCTGTTCCAGAGGGAAGGAAGAGAGCCAAAAAGTTCAAAAAAGTCAAGGAGCAAGATCCAACAGGTAAGAACAATGTGTCTGAATGTTCATTTTTGTCCTTTTTGTATTTGGAACCACCTTAACCCTAAGGTGCAAGTTGTCTTTTGAGTGGTAAATGTTGCTTTTATCCATATAGTTACCTATCTTAAGACAGTGCTTTAATTTAAAGCCCATTTTGAATTGCAAACTATGGGATTTGCATTGATCAGTGAAAAAAAAAATGCCAACAAGATAGAAACTTGAAATATTTGTGGCTTAGATTTTGGACCAGAAGAAAGCTCGGGTGGGAGCGTCATTTACTAGAAGATTACTTTCCATTGTAAAATAAAGGCCTCTGCGTGGATGATCTTGGTGATCTCAGCTAATTTTTTCTCCCAATGTGTGGCTATGCACTCTCTTGACCATTAGGGTAATCTAGGACACTTTTTTGCTTATGCTATGGAAATTTGAAAATTTGGGTACTGGAAGCATGATTCTGCAATTTTTCCCCAGTCAGTCCAACAAACCTGTGCATATTGCAAGACTTACCTTTTTGTTTAGTCTATTGGCTTGAGTGGATGGGAGTCTTATTTATCAACTTGGCATAGGTTAGGCTGACACATCATTGGTTGTATTTTGTTAGCTGGTCTTTTATATTGATTGCAAATATGCTCAGCTTTTAATAAATCTTCCAGCTTTCCTGATTAAGTTCATGAATTCCTCTTATTTTAATATTATTTAGCACTTACATAGGGTTTTAAATGCTCAAAGCATTACACAACGTTAACTGATTCCTAAAACATTGTGAAAGGTAGATCTTGCATATGGGGAAACTGAGGCAGAAAAATGAAGGGACTTTCAAAAGGTCAGACATCAAGTCAGACATCAGAACTTGGGGCATTCTGAATCGCCAACCTTGAGCTCTATATTCCACACCATAATGTCCACCTCATAAAAAAATCCTCCAACTAGAGCATGTGTACACATGTTGTTGATCATGTTTAGTTTCCCGTAATATGAACCAGGTCATCCCTAAAGATATTATGTGTTCTCTCCCTAACTCCAAAAATGTCAATGCTTATTTGATATAAGCAAACTCATCTTCTGGCTTAAAGAAGCATTTTTCCTCTCTATCACCAGGTAGAAGAGTAAGAAACTGACCATTTCCCATTTTCAGTATAGCTAAGTGGATGTCATATGTCATACATAAATTGGTTTTTCTTATTACTCTGAATAAACATTTGAGGTCCAGCAAAATGTTAAATGGGAAATTCTTGAGACTTTAATTTGGAATAAAAATGTGATTTATTAAATATAGAGTCCTCTTTCTCGTAATAGCTTTATAATCATGTCATAAGGATTCTGAAATGATGGTCATGCCCAAGTGACTTCTGTTTTTAGCTATCTAAAACAAATTACGGATTTACTTGTGTGTCTGGGATTAATGTAGTGTTGGCCACTTCATGAAGACTAAGAGCCTATTGACAAATAGGATTAACAGTAGGTGACTTCTTCTTTCATTGTGTGCACTTACCTCCTGTTAATTAAGGGCAGGTAAATACTTGTTTTGAAGGCAGTAGGGATGCTGAACTGACTTACGAACAAAGTTTCCATATTAATAGCAGTTCATAATAGTGTGTTTGTTTACATGTACTTCTTACAAAGGGAGGTATATAATAAGGTTAAAGGGATCTTGTAACTTTTGTCTTTCGATGAACAAATCCAGCAGCTGAAGCTAGATAAAGCAACAAAGATACAAAAAGTAGGAATTGTGATAGTACCTTCCTACCCAGCCTTGATGTCATCCACTGTAATTTTTTCTCACTGTAGAGATATTTGCCCCATATTAAATATAATTAGGTTAAATATAGGAAGTTATAAAGACTTTCCCAAATATATCATATATCAGAATTTTTTAATTTGAAACCTAACTATGCCACTATTGCTTTGTTTTCCAAATTAGTACTGGCCAATCGTCTGAACTACCGAGCAGTTCAGAGTTATTCTGTTCATGTGGTATTAACTTGTATAGCTTAAACCTGATGGTAGAATCTGTGGACACTATGTATGACAGCAATAAGCATGTTGTCAAATCTAAATTTTGTCAACAATCATTGTGGTGCACCCACATTTGCTTTCACTTTTATGCAAATATCACTTCATTACGTACTTGAAAGGCAGAGTGCATAGTCATGACTCTACTGGATGAAAAGGAAAATGAAATGTAAGCATTGAGGGGAATATTCTTTTCATAGAAAGAGAACACTGCTGTTAACCAGTTTATTCAGTATCTGTACAATTTCAGTCACAGATATCATGTGAAAGTTTTGGCATGCTCACGGGTTCAAGCGTTGCATATTAATCACTCTGTTTAGCAAGTAGCTTTGTGCAAATGGCCTGCAGTTTAAACAAATCTTTAGGTTGTATGTACAGCGTATCAAAAAGCTTTTAGGGACCAATGCCACATTATTAAATGTTGTCAATGTTTCCTAAAGGAGCAAAATGTAAGCTGCCAGTGTTGTGGTGTTCTCATGTCTGTTGTACATTGGAGGATGAGTAGAACATTTTAGCTGACCCACCTTATTGTAGGTTGCAAAAATCTTTTTGGTTATGTACTGCCAAATTCTGGATTTGTCTAAACAATGAAGGAGCACTTTGTTTTGCCATGTAATGTATGTATGCATGTCTTGTTTGTGTCTTGGTATGAAGATGTATAATTTGAAAGTTAATTATATTTGTGAAAAAAGTAAACCAAAATCAACTTTTCCAACCCGCCCCCCACCCAGAAAAAAAAAAAAGAAAAAGAAAACAAGCCTAGGGCTGTAATTGTTTAAATAAACATACCCAGTGTTCTGTGTGCATCTTCCATATGGGCTCAGCTGTAGCTGTAGTTCATATTCTTATTTGCTTGTAAGACTCACGGCCGAAGTTACCTAGTGCTGTAGTCCACGTTTAAAATAGTATAGCGACAGAGCTGCAGTGCTGCAGCTGTCCTGCTTAGCGCTTCAGTGTACACACTGAATACCACATTGGGAGGGGTACTATGGTAGGTAATCCACCTGCACAAGAGGCAGTCCCTAGATTGACAGAAGAATTCTTCCATCAACCTAGTGCTGTCTTTACCGGGGGTTAGGTTGGCTTAATTATGTCTCACGAGGGTGTGGATTTTTCCCACCCCTGAGAGATGTAGCTATGCTGATCTAACTTTTTAGTGTAGACCAGCCCTTTGTATGGGTGTTCCTTCCTTTTGACTTGCATATTAATACTTTATAAACTCCACAATTTGAGTATTTTGAACTAAAGTTTTGAATTAGATTGCTAGAGAACTGACTGTTGGCTTCTCAAACATCTGAAAGCTATTTAGATACATTTGCAGGTTCATTGCTGAGCTACTCACATATGTGACTTGGTCATTTGTGACGTAATTTGGAGGGGGTGGCTGTTTAGCTTCTTTCATCCACTGATGTAGATGTAGTCACATAATGTCTTTATCACAGCGGTTCCTAAACTGGGTTGCATCCGCAAATGGGGTCGTGCAGTCAGAAAATGTGGTCATGGCAATCCCTAGTGTGTAGAGGATGATATTTTGCTCTGCACAGCATGATCTCGCATGTATGTATGCGAAGTTGCGATGCAGAGCAAAATGGCATCCTCCCTGCGGCGTGACATCGCACATGTATGGCGTGTGCAAGGTCATGCTGTGTGGAGGATGCCATTTTGCTTTACAAAATGATATCTCCATGCTGTCTGAGATCCTGGAGGGAAATAATTCATTAAAATAGGGTTGTGCCTGCAAACGTTCGGGAACCCCTGCTCTATCAAGTGTTACTCCCACAGTAAATGTGGTGTTTAAAGGGGAAATGTTATACAAAATAACTATTTAATGACGGCACAGATTAAAGAATTGAGAGATCCTATGTTTACGTAGAGTTCCTTTTAATCTTTGTGGATCAGCCATCCTTTTTGAAAATGATTTGTGTGGGAATAATCACTATTGTCTCCTCTCCCCTCCTCTGTGTATAGCCTGTTTTTTTTGAGCCTTCATTTGTTTTCACAAGTTAAGTAGGAAGGTTGCCTACATGTCTCCCAGTCTTCCTCTTTGTCTGAGATGTACAATTTCTACCATACATTACATCCTCCTCCAGGCATAGGGGTGTCAATGTGACCTGGGAAACAAAATGTACTCAAGCTGCTTCTGGTCTAAGTATTTAGCCATGCAATTTCATTGCCATATGAAGACTTCTATATGACTGTTGTTACTTTATTGTGGCCTAGAGAAAACACCATTTTCCTGTCTAATATATCGGATACAATTATAGTTTGTACCCACTGGCAAAGTTTTTCATCCCCCTCTAGTGGCTGGTTCCTGTAGAAGATGACAACCTACTACTGTCAGCTACTCTTTTAACTCAAGCGGTAGAGGTCTGTGATGTATACCTAAAGCAGCTATACTCAGAACTCAGTGGTTCAGGAACCAAATTAGCAATCAACATTACCCAAAAGAGCCACAGTATTGTGAATTGTTTCATTTACACACACACACACACACACACACACACACACACACTCTCTCTCTCTCTCTCTCTCTCTCTCTCTCTGTGTGTATGTGTATATATATATATGTATATATATATATATATGTATATATATATATATGTATATATATATATATATACACACATACTTTTCACCCAAAATGACTGATCTAGTATTCTACAGTTGGTTAATAATTAAATCACACAGTGTTTTAATATCATGTACTGCAAAGAGCCTCAGGAGACCAATTAAAGAGCCACTTGCAGCTCCTGAGTCTGACTGAGTATCCATATGTATCATTGATCTACAAGTTCTAATCCTGCTAATGATCCATGAAGGGGACAGTGTGATTCCACGTAGTGGAATTTGTTTTCTTCAGTTTGCTTTTTTAAAAACCTGGGAGATTACACACACCGAAGTTGTTAAAAGAACATTTGAGTGCTTTAGTTTGCAACCTTTTAGTTAGAAAATGTCAGAATTATGGCTACTTATGCAAACTGAATTTGATGCCCATGTACATTTGCACTGTGATACTTTAATTTCATAATTTTTTTTCCCCATAGGACCCCTGCCTCATTCAGTGTCCAGGATGGACAATGCTCACCTAATGAGCAGCTATTCAATTTTTTGTTTTAGCTTCATAATGCACCAGACCTTATTTACTGCACACTAGTCAAACCCTGATCTGAATACAGAATTATTTCCTTGGAGCTTTCTTGTGCCACTCATTGCTGTAGTATATGAATGCATCACAAATATTTATGATTTTATATTCGTAATACCCCATGGAGGTGGTCTTACCTTCATTTTTGCCAATGGACGACTGAGACACAGTATGGGTAGGAGGTGAGCAGCTCTCAGTAGTGAAAGAACTGGTTAAGGACTATTTAGAAAAGCTGGAAGTGCACAAGTCCACGGGTCCAGATCTGATGCACCCAAGGGTGCTGAAAGAGTTGTCTGATGTGATTGCAGAGCCATTGGCCATTATCTTTGAAAATTCGTGGCGATGGGGGAGGTCCTGGACAATTGGAAAAAGGCAAATATAGTGCCCATATTTAAAAAAGAAAAGAGAGTGAACCAAAGACCAGTCAGCTTCACTTCAGTCCCCAGCAAAACCATGGAACACGTCCTCAAGGAATCCATTCTGAAGCACTTGGAGGAGAGGAAGGTGATCAGGAACAGTCAACATGGATTCACCAGGGACAAGTCATGCCTGACTAACCTGATTGCCTTCTATGATGAGATAACTGACTCTGTGGATCTGTGGAAAGCGGTGGATGTGATATATCTTGACTTTAGCAAAGCTTTTGATACGGTCTCCCACAGTATTCTTGCCAGCAAGTTAAAGTATGGATTGGATGAATGGACTGTAAGGTGGCTAGAAAGCTGGCTAGATTGTCGGGCTCAATGGGTAGTGATCAATGGCTCAATGTCTAGTTGGCAGCCAGTATCAAGCGGAGTGCCCCAGGGATCAGTCTTGGGGCCGGTTTTGTTCCACATGTTTAATCCCATCATCCAGATCATTAATAATTGCACCCTCAGCAAATTTGCCAGTGACACTAAGTAGGGGGAGAGGTAGATATGCTGGAGGATAGGGATAGAGTCCAGCATTACCTAGACAAATTGGAGGATTGGGCCAAAAGAAGTATGATGAAGTTCAACAAGTTCAAGTGGTGAGTCCTGCACTTAGGAAGAAAGAATCCCATGCACCGCTACAGGCTGGAGACTGACTGGCTAAGCAACAGTTCTGCAGAAAAGGACCTGAGGATTACAGTGGACGAGAAGCTGGATATGAATCAGCAGTGTGCTCTCGTTGCCAAGAAGGCCAACAACATATTGGGCTGTATTAGTAGGAGTATTGCCAGCAGATGGAGGGAAGTGATTATTCCCCTCTATTCAACACTGGTGTGGCCACACCTAGAGTATTGTATCCAGTTTTGACCCCCCCACCCACCCACTACAGAAGGGATGTGGACAAATTAGAGAGAGTCCAGCAGAGGGCAACGAAAATGATCAGGGGGCTGGGCCGCATGACTTACGAGGAGAGACTGAGGGAACTGGGCTTATTTATTCTGCAGAAGAGTAGAGTGAGGGGAGATTTGATAGCAGCACTCAGCTACCTGAAGGGGGGTTCCAAAGAGGATGGAACTTGGCTGTTCTCAGTGGTGGCAGATGACAGAACAAGCAGTGGTTTCAAATTGTGGAGGGGAAGGTCTAGGTTGGATATTAGGAAACACTATTTCACTAGGAGGGTGGTGAAGCAGTGGAATGGGTTACCTAGGGTAGTAGTGGAATCTCCATCTGTCATAAACAGATAGCTAAGGGTTAATGTCTCTTTCACCTGAAACACCTGACCAGAGAACCAATCAGGAAACCGGATTTTTTCAACTTTGGGTGGAGGGAATTGTGTGTCTAAGGCTTTTGTCTGTCTGCCTGCTGTCTCTGAGCTTTGGAGAAGTAGTTCTGTTTTCTAATCTTCTGTTTCTAAGTGTAAGGACAAAGAGATCAGATAGTAAGTTATATGGTTTCTTTTCTTTGGTATTTGCATGAATATAAGTGCTGGAGTGCTTTGATTTGTATTCTTTTTGAATAAGGCTGTTTATTCAATATTCTTTTAAGCAATTAGCCCTGTGTTGTATCATCTTATACAGAGAGAACATTTGTATGTATTTTTCTTTCTTTTTTATATAAAGCTTTCTTTTAAGACCTGTTGGAGTTTTCTTTACTTCAGGGAAATTAAGTCTGTACTCACCAGGGAATTGGTGGGAGGAAGAAATCAGGGGGTAGAGCTGTGTGTGGGTTGTATTGGCTAGCCTGATTTTGCATTCCCTCTGGGGAAATAGGGAAGTACTTTTTGTTTCCAGGATTGGAAACGGAGAGGGCAAGTTACTCTGTTTGGATTCACAGAGCTTGTGTCTGTGTATCTCTCCAGGAGCATCTGGAGGGGGGAAGGGAAAAAGGATTATTTCCCTTTGTTGTGAGACTCAAGGGATTTGGGTCTTGGGGTCCCCAGGGAAGGTTTTTCAGGGGGACCAGAGTGCCCCAAAACACTCCAATTTTTTGGGTGGTGGCAGCAAGTACCAGGTCCAAGCTGGTAACTAAGCTTGGAGGTTTTCATGCTAACCCCCATATTTTGGACGCTAAGGTCCAAATCTGGGACTAAGGTTATGACACCATCCTTAGAGGTTTTTAAGGCCCAGCTTGACACAGCATTGGCTGGGACGATTTAGTTGGTGTTTCTTAAATTATGGCTGACAGTTCTTTAAACACTATCAGGATGATATACATGTTAGTGTAGGTGACACATCCCACAGTGGTGTTCCTCAAACTATTGTCTGTCAGTGATAAATAGCTGATCAGTTTATCAGATGATTTAATCTAAGTCTCAAACTGCCTAGATCTTGATTTTAGTTTTAAGATCTTTCTCAGTACCTCCCTTCCTTCCAGACACAAGAAAGAAAAAAAAAAATACTGTGCAAGCATGTAATAATATATTAGATAAATCTGTCCACAGAAATATTTTAAAGGAACTGTCTCTATTGTGTGTAAAATCACTCTCCTATATTTGGCATTAATGCTTGTTTGTAAATGGAGACTGCCAAAAAAACAGTAAATTATTTCTTTCCAACATTAGTTTGAAGCTGAAACACTTCAGTTTTCAGTGTTTTACCTGTTCTCAGCTGCCTTGAATGAGGATTTAACAACAACCACAGTTGGTACATAAGAATTTAATGTAAGAAGGGCCATACTGGGTCAGACCGATGATCCATCTAGCCCAGTATCTTGTCTTTCAACAGTGGCCAGCACAATATGTTTCAGAGGGAATGAACAGAACAGGGCAATTTCAAGTGATCCTCATCCTCCGTCATCCAGATTTAGAGACGCTCAGAGCATGGAGCTGTGTGCCTGACCATCTTAGCCATTTATGGACCTATCCTCCATTAACTTATCTACTTTTTTTTTAATCTTTTTTTTGGCCTTCACAATACCCCTGGCAACAAGTTCCACAGGCTGGCTGTGTGTTGTGTGAAGAAATACTTCCTTTTGCTTGTTTTAAACCTGCTGTCTGTTTGATTGGGTGACCCCTGGTTTTTATGTTATGGAAAGGAGTAAATAATGCTTCTCTGTTCGCATTCTCCACACCATTCATGATTTTTTAGACCTCTATCATATCCCATGGCCCCACCTTGTTCATCTCTTTTCTAAGAACACTCCTCGTATGGAAGCTGTTCCATGTCCCTACTCATTTTTGTTGCTCTTTTCTATACTTTTTTCTAGTTCTAATGTCTTTTTTTTTTTTTTTTTTTTTTTTTAAGATGTGGAGACCAGAACAGCACTCAGTATTCAACATGTGGGTGTGTGCCATGGATTCATAAAGTGGCATTCTGATCTTTTCTGCTTTATATATCCCTTTTCTAATGGTTCCTAACATTGTTAGCTTTGTTGACTGCTCCTGCACATTGAGCAGATGTTTTTAGAGAACTATTCACAATGACTAATTTAGAACCCCATCATTTTGTATGTGTAGTTGGGATTATATTTTCCAGTGTGCGTTACTTGCACTCATTAATATTGAATTTCATCTGCCCTTATGTTGCCCAATCACCCTGTTTTGTTAGATCCCTTTGAAACTCTTCAAAGTCAGCTCTGGACTTAACTATCTTGGGTAACTATCTTGAGTAATTTAGTATCATCTGCAGATTTTGCCACCACTTAATTGTTTATCTGCTTTTCCAAATTATTTATGCATATATTGAACAGCACATGTCCCAGTACAGATTCTTGGAGGTAGGATAGTACCACTAACAGTTTTATTTATTATAATTTTGATGCTGCAGCTACAAACTGAATATGCTGCTGCATCTGTTTTAATAAAATTAGATCTGATTTGCAAAATACTGTATGAAAATATAAAGTCCCTAAAGTACTTAAATGTCACTGGATGATTTGCCAGGGTCATTGCTTTGTTACCTTATAATTTCATCTGGTGGAAAGGCTTTCACCAGTCTTCCATCTTGTTTTGTTTTTCGTCTTTGAGAGCATGCAGGCAATCAAGGCAGAGTCTGTTAGGGTTCCAATTAGAAAGTCGTCTTTTCTGATTTACTAATTCCAGCTGTAAAAACCCACTCTGAAGTAAAATTCCTTTGCACAGTGTGAAAGAGTATGAGCGAAGGTCTCTGACTCTTGGTTTAAACAAATAATGAGTCTTTTAAAATCCAGGTTAAAAAAAAATGGTAAACATTTACCGGCAAGCCTCACATTTTAAGGAAGTGTCTTCACTGAGAATGCTTGATCTTACTATTTAGACTAGAGTATTGTTTACGTGGCAGTCTGCAAATTGTGATTGGTGATGCATGCCATGTGTGCTGCTCTTGTTAAACCCATAAATGCCCCCCCCACATCCCCCCCCCAAAAGCCAACCCCCCCTCCCCAAAAAGTTAAGGCTGAAACTTAGCAATTTATCCGGGATCAGAGCCTGATTTGTTTGTAATCATACTTTTCATAGTTCTGACACACTTATGATTGACTGCTAAATATAATGGTATAAATGCAGATTTTGTTTTGAGGATTTTCCCCATGTAATTATAGCATTATAAATTTACCTTGAATTGCAAATATTATGCTACAACTTGTTCTATCTTAAGGTGGCTTAGTCCACTTAAATATTTTGAGATGGTACTTTTTAATGTTGTAAATATCTTTCTCTTCTCTTAGGAAGCATTACAAGTGGTTCCACAGAACTCTTTGACGTTCCTGACACGTGGTAGCCAACATCTGTATTAATAAAAAGTGACGCTGATTCAAAGCAATTGCAAGAGTATACTACTTGGAAGCCATACTTAATTTAAATAAAAAGTGGTGTTAAAGAAGTATGTCTCCTGAAAATCAGTTTAATTTTTTAAACTGTCTACTGAACAATCACTGTCAGTTTTACTCGTGTATTAACTAGTTTACAATTCTGTCTGTTGATCATGTGAAATCTTTGCTGTCGTAAACAATGTTAGATTTAAGAAGCAAGGCTAAATGTGTTTTGGTCACCTATTATGGTATGTTGGCTATGAAATATACAAAAAGAATCAGCACTATTATGAATTTTGTTAGGCTGTTCCCTGTGCTTGAGGGGAGTTATCACATAAGTCTTCTCATCAGATGTTCGGGCAATATCAGTACACTATCAGTAGTCCTGAACAGATAAACCTCAGTATCAGTTACTGCTTTCTACCAGTTACCCTGAAAACCTTACAGTGTTGTCCTTTTTCCCCAGTAGGAAGACTTCAGCCAGTATCTGTCTGGAAACTAATCCTACACATATACTATCCTTTTGTCCTCTTGGAAAAATTTAACTTATACTTTCCTTAAAAAAAATAGAGAAAAAGAGAGAGAGATAAATTAATGTTGGGAGGAGGTGAGTTTTCTTTGCTGTTTTCACTCTTAAGTCTAGATCTGGTTTTCCATGGTTTGTGTTTTTTGTAAAAATGTTTTTGAAACCTGTGACAAACCTGCAAACTGTACCAGCCCTTTATTCATTTAAAAAAAATCTGCTTTGGTAGATTTCAGAAACTTTGATATTTAACGTTTTTGTATCATGGAAATAAAAATGAAAAATGTATTTCCATAAAATGAAAATAAAAGAAATTTTCTTAGGAATCTGTCTTTATTTTTCACATCATTTATTTGACTTTTTGCTTGTTTTGCCATTCATATATGGTTAGTGGGTATTAAGACAGACGCATTCTTGTTTTATAAATCTATTTCCAACACATCATTCTAGCAAATGGAATAACTACCAGGTTTCATGAGATTATATATATTGTGGAACCTTACCCCTTCTCACTTAAACATAGTAAAGGGAAATCCCTTGGAGGTGAGAGGTGAAGCAAAAACAACTTTCTGCCCTTTACAGTTCCTTTATGATCTGTAGCAGATGCCTCAAGTTCTTAAAAGTAATTTTAAAATTTTCCTGCTTGCCTTTTCTTTTGAAATATTAGGTCCTGCCATGTGGAAGGCAGCATGTTCGTCTGACAATCCAGGAATGGACTAGCTTTTATGGGGGAAACTAATTTCAATCTTAGCACTAACTTCTGCTACACATCATCTGCTCCACTGCTTTGTCAGGCAAGGAAGAGAATGTCTGACTGGAGTGGGGGAGGTGAGGGTAATAATGAATCTGAGTGAGCTCTGTTGCTGTTGGGGATCCCCAGGTCTTCTGTACTATATTAGGAGTAAAACTTAGTATGGATCACCACGCTCCAAGTGCCTTTGGTGGCCTCAAACCAAAGTGAGGCTTCAAATCCCTCCTCACTGTGAGTATGATCTTTGTTTGAGTTATGCAGGAAGAACTGCTCATGTTGTGCACCATTTTGTAGAGAAAGTTTCAAACACTGAGATGTAAAACCTTTATGAATGCTTGAATTTTAAAATCGTGTTGGAATTAGCCCTCTGCCTGGAAAGTTACAGTGCCTTAGTTACAATTCCAACTGTACATGACTAAAATTAAAGCTGCTAAAGTTAAAATTACTAAATGTGACTTAAAATGGACTTTGTCCATAAAGACTTCATGACTTTGAAGCCTGACATTTTAGAATATTCTAGAATTAGAACCAAGTGATAGATGCTGTTAGAGATCTGAGGGTCTTCCTATTTCAGTAGGAAAATCACCAATTTATGGTATTATCCAAAAGGAACCTGTTACAGGGTGAGCTGGACCTTTAGAGCAGCTCAAGACCTGGCCCCAGTATTGCCAGCCTCAAAAGATCAAAAATCATGAGTCAGTCTCAAATACCATGTTTTTCTTAATATTGTTTTCTGATCTGTCTTGATTTTTGAACTATCCGTGCCTGTCCCATGTGTGAGAAATAATTTTTACCTATTCCCAAATTTATGGGGTGAAATTGATTTTTTTTGGCTCCTGCTGCAGGAGCTTTCACCCCCACATCTGACCATTACGTGCCCAGCAATTCTGCCCCAAACCTCAAAATCAGTCCTGTCCCCTGTGGACATCAATATTAACGTCAAAGAATATTGATCTCAAAGACCTAAAGACATAGATGTGTCTATACATTTCACTCTCCAACATGAAATGGGTTCTTTTAAACAGCGAGGCCTTGGTTTTACTTGGTGGTTTGGCAAACAGCCAAAGCATTCATTCAGATTAAAAGATTATTAAATACAAAAAAGAACAAGAACTTAAAACAAGCATTTATACTGAAACTCTGGCTGAGTGTGCAAAACATTAGTCAAAACTTTTCAAGTTTTTCTCTTTTGGAGGCAAACCATCAGTCCTATTTTCTGAACTCCCTTTGATGAAAAGGAAAAGGGTTAATTTTACTTCCAGTCCTGATGTGTAGAGTGTATTTGTTCTATTAATATCTGGTTCCATATCTTCTGTTTTTACCAAGCATAATTGTAATAGTCCTTGGACTATATCAACTTGGCCTTTTTGGTTTAGACTAATCTGGCTTCTTTGTCTGGTTCTCTTGAACTTGTTACAAAATGTAAACAACTTTATTTTTCATGGTTATTGCCACATCTCAGGAACTTTTACATGTGTCTTACATTTAAATTTACAATAGGGGTACATTTTATGGGCTTGATAATTACAATACCCCCATCACTACAGCTCCCCTAGCCTCAATGATGCTCCTCTGGAGTTCTTTACCTGCTCTCCCAAACCTAGGAGAGCAGAAGTGAGTCCCCTTTCCCCCTTCCTAGCTTGGGAGGGCAGTTCTAGAGGCTCTTCATCCCTCTTTTGTTCCTCTCCCTAGGCTCGGTGCTGCAGGGAGAGAAACAGAGGCACCATTCTGCCCCTGTTGGTCACAGTGCAGATGAGGGAGCAAAGCCGCCCTGAGCTGTTGGGCAATTTCTGCTCCTCTCCCTTAATATGAGAATGCCCTCAGGTTGATATGGAGAGGGAGAAAGAGTTCTTCCTGCATATGAGAAGAAATACTGCTGAGGAACAGGCGTGAGGACTACAAACAAGCCCTTTCTGCTCATTGTGGAGAGAGCCAGGGACCAGTGGCAAAGCTAATAGGAAGTAACCATGCCCCAGCAGCATTTAGGTGTGTTGTGCCTTTTCACATGGGACTGCAATGAGAGCCTGCCCTGAGCTCGTCCAGCAGCTCCTGTTCCACAGGGCTAGGCCTGGCTCCCGCTTCCAGTGTTGTGACATGGCAGGTGGGGACATATGGCGCTGCAAACCATGTGCCAGGTTGCAACACCAGTCACTCAAATTTGGCCTGGTTGCCCTCCCTCATGACCCATATGGAGTCATGTGACCCTGTGTGCCATGTGTCAATGCCTGGAGCAAAAAGCCAGGCACAGCCCCATGAGACAGCCCATCCCCAAGGTCTGCCTTCTGCACTGCGACAAGATTAGGGTTGTGGCGCTGCGGAGGAGGGTGCTGCTGCAGGTGATTAGTGCCCCTTTGGCTATCACCCCTCCTGGTTGCAAAACCTGGCTTCACCACTGCCAGGAAGAAGAGTAGTTTGCTGGGTGGGCTATCCTGGGACTAACGATCCCTCCTGTGAGCAAGCAGGGAAAGGAGCCTGGGAGGGAGTAGAACGAATATGCTGGGGACACAGGCTGTCAGGGTTCCCTCCCCACCCTGAACTCTGGGGTACAGATGTGGGGAACTGTATGAAAGACCCCCTAAATTTATTTCTACCAACTTAGGTTAAAAACTCCCCTATTCCTTGGATTAAGAGAAACTGCCACCACCAAGTGATTTAAACAAACATTTAGGGAGGGCCACTTGGAGACCTACTTTCCCCAAGTATCCCCCCAAGCCCTTACACCCCTTTTCCTGGGCAGGCTTGAGAATACTCCCCCAAACCCCTACAGCCTCTTTCCTGAGGAGGCTTGAGAATAATATCCTCACAACTTCGTACAGGTGAACACAGACACAAACCCTTGAATCTTAAAATGATGAAAAATCAATCAGGTTCTTAAAAGAAGAATTTTAATTAAAGAAAAGGTAAAAGAATTACCTCTGTAAAATCGAGATAGTAAGTACTTTACAGAATAACAAAAGACTCAAGAACATAGAGGATCTCCCCTCTAGGCAAAACCTTAAAGTTACAAATCCAGGAATAAACCTCCCTCTAGACAAGGAAAATCACAAACCAAAATAAAAATAATCCAACGCATTTCTTCACTAGTACTTACTAATGGAGTTGGATAGCTTGCTTTCTTGATCTGTTTCCGGCAAGCACACACAATAGACAAAACAAAGCCTTTTCCCCCTCCCAAGATTTGAAAGTATCTTGTTCACTTATTGATCATTTTGGTCAGGTGCCAGCTAGGTTACCTGAGCTTCTTAACCCTTTACAGGTAAAAGGATTTTGTGCCTGTGGCCAGAAGGGATTGTATAGTACTGTATACAGAAAGGTGGTTACCCTTCCCTTTATATTTATGATACAGGCTGACTAATGAGCTACATTATCAACAAGCAGCCAGTAGAGGACTCTGAAAAGGAAGTGCCATCCTGAGGTCAGAGGAAACCTGGTTCAGCAAAGAGAGCGACTGCTGGTGAGCAGGAGCTGCAGGTTGGAGACAACAGCGAGCATGGGAGTTGGCTGTGGAGGAGAGCTGGGACTGGAAGGCTGAGAGCAAGCCAGAAACAGTTGTTTCTGGCAGGGGTGAGCAGTCACTGCAGGAGGAGGATACAGGGTAGTGAGGAGGCTTTACACTGAGGCTATCTGTATAACCCTCCACTGGCCTGGCTCTCTGGGCTGGGTTTGGAACTGTTTTGATTTGTAGGGGATAATGATTAATTGGGCCATAGGCGATGGCACCTTTTTTTTTCTGGCGGCCCTAGTAAAATTAATTCTATCATACTCAATGTGCGTATGGGAATCCACTGAGGGCTACAATGTGTACATGGGATGGCTCTCAGACTTCATCACAAGTCTGTGATGTTTCATGCTTTTCAAGAGTTCTCATGGCTTTCTGATTTTTGCCTTTAAACTCAAATTTTTCCCTCATCTCAAATGCTACTCACTTTATCATCAGTGGGAGTGAAGTCACAGGCTGCCCTTAACAAGATGGTTGCTGTTTCCCTTCAGCTTTGCTGCTGAAAGTGAGGCTGATGTCAGGCCTACCTCAGCCAAGATCTCTTTTTTACAGAGTAAGGGCTAAGCAGGGGACAGAAAATGTAGAGCTGCTCTAACTCCGACTGAGGTGAGCAGGTGCAGGAACAGGCTAGGAAACTGAGGAGTCAGAGGAATGTGAGAAGCAGAAGGCGAACAGGGTATTGTGAAAAGCAGGGATGTGAGGGACTGTTTCAGGCATGTGGTAAACTGAAGAGGTTGCCAGGGAGTGTATTATGGCAAAAGAAGAAAATGTGATGGGTGGAGAAGAGGGTGCCACTTCTGAGGTACAAAAACGGACTATCTGTGATCATTCTGAGTCCATAAAACCAGACAGTTGTCAGCATATGCTGAGCACCATTACAGATTTTCTTGGACAGACACTTCAGAAAAGGAAAGATTGTGGGAAAACTTGGACAGGTGGTAATGCTAGGACAGGGAGAGCAAGTGAATGTAATGGGTAGTGGGGAACAGATACTGGGAGAGCATGAAGGGAGAATGAGAGCATGAAGGGAGAATGCTGCCTATTTTATCTAGCTTAGAAGAGGGATAGAATGATAGTTCCTCACACCCAAGGAGGTAAGCAGGGTCATCTCCAAGGGGTGAACCATGAGGCATGTGTGTATGGTTGAATTCTAAACCTGAGATCTCTTACCAATTAAAAATAGGCAGCTTCCAATTAAATATGAGACTCAGAAAGCAGGTGAAAAACATTATTTGATTTATTTAAAAATAATCATTATTTTTAAGCCCATCATTACTTTTTTGGGATCTGACTCATGATATTTGAACTCTTAGGACTGGCCATATTAAGTGTTGGAAGTAGGGGTGGGGGTGGGGGTGGCAGGACAGAACAGTGAAGCAAAATATTTGATTTGGTTTGCCACCTAGAGCTGTGGGAGTAGAGCCACCTGAAAAAGGATTGGTTTACACCCTGCAGCCTAGGTGCAAAGGACCAAGAGAGGGGGAGATGTTTGGGAGAGGGAAAATGAGACCATAGGGAGAAGGAACTGTGGGAAGTAGGGTAAAAATTTATCATTGCAGCTTCTACAGTGAAGTGAGGACAACATTATATTTGTGGTGGTATTTGATTTCAGACTCTTGTTTACCCCAGAAGCAAGGAGGACTTCTAATGTAGCCAGAGGGCTAAACTAACTCATCTTTCCAGCAGAGGGAAAACATTTCAAACAAGGGGAAAACTGATGCAGTGGCCACATCTGAGGATGAAGCTGATCCATGCCCAGACAGAGCCATATAAATAGGTAGGTCAATGTCATCAAAAGCGTGTGATAAATTCATTTATCAAGTGACTTTGCACTTTGTCCTCTGCATGTTGTCATAGTGCACGAGAATAAGTCCAAATAAAAATTTTTGTTCTTTAAATATTATAGTAACATTCATTGGTAAAAGTAGTTAAATATGTATATATAATTGCTTTCTTGTCCTATATTAATTGTCTTTATTTCTGATGTTTTTTACTTCATACTAAACATTTAATGTAAAAATAGTTGGCCTTTTAGGATTTTAATGTAAAATAAACTTAAATAAAAATGGTAATTCAAATCCTTACCACCAAATATTCCAGTGTAGTAAACTTTCAGCAGTGATTTATATTAGCTGCACAACTCCATCATGAATAGTGGGATCTATGGCTTAACTATATATAATGCACTGAAAGTTAACCAAATATGTGTATATTTAGAGATGAGATGCTAGTCCGGAAAATGTATCTTCTGTCATGACACCATTATTTGTATTCAAAATAGCTTAAGTGTGACGGTTTTTTTTTGTGGTTTTACAACAGAGAGGTGTTTTTTAAAAAACTGAAATTTAAGAATTAGTGTGTCCATGATGTGAGCTACATATTTTCAGTATTCTTTGGGGGGAAATTTTAAGCTACAACAACTTTAGAGACTTTCAGATATTTGATAATTGAGCATTTGATGCATGCTTGTAAAATGAGTTACAAGTCATATCCATATGCCTGCAAACTTTGGTCACTATTGTATGTTATGGTTAATATCACTTACCAAACTCTCTAAAGGGCTTCACATTCTTAATGAGAATTTTGATTTTAATTAAGTTGCACTAAAAGATGGAGACCAGATAATCCACTAAGAAAAGTGTTTTAATATAAAAACTCCAGTGTAATAATTTAATCTTGATGCATTGAGGATTGTAGATTCCCAACTCCCCCTTAATGTTTAAAGATACATTTCGATCCTGCAAATACTACATTCCTTATATTAAAAGAATAAATAAAATTTTTAAATAGAATGTTAAATATTCCTTGGGGAATGTTTTTCCCCATGGAAAGAATGGAGTGATGTATCTAATGATTTTAAAAGGAATAAAAATAACTGTTAAGATATTTGACCTCTTTCACCCCTACTACTCTCTAAGCATTTATGATGAGTTTTGTTGTGATCCCCAAGAAATTTCTGGCTTCTGATTGAGTTTCATGTCTTTATTTAAGAAATAATAAATGTAATACAAGCAAAAATTCCTTCTGCACTTTTTGCTTCAGAACACACACAGGGCCACTCAAGATAATCAAAAGTCCTTGGCTTATAACTTCCTTAGACTATTGCCAGATGAGCAGATGTCTGCAGTGAACAGAATTCCACAAATAGCTCATTCACTTATTCCAAAGTCTGTTTACTAAATGAAGACAGAGCAGCTTTTTTACAGACAAATGTTACTCGGGCACTAGCCCATTGAGTAAATTTTATCTCTATGCCTTACAGAAATATTGCAACACCTCCATGGTGGGAGGAGTAATGTTTGGAGGGTTAGGCTTAATTATACTTGTAATTAAGATGTTCCTGCCATTTTATTATTTATTAAATATCCATGATGCTCCTTTAAAAAATGCATCAGGATAATTATTGGCTGCCATGTGCTTCACTGAGAACTACAGCAGATGAAAGGGCTGTCACAGTTACTGAACCCATGTGGAATGCATCTTTTCCTACATAGAATATAGGAGAAAAATCAGTAAAAATGTGAAAATTTAAACTCCCTTGCCCTTATTATATCCATTTGTAAATGAAGTGGCAGCAATATATGCACATGGACAGGTTTGTGCCTAAATGCAAACATTTTTAAGGTTAAGTGACTTACCAGACTTGATAACTAACAGGATCTAATTGCTGTGTAGTTTTCCACTGATGCCAAAGTTTGGACAATTGTGCCAGGCATGTTGCCTTCTAGTCCATCATTTACTTTTACAAACCACCAAGTCCCAAGAGGGACTGAAAATATTATTGTCTTAGTATTAATTACTTCAATCCGTTAAAAAAATAAAAACCACCAAAATTGAGATTTGTACAAAGAATTATGCCCCTTAACATTGTTCCTGCAACAAGAACTACTACTTTGCCAACTTTAAAACTAGTCATTTCTGTTCTCAAAGTCTGTAAAGAAGAATGGATATAAGTAATCTAAGAACAGATACGAAAAATCTAGTGTTTGCCTGGTTCATAGAACCATCGTCTCCTTTTCATATCTTTGAATGCACTGATTCTTAAAGTATACAAAGAACTTGAGTTGTCTAAATTCATTTTGCTTTTTCAGGGTACTGTAGTTTAAGCAAGGATAACAGCCCTCAGTTGAAAGAGAGTTTTCAAACTTACATCATTTGAGTTATAGAGTCATTAGGCCAACTTCATTTCCTCAGGCACAGGAGGCTATAAATTGCACCCACATACTTCTGATTGGTCAGTTATGTTGTAAAGGGTTTTAACCCCTGAGGGAAGGACAGATGACAGGATTGCCTTTTCGCCTTTCCTGGGAAGCTAGCTTTATATTCCAACTGGCATTCAATAGGAGTCTACCCAGCAGAGGTTTTCCAGGAGAAGCTGTGAATCAAATAATCTCCCTGCTAGTTTGACGTTGTCCTTTCCACTATGGCCTGGCCCACTTGAGAACTGCATTAGCTCATTTCAGGCTCCTCTATAGATTAGTTTGCTGAGCAGTTCATGCTACTCTAGTCTACCTTCTTCTTTACCCCTGGGAGTCCACAGACTGGGTTATGGAAGCCCCGTGTGGTGCACCCAGAAGGTTGAAGTCAACCCATCATTTTGGGTACAGTGATAATGGCTACATTTTGAAAAATGGCAAAGATGCAGAAAACACATGTGGATACACACATTAGTATAAATTGGTTGATTACACTTACAATTTTTTTTCTGAAAGCAGTTATCCAGTTGACTGAAGTATACAAATATTTATGTGCACCTGCATGTGCTATAATTTGCAGATTTTTTTTTAAAAAGCTATTTTTTTCACTGAAAACAAAAATATAAGACAAATTCAGCAGCATTAAGGTAGTATTTTATATGAATTTCTAAAATACAGCCCAGTACCCTTCAAAATAACATAGTGGGTTTAGAGTTGGGGGATTTAGGATCAGTGTCTGCTTAGCAGATTTTCTGCGTATATATTGAATCTTTTCTTCCTTAATGATTCATAGTGGATTCTCCATCACTGATCATTTTTTATCAAGATTGGATGTTTTTCTAAAAGATATGCTCTAGGAGTTATTTGGGGGGAAGTTCTATGGACTGTGTTATATAGGAGGTCAAACCTCATGATCACAGTGGTCTCATCTGGCTTTAGAATCTATGAATTTATGGACCTGTGACTTTTAGCAGGCAAGAGAAGCAACTTTCTGCTTAAACCAGGGCCCACCTATGAAGAAATCGAAAATGGGGCTAAGCAGTTAGTGTTTGGACTGGGATGAGAGAGGTCAAATGAGCACAACACTTCTGTATTACATGTGGCCATTTGTCTTGTCAATAGTGCTAGTTAAATAAAATACGTTTGTTAGTTTTCAATAAAATTGTGTTCCATTAATCTCCATTAAGCAACATCCACCTCCAGCTAAGCTCACAGGAATTCATTCCATTACATGTCCATCCATTTTGTTGGACCCAGCAGATTTTTTGAGTATTTCACACTACCAATGCTTTTTAATGGTATTTAAAATAAATTTAAATATTTCTTAACAGGCCAAAGCTTTTTAAATTATATTGGTTCTTGGAACTTTCCATGTAATATAAATGAAACCTCACTCTCTGGTGTATGAAATTAGATCCCAGCAATAAAGCAACTTATAAAGCCATATTCTGAAAGTATTTTCTACAACTAAATTGTGTCTACTGTAACTCACAGGGCTTCTCTCCTAATATTTTCATTTATATTATTTCCATCAGGATATAAAACACATGTATAGTAGTTACCATTTTAAAAATATCAATATTTGTTAATATTTATGACACAAGGTTATGTAAGGTGTATCACACTTATTTTTTATTTTACAAAGAAGTAGCTATCAAGCATTCTAAGCTATGGGTGGTATTTCTAAAGTATTTATAATTTTACATCTGTATAATAACATTTCTGTAATGACATGTATTTCAGATACTACATGTCAGACTTCTGTTGGCAAATGCTTACTCTTTAATGGAAACCAGTGTAGCTTTGTAAATAATGGATGGCAACCAGATATAGATAAACAGTAGAGCTGTCAATTAATTGCAGTAAACTCACGAGATTAAAACTGCGATTAATCACAGTTTTAATCACACTGTTAAAAAATAGAATATCAATTGAAATTTATTAAATATTTTGGATGTTTTTCTATATTTTCATATATTGTATTCTGTGTTGTAATTGAAATCAGTATATATTATTTTTTATTACAAATATTTGCACTGTAAAAATGATAAACAAAAGAAATAGTATTTTTCAATTCACTTTATACAAGTACTGTAGTGCAATCTTTGTTGTGAAAGTGCAATTTACAAATGTAGATTATTTCTTTTACATAGCTGCACTCAAAAACAAAACAATGTAAAACTTCACAGCCTACAAGTCCATTCAGTCCTACTTTTTGTTCAGTCAATTGCTAAGACAAACAAGCTCATTTACATTTACAGGAGATAATGCTGCCCTCTTCTTATTTACAATGCCACCAGAAAGTGAGAACCGGTGTTCGCATGGCACTTTTGTAGCTGGCATTGCAAGGTATTTACATGCCACATATGTTAAACATTCATATGCCCCTTCATGCTTTGACCAGCATTCCAGAGGACATGCTTCCATGCTGATGACGCTTGTTAAAAAATAATGTGTTAATTAAATTTGTGACTGCCAAGTCCTTGGGAGAGAATTGTATGCCCCCTGCTCCGTTTTACCCACATTCTGCCATATATTTCATGTTATAGCAGTCTCAGATGATGCCCCAGCACATGTTGTTCATTTTAGAACATTTTTACTGCAGATTTCACAAAACACAAAGAAGATACCAATGTGAGATTTCTAAAGATAGCTACAGCACTCGACCCAAGGTTTAAGAATCTGAAGTGCCTTCCAAAATCTGATCGGGATAGGGTGTGCAGCATGCTTTCAGAAGTCTGAAAAGAGCATCACTCTGATGCGGAAACTACAGAACCCGAATCACCATTAAAAAAACCCAACCTTCTGCTGGTGGCATCAGACTCAGATAATGAAAATGAACATGCGTCGGTCTGCACTGCTTTGGATTGTTATTGAGCAGAACCCATTGGCATAGATGCATGTCCTCTGGAATGGTGGTTGAAGCATGAAGGGACATATGAATCTTTAGCGCATCTTGCATGTAAATATCTTGCAACACTGGCCACAACAGTGTCATGTGAATGCCTGTTCTCACTTTCAGGTAACATTTGCTCTTCTCCCTCCTACCCTTAGAATCATGAACTCTACCATTTTATGATCACTTTCACCCAAGCTGCCTTCCACTTTCAAATTCTCAACCAGTTCCTCCCCATTTGTCAAAATGACATCTAGAACAGCCTCTCCCCTAGTAGCTTTCTCCACCTTCTGAAATGAAAAATTGTCTCCAATACAGTCCAAGAACTTGTTAGATAATCTGTGCCCTGCTGTGTTTTTTTCCCAACAGATACTACAGTCCCACTAACCAACTTTGGTAGTAATGTCTGATGTGTTTAAGAAGTTGTGGTATCGTTAGCAAATATATACTGTAGATATCACCTCCTCGTAATTGTTTGGAAAACCTGTATATTGCATTTCAATGTATCTGACCTTTTAATTCCATCCTGAAGTTGCATTTAACTTCGGTATCATAATTTTGTGCAGTACTGCTTTGAGAAACTGCTGATTATTAGCTAAAATAGTTTTGCAACAGCATGCATATTGCTACCACAGTTAAAATTGCAGTTAAAATTGTAACTGACTGGGAATTGAAATGACACCTTGATTGCTGAGCGCTATGATGAACATATTATATTTAATTGATAGTGCAGCACTGCAGAAGGAGGATGAACTAGAAAACACAAAGGTAAAAGTTACTGTCATGTAAGTGTTCCCTATGAAAGCCCATTCTACTTGATAATAGCATGAATTTTTAAAAAGGCCATTAGATGTGGTTGGTAAAACCAATAATATACATAGATGAGATAATTATACCACTAAATGACCAGTTTGTGAGAAAGTTAATGGCCTGAGAACTGTTAGTGCCGGCAAGTATTTCAGGGATTAGTGAAGTGCTGCTTGAAAGCATGTTTTAGATGTTCATTCCCTTTAATACTCAATACTATATTTTCAGTTACTTAATAGGATTTCTTAATTGAAGTAACTGGTATGGGATGGAAATAAGATCTTTCTCTTTGAGCTTTTTCAACAGTGAGGGAACTTAATTAGTTACTAAAGAACAATTTACCAGCGGTTGTGTTGGATTCTCCATCACTGGCAATTTTAAAATCAAGATAAAATATATTCTCTCATTAAAACAGGAATTAATTCAGGGAATTCCTTTTGCCTGTGCTATTCAAGAGGTTAGACAAGATGCTCATATTATCTGTGCCCTTACCTTTAAATATATATGAAAGACATGAGGCCTGACACAGGGCCACCCAGAGGATTCAGGGGGCCTGGAGTCTTCGGCGATGGGGGGCCCCCACTGTCGAACTGCTGCCAAAGACCTGGCATTTTGGTGGCAGGTCCCGGGGCGGAAGGACCCCCTGCCGCGGGTCTTCGAGGCACTTCGGCAGCAGGTCCCGGAGCAGAAGGACTCCCTGCCACTGAATTGCTGCTGAAGACCCAGAGCGGAAGAAGCTCTGGGGGCCCCGCTCCAGAGGCCCCGAAAAACTCTCATGAGGGCCCCTGTGGGGCCTGAGGCAAATTGCCCCACTTGCCCCCCCCCCCCCGAGCGGCCCTGGCCTGACACCTGAGAAGGTGTGCTCAGAAAGAGAGCAGACAGATCTGACAAGGATCTGGGGCAAGACAGGAGGCTGGGGCAAGGAACTGTGGAGGGCTGGGGCTGTGGACTGAGATTGGATGAGGAACACAGGGAGAGGATTGGGACTGGGATTCAGTTGGAGAGAGGAGAATGGAGGGAGGATGACTAGAGGCCAGAGGTAGGGGAAAGATAAATTGGATAAGAAGCCAGGAGGAGAAACTGGGACTGAAATGTGAAGCTGGTGTGGAGACTAGGACTGAGCAGAAAAGGAGAATGAGATTGGGCCAATGAGCCAGTGGTGGGAAACAGTTGGCCTGAGGGAAATTTCTTCATATTGGCTGTTTTCCCCAGCTGCCTACCTCATGGGGAAGAGCAGCCAATCACGGCTGCTCTGAAAGCAGGCAGTGCTCTCTCCTCCTCCCTTTAGGAGCTGACATCATTGTCACAGGAGGGGAGGGGCAAAGCCCGGCCCTGGACTATTTTTTTAATCCTGCTTTCATCCTGCCCCATAATACTCATTCCCACCTGCTTCCACATTGTGTCTTGCATTTTTATTCCACTCCCACACACAAAAACAGACAATAATGAGCACACTCCCCTCCTCAGCCTGAAATGGAATCCAAAACTAGATTTTCACCTTTCCTCTGCGGTAGGCAAATATCTGTGAAACCTGTTGGCAAAGTATGTATCTCATCCCCCTCCAATGCCGGTCCCCTTGGAAAATGACATCCTGCTACTATTGTCAGTTACTCTGTTAACTCAAGTGGCAGACAGAGGAATGTTGATGAACCATGTAGGTGTCAATCTGATGCCCCATAATGGAATTTCTGGCTTTTTTTTTTTTTAAGATTTCACTGTGCAATTAATTATCTGGGCTTATGTTTAAGGAACATTAAGGTTACAAAATCAAGTACTCAGAAGTTAGTAAATGTGAGAATTAAGGTTGCCTCTCCAATCTTAGCTTTCTTAATTAAAACTGAAAAGATAAACAAGCCAAGAACACCTTGGGTAAACAGTTTTCAAAGTTAATCTGGACCAATTCCAAGACTATGGGAGAGGGAAGGAGGAGAGCCCCAGATGATACCATAGTGTGTGTGTGCTTATTTGCTATTCCGTTTATATAGTAAAATATCAATAATTTGAGGTTTCTATTTAGGTTGTACATATGAACGTATAAGAGAAATATGACAATGACTGATGACTATTGAGGTAGTGTTGCCTTGGTGAGCTAATTATTAAATCTATGCAGGTAAATTAGGTCACATTTGACCCAATCTAGTGATCAAAATCTGCTCTGCTACACTGGTGTAAATTCAGAGTAACTACAATGAAATACAGAACTTAATTATTGTCTTTAACATTTGAAATTGATCGGGACAAAAAGGTTCAGTTGACAAATGGCTTTTCAGATGAGGCTTTGAGTTGTTTCTTTTCCTTCAGAGATTCGGCAACTTCAAAGTGGTTGAAGTTCAAACTGTAATAACAGATTTGTTACAGACTATAGGCCTCTACAGAAAAATTCATTCGTAATATAAGATATGTTTTAAATGTCAACAGAAATTTTTCCTTCTGTTTTTCTTTTCTGGCGCATTTTGGTTAGAAGAGAGTGTGATTCAGGTATTTCCTGACCAGTAGTGTATTCATTATACAGGTTTGAAAATTCGGTAGCCAACAATGTATTCTTTTCCCATTTGATTTGATAATCTGTGATTAAGATCTTGTCCCTCTAGGCCATCAAAGCAGTTTAAAATTTTCTTATCAAGGTGCTTTAAATAAACTGGACACTTTTTCATGTTGCAGGAAGATTAGGAAATACACAAACGTAGAATCACATGCATAAGAAAATAGTTATTTTGGAAACATCCTGTGAAATTGCATCTTGTGCAGATCATATGAACTTATCAGTCATCTTTCAAATATAATACAAAGACTGATTTTGACCTGATAATAGGTAGCTCTGCCTGTTGTACTGCAAGTGATTAATATACCAAGCAACCCCATTTTATTGCTAGCTGTCTTGTTCCATAATCAGTTTTTGAAGATAACCATTTACTGGAGAGGTTATTCAGATGTTGATTTTTTTCTCTGATTCATCCAAAAGAGTAACATTCTGTTTTTAAAATATAAAAGAGAATCCTCAAAATGAAGATAAATGTTGAGGTTGCCATTGTTGCTCGAAAAGTTACCAAAATAGAGCCACAAGTCTGTATCAGGAAGACGGACTATTATCAAAAACATCATTTGGGTTTTTTTTTTAACATACACTTTCTGTTCAAATAAAATATTGCGTACATCCACCAACACTCAATTATTTTGCTTTAGAATCCATAACAATGATTTTTTTCTCTTTCCCTCCCTTACAACATGCTCCACTCTGATGGTTTTTCATATGAACCAAAACATTTCCTTATGTGACTCCACAGACTAGTTTTCCTTTGTGTAATGTCCCGTCCTCCCCCCCAAACAAATGAACAAACAAAAACTCTGGGAAAATAAAATGACTGTAGGGGGATTAAGAAATGTCATTTGCAATGGAAAAATCTGCTCTACATCCTGACAGTTTTTAAAAATATCATGTACATAAGAAAAAAAATCCATCACTTAACAATAAACTAGGTAGTTATATACCAAACTATTGATCCTTACTGATGAATATGAATTGGTGGAATACTTAAGTGGGTATTTGAAGGTTAAGAAAAAAAAATATTGAGAGGAAGGACTAAAAATACGGAAGATAAATGTGTAGGAGAAGTATGGATGTGTAGGAGAATAGGTGTTGTAAATCCTCAGAGGTGAGATTTATGGGCTATTATATATCTTGCACGGGCTCTCAAGAGTACATTAATTAATCCAGATATATTCCTTATCTTCTCATGATGGAGAATTGAGGAGATCTGATTCTATTAGTTTAAAGAGAGGAGGATTGATCTTCTAGTGGGATGAGGGCTTGTTTAAGATCATTTCTAGTTAAGACTGATTTTCAAAGGCATTGGAAAATCTCAGATACCATGCCAGAGCAGGATACTTTGTTAAAGGACCATGGTGTCTGTAGTAGATATGCGATAGCGTGGTGACACTGGAACCATTTTCCAGTTGGTTAATTTATTTTAATAGTGTCTTGCTGCAGTCTAATGAGATCTAGTTGCAGTTTTGTTGAGCAGTGGACAACGGGTGGTGAAGATGTTAATGTGGCATTTTGCCATATCTTAAACAGACTTCCATTCTTCAGGGTATGATTATGTTCTTCATCCCATATTTCTCTGGACATGGGTAAATTAGTATGTCATCTGAGGGCTGGCCCCAAATATAGCAATTGTGTCTTCTAATAGAAAGGAGATGTGATTTTTTTATTGAAGATCGTTGTGTAGTATTTTGTAGAATGGGAGATGTGAGTCAGAATCAGTTCTGAAACTTGTGGGATGCTCATAAGGTGGTGTTTTGTAAACTGCTTCCCAACACTAAGGGCGTGATCAATTTCTAAGAGAAAGTGAATTGTGTTATTCCAAAATGGGATGTCAGGCAATGAGTAGAGAGGATTTCAGTGTGCTACAAAATATTTTTGAGGGTAGCTCAAGAAGAGTTTAAGATTAGGGATCATATTAGAGGTAGGTAACAGAATAAGATCTAATAAGAAGATTATACCAAATAAGGCAGAAATTCCTCATTGGTTGCAAACTATCTTGCCATGTTTCTCTTTTGTAAAGCATTAATAAGAATTTGTATCTGGAAGACTCAGACCTCCATTTACTGATGACTTCTCAATTATCTTGTATGAATGCCTTGACTATTAGTTTCATCTAGGCTGGTAGCTGGAGATATGTTTGTTTCAGAAAATTTAGCTGAACTTTTCAGTCCTGGTATGCTTAGCATTACAGTAGGTTTGAGTCAATGTGAAATTCTGAAATTGAAATATGACCCATAAATGATATATATAATAGCTTGTTAGGAATTGAGTTGTTTAATTTGAATTTATGGGAGGTTTTGTAACTCTTATAAATTAATCTATCCCAGACTTATATTAAAAGGTATTAATTTGGAATAGATCTTTCTTGGATATTCTTGGATTGGAATCCTGCCTTCGCACATGAGTCTTTTCAAGGGATCTAGGATTTTGATTTTAATGTTTCACAAAGAATATATGAACACTCAGAAACATAATTACCTGACTTTCTTGGAAAACATGACTGCTCACGATGATGGTTTGTGTTACAACTTGAGCCTGGAAAACACATTAAGGACATGGAGAGTGTCAAATATATGTAACGTGAGTATGTATCTCATCAGTCACTCTGTGTGAAAGCAATTCCAAAACAGATAATGGATCAAGAAGACAAATTTAAAATAAAAAAATGAAAGCAACAGGAATCATGACAGAATTTCTGCAATTTTCTGAGTAATCATTCAAAAAGGATATGGAACAGTCTTGGGAGTATTGTCTTGCTGTTAAAGAACAAGTCTGGCATTATGAAATTTGGATTCCATTCCCAGCTGCTCTACTAATTAGATGTGTGATCTTGGACAACTCGGTTATTTTTTCCAATTTGTGAAAGGGCATAATACTTTTTGACACAGAATTGTTAGGCCTAATGTCTGTAGAATTTTTTGAGATTCTAAGATGGAAGATGCTACAGATGTGCCAAATGTTAATTGTTACTGGAATTGCATTAGAAATACCACTTTATTTTATAGGGCAGAGTTAAAGGTAGGATGCCAGGTCTTTTTGCTATCCACAATCAGACTTTGGGCAGAGGCAGATCAACACAGTTGGGCATGAGAATCCTATGCACAAGATGATAGCTGTGTTTGAGCAGAACACTGGAAGATATGTCCCATTCTATGTGGTTTTTTGGTAGGGTTGTTTAGATTGGAGATATTGTCTGCCTCTAAAATACTGTTCTGTCCTGACTTTACTGTACAATTTAACCATGCTCATTTCAGTAACCACTACTATATGGAGTGTGGCATCTTCCATATATAAGCATAGGGGTAATATTTGAGGAGAATGACGCCAAGCAGTACTAATGAGGAGAATAAGGCCAAATGTTGGCATTTCAAGCCAGTGGGAAATGGAGCAGTGTAGAAGATTCCCTGGCCTTTAAATTGGACTAGGATTCAGTTCTGTGGTATTCTAGCCATGGAACTCTCAAGGGCCGAGATAGCAGGCAAACAACACTTGTCTAAAGCCCTAAATCACTTATGTCCTACTTAGCTTTTGTACAATATGCATCTGTTTTGTTTATTTATCAAACTTTGTTAAAATATGTTAGTATTTCAGATTGATAGTAAATTTAAATTGAGTTTTTGCCATAAATGTTAGTAATGAGTGTTTTCCAAGATTAATCCAAGAATAAGGGAATTGGGCTTATTAATTTACTTTAGTTTATTATAATAGAAAAATAATTGATAAATTATAAATAGTAAAAGTTAAGTTTTTACTTGAGTGAAGTGGAAACAGAAGAGACTATTAGACCACAAGAATTAACAGAAATCTCCCATAGGTTTTCATGTGTTTTCTATTCCTGTTCTTGTTCTGGAAAATCTGTGAGCCTAGCAGCCGTGGAAGTCTTCCCCATGATTTTAGAAAACCTTATAAAGGTCAATCCAGATGAAAAACATAATTTCATCAAATTGCATTGTCAAAGCTCTCGGCAAAAGAACCACAGAATTACAATTGTAGATAAAGAATTGATAGCACACTGTGACATCATCCTCAATTCTTTCTGGGGATTAGTAATCAGATAGGTTGAATGATGGTAAAAAATTAATCTGAACTATCCCTCTGATGCCTCTGGGTGGGCAGATGTATTTTAACATGTGATGGCTGCTGCCTTTATAAAAATCCCAAGTATCTACCAAGAAGAATGCCCAGAGAATTTGCATTGTTCAGTTAAACATCTTGAATGCTTTTCTTACATTTTATTAGGAAGAAAGTGGGTTATATTAATAGTGATTGTGAAAGATTACATCAAAATTATAACTACAAAAGTTTCTTTATTCTGTTTCCTTCAGTCTCACACCTTTCATGGTATGAAAGACTTTTTTTCATCACTGGGCTGAATGTGGGAGCAGCAAATACAGGTCTCATTGTATAGGCAGCTTCATACATTCTCCTTCAGAATGCCAGGTACTTAATACAGTATGTGCGGTGGAATATGGAAATTTGGAAGACTGAACAGAAGGGCATCATTGCCTAGAAAATACGGCTTTTGTTTTTGACAGACTGATTTGTTTGTATCCCACACCAGAAAATTATAGTCAAATGCGATATTAAAATACTATACTTTGTTACTGCAGAAATTAATGGAAATCTGCAAGCATTTGGATCTATGTGTTTCTATACTCTGGTCCTATCTCCAGTAACAAGTGTTATGACTTTTTTGTCTCCTGCATTCTAGCTGTATTTTAACATCTGTGCACAAGATTATACATCTGCATATTTTATTTTAACAATTATGACCCTCATAGCACACCTTGGACAAGACAGAAATGTGTACTTCAAGTTTCAACTGTAAAACACAATAATATACAATAAAACCTGATATAATTCAAGTGATCTGTTTGTCTAATCTATCTGCTGATCGGTCAGTTGTACTTACATGAGCCAGTACTGTAGTAGCTGAGCACCTCACAATTTTTCATCCTCACAATGCAATCTGCTAGGGAAATCCTTTAATTGCTAGGAAGGTATGCAAGTAGCCAGGGCTAGAAAATCTTGATCAACATGAATCTCTCCTGACAAATATACAAATTGTAGGCAATTCTAAATTTCTTTAAATGAAGTATATATTCTGTTGGGACACTGTATCTTTAAATAGAAACTCTCCTCCATAGAGTTCATGGAATGTTGAGAAGATACTTTCTAAAAGGTAGGTAGTCTGTCTTGAGCAGAGAGACACTTAGAGGATCAGATTATTTTTTCCTGTATTTTTTTAGTCTATACCACTGCCCACGTCGCCAGGCTATACTGCTGTTTTTGGCATGCTAGTTCAATCAAACCTGGTGTGGGTATATCCATCTGAGCTGAAAAAGAAAATTCTCCAAAGTTTGCAAAGCAGACATACCTTAAGGGTATGTCTTCAAAGCACAGTTAACCAAGGGCTTTTACCTAGATTTTAGTCTCTTATACACACAGAAAATCCTCTGGCCTGGTTTTGGAGGTGCTTTAAGGCCAGGCTAGATTCCTCAGCTGGCGAGTGGGTTAGAGCTCAGACTTTCACTCAGACTGGAACCCACACATTTTCCAATGAGGCAAAATCACTTGAGTACTAGAAGCCATCTAATGCTCTTCCCACAATCCCCTTGCCTGACTATTGACTGGGAAAGAATCCTAGAATGTCTCAGTACAAAGATCCATTAGATGTTCCCCCAGATACCCCTGGGCAAGTGCAGAAACAGTGGTGACACAGTAACATGGATATGACTTTGCTGTGGGAATGCTCAGACCCAGGCGTGGCTAACCCAGTGCCAATCACTCAGGTTAACTGTGCAGTGAAGACATACCCTAAGGCTGATTTAATCCTTAGTTACCTTTTAGCTGGTAATACAATAACTGCCAAACCCACAGGCATTTATATAACATTCATAAACATAAAACACTTATCTCCCACAATTAAAATGTAATCTTTTCAGAGCAGGGACCATTTCTACCTCTTTAAACAGTACTTGGCACAATGGCACCTTGATCAAGGTTGTGGGTTCTGTATGTTACCATAAAATAATTAATAATAATTATGCAGATTTCATAATTTGTTACTTTGTGTAATTTACCTGATCATCAATTTCCTTCTTAGCAAAAACATATTCCTTAAGTAAATGGCTCTGGAGTTGTTGTTCACCTCAAAAAGGAATAGTGAAATCTTTGCAGTCTACCACAACAAAAACATTTACATGTAAAGGTTCTATCACTGAAATATAAAAATATTAATTGACATGCCTAATAACCATGTGAATTTTTCACCTAGGATTTATTATCAGCGCTTAGCTCTTTGTCAGCACTCATAACATAATGATTACACCCACCATAAATTTGACACTCTTTTTGTTTGTGTATGTATATAATTAGTGAGTTATCTTGTAAACCTAAAATTAACCCAGTTAAATTCTGGGTGCTCATTACTGCTCTGACTACTTATATCAAATGAAAATAAGTCAGTATCCTTTGACTGTTTGAATACATGAGGCTATATTCTTTGGGTTATCTTAAAATAAGTTCAGTGCTTATTAAGAAAGCCCCATGGGAAGGTCTAAGTAAGTAAGCCAGCTGCAAGGTTTTTCAGTCATATGTAGAGGCAATGAAAGAAAAAATATTTGAGAAAGGAATCTGCAATAATGGTAGCCAGGATTATATCCTACTCTTCTTGATTACCATCAGTGTTAGCAGTCACAGAAGCTGGAGGTATGGTGACAAAAGGAAATTTCCACTTTCTAACTTTTTTCCCTTCTGTCTGAGTTTGTTTGAAAATAAAGAACTTTGTCAGTCACAGTCAGAGAGAGAAATCATGATGTGTGAAACCAGCTACTGAAAACAAAAAGGCTTTTTTGTCCCTTCTAAAATACCCTGATTCTGGAAACCATATTTTTCATTTCAAGATGATGAGTCTACTTGATGAAGTTAGTGTTTAAAGGCCTGGCAAATTAGTCTGTCTGTCACTATGGGTATGCATGAGAGTCATTCATTCAAGAATAGAATCTTCCCCGTTAGTAGGGTTCAGCTGAATCCTTGCCATGTGTTTATGTACTACTTTCAGTTGTCTCAGCATGTACTGTAGGAAGATACTCACAGCGTTTATGTAACGTTTTTGTGCATTATATTGGTTTTCATCTTTTCTTCATGTTAAGTTTAATACATTTGACTTTCAGTTGGCTCTACCAACTCAGAGCTGTAGAAAATGTTGCCAACCAGTGGGTAAGCAATCTAGGTATACAATTTTTCATTAGCATGGATGCAATTTGAGTCCTAGACCAGCACTGCTTGGAAGTAATACTTTACACTTACCTGAATAAAAGGAAGCATGCATCTCAAAGCACTTTATTATGTTGGGTAAGGTTGTTTTCACCGTTTTATAATGAAGATGCTAAGACACAGAGAGGCAGTGACTATTCCATTGCTCTTTGAGAGTCAGTGATTCTCAAAAATAGAACCCATGTCTTCTAATTCCTAGTCCCTGGGTCTAACCACTAGATCATAATGACTCCAGTATTTATAAATGTGCTCACTGGGGGGGAAAGAAAAGTAGGCACTTACACAGAAATTATTGCTAGAAGGATCATCAAAAATTTTGCATATCAGTGCTGCAGTGTGGCCACATTTGCAGCATTTGCAGCGCTGTTGGGAGTGGCTGAACAGGCATTCTGGGATACCTCCGAATACCTCTGGAGGCCAATTACAGCGCTTTTGGTAGCCACACTGGCGGAGCAGCGCTGCATCACCAGCGCTGCAATCGTTATACCCCAGGCAGAGCAGGAGTACAGCCAGCGCTGCAGCCAGGGAGATGCAGCACTGTATGTGCCTTGCAAGTGTGGGCGGTGAGTAAGTTGCAGCGCTGTGAACCCACCACCAGCACTGCAACTCTCCAGTGTAGCCAAGACCTCAGTTTCACCTCCTGGGAAAATACTCTTATTTGAAATGTTACAGCTATGAAAGCTCCTACAGTTGCCAAAATAGTTTCACATTTGTAACTTGAGATTTAATAGCTTACTATATTCATGTGTTAACTTGAATTGTTTTGGATATATACAATTAGAAATCATTACATAGGTTTTCAGTTGAACAATTTTTCCCAACAAGCTTAAACAAAATTGTTTCTAAATAGATTAGTTTGTCAAAACCAATCTACTTGAAAATTATCTAGAGCTTTGGATTTGATTCTTTCGTTTTGTTTGCACACTTGTTTTTGATTTGCTGCTTGTCTCAATCTCAGCTATGCCAAATTTGCAAGCAGAACTGTTCTCCCCCACACACACACACCTTTTGGGTGTATATATTAAACACAGTGCTTCTATCAGCAGTCAGAATGGAAATCTGTTAAACTCACAGCTTGCTATTCCCTAAAGAGCTGCTGTGCAGGCATTTCTCTTTCCCGCACTTAAAAATTTTTGCATCTTAAATATAAACACTGTGTGACACACACCAAATTTATCAGTCTTGTTGTGTATTGTTCCCATTAATTCATGAGGTGTAACTTTCTTGTACTTTAATTCTGGATGGTGCACAAAGCCAACAAGAGGTGGTGTTGGCACAGAGAAAGCGTTTCTGGCTTCAAACAACAACTTTGTATTCCAGGGAAAAATTGAAATGTTAATTGTCCAAAATCCAGTGTGCAGCTTTCTTTGTGAAGAGTCTTGTCCTATAACCTCATTTTAGCACATCATTCTAAGTCCTGAAACAACTGTGTCACCACTGAATCCATGCACCTTTCAACATTTAATGCAACAACAGAAAATCCAGAATTCCTAGAGATACCTTTAGGGGAAATTGGATATTTCAGTTATTTCAAATGTTACATATTTTAAATCTAAATTTATGAAAATGCAATATTCTGATCCAAGCTGCAAAATTTGGATCCATATTTTGATAATCCCAAATTGCCCTTGTTTGTTTCCATGTCTGCTTTTAACTTTGTTAGATAAACACAAGGATATTCAGATAGGATGACTGACAAGCTGGGAGAGGGAGCGGTTTGGTAAAACTGGAAATCCTATTTTGTTTCAGTAAATCTTTTTCTGGTTTTGTTTTGTTCCTGTCTTATCATTGTCTGGTTCCTCTCCAGTTCCCCCTTTCTCCCATATGAAAAAAAAAAAGTTACCAAATAAGTGATCAGTCATGGTCCCATGGAAATCAGTGGGACTTCTGCCATTAGCTTCAGTCAATGCAGAACCAAGCCTGACAGCTATAATAATTATAGTTATAGCTTAATTATATAGTTAATTTAGTTTCCTTTTGGGAGATGCTTCCTAGTCATGAAAGGATATTTCATATTTTTATTTTCCATGACACTTTAAAATTATGTTTTCATATTTTGTATAAGGTTAGTGCTTATAAAAAGCACTGGATCAACAGCCTTAGATACTGAAATCTCCTATCCACAGTTCTCATGGCCATTTTGGATCCCTCTGCTAAGACTTCCAGATCTAGTGTTTTGTGGGTTTTTTGTGTCCTTGACACCATGTCTTGGGAACTTTACTGATGTCACCAAATAGCCAACAGATAGTGGGAATTTGTGGTCACTAACAACTACCTACAGGAGAAAACTTCTGTAGCCTGTTACCAATTCTTTCAGTCATATAAATCTCAATATTTTAATTTCTTCTTATTTTAAAAAAAATGCAGTGTATTCTGATACACAGCAGAGAGGGGCTGGCCTAATCCCACAAATTGAACTCTCATTAATTATACAAGTTTTGTAAAGTCTGAATTTCATGACTTAATCCCAGTTGTATTAGGCAGCATTACGATAAATATTTAGTCCTAGCATAATCTAGAAAGCTGCACTTAAAATTAAATGACTTTTGAGATAATATAAAATTACTTTTGAGATAATATACTAACCATCTTCTTCCTCCCTTTCTTCTGTTAGCAGTCTAATTTTACAACAAAAATGTGTCATTACTTGGTTAATGATGTGTGTCTGATATTTATGATAATGAACTTTGTTAGACTTCAGGTCCAGCATGGATTTCATAACTCTTAAAACTAGCTTGTCATCTCTAATCAACATTCTGACAAACTGGGAGTACAGTAGGGACTTCAGTGGCTATTAATAGTAAAGGCAGTATCATCCTTTAAAAACTGTACTCAAAATTAAATTTGTCAATCAGCAGAGTTGACTATCAGAATTCTCAATTCAGTAGGCAAATACCTTAATGTTACAGTTTTACAAACTATAATAAAATCACTGGCCCTGCCCACCAGACAGTGTACATTTGTTCTCTTCATACTTCACAATTTAAAAATCAATGCCATAATCTGAACAAGTAAAAGACTAAATAATCTTTTCAATTCCCTTTTGGTCTACCCATCTTTATTACTGCCCTACTTTATTATTGTGTAAAGGAAGAGGAGTCCAGATAAGTTTCATAAAGAGATGATGGTTTCCAGATGCTTATAATACTGAAGACAGGAATCAGTAATATAGAAATATTAAATACACCCTGGGAAAAACAAATCACATAATGGACAGGAACGGGGCAAATATGTCATCAACGTGAACAAAATTTATGGGACTGTGTGTAAATTAGGGATGCACTGATTGATTCAGATGAAATGAGAACAGACTCTGGGCCTGCTCCAATGGGAGCTTGATAGTCTATATGCAAATCAAAGAAGGGCATAAATGGTCACACTTTAGAAATGCATGCAGTCTCGTAAATGTGGCCTGCTCTCAACAAAATGTCTTTGGATCCAGTGCATCTGGTCTAGTGCTGGTGTTAGACTCGCTAGGGCCCAGGGCAGAAACTAAGGAGCAGGCCCCCATGCAGGGGCGGCTCTAGGCATTTTGCCTCCCCAAGCACAGCAGGCAGGCTGCCTTCGGTGGCATGCCTGCCGCCCTCGCGGCAACCGGCAGAGCGCCCCCAGTGGCTTGCCGCCCCAAGCACATGCTTGGCGTGCTGATGCCTGGAGCCACCCCGGCCCCCGTGGAAGGCATGGTCGTGGAGGTGTTGACACTGACCTACAGGCTGGGTGGCCCACTGAGTTGAGTCAGGGCTGAAGCATGTAATTTAGTTTTGTGTGACCCCCCTGTAGTGTCAGGTCCCAGGCAATTGCCTTGCTTGCCATGCCCTAATGACAGCCCTGCTCTGGTCACTGACCATTTGATTTACAACCCACAAAGACAAGACACTTGTCTGTTTACAAATGAGTTCACTTCACATAGTCTCTGTCATTAGTGTATCTGCTGCATTCATAGGCGCTGACTCTGTGGGTGCTCTAGGGCTGGAGCCCCATTTGGAAAAAATGGTGGGTGCTGAGCACCCACTGGTAGCGCCCCAATCAGCTCCCCCTCAGCGCCTGTCGGTGGGCCCCACAGATCAGTGCCTTCCTTTCCCTCCCTGCACTTCCTGACCACTGCAATCAGGTGTTTCATGGTGTTCAGGAGGCTCTGGGGTGTAAGGGGGAGGAGCGAGGATGCGGCGTGCTCGGGGGAGGGGCCAAAACTGGGCGGGAAGAGGCAGGGCGCAGTGGGGCCTTGGGAGAACGGGTGGAGTAGGGGCAGGGTCTGGGGCAGAGCAGGGGATCAAGCACCCCACCCCGTACATTGGAAAGTCAGCCCCTGTGGCTGCATTCATTTCTTTTCTGTATTGTACTTTTTCCTCTCAGAAGGTTGTTCTTTACTTTTTTTCCTCCTGCCTGACTCACAATCTGCTTCTACTTCTGTGTAGAACTCTGAGACGTAAGCATCCCTAGTTATTTTAGTGCTAGACAGGGATCATAGTGAATGCAAGAAACAAACACACCTCCACACCAGTTGAGTTCAGTGACAGTATCTACATGTGCAGATCTTCATTGCAACCTTTTTTGCCTTGTACTGTATCAAAATGTAAAGCCATCGTGTATGTGTAGGGCAAAAAGAAATGGTTATAAACAGTATGTATGACTTTCATTTATTCTAGGAGATAAACCTGAAGTCCTGAAATCATTAGTTCCTCTACTTGTGTGGCAAAAACCTGTGTATAACATTCCAGAAACCTCGCTGGCTTAATCCCTGATGAAGTATATGTCCCAGCAGGAAGATGTAGTAGAACAGGTGCCAATCTGCCCAATAATGTACTCACAACTGCAGGTCACAGAGTCTGGCTGCCCGAAAGCAGACAGATTTGTCAAAAGGAATTATTGATGTGTGGGCGGTGAGGCTGAAGAAACCTAAATGTGTCCCCATTTACATTACTGCTGTCGCAGTTACTTTTGTCAGGCCAGTCTGTAAAAGGCATTTCCCCAGATGTGAAAGCCATGTTTGTCAGCCCAGCTGAGCCTGCCTCAGATATGTAATTTACCTTATCATTTGTGCCCAGTGATGGTACTAATCAAGGAGTTTTGTTAAATGATAGTTACTCTTGATGTCCATACAATCAATTTAGATATCTGCTAATTTAGGGGCCCATTCATGGCTTCCTGAAATATTGATCTAATCAATTTTATTCTCACAAATAAACAATCTAGCCTATAAACCATCCAAACCAATTTTTTCTTAGCTCAAATTTTTGAAATTTAAGTACAAAGAAAATATCAGAGGGGTAGCCGTGTTAGTCTGGATGTGTAAAAGCAGCAAAGAGTCCTGTGGCACCTTATAGCCTAACAGACATATTGGAGTATGAGCTTTCATGGATGAATACCCACTTCGTCGGATGCATCCGACGAAGGGGGTATTCACCCACAAAAACTCATGCTCCAATACGTCTGTTAGTCTATAAGGTGCTACAGGACTCTCTGCTGCTAGTACAAAGAAAGGTAATTCATATTTCTGAATGCACTGGAAACCCTCCTATTTCAATTAATTATCCAGAATATAGCTACATTCTTCTCTGAGTGCTGGTCCCTGTCTGTATTCCACTGTGGGTACATGTGCTCTGTGTACCTGAGACCACAAAGTTCCTGAAAGTATGGTCCATTGGTCTGTGCCTGAGCCCCTACTCTCCTCATGCTTTGTACCAAGGATGTGAGGGGCAGAGCAAACAGACCACCTTTTCAGTTCTTTCTTACTGTCACATGGCCTAACTTGGAACCTCCAGTGTCCGAAGCTTCTCCTTTTCTCTTCAGCTTCCTGGTTTTCAAATCTGTAAATATTTCAGAATTTAGTAGTTTTATCTTTAGTGTTAATAGTTTTATTAGTATAGTTAGTAGTTACATTCCCCACCCCAGAGAATCCCCTTCTGGCTCCCAGTATGAGGAAATAGATTATGTCCAGAATACTGGGTCTTAAAAACTACCTCTCCTGCCTCCAGTCTTTCTCAGTCAGCAATGACCCCCAGCACTGCCTGTCATAGGCACTGACTCTGTGGGTACTCTGGAGCTGGAGCACCTACGGGGAAAAATTGGTGGATGCTCAGCACCCACTAGCAGCTCCCCATGGCCCCGCTCCACCCCCCTGCTCCAGCTCGCCTCTGCCTCCTCCGCGAGTGCGCTGCTGCATCCTGCTTCTCCCCCCTGCCTCCCAGCACTTGCACCAGGAAACAGTTGACTCATGGGGCAGGGGAGGAGGGGGAACAGAGTGCACTGGGGGAAGGGGCAGGGAGGGGGCGGAATTAGGGCAGGGACTTTGGGGATGGGGTTGGAATGGGGGCAGGGCTAGGGGCGGGGATGGGGTGGAATTGGGGTGGGGAAAGGGGTGGGAGGCGCGGGCACTCACTGGTGCCGGAGAAAGTTGGTGCCTATGCTGCCTGTTCCATCTTGGAGAAGTACATATATCTACCAGGTACAGTATCTGTCACTCCTTCTCTAGCCAGACCCAACAGGCACAGGAATTCTAGCTTAAAAAGCACCTCAGCAAAAAAGACTGAGGTGCCAATCAGAACCAGACTGGAGGACATCTCGTCCCTTCATACATCAGGCAGCATCATAAAGGAGCACCCCCTAGCATGAGGCCTGACTCAGGAGCGAGGGAGATTATGCTTATGGACCCTCTGTCAAGAGTTTCATCAGAAGAGCAGGGAATGCTCTCATAAGCACAAGAGTAGATCCCCCTCTAAGTCCACTCCTAAGAGAATGGATTCCTCCCTGACTCCATCCAGGTTGGGCAAATCTTTGTACCCAGTTCCCAAAGACAGGGCTCAGGTCATCCTCATCACACTTCAATGGCCCAAATAATTCTGGTTTCCTACTCTCCTGCAGATGTTGTCCCACCCATCTATCGGCATTCAGTCCTTCCTGGATCTCTTGACCCAGGAGAATGGCAGAGTCGGGCATCCCAACCTTGATGCACTTCATCTCATGACTTGGTAGTTGGGCATCAAACCTAGAACGTTCCTATTCTGAAGCTGTGCATTCATTCTTAATAATAGCAGAATGGAGTCCATCAGAAAAAGTTACCTACTCAAGTAAAAACATTTCTCTCTCTCTCTAGGCCCAGCAAAATCATGTACCTCCAGAAACACTGAATATTTTAGACTGTTATCTTAGTTTCAAGATGACAGGTATTTCCCTTAGCTCTCTATGGGTTCATCTAGTAACACTCAGCACATGTTACTTGCTATCAGATGGTTACTCTAACTTTACTCACCCAGTGATGGCCAGATTCTTGAAAGGTCTGATGCGAACCTTTCCACAGGTAAGGAAACCAAGACTAGACTGGCATCTTAACCTAGTGCTTTGGCATTCACTAAACCACCCTTTTAACATCTGGCTCCATGCTCTGTATCCCTCCTGTCAGTGAAGGTTGCCTTAGGTGCCATCATCTTGGCCAGGTGAGCTGGTGAATTTGGAACTCTGATGAATGGTTGATCCATCATATACATATATTATTCCATAATAACAAAGTCTCATTTATGACTACATCCAAAAATCACCCCTAAGATAATTTCAGATTTCACATAAACAAGTCAATTCACTTACCTGTATTTTTTTCCAAACCCCCACACCTCTAGCAAGGAGAGGAGACTTCATTCCCTCGACATGCAACAAACATTAGCATTTTACCTGCAAAGAACTAGATCAATAAGAAAGTTGCCTAGACTTCTTGTCGTAGCAGGAAAATGTCCAAGGTCTAGCAATTTCATCTCAGAGGATCTCTTAAGAGGATCTCTGGCTGTATCCTGCTCTGTTATCAATTGACACATCTTCCTCCTCCATGCAGGGTAAGGGCTCATTCAGAAAGGCCACAAACAGCCTCACTGGCATCACTCCAACATGTACCCATACTTGTCATTTGCAGAGCAGCTACTTGGAGTTCCATCCACACATTCTCAAGACATTCAGCCTGGGTCCAGGACTCCTCCACAGATGCATTTTGTGGGGCAGCAACCCTATGAGTAGCTATGCCACTTGCATCCTCGCACTCCCCTTCTCTCAGTCACCCAAAGTAATATACACACTGGGACCAGCACTCAAAGAACAGGGAGTTACTTATTTTATTGTAACTGAAGTTCTTCAAGATGTGTGGTCCCTATCTGTATTCCACTACCCGCCCTTCTTCCTCCCTGCTTCGAATCTTGATAAGATTCATGGTATAGAAGGAACCAGTGTGGTTGTCAGTCCACCCATACTTTTATCCCCATGGTGCAGAGTATGAGGAGAGCAGGGGCACAGGCATGAACCAAAGAACACTACCTGCAAGAATTCTCCAGTCTCAGGTGCATGAAACTCACACATGCCCACAGTGGAATACGGATAGGAACCACATATCTCAAAGAATTCCTGTGACAATAAGGTAATTAATTTCCCTTTTATGCTGCCTTTCATTCAGCCACTAGACTCCTTAACATAATTGTATGTTGTTAAGATTCCACCACTAAAAAGGCTCAAGATTTTAATCTTTACCCAGTTTTTGTACTGTAGTGTTTTAATTAATATGGATACAATTACTACTAAAAGGTAAAATGCAGCACATGGAGTACCACACTGTGTAATCTTACAAAGGCCTCATAGCAATCCTTTATGTATATTAAAAGGGACATTTGGTATAATAACACAAAAGCACAGTTGCCTTCAGCCAGCTAAATATAAAAGAAGTGGAAGTCTCTCAGAATCGTATTCTGTTTGAATATAGTATTTGTATCTTCCACAAGAAAATGGTAGGAGTTGGAATCACCTGATTTTTATAGAAATTTATTCATGTGAGAGGAGAGAGAACCTGCATTACTATATTTCCTACCTGTTGAGAGATTGATTTTGCAATGTTAATGTGCTTTTAACGTAGGGTTTTTTAAGTGTGTGTGTATATATATAGGTCATGCTTCCAGGATGCATTTGTTCATTCATGTAACTAAAAGCAGAACTCCTTTTTTTATAAAGATATATTTTGAGAAGTTTAGTCCCTTTGTGATGACCAATATATGTCACTGGGAGTCTACAACATTTCAAAATCCATTGTTATTGCTACAATACTTTTTGTCTCAGTGCAAAACACTGGTTTGATACTTCTAGAGTAAATAATAAAGGAACGTTTGTTTTTGCTTACATTTATACAAACTGATGCTTTTTACATATGATTTTTTTGGTGTGAAATGAAACTTATAAGTACCGTGAACAATTGTATTGATCTAAATACATTGATATTTAAGCTCAAATATGTATTTATTGCTTTCAGCATTCATCTTGATTTAATTTTAGTTTGAGATTTTAGTTAATTACTGTGAAATTCTTACACTATTTTTACTTTGGAAAGCTGTAATCATATTTTGTAAGGAGGTGAGATAAAGGCCCTTATGGCTTGCTGGTCTCAAAAGGGCTTTGCTTAGTATGAATGTGTTTAAATATAAGCTTGCTTGTTTGCTAATATTATTTTAAAGTTTGCAAATTCACTGGATTCATGTTCATAGAACTGTATGTTTCAGTCATTAAGAAACTAAATGTGTGTGTGTAAAAGAAGATTAAGGCAGCAAGTACAATGAAGTCCCGGTTAAGTCATAAATATAATTGTTAATTGGATTCCTACTCCTACTTCTCCCTGACTAAAGCAAATGGCATTTGGTATGTTCTGGCAAATGAGGTGTAAAAATATAATTAGGGAGGCCAAAAAAGAATTTGAAGAATAGCTAGCCAAAGACTCAAAAAGTAATAGCAATTTTTAAAAAAAATACATCAGAAGCAGGGAGCCTGCTAAACAACCAGTGGGGCCACTGGATGAGATGCTAAAGGAGCAGTCAAGGATGGTAAGGCCATTATGGAGAAACTAAATGAATTCTTTGCATTGGTCTTCCTGGCTGAGGATGTGAGAGAGATTCCCACACGTGAGTCACTCTTTTAGGTGACAAATCGGAGGACCTGTTTCAGATTGAGATAGTGTCATTAGAAGAGGTTTTGAAACAAATTGATAAATTAAACAGTAATAAGTAACCAGGACTAGATAGTATTCACTCAAGAGTTCTGGAGGAACTCAAATGTGAAATTGCAGAACTACTAACTGTGGTTTGTAACCTATCATTTAAATCCATTTCTGTACCAAATTACTGGAGGATAGCTAATATGACACAAATTTTTAAAAAGGGCTCCAGAGGTGATCCCGGCAATTGTAGGGTGGTAAGCCTGACTTCAGTACTAGGCAAACTGATTGAAACTATAGTGAAGAACAGAATTGTCAAGACACATAGATGAACATGATTTGTTGGGAAAAAGTCAACATGGTTTTTGTAAAGGGAAATCATGCCTCACCAATCTACTATAATTTGTTCAGGGGGTCACAAGCATGTGGACAAGAAGGATCCAGTGGATACTACTTAGATTTTCAGAAAGCCTTGACGAGGTCCTGCACTAAAGGCTCTTAAGCAAAGTAAGCTGTCATGGGATAAGAGGGAAGATCCTCTCATGGATCAATAACTGGTTAAAAGATAGGAAACAAAGGGTAGGAATAAATGGTCAGTTTTCAAAATGAAGACAAGTAAATAGCGGTATCCCGCAGGGGTCTGTACTGGGACCAGTACTATTCAACATATTCATAAATGATCTGGAAAAAGGGGTTAATGGTGAGGTGGAAAAATTTGCAGATGATACAAAACTACTCAAGATAGTTACATCCAAAGCTGACTACGAAGAGTTACAAAGGGATCTCACAAAACTGGGTGACTGGGTAACAAAATAGCAGATGAAATTCAATGTTGATAAGTGCAAAGTAATGCACATTGAAAAACATAATTCCAACTATACATATAAAATGATAGGGTCTAAATTATCTGATACCACTCAAGAAAGAGATCTCGGAGTCATTGTGGACAATACTCTGAAAACATCTACTCAATGTGCAGTGGCAGTCAAAAAAGCTAACAGAATGTTGGGAATAATTAAGAAAGGGATAGATAATAAGATGGAAAATATTATATTGCCTATATATAAATCCATGTTACGCCCACATCTTGAATACTTCATGCAGATGTGGTTGCCCCATCTCAAAAAAGATATATTGGAATTGTAAACAGTACAGAAAAGGGCAACAAAAATGATTAGGGGTATGGAACAGCTTCCACATGAGGAGAGATTAATAAGACTGGGACTTTTCAGCTTGGAAAAGAGATGTTGGAGGGGTAGGGGTGGGGATATGACAGAGGTCTATAAAATTATGACTGTCATAGAGAAAGTACATAAGGAAGTGTTGTTTACTCCTCCTCGTTACACAAAAACTAGGGGTCACCAAATGAAAACAATAGGCAGCAGATTTAAAATAAACAAAAGGAAGTATTTCTTCACACAATGCACAGTCAACCTGTGGAACTCTTTGCCAGAGGATGTTGTGAAGGCTAAGACTATAACAGGGTTTAAGAAAGAACTAGATAAATTCATTCAGGATAGGTCCATCAAGGGCTATTAGCCAGGATGGACACAGATGGTGTCCCTAGCCTCTGTTTGCTAGAAGCTAGAATGGGTAACAGGCGATGGTTCACTTGATGATTATCTGTTCTGTTCATTCCCTCTGGGATGCCTGGCATTGGCCATTGTTGGAAGACAGGATACTATACTAGATGGACCTTTTGGTCGTTCTTATATTCTGTATAGTCTCTCTCCATGGAATGCAGATGTTCTGTCTTGAAATGGCTAACTAGTCAGATTTGTAGGGATCGCCTACAGTTGTTCTACACCAAGAAAGAGAGAATTGTCCGTGTCTACTGGAACTAATTTTAATAATCCTCCTCCTTAGCAGGAGCAGTGTTTGAGCCTGAGCTGCTCTGCTCTCACTTTCCCTTCTCATCAGACTTGAGTCACTTATTGGCCGTTTAAAAACACGTTGGAGGTGTCTCTACGGGAAGCTAGATTTGGGGGAAAGCAGTATCTCCGCTGTTATATCCACGTGCTGTATCCTCCATAATATTTGTGAAGGGAAGGGTGAAAGATTCAGTGAGGAATGGACCTCCGAGGTTCGACGCCTAGAGGTTGAATTTGCACAGCCAGAGAGCAGGGCTACTAGAGAGGCCCAGCAAAGGGCTTCAAGGATTAGGGATGCCTTAAGGGAGCAATCTGAGGCTGAAAGCCAACAGTAATGTTTGGTGCCTTTGCTGTGCCCTCTTTTCCCTTGGGGTACAGTATTTCTCACTTTCTGCAATAATAAAAAATGTTTTATAAACCAAGAAATCATTTATTCAAAATACAGTACATAAAAGGGCAGGGGGGTAGGGTGGTGGACTGTATATTCAGAGGTTTGAATATGTCCTGCTTGGATTGCTGTTCAATGCCTGCTGCACTTCAGGATTAATATGCTGCATCGTGATGGGGGTTGTAGTTATCAGGGCTGGTAGGTGAACGTACAAGTGTTGGGGGCAGCTGGTGGTGGTAAGAACCAGGCTGCTGGAGAAAGGTATTTTGTGCAAACACTGGGGAACAAGGGAGAGAGCTTTGGGAGGGGTGGGGGTTACCACGGTACTGATCTGCCTGCATGGCTACGAGAGACTGCATACAGTCAGTTTGGCGAGCCAGGAGGCTTATCAGCTGCTTTGTGCTTTTCTTGGTAGCCAATTCCTTTCTCCTGCTCTGTGTTTGGCTCCACTCATGCATTTTCTCTCTCCAGTCCTGCAGCCTCTTACTGTCTCTGGCGTACTGATTCATAATTGCTTTGATCAAATCTTTTTGATTTTCTAGGATTTTTCCACAAGTTCTGTAACCTTCGCGCAGGCGGTGATAGGGCTGGATTATTCAAGGACACTTAAAAAAACATAAATAGAAACATTTAATACAGAGGCTACATTGTTTATTATCACAGTGAAGGAGTTTGTAGACTTTTTGTAGCATCATACCCACATACCTAACATAACACAGAGAGGCCACGGCAGCGAAGGCATAGGCATGGCGAGCAATGGGGTGAGTGTTTCTGCCGCGACTTCACCTGGGAAGGGGAACTGACTGAGGGCTGGGGTTTCTGTGCATTGGGGAAAGCAGAGGGCAGACAGTTGGGGACCTGCAGTGGGGAAAGCAGAGGGCAGACAGTTGGGGACCTGCAGTGGGGAAAGCAGAGGGCAGACAGTTGGGGACCAGCAGTGGGGAAAGCAGAGGGCAGACAGTTGGGGACCAGCAGTGGGGAAAGCAGAGGGCAGACAGTTGGGGACCTGCACTGAACAATCATCACTACATTTTCAACAAGATTTTCTACTGCCAGATATATCACTGCTGCATGTTACCTGGGAAGAGAGGGAGGGTCTTCTACAGCAATGTGGATTCCGCCCTGGCCCCTATGCAGCTTGCCTGTGTGCAGCAATGGTCCCCCCACCCCTCGTGGCACAGTGGTGCGGACGAGTTAGCCTGACCGGGACAAGGACCACGGTGGCTCTCCCTATAAACTTGCGCAAGCACATTGCCCACACTCTGGCTGCAACTTTTGAAGAGATTATCGAGGCCGATTACAGAGACGTGATAGACCAAATCAATGGGCTATTCCACATTTAGGCATGCATGCAGGCAGCCATAACCCCCACCCTCCTCTCACAAAACATTTCCATCCTAAAAATAAAATCTGCTTACCGGGAACACGCTCCTCTGCTTCCTCTTCACCAACAACTTCCAGCTGCTGTGACTGGCTAGCCTCCTCCTGGCTTGAGAAGAGCTCCTGGATGTATGCCTCCTGGGACTCCGGGGTGTCTCCCTCCACCCCAGTAGCCTCACTCTCCGCTTCCTCTACACCCTCCCCCACTTCTCCCTGCTCTGAACTCTCCATTGTGCTCCTCGGATTGGCAGTGGGGTCACACCCAAGTATGGCATCCAGCTCCTTGTAAAGATGGCAGGTCATGGGGGCAGCTCCTGAGCGGCAGTTTCCCTCACGGGCTTTGCAATAGGCACTGCGCAGCTCCTTTACTTTTACCCTGCACTGCAACGCGTCCCGTTCATGGCCCCTTAGCAGCAAGGACTTTGATATCTGCCCATAGGTATCATCATTTCTACAGCTGGAGCTCAGCTGTGATTGCACAGCTTCCTCACCCCAAACACTGATGAGGTCCTGCAGCTTGGAAATGTTCCATGCTGGGGCTCATTTGGGGCGTGGAGGCATGGTCACTGATTGATTGGTTGATTGGTTGATTGCACTCCACACCTGGCTAAGCAAACAGGAAGGGGATTTTTAAAATTCCCAGGACATTTAAAGGGTGGGTCACCTGAGCCCAGGGCAGTGGAGTGTGAAACGATGAGCAGAGTGGCTGAAAAGGTATGCTGGTATATCTCCTAATACCCTGGAGGCCAATAAAAGTGCTGTTGGTGTCCATACTTGATGACCAGCGCTGCATCACCAGCGCTGGAATTGCTACACCCCAGGCAGACCAGGTGTACAGCCAGCGCTGCAACCAGGGAGTTGCAGCGCTGGCCGTGCTTTGCAAGTGTGGACACAGAGTGAGTTGCAGTGCTGTAACCCCATCACCAGCGCTGCAACTCTCCAGTGTAGCCATGGCCCCAGCATTTGGCCCCACCAACCCATCTCCCTCTCTGAGGGCACCATATGGGGCTGGAGCTCCCCCCTGCTCCTGGGGTTTGTCAAGTCTTGCTGTCCCCTGACCATCCTCTGGACCTAATAAGCCATTTTCTCCCACGCCACTCTAGGATAACTGCTTTTTCCTATTGCTAGCTAATGTTCTGTAGCTCAAGTGGTAGAATTCTGTGATGCATTCCTGAAGGTTCAAGGTTGAAATCCTGCTCATGAGGCATGACTTGGGGAGTGGAAGGGGTTGTTATAGTTGCACATAATAGAATTTGGTCTGCGTTTTTTTATTCATTCAAAAAAAAATCCTCGAAATTGCCTACAAAAATCCTAAATTATAGACTCATAGACTCTAGGACTGGAAGGGACCTCGAGAGGTCATCGAGTCCAGTCCCCTGCCCTCATGGCAGGACCAAATACTGTCTAGACCATCCCTGATAGACATTTATCTAACCTACTCTTAAATATCTCCAGCGATGGAGATTCCACAACTTCCCTAGGCAATCTATTCCAGTGTTTAACTACCCTGACAGTTAGGAACTTTTTCCTAATGTCCAACCTAAATCTCCCTTGCTGCAGTTTAAGCCCATTGCTTCTTGTTCTATCATTGGAGGCTAAGGTGAACAAGTTTTCTCCCTCCTCCTGATGACACCCTTTTAGATACCTGAAAACTGCTATCATGTCCCCTCTCAGTCTTCTCTTTTCCAAACTAAACAAACCCAATTCCTTCAGCCTTCCTTCATAGGTCATGTTCTCAAGACCTTTAATCATTCTTGTTGCTCTTCTCTGGACCCTCTCCAATTTCTCCACATCTTTCTTGAAATGCGGTGCCCAGAACTGGACACAATACTCCAGTTGAGGCCTAACCAGCGCAGAGTAAAGCGGAAGAATGACTTCTCGTGTCTTGTTTACAACACACCTGTTAATGCATCCCAGAATCATGTTTGCTTTTTTTGCAACAGTTCACACTGTTCACTCATATTAAGCTTGTGGTCCACTATGACCCCTAGATCTCTTTCTGCCATACTCCTTCCTAGACAATCTCTTCCCATTCTGTATGTGTGAAACCGATTGTTCCTTCCTAAGTGGAGCACTTTGCATTTATCTTTATTGAACTTCATCCTGTTTACCTCAGACCATTTCTCCAATTTGTCCAGATCATTTTGAATTTTGACCCTGTCCTCCAGAGCAGTTGCAATCCCTCCCAGTTTGGTATCGTCCGCAAACTTAATAAGCGTACTTTCTATGCCAACATCTAAATCGTTGATGAAGATATTGAACAGAACCGGTCCCAAAACAGACCCCTGCGGAACCCCACTTGTTATACCTTTCCAGCAGGATTGGGAGCCATTAACAACTACTCTCTGAGTACGGTTATCCAGCCAGTTATGCACCCACCTTATAGTAGCCCCATCTAAATTGTACTTTCCTAGCTTATCTATAAGAATATCATGCGAAACTGTATCAAATGCCTTACTAAAGTCTAGGTATATCACATCCACCGCTTCTCCCATATCCACAAGGCTCGTTATCCTATCAAAGAACGCTATCAGATTAGTTTGACATGATTTGTTCTTTACAAATCCATGCTGGCTATTCCCTATCACCTTACCACCTTCCAAGTGTTTGCAGATGATTTCTTTGATTACATTAAAAGACAGTTACATTATTCTAGAGGGTGTTAATGGCTGTCATCAAGCATGTCTTTGATCTACAGGCAGTCACAGATCTTGTTAAAGAAGATAGGTTTGCTAGCCACATTTCATTCAGGCTAAACCGAAGAAGCAGTTCACCTTCTTTATAAAGTAAGACAGCTAGCCACCATCCAAGGCATTTGGTAGTATGCAAGGCCTAATCAGCAGCTAACTCATGTAGCCTGAGGGGATTCTCCTCTGTGGGCTCGGCTACACTGGAGAGTTGCAGCGCTGGTGGTGAGTTCACAGCGCTGCAACTTACTCACCGTCCACACTTGTAGGGCACATACAGCGCTGTATCTCCCTGGCTGCAGCGCTGGCTGTACTCCTGCTCTGCCTGGGGTATAACGATTGCAGCACTGGTGATGCAGCGCTGCTCCGCAAGTGTGGCCACCAAAGCACTGTAATTGGCCTCCAAGGTATTCGGAGGTATCCCAGAATGCCTGTTCAGTCACTCTGCTGTTTTGTTGTGAACTCCGGGCTCCCGGAGCTGCTTATCTAAAAAACAGACACAGCTCGTTTGCTCGAGCACAGGCAGGCAGGGGGATTCCTTTGGAATGTTCACAGTTTGCTTGAGGAGAGAAGCAACACGGCAGGGGGGGGAGGGGGAGTCCGTTTTGGAGCAGCTGCTTATCTGGTCTGAAGGCTATTTGCATTTAGTGAATAAGAGAGGGGTGGGGGAAGGGGTCGAAACTTTTAAAATGATTGAAGGTTGGTGCTGTGTATCTTCCAGTCCTTAGAACTTGCAAGGCAGGGAGCTGACACACTGTCAGCTCCAAAAATCCATTCTCTCTGTCTCCCCCATGCTCCCTGTCACACTCCACCCCACCCCCCTCTTTTGAAAAGCACGTTGCAGCCACTTGAACACTGGGATAGCTGCCCATAATGCACCACTCCCAACAGCGCTGCAAATGCTGCAAATGTGGCCACACTGCAGCGCTGGTAGCTGTCAGTGTGGCCACACTGCAGCGCTTTCCCTACACAGCTGTACGAAGACAGCTGTAACTCCCAGCGCTGCAAAACTGTAAGTGTAGCCATACCCTGTGTGTCAGAAGGAGAAAAAGTGGGGATGGGGGAATAACCAAAAAGGAAGAAAAATCCAGCAGAGAGTGAGAAAAGCCATTATGAGCATAGCCCTGAGAGACAGCAAACACTGAGCTCTTTTGAGACACAGGAATAACTGGAAGGGCAGGCTTCAAAACTGTGAGCTAGGAAACTCCCTGCTGCTAGTTGTTCCTTTGCTCACGCAAACAGGACTTTGATACAATCTTATTTTAAAAAATGTACATAAAGGAATATCTGCCTGATAATTAATTTCTCCTCCTAGCAGAAGCAACCCAGCAAGCCCTGGATATTGGCTCACCGCTTGGGCTAAGGAGAAACAGTTATTTAAATTGTAAAGTCAAGCATGCAAGAGTTGAAAAATACGAGATTTACGTTAACTTCCCTCTTGTGCATATGCATTATAGCACAGTCTTTAATTACATTATTACATCATATTTCTCCATGGAGCCTCTGCCTCATCCAGTCTACAGGATGTACACACAAGAAGGCAGAATAAAGGTTGCACAGAAATTTGGAATTTCCTAACTTCTGCATATTTGACTTTGTAACTTAAATAACATTCATGTAACATGATTTTTTTTTAAGTAATTGCATATGTAGCTTCTGGCAATGAAAGATTTGCACATCAGATGTCAGTTTTGCCATTGTCAGGTGGAGGGTGCTGTTTCCAAATGGACAAGTAAAATTCCATTGTAACTTTTGTATATTTTACAGAACTAGACTCCCTTCTCCTCTCATCTTTAGATGCCTCAACCGCATATTTCGCTCATCCAATTTTTTTCTCTTTTTCCTCCATTGGTATTTCAGCCTCTAATTCAAATTAATGCTAAAATAAATCTTAATGGAAAACAAAACATTTAAAGTGCTTGACATAAAACCACCAGAGCAATTCTGGGCTCTGTGTATAGAACTAGCCCAATTTGCTATGGTAATGTGCTTCTGGTTTTTACATACTTTCCCTGTTTAGATAGGGGTCCCTGTAGGCTGTGATATAACACACAAATACAGAGCATCTCCTATGCAATGAAATGACGGATTAATGTCTCTCTTTAATTATGATTTAAAAAAAACAAAAGAGTGTTAGTCTTATATTCATTATTTACAGATAGAAGAAACGAAGTAAAATGCTGTAGCGCAAAACACATATAGAAAATTAGTATTTTAGGGAAGGGCTTTGCATTTAGTTGGTTCTAGTTTAACAACTGCTCGTGGTATCCAGTTTAGAGAAGGACTTTTAAGTGCAAGGCTTGGATCCAGATCCATACATTTAGAATTTGAGGATTTTGGATCTTGGGCTTTAGTGTGGACCCATTTCTACATAACATGTAAGAGTATTATAGCAACAGCTTGATTCATACCATTTCTTTGTCAGCTGACATGCTGCTGCTGATCCTTGGAATCTCTCTCCCCACAGAAATAAAATTAGAACTCCGGATTGTAATTGAGAGGGTTGACAATCCTCTTTCTTGTGTCATCACCTTAAATTATCTTTCTCTTAATTTTAGTGGCCACAGTTTCCTGTGAGGAATATATTTTTTCTTTCTTCTTGGTAAAACAGATTGTAGTTTAGGTAAGCTGTTAGGTATATTAAAAATGTTATCTCTGGTAAGTTTGAATTGTTTTGCCTCAGATGGTTCTGGGGTTGGGGACAAGAAATCATTTAGCTGGCAAAATTTAGGAAAGTAGAAATTGCACTAAGGGGTCAGACCACTGGTTCAGATAGTCCAGTATCCTGTCTCCAGCACTGGCCAACGTTTTTGTGTGAGGTTACATCTGATATACACCAGTGTAAGTCAGAGGAGAATCAGCTCCTTCCTTGTCTATACTAAGTGGGAAAATGTCAATTGCAGGAAAATGTTGGTTGTCCTGCTTAACTTGGCAACCACATCAATGGTTTGCTGTCCTCACATTCACAGCACTTTACAACCATGTTAGTATCAGTTTCATTCTGGGACTTTGAAGCCTTCATCTGATTGAGTCCACCATCATTGCTGGGCAGGAGGACTTCTGGGTAATTTCCAAGTATTAAAATATTGTATTATGGGATGGATTTAGGAGGCTCAGCTGAACTGCTACAGCTGGATTACTTGTGAATACACATATCTATGCCACTTTGGACTGTATCATTTCCACGCTGAAGACCTCATTCAAAACATTTAAACTAAGCAACATCCAGTGTTTACAAGATGTCTGAGACAGTTGTGTGTGGATGCAAGGCAATGTCAGTCAGTGCATGCTTGTGGTGTTTCAACCAATGCAATCCTTTTTTGCTTAGCATGTGTAGGATCATAGAAGCCTATTAATACTGTTTTAAATTTTAACCTATATTTTCACTCATTGGAGAAGTCACCCTTAAAGATCCTACAGAATTTATACCTGTCCACAAGATATGACTGTGCAGTTTGGTTGCTTTTAATTCTGAGGTTTACCAAGTAAACCTCAGAATTTAAAAAAAGCACAACATAACAGTTTTTTTATAGGTTCTTGATCCAAGTTCTCTTTCTCCCATTTCTCCCCTCTTTCTATCTGAAGCACTCTTACCAGTCTGGCTGTGGGATTGCCCATCTAATGGAGAACAGAGATTTTACTCAGAAAGCAATTGTGATAAAGTGATCTCACTGTAGATATTAGCAGTTTTTTCGTTAGCTTTGAATTCTGCCACTTGCCGTGCAGTTGCATTTGCTATCAGCTCAATGGCAGGGATTTTGTAAGTTTGCTCTGTCATGAGTTTTTTGAGACGGTTTAAAATTCAGTGAAGGAGGAATGCACTGAGAGGAAATGGTAACAAGATTTAAAGTCTTGTGCATTAAAATTTGGTAATGAGACAGAAATTAGTTAAACCTGTACCTGGAATTACCATCTCCATTCTAGCAGGTGCATCAGAGCAAGCAACTTGTATGGTGGAAATACCAGCCCTATGGCTGGGGGTCTCAGGCAGAAAAAGTTGGGCCAACTAGATCTTGCTGAAGCACAATTCGGCTGTACTTATGTGGCTCTGTTTTTATTAATGTGCTTGATTGAAATTCTTAAAACAGAGCCAGTTCCTGCAGAATTTTTTTTTTCCACAGAACGGCTTTTGATGGTCATGATTCACCAGTATGGAAATTAATCAGAGCTTGGAAGAATACTGCATGATGCTTTGCCAACTCTTTGAAGTGCATGACAGTCAAAGCTATTTGGCTATAGTTTAAATTGAACACTATGCTAATGTGTGATTTCCAAAGTTTCTGCTTATGATTCTTTAAAAAAAAAAAAAAAAAAAAGTAGTAGGAAGGCAGTATATGCCAATGTAGTGTGCTGGTTTCGGTCTCAAGCGTACATTAGAAATGCATAGTATAAAACTGTTTAGGAATACATGGAAAACGCAGACTAATACTCCTTAAAGTAACAAGTAGTTAAATACAACTGAGGAGGAAAAAAGGTCAATTACTCATGATATTATTACATAATCCTTGTAAGCTAGGCATAGAACTGTTACTTCTCCTACATAGCTGACTCACTAGGTGCCCACAAAAGATTTCAAAACTGGAGTTTGGTAGCTAATTTATTATCTTACAGGATTTCTAAGGCATTTCAGTTTACAGCAGAAACATCATGATCACAGAAAAAGATTTTTTTAAGTTACAAGAAACTTAGAATAGTAGAATTTTAAAAATGAGAATGTTTCAAATTTTGTATCTTTCATTGGTCACAGTTACTTAAATGAACTGACAATAAAGATGTTTTTCTGGGTATAATCATTATTTCTTAAGATGCTTTACTGAGACACTGCAAAACCTTTGGGTTATTTTAAAGCTGCCAAATGGGCATGTAGTCGTCAAGCATACAGTAGCCAGAAGAAATAGTAATGGTCTGTTTTCAGAGATGTTTTCTTAACATCTTGATTATTTGACCTTTTTTCTAAAGTGTAGTCAACTATTTGCTGCCATCCACTGAGGGAAAGAAAAGAAGGAAAGAACAAGATTGGGGGAGGAGGGGGAGGGTTTGGGTTTTTGGGAGGTGGGGGGAGGAGAGGTTTCATGTAGACACTTGGATCTTATTCAAGCCAATTCTATACAGGCATATTTTATAATACATAAACTCAGAGCTTTTACGACCAGAAGAGACTGTTATGATCATCTACTCCTATCTCCTTAACACAGGCTATAGAATTTCATCCAATGATACTGGCACTTAGCCAACATGATGATTGTTATTAATCATGTTCATTATGGTAGTGCCTAAGGACCAACCAAGAATGGGGACCCATTGTGCTAAGCACTGTATAAACACAGTTTGGATAGTCCTTGCTCTAGAGCTTACAGTCTAAATAGACAAGACAGATGCAGAGTGGGGGAAGCGGTGTAACACACTAGCAGAGTGAACAGTGTGATAGTGGCAAATGTCATGTTAATTCCATGATTATTTTGGGTGGTGACTATAGTACTTAGGAGGGGATAAACTAAATGGAAAGAAAAGTGATAAGAGAGGGGACACTGAAGGAAAGAGGGACCTCTGAGTAGTGAAAATATGTGAAGGAATTGTAAGGGAGAGTTGGAGCAAGCAGACAATTAGCATAGGGCGGATAAAATCCAATTAAAACTGCAGAAAGTGCTTTGAATGTCCAGAGGTCCTGGCTTTGGCTGCTCCTTCAGCTGCTCCCATTGGCTGGAGTCTCTGGCTGGTGTTTCTCTGCAGTATATTTCCAAAGACCACATAGTAGGGGGGTAGGGGAGGCAACACATGGGTCCTAGTGCCTATGCCTCCATAGCGTGGGGGAGTCTCCCCTGCACTGTTCTGGATCCAGGGGGTAAAGTTAGGAAGGGTGGCCCTAGCTGGGGCCCATTTTACTCCTCCTACCCCTTTAGTGAATCAGTCACTACTTTGGCTGCCTCTGGTGTGTTTGAATTAATATATAGGGCCAGAGTCTCCAATCCACTAACACCATTTTGAGCTGTGTAAACTTCATCTTCCCCTAGCATAAATTAGGGCTGTATAGTCCCAGTTTGTGCCAGAGAGAGGCAACTCTGAATAAAGGAATTGCACTTTATTTTTAATTTGAACATTACTAATGTCAACATCCAACCATTGGATCTTGTTATGCCTTTGACTGCTACATTAAAGAAACCCTAGAGCTAGATTTTGCTATCCTGCTCACCCACTAAGATAGTCTATGAAGTGGATTATCATATATGCATTCACATGAGCAGCAATACGTATATACAAGCACTCATTTGTATATGTTTGGGAAATACCAGGTTTTAACAAAAGCCATGGCCTCTGTTCATTAAAACCTTACAGGAGTTTTTCCCCCATAAATTAACCCCACTTCTGCACAGTTTGCAAAATACACACAGGGCTTAAATTTACAAACATCTGCATTGTAATTGAGTTCAATTTGTGGTACTCTTCACATATATGCTCTTCACTTAGAGTACACTTCTTTTATGTGTGGAAAGAATATACGCAGGCATCAAAGTAGACTGGAATTTGGGAGGTGAGAATTAAGTAACACATTAGGGAATTGTATGGAAGAATGGTTGATCACATAGTCAGCAGCTGTTTTATATCAAATCTTATATAAATTCCAACTTCTGACCTTGTCTGGACACAATCATTTCATGTTATGTATGAGTCAGGAACACCAGATACATTAATGTGGCAAAGGCAAATTCCATATTTTCCATATTGTGCTATATACAATTTAATATGATCCTTGTAACAAGATATATTGATAAGAAGAAGAATAATCTGAGTCAAAAATCCTTATACACTTAAAGCTGGAAAATATCATAATACAGGCCTTTAATTCCAAATGTTATTCATTAAATTATAATATTTATTTTGAAGTTAGAGAAATTTACAAAATTAAATTTTAGGGGAGAAAACTTCACAATACTCAGGAAGTGTTTGCTTTGCTACCTACAATATCACATTTAGCATTTAATACAATATACATTTAGAGTATCTGAAAGTAGACAGTAGTGGTACTGTGCAGCAGCAAGTCTGATGGAGTGGGCCACAGTTGACGTATTTCCTGATACAATAAGGGTATTTAATATACACACATACACTTACATACTTCTTTCTGTTGTTCAAAATAATGACTGATCCTTATTTGATAATGTTCTGTGGGCGAAAGGATGTTATCCTAACTACATATTTGAGTGGAGGCTTGAAAGAACAAGTCCTATTGCTACCTTCCACCCTACAACTTTTCTTTTTCTTTATTTTCTGGTATATCTTCAAAGAAGGGCAGAAGAATCATTCAGATTCCATTAATTGCTTACAAGAAACTTTCTCTAATAACGTGAAGGCCTTGTCACTGGCTGATTTCTGTTTTGTTTTATAGAACTGAGGGTTTGTTGTGTGTCTGATTAAATTGATTTAATTTAAAATACTTCTTTAATTGTTATATGTCTGACTGTTAGCTCAAAGTCTTTGTGGAATATCGCACGAACCCTTATATATTTCAAAAATTGAAAAATGATTAAATACAATAAAGCATTTAAAAGTGTGAATTAGAAAAGCATATACTTTACTATCATAACATTATTTTTTTAAATACCTTAACTTATACATCAGTGTGTATTGAAACATTTTTGCTTGTAATCTTATAAGGCTCAATGCATTTCATGCAGATGGTATACGTCAGTAGTTCTCAAACTTTTGTACTGGTGACCCCTTTCACATAGGAAGCCTCTGAGTGCAATCCCTCCCCCCCTTATAAATTAAAAACACTTTCTTATACATTTAACACCATTATAAATGCTGGCGGCAAAACAGGGTTTGAGGTGGAGACTGACAGCTCACGACCCTCCATGTAATACCCTCATGACCCCCTGAGGTGTCCAGCCCCTGAGTTTGAGAACCCCCTGGTATACGTGATGTTGAAGGAAACCAGGAGGTTATAGCTTTTCATTTTGACTGCATGATTCGATTAATGTTTTGGCACTTATTTAAATCTCAGGATGTAAAAGTCAACTAAAGAGAAATCTGTGCCACAAAGTTTGCTGCAGATCCAAACTGCCCCAAAATTCAGGAGTGAGAGAGTCTGGGGTTTTGTTTGGCCCATCTCTAATAAATACTGTAACAGTCAGTTCTTGGAAGCTGTTTTTGCTGTCAAAACACCGTAATCAATCCGCATTCATGTGTTTGTGACTTTGCCATTTTTTGCTGAACATCTTAGTTAACTGTTTAACATAACATGTTTGAAAGGGAAGCTGATAAAAGCAGAATAACGTGCAAACATAAACTTTGACCCACATTGAATGGATGAAAACCCAAGTCTGATTTTCACAACTTTGGTCTGTAGAATCATTTACAATGCTGATTACATTGCTCAACCAGAGCAACGATTACATTGCCCAAAACAAGCTAAAGAACTTGGAAATGGAATCCTTCATATTTACAGCTTACAGATGAAAAGCAGGAAGAAGTAAAGTGCCTCTGGGGATGAGTTTCATGTTACAGTATAAAAAAAATAGTCTGACTATCAAAAACTTTTAAGAAATTTTTCAGCCTGGAAGGGAAGACCTACAGGGAAAAAATAAATCCTACTTAACCTATATCTACAGACATACAGGAGTAAGACAAAAAGGACTGGGGTGGAGAGAACACTGCATTTATTTATTCTTCATGGCTAAACAGCAAGTACAAAATACTGTTCCTTTTAGTTAAATCTCCTTTATGGTTAAACACAATGAGAAGATGCCTTATTGTATACTATAAGTTTTACTCTAACAACTGAGAGCCAAGTAAAAGTTCCTGAAGCCCTCTTTGTTGACTTGCTAATTTGGAAGTAGGCAATATCTTCCTTTTCTGGCAACAAAAATTATTCAACAATTCAAACAAATCTCATTCAATAAATTAACCAATTTGTTGCATGTTCTCTCTCACCTTATTTGTCAGTCTGTCAGCGTACTTATATGGCTATGGCCTTCATCAATGCAGTATCTAAGCATATCCCAAGTATTTAAAAATAGATACGACAATATCTTCTTTCTTTCTTTCTTCCCAGCCCATTGGAGAAAAATTGTGACTAGTTTATAGGGGTTTTTTTGTTTGCCTGCTGTGTGTGTGTGTGTGTGTGTGTGTGTGTGTGTGTGTGTGTGTGTGTGTGTGTGTGTGTGAAGTGACTGATGGAAGACTTATGCAAAGAAATATATCTTTCATTTAGCACAACAAACTCTTTCTCATACATATACACTACATGTAGCACAACTCTCTCTCTCTCTCTCTCTCTCTCTCTCTCTCTCTCTCTCTCTGCATTAGCCAGGTCACTATTTTTATAGACATCTTAACATCCAGAGCAGTTTGTCATGTTTCTTAATACAAGGGAAAATGAAATGTCTAATTAAAATTAGATGCACCATTCACATGGAATTTTACAGTAATTTAAGTGCCCATTCTTGTTTCCATTAAAGCTTCTCACTTGCCTCTCCATCAAATAAATGGTGGAATTAATTATCAGAAGAGGGAGAAGAGTGGGTCTTTCGTTATCTAAGGAATTTAACTGAATTCCTAAGGCATGGAAGGTCTAAAGAAATTGCCTGCCCTTGTCCCCTCTTACCAATCATCAAAGCTGTGTATGTTGGGGACTTTTTTTGTTTGTTTGTTTTCTTTAACATGCTCCACCCTGTGGGGATAGATTCCATCCGCAGTAACATTTGTATACATCCATTAGAGTCAGATCTGGCATATGAAACCCAGGACACTACATTTTGCATTTAGGGTTAGATTGTGCTATTTAGACAACTTTGTGATGAGCCAGTGCAGCACCATGTTGCCTGTGTGTGTGTGTACTACCACAAAGGATTATGCTTCAGAAATTGTGATATCATTCCTGCCTCCTCACTCATTCCATTTGGGGCAATATATTCCCCTTTTGACCCTATGTAGGGTTCTAGATACCCTTGATATTAATTGGAAAACACAATACAAAAATTATTACACAATGGAAAGAGCAGCTTATTTCTTCCTTCCCTATTACATACCAATTACCAGTTAGAAAACATATTACAAATCAGAATCACCCATGGCTTACATTGCCACCAAAATACCCATTCTAACTGTCTCAGCCCTCCACAAATGCCCACACAAACATATAAGCTTAGCTGCATGCCTGGAATGTTGGCAGATTTGGGCTATTTCAAAGAAAAGGAGAATTAGGGGAAAGCAGAAAGGCTTTCATATGCATACGTTATATTTATAATAAATCTTACATTTTTTCTTTCTTGATCATGTAAGTATTGATATGTCACTGATTGTATTTCAGTCATTTAAGTCTGATGCTGTAGGCATTTGATGTATTTGTATCTTGTCATTATCCACAGGACTGCAGTAACTCTATGCAGCACTGTTGTTCTCTGATCATAAATCTTCATTATCTCTCTTCTTAGCATTCAGAGCATGTTTCTATTTTGTGATCTAATCCTTTTTTATTTAGAAATATACCAATTTTTGTTATTTTCCTTGGTAATTTACAGTCACTTAGAAATTGTACAAATCTTACATTTACTGAATGCAGTGCTTTTCATCTCTACAAAAGACTTCTCATGCTTTTGCAAAATATGCAAACTTTGGACAGGGATCATTGCCACGGAAATGGAGCCATCTCTGCAGTGTAATGTAGTAGCTTTTAAATAGTACAAAGCAATCGTACACAATAGTTTAGGAGGCTAAGAATAATGAAATCAATAGAAACTGCAGAATTGATGTTGATTGACAGGATGTAATCAGCAGAGTGGAATTTGGCCTGTGCTCATACTCTCGCAATAGTGCCATTGAATTTTTAGGGCCTGATCCAAAGACCATTGAAATCAATGGGAATATTTTAATTGAATCCACTAGACTTTGGATAAAGTCCTTATGCTCAGATTCTGAAAGATATTTAGGCTCCTAACTCCCATTGATTTCAATAGAAGATAGGATCCTAAATACCTTTGATGATCTAGTCTTAGTAATAACTGGTGATTATATATGTTATGGAGAAAAAAAAGTACCTCCAGCTGTAAAGTACTTCCTACAATTATGGTGGAATATTGGCTTAGTACTGACTGAGTGGGAGGAGAAAGCTGCTAAATTACCAGCACCACTTCCTGCAATACTAGGTATTCCTTGGATGTTTCTAATCCAAGTATTCAACTCTCCTGACCCTAGTACAGTTCTTCTCTCATAAGTGTGATTTAATAGAATCACAGAATAGGGCTTCTAATACATCTACCTCCAATATATATTTTTAAGTTAATTTAAACTTTCCCTGTGTTTATTATACATATTTTATTCCCATTGAAACTGAATTTATGAGGTGTAATCTTATTATAGGTCAGCCTTTGTCTTGCAAGTATAGTACTGACTACTAAGCTTTAGTGAATTCATATGCTTCATTTGCAATAGATGTACAGTGGGTGTCTGAAGCCTCAATTTCACAGGTTTCTGAGCTTCAGTCCCACATGATATGTTTCAGATTTCTACATTTTCTTCACTGGTTAACTTGTAGAACTGATAAATGAAATTGTTTTCAGTTGTTCACTTTATTAATGTAACTTCTGTTCACCATTCACTACACTTGCCTATACTGTAACTTCTGTTCCATATTGTAATTCAAACCCCATTTTAAAACACTCACTCCATTTTGTAAAAGCTTCCTCCAACCTTCATTTTTGCAAACCCTGCTGTAATCTTATTAGTTTAGTTTAGATGTGTGAATGAGGTATGTATGAATGATGGAATCAACCTCCAGCCCCAGCCTGTCCTGATGACATAAAGTTCAAATACCAACGGCTGAAGACCTAGACAACAGCCCTAAACAAAGTAAGAAGCATCCACCCTAAAAAGAAAAGGACAACAGAACAACAGAAGGAAGATCAAAGCCAGGTCCAAGGCTGAAAGTCACGCCTGCAATTGATGGGTGATCAATCTAAACCCAGAGGCAGCGTGACACAGCAAGACCTATAGACTTTGAATCCAAACTAAAAGCCTATAAAAAAGAAGGGTGAGATGAGAGACTCTGGGTAACATTCTGCTGCCAACATGGAAGAACATCAGTGCCTGCCCAACAGAGATCCAGCTCAGCCTTGTGCCCAGCTTTCCTGGCCACTTAGCTGCCACAAGCTACGAACCCAAGCTGCAAAATCAAGCCATGAACTTAAGCTATCTTCAGGACTGGTAACTATGCAGCAGCTGCAGAACACCTGATGAATGTGTGTGTGTGTGTGTGTGTGTGTGTGAATGTGTGTATGTGTGTGTGTATAGGTATTAGGTATAATGTGAATGTGTGTGTGTGTGTGTATAGGTATTAGGTATAATGTGTGTGTATGAGAATTAAGATATTAGTTATTAGTCATAAATTGTTATCATAATAAATGTGGCATCTTTGCCTTATCCCCTTTAATAAGATCCTGCTGGTTTTTACTGGTCTAATATAATTGGTACAACAAACTCCTATCAGGCCTTACCAAATGTAGCTGTTTTTTGTTTAAAAAAAAAATCACCATGGAACTACAAATCAATGATGGAATCAGATTTGCTGCTTTTATTATTGCACTTTAGGAAAATATGTAGAATATTTAATACAGATTTGAGCAAAAAGTATTAAGTTGCCATGAGTTAGCACTGTTAAACATTATGGCCTAGATCCTTGACTATGGCCAGTGAGAGCAGAGTGCGGCCTAAGAGGGCCATGCAAAGGTGGCCTTTATGCGCCCCTAATTTTGAGCCCACTCTATGCTGAGCTTTTGGCCAGTGATCAGCAAGCGTAGCGAATTCCCACTGTCATTAGTTGGATTGATCCTCCCATGTCTGGTTATGGTGGCTTTTAGGAGCATAATCTGCCAACAATGTGGTGCAACCTAGCCCCATTGGAGAATCTAGTCCTGCACTTTCTTTACTGGTTATAAATCTTGTGCAGTGTACAGTACTTTGTCACTGGATTTTCTTTGTGTTCATGAGTGGTAAAAGATGGTCCCGTAGCAGAACTAAGTATGAATTGTCTTTGTAAGTTACCATGCAGGTAGCCTTAAAATGTTATTCTTCTCAAGACCTTACTATCATAGCTTTAGCTTCAGCTGTCACCCTTCATAATAATAATAATATTACTTAGTACTTGTCTATTGCTTTACAGCTTCAAAATGCTGGAAGGAGTCACAGAAACAATCAAAGAGGAGTAATTCAGCATTCATGTTAGTTACTGCTGACCTCCCAGAGGCCTCATTATCCCAAACTATATTAAAATGCCTAATTAATTATTATTATTTGTGATTAATTATTGAGTTGTTCACTGCAGTATAGTTAAGCAGTCTTGGTGTTTGCCTTATAAACTCTTAGCTGGAGGAGTGTATAGTTCTGTCATGAGAATTTTCTCTCTGGTGAACCTTGCCCAACAAAATTCTAGGAGGGACACATATATACAATATGTGTATTGGGGGGGTTTAATTTATAGGGGATGGTTGAGGACAGGGACTCCTTGTTCTCTATTGCCTATCACCTTGTGATGTCATTTACCTGTGCAAAGTCATTAGACATTTGCTCTAAAATGCTATCACAGCTGTGATAAGGTCTCAAGACCTTACTATCATAGCTTTAGCTTCAGCTGTCACCCTTCAGAATAATAATAATATTACTTAGTACTTGTCTATTGCTTTACAGCTTCAAAATGCTGGAAGGAGTCACAGAAACAATCAAAGAGGAGTAATTCAGCATTCATGTTAGTTACTGCTGACCTCCCAGAGGCCTCATTATCCCAAACTATATTAAAATGCCTAATTAATTATTATTATTTGTGATTAATTATTGAGTTGTTCACTGCAGTATAGTTAAGCAGTCTTGGTGTTTGCCTTATAAACTCTTAGCTGGAGGAGTGTATAGTTCTGTCATAAGAATTTTCTCTCTGGTGAACCTTGCCCAACAAAATTCTAGGAGGGACACATATATACAATGTGTGTATTGGGGGGGTTTAATTTATAGGGGATGGTTGAGGACAGGGACTCCTTGTTCTCTATTGCCTATCACCTTGTGATGTCATTTACCTGTGCAAAGTCATTAGACATTTGCTCTAAAATGCTATCACAGCTGTGAGTGAGTGAAGGATTTTAATTTGGTAATATTTTGCCCAAATTGCACAGGGGTAAATGACTATACGTATTCCAAGGGCACAGAAAATAGACTTTAAAAGTTTATCACTTTTCCTTCCAAGACAATGTTTTGTGCTCCTGTAATTCAAAAACATCATTGCTTTTGAGAATGAAAATGTTTCATTTATTGGTCCATACTATAATGCAAACTGGGTCCCATTTCATATTTAAATTAATAAATATGTAAGCACCTAATTTCTATTATTTATGCTTACATATCAGCTCCTAAGAATATAGAATAACATTTGCATAGCTTGTTAAATATATACATTTCCTCTATAAGCAAATTATTGCTTTTCTTACCATTACTGATTTATAGAATGACTAGCAGATGGACACAAATGTAACTTATGCTGTTTGGGACAGAGACCGTCACTTTGGGGCCGAGGGGGAGAGGGAGGTGGGGCGATGTTTGGCACAATGGGCCCCTGATCCTTTCTGGGGCCTATAGATGCCTATTTGGGGCCTAAGATTCCTATTATGGACTCACACAAGGACAGGTTGTAACAGCTCTAAATCAAATAAAGAATACATGTTTTAACAATTGTTCCTGCACAAGCATTAGTGATTTCATGAATGCCTCTGTTTGGCATCTGATGTCTAGGCACAAAGTTTAAAGGATTGTTTGCCAAGAAATTAATGTTTCACTCTGAATTTCTTGGCTTTTGTTGGTCTAAATCTGTATTTTAGTATGATCAACTTGTTTGATTGTGACTTAATATCTCACAAAAATTGAACTGAACTCATTGAATCTTGTCACTTAGGAGAGGAGTCTCACTGATGATAGGAAAGTTTTGTCTCTGTTAAGCTGTCTAGCACTCTAAAAAAGGACATTTAATAACTGTTTCCCACAGCTTGCTGGGGTTGACAAGGCTTCTGTTCCACATGTGGCTGTTGAAAGGTTCTCTGCTATTTAAGAATGGCATTTTTTTTCTGCCCTTTGCTAACAAGAAGTCTTCCTCATTTGTACTGTTACCTTCAGGTGTGTGGTGCATAATGTCTAGGAAGCTCTACAATAAAGTGTCATTAAAGGATATCCTGTTCCAAGTGGCTTTGTCAATAACTGTTAAGGCTGTTCAAGAGGAACATAAACCATGAAATAGTAATTGTTAATTGACTACTGTAAAACAATCTAAGAATGTCCATGCGGCATAAACATGCTGTATTGCAGAATGCACCTATTTATATCCAATTATTTCCATATGTTGATAGGGTACAGGAACACTATATGTATAGACTAGCAGAGAAAGTGTTCAATGAATATTTATCTGAAGCTATTGAAACTTTTTTCTATAAATATGTATTCATATCACACAAAAACTCTGATAAATTAACATTAAGATTGCAAAGTCAAGCACTCAAAAGTTAGGAAATGTAGAATTAAGGTTGCCTATGGAGATGTTTTCGGAAAACGGTGGAATATTTGCTGAATAATTGTAGCTTCTCATAAGCAGTTTGTTGTGAATATTTGCTATTCAACATTTGAACTTTGGACACACAGGAATAGAAACAACAACATGATTTTTGTAATGCTCAGATTTCAAGTGTGAATGCTTGTGAAATTTGCTTTTCCATTAATATTCTGCGGCATTCACTTAAGATTTGCTATTCCAGTAAACAATCCTTGCATTTGTTTGCTAGAATATGAAATATTGCCCAAAAGGAGTGCAAACACAATTGAAGAAAATTCATTAAAAAATATGTTTGGTATATTATACCTGAGTAGATTAATGCAGTGTTATAACAAGTGTGCTGATTTACTGAGTTTCTCCCTTGAGGTCTTTCAAAGGGGCATTGACTCCACTTCAATAAAATCAGCATTTAAGGGTTGTAGTGGAAATGTCAGAGAGAAAACAGCATTTCATCACCTGTCACTGCAACAAATACAGTGATACCTGACCAACATGAGATGGTCAAGCTAGACAGCAAGAATGAGCCATGAACCTACTTGAGGAAGTGTGGCTTTATGGGGGAAAAAAAGAGGTAATATATTAAAATACTGCTTAGAAAGCTACTAAATATAGCCTCTTCCAGTAAATTAAAGTATGAGGTTTGGCAAACATTGATATTTACAAAATCTGTAATTATGTATATAAAGCATTCGGTGACACCTGTGTTTTCTCTTGTATCCTTTCTCTAGCTCCTGGAAGCTTTCAGTGGGCCTACTTCCCAAGACAGCTGCAGCCAGGCTTCTGTATGAGCCTTTTGCTCTCAAACCCAAGATCTCTGGGTCTGTGCCATAGCATTTTCCAATAGGTTTTACTTGCTGTACCTTCCATAGGATACAAATAAATCCAGTTTCAATGCCTGACACAAATTCTGCAGTTGGAGAATTGGAAGCCAGCAGAGGAGGTTCCTCTTCTTCTTTGGTGCTTGGCTGAAACAAGTCACACGCACAGCCCTCACCCTCCTACCCTGTTACACTTTGGTTCAGAGGAGCCCTGTTGTGTTTGGCCCTTATTATAGAAGCAGGAACTTCTTTGCTTTTATGTTTGGGTTTAAAATAAAGCTTCCCCCAACTGTATTTGGCATGCATCATTGCAACAGAGGGTTTAGATCTCTAGCCATAATTCATAGTTGATGACAAAGGCAAAAAAAACCCACCACTTAGGGTATGTCTATACTGCAATTAGACACCTGTGGCTGGCCCGTGCCAGCTGACTCAGGTTCATGGGGCTTGGGCTGAGGGGCTGTTTAATCGTGGAGTAAACATTCAGGCTCAGGCTGCAGCCTGAGTTCTGGGACCCTCCCACTTTGCAGAGTCCTAGAGCCTGGGCTCATACACCACAATTAAACAGCCCCTTAGCCTGAAGCCCATGAACCCGAGTCAGCTGGTATGGGCCAGCTGTGGGTATCTAATTGCAGTGTAGGCATACCCTTAGTCCACTCAATCCCAGGTAACAAAGTCCAACAAATAATCCAAATGTCCTTACAAAAGATCTTCAGCCCCAACTGCAGGCTCCATGGTCCTCATACCTTTCTGTCAGGGTTCTACATAGGTCCACATCCCTTTCCTCTGGGGCTTCACACCACCTCCTTCAATTCCAGAGAGTGACTGCAGGGCTCTTTCTTTTCCCTGCAGCTCCCTTCTGTTCTAAACTTCCTGCTTTTATAATGACCATGCAGCCCTTCCATATGAGAAGTATACATCTAGATATGTTAAGAAAACCAATTTTGTTTTAATTCCATTTTCTCTGTTTTCTCATATACCTCGTTTTTGTAGGATTAATGTTGTGTGGGTGATTTCACATAATGTCCCCAAAGAGAAAAAATTACTATAATCTCTAATGAGAAGTTTTGAAGGGTAAATAGCTTCTGAAACCTGCTGCCCTGTCTGTCTCAGTTACAGAGAAGTGTTATCCCAGCAAGTTGTGGTACCATCAGGCTGCAGAGGATGAAGATGAGGGCAGAGGTCAGTGGTCCAAACAGGAGCTAAGAGGGGGTTGGTCATAATGCTTCTTTTCAGTTTCTGCCAGGTGTCAAACAAATATTTATTACTACCCTCATATTGATATCACCCTTACAAACTTGTCAGTTTTGCCTTTGATAAATAAATAAGGGTACATTTCAGTATTTGTAGCATTCCCTATCTTGATTGTAAGAAATTCTGCAGATACAGAATAATCCTTCTAATAAATTTTATCTTCTTATCTGACACTCTCAATATAGTATCTGAGCACTTCCCAAATGGACTCTGCCTTTCTTTTGTTCCAACAAGCAGACTGCTTTTCTTCCTCCTCCTCTTCACGGTCCATGAATAAATTAAAAAGGAAAAATAACATTCACATGTTGAGTCTCTGTCAGTACAGCAGTCAAAACTGCTAGTAACATCATGGTAATACGATTCTAGCATGGTTTCACTTGCCAACCTCATTAGAATACTGCAAACAATAACTGTATTGAAATCTGGCTGCTTTTAGTACCATTTCAACTATAACGTGGTGACAGTGCAAACTGTCATTGGGAATTAGAAAAAAGCCTAGGGGAAGAAAATACTATGTGCTGTTTAACAAGGTGGAATTATTCCCTGTATTTGTTAGGGCCCTGTAACTGTTACCTTGAGAGAAGAATGAATCAGGTCTCCCCTTTTCCCCTAGTCATGGTTTCAGACAGAATTTAAATAGCTCCAGGAAGATTAGCTGAATGATAGACTCAGGACAAGACAGGATTTCTCCACTTAAGAGGAAGAAAGGAAGCCTATTTGTCAATATCCTGTCAACAAAGCATGCTGGGAAGGGGCACTTCATAATGCAGGTTGTTCTGCTTCTCAGGGTATGGCTACACTTGAAACTTCAAAGCGCTGCCGTGCGAGTGTGGTCGCAGCACCAGCGCTGGGAGAGAGCTCTCCCAGCGCTGCACGTACTCCACATCCTGATGGGGTTTGCGCGGCTCCAAGTGCTCCCAGCACTGCGGCACTGTTTACACTGGCACTTTACAGCACTATATCTTGCAGCGCTCAGGGGGGTGTTTTTTTCACACCCCTGAGCAAGAAAGTTGCAGCGCTGTAAAGCACCAGTGTAGCCAAGGCCTAAGTCAGTGCTTGTAAAGACAGCAGTTGAGGGGAAGGGGTAGCAAGCAGAACAAAGCAGATTACTAAGCAAATGAAACCTAACACACAAACTAAGCTAGTTTCACTAAAGAAATTGGTTACAAATAGTATTTCTCACCCTAAATATTGTTGCAGGCAAAGTACAGAAAGTCTTGAAAGGCAGCTGCACTGGTCTCTCTCTTGAGACCTTAAATATTATTACTCACAAGCTGGACACCCTTCCAGCTTGGGCTCAATCCTTCTCTCCCCTGTTCAGTTCTAGATTCCAGGTCTTTTTCAGTGTCTCTTTGGGTGGGAGAGGCAGAAGAGAACCATGATGATGTCAGTCCCCTGCCTTATATAGCTCTTGTGTAAGGTGGGAACCCCTTTGTCTTTTCTAGTGGAAAATCACTAACATTCCAAAAGGGGAGATGGGGTGTCCTGCACCAGGTGACTCGGACCTCTGTCTCTGCATGGCTGTGGCAGCCTAGAAGCAATGGCTATCTTCAGTGGCCACAGGAATTCTAAGCTCTTTCATAGGGCTTGTCTACATCAGAAAGTTGCAGCGCTGGTGAGGGAGTTACAGCGCTGCAACTTAGGAGGTGTACACATCTGCAGGGCACCACCAGCGCTGCAACTCCCTGTTTGCAGCGCTGGCCGTACTCCCGTTTTGTCTCGGGTGTAGAGGATCCAGCGCTGGTGATCCAGCGCTGGTAATCAAGTATAGACACTTACCAGCGCTTTTCTTGACCTCCGTGGAATAAGCAGGTATCCCAGCATACCTGAGGAAGCCTCTGGTAATCAAGCTGGTCTCCTTCCCCGGCTTGCTCTCGCATTCCCCGAACCGCCGAGCAAGCAGGTCTCCTTCCCTGCGGTTTGCAGGGTGGTTCGGGGAACGCGAGAGCAAACCGCGGCGAAGCTGGTCTCCTTTCCCGGTTTGCTCTCTCATTCCCCGAACCGCCGAGCAAGCAGGTCTCCTTCCCTGCGGTTTGCAGGGTGGTTCGGGGAACGCGAGAGCAAACCGCGGCGAAGCTGGTCTCCTTTCCCGGTTTGCTCTCTCGTTCCCCGAGCAAGCAGGTCTCCTTCCCTGCAGTTTGCAGGGTGGTTCGGGGAACGTGAGAGCAAATCGCGGCGAAGCTGGTCTCCTTTCCCGGTTTGCTCTCGCGTTCCCCGAACCCCCCTTGAAGCCGCCCAACAGCGCTGCAGTGTGGCCACATCTAACACCACTTTCAGCGCTGGTTGCTGTAAGTGTGGCCACTCTGCAGCGCTGGCCCTATACAGCTGTACTAATACAGCTGTAACAACCAGCGCTGCAAAATTTTAGATGTAGACATGGTCACAGTCTATTGTTTCTGCTAATGGCCCATTAGCCCTGTCTGGGTTTTCCATTGTTATACCTGAAGGGCTGGTTGGGGTTGACACCCAAAGTAACACATTTCAAATACAGATACATAGTTAATATTCCTAACTTCAGATACAGAAATGATACAGGCATACAAATTAGATAATCACATTCAGTAAATCATAACCTTTCCAATGATACCTTACATGAAAAGTAAATGTCCAATAGCTTGGTACATATTGTAAAATTCCAGTCTCTGGCCATTGTGGTAAGGGATCAAAGCAGTCCTGTGAATTTATATGGCAGGTGGAAAAAAACAGTTTTGAAATAAAAGACAAAGGATGTAAAAGGTTAGATTTTACCCAGCTGTTTGAATTTCTCTGAGAAGACGATGGACAAGGTTGAGAGAGAGAATGGTTATGACAACTTATGGGGACATCCAGAGGGTTTCAATCACTTGTCACATCCCCTTAGTACAAGTATTTAGTGTGTTCTCTCTTTTGTGGCCTTTGCTTTGTCTAGCCAGAATCCTTCATTGCTTTTCTCTGGGTCTTTCTGCTGTAGGACTCCCTTTGCCTTTCCCTAGACGGCTACTGAAGAACATGAAAGAGTGCAAAGGTTTTGTTTTTATATGTTTGATCACCAGGTTCTTTTTATCCCTTCTACATACTGCATTGTAAGTGCGCGCACTGCTCACCAAATATAACAGTGAAGAGGGTGTATGTAAACAAGGAGTTAATGGAATCAGAAGTGCTAATGTGGTGATGCAGAGAGAGGTCCACAGTTTTATGCATATGGTTTAGAAATGTAGAAAGCTTGCAAATTTTGGTCTGAAGTTATCAAATTTATGGAAGATTTGCCAGATGTGCTTAGTTTATTTAATTCAGATGTTTTCATTTTAAATAGTTTAAATGTTATATTAAGTAGTCATGTAAGAAGGCTTGCAGGAGTAATGTAATCAGTAGCAATAATAAGTATAATGAAATGGACAAAGGAATCTGTACCTTCCATGGATTAAGGGCATGAATGCATATATCCTGAAGAATGTATTGCATATCAACTCCAAGGACATCTAGAGAAGTTTGAGGACTTTAGGCCTATTTTTCATATATAAATGTTACATTGCTGGTTACTGTGTTTACAGACTAGTTTTTATAAAGTTTTTATTCGATTAATCAATGTATACATATTGTTTATTAGTCATATAAAAATGATGTTTTAGGTATATTTTATGTCTTTTAGGATTTTTTTTAAGGTAGTGGTTGGATATCTGTGATTTTTAATTTATTAATTCTAATTTATCCATATGAAAGAATGAGCATTTATGCAAGTGTTACATGATAAAAAAAATTGAGAGGAGAAAGGAACAAAGATCTGGCAGCAGCTAGAGATTTATAAGGGTTTGAATTTATTATGTAAATACAGACACATGGCATATTTAACATAACTTTAGCAAGAGAATCGGACATTAGAGAGGGAAAAGAGCCTTGGAGTCATTTTACATACTGCCTTCTCTTCAGCCAGTGCAGGACTGTTCTCTGTAGTATTGTAACAAATCTGTGGCCTCTAGATATTTGTGTTGTCACTATGTTGCATACTATAGCTACTTGGAAAAGCACAGCACCAATGGAGATAGAACTCACATCCTCCTTCTCTAAAAAACATATGTCCCTTCCATTTATGCCAAGGAAAATCTTTCATTAACTATTAGCAGTATAGGATCTAAGACACATGGCTGAATTGTTCTGATTGCATCCATTAGAGGGTATTGGTACACACGCCCAGTAGCTACTTCAATAAGAATATATTTCAAGAGGCCAAAAAACTATTATAAAGTCCTTCCAATAAAGCCATAGAATGGTTTGTCAGAAGCACAATACTTTCCCTGAGAATGCTTTGGAAATACTCTGAAGTTCCTTCTGTCTCTGAGGGCAGAACAATCAAATTACAGATACTGTAAGCTAAACCGTTCAGCAGGAAAGTTGGTCAGTCTGAGAAAGCCCTTTATTTTAAAGTGTGCCATAAAATGAGCTTTTCTTAGGATCATCGTATCTGTTTCAACAGGTGATTTAACCTTAAGATTGGCATTTTTCAATATGCAAGCCAAACACACATGAGGGCCTTTGTGTTTATATGACTACAATTTCCAATAAGTTAGTATGAGACCTGCAGCCATACAATAATGACTTGAAAAGTGAAGGCCAATTTTTGAAAATTGGGTGCCTAGTGCTAGCCGTCTAAATCTATGTTTAGGCACTTAATTAAGAGGCAAGATTTTTTTTCAGAGCCTTCACAGCTCCTGTTGTCTGATCAGTCTACTACATCCGTCTGACATTAAACACAGTACATTAACATTTGAAATGGCAAAATAACACAGAGGGATGGTGACAACCGACACATTCAAGGATTAAAAGGATTTGGGATAAAATTTTCAAGTGTCTATTAATTTTAGTTATCTCAATTTTTGGGTGACTATCTTCACTTAACACTTGTTTTTCAGAGGTCCTGGTCATCACAAGTTATTAAGAGAATATATTGGAAATTCAAAAAATGTATTAGAAGTATAGAATTTCAAAAGGCAGGTGGATGCAATGTATCAGCCTATATATTCATTCCATTTTTCCTCCCAGTTAATAGGAGGACCATATGAAAATAAAAAAAATATATTTCAGAACAGAAGTGTGGAAGTGTGCTTGCAAAAAATATGATAAGAATAATAGTACATACAAATCATAACCCCAACAGGCAGACTTGTTGAGGCAAACACATTGGAATCATTCAGAAAAATAACGAGATGACATGATGTGAGAGAGAGCCAAAAAAGGACAAGATTTTATACACCAAATAGCTTCTATTCATTCCCAAAGAATTTCTTCTACTCACTCAAGAATTAGGAAGGGGAAATAAATAAATAAAACAAAACCTCTGTCTTAAGAAACCATAACTGGAAATTATCCTGGCAAGGCAAAGGCAATAAATAAAGAAAAATGTTCATGTTCAGAAGTGCTTAACGAGATATAGTGAGCTGCTGCTCAAGAAGCGAGAGCTGAAAGTGACTCTTATAATCCAAAGTCCTGAGGCTATTGTGGGTCACTGCATGCTCTTTTGTCAGGTTACATTTTCAGCAGAGTTTTGTCTGTGATAACAATTAAAAACATAATACTGTTCTAGAAGTACAGGATATATACAGACACCTTCTGACACCCTGTATTTCATCTTGCTCTCTCAGAGCAACAGAAAGCAGTTAACCCCTGGAATCTGGATCTCATGAATTCCCAGTGTGATTCTCTGGCACTCACGTAGCATTAGCAGATTGCAAAAAGAGCTGTGCTCTTTAGCTCTGCCTCTTTTTAGGCAAAGACCTCTACTGTCTAACCCCACCCATGTAGTTTGGAGCGAAGTAGGATGTTTGGGTCTGAAGAGCTTACAGGGCTAGATTTGGTACTGTAGTTTATATTTTAGCCTCTGTGCCTCTGAATCTGGGACATTTCCCAGCCACTTGAAATGAGAATTAACCAGGATCTGATCTGTTTTAAAAGCAGCATAAAATATTTTTTATTTTAATGTTGAGAAAGTATTTTAGTGGTAGTTTTACTCTGCTGTTTCCACAAGGTGCCTGGAATGCTAAAATAGATAGAGGCCATAAAAATAAAATTCATTGTTATTTAATTAATTTTTTTACCATGTGGCCTTTGCTTTGCTTAATTGATTATTGCCAACTTTCCACTCTGCCCTTCTAGCTTTGAGGTTAGGACTTTTAAAAATATTTTTTTTCTTTTTAAAATATTTGCCTTTCTTTAGTCCAATTTCGTGGCTGCCTGCACTTAAAAGGCATTTATCTGTGGACAGATACCCATTATCTGCCTCTTCGTTATCTCTTCATTGTTTCCTGATGGCCAGTTGCCATCTCAGCACCTTCCCTCCAGCTGTTAGTAATTTTCACTTCATGTAGTTCAATCCATGCTATTTATTAGAAATCTCATTTGTCCTTGAATGTGTGCAATATGCATAGAAATGTTACCAAATTAACATATAAAACCCTTTGGAATTGGTATTTCGGGACACATGATTAAGCTCATCCACTTTGTTAGTCATAGCATTCGGTTTTTATCAAGAAGAAAGAGAAAGGGGCTGTTCTTGAGGAGAAGAAAATACAACAGCAGAAGGTTCATGTCCAAATTAAGCCCACAAAAACAGCAGAATAATATCACTGGGGAACCAACAATCAGATATGAAAGTTGAGAAGCCAGAAATAGGCTAGAAAGAGGATAGCTGGCCTTCTTGGGTGCCCATGGGTATGCATGCCTAACAATCAGTGTTCTGAACCAGTTGGGCGTCTTCAGAAGGCTGAATAACATCATTATGCTAGCCCATCACCATTGTGACACAGTAATGTAATTTCCTAGATAATGCCCAGGATTTCAGAGGCAGATTGGGACTAGAAAGCAGACTGTCTGACCTGCTTGCACTTGAGTTCTGAATACCTCCCTTAATTAAAGGTTGGTTCTGAGAGAGTCTGTTCAACACTTGTAGCTTTGTGATAACACAAAAACCTGATTCTTTAAGATGCCCACTGTCCCACAGGAAGAGTGCCTCTCTTACAAGGGAGACAAGGTGGGTAAGCACTGACACCACATTGCATAGGCTGGGGAAGGCTGTGCCTCCCCAAACAGCCTGGCAAGGCCCCTACCCATGCTCCTCCCCAAAGCCCTGCTTGCTTTTCCTCCTTGGCCCCAGCCCAGGCAAGCTGCTCCCCAGGGAAGCCAACTGGGGTTGGTGCTAGGGTGGCCAGGATTTGGGGTAGCTGGAACCGCCTAGCATTTTGGTGGGGGGGGGGCAGGCGCTGGGGCTGCCTGCCCTGTACTTGGAGGCTGGGAAGGAGCGGGGCCTGCATGCCGCCTGCCCTGCACTTGGGGAGGGAGGAAGGCACCACCTGCCCTGCGCTCGGGGGGAGCGGTGTCCGTGCTGCCTACCCTCTGCTTGGAGCCTGGGGGACTACACACCACCCACCCTCCCTGTGCTTAGAGGCTGGGGCCGGGAGGGCCTGGCGGGGGAAGGAGGACAAGTTCTCAAGCACGGGGGACTGAGGGTTGGCCTCCCCTAGCCAGTGGTTCACCTGCTGCCCATGTGTGTGAGGTAATTCTGTAATTGGACCAACTATGTCTACACTACCCCTATGTCATCAAAACTCATGTCACTCAGGGGAGTGAATATTTCACCCCCCTGAGCAATATAAGTTACACTGACATAGCACTAGTGTGCACAGCACTATGTTGGCAGGATGCCACTCATGGGGGTGGATATTTATGCCAACAGGAGAGCTCTCTCCCATCGGCGTAGAGCAGTGGTTCTCAAACTTTTTTACTGGTAGCCCCTTTCACATAGCAAGCTTCTGAGTGTACCGCCCGTTATAAATTAAAAACATGTTTTTTATGTATTTAACACCATTATAAATGCTGGAGGCAAAGCGAGGTTTGGAGTGGAGGCTGACAGCTTGCGACCTCCACCCCCATGTAATAGCCTCGTGACCCCAAGGGGACTCCTGGCATAGAGCATCTTCACCAGATGCGCTCCAGTGGCACAACTGTAGCAGTACAGCTGTGCCATTGTAGATGTAGACATGGCCACAGAGCTCTTCTTCAAGTTTGGGAAAGGTGCTCACTGCTTAGGCCTGGTCCACACTACGCAGTTAAATCGATTTAAACAGCATTAAATTGATTTAATGCTGTACCCGTCCACACTACAACACACTTTAAATCGATTTTAAGGGATCTTAAAATCGATTTCTGTACTCCTCCCCAACGAGAGGAGTAATGCTAAAATCGATATTACTATCTCGATATAGGGTTTGTGTGGACGGAAATTGAAGTTATTGGCCTCATCATTTTACAGTAGCTACCCACAGTGCACTGCTCCATAAACTGACGCTAGCCTCGGACCATGGATGCACACCACTGAATTAATGTGCCCTAGTGTGGACGCATAAAATCGATTTAATAATATCGGTTTTATAAAACCGTTTTTAGTTATTTCGATTTTATGCTGTAGTGTAGACGTAGCCTCAGTGTCACAACTAAATACAAGGTAGAACAGATTGTTTAGCACTTGTCGTTAACACATATTCTAAGAAGCCATTCTAGGTGAAGTGAACTGTTAACACTTCTCCAGTCAGAGGACAAAAAAAGAGAGGTTAGTGGGTTATAGATCGTTGTAATAAACCATAAATCCAGTGTCTTTGTTAAGACCTGATTTTTAGTATCTACCAAAGTTGCGAATTTAAGCTCCCAGGCTCATCCTTTGACAGTATTGTGCAGATTTCCTTTGAGGATGAGGACTGAGACATCAGCTATGGAGTCATCTTTTTTATGAAAAGTATTCACCCACGAATGATGTGACATTTTTGTCTTTTATCCTTTTTCTTAGGGCTAGTTTACACTTGAAATGCTACAAGGGCACAACTGCAGCACTTCAGCCTAGTCATTCACTGCAGTGACTGGAGGGGTCCTTCTGTCAACACAGCTAATCCACCTCCCCAAAAGGCAGTAGGTAAGTTTGACAGAAGAATTCTTCTGTCAACCTAGCTCTGTCTACATCAGGGGTTGGGTCGACCTACCTAAGGGCACGTCTTCCTTGGCAATGTTAAAGCATTGCCACAGCAGCACTTTAACGTGGCTTGTGTAGTTGCGGCACAGTGCTGGGAGAGCTCCCCCAGCACTCTAAAAAACCCACCTCCACGAGGGGAATAGCTCTCAGCGCTGGGAGTTGCACATTGGCACTTTACAGAGCTGAAACTGAGTGAGAAAGTTGCAGCGCTGTGAAGTGTCAGTATAGACAAGCCCTAAGTCACTGAGGGGGTGGATTTGTCACACCCTTGAGCAAGATTTTGAGTTTAGACCTGGCCTTATAGGAACTCAGTCAATGGAATTCCCCCTGCAGGACCACAAGTCCGTCCAGGGATGATAGAATTTTAAGTTACAGGCAGAACTCAGACTGTTGTGTTCAGACTATTTCTATTCAGGCTAACAGTTCAGTGGCACATTCCTGGATCAAAAAAGCCTTTATAGTGAAGTTAACAGCATGCCCAGTTCTTATGAATAATATGATTCTAGTTCCTGCAGCAGGCAATTTTGTGATGATGTGAAAACCTGGATATTGCATATGAGTTTTGGGGAGGGAGGGAGACTAACTACCCTACACAATGCCCTGGTCTCTAGTGGAAGGGACAGACTGAGAGCATTTCTGCACTACAAAAATATGTCAACCTAAGTTATGTGGGCATACAGCTGCCACCATAATTAAATTGCTTTTGCGTGTCCACACTATACTCCTTGTGTCGGCAGAGTAACAACTGTACTGTCAGTGCAAGGCATTGTGGGTTGGCTTCTGAAAGCCAGTAACAGTTGATGTAAGCAATGCAGTGTCTACACTTATGCTGAGTTGACCTAACTATATCGACCTTGACGCTACGCCTGTCATACAGGTAGTGTTATTAAGTTGGTGTAGTGGGGCAATTACATCAGCATGAGCAAAATTTGAGTGTGGACACTTACATAGTTAAGTCAATGTAAGCTGCCTTCGGTCGGCCGAACTCTGAAGTGTGGACCAGGCCTAAGTTTTAGTCCCTTCTTTTATATTGGCTACTTTTGCTATATCTGTGCACTTCACAGACTTTATTATGAGCCAAAACCTTATACTGCTACCATGAGGTCTAACTATCATTCACTAATTTCACAGATAACATTGGGCTTCTCAGAGTCAGTTTTAATGTAACAATTCACAAAGGAATTTCTTGTACCCAGGTTTCTAAGTAGAAACCAGTTTTCAAGCTAAGATATTCTTCCTCCTCACATGTAGGATCTGGTTCCTATTTCAGGTTAGACCAAAATCCCCAATGCACACCTTTCTCATAGAAATTTGGACAGACTCACCTAATGCACCACAGATAGGCCCTGCCACACTTCCCTCATGGATGGGCTCTCTCATAATCACTGCACTGAGGGCATGCAGCTGTGGCCCTTTCTCTGCTCAGGGAGAGTGTTAGCCTTCTCCCTGCCAACTCTTGGACCCAGTCTATACACTCTCTCCACATGAAACATGTAAGGATGTTCCATTTTATTCTGCCTTGATCCCATAAACTGATATGGGCAGTGATAAAGTGTTCTAATAAATGTTATATGATTACAAAAGCCTGTTCAGCAAGCCCATGGGAAAAGGACAATGAAATGAAAAATAGGCATGTGGTAGCAATCAAAGAAAATTGATTTTTTTATGCTTTTTAAAGCTCATTGCAAGCAATATATTTTATATTAAAAACATTTACTTCAATTTGAAAAAAATCAGCATTTCTTCTTCCAAAAGCTTCTCCTGACTGCTGACTCTGTCAGTTTGCATCTGGCAGGGGTGCCTCTCCTCCCTAGGGTAGTGAGTAGACAATAGAATTAGCAGGTCATAATGGGGACCAAGTCTTTATCCTTCCCTACTATCTGGGCTGCCTTTTCACTGTGTTTTCTCATGTGCTCTCTTGTTGTGACTTTGCACATTTCATTCATTGTTTAGGCAAGGAGCGAATCACAAATCTGCACAACCATTGCTATATTGCCTGTACCTTCTCTTCTAAAAGCTCTGAGTGTAACCTTCTGATGCCTCCCAATCCCAACTCAGGAACTAAAGCCCAGATCCACAAAGGGACTTAGGCATCATGACACTGAGCATCACAATGCCTAACTTATAGGCGTCTAGAGAAAAAAAAAATCACAGTAACAACACTGCAATCCACAAAGCCTGAGTTAGGTGCCTAGGCTCTCTATACCACCTTAAAGATGTGATCCACAAAAGCCAGCATGCTCGGCAGGAAGTCACCTCAGCTCCCCTATGGGAACTGATGATGAGTGGGTATGTTCTGAGCTCCACCTCTCTCATGGAGACAGGCTTCTAACTCATCTATGAACCAGGGTAAGATAGGTGCTCCTCCACCTAACTTGTGTGCAGGGCCTGAGCTGGTAGGGGTGCTCAAAGACTGCCTAGCATTACATAACACAGATGAAGGAAAGAGGGAGGAGAAGGAGGAGGAAGACCTCCTTGTACCTTTAGCCCAGTTGTTAGGGTATTTACTTGGGATGCATCCGACAAAGGGAGTATTCACCCACGAAAGTTCATGCTCCAATACGTTTGTTAGTCTATAAGGTGCCACAGAACTCTTTGCCACTTTTACAGATCCAGACTAACATGGCTACCCCTCTGATACTTGGGATGTAGGAGACCCCCTGGTTCAAATACCTCCTCTTTCAGATGAGGAAAGGGATTGAAGGGGGATCGGCCTCCTCTCGGGTGATTGCCCTGCCTAACCACTGAGCTCTGGGATATGCTCATGGAGGGTCTCCTTCAATCTTTTTTTTTAAGTAGTTCCACTTTAATTAAATATTAATTGAGTTAGAGAGAGTAAGAACCATTCGGTAGTCTAGTGGTGTGGGCACTCACTGACAGGTGTGAGATCCCCGTTCAAATATCTTCTCCTCAGACAGAAGGGGAACTTGAACCAAATGTCTCCTTCCATCCCAGGTGATTCCCTAATCACTGTGAAAAAGGTATGATGGAGGTTTTACTCCTTGGCTGTGTAGATTTTAGTAGCTTCTGAGTGTGAGGATTGGCCTGGCATGTAAGGCAGAGGATCACCTACCTTCCTCTGGCATGTAAGGCAGAACAGCACCTATCTTCCTCTGGTTCATGAATTGCTCTGTGGCTTAAGTGGGAGATAGGTACCTGAATGCCTAGAGTACGGCAGGAGTGCACAGGCCCAGAGGCAGAAACATAGGTGCCTAGGGAACTTTTACTGCAAAAAAGTAGACGCTGAGTGATTTTAGGCACAGGGTTTTATCGGCAGCTGAGTAGGAGTTTGGTGGATTGTAGTGGTGCCTAAAAACAGCATTTAGCACCTAAATCTAAAGATTAGGTGGTTAAGTACCTCTGTGAATCCATGCCTAAGTGACCAAAAGTTGCGCACTGTCCAGGAAGCAGTACCTCACATCATGTCTGGACCATTTCTAAAGTATTTTTAAATGGACCACTAGTTTACTCAATAAATCTTCATCCAAACTCATTGAGTAAAAAAAGTGCTTAAGTAATAATAAGCCTCTTATATGTAGGCGCCAATCCCTCTCTATGCTATAGTTTTGTTCATTCTTGAAGAAGTCACTGTGTCCCAACACTGCTTCATCATAATTGCTGCATGTTTATGTTTATAAACAACTGAACCGCATTTGTAACATTAACAGGAGATTCTAGAGCCGTGAGCACAGCTTGAAATTTGAATCTGTGGTGAGGATCATGAAATAGTGGGTAGGACTTAAGGAACACCCAAGCAGGGGCAGCTCCAGGCACCAGTGCGCCAAGCTCGTGACTGGGGCAGCAAGCCATGGTGGACTCCCACAGGCATGCCGCTGAATCCACAATACCAGCGGACCTCCTGCAGGCGTCCTGCCAAAAGCCGCCTGCCTACCATGCTTGAGGCGGCAAAATACATAGAGCCATCCCTGCACCCAAGACTTATGATATGACATTATTTTCATGTAGAGGCAAGGAAAAACTACACACATAGACAATCAGAGTCTGTACTGAGGGAATTTGGAATGCTATTTGATTTGGATTATTCCAATTGTCATCCATTTAGGGCCTGATTATCAAAATGTAAGCGCACTGCCTAAAGGGTAAGCAGAGGAAAATCCAAATGTTTTATTGCTTGGCATTGTTAGTACATTTACTTAGAGCAAAATGCTGGAATTTGGCTAGTTCAAGGGATATATTTTAGTTCTCTCACTAGAGCTAAAATAAACCAAATCCTAAAACAAACTCTGCAAAATTCATGCTTCTCTTGATGGGCCTGGACTGGGTTCGGTTGAGCGGGGTGAGCAGCTCCATCTATGCACACCATTTCAGTTCCAATTGCTTTACAGTCAGCATGGTTAAGTAAGCATTTGCACTAACCAAAATTTGTTAGTCTCTAAGGTGCCACAAGTACTCCTGTTCTTTTTGCGGATACAGACTAACACGGCTGCTACTCTGAAAACTAACCTATGCACTAGCAGTGTCAAAAAATTTCTTATAGTCTATTAAAGGGTAGTACTTTAAAGTTGTGCATATATATATATGTTCCTTCAAATGATGCATTCCTAATATTTTCTGCAATAATATAGAAAGAAAATGAAAACCAGAGAGCAAAGCAACTTTAAGCTCTATAGCCTTTAGATTGTAGTTGATAGGAAGAAATCCAAAATCCATTGGTCTACGTGAGAACCAAAAACATACAATGAATCTAGATGCATTAGGTAAAGCAAGCAAAGCCAGAAGAGCAATTGTGTAGTCAATACGCAAAATTGATTTACAGGAAATAGATTAAATAATTTTAAAATAGGAACCCTGAAAGAGCTTGGCAGGGTAATTGTCCTGGCCTTCATGAGCAGGAATAACTCCAGATGTTATGGAATCTTGTCTGGATAGCCCAACAATTACAGTTATAAGACCCAATCCTAGATGTTACATACACTAGGCCTTTCTTTTTTCTTTCATTTGTGTTAGGGATTTTGCTGCTGAACTACATTTCTTAAATGCTAAACATTAGAATGTCATATCCAGTGTAACTGACTTAGAAAAATTAATATACTGAAAGTGCTTAAAAATTTCCTTTTAAATTTTTTTAAATTATTTTAAGGTATTACTGATGTGAACAGCCATTCCCTGTGCTTAAAACAGAGACTACCACTAGTGCCATTAAAACATACTGATAAAGATAAACTTTTAATGGATGCTGTAATGGATAATAGCAATAAGGTAGTGACTGCTGTTGTGTTGAGAAGTCAGGGGCCTGTGGAAAAGGAGGCAGGTATGGAGCCCCAGAAATTGGTAGGAATGAACCAGACGAATTTTTAACTATATATAAAAGTACTAATGTGTGTTAAAAACAATGAGACAATATGAGGAGCAAGATAAAACAATAGCAGAAAAAGACACCCATTTTTAAAGACATCTGAGGGAATTCGATACCCAATCCTATGGAAAGTCAATGGGAACTGGGAATCTTTGAAAATTCCAGCCACAAAGAATGGGTGAACTTTTCCTGTAAGTCAGCTGCAGGTAATGGCTGTTTCCATTCAGAAACCTAAATGTATGTATTTTTTCTGCATCAGGCACAACTAAGATAAACCATATTATTGACCAGAGGCTCAAAAATGAAGCTAAGAGTCTCTGAACATCTCCAGATTCTAGGTAGTATATGAAAGGACAATCCACATTGACATCCACATTAGTCCCACAGTATAGAAACGTGTGAAACCTGAAAATTACGTATAATCTCATAACCAGTGAGTGTTTATATATATATAAATGAGACACTAGGACAACCAAGATAAAACAGCATCAGAGAGACACCCATCAAAGGTTCAAAAGAGACCGCCTCATGATTAATAATATCCATAACCAACCACAGATTTAACTAAAGTGGATACAGTAGGCCAAAACACCTTGCTGATGTAGCTTCTTTGACTTCAACAGGGATGAATTTAGCATTGCATCTGAGATCACCTACCAAAAAAATCATTGCAGTCATCAACCACTGAAATCTAAGTACCATCAAAACCCCCAAATCTTTCCCAATTTCCTTCCAAGTTTGAGAGCCGCATAAGTGCATAGGCCTGCTAGTTGCTGTTTATTTGCCCAGTTCATTGAGCTTTTTGGAGTTGCTAAAGTCTCTCAAAAATGGTAACTCCACACCAGTCTTCTTTTAAGAGACTTTATGGCTTGATTTTCAGAAGTGCTAAGGAGCCACAGTTCCTACTGATTTCAGTGGAAGCTACAGAGGCCCAGTGTATCTGAATTTAGGTCCTTTGTATATAAAGCTCACCATAGAAAACTTAGCATGCTCTGGGCTTCTCCTAATTCAGACTAGTTTAGATGCTAGTGGTGAAATCAAGTAACTGCATATCTATCCACAGAGCTCAGTTTTGCAACATAAGAACATAATAATGGCCATACTGCCTCAAACCAATGGTCCATCCAGCCTCATATCCTGTCCTCTCACAGTGGCCAGTGCCAAATGCTTCACAAGAAGTGATCACAGGAAGGGCAATTTATCAAGTGATACATCCTCTGTCATCCAGTCCCAAGCTTCTACAGTCAGAGAATTATGGACACCTAGAGCTTGGGGCTGCGTCCCTGACCATCTTGGCTAATAATCATTGATGAACCTACTCTCCATGAATTTATCTAATTCTTTTTTGAATCTAGTTATACTTTTGGCCTTCATAGTATCCCCTAGCAATGAGTTCCGAAGATTGACTGTGTGTTGTGTGAAGAAGTATTTTCTATGTTTGTTTTAAACCTTCTGCCTAATAGTTTCATTGGGTGACCCAGATTCTTATGTTATGCAAAGGGGTAAATAACACTTCCCTATTCACTTTCTCCACACCATTCATGATTTTATAGACTCTGTCATATACCCCCTTAATCATCCCTTTTCCTAACTGAATGATCCCAGTCTTAATCTCTCTTAATATGGAAGCTGTTCCACAGGCCTAATCACTTTTGTTGCCCTTGTCTGTATTTTTCCAATTCTAATATATCCTTTTTTAGATAGGGTGACCAGAACTGCATAGTATTCAAGGTGTGGGCATATCATGAATTTATATAGTTGCATATTTTCTGTTTTATTATCTATCTCCTTCCTAATGGTTCCTAACATTCCTTTAGCTTTTTTTCACTTCCACAGAACACTGCGATGTTTTCAGAGAACAATCTATGATAACTCCAAGATCTCTTTCTTGAGTGATAACAGCTAATTTAGACCCTTAAGTCCTAAGTACAACCTGTACTCATCCTGAGTAGTGCTCATCATATGAGTAGTCCCATAAACTATTCATGTGAGTAGGTTGGTGTTATGCTACTCAAAGGCAATAGGGGGTTGCCGAACTGGACCATTAGTTAATGCAACATAATATATTTGTTGCTTCTCCAGCAATTGTCATGGGGGAACTGTTCAGTTAAAAAACATATGCTAAAAAATAGCACCTAGAGTCCGGGCTCAAAAATAGATTGAGAAATAACAGGTGATCATGTGGAATGTCCCAGCACCAACAGGTACTGACCTTTCTCTGCTAAATAAACTGCCAAAAGATCAAAGTCTGGATCAAAAGTCAAAAGATCAAGTCAAAAGATCAAAGTCAAGTCAAGATCAAGTCAAAAGATCGAAGTCTGGAACAATAGTAACAGGGTCTGAACAGTTGGTGTCAAGAATGAAGGCAGTGATTGTTAATACACCACCTGCGCATTAATCACTAGCCCGGCAGCAATGAAGCACAAAGAGTCTGATAATGACAGGCTCAGGGCAGGAAAGTGAGAAGAGTGGCCTGGCTGAAACTTTGAATCTATTTTAGAGGCAGATTACTTACAACAAACTTCGCCCTCTGGCCAATAATTCCAAATCCCCTATAAAAATCTGCCTGCTGCTGGCTAAGCAAGAAAAAAAAAAGCCCTCCAAAACAAATCTGACCCTTGTGTGCCAGGTATGCATAGCTGTGTGTGCACCAATGCAAATCTGTCAGCCGTAAACCTGCCACATCATGACAGCTGCTATTGCTAAACTTAGGGAGGGGGATCAAAGAGAAAAGTCAACAGCAACCCAATTAAGAAACTTTAAAAAAAATTCTTCTGGAGTTCCCAACTCCTCCTCCTTCATTTACTAGAGAGGTCCAAGAAAGAACTCTTAAGGGTTTAATAAACAGGTTAACTTCCTGTGCCCAGCATTTCTTCCAAATCATACCATATTAATGTGGTAATTGAAGGAGCATTTCTCACTCACTCACACATACACACCTTTCCTGCTACTTCTAACCTCAGTTTATCTCTCACTCTGTGTAGTGGTGCTAAAGAAGAAAAATACAGGGCCCAGTTCTCTGCTCTAGTGATGCCCCTTTATGCCATTCCAGGAGTGTAAATGGGCTGTTGAATGAGTGGAACTGGCTATCAGGGAATACCTCTGCCATTAAAAGGTTACCAACGTGGCACAGAGCAAGTAGAACAGCTCTATAACGACTTCCGTCCCTCTCCCAGTCTCCAGCACAGAGTTCTCCTAAGGGCACGTAAACAATGGAGAATGGGGTGGCATGGCTGGAGTGCACTGTGCTCTGGCTGTTCTCAGATGAGACTACTTTCACCATGAGCCATCAGCTAGACCTGTAGGCAGCACCAGAATATAGTTACATTTGCCTCACACAGCAACATGTGTCTTGTACAGCAACAGATAAGCAGGGTCTTAGTACTAGCCATTTGGCTTTGGATACACTTCCTTTTGCAGAACTGGGCTACTGTGCCTTGCAGCTAAGCTTGCCCATTTGTTTGCCTGAATTGGAGAGAGGATTGCCTATGAATAGTGGCATTTAAAGTTGTTATACATTTTTGGTTATAGAATCATAGAAATGTAGGACTGGAAGGGACCTCCTGCTCTGAGGCAGGACCAAATAAAACGAGACCATCCCCAACAGATGTTTGTTTAACTTGTTCTTAAGAACTGCAATGACAGGGATTCCACAACCTCCCTTGGAAGGCTTTTCTAGTGTTTAATTACCCTTATAGTTAGAAAAAATGTCCTAATATATAAACTAAGGCCATGTCTACACTTACAGTTTTGCAGCACTGGTAGTTACAGCTGTGTTCGTACAGCTGTGTAGGGCCAGCGCTGCAGTGTGGCCACACTGACAGCTACCAGCGCTGCAGTGTGGCCACATTTGCAGCACTTGCAGTGCTGTTGGGAGTGGTGCATTGTGGGCAGCTATCCCAGCATTCAAGTGGCTGCAACGTGCTTTTCAAAAGAGGGGGGTGAGGTGGAATGTGACAGGGAGCGTGGAGGAGACAGACAGAATGGATTTTTGGAGTTGACACTGTTCTCAGCTCCCTTGCAAGTTCTAAGGACTGGAAGACACACAGTGCCTACCTTCAATCATTTTAAAAGTTCTAACTCCCTTCCCCCACTCCTCTCTCATTCACTAAATGCAAATTATGTACTTCTAAATACCCATCAGACCAGATAAGCAACTGCTGAACACGGACTTCCCCCTCCCCCTCTGCCGTGTGAGAGTGCTGCTTCTCTCTTCAAGCAAACAGCTGTGAACATTCCAAAGTAATTCCCCTGCCTGCCTCTGCTCGCTCAGCAAACAGGAGCTGTGTTTGTTTTTTTAAATAAGCAGTTTGGCTGAACTCCGAGCTCTCCCTTTCTTCCGGTTTGTTGTGGACAGGAATTCTGGGATACCCCCTTATACCCCGGAGGTCAATAAAAGCGCTGGTGGGCGTCCACACTTGCTGACCAGCGCTGGATCACCAGCGCTGGAATCCCTACACCCGAGGCTCGACCGGGTGTACAGCCAGCGCTGCAACCAGGGAGTTGCAGCGCTGGCTGTGCTTTGCAAGTGTGGCCACATCCTAAGTTGCAGCGCTGTAACCCCCTCATCAGCGCTGCAACTCTCTAGTGTAGCCATGGCCAAAGTCTCCCTTGCTGCAGATTAAGCTCATTACTTCTCCTCCTACCTTCAGTGGAGAAGGAGAACAATTGATAACTGTCCTCTTTATAACAGCGCTTAGAGTAGATTTATCAGGTCGGGGCTCAGCCGTCTTTTGTCAAGACTAAACATGCCCAGGTTTTTTAGCCTTTCCTCAAAGGCAGGTTTTCTAAACCTTTTATCGTTTTTGTTGCTTGCCTCTAGAGTCTCTCCAATTTATCCACATCTTTCTTAAAGTATGGCACCCAGAACCGTACACTGTGCCCCAGCTCAGGCCTCACTAGTGCTGAGTAGAGAAAGACAATTACCTCTCATGTCATAATTATGCCGTTCCTGTTAATACACCCCAGTATATTTGCCTTTTTCACAACTGCATCATGCTGTTGAGTCATATTCACTTTGTGACTCACTTTCATCCCCAGATACTTTTGTGATGCTATCAGGGTTCACTCAGACCAGTAAGGAGTTGTGTCACCACCTGCCCTGTAATCATTTTGCTTCTGTGCAGTGCAGCTTTGGCTCAGGACACCGACAGCAGCAGTCTGCTTACAGCACAGTGACCTCACCCTGGCTTCTACCAGCCTGGATTCTCCTTTCACGGTGACACCAACTGCCATTCTAGTTCAGAGTTTTCCCCAGACCTTCTCTTCTGTAGTGCTCAGCCCCTCTCACTGTAGCACTGTCACAATTCTCAAGTTGCTGACAGGTAGCTCATACTGGACACTGAAAAATTCTTAGCACATCCTCATCTGCCTAAGTAGGAGTCTCTACTATACAAATCATGCTAAATAGTCTCTTTGTGTTGATGGGATACGGTTCTTGGTTCCCATTCCCCTCGTCCCTTTTATGTGTTCTCAGATTCTCTAACCCCAAAAGGGGTAGAGAATAGCAGCACTAATCACCTAATCAGCTCATCTTCAGACTTGCCAAACCTATCTTACCCAGCCATTATACCAAGGTCATTGTTTCTCTGTAGGCTCAGTATGGGTGGGTGGTGGGGGTGGGGGCACTGGTAAATGGCCCTCCTGAGGGCAGTTCCCCTGAGATCTTCCAAGTGACTCCTTTAGGAGCTGTATAGCCACCATCTGCTCTCTTTTTCCCAGAGCTGCCCAGCAACTGGTGGGAACTTTCTGTTTTAGAGCTCTTATTCCACCATTGACATGACTGACAGGGCTAGAGGGATGGGCCAGCCTAGCTGCCAGCAGCTCTTTAACCCCTTCATCACCACTGTGGCTTTTATATGCCCAACCACCAGCGCTCACAAAACCTTATCCAATTTGCTGCTCCTTTAAAGAGAGAGTACAGATCATCAGCCTGTTAATTTGACTGAGAACTTTACTTTTCAGTTTGAAACACTGCACTGAGTAGGTTGTGTAGTAAAACAAGATTAAGTTTATTAACAAAGAACAGATATTTAAGTGACAGCAAGTAGCAGAAATAGGGATCAAAATGGTTACAAACAAACACAGGTAAAATATGCTTCTAAGACTAAAACCTAACTTAACAAACTGTAGTCTTTTGTTCAAAGTAGTTTTCTCACCCTCATTCTTCCAGTATGGTTGGCCAGTTCTTAGCCAGGATCCAAAAGAGATCCCAAAGCTCAGGGTTTCTTTGTCTCCTCAGGTGAAGGATGACAAAATGGCTCACTCTCTGCTTATATCCCCAAAATTTATCTTTGTTTTCAAAGTCAGGAAGCCCACCAGGGGGCTCAGCTAATGCCATGTTAATTTTTGAAGTCTCCTCCCCCCAGTCAGTTTGATGGCATTGTTTATCTTATGTAAATGTACTTCCATTGTCTCTCCTTGATCAATTTGCATTGGAAAAACATTCAAGGAGGTGGAACCACATTCCTGTTTCTGGGGCAGGGTGACTTAAGCCCTACCTACCAAACACATTTGAAGGACATATATTCAGCACATATTTGTATTTTTTCATTATATTAGCCTTTTTCACAACTGCATCATACTGTTGACATATTCAATTTGTGATCCACTGTAACCCCTAGATCCTCTTCAGCAGTACTACCCCAAGCCAGTTATTCCTCTTCTGTAGTTGTGCATTTGATTTTACCTTCCTAAGCATAGTACTTTTGACTTATCTTTATTGAATTTCATCTTGCTGATATCAGACCAATTCTCCAGTTTGTCAGTCCTGTCTTCCAGAGTTTTTGCAGCCCCTCCCAGCTTGATGCCATCCACAAATTTAATAAACATATTCCCGAATCCATTATCCATGTCATTAATGAAAATATTAAATAGTACTGATCCCTGTAGAATCTCACTAGACACATTTCTGACCATTTGACAGCAAACCATTGATAACTACTCTTGGAGTATGATTTTTCAGCCAGTTGTGCACCCACCTTGTCATTTAATCTAGACCACATTTCCCTAATTTGTTTATGAAATGTTATGAGGGACTGTGTCAAAGCATTACTAAAATAAAGATATATCATGTCTACGCTTTTCCCCTATCCACTAGGCCAGTACCCTGTCAAGAATTAAATGAGGTTGGTTAGGCATGATTGTTCTTGAAAAAATCCATGTTGGCTATTACTTATAACCCTATAATCTTCTAGGTGTCTCAAATTACTTGTTTAATAATTTGACCCAGTATCTTTCCATGTATGAAGTTAGGCTTACTGGTCTATAATACCCTAAGTCCTCTTTGTTCCCCTTATTAATGATAGGTACTGTGTTACCTTTATCCAGGCCTTTCAGACCTCAGCCATCCTCCATGAATTCTCAAAGATAATTGCTAATGGTTCCAAGATTGCTTCAGCTAGTTACTTAAATAACCATAGGGTGAATTTCATCAGATCCTGCTGACTTGAATAATCTATCCTATATAAATATCCTTTAACCTGTTCTTTCCCTATTTTGGCTTGCATTCCTTCCCCTTGTTGTTAGTATTAATTGTGTTAAGTATCTGGTCATAATTTACGTTTTCAGTAAATAGCATTAAACACCTCAGTCTTCTTCATGTTGTCTGTTATTAGCTCTTCTTCCATGCTGAGTAGAGGACCTACACTTTTCTTTGTTTTTCTCATGCTCCTAATGTATTTATAGAATCTCTTCTTATTGCCTTTTATGTCCCTTGCTAAGTGTATTTAATTTTGCGCATTAGCCTTTATGATTTTGTCTCTACATTCTTGTGCTATTTTTTTGTACGCCTCCTTTGCAATTTTTAATTTTTGACTTGACTCTAGATCATCATCTCAATGAAGTTAACTTGTCAGGTTGCTTTTAATAAGGTCCCACAAAGTGGCAAACAAGGAGTTAAAAACCTTGTCACACTCAGCTAGGCACCTCTTCAAATGCTGCAGGGATTGTAGAAAGAGGCAGCCACATGAGGCACTACTGGCTGTAATCCAGAAGCTAAATCTAAATGGCCAGTAGGAGATCCCCCAGGCATTGCTGACAAGCTAACCAGACAGCAAACTCCTTATTACCAGGACAGGGAGTGCAGGAAGCAAACGTCTGGAATTAAGTTTCAGAGTCGATGGGCCAAAGCATAATTGCCTGAATTTACTCCGATCTATGGGTTGGGTGGGAAGTCTCATCACTGTGTAATTTCTGGGATATAAATTTTATCCACTTTTATTTGGGAGCTTGGATTAGTCAACTGTTTTACTTGTGGGGCTCAGTTGCGGAATATACCTGACTAGAAACCCAGCCATGCAAATTCCTTTAGGTCCTAACTGCCTACCCCTTCAGCTGCTTAACATGGCCATATGTTAAAATTAATGTCATGATCCAGCTGGTTGACTTATATTTTTTTCTGATAAAGAAGAATCCATTCATAACTAACTTGCAAAACTATTACAGCTCCTATGCAGTAGGTAAAGCATTAGTATTTTTCTGAGGAGTCAAACTGGAATCACTTGGGCTTTGCATTTTTCGCTGTTATTCAGTCAGGTCTCTTTTAGTTTCCTTCTTAGCTTCCACATAGAAATGTTTCATGTGATGGGGAAGAAAAGATAGTCCTATACAAAAATTAAGCAAAGGACCGGGAATTAGTTTAATCTTCAAGGATACATTTTAAAAGCTATTTTCTAGGACTGCCTCAAACTTAAAAAAAAAAAAGTGTTAAAATATGGTTACTATAGAGATGGAAAGGAAATAGTAACTAAACTGAAAAATGACAGACTTTAAAATGACTAGATACAGAAATATATAAAATAAATCCCTTTATCATCCTACTAAGACTGTATTTAAAATGCTGTTAGTCACAGCAACACATAATTCCCCCAAATCTCCACCCTACATCTTTAAAAATAAAGTTCACTAAAGTGGCCTGGAGCTTTCACAAGATGGTTTAAACAACACAGCTCAAATCAAGCCTGGCAGAGAGTCAGTGATTTGAATCACCTTGTTAAATAGCAGCGAAAGCAGTTCAGTCTTTTTACTTCTTTTAAAGATACTTTTTTTTTGCTTATTCATATAGTCACTTTAATTGTTACATCCATTTAGTTTTCAAACTTTTCTCTGTAACCTATACACAGATGACATCCCATTAGCTGATGGAACATGCAGACCCACGTCTGCTAATGACGATTGTATCTCATTTTGCTCTTGAACATCTGTAGGAATTAAATTATCCTACAGAGATTTTTACATCTGCTTAAAACCAAAGCAAAAGGTTAAAGAAACAGGAACATTAGCAGCATGCAAATACTGTGCCTAGGAAAAGTTTGCACTGCATTTAGCTTAATAGAATGCTGCAAAAATATAGCTCTCTGATATAAGAGGAGAAGAGACATAGCAGATTCCTAGTTGGTATTCCTTAGCTCTCTTTTCTTCTTTTTAAACTAAAGCCCTGAGAAACTCCATTCAGGGTCCAGGGATCCTCCTACTTGGAGTGCACTGAAGAAACAGGACCTAAGATCAGAAACCCGAGTGCTCTTTCTGCTTTAAAATGGTTGGTTAGCTATGTGCAACAGATGCTTTAAGAAAGAAAGAGGGAGCGCTGAGAGTAAAATGGGACAACTTAATTGTCTTGCTTTATGATTTCAAACTTTCTGGAACAGACTGTTGAAAAACAGGAACTGTCCTGAAAGAACGTTCATCTGATCACTTTAACTATGGGGCCTGATCCTTCAGTCTTTTCTCACATGAATAAGGGTTGCAGGATTGGATCTCTAGCAGGCTAGGCATGTTATCAGCAGCCATTCCCTTAGGAAGTAATGAACTAGCTAAAAGTATTATGTGTGTGACAGTGTGACAGGGATGGAGCATACTGAGAATATGACACTCAGGGCAGACTGTAAGAAATAGGGCAGACAATCCCAAAACTGGTGGTTTATCCTAGAATTAGATTCACCAAGCCAGTAACAAAAGAGCTTCTGCAGTACCATACTGGTTAACCAGAAGCTAAACACAGTCCCCTGTAGGCATTCCAGCCTTTGGCTCCCATCCAGAAAAATAGGCCTAATATAGTGAGAGATTACTGAAAACCCAATTCACCATATGTGAGATACTACCAATCCCAAAGGATCGAACACTTACCCCCAGGTCAATAGATATCTCAGACTTTACATGATTTCAAAGGCCTTATATCAGGTCTATAACAGCAATGGAATAGACTGCTGGCTTACAAAAGTCTCTCAGGTAACTTCCAAAAGATTGGAAAGTCTTCAGACCATAGTTCATGATATTCCTTTTAGTTGTAAATCCACAGTTCAGAGAACATGGAGCAGGAAAGAGGCAAAATGGAGATGTCCCAGATACTTTTTATGTCCTCTACTATGTGTGTAGAAATTGATCACCATCCTCTCGAGAGCGGATGTGGAGCTTCATCCCTGCAAGGCTGTATGCTTCACAGGGTGGAAACGGATAAACTCCTATAAAGCTAAACTCAGGACTGGGTTCCTGGTACCCTAAACCGTACAAAACGCCAGAAGAACTTGGCTTCCTGCATAGCGTCAGGCCATAAAATATCCGAGGACTTAACTGACTTCTGGTAAACCGGTTCAGAAAATTGGTTGCACTGTACAGTGATTGCTGCTAGGACTACTGGAATAAAGCATTTCTGGAATTGTTTTAAGAACACACAGTACCACTACACACCAGTGAAGGACAGGCAGCGAAGAAGAACTGTGTATGTAACTGTAATTAGAAGAGGGATTCGGGTAGGCTGAGGTATTTGTCAAAGATGGCATTTGCCCAGGACACCAGGGATAACACAGCTACATTTGCAAAATATGTCATGGAATCATTTGACCAGAGCTGTTTAGAACCTGGAGCTCATGGGTCACATCAGAATACAAATTTCAGAGAATACTAAAAATCTGTAAAGAAAAAAGAAAGAAGAAGAGCTAGAAATATTGATCAATTACAGAGTTATCTCAGAAGATGCTTTGAAAATCTACAAGGGGTAGATTTGGAAAGACTGAGATTCTGAGATTTCTCCTGCAAGGGAAAACATCAGTAATTACTCTTTCAATTGCACTTTGCTCTGTGAAATTCAATGCCATGGAGAATACCCATGATTTGAGAGAAACCTCAAGATTCAGGGTATGGCTACACTTACATTTGTGCAGCGCTGGGAGTTACAGCTGTGTTCGTACAGCTGTGTAGGGCCAGCGCTGCAGTGTGGCCACACTGACAGCTACCAGCGCTGCAGTGTGGCCACATTTGCAGCATTTGCAGTGCTGTTGGGACTGGTGCATTGTGGGCAGCTATCCCACAGAGCACCTCGTCCCATTTTGGCGCTGTGGCTTGTGGGAAGGGGACGGAAGGGTGCGGGTCTTTCCGCTTCCTGTTCCAACGCCCCGTGGTGCTTTGCTACACATTCCAAGCAGTTTGGCGGCATTGTGAGTCTGCAGCACGATTTCTGTTACAAATGGAGCCCGAGCTGCTGAGGACCTTGCTGATGAATGTTGCCAGCACATCACGCATGGCAGTGGAGCTATTCCTTCAGCTCCAAAGTGACAGTGAGGAGTCAGACGATGATATTGATTCACCTGATGCGCAAGACACTAAATTGCTTGTGGCAGTAACGGACATGCTCAGCACCGTGGAACGCCGACTTTGGGCTCAGGAAACGAGCACTGAGTGGTGGGATCACATCATCCTGCAAGCTTGGGATGACGAGCAGTGGCTGCAGAACTTTCAGATGAGAAAAGCCACTTTCATGGGACTGTGTGCTGAGCTCGCCCCTACCCTGCGGCGCAGGGACACAAGATTGAGAGCTGCCCTGCCAGTGGAGAAGCGGGTGGTTATTGCAATCTGGAAGCTGGCAACTCCAGACAGCTACCGATCGGTGGCGAACCAGTTTGGAGTGGGAAAGTCGACCGTTGGAATAGTGTTGATGCAAGTTTGCACGGGCATTAATCACACCCTGCTAAGAAGAACCATGACTCTGGGGAATGTACAGGACATTGTGGATGGCTTTGCACAAATGAGTTTCCCTAACTGTGGAGGGGCAATAGATGGGACGCATATTCCTATTCTGGCACCACCCCACCTGGCATCAGAGTACATTAATTGCAAGGGGTATTTCTCTGTGGTTCTCCAAGCGCTTGTGGATCACCGTGGGCGTTTCACTGACATTTACTCAGGATGGCCTGGAAAGGTGCATGATGCACGCATCTTTCGGAACAGTGCCCTGTTCAGGAAGCTGATGGCCGGGAACTTTTTTTCCCAGACAGCAAGATCACAGTAGGGGACGTCGAAATGCCCACTGTGATCCTTGGGACCCCACTTACCCTTAATGCCATGGCTCATGAAACCGTATACAGGGAAGCTTGACAGGAGCAAGGACTGGTTCAACTACAGGCTGAGCCGTGCAGAATGACTGTAGAGTGTGCTTTTGGCCATTAAAGGCGCGATGGAGGTGTCTCTACGGGAAGCTAGATTTGGGGGAAAGAAGCATCTCCGCTGCTATATCCGCGTGCTGTACCCTCCATAATATTTGTGAAGGGAAGGGTGAAAGATTCAGTGAGGAATGGGCCTCCAAGGTTTGACGCCTAGGCTGAATTTGCAGAGCCAGAGAGCAAGGCTACTAGAGAGGCCCAGCAAAGAGCTTCAAGGATTAGGGATGCCTTAAGGGAGCAATTTGAGGCTGAAAGCCAACAGTAATGTTTGGTGCCTTTACTGTGCCCGTTTTTTCCCTTGGGGTACAGTATTTATCACTTTCTGCAATAATGAAAATGTTTTATAAGCCAAGAAATCATTTATTCAAAATACAGTACATAAAAGGGCAGGGAGGTAGGGTGGTGGACTGTACATTCAGAGGTATGAATATGTCCTGCTTGGATTGCTGTTCAATGCCTGCTGCACTTCAGGATTACTATGCTGCATCGTGATGGGGGTTGAGTGCATAGGGTAAGGGTTGCAGTTATCTGGGCTGGCTGGGATACAGTATTTCTCACTTTCTGCAATAATAAAAAATGTTTTAAAAGCCATGAAATCATTTATTCAAAATACAGTACATAAAAGGGCAGGGGGGTAGGGTGCTGGACTGTACATTCAGAGGTTTGAATATGTCCTGCTTGGATTGCTGTTCAATGCCTGCTGCACTTCAGGATTAATATGCTGCATCGTGATGGGGGTGGAGTGCATAGGGTAAGGGTTGTAGTTATCAGGGCTGGTATGATTGTACAGGTGTTGGGGCAGCTGGGGTGGTAAGAAACAGGCTGCTGGAGAAAGGTGTTTTGTGCAAATACTGGGAGCAAGAGAGAGCTTTGGGAGGGGTGGGGGTTACCACGGTACTGATCTGCCTGCATGGCTACGAGAGACTGCATACAGTCAGTTTGGCGAGCCAGGAGGCTTATCAGCTGCTTCGTGCTTTTCTTGGTAGCCAATTCCTTTGTCTTGCTTTGTGTTTGCCTCCACTCATGCATTTTCTCTCTCCATTCCTGCATCTTCTTACTCTCTTTGGCGTACTGATTCATAACTGCTTTGATCAAATCTTCTTTTGATTTTCGAGGATTTTTCCTCAAGTTCTGTAACCGTCGGGCAGGTGGTGATAGTGCTGGATTATTCAAGGTCACTTAAAAAAACATAAATAGAAACATTTAATACACAGAGGCTACATTGTTTATTATCACACAGTGAAGGAGTTTGTAGACTTTTTGTAGCATCATTCCCACATACCTAACATAGCACAGAGAGGCCACAGCAGCGAAGGCATGGAGAGCAATGGGGTGAGTGTTTCTGCCGCGACTTTACCTGGGAAGGGGAACTGCCTGAGGGCTCACTGGGGTTTCTGTGCACTGGGGAAAGCAGAGAGCAGGGACCTGCACTGGGGAAAGCAGAGAGCAGGGACCTGGGGACCTGCACTGGGGAAAGCAGAGAGCTGGGACCTGAACTGGGGAAAGAAGAGAGCAGAGACCTGCACTGAACACTATCCCTACATTCTCAACAGGATTTTCTACTGCCAGATATATCACTGCTGCGTGTTACCTGGCAAGAGAGGGAGGGTCTTCTACAGCAATGTGGATTCCGCCCTGGCCCCTATGCAGCTTGCCTGTGTGCAGCAATGGTCCCCCCACCCCTCGCGGCACAGTGGCGCGGACGAGTTAGCCTGACCGGGACAAGGACCACGGTGGCTCTCCCTATAAACTTGCGCAAGCACATTGCCCACACTCTGGCTGCAACTTTTGAAGAGATTACCGAGGCCGATTACAGAGACGTGATAGACTAAATCAATGGACTATTCCACATTTAGGCATGCATGCAGGCAGCCATACCCCCACCCTCCTCCCCAAAACATTTCCATCCTAAAAATAAAATCTGCTTACCGGGAACCTGCTCCTCTGCTTCTTCTTCACCAACAAGTTCCAGCTGCTGCGACTGGCTAGCCTCCTCCTGGCTTGAGAAGAGCTCCTGGCTGCATGCCTCCTGGGACTCCGGGGTGTCTCCCTCCACCCCAGTAGCCGCACTCTTGGCTTCCTCTACACCCTCCCCCACTTCTCCCTGCTCTGAACTCTCCATCGTGCTCCTCGGATTGGCAGTGGGGTCACACCCAAGTATGGCATCCAGCTCCTTGTAAAAACGGCAGGTCATGGGGGCAGCTCCTGAGCGGCGATTTCCCTCACGGGCTTTGCAATAGGCACTGCGCAGCTCCTTTACTTTTATCCTGCACTGCAACGCGTCCCGTTCATGGCCCCTTAGCAGCAAGGACTTTGATATCTGCCCATAGGTATCATAATTTCTACAGCTGGAGCGCAGCTGTGATTGCACAGCTTCCTCACCTCGAACACTGATAAGGTCCTGCAGCTCGGAAGTGTTCCATGCTGGGGCTCGTTTGGGGCGTGGAGGCATTGATTGATTGATTGATTGCACTCCACACCTGGCTGAGCAAACAGGAAGGGGATTTTTAAAATTCCCGGGGCATTTAAAGGGCGGGTCACCTGAGCCCAGGGCAGTGGAGTGTGAAACGATGAGCAGAGTGGCTGAAAAGGTATGCTGGGAAACCTCCTAATACCCTGGAGGCCAATAAAAGCGCTGTTGGTGTCCACACTTGATGACCAGCGCTGCATCACCAGCGCTGGAATCGCTACACCTGAGGCAGACCAGATGTACAGCCAGTGCTACAACCAGGGAGTTGCAGCGGTGGCTGTGCTTTGCAAGTGTGGACACAGACTGAGTTGCAGCGATGTAACCCCATCACCAGCGCTGCAATTCTCCAGTGTAGCCATGGCCTCAGACTGCCTTGAGGGCTCAGCACTGGAAAGATCATGTGTTTAGTTTCCGAGGGACAGGGGTGGAAAAGAAAGCAGAATTTGTGACCCTTCTAACCTACAAGCATAATGCTACCAGGAAAAGACTGGATGCCTGGGGTTCCGTCCCGCACAATATACAATAGAGTGAGGAGTTGTGTAATCTCACACCTACAGTTTGTATTCATCCTGTTTTCAGCACCTATCTGGAATCTTTCAATGTACACAACATGTACTTACTGAAGAAAAACAAAAACATATCCAACCTCATTCTCATTGGGCTTGTCATTGCATGATCATTCTACTATGAATAATAATAGTATCCTATATAATGCCTCATCTTCACGATCCCAAAATGCTTTACCAATGAATCAGATACACAAACTATGGACAAGGAATCATGTAATCCACCCCCGGAATGCAGCCACATCTAGGGTGAAAATGGCAGCTATTTAGAAATAAAAATTTGGCCCAAAATTTAGGTGTTATAAAAATAAACTTCAGGAGATCAAAACGACTGTATCTATGATTTCTCTACATTCTCAAGGAAACAGGTTTGTTGGGTTTTTGTTTGTTTGTTTTGTTTTTAAACAAATGTTGCCCTGCAGAGTTTGCAAACCAAACATTGCAGCATGATGTTTGTGCACAAAACCCAGAAATGAAACAGAGTAGAAAATTATTAGAAGTAAAATGAAACTGACTAGTCGATTTAATTGTTCAGAGAGAAATTAGTGATATATAGTGGCAGTAATTTATTATTGCATTTTAAGAATTCTAACACATTTTATGTTGTTCCCTAATAGTTAACAAAACAGGATACAAGTGGTATCACTTCATGCTTAGATTGTGATGGGGAAATCGTTAAATATATATTAGGATATTTTAGGATACTGTAGGATACATTGAGCTTTTTGATCAATGACTATGTATTTCACTGGGAAATAGTTATAGAGTCATACAGATACTGTATCATCATATACTGTCCCAAACTATGAAGAACCAGGAAAAGTGGAGGAAGAATTGTAAGTCTGAACTCTTGGGTTCTATTACTGGTTTTATCACTGAGTCACAGAGGGTATGTCTATCCAACAAACAAAGGTGTGATTTTAGCATGGGTGGCTTTTTTCTAGCTAGCACAGGCAATAACAGTAGTGTAAAAACAGTGGCACAGGCTAATAGCCAGAGTTCATACTCAGGGTCCCTTCTACTCTGGTTGATAGTCCCATGCCTCCATTTCTACTCTGTTGTTATTACCCATGCTAGGTAAATTACCCAGCTATAATCACACTTTCACTTGCAGTATAGACATACCCAATGTGGCCTTCAGCCATTCCCTGACATATCTGAGGCCTTGGTTTATGCGTGGGATTTAAATCATGCAAGCCCATGCACCACTGTGTCTGCCCCAGTACAGATACCTAATGTACAGAGGCCAAAATGCTATAAACTATAATTTTCATTGGTAAAGTTGATGCCTGCTTGCTGGACCAATGAAAATCACAGCTACAAAGAGTTTTTTGCCTGGCTAGTGTAAGGATTTGCACTGGTACAGCTATACTAATGCCTGGCCCCTGGAGGGTGTAACTGGAGCAAACCCCTAATAATAGACAAGACTTGAGTCTACTATGTTTCCCCCCTGCTGCTTCTTTCACACTGTCTATGCAAGGCATTTTATAACTGCAAGTATTATTTTTATGAATAAGGTTTCATTTCAACTCATTAGAGTGTGCATTCACAAAACTGTCTCTGGCATGGTTTCATGTTCTGCATCCAGCTATTGCTGAGAAATAATAGAGTCGGGTGGGAGATAAGAGTAAATCTACTCAAATGAGTAGTTCCATTTACCCAAACGTGAGACATCATTCACGTGTAAGTCCTTGAAAGATTGGACTGATGAAAATTTTTAAAAAGTGCTACAAAATATTCAAATTAAAATACAGGATTTTTAAAATACATCTTTAATACAAACATAAGACAAACAGCAAGAATACAGTAAACTTACTTTCTGGGTATAATATTATGAGACATTAAAATATAACAATAAAGATTATTTACCCTGCAAAATAGTATTTTCAGGGATGTAAATTATAGTTCTCTGGTTCCCACCAAACATCTGCAGGCAAAAATCTATTTCCTTCCAAATGTTGGATTTTTTTAGAATGTATATGCAACAATTGTTTTGTGTTCATGATTAAACCATTCTTGCCCTTAGATCCATTTTTTTTTCAGCCCAGAACTATCTTTTTCATTGTTGCCTATGTAAAAATGAAATCCCCCACTTCTCCCCTCATCTCCCAAAGGATGGCACAATTCAGGAAAAACAGTTTCAAAACAAATTCAGTTTAATTACAGGATCAGTGAACAGAGCAATGTTTTCTTGGCAACAGTTAGAAAAGCTGGCAATTAATCAGCCTCTTTGGAGCTGTATTCTGGCACTGATCTCTGGATTAGAAACTTGGATTTCAGTGATTATTTTTTATATTTCTTTCCCCCTCTTCCTTTCCTCTTTATCAAACAGCTTTTTTCATAATAGTACTTAAAGAAAATTATTCTGCATTGTTGTTATGAACAAAGAATTAAACCATAGCGCCCTGTTTAATATGTAAACATCAGTGTGGTGATGGGAAATTCTGGACAAATACAAGCTTTATCTGATAACAAAGTACGTCAAATAAACATGACTGTCTCAGAGATGGGAAAGGGGAGAAAAAAATCAAAAAGAGCTCTTTCCAGTTAAATTCATTTAATCATCTTAGTAGGAGATTAACAGAAAAATGCTAACATAGCAATAAAAGAAAAACCTTTAAAAAGTGGAAGTTCTTTAGCCCATCACCTGGGTACAATTTAAAAACTGCTACCAGGGTGGGTAAGAGAGAACACTACAGTCAATTAATAAGAAAAACCAATCAAGGAATTGAGCTTCTGCTAAGGAAATAGAGTACACTTAAAAAATTATTCAGTGGCTGCTCCGCCACATTGAAATCAAGAGGAGTTTGGTTGTTGCCTTCATTGAAGCAGCATCAGCCCATAAATTTCATTTTGTAGATTATTGGATATACAAAATAAAAGTTCATATTAGTAAAACAAAACAAGCTATCTTAGATAGTATTCCGCCTGGGGAAAATGTTCCAGTGCCACTGCCCCTTCACAAAGGTAAACTAACAAAATGAAACATACATGTAGTTACTGCTGCTTGGTGGAAAAATACCTACTTATTGCACTTGTGGGGATGTCCCTTAACTTAGCAGTAGGGGGTATGGCCAAATTTTGTTCATCATTCTAAATTAAAATGAAGAATGAAAGAATTAACTCACAGTCTGGTATTAGACTAATAACAGAACTGTTAAGCAAAGATGGGCCAGAAAGGATGAACTGATTAAAAAACACTATTGAAATGACTTTTATTAAAACAATGATGCATAACCTGTATTGTCTCAATCTGCTGTATTTTCTTCTTTACATTTATCACTCTCACTTCTCATATTATGTTAAAATTGTACAATTAATAATTTGATTGTCATTAAGAAAATATTAGTAATTAAATTATACAGAAGTATATTACTTTTTATTGATATCATAGTAGCATCAGAGTTTGGTCCCATAATGTCAGGCACTGTGTAGACATATAATAAAAGACAGACCCAAAAGGATTTACAGTCTAAGGCCATGGCTACACTGGCGCTTTACAGCGCTGCAACTTTTGTGCTCGGGTGTGAAAAAAACACCCCCCTGAGCGCTGCAAGATACAGCGCTGTAAAGCCTCAGTGTAAACAGTGCCGCAGCGCTGGGAGCGCGAACTCCCAGTGCTGCAAGCTACACCCGTAGAGGATGTGGAGTATGTGCAGCGCTGGGAGACCTCTCTCCCAGCGCTGGTGCGGTGACCACACTCGCACTTCAAAGTGCTGCTGCAGCAGCGCTGCCATGGCAGTGCTTTGAAGTTTCAAGTGTAGCATACCCTAAGGGCTTAATTTGGCAGATAGACCCCAGTTAACTTCAGTGGGTCTGCATGCAAGCACAAGATCACCCATGTGTAACGCATTGCAGGATCAGACCTAAAAGAGCTTGCAATCTTAAACTATGAAACAGTCTTTAATGTTTTCCCTATCTTCATATGAACAATACTCATTGTTAGGCAATTTTTTTGTAGAAACCAACATTCTTAGACTGATTTTTAAAAAAGTATCACCTGATACTCCTCATGTTACCCAGTTTTACCCTGGTATAGCTCCACCAAGTTCAGTACAATTATTCCTTATTTATACTGATATAAATGACTAGAATCAGCCCAGCGGAGCTCTTTTTTCTTCATTTTTTGTAACCATCTGCTCTGTGTAGCCCTCATGCCATCCAGAAAAAGACGCACTAGAAGTAATGCTGTTTTCTATCTTAAATTCCAGTTGCTGGTGCAATAGACAATGTTTTAATCCTTTGAACACCATTACTGACTATGGCTCATGGTGCAAGCTTGCACATTGTTCATTTCTCACCCTACTGTTTCTAATGAAAAGGGCAGAATCAGAGCACAAGCAGCACAATCTTTCCACAGAGCTTTTTCCAAACAATGCAATTTGCCAATTGCTAAAGTGCCATGTTTAAAATCAGATTTCCAGACCCCCAAAATCAGAAAGTAGGGCAGCACTTGGCTATACATATGGTTTTAAAACCATTCATTTTAAAATACTTATAGTTAATGAAGAACGGACGAAAAGAGTTAGTAATCTGATACTATAGCTTTTACGTCTGAAAAGCCCAAATGCCTTGTTCTATGACTTTTCACTGAAAATAGTTTATTTAAACTGTACAGCCATTTCAACTGTGGTAGCTTAAAAAGGAAACAACATGCTGTAGGAGAAGACAACAGATTTATAAAAGTACAGTATTGCTTTATTAGGAGTAAGACAGAGGAACAATCGTGGATATACATTTCTTTTAAGTTTAGGTTAGTTTGTCTGAAAGTTTTTCATGGCACACACGACTAGAATTTAGAAATAATAATGTACTGGGATACTGGATATGATTAGGATTGCTTGAGTTAGAAAAGATAAAACCTCAACATTATTTTGTATAGAAAAATATAGGGGTCTGTTATAAACTAGAGATGTCCCAAACCAAAAGCCTAATTTGCTCACACGTACTCTTTGCTGTAGTTCTTACTACTATGAGAGTACCATGGCAATAGCACCAATAAGTGTTTTGCAGGACTGGGCCTTAAAACTTCTTATGTCAGCACTCATTAATATAAGAGTGAACAAAATCTGATTTTAAACTTTGCAAAGAGTCTGTCTTTATACTGAGCTTACCAAATTCCTGGACCTGGGACTCCCAAATGAAGTTTTGGAAAGCTGAATTTGATTTAAGAATTTGTGTCATCTCTAAAAAAAAAAAATTATGCCTCAGTACTATTGCCCGTTTTAAACATTAATGAACCCTTTAAAGAGATAGTGTGTGATCATTGTGACATGAATGATCATCCGTCCATCCCATATCTTCTGCACAACTTCTATACACAAAGAGGGTTTTAGTTTGAAAATACATTCTTTCAAATCTTTCCTCTTTTTTTTTATGTTCAGTACTTGTGTTCAAAAGATACCATGGTATGTAATCTTCAGGTAATAGTCTCCTTCACAATATGTTATTGCTATGAAAAATGCACACAATCCATAACACTTTTTAAAAAACTAACAAAGGGAAACTATTCTACTGTTGTTTTTAAAAGGTGAATATGAAACTCCTCTCTGGCTTGCCTTAAGTAATCTTAGTTGCTTGAAATGCTAATACATTTTCAGGAGTTTGTTTACTGATATAAGTGCTTGATTTCAACTCTCATGTACGTTGGACCAGATACAGAGTCACTCTATGGATTTAACTAGCTTAGAAGAGACTTTGGCCCATTACAGCTCCTTCTTTGCTTTCCTCTTTGAAAATGAAAACTTGTAAAATGAATTTTAATATCCTACAAGGCACTTGCCAAATACAATTACATTCATAGAAATGGACATGTAAAACCCTACATAGGCCATGAGGCATATCTTTCCTGTTTTTCCACAGCTGTGGACGTTTCCTTACAGTGTGGGTCTGTTGTGAACTCGGGAGGAGCAAGTTTTGGGAGGAGAGCCTTGCAGAGATGCATGTCTTCTGTTTGAAACAACTCTGTATCGGGTAGATGGAGTCAGGGCCAGAGGATCCACCTCTGCATGGATCCTCTGGTCCCCTGCTCCTTGAAAGGAGGCAGAGAAGTAAGGGATGAAGCTTGAAGCAGAGGATATTTTCCCTCCTGCATAGCACACATACACATCTCCCTAGCTACTCAAGATAGTAATTAGCATAGCGATTTGGCTCCATATATGTAGAGCAGATGTTAATGTTTGTCTGTTCCAGAGAACATGCATAGGGCCCTTAGATCAATTTACTATTTTAAATCCTAAATGTGTGAGTAATTATTTCTTATTTACCCAAGAGTTTCTGATATAAATTCATCATGCACATATTATAGATCCATATTCAAAATATTGTGCCATATTCAAGTCATAGTGAGCATTGTGTATTTTAGGTGCAATTCCATAAGCATTTTCAGAGTACTTGCACATGACATTTCTCAAAAGTAGACCCAGGATTATTTATAAATTAGAAAACCTACTCAATTACTATTACAAGCTTGAATTATTAATCTTTATGTCAAGAATTCACAGCATGAGAAACCGTTTTATAGAAAATCTAGTTATACAATTTTGATTGACTCAACACAGAATATGAATTCATATTCCAAAGTTATTGGAAAATTAATAATTTCTAATAAGTAGACAATAAGGTGGAAAATTTCGAAGCACAATTCGGTGGGACTTGTGCTCCTAATCACTTAGAAAATCCCACTTAGAGTGTCTAAGGCCAGTAATAAGTCACCAAATCATGAGAAAATATGGCTGTTAACATTGTAAATCTAAAATGGGCAATATGAGTGAAATTCACCATAATGCAGAGGGGGCATGCACGACCCATTGACTTTTTAAAATCCTTAAATCCTTTACCCTCTGTGAATGAAGTTACATTTTTCTGTGAATGGGTGTCTTTAGTAATTGCTGGAGCATTCTAAGGAGCTGGAGTGCAGTGACCATGAACAGACTAAATAGGGGGAAGTCAGGGAGTGGATGGGATGAAGGGAGTAGAGATGGATACTTATTATTACCTCCAATGACAAACAGAGTGGAACCAGAACCAGAGGCTGAGGCCAACTTTATGCTGGAGAAGGGAGGACTTTCTTAGGCCTCGGTTCAGCAAAGCACACAAGCACGTCTAAATATATTTGACTTCAGTGCTTAGTGCTATGCATGTGCTCAAACGCTTTGCTGAATCAGGATCTGATTACTTATGTACTTAAAATTAAGAACACAGTTAAGTGATTTGCCAAATTGGAATCCTAATGGGGCATTCAAGGGGCCATTGTCACCTGGGAAGTCCTTGACACCAAGGCTCAAAAGTTCTGTGAGGTACTCAATGTTTAAAGTTAAGCATCTGCTTTGCATGTTGCTCAATGAAGGCCCAGTAGAGGAGGCTTGATTCAGATTGTTATATTTTAAACCTTTTTTGTGTTTAAATACAGTCTCTGACTTCTACCTAAAAGCAAGTTGATGTTTCTCAGAGGCCTCAAACCTTAATGCATGGTGCTATTTTAATGTTTTTAATTCTTAGCTGAGAATTCATTCTTTTGGGAGCCTGCATACCACTTTGCATTTATTCTGGACTATTTCGCTCCATTCTTCCCAATGAAAATGTATTGGTTTTGGGAAGATTTTATCCAAGATTAATTTTGGGATGGTCATTTTCATCTTGTTCTTTGTCTTCTTCTATGTGTTCCTTTACTGTGACTTATGTACAGAAGGAAATAATCTCACAATGAGGAATGAAGGACAGGAAATTCTATAGTCTGTGCTATACATAGGTCATACTAGATGATCACAATGGTCCCTTTTGGCCTTGGAATCTATGTATCTATGAAGGAAATACAGAATGCACTAAGTATATTAATAATAATAGTTAACTTGATCAGCTAATGCCTTCAGTAATTTTAAACATGGTGATAATATGTGAGGCTTTGTAAGTATTAGTCAGTTAGCTTGGTCATCTGAACAATGCCAGTATCTAATGGAAAGTTCATGATGCATATCCCTGGATTACCCAAAGGAGTCTAGTGATCTAAGTAGCCTGGATCTCCAGTGGTAAAAATGGGGATTTTCTTATTTTCACCAAAATATTAGTGGAGACACAATATAGAGATTTGTGGCAGACTAGGAACTGATAATAGTGAGACAAGGCATTGTGGAATAACTGTTTGGCAAACTGTCAGTGTCATCATGGAAATGTAATGGTAAATTGCAATATGTGAAGTATTCCAAGGAGATGAATCATTGTGATCCTGAACAACAGTGAAGATGAGAATGAGAACATTAATGTAAGTTCTTTCATCTTCAACAATCCTGTTATCCTAAAAAGATTTTAGTTGTTCTTTTGATATTCAGAAAATTGCACCTCCCAGTGTATTAATCACTCACAGATGAGTAAAAGGAATTTGTGTCTTAAGTAAATGAGATGGTGTAATCTGACAGACAAAACACAGGTTGAAAGTGATGAAATCCCAAATTCTAATCTCAGTTCTAATAGTGACTGTGTAGTCTTGGCCAAATAACTTGGCTTCAGTTCCTCAGTTTCTCCATCTCTAAAGTTGGAATACTACTACTTACTTCACCTCCTTCCAAGGGGATTGCAATGATTTATTAACTAATGTTTGTTTAGCAGTTTGTGACAGCTGCCTTAGAAATATCTAGGATCATTAGAGAAGTGTTGGAGTGAGAAGTGGTAACCAGGTTCTGATCCAGAAGGCACTTATGCACATGCTTAACTTTAAGCACGAGTATAATTGATTTTGGTATGAACAATCATATGGTTATAGCTAAGCATGTGCTTAAGAGCTTTGGCTGGATCAGGGCCTGAGTATAAGAGTATCTGCATTAATATAAGGGCTCCAACTTTCAATCACCTACAAAATTACCCTGAATTAGGCCCTTGAGTATCTTAATCTAATAGAACCTCTGAACGTTGTTGATACAGGATAATATTATCATAGGGAGTCCTCTTGGCCAACACACCAACCATTGTGACGTTGGGCACTAATCACTTTGCATGTAATAGTTTTAATGTGTTCAAAACCAAAGATTAGTTTCTTCTTTCTAAGGACTCTTCTGATTCTTTTTTTCATTATTTTTTCCTTCTGTTTTCTTGGTATTATTATTCTGATTGTTGATTTATGTGAAAATTTTATTTATATAACATCATTCATTTCAATACTATACTCTGTACTGCTTTTTATAAATGTAAATGTCCCCATACTGTGAAGTTATCCAAATATATGTCAAAAATAATGCAATAAATTTATGCTGGGAAAGGGGTGGGTGGGAAGGACTCTTAAGCAAGCTCTTAGTCAGCTCTATTATTGGAAAATAACAGGAGATCAAAGTTTTGGGTAATGTTCCGCATGATGAGAGGATGACAGTTTTGTCTCCTGGTATTACTGACAACCCTTTTTATGAAACTACTGAGAAGACTTGGAAGATCAGTAGCTGCCTGTCAAAGCAAATATGCTGCTTCGGGAATAGAGATTGCTGTGTTTCCCTGTTCTGGTGTTCTGCTTTTCAGAGAAAGCTGGTACATTTAATAGGCTGTAAAGCTGAGTCTTCTGCCAATTTCATGTGTAAAATAAGTATGTTCTCGGCTGTGTAATTTGACAGAATATTTGATAGCCAAGGTGAAGAAAATAATTAGGCCCAAATTCTTAAACTGCTCTGCATATGGAACGCCCATTGCAACAAAATAGAGGGAATTCTTCATATGGAGTTGCTATAGAATCAAGCCCTAAATGCACACACAAGGCATAGAGGAGGGCTGAGTTTCTATTCCTACCCCTTTTCATCCTCTTTCTTGGCATATGCATCTGCTAAAGCTGAATGCGATCCTGCTAGCTGGGTCACTCCCTGAGAAGCTGTTCACATGATGTCAGGGGTTATCAAAAGGTTGAGCAAGGAAAGTGGCTTTTCTTTCTCTTTCTTTCTTTCTTTTCTTTCTTTCTTCTTTCCTTTTCTTTCTTTCTTTCTTTTCTTCTTTCTTCTTTCAACTTGTAATGTGTCTTTATCTTTCATACTCATACATTTTAAACAAATAAAAAGGAGAAAAGCCTCCATAGATCAATATAGGCATGAGGCGGGCATACTGTGTTAGGCAGGGCTATAACATCCTTCATCTTAATCCTTATCAATAAGAGCAAGCCTTTTTGGAATAGCATGTCTGCTGCATGTTTTCATCCACAGTCTTCTAATCAGGGTCAAACGCATCTGCACTCAAGGTCATAGGTAAAGAGACACACCATCGGTTCAGTGCAACCTCAATCTCCCAATATTAGCTCCATTTCCTCTCAAGCAAGGAGAGGGAGAAATGGAATGAAGCCTCAGGACAGGAGTGGGCTTTAGAGTCTGAGCCACAACTCCAAAAGGCTGTCTATACAGCTGTTTTAAAGTGCTAGCATGAACCCCACTAGTCTGAGTTTGTGGACTCAGGCTAGGAGGCTCACTCCCACTCATTCCAAAAATGCTGTGTAGACATACCCCAAGAGGGACTCCCAGCAGGCAGAAATATGATCAATGTGTAATTTTGGTGAGCTTGTTTGTTTAAAACCATGCAGCCAAGTTTCTCACAATTCACAGGATAGAAGTATCTGGCCTGTGTTGAGAAAAGTTATAGTGATGGTGGGCATTAGAATTGCCCGGATAGGTAAAAGGCTGGCCCTTGCTATGCAGTCTAAAAGACTCTTGTACCACGCAAACAAATGATAAGGGGGAGATGGAGTAAGAGCCTCTTTGTTCCAGCATAATCAAGCCTGCTACTTATCACAAATACCAGAACATCCCTTGAAGAATGGTTTCATTAGGGTTTTGTTTGAGGAGATCTTCAATTTAAAGTCACTTTAAGGGAATTGATTTGAAGGAAAACATTCTCCCTTGCCACAATACTCTGCTCAGTTGCACCATCTCAAATTTACTTTCACACTCTATTCATATCTTGTTGGCAATCCCACTGCGCTGCAGTGAGAATAAAACAAATGCTAATAATGACAAAATAAAGAGTGCATACACTACATAAAATAAATCCAATCAGTGCTGCCACAGCTTGTCCAAACGAGAGAGAAATTTAAAATTTTCATAATCATTTTGGGGTAGTTAAGTCTAAACTCATCTTGACTTAATTTTTGTGGTATTTAGGGGAAGGGAGAAAGTTGCTATTTTCTAAAAAATCTATTTGCACTTTTAAAAAATTAGGTTTGATAGCTGCAGATTTTCTTGAATTTCAGCAAAAACAATGTCCTTGGGCAAGAACTGAAAGTAGGCTCTCAGATTCTGGCCTCTGGTTCTGTCCACCTTGGTGTAATGAGAACAGAGAGCTGACTTAGGGCTCCCAAAATAAATCCTGCTGCTCTCTGACTGTGGCTGGGAGTGGAGCCAGAGCACACGGCAGCCCCTGAACAGGCGAGTCATCCCTTGTTATCTTTAGGGATTCTTCTGTCCGTAGGGAGTAGTTCAGGAGTTTCCATTTCTTAGGAGCACGAACTATAAAAGCTGGAGAGTAACACAGATCTCTAAGAGACTATGGAAATTTTCTTGGTTTGCTTATTCTTTTATGTTTTAACTAGTAGTCCTTTAAGATACAGTACAATGTGACAATACTCCTCATGGGTGAGATTTTAAAAGCCAAAAAGGACAGTTAGGTGCCAAACTACCATTGAAAGTCAACGTAACTTAGGTGCCTAACTCCCATTTGTGCCTTTGAAAATCTCCTCCACACATCCAAATCTTGGTTAACAGGTTTGTTAAATGTTTTGTGACTATCAAATAAATAACAAAATAATCATAAAAATTATAAACCAAAAAGACCTATTAATTGTTGGCCCATGCCCCTGCAAGATTGCTTCTTATAACATATTAGGGAAATACTGTGATAAAAAGATGAAGAACCAAAACCCATATAATTTCTTGAGATGAGAATTATTAGGAAATGCTTTACAAATCAAATTATAATTTGAAGCAAAATGTTTTTGGCTTGAACCTGTCCTATTTCTGTCAAAAATGTCAATGAATGTTTCATCTATAACTTGAAAGTTGAGGAGGGGAAAGTCATTTTTCTTGTTTTGTTTTTTAAATGTAGACATTTCACAAACATATGCCAACTGAACTTCATGCTAATGACTTCCCCAATTCTTATTCCAAATCTCCCTTTAACCTTGGCACTTCCACTCCATATTCTGTTGTTCATTAATTATGTTATAAAACAGGTCTGAGCTTTTTAAAAAGCATATTATTAAAAAGAATTCTGCAGGTGAAGCTTCCATTTTGATTACTAATGTCCTAGTCCTCTGGAGATTGTTGGTGAACTTAGAACTATGTGTGGAATAGACCCATCTTCTCATGTATTCCTAGCATTAATGTGCAGCTCCTATTATCCCACAATGGAATAAACTGAATATTTTTCTCCCTGAGTAAATGACTTAATAGTCCACTGTTTTATGCTAACTAGTGCTACATCATACTACTTAGAAATCATGAATAATATGGCCACAGCTAGTTTGCAACTTCAGTAAAAAAGTAGCAATTTTTTGACACAATTAAAAATTATATAATCCATTTATCCACATTCTTATACCACAGCTAATAAAATATTTGTTGAAATAACAGAATCTTGAAATGGAAAAAGAATTTTCAAATGTTAATGGAAAGTGAAATAGGACATGACCCATATATCTCACTAACATCAAGAGTCCCACTGACTTTAATGGGCTTGGGTCAAACCCATCAATTGCTGATTCAAATCCAGCATAACAAATTATATCAATCTGATAACTATTTGATAGTCTATGCAAATTTAGTTTGGTGATCTCAGTCCAGTATGTAGATGATACGTATCTACATCACAAAAACCACACCCACACTTCCCTGGCCTCTGTGTTGGCAGTCCCAGCCAAAACATGGGGGTCAGAGCAGATATCAACTGAACATGAATTCCTAGTGCGATGGTGTGATCAAAAGAGTTAATGCAACATTGGGAATAGAGAGGTTATTGTATTGAGCACTGGAGCAACCACTGCAGGAATACTGTGTTCAGTTCTGATGCCAGAATTCAAGAAGGATTTTGATAAATTGGAGAGGTCAGAGAAAAGCCACAAGAATAGATTCAAAGAGCTCAATTTATTTAGTTTAACAGAAAAGTTTAAGAGATTACTTGATTACAGTTTATAAGTGTCTACATGGGGAACAAATATTTAATATTTGGCTCTTAAATCTAGCAGACAAAGGTACAATGGCTGGAAGTTGAAGCTAGACAAATTCAGATTGGAAATATACTGTACTTTTGAGTGATGATAATTCACATTAGAGCAATTTACTACAGTTCATGGTATGGATCCTCCATCTTTGACAATTTTAAAATCAAGATTGGATGTTTTGCTAAAAAGTATGCTCTGTGAATTATTTTGGGGAAGTTCATTATACAGGTCAGACTAGGTAATCACTAGATAATCACAATGGTCCCTTCTGGCCTTGGAATCTATGAATTTATATCTGAATGGGGTATAAAGAATGAACTATTAATTTGCTGGTAGGGAGGGCTCCTACATGTCAGGATTGGGGCAATGTAGAAGCCTGCACTGTTGTTGCCAGCACTTGATCTATTCCATGGACAAACAAAGAGCTGCCCAACTGGGCATCTTTTACTAGCATAACCTTTCCATCACTTTGTTTTAAAACTACTGAATTTTGCCATATGGAATAAGAACTCAAGGAGCTCCCAATCTGAATATTTAAATTGTTCAAAAATAACATGGAAGAGCACTGTATAAATACATAGGTAGCCAGATCCAGAGTGGTTTCTGGTACTTCTCGTTTGGTGTGAAAGAGAATATTCAAGCAAGTGCTAGTCTGATATCACTATAAAGAGCAAACCGCAGTGCAAGCAGGCACTGTGCAACCCCCCTATGCAACTTTGCCAATGCATATTAGTACTGACTTACAAATTTTCAAATGATTCCAGTCATGGGATTCATTTAAAAGAGAAAGAAAACTCTGCTGAAATGGTCTAAACCATGGAGTGTTTTGCAGGTGGGGCTACTGTATGTTGTGACTAACAAACTTTATTTTCCCTTAGGTCTATGTTCTGGAAAAGGTTAAATCCATTAACTAACCTGTGTTCAATCACTTACCCTTTGGGAGAGGCTGTTTTTTCCATTCCTTTAGAAGAGCCTATCACAGTGGATAAGATGTTAGAGAAATTAAAGTGAGAAAATGAGGAAACACAGATGGAGAGAACATGCCTCTGCTTATTCTGAATTGTCTCCTGCTTATCTTTTTTTAAAACCACCATGCACACCAGTATTCCAGATAGCTATGCTATAAAACATAAAAAGACATGAAGACAGCGAAGCCATGTACGTTCAAACTGCATTTTTTGCTCCTCTGATGATAGATCAAACAGTGCAGTATCAGCTGAAGCAACAAGCAAGCAAAGGTATTTTCTCTCCCTCAGATGTGCAAACAGAAGAAACAAATGTACAATATGGCAGTGATCTGATTTGTAAGCAAAGAAAAAAATATTTCCAGTGTTAATTTTAAATTAATATTTTTACATTTGTAAAACCACATAAGCATCGTATAAATGTACAAAGCTTCTGAAAATGTGGCTGTAAAAAGGCTCATTTCCTAATGTTTGTCAGGGGAAGATTAATGGGATAGTCAGTATATGTTAACAAGTGCATTTAGCACTTTTCAGTTAATTTGGTCCAGCTCTTATTTCTTCATGCTAGAAATAGCTCCACAATACTAAACATCAGCAAAGTATAGCAACAGCTTTTTTAGTACTGTAAATTATTTATTTGCTTTATCACTTATGACATTATGCATGTATTTGCTACTAGATTTTACCTCTCATGCTTGCAACTCCTTATTATTAACTCATAGATTCTTGCTTATTAACTGAGCACCCTCAACTCCCCTTTAAGTCAAAGGGAATAGGGGGCCCTTTGCACCAGACAGACTGGGTCTCATAACATTTGATAGGATTAAGTAACCTTTCTTAAACTGATATATGGAAACCAGTCTTTGCTGGCGAAATGCCTGACAAATGTTTGTCTCTAATGAACATTTTACCCCTCTTGTACTTCTAAACTCACACATGTGAAACAGACACGTGTAGGAATATAAATTACCTCAATTTTCTACATAATTTTCAAATAATATATAATATTCTATATTTTTATTTTCAAGAAACTGTAAAGCAAAACAGAGATAACAACATTCTGAATTTTACCATCTAACAAAGATTTTAAAATTCAGATATAACCTATGTCTACTTCTGGTTTTACTCAGCAGAAAAGAAATATAAAGCTCCAATCAATCCTGTAGCTGTTGCATGCATGAAGATTCCTGCATCCACATACAGCCCCATAGACTTCATTGGGTTTCTGTCTGCGCGTAGGAGTTTGTCCTTTCAGATTCAGTTACAAAACCAAGGGCATAATTTGCAGAAGAAAGAGAAATTTGTTTATCTGCTATAAGTTAAAATATTCAGAATCCTGTTTCTAAAGCTTGCTATTCAAATCCAAGTTTTAGATTCCGGAGAGTAAACAGAACAAGAACACTTCTACATTTATAAAAAAAGTTGCTTCTGTGGCAAAGTTCCTGGTGGGTATGGGAATTATGAGTACAAGTTCACAAATTTAAAATACATAGTGAAAAGCACAAGATGTGACCAAAGTGTCTGAAATATCAGATATAAAGAACAGAGTGATAAAACAATGCTTTGGATTCTACCACAGAAACACTGGAAGCTGGAAAACTGTTTGCTTGGCTCTCTTGCTGACATAATAATTCTTACTCTTGCTGTGATCTGGATACCCCGCATGCAAAAATCTATATTTTTTTAGGACTAAGACTAAGTGCCATTTAAAAAAATAATACTCAGGTCTGGAAGGATTGATAAGAGAGAACCCACTTCCATAAAGCTGTAAGAAGACGCATGTTTACAACTATCATATAACTTTAAAGGGAGGCTAAGTTTAGGGTGAAATGTATTAACCATGTCATTAAGGATGATTGCAAACCAAGGTAAATTTAACATATAATTTAATATTAATTAATATCCACATATCAGAGCCCAGCAGATGCAATGAGTATTTCATTAGTTTTCTCAACATACAAACAAATTATATTCAGGATATAACTAATTTTGTAATACAAATAAAAAAAATAAGGGGTGACTTCTTAAACTAAATTCACCCATGTAAGTCAGTGGAGATGCACTATAGATAAATCTGGCCCCTTGTTGACTTCCTTTATAAATTCCCTAATATAAGTGTATCAGAGTTGTGATGTTATATAAACATGTATTTGTGGTTTGGGGGTTTATTCTTCTTCTTTCATGTGCTTTCCAAGTCAATAGCTAGATTGTTCAGCCATTTAAATGCTGCATCATTGAGGTAGCAAGGTGTTGCAGTCCACTCTCCAGTATTCTAATTGTGCATTTCTCCACCACATTTGACCATCGACATTGCTGCTCCACAGTCACAGTGTGAAGACTGCGCTAACCCAGACATTTGCATTGTGGCAGTTTAGTCTGGATCTGTTTCACAGATTGCAAACAAGTGGATATAAATTAGGCTTTTGAAATTAATCAGATGTCTCTTCCTCTAGCTAGAATTGCTGCCACTCTGCCAGGACATAGCTGTTGTTTCTGATATGCCATTTTTCATCTGAAATTGGGCCTGGGTCAGCAGCACTGGACATGAGTGTATGAACAGCTGCTGCAAAAGGATGTTGTGAAGTCAGTCATAGCAAGTCAGCTCCAGATGTCCATATTTCCTTCTGGAGGCAGCAGGCAGATCTTCTTCTAGGAAGTGTGTGTTGCTTATTTGCACCTATTGAAACCATTTTCAGCCTTGTGTGCTGCACGTAAGACCTTTCTGAGATGATGTCACTGTTCTTATATTGATCCATATCAAGAGATAATCACTTGCTAAATCTTTTTAAAATTTACATCACTTAATCAATGATGTCAGCAAATACATCTGAATCTGGAATTCCCGTTCACAATGTGCCTTAAATAGTAGAACCTTTTTTTTGGTTCAAATGTGTATCCTTTCCATATACGTTGAGATAACTGGTGTCCACATTTGCATGGATATAACAGAGGGCAGAATCGGGTCCTTTAGTTCTCTATTTCAGCCTATAACAAACTTCATTTTTAGTTAAATCAAACCCACTTGAAAACAGGATTAATTGCAGAAAAATTAACAAATCCTTAACTATGTCACTGTTAGTTGGCACAGCTGTAACATGCTACTTAAAATCAGATATGTAATTAAAAGATAATGCCATTGTCACAGGATAGAGGTTTCCTGCTGCTAAATAAGTATAGAAGGATGTATTTAAAATAAATATCAAGATGCTGATTTTGTCTGTAAAGTGAGAGACGCTTATCTCATTGCATATTTTACTCCCTCAGGCTTAATTCAGTTATGTGAAGTGACTGATGGTGCCAATGTTGTCTTTTTAAAAGTATTATTATTTCTTTTATGTGATAATGAAATTGAGGGCTTAACAGTCTTGACTGTAGTCAAATATAGCGTAAGTGGGTGTTATGTAGGCTTTTCCCATATTCCTAAGCCAGATGATCTCAAATCCTAACATCCCGTAGATTCTGCTTGTCCAGCCCTTGTCCTCACTAAAAACACAGTCTCAACTGACATCATTTTCAGGAACAAGTCCTAGAGTAAAACCACTAAGACTTGTTTTTATTTATAATCTTAGGTTTTAAAACCCAGTGACATTTCAGGGCATTTAGGGGCAGATTTACAAAATATTTAGAAACCTAAAATGCAGATGGGGCCAAGTGGGATTTAGCAGCCTAATAGAGTCAAGTATCAGAGGGGTAGCCGTGTTAATCTGGATCTGTAAAAGCAACAAAGAGTCCTGTGGCACCTTATAGACTAACAGACATATTGGAGCTTGAGCTTTCATGGGTGAATACCCACTTCATTGGCATGCATTCGACGAAGTGGGTATTCACCCACGAAAGTTCATGCTCCAATACGTCTGTTAGTCTATAAGGTGCCACAGGACTCTTTGCTGCTCCTAATGGAGTGTAAATTGCACTCACCACCTATCTGCCTCTTTAGGTGCCTAAATAACTCTGTAAATCTGGCCCTTAACTCCATGTTCCTGTTGGCACATCTTTTTTGGTGGCGGTGGAGGCAATGTTCTGGTGATGTCAATTCTAAATGCCTGACCGGGACTTTGGCATAACCAAAGAAAGCCTGCCTGAGGAAATCTATCAAAGATTTTACACTGAGCTGAGTGTATGCTAGAAAAGGAGTTAGGGAGTTTAGTCAGGGCAGTATGCTTGTAAGTATTTGTTCTGAAGTGTGTGCATATGTAAGTATTTATTGTTTGAAGCAAGCTGGCAAAAGTTTTGCTGGAGAGCCTTAATCCACGGAGTGAATTCTTTTTTTGCTGACCAGTAACAAATAATAACTAAGTATTTTTCTATTGTTAACTGACAGTAATTCTCTTAGGTTAATGTTTAAAGTGGTTTACTAAAAATGTCCTTTTTGCAAAATACACTGTAGTCAAGCAGACCCTCTAATCTGGCCATCTTTACAGCAGCGATATCTTCTTTGCAAACATCCTGTGAAAAATTAAATCTCAACAACATAGCTCTATAGAGAAATCCCTATGTTGAGGGAAGAGTGTAACAGTTGTATTTCAATGGGGATCTATAGAGCAAAATGTTTTCACAAGAGAGATTTTTGTAATTAAAATATGTTGTGACTGTCTCTTGTGCATAGTGTGAAATAGTGCTTCAACATGTTACAAAGAGATGTAAATTACAAGGAGAGCTTACTTTGCTACTGGATATTTTGTTAACTATTCTTTCCATTTCAAAATGTGCAGGAACTCAAAACTACATACCCGAAATGTGTTTCTAGGACAGTATATCAGAGGATCTCTAGATTCAGTCCACTTACAAGGACTGGAATAATACAGAAAAGCTCTCTAATGATCAGGAAATGCTCTTTATTCAGCCAAGCATGCATTTCATAATGGACCAACTACCTTCTTCTTGCTTGCCCAGGGTTTTCTTACTAATCAACATGCAATATAAACGGATATAAGGTCCTTTACAATTGTTCTTACAATATTCTGATACCCCTTGCATTCATGCAAGGCACATGCTGATTAGCAATGCAACACAATGCAGCAAAGCATTTGTTAAAGAACATGAATTAAATACATGGCTGTAGATTTGTTTCACCCTCCCCCACAAAAAGAAGTGAAGCCTTCCAGTAAACATGGGCATTGCCTGTAGCAATATTCTGGAAGGTCATCAGTCTTGTTTACTCATTTTGTGGTTCGGCTATCAAAGTCTAGCTCTGTTTCCCTAGAGATCCTCCTCCTGGACTGGCACCTATCCCCTTCTATCAAACACAATATTTACATAGTCGCTGATGCCTAATCACTAGGTATTAATGAGAGGGGGACCTCCTGCTTTCTGCAGCAAAATGACTTCTAGTTTCTGGGACTTTTACTTTATGGGCAGTGCAAAGACTTGGTGTGAACCTTAGTAATTTTGTCTCAGAAGGGTTAGCACAGACATTTTCTTATTTTTGGACCACATAGTTTCAAATACCTTAGGTTCAGTGAAACCCCCAAAAGCTCTGAGTTTCACCCAGTTCCTGTCACCAATCCTAACTTATCATTATGCTGATATGAAACCATAAATCAGCCCAGGTTCACTGAAATGTCTGTGAATCTGACCTGGGTTTTTACAGTTTTTAAAAAAAATAATCTTGGAACCAGGACTGTTGTTTTGTTGTTTTTGTTGTTAGTATCAGATTTCCTTCTAAGCATTTCACATAGTTCTGTGTCAGCAATTAGATAGATGATTTTAGGGTAAAATCTAATTTCTTAAAACCCCTGAGGCAAATATTCCAAGGGGGTAGGATATTTTGAGGCACAGCATTAAGGCAGAGATTAAAGCAGAAAGCTACACATTAAAAAACACTAAGGCCTTGTCTACACTGGTGCTTTACAGCGCTGCAACTTTCTCACTCAGGGGTATGAAAAAAACACACCCCTGAGCACTGCACGATACAGTGCTGTAAAGCACCAGTGTAAACACTGCCCCAGCGCTGGGAGCGCGGCTCTCAGTGCTGCAAGCTAAACTCCATGAGGATGTGGAGTACGTGCAGCGCTGGGAGAGCTCTCTCCCAGCACTGGCGCTGCGACCACACTCGCACTTCAAAGCGCTGCGAAGTTTCAAGTGTAGCCATACACAAAGAAAGGTACAGCCAAAGAATCCTGCTAAAGAATAAGAAACTAGAATTTAAAAGAAGGGAGAAATTTCTCAAGCCATACAAGTTGAATACGTCATTCAGGAATGTTCAGATCCAGTCTCTTGGTTTCTTCCATTATAAACACAGAGCTACTTACAAAGTTAAGATCCAGCTTCAAGTTTGTATTTGAAACTACAAAGATTGTACCTGGGCTTAGTAAAGATGCATCTCCGATAGATAGTTCAGATCACAGAGATATATATGCAGCGGGATTACTGCATGATTTTTGTGTAAGAGCTTCTCTGCAAAAGGAAGTTTACCAGCATAATTATGCTGGCATAATTATACCTCTGTGGTTATGCAGGTATCCCTGTGTGGAGACTTTTGTTTTGGGATTAGAGTGTCCACACAGAGAGTTATGCTGGTATGACTACAGCCATATAATTATACCAGTCAAAGTTTGCTCATAAATTTTCCCATGTAGAGAAGCCCTAAGTATAGTTATGCTTTCTCGTTTTAGGGAGGATTTGGGTTTTAACCTCTTATTAGTTTTCCATGTGTCACAGGCTTGTTTATGTGATTTTTCATTTTTGTTTGTTTACTATTGCCTACTGTAGTAAGTGAAGGCCCTGATAAAGGCCCAGTATGAAGCCTGAGGCCTGAACTAAAGTAATGTCAAGACTTAGCTAGAAAGCAAAGTCAAGCTGTGAGCTGAAGGCCGGCTCAGTTCACAGCTTGACTTTGCTTTCTAGCTAAGTCTTGACATTACTTTAGTTCAGGCCTCAGGCCTCATACTGGGCCTTTATCAGGGCCTTCACTTACTACACCTACTAAAATAATTTACTTTGTAAATGCACACTGCGTTCTTTTATACTTGTTTAGTTTTCAGTGTTTATCATGCAAGGTATCTGTAAGTTGTATAAATGTATTTGGAGTGCTTATAGGGCAGTGTAGTAGCAAAGATGGGCAGCTATTAATGAGTAAGGCTACGATTTAGTCATGGAGGTCATGGCAGTCACGGATTCCATGACTTTACTGGATCTTTGTGACGGCTTCAGCTGTCAGCAGCTGAAGCTGGGGCTGGAGCCTGGCTGGAGCTGGGGTTATGCTCCCCACGTAGCCCCACGGTGGGAGCCGCAGCTGGGGTGGTGCTCCTCTGCCCCATGGCTTGTTGCGGGGCCTCTGCCTGGGCCAAATCATAAGACTTTAATCCTGCAGTGTAGGGTGTATGAGCTGGTTGCTGTGCCCACACAGAGCCCCACTGAAGTCAGAAATCTGTGCAAGTGCAGCACTCGACCCGTAGACTGTAGATTGCAGGATGAGGTGGAAGTGTTTCTGCATAGCAGATTCCAGGATACTTAATATGAAGGTTGGCCAGGCTTTTCCTTTATTTTCTTGTATGGAGCAAACTGCGCTTATACACAAACTCCAACTGACAGTACAGCTAACTTTTTATGCCTAAAAGGGTATGATGATTTCTTCCAGTGTTTTAAAACAAAACATATAATGAAGACATTACAAATATTATTACAGTTATTTCCAGTTAATTGGGAATGAATTTGTAAACACCTGCCAAATCATCCATTTTTGTGGTTTTAGAACCATTTTCTCTTAGTCCAGCACGCAGACTTTGAGCTGTGACCAAGTGCAACAGAACTCGTACTACTCACCTCATATCACGGTTGTAAGTCACTGAGACAGTACAGAGATACCTGGCAGCAACAATCCAGGGAGCTGTGAAAGAACCCACTTTGCATCTCTGTGTTTAATTCAATCTACAAAACCAGACTGCCATCTCTAGGATGTGGATCGGGAGTCACATACTGCACCTATGAAAAGATGGCTTCTATAGTTAGGGATGCACTTCCTCTTCATCTGCTGAATCAAAGCAGGGATTTATGTACGTGACCTTCTCATAAACAAACTAGGTAAATACAATCTAGCTGGAGCTACTATAAGGTGGGTGTATAACTGGTTGGAAAACCATTCCCAGAGACTAGTTATCAGTGGTTCACAGTCAAGCTGGAAGGGTATATCAAGTGGGATCCTGTGGGGATCAGTTTTAGGTCTGGTTCTTTTCAATATCTTTATCAATTATTTATATAATGGCATAGAGAGTAAATGTATAAAGTTTGCGAATGATACAAATCTGGGAGGGTTTGGAAGTGGTCTAGAGGATAGGATTAAAATTCATAATGATCTGGACAAACTGGAGAAGCGGTCTGAAGTAAATGTGATGAAATTCAATAAAGACAAATGCAAAGTACTCCACTTAGAAAGTTTTGGGCACCACATTCCAGGAAAGTTGTGGACAAATTGGAGAAAGTCCAGAAAAGAGCAACAAAAATGACTCACGGTCTACAAAACATGACCTGTGAGGACAGATTGAAAAAATTGGGTTTGTTTAGTCTGGAGAAGAGAAGACTAAGAAGGGCCATGATAACAGTTTTCAAGTACATAAAAGGTTGTTATAAGGAGGAGGGAGAAAAAACGTTTTTATTAACCTCTGAAGATAGAACAAGAAGCAATGGCCTTAAATTGAAGCCAGACCAATTTAATGGTCTTAAATTGCAGTTGAACATTAGGAAAACTTCTTATTCGCCAAGGTGCTTAAGCACTGGAATAAACTGTCTGGGAAGGTTGTGGAATTTCTGTCATTGGAGACTTTTAAGAGCAGGTTAGACAAACGCCTGTGGTCTAGATAACACTTAGTCCTGCCTTGAGTGCTGGAGACTGGACTAGAAGACCTCTGGAGATCACTTCCATTCCTACGATTCTATGATTAGCAGCTCCTGCTCCTTAAACTCTCATTGATTGTAATGGGACAGAATCAAGTTCAACCAGTTACATTTTCCTGCGATTTGGAATATGTTCATTGTTTTAGTTACTTTTTAAAAATTTAGCTCCGAGATAGGCAAAAATAAAAAATGTGGATGTGTATCTGAAAAACCAGGAGGAAGTTGCGTTTCATATATGGAGAGTAAAGTTTTGACTACATCTTTCTGCCTTGAACTAGTTGCTGTCAGGATACAAGATTAAGTGGAGATCCTTCCACTCATCCCAATTGTCTTGCTTTTTATTCCCTTTTCTGAAACTTGTAATAGTCAGCACAACAAATCATTGTTTTTCTAGGTGTCCACAATACTAGATCTCATAATCATATAATTTTAAATCTTGAGAAATGGAGCCATTTACATATTTTCTTATACACTAGGATTTGTTTAAAATAAACATTATGCTCCAACTATTATGGAAAACTCCTATAAACTTTCATAGGGATTAAATAATAGGGGTCTATAAAAATTACCCTATAGAGTTCATATAATTTCTATAAATTTATACAGAAAGCACATAATTCTCTATTAAATGCTATAGTATTTTTCCATCGGAAGATGACTATTACTTTAATTTTTCTCCTCCATACCATTTGCTGCTTTAGTAGGATTAACAAAGCATTCGAAATATTTTTATGGGGAAGTAATAAATTTACAAATAAATCTCATAAAAAATCTTTATCTTTGTTACAAAAGAACCTAAACTCCACAGTGTTTTTTTTTATGATAAAGCCTATTCACTGAGGCAGTCTATATTTTAGTGGGATAATGATTCTGGTGCTGAACTTGGTTGCATGTGTTTAGAAAAAAGATCTCTCTCCTTTCTACCTCTTTCTTGTGTCTTGGGGTCTCATTACTACAATAATAAATATCCTATTCTAGTCACACTATCTAATGTGTGTTTATCAGCGAGTGAATTATTTAAGCAAATCCCGTGTGTACACGTAACAGCGCCAATATGGAAATATCCATCTTTAAAAATTGATAACTAAATAATATTTGCACTCCTATAGATTTAATAAAGCTGTAGACAATGTTGAGCAGCATTTTTGAAACTAACTTTTTATTTCCTTTGAATGGTTAGGTCTGTTATCAACTTAGCAAAACTCAGTTTTGGAGAACTCTCAATTCTTAATACCATTTAATCAAAACATGTGTTTGGTCTTCAAAGGGATACTGTTTGTATCTAAATAACTATCACTACTATTAGAATGTATGCATACAGGGCAAAATTGAACACCTATTTAAACAGGGATGACCACTACAGATCAATAGGATCAGACTTACATATAAAGCGCTCTCAGCATGCAAGTAGTCTGCTCTGCATTCTGTACTGGCTTACAAAAGTCCAAGTAAATAGACACTCCTTGCGATATGTCCTGAAGGTCAGCAGACCCACTTATTTCAGACCATGTGGAGGGGTAGGTTCCAAAGATGGGGCTGCCTCTCAAAGAACCTCTGCCAGCCTCTTCTCTTTTAAATCCAGGGGCCTACAGCTCAAGCAGGTCAGAATTGCTGCAGTATGGCAGGTGGACAATGGTGCTCTATCAAGTATGACAACAGCAAAACTCCCATTGAATTCAGTTGTACAGGATCAGGCCTTGACTGATGAAATTTACATTATAATACATTTTTAGTGTATTATTATCCTGTCAAATACAAACATGACCACTTATATATGTAAATATATATAAATATTTAATAAGAAATGACCTCCTAAGAGTAATCTTTATGGGTATTTTTTTATACTTGGAGAACCCTGGACTTAGACTCATAGACTTTAAGGCAGTGGTGGGCAACCTGCGGCCCGCACGCGGCCTGTCAGGGTAATCCACTGGCGGGCCGTGAGACAGTTTGTTTACATCGACCGGCCGCAGGCATGGATGCCCGCAGCTCCCAGTGGCTGCAGTTCGCCATTTCCAGCCAATGGGAACTGCTGGAAGTGGTGTGGACTGGCCACCATTTCCCGCAGCTCCCATTGGCCAGGAATGGCGAATTGCAGCCACTGGGACTGGGAGCTGTGGATGGCCATGCCTGTGGCCAGTCGATATAAACAAACTATCTCACGGCCCACCACCTTAATGGGCTGCAGGTTGCCCACCACTGCATTAATGCCAGAAGGAACCATCATGATCCTCTAGTCTGACCTCCGCACATTGCAGGCTACAGAATCTCCCTAATTGACTCCTGTCAGAGACTTTTTTTTGGGGGGGAGGCGGGAGTTTTATGTCCAAGGCCGGAAGTACTGTCTAGTGGCAATTACTGGTCTATGTCTTCCCATGCTGAAAGTCAGTACCAATATCACCCAATAGTGAGGGACAATGGCCACCTTGCCTAGTGGCTAGAGTCAGAAGCAGTGTCACCCAATGGTGAGCATCCGGGGCCCCCATGCTTACCGGCGAGACCCAGTGGCAGTGTCATCCAGTGGAGAGTCAGTGGATGCCTGCCTTGCAGTTAGTTTGTAGTAATGTCGCCCAATGGCAAGAGTCAGTGGCTGGGGGTAGAGGAACCTGGGCCCACCAGGTTCCATCCCAGCTCCCTTCAAAATAATGGTCCAGATACATGGCCTAGGGACAGGTGCCCTTACGGCTATACCCTGGGTCAATTACTACTCCTGCTGTTCCTCTATCTGTGCCATGGATCTTGGGTCACTCTTGGCATCATCTCAGGTCACTTTCTGGAGCATCTTCCCCTCTCTGCAGCATTTTCAGACCCTGCGGTTGTAAGTCCTGCAGCAGCTTGACTGTGATTCCTGGGCCTGGCTGCTTGGAACCCCAGCAGCTTCTCTGCAGGAGGCTGCAGCACCCAGCTGTTCTCCTGCTCAGTCACTCTAGACTAGAGTTGAGCTGCTCCTTTCTGACCTCTCCCTCCACTGGGAATGTGCCCAGCAGGAGCGATGGGGCATGGCCTCCTGTGTCCAGAGGAACACCTTAACCCTTGCCTCACCAGGGTGGGGTTTGTACACCCCATCACATAAACCTCAGTTGAGTTACTGAAGTCCTCAAATCATGATTTAAAGACCAAGTTACAAAGAATCCATCACTGACTGCAGTTTAAATCTGCAAGTGACCCATGTTGCAGTGGTGTCTGCCAATCTGCCCCAGGGGAAAGTTTCTTCCCGACCCCAAATATGGTGATCAGTTTACACTCAGCATGTCGGCAAGTCCCAACAGCCAGACACCTGGGAAAGAATTCTCTGTAGTAATTCAGAGTCCTCCCTGTTTAGTGTCCCGTCACCGACAGTTGGGGATATTTGCTACTAGCATTCTGAGAGGATTTAAATGTTGCTATTCTCCAAGTTTCACATTAATTCTTCAAGAATTCATGAAGATTTATGAATGTGCAGCATTATTTCTTTCTTTACGCATCCTCCCTCTTTCTCTCTCCTTTTCTGGCTAAATTGCCATGACTGTATTTCTTGCAAGTTTAAGTATGGGATTTTTAAAAGACTCTGTGTGTGTGTGTGTGTGTGTGTGTGTGTGTGTGTGTGTGTGTGTGTGTGTGTGTGTGTGTGTGTGTAAAAATATTCAGATTGTGGGAGTATTGAAAGTCATACGAATTTGAATATTAAAGCAGCATTTTTTATTCATCATGGACATAATGTTTACTGATATTTGGAAAGAGGTTTTGTATTTGGGGTTTAATTAAAAGGCCTTTTGGGTGCTGAACATATTTAACTACACCCTCAATACAATGACTCCGGCTATGAAATTGTGTATTGCGATATGATATAACCTGACATATCTCAATATGAAGAATTTGCCAATTCTGTAATTGCATTTTCCTGTTTTAAATTCTCTGCCCCCTTCCCCCAATTAGTGTGTGAAAACAAAAACAAAGAAGAGAGGAAACTGAATTTGACTGCTCTTTGGAATCAATGGGGTTACTCCTGAAAGTAAAGTTATGCATGCGTTTAAATGTTTTCTGGCACAACACCATTGATTCTTCTCCATTTAAATATTTAATAATTTTTAGATGGTATGAGGTTTTTTTCCATGGTTTTCAGACTGTCACATAATTTCTATTTGGCTTCAGGATCCATTGTGGAACAAAAGCCAGAAGAAGATTCTTGCAGAATTTAGAGTCACTGGGGCCAATTCTCTACTCCCCTGAATTTTCTATTTTCATTTATACCAGTGCAAAGTGCATATAAAATTCTACCACTCTGATTTGGTGGCTTTTCCACCACCTACATTGGACCATGCAGTGAAATAAAAATTAGGCAACAGCCTGAAATGCATGGACATTTACATCTACAGCTTTTAAAAATTGAATTAAATATTAAAATTCAGCACAATTAATACTGAAATGCATGAAAAAAATCACAGCTTTTAATGTTTAAATTACATATTAAAACTGAGCACTATCAAAACTGTTATATATCATTCAGTTGTTTTTAAAAAATCATTTTCTAAATGTGTTTCCATGCATTTCAGGTTGCCACTTTATTCAGCATGATAGAGATTTGGGCCTTGTGAAAGTCGAATGAATTATATTGTAAAAATAAGAATGGATTAAAGAAATGTTGTATGTACCTTTAAGCAGAAATAAGAAATGTTGAAATACAGGTGCCAGGTAAGAAACATTAGGCATAAACAATGGTGCTAATGGCAAAACATTAACAGAAGATCGGTAAGAGTTAGTAAGGAAGTAGGATGTGCCCCAGGTAAATTTTACAGTTTTGCTCTCTTTGTCCCTTTGTTTAGTTCCCGCCCTTTTATCTGTATAAATAAGATAGTTTGTGGCTTGCATGGTGCTCACATTGTCTGGGTGTTATTAGCAGAGCACTGTGCTAATAAAACAGAGTGGTTTGACAAAATGTGAGTCCTAAGTCTAACTTTGACAGCCTTCATACAAAATTTAGGCCTAGAGGGAAATGCATCGCTATCTAAAATTTGTCTCAAATATTTAAAAAGACAATGAGTATTGTCTTTTAAAAATAAAAATAATCAAAACTACAAATTTGTGTCAGAATTTAAAATTGATGCTATAAATATTTTAGAAAGTAAAATATTTTAACAAGCATTCACTGATTTTATTTTCTTAACATTGCAACTTAGGTTTAAAAAATTGCATTAAAATGTAATTTGTTCTGGCCAAACACAAATATTACTAGGCTCAACAACTATTAAATATTTCCTAGCCACATCCATACACTTGCCTTATGTCTTGATAGTATAAATATGGGAGAAGACATAGTGCTGTTACACACGCACACGCACACACACACACACGCCCGCACAACACAGTTTTCTGGTCAGGTCCTAAGAAACTCAGAAGAGTTATGAGACCATCCATAAATGACTTTTTGGTATATATCTTCCAGAACAAGTTACATTTGCCTGTAAAATCTTGTAGACTCCTTTCTGTGATCTGGGACAATCTAAGACAGATCTTCAGCTGGTGTCATAGCGCCACTGAAGTCAATGGAATTATGCTGATTTGCCCAGGTGAAGATCTGGATCTTGGGTTTTTGTACTGGTTCAGTATGGCCATGCTACAGAGCAAGCATCTCCTCATCAAAAGGGATCTATGTCTTGTTTTCATTGTCCTCAAATTAAAGGAGATGTTTAATCTGCTTGAGACCTAATTCAGCCCCTAAACAACTTTCCTTCTTCATGAAGGTCATTTCAGAAATCAGATCCTCTCTACTTGTTTTGAGAGACATAACATACATTGATCTAAAAAGCACCTTTCTTAAATGTCTTCTTCAAGCAGGTCAATTACACGTTCCCAGGCTTTGTGGCAGTGGGGTTTGTATGATATTTGATTTCAATTTTAATCCCATACAATATATTTACCCAAACTATAAACCCATCTGAACATTTGAGGCCACTTTTAGTCAGACAATATAGTTCTCTACTGTCTAAAGGAGACAAACAACAAATTACATATTATCTCTCGTCAACCATTTGGGTTTTTGCGCAAACCATGAAAAAATATTTCTAGAGCTCACAAGAGAAATGCCCTCCGTGTGTGGGGGAGGAGGGGGTTGTATGTGTGATAGATTTAGCCCTTGCAGTACCTGCAGCAAAACTACTGGCATTCAGTTGAAAGTAAATTTATTCTTGAAACAGGGTGTTTGTTCCTTCAGGCACGCAGCCAGCTAAATTGGCACATTTCATATTTTTTCTCCTCACAAGTCATTATTCATGATACGGGCATACATAAGTTCTGCTGCTCTAGAGCAAAAAATCTGAGGAATGCTGGTGCATTAAAATCCCTCTTTCCTCATTCTGCAGTCTATGTGCAGTGGCTACACACTGCAATGATTATAAGTAGAGGACTGATGGCATGAAATGATAAATGCTTCAGAGCTGGGATGGTGTGCATTCTTGTCTCATTGAGCAATAAGAAGCTATTGACTCATAGAAGATTTAATAACTTGACATAAACCTTCTAGGCCTCAGAGTCACTAGATTATATATTTTTACTCCGCACACTTTCAACCACAAAATACTTTTCTCCAGCTGAACTATCTCCCATATCATACATAAAACATCTGGATTGCAATGTGCTTCTCTCTGAAGGCCTGATTCTGCAACCCAATTTGCATGGGTATACTCCCACCCCAGTATGACATTCTCCCTTCCCCCCAACTTTATTGGGGCCACCCACATGTAGTTCTTTGTAGGGTCAGAGTCTACTTTTATGCAAAACCTTTAATATTCTGGAAATGGCAGAAGACAGAAATAAGAGATGGCAAAAGTTAATTATTCAATTAGTTGAAAATACCACAGCACAATGTGTGGTCACTGTCTATTCATTTCAATGTAATGCTAAAAAATGGTCGCTACCAGGTAACTAGTGGCAACATGGTAAATAGCTTGTGTTGCTACCATGAAAACTGCTTGTATGTTCAGGGAAGCCAAACTAACTGCAAAAACACAACTTCATTCTTGCAACAGAATGCTATTCAGTGTCTTTGAGCAGGCATGGAACCAAAAAAAGACTTTGCTGTTTCTCCTTCAGGACAGATGTTTGTTTACTTTCACCAAGTCATCACATTTGTGTTAGAGTCGCTCATGAACATTCAATTGTTGGAAGAGCAACACTTTCTCATTCCTTTCAATAAACATCCTGTGCATGATTCTTCTCCTGTGGTTTTGCATAAGATAAAGCAGAAAGTCTTGAAAGACCTTCTGTGTATTCCCTTGCATACCCTCAGTGGGAAACCAAGGCATGGGATACAATTCTCATACGAATGGCCAAAGGTATCCACATTCCACAGTGCAAAGCAACCATCATATCTAAAGAGATTCACCGGCCCTCCTCCCTGCCCTTATCCCAGGCTTCCAAACGGGCACGGAATTATTTGCAAAGAACTTAAAAATATTAGCCCTGATTATTGATCATATCTTACTAAAGTTACACAATGCAATCCACCCTGCCTGTGTTCTTTTTCCTTTCACTCTGTGTTGAGAGACAGGGTGCGAAAATAACTTGTCAGTATTTCTTTGGGGAAGAGTGCAACAATCTTTTTCAATCTAAGAAAATCTTCACACTATTCTTCTCAATTGTTTTAGCAGTTTCTGAAATGTATTGGTTATCTTCTTTACATATCGTTTTATTACTATTTATCTAGCATCCAGCTGTGTGCAGATTGCAAATGTACATAGTGCTAAGGTAGCCTGGCTTTCCAGGGGAAGGAATATAAAAAATAGTGCTGACAGAATTATTTAAAACTCTTTAAAACATTTGTGAAAGAGCTTCTCTATACAGTGTGTGATTTAAAGAAAATACATGATGGTGTGATATAAAGGGATTTATTGAGACTTACCTGAAAGTCCTTAATTATTTTCTTGTGGCTTCCCCACTAGAGATTAATATAACCATTCCAAACTCTTTGCCAATAAAATCTTTATACCAGGGGTCCCCAACACGGTGTCTGTGGGTGCCATGGCGCCCGCCAGGGCATCTAAGTGTGCCTGCATACTGGCCAGCATATGAGCATTCGCCAAAATGCCGCTGAGAAGCAGTGTGGCGGCATTTTGGTGGCAACGCCTCTGGATGACGCTGCTTCTCGGCAGCATTTCAGCAGCAACACCTATTGACATTGCCGGTTGTCGGCGGCATTTCGGTGGATGTTCGTCCACCGCCACAGTCCTCCGTGGCTCGTCGTCTGGTGCCCACCAGACAAAAAAGTTTGGAGACCACTGCTTTATACCATATCACCAAGCATCATCTAGTTATATGTCCCTATTCGTATCATATTGGCATATACCACTGAGAAAAGCTAACCATAGTCTACATTGGGGATATACGTGGAACAATGTTTTAATAGCATTTTACCCTTGGAAATCTGAGTTCAAGTATAGACTTGGTCACAAGTAATGGTAATGGAGTAGTATCTATTTAATGTCCAATTGTCATTTGTTTGCATTACAAAAAATTCAGGGAAGAATCAAGGTACAATAAGAGCCAGAGTTTCATGGGGAAGTGCGGGAGAAGTTTGTACTATGCCTGACTGACTAGTCAATGCTTTTAGTATTTCACTTTCAGTAACTCTTAAAAAAAACTACCTCCTCACTTAAAGTGAAGCTATATAGGGTGTTGCACAAAATGATAATTTTTAGTGTGCAGAAAGTCCCAGGGTCAAATTCTGCTCTGTTATGCCTGAGTATCCCACAGAGTTCAGTGGTATTGCTTGGGTATAACTGCAGAATTTAGAATATTAGAAAACATGTATCACCACCTAACAATGGTATATGCTACACATAGCATGCAGAGATGTTGAAGCATTTACCAGAGACAGAGAGAGAAGTTAGCTATGGCAATAAAAGCTCCCCTTAGAACAGCAGAAAACACTTTTAGTGGGCCGTAGTGGGCACTGACCAATTCTTTTTTATTTTTCAACTACAGATCAAATCTCTCCAGAGTCTTTACATCTTTTTCAAATGAACTAATAAACTCCAGATATAGCTCTAGTTAGTGCTTATCTATCTGTCACGCATGGTGGTGTTTGTTAACTTGCAACAAGAAAATGTTTCTCTTCTTGATACATTTGAGGCAAACAGCAGAAATGAAAGTTCTTGTGAAAAGAGCCTGGCAAATGGCCTGCCTCTTCAAGGGACTTTGTTTTGCTCTGTTTTATTTTTTATTTTTATGTTTTTTCTCTCCAAGATTCAGACAACAGTGATATTTTTGTTATTTCTAATGCTGAAGATTGTTAACTAATAACTACAGCCTGAAGTAGAAAAAGCATGACAAAATAAAGAGTATTGCAGTATTCTGCAGTAATGGTTCAAAAGTTTATGGCTTACAATGTGGCCACTGCAGTATTTTAGGCTTTTACCACAGAACACTGCAGTATCTTCTTTTATAGTGTAGTGTAGGTAGTATAGGGAAGCTTGTATTCCTGTTCTCTGTGCTTTGGATAAATGGCCAACACCAGACTTCCCAGATGTTAATCTGGCATATCTCACATGCACTAAATTAATTCAAAAAAAAAAAAAAAAAAGAACAAATACATAATCCTTACTAGAGTCTAATCAATGCTGGTACCTTGAGAAACAAGGTTTTTTGGTGTTAACCACTGAACATGCCACAGCAGTTTCTCATATTTCATGAGGCTTTTTATTGTTGTGTGCTATCAATATTTATTTAGGAGGTTGTCCTTCGGTTTTGTTATCTACATGCTAGTTTGCTCCTGTGAATCATTATTTTTCCTTTTTAAAAAGTTGCACAAAAAATTATTTTAAGAACATTAGTGTTATGTACAAACACTAACAAAGAAACTGACAGGACTAAATGAAACATAGATTAAGGTTGATACACTGGTCTGTCATCATGTCCCTCTATGGTTAATAGTCTTGTTGTGGTCTCCAATCACTATGGTATTCTACTTTCAAACAGGGCCAGCTCTAGGCACCAGCAAACCAAGCACATGCTTGGGGTGGCACAATTTCAGGGGCCGCATTCCGGCCACTTTTTTTTTTTTTTTTGCTTTGGCAGTTGGATTCCCGAAGGTTGTTTTTTGTTGTTGTTTTCTTTTGCTTTGGGGCACAAAAAATCTAGAGCTGGCCCTGCCTTCAAAACAGGGCCAGCTCCAGGTTTTCTGCCACCCCAAGTGGCAAAAAAAAAAAAAAAAAAGGTAGCCACGGCAGCATGATCGTGCCACTCCACTCTTCGGCGGCAGGTCCTTCGCTCCGAGAGGGACTGAGGGACCCGCCGCCGAAGAGATGGACCTGACACCCCTTAGTATTGGTCACCCCAAGTACCTGCTTCTTTAGCTGGTGCCTGGAGCGGGCCCTGCTTCAAAACAAGACCTTATGCTGCAGTCCTTGTTCATACAAAAAATCCCTGTGTAGACATACCCCCCGTGACTACAATTTTGGCTGAGCATGGAGTGCATGACCACTGCAGAGACATGAGATGAGTAAATGATAAGGCATCCGACTCAGTATTGAACTTGCTAGCTCTTGCTTCCCTTCCCACATCCTTGCTCCCCGAGGGTATGGCTACATTTGGAATTTCAAAGCGCTGCCCCGGCAGCGCTGCGGGAGTGCTGCCACGGCAGCGCTTTGAAGTGTGAGTGTAGTTGGAGCGGCAGCGCTGGGAGAGAGCTCTCCCAGCGCTGCATGTAAACCACATCCCTTACGGGTGTAGCGTGCAGCGCTGGGAGCTGCCCTGATTACACTGACGCTTTACAGCGCTGTATCTTGCAGCGCTCAGGGGGGTGTTTTTTCACACCCCAGTTGCAGCGCTGTAAAGTGTGAGTGTAGCCAACACCATTCACACTTATGTTACTGTATAGATATTAACTTTCTTGCTTATGTAAGGTGTTATCCTATGCTATGACCCAGTCCCACATCACGTAGTGCATGGCAGACTGCTGTGACTCCATGCAGGCTCATAAGTCTGCTTGTGCACTGCATAGTACATGCTCAAGGCCTTAGTCTGAAATACATGAGGTATGTTTTGGGGAGAAATGAAGAATAACACAGCTTTAAACACCTGTCTTGTTAGCCAATCCACCTTGGCATGGAGCTCCTCTACTTTTCAGGGTCTTGAGTCCTAATGATTCACTATTATCAGCAACTTGGGGGAGTTATATTTCAAAACAAAAACTGAACTTTAGAGTAGTAATCAGTCTTACAAACCTGATTAACAGAGGTGTTAAACATTGAGGGCCAAATCCTCCTTCCTCTACATATCCTGAATATAGAGTTTTTGGAAAGGAATCCACCCCCACAATTCAGATCCATTCACTGCAGTCACAGCTGCAACCTCATTAGTGTTTCCACCTGACCCACTAACATGGCAGCAAAGGCCATTCAATCTGTAAAGGAACAGATCCACTATACTGTTCTCACTCCTCTGAACATATCCCAAAACTTCTCTGCAGCTCATTATGAGAGCCCACAGACATGGGTTCTGGTGGGCAGGGTTTTTTTACTCCTTGCTAGATTCCCAGTGTCCCCAGGCTCTGTGTAGTGGAAAACACATGTGCTCTGCTATGGAGGGAGCCTTAGTCTTCATAGAGGAAGGAGCAGGACTTGCACCTTCATAAACCTGTTGCGTTAGTTTGCCCATTAGTAAAGTTGTGCATAAGCCTAGTAAAAGAGAAAACAATGAAGATACTTTGCTGCATTTCCATAGGAGTTTAAAATGCAGGACTGATGTATTTTGCCAAACAGCATTTTAAAAACATGAATTTTACACAGAACTGTAACTAATATAAAAGCACTAGAGAATTAATTGAAGAAAGCAACCTGAAAAAGAATTGGCAGCAGAATAATCATTGTGCAAAGCTTTTTATTATTATCTTTATAGCCAAGGCAGGTAACACATTTTCAGAATTAAGTATGGGAACAGATAGATTAGAGGTACCTACATTGATTTGAAATCTACAGATAACTAACTAAAGTTTTGTAAGAGCATGATGTGTTAGGGGTGTACAGTAAACAGTAGAAAAGTAAGGGAGAATTAGAATATCCAACTTAGCTTTCTCCCCAACAGCCTCTACCCTTTTTTTAATGAAGGGAGAAAAGAAACCATAGTCTTACCCTTTAAAACATTTTCTAATACAACAGCATAATTTTTAAGATGGCTGTCTGAAATATGTCAGAAGCTGGTGCCATTAATGTAATGCTGTTGAGTTGCTAGATTTTTATACCGTTTAAAGCAACACTTAGAATAGCTGGTGGACTAATAAAATGCAGTGAGATTGCATCTCCATGTAAATATGTAAATATTCTTAAAATGCATTCTTAAAAGCCTGTAGAGCATCTATGCTCACTTTATGCAAGTATTCATATACACTATTTGTAACACACCTTTTAAAACAACATATTGACAAAAAATGTTATGCAGTGTCAATGGATCCCATTGTTACAGCACAAAACTTCAGTCCTGTTTTCAGCCACTGCTAGATAAATTATTACTGTTCTTTCTTTAGGTGTGTAAAATTAACTGTTGGTTCCTTTTAAGAATAATATCACCACAAACAATTACACTAAAAATCCATTGATTGATTGATTAAATGTGTGTCCTGCAACATCGCAGTGTAGGTATAAAAATTAAAATAATACCAAAGACCAAACAATATGGAACACACCAATTCTCCATCCCATCCATTTGGAGACAGCTAACTGCCAAGCCAGTTAGAAATTTATAGATGATCAACACCTTGCAATGCACCCACAAGCAAATGAGAGGCCAGTGCAGAACACAAGTATGAAGTGGTCACTTCAGCCTGCTAGGCTAGCCTAGAGGTAAAAAAGCCATGGATAACTGTGGCACGGTCCACAAATTTACTGAAAACTCATAACATGGCAGTTCCCTACTGCTTGACATACACCCAGTAGGGACTGACCACCTCTCAAAATGAGTAGGCAAAACAGAGCCCATTTATAGCCATGGGCAGAAGTAGTGTATCTGACTTGGAGGGAAAGCATTGCCTATGCTGATGAGCATCCACTTTTGGTTTCTCATTAGAGCAGGCAGGTCATAAATAAGAGAGGAAAATAGGATTATGCTTATGGGGCTATGACTAAACTAAATGGGAATGAAAGAAGCTCAAAATGGCGCACAACATTAATCTGTAATTGAGCAGCTGGTGGAATTTTCCCAGTTGCCCAACCCAGATTATGGTGTTATCAGGAGGCAGAACTATCAGGAAACTGCAGCTGTGGCTCAGTGTTTAATTTTTGGTATTAGTGCATTTGAGATCTTGAAAAGGAGCTACACTTGGGTTCTGGACTTCTTGGCACAGCTTATTAACTGGATAATTTTCAAAGAAGAGGTGAACAGAGCAGTTCCAGAAAATTATTATGGTTAAGGACAGTCCACATGAAAGTGGATGCAGTGACCTTGCTTGTGAGTGAGATTCAAATGAAAGGGTTTTGCATCGTCCTGTGATTGGGCCCAGTTTTGTTCTATAGCCAAACCTGGAATCCAAATCCTTTTGAATTTCAGACATTCAGACCCAGAGATCTTCAAAGGTATTTAGGTGCCTACCTCCCATCTGGGCCTCAGTTTCTAATCCCTGGATTTGAATCTAACCCTATGGTTTGGGTTTGCAGGTCTGTTCTAAAACCAGAATGGGGTTTATTTTCCTCTTTGTATTCAGATACAGCCAAAATCTTCAAGAACAAAACTGTAATTCTTATGAGATCTTGGTACAAATTAGAAGAAATTTCATGAAAGCAGTTGATCCTACAAGAGTTCTCCAGATTTTAGCGACCTGAAATCAGAATCTAAATTCTACCACAGATTCAACCTCTGACCCAAACCATAGCCTGAACCCATTCTCGATATGGTCACTGCCTCTTCTGCTATCTCAAGTCTATATCTGTTTAAGTAGTTATACTATGCTCATCACTGTGGAATCTGAAAACCAGAGTTAACAAATACCAATAAAGCTTTAGCTTTCTGTTCTCAAAAGAATATGCGACATACAGCTTATCTTTGGAAGGGGAGGGAAAAAGGAAAGAAGCTGCTGCTTGTCCTTTTTATGGGTCTCATCTATAAAAGTAACACAATAGAAACCATTAATACATCACGTTGAGTAAGGATTTCAAGGATCCATTAAAGTGTCTTTGGTAACATTATCTATTACAGTCCAACTACTAGATAAGGTCATCAGTTACAAGTATTTGATTGCTGTTTTGTCTCTAGCAAAGTAAATTAAGCAATCATGCAGAATTACTTAATTCAGATTATGAAATTATCTTAAATTTTAATTTGTACATTTTCTGTAGTATACTCTTAAAAGTCTAATATAAGTCACTCCAACTTCAGAAAAGTTTGAGTCTGAAATGCATATTTCCTTGAAATTATCTTAGATATTTACAGTGACCCCATGTATTTTCTTAACTCACACACGCAGTATAGTGGGAAAACTTCATCCAGCTATAATTAGGGTTGTGTCAGCACTACTATTCATAACCTCTGTTTGCAGTAGTTTATAACAGACAGTAGAAATCCATTTCAGCTAGCATCTTGGCACTGCAAGTGTAAGCCTGGGAATAAATTTGTTTATACGCATCTAAAATATAAACGAACAGCCCCTCCCCCAGCCTATTTAACTGTATGTAAAGTTCTCTGAGTGAAAAATAAACAAATAAATACAGGAAGTCAGCAGCAGTTTGGCCTGAGTGATAAGTGGTGGGACCAATCCTTTATTAATGGAAGTTTATTGATTTTTATTATGAATTTCTGTTTCCTTCATTCAATAACAGCTTCATTTAAAGAAAAAAAATCAGATTTTGCAGCCCCCATTGGCTGGGAACAGCGAACTGTGGCCACTGGGAGCTGTGGGCAGCCATGCCTGCGGACGGTCAGTATAAACAAACTGTCTCAGGGCCCACCAGTGGATTACCCTGATGGGCCACGTGCGGCCCATAGGCTGCAGGTTGCCCACCACTGCTTTGTAGCCTGTGTCCCCTACCACTGTCTGCACCACTTTTCTGGTTCAGATTCTGCTGCTTTTGAGATCTTGTGTCCTGCATAGTTCTGCTCCTGGGGCCTAAGATTTGGCTCGCTGTCCTAAGGCAAAACTGCTACTGACTTAATTGAGTGAACGACTGGACACAAATAATCTATAGTCCTATACATATGTAAAATAAATAAATAAATAAATTGATTTTTAAAACAGATGAGTCAAGTGTTACATTGGCAATAACTTCTAAATATCTAGACAGATAGGTTTAGATCCTGAGTTAGTTCTCACAATGGATCGAGTCAGTAACGCCTCTTGCAAAACTAAAGTGATATTTGTATTTAATTTTCTTTACCATTTCCATTTTGTGCCTGATCTGTGTTGTTTGTTCATTATTTATATATATGTAATGTTAAAAACTATGTATATGAGAGGCATATAATTTTTTAATGCTTCTCACATTTTGTGAAAGAATTGAAGTAGCTCTCTCTTTCTCATTTCTTGGGCATATTATAAGCATTTGATAACTTTTCCAGAGTTGAAATTTCAATAGAAAATTTTCACCTGATTCCTTTTGGTTCTAGTTAGCCAACTAATTTTTGGAACAGCACAATGGGTCTGTAAGTCCACAAATAAGAGCAACAGAAATCATTAAAAAGACTGTAACGCCACTGGAATTTTCCCATTATTTGCATTAAAAAATCAAACAAACAAAAACAAAAAACAAGAAAAAGGACATTAAAAAAAATATTTAAATAATATTATAGGCCCTGTCTTGCAGCCTACAGACTAGGAAAACTCTGTCAACTTCAGATGGCAGTTTTGCATAAGAATTCTGCAATCCTTGTTTGGGGCTAAAGCAGACTCTAAGCTTTTTGTGACTTGCTAACAAGCCAAGAAATTAATAATTCTGCCCAATAAATCCTATACTTTCTTATTCTGAGTTATGTGAGTTAAAATGTAAAGAGAGAGATTGTCAAGTCTGACAGGGCTCAAATGCAGTCTCCCCTCCTCTCATACAAAAAAGTAAGCTTTCTCTCAAGAATGCGTCCCTTATATGGGAAGTATTGATTGTTTCAAAGTACAGTAATTTAGATGTTTAGAATATACAGTTCGTACCACACACTGGGCTCAAATGTTTAAAATACACATTTTAAGACACATACTTTACTCTTATGCTTATGTTCTAATGCTTATGATACAACAATGGAAAATTTGTGCCAAGAAACACATGTGCTTGTATGACAGGCGATTTGTATCAGACCTTATATGCACCCATGAGAAGAGGTTTTCATTTTGTCTCTTGTTTTTTTTATTTCCTTGATAGTAGTTTCATATTATAAATATGGCATTATTTATATGGTGTATTAAAATAATTAAAAGACTTTCTGAAATCCTCACTGTAAGATTACAGTATGGGACAAGTGTCAAAATAGATCAGTTTTAATGCATAAAACCATTAAAATGTCCTTTAGATATTATCATGACCAAGATAACCCCAAAAGACAAAAAACAAACATACAAACAAAACCCAGTAATTAAATCCCCATTCAGTTACACTATTGTCTACCATACCAAAGAAATACAGACCAATATGGCTTTAAGAAGACTCCCCTAACTTTTCTTTAATAATGTAGTGTTCTCCAACAGGGGGTGAATTCACATACCTTTAAGTATATTCTCAGTTTGATGTTGGGTCTTTAGTCAAGAGTTCTAGTCAGCATTAGCAAACTTGTGGAGTACACTCCAAAATGACTGAAACTTTATTAATAACATTAACAAGCTAATTAAAGATCTAAAAACCTGTAAATAATCCTTACAGCTTTAAACTCTGTATGGGCCTCAAGCCAATCCCTAGTCATATGTTTGTAGTTCATATCACAAGGCTCATAGTACTCTCATATGACCTATAGTACTGTGTCATGCCACTTATCCAGTCCCTGTGTCTCAGGGTAGGGAAATAATGGTCTCGTAGCTGCAGTACAGGCCTGTGAGTCAGGAGTGCTGTGCTGTAGTTTTCACCACTGGGTTTCTGTGTGAATTTTAGGAAGTGATTCACCTTTTGGTGGCCATTTACTTATCTGTAAAATGGAGATAATAACACTTCCCTACTACAACTGGCCAGAAAATTTCCTTTGAGGTGAAATTTTAGAGAAAAGCTGGAAAAAAGAAAACTCATTAAAATTTTCTGCTTTCTGACTCGCTCTTTTCCTTAGATCATAGGGATGTTATGAGGTTTAATTAATATTTTTAAAGCTCTTTGACATCCTCAGATGAAAAGGAAATTATTCCTCCTAATTTGGTGCCTGAATTAAAGAGTACATTTACTACTAACCATTTATTGGTACTCTGATGGGCACAGCAGCTGAATTCTGTGCCACTAGAGCAGTGGTGGGCACAAAACGGTGAACCACGGCCACAGGGAGCTGGGGGCGGCTGTTCCTGCAGATGGTCGATGTAAACAAACAGTCTTGTGGCCTCCCAGCGGATTACCCTGATGGGCCATGTGTGAGCCGTGGGTTGCCCACCACTGCTGTACACTGAGTAAGGGATAAGGCCTCCCAACTCTGCAGATCCACGGGATTCACACAGATGGGCGGATGCAGGATCCATCCAGCCTGGATAACTGCACTTCCAAGTGGTTCTACTATGCCCCCTTCCCCAGAAGCACATCTCCAGCAGGTGTCCCTCAGTGCTGCCTAGTAAAACGCTGTAGGATGAGGTGGTAATAGCAACACACAGATATCAGTTTTCCCCAGCCAAAACCCAGCAGGGGTAGAACCAACAGAGCCCCCACAACTTCTGTGATCTATCAGAGGGGATGAAGACAATGTCATGGAGGTAGCACCCTACTACATGATTAGTGGGAGTTCTGCCACCGCAGAGCCCCATTGCATTGAATAGGTGATGACCAGGGATGTAATTTCAGAGTTAATCTCTTAATTTTTTGCTGATTTTGGGATCGTGTGAGGCCCTTGATTTTAATTTCACAAGAGATTTTGATGGGTTTAATAGACGAACCACACTGGGAAGGTCGGTTTGTTGGATAAACTGCTTCAAATGTACTCTTACCAGCAACAGATTAAAGCTCTTTGTGAGTGGGATCAAATGTAGCAAAGAAATTCAAGAGTGGGTGTACTAAATTATTGAGAAATATCTGTGTCATAGAGTTAATGATCCTAGAGTCATACAATGTGAGATCTCATATTAAATGAAGGTGAAATTAGCCTTGCCAAACAAGTAAAGCTTGTTTTTAAACCTCATTCTTATGGTGACATTTATTTTTTTCCCTATGTACCACCTAGGTATCAGCAGGTCCCTTGGATTTATGACTTATTACATTTGTTTATCAACAAGCGGTTGCACAACTTGCTATTTCTATTTTAAGCATCAGTAAACACAACTAAAAATAAAAACAAAATAAACAAAATTCTGTGGTTTTTAAAGTGATTTTGCAATATAGGTGCACTTATAAATTAGGTCTTCAAGTAGTTCACACCAGGCCCAGCAACACAGAAGAATACTGCAAGAGTAATAAGGATTTTTAGGGGCATTATGATAGTGTAATGGAAACACATCTGCCCCCAAAAGTCCCTCATTTTCCCTGCGGTCATGAGCCATGCAAGAAGTGGTGAATGCTGGAGCATCGAGAGTGAAACTAAAAGGAAAAATTTTAAAAAGTTAGAACAAACATTTTTCCAACAACAGATTAAGCTTTCATAGTGTTTTGTTAGTCCACTCTGTAGGAAACTGATATGTATAACTTTCTAATTTGCCAAACACTTCTTAATTCATATTCATAGATACATTCAGCAGTTCTGTTCATTCACAGAAGTGGCTCCTAAATCAGGAAACTAGAACTTTGTAACATTTGGAGAAGTGAAAATATGATATGAAAAATGCGAACACCCAAGACAATTTCTGGTTATTCTTTCACTTACAATGAAGGTATAAAATACAACAGACCAATTCCCAATAACAGCTAATCAGCTACTCTGTTTAAGGACTGACTTTAAACACATCTTGATAGTTAGTGGAGTAGATAACTTAAACTATACATTAGTAAATAATTAATATCTTATATTTCTATAATACTTTTTTATCTAAAGGATTTAGAAGCATTTTATAAACTACAGTATGTATATTTCTGCAGCCCAGCGTCTCCCCCAATTCTGCTATGTCTGCGCTGCTCCTCTCCATTCTGCAGCTCCCAAAGGTGGTTCAAAGTTGCAGCACCACATGTGCTGGCCACACCCCCTGCTCCTACTGCCCACCAGATGTTTTGCCTCTGCAGCAGTGGTCGGTTAGCAGCTCATCTAGCTCCCATCCTTTTCAGTTGCATTTTAATTTCCTCACATTCTCGGGCAGTGACAGGCAGCTTCCTTTCTTTTAGACTCAGTTCTTGCTCCCTGAAGCCATTTAAGCAGTGTGGTGGTTGTAACCACCTGGAGGCTCTGCTGCAGTGCCTCCCTGCTAACTTCTTTGCCCCTTTTCAAGCATGGCACAGCAGCTGTGAAAGCACTGGGCAAAGTCCAAATGGTGCTCTATCTGTGAGCCAGCCTTCCCAGGATTGGCAGATGGTCAGTTGTGCCAAGCCAGCTCCCAGCTAGCCGACCCTAACTCCATTAGGATATGGGGCTGCGAGTCAGTCAGGCTTCTGGGGTCCCCACCCATCCAAGTAGCCATGACTCCTAAGAGGGAAAACCCAACCAGGAGACCCAGTGCAGAGCCAGGAGAGGCTCTAAAGACAAGGAGGACCTCATTCAGCCAGTCCAGGAGGTAAATGCTAGGATAACCCTGTACTGAAAAGGCAAGAGGCTTGCAGGGCTTCAGATTCCTCTCACCTCAAGTCTTTAGGTTGATCCTAAGTGTTTTGGGAAATGAATCAGGCTCCTTCCTTCCCAATTTGAGCCAGAGGGCTCTGCCAGCGAGACCCCATCACCCACCCCCACAAAAGGCCACATCAAGGCACCTATGCCCACAAAACATGCTAAAAAGATTCAAAACAATCAAGAAGAGGATGAAAAAGCAGAAAATCTACAAGGTACTCATACTCTGACTTCCTCTCCTCCCCTCTTCTATTGAGGAAGGGGAGCTTTTTGACTCTGAACCCAAGCAGGACCAGGGGAAAGCACAACAAAGATTTTTCCTCAAAGAAGTTTGAGGCCCTGTTCAAAAAGGTGGTGTCGCCGATACAGATCCAACTTGAACAGATTCAAGAGGGCAAGCTTCACAGTAAATTTCACTGCTCACAATCCTCCCTTGAATCCACAATTCCCCTGCACTCCTCCTTTGAGGATGTGATCAGGGACGCATGGGACAGACCTGAGGAGGCCAAACACATTAACAAATTGATCTCAGGCTCTATGAGATGGAAGAGCCAAAGAACTCTATTGCTGAGGTACCAAATGTTTCACAGATTCTAAAGCCAGAAGGGACCATTGCTATAATCTAGTCTGACACCCTATAAACACAGGCCATAGAACAGTGTTTCTCAAACTGGGGTCGCCGCTTGTGTAGGGAAAGCCCCTGGCGGGCCAGGCCGGGCTGGGCCAGTTTGTTTACTTGCCCCATCCACAGGTCCGGCCGATCGCGGCTCCCACTGGCCATCGTTCGCTGCTCCAGGCCAATGGGAGCTGCTGGAAGCGGCATGGGCTGAGGGACTTACTGGCCACCGTTTCCAGCAGCTCCCATTGGCCTGGAGCAGCGAACCATGGCCAGTGAGAGCTGCGATCGGCCAGACCTGCAGACAGGGCAGGTAAACAAACCGTCCTGGCCTGCCAGGGGCTTTCCCTACACAAGCGCGACCCCAGTTTGAGAAACACTGCCATAGAACATCCCCAAAATAATTCCTGGAGCAGGTCTTTTAGAAAAACATCCAATCTTGATTTAATAATTGTTAGTGGTGGAGAATCTGGTAAATTGTTTCAGTGGTTCATTAGTCTCACTGTTAAAAATGTACACCTTATTTCTAGTCTGAATTTGTCTAGCTTCAACTTCCAGCCATTGAATCATGTTATACCTTTCCCTTCTAGATTGAAGAGCCCTTATTAAATATTTGTTCCCCACATAGATACTTACAGACTGTGATCAAATTACTCTTCAACCTTGTTAAATTAAATAGATTGAGCTCTTTGAACCTAACACTATAAGGCGTGTTATTTAATCATTTAATCATTCTCATGGCTCTTCTCTGAATCTTTCCAATTTATCAACAACTTTCTTGATTGATACCACTTTAGCATCCCTAGTGAGGGACATGGTTTTCCCATCAGAATGGAAATTCTTCCCAAAGGATCCAACAGATAAAAAATTTGAAGACGCCCTCAGAAAGGACTTTGAGTCTTCCTTGGCCACTCTCAGAACATCACTCACCACTACTTGCTTTACAAGAGTATCACTCTCCTGGTTGGAAGACTTGAGGGCCCTGAAGGACAGAGATCACCCTGATTTCAGCTCCATACTTAAAAAAGTTTCCCTTGCAAGAGCATTTGTGGCTGATTTCTCAATGGGCACAATAAGATTTTTCAAACAGGGCTACGGCATCCAGTTCAGTAGCCAGGCACCATATATGACTGTCTTTGGAAGGTGGATACTCATTCTAAACAGGGCCTATGCTCAGCTAAGTTTGCAAATTCCCTCCTCTTTGGGGAATAGTTGGACAAGATAGTGGCAAAAAATGCAACAAAATCCAAGCAGTCCCTTCTGTTACCACTAACAGCTCTCAGGAGGGAATATAAACTCACTTTCAGACAGAGATGTTCCTTTCTTCTATCTTTCTCACAGAAGTATCAATGAAAGGACAGAAGATTCTCCTGAGGAAAGTCCTGGAACTAAGGTTCAGGCAGAAAGCCCCAAGATGGTTCTGCAATCTGCAAAACCACTTTTTGACAATGAGCAAGTCTGTCTCTGCCCAGAGTTGAATCTAGGCAACAGAATTTCCCATTTCATAGAGGAATGATATGCACAGGCCACAGACAGGTGGGTAAAGCAGATCATGAGACAGAGATATTCCTTCTAGCTAAAGGCTCCACCCCATCCTTTTTTTAATCCAGTCTCTCATCTCCAGTGATCCCATAAAGCTCAATCTGGTCCAGAATGAGATTTTTCATCTTCCAGATATAGGATCGATATAAAGTGTTTCCTCAGAGGAAAGATTCTCAGAGCACTAATCAATCTTCTTTATAGTTCAGAAAAGCACTGGGGATGGGGTAGAGGGGAGTGTCATAGCCATCTTTGATCTCAAGAGGCCCAGCAAGTAGATGAAGAAAACAAAATTTTGGATGCAAACCTTAATTTCTATGCTGTCATCCCTGTCCCAAGGGGATTTCCTGACATCTGTGGATTTGGCAAAGCCTTATCCCCACATTCCCATATGACCATGACACTGCAGACTCTGGAGATTTGCTTGAGGCATGAACCATTACCAGTACCGAAAACTTCCGTTCTGTTTGTCCTCCGACCCTGGGTCTTTAGAGATATTGGTGATGATCACAGCCAGACTCAGATCACAAATTATCCACTACACCAGTGGTTTTCAACCTTTTTTCATTTGTAGACCCCTAAAGAATTGTAAGTGGAGGTGTGGACTCCTTTAGAAATCTTAGACATAGTCTGCAGACCTTCAAGGCTCCATGAACCACAGGTTGAAAACCACTGTTCTATGGTAACAACAACCTTTAGTGGACCCCTTAGACAAACTCTGTGGACCCCCAGGGCTCTGTGGACTACAGGTTGAAAACCACTGACCTGTACCTCTTTCTTGATAACATCTTGAACAGATTCCCATCCCAAGCTGCAGCTCATGGCAACATGACTCAGACTTGGGAGTTGGTGCAGACACCTGGCTTTGTCATCAACATCAAGAAAAATTATCAGATTCCTTCATCAGAAGTATCTCACCTGGGAGTGGACATAGACACCTTGGTGGCAAAAATCTATTCGTCACTGAGGAGGTTCCAGAAGATCAAGGATATTATTAGGAGATCTACCATCGTGCCATGTCTTCAGCCTCTGGACCTCCTGGTGTTCTGTATAGAGATCACTTCATGGGCAATAACACACATCAGGATCTCCCAGCTTTCTTCCAGAGTCTGGGACCACTCCCTGAAGCGCATGATGGAACAAATGCAAGTCCTAAACTGGGTGCTCACATCCCTAAATAGTCAGACAGAGCCAGAGAATATCCACAAAGGCCTTCCTATATGCCTCCGAGACTCTATAGTCCTCCCAAACAACACCAGTCTGAAACATTGGGGAGCACTTCTGGGCCTCCAAATCACCCAACAAACTTGGAGGTAAAGGCCTACAATGTAAATCTTATGCAGTGGTCAAAACAGTGGTCAAGATAGTTCTGTAGAGGTTCCAAACCCACCTAGAGGGAAGCCGTATGCTAGTTTAGTTAGACAATAGAACTATGGTTGCATATATAACAAATAAGGAGGAACAAGGAGCTATGCATTACATTCAGAAGCAATGGAAATAGTGGTATGGGCAGAGACATCTCTCCTTTCCCTCAAAGTGAGTCACATAAAAGGGGACTTTAATCAGAAGGCAGACTGGCTCAGCAGGTGCAAGGTCAACAACTTGGAGTGGTGCCTAAATCAGGGGGTCTTTGATCTGATTGTGCAGACATTCGGTCTCCCTTCAGCTGACTTATTTGTGAATTGCACAAATGTAAAGCAACCAAAATACTTCTCAAGGGACACAGATCCCAAGTCCGTGAGAATAGATGCCTTGTCACACAGATGGCTGCAGGGCCTAGTATACGTGTTCCCACCTTGCCCACTACTAAGGAAAGTGGTCCAAAAGATAAAATGGTGACAGTAATAGTGAAAACTCCCTATTGACCAAAGAGACCCTGGTTTTCTGTCCTGATAGAGATGAAACTGGAGCCTCCATTGTGACTTCTGCAGAAACTGGACATTCTCTCCTTTCTCTACCCAGACCTGGACTGAATTCAGCTAACACCCTGAGCCTCTCTTCTAGAATGATCAAGACCTTGTTCTCATCCAGGAGAATCTCTATGTTGAAAGTATACTCCTTCACCTCGTCCAGCTTCAGCATCTGGTGCCAACAGCATGGTGTTGAGCCTAGAGATCTGGGGATTTCTGGCATTTTGGACTTCCTCCAAGAGATGGATAAAGGTCTTCAGCTCAGTACCATAGCTCACCAGGCATCTGCTCTTAACAGTGTTCTCTTTACGGGACTCACAGGTTTCTTGGCAGAGAACCCCAGATAGCCAAATTTCTCTGAGCACGCAGGCTATCCACACTTGCACTCAGACCATTTTTCCTGAAATTGAGACCTACTGCTCTTACCAAAAGCTCTAACAAATCATCCCTTTGAACCTGACTTCAGTATCGACTTTCTTCCTGTCCGCCAAAACCTGTTTTCTGTTTGCAATTATGTCTGCTAGGCAAGTCTCAGAGCTGGCAGCCTTATCTCTCCAGGCACCTTATTGTGTTCCATTCTGACAAAGTGGTGCTGAGAGCTCTGGAATCGTTTCTCTCTAAAGTAAACTCAAGTGCACAGAATCAATGAGAAAATCAGGTGCCCTGTTCATATCCTTCCATCCAAAATGCCAAGAACTCAGAGTTTCTAAGTCATCATCACTAGATGGATTAGGCTATGTCTAGACTACCCGCCGTATCGGCGGGTTAAAATCGATTGCTCAGGGATCGATATATCGCGTCTCATCTAGACGCGACATATCAATCCCCGAGCGCATTTATATCGATTCCGGAACTCCACCAACCCCAACAGAGTTGCGGAATCGACAGGGGGAGCCGCGGACATCGATCCCATGCGGTGAGGACGAGTGAGTAATCCAATCTTAGATATTCGACTTCAGCTACATTATTCACGTAGCTGAAGTTGCGTATCTAAGATCGATTTCCCCCCCTAGTGTAGACCAGCCCTTAGTCTATGCATTGTTGAGGCCTATAAGGCATCAGATGTACCTGTTCCGTAAGGAATCAAGGCAAACTCCACAGGATCCCTGGTAAACTCATAGGCAGAACAAACGAGTTCATCCACATCAGAAATCTGAAGAGTGGCTGATGTCCATTTGGTTCTTGGCTAACACCTTTATCAGCCACTGTGAAGTGAACTTTCTGTCATCTTCAGCGTCCTCCTTTGGCAGGAAGTCACTGCAGCTGGTGGCCCAGAAATTGAGCAATTCTTACTGGGATAGGTCCCTTTTTTCTTTCCTTCTTTAACCCTCCCTACTTCTGTTCACTGCTTGCTACTTCCCAGATATAGCAGAATTGTGGACTGAGAAGTAGTGAGCCTGGGCTGCAGAATGGAAAATTTCTTACCCAATAATTTTCAGTCAATGACTTCTACAACCTTACCCCATCTGGATGGCTTCTGAACCCAGGGTCAGCTATTTAATTGGGTGATTACTAGGGCCCTACCAAATTCACGGGCCATTTTGGTCAATTTCATGGTCATAGGATTTTTTAAATAATAAATTTCTTGATTTCAGCTATTTAAATCTGAAATTTCACAGTGTTGTAATTGTAGGGGTCCTGATCCAAAAAGGAGTTGTGGGTGGGGTCGCAAGGTTATTGTAGGGGGAGGTTGCAGTACTGCTACACATATTTCTGCGCTGCTGCTGGTGGCGGCGCTGCCTTCACAGATGGGCAGCTGGAGAGCAGTGGCTGCTGGCCAGGAGCCCAGCTCTGAAGACAGAGCCACTGCCATCAGCAGCGCAGAAGTAAGGATGGTAGGGTATTGCCACTCTTAATTCTGTGCTGCTGCCTGCAGAGCTGGGCCCTCCGTCAGCAGCCACCACTCTCCGGCCACCCAGCTGTGAAGGTAGCAGCACTGAAGTAAGGATGGCATGATATGGTATTGCCACTCTTCCGTCTGCACTCCTGCTGGCGGGGCACTGGCTTCAGAGCTGGGCACCCGGCCAACAGCCGCCACTTTCCGATCACCCACCTCTGAAGGCAGCGCAGAAGTAAGGGTGGCAATACTGCGACCCTCCTGCAACTCCTTTTTGGGTCAGGCTCCCCAGTTTGAGAAACGCTGGTTTCCCCTGTGAAATCTGTATAGTATAGGGTAAAAGCACACAAAAAAACAGATTTCACAGGGGGAGACTAGATTTCATGGTCCGTGATGCATTTTTCATGGTCAGGAATTTGGTAGGGCCCTAATCATTACCATGTAGGCCACCTGCCTACTGTATCAGATTACCTCTGGAGTTCTTTGTTACTAATATTTTTTTCTACTAGTTTTACACAACTTTGGGATGTCTCATCTGGTGGCAAGCAGAAACATAGGCCTTGGCCAGTGTCTGTGGCACTGCAACTTTGAACAACTGCCAGGAGCTTCAAAGTAGGGGAGCAACCAGCCCAGATGTAGCAGAATTGTGGGAGACACTGTTAGCAGAAAGGAAATTATTGGGTAAGAAATATTCCAATCTCCACAAAAGGTGAAAGATTACTGTAACATAACATAAATGAGTTGAGAATAAAAATTTTGTGAACACCTGATCTATCTTCATATTTATGAATCTTGCCAAAAAGCACATATTACTTTTGATGCGGTTAATGCTTCATATTAAATTGATATGTCAAATACAAAGACAACATTATAAAATAATCCATTATAAATACTACATAATAGGCAGATTCTTCTCTGGATTATTGTGAGGTAGCCTCACAATACATGCACTATATGACTATGAATATGCTGAATATTATGATTATCAGTTCATAGAATCATAGAATATTAGGGTTGGAAGAGATCTCAGGAGGTCATCTAGTCCAATCCCCTGCTCAAAGCAGGACCAACACCAACTAAATCATCCCAGCCAGGACTATGTCAAACTGGGCCTTAAAAACCTCTGAGGATTTCTTACTAAATATATTGCAGTATACAGTACCTGTGCTCTTTGTTTATTCTTATCTTAAAGCATAATACATTATAGAAGATGAATCCAATCCTGCCCTCAGATACATGGGACTTTATTGTTATCTGACACTGATTTTATGCTAGTTTAGAGGATAGAGGAGTTTAATTACTAGAGAAAGAGAGGTTTTATAGAACTAACAACGAAAGCAAAGCAAAAAAAAAAAAAACAACAACCAAAAAACAGCAACAACCAGCCCAAAATATTATGCTCACTTTTCAAGTAATGCATCCAGTCAAATAATAACAGCAAGTATAAATAAAAATATATCACCAGTAAAACTAGCAGCTGCAATACTTCTTTCTGTCATTCTCCCTGTCTGGCCCTTGTGGGCCTACCATGAAACCTGCCAAAGAGCTTTTATTCCCCCTGTGTTAAGCCTACTTAAATCGGGCCTGTTATACATGACAGGACAGATTGTTTGTTTGTTTGTTTGTTTGTAAAATTCTCCTTCCAAGCCTACAGAATGGAAGGAAAAAAACATTACCAGCAAAAGACAAATGTCTGACTGTTAATTTATATCAATAAATTTGAAGAGGCCCTGAATCCATTGAAGAGATTCTGGCCTCCTGAGCCCAAGGAGATAGAAGCTCAAAGATAACTGACTTACTGTAGGTTAAATGCATAAATATTAAATTACACTGGTGAATTGTAACTTCTCCCTTTTCCTGCTGACAACCAAATTCAAATATTACACCAGCGTTAATTTAAAAGCGAGAAATAGCTTTGCTTAACATTATTAACATGTATAAATGATGTAAGCATTCTAATTATAATGAAATCACATAGGTCTGCAACAACACTTTCAAGGCTTCTTTTGATCTTACCAGTGAACAGATCTGTTCCAAGCAGGAAAAGAAAAAAATACCCTTTAAGACACTGGAGCTTTTCTCTAGGGAGGTGTGATTCCATTCCTTTTGAATTCATGTGATAACCAAAATGGTGGTAACTTAAGAAGGTTGCATTTTAAAGCTGTTGTATCTTAAATGCCCCAATTCTTGACATGTTGTCATGTATTGCAGGTCCACATAACAAAAGCCATTTACCTGACTTTCTGCCTCACAGCATGCTGCAGGAATGTCCTGAAACCGTCCCCCTCCCCCAACAATGCTGAACACACACACACACACACACACACACACACACACACACACACACACACACACACACACACACACACCTTGCCTACACAAACACTGCCCTTGCACCAAAACTTTAGTAAGCAGAAACTAACTGGGCATACTGGCAAAAGACAAAAACTGATTTTTTTTTTACTGTTTTTGCCATAATTGTACCTTTCTCACAATCCCTAACTATCTGCATTGATTGACTGAGAAAAGTATAGACACTGCATACAACAAGAGGTTTGCATAATCATTAATTGACTTGCACTCTCTACAGAACAAATGTTTTCTTAAATAATTGCCTAATTCACTAGCTTTATATTCTCAAACTGCATAGTCTGAAATGGAGTTGGTAGCCTGCCCAATACAATTACTTTTTTACAGTTTCTTCCACTATGAGTGCAGGTTCCTGGTCAGATCAGCTTTTTTTAGAATCCTCATAGGATACTGTAAAAGCCATCAACAAACTCTAAGAACAAAAAATTTTATTGTGGCATAATCTGCCAAACATGGCAGCAAATACGTTTTTATAAAGGCACCATAAAGATGACTGATCTTTGAAAAGGTATGTTCTGCAAATATTTCCATATATTCATAAACAATTTTTCTGTGTACTCTAATGGCCAAATCCTGTTGGCTATATTCATGGGAGTAGTTTCGCTGAAGTCAATTAATCTAACCACATGAGTATGATGAGCTGAATTTGGCCCCCAAATCTTATAAAAGATAATCTGTTTCCTGGCTCTGAAAAAACACTGTGGATAACATTATAGGAAGATGATCCTAATCTTTCAGTCTTTACTAAGGCAAAAATTTCATTTGCTCCAGGGCACTGGTTCTCAGACCAGGGGTCATAACCACCCTCCCTTTAACTACAGCTAAATGGGAGAGGCATCCCGAAACTTATCTGTCATAACATGGGATCACAGTACACAAAAAGTTGAGAACTACTACTCCAGAGACGTGAGGGTGCTGAACAACTTTCAGGGTCAGGCCTTATGATATTAGAACAAGTCATGTCATTGCAATGCGGGTCATGGGCCTGATCTGTTTCTACTGATTTTGATGTGAGTTTATCCATTAACTTCAAGAGGAGCAGGATTGGGCCTGTTGTTCACCCTTTCACTGTTTCTCAGAGGTTTATTATTCCTCTTAAAAGTCTGATTTGAAAGTGCTCAAACCACATATTTGCAAATATGATGATTTTTTTTACTATATTTTACAAAAAACAAAAGTAAACTAGTTAGGCGATTTCAAAATTATTAAAGTAAAAAACAATTGATATTTATTGGGGTGATGAATGTTTTTAACTTTAATAATTCAAAACAGCTTTGATTTTAAATACATTATTTTTTATTGCAAACAATCGTTTTAAGCATATAAGTGTTTTATTATCTTCCATAAAATACATTTTCTCATTTTAAACAGCAAAATAAAGAAATTGGCCTATGATTTTTAATTATTAAAGCTCAGAACACAAAATAAGTCCTAGGAAAGTGAGAGTGAAGGCTGACATTCCACCCTTCACTTGTGCCTTATAAGATAAAAAGGCATTACAGCATGAGTGAAGGGGCAAAGCTGCAATTTAATTTTTATTACAAGCATTTCATGGTATCCATCACTGTATTACCTGGGTGTCACTGGTTTGAGTTACAAATTTAATTAAAATAGAGATTTGGTGTTTAGTATATTTGTTTGACATCTGAATCTATCATTTTAATATACATTGGAAACAGACAACGTCTGCACCTGTAGTCCTTACTAATGGAAAAAATAAGTCAATGGGAATTTTGGATGAGGAAGGCCTTCAGGGTTAGACTCATATCTTTATGCTTGTTGACATTTTAGAATTTAAGTATATTCATTTAAACACTCTACTTATTTTATATTTAGCTGAATGCTGCTAGGAAGATTATACATGGAATCTGTGTACTATCAATAAAAAACTAAATTAAAATCTATTTTAAAAATTGCAGAAATATAGCTGGGTAACAAAACGTTATGCATAAGAATGGAAACATTTTACTGAATGCATTTAGCATTATAAAGATAAATATTTCAGTTCTCAGAACTTTTAAATAAAAGTTGGATTTCACTGTCTGGAGAGAAATTACTGCTAAATTTTATCAGAAAATAGTTGGTTCCTAATGCTCTTTGGAGAGCTTCGCTACATTTTGTTCTTATTTCCCACTTTATAAGATCAAGATTTTCTAGTAGACTAACTTTTCTTCTGAACTTTGCAATACTCTAGTCCTCACTTCTTGAAGTATTTTCCAAGAAACAATTGGAGGTCCACCAAGCACAGTCTGAAAACAGTGACACAAAATATTGCATTTGACTGTAATGTATTCACTAGCATAATTTTTAAGTACACCGCTATCTCGATATAATGCCACCCAATATAACACAAATTTGGATATAACGCGGTAAAGCAGAGCTCTGGGGGGTGGGGCTGTGCACGCTGGTGAATCAAAGCAACTTCAATATAACACGGTTTCACCTATAACGCGGTAAGATTTTTTGGCTCCTAGGGACAGCGTTATATCGAGTTAGAGGTGTACTTTAATGGAAAACTAGTTAAATATATTTATCTACAGTTAAACATATAAGGGGACAGGAAAAATTGAAGTGTTACCATAAATGCTACTATTAAACAACAAAAGCTTTCATATTAAGTAACAGCTAAAAGGTATCGAATAATGTAAAATTCTGTCCTATATCTCTTTCAATAATCCTTTCAGTCTTAAACCTATGTTGATCCATTTATTATATATGGAGTGGGGATCTCTTTCTTATAACTCTCATACACATGTATAGAGAATACTATATAGCTATCTACTTTTCCATGAAGTATTAGTGTAGTTCCTTCATTTAGCAAAATATTCTATTTGACTGAGTATGCAAATCTTATCTGTAATCAAATAATATGCACATATCAACAGCTTTATCTTAACAGTATATCACTGCACAAAGGTTGATGATTTACCAGGCCTTTTAAAAGGATATTCAACTTTTCTACTAGAAAATCTTAAGCGGTGCATACAAAATCAGCAACTGAAATAAATAACTCTGACCTCAGCATATGACAACGCATAAATACATTAATCTTTTGTGTACAGTATGAGACAGATCCTCAGATGGTATAAATATGGAGATATGATCATTTATACCAGCTGAGGATCTGCCTGCATGTGTGTGTGTGTGTATTCTGTACATACATAGTATGTAAATAATCTCCTATAAACTTAGATATTTTGTAACTTGTTTCTTTACTTCTTAAACCTATGTAGTATATATTCAGGGCTGCAAAAAAGATAACTTTTCTACTAATGAATCTTAAGGGTTTATTAGAATCCCAGTTTTTTTTTAAAGATATCAATATCAAACAGCAAGTAGCTGAATGGATTTGGGAATTTTTACAAATTGCAAATGTATTGTGTATTTACCTTGAAAATATGTTTTACAGCTAATGTCATACAATAGCCAACAATCTATGTTTTATGTGTATACACAAACACACTCAGGCTGCATCAAGATATTAATTTGAGAGAGGTGCGTTTTGTGAACAAGTTTAAACAATAGTGTAAATGTTAATAATTACAGGATTTTAAAAAAGTTTTAACCTGTAATTGTTAGTGTTCTAAGAACAGCTTTGCTTTTTGCCTAAATTATCTTCTTTTAAATGGTCACTTTTTGGATCTTATTCAGTAACTGGGCGAAAACTTTGAACTTTTTTCAATAGGCTTTTACTGTTTTTTGAAAAGAAAGCAGCTTTTACAAACCATGTCAACAATTAAAAAAGATTTCCTTCTGTTTCATTCCCAAGAGGTAGAAGCATTTTCTACCCATTTACTACATTGACAACAATAATAAAGTTAAACTATTGTTATTTATTTAATATGTGTAGTATTCTTGTACTAAATGCAGTAGTAGTGTAGCATTAGTTTACTGTCCTCTGTAAAAGTTATAAAGTACAGGTTTCTTTTGCAGAACAAAGTGACCACCAAAAGCGGGACTTTGTGGGCCAGTTGGATAAAAATAAGCTCATCTCGCCCCCAAAACCCCGACTCTGGAACCACAATCTTCAGAGGTCAATTTTTAAGTAAAATTTCTTTAAAAGATATGCCCAATTAACTGAATGGTTATTTGCTAAAAATGGCTAACTTTTCTGACAGCGAAAACAGGACAGCATAACCAAGTCACATTGCACATTCTCTTTGCTTACTGAAAAACAGGAAGGGCTACCAGAGCTTACGGTTTGTTATGATGTCTCATGACTTTTTTACTACACAGTAAAGCAGTATTTTCCAACTTCTTTCATAGCACATGTAAACAACTCAGAATTCACACAGAATAATATAGTAAATTATTAGACCCAACCCAATTTATATCTATTAGCTAAGATTTATGTAACGTAAGAATGGCCCTACTGGATCAGACCAAAGATCCATCTAGCCCAGTATCCTGTCTTCTGACGGTGGTCAGTGTCAGGTGCCCCAGAGGAATGAACAAAACAGGTAATCATCAAGTGATCCATCCCCTGTCATGAAAAACAGAGTTTCTTGTGTGTTCCTTTTATTTCTAACTAAAGTTGAAAAATATTAGAGAGTTGTCTCTCATTACTGTCAAAATTTGTTAAATGCTTAATTGGGTAGCAAATATTATAATACTTTATTAAAATAACAGAAAAATGTGGCTCTCTAACTCAGAGTAATATCTTCCTAAAATTTGCAGTGTATTATTCCTGCAAAAGTTCTAATAAACTCAGTTATTAAAAAAAATTATAGTTCACTATAGACTACTGAAGCAGCTCACTGTGTATACTATTTTAAAAGAGAATTTTAGTCATGCATTTTAAAAGTGAAAATAAAGTGCATGTTAACTCACTTTGTATTTGAAACATTACGGTTGATAACTTTTCTACTATTAGAGAAAATAATTGTACTAAACTGAGCAAATATTTCTTAAAATAAAAATGATTGAAAGCTCCAGTTAAATACTTAATAGCTAGAAATCTTAAAATGGGATATATGGCCTGTAAAAACAGATATTATTTTTATTTCATTTGCAATTTTTTTTTTAAAATGGCTTGCTGTTTGTTTGTAATCTTATTAACTACTGCAAGTCATATATCTACAATTAAGAACTTATAAATTTTTAATTTCTTTACCTTTACAGTACTTTTTTCTTTGGTTAAGATCCTTCAGCGAAAATTTTCAAAAATGCCTAAAGATAGACACTTGAATTGACATTTAGATACCTGAAAGGATGGCCTGATGTTCAAAAATACAATGCATCTGTAGCTCAAATAGGACCTGCAGGTGCTCAGCACCACTTTTATTTAGGTGCCTAAAATTTATATGGGGTCCAATATTATATACCCAAGACCAACTTACAAACTCGTATATTTTAATTCATCGTGTTCTATGTCTAAAACAATAAATGAAATAAATAATCTAGCTGGAATAAACCGTACACGAATAATTCCACTAGTCCACATGGCTGTCAGCACATGTCAGCAAACCAGACAGAGTAGTAGTGCTGGGTATGCTGTATTCACACAGTCTTGAAATAGCTATGTCATCAGATGAGACATTTGCTGGTTATATTTGTTCATGTTTTGTATTCGCGAAAAACAAAGCCTCAGTCAGTTATGTTGGCTTGTGTGTGAATTGTATATACCTATAGATATACACATTTAAATGAAATGTATATGTGTGTGGGGGGGGAGGGGGATATATACACACACACGCATGCACAAAAGGAAGAGTCCAGAGTGCGAACAACCTTTTCCAGCAGATTGCTTAGCTTACATTAAATGCGATCTGGAGAAGAAAAGACTGTCGTGGTGGACAAGCACGGAGGCATTCTTCTCGGGAAAGGGAGACTGCAGCTGAGCTGCTGCTGAATCTCAGACACTGTCTAGCGCGTGGTCCCGAGAGAGCCCGGGTGCCCCACTCTGTCTCGTGCTTTCACCTCCTTCCTTCACTGCCTGGCAATCCCACCTCCCAGCCATCCACCCCTGGGCTACAGTGGCAGCGTGGGCAAATGCAAAGAGACCCCCCCCCACAGCTCTCTCAGAGCAGCAGCCCCCGAACTCCCATTCAGCAAAACAGCTACCTCTTCGATCGAGACAGACACAAACCTCGCAGCAATTACCATGCCCCCCTTCCAGCAGGCAGCTCTCGCCGCCCGCCACCCCAAGCAATGTGCTCCGGCGAACCCCACACCTGCTGATCACCAAATAAAGGGAGACGTGCCATAGGACACGCGTCTCGTCAAGCATGGGAATCACTGTCTAGAACCAAGGTGGGGGGTGTATTACAAGGCCAGGAGGTGGTCAAAAGAAAATACAACTTACCACTTGTCATTCCTGTGAGGTGGGGAGGGGAAAAAAGGATCCTGGGAAAAAGGTGCATCTCGCCTGTCAGTTTTCTTCTTGAAAGGAGACAGACACTCAATCCTCAAACCTTGCTTCTTCCCTTGGCAAAATCCTGACTCATTACATAAAAAGATCACACTGCCAGGCTCCCAGAAAAATTTCTTCATCATGGTCACGCCACAAGCTAAACAAGAGGCCACATCAAGGGGGGTGGGAGGGAGGGTAAAAAAGAGAAGAAGAAAAAAGGAGGATTTATTAATAATTTTCAAACAATCATCTTCCTTTCAACTGCAAAAGAAAGTGCAGGGGGGAAACCCAGCAACCAGGAGATAACTAGAGAAGAGTCACTCGTTGCCACAAAGACACCTCTCCCCTTTCCTATTCCCTCTCCATGCTCATTTCTGCAACACTGCTACAAAGACATGCAGCTCTGTCACTGGAGTTGATGATCCCAGTCATTTGGCTTCTAAACTCCTTTAGGGTCCTTGTCAGAGAATCTTAGGTGAAGTGGGTCCTTGTATAGTAGGTGTGGTGAGTCCAAGACCGTCTGAAAATTATTTTTTTCCTAGAAGCTACCTCCAAATATAGTAACAGGGAAGGGGCATTCCTAGAAATTCGGGAGACGTCAGAAAGAGAAGATTTGTGAAATTCAGCTTCACTTCCTGCAGAGGGCTCCCAGCCCAGGGAGGGAAAAAAAAATCAAGCGAGCAATAAAGTGCTTTTCATGCTTCTCTGATCAGATAATGTTTTTTAAAAAAAAGAATTGCAAAGCACTTAACTCTTAGTTCTCAGATAAGATCTGGGAGTGTCACATGTAAAGGAAAGCTAATCAGTAAACCTCTTTCCTCATTTTCTAATGATGTTTATAGATGCCTGTCTCTTGTGTTTACTGCCCCTCCTTACATCATATACAGGCACAAAGTAAATATATATATATCTATTTATGAAAAACATTTATTTCAGTGTTTATAATACATACCTAAATCACAGGATACAGTGATGTATTTCCAGCCTGCACTGTGTGTGCCATCTTGAAATCTTTATTTCACTTGAATAACACTGAAGCTATTGCTGTGTGCATGCAAAATATTATTATTGCTCATATAAATAATAATTTTCATGATAAGGCCTCAATAAGGCAGGAGCTTACTTCCCATTTACTTTAAATGAAAGTTGAGAACACTCAGCAACTCACAGGATCAGGCCTCCTAAGCACCTTGTAAATCAACTCTCACAACACCACTGCACTTTGTGATGAAGGCACTTACTATTATTACACGTATTTCTCATAAATCTTTATATTTACCTTTCATTTGCTTTGTGCATGTGCCTAATGTCTTGGAGTCCAGTCCTTTAAACTTTTACTCACACTAATTGTCCCAATTAAGTATTAAAAATACTTTGTCTACCTTTGCCCCTAGTAATATAAATAATAATAATAATAATTAATTAATAGGAGAGTAGAAATGTTCTTAGGCTCAATTTATGTTTGAAAAGTATTATTATTAGTACTAATTAAATAAGGATTCCAATGCATTCCTGATTCGGAAAACAATCTGTATTCCAACAATAGCAGTAACAACTGTAGAAAACCATGATGACCAGTTTTTGGGAAAGCAGATAATAGGTTTCAATGTGTTTAACTTTAGTTGGTCATTTGGATTTTCGTAATTAAATTTCCCTTGGCAGTCTTGCTTTTGTTCAAATTTTCGACATGATCCAGGAAATCTCCCCACCTACAGCCCCAAGAGTAAATACAAAATACTGCTGTTTGGGTTTGTGCCTCTGCCTTGTTTTAATTTTAATAAAAGCTTGCATTTAATAAAAATGTAATTACAAATATCTTCCTCATCTGCAATCCTGAAAGAGGCATAGTATGAAAAATAATTATCTGAGCTACAATCCCACTTGAAGTGTGCTGTGAGTTTTAACTGTCAGCTCTGTGTTGAATAAATAATGACATAAAATATAGAATCCATAATTTAATAGGTTCACCTATACCAGGGTTTCTCAAACTGGGGTTGCCGCTTGTGTAGGGAAAGCCCCTGGTGGACCGGGACAGTTTGTTTACCTGCCCTGTCCGCAGGTCCGGCCAATCGTGGCTCCCACTGGCCGTGGTTTGCAGCTGCAGGCCAATGGGGGCCAGTGGAAGCGGCAGCCAGTAAGTCCCTCAGCCTGCGCCGCTTCCAGCAGCTCCCATTGGCCTGGAGCAGCGAACTGTGGCCAGTGGGAGCCGCAATCAGCCGGACCTGTGGATGGGGCTGGTAAACAAACCGGCCTGGCCTGCCAGGGGCTTTCCCTACACAAACGGCGACCACCAGTTGGAGAAACACTGACCTACACAGTTTCATTCATAATAATACCTGTTTAAGTGGCACATTTTAAACAATCTCTTAAAATCCAAAACAGCTTTATTGTGAATTGCAAAAAGGACTTTTTAAGGTGATCAGACTATTTGATATGTTACTGTTGTCACTCAATGTCCTCAGGAGAAGGCGGATGACAGTTTGAAGTTTAGAATCCTTTGATCATTAAAAAAATGTATTTGCTGTCCTCTGTTGGTCATATTGGTTGTCACATGTAAAATTAACTAACTTTTTAAAGCAAAGAGCTTAAGCTGACAAAAGCAAGGAAATCCAGTTTAAAAACTGCTGTACAGTCTTCTTTCACCATTGTGATTGGGTAGTGCTTGGAGTTTCAGAACAGAATATAGTTTTACTTATACTGAATGAAACAGTGAGAGATGCTAAAGGATAAATTAAAGGCAGGGATATATTAGCAGCATGACTCCCTTTAACACTTTCTTATGCCCCATTTGCATCAGCTGTAATGGCACAAAAGGGCCAAGAGAAGCCTGACCAGACCACATGTCCCCAAATTCTCCTGATGAAGGGGAATCCCCAGCAGTTGCAAAGTTAATTCCTGCTGGCAGGTGCCCTGGGATAGGAAACACACTGGGGGCATGTCAGAGTTAGGAAGGTATGTGGCTGGGGTATTCCTATATCATGGCTAGTTCTGCTACCAGAGCAATTTATAGGGGTATGTGATGTCACACAGGGCTTGAAAGGGTAAATTAGTCCATTTAACCTTAGGCTGCACCTGGAGAAAACCTAGGGAGTGCTAGTGCCTAATTGCACATGATGTCCAGCTGGGGGAGGAGCTGGACAGGATCTAGAAAGAAAGGAAGTTGCATGCTAAGGGGGGAAAGGAAACCTGTAGTTGAACCCGCTGATACAAGAGGGATGAGCAGAAAGCTGCAAAGAGAAAGTAGGGAAGGAGTGGTAATGGCTAGGAGAGTAAAAGCCCAGAGCTCCTGGGTCCCTGGAATGGAACCTGGTGTAGAAGATGGTCCTGGGTTTCCCTACCAGCCACTACAGGAGTGACACAGACCAGGCAGTGGGGTATGGACTGTCTGGGACAGTTTGCCTCAAAGGACTTGTGATATCCCAAAAGGTGGGAGAACTTTAATGTGACTTGGCCTGAAGGCTAAGCTATCAAGAGGAAAGCACTGCAGGTCCAGAGGATGAAAGTGAGTGAGTGAAATGATGGACTGAGTAACCGCAGTAAGGGGTGTGCTAGCAGATGGCAGAGCTAACTCCCCAGATGAGCCATTAGGAGGCGCTGCTCAATGGTGAGTGCTCCCTGTCAGATGGCCATTGCACCCAAGGCACATTATAGGATAGCACACAGTCTGCTGTCAACTGTTCTGAAGTCACAAGCCCTGAGAAAAGAGAGACACCTTGCCCTCCACTTGGCCCCTGTGCTGGCCCCTTTTTCACCACAGAAAAAATCCTTCCCCACTACTAACTGTCTATGTACTTCCAAGGGCAGAAGTTAGCCTAATGCAGTGGTTCTCAACTTTAGTATTAGTGACTCCTTTCCCCCAACAAGCCTCTGAGTGTGACCGTTCTTATAAATTAAAAACACATTTTTTATATTTAACACTATTATAAATGTTGGAGGTAAAGCAGGGTTTGGGAGTGGAGTCTGATAGCTCATGAACCCCAAATAATAACCACATGACCCCCTAAGGGGTCTTGACCCCAAGTTTGAGAACCCCTGGCCTAATGGGAGTAGTGCTATAAAACCTGTTTACACAGTGCTTAGAAAATCTAAGTTAACTCAATTCTTAATTACAGTTTTAATTTTACTTTAACTTTTATTGTGCTGAGTTCGTGTTGGGACTGCACATGTGTACATGCCAGCAAGAGCTCAGCCAGAAATGCAGGGTGCTGGTTGGCTGCCTAAATTCTTCCCTAATGGAAAAATCACAGCTCCACAAATCCTTCATAAATTATATCACAGCTGGAAAGTCCTGATGGGGTGTGAGCCATATGTTTATGATCATATACATGTAGGAATACCCTGGCTAGGCAAACCCCTTGTACACATTTTTTTCACAGCCCCCTTCCTTATGCTCTGTGCAAATTAGTCCTACTCTTAGAGGAGTCTACAAAGAGACTAGGCATGAACCTGGACACAGCCAAAGCATATTCCTGCTTGAGGGAGTATTTGCTAGTTTCAAGCAACTTTATTTACATACATTATTACCTGATATCTGGCTTATACGGCACACAGACTGAGATCATGCTGTTTCAGTTGAACACTACATGTTCCACATTTAATGCTAAACAATTCAGAGTTACTATAATGATCTATTGTATCTGGTAAAGAGATGACTAGAAAGCATATTCTGGATTGGAAATCCAGAAAAAGGTACATAGTAGCCAAATAAAATATAAAGAAAGAACTATGCTGATTAAAAACTTATCATGTTTGACAGAAGCATGGATTAGATAATTCCTCCCACAGCAGGTCTACAATTCATAAAAATCAGTGACAACAGTCTGGTATAAATTCTTAATACTACTCTGATCTGTCAAACATTTTTTCTATGAATTCTTTTTTTTTTAAGAGAACAAAATTTGGCTTTAAAGGGTGAACTATTGTTGGCCTCTTGGTTGGTGCCCCTTTTGGTGTTCCTTTCAGTGCCGAGGACAATTTCTGTAGGGATCATACTTATTTTAAAGATATATCAAATAAAGAAACCAAAAACATGCAAAAATAAAACAATTCTCCATTTACTCATAATGCATAGTAGCAGAATTCTCCTTCAAAGTGAAAATGTGTGGAAGTGAACTATCATCTGCAGGTATTATCATCTACAGCCATTACATTCCCTTCTTCTCCTCCCCAGCTCACAAGACCAGTAGAGAGGCAGTGCAGCTAAAGGGTGGAGCCAGAAAAACCTGCAGTTCCTCCATGTGCTCCACCCAGTGCAATCTATCAATGGCAGCATGGTGAGGGGCATACAATGCTGCATTGGCTACTGGCACCCTTTCTAACTTTTTTGGGGTATGCATAATGCAATATAATACAGCATATGAAGGAAGAAACTATTTAAATATTATGCTGGATTACTAAAGTTAAAAATCTATTGCCTTAATAAGGGGAGGGCCCTTCTAACGAAGTCAATGACAAAACTCCTGAATGACTTAAATGGGAGCAGGATTGAGTCCTTATGTCTTAGGCATTTTTAAGTATTTCTTTTGCCAAGGACTGAAAATATCAGGTAAATGATGTTAGAAATAGAGAGTATTCTATCAATACACCTTCCCTAGTAGAATATGAAGAAACAGTCATTTGGATATGATATAAAGAAAAAGACAGTATGATAAATTTTAAAGAGGAGCTCAGTCTGACATGATGTAAATTAATTCTGCATGTCACTGCAGTAAGCCTGCCATAATATTTTTCTTTAAATTATATCCACATGTCTTAACTACAGTTGTAGTACTTCAGTTTATATTCTATAATAGCTACATTTCTGCTATGATTTTAGAAGATCATCTTCCAATACAGAATCAATATATAATTTCAGGTGAACAGCTATGGTACCTGCTTTGCAGGTTTTACTCAGGCAAAATGCCCAGTGTCTGCAGTGGGAGTTTAGTCTGTGTATGGCTTTCAGGATTTGGATCTGTATTTTCTAATTTGAGTGTACATAGGCTCCAGACCATCTTTATGATGGATGGTGAGTGGAGTTATAGGATTTCATATATCCTTTATGATAGTCTTGCCCCCTTTTTTCCGTTCTTTCAACAAAAAAACCCATGTATTTAAACAAGCACTGTAGATAGTGTGCAATTCTACTTTAGATTTATTATTGAGGTTGTAGTGAATGAAATGAATGAAAAACACGCTTTAGGGAATTAAAAGATATGTCTTGGATTTATGGATCTCATTGTTTGGTGGTTAATTTTTGAAAGTATCTGTGGACATCATGCTCTAAAGCAGTGTTTCTCAAACTGGGGTCACCACTTGTGTAGGGAAAGTCCCTGGTGGGCCAGGGCGGTTTGTTTACATGCTCCATCCGCAGGTCCAGCCAATTGCGGCTCCTACTGGCCGCAGTTCGCCACTACAGGCCAATGGAGGCTGCTGGAAGCGGCCGCCAGTAAGTTCCTTGGCTTGCGCCACTTCCAGCAGCTCTCATTGGTCTGCAGCTGCGAACAGTGGCCAGTGGGAGCCGCAATTGGCTGGACCTGCAGATGGGGCAGGTAAACAAACCGGCCCGGCCCGCCAGGGGCTTTCCCTACACAAGCGGTGACCCCAGTTTGAGAAACACTGCTCTAAAGGGAAGGGTAGGGTTAACATTATGTCTGAATGTCTGACAGCTAACTATAAAAATATTTTTAAAAAGATAATTCACTGTAGAACATTTCATGTTGTATTCCTGCATTGCCTTTGCATCAAAAACTGCCACTGATATTGAACACAGTGAAAGTAAGCAAGTTCTATACAGTTGACATAATCCCTTATTGGAGTAATCTAAGTAAACATTTAACTATCCACTGTGCTTTTCTATTAGCAGGTCAGTCTGAATGTTTCCACATGGGAATAATTTTCATTGTATTTCACACATAGAAAAGTACAACAGTAAGGTGGCAAGTACGCAATATGATTTTTTGCTTTTTTAAAATTTTAGCGAAATAATGCCACTAGTTATCTAATGATTACATACAAACTTAAATTGGTTTATGAAAGATTTGTGTAATGAAAAATCATACATTTTGGTCTTGTGAAAATTTAATCTTGATACAAAGAGATTTTTGTTTAATTTTATGAATAGTTTTATATCATTATCTACATTCAGGTAGGCCATCAAGTGGACCATCAGCTCACTTGCATTTTAAATATTAAAAATCCATGCTGGCAATGATAATTCTTCTGATAATAAAGACTAGATTGATTGCAAAAGGTAACTCTCAGGAAACCTGTATTTTACACCATATGGATTACATATCAATAATATATTTTGGTTTAATTATTTGCATGACACCGTAAAAGTACCATTGCAAAAAAAAGCCAAAAGGAAAATAAACAAAGGTCTGTTCTTTAAATCAAAGTACAGGGTGCATTACATTTGGTCTACCAAACATATTTACCAACTAAGTTAAAAACAAACTTTATCAGACCTAATATGACTTGTGAAAAAAACTAACGACTTGAAAAAATTGTAAAGTTCTGAACCCAGACAACAAATTGTAGAAAAGCCTGAGAACAAGCAAGTAAAACTGATCAAACCCAACAGTGAAACTGACCAGATTAGATTAATTGTCCCAGGAGGGTGAAATTCAAACTGTAAACAAACAGTAAAGAGTGAACTGCAAATCTTTCACTTCTTAAATTTGTTGTGTCATTATTAACACAATTAAGTTCACTTTAAATTAATTTTTATCTTGACCATGCAGTTGTAAACAAAATACTTTTTATATTTTTGCAATGTAAAATAATGCATTATACCCAAACCTACTTACCAATGATACTTCTATTTAGTGACACAGATAAATTCATCTCATATTTTACCACTCCCCATAGCCAAAATAAAAGCAGAACTTAAATTCTTTAAAGAGAGAAACATTTATAGGTGACATATTGCTCCTTTTATTATGATCATTATCCAACAAATTTGATAGACAGCTTGTGAGAATGGCTACACACCCACACATAAGTGTATTGAAGCATGAGAGAGGGGAGTGTGTGTTTGTTGTGGTCTTCATGTGATTTGTATGGACCAACAATCTTCTCCTAATCAGTTCATAAACGTTGGGACCAATCCCATATTCCTGCTGCTGGTATCATTCCTTTTTTGTTCACCAGGCATGCAAGATCAGGCCCCTGGGACAGTACTCTAGAGAAAGACTGCATATTTAGCTTTGCAGGAACTTGAATAAACAAGGATAGATTGGTATTTAGGAAGAGCCAAATAGATCTGAGAAGAGCTCTAACGGGTAAGCCCTGCTCCCATTGAAATCAATGGGAGTTTTGACATTGATTTCAGTGGAAGGCGGCTCGGGGGCCATAGAGTAGAATGGGTGTTCACCGTGGTCTGCACGTCCAAGGAAGCTCTCAGCTTCTTGGTCTGCATTGGTCCTTGTGGTATTCGGATTGTTTTCCTTCAGAGTATGCATTTATAGGCCTGAAATACTGCACAACTTGTTTTTTCTCTCATGGCATTTCAGTTCCTGGCTGCTAGAAATACAAGGAGAAGCAATGCAAGCCTGTAGGGTAAAGAAACACAAGTCCCAAGTGCTGTTACAATCTGAGAGCCACCTCTCTTTATTTCTCCAGTTTGAGGGGCATTATATCTGCATGTCGGGTGAGAATGCCAAGAGATTGGGGTGAAGGAGGCAGAAGAATAAATTAGGAAACAGAGAGGAGACAGGGCTGGAGACAGTTACAGCTGGGTAGAAATGGCATAGACCTGGACTGAACAATAGTCAGGAGGAAAGTGACAGCGACTAATGCAATACGGGCGAGATAGAGACGTGGGTTTTCAGGAGACAGAAGGAGGTGTCTGAAAACACCCTGTGTGGGGCTGTACCAAATCTTTGGGTTCCGCTGAATGGTACTGAGCTTTCCTAGAGTCCCCTAAAAATGATCCCAACAATTCTTCTCGAGGAAACCACCCGCCTTAAGTGAGTGAGGCACGGACGGGGTTCGAACCCGTGATCTTCGGTTTACGAGACCGACGCCTTACCACTTGGCCACCGCGCCTGCGTTAAAAATCGCCGCTTGACAGCTATATATGCTGGCATCACTCCCGACAGTGGGCGTGCTCTTAAGATATTTCCGACTGCGTGCGCAGCATTTAATAATAGCAGTTCCTCCCACCGGCAGTGGTCCGAGGCCGCATGCGCAATGGCTTGTTAGTGCGCGCGCTCTGTGTTGTGCGCGGCACAGTGTTGTCGCGCTGCCCAGTAGAGAGCCCGGGGTGAGGGAGGCTCCGCGGGGGCGGCTCACGCTCTGGCGTGGGGAGAGCGAGGGGGTGTTTCCCGCCCAGGCTGGGGGGAAGAGGGACGCGGCCGGAGTGGGGATGGGGCTGTTTTTACTCTAGCTCAAATAGGGGAGGGTGTAAAATTCCCTCCCCTTCTTCCGTTACGGGGCGGGACCGTTAGCCGGAGGAGGGGCGTGGGGCATCCCCTTCATTCTAGGGGAGCCGGTCAAGGGACTGCAGGGAGACCAGCGCTTGCCCGCAGCCGGGGGGGCGGGGTTTGCACACTCACGTTGCACAAGTGGGGTGGTAAAGGGGGGGTGCCTGGCCGTCAGTGTGGGCCAGGGGGAGAAGTGGGAGAGAGGTTTGGGGGTGAGGGGTCTGTGCTGAGGTGTAGGAATGGGGGGTGGGGGTCTCATTCGAGATGCTTCCTCCTCAGTCTGTGTGGGGCGAAAGTCAGTTTTCAGCGGGGGAGGTAGGTACTTCCTGAGAATCGCAAACTTTCTGCGCGGTAATTATTGTATGGAATATACAAATGTGATAAATATTATTGTTTGTCAGTAGATGTCACTCTTTATGTTAGTAGGTAAGTACATACACAGCACAAATCCATCTACTACTTTTGTACAGTCTTATGACTTTCCTCAGGCTGAAAAATTCCCCTCTACAGGGTCCAGGGCCCCCTGGTGGGCTGTGAGCAGGTTTTGGGGGGGTGGGTGCCAAGCAAGGCCAGTGTTAGATTTGCTGGGGACCCAGGCAGAAAGCCAAAGCCTCACTACATGGGGTGAAACCCCCAGGGCTGCACCTGAAGCCTGGGCAATGTAGTTGTGACATGGGGCCCCAGGCAGTTGCCCTGTTTGCTACCCCCTAATGCTTGCTTTGTTTTTTATATGCAGAAAATGAATTCTTGTGGCATGGGTAGACTATGGAATTTTAATAGCATGTTGGAGGCAGGGGTGTGGGGGGGGGGCTCAGAAAGAAAAAGTTTGAGAACCCCCTACTCTAGTGCTAGGGCAAGGTTCAATCCCAACTCCATAGATCAGTGATTTTCAAACTTTTTTTCTGTGGAAGAAAATTGTTGATGCCCATGGCCCAGTGGAGCTGGGGATGAGGGGTTTGGGGTGTGGGAGGGGCTCAGGGCTGGGGCAGAGGTTTGGGGTGAGGGCTCCAGGATAGGGCCAGGAACGAGGGGATCAGGGTGTGGGAGGGGGCCTTGGGCTGGGGCAGGGGGTTGGGGTGCAGGAGGGGGTCTGGGCTGGGTTTGCATGCTTGGGTGGGGCTGGGATGAGGGATTGGGGGGGCTCAGAGCTGGGGCAGGGGGTTGGATTGTGGGCTTACCTTGGGTGGCTCTCGGTCAGCATTGCAGCGGGGGCGGTAAGGCAGGCTTCCTGCCTGTCCTAGCACCATGGACAATGCTGTGCCCTGGAAATGGCCAGCAGCAGGTCTGGCTCCTAGGTGGAGGTGGGCAAGCAGCTCTACACTGCTCTCGCCTGCAGGCACTCCTCCCCCGCTCCAGTTGGCCAGGAAGCGGCCAGTGGGAGTGCGGAGCTGGTGCTCAGGGTAGGGGCAGCATGTGGAGCCCCTTGGGCCCCCTGCCTAGGAGCTGGACTTGCTGCTGACCACTTTCAGGGCACAGCACAGTGTCAGAACAGGTAGGGACTAGCCTGCCTTAGCTGGGCAGCACCGCTGATGGGACTTTTAACAGCCTGGTTGGCAGTACTGACCAGAGACACCACAACCCAGTACTGGGTCGTGACCTGCAGTTTGAAAACCACCTCTATAGATCTTCCCTAAGCCTATCTCTGAGGACAAATCAACAATCAGGTGTGCTGCTCTACTCAAACTCCTCATAGGGCATATTTATGCATCATGTGGGAGTGAGCCTCCAAGCTCAGGTCCATGGGTTTATGGTAGTGGAGCTCACACTAGTACTCTAAAAATAGCTGTGTAGACACTGAAGATTTGTCTCAGACTCTGGGGAAACTTTGAGAGCCTGAGCTCCAGCCCCAGCCACAAAGTTAAAGCACCATCTGTACAGCTGTTTTAAGAATACTAGCATAACCTCTGCTCCCTTGAGTCTGGATTCAGGCAGGGAGGCTTGCTCTCAGACACAGTGTAGATATGCCCAGAGAGATCCTATTAAATCCTCTGAGGAGAATTATCCCAGATACTCGAGTTAAGTTGTTTCCTTGGTTAATTTTGTAAAGTATGCTCCTTCTGGTGCTGATGCCAGACAAAATCAAAAGGTTCTACCTGGTGCAATGAGTCTAAGCAAAATTAAGCTATCTCAGTAGTGATTGCCTATGTTCAAGAGTAACCTTCCTTGCTCTCTTGGTGTATAAATCCTGAATCCCTGTCGTCCTCAAAAATAAAGGTCTAAATGAAGAACTGATTTATCGTCCAGTCAAGAAAAGAATTGCGCATATTGGCATTACTTTATCACAATAAGTTTCCATCACAGAGAAAGCATAATAATATTGCATCTAATAGGAAATTTATATCCAGGGTCTTGAGAAACTCAGACCTCTAACATTTACGTGGGTTAATTTTGGGCTTTTCCTGTATTTCCTACCATGATCTCTTCTTGGAACTGTAGTGCTAGGAGCATATATTTTCTTAATGATTCTGCTACTTTTTTGGAAGTTTTCCATTTTTTCTGAATTATTTTCTTTTTTATGTGGAACTCAAGGAAATATTTAGTTTCTTCATTGTTGAATGGTAAACTCTTTACATTTTCCATATGTTTCTCTTTTTACTCTGCTTATCTTAGATGGGTTTGACATGGAGGCATCAGTAGGTTTCTGTAAGGGGAAACCCTACTTATGCTACATCTAGTATGCCATTCAGGCTGATCTCTAACATGTTCTGGAATAAGTAGTATATCTGGTTCTGTGACTTCTCTTGCAATCCCCATTGCTGGAATTAGGAGAGATTGGAAGAAGGAGCCTTTGTCTGAGTAGGAGGGATTTTCCAGTGAGCCAAGTGAAGTTTCTGTTTTATGTTAAAATCAATATGCTAAAGAGAGTCTGTAAACCTCAATGCGATTCTTTCCATTGTGCCTCTTATATCAGTGACAATTGGGTTTGGAAGTGGTTTCTTTTTTATAAGGGAATCCTCTCTGTAGACTTGTTTAACTGTTACAGAACTTGTTCCAGTTTTGATTGCAAGTGAAGTCTTAACAACATGAAAATATATTTTTATCCTTTGACCCTCAAAGCTGAATTTTGGAAAATTTTTGTTCCTAATCGTTGAGGATTTGAATTTGGATTCATTTGCTGGTAGAAATCCATTTTATATGTGATGCATTGTTTTCTTTACAAGATACTCTTCAGGAAATGCCAGAGTGGCTAATAGAAGAATTTTTTTTTCTTTATTCTGCACAGGAAAATCACTGTATTTTGGGGGATTAACAGTTGTATAATTCTGGTACATGAGGTTGGGTTTCTGAAACCACTAAACCAGTTCAGGCTTTTAAAATGAGACCAGATTTAAGATGATGTCACACTGGATGAATAGTTTACTTGAACTGTCTTACAAAAAGCAAACATTTTTCTATTTGCATGTTCTGCAGATAAAAAAAAAATAAATCATCCAGATACCAATTTTCACTCTTGATGTGTAGCTGAAGAATTCATGTACATCTTCCAAAGTTACTCAAAACTGCTGAAAAGTAAAAAAACAAACATAAAAGACAGCCCCCACCCCGATTTTACAAATCCATAGAGATTAATAGGTATATTTCCTCTAACCTTTTTGTTTAGTCTTTAAAAATGCCACATACGTATTTTTAAATTTGTTAAGGTGATTAAACTGAGTTTCTGTCCTATTAATTGTACAGGAAAATTGGATGTTGTAAGAAATAAGTACAGTGTTTACAAGAAGGAAGATATTAATGTACCATCCTACTACAAAACTTCATTCATGTGTATATATAATTATTAATTGCTGGGATAACCGTATTTTTCTTTACAGAGTGTATTTCACTTCATAAAGTGAGTACCTCCACTGAACCTCAGAACATACTACTTTTCATTCCAAGGAATTTTTTATTTCTTATTTCACAGAGAAAATCCCGTGTCTAAGGAGGTCTAATAGATAACCAAGAACAATCCTTCCTCTTAGACCAAATACAGAGGGTTATTACAGACCAGTGGTCCCCAACCTTTTTTTCTGGCAGGTGCCAGACGAAGGACTGTGGTGGCAGTGCAGCATCCGACGAAATGCTGCCGAATTTCTGCGGCATTTCGGCGGAGATGCCTCTCGATGACATTGCTTGTCAGCAGCAAGCAGTGTCATCGAGAGGCATCGTGGCCAAAATGCCGCTGAAATTCGGCGGCAACACCTCTTGATGACGCTGAATTTTGGCGGATGCTCCACTGCTGGCCAGGATGCAGGCGCAGGCGCCGCGTTGGGGACCCCTGTTGTAGACTGTTGTTACTATGTCACCAAAGCCCTTACCTGCGTAGTCCTGTAAGGTCATATTATTCAACATCTGTAAGTAGCTGTTGGGAGGGTTGGTGAGACATGAGCTGAAGTGCCAGTAGATGCAGATGACACCTTGCTCTACAGTTCCTGTACATCAGTGGTTCTCAAGCAGGGGTTTACAGAGATCTTCCAGAGGGTACATCAACTCATTTAGATATTTGCCTAATTTTACTACAGGCTACATAAAAAGCACTACAAATTAAAATTTCATCCAGGCAATGACTTGTTTACACTGCTTTATATACTGTATACTGAAATGTAAGTACAATGTTTATATTCCAATTGATTTATTTTATAATTATGTGGTAGAAATGAGAAAGTGAGCAATTTTTCAGTAATAGCATGCTGTGATACTTTTGTATTTTCATGTCTGATTTTTAGTTTTTAAGTGAGGTGATACTTGATGTACGCAAGACAAATCAGACTTCGGAAAGGGATACAGTAGTCTGAAAAAGTTGAGAGCCACTGCTCTACGTCAAACTTAAACAGCAGTGTAACAAGTTTTTAGTGTTTTGCTTGAAACACCTCTGTGATTTTTGAAGGTGTTGATGCTACTGGGGAAAATGTTAAGTGGCTTTTGCTGACTCACTCTCATTCATATCTCAGCACTCCATCCAGATATAAGGGTGAGAGAATCTAGGCTGTGGGCTGAGCTTTCCCAAAGAAGGAAACTGAGCCCTGGTCTACACTTAGGGGGAAGGGGGCAGGGAGAGGGGAAGACAGGGAGGGTTGATCTAAGTTAAGCAACTTCAGCTACGTGAATAACATAGCTGAAATCAACGTACTTAGACCTACTTACTGCGGTGTCTTCACTATGGTGAGTCGACTGCTGCCGCTTCCCCATCAACTCTGGTCTGCACCTCTCGCCGAGCTAGAGTACAGAAGTCAACGGGAGAGCACTTGGGGATGATTTATTGCATCTAGACTAGACACAATAAATTGATCCCTGCTGGATTGATTGCTGCCCGCTGATCTGGCCGGTAGTGAAGACATACCTTGAGAAGCAGCTGTGCGTAGGAGAAGGTATGAACTAAAATGCATCTTATTTTTTTTAATAAAGTCATTCCTATGGAAGAAGATGAATTTTTAAAGCAGTTTTCTCAGTGTGTGGATGCTGTCTAAAGCTGAACCCAGGCAACACCTAGCTGACTCTGGATTAAAAAGGAAAGTCCATTTCTCCTAACAACACTTTTTTGTATTCCTCCGTGTCACCTTTATTTATGGAGGAAAAAAACTCGATGACAAAATCCATAAAGCCACCATGTTGTTCTCCTTTAAATGCTTCCTGAAGACTTATCTCTGCTCTGAAGCTTCCAAAACAATGCTGTCTAGCAATGGTTAGGCAGTTGGCAAACTGTCACCTATGCAAAACATGCTTGTTTCACTGTTATTTGTTTCGCCCACACCTACATTTGTTTTATCTACTTGTTGCAGCTCATATCTTGGCATGAGTCTAGAGCGTGAGTGAGCTTCTTGGCTCAGGGACTGACTTTGTGTTACATGTTTGTACTGCACGTAGTCCAGTTGGACCTTACTCCATGATATTGGGGGCCCTACTACTGTAATATAAAAATTCATAAAGCTCTAATAAACAGTTATAAACATATGTTTATGGAGTATTTATGAATGGAAAGAAGCAAATGAACAGCCAACAGTAACATTTTGGAACTAATCTAAATGTTCAGCAAGGTTTGGAATTGGTTCTAAGCACTTTCTGGAGCATAGTTTGTTTTTACTGATATTTAACTGCTTTAACCTGTGGTGATTTTGTGACATGTTCTTTTCATTTTGTTTTCCAGGGAGATTGAGTTGATTTGCAGTTTAAAATTCAGATCTCAGAAGGATGACAAAGGTTTGTTGATAAAATAGCTCATTTAAAAGAAAAATAATATTTTGTGTACACTTTGAAGTTTTGTGTTTCTTTAGTGTCATTGTTAAGGCATCATGAACTAATCAATTATCAGATGTTATGAATGTAATGTCATAACTGCAGTTTTGATTATATTGGAAGATTAAAGAGGGTTATTAGCATATACTCAGGAATAAGATATCCTATCTGCGTGACTAATATGGCCTCAAGTACTGTATTTGATACCTGTTTATGTGCCAGCCAGTCTTGTCAAGAGTTTTGACAACCAGCTTATATTCAAGTGGTGAATAACCAGTCAGAAAGCATGGCAGACTTGCCACAAATCAAGTGTTTTAGATTTGAGTATCCAAGTTAATTCAGATGTGGATATGTCTTGGTGCCAGTGATGTACTGCCCGTGTTTTAAAGAAGAGGCTCCTACAAATATTTTTTCCCTTAGTCTGTGATAAATACCCTATAGTGGGTTTGGAGGGTTCAGCAGAGAGGCAGAAACAGGGTTTTGTTTGGGTTCCTGTTTAGACAACAAGGCTTTCTCAACTATAAACCATACTTTACTGGAAATACTTATATTTTGTTTCTGAAAAATGTGTATAGATGTTTGTGAGTGTTTTTTATTTTTATATAATGTGTTGTCTAAATATATATAATATTTTATTTTATTATTTTTTATATATTATTCTAAAACTATTCTTGCAAGCATAACTCATTAATTCTGTCTTTGCTCCTCATTCATGGAGATATTTCATACCAGTCCTGCACTTATGGTGCATCTCACAGTACCTTCTACTTAATTTAGTCACTAGTTAATGTGGCATTCTGCTTCATCTGATGAAAATCCAAGGAACTAAGTCATTTTATTAAAAATGAAACTTTTAATATTTATTTTGATTTTTATTTTAACCAGATAAAATTCAGCGAGTGACTATATAATGTTAACACATTGTCGGAACACTGCCAAAAATAAAAATGTGTCTGCATTAGTACTGCTACAAGGCATGATCCTGAGAGAGACTTAACTGGCTCTTAGGGACATTTGTAATGAAATGTTATTGACAACATTAATGGAATGAGGCCCATGGTTGTGGTCTTTCTGTGTCTCTTTCAAATAGTTACATTTGATGTCAGAGTATGAGGTTCAATAATTACATTTTTTTGCCTTCCATTAGAAGGCCTTGAAGAACATTTTAGGCATTAATTATTTAATTAGTACCTATTAAGTATTGCAGCACCCTTTTGAGAAATATGGGTATTATCCCTGTTTTACAAGTGAAAACATTTATGCACAGAGAAGTTATTACTGAAATTTTGAGATATAGGTACCGAAAGTAAGCCCCCTACAGCTGTATATAGGCACCTAAATAAGTGGCCTGGTTTTCAGGAGGAGCAAAGCAACTGCAGCTGCCAGTGAAGTCTGTGGGAGTTTGACACCTCTTTAAACAAAACAAACAAAAAAGTACCGACTCTTCTGGTCCTGATTTAACAAACCATTTAAGCCTGTTCTTAAAGTTCAGCAAGGCATATATGCTTTGCTGGATTAGGGGTTTAAATGTAGGCACCCAAGTTTTGAAAATTTTGTCTTCAGTGTCTTCTTCAAGGGCCCAGGGTGAGTCAGTAGCAGATCCTGTAACAGAACTGAGAAGTCTTGGGCCTCAGTCCACAAAGGGACTTAAGCACCTAAATGTGGGATTCGGTTCCGCTGTGCTCCACAAAACTCCTGCTGAATCTTGTAGGCACCTAAACACACTCATTTCCTAAAGTTCTGCCTTTGGGCACATGCACCGCTGTCTCCTACCTACGTCCGAGAGTGATCTTCAACCAGGTTAAGATGGACATCTGCCTTCCTAAGCTGTGTGTGATGCCTGCTCTGGTAGGCAGGTTCAGCGATGCCTAGCAGAGCAGATCCCATTCAAAATCTGGGTGGAGCTGATGAAGCTGATGCTGCTGCTGCCACCACTGCCTACTTTAAAACTTTTACCCCAGTAGTTAGAGCGCACACCTGAGATGTGGGAGACCCAGGTTCAATTCCCCCCTATGCCTTAGGGGGGGAGAGGATTTATACAGAGCTTTCCCAAATCTCAGGAGAGCACTGAGAGAGATTCTGATGAAGGGTTCCTTCAATCTTGTCTGAAGCTGTTCCACTATGGATAAATAAAGAGTGATTGAAGGAGGAGGACTGGACCTCCCACATGGATGCCCTACCCACAACTGAAGTACAGAGGCTCTCTCTCTATATATAAAAAAATTTTTTTTTCTCTTTCTCTCCCCTTCCCCCCAATATTCCCCATCTGTAAAATGGAGTTAGTGATATTTCCTTTCTCCCACTTACTGCACCTCCTCTTGCCATTTTGTGCAGAGTGAAGCAGGCACCTAACTCTGCAAGAGATTGCTGTGGCTCCCAAGCTGCCTGACTCTAGGAAATGGTTTCCCATTTGTTGATCACCAAGCAGATATAGGTGCCTCCCTTGTTGGTTTCTCTCATTGGCTAGCTTAGGCAGCTCCTCACCTTGTGTGGATCTCAATCTTTGGTGCCTCTGTCTGCCCATTTGTTGTATAGTGAGCCTAGGTGTCTAACCCAGGGTTTGTGGATCGCTACGTTGTTCTGTGATTTTCTACGCAATAGAAGTTAAGCATACACAAAGCACTCCCATCTCAACTACACTGCAGAAAGAAGGTGTTTAACCCAAAGAAACACAAAAAAGTACACAGGGTCTGATTTTTCATTTATATGAAAAACCTATTCAAACAGAAGTTAAAATGTATTTGATGGTGTCAGCTGTTTTTTCTAGTTTCATCCCAAAAGATCTTTTGGAGTCTCAGAATTATATTTTCAGGGCTGCTTACACATACACTCACACTTCTGGCTTAGAACTGTAAGTGCTGCTTGAGTCCAGTGTTACAGAGTGGCAGATAAGGGAACAGGGACTGTCAAAGGTATGGTTGATACCGTTGGGAACAAGGTTAGTAGCATTTATAGAAATGAGGAGGTATTCAAGGGAGAAGGTAGTTTTCCTGTGTTATTCACTGAAATGAGGAAGAGCAAGGAAGAAGAGAGAGGAGAAGAAAAATCTCATTAGCAAAGTCTTAGTTATTTATATGGTCAAGTTGACAGAACACAATTTTGATTCATAAAGGCAGTAGAATTAGGTGAGTGGGCGTATAGTTCTGTATTGCTTAAACTGACTAATTAAAAGCCCAGTCCTCTTCTAATGTGTCTGTATAATTTTGCACACAAATCTATATGAAAAGAGTGTTACAGTTGCAAAGTCAAGCACTAAAAGTTAGAAAATGTCAGATGTAAGGTTCCCTATGCAACTTTAATTTGATCCCTTGTGCATATGAATTACGATACCATCTTTATTTACACGATACACCATTTTTTCCACCTAGTTTCTTCCTTCACCACCCTCCCTGCAAGATTCCTTAACCAGTTTCAGCTCTGTCTGCCTCCCCGACTACCGGTCCCCCATTCCCTTCTCCTTGTCCCATTCCACTCACTACACACACCCATCGCACAATCCAGCTCATGTCCCTTTTGGATTAAAATCAAGGCTGTTTCTTCACTTCTATACTGTTGAGCCCTGTAGGTAGGGCATTGAAAGCACAGAGAAGTTATCTGCAGAACTCTGACAAGTCTCTGCTGAGTATGTATGATCTGAGATAATTCAGACTTGTAGTTTGCCCTGATTTGGGATTGCAAAAGCCATATTCCTGACATCAGAACTCCTTTCCAAATTTCAAGTCCCCCCTACAAAAGGTGGATGTGCTACAGCTTGTTAACAAAAGGGCTGTACACCTTTTTTAGCATGAGTAAAACAATATATTTTTGAAAATGGCTGAATGGTTTTAGCTGGAATTAAATAGATATGTATGTATTAGCCCAAAGCAGACACCCAGTATGGAAAATTTCAGCCCAAATGATTAAAAACTGGTAATGTTATAAGCAACTGAAAAGAGTTTTATAACTTTTACTTTTCAAACCTGGTTAGTTTGTACATATGTTTCCTGTAAACATGGCTCATTAGCTTCTCATGAGCCAGCATTCTGCAGTGGAGGTGCTTTCCCTGTAACACAGTAGGTGACTAATCTTGCTGCTGCAAGTCTAACTATTGCTTGTTAGATGTGGCGTCTCTTTATTTGTGGCAGTGCTGTTACTTCCACATCATTTACCACTGAGATATCCCTGCTAGCTAGAATGAATGTTTCCTCTATAGCTAAAAGGGGGAGAAAGCCATGTCTCAGTGTTGCTGCAGGAGCTCTTAAGGTTCCCATCACTTTTAAGCATCAGCAGAGCTGAAGGAGAATCATGCCAGAAACAAATGAAGACCCTGACTGCTGTCAAAAAAAACAAGCATAGCAACCTGCACATGGTGATCAGACTGATGTCCCACAAGGCTAACACGACAAAAGCCATAAAGTTATGTCTACACTGCAAAAAACAACAAAAAAAAAAACCCCACTCAAACACTGCATGAAGACTCAGAGTCCAGGTCAGCTGACTTGAAATTGTGCTACAGGGCTAAAAACAGCAGTGTAGATGATCCCGCACAGGCTGGAGAAGAACATCTAGACTGTTGTTTTTAGCCCTGTACGAACATGAGCTCTGACCTAGGGTCCCAGGACCCTGCAGGGCTGGAGGGTCTGAGCCTGTGTTAAGCTGGGACCTAGAGTCCGAGCCCTATTGCTTTCCTGTGTGCACATGGTTCCAACTTGACTTAGGTCCCAGAAGTGCAGTGGATGTATCTCAGAGTTCCCGGTGGCAGAGAAGCAGCACTGCAGGCAGCCAGCACAGGAGCCAGAAGTGCCATGAGTGCCTGGCCAAACACACTCCCTCTTCCCGCTCTGGCTCCTCACTGCTGCACGAAGCTTACCTGGAGCAGGGAGCAAAGCTGACAAGTGGGAGGTGGTTCCCAACCACCAGGATGCTGGGAGTCATCCCTCCCGTACTGTGCTGATTAGATGGTAGTTGAGTATAACGTCTTCCCAGACTGCAGTCATTCCACTGAGACAACCACCAAAGGAACTAATTATTATGGCACCAGAGTCCCATCCGTAGCATTGTCACAGTTAGGATAGGCAGTAGAGTTTTCCCACAGTGCAACACATTCATTGGGCTAGAGTGTTGACACTGGGGACGTGGGGTCAGGGCCGGTGCAACCATTTAGGTGAACTAGGCGGTTGCCTAGGGCGCCAAGATTTGAGGGCGCCAAAAAGCGGCGCCCCCAAGAATTTTTTTAAATGGTTGCAGCCGCTGCTGCTGGAGAGTTAGTCTGAGCTGCCTGCCGTCAGCAGCCCGGGGCGCCCCCGGGGTCAGCGTGGCGCCGCCGCGGCAGCCCGGCAGCCCGGGGTGCCCCCGGGCTCAGGGAGCCGCTGCGGCAGCCCGGCACGCCCCCTGGGGTCAGGGTGCTGGCGCGGCAGCCCGGGGTGCCCCCGGGGTCAGTGCGCTGCTGCGGCAGCCCGGGGCGCCCCTGGGGTCAGGGAGCCGCTGCGGCAGCCTGGCAGCCCAGGGCACCCCTGGGGTCAGCACTCCACCGCGGCAGCCCAGAGGTTCGGGCTGATGGCGGCTGCGCTGACCTAGGGGAATCCCTGAGCTGCAGGCAGAGGCTCAGAATCCCTCTCCCTCCCAGGGCAGGGGCTCCAGCCTCTGCAATTTTTCTCGTTGCCGGCGGGGGTGCCGGTGGCTGGGCAGAGCTGCGCAGCTCTGCTTAGGGCACGTGGCAGGGGCCCTGCGACAGCGGCGCAACACCAGAGCTTCGCTTCTGGAGGAAAGCCGCGGCTGCCCCCTGGCTCAGCCTCCACGTCAGCCCCAGCGAGGGGCACGGAGAAGAAAAGAGCCTCAGCAGTGGTCTGGTGGAGCGGAGGAAGAAAGAGGACCCCAACGCTCATGCATTGGGCAAGGTAAGCAAGTGCCTCCCCACAGTTCGGCCGCAGGTGCCTGTGCTCCTACCCCCTTGGTCCTTGGCTGGTCCCTGCTCCTGCTCCCCTTGTGCCTGGACGGCTGGAGAGAACAGCAGCCTGCAGAGCTGAGCTGCCTCAGTGCCCCCAGGCACCCCCCTGACCCCATCCCCCCCACAGCCCTGACCCCCAGCTCCGCGCCTAGTCCCTCTGAGCTGGAAACCCCCTCGACCCCATCCCCCCCACAGCCCTGACCCCCAGCTCCGAGCCCAGTCCCTCTGAGCTGGAAACCCTCGACCCCATCCCCCCACATCCCTGAGCCCAGCCCCTGTGAGCTGGGCACCCCTGAACGCAGAGCCCAGCTCCCCACCCAGCCGTGGGCAACAACAGCACCACCCCCAGGCAACCATAGCCCATTAGTACCAACTATCACAATCACCTAGCAACTGCCCATTATATAATTGCAAATGTATACGTACCATTGCAGCTTTTAATGTTTTTAAATAATGTATTTAGTTTATTTTCAAATTATTACAAATTAATTTTTGAATGTATTTCACTAGTTATTTTTTACATTTCCTAATACATGTTACTATAGTATTGCAAATGTTTTATGGAAGGGGCCCCCGATTTTGCTTTGCCCAAGGCCCCCTGAGTCCTCTGGGCAGCCCTGTCTGAGTTTTAAGCCCTGCTGCTATGTTTTGCCTGCAACAAGCAGGCCTAAGCCTGTGAGTGACCCCCATAGCAGCTGCCTGAAGAAGTGCTTAGGGGAATCACGCAGAAGGAGTGTGATATTTGTTTGAGTTCTCTCCTCATGGAGGCTGTGCTCCACTTGGTGCAGGACAGCAGTCTCAGCAGGACTCTAGGCCCAGCACCTTGCCTCAGTTTGTAGATTTGTACTGCACCCATCACCGGGCTCAGTCTGGCACCGCAACCCCTCACCAGTGCCCAAGAAGCAGTCAAAAAAGTTGGATGGACTGGTTAGGTTAGTTGTCATGCTGTTGCTTGGCCAGTGTAGAGACCACTGAATGCATAGTATTCCTCTATGATGTTCTGTCCTGAGCAAAATTGGCATGTTATGAGGTAGTGCCTGTGAGGGACAGGTGTCTGTTTACGTATCCAGCCATCATGTCTTAGGTCTTCTTGGGGTGGACCTTTTCCATCCTGCTTTCATTGGTGATATCTGTGATGCTCTGGTAGACATCTATGAAGACAATACTCTGACAGGATCATCTGGCAATACATCACGAGTTGATGCAAAGGCTCTTACAAAAGCCATTTCTAGTTTCAAGTTTCTTGTTTCTCTTGTTTTGTGGTATGACATTGTTTGAGATGAACATAACTAGCAAACAACTTCAGGCAAAAGAATTTGATATATGTGATGCCATTAATCAACTTGGAGAAACTAAGAAGTTTCTTGTGGGCCGCAGAAGTGACGCAGCCTTTGAGAAAACATTGGTAGATGCAGGTGAACTTGCGGAGGAGTTGGATGTACCGGCACTTTCTGAACCAGATCCAATCCGTATTAGAAAGAAGAGGAAGCAGTTCACTTATGAAGCAGATGACGAACCTATTTATGATCCGAAAGAAAAATTCAAAGTGAACTTTTACTTTGCAGTCATTGACACAGCAATACATTCGGTTGAAGAAAGATTCACATTGATGCAGCAAATTAGTTCAGTATTTGGCTTCATATATGATGTTTACAGTTTGCAAAATAAAACACCAAAGCAAATTATGGAACATTGCTTGAATCTGGAGAAAGCTTTGCAACATGGTGAATCCAAAGATATTGATGCCTTTGACTTGTGCAGTGAATTGCAAGCTATTTTAAGACGAGTCCAAAGGAGTTCATCACCGCAAGATGTATTGAACTTCATATGGGAAAATAAGCTGACAGATAGTGTCCCTAACACAGTTATTGCTCTTCGCATCCTCTTGACTCTCCCAGTTTCTGTGGCCAGTGGTGAGCGAAGCTTCTCGAAGCTCAAGTTGATAAAAACATATATGCAAACATCAGTGTTGCAACAAAGACTTGTTGGGCTATCTACCTTGTCAATAGAACATGACATTGCTCACAGCATTGACTTGGAGGAACTTGTTTCTAAATTTGCTAAATTTAAAGCACGGAAACATAAATTCTAAATCATAACATGTTACTCTGTGACCGTGTATTGTGTATAATGTATGTGATTTGGGGGGGCAGGGGGGCGCAAGATGGAAGTTTCGCCTAAGGTGCAAAATATCCTTGCACCGGCCCTGCGTGGGGGGTGTTTGGAATTTCCAGCTTACCTCTGAGGGAAAATGTGAGCTGTTACTGAAAACACTCACCTGTAAGAGAAAAGCCTTCTTGTTATGAAACACACTGCACTACTTGTTTGCAATGCAGTAAACATAACAAGTCATTGGAGTATATTTGAACTGAATTATTCTGGAGACTATAGACAAGATTTTCCGAAGTGGCTAGTGATTCTAGGAGCCCAACTTGAGATATGTTAAAGGAGCCTGGTTTTCTGAAAATGCTGATCATCCAAACTCTGAAAGGTTAGACCCCTTTAAAATATCTTAACTTGGACACCCAAAAATCACAAGTAACTTTAACATCTTGGCCTATAACTGTGCTCTATGAATGGTTAAGTTCAAACAGGTGACATATAGTATGGAATTCAGGTGTTGCAGTTATTGCCTCCTTTTTCAGTCAGAGATTTTGGTGAGATTTTAGACTGCCAGTAGAATAGCAGGGGTCCCCACATACATACTAGGAGCTCAGTCTGAGGGCTTTGTCATTTTAGTCAACAACAGTTGGAGCCAGAGAGGGAGTGCTGCAAATTCCTCCTGACCCCAGTTCAGTTCATAATTAAAACCAAGCAATTCTAGTTCGTTTGATCCTGCATGCTTTGTTCTCCCTCCTTCCTGGTGCCCTGTTCTGCTGCTCCTTTTGGGTGACTTCAAGTGAAATAAAAGATTGTCACTGAAAGGTAGCCTTGGTTTACACTACGAGTTTAGGTCGAATTTAGCAGTGTTAGATCGATTTTTACTCTGCACCCGTCCACATGACAAAGCCATTTCTGTTGACTTAAAGGGCTCTTAAAATCGATTTTGGTATTCCTACCTGATGAGGGGATTAGCGCTGAAATCGACCTTGCTGGGTCAAATTTAGGGTAGTGTGGATGCAATTCGACGGTATTGGCTTCCAGGAGCTATCCCAGAGCGCTCCATTGTGACCGCTCTGGATAGCACTCTCAACTCTGATGCACTGGCCACATAGACAGGAAAACCCCTGCGAACTTTTGAATTTCATTTCCTGTTTGCCCAGCGTGGAGAGCTGATCAGCACAGGTGACCATAGAGTCTCAGAATCGCAAAAGAGTTCCAGCATGGACTGAACGGGAGGTACTGAATGTGATCGCTGTATGTGGAGACGAATCCGTGCTATCCAAACACCACTCCAAAAGACAAAATGCCAGAATATTTGAAATAATCTCAAAGAGCATGAAGGACAGAGGCCATAACAGGGACCTGCAGCAGTGCCGCATGAAACTTAAGGAGCTGAGGCAAGCCTACCAAAAAAACAGAGGCAAACGGCTGCTCCGGGGCAGAGCCCCAGGCATGCCACTTCTGTGATGAGCTGCATGCCATTCTAGGGGGTGCCCCTACAACTACCCCCCATCCCCCGTGTTTTAACTCTTTCAGTGGACTCTTATGCAACAGGGATCGGGATTTAGGGGACGATGAGGAGGAGGAGGACATTGAAGTTAGCGCACAGCAAGGAAGCAGAGAAAATGTTTTCCCTGACAGCCAGGAACTGTTAATCACCCTGGACCCAATACCCTCCCAACCCACCCAAAGCGGGCTCACAGACCGTGAAGGCACCTCTGGTGAGTTTACCTTTGTAAATATTGTACATAGTTTAAAAGAACACGTGTTTAATGATTGATTTGCCCTGAAGACTTGGGATGCATTCACGGCCAGTACAGCTACTGGAAGGGATGGAGCGGGAATCCTCCAGGGACATCTCAGTGAAGCTCTCCTGGATGTACTCCCAAAGCCTTTGCAAAAGGTTTCTGGGGAGGGCAGCCTTATTCCTTCCTCCATTACCACACCAGGCCAGTAGCACATAGTCTGGAATCATTGCATAACAAAGCATGGCAGCGTATGGTCCCAGTGTTAGCTGACATTCAAGCAACAGCCGTTCTTTATCTCTCTGTGTTATCCTCAGGAGAGTGATCTCATTCATGGTCACCTGGTTGAAATAGGGGAATTTTATTAACAGGACATTCAGAGGTGGCCTTGCCTGCTGGGCTGTTCACTTGTGGCTGAACAGAAACTATCCTCGATGTTAGCCACGCGGTGAAGGGAGGGGTGAAGCAATCATCCCAGAGAATAGAGTGGCATGGAGGGCTTTAGTTGAGTTTGTGCTGCATGTTAACCCGAAAACCGCAGCCCCTCCTTTTAAATGGCCAACACACTTTAAATGGCTAACTCAATGGGTGCTTGGTATGGGACATGAGAGTGCTGCTGTTTGAAACCATTCCCACATATTATGAAGGTTAAAGAAGCCAAAAGACTGTGGCTTACCATGGCTGCCTGCAAGCCAAATTCTGTTGCCTGCCAGCCCTGCATGTATGATCTCTCACACCAAACCGGCAGGCCCTCAATATGAGAGTCAAAATGCAACCTCCCACACTGAAAGAGCCCAGCAGAATGCGTGGAGGCAGACAATGTCAGAGTGCGGGAAAGCACAAAATGAGCTCGAGCGACAGGACAGGAGGGACCAGTGAGAGGAGATGTGGCGTCAGCGTGATAAAAGGAGGCAGGAAGCAATGCTCAGGCTACTTGCGGATCAAACTCATATTCTCCGGCGTATTGTTGAGCAGGACAGGCAGCAGGAGGAACTCAGACTGCTGCTGTAGCCCTTGTGTGACCAACTGCCCTCCTCCCCAAGTTCCATAGCCTCCTCACCCAGACACCCAAGAAAGTGGCTGGAGGGCGCCCCCCCCACCCAAGCAACAGAAAGCTGGCATTCAATAAGTTTTGAAGTGCAGTGTGGCCTTGTCCTTCCCTGATTCCCTCCTCCCCCACCTCTCCCAGGCTACCTTGGCAGTTATCCCCCCATCTATGTGACAAAGTAATAATAAAGAATGCATGAATTTTGAACAACAATTACTTTATTGCCTCTGCAAGCGGTGATCAAAGGAGGGAGGGGAGAGCGGTTGGCTTACAGGGAAGTAGAGTGAACCAAGGAGGCAGGTTTTTATCAAGGAGAAACAAACAGAACTTTCACACCGTAGCCCCCTGACCAATCATGAAACTGGTTTTCAAAGCTTCTCTGATGCACATCGCACACTGCTGTGCTTTTCTAATCGCTCTGGTGTCTGGCTGCGCATAATCAGCGGCCAGGCAATTTGCCTCAACCTCCCACCCTGCCATAAATATCTCCCCCTTAATCTTACAGAGGTTGTGGAGCACACAGCAAGCACTAATAACGATGGGAATATTGGTTTTGCTGAGATCTAACCAAGTCAGTAAACTGCACCAGCGCGCTTTTAAACATCCAAAGGCACATTCTACCACCATTTTGCACTTACGCAGTTTATAGCTGAACAGCTCCTGACGACTGTCCAGGCTGCCTGTGTATGCTTCGTGAGCCAAGGCATTAAAGGGGTAGGCTGGGTCCCCAAGGTTAACTATAGGTATTTCAACATCCCCAACAGTTATTTTCTGGTCTGGAAAGTAAGTCCCTTGCCCCAGCCATTGACACAGACCAGAGTTCCTAAAGAACTTGATTGCAACACAGCTCTGCCAAATCCAGAATCATCCGTGGCCTGCTGGATGATGGCGCAACACATCGTGAATTGGATTTTTTTCATGGCCAGTGGTTTTAATTAAAACTGTTCTTTCATCAACACCGGTTACCGTTCTGTTGCTCAGGAGATCGAATATCATTGGTGTTTTGTCCATATTTCCTATTCATGACAGTTCAAATGCATATTCCTTTTGATATTTTATAATAAACCTTTGGAAAGATTCGATTTTTTTCTTCCAGATCTGTAGGCAGCTTTTGCGCTATCTTTGTTCGCTGATGAAGACAGAGACCATGATGGTTCATGAAGTGAGTACACCAACCCGCTGATGCGACAAACATTGACGGCTTTACTGACTTGTATTTGTCGTCTTTCGACATTTGCAGAGCACACAGATGAATTCCAGTTCTACTGACATTGTAACTTTTTGTCGACATTCAACAACCCAGTTATTGAGAACTTTCTCTAGCTCAGGAAATGAAGCGCACCTCATTGGACATTTTTCTTGCTTCTTGGCATGTCTTTTAGTGTTGTTTTATTTTTTCTCCATACTCTTACTTGCTTCTCATTGATACAGACTTCACTAGCAGCGGCGCAATTATTGTTTGCTTCTGCATATTCAACAACTTTATGTTTGAATGCTGCATGATAAGAAGACCTTTTTCTTTTGATTTCACCATTCCTTTTAAATACTAATATGACAATAGATTATTATTATTGTAGTTATAGATTTTGTAAGATTTTATGTAGGAATTTCACCTGCTTTATCACTGTCAAATTATTATTATTCTTTATTTATTTCAAAGCAGCCCTGTAGATTGGCATGTCTGTGGGGATAACAATTTTATTAGAGGTTCCATCGATTCTGCACGTTATATTTTCATATTGGCTCGAGACTTGTGAGGTCCATGTCATAAACAGATGGTTAAGGGTTAATGTCTCTTTTACCTGTAAAGGGTTAAGAAGCTCAGTGAACCTGGCTGATACCTGACCAGAGGACCAATGGGGGGACAAGATACTTTCAAATCTTGGTGGAGGGAAGTCTTTGTTTGTGCTGTTTTTGTTCTTTGTTCGCTCTTGGGGCTAAGAGGCACCAGACGTGCACCTCAGGTTTCTCCAATCTTTATGAAACAGTCTCTCATGTTCAAAATAGTACTAGCTAGAAAAGGCGGATTAGTCTTATGTTTGTTTTCTTAACTTGTGAATGTGTATTTTGCTGGAAGGATTTTACCTCTGTTTGCTGTAACTTTGAAGTTCAGGCTAGGGGGGAGGTTGTCCCTCTAGGCTATTTGAATTTGAATACCCTGTAAACATTTTCCATCCTAATTTTACAGAGATAATTTTTACTTTTTCTTTCTTTAATGAAAAGCCTTCTTTTTTAAGAACCTGATTGATTTTTTCCCTTGTTTAAGACCCAAGGGGATTGGGTCTGAACTCACCAGGGATTGGTGGGGGGAAAGGCTAATTCCTCTCTGTTTTTAAGGTCCAAGGAGTTTGGATCAGTGTAGTCTCTCAGGGTAGCCCAGAGAGAGGAAAGTCTGGGAGGGAGAAAGGAGGGGGGATGGTTTATTTCTCCTTGTTTTAAGACCCAAGGGGTTTGGGTCTTGGGTTCCCCAGGGAAGGTTTTGGGGGAACAGAAAGTGTGCCAAACACTATATTTTGGCTGGTGGCGGTGCTATCAGAGTTAAGCTAGGAATTAAGCTTAGAAGGGTACATGCAGGTCCCCACTTTTTGGACGCTAAAGTTCAAAGTGGGAAAAATACCTTGACAGTCCATTTCAAGCCAACCTAGTCCACCAAACAAAGCCTTTGCAACTTTAAAAGGCTGCAGTATTGACATCTGTTTTAACCTTATTCCCAGATTCTGGACCTTAGCGTCCAAAATATGGGGGTTAGCATGAAAGCCTCCAAGCTTAGTTACCAGCTTGGACCTGGTACTGCTGCCACCACCCAAAAAATTAGAGTGTTTTGGGGCACTCTGGTCCCACTGAAAAACCTTCCCTGGGGACCCCAAGACCCAAATCCCTTGAGTCTCACAACAAAGGGAAATAATCCTTTTTCCCTTCCCCCCTCCAGATGCTCCTGGAGAGATACACAGACACAAGCTCTGTGAAACTACGCAGAGTGATTCCCCCTCTCCGTTCCCAATCCTGGAACAAAAGTACTTTCCTATTCCCCCCAGAGGGAATGCAAAATCAGGCTAGCAATCCAACACACAGAACTCCCCTGATTTCTTCCTCCCACCAATTCCCTGGTGAGTACAGACTCAATTTCCCTGAAGTAAAGAAAAACTCCAACAGGTCTTAAAAGAAAGCTTTATATAAAAAGAAAGAAAAATACATACAAATGTGCTCTCTGTATTTAGATGATACAACACAGGGTCAATTGCTTAAAAGAATATTGAATAAACAGCCTTATTCAAAAAGAATACAAATCAAAGCACTCCAGCACTTATATTCATGCAAATACCAAAGAAAAGAAACCATAGAACTTACTATCTGATCTCTTTGTCCTTACACTTAGAAACAGAAGACTAGAAAATAGAACTACTTCTCCAAAGCTCAGAGACAGCAGGCAGACAGACAAAAGACTCAGACACACACTTCCCTCCACCCAAAGTTGAAAAAATCCGGTTTCCTGATTGGTTTTCTGGTCAGGTGTTTCAGGTGAAAGAGACATTAACCCTTAGCTATCTGTTTATGACACGCCCCCCAAATTGCAGACAGTGGGGAAGCTCACTGGCGGCAATTTCCTTCTAGAACTTGAAAATAAACAGATTAATACAACACATGCACCTTTACATATACTACTTAGTATATAACTAACAGACTTTTACATTTTAAGAACACTTTTTAACTACTGGATTCTGGGAAACTCTCACGGGAGAGTGCATCAGCAACTTTGTTAGAAGCTCCTGTGATGTGTTGAATTTCAAAATCAAAATCTTGGAGAGCTAAACTCCAACGAAGAAGTTTCTTGTTGTTCCCCTTGGCAGTATGAAGCCACTTTAGTGCAGCATGGTCAGTTTGTAGTTGGAACCGCCGTCCCCAAACATATGGGCGTAGCTTTTCCAGGGCGTACACAATGGCATAGCATTCCTTTTCACTGACTGACCAGTGACTTTCCCTCTCAGACAGTTTCTTGCTGAGAAACACGACAGGATGGAAGTTGTGATCTGTTGCTTCCTGCATGAGCACTGCTCCTATACCACGCTCAGATGCATCTGTGGTTACTAGGAATGGTTTGTCAAAATCCGGGGCCCTGAGCACAGGGTCAGACATGAGCGTTGCCTTAAGCTGGGTAAAGGCTTTTTGACACTCATCAGTCCACTTAACGGCATTTGGCTGGGTCTTTTTGGTCAGGTCGGTCAATGGGGCAGCGATTTGGCTGTAGTGTGGTACAAATCGCCTGTAGTATCCGGCCAAGCCTAAGAAGGATTGGACCTGTTTCTTTGACCTTGGGACAGGCCACTTTTGGATAGCATCCACCTTGGCCTGTAGGGGGTTTATGGTTCCTCGACCCACCTGGTGCCCCAGGTAAGTCACTCTGTTTTGGCCTATTTGACACTTTTTGGCCTTAACAGTTAGTCCTGCCTGCCTGATGCGCTCAAAGACCTTTTCCAGGTGGAGTAGGTGTTCGGGCCAGGAGTCTGAAAAAATGGCCACATCATCGAGGTAGGCAACTGCAAATTCTCCCAGTCCAGCTAGTAGACCATCTACCAGCCTCTGGAAGGTGGCGGGTGCATTTCGAAGGCCGAAAGGAAGGACATTGAATTCATACACCCCCGCATGGGTGACGAATGCTGACCTCTCCTTGGTAGGTTCATCTAGCGGTACTTGCCAGTACCCCTTGGTTAAGTCTATTGTAGAGATGAACTGGGCACGTCCCAACTTTTCCAATAGCTCATCAGTGCGTGGCATTGGATAGTTGTCCGGACGAGTTACAGCATTTAGCTTACGGTAGTCCACGCAGAAGCGTATTTCCCCATCTGGTTTGGGTACCAGAACCACTGGAGATGCCCATGCACTGGTAGATGGGCGGATTATACCCATCTGTAGCATGTTCTGGATCTCCCGTTCTATAGCAGCTTGGGCATGAGGAGACACTCGGTAGGGTGGGGTTCTGATTGGGTGAGCATTACCTGTATCAATGGAGTGGTATGCCCGTTCAGTCCGTCCTGGGGTGGCTGAGAACAATGGGGCGAAGCTAGTGCACAGCTCCTTGATTTGTTGCCGCTGCAGACGTTCCAGGGTGGTTGAGAGGTTCACCTCTTCCACGCCACCGTCTTTTTTTCCTTCGTAGTAGACACCGTCAGGCCACTCAGCATCATCTCCCTGGACTGTAAACTGACAAACCTGTAAGTCTCTGGAATAGAAAGGCTTGAGAGAATTAACATGGTACACTTTAGGCTTTAGTGAGGAATTGGGAAATGCTATGAGGTAGTTTACAGCTCCCAGGCGCTCTTGGACCGTGAATGGCCCTTCCCATGATGCTTCCATCTTATGGGCCTGTTGCGCCTTCAAGACCATAACCTGGTCTCCTACCTTGAAGGAACGTTCTCTGGCATGTCTGTCATACCAGGCCTTTTGCTCTTCTTGAGCATCCTTTAGGTTCTCTCTAGCAAGGGCTAAAGAGTGTCGGAGGGTGCTTTGTAGGTTGCTTACAAAGTCCAGAATGTTAGTTCCTGGAGAAGGCGTAAACCCCTCCCATTGCTGCTTCACCAACTGTAATGGCCCCTTAACCTCGTGACCATACACAAGTTCAAATGGTGAAAACCCTAAACTGGGATGTGGTACAGCCCTGTAGGCAAACAGCAACTGCTGCAACACTAGGTCCCAATTATTGGAGAATTCGTTGATGAATTTTCTTATCATGGCCCCCAAAGTTCCATTGAACCTTTCCACCAGGCCATTGGTTTGATGGTGGTACGGGGTGGCAACCAAGTGATTCATCCCATGAGTTTCCCACAGTTTTTCCATGGTCCCTGCCAGGAAATTAGACCCTGAATCTGTAAGGATGTCAGAGGGCCAACCTACCCTGGCAAAGATGTCTGTTAGGGCCAGGCACACAGTGTTAGCCCTGGTGTTGCCTAGAGCTACTGCTTCTGGCCATCGGGTAGCAAAGTCCACTAAAGTCAGTATGTACTGCTTTCCTCTGGGCGTCTTTTTTGGGAAAGGGCCCAGAATATCCACAGCTACTCGCTGAAATGGGACCTCAATTATGGGGAGTGGCTGGAGAGGGGCCTTGACCTGGTCTTGAGGCTTACCCACTCTTTGGCGTACCTCACAAGACCGGACATACTTGGCAACATCCTTGCCCATCCCCTCCCAGTGGAAGGACTTCCCCAACCGGTCCTTGGTTCTGTTCACCCCAGCATGGCCACTGGGATGATCATGGGCTAAGCTTAAGAGCTTCCCCCGGTACTTAGTTGGAACCACCAACTGTTTTTGCGGCTGCCATTCTTCCCGGTGTCCACCAGAAAGAATTTCCTTGTATAAAAGTCCTTGGTCTATAACAAACCGGGATCGATTAGAAGAGCTGAGAGGCGGTGGGGTGCTCCGTGCCGCCGCCCACGCTTTCTGAAGGCTGTCATCTGCTTCCTGTTCAGCCTGGAACTGTTCCCTTGAGGCTGGGGTCACCAGTTCTTCCTCAGACTGTGGACTTGGGCTTGGTCCCTCTGGAAGCGATGTAGGTGATGGGGTTGTTTCCGTTGCTGGTGAACCGCTCTCCGCTGGTGCACGTGAGGGTATTTCAGGCTCTGGCTGAGCCTTTTGGGTATGGCTGTCTTTTGCTTCTGCCAGTTCTGGCTTGCTGGCGCCCTCTGGCGTTGAGTTTGAAGATGTGGTTGCACTTGCTGGTGCTGGTTGCTGTTCCAGTTCCGGGCCTGGGACTGGAGATGCTGTGGCTGTTTCAGTGGTAGGCATGGAATCCGGGTCCACTACCTCTGTCTGGGTCTCTGGTAACACAGACGGGGCCTCTGTGGACGGCTCAGGAACAGGAATGGGTCTGGAAGCTTGCCTGGTTTGGCTACGGGTAACCATTCCCACTCTCTTGGCCCGCCTCACCTGGTTGGCCAAGTCTTCCCCCAGTAGCATGGGGATAGGATAATTGTCATAGACTGCAAAAGTCCACATTCCTGACCAGCCTTTGTACTGGACAGGCAGTTGAGCTGTAGGCAAGTCTACAGCTTGTGACATGAAGGGGTAAATTGTAACTTTGGCCTTTGGGTTGATGAATTTGGGGTCAACGAAGGATTGGTGGATAGCTGACACTTGTGCCCCCGTGTCTCTCCACGCAGTAACCTTCTTTCCGCCCACTCTCAAATTTTCCCTTCGCTCCAAGGGTATTTGAGAGGCATCTGGGCCTGGGGATCTTTGGGGTGATGGTGGTGTAATGAATTGCACTCGCATGGTGTTCTTGGGACAGTTGGCCTTGATATGTCCCAGTTCATTACACTTAAAGCATCTTCCATCTGATGGGTCACTGGGCCGAGGTGAGTTACTGGAGACTGGTGAGGTTGAAGAGTAGGGTATCTGTGGCTTTACTTGGGTGGTATGTAGGGTCTTTGGCTGTCCTCGGTTGTAGGGTTTATGGTCTGTGTGCCCCCTGGGGTAATCGTTCCCCTTGACAGTAGCTTTTTTGCTTTCTGCCAGTTCCATCCATTTGGCTCCAATCTCCCCCGCCTCAGCGATAGTTTTGGGATTTCTATCTTGTATGTACCGTGTGATGTCTTCAGGAACACCATCCAAGAACTGCTCCATTTGTATGAGGAGGTTCACTTCTTCCAAGGTTTGAATGTTGTTTCCTGTTAACCAGGCCTCATAGTTTTTTGCAATGTAGTAGGCGTGTTTGGGAAATGACACCTCTGGTTTCCATTTTTGGGTTCTGAAGCGCTGACGGGCATGATCTGGGGTTATCCCCATCCTGTATCTGGCCTTGGTTTGAAAAAGTTTATAGTCGTTCATTTGCAGCTTAGGCATTTCAGCTGCCACCTCTGCTAAAGGTCCACTGAGTTGTGGCCTTAATTCTACCATGTACTGGTCTTCGGGGATGCTGTACCCAAGACAGGCTCTTTCAAAATTTTCCAAGAAGGCCTCGGTGTCATCACCTGCCTTGTAGGTGGGAAATTTCCTGTGCTGTGGAGCAATACTTGGCGCCGGGTTGTTAGGGTTGGCTGGCACATGCAGCCCAGCTTTTGCCATCTCCAGTTCATGTTTTCTCTGTTTTTCCTTCTCTTCCATTTCTTTTTGTTGTTTTTCCATTTCTCGGCGGTGGGCCACCTCTTCTTCCTCTAGTTTTCTTTTGTGTGCTGCCTCTTGGGCTGCCTGTTCTCTTTGGAAGGCTGCCAGTTTGATGCTTTCTTCCTTTTCTTTTATCTCCATCTCTTTTTGTTTTATTTCCAGTTGTCGCCTGTGTTCAGCTTCTTTTAATTGGTCTTCGGCCTCCATTTTTGTCCTAGTAGACATGGTTCCTGTTTTCTTGTGTTGGGGTGCCCTCCGGTGTTTCTCTGTTGAACTGCAGGCTCTGTTGCCTCCTGAAGTCTGCCTAGCAACAGTGCTTTTTTCCCTTTCTCTCTCTAGCTAATGTTCAATGAAGGGAAACCAGAAAAACCACTTTATTTGCATGCATATAAGTGCTGGTACTTGCCTCCTAATGGGAGGGCTATTGCATGACAAAAGACCCTCAACAGTCTTCTCGCTTAACATGCAAACCACAAACTGCTAGAGAGAGCAGAAAAAAAAAATTCTCTCTGGTTCCCTTTTAAAACCAAACTGTTTCTCTCTGCTAAAAAGCCCTTAGCAGAGAAAAGAAAAATATAATATTCCTACTGGCTTCTGGATTCTGTCTATATCCCGCCGCTGCCACTCATGTTTTAACCTTATTCCCAGATTCTGGACCTTAGCGTCCAAAATATGGGGGTTAGCATGAAAGCCTCCAAGCTTAGTTACCAGCTTGGACCTGGTACTGCTGCCACCACCCAAAAAATTAGAGTGTTTTGGGGCACTCTGGTCCCACTGAAAAACCTTCCCTGGGGACCCCAAGACCCAAATCCCTTGAGTCTCACAACAAAGGGAAATAATCCTTTTTCCCTTCCCCCCTCCAGATGCTCCTGGAGAGATACACAGACACAAGCTCTGTGAAACTACGCAGAGTGATTCCCCCTCTCCGTTCCCAATCCTGGAACAAAAGTACTTTCCTATTCCCCCCAGAGGGAATGCAAAATCAGGCTAGCAATCCAACACACAGAACTCCCCTGATTTCTTCCTCCCACCAATTCCCTGGTGAGTACAGACTCAATTTCCCTGAAGTAAAGAAAAACTCCAACAGGTCTTAAAAGAAAGCTTTATATAAAAAGAAAGAAAAATACATACAAATGTGCTCTCTGTATTTAGATGATACAACACAGGGTCAATTGCTTAAAAGAATATTGAATAAACAGCCTTATTCAAAAAGAATTCAAATCAAAGCACTCCAGCACTTATATTCATGCAAATACCAAAGAAAAGAAACCATAGAACTTACTATCTGATCTCTTTGTCCTTACACTTAGAAACAGAAGACTAGAAAATAGAACTACTTCTCCAAAGCTCAGAGACAGCAGGCAGACAGACAAAAGACTCAGACACACACTTCCCTCCACCCAAAGTTGAAAAAATCCGGTTTCCTGATTGGTTTTCTGGTCAGGTGTTTCAGGTGAAAGAGACATTAACCCTTAGCTATCTGTTTATGACACCCACTTTTTGGACGCTAAAGTTCAAAGTGGGAAAAATACCTTGACAGTCCATTTCAAGCCAACCTAGTCCACCAAACAAAGCCTTTGCAACTTTAAAAGGCTGCAGTATTGACATCAATAAATGAGTCAGCAAACTTTGGCTCCCGGCCTGTCAGGGTAAGCGGCTGGTGGGAAGTTTTGTTTACCTGGAGCATCTGCAGGCGTGGAGCCCCTTAGCTCCCTGTGTCCGTGGTTCGCCGATCCCAGCCATTGGGACAGTGGTAGTTCAGGGGAAGAATTCTTCCGCTGACCTAGCTACTACCTGTTGGGATGGTGGATTAACTATAGTGATGGGAGAACCCTTCCCGATGCTTTAGTGAGCCTACAGTGAAGTGCTACAGTGGTGCAGCTGCAGCATTTTAAGTATAGACATACCCTAAATCCATAGTTTTTAGTGTCCTGTAGAGTTATGAATTTAAGTCCCCAGACTTACCTTCTGAAGGTGTTGTGTAGGTGTCCATTGAGGACAAAGAATGGGAGGTCAGATATGAAGTGATTGCTTTGTGAAAAGTGACTGCACATGAGTGATAGGGTATTTTTGTCAATTATTTTTGTGTGATTTTCATCCATATAGTTGTTTTGGGACTTTTGATGCACAGGATGAGGTACACTATATCTTGTGATAGGCATGTGTAGCATCCATGGATCTTGAAAGGTGTGATGTGGGGAAGTATAGATATGTCTGAAGGTTTTCTGTTCTTCTGGTAGGATCCAGTGCTGCTTTGAATTTGTGTCTTGGTCTGTGAGACGTTTGCTTCTGATGATGAGCTTGGAGAGGTTAAAAGACTTAAGAGATTTAAAGTTAATAGTCTTCATTTCTTTAAGTACTACAGCTTGTTGGTTTTTAAATTAACAAGCTGAAATTTATTAGTGTAGGTTTATAGCAAATGATAAAGAGCAATGATACATGGTATTAATTTCTCCCCCACAGGTGATACCTCTCTTCCACACACAGACTGCTGCAGTGGAAAGACTATCCTAACTAATTAAAAGCATCATTACTGTAGTAATACATAAGATCAAAGGAGTTTTTATGTTTGTGTTCAAATACTGTTAGACTATTTCAGGGGTTCAAAAACTTCATTGCACTGTGACTCCCTTCTGACAACAAAAGTTACTACATCACCCCGGGAGGGGGGGACCAAAGCCTGAGCCCGCTCAAGCCCTACTGCCCAGAGGGGCGGGAGCAGGGGGGCCAAAGTCAAAATCCAAGGGTTTCAGCCCCAGGCAGGGGGCCTATAAACTGAGCCCTGCCACCCAGGGCTGAAGCTCTTCGGCTTTGGGCAGTGGGGCTCAGGGCTTCGGGTTCAGCCCCAGCCGCAGGCCTTACTAAGTCTAATCCCAGCCCTGTTGACCCCATTAAAACGGGGTCATGACCCACTTTGGGGTCCCAACAATTTTGAGAACTGTTGGACTGTTTTATTACAGCATATGCAACTCTGATCATCCTCATCCTAGAAGAAAATGTAATGTACTTGGAACTTTAGCTGGTGCTCAGGTTTTGGGATGGTGCCAAATTGGTGTGGCCATACTGAATGAATGATGTGAGCATAACTTGACATGACTTAAACATGGCTGAATGGCTGCAGAGAATCTGGGGGCTGGTTCCCTTTAAGCAGAAGCAAATTTGATAAAGAACTGGGAAAGTCTGCGTGTATGACTGATATTGAACCTATTGGTTGGCAAATATGAGCACATGCAAAAGTAAATATCACATGTGTAAAGTTCCAGCATGGAGCACAGGTCGACTTGGTTATAATGACCTTACTGCAAGGACGTCACACAGAGAGCCAGAGTGAATGAATGATGCGTGAGTAAATGTGGGGTGATCTTTGGTACCTAATTAGTAACACCACACCCGCTGGGCATGCTTTTAAGACATATGACTCCTTTGAGAGGAAAGAGTATAAGAATCAAGCAAAGTAAATTACTGTGGTTGGGATTCCTTAATTGATGCTTGAAGAAGCAACGCTGCTAGACAGAGTAGCCAAAACTCTACTCCGTGGGCTCGAGTAGGACTGTGAACCAGAGGGGTCTCAAGGCAGCCAAGGCCTTGCCTTGAGGGAATCCGAGACAAACCAGAGGGCTGAGAAGAACTGAGCAGGAGAGAAGCAGCCATCTATTAAACTGGTAACCACCTTCTGTGTTTCCCAAGCAGGAACTATGTGAGGCTATCACAGGGCCTGTTTGTGAAAGAGAGACTCATTAAGAGGAATGTATAGCTCTTAATTTCTAACAAACATAGGAGTTATGTGCTTAATATAACCCTTTACCGCTTGTGTAATTCTTTCTCAATAAATTGCTGTGTATTGCAGATAATTTCTGTGGACCTTTATCACTGGTATGACAGTAATTTGCTCCACTGGGAGCCAGTAAAGATCCATTTCAGGGGTAGTAGCGCCCCCCCGTTGTCAACACCAGGGACGCTATTTTGTAGATTGTGATGGGAATCTATTGGGTGTCAAATTCCTCCAACCCCAGTAGACACTTTCTTCAAATAATTGATCTATTTATCTTTTTTTCCAAAATGATGTGATTAAAAATCCCATTTAAAAAAAATTCAACTCATATTTGGTGGCTACTTCGTTATGAGTGTCAAGTGCATCCTTCTAGCCTTGTTGCATGTAGTGATGACACAGCCAAAGGGAGGGGCCAGTGAGGAGTCTAAAACATCTCAGTTCTTGACCAATAGACATGGTTTAAGTCTAACTGCTTTCTATCACAGTACTTGGTACTTTGTTACTACAGTGATAGTCAGACAGACATTTTCTTCTGTCACCTGCATGAATAATCCAAAACAGGACCCAGCCTCACTCATTCTCTCTTGCTGTTAAAAAACAATCAGTACATATTGTAGTGTACTGCAGTTTTCTTTGTGCTTTAATTCAGCTTCCTCAGTTTTGTTGGCTTTTCTTTCTTAGCATACGTAAGTTTGGATTAAAGTCTGTTCAGTTGTCTCCTTCAACATTTTTACTTAGTCAAGCAGCGTTAGCTTTGTATGACTTGACATTCTTGCACTCTGTGCTAGGGACTGCAGATGACTCATTTATTTAAACTTTTTTTATTTTTGGCTCGTTCAAAGAACAGAGATCATCTCTATGCATGGTATTACCTAATTGTTTGTTTGAATTTAAAATACTGCCAGAGCTTGACCAGTTCAGTTGCTTTCATTCCCACTCATTGTTAGCTGGGTGGCCAAGTAAAAATGAATACTTCGAGTATCTTCACTTTTAAAATTATGTATTTGTCCAGTAGTTATAACCACTTGAAGCAGTATTTCCTAAAATGTTTTATTTTGACATCATATACTAATTTATTAAAATAGGATTGATCATTGCTTGCTTAGCTTTGGTTTTTATTTTTCTTCTTTGGTTTTTAAGAACCTTGTAATTTACTTGTATGTGAGCTGAATGGAATTTATGACCCCCCCACCCCCGATATAAACTCTCACTTTAAAGGCATGTCTTGGGATGCCATGCATTATGAAAAAATAACAGCACCGTACTTTAGTATGCAAAATTTACAAAAATAAGGTCTCGCTCTGCCTTGATGAGCTTTCCATTGAAAAGATATAGAGACAGTGATGCATGTTGAATGTAGATTTGATTGTTGGCTGATAGGCTTTGTAGAATAGCAGTGTTTCAAATCTTTTTTTTTTTTTAACCAGGAGAGGAAAGAGATTTGGTGTGCTTTAAATGGGGACCTCTATCACGCTCAAGAATAGTATCAAAGAATATGACTTAAGTCTCATATACCTACATTTTATATAAGATGGTCAACTTCTGAACTGTGCTCCAAACCTTCCAGGAACTATGGTTTAAACTTTATAGTTTGATGATTGCTATTAAATACTGCATGTAGCATGTTACCTCAGGGGTGGGAAAACTACAGTGGTCTGCAGGACTGTCCTGCTTGGCTCCTGAGCTCCTGGCCCGGGAGGTTAGCCCCTGGCCCCTTCCTTTCTCCTGTCCCCGCTCCTCTGCAGCCTCAGCTCGCCCGCTTGCTCAGCTGCAATGCTCTGGGCAGCGCAGCTGCAGAGCCTGGCCTGACCTGGTGCTCTGTGCTGCGTGGTGGTGGCGGCGGTGGTAGAGTGGCCTGGCTCCAGCCAGGTGGGCATGGCTGTAGTGCTGCCAGCCACTGGTGCTTCAGGCAGTGAGGGGGCAGGGACCGGGAGGGGCTGGATAGAGGGCAGGGGAGTCCAGGGTGGTGGTCAGGGGTGTGGACAGTGGTCAGAGGGGAAATGGGGTTGAATGGGGGCAGGGGAGTCCAGGGCGGTGGTCAGGAAGGAGGGGAGGGTTGGATGAGGCAGGAGTCCGGGGGGGGGGGCAGGCCACAACCCCCTCCTCTAACTGCCCTTCATACAATTTACGAAACCCCATGGGGCACTCAGGCCAAAAAATTTGCCCACCCCTGTGTTACCTTGTGTGTGTAAACAGAAGATGTGTATCGCTGAATGATTATTAGTCTTGAAGAAATATTTCCTGTGTTTATGGAACATGACTCTTTTCTATTCCATTTGAAACAGATAAACACTCAGCAGCCATGCAGGGGTTCTTACTGTTCTAGACAAGCATTACACTTTGTGAATTTTAAACCATTTGACATTAACAGCATAAACTGTAGGGTATTTGATACCAGTTTTCTCACCAAAACAAAAAAATATTTGAACAGTAGGATTAGTGATCCACAGCAGTGGAATTTCTAAAGAGCTGCATAGAAATGTTTATTTCCATTTTAAAGTAATGGAAATAAGATTACTCTCACACCTGATTCCCAAAATGTTAAGTGAACTTGTCAGGTTTGTGGTTTTCTTTTGGTAGTTTATAGAAGGGATGACTACACAGTATTTATAATGCCGGTAGTTACAAGAATTTGCTCTTTTAGCCCTGGTAATTAAAAAACAATTTTTTCTTGGTCCTCAGTTGATGATTGAGAATGTGGAGTAAAACTGACTTTGGTGAATTAATGCTCTGCTGCAGTATGACTCTGCTAACCATCTCCAAAAGTCATTGTCCATTTTCTTGCTAAGTGGCAAAAGTTTGCTCCCACATACGGTATTTGACATCTAAATTTTTTCTGGTCTTCAAAGGAAAGTTCTAGTTGATTTTCATTTTTTTGCCTATAATCCTGGTGTCTGGGTGCTGGGAAGATAATTTTCTATAGTTCTAGATATAAAATGTACTATGTACAGTATGGATCTTCTGCTAAATTTCTAGAATGGAACATGCCGCCGGTCTGGTATTCACTACTTTACAAATATCTCTGTTGTGGTTTTTTCCCAGAAAGTTACATTTTAAAGCTTCAGTTTGTTATGCTGTTAAGTTTTAAAAATCCATTTTTAGGGAATTTGTACCTCAATATTTTTATTCTCATTCCTTTTGGGGGCTGTGGTTACTCAAGTGTTACCGTAGCAGGGGGTCAGGAGTTAATATTTCTGATGGCATGTTTTTGGTTGCTTTTGCTGATTTACTATCTGAAATGATAGTATTTGTCAACAACAAAATGTACACAGTTTATCTTTTTTATTTGAGACACATAGCAAAAATGCTGATGTCAAACATTTCCTCAGTAGCTACAATGTTGCCACTATGTACAAAATATTTGTTAAATGTACTACACATATAAAAATACAGTATGCATTACATATATACAGTACAATGTGCAAAACATATGGCATTCAAAGATATGGAATTTATCTCAGGGGTGCAAACAGCAAATACAAAGGCATCCTGGTTTCTTATAGAAAGGCAATACATATATGGACATCCTGATTGCCATAATTTTTATTTAATAAACTAGTGCTTAAATGAAGAGAGCTCCATAGATTAGTATCTTTCTTCTTTTTTTCATAAAGTGAGATGCTAAGACATAATTGTGACTATGAAAATAAGAAGAGAAACACCTATCACGCTAAGCATTATTTCTACTGCAAGCAACAATGGAGAAAGAAACCAGATATTACTTAATACAGTTTCTCAAACAAAACAACAAATGTGTGCTGTTAACATCAAAAACAACTTCAGAAATATCTACATCCTTAATTTTTAAAAAGTATAACTAAGTAAGTGGATAATACTTTTTGGGATTGACTTTTTTTCTTTAAAATACAAAATGCCTCCTTTGGCAATATAAATGACAATGCTTTGGTTCCTAATATTTTATTTGAGGCTGTGTATCTCCTTTTGATTATCTAAGCAGTATCTTACAAAAAAAAATTTTTTTGTTATACTGTAGTATAAAGGTGTACTTGTTACTATTCTTTGCTGAAACGTAGCCCTCAAACAGACGATTGCTAGATTTCTAAAGCTACGTTTACGCACTGGATAAGAAAATTCCTTGCATTCAATCTCAGACATTGCAGAATGCAGTAACAATGTCTCTCCTTTTCTAATGTGGAACTGCACTGAAGCATGAATTTCAGTGCTTGCTTCCAATTTCCTTTTACATTTAATAAGTTGATGTAAAAGGGGACTGTTTAAATATACAGGTTAATTAGATTTGAGAGCTCAGATAATGATCCTCTTATGCATGTTCTCTAGTTGCAGTGCATCTTCTGTGAAGATTTTTTTTCACATTCCACTTAGTCTCTTTACCAGCTATGTTATCTGATTGACAAGAAAGGTGATAGGAAAACAGATTAAAAAATTTAACAGTTCTGCAACAGTAAAGTGTTTCAACATTTAAGGGTTCTTTATTCAGAATTTTGTGGCACTATGTTCTAATATTTATTTTCCAGTTTAAAAAAAATTAGGATGCAATCCAAATAAATGATTGTGCATTAATCAGCTTTACAAGGCCCTTCCAGTTAAAGTATTCTGTGATTACAGTGGGTCGTCTTTTGTGACCTAGAGCAGTTGGACAGCTTGTGCTGGGTTATCAATTATGTTGCCTATCTGTTAACAGGTTTCAGCCATACAAATGTGTTTTGTATATTGGCAGATAGGCAAATACCAATAGAACACATCCATATGTTGCTTATTTTATATACCTGCTTACCTACCTTAAGGTCACCTCGGTGAACTGACTATATTTTAATAACTGTTTAAAAAAAGATTTCAGCATAGGAGTAGGAAGTTCTTCCTAAATTCTGTGGCACTTAGCTCTTTAAAAACCTGATTCTGAAAACCCTCACTGTTGCAAGTTCAGGTTTCAGAATTGGGTTCTAAGTTGCGCAGAGAACAATTGCCATAAATTCTGCCATTCAAAAGCCTTTTACATTTGACAGAGATAATTAACTGTTTAGTGTTCAAGAAAAATAGCAAGGCATATAAGTTTACAAGATATGCTTACATGCCAAGTATTGAAGGGCACTAGAAGTGCAGAAGAAACACTGTTTCTGTGGTAAATTTAGTGATAAAAATGGTATCCTTAATTGTAATGTTACCATCCACTAACAGCGCAGTTCACAGGAACCATGTTTTTGTTAGTTTACTTTCCCTAGCTTGGTGAATTTGGTATCAGTGCATTCTTTTGCAAGTGCAACTGTTCTCACAATGAGAAATACCACTGTAGTGGTAGCAGTCACAAGTCTGTACAAATCTTTAACAATGACTGTCTTTTTTATATTACAAAAATGATCATTTAAAACATGCACAAGAAAATGTTTCCACAATGCCATGTATGTATGAATATGGCAAATACTGCAGCACATTTCACAACCTACACTCTAAAGCGAACATACATATAGCTATGTGTGTGTATAAGGTTTTAGAATACAAGTAATTCTGAATTATACAAAACCACATTTCTGTTTCAAAGACAATATACTAATTCCTTAGTTTTACGTGAATTGAGACAATATAAGTAGAAAGCAATTCTGTACTGCTATCAGCACATTTTAGATATATGGGTTTTTTTTTTCCTGCACACAGATTCCTGTGGGTTTGTTAACATTCTACATTGCCAATAAGGGTATTTGTATAGCAATATACTATACAATATTGCCAGTATGAAGCTGTATTTACATGCACATCAAAAAAATAGTATTTCCTCAACTAGAAAACTGATTTTAGTTAAAATCACCATCATTTAAACAGAAGGCAAAGACAAAAGGGGCCATTACTACCGTCTTTGGTCTGTTGTCACATTTCACACTGCACATTTTTCATACAGTATCATACATAATATACTAACATAGTAGCATAGAACAATATAAATTTCATACACAGGTCTAGCTACCAGACCAAGCACCTATTCCTCCAAGGTGCTGAGTGCCTTTAACTGTGTTCTCAGATTTTACTTAAACGAAGAGAAGAATCAGGAGCTCAGAGGAGGCACTTAGCACCTCATAGGATCAGCCCCTAAGAGAGTGTCACCAAGTGGAATGAGTAAAGGTCAGGGTAATTGTTCATTTATTGTCTGAAGAACCCTACTCTAATCATCAATATTAAAAGCAAAATACTACACATCAGTAACAGTATATATAATACCAAAGCCAAGACAATCAAAATTTAAGGCAGACAGTCCATATGTAACATTGTACCCAAGTATTGTATGCACAACTACTCCTGGCAGTATCTAGGCACAACAGCGAGGAATAAGGATAGCATCCTATCCCTCAACTTTGAATTTCTTTGCTTTTTGTTAATATGACAGACATTTTCTTTAGAATGTTTATGTTTAAAACCAAACTACATGTATGAATTGGCATCTTCATAAGTGTGGCCTTTTATGAAGTGTTTGCAAACATTTTCATATAAAGATATGTAATTAGTTTTTAAATGTTGATCTGATCTATCCCAAAAAGTACACATGCTAATTTAGTCCCCAAGTCTGCAAAGTAATCCATTAGTCTGAATTTCTGTGTTTATACTTAGTCAGCTGAACTCTGCCCAAGCAGAACTAATGGCTCACACTTCATAACTGGTAATTAAGTAATTATAAGAATTTGGACTGTTATAAGCTAGACGTACTGACAGCCATTTTGAAAGTTCATTTTGGTATGGTTACTGTACAGTTAACAGCAACCACTTTTAGTTTGTTTCCATCATTTCTTTGATATCAGTTTACCTCTGCAAAATGACATAAGCTTTCATACCACATTGTGCACTAATCACTTGCTAAATGTTATTTTTGAAACTGAAAAAAACAATTAAGTATCCTCACACTTTCTTGTCAAAGTGTCTGAAATGGGCCATCTTGATTATTACTAAAGTTTTTTTTTTCTCCTGCTGATAATTGCTCATCTTAATTAATTAGCCTCTTAGAGTTTGTAGGGCAACTCCCACCTTTTCATGTTCTCTGTATGTGTATATATATCTCCTTAGTATATGTTCCATTCTATGCATCCAATGAAGTAGGCTGTAGCCCACGAAAACTTATGCTCAAATAAATGTGTTAGTCTCTAAGGTGCCACAAGTACTCCTGTTCTTTTTGTGGATACAGACTAACACGGCTGCCAGTCTGAAACCTGTTTCTGAACTGAGACCCATTTTCAGCCCAGAAATTGCTTTATTTCTGATCTTAACTTTGTGAGAATAATATGTATGCATTAGTTACAGCAATACTGTTAAAGTTATTGTATGAGAAATAAAATAGAGTTCTAGAATATTTCATTCCTATTTGCATTCTGGTTTGTTTTTCAAAGTATTTTCATGTTAGTTTCTAAAAAGTTAGAAATTCTACAAGGAGCAAATTAGGGGGTTGTCATTTGTTACTGTATACCTATCACCACCGATCCAGCATGCCCTCAACTAAGTACTGTTTTTTGCTACAATCATTTATTCTATTTTTTTTAATAGTGTTGAATTTTACATCTTGAAGCTTTTCTATTTTTTCATTGCTCTTGAACAACTTTCATCTAAGATGTTCAGGGGTTAGGGAGTGGGTATGTCGCTATCTTAAGAGATTAAAGTTGCCTATCTTGTCAGTACATCCTATGAATTCTGACCTTGATTCTGCAAAAATTTTAATTGCGGTCAGCATGTCTTACTCATGTCCATAAATGTTTGCAAGATCAGGGCCTACAACAATTATATGGAACTCCTCTTGTATTGTCCTGTAAACATTTTACTATCCTGAAATGATTCTTTGAGATATTTGGCTAGATGAATGTCTCTAGCAAATAGTCTCTGAAACAATGGAAGTAAACTTTGGATATTAAATATTCTTAGTATACTATAGTCTGTTGGTTTGGTGACCACTGCTACTCTGCCTTCACAAAAATAAGCTGTACAAGTCACAAAGGTAAAAAGTATACAAATAACTGTCTGATATACACATATCTAATAAATCCAAAGTGTTGCTATAGAAAATTCAGTGTTCTCAATATACCTGGCCTTGCTACAGTGGATTGTGTGCAATTACATTTAAAATATCCCTTTGGCTGCAGTTAAGTTCTTCCCTCAGGATTTAAAATTGAAATAGAGTAAGAGTTTTCTAAAAGTCACAGAAAATAAAATAAAATACAAATACAAATACAACTTGAACAAATTTAAAAACTCTAGACAAGTGAAATTTCACTGAACCAGCCAGTGCTTTTAGTTGCCTTTGCCCTTACAATGCCTCTTGATCTTGGCTCAGGCTGTCCACAGGAACAATCAAGTGCAGTGATATCTGACCTTCCCTCAAACAATGTTTACTCTTTATTGGTACAGTAGGTTGAAATCTGATTGCACTATTTTTCTTCTGTTTAAAGTCTAATCAAATGACCACACGTTTTGCAGTTCGTTTGAGCATTATGAAGATATCTCAATGCTATTTCCTATATACACTTTTTTTTCCTGCTTTCTTCTGGGTGGTACTTTTCATCAATAACTACAATCATTCTCTCTTGACCTGTGAAGTATAATTTCCAGATGGCTCTGATCTGCATTATTGATAGAAGGGTAAAGAAACTTACTTGTATACTTCAACATAAATGCAGAATTAGCATCAAGCATTTCTCCTTCCCAATCATTTTGTGGTAATTTACCTTAATTGCAACCAGAATTGTGTCATAAAGAACATATACTGTAAACAGATAAAGTCAAATTTTAATTTGCTGCACCTCTATAGCTTAATCCCAGTGCAGCTGTAGGTCTTGTGGATCTAGAAAGTCAGTGGAAAACATACTTGGGGCAGCAGAGCTCAGAGGAGTAAGCCCCGATGAGGAATTGGGGATGGTAATGTCTAACCACTCCATATTGTCTAAATTTGTGTCAGGAAGGTCAAGAGATAAACAGGAACTATTAACAGTGAATTGTTGGTCAGCTGTTTCCATGGGCGAATGAGCATGATCAAGCATGCTGGAGTGATTAAGCAGATCATTCTGAAGATCTTCAATCAGAGAAAATGATTCTCTGTCCTCACTACTGCTTGTTAGTTGAGGAATTTCATTACCTGAAGGTAAAGTTCCATCCAAGAGAGCTTCAAGTTGGTTCTCCAAACTTATAGACAAACTGTTTGTTGGTTCTAAAGACATAGGAGGTGCCATTTGGACTTGTGGTGGTGGGCGAGATACCACTGTGTTCACTGGCATTGTGGTGATATTGGCTGTAACTGGTCTCATTTTGGAAATGGGAGATGGTTCCTCTTTTATAGGGAGGGAAATCTCTGTATAAAAGAAAGTTAAAATAAATCCATGAAAATAAAGGGCATACAAAGATTAGGCATCTTCAAATATTCAACTACTAAATACTTCCTTGAGGTACAAACAGTAAATATAAACTAAGCATGTGACATTGTTTATTGTTTTAATAATGAGACAAGGTGGGTGAGATAATATCTCTTATTGGATCAACTTCTGTTGATGAAAAAGACAAGCTTTTGAGCTTACACCGAACACTTCTTCAGGAGTTGGTCCAATAAAAGATACTGCCTAATTCGCTACATCTGTCTAATATCCTGGGACCAACATGGCTATAACAACACTGTAAATAATTCTAATAATGAGACACAATCTCTTTTAAAGTGATCTCCACATCTTTGCTTCTCAGTAATATTTCAGCAAGTCCGAAATATTGTATCCATCTGAGGAGGACTGACATGATGTCTATGGTCTTTCTAAACTGAAGATCTGAAATACTAGTGCTATGTCCAAGTGTATTTTACCACAGTTATACAGCTGTTTCACTAACTTAGCACCAAATATTACCTTAGAACAAAAGCGCACCTAGTGTTGTTCTTATTAAAAGGACATTTCTACTTAAGCAGTAACTGCACAAGTCCTTGAGGAGGCTAACGGAACAATTTACTTGAGGAGGCTAACGGAACAAGTATGCCTATATTTTCTTATGTCTTGTTTATTAGCTCTTTCTAAACTTCAACCCTGCTGCTCTTAATCAAATAGCCCCAGTAAAGTTAATGGAACTAGTTGCAAGATCATGCCTTTGCTGTACATTTATTAACTGAAAAGAGTTCACCAACAATTTTTGTACATAAAACTTTAAGTGAAGACAATGAAAAGCTTTCTGGTCTACCAACCACACAGTTTTCTCGAGTCTAGCCTTCACTAAAAAGGGTTGCTGGTATAGCTGTTCCAGTAAACCTTCTTAGTAGAGAGAGAGCTTCTAATGGCAAAAATGTGCTTTTGCTAGTATAGCTCATACTAGTTTCCCAAACAAAAAAGCTATATCTAAGGCCCAGCTTAATTTGTGATATTGAGGATTCCGCACTATTAGGCTTCCACTGCAATTTTGACAGCAGGTGCCCTGCCGTGTGCAAGGCTGACAATAGGAGCCCCGGACACCCATAATAATAAGATCTGTTATTACTTGTCTGCAGCTCAGCTGCAGTTCAATTAGGGCCTTATCTATGTCAGCAAAAGCACTTTTTTTGCCAGCATAACTGCATCTGCAAGAGGGCTTCTGTTGATATTTAAAACACATCCGTAGCCAACATTATGCTGGGAAAGGTTTTTAGTGCAAAGCTCATGTAGGTTAGGGCAATAACCCAGGAATGGGTGTCTTTCCTTTTTAATAAGAAGATGGAAAATATCTGCCACAGTATTTTTGCTTATTTTTTTCCCCTAACTTACAGGAATTGGCAAATGACTCTTACTGATCAAACCATAATTTCTTGACTCTCTGCTACAGATGTTTTTATATATCTGAGTAAGCATAATAATGTGTTCTTTACCATTTCCCATAACTTTACATTATCATTTGGAAGTGAGAAGCACAGAACCGTTAGCATGAAGATGTTTTTGGGAGCATTAGAACTATTTGTGCACATTAAACAAAGCTTGACCTGTATTAAGAAGTTTGCATTTTTGTGCAATAGTCTCAGTTGGTTATTACAAAGGTCTTATATTGTGGTTAAAGGCAGCTACTTTGCTTTCAGATTATACAATCCCTGCATTGTATAATTCAATTCTTATTTATTCTTATAACTCTTCTACAGTATTTCTGCTAGTCAAAATTAATTGATTTTTAGGATGTGGTTGAAATTCCAGCTACTAATGTACAATCAGTTTTTTATCTTGGCACTCATCAGTTCCTTATGGAAGCAACACTAAATATTACACTAATTTGATTTTTCTCTGAGTATATTAACCATTTCTCTGCATACAATTAATTTTATGTATGTTTTTATGCCAATGCTAGTTTGCAAAATTCTTTTGTTCAGAGTTGCTTTCTGATCTTTAACTTTAGTTTAAATGCTGACTGGAAGATTAATTATGTCACATTTTAATTTACTTAATTAAATGGGACAGGACGTTAGCCATTAACTAATGTATGTGCACATTTTATGCCTATTTCCCCCAATAGTTTCTTTGATGGTTAGGTTTTAACATGTTAATTTTGTACATTACAATAGAAAATGTCAGTGGAAACATGCTTTATTCTGTATTGTGATAGACCCAGGCCACTTGGGAACAGCAGAGTAGTAGAAGGGAGATATACTGGCCACTGGATAAGCAGTTTTCTGTTCCCTGAGTGACCAGAGCAGGGGCTGCTCCAGGCTAATGAGAACTGACTCCAATTAACCTGCTAAGAGTCAGGTGAGACTGTTAAACACCTGACTCTAATTAAGGCCCCTCTGATGCTATAAAAGGGCTCACTCCAGTCAGGCCAGAGGAGAGGAAGTGCGTGAAAGAAACTGGGAGCAAGAGGTGTGCAAGAAGCTGAGAGTGAGTAAGCATACTGCTGGAGGACTAAGAGGTACAAGTGTTATCAGACATTAGGAGGAAGGGCCGGTGGTGAGGACAAAGAAGGTGTTGGGAGGAGGCCATGGGGAAGTAGCCCAGGGAGTTGTAGCTGTCATACAACTACCAGGAGGCACTCTAGACAGCTGCAGTCCACAGGGCCCTGGGCTGGAACTTGGAGTAGAGGGTGGGCCCAGGTTCCCCCCAAACCTCCCAACTCCTGATCAAACACAGGAGGAATTGACCTGGACTGTGGTTTCTACCAGAGGGGAAGGTCTCTTGGCTGTTTCCCGACCCACAGGGTGAATCTGTGAGGTGAGCAAATCTGCCAGTAAGCATAGGACCCACCAAGGTAGAGGAGGAACTTTGTCACAGTATATATTGTCTTTTCCAGATTATCTAATATGAAGTTTTTCTTTGTCTCTCCCTTTTATTTCATTCTACCAAACACTATGCTATACTACTGTTAGCAGACATAATGAATGGTAAGAATTAGAGTGCAGGTTTTTCTCAGGTGGCAGATGCAAAAACTCTGCAACCACAATTGGCTTGATGTGATAGTCAGTAATACACACGAGCTATAGCGGCAGAACTAAAACCACATCAAGGATACTGACCCTACAGATTATTATTGAACCCTGTTAGAAAGGGGAAGTGACTGAGAGCTTTTACCACTTAAATAAATTACCCAGAGAGTGACTGAAGTGGTTCTCCAGGCTTGCTCAGATTCTAAGATTAGGGCTGCATGGAGTCATGAGGGGTATGTGAAAGAGCCCAGAAAAAAGACTGTGCAGCATGAGCAGAATGGCCAGTATTCCAGAGCAGTGTTTCACAACCTTTTTGATACCAGGGACTGGTGCTAGTCCACGGACAAGTCACTGAGAAACACTGTTCAAGAGAAATGGGGAGGAAACATTTTTTAGAATGGCAGATGAGGAATATACTAAATTTACATAAGTATGTGTTTGTAAGACTCTGGATATAGCATTGTCCTTCAATATTTATTACTAGCTGGAACCTGCTAGTAAACTCAAGACACCATAGTGATGAGTACCCTAAAATACCTTGGTAAGAAATCAATTGTTCATCTTTTCCTATTGGGGCTGCTTTATGAACAGCTGGACATTGAAGCGCTTTATTGAAATAACAGACAATCATACCCTGATTCAGTTTAGATACTGTAATCTGATTAAATATTTTGTTTGTTTTAAATACAAATAACTTCAAAATTTAATCTATATAAATCTACCGAAAGCAGATTTTAATTACACCTCTTTCCTCTGAACCATAAGTAGTTTACTTCCCACATACCCCTGAAATGAATGTGTTAATTGTCTCAAAATGAGAGCTGAAACCTTGATAAACAGCTGTTTAGTTAAAATATAGAACTACTTGTATACTGTGTAGTAAGATATTTTTGTTACTGTCTAAAGCTAATGTATAACAACTGACAGCCTTCTACAGCAGCAGTCATCTTGGGGCATGGGGTGAATTATTATTTTCCTCAGTGCCAGTAGGACTTTGGCCTTTGAAATACTTTGCATTTAGGTACAGTGTTCTTAGAGAACTGAAGAGGAATAATAAATGCCATGGTTGGTACCTAAATAGCCACTTGTTCCAGCAGAGGAGACCCCTCTGCTGTATTGGCCCCATTTTCTTTCTTACTCTTTTCTTCCTGTCGCATCTTAATTTCTTGTTCTAATTTGTCAGTTTTTTTAATAGTTTTGTCTATACAGTACACAGTGTTAATCTGACTTACCTCCACTCTTAATGAGGATATCAAAGAGATCATCCATCTGCTGACTGTGTGCATTTGAAATCTGTAAGAGATAATTTCTTGTCATGCAGACGCTAATATAAGATGTTGACTGATGCCAGCTTCCCTCAGTAACACTATTAACATTAGCTTGGATTATGGCTCTAGATTTTTTTTTTAAATGACATTAACCTCACCAATAAAAGATGGAGTAATGCCATGCTTTTAAATAATACTTTGAATGATATTAGATGGTGGTTGTCATATGTGTTATAGTTTTGTCACTGAGGGGATTAGCATAAAGCAAATCAGGAAAACGCTGACAGTGAAGGAGAAATATTTTTTGAGAAAATAATGTAAGTAATGTTGATGTATTTAATAGCTTTTTAAACAGCGGCTTTTTCTACCACGTAAGCACCAACCAAGACTAGTGGGTGGGCTACTGGTTATACTTTTTTTTTTTAAATGTTCTAAAGAAATTATTATGACAAAATGCAAATGAGCAGCCTGCCGTGCAACTGTCTTGAAGTCTCCTCACTGCCAATGTAAATGATGTCATGTGACACTTTAAGGCCCACCCTCCAATATACCTCATAATAGTACTGACAACACTCATTAAAACGAGGGGGTCTTTTGGGGTGATCCTTCTAATGTACCTTTTAAATGTTGAACAATTTTACACAAATACAAACAATGGAAAAATAATAAATCGTACACTTATCAAATACAGCTTAACCATTTTCAAGGTATTATGGGTCAGACAAACTCTTTAAAGAGCTGAAGATGTGCAATGTCATTTGAAGGGTAATTATTACTAGATTGGTAACAAGGTGTCAGATTTGATAATGTCACAATATTAATAATTTCCATACAGCTAATATACAGCCAATCAATATTTTGTAGATCTGAAATAATTTTATCTAAAGGATAAATTCAGTTAACAGAATCATGAAAAACTAGAGCTCTTAGAGTGAAGATCACTATATATATCCAAATGTCAATAGGGTAGGTCTAAGCCAGGGGTCTCAAAGTCCCGGCCTGTGGGCCATCTGCAGCCAGAGAACCTCCCCACTGCAGCCCACAGACACAGGCAGATACACTGCCAGCAATGTCTGCTGCAGGTTCCCCTCTGCCCCGCCCCCCGCAGCTCCCATTGGCTGGGGGAGAGGGACAGAGATATCATCATTAGTCACCAGGCAGAGTCAGCCACGGAGGCAACATCATTTTTTTCCGCAACTATAAATAAGTCAAAAATACTGAACATAACTATCTGATGCACACCTTGCTGCAATCTTGAAGGTTTCAACTGCTCAGTCACTGAGGCCAAATATCAACAAACTGACAGAACTGAAGTGTTGCCAGGTGTCTGGAAAACACTAAAAACTATCTGGCAGACGAAGAACTGTATAAAGTTGTATGACAGTTTTATTATTCTAAGAAATTTGAAATAAAAAATACAACATAAATATTTTTCTTTTCTGAACACCATCTTCAGTGACATTATTGGCCGCTGAGAGGATCTGAGGACTGGCACTGGCCCTAAGGTAAACTGAGTTTGAGACCCCTGGTATAAGCAATGGAGTTCATACAGGAAAATCCTGGCACTTGGACCAACACATTGACACTGATTTTAATAACTCTATGTAAAAAGGGGAAAAATTATCTGATAGTTATTTTCTCTTATTTAACCTACCTCTCGCTGACATGCCTGCATGTTGCGGGTTTGTTTTATGGCCTCTTCATAACGTGGAGGGTCTTTTGTCTTGGTTACTGGATTGCTGAATAGAGAATGTTGTATGATATATGGTTGGGACTCAGATGGTGAGTCAGGCTGTGTGAAACAACAACATAATGAACAAACAAATGCACCATATTGGTAAAGTAAACTATTCCTAAGGGGACTAGCTATATAAATATTAGATTTACCCTAGTCCTCCAGTCAGATAACTCTCTAGTTAAAAGTAATCACACACTATCAGTTATTTTTTACAGCTAGATTAGACATTGTATATATTCTGTATGTAAAATATTCATAGACACCCAACACTAATTCCTCATGCTTACATTTTCTTAATAAAAAATTATAGCAACAGTCTTTCAGAGAAGTGAGCATATCTTACCTTACTGGGTCCATTTTGCACTGAGGGAACCTGGTTCTTCCCAGCATCGAGGCTAGTGTTTAATGCCTTATTGATAAAAGGCTGCTGAAGTGTTGTAACTGGTGGATTTTGATAGGGAAATACTGTATTTGATGTATTAGATGGGAAAACCTGTAAAGGATTAATATTTTATCAAAAGCTAACATTTTTATATTCACAATGATGGTTAAATGACATTAAAATCATTAGGGAAAGTAAAAGCAATTATGCTTTCTTACTTATGTATTTGTTTGCTTAACTTCTACCTGGGAAAGTGTGTTTTCTATAACTACAATAATTGTCTGTATTTTTCAGTGCATCAGGCAGAAGAGTCTGGAGCAACTGTCACCACTGCTGTTCCTAGAGAGAGACTATCACTGTGCAGTGTCGAGCCTTCACTCACCTGAAATTTATAATACTGCTTCAGTCTGTCTGAAGAGTCTGGCAAATAGCTTCTGCTGATGATTATACTTAAAAAAAATCTAAACTGCTTTCCTCTCTGATTTTTCCAAGCAGCACATGACCTATCAGTGTTGTACTGAGAGGAACATGGTTTCTGGCACATTTTGAGGCATAAAACAATTTAAAATAACATCTCCACCTAGTGGCCAACCAATAAAGCACAATTGTACTAATTTCTGGCCTGATTTAATTTCAAACTAGTTCTTAGAAAAATATGATATAAACTAATGCATATCTAAAATACATGCCAAATTAGGGGCTCCCTTTTGTACATCTGGATTATCAAAACTACATAAAGACAGTAACGTCTACCCCTTTAAGATAAAAAGTCCTTAGTTGAGCACAATCTAAAGAAAGAAATGGAAAAAATGGGAACAGCATTTTTTCCCATCAATACGATAACACATGCTTAATAACAAAGAAATACAACAGCTAGTACTAATATAGTAGTTTTCTTTCATGATACCTACCTTATTAAAGTTTAAGGCCCGTCAGCCCCATTTTTTCACATAGGGAAAATACAGTGCACAGAGAGGTTAACAGCTAGGTCCAGAAAGGTGACTTAGACTCAGCAGTGCAATCCCTAAAATGTAAGCATCCTGGGGTGCAGTGGAATCTACAGACCCAAGTTACATGCCAAAGAACAGGATTCACACAAGCCAGCACGCTAAGCAGAAAGCTGCCTAAAGCAGGCAATAGAAAATGTTGGAAAGGGGTGTGGTCTCAAGTTTTGGCCCTTAAAGGGAACTGGGCACCTAACTGTGGACTACAGGGAGATATTTCCCTCCACTCTGCATTCACAGGCCTGAACCCACCCCTGGAGTTAGGCCAGATCCAGCTTACGTGTCTCTCTCACAAAAAAACGAAATTCATCCCTTCTATAGCCCATGTTCTATAGCCCAGTGGTTAGAGCACTCACTGGATATGTGGGAGACTTTGGTACAAATCCCCACACACTGATTCAAAACAGGGTTTCCTGTCTCTAAAGTTAATCCTAACCACCAGAGTATAGGGTACTCTGGAATAGATCTCTCTCACTCTCCCCTGTAGAAGCTGTTTCACTTTGTATAAAATACTTAAATATTCATTGGAGCAGGGCCTGGAACCTGGGTTTTCCAGATGGGCACCCTAACCACTGAGCTACAGAATCATTCTTTCTGGTCCACCATATAGTATCTAGTAAACCAGGTTGACTGCCTTAGAAAGGATAATATTTCCTAACAGAGCACATAGGTAATCCATGTAGCAAATAGTAACAGAAATGCCTCAAATTACAGTATACAATAATTTCACATTTGTATCTCATCAGTAGTCACAAACCTTTCTGATTTGTTGGGCCTGACTGAGCACATACTGGGTGACAGTACTTTGTTTTGATAGTGGACCATGCATCTCTGCTGCTGTCTGAACTAGACCAGAAGATGAAACAGGCGCAGATACTTGTGAGGAAGCCTGAATTCCTGCTTGTGACTGAGCCTAAAGACATATGAAATTTACACGACATTTAACATTTTAGCTATTTACAGTATTGTTATGGCATAGTCAATAATCCTCAGTTGTGGTAATTTACAATCATTAAAGAAGTCACATTGTCTGAATACTGTTTCACTTTCTGATTCCACAGATTCCATTTACAGCCCAATATTTGAGTATGTAAAAGTAAAATAGAAGTAGATGGGCAAACATACAGATGAACTTGGAAGAAAAGTCCAAATACGCATTTTGCAAACAACAGAGTTATATGTTCTGATCCAGTACAGATCAGAAAATCTGAATAGGATACTTTCTGTACAGTCTAAGAATTAGGTGGAGTTTTTCCAGACAGGCAGCAAATGAAACAGCAATTGCACATGAATATATAGTAAAATATTTGTACACAACTGAGAAACCCCTTTCTATACACCTGTTCCTTGAGCCTCAAATGTATGGTAATGTAAATCCCTTCCCGCCCTCCAAAAAAACAACCCCAAAACATTAAGAACTTTACTATGGCAAAGCTAATTCTCCCCCAACACAATCTGGGCAGTCTCTAATTTCCTAAACAAAGCGTACCATCACTGCAGGCAGATATGATAGATGATACTGTTAAGTCATCAGTTTTTTTTCTTCTTAGTTTGGTAGCCTACTAAAACTAAGTGATGTTACTACTACAAAATCTGAATGAAAGGAGATCAAGGAGACTCCAAAGTTTCCATTCACATTTCAGTAGTACAGAATGTCATGGAGATCATTTGCACTAGAATCACTTAAGTGATTTATATTGTGGAGAGTGGGGTTGCTGGAGCAAAGGGGCTGGATCTGCTGCTTTACATGAAGGTTAGGGGAGCAAGGAGCAGAGTGGCCCATGTGCAGAAGAGCTATTTGCATATCCAGGAAGACAGCAGATGTTCCAAGCAAAGAGATAGGCCTTCCCAAGCTACACTGGCAGGGGAGATCCCAGCATGTGGGGGATATGTGGTTGTTGAGGCCAGAATTAATTGATTTAGGGAGAGTCTAAAGCTGATTAATTGGAAGGTAAGTGCCTGTGAGAATTCATTTTATCTGACGAATGAGCAGCAGAACTTATTTTATTTATGGGGGAAGAACTGATGACTTGTGTGGTGGTAGGAAGTCTGAGTTGATTTACTGGGGGCAGGAGGGAGTGCATATGGAAAGGGATAGAGGGCTGCAGGTACTTGCTTCTTGGGTTAGTAGGCTTAATCCTTGGAAGAATAACTGTCAAGGAAACTTTTCAAAATATCTTTGCTAGAATGCACAAAAAGGACTCATCTAGGAAATGCCTGAGTATGGGAAAAGAAGCTAACTGAAACGATTGGCTCTTGATTGCATTAGACTTGAGTAGAAACTATCATGAAATAAGCCAATATTTTTACAATTATTAAGAACATAAACAGTGCTTTTCTACTCTATATAAAAATGAGTAGCATGGCTGACAATCATAATGGGTAATTTAAATGATTAAAGATAGAGAAAACATTTCATACCTGTAGCTTTATATTGCCCAATGGTAGCTGCACTGAAGTGGCTGAATTCGGTCTTTGGATAGACAGTGGGAGTAGCAACTGTGTTGTTCCATGGGTAGCTAGTAAAGCTTGAGGCTGGGCAACAACTGCAGTTTGTGGCTGCCTCTGTGAACTCACATAGAATTGAGAGATTACATTCTGTGGTTCAGCTTTGGCCAAAGGTACCTCCTGTTTGATAACAACAGCCTTTTTAGCAACTAGGTTCTGGCCACCAGTAGACACTGGCTGTCCTAAAGAATGGTTGGTTACAGATATTGGTTGCCTTGGACTACAGCAATCAGTGAGAGTGTTTTCATCTTTGATAGCAGCATTTAACTGTTTCTGATCCAATGTAGTTGTGGAGTTAACAGGAGTCTGGGATTGCTGCTGCTGCTTCTGACTTCGTTTTTCAACCTCCAGTTGCATTTTCAGTACTTCCACAAGTTTCTGTTCTTGTTCCAGTTTCCTTTTGAGCTCTTCAATCTGCTGCTCTTTTTCTTGAAGCTTGCGGTCCTTTTCTGCTGCATCAAGCTCCATGCTTGAAATGCTTCCACTGGCATGACTCGGACTGTCTTCATTCACAGTCATTCTTAGAGGTGATGTGCTTAAGAACTGCGACGGTGACATCATGCTCATCAATTCTGTGAAAGTATCTGTTATGTTTGTGTCATCTGTGCTCAGACTTGACTGTTCTGAAGGAGATGGTGAAATGGGCAAAGGGGAGCTAATGCTTTCAGTATGTGCTAATTTGAAGCCAGTTCCAGCACACGACGTTTCTGAAGGAAAGCTCCCCACTGATTTATTTAATGTTGTAACAGGGAATGCCACAGTTACCTCCCCTGTGTTACTGATGACACCAGTAGAAGTGGTTATTGCAACCACTTTATTAGTATTGACACCATTATTATTAAGATCTTGGTAGGGTTTTAGACGCTCAATAAGATCTGTTTTAGTTCCAGACACTGGCAATCCCCTTAATTTCAATTCCATCTTCAGTTCAGCTACCTGAGGATAAAATAAGACTTAGTATTCAAAACAAAACAAAACCAGCATGTTGTTTTATTTGCACTGCATTTTGTTAAAAGCATATTCAGCATATTCACTATTAATTATGCATTGGTCTTTTGTGGGCAAAAGAGATACTTTATAGTAACATTTATGTAAAAAACATATCTATATGAACAAGTTCCTTTTGGTGGAAAGCCAAAAATTCATTTTAATACTATTACATTGCTGTACAATGGACAAACATTTCAGATAGCACTGAAAGCTGCATATTTCTTTAACACAAACAAGATTCATCTGGGAAATACGAAAGTACATCGTCTCTTCATTTTGGACAGAAAACTGAAACAAATCTACAGTATTTGACAAATGTGCACATTAAAGCACTGAATACACAAAATTTGGCATGTTGAGTCACTTTCTTATGCCAGCATGAGACAAAATTATGGGACCTATTGTATCAGGAATTTATCAGGAGGATTGGATGACTCAGTGCATTAGTCACCTTTAGTTAGAAATTAACCAATTATTACCATATGCCACCTGGGTTTCTTTCACAAGAATGAAAAGCATAAGCAATTCAGCTAACTAACTTCTGGTGGAGAGAGCCTGGATTTTCCAGTCATAAGTATACTGATATACTCACTGGGGGTGAACTGTGGACAGAAGGGGTAAGTTACAGTATGTGTTTTATGTAATTCTTTCCACCAAATTTTTTATTTAAAAATAAATAGTTACTTACCCTACAGTAGCTGTGGTTCTTTGAGATGTGTGTTCACATTATTACACTCTTGGTGCACATGTACCTCACGTGCAAAATACCATATTCTTTTGGCTAACAGTGTCTGTTAGAGCCACACCTGCACTCTGTGTGCCCCAACCAAGAATATACAGGGCAAAGTAGACCCATCTGTCCTTCAGTTCCTTCACCAATGCTATAGGAGTAGAACTCTATATTTGCAGGAAAGTACGATGGGGTGTGGAATCTGTGTGGACAACACGACTCAAAGAACCACAGTTACTGTAAGCTAAGTAACCACTCTTTCTGTGAGTGACTGTGCTCATAGGTTCCTCTCTTGGTGACTAACAAGCAGTTGTCTGGCATGGAGTTGGGTACTAGGAATCCTACTTAAAAAACACTGCAGGAGAACCCCAGAAAAACTGCCTCCAATTTCTGGAAGCCTGTGTTAAAGAATAGCATCTTGTAAATGTGTAGTGAGCCCTGTGTAGCTGCTCAACATATTTCAGATACAGGAGTATTTCTCAAACAGGCAGCGCATGCTGCCTGGGCCCTAATGCAATGCACTGTAATGTGGCTTGATGGATCTACTCTGGCTAGTTCATAACATGGCCTTATACAGCTGGAGACCAATCTGGATAACTTCTGTGAGGACACAGTTTGCCCCTTAATTCAATCAGCAAAGGCCATAAATAGTGTGGGCATGTTCCTGAACGATTTTGTTCTCAGTAAAAAGACAGTGGCCTTGCGACATCAAGTGTATGAAACCTAGCTTTCCTGGAATCAAGTGAGATTTAAGTAAGAGAACCAGGAGGTGAATAGATTGGTATATATGGAATCTAAAAGAACTTTAGGTAGAAACTTGGGGTAACATCTAAGAGTGCCCCTATTTTTATGAAAAACTATTTATAGAGGATCTGTCATGAGGGCCTGAATCTGCTCTACTCTTCAAGCCAGAAAGGAAAGGCAGTATTCATTGACAGCTGGTATAGGAATCATCAACCCTAATACTATATAGATGGCCCAAGACAAAGGGAAAAACATGCACAAGGTATTTCAAGAATATAGCCACTACAGGCTGGGAAAAAAGTCTGGTCCTGGATTGGGGAGTGATGAGCAAATATTGCTGCTCTATGGATATTTATAGAACCGATGGACAGTCCAGATTGTTTCAGAGAGAGCAAATAGTCCAGCATTACTGAAATCGGTAATGTTAAAGGAGATAACCGGTGCTGGGATGCCAAACAGAAAACTCTGTTCCATTTGGCCTTGTACTTTTAAATCTGGTTGAAGATCTCCCTGCTGTGAAGCAGAATGTTCCGAACCGCAACTGAACAGCTTCCTCTTGTTCATTCTCCCAGGCAAGCCTTCATATACTGAACAGATAAAGTATGCAAATAATCTGTTCTATGTTCCTTTCTTATCTGAAGTAGAGAAGTGTTGTAAGGATTAGATAAAATTTATAAAATGCTTTGGACAAGAAAAGAGCTTCTTAGAAACTAGAGGGGAAAAAACTAAATAAAAGCAAAAAATCTAGGGTGGTAGTAAATGAAAATGACAAAAACATTTCTATAAAAATGTCAGTAACAATCTGCAAGTTATAACCTTTGCTATAACCATATAGACAAATCCCTCTTCATTTTTACCTTCAGGTCATCCAAGCTTGAAGGAAGCAGTCCTGGTTTTCTGCTGGGAATATTACTGTTCTGTCTTGGTGTGCAGGCTACGGACGTAGGTGTGCTGTTGCTCAAAGTAGTCAGTGGTATATTCCCGTTGTTGTTCTGTTTGTCACTGAGAGGTCTGCAAGTAAAAAAGCATAAAAATATCAGTGCTAGCTATTATGTTATTTACTTTTCAGAAGCAGTAGTACCGAATTTAAAATTTATCCACTTAATAGCAGAAAATTGACTTTTCCTCAGATGCATAATTAACACAGCTGGACTCATTAAATATTTTAGATGATTCTTGAATTTCTTGCAGAGGAAAAGTTTGCTGTGGAAAATATATTGGTATTTTATGTAGCATAGAGTTAGTCTTACAATTTTATGTTTAATCACTTTTATTACACTACTAAAATATTAAGGGAATCTTGCCTCTAAAAAGACAACAGGATTTATACAACCCAAGCTGTCTTGGTTTCAAATATTGTACTATTTTTTCTATTAATGCAAGAACACCACAATCATATCAAAAACACAGGAAGAAATATTGAAATTAACCAGGCTTCTGCTGACTAGTGCCGTAAACTAGGTAAACAGAGTGACATACATTATTATAAAACCTTTCTTCATATGCAGATTTACATATTTAGAATTAATTAAAGAATCTTTGGAGTGTGGTAATTGTTTGAGATATATGTGAACAAATAGGGGAGCCAAGAAGAAGAGTTTGCACCCCTATTTCTCTAAGTGAATTGCACACTAACATTTCAATCTCTTTCCAATCACAAAAGCTAAAACTAACATTTTCAAACTAGATACCTAAAATTAAATACCTAAGTCCATATGTAGACACCTAAGTAAGAGTGGCCTGATTTTCAGAGGAACTGAATATGCACATCTCCCTGTAACTTCATTGGAGACTGCACATTCAGTTTTTTTGGGGGGAAACAGGTGTTATTTATGTGCTTAAATATGGGGTTAGGTGTCTAACTTTAGATATATAGCACTGGAAGTTTTGGCATGATTTTTTCATCTGCCAAACTGATTTTGCTTTGCAAGAAACCTGGCCAGTCATTCTCAGAAAACAAAAAACTTACTCATGTTAATTAATTGGTTGGATTTATTGGTCAAGCATGGATTCCTAAATTTCTACAACAAAACTGCATCATATGGCCACAGAGCAAGTGGGTCTGCCTTTTAACTGACTTTGTATTTGTGATTACAACTTCCCTGGATAAACAAGATCGTACCAGGAAAATGCACATTTTGGTAGAGACATTTGGACTTATTGTTCAAATGCAAATTGTACCTTGCTGACAAGGCAGAGTACCTATTTTATAATAAATATCCAAAAGATTATGGTAGGTTAATCTTTAATTTTGTTAAAGATCAGATCAATGTGAGTGGATCTTTGTGTCAAAAAACCTAATATGTTTAGCAGTCACTGAAATTCCAGACTTCCACCTCATCTTTCTGAACAGCTGCACCTTTCTTTCCTGATTTGTATAATTAGGCCCTTACTGGCATTTCTAAACAACAATGTATACCTCTTAATATCTCAAGGGTCGTTTAAAGTGGGGTTAGCAAGATTTTTTTTTAAATGTTTCTGTCTGTTATGTAGAATAATACTTACTAAGTAAGAAAAAACGGTTACATTGGACATGTGCAAGCACTCGAAGAAGAGAAAATGGTTATAAACCTTTTGTAACTGTTATTCTTCGAGATGTTGCACATGTCCATTTCAACGTAGGTGTGGGCATGCCCTGAGCACAGTTGCCTGAATTTTTTCCCTTAGTGGTACCCATTGAGTCGGCTCTAACACATCCTGTTGCTGCGTGCTCATAGTGCGGGAATAAGGAGCCCTGCTGAGCTTGCACTTTTTCAGTTTTTTTCATGGACCACTCCAAGAGAGGGGACAGCAGAAAGGTCTTAGAATGGATGTGCAATACATCTAGAAGAATAACAGTTACAAAAGGTTAGTAACTGTTTTTTCTTCTTCAAGTGCTTGCCCATATTTATTCCAATGTAGGTGATTCACAAACAGTTGCACAGGAGACGGACTTGAAGCTTAAGGGCAAGCTGACTGCAACACTGTGGCCAAAGTAGGCATTGTCTCTGGCTTGCTGAGTGATGGCATAGTGTGCTGAGAACGTGTGCATCAAGGACCAGGTCGCAGCACTGCAGATATTTCAAATAGAAACTTGAGGTAGAAAAGCTGCCAAAGAGGCCTGAGACCAAGTGGAATGAGCAGTCAGGTTCAGCAGAGAGGAGACCCCCCAGAGGTCATAACATGCCCAGATACATGGGATGATCCAAGATGAAATCCTCTGAGCAGGGATAGGGAGCCCCTTCATGCTCTTAGCTATCCCTATGAAGAACTGTGATGATCTATGGAACGGTTTGGTCTTCTGAATATAGAATGCCAGGGCCATCTGCCATCCAAGGAGAGCAGATATTGTTCTTCCCTATCTGCGTGTGGCTTAGGACAGAATAGAGTAGAAAAATCAATTGGTTGCAGTGGAATTGAGAAACCACTTTCGTGAGGAACTTTGGATGCATGCCTAGCTGCACTTTCTCTTTGAAGAAGATTGTATATGAATAAGGCTCCATGTTGGCCCTGGAGGTCGCAGAAGTCATGGATTCCGTGACTTCTCATGACTTTCGAGGCAGCCAGTGTGACTGACCCCAGAGCTGCCCAAGCAGCTGGCCCATGGCTATCCGCACCGGCCACTACTGGAACGGCTCCACAGCCAGCCATTTGGGGGCCCTGCACCCAGCGGTCCCAGGGCAGCCGGAGCAGCTGCTGCTGGCAGCCCCCAGCAGCAGTCCTAGGGTGGCCGGCACAGCTGCTGTTGGCAGCGTTCAGGCAGCCAGAGCAGCTGCTGAGCAGCAGCCCCTGGAAGCTAGTGCTGCTGACACCCCTCTTCCCAAGATTTAATCAGGGGTATTTATAGTATAAGTCATCAACAGGTCACAGGCCGTGAATTTTTGTTTATTGCCCACGACCTGTCCATGACTTTTACTAAAAATAACCATGACTAAATCATAGCCTTATATATGAGGTTCCGAGGTGAGGGCGTGGATCTCAAACTCTCCTGAATGACGTAAAACACATCATCATTTCATGTGAGAAAAATGACCTACTGTCAATCTTAGGATGAAAGACTGAAATGGCCACCAGGTGGACCTTGACTGAAGAAAAGGCCAAGCTTGGCTGCTTTAAAAGTAGAAGGTATTCCAGAATGAGCTGCAATGAGGACTGCATAGTCAGAACTCGGTGCTGGGAAGACCAGATGGAGAATTGTTTCCACTTTTCCAGGTACATTACCCTAGTGGAAGGTTTTCTACTGCCCTGTAAGACTCTATAAACTGCTCTGAGCAAGCTTGCTCTTTGGGGTTCAGCCATGAAGGTTCCAGGCCATCACATGAAGAGAGCTAAGGTTTGGGTGGAGTAGATGGTCATGGTCCTGTGTGATCATGTCCAGACCTGAGCAACGAGGAAAGTTTCAGCAACCATCATGGGTGGTACGAAGGAACTGAAAGGGCATGGCAAGGCCCCTTATACTGACACTATAAGCGTGCGGCACCAGAGGCACTAGAACCAAGCCGACAGATACAACCACAAAGGGAAAAAATTCTGGCAACTGTGCTCAGGGTGTGCACACACCTACACTGGAATGAACATGTGCAAGCACTCAAAGAATAAACTGCTATTACAGCATACACAGCTAAGCTTGTTGTATTAATATCAGTTTAAGATGGATTTTAATTAAAATTCTCTGCACTTTCTTTGTTCAATTTGATTCAAGATAAAAATATTTTTGTGCTGTCTCTACATGTAACAGAATGAGCAAATGATACCACAGAGCACACCACTTCTTCCAAAGATAGTATACATGGCAATTATACAAATGTCATTTGTTACTCTCAGATTATACTTTTTAGTTATTTACTATCAGTTGTTAAGAAAGGCTGGAAACAGAATAATATACACTGCTGTGAGTTAGATTCTTTCCCTTATGGGCATATTGGGGATTAATGATGTTTGTGAGTCACTCATATACTATGGTGAGGGGAGAAAGGGAGGAGTGTAAAAAGTACCTAGTCAGGATTTTAGGCCCAAATTTTAATCTCCTATTGCAGTTTACAAAGCCCAACATTCTTTCTTATCCAAAAGTCTCTCAGTCCCTCCAAAATGCCCCAAACAACAACAAAAACACTGGGATAGCAATAGCAAAATTGCATAGAGGTTGTGTTCTGTCTCTGATCTGCCTGCTTGTGTCATAATGTGTGTACAGGCAGGGTGTTGAAAGTTACAAGCATTCATAAGAGATCACGATTCTTGTGAATGTAGATGTAAGCAGAGTTAGGATGAGCTCTACCCTGACATCTGGTGGTGAATTGTGGCGAGTTGTGGAAAAAGAACTTCAGGGGCTGATCTTGTTTGCATAGGCAAACCCACCCCGCCTTAGCATGAACCCACAGCAGCCCTAATGGTCACTTTGACTGCTGTGGGATCACCAATTTCTCTGTTATTGGGGCAGGAAAAATAAAGTATTGTTACTCTGATTATGTGAATCAAGGACAATGAAATTGTTTTATGACAGAGGGACTCACCATCAGCTAAGGCCTGGTCTACACTACGTGTTTAAACCGATTTTAGCAGAGTTAAACCGATTTAACGCTGTACCCGTCCACACAATGAGGCCCTTTATATCGATATAAAGGGCTCTTTAAATCGGTTTCTGTACTCCTCCCCAACAAGAGGAGTAGCGCTAAAATCGGTATTACCATATTGGATTAGGGTTAGTGTGGCCGCAAATCGATGGAATTGGCCTCCGGGCGGTATCCCACAGTGCACCATTGTGACCGCTCTGGACAGCAATCCGAACTCGGATGCACTGGCCAGGTAAACAGGAAAAGCCCCGCGAACTTTTGAATTGCATTTCCTGTTTGCCCAGCATGGAGCTCTGATCAGCACGGGTGGCCATGCAATCCCAAATCCAAAAAGAGCTCCATCATGGACTGTATGGGAGATACTGGATCTGATCGCTGTATGGGGAGACAAATCTGTTCTATCAGAGCTCTGTTACAGAAGATGAAATGGCAAAGCATTTGAAAAAAATCTCCAGGCTATGATACAGAGTTCACAGCACAGTGCTGTGTGACAAGCGTAACGCAAAGCCAAAGAATCAAATGGACGCTCATGGGGGGGGTGGGGTACTGAGGACTCCAGCTATCCCACAGTCCACAGCAGTCTCCGAAAAGTATTTGCATTCTTGGCTGAGCTCCCAATGCCTGTAGGGTCAAACACATTGTCCAGGGTGGCTCAGGGTATAACTCGTCAATGTACCCCTCCCCCCCCGGTGAATGAAAAGGGAAAAAAAATCATTTCTTGACTTTTCTAAATGTCACCCTATGTCTACTGAATGCTGGTGGTAGATGCGATGCTGCGGCACTGAAGAGCAATATCTGCTCCCCTCCCCTCCCCGGTGGCAGATGGTACAATATGACTGCTATCCGTCATCATCATCAGCCCGTGAGTGCTCCTGGCCGGCCTCAGGTGAGGCTTGCCGGGGGCGCTTGGGTAAAAATAGGAATGATTACCGGTCATTCCCAGTAGATGGTACAGAACGGCTGGTAACCGTCCTCATCATAGCAACTGGGGGCTGAGCTCCATCAGCCCCCCCCTTTCATGTGTAAAGAAAAGATTCTGTACTGCCTGGACTATCATAGCAGTGGGATGCTGGGCTCCTCTCCCCCGCACCGTTTAATGTCCTGCCTGGACTATCATAGCAGGTGGAGGCTGCCTCCCCTTTTTATCTCAGTAAAAAGTCAGTGTTTCTTATTCCTGCATTCTTCATTACTTCATCACACAAATGGGGGGGACGGACGGACACTGCCATGGTAGCCCAGGAAGGTTTGGGGAGGAGGGAAGCAATGGGTGGGGTTGCTGCAGGGGCACCCCCTAGAATGCCATGCAGCTCATCATTTCTGCGGGATCTGACACGGAGTGGCTGTGCTCTCTGGTTCTCTGATACACTGGTTGCCCCATATTCTAGGCAGGACTGACTCTATTTTTAGATACCATAAAGGAGGGAATGACCCGGGGAGTCATTCCCATTTTTGTCTTTGCGCCCCCGGCAGACCTCAGCCAGGGGCACCCATGACAGCAGCAGACGGTACAGAACGACAGATAACCGTCTCTGCTGTCATGCAAAGGCAAATGAATGCTGCTGTGTAGCGCTGCAGTATTACCTCTGCCAGCGGCATCCAGTACACATACGTTGACAGTAAAAAAAAGCTGTACGGGCTCCATGGTTGCCGTGCTATGGCGTCTGCCAGGGCAATCCAGGGAAAAAGGCGGCAAAATGATTGTCTGCCGTTGCTTTCCCGGAGGAAGGAATGAGTGACGACATTTACCCAGAACCATCCGCGACAATTATTTTTGCCCCATCGGGCACTGGGATCTCAACCCACAATTCCAAGGGGCGGGGGAGACAGCGGGAACTACGGGATAGCTACGGAATAGCTATCCACAGTGCAATACTCCAGAAATTGACGCTAGCCTCGGACCATGGACGCACACTGCCAAATTAATGTGCTTAGTGTGGCCGCGTGCACTCGACTTTATACAATCTGTTTTATAAAACCGGTTTATGTAAAATCAGAATAATCTCATAGTGCAGACGTAGTAGTAGCACTCGCTAGACAAGGGACATGGGTTCCAAAACCTAGTGAATTGAGAGAGGCTAGGGACAGGTATTTGTGCCTGGTGATATGGGCCCTGTCTGAGGGCCTGAAATGCCAATTGCACCTCCTCCTCTCTCTATGGTGGAATATCAGAACTAATTTTAATTCCATTAGGAGTCTAGCTACAGGTTGCTGAGCTGAATTCAAATTGGGCCAATGGTGCACTAGCACTGAGGCTCCCCTACTACAAGCTGAAATCACTAAAGAGCTAAAATCACTAAGAGCTGAAATCACTGAGTGCTGTAGGGGGGCCTGAAGCTATGTTGCTGAGCAGCTGGTGGAGCGGAGCAGTTTGCGGGTCGACTGGAGCAGCTCGTGGGACAGCTGGTGGAGCGGAGCGGCTGGTGGAGTGGCTGGTGAGGGCTGCAGCAGAATCTCACAGACAGGCAGGGCAGTCGGCCTCGGACCACGTAAGGTGCCCCTTAACACTGCTGTACTACCCGCTCCCCGCCAGCTGGGAGGTAAAACTCTGTAGATAAACTTTTGATCTCTGGGGCTGCACTGACCAGGGACAGAGACTTTTGGGGTGTTGGACTTTTGGGACTTTGGGTGGTCTTTTGGACTGCTGGACTTAAGACTCTGAGGGGAATAGGATACTGCCAGACTTACTTGGGGGTGGGTCTTTTGCTCATGGTTTGTGTTATGAATCCTGTTTGTGGTGTTTCCCCAACATAATGCCACATTGTTTCCCTCCTTTTGCTACACTCAGACTCCATGCTTCCGAGAGGGTAAGTATTGCCTCTTAGAGCCGTCCGGGGGGTGGTATGTAATTGTCCCAGGTCACTGGGTGGGGGCTCGAGTCAGTTTTGCATTGCGTTATTAAAACGGAACCCCCAGATTCTGAACTGGGCCGTTGTTGCTGTCAACTCAGATGGGCAGAAGGGTTACATAAATAACATGTTTGATTAGAAAAATACAGCAGACAAATAAAGGGGCTGCTGTGCTTTCATATGTCCATAGAGCAAAATTAAGCCAGTAGGTCCAGTTATAGGTTTATTAGACTTTACTGTCCCTTCAATAAATCAAAACTATAGTCTCATCACTACATGTGCTGCTAAGAGATGCAGAGAATTGGAGACTGAGGAATAGGTAGTATAGAGGGTATGTGCACTGACCTATCTTTAAATATAACCACCTCAAATCATGATGAGTCACCATCCCCAAATACAGGGTTGGTGCCTAACATGCATAATTTAACCTTAAAATACAAATTCTACATTTCATCTATATTTTTTTCTTATTTAAGAAAAAAGCAAATTGATCCCTTTAAAGGAAAAAAACTGACAGTTTCACATACTTGAGCGGTGCAGGTAGAATTGTCTGGTAGTTGTAGTGTTGTTGCTGTTGGCTCAGGATCTGCAGCTGCAAAAAAAGCTGCTGTTGCTGTAGTAAACGAGCATAATTGGAGTCCATCTGTGGCTCGTTCTTCTCACCTTTCTGATCAGGTGGGATATATTGATGATACTTCAACTTCTTTACCCTAGGCTTAGGTTCTTTACATTTCTTGCTCCGATGCTTGTCATTTGGGTTCTTGGGGTGGCTTTGCTATTTAGAGACAAAGTTAGAAAAAATAATAAAATAAAACAGCTATTACACAGACATCTTTACAAAGCAATTGTATGAAAAATGAAGTTGAGGGATAAAGGAACAGATCAGTTATGAAAAATGAGATGGCAAGAAATAATGTTGTCCATTATAATAATCAGCTCAGCTTGACCATTTGGAATTGAAAATACAGTAGAACCTCAGAGTTACAAACACCAGAGTTATGAACTGACCAGTTAGCCACACACCTCATTTGGAACCGGAAGCATTCAATCAGGCAGCAGTGACCAAAAATAACCCCAAATACTGTACAGTACACTCCAGTACTGCACAGTACTGTGTTAAATGTAAACGTCTAAAACAATAAAGGGAAAATTAAAAAAAAATTTGCTAAGGTAAAGAAGTTTTCTGTGCTTGTTTCATTTAAATTAAGATGGTTAAAAGCAGAATTTTTCTTCTGCATAGTACCGGTAAAATTATGTACAAAAAACTGCATTCAAAAATAAAAATTGTAGACCCTGCAAATCCACTCAGTCTTACTTCTTGTTCAGCCAATTGCTCAGACAAACAAGTATGTTTACATTTGCAGGAGACAACGCTGCCCGCTTCTTGTTTACAATGTCACCTGAAAGTGAGAACAGGCATTTGCATGCACTGTTGTAGCTGGCGTCGCAAGATATTTATGTGCCAGATGCGCTAAAGATTCGTATGTCCCTTCATACTTCAACCACCATTCCAGGAGACATTTGTCCATGCTGATGATGGGCTCTGCTTGACAACAATCCAAAGCAGTGTGAACCGACGCATGTTCATTTTAATTATCTGAGTCAGATTCCACGAAAGAAGGCTGATTTTCTTTTTGGTGGTTTGGGTTCTGTAGTTTCTGTATCAGCATGTTGCTCTTTAAAGACTTCTGAAAGCATGCTCCACACCTTGTCCCTCTCAGATTTTGGAAGGTACTTCAGATTCCTAAACTTTGGGTCAAGTGTTGTAGCTATCTTTAGAAATCTCTCACTGGTACCTTCTTTGTGTTTTGTGAAATCTGCAGTGAAAGTGTTCTTAAAATGAACAACATGTACTAGGTCATCATCTGAGACTGCTATAACACGAAATATATGGCAGAATGTGTTTTTTCTTCACACAGCGCACAGTCAACTTGTGGAACTCCTCGCCTGAGGAGGTTGTGAAGGCTAGGACTATAACAGTGTTTAAAAGAGAACTGAATAAATTCATGGAGGTTAAGTCCGTTAATGGCTATTAGCCAGGACGGGTAAGGAAGGCTGTCCCTAGCCTGTGTTTGTCAGAGGATGGAGATGGATGGCAAGAGAGAGATCACTTGGATCATTGCCTTTTGGGTTCACTTCCTCTGGGGAACCTGGCATTGGCCACTGTCGGTAGACAGGATACTGGGCTAGATGGACCTTTGGTCTGATGCAGTACAGCCATTCTTACATTCTTATGATTAACTGACAGACCTAATATATATATATGTGTGTGTGTATAGATGTGTGTGTGTGTGTATATTACACACACACACACACACACACACACACACACACACACACTGTATTGTGATGGACCCAGACCAGGGGGGTACAGGAGTCTGGTAGAGGGCAAATATACTGGTCACTGGATGAGTAGTTTTCTGTTCCCTGAGTGACCAGAGCAGGGGCTTCACTAGAGTGATCAGGAACCTGCTAGAACCAATTAAGGCAGACAGGCTAATTAGATCACCTGCAGCCAATCAAGGCAGGCTAATCAGAGCACCTGGGTTTAAAAAGGAGCTCACTTCAGTCAGGCAGGGAGGAGCCAGAGGAGAGGAAGTGTGTGAAAGGACTGGGAGCAAGAGGCACAAGGAGCTGAGAGTGAGAGGGTATGCTGCTGGAGGACTACGGAGTACAAGTGTTATCAGACACCAGGAGGAAGGTCCTGTGGTGAGGATAAAGAAGGTGTTTGGAGGAGGCCATGGGGAAGTAGCCCAGGGAGATGTAGCTTTCATGCCGCTGTTACAAGAGGCACTATAGACAGCTGCAATCCACAGGGCCCTGGGCTGGAACCCGGAGTAGAGGGTGGGCCCGGGTTCCCCCCACACCTCCCAACTCCTGATCAGACACAAGGAGTTGGTCCAGACTGTAGGGAAGATCACTGAGGTGAGCAAGTCTGCCAATAAGCGCAGGACCCACCAAGGTAGAGGAGGAACACACACACACACACGCACACTAAATAAAACTGTGTTTCTAAGATGCTTAGTTAGTATAACTACAAACTAAACTTACAGTTGTCACCACTGATTGAAATGCTCTTTTTCCAATTACCCTACAGAAATGTTTCATAAAATGACTCTCTCAGCTTGCAAGGGATGCCCTAATCTTCATTCCTTTGGAGATTACTGATCCAGCTAGCAGCACACCAAACCTGGCTGAGGCAGGTATTTGCCGATATTTCTTCCTCATAACAGTACACAAAATGTGATTCTGGAATAAAACATATCCACAGATATCCTGGGATATAATTTTTCTTTTTTACCTCAAGGAAGCTCATCTCTAAGGAGAGAACTAAAACAAATTCCAAATCTCCGAGCAGGGTTGAGATGCAATTGTGAGTGTGCAGTATATAATGCATTCAAAAGAATCAGTAATTATCAGTTCCTGGTTGGAAGACTGCTCCAAAGGGCACATGACTTGGGAATATTACTAACTGTTCCCCTTTCATTTAAATGTAGGAGATGGATTTCTGAACATCTTTAATTATTTGCAGTTGGATTCATACTTCTTAAAATAGGTTTATTTTCAGCTATACCCTCACTGGAGGGTCCTTGTGCCCCCAGTAAAAAAAACTTCATTTTGGACAGGGCATTCTCTTTAAGTGAACTCTTGGAAGCTACTTCCAATGAAAAACTGGAGACAGATATACAGCACAAAAATCCTGAAAGGGGAAATTCTGTGTTGACCTATGTGCACTAATGATCAGTGACCAGGATATGGGCAGTCATCCCCAGTGATTAGAACAGATCCAGGAGTTGAGCCTAGTGGTTAGAGCAGGAGTCAGTAGTCAGGAATTGGAACCAAGGGTCAGAACCAGTGTTAGAGGCCACACACCAGAGAAAAGGATCAAAACCAAAGTCAGTAACTGGAGCCAAGTGTCAGGACCAGGTTACCTGGAGCGAGGCAAGTCTGGAGACAAGAGTGGGAACTTGGCTGGAAACAAGTAGGCTGGACCTATTGCAGCCATGGGAAAATGCTTTGAGTGGCTGCTGAACTGCTGCTGCTACCAGGCTTAAGAGTCAGTCTGCAGACTCTTCCAGTCAGGCAGTGTACCAAGCAGGCACCCTACTACGGGCTGGCTGCACTCAACTAGGTTGCCCGGAGACTGGCTCTGCTACTGGCCCTGATTCCTGACAATCATGCATTTTGGGGTGTTTGAAGTTGTTAAGGTTTTGCATTATAAGTGAGTTGGTGAATGAATTTCAGTGAATATCCTCCAAAAGTATACCAGTATAAAACAATAACACAGCACATCCCTTATAAAAGTATAAGACAGTGAAGTTCATCCTGATGTGTAGGGTGTCTATACTGCCTTCCACAACACCTTCAGAGGCTCCAAGAGGCAAGAACTGTAGACATTTACACACAGGGACACCTAAATTTGTGCAAAAGCTCCATGCTAGCTCCAAATATGTTAGTGCAGAAGGGGCTACTATGAACGGGCCTAGCGGATTCTCACTTGTGAGGCTCCGGTGGTCTAAAAACCAAGGCAGCATGGCGGCACAATTTCTACTAATTCAGTCCACAGGCTTCGAAAATAGCTGGGGAGAGAATGCACTGCAGCCCTATGGCCTGTTTGTGGGTCGGGGTGTGAATGCAATTTCCTTGTTCCCATTTAGTCCCCCACACAAAGCCAGATTAGCTGGACTCTGTGCTGGTAGGGATGAATTTCACCAATAAAAAATACAAAGTATCAAGGCAATTTTGCAAGTACTTGCAGTCTTTGTCTCATTTTGCATTTTCTTTTGTACTTCAAATGTGGTATGAATCCTATTACATGATTCAGTGTGCAGAATTTTGCTGGGTCTATCTACATCTACAATATACAGATGGCTCATAAAGCATTTTGCAGAGCCTGCAAATTACAAATGGCAAATCTGATACAGTATGCCAGTTTTCAGCTGACTTCACTGTATATTCAACTGAACACTACAGGATATTTTATATACATAGATAAAAGCACTATAACACTATGATATATTCAATTTCATTATATACAGGATTAGAGAGAGCAGATTTAAAGCAAAGTCATCAAATGCCTTCATTATAACCTACCTTTACCAAAGTTGGCCCAGGCTTTGCTGCAGATAGAGTATTTGTGGTCAGAGTGGTAGTAGTAGTTGTAGAGTGTGTAGTGTGCTGCTCAGTGGTGGGGGCAGGCTTTAGGAATTCAGGGACTGCAGAGGTTAATGAGAGATACTGCTGAAAAATAAAGAAACATTCATTAAAATCCAGCACCTGAACCTTTCCAGAACAGGTACAGTTCACTTCGCAGATGGTGGTGAGTCTGAGGAATGCATTCCTCCCAAATGAGGTCCTGAACCCTCATACAGGAGGTCTAGGTCATAGATTCAGACTCTGCGTTTGCAGAAAGTGAGGGTCCAAGCCTCATTGAAATGGACAAGGATGATGCAGTGCCTCACTCCCATAACCTGCCAAAAGTCCAACAGGCATCCTTAGGTGTGGTGGGTTCCCCAGAGGCTCATGGATACTGATGGAGGGGACTGTGCACCTTGGAACTTGGGGCAAGGGTGATAGCTCAGGTCCCTCCTCACTTGGACACCCACCCCAAGGGATATGGTGTGACCTGCTAAAATCACCAGTATTAGTGGCCCATAGGTTGGGCAGCCTGCCTGACAAGTGTGGGCCACTCTCAGAGGAGGGGGTGACACTCACAAGTTGGGGGGGGGGAAGCTAATATCCCACAAAGGAAAACAGAGCAGCTAACGGAGCATCCCCTGCATCAAGTAGCATTATTCCTAATGAAACATAGGCAGGTGACACAGCAGCTAAAGCCGTACAGGTTATGTGGGATCCAATCACCTACTCAGGAATCATCTGTCTAAAGGGCCTAAAGAAAAGGTTGGAAAGGGAATTTGTGAATTTATTTACCTTGATGTTCAGGGAAGAGCAGACAGAGGAGAGGCAAATAACATACCAAAAAAAAAAAAAAGTGAGGAGAAACTCTGCAGACCTAAGGTGACTCAAACTCTTGAACTGTTTGGCAGCCTTCCACATTTATGTGAGTATAATTTGTGTGAGGAGCCCCAAGAAGTGTCTCTCCTTCTTCAAGTCTGTGGTGGGGTAGAATGATTAAGGTATGACAGAGAATTTAGACAGAGGGCGGCAGAGGAGCCTGATTGACCCTGGGGTAAGACAGACCAGACACTTTTGGCTGGAGGTATGATTCCTTATCGCCCTGCCTAGCTGGCATTCACAGACAGCCAGCTGTCAGTGCCAAAAACCTCATTTTCAAAATATGGGTATAAAAGCCAATGTGTACTTTGCATTAATGATGGGAAATGTTTTCATACCCCAGGCAGATACAAACACTGCTGTAAGCATAGCACGCTCTCCTGTTTCAGGGGTCAAGGGCAGTTCCAACAAGATTGTAGGAAAGGGGTTTTTCCAGGTCTCAGTACTTCAGGAGTTACTACCAGGAGAGGTAGTAATAATGGAACAGGATCCTTCTCAATTAAAAATACAATGCTATGGAATTTGTTATTGAACTATCCTGGGGGTGGGGGAAAGATGTAGCTTATTTACGGAACGGATTTTCAGCTGATTATCAAATCCCAAATGAGAGAGTGAGGTGCCACTCTTGGATAGACAACTTGAAGTCCACTAAAGGCTTTGAGCATACAGACAGGGCAGAGATCACACTGGAGGTGGCAGGAGGGAGAGTGGCAGGTCCCTTCCACACAGTCCAGTGCCAGAACTGCTCATCTTCCCTGAGTGTGATGGTGAAAGGGGAATACAGGCTTATATAGATATATCTCAGAACTACCTTTCTCATTTTGTGAAATGAACTACATTTCAAGTTGATGGTGTCCCAGTGTCCCCTTTGAGTTGTAAACAGACAGACAGTTGGCAAAGACTGCTTGGGTAGCAAGGCTGGTGAGAGCCTTCATTTTACACTGCCTGCAGTTTAACATCCTTTTTCATGCAGTGCATGTTCCAGAAATGAATAATGTGTCCCGCCAATCCCCTGTCAATTTCAGGACAACAGATTTCAGAAACTTGCCACTGGCCAGCAGGGATCCGCGAGCAATGCTCCAACAATTCTGGGACCATGGCTCATGACAGCTGTGAGGCTAGTCGAAGACTCGGTTGTCCTGTGGACTCTGAGGGCCTATAAGCCTTTCAGAGTCCATGGAATTTAGGGTACCAGAAGGGCTGCACTGTGGGTGTCCCACACCCACACACCAGATGGCACAATATGTGGTGCCTGTGACCCACCACAGGTGGGCTCCCTCCATTATCTCTGGCTAGCGAGTGCACCAGAGGGAGGACAGGTTACTCATAACACTGGAAACCCTGACAGAGCTGTCAAAGGCTCTGTCTGGGACTGCGAGAGGGAGACCATGTTATTTAAGGTGGCATTTGTTGTTGCCTTCTCTGGCACTTTGACAGTGGGTGAACTGGTGCCTATAGCAGCTGCCGACAGGTCCCAGCGTGCATTAAATGTAACTGACATACAGCTATCTGCAAGGACTGGTGTTTCTATGCTTAAGGTACTCCCTAACAGGCCAGAAGGGGAGAGGGGCTAATGTAGCATTGAAGAAATGTGCAGAGAAGCATTTGTGCCCTGTAAAGGCGATAAAAGCATCACGAAAAATTCAGGGCCTGCAGCTAGGCTCGCTATTTATACATGCTGATGGCAGCTTCCTGACAAGGCATCAATTCAGCATAGAATTGAGAAAAGCTTTGTGGTATTGCGAGTAAATTTGGTAGTCATTCTTCCAGGATCAGGGCGGCAACATTAGCAGCTGCAAAAGGTTTTGGCCCATGGCAGGTACAGGCAATAGGGCACTGGAAATCAAGTTTTACAGGACTTACATCCACACCAATGAAAAGACGGCAGGGAACGGCAAAATGTAATTAACTCACTATGTTTGTTTGTTTCAGCAGCTACCCAGAGTGTAAACATTTAGATTTGTGAGCACCTTGTAGTGAACTGGGTCAACAAGAGGGCACCCAGGATGGCAGCTAGATCTCAGGGCCGAAACTGTTTGCATTCAGAAGAGGCATGCAGTGGGATCAGCTCATGCCTCTTCTGCACTCATTGATAGGCCAGGATTGGGAGCAGACCCAACCCATCTGGACAACGCTAAAAAGAAAGTAAATAAGGGGGTCACCAAGATATTCCTGGAGAAAGAGTGTTCAGTGATACAGCATAAGGATGTCGCTTACAATCAGTGAGAAGGGATGATGGGGTACATCTGTCAGATGGAAGTTCTGACATGCTGCTACAGCATGTGGAAACATGGACTGGGCAGGGGTTGTGACTCTATGCAGCATAGTTGGGTGGAAATGACCAAGCTAGTCAGTGGTGGCCCCTGTGGCTGGTTCCCAGGATAGTTAAGAGAATAAAATGAAAAGTTCCCAGAGGTAAAAGACCTGAGATTTCGGTGATGGGTGTTGGGCTTAGGTTGAGACCCTGCGTCCTTCGTGAGCTGAGGTCAGACTATGGCCCTTGTGAGCTAAGGTCCCCACCCTGCTCCACCCTCTGTCTCCCTTGAACCAGGGAGGGTGCTAGGACTCAGAGAGAGCTGAGTCCTGGTGTACAGGCTGAGGGGAGCCTAGCCACATTATGGGTTATATGGTAAGGAGCCCTGTAACTCCTGCACTGGAACCAATTACATGCCTGGGTAGCACCCCTCCTCTGTGTTAAAGTTTCATAAAAGTTGTGGCCTGTCGCTTAATTCCATGCATGCGTCTATCCTCATTTTGCCACTGTGTCCACATCAATTAGTTTTTATGACCTTTGGAGACCTCAGTTGTAGTTCTTTAAATTCCCTCCAGTTTGTTTACAACTGAAAGGGACACTGGGAACCATCAACTTGAAATGTAGTTCATTTCACAAAATGAGAAAGGTAGTTCTAAGATATTATATCTACCTGAATATCTCTGCCAATTCTTGTGGGGTGACTGACTGACACTTTCCTACAATATACAGAATGAACCTTATTGAATTAACTTAAACCTTACTGAATCAGGATTAATACCTTTGGGGTACATTGTATTAAGGAATACAAAGTGTATGTGTTATTGTGGCATTGTAAGTATTTCTTTAGTAGAGAGGGAGATGCAGAGGAGGTGATTTTCTAATGTGCCAGGGGGTGACTCCCCCTGGTTCTGCCCCAGGCCCTGCCCCCACTCCACCCCTGCCAACTCCCCATCTCCACCCAGCCTCTTCCCACCCTATTCTGTCTCCTACCTCAAGTGCACCCTGCTCTCACTCCTTCCCACCCAGTGCCTCCTGCACGCTGCGCAACAGCTGATGGGGGAGGGAGGGCTGCCTGTGGGTGCTCCAGCCCTGTAGTCAGCACCTATGGGGGAGAGCACCCATGTAGTCAGCACCTATGGGAAGATGCTAATGTACTTCCTCTGCTATCAGCCCTTTGAAGCCACCCACTGGAAAGGTGCACATTTATTAATTCAAACTACATTCTCCTGGGACCAATGGACAAAGAAAGGGATTTTAAATAAATAGCCTGGTTTTAGAATGGGCCTTGGGCTCAGACATTCTCAGTGTGTGGTTGGAAGGGACTGGGTGCTTGTTCTGAGCTGAAGCGGTGATGAATAGGTAATCACAAGGGCTCCCCTTGGGTAGAGCTGAAGGACTGCTCCTGCCAGAGTCCATGTGAAGGTTAATTCTGGTAAGCTTATTAGCATATATACAGGGTCTTTTATCATTTTTAACGTGTTTTTATGTAAAGCTTTTTACCTTAAGAATAAAGTAGGTTTGATTAGGAAGTGCTGTGTGGTAACATATCTATGTTTTTTCTAGGGAAGGAGGTTACCTGTGAACAATATACTTGCAAAAAAGCTAAAATAAAACATATTTTGAGTAACTGCACTACTAATTTTCCTTATTCAGCCTTTTAAATCCTAAAACATGCAACAGTATCAGTACCCATGATTATACTTCTCTAGGCAATGATACTACAGCCAACTCTCAATGAATGAAATTGTATAGAACTGACCATATTCGAGGTTTTCTTAATAATGCAAGGTCAAATGCAAACAGCATCCTACCTGCATGGAACAAAGTCTACAGCCATCAGAGGTCAATGGCACAAGAAACTAAATTTAAAGTGGTAGTCCTATGTAATTCCCTGACCTAGCCAGTCAACATTTCTTCTTTTCTTCCCTTCAGAGAATGGCTTTTTATTAGTACTACTGAGAAAAAAAAAACCCACCCCAAACCAAACAAACCCTGCCATTTCACTGATACTAGGAATCAAACTGTTGTCTCTCAAGCAAACACTGTTACTTGAACTAGAACAGTCCCACTGCCACACAGTCAATTACCCATTCTCACATTGACAGTGAGCTGCAAATTGAAAGGGTTGCAAACCATATGAAATATGCAGCTTAGTGGACTCCTCGTTTTTACAATAGCTCTATTTGGGGTGGGGAAGCAGGGGGAGGAAAAGGCCAACAATGTCCTTCACTTTCTTGTCATGTTTTCTAATTTAACAGGTTTTAATTGTGGACTGGTTGCCACTTCTCTATTTCTTAAAGGAGATATGTCAAGACAACAATAAAGAACAGATCTCCCATTTCCCATCACAGATGTGTTATTTCTGCACTCTCTCTATTAACTGGAAGTGAACATGCACCAGGTTAACAGCTAGTTTGAGTGTATTAGGAAAGTAATCATTTCACATTGCTTCATCAAGCAATGTCCTTCAGTGTTCAGAAATTGGTCTAAAAAGAAATTGGCTATTAAGCAGCAGTGTTATCATCACTTGACATGTTTGAAGTAATGAGGTCAAAACAGCTAATCCTTACCAGATGCAAACATCTTAGGTGAAAGCAAGATGACTTTTGGGTCATCACTCAATCTGTCTGAGGGATCATAAATGTTTTAATGCTTTAAGGCCTGGAAACATGTACAGGAGGAAGTCTTCAAAGAGTCCTGACTATACTCCATTGTTTTCAAAATATTCTTTATATTTTCTTTTGTAATAAAAGGCAAAGTTTGTCAGAGGAAATTAACAGAGTGAAAGAGCAAATTCCCAGGCACATGTTCCAACGTGAGCTCTTATTCTTATATTTCAAAAGGAACATGAAGATAAGCATCTGTTTCAGTCTGTGGAGGAGCAGTTTTGTACTTCTGGATGTATATGTAGAAGAGCATGGAACACAGTATAAAATCTGCAACTAGAAGATTTAAAGCTCTATTTGAAGAGCTTTGGAAATTAGCTGTAAGTGCTCTGTTGTTTTATTGTTGCTATCATGTATCTATCTAACACTTACCATTTGAATGGCTTTTGGCATGCACTACTTCAAGTATTTTTATTTAACTATTCATAAAGAGCCTAACTCTTCACTTACTGATCTGATTTCATGTGGTTTGTTTTCATTTCACTCAACACACATTACATTTTCTCCATATGGAACTTAATTCATGTCACAATTTGCATCTCAGGAAGGAATGCACTATAAATGATGTACACTATCAGGTGCCTCAAACAGACATGTTTTTCTTGAATTTGAATTTTGCAATCTTTTTTGCATTGTATCGTGGTGGTTAGGAAAAAGGTTCAGAATAATTCCAGTTTCTGCCATGATGTATAGTAAAGTAACTGCAATTTTACAGGCGTCAGGGCCATGTTAAAAGTCAACTGGCTGAGTTTAAAAATAAGTGTACCAATATAAAGTGAGTTTAAACAACAAATGTGAAAATGTTCCAAAATGCTCAGTTCTGTATTTTGTACTTTGTACAGAACCTTCATGAAACACCCTGAGCTCCCTATGGAGTTGTTCTGAAAATCCGGCACTAGATTACAGCCATCACTAACCAAAAGAGATATTACAGTTTTACATTAATACTCATCACTCTGGCCATTAAAATTGTTTCCTCCTTAAATCTTTCCATTAACTGTAAAATAGTTAATCTTAGTCGCACTGCAAAAGCTACACGTTTAATTTAGAGTATACAATTAAGAAGGTATGAGTGTAAGCACCAGAAAATCCCAACCATCACTAACAATGGGTTATCAAAAGTCTATATGCAAATAAAAAAAATTTGCAGGACATTGGGTTGAAAATTTAAGTGTTCATGAGTGCAGCAACATGTAATATTACAAGGAGGAAATCTGGCTAAGAAGTGCAAGACATAGGAAAAGAAAAAATAAGGTGTTGGTAGTGTAAAGAGGAATAAGAAAAAGGCAGGGATAATTTTATTTAGGTAATAGTGACTACCTTATTTACTTGAAAGTAACTGGACTTAAGTTCAAATTCATTATTGATCCATGGTGACTAAAAGTCTAGTGGAAGTCTGGTAACCTACTTTAAATGAATTGGTGGTCTCCAGTTCCAAGTAGATAAATGTCCCCCATCAAAAAAGCCCAGGACCATACTTATATTAATTGGGCATCCATGCTGGCTGTCTCAAAGAAGCCAAGGACCAAAATGGCACTAAGAATTAACACTAGAGGAAAACCAACAGTCTGGCAACATCTAATACAAGTAAACATCATAACTAGTGGTCTACTGAGTAACTCAAAGAGTGGAGATACCAAAACTGGCTGTAAGAATCCAGCGAGAGGCACTCATGATAACAATGCTCAGATGACTATATTATACACATAGCCTTTTGTTTTAGGAATTGGTCAAACTTAAAATTAATTTCCAGTCCAAGTGATATTAGTTCCATTGATAATCTGGCAAGTTGTTTTCCAGCTGCATTTTTACAAGATGTTTAAAGATGCAGAAATATTCCAGGTCAGACAATGTTACTGTCCTTTCTAGACTACACAACTACATTATAGTGAAGATCTTTTGTTTGTTTATTTGCAAAGCTCAAACTATTTTTGCAGTTCAAATGAACTGTGAAAGAGGGAATCAAGTGTCTCAACATTTCATTTTGCGTATTTAAACTGTTCTAGTTTTCACCAATCAGTGGACAGATCTTATGAGCGCTTAAAATGCAACTCCAAATTTTATTTATTTTATATTATATATACATATTTTCTTCTAAATTAGGGCTGTCGATTAATCGCACTTAACTCACGCGATTAACTCAAAAAAATTAATTGCACTGTTAAACAACAGAACGCCAATTGAAATTTATTAAATATTTTTGGATTTTTTTTACATTTTCAAATATATTGATTTCTATTACAGCACAGAATACAAACCGTACAGGGCTCACTTTATATTATTTTTATTACAAATATTTGTACTGTAAAAATAATAAAAGAAATAGTATTTTTCAATTCACCTCATGCAAGTACAGTAGTGCAATCCCTTTATCGTGAAAGTGCAACTTACACATGTAGATTTTTTTGTTACATAACTGCACTCAAAAACAAAACAATGTAAAACTTTAGAGCCTATAAGTCCATTTAGTCCTACTTCTTGTTCAGCCAATTGCTAAGACAAACAAGTTTGTTTACATTTACAGGAGATACTGCTGCCTGCTTCTTATTTAATGAAAGTGAGAACAGGTGTTCGCATGGCACTTTTATAGCTGGTGTTGCAAGGTATTTACGTGCCAAATATGCTAAATATTCGTATGCTCCTTTGTGCTTCTGCCACCATTCCAGACGGCATGCTTCCATGCTGATGATGCTCATTAAAAAAATAATGCATTAATTAAATTTGTGACTGAACTCCTTGGGGGAGAATTGTATGTCTCCTGTTCTGTTTTACCAGCATCTGTTATTTCACGTTATAGCAGTCTTGGATGATGATCCAGCACATGTCCTTTTTAGGAACACTTTCACCGCAGATTTGACAAAACGCAGAGAAGGTCCCAATGTGAGATTTCTAAGAATAGATACAGCACTTGACCCAAAGTATAAGAACCTGAAGAGCCTTCCAAAATCTGAGCGGGATGAGGTGTGGAGCATACTTTCAGATGTCTTAAAAGAGCAACACTCCGATGCGGAAATTACAGAACCCGAACTACCAAAAAAGAAAATCAACCTTCTGCTGGTGGCATCTCACTCAGAGGATGAAAATGAGTATGAGTCAGTTCACTCTGCTTTGGACTGTTATTGAACAGAACCCACCATCAGCATAGTTGGAATGAAGCATGAAAGGAGATATGAATCTTTAGCACATCTGGCACATAAATATCTTGCGATATTGGCTACAACAGTGCCAGGTGAATGCCTGTTCTCACTTTGAGGTGACATTGTAAATAAGAAGTGGGCGGTACTATCTCCTGCAAATTGTAGCCCAACTTGTCTGTCAAGAAGTAGGACTAAGTGGACTTGTAGGCTGTAAAGTTTTACATTGTTTTATTTTTGAAAGCAGTTATTTTTTGTACATAATTCTACATTTGTTAGTTCAACTTTCATGATAAAGAGATTGCCCTACAGTATTTGTATTACGTGAATTTAAAAATACTATTTCTTTTGTTTTTTACAATGCAAATATTTTAAATAAAAAATAAATATAAATGAGCACTGTACACTTTGTATTCTGTGTTGTAACTGAAATCAATATATTTGAAAAGATCCAAAAATATTTAAATAAGGCCTATTCTAAATGGTATAAACGGTTAGACTAATAATCCAAAAAAATAATGGGGTAATCTAGTGTTTAGTTCTTTAAGTCTACAAATATTACAAATTGGTTGAGACAGGCTTTTGAGAAAATAAATTCAAGTACAGCATTATGTCTCCACCTGTCTGCTATTACCAGATTTTTTAAAATGTTTGAAACAAGAATCATAGAATCTTAGACTTTAAGGTTAGAAGGGACCATTATGATCATCTAGTCCGACCTCCTGCACAATGCAGGCCACAGAATCTCACCCACCCACTCCTGTATCAAACCTATGTCAGAGCCATTTAAGTCCTCAAATCATGGTTTAAAGACTTCAGGGTGCAGAAGTGTTCCATCGGCCCTTGGCAAAAAGCAAACCGTCACTATGGTCTTAATATTCCTTTGGGCACGGGTCGCTTGCTGGTGGTTTCTCTGCAGCTTGAGGTCTTCAAACCAATTTTGAGGATTTCAATAACTCGGTCCTGGGATAGGGGTTGTTATAAAATTGGATGGGTGGGGTTCTGTGGCCTGCCTTGTGCAGGAGGTCAGACTAGATGATCAGATTGGTCCCTTCTGACCTATGAGTCTATGAGATGACACTGATTAGGCCCTTGGAGCTTATTAATGGAGTAATTTGGATCAATCTTAATCACCTCTACTTCTGAAGAGGCAATCTGTTTCCCTTGTAGATCTAATAATTTATACTGTTAGAGGGCAGGTCTTCACTACCCATCAGATCGGTGGTTAGTGATCGATCTATCAGGGATTGATTTATTGTGTCTAGTGTAGATGCGATAAATTGATCCCTTATCACTCTGCTGTTGAATCCAGAACTCTACCACTGCTGAGAGGTGGAAGCAGAGTCGACGGGGCGGGGGATGAGGGGCAGCGGCAGTCAAGATAAGTTGATCTAAGATGCACGGACTTCAGCTCTGCTATTCTCGTAGCTGAAGTTGCGTATCTTAGATCAATCCCCACCCCCAGTGTAGAGCAGGGCAGACACATAAAACTGCCATCCTTTTGAATGAGACTACCTTTGGACCAGTCAATGAAGCACCTGAGAGAAGCAATGTTGCTTCTTTGACCTAAGAACATAAGCTACAAAAAGACTAAAATTAAGCTCTGATCTCTCCACGACAGTGGATAGTACTATTTTGAAGCTACTGAGTCAAATCTACATTTGATTTTTTGTTAATCTATTTAAAAAAAAAACCATTAATTCAGTTATCTTATTATAGATTAGAAAAATGTTGCATCTGCCAGTTTTGTTCCTTTTAGTATTTCAAGTTTTCTTCTCCTCTTCTTTGGAAAATCTAATTTAAATACATAACGCAAGAAAACAAGAAAATCTAGTTTAGATGAGAAACAGTAAGTTTGTTTTGTTTCTTAATACTGAACATCTACACTGTTTTAAAACGATATAAATATAAAAAACAACATCTTCATTACTTCTGTGATCTTTTTTGGAAACCAGGGCCAGATACTCTGCTGATGAAGACTGTCATAGCCCCACTGACTGACTTCAATAGAGTTATGATGATTTATACAAGTTAACTATCTGGAACGAAGAAAGGTACTAAAAAGCCAGTAGCAACTGCAGTTAACCATTACCATTAAAGACAAAACATTCTTCTGAGATGACTGCAGAGGGTCTGTAGATTCTGGAAAAAGCATGGAGTGAAATATTGGCTTCCTTGAAGTGAATGGGAGTTTTGCTATTGACTTCAAGGAAGCCAGGATTTCACTCTTGGAACCTAGGAAGAGCAAACTGGGTTCTTCACATTCCAGTGCAGCAACATAAGAACGGCCATAAGGGTCAGACCAAAGGTCCATTTAGCCCAGTATCCTGTCTTCCGACAGTGGCCAATGCCAGGTGCGCCAGAGGGTATGAACAGAACAGGTAATCAAGTGAGCCATTCCCAGCTTCTTGCAAACAAAGACAAGGGACACCATCCCTGTCCATCCTGGTAGCCACTGATGGACCTATCATCCTCCATTTATCTAGTTCTTTTTTGAACCCTAAGCTCTTTTTTGAACCCTTTTACTGCAAGCATTTGCAAAGTAATCTAGGTAAACAAGTGTCTCTAAATTCCATTAAAAAGGATCCAATAATTACAGATACTAGCAAGCAATGAATCTGAGATGATTTAATTAATTATCAGTTCTAGAATACACAGAGAGCTTGAAAACAGTATGAAAGTAATCTTTTTCAAAGGTTTATCCATTTTTCTGTCTGATTTTAACTGGGTATTATCTTTCCTCCCCCAAATATCTAATTCAAATGTCATCTCTGAAGTACAGTGGAAATGTGAAATATATGGATAGCAAAGAAATGGTTACTTAGATTATGTAAATTATGCTACATGGGAAATTTCCTGTTCCCTGCTTTTGTTAATCACTTTGCATAATTAAATAGTACAAATGTTCCCTGTATTTATTTAGCAAATAAAAGGAATGCAGATATGTTCCTTCTGTTCAAACTGATCAGACAAGGCGATCACAATACACTACTACGAAATACACCTACATTCAGAAGTGACCCAAACATTTTTGCACAGTGTAACAGCTAAGAATGGGATACTTTAGGAACTGATCTGTTTTCTCTCTCGTTAGAATGACTGTTAAGTGAATGTTGCCACCTCCATTATTTTTAAAGCACTTTCTGAATGTTTATCCATGTTGACGGTGGAGGAAATTCCACACATATATTTGGATTCTGGCTTGAAGTTTCAGGTTGATTGCTTTTAAGAGTGCAGGGGAAGGGTACTTGCAATAAAAGGGAAAAGTAAAATGCAACCCTCATATAATGGTGGGAGGCCACATTACAGAATATGAGCGAAGATTTCTTTCATACACTGGCAGGCAGGCAGGTCATGTTCCCTCCATCTATTCCTCTACCACATTCATACAGAGGGGAACCAAGAAGTCTCACTAGTTCGTTTTCGAGTAAACTGGATTTTAACCAGCACAATCCTTTAAAAAGAATAGTTCTCGACTTTTTGCTTAAATTGAAGCCGGTTATTTTATCAACATGAAAAGCAGCCTACACAAACAATATTGAGAGTTTTAAAAGCTCGAAACCTGCTTTAGTTTGGTTACCTGAAGTTGTGGGTTGCTTGGCAGTATGATGAATGAAATCTGGTGTTCAAGAAGTAGTAGTATTTCTAGGGTCATATATAGATAGAAAGAGACACAGAGATGGTGGCCAGTAGAAAAGATAAAATAAAAGATGAGTTAAAAATGAAAAATATTAATGAAAAAAATGAGGGAAATAAAGAAAGGTGAGAATACAACTAGTGCTCTTTATTTGCTTCCTCCTTTTCCTATGTTATGTTCGGGGCCTTCAATACCTCTCTTTGGTCAAATATGTTCTCCAACTTTGATCAACAGTGCCTAGAATGAGCACGATTTAAGCGAAATGCCACAAAAATATGCAGAAAGTAAAACATCATGTGCTTTTTTATCAGTGTTCTCTTTACTGCAATACAGTACTACAATACATAAGTTTGTGATTTGATTCTCACATTTATAAACTGTACCTGTGTGGTAGAAGTAGTGTTCGGTGTGACTGATGATGGCGAGTCACTTGTTTTTGGCTCACCAGGAGATGCTGCTGAACCCTGGGATTCCTGGCTAGCTGGCTGATCTGGAGATAAAGCGTCACTGCTGTCTTCATCAAATGAGTAATCATCCAAAGCTTGGGGATAACTCTCTTGTCCAACTGCTAGGACGTTTACAAAAAATAAACTCTTTAGTTTCAAGTCAGTATTTAGCTAGCTAGAGGAGCCACGAAATGTTGGAAATCAACTAGCATAGTATGATTTGTAGTTAAATATTTTTGTATATGAATGTTATTTTTAACACAATAAAAGCCATCTTAAATGACATTCAAGGGTCCAAAAATTGGTAGCTCAATGGTGATGGTCTTCTAAGAAAGGATGCAAAGAACTGTATTCTAAGCATTTAGTGGGATGGTCCCTTAAGATGGGATGTGACTAAATAAGAGTCTATGTAGTGTCAATTTTTAATTATTTGTAATAATTAAAAGATTCACTCATGTAAGACAGACATAGCTTTATCCTCCAATCAACTGTGCAGTTAAAACTGAGTTTGAAAAAAAAAATAGTATGACTTTGCTCAATTTAGTGCTGATAGGGCATAAGTATCTTAGAGAAGTTGACATAATACATAGCTAATTAACTTTTATTTTTTTCAACTAACCTTTAAAGTTAAGGTTCAAATTACTAATTTTTCATATTGCCTTACTGATAACAGATCCAAGCTGTAGATCTTCTACTTGCCTATAATTGCTTCTTTAACACTGGAGTCTACAGGAAGGATGTTCTTTTCCACCAGTTCCATAGGGCCAGGCCTCTGAGCAATCTTTTCATTCAGATCATCTGCCAGTCGAGCTCTCTTCAGTTTCATCTGAGTTGCCTGCAGTGAGGGTTCTGCAAATGTCTCTAAAAGAGATAAAATTTTTAATGATTCTGTTAACTATTTTGTGTCATTTTAAGACCACCAAAATAGCATTTGATCTTCATAGCCATATCTCCATGCATGTTGAAAACTTTAAAACATCAGTGAGTTATTTTAGTCCTTTATTAGAGTGTGTCATTTTGTTATAAAAATACGTATATAGTACTAACTTATCTACAGATCGTCAAAATTAATATTAGAAAAGGAAAATGTTCTAGATAGCTCGTTTATAACATCCCACAATTAGCTAAATATAGCACTTTTAAAGACTTCTGCAGCCATTTGTATTTGTAACATTTTAAACAAACCAAAACAAAAACACATGAAAAAAGACCAACTCACAAAAACTTTCTGGTTTTGAAGTCATTTGTCCTTTTTTCTCCAGTTACGATAAATTTCTCATATTGCCTTAATGGCAATGAAATTTAAAATTTAAATTCAAAAACTTATACCCAGCCAAAAAAATCAAGGTCAAACAGGCCCACCCAACCAACATAGTATTTAATAATAATTATTAGTTTTATTATTAAATTACAGTAGTGCCTGGGGATCCCAAATCAAGACCCCATTGTCTTAGGAACTCTGTGATCAAGGACCCTGCCCTGTCATCAATTTAGGATGCAATTTGTAGCTACAGAATCTACACAACATAAACAAGGTGTGTAATATTTACTGTACACTACAACAGATGGACAGGATACCAAAATGCTGTTTATTAGTATAAGCAGCTATATAAATGGTACTGACCTATTACAGAGGCACTATCAGATTTAAATGTTTTATTACAAAAAGTCCTTTTCTATGTTACTGAAATAATTAAAACAACTTACACAACTTCACAATTTATGATATAGTATTGCGGGGGTTGGCAACCTATGGCACGTGTGCCGAAGGTGGCATGCGAGCTGATTTTCAGTGACACTCGTACTGCCCGGGTCCTGGCCACTGGTCCGGGGACTCTGTGTTTTAATTTAATTTTAAATGAAGCTTCTTAAACATTTTTAAAACTGTATTTACTTTACATACAAAATAGCTGAGTTATATATTATAGACTTGTAGAAAAAGACCTTCTAAAAATGTTAAAAGTGTATTACTGGCACACGAAACCTTAAATTAGAGAGAATAAATGTAGACTCGGCACACCACTTCTGAAAGGTTGCCAACCCCTGTAGTATTGGTTACTTTTGACATTTGTTTCACTAGGGAGAAGACTACACAATTTTGCAGTTGATGATAGCCAGTTTCTTACCAATTTCACTTTCAATTCTCTGGGTTATGTTTGAGCTGAAAACTCCAGAGGGTAATGTTTATTTGCTTAAAACATTCCAGTGAAATATCTTGTTTATTTGAAAAGATTTTCGTTATTAAAAAAAATCCTCACTGATTCTATGAGCATATTTTTACAAATCTAAAATTTGAGTCAAATTTGACTCTCTTCAATTACTTTTGCCCCAATTCAGCAAGGAATTTAAACACCTATTTAACTTTAGGCACTTGAGTAGTCCCACTGAAGTCAGTTTAAATTACGCAATTGCTTACACACTTTGCCGAATCAAGGCCTTTGTCACCAAAGTAAGACTATCAATTTATTCTGCTAGACTAATTAAGTAGTCTGAAGTGGAAAGAAAAAACCCATCGGGGACATTTTAAAGAACGCAGGCACTTCTTATTCTACAGTAATAATATCAGCATATATTGTAATCGTGTGTGAAACCAAAAGTATGACACACAGAACTAATATGATTCATAAATCTAAAAGCAGATCACATTAGTAAAAATGTATACATTATAGCAGCACTCTTATAGTTAAGGGTGAGTTGGTATTTCTATTATAAACCCCAATTTTCAGAATGTAACGTCTTGGCTGTTTCCCAATATACTGGGCAGAAACTTGATATGATTTTATCCCTAATGACAGTTTTCCCAGAACGAATATGAAGGAAATCCATTAAACTGTTGTTTTTCAACTTCAAAACAAATTTTTTGGAGCCTCTCTTGCCAAACTCAACTATAAAAGGCTTAATTTTAAAATGTAATTTTGAAGGTTGTTAGATGTTTGTTGCATGCTAATTTTAATGACAAAATGCAGATGGCCTGGCAATATGAAGAATCCTGATCTGAGTGTAGTACCCAAGTTCATGTTCTGAAAACTAAAAACAGCAGACTATTTCACCAAATGGAATACTGTTAATTCATTTCGGTTTTACTACTGCTGTTTGTACATACAATGGGATTTCAATATTAAAACATGCTAATGCAGTCCCATTCAAAAATTGATTTTATTATTTCTGAGTATTAAATTTACCTGAACAGCAAAGCAACAAAATGTGGAGAGATGAGCTCATTAATGATTAATCTACTGCTGAAAACATCCCTTAAAATTGTAAGATTGTTTCAGGGCTTCCTTGAAAGACTGCAACAATGTATACTGTATATACAACTCTTAGGAGATAGATAATACAGCAATTAACTTTATATTTAAATACAATTTTTATTTAAGGGAAACTGTGGTTATAGCAGCAGCCTCCTCACAGCTGAGAAGAGAGGAGTGGTCCAAAGTGTCTTCTCTGCTGTGGATTAAGGATAAAGATTCCTCCCCACTGGTTTAAGTATCCATGGAGTGCCAATTACCTGAACTATAGATTGGCATGCAAAAGAGTCCCGCACCTTAATAACTACCTTATAACAAAGCTTGATTCAGTTAGATAGCCCCAACTAAAATAAACCGTTAGCCTGAAAAACAGGATACATGGGTTCCTACCTTCCAGGATATGCATTCTGACCAATTCTGATCGATCTGGTCTGCTGCGAATCTTGTGCTTCAGAAAATTTTCAGTCTTTAAAAAAAAAAAAAAGTGCATCATACTAATGCTAATAACTATAGAACAAAGCAATTTGTTCATTCACACAAAGTTTTATGAGAACTGGATTTATGAATATATTGCTGCTTGGGTTTTATATTTTTATAATTGGAGATATATCTATCTTCTAGAACTGGAAGGGACCTTGAAAGATCATTGAGTCCAGCCCCGTGCCTTCACTAGCAGGGCCAAGTACTGATTTTTGCCTCAGATCCCTAAGTGGCCCCCTCAAGGACTGAACTAACAACCCTGGGTTTAGTAGGCCAATACTCAAACCACTGAGCTATCCCTCCCTCCACTGTAGCTGAGTATCATCATTTTCTGTGGGATGAGATTTATTTTTTGTATTGAAAATTCTCCCCTATGAACAAAGCCATTAAAGCTTTAGAATTTTTGGCAAGACTTCGCATTAAAGCTTAGGTTGTGGCTTTATATTTGTGATTATTAAAGTATTTATATTGCACAGTAAGTATAGTTGGCAATTTACAGTGCATAGGATAAAACTTAATCCTCCTTCCCCAAACAGTTTACAAATAACAAGCATCCCATAAAATGACCCACCTTAAACAGACTCTCTGCCTAATGCCCCCACTCGGTCCTCTTAACTACGACCCAAACAAACAGAGCAAGAAAGAGAGATTGAAATCTAAATCTAATTGGCATAATTGAACTGGGATTTGGGAAATGCAGCACAGTGGTGCAAACATAAAATGACTACAGTAAGCAAGACAGGAATTGCCTTTGAACTGCTTTTAAAACTCAATTTTTTTCTTTACTTGAAAGTTAGTGACATCCCTACTTCAAAGCAGCAGCCAGCACTAATGAGCAAATTGCTCCTGGCCCTTGTGTTGGTACATAGAGAGCCTTCTCTACACACATTAGTACATCCCGTGTAAGGACCAGAGACAGTTTAAGTGTCTAGGTCACAATCCCTGTGTAAGCATCCCAGGAGCAATCCAGAGATACGCTGTTCCCTAATGCAGGTCCATGCCATATTAGCACAGTTCAGACCTTCGCTATTAAAATCTGTTGTGCAAAGTAACATCCTTATTAATTTTCTTAAAAGAAACCCATCTCTTTGGAATAAGTTTGAAGATCTAGATGACTAGACTTCACAGTTTGAAGTCTGCCAGTTTTATGAAGTTATGGCACGATAACTGACTCTTACTGGATTGTGCAGAGTAATTCAGGCATAACTAAGCTGTCAGCTGTCCTAACTGTGTCTCTCTTATAAAGGATATGTATTAGGAGATGTCAATTTGTCCATTATCCTCAATATAAAAGTACCAGGAGATGGACTGAAACAGTACTGTACGTGGTAGTAGCTGTATCAATGGCCCCATCAATTTCTACACAATTTAAGGTTATTCTGAATGTGATCCAGATCAGTGGTGACTTCTTAAATCTGAAGACAGGCAGACTGAAAATAGATCTAAGGGCAATATTCTGCATTCCACATCTGTGGAAGAATGTAAGTGGAGTGGAACTGCTATGATTCTGTGTAGTATGTAGCAACTCATGCACCACTGAGCTCTGTTCTTTGGTGTATCTTCATGGCAACCAGTGGAGGAAGGGAGAATTAGCAAGAATTGGTGCAGAGGAAAGGCTAGTAAATTTTACAGTACTTTTACAATGATCCAAAGCTGGATCAAACTACAGAGGAAGCAGGCACACACTACAATTGTTATTGTAGTCCTCGAGCACAGAATGTCAGGATGGATTATATGATGGTGGCATTTTTTCCCCCTCTTGCCTGCATTAAGGCTTGTCCACAACGCAGTTTTAGCCACCAGAGTACCTACACTGATACAGCTGCACTGGTGCCTAAAAACTTCAGCACAGACAAGGCCTCAGTTTCCTTGCACAAAACCTGCCATCCTTCTCTGCTGTCATTTTAACAGTGCTCTTCTCGAACTGGGGGGCAGACCTGGAGTAGAGTACCATCACATTTAAACCCCCAACCTGTCTGGTACCGGTGGAGAATTCAGAACACTCCCACTCAACACAAGAGATTTGCTACAAATGTTGCATTTCAATTTTAGGGATTCTTCCAGAATATTACCATAGACTATTTACAATGATAATAAAATGTCCCATGCAATCTGAGAACTGCCTATCTCACATTACTGATCTATTTTTGTTTTTCATAAGTAATAAACTAGCTTTCTTTTTTCAGATATTAATAGTATGTTGATAGTTTTTTAAAAAAGTATAAACTAGATCCCTTACCCTGGCTCGTTCCAAGCTCTTTCTCTGCTCATGGAATGCAGCTGGGCTTTTCAAAGCTGTGAGAAGAAAGAAAGAGTTAAACTGACAGGAAATGGTTTTCAAATGAAATGCTCTAATCAGTGTATTAAGTAAGGATAGGCATCTTGCACTCAACACTACATCAGATGTGGGACTCCACTTTACTAGCCCAACATCTGACTCTTTCTATTTATTATTTGCTTGCATTTACTGAAGGTTAAATTCATCCCTGTGCACAAAGCTTAAGTGGGACTGAAGTATGCTATTCTTTGTGCTGGCCCTCTGCACAGGGAGGCATTCCACTCTGAGACGGGGACAGGTGAGCAAACCCCACAGGTAAGTGGGGAACAAGACCTGGGAGATGGGTTGGAAACAGGAGGGAGCACAGGCTATAATGGCAGAGAGGAAGGAGGGTCAGGGCAAAGCTGGGAGGCAAGATCAAACCAGTATTTTAGATGCCTATATACAAATGCAAGAAGTATGGGTAATAAGCAGGAAGAACTGGAAGTGCTAATAAATAAATACAACTATGACATTATTGGCATTACTGAAACTTGGTGGGATAAGACACACGACTGGAATGTTGGTGTGGATGGGTATAGTTTGCTCAGGAAGGATAGACAGGGGAAAAAGGGAGGAGGTGTTGCCTTATATATTAAAAATGTACACACTTGGACTGAGGTGGAGATAGACATAGGAGACGGAAGTATTGAGAGTCTGTGGGTTAGGCTAAAAGGGGTAAAAAACACGGGTGATGTCGTGCTGGGAGTGTACTACAGGCCACCTAATCAGGTGGAAGAGGTGTATGAGGCTTTTTTCAAACAACTAACAAAATCATCCAAAGCCCAAGATTTGGTGGTGATGGGGGACTTCAACTATCCAGATATATGTTGGGAAAATAACACCGCGGGGCACAGACTATCCAATAAGTTCCTGGACAACTTTTTATTTCAGAAAGTTGAAAAAGCTACTAGGGGGGAAGCTGTTCTAGACTTGATTTTAACCAATAGGGAGGAACTTGTTGAGAATTTGAAAGTAGAAGGAAGCTTGGGTGAAAGTGATCATGAAATCATAGAATTTGCAATTCTAAGGAAGGGTAGAAGGGAGTACAGCAGAATAGAGACAATGGATTTCAGGAAGGCGGATTTTGGTAAACTCAGAGAACTGATAGGTAAGGTCCCATGGGAATCAAGACTGAGGGGAAAAACAACTGAGGAGAGTTGGCAGTTTTTCAAAAGGGACACTATTAAGGGACCAAAAGCAAGCTATTCCGATGGTTAGGAAAGATAAAAAATGTGGCAAAAGACCACCTTGGCTTAACCACGAGATCTTGCGTGACCTACAAAATAAAAAGGCGTCATATAAAAAATGGAAACTAGATCAGATTACAAAGGATGAATATAGGCAAATAACACAGGAATGCAGAGGCAAGATTAGAAACGCAAAGGCACAAAATGAACTCAAACTAGCTATGGGACTAAAGGGAAACAAGAAGACTTTTTATCAATACATTAGAAGCAAGAGGAAGACCAAGGACAGAGTAGGCCCACTGCTCAGTAAGGAGGGGGAAACAGTAACGGGAGACTTGGAAATGGCAGAGATGCTTAATGACTTCTTTGTTTCGGTCTTCACTGAGAAGTCTGAAGGAATGTCTAATATAGTGAATGCTTATGGGAAGAGGGTAGGTTTAGAAGATAAAATAAAAAAAAGAGCAAGTAAAAAATCACTTAGAAAAGTTAGATGCCTGCAAGTCACCAGGGCCTGATGAAATGCATCCTAGAATACTCAAGGAGTTAATAGAAGAGGTATCTGAGCCTCTAGCTATTATCTTTGGGAAATCATGGGAGACGGGGGAGATTCCAGAAGACTGGAAGGGGGCAAATATAGTGCCCATCTATAAAAAGGGAAATAAAAACAACCCAGGAAACTACAGACCAGTTAGTTTAACTTCTGTGCCAGGGAAGATAATGGAGCAGGTAATTAAAAGAAATCATCTGCAAACACTTGGAAGGTGGTAAGGTGATAGGGAATAGCCAGCATGGATTTGTAAAGAACAAATCGTGTCAAACTAATCTGATAGCGTTCTTTGATAGGATAACGAGCCTTGTGGATAAGGGAGAAGCAGTGGATGTGATACACCTAGACTTTAGTAAGGCATTTGATACAGTCTCGCATGATATTCTTATAGATAAGCTAGGAAAGTACAATTTAGATGGGGCTACTATAAGGTGGGTGCATAACTGGCTGGATAACCGTACTCAGAGAGTAGTTGTTAATGGCTCCCAATCCTGCTGGAAAGGTATAACAAGTGGGGTTCCGCAGGGGTCTGTTTTGGGACCGGTTCTGTTCAATATCTTCATCAACGATTTAGATGTTGGCATAGAAAGTACGCTTATTAAGTTTGCGGATGATACCAAACTGGGAGGGATTGCAACTGCTTTGGAGGACAGGGTCAAAATTCAAAATGATCTGGACAAATTGGAGGAATGGTCTGAGGTAAACAGGATGAAGTTCAATAAAGATAAATGCAAAGTGCTCCACTTAGGAAGGAACAATCAGTTTCACACATACAGAACGGGAAGAGACTGTCTAGGAAGGAGTATGGCAGAAAGAGATCTAGGGGTTATAGTGGACCACAAGCTTAATATGAGTCAACAGTGTGATATTGTTGCAAAAAAAGCAAACGTGATTCTGGGATGCATTAACAGGTGTGTTGTAAACAAGACACGAGAAGTCATTCTTCCGCTTTACTCTGCGCTGGTCAGGCCTCAGCTGGAGTATTGTGTCCAGTTCTGGGCACTGCATTTCAAGAAAGATGTGGAGAAATTGGAGAGGGTCCAGAGAAGAGCAACAAGAATGATTAAAGGTCTTGAGAACATGACCTATGAAGGAAGGCTGAAGGAATTGGGTTTATTTAGTTTGGAAAAGAGAAGACTGAGAGGGGACATGATAGCAGTTTTCAGGTATCTAAAAGGGTGTTATCAGGAGGAGGGAGAAAACTTGTTCACCTTAGCCTCCAATGATAGAGCAAGAAGCAATGGGCTTAAACTGCAGCAAGGGAGATTTAGGTTGGACATTAGGAAAAAGTTCCTAACTGTCAAGGTGGTTAAACACTGGAATAGATTGCCTAGGGAAGTTGTGGAATCTCCATCTCTGGAGATATTTAAGAGTAGGTTAGATAAATGTCTATTAGGGATGGTCTAGACAATATTTGGTCCTGCCATGAGGGCAGGGGACTGGACTCGATGACCTCTCGAGGTCCCTTCCAGTCCTGGAGTCTATGAGTCTATGAGATTGTAGCTCATTGTTAAAATATGTACAGGTTAAGTCTTTCTCACACAGAGAATTACTGTAACTCACTGATATAACAAAGGCATAGATTCTAAATTGGGATTTGTAGCTAAGCAAAGCTGTGGATCATGAAGGCAAAACAAATGCCACTTCTCATGCATATGCAGAGAACATTAGAACATTTTAAAGATATACTGTGATGCCCTAATAAATTCTAATATTTTATGTCACCCATGTCATATGATGATTAGCTATTTACCAATAAAGTGCTCTATGGTAGAATTTTATCAGCCACCATTCAAAATACTGAAGCTGTCTATCTGTCCCACTACATTACCCTTCACTTAAGATTTATTTTCTCTAATAATAAATACAGGAAAGATCAATGCACAAAACATTCAGGCAGGTAAAGAAATGGTCTTTTACTAAGAACTATCTGCACTAATATGTTTTTAAACACTGTAAAAACACAAAATATTCAAAGTAAAGAACAGTTAAAATAGACTAGCACCATAATGTTGTGTTTCACTCTGAAGCAATTTTCAAGAAAATATGAACAATTAAGGGAAAAAATCCAGGACACATTTGTATTTTTTAAAGTGGTATCTCCTCAGTTTCCTAATGAAGTCTGTTGATTCCCAGACAGAAAAAGAAAGGTGCCTCCTTGGAGCCCCTCCACAGTGTAAGAAGTCTGCAACATTGTAGCTGAAAGCCCAGCTGTGCTTGAGAGAGAAGGTATTCCGTGACTTTTTGTGACCTTCATAACTTCTGCAGTGGCCCCTGCGGTTGTCCTGGGAGCTGACTGAGCCGCTCAGGCAGCCCCTGGGCCAGTCGCACCGGCTGCTGCTGGGGCAGTCTCAACTCCCCGCTCCACAGCAGCAGGAGTTTGGGTGTGCGGGGGTTCAGGGCTGGGGACTAAGGTGTGGGGTGGTGCTTACCTGTGGGTAGAGGGAGGGCTCCCCAGAAGGGCGACAGGAACTCCCATCCCTCAGCTCCTGGCTCCATGTGTGGCCTCTGTGCGCAGGCACTGCTGTTGCAGCTTCCATAGGCTGTGGTTCCCAGCCAATGGGAGCTTTAGAACCGGGGCTTGGGGCAGAGTGGATACAGCATGTGGAGCTAGGAGCTGGAGGTAGCCGCTTCCTAGGAGCCAGGAAGGAAACCTGCCCCAACCCCGCCACCCCCCCCACCACCTGTAGCATCCCCCCAGCCATGCCCTCCCAGCACCTGCCCCCCCCCAGTGCCATCCCACCCCCAAAGTTTTAGTCAGGGGTATATAGTAAAAGTCACGGACAGGTCACAGGACGTGAAATTTTGTTTACTGCCCATGACCTGTCCATGACTTTTACTAAAAATACCCTTTACTAAAACATAGCCTTACTGATAGGCCACTACTGTACTGAAAAGGCTAAGAGGATACTATAGTGAAGCAGTCTCAGGCGTGTTGGGTAACTGGAAACCTCCAAGAAGAGATTAGTTTCAAGAAGCCATGCAAGGAATGCAAGGAATTGTGACTTCAAGCAGTGAAGACTTGACTATTATTTATAATAATTGTCACTAATGTATTTTTGTAATTTTAAATTGGTATATTTGTTTATTGAATAAAGAATAATTTTTCTAATGGGGTCCATAATCTATGGAGTCCAGTTTTCTCTTACTAGACATTGTCAGCTTTCACTGATTCTAAAAATGGACTAAGGTAAAGATGCTTGAGGGGGGAGAGGGCAGTGTTCAGTGCAACTAGGGATGGTGGTATCAAAGGTGGCTTTAATCTGTCTTTGCACTTCCCTGATCCTAGCGCTGCCTTCCACCCAGCTGGTCTCCCAGCATAAGCTGCTCTGTCTTGTTCCAGCTGCTTATGTTCACTAAAGAATGTTATGGCAGTCAGGGATAGCCAGGGCATAAAAACACCACAACCAGAGCCCTCTCCTTTTTCTTGGGAGATGGAGCGGTGTTGGTGCTGGGAACAGCAGCTCTATGCCACTCAAACCCTTTATGCATGGGATCTTCTGCTATTGATTAAACTGACTTTAGGTTACCTTTGTGCTGGCACTAACCCTAAATAAGCAAAGTCAAGGGGAAAAATGGACGTCAGGATCAAATATAGTTAGTTTTCTTTAAAGTACTGAAATAATTTAGAAAGAAGCCATATATTTTTAAAAATACAATGTAGAAATTTCAGCTAATAGTACTGTAAATACAACTAACATAACTAAATTAACTGAGTTTTCAAACTGTACCTGATTAATAAACAGCATCTAAATTATCTACATTTTCAAACTGTAACTAAATTAATAAACAGTAACTTTGTTTTAGACTATATCCTAGAATTAGAGATAGAAATGACTTCCTAAGTCATTCAGTAAACCTTATTTGTCCACTTGCTTTCATTGGTGTAATTCAATCATTTGCAGAGAAGTTACTCACAGTTTAAAATGTTGTAAAGAATAATTAGGCCCAGTATTTTCTATCATTGGTCTGCTCTTATTTCAAATGTCTCCAACTCTAGGGGGACACTACCACAGTGGCTTTTCTGTCTGCAGATTAATTTAGTTTACTGACTTTATCTTGTTTTTTAAATACCTCTTATTTAAATTACCTATAATTTTCTTGTATGTATTAAATGAATATCATCAAATGACAAAATTATCCTGACTGCTTTCCTTAGAAATTTTCATCTTCAATTATTTTATATATGTCTTGAACTATGATACAAGTTACTGTAAATAAAATTAGTCTTACGTGGCATGATGCCCTGGTCCACCAGCTGTTCTCTTGTCCGTCTTTGCTGCAGCCTAAGCTGAAGTACTGGCAAAAGAAAATAGCGATCATTAATTCACATGCTATGATACTATCTCCTACTTAAAGCTGCAGAAAAGAATAATATAAATTCTAATTAGGAAGTCAAATATTTCAACTTTAGACATATTTTGACCATGTTCATTCAGTAACAGACACAGGATGTTGTATAATAGGCCTATAGGTTACTTTTAAAAATCTTTGGTAATATTACAATACTACAACTAAATAAGGACTGCAGAGCAAATCTATTAGAGCATCAGACTTAGTTGCAATATCTAGCGCATAATGTTTAGTAAAGATACATATTGAACTTCATGGGACTGCTCTACAAATTTCAATTACTGGGACCTGTCTTGATACACTGTGGATACTACCACTCCTCTAGCAGAGTGTGTACTAATCATAGAAAGAAGATAATGTGAGGCATTCTTATAAGTTTCTATTATAGATAGTTTGATCCATCTAGACAATGTTTGTGCTGTAATGGGATTTCCTTTACAGTTACCCGCATATGAAACAATCTGTGCGACAATCTGAAATCCTTGATCTTATCCAAACAGAACAATAACACTTTTAGTGTCCAAACAATGCAACTTCACTCCACTCTTATTCAAGTGTGATTGGGGGGGGGGAACAACGATAGAAAAATAGATTGGATAACATAGAAGTCCAAAATTATTTCCGGAATCAATGCTTTGGGTCAGGACAGAGAACTACTTTGTCTTTATGAAAAACTGTAAATGGAGGGTGAGCCATCAAAGCACAAGTTTATTAATCCTCCTAGCTCACATTACTACTATGATAAATGCAGTCTTGATTGAAAGATAAAATACAGAACACGTAGATAATGGTTTGAAGGAAGAAAACATAAGCTGTGAAAGCACCAAGTTTAAATTCCAAGCAGGAACAGGCTTTCTTATAGGGGGAATAAAGATTTAATAAACTTTTAGAAACCTGAATGATATTACAGATTTACCATCTATTGGTATACTGCAGTTTTGGATAAATGTACCCTAAATGACATAACAGCTATATCTTTGATCTTTAGAAAGATTTCTCTAATTCGTTCAAACATCTACAAATCCACCAAAATCCAGAAAACTCTCTTGTGGAGGACGGATCAGGACCAGTTTTCTGGATTTTGTTTGGAATAGTAATTATTAGGTTCATGTGTCTTTAGGTTTCATTTCTTCTACACCACCGCCCCCAGTGTAGAAGAAATCTCATCTTTAGTCTCGCATTGAGTGTAACATATGTGGTTGATGCCATGAGACCTAGAAGGGAGAGGAAGAACTTCGCTTTCTGAGACTGATTCTTGTCCTCTGGAAGGTAAGCCTTCACTGTTCTGGAGTCTAGAACTGCTCCTATGAAAGAGATACTCTGTGAAGGTATCAGTAAAGATGTCTTTTCATTGATCCAAAACTGCAAACTCTGAAACACAGAGCATGTGAAATGAGTGTCCACTCTCAGTTCATGTTTGGATCTGCTTTTAGCAGCCAATAGTTTAAATACAGAAGCACAAAAATCCCATCTTTTCTGAAAAGCTGCCACTACAGATAGGCATTTTGTAAAGGTTCTGGGTGCAGTGGAAAGGCCAAAAGGAGGACTTGTACTGGAAATGGTCTTGTTCCCTGGTGAAATGCAGGGTACCTCCTGTGAGAGGGTCTTTATTGAAATATGAAAGCAAGCATCTTTTTGGCTGAGAGCAGCAAACCAATCCAGATAGGAAAGGAAAGCAAAAATAGAACCCATAGTTAACATTATGTAATGAAACCTTTGAATGATCAACCCCCATCTTTGTTTGGAATTAGGAAATTGTAGGAATAGAAACCCAAATTTCTGAAATCTATTAGAACCTCTTCTATTGCTTTCTCTCTTAGCAGAGAGCTGATTTCCACTCGTAACACTCATTTGTAGAGGAGTCCCCGAATAGAGAGGAAATGGGAGGTTGGCTTGGAGGGATGGTCTTGAACTGGATGGTATAACAGTTCTTTATAGTGTCCCAAACTCATTTGCCTGTAAAAGTGGCGTAAATGGTTTCCAAATAAAAGGGGAATGGAATTCAAAGCTAGCTTGCTGCTCTCTATTCCCATGTCAAAACTGAGGTCTGTCAGTAACGAAGAAGTGGAGATGAATTCTTCTGTCTCAGTTTAGACTTAAAGGGACATCTTCCATACTGGTGTTGAAAAGAAGAAGATTGGGCTGTTGTTGCTGTAGCATTTGTCTGCCTTTGTTGAAATAGGAAGACGAAGACTAAGGTAAGTAATATTGTCTTTGATAGCTGGTGTAGGAATTCTTCTCTTAAGAGGTTGCAAGAGACCCAGAGATCTTGCTGTGGGCCGACTCTCTCATTTTCCTCTAACAACTCATCAGTTTTTTAACTAAACCATTCATCTCCCACATTTCTTGGGAAAGAGAAGAGTTGCGTAGCCATGCATGTCTTTGGATAGTTATTGCTGCAGCTACTGATCTTGACTATGCATCTGAAACACTGAAAGATGCTCTCAATGAATGTTTAGCAACATTATGATCCTCTTTAGTAAGGTCATTAGTCAGTCTGCAGTATTCCTCAGGAAGATTTTTTGTAAAAAGGGAGATCTTGTCCGAGAAGAGAAACTGATCCCTACCCATGAGAGCTAAGTAGTTAGTTATCCTCATGTGTAGAGAAGCTGCAGAAAATACCTCTCTTCCTAAGGAATCTAATTTTTTTCTTTCTGTGTCATTGGAACATTTACATTCTACTCCCATTCTTTACTCCTCAGGGAATTCTGTGCCATTGCACAATGCAGAATTTACGCAAAAATTAATGTTCTGGACAGAATTTCCTCTTTCTTCCCCCACAGAAATTGGCTGCAGAGCTGCTAGCCACCACTAGGGGATGCTGGATTCGGCAGAGCCCAACTTGTAAACAGAGATACTGCCAAGGGGAAAGGGGCGGAGACGGAGAGTTCCAGGCAGCTGCAGTTCCCGGCATGTCCTGAAGGAAGGAGGTGGTGTTCAGGAAACTCCACACAAGCCACGGACCCAGTATCAGGTGGTTTCTCCCTCTTGATCCCTGGGCTCTAGAAGAGCAGGGTCTGTGTGAGAGTATGTGGCCTGGGGACAGGGGCCCGCAGCTGGGATCTGTGGGGAGGGGTTCTGAGTGTTCAGGCTGAGGGGCACTCTGCAGTATGGGTGTCTGGCCTCCCAGTTGGTGTCACAGTGGGGAGGGGGCAGAGAAACAGAACAGGGTTGTCACAGAAGTTTCTTTAACTCTCTACTCCTGGGGGAATTTTTGTGTGTGTCTGTATCGTTGCTGACAGATATTTTGAAATAAATTACCAAAATAATCAAAACTTGACTGATTATATAGTGTTATTTATTTTAAGATATTGTGTGCAGAATTTTTTGTTTTGGCACTGAATCTCTTGGAATTTCCTTGTCCCCATGCAAAACTGAAGTCATTGCTGTTGAAGGAGATTGAAATAGAAATGCTGAAGTTGGCCAGTATGACCAAGGCATCCAGGGAGGTCCTTGCCACTCATGATGATTTGTCCAGTTCTGTACCATCTCAGCCATGAGAAAATGCATATTTGTGATAGTCTATCTCCCAAAAATGGCTTTGAGGTTGAGGCTCCAGGTAAACTGTTGTATCCATCTCCTCTTCTGAATGTGAATCCAAGCCCAGATCTGACAAGGAACCAATTACTGATACCACAGAGGTAGAAATCTGTAGTAGCGACAAGGGTGAAATAGTCTTTCTAGCAGGTGTTCTGAGAGGTGGCAGCAGCATCACAGAAGATCCATGTGATGAAGAATCTGCCTTTTTTTTTTTTGTGAGAAGACGACTGTTGTGTCAGATCCTTATCCAAACCTCTCTTTTCTATTGGTGAAACTCAAAATGGATTTGATAAGTATAGTTCCACAAGTACCTGTGTGGAAACCACCTCAGAAGGCGTAAGTGCCAATGCAATATAGTGATTTATTGATTTCTCAGGTACTGACTGCAAAGTGCAATCTCAGTCTCCCGTCTGTCTTGGATCTGCACATTCGCGATCTGAAGGATCTGATGAGTTCCCCAAATGGAAGACAACACCAGGCCCAGAAAGATGCTTGATCTTGGCTTTCTTTTTCCTTGGAATCGAAGGTCCTATTTCCTTAGAGACTTCAGGCATAGAATACCTATTGTCCAAGCCAGTTTCAGCTAGTGTCAGTACCCTTTTTGAAAGTGAGTCTGAGATTTTTGTTGCTGACTGGTTAATCTTCGATCTTCAGCTCAGAGCTGAAGCAGAAGACTAAGATGAAGTGGGCTTCTTGGAACCAAGAAAGTCCTAGAGCAATCCAGGCTTCTTATTTCCATTCTCAGATCCAGCGACTTTAGCCAACAAGGCATCCTATAGAAGGCGGCTTCGAGTATGTTCTGCCTCTTCTTTCTAGCTCACAGTGTAAATGTCCTGCATATAGTACACCAAGAAGGAGAGTGCTCTTTTCCTAAGCATTTTTGGCATCAAGTATGGGTGTCAGATGATGGAAAAAATGCAGGACAGTGCTTAAATTAGTGTTTCTGGTTCTTCAAATCCACCATTCTAATTACTAGTAACACCAAACTAACACTAAGATAACTATCGATTTACAGAAAAAAACAAGGCGCTTATCTAACTTGCTAAGGATTTTTAATCTGTCTTGTTATAGATAACCAAAGATATATTAGAATTGGAAAAGGTTCAGAAAAGGGCAACAAAAATGATTAGGATATGGAACAGCTTCCATATGAGGAAAGATTAACAAGACTGGGACCTTCCAGCTTGGAAAAGAGACAAGTGGGGACATGACTGAGGTATATAAAATCATGACTGGTGTACACAAAGTAAATAAAGAAATTTCATTTACTCCTTCTCATAACACAAGGACTAAGGGTCACCAAAGGAAATTAATAGGCAGCAGATTTAAAACAAACAAAAGAAAGTATTTCCTCACACAACGCACAGTCAGCCTGTGGAACTCTTTGCCAGAGGATGTTGTGAAGGCCAAGACTATACAAGGGTTTGAAAAAGAACTAGATAAATTCATGGAGGATAGGTCCATCAATGGCTATTAGCCAGGATGGGCAGGGATGGTGTCTCTAGCCTCTGTTTGCCAGAAGCGGGGAATGGGCAACAGGGAATGGATTGCTTGATGATTACTTGTTCCATTCACTCCCTCTAAGGCACCTGGCATTGGCCACTGTCGGAAGACAGGATACTGGGCTAGATGGATCTTTGATTTGACCCAGTATGTCCATTCTTATGTTCTTATGTTGTGGTTGGAAGCAACTGAGAGGGCAAGCTCTGTCGCATCTACCTTTTATAGTCCTGCCCTCAGAACATGCTTGAACTGGAAACCATGTGGAATTGGAAGTAATCAATCAGGCAGCAAAGGAGACCAAAAAAACCGCCAAACCCAGCAAATACTTACTGCAAGGGTTCTCAAACTTTTTCTTTCTGAGCATCCACTCCAACATGCTATAAAAACTCCAGGGTCCAGCGAGGGGGCAGGAGGAAGAGCTCAGGGCTTTAGGTCTGCAGGGATTGAGGCTTCAGCCACCGGTGGGGGGGAGGGCGCTCAGGACTTCAGCCACAGGTGGATTGGGGCTGCCACTGCAGGGTGGTAGGAGTTGGGGCTGCAGCCGCAGGGTGGGGGTGGTCTGGGCCCAGGGCTTCTTACCCTTGGAGTGCTGAGGTTCTAGGTGGGGGTGCCGGGCCTCTGGCCCGCAGGAGCACCAGGGTTCAAGGCTTTAGACCCAGGAATAGTGCTGGGGTTTGGGGCTTCAGAGCCACAGCTCTGTTCTTGGATTCAGCCTCAGAGGGGTCACTGGAGCTTGGGGCATTAGCTACAGGGGAAGCGCCAGGGCACTGTGCAGTTTTGCTCCTGGTTTCAGCCTCTGTGCCCCCCTCATAGCTAAATCCCTGGCACACCTACCCCCCAGCTGAAATCATGAGCGGAACAGTGGAGAGCCCCGAATCCCACCTCACACAAGGCTGATATTGGGACAGAGCCACAGGGGTTGCTGGTTTAGTCGGCATGGTCAGTGCTGGCTTGGCTTTCTCAACTGGTGCTGACTGCAATGTCGGTGCCGGAGGGCAGAAGCATGGTGCTTGAGGAGACACTTGGTACCAGGTCCCTTACGGGTGGATTTGGTGCCATGGAGGAGGCAAGTCGCTGTGTGTGCCTTGACTCCATCTCCTTCGCTTGGGACTTGGTGGTGCCGAAGGAGTCTGGAGCATCACAGGTACTCACCTGAGCATGTGTTGGGATCGGAGGTAGTGACCTGGCAGGAGACAGCTGCTGTTTCTGCGGTGCTCTCTGCAGAGACATCTGTGCCCTCTTCCTTGGTGTTTTAGAGGAAGGCATGTCTCCTGTCCCTGCAGGTGCGGGTGTGTGTGGGGGGTGGTGTGCGTGCGTGCGCCTGGAGAGGACGTCTGGCTCATGTTGGAGAGTTTTCTCCATCAAGATTATTTTGAGTCTGAGATGCTGGTCATGCTGGGTTCTCGCTTTTCCATTGCTACAGTAGGTCCCAAGACATTGGACACACAAAGAGTGTCCATCCAAAACGGGCACTGCTTCGCGGCAGGAGCTGCATCGCTTAAAGCCTGGGGAGCCAGGCATCTTAACAGTTAACCACCTCCAATGCAGGGATGGTAAACTGGATAAAAGTAAACTTTTTTGATAATAAACATTAACGCTAACTACAACTTTCTACATGACTAACTAATCTATTTTTTTCTGAAAGGTTTGGAAGAGCCCAGAGCTCCATCTTCAGCCAAGGATGATTGAGAAGGAACTGGAGGGCTTGCTTTGTGCACATGTTAGACGTGGCATCAACAGCACCACGAGACGCCTACTGCGCTTGCATGACCCATACAGGTACTGCGACCAAAAATCTCTGATTGACGGTGCCAGGACACACCAACACCTCAAGGGGAGCAGCCACAGGGACAGCACTTGAAGAAGAATTAACATTATAAAATTAATCTTAAACCCTGGGTTTAGCACTAACAATTTCCTACTGCATCAGCACACAGCACTGAGGAATCCATTAACTGGTGCCCAGGGATTAAATAACACTGTATGTTCTAGTACTGGCTTCTATCTCATGTAACTATGGAAACACAGAAAGCGCAGAATTACCATAAGACTAAATGGACAATACCTCTAAAAATCAAGTGTGTCGTATTTATACAGGTTGGATTGGTGCATTACTATTCAAACAATATGATTTAGAAGCAGCATGTCATGATCTCCTCAGTGCAAAGTTTTCTCCAGAAAAAATCAATTGTTTTCTGCCATGGGTGGATCATAAGTGTGCAAACATAAATTGGCTTTCCCCTATCTCCTCTAAACTTAATGATTCTTCTGAAATTGCTTGTAAAGAGCAAAAGCTGGTGGAGTTCCTGTCCTGGCTGGAACAGAATACAAACACACACACTGTATTTAGACCAACTTACTCCACATTTGGAATTAGCTTCACTGGGAATTCAAACAACAACAGAAATGGAAACCCCATCCTCAGCTTCTCCCCAGAATTTCCTTCCAGAGACGTCTCTATCATACACCTAAGTTCTCTATGTCTAATGAGTTATTCTGATGTCCTGGGTAGAGATAACAAGCTACACCTGACCCGAGTCCATAGAATTCCAGCACCTGCTAATACAGTGGATCAACATGAAAATAAATGCTGGTATTATTACAATAGGTATAAGGAATCCAGTCAGTCACCAGTTGGATCCATCTACCATAACAGACAGATGGTTCACTTATGTAAAAAAATGTGATTTTTGATGTTTCCAATTCCTACTAGGCTGTTCATCTTGTTACTTGGTTCTACTGAGTCTTCCCTTATGAGTCTTATGATGGCCCAGTACTTTAGGCCTAGAGAAGCTGAAAACTGCAGCACACGGAACTACAATTTGATTACATTATTTTCTACATTTTTCTGGGTTCCTGACAAGATCATCAGAAACCTTTTTGAACAGCTAAGGCTATTTTAAAACATTTTCAGGTGTTAGTATATCCAATATAAAAAGTAATTCTGATTCTAGGATTGGTCTCCACACTACAAAACCACAACACAATATTATATGATTGATAATCTCTGTTTAAAAGCCCTCCCCAAACTGGAACAGCAGTATGGACTGGAAGCTTTGCATGTGGGAAGCTTGCACAGTATCTACTCCTTCAGCCTGGCTCAAATAAGTACTATTAGTTTCTCACTTTATCAAACACTAATTATTCAAAACATTTAAAAAAAATTATTGTAGGCTAGAATTTGGTGTACATGACCTTAGTGCAGGAACAAATAGCTTTACCATATTTTTATCAAATCAGTTTGCCTGATAAACTACATGAAAGGGATGGAGGTTTACTGGTTTGAGATACCTGATTTTGCATTTGTATATCTTAAATACTGTCACTCAAATTAGGTATGTCAACTTATTTGTTAATTACTGGGTCAGATTGTTTCCCCCCAGATCACCACAGAGATGATCTTCCCATTCTTGCATAGAAGGGGTAAGACTACTATTTAGCATTGTGCTCTCTTTCCAAGGCAACATGGATGAGGCTCTGTGGGATCAGGATCCACAGTTGGAAGGAGAATGAGGGAAGGGGAGTAGGCAGCCTCATACTGACTGGGAGGGAGGAAGACACAACATTCCCAATGGAGCTTACTTGGAAAAGGAGTACTACCAGAGCTTCTATTAACTGTTTCATAATGGGGCTGGAGATGTCAGCAGCAGCCATGGGAGACGGGAATCCTGGCAGTACAGATCTATTACAGCTGGAGACACAGGGCCTCCATATGCATAGCACTGACCTCCTGAGACACATATGGGGTTTGAAGTGTGGTTTAATTATGGGGGGAAGGGGCAAAGCCTTACTCCAAGGGAGCAATACGTGAGAGGTTCAGCAATGGAATCCTTTCAAAGCTTTTCTTCCTCTTTCACCTTCTTAAGCAGGTTTTAACATGAGAGAGGGTGATCCAGCCAATAGTTTGTATTTTGAAGTTATTTTTTTAAATAGCTAGGATAATAAATCCTGAAATAGCAGCTATTGTGCCAACTCAGGAAAGGAGTAACATACGAGAAAATTCATCTTAACACCTTGTACCAGGGCAAGATTGCATCCAATTCCAATTCTATGCTCAGGAGCAGAGTCATTACGCTGTTGGCTCTTCACTGAAGGAACCTTTACATGGTTCAAAACATTTCTCAGGCTGTGTTAAGGACCATGGTCAGTGGAAGCTGGTACTCTCACAGATATAAATACATCAGTCAAAAGTGACAATGAGAAGGCTGCTGAGCTAGCCAGAATTTGTGGAAAAATGTCAAGGCAGAATTAGCCTTTGATTAGTGGAAAGAAGATACTTCCTGGGACACAATCTGAAGGCAATTCTCAAACTCAACAGCAGTGTCCTTTTTAGTGACTTAAACATTAGGTTAAATTAGTGAAATTGAGAGAAGTGGGTAATACAAAAGGGTATTATTCCATCTATATCTAGAGTAAACTGGGTATTCTTTATAATGACTAGCCTTAATTACTTTAATCTCAAATTTTACAATTATGCTTAGAAAAACATATGAAATATTTTATTTTAAAGTGCACATCTTCCCCAAAACATCCATTTGTGCTGTTATCAAATATACAGATTATTTCTGGGAGGACAAGGCATACTTGTATATTTCCCCATTGCTCCACCCACCACCATAAGGATTTGGATTGGCAAGTTTCCAGGTCTGGAGGGAAAAAAAGAAAGAACTAACACTGATGTCTGCCAATAAAAGCAAAACCAAATAACCTCTTTAAAGATCTTAAGGCATAAGTATTTCCCAAAATATATTTTAAAAAATAGTTTGACTGAAAAGGGATTGAATTGCTCAGCTTTCTCTGAAAATTGTTGCTGCGCCAAAGTCTCAGCGTCAAGCTGCAGTTTTGAATCCTGTCCTCCAGCACAGATAACACAAAGGGGAAGGAACAACCCATATTATAGCAGTACTCAGCACTAATATCACCTGGATTGAGCAGAGAACAGGCATGTTCTGATGACATGAGATCATTGGAACAACCAGCACCATAAGAATGGATGCTGCCAAAAGTGTAACCTATATATAAGGTTAACAGAATTTCCATTAATTGTCAGAATTAGTGATACTTTATACCTGTCAGAAAAACAGTACAGGCTAAGCCGTTTCCAGGGTTTCAGTGCGGAACCTGTGCCCTAAAAATTAAAAATCAACATATTTTCCATGTAGAGCAAAGTGATCATGGATTTTTTTCATATTTTTCACTGGCATATTTTCCATCCTCTAACAGTGATTTTGTTTTCTGCATGATAAATTATTAACAGGAATTAAATGTTCTCCACCGCCCCTTTATTTTTTCAACAATCAGAATGCTCAGTTAATCATTTCATGATCACATTTCTTTGCCATATAATTCCCAACACACAACTCTACCATACCGAGTGGGTGGCCATGCTGCATATTTATCAATATTTTATTCTACTAGTGCCTAAAGGCCCCAATTAGGATAAGGATGATTGTGCTAGGTGATACACAAACAAACAATAAAAGCTGCTCCCTGTCCTAAAGAACGTACAGTTTAATAGAACAAGTTGCAACAGACAGAGGGAGGAAGGCCAGGAAAATGAGGGAAAAAGTAATAAGAACACTTGTGTACACAGGCCAGATCTACACAACTAGGAGGTTTTGACAATGTTTCCTTCTTTTTAAAAAAAAATATGTGGCATATATCAAGAGCGAAGTGGCTTTTGATTTAGCTGGCAGGTCAGCACTTTTGCTTGCACTGAAACGAGTTGGTGTCCCAAATGTTCTGCTAAATCTGGTGCGTGACCTTCAGTCTGGTACTGGTGCAAGAGAGCAGTGTTTCCACACAACCTCAAGTGTGCAGCACGGATACATTCTTGCCCTGGCATTATTCTGTCAAACTATCAACTGGATATTAAGACTTGCCATTCTATATACCAGAATCAAGGCTGGTAAAGAACTGTTCACCAAACAAAACTATGATGACAATGCTGCTTTGCTTATGGAGAAGCCAGAGAATTTCAGAACTGCCCTTCAAAGTTTCCAAGATGTCACACACACTATGGAGTTGAATATCTCATGGCAGAAGACCAAGACCATCTACCGTGAAGCACCAGAACCCCTGGTACAGGTGGGGTCGAACACTGTGGCACGCATTTTTATGAGTTCATCTACTTAGGATGCAAGCAGAGATCAAACAGTCACAGCAAACTGGATGTTCTCCAACAGGCAGCTCATGCTTCCTACTGCATGAACTTCACGTCTCACTTACGGATGAAAAAGCATCTCTGCTCTGAGACAAAATTCAGAATCTCTCAAATCTGTATATTTCCTGTATTTCTAGATGGGTCAGAAAACTAGACCTTCTAATGGAGAGACTTGGAGTGGCTAGAGGCATTCCATATGCACTGTCAGTGCCAAATTCTAGCATAAAGTGGTTAGATTTTGTGCAAAATGCCATAATCTTGCAGAAATTTGGCCTTCCTCCAATTGCTCACTATATTCAAAAGTAGAGTTGCATGCTTTACAGGCATGTCAGCAGGATGGACAAAAACATGCCAGCTGCTCATGCTCTCTTTATCGATGTGCAAAGGCATGCATACCATGGCCCTACCTAGCATCGGGGAGGTCCTTAGGCTTGGATTCATCGGAATAAGCCAGATCTGGGAACTTCACTCTACAATGCCTGGTATAATGCTATCAAGCATAGTCACTCTGGCTGGAGCAAAGATCCTCAGTAAACTATACACGTTTGATGATGATCTGTGAAGAGTTACCACTGAATATCCTTACTCGACTCAAACTACAAGCTATATGAGCAGTGACAATGGGAAGAATAGTGCCAAGAGTGGAAGGACAATTGACCAATGACCACAACTGTTTCTGCCCAGGATGTTCATGCTGTAGCCAAGTTGCAAACCTAACTCAATACATCACAGATAATTGAAACATTTAAAATTACAGGGCCTGTGTTTTTTGATCTGTCAGCTGCTTATCACACTGTGAACAATTGTGTACACCTCTACCTCAATATAACACTGTCCTTGGGAGCCAAAAAATCTTATCGCGTTATAACCGTGTTATACAGAACTTGCTTTGATCCAACAGAGTGTGCAGCCCTGCCCCCCCGGAGCACTGCTTTACCGCATTATATCTAAATTTTGTTATATCAGGTGGGGTTATATCTAGGTAGCAGTATACTTCTATTTAAACTGGAAAGAATTTTGAGAAATAGCAAGATGCTCCAGGTCATCTCCTTGCAGCTCAAAAATTAACATTTCTTTGTTGGGATGGGTGGTCAAAAAAGTCAATGACACACTCAGCGCAATGGATTGCCCCAAGAATCAATGCTATTATCCTTGCTGTTTAACATTTACACAAATGACCAATCAGAATTCCCCTGACATGTGAAGATTCATTTATTCAAGTGATCTTTGCATTGCCATCCAATCAAAAAGATTTAAGGACACTGAGCACAAGTTAGCGGGATTCCTGAGTGTACTCAGGAATTATCATCGTACATAGTTCCTGACCAAGAAACAAGTGTACACCTTTCACCGAAACACCATCAGGCTAAGCAAAAACTCTAGATATTGTGGGATAGTACAATGCTTGAGCACTATAAACATCTGGTGTTGTACTTGAGGGGGAGGCAGGGTCAACTGCGGAGCACTGGGCCCCAGTATGGTCGTGCTTGAGCCATGCACACAAAATTGATACTGAACTCAGTCAATCCTGTAGGATCATCTTAGGGACTTTGTAACTGACTCCTACACTGTTGCTATACTACCTTGCATGGATTACACCACCATACATGATGCAGGATGTCTTCAGTGAAAAAAGACAGACAAAAACAAGTGCATAAACCAAGACTTCCACTGTATGGACATACTCATTAAATTAAATTAATAAAATAAAATAAAATTAAATTAAATTAATTAATTCCACTAAATTAGAGGCTTAAGTACAGAAAGATAAGAGAAAGTTGCTCACCTTGCAGTAACTGAGGTTCTTTGAGATGTGTCCCTCTATGGGTGCTCCACTCCGGGTGACGGTGCATCCTGTCGCTGTTGATCAGAGATCTTCGGTAGCAGTGCCTGGCTGGGATGCACGTGCTCAGCTGTTGTCTCACAGTCTCATTAGAGTCTGCCTGAGCACACATGTCCCGCGCCCCTCTCAGTTCCTTCTCTTCCATGGAGAGGTCAGAACAGTACTCCAAAGTATAGGGGAGGAGGGCAGGGAGTGGAGCACCCACAGGGGGACACACCTCAAAGAAGCTCAGTTAATGCAAGGTGAGTAACTTTCTCTTCTTCTTAGAGTGCTGTCCCTGTGGGTGCTCCACTCCAAGTGAATGTGAAGTGGTACTCACTATGGCTGGTGGGACTTTGGAGTTGTGGTAGTGAGTACTGTAGACAGTACTGTATGGCCTACTATGGTGTCTGCCGTGGTATCCTGTGTGATAGTATAATGTTTGGTAAATGTGTGTTCGGATGACCATGTGGCTGCATTACAGATATCAGGAATGGGTAGGAAGGCCCCAGATGTTGACACGGCTCGAGTAGAATGAGTTCTGATGCCTTCGGGCCATTGAGCATTCTGAATGCAGTATCAGGATCTGAGCAGTCAAAGATCCACTTGGAAAGGCGCTGTTTAGAAATGGTTGCATCCTTTGATCTCTCGTTAATGGAGACAAATAGTCACGAGGACTTACAAAATGGTTTAGTCCTGTCTAAATAGAAGCTAATTGCTCGTCTGATGTCGAGGATATGCAGCGTCGCCTCATGCGGAGTCTCATGAGGTTTGGGATAGAATGTGGATAGCTATATTGGTTGATTAACGTGGAAGGTGGACACCACCTTAGGGAAAAATTTAGGGTATGGTCACAGGGTAACTTTGTCTTTAGAAAAGGTTGTGTAGGGGGGTAGGCCATCAGGGTGCTTATTTCCCCTACCCTCCTTGCTGATGTTATAGCAACCAAGAAAGCTACCTTCATGGACATATGAAGAAGAGATGAGGTAGCTAAGGGCTCGAATGGAGGTTTCAGACGGCCACGAAGAATGAGATTGAGAATCCATGCAGTTGCCGATGGCTAAATCTCGGAGTAGAGATTTTGTAGGCCCGTGAGAAAGCGTTTTATGGTGGGGTGGGCAAAGAGTAAATAGGCATTAACGAATCATGGAAGGTGGTAAGGGCCGCAAGGCGTACTCTGATGGAGGTGAGAGTTTTAGTTTTAGCAGGTAGTCTAGGATGTTAGGGAGGGTCACAATATGGGGTGATAAGTGTTTATTTGAGCACCACAGGGAGAAGCACTTCCACTTCTTCAGGTAAGTTTTATCAATGGACTCTTTTCTACTATGCAGGAGAAAATATTGGACTTGCTCAGAACAGGCTAATCCATGGGTCTGGAACCATGAAGAAACCATGCTATCAGGTGGAGTTTCTGGAGCTGAGGGTGAAGAATTCATCCACTGTCCTGAGAAAGCAGATCTGGTCTGTTGGAGAGAGTCCGTGGAAAACGAGCGGACATGTGGATACCATGTCTGTCTCAACCAAGCCAGGGTAATGAATATAACCTGGGCCTTGTCGTCTCTGATCTTGCACAGGACCCTGTGTATCAGAGGGATCGGTGGAAAGGTGTACGTGAGCGAGCTGTTCCACGAGATGAGGAACAACATCCTAGTGATGCAGTCCCGAATCCTGCTCTGGAGCAAAATGTGCAATATTTGCGATTCTGCATTGTGGCAAAGAGATCTACCAGTGGGAGAAGAGCTGTTGTAGTATCCCGGGGTGCAATTCCCATCCGTATTCTTTGGAGAAGTGTCTGCTGAGTGTGTCAGTAGTAATGTTGTAACAACCAGGTAGGTACGACGCAGTAATTTGTATGTGGTGTTGTATGCACCAATTCCACAATCGGATGGCCTCCATGCATAGAGAGAATGCGATTGTGCTCCCCCATCTGTTGATGTAAAACATACATACTATATTTTCCGTTAGGACCCAGATAGATTTGTTCTTTGAGGGGAAGAAAGTGAAGGCAGGCTTGTCTCACTGCTCTGCGCTTTAGGAGATTTATGTGTAGACGCATCTCTGGAGCAGACCAGTGGCCTTGTGCCGTGTGTCCCCCCCAGATGTGCTTCCCAACCAATCAGGGAAGTGGTGAGAATGAGTATGGGGGATTGTTGTTGGAAGGGATTGCCCATGCAAAGGTTCTCTGGTCTTGTCCACCACTGCAGGGAAGCTAGTACGTTTGCTGGAGTAGTTAGCAGCATTCAGAGGCTGTGCCTGCTGGGTTTGTAGTTTGAGTTGAGCCAGGCCTGAAGACATCTCATGTGCAGCCTGGTGTACTTGACCACGAAGGCGGTGGCTGCCATGTGGCCAAGGAGCTGTAGGCAAATTCTTGCCTGTATCCTGGGACGAACAGAGAGCATATGTATGAGGTGTATGATAGCGACGAATCTGTTGTGTGGGAGTGAGGTTCTGGTTCGAATTGAGTCCAGGTGAGCTCCAATGAATTCAATCTGCTGTGTACATGTCAGGGTGGATTTTTGGACATTTATTTGCAGGCCCAAGCTGTGGAAGAGGGAGACGGCGAAATGGGTAGCTTGAAGTGTCTTGTCATACGAGTTGCCCTTGATGAGGCAAATTGTCTAGGTAGGGGAAAAGTATAATCCTGTGTCTGCAGAGGTGGGCCACGACTACAGCTAGGGTCTTGGAGAATACTCTTGGTGCTGTGGAGAGTCCGAAAGGGAGAACCCTGTACTGGAAATTGTCATGACCAATTGCGAACCGTAGGAAGCGTCTGTGGGGTGGATGAATGGATATATGAAAATAGGCGTCCTGTAAGTTGAGGCCTGTGAACTAGTCCCCTTGTCCCAGTGCAGGTATTATTGTGCCCAGTGTGACCATCCTGAATTTCTGTATCCTTACGAATTTGTTCAGTCGGTGTAGGTCTAGTATAGGCCTCTATCCCCCGGTCATTTTCTGGGTCAGAAAGGAGTGGGAGCAGAACCTTTTTCCTCGATGCTGTGTCGGCACAGCTTCCACTGCATCTATCTGTAGAAGAAGAGCCTCATGAGAGGGGTCCCTGAAGAGGGACGGGATAGGATAGGAGGGTATGATATAAAAGGGATAGAGTAATCAGACTGAACTATTTCCAGGCCCAATGGTCCTGGGTAATTTGCTGCCAGGCATGGTGGAAAACCTGGAGGCAGTGGCCAAATGGGCAAGTAGGCAATGGAGTCAAGAGGTGGTCATGCAGACCCTCGACCAATGCTTCAAAATTGTTTCTGTCCCTATGGGTGGGAGGTACCTGTTTGCGCTTGGTTTTGTCTGTGCCTTGGAGGTCTAGGGCGATTCCTGGGTATATTGTATGGTCTGTTCTGAGGCCAGTGATACTGTTGCGTGCGTGGCCTCTGGTAAGGTTGATACCATTGTCTTATGGGAAGGGATGGCTAGATGTCCAGAGTGTGCAGGGTCGCTCTAGAGTCTTTCATGGTGTGAAGGACTTTGTCGTTTTTCTTGGAAAAGAGTTTGTCTTTATCAAAGGGGAGGTCCTCCACTTTGGTCTGTGGATCTTTGAGGATACTGGATGCAGACAGCCAGGAAGATCTATGCATAACCACTGTGATTGCAGTAGTACGGGCAGCTGTATCTGCCATGTCCAGAGATGCTTGTAGGGCCATTCTGCAGACCAATTGGCCCTCGACAAAGACTGACTTAAAGTCTGCTCTCCTGTCCTCTGGAACATGGGAGGTAAAAATCAAAGAGTTTATTGTAGTTATCGAAGTCATAGCTTGCAAGTAGGGAAGAATAGTTTGCAGCTCTGAACTGCAGAGTGGAGGAGGTATAAACTTTGTGGCCCAAGATGTCAAGGCGTTTGAGGTCCTGGTCTTGTGGGGTGGGCCAGTAGTGCAGCTGTTTTGTCCTGTGAGTTGCTGCATCCACTACAAGAGAATTTGGTTGTGGATGGGAGAATAAGAAGTCTATGTCCTTAGCAAGAACATAATATTTACGTTCAACCTTTTTGATAGTTGATAAGATAAAGGCTGGGGTCTACCAGAAAGTATCAGCTGATTCGAGGAGTGCTTCATTTATGGGAAGCGCCATCTTTGAGGGCACAGAGGGTTGGAGGATTTTGAGGCGTTTGTGTTGTGCCTCCTGGACCGCCTCTAAAGGAATGTCTTGGCTGAGTGCCACCCTCTTGAAAAGTTCCTGAAACTGTTTGAAGTCATCCACATTCTGTGGAGGTGGCGGCATGAGGGCCCGTCTGGAGCTGATGGAGAGTTAAGAGTCGATGAATCAGGGTATGGTCCATAGCCCACCACTTCAGAGGGGAGTTCAGGTGCTCCAGAAGTAGATGGAGCTGGAGACAGATGCTCAGAAGGAGCTTGTGGTCTGGTGGAAGAAGCATGAAGGTGAGTGGCAGTAGGAGCTGGCCAAGGGTACCAATGAGGCCAAGGCATCGGATAAGAAAAGTTAGGTGCCACCCCAGGAGGACGAAGTAGGGAGACTGAGGCTAGTGGTTGTGAGCTGTGATCTGAGGTGCAAAAGGTTCCGGTGGAGGAGGAGAGGCAAGTGGGGAGCACTCCACCTGCTGCCGCGTATCAGGCTTGCTGTTAGTAAAGATAGCCAGGTCAGGTGATGAGAGCTGCTGGTCAAAAAGTGAGCAGTGTGTGTCCAGGAGCAGAGAGTTAGGCTCAGGTGCCCCTGAAAGGTCATCCTGACTTAGGAACTGTTGTTGCTGTTCCCTAGGCTCTGACTCTGCTGCGCGCGATCTGTCCTCAGAGATATGCACAGACTTTTGTTTGGCTTTTCCTGGTGCCACAGGTCTCTTGTAGGTGCCCTGCGGGAGGTCTGCTGCTGCTATCTGAGCAGAAGGCAGGCTTGGTGCCAACGTTATTTTCAGCACTGAAGCAGAGTACGCTGTTGGTACCGGGTCTATTTTCGGTGCCGAAAGTACCAGTTCCAAGGAGACCTTCCTGGCACGGGAAGTTGGGTCCCTGCCTCTGCGCTCCATGGGAGCAGTGGCTGAGGTGCTGGGACAGTTGGAGGCACCTGCCTTCGGCGCTGTCAGTACTGAGAGGAAGGATCTCGCAGGAGACCCTTTACCTTTGTGAAAGTCTCTGCTTGGAGACAGTTGGGCTTCTTGCCTCTTTGCCTGAGAAGAGGTTCAGACCTGGCTAGGGAGTGAGAGGGAGAGGGTTTGACATTGCCCGTCTTCACAGGCAGCTGCAGGGATTTTTGCATGAGAAGCATTCTCAGCCACAGGTCCCTGTCACGATGAGCACTGGTTTTGAGACTCGTGCAATGGACACACTTGGCAGGGATGTGTGTCTCGCCGAGGCACTTCACACAAATGTGAGCGTCCATCAGACTCCAGCATTTCTTAAATCCTGAAGCCCCTGGCATTATTGAACTAGGAATGCTGGGGGAAGAGTGTCTCCATGGGAGACAAGCTTGAGGAAAAAAGGGTTTTGTTTTGTTTTAAAACTAAGTAACTATTCTAAGGGAAGGGAAACAATTGGGATGTTACTATTTCTATATTCTTTCCAATTGTTTCCTTCATTGAGGACGGTTGAGAAGGAACTGAGAGGGGCACAGAACGTGCGCGCTCAAGCAGACTCTAACGAGATCTCAAGATAGCAGCTGGGCGCACAAGTCCCAGCCGGGCACTGCTACCGAAGATCTCTGATCAAAAGAGCCAGGACACACCATCACCTGGAGTGGAGCACCCACAGGGACAGCACTTGAAGAAGTAGTGAAAATACTGGGTCTTGGCTATGGTATTGAAGTGACAAACAATAATGATGACCACTTCCTGAATCAAGCATAATTATCCACATAATATCACTCATACCACTGAAGAGAGAGCCAAGAATCACTCTGTCTCAAAGGCCCTGGGCCAGAACCTTAGATTCATAGATTCCAAGGCCAGAAGGACCATTGTGATCATCTAGTCTGATCATCTGTACGGCACAGGCCATAGGACTTTTCCATAACAACTTCTAGAATATATCTTTTAGGGAAACATCCAATCTTGATTTCAAAATTATCAGTGATGGTAAATCCACTACAAACTTTGGTAAATTATTCCAACCCACAAAGTCTTGAAGAGTGTACATAATTTTAAGCATGTTATAATTTCCATTCACTTCAATCAGACTACTAGCATGCTTAAAGTCAAGCACATATTTAACTGTTTGGAGAAATAAGGCTTATGTTAGCACCAATGCACAAACTAGGCTACTGAAGACAGACACAACTGTTTTGTAACTTATAGGATCTGACATATCTCCTCCACAATGCTGCTAATCGAGCGAATAAAGTCTCACAACTGCCTCTGAACAACAGCTATGAACTGTCAGCCAAATCACTGATTAGCTCTAGATTGTGTAATTTTTTTAAAATCAGCATTTGATTGCAACATTAACATTTGGCTTTCAGATTCTTAGTAAAGGCTCCTTATAAATTTTACACAATGGGAGTCAACATATTAATCACTTAAAATGACTACTTTCTAACAAAATCAATTCTGTTTACTTTTATCCCATTATTACTGAGTGGTTTCTTTGGTACTTAATTGAAAAAATATGTTAATTCCTTACAATCAGAATGTCAGATCAACTGGTTTAAAAATCAGTATAGGTCTGTCTATTGACTTCAGTGGTTTTGTGCAGCTTTTCATCGGGCGAGAATCTATTCCACAGAGGTTAGAGTTCCCACTATTAATTCATTTAGTGTTAGCATAATCTCTACATCTACAGACAAAGGAATAAAGAAGATGGTGTGTAGGGAGGAAAGGGTTCTCTGGCAACCATATATGTAACAGAATGTACTTTACTGTTCTGAGATACATTTCAGTCTAGTTGTGGATTACATAAATGTAGTTTAATTGCGCTCCAGCTCCCAACAATGAATATTGTTAAGAGTTAACATACTGTAAGATTCCAGGGGGGGCAAAAGGTTAAAAATGAACAGCGACAAAGGAAAAAGGCCCTGCAGCATGTCATTGAATGCCTTGCTGTTTGAGTACATGGAGGCAAGCATATATAAAGAAGCAAATTTACTATCATCAATATGTCACATTGCATTTTACGTATGGTCTACTGAAGAGTGACAAATTCATTTGTCTTATTTCTGGAGTAATAATAATTGCACGAAAGGTAGAACTGATGAAAATAAAAGGTATGGTATTATTAAAGCATCTTAAGTAAATACACCATTATTAAAGTCAAGATAAGTGATATTCAGCTGCTGCAGTATTCATAGGATGAATTGGTAATTTGCATGCTATGGAAAAGGTGTCTCCAAGTAGTCATATGAAATCAAAAGAACTGGAATGTAAAGAGGCCAAAAATAAATTGATAGCTGTCCTGTAGGAACAATGCTATCTATACTGATTGACAGGCTTTCATCACTGCTCCTTGTCTTGAACAAAACCAGAGCTCACATTGTGCACAGTAATCCTAGTACTAATTCCAAATCCTATGAATTTCATATAGAACATACACAGTTTGTTTTTTTAAAGTAGGTGTTATGAAAGGAGGCATCCAAATGGCAGTTGAAAGTTCAGGCTGTTTAGGGGATTTATTATAAAAACTAAGTCTCTAGGGAGGGACTAGTAAAATAATGTATAAACCTCTCAAATGATTATACCTGTGGAAAAGGCAAAAATAAAATAATGTAGCTAGAAACATATATGTTTTAAATGCTGTCTGTACTCTTATCTAATTATTTCTCCCGAAGTTAAAACACTGCAGATATTAGTAGATAAGAACATAGATGATGTTGGGAAAATGGCATTTTCAGCATTCTGCCTTGGAAATTAACAAGAATTCTGACAATGCTGCTGCTCTGGCTGCCATGGAAACAGACAGGGCTGAAAAAGGGACAGATTCCTTTAAATTAATTGCTGATTAATTGCTGTTCCACAAGAAGTCTGTGGTGGGGTTTTTTTTGGTGTGTGTGTGTGTGTGTGTGTGTGTGTGTGTGTGTGTGTGTGTGTGTGTGTGTGTGTGTGTGTGTGTGTGTGTGTGTGTGTGTGTGTGTGTAACAGCAATTAGTTTAAAGCAACTTTTCCTGCTCTTGGTGAGCTAAAGTCTCTCTAGGATGCTGACCATGAAATATAGAGCCACAGTACAAATGGACACAAAAGATTCTCTGGATAGATCTATCATTTCTATAGAAGAGGATTTAGATACTTTTTTAAAGTAACAATGTACCTGTAACAGCAGTTATTTGACATTGTGACTTTGAAATATAAGACACAATCAGAGAGTAAAGTCACAATAAAGCAGCATAAAATAATGTATCAAGAGCTAAGTGAATGATATAGCTAAATACTGTACTCTAAACATAAAGTTTGGAATGCCTAGAATACTGATGCCAGAGGTTCAAATCCAAGGAAGGTCAAATCAGTCCTTTATCTTTCCTAGCTACATGAACGAACCAAAAGGTAGTTAATTATAATTTGTATATTTTGAATACTACATAAAAAACCAAGGTCCTGTTTGCTCTGCATGGACTTTAAAGATTCCATGACTCTTTCCTAAAGAGAAGGGAATTATGCCAAAATTCTGTATCATATGTAATTGCGACCCTCCATCTCCAAGGAATGTGCATTTCAATGGTGTGGTACCGTATTTATATAGTTATAAAATACTTTGGAATTAAATATTAGAAATTTTCAGAGAATGTTTAATTGCTGGATATAGTAAACTGAAAATTCAAAATGTAACAATGAGGATGTTTTGGAGAGTAGCTATTCTTTCTGCTATTTATTATTCACTCTTGAGGCTTGTGAAGGATTATGGAATACGTTGTTTCCTCACTCTGTATTACTCATCCTGTATGTTTCCAAAGTCACAAATTTGATGATCACATTGTGTTCTTTTGGTTTCCATAGCATTCACAAATTGAAGATAATACTGTATTCTTTTGGTTTCCATTCCAGAAAGAGTAAATCCATTATAACAGAAGTGTTAAGCTGCCTGTGATTTGGGGGAAGTGCCTAGAGATTAACTGCATAGAATTTCACAGGCAATACTGAAACGTAATAAAGGGTTTTGTTCTCACTTCCTGTCTATTACAAGAAGTAAATAAATAATATCTGAAATATTTAATATAATAAAAATAACTAATCCACTATGAAGTAGAAAGTTGCCATCTTAGTCTGCTGACAGTTTGTGACAAAGAAAGTTCAGCTCAGCACAAGAATACATTCATAATAGGTTCGAAATCTGAGACTTATGTATGTTAAGGTAATTTAAATTATTAGAATCAGAGTTCTGTATAGAGTTCATTATTATTATTATTATTATTATTAAATTAATATATACATTGCTTATCCACTTTACACACAGTTCCTTTTCTGGTAAATAATAGAACATACTTCAAAACCAGTTGGAAACGTCTAGAGCCTTTTATGCATTCACATTCTGAGGAGCGTGTCCTTTGTTCCTTTTAGTTTCATCAGCTGAGAAGTGTAGTGAATAAGTGCAAACAGTTGGAATTTACACTGTTGAGTGCTTTGCAGAGCTTACAGAATCTCTATGCATGACACAGTAGTTCCATAGAAACTTTTCAGGATTCTTGAAAGAAATTCTGAAAAACCCTGCAGGAACCCATAAACTGGAAACTGTACCTCAGAGATTGCAGGCTTTTGTATATCAGCCAACATCACTGTGTAAGTGTCTCCAGAGGAAGCGCTCCATTGCATGCAGGTAGAAAATGAAAAGGTATACTGAAAGGAAAATTATTTAAAGGCAATTTTTCTGACATTAAAAAAAAAACTATTAGACAATGTAACCCAGAAGGTCTATCATGTCATTCATCAATAACTGAGGAACGGGACAATCTGAGTCACATATTATTGCTATGGAACATTTACTGCTCGGAAACAAGTCAGGACATAAATTTATCTTCAAATTTAAGTTGTTACAATCCCTGCTGCAAAGACTGTTCTAGATATAAAATCTACACTTCCCACAATTTTTTTCCAAATTTACATAATGAGAAAATAATCTTCATCTGCTTTGTGTGGAGAAAGAGGAGAAATTAATGTTTAAAAACCCCCAAAGATTGTGAAATTCTGTACAGTCATATAAACAAAAATTATGGGTATTTTTCTAACCATTTGTTAAATAGTTGCTGAGACTTTCTTTCTTTTTTCAAAAACTCATTCACACGTCCTCATATAGCCTTAAGGTCCAGAGAGAAAGGATGGTCTTGTGGTTAAGGTACTGGACTGGAACTCATCAAACCTGGATTCAACTTCCAAATGTACCACAGATTTACTCCTTGACACACTGTGTCTTTAATCCCACAAAGGCTCATGTAAACATGATTAACTTTATGCACAGTAATCTTGATTTAGCAAAGTACTTAAGCATGTGCTTACCTTTAAAAGCAATGAGACTTAGCCATGTGCTTGAAGTTACTTACATACTAAAGTGATTGCTGAAGAACAGTTTCCTGAATCAGGTCCTGTGAGTAGACTCACTGTCTTAAATGGGATTACGCACAGCGTATAGAGTTAAGCACGTTCATAAATCTTTGCAGGACAGGACAGGACTCTGAACTCTCTGTTCTTTAAATGTAAATAATACTATTTTCCCTTTCTTCTACCTTTTCTCTCGTGTCTATTTAGACTGTAAATTCTTCAGGGCAAGAACTGTCTCTTATTTCTGAGTATGCATATTGGGTCCCTGATCTCAGCTGATCCTTGTTAGGTACTACTGTAATATAAATATGCTATTCTACAATAGAAGAATCCAGGATCAAATTTGCAAAAGCACTGAAGACATTTAGGAACTTAACTCCCATTGACTTATAATGGAACTTAAGTTTCTAAGTGACTTAAGCACTTCTGACATTGAAATACAATTACATGATTAGATATTACCATGAAATTACACTAACAGTTTTAAAAGATTTCTTGTTTGTTAATACAGTGAACATTTCTAGCCAAATCTACATGTAGAACTTAGATCTTGAATTCTTTTCACTGAAAATAGATGGAAAGCAAAGTAGTCCTGCCTGAGGTTGTTTACAGGAAAGTAGGGTAGTTAGGATTTCCTCCCTCTGGTCTGCAACAGGAAGTTATGAAATGTACCTTGTAAGGTGTTTATTATTGTAAGCAAAGAAAAGAATGACATCATCTAAATTCCTAATGCCCTTTATTTTATACAGTAGCATTTTTAAATTAGTGTGGGTTTCATTTTTAACACTCAGCAACAGAAACTTTTTTTCTCTTATTAAGGATAGCGAATCAAAAAGGGAAACGTTTACAATATTCTTGATTAGTGAGAAATTAACTTTACTGTACAGGGATTTTAAATTCAGCATGCTTAAGCAAAACACATTAGGACTTTCAAAAGGTTATCATCTAGAATTACAATAAAACACCTAACCAATACTGGATTGCCAGCAGAATTCTACTTTCTTCATTCTTGAGTTTTCCTGTGAGAATCATCACTGATCTCACCATTAGTGAATACCATCTGTAAAATCCCCCATCCAAAAGGATTTCAAGGTAAGGGATGGTGGAAGTAGCCAAATCTTTATTTTAATAGGAGAGTAATCATTAAAATTTCAAATAATTTTATTTTAGAAAATCCTGTTCTAACAAATATAGTTCAAATAAATGATTTACAGTGTTACTTACATAAAAATAATATAGAACTATATATCTGAACTGCATACATTAGTATAGCCCTTAAAATATTCTGGTGACATTATAAATTACAAGAACAAAGCTGAACCTTTTTGTTTGTGTCACTAGAATATCAAGGCAGATTTGGAATGTAGTATATACGGCATCCTAAAGCAGATTAATAAAATAGAAATTTCCTTCATTGTTCAGTAATTAATGTCAAAGTATGAAATAAAATTTAATAAGTTTTTTTTTTCTTTACTATACTTATGTACCTTTTAGAGCACAATTCATTTTAAAATTCAAGCTGTCAAGTGGCAAAAATTTGTAGGGGGAAGGAAGGCAAATACACAAGTATGCTGAAAAAATTCAGAAAAAGAAAGAGAAAGAGGTTGGGAGAACTTCAATTTTCAACCACATTAGTATTAAATAACGTAATCCCAAAGACATACATAAGCTTAGGCTATTGCAGGATTCAATACTTGTGGTTTGTCACCACTCTGATGGAATTACAACCTTGTAATGTACCGCTGGAGTACATTATTCTACATATTATGTGCAATTCTGGTGTAGTCGGTTTTAAAATATATAACAAAGAATGTTAATTACATGGTTATTTATTAACCCATCCCACTCCTCTGTTTATTGGTTCTTTCACTGCTTTCTCTCATTCTGTTCGTCCCCTTTATTTCCTCATGTTATAGCTCTCTTTTCTTCCCCATCTTTTCTGTTACAATACGCATTTTTTCTCTATCCTTCAAGTTCTTCTGCCTTTTCTCCTTAGTCCCTATTTCCCCACTGTAGGTTTTCTATTGAGCTTTGATTACTTTAACTGAGTCTGGAGTTGCAAGAAACCTGTAATTGTGATGATACACATTATGGCAAGAAAATCCAGTGTAAGCTGTCTTTTTTATTACTGCGTTGATATTGGCTGTCCCCTACAGTAGAAGGGGCAGAATTGTTATGCTCTCACCTACAAGTATTTACCCACACAGACACTGAACACTTTTTTCTATCTTGGTGTTTTTCCACATGTCAATGAAAAGTAGTCTGTCTTTAAAAGCAACAAATATAAAACATGTTTTCTCCTTGGTCATATCTAGAGCTGGTTGAAAAGTTTCAATATTTTTGTTTAGGAAAAACTGGCAAGCATGTTCTGATCTGGTCTACTAAAAACCTCAATGCAATTTTCCCTTCTTAAAATTTACCAATATATTTTAGATCCTTATGCTTAAATTATTTCAATTCAGAAGGCATAGTTTCCTGAAGGGACAAAATGTCAGTTCTATCTCACAGGAACCAAGGAAAGCCCTCTAGCTCAACTACAGATCATCCAGAGAGCCCAGTGGTATGAGGAAGGCCAATGAAAGAAGGCATACAGGGGAAGAAGAAAATTTGTCTACTAAAAAAGAGGGCTTTCTGGCTGCCTGAGTAGGGTAAATATTGTTGGAGTCTCAACTGCAAAGGACTACAAGTTATGTTGAGGATGACAGCATCTGAAATTGAGGAGCTGTGCTCTAAGCAGTGGGGCTCTATCAGCCTCTTCCTCCTCCTTCCGTATGATCCAGTTATCTCCAAGTGCATCAGGGAACTGGGCACCAGCAGTCTCCTGGCAAAATTTCTGCTACAGCCCAATGAATGATACTAAGAAAACTACTCAAGATACATACGAGGTGGCAATTAAAATAGTTGTCAGTACTGAATAATAATACTATATGCCTCAGTAGATTGCTGGATTGTTACAAGCTAATTCATGTTAATGTTGCTTTGCCAATTAACTGCACAGTGTACAGAACTATTTAAGAAACAATGCAAGCTTAGATTCCCATTATGTAGGTGAAAAACAAATTTAAACAATTATAAAACAGGAAAAAAGCAAACTGTGTAAATAGGCAGAAGTAAGGAGAAAGCAACAGCATCCCTTGCTAAAAATGAGGAAGATGCACATGGTTGTTTAAAAATCCTTAGTTCTATTCTCTTTAGTTAAAAGCAATTTGTGAAATCCTTTCAGGGTACATTTCAACATGTGCCATGAACTGAACAAATGCATTTGGGTATCACTGTGAAATGATTACTTACTACTAAATTTCCTTTAGAACTTAACTACTGTTCAGCTATTAGCATTTAATTGAGAGCTACTGAATAAAATAAATAATAATGAACCTGGCCCTTTAAAAGATCTGAAAAGAGAACAGAGTATTTGCATGCATGCATGAAAAAAAAATTATGTAGAGAATTTTAGAGCAGGAACTTACAGACTGAATCTACTGTAGCATGTCTGCATTCCCCACCCCCAGCAAATAACTGACCTTCCTTGAGGCTTTTCTGGCTGTTCACCTCAAGACATTCCTTTTCTTTCAATGTCTCAATATCTTCAGTAGGTAAAATCTCTGGAAAGCTCTGCTGTTGCTTCTTGGAGCTATCAATCATGATGAGACTCCTTTGAATGGCAACATCCAACATAGGAAAAAGACTAATTTGCTACCCAGCAGTACACTGTTCTGGATACTCTACTCCACAGTTCCTTCTCACAATAATTGAGCAATTATGTCTTTAAGTAGCTGAAAGCAGCCATTACTCTTTACTTCCCAGTCTGATCTACAAATACACTCAATCTGCTTGAAGCCCTTAAAGCTCTTCCAGACAGGGAAACAGAGCTTCTGAAGCAAAACTCCCAAATCCCACCCCCTTTCCCAGACAACCACTCTCCTTTCCCTTTTCGCTATCCTGGCTTCCTCCGTACTTCTATGTTTCAGCATGCAGCTTGATCATCGGAATCATCTGACAAACACTGAGTCAAGCAGTTAAAAATAAATCTAGCAGTTGCTGAAGGAGCAGCCTTTGCTGATACCTAAGGCAAATAGTTGCTGTGGTCTCTCTTTCTAAACACTGCTGGAGGCTGTGGAACTACTTTATGTTGGCCTGACAGGCAGATTCATTACTCATTAAGTTTCATCACTGAACAAACAGCTGTCTATAAAGAAAATTACATGAAGAATAAAGCAGGTCCTATTTTGCAAAAGCACATTTATTCAACATAGCTGCAAATCTTAAAAACAAGTAAGGGACAATTTGAAAGCAACTGATTCCTGTGACACTGTTCACATTACAAAATGTACATGCACTACCTTTGCTACACACAGATCTTACTCCCTGTAATAAATTTTTTAAATGGCAGATTTCTATTTTTTCCTTTTGCACTACACTCATGAGGCAGTAACTTTTCCTCTTGTTTCCAGCAGTCAGTCCAGAGCATTTCCTTCTACACAGTCTTTCTGATTTCCCATTCTCACCAGCATGAATCTTTTTATCTTTTATATTAGTCACCAACATACCTTTTCAGTGTCAACCAGGAGGTTGAAGTAGTTTTTCTTCAGGCCCCCTGGAATTCTTTGGCACCATCAGGACTTGATTTTTGTGGTAATGGCAAACTTATTCTGCTGCAAATATGAGTAAATTCTATGATATTTTGCAGTAATGATGTGTACTCTCAGTTTGCTGTTGGCTGCAAGATTCCACTGAATTGCAATCCTCTTGTGTGCATGTGTTTTAATACAGGGTATATCCTTAAATGTGTAGATGACCAGCTTAAGCAAAGTTATAATTTACAGCTGTGATTTTTCAATACAAGGCTAAAGGACAAACATTTATTTAAAAAAAAGAATATGGTCAGGATCACTTAAATGTTAAGAGGCTTATTCGTAAGACCTTAGTCGCAAGACCCTAAACATATCTTTAATTCTATGAACAACTTTTGCCTGTCACATAACAAAAGAGTGTACAACTGATAGAGTTCTTGTATATTCATAAATCAAGTTAAGATTTTGTCATGGTTATGTTTAGTAAGAGTCACAGACAGATCCTGGGCAATAAATAAAAAATCACGGAAGCCCACGACCTGTCTGTGACTTTTACTAAAAATAATCGGGAGTAGGAAGCGGGAGGGGCAGCTGACTGCCTAGGGGGACCGAAGCCTGGTCCCCATAGGGAAGGGTGGGGGCTGACAACTCCAGCCCCTGCCACAGTCGCTGCAGCGGGCCCTGAAGCCGAAGAAGTCATGGAAGTTCATTAAAGTCACAGAAACTATGACCTCTGTGACCAAATTGTATCATTCATAAACTAGGGTGTTTTGATTTACATGCTAATGTGAGCACAAAATACTTGCCCTATATCTTTGTTGACTCCATTCTGTGCATAAAAAATGAATATTCAAGTACAATGCTCAAACAGGATCTAAACTTCCCTTTACTAAGTGTACCAATCACGTAAATTGATTTTACGTAAGTATTTCTATACATCTGTAATGTACTTCTACCTTACCACACGTTCAAAAGGAATTTTTTTGATTATTAACTCCTCTGCCTAGAAAATTTTCCACTTACGTAATATAATTTTGGACAACATTTTCAAGTGGGTACCCCTCCCTTTTCAGTGGACACAATTTGCAACTGCAATTAAACTATGGGTGAAAATATGAATATTTCCACCTCTAACTACCTGACAGCAGACGCAAGCTGTATATTTAAGTAGTCTGAATTACGCCAACAATTCGAGTGTATTTTAGTGTATTTTATGGGCACAATTCCCATCCTCATCAAGGAAGGCTAGCACTTCAGCTCTTTGAAAAAACTACTACTTTATGTATTTCTTTTTCCTCGTTCTTTAATATTAAGAATGTCTGAAAGAAAATGTGATCTTTTAAGGATTCATTAAGTTCTGATGGGTAATACTGAATGCCACAGTTCTCTGTTTGCATCACCACAACTAACTTTTGAAATGATTTTGATGTAATGACTAGAGAATTAACTTTGTGTCAAATAAGGAGGATGAGTTAACCAGTCTGTTTTCACAGGAAAATAAAATACAGAAAATATATAACATCACAATTTTAAATAGAATAGTATAAGCTGCAAAATTTTTCAACAATATTTAAGAAGATTTTAAATATTTTACTGTTTACTATATCAAGAAGTATTTAAATATTATTTGGTATGCAAGGCATCTTGAAGTATTGACAATTCTCTTTGGCCCTAACCATGCAAGCACAAGTTTAAGTTTTCTCACAAGTAGGCCCATTGACTTTACAGTTATGCAAATGTGTGTTTTCAGAAACTGGCATAATATGAATGTTTTGAGTTTTAACGTTACTATATATGCCACAGTAGAAAAGGTTACTTTTTCTTAATTTTGTTTTTCAAGTCTTCTTATGCTAAGCCAAAAGAATGGACATTGTCCACTTTTCTTATCCTCTCAACACAATACAAAAATGATATAATTGGACCTCCTGAATATTAAGGTACAGGTAAGACAAATATACAATGTCTTCTTAATGCTAAAGGTGTGAAGCCTTTTCCATTCTCTTTACTAACTGCAGGATGCAAAGAGGGTAAGGAGATTTCCTAACTAAGGTGAAAAATTGAAAGGATCTTAAATTTAAAATGTGGAATAGTTTTAATGAACAGTTTGTATTGGGGGTAAATTAACTAAAGCTACATGCCTAATAAGAGTGCTGTAATTCTCCCCCCTCTCCTAGCTGATCAAATGGCCATCTTTTGCATCAAAACATATTTTCTAACAAGCTCAGAGAACAGGCCCAGGTTCATCTCCCAGTGAGACAGAGGGAACCTCATTCTGAAGTGCTGTTAGCTACTCTAAAACAAACAAACAAACAAACAAAATATATGTTGGGAAAATAACACCGCGGGGCACAGACTATCCAATAAGTTCCTGGACTGCATTGCAGACAACTTTTTATTTCAGAAAGTTGAAAAAGCTACTAGGGGGGAAGCTGTTCTAGACTTGATTTTAACCAATAGGGAGGAACTTGTTGAGAATTTAAAAGTAGAAGGAAGCTTGGGTGAAAGCGATCATGAAATCATAGAATTTGCAATTCTAAGGAAGGGTAGAAAGGAGTACAGCAGAATAGAGACAATGGATTTCAGGAAGGCGGATTTTGGTAAGCTCAGAGAGCTGATAGGCAAGGTCCCATGGGAATTAAGACTGAGGGGAAAAACAACTGAGGAAAGTTGGCAGTTTTTCAAAGGGACGCTATTAAGGGCCCAAAAGCAAGTTATTCCGATGGTTAGGAAAGATAGAAAGTGTGGCAAAAGACCACCTTGGCTTACCCTTGAGATCTTGCGTGACCTACAAAATAAAAAGGCGTCATATAAAAAATGGAAACTAGGTCAGATCACGAAGGATGAATATAGGCAAATAACACAGGAATGCAGAGGCAAGATTAGAAAAGCAAAGGCACAAAATGAACTCAAACTAGCTATGGGAATAAAGGGAAACAAGAAGACTTTTTATCAATACATTAGAAGCAAGACGAAGACTAAGGACAGGGTAGGCCCACTGCTCAATGAGGAGGGGGTAACAGTAACGGGAGACTTGGAAATGGCAGAGATGCTTAATGACTTCTTTGTTTCGGTCTTCACTGAGAAGTCTGAAGGAATGTCTAGTATAGTGAATGCTTATGGGAAGAGGGTAGGTTTAGAAGAGAAAATAAGGAAAGAGCAAGTAAAAAATCACTTAGAAAAGTTAGATGCCTGCAAGTCACCAGGGCCTGATGAAATGCATCCTAGAATACTCAAGGAGTTAATAGAGGAGGTATCTGAGCCTCTAGCTATTATCTTTGGGAAATCATGGGAGACGGGGGAGATTCCAGAAGACTGGAAGGGGGCAAATATAGTGCCCATCTTTAAAAAGGGAAATAAAAACAACCCAGGAAACTACAGACCAGTTAGTTTAACTTCTGTGCCAGGGAAGATAATGGAGCAGGTAATCAAAGAGATCATCTGCAAACACTTGGAAGGTGGTAAGGTGATAGGGAATAGCTAGCATGGATTTGTAAAGAACAAATCATGTCAAACTAATCTGATAGCGTTCTTTGATAGGATAACGAGCCTTGTGGATAAGGGAGAAGCGGTGGATGTGATATACCTAGACTTTAGTAAGGCATTTGATACAGTTTCGCATGATATTCTTATAGATAAGCTAGGAAAGTACAATTTAGATGGGGCTACTATAAGGTGGGTGCATAACTGGCTGGATAACCGTACTCAGAGAGTAGTTGTTAATGGCTCCCAATCCTGCTGGAAAGGTATAACAAGTGGGGTTCCGCAGGGGTCTGTTTTGGGACCGGTTCTGTTCAATATCTTCATCAACGATTTAGATGTTGGCATAGAAAGTACGCTTATTAAGTTTGCGGACGATACCAAACTGGGAGGGATTGCAACTGCTCTGGAGGACAGGGTCAAAATTCAAAATGATCTGGACAAATTGGAGAAATGGTCTGAGGTAAACAGGATGAAGTTCAATAAAGATAAATGCAAAGTGCTCCACTTAGGAAGGAACAATCAGTTTCACACATACAGAATGGGAAGAGACTGTCTAGGAAGGAGTATGGCAGAAAGAGATCTAGGGGTCATAGTGGACCACAAGCTTAATATGAGTGAACAGTGTGATACTGTTGCAAAAAAAGCAAACATGATTCTGGGATGCATTAACAGGTGTGTTGTAAACAAGACACGAGAAGTCATTCTTCCGCTTTACTCTGCGCTGGTTAGGCCTCAACTGGAGTATTGTGTCCAGTTCTGGGCACCGCATTTCAAGAAAGATGTGGAGAAATTGGAGAGGGTCCAGAGAAGAGCAACAAGAATGATTAAAGGTCTTGAGAACATGACCTATGAAGGAAGGCTGAAGGAATTGGGTTTGTTTAGTTTGGAAAAGAGAAGACTGAGAGGGGACATGATAGCAGTTTTCAGGTATCTAAAGGGGTGTCATCAGGAGGAGGGAGAAAACTTGTTCACCTTGGCCTCCAATGGTAGAACAAGAAGCAATGGGCTTAAACTGCAGCAAGGGAGATTTAGGTTGGACATTAGGAAAAAGTTCCTAACTGTCAGGGTAGTTAAACACTGGAATAGATTGCCTAGGGAAGTTGTGGAATCTCCATCGCTGGAGATATTTAAGAGTAGGTTAGATAAATGTCTATCAGGGATGGTCTAGACAGTATTTGGTCCTGCCATGAGGGCAAGGGACTGGACTCGATGACCTCTCGAGGTCCCTTCCAGTCCTAGAGTCTATGAGTCTATAAAAAACCCCTCAATATGTAGGGTGAGATCCCACAGACCCTAACTTATATCTAATGATGGAGCACTTCAGTCTGAAACCACAAGAACTGTCCACAATTGGGCAGCACAATGATTTCACTTTTCTTTCTTTGCAAAGGAGTTGAAGACTTCTCCTCATACTATAATAAACATATGGTGCAGATCTTTTTTTAATGGAAATTGAAAAGAGTAGTAATCACCTTCTCTTTTCAGGAAAACCCATGCAGCAGCAATGCTGCAAGACATAGGGGAGTGCAGACTCCTGACCTAAAAGATCTTTTTGGAGAGTAAGCCAAAACAGGGAAGCTATTGACGTGGCCAGGACTTCATGATGAGTGAGTTAGGCATAATTCAGATGAATAGCCAAGTCCTTTCCCTTCACTATCTTCTTCAGTATTCTTCCTTAGATAGGAAGCAGATGGAAAATAGATGGGAAATAGAGACCAGGTCAAAATTTCATACATAAGAGGATATAAACGTGTAGGGACTTCAGGACTCCTTAAAAACATTATCATCTTGGCATTTTGACAGTTGGAAACCTCATCAATCAACCATCAGTCTGAAAAAAAATGGGTCCATTTGGTGACAGAATTAATTCTTTACGTTTTCAAGAATCAAAAAATATAATTAGCCCATATAGGGGTTATTTCAGAGACACAAGGCATCACAATTATGTGCATCATAACTGTTTTCAAGTTGGTTCTATCCTCTAAAAATCTGATGTTTGCAAACTGCTTACAATATACGATATCTGTCAATTATTTTAAATGACATTTTGCTTAAGTCCATAATATATAAGATCATATTCATTTGTGCTGTAATACATCTGATTTCACACTGATTTTAACTGTGAAAAAAAAACTTACTATGCAAGAACTCTTGCATAAATCAACTCAATTTTCCCATTGCCTTAGTCCAAAAACTTATTACGCATGAGAAAAATTATACTGCTGAGAAACTGGGCACAGCCAAAGAAGGACTTCCAGGCAAGTAGAATACAAACATTGCTCAAGGGACCTATATGAAAATTTGGCAAGGTCAATATATTCTTACACAATTACAGATACACCAGATTATTATTTTACAGATTCTTTGTTGCTATAAAATACAATAAAATAGTGAGCAAATTATTAGTTAAACTGAGTTGATAACAGAGTAACAGACGATACAAATAAAAAAGATTTAGGGGGAAATTATATGTTTTGTATGTTAAAAAAATGGGGTTTTTAAGTACCATTTTGATCTTGAAACAATTCCAAAGTGATTGAGAGAACAGACTCAGATCAAATACAACACGATTAACAAGAAAGTCTACCATGAAAAATACCAGAAGGTGATCACTTGCAGTTCATATGTCACAAAAGAGAAGACATTAGCACTAGGAACACTGGGAGATAGCAAGGAATCCTGAAGACTGCATGTAGATCTCTGAAAACTGGAATGAAGATGACAGCAAAGGAGATAAAAGGAGAGAGAGGAGGATACGAGGAAGGAACAAGAAGGCCTGTATTACTGGGAAGACTGCAATCAGATGTTCCTCTCTACTGTTATCCTTATTTTACACTGAGTTCAAAGTTTGGAAATATGACAGTTTATACATCAATACTTTAATTTGTCTTTTATACAAGTTATATATATCTTGTACTATATATTGCTATATTAAAGTGACGTATTAAAGGAGTTATGCTCTCAAACCTGACCAATATTTTAATTGTTATAGTCTATACACTGTTCCAATACTATATGCATATTTTTAACTGCATGTCACTGACAAGAATTTTTAAAGGCATTTTTGTGGGTGCCACAAAAATAATGCACAAATTGCCTATATTTGCCATTGGCAGTTGTAATTAACTTCTTCAGAACCACGTACATTTCTGCAGACATCTTCATGGAAAATAATGCACAAACATAAAGCTTAGAAGTACAGTGAGACTACCTTGCAAGCATTAAAAGACAGCTAAGACATAAAATAATTTCCTAATATTATTTTTCCATATAAGCAAATGCTGTAGTTGCCACATGGATGTTCTACGACCATAAGTACATGGAAAGGCAAAAAATCCATGAAAAAACCTTTTCTGTTATGATGCGGATAAAAGATTGATAATGCCGCATTAGATAATTTGGGCATTCTAATGCAAGGAACAGTTTGTCAAGCTATACCAAAAGGAGGACAGGAGACACTTGATATGGATTTAATCAGGCTGCAACTTTATTATTAGATGTCTGGGACTACCCAGCAGATAAAAGCGTATAGTGCAGGTAAAAGACGATTACTCACCTTTGTAACTGTTGTTCTTTGAAATGTGTTGCTCATATCCATTCCAATTAGGTGTGTGCGCGCCACGTGCATGATCATCGGAGAATTTTTACCCTAGCAACACCCGGTGGGTTGGCTGTGGAGCCCCCTGGAGTGGCACCTTCATGGTGCTGGATATATACCCCAGCCGACCCAGTACCCCCTCAGTTCCTTCTTGCCGGCTACTCCAACGGTGGGGAAGGAGGGCAGGTTTGGAATGGATATGAACAACACATCTAGAAGAACAGTTACAAAAGGTGAGTAACCATCTTTTCTTCGAGTGCTTGCTCATATCGATTCCAATTCGGTGACTCCCAAGCCTTACCTAGGCAGTGGGGTCGGAGTGAGATATCGCTGAGTGCGGAACCGCTGAACCAAATGCAGTGTCATCTCTAGACTCCTGAACTAATGCGTAGTGAGCAGTAAAGGTATGTACAGATGACCAAACTGCAGCTCTATAGATCTCCTGAATCGGAATGTGAGCCAGGAAAGACACCGACGAGGCTTGGGCCCTTGTGGAGTGAGCTGTGAGATGCGGGGTTGGGACATGGACCAAGTTGTAACAAGCATGGATACAAGAGGTGGATACATAGTTAGATCCAGGAGGAGATGCGCTGTGAGGAGACCGGCAGCCCTTTCATCCATTCGGCCACTGCAACGAAAAGCTGTGTTGTTTTCCTAAACAGCTTCGTGCGCTCAATATAAAAGGCAAGAGCCCTTTGAACATCAAGGGAGTGCATGTGCTGCTCCTGCTGTGTGGCATGGTGCTTTGGGTAAAAGACTGGGAGGAAAATGTCCTGGTTCACATGAAAGGTAGATACCACCTTGGGAAGGAAGGCAGGGTGGGGGCAAAGCTGCACCTTGCCTTTGTGGAAAACTGTATATGGTGGTTCAGACGTGAGGGCTCTGATTTCAGATACACGTCTTGCTGAAGTGATGGCTACAAGGAAGGCTGTATTCCAAAATAGATAAAGGAGCGAACAGGTGGCCATCGGCTCAAAGGGGAGCCCCATGAGTCTAGAAAGGACCAGGTTTAAGTCCCATGCTGGGACCGGTTGTCATGTTTGTGGGTAGAGACGATCTAGACGTTTCAGAAATCTAACAACAATTAAGTGGAGAAGACAGAGGAAGCACATTCTCCCAGATGGAAAGCAATATGGCTGCCTGCTGAACCCTGATAGATGATGTTGCCAGGCCCTACTGTTTCAGGGATAGGAGATAGTCTAGGATAAAAGAAATTGATGCCTGTAACAGAGGCATGGCGCGCTGCACGCACCAACAGGAGAATCGCTTCCATTTGGCCAGGTATGTAGCCCGAATGGAGGGTTTCCTACTGCGTAACAGAACTTTCTGCACCAATTGTGAGCAGAGTAACTCTGATTGAGTTAGCCATGCAGCACCCACACTGTATGGTGGAGGGATTGCAAGTCGGGATGACAGAGGCGACCATGGTCTTGTGATATCAGGTTCAGCCACAGGGGGAGTGTGATCGGAGGCTCTACCGATAGCTCCAGGAGTGTGATGTACCAGTGCTGCCTGGGTCATACTAGAGTGACCAGAATCATGCATGTCTTGTCCCTGCGTAACTTGAGCAAGACCTTGTGGACTAGTGGGAATGGAGGGAATGCGTAGAACAGCCGGTCTTTCCACGGGAGTAGGAAAGCATCCAATAGGGATCCCGGAGAATGTCCCTGGAGAGAACGGAACACCTGGCACTTCTGATTGTTGTGCAAGGAGAATAGGTAGACCTGGGGAAACTCCCACCTCAGGAAGATGGAGTGGATGACGTCTGGGCAAATCACCCACTCATGAGGCTGGAAGGACCTGCTGAAGCAGTCTGCCAGTGTGTTTTGGACCCCCAGGAGAAACGACGCCACTAGATGTATCGAGTGGGCTATGCAGAACTCCCACAGGCGAACAGCCTCCTGGCACGGGGGGACAACTGAGCTCTCCCTTGCTTGTTGATGTAGAACATGGCCGTGGTGTTGTCTGTGAGGACTGCCTCACAACAGCCACGTAGGAGACAGTGAAACGTCTGACATGCGTGGCGTACTGCCCTCAGCTCTTGTATATTGATGTGCAGATTTAGTTCTGAAGCGGACCAAAGGCCTTGCATCTGGTGTTCCCTGAGGTGGGCACCCTAGCCCAGAGATGATGTGTCTGTGACAAGGTATAAGGAAGGTTGTGGGATGTGAAATAGTACCCCTTCACACACCGACATGGGGTTCAGTCGCCACCTGAGGGAGGTCAAGACCGGTTCCGGAACCGTGACTACCACGTTCAGACTGTCCCGACCTGGACGATATACTGTTGATATCCAGGCCTGAATCTGGCAGAACTGAAGTCTGGCATGCCTGGTTACATAAGTGCACGACGTCATGTTCCCCAGAAGGCCAAGGCACGTCTTTATTGTGGAAGTTGTGAAGTTTTGGAGGCTGAGGATGATGTTTGCCATAGCCTGAAAAAGAGTCTCTGGCAGGAGAGCACAGGCGACTCTGGAGTCTAAGACTGCCCCAATAAACTCTATTTTCTGGGTTGGTTCCAGAGTTGACTTTTCGCAGTTGAGCAGGATGCCCAACTTGCGGAACGTGCCTAGGGTGAACTGGACGTGGGATCACATTTCTTCCTTGGTCTGGCCCGGAACGAGCTAGTCGTCTAGATACAGAAACATCTGGATCCGTTGTCGACGAAGGTAGGCTGCCATGAAGGCCATACATTAGGTGAACACTCTCAGAGCCATGGACAGCCTGAAGGGCAGGACAGCAAATTGGTAGTGTTCGTGATTTACCACAAAGCGAAGGAAGTGCCTTTCTGGAGGGTAAATCGCTATGTGAAAGTACACATCCCTCATGTCAAGGGCGGCATACCAGTCTCCATGATCTAGGGAAGGAATAATGGTCCCCAAGGAAACCATGCAGAACTTAAAAACTTTACCATAAATGTGTTGAGTCTGCGCAGGTCCAGAATGGGCCACAGCGCCCCCTTTGCCTTTGAGATTAGTAAATAGCAGGAGTAGAACCTTCTACCCCTTAGTTCCGATGGAACCTCCTCGATCGCTCCCAAGGAAAGGAAGGTTAAGACCTCCTGTGTAAGGAGTTGCTCGTGAGAAGGGTACCTGCAGAGGGACAGAGAGGGAAGATGGGAAAGGGGGGGAAAGAAAATTGGAGAGAGTATCCTCTTTCCACCATGTGAAGAACCCATCAGTCTGAAGTTATAAGGGATCAAGCATGGTGGAAATGGGAGAGAGAATCTCGAAATGGAGGGAAGGGATCCTGGATAGAGAGTAGTACGCCATCCTCGGGCGCACCTTCAAAAATTTTGTCTAGGCCCCGACAATGGTTTAGGAGGGCCTTGGTTCTGACCGGCTGATGGCCGGTGGATCTCTTTCTGCCACCTCGAGCATGTCTTCTGTAAAAGTCATGCCTTGGACGACGTGGAGGGTAGAACCCTTGAGGCTGTGGTCTAAAGGGCTTGTGCTAGATACCCAGGACATGGATCTCCAGGGAGCGCATGATGGTTCTGGAGTCTTTTAGGCTCTGTAATCTAGAGCTAGTTTTCTCTGAGAATAGGCCCTGCCCATCAAATGGTAGATCCTGCAAGGTTTGTTGCAGCTCTGGCGGTAAGCCAGACACCTGAAGCCAGGAGGCGCATCGCATAGCGATGCCCAACGCAAGGGTCCTAGCCTCAGAGTCAGCTACATCAAGGGAGGCCTGTAAGGAGGTCCTAGCAACCTTTCTGCCCTCCTCTACTAATGCCCCAAACTCATCCCTGGACTCTCGTGGAATCAACTCCTTGAATTTACCCATGGAGTTCCACGAGTTATAATCATAGAGGTGCAAAAGTTGGTTTGTAACTCTGAGCTGAAGGCCCCCACTCTGGCCGTAGGTGGGATAGAGGCAGGGATCTGCCATACTATCTTGGCGTTGGCCTGGATGGTGCAGCTAATGGGCAATGCTACCCATGATGGGGTGTCCGCTGAAAGGATGTCCACCACTGGGTCCTCCAACTCCACTATCTCCTCTGCTTGGAGGTCCATGTTACATACCACCCTATGCAGAAGGTCTTGGTGAGCATGTAGGTCTATCGGAGGGGGAGGTTGTTGTCCCCACCACTGCCTCATCTGGAGAAGATGAGGAAGATGCTACAGGGGCTAACAGATCCTGTGATAGATCCAGTTGTGAGGGGTCTTGATGCTCAGGATCCGCTGTGCCAGGTTCTGGGGCCAGCATTGGGATGGGTGCAGATGCCTCCACACCCCCTGGAGGGAGACGACTGATGGTGGCCTCTGGTACTTGGGGCTCTGAATGGGCTGATCGGGAGGCTGCAGATGGAACCCCCTGGGCTTGCTGATACTCCCACAGGACATAGGACCACTGTGCAAGCTCCTGGCTAGGGTCTTGAGCTTCGTCCCGCCATTGACCCAGGTTACCCTCTGCTTGGACCGGTGCAGAATAGATCAAGTGAGATGCGCTGTCCGACTGCGAAGAGCATGAGGCGGAGCACAAGGGCCAGGGCAGTGCAGAGCATGCCTGCACTGTCTCTGTTGGGAATGGTGCTGAGAGGTGCCAGGCCACAGGACAGCCATGCCGGCGAACAGTACTGGGATCTAGAACTATGCCGATGGTCACGCCGGTACTGAGATCCAGACCTGGATCACAATGAAGACCACCTGCGGGAGTGGTACCGGGAACGACTTCTTGAATAGGATCGGCACTCTGACCGGTGCCGGGAGTAGCGTTGGGAGTCCAAATGGTACCGAGGTCAGAAGTGGTGCCTCGAAGCGGAACGGTGCTGGGAGTAAGATCTGGGCCACGAGTACAACCGGTGCCGTGACAGAAAACAGTGCTGGGACTGCAAACAGCGCTGGGACCTGCTCCAAGATCGTGAGCGTTGCCAAGTGTCCACGCTTGGAGATGGTGAACATATTAAGGCTGGCTTGCCCTTAGACTGTACCACACGGGCAGGATGCGGCGCCGGAGCCTGAGCCGGTGCTGGTTCTGTAAGGGCAATGAGGTCCCTCGCCGTAGCAAACGTCTCCAGCATCAATGGAAGTCAGGGCTCAACCACGGTGCGTCCTGGGGAGCCAGTACGTGTCAGACTCAACAGCTCCACTCTCGGTGCAGGAGTCAACAGTGCTGATAAAGGCGCCTGCAGCTTCGGTTGGTCTAGTGCCGGACGCGAGTCCGAAGTTGACAAGGGGGGTGCCGGTGCCTGTTGTTGAGAGGCTTGCGAGGTCTCGAGGAAAGCAAATCTAGGGAGGGTGGACGACAGCTAAGTCACTCTTCACAGTTCCAATGACCGTCACGGGTGGTAAGAAGGAACTGAGGGGGCGCTGGGTCGGCTGGGGTATATATCCAGAGCCATGAAGACGCCACTCCAGGGGGCTCCACAGGCGACCCACCGGGTGTTGCTAGGGTAAAAATTCTCCGACGATCGTGCACGTGGCGCGCGCACACCTAATTGGAATCGATATGAGCAAGCATTCAAAGAAGAACCTCTGTTTATTCTGTAATTATCCAGGGAGGGGGTTTCCACCAGCTCCCCCTCTTTTTCCATCCAGGTCCCTCCAGCAAATCCATTGCCGGATCTCAGCATTCCCCTCCCCTCCTTGTAGGAGAGATAAGGTGGGCTATAAGAAAGGGGGATTGGCTCCCTGCCGTTCCAACCATAGGAGCCCCGAACCCCAAGCCATTCCATTCCTCTAACCAGTAACTCCTTTTTAAGTCCTTTATCAGGCCATTTATCTGGTCACTGGATGCCTTCCCTATGAAGTATCTGCACTGGACATCCACTCCACACTTACCAAATAAGTTGCGTCATATAGCCTACCATACTTTTGTGTTCACCATAATAGGTGTTCCCTAACGCCCACTGTGGAGAAGGAGAAAAAAAACCACTTCACTGAAGCCAATGGTGGTGAGGGAAAAAAATTCCTTCCCAGCCCATCTTTTTGCAGCCGTTTCTGACTTTGTTCTCTCCCCCACCATAAAGTACTATTGTCTTCCTCTGGCAAGCCTGGACAACAGCCCACTTGCTTTCAGTGCAGGGCGGTCATTCTCTTGAATTCCTACTAAGAGCTGAAGGTCACACCGTGTATCATGAAAGATAATCTTCCCAAGATCTCCAATAAAGTCTTTGTTAACCTATAACCTTGAACATGAGGTAACACTTACCTAACTGAAGGCAGGCTCAGTATTTTGATTAACTGAGTGAACTACCAAGAAAACAGAAGTTTACCATATTTGGTGATAATATTCCAACAAATAAGCCTTTCCTGGATGGTCCTTCAGTGAATGAAATCACCAAAAATAACAGCTTTGAGTAACTTACATGTCTACAAGGAAAATCAAATATTCTGAGAAAAATCATGGGTGTTTGGGTGAATGTCCCACTATCACCCCAGTAAAATAAAAAATAGCTAAGCACTGTAGTGTATGAAGCATACCCATTTCTTAAAGCTATTATTATCATGTGCAAATCAGAGTAATTAAGCAAAATTAATTAATTAGGAGGTTTTTAAACAGATCCCCAAGGATTCAGAGGCAAGAACTTCACAAAGAAGAATAATTAAAACACTGCCAGTTAAGATACCATACTCAAATGTTAAAATTCATCTGCTAAATCAACACAACTCAATTAGATGGAACTTTGGTTTTGAATCATTAAACAGAAAAACAGATCATACTACTGATTTTAAAAGCTGCCATTTGGAACTGTTACACTGCGTGTGCTGCCGTATTAAGTAATACAAGGAGGAAGACAAAAGGAATTAATCTTAAGGGTCACAAGCTTTTCTAATTATTTTTCCTTAAATGTTGACAAATGGTTTCAGGCAGTGTCAGTTAGGGATGTTAAATGTTAGCACGATGTTGCAAAGTTCTTTTAATTATTTCAGGTACTAGACATTAGGTTGTTTGCCAGTTTTGCTGACAATAGTAACATTTGAACATTCATTGTACTTCTCCTTCCCTATAAACCATCACGTTTTACTCAGTTATACACACAGTCTGTTGTAACAACAGATGTCATAGTGCACACATTTTTTAAAAGGTTTGTCAATCTTTAATACTTATGAGATGACAATTCTGTCTTCAAATAGTTGTGGTAAAGTGATGTGCATAAAAATTCACAAAAGAGGAATACTTTCAAACTGAACATGAACGCAAAAGCTAAATGAAATAGCAGTTAACAGTCATTCCAATAGCATCAGTGCTGCATATTGTTTTGGAATGATTTCCTTTAAATCTCTGAGTTTTCAAATTCTTCATTTCCCAGATATACCCATGCTTGATGGATACAATTTGAAGATCAGGCATGTCCTAATTTTTTTTTAAACTCTCCATTATAATCTATAAATCAATATTTCAAAGCAATTATTATGTATACTATCATTAACAGCGTGTGCACACACATGCACATAAGAAAACCCCAAACACAATAAGGAGCGACCATTAAATAAAAAAGACTTGATTATTCAATACATGCTTCTGAACAATATTCAATGCAGCTGTATCATGACATTTTCTTAGGCACCTTCAGAGTTTATAAACACTTCCTAATATGCAAGAGACTAAAGAACATTCCCACCACGACTTGCAAATGCCATGTTGGCATTTTATGATTTCCATTATACATCAATAATATCTGTCTTCAAAGGCCATAGTTTTAACAGATAAAAGGGCAACATGTACAGTTAGTTTAATTTCATTTTTTTTTAAAAGATCTCCCACCAAAGGAAAGATTGCTTAGCCGAGATAAAGTCATGGATGAGGAGTTTTCTGACAATTCCACTGACTTCCATTTTGGAGACTATGGCCATTTTACTTCGTTACATCTGCCTCTTTCTAAATTTATGAGAAACTGCAATTTAAATTTTTTTTCAAAATGAAATCATGCAATGTATACTATGCATTGGAAGTGTGTGTGCATTAGGACACAATATGGTATTATGGAGGCAGTCACTCCTCCATAGGTAAGATTACACTCGTGTGTTTTTTACAACACTTGAAATAAAAGTAACTTTTTTGTACACAGAGGTCTCTGAACATTTTGTCTCTGTAGCTCTCCAATGTAGGAGTTGTATATCAGGTCTGCCTTGCTAGACATGGTGTAATACTCTTACAGTGGGGATCTACTGATGCAGTTCCATTAACAAGAATATTGACTTATCTACATTCTGCTGTAATAGAGAGGGGACTAAAAAAAAGTTGCATTAGTAGTATGCTAGTTACTGCTTTGCTTTTCAACTATTTTTACTTTAATAACAGCTCTGCTTTAACAGTTACGCAGTAAAACACAACCTAGGGAAGCTATGTTATAAAAGCATATATATCAAATGCAAACAAAAAAAGACTGAAGTCTTTCAACTATTATACAATACTTGAAACTCAACTCATTCATTTTACCTAGTCCTGTTTTCAAGAACCTCTTTTCCTAACTACTCTCTAGAAATTAAAATTTATTTAAAATAATTCTGTTTTCAAGTGTGTAGGTACAGCATTTTTTAAACATGATGAGTACCACAAATTAGTTATACACATAAAAAAGTGATGTGTATTTTACCAAATATTTTCCCAGCACTTTAAAAAAAGAAAAGAAATTGATAAACTTAACACTTTCTATTTTTGTTTTGCTTGCCTTTTTTAAAAAAAAATGCATTGGTCCCTGAAATCAAAATGCTAATGCTACACAAAGCAGGGTGGATTTGATTTAAATCACTAGTCAGGAAGACTTGATTTAATCATGGATTTCTACTTAAAAGTTCATTCTTGTTGGTTGTTATAACCTTAATACATATTCTTCACAACTCAGAGACAGATATAGGTTTCATTTTTAGAAGGTATACACTATACATTTTTAAGTGATTTATTTTGAAAACTTTTCAGATTAGTTTTACAGTCATATCTGAAAATTAATGATTGTTTGTTTATTTCATTTACCAATGGTAATTAAAGCAGATAGTTTACCTCCCAATGACTTCATAAATATCTCCAATTCAACAGGTTAATCATTAATATTTCGAGGATTTTCTTGCCATGCAGTATAAGGAGGAGAACATCACCAGACAGACATTTACATTGTTTTATTTGACTAAAACAACCACCTTATGTATTCTGGATTTTTTTCTTTAACAGCAAATATATAATATTTTAACAAAACCAGCTTATGAATTTTTGAATTTAGTTAAACATTCAAGTTTTTTAAAAACAGGTTTGTTTTTGTTAAAATTATTTTTAACTAAAATAGTTAAATGAAATATTTAAAAAAAATTAAATTCACTATGTCAGCCAGGTCAACATGAGAAACAAACTTTTTGGCTTCTGCAGCTAACTCAGTCGTCTTCACCTTCATTTTCCTGTTTGTTCATAATCTGGAAAAGAAAAACAAGCTTTCCTGCTTTTTCAGATCCTAAACAATTTCTCAATTTGGAATGAATTAGTCCAAAGGAAGAAAATATTCTTTCTACACTGGCAGAAGACGCTATTGCTGTTAAGAGTGAGATTATCACTTCAACAGTCTCTGAATCCAGGTGCTTAAATGACTTCCACCAGTTCACTGGTATGATTTTCTTTAAAACATCATCAGCAAACATATATTTTTCGAATAGTTCTTATTCCCAAACTGGGTCTCTTTTATGGCCTGCTGCCATTATAGGTTTTCCCTTCTAGTGAGAGAATGGTATGGTAGATCTCAAATCACTCAGACTACACTCAGAGAGACCTAAAGACTTCTGGAACATGCTGCTCAAACAGTTTCACTTTTATCAGGGGGGAGGGATAGCTCAGTGGTTTGAGCATTGGCCTGCTAAACCCAGGGTTGAGAGTTCAATCCTTGAGTGGGCCATTTAGGGAACTGGGGTAAAAATCTCTCTGAGGATTAGTCTTGCGTTGAGCAGGGGGGTGGACCAGATGATCTCCTGATGTCTGTTTCTACTGCCTGTCCTTCACATTTATCTCCAGACTTCTTGTCCAGATCTATTCTGCCCCCAGCAATCTTCTATTCATTGAACTTTTTGAAACTTTGCACTTTTAGAGAGAGCTAAGGTATTGACTCTGTGTACACAAATTTGCAGAGGGACAATAGGGTCTGTTATTTCTCACCTCTAAATATTATTTATTTAAAAACATTTTTGCTGTTAAGTATGTTATCTCTGGAGACACAAATCCACAGTTTGAGAACTGCAAAACTAAGCGTTTCTGATGGTATCTTCAAGACTGAGCACTGAGTCCCATTGGGTAGATAGAAAGATTAACCTAAATCTATACAGAAGCCCCTGGAGCCCCATAAAATTGGGTCCCTAATCCATGAACTACTGGAACTCATTTACAAAACTTTTCTTAAACATTACATCAATATATTGTCTCATACTATAGAATTAGAATTTATAATCTCTATTCCATGATGAGATATCTTTGAGCTATAATGTATCTTTAAACTATCTTTAGATATGTTTTTTTCCCATTGGCCTGGAGCAGCAAACCACGGCCACTGGGAGCCGCGATCGGCCGAACCTGCAGACGCAGCAGGTAAACAAACTGGCCCAGCCCACCAGGGGTTTTCCCTGCACAAGCGGCGGAACAAGTTTGGGAACCACTGTCCTAAAGTTTAAACATTTGCTTGCAAAATCTCTGAAGCAAAGAGAATGGCAGAGTGCAAATTATAAGACCTAGTCTGAAAGCACTCACAATGAAAGCAGACATGCCACAATCCAGTAAAGCCATTTTATAACTGGGATGAGATAACATGATTCCAACAAAGGGCTTGCAATCCGTGAACAAGTGACATCAACCTGCATCTCCAGAATTTCTAACAGTACAAGAGAACAGGACTTTTGCCAGTGCACTCACTGAACAGTTACAGTACTGCTGCTCACATGAAAAGAGCATGCTTAGATGCACCAATGAAATCATTATGTCAGAGTAGGGCATGTGAGAGCACTGATGTGGTCAGCAAGCTAGGTTAAACTTTATTTAACTCTTATACTTCCAAAAAATAAAATCTGTTTGGAGTTGAACTTTGCAGCAGAAGGCACACTCCTTGATGATTGAGGCCAATGTACTGGGGGTATTCCCCAGTCTGGGCCCAATTGGAGTGTGATGGCCATCTCTATGAGATACTTGTAGAGGCAAAGTGCCCACCCTTCCAGGGTATGCCTGGGGAAGGACTTGCAAATGCACTGAACCACAACATGAGCTTCTCCTAGGCAGTAGAGCCAGCACTGATGGTTGTCACTGACCAAGAAGGATCGTGGGCAGGAGGCGCAGAGTTTGAAGCCTGGAGTTCTGCGCATAGTCTGGTACCTGAATGGGGCACAGAGGGGTGGGGATCCCCCATAACCCAATCCAACTTCAGAAGGTTCTAAAATTATTAAAACTACTAAATCAAAATTAAGAACTATTAAAACTATGAACTATTTACAACAGATTAATATTGTTTTTCAGAACAATGTCAGAACTGATGGCACTAAATGTTCCAACCTGGACCATGCGGTGGTGAGAAGGGGTGGTCAGTTTGCTTTGCTGTTTATTGTCTTAGTCTAAGGCAAAAGGCAAGCCAGGGCACATGTGCGGACCAATGGACACTATTTTCATATGCTCTGACTCCAAGCCATGGTGTGCATGCATAACCCACAGTGGAACGCAATAGGGACGGTCACTCGAACAAGTGCCATTTGGATCAAAATTTCATATATAATGTTAAATAATACTTTTTCTTTAAAATTGTCACACGTTTTGTTTCTAGTTATATGCCAAAGAAGGTTAACCAAACTGATTTCTTGTTATAATTTTAAGACTAAATAAGCCTCTTACTGATTACAGATGTAAAGGCAGACAGACAGCTCAGCTGCAGAGAAATTCCACTCACCTACCTCAACAGGGGGGAGAACTTGATGGGGTTAGCAGTGAAGGGTGACAGCCCCAAGAGTGAGGTGGAAGACTTTTGCTGAGCACACCAAAGTTCCCCCAGCCCTTGGCATCTCTACAACCCACTAGCCAAACAGGGAGGAGGGACACTGATTGGCCTGCCTTCCCTAGCTCCAGGATTTAATCAGGACCATGGGTCACATGGAACTTCAGCTCCATTCCAACAAAGTGGTTTTGCACTCCTGAAGGCTATTTTGTCTCATTTCATGTCCTACTTGCTCTATTGTTTTGATTTTTAAGCAATGGGAAGGGAATCAACTGCAATTTTAACTGAAATAACTTCATGTTTGATATTTCCTCACTGCATCATATTAAACTGTCATGTCCTAAGGTAACTGCTGTTTGAGTATCTGTTCTGTTCCACCTGTGCCATTATTACAAAGCTAGTATCTATATTATGTTAGACGTTTGGACTTGTGAATGGGGACCTGCCTCTTAAGAATTCTATAAGGCTTCACAGATGGTGGAAGGTTATCTTCAAGCTACTTTCACATCTGCCAACACTGAAATGCTACTGTACTAGCAACTCAAGACAGATTTGTGGCCTGCACATTTTCAAGGAGCTGAGTTTTATCTGAACTGTCACTAATGAGTGTGTTTAGTGCAGAAGGTGTTCTAATAATTGACAGCAGAACTTCGAATCTCTGAAAAGGAATGTGGAGTGGATCACTTTAGTTAAAATGAACATGCATCTGCTTCCAAACGACTATTCTAATGTGCACAGTAGTCAGGACACAATCAGAATTATATGGAAGGCTACACTTAACAATAAATAGCGTCCTAAGTGTGCACTGCATGAAACACCAGCCACTAACAGTCAGACAACAAAACATGACAGTCTTTTTATGCTGAAAAGCATTTTTATTTCTTATATTTTTAACGTTTGATGATAAAGGCCTCTACCAACAGATTACAAATAACTTCAGTGTACACATGGCATAAATTTTACTACCTACAGTATCAGTTAACTTGGAACAATAGTTGCAGGCTTACCTTCAACAGGTGGGTCTCTCTCTAGTCTTCATTTTAGCTTAAATTATTAAATGTTATATATCAGGGGTTCCCAAACTTTTCTCCCTGAGGTCCACAACTTTAACAAAATTGTTAGCATTGGGTTAATAACACATTGTGTTATTATTTGTTGAATTTAAAACAAAATAGTTGTCCAACTTTGAATACTATATTGTGTTTTCAATGTTTTAGTGTAAAATCTGAATTCCTGTACTGTGTAAGTAAAGACTCAACTCTATCCTCTACTAATCAGAAAAGAAATAAATATTGTAAATAAAATTTTTAAACAACAATTGTATTATAACACGCTGAGGAAACAGGTACTCATCCGATCCGGTAAAGGAGAATCCAAATTTCAAGTACGTGTCATCATATTTGCTTTCCACTTCCTTTACTTTTTTGACTGGCTCACTTCATGTTAGATTTAGAGGGTCTGGGACTTTCATTACCTTCCCCACCAGTGCACCCTTCTCATTTTCGAAAAATAAATTGATCGATGTCAGACAGAAATACGGCTTGCCATTTTTTATGGTTGTAAATGGTAGAGTGTGTGTATGTGGCTAGGATACCTGTGAAACGCACTTGCAGTGAAACGCACTGTTGTACTTGCAAGAATTAAAATTGACATACTGTAGCCTTCTTTTTTTAAATATATTTTTTTCCTGTAATCTGTCTAACATACAGCTCAAAATATTGCATTTATATAGCTTTTACTTAGATTACATGAGTCACATGGAGTTAAAGATACTAAGAGCTTGACTGGAGAATGCAATTGCAACGGTGGACCACCTGGAACTGTGCAGCAGCCCACCTTTGGGTTGCAGCCCACACTTCCCTAATATATTGCACATACTACAAATAGCTGCTTTGTAGAGCTATCCACAGAGAAGGACTGAATTATCCCATTACAACACACTAGTAGTATCACAGGTATTGTAAAACATCCGATAAGCTGACCTAGAGGTATGTTCAGCTGTGAAAAATTTCAAGGCATCTGTGACAAGCTACACTGCTGAGGAGAATGGCAGCTTCTGATGACAATTATCACAACCTATTATTTAATTAATCACTGAATGACTATTCTTGATATCTGCTCTTTTTGTATCATGGGTCTCAGGCAGGTGAATACAAATGACATTCTTTCCCATAAGGCATTCTGCTCCTATTGTCCTGACCTGTAGATGGATCTCCTTAGACATCCCTCTGTTTGAAAAGTTAAAGCTGTGATACAAAATAAGGAATATAATAGTCTTCATCTAAATAAGAATTTTTATGCTCATGTACTCTGTTCACTAGTGGAAAAATGCAGTCACAAACAGATTAAAAAAGTTGAACATAAGTAATGTAAATTCAAGATTTTATATAATTTATTTATTCTGTAAATGATATATTTGAAAGTGTCCTCAACTTATTTTAATTTCTTTTTCTAGGCCCTGTTGTATGGTGTTACATACACCTTAAAAGCCCATTTCTGTACCTGTTACCTCTAGATTCTGAAGCAGAAAATTGGAAATTATGTAGCCTATTTTTCCATGAACAAATTTAATTTAAAAATACTAGATTATTAAACATTGCATTAATACTTGATATGTTACAATTAAAAATAATTGATAAAAATAAATATTTGACGTTCTCTCTTCCCACTACATTGCTGCAGGCCTACACATGCTCTCCTTTCATATTGCCATGCCATGGCCTGCAGAAACGTCATTACTGGAAAGAAGTTCTCCAGAAACATATTGCATACAGGAATAAAGCATCATTATCTCAGCAATGCACCCCAGTCTGGAAATAAAAGCACGACTAACCTCAGTTTTATGTATCAATGAGCTGAGGAATGAAATCATGAACAGCTGTAAGCAATTTTACATTTTCATTAAAACAGAACGTAAATGAACTAACAACCACGTCACCAAAATTGTCTAGAACTTATCATAGAGAATCCATTCCCCTTTCCCGGCCCTCTAATCATACAAACAAAACAAAAACAAAAAAGGAGAGCTATTCCTCAAACTGGACAGAACACAAACAACATAGGGTAGATTAAAAATGTATTGGCTATTCCATTAGCATCAGGCTTGGATGAAAGAACTTTCTCTATTATTCAGCCATATAAATTTATTTCATCTTGCCTGTAATGTCCCAGGATTTATTTCTTTGTCAAATTAGGAAGCACTAACTCAACACAAGGGTGTTGAAGAAACAGATTCCACGTAGTAACTCATAAGAAAATAGTATTCCAAGTATACTTAGTGTACTAAAAAAGTATGCTTTTCACTCAATCATGTATCAGGGGGTAGTCGTGTTAGTCTGTATCCACAAAAACAACAAGGAGTCCAGTGGCACCTTAAAGAATAAACAGATTTATTTGGGCATAAGCTTTCACGGGTAAAAAAATTTCATGGGTAAAAAATTACCCACTAAAGCCTATGCCCAAATAAATCTGTTAGTCTTTAAGGTGCCACCGGACTCCTTGTTACTCAATCATGTAGACAACCACACTTCATGTTCTACTTTGTCTGAATAATCATGAACAATGAAAGGTATTGTAGCTTAAAATGTCTCTTTCAAAGATTCCTACACATTGTTGTGAAAGCAAATAATGAGTAAATTATCTGTGTAAGAATTTTATCAAACCTCCTTTTTGGTAAATATATTTATATATATTTTTACCAAAAAGGAGGTTGGATAAAATTCTTACACACATAATATATATATGTTTTTGAAGAAATTGCTCTAAAGACTATTAATAAACTCTTAACCCAGACTTGATGCCAATAGCAATGAAGCCATGGCAGCATGGACTTCTGTGCCAGCTAGCTGCCAAAGTACCCAGAGTGCCAGGAGAGTTATACAGCCCAAGCTGAAGTCCTTGCTGCCACAGCTTCACCACTATTTGTACTTGGACTAGCTAGATTAAAGCTAAGTCAAATATGTCTACATATATTGCACTCATACCTTTGATTGCAATGTAGATATACCCTAACTATCTCTGTGTTTGTTAATAAAAAATACCACCTCAAAGAGAGCTACAAACTTGACAAATTCTTCCTATCAATTCAAATCCCTGCAGGGTAGAGTGATACCTCACATGATTGGGATATGGATAGAGACCTCTTTAATGTCTTTAATGAAGTACACACAAAGGGGAAATGTGTGATTATGGGGGACTTCAACTTCCCAGATATAGACTGGAGGACGAGTACTTGCAAGAATAATAGGGGTCAGATTTTTCTGGATGTGATAGCGGATGGATTTCTTCATCAAGTAGTTGAAGTACCTACGAGAGGAGATGCCATTTTAGATTTGGTGTTGGTGAGCAGTGAGGACCTCGTAGAAGAAATGGTGGTAGGGGACAACCTTGGTTCGAGTGATCATGAGCTGATTCAGTTCAAACTAGATGGAAGGATAAACAAATGTAGATCTGGGATTAGGGTTTTTGACTTCTCGAGGGCTAATTTTAAAGAGTTAAGGAAATTAGTTAGGGAAGTGGATTGGACGGAGGAATTAGTGGATTTAAATGCGGAGGCGGCCTGGAATTACTTTAAGTCGCAGCTGCGGAGACTGTCGGAAGCCTGCATCCCAAGAAAGGGGAAAAAAACCATGGGCAGGAGTTGTAGGCCAAACTGGATGAGCAAGCAACTCAGAGAGGGGATTAGACAAAAGCAGAACTGGACCTTGCAAAGGGAATCAAAACCAATAGTAAAAGGTTCTACAGCCACATAAATAAGAAGAAAACAAAGAAAGAAGAAGTGGGGCCGCTATATACTGAGGATGGAATGGAGGTTAAGGATAACCTAGGCATGGCCCAACATCTAAACAAGTACTTTGCTTCAGTTTTTAATAAGACTAGTGAGGAACCTTGCGATGATGGAGGGATGCTAAACGGGAATGTGGATATGGAAGTGGATATTACCGCAATTGAGGTAAAGGCCGTACTTGAACAGCTCGATGGGACGAAGTCGGAGGGCCCGGACAATCTCCATCCGAGGATATTAAAGGAACTGGCGCGTGAAATTGCGAGCCCGTTAGCGAGAATTTTTAAGCAATCGATAAACTCGGGGGTTGTGCCATATGACTGGAGGATTGCTAATGTAGTTCCTATTTTTAAAAGAGGGAATAAAAGTGATCCGGGTAATTATAGGCTTGTGGAAGTCAGAGGTATCCCATATCCCCCCAGCAGCCCTGTGTGGAGTGGGGCACACAGGGCTGCTGGGGGGATAACAGACTGGGGTTTAGAAGGGCTAGTGGGGGGACAGACCTGAGTGGAGGCACAGGAGCTAGTGGGATGATAGCACTGAACCAGGGACTGAATGGACATCGGAGTACAGGGACACATGGGGACAGGGAGCAGGGGGAGTGCAGCGCCACATGGGGACAGGAACGAAGGAGTGGCTGAGAGGGAGTGCAGGGACAAATGGGGACAGGTGGGTGGAGGGGTGACTGAGTGGGGGTGCAGGGACACATGGGGTCGGGGCAGATGCACCAGACTGAATGGGAGAGGCTAGGGGTCAGCCAAGGTTTGCATGGGGGAGGCTCCTCAACAATTCCGTTCTCCTGCAAAAAAAAGTTCCATATTTCTCACACACACACTCAACTACCCTCCAGGTTCGCTCCCAGGCTCTTTCCCAGTAATTACTTCCCTCTCCCTCAACTCCTCCATTACCTCTGACTTCCACAAGCCTTTGCCCTGCTTCTGAGAGATGCGGGAAATATTTTTCTGTATTGTAGTTTAAATTAAGTAATACTCAAAATTCTTTATTAATATGCCTAGTAAGGGATCTATTTGTCAAAAAACATTTCTTGAATCTTTTTTATCTGTATTGTTACAGACATACTTGCTGATAGGTATTTTGAAATAAAAACTACCAAAATAATTTAAACTAGTGTGATTATATTGTGTTATTTTGACAAAGTATGCAGAATTTTAAAATATTGTGCACAGATTTTTTCATTTTTTTGACACAGAATTCCCACAGAAATATATAAAATAGTAGGGTAGACATCTGGGCTCGCGCTGGAGCTCGGGCACTGGGACCCTGGATCAACTGAATGGACCAGATGTGGATGTTTTATTGCAGTTTAGACATATCCAGAGTTTCAAAGTTAAATACAAAGTGGAACAGATCGTTTAACATAAGCAGTTAACACATGTTTCAAGGGACCAATTAAAGTAAAGTGGCCCGTTAACACCTCTCCAGTCATTCGGGTGGGGGGGAGAGAAGGGTGAAGAAGACCGGGGGCGGGGGCAGAGTATCATAGATTGTTGTAATAAGCCATAAATCCAGTGTCTCTATTCAGTTCGTGATTTTTAGTCTCTAGATCTTTTGAAGGTGTTGTGCAGGTTTCCTTTGAGGATGAGACTCAGAGGTCAGATATGGAGTGATCACTTTGTGAAAAGTGTTCCCCCTGCCCAGGTGATATGGTGTTTTCACCTTTTAGATTTTTTCTGTGTCATAAACAGATAGTTAAGGGTTAATGTCTCTTTTACCTGTAAAGGGTTAACAAGCTCAGTGAACCTGGCTGACACCTGACCAAAGGAACAATCGGGGGACAAGATACTTTCAAATCTTGGTGGAGGGAAGTCTTTGTTTTGTGCTTTTTGTCCTGTTTTTTGTTCTCTCTGGGGTCTGAGGACCAGACATGCTCTCCAATCTTTCTGAAAAAGTCTCTTCTATTCAATACTGTAAGTACTAGATAGCAGGCGGATTAGGCATTTGTTTGTTTTCTTTATTGCAAATGTGTATTTTGCTGGAAGGATTTTAACTCTGTTTGCTGTAACTTGTATACTTAGGCTAGGAGGGGAAATCCCTCTGGTCTAGGTGAAGCTGAAAGACCCTGTAACATTTTTCCATCTTGAGTTTACAGAGATAATTTTCACTTTTTATTTCTTTAATTAAAAGTTTCTTTTTAAGAAACTAATTGATTTTTTTTTTTATTCTTGTGTAAGACCAGGGATTGGTGGGGGAAAGGAGAGAAGGGGGAGGGAAAGGTTAATTTCTCTCTGTGTTAGGATCAGTGTCTCTCTCTCAGGGAGAGTCTGGGAGGGGGAGAGAAAGGGGGGGAAGGTGAATTTCCTCTCTGTTTTAAGATTCAAGGAGTTTGAATCACAGTGATCTCCCAGTGGAACCCAGGGAAAGGAGAATCTGGGAGGAAGAAAGGAGGGAGGAATGGTTTATTACCCTTTGTTTTGAGACCCAGGGGATTCGGGTCTTGGGTTCCCCTGGAAAGGTTTTGGGGGACAGAGTGTACCCAAACACTATATTTTGGGTTGGTGGCAGTGTGATAAGATCTAAGATAGGAATTAAGCTTAAAAGGGAATAAGCAGGTCCCCACTTTCTGGACGCTAAAGTTCAAAGTGGGAAAGAGACGCCTGACATTCTGTTTGAGTTCATTCAAGAGATTACTGATTGTCTGGTTTCACTCACATAGTTGTTATTGGGGCAGTTAGTGTACAGGATGAGATATACCATATGTTGTGATAGACATGTGTAGGACCCATGGATCTTGAGAGATATGTAGGGTGGGTTGTAGACAATCACAGCAGTGGAGATGTGTGCAAGTTTTACATATGTTATTCTGGCAGCATCTGCTGCCACTTTGAGTTGATGGGTCCTGATCTGTGGGGAGCTTGCTTCTGATGATGAACTTGGTGAGGATAGGGAGTCCAGAAGAAGGGGTTCAGGAAAGATTTCTTTCAGGATGTACTCCCCATCAACAATAGGTTGTAGCTGTTTAATGATACCACACATAGCTTCCAATAAGGAGTAGCAGATGACAAGTAGGGGTGTGCTATCAGAGGGGGTTTATTTCAGTATTAAAGAAGGTTCTCTCAGAAGTATTTGGATCGCCCGTTTCATGATGAGATCTACTTCTCTGGTAGATAGTCCTTGTTTGGTAAAGACAGTTTTAAGAATGTTTGGGTGTATATCCCAGACTTTCTCCTCAGAGCACATTCTGTGGTACCTGAGTGCGTGGTCCAATAAAAGATATCACTTCACACACCTTGTTAGTCTTATAGTGAGCGACAGACTCTGTTGCCTATATTATTCATGACTTGTAAGTAAAAAGTACCAAAATTAAGATAGACTGCAGTGGAGGATAATCACTCTTCTAAAGTATTTATATTATCTTTTTTCAGGTCTGCAGCTTATGTCAAATAATCTGCTCTTCCAACACTCTAGAATCTCTCAGTGAAATTAATGCAAAATTGGAGGGAAAAGAGATTTGCATTATATCAACAATTCTTTCCCCATCTCTGGGAGGGGAGTGGGTGCTAGTGGTCAGAGTGGCGGGGACTGGGAGTCAGCACTCCAAAAACTAAGTAAAGTTGTTTTCTCAAGTACATGTGATGTAATATATGCTGTATATAAAAGGAATGAGAACCATCACATGTATCTGAGAAAACAATTTTACTTAGTTTGCTGATATAATGCAAATCTCTCTTTCCTCCACACACCCCAAATATCCTTTTGCTCTAGCAAACTACTAAATAATCCCCTATGCCACAATTGGTTTCCAAAGGGGTTCTGATGGAGCAACAGGATTTTTAAGACACTGTTAAATAATGGAGTTCAGTTTAGTAATTTTAAAAATAGGAATAAAATCTCAAACAATGCTGTATTAAACATAAATTAGTAGTTGTGCTTATGTGTCCAAAAGATCCCGAGCACATTCCTTAATGTAATATCAGATCTAAGGCAGGCAACAATAAACGGCTATACCCAGGTGGTTAAGACTTGTTTTTAGCAATATCACTTTCAAAGATCATTTTTACTGAACTAAGCTGAAGTATTAACACAGCGTTCATTTTCAGCTAAACATTTAGTTATCCATTTGAAATTTCTGGAAACAAAAATCAAAATAAGACATTATGATGAAGAGATCTCTGAAGGAAAGCATACTTTTCATATCTTCTGTAATTACTTAAATGCCAAAACCTCCAGCATAGGATTTTTTCATATACACTAGATGTCTCAAGTGGAGTCAGTTATAAATTACGTCTTCCATCTTAATCTCTTCACAATAAGCAGATAATAAAAGAAAAAAAATCGATAAATCAGATTAAAATGACAGAGAGTTTGTTTAGAAGTTTACCAAATGGAATGACCCTGCTGGAATTCCTTCAAGTAGCCTGTGAAAATGTCAGAATATATTCCCTTTAAGAGGTCAGAGTCTCTAGAGAGCTCTGAGTTTTGGCCTGTATGGCTTTTCACATGCTTTAATATTTGAAAATTGTTCCTTGTAGACACTGACTGATACTCTGGGAATGCTAGGATTGTGGGAACTGGCAGTACCAATGATAAAGACAGACTTAATGGGAAATCAGTACCTACGCAGTTTACTCTCTCAACCCTTAGTACATAATATTCAAATGCTTGGGGAGGAGGATTGTACATGTTAGCAGTCATTTGTTTTCCTACTGACACTGTTTCTTCAAAACACTGAAAATAACTTTAGAGACACAAAACAAAAAAAATAATATTGATTGCAACATTTTGCATTTCTACTAGGATTTAGGTTTAAGATTATAAATCCTAGTACACTTTATTTCAAGGATTACAGTAGAATGTTTTCATTTTATATTTCAAGATTGCTGATAAATTGCAATACCTCCAACATAGTTTGCATTCATAACCACACTTTTAAACTTTGATTTAGATACAAATTTCATTTTTTTAAAACGTTTTCCTCATAGGCTGTCACTTTAAAATAAAAACAAACTGAAAAAATCATTCAACATACTAAGGTAAAACACTTTGCACTGCATATCTACAGAACGCAAATACCCTCATAGTAGATTCATGACAAATGCACTTCACAGATTTCAGTCTTTTATTAAAAAGTCAAAGTCCAAATTAATAGAACAAATTACAGGAATGGAGAATATCTGTTAGGATTACACAGATCTCACTACTTTCAGTTTAGTGAGACTACTAAAAATGTCACTAATTTGATAGTTTCTCCAAGTTTTCTAGATTAGACTGTCTTCATCTGTTGCATGTTTATTTATTAGAACATATAGACTAGGTTTCCTCCTTTTCTAAACTATTATGTACCCCCTTGTGCTATGCAGTTAGTAAGAATCTTTGAAGGTTAACAATCCCGTTAACTTCTCTGTCCATGCATGCTCAGTATAATCCATTGGGTAGCACAAACACAAATAGGCTCGTGAGCCTTAAAAGTAGTCTACACTTGAAATGCTACAGCGGCACAGGTGCAGTGCTGCAACTGCACTGCTTTAGCAATTCAGTATAGACACTACCTATACCAATGAGGGGTTCTCCCATTGGCGTAGATAATCCACCTCCCCGAGAGACAGTAGCTAGGTTGACAGAAGAATTCATCTGTCGGCCTAGTACTGTCTACACTGGAAGCTAGGTCAGCTTAACTATATCGCCCAGGGATGAGAATTTTTCACACCTCTGAATGACTTCGCTGGGTTGACTTTTGATTGGGGACACTAAGGCCAGGTCTACAAATAGACAAACAAAATATTTTTCAAATAAAGTTTTCATTTGCTTTCCCCCAATATGTTGGGGGGGGGGAGCTATGCACTGTTGGGGGTAATCATTGAGCGTTTGAGACCCAGGTGCACCCATCTGAGTCCTGGTTTGATCTTCATCTGTGAGTAAAAATAGATTGCCAGAATCCATCAATTTTAAGAAAAGCCTTTTCTTCCCCTCCGGGTGGCTGTATCCCAGGAACCTTTGGTCAAATGGACCCAAATTGGGATCACTAACAGAAACCCATGTCCCCAGGAGGCACATCAAGTAACCATGTAGATTTTAAAGCACCTAGAAGAGTTGAGCTTTAAACAGAAAGCTCATTGTAATCTGAACTATAGCAGAGCTGTCTCTCTTCTATAAAACTTTATTCTGAACTTGAAGGATTGACAAGTCAACGTACTCCTGGCCTAAGTAAAAGTTAGTCGTGTAAGCAGAGGTTATAGAAATTTAGGGGGAAAAAACCCTCTCCCTGTGAAAAAAAAGTCACACCTTTCAAGCCATTACTTTGAAGATATTAGCTCTTTGGCTTATTGAACTTGACAGTATCTCCTTAAATTTATAGTCTACCATAATCTACTCAACAAAGAAATTATAAATTAATGCAGAAATGTATAGGTTGTTTCTCTTTAGGTGTGTTCAGAACTGCTTTAAACACATTCTAAAGAAGCAACAAACAAAATAAAAAAGCAGATAGACCACTGTAACTCTGACTATTTCCACTATGAAATAAAATATACACAAGATCAGCCAACTTTTGGAAGGTTTTATAGAACAAGAGGTCTCATAAAAAGGAACTATGGAAGCTACAACAATAAAGTCATTGGCTGAGGAAACAAGGTTTCACGCTCAAGTGGATGGAATTTCTCTGTCTGTAACGTCTGTGATGATTTTCGAATGCTGCATCTGATCAATTCCAAAATATTCAGGAAATGTTCTCGACATTAATGGGCAGACAATAAAGATAATCCACTTTGAATGGTCCCTTAGAATAGGAGATAACTACTTATGCTAAACAAACTGTTCCTCTTTGCTTTTAGCTGCGATTCTCAGAGTACCTCTCTCAGACCTCAAGAAGAGCTCTGTGTGGCTCAAAAGCTTGTCTCTTTCACCAACAGAAGTTGGTCCAATAAAAGACATTATCTCACCTACCAATAAGACAAGGATGACAAGTACTGGGTCTTTGACAGGCTGGGTCAGAGGAACAAAAAAAAGAAATCACTCTATAGAAATGGAAGGAATTGGGCCTGGTCTATACATAGGCTGTGAAAAATGTCATGCCTTGTGTGATGGAGTGTACCAACCCCAAACTGAGCCAATAGGGAACAAACAAATCACTCTGGGCCCAAGAGGTGACACCCTCTTTCCCCATGCTATGCATGCTCCAGGTGGAAGAGCCAGTTAAAAGGAAGCCGCCCAGCTCAGTCGGGACTGGCTGCAGAGGAGGAAGGACGTGGACTGCAAGTTCCCGTAGAGGCGCTAGCAATGCTCCAGGCGGTAGAGCCTGAGAACCCAGACTATGTTGCAGATGACTGACTCTCTGACTGCAGAGACTGAAGCCAAGCCACTGCCAATTGAGGAGATGCCCAGGATGCAACTTGTGGTAGGAAGTAACACAGGAAAGGTAGTAGATGTTGATGCCTGAACCCTTGGCGGGGAGTTCCCCTGCTTCATAGGGCCCTGGATTGGAAGCTGGTGGAGAGGGGAGGGCCGGGTTCCCCTACCACACCCCAAAGGCCACCAGACATGGTTGCTCTCTGCTCTCCACCCCAGCCCAGAGGCGTAGGGGCTATAGATTGTTTGTTCTGCCCCACCTCTACACAGGGGGCCGATTCCCCAATTGCTACTGCCTGCCCCAGCCAGGAGGCTTACGGGACATAAACTGCTTGTTTGTTTTGCCCCGCCCAGGGGTTACAGACCGATTTTTGTTCTGCCCTGTCCAAAGGGCCAGAACTCTAGTTGTGGCTGTTGGTCCTAGCACGGAGTCTCAGGGGTTACAGACTGTTTATGTGGCCCCACCAGCAGACCAGAGCCCACCTTGCTGCAACTCCCTGAATTAACAGGAAATCCCGATGACTTGGTGATGTGGTGTACCAACCCCAAAGTAGGCCAACGGGGGTGGTTCTTCAAGATGTGTATCCCTATGGGTGCTCCACTGTAGGTGTGTCTGTGCCCCTGCGCTGACTAGAGAATTTTGGTAGCAGTGTCTGTTCAGCCTGTGCATGCACTGCCCTGTGCTCTGCAACAAGGCTAACTAGCATGGACAGATGAACCCTCCTCAGTTCCTTCTCTACCACAGAGTCATGGACAAGAACTCTGAAGTAGAGGGGAGGAGGATGGGTTGTGGAGCACCCATAGGGACACACATCTCGAACAATCATTGTTACTGCATGTGACATTATGGATATAATCTGGCACCAAATATTGTGCAAAGAGGGTCATATAGGGTGTCTAAGACCAGATTATGGGTGGCTGGTTAAAATTATGGTGTCTATATGTAGGTATCACGTTATAATTGAAGTTATGAGTAATGGCTCTATGCTGTCTGTATTTTAAATTGTAATGGCTCTATACTGTCTGTATTTTAAATTTTAAACTCGCCAGACAAGTTGGTGTTAGCTCTGACTAGCCTGCCCGATGGCCCATTAAGGACCATCAACTACACAATTAACCTATGGAGAGAAGGCAGATCCGCCTTGTAACTCAGCAAAGTATGCGGGGACTTGCCCATGTGACTCCAGACTCCATTTTGCTGCAACTTTCCACAGTAAGGACAAAGAGGTTGTTACACCTGGAAAAGTCTATAAAAGGCTGATGCCTCGTCTCCATCTGGTCTTCAATCCTGCTTCTTACCTCTGGAGGGACTTTGCTACAAACTGAAGCTCTGAACAAAGGACTGAATGACCCATCCAAGCTGTGGATGTACTCCAGAGACTTGATTTGAATCTGCAGTTTACTCCATCACTGCTACAAACATGAACTAAGATCTTTGCCATTGCTGTACGTAATAGATTCTATTTATCCAATTCTAGCTCTCATCTCTACCTTTTTCCTTTTAAGAATAAACCTTTAGATTTTAGATTCTAAAGGATTGGCAACAGCGTGATTTGTGGGTAAGATCTGATGTGTATATTGACCTGGGTCTGGGGCTTGATTCCCTGGGATCAAGAGAACCGTTTTCTTCTATTGGGGTGTTGGTTTTCATAACCATTCATCCCCAGGACGAGTGGGACTGGTGGTGATACTGGGAGACTGGAGTGTCTAAGGAAATTACTTGTGTGACTCGTGGTTAGCCAGTGGGGTGAAACCAGGGTCCTCTTTGTCTGGCTGGTTTGGTTTGCCTTAGAGATGGAAAAACCCCAGCCTTGGGCTGTGACTGCCCTGTTTGAGCAATTGGTCCTGAATTGGCACTCTCGGTTGGGTCCCGCCAGAACCGAATTGTCACACTGCACAAGGTGAGTAACTTCCTCTTCTTTGAGTAAAGTCCCTATAGGTGTTCCACTAAAGGTGACTTCTGAGCAGTACCCCCTATTGGAGGCTGGGGATTTAGAGTCAAGTCTGTTATAGATAATACCACTGTGGCACTGAATCTGGAGTCTGCAGCAGAGTGACTTGAAGATGGTATAGTGTTCTGCAAAAGTATGTGCAAATGCCCAGATAGCTGCTCTATAGATTTCTGATATAAGGATACCCTTGGAGAAGATGGACGAGGAGACTGACTTTCTAGAATGCCTATATACTGAAGATGGGAGTGTTACATTATGCATTTAGTAACAGAGTTTGATACAGTTTGAGATCCATTGGAGAGTCTTTGAGCTGAAATCGCTGTACCTTTTGACCTATCTGTAATGGAGAGGAAGAGTCTTGGAGATAAAGCTCTTGTCCTGTCCAAATAGAAAGCCAAGATTCTTCTCATGCCAAGCATATGGAAGATAGCTTCCCTATTATCCTGTTGAGGTTTGGAATAAAAGGTTGGAAGTTGAATAAATTGGTTCATATGAAATGTGGAAGTCTCCTTCAAAGTGAACTTCAGATGTGGTCTAAGTATGACTTTGTCAGAGAAGAACACTGTGAAGGTGGGATGCAACACCAGAGCTGCTAGCTTCCCTATTTTTCTTGCTGAAGTGATGGTGATCAGAAACACCATCTTCCTGTCGCTAATATGACCATTTGTTGAGTGCTCTGAGGTCCAATATGGGTCTCCAACCTCCCTTTTTCTTCGATATCAGTAACTAGCAAGAGTAGAAGCCTTTGCCTCTTAGCTCAGTGGGCACTGACTCTATAGCTCCTATGCTGAAGAGATGGTTTACCTCCTGTCATAGTAGGTTCTCATGAGAAGGATCCTGAAGAGGGATGGGGAAGCGTATTTTGGGGTGGTGGGGCAGGGTTGTAAAATGGATGCCCATCTTGGATAATCTCCAGTACCCATTTGTTGGAGGTTATCCATTTCCAGATTTGCAGAAAAGGGTGAGACGGTCTCTGAAGGAATGGAAGAGGTTTTCCAGCATGGGATGATGTTGAGGAGAATGGTCTATGGGCACCTTGACCAACCCATCAAAACTGTCACTTTGAGGTAGAAGGTTGAGAGGAAGTGGGTTGAGATCCCAACTGTTTCCATCTGGGGAATCTGGATTTCCTTCCTCTGAGGTTCAAATGACCTCTGAGATTGATATTGAAATGACCAAGGTTTGAATTGTGGGTGAGGGCTATACTTTCTCTGATACCCAGGTGTGTAGATCCTGAGGGCTTGAAGAAGTGGAAGGAGGCATCAGTCTTTTCCAAAAATAGTTTTGTCCCTTCAAAAGGAAGGTCCTCCACAGTTGTACAAACCTCCTTTGGGAAACCGGATAGGTGAAGCCAAGAGGCTCATCTCATCACGATGGCAGTAGAAATGGAGTGTGCTGCCATGTCAGCTGCATCAGGTGCAGACTGAAGAGATGTCTTAGCCACCAGCTGGCCTTCATTGACTATGGCCTTGAATTGTTCCTTACGCAAATATCAGGAAGCTGTTAAATAAAAGTTCAGTTTCAGATAATTCTGGTAATTGTATTTTGCCATTAAGGCTTGATAGTTCACAACGCGGAACTGGAGAGTGGTTGAGGAATACATTTTCCTGTCAAAAAGATCCAAGTGCTTCCAGTCCAAGTCATAGGGGGTGGATTTAAGGTGGTGTTGATGGCCCTTTCAGTTGACCATGTCCACTATGATTGAATTAAGAGGCAGGCAGGCAGAAGAGAAACTCTTGTGTCTTCCACCTGCATGTAATATTTTTTGTCAACCCGTTTGCATGTTGGTGGGACAGATGTGGGGGTCTGCCATATGATCTTGCTGAAGGAGGGTGTCTCTAGTTGCTGTTAGGCCACACTGGAACAATGGGGAACCTGTTGTCTTTGAGCCTGCCAGGGACCCCAGTAAGCCCATTAGGGTGGGAAAGGACACAGTGGATGATATGATGGAGGTCCATAGTGAAACTGGGCACCATACAGTAGGTGAGAAGAGTGGTGGGAGACCACACCCTCTTGCTCACTTTCTGATTCAGAAGATGAAGAGTGGTGCATGGCAAGAGGTCATCAGCGAGTCAAAGGCTCTGGGTGAACTCAGTCCAGTACATAGGATACCACAAGATCCATCGCACACCAGAAATTGGGTAATGCCAATGGTGTCAGTATCGGTGGTTGTCAGTGCCGAGATGTCTGTACTGAAGGAGTTGGTGATATAGACTCGATAGTATGGTCCACTGGTGCCTGGTGTGCCACAGGTGATACCAGTGCTGATATCCATGCCACAAGAGCCTTCCCCGCAGCAGATTTTCTGTTTCACTTGCCTTGGTGGTACTGATTGTTCCTTGCCTGTGCCCACTGGGTTCTTAAGCAACCTGATGTGCTCTGTCAGGATGGTACCATGCAAGCCCTGTGTACCAGATTTTGACGGCTTTGGTGCCATTGGTACCAATGACACTGATCGAGCTGGAGATCATTTTCAACTCAATCGGAGTTCGCTATTGGGACTCACGAACCTTTTCTTAGAGGCCTTATGTGAATGGATCATGAGTGTTTCCTTGGGCTCAGGTCTCTTTGAGGTAGAGGGTTGTGGTGAGGTCTTCCGCTGCAATTTGGGTGGTTGAAGGGCTGACTCCATGAGTAGGAGTTTGAGCCTCAGTTCTCTGTCCTTTCTGGATCTGGGCTTCAGTAGCTGACACAAACCACACTTCTGAGGGATGTATTTCTCTTCCAGACAGGATGCACAGAGAGTGTCCCCCCACTGGGATAGATTCCTTGCAACAGAGACACTTCTTGAAGCACGGGGAGTGATGCACACCCTGTCCAGAGGGGTCGTCCCCCCACAACCAGGGGTTGATGAAAGAATAAAATCTTTTCTTTAGTCAATGGCCAAATACAAATGTAAATGAAGAAAAGAAAGAAAAGAGGCTTCAGAAGGAAGCTAAAGATTAACCTTTCTAAAAAAGTTTACAATCCACGAACGGACAGCTAAAACTCCGTCTCTATCGGGGCGGTTGCGAAGGAACTGAGGAGGGTTCGCCTACCCATGCTGGTTAGCCTCATGGCAGCGCATGGGCTAGCACATGTGCAGGCTGAACGGACACTGCTACCAAATTTCTCCCATCGGCAGTGCAGGGACGCAGACACACAGTGAAGCACCAAGAAGGGCACTATTTGAAAAAGAATCACTGTTTGTCATAATTACCTTTCCTTTTGTTGCCTTTTTCTGTACCATTTTATCCCCTATTCTCCGCCCCACACCCAACTTCACCATCAAGGCACCTTACTGTACCTCTCTCTAGGGAAACAAACAAGCAATCAACTATCTTTGAAGTCAAGATCAAAGCTGACTGTATATAAGCTCATACTCTACAAAAACATTCCTTTGAGCAGTGCAAGTGCTAAGAGAAAGTGCCCATCATGTCTGTGACACATCACCAAAACAGACTCGAAACATCTGCTGCAGGAGTTCTGTTAAGTCATCAGAAGCAGACTCACCAAAGCAATGGCCCACTGAAAAGGAAGAACTAAAAATCAAGAGAGTTAAAAAGTTAACTTACACAATTTAGTTTCTAAAGCACAAGGTACCTAGGCTTTATTGGTTGGCTTACAAGTGAGCTGCTTTTTCACAAAAAGTAACTGAAGAAAGAAAATACAGCAAACAGGATAGATGTATACAGTGAAACGATAGGAAACATAGTCAACAGGTATATTTAGGAGCTTAATTTTGTTTTAAATTTTGTGGATACATATACTGATGGCTACCCTTCATAAAATGAAAAGCTCAGTACCAGTAACTCCTCGCTTAACGTTGTAGTTATGTTCCTGACAAATGCTACTTTAAGCAAAACAATGTTAAGTGAATCCAATTTTCCCATAAGAATTAATGTAATTGGAGGGGAGGGTTAGGTTCCAGGGAATTTTTTTTTGCCAGACAAAAGACATTATATAAATACTCACTATAAGTTTTAAATAATTTTAAACAAACAATTTAATATTGTACTCACCACTGATGATTGTGAAGCTTAGCTGACGCAGGGTTGGGTCGTAGGGGCTTGCCCCACTCTGCCCAGCCCCCCTACCAGAGTTGGAGCGTGGGTGTTTGCCCCACTCCACCCACCCAGCATTCTTGCCAGGGAGCAGGGTCGGAACATAGGAGTTGAAGCAATGGGGCAAGCCCTCGCACCCTGACCCCGCCTACCGTCAGGAGCCCCAGGCAAGTGGAGCAGGGTGAGCCAAACAACCTTATAATGGAATATTGCACGACTTTAAACGAGTATGTTCTCTAATAGATCAGCAACCTAATAATGAAACAATGTTAACCAGTATGAGTTTAAGTGAGGAGTTACTATATATCAAGGCTCAACATGCACAGTAATCCACTTCAGTCCGCACAAGGAACAAAATCAGGATTTTCTTTCAAAAGCACAATGAAAAACATGCATAAAATGTAGCTTGAAGACAGGCTGGAAAAAAACTCTCACTCACATTGAAGAGGAATCTTTCTTGAGCGAATGCTGTCAACTTTTTTTAAAATTACTTTCTTTTTTAAAAAAGTTTTCATGTTTCTAGCACTCATGATTATAAAAACAACCTTACAAATGCAAAATAAGATTGAACCAGTGCTGTGCTGTCTGCTTAACTCACAGGAGAGCACACTCATAGGAACCTACAAAACACTACACTCAGTGACACATATGGCATATCTAGTACAGAGGTGGGTAAACTACGGCCTGTGGGCCAAATGCAGCCCACGGGACCGTCCTGCCTGGCCCCTGAGCTCCCTGCCAGGGAGGTTAGTCCCTGGCCCCTCCCCTGCTTTCCCCCATCCCCCACAGCCTCACCTCACCATGCCACCAGTGCTCTGGCCCGCCGCTCCTGCTAGGCAGCGCAGTGGCATGCCTGGCTCCAGCATGGTAGGGGGGCAGGGAGCAGGGGGTGGTTAGATGGGGTGGGGGCAGTCAGGGGACAGGGAACATGAGGGGTTGGATAGGTGTGGGAGTCCCAGGGGACCTGTCAGGGGGCAAGGGTGTGGACAGGGGTCGAGGGAGTCAGGGGACAGGAAGCAGGGGAGTTGGACGGGGGTCAGGGCAGTCAGGGGACAGTGAGCGGGGGGGTGGATGGGGGTGGTGTCCTGGAGGGGAGGCGGTTAGGACCGGGGGGGGGGGGTCCTGGGAGGGAGCAGTCAGGGGACAAAGGAGTAGGGGGTGTTGGAGGAGTCAGGGTTCTGACAGGGGCAGTCAGGGGGCAGGATGTGGGAGAGGGTGGATGGGGGCGGGGGATAGGAGGGCTGTGTGAGGAGGGACAGCCTTCCCTATCCAGCCCTCCATACCAGTTTTGAAACTCCAATGTGGCCCTTAGGCCAAAAAGTTTGTCCACCCCTGATCTAGTATAATATCCTGCTTCTGACAGTGGCCAGCAGCAGATGCTTCAGAAGACAATACAAGAAATCCTGCATGAAGCAGATGTGTGATAATCTGCCCCAGTGAAAGTCTAATCTTAACTCTTGATAGTTAGAGATTGACTTTAATCCTGAAGCATGAGGTTTTATATTCCTTCCAAATCTTTTTAGCAATTACTATTATAAATGTGGATTCTTGTTACCAGTAAAAATGTGTAATCCCTCTTTGAATCTTGTTGAATTCTTGGCCTCAATAATATCCTGTGGATCAGAAAAAGAGCTAAGTAGACAGCCACAAGATAATAAAGAGCAGACTGTTCAGAGATATGGGGAGACAAATGAATGTTTGGGGGTGGGAGGCAAGCACATACAGATACAAGAATCTCATTATAATTAAGGTTTCATAAGGCAACTTTTTTCTGTTGGGACAATTTGTTTTTATAGGAATTTTTCAAGGCCTGTTAAACAGATTTCATTATAGCTGGTACCAAGAAAGTGATGGTAACGCTCAAGCTGTATTGCATAGGCTGCTTAAGATGTATAGTTTTGAATAAAGCTCCGTGTTTGTCACAGAGGTCACGGATTCCATGACTTCTGCAGCAGCCCAGCGCAGCTGGCCCAGGAGCTGCCTGAGCAGCTGCAAGGGTAGGCTAGGGCTCCACTGCTCCCCAGCAGCAAGAGTTTGGGTTGGGGGAGGGGGGCTCATGGCTGGGGTTTGGAGTGCAGGACACTGCTTATGTTGGGGGAGCTTCCTGGAAGGGCAACAGGAACTCCCCTCCCTCAGCTGCTAGCTCCACGTGCTGCCTCTGCCCACAGGCACCACCCCCACAGCTCCCATTGGCAGCACATAGAGCTAAGAGCTAGAGGTCGCCACTTCCCAGGAGTCAGGTAAGAAACTTGCCTCAGTCCTGCCAACCCCTCCCTCCCAGCACCAGCAGTGCCTCTCCAGGTGGCACCCTGCCCCCCCGAGCACCTACGGTGTCCCCCTGTGCCCCATCTCCCCAAGCACCTGTGCCCCATCCCGAGCACCCGCAGCACTTCCCCATTGCGGCACCTCCCCAGTCACAACCTTCAGCACCCATGGTTTCCCCCCAGGGCTGTCACTCCCCGAGTTGCCCCCCCCACCCCAAGTTTTAGTCAGGGGTACAGAAAAAGTCATGGATAGATCATGGGCCATGAACTTTTGGTTAATGCCCGTGACCTGCCCATGACTTTTACTAAAAATACCTTTGACTAAAAAGTAGCCTTAGTCTCGCTGCAGATAAATTTATAAAAGGACTTCAGTACAAACCAAGTCCCAGATAGTACGTAGTGAGGATTAACATCTCAAAGTTGTATGTTTCTTTCTGAAGTTTAAGGGATTTTTTTTTAAAACGCTCATCCATCCAAAAGTGATCTAGAGCCAAAAAGTTTCAGACCCCTGAAACAAGAGAACTGAACTGCAGTCACATTAAACTGTTCATGGACTGTTTTAGTTTTGGATCAATAGTATGTTAAAGAGCTGATATATGTTTAAAATCTGCACACTTGTAGACGAGAGAGCAACGCACAGATTTACAACAGGGCAGGGGAAGATTTCTTCCCAGCTGAACATAATCTAACCTAAGTTTGCTATGGAAAAAGGAAGCAGTGGATGTTTCTCACTACCTAACTTTTCCTTGATTAAACCTGTATCCTTCCTCCAAAGTTATGTAACTTACATAACTTAATACAATTTAATATTCCAATTTGGAAACTGAATATTCCCAATAAGTGTTGAAAAACAAATATTTAAGACAAATTTGCTAGGCAGAAAAAGGAGATGAGCAACATATTTGTGAGGTCCAACATGCTTTAAATTAATTATGACTCCATTTCATAGTGAACACTAACGTACATCTTGATTCAAACCTAACTCTTCCTATGCTTATTGTAGCAGTGGAAACACATTTTTACTAAGCCGCCGTGCCAACATAAACAATGAGGAAAGATACTGGAAACATTCCTAAAATGTAAACCTCATTTTCCCTACTACGTTCCTTAAACTAGTCTGTGAAATAATCCTTTTACTTTAAAGTTTAAAAACCTGTAATTTTTCAACAAAAAATAACTATTTGAAATAACTATCTTCAATTGTTTGGTAATGTAACTATGTCCTAGGGGGAGGAAAGATACATTTGATTAACTCATACTTTCTCTTTATATTTGCTGAGGATTATATCTTTCATTCACGTAAACAAAGAGCCACCTTTTATTTGCATTGGCCAACATTTTCAAGACTGGGTATTTAAAGTTAGGCCATTTGCAATGGTAAATGAAGTTGTTCAAGACACATTTCACAACAAATAAAAATAACATTCATACTTTAAATATGGTTGTTGGACACATAAATGGAGAGGATTAACAAATATTTCACTAGAGGAAGTAACTAATTAAAAACATTACTGTCACTTATAAAAATACACATTTCTTTATGACAGAGCAGGGAGGCTCTGCCTCTAACCTGTTTTGTACTCACCATTCTTTCGTTCAGTGAGGGGAGGTAAGTACTGACTAGGCTGCAATGAGAGTTCCTGAAATTCATGAGCAACTGCTTCACTATGAGGACTAGGAGCAAGATTTGTTAATGATCCTGAATCATCCTCAGTGTCTGCTGTCCCTAAGTGGTCCATTGTGTCCAGGCAACTGGCCTCTTAATTACAGCACGTTGATGAATCTGATAAGAAAAAAAGGGAAAAATATAAAGACATCATGCAATTATATACAAATGTTCAGTAGTCAGAACAATTATTTAATGCTTAAGATGCTATGAGGCTTCAAATATTTTATCACAAAAGACAAATCTGAAGATCTCCATCATAAAAGCTTCTTGATACCAAATAAATAAAAACAATGGTGAGAGTTCCATAATACAAAGCTCTAAGACAATGGTTCTCAATTCATAGTCCCTGGACTAGTGATTGTCTGTGGAACACTTGCTGATGGTCTGTGATAGGTGATATGGTGATAGTCTGCCTCCTGATTTCAGCTGCTAAATTTAAAAAAGCTAAAATGTATATAAAATACTTTCCTAACATTACTTTTCCACATGAACAATTTCTGTAGTTGCTACAGGAATGTTTCGCAATTGAAAAGAAGTCCACGCAACGCTCAATATTGAAGTCATGGTCCATACTTTGAAAGAGGTTGAGAATCCCTAGTCTAAGATATCACTTCTTACATACCCTACAGATTTTGTACCTATAAAGATTTACCACGTTGTCAATTATGCTTTGGCTTTTATAAAGGAGATATCCAAAGGATTGGTTAAAAAGTTGTTTAAAGTTTAAAAGTCCCCCCCACTTTTTTTTTCTGGCTGCTTTATGATGTATAAAAAAGCAGAATTTGTTTTCCTGCTTATTTGACTTGGACCATGTCTACATTACAAACTTTGGTCAACGTAAATTACATCAGCGTAACCCGCCAAAGTTTGTAAATTGCTCAGGTGCATGCACACTTTTATCAGCACTGCACATACTCACCAGGAGCGTTTGCGTCAATGCAAAGTGCAGTATACCAGAGTCGGTATCCCAGTGTGCTATCACCTCGCACAACGCCTTTGGGGAAATTTTCACTATGTTGTGGGATAGAAATGACTTGCCATGGGATCTCTGGGAGCCAGGAGTCAGCTTCTCAGCATGAAATATTCTCCATTTTATAATAATAATGCCATTCATATCCCATAATTTTTGTGTCTTTTTTAAAAAGAGACCACAAACCGGAACAGCACTTTTTGCTTTCTGCCATTTCTGATAGAAGCATGCAGCCTGCAGAGCTCTGCACTATTCTCATGAACTTTGCAAATACAGAATGCACAATTTTCCTGTATTTGCAGATGTACAATTACTATAACAGTGGAGGACATGATGATTTCTTCAAGGACTGTTTTCTAAGGTACCAGAGAAAAATAATTCAAGGTTGTTGTTGGCATGTATGGAGCAGCTATAGACCGTGTCACTTCTGGGCCAAAGAAACTAGCACAGACTGGTGGGATTACATCGTAATGCAGGTTTAAGACAACAAGCAGTGGCTGGACAGCTTTCAGATGAAAAAGGCCACATTGCTGGATTTGTGTGCAGAGTGCATCCCAGCTCCCTAGCACAGGGACATCAGAATGAGAGCTGCATTAACAGTGGAGAAATGAGTGCCGAGATCATTCTGGAGTTGGAAAATCCACAGTGGCTACTGTTGACATGCAAACGTGTAGGGCCATTAATTATCTCCTGCTATGCAGGACTGTCATTCTCAGCAATATGCTGGACATAGTGGATGGATTTGCAGCAATGGGATTCCCAAAGTGGGGCTGGGCAATAGACAGCATGCATATCCCTATACTGACACCAGTACACCTTGCCAAAGAGTACATCAACAGAAAGGGCTACTTTTCTATGGCTATGCAAACACTGGTGGATCACTGGGGACGTTTCACTGATATCAGTGTTGGCTGGTCAGGAAAGTGCCTGATTCTCACTTTAAGAATGCAGGACTGTTCAGCAAGCTGCAAGCAGGAACATTCTTTCCCGACTGGTAAATTACCATGGGTGATATTGAAATGCCAGTGGTGATTCTGGTGACCCAGCCCTTGCACCCCGGGCTCATGAAGCCATGCAGTGGCCACCTTGACAATACCAAGGAAAAATTCAACTACATCTCTCCCCCAATATAACGCCACCCAATATAATATGAATTCGGATATAACGCGGTAAAGCAGTGCTCCGGGGGTGGGGGTGGGGGGCTGCGCACTCCAGTGGATCAAATCAAGTTCAATATAAGGCAGTTTCACCTATAACATGGTAAGAATTTTTGGCTCCAGAGGACAGTGTTATATCGAGGTAGACGTGTACCAGAACAGCAGGTGCAGAATGACTGTTGAATGTGCTTTTGGTAGACTGAAGGGAGACTGTGGTGTTTACTCACTAGACTGGATCTTGGTGAAAAAAATATCCCCATAGTTATAGCTGCCTGTTGTGTCCTGAATAATAGCTGTGAGGCAAAAAGGGAAAAACTGCCACCAGGGTAGAGGGAGGAAGTGGATCTGCTGCCTTCTGACTTTCAACAGCCAGACACAAGGGCCCTTTCAAGAACCCAACTTGGCACTAGTGGGTTGAGGGCGGCTTTGAAAGGACACTTTAACAGTCAACCAAAGTAACATTCTGTGCTGGACTGTTCTCTGGGCCTGGAAATTTGGGTGCTGATTTGAGCAGTGTACAAGCTTGCTGCACATTTATAAGTATGGTTTGCTTTGAGTACTGCTATGCATTCTGCAATATTTATTGTGAACTAATAACAATAATCTGATTCTCCAAAAATATAAAATTTTACTGAGTGGGAAAAACAGTGTAGAAAAAAACAGTGCAAAAAATACAGGCAATGTAATACACATTTTTAACATAAATTAACAGAGTGGAACTTTAACATTGGAAAGGGAGTAAATATTTTGGTCCATTTGTATCCACAAATGTAGTCCATTGTGGCTATCCATGCATCAGCTGTGGTCCTCTCAGGTCAGTTGTATGAGAATATGTGATTTTCCCTGCTATCCCTTGCCATGGAGTGATAGGGATAAGGATGTAGCCTGTGATGCCACATTGTATGTTGGGGTGTTTAGGGAACAGCAACCATGGAATTTTCCAGAGACTGCAAAGGTGGAGAGTCTTGGATTTTTGGACCTATAGGTCAACCAAGGTCTGCAGCATTTGCAGAAATCCTGGACGCCCCAGCATCTCGGGCATTGGCACTCTCACCGAAGGACTGTCTGGATATGTGGACTCTCTACTCAGACCCTATGCCACCAGAACTCCCAGCTATCTCCGTGACACCACTGATTTCCTGAGGAAACTACAACGCATTGGTGACCTTCCAGAAAACACCATCCTAGCCACCATGGATGTAGAGACTCTCTACACAAACATCCCACACACAGATGGAATATAAGCTGTCAGGAACAGTACCCCGATGATGCCACAGCACAACTGGTTGCTGAGCTCTGTGCCTTTATCCTCACACACAACTATTTCAAATTCGATGACAATATATATCTCCAGATCAGTGGCACCGCTATGGGCACCCACATAGCCCCACAATATGCCAACATTTCTATGGCTGACTTGGAACAACGCTTCCTCAGCTCCCGTCCACTCACGCCCCTTCTCTATCTATGCTACATTGATGACATCATCATCATCTGGACCCATGGGAAGGAGACTCTGGAAAAATTCCACCATGATTTCAATAGCTGCCACCCCACCATCAACCTCATCATGGACCAATCTACACGGGAGGTCCACTTCCTAGACACCACAGTGCAAATAAGTGAAGGTCACATTAACACCACCCTATATCGAAAACCTACCAACCGCTATGCTTACCCTCATGCCTCCAGCTTCCATCCCGGGCACATCACATGATCCATTGTCTACAGCCAAGCACTGAGGTACAACCGCATCTGCTCTAACCCCTCAGACAGAGACCAACACCTACAAAATCTCCACCAAGCATTCTCAAAACTACAATACCCACACAAGGAAATAAGGAAACAGATCAACAGGGCCAGACGTGTACCCAGAAGCCTCCTACTGCAAGATAAACCCAAGAAAAAATCCAACAGGACTCCACTGGCCATCACATACAGTCCTCAGCTAAAACCCCTCCAACGCATTATCAGGGATCTACAACCCATCCTGGACAATGATCCCACACTTTCACAGGCCTTGGGTGGCAGGCCAGTCCTCCCCCACAAACAACCTGCCAACCTGAAGCATATTCTCACTAGTAACTGCACACTGCACCATAGTAACTCTAACTCAGGAACCAATCCATGGAACAAACCTCGATGCCAACTCTGCCCACATATCTACACCAGCGACACCATCACAGGACCTAACCAGATCAGCCCCACTATCACCGGTTCATTCACCTGCACGTCCACCAATGTAATATACGCCATCATATGCCAGCAATGCCCCTCTGCTATGTACGTCGGCCAAACTGGACAGTCTCTAAGGAAAAGGATAAATGGACACAAATCAGATATTAGAAATGGCAATACACAAAAACCTGTATGAGAACACTTCAACCACCCTGGCCACACAATAGCAGATTGTAAGGTGGCCATCCTGCAGCAAAAAAACTTCCGGACCAGACTTCAAAGAGAAACTGCTGAACTTCAGTTCAGCTGCAAATTTGACACCATCAGCTCAGGATTAAACAAAGACTGTTAATGGCTTGCCAACTACAAAACCAGTTTCTCCTCCCTTGGTTTTCACACCTCAGCTGCTACAAGAGGGCCTCATCCTCCCCGATTGAACTAACCTCATTATCTCTAGCCTGTTTCTTGCTTGCATATATATACCTGCCCCTGGAAATTTCCACTACATGCATCCGACGAAGTGAGTATTTACCCACGAAAGCTCACGCTTCAAAATCTCTATTAGTCTATAAGGTGCCACAGTACTCTTTGCTGCTTTTACAGATCCAGACTAACACAGCTACCCCTCTGATACTTGCAGCATTTGTGTTTGCTGCCTGAGAAGACCCATTGTGTCCTGGTGCATCTCCCTCTCCTTTTCCTGCTGGGTTTCCTGGGCTTTCCTGTCCTCACTTTACTTCTCCATGCTGTTGGTCATACTGGCCATCCAAGCCCTTTGCTCATGGTCCAGTGTATCACTGGCTTGCAGGATCTCAGAGAACACATCCTCCATAGTCCTCTTCCAACCCCTTCTCATCAGGTCAGGCGTTCTGTGGGTGTAGAAGGTGGGCACTTCTCAAGGCTGCCATGCCAAACGCTGCTGATAAAAACAGACACATGTGCAATTGGATTTACAGTCATCACGGAAAGGGGAAATAAACTTCCTTCCCTTATTCCCACAAACACTTTTAATAAGAAATGCTTATTGACACTACAGCTTTGGAGTACCATGCCACAGTGAGTATAGCCTGCCAGGGGCAACGGAGGGAAGGCCGTTCCGTTGGATGAAGCTATGTAACTTTTCAGCCCTTATTCCATGGGTATGAGTATAGCGCAATGGCATTGAATACTGGCACTATTTTCTACAGGTGATGGTGGTTTTAGCTGACACCTTACTCCTGAGGGTCACAAAGACACAGAGAACACAGCTGCTACTGGCATCACTAAGCCACCCAGGCTCATATACTGCCTTCCTGTTTACTGAAACAGTTCCAGTTGAACTCACTGCGAGTGGTGTAAAAAGGGTCCTACTGCGGAGGAAGAAATAAAGCAGCCATCCACAGAAACTTCTGGGAGAGGACTGCAAAGTATCTCCATGAAAGTTTCACCAAGATGTTTCAGAAGAACAAAATGGACATCTCTAAGTACATAAACCAAGTGTTCCGCATGCCCCCTCTGCAACCCAACAGGAGAATGAAAAGCAGATGCCAAAGCTATCTGTTTGTTCTACCTCTATCTCTTCTTGCATGAGTAAAACAATGAAAAGTTGATAACTTTGTCTTGTTAACTTGGGGGTGGGCTGGGCACCATCTTTAAATTCAAACATTGTAAGGAAAAAATGCATGCACACACTTACCTGAGTTTCCTTCCCCTTCATCAGGCCTCATGCATGCTTGCATAGTGGAAATGGCTAGGTGAGGAGTCTAAAATGGGTCCTGCCTCGTTGAATGGCTGGAACCCCATGTGGTGTCTCCCCCTTCTCCTTCCTCACAGTTCACAACCAGAGTCTCTGTCTCCTCAGAGAGATATCCACAGTGGTATGCAGGGTGCTGCATCAAGTACGACATGCAGCTCATTGTAAAAAGTGGCAGGTCTGCAGCTCAGCACCAGATCTATTGGTAGCTCCCTGGCCTTGTGGTATGCCTGGCAAAGTTCCTTCATTTCCCAAGGCGCTGTTGCTGATCCCTGTCATACCCCTCTGCCTGCATCCTCTGTACAATTAAGTCATAGATCTCCATATTTCTATGGCTGGTCCACAGTGGTGCTTGCACAGCCTCTTTTCCTCACAGACCCAGGAGAGCCAATGCTTCCTGCCTACTACAAGCAGGAACACGTCTAGTGTGTGGAGTTGGCATGGTTGGCTGAGCAGCTGTAGACAAGGGAGAGCTCCTAGGTGTGCTCACTAAGGTGGGCATCCGAGGACAAGGAATTTCAAAAACACACAGGGTTTTAAAGGCAGTATGCATGACTTTTGGTCTCTGTGACCCCCAAGCAGTGGAATTGCCACCTGTGACCAGAGCTGTCACTGTCATAAGATTGTGGCATTGTGGGACAGCTACTGGAGGACTGTTGGGGTCAACACAGGTCATAGAGCATCTACACTCTCTGTGACAACCTCAGAAGGTCAAGCATGGCTCTATATTGTTCAAGGAGGTGGTTTTATTGCATCACTGTAACAAGGCACTTACATCAGCTGGAAACAAATTTAAGTGTAGACTCATGCACAAATATGTCATTGCAAGGCAATTTACAACGGTCTAACTTTTTAGTGTAGACGAGGTCTTAGAAACTTGTAAGCATGTCCACTCTGATTCTTCCCTGGATTTGCTGGAGGAATTCTTGGAGGATGGGGAGCAGAGGAGGGCTCAGATGTTTACTGTGAGCTCTTACATCTTTATTGAAGGAGTAGCACAATGAAACTTTTATCAAGACAGCCTTTCAGCCAAGTCTCATTACACAGTGGAGTTAAGTAGGCATTAACAAAAAAAGTTTTAAATAGGTTGACTAAAAATCTCTCTCTCTCAATTGCTCAGCTTTTAGTTTTTTGCTATGTCACAATTTCTTATTCCAGCATAGAATGTTCCAGAAGAGACAATAGAATTTCCAATGTAAAAGAATCTGAATGAAAAAATACCCTCTCATGCTGTTTTACATAATAAATAAGTAAAACAGGACTTTTTCTCTTGCCGGCACATCTTCAGAGGATGCTCCTTATATTTGGAATGATGCTTGGAAAGCTCATGAACTGAAATCTTCCCTCACAAGTACTATTTTGAATAATAGTCAAATGGTAACCACTGTTATTGTCAAAATTCCAAAATCAGTTACCATTATACCCCTGCATTTTCACTCACTCTTAACTTTCTAAAACTGTCACTTTTGGACTCCCTCTCTAAATACATATATTTAAAGTTGAGCAAAATCCCTTTAGCCTTTCTTGAGTTCTGAAAAGGTGAGAAAATACAGACTTATGCCATTTTAATACACTGCTGCTATACTCTTTTCCCCACATAGAACTCAAAACCAGAAGAACGTTGAAACTCAATCTGTGCATAGTTCTCAGTGAGAAGTTCAAATTCAGAAAAAACGGCTGGATAATAATGCTATAGGGCATTAAAAAAAATCACTAGCTTTTTTGAGCATCAGTGCATATTCTCCATCCCCAGCTTCACAGATACATTGTGTAATGCTAGCTGATGATATGAGAGCATGGGAGCCTAAAACTCCTGTGAAAGTTGTAGTGAATCCTATTTAAGTGAGCATACAGACTTAAAATACTTAAAACTGATTCTCCTTTGTAAGCAGCCTATGTTAAATAAAGGTGAGTTAACTTCACTCTGATAGCCTGGATCGTGTGATACTTTTAATTTGGGCAACATCCTCCAAAAAACCTAACTTCTCTTCTTAAGAAAAAAACAGGAGAAATAAATCAATTATTAGAAGTGATATATCATTACACATCCTCAAAACCCTGTATGAGAGTTGGCAAATGAATCCCCAGTAGCTCTCTATTATGGAGAAAACTGGGGGTATGAAAAACAACAAATTCAATAGGCAATTTTAAGGTGCCTACAGCAGCTACTCATTGAACAATATTCTGCAAATGTTAAACTTTCATCTGAAAAATAAATTAGGAGTCCAATCCAACAGAAACATAAGATTCAATCCTGAAAATAAAAATCACCTGGACAGACTACCGTGGCTCTGATAAGCCCCCATGAAGTCAATGGGGCACTCCAGAAGCATAGTAGTCCACCCTAGTTTCTTTTTTGCCGAGAAGCCACAGTATCCAAGCAAACAACAGAAGAAGCAAAGGTTGCATGCAATTCACTGCAACCTCTATTCACGCTGTTCACCTCAATGAAGCATAGCAGACAAGTTCTATTCAACTACATGTGGCATTTTTTAGAATTTTTAATGTATTTTGCATATAATCTATTTTCAACTTTAAAAAAAAAGTGCTAATTTAGCACTGGTGAAAAGCAACCCCGGTGAATGAAGCCCTCTGTTTATCTGCATAGTCAGCCTTCTCATACATGCTGCCAGCATGTATCAACCTTAATCAGTGAACTGATTCTTGTAATGAGGATTATAGTTCATCAGAGAACAACAGCAATTTTTTTCCCTTTCATAACCTTAAATCAAACTGAAATCATTACAGAGCTTCATACTGTAAGAGAAACTCCCGAAGGAAAAGGGGGTGACAAGGAGCTAATGGGACACATGGGCAGGGCCGCTCAGAGGATTCAGAGGGCCTGGGGGGTCTACGGTGGCCGGGGGCCCCCCGCTTCGGCGGTAATTCAGCAGCACGGGGTCCTTCCGCTCCGGGACCTGCCGCTGAAGTGCCCCGAAGGCCCATGGCGGGGGCTCCCCAGCTGCGGAATTACCGCCGAAGACCCAGCACTTTGGCCCCTCGCTGCTGAATTACTGCCGAAGACCCGGCACTTCGGCGGTAATTCAGCAGCGGGGGGGGGGGGGATCCTTCCACCCTGGGGTGGAAGGACACCCCACCACTGAAGACCCGGAGCGGAAGAAGCTTGGGGGGCTCGGGTCCCGTGAGTTTTCTGGGGCCCCCAGAGCGAGTGAAGGACCCCGCTCCAGGGGCCCCGAAAAACTCTCATGGGGGCCACTGCAGCACCCGGGGCCTGAGGCAAATTGCCCCACTTGCCCCCCTCTCTGGGTGGTCCTGCACATGGGAGCAATGAGGAAAGTAGACTCATCAGGAAATGGGAGCTAGTAAGGAAGGCATTGACACAGGAGCTAATTTGGGGAGAGGAGAGCTAAAAGGGGTAAGTAGAAATCCAGGATCTAATGGGGATAAAGGGAACCAGGAACCTCAAAGAGCCATGGTGGAAGAGGATCTAATAGAGGTGATAGGTTGGGGACAGGTATAGAATTTGACTAGCTCCATCTAAGCAGCCAATGGGAATCAAGGAAATGGGGACCTCAACTCACCCTCCTCCTCATACTGAGTTTATGGGGCCCACTCCTACATCATCAACTGACCACCACCATTTGTGTTAACTGACAGACTCAGTAGAGGCATTTAGAACAGCATAGGCTATGGACACAATTACAGGAAGCCCTCTCCCCTGTGCTCTTCTCCCATATTAACTTACTTTTACATGACTGGCAGCTTTTATTCAGACTTATATGAAAACAAAAGAAGGGATGATAAATAACTTTTCAATTTCAGAGTCCGCAGTGCTCCCATGTGAGAGTTAACACTGTGTAAAGGAAGCTCCAACAGTAGCTATCCTCTCTGTAACAAGCTTAAGGTTACTTTGTGAATAAAGTGATAGAAGCTTCAGTTTTTCACAATTTGATTCCCTTGGATCTTCTTCTGTGTGTGTGTGCGCGCGCACTTACATTATAAAAGATTCTGACCAATTAACTTCATTTGAATTAATCACCTAAGTAACTCCTAATGTACTTTCACATCCAATACCTGTCAGTTTTAAACAGGTAGAATGTCTTGTGATTAAGGCATAAGACTTGGAACTGGGAGACTGGGCTCATACACCCAATTCTGTCACAGACATTCTGTGACAGTTTGGGCAAGTCCCTTCATGTCTATGCACCTCAGTTTACCCATCTGTAAAATGAGGTGTGCAATTTATCTCACTGGAAATTATGAGTAACTCATTAGTGCTTGTAAAATGCTAGCTATCTATTCTATATGGACCTTGTTACAGGAGTATCTGAACCCTTTCCTATCCTCATATGGAAAGTACTGCAGAAGTGATAAATATTACACTACTGAAATATTTACATAAATCATAATTTGGTATTCCTTAAGTACTAAGATATCATACTATTGTGATAAGTTTCTTAAACAAAACTATTCCTAATCCAAAAATCCATGAATTTGTTTTCAAACAAACAAAAAACAGAAAAACTTATCCTCGTATGTAACAATGCTATTTGACAATTTATTGATCTAATTTCCCCAGAATAAAATGGGTTAGAGGGTGTGAAGGGGAAGAAGCAGAGAATTAGTACCATCAGCTTTGTTACAACTGAACTGTGGGGAAATGCAAAAATTCATACTGCAATTTCACATCACAACCTGTAAAGAGGAAACATACAAAGGGAATTTTACTTTTATGGAGGAAAATTTCCTAGTGAAAGAAAATAATATGCAGATATCTGCAAGTTCCACCACCTTCAAAAGGTCAAGTGGAGCTCAACTTCTTTGTATGTTGGTACATTTCCCGTCCCCCACAAATGTTTAAAAGCTCAGGAGTATTTGAGATTCTGCTGGTCAAGGGGGACACGGGCCCTTTAAGAAAGAGCTCCCAAAGAGCAGGGAACTGTAGAAGTTCCTGGAAGGAAGCTGTAGATGGTTTCCAAGGGAAGGCTGAAGGCAGGAGAGAAGCAAGACGGGTTTACTGGCTGACCTCCCCAAGCCAGAGAGCCAGGGCCAGAGGAATGAAGGCCAGAGAACAGCAGAGGGAGTTGCCTGCTGATGTCTAAACTGGAGAGCCAAAGCCATGGGCTGGAGAGTGCCAAAGGCAGTGAAGAAACAGGGCTTATCCACTGACATCTCCATGCTGGAGAACTGGACCCATAGGAACAGTGAGAAAGCCTGAGGGATGCTCCCCTGGCAAGGATGATTTCCAAGGAGAGAGGCTATCAGAGTTCCTGTTGGGAAGAATGGGGTTGCACTCCAGCTGGAAGGGTTGAGGTTGCTGTCCTGGCAGAGAGACAGAAAAGGACTGATAAGAATCCTAGGTGTGATGGAAGATGCCACAGTATGGTTTGCTCTTTGTAAATGGACTACAGGATGTGCAAATTTTAAGACTATATACACCTTGGTTATAAATGGATTATTTGGAGGATTTTTATGGACTATTTTGCATGAGGTTTTTGTAATAAACTGGCCCCAAGGAGGACATTATCAAATTAAAAGAGAACGTTGTGGAGTCCTTGGAATATCTGAGAGAGATAACTGAGGCAGGTGCACCAGTCATTCCATGACCTTCCACAGGAAGGCACTCGAGGCAGGGCTTCCCAATGAGAATACAATGAAATCCATCTTCATATTGCTCAACATTCCTAAAGCTTAAGGAAAGTCGAAAAGGGCTAATCCATATAATTTCATGTTCAAAACTATGTGGAAATGGACTGTTTTTCTACTTCAGTGAGTTCATGCTGATATACAGTAAAAGTTTTCTTAATTCTTTTAGGATACTTTACTTTTTATATTTATACATTTACACTAACAAACATCTTTATAAAATACACAAATCCACTAAAAAACATCAAGGGATACCTTGAATGGCTCCACTGTAAAAAATGAAATGTAACTCATCCCACAATACATATCTAACAATAATGGGGCACCAGTAATTAATACTAAAATCTTAGTTCCTAGGCAAAATTTGAGTAAAAGGCTTTTGCATAAAAGAACTAAGTAGGTGTAGGGAGGAAGCAATCCCACTTCCTAACTAAAGGTAGGATGTGAAGTACCTGCACAGTTTGCTTGCTATGGCATGATGTAGCTGCTATGATACTCTGCACCCTCCTGTGCTGATCTGTGCCATTTGTTGTGGATCCACTCGCCATATCCCTGCTACTTCTTCATCCCATCTGCATGTTATGGAGCTCCAGGGAACACAGTAGGTTTCAAAGTCTCCCTCATGTATTTTCCCTGCTTCTTCGAGCATTCTCCTTGCCAGGGTCTGAGGGACTGACCTTAACATAGTTCACACCACTGTGATTAGTTATTTTAAGTAGGACTGTCCATTAATCACAGTTAACTCATTCGATTAACTAAAAAAAATTAATTGTCATTAATAGCACTTCTAATCACACTGTTAAATAATAGAATACCAATTGAAATTTATCAAATATTTTGGATGTTTTTCTACATTTTCAAATATATTGATTTCAATTACAACACAGAATACAAAGTGTACAGCAGTATCTCACTGGTGCTATACTTCAGAACTGAGTTTAGCATTGGTTCAATTTTTCAGTTTTGCATTCTCACATCTGATACTTTTAAACAGAAATCTAATAAACTAATGAATGGAATTTAGACTAGTCCATATTCTCTCATTTGGGTCTACAGGTATAGGGGTTTCCTTAGCACAGGGGTAGGCAACCTTTCAGAAATGGTGTGCTGAGTTTCCATTTATTCACTCTAATTTAAGGTTTCAAGTGCCAGTAATACATTCTAACATTTTTAGATGGTCTCTCTCTAAGTCTATAAAATATAACTAAACTATAGTTGTATGTAACGTAAATAAGGTTTTTAAAAAGTTTAAGAAGCTTCATTTAAAATTACAGTAAAATGCAAAGCCTCCCAGACCAGTGGCCAGGACCTGGCCAGTGTGAGTGCCACTGAAAATCAGCTTGCGTGCCGCCTTCGGCACACGTGCCATAGGTTTCCTACCCCTGCCTTAGCATATGGTACAAGCCATGTCAATCCTCCTTATCTTCCTGATGGAAGAGTGAGTAATAAACTCCAACCAGTTGAAACTCAGAGTTTCATCTCTCCTGACAATTTATTCCTAGGTGACAATAGGGCCCAATCATTCTTACTGCATGCTTCACTACCAGTTAAGCAGAAAAAGTATGCCATAAAAATAATTCAAAATTCTGTTATTTGTTAGTACACCAACCTCATATTTGTACTTATACTAGGACTTAAATATTCTGCAAACAGTTTTGATAATCCCATGTGCATGTTATTTAGAACCTGTATTTTCTGAGGGAAAAAAAAAAAAACAAACTGGAAAAACATGAGAGAGTGCACACAGCATGGGCAGCAGGTATCATAGGCCAGGGGCTGTGCCTCCCCAAACAGCCCTGTGTAGCCCCGCCCATGCCCTGCTCCAGACTCCTTCCTGCTGTTCCTTCATCCTACCCACTCTTTCCTAGCCCAGGCTGGCTGGTGTGAGCCTCCGGGACTCAAGGCGCCAGGTGCAGGTGCTTGGAGCCATGCAGCCCGCCCGGTGCTTGGGTTAGGGGCTCACCCAGAGCTCCGGGCGCTGCGGCCATACCCATCCAAAGCTTTGGGGTTGGGAGGTGGGGGTGCACTGGGCTCCTGTGGAGGAGTGGGGGCAGAAGAGGAGGGCGAGGGGTGGGGCCTTGGGCAGAATGGGAGGAGTCACAGGCTAGCCTCCCCCAACGGCAGGTTCACCAGCCACCCATGGCACACAGTACATGTGGCACTTAGAGTCAAAGTAATGCACTTGGACTGTAGAAACAAAAGAATAGAATTGAATCCCCACTAATTTAGTGAAAAAGCTACTGAAGAAGCCAAATGTAAAAAAAACTTGGAAATAGCAAGGCAGAAAAAAAGAGAGCATTTTATTGCCTCAGATTTACAGAAACTTATCCAACCAGTTTATCATGTCCCACAGAACAAAATGATAAGCAAAAATAAGTGTTTGTTTCCCCTCTGGCATTCAACAAACAAGCAGCTACTTGACAACTGAAGAATGTACTTTATACCAACAAAACCACATTGACCTTGAATCTCAGACAAACAATTTGTAAAAGCACCCTCTTTTGCTTAACAACTTTGCTAATATTTATTGAAGTTGCACAGAAATACTTGCCTGAGAGTTAACATAATTTTGCTGAGCACTATTATTATTTGTATCATAGCTGCAACCCACTGGGATTGAAGCTTCATGGTGCCAGGCCCTATACAAATACACAATAAAAGACAGTGATAGTTTTGTTTTTTAAAAGTATTTTAAAAAGCCACTTCTCACCTCATTACCTTGACCCAGCCAAACATGCTCCTGAAGTGCTAATTAGCATGGCACTGGGACTCATTAAAAGGATTAATTTTGACAAAGAGCAACTCAGTCAAGTGAGTAGTGAGATATCTGTTAAAGAAAATAGGAAAAACCTACAAATGTAATAGTAAAGCAGAGGAGAGGACATAAGTATATAGATGGGGAAAGATGACGATGAAAGAAAAAAAATGGGACATGAGAATGAAATAAATTGACCAGTAATTCTCAAATTCACCTTTTCAAAAGAAAAGGGACCCAAAAGCTTGGAACAGATCATACCAGTCCTTGATTAGCTGTCCAGCCATCAAGATAAATACGTGTATGTCTCTACTCAAAACCTCAGGGCTTGTCTACATCAGAAAGTTGCAGCGCTGGTGAGGGAGTTACAGCGCTGCAACTTTGAAGGTGTACACATCTGCAGGGCACCACCAGCGCTGCAACTCCCTGTTTGCAGCGCTGGCCGTACTCCCGTTTTGTCTCGGGTGTAGAGGATCCAGCGCTGGTGATCCAGCGCTGGTAATCCAATGTAGACAGTTACCAGCGCTTTTCTTGACCTCCGTGGAAGGAGGAAGCCTCTGGTAATCAAGCTGGTTTCCTTTCCCGGTTTGCTCTCTCGGTCCCGGAGCCACCCAGCAAACCGCAGGGAAGGAGACCTGCTTGCTCGGGGTTCCGGGACCGAGAGAGCAAACCGGGAACGCCGCGGTTTGCTCTCTCGGTCCCGGAGCCACCCAGCAAACCGCAGGGAAGGAGACCTGCTTGCTCGGGGTTCCGGGACCGAGAGAGCAAACCGGGAAAGGTCTCGGTCCCGGAACCCCGAGCAAGCAGGTCTCCTTCCCTGCGGTTTGCTGGCTGGCTCCGGGACCGAGAGAGCAAACCGCGGCGAAGCTGGTTTCCTTTCCCGGTTTGCTCTCTCGGTCCCGGAACCCCGAGCAAGCAGGTCTCCTTCCCTGCGGTTTGCTGGCTGGCTCCGGGACCGAGAGAGCAAACCGCGGCGTTCCCGGTTTGCTCTCTCGGTCCCGGAACCCCGAGCAAGCAGGTCTCCTTCCCTGCGGTTTGCTGGCTGGCTCCGGGACCGAGAGAGCAAACCGCGGCGTTCCCGGTTTGCTCTCTCGGTCCCGGAACCCCGAGCAAGCAGGTCTCCTTCCCTGCGGTTTGCTGGCTGGCTCCGGGACCGAGAGAGCAAACCGCGGCGTTCCCGGTTTGCTCTCTCGGTCCCGGAACCCCGAGCAAGCAGGTCTCCTTCCCTGCGGTTTGCTGGCTGGCTCCGGGACCGAGAGAGCAAACCGCGGGGAAGCTGGTTTCCTTTCCCGGTTTGCTCTCTCGTCCCGGAACCCCCCTTGAAGCCGCCCAACAGCGCTGCAGTGTGGCCACATCTAACACCACTTGCAGCGCTGGTTGCTGTAAGTGTGGCCACTCTGCAGCGCTGGCCCTATACAGCTGTACTAATACAGCTGTAACAACCAGCGCTGCAAAATTTTAGATGTAGACATGGCCTCAGTCATTTTCTCATATGCTTTTCACTAGCAACACTGGATTATGTCCACAATAGAACATGTCCACCTGCATCATCTTCTCTTTTTGAAGTATCCAAACCATCCCTTGTCAAATTAGGAGTGGGCCTTAGGAAAAAATTCAGATGTTATATAATTTCTCAAAACCTGTACTGATAAGTGAGGCAAAGTAAAAATATTACTTATGACAGACTTGGTGGGTGTATCATTTAGAAAGCTTTTCTCTTTGTATTCCTATGACTCATCTCTCTCTCTTAGGATTTTGTTTTTTCGCTGCTGTTCATTTTCTCTAGATTGCAGTCAAAATGTTCTTCCACTCCTTCCTAATTCGCCCACAAATCATCCATTACTACTACAATGGTTCTAGAACCATAAAAGAAGATGCAAACCTAGTATTTAACTGTGACACTCAGAGGCCCGGTCTGCACTAGAATTTTAAATCTGTAAAACTACACCTCTCTCAACGTTTTTCTTCACAAACAGTGCTCCAGCTGTGCTGCTGTAGTGCTTTAGTGAAGATGTTCCTATACCAACGGGAGAGCTTCTCCCACTGGCGTAGTTAATCCACCTCCCTAAGAACAGGGCCAGCTCTACTGTTTAAGCCACCCCAAGCAGCGCGCTGAATTGGCGCCGCGGACAGGGAGTGGAGGTGCAGTCCATGTGCTGTTAGGGTGGCACGCGTGTTTCCGCGGTGGCGGCAATTCGGCGGCAGCTTCCGTCTTCAGCCGGAAGACAGAAGCCGCGCCGCCAAGGACACCTGAATATAGAAGTTGTCGCCGAATTGCCGCAGTCGCGGAAACGCACGTCGCCCTAATGGCGCACGGACTGCCCCCGCTGTCCGCGGTGGCAATTTGGGAGCAAAACCACAGGGACTGCCTCCCCTTGCAGATTGCCGCCCCAAGTACCTGCTTGGGATGCTGTTGCCTGGAGCTGGCCTCGCCTAAGAAGCAGTAGCTATGTCAATGGGAGAAGCTCTCCCATCGACATAGTGCTGTCTATATGGGGGGTTAGGTTGGTGTAACTACATTGCTCAGAGTTATGGATTTTTCACATCCCTGAGCAATGCAATTATATCAGTATCAGTCTCTAATGTATACCTGGCCTCTCGGGGCAATGGATTACCTACGCTGACAGGAGAATTGCTCCCACTAGCATAGATAGTGTCTACTCTGAAGTATTACAATGTTGCTACCACAGACGTGCAGCTGCACTGCTGTAGTGTTTGAAGTATAGACAAAGTACATTTCCAAGACCTGAAGATGCTCGAAAGCTTGTCTCTCTTATCAACAGAAGTTGATCCAATAAAAGATATTGCCTCAACCCCCATGTCTCTAAGTAGCAAAATACATGAGACTGCCCCTACCCCCAAAGAGCAGAGAGAGGCCTTTAGCTCAGCTGTCCACACATTCCATTCTGTTTCCCCAGCCTCAAATTTAATTCTTTGAGAAAGCACACTTTAAATCTTATCCAAAGGTGAAGAAGAATGGTTATGCTAAAAGTTAGAAAAGGGACGAGACTAAAAATAACTTCTCAAATTAGCCTATGACCTTATCAAAATTTTTGTAAGCATTAGGTTCACCTACTGATTAAACACTATTGACAAAAATCTGAAGTTTCAGATAAAGCTTTTTTCAGATGCATCTTTACAAAAAACAAGCAACAGAACACATAAGAAAAATTAAGTACACCTATCAAGACAGACTTTTTATCTATCATTCACTGCTGTTTTGCCTATAAAAGATTAAATCACTTCTATGTTTTTCAGAATGTACATTTTAACTTTCAGAGGCAACACAGAGGATACATCATATTATTTTATCACCAATCAAGAATTATGATCACCACAGATTACTTCACCATAGTCTTAAATTCCCCAGGGCATCCTCTAACTCTCAGCTTTAAGTCACTTTTCATGCTTAAATCATAAGTCATGCCTTTTAAAAGATTCTTAATCTGTTCATCTCTTTTCTCAATACTCAAAAAATAAGGTTAGAACAAACGTATGGATATATTTTTCAAATAAGAGGCACAATCAATATTAACCAGAGCTGAGCACTGACCGCCTCATTCTTAATTTTAAAAACTGGTTCCAAATAGTTACTAACACAATGGACAACTACTACGAAAGTAAAAACCAGAGCTTTATTGCAAGTACACTAATCCAGCCCTTTAGTATAAATAAAGAATGGTTCACTGTATATACAGCAGCAGTTGGAATAACAAATGTTAGACTTTATTTCAAAAAAACTTCATGCTATACTTTATAACAATACACACATTGTGAAAACTATAAAAAACAAAAAAGTTTAACAGAATATATTTTTATAAATAAAAAAGGTAACACATTTGCTTCCTCTTTTGCTTTATTTGAAATCTCTTGCATTCTGAAGAATTACTTAATATTTATCATCTGCATTCACATGTTTACTGTTATCTAACTGCTAACTTTCATCTGCTTAAACATAAAAGTATATAAATATCCCATAACTTTCTACTATTCAATACTGAAATATTGATATGTGGGAAATATACATTTTTGACATTTCTGGGCTGTCTTATAATATTTCTACATGACTAATTCAGATAATGAGGAGTTTGTCTTAAATGAGATTTATTATATTAATATGACAGCTTGCACTGAGTTGTAACTTCATTGACTGTCTTTGTCGGGTTCTGTTTTTGTTTTTTCGAGACATCTGAAATTTTGCCAAGCTGCATAAAATGTTATTCTGTGTTTAAAACGTTTCTGTATATAAAATATTGAAATACACACTAATAAAACTTAAAGCATGTGGCATTTAAGACAATAAACTGGTAGACTTTATTCAGCCTCTCAACAAAATAGGGATTTCCTGGTGTTTTTCCATATAACCAGACAAAACAGACAGAGTAGTAAAATGGAGACTAGAACAAACAGCACATACAGAATCCAAAATCATTATGCATGTTTCTGTTTTTAACTTCTAGCAGCAAAATTATTTTCCTGTTAATCCATTTTGGAATTTCACCAAAAGCTTATTAGTAATATTTGGTTTTCATCTATCTGACAACGGTACAGCAATAATGCCTTAGAACAGGGGTTCTCAAACTGGAGGCTGGGAGGTTATTACCTGGGGGGTCACAAGCTGTTAGCCTCCACTTCAAACCCCGCTTTGCCTCCAGCATTTATAATGGTGTTAAATAAATAAAGTGATTTAAATGTATCGGGGAGGCGGGGTCTCACTCAGAGTCTTGCTATGTGAAAGGGGTCACCAGTACAAAATTTTGAGAACCACTGCCTTGGACGAATGCCCTAAAAGAACTGATGTACTGTATAGCAAGCTTACGTAAGTGTTCTCACAGACTGAAGATGGGTGCAATAGCTATTAAATGCCAATGACAAGGACTTATTTTATTTTTAAACATGGACATTTTATCTTCAAAAGAGAAATGCACATTTCCTAGGCAACATATTAAAAATGGGGAAAAAGCATACATCCTGCAAACTTGATATACTAAAATGTTTATATGTGCACTGCAGAACTTTTAGGGCAATGCAGAATTGCCAGTTAGCACGCATCAAGCTAGTTTGCTGTAGATTCACACTTCGGCTTACCAAAAAGAGTCTCTAGGGAGAAAAGCCGCTCTTAGTCAATGGCATTTTTTTCCTCCAATTTTCAACAGTATTTGTGGACAGTTTATATATTGATAAAACTTTTATTTACACTTTATAGTTATAGATGTAACAGATACATTGCCTAAATACTTGCTGGCCAAATGTGGCAAAAAATGGTTTATGTAAATAATTATTTTAATTATGTTAGATTAAAATTTCATCCGGATTCATGAAAAAGTCAGCTCTCTCTTCTTAGTCTGCATATAACTTGAACATTATCTAAATGCACTCTCTTTTCTCCCATGAAATACATTAAAAGATCTATCCTCACATTGCTACCTCCTCCACATCTCACTGAGTGAGGAATATTTACTGAACTGGAAGTGGGATAGACAGCCCAGAAAGAAGGGGAAGAGGGATAGTTCATGCTTGAGAATGCAGGGCTTGGCCGTATCTCCTCCATGGACTGTCTACCTTTCATTGGCCAGGAGGGAGAGAGCTGGGAGCTGACTGGCCCCGCACTACCTCTCCCCCCTGCATTAATTTAAATCTCCTCCCAGACTTTTGGGGCCTCTTTTCCCCTTTAGCTGCCCCACCATTCCTCCTCCCCTGTAGTTGCAGTAGAGGAGTGTGTTTTGAGGATACTATGGATCTGTCATCTGTTTTGGAATTGGGAAGAAATTTTTCCTGTTGGGTCAAATTGGCAGAGGCCCCGTGGGTTTTTTCACCTTCCTTAAAGCATCATGGAAGCACATTTGGGTTACAAGAGGTAGAACTTGGAAATTTAATATTAGACATTTTAAAGAATGTTTACTTCATCACAACTTGTTCCCAGTGTGGATATAGGCCAGAGGTGGGCAAACTTTTTGGCCTGAGGGCCACACTGGGGTTGCAAAACTGTATGAAGAGCTGGGTAAGGAAGGCTGTGCCTTCCCAAACAGCCTAGCACCCCACGCCAACCATCCCTGGGACCCCATCCCGTATCCAACCCCCCTGCTCTCAGTCCCCCAACTGCTCTGACCCCTATCCACACCCTGCCCCTTGACAGGCCCCCCCCAATACCCCACATCTATCCAACCCCCCCATTTCCCATCCCCTGACTCCTATCCACACCCCCGCCCCCTGACAGGCCCCCCAGGACTCCCACGCTTATCCAACCCTCCCATTCCCCATCCCCTGACCTCCTCCCAGAACCTCCACCCCATCCAACCACCTCTTGCTTCCTGTCCCCTGACTGCCCCCCAGGACCTCCCACCCCTTATCCAACACTCCAGCCCCCTTACCATGCCACTCAGAACAGCATGTCTGGCAGCCGCACTGCCTGGCTGGAGCCAGACATGTTGCCCTGCTGCTCAGCAGGAGTGCGCAAGCCAGCCACACAGATCACCCTGCATGGCAGCGTGGCTGCGGGGGCGGGGGGACAGCAGGGGAGGGACTGTAGGCTCAAGGGCCAGGCAGGACGGTCTGGCCTGCGGGCCATAGTTTGCCCACTTCGATATAGGCTAAAAGCAAAATTGCCAATCTTGCAATTTTTTCACGAGCAACAGGATTTCAGAGGGTGCTGGAGCTTGCCTCATGAGGATGCAAGAAGCTCCAGGACCTTCACAAAATTAATCTCTGCCAGAAGCCTAGGAAGATGGAGAGAGGACCCTGATGCAGCCCTCCAGGCCTGGAAAAGGTTGGTTAAGGACCACAGGAGGAGCAGAGGTGCGGCTCTGGGGATTGAATTGTGGGGGAGGTCTGACACTGAGACAGAGAGGGTTAAACAACCAGCACACTAAGTGACCCAAGATCAACCTTCAAGAAAATATATTAGAGAAGTACTGAAAAGCCATTTCCTTGTAGATAGTTATCTAAGGGCTTGGCTACACTCGAAACTCCAAAGCACTGCCGCGGGAGCGCCCCCACCGCAGCGCTTTGAAGTGCGAGTGTGGTCACGGCGCCAGCGCTGGGAGAGAGCTCTCCCAGTGCTGCACGTACTCCACTTCCCCGTGGGGATTAGCTTGCAGCGCTGGGAGCCACGCTTCCAGCACTGAGGCACTGTTTACCCTGGTGCTTTGCAGAGCTGTAACTTGCTGCGCTCAGGGTTGTGTTTTTTCACACCCCTGAGCGAGAAAGTTGCAGCGCTGTAAAGTACCAGTGTAGCCAAGGCCTAAGCCATGTTAAATGGATGAGAATTCTATATTGTTAGAGAGTTACAGGTAAATATTAACTGTACTTGTCTGTGTTTAACCTTTATCTTGTTAGATGTTAACAATGTAACAAATTAGCTTGTGGATGCTAATTCCCTTTTATGTCTTAATTAAATTACAGTATACTTGGGGATGGTTCAATTAACCCTAAGATCAATGTTGTAAGATATTGGAGGAAATAACATTACTCATATTGTCTTCGGCTTAAATGGTCTGTGCCATAAAGGAATGCTTGGAAAGTCTAAATGGATAATTGCCTTATGTTAATTAATACTACTAATTTACCTGTGTACACACAGAAAATAGAAGTTTAACTTCAAAGCAACGATATACACTGCCTATTCTTCATCTGGGAAGGCCCCTGCTGTGTTATCTGCTGTCAAGAAGCTATCATAACCTGCCAGAGCTCTATAAAAGAACTCTAGGGCCTGGTCCTGTCCTCTCAGATTTGCTTAAGCTTGGTAAGGGGAAGCTTAAAGTCGCAAGACTGAGGTCTCCAGCTCCATTCTGGATTACCCTGCAATTCCTCATGGAAGAATTTAAACAGACTCTGCACATGGACCTCCTATTAGATTACAGTTTATGGAATTGATTCTGAAAGAACTTTCTGCAGCTCAGCAGCTCCAGGGCCGACGAGGGGCGGAGGGAAGAAGCAGGTACAAATGACCGGAGCCCGGATTCGTCAGCCCTGTTTTGCCGGTCCACTCTTGCTGGGGGACCCGAAAATTTTTTTCACTGGGGCCTGAACCCACCCTTGGCAGCCCTGAGCAGCTCACCATCTCTACTATGAAACTGACCTAAGAACTTTACTCATATATCTGTATGTAAAAAGATCTTTAACCACAATAACTCTTTCTTTTCTTTTTTAATATCTATTAGATTAGTTAATAAGAATTGTCTGTGTATTTGGGTAAAATCTGAAGTATTCATTGACCTGGTGGGTAATGCGTCTAATCTCTTGGGATTAGTAGAACTTTATACATAGTAAGACTTTAAGTAATCCTCACCATATTTGACTTGGCTGGCTGAGTGGGAGCCCTGGGCTAAATTGTTTAAGGGAAACTGTATTTTTGGCTTCTGGTAACCAGAATGGTATTGTAGAAGCTGTTTTGTTCCTGGGTTGATCAATCTAATTATTAGAATAAACAACCAGTTTTGGGGATCGTCTGCCCCATCCTTTGCAGTTTGCCCTGATTGAGCAATCTCAGAGAGGCTTCTCCAGGCACCATAGTCACAGAAGGTGGTGGGAGGCTGAACTGAGGTCGATGGAGTCAAAGGGGCTGAACTAAGGGGGCCCGGTGAACAAGCCTAACTGCTGAGCAAGGAATGAACAGATTAATATATTCTAATGCCAAAAGGGACTATTGTGATCATCTAGTCTGACTTCCTGAATAGCAGGGCTTCCCTGAATTAACTCCTGACTGAACTAGAGCAGACTGGTTAGAAAAAAGTCAGTCAGTCAATCTTGCTTTAAGAATTATCAGCAACAGAGAATCCACCACAGGCCTCAGCAAGTTGTTCCAATGGTTAATTAGCCTCCCTATCAAAAATGTATGCTTCATTTCTAGTTCAAATCCATCTTAGTTTCAACGTCCAGCCATTGGCTCATGTTAGACCTTTTGTGGGGGAGAGCAGCGGGTGACAAAAATCACCCTAACCAACACATTTGGGAGAGTGGGCAGCACTATTTGTCACATCTATACACACACTGGGGATTGGCAAAAATCAAAGAAAGACTGGGGTATTTTTTTTTAAAAAGATTATATTGTGTTTTACTCATTTTTTTTTTGAGGTACAACTCATGATGTTTGACCTTTTGAGGGGGTATGACTCATTATTTAGATCTCTTGAGATTGGCAATTCTGAAAAGGTCAGCTCCCAGAGGTAAGAGATACATGTGACTTTGCTAGTAGGGCTTGTGCCTCGGGGAGACCTGAAGTCTTCGCGCACAGAGGTTCTCCCTGTGGTGCTCTACATCCCCCTTATGAGAGGGAGGGCAAGATGATTCAGAAGTGAGTTCTGGGGTATGGTGGGAGTTCTGTAATTCCTCACTAGACCCAGTTAAATGCCTAATACATAAGAGATAGGAGTGAGATGAGCATATAGCACCCTTCCATACTGTAAAGATAATGGGGTTGCACTCTGCCACTTAAATCCATCCCTGTCTGTCTTTATTCACCTACAAGCATCATATCCAATACTTTGCCAGGAAGGACAGTGTACCACCATAGAAATATCACCATCCAAACAATATTTCAAGGAAGCCTCTAAAATCATAAACAATGATGTACTTGCAAAATGTTGGTCTTACAAAGACGACAATTTATACCTTCAAGTCAGCAGGACTGCTATGGGTACCCGCATGGCCTCACAGTATGCCAACATTTTTTTGGCTGACTTAGAACAACACTTCCTCAGCTCCCATTCCCTAACGCCCCTACTCTACTTGCGCTACATTGATGACAGCTTCATCATCTGGACCCATGGGAAGGAGGCCCTTGAGGAATTCCACCTGGATTTCAACAATTTCCACTCCACCATCAGCCTCAGCCTGGACCAGTCCACATAAGAGATCCACTTCCTAGACACTACAGTGCAAATAAGCGATGGTCACATAAATATCACCCTATACCAGAAATCTACTGACCACTATACTTACCTACATGCCTCCAGCTTTCATCCAGACCGCATCACACAATCCATTGTCTACAGCCAAGCTCTAAGATACAACCACATTTTCTCCAATCCCTCAGACAGAGACAAACATCTACAGGATCTCTATCAAGCATTCTTAAAACTACAATACCCACCTGGTGAAGTGAAGAAACAGACTGACAGAGCCGGAAGGGTACCCAGAAGTCACCTACCACAGGACAGGCACAACGAAGAAAGTAACAGAACGCCACTAGCCATCACCTACAGCCCCCAACTAAAATCTCTCCAGCACATCATCAGGGATCTACAACCTATCCTGAAGGACGATCCCTTACTCTCACAGACCTTGGGAGACAGGCCAGTCCTCACTTACAGACAGCCCATCAACCTGAAGCAAAGTCACTAGCAACTACACATCACACCACAAAAACACTACCCAAACCCTGCAACAAACCCCAGTGCCAGCTCTTTCCACATATCTATTCAAGGGATATCATCATAACACCTAACCACATCAGCCACACCATCAGGGGTTCATTCACCTGTACATCTACCCATGTGATATATGCCATCATGTGCCAGCAGTGCCCCTCTGCCATGTACATTGGCCAAACTGGACAGTCTCTACACAAAAGAATAAATGGACACAAATCTGACATCAAGTATTATAACATTCAAAAACCAGTAGGAGAACACTTCAATCTTCCTGGACACTCAATAACAGACTTAAAAGTGGCAATTCTTCAACAACAAAAAAAACTTCAAAACCAGACTCCAATGAGAAACAGCAGAACTGGAATTAATTTGAAAACTGGACACCATCAAATTCGGCCTGAATAAAGACTGGGAGTGGATCGGTCACTACAAAAACTAATTCCCCCTCCCCCTCGCACCCCCCACCCTGATACTCAGACCTTCTTGTTAACTGTTTGAAATGGGTCATTATGATTACATTGGCCTCATTAGCACTACAAAAGTGACTTCCTCCCCTTTTTGTCAATTGTTGAGAATAGCGCACTTCCACCTTAATTGAACTGGCTCGTTAGCACTGCCCCCCCCCACTTGGTAAGGCAACTCCCATCTTTTCATATGCTTTGTATTTATACCTCTTTACTGTATTTTCCACTGCACAAAAGCTTATGCCCAAATAAATGTGTTAGTCTCACAGTGTCCTTGTGGCACCTTAATCTGTTAACATTTTCTCCAGAACTTCTTTGGTATATAGTGCCATGGTATATATAGACTTAATATTTTCCTTCACCTTTTGTTATAGACTTTGTTAATTCTTACATGCCATTAACTACTTTTACAAAAAGCTTGAGGTTTTCTTTTTCAAATAGTCATATAATTAAAAAAAACTGTTTATGATAGTAGTTTCTATAATTTTCTACAGATTATACAGAGGAGTGTATTTCCAAAAGTTGTGAAGTCACTTAACAAAGATAATTTCTGTCCATTTCTGTTTTATAACAGAATAGGCTTACTTAAAGCTTATTTTTACATGCTCATCTTATTTAGAAAGCATCTAAATAATTAATTCTTAAAAGATTTTCCCAAAGATTAACATTTTTTTTAATTCTCAACCTTTACTAGTCTAAAAAAGTATTGTTTTATTTAACTGAATCAAATAAGTTCTGTGCTTCTGGCACTGAAACAAAATTAAAAGTAGTTTGCTAAGTAATTGATTTTTAAGCTTGGTTTTACGTTTCCTTATGTACCTAAACTGCATGTATTTAAAAAATAATATAAACAATGCAGCAACAAGAATCAATTATTTGGTGGGGATGAATTCGTATCTTTGAATGATCAGTCTAACATATGGAACACCTACAGGCAATGAATGCTCTAGGTCAGCTGTTCTCAAACTGTGGGTCGGGACCCTTTTTTAATGGGGTCACTAAGGCTGGTGTTAGACTTGCTGGAGCCAAAGCTGAAGTCTGAGGGCTTCAGCCCTGGGTAGCAGGGCTCAGGTTACAGGCACACCACCTGGGTCTGAAGACCTTCAACTCTGGCTCTGGCCCCGCCTGCCCAGGGTGGTGCTCCTGGGGTCACATAGTAATTTTTGTTGTCAGAAGAAGGTTGTAGCGCAATGAAGTTTGAAAACCCCTGCTGTAGCTGTTATCAATACACCACTGCGATACCATAAGACTGACTTTTAAATGAGTCTTGCCACAAAGAATATATGATCACTTAAAAAGAGCTTGGATAAAACATTTTTATATATGCAATTTTTCTAATTAACCACACCCATGAATGTTAGGTTGACAGCAACACTTTCTTTTGTTCAAGTCATGAACGTTTTCTTAAAATTCAAGCCCCTTAATCCACTTTCCATGTTCCCCAATAGCTAAATTAGAGCCTTTTAATGAAAAAGCCAGCTGAAAAGATCAAGAGCCTTCCCTGTCCTTCTCAAATAGTTCTAGGCTGTCATATTTTCTTTTTTCCAGAAGTAACTAAACCAATACTGAAAAAGACGACAACTCAGAGCTGCCTGTGGTATTCCTTGCAATTTCAGCAGTAGACAGTTTTATTTTTATTTTTGTAAAATACACTCGTTCTTTCATATAAATAAAAATTTTCCCATGAAAATGGTTACTTTATCCAAAATAACAGTTATTTTACAGATGTGAGCTGTGAAATCAAAATTCGTGTTACAACCTGATAAGGAAAGGTATCATAGAATCATAGAATCATAGACTCTAGGACTGGAAGGGACCTCGAGAGGTCATCGAGTCCAGTCCCCTGCCCTCATGGCAGGACCAAATACTGTCTGTATGTACAATCGCTTACTTAAAATAATAAAAATTTACATTTTGGTTTATGAAGAAATGACTCTATGGAGTAAGATAAAGAGCAACAAGAAAATGTGCATCTTGTTCTACAAAACCAAAACTAGACTTTAAAAAAAGACTAGCAACCCAGAGGAGAAATATTATTAATTGTTGACAGTAGTCATGAGACATCTTCCTGGCAATGCATACAATTCATTATTGTTTATCACCTGTATTGCACAACTGTTCTAAGGCCTCAGCCAGGATCTAGGCCCTGTCATGATACATATTATACAAAACTAGGGCTGTTAAAAAAAAAAATTAATCACACTGTTAAACAATAATAGAATACCATTTAAATATTTTTGAATGTTTTCTACATTTTCAAATACATTGATATCAATTACAACACAGAATACAAAGTGTAGAGTGCTCACTTTATATTTATTTTTATTGCAAATATTTGCACTGTAAAAAACAAATAGTATTTTTCAGTTCACCTAATGCAAGTACTGTAGTGCAATCTCTTTATCATGAAAGTTGAACTTACAAATGTAGAATTATGTACAAAAAATAACTGCATTCAAAGATAAAACAATATACAACTTCAGAGTCTATATATTCAATCAGTCCTACTTCTTGTTCTGCCAAATCACTGAGACAAACAAGTTTGTTTACATTTGCAGAAGATGTCAGAACGATGGCCGAAGCATGAAGAGGCACATGAATATTTAGCGCATCTGGACGTAAGTATCTTGCGATGCCGTCTAAACAGCGCCATGCAAATGCCTGCTCTCACTTTCTGGTGACATTGTAAATAAGAATCAGGCAGCATTATCTCCCGTAAATGTAAACAAATGTGTTTCTCTTAGCGATTGGCTGAACAAGAAGTAGGACATTGTTGGCTCTAAAGTTTTGCATTGTTTTGTTTTTGAGTGCAGTTATGTAACAAAAAACCCATTACATTTGTAAATTGCACTTTCATAATAAAGAGATTGCACTACAGTACATGTATGAGGTGAAATGAAAAATACTATTTATACTATAAAGTGAGCACTACACAATTTCTATTCTGTGTTGTAATAGAAATCAATATATTTGAAAATGTAGAAAAACATCCAAAAATATTTTATAAATTTCAATTGGTATTCTATTGTTTAACAGCAGAATTAATCCTGAATAGTTTTTTTAATCGCAATAAAAAAATTTGAGTTAACCACATGAGTTAACGGACTTGGAGAAAATTACTTACCTGGTAATTCTGCTTTCCTGATGATAGCTCGCAGAATTATTGGGTCTTATTCCTTAGCATGACATTGTTGAGGGTCCCCTAGCTCTCAATTTTTTGATCCTTGAAGGAAGCAGTAGTAAGATAGAGTACTAGCGGGCACCTCATACCACACCATCTCAAGTATATAAACTGCCCTCTGGGCATGGAATAGTTCCAGTCAATTTCTTCAAATGCACAGGCCCTCAGAAAACTAAGCCAATTCAAGATGTACACATTTTTAACAGAATAAAAGATACCATTGCCACACGTGAAAATTCAGCTCCTGTTTTAAAAAGCTACTATGTGGGCTGCGGGCAAACGATAGCTATGATCAGAACTGATGCATGGACATCAAGTTCCTTGGGAAGAGAGCTGATCTTTCTTTTACACCAATTAGAAAGAGCTGTACTTTTCATAATGGTACATTTCCTCCCAATGACATGAATGGACACTGAAAAACAAGACATCAGATAGAACTCTCACCCTACAAAGTCAATCCACAATACCAAAGCATGTCATGGGGACCCCAGCAATCAGCCACACGTAAGTAAAAATCAAACAAAACTGGATCTCTAGCTGCTCTCCAATACATTCAACAGAGAATATAAATGAAAGTCACAACTACTCAAAGAGACTGAACAATTTCCAATCAAACTGTGAACACCAAATGTGATTTCTCAGAAAGGAACAGACAGCTGAAACACAGATCATCTGTCCTTACACATTTATTTGTTTTTCAGCAAAATGACTCTACTTTTAAAGAATCAACAGTCCAGTAAAATATATTATAAGGTCTAAAAGTTTCTACACAGACCTTTTGGCAAAATACATAAACTGACAATTAATTTATGATACTTGGATCAAAAACTCTTAAATAATACATGAAAAATAGTTTGCCAAAATAAAATTTTCACCAGAAAATAAGCATCAAAGAAAGATGTTAAGCAAATATTTTCTTCTTTTGTCATATTACAGGGATGGCCAAAAACAAAATCAGTGGAGTACAGGCTACCCTGGCACAATATTCTACAATATAGTAAAAAATACTCATGTGGCTCTCAATGCAGCAGCTGAGTACACAATTGCTTGATTCCATTTCTCCCAGTTATTGCCATAATTTTGAGAACAATCCTCTTCCTATTAAAGTCTTCATAAAAATTCCTATTGACTTCAATGGGCTGGATCAGTCTTGAAGTAGGGGGTCAAGACAGAAAGGACAGCATGTTCTGTAACGAAAGGAAGCATGAGAGGAGGGAAGCAATGCATAACAATGCAAGAGTCAATGGGCAATAGTGACAACAACAGAAAAGCAGCCTGGGAACACCAGCTCAAAGCCTCCTGATTCAGAGCAAGGACTTGAATCCAGAAGGTTATTCCAAGGTGAGAAAAGGCCGATGATCTGTATATCAGAGGCTGGAACAGAAATGACAACCAAATACCACTTTGTAGATGTCAAAATTTTTGATTTTTAGTATTCCAGGTATATTTGTACAAACTAACAGCCAAGGATGTTATCAGGTCCACCTTTTTAGGAAATGCTCAGATGGCGAATCTCTTTCAATTTATAGAGTAGGTTTGACAGATCAAGGTCTCCTACTTTTCAACAGAATCTTTTATCCCTCAGTGTAACATTCATAATCAAGTGTCCCAGCAATTCAGAGTCAGGCTGCTGGCCACAGGAACTCTGAACCTGGGTGGAGACATCCACCCCTTATCAGATGCAGCAGACCACATAGTTTGGAAAGCAGGAATTTACAGTTATTAACATCACGCTTATGATATTGATCAGAATTGCCAATCTCTTACCATGGCTATTGACAGCAACTTGGTATCAACTAGACCAACATTTGAAAGCTCTATCAATACACTAGAATCAGGGACATGTACAAGCTCCTGTTGCTGCAGGAAAGGAACGTAATACTGATGTTAGAACTTGCTTATCTTTGGATCAGAATCACAGACAAGCCTATTGTCCCTGTAGGGGAAAAAAAAATGATATTTACTCCAATTGTAGGGGAAAAAAGAATACAAGACTGAGCTCTTAACAGAGTTGTTGAACTATTGAGTGAAAACTTGGCTCAAAAGGTCCATCAATACATTAATTTTCCCAGGTGGATGAGCCTTTGGATCCATCCACTGAGAATACTGGATTTTATGAACAGGAAGTTTTCCGAACCCAACTGGATAGGAAAGGAGAAAAGAAAGAAAAAGAAAAAGCTCTCTTTGGAGTCTGGAATGCTCTCTTATAATGTCATCCATCATAGTTTAGACAGATTTGAATTTGATGAAGGAGAGACAAGTCTTGCTGATTATTCCTCTTACAGTGTGGAGGGGGGACTAACTGTGACACTATCCAATCCTAGACGCTATATATTCCAGAGTTGGACCTGAAAAGTATCTTTTCTGGCTTAGAACTGAGACCTAGTTGTAACTGGAGGTCAGTAGCCTAGAACCAAATAATGTTCTTATAAAGCATCCACCTGTGAGAGGTCAAACACCTGAATCCACCATCATGTTTATGACATCAGGTCATGGAAATACCAATGTGGGTGTTGTGATGTTGCACTCTATATGCTTTATGAAAATATGCTTATGAATGTGAATATGATATAACTGGAATATGCTTAATGAAAAAGGTCTCTTGTAAGGTATCATTACAAAGCTTATAATCTACTCAGTGTTATCATCCTATTTCTATGCATGTATCATTCTTGTATCTGAAGCTAGAAATATGAAGTATAACTCTGAGGTCCTATTGTAATTATGCAAAGTGTGGGCAATTAATGGTGGCTTAGAATCTTGATGGTGCTCATTGACTAGGACAATTGGTTGTGATTGGGTTTATTTACCTGCAAGCTTTCCTGTGTATGTGTGGGCCAGCCAGTGAATAATGAAGAATGAGGTCTCACAGGGACATGTGACCATGTCACCTGATGCTGAAATTCATCTTAAATCTGGTACTTTTCCATTCAGAAGGAGGGGTGGGGACCCAGAGAGACAAAAGATTCCCGCCTTATGCCAAAGCAATAAAAGGGAGTGGAGCAGAACAAAGGTGGCCAGTCATGAGAAAACCCCTAGTTAACACCTAAGATGTCTGCTGGAACTAACAAGGACAGTACCAGGGGAAAGGATTGGGCCCAGACTAGGAAGGAGCCTAGTCTGTGAAAAAAGCTTCTTGGAATTTCTGAGGGCGAGATATTACCTGTAATCAGTTTCTTAATGTATTAGGCTTAGATTTGCGTTTTTTGTTTTATTTTGCTTAGTGACTCACTTTGTTCTGGCTGTTATTACTTGAAATCACTTACATCCTACTTTTTATACTTAATAATATCACTTTTGTTTATTAATGAACCAAGAGTAAGTGATTAATACCTCAGGGAGCAAACAGATGTGTATCTCTGTATATCAGTGTTATAGAGGGCGGACAATTTATGAGTTTACCCTGTATAAGCTTTATACAGAGTAAAACGGGATTTATTTGGGGTTTGGAGCCCATTGGGAGCTAGGTGTCCGGGTGCTGGAGGCAGGTAATCTGCTAAACTGTTTTCAGTTAAGTCTACAGCTTTGGGGGCATGGACTGGACCCTGGGTCTGAGTTGCAGCAGGCTAGCGTGTCTGGCTCAACAAGACAGGGTTCTGGAGTCCCAGGCTGGCAGGGAAAACAGGCTCAGAGGTAATCTCAGCATGCCAGGTGACAGTCTCAAGGGGTCTCTGTGACCAAACCCATCACAGGTGTCATGACTACTCACATACACCTCTAAATCTAAATTAGACCTACAGCTCTCTCTCTTCTCTGCAGAATCTTGACAATGTTCCTATTAACTCCCTAAGGAAGAAAAGGGATTCTAAGTATGTCTTTTTGGCATTTGCATTCAAGGGCTACAAAGAAGGGCTCCCTTCAAAATTTTTTCTAGACAACTTAGCCATCAGGAATTGGTTGCAAGGGGAAATTAATCTCAACAGGTCCTAGGCATAACAAAGGGAACTGACAGCTCTGGGACTACCTTGGCTTCTAAGGCTTCTGATAGTAAGAGTCTAAGAATTGATCTGTCCCTCTTTACTAGCCTTCAGGGCGACAGTCTGATAAATGAAGCATCAGCAGGGGAAAATCCCTCTCCTCCACAAGCAAAGCATTGAGTGTGCTCTGCTCAAAATGGCCAAGCAGAAAGCAAATCATCAAAACATTCTCCTGTAACTAAGAGTTCCACCATCCTGGATCAGATCAGAAGCTTGCAATGTATTTCCCCTTTCCAGTGTTGTGAGGACTTCCACAGTGGATTGTTTGCTCACACCACTATCTAGGGCAAAGAATCAGTAAGGCAAGTGGTTCTGAACAATTACAGTATTGGAACTGCAATACCAGACTCTACTGACCTGGTGGACCTAGGGTCTCAGTAGTGAGAAGCCATTGAACAAGTGATTCTTAATAATCAAATATGTCAGATCCTCATGCTGGACTCCAGGTAATCAGATCCTTTCTTGGCCATTATGCATGGCAGTCTTTCATGTCTGTCTGTTGAATCTGGATTTGGGCTCTAGCCCAGGATCCATGTTTAGCTGCCAGCTTCAGATGCAGGCGTGGCTTGTGATGTTTGGTCCAGATACATACTTGGCAGCCACATGTCTGTACTTAGTTGTCAAATCCATCTCTTCTCTGCCCCCACTCTCTTTGGGCCTTGTTGTGGATCTGCATCCAAGTCTTGGCTGCCCCGGATCTGGGCTTTGCAGATCCAGTTCTTTTAGAAGCTGGATCCAAGGGCCAGATCCACTCAGGCACATAACCAGGCCTCCTAGGTCCACCTGACAGATGTAGGGACCTTGACAGCTACTTGATCCTCAAGTTAATGCTGGAGTTACCAACAGCCACTTAGTCAACCGGGCCTCAGAAGCCTCCTCAGTCAATAGAGCTTTATGAGTTGACCTATCCGGTTCCTGGGGCTCCAGACAGATCATGTGCCAGATGGGCATCTTCTCTTCTTTCTTAAAAAAGAAGCTGACTAAAATAAACTATAAACAAAATTTTCCCCCAAAGGGAAGGGGGAAAAAAGAAAAAAGAGCAAAGCAATGAGATCCGATCTTGCTGCACCTTCAACGGTTAGAATGAACTGAGGGGCCATAAGCCTTTTTATACTCTCAGGACACTATGCAGCGGAGGAGGAAGGGATGAGTAACCTCAACAAATACAGCTTTCCAGAAGGTTTCAGAAGTTAATGGAGCACATGCTTTGATCCCACAAGCATAAATATAAAGGCCACTCAAAAATCTGAATCTATACTAGAGTGTTCCCCCAAAATACTACATTTATTTAACAATTGTCATTATATTACTTTAAAAGGGTTATAGAAGTTTTTAAAATGTGTTTATATTTTCTAAACATTCCATTTAGAATGTTTATACATTTTAAATTATTCAGAATAACTTTTCTTATAAAATTGTCTACTATTCTCTCTCAAAAGCAAAAGCATTACCACAACAGAAGCAATCATTTCTAATATTCCAATACAAGAAATTTGTTTATTTGTAATTAGAAATTTGCATAATTTGTTTTGATAGTAAGAGACTATTGGTAGCATTCTACACATCACACAGGAAGCTCATGTTTAATTTTCTTAGGCAATTCTTCCTATTTCTTCTGGACTATGACAGAATTTTGTGAGAGGAGTTAAAGGGAAAAATAGCGGTAGTTTGATGACACTGTACAGGATGCAGACAAACTGCAGTGTAATGACAACTAGCATGTAGGTGATGTTTATAGAGTTACTGAAATTGATCTTATGTAAAACTAAAACTGGAGTTTAGATATTTTGTAGCATTTAAAATACTCTTGACAACTCAAATATGATTAAGACAAATATTTATATGAACATATTGTAGAAGCAAAAATACAAATAAGGATTAAATGTTTTCAGACTCTTAAATGTTGTCAGTGTGCTTTTCCAAATAGAAAATCATTAAGACAAAAAACATTGAGATCCTTTTGATGAGGAGTCCATGCAATTTAAAAATGATCAGTTCCATTCACTTCTGTCAGAACACTAAACCATACATTTGAAACAATTTATTTTTACACGGTTGTTCTTTTTCTATTTTAACGGTACTTTAGCTTTGATCTTCCTATAACCCTTTACTTTTTAAAATTAATGCTGATAGAATTTTCTGGAAGCACTTCATAAATTACTTCATGATTCCATCTGTTTGCTTAACCACTTCAAGATGTCCCCATTTATAACGAAACAGCAGGTGCAATTCTGTTTATTTTAGTGCATGTAACTAAGCCATTGAATCAAACAAAGTGAGGAAAGCATTAGGATTCAAGTTAGAGAGGAAGGAACTGCAGGACTGTTTCCTGTAGAACATTCCACTTTGCATCTTCCTCCATGAATATAATTCTATATTTCACAAGAATTTCTGTAAACAAACTGAAATTTCTTTCCAAAAATATTAACTTTACTTCTTTTGATTCTTACAAGGGTTAGCACAGATTTAATCCTTTTTTTAAACACTAAATATAGAGTCCCAAAGTAAGATATTTAGGGTGAAATCCTAGCCCCACTGAAGTAAATAATAAAATTGTGAGTGACTTCAATAGGGCCAGGATTTTATTTAGTCTCCAAATCTCATAAACTGAATGCTAATTAGAAATAAATTAAAAATAAAAATCTTATCTAGTAATACACAATCAGGTGTGGTTAGGAGTCCCAATTTACTACATGCTGTATGTGTTCAGAGTGACCATGTACAAACTAGAAACCTACTTACAGACAAGCATGAACCAAAATATTGTTAATATCCAATAATGGACTTTTTTTTTTAATAAAGTTAGAATAATTTAGTCAATAGAACTCATCTCTTTCACCCACATTTTTAGCATTTTAACTCCTAAGGTCTGGTCTACACTAGAAAATTAGGTCAGTTTAACTACATTGGTCAGGGGTGTGAAGAAGTAAAGTCGAGTACTCTCTACATACTAACAACATTTACTGCCACTAAATAGATCTGCTTCAACCAACTGCATTAAAAGTCTAAAGAACTGTCATTTCTTAAAACTGACATGCTGGTGTGATAAACTATGAAAGGAGAAGAGTACCATACATTGATTCCTTTTATGTACTTCAATCAGAGCAATCAAGTTTCTTCTACAGAGCGGTACCTCTTCCCAGGCTGACATGCTATACATTTTTTCAGTAAATAAAGGATCATATACTCTAATAAGCTCGACAAGCCAGTCCTGTGAGCGAAAAAGCTTGAACACAATCAAAGAAGTATTTCATTTGGCTTGCTTTTCCAAGATTCTTTGGCATAATACCACAAAGATCTCTCTCAACTGTCAATATACAGTTGCTTCCACGATGCACTAAAAAAAAAAAAAAAACACAGAACCATGATCTTCCAAAAAATAACTCATTTGCTTTAAACAGCTGGATCCTCTATGTTGTGATTGGTAGTACTTAAATATTTTCCAAATTGCCAATTTTTATTGTATATTAATTATACAAAAATGTATTTTAAAAGGCTTAATTTAGCAGGTAAAAGGGAAAAACACTAGTCAGGAAGCATTCACTGTGGAATCTGAGCCTCCATCTCCAATTAGAATCTTCACAAGCTAACTTGTCAGGTTAGCTTTGTCTAGAATGTCAGATAAGCCCATTTACAGGGCTTGAAAAAAAATCTACCCAACAACGACTAAGCCTGACAGCCAGGGTGAAAAATTATCAGTGACGCCAACCCTTTCCCCAGACCAGGCCTTTGCAATTTAAAATAAAATTGTTTACTATATTTACTTGTAACATACTGCACTGTAATTCAATTTTTTTTTAAATATAACAAACTACTAGAGTGAGATGAATATATTATTAGATGATTACTGGTCAAGTTGATCAAATAATATATTTATCAAACACATTTTGACCAAATCTACTTACTGCATTCTTAGCTTTCATATTACCATCCTTGTCCTCACTATACTTCCTTTTTGTTTCCTATAATAGATTATGGTACAACTCTTCCTCTGTTCATTGCAGTACTGTTTCCTCTTCACCTTCTCGACCAGTCCATCCCCTTCTTTATTTTTACCCACCCAATACTGGGTTCTCTATGTCCTTCTCTTACAATTGCATTTCCACTTCAATCCCCAAAAACATTCTACATACCAGTCTTCTTTTCCCTCTCTTATGCCCACAACCACCCATACACCCACAAGTGCATAGACATTTATAGGTGTCCAGTCACAAACAGATGCTGGACTTTTTACCAGGAACCTAAACAGCTGCAGGACTAAATATACTATCCACAAATGGATCTGAAAGACTGGTGCACAGCAATATCTAGGGACACTATCCAGGAGTTGGGAAAGACAGATGCTGCTGAGACTGTTTTCTGATGGGGGGGGGAGTAATCTTCTATATAAGCCTCTGGCTAGAAGATGTCATTTGTAGCTGCCCCAAATCCTCATAAAAGCAGAATTCTCTCTCTATTCCCTATATCCCACTGATTCATCACAGCTAAGAGAGTGAAGCTTTTAGGCTGCAAAAATGGAAAGGAACATCCCTCCAGTACTTTATTCAAGTGTGAGTGATTCTTCCTCAAAGTGGGAGGCCACAAGCCCCTGCTCACTCTGTGGCTGTATCCCTGCCTCTCCTCTTCCTCCCCCCTCCCCCCGGCCAAAACAGATGCCAGAGCTGGGGTAAGAGGGCCCCAGGGCAAGCGGAGGGTCCATCGCTCCCCACAACTGTACACACAGCTCTTACCATGGCCTTGCTGCGGCTTCCAGCCTGGGGCCTTAGGGGGAAGAGGAGGGGGCAGGGGACCGGGCCCATGGCGAAAGGGGGACAGGACAGGCCTGTCCATTTGAAGAAGTGGGAGGGTCACGGTCCCTTGTCTTCTCCCTCTGCCCCATTTCAGCACCCCTGACTCTATTCCTCCCCCAGTCTCAGCATTGAGGGCTTTCTCATCTATGAATATTTTCAGCACCTGGCTCTGCTGCTGCTCATAGCTTTCCTAAGTGACAAAACAGTGAAACTGACTGGATTTTGCTTCCTCAAGGTTCTATACACAGTAGAAACTCAGAGTTATTTGTAACTCTGAACATTATAGTTCTTTCAAAAGTTTACAACTGAACATTGACTTAATACAGCTTTGAAACTTTACTATGCAGAAGAAAAATGCTGCTTTTAATTATCTTAATTTAAATTAAACAAGCACAGAAAGTTTCCTTACCTTGTCAAATCTTTATTTTAAACGTTCCTTTTTTTTAGTAGTTTATGTTTAATACAGTACTGTACTGTATTTGCTTTTTTTTTTTAAATAAAGATAGTCTGTGCTGCTGCCTAATTGCATATTTATTTCCAGTTCCAAATGACATGTGTGGTTGACTTGTCAGTTTGTAATGCTGGTGTTCATAACTCTGAGATTCTACTGTAGCTGCAGAGGTGATCAGTTAGAGCTGTTTGCAGACATAAGGCAGGTCTACACAGTGATGTTACATCAATATTGTTCGTTGACTCTAAATGCAGTGATTTAACGGAAATGATTCCACACCACTTTGTTGTATCATTGAGCCCACACAGCTCTGCATTGGGTCGAATTAACAGTTTAGCATTCTGAGCAGTGTGATAGACCCAGGCCAGTTGGGAACAGCAGAGTAGTAGAAGGGAGATATACTGGCCACTGGATAAGCAGTTTTCTGTTCCCTGAGTGACAAGAGCAGGGGCTGCTCCAGGCTAATGAGAACTGACTCCAATTAACCTGCTCAGAGTCAGGTGAGTCTGTTAAGCACTTGACTCTAATTAAGGCCCCTCTGATGCTATAAAAGGGCTCACTCCAGTCAAGCCAAAGGGAATCGGGGAGCCAGGGGAAAGGAAGTGTGTGCATGCGAGGAACTGGGAGCAAGAGGCATGCAAGAAGCTGTGAGTGAGTAAGCATACTGCTGGAGGACTAAGAAGTACAAGCGTTATCAAACATCAGAAGGAAGGTCCGGTGGTGAGGCAAAGAAGGTGTTGGGAGGAGGCCATGGGGAAGTAGCCCAGGGAGTTGTAGCTGTCGCGCAGCTGTACCAGGAGGCACTCTAGACAGCTGCAGCCCACAGGGCCCTGGGCTGGAACCTGGAGTAAAGGGCAGGACCAGGTTCCCCCAAACCTCCCAACTCCTGATCAAACACAGCGGGAACTGACCTGGACTGTGACTTCTACCAGAGGGGAAGGTCTCTGGCTGTTTCCCGGACCACAGGGTTAATCTGTGTGGCGAGCAAATCCACCAATAAGCACAGGACTCACCAAGGTAGAGGAGGAACTTTGTCACAGCAGATATCCATAATGCACTGTTCTACAACTCTTGTCTTTTTTCTTTTCTTTAAATGTAGTTCGTTCATTCTGGGATGCATACCAGAAACTACTGGAATTCTGGGACTTGGTGTGAAACTAAAACTCCCATAACTCCTCTCCTGGCAACCATTCATTTTTGCCAGCACCATTTTTTAAACTGGTGTCAAGCAGCATGGACAACCCAGTGCTGAGCACTGTGATTATGACAGTCATTAACATCAACAGGATGATGCACATGGATTTTGAGTTGCCCAGGTTGATGAATTTGGCTCTGTGGTTTCACAGGGCTGTTGATATTGCAGTGACATAGCTACTAGAGGAGGATGAAATTGAGTAGTTACTTCTGCACAGCATGCAGCTGAAGGACCTTTACCCACAAGACCACCACTTCTGTGTTTGGCCAACTACCAAAGACTGGTGGGGAAGGGTAGTGATATACAATCGGATGAACAGCAGTGACGGCAAAACTTCAGGATGACAAAAGCAGCTAGAAATCTCTGCGGAGTTCCACCTGGAGCTTCAGCAGCAGGAGACTAATAGGAGCTCCCCTCAGTGTGAAGAAGTGTGTTGCTATCACCAGCTCACAGCTCTCCACCACCTGTCAGTAGCTAACCAATTTGACGTTGGCAGATCAAATGCAGTGCCTAATCATGGAGGTTTGTGAGGCAGATGTTGCAGTGCAGTGTCATAAAGGTTGGCAATGCATAAGAGGTTACTGATGGCTTAGCATGGTTGAGGTCCTCAAACTATACCGGGCTATTAAATTGGACATGTGCCTATTTACTCCCCTACTCCAGAAGAAAGACTTAATCAACAGAAGAGTTATTTCTCCATGATGCTGCAAGGTCTGGTTGATCACTGCAGGTGAAATTTAATAGTGAAAAGTCATGCACGTTGGGACTAACAAGAATTTTTGCTATAAGCTGGGGACTTATAAGGTGGCAGCTACAGAGAAGGAAAAATACCTGGGTGTATTGGTCGATCATAGGATGACTATCAGCCACCAATGTGATGCAGCTGTGAAAAAAGACTAATGCAGTCCTAGGATGCATTAAGCGATGTATTTCCACTAGAGATAGGGAAGCGTTAGTACCATTATACAAGGCACTGATGAGACCTCATCTAGAATACTATGTGCAATTCTGGTCTTCCATGTTTAAGAAAGATGAATTTAAACTGGAATAGTTATAAAGAAATGCTACTAGAATGATCAGAGGAATGGAAAACCTACCTTAGGAGAGGTGACTCACAGAGCTTGGCATGTTTAGCCTAACTAAAAGAAGGCTGAGGGGAGATATAATTGTTCTCTATGAATATCAGGGAGGGAGAAGTTATTTAAATTAAGCACCAATGTTGACACAAGAACAAATGGATAGAAACTATCTAACAACAAGATTAGGCCTGAAATTAGACAAAGGTTTCTAACCATCAGAGGAGCAAAAATCAGGAATTGCCTTCCAAAGGGAGCAGTGGGGGGGGGGACCTAGAGTAAATTGTGGATTCTCTATAACTCGAAGACTTTAAATTATGATTTGAGGATTTCAGTAACTTAGTCAGAGATTATGGGTGTATTACAGAAATGAGTGGATGAAGTTCTATGGCCTGCAAATGTGCAGGAGATCAAACTAGATGATTATGATGGCCTCTTCTGGCCTTGAAGTCTATGATTGAGCAATATTAACATGAGGTAGCCTGGAAAGGTCCATGACAAAGGATACTTAGAAACTCAAGACTGTTTTCTGGAATGAGCAAGGGAACATTTGCTCCTCACAACAGTGTGGACATTAATGGAGTGACGATTCCTCCTCATTCTGGAAGACGCAGCTTACCCTCAGCTTCCCTGGCTTATGAAGCTCTACACGGGATGCTTGGACAAGAGAAAGACGAGTCCTAATTTTACTTTGATTACTTGTATTGTGACAGTGGAATGTACTTTTAGAAGGCTGAATGGGAGAAGGCTAGATGTTTCTCATCATTATGTGCCTCATGTGAGTAGTGTCTGCTGTCTTTTGTACAACACCAGTGAGACCAAGGGAGAAATCCTGGGAGATGCTAGTTCTGCTCCCCTCTCTAGCAACTATCAGCCAGGTGGTAGCAGAGCTCCCTTCCAGGGCAGTTTCAGTATGGCTGTCCACATGAGCATCTTGTATATATCTGCCCAGTCATACAGTTCTTGGCTGCCCTGATTATTCTCCTCTTGGTCAGCCTCCAAGGTATACGTGGGATCAAGGGAGCAGTTGGGTGCTTGCCATCTTCCCTGTGACACTATCCACCACATCAACTTTGGGTGCGATGATCAAAAATACAATCTAGTTCCTTATATTATGGGAAGGAAATGGGGAGAATTATTGACGTCCTGTTATGATCCCTTGTCTTCAGGTAACTCTGCCGGAACTCCTTTGCTTTGACTTGGAATGGGACCTGCTCCCGGAGTGCCTCTCACCTTCATTTTCTCTGATAGTGCCCTGTAAATGTCCTCATTCTGATTATTCTTATCCAGATGGGACTAGACACACGTGTCCAAAGAGGAAAATCTAATCCAGCACTATTGCTGAGTACTGGAAAGTTATATCCAGTCAAGATGAACTCAGAGCAGTGGAGGGAACACTGGAACTAGCTGAAGGACTGCCAGCAACACAGTAGATAGGAATTGGTACAAATCTTAGACAAACTCACTGTGAAGTTACTCTCTTCTAAGGAAGATTACTTACTATGTCCTAAAATACCAGATTAATCACTGAATATAGTTTTAATGTGGACATAAGGCACTTTTAAGAAACACTAACTACAGAATATACCATCCCTGTGAAGACAAGGCTTCAGAAGGTAACACTGCATTGGTTACTGTTGAGCTGTGTTTGGAAGGTCAACTTCATGACCATAAAGGCCAGAAATTTATTAAACTTACATTTTGCAGAAGCTGATAGCTTTACTGAGCAAATGCTTTATTGAGCAAAATTCTTTCTGCGTGCTTAAGGATTTTTCTTATTTGCCCAATTGAACCTACATTAGTCAACAAGGATGTAAAATATCAAAGGTAATCAATATAAATAATGAAACAACAAAAGGCATGTCTAACAATTAAAATGGAAAACTTAGCAATGTATTTTTGTTGGTAATATTTAGGACTACATGGGTAGTCCATTTATGATTTAAAAATATTTAAATTTAAAGAAAGCTTTTTATAGCTTCACTTTTAACTGTTGAAAGTATTTGGCTATGAGAAATCAGATAAAATATAGCAGGACACAGTGTATGAGCAACTAGGAATGTCCTATTTGTAGTACAGAGACAAACATATTAATAATATTTATTAACAAATTATCCATAAAGACACCATCTATAAATACAGAGTTGAAAGAATTTATCATATTTTCATGCAGGAAGGACCACACATGCACTAAGAATTTACGCTCAATTTTATAATTTAATCTAGTTTGGGACTATGTTATTACTTTCTAAAAGTTTACTACCCCATTGAGGCCCCAACCGTACATAGGCATAAGCTTATGCCTAACTTTACACATTGTGAGCAGTCTCAAGTCAGATGAATTGCTCACAGTGCATAAAATTAAGCATGTGCTTAAGTCTTCACAAGATCGTGGCTTCAATATACAATATATAAAATCAATAGTATACAGCCAACAGAATATTTTACTACAAAACAACTGGACAAAGTAACATTGGTGGGTGATGCAAGTGAAGTGGAGTGCCATTGAACAATGGATTACGTGACAGTGGGGAACTGGCTGTAACTCTATATTCACCCACGTTAATGCACTGAGAGTTTCAAGAACAGAATTTTGTAAAGGAAATCTACAATTTCTTTTGAGTGTTCACTACACTCCACTGGAACACACTGACAACCTTAACTCTTTAACAGTTTTTCTATTTCTGAATTTTTATAAGATTTGATTATAAAAACTGGACAACTAACTTCAGTGTTTATATTAGATAGGGATGTAAATAGTGTTAAAAAAAGTAAACATTTAAACTATCAAAACTGTACTGATTTAAACATTTAACTGTCAGGCTCCACTGCCACCCTGAATGCCCGAGGTCCTGGCTGCCAGCCACGTACCCAGGACTCTGCTGTTGCTGCACGTAGACCCCTGGTGGGAGGGGGAAAAGGGTAGCCGAGCTCTCGAGCGGGGCGGCCGGAGGCTGCAGCCAGGATCCCGGGGGAGAGGCAGGGGCTGCAGCTGAGATCCCAGCTGCAGCCCCACCTCAAGATCCCAGCTGCCCCTTTCCCCCTCCCCCTAGGAGTCTTCAACATGTTTCTCATTTCAGACATGACTGCAAAAAGATTTTTTCACGACTATGGACTGTAAAAGCATAAGAAAAAGGATACACATAAATGTAATGTATATGTGTTTGATGTTCTGTAGCATACATTGCTGATTTCCTCATGTTTAAGGCATCACATTAATCACCCTTGCTATATACGCTCCTCCAAGATATTGTGCATAATTGTAAGGGAAGTTCAACTTTTATAACTTTGTATTCTAGAACCTTGTATTTTATGAACAATGGTTTGAGGTCTATAGCAGACTTATAAAATGTTTGATACTATATAGGTAAAGCACCAACTGTAAGTTAATGTGACATCATTGGGGTCATGCAACGTTGCTGTAGCCGTGTTGGTCCCAGGATATTAGAGACATGGTTAGTGAGGTAATATCTTTTATTAGACAAGCTTCTGTTGCTAAGAGAGATGCTTTTGAGCTCTGAGTAAACTTTCTCTTACCAACAGAAATTGGTCCAATAAAAGATATTACCTCAGCTACCTGGTCATCAATGGTCTCAGTCATTCACTTAGTTTACTTAGTCTTTGTACTTGACTAACCATCTTCACAATTCTATTTTCTGGCTTCTCACTGAGAACAGTTAGCTCCTCTCTATCATAGTTGCTACAAAGTTGTGATTCAATTGCAGAGGGAGTTCCTTTATCACCAATGTACAGGAATATTTTTGCAGAGCTATTTTTGCAGAATATATCAATGAATAAAAATACTAAGAAAAATATTAAATTTACTCTATTTTCTTGGGTTAATAATGCTGCCATAAAAAGTGTGCTTCTGGCTAAAAATTAATATACTGAAGACTTTAGACATTTTAGCACTTCTTCCCTAGAACTGAAAGCTGGTGTTTTGACTATTATTAGTCCACAACATCAGCGATATTGAAACAGTGGTTCAGGAGCCAAATTAGTGATCAACATTACCCAAAAGAGCTACAGTAGTATAAACGTCATTGTTTCATTTATTATATTACTACATATTCATATTGAAAAAGGATGCCAGGAGAAATATTTCATCTATATACAATTCTCACAGCAAAATGACTGACCACGTATTATTATATCAACTACAATTGTTTAATAACCTAGTAAAAACATCCTGATTGGTTAAAATTAAATCACACAGTGTTTTAATATCATGTGCTGCAAAGAGCCGCAGGAGACACTAATATTAAAGAGCCACTTGAGAGCTGCAGTCTGAAAGTATCATGGCATTACATGGTAGATAGTCTGATTATTTTGGTGGGGCAAAATTACATTAACTGCGTTGGAAGAACAGCCACTAAAAAGACACATTTCAGAGTGGTAGCTGCGTTAGTCCGTATTAGCAAAAAGAACGAGGAGTACTTGTGGCTCCTTCGAGACTAATAAACGTATTTGGGCATAAGCTTTCATGGTCAAAAACCCACCCCACTAAAGCTTATGCCCAAATAAATTTGTTAGTCTCTAAGGTGCCACAAGTACTCCTCGTTTTTTTTTAAAAGACACAGTATAGCTACAGTGTAGTGAAATTATATTTCTAGCAATGGTAACAATATAAAAAAAATAAGATGGTCATTTTTATCTTCTGCTTGCCAGCTCCGACACTGTTGTATTAATCAATATTCTTTGCATTTTTGTAGCAGGTAATGGATTAAGATGCAAGTTAAAATGCATCTCAAGCTACTTGTGAAGTAGAGCCTATAACAAGGTCTAGTACTATAATATTGCAAATTTCTTTTTTAATGGTAAATTTTGAATTAGTACATTCAGAGTTGCAATGAAATACTGTTTAAAACAAATAAAAACAATGTTAACTTTCCAGCAGGCATCTAACACCATTTACAGCCTTTTGGAAATAAATGCAACTGGCCAACCTGAGGATACTAATAAAGACTATTTACTCGTTGTCTGTGATTTCAGTTTTATACAAGGATAAAAGTAATACAAGTGTGGTGTTTTGTTTTGTTTGTATTTCACAATTCAGTGTGAAAACCTAGAGGGAGCATAAATTACACTTATCTCCCATTGTGCAGCTTTTGGCATTATGCCCAGATTTAATCCAGTTTTCATACATTCAATTAATGGCTTTAGTCATTAATATTTAGCCAAGTGCCCAAATATTACATATGTTAAAACTCTATATACTGAGTGCAATGGTTATACATATTCATTGTAGTCTATGAGTTCATAACTGATAATATTAACATCTGGATTTAACTAGGACATCTGAAAACTATTTAATAAGCTCTATAACTTCCATTTGCTTTAGAGCTTTAGGATATTAAAGAATTTTATGGTGGTGGTTTAAAACAGAGCCTTAAAAAGCCCACAGAAAGATTTTACAGTTGTCAGAATCTTTATCACAGAAAAAAGAAAATTTCAAGATTGTACTGCATAATGAACACCATACTTTTTTCAATTATTCTCTGGGTTACTGAAAGCTATCTTGAACTTCAGCTGATGAAGAACAGCTTAAGAACGAGTGCCAGAGTGTCTGATTCATTGTGTTCAATAGAGCACAGAACAGTTTTATTTAGAGATGCTGAGAGATGAAAGGTTCATGGTTGCCAACTGCAAATACAAATAGGCTTAATTTGGGTTGTTAGTCGTTTTCTAGGCATGGTGCTGGTTGCTGCCTGGCACACAGCTAAAGAAGCAGCAAACACACTTGTTTCAGAGAAATAAAGATCACAGCTTCAATAAACCAACAGGACAGACACTCTACTTGGCTTTGCCAATTCTGATCAAACCAGCTGTTCTCCAAACAGCCGGAAGGCACCGCAGTCAGACGCCTTACTATGGGATAATTGCAGTCCTCATCTCTAATTTTCACCCTCGCTGGGCTCACAGTTGCTTTATTTTTGCTTAACATTGCAGCCTCATGAAGAGATGGAAGTAATAATGAGGTTAGGATATGGTCAATCTGCCCAATATGTGGAAAACTTGATTGAGACAGGTTGGATCTCAGAAACCGCATTGGCTTTAAAGGACCTGCCTTGAAAACACCTATTGCTAAACATTTAGGGCCAGAATATACTCTTCAGTTACACACAAACAACTGCAACTCAAACATGAAATTACAGAACTACTAACAGTGGATTGTAACCTATCTGTTAAATCAGCCTCTGCATCAGATGACTGGAGGATAGCTAACATAAAGCCTATATTTTAAAAAGATTCCAGAGGCAATCCTGGCAATTACAAACCAGTAAGCCTAACTTCAGTACCAGGCAATAAGTTGAAACTACAGTAAAACACAAAATGATCAGACACACAAATGAACACAATTTGTTGGGGAATGAGCCAACGCGGCTTTTATAAAGCGATATCATGCCTCACCAATATATGAGTGTTCTTTGAGGGTGGATCAACAAATACGTGGACAAAGGTGATCAAGTGGATATGGGGTATTTGGACATTCAGAAAGCCTTTGAAAAGGTCCCTCATCAAAGGCTCTTAAGCAAACTAAGCAGTCACAGGGTTAGAGGGATGGTCCTCTCATGGATCAGCTACTGGTTAAAAGATAGGAAACAAAGGTTTGGAATAAATGGTGAGTTTTCAAAATGGAGGCAAGTAAATAGCAGTGTCCCCCAGGGCTCGGTACTGGGACCAGTGCTGTTTAATATATTCAGCAAAGATCTGGAAAAAGGGATGAACCATGAGGTGGCAGACAATACTAAATTACTCACAACAGTTAAATTCAAAGTGGACTACACAGAATTACAAGGGTATCTCGCAAAACTGGGTGTCTGGGCAACAAAATGGCAGATGAAATTCAATGTTAATATATGCAAAGTAATGCACACTGGAAAACATAACCCTAACTATATATAGTAAAAGCTGAGTTATCCAGCCCTGCACCAATTGGAAAGCTCTGTAAACCAGCATTTCTAATCTTCATAGAAACCAGTTTATAATCTGGTTGGCGCGGGGCCGGTGGGCTCCCTACCTGATTCCACGTGGCTCCCTGGAAGCAGCAACATGTCCCTGCTGCTCCTAGGCAGAGGAACGGCCACAAGAGGTTCGGAGTTCAGAAGGGGATGTGGGACTAGGAGTTGGGATGTGAGCTCTGGGAGGGAGTTTGGGTGCAAGAGGGGGCTTGGGGCAGGAGTTGGGGCATGGAAGGGGTTTTGGGGTACTAGATCCAGGGGGTGCTCACCTCAAGTGATTTCCCACAAGTGGCAACCTGTCTCTGCTGTTCCTAGGTGGAGGCACGGCTAGGCAACTCTGCGCACTGCTTCTGCCCTGCCATAAGCACTGGCTCCGTGCCCAATGGGAGCTGCAGGGGCGGCACCCGCGGGAGGAAGCAACGTGCAGAGCTGCCTAGCCACACCTCTGCCTAGGAAGAGCAGAGACAGGTCGCTGCTTACACGGAGCCACTCAAGGTGAGTGCCTCCTGAATCTGGCAGCCCAAAACTCCTCCTGCACCCCAATCCTCTACCCCAATCCTCCTTCTGCACCCAAACTCCCTCCCAGAGCTCAGGCCCTGCACTCCTTCCCACACTCCAACCCCCAGCCCCGCACCCGAACTCCCTCCCTCTCAGTTAACCGGAATTTTTCCACTTACCAGCACTCCCATTCCTCCAACATGCCGGATATAAAAGCTTTCACTGTATATTCAAAACAAAAGGGTTTGCATTAGCTATTATCTCCCATGAAAGAAATCTTGGAGTGATTGTGGATAGTTCTCTGAGAACATCTGCTCAGTGTCTAGTGGTAGTAAAAAAAGCTAACAAAATGTTAGGAACTGTTAAGAAAAGGATTGATAAGAAGACAGAATAGCTGTAGGTAATTTAAGCATTCTTTGTATGCTTACCATGACTAACATCAGTGCAGGTAATTACCTATGGTTGATTTAACTTACTCTACAAAACTTAACTGATTTACAAGAGACTGGAAAATCAAATTAACAGAGAAGTATTTAAGTTTGGGAATAACTGACTCAGGATAACATTTTTGATAGAATTTCAATTCACACCTGTAATCTCTTATTAAGAAAGGTTTATAAAATGGTTACAAAGAAACAAAATGTACTGAGAAAACAAGTTTTGTTCAATACTGTTGATACAATATCAGGAACATTCACAAATACGACTAAATTTATTAAGAAAATGACATCATGTTAGGCTTTAAAAGTAGACTTTTATAAAAACAATAAGAGTTTGGAAGTGGAACAAAAATTTTCATAGGAATAGGAGTTTCTTATACAAGTTTACTAAATCTTAGTTTCATTATCTATTTTAAGCATAGAAAATTGGGATTTATTAACTTAATGAAAATAAAAACCGGAAACCTCCAGTTATGCAGATTTCCACAACTTGGAAACCAGAAAGAACAATCTTGAATCATGCCTTTCAAGTACCAAGAAAGACCCTGCAGAACAGTGGTGATCAACCAGGGACACGTGTACCCCTGGGGGTACGCAGAGGTCTTTTGGGGGTACATGAACTCATCTAGATATTTGCCTAGTTTTACAAAAGGTTACATAGAAAGCACTAGTGAAGTCATCACAAACTAAAATTTCATACAATGATTTGTTTATACTACTCTATATACATCTCTACCTCAATATAACGCTGTCCTTGGGAGCAAAAAAATCTTATCGCATTATAGGTGAAACCGTGTTATATTGAACTTGCTTTGATCCACCGGAGTGCGCAGCACCGCCCGCCCGGAGCACTGGTTTACCGCATTATATCCAAATTTGTGTTATATGGGGTGGCGTTATATTGAGGTAGCAGTGTGCTATACACTGAAATGTAAGTACAATATATATACATGCCAACTGATTAATAATAATATGGTAAAAATGAGAAAGTAAGCAATTTTTCAGTAATAGTGTGCAGTGACACTTTTGTATTTTTATGTCTGATTTTATAACAAGTCATTTTTAAGTGAGGTGAAACGTGGGGGTACGCAAGACAAATCAGACTCCTGAAAGGGGTTCAGTAGGCTGGAAAGGTTGAGAGCCACTGCTGTAGAACACAAAATCTGGCATTTTGCTTCCCTCAACTCATGCATACTCAAACACTGTCCTACTAAGTGCCATAACTTCCCATTGTTTCCAGTCTTATACTGTTCCACACCCAACCAGGATCATGCGGTGGTCTTAAGCAAGATTTTACTAACTTGTTTACATACTAATGTTTTTGTTTACCCTTTGTTTGGTTTTATTGGGTTTTTTTTTGGCAAAACTGAACATTAAAAAAACAAAACAATCTTTCATCCCTAGAGATATGCTCCATGCACCAGGAGACTTCTGCAGTTGATTAAATACATTTTAACATTTTAAATACAAATGGTGTGTTGACTATCCCTTTGATGCTGGTGTGACAAAGTGGGGGGGGTTTCTTGTTTTTTTTTTCTTGTTTTTTTCAATGGTTTGCATGCAGAGGAGGTGGGACACAGTTTCCCTGGGTGTTACTGGTTTAACGTGGGGATGGGAGAGGGAGTTTGTTGTTACAGAGGACCAGCGACGGAACTTGGGACCCCAGTCAATGGCTTGGAGAATGGATACCCAAGCAACTGGGAGGCCCAGCTCGGGAGTCACAGCAGGTTCTGGCCAGTGGCAGGACAACGGGCTGCGAAGAGAGGACCCCAGTGACCTGACCAGCCAGTTCCAGCCAGAGGGGTACAAAGGACAGCTGGACCCAGGCGACCCTGTTTAACTGGATAGAAGACAATGGACAGAGGCAGGGCTTGGGGGAGGTGATATCAGATGCCCAGCTGGAAAACAGGGGGCTCGAGACTAGAGAGAGAGTGCAGGCAGAGACCACCTGAAGGCAGGGGAGATTTAGATGTACTGTGCTGAGGGAGGCCAGGCCTGAGGGCCCTCAGAGTTTCCTATGCTGTGTTCAGACACTCAATAAATCCTCCTGTTTTACACTGGCTGAGTCACTCCAGTCTAGAGAACAGGAGAGTTGCATTATTCCCTCTGGGAGTGGAGGTCCCAGGGGTCCAGAGGGAGTGGACTCCCTGAGGGGGCCCACAGCAACAGACAGGCATGCTAAGGCTCAGAGAGGTGCGGTTCCAGGAGGTGGAGGGGCTTACCCCCAGGAGAGAGTGGACCTCTGAGAAGGGCTGTTGCACTGAAGGGGGTTCCCTCCAGGGACCACAGGCCAAGAGTGGGCAGAACCTGTGAGTCCATGACAGCTGGCTATTGGGAATATTCAGTGCACTTTGTTACAGTTGAGGACATTCAGCAAATACAACATTCAAAACATAGGCCTTTAAATCTAGAACTTCAGTTTAATCAAGGAGTTTCTTTCGTTGGCAAATGTCATCTGCAGACACAGTTCAGTGATTAAGTACAATCTTGGTTCACACGCATGCCAGATAAATTTGCATAAATGCAGAACATTATACTGTAATATGGTTTAACACTACACTTCAACATTTCCCAAAAAATCTTATCTTTATCTTGCCACCATGGCCTACATCTGTGCTCATCTCCATTATCTGATTGTGTCATTATATAATGCCTGCCATCTGTAACTTTCACTCCATGCATCTGAAGAAGTGAGGTTTTTTTACCCATGAAAGCTTATGACCAAATAAATCTGTTAGTCTTTAAGGTGCCACCAGACTACTACTTGTTTTTGTGGATACAGAGTAACACAGCTACCCCCTGATACTTGACTGTCTGATCCCGTTCCCTATACTCTACCAATGATTCTCTTTTTTCCCCACATTCGAAGTAGTTCTGCGGGTCTTTTTGCCATGTACACTTGAAACACGCTTGTGGTCAACAGTGACAAAGCTCCATTTCTCTCTTTATTCAAATAACTAATGGAAAAAATCCAATAATTTCTCTTTTATTTTCTGTAACAGTTCAACACCTGAAGCATGGAATTAAGAAATTCATGACATTTTTAACTGCAATTTTTTTCCAAGTTCTTTTGCTTTGCTAAGTAGCTCAAGTCCCTTGTTTTCCCAAGATTTGTTAAACTAGTGTTTTGTCAATGACACAATTTCATGCAATGGAACCAGTAATCCACAAGAAAGAAAAGATATCTGGTCTTGCGCAGAAGGGATTTTTAAAGAGCATGACTATTTAGTGCTCTGGTGCTATTTTGGAAGTGAATAACTAACTGAAGCCTGTACCAACATTTTATTTAATAATCATTGTTAATAACACTTGCACTTCTGTCAAGGTTCCTTCCCCACTCTGAACTTTAGGGTACAAATGTGAGGACCTGCACGGACACTTCTAAGCTTAATTACTAGCTCAGATCTGGTAACTTTGCCACCATTCAGAAATTTCAGTGTCTGGAGCACTTCCTGTCCCCCACAAAACTCTCCCCTCCCTGGGTGGCCTTGAGGGACTTCACCAATTCCCTGGTGAACACAGATCCAAACTCCTTGGATCTTAAAACAAGGAGAAATCAATTAGGTTCTTAAAAAGAAAGCTTTTAATTAAAGAAGAAAGGTAAAAATCATCTCTGTAAAATCAGGATGGAAAATACTTTACAGGGTAATCAAATTCGTATAGCCCAGAGGAACACCCTGTAGCTTTAGGCTCAAAGTTACAGCAAGCAGAGGTAAAATCCTCTCAGCAAAAGGACATTTACAGGTTGAGAAAACAAAATTAAGACTAATCCGTCTTGCCTGGCTATTACTTACAATTTTGAAACATGAGAGACTGATTCAGAAAGATTTGGAGAGCCTGGATGGGTGTCTGGTGCCTCTTATTCCCAAGAGCGAACAACACCCAAAACAAAGAGCACAAACAAAGACTTCCCTCCACCAAGATTTGAAAGTATCTTGTTCCCTTATTGGTCCTCTGGTCAGGTGTCAGGCAGGTTCACAGAGCTTCTTAACCCTTTACAGGTAAAAGAGGCATTAACCCTTAACTGTCTGTTTATGACAACTTCTATAGCACTTTTCATCTGATGACATCAAAACACTTTACTAACATTAGATGTGCTGAAACTTGCTTGTGTGGATTAGATAAGTATTACACTAGTTTTAAAGAGTAAATCAACTACACAGAGATTTAACCAACATGCCAAAGTTTCCACAGCAAAGCACTGTTGAGTTCTGAACAAACTCAAGAGTCCTGAGTCACAATCCTGTGCACTAACAGGCAACATTACCTCTTAACAGAAAGCAAATGTAAGTTACCTAGTACACAGCAATACGTAGTAAAAAGACAAATTTTTGAATAAGCATTGCCAAATTTTATTTTTAATTAAAATTATTTTAAACTGTAGTTTTGGTTTTTGAGATCTACTGGAAACATACATGTTGAAGGATGATCACTAATATGAAATGGTATCAAGCTAAGAAAAAGCACTTGATGTAAATTAAAGTATATAGGTTTCATAAGTGTAAAAGGAATAAAATATAAAATATCATCCAAAAATCCTCCACAATTATTTCAAGATGCATACGTATATAAATGTAGATATACAGATTAATAGATTAAAAGGCCAGAATGAACCAATGTAATCATCTAGTCTGACCTCTTGGGTAACACAGGCCACAGGTTTCCCTGACTTAGCTCCTGTCTGAACCAGAGCACATAGAATCATAGAGTTGGAAGGGACCTCAGGAGGTCATCTAGTCCAACCCCCTGCTCAAAGCAGGGCCAATCCCCAGACAGATTTTTACCCCAGTTCTCTAAATGGCCCCCTCAAGGAGAGAACATACAACCTTGGGTTTAGCAGACCAATGCTCAAACCACTGAGCTATCCTTCCCCCCATCTTTTAGACAAACATCCAATCTTGATTTAAAAATAGCCAGTGATAGGGAATCTACCATATTGCTAGGTAAATTGTTCCAATTGTCCTGTTTAAAATGTGCATATTATTTTTAATCTGAATTTGTCCAGCTTCAACTTTCACCCATTTAATGTTATATACATTTGTCTATTAGATGAAAAGGCCTCTATCATCAAAATTTCTAATTCCCCAGGTAGGTACACCTCTACCACAATATAATGTGGTCCTCAGAAGCCAAAAAATCTTTCTGCGTTATAGGTGAAATCGCATTATATTGGGTAGGAAAGGCTCCTTGTCCCCTGACCGCCCCCCAAGACCCTCTGCCCCTTATCCAACTCCTTGGCCCCAGCCTGGCACCCTTAACACATCGCTCAGAGCAGCGTGTCGGAGCTGTCCCTTGAGAGGTGCAGGGCTCAGGACAAATCAGCCTCCCCACTAGTCTCCTCATCAACCACTCAACACTCCTGCCTGCCCGGCCGCCGCTTGCCTCCTCACCCCACCTACCCACCCACCTGCCTGCCACTCGCCTCCCTGCTAGTCTCCTCACCACCTGTCCGGTGCACTTCCCTGCATCCACCCACCCACCACTCTTCTGCTCGCTGTCTTCCTGCCCACTCCCTCACCCCCTTCCTGTCTGCTGCTCACCTCCCCATTCGCCTCCTCACCCCACTTGCCCACCCGCCTCCTGCCCACCTCCCACCCTTAACACACTGCTCAGAGCGCTGCCTTACTGCATTATATCCGAATTTGTGCTACATCTGGTTGTGTTATATCAGGGTAGAGGTGTACTTACAGACTGTGATTAAAGAACAAACAACAAATCAAATACTGACAACTGGTGAAAGAACCCCCAACCTACTTTAAAAATGGCTGTTATACAATCTTAAAAAATATTGCTCTAGAGAAACATATAAAACTCTACCAAAAACATAAACATATTGATAACAAATCTTTAAAGGGATACCGTCAACTTGGAATCTAGTCAATTTCACAATGCGATTTAAAAATAGTTTCAGACAGTATACCTGCCACAGTCCCCCTAACAATATTTTGTGGTTTAACAATTCCACTTCATAATTTTAAAAATTTCTCTCCCCCTCCATGCTATATTAAAAATTCAAGCAAACAAAACGTGGAAAACTAACTGTATACAGGAAACTGCTGAACGTGATTATATACAAAGTGCTGTCAAATGCAAAAAATAGTTTTCCCCCTTTACAATCTACTTCAGTTGTAGTAAACTCAAGTGTTACATGAAAAAATGGTACATAAAACGTTTTCAGACACTGGAAAATATAAAATTAATGAATATCCCGTTAAGTTCTACTTGACAGGAATTACACCTTAGAGCTGTTTTGAAGACTACGTTGTACAATAAAGAAAACTAATGAGCTCTTAAACCTAAAATAGTTCTCTATGTTAAACAAAACACAGTACTTGACTTGCCTTAATACTAATATTTAAAATTGTGTCCCCCTTTTATATTCTCTATTTCAACACATTTACAATGGATTTGACATTAAAACTAAAAATTGAAGAGCACAAATAATTCCACAAGAACTAATGTTTAAATTTATATATGTATTTAAAAAGCAAAACAAAAAAGCATTAGAAGTTACAAATCAAGACCCTGATCCTGCAAGCTGTTCTGAGCAAGTGGATTTGATGCAAGTTCTAGTATACTAGTTTTGTGATGTGAAACTATTTTATTGAATTACAAATTTATATAGTAAAACTCATTTCAGTGCATTCAAATCTGACTCTTTGGCACCTTGAATAACATGATTCACAATATAATACTAGGATCATTTGTCATTCCAGTTACATTTAACTAAGAGATCAAGCCCAGAGGTGCTTTCCCCTGCCCTTTTTCCACAGTTACAGTATAACATGCAAGACTTCAAGTCTGACCATGCTTCGAAATCTTTCTGAATTCAAATTCTCGATCATGTGCACAATCCCTGAGCTGGAATGTTTTTACACCTGAAACATTTAAATTCCACACTACTTACTTTTTTCTTTTGTAATCAAAACATATTTAGGGGGGTTGCAGATTCCCAGTATGAAGAATAAAGATGTGTATAGAGAAAAAGCAGGGTGAGGGGAGAAGATTGGTGGTTGTGTTTTGGAACTTTTGGTATGACAACTGACATCTGGCACTTTGGCTGAGTTTTTGACACTGCTTTAAGAAGGGACAGATTTGGGTATTCAGCTTTAAATATTTTCTTTTTAGCTATCTGCCCATACCTAGGAAAAGCATTTGCAGTTGCCTAGATTTGGGAGGCTTATGGAACCAGTTCAATCTAGTAAGAACAATACAATTCTTACTGTAGAAATTTCTCAGAAGCTGGCATTTAAAGGAAGAATGTTGATGTTTGTGCTCTGGCACTTCTGTTATGACAAAGAGTGAAATGTATGACTTAAAATATCATAATACACATGTACAAATATTAATAGGAATTGTGTAGCTAAATCCTCTGGTTAGCTTTGAAAAATCTCAATCATTATCTTTAGGGTTACAGGTGTTAAATGGTGTTTCATGTTTGTTTAAATATACGCAGATCTTGCTAGTTACTATGTTTACCAGCTTTGACTTTGACACTGTAATCAGGTCTGTGTGAAAGGTCCAAATATAAAGCTATAAGTAAGGCCCCATCAATTTCATAGCTATGAAAAATGCATCACAGACCTTGAAATCTAGTCTGCCCTGTAAAATCTGCCAAGGCAGGGACGGAGGTGACCCAGCCAGGGCTTCTACCATGCACCCAGGCTCCAGCTGCTAGTCCTGGCAGGGCTAGGGAGGGATGGGATTTCCTCTTCTCCTGCAAAGGCCACTCCCGGTGCCAGGTCAGACCCATCTCTTAGAACCTCCCCCAGCTGCAGGAAGCTCTGCAACCCCGCCTCACTTCCTGCCCCATTGCTCCCCAGCCCTGGAGGAGGGGGGGAGGAGAAGGCACTGAACAGAGAACGGCTGTGGAGCTTTTACAAAGGTTCTGGCACCCTTGCCCCCAGCTCTGCCCTCCCCAGCTCCAGTCCCAGTGCTTGGGGCTAAAGGGACCTTGTGCTGGCTGGGGGAGGAGGGACCACACCACCCCTATGACCACAGGGACCCACCCAAAAAGTGGTGACTCCCCCCACATACCATGCAACCCTCACTTCTGCACTGCTCGCTACTCTCCGGCTGCTCAAATCTGAAGGCAGTGCCCCTAACAGCAGCAACGCAGAAGTACAGTGGCAATATCATGAACATCCTCAGGATAGCCTTGCGACACCCCCGCACACCCTCTTTTGGGTTGGGATCCCCATGGCTATAACACAGTGATATTTCAGATGTAAATATCTGAAACCGTGAAACTGATTATTTTTAAAAGCCTATGACTGAAATTGACCAAAATGGACCATGAACTGAGTAGGACCCTCACTATAAGATCATGCAGTTATTCTGGTTAGTAATGGATGAGTCTTGATGGTAATGTACATTTTAAAAAAATGTTTGTGAAAGTTAAAGTTTTTTAATTAATTATTATTATTGTCCCTACAACTGAAAGAAGGGATAGATGTCTGAAGGTAGAAGGCTAAGAAAAGGGCAATGAAGCCAGAAATATGTGGGCTTCAGTCATTAGAAAAAGGAGCCAGAAAAGGGGGATGAGAATAGAGGTAATATATTAAAACATAACCTCTGGAGTACAGTTTCCTCTTCCCTGCACCCAAACATTTATTTATATAATTTAAATTAGTTTTCAAAATAAAAATATACTCCCTTTCCAAATGCTACACTATTACGGTTTGTTACCATTCCACTGCACAAGAATCCACTCTTGATTTGCTGGACTGTTTTGCAAAATAAGATATTTGCTTTACTGAATGTTTAATTCAAATAAATCCTAAACATGGATTACAAATTAGAGATAGAAAAAACCCTATAATTTTATAATCTCTAAACCACCATAGGATTGCTCCTTCAAGATTATTTTCTAGTGTTCTGTCCAGTCTAATTTTAAATAGCTAATTTCTTTAACTTTCCTCAGACATAGCCCAATTCTGAAAGGTAGAGCACTTCCTGTAAGGTACTAGGCATCCTCAATTCCCACATAGTTTGTTGTAAGCTGGTGTGAGAAAAACCTGCATTGACAGTACTAAGTTCTGAACATAAGCTATATCACGTACACACATTATTTAGCAGTAACCAAGTATGTGGGATCAAGCGACTTCAAAACAGAACTAGACTGAACAACATTAAAACAGAACTTCATGAAGTGCCAAATGTTGCTGCTGAAGAGGTCATCAAAATAAGAGTTTTATTAATTCAAAAGTTGGGCATTTTTCCATCTGAAGAGGAAACCTATGTAACGTTAAGGAAGAGCCACAGCTCCCCTTACATAAAAACATAAATGAAAATAGATATTGTACTCATAGTACTGAGTAATATATTTTAACATGACTGGTTGGTATTTGTCTAAATACTTTATACATACTAATGAGAGCTGAGCAAATAATTTGTGATAATTTCAAAGTGTTTTTACTGTTTATGAAATGTCCAAGATAGTGATGAAATGTCCAAGATCCAAATGCATAGTGATTGTCTCATATTTACTTCATTATTCAACAAATTATTCTTTGGACTTTGTCTACTGTATAGCTTGCTGTTTAAGATGCATTGCTACTTGTGACTAGTCACAACAGTCACATATGCCTAATCCCAGGCATACTACAGAGTGCTACAAAAGGATTTCTCAAAATTAGGTGACTGGGCAATAAAATGGCAGATGAAATTCAATGTTGATAAATGCAAAGTAATGCACAGTGGAAAATATAATCCCAACTATATGTATAAAAGGGTGAGGTCTAAATTAGCTGATACCACTCTAGAAAGATCTTGGAGTCATTGAGGATAGTTCTCTGAACACATCCACTCAATGTGCAGCGGCAGTCAAAAAAGCAAAACAGAACGTTGGGAATCATTAAGAAAGGAATAGATAAGATAGAAAATATCATATTGCCTCTATATAAATCCATGGTACACCCACATCTTGAATACTGCGTGCAGATATGGTCGCCCCACCTCAAAAAAGATATATTGGAATTGGAAAAGGTTCAGAAAAGGGCAACAAAAATTATTAGAGGTAAGGAAACGCTGACATATGGGACTTTTCAGCTTGGGAAAAATATGACTAAGGGGGTATATGATAGAGGTCTATAAAATCATGACTGGTGTGGAGAAAGTAAATAAGGAAGTGTCATATACGCTTTCTCATAACACAAGAACTAGGGGGTCACCAAAGGAAATTAATAGTTAGCGGGATTAAAACAAACAAAAATAAGTTTTTCTTCACACAACACACAGTCAACCTGTGGAACTCTTTGCCAGAGGATGTTGTGAAGGCCAAAACTCTAACAGGGTTCAAAAAAGAACTAGATAAATTCATGGAGGATAGGTCCATCAATGGCTATTAGCTTGGGTGGGCAGCGATGATATCCCTACCCTCTGTTTGCCAGAAGATGGGAACAGGCGAGAAGGAACGGATCACTTGATTACCTGTTCTGTTCATTCCCTCTGGGGCACCTGACATTGGCCACTGTTGGAAGACAGGATACTGGACTAGATGGACCTTTGGTCTGACCCAGTAAGGCCATTTTTATGTTCTTATAATATTATTTATTGTCAATGTTTGGATGAGTAATTTGTATAGCCAGGTTTCTCAAGCACATGAAAGAAAATTAATCAAAATTGAACATAAAAGTTGCACAAACATGGAAAAGGAAAAGGTAACAAATGTATGTGTAGACATTTTTTGTAACAATTATTTATTCTTCCTTCTATGCAGAAAATCCCAAAATCTTTCACCAATTTCAAGCTGCTTTACACCCTACATACATATGTGCTGCAAATCCATTATCTATTTTACATGCAATGCTGATTAACCAAATCCCATCTCAAAACAAACCAGAAATAATTATTTCAAAAAGCCCTGTGAACAGGTAGTTATTATTAACCTTTTCATAAGTAAGTAAATGTAGAGGAAGTTATGTGACTTGGTCATCAGGACCAGATCTCCTGACTCCAAATCCCACGTTTTAAACAAGACAAATGTTTCTCTTCTATTCATACATTTTAAGGCTAAATGGGATCAATATGATGACCTAGTCTAATTTCTTGTGTAATAAAGATCATACTTTTCATCCAATGATTCCTGAATCTAGTTCAACAACTTGTGATAAAACTAGAACATAAAGGGCTTTTCTACATGGGGAAATTTCTAGGCACAACTTTTTAGTGATATCACTATACAGCTAATGCACTATGCAAACTCATTTATTCAGAGTAAGAGTGCCACATCTGAAGGCCACATAAACTAAAGCAGAAAAAAACACTTATTCCAGACACCATGGAGAGGAGGGGGGAGGGGAAGTGTTATATTTGTGTAACTATAGCACTATAGTCACACGTGTAATTATGCCACTTAATTTCCCTGTGTAGACAGGCCCTGTTTATCTGACAGAAACAAGGAACACTTTACAGGCTCCCAAAAATGATTCTTTTGTTCAAAATCTAAGCCAAAGGCACCTCACCGCTCCAGCTCACCCGGCACTGGTCAGCTTCCCAAAGGCCCAGCACCTCCAGCCCAGAACACAGTGAAATGAGTTCTATTTTCAGAGGGTTTGCTGCTGTTACACAAGAAACAGGCTCATTTTCGCACCACCATCCTGACCCTTGTCCATGGCTGGGGTGCACAGCTTGCTGCCCCCCACACCATTGGCCTCCACATGCTAGGGTGACCAGATGTCCCCATTTTATAGGGACAGTCCCGATCTTTTTTTTTTTTTAATATAGACTCCTATTGCCCCCCACCCAATTTTTCACATTTGCTGTCTGGTCACCCTACCACAGGCCTTTGTAGGGTCGCATGACCTCCCACTAGACGGGTTGGAGACTGCAGCAGCTTCAGTAGGGGCCCGGCAGCTCCCTCGCTGCCACTCACAGCCCTCTGCCTCGGCTAGTCCCAACCCTAGAGACACATTGCAGAGCTTTACCCTGACCCTTGGGCGGAGCACACCGCCCAGCGACCGATATCACCTCTTAGTAAGCGACTGGGGAGGGGAATAAATAATCCCCCCGCCCTCAGCTACCGCACAGCCGGTCACGTGATATATCCTCCCCCGCGGACCCCACACGGAAGCACCCAGTAGCAGCCGCCCGTCCGCCCCTCACTCACCCTCTCTCGCCGCCGCGGCGGACATGTCCTGTCGCGAGCTTTGCGGCCGAGACCTCTCGTTCGGATGCGGGTTGCGTGCCCAGACCGGTGGCCTCCGGGTAGAAGGGGGGGGGTGAGTGTGCGCGCGCGCTGCGGGCGCCTCGCACATGTAGGGAGCGGAGGAGAGGGAAGGGCAGGCTTCTCCATCCGGGTCCTCCTTTTCACTCTTGGCTTCCCCGCCCAGTCTCCTCAGGCGGCAGCCTGCAGCTTGCTGCAGCGAGTGTGGAGAGAGGGGGCAGGTTGGGAGCTGCGTCTCCTACTCACTGCAGCTTCTTGCCGCCGCCGCCCCTCACACTTGGCTACTAGTCGCCTCAGAGGGGCCCGATTGTTCTTTTATACTCGCCGCCGCTTCCGGAGCGCGGGTGTGTCAGACAGGGCATGGCCTTTCCATCTCCCTGCTACTGTGGGTGCAGGGGACAGCAGGGCTCCTGGGGGGTTCCACAGGGCTGGGTGAGACTGGGATGAGGAATGCAAGAGGGCTTAGACAAAACAGAGCAGTCCCCACCCTATTTTCCTTCCCCTGTTGGGTTTATACTAATCTGAAATTCAGCCTGCAAGGCCATGAATGTTGGAACTGGGAGTGCTAGTGCACCTTCTGACATGAAATGCTTTCCATCATAAGCAAGGGTTGTAGTTTGGTTCAAAGGCTTTCAGCATCCCCACTCTATAAATTGTTCCAGCACCTCTGAAAAGTGGCATATGATTCTGAATTTAGACTATACTACATGCATACACCTCTCTTAATCCTTAGCCACACATCTGGACCAAACAACTGGAGACTAGAACCAGATTAAACAATGCACAAAATACACACGGGCCAAATGTTCCTGTGCATAAGCGCACAGGTCATAATGGGGGTGAGAGGAGAGTCAAAAAGAAATGTTCACAAAACCCTAGGAAATACAAATGATGATTTCTACTCTGCTCTCACAAAAGGTTAGTGTGACCAGATGTCCTGATTTTGTAGGGACAGTCCAAATATTTGGGGCTTTTTCTTACATAGGCTATTACCCCACCCCACGCCGATTTTTCATACTTGCTGTCTGGTCACCCTACAAAATGTCAATGCACAGCGGAGACTGGTGAATTAAAAGACTGCAGCGGTGTATGCGTAATGGAAGAAACACCTACATTTGGATGATATTCAGGCTGCAAGTTTGAGTATTCCAAATGCAAATACACCTCTACATCGATATAACGCCGTCCTTGGGAGCCAAAAAAATCTTACCACGTTATAGTTGAAACCGTGTTATATTGAACTTGCTTTGATCCACCAAGTGTTCAGCCCCGTCCGGAGCACTGCTTTACCACATTATATCCAAATGTGTGTTATATCGGGTGGAGTTATATTGAGGTAGTGGTGTATAATGGTTTTCATTGCACGTGCAGAGACCAATTCTGCTTCCACCCTAGTGAAAATTGAGTATTTGAACTGAAATAAATGTTCAACTAAGGTAGAACCAATGCTCTTCTGCTTTGCACAATCTGCATCATAGATATACAAAAATCTTACCTCTTGAGTTCCAACTATTTTTCTGCAAAACCACAAATTAAAAACCTAGTTGCAGCTCTATTAAATTGCACCCTGTAGCATTTATTTGTACTATGGTAGCACCTAGAAGCCCCCAGTCATGGACCTGGAGCCAACTGTGCTAAGCAATGCTTAAAAAACAAACTGGTCCCTGCCCTACAGAGCTTATGATAGAGTTGTTTGATGCCATAGTACCACAAAATATGTACATGCATGAAAGAAAGCAAACTTTTAATCATTTTCATTTTGGTTTTAGAGTTAAAAAATAAAGTGGGTGAAGTTAATTTTTTTGTATCAAACAATAGATTTTTATTTCAAGTGCCCCTTTCATGGGAATGTGGCCTTAAATGTAGACTGAAGTGTGTAAGGACAAAATCATAAAACAAATTGAGAAACTCAGGATTATTGATTCACCAAGGCTGGTTAATTTTACAAATTACTCTAATATAAACCAAGGATTTGGCATGACAAGAGAAATGCATGTTATTGAGCAACATGGAAGGTTGTCAGTACTTCATGAGATTTTATTCAAAATTGATTTGGATCCTGTGTTTCCCTCTATTACATGCGACAGAAAGGAAAGAGAGAGAAATTAGGAAACAAAGTGCCTCCTAGTCCTGCAGAAGGTGAGGCAACAAAGACAGCATGGTATGCTCCCCACTTCGCTTAGCTACTTCCAAGCTACAGGATGTCCCTTCTGTGATTTCTCTAGCATAGCTACAACGGGATGCCATAACATTGGCATACCAAGGCAGGTTCCCAGAAGTTAGTGGATCCACAGAGCAATGTTTAGACCCACAAGGTTGCAAAAAGAGTTCCCTAAGGGTCTCCTGGCTCTGCAAATTTAATGGGATATATCCCGTAAACATCGCCTCTAAGGGGACATTAAAAAGAAACTAAGGATAGCCTTACATAGTATCCTGGATACTCTGTCCCCATTACCTATCATGTAGGTGCAGGAGGCAGCCCTTTAGTTGCATGGAACTGACAAAACAAGAGCGTTGAAATGCATTATTTTATAATTCTGATGCTAGAATAGAGGCTACCACAATTAAAAGACAATTGACAGTATTTTAGGCCTATTTTAAGTGTGTAATCATCCAGGGAACTCCAAACTATTCAGAAAAGAGAGCAGGCATAATTTAGTGAAAACCTTTAACAAATTTTTGGGCAGCCTATATGCAGAATTGATAGGTTCTGTCAAATCACGGCGATGGCCACTACTTGAACTTGGGGAGTATTAAGAGTTAAACCCTTCTTTGGACCCTTCCTGAAAACATGAATGTCCTAACCTCTTACACTTTCTAATGCCTAGCTCTAATATCAAGCATTTGAACTAGTGGTATCTGGAGTATGAGGACATGCATATTCTCTCTCTCTAAAGATGACTAAATCCTCTGTGATGTTCTCTCAGATAAAATAAATGCATAAAATCAAGTCTGCTGGAATAAAACTCTGGTCTTAGGAGCTCCCGTAATTAGACAGAAAAATCCACATTAATGAATTCTAAAATGCACAAAACGCCTATAAAGTAATAGGAAAAAAAATATGATTTGTCATTCCTTAGCTTCCAGCCACAAGCATTTGAATGTTAACAGTACTGAAGATGAAAAGTCACATGGAAATGCCAAAGAAATTAAGTTATGGCATTTCCTTTTCTGCAAACTCATTGAATAATCAGGGTATTTGCTTTATTAATATTATCTCATCTTGAATTTCATAGCCATTCTGTACTGACTAGAGATTAAAGGAGGGAGAAGGACCAATGATTTGTTTTCCTAAGAATAGGAAGGAGGGCAAAGCATCTAAATTAAGATATCTGCCAAATATCCTTATATATTTACATGCATTAAGATAACTTGTCATGGTAAGCTCTAATGGCTGGATTTGCAATTACTTTACCAGGGAAAGATCGCATAGACAAAATTCAGATTCAGAACCTATTCAGATGTTATTTCCAATTTAGGTAAGTCAGGTAACCACAGAAGTTTCAAGGAAAGAGAGACAACTACAAGGAAAAATAAAAAATATTTTCAAGAAATGGCAATGTTTTATATTCATTGTTCAAAATCAAAAATCTGAACAACAGTTTATGATCATCTACACAATTATTGCAGAAATATGGAAGAGTGTCTCTCATATTGATTTATATGAGACACGAGGCACTAAGTAAAAGAGACTATAAAAATAATCTATGGATGACCAACTTAAATTAGAGTCAGTAATCTTCCTATAGAATCTAAGAAGATCTAGGTTCAAGTTTATATTATATCTAGTAATTTGTGTACTAGGGCATGATATTTAATCTCTCCTTTAAGATACAGTATAGTTGTGACACTTTGTACCTCAAAGAAGCACCCTGGAACTCCCATATTCACCATGATGATATAATGATGATAGTTTTTTTGTCCCAAATATATCTTGTGAGGTATCATTTTAAAAGTCTTGACCTGTTGAACATTAATATCCTGTTTGATTGTTTGTGCTGTAAACATTATATGTGAGGTTATGGAGTATTGCTGTACATGTTACTGAAAAAGGTTGTGAAGTTCGGAACACCCACAGCCAGCCTTTCACGTACAACAGTGGAATAGCCAAACAGGAGTCAAGGAAAGAATCCACTATTCCAGGAACTGTACACAATGGAGACTTCTCCAAGAGAACACAAAGACAATGGAGACATTTGACCAATGGGGATTGAGTAGCCCATCTCACAGCAAAGATCTTTTCAGCAAGATGGAAGAAACTATAAAAAAAAGGAAGTAACATCACTTGGCTTCTCTCTCCCTTCAGCTCAACACCAGGAATAAACATTTGGAGGACTGACACTTTGAATGAGGGAGGGTGGTCCCAGGCCAGAAAAGAGTTCCAGCCTGTATATTCAGGATATGTGACCTGTTTGTGCCATCTATTAAATCTGCTTTATTCAAATCCTGTTTAGTTTGTAGAACTCAAACTGCAAATTTATTTTGTTTCTTAAGTAACCAACTCTGATTTCTATGCCTGCTACTTATAATCACTTAAAATCTATCTTTCTGTAGCTAAAAATCTGTTTTATATTTTACCTAAACCAGGGTGTTTTAGTTGAAATCTCAACTCATTTTACAAAGGGTAGTCTGTGTCCTCTCCATATCAAGGGAGGGGTGGACTGGGTAATGAGGCTTCTATCCAGTGCAAGACAGCACAGTTCTGGGGTGCAAGGCTGGGGAACACAGGGAAATTGGCTGGAAACTCTCTATTGTTGGCTCATGAGTCACTGAGAAAGCATTCATGCAACTCCGTTGGGTGTGTCCCTGCCTGTGGGTGTCTGTGTAAGTGCAGTACCTGCCAGACGTTTGTGGCTTGATGCAGCATTACAGAGTGAGAGGGATACCCCAGGTTGGTGAGACAGAGGGCTCAGCGGTCGCACAGTCTAGGTTGCATCCTGGGAACTCCCATCACTATAGTCTCCAGAGTATTTTAGAAAGCTGGAAGCAGAGAAACTTGCATTCCTGCAGAAAAGAGCATTTTTCGTCTAAATAAGCCAGTTTGGGGGTAGGAGTAGGGAATAATGCAATTCACTTGTGGGAGAGCCAGGAAAAAAAAGCATGCTGAAAAGATATTGCTTCCTTTATCCATATGGAAAATAGCAAGAAGGCAGCACCAGAATTTATATTCACGTGCCAGAATTGGGGTACATACTATTCCACTATATTTGCTCCTCTGTTAACTGTTATAGAGAAGGCAACAGCCTCTTCCCCTCCATAAAAGATCAAGCAGAAAACAGTCTCTTTTTGCAAAATGTCATGTCTACATGTGTGACGGGTTCGGTCACAGAGACCCCCTTGGGAGTGTCACCTGACATGCTGAGGTTACCTCTGAGCCCATTTTCCCTGCCAGACTGGGACTCCAGAACCCTACTTTGTTGAGCCAGACATGCTAGCCTGCTGCAACAGACCACGTCTTGTCCATGCCCCCAAAGCTGCACATTTTACCCAAAAACTGCTCAGCAGGTCACCTATCTCTAACATCCAGGCACTCCTTCCTAGTCTGGACCCAATCCTTTCCCCGGTACAGTCCTTGTTAGTTCCAACAGATATCTTAGGGGGAAAGCAGGGATGTTCTTATGACTGGAAGCCCCATTTGTTCTGTTCCACCCCCTGTTATGGCTTTGGCACAAGGCAGGAATTTTTTATCTCTCTGGGTCTCCACCCTTCCTTCTAAATGGAAAAGTTCTAGATTTAAGATGGATTCCAGTGTCAGATGACATGATCACATGTCCTGTGAAACCCAAGCCTTCATTCTTCCTGGGTTGGGCTAAACATACACAGAAAGGTTTGTAAGTAAACAGAGCCATTTACAACCAATTGTCCTAGTCAATGGGAGCCATCAAGATTCTTTAAACCACCATTAATGGCCTACACTTTGCATAATTACAATACGACCTCAGAATTATACTTCATATTTCTAGCATCAGATACAAGAATGTTACATACAAACAAATAGGTGAAATATATTCAGTAGATTATAACCTTTGTTATAATACCTTACAAGAGACCTTTTGCATAAAGCATATTCCAGTTACATCATATTCACACTCATAAGCATATTTCCAAAAAACATATAGATTACAACGTCACAACATGGGGCTAACAACACATGGAATTGATTAATAAAGTTATATGACAATTTTAATAAGTTAACCAGATATAAATTACATTAGAACCTCAGTTATGAACTGACTGGTCAACCACACACTTCATTTGGAACTGGAAGTACGCAATCAGGCAGTAGCAGAGACAAAACAGTTCTATTTACCCCATCTCAAAAGAAGACACATTAAAAATGGAAAAGGTACAGAGAAGGGCAACAAAGATGATTATAAAGTATGGAACATGTTCCATACGAGAAGAAATGAAAAAGACTGGGGCTGTTCAGTTTGGAAAAGATATTACTAAGGGGGGATATGATAGAGGTCTATAAAATCTTGAATAGTGTGGAGAAAGTGAATGGAGAAGTGTTATTTACCCCTTCACATTACACAAGAGCTAGGTGTCACCCAGTGAAATTAATAGGCAGCAGGTTTAAAACAAACGTGAGGAAGTACTTCTTCACACAACATACAGTCAGCCTGTGGAACTCATTGCCAGGAGATGTTGTGAAGTCCAAAACCATAACTGAGTTCAAAAAAGAATTAGATAAGTTAATGGACGATAGGTCCATCAACGGCTATTAGCCAGGATGGTCAGGGAGGCACTCCAACATTCTGGGTGTTCCTATGCCTCTGACTGCCAGACGCTGGGACTGGCCAACAGGGGACAGATCACTTGATGATTGCCCTGTTCTGTTCATTTGCTTTAAAGCATCTGGCATTGGCCACTGTTGGAAGCTAGGATATTTGTCTAGATTAGTGGTTTTCAAACTTTTTTGGGGGGGATCCAGTTGAAGAAAATTGTTGATTCCCATGACCCAACAGAGCTAGGGATGGGGGGTTTAGGAGGGGCTCAGGGCTGGGGCAGAGGGTTGGGGTACGGGGGTGAGGACTGTGAGGTGGGTCTGGGAATGGGGGGTTCAGGATGTGGGAGGGGGCTCTGGACTGAAGCAGGGGGTTGGGGTGCGAGGGGGGTCAGGGCTCTGGGTGTAGGGTCTGGGGTGGGGCCAGGGATGAGGGGTTTGAGGTGTAGGTGGGCTCTGGGTTTGTGGGGGCTCAGGGCTGGGGGTTGGGGTGTCAGGGCTCTGGACTGGCTTTTAGGGGTTTGGGATGTAGGAGGAGCTCTCGGTCTGGGGGGTGAGGGGTTGGGGGGTGAGGGCTGTGGGGTAGGTCCAGGAATGAGGGGTTCAGGGTGTGGGCTGGGGCTCTGGGCTGGGGATGTAGGCTCTAGGGTGGGGTGGGGGATGTGGGGTTTGGGGTGCAGGAGGGACTCTGGGTTGGGAGGGCTCAGGGCAGGGGCAGGGGGTTGGAGTGTGGTAAGGAGGTCAGAGGGCTGGGCTGGGGGTGCAGACTCTGGGTTGGGGCCAAGGCTGAGGAGTTTGGGGTGCAGGAATGGTTCCGGGTTTGGGGGGGCTCAGGGCTGGAGCAGGGGATTGAGGCATGGGGTTGGGGTGCAAACTTACCTCTGGTGGCTCCCGGTCAACAGCACAGCCAGGTGCAGAGGCAGGCTTCCCGCCCTCTCCTGGCACCACAGACTGTGCTGCGTCCCAGAATTGGCCAGCAGAAGGTCCGGCTCCTAGGTGGAGGTGTGCCAGCGGCTCTGCGCAGCTCTTGCCCGCAGGCACTGCCCCTCACTGCTCCCATTGGCTGGGAACCAACCAATGGAAGTGCTGAGCCAGTGATTGGGGTGGGGGCAGTGCGCAGAGCCGTGTGGCCCCCCTGCCTAGAAGCTGGACCCGCTCTTGGACACTTCCCGGGCGCAGCGCAGTGTCGGAACAGGTAAGTAGTAGCCTGCCATAGCTGGGTATAACCGCCAACAAGACTTAACGTCCCGGTTGGCAGTGCTGACCAGAGCCGCTAGGGTCCCTGGGTGCTGAGCAAGGCGACCCAGTGCCTTACATGCCACTAGCCAGTACTGCGTCGCAACCTGAACTTTGAAAAACACTGGTTTAGATGGGCCATTGGTCTGACCCAGTATGGCCATTCTTATGTTCTTATGATATCTTAATTGTCATATTCTCCAAGGGGAAAAAAAGATGACTACCAAAGAAGTAGTTCTCTAGAGGAGGGCAATAACCACACCATGTATTTAAACACCATTAACTAACTTGTCCACACTACACAGTTTTTTGACAAAAGTCAGGTTGTGTGGACAAAACAGTGGAGGTGTACACACTACAATACTCATTCTGCTGACAAAACTCTCCTGCTTTGCCAACAAGATAAAACCACCTCAATGAGGTGGCAAAGTTATATTAAAAAAGTGTCAGTATAGACACCATACTTAGTTATGTTGCTGTAAATGGCCTCCAGGAGGTGTCCCACAATGCTCATTCTGATCACTCTGGTCAACAGTTCGAACTCTGCTGCCTGCACCCAGGTACACAGGCACCCGCCCTTCCCCTCTTAAAGGCCCAGGAATTTTTGAAATTCTATTTCCTGTTTGCTTGGTGTGGACAGCTCACATTGCATCTTGCCATCTGACCATGGCAGCTCCACATGGCAAATGCTCTCTCTCTTGGAGTACACCTGAATTGTTGGATCCACTGGCACTGTGAGGAAGGGAGGCTGTGCAATCCCAGCTCCGTTCCAGCTGTAGGAACTTCAGTGCTTATGGGCAGATTTCTCATGGCTTGCTGGATAAGGGCTATGAACAGGACAGGCAGCAGTGCCATGAAAAGAGGAAAGGAGATGAGGTAGGTGTACCAGAAGGCAAGGGAGGCAAACCGTTGCTCTGATGTTGCACCAAACACCTGCCACTCTATAAGGAGCTGGATGCCATCCTTTTTGGTGACCTCATCTCCAAGAGTCTCATGGATACTTCAGCAGGGCTGGAGGCAGCGGACCTAATCTGGAGGACGAAGTTGTGGACGAGGAGGTCGAGTTGGAGGATGATGTGGAGCCTACTGCAGGGTTGCCTGGTGGAGTGGTGAGTCAGGACCTCTTTTCCTCTCCAGAGGGGTCCAGCCAGTCTCAGCAGTCCATCTCTGGCATGCATGATGCAGGAGAAGAGAGCTCTGGTAAGTGATCTTTTTCAGTTGATGCCACTGAGCTATATCAGGCAAAGCTGTCCTTGGCTCTGTATATTCTAGAAGTGGGTGAAGGGATAGAAATGTACAAAGCTAGCTGTTTGAGTGTGCTCCACATTCCTCTGTGCAGCTAAGCAGTGCAGTGGAACAGTGTGTTAATGCACACCGAGATTTCACAGGAATCCTCCAGAGAGATGTCTAGAAAACTTACCTGGAGGTACTCACCAATCCTCTGCCAAAGGTTCCTTGACAGAGCTGCTTTGTTCCTTCCCACATTGTAAGAAACTTTCCCACACTTCTTATCAATCACTTGTGCAGAGACCAAAGTGGCGCACAGGCGAGCAGCATAGGGACCAGGCCTGAGTTGCATGCATGCAGGAGATGCACCCTTGCTTACCCTCAGGAGTGAGATATCAGCTTCAATGACCTCTGCCTGTGGAAAATGGTATCAGAATTTACTATATTGTCCCTAGTCACTTGCACTGATCCACTTAAAAAATCACCTAGACCCTTTGCCCCACCTTGAACACCCCACCTCTAGCTGGGCTGACTCACTGTGTTTAGGGTGTTTGTCGAGATGCTTACTTGCCAAAGGACAATGAGAATGTGATTCATATTGTAAAAGAGATGTATTTTACTATAATGATTCAATGCAGTGTATGAACTAACAGTCATGCTTCTGTGTATTGTCGCTTGTGCTACTGCAGATGTGGCCTTCAGGGGAACCCCCTACACACCGGCAAAGTGCTTCAACCAGATAAGGAAGATACCAATGTGGAGCAAGGAGGACATGTTCCGAGAGGTGTTCCAATCCTCAAAGGCTGAAAAAAGAGAATTGTAGGGAGTCGAAAGAAAAATTTAAAATAGAAAGGCAGGACAGAAAGGAGAGTGAGGAGCGCATTGTAAAAGGGCCATGAGCAGGTGATTCAAGTGATGGACAAGCAAACAGAAATATTGAAGTCCCTAATCATTCTCCAGGCATAACACAAGTGTGCTCCCCACCCCCTCGCAGCCAATACAGAATTGCTTTCCATGCCCTCCCGAAACTCCTCCCACACTTTCCTTGCAACTTCCAATAACGTCTCAGTACCTCATTCACTCCACACATACCCCTTGGACAGTTTCCAAAATGATAGCTGGACTTACACACAGCCATGAAAGCTTACACTGCCGTGCAATGTTATTTCCCTTCCCACCAAGCTTTGTGTGTGTGTTGTTAATTGGTATTTAATAAAAACAAACTCTCTGAAAGATCACTAATCTTTATTTGATTCCTACACTTGGTAGCTGGTGCTGGTAGTAATATATAGTGGCAGTTTGATCATTTGCTGCCTACAAATTCCCATCAGGAATCATCACAATTTTAATGCAAGGTGACAAGTTAACAAAGCATGGCAGAATGCTATATAGAAAGACATATTACTGGTGCTCATTATCAAAATGTTGCCTCAAAGCCTCGCTGATTCAAAAAGCCCCCTGTTGTGCCTCTCTAATAGTCCTGGTATCAGGCTGCTCAAATTCAGCTGCCAGGCGATCTGCCTCCATGTTCCACCCTGGGGGAAACTTTTCAGCCTTAGCTTCACAAATATTATGGAGCACACAGCAGGTTGCTATGACCATGGGAATGTTTTCCTCATTTAGGTCTAACCTGCCATAAAGGCAGTGCCAGAGTGCTTTTAATCTGCCAAAGGCACATTCCACGGTCATTCTTAACCTGCTCAGCCTATTGTTGAAGTGCTCCTTGCTGCTGTCCAGGTTTCTCCTTTAAGGCTTCATGATCCATGGGAGTAACAGGTATGTTGGGTCTCTCAGGATCACTATGGGCATTTCAACATCCTCCAGTGGAATCTTCTGGTCCAGAAAGTAAGTCCCTGTTTGCAGCTTTCTGTACAGGACAGTGTTCCTGAAGATGCGTGCATCATGCACCTTCCTGGACCACCCCACGTGGATGCCAGTGAAATGCTCACAGTGATCCACCAGCACCTGCAATACCATAGAGAAGTACCCCTTTATATTGATGTACTCCATCGCTAGATGGTCTGGAGCCAAAATTGGAATGTGTGTGCCATTTGTCGCCTCTCTGCAGATAGGGAATCCCATTGCTGCAAACCCATCTACTATTTCATGCACATTGCCAAGAGTCAGTCTCCTTTGAAGCAGGATGTGATTAATGGCCTTCACACTTGTGTTAACAATGCCTCAACGGTCAACGTCCTGACTCCAAACTGATTCGTGACCAACTGGTAGCAGTCTGGAGTCTCCAGCTTCTGCACAGCGATCACCACACACTTCTCCACTGAGAGGGCAGCTCTCACTTTGGTGTCCTTGTGCCACAGTGCTGAGGCAAGCTCTGCTCACAGTTCCAGGAAGGTAGCTTTCCACATCTGAAAGTTCTGCAGCCACTGCTTGTCATTCCAGACCTGTATAATGATGCAATCCCACCAGTCAGTGCTTGTTTTCTGAGCCCAAAAGCAATGGTCCACCATGTTCAGCTGCTCTGTGAATGCCAAAAGTAATCTGATGTTGTTTATTTCCATGTCACATAGCAGGTCAGGCAACTCTGATTTCAGTTCAGTCAGGAAGCTCATGATATACTGTATGACCATCTGCGATGTGTTCATAACAGTGACCACAACAGTAGAGAGCAGTATGGGACCCATCCTTTCAGACAGAGATAGCAGGAGCACAGTAAACAGAGGCCATTGAAAAATGCTGCGAAATGCAGTCAGAAGCCCATGGAATGCTGGGATGAAAAGAATTGCATCATGGGATGTTGAGTTTGCACCCATGATGCACTGCAATCCAGTCTGTCTTTCCACAACTCATAGCTGCAGAAGATGGCGAGTAGCACAGTGGGATAGCTACCCACAGTGCATTGCTCTCACTCTCGATGCTAGAGCACCAAGTGTGGACGTGTTCTGCCGACAGAATGACTGTAGTGTGAACATGCAGAAGCGATGTAATTATACCTGTTTTTGATCATAGGCTTAAGTTGGGTTGACAAAACTCTGTAGTGTAGTACAAAGTGGATACATAAGAGCTCATCTTATTAAACACTTGGAGCTCTACCCTTCTGAAAGCGGGAAACAAAAAAAGGGAAAAAAGCTGGTTAACAGTATTAATTAACACAATTAATGCTAGTGCATAGTTTAACAAAAGCAGAGTGATACCAGCCAACATAACCAGCCAAGAAGTGAAACTGAGAGTACATTTAAAGATGCAAATAACTATTCAAAAACAGTTAGTCCCACAAACTCATTCCACGGAAACTGTCCAACCCAACACAATAGTGGTAATCTCCTAGGCACCACCTTTCCTGTCTTGGGCATGAATATATACAATACTTCTTTACTTTAATTTCCCTGTATCAAGGAAAAAAATCAATTTGCTTCCAAGAATAATAATTAACTCTGTATGTCCTTACTTAGAATAGAAGTAAGAAAATTGAGCTGAAGTAGAAAGATTGCTAGTGATACGATAATATTGTTTCCAAAGAATATGGACCTGCCTCTGCCTCTCACTTACAAATTAGCAGCACTGTTAATAACTGTTACAAGGAAAAGGAGGTTCAACTATGTGAAGGGTCAAGTTTTTTTCAATCCTATAACTAAAAAGAGTAATAATAGTAAACCTAGAACTAGTTATGAAACTGGAGAAGTCCAACATTGGTATTAGGCCTTAACAGCACAGAATGAAATGTATTTGTCATATCACTGTCAGTGATATGAATGCATTTCTTCCTGATAATAAAAGATTAAATAAACGTAGCATAAACACTGATCAGTGATTACCTGTAAAAACAATCTGATGAAGGAGACAGCTGATGGGTCAGTGGCCCCTGCTTTGATGTCACATGTCCTGTTATGTTTGGATTTGTAGCAGTAAGACAAAAATATGGATTATGTTTCATGCTTCATATACAAGTCTTCATCTTACAAGTCATCTTTCCTCTTGGAATCCAAATAATCCTCATCTCCAAAGAGTTATTATGATCTTTAACAAATCTATGTTTTGGCATACACCCACACACTGTATTTGAGGGAAGGGCATAGTTAAAAAAACAAACCCAAACCTATGTGATTTTGTTGAAAGTATCATTCAGGAAACAGACACCTTTCAACAATATTTAAGCCATATTCTAGAGTATGAGCTTTGCCCATAAGGACAACATCTCATGATCAGCCTAGTAACAGTCAAATGCTAATATTTTATAGCAGTTATTTTCAGTTAATTCTACAAACAAAATTGTAGATTAAAATGAAATAGAGATTTTTTTTAAATTGGTGCCCAAAAGTTAGCAACCCATTTACATAGTTCTGGGTCCTTTTACAATATTTCAAACCCACATTAAAATGCCAATAAGAAAAGCAAAATAAATGGCCACATCTTGAATTTACTGCCAGCAATAATGATCCCCATAAAAACTCCGCACACAACCTCACACCTCAAAACTGCCTGACTACTATCCCAAAAATTTTCAAACAGTCCCTTCCTCAAATGTCTGAGAAAAGACATGAGTTTACAGTGTGTCTGGCAGGGTAATAAATCCAGGCTCTGGTTGAATAAGAGAAGAAGCATGTTGCAAAATAAAGGGTTTTCATAGAAAATGACTTGCCATTACTTATTTACTCCGTCACTTAAACTGAAAGAAGTTCCAGCTTAAACTGGTCAGCTGCCACTGATCTCAGTTGCAGCAGTATCACTTGGAAGCAGAATGGCATCACTGAGTGATCAACAGTATCAAAGACTATAGAGAAGTCCAGCAGGATGAGTCATATCTGGGGCCTTTTGTTTTCAGTTTTTATTTTATTTAAATTTTCCAGGAATTTATCAGCATTTATTACCACAACAACAAAAACAGGTCAAAATCAGTGCAAAAAACTATTAATTTTTCTGGGTAAATATCTGGGTTTCTGTTGGTGGATGATAAGATAGGGGAGAAAGTATTCGGTATATAAATACTTTGAATTTTGTTCATCAATGTGGTTTGCTGCAGAACTAAAACAAAACTCAAAACACAATGCCACCTCTGAATTTAAGAAAACAATGTATCTCTAATAGCCAGATAAAACTTTTCATTTAAATAAACAATTTACTGTCGTAGACTTTGTAACTATTAGCCTATAAATATTTATATTTAATAATTGGGCCACACCATTTGCAGCACATACAGTCAACTTCATCCTTTCCTCCCCTGTTTTTTTTTTAACTTTTGAATACTTCCTTCTGTTCTGAAATGTATTCTGATACAGATTTTCATTTTCTTCCCATTTTAGTGTGTCAAATCTTTAAACTGTTATCTGCTAACAGCTTGAAAAGTGTACATGGTGGGTGTGAGATTCATCAGTACAGTCAGATGCACATGCACTTCGGAGCTTGCGTGCATGCCTGTTTGTTTATTGTGTGTATCTTCTAGACCAGAGGTTCTCAAACTGTGGTGCATGGGACACCAGTGGTCCATGAACTCCATTCAGGTGGTCCCTCTAAGGTGTGTGCCTGGGCGGCCGCACACAAAAGAATGAAGGGCCACCCACCTCATTAGTGGAGCCATGCAAAACTCCCAGCTATAAAACTGAATTTCTGCAATCTAGATAAAAAAATCCTGAATTTGAGACTATTTCTGCAAGCCTGCCTTCACTCAGGTATATTGTAGAGATTGTATTGGCTCCTTTTCACGTGTCTTCCTTCCCTCCTTGATCACCAGTAGACCATGAAGAGAGAGTTGGCGCTTAGATTCCCCCTAACTGTACTCAGCATGCAATTTTCAGCTCATGTTATAATCAATATGGAACACTGCTGGCATTTGAAGTTGGCCTGCACTGGATCATGCAAGTAGTAGTGTTTGTCTGAACTACATGGCATGGTCTTGCAAAAAACATTTTGTTAGTGCACACAACAGAATCTAAAATAATATTTTTAAAAGCCTTTGCAAATACATAGCAGATAGTGAATAAGGGCATGGAGGCCTGAATCATGGTCAATGTTTTGTTATGCTATTGTAACACATACAATGACACTGCTCCTGTTCCATAATTCTTGTAGTCTTAGAATATCACTTGCCAAGTCTATACTGCAGCTTATCATGTTACAAATATATAGTCTGACCTATAGCCCTCACACAAGTTGAATTCCCATTGAAATCAAATAAACTTTTTCTTTCATTGAACCAGCTCATCTTTAGTAGGGTGCTCCAGTCTCGGCCAGTCCCATCTTAAATCTCACTGCTATCTAACATAGACAGAAATGTGCTCTAATGACTGCAAGAGTATATCATCCCTTGGCCCACTTGAAGAGCACAACACCAACATTTCTGTGTATTGAACCTCCAGGCATACAGAGGAGAAGCACAAGTCGTCCATAAGTGAGGAAGACCGTTTGAACCCAGGAAGGAAAATGATGCTTAATGTCTTCAATTAGGGCCATATATTCCTGTAGTACCAAAGCCCCCAAAATCAGGATTAGAACCCCTTGGTTGTTTGGCATTATAAAAATAGGAAACTTGGTCTAGATATCTGATTACCTGCAAGTAAATTGTGAGAAAAAGGGGATAGTATTTTTCAGAGCACAATAAAAAATTTTCTCCTCCACTAAATCACTGATTAAATTATTATTAGATAAGCTTGTATACATGCTTATTTCCAAGCTACTCAATTAAAAAAACAGCTGTTATAGGAAGAATGGGCCAAATTAATCTCTAGAGTAATTCTGCTGAATTAACTGGAGTTACACTTAGAATGAATTTAGCCTGTGAGTGATCTTACTAAGGGGACTTCATATCCTAAAACAGTTTGTTCAGAATTATCTTATAAACAATTTCAGAATTTCCACTGCCAGCTTAGGTCATGCTGACCTGTATCGTATACTGTACGCTGGATATCATCAGCAACTTAATGAGTTATTTTATGTGCCATACTAACATACTAAAGCAGTTTTGTCCTATAGGACATGCAACAAGTATTTAAAGCAGTGTGTTGAGGTTTGGAATCAGTTTCTGTGGGAAAAAACAAAAGGGGTCAACAGATGCAACAAAATATTTCAGCAATAACTTCAAGAATATTACAATGGGGAGCCTGTGACTTGTACTTTGCCCCTAGTTCAATAAGAAATCAAAGCAGATGTTATCTTAATAGTTTTCCAGTACAACAGCCAAAAGAAAACAAAATATGTCATACATACGGTTATGTTTAAAACGAAGATTACAATGCATGATAAAACAAACGTTCGTTGTTACAAAATTAAGTGATAGTACTGGTAATCACAGTAAAGTTAATCATATTAACTGCAACAGAAGTGTGTTTTTAAGTTTGACCAAAACTATCACAGGAAATAGATTTTATTAATGAAGTTTAAATTGCATATCTTCCATTCATTTTTTGATTTTTGAATGTTAATGATGAGAAACAATAAGAGCTTCTCTGATACTTTTCAATGCTCCCCAGACTCAAAAAAAAAAAAAAAAGTTAAGTTGGAGTTAAGGCTATAAGGGGGAAACAATTGAATGTTTTAGTTTCAAACAACCCAAATCAAACATACCAACAAACCAAAAATGCCCAACATATAAAACCAGGAATTTTGAAGTTAGGACTGCAACTGAATAAGCAAACATACACTGGAAATTATGGATATGCAGACCTTTCTCTGAATAATTAGAATACTGCCTTAATACCCCTGTCTAAGCCACACAAAACTCTTGAGAGCTGCACATCATACATCTGCAATGCTGACAATGATCCATACACCCTTTTACTATAATAACATCTCTAAGAGGCAGTAGTTATCATATGCTGCCTCACCACTTCCTCCATGGCCAGCAGTAGGTGCAGGTGGTGAGATATATATATTTAGTGTTAGTACTATAACAACATGTAAAAGGTAACTTTAAATTTTGAACATTATTTTCCTCAGTCCTCAATTTTCTCTCAATATTCACATATGAATTTTTAATACTTTTTAAATTTGCAACATCATTTTGTGCCTTGAAAAGTACAGAAAACAAAACAGCAGCCAAATACAGCAGTACAAAAAAGATTGTAACTAATCTGTCATATCAAGTTCTGTACCTTCATTCCTAAATTCTTTCGGATCAATCACCTCCCAAATCCTAATAGTAATACTTCGCATTTTTATAATGCCTTCGATTCAAGGTGCTTTATAAACATTAATAGAGCAATGAAGTAATTTTGATCAAAATCTTGGGAGGGAGAGGGCCACGGCATCAGGAGAACACCTCCCTTCTGTGCAACCCGAACACAAATTGCAACACAAGTTCCACTCTCATCCTTCCATCCCTCTTCACTCCTATTTAAAAACACTCCTAAAACCCAGCACTTATTTGGCCTCCCCCAGCCCATCTTCCCTATGATGCCATCTTTGATCAACTCTATTCCCATACTGTAGCTGTCTTCAGAAGCAGAGCTGTTCAATAATCATTTTGGTTCACTAACAGATTCCCTTCCCCTTTCTGCCCGTCCCCCTCCTAATTGTTTCAGGTTGAAATTTTTCAGCACTGAAAAGCCCAAAAAATAATTGTTTTTGGTCCAATAAAATGTTTTGTTAACATTTTGAGTGTTTAACGGTGTTTGATTATTTTTAAATAAAATTAAAGGCAATGCCAAAAGGTGATTAAAATAGGGAAAAAAATGAAACATTTCATTTCAAAATGTCAAAACAAAATGATTCAATTCTTTTAATTCTCTCCCCCAACACAAACAATTCACTCCTTTTCACTGTTAAAAGTTTCAGATGAAAAATTGTGCCTACTTCTATTCATAAGTCAGGTTGCATTTCCATCCTCCCACTAACTCCCCCAGTCTCTCCTCTTTCCCCTCCAGAATGTCTCTTAAACTCTATTTCCTACAAACTCATCTGTCTCCTCACTGTCCTTTGAGCCTCCTCTCCATCTCAAAACTCTTCCCCAAAATCTCAGTCTCTTATTCCATTACCCTCCTCCAGTCTCTCCTCTCTCCAGACTCATCTTATTTTCTCCCTCTTGGCCAAATGTGTTGTTCTCTTCCCCAAAATATGTCACAGCCCAGCCACTTTCACTTCTCAAAAATCCTTCCATCCCTAAATTCTGCTCTAAGCCGCCCCATCATACTTGGATCCCCCATAGGGGCCCTATTTCATGATGTCCACTGCGCTTGGTTTTGTGTAGTTCCATGTGTGAGGTTTTATGCAGACTACTTAGTATGCCAATTTACATATAACCATAAATTTCAACTTATGTTCAATACACCTTGCCCTAAGTAGGGGTCGGGTTGGTACATAGCTGCACAAGCTATGGCTTGGGTTGGGAAGCTGTTGAGAGGTGCTGGACAGTGGGGATTCTTGAATTGGGGGGTGTCTGAAAGGTGTCTGAGATTGCTGGAGTGGGTTTATGCAAACGTGTCTGGATACTGTCTAGCAGGCCGAAGGGTCACATTGTCCAGGAAGTAGCTAGGTGTTGTCTGGGGGTAACTGGGATAGGTGGGTGACCGTGTTGGTGCTATCTGGGAAGGTTTCTAGGATCCTTGGGGAAGGGTTCTGTTTAGAGAGCTGAGAGGAGGTAGGTAGTTTTTAGGGTTTGGCTGAGAGACCCTGAGGCTAGTTTTGAGTGCCCTTATCTGCTGCCACACCTAGCCCCTATGGCTGCTGTAGTCTGCTTCTTCCCTGCTGGGTGCACCAGGGAAAAACCCAGTGACCACCCTGCAGGCCTGCTCAGCACATCCCACAATGTCCCCATAAGACAGAAAAGCAGAAGTGCATTCAAATGCCTTCTGCCTCCACACCACACAGCTGGATGTATGAGGATCCAGATGAGATGTGGTAATGTGGAACAGAGCTGCCAGATACACGATACTTGGCAGTCCAAGGTAATTATTACTATCTCCATTGTACAGATGAGGAAATTGAGGCATATAGAGTAGTAGAGCAGTGAAACAGATCCCAGATCTCTTGGGTCCAGAACCTTTACTATACCTACTAGATTATGTCTACCCACTGTCTGGGAGAGTTCTTTCCCTCAAAGCATAAGAAATAATCCCTAGATTGTGCAACAATTCACAGAAGACAAGCACTTTCCCTTACTCCCTCAGTCCACAAGCCTCATGTGTAAAAATTTCACTGTCTCAAATGCTTTCTACTTTAGAGACTGTTCATTTAAAGGTAACATTGTGAACATTAAGCTAGAATGAAGCTCACTATGAACAGCTCATGCTCTGAAATAGTTACTCATTCCATTTAACCTGTATCCCAAATGACTAGTATAATGGGTTCTATATCTTGAGAGTACTTGGGTACTCTTTTCCAGGCATTTGAGGGGGTGTTTTGAATGGGGAGTTTTTATTTAGTTAGAACATTGGCCGCTAGCTATTTACTTTTGATGGAATGAGCAGTCTAATTTGCTACATGAGACAATGATTTGATTGTTACTTTTACTTTTTGTCAGAGTGCCAAAGCACAGGATGGGTGCCCAACAGTTAGAACATCTTTATTATAAATGGAAAGAATGAATCAAAATTAATTCACCATCACCCTGGGCAAAATGTTGAGATTTTATTCAGGCAAACTCACATCAGTGTCCAATGGTCTATATCAGATGTGTGGTTTTCTTTTTTTCCCTGCATGAGGCAAGTACAATTTCTCATATAAACTATCACCCTGCAAACTGCAGAGAACTTATTTTAATCAACAGGAGTTGTGGGGCCCTCACTGTCTTGTAGTTTCAAGCCCACACTCAGCCTGTTCTGCCTCACTGAGCTCGTGCTGAGACTTCTCTGTCATGGAAGATGCAGCTATCCCAGTGCTCATCTTACTGTGCTATACAGGATTTTAAAATAAAGTGCCACACAAGCCTGGCATAACAACTGTTTAAAATGTAAAAATAGCAGAATCTGTGGAAGCTGCTGTTCTTTTTGTAAGTCAAGCCCTGTGACTAAAGAGAGCTGCTTAGCAACAGATGGAGAAAATTAGAAGATTATTACATCATCTCTCACTGCAAATTAGGAGCTAGATTGTTCACTCCCAGTCTGCCCTGGGAAAAGGGCATCAGGTACTCATCTAAGCACAATTCCTTCCCTGTCCCCACTCCCACCCACACTCCTTATTTCAGGGGTGTGGCACCATGCAACTGGTCTAGGCCCCAATGCCCCTGTTGAATCAGCGATGCTGGCTGCTATCTGAGAGACTAGAGCCAAGGTTTCACCAGTTTGCTGCTCATCTGCCCTGGCTAGTGCTTGCTTACCCCTGGGGGCAGGTCACCTCTGTGCCGTGCTTATCAATAATCCTTTTAAAAGATGGCATGCTGCAGTCTCCACCAATGACAATCAACTACCATGTCCTTACTCTTCCCACACGCCTACCTTTCAGAACTTGTGTATTAAAAGAGATGGATGAGGACAGCTTTACTTCATGTGCATTATTTCACAACTCCAATGAGGCTACGGTTGCTTATGTTTCTTAATTTGGTTTTACCCACACAGCAGTTCTCAACTTGTGGGTCAGGACCACAGAATGGGTCATGTCCCCATTTTAATGGGGGTGCCAGGGCTAGCTTAGACTTGCTGGGACCTGGGGCAGAAGTCAAAGCCTGAGTCCCACCATCTGAGGCTAAAGCCTGAGGGCTTCAGCCCAGGGTAGTGAGGTCATGTCACAGGCACCCTGCCTGTGGCTGAAGCCCTTGGCCTTCAGCTTGGGCCCCCCACCCAGGATGGAGGGGCTTAGGTTTTGGCCCCCCTACCTAGGGGAGCAGGGCTTAGGTGGGCTCAGGCTTTGGTTCTGCCTCCTTGGGTCATGTAGTAATTTTTGTTGTCAGAACGGAGTTGTGGTGCAATCAAGTTTTTAAAACCCCGGGCCCTGACTTACTATCAATATCCAATGTTGAAAGCCCTTATTTCACTAAAAAATTATCCCCAGAATATGACATGTGGTAAGAATCATTAAAAAGTTTATGTTTCAATCACTCCTGTTCACTTAATCTAATCTAGAGTGCCTGGAATGGGTGGGGTAGAGTATCATCAGACGTCAGTCACTAATTTATTATTTGTAAATGCTGTCTGTGAAAACCTAGACCTTAAAATATCTGTAAATGATGTCAATTAAGTTTCTAGGCTTGTATTAAGTGTGTCTACCTAATCATAACACTCATTTTCACAATTAGCTGAGGAAGCAGTGATTTGCATTAACATGTAAATAACATGTGCCAATGTGGGAAAATTCACTTCAGCAAAAAATGCTCAAGGCACTTGAGCTAACTGACTGGCTGGGTGTCCATAAATGGGAGCTACCCCTCCTTCATTTATCACAATGTTTTTTCAATTTATATTCTAATCCTCTACTCATAATTACTCCAAATACTATAGGATGTCCTGTATTTTTGATGATTCTGTACTAACAGCATAATAATCAGGTGTGAGAAAGGCAGAGCATCTGGGACACCACTGAGTATTTTAGCAAGCTGGACTCCGTTGTGGAGAGACATAATCAACACTTAAAATCTTGTAGCAAAGATAAGGCCTATCATGTTAGAACTTGACCTTGAAGAGTCACGTTAACCAAGATGCTAACTATAACACTATAGTCAATATAGTCAAGGACAAGTGGTGTACAGCATTGTGTCAGCTAGTCATGGTTAAACCCATGTCCCAACAGTGAAGACAAGGCCTTACAGATCAAATTTTGCTCTTGGGTACATGTGTGGGGCTCCCCTTGAAGTCAATATGCAAATAATTTATTCCTTAGCTAGTGGGATAAAGCAATAGTCTCCTTTGGTCCCTTTTATGAAGAAGATAGTATTTGGAATTTAGACTAACTATGAATTAATTGAGAAAAATGTCCACAGAATGGGAGAGAGAAAATGCTTCATTTTAACTGCTGATTGGATGCCTATAGAACAGAGGTGTTTCAATCTCCAGTACTTCTGCTTGAGGGGATTGAGACATGGCAGGGCCATATAGTGGAAGCAGATGACTGAATTTTCTTCTTCAATCTTCTATTCCAACAGTCATCTGTTATAGAACATAAGAACGGCCATACTGGGTCAGACCAAAGGTCCATCTAGCCCAGTATCCTGTCTTCCGACAGTGGCCAATGCCAGGTGCTTCAGAGGGAATGAACAGAACAGGTAATCATCAAGTGATCCATCCCCTGTTGCCCATTCCCAGCTTCTGGCAAACAGAGGCTAGGGACACCATCCCTGCCCATCCTGGATAATAGCCATTGATGGACCTATGCTCTATGAATGTATCTATTTCTTTTTTGAACCTTGTTATAGTCTTGGCCTTCACAACATCCTCTGGTAAAGAGTTCCACAGGTTGACTGTGTGTTGTGTGAAGAAATACTTCCTTTGTTTTGTTTTAAACCTGCTGCTTATTAATTTAATTCGGTGACCCCTAGTTCTTGTGTTATGAGAAGGCATATATAAGACTTATTTACTTTTTCCACACCAGTCATCATTTTATAGACTTCTATCATATATCCCCTTAGTCGTCTCTTTTCCAAGCTGAAAAGTCCCAGTCTTATTAATCTCATAGACTCATAGACTCTAGGACTGGAAGGGACCTCGAGAGGTCATCGAGTCCAGTCCCCTGCCCTCATGGCAGGACCAAATACTGTCTAGACCATCCCTGATAGACATTTATCTAACCTACTCTTATATATCTCCAGCGATGGAGATTCCACAACTTCCCTAGGCAATCTATTCCAGTGTTTAACTACCCTGACAGTTAGGAACTTTTTCCTAATGTCCAACCTAAATCTCCCTTGCTGCAGTTTAAGCCCATTGCTTCTTGTTCTATCATTGGAGGCTAAGGTGAACAAGTTTTCTCCCTCCTCCTGATGACACCCTTTTAGATACCTGAAAACTGCTATCATGTCCCCTCTCAGTCTTCTCTTTTCCAAACTAAACAAACCCAATTCCTTCAGCCTTCCTTCATAGGTCATGTTCTCAAGACCTTTAATCATTCTTGTTGCTCTTCTCTGGACCCTCTCCAATTTCTCCACATCTTTCTTGAAATGCGGTGCCCAGAACTGGACACACTACTCCAGTTGAGGCCTAACCAGCGCAGAGTAAAGCGGAAGAATGACTTCTCGTGTCTTGTTTACAACACACCTGTTAATGCATCCCAGAATCATGTTTGCTTTTTTTGCAACAGTATCACACTGTTGACTCATATTAAGCTTGTGGTCCACTATGACCCCTAGATCTCTTACTGCCATACTCCTTCCTAGACAGTCTCTTCCCATTCTGTATGTGTGAAACTGATTGTTCCTTCCTAAGTGGAGCACTTTGCATTTATCTTTATTGAACTTCATCCTGTTTACCTCAGACCATTTCTCCAACTTGTCCAGATCATTTTGAATTTTGACCCTGTCCTCCAAAGCAGTTGCAATCCCTCCCAGTTTGGTATCGTCCGCAAACTTAATAAGCGTACTTTCTATGCCAACATCTAAATCGTTGATGAAGATATTGAACAGAACCAGTCCCAAAACAGACCCTCTCTCCTCATAAAGAAGCTGTTCCATACCCCTAATAATTTTTGTTGCCCTTTTCTGAGAAGTACTTTGCCACAGAAGCAGAGAGAGTAAGAGAAACGGGCTTCAGTCCTGAAGGATGCAGCCCATATATTGCAAAGAGTGTTGTAATAACTATTGTATTTACATACTTCATTCTATAATCATCTCTGTTATTGCCAGTACTCATCTATTTTTTGTGATTTTTTTTTTACAGTTGAAATAAAATATTGATTAACGTGCAGACTGTCTGCCTAAATTTGAGGGAAGACTGACATGAAAAAATACATTAACAAGAACTGTAAAGTAACGTATAGTTAATAACTGCTGTATTTTCACTAGTTCTTAGAAGTGATAGAGGGGGACGGATAGCTCAATGGTTTGTGCATTGGCCTGCTAAACCCAGGGTTGAGAGTTCAATCCTTGAGGGGACCCTTTGGGGATTTGGGACAAAAATCTGTCTGGGGGTTAGACTAGATGACCTCTTGAGGTCCCTTCCAATCCTGGTATTCTATGATTTGTATCTTGAGCTACTTATTTATCCTCTTGCAATAATTCAGGTTTGCACGGTTACTAATAATGGATTTCAATTTTACCATTTTGCATAAGAGTTGTGTTATCTTTTAATGAGTGTGGGCATTTATAACATGCTTACATGCTAGGCTGAAAAAAGGTCACTCTGAAGGTCAAATGTATTGTCTCCCTCTCCCTTTCTGCTGCAGGAATAAAAGGCTTCCAATGGCTAACATATTGTAGGGGACTTTTGCTGTCTATATTGCAAACTATCATGTATTTCTCATTCATTTTTAATTTTCCTCTTAACAGTTACTGTCATTGAGACTTTAAAAGATCAGAGGAAGTAGCTATTTAAGGTTTTGGTTTTTTTACAAAAAGGTAGCCACATAGATTTTAACAAACCAAAGCCAAAAGTTAGAAATAGACTTGGAAGCATACTAGTTTTGGGGGGTTTACACCTTGTTGCTGTCACCCATAACTGTCACATTACTTTCAAGATAAATGTAAAGAAGCTGTTGAAATCAGGTGGCTGAAAGGGTTAAGTGGTCTCCAAAACCACAAAGACGAGTCCACATCTCTAGCCAAAATAGAGGCACATCCAAGGCCACTCGGGCATTTGAACTATGTGGGCAGAGGCTTAGCTAGGTCTTTGGGGTAAGAGGGTGGTATGTGTTAATGAGAAGCAAGCCAGAGAGACAGAAGCAAAAAGAAATCCAAGAAGAAACAGCCTGAAAGCATGGTGTGTGGTTGGGGTGCCAGCTGAAAGAGGTTTGGACCTGTGAACAAGGACACAGTCTTTCATTGTTTAATTCCTCCTGCATTCAGGGGAAACAGGGACTTTGTACATTCTTGCTAAATAAACAAAATTACACCAAAGAAATACCAGACTCACCAATTTTTCCTCCTAATTGGAGCAACCTTCAACCCTGCGCACCCTGTCCTCGCTCCTTCCCCCAGCCTCCTGAATGCTGCAAGACAGCTGATTGCTGTGGGCAGGAGGCAAGGGGAGTGGGGGGGGGGAGGTGAGCTGATAGGGGGGCTGCCAGCCGTGGACAAAGCAGACGGTCAAACAACGTTATAGGGGAGCATTGCACAACTTTAAACACGCATGTTCTGTAATGGAGCAGGGACGTAACATTGAAACAACGGTAAGTAAGAGGACATTAAGTGAGGAGTTACTGTATTTGGGTATGATGAAAAAGAGACAAGTCTCATCAGCTTAATGATGGCAGTGCAACCTCAAATCCCTGGACATCCAACGGTAGACCTAACCACCTACATTCACAATAAAACTAACATTCTGGACCCAGTTTTCAAATATTAATACCTTACAGGGCAGGGATAAAGTAAGAATGAAGCAGAGGTGGTGTGAGGTACAACTCCCCTCTTCTCTGCTGAAAGAGGTGGGAGAGCTTCCCTTCTTCCTGTTTTGAGTAAGCAGCTCTCCCCTACAGCTCCCCCTTGGCTGGTGATGAGAGCTCCCACTCTTTTTCCAGTCTATTTTAAACCCTGCTTATAGGATATCCAGATTCCTAATTTGTTAGGTAGATTAATTTAAAAATCATTCATTATGTGCCTAACCACTGATCTGAGTATCCAAATTAAGGAGTTTCCACTTATTTGAAAAAGTTAAGCATTACATATTAAAAGACCTGTGTCAACTCTGGAAGTTGAATTTATAATCAAATAAGACACTTTAAAATTGATGAGATAATTTCATTCTCTCTTCCTCCTTGGGTTAAAATCTTTATGTCCTTGCCCAGTTTAAATACATTCTTTATCCAAGCAAATCATCCATTGTAGTCAATGGGCATTTTAGCTAAGGACCAAGTCAGAACTGAAATACTTAGGCCTGCTTTGGGATCTGCCAGCTCACACCCCTACAGAGTTCCATTGAACTCAATGGGGCTCCACAAGGATACATAGGTTTGTGCTGGTGGATCTTGATGAAGTATTGGAGCCTTAGTAAAATTAAGATTTATCCCTGTAGCTGGCAATAAAGCTCAGTACCCTCAAAATAAGGAATCAGATGCGGGGACAGGAAAGATGGGTTTCTGATTAAGATACAGAACCAGGAGTCAGTATCTAGGTTCTATTTCAGGCTTTGTCACTGACTTGCTGTGTCACGTTGGGCATGTCACTTTACCTCTCAGTTCTTCAGATAAGCCATCTGTGAGAAAGAGAAAATAATACAGGAGTGTTTGAGACCGACTTCATTAATGTGTGTAAAACACTGAGGTTTTTAGCTGGAAGATGCTATTGAACTACAAAGAATTATTGTATTACATCCATTGCACAACACTACATTTCTGAATAGGTGTTCTAAAGAATTTCCAATGGTCATAAGTATTTCAGGTGAAATAAATTTGATACTTTCAATCATTGAGACTTATAAAGATAAGAACAAGAACTTGTTAAAGCTTTTACACATGTATTGTTCTAAAGATTATAGTGTCTTAATCGCAATCCATCATTCCCATGATGAGATTTTCTACAACCTAACCTGGAGGATTTCCATGAAAATTATGTTTTATAAATGGAGAGGCCTAAATTTATTTCCCCAATTAAAGTTCTAACCCATGCAATTTTATGGTACAAGGCATATTTCTAGTATCTGCATTTCAGAGACATAAAACACCAAACCAATGTGTCCCAATGGAAACTTTAATTACATTCACCATTAGTAACATTGAGACAATATGTAAAAAAGTTTGAAAGACTGCCCAGAGAAATGAGTCCACACTCATTATATGACTGTTGTAAATAAAGTCTAAAGATAGATTCTCCTTCAAACTTATTACAATTGTCTTTCCAAAAATATTTGTAAAAGAAAACAATCAAATTCGGTTGCACAAATCAACCAGCTTTACAAAAGTTACATTTCATCAAAATTAGGATTAAAGGGACATATTAGATCCTAGCTAGAAAGTCACAAATATGTTTATGAAGGGAAAAATAGAGAACGTAACTATCCAATGTCTGATTAAGTTTGCAAAAGTTACTCTTGATGAAAAATATCAACATGATACAAAGTGAACAACCAGACTGTCTACTCTTTGCAAGATAATTAATTTGTCTTCAAGGTTTATTAATGTATTTTTAGGTTAAAGTAAATTAAACCACAATGTTCTCAAACTTACCCTTCCATTTCCACTATGTGGGTGGATTCTCACAGACTTTAAGGCAAAAGGGACCATCATGATCATCTAGTTTGACTTTCTGCATGTTGCAGACCACAAAAAAGTTCACCCACCCACTTCTGTAAAAGATGAGTTTAGAAAGGTTTGGACATCATAGTGGCCAGGCCAAAATTGTACCTGTCTCAGAAATGGTATTACTCTCCTTTGAAGATGCATCTAATACTTTGCATGACTTAAACTATGGTGTACAGCCCGCTGGTAACAAGTAAAAAATCTGTATCGATCACAGACATATGAATAAACATGCATTGCAAACTGCTCTTTTGGATCCCTTCTTCTGAGCAAGCAGGCCAAGTAAAACCTGCAAGGAATTTGCACGTTAGAGCTTCTTGAAGAGTATGAGTCCTGTAACCTTCCAAACCTATTATTTTAATAACATATCTGCATTCCATGAATCTGTTACCTTAGTGAAAACCTTTTTGGCTTGTGTAACTACCAGCATACACTGTGTAACAAAAATGTAAACACTAAATAGTAATAGGCAGCAAAAGAAATAAAGATACTGTATATATAGGGACCTTTTTTATTTATACTTTTTTGTCATGTGCTACAGTCTACAGCAGTTTTAAAAGTGTATGTATGGTGTGTGGGGGGGGGAGATGGGGAGTCATAAACTGAGGTTGCTAGTGGTAGCACTTTTCTTTTCCCCACCCTCTGCAATGAAGTGGCTGGTGGCAGCTTCCTTGCAAACCTCACTGATTGCAAAGGAATGCTTACTCACTCTGGACCCAATTCTGCTGCTCACACAGGTGTTAACTTTTTTCCCCTCCAGTGGGTGTTCTATTCCAGCCCTGCAGCCCCACTTCCACTCAGCCTCTTCCTTGGAGACCCTGCTCTCGTTCCACCTCTTCCCACCCCTATGCCCCCAGACTCCTCCTCCTCTCCATCCCCTTCTCCAAATGCCTCCCACCAGCCCCAGGGGCTGCCGAATAGAGGATTGGTGGCCAGCCTTGTGGGCTGCCAGAACCACTATGGCTGATGGGTGCTGAGCACCCCTTATTTTTTTTATGTGGGTGCTTCAGCCCCAGAGCACCCATGGAGTTAGCACCTATGGCTGCCCGTATTCATGTTGAGTAGTCCCTTCATTCTATGAGTAGTATGAAATTAATGGATCTATCTGAAGTAAAGGTATTACTCAACATAAAGGGATAGTGGAATAAGGCCTTTTGTGACCTAAGATCTACACTCCTTAGATTCACTGATTCTGAGGCCAAAAGGGACCATTGTGATAACCTAGTCCAGGGGTGGGCAAACTATGGCCCACAGGCTGAATCCAGCCCATCAGGGCTTTGAATCCGACCCGTGGGATTGCCACTCCCATGGTGCTGCAGGCCTCACGCCACCCCTAGAAGCCTAGCTAAGCGGCGGCAGGCAGGAGCCCACACCCCAAACCCTTCTTGAACCCCAACCCCCTTCCCTGAGCCCCCTGCCACACCCCTCCAATACCCCAACCCCCTACCCTAAACCCCCTCCTGCACCCCTGCCCTGAGCCCCCCTTCTGTACCCGACACCCCTCCTGCACCCCAACCCCCTTCCCTGAGCCCCCTTGTACACCCAACACCCCTCCTGCACCCCACCCTTGCTCTGAGCCCCTTCCTGCACACTGCATCCCCTCCCACACTCCATCCTGCACCTCAACCCCCTGTCCCAGGCCTACATTCATGGCCCTGCATGCAATTTCCCCACCCAGATGTGGCCCTTGGGTCAAAAAGTTTGCCCACCCCGATCTAGTCTGACCTCCTGTACAACACAGACTATAGAACTTCCCTAAAATAACTAGAGCATATCTGTTAGAAAAACATACAATCTTGATTTAAACATGTTCAGTGATAGCAAATACTCCATGACCCTTGCTAAATTGTTCCAATTGTTAATTACTCTGACTTATTTACAATCTGAATTTGTCTAGCTTTAGCTTCCAGTCATTGGATCGCGTTAAACTTTCTCTACTAGAGTGAGGAGCCCATTATTAAATAGTTGTTCCCCATGCAGACACCTATATACTATAATCAAGTCACCCCTTAAGCTTCTCTTTATTACGCTAAATAAAGTAAGTTCCTTTAGTCTATTACTATAAGGCATGTTTCCCAATTCTCTAATGATTCTTGAGGCTCTTCTCTGGGCCTTCTCCAATTTATCAGGAACTTTCTTGAATTGTAGGAACCAGAATTGGACACTGTATTCCAGCAGCAGTCACACCAGTGCCAAATAAGAGATTTCCCAGTTTACTCATCCTGGGATTGCATTAGCTCTTTTGGCCATAGTGTTTCACTGGGAGCTCATCAGAACCCTCAAATCATTTTTAGAGCCACTGTTTCACAGGATAGAGTCCCAGCCCCATAAGTATGGCCTATATTCTAATACAGGCAACAGAAAGCTCTTCCTAGAGAGTTGGCAGTAAAGGTGAGCTACTCACCTTTTCGTAGAATATCAGGATTGAAAGGGACCTCAGGAGGTCATCTAGTCCAACCCCCTGCTCAAAGCAGGACCAATCCCCAACTAAATCATCCCAGCCAGGGCTTTGTCAAGCCTGACCTTAAAAACCTCTAAGGAAGGATGTTCCACCACCTCCCTAGGTAACCCATTCCAGTGCTTCACCACCCTCCTAGTGAAAAAAAGTTTTTCCTAATATCCAACCTAAACCTCCCCCTCTGCAACTTGAGACTATTACTCCTTGTTCTGTCATCTGGTACTACTGAGAACAGTCTAGATCCAACCTCTTTGGAACCCCTTTCAGGTAGTTGAAAGCAGCTATCAAATCCCCCCTCATTCTTCTCTTCTGCAGACTAAACAATCCCAATTCCCTCAGCCTCTCCTCATAAGTCAGGGCTTCATGCAACATATCTTTAAGGACAGAACAAATTAGAAAGCCATCACTAGATGACTATTACAGAGCCATAATTTCAAGGCTCCTGTTCCTCCTCTAAGTCAATACATACTTTGGACAGATAAGATTAAAAGTATCAGTAAGGGCTGACATGGGTCTTTGGGAACTGGTTGGCAGTGTGTAAGTTCAAAGTTAAGAAACTTTGAAGTGGTGGTTCTTTGTCTGTGTGTGTGCCTGTAATAAATGGACTACTTCCTCTAGCCAATCAAATGTGCTTATATATTTACTTTACAATAAGTAATGGTGAATTTTGAGAGAAGGTTGAGTGGGAACAGTCACATGCTCCTGGCTTAGCTATCTGAGTCAGAAAGAGAACTCTACAGTCCTAGCAAGGGCTAGATTCTTGCTGAATACAAAAGGATACATTTCTTCAGGCTTTTACAGATTACTGGGGGTAGGGGCTGACTTTAGACCTGATTTAGCAAAGTACTTAAGCATGTGCTTTACTGTAAGCACATGGAGTAGTTCTACAGTCTCTTGCTTACTCCAGGAGTCTCACTGACTTCAATGGGATTGAAGGTGCTTAAGCACGCCAAGTGAATACTGCCTTTCCCCTTGAGAGGTCTGACTGAAGTCAGTAGATCTACTCGTAGAATAAGGTGCTACTTAAATGAACAGGGGCATCAAAATCTCATCCTCCGGCCTCGTTTATGCAGAGTTTTGTACTGTATAACTGTCAGTTCGGAGAGTGATTTTTTTTACTGATATGGTACAACTCCTAGTGTGGGCACAATTATACTGAAATAAAGGTACTTTATATTGATATAACTTATAATGTTTCCTGTATGGTAATAAACTAAATCTATATAAGCAGATTTATACTGGTATAACTATGTCCATGCTATAAGGGTTGTACTGCTTTAAATATACCAGCATTGCTTCTTTTTGACATGAGTGGCTAGTCAAAGTTTGGGGCCTTGGAGATGTCCCGGATAGAAGCAGAATATTGATGGAAGTCTGTTATTTTCTTTGATGCCATCTTGTTTATTTACAAATAATGTACAGAATCCTGTCTCTCTGAATGCAGAAGAAACCAAGAACAAAAGGACCAGTTTCTTAGCCAACACCCAGCCCAAATGCACTCTCTCTCTACCTTTTTTCCAGGGTCACACTGTGCTTACAGGCTCTGCTTGGATTTCTTGCCTCTCCTTCTTGCTCTGTTCTCAGTTTCTGTGTGATCTCTTTCCTCATCTGCTTCCCCCTCCCCACCCAAAGCAATAAGACAAAAGCTCCTGGGCAGTTTCACACACACATACCTTATCTCTTATGTGGGGGCTTATGCTTACAATTATATTAATTGAAGGGAGGGTGAGTGACTACCTATCAATCTCAATGGGGTTTTAACTCAACCCTTAACAAGGTTTCACCCGGCTCATAACACCAACATAGTTAGAGAGATACAACTTTTGTGTGCAGACAAGTCATCGCTGTCTAGGAAGATTTTTAATTAAAACTTAGATTCAGAAGGAAGAATGTAGCTGTCCTGTTCTGTGGATAGAGAACTTGAGTGTCTATGGCTGCCAATCCAATATCATTCAACACCAATAAACTCACATAAGAAAAAGTTGTATAACAAGCCTTATATAAAAAAAGGACAGTACACGATGAAGTTATGAAACTGTGCTATCCCTTCACATCCCACTTCCCTTTCTATATATGCCTAAAGTATCTAAAAAGAAGAAATTGGTTGTAAGGATACAGTTATTAATTTTAATGAGTTTGGTGAGCTGATGGGGGAGTTAGGAGGTTCCTTTCTGGAATGATAGTATGTTATGGTCCAGTAACTTGAGCAAAGGATTAGAAGCCATGTTCTCCTGAGTTCCGCTGCTTGATAAGCTCTGATACTAACTTAGTGTCTTGGGCAAAGTGTGATTAAGGAGTGGCAGAACTGGCCCCTAAATAGATCCCAAGGATGACTATGCATTTGAGCAGGGACTATTCACTGTACCAGTTGCAGAATCAGGCTCTTAATACCTCTCTATTAATTTCCCCATATGTAAAATGGGATCATCAGGATTCATTTATGTTTGTAAAACGTATTGAAAGTCAAATTCTGCTCTCAGCAACACCTGGGTAATTTGGTTAAATTATGTCGCTGAGAGGAGATTTTATGCCAATCACTGTGAAGTACCATTATTTAGTCTCTTAAAATTAACTTTTATATCAGGACATTAGAAAACTCCCAAATCAAATAAAAAAAATTACCCCAACACAGGTTTTGGGTGACCTATCCAATGCTGCTCTGCAGTGCAGTTATCTAATAAGTCTCCCTGAGCTATGCACAATCCTGATGAGATCATCTTTTCTGCCTGTGTACAGACCAAGACAAACAAAAAAAAAAACCATATAAAATGTCTGATATATTAGATGGAACACAGCAAAATACCACAGAGCAAAGTCAGGAGGGAAAGACCTTTTATCATCAAGCTCCTAATGGGCTATTGCAGCCAATGAAAAGTAAACAGAATAATTCTAAGTGATAAAAGGGAGTTGACTGTGCCCAAATAAATCTTTTTGTCAGGCTTACTATGTAAATAATGACATGGCTTATCAGATTTCTAATTCAAGTAAGTCTCCAGTTCTAACTGTAGCCACATAAAACAAACATATGTACAGTACCTTGAGAAAAATCTGATTGCAGGTTCCACTAGTTGATTGAGAATATCTGAAAGAACGTATGTTTCTTCTGTATGGAAGGAACTTCTTGTTCAAAGTGGTTTGAATCATGAATCTGGCCTTATTTCAGTGTTACCATGTTTTACATTCAATAAACAAAGCATTCAGGAGGACCTTTATATGCACAATGTTGTCCCTCATGCTTCTTCCTTGAAATACTATACTATTCCTAAACATACATTCTACTCTGGACAAACTAAACTACTTCTAAAAACAAAGAAAAAAAGATGGCTCTGATTTGCAGGAACAGTCATAAGCTGACTGTTCTGGGATCATCTTCAGGATTACCTCATTATTTATTCTTGGTGCAGTCCACAAATTAAACAAACAGTTTCTATATATAAAAGGGGATGGGCTTAGCTTACTTTATCAGGGGTCGCTTTCACAGAGACAGACGCTGAATACGCACAGGCTCAAGTTACCCAGCACAGCAGATTTTGTGTGTGTGTGTGTGTGTGTGTGTGTGTGTGTGTGTGTGTGTGTGTGTGTGTGTGTGTGTGTGTGTGTGTGTGTACTGTTGTGAATTATTTGGTAAAGTAAAACAAAGTAAAGGTTGGTAAATAAAAGGGAAGTCAAAGATCCTGCTGGATATGAGTCAGAACTCATGTGTCTGTGACAACTGTGCATCTACTATTGTAGACTTCCATACCCAAACCACTTGAATTATCTATCAGAGCAGTGGAAAATGGAAAAAGAAATTCCCACAACTTTAAAACTTCTATTGAACTTTGTGTGTCAGAATCTCAAATCCCTTTACAAACTTTAAACCTTACAAATATTTGTTTAAGGTAAAGTATTATTGTTACATACAGAAAGAAAACCCTGGCTCTCTGACTGGCCACCTTAAAGAAGAATTTCTAGACAATTGCACATGAAACCAAGGATATACCCGGGATGCATCAATGATATTTTCATCCTTTGGACGGATGACTAAAACTCCCTCACAGATTTCCACCACAACTTCATCAACCACCACCCATCCATTAAACTTTCTTTGGGGAATAGGCACTGACTTATTTTTCCTGGGGGATGCTACAACTCCCCCCTCTGCCCTAAGGCCCTGCCCCTACCCTGCCCTTTCCCCTGAAGCCCCACCCTCGCTCCACCTCTTCCCACCCACTCTGCCCCCTTCCTCAAGGCCCTTCCCCGCTCCCCCCCAGGCCTTCCACTCATCGCTCGCTGCTCTCCACCCTTCCCCCGAGTGCCTCCCACCAGCTGCCAAACAGCTGACTGACGGCCCCACCAAACAGGTGTGGCTGGGGGTGCTGAGCACCCCCTATTTTTTTTCCGTGGTGCTTGAGTCCCAGAGCACCTCTGGAGTGGTACCTGTGGTCTGGGACACTCCCACACTAGCATCAACTTCCTGAACACCATGATTAGCTTCAACAATGGAACCCTACAGAAACTATATACAAGAAACCCTTGGATCACCACACCTACTATCGTAGATCCTATAACCACCCCAAACACACAAAGAAATCTGTTAGGTACAGTCAGGCACTCAGATACCACAGATTATGCTCCGAGGAGAAAGTCTGGGATATACACTTTAACATACTCAAAACAAGTACATTTCACCAGAGAAGTAGATCGCATCATGAAATGGGCCACCTAAATACCTCAATAGAACCTGCTTTGACATAGAAATAAACCCCGCTCTGACTGCACACCCTTACTTGTCGTCATTGGCCACCTCACACTGGAACCCATATGGGGTATCATCAAAAAACTACAACCCCCACTTTATGGGGACCCCATCCTATAACAAATCTTCTGGATTTCAAACAATCCCCCCACAAACTTCTCCAAGCTCTTCATCAGAAGCAAGTGCCTCACAGACCAGGACATATGAACTCAAAGCAGCACCAGACCCTGCCAGAACAAGAGATGTAAACCTGCAGACATCTCTCCACTGCTACAATGATCAACATCACAGGTGCCAACTTCCTTCTGCACCCAGAGGCGCTCAACTCCCATTCTGCCCCAAGCCCTGCCCTCCACTCCACCCCTTCTCTCAAGTCCCCACCCCCACCCTGCCTCTTCCTGTCCAGTTCTGACCCCTCCCCCAAGCGTGCCCCGTCCCTGCTCCTCCCCCTTTCCCCAGCACCTCCTGCCAGCTGTGGAACAGCTGATCACAGCAGGCGCTGGGGGGGGCAGGAGGAGGAGGAGTTAATTGGCAGGGCTGCTGACGGGCAGGAGGCACTATGGGGGGAGCTGGCTGCTGGTGGGTGCTAAGCACCCACTAAATTTTTTCCTTGGGTGCTCCAGCACAACATCCACCACCACACAGCTATCAAGAGCCATGAGTCCTACACTTGCCTATTACAACATGTGGTGTACCTCATTCAGTGCACTAAATACCCCAATAATTACTAGGCGAGTGAAACCAGATAATCACTAGATTCTTAAATGAACTCACACAGGAAAATAATAATAGACAAAAACATCACACTACCTGTGGGTGAACACTTTGCACAAAGTGATCACCTCTATATCTTATCTCTCAGTCCCCATCCTCATAGGGAACCCGCACAACACTTTCAAAAGATCAGCCTGGGAGCTAAAATTTACAATTTTGCTAGACACTAAAAATCATGGTCTTAATTACAACAATCTGTAATCCACTAATCCCCCTCTTTTTGTCCTCTAACTACAGGGATGTTAATGGGACATTTCACCTTAGAATATGTGCCAACTATTTATGCTAAACTATCTGTTCCATCTTGTATTTAGCTATGACAGTGACTGCCTTTCCCAGATCTGAGGAAAAGCTCTGTGTAGCTCGAAAGCTTCTCTCTCACCCCAACAGAAATTGGTTCAATAAAAGATATTACCTCATCCACCTTGTCTGGCTGAAAACTGTCATATCACCAGTTTCTACTATTTACCACTTCATATATAAAAATACTGAAGTCTGCAACAATATGAACCAGTCGAATCATATACAGAAATCCCTGACTCTGACTAGCCACATACATCAAGATTAGCTGCTGTTGAGTTCAGTGAAAAGAGAGAGTTACTCACCTTGTGCAGTAACTAAAGGTTCTTTGAGATGTGTGTTCCTGTGGGTGCGCCACTTTACGTGTTCGTGTGCCCCTGCGCTCGTAATCAGAGATTTTTGGTAGCAGTGCCTGGTTGGGACCACATATGCGCAGTCCCTGTTTCATATTGCTTCAGTCAGTTAACTGGCGCTGTGCGACCAACCCCCTTTGTACCTTCTCTGCCACAGAGTCTGAACAATAAACTCCAAAGTACAGGGGAGGAGGGAGGGTAGTGGAGCACTCACAGGGACACACATCTCTAAGAACCCCAGTTACTGCACAAGGTGAGTAACCTTCTCTTCGAGTGCTGTCCCTGTGGGTGCTCCACTTTAGATGACTTTAGAGCAGTGCCCTCCAGTGGAAGGAAGGGATTTCAGAGTTGAAGTCATAAGAGAAGACAGTACAGTGAGCAGGACCTGGGCTAGGGTTTTGAGCGCCCTAGGCGGACGGCAATTTCGCTGCCCCGCGCGCTGGTCTCGCGGCTCCGGTGGAGCTGCCACAGTCGTGCCTGCGGGCGGGCCACCGGAGCTGTGTGAGCAGCCGACTGTCCGCAGGCACCACTGCGGCAGCTCCATGGGAGCTGCCTGCCGCCCCTTGGGCGGCGCCCTGACCCAGGGGACACCCTGGGCTGCGGGCTGCCGCGGAGGCGCCCTGACCCAGGCGACACCCTGGGCTGCGGGCTGCCGCTGGCAGCTCAGACTCCATCTCTGTCCCTGCAGCAGTGGCTGCTCAACCATTTTAAAAAAAATCGGGGGGTGCTTTTTGGTGCCCCCAAATCTTGGAGCCCTAGGCAACCGCCTCGTCAGCCTAAATGGTTGCACCGGCCCCGACAGTGAGTCCAAAAGAGGAATTGAACAGCTGCCTGTTGTTGTAAGGCGTAGTGCTGCATAAAAGTATGGACTGGGGTTTTGGATAGAACGTCAGTAGGTAAATGGGTTGGTTAAGATGGAAGGCTGAGACGACTTTAGGTAAAAACTTGGGGTGCAGTCTCAGGGATACTTTATCTTTAAAGAAGATAGTATATGGGGGGGGGGTCTGCCATGAGAGCACTCAACTCTGACACATCAGCAGATGTAATGTCCATGAGAAATGCTACCTTCATGGAAAGATGTAGTAGTGAGCATGTGGCCATGGGTTCAATGGGGAACCGGTGAGGGCCTGAAGGACTAGATTGAGGTCCCATGGTTTGGTAGAATTGCGTAGGTTGGGGTAGATGTTAGTGAGGCCTTTGAGGAAATGCTTGGTGAGTGGGTGCGCAAAGACAAAGTTGATCTACTTTGTGGTGAAAAGCTGTGATAGCAGAGCAGTGTACTCTTATTGAGCTGATGGAGAGGCCTGACCTTTTAAGTTCTAAGAGGTAGTTCAATAATAAGGGTAAGGAGGCTGAAATGGATGCCAGCTGGTTTTGTTGGCACCAGGTATCAAATCGCTGCCACGTGTGTAACTACATGTGGTGGGTTGTTGCTCTGACTCTTAAGTAATATGTTTTTAATATCTTCTCAGCAGGTCATCTCAGGTCCCTTGAGCCATGGGGGAGTCACGCCCTGTGGTGGAGTCTGTGGATCTGGATGCAGGATGCGAGCTGCGCCCTGTGACAGTAGATGCAGCAGGAGCGGGAGAGTAGCAGTAGATGCAGCAGGATGCACCACAGTCCTGAGAAGGTAAGGTACCAGGTTTGTCAGGACCTTGCGGGGGCTACTAGGATTACTGTGGCTCTGTCCTGTCTGATCTTATGGATCACTCGGGTCAGGAGGGGAATGGGAAGGAAAGCATAAACGAGGGGGGCGTTCCACTCTAGGAGAAAGGTGTTGCCTAGATTGTGTGTGCTGAGACCTGCTCTGGAGCAAAACTGGGGGCATTTGGTATTGCGTGGATTTGCAAAGAGGTATGTCCAGAAGCACGCTATTGTCAGGCTCCCACTCAAGGGCCTGTGAAAAGTGTCCGCTTAAGGTATCTGCCGTGATGTTCTGGCATCCAAATAGATACATTGCTGTGAAGTGGATATTGTGTCTGATGCATCATTGCCAGAGTCTCATGACTTTCACGTATAGGGAGTGCGACTGTGCTCCCCCTTGTCTGTATATATAAAACATACATGCTATGTTGTCCGTAGGGATTTGAATGGCCTTGTGTTTGATGACTGGCAAGAAGTGGGAGCAGGCATTGCAAATGGCTCACAGCTCTAACAGATTTAGGTGAAGAAGGAATTCCAGAGGGGATGCAGGTATGCCTCCCAGTCCAAGAGCTCATGGGCTGCATTGACCACCAGTGAACCAGGTGCAAGATGGGAGAATTGGAATTCTGTGCCCTTTGCTGGCACATATTTTTTGTTAGACCTCCTGCAGGAATCTGCCAAATAGTCGTGATGGGGTCCGTTATCGCCTCATTCATAGGTAAAGCAATTTTGGAGGAAGAGGAGGTATTCAAAATTGTCCACAAGTTTGTGCTGTGACACTTGAACCTCTTCCAGAGAGATGCCCAGAGATCTAGCTAAATAGGTCCTGGAATTGCTTGAAACCATCCCCCATATTAGGGAGAGGAAGCATGATGGTATCATCTAGGGAGGTTGATGACTGAAAGATAGGTGTCGACTGTGCTGGGGTTGCATCAGTGCCAAGAATGGGAGAGTCAGGCGTAGATCTAAAAGATCTTTTTGCTGTAGAAACTGCTATGGTGTCTGCATGATCTGCGCTGGAGGCTGCATGAGCGTTGGTGCTGCAAGCAGCAGTGCATATGTCAGCACCATGTCCTGTACCGGAGTGGTCACCGAGCGTGCATTGGGCATTGAAGAATGAGGCACCGTATGTTCCGATGCCAAGCCGCTGTGGATTGATTGCAGCTTTGACTGCATCAGTGCTGAGGCATGAAGTTTTGATTTCCCCTTAGAGCCTGTGTCTGAGTGGCTCTTTTAGAGTCCTTAGCTTCTGCCGCACTGGCTGTGCTGAATGGTTCCGGCAGCTCAGATCCAGGCACTGGTGCGTTCGGTGTCAATGCTATTTGCCCATTCACGGAACGGCTCCTTTTAGCCAATTCCTGCATTGGGAAAGTAGTTACCCACTTTTTGGATACTTAGTGGGCTGAACCAAAGCCAGCATGGTAGAGGAGGGACCTTTGTCAGAAGCCACGGTTGGGGAGGCTTGTCCAGGCTGGATTTGGGCTCAGACACCGGTCTGAGAGACTTCTCCCTGAAGAGGAGCTTTAGTTGTAAGTATTTAGCTTTTCTTGTCCAAGCAGTTAACTTATGGCAATGAGGACACTTTTGTGTTATGTTTGTTTCACCTAGATAGTGCGCACACTGATCGTGTCCATCTGAGACTGATACAGAAAGCCTGCAAGTGAGGCAGCGTTTAAAGCCTAGAGAACTGGGCATTCCCATTAGAGAAAGGCTTTTGCCCTCAGAGAGGCTGACTATTCTAAAGGGACAGATGAAATAATAGCAATAAAGAAAGGGGTTTTGGGGGGGGGGTTAAAAGAAAGGGGGTGATGGAGACAAGATAATGAACTCACTATTCTAACTAAATAACCATAGTAAATAGCCTAAAAGAACTAAGCAGTGAGCGCTGCTAATGCTCTGACTAGAGGCCAAAGGCGGGTAGAGGAGGAACAAAGTGGGGGTTGGTTACACAGCGCCGGTTAACTGCCTGAAGTGGCGCAAGACAGGGATCACACATGTGCGACCAAACTGAGCACTAGTATCAAAAATCTCCAATTATGAGCACAGGGGCGCACAAACACCTAAAATGGAGCACTCATAGGGACAGCACTCAAAGAAGAATTATACTCACCTTGAGACAAATAGCATATGCTTTTGTGATGTTATCTGATTAAAATATGACCATGCAAACCATTGTTGCTACCACTATTCTATAATTGCAACAAATCTTACACAAAATCAGAGGGGTAGCCGTGTTAGTCTGGATCTGTAAAAGCAGCAAAGAAGCCTGTGGCACCTTATAGACTAACAGACGTTTTGGAGCATGAGCTTTCGTGGGTGAATACCCACTTCGTTGGATGCATGCATCCGACAAAGTGGGTATTCACCCACGAAAGCTCATGCTCCAAAATGTCTATTAGTCTATAAGGTGCCACAGGATTCTTTGCTGCTTATACAATTTGTAACACATGGCCAGAAAGGATAAAATGACCCAGATTCAACCTTTAGAGACATATTAGAAAAGTTTGTGAATGGTAATTAGGGCCATTCCATGCTAGATAGGCTAGAACTTTGAAGTGCAAACCTGAATTGTTAGAGAATTGAAGGTAGTACTAATTGTATGTGTGTACTTATATCTTGAAGAATGTTAGCCATGTAAACAGACAGTTTGTCTGTCACTATAGCTATTGATTCAGAGATCAAAAGGACATATTAACATTTAGATAGACTGTAAACATAGTAACATAACTGTATTCATCTCTCTTTGAAATGTATAGCAAATCATCTGCGAATGGTAGAAAAAACAGGCAATTGCCTTATGTTAATCTGTGTAGCTAATTACTGGCGATGCTTAGAATAGGTCTACTTCAAAATCCCCATGAGTGCCTATTGTTCGCTAAAGGACTCCAAGCTGTCAAAGAAGGCCTGAAACTGTATAAAAAAAAAAAAAGGCTTCGATCCTTATTCTTTTTATCTCAGATCTGCTTGATGCTTCATGCAGGGGAATCTTAAAACCAAAATTGAGATCTCCAATCCTAATCTGGAATCACTCTGAATATGAACATTGGACTATAACCCATGGACTATTTTTGAAAGAACTCTTTGGAACTACAAAGATCACCATCGCTGCTATTAATCTGATCTCAAGAACGATACTCATGTTTGTATATATACACTGATCTTTTAACCAATACGCAGTCTAATTTCTTTTTAAATAAATTTTAGGTTAGTTAGAATTGGCTGTAAGTGTGTATTTGGGTAAGATCTGAAATATTTATTAACCTGGGAGGTAATGTGTCCAATCCTTTGGGATTGGTAGAACTTTTTTATATTGTTAGGTAATAAAGCAAGTCCTCACTCACCTCTCCAACACCCAAGTTCGTGCGGAGTTGGAATTTGGGCACACAATTCTGTCAGAGACCAGACACCAATGCGTTGATCAACGGGCTCACACTACCCCAAAAGCTTTAGAATAAGTGTGGCCCCTTTATTAGGGGTGAGCATCAATATTTATACACAGAAGTAAACAAAGTGATTAATAAAAGATAATGGTCATGCATAATCAATCAAGATTTTACAGGAAAAGCAAGTTTAACAAGTAAATGCATAGAGATAAAGGCTAATGGCTACTTGAGGAAGGGGGTGTCATGAGTAGTTTGCAGGTCAGTGCTTTGTTCAAAAAAAGGTTCAGAAAGGATTATGCAGAGACGGCCAGTCTGGGTGTTTTTTTTGCTCCAAAGTTCACCAAAAGTTTAGACCCAACATTCCTCCATTTGTAGCTTTGAGATAACTATTAATCAAAAAGCTACACCCTATTTCAAGATCTCAAGGGCCGCTTGGCAATTTCAGCCTGGGCCAATTCGAAGAGAGTAAGGCTTTTAGCTGAAGTGGGAAAAGAATAAACTGACTTACATGAGTTTATGAGGGAGGGGACACACTGAATACAGCAACACAGTATTATAAGGACTACCATGGCCCCAACAACACCCACCAAGAGGTTTTTAACCCACTCAAATCCGGGCAGCCAATTCCATAAGGCTCCCCACCAATCATAAGGTGGCTGGCCAGAGGAGTAGTTTTTAGCCATTTCCCTTAGGTGTTTGGTACGTTGAAAAGTGTCAGAGTAGGTGTCATTTACAAAAACACAGCATTCTTCATTTATGAGGGCGCAAGTTCCTCCCTGGGCTGCTAACATCATATCTAAAGCCATTCTGTTTTGCAAAGCCAACTGGCGCAGCTGGGACATTTCCCCGGCCTGATTCTCAAATAGGGTTGCAGTTTCATTGGTCAAAGATTCTAATAGTCCCTGTAGACGGATGATGGCACCCTTCAAGCTAGTGTGACCAGCCCACCGCTGCCAGGACAAACCATCACGGAGATTAATATCTCTGTCAGTTTCACGGATGTTACGAACGTGGGGAAAATGAGGGGGAGTGAGGGAGATCCGAGAAGACGGTGCTAGCCATGCCAAATAACATGACCCTGCCCAATCAGGGGAGAGAAAATAATAAGCCTTGGGCCCGCACACCCAGTATGTTCCATATAATGCGTTTTGGGTATTCCATTTCTCAAAGTAGGAGGTAACCCACCACCCGTTGTACCACTGTTCCCCCGGTAACGCAGAGGGGTCGTTGTGTGAACTGCAGAGGCACAATTTGGTAGTGTTGTCCTCAAAGGGCAGTGTAGTACTGCTTGAGCAGTTGTAGAAGGCAATTGTGTATCCTTTAACAATTAGTTGGACACCCTCGAGATCTGAGCAGGGCTTTTTAAAAACTGACTCTGAAAACCTGCCCCTCCATGAAAAAGTTGAAAAGGTTGGATCGGGGTGAGGGATCCACATATGGGATAAGTGGGATGTGCAAGGCTTGAAGCCAAGATTTTTACTAAAGGCGGTGCCATTAAAATATATGTTGCATTTACTTGTTCCCACAAAAGTTGACCCTTTTTCTTTAACAAAACACAGTGATCCTGTTTGATTGGTTACCCTGAGATATTTGTTAATTGGCACTTCTGTTTTGTCCCATGTAAGATTGGGTTGGACTGGATCTTTTATTCTAGTCGGTGGCATCCAAGTCATATTAGCAGTGGTTAGGGGAATGGGTGTGAAGGGGAGTCCCTGTGCTGCATTTACTGGAAATTGAGTACATACCCAGCAATCACTTCTATTTCCTAAAATACGAGTTTTAACCTCGTGGGAATATCTAATAAAAGCATTATCTTCATAAGCAGAAAATAAACTAAAAAAGCATAAAAAACATACAGTTGTCAGAATAAAGGGTCCTCTCATTTTTTTCGAGTTAATTTAAGTCTAATGTCTGAGAGAGGTAAGCTGGTCCACTGGTCGAAGGCAGTGTCCTCAGTGGTGACAAGAGCTGCTGGTCCGTCACTGTGGTCCACTACGGCTGGCTTGACGTGGGAGTGGTGGATCCAAGATTTGCGTCCTTCCAGGAACACTGCAGTCTGGGTTGTCAAAAGAACCTGGTGGGGTCCAGTAAACCTTGGCTGGAGGGTGTCGTCACGAACGAACTTTTTGGCCCAGACGAAGTCCCCTGGTTGGAACGGGTGGATTTGTTCCTCCAGCGGCACGGTCTGGGAAAACTGCGAGGCTTTCCAAAGGGTACGGAGGCGAGCCTGTAGGGAGAGAAACTGACACGCAGTCATATGATCCCCTCCCAATAGTGAAACATCAACACGTGGTAGCGCCCCGCCTTTGAAAGGGGGGTGTCCATAGAGCAGTTCAAAGGGGGATAATCCCAATGCGCGGGTTGGGCGAGTACGAAGGTGAAACAGGACCAAGGGAAGTACCTGAGGCCACTTTAATCCTGTTTCCTGACAGTATTTAGCCAATGTAAACTTAAGTTCCCTATTCATACGCTCAACTTTCCCGCTAGACTGGGGGTGGTAGGGTGTATGAAAGGAGTGTGAAATGCCCAGTCCTTGTTCTAAACGGCCAAGGACATGACCAGTAAAGTGAGGTCCGCGATCTGAGTCGAGCACAAGAGGGATGCCAAAACGGGGTACAATATCTCTAAGGAGAATCTTCGCCACTGTGGCAGCAGTACAATTAGCAGTAGGAAAAGCTTCGACCCAGGAAGTCAGAGGGCAAACCAAAACAAGGAGGTGCTTTTTCCCAAAAGCCTTTGGCATATCTGCAAAATCAATTTGAAGATGTTGAAATGGAGCAGCAGGCGGAGGTCTTCCACCCTTAATTTTGTTAAGAGGTGGAGCAGGTCCATTACGCTGACATGTGCTGCATGCTTTCACTATTGATAGGCAATAGGGTTGAATGCCTGGAGCATACCAAAAGCGAGCGATAGTGTCCACGAGGGCGTGCGTGCCGTAGTGACCCCCTTTATCATGGTGCCAGCGAACTGCCACGGGGTACGTGGAGCGAGGGAGGCAGGCTCGGCCATCTGGCATAAGCCAGGTCCCTTTGACCAGAGTGGCCCCGAGGCTTTCCCATGATTTTAGTTCAGCAGCGGGAACTGGTACGGGGTGCGGTGGAGTAAAGGAGGAGGTTGCAATAGCCAATGTGGGCATGGCTAAAGGTAAGGTGGCAGCCTTCTTGGCGGAGGCGTCAGCCAGGGCATTCCCACGGGTAACGGGGCTGCTATCTTTAGTATGGGCCCGGCAGTGAACTACAGCCAGGACAGAGGGTTTTTGGAGGGCGTCCAAAAGCTTGTGGATGAGGGGGAGGTGCTGAATGGGTTTACCGGCAGCTGTCTGGAAACCTCGAAACTTCCAGAGGTGGATATGACAATGCACAACTCCAAAAGCATATTTGCTATCAGTAAAAATGGTAACGGTCTTACCAGCGGCCAACTGGCAAGCTCGGGCCAGGGCATAGAGTTCAGCGGCTTGGGCTCCCCAGTTGCCTGGCAGTGAGGCGGCCTCTTGAATGTCCCATTCAGAGGTGACAGCATAACCAGTGAAACGCTTGCCATCAACATAGAAGGAGCTTCCGTCCGAGAAGAGGATGCAATCGGGGTTGTCCAGTGGCACGTCAAACAGGTTGTCTCTTATCTGTAAGATGCTGTAAACTACTTCCACACAGTCGTGCTGGTCCTGGGGGACTGGCAGGTCAGGAAGCAAGGTAGCTGGATTAAGGGGTCCACACCTTTCAAAAATTAGGTTAGTGTCTTCTAAGAGTTCGGCCTCTAGCTGTTGCTGACGATGGGCCGAAAAGACTTGGGTTGTGCCCCTACGCAGAAGGGCTGACAAGGCATGAGAGGTCCAAACCGTGGTAAAATGACCCAGGGTTAGGCTCTTTGCCTTTGTGATCAGCAGGGCAGCTGCTGCCAGAGTCCGGGTGCAGGATGGGGTTCCCTGAGCGACAGGGTCGATTTGCTGAGAGTAAAAAGCAAGCGGGAAATGGTGGGGCCCGCTCAGCTGGGTAAGGACACCACTAGCAATTCCGCCCCTCTCGTGGACAAAAAGGTGAAAGGGTTTGCTGTAATTGGGGGGGCGGAGAGACATGGAGGAGGCCACACTGTCCTTGAGTAACTGAAAGGCTTGAATAGTGTCCGGGGACCACTGCAAAGGGTCAGGAGCAAGGTTAGCAGTGAGTCGGTGGAGCGGTTTGCTTAACTCCCCGCAGGACGGCAACCAGGGGCGACAGAAGCCAATTAATCCTAAGAAACCTCGAAGTTGTTTCTTGGTGTTCGGTAGAGGGCAGTTTTGAATAGTCTTTATGCGGGCTGGGTCCATCTGTCTTCCTTCTGGGGTTAACAGGAAGCCCAGATATCGGACCTTCTGTGAGACCCACTGAATCTTTTTAGGGTCTACCTTGTGGCCTCTGGTGTGTAGGTATAATAAAAGTGCCTTACCATCGATGCGGAGGGCAGCTTCTTCGCGATTACCTAATAGGATGTCATCTACGTATAGGACCAATGTGGATCCCTGCGGACTGGTGAAACCTTCCAAGTCGTGGCGGAGGCACTGGCTGAAAATCGTGGGGCTGTCTCTGTAGCCTTGAGGAAGTCGTTGCCAGACATAACTTTGTCCCTCCCAGGTGAAACCAAAGAGATACTGAGAGTCTGGGTGCACAGGAATGCTGAAAAAAGCTGATTTTAAGTCAATAACAGTGAACCACTCAGCATCCCAGGGGATTTGGCTGATGATAGTAGCTGGATCAGGGCCTACTGCATGAAGAGGGACCACATACTGATTAACAACTCGTAGATCCTGTACAAAGCGCCAACGAACAGGGTCTCCGTCCTTTTTAGGAGGCTTTTTGACAGGCAGTATAGGGGTGTTACAGGGAGTGCGCTGAGGGCGGACTAGCTTTTGTGCAATGAATCCCTCAATAATGGGGCGGATGCCCTCCCGGGCTTCCAGAGACAGGGGGTATTGAGGGACTGACGGGGGGGTTAAGGAAGGCTTTACCTGAATCCTTACGGGCTCTGCCGAAAGGAGCAGGCCAACATCAGTGTCAGAAATTCCCCAGAGGGTTGAAGGCAAGTCAGTGAGGTCAGGGGAGAGAGAGAGAGGTGTTTCCCAATTACCCTGAGTAGGGGCCGAATCTCCTAACACTGTCATCAATAATCCTACCCCTTCAGGAGTGCAGGTTAAAGTAGCCTCAAGCTTACAGAGTAAATCCCGGCCCATCAAAGGGATCGGACAAGCTGGGGAAAAAAGAAAACGGTGAGAAAAACATTTATCAGCATAAATAACATTCAAAGGCAAAGTGAGTCCCAGAGACTGTGGGTTGCCCTCCACCCCAGTCGCAGTTTTAACCTCAGAGGATAGCCAGGGAGAGGGGGCATGATTTAAAAGAGAGAAAGTAGCCCCAGTATCAATGAGGAAAGAGACAGGCAGTCCCTGGACTGAAAGGGTTAAACGAGGCTCTTTGCTGGGAGGGGAGAAAGTGAGAAAGGAGCCGGCTAAAGACATTAAGGAAATAAGACCATCACATTGTTTGCCTTCGCCCCCGGGGTACCGTCATTGAGGAGGCTGAGTTTGCTGCGGCTGCTGCTGTTTCCCGTAGTTGATCCAGGCCTGGGGGATGGGCTGAGCTGGTGGTGCAGGGGTGTATTCCTCACTTGTATAAGCATCTGCGGATGCAACCAGACCCTCTGGGCGTCCCCAGGGGCATTCACGTTTAAAGTGACCAGGCTGTCCGCACTGAAAACAATTTCCTGATGGCTGGGGTCGCCAGGACCCTCTTCCCCAGGCACCCTGGAATCCCCTGCCACGGCCACGGCCTTTGCCTCGAACACCACCGTGAAAAGCTAAAGCCATCAGCTTATAGTCTTCCTTTTTCTCTTTCTTTTTACTACTTTCCCTTTCTTTCTCCCAGGCAAAATCAGCTACTTCCAACACTGAAGTGACTGACTCACCTCCCCAACCAGGGCGAAACTTTAAGAAGTAATCCCTTACAGGGGGCACCGACTGATTCACAAAAAATGAAATAAGAGTAGGGTGGTCTGCTTCTCTCTCAGGATCCATCTGAGTGAACATTCGGGCCCCCTCCAATAGCCTCGACCAGAACTTTCTGGGCGGCTCATCAGATTCCTGCCGAATCTGCATGAACTTAGCCTGATTAGGCGAGCGGCGAGCCATTTCCTTGAGTCTCTCTAACAATCGCTCTCGGTCTGTTTGCAGCTGAGTCAGCCTTAGCTGAGTCCAGTCTAGGGGATTCCAGCCAGCGGCCAGATCCCGCCTATCCATCCAAGTAAAATTAGCTGCATTGCTATCTCCCCATGTCCTTTCTGCCATCCACAATCTACTACGTTCTTCTCCGGTCAAAACTCTACTTAACAACTGATCCACATCCGTATAAGTAGGATTATAACTTAAAAACAATCTTTCTAGAAGTTCTATGATCTTTCGGGGATTTTCCCCAAAAGACCCTGACAACTGTCCCCACTCTTTCAAATCCCATTCTAGCCATCCTTTATATTCCACAATACTAGCATGTTGCAATCGTCCATCATTGCCCATATAAGGTTGATCGTGCACCTGTAAAGGCATCTCTATAACCATACTTTTATTATTCGCAAGAGATTTGACGGAGACATCCTCTGGGCTATCCTCAGGGGGGGGGCATGCACCCTGCTGTACCTGCTTGGACCTAAGCCTAGTAACTACTCCTCCCGAGGTTTGCCCCTCCAATTCCTCCTCATCCTTCTGCACAAATTCCAATCTGGGATCCTGCAGATTCCCCTCTGCTACAAGGAGAGAGTCCCCCTGCAGAGGAATAGGGGCAGGTGCAGAGGGGACCAGCTGACGAGTCAAAACACGCCGTGGTCTACACCCTTCATCGAAATAACCTGGAGGGGGTTCACTCTCGGGAGAGTACCTGACTGCCATAATTTTTAAAGATTTCCACAGCTCTGCTGCTGTGTCCCAACAAAACCAGTAACATAACTGTCCCGGATGGTCTTTTTCGATCTGGCTCTTTACTCCTCTTAAGGCAGCCTGTTCGAAAGAGCCATACGAAGGCCACCTCATCTCCGAGTCGGCCAATACCGCGGTATACCCAGTCCAATTCCTTACACATAGTGTGTACAACTTCTTCCTAGACATTCCTGTCTGTACTGGGAGTTTCCCTTCGTTCCATAACTTATTTACAATCCCCAACGGACTCTCAAGAGGCACGCTAGTCCCTTGACCCATGGTGTCTGACAGGAGCCCTCCAACTGGCGTTTACCCTGCTGTCCAATACACGACCCCTCAATATTGAATTGGCTGGGAGAAATCTCCTGTGGCGCCTTGCCAATTCATATATGAGTGGTCTGACCACTGGACAGAGGTACCGCACCAGAAGGAATCCCGGACGAGCCCCCAAATTGTTAGGTAATAAAGCAAGTCCTCACTCACCTCTCCAACACCCAAGTTCGTGCGGAGTTGGAATTTGGGCACACAATTCTGTCAGAGACCAGACACCAATGCGTTGATCAACGGGCTCACACTACCCCAAAAGCTTTAGAATAAGTGTGGCCCCTTTATTAGGGGTGAGCATCAATATTTATACACAGAAGTAAACAAAGTGATTAATAAAAGATAATGGTCATGCATAATCAATCAAGATTTTACAGGAAAAGCAAGTTTAACAAGTAAATGCATAGAGATAAAGGCTAATGGCTACTTGAGGAAGGGGGTGTCATGAGTAGTTTGCAGGTCAGTGCTTTGTTCAAAAAAAGGTTCAGAAAGGATTATGCAGAGACGGCCAGTCTGGGTGTTTTTTTTGCTCCAAAGTTCACCAAAAGTTTAGACCCAACAATATGATGAATAAGATTTTCGGTAATCCTCGTCATATTTGACTTGGGTGTCTGGGTGGAGGCCTAAGGCTGGGTTACTTTAAGGGAACTGTGTTGTTGGCTTCTGGGTAACCAGTGAGGTACTAGAGAAGCTGTTTGGTGCTAGCTTGGTAAATCTAAGTATTGGAAAATCCACCAGCTTTGGGGATTGTCTGCCCCATTCTTTGCAGTTCACTCTAATTGAGTGACCTCAGTTGGCTCCCCTGGGACTCCGGTCACAGCTTTACATGGAGCTAAACTTGAAGACTATTTGAAAACTCCAACTAGTATAGAACATGGCTACTTGCTTACTTAGAAGTGTTTGCCACATGGCATATAACACATGATTTCCAGTTTGATTCTAAAATTCAGGCTGTTGATTTTGTTATATAAAACCCTATATGGCCTGGTCTTCTGTATGGGTTCCCCATTGGCTCAGAGGTCCTGCTGGCCTCTGCAGGCACTTCCCCAAACCTATTCATACATTGTGCCAAAATGAGCTATCATGTAATAAATTGTTCATAATATGATCCTCTCTCTTCTATCTTGCATGCTTTGAGGAGCAATGAAATAGTTAATGATATTGTCACTTAAAATATAAGAATCTGAGTTAGTACTAATTTCAATAAGTGAATGGAGTAAGTCAGACCTCTCATAGGTTTTGTTTCAAGTTCTGCAAATGCAAGCCGCTCTCACTGCATCATTTACGCTCCAAAAACATGAACAAAGTGTATCTTAGCAACAGAAACAGCTAGAGACTAATTTAAAACACAAAAAGCAAACAGATTTTGGAGAACAAGGTGGCAGTATAACTAAAGTAATGCTAGTATGATGTACCACTACATACCAGCCTAGTCAGTGTGCTGAAATAATTTTTAATATAAATTTATAAGGAATAATTCTTACTGCTGACTTTGAAAACTGGTTTTATGCTATCATATTGCTCCAGTGCATTACATGTGAAATAGATCCCCAGAACTTTGTTATACATAGAAGAATGCTTTGGAGGTTTGATTATTTCTAGAGGTCTGAATATTTTAATACAGTTGATTGTAATTCCGTTATATCTAAGGTCAGTCTGGTTTCACACTATTTTCAAAATGAAAAAAAAAAAAAATCAGAAGTACAGCTTGCAAGAACTGCCAACCTGCTGTTCTGTGTTCTCTCTATGTCAATTTTCCCATTGTGATTAGTCTCAGGACTATGAACTAAGTGAAAATGAAGCATAATATGTTTTTGATCTATGCCTCAAGATGTGAAATACTGGAGACAGCTCTATTGAGGCTAATCCTGTGAGGAGCTGTACCTCATCTGTGAGTGCTTTGTAGGAAGCAGTTTGCACTTTGCAAGATCAGCCAGTTTGACAGCTGAATTTCTAAACACTGTTCTATGATGGCTAATTGGCTGCTTTGTGTGTGGATTTATCATATTGCTTACAGTGGAATAACATGCACATAGAAGAGAGAGAATCTGGGACAGCACACCATCTCCATGATTCCTTACAAAAGATCCTTTCAAGGCCTTCTGATGGAACCTCTATAGTTAAGAGCTGAGCTCAGTGGCTGCCATTCCACTTTAAATATTTCGCTCCTTCAGCACATGGTGAAACAGTTTTCCAGAGATTACAGCAATGCAGAAGCAGCATTACTAAGGGGAGACAATGGGACAAGGAAACAGGGCTGGGGTCAGGACTGAACAGAAAAATTGGGATTATGGCATACAAAAGTAAAAATGTAAGAAAAATGAACAAAGTTGAGGAAGAACATAAGCAGAGGTCAGATATAAGTAGTATTAGAGAAACTGTAAAATATGACAATTCAGTGCTAAAAGATGTTCCAGGGTGTGACACACAGCAGGCCGCCAGTGCAGCTGTTGCATCATGTTACTATAGATCTTTGTAACATTCCATTAATCTAAGTGGACATTCTGTAGAAAAAACAGCTGACAGAACATACATGTCCCCGAGGAAGAAGCAAAAGGACTGAATGGGAAAAGTAGAGCTGAACAAACAAATTAGAATAATTTATTTAAAATGTTTTGCTTTTTGGAGCCAAAAGATGATGCACAAAAGTGCCTGCACAAATGTTATAGTATTTTCAAATTTAGTCATCGTTTGCCTATTTCTTCAGTATGCAAATAATTCAGCACAGATTGTGGCATGCATTTGACATTTGAATCCATGTGTGTTACAAAAGACACATGATATGATTTCTGCTCCTTGATAGGAAGATGCATCAGTATGTCACTAAGAAAGCATGAATCAGAATTATACAATTAAAGACACAAAATGAAATTAACTTTTTATCCTTCCTAGTCAAGTCCTACAGGACTGAAATACGTGCTTTGCTGAATTGGGGTTTATGGAAGCAGCAAAGTGATTAAAATACAGTTATTGATGGAAAATTTTAGACATTGAAGAAATGTACTTTTTAAAAACTTGTTTTACAGAACATTTAGGTGAGATGCTTTTGCTGTTACAGTAGGATTTTTAAAATCTCTCACAGTGCTGGCCTAAACTCTGCTCCCATCAAGTGCTTTTGAAAATCTTACCTTAAAGACAGAGGTGTAAAATTTGATTTCATGTAAAGATCTCATCTAAAAAGATTGTACCTTCTTATTTCCAAAACTTGCTTCACTGGTTTTGGAACTAATCCTTGCTAAATACAACCATTTACTAAACAGAAGGGACATGAATGATTTTCTTTGGAATCACTATAAACAAAGTAGTGCATGCACTATGAAGATACCGTGGCTTACTATACAGACACCTATTTGTTTATAGTGAGCGACAATAAAAGCCATCTTTTAAAAAAAAGTTTTCAAGCAAGGACCAGTTGCAGATCTTTTCCCTCTCCCTACCGCCCCCACCTCCAGACACCACACTTCCACCTAATTCCTGTCTCAAATTCTTATTCCTCACTTGTGTATATTTAGTTCTGGAAGAAGAGGTTGCATTACTGGGTAACAGTCCCATTTGCAAATTAAAGAGCAGCAGGAATGAGTTAGGGAGGGGTCTATTTCTCCTTGACTAGAAGGATAGTAAGTGGTATGTTTCAAAGGCTGAGGAAAAAGATGACATTCAGTGAGAGGACCCTATAAGGGAAACTTAAACTTGCAAATCCATATGGGGAGCTTACAGATGGGACCACTGCCAAATGAATATAGGTCAAATTTGCAGCCTAAATACCAGTGTCCTTTTAAACACAATTTCAGATAATAAAAAAGCTGCTAAATTAGTAGCACTAGGTGTTGAAGGGGTACCTTTTCCATGTTTGAGTCACAGTAAAATTAACATATATACTGCCTATTTTGATACACTGCAGCACCATTTTCTGTTTAGACAATAATAAATCACCATAGCAGCGCAGTAGCCCTGGTTACCGAAAGATCAGTACAACGAAAGAACACTACTCTTGGTTGAGGATTGGCTGGCTAAACTGCTGAACATTTGCTCTCAGTTTCCAAGACAACATTGCTAAGCACATTTTTTTACCTCATAAATTTATTGTAGAGAAGCTTGTAAAATGCAGATCAAAACTGAAATGGAGATGGCTAGTCTGCTCATTAGAGCCAACTTATATCAAGGACTCAGAGCTTCACTCCTAATATTTTGTAACCAAAACAAAATTCAGCACTGAAGCTTTAAAATGTATTTGAATATTCCTTCATATAATTTTACCATATCACAGCTGTCAATTTATACAGCTCTCTCTGTTTGCCATTCTACTTTAAATGCAATTAACTTAGAACGTATCTTTTGCATACACTTCTATTAGATGGTATTAATATAGCAAATAAAAAAAGAAAGGAAACAATAATGCTAAGTAGCTTCAGTCTGTTTGGTTTGTTTGTTTGAAGGACTGTGTGCTGTAGCTGGAGTTGGAGGTGGAGCTACTAGGAAGGTTTGAAAGCTAGAAGCCTCTGGTAATTGGCTGAGCCTTAACCAGTGGGCGGGGCATTCACTCAGGCCAGGGCTTTATAAAGCTGCGCACAAGCGACCAGGGAGCTTAGTGAACAGGAGCTGCTAACAGGGAGTTTTGCAAGGGAGGTTGGAAGGGGAGTAGGAAGGGAGGGGGGGTCCCTTGTCGGTCTCATCTGTGACCCATTGGTCCCCTGAACCTATAAACCGAGCCACATCCAAAACCTTTCAGTTTACAGCAGAGCAGAGCGCACAGGGAGCTGTAGACGGGAATTTGAGAGAGTTGACAGAGGGAGGCTTACAATGGTGAGGAGGACCCGCAACAACTGTGCCAGCACTGCTTCTGTCTCCTCCACCTGCGCCTGTAGCCAGACAGAGCACCAATGCATGGATGCTTTTACCCAGGTTCTGGTGTGGGCTTGCAAAGACTGTAATTTGCAATTTCCACTTACTGATATCCCGGCTGGGGGTGGCATCCAATGTGAAAGGTGCCTACTGGTGGAATCTCTCAGGCAGCAGGTGGGAGAGCTACAGGAGGAGGTGGCTAGGCCGAGGAACATCCATATCCATGAGCAATTCCTGGACAGTATCCATGTGGAGACAGCTGACGGTGCTGTCCCAGTTGACAGGACTACTGACACACCAGTGGAGGAAGAGGTGCCTCAGGGTGGACACAGCCAGCTGGTTACTTCTTGCAGCAGGCAGTTCTCCATGGCTGCTGCGAACCCTCCTGCTCTGGTAAAGGATAATGGTTATGCTCTTCTTGATACAGGAGAGAAGGAATCACCCCCAACAGTTAAGGAGGTGAAGCCTCGTACCCCTAAGGCTGGGAGGTCTGCTGCCATCACTGATAAGAAACGTAGGGTAGTGGTGGTTGGAGACTCTCTGCTGAGGGGGACGGAGACACGCATCTGTCACCCTGACCGTTCATCCCAGGAGGTATGCTGCCTGCCAGGGGTCCGTATCCGAGATGTTACAGAGGCATTGTCGAGGATTATCTGGCCTTCTGACTACTACCCCATGCTACTCATCCATGTGGGCACAAATGATACTGCGAGGTGTGACACTGAGCAGCTCAAGAGTGACTACAGGGCTCTGGGAGTACGGGTTAAGGAGTTTGGAGCGCAGGTGGTATTCTCTTCGATTCTTCCTGTTGAAGGCAGAGACAGATGCATCGTGGAGGTGAATGCCTGGCTGCGAAGATGGTGTCACCAGGAGGGCTTTGGCTTCCTCGACCATGGGATGCTATTCGAGGAAGGACTGCTAGGAACAGATGGCGTTCACCTTTCGAAGAGGGGAAAGGCCTTATTTGCGCACAGACTCGCTAACCTAGTAAGGAGGGCTTTAAAACTAGGTTCGACGGGGACAGGTGAGCAAAGCCCACAGGTAAGTGGGGAACAAGACCTGGGAGATGGGTTGGAAACAGGAGGGAGCACGGGCTATAATGGCAGAGAGGAAGGAGGGTCAGGGCAAAGCTGGGAGGCAAGATCAAACCAGTATCTTAGATGCCTATATACAAATGCAAGAAGTATGGGTAATAAGCAGGAAGAATTGGAAGTGCTAATAAATAAATACAACTATGACATTATTGGCATTACTGAAACTTGGTGGGATAAGACACACGACTGGAATGTTGGTGTGGATGGGTATAGTTTGCTCAGGAAGGATAGACAGGGGAAAAAGGAAGGAGGTGTTGCCTTATATATTACAAATGTACACACTTGGACTGAGGTGGAGATGGACATAGAAGACGGAAGTGTGGAGAGTCTCTGGGTTAGGCTAAAAGGGGTAAAAAACACAGGTGATGTCATGCTGGGAGTCTACTACAGGCCACCTAATCAGGTGGAAGAGGTGGATGAGGCTTTTTTCAAACAACTAACAAAATCATCCAAAGCCCAAGATTTGGTGGTGATGGGGGACTTCAACTATCCAGATATATGTTGGGAAAATAACACCGTGGGGCACAGACTATCCAATAAGTTCCTGGACTGCATTGCAGACAACTTTTTATTTCAGAAAGTTGAAAAAGCTACTAGGGGGGAAAGCTGTTCTAGACTTGATTTTAACAAATAGGGAGGAACTTGTTGAGAATTTGAAAGTAGAAGGAAGCTTGGGTGAAAGCGATCATGAAATCATAGAATTTGCAATTCTAAGGAAGGGTAGAAGGGAGTACAGCAGAATAGAGACAATGGATTTCAGGAAGGCGGATTTTGGTAAGCTCAGAGAGCTGATAGGTAAGGTCCCATGGGAATTAAGACTGAGGGGAAAAACAACTGAAGACAGTTGGCAGTTTTTCAAAGGGACACTATTAAGGGCCCAAAAGCAAGTTATTCCGATGGTTAGGAAAGATAGAAAATGTGGCAAAAGACCACCTTGGCTTACCCTTGAGATCTTGCGTGACCTACAAAATAAAAAGGCGTCATAAAAAATGGAAACTAGGTCAGATCACGAAGGATGAATATAGGCAAATAACACAGGAATGCAGAGGCAAGATTAGAAAAGCAAAGGCACAAAATGAGCTCAAACTAGCTATGGGAATAAAGGGAAACAAGACGACTTTTTATCAATACATTAGAAGCAAGAGGAAGACTAAGGACAAGGTAGGCCCACTGCTCAATGAGGAGGGGGAAACAGTAACGGGAGACTTGGAAATGGCAGAGATGCTTAATGACTTCTTTGTTTCGGTCTTCACTGAGAAGTCTGAAGGAATGTCTAGTATAGTGAATGCTTACGGGAAGAGGGTAGGTTTAGAAGAGAAAATAAGAAAAGAGCAAGTAAAAAATCACTTAGAAAAGTTAGATGCCTGCAAGTCACCAGGGCCTGATGAAATGCATCCTAGAATACTCAAGGAGTTAATAGAAAAGGTATCTGAGCCTCTAGCTATTATCTTTGGGAAATCATGGGAGACGGGGGAGATTCCAGAAGACTGGAAGGGGGCAGTTATAGTGCCCATCTATAAAAAGGGAAATAAAAACAACCCAGGAAACTACAGACCAGTTAGTTTAACTTCTGTGCCAGGGAAGATAATGGAGCAGGTAATTAAAGAAATCATCTGCAAACACTTGGAAGGTGGTAAGGTGATAGGGAATAGCCAGCATGGATTTGTAAAGAACAAATCGTGTCAAACTAATCTGATAGCGTTCTTTGATAGGATAACGAGCCTTGTGGATAAGGGAGAAGTGGTGGATGTGATATACCTAGACTTTAGTAAGGCATTTGATACGGTCTCGCATGATATTCTTATAGATAAACTAGGAAAGTACAATTTAGATGGGGCTACTATAAGGTGGGTGCATAACTGGCTGGATAACCGTACTCAGAGAGTAGTAGTTAATGGCTCCCAATCCTGCTGGAAAGGTATAACAAGTGGGGTTCCGCAGGGGTCTGTTTTGGGACCGGTTCTGTTCAATATCTTCATCAACGATTTAGATGTTGGCATAGAAAGTAGGCTTATTAAGTTTGCGGATGGTACCAAACTGGGAGGGATTGCAACTGCTTTGGAGGACAGGGTCAAAATTCAAAATGATCTGGACAAATTGGAGAAATGGTCTGAGGTAAACAGGATGAAGTTCAATAAAGATAAATGCAAAGTGCTCCACCTAGGAAGGAACAATCAGTTTCACACATACAGAATGGAAGAGACTGTCTAGGAAGGAGTATGGCAGAAAGAGATCTAGGGGTCATAGTAGACCACAAGCTTAATATGAGTCAACAGTGTGATACTGTTGCAAAAAAAGCAAACATGATTCTCGGATGCATTAACAGGTGTGTTGTAAACAAGACACGAGAAGTCATTCTTCCGCTTTACTCTGCGCTGGTTAGGCCTCAACTGGAGTATTGTGTCCAGTTCTGGGCACCGCATTTCAAGAAGGATGTGGAGAAATTGGAGAGGGTCCAGAGAAGAGCAACAAGAATGATTAAAGGTCTTGAGAACATGACCTATGAAGGAAGGCTGAAGGAATTGGGTTTGTTTAGTTTGGAAAAGAGAAGACTGAGAGGGGACATGATAGCAGTTTTCAGGTATCTAAAGGGGTGTCATCAGGAGGAGGGAGAAAACTTGTTCACCTTAGCCTCCAATGATAGAACAAGAAGCAATGGGCTTAAACTGCAGCAAGGGAGATTTAGGTTGGACATTAGGAAAAAGTTCCTAACTGTCAGGGTAGTTAAACACTGGAATAGATTGCCTAGGGAAGTTGTGGAATCCCCATCCCTGGAGATATTTAAGAGTAGGTTAGATAAATGTCTATTAGGGATGATCTAGACAGTATTTGGTCCTGCCATGAGGGCAGGGGACTGGACTCGATGACCTCTCGAGGTCCCTTCCAGTCCTAGAGTCTATGAGTATGAGTCTATTTCAGAAGAGTTCCTCTCTATTTACTTAGCACCAGCTTCGCTGAGCTTCTTCATACATATCAACCAAGTTAGCTACAGTAAATTAGTGAAAACACATTAAACTTCTATTGCCTTATGCAAACACTAGCCCACAAGCAAAGACTGTGTGTTTTTAATCATCCCTTACCACGGTCCTTCTCTTTTTCCTTGTGAGAGCCCCACAGAGGTTTACACTAGGAAATGAACAAATTAAGAGGCCCACTTTTGTTCCCACTGAAGCCAATAAGAAGATATGTAGACCTAAACTCACAGCTAACTTATCAAATTGCTCCTGGAGCCACAGGTAGTCTCAGTAGGTTCTGGGTGAAATTTCATGGAGTGACTGACCTCAACTCATCCCCTCCCAATTTGGTTTTGGAGTATGTCTACACTACAATTAAATATCCACAGCTGGGCCATGTCAGCTGACTCAGACATTGGGCTGCAAGGATGTAAAACTGCAGTGTAGGCATTCAGGCCTAGAGTCCAGGCTCCAGCTGGAGCCCAAATGTCACCACTGCAATTTTACAGCACCACAGCCTAAATCAGCTGATATGATCCACCCATGGGTGTTTAACTGCAGTGTAGATATACCCTTATTTAGAGGCCAGAAACAATAACTTGGGATCTTCTTCCAATATTTGGAGATTTTTCCCAGTCTGTTTTCTTTCATACTGTAAAGCATGTGACACTTGATAATTCATAAATTTTCAAATTTGATCTTGACAAAATATCATTACTGCTTAGAGAAGTTACCTAATTATTCTATGCTACTAGCCTTACAAGACTTACCTTTAACGCTGTGTCAAGCTGCCATATTTATTAGTTTAACAGATGAAAAGCTGAGACATGACTCAGTTTTAACTTTTTCCTCCCCTCATAGTTGAAGAGAAAGGCTCCCTGTCAATGAAATTTGAAACCAAAAAGGAAAAAGAAACAAAACATTAGAAAAGTCATTGCCAAGGATAGTGAATGTGCTCTGTGTTTTATTCCTGGCTTTTTCATTAACCGTGTGGGAGGGTAATGGATGCATTATTTAAGATGTGTAGCTTCAGTATAAATGTTTGTAAAATAATTTGAGAAGGATAAAAAGTGTTGTACAATTGCTAATTATGAAAATATGTTCCATACCTAGACAAATTAGATTTGCATTGTGAAATACACAGCTCACAGCTATTTAACATCTGGACTTTATATCAAAGAGAAAGTGATTTAATTCAATTTGAGATCATGTTGGCAGTCATCCAAATTATGGCCACAGTGACTGAAGAGTATAAATGGGGCTGCATAATTACCTTTTATTTTACACTACTGAGTTCTAAAAGACATCATGGCCTCAGGACCTTGCATAATTTTCTAAAGTTGAATATTGTGGAAACCCATATTAATCAATTAATTAATTTAGGCTCAGTCTACACATCCAGCTTTTTATAACAGCACTTAACAGAATTATTATGAAAGGGTCAGAATTTTCTTTATAAATTTTGCTATTAAGAATTTTACACTTAACTGGAAAAAAAAATAGGTCTGAAGACTGGCACTGGAACATAAGAATGGTCATACTGGGTCACAGCAATGGTTCATCTAGCCCAGTATCCTGTTTTCTGACAGTGGCCAGTGCCAGGTGCTTCAGAGGGAATGAACAGAACAGGCAATATCAAGTCATCCATCCCCTGTCATCCATTCCCAGCTTCTGGCAAACTGAGGCTACGGACACTCTTCCAGGAACGTATCTAGTTCTTTTTTGAACCCTGTCATAGTTTTGGCCTTCACAACTTCCCCTGGCAAAGAATGAGCATACAGGCAAATTTGCTAACAGTCCTCTATTACTTTTGCTTACACTATGTTTTTATTTAACACATGGAGAATGTATTCTTTTAATATCCATATTTCTTTAACAGATATTTGCTTTATGGCCCACCTTATACTCAAAGAATTGGAATCCTGCATGACTGAAGTAGTGTGGCAAGACAAACTCCTCTAAAAAGATCTACTTAGCTTTTGTTTATACTCTTATGTTTAAAACAAGATCTTGAATCAGACAAAGAGGAACCCCTTTATATTTGAACTTCCTATTCTTTTTCTCTTTGGCAATGTCACTCCCTTACTAGAAGGTGACTGCATACTGGTAACTAAAAGGCAAAATATTAAACAAATAATATTAAGGTCAGACCAAGGTCTGGTCTGCACTTAAAAGTTTTGCCAATATAGCTATGTCAGCTAGAAATGGGGCAGGGAAAAATGACACCTCTAGAGCCCTGCATGGATACAAAATTTGTATCCGCATCCTAGCCACAAGAATGATCCATGGATGCAGATATCCATGGATATAAAAAGTGGATAGCCACAGATTTGTGGGGCTCTAGATACAAAATTTGTATATGCATCTGATCTGCAAAAATGGTCCGTGGATATCTACTGCTATAAAGTGGATATCCGTGGATTTGTAGACACTGCTTAACCAGCACAAGCCCTAATGTAGACACATCTACACCAGGAAAAAAAAGTTATTTTGCCAGTATAGCTTATTTCATTTGGGGAAATAGAATAAGTTATACTGCAACTCTCTTATCCTCAAGGCAGGGGCTTTGCCTGGATAGGAGACAGGGTAGTGGGCTCCTTTAAGAACTCCCCCTCCTTATGGACTACGAGGTGATGGCTGGGAAATGGGTGGAAAGCATCACTTGGGGGCAGGGGGACAGCAAGCCATTGGCCTTTGCACAGCTGGGGGAGGTTATATAAACCTTATCCCTCAGCCTGAGCCCCTCTAACACCTATACTGACTAGATATTTATTCTATAGGGTTTCTGGTTCCCTGATAAACTGGATAGGGAAGTGGACTATGGAGAAGAAATCCCTCAAAGAAGTGAACAGGGTTAAGACTTCTAATGTCTGGTAGAGTGAGGAGAGACACCAGTTTACCTTCATATGAGGGGAGTGTGGTGATGTCCCACCAATGGGCTGGGAACCAGCTGTGGAGGCCAGGGGTGGGGGGATGATAGCAGGAAATGATTAAACAAACAATCATGGAAAAGCACTGTATGAGTTATTGTCAGTAGCTGCCAGATGAGTTAAATTAATAAAGCTGCAGTGTAATTAAACCACATCCCTTGCATCTTGTCTTTTTCCTGAATGTCCAGGACAATGGCAAAAGAACTCACTGGCATAAGCTGTGTCTTCACTAGAAAGATTTGCTAGTATAGCTTACCAGCAAACCCCTTCTAGAGACAAATCTTAAATCAGACTGTAGAAATAAGATTACAACAGCCAGTTACTAGCTCATGTCCAACTGGCATTGTTCTTCTAGAAAAGTGTTATACATTATCATCACTTCTAACTCCACATTTTTGAAGACTATATACATCTAGAACTCAGATCTCCAAACTAAAGGTAAGTTTGACCATTGTAAACACACAACATAAAAAGTCAGGCACTGGTAAAAACAACTGCACTAGATTAATTCCTTTAAATTAACACATTTAATTAATTTGTGGGGAAACAACAGAATATCTGCAGGGCAGGGAACACGTCTTAAGGATATGTCTACACTCTAACACAACTGAGTCCTGAATGGGGTCTTTGGGTGTAACTATGTTACAAATAATAATGCTGTATCAATATTAAATGCCATTTTTCCTTAAAAAACATAGAAGTCCAGTATAAAATTATGCTAAATTTACTCTATAGAAACAAAAAGCGACTTCAATATTATACTTGATTTACTTATACCACCTTTATTGTATCACTGTCAAAGTCACATTTTCATGCCCTTCACTTTCACTGTGTGCAATTCTGAGGAACGCATGAGGGAGCTTATCCAGCTGGAAGGCAGTACAACTAAAATGACAGTTCTTGTACTCCTTAGTGATCCAAAACACACAGAAGATACAGATGTGCATCCTGGTTTTGTTCCACTGTTTACTTTTCTGAAGGAGTCTGCAGGATAAACGTTCATGACAGCATAATCTTTATAAGATTAATAGACATGATTTTTCTTCTCTTCTTACAATCACTTGTGTGATTTATGATACTTAGCAGGAGCTACTTATGATTCCTGGCCTAAGAGCTTTACATTTAACCACGAAGCAATACCTTTTTATGCAAAGGGGAAAAGAGTTAGACTGTTAGAGTTCTAAAAAGCTGAGAAAAGCAAGGAAATGGAGGATCACATTCCACACTTTCAAAAATCCTGCAGACCCCTGCAATAACTAGTCAAATGGGGTGTCAGAAGCACAGCATTACAGCTGTTACTGCAAAGCTTTTGTTTTTGGTCTATTTCACCTAGAACCAACACATATTTAATGTTGAATTTGGTTTCCGCAGAATAAAATTTTCCATTTGAAGGTCTACAATAAATAGTACACTTAGATGAGTCCCTGAATGAAGCATTTAATGACAAATTCATAGGTAATTTAAATATTTATGTATGTACAGTAAACACTAAAAGACAGTGCACAGTAAAAATCATGAGGCCAAAAATGTCAAATTCAAATACAGCAAATATATACATTTTTCTGTACTGTAGTACACGCAGGTTTCAAATCAGTGAATTGCTAAAATATATATTACTCTCAAGTGGTACATAGTCAAGACTTTGTAAATGTCAAATGTTAATGCATTAGTGCAGGGGTAGGCAACCTATGGCATGCGTGCCAAAGGTGGCATGCGAGCTGATTTTCAGTGGCAATCATACTGCTTGTGTCCTGGTCACTGGTCCAGGGGGCTCTGCATTTTAATTTAATTTTAAATGAAGCTTCTGAAACATTTTAAAACTTTACTTTACAGACAACAAGAGTTTAGTTATTATTATAGACTAATAAAAAGAGACCTTCTAAAAACGTTAAAATGTATTACTGGCACATGAAACCTTAAATTAGAGTGAATAAATGAAGACTCAGCACACCATTTCTGAAAGGTTGCTGACCCCTGCATTAGTGCTTAGTGACAAAAGCAGGCTCTGAGATGCAACTGTCATTTCAAACTTCTGCACAGAGCGTACCTCTTTTATAAGAAGTGACACAGAAATTACTGGAGAGAAATTAGATTTCTACTCCTATTCTGTGCTACCTAAAAATGCTAAAAGTCAGCTCTCAGGTGAAAAGCAGCAGCAGCACTGAATCTATGTATATATCTTCCATTCAAGGCACTCAAGTGCAAAGTATTAAGACATTTAATAGATGTCAGGTTTTAAAAACTGTTCACTTTTCAAGAAAGCTTCACTTTTGAACAATAATTTTATATGCTAGAAAAAAGAATCCTTTCATACAACAGAAAGACCAACAAACCCAAGAAGGTGCCACTTTTATGTATTTCATATTTCTCACCAAAACAGAAACTTCTGATAGGAAAGTTGTCAAATTAATGAGTCATCCACAGTTATTTTTCTTTCAACAGAGGCACAGAATTATGAGCATTTTAACAGCTGCCCCACTGTCAATGGAAGAGCTGTAATTTAAGGAATTCATTGTTGACAGACAGGGTGGTTTATGAATATTAAGGGCAAAAGCAACGTATTATGCAAAATGGCACTCATATTCCACCAATCTGAAATTTAACACATCTTCACTTATATAAGTCAGTGTACATGTCTATAGCCACTTCTCTTATTTTAAGAGACTCTTCTTCATCCTTTAGCACCTGATTTTGATAAGTCCTAAGACACTCTTCATTTAAAGCTGAACTACTCCAGAGATGGCAAAGAGATTAGGCAGAATAAAATGATGCACTAATTAATCCTGTTTAAAGACAACTTGTCTTTTGTACACAGAACTTGTTTTCAACAATAAAGACCTCGGGAATGTTGAAATATGGTGGAATGATATTAAAAGGACACAACAGTCTATACCAAGAAAAAATTAATATCTAATAAACTTTGCCAAAGTACTATTTAAGGCACATCAGTATGGCCTAATTAATCATCTTTTGGTTTTCGCTTTAGAAATGGCCTCTGCATAGGATATGTGAATGAAGTCATAAAGCTGCTTAGCACTAATAGCGTTGCCCAGAATTTCTAAGAGTTTGTCCTGTGATAGAGTAACCAGTTCCGAAATGCTCTTAACATGGTTCATTAAGACACGGCAATTTTTGGCATTTACACCTGGTATTTTTAATAAGAAGTCCTGTGGGCCAGGGTTATACTTGTCTGACTCAGGAACGATTTCAGAATCTGCTGTAATGGCCATTGCTATTGCTGCATCAGGCTGTGGCCTGTTCTGTTTCAACTCCTCAAACAACTCAGCAGTGGCATGGGGAGACGGACACCACAGAATACGTAACCTTGGGAAATGAAGAGTAAGGAGGGTGAGTTTAGAAGTAATATCGTTACTGGAAATCTCTTGATGTAGAAAGCCTCGTGAAGTGAGAGAGAAAGATTTGCTAGGGTCGAATTCAATCAGAAGAATTGGTCGTTTATAATAACGAGACATAGAAATGCATTGGGAATAAAGCCTCCCATTATTTAAGGAACCAATCAAATCACTGATACTCTTCCGCTCTATGCAGATATCAGGGGTGAGAATGTAATCTCCAACTTCCAAAGTAACAGGTTCAATGTCAATACCACGACGATGAATCAGAGATGGAAGCTCACTGCGAAATTCTCGCATATCCACTATTATAGTCTGTTGAACGCTCTTCTGGTCCTGTCCACCTAATGAGTAAACAATTTATAGTGAATCTCTTTCATATGAGTGACGTATGATTTAGGTCTTTTACATCTGTATCTATACAAATATATATTTACCACTGTATTTTGCATAAGACCACACATTTAAAGTTCTGCAAATACTTTTATAAAATCTCAGTGTTCAGGGTTTGTCATTTAATTAAGAAATTAGAAAAATCCTACAACTCAATATGTAGTACAGTTTGAATATTAGGGCACTAACATCACATCCAGAGTGTTGGGTTTTTTTTAAAACCTCAAATTGGAAAAACACCTTAAGGATATTTTCATTGCTTTCATAATGGATGGATACCACCCCTTCGATCCAGAGATCCCAAGTTTAGTATGGGATTTACTATACCACTGAATCAGCCTATCACTAACTAGCATGCACCTACTAGACAAAGTTTTAAAATGCAGCTGTATTGAGCATATATAAGAATTTACTAAGAAGGCTTTGCAAGATCTGTGAGCCTTGTGAGAGGAATTTAAACTATAGTAAATGGCTATTGAGTAATTATGATTCAACTGGCTGATAATGAGAATTTTAATCCTTCTGTAGACAAAAATCTATTTAAACACACTAGGTAAATGTAGACAAAAAAAGTTGTACTCAAAGAAAATTATGCTTACCTTACCTTAAACTCTAAAAAGCAAGGAACATTGACAGTTTGGTATGTACCTGCTCATATTTACTCCCAACCGTCCGCCACCCAAATGAGATAGTTTAATCATATTATTGATGTATCTGGGCCTTTACATATTTGCAGGAGGACAAGACCTCACCCTTGAATATAAACAAGTTTGGGTCCAGAGCTGGCATAGATGGGGCTGGGAAAGATATAAGTGATGGAAAGCTAAGTGAAAGTAGCAAGTTTTAAAGAGGGATTTAAAAGATAAAAGTAATTTTGTTTCTGACACAAACTAAAGTTCTAGGTGTGGGTGGAGGGTGGTCATTATTAAACTGAAAGTGGGAGGAGACAAATGGAGCATAATGAAGAACAGATTAGGTAGAGCATATGGCAAGAGAGGAATGCTGAAGGAAATGAGAGCCAAGATGTAGGCAGGGAGCTGTGAAGATAATGGCAGGGGCAAAGATGAGAACAAGGAATTTGAATTTCTAAGGAAAGGAGAGAAAAAACAGTGAAGAGATTGAAATAGAAACAAACATTGTCAGAGTGGCACCAAAAAAAGATGATTTTTTTCTGCAATGTTTTGGATAGAAAGCTGAGAAGACACACATATTGAGGATGTATTATGTATCTATTCTTTGCTTTGTAACCAAAACACTGCAGCAAAAATCTCCTTCCTTTTGCAACCACTCTGACAATATTTCTCCTTTATTTGAATCCCTTCACGGGCTTCTTCTCTTCTTTGAAGAAACTATTTGTGGAACACTCAAAATTAATGAATACATTTGCTTTTGAGGATGAAAACTAAACCTTAATCTTCCATCAATAGAGCTGTCAGTTGGCTGAATTTGCACATTTGTTAGGTATTGGCTGAATTCTGTTTACCATAAGCACAGTCCTTTCTACCAAGTTTTTGGATATTCATATTAGTTTTCCTATATATGTTTATCTTTCTACATTCTAAGTAGTATATTCTGTGTTCAGTTTGCAAACGAAACCTACTCACTCTATAAGTCAATGGGAATTATGCACATCTATCAAAAGAACAGAAGGCTCTGATGCCCAAATTTTCTGCTTTAAAAGAACAGCACCACTTTAAACTCTCCCCCTTCTTAAGTCTTCACACAGCAGGTATCATTCACTCTGGCTGAGAAGAAATAAACAGGCCTCCTTACAGAGTCAGTTAATACAGCTACTTTTATCAGTCAGAGAAGCTGGCTGTGTGAGCTGCTCAGCACTGCTTCCTGCCACCTTCCAAAACGTATAGCAGCACTTCTGTGGCACTTCCAAACATCACTTGCCCAGGCAACTAGACTTTCAGTCAAAAGAAAGATTTTTTTTTATAAGGCAGTGCAGGACATTTAAGCGACAGACCTGGCTCTGCATGCAGATTAGACCAAATTTAGTCCCAGAACAAGTGAGTTCAGCTCTCGAAGATAATGGCAATTGCACCCACTGCCAACACAGCTGATTTTCACCTATGTATTTTTAAATGCTCTGACAGGTATCTTGGAGCATTATGCCAGGCTTTATACAAAAATCCTTTTAAATGGCACCCAAAGGTGTGCTAAGCACTTTATAGACACAAAATAAGAGATTCTTGCCTTGAAATGCATGTGGTGTAAGTAGATAACACATTCACAAAGGTGTTCAGAGAAAGGATACAAAACAAGATGACTATAAGCAAGAATTTAGTTACACTTTAATCGTATTCTAACTTGTTCTTTTATCCTTATGAGCTGATCTTTTAGATAGTTAACTTCTGCATGTCTTTTATAAATTTGAACCTTTGATTAAAAAAAAAAAAAAGCCAGCCACTTTCCCTCTTACTGCAGCACTTGTAGCCTTGCCCTGAGGAGTTCACCCCTACACCGATTTGTGTTCACTCTCTTCCATGCATTGACTTATATAAAACAGATGCATCTTGCGGAAAGATATTGCTGTCACTCCCATTCTCTTTCTGCCTTAAAATCTCACAATGAGAGAGAAGGGACAAGTTCTTTTGCCCACTGAAATCAACTGGAGTTTTACTATTACTTTAACAGATGAAGGATTGAGCTCTTATCAATCAATTTGAAACATTAACTGCATAACTGCAAGTCATGACATCTTCCCTCTAATCCAGGAGGATAGGATGTGACTTTCTACAATACTCAGCCACAAAGATGGTTAGATTTACTACATGCCATTTCTACAGTGATCCAAGGTTCTCCATTTTCACCTCTAAAGGGCAGGGTGCACTGATTCTGTAGCACTTTCTAGACTCTGAGGACAGAGATCTGAATTCAAATGCCAACATGTTACTGCTAGACCATTAAGAGCAAGCATGACAGATTTCTGAAATAACAATATGCAAGATATTTCTGTCAAACACCTCTCATCATATAACCCAAAGCCATACAAGTAGCTCCAGGAATTGCTAAAACTCACCTGCTTTGCGTGTGTCAGTAGAAACAGTTGCAGAAGTAGAATCTCTTATGAGATCCAAGTTTGTTTCATCTCTGCCTTCTCTTTCCTCAGGGATAACCATGCTGGCCTTCTCTCTAAAGAATTATTATCAGAGGAACAGACACATTTGGAATTACTTGCATTATATTTTGTAGCTATTCAGGCCTGGGTTTTCAAGGATAAAAGTGTGACAAAAACATTTTCTATCTGGCTAACAGCAACAAAGAACTCACATTGTTTAGCATTGCCTGCAAATCTGATCAGAATTACAATTTATTTTAGCTTTCAGGACATTAAGGACCAGATTCTGATATCCTTATTCATCATGATTAGTACTTTACTCTGTGAGGAGCCTCATCTGATTTGTGTGGGATTCCTCCTGAAATAAGGTACTAAACACATGACATTAGCATAATCTAGCCCTAAGTATCAGCACAAACATTGAACTCTGTGGTATCATTCCAAAATTTAATGCTCTCTTCCTCCCATGAAACTATATAAAGCCATGAAAACCAGCACAAGTTGCTAGGTATCTTGCAAAACTTACTATTCTGGAAACCAAGAACAAACTTTAAGCTAGTTTCCCTTACAACATTGGTACACAGCTCTGAATATCATCCAAAAGGCTGCTTGAGCCTGTCAAATTTCCGACTTTTTGGGCAAACAGGTCTTTCAGAAGAGGACTGTGGAAGATTCTCTGATTAATGTTGAAAAAATAGTAAAATTGGAAGCTTATACAGACATTTTACATAAATAAGAAAAAAGACCTATATTTAAGAAGTGGACATAAACATGAAACAGTTGATGTACTAGAAAGCTAGCAAGCCCACTTAAGTTACCGAATGAGTTTTTCAAAAGCTTCTTTTTCTTTTCTCAGCACAGTGAGATAGCGCTGTTCTTCTGTCGAACCTCCATATACAAGGAAATAAACCCTGTAGGTCAGGAAACAATGTACTTCAGGTCACAAAACACACAATTTTATCCTGAAACCAGCATGAACATCAGTATTGGAGACAAGCAGCTTTAAGTGCTTGAAAAATAAATATTTGACTAAAAATAGACCCCACTATTTACACTTCTACTAAAGTTTAACAGATTCATTTTGATCAGTTTGAGTTCTTCTATCCAAAAAACTCCCCTTTTTCCAAAAGAAGGATAAGTGTTAAACTCTGGAATGCAACTGGAGTGGATGAGACAGTGCCCTGCTCAGAGCTGATTTACAAGACAAGCTAGTCCTTTTACAAAAAGCAAGGAGGAAATAAAAACTGAGAGATAATGTCTTCCTTGCAGTTACATGCAGTCTTCTCAGAATGATGTTTATAAAATAAATGAAGAGGTAGGAATACTTTAAAAAAAGCACTACGAAAGAACATAAGTTATGAGAAAAACAACAAACTGAGATTTAGTATAACTTCTCTGTAAAGGGAATCATCGGGTCCCATTTTGCAAGTGTCTCATTCACCACAGCCATCATGTATTTTGCATAAACACACGTGGACAAGTTAAGTTTCTATTCTATAAACATGCACATAAACAACTAATTGATTCCTGTAATTAGTTTGAAATATTAATAAAACTATCAAAAAATGTCTTCAGCAGAGCAGCGTTCAATTTTTGCTGTTATCAAAATGTCAGGCAATTATGTCAGTTGATATTCTTCTGCACCTCTTCCAACATTGTGTGGGAAAAGCTATTGGTTCTTGCACCTATGTGATGTTTACTGCATCTGGCTTTCCTGCCCTCTCCTGAAGGATTAGGGTTGACATGATTTGACTGCCTGCAACTCCAAAAACAGGAGCAATAAATTGGATAATTAAAAATAAGATACATCAACTAATGGCCCAGCAGCTACACATTTAAAATATCTTATGATTTCTGCAATTTTAGGTACACTCTTAACCCCACCCGCCCCAGCTGGACCTTAACTCACTATTAGATATACATTGCTTTCTCTATAAAACTGTTCTTTCAACTGCAAGGTGTACACATTTATACTTGTATAGTAAATCCTCTTTAAATTCACACCCTACCTTATTGCAGATTAACTTGCAGTAAATTATAGCCTAACCTTGCATGAGAGAAGTCAAGCAGTAATTCAAGTCAAGAAGATTGCACTAGCTCAAGAGGGCAGAGAGCACTGTGTTCAATTTTACCTTTTGCATTTCCTGATATTTTTGCATTTAAGTTTGTATCCTCTATGCTACAATAAATGCAAGTTTTGCATTTTATCAATTTATCCGCAGTGAACAACTTACATGGAGCTATTTCCATCATCTCTCTTCCTCCCTCCCCACCATGTTCAAGATATAGCCAAGTGTTTTCTTGATGACATATTTGAAGCATCATTAACATTAGAAAACTTGAAGCAGAATGATCTTAATTTCCTAATCATGTTTTCCTGTACCTGCCCTAACAATATGTTTCTGAATAATCTGCCCAACAGTAGGGTTAGGTTTCAGGATGAGTGTAAAGAATAAACTCTCAGAAGGAGCATACAAATATGAAAACGGAGGAGCTTGGTCGGGAAGCAGAGAGAATTTAGCAAACTCCCTTTGGATGTACAGCCAACATGAAATATTTTATACACACCTAGTACTATACCTCCCCTGCACCACCCATGAAGAATATCTACAAGATTAAATGGGAGATCTCTAAAGCAGGGTACAATATATGCAATTGATTACTGGTGTATTGATAAATTGTTAAGGGGGTTTGACATCCATTGGAGAAATAAAATTATATATATAAAAACTTTTTTAAGAAGGGTAAATTACAGTCTACATGTTCAAATTTTAAACTGAAAAAAGAGACAGATTAGGAATTAGATAGAGGAAAACTAAATAAAGCCATTAATTGATTTTCTGGGTTCACTTCCAAAAGATCTCAACAATGAACATTTTTTTTTTGGTTTTGATTTTTTAAAGAGCTAAAATTAGAGCAACAGCATTCTGTTATTACCAAGTCAACTTGCCTCAAGGGCTTCCCAGGCCTGCTTGCCTTGTAGATTTCCAGCTGCCGAACAAAAGTTAGTTCTGCATCATACATCACTACATATCTTGGTTCCACTTCATGCAATAGCCGAGTGAGAGCATAGGGGTCACTACAACCCTGCAATGGATGAATAATAGTTAAGGGTTTTTTGAAGATACCATAATAAGCATCTGATGCTAAATTTAGATGGAAATCTTCAGGTTTGGTTTCCTCTATATTGATTTCTTCACTGCTGCTTAATTCCTTATATCCCTCCATCTCCTCTGCTATGTCTTCCTCCTCTGTTTTTCCCATCATTTGGGTTAAAGTCAAGTCTTGTTTCTTCATGATTTTGTTTTGTTTTGAGGAGGCCTCTACTTTGGCTTTTTTGGCTTGAGGTCTTTTGTCTGATTTGGCATTTCCTTTGGACTGGACAGCTTTTCTATCCTTAATCCATGCTTCTGCAGCTCTTTCATCCTTCCCAAAAGTTTTGTTATAGAGCCTCATTAAAAGTGCCTCTGCTCCAGCAATAATATACTCTCTCAGTTGTGCACAAGTTCGGTCATCACTGGCACAAATAAGCACTTGCCCTGCAGTCAAGAAATAATATTATGTTTATAATTTGTTACACTGCACTTTTTTATATCCAATTACAAGAATCCTCTTGGGCAGAGATATAAATTGTTTTAAAATGATCTCAGGAGTACGCTTGCCAAATGTCTTTACACTTTTTACTAGTTGCTGCTCTGGAATTTTGGGGACAGTCTAAGTTGTGTGATTTTTTGTTTTGAACTGAACAAAAATCAAAGCACAGAAAGTCAATGAAAGTTCATTGTTCTTTACTCCTAAACTGTCAGAATCAGAAATGTTTTTCTTCTGACCAATTGAAATGAGACAGATGTAGCATATAGTGTAACTTTTTTCTTTGCACCCTGAAATGAAATGAAAAACACCACATTAACCGAACCTGTTCTAATTTTCAACCATTTCCATTTGCATTAATGAGCCCAGAACACACAAAAGCACATAATGCTATTGTCGTTTGAAGTCCCTGACTGACTCTCTTTTTGAAGACTGAAGCTTCCCCACAAGCTGCTTCAGGTGGACTCCTCCTCAGCAAGGGGTAGGGCCAGCTGATGCTATCATAAGAGCACGAGGGGAGGGGAGAAAAGAGCACTTGTGCCCCTCATTGTCTCCCAATAGAATTTGGTACAGTTTAGGGGAAGGATAACTCGACAAAGAGGTGAGACAGTAAAGGAGTTAGTCAGGAGCAACTATGCGCCACCCCCACAATCCAGCATCTACAGCACTCAGGGGATAGAGGGGTGCCAAGTAAGGTGCTGCACTCTCACAATGGTCCAAGCTTCACAAGATGGAATGAGTTGTAGCTCAACTCCACCAGATTTTCAACCCAGAGCAAGATCATGGTGTCCCCCCAAACCTGGAAAGGCAGCTACACTACTAGGAAGTGCAAGTGAGACACACACACTCTTGTGTAGCTCCTATGGCTTTGGAGGATTTATCGAGGGGGAGATCTGCTTGTCAAATGTTTAAAAGTACTGTAGGACTTCCTCTTCAGAAGGCTGGAGTATGTACAACTACTACAGGCTTACATATAAGGTATACTAATTGTTATGGTAATTGACATGACCATGTAACAATAGACAAATATAGTTATTTCAAAGATTCTAGTTGTTTTCATGGTGGTACAATGGGGGTTAAGGGTGCATGGGTGACCTTAATTAAGTATTGGCATCACTTGAATGTTTGGGTCTGGATTGTTTGAGGATAAAGTAGAAGGTTAAGGTTGAACTTCCAGAGTAATGTTCGTTTTATATTTTTTATTGAGAAAGCTATTCTCAAGGATTTGGGGGATGAAGTTAGAGTCTTTAATCTTTAAATAGAGGTTAATTAAGTGTTTTGTCTGGGAAAAGTTATTTTCCACATATGGCTTAATCATATATCCTCTACCTCACACTTAGCAATGAAGAGGAGAGGAATGTTTTCACTTCAGGAGCTTTTGTTGGGACCAGTTTTTATTATCTGTATCCTCTTTGAAATATAGATACACTTGTATGCAAGAGACTTAATTAACTTTGCAGAGACTACACACCTAGTCCATCCCTTCATTGATATTTCACTATATACAAACTACTAGAGGGGTATAAACAGAGTCTGCCTGTCCAGGAAATATCTTAACCTAGGTAGATTGTGGCTGGGATTTAAAAGAAAAAAAAAAAAAAAAAAAGGCACATGATTTAGGAGCACAAGTTCCATTAAAACTCAATGGACCCTGTGCTGCTAAGTCACTTGTCTGTTCTGTAGACATAGCCTTTCTACCCATATAACCGTGTCATTCAGGGACTCAAAGAGGTGTGAGCCCTAACCAGACTTTTGCTGCCACAGCTATGTCGTAGCATAGAGGCAATTATACCAGCGTAACTGTGCTTTTACCAGTATAGCTTTTTTCCCCGCTTGGGCAGAAGGTTATACTATATCGTTACAAACCACTGCTTTCTTGGTATAGCAGTATCCACACTAGGACCAATTTGCTGGTATATATCAGCATTCCCATCCTGGCAAAACACTCTTACAGTAGACAAATCTGCAGTGGTGCTACCTCTAGAATCTAATTGATTAGGAATATAGGCTCCTAACCTGTTTCACTTCACAGATGTCTCTAATCAGAAACCATAAGAGATGAGTGAAGGTGGTGGGGGTGGTGGGAGAAGACAGTTGTGGTAAAAAATTTAATAGTCTGTACTGTTTTATCCATTTGACTACCATATCTATGTTTGGTTGGCTTAAGAGAGATTTTTTTAAGGCAGGCATGCTCCCAACTTGTAGGTATGTCCACAGGTTAGAGTCCCTGTGTGCATTCTTAGCGTCCTCCAGGTGATATGCATACGGTTGCTCCTTAAAGTACTTGGTGGCAAAAAAGGGTGGAAGAGGGCCTGACAGGGAGCAGAGAGCGTCCCCTACCAGGTCAACCAAGGCAGGAGAAAGGAAAGATCGGGGGAAGCCACCAGGGCTAGTGGGGCATGGGAAAAAGAGGCATATTCGAAATGAAACAAGAATAAGAAAATGGACAGTGAAAAGATATGATGGTGGCAACCATGGCATCAGGAGATAGAGTGGGAGAGGGCTAGGATGCCCACATGCCAATCATAAAGGTGTAGTCAACACAAAATGTTGGTTGCAACACTGATTTTAAGTTATGGGCTTTCATAGGTTAATGTGTTCAAAGGCACATTTCAAGTTCATGAATTTACAGTGCTTTCAAAAGCTCATACCTTTTTATTTTACACAGAACTTCTCTCAAATTCATAAATATTACACATCTAGTCCTTTGGTAAGACTTTCAGAAACTTAATTGCAGTTCTGTTCTCTTATAAAACAGATTAACCAAATGAGAAACATTTAGTCTTCTCTCACCTGGCCCACCAAGATGCTCACTGTTGTTGTTCTCAGATTCAATCTCTTTCAATACTTCTCTTAAAGCCTCCCACTTTGGGTTGCTTTCTAAGACCAGTTCCCTTTTCAGTTCTGAAATACAATAAAGGAGAATTAATTTAATATAGCAGCTTTCACAGTCAACATATTCCTAAGAGCTTCAGAATAATGAGTTAGATGCTGATAATGTAATGGCTCTTGGCAAATTCAACAACAGCCCACATTTGCAACTTGTTATGCTGGGAGGTGGAGGAAGGCAATAGCTATCATATAAACCTATTTATAAATAGGAACAAATGCTATTTTGAAACAAAGATAAACGTTCATATTTTACTTGTTTAATTTAAAAACCTCTTAATTATAAGATTGCTTTTATAACAGTGGCTATACACACACACACACACACAAAATGAAAACATCATCAGACTAATATTAAACTAAACTTTGTAGTGGCTCAAGAACAATTTTACAGGACCTCCACCAGCAACCTGCTCTGCAACCTGGGCAAGTCACTAACTCTCTGTGCCTTTGCTTCCCCTCCCATTTTCTGTCTTGTCTTGTCTACTATAGTCCTAGCACCAGAGAGCTTATATCTCAATGTGTTAGTACAGCACCTAGCACAACATCGTCCTGATCTCAATTGGGGTATCTAGGAGATACTGTTATACAAACGTACAGAACATTAGAAACACCAGCATAATTTTGTAAACTGAATTAACAAACCAGTGAATTCATGCCTTCTTTCTGAAGTTATGAATCTATCTTTTTAAGTGTAGCAGACTAAGAACTTTTGATTTATATTTTGGATTTATAATTAGCAACAGCAGATAGTCCTGCATGGAGTAAATTCATGTTTCTAGGTAGTCGGTGTGTGCTTTGCCTCTAGAACTCCTTACAAACTACTAATGTTACCTAACATCTATATGAGGCTTTCCAGTAGTAGACCACAAAATACTTTAAAAAGTGGCTAAATCACAACTAATCCCCCTTTTACAGATGCGACTCTGACATTTAGAGATGAAGTAACTTGGTTGAAGAAGATTTTTTGAAGGGATCTTTTAGTAAACATACTTCAGAATAAAGACAAATTCTTTGTGAACCAAAAACTCAAATTCAATGAAGTCAGCATTAGAAATGCTCACAATACCTTTTCCCTCTTTTATATCCATTTTTTCAGATACTTTGCTTTTCTTACTTATTTTGTCATCTGGAATGTGATAAACTCTCGCTCGAGCATTTACAAACATTGAAGTACTCGAATCAAGAAATAGCCATCCTAAAGGTGGAAGACAATATTAATAGTCAATTAGGCATTTGCAACATGCTCATTTCAACCCCCTCAAAAAAAGAAAGCCCAAAATCTTTCCTCTGAAACAGTTGTATCTTGCAAAGACAGTAATTATATAACAAGCATGTAGTACAACAATGCAAGTTTCTGATATATTTTATACATTAAGTAACAGCAGTTAAGTGGGAGGGTGAAAGCATTAACAATCTATAAAACCTCCGTCCTTATGGCTAAGTACATAAGCTTAATTAGAAACTTTAGTATGGGTTTTTGACTATTCAAAAATAAATCAATCGATCAAGGTTTCACTCATGTATTAACTTCTAGGATGTTATTCACCTCATACCTGAATTCTGACCAAATGCTTTTTCAGTTGCTCTCAATGACTCCACAAGGTTAAGAAAAGTGACACAATCATACTGAGTTAGATACTGTAGCAAAGTACGCAATATCTTCAAATCCTGAACCAAAGATTTCGTCTTAGCTCCAAGTTGGTGCCAAAGAGGATCTAAATAGTGACGAATTGTCTAGAAATATAAATTGGAAAGTTAAGTGTTGCAAAACACAAACTGCAGAAATCTATGCTGGAATGCATCAGCAGAGCCTCATGAAACTTTTAACATTGTTTTTTGGGTTTTTTTGGTCAGGAATTTATTGTTCATTCTTCCTTCCCATGGGGAGGGAGTATGGCTCCAGCCCCCTGGGGGTGTCTGTGGTTCCTGCCCCAGGAGGGAGGAGAGGAGACCCTGAGTGTATGTGTGGTGATTCCTGCCTCTGTGGTGTGAAAGGCCCTTGATGGGGTGGTTGCAGAGCAAGCCTATCCCCCACTCACCCTGGAACAGTGGAACCTGTGTTACAGGGCTGGGCCTGGCTTCCTGCTCCAGGTGTTGTTACCTGTTAATACGGGGTAGCAGTACCACTCACTCAAATTTGGCCTGACCGCTTCTTCTGTCATGATGATAGAAGGGTGGCCAGGCCAAACCCCAGTGGTGCTGTGGACACGCACGCCCGGTCACAGTGCCTGGAGCTGGGAGCTGCCACTGCAGGGTAAATTTTTCATTTTATTTTGTTTTAATCTTTGTTTTATTTCATATCTGCAAAAAAACCACAGGGTTCTACACATCAGCCCCTTTTCTTTGTAATAGATTTAGGGCCTGAATCAATATCCACTGAATGTTTCCACTGACTTTCATTGAGATTCAACTAGCTAGAGACATAAAGGGTAACAAGAAAACATTCTATAAATAAATTAGAAGCAAGAGGAAGATCAAGGAGAAGGCAGGTCCATTATTCAAGGATGGGGGAAGGGGAACAACAACAGAAAATATGGAAATAGCAGAAATGCTAAACGACTTTTTTGTTTCTGTATCCACCAAAAAGTTTAGTAGCAATTGGGCATCTAACTTAATGAATGCCAGTGAAAATGAGGTAGGATCAGAGGCTAAAATAGGAAAAGAACAAGTTTAAAATTACTCAGACAAGTCACATGTTTTCAAATCACCATGGCCTGATGAAATATATCCTAGAATACTCAAGGAGCTGACTGAGGAAATCTGAGCCATTAGCAATTATCTTCAAAAAGTCATGGAAGATGGGTGAGTTTCCAGAGGACTGGAAAAGGGCAAATATAATGCCAATCTATAAAAGAGGAATAAGGACAATCCAAGGAATTACAGACCAGTCAGCTTAACTTCAGGACTTGGAAAGATAATGGAGTAAATATATAAGCAGCAATCTGCAGACACCTAGAAGATAATAAGGTGATAAATAACAGTCAGCCTGGATTTGTCAAGAAGAAATCATGTCAAACCAAACTAACAGCTTTCTTTGACAGGGTAACAAGCCTTGTGGACAGAAGGGAAGAGGTAGATGTGGTATATCTTGTCTTTAGTAAGGCTTTTGATACAGCCTCGCATGACTTCATAACAAATTAGGGAAATACAAACAAGATGAAGCGAGTTTAAAATGGGTGCATAACTGGTTGGAAAGCCATTCCTAGAGAGTAGTTATCAGTGTTTCACAATCAAGCTGGAAGGGCATATTCAGTGGGGTCCCACGGAGATCAGTTCTGTTCAATACCTTCATCAATGATTTTGATAATGGCATAGAGTACACCTATAAAGTTTGCAGACGATATCAAGTTGGAGGGGGGTTTGGAAGTGCTTAGGAGGGTAGGATTACAAATCAAAATGATCTGGACAAACTGGAGAAATGGTCTGAAGTAAATAGGATGACATTCAATAAGGACAAATGCAAAGTACTCCACTTAGGAAGGAACAGTCAGCTGCACGCATGCAAAATGGGAAATGACTGCGTAGGAAGGAATACTCTGGAAAGGGATCTTCGGGTTATAGTGGATCACAAGCTAAATATAAGTCAACACTAACACTGTTGCAAAAAAAGCAAACACCATTCCGGGCTGTATCAGCAGGACTGTTGTATACAAGACAAGAAGTAATTCTGCTCTATTCCAAGCTGATTAGGCCTTACTTGGAGTATTGCGTCCTGAAATGTGGCACCCAGAACTGGAAAGATGTGGACAAATTTGAGATACAGTCTAGAGAAGAGTAACAAAAATGATTAAAGGTCTAGAAAACATGATTTATAAGGGAAGATTGAAAAGATTGTGCTTGTTTAGTCAGAGGAAAAGAAGACTGAGGGAAGGACACGATAAAAGTTTTCAAGTACATAAAAGGTTGTCATAAGGAAGAGAAGGGAGAAAAATTGTTCTGTTTAACCTCTGAGGACAGGACAAGAAGCAATGGGCTTATATTGCAGCAAGGGAAGTTTAGGTTGGACATTAGGAACAACTTCCTAACTGTCAGCATGATTAAGCACTTGAATAAACTGCTGAGGGAGGTTGTGAAATCTCCATTATTGGAGATTTTTAAGAGCAAGTTAGACAAAGAGCTGTCAGGGATGATCTAGATAATACTTAATGCTCCTTGAGTGCATGGGACTGGACTAGAAGACCGCTCAAGGTCCCTTCCAGTCCTACAAGCCTATGATTTTGTAGTAATTGTATCAGGCCCATAGTGTCCAAATACAGGTATCATTACAAGTGTACAGAAGTTTTATAACAAAACATATTACAGTTACTTAGCCAAAAGTACCCAAATAAAAACATATTTAATAGTTATAATATTTACAATAAGTAAACGAGTATCTTGGAAATTTAGTGAAATATATGCAATTTTATATAAAACATAACTGAACAATTAACAGATATCTGCATCCTCTACTGCATTAAGTGTAGATTTTTCTTCAAACACAGCTCCTGGGAGAAGGAAACATACCTATCTAATTTCACTTGAGCTGCCTTGCGGCCTTAGTATTCAGTACACTTTATTCAATGAAAGAAGAAAGCACCATATCATCTTATTCTCAGAAGAGATGAGTACCCTAGACATGGGTAATTCTGGTATCTTTATAAAACAAAAACATTTTCTACAGAAAGCCTCATGTTAACATAAAAGCAGAGATAATGAATGTAAGTAAACTGTGTCACAAAGTGAATGCTGAAGTATGTGGTTGTACTCTGCAAGAGGACATCAACCAAGTTGCAGCTTTACTACCAATGGCAATATAAAACATTGTTAATGACATACAGCAACTCGATACAGAAACAAATACACTAGGGTATATGCTGCTTTCCATGCACAGGAAGAGATCCTACTAATAAGAACATGAACATGTTGTCAAGAAAGAAGTACTGTACCCCTTATTTATCTCTTCTTTAATATTAAGGACATATTCTGAGCAGAAACTGTACAGCCATCTTAAATCTTTAAAATGCTATTATGACACAGTGGGTAAGATAATATATTTTATTGGACCAAATTCTGTGAGTGAGAAAGACAAACTTTTGAGCTCTTCTTCCACCCTCTCTGTCTCTAATATCATGGAACCAACCCAACTACAACACTGCATACATTAGTACACAGTAACAGATGGTAATTATAAAGCTTACTTTCCCATTTGATATAGCTAACTACAAAAAATAAGGAATTAAACATAAAAGACTAAATAGCTAAACTACAGAGAAATAATTTAGTCTTTAAAATGTTAAAAATTGCCCCATTATTATTATTTGTGTTACCATAGCCCTAGTTGCGGAGCAGGACTCCACTGTGCTAGGCATTGTACAAACATAGACCAAAAAGACGGTCCCTGAGATTATAATCTAATTTTACAATGGCAACTACGCACAATCAACACTACAGATTACTACAATTCTCAGTTTACAATGGCAATGACCATGCTGAAGGTGAGGTTTTAAATTGCTTCTAGATATTTTTTGGAATTATAACAGTACATTATTTTAGAGAATGCTAACTAGTAAAGTGACCTGCATTCTTTACAGTTATGTCATAGCAAACAAAAACAAAATTTACCTTGTCAAAAGGTTTTCCAATAGCATTTTCTAATGATAAGTCTTCTACTTCAAGAGCTGGGTTAAAGCGTTTGAGTTCTCTCAGACACACATTCAGGATGTCCAGTATAGAGGTCTGGATGGTGAGCATGGCAGGGGTCATGGATACATGTATTTCCACCACTTCAGGTTTGTGTTTCTCTAAAAATGAATTCACTGCTATATGAAACCTAGGGATAAAATAGCTTATGAAGATTTATATGAGCAGTACAGAATCCTTGTAGGCTTAGTGTCACAATTATTTAATACATTCACATAAAATGAGGTTTAGAATCAGTGTAAGTTAAACCACCATGCTAACTGAAAAGTGCACAGTGTTCTACAGAAGTGAGGGCATTTGCCAGGGTGTATTACCAGCCTCAAGAAACTATGGTTTGATCACACCTGTATTAGTCCTTGTCAAGTATCAATAGAATAACAAAGCTCATATACATAAGGAGATGGAGAATTACAACATTATATAGTAGAACCCCAATTATCTGGTCTAATTGGGACTGGGGCCAGATCAGATCATCAAAGCTCCAGATAAACTAGAGAATGGGAAAATGCAATGCTGCAGCACCATCTATGGGCCACAGGAGAGATCACTGCTTCTGGCCCTAGTCCTGGTTGTTTGGTAAATATGGAGAGATGGTTAAGGGTGGGTTAGATAAAGGGGGTTGTATTGTATTCCACAGAATAACCATGGATGGGCCAAATCCTGCAGTCCAGTGGAAAGGAAAAATCCCATATCGCAGGCAGAAGAGTAGGGTCCAAATCCTGTGTAGCCCAATAAATACACTAGGGTATAGGCTGCTTTCCATGTATAGGAAGAGATCCTACTAATAAGAACATGAACATGTTGTCAAGAAAGAAGTACTGTACACCTTATTATCTCTAATATTAAAGCCATATTTTGAGCAGAAACTGTACAGCCATCTTAAATCTTTAAAATGCTATTATGACACAGTGGGTAAGATAATATATTTTATTAGACCAAATTCTGCGGGTGAGAAAGACAAGCTTTTGAGCTCTTCCTCCACTCTCTGTCTCTAATATCCTGGGACCAACCCAACTACAACACTGCATACATTAATACACAGTAACAGCCCAATAAATCCTGTAGACCCTCAGCTGTCCATACAAGTATCAGGACCCCTTTATAATGCTCCTCTCAGCCATTCTATACCCTAGTACATAGAAGGGAATTAATGTTGATAATGGAGTATGGTATGAGGAGCAGTTGCTCATCTTATCTGCCCCCTCCAAACTTAAGTGCCCATCTTCAGGACTCACTGAACCTCCAACTTGTAGAGGGCATCTCATGATTTAGAAGCAAGAGAACATTGTGCATAGCCCGTTCACCCTTTCCTGCTCCAATTAGGCACACTTTTGTTTTAGCTGTAGAAGGGAGCAAAAGCTTCTGAAGTTACTGCTTACAGTGGCATGTGACAGACCAAAGGAGGAAAAGGTGAGTGGACCACTTGACAGAATGGGCTAAAGAAACAGTAAAGTGGGATACAACAGATGATTTTCCTATCCAATGCAAAAACATGTTCTCTGTATTTTCAATGTTCATTGTCTCACCTGGAGTAAGACAAGAGATTTCAATACTGTTCCAGGCTTTGCTCTGACTCACTATAAGACCTAAAGCAAATCAAACTCTGTGCCTTAGTTTCCATCAGTCAAATGCAGATATTCTTTAGACCTATATACACATTTTAAAGATCTTAGCTTTTGATTTAAAGCTGGATATTGAAGACATAAACCTAAGAAAAACTACCACAATCCAAAAAAAAAAGACTCTCAGTTAATAAAAATACATTGTGCAGTAGCAAGGCATCTTACCTTGGCCAAAGATAAAGTTTCCGTACAAAGAGATTTCTCATCACTCTTTCCACATGACAAAAGCCAGTATTAAAGGCAATGGCATTGTCTGTAAAAGCTTTGATGAACCCTTTCTTGTTCTTCTGGCGAAAGAGTCGCAAGATAAATGCTTCCTGACAAGACTCAATGATTCTGTGTGCTTTGTATACCAAAATGCCTGGCAGAAGATGAGGTTTTCAAATTACACAAATGGAAAAAAAAGTTAAAATATTGTGTCTATTTTTCCACAAGAATGTTTTATTCTTTAAATATTTTGCCAATTAAACAGCAATAGGAATTAAAATCTTCTATCATATGCTGTAAATATGGCATCATGTAGGACCAGTTGAAACAGTTCTCAAACCCCACAAAACAACCCCTTCTCCTGAACACTATAGCTGTGTTAATAAGACATCTTTAGATAAAAAATACTAACACTTAAATGGAAAGGAGACAAAAAGGAAAACAGTAGGGCTTAATTTGGATTCTTAGAGTTACATTAGAAAATTCTGGAAGTTATCCTAGAAATTTAAGATGCTGGTAAGTTAGATGTTAACACAGTATTATCAAATTGCAATGTAGGGATTTTAAAGGCCACATTATTAATTTATCTACAAAAGGTTGTAACCTACAGAACTGAAACACTTGATGACATTTTGTTCAAGCTTCTTTCATTACTAAAGAACCCCTCGAGACATTTCTTTAGCATATTTTCTATGATTTTCATAGATTCATAGATTTTAACGGCAGAAGGAATCACTATGATTCTAGTCTGATTTCCTGCAAAACACAGGCCGTACAATTTCACCAAGGCAACGTCTATGCTACCAAAAAATGTGTATTTCTAACAACTGTTAAAATGCTAGGGTAGACAAGGCAAGGTGTACTTTAAACATGTGTTAGGTGGTTGAGGTAAACCATATGGACAAGCCTAGGGGTTGCGTCACCCAGTTGAAACTACACCTTGCCTTGTCTAGGATTTAAACCCATTATTTAACACACATTAAAAAATATTTTTTCCTAGTGAAGACAAGGCCAGTTAAACTATAGCAACTCTTTTAGAAAGACATCTAAATTTTGGTTTAAGGACTTCAAACTCCAGAGAATCCACTATATCCCTAGGTAAGTTGTTCTAATGATTAATCATCTTCCTTCTAAAAAAATTGCATCTTATTTCCAGTCTGAGTTTGACTAGCTTCAGCTTCCAGCCATTGACCTTGTTATGCCTTTGTACATTAAGTTTTGACACTTCTAATCATTCTTCTAGTACTTTTCTGAACTCCTTCCAATTTTTCAACTTCCTTTGCAAAGGACTGACCGTATTTCAGTAATAGTCTCACTAATGTTGTACACAATGATAACACCCTTCACTACTTTTATTCCATATTCCTCTGCTTAAATATGCAAGATCATATTTACTCTCTTCCATTACCTTATCGCATTGGAAGCTTATGTTCAGTTGGTCATCCACCATGATCCTGAATTCTTTGAGTCACTGCATTTCAAAATAGAGTGCCCTCAATCTTGTAAGTGTGACCTACTTTCTTGGTTCCTGAATATATGACTTTGCACTTAGCTATAGTAAAATGCATGTTGTTCAAATAAGCCCATCTTGCAATGTGATCCAGATCACCCTGTAGATCTGACCTGTGCCCATTATTTACCACTCCACCAATTTGTGTTATTTGCAAACTTTATCAGAAATGATTTTATATTTTCTTTCAGCTCATTAACAAAGATACTGAATAGCATTGGGCCAAGAACCAGTAGGACCCCACTAGAAATGCTCCCACAGAATGTGCATTTACAATTAATTTGATATCAATTGGCCAGTTTAATTAATTTAATACATGCTACATTGATTTAAAAACAACTACATTCCTATAAACTGCTTAAAAATACTTATCCGTTTCATTGTTCATGCAATGCTGATTATATCTCATCTACTACTACTGTGTGAATTTGTAATAAAATTGCTTGTGTTCTCTAGCACTTAAGAATATAAGCCATATTTTTACAACAGGAGAGAACCCTATCCTGGGGAACAGTGACTCTGAAAGAGACTGGGGGGCATGGGGATAATCAGCTGAACACGAGCCCCCAAGTGTGCTGCTGGGGCCAAAAAGGGCTAATGCAATCCTTGGATCGGTAGACAAGGGAATAATGAGTAGGAGTAGGAAGGTTATTTTACTTCTATATTTGGCACCGGTGCAACCACTGCCAGAACTGCATCCAGTTCTGGTGCCCACAATTCAAGGATGTTGATAAATTGGAGATGGGTCAGAGAAAAGCCAAAAGAACGATTAAAGGATTGTAAAACATGCCTTCTAGTAAAAGATTCAAGGAGTTCAATCTGTTTAGCTTATCAAAGAGAAGGTGACTTTATCAGAGTCTTGCAATACCTCCATGGAGAACAGAAATTTGAAAATAGAGGGTGTCATTGTTCCTGAAGAAACTTCACCCCTTATCCTCTCTTTAAAGGCATTTGCTTAAGACTCAGACCTCTAGTCGTCACCTTACTTGGAGCAAACTGTTGTGACTCTCTCTTTTTAGATTGGGTATTTAGGTTACAATTCCTCCTTCATTTCATTACAATTATTCCAGCAGGTCTGAGTTTAGTTCAGCACCTGCAACTCTTCTCTCTCATAGGGGTAATGACAGAATAAGCAAAGTATTATTTATTCAGAACAAAAGCATTACAGAGAAAAATAGATCTTAAAAACAATAAGCCATTTACACGCAGTCCTTAGCTTAGCTGGCAGTCATCCATTTTCCACATGGAGACTATGGAAGGTTTCAAAGTCTTTAAGGCCCTATCCACAAGGCCTGTTCCTCACCATCACAGCATCATGCTGGTTTTTGGATTGGGTAAGAGTGATCCCTGTCTCCATGTAAGGGTGGTCACATTATACATTTCTCACTTTGTTTGCCAGGCTTCTTCAATCAGGTCAAACTATAATATGCAATTTCCCTCAGGGGTAGGGTGTGTGGGACTTCTCCAGACTTCTTTATCTGCCTAGGAATTTACATTTATTACCCCTCCCTCACCACAAGTTACCAGTGATTTTAGTTTTTGAAGGAAACTCCTGTAACCCCCCCATGGGACCAGAATATAATCCAAGCTCTTCAAAATACATACAATGTATACCAGCGGTTCTCAAACTGTGGGTTGAGACCCCAAAATACATTGTGACCCCATTTTAATGGGGTTGCCAGGGCCAGCATTAGACTTGATGGGACCCAGGGCTGAAGCTGAAGCCCAAGCTTCATCCACACCCAGGGTAATGGGGCTCAGGTTGCAGCCCCCTTTCCCCTCACCCAGGGTGCCAGGGCTTGGGTGCCAACCCCCCCCCACCTCGCCTTGGGGCATGTAGTAACTTTATCGTTAGAAGTGGGGGGGGTTGTGGTGCAAAGAAGTTTGAGAAACCCTGATGTATACACTTGATACAATAATCTTTGAATATCTCATGTATTCATAATATCTATCAGAGGTTTCTTCAGTCTAACAGACAAAGGTATAACAAGATTCAATAGCTGGAGGTTAAAGCTGGACAGATTAGAAATGAAGAGCAATTTTTTAAACAGAGAGAGCAATTAACCATTAGAACATATTTCGAAGGGTTTTGCTGGATTCTCTGTCACCAGAAGTTTTTTTTAAATCCCAATTGGATGTTTTCTCTGAAAGACTTTCTCTATTCAGCCACAGCTATCAGACTTGAAACAGGAATTAAATTCAGGTAAGTTCTCTGGCCTGTGTTATGCAGGAGTTCAGACTAGATCTCAACTGTCCCTTCTGGCTTTATAATCTATGCTTAGATTATAAAATGTAAGTTTTTTTCATAAAAGAAATGGATACATTGTTTGCATGTCTAGAGATATGAGATACATTTAAAAAGAAATGAGAACTTCACATAGAGTTTTTCTAGAATTATTCCATCCTTTCCATTATATCCAATACCATTTCTAAAATTCCAACCAACGTGTGTAGCAGTAAATGAAACTCTAATAGCTATGGTCACGCTGACATCTAGTGGTAATAGCATCAAAAGAAAAGAAAGTTATAAATGACCTGCAAAGGATTTTTTAAAAATTGGTTTGTACCTTTTGTTATTTCGTTTGTACAGAGGCCTAAAAGATGGGAGTTGGAAGGTTCTTATTTGTTCTTCAAAACTAGAAATACCAAGACTGTCAAGACTCATCTACCCCGGTTTTGCTGTAGGGCCTCTTAAAGGTTCTAACAGAGTGGGAGCTCTCACACGTTTATTGAAGGGATGTAATATTGGATCTGTAACAAAGATTCACTGTCTCCAAAGTGTGCATTTATCAATTATGTTTAAGCATTAACAAAATCCAGAATTTTATTTTCTGGCTAAAAATTCCTTCCTCTTCCAATTTTCAATTTTGGGGGTCTTGTGTAATTATTGTACTAGCTCTGCAATCACGAGTGTGTCTTCTAGGCTAGACAAGATCTAAAATTCTAATATTCATAAAACAGCTAGAAAAAACACACAATTTTCAAGTCTAATTTATATAAAGCAGAATAAAAGGCCACAAGCTTTTCACATTGCCTTTAACACAGGCATTGTTACTGCAACTTTCACAAAGGCCTAATTCTTCAGCCCTTTCATCCATCAATTGGACTACCCATAAGTAAGGGTTGCAGAACTAATCCCTGTGTGTATAGGTGAAGTAAAAGGAGAATAAATAAAAAATTCTTAGCTTGCTTTCACTAAACTCTTACCAGTTATAAGATCTGAAGGAACTCTATCTGTCAGGAAATCCACTACAAGAATTCGACTTGTTGCGAAGAGAACACCACCTTGTGTGTAAACTTCATATCTACAGTTGCTTGTAATTTCATTGGTAACACGCCGAGGAAGATGAACAACTCCATCTGACCTCAGCTGATCAATAAAATACTCCTAAACCAAACACATGATTAGAACACAGTATTTCACCAGAGTAAATGCTTTGATTAAACAGATGCAAACAATTATAGATTTCTATATTCTTTGTTGATTTTTTGGGGGTGCCACAAAAAAATCTACAAAGTAGTAGCCATAATTTCCTACATAGCTAGATGTAACATATATTTTTCTGGTCAAGTATTATGGGTAACGTTTTCAAAAGCATTCAAGTGACTTAAGACCCTAAGTCTTATTTTTAAAAGTAACTTAGATTAATAGAAGAGTGAAAGACTGTCTTTCTGTTCTGTTTGTACAGTGATTAGCACAGTGGGGTTCTGATCCATGAATAGGGCTACTATCATAATACAAAGAATATATTTCACCACATACCTGCATTTCAGCAGAGAATAAAGTGACCCATTTGTGTAGTCTGTGTATCTGTTTTTAAAAAGTTTTAACATCCTTTAGGATAAAGGGCCCCAGACAAATGTAATATTGTAATACGTAATCACAAAATAACATGATTATGATCTTATTTATATAGGGCTTTTAAAAATATACACATATAAACTGAGGCTTTTATCAGTCAGGGGTGTGAAAAAACCATACCCCTGACCAACATAAATTTCAGTGGCAAAATAGCTGGTGTGGACAGCACTATGTTGGCAGGAGAGGCTCTCCTATGGACAGAGCTAACGCTGCTTGTTGGGGTGGTTTAATTATGCTGGTAGGAGTGCTCTCTCCTGCCGGCAAAGCACAGCTGTCCCGCTCTAAGGTCTGTAGCGTAGACATAGTCTAAACCAGTGGTTTTCAATCTTTTGTTGTTTGCAGATCCCTAAAACATTTTGAATGGAAGTGTGGACAGCTTTGGAAATTCTTAAAACTAAGGGCTTGTCTACATCAGAAAGTTGCAGCGCTGGTGAGGGAGTTACAGCGCTGCAACTTAGGAGGTGTACACATCTGCAGGGCACCACCAGCGCTGCAACTCCCTGTTTGCAGCGCTGGCCGTACTCCCGTTTTGTCTCGGGTGTAGAGGATCCAGCGCTGAAAATCAAGTATAGACACTTACCAGCGCTTTTCTTGACCTCCGTGGAATAAGCAGGTATCCCAGCATACCTGAGGAAGCCTCTGGTAATCAAGCTGGTCTCCTTCCCCGGCTTGCTCTCGCGTTCCCTGAACCCCGAGCAAGCAGGTCTCCTTCCCTGAGGTTTGCTGGGTGGTTCCGGGAACGCGAGAGCAAACCGCGGCGAAGCTGGTCTCCTTTCCCGGTTTGCTCTCTCGTTCCCCGAACCCCCGAGCAAGCAGGTCTCCTTCCCTGAGGTTTGCAGGGTGGTTCGGGGAACGCGAGAGCAAACCGCAGCGAAGCTGGTCTCCTTTCCCAGTTTGCTCTCTCGTTCCCCGAACCCCCGAGCAAGCAGGTCTCCTTCCCAGCGGTTTGCAGGGTGGTTCGGGGAACGCGAGAGCAAACCGCAGCGAAGCTGGTCTCCTTTCCCGGTTTGCTCTCTCGTTCCCCGAACCCCCATTGAAGCCGCCCAACAGCGCTGCAGTGTGGCCACATCTAACACCACTTGCAGCGCTGGTTGCTCTAAGTGTGGCCACTCTGCAGCGCTGGCCCTATACAGCTGTACTAATACAGCTGTAACAACCAGCGCTGCAAAATTTTAGATGTAGACATGGCCATAGTCTGCAGACCAGCAGGAGTTCATGAACCACAGGTTGAAAACTACTAGACTAAACAAAAGGGTCACTTTATTCTACACTGAAATCCACCTGTGTAATGAAATGTAGTAACTAATTAATAGCAAGTATTTGCTTATACAAAACGTTTACAGGTAGCTAATAGGTCAGGTTGCTAACAGTAAAGCAAACAAAGTTTTTATTTGATTGACTGTTCACTAGTACTTGGGTACAGTATTTGCCCAATTCTGTTTAACATACATCTCCATCAATGAAACACAATCTTTAATAACCACTGATCAAGATCTAAGTGTATTGGCAACTTCAGGAGCCCTGTATCTCCTACCATTCTGCTGAGGTATTGGTTCAGCAACAACTCCTCAAGGCAACTCTCTCTCCCCATCACAACTAGTTCTGGGTACCAGGATGATTGACATACCCAGTCTAGAAAGTGGCCACCACCTGACACTTCTGAGGAAGGAGAACGCACTCTGACTATGAGGAAACACGGGGGTAGGTTTGGGGGGAGAAATCGCACCCCAATCCCTTGAAGGGGGATTTGGGGCAGGTAGATGTGTATGTGAGGGAGGGATTTAGATTGCATCCCACTCGCCGTGGGAGTGATTTTGGGGACAGGGGTGCGCATGTGTGTGCCAGGACGATCACATCTCACTCCCCGTAACGGGAGGAAAGGGTCCCACTCCGGGGAGAGGTGGTTGGGGGCAGGTCGAGGGAACTGCCCCCCAAGAAGAGAGCTGAGGGAGTGTCCTCCCGCCCAAAGGTGCCCAGTAGCCAGTGACTCTCCCCACGCCCCGGACAGCAGCCCCTCACCTCCTCGGCCGGGCTGGTGTTGAGCACTAGCACCAGGCTGGCCGGCTCGCAGTAGAGGCGGAGGAAGCGCAGCAGGATACGGTCGATGCCCAGGCCGCGGGCGCAGATCACGAGCCCGTCTTGGTGGAAGAGATCTAGGAAAACCTGATTCTCGTGCTCCAGCACCGCCGCCATGACCGGCTACTCTGACAAACCAGCAACCGTTGCGCTCGCGCACCCCAGAAGAACAGAGCATGCGCACTAGCAGCAGTGAACCCGCTGCCTTTAACCCAAACGCCAGGCGAAGGCGCCTCACGCTAGCGACGGGCGCCAAGCTGCTGCACTAGCGCCACCTGCAGGATGCAAGCGCCAGAGGGGAGGGAACCTCTCGGGGGAGAGAGGAGCGGGTGTTGGGTGTGTCTCCTCCTGGCCCCCAAGGTGTAACTCCAACCCCAGCCTGCTTCTTAGAAGGGGCAGGAGGAGGCGGAGGTAACTCAGCAGAGCCCCAGTCGTGTTCATGTGCGAGCAGGAAGAAGTGGAGGAGCCGCACCCCCATCCCCAGTCCATACAGGAGAGGAAAGGAAAGAGACTCAGTCTCTCAAGCCTCCCTCGGGGGGCGGGGGAGCTGAGACGCTTCCAGTCCCCTTGCAGCATGGAGATCCCTGATGTGCAGGAGACAGGTCCCAAGGGCATGATTGTTTTAAAGATGAAACCTTGGGTTTGGGGTTTTGACTGATTACAGGTAGGAGGCACCTCACGAGAGCTTCCCTCCTGGGGAGAGGGAGAAAAGAGTAAACAGAGCCACCCACAGCAAGGGAGGAATGAAGGCAATCTGGAGACCTAGGTAAGTATGTATGCCCCTTCTTAGGACTCAGGCAGCAAGCTGAAGAGTTAAAATGAATGTGAAAGTTCACACCCCTTGAAGCTATTGTTTCAGGCTGTCTGGAGACTCAGCTAGGCATCTTGGGTCACGTTTTCAAGTTTTTCTTTACGTGGGGGGGGGAAAGAAATATATTTGTAATGAAAGCTGAGTTTCTGTTTCTATCAAGTGACCCCAGTATATAGGGCACCAGGCCAACAGTACTTGTGCCTTAATCCAGCCCTGGCCTCTCAGTCTCTGATCTTGGGAGAAAAAACTGCCCATTGTCCTTAAGAGTAAGAGAAGACCCCCCCCCCCAGACTGCCTTTAGGGGTGAGTGAGTGAGGAGGCTTCTTAGAGTTGCCACAAAACTTAACATAGTAAGGGGCAAGGGGAAGCTACAACATTGCCTCCAATCTCCTGCAATATAAGTGTATTTTTTTAGACTTTTCCTGAATCTCCCTCAGCTGTGAAGGTTTCTTCTCCAGACTTGCCCGAGTCTCCCTCTGGGAGCGTGGAAGGAGAATTGTGACTTAGCATAGGATCATCACCCAGGCTCCTTTGGGCAGATGGACAACTTTGGGCACTGTTATCCTACAGCTCCTTCATTTATATGAAAGTATAGGAGATTCCCCAAATCTTCCATATTTGAAGTGGGAAGTAATCCCCCAAACTTGCTCCAAGTTTAGCTCTTTCTCCTTCCTTCAGGTGGCATTCATTTACCAGACCTGCTGGAGCAGTTGTCTGCTGTGATCTGGCAAATCCTCTCTAGAATTGTGTATTCCAAACTGTTGCATATTATCAGCTCTATGGTAAGTGGGATTTTTTTTTTTTAACTAAAAAAAAAAACCTGCTTGTGTAACACTGACAGACTTCGGTTGTCAGCGGGTGGGATTGAACCTGGGATGTCTGGAGCAAAATGCATGAGCCTCTGTTTCCTAAGCTAAAAGCCATTAATCTCTAAGTGGTCTCGGTGTCACTAGATGAGACAGAACACCACACCCAGAAGGTGTGTGGGTTACACTTGATTTTCTCAGATTAGTTCCCTACCATACCCCGCTTTCGTGATTTACATATTAATACAGATGTACTTGCTCTTTATGACACCAATATTAGTATTTTTTGTTACCAGGCCTATGCTGCAATACATGAAAATTTAAATTAAGAACAGTTTAAAATATTTTTTAAAAAATCAGTCTTATGCTAACTTACATTGCCAAATAATTTACCACTAGAGGGAAGGAACTGCAAAAAAGTTATTTCCCTCCAATTGTGCAAGATTGGTAGATCCATAGTACAGATCTTCAGACAATGATTATGTCTGTGACATATGGATGAGTGAATGAATTTTAAAATAAAGATCATCTGCTGTTAGGGTGAGCAGATGTCCTGATTTTATAGGGACAGTCCTGATATTTGGGGCTTTGTCTTATATAGGCACCTATTATCCCCTAACCCCCACCCCAATTTTTCACACTTGCTGTCTGGTCTCCCTATCTGCTGTTGCTGAAGGAAAAGGTAGCTGCATATTTTTCTTGGTTAAGAAAAGAATAGGATGGCTGGTACTGTAAGGTCACTCATAGCACTCATACACATAGTCTCTCTCTCACACACATAGTCACTCATAGCAAGCATCTGGAGAGTTCCACAAGAGTGCTGAGAAATGTCAGTTTAAAATTAGTGAGACCATAAAAAAGAGTGAGATTTTAAATGTCTCACTGAAATGCATTACAAATGTCTTCATTGCCACGCCTCTCCGTGAGGTTCTGCTGCAGTCTTCACCATAAACCACTCCTTCTCACAAGCTGCTCACTAATATGTCTTCAGGTCTCCCCAACTTAACACAGCTCTCAGTTATTTTGGCTTTTCATAACTTCCTTGATTCACATAACCAGGATAACAACACTTTATTACTCCAGCCCCAATAACAAAGAGACTGGGGATCCCACAACTGCAAAAGTGACCATTTGGGCAAGCAGTCCCATCGTGATAGGCATGGTGGGTGTTCCCATGCAAATAAGATCAGCCCCTGAAGTCCTTTTCTACAGCTCACTACCAGATGTTAGGGTAGAGCCCGTTCTGGCTCTGCTTACACACACACACACACACACTGGCTCTCACACCCACATACACTCTGCCTCTCACGAATCACAGTCCCCCAATACAGATTCTCTCTCTCGCTTTCTCACTCTCTCACACACACAGAGTCAGACATTCACACAGTTCCCCAACACACAGTCACACACTGTCTCTCTCACACATACACACACACACTTGTATTATTGTTATTACTGCTTGGTACTTCCTATCAAAATGTTCATGGTGAGCCAGGAATGCCGAGGGGCTGCAGGAGGGCTGTGGGCTCTGGCAAGATGCCGCCCCCATGTGACAGTGTGAAGCCCACCTTGAGCCACTGCCACAGCATCTGCTGTGTACGAAGCTCGGTGTGTGCAAGCAATGGTGGGGCTCTGGGGGTCCGCAGGCAGGGGTGGTGGCTGTGCCCCCTCAACACACTGGGGTCTTTGGCACCACCTGGGGACTGCTTTCAGTGGAGCATAGGGGCCTCAGTTTAATAGTACTGCATAGGGCCCTATAAATCCTAAGGACGGCCCTGCATGAGATTCTTAAAATTTACCATACATTAAGCCAGTATGAGTGATAAGTGGTAGGTCTGCTTATTTGCTCAGGGCAAAGCTTCACATAACAGGGCATTCTTTCTTCTGAAGAGTAGAAGCTACACAATGAATGACTACATTTTTGTTGCAAGTGATACTGGTTTCATGGATTACCTTTGAGCGTCATTAACTTTCCTGAGCGTATTCAAAGTTTTATTACTGCATGTGGTAAGACACCAGAAAGTTTATATATGCACCTGTTGCACCTAAACTGATTTAGATTTAAAGTTGCAAAACCTAAAACTTCAAATCACAGAGCTGTCTGCATCCATGTACCTAATGCTAGATGCAGGACTCTTGTACAGACTAATCTTTGTGTCAGGTACTTGAACTGTGTATACGAACACAGAGCTAATTTTGCTGAGATACTCTGAGGCTAGATAATGAGTGTCCAACTTACTCCACTCTAGGAGCATAAGAGGACTTGAAATGTGTCTCTGAGAGTACGTCTACACTACGAGACCATTCCGATTTTACATAAACCGGTTTTGTAAAACAGATTGTATAAAGTCAAGTGCATGCGGCCACACTAAGCACATTAATTTGGTGGTGTGCGTCCATGGTCCAAGGCTAGCGTCGATTTCTGGAGCGTTGCACTGTGGGTAGCTATTCCGTAGCTATCCCATAGTTCCCGCAGTCTCCCCGGCCCCTTGGAATTCTGGGTTGAGATCCCAGTGCTTGATGGGGCAAAATCATTTCGCGCCCTTTTTCCCTGGATTGATCTGGCAGACGTCATAGCACGGCAACCATGGAGCCCGTTCAGCTTTTTTTTTACTGTAATCGTATGTGTACTGGATGCCAGCGACGATACTGCAGTGCTACACAGCAGCATTCATTTGCTTTTGCATGATAGCAGAGATGGTTATCAGTCATTCTCTACTGTCTGCTGCCATTGTAAATTGGCAATGAGATGACGGTTATCTGTTGTTCTGTACCGTCTGCTGCTATCATGGGTGCCCCTGGCTGAGGTCGGCTGGGGGCACAAAGGCAAAAATGAGAATGACTCCCCGAGTCAATCCCTCCTTTATGGTATCTAAAAATGGAGTCAGTCCTGCCTAGTATATGGGGCAAGTGTACTAGAGAACCAGTGTACCAGAGAACCAGAGAGCACAGCCGCTCCGTGTCAGATCCCACAGAAATGATGAGCTGCATGCCATTCATGGGGGGTGCCCCTGCAGCAACCCCACCCGTTGGTTCCCTCCTCCCCAACATTCCTGGGCTACCGTGGCAGTGTCCCCCCCATTTGTGTCATGAAGTTATGAAGAATGCAGGAATAAGAAACAGTGACTTGTTAGTGAGATAAAATGAGGGGGAGGCAGCCTCCAGTTGCTATGATAGTCCAGGCAGGACATTAAACTGTGGCAGGGGAGAAGAGCCCAGCCTCCTGCTGCAGTGATAGTCCAGGCAGTACAGAATCTTTTCTTTACACATGAAAGGGAGGGGGCTGATAGAAGCTCAGCCCCCAGTTGCTATGATGAGAATGGTTACCAGCTGTTCTGTACCATCTACTGGGAATGACTGGGAGTCATTCCTATTTTTACCCAGGTGCCCCCCCTGGCCGGCCTCACCTGAGGCCAGCCAGGAGCACTCACGGGCAGATGATGGTACTGCAGCAATCAAGCATATTGTACCATCTGCCACCGGGGAGGGAAGAGGAGCAGATACTGCTCTTTACTGCTGCAGCATCGCGTCTACCAGCAGCATTCAGTACACATAGGGTAACATGAAAAAAAAGTCAAGAAACGATTTTTTTCCCTTTTCTTTCACGGGGGGGGGAGGAAGTAAATTGACGAGCTATACCCTGAACCATGCCGGACAATGTGTTTGAACCTACACGCATTGGGAGCTCAGCCAAGAATGCAAATACTTTTCAGAGACTGCTGTGGACTGTGGGAAAGCTGGAGTCCTCAGTACCCCCTCTCTCCCTCCTTGAGCGTCCATTTGATTCTTTGGCTTTCCGTTACACTTGTCATGCAGCACTGTATAGCCTGGAGATTTTTTTCAAATGCTTTGTCATTTCAACTTCTGTAATGGAGCTCTGATAGAACAGATTCGTCTCCTCATACAGTGATCAGATCCAGTATCTCCCGTACGGTCCATGCTGGAGCTCTTTTTGGATTTGGGACTGCATCGCCACCCGTTCTGATCAGAGCTCCACGCTGGGCAAACAGGAAATGCAATTCAAAAGTTCACGGGGCTTTTCCTGTCTACCTGGCCAGTTCATCCGAGTTCGGATTGCTGTCCAGAGCGGTCACAGTGGTGCACTTTGGGATACCTCCCGGAGGCCAATACCGTCGATTTGTGGCCACACTAACCCTAGTCCGATATGGTAATACCGATTTTAGCGCTACTCCTCTCGTTCGGGAGAAGTACAGAAACCTATTTAAAGAGCCCTTTATATTGATATAAAGGGCCTCGTAGTGTGGACGGGTGCGGCGTTAAATCAGTTTAATGCTGCTAAAATCGGTTTAAATGCGTAGTGTAGACCAGGCCTCAGACACAGGAATCTCACGACAAAGACCAAGAAAAAGGAAACCCTGGGAACTTCCACATTTGGGAAAAAGTTTAGGCTGAGGTTTATATTTTATGATTCAAAGACAAAGAAAGAGGGACTCAGTTTATGGATGTGCTTATTTCAGAGCATTTTGGGAACAGTACCAAATCAACATTTTAAATGTGAGCCTAGGCACCCTAAGATGAGCAACTGAAACTTTAAAATATTTTATTCTCAGTCACTGCATAATAAGAAGTTTTGAATGACTGTCTATTCTTGCTTTATTGTCTCTTTACTACAGGCTGGATAACAATGGATGATTAAAACAATTTATTTTTTATTTAAATCATATTTTTTAAACTTAAATCAAATACAGGTTTATATTTTAAAAATACACCTATTTAAAATTAAATTTGAAATTAATAACCTATGTTAAGGCCTAAACGTTTTATAATCTCTTAAAATATTTTGTTAAATACAAACATAGTATTAAGTGATATGTGTTTCCTGCTAGAGTTTTTTAAAAAAATCAGTCCAATATACTGGTGAAGTCACTGGCCAAGTACCTGGAACCAGAGTTTGTTGAAGTGTTAAATGAGCTTTGAAAGCCCATACTTTCTCTGCGGGTACAGAGAAATATTTTCTTAAGTTCAGTTTATTCAACTAGTTCAGTTCAATGACTAAGTTAAGAAACCAAATGGGAGTTGAAAAAGCAGGAAAACTTGTTTTTCCTCTTCCAAGCTATGAATAAAAACTAGGTATGAGAAGGTGATTTTTACTAGTTCTAAAATCTTGAAGGATATGTGTTCAAACAGTTCAATTCACTAAGGCTAATACTTCCTTTGTTTAATAATTCAATTAGTTTTAAATACAAAACATGTTTTGATAAACTCTCTCTTTATGTATCAAGTACATTGAAGGTAGTTTTATTTAAAAAGAAAGAAAGAAAGAAAGAAAGAAAGCTGAATTTGAATTTCCATCCAAACAGGGCTTGGCACAAATCACAGGTTAAAAAAAAAAAAATCATCATCTAGTAAATCAGAAATGCATCATTCACCATTTTCTAACACAATAAAAAAGTAAAATTTAAGAATCTGAATACATGTAAATTGAGCCATATAGTTGCTTAAATAAATGTGCATAGATATAGTGTAGACAGCTTGTTAGCAAAAAGTACTACTAAATTTAGTGTAAAGGGTATATTTATTTGCAAATCAAATAATGGTTACCAACAAATGAGAATGTATCCTTTCCTTAGGAAAATAACTAAAAAGTACAAAAGCAAAACAATATTAAAATTGATGATTTAAACCATCATTAAAATCCATAATTTAAATCACTTTGATTTAAATCAGCCTGTCCTGCTTTACTAGTCTCAAAGTTCAGTGTTGCTTAAATACAACTAGTGCTGCAGTGTAGGGCATATATTTCAGCTCTGCCTGGGGGAAATCTCCCTCTGATTGGTTGCTTTCCCCACTTCTCTGCCTCCTGGGGTGTAAGCATCCAATCATGCTTGCTACAGGAAGAAGACAGAGCTCTCCGGAAAGCGGGAGGAGGGATCAGAAAGCTTGGCAGCTCTTCTTTCCCTTTCCTTTCTGAGCAACTGGCCCAATCCTCTGCTCCTCCCCAATCCCTGTAACACCTGACTTGGGATGGGGGAGCGGAAAACTTGCTGTAGTCTTGCCCACTAGGCCTGGAACATGGCTGAATTGTGGTGTTATTCTATCTACACTGCAATGTCATACTATTTTAATTGTCTAATCAGATTTCCCATCCCAATATTTTTGCCAGGACTCCAGATGAATTTAGAAAAAACTCTGTATAACCAGAACTCACCAAACTTATTTGTAGATCCTGATTTGGCTTTTCCTGTCAAAGATATGACTGTACAGAATATTTGACAGTCCATAGAAAGCATTTTTCTGCTCCAGATAGGATGTTCAATGAAACAGAAATGCCTATTGACACACTTCAGGGCTTTCCTAAGTGTGGCTGGACAAAGAGGGGGCTTTGTCACAAAACACCTTTTCTAGGTTCATCTGGAGCAAGAAAAACATATTTGATGACCTATGGGGAGGGAATACATGTTCACTGTCCTGGTAGGGCACTGATTCTTGTCTGGTTCTATCTAGGGAAAGATTGTGGTAGGGTGACTACGTGCATATATAGATCCCTAAAATCCATCCTAGTCTCTTATAATTTCTATATTCATACTTGCTAATATCTTCTAACTAAAAAAAAATATATCATTTTAGGATTTTATGCTGCCCATCACTAATATTTGAGTGCCATCCACGTAAAATCAATAGTGATAGCTAAATCCTTCATGGACTCCATGGACCTTCTGGCACTTCTCCCTTTCCAGGGTAAAAACTGTGCTTGTGTCGGGTTTTGGTTTTGATACAGATGTTTTAGATTATTATTATTTTATTTATTATTTGATCTAACTGATTATTTAATGCAATATTTTATTATTTTTTTATTAGATTATTAATTTACTTTGCCTAGGCTGATTTATTTCAGAGTAATTTTTTATTTTTTATTGGTTGGGGGTGATTTATTGGGTAGAAGAGGGTGTTAATGTTGTGTGTGTCAGACTTGCGGGGGAAAGGAAAAATTTTCCGAAGCAAGTGTCTTCCCTCTTTTAAAGATATGCTGGGAAGTTAAGAAAACCACCATTATAGAAAGATAATTGCATGCATCTGTACAGAATCCAGAGTGTTTGATAGGTGCCATATAATATATACATCAAATAATAAAAAAAAAAAAACTTCAAGCCATTCTTCCAGTACTGTTTTTTTTCTCTTTCTATGGTGAAGAGGCCAAAGAAAATGAGGAGGAAGTCTTGTTGGTAATTCTACCTTGCCAATTAATTATATCTAGAAAATCCAAAAGAGAATGTACTAAATCATACCATTTTAGCAACATTTATTAGTGTCCTTAGAGTTGGTGATGGTTTTTTTTTTTTTTGGGCTGAACACTAAAAAATGAGACACCCAAAAATCGCATTCTTTTCCCTCCAGGTATTTGCTGACTCCAACTTAACTTCATTTTCATATCCCTTTTCTAACTTGAGTTGGATCATGTTAGAAATGTAGAAATGTTTACTTCGAGTTACATTTTCAGAGCATCTGCTGAATCCTTGGGTTTGGATAATCTAAACTGAGAAAAGTCTTATGATCAGAAGATTACTTTGAAACAGCTTTATTCCAGAACCATTACTTAAATATACACAAATTACTTACAAGTTTCATATGAAATCATTCCCAACACTAGGCCCATCATCATTACAAACACTAGATTATAGATTTTTTTATAGCTGCCTAGTTCATTCTGGATACCACCCACAACATGCAGGACAACAGTACAGGTTTTAAATACTGCCTTAACATGTGTACCTGTACGTGAAAGAGATGTCGTTCTAAATTTGAAGAAGTGAGTTTATTCTTCTGCCACTGGAAGTGTTTATGCTAAGTGTCTAGGAACTTTATATTTAGTTTACTCAGCAGGCCACTAATGATATCTTTTTGAATATAACATAATATGGTGGAGAAATGTGGGAATATTCCCCATTATCATTTAAGACTTATATTCAGCCATTTCCCTTGGTCTGTCTGTGTTAGGAATCAGATACATTCCTAAGTGGCCCAGATACAATAGTAGACTAATTTAAAGGCATGAGCATTTGCTTTGATCTATATTAGACCTTATGTATTCTTTCGTAGGCCTGATCTACACTACGTGTTTAAACTGAATTTAGCAGCGTTAAACTGATACAACCCTGCACCCGTCCTCACAACGAGGCCCTTTATATCGATATAAAGGGCTCTTTAAACCAATTTCTGTACTCCTCCCTGACGAGAGGAGTAGCGCTGAAATCGATATTGCCATGTCGGATTAGGGTTAGTGTGGCTGCAAATCGACGGTATTGGCCTCCGGGCGGTATCGCACAGTGCACCATTGTGACCGCTCTGGAAAGCAATCCGAACTCGGATGCACTGGCCAGGTAGACAGGAAAAGCCCCGCGAATTTTTGAATTTCATTTCCTGTTTGCCCAGTGTGGAGCTCTGATCAGCACGGGTGGCGATGCAGTCCCAAATCCAAAAAGAGCTCCAGCATGAACTGTACGAGAGATACTGGATCTGATTGTTGTATGTGGAGACAAATGTGTTCTATCAGAGCTCCATTACAGAAGACGAAATGACAAAGCATTTGAAAAATCTCCAGGCTATGATAGACAGAGGCCACAGCACAGTGCTGTGTGACAAGCGTAACGGAAAGCCGAAGAATCAAATGGACGCTTATGGAGGGAGGGGGTACTGAGGACTTCAGCTATCCCACAGTCCCCGCAGTCTCCGAAAAGCATTTGCATTCTTGGCTGAGCTCCCAATGCCTGAAGTGTTTCAGGGTATATTTCGTCAATTTACACCCTTCCCCCCCGAAAGAAAAGGGAAAAAAAACGTTTCTCGCCTTTTTTCAATGTCACCCTATGTCTACTGCATGCTGCTGGTAGACGGGGTGCAGCAGCGCTGAACACAAGCATCCCCTTTCCGGTGGTAGAGGGTACAATATGACTGCTATCCATCATCATCATCACCCCGTGAGTGCTCCTGGTTGGCCTCGGTGAGATTGGCCAGGGGCACCTGGGTAAAAATGGGAATGACTCCTGGTCATTCCTGGCAGATGGTACAGAACGGCTGGTGACCATCCTCATCATAGCAACTGGAGGCTGAGCTCCATCAGTCCCGCCCCCCTTTCAGGTCTAAAGAAAAGATTTTGTACTGCCTGGACTATCATAGGAGCGGGAGGCTGGGCTCCTCTCCCCCCACCCCCTTTAATGTCCTGCCTGGACTATCATAGCAGCTGGAGGCTTCCTCCCCGTCATTTTGTCTCACTAAAAAGTCAGTGTTTCTTATTCCTGCATTCTTTATTACTTCATCACACAAATGGGGGGACACTGCCACGGTAGCCCAGCAGGGTTGGAGGAGAAGGGAAGCAACGGGTGGGGTTGTTGCAGGGGCACCCCCCATGAATGGCATGCAGCTCATCATTTCTGTGGGATCTCTGGGGCTCTGAAACGGAGTGGCTGTGCTCTCTGGTTCTCTAGTACACTTGCCCCATATTCTAGGCAGGACTGACTCTATTTTTAGACAAAATATAAAGAAGGGAATGACCCGGGGAGTCATTCCCATTTTTGTCCATGCACCCCCGGCCGACCTCAGCGAGGCCAGCCAGGAGCACCCATGACAGAAGCAGACGGTACAGAACGACTGATAACCGTCATCTCATCACCAGTTTACAATGGCATTGCAGACGGTGCAAAAGGGATGGTAACCGTCTCTGCTACTTTGCAAAGGCAAATGAATGCTGTTGTGTAGCACTGCAGTACCGCGTCTGTCAGCAGCATCCAGTACACATATGGTGACAGTGACAAAAGGCAGAATGGGCTCCATGGTTACCATACTATGGCGTCTGCCAGGGCAATCCAGGGAAAACGTGCGCGAAATGATTGTCTGCCGTTGCTTTCACAGAGGAAGGATTGAGTGATGACATTTACCCAGAATCACCCGCGACACTGTTTTTGCATTGGGATCTCAACCCAGAATTCCAATGGGTGGGGGAGACTGCGGGAACTATGAGATAGCTACAGGATAGCTACCCATAGTGCAATGCTCTGGAAATTGACACTAGTCTCGGTACATGGATGCACACCGCCGAATTAATGTGCTTAGTGTGGCCGCGTGCACTCAACTTTATACAATCTGTTTTACAAAACTGGTTTATGTAAAATCGGAATAATACCGTATTGTAGACATACCCTTAATTAGACCAAATACAGTACTAGAGTATGGTTTGTTCGTACATTATAGTTTGTATGCTCATGCATGCATTTAGCCACTAGAGGGCTGTCATTTGCTAGATTTGTTGGAGTAATATCTAGGGCTAAAATATTTTGTGGTGTTCTGTTTTTGTGTAATTATTTTCAATTATATATTAAAAACTTTATATTTTACTTGTTTTTAAATAATTACTATACTGCATAATTGTAAGAAAAAGAAGTAGTAGGAAACAGAACAGATGAAGTGGCAAGAGCATTATATTAGCTGTAATGTGTAAGTAAGGATTCAAAGACAAGTTAAATATTGGCCAAGGGAATACAGAGTTATATAATTCTTTGTTTTTCAGCAAATTCTATATATATCAAACACTGAAGTTCTAAAGTAAAACTCATTTTGTATGTAACCAGTAAACATTTTCATTAATAGCTACAATAGATTCATTCCATACAAAACTTGTTTGCAAAAACTAATTGTTATTTTATTGCATTGCAGCTACAGAGTGGCAAAAATATTTTGTCAGGTAGAGAAATACAAGACAAGTACCAAGAAAAATACCACACTGCCTTTTAATTCATATTTGCACATATATCATAGATTTATACAAAACTAGCTGAACAGAATTTCAGTACATTTTAGTGTTTATGAAGTTTTAACTACATAACAGAGGTGCCTAAGCTTGTGAATCTTCCCAGGGGAAGTGACATCCCTGAAGTTAAATGTGATACTGTAAAGCCTTACTCTTGTATCAGATTTTATATTTCTTATTAGCATTAAAATAATAGATTTCTAGCAATTAGATGATATCTGACTAATTAGCATGTTTCTAATAACAAATACAGTTATTTAGGAGCTTTAAAATGAAGTTAGTTGTATTTCCACTTTAGTTTCAAAATTTCCGTGACATTATAAAGTCTCCCCCATTTCATACTCCCCAACTCCCAGTCTATGTACTTAGATACCACTAATTAGTACATTTATCTTCATGACATTCCCATTTTGCATTTTTACCTAGGGTCTTCAACACAGAAGTGATTGCAAACATCACGTTTCCAAAGGGCCGATTCAGAGCCCAGTGAAGTTAATGGGAGTCTTTCCATTGACTTCTGTGAGCTTTGGATCAGGAGTCAAATACTACAATCCCGTTTTTCCCTTCACAGCAAGGACCTATTTTGCATTAGGCAGCTAATTTTTCCTTGTAGAAAAGACTATGTAATCCCTGTAACTCAATTTTTTTTCTCTGAGCCCAAATTTTTACCTTTTATTAGATGTAATGTATGCTGTTTGATGTTTGTGCTAATGCACCAATTTAGATTTACATTTTAATAGGGCTGTCAAGCAATTAAAAATTAATTGTGATCAATCACGTAATTAAAAAAATTAATCATGATTACTCACATGATTAATCACACATAATAGAATACCATTTATTTAAATATTTTTGGATGTTTTCTACATTTTCAAATATAGGGATTTCAATTACAACACAGGGTACAAAGTGTACAGTGTGCACTTTATATTTATTTTTGATTACAAGTACTAGCACTGTAGAAAGCAAATGAAATAGTATTTTTCAATCCACCCAATTCAAGTACTGTAGTGCAATCTCTTTATCATGAAAGTTGAACTTACAAATATAGAATTATGTACAAAAAACCTGCATTAAAATAAAACAATGTAAAATTGTAGAGCTTGCAAGTCCGCTCAGTCCTACTTTTTGTTCAGCCAATCACTCAAACAAGTTTGTTTACATTTGCAGGAGACAATGCTGCCTGCTTCTTGTTTACAATGTCATTTGAAAGTGAGAACAGGCATTCTCGTGGCACTGTTGTAGCTGGCATCACAAGATATTTACGTGCCAGATGCGCTAAAGATTCATATGTCCTTTAATGCTTCAACCACCATTCCAGGTGACATGCGTCTATGCTGATGATGGATTCTGCTCGATAACAGTCCAAAGCAGTGCGGATCGACGCATGTTCATTTTCATTATCTGATTCAGATGTCACCAGCAGAAGATTGATTTTCTTTTTTGGTGGTTTGGGTTCTGTAGTTTCCGCATTGGAGTGTTGTTGTTTTAAGACTTCTGAAAGCATGCACCTCATCCCTCTCAGGTTTTGGAAGGCACTTCAAATACTTAAAGCTTGGATTGAGTGCTGTAGCTATCTTTAGAAATTTCATATTGGCACCTTCTTTGCGTTTTGTCAAGTTTGCTGTGAAAGTGTTCTTAAAATGAACAACATGTGCTGGGTCATCATCCAAGATTGCCGTAACATGAAATATATGGCAGAATGCGGCTAAAACAGAGCAGGGGACATACAATTCTCCCCTAAGGAGTTCAATCACAAATGTAATTAACACATTATTTTTTTAACAAGTGTCTGTAACATGGAAGTATGTCCTCTGGAATGGTGGCTGAAGCATGAAGGGGCATACGAATGTTTAGCATATTTGTCACGTAAATGACTTGCAATGTCAGCTACAAAAGTGCTATGCAAATGCCTGTTCTCACTTTCTGGTGACATTGTAAATAAGAAGAGGGCAGCATTATCTCCTGTAAATGTAAACAAACTTGTTTGTCTTAGTGATTGGCTGAACAAGAAGTAGGACTGAGTGGACTTGTAGCTCTGAAGTTTTACATTGTTTTGTTTTTGAGTGTAGTTATGTAACAAAGAAAATCTACATTTGTAAGTTATACTTTCATGACAAAGAGATTGCACTACAGTGCTTATGTGAGGTGAATTGAAAAATATTATTTCTTTTGTTTATTATTTTTACAGTGAAAATATTTGCAATAAAAATAATATACACTTTGATTTCAGTTACAACACAGACTATAATATATATGAAAATGTAGAAAAACATCCAAAATATTTAATAAATTTCAGTTGGTATTTTATTGTTTAACAGTGCAATTAAAACTGCGATTAATCATGATTAATTTTTAGTTGTGATTGATTTTTTTGAGTTAATCATGTGCGTTAACTGTGATTAATCGACAGCCCTAATTTTTAATGTGCATTACTTGCTAATTGAGAAATAAGGATCATGTTAACTAATTCTGACTTTATGCTGTATCCATAAATAAGAAAATTCAAAGCAAGGCTAAGCCAGCAATTAAATTTAAAAGATATTTTTTCTTTTCATGTACTAGTCTTATTTTCTTTTCCATCCCAGTGCATACCTTTTCCTCATGTTTTTTAAAAGACTGCAGTCTTTAAATAGTGAAATTATGTTTAATTAATTTGAGTTTCGTGCTTGTGAAAGGTGCTAGATTGATAGCCGTGTGTGCTGAACTACTCGTTTTAACTACATAATAAGTATGCGGTACAGAGAATGATAGCGCAAGACTGCTCAGAATGTCCTGACAATGTGCCTCATATCTTACATTTACACATCCATTAGGTTTTTGGCTTCTCTGCTGAGATGGCCAATGTGGTTGCCTATGCGTGAAAAAATCTGGCAATTGTTTTCTTATGGGAAAATTTGACCACTGGGCTAAGAACACAGAACTCCATTGACGTAGTGTCTTAATGGTGGTCTTTCTAGGCCCTGATCCCCTAAGAAGCTCCAGGAAGACATGAAGGTCTATCTTCACGGTGTTTTGTCAGGCACTAGACTGGCTTCAAACTGATGTCAGAAGTGAGGCAGGCAGAATAGTCCATTACCAATGTATCAAGGCAGGCATCCACTTACTCAAACAGTGATACCTTAAAAAATGCATAAATAGCAGTATGTACCTCATGACTTTAACATTCTATGAAAATGAGATCACCTGCATAGTAATGTGATATGAGTCAGTTGAAGATAGGCTTATTATCTGGATCAGTAATTACTGGGGGAATCAAAGAAAAATGCTAATCTTTAACACTAATCTTCTCTTGAAGACTAATTGTTTTTATATTTTTGACTTTTGACAAGTTATTAATCATTACAAGAGGAGAGAAAAGATGTATGCAAGAAGCTGAGAATAAAAGTCAATTACCTGTGTCATGACAACAGTTTTTCCTGAAAACTGATAATAGTTCTTATATATTATGAAATTAACCTTTTGTTACTGATTTGCAAAGAGCTGAGGAAGGCTTCCAATAAGAAAAATAATACTTTAGTCAGACAAGCTTTGCAGAGCTTATTTCGTATTCTTTTTAAATTAGTAGACATTTCTTTTGTATTTCAGTCCACCGCCCTTGTCATAAACAGATAGTTAATGTCTCTTTTACCTGTAAAGGGTTAACAAACAGGGAACCTGAGACACCTGACCAGAGGACCAATCAGGAAACAAGATACTTTCAAATCTCGGTGGAGGGAAGCCTTTGTTTGTGTTTTTTGGGTTTTGCTTTGTTCTCTCTGGGTCCTGAAAGAGACTAGACGTGCAACCAGGTTTCTTGCCAATCTCCCTGCTACAGTCTCTTATATATTCAGAATAGTGAGTATTAATTAGAAAAGGCGGTTATAGTCTTTTGATTGTTTTCTGTATTTGCAAATATGTATTTTGCTGGAAGTATTTTAAATTGTATTTTTGCTGGGGGGAGGCTTCTCTCTAGTGTCTATAAGCTGAAAGACCCTGTAACTTTTACCATCTAAATTACAGAGACAGCTTTTACTTTTTTTCTTTCTTTTTATTAAAAGTTTTGCTTTTTAAGACCTGTTTGATTTTTTTCCTCTTGTTGAGGCTCAAGGAAATTGAGTCTGTACTTACCAGGGAGTTTGTGGGAGACAGGGAGAGAGAAGGGAAGGGGGAAAAGGTGGAATCCCTTTGTTTTAGATTCACGGAGCTTGAATCTCTCTCACTCTCTCCAGGATAGCCTAGGGAGGGAAAGCCTGGGAGGGAGAGGAAAGGGGGAGAAAAAACCTGATTTCTCTGTGTTGTGATTCAAGGAGTTTGAATCACGGTGATCTCCTAGTGTACCCGGGGGGGGAAAGATCTGGGAGAAAGAAAGGAGGGGAAGGGAAATGGTTTATTCCCCTTTGTTGTGAGACTCAAGGAATTTGGGTCTTGGGGTCCCCAGGGAAGGTTTTTTGGGGGACCAGAGTGCCCCAAAACACTATATTTTTGGGTGGTGGCAGCTTATCAGATCTAAGCTGGTAATTAAGCTTAGAGGAATTCATGCTGGTACCCCATCGTTTGGACTCTAAGGTTCAGATTGGGGAATTATACTATGACAGCCCTATCTGGGGAAAATTCACTATCGGAGCTCAGTACATCTTGCAGAGAGAATGATGTGAGTGGCTCTTTGGGAAGTTAGTGACAGTGTGAGCAGAGTCCTCAAAGCTCTCCGCACATTTGAACACGTGTCTTTCAGGTGTGTATCATGAATGAATTGGAGAACTTGGAGTGAAGAGTGCTTCCCATGTGGCAAAATGTGACGGGTGTTGTCCAATTTGACATAGAGGTCTTTATCGTTGATGTCCGAACATTCCCCAGGTATCAGCATTCGGTGAAGGTCCATACAATGGTTCAAGAGTGTTTTCCTATCTGATGGCAGCTTACTAAGATCATACAGCCCTTTACCTTTGCGTCATTTGTCCAAACCTTTCTTCAGTGGACACTGGAGCAGTGTCACTGAGCGAGCAAAAAACCTCCCTTTTACATTTTTCTTCTGAGCTTCCCATCACCTCATCTCCGCACTTGTAACCAAACTGTCTCTTCTTCCAATGAATATACGTTTCCTTGAAGACAGGCTCAACTCCTAAGTTTTCCACCATTTCTTTGGCAGCGGTGATGGCATCTTCAAAATTCGTTGTCCCTGTAGGCCACAATGAAATCAAGGCAGCTTCTCATCAAAATAGTAATGGTTATATGATGTCCATTGACTGAGTTGTAAGCAAGGCATTAGAAATGTTTACATGGAACAGGATATCATGCCAAACCACAACTGAGACCAGAAATTTGAAGTTAGAGATCTGGTTTGCCAGGCTTTGCACCTCCCGTCGGATTCTAGCTTTGACTTTACTCGACTGCGCCAGTTCCATCAGGGCGTTGTAAACCTCTGTCACTTGGTACTTCACTGGCCTTATGCTGTCAATGCGGATCTCCCAGTGAGTGTCACTTAGTGGCTTCATAATCAGATTTGTAACATTATCCAAGAGGATCTTCTAACTGATAGTTGATGCTGAAAATACGACAGTACTCCCAAGAGAGATACTAAATCTAAAGAAGATGATGTTGCATCTGACACAACCAGCCACAAAGCACGAAGAAAGCTCTTGGATTCAGCGCAAGGATTCTTATCTGAATGCCACTGTTCCGTCTCTTCATGTTTGTACCATTGTCATAGCCTTGGCCATGGCAGTCTTGAAGCTTTATTTTATTCTCATTCAAAATGTTTATGAACAGTTCTGTTAGGCTTTTCCAGTAGAATTGTCCACCAAAACAGATAAAGTGATTCATTACTTGGATACAGCCATCCTCATCAATAAATCATACCATTAATGACATGTTTTTACTGTGACTAATGTTGGGAGTGCAATCTATTATTACAGCATAATACTTCACTTTGACAAGACGTGTCAATATGTTATCAAGCACCTTCCTTGCCGTAAGGTCTGTCAATTTATTTTGAATTGTTTTGTTTCAGTAATGGTCCATAGCTTCTTTATGAACTACTCAACGTAGATGCTCACACATGACATCATCGTATTTCTCAAGGAGCTCTACCAAACCAATGAAATTACTGTTGTGTTCAGTGAACAACTTGTCTTCTTTTCAAGGAAGAGGGTAATTGAGATCAGATGCCCAATTCCTCCAGTGCTGGGTTTTTACATTAATAATTAACTGGTTTTCTATATGTATGCATTTTTTCAGCTTGAGCCTGGACTCAAGCTCCATCCATTTGGAGTTGTCCGTAAAATGGCTGGGTGACTTTTCATGTCGCTTCAGAGCATCAGATAAGTTATGTCAGGAATTGTATCGAGCAAGTGCATTCTTTCATTTGGCATTCTTGTCAAATATTTTGCAACAAAAACGGAACACTTTGTGAGTTGATTTTGAGTAAACTAGTGAATGCCAATTCAGTTTCTCAGCATTTTCGAGCACACTTTTGCAGTGCGACTACGAGAAATGTTGCTTCTGATCATTTACTGGAATCATATTCTTGATTTTGCCTGGCTCGTTCAAAACTGTCCAATCAATATCGGCAGCGTATAGGATCACCAGCCATAAACCAAAATCTGATGTATCGATTTGTGGTGTGCAGTTTTTCTCACTGTGTTGCTGTCATCTTGTGAGGCTGATTCTTCTTTATCGTTTCTCTCTTTTCATATAGATAGGGGTTTGATAGATATCTCTGGAATCTCATTACATATGTCCTTTATTAGTTACTACTTACACTCTTCAAGTCTTAAAACGCAAGTACACTTTTGCAATTGCACAGTAAAACAAGGTTGACAGTATCACAGTTGGGCTCTCACTTCACTTCAGTTCATTCTTATATCTCATTAACAGACTTGTGACGTCTCGCCCTATATACCCACAAAGGCATGACTGACAACATTCTCGGAGGTTTGAGGAAAATGTAGTTCTCAGAAAGTCTGGAAGGTTCCACGAGATTCTACAAAGGTCCAGAATGTTCTAGGAGGTTAGTGAAAAATGAATCCACATACAGAATACCCAAAACATGTTATTTCAAACATTCTATTTTCCATTTTGTCGCTAACAACAAAAACAGCACTTTGAGCCAGGGGCCCCAAGACCCGGCATACCAGGCAGTTGCCTGGGTCACATGCCCCTAAATCTGGCCCTGAATGTGCCTGACAACTGATATAACCACATTCTCAGGAAGAGCCAGAATAATCTGATAGGGTTTTGCAAACTGAGTATTTTTAAGACTTAAAAATACAAGACACATTCAAAGAATAAAAAAAATGCTTTGTAAAATGCAGGTGAATCAGCCAAATATGACGCAGATGTTTCTTCTGTGAATGCACTGTAAGCAAGTCTTTGGTACCATTATTTAGATATCCAATCGTGCGTTCTCTTCCACAATTAGTCCTCACTCAGGCAATCCCATTGACTTCCATGAATCACAAAAAGGTAAGTGGACTCAGCACTTCGGCATAATTCTTCCAATCACTTCCACCTGTTTCTCATAGATTTAAATGGCTCCTGTTGGTTAGCAATTGAAGGTTACACTTATGAAGAACTCTGCCCAAACCTGCAAGCTTTTATTCAGGGGAGTAGTTTCACTGATAACAATGGGACTATTCCCAGCAGAACTGAGTACTTGAAGCGATGAGTTCTCCTTCATGGCTGTAGTACAATGTTCTGCTTTCAGGTCCAATAGGAACAGTATAAGCTCTTTTTTGTTCCTTTTCTGATGGTTGATGTAACTTTACCTGTACTTTGACCTCCACTTCATTCTGAGATAATTTATTTGCTCTTGTTCTGATTGCAGTTTGTCCTCCTGTTGCCTATTTTGATTATTTGTAGGCTTATGAGTAAATATTTTATAAAGTCAATGAAAAGTAATTCTTATTAAGAATCCAAGATCTTATTAACTTTTTCAAGTAACCTCTTTGATTCCACTAATAACCGTCTCTGCCCATGGCATGGTTTGAATCTCTCCTGTTGAGGCTATTCCATTTTGTATGAGAAATTAAATATAGGGACAGAGAAAAAGTGAGAATGACTTAATAAGCCTGTTGATTACAGCACTTACTGGGATGTGGGAGACTCACGTTCAAGTGCCTGTTCTAATGACTGTTTAGGCATTTTATATGACATGGAACAGCTGTACATCATCTCCCACATCCTGGGTGAGTGCTCTGACCACTGGATTAAGGATTAAGGGGGGTACCACAGTGGTGCTAAAACTAGGGGTGTTACTCCATGCCCTGGCTTGAAGTAGTAGCAACAAACACCAAATACGTGGTTTCCATCATCAGCACCCCCACTATAAAAATTGTTCCAGCACCCATCGGGTACCAACAACAGCAGTAGCAGTACCACTATCTCCTCTTCCTCCTTTTTTTTTTTTTTTTTTTGGTGAGAAAGGGCTTATGTATCTAACTATATGGGATCACGGCTGTGAATCCCAGCAGTGGAGATACATTTCTCCTTCTATCCTGGACTTAGGTGCCTAAAACCTTTCGAGGGGCAGCGCTTAGAACCCAACCCTCTCCTCAACATTTGCTGTTGACTAGCTCAGACAGCTCACCTTTGTGTGTGCTGATTTTTGTGGACCCCATTCTAGGCACCTAACTTGCCCCATGCATTGTATAGGGAGCCTATATGCCTAACTCAGGGCTGTGGATTCAGCTAGGTGGCAGGGCACCTAAACATTAGGCATTGCAATCCTGAGTCTAAGTCCCCTATGTGCATCTAGCCCTTCTGTGCCTTTGTTTCCCATCTAGGGACTACTTCAGTACAAATAACAGTAGGTGTACTCCGAAGCACTTGCTGATATTTTAGCAGTCTAATAAAGCGCTACCCCCTATTTAACATCACAAATTGACTTTAGGCTTCAGTTCTGTAATAAGAAGGTGAAACTTCTGCTCCTCTGATCATTTGGCTCTTTTGGTGCCTCTATAGACTTCCTCCAGACCATTGCAGGGCTTGGAATCCCTACATGGTTCCTGTTATCAGCTCTTGAACACTTTTTTTAAATAATAAGGAAATTCCCAGACAAAAAGTATTCATTAGACAGGAACCATGAAGAAGTTAATGGAGTAGCTGTAGTTTTAATTTCCTCCCCACAGTTAGAATGCTAGAAAATTAATAATGTTGAAATCTAGCCATTTAAAATATGGACATTCATAGTTAAAGTACCCTGAGCAACCTTAACTCTGACTCATTTTTCTTCCACTCCGTGAATATTCAATAAAAAATATTATTGGTGCGTGTGCAAAGTATCTTAGTATCACAGTTATTTTGTGACCTATAACAACCTTGGAAGTTTAACCAGGGTTTTGTTTGTTTTAGAAACATATCAAACAATTGAAAATAGAATGTTAAAAACATGAATACTTTCTGAAGTACAGTTCATAATATCAGTAGACAGAAATGCTAACTGCTGACCAGTTCAAATCTATGAAACATTTCTTAAGGGGAATGACCATGTCTGCTCAGAATTATCCAACTGCTCATTTAGTAGGAAAGCTGTTTTGCAGATTCACAACTTAAGAATTAACAGAATTGAAGCTTGCTGATACAATAGGAAGGGTGTCAGCACAAAAATATACAAAAGCTGTTATGTACATGAGTCAGAGTTTGCAGGATGATGACCCACATAGGTTTTAGACACCATGCAGGTAAAGTAGAAATGATGTTTTGAAATTTTAGTGGAAGATTTAATATCTTCTGACCATTGGTGAAAAATGTTACAAACCTTAAAATCTTCCAGATGGCACTGCAAATATAGAATTAAATTATTTATCCTAATGTCATTAGTTTTCTGAAAGTTTAATAGAAACAAGTAACCTTGCAATTATGTTACTTAGATCATTTTTTATTGCAGTTGGACTGCAAATACCAGTTCAGATATATGCTCATAAAGTTATAGAACATGAGATGAAATGCTTATTTACAGCTGTCCTTTCATGTTTTCCTGAGCAGCAGAACAGTTGTAAAATTTAAAAGTAATAGTTGTAGATTTATGAACTTATGAATACTCATACTCAGACTGAGCTTGGCAAGTCTCTAGTAAAGTATAACAACTTCATACAAAATATACATTTGGCTTTCAAAATGTCCTGCAAAGGAAAAAAAATGAGGTTGATATGTAAATCTTAAGAGCGTGCGTTTTGTCAGGTAGGAGAATCAGGTAGAGATGTAAGGAATTGTTATACTTCATATTGTGATTATCAAATATCGATTAAAATATTATATTGAAAAAGAATTGGTGTGATTTTGCTTATGCAACTCTCTTTGGGGTAAACCAGCGTACATATTGCTCTCAAAAACGTGTTCCAAAGATCAAATATTTGGTACTTGAACAAAACAACAAACAGCTAATCACCAAAACAACACACCTTTACATGAAGTACAGACCAGTGACATTAAATTGGAGTAGTAAGTTTCTAGGTTTTGTGGGCAATGCAGTAAAACCAGAGTGACAAAATCGACATTGTGTTTAACTTCACTGCTAAAAGTCATTACTCCCTTACTGTTTAGTATAACACACTGGTCTTACACAAGCTTTTTTAGTATTGTATTTTTTTTCTGAAACATATTATCAAATTTAATTTTCTCCAATAAGAGAGTAAGTTTATAAAGAAAGGCACCAACAGGACAATTAAAAACCTTTTCATATTAATTTGTAAGCTATGAATGTGAAATTATTGTACTGTATGATTGACTTTTCTAATTAGAGTGCTTGTTGTAACCTATTAGTGAAAAGGAATATCAGCTGGCAATGTAGGATCACACTGATAATAGGTTACTTAACACCTTAATAGCTGAAGGTAATTGCAGTTTCTTGGTTGAAATAATGTTCTGAATTTTGCTGCTAAGATAATTGATACTTCACTAATTTCACCCTCCTTGCCTTCCCAAGAAAAATGCAAAGCTAATATTCATGAAACATGCCAGCTAGACAGAGAACTTCAGGAGCCTTGCTGGTTTAGCTACATACTACATACAGTGTAGACAGCAACAGAACGAGCTTTCTTACACTGTTGCAGCAGTTTACCTGTGCCCTAACCTAGAGCAATCACTTCTGGGAGTGAGTATTCCCATGCCTATTCAATTTTTCTGGTCTCAGGAAGAACAGGGTGTACAAGCGAAAATTTGATAATAGCTTTATTTTATGTTTATTTGTACTTTTTTTAATGTGTAGACCATTATCTATTATGAACTGAATTAAGATCCACCAGCTTTTATCGATTGCATTTGGTATAAATAGCCTTAGGAAAGTTAACTTTTTTCTCTGTAGAACTAATACTTTAAAGCTGCATCAAGTTTCTCAGCAAGAGAAAAACCAATGGGAAGCCATTAGAAGGATTCTCTCTTTCTCTCTCTCTCTCTCACCCCCCCCAAACCCACACAAAATCTGCCTTTCTTGATACTTTACATAAAACCTGTGACATTGAGCCATGCCACTTCAGTGAAAACTTCCTCATATCTACTAATCCACCTCACTTCAGGGCTGTCCTCTTATAGGAATTTTTCTCCAGCATGCCTTCTGGAGCTGGCCCTTTAAAGTTGGCAAAGCCAAATAACTGTAATCTTAAAAAGATCATTTTGTAGCTGGGAGAAGTAACATTTCTGACTGATTCTGGTAAATACGCTTTATTCCTGTTGTATTGGTGTCCTGTTTCCTCTTTTTTATTTTTGAGATGATGGCTTGTCCTTATGTAGTTCTAAGGGAAAAAATAGACAGAGAAACCAGTTGCAGATTGCAAACTGCAGAGCTGATTTTTGCCTTCCCCTTATGTTCTTTTGTCTCAACGACAGGTTTTGCCTTTGTTAAAAAGCCAAAAGGTCTAGATTTTCTCTTGTTTAGCACTTGTTGGCAAAAATCTTTGATCAGGAAAGTGGGTCGGGGGTGCTGTTGATTTATAGTCTCCAGAGCATCATATGGTGGCAAAAACAAAGCATTCTGTTTTCACATTTAAATAAATATGGGAACTGCCAAATAGTGATTTGTTGGGTTTTTTTGTTTTTGTTCATTCTGACTGTTGTATTTCTTCTTTGCCTTGTCATGGGTGACAAGGACAAGTGGTCATGGCATGGGGTCTTTTGGGGAAGTTCCACAGAGAGGATATAAAATCAAACAGTTTCAACTTTATGGAGGGGCTTTGCTTGCTGTAGAAAGCTGTTACAAGCACTCTTAGGTTTCCTGATAGCTGGCTTCTTTTGCCTGGTTGGTTTCATATTGTGACATAATGAGGACAATTTGATAACCATCCATACCTGGAAAATATTCAGTGCAAAAGTATTTGAATATAAAAAATTCTCAATTAGGGGAACTTATACTTGGTGTGTAAAGAGGAAGAGGGAGCAAGCATTCCCTCAGAGCAGCCTGCATACACTATTTGCACTCATTGGGCTCTCCAGAATGGAAGGACTTCCTCCTATGCTGCAAAACATCCTAGGGAAAGAAGAAAACAGGTGGTGGCATTGGCCCCACCCTTCACAACACTGGGAAGTAGAACAAATCTGTAGTATTTTCTGAGAGTGAAGTAGTATTGGTACTCCCGCAGTACCAGGGAGCTCTGCAGGAATTATGCCTTCCTGAGAAGTAAATTTGAGTTCTTTTGTAGATGATGCCAGAAAATCTATATCTATTACCTTCCATGAGAATTTCAGGAAGAAGCATTCTTTAGCAATTGAAGCTATAGGACAGCGCAGTAGGAACTGCTGACTTCTAACCCTATGACACTGATGCCTCTGAGGCCTTTGGCAAGTTACGTAACTTTGCGACTTCAGCTTCACATCTAAAGAAGATAGAGATAATACTTCACTTTGTAAGGATGTCATAAGGGTTAATTAGCTAATGTTAGTAAAGTTCTCTGAGGATGAAAAGTGCTATAGATAAGGCTACCATTTAGTCACTGGTATTTTTAGTACAAGTCATGGACAGGTCACGGGCAATAAACAGTCACAGCCTGTGACCTGTCCATAACTTGTACTATAAATACCCCTAACTAAATCTTAGGTGCTTGGGGGTGGTGGTGAGGGACACTTTGGTGGACACCACTGCTCCTGGGAGGTTGGGGGGAGTTCCAGCAACCCGCTGCTGCTCCTGGGGGATTGTGGGGCAGTCTGAGGCCCTGCCGCTGATCCTGGGGGAGACAGCCTGGAGCCCCACCACTGCTACTGCTGCTCCAGGTGGGTGGTAGTGGCCCGGATCACTGCTGCTGCTCTGGGCGGAGGGTGGCTTGGGGCACCGCGGCTGCTCTCAGACCACTGCTCCTGGGCAGTGCGCGGGAACAGCTGCCTGGGGCCGCCCAAGCAGCAGCCAGTGCGGCTGGCCGCAGGGCTGCCCCAGCTGCTCAGGCAGCTCTGGGGTCAGCCGCACCAGCCGCTTCAGAAGTCACAGAGGTCCCAGATAGTCACAGAATCCATGACTTCCATGACCGCCGTGAAAGACTCGCAGCTTTAGCTATAGACTGTACAGTAAATGCTAACTGCTTGATATGAATATGCATTCCTTGTATCTGCATCTGACCAAATGTCAGATAGATACTTTTTAGTCATCTTTTGCACAGAGAAAAAATATTATCTCAAAATAATCAGTCTCTAAAAACCAGAATGTAGCTTTTCAGTTTTTTAGAATATGTCAGCATCTGTTAAACGGATAGCTGGTATCTTATGGATGGCTTTGCTTGTTCTCTGAACTTCAAAAAAAACATAACTTAGTTGGGGGAAAAAATGACAGACAGTTCTGATTCCCATTTATTATCTACCAGATGTGTTTTTAAAGCTGTCTTACTGCTGGGCATTCCCAGAACATAAGAATAAATCTTATACTTTGCTGCATTTCCCTTAGGTCGTCTTATGCTTTTGAAGCTCTGTGGTATATAAGGTGCCAAGTAACTACAATATTAGAAATTATTTTAGAGTTCCCTGATTTGAAAGGACTGCCTAGGAGGCAGCAGTTCTTGCCTTCATCTTACTTTTGTTTGCTCTTTTGAGAAATTGTTTTTGCACATTTTTCTCCTCATTCTTTCTTTTGTCATCTTGTACCAGGCTAGCTCTGTAACATAGATGTCTGATAAACTGGCTTTCCTAATCTGTTAAGCAATTCCCTAACCTTGGCCTTTTCTCCTCCTCTTTGCCTACTGAACATTATTTACTTTTACATACACTATCTAATCTAGTTTGCAAGGAGCATCCAAGGCTCTTGTAGCGCACAATTTAGAAGTCCATCTATCAAATCTTTCTTTTACTCAGAGAAGCTATTCCCATGAAGAAAAGCTCCCTTGCACCTCTTTTTCCTCTCCCATATTAGCTTTGCTAAACTAATACCAGGTCATTTTGACAGATGAAATTTACAAGCTAGCCAGACAATACTTAATATTGCAACGTAAGGATAGCATCAATTTAGCAGCTAGGTAGTGCTGTGCTAAGATGTTTGCCCCTATGGAGAGTTTAAGCAGCACAGATTTCTCTTTGTTGGCTTTCTGCATTTTGTGTAGTGGGGTTGTGTTTTCTAATGAATCTGGCAGCACAACATAAGATCTTTAAGAGGGGAAAAAATTAGTACATTTTATATTAATAATTAGTAAAATTATTCTTCAGGTCCTTCCTTTGAACTCCACTTATCCATAATACATACAGAAAACTACCATCTGATAATGGCTAAACATGGGTGTTGTAAGGTCTGCAGTGTGTGTGTGTGAGAGAAACCAATATTTGAGTAGCCTTGCGACCCCGTGCACCAGGTCATAATGCCACACACTCAGATTTGGCTGGGGCACCCCTCCATCATGCTAGCAGGGAAGGGGTTCTGCTGTCACGCCACCCAGCTCCAGGCAGGGACCAAAGGAAGAGGGGTTGCCGGCCCCCCCTTCTTGTGCCTCTGCCAAATTCAGGCTTTCAAAAGTGGGGGGACATGTACTTCTCTGTTGTAAAAAGGGAGAGGACAGTGGCCCTTCCCCCTCATCTTGTCTCTGGTGCTTGTGGCTAAACAGGTGGCAGTTTGAGATTATGGCTATTGATTGGCCACAGATTTTGCACATAGCTAGTCTTTAATAAAATTTCCCACTTTTGTTACCATCTCTGTTATATCCTTGGGGGCAGCCGGTTTAGGAAGAAATCACTTGAGGCCAGACAGCAGACAGCTAACAAAACTACCATTTATTTACAGACTCAGAGCTCGCCTAACTGGCCGAAACTGGCAGGGCTATCCCCTAATAATCTAACTCAGTTGCCATAGGAACAAAAAGCGTGACAACCAAATACACAACATATTCCTCCCCCCCTAATAAGAACACCTCTCCTAAATAAAACACACACTAGACTAGAGAAGGAGGGTAGACTGCCTCCATTCCTGGCTAAACCCTGGGGATTATTTTGCCCCATAACCAGGGGTTCGCCCTAGCTAAAGATCCAGCTGATGGGGAGGCCTTCTGTCTCTAGGTGGATTACGGCAGACTTCTGGTGGTGCTCAGGGTCCGCAGCACGAACAGGTGAGGAGGTGGTATCAGCTTGTCCTGGGCAAAGGGGTATCTCAGCCGCCGACAGTAATGGAGGAGAACAGTCAGGAACAGGTGATTCGTGATTTGGTGTCTCACCAGAAGAGGTGAAGTCAGACCACTCAACTGCAGATATGTCCTGAAGACTGGCATGACCTGGCAACAGCTGATCTACATGTTGCCGCCAGGTAAGATTCTCTGCAGTCCAGACTATGTAGGAAACAGGTCCTGTTTGAGTGATGATCATGGCAGGGACCCATTTAGCTCCGGAAGTATAATTCTGAGCCAAAACTGGCTGTCCCGGGCTAAAGGTTCCGTCTTTTGCTCTGGGTGCCCATCTGATGACTTGATATTGCTGCTGATGTTGCACAATTTGTTGAGGTTCTGAAGGTTTCAGCAGATCAAAGCAAGTGCGCAGCTGTCGTCCCATCATTAGAAAGGCCGGGGATGCCTGGGTTGTAGCATGAGGTGTGTTTCTGTAGGAAAGTAAGAAGGTATCCAGACGCTTTTGAATGGAGTGTTGTCCCCTTGCTGATTTCAAAGCTTGTTTCATTATCTGCACAAATCTTTCAGCTAATCCATTGGTGGATGGATAATATGGTGCTGACGTGATGTGGTGTATCCCATTTGCCTTCATAAAATTTTGAAACTCCTGAGAGATGAACTGCGGTCCATTGTCACTCACAAGTTGTTCTGGCAGACCAAAACGACTAAAGAGTCCCCGCAGTTTTTGGATAGTACTCTCTCTGCAGTAGTGGACTGCATTATAGAGACTTCTGGCCTTTTAGAATGGACATCTGCTGCCACCAAGAACGTGTTTCCTTCAAGGGGGCCAGCGAAGTCAATGTGAATACATTGCCATGGATTTTCAGGCCAGTCCCATGGTGTAGGAGTGCCCACTGGGGAGCATTCGTCACACCCTGACATGACATACAAGCTTTTGCCTTCTCTTCAATAGCACTGTCCAATCCAGGCCACCAAAAATAGCTTTGTGCAATTTCCTTCATGCGCACTATTCCACAGTGACCGGAATGTAGCTGTTCTAACATATGTGATCTCAGTGGTGGTGGAATAATGACACGTCTTCCCCACAACAAACAACCAGATTGGACTAATAACTCCGTCCTCCTGGATATGTAGGTAACAAGGTCGGGTGAGACCGGAGAGGTTTGTTGAGATTTTCCATGCATTACCGGGTCCATAACTTGGGATAATACTGGGTTAACGCAAGTTGCCTTCTTTATCTGAGTAGCAGTGATGGGTGTATTCTCTACCTGTTCAAAGTAGAAGATTTCCTTTTGGGCACTATCTTGATGTTTGACCGGCAAAGGCAATCTTGAGAGGCCATCTGCATTGCTGTACAGAGTGGATTTCCGATATTTGATTTCATATGTGTGTGCTGAAAGTAACAATGCCCAACGTTGCATACGACTAGCAGCTAATGGGGGAATGCCTGTGTAGGGTCCAAAAACTGACATCAGAGGTCGATGGTCTGTGAGAAGAGTAAACTTCCGCCCAAACAGGTACTGATGAAACTTCCGAATTCCAAAAACAATTCCTAATGCCTCACGTTCGATTTGGGCATAGTTAGTTTCTGCTTTGCTTAGAGTGCGTGAAGCAAAAGCAATAGGTCTCTCTTCTTCTGAAGGCATAATGTGTGACACGACTGCTCCTACTCCATAAGGGGAGGCATCGCAGGCCAATTGTAGGGGTATGGATGGATCAAAGTGCGTAAGAACTTCAGAATTTAGCAATGCATTCTTAGCTTTGTTAAATGCAACATCACAACCTTCAGTCCACTTCCAGGCCTTGTTCTGCCCAAGGAGCTCATGAAGTAGTTTTAGCAGTGTGGCTAACCGTGAAATGAACTTTCCATAATAGTTCAGTAGTCCTAGAAACAAGCGCAGCTGGCTTACATTTTGAGGTGGGGGAGCCTCCACAATAGCTTTAACTTTTGCAGGGGCCTTATGAAGACCTGCAGAATCAATGATGTGTCCCAAATATTCAACATAGGGCTTGAAGAATTCAAACTTGTCTTTGCAAACTCATAGGCCATACTCTTCCAGTCTTTGTAGGTAGCCTCTAAATTCTTTAAGTGATCCTCTTCATTCCTTCCAGTGACCAGGTTATCATCCAGATAGCACTGAACTCCTGACAAGCCACACAAGATCTGGTCTATAGCCCTCTGGAACAGGGCGGGAGCAGACGTTATTCTGAAGGGTAGGCGACAGTATCGATAAAGCCCCTTATGAGTCACAATAGTCAACAGCTCTTGGGACTTTTCATCGACGTGCATCTGTAAATATGCTTGACTCAGATCAGTCTTACTGAACTTTTGTCCCCCAGCCAGGCCTGCGAAGAGGTCATCGATGCGGGGAAGCAGGTATTGCTCTGCGCACAACACTGGGTTGACAGTGACTTTAAAATCACCGCAAATCCGGAGAGAGCCATCTTTCTTCACTATTGGAATGATAGGAGTGGCCCATGGGCTATGGGTAACTGGTATTAGGACTCCATTGGTGACCAGGTGCTCCAGGTCTGCTTCAACTTTTGGCCTGATGGCATATGGCACAGTTTGAGCTTTCAGATATTTTGGCAGACTGTCAGGTTTAATGTTCAATGTCACAGTGATTCCCTTCATACTTCCCAAATCCTCTCCAAAAACAGCAGCATGTTTCCTTAGTTTAAGGGTTAGACTGGTTTCTTCTTTAGTCAGCCAGTGCAATTCTGCCCAGTTCAGCTGAATCTTCCCAAGCCAAGACCTACCCATTAAGGCTGGGTTGTTACCTCTCACCACAAACAGTGGCAATTTAGCAGCCTGTCCATTGAGCTCCACCTTAACATCAATAGTGCCCAACATGGGCACAGCTTCTTCTGTATACGTCTTCCGCTTAAGGCAACAAAAACTGTTCTGAAGATGCTGTAGCTTTTCTTTATACACAGTCTCGGAGACCAGCGAGACGGCTGCACCGGTGTCCAGTTCCATGCGTATAGGTTTGCCATCCAACAATGGGGTTACCCAGTATTCATGTGAGCCAACTGCCAAAGACAAAACATGCAGTGGCACTTCCTCTTGCGATGAGGTGTCACCTTGATCATCCTGGGTCCGCTCTAGGGTATGCAGGGTTCCTCTTTTTGTCAGCCAGACCACAGGCCTCTTTTTCTTTTGTTTACAGGCACACTCAATGTGTTCCTTTTTTGCCACAGTGTCGACACACCAGGTCCTTACACCAGCATTCTGATGCCTGGTGACCTGACTTACCACAGTGGTAACATTCCTGACTCTGCACAGTTTTGTGGGTAGGTTCTTGTGACACTTTTTGCACCCTAGGGGATGCACCGATGTATTGCGCCTCCCTTGTAGCCAGTTCCATGGAGACAGCAATATCAACAGCCTTCTGTAATGTAAGCTGAGCCTCTGTCAGTAAGCGCTTCCGTATAGCTTCACTGTACAGGCCACACACTAACCTGTCACACAGGGGATCATTTAACATCTCTTTAAATTCACAGTGTTCTTCTAGCTTTTTTAAAATTGCTACAAATTGTACAACTGTTTCATCTTCTTTTTGGTCTCTTTTGTGGAACCGATATCTTTCAGCAATTACCAGAGTTTTGGGGAAAAATGGGACCCCAGGATTTCCACAATGTCACTGTAAGATTTAGTCTCAGGCTTAACAGGGTGTAGTAAGCTGTGTAGCAGGGAGTAGGTTTTAGCCCCTACAACACTTAAGAATATTGGCAGCTTCTTCTCTTCTGTAATGTCATTTGCAATAACAAAAAGCTCAAAACGCTCAGTATACACATGCCATTGCACTATTTCTCATCAAAAGGTTCCAGTGTCCCGGTCAGAGTAGCCATGATTTTTAGTTTCACTTTCACAGTCAGTGCAAACAAGCAGTTTTTTTGTTTGTTCTTTATCTTGACTTCTACTTCCTTCTGTTACTGGAGCAGCACCGGAATCCCATCTATCGTCGCCACTTGTTATATCCTTGGGGGCAGCCGGTTTAGGAAGAAATCACTTGAGGCCAGACAGCAGACAGCTAACAAAACTACCATTTATTTACAGACACAAAGCTTGCCTAACTGGCCGAAGCTGGCTGGGCTATCCCCTAATAATCTAACTCAGTTGCCATAGGAACAAAAACCGTGACAACCAAATACACCAACAATCTCTCTCTCTATTCTTGTCTATTCTTTCCACCTTTTCTGCCAAATGCAGACAGAAGTGCAGGGATTGCTGGGATGTGAAGCAATGCATGACAGGGCATTGGGACAGGACCCAGGATGCCCTGTGATCCCCTCCACCTTCCCACAAGTCTTAGCAGCAAAAGAGAAAGAGGTGCTTTGTGGGATAGCTGCCCAGAGTGCACCGCTCTGAATACCGTTGCAAGTGCCACACGTGTGAACACGCTATTGTGTAGGCAGCTCACATTGTGAATACACAACAATGATTTCCCTTCAGTGCTCTCTGAGTGGCGATGTAACTGTTGGTGCTGTAACTTTGTCAGTGTAGATGTGCCCTTAGATGGTAAGCTCTTTCTGATGGGGACTGTCATTTAGTATAAGTTTAGCACAAAAGGGACTTGTCTTAGTTGAGACCTCTTGTTATTTCTTTGTGTGAGGGAAAGGGGCAAATTTGGAGCATAGGTTACTCAACAGTGTTGTAGTTCACATCCCATGACACTTAGTATAAGCTGATCCTTGCTGACAGACATTGCTCATTACATCCAACTAATTTACATAGACTCATAGACTTTAGGGTCAGAAGGGACCAATATGATCATCTAGTCTGACCTCCTGCACAAAGCAGGCCACAGAACCCTACCCATCCACTTCTATAACAAACCCCTAACCTACATCCGAGTTATTGAAGTCTTCAAATTGTGGTTTGAAGACCTCAAGCTGCAGAGAATCCACCAGCAAGTGACCCATGCCCCATGCTGCATAGGAAGGCGAAAAACCTCCAGGGCTTCTGCTAATCTGCCCCAGAGGAAAATTCCTTCCCGACCCCAAATATGGCGATCAGTTAAACTCTGAGCATGTGGGCAAGACTCACCAGCCAGCACTCAGGAAAGAATTCTCTGCAGTAACTCAGATCCCATCCAACATCCCATCACAGACCACTGGGCATACTTATTTGCTGATAATCAAAGATCAGTTGCCAAAATTAAGCTATCCCATCATACCATCCCTTCCATAAACTTATCAAGCGTAGTCTTAAAGCCAGATATGTCTTTTGCCCCCACTACTCCCCTTGGAAGGCTGTTCCAGAACTTCACTCCTCAAATGGATAGAAACCTTTGTCTAATTTCAAGTCTAAACTTCCTAGTGTCCAGTTTATACCCATTTGTTCTTGTGTCTATACTGGTACTAAGCTTAAATAATTCCTCTCCTTCCCTAATATTAATCCCTCTGATATATTTATAAAGATCAAGCATACCCCCCCGCAGCCTTCTTTTGGCCAGGCTAAACAAGCCAAGCTCTTTGAGTCTCCTTTCATAAGGCAGGTTTTCCATTCCTCGGATCATCCTAGTAGCCCATCTCTGCACTTGTTCCAGTTTGAATTCATCCTTCTTGAACATGAGACACCAGAACTGCACACAATATTCCAGATGGGGTCTCACCAGCGCCTTATATAATGGTACTAACACCTCCTTATCCCTGCTGGAAATACCTCGCCTAATGCATCCTAAAATCGCATTTGCTTTTTTAACAGCCGTATCACATTGGCGGCTCATAGTCATAGTCATCCTGCTATCGACCAATACCCCAAGGTCCTTCTCCTCCTCCGTCGCTTCCAACTGATGCGTCCCCAACGTATATCTAAAATTCTTATTATTAATTCCTAAGTGCATGACTTTGCACTTTTCACTATTGTATTTCATCCTATTACTCTTACTCCAGTTTACAAGATGGTCCAGATCTTCCTGAATAGTATCCCTGTCCTTCTCCGTGTTAGCAATACCCCCCTAACTTTGTGTCATCCGCAAACTTTATTAGCACATTCCCGCTCTTTGTGCCAAGGTCAATAATAAAAAGGTTAAATAAGATCAGTCCCAAAACCAATCCTTGAGGGACTCCACTAGTAACCCCCTTCCAGCCTGACAGTTCACCCTTCAAAACGACCCGCTGGAGTCTCCCCTTTAACCAGTTCCTTATCCACCTTACAACTTTCATATTCATCCCCATCTTTTCCAATTTAACTAACAGTTCTCCATGCGGAACCGTGTCAAACGCCTTACTGAAATCGAGGTAAATTAGATCTACCGCATTTCCTTTATCTAAGTAATCCGTCACCTTCTCAAAGAAGGAGATCAGATTGGTTTGGCATGATCTACCTTTAGTAAATCCATGTTGCAATTCGTCCCAATTACCATTGACCTCTATGTCCTTGACTAATTTCTCCCTTAAAATTTTTTCCAAGACCTTACATACTACAGACGTCAAGCTAACAGGCCTATAATTACCCGGATCACTTTTATTCCCTTTCTTAAAAATAGGGACTACGTTAGCAATCCTCCAGTCGTATGGCACAACCCCCGAGTTTATCGACTGCTTAAAAATTATCGCTAACGGGTTCGCAATTTCACGCGCCAGTTCCTTTAATATCCTCGGATGGAGATTGTCCGGGCCCTCCGATTTTGTCCCATCAAGCTGTTCAAGTTTGGCCTCTACCTCAATTGCGGTAATATCCACCTCCATATCCACATTCCCACTTATCATCCCTCCATCATCGCTAAACTCCTCACTAGTCTTATTAAAAACTGAGGCAAAGTACTTATTTAGATATTGGGCCATGCCTAGGTTGTCCTTTACCTCCATTCCATCCTCAGTGTATAGCGGCCCCACTTCTTCTTTCTTTGTTTTCTTCTTATTTATGTGGCTATAGAACCTTTTACTATTGGTTTTGATTCCCTTTGCAAGGTCCAGTTCAATGCGGCTTTTAGCCTTCCTCACTTTATCCCTACATGTTCTGACCTCACCAAGGTAGCTTCCCTTGCTAATCCCGCCTTTCTTCCACTCCCTGTAAGCTTTCTGCTTTCTCCTAATTCCATTTCTGAGTTGCTTGCTCATCCAGCTTGGCCTACAACTCCTGCCCATGGTTTTTTTCCCCTTTCTTGGGATGCAGGCTTCCGACAATTTCCGCAGCTGCGACTTAAAGTAATTCCAGGCCTCCTCTGCATTTAAATCCGCAAGTTCCTCCGTCCAATCCACTTCCATAACTAATTTTCTTAACTCTTTAAAATTAGCCCTCGAGAAATGGAAAACCCTAATCCGAGATCTACATTTGTTTATCCTTCCATCTAGTTTGAACTGAATTAGCTCATGATCACTCGAACCAAGGTTGTCCCCTACAACCATTTCTTCTATGAGGTCCTCACTACTCACCAAAATCAAATCTAAAATGGCAGCCCCTCTTGTTGGTTCTTCAACTACTTGGTGAAGAAATCCATCTGCTATCACATCCAGAAAAATCTGAGCCCTACTATTCTTCCTAGCATTTGTCCTCCAGTCTATATCTGGGAATTTAAAGTCTCCCATGATCACACATTTCCCGTTAGTGTTTACTTCATTAAAAACATTGAAGAGGTCTCTATCCATATCCAAATCAGATCCTGGCGGTCTGTAGCACACCCCAAGCACTATCTCAGGGGAGGCTCTAGTAGCTTTCTTTCCCAGTGTCATTTTTGCCCAGACAGACTCTGTCTTGTCCATTCCATCACTTCTTATGGAATATGTTAAGGATTTAAACATATTAAATGTTTCTGGTCATATTTTTGAGCTACAATTTAAGAATAGGTCGGATTTTTTCAGAGAATAGCTATAATTTGAAGTATTATTATTTATTTGATAGTGAGATTTAGCTTCAGTTTGAGTCCCCCGTTGGAGGAAGCTTGCTATTAATCATGAGTGCCAATTTCTCTTATAAGTCACAGAACTTAATGAAGCCAAATAAACACACAGTTCCCCTGAGATGTCTCCCTGCAGTGTCCCAGCACCCTTAATGGCTACTCATAGAAGTTAATCTCTTAGCTCCTTTAAAGAGTGTGTACACTGCAGCCTGTTACCTTAGCTAGGGCTAGCACACTTTTCCTTTCAATCAATGCGCTGAATTGGTTTACAGTAAAAGTAAAACAAGTTTATTTAACAAAAGGACACAGGATTAAGGATATAGGATACCAAGCATAAGTAATAAAGAAGGGATACAAGTAAACAAAAGTAAAAATGTTTCTAAGACTAAAATCTGATTTAACAAATCAGACTCGCTTGTTCGCAGAAGTGTTTCTCACCAGCATGGCTTCCCAGACTCTCTGGCCAGGACCCTTCTCAGATCTCAAGGTGCTTGGTTCCTTTGTATCTTCAGGTGAAGGATAAATTAGTTCACTCCCCGTTTCTTTATAGACCAGTAAACCTTTGAAATGAATTCTCAGCTATAGTTCATTTTCTCCTGCTGGAAAGAGTGCAATAAAAACTTAACATTCCAGATTTTGTGATGCTCATGTCAGCTCTGCTGGATACGTTTATATTTCACATATATTAAAGGACTTCATCTTAATGCAGAAGCCTAAAGATGAACATGTAGGTACACATTTAGATGTCTGTTTGAGTCAGGAACCTAGGAGGTCAAGACTTTAAAAAAAAAATCTAATAAAGACAACAGTTTGTAAACGAGAAAACATTAAATAATGCAATTTTTTCAACTCCTCCCATTGCTCATAGGAGCATCTTTCCTCTGCTCTCTGACAGCGAATCATTTTCATAAAGGAAGAAACCTTTAGGTTTTTAAACAATTGTTGAACATTATCGGCTCTAAAATAAAAAAGGCATTTAAGGAAAAAAAGTGTTAAATCATCATAAGATAAACAGGAAAATCATCAAGAAAGAATCACTGCCACCTGTTATAGCCACAAGCACCAGAGACGAGAAGGGAGAAGGGCCATTGTTCTCTCCCTTTTTAAAACAGAGGAGTCTATGTCCATAAATTCTGGTAGAATTACAATAGACTACAATGCAATTAACACCAGAATTAAATTAACAAAGTGAATTAACTGTCAAGTTAGACATAGCTTGAAATATTAAAAGCAGGTGATGTATCTGGGAAATGGCTACTGTGCCTAACTAGGCACTGGCAATTCACTAGGCAAGGTGAATTCTATGAACAGGCAGGAATCCACACAGAATTCTAGTAGTGATCAGAAACTTATTGTAGACAAGATAAAAATTAGTGTGAGACTTTTCCAAGAAAGTTACTTGACTGTTCTTCAGGGAAAAAAGGTCAGTTTCTTAAATTTGTTTCCCCATGTGAAACAACTAAGTTTTCTAGGGGTATTTGTTCATTCTACACTGTGCACATGAGTAACTCTCATTAAACCTCAGAGGAGGTTCACGTGCATATCAGGAGAAGTGCATATGGATTTCAAGGAGAAGTAGTATCTATGAATATGTTAAAAGTAACGTTTAAATCTATTGACCACCAAGATACAAAACCAAAGTGCAAAACTGAAATGTGAAACATTATACATTACTGTTAATTCAACAGGGATAATCTAATATACAGTGGGGAAAAATTATTTCAAAGTACATAAATAAATATATATAATACATTCAGTCAGGGAAAGAGCATATGAAAGACATGCTGACTGTTTTTCTAGTAACAGATGTAATGAAGTACATGAAATGATGTAAAGAATATAGATATGCTTTGAAGAGTTCTTTCAGCCAAGTAATGAGAATGTTTGTGATCTACGGAAGTATAGTTCTCCTCTATGCCGTTTCAGTGTGTTTACTCTGCTTTATTATATTATGGGGAATTCACCCTGTCAAGGCTAATTCCCCACTTTGGCACTTTGAGTGCAGACGGTGGGGTCCTGTAAGGATTCTAACAATTAATACTGGCCACTCCAGGCTTGTATTAAACTCCTAAGGTTACAGCTTTTCTCTGACCTTGGATGGGTAGATGCTGCCACCACCCAAGTGCAAAAACCCCTTTGAGAATCCAGGAAGGCACACTTGGGAATTCCTTCCTGTGGGGTACCTTCAAGCCCTTTCACTCCCTCTTCCAGGGAAGAGCTGAGAAAGAAAAAAAAAACGAAATCAGCTGTTTCCACCAGCTAATTAAACAACACGTGCGCATACTTCTTAGGACACAAAAATCCAATCCTGTTCTTGAAAAAGGTAAATTTAATTAAAACAAAAAAGAAAGAAAATACATCAGGCTATTGCTAGATTTAAAAAGCACAAATACAAGGATTAAGCATCAAGACTAGTTCTTGAGGTCCAGCTTAAAACAAGCAAAACAAAAGCATTTGGGGTTAGCACAGAGGCAGGGCCGGCGCTTCCATTTAGGCAGCCTAGGCAATCGCCTAGGGCGCCAGGATTATTGAGGGGGCGGCATTTTGCCGGGGGGGCGGCAGGCAGCTCCGGTTGACCTGCCGCAGGCATGCCTGCGGAGGGTCCATTGGTCCGCGGCTCCAGTGGAGCTGCCGCAGTCATGCCTGAGGACGGTCGGCTGCTTGCACGGCTCCGGTGGACCTCCCGCAGGCATGCCTGCGGCAGCTCCACCAGAGCCACGGACCAACAGACCCTCCTCCACCAGAGCTGCGGGATCAGCGCAGGGGGCGGCGAAATGGCCGTGTGCCTAGGGTGCAAGAAACCCTGGTGCCGGTCCTGCACAGAGGAGTGCACAAGCCATAAAGAAATAAAAATAAATAAATGTAATTGCATCTTCCTAGACATTTTCTGATCTACTTACATATCTGGGGGTTTCAAGTGAGTAGTTTCTAGGTATGATTCAAATGATTTTTTATACCTGGCCCCAAGCTTCTTACAGCATAGTTCAACCCCTGTCTCTGCTTCTCCCTGAGAACAACAGACAGACAAAATGGAAGTTTTCCCCCAATTTTAAAAAGTTCTAGCCTTCCCATTGGTTCTTTTGGTCAGTTGGCTACATCACAGGGAGACTTTTTAACCTTTTACAGGTAAAGCAGGTACAGAACAGCTACTAAGAGGGAATTTATAGCTAACTGGCTGGCTGCGTCCATAAAAGAGAGCTACCCCCTGCCCTTCTTCATTTATCACACACCCATAGAATGGAAGGCCAGTGCAAGGCCTCAATTTGCATAGTGGAGACTAAACTTCCTGTGGATCTTGGAGAATGTTGATTGCAGAGTTAGTTTAGTGTTCCTTGGGTCTGCTATTTTGGAATTATTTATTATCATTTCCATGAATCATGATTTTAAAATAATAAAAGCAAATACAAAGTATCAGAACACAAAGCCATAGAACAATAGTTTTCCTACGTACTGACTCAAGGTACTGTTAACATCCACAGCAGTAACGGTGATCTTGGAGCCTTGCCTTCCATATACTAACACAGAGTAACTGAATTACAGTTTATTTGGTTTCATTATTCTCAGTGTTTGTTACCTGCAAAGCAAGGTTTGGACTCTCAGAGTCCTGGGGAGTTTGTTGGCAAGGCAGAGAAGCTGATGTTTCAGAGAGTTGTCACACAGCTTAGTAGCAAAACTCTCACTTGCTGAGGTTTAGAGGGGTAACAAACTAACTCACAATTCTAGGAACCCCAGCAGATTGTCACAGTGGGTGCACAACTTGTTAAACGACAGTACTCAGAGAATAGTTATCGATGGTTAGCTGACAAACTGGAAGGGCGTATCTAGTGGGATCCCAAAGGGATCAGTGTTATGTCCAGTACTATTTCATATTTTCATTAATGACTTGGATAAAGGAGTAGTGTATGCTTATAATATTTACAGATGACAAGAAGCTGGGAGGGTTCCATGCACTTTGGAGGGCAGAATTAGAATTCAGAAAGAATGGGAGACATGATCCCTCCAGCAAGTCCTGAGTCGGTGTCAGTAGGACATGCCCGGTAGAGTTCCAACAGAAGCGTCTCAGAGGGCATCCTTGTCAGGTGCCTAAACCACTTCAACTGGCTTCTCTCGATCTGGATGAGTAGTGGCACTACCCCGAGGCCCTTCTGAATAGCTGAGATCCTGACCACACGAACCTCACCTGGACTAGGGATACCAGGCCCTACCCCTGGTTAGGGGTGGTATCAGGCGAATATCTGGTTGTTGGGCCAACCATGTAACCCAGCAGGGCCCAGCCCTGAAAGCTGATATGGACCTGTCTTGTGGGCTCACCACCCACAAGGTGAAGGAAGGAGGCCAGGTGCGATGCCAAAATGGCAGTTGCTTAAAGTTATTATTTTAATTCTCTTAGATAATTTGCTTGGATTTAGAAAGGAAACTATACATATAGCATTAGTTAAAATCTAAAATATGGTTACTTGACCTCTGTAACTTTTAGATTCTTGAGTCACCCACATGTTATTCCGCACTGGTTTAAATCTGTGTTTTGTTTTTCTTCTCCTCTTGTTCTTAATCAACATATAGGAGACAATAGGGTACTTTGCAGAGGAAACAGGACATTTACTCTTGTCTGTCACCTGGCAAGGGCTCTCTTTAGCTGGACTAAGAGAGATGGAAGTCTTTTTCCATAAGTAAATTATTAGCATTCTTTGGTTTGTGAAACTAACAACAGTTGGAAAATCCCTTATCAAACATCAGAGCTTTCCTTTCCTGGGAATTGTGTATTTTAGCTTTAGGTTAATTAATACTCCCCAGACACTATGTTCCAGCTGTTGGGATGGCCCTGTTGATTCTCATTGTCTTTAGGTCCCCAAAGAAGATATGGAATTTTCATAAGAGTGATTGCCACCACATAGTTAAAAGAGCAGAAAGAGAGAGAGAGAAGTTGTAAACAACACATTTTCAAGGCATATTTTAATGTCTATACACTTTACAAAGTCCAAATGGTAGATAATACAAGTTAGAGTTAATGTCTCAAACAAGGCATCCAAACTAACTTAATTCTACCACTGTTGAATCTTCAGCTTCCAAACTTCTCTTCAGGTAATCAAAAATATCAGAAATGGCCACTACAGAAAAAAAGAAGCATACTTTGTATCAATAACATTTTGTAGTACCCCTTTGTAACTTTGTTTAACAGCTCTGTTTTTAGGTTGCCATAATTCACAAACTCTTTGTCCTGTACACTTCTACTTTTATAGGAAAGCTTGTTTTTAAACAGCCCCAAACAAAAGGTACGTATTATGAGGCCAGTATACATTTTTGGGTAGATTTTTTTAACCTATAATGGAAACTTAGATGCACCCCTACATATGGAAAGATCACTATAGCTTTCCAATAAACTAAGAAATATCAATGTTAGAAGAGGGGTTGAAGGGTGGAGGTTCATTATGGCAGATACGTTAGCATTAGGAATGGTTCTGAATCAAAGCTCAGCAATCAAATAGACATAGAACTTGGAAAAGCTTTACCCCTCTTCCATTGATGAGCTAAGGCAGAACACACTGTACTTTAGGGAGTTTGTATCCAGGACAGTTTGTCATAGTAGGGTTACCATTTGGCTCATCAGCTCACTATCACTAGCCATTATGTTTATACATTATACATTCTTCTTAATTTGCACAATGCTGGATGTGTAAATGAGAAGCAAGTTTGCAGCATGACCAATTCTAATCCAAATACCCTCCTAAAGATGCGTAAGGGAAGGAACAAAATCTTGTGGTCATGTGGTAGCTACTAATCTCTGTACTTGTGGCAATGCGTATCCCACACATCGGAGGACTGTGTTATATTCTTCTCCAGCTACATGCACTCATCAAAATTGAACTGCATAGATGATTACATCCTATATTAGAGAATGAATTACGCATTGCATTATTGCTTTATGTAAGACTTAGTGAGTCTGCAGCTGTCAGAGATGTGTTTTTTCTCTACTTTTTTGAGGGAAGCCGCAAAATAGTTAGATGCCATCAACTAAAAAAAGGACATTTCAGACTGAATATTTTAGCCTACTATTAAATAAACTTAAGATTCCTATCACTAAAAGTGAATGGAGGAAGAAAAAATTCTCTTTTTTTTAGTTTTATATTATGCATTTGACAGCACTTCTTGTATTACCAGTTTCACTACTACTGTTATCTGAGTCAGTCTGTGTGTGCTTTGTGTACAGCAAGAGAGAAAACCTTAGGAACCAAAGTTTCAAACTTTATCGATGTTGGGTTTTGTTTTAATTCTTTTTATGAAGTGCCTAGATTATATTTTCTTTCCTTTTTCCCCAGGGAGGAATTAGATCTTTCCCTACAGATATGCATGTGTTTCCTCAGGGGACTGTGCAGCATTAGTACAATATATTAATAATGAGATATAAAGACAAAAAGGTAAATTGGCTTTTTTTAAAAAACTAGAAGGGAAAATTTTCAAGCAAAAATATTTTTTCATTCTTCTGGGTATTAATCAATACAGAAATGGAGACAAAGTTATAAGACTTCAGGGATATGTAGAAACTTCTAACTGTCTTGAGACTTGGGTGCCATCCTTCAGAAAGAAATAATACAGTACACTTGTGTACTGACAGTGGAATATGAGGATAGATGTAATCTTACTGTCTATAAATTCTTTTTGTATCAAGCTAAAGGGAAATGACTTAGGGGAACTTTTCTGTGTATGAAAGGAATATGAAAGCAGCATTTTCCTCTCTGTAGAATTGAAAGATGCAGTTTTGTGCTCTTAGGGATCTCTCTTTATGCTGAGCCTGAGATTTTCCCTCCCTCTGTCTCTTTTTGTTTTTGTAGAAATAATTTTTTGTGGGTAAGTGAGTTAATAAACAAAGGTTCAACGAGTGCAGTGCAGGTAGGGAATACACTATTATTTTCTTAGTCCAAATAAGTGCAAATCTTCAAGAAAGACAAGGAGTCTAACTTGAACAGAAGCTCCATATTGGGAAATCATTTTCTGCATTTGAACTCTTCCCTCAACCCTCATCTCATCCTGGATGTCTAAACAACAGAATGGGATGAGACTTGCTTCAAGTTTCTGATCTAAGATCTATATGTAGCTCTGTATGATTTCCGTCCTCAGTTTGTTTAATTTTAATGTTTAATTTGGACAGCTTTCCCTAGGTTGAATAGCGATAGGGTGAGAGAACTGATTAAACTTCATGTTCTGTGAATGGCTTTGGAAACATCACACTTTTAAATGTGTGAGACCTCGATATTTTAACAGAAACAATTGCAGAAATAACTTTTGTCTTTGTTTTACCAATTCTCTTTATCTAGGGAGAAGGGCCTGTAATTATTTCTCATTTTAATCCCTTCCAGTACCGTTCATATGTTTGTCTTCTAGTTCAAAGGCTACAATTTGACTTTCTGACTCTGGCTGTTAACTTCAGTATTTTATTAGAGGGTATAAGTTACTGGAGGGCATAAACCTGATGGAGGTTCCTGGACCTGGCACAAAATGGCTACAGTGTCAGTTATGGGAAGAAGAGCCATTGGGGGATGACACAATGATATGAATAGACAGTACTGTCCAAAAATGGTTGTGGCCAGTGTAGCCTAGAGAATCTTGCAGCAGAGCCTCTGTGGAGGCTCAGCAGGAGTAAGAGGAGACTCACTCTACCAGAAATTTCACAGAGAGGGAGGAGCAGTATAGTTCCTCAGGAGTAAATCACCTCTGGGGTACAAGGCTATTTGCTTGTGTGAGGAGGTTTAATTTACACCTTCCTGCACTGGGTTTTCCAGATGCATCCAGCTGATTATAAGCACATGCAACTGGTGTTCAGAGCCATTACAGATATACACTCTGTCTATCCTTGCAACCTTCTTGAGTACTATCCAGGTGGGTAGGGTAGATGCCACCAGCTGTTAGGGATTCTGCTGTCATGACTTAGATCAATGGTAGCTCTCATCTTCACTGTGATCGGATATTTGGTGTGGAACTTATAGATTCTAGGGTCAGAAGGGACCAATGTGATTGAAATCCCTCAGTTCATTTCTTCCCACTTATAAAAAACCACCCATGAACTGTTGTTTTCCCCAAAATGGTGTTGTTTCTTGGCCACCATTTTTACTTCCCTATCCTCCTATTTCCCTTTGTCCTCTTTAGCTGCTTGAATTTTAATTTTTTTCCATTTATTTCTGTTTTATTTTTAGAGCAAGATTTTCAAAAGCACTCCGTTAAAGTAGCTCCCATTTAAATTAAATTAAACCTCCACTGAGTTCAAGGGGAACAGAGTTAGGCCAATGCTGAGTGCTTTTGAAAATCTGTTAGATTGCACAGTGCTGTAAGTGGCTTGGTGGGAGGCTGGTTAATTCTTTTATTTTTAAAAAAAATCTTAAAATCCACTGCAAAGAAGACAAAACAGATTGGATGCTTTGAAACATTTAATAAACTGTCAAGTCTTCATCAATTTTTAATGATAAAAAGGCCTCTAAAGGAAAACAGCTTTTTTTGTATACTAACAGTCTGTTTAGTTAGGGTAAGCTCTCTCAGGGCCATTTTGCAACATCAAACATGCCTAATACAAACAAAAAAAGGACAGATTTAGTATAAACTATTGGGGTTCTTTTAGAAATGATACATTTCTGTGCCTTTTGTGACAATGTTCACCCATTGTACAAGCTGTACATATAGGAATCACTTCATCTACTGCTAGTACAGCCACCAGTGCACAGCAAATAGCAACTCCAGAAAAATATTGAAGAACCTATGCTGGCAGGTCTTGATGACAGCCGTCAATCATAGACCAGGTATGGAAGTCAGTGGTGTATTAAACTACGAAACTCATACAGGCTATACGAATGAGTAATTAAAAGCTCCTTTGTTTAGCTGCAACAATAGAAGCCACTGCCAAAGGCATGGACCAACGTGGCCAGGCTGAATAGAAGCTAAGACATATGGCCCAATGTTCTCTGGACATTAATTGCAAATTCAGGGGCTGGGACATTGATTTGGTTGCAGCTGCATGTGTTTCTGTATGTGAAAAGAACCAGAAAGCAGGGAGTAAGTGAACAGGGGGCAGACAGCAAGAGAAGAAGTGTGAGTGTGGCCCCAGCAGAAAGCAAAAAAAGAGCAGCTTTTGGGCAGAGGTACTCACTGGGAAGAGAGGGTTAGATTTCTGAACAAGACACTGTATCTTGTTGACTGTTTTTACTATATTCAGGGAAACAGGACTTTGTGTGCATTCTTTATAAATAAACACCAAAAAATACCTGACTTTTCTGATCAATTTTTGGTCTTTATGAAAACAATCAGACAAAGCCTTGAATATTGGCTTAACACTTGGCTTAAACTGGGAAACAATAACATCCAGTTGCAACTACCCTGCATAGGGAGAATCTGGGTAGAAAATCAAAGAGATTAAAATATAGACAATTCAGGTCAGTCTCAATAATTTCTTGGAATATTTTATTGTTAGGCAGCCATAGTAATGTTGCATAATAAGATGGAGATAGCCCAATATCAGGGGCCTATTTTAAAGAAAATGATTGAATGATCCTAATATTGACTCTGCTTTCTGATGCAATACATGTTGGTCTCTTGCATTCTAGTTTAAATGAGTCAGATTTCCCAGAAACACTATCAAGGATACCAAGACATTGTTCAATAAATGGTATCTGAAACATTCTCTCAGTAGCGCTTGTAGGCCTGAATGAGCTCCCTGGGATTTATCTTGAAGTATAAGATGCAGTATTGAAACTTATATTCTTACTTGCATTTATAATCAAATGGCTTTTACATTCAATAACTTTAACTATATATGAAAAGTTAGGTATGTACCAAATTATGACATTTCTTTGGTTTTCTTTCCAAGGGGCATAACATTATATATCTATGAGCTGTTTTATTTTTAATGTTGTTTTAAATTAAATTTGCAGTACATTCAGGAGTCAGTTCTAAAAGGAGATTATTAGTTTATATCCTTCAGATCCTCAAGGAAACCTTTAATTATTGTGCAGCGGCAGTTGCCATTCCATAGAGTTGGCTTCCTATTGTAGTCCGAAGTTCCAAACCTTCCTTCCTAACATCCAAAAGAAACCTTTGAAATTTCACATGCCATTTCTCATCCCAGAGAGGAAATTTACTGGGAAATGTAGAAAATAATATCAGAAAGGGATTTTTGAAGTTACAATGCTTAAAAAAGTCAGACTCTTAACATTTTCCTGGGTTCATATCTTCAAAAAAACTTGGCCTGCGAACATCAAAATAATTTGGTTTTGTTCTTGCTGAGAAAGCTCTTTTACTATTATTTGGGTGGGGTAGATTTGCGTTAGTGAAGAATTACCAAAAGAAATAAAAAGTCTTGTGGTGGGGTTATGCATATGCCACATGAAAGCAGGCAGAAAGGAGATTATTTAGGGTCTCAGCACAGCAGGGAAATATCAAGAAGGCTGTGGAGAGCTGGAGAAGGGGTCCTGAGAGGAAGAGGGAGTTCAAAATCACCAAGTCCAGATATAGGGATAGGAAACAAGGATGAGCTGTGAAAATAACCACCTTACTTATCCAGTGATCAAGCTGAGCACTTGGATTTTCTGCTCATGATGAAGCTATTTGCAACTTTTCCCTTTTTTATTTTTTGGATAAGGATGAAGGAAATCCTAGTCCTGATTTCCTGTATCCTGGGCCAGAATAGAGAAATGCTCTGCATGGAAGGGCATGTGTACCTTAAAAGTGGCATGGTGCATTACTTTGTTTTTCCTGTTTCTCTCCCCCATGACTCAGCTTCTTGGATTCCCCCACCCCATCATGGTCTTGTCATTCCACATCCCCAACATCTAATCCACAACCCTTGTGACCTTCAATCTTTGGTAGAGGTTGGGGGAAGATAAACCTCATTCTTCCTGTGCTGCACTTCCCTTCTAGCCCTCATGCTATATTTCATCAACACATTGACAATGATGGTGCTCAATTTCTACTTCCACTGGACTACAGATTCATTCACTGTATATCTGGTATCCAGTGAGTGTTCCATTTCTTGTTTGAATTTAAGTAAACAATTACCTACCTTCCCCACATACTGTGGTTTTCTCCCCTGCTGATGATTGCTCATTATGCACATAACTTTGCTTCCCATATTAAATTATCACTGTCCCTCCAGGTACCTTTGCATTCCCTTTCTTAGTTGCTGGTCAACAAGCCATTCACTTGTAGCCAAAGCCTTAAACTTGCTGCATGTTCAGTCATGCCATAGTTCTGCCTAACTCAAATCCATATCAAATATGCATGGGAGGACAGGGGGCCCTCCTTTGCTGGTTTGCTTCTGAGTCTGCTGTGACTCTGCACCAGCCTGGCTTCAGTCTGATTTTTTTGCTCAAATCCTGACTCAAAGTATCACTTCTTTCAATCAGAGACATATGTATAATTTTCCTTCTTAAGTAGGAGGTTTTGTTTGAATTTATTAATTTGTTTGGTACGAAAGTCTGTTTCCAGTAATCATAGTAATCAATCTGTGCTGGAGCTAAAACTTAAATTTTCTTTTCAATATATTGGTCAGACAAAAGTTAACACCACATGTTCCTTTTCTGTTAAACATTTTAGCTTATGCCAATTCTATGTATATAATAGATACACCAGTGATGAATTCAGCCCATCATAATCATAACAAGGGTTAATGTAAGTTAACACACATGCTGTACTGCTACTTGCAATACTAATGTTGTGTAGATGGTAAATAATTTCTTTTCAAAAGTCATTTTAAGTGCTAGATATTGTTTTGTGTTTGTGTGCATGTGTGTGTAGGTGGGGTCTATGCCTGTAGCCTGGAATACAAGCAAAAGGGTAGGAAAAAAAGAAGAGAGTCAGATGTCATATCTTGTCCCTTTAAGGAATAAGCCTTTGCTTGGAACATTTCTCCATAGTACAGGGAAGTCAAGACAGGGAAGTCAAGACAAGAGACTTTCTTCAGAGTGCCCAAGCAAGAGAGCAAAATGCCAAACCAAGAACAGCTTGATTCAGTGAATGTGGATGGGAGAGGAGGGAGGAAAGGAAATAAATAGTCCTTAATATAAAGGCCTAGATGCTCAGCATAGGGTGGGGGCTGCAAGACAGCTGATTATATCTCCTTAGTCCTGTGGCCACTTCTACACTTGCTGGCTGTGGCTCTGAAGGCGTTGTCTTCCAGATAAGGAGAGTCAAAGCACAACATACTTTGGGAGCTCAGGAGAAATAGTGTGGGTGTTGGCTGATTCAGCTCTGTATCTGCCGGAGACTTCTCCACATTGAGAGAATCCTCAATAGATTCAGGCTCAGGGAGGCTTTTGTTCGTTTGGCTCTGTGGGAGCAGAGCACAGCTCAGGATGGAGCCTGGGTATACAAGGTAGTCAATTTCCCAAGATTTCTTTGCGATCTAGCCTAGGCTTGGTCAGCGAAACTGCTGGACCCTGTTTCCTCAATCAGCTGGTGGGGAGGAGGACTTTCACCTTTCTTCAGGATATCTTCCTCCAGCCTATAATACCTTACCCTTTATATCCCTGCCTTAATGAGCCCAAATGGGGATCCTCCTTTTCCAGGGTGTCGTTAGGGCAGCTTTTTTGGGGAGGAGTAGGCAGTATGCCTGGTTCTCTTTGTAGGCAAGGCAAAGTTTAACTCTCTGACTTAGGCCATGGCTACGCTAGAAAGTTTGGCCAACAGAACTTATTTTGGCTTACAGATGCTGCCATTGTTAAAACAGTACAGCTCATGCACACTTGACTGCTTGTGCTGGATTTGCTCATCATCACTGTGAGAGCTGGAACTGGCAGAAGACACAGAGGGTAGGCACCGTAGTGTCCTCTATGACACCATCTGGCACAATGCCTTGTGATTCTTTTTTGCCTTGCATTGTGGGTTACCAGGAATTCAATCGGAGAATTATGGGAACTCAGAGTGAAGTTTTCACAATTTCCTTTACAACATCCCATAATGTTGATTTATTTCCCTGTCATAGCCCAGGATGTTCATTCCCTCTGTAATAATCACATAGACATCCTTATTCTCCCGTGGTTGCTCCACAGCTGTTCTTGAACAGCTTCTTCTCAGCATGTGGAGATGAGATCCAGGACTTCTTTCCTGGTCTAGGCAGGTTTAGCTGGAGCTTTATCTTTATGAGGAGCTATAGTTGTCTGCTCACAAAAGTGGGCTAAATGTGCTTATAAAGGTGACCTCTTTATAAAGGAGGCATTTACAAAACACAATAGGAATTTTAAAGGAGATGTGCTTCTGGTCACAGTAACCCTTATGTAGCAGAGTTCAGAATTGCGATCAGAGCAGCCCAAAACCAGGCAGTATGGGGCTGCTTGGGGAACTGTTTTCACCAATACAGGTAATGCAGCATCCATGCTGGCATGTAGCTGATGGAAAGATGTCTGCTGAAGACTTGTAGCGTTTGGAGATGTGGTGTTGGGTTCTCTTAGCTGGAATCAAATTTGTGTGTGAACGCATGCAAACCTTTGGTGACAAGAGACAACTTATTTCAACCAACCTTTGTAGTATGACCAGGTCTCAGTATACAATATGTGCACCCCTTCACACTGACACAAGTAAGCCTTTGTTGGTGCTGACAGCAGTGTGATAATTTAAGAAAATACAGGCATCTCACTTACTTAGATTTATGTAGTTGTGGAACAACCTTTATAGGGAAAACAATCTCCCAGATCATGTATAGTGGAAAATATTTAAATTTCTAAAGGTTACTCCATTACCCTGTTTTGGATTTTGGTTATTTTTGTGAACAAAAATTGAAATTACAGGGACCACGATCTGGTAATTAGATCACATGCCTGCAGATTGCTAGCTGATCATTGAAGGGGTAAAAAAATGAACAACCCATGAATATTTTCTCTGTCTATATTTGAGACGAGAATCAGACTTCTCACAAATATTTGAAAACAGGCAAAGCGAGACAGTTTGCTTTAAAAAAAACTCATTTAACACAGAATTAGATTCAAGTTAACATGATTTTCAGCGTTGGAGTTGTGTTACCAGGACCCTCATTCTGAAAGCAAGAGAACATTTGACAAAAAGCCAAATGGCTAAATGGACTTGTACCTCCACGGGTCAAAAGGAGAGCTATGAAATAGTAATGCCAATGCCATACATAAGCAAGTGCAACAGAAGGTATATATAAAAATTTTAATGGAATCTATTATGTTGTTATGCCCACATGGGATTACAAAGCAGGTTCCCAGAGTTGGCAAATAAGGCCACCTTATAAAATAAAAAAGCAGGCATGAAATTTTGTTTATAAACAGGTGCATTAAAAAGCATATTAAATATGAGCCTGCAGTAAATCAAAGTGTTAGCTTTTTATGTAAACTTTTGCATTATGACAGTATAGTAGACAACGAGGCACTCAAAGAATGAAAAGCAGGTGGTTAATGTTTGAAATGCAATGTTATTTCTGAAATAGTCTTTGAGGTAACAGCCTTCTTGAAACTTAAAAGCTTTTAATATATTTTTTGGGATAGGGAAATAAAAAAACATGCCAATTTGTCAAAGTAACATTACTTTGATGTCATCTCACAATGGTAACTACGTGCATAATATGTCTACTAAATGTATTCAGCTAACCTAAATCTTACAAACTTTAAATGAGTTACAATGAAAAAATCTGTAAAATACTCTGGGTTTGTTGGGATTGATTGCAATCAGCTGTAGTTCATTAGTAGCAGATTACTGAGAGGAAGCAAGAAATGAAATTTAAGAATATTAGTGGTTATTAAATACTTTCATGAGGTACAGAAAATAAATTAAGAACTATTTTACTGTTTTGGATGTAGAAGAAATAAACATGTAAGCTATACGGTATTGTTAGTGAATTGCCATTCATACAGGCAATAGCGCTTTGTTACTCATGTCTTGGCAACATTAAGGACTGTTGCTGTCACTGATATCTTTGGAGGCCTTCTCCTTGCTTTCTCATACACGACATGAGCATCAGTCTAAAATAGCTTGGAAAATGAATTAAATTGCTGATATTCTCATATATATTCCAGCAATCAACATTTAAGAGGATTAAAATGTAATTTCTGACCGAACAAAATAAGAAAATAGCACAACTGTCTGTTACAACTGCAGTGGTTCTGTGAGTTCTGATGCTACTTAGGCACCTATTTGGGAAGCCTACAGAAAGTGATACCCAAAAGCACCTTGAAGGAAAAAATCTGAAAAAAAAAAAAGGCTGTTTGTACCTTTTAGTTTAATTGTCCCATATTTTATCAATTTCAAAGTGCTTCAGGGCAGAACTGCATTATTGTTCTGCCATTATATCGTGATGTTGCCTCCCTGATATTTTAAGTCAAAATGATACAGGCAAGCTGATGTGATTTAAAGTGGTTTTTCATAGTAAGTACAACTACCTGCATGTACTTAGAGCCCCCTTCTGCTCCTCCTGCCTTCTTGTGTTATTTTTTAATTTAACAGTTGGATGATATTGTGTTTATGTAGGAATTTGGATAGAATTATCGAAATGTAGGGCTGGAAAGGACCTCAAGAAATCCACAAGACCAATCTCAGGCGCTGAGGCAAGACCAAGTAAACTAGACCATCACTTATAGGTGTTTGTCCAATGTATTCTTAAAAAACCTCCAATGATGTGGATTCCACAACCTCCTTGGAAGCAAATTCCAATGCTTAATTACTAGAATAGTTAGAAAACTTTTCCTAATATTTAACCTAAATCTCCCTTGCTGCAGATTAAACCCATTACTACTCGTCCTATCTTCAGTAGACATGAAAAACAATTGATCATAGTCTAATTTATAACAGCCCTTAACATATTTGAAGATTTATCAGGTCCCCACTCAGTCTTCTTTGCTCAAGACTAAACATGTCAATTTAAGAACATAAGAATGGCCATACTGGGTCAGACCAAAGGTCCACCCAGCCTAGTATCCTGTCTGCCAACAGTGGCCAATGCCAGGTGCCCCAGAGGGAGTGAACCTAACAGATAATGATCAAGTGATCTCTCTCTTGCTATCCATCTCCACCCTCTGACAATCAGAGGCTAGGGACACCATTCCTTACCCATCCTGGCTAATAGCCATTAATGGACTTAACCTCCATGAATTTATCTAGTTATCTTTTAAACCCTGTTATAGTCCTAGCCTTAACAACCTCCTCAGGTAAGGAGTTCCACAGGTTGACTGTGCACTGTGTGAAGAAAAACTTCCTTTTATTTGTTTTAAACCTGCTGCCCATTAATTTCATTTGGTGGCCCCTAGTTCTTATATTATGCGAACAAGTAAATAACTTTTCCTTATTTACTTTCTCCACACCGCTCATGGTTTTATATACCTCTGTCATATTCCCCCTTTAGTCTCCTCTTTTCCAAGCTGAAAAGTCCTAGCCTCTTTAATCTCTCCTCATATGGGACCTGTTCCAAACCCCTAATTATTTTAGTTGCCCTTCTCTGAACCTTTTCTAATGCCAGTATATCTTTTTTGAGATGAGGAGACCACATCTGAACGCAGTATTCAAGATGTGGGCATACTATGGATTTATATAAGGGGAATAAGTTATTCTCCGTCTTATTCTCTATCCCTTTTTAAATGATTCCTAACATCCTGTTTGCTTTTTTGACTGCGCTGCACACTGTGTGGACGTCTTCAGAGAACTATCCACGATGACCCCAAGATCTCATTCCTGATTAGTTGTAGCTAAATTAGCCCTCATCATATTATATGTCTAGTTGGGGTTATTTTTCCTAATGTGCATTACTTTACATTTATCCACATTAAATTTCATTTGCCATTTTGTTGCCCAATCACTTAGTTTTGTGAGATCTTTTTGGAGTTCTTTGCTGTCTGCTTTGGTCTTAACTATCTTGAGCAGTTTAGTATCATCTGCAAACTTTGTCACCTATCTGTTTATCCTTTTCTACAGATCATTTATGAATAAGTTGAATAGGATTGGTCCTAGGACAGACCCTTGGGGAACACCACTAGTTCCTCCTCTCCATTCTGAAAATTTACCATTTATTCCTACCCTTTGTTCCCTGTCTTTTAACCAGTTCTCAATCTATGAAAGGATCTTCCTTCTTATCCCATGACAATTTAATTTATGTCAGAGCCTTTGGTGAGGGACCTTGTCAAAGGTTTTGTGGAAATCTAAGTACACTATGTATAATTTTTTTCATCTTTCCTCATAGGTCAGGTTTTCTGTACTTCTATCATTTTGGTTGCTCTCCTCTGGACTCCCCTCAATTTGTCCACATCTTTCTTAAACATGGCACCCACATGTTTAAGATGTGCCTCCTGAAAATACACTGCAGCATACTAGCTGAGGCCTCAACAGTGCTGAGTAGAGTAGGACAATTACCTTTTATGTCTGACATACTGCACTCCTGTTAATACACCCCAAAATAATAGTAGCCTTTTTTGCAACTGTGTCACACTGGTTACTCATATTTAATTTGTGACCCACTGTAAGACCAAGATCCTATTCAGCAGTGCTATCGCCTAGCCAGTTATGTCCCATTTTGTAGTTATGCATTTAGTTTTTCCTTTATAAGTTAAGTATTTGAAGTACTTTAATGACACTCAGGAAGCTGCAAGACCCCATTGACTTGGCTAAGCTTTGCATCATGCCTATCTAGGGAAGAATCTTGAGAGGAAAAAATAGCAATAACTGAACTACTCCTATTCAATCTTAATCAGCATTTTACCTTCCTCATTGATCCCCCACCCTCTAAACCGGTAAAACCTGCTTTTGATTAAGAAATTTGAACAAAATTAAAATCACTGTGTTATTAACTATAAGATCTAGTAAGTGCCATAAATGTAGTCAATTTAGGAGCTTAGAATGACCCAAACTACTACAATGAACACAAAGGCAGGGATTAGATAAGAACCAAATTCATTCCTCATGTAACTATAATGAAGTCAGTGGAGTTACCCCAAACGTGATTGGGCCCTAAGAATTAAAGACTATTTTGTTTATTTATTTAGTGTAGGTAACACTTGGATTCAAAACTCCCAGATAGACAATCAAGAGGTGTTACTGTTCCGCAGACTGTTAAACAGACTTTGGTTTAAGCCTCTTATTTGAAATATAATTTTATTTTTCCTCAAAATCTTAGCCATATATTTCTCCCAAAATATATTGTTTCCTAAATTCCATTAGGGAACAGACATAACATGCAAGCTCCTTTTTTATCATTTGTTCCAGAAATCATTTGGGGGTAAATTGGCAGTGGTTCTCTAAGTGCCATATCTGTCCTTCACATTGTGTATGGAATGGAGCCTATTATGTGAAGGGGAGAGTGCCAGCTAGCTAGACTGCTTCTCCTAGCTCTGCAGGGATCTACTGGGTTTGGGCTTTGGCAAATCTGAAGGGAACAGGCAGCTGACATGAAGTGGTGTGGGATTTTCCTGTATTCTTCCTGCTGCTTGCCGCAGAATTGTTGGAGAATCTGCTACAGTATAATGCAGCCTGAGACGGTATCAAATTGTACTTCCTTCCAAGCTGCAGCAATTCTCTTTTAGTGGGGCTTTAAGTTGGAAGAATCACTGGAAGATACAACTCCTGAAAAACCATGCTGTTGAGCAGGAGCTGATGGAGCCAGGGTATACTGTGGGAAGCAAGGGCACATGTGCAAGAAGAGAGGCCCTTTGCCTCCTGAAAATACACCATAATTAAAGTTATGATTCTGCCATGGGTATTATTAGTAAAAGTCAGGGACAGGTGGCAGGCAATAAACAAAAATTCATGGAAGCACACAACCTGTCCTTGACTTTTACAAAAAATACCAGAGGAGGGGGGAGGCAGGCAGGGTAGGGAACAACCAGAGGACTGCTGGGGCTTGCAACTGTTCCAGCCACGTTACTGCTCCTGCAACAGGGGCTGACTGCTGCTGCTACATCCCCAGAGCATTGACCCAACCCTAGCTGCTGCTCCAGCGGCCTCCGTTCTGGTGGCCCCATGGCTGGCCCCCGGTCAGCTGTTCTGGCCGCTCAGGGGCTAACAGTTGCTCCAGCCCTGCCCCAAAAGAAGTTAGAGGTCCCAGAAAGTCACGGAAGCTGTGATCTCCATGGTAGCATCGTAGCCTGACCCTTAATCAGTGCAGATCTTATTGGGATTTGTGAGTTGAAGAAGCACAAACTGGCTTCTTGCATGGGGACAAACTCTGCCCAGTACTGATGGAAGATGGATAGGAAACTGTAGGTGAGGGCTCTAATTCTTTTTTCCCTCCCACTACTTTTACAAATTGTTGTATAGATTATTTAATAGCTTTGATCTTGGTTTGTTTTTTGCATCAATTATTGCTCATCTGGTGTCTAACACTTGTATATTGTGCACTGATATTTATTATTGAATAATATCTTACTTTGTTCTACTGTGACAGGTGTAAGAAATCACCCTGTTAATGATTGATAGGTAGAGAGGCAGATAGAGGTAGCTGGTACCAAAAATGAATTTTGAAAACTTCTGTAAAATTGTATACCTTTAAACTTTTCCCTTCTCCCTCATCTTTTATATATCACATATTTGATGCACACATTTGCTCCAGTTGTATGCCGGTTTTGCTCCTAAGTGTCCTACTTCACTGATGTTTGTGGATGTGCCTGGAATGCATGATTATGCCCATTATATGCATCATTTTCTAAAAAATGCTGCCATATACAGTGTAAGAGTGAACTATTGTGCACAGTTAAACTTGCATTACTTCTACAAAGAAAAGAAAGGAAAACAACCTATTTAAATTGATACTGAAGCCCTTTCAACATTGTAGTTCATTGGGGAGATGTGCAGACAAGGGCAAAGGGCGTACACATTCTTTATGCCAGCATAAAACTATTAAATAATTTATTTCTGGTGCAATACGCTATCTGATACCTTTCTCACATTCTTTCAAGTTGAATGCAATGCATTATTTTTTTAATTAATTGCTTTCTCCTGGTGTATCATCATAGCCTGGTACTTAGAACCCTGTTCTTCAATTGTGGATTCTCTTAGCTTCATCTGTCCTCATATCTTTCCTCCCTTCCCCTGCCAAACCTCCAGCAGCACTTGTTTGTTACCTCTAAGATAAGGTAGCTATTGTGTAACTTTCTGGCAGAGTATAATTATATTTGAGATTCTGCAGCCCATTCCACACCAGATTCCTTGTATTTATGAAACCAACAAGTAGTTAATTAAGCATCTTAAGAGTCTAAGTTTTTTCTTTATGAATAGTGTAGTTTTGCAGAACTGAAGTGTTAATAAGAGGGCAGGGTGGCAGCATGAAAAGCATTTTAGCTTAGGGCTTGTCTACTCTGGCACTTTATAGCGCTGCAACTTTCTTGCTCAGGGGTCTGAAAAAACACCCCCCTGAACACTGCAAGTTTCAGAGCTGTAAAGTGCCAGTGTAGACAGTGCACCAGCACTAGGAGCCATGCTCCCAGCACTGGTAGCTATTCCTCTTGTGGAGGTGGATTTTTTATAGTGCTGGGAGAGCTCTCTCCTAGCACTGTGCCGCAACTACACAAGGCACGTTAAAGCGCTGCCAGGGCAGTGCTTTAGCATTCCTAGTGAAGACATGCCCTTATAAATTAGAGAGTTTCTATTGAAATTGTATTGATCTTTTACAGAAATGGATGTCTGCTAGGTAATTAAGCTTTTTATTGTTAAGAAATCGACTTCATTTCAACCAAGTCTTCTCTTTAAATTATTGCTATGAGAGTTTTAGCAAATGCCATTTACTTTGGACCTTTTTCAAAAGTTTGTTTGATTCTTGGAAGAATTCTAAGAGCCTTGTAGTACCCTAGATCCACATGTGGAATTCCCATTGGTATCACTGACTGACTCCCAATAATGTGTCAAGGGCTTTCTACAAAAACTTGAGACTAGATTACAGGCTTAAAGGCCATATTCGCCAATCAGACATATACACACCACTCTTATTGCATTCAAAGGATGCTGTGTGCACATATCAGTGGGCAGAATTTGGAAATAATGGTTTGGTCTCAAGCTTCTATGGCCATTTTAGGAAAAGAGCGCTCCAAATTAGGCAGATGTATAATTTTCATATGGTCCTGAAGACAAGACTTCAGTATTTCAGTTTTGAGTTGCTTTATGCATGATCAAAGAAAACACAAGAACAAGAGCTCTACAATCAAGCATATCCATTGTAACAGAAAACTGAAGAACTTTCAAGATCTTTTGTTAAGGGAGAAGTTATTGTGGAAATTTGTTTTTCAAGAGTAACCGTAAGAGAGAAAAGGGAAATCTTGTCATTCAACCAAGTAACTGACTTTCAAGAAGCTAGTGTGTAGGACCAATCCTGCTAATATTGAAGTTGATGAAAAAACTTGTATTGACTACGGATGCAGGATCAGGCCTCAACGTTGCAAGCAGCTATAGTTTTCTGAGAGTAGTACTATAAATATAATCTTAAAGAGAAAGTCAAGGATAAAATCCAGGGTGTAACTAGCTTGCTGTTTTATTTTCCTATTGGCAAGGGATGAGGATTTGTCTAGTGTGTTCAGAATATAACTATTTTTCTTGTCATAAATTGTGCATTGCTGGTAAAGGTATGAAAAAGGTCACAAGTGGAGCCCATTTTCTTCACATGGATGCCTTAATAGAGTGTTTATATCCAGCATTTGGAGGTGTAGATCTTATTGGCTATGAGACTATTAAATTATCTATTTTATTACTGCTAATTGGTATTAAGGCATTCTATGGGGAAAAGGAGGGGAAGGAAGGAGTGACTTGAAAACTTTGTGTACCTTTAAAGGTCATCAGCATTGTTTTTACCAGTTTCAGTCTGATGATATTGCAGTTACTGCAGTAAAATTTTGAAGCATAGTTTCTCTAATTCTTATTCTCCATTCAGTTAAGACATATTCTGAATTAAAATAAAATAAAAAATCAGTGTTTCAGTGACCACATATAAATAGAAATACTAATCTGTAATGAAAACACAAGTGATATTGTACTATGAGACTCTTTTATCTTGTAATTACAAATAAATATAGGAAAATGTAAATTAATATTACATCTGTTTTTTGTTGTTACCCTAGGACATGTGGAAGCCAGCTGCATATTAAAAAATACTATGGCAGCACAGTCTGCAGCAAAGAACTTTCACATTCAATCTTTGTTCCTTTCCTGTGCAGTTTCTAAACTTACAACTTTTAACTGTTATCTGTTTGTAGCCATTGTATGGCACTTACAAGAAGACCTGGAAGAATATAAAAAAGTGTATTCTTCTCGGTTATTTAAACACACCATTTATTTTCTACATATGAAGAATTGTCATTATGCTTGAGTTGCCAGTGTAATTATTAATATTTTTTCATGAAAACTCCCTTCTAATCTTTGATTTAGAGTTCAGTCTGACTTCTTTAAGTGAAGCACAATTCATGGTAATATGAGCCTTTATCAACTCCATTTGTTAGCTTATAAACTTCACATTTTTAATAATGTATTATGTTGCCAAACAATCATAAGCTCTCAGGAACATGGAGGATTTCATAGCTCTTTAATCCTGGTGTAAAAAAACAAAACAAAACTCAAGAATTCCAACATATAAAAATAAGCACATTCTAGATATGATAATCAGTTCTACTTTTCCTATACTGAATTTCTGCATTATTATTTTAAAGAGTAAACAAACAACATTCTTTTTAGTTCAACACTAAGCTTTCATTGTAAAGCAAACACACACACACTTTATTTTTTGGCTGCAAGGGCTGCCTTCATGTATTATGAATTTCTGAATTTATTATTTATTGTATAAAAACTCAATGCTACCAGCACTGTCTGACAGACATTTGTACTGGGATTTCTGAGAGCTTGTAGTGAGGTGGAGTGGCCTCCCTCCCATTGAGAGATGGGGAACCATCCTTTCTGCCCAAGTGGGTGGAGTCAGACCTGCCTCACCCCTCCCACTGGAAGTGGGTAACGGGAAGTATAAAAGGTAGAGCCTCTAGCTCAGTTGGAGCCAGGAAGCTGAGAGAGACAGACATGCTCTGCTTGTTTCAGTCTACTGGCTCTATTGCAGGGATGACCTGCACACTGAGGAATCAGCATTTATTGCAAACCTGCAGGATTGCTGCTGGTCATCTACCCAGAGGACATCCTGTTGGTCCAGGTACACCTTGAGGGGAGGGTCGGAAGTGGTCCAGGGACAGCCGACTTCAGTCTGGCTGTAGTGCTGCCTGAAGCATGGTTGGTGTGTTGCAGCTTGATTCCCTGCTGACCCAGTGGTGGAATACTCCACCACTGTTAGGGCCCTAGGTCAGGGCCCAGTGGAGTAGGGTGGGCCCATGCCCCTCCTGCCACCTCATCGCTGGGGTGGCAGCCTCTCCTCTCCAGGTCCAGAGGCCTGCGTTTGTCGGCTGTCCGCCAGAGCTAGGATGCCTGACTCCTGGATTTTTGCTCTGCCCCTGCACCAATGGCTCAGAGCTTAATTGACTGCTGTGTTTGCCCTGCTCTTGGCTAGAGGGCTCAGAGGCTACAAATTATTGCGTTGGCTCTACCCCTGCTTGAAGAGGCCCAGAACTTATAGACTGCTGTGTTTGCCTTGGGCCCTGCTTAAAGGGCCAAGGGACTGTAGACTCCAGGTTGCTCACCCCCAACCTGAGCACCAAAGCATAGAGACTCCTTGGTGGGGGCCCGGCTCCTGCATAGGGGTTGGAGCCTGTTGCCCGTCTGGGGGCTCAGCCCTATTAAACTGGTTGGGATGCTAATGCCTGGGGTACTAATTCCCCTCTGATACTAGGCAGCAATCACGATGATGTAGTGAGGCAGTGTGGCCTCCCTTTGACCCAGAGGGGGAGGGACGACCACCACACCACTACAGAGCTCAGTTTTCAACCCTGAGAGCCTAATCTGGGAGGCTACTTCCTCATTTAGGTGCTCAGATTATCACTTAGGTTCCCAAATACTCATTCTATGCACCTATTTGCCATTTCCAGCACCTTAATACAGAACTGGGCATCCCCATATGATGGAAGGGACTGGGGGTGTGGCTGCATCTCCTGACTTGAAATGGTTTCCATCATATATAGGGTTTACAATTTGGGTCAACTGCTCTCATAACCGCCCACTATACCAGTTTTTCTGGCCAACAGCAGGAATCCCTGCTCTCAGTGCCGGGCTCCAACTCTCAGCCCTGGATGGCCAACCATGGGAGCCACTGCTCTGAGCCCTGGGTTTCCATTGTAAGTCCTCGGCCCCCTCTCTCAGCCCTAAGCAGCCAGCAGGGGAAAAGCTCAGAAAAATAATAATGGACCTTAAAATCACAAATAATAAGGTCCATTATTAGTTTTTTGAGATTTTCCATGGCTTGTCCACAACTCAGCTGCATTTTTTTGACAATCATCATGTGATTTAAGTAGGGCCTTAAGTAGGGCCTTTGTAACTCTTCATAACCCCAAAAGAAAAATATGAGGTTTTTGGAAACCCCCTGAGCATTGATTAAAGACATTTAAAATTCACAGAATGATGCTCATCATATTCCTGCATAGTAAAGCAAGAGCACTTATATTATAACTGGATACCACTGAAGTCGGCCAGATGTTTACCTTTTAACTCATGCTGTCTTATGGTTTGATCTTTGATTCCTTGTGCAACCAAAGCTCCCATTTAGGTTAATAGGCATTGTAGCTACCTTGGGTTTTCAGGACTGGGCCCTTAATACTCCAGATAAAATATCCTGATATTGGAGAAGGAAAGAGTGGAGCAGGGCAGCTCTTGGTACAACATAGTGGTGCACTGTCCTACTTTCCAACCAGAATTTATTGATTAAAATGTAATATCTACTTGTAATTTTTTTTTAACCTTGAAAAGGAAATACTGTCCTATTTCTGATACTGTGTCTCGGTAGCTGTTGAATTTTAATGGCAATCAGTGCAGTAATATAAGAAGATGGAAAATTATTTGGGTCACCAAGCTATTCACAAATTATTGACATAATTTGACTTTTCAGAGCTAGATAGTCTGTTTTATAAATAAATTTACTAAACCCAGATTGTGACTTTAAAGCAACTGAATAGTTTTGAAGTGTTTGCAACTGCTTGTGTGTTCTATTTACTATTCTTTTGTTTCAGATGTTTTGGAATACTATCCTAATCTTTTATACTCTTTCTGATGAATATAATTTTCACTCCAATATTTGAAGACTTCAAATAATAATTGCAGCCCTATTGTACAAATGGCCTCTTATTAGTGTAGGATACTTGAGCCTTCCTCGACAATCACAAGGACATTACTGAAAATTATACAGGGAGGAATTGATGGGATTGGTAGTGGGATATAAAACTTCTGGGTTACTGTTTTGATTCTAGCTACTGTTGGTAGCAATTGAAAGCCCCTACCATATAAAGTCTCTTTGAAGACCAATATGAAATGAATTAATGGTCTCAGTCCTGTTTATAGTGGAGAGGTGTCCACAGCACAAAAAACCCATCATGATTGGCACTAATTGGCATCCTTGTTGGCAGGTTCTGCAGAGCATCCCAAGGACTGACTAGGTAAGAAGAATAAACTACTGCAGCCTTCCACTTTCAGAGCTCCCTCCTGGTCAGGGCTCACAGTACTTGGTTGGGCAATGTGTGAACCCTGAATTGCTGTTGGCCGGAGTTTGTGTCTGGTCTGATAAACAGAAGACTCTGGTTTCCGGGGCTGTCAGTGTGTTACCTTTCAGAAGCACAAAAGCACTTAAGTTTAAAAAGATTCAAAAGTTAATACCATTCTTAAAACTTCATACAGATCCAGAATTTCAGTGCAGGAAACAGGATATTTTTCTTGCAAAGTCATTGCTAGAGTTACTGCTCTGACTTGTACCTGGGAGGGGGCACTGCCAGAATGTATCTCAGCATGGGAGATGAAACCAGTGGAGTGAATCAGTGATGAATAGTCTCAGTCAATTCCTCATAAAGAGATGGAATGTTCAGTGAGGGGTAAGAATCAAGACACCATTCCAGAAACTGTTCTGTCCTTAATTTTTTTTTTATTTTTTTGGTCTTGGCACACAAGATCTACAGAAACAGATTTTCAGTCTTATAAGGATTTTTTTCTACTTTACTATGTATATAGTTATGAACAGAGATCCAGTTATCTCTGAGTCTTGGGGGGGCAGGGAAGGTAATGTAGTAAGGAGAATACACATCAGCTGGGTTTTGGTTTATCATCTCATTTTAAGAACACTGCTGTTACAAGTATAATGACACAATAAACTTGCTTTGTTTTGGGGGATGGTGAGGCAGCTGATTCAAATAAACAATAAAATCAGTCCTGTTCAAATAGAATCGGCTAGGTACTTCTGAAGCTGAACATTGACATTCATCATGCAGATCTGGTGCACATGAGCACCAGCTGAAGCTCTAGTGCATGCCTCCTTCCTCACTAACTTAAGGCTTCTGGCTCTCACATTGAGAATTAATTAAAAATGATTTTAAATATTTTTTTGTGATGAGTTATCCTTTTAATTAAATAAGAAGACTTGAGGGAAATGTTTGTGGTCATTTGTGGCCACTCATGCATCTCTGTTTGTAAATTAGAAGGAATTATATTCCCACAGACCCCTGCAAATGCTCTTGTGAGTCATGCCGCTTACTGCTTTTCTGCAGACTTCTGTGAAATGAGCTAGGCTAATCTGTTAGTCAGTGAAAGATAGTGTGAGGCAGAATTTAGTGAAATATGTTCTGCCCCCAAGTACACAGTACCATTCCAGAAATCCATCTCTCCTGTTAATGCCTTATAATGGATTACTTGCTAATGGCTAGTGACCTTTTTCCATTTGATAGGACTTCATTGTTCAGCATGTTTTTAGACATGCACTTCCCATGAGTAATCTAAGTAGTTAAAAAATGATGTAAAAGGCCTCCAGATAGCATGGCAATAGATGCCTTAGAAATGTGAATGTGAATAGTGATTTAGTGAATTCAAGTTCATATCTTTCAATTTCTGATTTTCCTAGTAATGTTTTGGTTAGTAGCAAGGCTTCTTGTTAGGGCTGGATAAAATTTTTTGACCAAGACCAATTTTTTATTTTTTTATGCCAAAAATGCATATTCAAGTTGATTTTTTTTTTAAAAAGTGTCATTTCAACATTTTCAAAATGGAACATTTCAACTTTTCAATTCAAAATAAGTTTTAATTTTGAAATGTACTGTTCATTTTCATAAAAGAAAACCCAAAACTGAAACAAATTTGTTTTGGGTCCAACAAAAATATTGTTGGATCCAATTTTTTTAACTTTGCAATTCGCTGAATAATTTGAAAAATTTTATCTTCGGGTCGACCAGAAATTAATTAATTTTTTTTTATTATTTTAATTGCCAGCAAACTGAAAAATCAGTTATTCTCAGTTTTACTAGTCCAGGGGTCAGCAACCTTTCAGAAGTAGTGTGCCGAGTCTTCATTTATTCACTCTAATTTAAAGTTTCGTGTGCCAGTAAGACATTTTAATGTTTTTAGAAGGTCTTTCTCTGTAAGTCTATAATATATAACTAAACTATTATTGTATGTAAAGTAAATAAGGTATCAAAGTGAATAACTATTATTGTGAATGGAAGTGATTTGTTGTTCAGACTACATAAAGATTTAAGATTTTAGTTTAGGACCTATTTAATTGTAATGGTTATAAAATAGTCATAAGAAAATAGCTTAAAGTTTCATTACCCTTCAAATAAAGGCCAAGAATACTCCCTGTCTGAGTCTTCTAGCTGAAATCTCCATTGAAAACAGGAATTTGATTTTTTTTTCATGATTCTAGGCTTTAAAAAACTCCGAAAAAAATCTTTAATTTTTAAACTGTCAGTCTTTTGTGCAGGGACAGTCATTTATTTCATGTATGTACAGTGCCTAGCACAATGGAGCACTGCTATCATTGGCCTCTAGGTACTATCACAATGCAAATATTAAATAAAATTACAAGCTTTTCAAGCCCTGTTTATAAGAAAAAGGGCACAAATCCCTTTTTTCTTTTGCAAGTCACTTTTCAAATTGTAGTTTGCATTCATATAACCTCCTGTTAGGGATTTACCTGTTCTATTAATGGTAACAGTATTCGCTAACATGACCTTGTGCAGGTGCACAAAGCAACATGAGAATACATGTTGACCCATGGTGCTCTAAGAAAGACTGAGGCTATCTCCACACAGCAATACTATCTTCCTCAAACGAGATAGCAAAGAAGATGCAGGGCCGTAGCTATTCTTACCTGTGAACTAGCAGCGGAACCAGCCTGTGTGATGGAGTGCATACTGTATCCAGTAATAGGGTGATGTTTGAATCCCCGATGTACAGTGCCCCCTGGAGCTATCACTGTGGCGCAGTGATGCTCTGCATAGTTTGCAATGCAAGACTGGTTTAAAGCCACTGTTGTCTCCAAAATCTGCAGTAATGTCTGACAAGATACTGGACCTGATCCAGCAAGGAACTAAGCACTTCATGTGAGGTGAGTTCTGTCATACTTCATTGGATTCAATGGGACTTGAGTATAAAACTTGGGTCCTCTGATTTACGTAGAATATGAGAAACTGTTGTACTGTGACCTCTAAAATGGACTGTGATTACTCACTGCTGAGAACAACAATCAGGCTAATAATCTATTCTTATCGATGCTGATATATGGCATGCCTTCAGAGGCTGCTTGTTGGAATTCAGTCTTTTACAACTGAAAGAGAAGGGAGGGAAAGAAAACTGAGCAGATGAGACTTTGCATCACTAAGGTGAAATATAAATTGTTAAAATATAGATTTGGTTGAGAGAAACTTATATCAATATAAACTGACCGAAAAATAAAAATAGAAATAACCCAGACAAACTTTTCTGTACTTTCTGAAGTAGCATAATTTTCACACATCCTTGCTTTCAGGAAAAAAAAAACTGCAGTAGGTAAAATCTTGGCTGAGACACTTAAAAAATCCCCCGGACATAAGTCAAGTTTGGGACCCAAACTGACCTGAACACAAACTTTATTTATATTCCACAAGATGGAGCTGTATGATTTCTGCTTTTGGAAGAAATTCACTCTGTTGGCAAATGATCCTTTGGTTATTGTAGAAGGACAGAGCAATCACTATGATCCATCTTTCCTTTCTCACTATTATGCTAAAAAGTTGTTGAAATTTTATTCTAGATGGTCAGATGCTGGAAACGAAAACTATCATTGAGTTTACTAAGATGGCTTCTGAATCCTAAAAAGATAACTGTTTATTTAAAGAGAAAAGGAAATCTATATTTTTTTATATAGCAGATCAGAATGAATTTCCTAGCCTGTGATGTTTTCTAAATTATCCTTTCTTTATGTACTTTGGTGATGTCACTGCAATGCAGATTTCTTTGGAAAATGCGTCTTGTGAAATTTTTTTTTTTTTTTCGGGTGGCAGGGGTGTGGGGAGGGGCAGAGAAATCATACAGACTGTGTACAAGGTTGTATTGGCATCAGAGTCATGAGGGATGCTGGGACCAAATAACTGAACTGAATTGTAAGCTGTATAATTACTCACTGATTTACGTGCTTTCTATTATATTAAATTGATTTTTCCAATTTCTGTTTAATATTTTGGTTAATTTAGTTATACTTCTGTCCATCAGTTTTGCATACCAGGCTTGTCTCCCCTGAAACAGGTAGGTCAAGTGACTGCATCCGAGCTAACCTAGCTTGAGTGAGAGGGCCACACTGGGTATGTCTACACAACAGCTGGGAGGTGTGATTCGCAGCTTGGATAGACATACAGGCACTAGGTCTGTCCAAACTAGTGTACTAAAAATAACAGTGTGGCTATGGTGGGACAGTGTGGCTATGGTGGGACAGACTAGCCACCCAAGATATGACCACCTAGGTATGTATTCGGGCACGTACTCCAAGCTGCTGCCCATGTCACCACTGCCACACTACTATTTTTAGTATGCTAGCTTGAGCAGAGCTAGTACATACAAGTCTACTGGTTCTGGGAATCACACTTCCCAGTTACTGTGTAGGCATACACACTGAAACAACACTCAAGCTACACAGTGATTGGATTAGCAGTTAATGAGTTGTGTTAACTCAAGCTGTAGCCAGTGGCTGTATCCTCACTGCATTATTAGCTTGAGCTCCTGGTGGGCCAGCTAGTTAGAGTTTAAAGCACCACTTAATTCAAGCTAGAGATTTTTGTGGGTGAGAATTGGGTTAGGGGCAACACTTGATTTATACCTAAAGCTAACACGTCAGTAAAGACAATCTCTGTTGTTATATACTGCAGGGGTCGGCAAACTTTCAGAAGTGGTGTGCCGAGTCTTCATTTATTCACTCTAATTTAAGATTTCGCACGCCGGTCATACATTTTAATGTTTTTTTAGAAGGTCTCTCTCTACAAGTCTGTATATTATATAACTAAACTAGTGTTGTATTGTAAAATAAACAAGGTTTTCAAAATGTTTAAGAAGCTTCATTTAAAATTAAATTAAAATGTTGATCTTATGCCACCGACCCGCTCAGGCCGCTGCTGGTCTGGGGTTCTGTTCACCTAGGCCGGCAGTGGACTGAGTGCGGCCTGCGGCCGGGACCACAGCTGGGAAGGGTCTGGCAGCCAGAACCCCAGAGCGGCAGCGGACTGTGTGGGGCTCAGCCCACTGCCACTCAGGGGTTTCATCCTCTGGCGCCTGCCAGGCGGGATTCCGGCTGCCGGACCTGCTCAGCCCAGTGCCGGTCTGGGGTCCCGGCCCTACCACATACCGTGGGTACCTACCTTCTCCCTGGTTCTGGCCCATTCTCTTCCTCTCTCTGCACTGAGCTGAGAGTTGGAGTGGACTGAGCACAGGGCTGAGGGTGAAGAGTCTGGCCAGGAGCTAGAATGAAGGAGGGGGCTCAGGGTTGGGGCGGGAGGTTTGGGTGTGGGGGCACTTACCTGGGCAGCTCCTATGTGGTGTGAGAGGTGTGGGTGGGAATGTGAGTGAGGGTGCAGGGGCTCCCGTTTGGTGCTCAGGGTGGGGGTGGGGATGTACAGGGTGCATGGGATGTAGGGGGCTGGGGATGTGGGGGTGCAAGAGTCATGGCAGAGAGCTGGGGACATGGGGGTGCATGTGTCAGGGTAGGGGGGCTGGGTATGTGTGGGGGTGCCAGTCAGGGCTGGGGTCATGGGGGGGTGACGGAGTCAGAGGGCTGGGTGGTACAGGGCTCAGGGCAGAGGGCTGGGTGTGTGTGCGGGGGTGCAGGGCTCAGGGCAGAGGGCTGGGTGACTCCCCCCTGAACCTCCAACTCCCCCTGCTCCTTGTCCCGACTATCCCCTCCTGGGACCCCACCCCCTATCTAAGCCTCCCTGCCCCTTATCCCCTAACTGCCCCCCTAGGACCCTACCTGTCCCCTGATTGACCCAACCCTTATCCACACCCCCTGGACTGCCATGCCTATCTAACTGCTCCCTGCCCCAACAGGATCCCCAGAACTCTGGACCCATACAACCCCCGCAGCTCCTTGTCTCCTGACCACCCCTACCTCCTGACAGTCCCCCCAGAACTCCTGACTCATTCAACCCCTGCTGCTCCTTGTCTCCTGACCACCCCCTCCAGAGACCCATCCACACCCTAACTTCTCCCCCAGGACTGTCTTTGCTCCCTGTCCCCTATCCACCCCCCAAACAGATCCCGGGACTTCCATGCCCCATCCAACACCCCCTACTACCTAGCCACCCCCTAGTATACTACTCCCCCATCCAACCCACCCTGCTCCCTGTCCCTTGACTGCCCCACCCCTTACCCAACCTCCCCGCCCCCCCCCCCGGAGCCGGCTCCCTTACCATGAGGCTCCTCGCTCATCTGGAGCCCTCCGCCGTCGCCACCCCCGCGCGCAGCCCTGCTCCGCCCCGCCCATCAGAGCTCTGCGCACGGCGGCAGGGTTCCGGATGAGCGGGGAGCATCTTTCCCTCCCCACGGAGCCAAACGCTGCCCCGCGGGAGCGCCTAACCCTAGCCCCCAGAGCACTGCGCGTGCGGCAGTAGGGCTCTAGGGGGAGGGGGCAGCGGCTTGCTGCGCTCGGGGTGGTGTGTGATGACACTTTGAGCAACCCTCCCGTTTTGCAACTAGGTGCAGTTTCTGCTGCGTAACGTAACCATCTGAGCTCCTGTGTCATGGTATCTTTCCCCTCTGAACCTTAGAGTCCAAAAGTTGGGGTACTAGCATGAATTCCTCTAAGCTTAATTACCTGCTTAGATCCGATAAGCTGCCACCAATCAGGAATTCCAGTGCCTAATACACTCTGGTCCCCCCAAAAACCTTGCCTGGGGACCCCAAGACCCAAATTCCTTGAGTCTCACAACAAAGGGGCATAAACCATTTCCCTTCCCCCTCCTTCCTCCCTCCCAGCTCTTTCCTGCCCTGGGTACACCAGGAGATCACCGTGATTCAAACTCCGTGAATCACCACACAGAGAGGAATGTTACCTTCCCCCCCCTCGCCTCTTTTCCCTTCACCCAGAGGCAATACAGATTCAAACTCCGTGAATCTAAAACAAAGAGGAAATTCACCTTTCCCTTCTCCCCACTAATTCCCTGGTGAGTACAGACTCAGTTCCCTTGAGCCTCAACAAGGGGAAAAATCAGGTCTTAAACGCAAAACTTTTAATAAAAAGAAAGACATGCCTCCCAAATCGCAGATAGTGGGGAACCTCACTGGTGGTGATTTCTTCCTAGAACTTTAGAATAAACAGATTAATACAACACATGCACCTTTACATATACTAAACTGTCTGCGATTTGGGGGGCGTGTCATAAACAGATAGTTAAAGGTTAATGTCTCTTTTACCTGTAAAGGGTTAACAAACAGGGAACCAAACACCTGACCAGGGGACCAATCAGGAGACAAGATACTTTCAAATCTCGGTGGAGGGAAGCCTTTGTTTGTGTTTTTTGGGTTTGGCTTTGTTCTCTCTGGGCTCTGAGTGTAACCACACGTACCTACAGGCTCTCTAATCTTCTGTTCAAATTTAGTAAGTACAAAGGTAGAAAGGCAGTTTAGTCTTTTTGATTGTTTTTCTTTATTTGCAAATGTGTATCTGGCTGGAAAAAATTAAATGTGTATCTGGCTGGTAGAGTTTTAATGTGTATTTGGCTGAAAGTATTTTAAATTGTATTTCTGTTGGAGGAGGCTTTTTCTCCAGTTTCTATAAGCTGACAGACCCTGTAACTTTTACCATCTAAAGTACAGAGACACCTTTTACTTTTTTCTTTCTCCCCTTGGGCTTAACCCTGGCTACCATCCCCCACCCCCGATTTTTCCCCTTCAGCCCCTCTTCTGCTGCCACCTACAGCAGTTTGATCCCCCCTGGCCAGTAAATTTCTGCCCCCTGCTCAGACCCTGGCAGCCCCCCTGCTGCGATTTGCCCCCTTGATCCTTTTAAACCCCTCCAAAGAGGAGGCAGCAAATCGTAAGTAGAAGTGAGGGCAGAGAGAGGGCAGTGGCGACAGCAAACGTTACTGGGCATGCTCCATTCGTGTGCACATGCTCAGTCTAGCCAAAGTAGGGAATCAGGAGCAGGAGCTGTTTCTGTCGTTACACCGGAATATCTGCACAACAATTTTTAGCCCTGCAGCCTGAGCCCAAGTCAGCTGACGTGGGCCAGCCACGATCCTGTCTTTGGGTCTTTTATCCCTGTGTAGACATACTGTGAGTAACTAGAGAGTCCAGGCAGATTGGAATTCCATTGTGTACAAACACCACTTCCCTGAATAAATACAATAAGACAATTCTTTCCTCAAAAGAATTGACCATCTAAATAGAGAAGACATAGGCCTGGAGAAAGTAACTATTATCTCCATTTTGCAGATTGGGACCTGAGGCTCAGGTCGGTCAAGTAATTTGCCCAGTGTCATACAGGAATTATGTGGCAGAGCTGGGACTTGAAACCAGATTTCCTGAGTCCCATGTCAGTGCATTAACCACAAGAGCATCCTTCCTCTTCAACTGACTCTTGGAAAATGTTTCCTTTCTCTGTTTGGGAATTAATATAGCAATCTTAGGCCTTGGCTACACTTGCGAGATACCGTGCAATAAAGCAGCCCTGGGCGCCCTAGCTCACACCCCGTCCATACTGGCAAGTCACGTAGAGCGCTCTGACTCCACAACTACAGCGCTGCTGGTACTCCACCTTGGCAAGTGGAATAACATTTGCTGTGCCCCTGCTGGAGCACCACGGCGCCATTGTGAACGAGGTCTTGTGTTACTGCGCTGTGATCAGCCTCCGGAAATGTCCCATAATCCCCTTAAATCAAGTGGCCACTCTTGTTGTTGTGAAATCGGCTGCAGGAATGCAGAAATGCCCTTTCAAAGCTCATTTTGGGGAAGCTGGCTGCTTATCAGCTCTTACTGTTTGCTTTGAGTGAATGAGAAAGAGGCGGGGGGAGGAGAGGGTGTTCTGAACTTACAAGCCAGCATGCAGACACACTCTCAGCACCCCAAAAACCCACTCTCTCTCTCCCCCACATACACACAACACAGTCCCTGTCACACTCCACCCTACCCATTTGAAAAGCATGTTGAAGTCACTTGCATGCTGGGATAGCTGCTCATAATGCACTGCTCCCAATGCCACTGCAAGTGCTGCAAATGTGGCCACGCCAGTGCGCTAAAGCTGTCAGTGTGGACAGCACAGCGCTCTCCCTACTGCGCTCTATGAAGGCAGGTTTAACTCACAGCGCTCTATATCTGCAAGTGTAGCCATGCCCTTACTTTGAAGTCATAGGTATGTTAGGATAAAGAAAGATCTTTACAAGAATCCACTGTTATGTAGATAGCTGTATGCTTAACTGTGGATACCATGAAACCAATGATACACCTGAGATACCTCGATGGTGTTTTCATCCTCTGGACAGATTGCTTAAACTCCCTCAGAGATTTTAACAACAGCCACCACCACCTGTCCATTAAACTCTTTCTGGGACACTCCTACACTAGCATCAACTTCCTGGACACCATGATCAGCTTCAACAATTAAACCCTACAGACAACTAAATACAAGAAAACCTGGGATCACCACACCTACCATCATAGATCCAAAAGCTGCCACAAATGAACCAAGAAATCTGTTAAAAGTGACAGAGAGTCCTGTGGCTCTTTATACACTAACAGACGTATTGGAGCATAAGCTTTCGTGGGTGAATACCTACTTTGTTGCATGCATCTGTCAATTTTTACAGATCCAGACTAACACGGCTACCCCTCTTATACAAGTAATCTGTTGGCACTCAGATACCACAGTTTATGCTTTGAGGAGGAAGTCCAGGATATACACCTTAACACACTGAAAACTGCCTTCACCAAACAAGGACACTCCACCAGAGAAGTACATTGCCTAATGGAACAAGCCACCCAAATACCCCACAGGAACCTGCTTCAGTACAGAAATACCACCCCCTCCAACCACATACCTCTATTTGTCACCTACCACCCTACACTGGAACCCATACAGGTATCATCAGACAACTACAACCCAGACTCAATGGGGAACCCATCTTGTAAGAAATCTTTCCTGAACCCTTTCTTCTAGTCTTCAAACAACTCTCAACCTCTCCAAGTTCATCTTCAGAAGCAAGCTCCCCACAGACCAGGATACACCAACTCAAAGTGGCACCAGACTCTGCTAGAACAATAGGAGCATAACCTGCAGACATATCTCCATTGCAATGATCAAGACCCCCCACCACACCCCTTTTAAGATCCATGGATCCTACATGTGCCTATCACAACACATGGTGTACATCCAGTACACTAAATGCCCCAGTAACAACTGTGTGTGTGAAACCAGACAATCACTACACTCTCAAGTGAACTCCCATAGGGCAATGACAGAAGACAAAAACTGTGTCACCTGTGGGTGAACATTTTTCACAAAGCGATCACTCTGTATCTGACCTATCAATCCTCATCCTCAAAGGAAACATGCACAGTACTTTCAGAAGATGATCCTGGGAGCTTAAATTCATTACATTGCTAGACACTAAAAATCATGGACTGAACAGAGACGCTGGATTTATGGCTTATTACAACAATCTGTAACCCACTAACCCCCTCTTTTTGTCCTATGACTGCAGAAGTTGTAATGGACCATTCTGTCTTGAATGGTCCCTAGAAATATGTCCTATATTACTTATACTAAACCAGTGGTTCTCAAACTTTTTTTTCTGGACCACTTGAAAATTGCTGAGGGTCTCGGCAGATCACTTAATGATCTTTCCAAATGTTGTTTGTACTGTTAGCTAACTATTGTAAAGCACTTTGGATAAAAGTGGTATATAAAAAAAAAACTTTTTTTGTTCTACAAATAAAAGCACACAACTCATATTTTAATATCAGTAGTCTTATCTGTGCCCTCTCTCTCCTGCTGCGGCAGCCCCCAAGCTGGGTTAGGAAGGACAGGGGTCTCTCCCCCTCTCCCCTGCCGTGGCAGCCCCTGAGCTGGGGTTGAGAAGGAGTGGGGAGTCTCTCCCTCTCTCCCCAGCTATGGCAGCCCCAGCCATGGGCTGGAAAGGAGAGCCATCTCTGCCCAGCAGCTGCAGCCCTGGAGCTGGGGAAAGTTGCCTCTTTCTCTGGCCACTGCAGCCCTAGATGTCCCAAATTCCCCCCACCTCTTCTCACCCCACTTTCCCCTGCCAGCAACCCCGTATTCCCCCCCCAAGACCACTACCTCACATTTACATGTGTGTCTTCTCTAGGTTCCAGGCACCTAATTAGAGGAGCCATGCCTGCACTGCTCCACTAATTAGGTGGGCAGCCCTTCATTCTCTCGTGTGGCTGCCCAGGCATGCACCTTAGAGGGAATGGAGCTTGCAGACCACTGGTGGTCCGCAGACCAGAGTTGAGAACCTCTATGCTAAACAATCTGTTCCACCTTGCAGCTTGCTGTGATACTGGGATTACCTTTCACAGACCTGAAGAAGAGCTCTGTGTGCCTTCAAAGCTTGTCTCTCACCAACAGAAAATTGGTCCAATAAAAGAAGTTACCTAACCGTCTCTCTCTATGGAGTTGGTTTTTTTTGATTGCCAGATATTTAAATCCATACTGGATGGTGGGGCTAACATTTTCTGATTTGCTCTCTGCTTTTAACTTTGCATTGTACTGGGTTAAAACTATATTGTTGCAAACTTCAAAAAATATATAATGTTTTGAAAAGCAATTTTTTCAGAGTTTCAGAATGAATCCTTAGGATGTGGCAGCCTGCATGAGGAGGAGCTTTATGAAATACATCAGAAATACATTAATTCACATTAATTCACAGTCCTGAAATCTCTCAATGATTTTGGATTTGTATATCTCTGAGGTATCTACATATGATATGCAAAGCACAGATTTGCTGCTAGATGGTGCTCCTTTGGATGAAAACTAGATTGTCAAGCAGCGAAATTGGCTTTCCCTGGATCAAAATATTTTAATTAACACAAATCAATTTTGGAAATCTTCATTCCAACATAGCAAAAGGTGGAGTATTGTAGCCCACCAACTATTTTTTTTTCCTCTAACTTGTTTGTGGCAACAGTTGCAGGAAAAGATGATTTTACTGTTTGACAATTTGCTTTCACCTCCTGAGGAGGACCAGTTAACAGATGACAGCAAGGTGGTCACCATAAGCTGACCTCTAATATACCTTTTGTTCTACTGGGCCAATTTGTCTTTAGGTCAGGGGTTGGCAACCTTTCAGAAGTGGGGTGCTGAGTCTTCATTTATTCACTCTAAGGTTTCGTTTTCCAGTAATACATTTTAACCTTTTTAACCTTTTTAGAAGGTCTCTTTCTGTAAGTCTATAATATATAACTAAACTATTGTTGTATGTTAAGTAAATAAGGTTTAAAAATGTTTAAGAAGCTTCATTTAAAATTAAATTAAAATACAGAGCCCCCCGGACCAGTGGCCAGGACCGGGGCAGTGTGAGTGCCACTGAAAATCAGCTCGCGTGCCACCTTTGGCACACGTGCCATAGGTTGCCTACCCTTGCTTTAAGACTTTTAAAATAGAACTACAGAAAAGTACTACTACTGAAATACAGTTGACAGGAGAGATCATATGGTTAGTGTCTGGAAGTCACTGAATCTGAAGGCAGCATTTTACAGTACTGCCAAGGCCTGGAAAGATCTAACATCAAAATGTTCTTGACATAAATTGTGCCAAGACATTGAAGAGAAGAACAAATCCTTCCTTGGCTTTGAGGAAGAAGTTGAAGAAGCCAACAACAGGGATTTTCCCACAAATCTTTCCTGTGCTTTCCCTGTAGAGGTACAACTTTGCACCAGTTCTTATTCATAGCTGTGCGTAATGGGCTCAGTCTAGTTCATAATATTTTTGTAACTCTCTTGTCATCTTATTCCTCCTATACTATTATTTATCATCAGTCTGACTACTGGGAAGCAGAGTGGACCAATAAGACACTGGACTGGGAGTCTTAGGTTCTATTCACCCTCTTCCATCAGCCTTTTGTGTCACTATGGACACGTCATTTTACTTCTTTGTGCCTCATCTATAAAATGATGATACTTGTCTCCTTTAGAAAGGCTGAGATATATGGATGAAAAATGATAAACAACTAGGTGTTATGACTTGTCATATTTGCCTTTGTAGGCATTTTAGTGTAGTAAAAATTGTTGTTAATATAATGAAAATATGGCACTCCTAAATAAACATACATTTTTTATTTAGACTGACAATATAATTTATTTCCTATTACTTAATTTTCTTACGTACACATTTTAATACTGTTTTGGACTTAACTCAATTCCTTTGAAATCAGTAGAAGTTTTGTCACTGATATTGGTGGGAGCCAGAGTGTGCCTATTGACAATAATGTATTTGTATATAAATTAGATCCTCATTGCATCTGGATTATATAGACATAATTTATATTCTATGACTATGTATATATGTGTCACAAATGTTCATACATTATTCATAATATGAAAATGTGGCAATTCTAGAAGAGGACATTTGAAGCCCTTACTATGCAACATGTAACTGTTTTCCCTCCCCATAAGAATCTAAAACATTAAAACATGCTTGGTTGAGATATTCTTGAAAGATTTTCAGAAATGGATTATTCACATGAATAATATGAGTTGAATTGCATCCCATGAGGGAAAGCATGAAAGGTGAAAGACAGGCATTACTAGCCAAGCTGTACTTGTGTGCCACCAATAAACAAGATTATAAATGAAACCCAAATGAAGTTAAAAGTGTGAAGTTCACAGTGTGAAAAGGAGGCATGTAATAACAGGGAATGCTACTGAAACAACTTAAATAATCAAATGAAGGTGCTTTATTTGCAGGTAAGTATAGTGCAGCCCACACACTTCAATCAAGTCAGCAGTAGGCTTTAATAAGCAATAATAAAGTGTGAAAGGTGGCTTTCTGAGAAGGGTGGGAAGGTACATGTGTTTATTGCTTATAATTATGTATCCAGTAAATACAAATCAAAATAAAAGCCCTATGTTGTCTTCTGTTATGCCACCCAAGCACTGTAGTACCCCACTGTGTGTAACTGACAAATGAGTTGGCATCTTTGGTGTGGTAATCTCTTCAAGTTCCTATGTCAAGAAGTGAACATTTGATAACCCTGGTAAGGCAAACACAAAAGAATAGTTGTTTGGTACATCCTGCATTTTCTGGCAGAGTTTTCAGGCTGTATAATTAAAGGAAGAGTGTCTGCCCAATGAGAGAGAGTGCAGCATACTGGAACGTGTTTAAAATAATGTCTTTGTTTATCTTTAAACAAAATGTTGAACCTATTTTATTTGGGTTCTGTGTTTCGGTTCTCACATTTCCATGAGTATTCCCATACTTATGAGGTTTACTAATTGAAAGTTTTAAGTAGAACATTCCTACATACATGAAGCAATATTTTATAGTTCACTAATCACTTAGTTAAAATAACTCAATATTTTCTCCAGTGATTTAATTTTAAGCCTTGTAGAGAAAATTGCACCAGTATGTCTTGAATCAGCTATTAAACAGATACATTTATACCATTGCAATAGGCTGTGGATTCTTTTATTTCAGTTTCAGTGGTGGGTTTTTGTGTGTTTGTTTGGGTTTTTTTAGTTTAACCTGTTTCAAATTGACAATTTCAATTAAACCTGACTTCAGCAAAACTGTCATTTACTGGTGCAATTTTCTTGTGTAGACAGCTCTTTACGTACAATGAAAAGGTAATTGCGGGAAGTGCCCATTGTGATCCTCATGTGATGGTTTATCATCATCTATGGCCATCAGATTGTAGCTACACAAGATACTAAATTTTTGTAAGCAGAGGGAGAATTCTTCTCCAAAAGTATGGTCCCTGTATAATGAATCCATGTACTACCAACACAAAATTACTGTTTAAGTCACTGTAAGGGGATCCCCAGGGCACAACCTGGAACTAGGGTACCACTGTGCTCCATTATCTCTTCAGCGTGGGCTGTCTTTCATAATGCTTTGCTAGTGACGAGCAACAAAGCCCTCCAGGCGCTGTTATCACTTAGCCCAACAGCATGTGGAGCCCCACACCCAGCTAAATTGCATGAATGCTGTCTGAGCCACTCACGAATCACACAGAGAAAGGCACCAGCAGATTTCCCAAGCCCCCAGCCTTGCACCTCTGGAATATACCATCTTGCCCATCAGGGCCCTATCCACCCCTCCCGCAATGTGGAGAGGACACACACTAGCCTTTGTAAACTGAGCTGAGATTTCCCAAGCGCTTCAAGCAAAACACAGTTTTAGGTAAAATATAAAACAGATTTATTAACTATAGAAAGATAGATTTAAAGTGATTATAAGTGGTGGACACAGAAGACCAGATAATTACCAAAGAAAATAAGAGGTAGGCACACAATCTAAATCTTAAACCTTGTTAGACTATTGTAAGTGAGACTCGCCGGGGCTCGACCCTCCCGGATGAGGAGGGGAGCCACACCAGACTTGACTTGTCGTCTGAGGGTCTCGATTCTCGGAATTGTCGCCCACCGCCCGGGTAGCTCGGTCCCTGTGGATAGGACCGGGCAGTGGCACAGCTAAAGGGAGCCCAGCCCTTGGTTCGGGCAGGCACCAAGTACACAGTTATCTCGCTCCAGCCCTTTGGTTCGGGGCGGGCTGGCAGGAGTGCGGGTTGCTCGGGCCCTTTGGGACAGGACCGAGCAGTAGCACAGTCAAAGGGGGCCCAGCCCTTGGTTCGGGCGGGGCACCAGTTACACAGTTATCTCAGCTCCGGCCCTTTGGTTCAGGGGCGGGCTGGCGGGAGTGTGGGTTGCTCGGGCCCTTTGGGACAGGACTGAGCAGTGGCACAATCAAAGGGGGCCCAGCCCTTGGTTCAGGCGGGCACCAAATGCACAGTTATCTCAGCTTAGCTGGCCTCTTCAGGCTGGGGGAGGGGGATTCTGCCACCCGTGGATGGGTGGCAGGGGGAACGCAGACCCACCCACTCCACTGAGTTCCAGCCCGGGGCCCTAGTAGCGGTGATCACCACTGCAGGTGGTCAGTGGGGATCCTGACCGCAACACACTGCCATGGGTACCGGGAAATCTGCAGCCTGACTCGGGTCGGCTGCCCCCGGGCTACTTCCAATATCCCCCTCCGAGCCTACCTGGTTCGTGGGATCAGCTTCAGGGATGTCCCACCACGTAGGCTCCTCACGGCCAGGGCTGGGCAGCAGATCCGGCAGCTCCTCCAGGAAGTCCGGCCAGGCCTGTTCCGGGGGTTCCTCGGGACCGCAGCAGGGACGGGGCGGCTCTGGCTGCTCCTCGTAGCGAGCGCAGGGAAGCTCTGGCAGCTCCTCATTATAGCGAGCGGAGGGAAGCTCCGGCCAGTCCGGACACCGGCCTGCGGCCTCAGCAACTTCCCAGTCAGGAGCTCCCGCGGACAGGTCTGCGTCTGACGGTGGCTGGGCTCCAACTGAGGGCTGAGGGCCGGCTTTTATCCTTCCGGGTTGCCGCTTGACCCTCTGAGGGGTGGGACTTCCGCTTAGAGGCCCTGCCTCTGTGGATGATTGACGGGGCTCGACCCTCCCGGATGAGGAGGGGAGCCAAACCGCCTCGTTACACACCCCCCACCTCAAGTCCGGCTCCTTCCCGTCGGGGCCGGGCGGTTCCACCTCCTCAAGGCAGGATAGGAAGTCCGCATTGGGATGGTTCTTGCCAGCCCGATGCTGGATGGTGAACGCATTGGGATGCAAGGCCAAATACCAGCGCATGATGCAGGCGTTATTGTCCTTTATACGCATGAGCCATTGAAGCGGGGCGTGGTCTGTAATGAGAGTGAAAGGGGCACCCAGGAGGAAGAACCGAAGGGCCTCACAGGCCCACTTCACTGCAAGGGCCTCCTTTTCCACCATGGCATAGTTCTGCTCTCGTGGGAACAGTTTTCGGCTTAGGTACAGTATAAGGTGGTCTCCTCCGTCCCCTTCCTGAGACAAGACCGCCCCTAGGCCGACATCAGATGCATCAGTCTGTAGGATAAATGGTTTATCAAAATCGGGACTATACAAGATGGGTTCCTGGCACAAGCAGTCTCGGAGAGTTTTAAAGGCCGCCTCACACTCGAGGGTCCATTGTATCTGTCGCGGGCTGTTCTTAGTCAGCAGCCCGGTCAAGGGGGCGGCAATGGATGCAAATTACAGGATAAACCGCTGGTAGTACCCCACGAATTCCAGGAAGCGTTGTACCTGTCGTTTGGTTGTCGGGGGGCACTCTGTGAGGGCTTGGACTTTCCCCACGAGGGGTTTGACTTGCCCCTGCCCGACGGTATAGCTGAGGTAGGTGGTCTCCTGCCAGGCTATTCGGCGTTTCTTGGGGTTTGCCGCCAAGCCCGCCTCCCGCAGGGTTCTGAGGACCGCCGCGACCTGGTTTAGATGGTCTTCCCAGCAGCGTCTGTAGATCATGACGTCATCTAGGTATGCGGCCGAGTACTCCTGATGCGGCTGCAAGAGGTGGTCCATGAGCCGCTGAAAGGTCGTGGGGGCCCCATGGAGGCCAAAGGGCATCCGTGTGAATTGATAGAGCCCCGATGGGATGGCGAAGGCAGTCTTCTCCTTGGAGGTCTCCTCGAGAGGGATTTGCCAGTAGCCCTTGCTAAGGTCCAGCGTGGTGATGAATCGGGCCTCCCCGAGGCGGCCCAGCAGCTCGTCGACCCGGGGCATCGGGTAGGCATCGAAGCGTGATATGGCATTGACCTTCTGGAAGTCTTTGCAGAACCGATGGGAGCTGTCTGGCTTGGGCACCAAGACCACCGGACTGCGCCACTCGCTCCGAGATGGCTCGACGACCCCCAGGGCCAATATGGCCTGGACCTCCTCCTCGACTTCCTGCCGCATTCGATATGGCACCGGCCGGGCGGTTTCCCATATGACCTTCCCGGGCTCGGTTTGGATCGTGTGGCAGGTTAAGGTTGTATAGCCCGGTAGCGCCGTGAAGGTTTGCCGGAACGCCCGCAGGAGGCATTGAGCCTGTTTACGTTGTTCGTCCGTCAGGGAACACCCCAATGGGGGCTCCGTCAAGTCCTTCGTTTGGATCACTTCCAGGCCTAGCTCCAAGTCCGGCGGGCATGGGTCGATCAAGAGGCCCTCCCGGTCACGCCATGGCTTCAACTGGTTGACGTGGTATAGCTGTTTCTTCTTCCGGCGGCCCAGTTGGTGAATCTCATAATTAACGGGCCCCACTTTCCGAGTTACCTCGTAGGGGCCCTGCCAATGGGCCAATAATTTCGACTCCTTGGAGGGTAGAAGCAGCAGAACCCGGTCTCCTACTGTCGTACCTGCGCTTCTTGATTATAACTCCGTTCCTGCCTCTCTTGGGCTACCTTCAGGTTTTCTCGCGCCAAGGTCCCCGCCTGAGTAAGTTGTTCCCACAGCCGGAGAACGTACTGGAGGAGGCCCTGGGTTGGGGAGGCCGACTGCTCCCACGTTTCCTTCATTAAATCCAGGAGGCCCCGTGGCCTCCGCCCATACAAGAGTTCGAAGGGGGGAAACTTGGTCGATGCCTGGGGGACTTCCCGGATGTCTAGTAGCAAGGGTGGTAGGAGTTGGTCCCAGTGGCATAGCTCGTCCAGTGGGACCCCCAAGCCTTAAGGGTCCGATTGAACCATTCTACCAACCCATCTGTCTGGGGGTGATAGACAGAGGTATGGAGTTGTTTCACCCCCAGGGGATGGCAGACCTGCTTCAGCAGCCGGGAGGTGAAGTTAGTGCCCTGGTCGGTCAGGATTTCTTTAGGCAATCCTACGCGGGAAAACACCTTTACCAGCTCGCCCGCAATGGTCCGGGCCGTGATGCTCCGCAGGGGAATAGCCTCTGGGAACCGAGAGGCATAGTTGACCAGGACCAGGATATACTGAAAACCAGCCACACTCCGGGGCAGTGGGCCTACCAGGTCCATGGCGACGCGTTCGAACGGCATTTCGACCAATGGCATGGGGACCAAGGGCGCCTTGGGTACCCGAGGTGCGGCGGCCAACTGACACCCCGGGCAGGAATTACAGTACTGCTTTACGTCCCCATCGAGCCCCGGCCAGTAGAACCGCGTCCGAATTCGGGCCAGGGTCTTCTCGTGCCCCACGTGTCCCGCTGCCGGTACATTGTGGGCCAGGCTCATCACGGCGCGTCGGTGGCAGCGGGGCACGAGAAGTTGCGTCCGGGGCTCCTGTGTGCGGGGGTCCCGCTCGACCCGATAAAGTCTGTCCCGCCAGAGCTCAAAGTGTGGCCACTGCGTGGCCCGGTGAGGGTCGACAACGGATCCATCGACTGCCGCCAGTTGCTCGTAGGCCCGGCTGAGTGTGGGGTCGGCCCGTTGGTCCCGACAAAAGTCCATGTCAAAGCGAGGCCTGGAGGGGGGTTCCTCCTCCTGGCCTTTGGCCTCCGCGTTTCCTGCCCCAGCCTCCTTGGCGTCCCCTTCTGTCTCCACCGGGGGCTCCTGGGGCTCGGCCTCTAAGGCCGGTATGGACCGGAGGAGACCCTCAAAGGCGGACCAATCGCGTCCCAGGATCACGGGGTAGGCTAGTCGGGGGGCCAAGCCGACTACCGATGACCGAGTGAGGCCATTGACCGTTAAAAGGGCCCAGGCGCTCGGGTAGGGTCGGACATCCCCGTGGATGCACTGCAAATGGATGGGCCCCAAACTGGGGTCGATCGGTGGTCCCAGAGCCCGGTGGACCAGCGTTTGCCCACAGCCAGAGTCCACTAGGGCTGTTGTGGCACGGTCCCCTACGACCACCGGGACCGTGAGTTTGGGGGGTTGGGGCCATCGGACCTGGCCTTCCCCAGGACAGACCTGCCCAAAGTCACATTCCATCTTGGGACAGTCCCGTTGTAAGTGACCGGCCTTCCCACATCCAAAGCAGGGTCTGATTTCCAGGCGTCCGCCCCAGGGGCTGGCGGCTCGAGGGCTTCGGGGGGGGGCTTCGGCAGGGCCCCGACAGACCCGTGGGGGAGGCCCGCGGGGCCGAGTGCGGGGCAGGATCAGGGCGTGGGGCCCGGAAGGCTGACGCGGGGCCCGGTCTGCGGTTTGGGCGCCGCGGCCCGGACAAGGCGGATGCCCTCGTCTCTCCATGGAGTTGGTCGGGCCCCGTAGTGGGTGGCCGAACAGCGGCCCCCATAGAAGCCTCCGCAGCCAGGAAGTCCTCCATCAGGGAGACTGCCGCCCGCAGTGTGGCTGGCCAGTGGCGTAGTACCCAAGCCCTTCCCCGGGCAGGCAAAATATGCACAAATTGTTCTAAGACCACCTGCTTGGTCACCTCCTCCTCCGTACGGGCCTCAGGTTGGAGCCAGCGGCGGCAGGCCTCCTTCAAGCCCTGGGCAATCAGCCGGGGCCGGGCACCTGTCGGGTAGGTCTGGCCCCAAAACCGTTGCCTGAAGGTTTCGGGGCTGACATCCAAGGTGTCCAGGACCGCTGCCTTCACCCGATCATAGTCCTTGGCCTCTTCCATCGCCAGCCCGCGATAGGCAAGTTGGGCTGGTCCGGTTAGGTACGGGGCCAAAAGAGTGGCCCATTGGTCCCGGGCCCGCCCTGCGACAAGGGCCACGCACTCGAACGTGATCAAGAAGGCCTCAAGGTCATCCCCGGGCCCATCTTGGTCAGGCGCAGGGGAACCGGCAGGCGGAAGCCCCCGGCGTCTTCTCCCGTGGCTCCATCAACGGGGCAGGACGCGGGCCCGAGGAGCAGCTGCAGCTGGCCTCCGAGTTGCTGTATCAGCTGTTGCTGGTGCTCCAGCTGAGCGGCATGCTGCTGCTGTTGCTTCTGGAAGTGTGTGGCATCCTGATGTTGCTGCTGTTCGAGATGGGCGGCCTGCAGCTGTTGCTGCTGCAGCAGTTGCACCGCCTGCTGGCACTCCCGGCTCTCCGCCAGCAGCTGGAACAGCCGTTCGACATCCATGTCTCCGACCAAGGAGGGCTGGCCACGCTACTGTCCTTCTACTAGCCCCTTCTCACAGGGTTCAGGGGCAGGCTGGTGGGAGTGCCGGTTGCTCAGGCCCTTTGGGACAGGGCCGAGCAGTGGCACAGTCAAAGGGGGCCCAGCCCTTGGTTTGGGTGGGGCACCATTACCCAGTTATCTCAGCTCCGGCCCTTTGGTTCAGGGGCAGGTTGGCGGGAGTGCGGGTTGCTCGGGCCCTTTGGGACAGGGCCGAGCAGTGGCACAGTCAAAGGGGGCCCAGCCCTTGGTTCGGGCGGGCACCAAATACACAGTTATCTCAGCTTAGCTGGCCTCTTCAGGCCGGGGGAGGGGGATTCTGGCTGCTCCTTGTTGTAGTGAGCGCAGGGAAGCTCTGGCAGCTCCTCACTATAGCGAGCGGAGGGAAGCTCCGGCCAGTCCGGACACCGGACACCGGCCTCAGCAGCTTCCCAGTCAGGAGCTCCCGCAGACAGGTCTGTGTCTGACGGTGGCTGGGCTCCAACTGAGGGCTGAGGGCCGGCTTTTATCCTTCCGGGTTGCTGCTTGACCCTGTGAGGGGCGGGACTTCCGCTTAGAGGCCCCGCCCCTGTGGATGATTTGTGGGGCTCGACCCTCCCGGATGAGGAGGGGAGCCACACCACCTCGTTACACTATGCAATATTAGGGTCAAGCAGTTTCTCACCCACTGGATGTTGCAGGCAGGTTTTAGTTCTTAATATGTAGGCTTCCCCTTTAGGCCTTGGGCCAGTCTCCTCAGTTCAGTCTTTCTTTTCAGCATTCTTATTGCTTCCAGCATAGGTGTTGGAGGAGAGAGGCCAAAGCATGATGCTGCTGTCCCATTTTATATCCTCAGTCCACATGCCTGGAAAATACTGGCCCAGACATGTCCTGGTGGGCTTTGGTAAGTCACAGGGTTGAGCAATATCCTATTGTATGGTGGTTCTCTTACAGAATTTTAAATCCCTTGTTTACAATTCCTCTGCTGATTTATGGTTGCTTAACACCCTCCTGGGAGTGGATCACCACCCTTCTTGTCACTGGGGAACTAGCAGTAGAGACTCTCAAATTTACAACATACTTCAGTGACAACCATACAGCAAATCTCATAACTTCATACACAATAATGATATACATATTTGGACAGAACAATAGGTTTCAGCAGATTGTTACCTTTCATATGATATCTTACATGGCACGATTTGTATGAAATATATCAAACTTACATGACACGGGTTAATATGGGGATTCCAGGGTGCAGCATTGAGGTGCGGAGTGCCACAGTTACACATTCTCAAACCGTTAGGGAGCTGGCACTAGAATTTTCACTATGGATCCAAAACCTCAGGCCTCTGCTACTTGAATCAAATAACTCCTTTAGTGGAGAATAGCATCAGGTTCCTTTTCCACTCTGGGCTAGCCAATAGAGGGCAACATGTTTTGCACAAAGCTTGTCGTTTGCTCCCTACCACTTTGTCTACAGGAAAGTGCTCTTTAGTTGTAGCAGATTAGGATTAATGGCACTCCATGAGCTATCATAAATCTAATACTCTATCTAGTAATGGGCACAAGGCTAGAAATAGGAATTACAACCTACTTATTAGCAACAAAGAGATCCAGACTGACACCGAAGTATTTCATCATAGTATGGGTTGAGTATTGATAGCTCCCTTTCACAGAAAATTAATCTATTTGTTTGTCTAGTGCATAGTGCATTCAATTACTTTCCTCAGTTATAAGTATTGAGTAATTAATTATTTGGCAGGTGAGGATACAATCACTGCAGTGCTGAGATCACACCCGTAGGAATCAAAATTCATTATTTAACCAAAAAAACTACCCATCATATAAGTGTTGCGGTAGTTGTTGAGCGTTAACCGGTTCCTGAGGGAACTGGGATTTACTCCAGTGATCCCCCCCCTGCACTTGGCAGGTGCCCAGGAGAAAAAAAAATCAAGGAGAATTTATTTAAAGCAAGATGATTTAAGTCACCAAGTGGATAGCCTCGATTTAAACCATTGATTTTAATCAACTTTTCCATTTGTACTTCATTTATTTTCTAAAGAAAGGCACATTCCCATTGGTTGATATAAATCAACATGGGTTTTATGGTTATAACTAAATAGAATCTTTACACTAGATTTGGGACATTTTTTGCTACCTAGGAGGGTACACTGTAACTATAGTCATTTATTTAAGCAACTATATAGCTTAATATTATCAGGTTCTTATTAACTATACATTTTTAGTATATTAGAAAATGGCAAATGAAATATTGCTTATTTACTAGATAATTAACATTTTTCTCATTATTTGTGTCAAATTTCATTAGGATGGCAACTGGAATTTTATTAAATTCACAAAATGTCATATAAAAAGTGTTGTTTATTAAACAAAACAAACTTAAATATTTTGGATACCTAAATGTCTCCTATCAAAACATGTTTCTCATTTAGGACTAAATGATTTATTAAGCGAGGGATTAACTGTAGTCAGTGAATTAAAGTGACATGCTGGGAAAAATTTCATATATGCCTAAGTGAAAGTGACTGGAGTTTACTCACATAAATCTCTTGAAAATGAGACAGGCTGACCTATTGTACCATATTTGTGAACCTTTACCTCAAAAGTTAAAATCAGGTGAAAAACATCTTTCTTCATACAGAAAAGCATTCTTTAACTCTAAATTTTTGATAGAGGCTTGTGGATTCAGCATATTTATTTTTTATTTAAATATTTTAAGAGATCATAAATTTAGGCCTTAATATATTTTGTAGTAAACTGAGATTTCATTTTAAACAGGTTTATTTTTAAGACGAAAACCTAATCATTTAAACAACAAAAAAATTCCATTTATTTTTTTTTTATTCACCCTGAAAAAAATTAAGTTGGTTGCTTGGGAGGCAGAGGATTCCACACTAGTTTTCATAGGCCTAGGCTGAATCCTGAGCCTGGGAGTTTTTCTTGATTAAAATCTATTGACTCATTTTATTTTCTTATAAATATTTCCCCTTGATGAAATCTCCTTCCTGGCTGCAACTATGTTTTTTATAGTCATTCTGTCAATTTACAAGAGGTATAACACTACATGGTTATTTCTTGAGGCATTAAGTTTCTCCTGATGGCTGACAGATGAGATCCATTCCAGTGAAGCTGTAAACATTTTTCTTTTAAACCTGTATTATATATGTTTTAAGACAATGCTATTCTTTGAGTGATTGCTCATGTGTATTCCACAATAGGTGTGTGTGCTCACCATGTGCACTGGTGCTGGAAGTTTTTCTCCTAGCAGTACCCGTAGGGGGGAGCTCCCTCCACGACCCCTAGAGTGTTGCCTGCCTGGCAGGGTATAAGGGGAGCTGTGTGCTCCTCCCACCCTCAGTTCCTTCTTGCTGCTAGTGAAGGTGCATTGGAACTGTTCAGCTCCAGCTTTACTGCAGCTTGTCCCCAGAACTGTTCGTTAGTTAACTAACTACAGGTAGTAATGAACAATTTTAGTTAGTTTAGTTAGTTAGTGAGCCCGGGCTGGGGCATGCCCTGCACCCTGGGATTTAAGTCATGTCTCTTGTAGGCGTTCTGTGCCAAGGAGTAATCCGCATGCGGACTGTCTGTGCTGCTTGGGAGAAACCCATACTAGCAAAAGATGCAAGATCTGCAAGTCATTCAAGCCCCGGACCAAAAAAGAAAGGAACATTAGGCTGCGGGCCATCCTGATGGAGTCGGTGCTTGCCCTGAGCCTGGCACGCCACTTCGAACCGGTATCCAGCACCGTGATGTCAGTGCGTGGAGACCTCTGGTACCATTGACCAGTCGGCAGTGCTCCCCTTCCACGGGGCATGACAAGAGAATCCGAAAGACTCTCTCTTTGCAACAGCACCAAAGGAAGTCTGGGACAGAGGCTAGGCCCATGTCAGGTAGCCCTTGATCCCCAATGGGCCCTAGGCCTCCGACTCACATTGAGTGGAGTAGCCTAGCCCCTTCGGAGCAGGCCTCTCCAGATGTTCAGTTGCCATCTATGTCCAAAGCCCTCCAGTGGCCAGGGACGTCATGTCCATGCCGGTGCCTGGGTCATCGCCATGCTCCAGAGGCAAGCTGCTGCTGGGATTGCCCGGTACTGGTCTTGGTTGAGGGAACGTTCCTGACACGGTTCACTGCCCACCGACGTTCAGGGCTCAGTCCATGTGGATCGCCCTCGACGCCGGCCAGACTGTCTGGATGGGTGTCATCTGACTGGGACTCCCAACACCGCTCGTCTTCGTGGAGTGAATATTGACGGGACTGTGGTGGACATCGCCAACGGTCCTTGTCTCAAAGGAGGTACCACAGTTGGTCGCGGCACAACCGTCGATGCCATTCCTGCTCAGTCTCCCACTCCAAGTCTCTCCCAAGGCACCGTAGCCCCAGGCTTCGATCGCCAGCGTCTCGCTGTCACGGGTCCTCCCATCGACACCCTTTGCAGAGCAGCTACCATCGTCGGTGCCATTCCTCCACCTCGAGATTGCGGTCCCGTAGCCGATGTAGATCCCAGTACTGCCGCTACTCCCAGTCCAGAGGCAGCAGCGGGTCATACGCCAGCCCGGCCTCTGCTCACAGCTGCCTGTCTACAGGCCAGGCTAGCCAGCCTGAACAGCCGGCCCTGCCGGTGCCTCAGCAAATGCAATGACACCGAGCATCGTGGCTGGCTCAATGGTACCAGTGGGCACGGTAGCCTCCGGTGCAGCCCCCGTTGGGGACTCACTCAGTAGCCGGGGCGTCGAAGTACCGTCAGCCTCCATCCCTAGACCTCCAAGAAAGAAGTCGGTGGGACCTGTGTCCTCAGCACTGTGTCCTCCGGTGCCGGCCAACACCCAGAGCACTGCACCAGCCTCCTCGCCCCGTCTGGAGGAGCTGATTGCAGCCCTGCCCCCCTCCGTCCTGCAGGAGATCTACTGGGCCTACCAAGACCTCTTAAAAAGGGTGGCAGTGAGCCTCCACCTCCAGGCAGAGGAGATGGAGGAGCCCTCAGACTCCATGTTCAATTGCTGTCTCCCTCGGCACCGGGCAGGGTGGCGTTGCCGCTCCATGAAGGGGTGGCAAGAATTTCAAATGCCCTGTGACAAACATCAGCCTCCTTGGCTCCCATCTCTAAGAAGGCAGAATGCAAGTACTTTGTGCCCACTAAGGGGCACGAGTATTTGTATATCCACCCGGCATCCAACTCCTTGGTGGTCGAGTCGGTTGACCACAGGGAATGGCAGGGGCAGCCCCAACCCCTAAGAACAAAGACTCTCGGAGGCTGGATATGTTTGGGAGAAAAGTTTATTCGTTGTCAAGCTTCCAGCTAAGAGTAGCAAACCATCAGGCTCTCCTGGGTCACTACGAGTTTAATCTCTGGGGATCCCTCCCCAAGTTCAAGGACTGTCTCTGGGAGCATGATAAAAAGAAGTTTAAGGCACTCGTGAAGGAAGAGGTAACAGATGCAAGGGCATCCCTGCAGGCTGCTTCAGATGCTGTGGACACAGCTGCATGGTCCATGGCCTCACCGGTGTCCATGAGATGGGCATCATGGCTCCTGCTCTCTGGGTTATCCAGTGATGCGCAGTCATCAATGCACGATATCCCTTTTGATGGGAAGGTGCTGTTTGCTGAGGAAACAGACACAAGGCTGCACGGCATGAAAGACTCCTGCACGACCCTCCAGAACTTGGGCCTCTATATCCCTGCTCCGGCAAAACCCAAGTTCAAGCCGCAGCAAGCTCACGCCCAGGCCACCCTCCCAAAGTACGAGGCTGCCCATAAGAAGCAGCGGGACTATAGAAAATGCCCAAAAAGGCAGTCTCAGCCTGCCCCCCAGCCTGGGTCCTCTAAGGGCAAGCAGGCGGGTAAAAGGCATTTTTGATGGGATACTTGGGGGTACCCTGCCAGTTCTCAGCAGGGATCCACCCCCAGAAAAGCTCTGTTTTTCCAGGGCCCTGACCTCCGAGCCACCGTATATGTTTTTTCATAAGGACAAGGTCCAGCTCAACCCACACCCCGTGTTCCTCCCAAAGGTGGTCTCCGTCTACCACATGGGTCAGAACATTTTTCTACCAGTCCTCTGCCCCAAGCCTCACACGACTCTGCCTTTCTACCTCTAGTGGACCAAACCGTTCAGAAAGTCCTCGCAACTGTTAGTTGCCTCAGCTGAGCATGCAAGAAGCCAGGCGATTTCCACTCAGCGGCTTTCCAACTGGATCACTTCGTGCATCCACTCCTGTTATGAACTGGCAGGTGTCCCCCCGCCACCCATTGTGAGGACACACTTGACTCAAGTGCAGGCCTCATTGGCTGCCTTCTTGGCCCATGTCCCTATACAGGACTTTTGTAGGGCTGCCAAGTCCTCTTCGGTTCACACGTTCACCTCACATTATCCCAAATAGGGATGATGCCGGTTTCGACAGGGCGGTGCTCTGTCACGAGAACTTGTGAACTCCTACCCACCACCAAAAGGTATAGCTTGGAATCACCTATTGTGGAATACACATGAACAATCACTCGAAGAAGAAAAGACAGTTACCTTTTCGTAACTGGGTGTTCTTCGAGATGTGTTGCTCTTGTCTATTCCACATCCCATCCTCCTGCCCCTCTGCTGGAGTTGTCTGGCAAGAAGGAACTGAGGGCGGGGAAAGCGCGCAGCTCCCCTTATACCACGCCAGGCAGGCGCCACTCCAAGGGCTGCGGGGGGGCGCTCCCCCCATGGGTACTGCTAGAGGAAAAACTTCCAGCACCGGTGCAAGTGGCAAGCACGCACACCTATTATGGAATAGACATGAGCAACACATCTCGAAGAACACCAGTTACGAAAAGGTAGCTGTCTTTTATCATCTATGAATTACATATACGTGAAAAACAGATAAGGCAAGAAAAGTAAATTATCTTTACCTCCCTGGAGGACATGGTGACCCTTGTTAAATCTCTGGTCTCTGTTGTGTCCATATATTCTTCCCCTGTGTCTTCTCCACTTTCTTACTGTGAGCCATCTATCTTTTATCCCGTCTGTACTTTCATGCAAATTCAATTCACTAAGTTATGTCTTCTGTACCTTTATCGATATACATTCCATTCTAAACCACTAATTAAAACATTCTCATGCATAGATCACAATAACTAACCTAAATTACTACTTTTTTTTTTTGCTTAGTCTACTAAAGCATGCTTTTAGCCATCTGTTTCTAACACATCTGTTCTGTGCTGTCACTCCCACTGGCTCCATGCAGTTCCTATTTTACAGCAAGTTGTTATTCTTCTTACTGATCTGTTTTTGTGGCCTTGGGTTTTTATTTGTGAGCTTGTCTTATTCTGAGAGGAGGGAGTGTACACCTGATTTACTGCAAAGCTAACAGCTCTCTCTTATCTCTGCTTTACCCTGCTATCAGCATAGGCCAAAAATGTTACAGATAAGACAGAAACCAATCTTCTGATCAGCAAAATCGGAAGTGCTGTATCAGCATGAACACAGACAAAAGCAAAAATTCCTTTATATTTTCTGATAACGTTCATTTTCCTAACATTATTTAATGTATATATGACCAACACAACTATGGTGTTTAGATATGCTTGTAATTATTAGAACTGGGAGCACTGGCTGTAGGGAGTCTGAAAGGACAGGAAACAGGAAGCGGGGGGAGGAGTTGAGGAAGCTGAGTGAGAGTTACAGAGTGTGCAGCAGCAGCTTGGTAAAGGGGTTTCCACTGTAAATAAAGTCCTGTTGAAGCTTGTTAGTACCTTGCCTGCTTGATACAACAACAACTTGACTAACCCAGTTCTCTAATATGCTTTGTAGAGTGCCTTCTCATTTTTATAGTTTGTTCATCACTGTGAATTCTGAGTGCCTTTTGACCCAGTTGCAGCTGGAAAGATGACAGTCTCTCCCTCCCCCGTCTTATTTTTGGCTTCTAATTTCTTTTGTTTGGAAATTTATAGGAACATTTAGAAAAAAATGTTGTGTACACAATCTATCTCCTTTTCCACAGCATAGTGTAAAATATATATCATTCTACAACCAATACTTGATCAGCTTCAGCAGTTGAGCCCTTGATATGCCCCAAATGACCTTTAAATACTGTGTAAACTGTAATGAAATGTGTCGGTTTAGAATGCAATGTCCCTGCTGAGCATCAAGGCTGTGTCTCCAGGAGCTAGCTAGCCATTGTGTTAGAATTGCAAGCTCATGAATGTTTTAGCTTGAACAAATACAGAAACCCTACAAGCTCTGTCCTTTATATACTTGGTTGGCTGGAGGAATGTGCTGCAGGGTTAGCAATCTATTATGATACATCGCTGAGTTTTCCCTCATCTCTGCATTATTCTCTTACACGGGATAATGTTATGTTTTCCTCTCCCTGTTATAAAATGCTCTTGCCTGTTTAAAGTACTGGAACTTGGATATTTTGAGAAGTGTAATTAGCATTATAGAAGGACATCAGAATCCTTGGGGAATGGTGGTTCCTACCCAGCAATGTCTGGTTGCCAGTTGAGACTCATTCACCAAATATCAACTAAATGAATAATTTGTTTTCATTTTTTCCCTATATTTTATCTTCCTTTTAGTAGAAAGATGAAAGTTCAGCCTTAGGGATCCAACTGGTAAATCTTGCTGCACATAAGAACTTGATAGCAATGTGGTATACATAGGCTTGGCAGAATTAATTTTTTTTTATTCTTTCAGTGGATAACAATCTTTGCTCTTAAGATTTATTTTGGAATTTTTATCAATTTAAAATTTTCACAGTTACGCAAAATTATTAGGGGGGCAGACAATTATTTAATGACAGTAGACACTAAGATTCCAAAAGTTAAAGCCTTAACTGTTAAAACATAAATTGTCAGCATTACATCTCAAAATATACAAAGTAAATATCCTTAAATCAAATCCTAATAAGGTCTCAAGCAGCCTTTTTCTTACTTAGCCTATCTGTAAATCTAGATTAATGAATGGAAATTTTGTATTTGTTTGTATACAGTGAATTGAAGTTTACAACATTTACCAACAAAAATCTAATCTTTCCAAGCCTGTGTATACAACAGAAGGAAGAATATGAGGACATTTCTACAAATGTAAGAAATGGTTATTGTTCTCAGAGCAAAGACTGAATCTTTCCTGTGGGATGATTCAGCTGTGTATTTAATAAATCCAGAACCTTTTCAGGTGTGACTTCAAGTTCTGGGGGTGTAGGAATGGCACTTTTCCCCACAAGGTGTAACAAGGTTTTTTGAAAAAAAGACATAGAAGCTGTTTGCCTGGTCGTTGTTCTAAAATTACCCCTCAATTATCTTAGAAAATTGAAAAGATGATTTCCACTTCATCCCCCAGGTTATCTAGTTGTGATCTTTATTAGGGTCTGATAAGATTTTCATATACTGGGAAATAGCTGCACATAAGCCTTCAATAAATGTTAAGGTTGCTTGGGTACATTTTGTATTGCTACAAATTCAGGCATGTTTCTTCCAAGCTGAAATATTTAGAGCCTTCAAAATTCCTTTATTTAAACAAGGTGTGTGTGTGTGTGTGTGGTGGGGGGGTGCAAAGTGAGATACTCAGGCCAACCATCTGTGCACCTTGAATTATCTTCCTCTTCCAGTATCTTCAGTAAATGTAGGGTCTCCATGTCTTCTGTAGGACTGGCTTTCTTTGAGTCTTTCTGCCTCAAGGCTTCATGTTGCGTTTAATTTCCTTTGGGCCAGTTCTGGATGAGACTCCATTTTAATACTACAGTTATTCAGTCATGGGGTTACTGCAGAGCAATTATGGATTCTGTGTCCTCTTGTTCTAGACCAGGGGTATGCAACCTATGGCACATGTGCCGAAGGCAGCACGTGAGCTGATTTTCAGTGGCACTCACACTGCCCCAGTCCTGGGCACTGGTCTGGGGGGCTCTGCATTTTAATTTAATTTTAAATGAAGCTTCTTAAACATTTTTAAACCTTATTTACTTTACATGCAACAATAGTTTAGTTATATGTTATAGACTTGTAGAAAGAGACCTTTTAAAAAGGTTAAAATGAATGACTGGAACACGAAACCTTAAATTAGAGTGAATAAATGAAGACTCAGCACACCACTTCTGAAAGGTTGCTGACCCCTGTTCTAGACATCAAGTAGTGTTTTTCTACCACTCCCAATCCTTACCAGCGTACATCTGTTAATAACTCCTTTGTAGTGCTTTTAACAGTAGATCTCATAGTGCTTTACAAATAGGGTATGTATCATTATCCTCATTTCACAAAGGGGGAAACTGATGCTTTGCTGGGAGGCACTCAGATACTACAGTGAGGGGGGCAGTATAAGAAACTAGATAGAATAGAATGGAAGTGTAGCCTCAAATTAATTCTGTCTCTCTCAAATAAAACCCAGGGCCAACTGACCGACTCTCAAACTGTACTTCAGCTAGCTTATCATACTGCTGGTAGGCCTGGTATATTCTCAATGCTAAAAGTTTTTGCATCTTGACACCATTACCAGTTATGGGACTAGAACAGTTAGAGCCATAAAGATGAAGTGAAAACAGTAGAGTATCCCTTTAGCTTTTTACATATATTTCTTATAACTTTTTTCCCTTTCATACTTCAGATGCTTTCCTGTTTACCTCTGGTACCGTCTTGCCTTCTCTAAAGATTTTTATGATAAATGCATGACAGTAGGAAAAAAGTATTTATACCATCTATTTTAATTGAAAGAGTGGGGAATTAGGATGAAAAATATGGGAATTGTTCCATTTGCTGTTAGGTGATGCATCAAGACCAGTTCTCTTTTATAATGCTTCTAAGAATCAGTGTCTGTGTTCTTGTGACATACTGGTCATCCAGAGCAGAAAAAGAGAACCAGTTCAGAAAATTTAAGTCATTAAATGCTGTCAACCTTTGCCCATTTCTATAGCTGAACTCTAAACAAACATTTTCCACAGTATAGAAACACTTATGTTTTTTTCTACTTTTCGTTTCCAGCCACGACTGGATCAGAAATGCTAAAATAACAAGAAAAACTGCATCCTCTTGGTATCTTGTGCAGGAGATGAAGCAGAAGCTCTGGAGATCTAAACTAAGATTTTCAATAATGGGTGCCTAAAATTAAGCTACTAAGTTCATTTTTAAGAACCTAAATAAGTGGTCTGATTTTTAAAAGTACTGAGCTTCCAGTGGCTCTCACTAACATCAATGGGAGATACTAGGTACTCAGCATCTTTGAAAATCAGACACCTTATTTAGATGCCTGTAACAGGACAGGCTACTCTCTCACCCTGGGGTCCCAAACAGTCTCTGATGCCTCTTGATTGTGAGCATCTCCATCAGGGGCAGCTCCAGGCCCCAGGACACCAAGCACATCCTTGGGGCGGCAGGCAGGGTATCTTCGGCGGCTTGCCTGCGGGAGGTCCACTGGTCCCACGGCCTCTGGACCTCCCGCAGGCATGGCTGTGGAGGTCCACTGAAGCCGTGGGACCAGCGGACCTCCCCCAGGCAAGCCGTCGAACGCAGTCTGCCTGCCGTGCTTGGGGCTGCGAAAAGCCTAGTTCCGTCTCTGATCTCCATGATTTTTTATTTAAGTTACCACCATCACAACTACCATGCTTCACTTCTACTTATGTCCTTCAGTCCTCAGCCCTGTCTCCAGAGAGAGGGAAAGGAAGAGGAAGCAATCTCACCAGACAGAGATCTTGTTTCCCCATGGCTCTGCTAGTCGTCTCTCCTTTTACACTTCCTGTGCTTTTTAACTACCTTCCCATCAGTTGGGATAATTAGCCCCTTAACTCATCAGCCCACAATCTGATTATGAGTATTCCACCCCTCAATCAGGGCTTCTCTGAGGGGACTAGTTGGTGCCTGAATATGTCTACACTACAGTATAACACCTGCAGCTGACCTGTGTCAGCTGACTTGAGTGTGGGCTGCAGGGCTATACAATTGCAGCATAGACAGTTGGGCTTGGGCTGGAACCTGAGTCCTGGGAGCCTGCAAGGGAGGAGGATCCCAGAATTCAGGCTCCAGGCTGAACCCAAATGTCTACAGTAACTTTTTAGCCCTGCAGCCCAAGCCCTGCAAGTCCAAGTCAGCTCACATGGGTCTGCTGCAAGTGTGTTATTGCAGTGTAGACAAGCTACCAGAGTTTTGGTTCAGCTGCTGGATCTTAGCACTCTGTTACGGTGTTAAATATTTTTAAGAGACTAACTTTTTAGATACCCTTTTAAAAAAATCTTGGCCTTCAAAGGAAAAGCTTGTTCTCATGAGATTTTTCAATCCAGGTTTACAGTTAAGAATTTCCAGAAATTCTCAGTGTTGGCCTGACTCTGCTTCCACTGAAGTCAGAGAGTTTTAGGATCAACTTCACTGGGAGCAGAGAGAGGCCAATTCTGAAGACTTTTGAAAATCCTAATTTTGAATAGTTGTGATAAGCATACAGGCATCAGATGCTTATCTGAAGGAAAATGAAACTCTGAACCATTTGAGGTTCAACTATCATTAATCCTTGAGTCCTGAGTTCTTGAGCTCATTTCTGAACTTGGGTCTTCTTGCTGTTTAGCACAACAGACTGGTATATTCAATATTTGTTATTTTATTGTCAACAGTAGTTAAATGTTATATGTTGCAGGTAACTAGGAACTACTAACTTATTGAAATAACAGGCTTGTCTTTGGTTCAGTACTATTATAGTCAGTAAAAATGCTTTATTTTCTTGTAGCTAGGAGAGCCCTTGAAGCAAATTAATGTACAGGAGACAGAGCTCAGACATGTAAATTAAGTTAAAATTGCTATGTGATTATTTAGTTTTAAATGAGAAGGAGAAAATGTTTTCATAATTATCAATGCAGCACTGTTTACAGGAGGAATAGAATAGAAAGAATGAGCACAATTTGAATCGTCTGAAGAATGTTCTGATTACTAAGCAAATACACATCATACCAGCCAGCACAAATGAATTATGGATGACAATTCCACAAATGCAAAAGGGAGCATAGAAAAATAAATGAAAAGAATCTACAACTGGTCATCTTTTACCTAGGAAAGAATGCTAGGTCTCATGTCTTCTCTGAGGAACCTAAACATGTTATCTGAAAAATGTAATATTCATTAGTATATACCTGAGGGAGGGCATGATATTAGCAGATTTTCTCCTTGTCTTTGTCTGACTATAATTGTTCAAAGTGACTTCCTGCTTTCAAAATAAAACTGCATTTTAATCTTCCCTTGTTCTTGTTACAGATATATAGGCAGCAGAGTACTTGCTGTGGCAAAGTACGTGCTGCTAATAGAATTACCTTTTTGTGGGTACTCAACCAACTAATTGTTAGCCAAAATGTCCTGCTCTTGCTTTATTCTTGCTACTTAACTGGATAAGCATTGTTTGGTCTAAAGTTAGGAGCACTCTGTGGTATGGATTACTCAGTATAATTCATACATTTTGTATATAGGTGTTCAGGCCCAAACATTTATGGAACTTAAAATAAACACAACAAACATTTAAAGTATCTGATGTAAAAGGGAATTAGAATATGCCAAATGAGTAACATGAGCATAAGTAAATCCTAGAGGAGCACAAACACTTCCCGACCATTGCCCTTCACCTTCCACTACAATAGATGCAAATAAATGTGATGGAATGTACAAACAATATCAAAGAAAAAATAAACTCAAGGTTGTCCCAAAAGGTTACTGAAAATGAATTTTGCCCTGTATCACATAATGTGGTATTTCAAAACCAAATACACACTGTGTAAGACCCGGTTTTCTTAAAGAAATATCTAAAATAGATGTTTCTTTAGGAAAACCAAGGTTTTGATTCTCCTCTGACTTAAATCAGTATAAATCAAGAGTAACTCCTCTGAAGTTAGTGGAGTTATACCTGGGTAATAAATATTGTGAGAGCAGACTCTAAGACTTCTCTTTTGGCTCAGAAGCTCACTTTCCCTGCAGGATCCGAATGAGAGAGCTGGAATCTTCTTTACTACATACCTGAAAGAATTATAGAAATTAGGGAGGGAAAATCTTATATGCTATCTAGTCTCTCACCTTTCTAAAACCAATAGATATATATATCCCACTGATTAGGCTATTTCTGATAGTTTAAATACTTTACTTAATTTCATCCCATTAGTCCTAGTTATATCTATTGTACTATTTTAAACTCCTCTTCTCCTTTATAGAGAGTTAGAACAAAACATTTAAACATTTAAAGTTAAATATTTGGAAAGGAAAGCAGGAATGTTGCACAGGAGTGTTAAAGATTGGCTGAGCATATTAAAGTCTTCTGCAATGCTGAGACAACTATTTCTGTCAATAACTCACGTTCTTCATGTGCATGTGTATTAACCAAATGTGAAAAGTGCAGGGAGCGGGGGGAATATTCAGAAAAGAGCAATTTGTTTCAATAAGAAAACAATTTTCCTAAGTTTGATGTTGTATAAATGTGATCCCTTCATGGGCTGTCAGTCAGCAAATTCTCCTCTGTTCCATAGGGAGAAGAAAATCTCCCTTGCTGACCTGAGCTGCTTGCCATCCCAACCTTCTCTCAGAGATAAGCTTTTTGTCCCATCAGGCACCTAGCACATGGGCTGAGAAGAAAGGAGGAGTAAGTCTGACGCGATCTCACTTGCCTTTTCTCCCCACAACTCCTGCTGAGGTAGAGAGAGGGCTTATCTGTTGTGCTGGTCTGTTGTGGGATGAGAGGAAGTAGAGCAGTGCCACCTGTGTTCTGCTGGTTGTGCTAAGGAAGAAGGGACTCTTTCTCTTGAGAATGTAGGGGTGCTATCCTATCTGTCAAGAGGAGAATAAGAGTAAAGGAGGCAGATATGAATTGTCTCCTGATGAGACTCCCGTTTAGGTTACAGTACCCCAGGTTGTCTCTGTGGTAGGGTTAGATGGGTGTTCCTTGTTTAGAAGCTGGGAGTGGATGGCAGAGGATGGATCACTCAACGATTGCCTGTTCTGTTCATTTTCTCAGAAGTACCTGGCATTGGCCACTGTTGGAAGACAAGATACTGGGCTAGATAGACCATTGGTTTGACCCAGCATGGCTGTTCGTATGTTCAAATTATAGAGGTGGGGAGCCATGGTAGAAAGATTCAAATGGTAATAGCATCTTCGCTCAAACTGCAGGGCCTCCAGGCAAGAAAGATCACTCATCACATGCACTAACAATCCTTTGCTGGAAAGTGACTTTTCCCTTTGTTCTATCTGGAATGAGATGGGAATTGCAGTTGGATACATCCTTCACTTTGTCACCATTTTGCTGTTTGTGTGTACAATCATGCATTGCCTGTTAATGATATCAGTCAAATAAGTAAGTCCTTTTTTCTGTTAGAAAATTTGCAAACGAGCTATGGTTTCTGTGTATATTTTCAGTATTGGCAAGTATTTACTGATTTGTTGATATGAATATATTTCAACCTATGTGAACGATTGGCTTCTACTGTTCACTCTCGTGATTTGTTGCAAGGTATTTATTCTGTACCATCACTGAAACTTTTTAAGCAGGAGAATGAGTAGAGGACATATAATAAATAACACATTCAGTTTTCTGAATCCTACCTTTTGTAACAACATTTATGAAACTTTCAGTATCCATAATCATTTTAATGAATAAACCAGCTATTACCTGAATTCTTGTGATAGATGAATAATGTGATCCCATAACTGAAATAGTTGAATGAAGTTGTCACACTTCACAAAAATATTCCAAATGATTTTTTTTCCAATTAGTTCCATTAATGGTAATTTGGTTTTCTTGTTATATTTATTAAACTCTTTCAGTAAGGTGTTGCCCTGCTAATTTATTCCAGACCTCAGCTGAGTCAGTGTCTGTCACTTGTTGAGATGGGAAGCACCAGAATGGTAAATCAAACCTTTAACATATTATTCTGGGAGTAAGTGACAGAGAGAATATTTCCAGTTGAGCCTTGACCTGTTTTACCATGGAAATGAGCATTGATTGTGACCAGTGGAATATTGTTATTTGAACCTGGAACTTATATTATTCTATGGAACACCTGACAGAAGGTTTACATAAAATGTAGGATTAGTTATAAAATGCCAGTGTGTGGCTATATTCTACTTGTTTATGATAAAAGTTTACCTTAATGCAGTACTTCATTTGAACTTTTCCCAATATGTGCTTTTCTGATTTTAAAATCAAAATGACACCCAAATTCAGACAGGATTTGGCCTTTTAACTGATGTTATTCAGAGCAATTTTATTTCACTTGCTTTCTTGATCATTTACTGTCTTTAGCGGTTGTATCATTTACAGCTTTAGCCAATAACTTTTGGCTGGCTGCTTTTGAATTGTCTGAATCACTGATAATATTGGTTTATTTGGAGTAATTATTACCTTTTATCTAGGAACCTAGAGAATAATTAGGCTGAGGGTTAGTAGAGTAAACCTCAGTTATATTCATGTTTTGGATGGGTAAACATCTGCCCACAGCTGTAGAAGACCTCCCTTCCTCCCACAGGCATACCCATGCCTGTGTGTTCAGAGTGACTCATGTGGATTGAATCCTTCAAGGAAACCAGCAAAGGGAGAATGAAACTAAGGGAAAGTCTACACTGCTGCTTAAGTCGATCTAACTTACATTGCTTAGGGGCCTGAAAAAGCCCCTCCTCCCTCGAGTGATGCAAATTTCATGCTGTCCACAGTGGCGCTATGTCCTGCCAACATAGCTTCCACTTCCCACTGAGGTGGAGCTATTATGTCAACGGAAGGGTGCTCTCCTGTTGGCACAGCATATCTTTACCAGACACGCTACAGTGGCACAGCTGCATCGGTGCAGGTGCACCAATGTAGTGCTGTAGTGTACACTTGCCCTAAGAAACACTAATTGAGATCTTCTTCTGTAGATATTTGTGCTCAGGACATAGCAAACCTTTTATATGATCTGTATGTAACTCCAAAAAGACATGCAGTTTTAGGGAAGTATCTGTGACATATTCCACTGTGTAATGGAGTTCACTCATCACTCTGGCACCTCCTGCTGGCTGTCTTGGGATTAGCTCAACATGTTGGTCAGGGCCAGCTCCAGGCACCAGCTTAGCAAGCAGATGCTTGGGGCGGCCAATTCAAAGGGGCGGCACTCCGTACAGTATCGGAGCGGCACATCCGGGTCTTAGGCAAAAATTCGGTGGCAGGTCCCTCATTTCCTCTCTTCCTCTTTGAGCTGCCTCCAAATTGCCACCAAAGAGGAAGAGAGGGAAGACCTGCCGCTGAACTGCCGCAGAAGATGCGGTGCGGTTGAGCTGCCACCAAAGTGCTGCTGCTCTTTTTTTTTTTAATTTGTTTGTTTTTTACTGCTTGGGGTGGCAGAAAAGCTGGAGCCGGCTCTGATGTTAATGCACCTTCTTCGGCTGGTGCCTCGCCACCATCACTCCTCCTCTAGAACCCAGGACTGCGGCAACCTCTTCAGCAACACAATTGTGCTCCCACCTTCCAGGGGACCTGCAGTCCCCTGTTCAGCCACTTTCCTTAGTGGCTACTGCAGCAACTTGTCTGGCCACTTCCTCGTGGCCCCAGCGTCCTCTTTGCCCTTGCATCAGGGCCTCAGTCTGCAAACCCCAGTAGCCAGCCAGGAGATGTCTCTCACTCCCCCGGTCCCTGCTAGCAGCACTGCTCTGTCCGGGGTGCTAGCAATTCTCTCAGCCCTCCAGAGATACTGTCCTTCCTTCCTGGGCTCCTAGTAGAGAACTGCCCTCCTCTGCCCTGCAACTCCCTGTTTTTATATGAGCCTGCTTGGCCCTGATTGACTGCTCCTTTCAGCCCTTCTCTGATTGGCTGCCTCCTGTGCGGCCTCCCTAGGGCTCTATTAACCCCCTAAAGCCCAGTGTGGGGCAGGCGCCCTATCATACACTGTTAAAGCCTGAAACTGGGAAAGCTGTTTTTGGAGTATTTTGTGGGTTTTAATATTTTTTACTTCTACAATGGAAAAAGTTGTTCATTTGGCTACACATCCAGATACATGATCTGCATTATATCATATACATGCTAAATGTAGTCTATTTTGTATTTCCCTGGAGTTCACCAGATAGAAAAATGTGCAGACTTTTTTTTGTTAGCAATGTATTTATTTACTTTTTGGATTAAGTACTTTCCCTATGTGTGAAAACAGCAGCATATATGGTATCTCTGGAATGTGTAAGCCATGTCATAAACCCAGACCAATAATAAAATGCAGGGAAAGATAGGAAGGCATTCATAATGTATTTATATAAAAAAAATTTGTACTTTGTGATCTCAAACTTTAAAAAAAACCCAAGCATTGTAGAGTTAAGTCAATGTAAATTGACTTGAAGTGCAGTCACTTCAGATGCAGAATGCAGCTGTCATTTTGCTCCAATACAACACAAGAGCTTTCAATTTTTGTGACCTGATTATTCTTGTTAGTAGCTTTCTGAAAGTGCATGGGATAGAACTCTTCCTACCAGATATAGGCATTAATTTAAAAGGGCTCTAATGTACTGAATAAGCCTTTTGTGGAATGGCCTAATTATGCAGTAGCAGCTCCCTGTGCTGCTGTGTGAGAAATACAAGTATGGTCACAGATAAGCTTTTGTAGAGGCCAGCCAGCAGTGCCACAAATATGGCACACCCAGACTTTAGGATTAGGGGAAAAAAAGCATAATCTTTCACATCATTGTGGTTTAGAATGTGGTTTAGAAGAGCCATAATTAGGCATATGATGAAGAGGAAGCCTTTATGTTATGCTCCTTTATCGAAATGCATACTATGGGATAAAAATGACAAAAGCTCTGCAGTTTACAGTCTCTCTTTTCTATTCCTGCCAAATGAAAATGGTGAAAACAATAATAGAGAGTCCATATGTAAACACTAAACTCTTTACATACATATATGTGTATATATATAATATAACAGATAGATAGATAGATGACAGCTTAATTTTTCTCCATTTCTCTTTTCGTTGTCCTCCCATGTAGAATTGGTGGTGCATGTGATTTTTTTCACTAAATGTTTCCTTCTCTTTTAACTGGCACTAACCAATGTGTTCAGAATTGTTGTCCCCTCCTTCCTCCCCCCTTTTTTTGCACAGACACAGTATTATATTGCAGGCGTATTCTAGCGAACATAGATAATGCTGCTCAATTCTTAACCTGATATGGCAATAAACTTTTAACAGAAATGCTTTCCTGTGTTGCTTTGGGATGGAAGCACAATTTGCATGAAGGAAAATTTCGATACTGTATGTGTCCAATATTGCACTTCCCATTTGTCATCTAACACTGAAGTTTGGTAAGCCCTTCGCTACCTAAACTTGTAAAACTGAGATTTCAAGAACTAATAAAATAAGATGCATGCTTACACACAATATATAAATATATTTACTTATGTATCCAATCCTAAGGCTTTCTTATCCCTTCTGTGAAAGCAGGATAATGAGACTTGGGGGGAATAGATCATTCTAGAGATGAGGGATTAATTTCCAATATGTGTATACTGCTTTTCCTGTTCTTAAAAGTAATATGTCAGTTTTACAAGTGAAGGAACCGAAGGTCTTGTCAAACTGTGGTTGGAGATAATGTGAGGACACTTCACTATTTAAAGGACTCCTGCATTGTATAATTAGAAAAGTTATTTCCAACATATTTTCCTCTAGAAATTATGTCTACACTTTTGCTAGGGACTGCATTCATGATTCCCTTAGAACATCTTCAGCAGCTGAAAAATCTTATTGTGGTAGGGAGAAATATTTGTCGGGTAATCTTAGTGGTTTGTGAGCTGAAATGAGTTCACGGACTACATCTGGCTAAATTCTATGCTTATATTGCCTGACCCCCTAACTTCAATGAATGGTGTACTACACTGTAAAATTTCTCCCAGATCTGACTGTACATAAAGATTTTGGCATTTTCAAGCTTTTTATAATTGAATCAGCAGTCAAAGCAAACAATTGCAAAGTGACTGATTAGTAATGCTTTGCAGCTTTAATGCTAATAAAACCTTACCAGTTTGGACAGAAGAAATGGTAGGTTTGCCCAGCCTGTACTCTGTATCACAGCAGAAATAATTGGCCCGTTTATGGTCCGTGTTATCCAAATGTTCTTGGTTATTTTCCATAACCAGATACTGTATGGATATCCAAACCAGTCTTGAATTGTGTGATGCTAGTCCTTGGCTTTTGGCCTTTTGGCAGCATATTTCACATTCTAGTGCGTCTCACAGTGAAAAGCCTTTTTCCATGTTCGGCTGAAACCTGTCCTATTTTTCTTTACTGAATTTTATGTTGAAAAGGTACCATATGGACAATCCTGGAGCCTGAATCCTCTTTATCCACAGCATACATTCGTACAACACAGGCAGCCACTCACCCTGCTAATGAACTTCCTCTTACTTCCAAGTTAATGCATTCTATGTGCATTCAGTCTTACAGCCCCCTGTTAAGAGTTCCAACAAGGATGTCAAGTAGGACATCTTGTGGTGGTCATCATTAACAATGTAAATCAGATTTGAACAATTGACCTAGAGAAGAAAAGCTCAGTGTCTCATTGCCAGTTTTGTGAGTCACCCAGTCATCTCTAGATTCCCCGTTATATATATCATCACATTGACTCATTTCCATTCTTTGTGTTGTAAACAAGTCATTCTGGCCTAGCTCCCTGACGGGATTACATTTCCACTTATTGTCTTTTTTGTGAGTTATATATGTTTCACTTTTGTAGCCTTCTATCTGTGACCTGCTATGTTATGAGCCTTGAGCAACCATTAGCCACAAACTCATCACCTATAGTGAACTATGTGTGCTAGTTCAGTCAAGTTTTATGTGTGTGGTGGGGAGTGGGGATGCTGAGCAGCGAGGTAGCCTCCCGTTTTGACAAAACGACAAAGTGAAAATGTTATCCAGGTATGTAGCTGATTCACTTAATTTTCTATCCTCTTTCTGCCGACATAAGCCCTGATAGCAGAAAGGACACTAGAGAAAGGAGAATGCAGCAACATAGAGTGGCTTCAACCTGTCCTCCACTGGAGACACACAGAGAGCAGCACAATCCAGAGTGAGTAAATGATAGTTGGAGGAAATGCTGAGAAAGAGTAGCTACTTGGCAACACTGCTTGCCCTGTCCTCTTGTAATGGAAGTGGAGTAGCTGGTGCAGGAATGCTTATAATGTACACTCTGACCCATCTTGACTCAGTCTAGTCCCTAATCTTTAGTTTGTATATGTTCGCAGTTCAGATTCTAAGAGCATTTTTGGAATATATAGATAGATTTTCCAGCTCCAGAGTTCTTTGTATTGCCAACTGTAGAAAAGGGAAGAAATGATTAAATAAAGAAAAACGTGTAAAATATCATTCCTTTGTTTTAATGGCACATCCTTTCCCATCCCTTCTGCAAAAGACAAGGGAATAATATATGTGAGCAACCACTGAACAGTTTGGCATCTACACACAGAACAGATCTTTTATTTTAGCCTTAACCAATAATTGTACAAGCCTCCACATCTTTATTACAGGAAAATGTTTTCTTGTTCAAGCTAAACACTATGTAAGCTTTTTCTTATCCCTTCTCTAAAACCAACACCATGCACTAATGTGGATAGATTATTTCAGAGAGAGGAAACGGCTCATGAACATGAAAACCATAAAGGTACTCCTCCCAGAAATGAGCAAACAATTAGTCTCCATATAATAATAATTAGAAGAAAGAAAACTATTTTCAAGACTAGTTAAAGGTAGTCACTTCTGCAGCTAAGTGCATTTTCAGTCATCAAAGATTTTCAACTAAATATGACGAGGAAAGTGCTATCCATATTTATGCTTCATTAAATAAGCATAAGGAGTACTGAAAAATGAAAAAGAAAATAGCAACGTTATCGTCCCTTATCAACCTGAAGGGCACAGCAGAAAATGCTAGAACCTACCAGAGAGAATGTACTTCTTTAAACCATGCCAACCAAGTCTAGTAAACAGTTTTAAAATGAGAGCAAGAGTAATCCTCACTTTGCAGTTTGTAGAAGAAAATCTCACAAATATACAAAAGTGCTCATAAATGTACTTTTGTATTTTGATAGAGGGGATTAAAATAATTGTCAGTGAAGTATATTGCCATTTTCAATGTTTCTCCCCACCTTAATTTTGGAGTGTTCTTTTTAAATCAGTGAGAAGCAATTTACTGGCTTGATGTTTTACTCTGATAATGATTGTAAGCAGAGTCAGGATGAGCTCTACCCTGACATCTGGTGGTGAATTATGAGGAGTGTGGAAAGGAATTTCAGGTATTTGCACTGGCACACCTACCCCACCTTGCATAGCCCACGGGAGCCTGGGATGGTTATTCTGACAGCTCTGGGATCCCCAATTTCTTTGTTATTGGGGCAGGATGAATCAAGTGTTGTCACCCTGATTATGTGAATGAGGAACTACGAGACTGCTTTATGACAGAGATGTCTCAACATCAATTAAGTAGCACTTGCTAGACAAGGGACATGGGTGCCAAAACCCAGTGAAATGAGAGAGGCTGGGAACTGGTGTGTGTACCTGATGGTATGGGCCCCTTTTGGGGGCCTAGAATACCAGTTTCATGTCCTCCTGTCTCCACTGTTGAAGAGCAGAGCTAATTTTTATTCCATTAAGAGTCCATCTAGAGGCTGCTGAGCTGAATTCACGTTGGGCCAGTGGTGCACCAGCACTGGGGCTCCCCTACTACAAGCTGAAATCGCTAAGAGTTGAAATCACTAAAAGAGCGAAGCTTACTGAGCTGAGATCACTGAGTGCTGTGTTAACTAGTGAGGGAGCCTGAAAATCTATCGCTAAGCGTCTGGCAGAGCGGAGCAGTTTGCAGCATGTTGGAGCAGTCCACGGAACAGTGAGCGGAGCGGATCGGTTTGCGGGGATGGCTGGAGTGGCTCATGGGTCGGCTGGAGGAGTGGCACAGCTGGTGGAATGGAGCTGGTCGTGGTGAAGGCTGCAGTAGAGCTCCACGGAGAGGTGGAGCAGTTGGCCCTGGCCCATGTAAGGTGTCCCTTAGCACCCTGTGTGCCCCCCCCCATTTTCACCCAGGCTGGGGGGTTAAAACTCTGCAGATAAACTTTTGAACTCTGGAGTGGCACTGACCAGAGACTTTCGGGTTGTTGGACTTTGGGGTGATTCCCCCCCTAAGGGGGAAAGGACATTGCCAAACGTACTTGGAGGTGGTTTTTTTTGCTTATGGTTTGTGTTTATAATCCTGTTTGTGGTGTTTCTCCAACATGATGCCGCATTGTTTCCCTCCTTTATTAAAAGGATTTTGCTACACTCAGACTCTGTGCTTGCGAGTGGGGAAGTATTGCCTCCTAGATGTGCCCGGGGGGTTGGTATGTAATTGTCCCAGGTCACTGGGTGGGGTCGCAAACCGGTTTTGCATTGTGTTATTGAAACGGAACCTCTGGGTACTGAACCCGGCCCTTGTTGCTGCCAACTCAGAGGGGCAGAAGGGTTACATGATGAACATAATAGTGCCATTTCTATACTGAAAATGTTATTGCTGAAAGTGTTCTGGACCTCTCCTGAGCAGTGATTGTTTGTCATATTATGCCAAATTGCAGGATAGAGCAGAGCAATCATTCTACCCTCTGCTACCAAGGCAGGAGCAGAGGGAATCTGTGTGGCAATGCTGTCGGTTTCCACTCTGATTCACCTCTTACCCAGACCATCTGCCTGCAGTGGCATCATCCATGGTGTCCTCATCTCCCCCTGGATTGGTGGCAAACTGCACCACAGTTTATCCAGAATGCACAGGCATTGTCTGCTTTCTGCTTGGCACCGAGGGCATCATTGAGACAGATAGAATCCTTGGTACTGATGCTGACTATGGCACAGTCTGCATCTGCTGGCTCAGGACCAGCTTTATTTTCAGTACCGATGTCTCTTTGGGTCCCAGTATGAGTACAAGGCTGGTACCACTATGATCTGGGACTGTGTCGATATTTGTCCTTTAGGGGGCAAGACATCCTTACAATCAGCCCTGGGTCTAGCGGATGATTTGTCTACGCTCATGGTGTCAGCTGTAAAGATGAGAAGAATCTCATGATATAACTGCAGTCGAGCTCCTGAAATTGAGCAAAGCGTAGAAGACTTGCTGTTTGGTCACTTCCCATTCTCGGAGAAAACTGATGAGAGATTACACCATTTCAAAAACTCCAAGACCACTCTACTCTCATTGGGGATTTATATCCAGGCCGCAAAGAGACGGCATTTTGAGAACCAACAGACAGCAATATCATCCTCAGTGATATTTCTATCAGCTCTCCTACCCTGCAAGGCAGCAAGATTTCCCCAGAAATGGGCATAAATCACAGAGGAGGAAATCTTCTAGGACTGCTTTTAGTCAGATGACCCATCCTCTGCATTCTTTGGCTAGAGAATCTGTTTGACTGGCATTTCAAGAGCAGCATCTCATTTGTCGGTGACATATGTATGCCCCAGATTCTTGGGAACAGGCTGTCTCACTTTTACAATGCTTTGAAGACAATAACTTTGGGTCCTAAGCACTATGGGATTGGGTTATGCCATTCTGTTCCTATCCATTCCCTCCACTCCCATCCTCCTACCATTCCTCTTCAGGGATGCCCTCGTGAGTTACAGCAGGTACAAACCTGTATATTCCTAGAGCTACAGAAAAGGTTTCTCATCATCTTCCCGGAAAGGGATTTTACTCCTGGTACTTTCTGATCTCCAGATCCAAGGGAGGAATGAGACGTATCCTTGATTTCCACTTTCTCAGCAAACTCATTAAGTACATGAGATTCCGCATGTGTACCCTGGCTACTATTCTTCCTGCTCTGAATCATGACTGGTTTGCTGCTCTTGATCTTCTGGATGCTTTTTTTCACATGGCAATCTTCCCAGGTCATAGGAAGTTCCTCAGATTCTTCATCGCTGACCATCAGTACCAGTACACAGTTCTCCCCTTCAGCCTGTCATCAGCACTACTTGTCTTTACCAAATGCAAGATGGTGGTGGTGGCCTTTCTCAGGAGGAGGGGAAGTCAGATCTTGACAGACCTGGATGATTGGCTCCTGGATGATTGGCTCATCCAGGAAATTGGTCTTCAGTCATGTCAGGTTTATGTTAGATCTTTTTGATCAAGCGAGTCTGATCTTAAATAAGAGCAAATCAATTTTCAGAAAGAAAGGGCCCTCAAGAGAAAAGCCTTCTTCTATGGTGAACTCCCAGCCTGCACCTTCCTCTAAATAGTGATTTTGACAACTTACTTGAGGGCCACTACCACCCCCTCTCTGGATCTCATGCTGTGCCAACCCATGACTCACCACGCTCCATCCCCACTTCAGATACCCTCTCTCCCTCTCTTCTATCTGTTTGGGAACACATTACCTTGGACAGGTGTGGATTTTAAAGGTGGTTTGCATAGGATGTTTTATTCAGATCTGCCTTACCCCTCCCCCCTTCTCCCCTGTGTGTCCCTCTTCAGGGACCCCTTTCATGAGGCTGCCTTAAAGCAGGAAACCAGTCTTTCTTGGGCCTGGGGCAATCGAGCTGGTTCACCAGGAATTTGTGGGAAGAGGGCCCTATTCCAAATATTTCCTGGTCCCCAGAAGAAATAGATGTTGGAGGCTGATCTTAGACCGTAGAATCCTAAATAGCTATATGTAGGGCCTTGCCAAATTCACGGTCTATTTTGGTCAATTTCACAATCATAGGATTTTAAAAAATCATAAATTTCATGATTTCAGCTACTCAAATATGTATTTTCACGGTGTTGTAATTGTAGGGATCCTAACCCCCAAAGGAATTATGGGGTGGTCGCAAGGTTATTGTAGAGGGGATTGCTGTATTGGTAGCCTTACTTCTGTGCGGCTGCTGGCGGTGACTCTGCCTTCAGAACTGAGCAGCTGGAGAGCAGTGGCTGCTGGCCAGGAGCCCAGCTCTGAAGGAAGAGCAGCTGCCAGCAGCAGCAGCACAGCATGGTATGTTATTGCCACCCTTACTTCTGCGCTGCTGCCTGCAGAGCTGGGCCCTCAGTCAGCAGCCGCCACTCTCTGGCTGCCCAGCTCTGAAGGCAGCAGCACACAAGTAAGGGTGTCATGGTATGTTATTGCCACCCTAACTTCTGTGCTGCTGCTGGCAGGGCGCTGCCTTCAGAGCTGGGCACCTGGCCAATAGCTGCCCAGCTCTGAAGGCAGTGCAGAAGTAAGGGTGGCAATACTGCAACCCCCCTAAAATAACCTTGCGACCCCCCCAACTCCCTTTTGGGTCAGGACCCCCAGTTTGAGAAACGCTGGTCTCTTCTGTGAAATCTATGTAATATAGGTTAAAAGCACACAAAAGACCAGATTTAATGGAGGGAGACCAGATTTCATGGTCTGTAACACGTTTTTCATGGCCGTGAATTTGATAGGGCCCTAGCCTTATGCCCTTGCAGGATTTCAGGATGGTGACTCTAGTGGCCATAATCCATCCCTAAACCCAGGGGATGCATATTTTCAAATCAGTATGCATCCCTTCTACAAGTTGTGTCCCGTGCGTTGTTGATGGCATGGAGCATTACCAGCATCATATCCTCCCCTTTGAAGTTTCCACTGCCCCAAGAATATTTACAAAGTTCCTTTCTTTTGTAGCAGCTTTCTTGTGATGATGGGGCGTAACTACCTTTCCTTACCTGGACAATTGGCTCCTCAGGAGTTGCTCCACCCTGGAGGTCCAGTCAATGACCAGCAAGGCCCTTGCCTTTTTTCAATCCCTGGGTTTGCACATACACCTGGAAAAGTTAACCTTACACTAGTTCAGCAAATAGACTGCATTGGAGCCACCTCATGTGTACGAGCTACCGTCTTGCATCCACCACCAACAAAGATCATTACGACGGATGCCTTTCTCCTAGACTTGAGAGACCGTCTCCAGGAATTCACAGGCCGAGGCAAACAGACTCTTCAGGAAGCCTCTCTCCATATCAACAACCTGGAACCGAGGATAGATTGCTATCAGTGCCAACACTTCCTCCATGACGGAATGCCACTCAGTCAGAATAATGTGAGACAACAGGGTGGCAGTGTATTGAATCAGCTAGGAGGAGCAAGATCACAGTACTTATGCACAGAATCTCTAAGGCTGTGGAACTGGCCTCCCACCACATAGAGATCTCCGCAGTGTACCTATTGGACATCCAAACCATCATGTCAGAGTCCTGAACAGACTCTTGAGCAGACACTTCCATCAGAATCAGTAATGGGAATGTAACCCGGAGTTATCAGAACCCCCAACACGGCCAACTTAACTATTTCACGCCAGGTGGTGTAAGGAATAAATCAACAGGAACTCAGTGATTCTGTCTGATCAATGAGTTATGCAAGTAAACATGCTTTTGTCTAACACTACAGTTTATTAGATTTAAGCACACACAGACATAAGCAATAGGTTTAGAACATCACAGATATTAACCTGTATTCTGAGTCAGTATTGAGTAATCAACGACAGAACAGCGCTGGCAAAACGCCTCCCTGCTGGGGGAGTAAAGATGTCAGGAAAACATCTCTCCCAGGATGGCTCCCAAGGACTGCTCCCAAATACACTCTATTATCTAAACTTTTTATAACCAACTTCTACTAAACACACAGAACATAATGACCCCTACTAACTCATCACCCTATTAAGCCCCTACTTCTTCTAACCTTCAATAAACTTTTACTATCAGAGGCATCTACAGTCAAGGGCGTCCATCCACATCTTTTTTTCATTCTCAGTTATTTACTTTTTCCTCCTCTCCTCCCATACTGATTAGCAAAACTTCCAGTAGTTATGATCTTGCTTCTGAAAGCCTGTCTCCAAATTAACCTTAACTTTGGTGTTCTATTTCATTAATTCATAGTGACTGAGTGCACATAATATGGTTGCAGTTAGCTTGATCACATTCTGGGGTATATACATCCCTCAAATCTAGGGCAACAGGAACTCAACCACTTGGTCTTTCACAGCAACTGCCAACCCTGGGGCCTTTCAAAGACAGATCTTTTTGTAATACCACACAAAATATCACTCTTTTTCTCCATGGAGGAGTCAGTCACAATTCTATGGGAGATGCCCTCTTAGTTCCCTGGATGCACACTCACACCGTTCTTTATGCCTGCCCCCTGATGCCACTGATTCTGAAGACCTTGATCAAACTGAAGTAAGAGCAAGCAAGTGGCCATTCTGATAGCACCCTCTTGGCTGATACAAGTGTGGTATCTGGACCTGCTTCACCTCTTGATGGAGGCATCTCTTCATCTCCCTCTCAGAATGGATCTTCTGATAGAATTTGAGCACCACAACCCACCATAACCTCTTATCCTGTACCTCAAGGCCTGGTTTCTGGATGGTTCTCAGAAGAGGCAAAATGTGGTGGGGAGGCATGTAGAGTCATGTCCCCTGCAACCCCGATTTTTTCCAGGGTTTGCTGGCTCCACTTAGTCACATGGTATGGCCAGGCCCCCCCCTGCCCAGCAGCTGCTGGAGATGGCAAGCTGTGAGCTGTGAGAAGAGGCAGCCACAAACAGCTGGGAGCTGCAGAGAGGTGCCACTGAGAGTAAGGGGAGCATGACTCAAGTTGTTGGGGTGGGCTGTGAACCTTTAAATTGTGCACCCCTACTATCAGCAGGCATCAGTCATCTCTGGTTCTCAGGTACAGAGTTGGGCTATTCTCCTGAGGTTCACACTAGCCTTTTAAGCAATAGAAAGCCAGCCAGATGTAAAACATTCCTGCAGAAGTGGAAATGCTTCCACTCCAGTGCTCTTGCCAGTCTATATCCTCTTCAGACTCTTCCTTCTAGAACAGAGATGGGCAAACTTTTTGGCCTGAGGGCCATATCGGGTTTAGGAAATTGTATGGAGGGCCAGTTAGGGGAGGCTGTGCCTCCCCAAACAGCCAGGCGTGGCCCAGCCCCTGCCCCCTATCTGCCCCATCCAACCCTGTCCCTGCTCCCTGTCCCCTGACTGCCCCCAGAACCCCCTCCAGCCTCTCTTCTCATTCCTGAATGCCCCCCCGGGACTCCTGCCCCATCCAACCGTGTCCCTGCTCCCTGTCCCCTGACCGCCCCCAGAACTCCCACCCAACCCCTCTTTTCTCATTCCTGAATGCCTCCCCCTGGGACCCCTGCCCCATCCAACCACCCCTTCTCCCTGACCGCCCCCGGAACCCCTGACTGCCCCCTGCTGCCCCATCCAACCCCACTCCTTCCTGACTGCTCCCCGGGACCCCTGCACTCATTCAACCCCCCCAATTCCCTGCCCTCTGACTGCCCCGACACCTACCCACACCCCCGTCCCCTGACCACCACCCCAAACTCCCCTGCCCTCTATCCACACCCCCCACTCCCTGCCACCTTACCGCACTGCCTGGAGCACTGATGGTGTGGCTGTGGCTGGAGCCATCCATGCTATCATGTAGCATAGAGCACCGGGTCAAGCCACGGCTCTGCAGCTGTGCTGCTCGGCCGCCCAGAGCATTGTGCCTGTGGCGCAATGCACTGAGGCTGCGTGGGAGGAGGAACATCGGGGAGGGGCCGGGGGTGTGCTTCCCGGGCTAGGAGCTCCGGGGCCAGGCAGGAGCATCCGGCATACCGGATGTGGCCTGTGGGCTGTAGTTTGCTCACCTCTGCTCTGGAAGGTTCTGGATTACTTATTGGACCTAAAGACACAAGGATGGTCAATGAGCTGGGTCAGGGTACACCTGGCTGGTATTAGAGCCTTCTACTTGCCTCTTGAAAGGTTTTCTGTGTTCACCAACCGTACCCCAGCCAGGTTCCTTAGAGGCGTACCTCATCTATTTCCTTATGTTGAGAACCCGACACTTGGGACCGTCACCTTGTCCTCAACAACTTAAGGAAGTTTGAACTGATGGATAGCTGTTTGCTCCTTCACCTCTTCTTTAAGACTTCCTTCCTGGTAGCCATCGCCTTATCTTGGAGGATAGGGGAACTAGGGGCGCTCATGGCTGATGCACCATACACTACCTTTTATGCCTGCATCCTCGCTTTCTCCCCAAAGTCTCTTCAGAGTTTCACATTAATCAAGATATTTATTTGCCAGTATTTTATCCCAAACCTCATGCCCCCCTGCGGGGGGGAGGGAGATAGCCTCCATGCCTTAGATGTCAGAAAGACACTTAGCCTCTATCTTGACAGGGCAAAGACTTTCAGAACTTTCTCCAGATTGTTTGTATCCTTTGCTGAAAGGATGCGGGGGACAACAAATCTCTACTCAAAGACTGTCAAAGTGGGTTTCCAGTTGCATTATTCCCTGCTGTGGTGCTATTGGAGTGCATCCCATTCGTAGAGTAATGGACTACTCCATCAGGGCATGGCTCACATCCATAGCCCTTCTTAGAGCCATTCCCATCATGGACTTCTGCAGGGCAGTAGCCTGTTCCTAAGTTCACACATTCTCCAAGCATTACACCATCCTGCCTTCTTCCAGGACTGACATGGATTTTGGCAGTCTTCCAGATTGTCTTGGATCCACATCTCAGCACCTGCCTCCACACTGAGAAACTGCTTGGGTGTCTCTTGCAATGGAGCACCCCTAGGGACAGTAACACAAAGAAGAAAGAGAAGTTACTTACCTGTACAGTAACTTGAGTTCCTCAAGATGTTTTGTCCCAGTTGGTGTGCCCTCCTTATCTTCTGCTATAGCATCTTTGGCTTCCTGGTTGAGAAGGAACTGGAGTGCTGGCAGATCCACCTCTCTCTGTCTGCACTTGAACTGGAGCTCAGGGTTGCATAGTGCCCAGGTGCAAACCCATGGACATAGCTAATTTAAGTCTCCGACCAAGAGTGCACGGGCATGTGCTCACCCTGTGATGGAGCACCCATAGGGCCAAAACATCTTGAACTCAAGTTACTGTACAAGTAAGTAACCTCTTCTTTGATACTTTATGCATACTGGATGAGACATTATGATTTTCTAGTATTTGAATCAAAATTAATGTCAAGATCTCCTGTCCCACAGATTTTTCATATTGTTTTTATTATCTTTGGAGACAGATATTAGAAATATGTAAAATGAAGAAATCCCCTGGGGAACCACCTTCTGCCTGAGCAAGTTCTTTTGCAGAAAATATGATCAACTGAAAAGCAAAAAATTGAGTTGATGTAATACCTAATTTGCAGATAGCTATAAAAGTGTATATAAGGTATTATATATTTAGCCATAAACTGCTCAGATGACATTAATATATCTTCTTGGAAGAAGTCTGCAGTCATGCTAATATGACTTTCTTCCCATTGATGAAAATAAATATGCTGTCCTGAAAGGAAAAAGAAAAAGACTTTTTTTTATTACAAATCGATATTAGCAGTGCTGTACATGATTAGATATTGTAATATAACATTAACAACAATGTATATCAGGAAATGGAGAGTCTCAAAAAGATTAGATATTAGCAAACAAGGAGACTTTATCACCAGACTAAATTAATGCTACTACATCTATGCTGCACTGCCTCCAACCAGAACCAATACTACCTGAAAAGGACCAAAAAAAAAGCATATATTAGTTTATACCTTAATAAACAGAGTAATTTAAAAATAGGAAATAGATTATTTTAACCCCATCTCCCAATATGCAAATACCGTTCCCTTTGATTTTTTTCCCTATATTAACAGTGCAAATTCCAGCTTTCTGAATTCACCATAGAGTGACACTAGTTTTGAGCATAATCCAAGATACTGTAAAATTCTTCTGAAACTGACCATTTTCCTTCCTTCTTTTGCCAACCCCACCTCCACCTCAGGAGTGAGGTTGTCAGGAAGCTCTTTCAGAAGTGGGGAGCTCTCTGAGTGGGCTTGTTCACCACCAGGCAGAACAGAAAGTGTCATCAGTTCTGCCCCCTGCAAGGCCTTGCAGAGGCTCACTCTCCAATGTCTTTCTCCTGCCTTGCTCAGGAAACCTGATGTATACCTTTCCGCCAATCCTGCTTATCAGCAAAGTCCTCCTAAAGATCTGGAGGGACAAGGCACAGATCATTATGACTGCCACAGCATGGATTCACCAGCATTGGTTCGGTATGCTCATGAACCTGGCCTTAGCAGTCCTGTGATCACTTCCCAGCCGCCTGAACCTGCTCTTGCTGGATCATGGTTAGCTGCTGCATCCGAACCTCACCTCACTCCACCTCACAGATTGGATGCTGCATGGCTGAATCCAGAGGAACAAACCTGCTCTAGTCAGGTACAGCAGGTTTCTCTTGGAGAGCAGGAAGCCCTCCATGAGGGCAACTTACCTAGCAAAATGGAAGCATTTCTCATGCTGAGCAGCAGAGCGGAGTATCTCCCCGACCCAGTAGTCTCTGCAGGCAATTCTGGATTACCTGCTTCACTTAAAGCCCCAGGGCCTTACTTTCTCTTTGATCAAGGTTCACCTGGCAGCTATATCAGCCTTCCTCCCTTGCATCCAGGGTAGATCAGTATTCTCGCATGACATGATGACTAGGTTCCTGAAAGGCCTTGAAAGACTCTTTCCACTGGTCCGGGACTCGGTCCCCCAATGGGACCTCAACCTGGTCCTCTCCAGGCCCATGGGCCCACCCTTTGAGCCTATGGCTTCTTCTTTGCTCTCCCACTTGTTGTGGAAGATTGCATTCTTTGTAGCTATTACCTTGCCGAGTTGTGTCTCGGAAATTAAAGCCCTCACTTTGGAGCATCTGTACATGGTATTCTACAAGGATGAGGTCCAACTGTGGCCCCATACAACCTTCCTGCCAAAGGTGGTGTTGCACTTCCATGTCAACCAAGATATCTTCCTCTTGGTGTCCTGTCCAAAGCCTCACATGACCAATGAGGAGAGGCGGCTGCACACTCTACATGTCAAGTGTGCAATGGCGTTCTATCTGGAATGCACCAAACCCTTCCACAGATCGACCCAGCTCTTTCTCGTGATAGCTGACAGGATGAAGAGCTTTCCAGTATCCTCTCAGAGGATTTCAAATTGGATCACCGCCTTCATCCATACTTGTTATGAGTTGGCGCAGGCTGTGCCTCCACCAGTAGTGAAGCTTCACTCGATTGGGATCAGGCGTCTTCGGCTGCCTTCCTGGCACATGTCCTTATCCAGGACATCAGCAGGCCGCCATGTGGTCTTCGGTACACATGTTGACGACGCGTTATGCCACCACCCAGCAAGCCAGAGATGATGCTGGCTTTGGCAGAGCTGTGTTGCAATCAACACGGCCATGAACTCCTACCCGCCTCCCATGGTACTGCTTGGGTCTCACCTATAATGGAATGAACATGAGCAAGCACTCAAGAAGAAAAGACGGTTACCTTTTGTAACTGCTGTTCTTCGAGATGTCTTGCTCATGTCCATTCCATGACCCACCGTCCTTCCCCTCTGTCGGAGTTTTGGCAAGAAGGAACTGAGGGAGTGGGGAGCTAGTGGCACCCCTTATACTGGCGCTTACACGCACCACTCCAGAGGGCACCAGAGCTGGTCCCCTACAGATACCACTGAGGGAAAAACTTCTGGCGCCAGTGCATGTGGTGAGCACACACACCTACTATGGAAAGGACATGAGCAACACATCTCAAAGAACAACAGTTACGAAAGGTAACCGTCTTTTAAATTTATAAAATGGTGCCCTGTAAAATGGGCCTGAAACACAGGGTGTAGCAGTGTGTCCTTTCTAGGCTGCAGGCACCTCACACAGATAGAATGCAGGCAGGTAGTCAGGCCTTGGAACTGAGAAGAAACTGAGACAGCTGCTAGCCAAAACCAGGCCAGGTAAGTGGTGCTGCTACAGTCCCCAAATCTTACAGCACAGCACAACAATTATCTTGAATTATCTCAGATATCTTTCTGATATCTGCAAGGCCATGTTCTTCAGCTCTGCATCAATTTACTGGATTAGTATTACTACAAGAATTAGTATTATTAGTATTATGGCTTAGATGCACTAACCAAGATTGGGGGCCTCCCATTGTGCTACACTGTATGTACACACAGAGTTTGCCGTCTAAATAAACAAGGCAAAGAATGTGAGCAGAGAGAGAGACACTGAGAGACTAAATTGTTTGCACAATGTCATATGGCAGGTTAGCAGAAGTGTTCATTACACAACCATGGGTTCTTGACTCCTACTATAGTTCCCTATTCACTAGATCACCATGTCACCTTGAAAAATGTGTTCAGTAGATCTGCTCAGAAGATGGATCGTGTAACTTTTCTTTATAAAACCTTCTTGATTTTTAAAGCCAGGCAAGGTTTTGATTCACGAACTTCCAAGAAGTTTAGTGTAGCTGCTGTATAATTTTATTCCTTTGACTCTTTCCCATTCTCGACTAGCTTCTTTAGTAGAAAGTTAAGGGCCACATTCGGTCTCAACAGTTGCATGCACACCCACTGTTTGTATAAAAAATAAAGCCTTTGCATCTGGAAAAAAAAGTCATGCGATTTGGGCAAATGTTCATGCTGTGTGCTTGGTTACTAGTTTTGCCCACACACATTTTACCTGTTTTTCATACATGCTGTGAGCACTTGTATCACCAGTTGAACTCAATGGAAGTTGCAGGTTATTGGCACCTTTGAAAATCAGGTCTTACAAGTTTTTGTTGGTGCTTGCTAAAATGCACCATTAGGGAGACTAAAAGTATAAATTGTTAGCCCAGCTGATTATGATAAAGGACTTGGGCTGAACTGATCAAGGCCAAAAGTAGCTTTGTGGTAAGTACCATGAGGCTACAAATTCCTCATCCCTACCAGATGAAGAATGCTGCTGGAACTTTTTGTGTGTGTGGCTTTCTGTGTGTGACAAGTACTGCCCCTGATTTACAGTAAACAATTCATGCTGGATGGGTTTGGTGGACCCAGCCTATCGTCTTCTCAATGTACATTTTGTGGGTGTATGAGCTAATGTTTGTAATTCTGTCCCTAAGAGTAAAACAGCAGAGAGTGGATTAGTAAGCATTTTCGAGTTGAGAGGATGACTGTGTAATTGGTGTTGGGTAGAACTGATAGAAAAATACGAAAAACATCATTCAAAAACATTATTCAAAACTCGGACATCTTTTCTTCTAAATTCCAAAATTCCAAGCAGCCATAATGAAGAATGAATCTGCAAAAATTTGTGAGATCTGTCTTTGGATGATTATCCAAACTATATGGGTCTAACTTTTGAGAGCCAAAAAAACCAGAAAACTTCCCTCAAGCCAACATGTGTTAATATAAAGTTAAGTTTAGCTTAAAAAAAAGTATGAAATTACCACACTATGTAAAGTATCAGAGGGTAGCCGTGTTAGTCTGGATCTGTAAAAGCAGCAAAGAATCCTGTGGCACCTTATAGACTAACAGACGTTTTGGAGCATGAGCTTTCGTGGGTGCATCTGAGGAAGTGGGTATTCACCCACGAAAGCTCATGCTCCAAAACGTCTGTTAGTCTATAAGGTGCCACAGGATTCTTTGCTGCTTTTACACACTATGTAAGAGCAGAGAATTAATTCCCTTTCATTTATGCAGATGGGTATCTTAGGGAGTATGCAGAGGTTTATATCTGTTGTCTGGCAGCAATGAGGATAATTAGTGGAAAAGTTTGCTGAGAACAAAAAATACTGTTAGGGATGAGTTGTAGATACTGGGAGGAGAGATGCAGAAATGGTAATCAAATTAAGATGCATAATGTGATTGGAGACACACCCAATGTAGCAAGGCTTTATAATTTTTGATGGAGAGTTCTAAATTGGCTGTGCTTATCTGAGGATGGAGAACCTAATGTGAGCAACATTAGTCATCTCCTTTCTGAGAGCCTGATGGAGTTAGGGATACCACGTCCAGGTTTGAATTGAGCTTTGATATCTGTGGGCCACACATTGGGGTCCTTTATTACAACTATATTCAAATGAGCTCTCCATTCAGTTACGGTTGCACACAGACACATTATAACTTATGCTGTCTGTGGAACAATAATTTTATATTAAAAAAACCCAAAACAATTCCAAGTACTTTTTATTTGGATTCCCTACTGACTCTTGAAGAATGAACATTTTAATTTGCAGCCTGCCCCTTAATTTGTCACTTAGACTCTGTTAGAGGTGCAACAATGCAGGCAACTTCATTTAAGAAATCCTAGTGGTGCCTATGAGTGTCATTAATGGCAGGTTTCTTGCTCACTTAATTACAATTTTAACTTGCCAATAGGGTGCACACATTAAATATGTGATGCTTTTTCCTGAAATTCCCTTCACTTCTCCCAGCTCTTGTTTGCAACCAAGTTATTGTTCAATTTGATTTGCTGCAAGTCCAAATTATTTCTGCAGATCTTTTGGCATTTTCTTCTTAAATTGCTAATTTCTCTTTGTCCTCTACATATCACTTACCCCTTTTTAGGTTTCTTTGATTTTTTTGTTTCATCCTTACTTGTTACTATTTCTTACTATTTGACTAATTTACTTCCCTATTCGAGCTTAGTTATTTTGTATTCAGATCCATAACTTGGAGCCTAATTCTCTTTGTGCCCTTCCCTAGCCCCAACCCCAAAAGACTCCAGGAATAGAATCAGTGATAGCAGAACTGATTTTTGCCTGGGCAATCATGTGTGTGTCAGCTCTGCAAGTAACAGTCTGTGGATCCTCTACATGGGCATAATTGAATATCTTGTGCAGCTGAATAATAGTAGATTGTCTTCATTTTTATAGAGTTTACAAATTCTTACTGTTGTTTATTTTAATAACAGTGAGGAAGAAGCACTATGCAGGCTGCCTGGTTGTATATCATCATATTTCGCCATGTAGGGGATCTGTTCTTATTTTGGGGTCTGAGCTTGCCTCCATTAAAGTCAATGGGATATAACTGTTTACTTCAGTGGGAACAGGATCGAATATGAATCTTGATGTTATTCAAGTGCTTACGGGTGGTTGCTCATGTGCCCTGTGCACTTGAGTTAGGATTATTTTGTCCAGAAGAGTCCATTGAGGCCACACCTGTCCCCAAGTGTTCTTGTGCCTCAAATCAAAGGGCTTAAAAGCAGGCTAGTCCTATCTTTCCCTCAGTTGCTTCTCACTGCCCATGGCTATTGAGACAGACCTTGCAGCGTTTGACCTTTCTCACTGTGTAGACTCTCCACTGTGCAGTATGTAGATACGTACTTAACAGTCATTAGCCACCCAAGAAGTGCCAGAAATTTCTAAGGAAACCATCTACCTTTGCTTCCATGTTTTCTCACTAGCCTGTGTTGTTGTCAAAGCAGCAAATTTGACTCCTTGGTCAGGAGTGGTGAGTCTCCCTCTTATATGCCCTCCATTTGGAAACCATTTATTTTATTTTTGTGGGGTGTGGAACACTATTATTATGTATCACTGTGTCCTGGAAGTCATGTTGATGAGCTATTCTATCCAATTTCAGACCCCCCACAGCCCCATGTTTACCTTCCCTGTCACTCTTACCAGGGAATTAACATTCAAGAGGTATAGTCATTACTAATTCTCAGAGCAGTGGAAAAAGTGCTTTGTGAACAAAGGAGAGAGGGGTTTTATTCCCATTGCTTTCTAATGCTTTTCTAACCAGGTCATGCCATATCAAAGCAGATACTTTCAGACTAGGTTTCTACATATATTAAGTTGTGCTATGAAATGGCCAACTTAGACCCACCATTGAGAGTGACAGCACACTTCACTGCAATTTTAAGCAGCTTCTATAGCTTCTTTGAGAAATGTTCCAATACTAGAGATAAGTAAGACAGTGTCTTGGGGTCCAGTGCATATGATTATGCAGCATTACTCCATAGTGGAGGCATCAAGATCTGATGCTCATTTTAGTAGGTCTGTCTACAATCCTTGTTGAGGTAGACACCTAATATCCACTTCCTGTGATTTAGATTACTGTTTGTGATCATCCACAGTGAAATATATATGGATGAGCACCTGAAGAAGAAACAGTTACTTACCTTACAGTAACTGTGGTTGTCCATATTATATATATTCCACAACCCATCCTCTTTCCCCACTTCTACAGGGTCATACAATATCTGGATTCTGTATTGGCGAAGGATCTGAGGGATGGTAGGGGTCATCCCACACTTCATGCCCACAAATGGGAGGCATGCAGAAACTCAGGATGTAGGAATGGTTCCATCAGAGAGTACTGGCAAAAGAATACAAATTCACATGTATCGAGTGCACTTGCACCCAACAGTGGAATGGACAATAGATCTTAAGATTCAATTACTATAAAGTAAGTAACATTTTTTCCTAGTTTATTCTGTGCAGTAGGCAGAGACTCATCCATGGAGAGGGAGAGCTGTATGTTTCTCTTGTGACAATGCCTACTGACTGAGGCATTGCGAGGTGTTCAGTGATGAAAGGAAACACTATTGTGAAAAGGGCCAGGTTCCTATCCCTGGTTGATATGTGGTGTGGGCCTGATGTAAGGTGGGATGATGGTGAGTCCATCAAAGGTGGCAGAAAATAGTCACTCACAAGGTAAAGCTATCAGGATGGCAGGGCCAGTCTTAGGTGCACTAGTTCCTAGAGGGAAAAGTTTTTCCTTCCTTTCTCCTCCAGGTCTCCTGTCTCTCCACTGCCTCCCTACCACGTCCACATCATCTCTTTTCTCTTTCTGAAGCTTCCAGACATCTGTACTTTCCCTTTTCCTCTTGCTCTCCCTCCTCCCCCATTCTAGGTCCTCCTTCCTTGCTCTACTCTATTTATTCCAGGCCTTTCCACTCCCCCTTTCTTCCTCTCTTCTCTGCCCCATCCTCATTCTTTGCTTCTTACTGCCTGGACTTGGTGGCCTACACGTTCTCCTGCTCAAATCTGGGGCACCACAGCAGGCCCCATTTCTCATGGGCTTCCTATGCCCTTCAGAGAAAGCCATTGTGGATGTCTGATCTCTGTTGCATCTCAGAAGTAGCCTCTGCCTGGCAAGGGAAGAGGCGGCACCTTCAGCTAGCGAGCCACACATGGCACTTCTAAGCATGCAGCGTAGTAGCACTTGTTATAGTCTCACAGGCAGTAGCAGCAACAGAGCAGAGGGAAAGTGACTGTCCTGATTCAGGAGGGGGAATTTTTGATACCCCTTACAACATGGTGTGGATGAGTTGGGGAGAATAACTGCTGGGAATAGCTCTGTTCAGAGACCCCCAGTTTGTGTAGTAACTCCTGTGATGAAGCCAGATGGCAATTTGGCAGGGTAAGATATATTTTATAGGAATGATGGTCCCTACCATAAAGGAATCATGCTTTATGGGTTGATGGGATTGGGTAGTAAATCTGAACAACCCAAGGGATGAGATAGAAAGCTTGTTCAAGCTGCTTTGAGGTTGCAAGTTACAAAACTGGTTCAAAACCTTCTGAGCCAGGAGGGGGGATTTCAGAGGTTTGTAGATTTTAAAAAGAATGGAAATTATAAAACAATAATCTTTGACACCTTGTAAAACTATAAAGGGGGTAAAATAAAGAAAAGGCTGAATGATGGGCAAGGTAACAAAGGAGAAGATGAGGTAATACCCAAGAAGTGTAAAAGGCTGACATTCTAGATGTGCACACGCTCTGGCCACTTCTATGACTCTGACAGTGATCATCTAACATGGGGACTGTAGGTTATGACACTGACTTCGCTCATTTCAGTGATTGCCTACCCCACAGTTGAACTTACAGGCTTCAACCTTCCCCAGAAACAATGGTCTGCATTGAACCATTTCAGAACATCACATGGCAGATGTTGTCATCTTTTATACCTCTGGCAGATGAGAGACAGCACACTGTAACTATAGACACCAGTCAGAAACTGTGGACCACACTGTAGATCAGTGCCTGCTTTGGTTGTTGTTGATGGCATCTCAGACTTACACCAAGCCATATCTGAGGCTATTCACTTGTTCAGTAATCTGGAATTGGTTATTTTAACTTGCCACCTGTCTTTTCATACAAAAGAAGAATTTATGTATTTCTGAGCAACTAACAGTCCACAGTTCTCTGAATTAGGTGTTTATTATCATAGCTGGGATATGGCACCAACAGGGGTCAATTATTTTGATTACACCCATTTCCAACTTTTATGGTTCTTAATTAGAAGAAAAGAGGGGAAAAAAGAGAAAATGAAACTTTTGCAATGAGTTACTCCAAGAACTGCATTAAACCAACTATTATGTGATCATAGAAAAGGACATAATGAGAAATTAGATTATTCAAACAACACGCTAATCACATTTTTCCCAAAGTCTGTCAGAAAAAGTTGCATTTTGCTGTGGGTTTTCTCTGTGTATTCACAACATGTGTTTGCCTGTGATGTAATTTTCAGAATTGAACCCATTTCTGTTTTTTGTTGCACATCTGGTGATTGCATGACTTAATTATAATATTTCTAATGAACTGCTCTGACTTTTCTCTGCTATACATAGAACCAGAACACAGAAGCCAAAGAATCCTTTTGTTTGCTTTGCCATCGTCTGGAAGCAGTGGGCAGAACACTGCAAAAATAAAATGCAAAATCGCAACTCACCATGGCAAAGGGAAGAGTAGTTGTTTATTCTTATAGAAGACCAGTCCTCTACCCCTTAATCTCAGATAGGCTTGGGAATCTGGTACCTCTCATGAGATCCCGTCCTGTGTGTATCTCAAAAAGCAGCAAAGAATCCTGTGGCACCTTATAGACTAACAGACGTTTTGGAGCATGAGCTTACGTGGGTGAATACCCACTTCCTCAGATGCAACCCACATCTGAGGAAGTGGGTATTCACCCACGTAAGCTCATGCTCCAAAACGTCTGTTAGTCTATAAGGTGCCACAGGATTCTTTGCTGCTTTTACAGATCCAGACTAACACGGCTACCCTCTGATACTATCTCAAAAAGGACTCACATCCCATTCTCTGCAATGCAGGATCATCAGGACAAGGATTCTTCTGTGGTTTTTTTTCCCCCTTCAGAATCCTCCTTGCAGGAATGTTCTCTTTAAAAGTATCTTTTCTAAATTTACATATGTGATGAATGCTTTTGATAATTTTGAAATGCATTTATAAAAGCACTTTATAAGTTTCTCTTTACATCACTGAAAATATCTCTTTGCCTTGTGTGTCACACAAAGATTCCCTTATCAGTTGGCTGCATAAACATAGTTGAAACAATATATGGAGAGTGTAACAAATGTAGAAACTTTTTGGAAGATTTAAGATCTGATTTCCAGATGGATGAGGATATTAAAGTACCTGACCTAATATTTCTGCCAAATCACTTTCAGATAATCAGGTATCCAGACTCACCCATACCTCAGAAAAAAAGTATCTCTTCTCACTATTAGTAAAACAAAAGCATTAATTAACTCACCCTACTGCATTGCTTCATTGGAAAAAGATGTAGGTACTTACATGGACACCGTAGAGAGAGTATCTGAACATCTCCCCCATATTTACATATTTATTCCTATGGGTCCTCAGTGCCTTCTGAAAATCAGGCCTCCATAAGGTGTCTCAAGTTGGGCACTCTAAAATGGAGGCACCCTGAATCACTTGTCACTCCTGAAAATCATGACTAAAAATATCTAGTTCATCTTTTTGTTGTTCTTGTCTTAACTGACAAAAGAACTGAGAACAAGAATCATGAGAATTTTGGGGAAGGAGTACAGTGTCATTTAACAGGTGTAATACCAAAGAGTTCAAATGTTTGTAAGAAATTTTTGTTATTTTTAAAACATCTGTGAAACTAAACATCTGTGACAAATAATGTTTGAGATGGAAATTGAGGCCCAACTGAGAAAGTGAAAATAGTTACATTTAATAATAAACAGGGTCTTACAAAGCAAAATTAGGAAAAACATCAGCAGTTTAATTATGATACAGTATGATCTATTTATTTTCTTGTACTTGTAGCTATCATTTTTCAGAGGCCTTTATATGTGGTCTTGAGAAGGGTTTATACTCAAGACCATGGGATTCAAACCTTGTCAGACTTGCCATAGGTCTTTTCCTCGGAGAATCAAGCTGCCTCTGCTGCTTGGGAGAGACTCACAATCACTGCAAATGTAAGACCTCTCAGGATTTAAAAGTAGATCTAAAAAATTGAGGGAGGACAGGATAAAACCCCTGTTGATGGAGCCCGTGGGAGTCTTACACCTCACCCCATACCCAGGATTCAGTTGCACAGAAAGCCCTGCTGACTATCACTGCTGATGTGGTAAGCAAAGATCCTGGGCACCCCTCAGAAGCACACAGACCAGCAAAAGAGAAGAGATCCGATTCCCCGGAATGGCATAAAAGAAGTCACTCTCAGTCTGGGTCTTGGAAGAAGTGATATCCCAAAAAGTGTACCAGTGAGTAGAGCCCTGCAGCAGGATTGGGATCCCACAGGTCCCAGAGGACCTGCTGCCATAATAGCAGGAGTGGGTGAAATGTACTTTATTGTGGGCAGGATTGAATTGGGGGGAAAAAATGCTAAATCTCTTGTCAGTTTACCAAAAGTAGCCAGTTTGGGAAATTGTTAATTATTTTGTCTGAGCTTCTCTTTCCTATATGGGTTTATCTCCCTCATGCCGAATGTGGTGTAGTACACCCGGTCAGGTCAGGTCAGAGAATCACACAGTCACAGGTTTCGTTGTTCTGTGACATCACATGCGCCAGACAGTCTCTGTTGTATCAGCTTTCTGTCATTGCTGTGCGCAGTTTTTCTGTTAAATGTTTTTAAAAAGCAATAATAATCCTGACATATAAATAAGTGTTGATAGATGATGTTATATGTTTGTCTGCATTTATGTTTTCTCTGTGCTGTCCCAGCTCTGCACAGAGAGTTAGCACAGCAGGCCTCCATCACACTGCCCAATAACCACAGACACATTTGTAGCGAAGGAACTCGGTCAGGTTTACTGTCAACGAAGTACAGTCCTAATGTCCTGGCTCAGTGGTTACAGGTACAGTAACACATGTATGCCTGCTGCAATGGACTAGCTCAGTTAATGGCAGGACTTTCCATTATCCCCTCGGCCAGCCAAAGACACTCACTCTGAAACTTCATTTTATACATCAATACAAACAAGTTACATATTGCCCCTTGGACGTGTTCAGTTACTGCCCCCTGACATGGGTTGTTACCATCCATTATCTTGTACATGGTACTTGATTTGATCAAAACATCGTTATCCATCACACTGTCATCTTGACCTGTTCTCATTACCTTTGGGGGGAGGAGTTTGTACCGTACTTGGTATCGGGTGTTCTGGTACCATCTTTCTGAAATTGTTTGCCTATGTGTTTTGTGCCTAGCACTTCTTAGGAATGTATGTTTCTGCAATATCAGCCCTGCTTTTGCCAGATTCTGTGAGTTTACAGGCAGGCAGAGCCTGACTTCTGCTCACTTTGCTTCTTTGCTTTGTATCAGCAAAGCTTGACCGTTACTTTAGTTCAGGCTTCAGGCCTCACACCAGGCTTCTGTTATAAGGCCTTATGTTTCTGTCTCTCTTCCTGCAACAATAACTTGAATGGTATGTTTCAAAGTTTTTAAAACTCCGCTTAAGCGGTTTAAAATTTAGGGTTTTTTAAACAACTTACTTTTTATAATTATTAAAAAAATTCTGCACCTTTTTAAGGCAAAATGTGATGCAATTTGTTTTGACATTCCATGTAAAATACACATGGCAGCAGTTTGTCATAAACAGAATTTCAGCAATGTAAAACAAGTTTTTCTTTTTTTTTTATTAAAGTTTTAATACTTAAATTTAAGTGAGGGATAGAAAGAGATTTGATGTCTATTAAAAGAGGAGTTAAGGTATTTTTTACATGGTTTAAGCAAGATTTGTTTTATGAGTTTAGTGGTAAAAATTGTGTCTGAATTCCATTTATATATCTAATATATTAACCAACCTCCTTTTTAAAAAAAATAGCATGGAGGAATCTGTCTCTCTTGTGAGATTTGCGGATATAAGGTTTTGTGGGTGGGAGTAGGATAAAAATGCAAGAAACAATGTGGGAGCAGGTGGGATTAGGAGTGAGTATTGCAGGGTGGGACAGGAGTGGGATTAAAAAAATAGTCCTGCGCAGAGCCATACCGCAGACATCTCTGTCTCCTCTGGTATTGAGACCCCAGCAATGGCTCGAAAAACCACTCCCTATATTGAGAAGCTGTCTCTTAAACAACCTACAGTGCTACCCATATCAACACCAGACCCAGTGCCTCCAAAACACAAGGACTCTAAGGTTAAGCTGAAATAGTCATTGGTATCAACTTCCACAGCCAGGAGAGGAGGACTCATGGATTGCACTTTGGTACCGTCTCTAGTACCACCTGACATAACTAACTTCTGAGGCTCCTTATTCAGAGTCCAGATTCCTTTTCCATGAGGATCTTTGAATCCTGGAAGAACCTGAGTCACTGTTGCTCCAGGTTACTGAGAAATACTTCATGACAGTACTGACTTATTTCCCAGAATTGGTCTACTTTCTGGTACTGACGTAGTCACCCATTCCACACAAACCTGTTGAGCTTACCGAGAGGAGCTGCCACACAGTACCGACATGTCCTCCAGTACTATCTCACCAGTCGACCAAGACTAGATCTCTGGTACCAGTGTGGTTACCAGATCCTCTCCGGCCCCCAGTACCGACTTGACCACCAGTGTCTGCGCCACTTGCCTTTCCAGTGGACATAAGGGAGGACACCTCATCTGATTCTGAGGTGTTCACACAGAGTTCCTCTACTTTCCCATTGCAGACTCATTCCCTTGAGGTGCACAGTGAGGAAGATATCCCATGTATGACACAAATCCAGCAAACCTGGCAAGAACAACCTTGAGGTCCTGTCCCCTTCTCTTGAAACAAACAAACAAACAAACAAACAAACAAACAAACAAACAAACAAACAGAATTATTTCTTCACACAAGGCATAGTCAACCTGTGGAATGCTTTGCCAGAGGATGTTGTAAAGGCCAACACTATAACAGGGTTAAAAAAGAACTAGATAAATTCATGAAGGATAGATCCATCAATGGCTATTAGCTAGGATGGGCAGGGAGGGTGTCCCTAGCCTCTGTTTGCAACATGCTGGGAATGGGCGATAGGGAATGGATCACTTGATGATTACCTGTTTTGTTCATTCTCTGGGGCACCTGGCATTGCCCACTGTTGGAAAACCGGATACTGGGCTAGATGGACCTTTGGTCTGACCCATTATGGCCGTTCTTGTTTTCTTATGTTGTCTTATGTCCCACCTCAGTGGGCTTATTGGAATTTCTAGACCCCTTCTGGTGGCCATCTGTACAGAGTCCCATCTAGTAAGAAGACACACCAAAAGCGATGTCTTCCCACAAATCCTCCTCGCCAGACAAGGCTATGTCTCTCCCACCATCATTGCCGATGATTTCCCTTCTACTGGATTTTCATGGTTCAAAAAGAAGTGGAGGGGTGGTGGTTCCATCCCCCTCTCTATACGCTTGTGCTAGAGCATGAGGATATTTAGCACACAGGTGCATATCTGCGGACACTGCTGACAAAAATCTATGATCAACAGTGCATGGGCTTGCGCACAGCCTGAAGTGAAACACCTACTGGGGAACGCCAGTTACTGTACAAGGTACTTAACCTCTACTTCAGTTTCCCAGCCAGCTCTGCCTAAAACAGCCCCTTGGGATGATGAGAGAACAAAGGTGTCACTCAGCTCTGCTTGGCTGCTCCCAAGGATCAGGACTTATACCATAGGTTGCAGAAACAAATAATAAAACTATGACACTGGCACTTAGTCTAAAATCTGTACACACATAACACAGGTATTTAGGTATGTTTGTGTTTGTGTTATGTATCCTTTTATGTGTCTATATATTCCATACAAAAAACTACATGAAAAGAATGTTAAGGTTGCAAAGTTAAGCATTTGAAAGTTAGGAAACACCAAAAGTTAGGAAATGCCAGTGTTTGGGTTGCCTGTGCCACCTTAATTTGCCACCCTTCTGCATATGCCTTATGGTAATCCTTGATAGTACAAAATATTATGATCGTATGTTTCACGGGTTGGGACACAGAAACTCCCTTGGGACTGCCACCTGATGTGTTAGGTCTATCTCTGAGCCAGTTTTCCCTGGCAGCCTGGGACTTCAGTACCTTGCCTGGTTGCGCCAGACACGCTAGCCTGCTACAAACACAGACCCAGGTCTGAACTGTGTCCCCCACAAGCTGCAGGCTTAACTGAAAACAGCTCAAGAGGTGCTCCTGTCTCCAGCACTTAGATTCCCAGTGGGGTCCAAACTCCAAATAAATCCGTTTTACTCTGTATGAAGCTTATACAGGGTAAACTCATAAATTGTTTGCCTTCTATAACACTGATAGAGAGGTATGAACAGCTGTTTGCTCCCCCAGGAATTAATTACTTACTCTGGGTCAATTAATAAGCAAAAAGTGATTTTATTACGTATAAAAAGTAGGATTTAAGTGGTTTCAAGTAATAACAGACAGAACAAAGTAAGTTACCAAGCAAAATAAAATAAAACACACAAGTCTAAGCCTAATACACTAAGAAACTAAATGCACATAAATCTCACCTCAGAGATGTTCCAATAAGCTTCTCTGACAGACTAGACTTCCTCCTACTCTGGGTCCAGCAATCACTCACACCCCTGTAGTTACTGTCCTTTGTTCCAGTTTCTTTCAGGCCTTCTTTGGGGTGGAGAGGCTATCTCTTGAGCCAGCCGAAGACAAAATGGAGCGGTTTCCTCAAGCCTTATACAGACTCTCTTGTGGGTGGAAACCTTGTGTTTTCCTATGCAGCATCACAGCTACAAGATGGAGTTTTGGAGTCACATAGGCAAGTCACATGTCCATGCATAACTCAGTTCTTTACAAAGGGCTGGCTCTAACTTTTTTGCCGCCCCCAGCAAAAAAAAAAGAGCGCCACCCTGCTGTAATATCCCTCCTGTGAGCGCCGCATCACCAAACTCCCCCAAACGCCGCGCCGCCAAACCCCCGCCGAACACCGCGCCACCCAAGCCCCCGCCCCCCTGAGTGCTGTGCCACGCTGCCCCAGCCCCCACCCCCCCAAGTGCTGTGCTGTGCTGCCCAAGCCCCCACCCCCGAGCGCCATGGTGCACCGCCCAAGTCCCCGCCTCCCTGAGCGCTGTGCCACCGAAGCCCCCCACACCCTCTGAGCGCTGCGCTGCCGAAGCCGCTGCCCCCAAAATGCCACGCCACCGAAGCCCCCCACACCCTCATGCACTGTGCTGTGCTGCCCAAGTCCCCGCCTCCCCAGGCGCCACACCACCCAACCCCCGCCCTCCCGAGCACCCTACTGCCCAAGGCCCCCCCCTGAGCGCCGCCTGGCTGAAACAAAAACAAACAAACCAAAAAAAACCTTCCAGCACCGCCCGGCCGAACCAAAAAACCCCCGCAAACAACCCAAGCGCCGCCCTGCCCCAAGAAGCCGCCTGATTGGGCACTTTCTGACAATAGTCTTTTCTCAAGAAGCTGATCAAATGCTTCACTGAGGGTACTTAAAATCAAACAAGTAAACGGCCAATATTCATAACTTCAAATACAAAAATAATACATGCATACAAATAGAATGTAGAACATAATCTTTGCAAAGATATATTACATGGCATATCTAGCATAAAACATATTCCAGTTATATCATATTTACACTCATAAGCATATTCTATAAAGCATTATGGGATGCAACCACACCCTCCTCCTGAACTTACTGCCGGAGTCTTGGACACTGTCCATGGCAGAGGCAGTATATGTAAAATCCCTGTTTGTCTCTGATCACATCCCCTTTCAGTACCTTTAAACTGTATGATGTCATTCACAAGTGTTCTAGCAAGGTTTGGGGTTCCTGGTCCCCGGGTGCCTGAAAACAGGTTGGGGTGAAGTATTGCTAACAGAATGCAGACTGCAATATCCGTTAAAGTGTAGGTGTTTTGGTATTTAGCCAGCAATGCCATGAGGCGGTGTGCTTCAGTTTCTCCTTCCACACAACAGCGTAGGCCTGTTATACTTTTGCTGATGTGCGAAGCTTCCAGCAAAAGACACAAGATTAACAGCAAATCTACGGTGGGCAAGTTTTGTTCACACAATTTAGCTTGTTTAGTGTCTATTGCATTTTCCAGTTCCTTTGTGTACCCTGGTAGGTGCTCTGATGCAGATTCTTCTGCCCAAACTTGGCCAAGTTGTGAGTCTCTGAAAATCTCAGCTCATAAATGCTCATTTGAAATTTGTTATAGTTTGGCATCTAAATTCTCTAAAGATTCCACCTGCACTGGAATGGATGGCAGGGAGACTGTGTCTTCTATATTCTCAGTGCTCCCCCAGCTGGCACCTATGCAATGTGAAATAGAAGGAAGATGCATTCTGACTCTAATGGAGAGGGGCAAGAAGCTAAGCTGGGGGATTTAGAAAGTGGAGAGACTTGGACAAGAAGCCGAAGGGTGGAGGAGGACTGGGGCTGGCACTGGGATGAGGACAGAAAGGACTGTAGCCACTAAAGCACACTTTCCTCAGAACCCAGAATAGAACCCAGGATTCCTAAGTCTCAACACTCCTCTGCTGTCAGCAAATCGCCACAGGCAAAATGTATGCCTCATCTCTAGTGGCCAGCCAATGTGGGGGATGACAGCCAACTACTGCTACCAGTTATTCTGTTAGAGCAAGTGGCAAAGGTCTGTACTATGGAATTAAACGTTCGAACACTGATGATGAGCCATTTGGAAATCAGTAAGGTTCCACATACAGTGCAGGTGGAATCTTTAGAAAATTTAGATGCCGAACTCTAATAAATCTCTACTGAGCATTTATGAACTGAGATTTTCAGAGACTCACAAGTTGGCCAAATTTGAGCAGATTTTCACAGAAGCAGCAAAAAGCACATTCTTGATAACTGGATGACCCACTCCACCACCACATTTAAAACCCTTTCTCAGTATAGAGGTGCTAGAGCTTCTCAGTGAAATGTCTGTAAGAGTTTAACATAGGATGTGCAAGGCCACATTTCTGGATCTGTGTGCCAAACTCGCCCCAGCCCATCAGGACAGGGACATGAAAATGAGAGCTGCATTGACAGTTGAAAAGTGAGTGACAATTGCGTAGCGGAAACTTGCAATGCCAGATGGCTACCAGTAAGTCTGGAATCAATTTGGAGTTGGGAAGTCCAGTGCAGTGGCCATTAATCACCTCTTGCTACGCAGGACTGTGACTCCATGAAAGTTTCATCACAATCTCTACAAAGGATTCATGAGACATCCTGGTGAACATAAACAAACTGCTCCGCTAGAGGGAAGTGAAAAGCAGATAGCCCCTCTGCCTCTTTTGAATGTTTCACTACCTCTTCTAACACAAGTAAAAAAGTGTAAATCAACAGATATGCACTGCCCCTTTTAGGGGTTCTATCCCTGTAATTTCAGCACAAACTATATACTGACCAGAAGTTCCTTCCCCTGAATTGGGCTCGCCTGTGCTTGACTCTCAAGATTGGCTGGACCGGAGTCAAAAACGCGTCCTAGCTCTATGCACAGCTGGATCGCTTGGTTACCTGTCCCCTATACCCCTCCTCCTCTTTCAGGTCTATCTCCTCCTCTTTGGTATTCACAGTGGGGGCCTGTGACTCTGGCTCCTCCAAAGTATCCATGGGGCTCTTTGGGATGGTGGTGGGGTCTCTGTCCAGAATGGCATGCAGCTCTTTGTAAAAGTGGACGGTCTACAGCTCTGCACCACATTGACTGTTGGCCTCCCTTGCCTTCTGGTATGCATGCCATAGCTTCTTGGCTTTAATGTAGCACTGCTGCTGCTTCCTCTTGTAGCCCTTCTCTTTCATGCTCCAAGCAATCTGCTTGTAGATGTTGATGCTTCTGCTGCTGGATTGGAGCGGTGCCTGCATGCACAGCCTCTTTTCCCCACAGACCCAGCAGATACAACAGCTCCTCTGTACTCCAGGCAGAGGTGCATCTGCAATGTTTAGCTGGCATGGCCAGCTGGGCAGTTGCACACAACATTTGAGAGTTGATAGGTGTGCTCACCTAGCTGGGCAACTAGGAAAAGGATTTTAAAAAATTTGTGGGGCTTTAAAGGGGAGAGGCAATTTCTGGTTCACCTGGTCCCTGGGCAGCAGGGTTCACACCAGTCAGGATGGGGTATTGTGAGGCAGTTCCTGGAGGCCAGTAACAGTCAATGTAAGTAACACAGTATCTACACTAACACTGTGTTGACCTAACTATATTGATCTTGACTCTACGCTACTAGGGGAGGTGGTGGTGTTAAGTCAATGTAGTGGGGCAGTTACGTTGGCTGGAACAAAATTTAAGTGTAGACCCATCCACAGCTAGGTAGACATTAGCTGCCTTTCATAAATGTATTTCTGTAGTGTAGACCAGGCCTGTGACTCATTGTTCAGTGGATACAGTAGTGGACTGTAAAAAAGAAAAATAAGACAGATGCAAAACTCAATTGATGACACTTTCACAGCATTATTAAATATGAATGCTACTTGAGAACCTATATTGAAAAACAAACCAATCTGCCTTTTCTATCAAAATGCTAAGTGCCAGGGAAGTAGGAGATTTGTTTTATTTTTTTAATTGAATAAAGAAATTAGTTCCTGTTGATTGCAGTAAATACTGTCAGTGACTTAGAGCTTCTAATTAGAAAATTAACTTGTGGAGTAGCCTTTCCTAAATACACTTAACACACTTTTAAAATCTCTTCCTGCCAGGTATATTTAATATCAAAATTGAACAAGTACATTGGATGCAGCACCTGGCCTACTTAAGTTATTGGTAGTTTTTGCTGTTCGCTTCAGGGAATGAAGACTGGAGTCCCTTACATGTACTTTTCTGCTTTATTGAAAGAGGGCTAGTCTTGTTTAATGAAGAAGTGGAATAGGAGTCAGGAGATTTGCATTTTATACGTGTCTTCCCACAGATTTCCTGTGTGACTATAGTCAAGCCATTCAAGCCAGTACTTTTAAGCTAAGGTGACTAAAGTTATGCACTTAAGTGACCTGATATTCAGAGACACTGAGAATTGAAGTCAAGGGGAATTGCACATCATTATCAAGCCACTTACTTGGTTCCCTGACTATGAATTTAGGTGCCTAACTCTAGGTTCCTAAGTTTGAAAATTTTAGTCACTATCTATTTTTCAGTTCCACACTGTAAAATGAAGATGATGCAGATGTCTTTCATGAGGGTGTTGAGGCTTAATTCATCAATGTTTGTAAAGAGCTTTGAGCTTATCAGGTGAAATACGCTATGCAAGGGCAAAATATTATTTAATATTTTATTACATATAGGAAAATCAATATAAATTTTCTTGGATTTTTTTCTGCATGTAATGGTGTTTCCAAGGTGATAGAGAGTTACTGATGGTGTAGTACTTGCAGAATAAGATAGACAGAATAAAGGAGCATTGTTAACGGAATGTTCCGTCTACAACAGTTGGGTGGCACAAGTTTTCACAACTTGGCACTTGCAACAGATGACAAATCAAGTTCAGGGTTCTTGAGTTTTGAAAAACTAGCTTTGTGGATCCTGGGCTCCGGTAATTAGATAAATAATTTTAATAAAATAGCACCCACAACTTGAGTGATGGATCATTACATAGTGTTCTCTGCAGTTCAGGCTAACAGGGTTTCTCCTTCAGCTTTGGGGCAGAAGCTTGTGTTATTAATATTAAAAGTTGAATTCCTCTTGCCTCCACTCACTGGTGTACATGTAGAACTCAGTAATGGCCATGGTATATCTGACTCTTGGAATATTATTTTTGTATCTGAATAATATATATATATAGTTCAAAACTTAAACTGACAGAATTCTCCATCTGACATGATACTGTATCTCATGGCTTCCAAATGCAGAAGATATGCATACAAGGTAAATTTTCAGTTTAGTGTGCAAAGAAAACAGATATGGAATGGAGCACTAATCTGAGCTGCATGCCAATTCCCTAGGCGCAGTTATGAAAATGTACTCTTAAGTATTACTGCAGACTATTAATATTGTATCAGAGCAATAACATATCTTGCACTTCCCATACAAAATACCCACAGACAATGGAGATATCCCTCAGCAAGTCAGCAATGCTTTTTACTGCCTGATAACACATGTCTTAGCAAACTAACCTCTCCACAACCACTCTTTTTTGTCCATCTTATGAAGGAGATAAACATAGAGTGGTGGTTATTATGAATGACTATGAATTGCCACTATGATTGATGGTATATAGTGAGTGGCCAAGGACGTAGAAGGAGAATGGCTCTAAGGGTATGTCTGCACTACTCGCTGGATCGACAGGTAGCAATTGATCTATTGGGGATGGATTTATTGTGTTTAGTGTAGACGCAATAATTGATTCCCTGATCGCTCTCCCATCGACTGCTGAACTCCAGCTCGGCGAGAGGTGGAAGCAAAGTTGACACGTGAGCCGCGGCAATCGACCCCGTGCCGTGAGAATGCAAGGTAACTCGAACTAAGATAAGTTGACTTCAGCTACGCTATTCTTGTAGCTGAAGTTGCCTATGTTAGGTCGATCCCACCCCCACAGTGTAAACCAGGCCTAATACCCATTGATTAAGGCCCGCATCTAGGATGTGGGAAACCCAGGCTCAAGTCCTTGCTTCAGTGACTTTTTAATTATTTATACACAGTAAAATAGCTTCAACAAGAGAGACTGAGAGCAGCCCATCCCACAATATCCAATAGTTCAATCTCCTGAGAGGAAGGGGTCCCAAGATCAAATCCCTTCTCCACATCAGGATGCAGGGGGCTTTGAACGCAGGTCTCCGATATTGCAATGAATGTCCTAAGCACTGAACAAAAAGTTATAAGGAGACCACCACCGCCTCCATCTCCCGTTACTGCTACCGCTGCCATTTTGTGAATAACGTGAGTCCTGAAAATTTTGGGGGGGACTGAAACTATTTGGTGAATTCTTTTCAAATTTGTTAATAATTTCAGGGTAACCAAAACTACATGAAAAAACTATTTGTCTGAAAGATGTCACCCAGCTCTAGCAGTGACATGTAGCTCACACATTTCAGATGGAAGACATGCTCACTAATGTGCATATGACAGAGTGATTTCCAGAAGTTCTAATTCTTAGAGGCCCCTCAATAAAGGCCTCTCAGTAATGGGCCAAATTCTCCTCTTCATCAGAATAATTAATGCAGGAGTGTGGAAACTAATTAATTATTATGTTTGGTAGAATTCTTCCATAGAGGCAAGAGTTAGTGGAGCTCTTTCATTGGGATATGGGTGGGGTTTGTTCTGTGCTGAAAAAGACATTTAAAAAAGATTATAATGGCGATAGACAAAACTAAAAGTGCTAGGTGTGGCACACAATGAAGTTCTATTGTATAAAGTTTTATTTGATATAATAGGTGGGTGATAGCATTTTTAGTGTAATAAATTAGCATTGAGGGCTTCCCACAAGAAGTGGGTGTGGGAGGTTGTGAGGAATATGCGAGTTTACTTGTACTTCCCATAACTGGAAGGAAGATTAGTATTGTGGTTTGGAACTAAAATATCTGGAATCCATTTCGTGCCTTTACAGTATGACCTTGAATAGTCACTTAATCTCTCTGGCTTCAGTAACTCTGAGGATTTGTCTATATGGTGTGATAATGCACTCGATGGGGGTGTGATTTTTAAAGTGCACTGACATGTTGCACATTATTTGCTCTGTGTCGACTTTGCTAGTGTGTTTTAACATAGTGCTGTTTGAAACAGTACTGTATTAAAGTTCACTTGAGAACCTGTAGTTCACACCAGCAGGGTCTACACAGACCAATTAATATGCAACAAGTTAGTGCAATTCAAAAATCACACCCCCACCGTGTAGCCAAGCTCTAAGCTGTAATACTGGGCTCATAATTTTCACTTTGAAGGGGTATGGTGATGCCTAAGCCATTAATGTTTATGAAGTACTTTGAAATCCTTGGTTGGGAGGTGCTGTAGAAGTGTAAAGTTTTATTATTATTACATGGTTATCCATTTGGTTGCTTGTGCAAAAACAGCAGCTGAGTTCTGCTGCCTTTCCTCACAAGGTACTACTCTGACAATAATATAGATTCACTTTCTTAAATAATGTGAAAGGCTGTTTGCAAATCTGCAACCAATGCTCATTCTCTGCAACTGTTTCCATGGAATAGAATCAGCACTTAGATAGCACATCGACAGGTGTCCTAGAAATACCTGAGAGAAAGAGATGTTGCTATGGAAGCCATTCTATTTCTTGATGCTCTCTCTGTCTTCCAACTTAGAAGAGCTAGGGAGCTTCAGCCAATCAAGCTGTTTTTTGGCTGAAGTTCCTTTATGGCAAATACTGTAAATCAGAACACAGCTCGAGTAGCTGGGAACTCCATAGGGAGCAGGGAGAAGGAATCCTCGCTCCTAAGCTGTGGACTGGCTACTGAGCTGCTTTGCAGCCACTTACTGAAGTTCTGAGGCTGCAGTAGCATCTGTGTCACCTGTGCCAAACTCTGAAAGGAAAAAGATGGCATTGGATTGGCAATCTGGGTTCAAGCCTGATTCCACTACAGACTTCCTACTTACGCTTGGTGAAGGACATAAATCCACACTGTGTAGAGGCCAAGCATAGGATTTTATTACACACAGCGCTGGTGGAGTATCACCTGGCTTATAAGGCTCAGAGACACTGTCAATCAATTGATTACAATAGAATATATAGATTTTCCTTGGACGGGGGAAAGTGACGGGGTAGGCAGTTCCACACCCCGGGATAGGTTTTGCAGTAAGACAAGATAGCACATTAGCCAATGGTTAAAAGGTTACATAATGTCTCCGCCCATGGTCTCAAGTTAACATTTAATTAATACTTTGATAAAATGTTATTAGTATAAAATATATATGTTGAATTCTGATTTGGGTCCATAGGAATGGAGCAACTCCTTTGATTGTCCAACAGGTACATTCCTAGAGGTTAAAGCAAAGAAACAGTGAAAGTATATGGCAATAAAGATTGTCCCCTTTATGTTTTAAGGCAGGCATTGGTCCCTGGGAAGGGAGGTGGAAGGATGCCATATCTTATACTGACATGTGCCAACTTTTCATAAACTCAAGGTTGGATCTGTGGGAAGAATGTTTCCTACAGAAGAGACTGACACAATAGGAACAGGGATCCTTTTTTCAATTTGCAGCTCTGAATAAGACACAATTATTTAGTTCTTAACTCCAACACCTGACAATTTGCTTACCAGGCCTATTTTAGCAAAACAAGATTATTTATTTACCCCAGCCTTCTCTTAACTAATCACTATTTGCTAGGCCTCTGGTCTCTTGGCCAAACTCTGGACTTTGGGTCTGAGAAAGAGCTGGCACAATCCATATTCCATGTTATATAAAATGCACATGGATTTTAACCCTTCACTTGGGAAAGTCATTTGATCGCTGTGCTTCAGTTCCCCATGTGTAAAATGGGAAAAATATAATTTACTTTCTCCCACGCTGTCTGTCTTGTCTTAGACTATAAGACAGGGGTAGTCAATTTTTTTTTTTCAAGATCCAAATTTCTTGGTTAAGATATAGTCAAGGTCTAGACTTCAGAGAAGATAATAAAAAAAACCCAATAATGATAAGAAGTAAATAAAAAGATTTTGCTATATGTTTTGTATAGTATCTCACACAGTGGGTCCCTGCCATTGACTGAGGCCCCTCAGAGCTACTGGAATGTAAATAGTGGTTGGTGGGTTCAAGAAGTGGTGGATCTTCTCCCCTCCACCTCTACTCTTTGCCATAGATGCGGAAAGTAGGGGTGCTGGAGGTGCAGCAGCTTAAAATGGTTTCTGTCATATACAGGGTTTACAGTTTGGTTCATTGGCTCTTAGCACCCCCACTACAGAAATTGTTCTACCACCCCTGCTCCTTCCTAGCCTGTCCTCCTTCTGTCATCTATTTGCTGCAAGGCAATGTGCAGTGGGGACCTGGAATCCTCTTGTGCATCTTCCTCAAATTCTGTCCTCCTCTGGTGCAATTCAACCCTCCACAGCTGCACAAGAGCTGTCAAGTTTATTTTAGTACACTAGTATCTCTACTAATTTTGTGGCCAGTGAGGCGAGGAATAGAGTAAATCTGCATCATTCATTGTGGGTTTGAGACTGGCCCCTCTACAGGGCCTGCTCTCGCTAGGAAGGTGTTAAATTCAGAATTGATGACACTGGGAGTTGAGGATATTCAACATCTTTCAGGAGGTGCACTGCCAACATCAGTTTTCAGAGATAACGGAATACTTTATAATCACTGTTTTGTGAGACAGTTCCATCATCGTGTGGACTTGGTGGGATATGTGTGGTACGAGCTGGGTGAAACTTTGTTATGGGTCAAGTTAAAATCTAATTGAAACTGATATCTGAAAGAACCCTTCATATAAGATAGTTGTGAAACAGTTAAGGGGCCTCACCTAAAACAAGACACAGTAGAATCTGCCCAGGAGTTTTTGATTGTGTGGATGGAGGGGCTTTTTGCTGAGGTTTTTTTTTTTGTTTTTTTGTTTTGTTTTGTTTTGTTTTTGTTTTTTTGTAGGGTGGAGGGGAAGGGTAGTATGTGAGGGAAGGCAGAAGACAGAAAACTGGGAAGGACTCAGAGCCAGATCAAGCAGCTGAGTGCATGGTGTCTGACCCTGGAAGAAACCTGGATGGGGGGGGGAGGTTTTGGGGTTGAGATGAAGGCAAAAAGAGTGTTCTTAGTGTTGTGAGCAAAAGAAGCTCATAGACTCATAGACTCTAGGACTGGAAGGGACCTCGAGAGGTCATCGAGTCCAGTCCCCTGCCCTCATGGCAGGAAGCTATTTCCTACTATTTGATTCCGTCTGTGTTCAGAGAGACAGAACTTTGTAAATATTTTATAAATAACAAAGCTAAATTAAAGAAATACCTATCACCAATTTCTACTTCCAAGTGGAATATTCCCAGGACCCCAAATGTTGACTATCTTCAAGGGTCAAAAAGGTGCAACACTGTTATCTAAATAAATGGCTGGCAACATGTATGGAGAAACTATGGAGATGTGTACATCAAATAGACCCTATCATTAACTAGATCATGGGGAATTGAATTAAAATTTAATTTCTTTTTGTTCTTTCAAATAAAACTTTGCTTTACCAATTAACTAATTTTAAGAATACAGAGTACAGTCATACACAAATCACTGTTAGTGCCAGGCCAAAGGTTGATAGCTTTTGCTTAGAATATAAAAAAAGGGGATTTGGAGAGGACAGTGATTTTCTTTAAAAAATTAAAAGAATATCACTACAAACTGGTTAATGGTTTAAAACATTTTGTGTGCTGTTAAGTAGCTTGGCAGATCACAAATGTTACCATATAATGAGCACTTAGTGGCACTGAATTAATGACTTTTTAATATAGTTAACAAAGTACTAATTCTGCAAGTATAAAGTGGTGATTTGCAAGGGCATATCACTGTATGATCTCTAACTATGTATTTTCTGTTGATTCAGTCCAGGATTCCAAAGGCAGAGTCAGTACATAATGTACCATATGTACAATTACTTCTGTCAGTCAGCTACAAGTGGAGAATTTATATATCTCATTGTATGAAAATGTGTGAAATATTATCTTGGTATATCCATGCTATCCAGTAAGGCTGCCTAAATGAGTTGCCTGTGCTGTAGCATAAGCAACAGAGAAAATACATTTTACTGGCAATTTTAGTCCCCTGCTGTGAGAAAGTAGCTGTAGTGGCACCTCAGTAGTGGGTCTTAGACTCTCACGATGTGTTAGTAGTGCCAAAACTGTGATAGCATCTTTCAGTGCTATATTAGACCTCCGAGAGGAATCTGCTAAGGAACAAAGAGCAGGAGAGAGATTGTGACCAATGCTGAGCCCATACCTTCCCATGGTGAAGGTGTATGCTAGGGATGTAAAATGTTAACTGATTAACAGCAGTCTTACTGGTTAACCGGTGTTACCCTTTAAGCCTGTGCCGCCCAGCCTGCCATCTCGAGCAGCTGGGTGCCACCTGCCCGTTCCGAGCGGGCCCAATCGTGCCACCCAGCTGGAGCAGTGCCACCTGGCCAGAGCAGCCCAAAATATTTTTAATCGTTTAAACGGTTAACTTTTTAAACAGTATTTACATCTCTAATGTATAACCTTATTTATTATTCAGTATCATCCATTTCAGTTACAGGTCTTTCCCATAATTACATCATTTTATAATGACTTATGCATCTTTGAGTATATAAAATCTACGCATGCCTTTTCGGAAGAAGGGAAAGAAGCCTAGAATCTAACACCAATGAACAAAGTTTAAAATAAGCAGTCTGTTAAGATCAATTTCCAGAAAAAAGTTGGGACTAATTTCTGTGTTTCAGGCATATGAATATCACAGGGCTGAATTCTGGCAAATACAGAGCAAGTTATGTAACTATCCTCCGAAATAAGAGTGTGCCTCAATTTTGACTATCTGCAGTAGTCCACACTGTGTAGTCTGTACTTACCAAGAAAAGTAATGATTTATGTGGAAACTGTGCACAGTGGCTGGTGTTGTATCAGCATCACAGGTGCATTCACTTGTAAACTGTGGCCCCCAGCAGCAGGCCATACTCCATTACTTCTCTTATGACTCCTACTGCAAAGGGACTAAGGCAAGGTCTACACTATAAAAACTTACATCAGTATAACTACGTTGCTCAAAAAAACAAAAATTTGCGAAAAATCCACATCCCTGAGCAACACAGTTTTACTGACCTCATCCCCGTTGTAGACAGCTCTATGTCAACAGGAGAGCTTCTCCTGTTGCCATAGCTACTCCCTCTTGTGGAGGCGGATTTACTACACCAACGGAAGAAGCTCTCCTGTTGGCATAGTGACATCTTCACTGCAGTGCTACAGCGGTGCAGCTGCACTACTGCACCATTGTAAATGTAGACCTGCCCTACAGAGTAGTGTCACTGGAAGGTTTCACTGGGCTGGCAAGAGTCAGTGTCCAGTCTTGGAGAATCAAATGTCTTGCACTCCTGCTGTGGGGTGAGGGTTTTCTGACATGTTCATACATTACTCTTTCTAGAATTTGTCCTGTAGATCTACATATAGGTAGGTTGAGACCTGTGTGATAGACAAACAGTGAAATACAGAAATACAACCATTAAACTCAAGGTCTGTTTTTGTGTTAAACAGTGTCTGTTTTTTGTTCACAGTGAACAAATTCCACCAGAGACAAGCTTAGTGCGGTTCCTGCCTAGGCCAGTAGACTTTTTGCGTCACCTGGTACTGATGCTGAAACAATAAGGCTCTTGGTTAGGGTCTTAGCTGTGATAACACACAGAAACCCTACACATAGCTAGTAGAGACATTGGATGAGAACCTAATGGGGTAAGTGTTGAAGGTTATGTTGAAGTCTAGCTGCCAGGTCTTATTCTGCTCTGAAGTCAGTGGAGGTTGTACTGGCATAACTGAGCAGAATCTGGCTCCCCTTCTTTGTGAAAAAGTTGTAAGTTTTGAAATAATGGAGTTCTTGCATTGGGTGAGGTTATATTTGGCTTCACTGTCTCTTTGAAGCTTCTTTAGCATCATGTATGAGTGAAAAAGATATGGGGTCATATTTTCAGACCTGAATTTTCAGACCAGTTTTCACCTGAGACTGATCATTGAGACAGCTTGGCCCATGATTTGAAGGTGCAATCAGGAATTTAGATATTAAATGTGTAAACTGTGGGCACAAGTGATTGACACATTAATTCACATTACACATTTTGCAATGCAGCAGAGAGGCAGCAGAGCAACCCAGGAAGATGGGCGGGCCTGCTAACATATAAAGGACACTCCCAGTTGTAAACCACAAGAACTGAAGGATTTGCCAAGATATTTGGTGGACAACAGATGCACTTTCAAAATTGTCCTGGTAATATCAGAATTTCTGGTGACTAACCAAGGATCCTCATGTCTTGTGGCACTCTAGTGGTGGCAGGTCTGCCTCTGATGCCCATCACTGTTGTGTTTGGGTGTGTGCTTTGCTGTTCTGAATACTGCAAAAATATTTCAAAAGTTATGATAGAGCAGAGCCTCAAGCCAGGCAGGAATCTGGATCAGAGTTGTAGAAATATGTAACACCCATGAGACTGCACAAGGAAATAACCCACAATCCAATGGAGCATTTGCACACTGAGTGCATTTTGGGAGAAGAGTCTGTAATCCTAGTTACTGTTTTTAAGGCAACAAGATGCCATTTTAAAATCTTCTTCTGTTCTCAGTGCCTCAGGCATCGCAACTGTATGTCTTACCATATGGTTATGAATATTGTGCAAGTAATGTTGTACACTGTAGCTGCAGTAATGAGCAATGTATTTGATTCACCACTTGTTAAAGTAGTTTGAAATAGTACCTCTTTATCTAACTGAGGAATTCTGAAGTTGTAGTGTGTATCATGCTATGTACTCTGTGCCTCAGTATTCAATATGTGTGCTCTGTGGACAAGTTTGCAATATTTGATGGAGCAAATAGCAGAAATTACAGTGCAAAAGCTGCATTTAGATAAGGCAATACTTGAATGAATTTAGCTGGTGTAGCGCAAGTAGCAGTATATTCTAAGACAGCGTTTCTCAAATGCAGCCATAGCCTCCTGGGCAGTGATGGGGGGGAGGGAGGGGCCACAAAGCAGTGGTCACTCCCCATGGGCCACCAGCAGGGGTTGGACCCTGCCTCCCTCTGGAGACACAAATGCTGGAAGAGGAGGCAACTATTGAGTTCCTCACCTTCCTGGGGATGTAGGGTTGGGCTCCAGCCTTGGGGTGGCGGGCCGCAGGCGCTGGCCACGGGGCTCCAATCCCTGGCTGTAGGACTCACCCCACATTGCCCCTGGCCCCCGCTGCCTCTGCCGGCCCATCATGCATTCCCCGAAGCCCCCATCTCCCACTTCCCGATCCCCCAATCCAAGGCTTAATTTGTCTGTGGGCTTGCTAGGACTGCGTAAGTCTGCGGCTGTGAAAAGTGATATTTGTATGTTTGTTAATATCAGTTTTCACAGCCGCAGACTTACTAGCTAGCAAGTCTTTAAAAAAAATGAAAAAGAAGCAAGAACAAAAAAGACAAACTTGCAGAGCACCTTATTTGTATTTCTATTCCGTTTAGGTTCTGTAAAGAAGAGAGAAAACTGTACGTTATTTTTATTATTGAGTCTGCAAAAATATTCAGTAAATTACAATGATTTGGACACATGTATGTGCATATATATTTGTTTTTCCTAAAGTTAATTAAGTATTGTAGGAAAAAATGTCAGCATGGCCAGTAGCAAGAGTTGGTGGCCACACTTCGAGGCCACCAAAAAATGTGTTGTGAGAACGTCTGTTCTAAGGCTAACCTGTGTATTATGTGCTTCTTTCCAGTAAAGTGACTTTTAAATCATAAGAGGGATAGGGCGATTTCATTAAATTATCCCCTCCAGTAGTGGGCCTTCCTGAAGCAGAGATTGCAATTGTGCCATCTCTGTGGTGGGCTTGTGACGTGGACTGTGGAGTACTAAACTCAGTTTTACCTGTGACCTAAAGGATGATTTGGACACACATCACCTTTTACCCCCCTAGGATGAATATTACCATTTTATTATCTCAAGTCCTCAAGCCTTTGGAAGTTTCTTCTTCCTGTAGAAGCCCAAGTATGATATCTTTTAGTCTGTGCCATGAGGCCCTCTTACTCTCCCTTGCCCATAAAGAGATGGGTGATAGGTAGGGATGAGTAAGCGGTTATGTGACACTCAGAGGATTTTGTGGTGAAGTCAATTTATTTATTTATATATTTATTTCAGTTTTCATTGGGTTATTTGATTTGATTTGGGAGATTACAAAAGGATCTTTGTTCATTAACATGTTTTAAAGGTTCTCAAGTGCATGCAGAGTTTTGGGTAGATGCTCTCTAATTGAAGAATATAAAATTCCAAATAAAGTCAGTTTGATTTTGGAGGAAATGAAGGAAGCATATCTTGGACAGCTTGACCTTAAATACAAAATGGCAGCTGTTTGAAGCTGCTCAGAGGATGTTGGAAGGGTGGCAATGGCTTGGTGTCATAGGCAGGAGCGGCGCCAGGGTTTTTGGCGCCCTAGGCGGGGGTCCTTCCGTGTTCCCGGTCGTTGGCGGCAATTCGGCGGGGGAGTCCTTGTGTGGCTTCTGGTCTTCGAGGCACTTTGGCTGCGGGTCCTGGAGCAAGTGAAGGACCCACTGCAGAATTGCCACCAAACACCCTGAGTGCGGAAGGACCCCCTGCCGCCGAATTGCCGCTGAGGGTGGCAGAATGCCGCCCCCACAAATCCTAGTGCCCTAGGTCTCCTAAGCGCCGAGGTCTCCTAAGTGGAAGTGCCGGCCCTGGTCATAGGCTTTGCAGTGTGCCCTTGCATGTTATTATGTGCAATATCACCATCGTTTTGCATTTTATCAGATCGCAGTCATCTCTGCGTATGTGTGTTTTGTTGGTATATATGTATGATAAATATATGTCTGTAAAAATCTGTTTTCAGTTTAACTCTTTTTCCTTTTTTTTCTTTGAAGTTATAAACTGGGATTTTCAATGAGCCAAGGGAGTTAGGCTCCCTACTTCCATTTATAGTCAACTGGCGTTGAAGGCCTAACATCCTTAAACTAGTTTGAAAATCCCAGCCATGTTCAGTACCCCCAGCTCTTTCTCAGTTGTGGGTTCACTTGCTTCAGTTCTATAATGAAGTAGAGGAAATACTGATTTAATAAGAGATAGACTTACTGTTGTTACCAAAGATTAAGAAAAAACCCAAACCCCTAACCAAAATGGTTTGTGATTTTATTCTTTCCAATAAAAAAGTGTTGTTTTTTTAAAAAGTGCATATTTAATCTGGTAGCACTTTCCAGTTCGATGAGACAAATAACTTCTGACAGTCAAGTTGATATTTTATGCTTTGCATGCCAGCAATTGTCATGAAAACAACTTGAATTTTTCCACTGTAAATAATTAGAAGTTAGGAAGTATGTGCACAGGTGTGTGTGTGTACCTTCCAAATGCATGGGAATTCAACAGAAAGGACTGTTTTGTGAGATGAAAAGATGCTGAGCCAAGCTGGACTGAATGGACTCACTGGACTAACTTAATTCAACATAGGGAGCAGATGCTAAACAACAAAAGGGTATGAAATAGGCAAGAGAAGAAATAGGCAGATAAACAAGGCTCAGGAGAGGCAATGTGAGGCATTTTGTTTGAACAAAATCTGGGAAACACATGTCCTAAACGTAAAGGTTGAATACCCCTTGATGTGGAAGTGATTTACAGATGCTGACAGCACATTCCTTCGTGAAGCAAAAATAACATTAGTTTCTTTTGATAGCAATGTATCTGCCTCATCTGAGTCTTTTTCCACTTGATAAAGAACATTCATCGCCACTGCAGTCCATGGCCCAGTTCTTTGCTCAGGAGCACAATCACTGTCTGCCTCTGTAAATTCACCTACAGATCAAGTTGCACTCAGGTAACAATTGCTGTTCAGCAGTCCTTCTCTAATATTTCTCCTCTTGGCTTGGAAGTTTGTTTATAACAAGGAAGGAAAAAAGCCTAAAAAGAAAAAGGCCAAATGCACATGGTTGGTTGACAACATTATATAATAACTAATCTTATTGTGAAATTTAGCCCATGGTGGAGGAACTATGTAAAGTGTTCTGCACCATGCAAACTTCACTTAAACTACACCTGTGGGGCCGTATCATTGTCAGTGATCCAGTGAATAGGCCAGTGGATTGGAATTTGGGAGACTTGGGTTCTTCCTGGCTCTGCTGCTAACCTTGGGAAAACCATTTCCTCTCTTTGTACGCCCCTCACACCATTTGTCTGTTTAGATTGTGAGCTCTCAGGGGCCCAGACTATATCTTATTGTGTTTCCAAATAGTACCAGTAAAATGAGTCCCTAATGTTGGAGTCCTGAGCGTTTAGTTAGTACAAATAATACTTGGCAAGGTTTTGGTGGTATGGACTTCATGGAAATGCAGTTCTGCTATGAAAAGAGATGGTTACTGGCAACTTCATATTCAACAGATCTATCTCCTGATTCTCTTCAGTCACATTTGGTCACTTTACAGACTGAAATACATTTTTTACTGCCTTTTACAGCCCTTACCGTTACAAAACCAATACAGCTGCAGGTGAGTGAACTATAGTCTTTTTCATCTTGTGCATCATCAGCAGAACAGCTTACAAATTTCCAATCAGTACTTCACTGAAAGAAATGGAATTGCACAGGGGTCTGTGAGAAGATAATTTGAAGGCAATGGTCACTGTAAAGGCATTATATAAAGAAAATGGAATAGCAAAGGTGCATAGTAGGGTTACCAACTTTCAAATCACAGAAAACCGAACACCCCCGCCCTGAGGCCCCACCCCCTCTGCCCCCTGCTCACTCTATCCCCCCTCCCTCTGCCACTTGCTCTCCCCCACCCTCACTCACTTTCACTGGGCTAGGTCAGGGGATTGGGGTGCAGGAGGGGGCTGAGGGATCTGGGCTGGGGGTGCAGGCTCTAGGGTGGGGCCAGGGATAAAGGGTTTGGGGTGCAGGAGGGGGCTCAGGGCTGGGGCAGGTGGTTGAGGTGTTAGGGTGGGGTGGGGTACAGGCCTCAGGAGGGAGTTTGGGTGCGAGAGGGGATTCTGGGCTGGGGCAAGGAGTTGGGATGCAGGAGGGGGTTCATGGTTCCCGGCCAGTGGGAGCTGTGGTTACAGCACTTGTGGTGGGGGCAGCACATGGAAGCTCCCTGGCCACCCATGTGCTTAAGGGCCACAGGGACCTGGCAGCTGCTTCCAGATGCGGAATGGAACCAGGGCAGGCAGGGAACCTGCCTTAGTCCTGGGCCTCTGCTGTGCAGCTGGCCAGACTTTTAACGGCCCTGTTGGTGGTGCCGACCGGAGCCACTAGGGTCCCTTTTCAACTGGGTGTTTCAGTCAAAAACTGAGTGCCTGACAACCCTAGTGCATAGCTGGGCCTGTAGAACTTCTGTTATTGGTGATAATCTTTGTGATGGAGAGAAGCCCACTTGATTCTCAGATCTCCAGTTGAATTTTCAGGGCGGGCAGTGAGAAAATTTTTATTTGTTAGCAGCTTCAGTGTACTTAATACAGAGAAATCTTAAACATGGAACCAATAATGCTATTTATACAGAGTCATTTTTCAGTGGTGCAGAGGGCCTTTTGTGAGGGGTTGTATGTAGCCTGATTTCATCCAGTTCTCTCAAAATATTGTTTATTTCCAAAGTAGAAACAAAGTTAAGAAATCTAATGGTCTGCAGGAAAATGGCTTCCTCAAGCAATCAGTAGCACAACTGGTGTTCCAGTACTTCACTGATATTTAAAGGATAGTTTGTTGTTTGTTTATGATATAGTCTCTTCAGGGCCGGCTCCACGCATCAGCTGAAGAAGCAGGTGCTTGGGGCGGCCAATACCAAAGGGCGGCACACTGGCTGCTATTGGGGCGGCATATCCCGGTCTTCGACAGCAATTCGGGGGCAGGTCCCTCAGTCCCTCTCAGAGCGAAGGACCTGCCACTGAGTTGCCGCCAAAGAGTGGAGCGGTGCGATCGTGCTGCCGTGGCCTTTTTTTTTTTCTGCTCTTGGGGTGGCAGAAAACCTGGAGCCGGCCCTGAATCTCTTTGTACATCCATTAAATTTTGTGTTGCATATCTTATGAGTATTGTGTGTGCTGCACCAGTGTAAGTGGTGACAGAATGAGATTGAAGGTCTCTCACCCTTATTTTTGAATTTTCTGGCTTGCTGTCCTTTGACTCATGTATTGAATTTTGACAATATTTTTGTCTCAGAGAGGCTTACAAAGCATATTTACCAATAGGAACAAAATGGATGCACTGGAGCAGTTCCAGGTCCTTGGGAATATTAAAAAACAGGTTTACTCCCTCCTTGTCCCCCACCCCCAGCAAATATTGTTAACTTGTGGAACAGTTCATACATTATGTGGCCACGTGGGCCTTCTGCAAAAGCTTTCAAATTAGGTTAAACCACCTCCCCTATATATAATTAAAATGAGATAAATAAATGTATATTGCAGGCAATTTTTTTTATAAACATGCACTGTGTAATTAATAGAGTGCTTTGAACAGATGTGTGTGTAAACACAACAGATAATTACACATGTTCATTGAAATAAAAATCTTTGACTATCCATAGAAAAATGAGAAATACCCTCATACTACACATTTAAAACCTCTGTGTCTGGTGGTTTTCAGTTTTCAATTTTTTTAAAATTGCAAGTTAGCAATAGAGAGTAAGATGTATTATCAACAAAAGGCTTGACAAATTCCTTTAATGAACAATGTATATGACATTGGAGAGGTTATGAGTTCAAATCATGAATTCCAAATCAGCAACCTTCTTTTCATTGATCAAGCCAAGATTCCTTTTTCAAGTTTTCTTAAGATAAATACACTCTTGTGTGTCAGGGTTTCTGCCCTGAATAAGGTTTTATTTATTAATTAACTCTCTAAAAACAGGTTTAAAATAAAAGTGCTGCTGCAACCTTAGCCATCATAGCACAATTAGTTTGGCTGCAATTCTGCTGTAATCCCAAAACAGTAACAAAGAAAATTGTCGTATCAGATAGATTCCATCTGTCCTCTGTACAAAAAAGTTCTGAGTATAACCCTTTACATATGACTATATCCTTCTCTGTCAATTCTTTTTCCAATATCAAAACTGCATCTAACTTTTCAAAAATAAATTAAAAGTTTAGGAGAAGAATATCTGAGGTTGACAAAAACTGGTTATGTAAAGACAGAAATCAAGGCACGGGTTAAGGAAATTATTTAAAGCAAGCCCTAGAATGTATTGTATACTTCAAAGGTAGCATGGGGGGCATGGCATTTATCAATATACGAAGATACTTTTACAGTCCTACTCACCATAATATCTGTGCAGAACTACCAATAGTTTTTCTGTTGTGTTGATTTACTACTAAAAACACATACAAGAAATGATGGCAAAATAGGAAGCTAAGTTTATTTCCGTTACTTCCCCTCCGCCCCCCCCCAAAAACCTCCATTAAGCATGTGTACGATTCTCTTCAGCATAGATAATTGCATCTCAGCACACTTAGACGTATTTCTAAAAGACTGACAAAGACAAGTGATCATATAATTTTGTGTGTGTACATGGGCAGAACAAGGCACTAAGATTTGTTTTAACTGAAATAGGTGCTACTAAGTAGATTTTGCAGTGCAGTAGAATATTTGGTGATATGGACAGGAAAGAGCATATGGATAATTCTAGAAAAGGATGGTTGGAAGAGGAGTGATCTACTTTTCTGAGCACAGAACTGTGAACCAGGACTTCCTGACTTCTGTTTCCATCTCTGAATTTGGGCAAATTACTCAATTTCTCTGCCTCGGTTTCCTCAGCTGCACACTGAGAATAGTGTGTATTTTTCTCCCTGAAAGAGATGATGTAGGTATTAATAAGTCAGAGTGCTTATGGTGAAAAAGATGCTATGTAAGTACTAAGTATTATTAAAAAGGGCATGAATGAGAAGTTTAAGCTAATAAAATGTAATTATGAGGAAAAAGCAGGTGCTGAAAGATACACAGATTACAGCTTCCCTGAAAACAAAGGCTTGGCAGCATAGCTGTCACCTACAAGACTAATATTCATTCCAGCACTGGCATTGGCAACAGAACAACTGAAATATTTCTGTAAGGATGAAGTGTCCTGGAGCAATGGCTCCAAATATTTGGCATAATTTGATTTTTTTTGTTAGAGTTGGGCATTCATGTTGCTGTTTTCCAACAGATTTCTTGGGAAAAAACATAAATCAATCATATACTCTGCGCACCACTGAGAAAATGATTCTGTAATCCCTTATTTTTAGCTCTTCAGCTATCCACAGTCATGATCCTTCAAACTCTTATAAACACAAGTAACTTTATGCACTTGAGTAGTCGTATTGAAATTAATGGGACTACTCTGTACATAAAGTTACTCTTATGTAAGAGTTTGCAGGATATTAGGGCCTTAGTTCTTAGACCATGTGTAATGATTTGGGGGATCTGTTGGTACAACTTATACATTCTGATTGATATTATAGAACTTTGCCCTGAAGAACTTTAAATCAGAAAAGGGTCTTCAGGATAGTTCTCAACTCTGTTGCCTTCTTTAGCAACAATAAGGCAATTAAGCCTCAAAGACTCCCATTCAAGAGTCTCTCTAAGCATTCACTACACAGGTTACTAAGTACATTTTAAAATTCTTCTTTCTTTTATTGCAAAGGCACTTTCAGTGCCCTCATGTTTGGTTTTGCTTCTTGGCTTTTGACTTTAAAGTCTACACAGCCTGTATCTGTAAACAATTTTATCAGCTGCATGAGTAAGTGATGGCACAGAGGCCAAGCCTGGCTCAGACTCCCTGAAGATGACTGATGATGCATGCCCCACAAATAAGGAGAAGCTTCCAGTACAAATGATGTTACTGAGCAATTTATCTGCTTCTTCCTTATAGGCTGCCTATTAAGAGAGGAGGAGTGGCTGTCCTCCAATCCTGGTAAGGGTGGCATATTGCAATAAAAAGTTTTCTGTGCAGAAGATAAACCATCTACTGTCACTGCTGCATCTGGAATTAGCAGGGGATAGTGGAGTAAAAGAAAGAAAACTGGTAATGCCAATTACAGCTGCTATTTATTGCCTTAACCATCTCTGAAATCCTTGCCCTGACTTTACAAGCACTCTCAATTCCTTTCCTCTTAATGGTGCTGCATTTGCTATGACAGGGACCAGCACATACCCCTAGTTTTTGCTTTGTGCATGGGACCTCTTGCAATAGAATTGCAAAGCTTTATTAGTTCTGGTAAAAGAAATGAGGATGTTCTCTCTCCCAGTTGTTATTGCTGTTACTATTAGATTCACCATTCACAAGCTGCCTCCCAGACTGCAAAGGAATAAAAACTGAAACTATGTGCTTCCAAATTCAAGAAACTAGAGAGCTGTTTGTGTAATGGTCTGAGCAAACAGCAAGGAACTATCCATTTATTCCAGGAACTCTTGAGTTCTATTATTTGTTTGTACTGTGATGGTGGTTAGGAACTTTAGTCATGGACCAGAGTCCTTGCGATGCTCTGACCCTTATATCCTGCATATAGCTTTGCAAAGTCACTTAACCTCTCTGAAACAGAGAAAATAGTACAGCAATACTCCAGAGGGATTGATTCTTCACTCTCTTGCACATTGCATAGTCATTTACATAAACATGAAGTGGGCATAAACAGTTAACAAATCAGTACTCCATGCTCTTATGTGGGTGTAAATGGCTAAACAAGGTGCTAAGCAGTGGTGAATCAGGCCCCAGGTGTTAATTTGTCACAAACTACATATTTTTGCAATATGCCTCCAGATGTTTCTCCTAAGACAGTTAGAATTCCCTCTCTCTCCAAATATTTCTATTTGTGACTGAATATTTCTAGTCCCATGGCTAGGAATCAATCCTGAGAAAATATATCACATCAAGCAGAATTCATCCTTTGAATGTTGATTCTCCCCTCAGGGGCAATACACACATTTCATTTTCACCATGCACAGTTTCGCTTGTGAAAGCTTCTCTTATTCATGCCAAAAACTCATACAACTGTACTGGGGAACATTTTAGCTGCCAGCTTTTTTTCTTTTCCATTTGCAAGTTCAGCAAAAAAAAGAAAAGAAAAAAAAAAGAAAGACAGTTCTCCTCAACATACAAAATGCTTTTGCACAATAGCTCTAACTGCTGCTATCACATCCTCTGTTGCTAGAACCATTTATCAGCTCTCTCTTACTGACAGGGCAAGGTTCAGTCTCAGAATATTACCATGTTAGGAAAGTGCATACCAATATACAACATAGGAACTCTGGGTACAGCAGGTCATTAGACACTCTTGGTTACTTTGTGGCACTTGAGCTGTCTTGTGAATATGTTTTTTATTGAATTTTTATACAATTTAAATTTAAATTACAGGTGGGACAATGGGTATAACAGCCTCAGACAGAAACTAAACAGTACTTTAGCTTCAATGGAAGTCATGTGTCTAAATCTTTTAGTAGGTATAAGGCCCTGTGGGTCTCAAACCCAGATTTACAGAGCTGCCAGATAATGGACTACCCAACAGCAGCTATAACCAGCTCATGTTCTAATACCCACCACCTGTTGTGGACACAGACCATGGGAAGTCTTACTTCACGGGGTCTGACAAGCAGCAGCCTCATGGCTCCTGATTGGCACCCTGCCCTATATAAACCCAAGGGATAGTCCAGGAAGTGTCCAGGACTGTGTGCAGATCTCCTGTAACTGCCACAATCATTCGTGCTCCCTGTTCTTGAACTCCTGGCTTTGACCTTGGCTTGATTTACACCTCACTTCCTGACCAGGGCTATGAAACCTGACTGGGATTCTAATCCTTGGTATTGACCCTGGCTGGAACTTGACTACAAACTCCTGTGCTACTCTCAGCCTCAGATCTGACCCTGCTCTGAGCCTTGGTCCTGATTACCCGTGTCAGGATGTTGACAGTAGTCTGTGAGAATCTCAATCCTATTATCATATGTCTGATGAGACCTCTTACCAAAATCCCAGAATGGAGTCCTCAAATTTAGGAGACCTTCAGATCCAGAGCCAACTGTTGCCTCTCAGGGCTGGTCTACACTACGGGGGAAAATCGATCTTAGGTACGCAACTTCAGCTACATGAATAACATAGCTGAAGTCGAAGTATCTAAGATCGAATTACTCACCGTCCTCATGGCGCGGGATCAATGTCCGTGGCTCCCCCTGTCGATTCCACAACTCCATTCGGATTGGTGGAGTTACGGAATCGATATAAGCGCTTTCGGGGATCGATATATCGCGTCTAGATGAGACGCGATATATCGATCCCCAAGCAATCGATTGTAACCCGCCGATACAGCGGGTAGTGAAGACGTACCCTCAGCTTGATCTACATGGAACACCACGGGAAAGCTACTAACTGCATTATTTTTAATTAGTTAGGCCAGACATCAGGTGTCCTTCCAGTGATCAGTAAATGGCATGAAGAGACAGTTTAGACACCCTGAAAAATCTCACAATGTAGTGTGTGTCTACCAGAAGATGCAAGACAATAATATTAGCTGGCTGTAAGAATTATAAGAAGGGCAGATAACACTGCTCTACAGCCAAAATGCTTCTGAAATAAATGTAGTCGAACTTTATTAATTCTGGGTCACTGAGAATGAAAATGATGCTTAAAATTGTTGATTGGCTCTGGTTTTCAAGATATGCTGTTGGGTCAGTATATACGACCCTTGACTTGGGAATGGCGGAGGATAAGTGAGTTATAAAGGGAAAGGATCTCAATTTAAACCAGAAATGACTAAAATACATCTTTTACTGGATCTATGAATAAATCTATGACTGGGTTTGGACAGTACTTGCTTTTTAGGCAAAACAATGAATAATGCAATCTGAAGCTGGTATTACGTCATACATGATATGAATTGCTTCATGTTATTCCTAGAAGTCATGGATGATGCAATCATAACGAAGCTTACGTCACTCTGCTGAACAAATTGCCCTATATCAGCTCTAGAAATCATACAGTGTCGTGCTCTCTTATTTGTCAGTGTTTGATTTTGCAAAGGGACACATTTCTGTTTAGCCAGAGTGAGCAGAGATGCCTCGTACTTGTGTGAACTGTGCAGATAACTTCTGCTATGTTTATGGTGAAGTGACTTTTGCATCACAAAAGCGCAGTATAACCTCTACGGTTAAGAAAGCCTATTACCTTTATTTTGGGTGCAAAATTGGAGATCAGGACAAGAGGTGGGCCCCATGCATATGCTGCAACACTTGTGCGACAAATCTTCGCCAGTGGTTGAACAGGAAAAGGAAATCTATGCCTTTTGCAGTGTCAATGATTTGGAGAGAGCCAACAGATCATACCGGCAATTGTTACTTCTGCATGGTGCCTCCAGTTGGGAAAGGTGTGTCAAAGAAGAAAAAGTGGACTGTGCATTATCCAAACATTCCATCAGCTATATGCCCAGTACCCCAAGGAGAAGGACTGCCGGTTCCTGATGCACCAGAATCATTCTCACTTGAGTCAGACGAGGAAGAGGAAGAGGATGAAACTTCTGGTCCTGAACCATCAATTTCACAGGACCCATGTTTTCTCCCATCCTCCTCCTCTGAACCACACCTCATAACACAAGGTGAACTGAATGACCTTGTCAGGGATTTGGAACTACCCAAGAGTAAGGCAGAGCTGTTGGGCTCCAGACTACAGCAGTGGAATCTCCTGGCAGGCTATCAGGGCAAATGAAGCCCATCAATGCTTGCAGACTATTGCTGGACAGTGACAAGAGATGCTCCATTTAATGAATACAAGAGACAAGCCAAGAAGCGCCGAGTAGACACTGAATAGGACTAAAGTATGTACATAATAGTTTATTGCCTTTTGTTTCATAATAATTTTATTTATATAACCGTTTTGCTGATTTTTAAAGTGTTACATAAACAGGACAGGTGAAATATTATCATGTAAAGCAACCATAAACACATGAAAAGACCTAGGTTTACAATTTATGATTAAAACTCTACTATCTACACAATATACATAGACATAAAATGTAAAAACTTAAATACCTTAGAAACAGTAGCCAATCAGTTGTTTTAATTGTCATATTTGAATTCAGCACATCAAAATACATAATAAACATCACATTTTATCTCTGAAGCAGACGACTTCTCAAAAATTGTAGACCAGTGTAATCAAAAGCAGAGTTGTTGCACTATACCTGCAAGATTTCATAGAATCTAACAAGAGAGCATTTCTGAGTGGAGAGAGCCACACAGTAGAATGTATATGGATAAAAATTCCAAGTAATAGGAATAACCACCTGTAGATGAATTAAAATACTCCTAGAAAGTCTTCTGGTCTAGACCATTGTATCACCTGCAGTGTTTTTGCTGAGCTTCTGTTCTTTCTTAGGTTTTGTCTACACTGTACACTAACCACAGGGTAAGTAATCACATGATTGTCAACTCATGGTAACCTGTCCAGCTACTGCGTTACCACATTGTCCATATTAGCATGTGGCTGTCATGCCCCATGTCTGCATGTTGCCATGACAAACAATACAGTTATCTGGGCTTGTATTCAGAGATATGTAGCATCATAAATCACAGCATTGCTTTATGCTCTCATTCATAAGGTGTTCTGGTGCAATTTGTCTATTCACTCTTGGAATTATGAGAGGAAATGGTCTAGGTCCACAAAATTAATTCCTTGGCAGTAACCCAGCTGTCATGATGGTATGGTGTTACGTGCCGAAGGTATAGATCCTACTCTACCTAATTATCAGGACTAAGAGCTTCTGTTTTTTATGGCGGCAGTGTTTCTTTTTTTGTGCCTCTTCACAAACTGCTGCCAGGAGATACTGGCAGGGTTTCAAAGGCTGTTTTGGGCCAGAGAAGATGGAGACAACAGCTTGCAATTATAAGCAGCACAACAGCAGCAACTGAATGGGACCTAATGCAGTTTTTAACAGTGGATGGTGCCTAGGCAGACCACGATTTCTGCGCCAAGAACACATACACACATAGGCAAGACCACATTGTGATTGAAACTAGGGTTACCAGAACACCTGGTCAAAAGGGACCCTGGAGGCTCCGCTCAGCATCACTAACTGGGCCATTAAAAGTCCGGTTGGTGGTGCAGCAGGGCTAAGGCAGGCTTCCTGCCTTCCTTGGCTCTACGCGGCTCCTGGAAGCAGTGGCATGTCCCCTCTCCGGCTCCTAGGGGTAGGGGCAGGCCGAGGGCTTCACGCACTGCCCCTGTGCCAAGCGCCAGCTTTGCAGCTCCCATTGGCCAGGAATCATGGCCAGTGGGAGCTGTGAGGGCAGCGCCTGCAGACAGGACAGTGTGCAGAGCTGCCTGGCCATGCCTCCTCATAGGAGCTGGAGGGGGAACATGCCACTCCTTCTGAGAGAAGCTTGAGATAAGCGCTGCCTGGAACCTGTACCCCTGACCCCCCTCATGCCCCAATCCCCTGCCCCATCCCTGATCACCCTCCCACTCTCAGAACTCCTTGGTCCCATCCCAAATCATTCTCCTACACCCCAAACCCCTCATCCCCAGCTCCACCCGGGAGCCTGCACCCCCAGCCAGAGCCCTAACCTCCCCATACCAAAACTGCATGCCCTAGCCATGATGCCCCTCCCACCCTCCGAACCCCTTGGTCCCAGCTCGGAGCAACCTCCTGTACCCCAGAGACCTCAGCCCCACCCCAGAACCTGCACCTCAGCGGAGCCCTCACCTCCAGCTTGAGCGCTCATCCTACCCCCGTTCCCCAACCGTCTGCCCCAGCCCTGATCCTGCTCCTACCCTCCGAACTCCTCAGTCCCAGCCTGGAGCACCCTCCTGCATCCCAAGCCCCTCAGCCCCACCCCAGAGCCTGCACTCTCAACTGTAGCTCTCACACCTCTCCGCACCCAACCGTCTGCTCCAGACCAGAGCCCTCCCTGCACCCCAGGCCCCTCATCCCCAGCCCAGAACCCTCTCCTGCACCCCAAACTCCTCATACCCAGCCCCACCCCAGAGCCTGCGCCCCTAGCTGGAGCCCTCACCCCCTCCTACACTCCAACTTCCTGAGCCAGCCTGGTGGAATGAGAAGGAGCGGGGCCTTGGAGAAGGGGCAGGGCAGGGGGCAGAGCAAGGGTGTTCGGTTTTGTGCGAGTATAAAGTTGGCAACCCTAACTGAAACATGGGATGACTTGCAGTAGGCCAAGAACTTTTGCATATCATCAGTGGAGTATTTGTGTCAACTGTGATTTTAGGCGACTCAGGTGAATGAAGCCTTATCCTGATGTGCTCCACCAAGACAAGAAGCAGTTTAGCTACATACTGAGTAGGTGCAGAATGGTGGTGGAATTTGCCTTTGGCCAACTGAAGGTCAGAGGGTGCTCCTTACTGACTTGTTTAGACTGCAGTGTTTAATGCCATGTGTTTGATCATATGATTGGGGCATATGGTGTCATTTATAATGTTTGTGAACTTAAGGGACAGTACTTCAGGATGTAATAGGTTGCTGACAATTATGGGTCAAGCTGAATTACAGACAACCAGCAATTGAATTTATTGCTCCAGGGTCTGCTACAGCAAAGACCATAAGGGATGCCACTTGTGCTTGCATATTCAAGTTGTATGGTGAGTAGTGTGACTTAATAAGAGGATTGTGCTGAGGCCTATACCTTACACTGAAATAAATTGTAAACAGGGATTCTGATGGCCCAGTTAGTCCATTTGATGGCACTTGGGAGGAGACAGCAATCTAATGATTAGACCCAGTGGGCGAGAGCCAGAATGGATAGTTCCTATACAGGAAAACTGCAGGGCCACTTTTGCAGCTGCTTTTGACTCACTGTCGATACTGCTATACCAGTACTGGTTGCCTGAGGAGTTAGTGTTCCTAGCAGAGGAACTACACCTTGACACATTTAGCTGTGCAAACATCAATGACTGTATTAAAGGCTGGTTTTCAGTAGAATCAGGGGTACACCAGAGATGCTTTCTCTCATCTTCATTATTTAATAGTCTGTTAGAACATCTGATGTTAAAGCTCATTGAGGACAGATGATGAAGTTTGAAATTTCAAGATCCATCTTTAGAGGATCTTGAGGATGGAGATGATATTGGCTTACTTGGAAAGACTACTGACCAGCTACAGCTAATGCTGAAAGAGCTGAGGAAAACTGCATAATCTTGGTTCTCAAACTGTGGGTCAGGACCCCAAAGTGGGTAGCAACCCTGTTTTTACAGGGTCACCAGTACTGGCATTAGACTTACTGGGACCCAGGGCTGAAGCCAAAGTCTGAGCTCTACCACCCAGTGCTGAAGCCGAAGCCCCGGGGCTTCAGTCCTGGGCGGCGGATCTCAGGTTTCTGCTTCAGCTCTGTGCAGCGGGGCTCAGTTTACAACCCCCTGAACCCCATATATTAATATATAATATTTTTAAAATCTTGTGGGGTTTTTCTTTAAAATCAGTCTCAGGCTGTTTGAGGGCCTGACTAATGCCTTATGAATGGATGGGGATGGCAATACTGTGTATATGCAGTAGGACTCAGTCACATACTGAAAAGCAAAATACAGCAAATAATTCCTAGTAATGCAACTATTATGCATGAGATCCGACCCTCCCCTTTCATACAGCCAGGGGCGGCTCTAGACATTTTGCCACCCCAAGCACGGCGGCATGCCGCGGGGGGCGCTCTGCCGGTCGCCGGACCCGCAGCTTCAGTGGACCTCCCGCAGGCGTGCCTGCGGAGGGTCTATTGGTCCCGTGGCTTCGGTGGACCTCCTGCAGGCGTGCCTGCGGAGGGTCTGTTGGTCCAGCGGCTTCAGTGGACCTCCCGCAGGCATGCCTGCGGAGAGTCCACTGGTCCTGTGGCTCCACTGAAGCCGCGGAACCAGCGGACCCTCCGCAGACACACCTGCCAGAGGTCCACCAGAGCCACAGGACCAGCTGACCCTCCCGCAGGCATGCTGCTGAAGGCTGCCTGCCTCCTGCCCTCCTGGCGACCGGCGGAGCGCCCCCCGTGGCATGCCACCCCAAGCACGTGCTTGGCGTGCTGGGGCTTGGACTGCCCCTGCAAACAGCAGTGAGAATCTAGAGTAATTAAGTTGAAGTCAGCAGAGTTATATACTAACGTAAGTGAAAGATGATCATGTCCAGGAAGCAATCGGTTGAATTGTCCCAGTCTTTCCATGGCTTACATACGGTATCTTGCTCCTTAATCCAGTTGATGCTTATTTTTGTAAAAGCAAAGTAGATAAAATACTTCTAACTGCATGATACCAAGAATAATATTGAATGCCTTCCTCTTTCTCAATGAGGCAAAAACCTAAAGAGACAGTTCTAGTTTTAATCAACTGAGTGAACAGAGGTAAGTTCTGATCGCAGTTACAGCCGTGTAAATCTGGTATAACTTCATTGGCTTCTTTGGAGTTCTCCAGATTACATGAGCATAACTGAGATCAGATTTTTGCCCATTATTTTGTGCCACCAAATATAACAATTGTAAGAACAAAGAAGAAAAAGAAGATGTAGAGTTCACATTAAAATTGGGACAGCTCAGCCTACTGAAATAAGATAGCTCTCCAGCTCACGATTGGCACATAAGACAGTAGCATAGCCCATCACACTTGTTTGTTGAAGGTGGCAGAGTAGTGGAGAAAACTTGATATTCAATCAGTGGCTTGTTAAAGAAAGTGTTGTACAACAATTCCACATTAATGGAATAGTAACAGTTGACTGCTTAGTTTTGAGCAATCAACTTGTGATGCACACCGAGGATTTTCTGTTGTATACAAATGTTATCCTAATTAGTCCCTAGTCAGAGCTAGGTGAGTTGGACAATAAAATGATTTCCTTTTAGGAGGGTAAAAGATGATCTGATTGGAATTCTCCTACACATGAACAGTTATCATTACTGAAATCTATGAGTCTGTTTTTATGGTCATTACTTTTTACTGAAATGATATATTTGTATTATAGTCTGTGAATTTGTTTATACACCACATGCAAACTGTTAACTGAAATACAGATGGAAAGGCTGTGATTTCAAGATATTATGACTGCAATGTTCATAAATTCAGTTCATAATGCACAAGCCCAGCATGCAAGGCTTTATTAAGTTGGCTTTTCATTGCTATTATAAAGAGGTGCTTGAGGACAAGCTGTGAACTAACATTTTCCCAAACCAAGCAGAGGACTCTGAGGATCTAAGTTGTTATTTGCAGAAGACAAACGATGGGTATCCCTGGAGCAAGGCCTGAGATTGTAATGTGCAAGAAAAAATGTCTTTTCACTATAACTGTTTTCTCTTTATTCCCAGAACAGATGACAAAGGCAGGCGCCATGTAAACAATTCACATCAGGGTTTAACCCTATAAGGAAAATACAAACAATTCCTGTGATTCCATATACCAATGTGTTGGTGTTAAATACAAATTATAATTTTAGAGAAAATGTGCACTGGCTAATAATGTGGTTCAACAAAATGACGTATTGGCTTATTATGGTATAAAGAAATAATCCTTAAAGGGGTATACAGATTCCATACATTATTAAAACATATTTAAACATATTAAAACATATCCACCTGCTGACCCAAACACTTTTGGGTGTAGGCAGCAGTTTATAGAAGACTTTACTCAGGATTAGAGAATATTTTTCATCATTTAATTAAATTTGCTTGATTGTCTGCTCACCTTGTGTGTTTGCTGTCCTTGAATATTCTAATAGTTTATTGGCAGGAATATTTGTGGAAACTGTCTTTAAGTAGAATATTCAAGCTAATTAATGAAAAATGAATTTTGAAGTAATAAATTTGAATATTTTTACTGAAAAACACATTTTTAGAGTTAGTCGTAGCCAAGGAGCAGAAACAAACCATGTGATCTGACCTCCTCCACCCCCGCACACACACAATAGTGTATTGCAGCATTTCTCAAACTAGAGGTCCCAATCCAAAAGGGGGTCGTAAGGATATTGTGTGGGGGGGAGCGTCATGACATCACAAAAATATTGCAATAACTTTTGGATTAGGAGTTCTCAAACTTAATTGCACCGTGGCCCCCTTCTGACAATGAAAATTACTGTACGATCCCAGGAGAGGGAGCAAAGCCTGAGCCTGCCCCAGTCCCACCGCCCCAGATGTGGGGGCCAAAGCCCCAGCCTCGCCACTCAGTGGGGGCCTGTACCTGAACCCCGCCACCCATGGCTGAAGCTGTAGCCCTCAGGCTCAGCCCCGGGGCCCAGCAAGTCTAAACCAGCCCTGGTGACCCCATTAAGACAAGGTCATGACCCACTTTGGTGTCCCAACTCACAGTTTGAGAACTGCTGCTTTAGATCCTTTGTATTACATTACAGCACTTAAATAGTTAACCCTTAACAGCAACTGATGAAATCTGAAGCCAGACCTCCTGCTGTGTTTTACTGTATAGCTACTTAACTCTCATAAAGACCCACCCTTCTGCTGTGTTTTACTGGTCTGCTAAAAGTGATTGTGTCACTTTCCTAAGCATGGGCCTTGTTGTCATGGAATCTGACCTACCACTTTTGTAGAATATTGTTGAAGATGGCCCACCCCTACTCTAACAGTGGGGAAAAAAATAAAGGAAAAAATAAAAATATACAGTACTGTAATTTCTGAAATGAATTAATTCTGTAAAATCAGTGGGTCATTTTGTTATATGTGGCACCAGGAGAGGAGCTGAAGCCGACATAGATGGTAGAATCAGGAGTCATAAGTGCGGTAATAAAAACAGAAAGACCAGAAAATACTGAAGTTTTTATTTGGCATTTGGATTTACTTATGATGGCTCAGAAGACAATCTAAGTCCCCCGTGGGTGTTTTGTGAAGTTTTGGCCAATAACAGCCTAAAACCAAATAAACACCCTACATATGTGGAGAAGTCTGTGGAATTTTTTGAAAGAAAAATTCATGAACTTGAGCAACAAAAAACTGTTATATGTAAATCAGCAACCATGATAGCCAAAACTCTGGAGGTGTCTTATGCTCTTTTGCTTTTAATTGTTAGGGCAAAAAACTCTCAAAAAACCCATAGCCAAATCTCTTCTTATTTCCACAGCTGAAAAAAATGTGTGAGATTATGATTGGCAAAGCTGCTACCACTCAGATGAGCTCTATTCCACTATCAAATAATACAATGAGTTGTCATATTGACAATAAGTCCAATGACATACAAGAGAAAGTAGTGGAAATAATTATAAAGAGCAAGTTGTTTTCCTAACAGATTGATGAAAACACCGATGTTTCAGGAGTAGCACACTTACTGGTCTATGTTCGGTACATTTGGGAAAACACAGTAAAAGAAGACTTTCTTTTCTGCCAGGCACTGCTGACATATACTATGAGAAAGGAAATATTGAAGCTCCTCGATGTCTTCATAGCAGGAGAACACATTAACTGGAACAGCTGAGTAGGGATCTGCACTGTTACCAGGAAAGCTGTGTCTAGTACCAAGAGTGGGCTTGTCAACAGGCTTAAAGAAGTGGCCCCAGAAGCCCAGTGAACAAACTGCATGATTCACAGGTAGGCTTTTGCTGGTAGGAACATGGATTCTTATTGTATTTTGAGTGAAGCTGTAGAAATCATTAATTTTATTAAAGCAAAGCTGCTGAATTCCTGACTTTTTACAAGTCTCTGTGGAGAAATGGGATCAGGACATATTACTGCACACAGAGGTTTGCTGACTGTCACAGGGAAGAGTTTTAACCCGTCTGTTTGAATTGAGATTTGAGGTTTGTCATTTCTGACTGAAGTGGACTCTACCCTGGAGAAGCATTTAAGTGACATCAAATGGTTGGCAGCACTTGCATATCTAGCAGATTTTTTGATTGTTTAAATTCATTGAATGAGTCACTACAAGGAAAAGAAACATTCTCAAACTCAATGACAAAATTAATGCCTTTACTAAAAAACTGGATCTTTGGAAGTCACGAGTCAACAACAAAAATTCAAATGTTTTCAATGTTGAATGATCTCCTGGAAATCTCATCCAGTGATGTCACTGTTGGGAATATAAAAGAACACATAGCTGAACATATCTCTACACTCTTGTCATAACCTAGTCCCAGATTTGGACCTTAGCGTCCAAAATATGGGGGTTAGCATGAAAACCTCCAAGCTTAGTTACCAGCTTGGACCTGGTACTTGCTGCCACCACCCCAAAAATTAGAGTGTTTTGGGGCACTCTGGTCCCCCTGAAAAACCTTCCCTGGGGACCCCAAGACCCAAATCCCTTGAGTCTCACAACAAAGGGAAATAATCCTTTTTCCCTTCCCCCCTCCAGGTGCTCCTGGAGAGATACACAGACACAAGCTCTGTGAATCCAAACAGAGTGACTCCCCCTCTCCGTTCCCAGTCCTGGAAACAAAAAGCACTTTCCTCTTTACCCAGAGGAAATGCAAAATCAGGCTAGCAAATTCAACACACACAGATCTCCCCTGATTTCTTCCTCCCACCAATTCCCTGGTGAGTACAGACTCAATTTCCCTGAAGTAAAGAAAAACTCCAACAGGTCTTAAAAGAAAGCTTTATATAAAAAGAAAGAAAAATACATACAAATGGTCTCTCTGTATTAAGGTGACGAAATACAGGGTCAATTGCTTAAAAGAATATTGAATAAACAGCCTTATTCAAAAAGAATACAAATCAAAGCACTCCAGCACTTATATTCATGCAACTACCAAAGAAAAGAAACCATATAACTTACTATCTGATCTCTTTGTCCTTACACTTAGAAACAGAAGACTAGAAAGTAGAAACTACTTCTCCAAAGCTCAGAGGAAGCAGGCAGACAGAAAACAAAGACTCAGACACACAATTCCCTCCACCCAAAGTTGAAAAAATCTGGTTTCCTGATTGGTCCTCTGGTCAGGTGCTTCAGGTGAAAGAGACATTAACCCTTAGCTATCTGTTTATGACAACTCTGAGCCCAATTTTTGAAATATTTTGCTGATTGTGACCTAACTGCGTAAGAAACCCATTTGAGTACCAGTTGTCTCCAAATTCAAATCTCACCTTGAAAGCTCAAAGGAATTGACTGACATCTTGTGTGATTCCATTCTGAAGCAGGGATTCCAGTCCCAGCCTCTGGCTCACTTCTGGTTTTCCCTTGAAGCAGGCTATCCCTAAATCTCAACTGTAGCAAGTAAAGTGCTTCTCCCATTCACAACCATTTCCTTATGTGAATCTGGTTTCTCAGCTTTGAAGTACTTAAAGAATAAATACTGGGCAAAACTGAATGTGGAGGATAATGTAAGGGTCTGCTTCAGTTCCCTGGAGCTGCTGTTAATAGCCCACTTTAATTGATTACTCTCGTTATAGTTGGTATGGCAACACCAATTTTTTCATGTTCTCTGTATATATATATCTTCCTACTGTATTTTCCCTGCATGCATCCGATGAAGTGGGTTTTAGCCCATGAAAGCTTATGCTCAAATAAATTTGTTAGTCTCTAAGGTGCCACAAGTACTCCTTGTTCTTTTTGCTGATACAGACTAACACGGCTATCACTCTGAAACCTGAAAAAATCATGTGCTTCAAAACAGCAGCACCCCTTGCATTAAGTGTTCAGATACTTTTGTATATAGTTGTATATAAATCCACAGTCCTTGGATAATGTTATGATTATTGCCATAATCACTGGAAAAGGCTTCCAGCTCCCCAAACTGTGTACTGTTTATTTTTTGTCAGAAAGTATGTTTCTTAAATATCCACCTATTTATTCCTGAAAACTGTTGCTTTACACTTTTTGAAAGGCTTCAGCATCTTTGACTGCAGGAATAATTATTATATACTTCATTTAGTGCTCCTATGAGTATGTACTGTGATTTGCTATCATTTGTGTGAGTGTATGTGTGTGTGTGGGGGGGGGTCATCAGAGCCTGAAATATTTTCAAAGAGGGGGTCTTCAAACAATGTTTGAGATCTCCTGATCTACTGAATAAGCCATTGCCAAACACAGGCTTCTTTCAGAATACCATGTTTGCAGTGATAGAACTTTATTTCTTCTTCTGTGCTTATTTGACCCTTATAATTGGGTATTGTATTTATTATATGTACCTTGATATATTAGTTTATTATTGAAAATGAACTAAAAAAATTAACTGAAAACATTTCACTGTTTTCTTATTGAAGTAGTCTCCCAATTCCCTGCAAAACTAGAAAAACAAACCACAAAGGAATCCTATGTTATAATAGTCTTTTAAAAGCCCTTATTCTTAAAACTCTATAAATAGAAGGTGAAGAAATCTAGTCAGAGAAGGTTCCCACTCTTTAGCAATATCCATGGACCCTTATAGCTGTTGCTTTGTTCATAGGTAATTATAGTGACATTTGTGTAGTTTGTGCTGGTTTAACTTTAGTATCATTGGTCTGCCATGATTTTGTTTCTTTTTCCATTGTTTTAATCTGTAGATGCTCAAACTCTCTCTTTCTTGCACTCCAGAGATGGGACTCCAGCTTTTACACTGGGCACATGATGTAGCAGGCAGTCTTTCTCTTTCTTCTTTATCGTATGGGTGAGGATCATGGCTCCTGGACTCTTCACAATGATGTGGGCAATGGACAATCCTGCATATTGAGAGTAACTGTAGTATAAGAAGTGAGCCACCCCATTGCATAAACTTGCTTCCACTGAGTGGGAGCATCTGTTTTGGCTTTTGATATAATCCATATTTCCATCTAGGTCAGTGTCTCGGTCTGTCCCATACTTGTAAGGGTCAGAAGGTCATGTTTTGGATTTGAGACCATAATGCTTATGTCATGGTATAACCCCCACTCTGAACCTTAGCGTCCAAAAGATGGGGTACCAGCATGAATCCCCCTAAGCTTAATTACCAGCTTAGATCTTGTAGTGCTGCCACCAACCAGGACTTGCAGTGCCTGGTACCCTCTGGTCCCCCCAAAACCTTCTCAGAGGACCCCAAGACCCAGACCCCCTGGATCTTACACAAGGAAAGTAAACTCTTTCCCCCACTGTTGCCTCTCCCAGGCTTTCCTTCCCTGGGTTACCCTGGAAGATCACTGTGATTCAAACTCCTTGAATCTTAAACCAGAGAGGAATGCACCTTCCCCCCTCCTCTTTTCCCCTCCCCAAGAGGTAATACAGATTCAAGCTCCGTGAATCTAAAACAGAGGAATTCCACCTTCCCCCCTCCCTTCTCTCTCCCTGTCTCCCACCAATTCCCTGGTGAGTACAGACTCAATTCCCTTGAGCCTCAACAAGGGGAAAAAATCAGTCAGGTCTTAAAAAAGAAAAGCTTTTAATAAAAGAAAGGAAAAAGTAAAAGTTGTCTCTGTAATTAAGATGGTAAAGTTTACAGGGTCTTTCAGCTTATAGACACTAGAGAGAAGCCTTCCCCCCAGCACAAATACAAATTAAAATTCTTCCAGCAAAATACACATTTACAAATAAAGAAAACAATTAAAAAGACTAAACCACCATTCTACTTGTACTTACTATTTGAACAGAAAATTAGAGAGCCTGTAGGTACGTCTGGTCACTCTCAGAACCCAGAAAGAACAACAGACAAACAAACAACACAAAACAAAGACTTTCCTCCACCCAGATTTGAAAGTATCTTGTCTTCTGATTGGTCTTCTGGTCAGGTGTTCCAGGTTTACTGCTTGTAACCCTTTACAGGTAAAAGAGACATTAACCCTTAACTATCTGTTTATGACAGCTTAAAACATAAATTTAGTTATTTTAATTGCTACATTATTTTCTAATTGTATTACATGTTCAGCGGTGGCCTGTCCATATAGGCAAACTAGGCGGTCGCTTAGGGTGCCAAGTTAAATGGGATGCCAAATTTGAAGGGAAGAATGTCATTATTTCAATTCCTGTGCATGTATGGAGGGAATATGAATTATAATTCATTTCTCTGCATTTCTGAGAATGTATTAATATGTCAAATTTTTTATTTACTGGGAAAATAAATAATACTTTAGTGAATTTTTTTTTTCAGTTTGCGACATAGGGTTAAGATGACCCACTCCGCAATTTTGATAAGCAATAATTCAGCCACAATGAAACACCAGTGGCAAGAGCTGCAATGCTAGTGACACCTAACTCGAATATACATCAAGGTCGCATAGCTGGAAATTCATGTAGAGTGGAGATATCGTGAATTGATACAAGTCAAACGGTCATTTTAACACATCACAGGTAGATGGTTAAGAATCGAGTGATACTCTGGACAATTGTGTTTCTTGGTGCCAAAGAATAAAGAATAACATCTTTCAGCATTATAAATCCAAAATGTGAGTATCTTTAAGCATTATTAAACCTTAGCGTTATTATTGGGCTGTGCTTCACATGTACTAAATAAGGTCCAAAAAAGAAAAGTAACAGCATTAATGCTTAATAGACTATGAAAGTGATGATGTCACACTCCAAGCGGGTAACCGTCAGGAAGGGGATTACTTTCCAAACAACCGGTTTTGAGTTAAACATCGAAAAAGTCATTTTGTTCCGTGTAAACGCTGTAACTAACTGTTTTAATAGGTAAGTGAGTGTATGTTACTAATCACTGAACCTTTAAGCAGTGAAAAGACGTGTTGGGATGGCTGCAATGTGGTTTAAATTGCCAACCACATGGTGTGTCAGCCATCCTTAATGTTATAATGCTTGCAGTCAGGAGCACAGTACATAACAATATTCAAATGCCTCATGGCAGAAAGAGGAAAAAGAAAACCCTCAGGAGCTGAATATCATAAACAAAAGTCTGAGAAGGAAAAGAGCCAAGCAAAACAGCAGGGATTATTCCTGAAATATTTTCTCTTTAATTCAAATAAAGATGGAAGCAGTTCACAGCATTCAGATGAAGGAATTTTACTTGGAGAGGAGGTTAGCTCACATCCGCAGGGAAGCAGTTTGGAACATCAAGTTGAAGATATATTATTTCGAGATGAAGGTAGCTCACATCCACAAAAAAGCAGTTTGGAAATTCAAGAGGATGGAAACTTACCTTTAGATGAGTTTCCTCACAGCATCAGACTGATATGGAAGTGGAGAAAATTTATTCACCTTCAGAGACACATACAGAAATTGAAGTAAATAAAGTAAAATGAAGAAAGTATGAGGAAGTTACAAACAAGTTACAGTATGGGGACCCAGCTTCATGGCCCAAATGTGATGAGAGTGTGCGGCAAATTCTCGTGGAACATGGACCCGAACAAGTTCATGAATTTCCCTTCCCTAAGGATGGAAATAAAAGAAAATTCTCTGCTCAACATTACAAGAGGAAACTCATTAATGGGGAATAAATTCATTGAAACTGGCTACAATATCCAATGTCGAAGGTCTCTGTGTTTTGCTTTTGCTGCAAGTTATTTAGAAATCAAGCAACTGGTACATCACTTACTGAAAATGGTTCGAAGGACTGGAAAAACATGTCTTCAATTCTCTCTTCACATGAAAGAAATACAGAACATTTGGAATGTTTTCAAAATTGGAAAGAACTTGAATTACGATTGAAAAAAGGAAAAACTATCGATGAAGAAAATTTATGTGTGATCAAGAAAAAAGAAGACTATTGGCAACAAATATTAGAGCATCTGATTGCTTTAGTGAGAGTTCTCAGTGGGCAAAATTTAGTATTCCGCGGCCATTGTAGAAATGAAAAATTATACACTCCAGGTAATGTACACTTTTTAAAATTTGTTGAATACCTAGCTTTGTTTGATCCAGTCATGAAGGGGCATCTATGTAAAGTAACTGATCACAAAACACTGGTTCATTACTTAGGAAAAAATATGCAGAATGAATTGATTCAAATCCTAGCAAATGCCATTAAAAAAAAAGTTGTAGAAGCTGCCCGTTCTGCAAAATACTTTTCAATAATACTGGACTGTACACCAGATGTGAGTCATGTTGAACAAATTACAGTGATCATTCATTTTGTGGATATGGAAAACTCTGCAGATGAAGATAATGCTGAAGTGCTTATAAAGGAACATTTTTTGGGTTTCATACCACTGAAGAAGATGACTGGAGCATTTATGACAAACTATTATACAAGAGCTTGAAACAATGTCATTATCTGTTGAAAACTTATGTGGCCAAGGCTGTGATAATGGGAGTAATATGAAGGGTAAAGACAACAGTGTGCAAAGGAGAATGATGGAAATCAATCCTAGGGCCTCTTTTGTTCCTTGCGGTGCACATTCTCTGAATTTGGTTGTCAGTGATGCTGCTAGATGCTGTTTGGAGGAAGGCAGTTTCTTTGACCTGGTGCAACGTGTTTATGTGTTTTTCTCAGGTTCAACACGCCATTGGGAGATTCTGACTAGTTATGTGAATTCTCTAACTCTGAAACCACTTAGATGTGATACTTTGAAGCCTCTTTGCTATGAACTTGGAAACATTTATGATGCCCTAATTGAAATGTCTGATGATTCTACCTTTACTGGATCATCTGGCAATATGGCATGTTCAGATGCAGAAGCTCTTGTAAATGGCCTTTCCAAGTTCAAATTTGTGACTTCACTCAATTTATGGTATAATATCCTTTTCGAGATTAACCTCACTAGTAAGCAGCTTCAGGAAAAGAACTTGAACATACACTCTGCTATTCAAAACCTGCAGCAAACTAAAAATATTCTGGAGGAATTCAGAAGTGATGAATGGTTTGAAAGAACACTGGTAGATTCCCTTGAGCTTGCTGAAGAAATAAACTTTCCAACAGAATTTGAACCAGAGCCAGTTCGTGTTCGGCAAAGAAAACAGCATTCAGAATGAGACACACCCGTTCAGAATCTAAAACAAAGGTTCAAAGTGAATTTCTACTTCGCAGTCCTTGATACTGCTATTCACTCGGTTGACGAAAGATTTCAACAGATGCAGCAGCTAGAGTCAGTATTTGGTTTTCTATCTGATAGCCACAGATTGCAAAAGAAAATAGCAAAATGGATAAGAGAATTTTGTATAAAACTGGAGTTGGCATTGACTCATAAAAATTCAAAAGACATTGATGCTACAGATTTGTGTATTGAGCTTCAAGCTTTTTCAAGACAACTTAAGAAACATTCCACTCCTGAAGAAGAACTGAAGTTTGTTTGTGAAAATAAACTCAGACAGTTTTTGAAACATTTTTATAGCTCTACACATTGTATTAACTTTGCTACTTTCTGTAGTTAGTGGGGAACATAGCTTCTCAACATTAAAATTGATAAAAACATATCTGCGTTCAACAATGGTGCAAGAGAAACTTGGACTTGCCACAATGTCAATAGAGCATGAAATAGCTGGAAAACTGGATCTAAAGAACTAGTGACTGAGTTTTCAAAACTTAAAACAAGACAAGTCATGTTTTAAGAGCACAGAGTGTTTTTTATTTGGAGTGTTTTGTAAATACAGGTTAAAGTTCATTTAAGAGTTTTTTTATTTCTTTCTATATGGATGTGGTGGTAATGGCAGTTAAAGCAGGATAGCGTGATGGATGATTTTGGATTTGTAATAATAAAATTATAATTAACATTTTAATGCATTTTTATTTGAAATTGTACTGAAATATCATTTAGCTGTCATGTACAAATCTATCCTGAAAATTTCATGTCTCTGTTTTATCGGATCTCAGAAACATTGCAAATGGATGGATGGACAAACTGAATAATTAAGCCTCTGTTAAAAAAAAAAACCTCTTAAAAACATTAAAAAGTAAAAAGGGGCAAAATGTTTCACAGTTTATCAAAAACCTCAGCCTAGATCTGCCCTTAGAGTTTGGGGGTGAGGGACACTGATTGCATGGTTTGCCTAGTGTGCCAGTTGCTGGCAGCTAGTCTAGGGCCGCCCCTTTACATATTCTAATATCAACAGTATCCTTTTTGCAGCCTCTGCCATATGCTGCTTGCCCTTGATGCCATTATGGGACCTTTTTGTACAATCTTGCTATAGGTTGTACTGTCTTGGGCCATCCCAATGGAAAGTGATTCTCAGATTGTTCAAAGAAGTTTGTGTGTTGAGTCTGCCACTGTAATCTTGTGAAAAATTGTTCAAAAGCACTTGCAATTCTGGATGATTGGAGAAGATATTGCCTTGATTGGGTGAGTAACTCTGAGTTTTTCCTAAGAGAATTAAACCAAGTAGATAGGAATATTTTCCTAGTGTTATTTTAAGTATATAAAACTTTTTTAGCATTTGGAACTTGTGTTACGTTGTTCTTTGATTGACAGTTATCATTTGGAAAATCTTTCTGGTCCTTTGTATTTCCTATTAGAGAAATTTCATGAAATTTCTCTAATATATTTATATATGCTTTGAGTAGAATGTATACTGTATATCAGTGGCTCTGTTTTCCACCTGGGTAATCTCTCTCTGTGAGTTAGCAAATCCTAAAGTATAGTTTTGAGAAAACTAAGAACATTTTCATAGAGAAGAAATCCCCATTTGTGGTTAAATTTTTGCTTTTCAAGCCACTCGATACTAATACTTATGAGACTTCTGGTTGTAGTCTGATATATCAATTGCTTTCTTTGCTCACACTGTAATTTAATGACTGTACTGAAGTAAATCCCAGTTACCTTCTTGGGATTAGACAAAACACTGCCAATCTCTCAATGCCCTGCTATATACTCATCATAAATCTGCAAACAGCTATCCCCAACCCTCCGGGCTTCTGGGTTTCATGTGCTCATAGTATCCAAAACATTTACCTTTGGGGCTGAAATTTTCTAAGCTATGCCTCTGATCAAAAGTGAAAATTTGAGCAAGATTCTTTGAACTCTTTTTGAGTCTGGGAATGAAAAAACACTTATTTAATTTATTTAAAAAATAGCCTTACATCATTTGGAGTCTGTCTGGTTTTCTTCAAGGAGGTGAACTTCCAGGATTATCTACTTCCTTTGTAGAGGGCTACAGTAAATTGGCTGAAGTAGACCGTTATAGCAGTTTTTAAGTATGAACTTTGGCTCTTTTACAAAGAACATGGGAATAAATTTTACATTTATTGGGCCAGATTCTCAGCTGGTATAGACCAGTGTAGCTCCATTGACTTATACCAGCTGAAGATTTGGTTCACTCTAAAGATATGGTCCCCTTTGGCTGCTGCTTGTCTTTTGCTTTTGACTTAATGGTGCTATTGATGAAAAACAAACACACAAAAACAAAAAAAACCCAGCTGACTCCATATGAGTATGTAACAAATCTCTACTGTTTCTCTGTGGGCATGTCTACATGAGCACTTATGATGTGGGAAGTTGGGGCATACATCTCCAGCGCTCCAGTGTTCTATGCTTTTACTGTCCTTGTGAAACCTGCTGCTGCATACAAAAAGTTCCCTAGTGTGTGCATTGACATACTGTTGTTTGAAACCACAGCATGTCAGTGGCCACTAGGGAACTTTTCATGTGCAGCAGCAGGGTCCTCACAGACAGTGAGTGTGTAGCACACTGGAATGCTGTAGATTTACTCCGCAGCTTGCCACTCAGTAAGTGCCCGGTTGGTCTGTAGAGCTATGCAAATCTCTGTAGCTTGCAAAACTGAGCTTCAGTTGGCTTCATTTCACATGGGTTTGCACTTCTACATCTTGCTTTGAGTAATGGGTTCTGATACGTTAAGCAAAATCCATCTGAACCCCCAAAATGTTGCTTATTTTAGAACAGAGATCATAAATCCCCTCTCCAGGTAGGTTCCAGCAGGAAGGTCTCTTGAAACTCCACAGTGAGGAATATGGAGATAGAACCCATGGAGAGAATGGGCACTCTTGAAATGCTACAGGTTTGTCCCAAACTAGATTCAGGTTCTTTTGAAAGGTTGTGAAACTGAACTTTTCAGAAACTTAAAGTAAGTTTCATGTTTGTAATTCACTTGGTTTGGGAGTTTTATCACAAAGCTTTTGTATAGGTCTGTCTAAAATCCATTGGAAATTTCTCATTTTCTCACTGAAGTAAAATTTCCCAAGTGGACTGACCCTTTGCAGATGGGATGGAGAAGACTGAGAGCATATATTCCCAGATAATCTTTTTCAGTTAACGATAATTGCAATGTGATTTCATTTGCATTTTCTCTGTTAAGCTGATGATGTCCCATTACTCAGACTTTAAGATCACAGCCATTCTGGCTATTGAGTGCATGATGTAGTTCTGTATGTGGATGTCAAATGTCCCAAATAGGAATATGTCTTTGGATGGTGGATATGTTCCTTTTTTTCTGAAACTGTCTCCATCTCATCTCCATGCAGGCAATAGCAACTCAACTTCATAGACTTTAAGGTCAAAAGGGACCATTATGATCTTCTAGTCTGACCTCCTGCACAACACAGGTCACAGAATCTCACCCACTCACTCCTGTAACAAACCCCTGACCTATGTTTGAGCTATTGAAATCCTCAACTTCAGAATGATCTTTTACCGTTAATGACAATTCCAGCTTAGATTTCATGCAGGATCTCTAACCAGCAACTGAACATGCGGCTCTTGTTAGGTAATGCACATCAGTTAATGTCATGGGCAATGAACTTTTTGGAAGTTCTGTGTACTTAGATAGAGACTTATCCTTGGTTAGATTATTCTGACCCACATTGGTAGGTGTTTGTTTAAGCCAGAGATCTTATTTTGTTAATACTCTTGCTGGAATTGCAATGAATTGTTCCCAGAGCATCCATTCTGGACACTCATTTATAACTTTTGTAGGCTACTTCTTGGAGCCACGATGAAGTGGTGTAATTTGGGTTCCTGCTACAAATTATACACCCATGTTTATTTGAAATTTACACCAAATTCTGATTATTACAGCTTATTTGCTTTCTAGTGTAATTGCTTTTGGTTATTACAAATAAATGACCTGCAAAGGGGAATATGAGGGGATAAGCTAGATGCTTGCTTGAGAGAAAATCCAATATCAAGCTGAGGGAAGGCAAGAAAATCATGTGTACAGAAAATAAATTTAAAAAAAAAATGGAAGAGAATAATAATTGAGGCCACCACCCAACAAAAAGTCAACCTAAAAGTAGCTTGAATGGAGTTTTTGAAGAAGAGTCTCTTGAATATCAAACAGTTAGAAAACGCTGTCAGCTCTCTGAAATAAGAAGACAGCTCTAACTTTGTGGGTAAGGAGCAAGGACAGAATAAGCATATCCTCTCCCTCTTCCACTCATCTTTCCCCATTCCATGCTGTCAGGGTTCCTTCCCCACTCTGAATTTCAGGGTGCAGATGTGGGGACCTGCATGAAAGACCCCCTAAGCTTATTTACCAGCTTAGGTTAACAGTAAGCTGCCACCACCAAGCATGTTCCAAATCTTAGGGGAGAGCCACTTGGAACTCTATCTTCCCCCAAATATTTCCCAAGTCCTTAACCCCCCCTTTCCTGGGCAGATTTGAGACTAATTCCTCCCCCCTCCACCCCCAAGTCTTTACACTCCTTTTCCTGGGTAGGCTTGAGAGCATACCGTCACCAATTAGTCCTGGTTAACACAGATCCAAAACCCTTGGATCTTAAAACAATGAAAAATCAATCAGGTTCTTAAAAGAAGAGTTTTATTAAAAAAGAGGTAAAGTTCATCTCTGTAAAATCAGGATGGAAATAACTTCACAGGGTAATCAGATTCAAAGAACCCCCTCCAGCCTTAGGTTAAAAGTTACAGCAAACAGAGGCATACCCTCTAGCAAAAGGAACATTTATGAGTTGAGAAAACAAAGATAAAACTAACACGCCTTGCCTGGATGTTACTTACAAGTTTGAAATATGAGAGACTTGTGCAGAAAGATTTGGAGAACACGGATTGATGTCCAGTACTTCTTAGTCCCAAGAGCAAACAACACCAAAACAAAGGGTACAAACAAGAGCCTTCCCCAAGATTTGAAAGTATCTTGTCCCCTTATTGGTCCTTTGAGTTAGGAATCAGCCAGGTAACCTGAGCTTCTTAACCCTTTACAGGTAAAAGGATTTTGGTGTCTCTAGCCAGGAGGGATTTTATAGTATTGTACACAGGAGGGTTGTTACACTTCCCTTTATAGTTATGACACATGCTTTTGGTATTGGGAGTCCTGGCCCTTTCAAAAACAAACAAACAGCCCACCACCAGAAGCTGCCTGTGTGTTAAGAACTTAAAGCCTATGATTTGGAAAAAGGCACTTGCTCCACTGCTCGTTAGCTCAGCAGCTACACATCATTATGTTTTTCACTCCACCTGTCAAGTGTCCATCCCACTAGTTCTTAGCTCCGGTTAAATCTCTCAAACCTCTCAAAACGTCTTCAGAACTCTTTTGATCTAGTGATACATACCTGCTGTGAGCATCCTTGACCTGTCTGAACTGAATATTATGGTCAGATCACCCTGTATATTCCCCTGTATGTGGCTTCTCAACATAGTGGATTCAAAAAGAGCAGGCTTCAAGCTGTGCACATCCTGTGATGTACTCTGTCTGTGGAAAGGACACAGCAGGTGCCTCTTCCGCTTAGACTAGTCCCATATACAGAGTAGATGTTGGGTATGCATATCTTTCTCTGCAAGAACATGTAAGTCATGTGATGCCTGGTTGAAGAGTCTTCTTTTGGAGCAATCTATGAATGTTCCTTCAGATCCTGAGGAGACAAGCACCAGAGTCCCAACAATAGACGGACGGACTTCATCCAAAGCCCTGTCTAGCAGACAAGCAACCCTCAGACCGTCCTTGAGAAGACAGCATCAAGAAAGGACCTGGCATTAACACCACTGCCAAAGCCAAATTCATTGGCATTACAGACACTGATCCTTCCAGTACCAAAGTCTGGCACCGAGGGGCTACTCCAGACACAGAGGCAGAGACTCCAGGAAAAGCTTAGGCCCAGATTTTAAATCCCATAGACAGCTGATAGAGATTTAATGCTCAAATCTCTTTTGAAAATGAGACATAGGCCATGTCTACATCTAAAATTTTGCAGCGCTGGTTGTTACAGCTGTATTAGTACAGCTGTATAGGGCCAGCGCTGCAGAGTGGCCACACTTACAGCAACCAGCGCTGCAAGTGGTGTTAGATGTGGCCACACTGCAGCGCTGTTGGGCGGCTTCAAGGGGGGTTCCGGGAACGCGAGAGCAAACCGGGAAAGGAGACCCGCTCCGCCGCGGTTTGCTCTCGCGTTCCCGGAGCCACCCAGCAACCGCAGGGAAGGAGACCTGCTTGCTCGGGGTTCCGGGAACGAGAGAGCAAACCGGGAAAGGAGACCCGCTCCGCCGCGGTTTGCTCTCGCGTTCCCGGAGCCACCCAGCAAACCGCAGGGAAGGAGACCTGCTTGCTCGGGGTTCCGGGAATGAGAGAGCAAATCGGGGAAGGAGACCAGCTTGATTACCAGAGGCTTCCTCCTTCCACGGAGGTCAAGAAAAGCGCTGGTAAGTGTCTACATTGTATTACCAGCGCTGGATCACCAGCGCTGGATCCTCTACACCCGAGACAAAACGGGAGTACGGCCAGCGCTGCAAACAGGGAGTTGCAGTGCTGGTGATGCCCTGCAGATGTGTACACCTTCAAAGTTGCAGCGCTGTAACTCCCTCACCAGCGCTGCAACTTTCTGATGTAGACAAGCCCTTAGGCTCCTAAAACAGTTAGGCATTGTGATGCTGAGCACAGCAAAGCCTAAATACCTTTAAAAATCAGGCCTTAGTGTCTTCCCAGAAGGACAAACTATGTAAAGCTTCTGGAGGCAAATCTACCAAGTCCTGCACATTGCCAAGGGCTGGAGATAAGGAGCAGCCTAATACACTTGGGTGGACTTCTCCAACACTGAGCCTAGATCCAACAGTGCTCCCCTCAATATCAGTGCCTATAGCAGAGGATTCACCTTGGAAAGAACCGAGACACTCATTGGCACCAAAGCACCTGCTGGTACCAGTACAGATCCTGGTACTGAGAGAGCTGTAGTCCTTTGCTCTGCCCACACAAGTGGTTTATTCCTCCTTTCCATCACCGGGGTATATGTTCTTGCTGCCTTGAACAGAAAACTCTCTCCTCTATGATCTGTGATTGATGTCATGAAGAGGCCTCCTTACTCTCCCTACAGGACCCAACCATCATCTCAACAGGAATGGTGTTGGACTATACTATATCAGACAAGCCAGACATGGCCTTACTAGGTCCACCATCTCATACGTGGAGCTGGTCACTACACTCAAGAAAAAAGGAAGAGAGCACTTTCCCCTTAGCTTTTCTGGCCAGATCACCTGTTCCAGGCAGAGGGCCACCAAGAAAACTGGGTTTGGGGGCTGAGCAACACCAGCATCTGGCTTCACCACCAAAAAACCTCTCATCATCACCACCTAATGAAGTGGTATTGGTACCACTTCTATTCATTCCAGGAGCTCTTTATGAGAATTGTAGAGATGCTAGAGATAGAAATATTAGTCATAGTGGAAAATTCTCATAAAGTGTTTGATATTTGGACAACTGCCTATTCAGCCAGAATCACCCCTTCCTATAAATGAGGGTGTAATGTGGTGAGACTCACCCCTGCAAAACCTCCTGCTCTTTTTAGCTCTGGAGCACCCTCTGCATGCTGGTGTCCTGCTTGCTGCTGGCCCCCGTGTCCCTCCTGGACCCTGGTGCCCTTTACCCAGGGGTTCTGCCCACTGCAGCAACCCCCAGTCTGGGTTTCCCCACTCAGGGGAACCCCTAACCACCTATCCCCACCTCACCTCAGTCTTGGGCTACTGCCAGTCACCATCTAGCTCCTACTCACTGGGGCGGACTGCAGTGTAAAAGCCACTCATCAGAGGCAAGGAGAGTTTGGACCTGTTGCCTGTGCCTACCCTTGGGCTGCCGCTCTGCAACCCCAGTACCTTTCCAGCCCTTATCAAGGCCTGCATCCTGGAGATTTTCCAGGCTGGAGTTCCCCAGCCCTGCTCCACTCAGGTGCCCTGCTCAGCTCCCAGCAGCCAGGCCCTCTTCTCTCAGCAAGCTAGAGAGAGACTCTGGCTGAGCTCCTGGCCCACTGCCTTCTTATAAGGGCCAAGTGGGCTCTGATTGGGGCGTGGCCCCAGCTGTGGCTATTTCCCCAATTGGCTGAGTCAGAGTGCTTTCCCTAGCAGCAGCAGCCCCCCCTCCACAGCCTCAGCCCTCTGCCAGGGCTGATTTTGAGCCCTTCAGGGCAGGAGTGGGTGACCACCTCGCTACAGAGGGACTACAAGAATTCATCACAATATTGCAAAGAACCAGAGTTACTATAGGGTAAGCAATTGTACTTTCATTGAATACAGATATTTATGCAAACCCTATATTTAATTAATTTAATGTGAATGATTGTTTATCCAAAATTCTTACTAGAAAGTGTGCTATTCATTATTTTCCGTCTTCCAGTTTTAAAAAAATTTCTAACAATTAATAGTGGAAAAGTACTGTGTGATTTAAGTAACCAATCAGATAGCAGGAATTATGAACGAAGTGAATAGTTCATGAGCAAGCTGTAGGCTGAAATTTGTGTGCAAAAAAGTATTCAGGAGACACTTATGAATAACCAATACATTAGTAGAAATCAGGATTAGTATGGAAATGCTTTATGAAAAGAAATCATAGCTATATTAATTGTAAAACTTATTTGCAGTGGATAATTAGAGCAGGCTTAATTGAGATTATGGCTGAAAAGTGAAGCCCTGAGTTTTTATGTGAGTTAAATATGTGAAAGGGAACTGGCTTCCATTTAGATATTTTAAATCTGAGTATTATATTGCATATATTATTATATATAAAATATATTGCAATTTATTGACATAATCTGTATATATATGGCTTGATCCTGCATGAGTTCTAGCTGCAGTCTAAAATTGAGTAACCTAATTATACTGCTCTCATAGCGTTCTTCCTTCTTTCACACATTTAAAAGGTATGATTTCATACTGTAATCATGGAGGCTAATGATAAGGAGAAGTCTGTATATTGGCATAAACAGGCAGTGGATCAACACTTTTTTGTAGGTTTTAGGAGTTGGACTGCAGCTAGGACTAGGGATTCTCTCTGGGAATGCAAAACCTCTTTACTGCTGCTGAGCTGTTCAGATGTTAGGCTACAGTAAAATTACAAACCATATCTATCATATTTCAGGTTTACAAATATGAATCTCACAGGAGGACCATAATGCTCCCAGCTAGCGATGGCCCAAGAATGAAAAGCACCACATCAAAATCCTTCTGAAGAGCTGGGCTGCCTGACTCCCCTGACTAATCTTCTGCAACAACTCTTCCCCTCATTCTCTTGCCCAGAAAAGCATGCAGGTTAGGTATTGAATTGCCAAGGAATTTACCCAGAAAAAACTACTTAGGAGTGAACCAAGTAAGCATCATCAATATAACATGAAGGAGGAAAAATATTTTAAAAAACCATGAACACCAAAGAAAGGGAGATAAAGGGAGAGTGCAGAACAGTATGTTCTTTTTAACAGAGTCTGAGGAGGAGGAACAGAAAGCTTTACAGCTTTGGGTACAGGGAATGTTTTTCAGTCATGTCATCCAGTCTCATACTGAATATTCTTGCTAATAAGCAGGAAATCATGTAAGCAGTGCTACAAGGCACCGTTTTTATTGTACCATTCCTAGCTCTGTTGTGTGAGTTTTCTCTTTTATGGCTTTCCTTTGCGTTATACACTGAGTAACTGCCATGTGCAACGTACTGCAGATAGAACAGCAGTAGTACACATATTGATGCCAGCTTTCAGTTGTTTACAAGACTGTCAGCCAGCATATTGCAGGGAGTTTGCAAGTGTTCAGCAGCACATGTTCATGGATTCATAGATTCCAAAGCCAGAAGGGACTATTGTGGTCATCTAGTCTGATCTCCTCTATAACACAGGCCAGAGTACATCCCCAAAATAATTCCTAGAGTGTATCTTTTAGAAAAACTTCCAATCTTGAGTTAAAAATGGTCAGTGATGGAGAATCCACCAAGCCTTTTGGTAAATTGTTCCAGTGGTTAATTTATTCTTTTTTAAACAGAGAGGGTGATTAAGTCTTATTTCTGGTCTGAATTTGTCTGGCTTCAGCCTCCAGCCATTGGATCATATTATGTTTTTCTGCTAGATTGGAGAGCCAATTATCAAATATAGGTATTTATGGACTGTAATCAAGTCGCCTCTTTGTTAAGTTAAACAGATTGAACTCCTTGAGTCTGAAACTGTAAGACCAGTGGTTTTTTTAATGATTCTCATGGGTCTTTTCTGAATCCTCTCCAATTTACCAACATCCTTCTTGAATTGTGGATGTTAGAACTGCACACGGTATTCAAACAGCAGTCGTACCAGTGCCAAATACAGAGATAAAATAACCTACATGAGATTCCCCTATTTATGCATCTAAGGATTGCAATAGCCCTTTTGAACAGAGCTGTGCCCGGGGAGCTCATGTTTGTCTGATTATCCACCACAACCCCGAAATCCTTTTCGGAATCCTCCATCCCGTAAGTATGTTGTTTGTTCATAGATGTATATACTTTCATTTAGCCATAATATAACACACATTGTTTGCTTGTGCCCACCTTACCATGTGATCCACATCACTCTGTATCAGTGATCTACCCTCTTCATTGTTTACCCTTTCCCCAATTTTTGTGTCATTGTCAAACTTTATCATGATTATTTTATTATTTTCTTCCAGGTCATTGATTAAAAATGTCAAATACAGCAGGTCCAAAACCTGATCCCTGTGGGGCACTACTAGGAACACACATGCTTAATAATGATTCCACATTTACAGCTACATTTGGAGACTTATCAGCTAGCCAGCTTTTAATTCATTTAATATGTGCCATGTTAATGTTATATCATTCTAGTTTTTTTAATCAAAATATCATCTGGTGCCAAGTCAGATGCCTTACAGAAGTCCAAATATATTACATCAACACTATTATCTTTATCATCCAAACTTGTAATCTCATCAAGAAAAGATAACAAGTTAACTTGACAGGATCTGTTTTCCATAAACCCATTTTGAGTGGCATCAATTGTATTGCTCTCCTTTAATTCTTTATTGGGTCCTGTATCAACTGCTCCATTATCTTGCCCAGAATTGATGTTGGACTGACAGATCTATAATTACGTGGGTTATTACATGTACCCTTTATAAATATTGGTATAACATTTGCTTTCTCCCAGTCTTCTGGAGCTTCTCTAATGTTCCATGACTTACTGAAAATTAACATTAATGGTCCAGTGAACTCCTTAGCCTCCTCTTTTAAAACTCTTGGAGGCAAGTTATCTGGACCTGATGATTTAAATATGCTAACTTTACTATTCCGGCTTAACATCCTCTTGAGATACTAGTGGAATGGAAAGAGTGTTATTAGCATATGATATGACTACATCTGTTTATTCACCAAATGCAGAATAGAAATATGCATTGAACCCTCTGTCTTTTCTGCATTCTTGAAAAGTCTGACATTTGCATCTTATAATGGACCAATACCACAGTGAGGATTATTTTTGTTCCTAATATACTTAAACTTATTGCCCTTAATTCACTGGACATATATTTCTCTGTGTCTCATTGCTTCCCTTATCAATTGTTTAAATTCCTAGCTTCTGTTTTTTATTAATTTCTATCAACTTCCCCTTTCTTCCCTTTGTTATATATAGTTTATTTATTTTTTTTATAGCTGCCTTCACTTCCCCTCTAAACCAGATCATTTTCTTTAACCAGTATGGCCTTCTTCCTTGATTGTGGCTTTTGGGGGCATCTAGTAAGGTGTTCTTAAACAGTTTCCAATTATCATTCACATTTTTCTGATTAAATTCTTTCTCCCAGCTAATTGGGCTCATAATTTTTTCAGCTTTGTGATTTCTCTCTCTCCCTCTTCCCCTCCACCTCCCCACCCCGATTCTTCCAGTTTTAGGTTCAGATACTGGGATATAACCTAAGGTTTCAGAGGAGAGACTATTAGAAATTACATATGTCTCAGAAAGTGCTTGTGAGTCATATCAACCTCCACAATTAATCTGGCTAATTGTGTTTTTTAGTTGACATACAGTACATAACATGCATCTTTCTCTATGCTCAAAGTGCCTAAACTGTCAAATCAACAAAAACAACAAAGCAAATATCTCTACTGTTTTTTATGTTAAGGAGACTTATCTGTCTTTGTGGAATTACTCCATCAAGTTGTGAATGGTGAATAGAATAATAAAATCCCTTCCCAGTGCACAGAGAATGCAGACAGTGCTGTGTCTAATTGCTTTTGGGCCAAGAGGTTTGCCTTTTCTGTCAAATATTGGCCACTCAATATTTAGCTGAGAGTCAGGAAAACTCAGAAGTCTTATAACTTAATGACAGGCCAACATATTGGGCCAAATTACTTGGACAAAATAGATGTCTTCAAGTCACCAGGGCCTGATGAAATGCATCCTAGAATACTCAAGTAGCTGACTGAGGAGATATCTGAGCCATTAGTGATTATCTTTGAAAAGTCATGGAAGACTGGAGAGATTCCAGAAGACTGGAAAAGGGTAAATATAATGCCAATCTATAAAAAAGGAAATAAGGACAACCCAGGGAATTATAGACCAGTCAACTTAACTTCTATACCCGGAAAGATAATGGAGCAAATAATTAAGCAATCAGTTTGCAAATATCTAGAAGATAATAAGGTGATAAGTAAAAGTCAGCATTGATTTGTCAAAAACAAATTGTGTGAAACCAACCTGGTAGCTTTCTTTGACGGGGTAACAAGCCTTGTGGATAAGGGGAAGCGGTAGACATCGTATATCTTGACTTTAGTAAAGCCTTTGATACTGTCTCGCATGACCTCATAAACAAGCTAGGGAAATGCAACCTAGATGGAGCTACTATAAGGTGGGTGCAAAACTGGTTGGAACACTGTTCCCAGAGAGTAGTTATCAATGGTTCACACTCATGCTGGCAGGGCATAATGAGTGGGGTCCTGCAGGGATCAGTTCTGGGTCTGGGTCTGTTCAATATCTTCTTAGATATCTTAGATAATGGCATAGAGAGTACACTTACAAAGTTTGCGGAAGACACCAAACTGGGAGGGATTGCAAGTGGTTTGGAGGATAGGATTAAAATTCAAAATGATCTGGACACACTGGAGAAATGGTCTGAAGTAAATAGGATGAAATTCAATAAGGACAAATGCAAAGTACTCCATTTAGGAAGGAAGAATCAGTTGCACACATACAAAATGGAAAATGACTGCCTAGGAAGGAGTACTGCGAAAAGGGATCTGGGTGTCATAGTGAACCACAAGCTAAATGAGTCAACAGTGTAACGCTGTTGCAAAAAAAGTGAGCATTCTCCTGGGGTGTATTAGCAGGAGTGTTGTAAGCAAGACACAAGAAATAATTCTTCTGCTATACTCTGCGCTGATTAGGCCTCAACTGGAGTATCGTGTCCAGTTCTGGGTGCCACATTTCAGGAAGAATGTGGACAAATTGGAGAGAATCCAGAGAAGAGCAACAAAAATTATTAAAGGTTTAGAAAACATGACCTATGAGGGAAGATTGAAAAAAATGGGTTTGTTTAGTCTGGAAAAGAGAAGACTGAGAGGGGACATGATAACAGTTTTCAACTATGTAAAAGGTTGATATAAGGAGGAGGAAGAAAAATTTTTTTTCTTAACCTCTGAGGATAGAACAAGAAGCAATGGGCTTAAACTGCAGCAAGGGAGGTTTAGGTTGGACATTAGGAAAAACTTCCTAACTGTCAGGGTGGTTAAGCACTGGTATAAATTGCCTCGGGAGGTTGTGGAATCTCCATCATTGGAGATTTTTAAGAACAGGTTAGACAAACACTTGTCAGGAATGGTCTAGATAATACTTAATCCTGCCATGAGTGCAGGGGACTGGGCTAGATGACCTCTCAGGGTTACTTCCAGTTCTATGCTTCTATGATTTCTATGAAATTCATCCTTTGTCTAACTCCACTGAAGTAAAATGTTCTGAAAAACAGATGATTTTTGCTGGCATTTGTACGTTTATTTTTCTTTAACCGCATGGCTGGTACTTGCACTTACTTTACGGTAATGTGTATTGGTTCATCAAGCTGTGCCAGAGAATGGAGAGCCCAAAAGGGAATAGCCCATCCGGGGTGGAGAATACTGTCTTTTCTTTAGCTTCTTTGGTGAGGGGAATCTGCCAATACCCTTTTGTCAGATGCAGTGTACTCAAGAATCGGGCACTACCCAGTCGGTCAACCAATTGGTCGATGCGTGGTATGGGTTATGAATAGAATTGGGATACTTCATTCAGTCGGTGAAAGTCATTACAGAATCCATGATACTGTCAGTTTTAGGCCCTAGAATGATTGGACTGGACTACTGACTGTAAGATTCTTCAATAACCCCTAATTCTAACATTTTCTTTACTTCGGCCTTGATTTCTTCTCTTTTGGCTGCTGGGATTCAGTAAGGTCTCAATGTTACCTTGGCTCCAGGGATCATGTGGATATGGTGATAGGTCTCAGTCGTCTGCCCGGTTTGGTAGAGAACACATCTCGGTTGCAATTAATCATATCGGCTGCCTCGATCTTGTGGGTTGGCGTCAAGTTGGGTGATATCCTCACTTGCTCGTGTAAATTATCCTCCTGGGGAAGGGTCTCCTGGGTGACTAAGCATGCCTCTCGATCATGCCAAAGTTTTAGAAGATTGATGTGGTAAATTTGCTCCATTTTTTTGCGGCATGGCTGCTCCACCTTATAGTTCGCCTCTCCCACAGTGTCGATCACTTCGTAGTGTCTCTGCCACTGGGCCAACAATTTACTTTCTGCTGTGGGCACCAGGACCATCATTCGATCCCCTGGTTGGACCTGTTGAAGCTTTGCTTGGTGTTTATAATGGGTTTGTTGGGTCTCCTGTGCTTTCTCCAAGTATTCCTGTACAATGGACATAACTTGGGTTATCCAATCCCTCATCAGTACATGCTCAACTATGTTCCTTCCAGGATTTGGCTTCTCTTCCCAGGCTTCTCTGGCTATATCCAATATGCCCTGTGGGTGGCCTCCATATAGTAGTTCGAACTACTTGGACACAAAAGATGTCACTTGATAGTCAATATCTCCGTGGGTAGCCCAACCTGGGAAAAGATCTGTACTAGTGTCATAAACAGATAGCTAAGGGTTAACGTCTCTTTCACCTGGAAAGAAGTAATCTGAAACACCTGACCAGAGGACCAATCAGAAAACCAGACTTTTTCAGATCTGGGTGGAGGGAAGTTTGTGTCTAAGTTCTTTTTTTTGCGTCTATCTCCCTCTCGGCTATGGGAAGGATTTCTCTATTTCCTGCTTTCTAATCTTCTGTTTCCCAATTGTAAGTACAAAAGATCAGATAGTGATTTATATGTTTTTTTGTATTTTACATGTGTGTAGTTGCTGGAGTGTTTTGAATTGTATTCTTTTTGAATAAGGCTGTTTATTCATATTTCTTTTAAGCAATTGACCCTGTATTTGTCACCTTGATACAGAGAGACCATTTTTATGTATTTTTCTTTCTTTTTACATAAAGCTTTCTTTTTAAGACCTGTTGGAGTTTTTCTTTAGTGGGGAACTCCAGGGAGTTGAGTCTGTGCTCACCAGGGAATTGGTGGGAGGAAGAAGTCAGGGGGAAATCTGTGTGTGTTAGATTTACTAGCCTGACTTTGCATTCCCTCTGGGTGAGGGGGGAAGAGAGATTAGCTCTCCGTACTTCCGTTTTCCAAGGATGGGAACGGGGAGGGTGGAATCCCTCTGTTTAGATTCACGGAGCTTGCTTCTGTCTGTCTCTCCAGGAACACCTGGAGGGGGGAAGGGAGAAGGTTTATTTCCCTTTGTTATGAGACTCAAGGGATTTGGGTCTTGGGGTCCCCAGGGAAGGTTTTTGGGGGGGACCAGAGTGCCCCAAAACACTCTAATTTTTTGGGTGGTGGCAGCTTTACCAGGTCCAAGCTGGTAACTAAGCTTGGAGGTTTTCATGCTAACCCCCATATTTTGGACGCTAAGGTCCAAATCTGGGACTAGGTTATTGACATGAGTGGCAGCGTTTGTGGGAAAGATAGAATCCAGAAGCCAGTAGATATATTATATTTTTCTTTTCTCTGCTAGGGGCTTTTAAGCAGAGACAGTTTGGTTTTAAAGGGAACCAGAGAGAATTTTTTTTTCTTTCTCTGCTCTCTCTCGCAGTTTCTGGCTTGCATATTAAGCAAGGAACCATTAAGGAGCTATGAAGGGTCTTTTGTGACAATAGCACTCCCATTGAGAGTCATTACCAGCACAATACACATGCAAATAAAGTGGTTTTTCTGGTTTACTTTACATTGAAAAGATTAGCTAGAGGAAGACAGGGAAAAAGGCACTGTTGCTAGGCAGACCCCAGGAGGCAACAGAGAACCTGCAGTTCGGAAGATAAACACCGGAGGGCACCCCAACACAAGAAAACAGGAACCATGCCTAACAAGACAAAAATGGAGGCCGAAGAACAAATCAAAGACGCTGACCACAGGCGAGATATGGGAAAAAAATACAGGAACTACAAATAAAACAAAAAGAGATGGAGCTGAGAGAAAGAGAAACAGAGGCAGCCTACAAAAGAGAGCAAGCAGCCAAAGATGCAGACCACCAAAAACAGCTGGAACTCCAGAGGGAAGCCCACCGACAGGCCATGGAATTAGAAAAGGCTAAGGAAAACACAGCCAACCCTAACAACCCTGTGCCAATGATTGTTCCACAGCACAGGAAATTTCCCACCTACAAGGCAGGTGATGACACTGAGGCCTTGTTGGAAAATTTTGAAAGAGCCTGTCTTGGGTACCGCATCTCTGAAGACCAGTACATGGTAGAATTGAGGCCACAGCTCAGTGGACCTTTAGCAGAGGTTGCAGCTAAAATGCCTAAGAAAAACATAAACGACTATAAACTTTTTCAAACCAAGGCCAGATACAGAATGGGGATAACCCCGGATCATGCCCGTCGGCGTTTCAGAACCCAAAAGTAAAAACCAGATGTGTCATTTCCCAAACACGCCTACTACGTTGGGAAAAATTGTGAGGCCTGGATATCAGGACACAATGTTAAATTCTTGGAAGAACTGCACCTCCTCATACAAATGGAGCAGTTCTTGGATGGTGTTCCTGAGAACATAACACGGTACATACAAGATGGAAAACCCAAAAATCTCACCGAGGCGGGGGAGATTGGAGCCAGATGGATGGAAGTGACAGAAAGCAAGAAAGCTACTGTCAAGGGGAACGAATACCCCAGAGGGCACACCGACCATAAACCCTACAACCGAGGGCAGCCAAAAACCCCACCTACATCCCAAGTAAAGCCACAGACACACTATTCTTCCACCTCACCAGTCTCCAGTAACTCACCTCGACCCAGTGATCCATCAGATGGAAGATGCTTTAAGTGTAATGAACTGGGACATATCAAGGCCAACTGTCCAAAGAACGCCATCGAGTGCAGTTCATTACACCACCATCAACAAAAAGATCCCCAGGCCCAGATGCCTCTCAAATACCCTTGGAGCGAAGGGAAAATTTGAGAGTGGGCGGAAAGAAGGTTACTGCGTGGAGAGACATGGGGGCACAAGTGTCAGCTATCCACCAATCCTTTGTCGACCCCAAATTCATCAACCCAAAGGCCCAAGTGACAATTTACCCCTTCATGTCACAAGCTGTTGACTTGCCTACAGCTGAACTGCCTGTCCAGTACAAAGGCTGGTCAGAAATGTGGCCTTTTGCAGTCTATGACAATTATCCTATCCCCATGCTACTGGGGGAAGACTTGGCCAACCAGGTGAAGCGGGCCAAGAGAGTGGGAATGGTTACACGCAGCCAAACCAGACAAGCTTCCAGACCCATTCCTGTTCCTGAGCCGTCCACAGAGGCCCCGTCTGTGTTGCCAGAGACCCAGACAGAGGTAGTGGACCCGGATTCCATGCCAACCACTGAAACAGCCACAGCACTTCCAGTCCCAGGCCCGGAACTGGAACAGCAACCAGCACCAGCAATTGCAACCACATCTTCAAACTCAACACCAGTGGGCGCCAGCGAGCCAGAACTGGCAGAAGCAACAGACAGCCATACCAAAAAGGCTCAGCCAGAGCCTGAAATACCCTCAGGTGCACCAGCGGAGAGCAGTTCACCAGCAACGGAAACAACCCCATCACCTACATCGCTTCCAGAGGGACCAAGCCCAAGTCCACAGTCTGAGGAAGAACTGGTGACCCTAGCCTCAAGGGAACAGTTCCAGACTGAGCAGGAAGCAGATGACAGCCTTCAGAAAGCTTGGGCGACGGCACGGAGCACCCCACTGCCTCTCAGCTCTTCTAATCGATCCTGGTTTGTTATAGACCAAGGACTTTTATACAAGGAGATTCTTTCTGGGGGACACCGGGAAGAATGGCAGCCGCAAAAACAGTTGGTGGTTCCAACTAAGTACCGGGGAAAGCTCTTAAGCTTAGCCCATGATCATCCCAGTGGCCATGCTGGGGTGAACAGAACCAAGGACCGGTTAGGGAAGTCCTTCCACTGGGAGGGGATGGGCAAGGACGTTGCCAAGTATGTCCTGTCTTGTGAGGTATGCCAAAGAGTGGGAAAACCCCAAGACCAGGTCAAGGCCCCTCTCCAGCCACTCCCCATAATTGAGGTCCCATTTCAGCGAGTAGCTGTGGGTATTCTGGGTCCTTTCCCAAAAAAGACGCCCAGAGGAAAGCAGTACGTACTGACTTTCGTGGACTTCGCTACCCGATGGCTGGAAGCAGTAGCTCTAGGCAACATCAGGGCTAACACTGTGTGCCTGGCCCTAACAGACATTTTTGCCAGGGTAGGTTGGCCCTCCGACATCCTTACTGATTCAGGATCTAATTTCCTGGCAGGGACCATGCAAAAACTGTGGGAAACGCATGGGGTGAACCACTTGGTTGCCACCCTGTACCACCATCAAACCAATGGCCTGGTGGAAAGGTTTAATGGAACTTTGGGGGCCATGATACGTAAATTCGTCAACGAATACTCCAATAATTGGGACCTAGTGTTGCAGCAGTTGCTGTTTGCCTACAGGGCTGTACCACATCCCAGTTTAGGGTTTTCACCATTTGAACTTGTGTATGGTCACGAGGTTAAGGGGCCATTACAGTTGGTGAAGCAGCAATGGGAGGGGTTTACGCCTTCTCCAGGAACTAACATTCTGGACTTTGTAAGCAACCTACAAAGCACCCTCCGACACTCTTTAGCCCTTGCTAAAGAAAACCTAAAGGATGCTCAGGAAGAGCAAAAGGCCTGGTATGACAGACATACCAGAGAACGTTCCTTCAAAGTAGGAGACCAGGTTATGGTCTTAAAGGCGCAACAGGCCCATAAGATGGATGCATCATGGGAAGGGCCCTTCAAGGTCCAAGAGCGCCTGGGAACTGTAAACTACCTCATAGCATTTCCCAATTCCTCACTAAAGCCCAGAGTGTACCATGTTAATTCTCTCAAGCCTTTCTATTCCAGAGACTTACAGGTTTGTCAGTTTACAGTCCAGGAAGATGATGCTAAGTGGCCTGACGGTGTCTACTACGACGGGAAAAAAGACGGTGGCGTGGAAGAGGTGAACCTCTCAACCACCCTGGAACGTCTGCAGCGGCGACAAATCATGGAGCTGTGCACTAGCTTCGCCCCATTGTTCTCAGCCACCCCAGGACGGACTGAACGGGCATACCACTCCATTCACACAGGTAATGCTCACCCAATCAGAACTCCACCCTACCGGGTGTCTCCTCATGCCCAAGCTGCTGTAGAACAGGAGATCCAGAACATGCTACAGATGGGTATAATCCGTTCATCTACCAGTGCATGGGCATCTCCAGTGGTTCTGGTACCCATACCAGATGGGGAAATACGCTTTTGCGTGGACTACCGTAAGCTAAATGCGGTAACTCGTCCGAACAACTATCCAATGCCACGCACAGATGAGCTATTGGAGAAGTTGGGACGTGCCCAGTTCATCTCTACAATAGACTTAACCAAGGGGTACTGGCAAGTACCGCTAGATGAACCTGCCAAGGAGAGGTCAGCATTCGTCACCCATACGGGGGTGTATGAATTTAATGTCCTTCCTTTCGGCCTTCGAAATGCACCCGCCACCTTCCAGAGGATGGTAGATGGTCTACTAGCAGGACTTGGAGAATATACAGTTGCCTACCTCGATGATGTGGCCATTTTTTCAGACTCCTGGCCCGAACACCTACTACACCTGGAAAAGGTCTTTGAGCGCATCAGGCAGGCCGGACTAACTGTTAAGGCCAAAAAGTGTCAAATAGGCCAAAACAGAGTGACTTACCTGGGGCACCAGGTGGGTCGAGGAACCATAAACCCCCTACAGGCCAACGTGGATGCTATCCAAAAGTGGCCTGTCCCAAAGTCAAAGAAACAGGTCCAATCCTTCTTAGGCTTGGCTGGGTACTACAGGCGATTTGTACCACACTACAGCCAAATCGCTGCCCCACTGACCGACCTGATCAAAAAGACCCAGCCAAATGCAGTTAAGTGGACTGATGAGTGTCAAAAGGCCTTTACCCAACTTAAGGCAACGCTCATGTCTGACCCTGTGCTCAGGGCCCCGGACTTTGACAAGCCATTCCTAGTAACCACAGATGCATCTGAGCATGGTATAGGAGCAGTTCTCATGCAGGAAGCAACGGATCACAACTTCCATCCTGTCGTGTTTCTCAGCAAGAAACTGTCTGAGAGGAAAAGTCACTGGTCAGTCAGTGAAAAGGAATGCTATGCCATTGTGTACGCCCTGGAAAAGCTACGCCCATATGTTTGGGGACGGCGGTTCCAGCTACAAACTGACCATGCTGCACTAAAGTGGCTTCATACTGCCAAGGGGAACAACAAGAAACTTCTTCGTTGGAGTTTAGCTCTCCAAGATTTTGATTTTGAAATTCAGCACATCTCAGGAGCTTCTAACAAAGTAGCTGATGCACTCTCCCATGAGAGTTTCCCAGAATCCAGTAGTTAAAAAGTGTTCTTAAAATGTAGAAGTCTGTTAGTTATATACTTAGTGGTATATGTAAAGGTGCATGTGTTGTATTAATCTGGTTATTTTAAAGTTCTAGGCGGAAATCGCTGCCAGTGAGCTTCACCACTGTCTGCAATTTGGGGGGCGTGTCATAAACAGATAGCTAAGGGTTAATATCTTTTTCACCTGGAAAGAAGTAATCTGAAACACATGACCAGAGGACCAATCAGGAAACCAGACTTTTTCAGGTCTGGGTGGAGGGAAGTTTGTGTCTAAGTTCTTTTTTTTGCGTCTATCTCCCTCTCGGCTATGGGAAGGATTTCTCTATTTCCTGCTTTCTAATCTTCTGTTTCCCAATTGTAAGTACAAAAGATCAGATAGTGATTTATATGTTTTTTTGTATTTTACATGTGTGTAGTTGCTGGAGTGTTTTGAATTGTATTCTTTTTTAATAAGGCTGTTTATTCATATTTCTTTTAAGCAATTGACCCTGTATTTGTCACCTTGATACAGAGAGACCATTTTTATGTATTTTTCTTTCTTTTTACCTAAAGCTTTCTTTTTAAGACCTGTTGGAGTTTTTCTTTAGTGGGGAACTCCAGGGAATAGAGTCTGTGCTCACCAGGGAATTGGTGGGAGGAAGAAGTCAGGGGGAAATCTGTGTGTGTTAGATTTACTAGCCTGACTTTGCATTCCCTCTGGGTGAGGGGGGAAGAGAGATTAGCTCTCCGTACTTCCGTTTTCCAAGGATGGGAACAGGGAGGGTGGAATCCCTCTGTTTAGATTCACGGAGCTTGCTTCTGTGTGTCTCTCCAGGAACACCTGGAGGGGGGAAGGGAGAAGGTTTATTTCCCTTTGTTGTGAGACTCAAGGGATTTGGGTCTTGGGGTCCCCAGGGAAGGTTTTTGGGGGGACCAGAGTGCCCCAAAACACTCTAATTTTTTGGGTGGTGGCAGCTTTACCAGGTCCAAGCTGGTAACTAAGCTTGGAGGTTTTCATGCTAACCCCCATATTTTGGACGCTAAGGTCCAAATCTGGGACTAGGTTATTGACAACTAGCTCCTTAACTATTGTATTGGAAGCTGTATTGCATAGGGGGACAGCTTTCAGGTATCGGGTTGCATAGTCTAGTTCAACAAGCACACGTTGGTGGCCCCTAGCTGTCGTCTCTAGGGACCCAACCTGATCCATGGCTATGCATTCAAATCATACCTCTATTATTGGAAGTGGCCCGCAAGTGTGGGCTAGGGCTATGTAGCTGACACTCTAGACAAGAGGTGCAGTATCGCCAGACATCGTCGTGTACCCCTGGCCAGAAGAACCTCTGCAGGATCCGTGCCTGGGTTTTCTCTACCTCTTGGTATCCTCCAAATAGGTGACTGTGGGCAAGGCTCAATATGGCTTTTTGATGTTTTCGTGGCACCAGAAGTTGATGTATCTCTTGCTCCGGCATTTGCACCACCCGGTACAGGAGATCTTTCTTCACTATAAAGTAAGGTCCTGGACCCTTGACCTTCCCATCTATGGGTAGCCCATTTATCTTGGCCACCTCTTTCCTGACATTATCATATCTAGGGTCCTCCACCTGGTCCTGCCTGAAAGTCTCTCTCCTGGGACTAACCTGCCCGAGCTACCAGGGGCCAGCTTCTGCTTATTCCAGTGGCTTGCCGCCGCCATGGCTGGGGTCAGCCTCTGGCTCACCTTCTGCGGTGTTAGTTTATCTGATGGCTGCTTGTGTCCATCTGCCTACTAGGGAGATCTTCTGCCCCTGGGTCAGGATCTGAGTTCCCAAAGTTTTCGCAGCCTTCCTCTCTTTTTTTGTCTTCCGGGTCTTTTGGTGGGCTGGGAACAGATCCTGAGAAATCTCAGAGAACATTAGGGGTTGACATGCCTCTGGAGATGAGTTGCTGCCATCAGGGTCTCCACCTCCTTCCAGCTTCTCTGGGGGGAGTAAATTATCAAACCCTGGATAGTCCCTCCCAATGACTACAGGATATGGAAGTTTAGGAACTACGTCCACTGTCACCTCAATGGGGTTCCCCTGAACCTCTGTCTCTACCAGGATGGTTGGGTAATGGCTCATGGCCCCATGCATGCATGTCACTGCTATTCGTTTGGCTTGTAGCAGCTGGCTACTTTTTACCAGCTTACCCGATATAAGGGTGTTAGCACTCCCAGAATCCACAAGCACTGTAGTCTCTGCTCCATTTATCTTTACCGGCCTGGTGTAGTTATGCAGGGCTAATGCAATGCCTGCAAGGTGGATAATGGAGCATGAGATCTCCCAATCCCCCAAGTTATATTGCATAGGCTCCTCAGTGCTGGGACACTGTACTGCTATGTGTCCCCACTCCCCACATGCATAATATCTATAATTGCTTCTAATCACTTCCCTATCACGAGGGTTAGGGGATTAGTCCCAGGGTTCTCCCCACTCAGGCCAATCCCTTCCTTCTGGGGTCCCTGCTGGTTTTCAGCCCCCCTTCTTCCACCTAGAATTCCCCAGGGGTTTGGTGGCCCAACCTTCCAGGTTTGGGATGGGGGGTTCTTGCTTTGAAAAGGGCCTTCCTTTCGTAGTTGGGTCAATTCCCTGACTGTCATGCGTCTTTCTACCAGTGTGATCATCTTGTCATAAGTGGATGGATTGTTCTGGCCTACCTATTCACGGAGATCTGGTGGCAGTCTTCGGCATGTAATGATCCATGACCAGGGTTTCCAAAATCTCCTCTGGGGTGCACACCTCGGGCTGTAACCACTTCTGCACTAAGTGTATGAGGTCGAATAGCTGGGACCTCGGGGGTTTGTTCTCCTAATATGTCCACTCATTGAACCCCTGGGCCCGTACTGCTGCCGTCACTCTGATCATTCTAGGATCTCTGCCTTCAGCTGGGTATAGTCAGTGGCGTCCGTGGCAGGCCAGTCAAAGTAGGCCTTCTGGGCCTCTCCACACAAAAAAGGGGCAAGAATGCTGGCCTACTGCTCCTGGGGCCATGTCTCATGCTGAGCAGTCCTTTAGAATGAGAGGAGATATGCCTCTGCATCATCTTTTGATATCATCTTTGGCAGACAACCAGTGGCCCTCATGGTTCACATCCCATTGGACCCCCGGGTCTGGGTGGTGAGGATCTTCAGCTGGTCCACTACCTCTCGCAAAAGGGCATGATCTTGGGTCACCTGGCCCTTTAATAATTGATTGGTTTCCTGCTGCAGCTGCATAGACTCCTGTTGCGCCATTGCCTGAACCCAGGTGGCCTCCTTCTGTGCTGAAGTGGCTTGTACCATAGCTACTACCACATCCTCCATTGTGGTACAAGGCAAACAAACAAAATGAAAAAAATCCAAAACCCCAGTGCTCTTTTTTTTACACTTCTTTCTTCTGCCACGCTGTGAATGATAATTCCGCTGCTGACACCAGTTGTGACAAAGCTCTGTCCTTGTCAACATGGGTCCCGTGTTTCCTGGTGGATTTTGCTAGCCTCAGAGGCTCACTGTGACCCTCTATGTAGCCCTTCTCTCTCTGGAGGCAAGGATCACAGTTCACTGAGCCATTTTCATCATAAGTCGGCAAGGGAGGTGAGGAGAAGCAATCCTCCCTCGCACTGTCTCTGTCTCACAGTGTCAGTGATTAATCAGGGAGGGGAAACAGGAGTCCAGGCCCACCCTCTACTCCAGGCTCCAACCCAGGGACCCTAATAATAGCAGCTATGGTTGCAGACTTTTTGGAAATAGGATGTGTACAATTCCCTGGGCCACTTCCCCACAGCAGCGCCCACTCAATATCTTCTTCACTGTTACCTCAGGACCTCCTTCCTTACGCCTGATATGGATTTGTAGTGCTTAGTTCCTCCAACAGCGCGGCTTCATCCTACATCTCTTGACACACGTGCTTCACTGACTAACTGGGAGGCTTTTTAACTAGTTCCAGCCAGCCCTTGCTTAGTTTCAGGTGTCCCAATCAATGTAGCTATCTCCACTGCTTTCTAGAAGGCTCTTAATTGGCCCTAGATGTCTTCATTAACCTGGAGCAACTGCTATTTGGTTACCATGGTACCAGGGATTTGTTTAGCCTGGAGCTAACATACATGTTCCTCACTACTTTACTATAGCCATCTCGCCTTGCCCCATCACAATACATATTAATTATGATACTATTTAAAAATACACTTTACTAATTTCTACTGTTACTTTCTGCCTTTGTTTTAAAAACTAAGCTTCATGCCTTTTTTTTTCCCCTCAGCATCAGTCTGGCAAAACATGCATGAGAACTGTCTCTGGGCAAATAAGCAATTGATCAAAATCACATTCTCTGATCTCTTGGGGCCATATCCTGATCCCACTGAAATCAAAAGTTTTGCTATTGAGTTCAATGGGAACAGGCTTTGACATTTGGAGAGGAAAGAACAAAACCACTCAAGCAAGGGCTATGTTGCTTATATCACAGGTATCAAAGGCTGCTGACTCGTGCGAAAGTCAGATGACATCTGATTATTGTCCATTGCAAGGGAGAAATCAGCAATCAATGAGGCTAGAACAGTCTTTGTACCGTATCCAACTCAAGTCCATCTGCAAAGGATCAAGGAAATATGAAGGCTCCAGATTACCTTAAAGTCCTCAATCCCTTGGTTAGACTGCTCCCATCAGTGTATGTTCATAGTCCAGAGGCTGGATCATGAATCAAAAACACTGCTTAAACACCTTCTGTTCCCCCCCACCCCTTGAGGGCTCCTGATAAACTTAACAGCACAATACATATGCTAACAAACTTAAACAAAGCCTGTTAAACTCATATAAAGAATGAGCAGAGTGCAGCTCCACCCCCCCTCCAGGGGGGGTTAGACTCTCCAGGTTTTTGCAGTACCCTGTACCTGCTAAAAATATCTTGTCGGTACTGTGTACTGGAGTGTACCACCTTACTTGCACACTTGGTCTTATACAATACCTCAAAGCTATGTAAAAGTGTGTGGAAGCATGATGATTCTTCAGTGTGCTTATGACTGGATTGTAGCTTTTAGCAATTTCTGCCATCTGTCTGGATGGGTTTCTGTTTTCTAACGTTGAATCTTGCTGGGTTCCCTAAATGAAGTTAGTTTAGAGTCAACGTATGAGCCATTGTCCTATTTTTAAAAATAGCATATATATTTTCACGGATGTTTTTTGTAATTAAAAGCTGTGCCAGGCTTACATTGGTCATCTATTGAATAAATCTACTTATGTTTCTCTTGGGCTGCTATGGTAACAAGAAGTGTAGTTTTTGTAGCATCAAAAATAATGGATTTGAGGTTGCTGTAAATTGCCTTCAATATATCCCTTCAATATATCCCTGCTGCGAGGTTCCATGTTAGGAAAGAAATTGACTCATGAAGCAGATCCCACTTCTGTGCTGGGTTTTCTTGATATTTTTTAAATTAACGATGCTTACTAAAACTGACCATTTCCTGGGGTCTGGTTGTATTAACAAAAAGGGTGTTCCAAAACATCACATAAAGCCCTCCTAAGCTTTTTCCACAAGCTTGTCTGCTGCTAGGATTCCTTTCCCCAGCCTAAACATTTGCTCTTTCCCTCAGGACCTGTCTTTTTCTTCCCTTAGGACCTGTCTGTCCTGTGCTTTAGCTTCCTCATCCAGAGGGCTATTCCCATCTCCTGAATAATAAGTGTGAAGTGTAATGATTCACACATGTCCCAACAAGTCAGAAGTTAACATACCGTTTTCCACAGCATTCCAACATTTCCATCATAAAAATTTGGCAGTTTATACCTACTTGGAACCATGCATTGCTTTGGGAGATGAGTTAATGAAAGGGATATCTGACTATGTCCAACTTCAGCCATAGTAGACAGAAACAGATTACTAATATTTGTCTGGAGTACTTTAAAGCAAAAAAACCCCCATGCAGCTGTTGTAAACCTCTGCTGGATTCTAAACTGAAAAATTGAAAAATCATGATAAAACTTGCACCTAAATCATGAAAATTATGACCTTCAACATCTAAGCACTTATTTTCATCCATCATTCTTGCTTCTAAACTTATATAAGCTGCTAACTCAGTGCAAAGACTGCACAGACTTACTCAGTCTCTTTTATCCCTTTAACAAAAATTGACATTTATGGTAAACTACATTTGACCTCTGTCTGCATTTAAAGTGAAATGCAGCAGCAGCAGAAAGTGCAGTGTCCATCACAGTTATGGGTGGACTCCTTTCTTCCCAATAGTGCAAGGAGAATGAAGAGAATTGATGGTTCACGAGATACTTTATTTCGAAAATTGCCATTTTTGTGGAGTGAAACACTCTTAAGGCTGTTTTGTAGGCTGTGGCAGGACTAGGAGAGAATTTTAGGCAGGGCACAGTAGCTTGCTTTATGTGCTCATTATGGAGCCACTCCTATCTTCTACTCCATGGTTGGGCTCCCTTACCAGTAAAACTAACACATTCCATTGCACAAGTAGAGGATGGGTTTGGGGGAGTTCGGAACGAAAACTGCCAAGGAATGGCATTCTTGCATGCCAGCATGCAGAAGGTGGTTGGTAGCAGGGCAACAGCTGGCTAGGGTAGAGGGAGAAGTAAGGCTGTGGGATCTGTTACTTAGTGAATCATCCTTTCCTTGTCCCCTGGGTGGGAGATGGCAGCTACTGCAGTTTCAGAGATAGAGTGATGGAGACAAAGCAGCTCTACTGTCTGGGGAAAGAATTCCTTTCCCACTTACCTAATTTCCTGTTTAGGCTGGGTGCAGGCGCTAATCCTCGGGCGAAAGTCCTGTGTTACAGTTGATGGGCTGCTCAATGAAGTCCTGTTGCTTTGAAATTTGCCACAGGAATGTATGCTGTTCCACCTGAGGCCCCAAAAGTTGCTCTTCCCTGGCAAATCTTTCATCTGCAAGAGCTGTTCTTTTAAATTAACACTCATGAATGGTCTGTAAAGTTGAGGTGACGGGAAGTTTGTGACTCTGATATTTTGTTTGTATATTGTTTTGAATGGGTCAGTGTTACGTGTGTGTCCCAGTAGTAGGACTGTCTTAGGAGCAGTTTCTGGGGCTCTTCTGCCAAATATATTTTTGATTATTGAATCCATCTTGATGCTAACTTTGAGCCATACCCCGGGTTAAACTTGTGCAGAGGGCCAGCACAAGGCCCATGCACCTTTTAAGTCTTCAAAATAGGCTTTGTGCTGGCTCTGTGCACAGGGGCAAATTTATCCATAAGAAGCAATCTGCAGGCAAACCTTTAAAGCGTTCACAAGTAATTTGATAGTGAGCTGCTTTTACAATCTTTATTTAAATAAAATTGTTTTCCACTTCTTTCTGCCAAGAAATTTTCATGCCAAGAAAATGACTAAGCAACATTATTGTTTTTTAATATCTACTTCATTTTAATCATTATATCATTATTTATGAGATCACTTATCCATTTCATCTTTTAGCCAGTATTAAGACCCAATAATGGACAATAAGAGTGATGTATTACATGTATTAATTTTTAAGAAAAGATATTTTGTTTCACTTCAGTTTGGTGCCTTCATCAATTCTCAATTAATAGAAGAATGTATTTTGTTACATCACTGTAAATCTTTTACAAATATCTTTTAGTCATAAACTGTGTTGCATGAAAATTGTTACCAAAGTATTATATTTAAAAGGACACTGCCTGTGTTTTCTATGGGTTTTTTACTTACCATTTCTTATGAGTAAAATCTTCACTAATTTCTTTTCCATATGAATTTCCAGTCAACATTTTAAAAAAAATGTTTGTAATGGGTTTAAAACTGTCATGTTCCCTCCAGAGTCATAGGACCTTGAGCTGTTTTGCTGTCAGCTCTCCAAAACCTTAGCAAGCCCTGCATAGTTCAGTACGTGGATGGGAGAATATATTCAGGTGATACCAAAAGTGATTCAGTAGGTGACATTTTTCTTTAAATTAGTACCAGACCAATGCCCGGCACAACTTCAGTGGGTGTGGGCACTCTTGCTAGAGTTGCTATCTTCCAAGTAAAATCTAAAATTGAAGTTCTGGCTATTTATGACTATTATGCATTCTAGCTTTTTCTGCAGTAATAGAACTGTTATGGCCAAAGCGTTGGCCATATCCCTAATTACTTCCTGCCGACCTAAATTCCAACATGTTCAGTTGTACTAAAGAGAATCACAGCAGCATTGTTTTGAAAATAATACACCAGATTTGCAGAATTTTCTTTTTTTTTTTTAAAAAAACCAGTGCCACACTTCCTGTGCCTATCTTAAATTTCCCTTCGATGATGGCAGAATGCAATAGCAGAGACAAAAAGAGATGCTGGATACAGCAACACTTTCCTAATTTTATGAAAAGAGATAAAAACATTTACATTTCTCAGAAATGAAGGTGTATTATTATTCCTTGTGAACTGGACATTGCATTTTTAGTAATTATATTACTTCTGAGGGAATTCTGCTCCAAAAAATTAAGAATTATGCACATAGTATTTTACAATTCTGCAAATTTTGTCAAAATAACACAACATAATCACACCATTTTTAATTATTTGCTGACAAGTATTTTGAAATAAATTACCAAAGTAATTGAAAATGGTGTGATTATATTGTTATTGTGTTGGTGTTATTGTGACAAATAAAATATGCAGAATTTTGAAGAATGTTAATTTTTTTTGTGGTGCAGAATTCCCACAAGAGCACCAGGGTTCTGTGTGGCACAATCTGGTGCAGGCAGCTTGGTGTCGGGTCTGGGTGCAGGGGGGATTTGGATGCACAGGGGCTCATTGGGGGTTCTGAGTGCAGGGGGAATGTGACTCTGCAGGGGATTGCAGAGAAAGGTAGTTAGGGCTAAGCAGAGGGTCTGGGTGCTGGGGGAGTGGGCCTTGGTGGGGTGGGTGGCAGGATGCAGCTTCTTGGGGCTCAGTGGAGTGGGGGTCTAGATGTGGGGGTCTCCCAGTTAGGGAATGAGGCTCGGGAGGTTTTGATGGGCTTGGTGTGGGGGAGTTCTGGGTGTGGGAGGCTCCCGATGCATGGGGGGAATTGAGTGGGTGGGTTATGAGTGCAGGGGGCTCTAGATGCAGGGGGAGTTAGTGACAGGGGGGAGGCTCAGTGGGGATATCCAGATGCATGAGGTTTGGGCGGACAGGAGGAGCAGCTCCCCACCTAATGACCCCTCCCCCCCATGGCTGAGGAACAATGAGGCCTGCTGCTCCCCCTGTCTGTCTAATCCCTGTGCTTCCGGATTCCCCCCTGCACCCACTCCCATCCCTGCCAAGTCCCCCCATGGTACAGAGCTTCCTGCAGCCAGGAGAGGTTTCTGGGGGTTGATCTGCCCCAGCCCAGCTGCTCCATGCAGGGGAGTGGGAACTCTGACTCCGTCCTCCTCCTCCCCCATCCGCCCAGCTGGAACTAATGTCCCTGGGCAGCCTGGACATCCCCAGACTCCCTTCCCTCCCCCTAGTAACTTACATCTCCTCCGGCTGCTTAAACAGACGTGCCCGCGCTGCTGCGGAGGGGTGAGTGAGCACTGCTGCAGCTGCTCTTTGCTTCCACACAGAAACCATTTTTCTGTGGGAAGCAAAGAGAATCAGAGGGCGATGGACATGTTTCTGCACACCTGCAGTGGCACAAAATTCCCCCAGGAGTAGTTATATAGCATGTGTATCTCTTATGCTTAGAGGTATCCCTTTCCATTTTATATATATGGAACATATATATACATACAGGGTTATTAAAATGAAACACCAGTAGTTAGTGATACATACCTGTACCTTGATATAATGCTGTTCTCGGGAGCCTCTAAGCTACAGTTCTCTTATGCATCGTCCAGGCATACCTTTTCCACTCATGATGTCATCACTCAAGCTTCTTATGACAATGCCAGATTCGGTGTTGCAGTCTCTCTTCAGATGATCTGAAGTTCCTCCACTCATAAGAGAACTGCACTTAAATGTGTATGTGCACAATCACTTGGAGGAGGAAAAATCAGTTACTTATCTGTACTGCATTATAGATAAAACCGCATTATATCGAACTTGCTTTGATCCACCAGAGTGCACAGGCTCACCCTCCCGGAGCACTGCTTTACCACGTTATATCTGAATTCATGTTATATCAGGTCGCATTATATCAGGGTAGAGGTGTATATCAGGCAGTTATTGTATGTTGGCATAAATATGGAAGTAGCATACTCCAGATATATATTAATATGATACCATTACTGCTTATCACATACAAAGAGTAAGGGGAATTTCTTTTTTATTGTCACAGATGAGATTTGAGTACCTTATCAGAATGGTGACAAGACATTTTAAATATTTAAACTACATTATTTTATTTTCACTTACAGTAGAAGATGGTAGGGTGGATGGAATAAAAGGAAACTGTTTGGAAGTCTAAACAAGGTATTGTTTCTTGATATAAATATTCTCTGCTTCATGTACCTTTTTACCTTCCCATCGGTTCTAATGTTACATTTTAAACTTCGTTATAATTACAAATCTACCTTTCCACATATGTAAAGGAATTCAAAGCTGGATAACCTGCATAAGAGGGACAGGTATTTTCCTCATACTCACATTGTTGTTTCATTGAAATGTTATTTCATTTCTGTGCCGGGGTTCACTTGCACATTTCTCATCACTAATGGGTGGTATGCATGTAATTTCTCATTTGCTGAGATGACAAAGTATCTTTTTTGCTGGCAAGTGTCTAGCATATATTGTGCAAACCTCTTTCTCTTTCCAACTGGAGAATTAAGGCAAAAGTAATCTAGAATTATGTAATCAGATTTTGGTGTGAAATTTTATTATTTCACTCATAGGTTTAAAGTTAAGAAAAAGTTTTTGAATAGATGTGACAAAAATTGGAGGTTTATAAAATTACCAATTTTTTGAAGGCAATGATGTAAAACAATGATTCCAATCAACTAATAATCCAGTTCAGAGTTTGACTCCTTTCCAATGCATTATATATTCCAGTTCAGAATACCGTTAGTGTTGATAGGCAGAATGTAAAAGGAGAGAGGGTACACATTGTATTATTAATGTTCATTGTGCTGCAGTATCTGAAAGTGCATTGTCTGTGACCCAAAGAGCTTTATAATTAAAATTTAGACATGAATTAAGCCAACAAGCAGTAGGGGAGGGGATGTGGTGAGGAAGGACAAAGGCTAAGTAGCAACTCCAACAGAGACTGGCAGGAAGGTTTGACCCTTGGACTTTCAGGCCTGTAGCACAAACACTACCACTTGAGCTAACAGACTAAGGGCTTGGCTACACTGGAGAGTTGCAGCGCTGGTGATGGGGTTACAGCGCTGCAACTCACTGACCGTCCACACTTACAAAGCACGGCCAGCGCTGCAACTCCTTGATTGCAGCGCTGGCTGTACACCTGGTCTGCCTGGGGTGTAGCGATTCCAGCGCTGGTGATGCAGCGCTGGTCATCAAGTGTGGACAGCAAAAGCGCTTTTATTGGCCTCCAGGGTATTAGGAAGTATCCCAGCATACCTTTTCAGCCACTCTGCTCATCGTTTTACACTCCACTGCCCTGGGCTCAGGTGACCTGCCCTTTAAATGCCCCGGGAATTTTAAAAATCCCCTTCCTGTTTGGTCAGCCAGGTGTGGAGTGCAATCAATCAATCAATCAGTGAACATGCCTCCATGCCCCAAACGAGCCCCAGCATGGAACACTTCCGAGCTGCAGGACCTCATCAGTGTTTGGGGTGAGGAAGCTGTGCAGTCACAGCTGCGCTCCAGTCGTAGGAATTATGATACCTATGGCCAGATATCAAAGTCCATGCTGCTAAGGGGCCATGAACGGGATGCGTTGCAGTGCAGGGTAAAAGTAAAGGAGCTGCGCAGTGCCTATTGCAAAGCCCGTGAGGGAAATCGCCGCTCAGGAGCTGCCCCCACGACCTGCCGTTTTTACAAGGAGCTGGATGCCATACTTGGGTGTGACCCCACTGCCAATCCAAGGAGCACGATGGAGAGTTCAAAGCAGGGAGAAGTGGGGGAGGGTGTAGAGGAAGCTGATAGTGAGGCTACTGGGGTGGAGGGAGACACCCCGGAGTCCCAGTACACATGCAGCCAGGAGCTCTTCTCAAGCCAGAAGGAGGCTAGCCAGTCGCAGCAGCTGGAACTTGTTGGTGAAGAAGAAGCAGAGGAGCAGGTTCCCGGTAAGCAGATTTTATTTTTAGGATGGAAATGTTTTGGGAGAGGAGGGTGGGGGTTATGGCTGCCTGCATGCATGCCTAAATGTGGAATAGCCCATTGATTTGGTCTCTCATGTCTCTGTAATCGGCCTCTGTAATCTCTTCAAAAGTTGCAGCCAGAGCGTGGGCAATGTGCCTGCGCAAGTTTATAGGGAGAGCCACCGTGGTCCTTGTCCCGGTCAGGCTAACTCGTCCGCGCCACTGTGCCGCGAGGTGTGGGGGGACCATTGCTGCACACAGGCAAGCTGCATAGGGACCAGGGCAGAATCCACATTGCTGTAGAAGACCCTCCCTCTCTTCCCTGGTAACACACAGTAGTGATATATCTGGCAGTAGAAAATCCTGTTGAGAATGTAGGGATATAGTGTTCAGTGCAGGTCCCTGCACTCTGCTTTCACCCCGGGCAGGTCCCAAAGAAAGACTCCCTGCACTCTGCTTTCTCCCCAGTGTAGGTCCCAAAGACTCCCTGCTCTCTGCTTTCCCCAGTGCACAGAAACTCCGGTAAGCCCTCAGGCAGTTCCCCTTCCCAGGTGAAGTCGTGGCAGAAACACTCACCCCATTGCTCGCTATGCCTTCGCTGCCATGGCCTGTCTGTGCTATGTTTGGTATGTGTAAAAATGATGCTACAAATTGTCTACAAAGTCCTTTGGTGTGATAAAGAACAATGTAGCCTCTGTATTAAATGCTTATATTTCTGTTACTTTAAGTGACCTTGAATACTGCAGCCATCTTACCGCCTGCGCAAAGACTACAGAACTTGAGGAAAAAAGCTAGACAATCAAAAGAAGATTTGATCAAAGCAGTTATGGACCAGTATGCCAGAGACAGTAAAAAGCTGCAAGAATAGCGAAAGAAAGTGCATGACTGGAGGCAAACAGAAAGCAGGAGAAAGGAATTGGCTACCAAGAGAAGCAGGAAGCAGCTGATAAGCCTCCTGGCTCGCCAAACAGACTGTAGGCAGTCTCTCATAGCCGTGCAGGCAGATCATTACCGTGGTAATCCCCACCCCTCCCAAAGCTCTCTCCCTTGTTCCCCAGTGTTTGCACAAAACACCTTTCTCCAGCAGCCTGGTTCTTACCACCACCAGCTGCCTCCAACACCTGTACGTTCACCTACCACCCCTGAGAACTACAACCCTTACCCTATGCACTCAACCCCCATCACGATGCAGCCTATTAATCCTGAAGTGCAGCAGGCATTGAACAGCAATCCAAGCAGGACATATTCAAACCTCTGAATGTACAGTCCACCACCCTACCCCCCTGCCCTTTTATGTACTGTATTTGGAATAAATGAAATAAATGAAATACAGTACCCCAAGGGAAAAACTGGCACTGCAAAGGCACCAAACATTACTGTTGGCTTTCAGCCTCAAATTGCTCCCTTAAGGCATCCCTAATCCTAGAAGCCCTTTGCTGGGCCTCTCTAGTAGCCCTGCTCTCTGGCTGTGCAAATTCAGCCTCTAGGCGTCAAACCTCGGAGATCCATTCCTCACTGAATGTTTCACCTTTCCCTTCACAAATATTATGGAGGGTACAGCACGCGAATATAACAGCGGAGATGCTGCTGTCCCCCAAATCTAGCTTCCCATAGAGACACCTCCAGCGTCCTTTTAAACGGCCAAAAGCACACTCCACAGTCATTCTGCACCGGCTCAGCCTGTAGTTGAACCGGTCCTTGCTCCTGTCAAGCTTCCCTGTATACGGTTTCATGAGCCATGGCATTAAGGGGTAAGCAGGGTCTCCAAGGATCACAATGGGCATTTCGACAGCCCCTACAGTGATCTTGCAGTCTGGGAAAAAAGTCCCGGCCAGCAGCTTCCTGAACAGGGCACTGTTCCGAAAGATGCGTGCAGCATGCACCTTTCCAGGCCATCCTGAGTAAATGTTGGTGAAACGCCCACGGTGATCCACAAGCGCTTGGAGAACCACAGAGAAATATCCCTTGCCGTTAATGTACTCGGATGCCAAGTGGGGTGGTGCCAGAATAGGAATGTGCGTCCCATCTATTGCCCCTCCACAGTTAGGGAAACCCATTTGTGCAAAGCCATTCACAATGTCCTGCATGTTCCCCAGAGTCACGGTTCTTCTTAGCAGCGTGCGATTAATGGCTGTGCAAACTTGCATCAACACTATTTCAACGGTCGACTTTCCCACTCCAAACTGGTTCGTCACCGATCGGTAGCTGTCTGGAGTTGCCAGCTTCCAGATTGCAATAGCCACCCGCTTCTCCACTGGCAAGGCAGCTCTCAATCTTGTGTCCCTGTGCCGCAGGGTAGGGGCGAACTCAGCACACAGTCCTATGAAAGTGGCTTTTCTCATCCGAAAGTTCTGCAGCCACTGCTCGTCATCCCAGACTTCCATGACAATGTGATCCCACGTTTCCCGAGCCCAAAGGCGGCGTTCCACGGTGCTGAGCACATCCGCTACTGACACAAGCAATTTAGTGTCTCGCGCATCACGAGAATCAATATCATCATCGTCTGACTCCTCACTGTCACTTTGGAGCAGAAGGAATAGCTCCACTGCCAAACGTGATGTGCTGGCAACATTCATCAGCAAGGTCCTCAGCAGCTCGGGCTCCATTTGTAGCAGAAATCGCGCTGCAGACTCACAATGGCGCCAAACTGCTTGGAATGTGTAGCAAAGCACTGCGGGGTGTTGGAACAGGAAACGGAAAGACCTGCACCCTTCCGTCCCCGTCCCACAACCCACAGCACCAAAATGGGATGAGGTGCTCTGTGGGATAGCTGCCTACAATGCACCACTCCCAACAGCGCTGCAACTGCTGCAAATGTGGCCACACTGCAGTGCTGGTAGCTGTCAGTGTGGCCACACTGCAGCGCTGGCCCTACACAGCTGTATGACCACAGCTGTAACTCCCAGCGCTGCACATCTGTAAGTGTAGCCATGCCCTAACTCTGTCAGCTGGCTCTGTTAGACGGTGAGTCTCTCTCTATGGATCAGTCACAGATGACAAGGGCGGCAAGGAGGGCCATGTAACCCTCTGAACAGTGGGTCAGTTATGGTAATAAGATCCCATAAGCATCTTGATGGCTGAATTAAATGAAGACCACCCTCCAGTTGTGATGCACTTACTTCTTGTCATAATGAAACTTGAATAAGACTTGCATTGATTTCTGGTTTCTTCAAAGACATACTGAAACCATTGGGGCTCTAGGAGGATGCTGGATCAAGGACTGCATTTTGAGTTAAATGTCTCTCCCTAACTTCAAAGGGACACATGACACAGTTTGGTTTGCAAAAATAAGACTATACATTTTTTAAGTAGGGGTCTATCAAATGACTGTGTGCGGTAGATAATGCCATATTATTCTGCTGAGAATGCCTTTTAATGATATTAATGGGATAAAGTTTATAAAAAGCACAGTACAATGCTGCTTAAATATTCTTCCAGTGTGATAACGGAAGTGGGTAGTGTACAAATGTTAGTAGAGAACACATACAATTTATTTAAATCTCAAAGAAAGCAGAATAATCTCAAAGTGGTTTAAGTGATGGTGGCTGTTAAGAAGCTTAGACACATCCTAAAATACTTCTTTAGAATGTTAAAGAGACAGATTGGTTCAAATCCAGAATTCCAGCTGCTGGAGTTGAACTGTTAGTAATGGTGATAACTGCTAGCACAGTAAATGCAAGTTTATGCAAATTATGATACTTTGTACATCATTTGATGCTTGTAATGAATTTGTAGTAACTTTTTTTTTTTCAGGTTTTCTGGAAAGCAGCCAGCTGCTCTATGTCAAACTCACAAAGGCATCTGTCATCAGTATAGTCCCTGCTTGGGTTGCCACAAAGCATTGCATGGAATTTTGGGAAACTTAGAAGGAAACTTTACATTTGCATACACTTTTACTCTGTTTTAAGTGTGATCTCTGCTGTTTCTTTTCCCTCTCAATTATGCATTAAACTACCTTGTTGCTGGCTGACTTAAATAGCAAATACAAGCACTGAACACTTAAATTAGTTGTCTAGAACTGTTCATTCACCAACAGAATACACCCTGCAATTTGCCTGAGTTGTTGGTAGTTCAGAGAAGGATCCTTTAGAGGAAGAAGAAAGCTCAAGAGACACACACAATGGCTATTCACCAGTCAGTTTGCACAGTCCCTTTCCATATTGATTTGTACTGTATTGAACCCAATTGTTCCTTTTGGATTGTAAGCTGTTTGGTGCTGGGTTCTTACTTGTCTGCCGTGCTCTACTTATTGTGAAGTGACGTACTCAGTGGCACTACATAAATAAGTTAATAAAAAGGCACAAAAATATATTGGAATTGGAAAAGGTACAGAAAAGGGTAACAAAAATGAGTAGAGGTATGGAACAGCTTCCATATAAGGAGAGGTCAATAACACTTGGGCTTTTCAGCTTGGAAAAGAGAGGACTAAGGGGGGATATGATAGAAGTCTATAAAATCATGACTGGTGTGGAGAAAGTAAGTAAAGAAGTGTTATTTACTCCTCATAACACAAGAACTGGGGATCATCAAATGAAATTAATAGACAGTAGATTTAAAAACAAACAAAAGGAAGTATTTCTTCACACAACACACAGTCAACTGTGGGAATCTTTGCCAGAGGATATTGTGAAGGCCAAGACTATCACAAGGTTCAGAAAAGAACTAGATAAATTCATGGAAGATGGGTCCGTGAACGGCTATGGGTCCATGACTCGCCAGGATGGGCAGGATTGCAAAACCAATCCACTTAAAGCAGGATTTTTCCTTTCTTGTCATAGGCTTTACTAGTATCTTTGGGCTTTATGGTTCTGGTATCTTTTTATGACTTCATGGCTTGGCTCTTATGATGGAAGTCAAAGGGCTAGAATGAGATTTGGACTGTGTACCCACGCAGGGGCACAAAAGGTAGTCAGCCTCTCTCCCCTTTATGTCCCTGTACAGACCACTTTGAACTTAGGTCTGTGAGTAGGCAGGCACATTGCCACTACTTCCCGCTGTACCCAGTGCTTATTTTGTAATGAAAGAGGTGCCAGGGATGAAGCAATTAGGTGCCGAGGCTCAAGCAATTCTTTTACTTTTGCAACTGATGTGGAAAGCGCAGAGGTGAACTGCCACAACTAGAGGTGCTGGAGCTCAGCCCTGGCACAAATTAAGCACTGCCTCTTAACCCTCTTTGCCCAAAGAAGGTGGGGAGAGAGGGAGTAAAGACTTAGCTTTGCCCTCTGTGGCCTTGACCAGCAAGCTGAACTACTGCATGGATGTCAATTTGCTGCAGATTCTGGCCAGCTGCAAATTACTGCCTCCCTCCACCTGAAAACAAGGGTGAAGCTGGTTGGGAATTGGTCTTTACAGAGGTATTGGAGTCGTAATTCCTCCCACATTCCTGGATGGACCGGCTTATGTGCTGCTCCTTGCTCTGGGAAGTGCATAGAGGCTTGATCTAGCCCAAAGCTGCTTGTACGCCTGAATGTTTAATGTCAGGTATTTAAGAATGGCCAGAAAATGCCTGATCTATCTCTTTTCAGAAAATAGTTAGATCTTCTCTACTTACTGCATGTTTTGGTTATAAAGGGAGGCTGCTTCTTTTAATACTCTCATCTCTCATAACAACTTGAAGAGAAAGGAGAGAATTTTCACACTTATGTTGAGCAGTGCTTTATAATATGAAAACCACATTGCTTTTAGTGGAACGACTTGCAAAGTAAGGTACTCAGTATTCATAACGGTGGCAGAATCTGCCCCTTGTGTAGGAGCGACTCAAAAATTATAACTTAGTACCTTTCTTTACAACTTCCTGATTTTTCTCTAAAGAAGATGGTTTGTTCTGTGAGAAGTCACAGGCTTGTGAGATCTGGGTTCTAGTTTCAACCTTGCCACAGACACACTGTGGGGATATCTTCACTCCAGGGTTCACATGGGCTGTTACTCATGTGTTGCCCCTACCTGCCCTCCTGTCATCCCCACCCTCCCCAAACATCTCACCCAGATTTAGTGGTATTTTCAGCCCAGGCCAGCTGATTTGTTTGAGAATGTAGGCTAAAGTTCAGATGCTGGGCTGGTGACCTGCCAGCTTGCAGTGAGGACATGGGCTAAATCGATTGAGTACCAATAGTCTATCATTGCCTTGTCACAATTTCCCACATGTGGCCAGGATGACAGATAGGTTTTCCCACAATTCACTGGCAAAGAATCATAGAGCAATTTAATTTACTGCAGTGCAAAGAATCCCATGGCATTTGTCCCCAGAAGTCTTAGGGACACATTCGGGGGAGCGCAACACCAATAAGGACACTGTAACTCAGGCATATCTTTGCAGTGTGGTTGCTCACACTTGGACTAGGCTAATGAGGATTTTCAGTCTGGATGCGAATGACCCGAGTTAACTCTGCAGTGAAGACATACCCTGTGTGATTATGGGCCAACCTCTTAACATTTTCCTGCTCCATTTTCCCACTGAAAATAGGGACAATACTATGTCCTTATCTCAAGGGATGTTCACTGTTGTTTGTAAAGCACTTTGTGATCCTCTGATGGATGGAATTATACTGTTCCCTTGATAAGAGGAAAGTTTTGAGTAGTTAGTTAAAATTCTGACAGTTTCCCTACTACCAAAGACAGCCAAACCTAGCACAGCTCCACACAGAGAATCCTTTTACTTAAAGTATTAAAACACTTTTCATTGTTACGCTTAGTGAATCTCAATTTTGTTTTATGCTTCTTTCTGCTGAAGCACCGGCATAATTTGAAGAAGCAGCAATTTTAATGAGATTAAACCTATTGAGCAAAATAATATCTGTGGTATTCATGGTAACAGCATGTCATTGCTCTTTTGTTCCTGTTCTTCTTCTTCAGAATCTGACCTATAATCAGTTTTCTTTTCATGCTTATCTACAATATTATTACTTTATGCCAAGTCAAATCATCCTTTTTCATCAGAGAGAAAATTTATAGTGTGAAGAATTACAAGAAAAGAGAATAATATATGCTTCTCTTGACATAACTACTCTCCCTTCAGTCTCCACCCATGTTGATAATGACATTCCTAACTACCTGTTTTGTGGTCTCTTTCCCTGGATGCAATAATGTTTTTAAAATAAGTTGTTTCCTTCCAACCTGCAACATGCCCTACGTTCTGCAGTGGGATCTGCTAATATTAACTTGTGAAATCCTTCAGATTCTTGTTGACTTGAATTAGATTCCATGGGGGGTCAGGCTGCAATGTAGCCCATTGAAGGAACGAGCTTATTGTGGCAGATGCCTGCTAATTGTTTGCTTTTACTCACTTATCTAAGATAAAAAAGAGCATTGAAGGGATCTTTGTCCCATGTATAGTGGCCTGGGACCCCAAAATTTCCTGATAGGACAATCTTTGAACATGTGTGTGGAGGGTTATTACTTCTGTCCAATCATCTCATGTGGTGGTTTAATGTCTCATAGTACTCCCTAGCCTTATAGCACTATGTCCTCCTTCCTTAGGATTCAGATTCTCTGGTAAGGTCTCAACCAGTATTCTAGATACATATTGCAAAGCAGAGCTCTGCATCATCAGCCACCAATATCTTATGTGAGGAAATCCCTGTGTATTTCCAAGGTGCTGTTTCCTTGCCCCACCATCTCTTGTGGAAAAGTCCTAGAATGTAATATAGAGAATGCTGAGCTTTCTTTAGCAGGGATATGTTCTTTGCTAAATACAATAGTTTTTTAAACTATAGGCTCCATCCCTAATACATTTGGTAGGACTTCTCCCATAAGGAGATCCTCTCTGAAACAGCCGTCTTTTTTAGCGGTGAAAGGAGGCTGACTTGACTTCTTAACAGCATAGCCTGCTATGCTGGATGGAGCTGATATGATGTAGTAATAGTCTGCTGATTTTCAGTCACCTCATCTGTTATTCATGTGAGCAAAAATGAATACAAGTGAAATCCAAATAATATATATTAGTACAAGTTATTTTCATGATTTTCATTAGCTATCATAAACATGTCTCTGAATTTTATATTCTACTATTGCCTGGATTTATTTCTATGTCTAGAATGTGCCGTTTTTATCTGGAGAAAGAGCAAGCAAGTGAGAGAGAGAGTCTTTACAATAGCAGAGAATTCGGAAAGGAAAAAAGGAGTAGGGAGAAATCAGTGCAGCTGTAACTTGTTTCAATTATTCAGCATTCCCAGAGCTGTTTATTCTCTCGCTCCCAAGATGCTGTTTGTCTTCTGAACTCTGGGGAATCAGCTGATTTTATTCTTGCCCTTGGGTAAATGAAGGCTGGAGTCTTAAGAGGAGCAACTACATTGGAAAACAGGAAGTAACAAAACATAACTTGTTCCAGATTAATTACATAAAATATAAATTTCTACAACATTAGCAGCTAATTTTTAATGGGGAGAAAATCCTGCTTATCTGTGAACATTAGCATTGATGTAAGATTGGCAATTTGCATTAGTAAATGCCCGGTCACAAGGGTTAGTCCATTCTGATCGCAACATTTTCTCCATTTCTTTACTCCTGGGCAAACTTTAGTTTAATCTGGTATTTCTCGAGGGGGAAATAACTAGTGTTGTCAAACTTCCCAGTGCTCTTCCTCTGGTGACTGATTCCGTGATGCTCAACTATTAATACTAACTACGTCATTGAAGGAGAGGACTGTATAATCTGGCATTTAACAAAAAAAGAAGAAAATTGTTATTTTATAAGAGTTTGGTGAGCATATACAAAATAAACTGGTTAATATGCAGTTTTTGCCATCAGTATAATGAGGATATTATGAAAAGCAGAGCTAAAGTCTGAAATCCTTACTCATGGCCATATTTTGCCATTCATTTTCAAGCTGAACTACTATATGTGCTGGTGTATTAGTGTTTGCAGGATCAGGACTTAATAAATGACTCTCTGGGTCAGGGATTCAGGATTTGTTCCCGTGTGTGTTAGATTTCAGAAAACCAGGAACTACTTTTCAGGGTAGTGTCTGTCATGATGGCAGGTCATGCCAATGACAGACATGAGGAAAAAGTTAGATTACACAGGTCTTTGTGCAAAAGTGTTTTATAATGACATTTTCATTATCCCCTTACACTCAACCCTTATTTTGTAACCCATACTTAACTTGAGTTCTGCAGTACTTGTAGGAATTGTCCTACTGAATTGTAAGTGAAGTTGACAGATCAGTGCCCACTGTGAGCCATCACTTACAACTAATGATTAGCCCAAACCTTCGATCTGATCACAATCTGAAGTTCAGAATCAGTTCTGTATTTCCTAGCTCAGTCCAATGTTTCCTTTCAACACACACACAGACTGCATAATATTACTATTTATTTCATTATTTTCACAGCTACTGTTAATTATAGGCACTTTCTCTAGCACTATATACTGAAAAAGATGTTGCTTAACTCTGCTACTGTACCATAAAAGTTGGAGAAGTGAGGGAAGTAATCTAAAAGTCTGTTTTGGTTAAAAGAACTTACACTAACTATAATAGACAAGTTTCCAGTTCAGGTTTGGAGGTTGTGGAAGAGATAAGTGAAAGTTCAAGTCTTTTTACCTAAACCAGTTTATCCATTCCTATTTTTCAAGTGGAAATCCTTAGAGAAACTGCAACATGCTCTTGTTCTTCCACTGAGGCTGGTTCATCTTATTTGGAACCAATTTGTTTTCAGTGGAACCCTCTATCTATCCTGATCAAATTTCCCACTGTGTTAATCTATGGAATTGAATTGCTGATTTGATCAAATGTTATGAAAAAGTAATTTATCTCCCTGAAATAAAGGTCAAGTTCCTGCCAAATTTCATGAAAACAGCTGTTCTTTAGCTAAAGAAAAAGCAGAAAAGGAAAATCTAAAACTAGTAAAAATACGTAATCTTTTCTTAAACACCCGATCTAACTAGTTTGATTAAATGTGACACCCTTCCTTCTCATATGAGTTGGCTATTCTCAACTTGTAAGTGTATGCTAATTTCAAAGGTTTTGTTCCTTTGGTGGTTATTATTTTATTCATATACTGCCAGAAAGGAAATAAAAGTTCCTACAAATCTAGTTTCTAGCCTTGAAAATTTAAATATATATACAATATTTTTCACAGTTTTAAAACCTTGAAAATAAAGGTTCATATTAGGGCTGTCAATTAATCTCAGTTAACTCATGCAATTAACTCAAAAAATTAATCATTATTAAAAAAACTAATCATGATTAATTGCCGTTTTAATTGCACTGTTAAACAATAGAATACCAATTGAAATGTACTAAATATTTTGGATGTTTTTCTACATTTATATATATTTAGTGTTCTGTATTGTAATTGAAATCAAAGTATATATTATTTTTTATTACAAATATTTTCACTGTAAAAATGATAAACAAAAGAAATAGTATTTTTCAATTCACCTTAGACAAGTACCATAATGCAATCTTTGTCATGAAAGTGCAACTTACAAATGCAGATCTTTATTACATAACTGCACTCAAAACCAAAATAATGTAAAACTTGAGAGACTGCAAGTCCACTCAGTCCTACTTCTTGTTCAGCCAATTGCTAAGGCAAACAAGTTTGTTTACATTTACAAGAAATAATGCTGCCCTCTTCTTATTTATAGTGTTGCCAGAAAGTGAGAACAGGCATTTTCATGATACTTTTGTAGCTGCCATTGCAAGGTATTTATGTGCCAGATATGCTAAACATTCATATGCCCCTTCATGCTTGGGCCACCATTCCAGAGGACATGCTGATGGCACTCATTAAAAAATAATGCATTAATTAAATTTGTGACTGAACTCTTTGAGGAGAGAATTGTATGTCCCCTGCTGTTTTACGCACATTCTGCCATATATTTCATGTTATAGCAGTCTCAGATGATGACCCAGTCACATGTTCGTTTTCAGAACACTTTCACTGCAGATTTAACAAAACGCAAAGAAGGTACTAATGTGAGATTTCTAAAGATAGCTACAGCACTCGACCCAAGAATCTGAAGCGCCTTCCAAAATCTGATCAGGACGGGAAGTGGAGCATGCTTTCAGAAGTCTTAAAAGAGCAACACTCCGATGCAGAAACTACAGAATCCGAACCACCAGAAAAGAAAATCAACCTTCTGCTGGTGGCATCTGACTCAGATAATGAAAATAAACATGCTTTGGATTGTTATCGAGCAGCACCCATCATCAGCATGGGCGCATGTCCTCTGTAATGGTGGTTGAAGCATGAAGGGACATATGAATCTGTAGCGCATCTGGTGCATCATATGTGCTGAGAACAGCTCTATGGTATTAGCTCTGAGTGCTAGTATAACAGGGATTTCAGTCAGTTCTTAAAGCATGAAGATTACCTTTACTGAGGTTCAGTCATAATGATGAGTAGGTGGCAGCTGATCAGTGCTTTAATGCTAATTGTGATCAATGAATCCTGAATAAGATTCATCATGCTCATTAACCTTGTGTATCTTCTTGAGAAAAGCTGGATGGATGCTACACTGGGTAGATGTTTGTTTCACGTTGTCATTAACTTGCATTATACCAGGATGATGCTAAATTCTCCTGGTGACCAGAATTATTTTAATACTGAAAAACAATGTATTTTCCCCCAGCCTCATTCTTGGAAATGGCTGAAATATTTTGGCTGATGTTTTCCAAAAAGCCTCAGCTCAAGGCAGACATCCACCATGGAAAATGTCAGCCCGAACGATTGAAGTCTAGCAAATTTATAATCAACTATAACAAGAAAAAAAATCAGGCAACCTTAATATGGAGTGCTACCAATTCTGCTGAGAGAGAGAGAGTGTGTATATAATTGTCTGGAATATAAAAGAATTGTCCTCCTGTTGTAGAGATACAACTACTTCAGGGTAGTGGCAGCAGGGCTCCGGTGGTGATTTAAAGGGCCCAGAGCTCTGTGGCAGCTGGATCCCCAGGCCCTTTAATTCACCCCTGAGCCCCAGGGCTCCCTGCTGCCTCTGCAGCTGGTAGCTCCAGGGTGATATAAAGGCCCTGGGGCTCCCAGCCACCACCAGAACCCCAGGGCCTTTAAATCTTGAAAGGCCCAACCTCTTCCGGTTGAGGCCATGCCCCCCCTCTCAGGACTCCGATGTACTGATAAGTCCTTTAAGTTACTTTCACCCCTGAACTGAACCCAGATCTCCTGAGTCCCAGTCTACTGCCGTAACCACAGGATCAGCCTTCCCCATACATAACTATAGCCTGTCACTGAACCCTTGAACAGTAGCTGTGTTGATCCCTGGAACTAACAGTGCATGGAGTTTTTCAAAAGTTGATATATTTGTACTGATTAATCTTTCTATGTTTATATAAAATATATTTTTACAATCTCAATTTGGGCCCAAATGGAGTTGATTTGAATGATTATGTTTTACTGATAAACGCAGGAAAACAACTATACATAGTAGAGACTCCCATGTAAAAGGAATACGTATGGGTTCACTTGGCAAACCATTATGATTTTTTCCACAACTTTTCATGTAGAATACAAAATTGGGAAACCTGCCAGAATTAATGTTATTGTTTAACTTCAGAAGAAGTTTGAATTGTCTGCAATAGCTGCAGTGCAGTTTCCAAAATCCAAGCACAGATGTCATAAGCATTATTTTTTGTTTCATGTAGCGACAGATAATGTTTTCTTAGCGTTTAAGTGGCATGTTGTTAATAAGTTGGGCTTTGGTGTGTGTGTGATAAGTGCATTCACAAAGATGTTACAGCATAAGTATGCAAGGTAAAGGTCATGCTAGTCAACACAGACAGCTATTGACACTTAAAAGACCTGAAGGTAGAATAACAGCAAACAAGTACTTTCCAAGTGATGGATTAGCTTCTTAGTGATAAACATGAAGGAAAATCATTATGGCACAAGCAGTTTTGTCATTCTTGCAGAAGCTACATTTGATGGATAGAGCCTTCAGTGAAGAACCTATAAGGAATTGATTACTGCCCTGAATGAACCTAGTGTGAGTTCATCATTAAGCACCTCCAGTCACCATTCATGATCAGCAGTTTGTCTCCCTTTTTTTGGACCTTAACTGCAAAATGATTTTGACTGTGAATAACTTAAAACAATTTGGATTGATTATTCAGCAGCCAAATTAAATACCCAACAATCAGAGCTTTGAGTAGTGGGCCAATTTTTTTGTCCTGGAACATTCTGTACAACTTAAGTGTGGCAGTATGAAAAGGGAAAACAAACAAAAACATTTGGAAGCAAATAAAGAACAAGTAGTGAAAATAAGGCAGGATTATAACTGTGTTGTGGAATCTCTCTCAAATGGATCATCACTAGCCATGCTGACTTTTGCCACTGTGAAGTGTCCTCCCTGGTAAGACAGATACTGGAGAGTGTTTCATTTTTGTATTTCCCAGTTAGTCAGCCGGAAATACATTGGGGGAGGGGGAGTGGTTCAGTGCTGTAGAAAAAGACATTAATTTTCTTCCATGAACTCTAGCCAAGTCACTCTTCTCATTCTCTGTCCTTCTCACTTCTGAGTCAACATGTGGACATCTGTTCACAACTGACTTAGAGATTGTTTTGGTTGAAGTCAAACAACACCAGGAAGCATGTCTGCCACTTCTATCTGTACCACTTGTTAATAGGTTCTTGTAACCTTAGCAACTGCTTTTGGTTTTCTGATCTCTACTGTTCACTGTTGTGCTGACCCCCATTGCCTTGTTCCAAAACTAAATGCAGTTATCCTAGATAGAAGACATTATTCTGGTGACCTGGAGAGAAAAATCAACAGCAAATAAAGGCCTGGCTCCTGTTCCCATTGAAGTCAATGGCCAACCTCTGGCTGGCTTCAATAAGAGGAAGCTTGGCATCAAAGGTAGTGACTTTGTACCATTTAAGTGATTTGCTCTGATATTTCAGAACCAGAAGAGCCGAAACCCACAAAGTTTCTTGGTTGAGGACTCTGAAAGATTATTTTGATATAAGGGTTTCAGCTGGACTGTCCTGCGATTTACCCAAAGGTGCTTGAGTATAATTTTGCATCTGGAAATAGGAAAGCTTCAGTGCTGGCTTTTCAGGTGATTTGAAATCTGACTTTATTTGGAGGTCAGGCCAAATTTGAAACTTTACCTAGACTTTTCTAGGTTCACCCTCCCCTAACAACCATCATCTGGCAGCCACCAGGTTTAGAAACAAAACATCTACGTAAAACAACAGTATCTGAAATTCATCTTTGGATAAGAATTGCTAATATTGGTTGATCTCTAAGGTCACTGCCAGTTGTCAAGTTGCTATAATGTGCAGAAGGGTATTGAGTAGAGTGGGTTGAAAAGGAGAAAAGTTGTGACCACATTTAAAAAAAAATTACCATTTTTTCCAAAATGTTTTTAGTTTTGAAATAAGAAAAAAGCAGCTATCATGAGGCCACATGCTTTGGCATTCCACCAATAATGAATATCACCTTTAGATTTCAGTGTAGTTACTCCAAATTTACACCAAGATCAAAATCAAGGACATAATTGGCAAGCAAGTAAAAATGCAGTTCCTTCTTAAGAAATGTACAATGTTTAATCATTTATGGATGTCAATCTTATCTATTAGTATAGTGTGTTGTTTAGGAAAAGCTTTGATATTTCTTCTTCTCAGTTTGGAGGGGAACAATCGTTGAATGTTTGAAGCACTGGATATTACTTTTTCATTTTAATTTACTTGCAACTCTTCTTTATTTCTGCTTAAATGGGCACATCTTTAGAGTGGATCATGGATCATTAGGACTCAGGTTTGTGTGCCCAATTCTGTGTGCATTGTGCGAAAAATGCTTCCGAAAGCTATTTGCAGAGTGGACACTTCTCATTACATCACCTGCTCACCATTTGCTAAAATGAAAAGGCATCGCACATCCACAAAAGCTTAGTTCAACATTAAACACTTACATCAGATTCTTTACTTTTTTAGATTACAGTAAAAATTAAATTATATGCACTGATTTGCAGAGAAGGACTGTAGATAACACCAGGAGCCCCAGAAGGGGCTGAGACCAGAGCAGTGGGCACTGCTGGAGAGCAGTGTCCTGAACAGACACCACCAAGCGGGAGGCAGCTCGGATCCAGACAACAACAAAGGAGCAGAGGACGGACAGGACACTACCAGCAGCGGGCGCCCCACTAAGGACTGAGCTAATTCCTGGAGCAATGAACGGGAGGCACCATGGTGGTGAGTCTCAACCCCTCTACAAGTGGTGGAGAATGAGGGCACTGGCGATCCACTCCAATACAAGTGGCGGGGCAAGGACTATGGGACAATTGCCCAGAACAGAAAAAAGACTGAGGGACGGGATGGTGGAGAAAAAGGACGTGTATTGGAGGGCCTGGGTGGCTCATCTTGATGAGCAGCAGAGTGCATTGCTCTGGCTGCTGCGGGGGTGGGCCTAACCAAGCAAGAGATCCGGCACCAAGGGCGAGAGGCCGAGGTCAGGATCTCTTAACTGTTTCGCCTGTAGGCGAAGGGGACACTACAGAAGGGAGTGCCCCTACTGGGAGGAGGCAGAGAGGCCCTACCCAGAAAAGGTGCCCCCTGTGAGAGTAACAGGGGAGTCCCTAGCTTGTTGGGTCTGTAGCGAGTCAGAACACCTGAAAAGGGGGTGCCCTTACAGGACTCACAAGGCCTGGGCCAGCCAAGAAGGAAAGGCTAGGGCCCAAACAAGCAGGAGTAGGGCCGTGGCAGGGGAAGGACCCAAAAAGTGCTTCCACTGGCATGAAGGAGGTCATTTGAAGAGGAACTGCCCCCTGAGGTGGAAGGGCTCGGTCTGAGACCTGCCCCAGGGAAGGGCTGGTGAAGACTGAGGCCCCTAGGGAGAAAGGAGCGGGGGCAGCGAGGCCCCACCTAAAAGAGGGAACCCACATAGAGGCTGAGAGGGCTGATGTAGGAACCCAAACTGAAGTGGGAACCCACATAGGACCAGGAAGGTCTATGGTGGGTACTCAGACCCTAGCAGTAGGGAGCAGGTTGCTCCAGATGGTGGAGAGCCTGCGAGAGGAAAGGGATGCCTCGCAGGCCCAGCTGCGAGGGAATTTGGGGTGATTGGACCCCTTTCCTTCCCCCCCTTGAACATTCATAAGGGGGAGGGTGTGTGGTGGGGCGGCTGCCACACCCCCATGTGAGAGGGAGCTAGAGTAGGCCAGAGAGGCTGCGCAGCCAGCAGCCAATCAGGAAAGGGCCCACTGAGAGCCAGTCAGGGCCGACATTAGCGCCAGCCAGTCAGGGCTAGGCTAGGCCCTATATAAAGGCTACCTAGGAGAGGAGCAGGGAGTCTCTCCCAGACCTTCAGAGGGGAAGGTCTGTCTTCTGAGTGAGGAGACCAGCACCTGGGACAGCGCAGTGCTGGGCAGGCTCAGGGAAGTAGAAGGGAACTCCAGCCTGCTACCTGCCAGGCTGAAGGCCCTGAGGGAAGGGCCTAGCCCATGCAAAGGGGCCGAAGGGGAAGTGGTCCAGGGAGAGAGGCGCACAAGGGGAGAGGAGGAGGGCAGGAAGGCTGCCACCAAAGGGTCCCTAGGTCGGGACCCAGTGTAGAGGGCAGGCCTGGGTCCCTGCCTTTTCCCTTGCACAAACACTCAGCCAGTGGATGTGGTGAGAGTGGACTGCACCAGACCCCTGACACTAGGGCTTAGACTTTGGGGTGTGGTTGACCACAGTGCCTGGGTGTAATTGACAAAATTGAATATTCTGTTGAGTTTTGAGTAAGCTGTTAGACAAACACAGGTCCATGAGAGATGATTTATATTTCACACTGTTAGTGATAAATATCTAAGTGGCAGATAATGTAGGAGGCAAGTTGGAACATAAAATAAGACACATAGGACCTGATTCTGCTCTCACTTATGCTTGTGTGTAAATCTGAAGTAGTTCCATTGAAGACCACAGAATTATGCTAGTGCAAAGGAGGGTTGAATAGATCTAATCTGGATTTATGATAATTGTATCTATGGTACATATAAAGCATCAATCACCATAATATCTAGTTTTGTCCTTTTATGTGCCAAATAAATCTTGATATGTTCATCTGTCACTTGCCTTCATCCCTAAGGATTATCATTACGCAACAAGTAGTCTCCTCTTTTGTTTGGTTCCACAGTCTCATTTTTTACATATCGAGAAAAGGAGTTTTACTGAGACACTCAAAAGCTTTCCAGTTATTACTTATGACAGCTCTTCTGCATTTTGTTCCAGTAAGGGCAACGAAAAGAATTAATACATTCTTCAGGAGTTTTATTACATATTATGTCTTCATTTGTGTTTTTATATTTTTAATGCAAATTATGTGCATCACCAGGCTTTATACACAGTGTATCAGTGTGTTGCATGTGCTGATCTGGAAGAGAACGTAATGCTGCCATTTCACATCAGATAAATTGAGGGTTCAAATAAGGGTTATGTTTCTGATTTTCTGAATTCAAAAGTTGTGGGTCATTTAGATCACCCAAAGGAATATAGGGTTAATTGTTAACAGTGTAAGACAGAAGATAATGGCTGCCAACAAGCATCGGACAAGGAAGGTTAAAAACAGAGTAATGTAGGCAGATAATGGTGTGGTGCCTACACTACCTTGTCATCAATTACCTGTTCCTGACAGCTTAGTCAATACAATTTTTGGCATGCTTATGTGCCAGAATGACAGTCACCAGTGGCGTTGGCTTTATGGACTAGGTCTGAAAATGCCACTGTATTTAGATATATTTTAAGACCACTCTTTCTCACTTAGACAACGTGACCCCAATTTTGAATTATGGCTGATGCACGAGCTATGCCCATGGCACAGATGGGTGTGCATTTGGGAGAGGGGAGCGGGGAAGTTCACTGTATGCCATCTTTGTTGGCCTTGATTCAGGAGTTAACTAGGTTCCAGACTCATCCGTGGCATAATGCAGAGCAGTCTCAAAGCTGTTCTAACTGGAACCTGGCTTCCCATGGCCCCAAGGTTGTTCTGGAAGTCAGGAATTTTAGAAATGCAGTCATGCCTGCCAGAACCCTGTCCACCCAGCCATGTACTCTCCAACAGCTGCAAATTGGGTTGTGATATAAAGACAGCAGACTCATCTACACCACCCAAAGATTCCCCTTATGATAGGGGAATTCCCATTCAATTTTTTATTAATCATGTTAATTATGGTAGTGTCTATGGACCAACCAAGAATGTGGTCCCATCGTGCTAGGCACAACCAGAGTTTGGGCATTCTCTGCCCCTAAGAGCTTACAATCTAAACAGAAAAGAAAGACACAGGGTGGGGGAAAGGGTAGAATGCACAACAGCGTGAACAATGTGCTGACAGCAAACGTTCATTCTGCAGATTTTTTTGGTAGGGTTAGTTAGGATGGTATGAGTTAATGAAGGGTGAGAGGCCATTAAAAGGGAAGGGAAGTGAGCGAGACAAGGCAGGGTTAAGAGGGTAAAGAGGGCATGTATGGAGTAAAACTGAGGTGAAGAGACTGAGGGAGGAAGAGGGTTGGAGCAAACAGCCAGTCAGCACAGGGCAGAGAATGTTCTGTCAAAACGGTAGAAATTTCCAGAATGTCCAAAGGTTCCTGCTTTGTCTGCTCCTGCTCTTACCAGTTGGTTCCTCTCTGCAGTTTTTCCTCATAGCCATAGGGCAGGAGAGAGCAGCAGCAACCCCCAGAATTTTGGTGCCCCAATAGCATGTGTAAAAAGAACAGTAGTACTTGTGGCACCTTAGAGACTAACGAATTTATTTCAGTATAAGCTTTCATGGGCTACAGCTCACTTCTTCGGACGCATAGAATGGAACACACAGACAGGAGATATTTATACATACAGAGAACATGAAAACGTGGAAGTATGCATACCAACTGGAAGAGTCCAATCAATTGAGATGAGCTGTCATCAGCAGGAGAAAAAAAAATCTTTGAAGTGATAATTGAGATGACCCATAGAAGGTGTGAGGAGAACTTAACATAGGGAAATAGATTCAATTAGTGTAATGACCCAACCATTCCCAGTCTCTGTTTAAACCTAAGTTAATTGTATCTAATTTGCATATTAATTTGAGTTCAGCAGTCTCTCTTTGGAGTCTGTTTTTGAAGTTTTTTTGTTGCAAAATTGCCACCTTCAAGTCTGTCACTGAATGGCTAGAGAGGTTGAAGTGTTCGCCCACTAGTTTTTGAATGTTATGATTCCTGATGTCATATTTGTGTCCATTTATTCTTTTACGTAGAGACTGTCTGGTTTGGCCAATGTGTATGGCAGAGGGACATTGCTGGCACATGATGGCATATATCACGTTGGTAGATGTGCAGGTGAACGAGCCCCTGATGGCGTGGCTGATGTGCACTTCAGCATTCCTGCCCTTCTTCTCTCCCCTTGTGCGCCTCTCTCCCTGGGCTGCTTCCCCTTCGGCCCCTTTGAACAGGCTAGGCCCTTCCCTCTGGGCCTACAGCCTGGCAGGTAGCAGGCTGGAGTTCCCTTCTACTCCCTTGAGCCTGCCCAGCGCTGCACTGTCCCAGATGCTGGTCTCCTCACTCAGGAGACAGACCTTCCCCTCTGAAGGTCTGGGAGAAACTCCCTGCTTCTCTCCTAGGCAGCCTTTATATGGGGCCTAGCCTAGCCCTGATTGGCTGGCTCTAATGTTGGCCCTGATTGGCTCTCAGTAAGCCCTTTCCTGATTGGCTGCCAGCCTGTGCAGCCTCTCTAGCCTACTCTAGCCCCCTCTGACATGGGGGGGCGGGGCAGCTGCCCCACCACAGTTACATTATAAAAGAAAGATAAACTCAAATTCCTGCAAATTGCAGATCTAATGTGTTTCCCTAGTGGGGCTGAGAAGCACATCAACACCACTGTAATGTGTCTCCTAATCCTAACAATGAATAGCCAAGCGTGTATGTACCTCTATATAATGAATGAGAATAAAGTCCCTGGAGATTCAATTGGAACTGAAATTGTTTAATGTTGAACTAAAATTGTACAGTGGTGAATGTCTCATTGATTTAAGCATTGAACAGGTGATGCAATAAAAAACCTGCATGTTAGCATCCCCTAATGGGGTAAGAAGCAATAACGAACACTTATATGGCATGCTAAAATGATGACTAGTATATACAGCTAACAACAGCATACAGGCATTTTCTGTTGTTCTGGAACTTAAATCTACAGGAAAGATTAGGCTCTTGATAGATTAAACAAAATAATAAACAAACTAGGGAAATGTGGTCTAGATGCAATTACTGTAAGGTGGGTGTTCAACTGGTTGAAAGACCATACTCAGTGGTTCGCTATCAAAAATGGGAGCATGTATCTAGTGGGGTCCCACAGGGTTCTGCCCTGGGTCTGGTGCTATTCAATATTTCCATTAACAATTTTAATAATGGAGTGGAGAGTATGCTTGTAAAATTGGCAGATGACAGCAAGCTGGAAGAGGTTGCTAGCACTTTGGAAGACAGGAATAGAATTCACCATGACCTTGACAAATTGAAGAATTGGTCTGAAATCAGCAAGATGAAATTCAATAAAGACAAGTGCAAAGTACACCACTAAGCATGGAAAATTTAAATACACAAATGCAAAATGGAGAATAACTGGGGAATTGGTAATACTGCTGAAAAGGTTCTGGGAGTTAGAGTGGATCACAAAATGATACAGTGGTGAAAAAGACTAATATCGTTCTGGGGTGTATTAACAGGAGTATTGTATATAAGACACAGAAGGTAATTGTCCTACTCTAGTTGGCCCTGGTGTACTCATCTGGAGTACTGTGTCTAGTTTTGGGTGCCACACTTTAAGAAAGATGTGGACAAATTGGACAGTTCAGAGGTGAGCAACAAAAATGATAAAAGGTTTACAAAACCTGCCCTATGAAGAAAGGTTAAAAACACTGGGCATGTTTAGTCTTGAGAAAAGAAGTCTGAGCGGGGAACTTGATAACAGTTTTCAAATATGTTAAGGGCTGCTATAAAGAGTAAAGTGTTCGGTTGTCCTCCTTGTCCACAGAAGGTAGGAAAAGAAGTAATGAGCTTAATCTGCAGCAAGGTAGATTTAGGTTAGATATGAGAAAAAAAACTTTCTAATTGTAAGGATAGTTAAATACTGGAATAGGCTCCCAAGGGAGGTTGTGGAATCCTCATTTTGGAGGTTTTTAAGGACAGGTTGGACAAACTCCTGTCAGCGATGGTCTAGGTTTACTTGGTCCTGCTTAAACTCATAGGGCTTGACTTGTTGGCTTCTTGAGGTCCCATCCAAACCTACATTTCTGTGATAAATATCTGCCTCTTAGGAAAGATTACTCTCTGGAGGTTTCAAACTAGGTGGCATTTTCATCACTTTTTATCTTTCTCAGTAGATGCTTGTAAACAGAGGTAAGATTATGATGCTAAATTGAAAATGGCCCTAGTGTACCATAAGGAATAATACCATTCAGCTATTCCCTTCCACCTAATAAATTCCAGAGATAACAACGAGGAACTTAGTTGAAGTAAACTAGAAGGCTTTGTAACATTAGGACTAATAGTATTGTTGTTACCCATTTTTCAGAGCTTTCATCTTTTATTTGGTTTCAAAACATGACTTGCCTGTATTAATATTTTAGAAACTGAAGCATGTGACAATAGGAGAAACTAGGGAAATGGTTGGAATATTGTTGTACTCTATCACTGATCAGGGATTTTCTGAAATCCTCCCCGTACTGTCGCAATCATCACTATGTTCGACCTGTTTTCTCTTCCTTTCTCTCCTCTGTCTCTTTTAAACCGACGCTTTCAATTCTTGGATTTCAATGGAAGTTGTCTATTTTGGGAAAATTGTCTTTGTGCTTTACTGAGTTAGATGATATAGATGATGGTGGCTTTGGGAAACAAGACTTCAGTTGTAGAGAGGTGCCAGGAGAGTGAAATTATGACACCAAAAATATCTCACGTGCCAAAATTGTCAGTTTGACAAAAAAGAGGTGAACATAATATCATCCGTCATTCAAGTATTATTTTCTCCCCTTATGGCTACTTTTTCAAGGAGAATTGGGTTATTCCCATTTTTTTCCAAAAAATCTTGAGGACATTTGTATATATTAACAAATAATTAGCTTTTCTCTATTAACTGAGCAAATAATTAAAATATTAGCCAAATTATGTATTTTATCTTGAAATCCATGAAATTGTTCAATTTCTTTTATCTGAGTTGCTATAATCATGAGCTTCAAAACACTAGTGTCAGTCATGCAAAATAGGAAGATAGATATCTCAAAATACTTTTCTGTCTCTCTCACTTATCCTCTGCCAGACAAACAAAAATCCTCCATCTAATTGTGTTACAGTGCACAGCATGTCTGACATATTGCTCGGCACGTAGAGAAAAACTAATTTCATGTTTGGTCAACAGACATGAGTCAATCAATAGGATAACTGCTAGTAATAATCATAGGGCTCATATTTTCCTTGATGCGATAGCTGATGGATTCCTTCACCAATTAGTTACTGAACCAGCAAGAGGGGATGCATTTTACATTTAGTTTTGGTGAGTAGTGAGGACCTCATAGAAGAAATGGTTGTAGGGAACAACCTTGGTCTGAGCAATCATGAGCTAATTCAGTTTAAGCTAAATTGGAAGAATAAACAAAAATAGACCTGTTACTAGGGTTTTTAATTTCAAGAGCGCTAACTTTAAAAAATTAAGGAAATTAGTTAGAGAAGTGGATTGGAGTGAAGAAATTGTGGATCTGAAGGTGGAGGAGGCCTGGAATTACTTCAAGTCAAAGTTGCAGAACCTGTCAGAAGCCTGCATCCCAAGAAAGGGAAAAAAATTCATAGGCAGTGGTTGTGGACTAAGCTGGATGAGCAAGCATCTCAGAGAGGTGATTAAGAAAAAGCAGAAAGCCTACAAGGAGTGGAAGATGGGAGTGATCAGCAAGGAGAGCTACCTTACAGAAGTCAGAACATGTAGGGATAAAGTAAGAAAGGCCATCAGCGATGTAGAGTTAGACCTTGCAAGGGAATTAAAACCAATAGTAAAAGGTTCTATAGCCATATAAATAAGATGAAAACAAAGAAAGAAGAAGTGGGACCACTAAACACTGAGGATGGAGTGGAGGTTAAGGATAATCTAGGCATGGTCCAATATCTAAACAAATACTTTGCCTCAGTCTTTAATGAGTCTAATGAGCAGCTTAGGGATAATGGTAGGATAACAAATGGGAATGAGGATATGAAGGTAGGTATTACCACATCTGAGGTAGAAGCCAAACTCGGCCATCTTATTGGGACTAAATCGAGGGGCCCAGATAATCTTCAAGAATATTAAAGGAACTGGCACATGAAATTGCAAGCCCATTAGCAAGAATTTTTAATGAATCTGTAAACTCAGGGGTTGTACCGTATGACTGGAGAATTGCTAACATAGTTCCTATCTTTAAGAAAGAGGAAAAAAGTGCTCCGGGCAACTACAGACCTGTTAGTTTGACATCTGTAGTATGCAAGGTCTTGGAAAAAATTTTGAAGGAGAAAGTAGTTAAGGAAATTGAGATCAATGATAATTGGGACAAAATACAATACGGTTTTACACAAGGTAGTGTGACAGACGCAGACCAGTGGGGTACAGGAGTCTGGTAGAGGGAAAATATACTGGTCACTGAATGAGTAGTTTTCTGTTCCCTGAGTGACCAGAGCAGGGGCTGCACTAGAGTAATCAGGGCACCTGGGTTTAAAAAGGAGCTCACTCCAGTCAGGTGAGGAGGAGCCAGAGGAGAGGAAGTGCGTGTGAGGAGCTGGGAGCAAGAGGCACAAGGAGCTGAGAGTGAGAGGGTGTGCTGCTGGAGGACTAAGGAGTACAAGCATTATCAGACACCAGGAGGAAGGTCCTGTGGTGAGGCTAAAGAAGGTGTTTGGAGGAGGCCATGGGGAAGTAGCCCAGGGAAGTGTAGCTGTCATGCAGCTGTTACAGGAGGTACTATAGACAGCTGCAATCCACAGGACCCTGGGCTGGAACCTGGAGTAGAGGGCGGGTCCGGGTTCCCCCCAAACCTCCCAACTCCTAATCAGACGCAGGAGGAGTTGACCCAGACTGTGGGAAAGATCACTGAGGTGAGCAAATCTGCCAATAAGCGCAGGACCCGCCAAGGTAGAGGAGGAACTTTGTCACAGTAGATCATGCCAAACCAACCTGATATCCTTCTTTGAGAAGGTAACAGATTTTCTAGATGAAGGAAACACAGTGGATCTAATTTACCTGTATTTCAGTAAGGCATTTGATACAGTTCCACATGGGGAATTATTAGCTAAATTGGAAATGATGGGGATCTATATGAAAATTGAAAGGTGGATAAAGAACTGGTTAAAGGGGAGACTACAGTGGGTCATACTTAAAGGTGAACTGTCAGGATGGAGGGAGGTTACTAGTGGAGTTCCTCAGGGATCCATTTTGGGACCAATCTTATTTAATCTTTTTATTACTGACCTTGGCACAAAAAGTGAGAATGTACTAATAAAGTTTGTGGATGACACAAAGCTGGGAGGTATTGTCAATACAGAGAAGGACAGGAATTCATAGATTTATAGACTCTAGGACTGCAAGGGACCTCAGGAGGTCATTGAGTCCAGCCCCCTGCCCTCATGGCAGGACCAAATACTGTCTAGACCATCCCTGATAGACATTTATCTAACCTACTCTTAAATATCTCCAGAGATGGAGATTCCACAACCTCCCTAGGCAATTTATTCCAGTGTTTAACCATCCTGACAGTTAGGAACTTTTTCCTAATATCCAACCTGAACCTCCTTTGCTGCAGTTTAAGCCCATTGCTTCTTGTTCTATCCTTAGAGGCTAAGATAAACAAGTTTTCTCCCTCCTCCTTATGACACCCTTTTAGATACCTGAAAACTGCTATCATGTCCTCTCTCAGTCTTCTCTTTTCAAAACTAAACAAACCCAATTCTTTCTGCCTTCCTTCATAGGTCATGTACTCTAGACCTTTAATCATTCTTGTGGCTCTTCTCTGGACCCTTTCCAATTTCTCCACATCTTTCTTGAGATCATACTGGAAGATCTGGATGACCTTGTAAACTGGAGTAATAATAATAGGATGAAATTTAATAGTGAAAAATGCAAGGTTATGCATTTAGGGATTAATAACAAGAATTTTTGTTATAAATTGGAATAACAGAGGAGGAGAAGGACCTTGGAGTATTGGTTGATCACGGAATGACGATGAGCCGCCAGTGTGATATCGCCGTGAAAAAAGCTAATGTGGTCTTGGGATGCATCAGGAGACATACTTCCAGTAAGGAGGTGTTAGTACCGTTATGCAAAGCACTGGTGAGACCTCATCTGGAATACTGTGTGCAGTTCTGGTCTCCCATGTTTAAGAAGGATGAATTCACACTGGAACAGGTACAGAGAAGGGCTACTAGAATGATCCGAGGAATAGAAAACCTGTTTTATGAAAGGACACTCAAAGAGCTTGGCTTGTTTAGCCTAACCAAAAGAAGGCTGAGGGGAGATATGATTGCTCTCTATAAATATATCAGAGGGATGAATACCAGGGAGGGAGAGGAATTATTTAAGTTCAGTCAGTACCAATGTGGACACAGGAACAAATGGATATAAACTGGCCATCAGGAAGTTTAGACTTGAAATTAGACCAAGGTTTCTAACCATCAGAGGAGTGAAATTCTGGAACAATCTTCCAAGGGGAGCAGTGTGGGCAAAAGACTTATCTGGCTTCAAGACTAAGCTTGATAAATTTATGGAGGGGATGATATAATGGGATAGCCTAATTTTGGCAATTAATTAGTGTTTGACTATTAGCGGTAAATATGCCCAATGGCCTGTGATGGGATGTTAGATGGGGTGGGATCTAACTTACTACAGAGAATTCTTTCCTAGGTGTCTGGCTGGTGAGTCTTGCCCACATGTTCAGGGATTAGCTGATCAACATATTTGGGGTTGGGAAAGAATTTTCCTCCAAGGCAAATTGGCAGAGGCCCTGGGCCTTTTTTGCCTTCCTCTGCAGCATGGGGTACAGGTCACTTGCTGGAAGATTCTCTGCACCTTGAAGTCTTTAAATCACGATTTGAGGACTTCAGTGGCTCAGACATAGGTTTGATACAGAAGTGGGTGGATGAGATTCTGTGGCCTATGTTGCACAGGAGGTCAGACTAGATGATCATAATAGTCCCTTCTGACCTTAAAGTTAATGATTCTATGATTCTATGAATAGCTACTGGCTTAACTCACATTTTCTCCAGAGTATATTAGTATTCAGATGTCTTTGAAACTTCAAAAATTGCCCATCATTCAAGAATGTTAAATGTGCTTTTGACTAAAAGGAACAAGGTATTATTCAATAAAAGAGTGGTATAAAATGCCATTCTGTGTATTAATATTTCAGATAGAAGCCTGTGAACTATTTAATACAAAACTGAAATATAGTTACCATCAGGTTTAAATATACAAAGCCCGTCAAATTGGGCTTAAAACATTTTTGGGCTATCTCTGCATGGTCACAAATTTTTCTGTGAGACTATTTTGTAGCATAGCTGTGGTTTAGTTTTGTAATGAAACTTGTGGAAGTTAGTCACATGGTAGGTCATCCAGGACCTCAGCGGTGCTGTGCTGATTTATGCAGCTGACGGTATGGAAGTAAAACTTGCTGAGGCCTACAGACCTTGAAGAGCTCTCAGTAGGGCACCCAGATCCCCTCAGTGTGGTTCTCAAGAAGAGGAAATGGATGTCAGTTCCCCTGTCACGGGGTGAGAAAAACGTATCTGAAGTCTCCACCTGAGCAACCAGTGAGAGATGTTTCTGTGCACACTGTTAAATTTTCACCTTGAAATAATCACACACACACATTAGCAGAGAAATAGACGGGAGTTTAAAGATCAAAAGGAAAAAAACCCTATGATTTGATTTTTTTTAAAAATCTCACATTTTGGGGGGCCAATCGCATGATTTTTGAGGGTCTAACCCATGATTTTTAATCTCTTGAGGTTGGCAATACTGGGAAATGAATCTGTCAAATGTTGGGAAACTTCACAGCAGATTGTCAGCAGGCTAGTTGTCAATCAGTCTCTGAAGGTTGTCCTCCCAGAACCTTGCTTCCCAGCAGTACCATCTGAATTGAATCCATTTGGTACTGCCATTGGACAGCTCCCATATGTTGCCTCCGAAGAGACTAGCAGTATTGCCTGATATGGCTAGAAGGATACTGAAGTCTATTCTTAGAGTAAGAAACCATTTGAGATTGTATTCCATTAGTGCCAAGCCATGGATGCTGGCAAAATATCCCTATCTGTTTTTTTGTAGAGATTTAATTTCGTGCTGAAAGTATCCTTAAAATGAATTCTGTTTCGCAAATCATCCGTTATTGAATCCTGGAAATTTCTTCATTTTAACTAGGATATAAAATAAATGTATTACCTGAATCATATTAGATCCCTGAAATAATATGAACTCATTTGTTGTTTTCTTTCATTTTAAGGTCAAATTTTATAGTAAATTTCAGTTTGACATTACATTCCTTTACAACTTAAAAACTTAGTTTATTCCCTTTAATGTAAGAATAACTCCAGCAAAATATGCGTTATGCATGTGTGTGCTACACAAAGATGTCAGAAGTGCTATAATTATATTGTATCAGGTGTAACTTAACATTTTAATAGATAGTGTCTCGGACTGATCTGACAAGGCATTTTCATATTGTGAAATGAATGCTCAAAATAAGAAAACATACCACTTAGAAAGTTAATGAATCATTTCTATAAGACAAGTGCCTTCTAGACAGGGGCGACTCTAGGTATTTTGCTGCCCCAAGCACAGTAGGCAGGCTGCCTTCGGCGGCTTGCCTGCTGGAGGTCCCCAGTCCGCTGGTTCGGCGGCACGCCTGTGGGAGGTCCACTGAAGCCACGGGACCAGCGGACCCTCTGCAAGCATGCCGCTGAAGGCAACCTGCCTGCCGCCCTCACAGCGACCGGCAGAGTGTCCCCCATGGCTTGCCGCCCCAGGTACGCGCTTGGGGTGCTGGTGCCTGGAGCCGCCCCTGCTTCTAGAACTGCAATAGGGGAATTTTATACTGAAGGGGTTCTATCATCTTCTGAAGTGCTCCAATGTTTTAGTGTTCGTTCCTTTACTTTGATTTCATAGATGAAAAAAAATCTGTATTCTTTGCTTTTTAACTATGGTTGAAAAAAGAAGGGCCAGATGTTAAAGGTACATAGCAAATTTTTAGGTTGAATCAATGTGAATACTTTAATGTGTAATTCACTGCATTCCACTGAAGTTATCCAACCGTTTTATAATCTTTCAAGTGTATAATCAAAGTCAATCACTTTTTCTGACAAGTCCTGATAAGGTAGGAATGGGCCTAAACTTTCTATTATAATACAGATTATTTGTAGAATGTTCACTAATAGTGGTGATAAATTTAATTTCTTGGGTTGTCTTACTAATAGTCATTTTTATAAGGCAATACAGAATTACTTGCATTAAATCAATAATTTGACTGGAAGCACAACATACATATAGCTTATCCAAGCTTTCACACCCAGAAAAGATATTTGTTTATGATTTTATACGAGATAGCATCTGTTTCTGCCATGAATCATGACAAATGCTTTTTCTTTGGGGGGGGTGTATGCAGCAGAAGCAATCAAGAAAGAAGGCAGGTTCACCAATTATTAAATTGATGGAAAGCTTCATCTTTGCACGTGATGGGTATTTTCATCCATTGACTTCATTGAAATTAATATGGCTCAAGTATGTCCAAAATATTCAGGCTTTAAATATAACTACTCATGCAGTAAACATACTTCTCACTGCTTTTTTTTAACTATACAATTGGTATGATGATTTGCTGTTAGTATGCAATATTAAGTGACATTCACCCCTGTATTGAAGGCTTAAGTGGTGCATAAGGCCTGTGCTGGCCCTCTTCACTGGAGGTGAATTTCGTTGGCCTAAGATATTACTCATCTTTTATTCTGTTGCATGGATCTAGTATACCTAATACAAAAAACTGTGATTACAAACTGAGTACCTTGGAAATTAATAAGAAGCTATTATACATTCATTGTAAATGCCTACCCCACTCTCTGCTTCCTGGGCAGGATGAATCTTCCTCCTTTTTCTGCCCTTTCTTTGTGGAGTGGCTTTGATTGTGTAAGTTAACTTCCCTTTTACTTCCAATAGGTTTATTGAATTAATAAAGTTGTGTCCTTTATATAGCCACATACCTGGTTATTCCTGGCATTTCTAGGTCATTGTCTAAACTCTCCTAAAACTTAATGGGTCCATTTATGTAGCATTACACCCAAGGAAGCCTTGAACACCATAGCATGTCAATGATAAAGCTTCCTCCTCTTTTTAACAGTACACTCACAAATACATTCAGCTAATGGTGAAAAGCCTGACTAGAACCTCCAAAAAAAAGGATGAAACTCAAAGCCAAGACACAAAATGAGACATACACACTACTTCCACAGAAAGCAGTAATCAATCAATGGGAGTTGCACAGATTTAATAGAGAGAGAATATTCTAGATACTAGATTGTGACCGGTCCCTGCAGAGGTGTGGAAGGACTGTCGGAGAGTGTGCAAAAAGTCTTGCCCTCATCTCCGCTCCAGCACAGGATTTTGAACAATCACAATCCTTGCACTTCCTGAATGCTTACCCATTCAAAGTCAATGCTGAACACAAGAGTTCACCTCCCTAATGGGATATGGGTGGGACTGAGGCCATGGCTCTACCTTCTCCCCTACGTAGCAACCAGCATGTTACTCTTGTGAGAGGGAGGACATGATGCACTCTGCCAGTGTCTTTCGGGGTCAGTCTACCTTCTAAGAGGTATTATGCCTGGTCCAGTGTGTTGCTGAGCATCTCCTGCATTGTGTTGAGTGCCTTGAACTCCCATTGAAGAGAAAGACCTGGATCTCTGGGGCTGTGGTAATGATGACATTAGAGTGTCTTAAAATGTTATCTCTAAACCTGATGTGATCATCCCAATGCAGGAGAATCATCTAGTGTCACAGTGCTAAAAAAGTGGCTCTATAGCAACTCCCCTCCCTGCCACCTCTAGAGCCATTCACAGATGGAGTAATTTACAGCAGCCTGGCTCATTTGTTGTGCTGGGGGACTGGATCTGCATACCTTTGGCCCAGCATAAATGTGTTGTTCTGAGTTGTTCTGTATGGTCCTTGGAACTGTTGTGTCTGCATAATGTATGATGTCTCCAGGAGCACTTGCACCTCTATACACCTTATGGGCTTGGCTTTATAGCCACCATCTAGCTTTAAATACCACAAAAGCTGGTAACAGTGCAGAACTTTAGGCTGTATAGTTTGTCTGTGTCTGCAAAGTCCCCAGACTGGGAAACTGCATGCTGCAGTGCCTACTACAGTACAACAGGGTGCATCAGAGACATAGTTTTCAGCTTTAAAACTGAATTCTCTTTACTTTGCTCATTTAACTCACAGCTTTAATATAATTATATATGTATGTTTTAAAATGCAAGGGGCCTTCCTGTTTGTCCATTGTTTTTGGTGATTTAATTACCTATCTAGATTGAAGGTGTGACACAGTTTTAGTTTAGTTTTGTTCTATAGCTAACAGCACACATCCCCATAAGGTAATAAGTAGATGTGAAGGCTACAGACTGATCTTTGGATGCCTCTCAAAGGTAGCCTATATAATGATATATGTGTTGTAATCAGCAAATGCTACAGAGTATGGGATTCTAGCCAGAACAATTACTTTCCATTCCAATACAGATATACTTGCCCAGGCAGTTCTATTTAGGGCTGTTCCTCCTCAAAGAGCAAATTACTTATAAATATTTATGTGCTAGAGATAAAATATTTTTCTCCAAATTTATCTTAATTCTACTATCTCACCAAAGACACAAGACAGCAATTCTAGCAAGGAAAAGATACAATATGTTTTTTAATGTGTGACTTACTAAAATGAATCTATTACCTGAATCTTTCAAGTAAGCCTTTCAGTAGCTCGGAATGAGGTAGTATGTTCACTTGGAATCACGGGGCTGAATAGCTTTACATCAACTTTTCAACTGATGGAGTGGTTGCAAACTTCTCATCTGGGTCTGAAGCATGGTCACACTGAAGCCAGTGACAAAGGTCCTACAGGATTTGGCCCTTGTGCTCAAAGTCTCCCAATTATGAACCATGTCACAGTGGACACAATCCTGCTGTCTTTATATAGACAAATTCTCCTGTTCTACTCACTGCGAGTTTTGTTTCTATCGAGACTCCAGTGTAAGATTCCATGAGAAAGTTACACAAAGATGTGTGGCCTCTGCTATTCAGAGAGGGCCTGATTGTGTAAAGTGCTGAAATCAATGGGACACACAGCATCCAGCCATGTCAGGTGCAAGAAGAGATGAGGTGGTTACCTTCCTGGTTCCTTGGAATGCTTTTTGTGTCATTTCAAACATGGGCTGCCCGTGGTCTGCCCAAAGTGAAAAATCTTCAAAAAGTTTTTCACAACGTATGTTGGTAAGTGACTAAATCTGCTTTGCACCACTGTAGGTGAATATTTCATAATGCATATGGTGAATTCCTTCCTTACCAATTCCTCCCTTGGACAAAGGACAAACATTGCAATGACTAAACATTGGTGTATACAAACACTACTTATTTAAGTAGATTTCAGTGATTGCAAAGAGGTATTTGTTAAGTATGCATAGTTAGCTAGGAAGCAAAAAAAACATGTTATTGATGTAAGTTGCCCTCAAAATTTGTCATTGCTGTTGGTTAGGAAAATGTAAATTAGACTTTGTAGAAACAACATACTGATGCTCTGAAAATGTTATTAAATAGGACACAAACAAGAAGAGATGCCTTGAGTAGTCAAACAATAGAATCATTAAAAAAGATGGAAAATATTTATTAGGGCATCTAGCCAATGTCTCGGCCAATACAGGTGTTTTCCAGACTTAATTCTCCAGTGCTTAATGCAGTCCAGGTTTAAATGACTTGGTGATAGTTACTAGGAAGACCAGTAGACCGACTAAATGGACTGCAGCATTGATCCTCTGGTAAGTGTAGACAAGCTCTTAGATCTGCTTTAGAACTTAATCTTTTCATTGTGTCGTGACTCGGTGACTGGGGTATTGGGAATTAGATCATTTCCCACCTACTTGACTTGAAGTTAGGTGTGGGGTGATACACTGACATTGAACAATTAAATGTGTTTATTGCTAGGCACTGACTCCATGGAGAAGTGTCACAGTATAGTGATGAACAGAGGTTTGGCAGCCAAATGCCCATGTTTTTTCTGCCCTTCAGTGTTGTTAGCCTTCCGCTGTTTTGTCCTTTATAGCATAAAAATGATAAACAATAAAAGCACAGCAACTGCACTTTTACTCAGCAAACAAGTAAAAATAAATAATTAAAACTCAATTATCTACAGGCAAGCAAATCAAATTCTGCTATGGTAAAACTTTAAATATTCACTGAATAATTCTGAATTAACTTTGGACATATTGGACTATAAAGTCATGTCTTCAGTTATATCTCTAGGTAGTGCTCATTCTAAAGTTTCAGTGCTGATGTCAAATATTGAATCCTTTGATTTTTAATTGAAAATGTTCATCTTGAGAGATTGTAAGACTCCTTGCCTGAAAATAAATTTCAGTACTTTATGTCTTTGAAGTATGTATTTTATAGCAATAATAGATGCTGTACTCTGTAATGTCATCAGTGCCCTGTCCATTTCTTCTGAAATGCTTTCCCAGAATGATATGGGGGGTTGACGTTTCTACATTACTTTAAATGCTCAATAGAATGTTCAAATGCCTTTTGGTTTCCATACTGTGAAATTCACTATAAATTGTTGTTCATGATGCAGCACACAGTCCTTCAGAGGCAGTAGTAAACCTGTTAATGAGTATCAAATGAAAACTGGATATGAGAAAGGGTACTGGTTACTTTGCTGTTATCATCACTAGAAGCAATTCTATCATGTAATTTTTTTTAAAAAAAGTGTATTTAATGCCGGTGAAAGCCACTCTGAAGAGTGATGTCTCCTCTCCACAGAGAAGCTAAAACAGTGGAAGAATCAGCACAATTCTCAGGAAATGTCCATCAGTGAATATCCTCATCTACTGCCCTGCAAGAGGTTAGTTCTCCTGGCCTATTCAGTCCTTGTCCTCCTGCCTGAGATTGCCAACAGGGATGCCAGTTATTGTAAAGAGAGGGCTGTTTTGTTATACGGACACCTGTCTACTAAGAACAAGACTTAGACCTCCAGCTGCTACCAGCTGGACTCTGATTTCAGCCACTTCTGATTTGCACAGCCTGATTTGCATTTGTTAGCACAGAGAGATGTTATATTGCGCAGGCTATTGTAGCCTTCTTTGGTGTATCCCAATTGAAATACACCCAGAAGGAGAGGAGCCTGCAGTAGATTGGGAAGCCATTTTTCTCCTTCTCGTTTTTTTATGATACTGAAAGTTCAGGGATGTTGTGTAAGACTGTTCTTGACGGATATGCATCTTAGACTGGAAACAAATTGCTACAAATCTTCAGAAAAAGACTGTTCTGTGGACATTTTCAGGATAGTGTTTTAGAGTAAAGAAGTTCAGATAAATTTTGAATAGTGTATGAACTTTTTGGATTTTTTTATGATTTCTGAACCTTCTGAGATTCACTCATCCTTAAAGACGGGGCCGGCGCTTCCATTAGGCGACCCTAGCTGGTTGCCTAGGGAACCAGGATTCGGGGGGCGGCATTTTGTGTGCTCCCCATAGGGTGCACAGGAGCTTCCGGTTCTGCTCCCATCGCGCCACCAAAGAAGGACCTTCTGCCGATGTGCCGTGGAAAACAGCGGCAGGAAATTGAGCAGCACAATGACTGACGCTGTCGCCTGCGACATTTCGGCGGAGGGTCCTTCTTCGGCGGCGCGATGGGAGTGGAACCGAAAGCTCCCGTGCGCCCTGTGGGGAACACACAGAAAATGCCGCTCCCCGAATTCTGCCTAGAGCACCAGACACTCTAGCGCCGCTCCTGCTTAAAGATGAGCTGGAGTTTCTTGGCTCTAGGGTTCTGAGCCTCAGTATTCAGTGAGATTTTTCAGGCAGATAGTTGAAGACCTTCTAAATCATTGGCAGTGTGTTTATGTGTGTATAAAGTTTCAGTTCTGAAAAAAAAGTTAATTTCTCTCACCTTGTTTTGACATCTTTCATTATCACTGTCAATATGTCTAAGACTTCAAGATTCAGAATAGAGAAAGAGTTTACTTGGAGTAAACATCAGATGTGATGAAGAATTGTATTGGAGAAACTTTAATTATATTCATTTAACAATACCATATTTCTTCACACATGAAAGGACCAAAGTCACATGGACAGTATCTATGCCAAAATAAGATAGAACTGGGTGAAAACCTAAGCCTAATACTGATTATTATCTCTTCATCTATACTTCTGCTTGCTTGGAACTAAATGTAAACAAGTGGCATTACATGTTAGTACTGAAAATCCATTTTTGTGGATAAGTACAATTCCCATCATTTTATAAAACAGACATGTTTTAGATTGTTTTTCAAATATATTGAATAACTTCTGTAGACAGCCCTCTTTGAGAAAAAATATGGGTTCATGAATAGTCTCATGAGTGCATACTGTGTGCCTGATTCTGACTGTACAGCTAATACTCATGTGAGAGAAGAATCAGGTGTGTTTCCTCAAGTGATTGCAAAGATTCATGATAGATATGGATGCATGTATGTTGGGAAGGTTTGGCCAGCTATAGATATGCATATGGATACCAGTGTTTTGGAAAAAATGTAAAGTCTGATGATTTTCATTGAGATCTCAATCCAGAGTAGGGCCATGAGTTCTCAGATCAGAAGAGCCATATATTCAGATTGAAATTATCCTCTAGCTTCCAAGAACTTTTCTTCCACTGCCACCCTCTGTTAGCTAAGTGTAATTCCTCTTTTTTTGCTTTTGCTATTGTGACAGAGTCAGGCATGTTGGCTAATGGAGAGTGTTCAAATGCAGATATGTTAGTCCCAGATTAAGTAGATCCCTTTTCCCTGGGTAAGGTAACAGGGGCAGTTCCAGAACAAGCAGGAACTTGCTGGAACCAATTAAGGCACACAGGCTAATTAGGACACCTGGAGCCAATTCAGAAGAAACTGCTAGAATCAATTAGGACAGGCTGGCTAATCAGGGCACCTGAGTTAAAAAGGACCTCACTTCAGTTTGTAGCATGTATGTGAGGAGCTGGGAGCAAGAGGCACGAGGAGCTGAGAGTGAGAACGCATATTGCTGGGGGACTGAGGAGTACTAGCATTATCAGACACCAGGAGAAAAGTCCTGTGGTGAGGATAAAGAAAGTGTTGGGAGGAAGCCATGGGGAACTAGCCCAGGGAGTTGTAGCTGTTGTGCAGCTGTACCAGGAGACACTCTAGATAGCTGCAGTCCACAGGGCCCTGGGCTGGAATCCAGAGTAGAGGGCGGACCTGGGTTCCCCCCAAACCTCCCAACTCCTGATCAAACACAGGAAGAATTTACGTGGACTGTGGCTTCTACCAGAAGGGAAGGTCTCTGGGCTATTTCCCAAACCACATGGTGAATATCACACTATATTAAAAAGGTTTGCAGAAAAAAAATGTAACCACTATTAACCAAACCTCTCAAGCTGTTTAATTTATATATATAAATATCAGGGTCGCCCAGGGAGGGCAAATGGGGCAATTTGCCCCAGGCCCTGCAGGGGCCCTGCGAACCCTGGCCCGGCGGTGGTCCAGGTTTTCAGCCAGCATTTCGGTGGTGGGGGGCCCTTCTGTGCTGCCAAAGATGCAGAGTGACTGAAGGGCCCCTCGCTGCCGAAATGTTGCCAAAGACCCGGACGGCCGCCGGGTGGGTACAAGCACTGCAGCTCCCTTCCTTTGTCTCAGGCCACCTGAATCCTCTGGGCGGCCCTGATAAATATAATGCAAAGAGAAAAATTAACCACTGAGTGTACCTAGGCCACAATTCAGGAAAGAACTTAAGATGTGCTGAAGTCCCATTGACATGCTTAAAGTTAAGGATAAAATTATTATTATTATTATTGTGGTAGCCCTCAGTCATAGATCACGACCCAGTTGTCTATGTACTGTATAAACACGTAACAAAAATACATCTCTTTTCTCAAAGGAGCTTACAATCTAAGTAAAGGCCAAGACACAAGAGATGGAGTCAAGAAACAGACAAGAGGGAATACAAGGAAACATAAGACTAAAAACAAATCCCATTGTTTATATTAAAACATCAATTAGTGTCTCTCCTTCCCTTGTATTTCATCTGAAAAGTGTTGTAGACAGTTATAGTCTTCACCTCACTTGGATATTACATTTGATCGGTACCTGAAAAGCCAGTTTTCCAATGGAGCCTACTAACTTGCATTTCCTGGAAGTCCGATAGTAATCATGAATTCAACTGCAGATTCCTCTGAATTTCTTCCAACTGAGGAAAGTCTGAATTTATAATGAGAGAGGTAGAGGACAAAAATACACAGTTTATAGATTTACCAAAATCTGCACGAGGCAGCATTATTTATCATGTCCTGCTTAGAAATCAGATGTCTCCACTAATTCAGTAATATTTGGTCAAAGTCCAAATGCACATCTATTGTACAGGGACAACAAGGTAGCTTGTTAAAACTTTAGCACTGTTACTGAACTTGGAGCCTTCATTTGTCATGCATGCCTACAGAAATTATGCATTCTAGCTAGACAGTATAAGACAGATGATGTATGATTTCTAATGAAAGACATTATCTGCAATGTACTAATAGAATTAATCCTACTTTAGGTGTTCATTTGAGTTGTTAACTAGCGGGAAAAAATTACAGGCCTCATATGTATGGATTAAAAGTGTTCAGCAGTGCAATTTTTGTTTGAAACTTTCTTTGTCATTATAAAGTACATCAATTGTCTTAAATGCTCTTAAATGTTCTATCTTCCACTTGTCTTTACAAGTTCAAGAATTGTTATAGGAAAGCTTGGTACTAGATCTGACCTTGCTGAGATTATAATCATTCCTATCATTGTTTTGGATTTCTGTACATTCGTCCCTTTGTCTCTCTAAGGAGGAATGGGCAGGACTTCCTTTAGGACAGTGGTCACCAACCCGTAGATTGTGATCGACTAGTCGATCCTGGAGACTCTCCCAGTTGATTGCGATCTCTGTCCACTAAAAGTCCAGCGGCACAGTAGGGCTGCTGCTAAGGCAGGTTCTCTGCCTGTCCTGGCCCCACACTGCTCCCAGAAGAGGCCAGCATGCCCCCGCAGCCTGGGTTGTGTGTGTCAGGGGTCTCAGCATGCTGTTCCTGCCTGCAAACACTGCTTCCACATCTCCCGTTGGCCGGGAATGGGGAACTGCGGCCAATGGAAGCTGCAGGGACAGTGCCTATAGAGTGGCAGCATGTGGAGCCAAGTGCCCCCTTGGGCTTCAGGAGCATGATGGCCCCTTCTGGAGCAGCATGGGGCTGGGGCAGGCAGGTAGCCTGCCTTAGCCCTGCTGCACCACTGCCTGGGAGCTGCCCAAGATAAGTGCCGCCCGGTGTGAGACTGCACCCCAAACCCCAGCCCAGAGCCCGCACCCCCTCACAACCTCCAACCTCCTGCCCCAGCCCAATGAAAGTGAGTGAGGGTGGGGGAGAGTGAGCGACAGAGGGAGGAGAGATGGAGGGAATGGGTGGGGTGGGGCTTTGGGGAACGGGTGGGACCTCAGGAAAGGAGTGAGGTAGATCTTGAGTTGCACTTAAATTCAAAAAGTGAACTTGTGCGTAAAACATTTGGAGACCACTGCTTTAGAGTTTGCTAGTTCCAGCCCCAAATTGAGCATGGGGATGTCTCTCTAACATACTATGAGCTATTCCCTCACCCACTGCAATAGTACAGTGCCCCTAATATTACACTGGATCAGTACAGAATGAAAGGAAAGAGTCATATACAGATTCACCAACTCTTCAGGGTCCTATGTTTTCCTGGGATATCTTCCATTCAAGTTCAGACTAGGTTTAACCCTACCTAATTTAAGTGATGATATAGTTACAAGTTCACAGTTCAAGATTAATAGGCATCTTATTCAACATCTATATCGGGTCAGCAACCTTTCAGAAGTAGAGTGACCAGATGTCCTGATTTCAAAAGGACAGTCCCAATTTTTGGATGTTTTTCTTATAGAGGCTCCTATGCCTCCTATTACCCCCCACCCCTGGACCAATTTTTCACAGTTGCTCTCTGGTCACCCTATTCAGAAGTTAAATGCTGAGTCTTCATTTAGTCACTCTAATTTAAGGTTTTGCTTGCCAGTAATACATTTTAATGTTTTTAGACGGTCTCTTTCTACAAGTCTGTAATATATAACTAAATTATTGTTGTATGTAAAGTAATAAGATTTTTAAAATGTTTAGGAAGCTTCCTTTAAAATTAAGTTAAAATGCAGAGCCCCCCAGACTGGTGGCCAGGACCCGGGCAGTGTGAGTGCCACTCAAAATGAGCTTGCATGCTGCCTTTGGCACGTGTGCCATAGGTTGCCTACCCCTGATCTATATGAAAGTGTTGGGAGAACTGATGAAACAAAGTGCTGACAGTACTCTACACATCATTTATCTCAAACATAAACAGCACCAAAAGCAGCTTTTTCTATACCCAGGCAAAATCAGTATATGCATGAAAGACTATAGGGTAAAGACGGGTGTTGCTGGTAGGAAGAGGAAAATGCTTAGAACAGTTTGCTTTCAAACTCTTTAACGTCCTCTTCTGTCAAAGGGCATCTTTTCTCAGTAAACCTGTTGAAACTTGGAATTCCTGTTTTGCAGGAAATTTCAACATTTCAGAATTAGATTTTATTCTGAATTGAATACAAATATTTTTGAAATTTCCTGTGAAATGGAAATTTAAAAAAATCTGTTTTGAAAATTGCTTCAGAAAAAAATCAGTTTTGTTTCAAAAGGAAATTTTTGTTTAGAATTTTTTCATTTTGCATTATTATTTTTACATTATGACAGTAGTATGTAATCACGTGTAATATCATATCACATCATGTATAATATGATGGGCTTTGTCATTTTATGATATAATAGTTAAAGTTTATTAAAACAATGAATGCTACAGGTATTCTGAGGATGCTTTTCATTGCAGTTTTAAAAACATCGTTATAGGTTATTTTATATCATATTTTTATGATGTCATTGATGAACTTTTAAAAATAGACCCCCAAGGAGTACATTTAGAAGCATAAAAGACTTAAGTGTAATTTGATATGTATGTCAAAAGTTGACAGTCTTTCTCCAGCATGTCTTTTTAAAGCTTTATTTGACACAGTTATTTTTTATATAGCATCTGACACATTCAGTCTTCTTTCTGTAAGCAGAGTCAGGATGAGCTCTACCCTGACATCTGGTAGAAAGAATTTCAGAGAGTGTATTTGCATAGGCACACCTATCCCATCCCAGGCTGCCGAGCTGTGGGACTGCTTTGTGACAGAAATGACTCAACCTCAGTTGGGTGGTACTTGCTAGACAAGGGACATGGGTTCCAAAACCCAGTGAATTGAGAGAGGTTGGGGACAGGTATCTGTGCCTAGTGGTGCAGTCTCCTTGTGGAGCCAGAAGCACCAGTTCCACCCCCTCCTCCCTCCGCTGTGGAATGTCAGAGTTGATTTTTTATTCCCTTAAGAATCTAGATACAGGTTACTGAGCTGAAATCACTTTGGGCTAATGGTGCACTAGCACTGGGGCTCCCCTACTATGAGCTGAGATCACTAAGAGTTAAAATCACTAAAGAGCTGAAATTAGTGACCTGAGAGCACTGAGTACTGTGCTAACTAGTGGGGGAGCCTAAAGCTATACTGCGGAACAGAGCAGCTGGCGAAGTGGAGCAGTTTGTGGGGATGGCTGGAGCGGATCACGGGACAGCTGGTGGAGCAGAGCGGCTGGCAGAGCGAAGTAGCTGTGGGACAGGTGGAGCGGCCCACAGAGTGAGCGGAGCCGAGCAGTTTGCAGGAACAACTGGAGCAGCTCACGGGACAGCTGGTGGAGCAGAGCAGCTGGTGGAGCAAAGCAGTTTGTGAGGACGGCTGGAGAAGCAAAGTGAAGCAGCTGGTAAAGCGGAGCAGTTCGTGAAAAAGGTGAAAGCAGAACCTACGGAGAGCAGGGCAGTTGGCCCCGGACCACGTAAGGTGCCCCTTTCTACCCAGGCTGGGGGGAGGGACCTCTGCAGATAGACTCTCAAACTTTGGGGCTGCACTGACCCAGGACAGAGACTTTTGGATTGTGGGACTTTTGGGACTGTGAGTAATTTGGGGGTTGCTGGACTCAAGAGCCCAGGGAAAAGGACACAGCCCAATTTCCTGGGGTGGGTCTTTGCTTACGGTTTGGTCTAGGAACTCTAGTTGAGGTGTTTTCCCAATTTAGTACTTCTTGTTTATCTCATGTAATTAAACCTTTTCTGCTACACGAAGACTCTGTGCTTGCGAGAGGGGAAGCATTGCCTCTTTGAGGCACCTAGGGGTGTGTGTAAAATTTTCCCAGGTCACTGGGTGGGGGCTCGAGCTGGTTTGGCATTGTGTTATTGAAACGGAACCCATGGGTACTAAACCTGGCCTTTGTTGCTGCCAACTCAGAGGGGCAGAAGGGTTACATTTCTGTAGCTTCTTTTATATTTCTGAAATCATTTTAGTCTTTGTTTTTAAACTACATGTACAATATTTTATCAATTCATTATAATTTCTCTTCCTAGCCACATGAAATTAATGTTACCTTATTTGAATATTCTAAACAGCTATGTGCAATAATCATCTATTTATGTTTGTCTTGACTTTTATTTTTGTCTCAGAGTGTCTCTTATGGCTGGTTGGAAACCAGAGTTTCTGCTCTATGGGAAATTCCAACAATTTGAAATTTGTTTTGTTCTGAATTGGAATTAATAGGTGGAATTGGGGACTACACAGCAACTTCGTGCACAGCAGAATAGTGTGCTATAGATTTATAACCTAACTTGTCATGTACTAATTCTCTGTGTAGACAAGCCCTTAATATTAGCAGAATTTTGTCATAATGCAGGCCCAAATCTTTTTATCAATGCCATATTCTTATTAAAATAATTCAGTTACTCTAAGTAAGAACTCAGTAAGGACCTCAAGATTGGGCCCATAAAGAATAACTATACTATGCTAACAAATATGCCAAGCAAACATAGCAATAGTGGTGCCATCAATCTCAACAATAGCCATAAATCAAAACTGATTACCTTCAGTCCCTGATAGGCATGAAATACAATTATGTTATTGTAAATAATAAGGGTCTGTGTATTCAATCCATGCACACGATTCCTGCTGCCATCAAGGACTTTACTGAATATGGTCTTTAGGGGATAAGAGAAATAGATATGAAAAATAACTGGTTTGGGACTAAGAGTTTGAACAGTTTATGCTAAGAGTTTGAAAAATGTAACATTTAGCACAAATCTATACTTGGTGGTGGACTAGGAATAGAAATAGAAGTAGGAGCAAAGCAATAAAGGGATCACATTTAGTGTAGAGAAAAGAAAGAGAAAGTTAACTCTGCTACAACTAAACAAAAGAATGATTATTGTGACTTACGTTTATAGATTGGCTTTCAAACCTAAGGATTCCGAAGTATTTTATAAACAGACTCACACTCTATTTATATAGTAAGAATTACTTCACACCCGTTTGCGGTGATATCTAACAACTGCTTATAATAACACTACATAAAAGCTGATGATAAGAAGTAAAAAGTACTTGACTCAATGGCAACCATAGAGGTAATCTTAGGTAAGCAGAATATAATTACTTGTTAGGGTTCAGAGTGGTAGCCATGTTAGTGTGTGTCAGCAAAAAGAAGGAGGAGTACTTGTGGCACCTTAGAGACTAACAAACAAGTTTACGTTCAAATAAATTGGTTAGTCTTTAAGGTGCTGCAAGTACTCCTTGTTCTTACAATTACTTGAGTTACAATTTGAGCAGGACACAAGAAGTAACACTGTGTTGGTGTCACTAGGCATAAATCTAGTGCTAGAGCTCAGTGAACCAAAGCTCCTCCAAGTTGAACTCTACTTGATCTGGAAAGCTAGCAGCTGTGAAATTAAATGTGTAACAGTAAGTTATCAGTTGCAGCACAGCTAAAACCGGTCTAAGCAGTAGTGATAAGGCCTGCGCACCTTTAGCAGGATAAAATAACTTGCAGAAGGAAAACTTACTAACGAGCTGCCGCGGCCAAGATTACGTAATGCACCTGCGTTTACGTAACTGCTACAGGGGGAGGAAGGAGAAGGGAGGGGGAAGAAAGAAGAAAGAGGAAAAAAACTTATAAAAAGGGAAAAGCCGCTTTTGTAGTGGTGCATGATTTGAGGTGTTTGTCTCCTTGCACCGCTTTGAGATCTCAAATAAACTTTGCTTGCTTCTCCACCCTGGTGTGTTTATTGGCACTACGCACTCTGGGCAACAAACCACTGTTGCTTGCCTCGGGCACCCTCTGTGCCTGCAACAACTGCTACCATCATGAACAATGCTATGGGATCCTTAATAATGACGAATGGCAAAAAAATCAGTGAAAAGCCATAAATTGTGTCCTTTTAGCTTGTTATATGGATGATACATAGCATTTTTGGTCGTTATTTATTTCATCTGTCTTGGTTTGGTTGACATGTATCAGTGAGATTTAAGGTTGAAAGTTCATCAGTTGTTTGAAACTGAAATGCTTTTAGCTAAGTGCCAGGGTAAAATGAGTAGCTCTCTGCCTCAGAAGGTCAATACCAGAATTATTCATCTTTCTTCTGTTAGCAAAGTCAGCCTTCACCAAACGATTATCAACTCCCCTCTGTTTCTTCTCCATAGTTATCAAATCAGCCGTCCATTCTCTTAGAAATGCAGTTAGAGCGAAACATCACTGTTTACCTGTTGCTGCCTGGAGTTTACCTTAATTCATGCTTTATAGATTACATTGTTGTATTTGATTCCTGGAAAGCACTTTTCAGAATGTACAGCTTCCTCCGAAGTGCTACTGATGGGCACTAAAATCCATATGCATTTCACTCCTGTGCTTAAGTCACTTTATTGGTTGTTTGCGAAACTCCACATTTATGTCAGAATTTGATCAAAGCGCTTCAAGAATTAGAACCCTTTTAGCTGTCTGGCATCGGCTTTCATGAGTGTGTTTATTCTTCACAATCTTCAGGTACCACACAGTTAAATACCCAAACATGACATACTCTAATTGTAGAGAGCAAAGGTCTTAGACCCTGCTAGCACCACATATTACATCCACTCCTGAACAATCTTTGAACATTTCAAACAAATGTGAGACATATTTTTTCAATTTGGCTTTGTTCTGCTTTTCCTAGTCCAGCTGAATATACACATTTAATTTATTTTCTCTCAAACGTTCTCCAGGCTGCACTGTGTGAAAGGTGCTCCTTTTTGTGCATCTGATGACAGACTGAGTTTTTTTTTAAAACCTTGCATTTATAGAGGATGAAAGGCAAGCTCTGTGATATCATATCATATTATACTATCATTAAAATAAAAATACACACTTTGGGACTTCTTATTGCATTTTAAAAGAAACATTTTTAGATGAACTGGTAACTCCATTAATGCCAGCTTTTTCAGTATCAGAAGAAAAATATTAAATAGTTCTAATATGGGATTGAGGAGGGATAAGAAGATGAGACATCAGCATGTCTAGTGATTTTCAGTGCCTCGATTTTTTTGGTGTCCAACTTGAGACATTCTGAGTGCTCATCCTCTGAAAAATGGGCCCTTCAAGTATCTTAGGGTGGGCACCAAAATCATGAGTCACCTTTGGAAATCCTGGCCAGAGGGTTGGTGCTATTTTATTTTATTTTATTTTATTGACAATGCTCAAAAGTGTGTTAGGTACTTTGCAGAACAAACTGAAAGGCATGTTCCCAGCCTAAGTAGGTTACGATCTAACTTTAGAATTAATGTAAACAGTGAGAGTGAATAAATAGAGAGCATGGTTGAGGAAGGACTGTGGATATGGCAATAAGATCACATGGTTACTCAGTTATGGCTTGTATACATCATGATGATACCATTAAAGCTAATTGTTTTGTGTCATTGTTCCTCTCTTTTTGTTCCATTTTATTTATGCAGTGCCAAAGCCCTCACACTGCTCAGTTTTTACTCAGGCCTTACTCAAGCAGGCCATTGGAAATTTTGCCTGAATAAAGACTGAGGAAAAACTGAGCAAAAATTTTAGAATTTGTCCTGCAGGGAGAACTAGTATTGGTGAAATTCATCCTTGTGGAGAGTGCCAACACAAGTGGAATCAAATGCAAACCATGGGAAGGTTGTGTATTCAGGTTCAAAAAATTTGTGCAATTTAAATTCAGCCAGAACATTTCTGGGTGGGGCTTTAATGATGCCTATGCCTTGTGCTGCACAGAGATGAATTTCACCTGAAGACAGCACTTCTGCTGTTTCATTACAAAAAATATAACATGGGAATGATGAGAGCACACTGACTGGTATGTGTGTTGGGGGGCAGTTCTCAAGTCACTGTTTGATTTCTGTTCACAATGACATATGTTCTTCCTTCACTTTAGTCCACATATCCATCTGCTTTTGCACAAGCCTTCAGTTCTAATCCCCAAAATACAGGCAGAGTGTGTAATTCACTGTTCAGTTAATGAATCAGGTTCCCCAATCCTTCCTTTGCTTGGGAGTAGATTTGCTTAATAGATTTTACTCATTGAAATGTATAAGGATTTATTGTGCAACACTCTGAATTGCCTTTTGGACCTGCACTGATAGGAAAGGGTCTTTGGCTATCAGGATAGATAAGAGGTATTCAGTAGTCCTAATGCAGCTGCAGGAGAACCCAGATGTGTTTAGAACTAGAATTTATACTTCCTTCTGACTCTTTCTCAGGAAAAAAAGAAAAATTAATTATATGTTACCTTCTTTAAACCCCAGTGGTGTTTTCTGTCCTCCTCTGCCTTAGGTCCTTCCTTGCCACTCTCCCTTTCAGCTTCCTTAGTAGTTTATCCTCTTGCCTGGTCTGTTTTCTGGTCACATCTGTTTGCAACCATACACTTGAATATAGCAGATGGTTAGAAGAGGAAACCACTAAGCAGTGTGAGTAGTATAAGGGGAAGTGGGAAAACACAGGAGGGTGGAAATAGAAAGGAGAAATAATTATCTAATAATATGGCTTGTGCAGAATCCAAAGGGAATGCTGTAATTCAGTGAAGTCTTGCAAGAAGAAGCAGATGTTATAGAGAATAAAGCTGTGAATAAAAAAGGGTAACGGGAACTAAGAGGGAGGCTCTGAGAGGCTTCTAGGGTTTGAAGAAGAATTTTAAGCAGCCAGAGGAGCTGAGAGAGAATAACTGACAATAGGAGAGGGGAACTAAGGTTATGTCCATACTGCAAAAAAACAGCAGCAGCACTGAGTCTCAGAGCCTGGGTCAACCAACTTAGGCACTCCCCTGCCAGGTTTCAGAGCCCGAGCTCCAGCCCATGTAGGAATGATGAGACCTGAGGCAGGAACATGTACACTGCTATTTTTAGCCCCAGAGCATGAGCCCTGGGTGCCAAGTCAGTTAACCTAGGCTCAGTGACTCGCTGCTGTGGGTTGTTTTTGTTTTTTGCAGTGTTGATGTGCCCTGAGAGGAGATTGGAGCAGATGAGAAAAACAAAAAAGAGAAATGGGGTAGCTGAAAAAGTAGTTCAGAGAGAACTGGAGAATTGGAGAAACACAAATGGGGTAATGGCCAGAGAGCTCAGAAAGAGGATTGGAGTGGCAGGGAGTATCTGAAAAGTGCTCAGGGAAGCTGAGAGCAGACTGATTGATCAGAGCTAACAAAGAAGCAATGAAACTAGAGAATTGCAGGAGGATTGGGAAAAACAGTGGAGCTGTATAAAAGAATTGCAATGGCTCAGAAAAATCCTTTGCAAACACTCTAGTCATGTCTTATTTTAGAAAGTCATTGTTGACTGTTAGAACTCTTCCCTTGGCTCATCTCACTGCAATATTGCTACATTTTTTGCTACTTTTTTCTCCTGCAGTCTTCTGTTTGCTATATTTATTCCTGTTAGTCTAACTTTTGCTGCATTACTTTCATATGAGATTCTAGTTTTATGTCTTATTTATGAGATGTCGGGCTTTACAAATTAATTTAATAAATGTGATTATCCATTCCAAACATAAAAGAGAGTATCTGTTTACCATTAATTTCTTAAAAAAAGTTGTGTTGTTCCCTGTAAAAAATCTGTTTCCTTTTACTTGTATGGGTCTTTCCTTTCCATGAGTTTTACATTACCTGGCTTTTGTTCATCTATATATATTATAGGTAGGGCTGGGTAGCTCTGCCTTATATTGAGGTTGCCCAGCATTTCCCATTAGAATACCCTGTTTTCAGTTGCTTAGAACTTTGCCATCTTTAACCTTTCAGGCTAAACTTTTCCATCGTGGGTGTCTGCCTCAGGCTTAATTGTTTGGAAAACATCAGCCATAACAGTCCAGCAATTTCCAAGAGACTAAGAAAAATCTCTTTTTTTCTTTTTTTTTTTCAATATTAAAACCATTCTGGTGACCTTTTCTTTGGAAAGCTGTAGTGTCCCCATGCTTTGGAGCACAAACTTGAAATTTGGCAGTGGGATGGCCTTTGTGTCAGGGATGTCCTTTGCCATCCCCATGAATATCCCCACAATTTTGGCCAACTTTCAGTCTTTGAAAAATTGCAGTTCACACATGCTCAGTACACTTGCTAGAGTATAACAGCTAAAATCTTAGATTCCATTCTCACTAAGCATGTGTCATCCCCTCACAGGTTTTAGTCCTGACCATACCGCACATGCAGCATCTCTACAGAATGACTGAGGATGCTTCATCCTTTCACAGCTCCTACATGTGTTTATGGAGGGGATAGTATAATGGGATAGCCTAATTTTGGCAATTAATTTGGCAGTTGATCTTTGATTATCTGCAGGTAAGTATGCCCAGTGGTCTGCGATAGGATGTTAGATGGGATGGGATCTGAGTTACTACAGAGAATTCTTTCCTGGGTGCTGGCTGGTGAGTCTTGCCCACATGCCCAGGGTTTAGCTGATCACCATATTTGGGGTTGGGAAAGAATTTTCCTCCAGGGCAGATTGGCAGAGGCCGTGGAGGTTTTTTGCCTTCCTCTGCAGCATGGGGCACGGGTCACTTGCTGGAGGATTCTCTGTAGCTTGAGGTCTTCAAACCACAATTTGAGGACTTCAATAACTCAGACATAGGTTAGAGGTTTGTTATAGAAGTGAATGGAAGAGATTCTGTGGCCTGCATTGTGCAGGAGGTCAGACTAGATGATCATAATGGTCCCTTCTGACCTTAAAGTCTATGAGCATGTGTAACTGGACTGAACATGTACCACCCACACAAAGCAACTGAGGACTACATGGGAGAAGACAGACATTCCCTATGATGGATGCACGGGGTCAGGTTGGTGCTAGACACTAGGACTGAGAGCTGAGAGCCTGTCTCTTTTGTGCCATCAGTGATCCCCCTGCTGTTGCTATAGCAGTGTGGAGGAGGAAGCCATCTGAGTCAAATGCAGAGGTGAAAAGAGTCAGACCTAGCCATTTGGGGTGGGAGGGGCAGATTAAGTTAAGGAGTCTGGTGGTGGAGACTGAGCCTTGAGGCTGGCAGAGGAATGGAGACTGGGACTGGGAGGCAGACATAGAGACTGTCTGGGCAAGGAGACTAGGTCTGGCAGCCAGGGCAAGAAGTGTGTCTGCGTAGGAGAGAAAGAGCCAGTGGGTGGGAGGAGGGGTCATGACTGGATGAAAAGCTATAAGGGGTAGGGGGAACTGGAACTGTCAGAGCAAAGAGAGTGGAACTGATAACCCGTGGGGGTGGGGAGGGAAGAAGGCAGAGGAAAGGGAGACAGCTCTGACAAGGAGCAGGGACTGAGTGGGAAAAAGTACTAGGACAATAAGCCTGGGTAGGAAGATGAGACTCGAAGAGAAGCCAAGGGTAGGAGACTGGGTAGGAGACTGGGACTGGGAGCCAGTGAGTGAGGGTGGGATGACTGGAGGCTGTGTGGTAGGGAGAGAGGTAGATTGGGGCTTGGAGGAGGGAACTAAGATTGGCTGGGCAAACAGACGAGGGACAGGAAGCTGGGGGTGGATGGAGAGGATTGGGAATAGCTAAGCAAGGAGACTGGAAGTATGAGGGAGTCGGGTAGACTGGGATGGGGAATTTCAAGGCGTGAAACTAGGACTTACTGGGCAAGGAGCCTGGAGTAGCATCAGAAGCCTGAGGAGTGGAGACTGGAACTGAGTAGGTGAAGAGAATGGGACTGGAATAAGGATGCAGTGGAGTGGGGTGGGGGTTAGAGACTGGATGGAGTCAGGGACGATGGGGTCAGGCTTGGGGGGTGGGAAGGCAGAAGAGTCTTTGCCCACTAGGTAACACTTCCCACTAGGCCCGAGAAAGGAACTCAAGATTACTGAGTCTCACCATTCCTCTCCTGTCACCAAATATATGTGAAATCTACTGGCAAAGTGTCTCATTTCCCTCTAGCACATGTCCACATAGAGGTTAAAAACCTACACTGGTATGAGTTACTCCAGTAACTCAAGTGGCAGAGGTCTGTGCAATGAACCTAAATGTTCCACCCCCAATGACAAACCATTTGGATGTCAATATGATGCAGCATGATCAGTTTGGAAATTACACAAGAAATTACGTTAAAAGAACATTAATATTGCAAAGTCAAGCATTCAACAATAAGGAAAATTCAAGAATTAAGGTTGCTTGTGCAACTTTAATTCAGCTCCCCTCTGTGTTTGCATTATGATACAATCTTTAATTACATGATCATTTGCTATTTTTTTTCCATTCTGCTCTGGGGTTGAATCAGGGTTGTTTACTGGATGAGGCTGTTGTGTGTAAGATCCCTGATTCCTTTGTTGCAGAAAATGGAAGGTGTTTTTCTGAATAAGGCAGGGGATTGAAGGAAGAGAGAGGACATTTGTTAAGGCAAATTAATGCCGCCCTGGAGAACTGGATTCTATCTTTTCTTCTACCACAGAGTTCCTGTGCAATGTTAGGCAAGTCACTTAAACAAAACTTTTCACGTGCATTTTGTGTTTAAAATGTGTTTTCATGCATGAGTGAGTTTGAGAATCACACTGAAGAAAGTGAATTATAATTTCACTTTACACATCCATTTAGACAGTATCACCTGCCTAAGTGATTGCTAGAGAGAAGCTGAGTGTTGGACCATTTTCATTTCTTGTATAACTCCAGTGAATTTAATGGACTGAATTAGCCCAGTGTTTTACCTCTGACAAACTCAACAACATAGCTCCAATTATCCATATATGATATATTCATGCTCTCTGCTGGACTAGGACATTACCTCCAGAAGCATTTCACCAGAAGGTAATTCCATGAAGGGCAATAATTCAGTGAAGCCTTTGTGAGGTTGTCACTAGGACTGTGTGAGTCAGAAACCATGCACAACTTGCCTAGCTTTATATTTTGTTGGGAACTCAAAGCCCCATCCTTTGTTTGGCAAGAATATCTGAAATCTTGGGTCAACTGTCAAGATTTCACCATCTTCAAAATACCCATCAGTTACCCACTTCCTACCAAGAGGCTTTACTATTGCCCAGCAACTTTGTCTTTTGCAGGATTCATCTTGCAACCTCCCCTTTCCAATGCTGCTGCCTGGCAGAAGAGGGTACACAGGTCCTCTCTCAGCTCCCTAGGGATGTGCTGTTAACCACTCCCCACATCTTTTATGTTTACAAGGGTCACCTAGTTGGTCTATCTGTTCTTTCAATAATTGCAGGGTCTTTTAGGGACAGGAGTCCTGCTTTCTCTATACTGAGCCTGCAGCTTCTTGTACCTCAAGCTCCCCTCCACATGGTAAAAAGACACTCTGGCCTAAGAGCAGTAGCTAGAGAAACTAGTTGAAGTATTATGAGGTATCTGGGTCAATGCAGACACTTTGATTGAATCACCATTGATTAATTTCTCTGTTACTTTATTTCATACAGTATCAAAAGGGCAAAGGCTAGTTTTTTAAAATTGTTAGGTAAAGTGATTAAATTAAGGCTGCATAGAGAACCATTGACTGTTTAGTCAGTGTTTCAAATTTGGTTGCATCTTTCACGCTGAGCCATGGGACTTTTGACTGAGGTGCATATGTGTCTTGACTTGTTATGGTAGTTTATTTATCACTGCTGGATCTGTGACTTCCCTTGTGCAATGGCATTAACTATGTATTTGTGATAATGCGTTAAAATTTGAAAATAGATTTGTTGAAGTGGGTGACCCCTTTGGATCCTTCACTGAATGTCTCATTAAGTACAGGGGCAGACAGGATTTTCCATACTGAATCAGATTACTGTCCATCAAGATTAGCATCCTGCTTGACAGTAGCCAGGGTTGCTTCAGAAGAAAGCTAGAGGAAAAGATGTGCAGTGTGGTGGTTGTGGGGCAATTCCTCCCTTCTCCCTTATGCCATAAAATTTGAGATTAGATTGCCCTGATTTTAGCATAAATAATTAAAAATGTCATTATTATTGTTAATATCATTCAGCGTTCTTTAAAAGCACCTTTTTGCTTTCACAGTACACTGCCTGCAGAATTTTCCTCACAGTAGTTAATTCTATAACCTCCTGAGGCCATGAATACCATAGGTTCTATGGAGAGGTATTCCCTTTTAGCTGCTGCAACTATACCTGAAAATGAGATAGACCTCAACTATACCTGAGGATTCTCCATTGAGAGAATCCCTCCTCTTTTGCTATAGGATGGCATCTCTTCTTGTCATGACTATTCTTTTTTAAATCATGCATTCATGTGGACTGAAACAATGCAGGAAAGAGACATTTTATACATACCAATGTCATCCACAACCTTTGAGTTAAAACCAGATTGTAAAACGCAGCTGTAAGTCCAGTAACAATTTTTTTTTTAAAAGCATATGATAGTGACTCTTAATGACTATATTCAACATGGAGCAATGAAATGTGAACCACATAGCATGCAGCAGGCACAAAAGATCCCAGAATGCAAAGGTTTCAAGCTGACTGAAGAAAACAGCTTCTTTCAAAGTACATAGGAGCAAATCCTTAAATACCCAAGTGCCTAGTCCTCAAAGCAGATTCCTCATCTGCTAGCTGTAGTTGAGAGAGTAATAGAAATTGGTACGCCATGGATATTGTCACTCATTACTCATTTAGCTGGTTCTGACTTCATTTAACACAGTAACGTTCCATTCTTGTAAAGGTGCAACTCTAATTCCTGGACAACAAAGGGAACGTACATTTAATGTAGTTAGTAGGGATGGCCTAATTCATTTTACCAAATTTAAAACCTACTTGAATTTTAATGTTACTGGTTTCATATTCTTCCTAGGAGATATGGTGGAAAAGGATCAGAGAGGAGGTAAAAACTTAATCAAAGAGTAAAGTAGAAAATGGAGCAGAGATCAAGCAGAGTGAATAATAAATATATTGAAATAGGACAAAAGGGAGTCTGAGAAGAAATGTAATTGAAATTAAGCACAGTAAGTCAGATCCTCAGCTGGTGTAACTGCTGTTCAGTGGAACTGATTTACACTAGCTATGGATCTTGCCCTGTATATGCAATTTATGTGAATGTATATGTATATATGTGCTCTGCACACCCCATGTACAAGCTATTTGCTTGTGCTAAGCAGGCTTCTGATGGTACTGATGGGTTTTTTTATATTCCTAATGATGCCACAAGCTTCCCTTTCACTAGAAAGACATTTTAAATTTTGTTGTTGACAGAGATGAATCACATATGAAAAAAAAAGAATTTAAATTAAAAGGAAAAAGGGTGTGGAAAGACAAAGCTCTGAACTTCATGAAATGTGCCTGTCCTAAGAAACAGTATATGTATATGTACACTAACAGGCAGTCCTGACTGTTTAAAAATTCCTCTTGTCATTCAGAAAAAGAGTGTCTGTTTTACATAAACTCAGTGTTAACTGAACTTAACTGAACAGGAAATCCTTTTAAGGTACTGAGAAATGTTAAAGGGTCGGGACTCCAAATATGAGCAGATTTTTGGAATAAGCAGAGCTCTTGGGAATATTTGTGGAAGACTCCCCTGATTATAAACAGCCATTCAGCTTTCCCAAAGTTTGGTATGGTAACAGGGTCTTTGTACATAACATTTTAAACTTTATGTTCTAATGCTTTACTGGGTGTATTAGACAGGCAAACAGGTAGGCAGGGTATACCCAAATGCTATCATTATGTCTGTTGGCAGGGACAGTAGCAGGAAGTACTCCCAGAGTGTTAGGCAGGATCAGGAACTGCCACAATTATCCAAACCTAACTTATCTAGAACCCAAAGTGGGACATGAGTTTGATTCAGATAACAGGATCTGTGTAAGTGAGGTCTGCCCAATCTAGGCTATATTGCATGCTTATTTTCCTGAAGGGGGTTGCTATAGTACTTTAAATAGCGAGATGTTTTCTTAAAGGTTCTGATTTTTTTGTGATGCCCCATATTATGCAAATAGAATTGAAATGCTCCCCTGCCTTGTCTGGTTGCCATGGAAAAATAAGTATCCACACATCCTCAGTGGAATGCAAGAAAGTAACTGAACAAAGAGAGATGCCCAGTGCTGACAAAAGCTCATTTTCCAAGTAGGTAAAAGGGAATGGATAGTAATTGTTCACTGTTGCTAGCTGCTGCCTTAAAACTAGGGCAAGGCCAGAGGCATTGAAAACAAATTGCAACAATAGTCTTCCAAGAATAGAGCAGCTCCCATGAAGTTTGGGACCTGGTGTAAACCATATAGATTTCATGCTACCGTCTTACAAGTTTTTAATTAAAGACACTAACACTCTGCTGAAGAATGGCCACACAGTGGTGGCTAGGCCTCCTAGTAACTTTCAACATCAACACATTTTGAATTTCAGAACAAAGCTTCTACATTCTTTATCGTATTCAGAATTAGTTAATGTGCCTCCCGACTATGCATGTGTGAAACAAATGAGAAGAAGGCAAAAGCTGGTGCTCGAGGCTCTGTCAACTGCCATTTATGAACTGTTACAAAACAGAGTGTTGTTTTATTGTTAAATATTTGATAGTCACTGTGGAGAACATGAAAAATTTCTGTATTTTATAAAAATGGTGTGACTCAGTTTACACTCTCTCTACCTTCTTGGTCTCAAGGAGTTAATTTCTTTCCAGAGATGCAACTTGTGCTATGGAGACAGGGAGAGGCACCTTATTGTCTGCCTCTGAATGGGACAATTGTTAAAGACTATCAATAACTGAACAGGTCTGGCTATAAATAGCAGAACAATGTGGTAGCTGCAATTTGTCTAAGACCAGTTCTCCTCAACCTTGTCTGCAGGAGGAGTAGGGTTCAAAGGAATGGAAAATCCCCAAAGAGGGAACAAAGAAAGCAAGGTATTAATGCTAGCTTTTAAAAATTCAGAGGCTAAAGAGAGAAATGCGCACAAAGGGGCATGCTTTCTGAGGGAGAGGGAACTTTTTCGTGGGAGGACCAGCTGAAGTTCAGGGAAGCTGGGCAGATGATGAGGAAAGAGGCAGGGAATAGCATAACATGTGATTCTTATTTTCCTAGCTCTATATATATCTTGTGCCATCTAAAGAAAAGTGTTTTGTCAAGAAATCCCTATACAAAGTTAGTGTCTATTTGTTTCAACTATAATGCATCCCTGAAGGGTTAAACTGTAAACGGGAGTGCCCACTAGAGGGGAGCTCTAGGGAGGATGTGCTTAAGCAACTGGTGACTCTGGGGGGGGGGAGGGAGGTTTAACCCTGTTTTTAGGACCTAGGGCAGCTGGACTGCAACGTCCCACTTCTGATGAAAAGGGGAACTAGATAGACATTTTATGCCCAGGGAGTGAACCTAGTGGCCAAAGGAGGAAGTGGTGCCTGGAACTTCCCAAGAACCAGGGGGAGCTTAAAGCACATGCACCCAACACATGGATCCAAAGACATCAGCCTGGTCAATGAACAGCAAGAGGAGCTCAAACGGGGTGTGACAGTGACAAAAACCATTGTATACAGCAGAGAAATTAAATAAGTAGAAATGTGTAAATTATGGGATATTGTATTGCATGAGTTTGATGGTAGGGAAGATAATGTAATGGAGCCTCCATTCCCCAATCCATGTAGAAACATGGTGGGATACCCCCCAAAAGCTTTTTTGAGGATTTTCTGGGTAACACACTTTTTTGGAACTCCCTGGTTTGAAGGGGGTTTGAATACTTCCTCAGGCCTACAGCCTTTCTGAAATTTTACTGTTCTCAGAACTACATGCTGTGGGGTGTGTATGTATGTGTGTGGCATGCCATTTATTTTTACAGGATCAGTAAAATACATCACCTGGCTGTCTTGAGACATCCTGCCCTGTGCCAACTGGATAGCTCAGGTACTTTCTGTGAGGATAGCATTGTCTCTTCTGATGTCACAGAGGGGCACTGGTGGTTCACTACTCTGTGTCAACAACTTTTGCCCGGCCTAACATACTCCCTACAGCTCACACACTGTTGTCACGATATATACTCAAAAGGTGGCATGTAGTATATCCTTGGAAAACAAAAAACTCACTAATCATTAATATTCTTGCATGTTGTATGTATGAGGAGTGTACACAGAATTATAATTATGTTCTTAAAATGTGTTTGGCAGTCAATGCATAAGCACAGCCTGCGTTAGATAAAAGAATGTGTATTTGCTTGTCTGACCAGCCTGGCTGTCAGAAACAGTGAAAGTACATTTACATAAAAGGTAAAGAAGTGAGGGAGATAGCCTCGTCTTTCATGCTGGGGAGGAAGCTGCAAAAATTAACATGTCATCAGCTCCCTGGGGGACTACGTGGGCTTCCTGCCTTCTGAAGTAAGGTCATTGAACTTTGGAAGATATAAGCAAGGACAGAAAGCCATTTTGGCATCCATCTCTTGAGGGAACAAAGAAACCAGCACTTTGATTCTGTAAGCATGGAGCTTGCTGGAACAGCCAATCACTGGAGAAGTTGCTGTAAGTAGGGAAACCATCTTGAACCTATGACCTTTTGTTTAATAAACTTTTACTTTTACCATGATCAATTCAGTGCTTTGATTAAAAGACAGTGTTTGTTAACCCGGTTAAGGTAATAAGTTGCTGAGTACTGTTTCTTTAAGGAACCAGTGAACGTAATGACTTCAGTACGTTTTCAGGGAGAGGGTTGGATAGTACATGGCAGATGATTTTGGGGACTTTCAGGGTTGGGGATGTTGGGGTCACCCTGAAAAAAATAACTGGGTGGTGGAAGTCAGGGTGTGATTTGCATGCTTGTATGCTGGTTGTTGGTGTCAGGGCTGTGAGCGACAGCAGCATAGCATTCAAGACACCCAGAGTTGCAGAGCAGGTGGTTTCGCACACAACCCCATACAGGTCTGGGTTGAATCCCAAAGCATCACAGTCTTCACAGCCCAGTTAGTAACTAAATAAAGAGAAGGAGCAGTTCTAAATTTTGGTCACAGGCTACATCCTAAGAAGAGATCTACCAAACAGGGCACAGTGTACAGACTAGTTCTGGTCAGAAAATCTCACCAAGACATATTTCAATGAAAATTTGAAACATTTTTTTAGAAAAATCTTTCTGAATTGCCCGGTTTTCCAGCCAGCTCAAATACATATGGTTGGTATTGAGAGCAGCATATGAATCCTTCTTTCCATTGTCTGTGCTTTTAAGTAGAGATGTCCCCATTCCTGCAAATATATTAATAACGTTATGCATCAGGGTAGTCTCATTAAGGTGACTGGAACTGCCCACTTGTGAAAGTGTTCACAAGATCATAGCTTGTATGTAAGATTATTCGTTAGTACAGTAGAAACCTTGGCAGTGTCTCTAGCAGGGTCTAACTTAGAGGCTAGGACAGTGGATGATGAGTAAACCCCCAAAAAGTAGCATACGGAGGCAAGTTTCAATTCCTTATTAGGTACTTTAAATGATATGAAATTGTATGTTGCTGGTGTGTTAGCATTTTTCTGTCTTTCCTGGGTTATGACTTCTGTTCTCAGGGCTCTGCGGCGGGGGGGGGGGGCGGCAAGTGGGGCAATTTTCCCCAGGCCCCGGACCCCACAGGGTCCCCACGAGAGTTTTTCAGAGCCCCTGGAGCGGGGTCCTTCACTCTCTCTGGGGTCCCTGGAAAACTCTCGCGGTGCTCGGGCCCCCAGAGCTTCCTCTGCTCTGAGTCTTCAGAGCCAAGGGGTCCTTCTGCCCCGAGGTGGAAGGACCCCCCGCTGCTGAATTGCCGCCGAAGCGAGACCTACTGCCGAAGTGCCGGGTCTTCAGCAGTAATTGGGCGGGGGGGCTGCTGTGGGTCTTTGGGGCACTTCAGCGGTGAGTCACAGAACAGAAGGAGCCCCCACAGGCTAATTACCGCCAAAGCGGGGCCCCCCCCGCCACTGAAGACCCCAGACCCCCTGAATCCTCTGGGCGTCCCTGTCCGTTCTATGATGGATACTTCTTTGATACATTCTTGTCTTTTCTCTCCTTTACCTACCACAGCATTGCTTCTCTTTTGTCCTTATGTTGTATTGCCTGATATCATTTAGTTGCTCCTCTTGCCCTTTACTTACTGTGGTAGTTGATTAGTACTGGTTGCAATAAATACTGACACTGGGCACAGGATTATATAAGATATTAAAAAGAAAAAAACTGTGCCCTGAAGAACTACCATAATAGTAAGAAACCATTTGAAACTGAGTGGTGTAGCAAGTTAAATCCTTCCCTCTCCTGACTGTGACACCCTCATTCCAGTGTCACTAAGTGAAAAATGATTTCACTCTATAAAGGCAGATTTTCAGTGTAAGCAAAAGTTGCAAAAGATGATAATGTAAAACTAGCAAAACATGTTTTACCTTAATGTAAAACCAGTCAAAAAGCCAAACTGCCTGATTTTGTTTTGCTGTTCACTTCCCTAAGCCCTACGTGACCATAGCCTCTTCCACATTGTCAAAGTTAAACTCAGGACTCACAGTTTGTCAGACCACTCTGTTTTATTAGCACAGTTCTCTGCTAATAACATCCAGATAATGTGAGCACCATGCAAGACACAAACTATCTTATTTATACAGATAAAAGAGCGGGAATTAGACAAAGGGACAAAGAGAGCAAAACAGTAAAATTCACTTGGGGCACAGCATGCATATCCTACTTCCTTACTAACTCTTATGAATCTAAGGCTAATACTTCACCAATTGCCCTTAAACGGTGCAATTGTTCTATGTTAATGTCTGTATTCCTGACACCTGGATTGCAGCATTCCAACAATTTTGCTTAAAGGTACAGACAGCATTTCTTTAATCCTTTCTATTTTCACAATATAATTCATTCTACTTTCACAACATTACATGTGCAAAGAAATAAGCTAGCTTTTAACTAAGTACTTCACCTGACAGGAAAAGTTACCATTGCCTCTCTGTAAGTTAAAAATGTGTTGCTTCGTTCATGCTTACACCCTGTAGCAATCCAAATGTATATGGAAACATAATCCTGAAAACCCTTTTATAATATTTAAATCCTCACTGGCATTGAGGCAAATGGACCTAGCTAGCTTCTAGGGATCCAACATCATAGGCTGAGGTCAGCAATTAATTACTTTTGATCCCATTACTGACATGTTTTTTGTTTATGTATAACTAGTAAAGGCTCGTAGGCAGAGAGAAAAAGACTTTTCGGAGGCTTTGTTTGACAACCTTAAACATTAAACTTGATAACATTAAACTTGGCTGATAGATCAGAGCGGCAAGGGATCTAGATTTTTTTCTTCCTTTTTCTTGTTAACAAATACTGTGATGGTAGAGTCCACATACAATTTTCCAAGAATGGCATATAAATGTAGCTGTGTGGCTTTAAGGCAAAGTGTGTGGCTAAATTCTCATGAAGGTTTTTGAAAAATATAACTGTAAATGACTGATGATATTGAGAAACTTGTTAAGGACTGATCAAAGAAGATGCAATTCATCCCATATGCAGACAAGAGCTATGCATACTGAAGTTTTACTACGTTCTCAGAACACAGAACTTAAGTGGGACTTCACTGGTGCATAGACCTTTTGCTGTCTGTTTGCATCAGAGTGAATTTTACCCATTATGAAAATAAATATTTCCAATTCTATTCCCTGGTATTTATAGATGCATATTATTTGTTGTTTGCATATATTTAGATAATGATCGTCTCTTCATGAGAATTCTTGTGATTCCTGAAATGTTCATGAATTTGTACTAGAAATGCATTATTTGCTATTTGCCAATCATCATCCTTGTCTTTAAAAAGTTTCTAATTAGAGACCTGGAAGATTACTGTGTTTTATGTAATCTGTTTCTAAACAAGAATATCAAATGCCAAATATAAGCATCAGATATTTATGAATAATCCGTAACCGGATTATTATGTTGTTTGTGTCATTTATGAATGCAAGTATATCTGAAAATAAAGAGAGTAATTTGTAAGCAATCAGTGATGCCAGTCCCACCTTTAGTTCACTTAATTTCCTACAGACACTATTTTATGAGTTCTAATCCCAATAAACTGTAAAGTTAATAGTGTTTTGTCTACTTCACCTCAATTGCTTTAGTCAGTAACTATTACTAAGACAGTGACAGTGCAGTATGTTATTTTTAATAAGACAAGGCAATACAAGACAAGAAGATACGTTATTTAAAAGTACAACATGGGTAGGTCAAGAAAAAGTGGTGATTGTCATGTACTAAGGGAGAAGATTAATATGCAGTACATCTTTAATATTAGGGTAGTTCTTCCAATTATTTTGGTACAGAGAAAAATTGGAAGTTAATATTGAAAAAATCAAGACGATATCACAATGCTTTGTATTGTTCATGTACAAATACTGAAGTAAATAACTTCCCTATTTGCTTGTGTGTACAATTCAGCCCAGCTCAGTTCATTAAGTTGTCAAGAGACTGAGCAGGCGCAGGTGCAGGGCCCTATTCATGACATCTTGCTGGAAAATGTAACTAATGTACAGATGTTGCAAACAATTAACTGGCAATCAGTGTTGCAGAGTAATCAATGAGTAGGACTTCTGTAAGGCAAGATCCATGAATAAAGTTGTAAACAGGTAAACTGATATTTCTATAGTAATCCCACCCCATTAAGGACTCAGTCCTCCTCCTACTGGAAGCAATGCCAAACCTCTGACTGACTTCAACAGGAGATAAAAGCCTTATTCAGCACCCATTTTGTTCAATGGGAATCTTCCTGCTGACTTCATTTGGGCATTAAATCAGCCTGTAAGTATTTTGATAAATCTGTAGTGAAGATGACAACACTGGTTTTAGGGAAAGCTAAACCCATCTATCATGACTAAGGCTAAGATTTTGTCATGGATATTTTTAGTAAAAGTCACGGACAGGTCACGGGTAACAAAGAAAAATGAATGGAAGCAGCTGCGAGAGTGGGTGGGGGGGCTTCTACCAGCACCAGTGGATTGTCTGGAGGGGTTCAAATATGATCATACATTCTCTCTGGGTTCTTGGGCTTGGCTCAGTGGGATCCGAATACTCCCATGAATTCTGTTGGAATCCTTGTGCTTGGCTTCTCCTTGGTGAGGCTTGTAAATCTCACTAGACTTCTTGAGTTTAGCAGACAACTGGGGGAGGGGGAGGGGCTCAAATGCCTTGTGAACATCTTTGGACTTTGCTTCTTGATTGCAGGGCACCAGAGGGAGGGGAGGAAAAGGGAGGGGACAGGGAGGAATCTCCCAAGTTCACTCATTCATGATACTAAAATGAGCTGTCACTCCCTGTACATAGTGCACAGATAGTGCAGTTCTCTCTCCTTTCTTATGTGCTTTAATGAACAGTGAAATAGTTAACGACAGGTTCTGCACAGACATCATTATAGCATATGCATTCAATTCATATTTTCAAAGCTACCTCAGCAACCACAATAGCTAGAAACTTACTATTTTAAAAATAAAAACTTAGATTCTACAGAATAAGAAGCCAGCAAAAGGAGGTGCTGGAGTACCACATCATCACATATTTGCTCAATCTGGCCCTGAAATACATGTGTGTGGTGGCATGGAAACAGAGTTTATTTCATATCTTTTAAAAATTTGTTTTTTAAAATACAAACCTGTTGGAAGAAGCTTTTTTTGTAATGTTCTCTGCTGTAGCAGCAGGACCTGTAAACTTCTTGTCGAGCAGCATTTCAGAACTGGAAATATCATTTCATGAATATTCATATTTTGTTAATATAGATTTAATTAAATTTTTTGGGGGGTCAACCTTGTGACTTTGACGATGGTACAGCAGTCAAAGGGTTAATTAAATATATGCTTGGGCAGCCTGAGGCTTATGATCTGGCAATAAAGTGAGAGACAGGGAGGCAGTTTCTTTAAATTAAATGTTATAGTTGTAGTGTACAATTTCCATTTACAAATTAGGTTAGGAAGCAGGAGTTGATGGTGTGTAGCTTTGAAATGAAGTGTAGAAATCCTTATGACAAACCTCACAATCTCTAAGGAAGTTTTAATAAGAACAAACTCACTCACAGGGTATGTCTACAGTACGGGATTATTCCGATTTTACATAAACCGGTTTTATAAAACAGATTGTATAAAGTCGAGTGCACGCGACCACACGAAGCACATTAATTCGGCGGTGTGCGTCCATGGTCCGAGGCTAGCGTCAATTTCCGGAGCGTTGCACTGTGGGTAGCTATTCTGTAGCTATCCCATAGTTCCCGCAGTCTCCCCCACCCCTTAGAATTCTGGGTTGAGAGCCCAGTGGCTGATGGGGCAAAAATCATTGTCGCAGGTGGTTCTGGGTAAATGTCGTCAGTCATTCCTTCCTCCGGGAAAGCAACGGCAGACAATCATTTCGCGCCCTTTTTCCCTGGATTGCCCTGGCAGATGCCATAGCACGGCAACCATGGAGCCCGTTCAGCTTTGTTTTTTTACTGTCACCGTATGTGTACTGGATGCCGCTAACAGAGGCGATACTGCAGCGCTATACAGCAGCATTCATTTGCTTTTGCATGATGGCAGAGAAGGTTACCAGTCGTTCTGTACCGTCTGCTGCCAGTGTAAATTGGCAATGAGATGATGGTTATCTGTCCTTCTGTATGTCTGCTGCTATCATGGGTGCCCCTGGCTGAGATCAGCTGGGGGTGCAAAGGCAAAAATGGGAATGACTCCCCGAGTCAATCCCTCCTTTATGGTTTCTAAAAATAGAGTCAGTCCTGCCTAGAATATGGGGCAAGTGTACTAGAGAACCAGTGTATCAGAGAGCACAGCTGCTCCGTGTCAGATCCCGCAGAAATGATGAGCTACATGCCATTCACGGGGGGTGCCCCTGCAACAACCCCACCCTTTGGTTCCCTCCTCCCCCAACCTTCCTGGGCTACTGTGGCAGTGTCCCCCCCATTTGTGTCATGAAGTTATGAAGAATGCAGGAATAAGAAACAGTGACTTGTTAGTGAGATAAAATGATGGGGAGGCAGCCTCCTGGTGCTATGACAGTCTAGGCAGGACATTAAGCGATGCGGAGGAGAGGAGCCCAGCATCCTGCTGCTATGATAGTCCAGGCAGTACAGAATCTTTTCTTTACACAGGAAAGGGAGGGGGCTGATGGAGCTCAGCCCCCAGTTGCAATGATGAGGACGGTTACCAGCCGTTCTGTCCCTTCTACTGGGAATGACCAGTAATCATTCCTATTTTTACCCAGGCGCCCCCAGCCGACCTCACCTGAGGCAAGCCAGGAGCACTCACGGGCTGATGGTGACGACGGATATCAGTCATATTGTACCGTCTGCCACCAGGGAGGGGAGAGGAGCGGATACTGCTCTTCACTGCTGCAGCATCGCGTCTACCAGCAGCATTCAGTAGACATAGGGTGACACTGAAAGAAGTCAAGAAACTATTTCTTTCCCTTTTCTTTCACGGGGGGGGGGAAGGTGTAAATTGACGAGCTATTCCCTGAACCATGCCGGACAATGTGTTTGAACCTACAGGCATTGGGAGCTCAGCCAAGAATGCAAATACTTTTCGGAGACTGCTATGGACTTTGGGATAGCTGGAGTCCTCAATACCCGCTCCCTCCCTCCATGAGCATCCATTTGAGTCTCTGGCTTCCCATTACACTTGTCACGCAGCACTGTGTAGCCTGTAGATTTTTTTTTCAAATGCTTTGGCATTTTGTCTTCTGTAACGGAGCTCTGATAAAACAGATTTATTTCCCCATACAGCGATCAGATCCAGTATCTCCTGTACGGTCCATGCTGGAGCTCTTTTTGGATTTGGGACTGCATTGCCACCCGTGCTGATCAGAGCTCTACGCTGGGCAAACAGGAAATGAAAATCAAAATTTCGCAGGGCTTTTCCTGTTTACCTGGCCACTGCATCCGAGTTGAGATTGCTGTCCAGAGCGGTCACAGTGGTGCACTGTGGGATACCGCCTGGAGGCCAATACCGTCGATTTGCGGCCACACTAACCCTAATCCGATATGATAATACCAATTTTAGCACTACTCCTCTCTTTGGGGAGAAGTGCAGAAACCGATTTAAAGAGCCCTGTATATCGATATAAAAGGCCTCATAGTGTGGACGGGTACAGCGTTAAATCGGTTTAAACATGTAGTGTAGACCAAGCCTCAGCGACCTATTTAGATTCTCTGCCCAGGCCTAGAAGCAGCCAAGTATGAAAACACATCCAACAGTGTTGTTTTTTAAATCAGTCACTTTAGCAGCATAGTTAAATAGCCCTGTCTGCCACAGCTTCTGATTCTCAAGCAGCCCTGTTTGCCAGCTGGCCAATATAACCATGTGGGTTTTTTATGAGGCATTCCTCCTTCTGAACAAAGATATAAATGATCAATATGCAGATGAGTATTCTCATGTATTTAAAGGTGCTGTATAACTATTAGCCAAATAAGAGATTTTGAATTGATTTAAAATACTTAGGTTTAATTCCCTCCCCTGCCCCAGCTGTATTTCCAAGTTAGAAATTAGTAAAAGCCTTAAATGCCCACAGTCAACGTATTACTTATCTTTGACTTTCCATGGTGTTTCCCCATAGCAAACAGAAGACAAGAGGTATTCAATGCTCACTTGCCATCCCAGCTGAGGGGATACGCTAGGAGAAATTCCCAGCTGGCCTTAGTTTGGTTTCTTTGCACAGCCAGAGTAACATAAATGCAGAAGAATAGAGGAGAGAAGCTGGCTCAGTAAATCAATAATACCGATTCTACAGTTAAAAAAAAACAAAACACCACCAACCCACCCTGGAAAAACCTTGGAAAAATGTAACAAAAGCAAGATATTCATTTTGATGTTCAATATGTTGCTCAGTGTAGAAATTAACCTCTGAATCATTGTATATTATGACAGACATGATAATCCTTAGTTCAGATTTAGAATGAGACTCAGTTTATCGGCCCAATAGTTTTTGACTTGCCTTACTGCAGTATTATTGAAACATTTTCCTGGTGGCAAAATAAAATAAAATAAAATAAAAATCAAATAACAATGGTGTAATCATTGTTGCATGCAAGCTAATTATCAGTGGCAGAAGATAGATCCAAGGAAGCTTTTGAAATGCAAGTTGTTAAAATCAGTTTTGATGCAATTATGCTAGGAAGTGTTCTTTTTTGGTACAATATATTTTCCACGCATATGCACATTCATAAAATTTGGATGTAGCATGTATGTGTAACAAACACACACAGATATATATATATAGCCCTATGTACTCTGGGTGTGTAAATATCTCGGTTGGAATTTTCGAAGAAGCCTCATGGAATTAATACGCAACTCCTATTGAATTCAGTGTGAGCTGGATGGCTAAATCATTCAGGCTTCGAAAATCCCAGTTTTAGGGGTTAATCCTAAATATTCCCATGTGTGGAACTTCCAGTGAAGTCAGTGGCAGTGTGCCATAGCTGTAATATTGGGTTCACAATGTCAAAGCAACAGTGTAATTTTAGCCACATTAGAGAGGGAAAATCAGGAATTCTGTATGGAACAAAATGGATGGCGCACCAGGTGTACTTGACAATATCAAAAGCTGAAATGTTGTTCTTCTGGGCCCCAGAGCTGAATTAAAACAATCTGAGGCCACAGCCCAAATCACATTTGGAATTGGATCAAGCTAAATTAGAAAAAGGCACTCTTATTCCACAACATAAGTGTCCACATAGGGATTTATACTGAAACAGTGATTCTAGAATAATTATTTTGGAATAGCTATTTAGGTAAATTTCCAAGTGTAAAGACAAGCCCTTAAAAAATAAAAAGTTGCTCAACTAAGGTTTTGAGTGCCATATGATGTCATGGAATAAGAGGGTAGGTCCTCTCATGGATCTGGTTAAAAGAGGGACACCTCCACCCCAAAGGATCTGTACTGGGACCAGTGCTATTCAAAATATTCATAAATGATCTGGAAAGAGGGTAAACAGTGAGGTGGCAAAGTTTTCAGATAATACAGAATTACTCAAGATATTTAAGTCCAAAGCTGACTGCATAGATTTACAGAGGGATCTCACAAAACTGGGTGACTGGGCAACACAATGGCAGATTAAATTCAGTATTTATAATGCAAAGTAATGCACACTGGAAAATGTAATCCTAACTATACATACAAAATAATGGGGTCTAAATTATCTGTCACCACTCAAGAAAGAGATCTTGGAGACATCATAGATAGTTCTCCAAAAACATCTGCTCAATGTGCAGTGGCTGTCAAAAAACAGAATGTTAAGAACCATTAGGAAAGGGAGAGATTAATAAAACAGAAAATATCATAATGCCTCTATATAAATCCATTGTATGCCCACACATTGAATACTGCATGCAATGCTGTTTGCTCCACTGCAAAAAGATAGATTTGGAAAACATACAGAGAAGGTCAACAAAAATGATTAGGAGTATGAACCAACTTGCATATGAGGAGAGATTAAAAAGACTGGGACTGTTCAGCTAAGAAAAGAGATAACTAAGTGGGGATCTGATAATAGGTCCTTCAGGAATGTATTTTCAAAATGATGGCTCAAATTCATCCAAGGAATAAATATGGCTTGGTGTCTGGAAGACATTGTGATCCTGACAGTATTTGCACTTTTACCTTACGCTACTTTTAAAAATACATTCTCCTAGCATTTATTGTTAAAATGATTATTTAATTAAGTAAATGTGCTGTGTCCAATCCTGGGAGGTTGTGCTTGGAGCTGTTGGAGCAGCTGCAGGAGTGCTTTATATACAACATTGTTCTTGGGTCTTGTAGGACCAATACAATTTGTGGTGGTGTGCACTGCAAGTGTGTGTAGCTCCTAACATGCAGCGCTTAACAAAATGCTCAGGTACCATCATGGTTGTAGTCTAGGCATGCTGAACAACTACCAGGACACATGGTTGTGATAACTTTTTATGCCCTGCTTTGCCTCTCCTGTAGTGACGTTCTGACCTTATAGAAATAGGTCTGGAGCGTTTGAGTATCCAGAGTATTCCATGCCTTTTCACTTCCCCTGTTCAGGCTGTTCGCTACTGGGAACTGATTCTGATATCAGCAGTTGCCTTCTGAAGCTGGGAATCTCTGCCTCAAATGGCCTTGCTTGCCAGTTTTGAATGGCACTTAATTTCCCCCAAAAAACAATAAAGCCCATCAAGTGCACTGTGCCTACACTACCACACACTCCTCATTCCAGCACTGATGATAATTATCTGCCTGAGGCTTGAAAAAGCCTTGAATTCTAAAGTAGAGCATATAACATTTGTAAACAACAGTTAGCAGGAAAAAAGGTAAAATTGTATGTGTCATTCTGTTTTCTATCATACACAATTTGCAGTTCAAAGGGAATATATTTAAACGAACTCCCCTGCAGCGACTGTTTACAGTAGCCTTCAAAGAATGATGAAAGGTTTTAAATAATGTAGAATATTACATGACTTATTTTTAAAGACACATGCACTGAATGTTTTAGAGTGAAATGGCTGGGTGTTTCAGGTTAGATGGATTGCAGACAGCTGCTGTGCTTACTGAATGTTACAGTTGGAGGGGAATATATGTATGTAGGCAAAAGACTAAGAAAATGTAAGGATTATTAAAAGCACTTTTTATCCTATATCAATAACTAAAAGCAGGATTTGGCTATCCCAAAGCATAATCTTGATATGGCAGGAGACTGCTTTTTCTACGTAGGATCCATGAAGGAACATCCCTTGAAGATTTTCTTGGTTACATTCTCTGTTTTGTCTGGTGTTGTTTTGTTGTATGTATTTTGGAAGAGGATATTGTGCTTTTGTTTTTCACTCTGGTAATTTATTTGGGTTGATTGTGCTAATGTTTATAAATTTGTTTTAGTTATTATTGATCCCCACAGGTTACCTTGACAAAAAAGTCAAATTATTATGGATTTTAGGATGCAAGTAGATAGAAAATGCCATACCTACTCATACCAGCGCTCTGCTTGCCCAGTATCCTGTTCATGACAATGATCAGGAAAAGATGCTGTAGGGACGTGCAAAATAAAATAGCAGCAAAGAGTCCTGTGGCACCTTATAGACTAACAGACGTTTTGGAGCATGAGCTTTCGTGGGTGAATACCCACTTCGTCAGATGCATGTAGTGGAAATTTCCAGGGGCAGGTATATATATATATATATGCAGGCAAGCTAGAGATAATGAGGTAGTTCAATCAGGGAGGATGAGGCCCTGTTCTAGCAGCTGAGGTGTGAAAACCAAGGGAGGAGAAACTGGTTCTGTAATTGGCAAGCCATTCACAGTCTTTGTTTAATCCTGAGCTGATGGTGTCAAATTTGCAGATGAACTGAAGCTCAGCAGTTTCTCTTTGAAGTCTGGTCCTGAAGTTTTTTTGCTGCAGGATGGCCACCTTAAGGTCTGCTATGGTGTGGCCAGGGAGGCTGAAGTGTTCTCCTACAGGTTTTTGTATATTGCCATTCCTAATATCTGATTTGTGTCAGTTTATCCTTTTCCGTAGCGACTGTCCAGTTTGGCTGATGTACATAGCAGAGGGGCATTGCTGGCATATGATGGCGTATATTACATTGGTGGACGTGCAGGTGGATGAACCATTGATGGTGTGGCTGATCTGGTTTGGTCCTGTGATGGTGTCGCTGGTGTAGATATGTGGGCAGAGTTGGCATCGAGGTTTGTTGCATGGATTGGTTCCTGAGCTAGAGTTACTATGGTGCGGTGTGCAGTTACTGGTGAGAATATGTTTCAGGTTGGCAGGTTGTCTGTGGGCGAGGACTGGCCTGCCACCCAAGGCCTGTGAAAGTGTGGGATCATTGTCCAGGATGGGTTGTAGGTCCCTGATGATGGGTTGGAGAGGTTTTAGCTGGGGACTGTATGTGATGGCCAGTGGAGTCCTGTTGGTTTCTTTCTTGGGTTTGTCTTGCAGTAGGAGGCTTCTGGGTACACGTCTGGCTCTGTTGATCTGTTTCCTTATTTCCTCATGCAGGTATTGTAGTTTGGAGAATGCTTGGTGGAGATTTTGTAGGTGTTGGTCTCTGTCTAAGGGGTTAGAGCAGATGCGATTGTACCTCAGTGCTTGGCTGTAGACAATGGATCGTGTGATGTGCCCGGGATGGACGCTGGAGGCATGAAGGTAGGCATCCTCCCTGATTGAACTATCTCATTATCTCTAGCTTGCCTGCATATATATATATATATACCTGCCCCTGGAAATTTCCACTACATGCATCTGACGAAGTGGGTATTCACCCACGAAAGCTCATGCTCCAAAACGTCTGTTAGTCTATAAGGTGCCACAGGACTCTTTGCTGCTTTTACAGATCCAGACTAACACGGCTACCCCTCTGATACAAAATAAAATAAAATATTACACCCCATCCCACACTCATAGTAGATAATTATGGCATAATCTCTCCCTCTATTTGGCATTGGTGAGGCCTCATCTGGAGTACTGTGTCCAGTTTTGGGCCCCACAGTACAAGAAGGATGTAGAAAAATTGGAAAAAGTCCAGCGGAGGGCAACAAAAATGATTAGGGGGCTGGAACACACGACTTATGAGGAGAGGCTGAGGGAACTGGGATTGTTTAGTCTGCAGAAGAGAGGAATGAGGGGGGATTTGATGGCTGCTTTCAGCTACCTGAAAAGGGGTTCCAAAGAGGATGGAGCTAAACTGTTCTCAGTGGTAGCAGATGACAGAACAAGGAGTAATGGTCTCAAGTTGCAGTGGGAGAAGTTTAGATTGGATATTAGGAAAAACTTTTTCACTAGGAGAGTGGTGAAGCCCTGGAATGGGTTACCCAGGGAGGTGGTGGAATCTCTTTCCTTAGAGGTTTTTAAGGTCAGGCTTGACAAAGCTCTGGCTGGGATGATTTAGTTGGGGATTAGTCCTACTTTGAGTAGGGATTGGACTAGATTACCTCCTGAGGTCCCTTCCAACCCTGATATTCTGTGATTCTGTATCCTTCAATTTTTTCATATCCTATTTTCTCCTTATTCACAGAAATGGCTAATACTTAAAAAAAAATCCTACTAAATCTTTGCCCTCAATTGTATTTTTAAATGAGTCCTGTGGGTTCATTATGCACTATGTAAAAAAAATACTTCCTTTCATCAGGATCTACTTGTTTCTTTTCAATTTAATTGAAGAAGGCCCTTCATGGTGTATTGTGAAAGGATAAATATAAGCAGGAACACCTGACTTGCTTTCTCTATTTCACATTTTATAACTCTATCAGGAGCTCTTTTATTCATCTCCTCTCAAAACTAAACAGTCCCAATATTTTCAGTCCCTTAACTATCCTTTTATTGTTGCTTGTCTCCAGAACCCTTCTATCTAAAATGTAGCATGTATTGGAAATGAATTGTGACATAGCTCTGGTACTTAGCAAAAGTTATCTGTGCTTCTAAGAACCCCCTTGGCAAAACTGGAAATAATCCATTTGCTAGTTTTGCAGACTCACCGTTTGCTCTGTTGACACTATTTTATTTTCTGGTTTCAGATATTTTTAAGGGGACAAGAAGCTACTTTCTAGCAGTGGTTGATCATAGTGTGTGCAGCACTGAATCCAGTAAAGTAAGCAGATTTCAGTGAACAGCTGTGCCCACTCCCCTGTTGTAAATACTCTTCTCTAGTAATAAAAGCAGATGGATAATACCAACCCTAGATAATGGGTGAAATTCTGTGTTACACCTCTAAGAAGAGCAGCATAGAGCTCATAGGTCTGGTCTATACTACAAACTTAGGTTAACATAAGCCACATTAAGTTGATCTAATGATGTATGTGTCTACACTACCGACTCCCTTCCCCCAATCAAAGTGGCCTGTAAAGTTGACTTCTGTACTCCACCTCCGTGAGAGGCATAGCACTTGATTCAACATCCACGGGTTGACACAGGGATAGTGTAGACACTGCGTTGTGTAATTCAAATGAATTGGCCTCCAGGAGGTGTCCCACAGTGCTCCACTGTGACCATTCTGGAGAGCACTTTCAACTCCACTGCACATCAGCCAGATACACAGGAAACAGCTGCCCTGCTGTTAAAGCTCCGGGAACTTCTGAATTTTCATTTCCTGTTTGATCAGCTTGGAGAGCTGATCGTAGAGACTCAAGGCTGCAAACTTGCTCCAGCATGGAGTACTTACGAGGTGGTGGATCATATTGCTGTGTGGGGAGAAGAGTCCGTGCAGGCAGAGCTCCAATCTAGCAGAAGAAATGCTGACATCTATGCCAAGATTGCGTGGGGCATGGAGGAGAAGGGCTACACCAGGGACATGCAGCAGTGCCACATGAAAATAAAGGAACTTTGGCAAGAGTACCAGAAGACAAGGGAGGCAAACAGTCATCTGGTTCTGCCCCACAGACATGCCACTTTTATGAGATGCTGCATGTGATTCATGGCAGCAACCCCACCACTACCCCAAAATGCTCTGTGGATACCAGCCAGGAGCTCTGGGTGACCTCAAGCAACAATGAGGAGGACATTGTTGATGAGGAAGAGGAGGAGGAGGAGAATGTGAGGCAGGCAAGCGGAGGATCCATTCTCCTCAACAGCCAAGAATTGTTTTTAACCCTGGAGCCTATCCCTTCACTGGACCACTTGGCGGTGAAGCGTGATGCCAGGGAAGAGACCTCTGGTGAGTACACATTTCCAGTCAAAATGTAGGGGTTACATACTGTTATTTTTTATGTTTAAACTGAAGAAAAAATAGGTGTAGTGAGTATTGGTGGCCACTTCAGCTGTGCAGAGAGTGATCTCTGAAAAAGACTGTTTATGTGCACGAAGATGGCCCAGGAATACTCCATGGAGATCTCTAGGAAGCTTTCATGGAGGTACTCTGCAATCCTTTGCAGTAGGTTTCTGGGAAGGTCTGCCTTATTTTGTCCATCATGCTAGGACACTTTCCCACGCCACTCCAGTATTAACTCTGCTGGCATCGTTGCAGCACACAGCATTGCTGGGCTGTACCCAGATGCTTTGAGCGTTTGCTTCCTTGCCACCTCTTTTACACTCAGGAGGGTGATATCATATAGGATCACCTAGAGGAAATGGGGAAGTTTTCAGTGCTAGCCCTTAAACAGCAAACAATTCAACAAGTAATCCACCCCCGTTTGATGAAATCTGGGTCACACTACCATGCTTTCTCAAACATGCCATCATTGTATTTGGAAGGGATCACCATGTATTGCAAGCAGCATTGGAAAAAAATGAGGGTGGGTGCAGCTTCTTGTTTGTCTCCTTTCCCCCCTCCTGACCTGGTGCTGCTTTTGGAAAACAAACAAACTATTTGTTGCTTTACATTGGTGCCTGTCCTCAAGCACCATCCAGGTTGCTAGGGGAAAAGAGGCTTTTCTCAAGTTCCAACCTGTGATCCCAAGGATGTCTTCACAAAAGCAGCAGAACAAGACCTCTCGCCCATGCCTCGTGGCCTTACTCACCATGGCTGGACCAGCAATCTGACTCTTTCAATAGCTAGCGGTTGTGATTACTGTGCTGTGAATTATGAAAGAGCAATCAGATATGTTGAGGAATCTGGCTGAGATTCAAGAAAGGCAGCTGGATGCGAGAGTCCCTCTGTAGCCTACGCTGAACCTGCTGCCATCATCACCCAATTCTACATCCTCCTCCCCAAAATGTTCTATGAGGCGGGCGGGAAGTTCGGTGTCCCTTGCACTCAACAACAGGGGAGGATAGAAGGACCAGAAGGTACCCATTCCCACACCTTTGATTTTTATTGCAGTGCATCTGTAAGCAAGCTTCCCTTGTTTCCCCCCCACAGTGTTATCAGCCCTTTGCCTCAAGTTATCTTCCTTTTCTTTGTTGTTTCCGTGTGTTTGTGTACATAATAAAAATTAACAGATTGAGGAGAAAAGGCTCTTTATTCATTCAACACACGGTGGTTGGTGTGGGTGGAGTTTACAGGGGAGAAAATGCACTGGAGGGGTCAGTTCGGTAAGGAACAACACAGATAAGTGTCACATTACTCTGGCTCGTTGCTGAAACTGGTTTTCAAAGTCTTATGGAGACACAGAGCACCTTGGTGTGCTCTTCTTAGTGCCCTGGTGTCTGGCTGCTGAAAATTGGATGCCAGGCAAAGGCATATCCTACCACCATTCTGCACTTGCTCAGCCTATGGTTGAACTGGTCCTTACTGCTGTCCAGGCTGCCTGTGTACGGCTTCATGAGCCATAGGAGCAAGGGGTAGGCTGGGTCTCCCAGGATCATGATTGTCATTTCAACATCACTAATGGTTATTTTGCAGTCTGGAAAGAAAGTCTTTGCTTTCAGCTTTCTGAACAGACCTGTGTTCCTAAAGATGCAGGCACCATGCACCTTTCCTGACCATCCCACACTGATGTCAGTGAAAAAGTCCCTGTGATCCACCAGCATTTGCAACACCATTGAAAAGTACCCCTTTTGGTTTATGTACTCTTTGGCAAGGTGATCTGGTGCCAAGATAAGGATATGCATTCCATCACATTCCATCATCCCACTGCAGTTAGGGAATCCCATCTTAGCAAAACCATCCACTATGTCCTGCACATTGCCCAGAGTCACTACTCTTCTTAGTAGAAGTCTGTTGATGGCCCTGCAAACTTGGATCATAACAAATCCCATGGTAGATTTACCCACTAGAAAAATTGATGCTCCACTGACCGGTAGCAGTCTGGCATTGCAGACTTCCACAGACCTGTCACCACTCACTTCTCCACTGTCAGAACAGCTCTCATTTTAGTATTGCCATGCTTCAGGGCTGGGGAAACTCTCACACAGTTCCTGGAAAGTAGCCTTACGCATCTGAAAGTTCTGCAGCCACTGCTCGTCATTCAATAGCAGCATAACTATGCGGTCCCACCAGTCAGTGTTTGTTTCCTGGGCCCAGAAATGGTGCTCAACCATGTCCAGGTAATGCATGACTATTGCCAGCAACTGCGAATTGCTCCACTCTGTGTCTTCCAGCAGGGCTGCTTGCATGGCATCACATTGTTCTATGCGGCAGCTCCTGTATTGGCTGTGTAAATACTGCTGGATAAGGCATGAGGTGTTTGTATGGTCTCTTGGTAGTGTCTGTGCCAGGGAAAACTGGGCTTTTAGGTCCCTGTTACACTACTGCAGCCTGTTTACATGACATAAAAAGGCCAGAGCATATATGAGAATTTTACCCAATGTTGCTATTATATTGTAGAGATGGCCAAGGTCTCAGTTTTAAAAAGAAGTCTGTGAATGTTTTTATTAGGACTTAGGCCTGGTCTACACGGGAGAGGGGAGGGGGGTCAATGTAAGTTACACACCTTCAGCTGCAGGAATAGCATAGCTGAAGTCAATGTATCTTATTTCAACTTACCTTCCGTCCTCACAGCATGGGATCAACAGCTGCAGCTCCCCCATCAACTCTGCTTCTGCCTCTCGCCCTGGTGGAGTTCCGGAGTCAACGGGAGTGCAATCGGGGATCGATTTATTATGTCAAGACAAGATGCGATAAATCGATCCCCAATAGATCGATCGCTACCCGCCAATCCGGCAGGTAGTGTGGATGTACCCTAAGTCTTTTTTTGTAATGTTGTTCCTACTGCCATGGCTGTATCATGAGTCATTCCCCCACTTTCTTTTTTAAGGACGCTCCTAAGTGGACTGCTCCAGTTTGTCATCATGAAACTTTTTAATTATTACCTTAAATACTATTCCTCTTATGTTTTATCGTAACAAATAAATAGTAGATAGGTTTAAATATCAGGATGGGTTTGCTTCTTGTAGCACATCGTATGCCAACTCTGGTAAAACTAGAAATAAGGAAGTTGTTTAAACCCTATGTCAAAATAGCAGCATGCTCACAAAGAATGTGAAAATGATGTACACCCACCTGGCTATGATATGATCCTTGGGGTTTGGGTGGGAATGAGGGGATAGGAAAAAACCCCGTAAATATTCAGTACTGTATTAATAAAATCACTCCAGTTATTCCTCTCTTTCCCCTCTTTCTCTCATTAACTTTGTCTCTCCAGCAGGAAGCTGACCTGTGAAAGGTGCATTAGCAATGAGGTCCCCAAAATTCTTCATTTCTTTGCAGAACTGATATATTTGTCAAAAATGATAACCCTGAATACAGGATTTTAATACAATGTTAATGATAAAGATTATTGTCTTATGTAGCTACAGCAGTGCCATCTTCTCTGGAGGCATGATGGCTTCTGACCTTACTTCTTCCTCTGACACCTTCTTCCTTAAAATACATTCAAATTGTTCTGTTTGCTTTTCAAATTCAAAATCTCACTCTTTTTTCTCTTTTAAATGAGGAAATGACATTATCCTTAGTTATGTTGTATCTATTCAATTTATCTAAGAATCATATAAACACAATGCCAATTACTGTAATATTTAAACTTTACAGGAAACTTATGTCAGTAAATGGAGGAGGGGCAAATCTGCCATATTTATCTCTTCTTTCTAATATTAAGTTTCAGCAGTAGGGGGTTTAACAGACTATCTGTGAAATAAATTAATGGTCAAATCCAGTTCCTAGGGGACAAAAATCACATGCGCAACTGGCATTTATTAGCACCCTAGATGACAGTCCCAGCAGATAGGCTAAAGATCGAATGGTCATGGACAGGACCGGCTCCAGGCTCCAGTGTGCCAAGCGCTTGCTGGGGTGGCATGCCACAGGGTGCACTCTGCCCGTTGCCGGGAGGGTGGCAGGCGGCTCCGGTGGACCTTCTGCAGGCGTACCTGCGGAGGGTCCACTGGTCCCATGGCTCCGGTGGAGCATCCGCAGGCACGCCTGTGGGAGGTCCACTGGAGCCGCGGGACCGGCGAGCGGCAGAGCACCCCCCACGGCGTGCCGCCATGCTTGGGGCGGCAAAATGGCTAAAGCCAGCCCTGGTCATTGAGAATGAATCATTCCATCATCCTTTGAAGTGGTTCTTCTAGATCAGGTTGGATGGAGGCACGTTAGCAGGGCAATATAGGGAAGCTGGCATCACCACTGCCTGTGCATATACCAGTTGAGTAGTAAATAGATAATGCCACTCTCCAAGATTTGTCAGTCCATCTGCACTAACTTTCCTAATATAAATATTAATAATTTTGGATAAGAAGCTATTCTTCAAGGACAGTGATTAGCTAGTGTTCACAAGGATCACAGTTAAAATCAGAATACATTTGTCACAAAGGTAAAATTAAAACAAATATAAGTTATTTCTGTACTATATATTATTTATGATACATTTATAAGTCTGTGTTGTTTTGCAGAAGCAGAGAAAAAGGAAATGAATCTTTAATATATTTATAACTGGGAGAATAAGTGAAAGGAAAGGAAATCTGTTTCCCTGCAATAGGAAAAATATTCTTGAAACACAAATATTCTTAATAAAAAAAAGTATTTCTTATGGAAATGGGTGAACACTCCATAAATCATGACAGAAGAATATTTTGTGTCATTAGCAAAAACTGATCCTCTTCCTTGCAATTTGTGTGCAAGCGAGGCTTGAGTTTGGGAAACATTTTAACTCATAATGTGGGAGGGAAACACAACCACCAAAGACCTTTTTTTGGCATTGTAACAGTGATCCAAGATAACAGAGATAAAGATCCCTTGAGTCATTGTGACATTCCCCAGGGTACAATCTGGACAGTTGAACAGCTGTGTCCCCTCAGCTGTCCAACTTGGGGAACCTGTTTTGATGTAAGAATAACCACTTCCAGCCTGATCAATGTAGCCTCCAGCATGTAAATTATGCCTAGCTATACTGCAAGAGTACTATAGCCAATCACCCTTGAATTACACTGCAAAGTAACACTAGCAAATTCCCAGGCCTAGGATTTCCCCCAGAAATGTATCTTGTATTGCTCAGCTCTCTCCTGGACAATACAAGCTTATATAAATTCTGTCATTTTATTATCAGAAAATGATATGTATAAATCTTGTTATCTCAAATGGAGTTTCCCAAATACTTCAATAGAAGCACATTGATTTTAGATAAAACAATAAAACAAGTTTATTAGCTACAGAAAGATTGATTTTAAGTTATTACAAGTAATGAGATGTAAAAGTCAGAATTGGTTACACAGAAATAAAATGCACCTTACACCAAACTTAACAAGCTAGAGTGAATTCAAAGCAAAGGTCTCTCTCACCACATGTTCTAGTAGTCTTACTGGCTGAATTCCTTTCTGCCAGGATCTCTCCCCAATCCAGTGATGCTTCCTTTTTCCTTCAGATGTTGTCGATGTCATGAGTAGAGATGAAGAGAGAGATGATTTGGGGCATCTGTTCTCCATTCTTTATATGTTTTCCTCTCATTTGAGAATCATCTCCAGCTAAGATTCAGTAGACAGAAGGTAGATTTCTCACTCACACCTTTTTCCTGCCAATGAACGGCCACTTAACCAGATGGCAGTCCATTTGATTTTGTTGATCCCTGGTTGAGTCATCAGTTTGTATTTTGTCTTTGAGGAACTGGTTTGTGCCTGCTTTTCTAAACTTGAAACATGTCTCAGAAATGTTATACAGTAGAATTTTATAATTTTACATAAAATGTTGCCATACATATTTTACTAGGACAATAATGATCAGCAAATTATGGGTTTTGAAATGACACCTCACAAGGCATACTTTGTATGAAATTTACCTAGTCTTGCAAAAAGGGTGAACAAAGGGATACAGACTGTCACAGGCACTTTCTCTTTCTTTTCCTTGAAACAATGGGTGGTGGAAAGGGGGCTCAAATAATCCAAAATTTGTTCACTTATGATAGAGAGAAAGGAAAGAGGAAACTTCCAATTCTTAAGGGTGATAAATGAAACTGTAGTCTGGTATCATTCTCCCTGCTCCCGGCAATTCTGTGCCTATTTCAGTAAGTTTAAACAATTTGAGCTACTCTAAAAGCCTGTAGCTATCTGGCATGGTGGTCCTTAATGGACCTTCTTCACAGGAAACTAGCTTTCAAATGGTAACCTGCCCCCTAAATTATCTTATTAAACCTGTTTAGAGTGACAATTCCAACTGTTGTAATAGTAAAGATTTTTCTTTAAGTGACAAAATGGGAAAGGCTAGATTTGTAAGAAATGTGTTCCTGGTCGCATCCCTAATCTGACAAATTTCAGCCCATAAATACATGCTATGAGCTATGAACTTCTAAAAATACCAGATTATTATCCTAGAAGTGCTGAGTTGCTGACATCACCTTAGTTATAGTAGCATTGCTGCCATTGTTCAGGTAATCCATTTACATATCTTTGAGGGAAGTAAAAGTGGCATGAGAAGAATAGTGATGTCTCTTGAGCAGTAATATGATTGCTCCTCTGTATTATTCCTCTGAGATTTTGTGCCTAAAAAAGGGGAGAGAAAAATATTTTTTCATACTTTTTCTAGAAGATGCCAAAAACTCGCTTAAAATTAACCTGACTGTAACCAAGAAGAAATACATATAAAATTCTCATTTGTGATAAAGACCTCAAAGTGACCTTCCCTACCTGTTGATAGATAGGAATCTCTTTCTCCTTGTAACCTAGTATACACATTATAGGCTGAATTTCAAAGGTGCTGAGATCCCACAACTTCAGTGGATGTGTTTGGGAGCTGCAGGTGCTCAGCACCTTTGACAATCAGATCTTACAATTCTGTGGCACACACTACACTCTATATGCCATAGAATAATTTGTGAGAGCACTATGATAGATTCAGTAAAAGTAATTTTAGTTATCTGGATACCTTATACTATATTCCTCATGGATTGTTGAATTAGGACTGCTTAGCTATGAATAGCATCAGTAATTTCTACAAATCTGTGTTATTAATGAAAACATAATGGAAAGATAAACAAGAAATCATAGATAATTAGCAAAGAAGATTATAGAATGATGTTTCTGAAGGTTAAATGAATGAATTTAATATGGGATCTTAAGGTTATCAAGAAGTAATAAATCAAGTTACAATAAATCAGTTATATCACCAAGCTGAAAGCTTGTTCTAGACTATACAGAGGAAGTAATTGTGGTAGTGGTGTGGAAATATGTCTGTTTGATACAGGTTTAGTCAGTGTATATATTAACCAAAAGTTAAGGGGCCGTCAGTGACCATTTATCCAAAAGGAATTCTAAAGTTAGAAATGCAAACCATTAGTTACTGAAAGGCTCAGTCAGTTCCAAATGTCCTTCCCAAATAATGATAATGAATAGCTAGGACTTTTCTACTCACACAAATATTACACAGGAACCCCAAGTATTCATGTAATGGGCAAAGTTACTTATTTTCTTTTGAAATTTACCACTAGGTGTATTGTCACCTTATCTGAAACTATAACTTTAGAGTTAATCTTAACCATGTGATAGATCCAGCTATTTCTAATCCAAGTGTTCTTGATTTGTTGAAAGCAAATGACTGACGTTGTCTTAGGCATTTTATCTTGTGGCCAAGGTAAGATGTATGGTAGTTTTGAGCTTGATATCCTCAAGGGAAAATTTCTTGAGCACAGACCCAGTTGGGATAGAATTGCTATTTGCAATCTCTGTCAATAGTGCTCTCAAATGTAGCTTACAGGATTTCACTAATCATGAGGGACATAGGTCTTGTTCACAGAAAATAGTACAGATTTCTCCCAGCAGTTTCTGGATCTGTGCTTGTCTCTCTCTATCCCCGTGAAGAAAGCTGTTTTGCTTCATTCCAAGTCAATTATTTCTTCAAGTTTTCACAAGTAGATTTCATTAGTGTTAGAAAGTAGGCTTGAAAATACCAACAAGAGTGCTAGAGTTATTGAGAGATTGTGTGCAGAGTGAAAATGAGTGATTTTAGAATTTATACAGCCCCTTTTGAAGAAGCCAGCATGTTCTTACTGCATTTTCATCAATGTTGTTTGACACTGGTTTTCTATATGGAAACTCTGTAGCATATAGCCTTGGAGAGTAATAAGCTCTCTGCTGTGATCTGTTGATGAAGTGGGAGAAGAGTGGCCCAGAGCTGACTAAGAACTGCAGATGGGCCCAGACTCTACTGGGGAGGGAGTTCTCTGCCGGCATCTGTTGGAGAGGAAGGACAATTGACTGAATGGGCTACTTCTCATTTGCATGTTAGTTATGTGACAGTTTGGGCCAGTTTGGTAAAAGAACAGTTAAATTTTGAGTATGGGGGCAATAAAATGCTGTTGACCTTGTTGGGAAATACAAAGACAAGATATTGACATTGGATGTGTCTGGGATCAGCCTGCTGAGACTGTTGTCAGGCCCAGGTGGGTAAGGGAGCCCGGACAGAACTAAAGAGAAGTAGAGAGGAAGGTTGGCTAGCTGACTGGGTGGCCAGTTCCTGTCTTCTGCTGGGAGTGCCCTCTGGTGGTAAGGACTCTGTAAATGGTCCTAGATGCCACTGATCTCTCTCTAAAGAGCTGAGCTGAGGCTGCTGTAGAAATGTTAATTATTGCAGACCTGAGGGTAGTTTTGAGGCAACTGGTGGTGCAAAGTGGTGGTGGCAACAACTTGGAGGTGATGGATGAGGCAGAGCAGTGGCAACTGGAGCAGAGCAGAGGCAGCATGGGCTGAAGTTCCAGAGAGACCAGCAGCCTACTTAAGGGACTCTGATGTGAGCCTCTCTACCTAGCAATTAAAGCTGACCTAACCCCATCTGGGTTAGGTGGTAGAGTTCTCAGAACAGCTCGGGCAACACTGGCCTGCCAGCATCCTTAGACTTCTTCACCTGGGACAACTAACTGTGAGTGGGGAGCAGGGGAGGAGGGAAGTGAGTAGAGCACATCAACTACACACAATTGCCAGAAGAACAGAGGCTGGAACCTGGCTAAGTCATCCTGTGGTGTGGGAGTTTTACCTCATGGAATTTGTTGATTTATTAATTGCTGGTTTCTCAAAATTTATTCTGTTATTCACCTCATTATTCTTCCCCTAATAAAGTTCTCTTGTTTTTAAGTCCCTGGACTCAGTGCTTGGAAGTGAGGAAGTATTTCCCATCTGGACACCCAGGGTAGTAGACATATTTTCCAACGTTTCTGGATGGGTCTCAAACTGGAGTTAGTTAACACTTTAAGGCAAACCCTAGAAAACTGAACTTGGCCCTTTTTGACTGTATGTCAACCCCTGGCAGAAGGGTTACCCATACTGCAGTAATGTATGTAAAATGGTTTGTTTTCTCTCTAAATATAAGCAGGAAACATCTTTGATAATATTTTATAAAGGGCTAAAATCCTCTAATGAGGAAAAATAATTTCACGGGCACCTTACATCTGTATGGAGGGACACGGTGGTGATGTAATATCTTTTATTGGACTAACTTCTGTTGATCAGAGAGACAAGCTTTGGAGCTTACACAGAGATGTTCTTCAGGTCTCGGAAAGGTACACAGAGTGTTAGGCCTGGTCCACACTATGCAGTTAAATCGATTTTAACAGCGTTAAATTGATTTAATGCTATACCTGTCCACACTACAATGCACTTTAAATCTATTTAAAGGGCTCTTAAAATCGATTTCTGTATTCCTCTCCAACAAGAAGAGTAACGCTAAAATCGATATTAGCATATCGATTTAGGGTTAGTGTGGCCGCAAATCGAAGTTATTGGTCTCCGGGCGGTATCCCACAGTGCACCAGTGGCTGCTCTGGACAGGTAACTGAACTCTAATGCACTGGCCAGGTATACAGGAAAAGCCCAGTGAACTTTTGAATTGCATTTCCTGTTTGGCCAGCGTGGAGCTCTCATCAGCACAGGTGACCATGCAGAGCTCATCAGCACAGGTAACAATGCAGTCTCCTGAGAACAGAAAAAGAGCACCCATATGGACTGCACGAGAGGTTCTGGATCTTATTGCTATATGGGAAGAGGATTCAGTGCTATCAGAACTGCGTTCCAAAAGACGAAATGAAAAAACTTTTGAAAAAAATTCCAATACCATGGGGGAGAGAGGCCACACCAGGGACTCAGTGCAGTGCAGAGTGAAAGTGAAGGAGCTCAGACAAGCCTACCAGAAAATCAAAGCAGCAAACGGCAGATCCGGATCAGGGCCAAAAACATGCCGCTTCTACGCTGAGCTGCATGCAATTTTAGAGGGCTGCGCCACCACTACCCCCACCCCTTGTCCGTGGAATCCGAGGTGGGGGTTATAATCTCACCCATGGATGAGGATTCAGCGGAGGGGGAAGATGACGAGGAGGAAAAGGAGGAAGAGCTTGCAGAGACCACACAGCACTCCATTCTCCCCAAGAGCCAGGAGCTTTTTGTGACCCAGACGGAATTACCGTCCCTGCCCTCCCAAGCCACTAGCCCAGACAGTGAAGCCATAGAAGCGACCTCTGGTGAGTGTACCTTTGTAAATATAAAACATAGTTTAAAAGCAAGCGTTTTTTAATGATTGATTTGCCAGGAGTGTTTGGCATGCATTAGCAGGCATTAAAGTTACTGGAACAGCTTGTTAACATGTCTGGGGATGGAGCAGAAATCCTCCAGGGACATCTCCATGAAGCACTCCTGGAGGTACTCCAAAAGCCTTTGCAGAAGGTTTCTGGGCAAGGCAGCCTTGTTCCGTCCACCATGATATGACACTTTACCATGCCATGCATGTAGCAAGTAATCTAGTATAATTGCATGACAAAGCCTAGCTGCGTATCGTCCCGGTGATTGCAGGCATTCAAGAAACATCCATTCTTTATCTTGCTCTGTTATCCTCAGCAGAGTGATATTGTTCATGGTAACCTGGTTGAAATTAAGGTGTTTTATTAAGGGGACAGAGATGGTCATTCCTACTGGGCTGCTTGCCTGTTGCTTAAAAGAAATCCTTCCTTGCAGGTAGCCAAGCGGGGGGATGGAGGGGGGTTAATGGCGCTGAGCCTTTTAGCATTTGGCCAGCAGGAATCTTCCCAGCTACCAGCCACGCGGTGGGGGGTGGGTGGGAGGAGAAAGGGGGGGTGATTAGCAGTGATCTGCCATTATACCAGCCATGTGGTGGGGGGACGGGTAAAGCAATTCCAGTGTTAGGGTTAGGGTTTGGCGTCTGCTGCTCCTTGTAAAAGCAGCAGCACAGGGAGAAGCTGTATGCCTTACCATGACCGCATGCAAGCTGAATTGTGATACCTGGACCTGCGTCTGTGTTGATCTGTTACACCACAGCCGCAGGCACTAAATACTAAAAGAATCCAAATGCGACCTTGTAGTGAAATCACATGTGCTATGTAAGGTGAATAGTGTTGTTCACTGTGAAAGAGTATAACCATTGTTCTGTGAAATGTATCTTTTATAATCCTTCTATCACTATTTTCCCCCACTCATGCAGCTGCAAATTTTTCAAGCCTCCCTACTCCATCCCGAAGGCTAGCTCAGATAAGGCGGAGGAAGAAGAGGACACGAGATGAAATGTTCACAGAAATCATGGCAGTAACCCGCAATGAAAGAGCTCATCTGGGGGAGTGGAAGGACGTGGTAGCAAAGTACAGGAAAGATGCCAGTGAATGTGAGGACAGGAGGGACCAACGTGAGGATAGGAGGGACGAACTTGAGGATAGGAGAGACGCTCGAGATGAGAGGTGGCGGCAGGAAGATCAGCGGTGGCGGGATGCAACGCTGGAGCTGCTGCATGATCAAACTGACATCCTCCGATGTCTACTGGATCTTCAGGAAGAGCAGCGGGGTCACAAAGTGCTGCTCCAGTCCATGTTTAACTACCCTCAGTACTCACCATGTTCCGTATCTTCCACACCCAGACATGTAAGAACGCGTGGGGGAAGGCTTTCTGCACCCGCCCACTCCACCCCCGTGGACAGTCCAACCAAAAGGCTGTCATTACATTCAAATGTCCTTAATGGCCTTTTTCTTCCCTCCTATCCTCCTCCCAAACACCCGGGATACCTTGTTAATTCTCTGCCTCTTTTTATATTACATGCTTCTTAAACGATAGTAACTTTATTTCCATAAGCAAGCTGTAATCGAAGGGGGAGTGTGGGTTGCTTACAGGGAATGACTTTTAATAAAGAATACATGCTTTTTAAATGATAGTAACTTCATTTCCAGAAGCAAGCTGCAATCAAAGGGGGAGGGTGGGTTGCTTACAGGAGGAGTCAATAAAGGGGGGGAGGTTCATGAAGGGGAAACAAACACAACAGTCACACCGTACCCTGGCCCGTGATGAAACTTGTTTTCAAGGCTTCTCTGATGCACACTGCTTCCTGGTGAGCTCTTCTAATAGCCCTGGTGTCTGGCTGTGCGTAATCAGCGGCCAGGTGATTTGCCTCATCCTCCCACCCCGCCATAAAGGTCTCCCCCTTACTTTCACAGAGATTGTGGAGCACACAGCGAGCAGCAATAACAAAGGGGACATTGGTTTGGCGGAGGTCTGAGCGAGTGAGTAACGTTCTCCAGCGGGCTTTTAAATGGCCAAATGCACATTCTACCACCATTCTGCACTTGCTCAGCCTGTAGTTGAACAGCTCCTGACCACTGTCCAGGCTGTCTGTGTATGGCTTCATGAGCCATGGCATCAAGGTGTAGGCTGGGTCCCCCAGGATAACTACAGGCATTTCAACATCCCCAACTGTTATTTTCTGGTCCGGGAAGTAAGTACCTTGCTGCAGCTGTTTAAACAGAGCAGTGCTTCTGAAGACGCGAGCGTCATGAACCCTTCCTGGCCATCCCACGTGGATGTTGATGAAACGTCCCTTGTGATCCACCAGTGCTTGCAGCACCATTGAAAAGTACCCCTTGCGGTTTATGTACTGGGTGCCCTGGTGCTCCAGTGCCAAGATAGGGATATGGGTTCCATCTGTCGCCCCCCCCCCCCCCCACAGTTAGAGAATCCCATTACAGCAAAGCCATCCACTATGGATGACCTGCACGTTTCCCAGAGTCACAACCTTTCGTAGCAGCAGCTTAATGATTGCTTTGGCTACTTGCAACACAGCAGCCCCCACAGTAGATTTTCCCACTCCAAATTGATTCCCCACTGACCGGTAGCTGTCTGGCGTTGCAAGCTTCCAGAAGGCTATTGCCACTCGCTTCTCCACTGTGAGGGCTGCTCTCATCCTGGTATTATGGCGTTTCAGGGCAGGGGAAAGCAAGTCACAAAGTTCAAAGAAAGTGGTCTTACGCATGCAAAAGTTCTGCAGCCACTGCAAATCGTCCCACACCTGCAAAACTATGCGGTCCCACCAGTCTGTGCTTGTTTCCTGGGCCCCAAATCGGCATTCAATGGGTAGAACCTCTCCTATTACCATCAGGAGCTCCAAAGCACGGGGGCCCGCTGTTAGGGAGAAATCAGTGTCCAGGTCCTCATCACTCTCGTCGCCGCGCTGCTGTAGCTGCCTCCTCCTCTCCTGCATTTGCAGTTCATGGTTCACCATAGACAGCACGAGAATGTGTGAGGTGTTTACAATGTCCACGATCGCGCTACCGAGCTGAGCAGGGTCCATGCTTGCTGTGCTATGGCGTTTGCTCAGTTCACCCAGTAAAAAAGGCACGAAATGGATGTCTGCTGCTTTCAGGAAGGGAGGGGTGAGGCTGTACCCAGAACCACCTGTGACAATGATTTTTGCCCCATCAGGCACTGGGGTAGTAACCCAGAATTCCAAGGGTCAGGGAAGACTGCAGGAACTATGGGATAGCTACGGGATAGCTACCCACAGTGCAACGCTCTGGAAATCGATGGTAGCCTAGGACCATGGACGCACACCGCCGAATTAATGTGCCTAGTGTGGACACATAAAATCGACTTTATAATATCTGTTTTATAAAACCGGTTTAAGTTAATTTGAAATTATGCTGTAGTGTAGACGTACCCTTACAGCTAAATACAAGGTGGAGAAGATTTTTTTAGCATAACTAATTAACTCATACTGTAAGAGACCATTCAAGGCGAAGTGGCCAGTTAACATCTCTGCAGTTATCAGACAAAAAATGGGGGTTAGTTAGTGTCTTCATTATGTCTAGCCTATGGTATCGAGCGGAGTACCCCAAGGATCAGTCCAGGGGCCAATTTTGTTCAATATCTTCATTAATGATCTGGAGTATGGCGTGGATTGCACCCTCAGCAAGTTTGCAGATGACACTAAACTGGAAGGAGTGGTAGATATGCTGGAGGGTAGGGATAGTATACAGAGGGACCTAGAAAATTGGAGGATTGGGCCAAAAGAAATCTGATGAGGTTCAACAAGGACAAGTGCAGAGTCCTTCACTTAGGACGAAGAATCCCATGCACTGCCACAGACTAGGGACCGGATGGCTAGGCAGCAGTTCTGCAGAAAAGGACCTACAGGTTACAGTGGACGAGAAGCTGAATATGAGTCAACAATGTGCCCTTGTTGCTAAGAAGACTAAAGGCATTTTGGGCTGTATGAGTAGGGGCATTGTCAGCAGATTGAGGGACGTGATCATTCCCCTCTATTCGGCATTGGTGAGGTCTCATCTGGAGTACTGTGTCCAGGTTTGGGCCCCACACTACAAGAAGGATGTAGAAAAATTGGAAAGAGTCCAGCGGGGGGCAACAAAAATGATTAGGGGACTGGAGCACATGATTTATGAGGAGATGCTGAGGGAACTGGGATTGTTTAGTCTGCAGAAGAGAAGAATGAGGGGGAGATTTGAAGAATGAGGGAGGCAGATTTGATAGCTGCTTTCAACTACCTGAAAGGGGGTTCCATAAAGGATGGATCTAGACTGTTCTCAGTGATACCAGATGACAGAACAAGGAGTAACAGTCTCAAGTTGTAGTGGGGGAGGCTTAGGTTGGATATTAGGAAAATCTTTTTCACTAGGAAGGTGGGGAAGACCTGGAATGGGTTACCTAGGGAGGTGGTGGAATCTCCTTCCTTACAGGTTTTTAAGGTGAGGCTTGACAAAGTCCTGGCTGGGATGATTTAGTTGGGGATTGGTCCTGCTTTGAGCGGGGGGTTGGACTAGATGATCTCCTGAGGTCTCTTCCAACCCTGATATTCAATGATTCTATGAAACATTAACAGAAAATTTGTCTATTACTTATGGTTCCTTCATAACTTGAGATAGTATTGCATCATCTTCAACTGTTCTGTCAGCGTTCAGGTGAGTGAAAAGGGGAAACAGACAATTGGGAGCAAAGAAAGGAGAAGATAGGATGGCATAAAATGGAACAAGGTGGGGCACACATTTTGAAGTTTAACAAAGAAAGTAGGATCAGCCCTTCCTTAATTCTTCCATTGGAATACCAAAATCTCCTTGAAAGTTCAACCAAGCAAGGTGTTGGATTTTATCTGTCTATATAGGTTTCATTGTATAATGATTTATTCATTGTGCAGTACAGGGATAATAGTGTAATTGTTCAGCTCATAACTCAGCACACAGCATTTAAAGTTCATGAGTGCCAGGTCTAATTTATCAGAGGGTAGCCGTGTTAGTCTGGATCTGTAAAAGCAGCAAAGAATCCTGTGGCACCTTATAGACTAACAGACGTTTTGGAGCATGAGCTTTCGTGGGTGAATACCCACTTCCTCAGATGCATGTACCTTTACATGCATCTGAGGAAGTGGGTATTCACCCACGAAAGCTCATGCTCCAAAACGTCTGTTAGTCTATAAGGTGCCACAGGATTCTTTGCTGCTTTTACAGGTCTAATTTAGTTAGTGCATATGTTTATCTATAGAGTAAAATCAGTGTGTAAGTTTTAAGAGACAGGAGATAGAAAAATTCTGACAATACAAAAGTCTCATCTTATTATTTGTCTTCACACAGCATAATAAAATCAAGGAAACTAACTCTGCCGCCTATCCACACTGAGGCACAATGGTGTCATTCTAGTTTTCCACCTCTTAACTATTTCCATATGATTACATCGCCTTAAATGATTGATGATGCCTTATAGCTATAACTTGATTTCTTTGGTTCTACAGTTTGTTTGTTATTGGATCTATAGCAGGAGAGTGTACCAGCCTAAAGTGTTTTGCGCACTATAGCCAGATGTTAAATGGAGCATTATTAATGCTCCATCCTTTAACAGGGTGTGAGGTGTACCAACCCCGCACTGGGCCAACGGGACCTGACAAATCCCTGTGGGCCCAGGAGATCTCACTCCCGTCACCCCTGCTGCACATGCTCCAGGTGGAAGGGACAGGTAAAGGAGGCAGCCCAACTTAGTCTGGGCTGGCTGAGGAGGAGGAAGGAAATGTGCTGCATGCTTCTGCAGAGGCACCTGTGACTCTCCCAGAGGTGGGAACTATGGACCCGGACTACACTGTGGATGACCAACCGACAGCGGAGACCAACTGGGACACTGAGCCGCTGCCGGCTGAGGAGATGCCCGAGATGTGGTAGAAAGTGAGCCAGGGAATGTTTTAGGAGCTGATCCTTAAACCCTTAACTGTGAATTTCCCAGTTTCATAGGGCCCTGGTTCAGAACCCAGTGGAGTAGGGTGGGCCCAGGTTTCCCTACCCTCCCTCATCCACTTGCCATTAGGTGAGGCTACTGAGGGCATGATCTGTCCCATGATGCATCTACAGACTGATTGCTTGTTCTGCCCCACCCAGAGGGTCTGCACTCCAAACAGCTATTGCCTCCCGCAGCCAGGAGACTCAGGGGCCATAAACTGTTTGCTTTTGCTCTGTCCCATGCAGGGGCTGTGGCATCCTGCCAGGCATCCTGAGCACTCCTTATTGCAATTGCCTGATCCCACAGGGAGTCCTAACGATTGTGCGGCAGGGTGTACCAACCCTGCACTGGCCAATTGGGGCGGCCCCACTCAACACGCAGGGCTCTCCGTGACAAGATGTAAATGTCATGATCTCAGTAGCATCTCGGGGTGAAGTTTGGAGAAATATATTAGGGCAGACATAGTGGCACCCAAAATAAAGGAGTTGATTTGCAATCTCAAAGAAGCAAGATTGTAAAAGTGGTTCTCACACAGCAAGGGGAAAAATTCTGTTTCCTTTTCTATTTTCTTATGTAAAATGTATAACATATAGTCCCTGATCGACAGCCCACTGAATTTAATGGGAAGCTTTTCCATTGACTTCAGTGGGCTTTGGATTAGACCCTATGTGCTTTTTTGCATTATGATTTCCGGTGGGGAGAGAGTAGCAAACAGTACGTGAAGGTGCCTTGCCACAGCCAGATAGTGCAGCACATACTTTCTTCTGGTAAACCTATTCAGCTCCAACACAAGTTTCAGTAAGTGGCCCTGAAACAAGCAGTGGTGTGGTCCTGCAGCAAAAGAGAGAGATTTTCTTTTAGAACAACAAACATGGTTCTTCTTGGAGTGCTTGCTTGTATCTATTCCAATTTGGTGCCACGTGCACAGTTGCCAGAAGGTTTTTCCCCTAGCAGCACCCATCAGGTCCTCTGTGGAGCTCCCTGGAGTCGTGCCTTCATGGCGCTGTATATAGGGCCCTGCCGACCCACCACCTCTCCAATTCTTTCTTACCGCCAGTGACGGTTGTTGGAACGCTCCCTCTCTCACTTATTGAGTGGTCCCCTAGTAGCTTTTGCTTATTTCTTTTGAGTAAATAGTTTAGACAGTTCTTATAGTTGTAGTTTAGATAGGTAAGTTTTAGTGGTTATCAGGGGTTCTTCTCCCTGTTTTTCCCTTTTCCTTTTCTGGGCTGGGGCATGCCTTGGTCCCAGGGGTTCAAACTGTGTGGGGTCTGCCAAAAACCAATGCCCAAAGGCAACCCACACACAGCCTGTCTAAAGTGCCTGGGTGCACCAAACAAACAGGTGCAAGATCTACAGGAGTTTTCATCCCCACACTAAAAAGGAAAGGGACATAGATTAAAGCTCCTGTTTATGGAGCCAACCCTGCGACCGCAATCAGAGTCGAGGCCCAGGGATCCAGCACCGGGTTCCTCTGTATCAGTACACAGTGCACTAGGAGGCCGCACCAAGGAAAGACTCTGGGACTAGAGACCCTCAGCACCAGCACTCCCTGGCACCAAAGACAGTACCGCGTGAGTCTCAACACTGCTCCCAGTAACCTGTGTCTTGTAAGAGGCACAGGAAGACTGACAGGCGGTGCTCCCCTTCTCGAACACTGGAGCATGAGACAGTTAAGGGAATGCGACCCATGCCAGGTCATTCCTCTCCAGCGGTGCAAGAAGTGGCACCACTGACTCCAGGTACACAAGTGGGCCCGTCGAGTCTGGTGCCAGTGGAAGAGGGACAGGAGGAGGACCTGGACCTTCAGTCTACCCCAGAGACTTTTGAAGCGGCCCAGGACCTCATAGTTCTGACGGATCCGCATTCACCAGTGCTCGAGAGACCATTGACGAAGTCAGCGGCACCATACAGGCCACCAGTGCCATCCCGAAGTAAACCCTCAATGTCATGGCGACGCTCACCATCCCCCTGGTACCACACTGCCTTGGTCATCGCAGTCCAATTCCTCAGTGTCCGACTCTGATGCAGACTCATAGGTATCGAGGAGGAGCAGGCACAGAGGAGAGGGGCTGGACATGACCAGACCTTTTTTCTGGTACCGTGGCCGAATGGTACATGTGTCACTGTTCTTGGTTACAGGCATCAGGCTTACCTGGAGAGGCACAGCAGACAATACAAGACATACCTTGGAGAAGACTGACTTCAGGCTGCATAGCTTGAAGGACTGCCATGCTACTCTAAGATTGTTGGGACTGCACAAGCCAGCCAACCAACACAGGCATTTTAGGTCTGCACTTTGCCCATACCAGGGCCAGCCCAGACAGGACCACAATAGAAGGTGTCCTAGAAACCAGAACCACTGTCACCAACCCCAGCCTCTGACCAACCAGCGATCTTGTTCATCTAGACAACTGCTGGGCCCTAGACAGACCTTTTTGAAGATATGCCTGAGGATGACATACCAATGAGCCAACCAGATCCTTCCTTCCCCTTTTTGGCACATCTATCCCATTTCTACCAGGCCTGGTCCCAAATCTCTTAAGATTTTTGAGTCCTTCGCACAGTAGAAATGGGATATTCTCTTCAATTGTCTTAGCCCTCCCTCCCCCTTCCCTATCCCTCTTCAAGGACCCTTCTCACAATCATCTCCTTTTGCAGGAGGTGCAAACCCTCCTGTCAGCAGGAGCTGTGGAGGAGATTCTGCTGGAGCTCAGGGGCAAGAGGTTTTACTCCTGGTATTTTCTAATACTGAAAGCAAAGGGGGGCCTCAGACCCTCCTGGACCCACGCAACCTCCTCTCACCTATGTCAGGAAGCCCTCCAGCTCTGGGAGTTCTGTATAGCACTCTCGATCCTTCTGGAAGCTTTCTAAATGCTCGGATCTCAGAAAGAGCTGGCCTAGATCCCAATCCAGGAGATCTGTGGAGTGATAATGTGGTCCTCAGTGCACATGTTCGCATCCCATTATGTTTTCACTGAGCACTCCAGGGACGATGCAGCGTTTGGCAGAGCTGTGCTTCAGGCAGTGATTCCATGAACTCTGACCTCACCGCCTAGGTAAGGAGTGGGAGTCACCTAATTAGAATTGATATGAGCAAGCACTCGAAGAAGAAGAAGAAACCATTACCTACTTTCTTGTAACTGTTATTCTTTGAGATGTGTTGCTCATATCCATTCCAAACCCCACTGCCTTTCCCTCTGTCAGAGTAATCCGGCAAGAAGGAACTGGAGAAGCAGTGGGTCGGCAGGGCTTTATATGTGGCGCCATGAAGGCGTGACTCCAGGGAACTCCACAGCCAACCCGATGGGTGCTGCACAGACACCTAATTGGAATGGATATGAGCAACGCATCTTGAAGAACAACAGTTACGAGAAGGTAGGCAACCATTTTTTCTGTGCTCTTGCCTGAGGGTCCAAAGTTGAGAATACCCCGTTGAGTCATTTTTACAAAAGGATCTGAAAGCTTTGGGTAATTCTCACATGATTTCTTGACTCTATCAGGCTATAGTTGTTCTTTCACATTCTATTGACTAGCTCTTGTACTTTGCCTATTCAAAGATGGTTCTTTTCAGAAAAAAACTGATGATATAATGTACAACTGTTTATTGCAGATCAATTTTGTTTTGCATAAAGGTGAGGAACCTCATGAAAAATACATAACCAAAACACTTTGGACTAAATCTTTTCATTGTGTAACTCCCATTGACTTCCCTGATTTCAATTCGATTATCCCGGAGATGTGGGATTTTTCTGCCTAATAAGACAAAGCTTTCCTTTATTCAGTTTCTGTCTCTGTCAAATAATAGTAGAAATGAGTTCTCTTTAAAGCAAATGAGCGAGGAAATAAGCATCATGCATAAACATGCGCATACTGTATTCGAATGAGTACTTGAAGTATCCACAAACACATCAGGCAAAATGGGTGGTATAAATTCCTTTGTCATGAAAACACTACATTAATCTTTGATTATTGAGTGAAAACAGTAAGACTCTTTTGGTCTCTTTTGGCCTGAGACAGGGAACACAGCACACTGCCAAGAAATGCTTCATGCTTCAGCTGCTAATAGGTTCACTAGCTAGTGCTTTTAAAGGACTGACTTTTACATTTCTCTGTGTAAGTCCTTGCTGGATGATTTCATTATATATACAAGTTTATTACTATGCTTAACTCTGTCTTAATTTTGTCTTAGCGGACATTAGTAAAGTATTAGTTTTTAAGAAATGTTTAGAAAGGCTCTTACCCTCATGGGATACTGAAGCCAATCAGCTGAGAAATGGTTAATCAGCAGAAGCCATCAAAGGAAGATATAGGAATTCTTCTGCTTGACTGGTAATGAGTTTAAAATATAGGGTTTTATAGTATACTTGATAGGTAATTGTAATAAATGTTAACATTCATAGACGTCATATGAGGGGCCCAATCCTCAGCTGGTTTAAATTGGCATAGCTCCATTGAAGACAGTGCATTATGACTGAAGCTCCATTGAGGTCAGTGGAACTATGCTAACTTATATCAGCTGAGGAGTATTTTAATGAAAATTATTGGTTTTTTAAACAAAACTGTATTTTAGCAAATCAGAACCAAAAGGAAAAACAAGCAGGAGATTGGACAACTCTGTACTTTTTTGTTAGGGACATTTGAAAGAAAGGGCACTAAGTATAAAAATCATCCCAGCCTCACTCCCACTATTTAATATACCATTTAATACCTTTGAAAGTCAAAGCCGAGTTCTATTTCCTTATCAATTTCCTCTGTTATATTAGGTTTGAGTTATTGCTTGCTCATAGATGTTAGGCTGTTGTCATTGTTTTTATTTTTAAAAATAAGTGCAACTAAATCCCATAAACAATTAGTAGGTGGCCCTTTAGTGTAAACTTAATGTTTATGGTACCAGTATCTTCAAAACAAAGTACTGAATGCTCTGATTGAGAGTAACAGATAAGAGTGCTTTATGTGATATTTAAGGAACCAAGAATCAGCATATGACTGGAAGTGATAAGACACAGTGACACACAAAGTTGTTTTGAATGAGATCCCCTTTCTTGCATGCCACTTAATATATATTGAGTAGTGTCACTACCCTATCCTTTTGGGAAGTGAGGGATGAGTGACAGAGATTTTCACCATGACCCTACATAGGGGCTACTAGGATGAGATTATTCTTTCCACACCCTGGCAAGGCTTCAGGAACCCATCCGTTTGTAGTGAGTCTCTTTCCTCAGAGACAAGGGGAAATTCTTTAACTTAAGTACTCTTGTTAGTTGCTTTTCCTGCTGGCCCACCCATTTTCTGCCCATGTTATGCCTCCATCTAATTTGTCTTTTAGCTTTTGGATTTCTGTTTCCCAGTCATGTATTATACTGACCTTCATGTCAAAATATCAGTGTGAATGTACTCTGCCATAATTTTACATTGAACATGGAAGTGTTTAATTTAAATTATGGAACAATCAGACTTTTCCTTAGACTTCTTGAGACTTCAAAAAGGACCTGAATCTTGTTAGAGTTTCACCACTTTTTGCTGCATGGTTGTGTGCTTTTGGAGTGGAATTTTCAAAAGTGCTCAGTACTGTCCTAACTCCACCTAAAGACTTCTAATTGGAGCAAAGAATCAGGCCAATGCTGAGTGTTTCAGAAAATCCCATCCAGAATTTACCTTCATTTGCTACTTGACCTGAAAATCAGTTTGAATATTCAAAATTTAACCTCCAAATATGTCTGTCTTTATCTTTCACTTTATAAAATAGTCTTATCACAACTTCTAGATACATATACATGTGTGTTAAAGTGTCACAACTGCAAATGGACAAAGCAAGTCAATTCAAGAGAAGCCACGCAAATCACCCACCAAAAAAATCCTGACTAGCCACCCCCTTAAACTATGTAATCTACCTAGATTCTTCTAACGGTGTCCATCACTGTAATATCTGAGAATTAGATTCTGCCATCATATAGGTGTAAAGCTGGATTTTCACTGTTGTGAGAACAGAAGTTGTCCATGAGTGAATAACTAGGCCTTTCAGTGTCTCCTGAAAGTCAACTATCTGTCTTCTGAAAGTCTCTACCAAAAGGGGAAGGAAATTCCAGAACTGAGGAGCCCATTGAGACAGCATGGATCAGATTCTTAGTTTGATCTCAGTTACACTGGTATAAATCTAGAGTAGCCATTGACTTATGTGGAGTTACTCTGAAATTGCACTTATATAACTGCAAACAGAATCTAATTCTCCCTATCCTCCAGCGGTCCAAATTTAATCTGAGAACTGGTAGCAAGAGCTTAACTCAAACAGCTTCATAGGATTAAATCAGAGGACCTGGATAATCTCCATCCAAGAATATTAAAGGAACTGGCATATTAAATTGAAAGCCCATGAATCTGTAAACTCAGGGGTCGTACACTATGACTGGAGAATTGCTAATATAGTTTCTATTTTTAAGAAAATGAAAAAATGGGATTTGGGAAACTACAGGCCTTTTAGTTTGACCTCAGTTATATGCAAGGTCTGGGAACAAATTTGGAAAGAGAAAGTAGTTAAGTATATAGAGGTAAATAGTAATTGGGATAAAATGCAATACGGTTTTACAAAAGTAGATTGTGCCTGATCTCCTTCTTTGAGAAGATAACTGACTTTTTAACAAAGGAAATGCAGTAGATCTAACCTACCTAGATTTCAGTAAGGCATTTGATACAGTTCCACGTGGGGAAGTATTAAATTGGAGAAGTTGAGAATTAAGATGAGAATTGAAAGGTGGATGAGGAACTGGTTAAAGAGAAGACTACAGTGGATCATACTGAAAGATGAACTGTCAGGCTGGAGGGAAGTTACTAGTGGAGTTCCTCAGGAGTCTATCTTGGGACAAATCTTATCTAACATTTTTATTAATGACCTTGGCATAAAGAGTAAAATTTACAGATGACACAAAGTTGGGAGGTATTGCCATTATGGAGGAGGACCGGAATATCATACAAGACTATCTGGACAACCTTGAAAACTAGAGTAAGAGAAATGGGATTAAATTTAATAGTGCAAAGTGCAAGGTCACTTAGGGAGTAACAACAAGAATTTTTGCTATAAATTGATGACTTATCAGGAGAAAGACCTGGATGTATTGGTTGATCACAGGATGACTATTGTGATAAAGTGCTAGGTACAAAGGCTTGAGTCAGCACTATTCACAGCCTGCTCCAATCAGGCAAGACAGACTGGACCCAACTATACAAAGCTGTGCAAAATTTGTGGGCGGGGCAGGGCAAAAAGGCCAATTAAGCCATAAGTCAAGAGCCCACAAAAAGGCACAGGAAGAAAGAGTACAGGAGGGAAGCAGGTACTAAGAGGAGAGAGAAATTGCTCTTCTCTGCTTGGGAAAGGTCTTAGGTATGCTGTGAAGGTGGTAGGATGCAACTGTAAATAAACTGCACAGGGTGTTGAACCACCAAAAGGATCCCGGCATAATTTGTAGACTGAGAAAGAGTCAGGACCAAGGCAGCTCTGTTACACTATGGACCCTCAATGTGGTGCAGCTGTAAAAAAGGCTAATGCAGCCCTAGGAGGTGTCAGGCAAGGTATTTCCAGCAGAGACAGGGAAGGGTTAGTACCATTATACAAAGCACTGGGTAGACCTTATCTTGAATACTATGTGCAATTCTGGTTTCCCAGAAGATGAATTCAAACTGGAACAGGTGCAGAAAAGGGCTACTAGGATGATCAGAGGAATGGAAAACCTACCTTATGAAAGGAGACTCAAGGAGCTTGCTTGTTTAACCTAACCAAGCAAAGGCTGAGAGGAGATATGATTGCTCACTATAAATACATCAGAGGGATAAATACCATGGAGGAAGAAGAGTTAAATAACTAGTTAAGTTAAGGGCCAATGTGGACACAAGAACAAATGGATATAAACTGGCCATCAACAAATTTAGGCTTTAAACTAGACCAAGGTTTCTAACCATCAGGGAAGGAAAGTTCTGGAACAGCCTTTCAAGTGGAGCAGTGGGGCAAAAAACCTAACTGGTTTCAAGACTGAGCTTGATAAGTTTATGGAGGGGCTGGTATGAGATGAGACTGCCTATAATGGCATGTAGTCGATCTTCAACTCCTAGCAGTCACCATCAACTGGTGATGGGACACTAGATGAAAAGGGCTCGGAGTTACTACAGAGAATTCTTTCCTGGGTGTCTGGCTGGTCAGGGTCTAACTGATCACCATATTTGGGGTCAGGAAGAAATTTTCCCGTGAATCAGACTGGTAGAGAACCCGTGGTGGTTTGTTTGTTTATTTGTTTGTTTTTTGGCTTCCTCTGTGGCATGGGGCCTGGGTCACTTGCAGGTTTAAATTAGTGTAATTTATGGATTCTCCGTAACTTGAAATCTTTAATTCATGATTTGAGGACTTCAGTAACTCAACCAGAGGTTAGGGGTCTATTACAGGAGTGGGTGGGTGAGGTTCTGTGGCCTGTGATTTGCAGGAGGGCAGACTAGATGATCATAATGATCCCTTCTGGTCTTAAAGTCCTTTAGTCTGAGAGTCTCCAAGCTTCCTATATGTCAGGCTGGAGCACAAGAGGAGAGACTATCTCTGTTAACCAGGAGCCAGGTCATGTAGTGTTTATATATAGCACCACAGCTGAATAATAATAAAAAAAAACATTTAAAGGTCCAAGCAATGAAATGTTATATACAACAGGCGTGGCCAAACTGTGGCTCATGAGCAGCATGAGGCTCTTTTACTGTTAAAGTACAGCTTGCATAGCCCCCTCACACTCCTCATTCTCCACCTACCAGACTGGGGGGAGGAGGGGCAGAGCTCGAGACCTCTACCTTGCAGCAGAGTGGTGGGGCAGGGGCTTTTGCTCAGCGGGGCAGGGGGTCTCAGGGCTTCAGCCCTTCAGGACGAACCTGCCAAAGCTCAGGGCTTCAGCAGGAGCAAAGCTGAAGCCTCAAGCCCTGTTAGGGAACGGAACTGAAGCCCTGAACCCTGGCTGGAGCACCCGGGCTCTCGAACTTCTGAAGATTGTCATATGTAGCTCGGAGGGTCACTAAGTTTGGCCACAGCTGATATATAATGTATTCCTTGCATTGTTAAAATCATCATGCTCTTGTAGTAATGTTGTAACTGCTCAGAAGAAATGCACTAGTTATCATATATTATAGGCTAACTAGTTAACCAGGTTAAATTTTAAATTTGAAGAGTACACACATGATGTTTGTGACTGGTAGTTGCACGAACATGCCTTTTTTTACTAATGAAACACTGAACTAAGTTGTATGAGGCAATTGTGCATTGTCAATGTAGCAATCACAGCCTCCCATTGATTTTTTGTTAACATCAGGAACATTAGCGAGAAATTGGCTTAAATAAAAAGCAAAGTGTTGTTGCTTAATTGGCAACAGATCAGCTATTGACAGGAGAATGTTGAAAATTTTCTAGTTTTTTTTTTAAGGTTTGAATCATTAATTTAAATTAATTACATAATTTATTACATGAGGAAACTAGGCCCCTTCAGGATCAGGAATCTGTTCGATATTTTTACACTTGCAGTCTTGCCAGAAAAACTTTAAAAAAAAGAAAATTCTGTAATGATTTAATGATTTAGAACACATTGTGCTTTTTAAATACTTGCATGGCCACCACTCTGCTGTATCTGTAGCTTTAATACAGGACTGAGCGCAACGAGAAATTTAGTGCAACAATTGGAGGATAACAACAAGCAGGCCTGAGTTTCTTCTAAAAGTACTGCTTAATGAATTATTTCGTCCTTATGCGTTACTGCACCAGATTTCATTATTGTGAGATGGTATCAGATATTGTGATGCTAATCTCAGAAAATGATGGTCATGCACATTCTTTCATTTATTTCACAATGTAATGTTGGTGGATGGAAGGAGATATTTTGGCTAGGAATAAAATTTTGATAAAACCCACAGTAATTTTGGAAAATACTGACATTTAAAAAGGTGATTTTTGAAGCTGTTTTGATGATCCTCATTTTGATTTTATAGAGGTACTGAAGTACAGTGCCATATGAAAGAAGAAGACCAAAGTAAAGGTGAGTAGGACTGGTAGGTTGGAAACTGATCAGAATAAGTTATCAATCAGTTAGAGAAGGTGAAAGAGATGGTGCAGCTGAGAGCAGTTTTGCTATGGAAAAAGAGATTTCAGGAGAGTGGTTTGATCAGCTTGGCATGACATAGAAGTTTCGGAGGAGGAAAACAAGCCAGTATTGATTCCTGACTTTTTGTACACATGTCTGTTCTGTCTGTCTGTCTCTGTCAAGGACACAGCAAGGAGGCTTCTTTTGATAATGTTTTGAAGCTTGGACTCCTTTGCCTTATCATCACCACATACCACAAACAAATGTGTGGGATAGTTGGTTTCTGATACATTTTATTTCTTTGAAACCAAGAAGTCTTCCAGAAATGAAGGAATGTTGCTATTTTTCTTTACTTTCATGCAAAACAGAGAAGTATTCCAGTTCTGTAGGATTTACTTCATAAAATTTGTAGACAGAATGGTTTAAATTAGGGCTGTTAATTAATCACAGTTAATGCCTGCAATTAACTGAAAACAAAATTAACATTTACATTTTTTTAATGGCATTGATCACATACCTCTGGGTGGGGAAGGGGGCATTGACTTGTGGAGGGACCTGACAGTGTCCGTTCAGTCGCAGTAACCCAATCCGTCTCTGGAGGGCAGGAGAGAAGAGAAAAGAGAAAGTGCCTGCCATCCTAGCTCCGGCAGAGAGATAGGGATCCTGACCTTGCTGGGCCCCATTACTCCCAGCTGGCCTCTTGCTCCAGGGACTGACCCCTCCCCCACAGCATGCCTCATTGCCCCGAAGGCCCCTCACTATGGGAGTATCCCATAGAGAACAGGGGCCTAGAGAGCTCAGTCTTCCTGTACCAGCCTTAGGCTTGCCAACTTTCCAATGGCACAAAACACCTTAGTCCCACCCCTTCCCTGAGGCCCTGTCCCGTGCCCCAACCCTTCCCCACGTCCCCACCCCGGCTCACTACATTCTCCCTCCGTGGCTCACTCTTCCCCACCCTCACTCACTTTCACTGGGCTGGGGCAGGGGCTTGGGGTAAGGGAGGGGATGAGGGCTCCAGCTGGGGCTGCAGGCTCTGGGGTGGGGCTAGCGATGAGGGATTTGGGTTGCAGGGGGGGGCTCTGGGTTTGGGGGGGGGCACTCAGGGCTGAGATGGGAGTTGGGGTGTGGGGGGATGAGGGCCCTCGGGTGGGGCCAGGGATGAGAGGTTTAAGGTGAAGGAAGGCTCCAGATTTTGTGGGGCTCAGGGCTGAGGCAGGGGGTTGGGGTGTGGGAGGGGATGAGGGCTTTGGGGTGCAGGAGGGGGCTCTGGGTGGGTGGGTCTCAGGGCTGGGACAGGAGGTTGGGGCTTGGGCATGGGCTTACCTCCGGTGGCTCACAGTCAGCTGTGCAGTGGGGGAGCTAAGGCAGGCTGCCTGCCTGTCCTGACGCTGCATTGTGCATGACCCGGAAGTGGCCAGCAGGTCCAATACTAGGCATGGGGCAGGGCAGGGCTGCTCTCGGCTGCCACAGGCACCGCTTCCAGCTCCCATTGGCCAGTTCCTGGCCAATGGGATTGTGGAGCTGGTGCTCAGGGCAGGGACAGTGTGCAGAGCCCCTGCCTAGGAGCCGGAATTGCTGATCGCTTCTGAGGCACAATGCGGTGTCCCAGGACTGGAAGGGACTAGCCTGCCTTAGTGCTGCAGCACCACCGACCAGACCTTTAATGGCCCAGTCAGCAGTGCTGACCAGAGCCACCAGGGTCTCTTCTCGACTGAGTGTTCCAGTGGAAAACCTGATATCTGGTCACCCTACCTAGCCTCTCCTCCCCTACCACATCTTGAGTCCCTGGTATAATCTACCCTCCCTTGCAAACAAGGGCTCGCTCATGTAAAGATAGCCCACCTTGCTCAGGAAAAGGCGGTGAGCCTGAGGAGTCCAGTACCAGAAACCACCTTTCAGAAGCAGCAGCAAGACACTTCGCTCACCCTACTGCACAAGTCATTGCTTGCTCTCTCTTCCTCTCCACCCGTGTCCTCCCAGAACACTGAATGCAGATTTCTAAGATGAAACTCTTCCTCTTTGGGCAACAAGTGAGCCTGGCAAGCTCACCCAACCCAACAGGAGCAACATCAAGAATTCACCATTTTTCTGCACAACTCACACCCCTCCCATCTCCAGAATGCTGACTTCCTTAGATAAAAAATCTTACACCCCGCCACAAGGGATATCAACCCCTCACCAGTACATCAGGGACTTAACCATTCTCTCTTGGCTGAGGAGGCCATGCCCCCTTGACTCTGTTGGGCATAATCCAATTGGAGACAGGATATTAAAGGCAGCAGAGAAGCTCAGTCTGCGCTGACCCCCAGTAAGGAAAGAGGAGTGCTGCTGACTGCTGAAGGAGGACCTCCTGCATGCGAGGATGCGGAGGCCAGCCAGCCAGAGACAGACCCCTATACACAGGCTTGAGATGCCACAGAGAGGGGAGATACCTTGGCGACCCAGAGACTATGAACTACTAAGAGTCGGGTAGGAAGTAACACAGGGAAATTTTGTGGGGAAGCGGTTGTAGAACCAGAGACAGGCTTGGTGTGTTTCGGTAGGATCCCCACTGAGTGGATGGTGGACAACCCTGCCAGTGACAGGGTCCTGGGTTGGGACTCGGTGAAGAGGGCAGGCCTGAGTCCCCCTATTCTGACCACCATCCATCCTGGGGTGGTGACCCAGCTCCCTAGCACTCCTCGTATTATTGACTCTGGCCGCTAGGCCACACAGCACTGATAGCAGAGGCTGTTATTGTCTCTGGCCATCAGGCCACGCTGCCCTGATCACAAGGGTCGTATCACTGACTAAAGCCGCAGGGCCACGCAGCCCCAAGATCAGGGGCAGCCCTACAGATGCAACCACTGAAATGCACCCCCCCCCATGGTGATGGGTGTATCAACCCCGCGATGCCCCTTCAGTAACCCAAGACTCCTCTACAGGAGGAACAAGAAGTAGGACTCACTGGATTTGTAGGCTCTAAAGTTTTACATTGTTTTATCTTTGAGTGCAGTAATGTAAAAAAAAAATCTTAGTAAGTTCAACTTTTATGATAAAGAGACTGTGATACAGTACTTGTATGCGATGAAATATTATTTCTTTTATCTTTTTTAAAGTGCAAATATTGTAATAAAATAATAATATAAAGTAACACTATATGCTTTGTATTCTGCATTGTAATTGAAATCAATATATATGAAAAATGTAGAAAACTTCCAAAATATTTAAATAAATGGTATTCTATTATTGTTTAACAGTGTGATTAAAACTGCCATTAATTCGATTAATTTTTTTAATTGCTTGAAATGCCTAGTTTAAATGAATAAATCATGATAAACAAGTGAAAGATTTTCTTTTATATTGACTCCTGCATCACAATGATTTGCAGAGTTAAAAAGACAAAAATGCACAAGTGCCTTCAAAACTTTTTTTGGGTCAAAAATGCAGATTGGTTAGAACAAAAATTTGGGAAAGGGTCAGTTTCAATGAATTATTCAAGTCAAAAATTTTCAGAAAAAAGTTTCAAAATTATCAAAATGTTCCATTTCAACATTTTCAAAATGAATATTTGCAGTTATCTGGTTTTAAATGACTTTTCATTTTGAAATATAAGATAATTTGAGTAGAATTTGTTTTTTTTAAATGGTTGAAATCACAATGAAATGTCTTAAAATTTTCAAAACAAAAAGGTTCAATTGACTTGAACCAATTTTTTTTTCAGATTTTTGTTTGTGAATATTTTTGGTATTTTGATTCTTTGACCTGATTCAGGATGGAAAAATATTTGGAAATGTCAAATAATTTTGTGGGACAGGAAAACTACCATATTTCCTACCCAGTATGCTTCAAGGTGCACAACTCTGGAGGCTCTTAAAATGGTAGCATCAGCTACTGGTAGACTAAATACATAGGGCCAAAATAATCTCTTGTTTATACTGATATAAAACTGGAGTAACACCATTGAAGTCAATGGAGTTACATGGGTATACAGTTAGCGCGAGTGGAAAATCAGATTCAGACATGCTGATTTAACTGACAGCAAAATTCGACCCATTGATTCAAATTTATTGTTGCATATGTTTATTGGGCCAACTTGAATTATTTCAGTGAAGAAGTGTCCCTTTTTGTCAATGGTGAATTTATTCCTTTGGCTTTTGTCTATCTCCCCCCGACGCCTCCTTCATAATTTGGAAGTTTGCTTGCTCTGCCTTTGCATCCATCAAAGGATATAGCAAAGAACTGCTGTTTCCACATTTATTTAAACAACAGTCTTTGAAGAATTACTAAGTCTGTTCCACTGCAAATTCCATAGTTTGCCTTCTCTAACAACTCTATGCGCAAGGCCAGCGTTCAACTTGCTGGAGCCCAGGGCTGAAGCCGAACCCTGAGCAGCTACCTGCTTGCCATCCCCTAACACCAGGTGCTATCTGTGCCATAACTCTGTCTTCACTAGCTCTGTGCATTCATGTTTCATTATAACATTTTGCAGCATGATACATGAAAAAATGAACATCACACAATGAGCCAACGTATTTTTTAATTCTCTGTAGTTGCTTTACTTTTCACAACTGGTGATGACCTCAGACAGGCATATTAGATCTAAATCAGGTTTGCTAACTGAAGGAATAATTAAGGCAGACACCAAGGGAAATAGGAAGTGTATTGCTGGGCTTATCCACCTAATTTGCTCTTTTAATTCCTGGGTTTCAACTAGATAGGTAAAATAAGTGTTTCTTCCTTTTTCTAGTATCAGAGGGTAGCCGTGTTAGTCTGGATCTGTAAAAGCAGCAAAGAATCCTGTGGCACCTTATAGACTAACAGACGTTTTGGAGCATGAGCTTTCGTGGGTGAATACCCACTTCCTCAGATGCGTGGCTTTTTCTAAGCCTTCTTCCCATTAGTAACACAGTGTTACTGTAATTGCTTGAAGTTTTCATTGTAATGAAGAGAAGCATAAAAAAATTCTGAAGAGAAGAATCTTTTTGATCCATATTTCAGAGAGCTTGAATACACAGAATTTCTATTGTATTCTTTTACCCTCAGCATTGTTGGAAAAAAGCACCCCTTTATATGTAGTCTTTTAAGTGCAAAGATAAAAGCTCTTCATTCTTTGTATTCCGTTTGCAAAGAGCTCTGTCCTTGCAGAATGAAAACGTCTTTTTAATGCAATTATTTTTGTTGTCGGGAACTTAAAAAAGGCAGTTTTAGTCATTGAAGAATGTAAGCAGATAAGCGTTGCTTGCATGCCTCATGCATGTGATTGAATTGTCATGTGAGCAGTTTTGAGTCACTGGAGAATCTCTGAAGTGGGACTTGCATGAATTCTAACCACACTATGATTCCTGTTAAAAAATCAAGTGTCTGAGATTTCAGTCACCTCATTCTAAAATACAATAGAACGTTAGAGTTGTGAACACCAGAGTTACAAACTGACTGGTCAACCACACACCACATTTGAAACTGGAAGTACGCAATCAGGCAGCAGCGATCCCCCTCTCCCCTCTGCCTCCCAAGCAAATACAGTACAGCACTTTGTTAAACATACACTACTAAAAAATAAAGGGAAAGAGTTGACAAGGTAAGGAAACTTTCTTTGCTTGTTTCATTTAAATTAAGATGGTTAAAAGCAGCATTTTTCTTCTGCATAGTAAAGTTTCAAAGCTGTATTAAGTCAAAGTTCAGTTGTAAGTTTTTGAAAGAACAACCATAACATTTTATTCAGCGTTATGAACATTTCAGAGTTAGGAACAACCTCCATTCCCGAGGTGTTCGTAACTGTGAGGTTCTAGGGTAAAACAAATTGTTCACTAGAGAAGGAGGGAGTATTATCCTAATGCATTTTTTATAAAATTATCTTTTAATGTGTTCGAGAGGGTAAGACAGTTTTAAAAATCTTAACCAATGCATATCTTCCTTCTTTACCACTTACAGTGCTTGCAGTTTTCTGTTGTTGTGTATGCTTTCATCTATCCTTTAACACCTCACCATTGATTATCTTGATTTTAGCTGATATCTCTAAGCCAAATGCATGTTGGGATATATGTCTGAAAACATCATTATTCCTCTCACACTCACATGGTATATGCCTGTGGTATGTTGGCAAAAACAGACGTGATACCAGGTCCTTTGTATACCTTTCACTCCCCATGTTTACTAAGCACACTGGGATTTCATGATGAGAATTTCTTCTTGCTTACAGCAAGTAATATCGTGAGACAATAATAAGAGAATGTGGAAGGGAGAATGTCGACTTTTTTTGTAACATCAGAAAAAGAACAACGTTGCCTGGATCTGCATTACATGTGAAACATTTTACACAACTCTAATTCAGATATGAAAAGGCTGAAATAGAAGTAAAATTACAAAGTGGTGTCGGTGTGATCTTTGTATGCATGAAGCAGATGAATACATTTTGATAATGTGTGAACAAATAGCTTTTTATTCTGATGAAAGGAAACTGAGGCTTTTGTTTCAAAGTATTAGGGCAATGAAAATAAGAGGAGATTAAGTGCCATAAATTGAGGTGGCATTTTGTGATTCAAATCCCATTGTCTGTCTCCCGGTACCATGGAGTCTTATCCATATGATCTATTTATTAACATAACCCCTGGCTTTATCGTATCTGAACATCACACGATTGTTAGCTAATTTAGCCTCAAAACAACCATGTGAGGTGGGAAAATATTCCATTTTCTAGGTGGGGATCTGAGGCACAGAAAGATAGTGACTTGCCCACAATCATACAAACTTTGTAGCAGAGCTAGGACTAGACCCCAGGTCTGCTTGTGTCTAAAGCGCAGTGCGTTAACCATACCACTGGCCTTTTTCTCCCTATTGTGCAATACCTTTTTTGTAAGATCATTATGAATAAGGGTCAATTAATAACATTTTAATGTTATGAAGTTCAAGTAAATGCAGCTGAACAGAAGTTGAAGTTGCTGCCCTTGTTCTGAATCTTAAATCTGCTCCTGAATTTCATGATTTGCAATGTAATTTAGGCCCAGTCCTCCAGTTCTGATGTAGCCATATCCCTGTGATTGTACAAACTTCTGCGTTCACTCCTGGCACACTATTGTAATAATCTGTGTTCAAAGTATACCTTGTGAGGTATCATTTGAAAACTCATAATTTGCTGATCATTATTGATAAAATATGTGTGGCAACATTGTATATAAAGTTATAAAATTCCACTGTATGGTGTTACTAAAACGTGTTCCTGTCATAAACAGATAGCTAAGGGTTAATGTCTCTTTCACCTGAAACACCTGACCAGAGAACCAATCAGGAAACTGGATTTTTTCAACTTTGGGTGGAGGGAATTGTGTCTCGGGGTCTTTTGTTTTCTGTCTGCCTGCTGTCTCTGAGCTTTGGAGAAGTAGTTCTATTTTCTAGTCTTCTGTTTCTAAGTGTAAGGACAAAGAGATCAGATAGTAAGTTATATGGTTTCTTTTCTTTGGTATTTGCATGAATATAAGTGCTGAAGTGCTTTGATTTGTATTCTTTTTGAATAAGGCTGTTTATTCAATATTCTTTTAAGCAATTGACCCTGTGTTGTATCATCTTAATACAGAGAGAACATTTGTATTTTTTCTTTCTTTTTATATAAAGCTTTCTTTTAAGACCTGTTGGAGTTTTTCTTTACTTCAGGAAAATCGAGTCTGTACTCACCAGGGAATTGGTGGGAGGAAGAAATCAGGGGAGGTCTGTGTGTGTTGAATTGGCTAGCCTGATTTTGCATTTCCTCTGGGTGAATAGGAAAGTCCTTTTTGTTCCCAGGACTGGGGAACGGAGAGGGGGAATCACTCTGTGTAGTTTCACAGAGCTTGTGTCTGTGCATCTCTCCAGGAGCACCTGGAGGGGGGAAGGGAAATAGGATTATTTCCCTTTGTTGTGAGACTCAAGGGATTTGGGTCTTGGGGTCCCCAGGGAAGGTTTTTCAGGGGGACCAGAGTGCCCCAAAACACTCTAATTTTTTGGGTGGTGGCAGCAGGTACCAGGTCCAAGCTGGTAACTAAGCTTGGAGGTTTTCATGCTAACCCCCATATTTTGGACGCTAAGGTCCAAATCTGGGAATAAGGTTATGTCATGGTGTAGCAGCGGTGGGATCTAGACAGAATCCAGCAGTTGCCTACCTCGATGATGTGGCCATTTTTTCAGACTCCTGGCCCGAACACCTCCTACACCTGGAAAAGGTCTTTGAGCGCATCAGGCAGGCAGGACTAACTGTTAAGGCCAAAAAGTGTCAAATAGGCCAAAACAGAGTGACTTACCTGGGGCACCAGGTGGGTCGAGGAACCATAAACCCCCTACAGGCCAAGGTGGATGCTATCCAAAAGTGGCCTGTCCCAAGGTCAAAAAAAACAGGTCCAATCCTTCTTAGGCTTGGCCGGATACTACAGGCGATTTGTACCACACTACAGCCAAATCGCTGCCCCATTGACCGACCTGACCAAAAAGACCCAGCCAAATGCAGTTAAGTGGACTGATGAGTGTCAAAAGGCCTTTACCCAGCTTAAGGCGATGCTCATGTCTGACCCTGTACTCAGGGCCCCGGATTTTGACAAACCATTCCTAGTAACCACAGATGCATCTGAGCGTGGTATAGGAGCAGTGCTCATGCAGGAAGCAACAGATCACAACTTCCATCCTGTCGTGTTCCTCAGCAAGAAACTGTCTGAGAGGGAAAGTCACTGGTCAGTCAGTGAAAAGGAATGCTATGCCATTGTGTACGCCCTGGAAAAGCTACGCCCATATGTTTGGGGACGGCGGTTCCAACTACAAACTGACCATGCTGCACTAAAGTGGCTTCATACTGCCAAGGGGAACAACAAAAAACTTCTTCGTTGGAGTTTAGCTCTCCAGGATTTTGATTTTGAAATTCAGCACATCACAGTAGCTTCTAACAAAGTTGCTGATGCACTCTCCCGTGAGAGTTTCCCAGAATCCAGTAGTTAAAAAGTGTTCTTAAAATGTAAAAGTCTGTTAGTTATATACTTAGTAGTATATGTAAAGGTGCATGTGTTGTATTAATCTGTTTATTTTCAAGTTCTAGAAGGAAATTGCCGCCAGTGAGCTTCCCCACTGTCTGCAATTTGGGGGGCGTGTCATAAACAGATAGCTAAGGGTTAATGTCTCTTTCACCTGAAACACCTGACCAGAGAACCAATCAGGAAACTGGATTTTTTCAACTTTGGGTGGAGGGAATTGTGTCTCGGGGTCTTTTGTTTTCTGTCTGCCTGCTGTCTCTGAGCTTTGGAGAAGTAGTTCTATTTTCTAGTCTTCTCTTTCTAAGTGTAAGGACAAAGAGATCAGATAGTAAGTTATATGGTTTCTTTTCTTTGGTATTTGCATGAATATAAGTGCTGAAGTGCTTTGATTTGTATTCTTTTTGAATAAGGCTGTTTATTCAATATTCTTTTAAGCAATTGACCCTGTGTTGTATCATCTTAATACAGAGAGAACATTTGTATTTTTTCTTTCTTTTTATATAAAGCTTTCTTTTAAGACCTGTTGGAGTTTTTCTTTACTTCAGGAAAATCGAGTCTGTACTCACCAGGGAATTGGTGGGAGGAAGAAATCAGGGGAGGTCTGTGTGTGTTGAATTGGCTAGCCTGATTTTGCATTTCCTCTGGGTGAATAGGAAAGTCCTTTTTGTTCCCAGGACTGGGGAACGGAGAGGGGGAATCACTCTGTGTAGTTTCACAGAGCTTGTGTCTGTGCATCTCTCCAGGAGCACCTGGAGGGGGGAAGGGAAATAGGATTATTTCCCTTTGTTGTGAGACTCAAGGGATTTGGGTCTTGGGGTCCCCAGGGAAGGTTTTTCAGGGGGACCAGAGTGCCCCAAAACACTCTAATTTTTTGGGTGGTGGCAGCAGGTACCAGGTCCAAGCTGGTAACTAAGCTTGGAGGTTTTCATGCTAACCCCCATATTTTGGACGCTAAGGTCCAAATCTGGGAATAAGGTTATGTCAGTTCCAAGCCTGGGGGTGTGGCCAAACCAGTTCCTCAAATAGAAAGGACAAGCTGATACCTGAGCCAGGTGTAAACAAGGACAAATGGGCCATCACCTGCTAAGTGGCTGTTCATTGGCAGGAAAAGGAACATGAGTGAAATATCTACATCTTAGCAAAGAAACAGCATGGAGTTCCCATCTTCACAGTTAGCCTATTGCCATGCTCCCAGCTGGAGATGTTTCTCAAAGGAGGGAGAGCACTATAAAAAAGAGGAGCAGAACCCCCAAAGGATTCCACCAGAAGTTTAAAAAATACAGGACAAGAGAATCAACTAGGAGTATAAAGAAAAAAATAGTTTACTCACTGCAAGATTAAATGCTTAGTATTCAAAGATGCAGAATATTCAAAGATGTACAGTGCCACCGTTTTACAGCCACAAAGCACGTGCTCATTCCATGTAATATCGCCTCACAGCATTTGGAAAGTCCCATACACAGTCAGTGAGGATTCTCTCCAAAGGAGAACCTCTGTAGTCTCAATAGAAATTTTAAAAATTTTGCTTTTTGATGGTAAAATGTTTCTTGAATGGGAACAGAGACTTGCTCTTGATGAAGTGATCCAAGGTGGAAACTGGTCCCATAGGGCCATACAATTTTAAAATGACAACATTGTGTATAAATGGTTTAGAAGAGCATGTATAAAGTATCCCTCTCCTTAAACTAAGTAATTCTATTCATTTAAATGGAAATTATGTAGGCAAGTTAGTAAGAAAACCATACTGTGTAATCTAGCATTGACTGGGGAGGAAGAGGGGGTTAAGGGAGGCAAATATCGGATTCTATTCACTGGGCTCAGAAGAATCTGTGTTGAAAAAACTCAGTTTGCTAAACAAATTCAGGTAGGAGTTTTCAATCACTTTCATAGGGCCGAGTGCATTTTAATAGAGAGAGAGGACAGTTACCTATTTGCAGGCTCTTGCAGTTGGCTGCCCTATCCGCATGAGTTGATTATCAATGCAATTTCTTCCATGGAAAAGTAATATGCAAAAAAGTTGTTTAATATTGCAAACTCTACTCTTGTCTTTAGCTGCTAAGGTTACATGTGATCCATGTACCACAGATTCAGAACCACTATATTAGTACCTGTGTTATATAAAAAGTCAGACTGGTATAATTTAGAATCCTGTAAAAAAAATTTACATTGAATCCATTTCAGCAAATGTCTTTTGAAAGAATATAACTTTAACTGCAACCACTAATAGTTGTACAGCTGATAGTAATCACAACGATAATACAATAACATTACAGTAAACGTTACATCATCCATTTGGCCCAACTAATTATAAATTAAAAAACAAGTTAAAACAAATAGAATACATCTTACATTTGCATTTAAACAGAATAAGAGTAGGAACATTCTTGTTATCCAGGGCAATTCACTCCAAACAACAAGTGATTGCTATTGTCTTTACTGTATGTTGTCATTTCAGGTGACATATTTTGGCACTGAAGCTGAAAGATCTAAATCAGTCCAACTGATGACAAGAGGAGCAAGGAGTACTAATTCTGAGGTAATGCAAATTGGTTCCTGTTGTTTTTGAAGGGCTTTTCAAGTCAACTCAAGATCTTTATAAATTAATGTAAAACTTAAGTGGTAATCAGAGGAACTAGGACAAAATTTGATCTGTTGTGGAATGTTATGCACCAAACAAAATTCCAACTGCTGCATTCTATATTAATGAAACATTATTAGTCAAACAATTTGGAATACTAAAGTCAAGCACTGTAGGAGGTCACACAGATATCGATCATAAACTTAACACCAAGAGAGGAGAGAACCCTAAAATTAACAGAGATCAAAAGATGTAGAGTATGTTGGCCCCATGCATATAACAATTTCTTTCAATTACATTTAAGAACATATTAAATATCCTGCCTTACTGTTTAAAAACAGGTGATAAAATATAAATTTCAGAGAAGCACTATTATTCAAATAATACTATATATAATGCTAACCTATTCTGTTGGGTCTTTTAACCTGAAAGGTATGTGTAAACACTGAATAATAGTGGAGCAAAAAGGAAACCCCAGGAGAATATACAAGAAACAGTATATGGCTAAGTAAATAAAGCCACAAGTTGGTATCATTGCTGAAAAACCTATCTTCAGCTTGATTGCAAGATCAATGATACCAAAATGCAATCAGAAATTAGTCATACAAATCTGATAATGCTTGGTCATGAGTATATAGACATCATGTGCATTGAGAAAAGGGACTTTCACCACCAAACCAATGCACTCTGTGTACAACAAATGGGTTGCAAACCTGCTTGTTAACACTCTAAAAGATTGCTAACAACAAGGTATCAAGACAATTGTCTGGCTGTGACCCACTTGAGCACTTTGGCAAGAAGGGGTAAATTAAACACTGCTCAATAATTGGATTGTATGTCATGATCTAATTCACTTTTTCTTGAAAGGATTGGGTTACGAATGGGTTGTTTTAGGAACTGCAGAAGCAATTTAATACAGTTGGGAGAGCTTTCATTAGCAGTTTGCTAATGGGCATCGGTAAGCTTAGGGATCAAGAGAACAGATTGGAGGCGTACATTTCTGAACTAGTTTCCTGACCTCAATTTACTAGATGACATTAAACTCTGAAAACATTGGTACAGAAATAAGTAGAATAACCATTGGCTTTTAATCACTAGTGGAGAAATGAGAGAGATAGTGAACTTCAATCTTATCCATGACAAGGCAAATTCCCCAAGAGGAAAAACTGTACGATATGTCTCTATATTGCCATTAAGTGTAAAGAATTGATCAATGTTTTAAAATAGGGTTCCTCTGGGATTTTCCAGACCATCAAAATGAGAGCTGACTAATACCTCTTCCTAGCCAGCCCTGTAGTTTGATTGTATTCATTAAGCTATATATTTTTCAAAGCAACTTGGTGTATAATAAAGCCAGTTGCTCTCTGATAAGGATGCTTGAGTTTGCAACCTTTTCAGTTTCTCAGGTGGCTACTAAACCAGGCACCAAAAATTCTGTTGACCCAGCCTAGATGTAACTGGAACATTTGAATTTGTTAATCTTAGGAAGTGCTTGAAAGTGACCGCAGCATTTCCCACCCTGGTCAGTGGGGAATGAAGAACTGTAAGGATGAATTTGCCTTCAGGATAATGGAAGTTAGAAGTGGGAATTTAATGAAAAAATATTTGAAATTATGATACCATTCACTTGTAAGTTATATGCTATAGGAAGGGAGGTGTCTTTTTCTGACCTTAATGGGAAACTTGATGCTTTTTAAAACAATGGGGGAGATCCTCAGCTAGTATAAATTGTCATAATTCTGTTGAAGCTTTGATAAATGGAAGGGGAAATGTCTAGGAGAGTGCAATTAGGTTTATCTCTTTTATTTCTTTATCACTTGTGGATTCCTCTGTGCTAACCCCAGGTGCTTTTGTTTTACTTACAACCTTTAAGCTGGACCTCAAGAGAGCTATCTTGATGATTAATTGTTTTTTTGGTTTTTGGTTTTTTTTAATCAAGCAAAAAGCCTACGTTCCAAATGTATTTTCTTTCTTTTTGTTTTTAATAAAATTTACCCTTTTTAAAGAACAGGATTGGATTTTTGTGTCCTAAGAGGGTTGTGCATATGTTGTTTAATTAGCTGGTGGCAACAGCTGATTTCCTTTGTTTTCTTTCTCAGCTCTTCCCTGGAGGGGTGCGGGGGTGAAATGGCTTGAGGTTACCCTACAGGAAGGAGTTCCCAAGTGCACCTTCTTGGGTTCTTAAAGGGGTTTTTTGCACTTGGGTGGTGGCAGCATCTACCCATCCAAGGTCAGAAAAAAGCTGTAACCTTGGGAGTTTAATACAAGACTGGAGTGGCCAGTATTAATTTTTAGAATCCTTGCGAGTCCCCACTGTCTGCACTCGAAGTGCCCAAGTGAGGAATCATCCTTGTCAAAGTGGCAGAGCGGTGGGAGCATTTTGAACCAGAAGCACAGACCTCAGGATTTTAAAAGGACGCATTTTTCCTTTTGGCAGCCTGCAAAGCAGGGAGGTTTCTTTTCTTTTCTTTTCTTTTCTTTTCTTTTCTTTTCTTTGCTGCTTGAGGGAGAACAGACACGAAAAGGGTTCAGCCTGCCAAGCCAGGGAGTCCAACAAGCAGTTTATTTTTTTTTCTCCAGCTTCGTGGCAACAAAATAGGTTAGAATAGGGCAGCCCTGTGCATGAGGGTGTGGTTGGGCACTGAAACCATAGAGCAACCAGTCTTCCCACAGCTGTGTGCCCCAGAGAAGACAGACCCAGATCCAGCCCAGACATCCAGCTCCATGACAGAAATGCAGGGAGGGGATGAGGGACCAGAGACTTCCCAGATCAGCCCTCCCCCACCTGAGATCCTGGGCCAAGATGGATGCCCTTAACCCAGGTCGAGTTCTAACTGTGGAAGAAAGGAATTTCTTCCTAGAGATGAAGCACTTGGAAGCGGAGGAGAAGCGCTTGGAGGCGGAAGCAGAGGCAAAGCGCTTGGAAGTGGAGGCGAAGTGCCTGGAGGTGGAAGTGGAGGAGAGGAGAGAGGCAAAGCACTTGGAAATGGAGCTGAAGTGCTTAGAGCTGGAAAAGGCTAAGCTGGGTCAAGCAGGTACTGCTCCCCATTCCAGAAAATTCCCCACATACAAGATATGCGATCATACAGAGGCTTTCTTAGAAAATTTTGAAAGGGCCTGCCTTGGGTACAGCATGCCTCCAGACCAGCGTATGGTGGAGCTGAGGCCACAACTCAGTGGACCCTTAGCAGGGGTGGTAGCTGAAATGCCTAAAGAACACATGAACAAGTACAAACTTTTTAAACAAAAGGCCAGAATTAGGATGGGGCTAACATCTGAGCATGCCTGTTGGTGGTTCAGAGACCTAAGGTGGAACCCAGATGTGGCATTTTCCCAACACGCCTACCACATTGTAAAAAATTGGGATGCCTGGATATCGGGAGCAAATGTTAAGTCTGTTCTTTGTTCTATGTTACATATGCCATGTCTCTGTAAAGGTTATGATCTACTGAATATATTAATCCTATTTGTATGCATGTATAATTTTTGTATTCAAAGTTATGAATATTTGCTATGCATTTGTTTAATTTTAAGTAGCCTCAGTGAAGCAGTTGGTCAGCTTCCTTACTATTCTCAGTAAGTGACCAGTCAAGAAACACTTAAGCTAACAATGAACTTTGAGATGCCAATCCACATCTGAGCTTTCCTGAGAATGTGGCCTGGCTTGTAAGGACTGAGTCATGCATGGACATGTGACTTGCCCAAGTGACTCCAAAACTCCATCTTGGAGCTGGATTCTGCACAGGAGAGGGTAGGGGTTCTCCACCCATAAGAGAAAGTCTATTTAAGCCCCTGGGAGACCCCTCCATTTTGTCTTGAGCTGGCTCAAGAGATAACCTCTCCACCCCCAAAGGATAACTGAAAGAAACTGGAATAAAAGATAGTAACCACAGGGGTGTGAGTGATTGCTGGACCCAGACTAGAAGGAGGGTAGTCTGTAAAAGAAGCTTACTGGAACATCTCTGAGGGTAAGATTTCACCTGTAATCGCTTTCTGACTGTATTAGGCATAGACTTGTGTGTTTTATTTTATTTTGCTTGGCAGTTCACTTTGTTCTGTCTGTTATTACTTGGAACCACTTAAATCCTACTTTTTGTATTTAATAAAATCACTTCTTACTTATTAATTAACCCAGAGTATGTATTAATATCGGGGGGGATGGAACAAGTGTGCATATCTCTCTATCAATGTTATAGAGGGCGAACAATTTGTGAGTTTACCCTGTGTAAGCTTTATACAGGGCAAAACGGATTTATTTGGAGTTTGGACCCCATTGGGAACTGGGCATCTGAGTGTTGGAGACAGGAACGCTTCTTAAGCTGTTTTCAGTTAAACCTGCAGCTTTTAGGGGACATGGTTCAGATCAGGGTCTATGTTTGTAGCCGGCTAGCATGTATGGTTCAAACTAGGCAATGTTCTGAAGTCCCAAACTGCAAGGGATATTTTTAAAGAGAGAAATTAATTTGAAATTTAAAACAGCAAAACCCAAACTGTTTAAATTTGTCTTTTTCTTTAACAATTAAGTAATTTTCAATGTAAAATTATCCCCCTCGAACTCCAGATATGCCCTAATTCAGCCAAGTACTGTACCATGTACTTCATAAAGCTGGCCAGTGGATAGTTGCAAGGAAAATGAATATTTTTTTGTTTTCTCTGAAATTCAGGTTGTCATAAAAACAAACTAAAAGGAGTTTTTATTGATGAAAATTGAAAAATGTTGGCATTTTGAGATTTCAATTTTTTAACAAACTGATTTTTTTTATTAACACAGTGTTTTTGTCATTAAAATTTTCATTTTGGTGAAAAATGTTTGACCAACTATAGTGCTAAGCTTTAAGCACGTAAGTACTCCTATTGACTTTGGTGGGACTATTCTTGCTTAAAATTATGTACAGTCTTACATACTTTACTGAATTGGGGCCATAATGAAAGATATTTTGCCTTCTCCAAAAAAGTACCCATTTGCAAGCTCTAGTAAGGGAATTTAATATAGCCTTGTTTGGAGGAATAGGTTTCTTGATTATATTGCTTTTGCAAATAGCAGATCCTTCAATACAAACTACTTGCATACTATCCTTCCAAACAACATTCTTTTAGTGAAGTAGATAGACAAAGAGGAGATTATTGCACCACTTGTAATATATTGTTGATCCCAGTGCCATCGCCATGTAATCATACCTAGGCTTTTGAATCACTGCTTTTAAAAGGAATTTGAGTTCTAGAAGGAACAGTGAAATGTTCCAAAATATTGGTGCTGAGGACTGAAGCAATTTCCTTTCTGTGAGATAACAAGGTTTCCAAAAGTGTGAATATGAACAGATATGCTTCTTTTATGAATGTTTTTACTATGCTGAGCTTCTGAGATCCAAGCATCTATTTCCCCAAATGTTAATTATATTGCTTTTCTAACTTCATCATTTATTACAGAGGCTTAAATTATTAGCACTTGTCTGTACAGTGTAAACTTTCCTGGTCCCAGAAGCAGCATTTAAAGTCTTAAAATTATGTCATCATAATATTAAATGTGAGCTTTAAAGGTTAGAATAAATGATGCATGTTATCTAAAATGTAAGGTGAATTACTTGTATCAGCTAATAGTAACACCATATATATATGAAGGACAATGGTTGGACACAATGTACGCATCTTTTTTCTTTACATGTAAAATATTTACTAGTAAACTGTTGTAGATTTTTTAAAAAATATAACACAATTCTGGGAATATAGCCAGCAGAGGGCAGGTCTGGAGGTCCACGGTAGAAAGATAGCTCAAAAAATGATTTTGCAGGAGAGTGCAATGCGTAATATCAGGGGAGAAAGCCCAGGCACTGGGGTTAGCATGCACCAACTTTATTTTGGGAGAATGTGACCAGCACCCAAACAAGATGAAGTGAGTTTGCAGGGTGCAAACTGGGCAATAAGAGATTGTGGAAGAGATGCATGTTTAACTGTCGCTTATTGCAGTCTAGCAGCTGAAATGAAAGCGAAGAGGCAGCACCATGTGTCCAGCCAGCTGTCTGCAGCGAGTACTCTACAGGCCACAGTCTCTATCAGTAGTTAATCTATGCCCTGAAGTATGAGGGGATGTCTTCCTTATTCAGTATGTTAATCTAACTAATGTAACGGGATCTTCCCATTACCCTTTTTTGAATCCTACAAAGCTCCTGGCTTATATCTTAAGGCAGTGAGTTTCTTCCACAGAATAGTTATAAATTATGTAAAAAAAAAATCCTTATCTGTTTTAAATTTGTTGCCTTTCAGTTTCCTTGGCTTTCCCTGTGTCTCTTATGTTATGAGAGAGGGTATATGGAAGTGCCCAATTTACTTTCTCTGTAACATTTATTAATTTAGCTTATTAAAGAAGCAACATGTATTGACACATATGATTATAGGGTCGCTTCACCTTTGGCGTAAATGGGCATAGCTCCATTGCAGCTATGCTAGTTGAACCTGCTTATGCTAGAATTAATCTGGCTATTAACAGCTAGACAAAGGTCTGGCTTGAGCAATGACTTACTTGTGCTAGCTTTGCATTACTAGATGCCTGAGCTCAAATCGAAGTTATAAATGAAAATTGTTCTAAAAGGTGGTTCTTTTGGTTCTTTTAACCAAAGCATCTCTGCACTTCTCTGCTAGTGCACCTCAAACTGGCCCTGTATCTATCTCAGGAGCTGTGCTAGGGTTTTTGGCGCCCTAGGCAGAGGACCTTCCGCGCTCTCGGTTGTTGACGGCAATTCTGCAGCGGGGAGGGGGGCGGGTCCCTCCGTGCTTCTGGTTTTTGGGGCACTTCTGCGGCGGGTCCCGGAGTGAGTGAAGGACCCGCCGCAGAATTGCCGCTGCCGACCCAGAGCGCGGAAGGACCCCCACCGCCAAATTGCTGCCGAGGGCGGCAAAATGCTGCCCTCCCAAATCGTGGTTCCCTAGCGGTCGCCTAAATGGAAGCACCGGCCCTGATCTATCTTTAGCCTTTTAGTCCAGATCTTTTTATTCAGACATTACCAATTGTGGCAAACATTTACCAGGCAAAAAGAGGAGGGCACAAACTAATTTTTACTTTTGAACAGAATCCTAAAACAGGATTTGAACCTCCAAAGTATCCGGAGATGAAAAGCTGAAATGAAGAAATTTAAAGTGCAAGAGCACAAAGAGACACTTCTAAAACTTTATAGACTTGGTTGTAGTACAGTTTCTCAGTCTTAAGAAAAAGAGATTTCCTTTGTGATGTCTCCCCCCATATTTAGGATGCTTATCAGCTATTTTTCTGAAGGCAAATGTTACCTTGTTAATTTTTATAGTCTTAGGGTCCATTTTGTGTTTTGCTGTACACTCGCAATATCAGTTCTAGGTAATAATGATTAAAACAACATAGTCACCTTCTTAATTTGTGCTCATAAATCCCATTTTCATTTACAAAGATCAGAAGACCTTTCTCTTCACAATGGATTCTTGATCCATTATAATATTCATAGACTCCAAGGCCAGATGGGACCATTGTGATAATTTGTCTGACCTCTTGTGTAACACAGGCAATAGAACTTCCCCAAAATAATTCCTAGAGTATATTTTTAGGAAAAACATCCAATCTTGATTTTAAAATTGCCATTGATGGAGAATTCACACCCCATGGTAAATTGTTCCAGTAGTTATTACCCTATTAAAAACATTTACACCTTATTTCCAGCCTGAATTTGACTAGTTTGAACTTCCTGTTAAACCTTTCTCTGCTAGACTGAAGAGCCCATTATCAAATATTTGTTCCCCATGTAGACTGTAATCAACTCACTCCTTAACCAATATTGGATTTGCATTAACTACAGCACTTAGAGCACTTGAAGTTGCCAATTGCTGCATTAAGTGTCATGCAATTATTGGGGAAAAAAGCAACTCAAATAACCCCCTAAGTTAAATCAAAGTTCTTTTCAGTTGAAAGTGATTTTATTCCAACCTCTAATCTGACCCAAAACAAGTTACTATATTTTGGAAAATGTATATGGGTTAATAAGGATGAACTGCATCAGCTAAACCTTAAGAGCTATAAATGAATACAGAGAATTTACAATAATTTTATTTTTGTCAGGACCATTACAATAGTATAATATAGGAATATATTCAATCAAGAAGAGAGTAGTTGCAAATCGTATATTAAACTATCCTGAGTAACTCCTGTAGTTGTAGTACAAATAAGGTCATTTCTGACATTATATTCACCCAAAATTTTCCTATCTCTGCTGCCAAAATGATTCCTTCATCCTGTTTGCCTTTCAGTTCTTTAAAACATGTTTTATGGATAGAATCCATGAAAACTGGAGAAAGGTGTGAAACTGAGGCTGTCCCATTTGAATAGGCCATTGTGCAATTATTGATGTTTATCCCAGGTTGGGGGGCAGTAGGAAGCAGTGGAACTGCATTCTTATTTTTGCCAATTTCACCTTCAGATATACATTTAATTGGCGTTGGCAAGTGTATGACATCAGGTCCATGCTTGTGGTTTCATCTATCCATTACAAATATATCAAGTTAACAGTTAAAAGCAGTGAGAATATCTGAAATAGATGCTGCCTTATTCAGAATTATAGTTGACAGGCATGAAAAAAATTGGGGTAACTGATGCACACCTTACGAAAATGAAAAAGTAGAGACACAACAGTGTTGATGAAGAATGATGTAAATAGGTTGTCAGAAAATTAAGTCAGTTGGTAAGATTTGTAGAAGAGACTGAAGAACACTTTTTTCAAGTAACTAAACCTTTATTAGAGATGGACCTGAGCAGTAACATTTGGGGATTTGGGTTTGGCCTTGTCTCTACTTGAAAAAGATGGTAGCAATGATGGTGAAAAACCGAGGATGTTGTATTCCTTTTGGCTCTAATAACTCCCATGCCAGAAGTAGCTTTTCCCATTGTCTGCTTGCCTTAATACAGACACCAATTCCCAGATTCTCAGCTGATATGAATCAGTGCAGCACTATTAACTTGAATGATTTACACCAGGGATTGACAACCTTTGGCACACAGCCCGTCAGGAAAATCTGCTGGGGAGCCGGGATGGTTTGTTTACCTGAAGCATCCGCAGGTTTGGCCGATTGTAGCTCCCACTGGCCACAGTTCGCTGTTCCAGGCCAATGGGGGCTGCAGGAAGTGGTGGCCAGCACATCCCTAGGCCCATGTTGCTTCCCGCAGCCCCCATTGGCCTGGAACAGCGAACCACAGCCAGTGAGAGCTGTGATCTGCTGAACCTGCAGATGCTGCAGGTAAACAAACTGTCCTAGCCTGCCAGCGGATTTCCCTAATGGGTCACATGCCAAAAGTTGCCGATCCCTGATCTAGGACAACCATCAAGAGCACTAATGTTACTGCTATATGCAATAGGCAGCAAGTAGGGGATGCTGGGAAGGGAGAGTTTTACTGGCACTACCCTTTAATCTTTCTTCACTCCCTCTACTGCTATTAAAAACTTTTTTCTGTAAGCCTGGAAAGCAAGAGGCTTCTGTTTGCTCCCAAACTCTGGTGTCCCATAGTTTACCGTTTGATGGTAAAACTCACTGTGGCATCTTGCCCCAGGCTGACACAGAATTTGGATATTTGAAAACATGAGTATAACAAACCTTAGGCAAATCTAGCCAAACTATATCATGCATCAGGAACTGGTTTTCTTTGAGATGTGCTCATTCCTTTGATCTCATTTTAATGGATACTCTCAGAGGTATTTGCTGTGACCTTAATAGCATGCATAATTACTTAGGAAGGAAAACAATAGATGAGAGTAAATAGAATATTAAATGTGCATAGCTTATTATTTAATGTTCTTAATTTTCAGTAAGTTTCTACTCTCTTCACTTGCATTTGCATGTGCTCTCATATGTAAATGAGATGGTAATAGTTGATTAAGGTTGTCAGGTTTTCAGTCTCACATGTCTTTAGTTTTCTACTTTCTATGGAAGTCTCGGAGCTTTTTTTCCTCTTCTCAGGCTTCCCTCAAAAGACTTTTGCTGTCCCTCTCTGATGTGGTCTTCAATAATACCAATTACAGTGAGCAAGATTGTCCCTTCAAAATCTGAACAGATGGCAACCTTATGGTTTGTGAGTGTTTCCTGGTTCACATATTCATTTTTCCTTTTGTGTAGTTCTGATTATCTAAAGCCTGCAGGATAATCAACACAATCTGTTCTCAGAACTGCAAAAGAGAATAGACAGGTATAAAAGGGTCTATACATTCTTTCTGGTTCTTGTAATTAATGAAAACAATACAAGTGATACACAGTGTTTCTATAGAGGTAAAGAGCATATCTAAGATGTCCAAAAGATGTGCTGGTGGAATTGGGGGAGGAGGGCTAGCACCAGTGCAATAGAAATATTGGGGGAGGGATCTGTGTTTCCACCCACACAACGTTTTCCTCCCCTACAATATCTTGCGGCAGCAACAGCAGAGTGGGACACAGCTGTGTTCCTCCCGTGCACACACACACACAAAAACAGGACCCAGAGAAGGGGCCGAAGCAGCTGCCAGCTGGTGATGCACAATATCTGGCCAGCCACTGACGAGCAGACAGGACTCCCTGGGCCAGTCCAAACTCACCTCCCAGCTACTGTGGGTCTCAGCAGAGACGTCAGGCCCTGGGGAGGGGCAGGAACACATGTGGCAGCAACCAGGGTGGGGGATGGGCTAGGACACTGGCATGTGGGTGGAGGGCAGTGGGATATTAATGCATAGGGTGCCGGCAGCTGAAGAACTGTGCAGGAATGGCAGGAGAAACTATTGAGACAACATCCCATCCCAGCCTGCAATGGTTGGCCTGCCTCCCACAGTCTCTAGCTCCCCTTATTCCCCCTCCTACCCGCCATCCCCTCCATTCACAGGGAGCTTCCCCCGTTCAAAAGTATTCATTTAAACACTAAACCCTTCCTTATGAATGAGGGGGAGGGATAAGCGGGGGGATGAGGGACGCTAGAGACTGGGGGCGTGGAGGAGCTAGCTCCAGGCTGGGAAGGGGCATCCCTGTAGTTCCTACTGCCATTTGTACAGCCTATGCTCGGCAACTGACACCCTGTGTGCTGACCCCACTGCCCCGCCCAGCTCCCACTCCAGTGCTGGTGCACTGGGCTTTCCCCAACCCAGAGGCTGTTGCCCTGTGTACCTCCTTGTCCACCAGCCAGGTTCTGGAACTTTGTTCTGGAACTTTCCCCCGCCTTGCCCCAGTGGCTGGTGAATGTGCTCCTGCCATTCCTCTGGGCCAGATGTCTCCACTAGCAGCATGGTGGCTGGCTGGTGGGACCAGGCTGTGATGGGTTTTTCAGGGTGCAACTGGAATGTGGAACCACTAAGCCTTCTGTACCACCTACCTGGGCTATCCCTCTCACACTGTGATGCTGTTGCCAAGTTACAAACATCTGGCAGGTACTGTACTTACACAGACAGCCACAGGCAGGGACACATGAGTTACATGAATGCTTTGCCAGCCACTCATGAACCAACAGTAGAGAGTCTCCAGCCAATTCCCCCCCACCTCCCAGCCTTACACCCCAGAACTACATCATCTTGCCCCTGTCAGAAGCCTGAGCAGTGTAAGTTCATGATCCAGGCCACCCCTCTCCCCATGTGGAGAGGACACAGACTAGCCTTTGTAAACTGAGCTGAGATTTCCCACGCACCTCAACCAAAACACCTTGTGTTTGGTAACTATAAAACAGATTTACTAACTGCAGGAAGATTTAAGTGTTAAGTAATAAGCATAGAAATCAAAGTTGGCTACCTAAGAAATGAAAGTAAATTTGCAATCTGAGTTTTATAAACTAACCAGGATTTGAATCAGGTAATATCTCACCCTAATACATAAATAGGTCACAGATTTTCACTATACAGGTGGGAACTGCATTCCAGCCCAGGACCATCCTCCTCCAGTTCAAAGTCTTTGTCCTCCAGATGTGTTTCCAGGTGTTGAGTTGTGGGGAGAGTGAGGCCAAATCATGATGTCACTTCCCTTCTGCATAGTTCTGCCACCCCTGCATGAAGGAATTCCTGTATCTCTATTCCAACACTTGAGCCACATTTAGTTTACTAGGAATATGTACGGTAATAAAATTAACAGCCTTCCTGACAGGTGACCAAGATTAAGGTATATCTAACTCTACTCAATCTTAAGAGCTCTGGACTTGTAGAAATGATTTACAGTATTTAGGCTAATAGTTCCCAATTATTGCCTGCAAAGAATCCTGTGGCATCTTAGAGACTAACAGACATTTTGGAGCATGAGCTTTCGTGGGTGAATACCCACTTCGTCAGATGCATGTAGTGGAAATGTCCAGGGGCAGGTATATATATGCAGGCAAGCTAGAGATAACGAGGTTAGTTCAATCAGGGAGGATGAGGCCCTGTTCTAGCAGTTGAGGTGTGAAAACCAAGGGAGGAGAAACTGGTTCTGTAGTTGGCAAGCCATTCACAGTCTTTGTTTAATCCTGAGCTGATGGTGTCAAATTTGCAGATGAACTGAAGCTCAGCAGTTTCTCTTTGAAGTCTGGTCCTGAAGTTTTTTTGCTGCAGGATGGCCACCTTAAGGTCTGCTGACTTTTATTGCCTGTGACTTTTCTCTTCCCTGACTCACCAGTGCACACATACACCTCCTGAGCTTCCTTTATACCGAGTCTATGGCCTGAATGGAGCATAAATTCTTCTTAGGGCCGTAAGAGGAAGACTTACCAAAGAGTACTGTGTGCCATCTGTGTCTACACCTAGAAATACATTAGGGTTTAAAATGTCAACAATAAATTAACGCAGGTGCTCAAACAGAAAATGGTTATTGCAGGTCTCTTGAGAGTACTGAAATTAGGATGCCTTAGCTGATGAAATGTTACCTGTACACTGTGATTTCAGACTTCCTTTCCCAGTAATCAGATTTCTTGTTCTTGCCAATAGTTTGACATGGAAAGCTAAATTTTCCTCCATTTGTTTTGTTAGATCAGTATCTATATATTTCTCTAAGGATTTTTATATTGCTTCATCTTCATAATATCTGAGTATCTTCCACTTAATAGCAATAGCAAAGTCCCTAGTAGACTTAGTGGAATTTCTGGCATGTTTTCCTTCACAGGGTTAGACCTCTTCTTGGGGTAGGAGCTTTTTTTCAGGAGGGTGGAGGGAGTTGGAAGACGTGGGGAATGTTGAGCTGGGTACGAGAGTGTTCAAATTGTGAATGTCACTTGCGATGGAAAGGCTGTCTCAAAGAGGAAGGCTTTCAAATAGTTCCTAAAGATAGTCAAAGATGTGATGTTCTTGGAAGATTGGCCCATCAACAGAGAATTCTTTGTCCCCATCTCTCACATGTTTTCTCTTGGGCTTTGTGATCCGCATTATCTAGAGGAGCACAACTGTCAGTCATTCATAGATTGAAATTTGGACAAGACACTTCATTTAAGAGTGCTGTAGATTTGATATCTTTTCAGATCAGGCATACTATATTTCTGGAGGTGGGAATGAGTTTTGGCTGTGATTCCTTGGTACATTCATATCCAGAATGAAAGACGTTTTAGTTGCATTGGGGCCAGTGCTTTCTTAACTGCCACTTAGTCAGGGAGTGGCTTATTTATTTAGGTCCCATTTATTGACGTGTGTCAGGTCATGCTGGCTTTCTAAGAAACTGAAACTGTCCCCTTAGGGGACTGCTTGGGCCTGATAATTGTATAGGGTAATTGGGCTGGGCAGAGTCTGGTATCACTCCTTTCTAAATTCTTACGTGAAACTTAGGGCATGTCTACATGGGTCTTTAATCTGCAGCAGTGGGCTGTACATTTTAGTCCACACGAGTGTGTGGACCATGATGGTGTATACTAAACATTTCCCAGTGCACGTTAACATAGTACTGTTTGAAATGGGACTACATTAATGTGCAGTAGGAAATTTTTCATGCACACAGCAAGGTTCACATGGGCCAGTTATTGTGGGACATGCTAGTGTGGACTACAGTTTACACCTCTCTGCTGTGGACTAGATAAGTCCTTGGACACCTCACCACACTTTCCATTTTTACCCATGAAACTACATACATACAGACTGACCAATAATCAGGTCAAATTAAAAGAAACAAAGCATCATTAAACTAACCTTAGAGATATGGTGTGGTCCTTGCAGTACATGTGGGCCAAACTCTGCCTTGAGATGTTCCTGGCTGGCAGTTACATAAGTGAATGCATATACCTAAGGGCAGAATTTGTCTCATGGTAAAATTAAATCCACCCTTTGGAGACCTGTGTAATACAAGGTGGATTAAAAATGAAGTGTCATTCTTAGCTCTGGGTTTCTTGTCAGTTTAAACAAGCCCCTTAATGTAGCTGTAACCTTTCCATTTGTGAGAGAAAGTACATCTCATTCCATGTGCTGAAAGAGAGCCTTCTTTTCAACACATTTTGGAATAGTAAAATTGTATTATCAGACCTGTCAAGTCACACTGATTCACAGTATGACAGGCAGTTTCCAAGAGTAGAGCAAGGTCAGATGATAAATCCATATAATTCTCATGGTTTCTGCTGGTCCAGTCACAACATTGATTTCTCAACTGCCATATGTCACACACGTCCTCTAGCATCAGGAATGAGAGAGGTGGAGCAATAAGAAAATCAGACAGTCAAGTGAAAAGCAGTAGAAATTGATCTGGAAAGAAGCCAGAGTTTTCAGCAAGATGTCTCAGTACAAATATTCCTTCAGGGGAAATGGCAACAGAAAGGAAAAGGCCCCTCAAACGGGTCCTTTCCAAACAGAAAATGTCATTGTGTTATAAGTATGTAACCCACATACTTGCATTGTAGCATTTGGGGGGGTAAATAGGGGAGGGGACAATATGTAGGAAATAGTTCTTGTTTTTATTTTAGGGGACTCTCTGCCTGCAGCCTTGCCAGAGCTGCAGACGATGACTCTGCTGGATGGCTTAGAATCATTCAGAAATTGGTTGTGGCAGGCACTGGAAATGATCATTAGCTGTTTGAAGCTACTTGGATGACTTCCACTGTGGGCAAGCTGCCTGGCAGGAGACACCCACAATCACACTCTGAGAGTGGAACCAATGGAAACTCAAGGAATGGGGAAGGAGTTTATAAATATGAGGAGTGACAGCCAGACTGGAGGGCACAGTGGTTGAGCAGAGCAAGGACCAAGAGGAGCCTTGGGGGATAGCTCAGTGGTTTGAGCATTGGCCTGTTAAACCCAGGGTTGTGAGTTCAATCCTCCAGGGGGCCATTTAAGGAACTGGGGTAAAAATCTGTCTGGGGATTTGTCCTGCTTTGAGCAGGCAGCTGGACTAGATGACCTTCTGAGGTCCCTTCCAACCCTAATCTTCTATGATCTGCGATAAGGTTGTGGATTTTTCCAGTTTTATTGGATTAGACTGCAGGGTCCCCCATGTCACTGGAGAAGATGACTAGGATTTGCTGCAGGCTGAGCAAATTGCAGTGTTGTTGCAAAGTCTCAAGGAGAGTTTGAAGAAGGCCGTGGGATAATCATTTATTTAAGGAGCTGGCATGCCCTACAGAGGGCTCTGAAAAGGGCAAATTTCATTCGGGATTTATTAGCAGGAGTGTCATATGTAGGTCATGGAAAGTAATTGTGCCACTCTACTTGGAACTGGCGAGGCCTCAGCTGAAGTACTGTGTCCAGTTTTGGGCACAAGACTTTAAAAAGATGTGGACAAATTGGAGAGAGTCCAGAGGAGAGCAACAGAAATAAGAGGCTTAGAAAACATTACATGTGAGGAAAGGTTGAAATAATTGAGCATGTTTAGTCTATAGAAGAGAAAACTGTACGTGTGGGAGGGAGGCCATAAGTCTTCAGATATGTATAAGATTATTATAAAGGGGACATGGATCAATTGTTCTCCATGTCCACCAAAGATAGGACAAGATAATCAGCTTAATTTTCAACAAAAATATTGATTATGTAAGCAGTCAGGATAAGCTCTACCCTGACATCTGGTGGAAAGAAGTTCAGAGAGTGTATTTGCATAGGTACGCCCACCCTATCCCAGACTCCCAAGCTGTGGGATTGCTTGGTGACAAATTGCTCACCCTCAGTTGGGTAGTACTGGCTAGACATGGGACATGGGTTCCAAAACCCAGAGAATTGAGAGAGGCTGGGGACAGGTATCTGTGCCTGGTGGTGCAGTCTCCTTGTGGAGCTAGAAGCACCAGTTGCACCCCCTCCTCTCTTCACTGTGGAATGTCAGAGTTGGTTTTTTTTATTCTCTCAAGAATCTAAATACAGGTTATTGAGCTGAATGCCCTTTGGGCTAATGGTGCACTAGCACTGGGGCTCCCCCACTAAGAGCTGAGATCACTAAGAGTTGAAATGACTGAGCTGAGAGCACTGAGCATTGTGCTAACTAGTGGGGGAGCCTGAAGATATGCTGTGGAACAGAGCAGCTGGTGGAGTGGAGCAGTTGCGGGGATGGCTGGTGGCAGCAGAGCGGAGTAGCTGTGGGACGGGTGGCGCGGCCCACAGAGTGAGCAGAGCCGAGCAGTTTTGCAGAGCAGCTCATGGAGCAGAGCAGCTGGTGGAGCGGAGCAGTTTCTGAGGACAGCTGGAGGAGCAGAGTGGAGCAGCTGGTAAAGCGGAGCAGTTCGTGGAGAAGGCGGAAGCAGAACCCATGGAGAGGCAGGGCAGTTGGCCCTGGACCACGTAAGGTGCCCCTTTCTACCCAGGCTGGGGGGGGGGAGAACCTCTACAGATAGACTCTCGAACTCTGGGGTGGCATTGACCAGAGACTTTTGGGTTGTTGGACTTTGGGGTCAATGGACTTAAAACCCTAAGCGGAAAAAGGACAGTGGCAAACGTACTTGGAGGTGGGTTTTTGTTTATGGTTTGTGTTATAACCCTGTTTGTGGTGTTTCTCCAATGGGATGCCACATTGATTCCTTCCTTTATTAAAAAAGATTTTGCTACACTCAGACTCCGTGCTTGCGAGAGGGGAAGTATTGCCTCCTAGAGGCGCCCAGGGGGGTGTGGTATGTGAGTGTCCCAGGTCACTGGGTGGGGGCTCGAGCCGGTTATGCATTGTGTTACTGAAACGGAACCCCTGGATACTGAACCCGGCCCTTGTTGCTGCCAACTAGAGGGGCAGAAGGGTTACATTTTTGGGGGCTCGTCCGGGATCCCTGGGTCAGTACCCCTCGCAAGCACTTGTTGAGTGTTCCACTGTATTGGGAAATAATTATGTTTATATTTTGAGGAAACTACTGTTTGTATAATGGCTAATATGTCGGGTTTGGTGGGCCCCAGTCCTGCAGCCTCTAGCTCAGGGGCGGCAGACTCAGCCTATGATTGGGCAAAAGCACTGGGGCATATATTGGAAAAGATTGTGTTGGCCTATGCTACGTCGAACTCTTGTCGTAAGTTAAGGTTATTTGATGGGGAAGAGGAGTTTGAACTCTGGTCGGAGCATACTACTGAAATGCTGCGGGAGTGGGCCGTACCCGATGTAGAAAAGCGACGATGTCTAATAGAGAGCCTTAGTGGCCCAGCATTAGATGTAATTCGCACCCTGAAGCTCACTGACCCTGAGGTCAGTGTGAAGGACTGCCTAGAGGCCCTTGATAATACCTTTGGGAGCGTAGAGGGCCCTGAGGACAGTTACTGTAAATTCATTAATTCCCGACAGCAAAGGGGTGAGAAAATTTCAGCCTATATACAGAGGCTGGAGAGACTACTTCAGAGAGCTGTTATGAGGGGAGCAGTGACTGCTGAGCAGATGGATCAGACCAGACTGGCTCAAGTTGTAAGAGGGACTCAGTATTGGAACCCGATCCTACTTCATCTCCGACTAAGAGAACGGCAGGAACATCCCCCAAGTTACTCCCAGCTGATAAAGGAGGTCAGGGAAGAAGAAGAAAGGCAGGCAGCCAGCGAGTGTTGGGAAGCCCAAACATTGGAACGAGCCAGTACGACGCCACCGCCAATGGCCAGTGTACTGATGGTGAGCACCACAGAAGAACTTGCCCAACAAATGCAGGTCCTGACAGAACGGATAGCTGAGCTGCAAAGCATCATTGACCAAGCTAAGACTTCCAGGAATAAGGAGCCTCAGACTGTGATGATAGAGAAGTCAGTATCTAGAGTCACCGTCCCACCTCGCCAAATGGAGAAAGGACACTTCTTTTGCTACCGGTGTGGTCAGGATGGGCACAGTGCTGCTAACTGCCATAAGGAAGAGAACCCCTCCTTAGTGTATGAAAAGCTGAGGATCAGTTGGGAGAGATCCAGTAGCTGCCAGAAGGTCCGGGGACGGAGACCACCTAGGCCTAGAGGATTTGAAGATTCCCCCAGAAGAGACCAACCAGCTGGGATCCCTGCAGGACTGATAGGGCCTCGAGCAGAGGTCATGGTGAGGATTGAAGGGGCGGAGTGTAAAGCCGTGCTTGACACTGGATCTCAAGTGACTATTATATTTCAGTCATTCTACCAACAGATGCTTAGGCACCTGCCCATACAGCCACTGACTGGCATTGGTCTGTGTGGCCTCAGCATGGATGAATACCCTTATCAGGGCTATGTCATAGTACACCTGGAATTCCCAGAAGAGATTGCTGGGGTAAGACAGGAGGTGGACACTGCAGCTTTAATATGCCCTGACCCCAAAGGAGCCTCTGATGTGTCTGTGCTAATAGGGACCAACTCCAGCCTCTTTAGGATACTGGCCGATTACTGCAGACAGCGAGCAGGAGACCAATATCTGAATACCTTGGTGATACACACACACTGTGCCGAGGCTTACAGAAAAATTGAGGACACGAGAAAAGTGATGCCTGATTTGCCAGTCGGAGCACTGAGGTATGCGGGCCCGGTCCCTTTAGTGGTGCCTGCCATGTCAGAAAAGGAGGTGATTGTCAGGAGTACCTGCCTAAAAGGCAGTAAGGGAACATTAGCTGTGGTAGAGCAGCCAACCAAAGGAGGGCTCCCAGAAGGAGTGCTGGTTCTCAGCGGAGTCATAACCCTACCTGCTGAAGCCCAGGAGGAGGTGACGATACTGGTTGCTAATGAAACACGCCGTGATGTGTTTGTAAAACCAGGGCAGAAGATTGCAGACATTTTTGAGCCTGAAAGCGTTGTGAGACCCCAGTGTGAAGCTGAAGTTCCAATGATAGATCCTGCGAAGTTTGACTTCGGGGACTCACCGCTGTCTGAGGAGTGGAAGGATCACCTGAGGAAGAAGCTTTGCGAGAGATCCAAAGTGTTCTCACTACATGAGTGGGACGTGGGATGTGCAAAGGGAGTGGAACACCATATCAGGCTACAAGATCCCCGACCCTTCAGGGAGAGGTCTAGAAGGATTGCCCTCTCTGAGATGGAAGACGTGCGCCATCATCTTCAAGAGCTGATCGCGAATGGTATCATCACAGAGTCACGAAGCCCCTATGCCTCACCCATTGTGGTCGTTCGTAAGAAGAGTGGAAAAATCCGGATGTGTATTGACTACCGCACCCTAAACAGGCGCACTACAGTTGATCAGTACACCATGCCTCGAGTACAAGATGCCTTGGACTGTTTGCTGGGTAGTCAGTGGTTCTCTGTGTTGGATCTTCGGAGTGGATACTACCAGATCCCTCTAGGTGAAGAAGATAAGGAGAAGACAGCCTTCATCTGCCCATTAGGGTTTTATCAGTTCGAACGCATGCCCCAAGGGATTTCTGGAGCACCTGCCACATTTCAACGTCTTATGGAAAAAGTCGTGGGAGACATGAATTTACTGCAGGTGTTAGTTTACTTGGATGACCTGATTGTGTTTGGAAGAACCCTGGAGGAACATGAAGAAAGACTTCTTAAAGTGCTCGACAGGTTGGAGGCATACGGTTTGAAGCTTTCAATTGATAAATGCCAGTTCTGCCAAACCTCAGTGAAGTATGTAGGTCACATCGTGTCCCAAGAGGGTGTGAGTACTGACCCCGATAAAATAGAAGCACTCACTACCTGGCCACGTCCCATTAACTACAGAGAACTCAAGACGTTTCTTGGATTTAGTGGTTACTACCGCAGATTTGTGAAGAACTATGCTACGATTGTAAAACCTCTGAATGATCTTACCAGGGGATACCAGTCCAACAAGAACAAATCTAAGACCCAGAATAAGCGGAGGCCTCCAAAGCCGCCTTTGCAGAGACACTATGGCCCCTTCGAACCATTTGGGCCACGGTGGGATGAAAGATGTGAGAGAGCTTTTCGGGAAATCATTACTCGCTTAACTCATGCTCCCGTCCTAGCCTTTGCTGACCCGAGCAAACCGTTTATCCTGCATACTGATGCCAGTTTGGAGGGTCTGGGAGCAGTACTGTATCAGGAAGTGGAAGGCAAACGCAAACCGGTAGCCTTTGCCAGCCGAGGACTGTCTGACAGTGAAACTCGCTACCCCATCCACAAGCTGGAGTTCTTGGCCTTGAAATGGGCCATCACTGAGAAATTCCGAGACTACTTGTACGGTGCTCAGTTCCAGGTGTGGACAGACAACAACCCACTGACCTATGTGTTAACAAGTGCTAAATTGGATGCTACAGGCCAGAGATGGGTGGCCGCCTTGGCTAGCTATGAGTTCAGCATTCAATACCGATCAGGGAGGAGCAATGTAGATGCAGATGCCTTGTCCAGACGTCCGCAGGCACCTGATGTCGCTGTGATACCCACGGATGGCGTGAGAGCTATTTGCAGTGTGAGTCGCCGAGAGCCGGAGTCCCCTGAGAGCCTTCATGGATGTGTTGCTGAAGCTTTGGGCCTACCCCCTGAAGGCGTGCCTTCTGCTTCAGTGAACTATATTGCTTTGGACCAATCTCCCTTGCCCATGCTCAATACGGCTGACTGGCAAGAGGCCCAACTACAAGATGCTGACATTCGTGATACACTACTTGCCAAAAGAGAGGGGCGAGGCCCAGCTGAGGTTGTCCCACCTACCCCAGAGGGCAAACTACTATTGAGAGAATGGACCAAACTAAAACTGATTCAGGGAGTGCTACACCGCACGACCACAGACCCTCTACAAAAGCAACGGAATCAACTAGTGCTGCCAAAAGATTACAGAGCCCTGGCCATGAGGGCCCTGCATGATGACTTTGGACATTTAGGGATGGAGAGGACCCTGGAACTTATCCGCAGTAGATTCTATTGGCCACGGATGGCTGAAGATGTTCGCCGGAAATGTGAGACCTGCGCGCGATGTGTGCAAAGGAAAACTCTGCCCACGAGGGCTGCATATCTGAAGAACATCACCAGCAACAAACCTCTGGAGCTGGTTTGCATTGATTTCTTGTCTTTAGAAGTGGACGAGAGGAATATTGGGAACATCCTAGTAGTGACCGACCATTACACGCGATATGCGCAGGCATATCCCACCCGTGATCAGAAGGCCACTACCGTCGCTCGAGTACTATGGGAAAAATATTTCTCAGTTTATGGATTCCCAGCCCGGATACACTCGGATCAGGGACGAGACTTTGAGAGTCACCTTCTGAAGGAGGTGCTGAGGATAGCAGGAATTAAAAAGTCAAGGACAACGCCTTATCACCCACAGGGTGACCCTCAGCCAGAGAGGTTCAACCGAACCCTTTTAGATATGTTAGGGACTTTGCGGCCAGAGCAGAAGGCAACCTGGAGCCAACATGTCGCATTTCTAGTGCACGCCTACAACGCCACAAAGAACGACGCTACGGGAGTCACCCCATATCTCTTAATGTTTGGGCGAGAACCAAGATTACCCATAGACCTGTGCTTTGGTGTATCCGAGGATGGAGATAGCTATGAAACTCACCAGCAATATCTATCCCGTCTACGAGAAAAGCTGCGGGATGCTTATCACTTAGCTACATCTGCAGCTCAGAAGAATGCAGGCCGCAACAAACATCGATATGATGCTAGGGTGCGTCTGCAAGAACTCCAGCCAGGGGACAGAGTCCTGCTGCGAAATTTGGGTATTGCTGGCAAGCACAAGATAGCTGACAGATGGAAGGCAATACCTTACTTAGTGATGGAAAAGCTAGGAGACCTGCCGGTCTACAAGATCAAACCTGAAGAGGGTACAGGGCAGACCAAGACCGTGCACAGAAACCTTTTGCTCCCTGTGGGGGAATTGGTAGGCAGCCCTTATGAGATTGGCCACAACCGGGCAACTGGGCCGAACAAAGGTGCTGTGCCAAAGCCGCCTTCCAACGTGGACAGCCGGCTCCCTGCAGCTAACCTACCCCTACTCAGCACATCTGAGAGTGAGTCTGAGGAGGAAGACACAACCATGGTGTATCCTGGGATGAAGACAAGATTTCAGTCTCGATCCGCTGAATCAGAAGAGAGCACATCCTCTTCCGCCCTAAACCCTATGGCAGAAGTATTTAGGCCCATTCCTGACATCCCTGAGACACTGGTGGGACCCCCGTGTAATGACTCACACAGACTATTGGACAGTGGTGACATACAGATGGAGGATGTCCAGAGCACCTGCGACCCTCCACTGTTAGAACTAGAAATGCAGGGGCCTATGCCAGTACCCGAGGGGAACTCACAGGAAACTTCCCCATCCGTCACTCAAGAGGATGTCCCTCCTACCATAGCAACAGAGCTTCTCAATAGGCGAGACAGGGTAATAAGACCAGTGAAACGGTTAACTTACGATGCACCTGGGGTGATTAGTGAGGAGCCTATACATTTAGCACACAGGTTTGTGAAAGCTAAAGTGGGCTATCTAATGCCTTTTGGAGGGGACCAATAAGTTGGTATAGTAGGGAATGTGATTTGTCGGGACGACAAATTCTTGGCTGGGGGGAGGATGTAAGCAGAGTCAGGATAAGCTCTACCCTGACATCTGGTGGAAAGAAGTTCAGAGAGTGTATTTGCATAGGTACGCCCACCCTATCCCAGACTCCCAAGCTGTGGGATTGCTTGGTGACAAATTGCTCACCCTCAGTTGGGTAGTACTGGCTAGACATGGGACATGGGTTCCAAAACCCAGAGAATTGAGAGAGGCTGGGGACAGGTATCTGTGCCTGGTGGTGCAGTCTCCTTGTGGAGCTAGAAGCACCAGTTGCACCCCCTCCTCTCTTCACTGTGGAATGTCAGAGTTGGTTTTTTTTATTCTCTCAAGAATCTAAATACAGGTTATTGAGCTGAATGCCCTTTGGGCTAATGGTGCACTAGCACTGGGGCTCCCCCACTAAGAGCTGAGATCACTAAGAGTTGAAATGACTGAGCTGAGAGCACTGAGCATTGTGCTAACTAGTGGGGGAGCCTGAAGATATGCTGTGGAACAGAGCAGCTGGTGGAGTGGAGCAGTTGCGGGGACGGCTGGTGGCAGCAGAGCGGAGTAGCTGTGGGACGGGTGGTGCGGCCCACAGAGTGAGCAGAGCCGAGCAGTTTTGCAGAGCAGCTCATGGAGCAGAGCAGCTGGTGGAGCGGAGCAGTTTCTGAGGACAGCTGGAGGAGCAGAGTGGAGCAGCTGGTAAAGCGGAGCAGTTCGTGGAGAAGGCGGAAGCAGAACCCATGGAGAGGCAGGGCAGTTGGCCCTGGACCACGTAAGGTGCCCCTTTCTACCCAGGCTGGGGGGGGGGAGAACCTCTACAGATAGACTCTCGAACTCTGGGGTGGCATTGACCAGAGACTTTTAGGTTGTTGGACTTTGGGGTCAATGGACTTAAAACCCTAAGCGGAAAAAGGACAGTGGCAAACGTACTTGGAGGTGGGTTTTTGTTTATGGTTTGTGTTATAACCCTGTTTGTGGTGTTTCTCCAATGGGATGCCACATTGATTCCTTCCTTTATTAAAAAAGATTTTGCTACACTCAGACTCCGTGCTTGCGAGAGGGGAAGTATTGCCTCCTAGAGGCGCCCAGGGGGGTGTGGTATGTGAGTGTCCCAGGTCACTGGGTGGGGGCTCGAGCCGGTTATGCATTGTGTTACTGAAACGGAACCCCTGGATACTGAACCCGGCCCTTGTTGCTGCCAACTAGAGGGGCAGAAGGGTTACAATTAGATATTAAGAAAAACTTTCTAACTATAAAGATAGTTATGTGCTAGAACAGGTTATTCTGGGAGGTTGTGGAATCCCTGTCACTGGAGGTTTAAGAACAGGTTAGATAAACATTTGTCAGGGATGGTCTAGGTATATTTAATCCTGCCTTGGTGCAGAGGAATGGGCTAGATGTTCTCTTGAAATCCCTTCCAGTCCTACATTCCTGTAATTCTATGATATAGCCATGGTAATGTGATGGGTAATCTGGGAGGAGTTGAATCAGATTGGGGAACTCCACCCATTTCTAGACTCAAACTTGAATCAAACCTCTTTTTAATGTTCTGAAACATTTGGATAAGTTTTTTTCCCCATCTGCTAGTGTTTCTCTCTGTCAAAAACTTAAATATCATGAGATCCTATTCTCAGAAGAGATTCAGCTAATTTGTATAAGTTTTAGATATCTTTATCCTGGACAGACTAAAGAAAGCAGTAGATACAATACTATGACAAGAACAGGAAGGCTGTGTAACTCTGTCAGTCAGCGCTCTACATGAATTCCATAGAATTCCAAAAAGCCTTTGACACGGTTGATAGAACTAATGGAAATTGCTATGCCACTATGGAATCCTCCAGAAGTTTGTGAATAGCATTCCTATCTTCTATGAAAATAGCAAAAAGAAATAGGAAGAAATTCTTTAAAATACTAGGAGCAACAAAAAAGAAAGTGCAGAGCCTCTGCTTAGCAGGAACGGAGAGCTAATATCTGATTAATCAAATTGGTTGGATTGTTTAATGCTTATTTTGCTTAAGTCTTCACTAAAAACGCCAGTGGTTACCAGATACTCAACACAATTAATATTTACAACAAGGGGGAAGGAATGCAAGTCAAAATAGGGAAAGAACAGGTTAAAGAATGTTTAGATAAGTTAGATGTATTCGTGTTGTCTGAGCCTGATGAAATTCATCCTAGGGAACTTAAGGAGCTAGTTGAAAAGAATCTCAGAACCATTATTATCTTGCAGAACTAATTGAGGATGGGTGAGGTCCCAGTTGACTGGAGTGCAAACATAGTACCTATTTTTCAAAATGGGAACAAAGAGGAGCTAGGGAAATATAGATCAGTCAGCCTAACTTCAATACCTGGAAAGATACTGAAACAAAATAACAATCAATTTGTAGGCACTTAAAGGATAATAGGATTATAAGGAATAGCTAGCATGGATTTGTAAAGAACAAATAATGCCAAACCAACCTAATTTCCATAAAGAACAATGCAAAATACTGCAGTTAGGAAGGAAAAAATCAAATGCACAACTACAAAATGGGAATAACTGGCTAGGTGGTAGTACTGCTGAAAAGGATCTGGAGGTTATAGTGGATCACAAATTGAATATGAGTCGACAATGTGATGTAGTTGTGAAAAAGTCTATCATCATTTGGGGTATGTATTAACGGGTGAGTCGTATGAAGACACAGGAGGTAATTGTCCTGCTCTACTCGACACTGGTGAGGTTTCATCTGAAGTACTGTGTCCAGTTCTGAGTGCCACACTTTAGAAAAATGTGGACAAAATTGGAGAGAGTTCAGAGGAGAGCAACAAAAATGATAAAAGCTTCAGAAAATCTGACCTATGAAGAAAGGTTAAAAAATCTGAACATGTTTAGTCTTGAGAAAAGAAGTCTGAGGGGGGACCTAATAACTGTCCTCAAATATATTAAGGGCTTTTATAACGAGGTTGGGAATCAATTGTTCTGTGTCTCCACTGCAGGTAGGACAATAAGTTATGGGCTTAATCTGCAGCAAGGAAGATTTAGTTTAGATTTTGGAAACAAATTTTTAACTGTAAGGATAGTTAAGCTTTGGAATAGGCTTCCAAGGGAGGTTGTGGACTCACCATCATTGAAGTTTTTTAAGAACAGATTGGACAAACTCCTGTCAGTGATGGTCTAGATTTACTTGGTCCTGCTTAAGCTCAGGGGGCCAGACTTGATGGGCTCTTGAGGTCCATTCCAGCCTTCTATTCCTATGATTCTGTTACATACTTAGTAATACTTAACAAACTGAGTAAGCCATTCGAGGTAACTGTTGGCATTAGACAAGGATGTTTTATGTCACCCAGGAACTTCCTATTGGTAATGGGCAGAGTAATATGAAAGATCACAGAACAACTAAGGAGCATACAGTGGACTTTCACACAGAAGGTAGAAGACTCGTCATTGCAGATGACCTAACCTTCCAGTCACAGATATATGCAAGCTAAAACAAATGCTCTCCAGACCTATGCCCAGTTAGTTTGGCTTAAAACCAACACAGAGAAACCTGTGAGAATCAACACACAGCAAGGAACACCAATAACACTTTCTGGGGCTGACATAGAAGAGGTTCATTCTCAATAACATCGTAAACAGAACAGGTGGAACAGATGAAGACACTCAAGCCAGAATAACAAAAGCCAGACATGCCTTTGGAACCCTAAAGCTGATCTGGAGAAACAGAAACCTTGCCCTCTGAACCGGGGTGCTGGAACAATTTGTATTGTGGGGGCTGAGAGCCATTGAACCAAACTGTAAACCCTGTTGTTAATAGAAATCACTTCAAGACAGAGGATGTGGCAGCACCCTTAGTTCCAGCATCTATGCTTTGAACTAAATTCTGAATATTTGACACATTTGTAAAGTCTATCTTACTATATGGCATTGAAACTTGGAGACTGATCTAGACCTTACTATCTAAATTACAGGTTTTTTATAAAGAGCTGCCTTAGACAAATCCTCAACATCAGATGGCTAGAAAAAAATCAGAAATGAGGAGCTTTGGAGCAGGAAAACAGAAACTGATAGGACAGGAAATTATGGAATGAAAATGGAGATGGCTAGGACACACATGGAGGAAAGAACTGAGCAATATAACAGGACAGAAATTTCCAGGGCAAGAGGTGACAAGGTAGACCAAGGACAACTTGGAAACACACAACAGAAGCAGAACTAAAGGTCATTAAAATAAAATGGGAAGAAGATAAGACGGCAGTAAGAGGCTGCCAAAGTTGGAAGGCAGAGGTGAAAGCCCTATGTTCCAAGTCCTTGAGGTAGGTATTATAAAGAGTATATGTACCTTTCGTAGCTTAAGAAATGGAGGCTCAGAGTCACACAGCAAGTCTAGGGCAGTAGAATCTAGCCGTCTTGGTTCTCATTCCAGTTTTTAACCACTAGAAAGTACTTCCTTACTTTAGATCAAAACCATACTTGAACATGTAAACTTTTTTTGGAATATTTATCCATCACTACTGCCATCATTCCAGCATATTACCCAAATCCCTTTCAGTGCTGCATATCAACATCTGTCTGAAAGCTAAAGGTTGACCATCTTCCATGTCCTTAGTAAAAGGGAAGCTCATTTTAGTCAATAATTTGTAATTACATTGATCATATCTGCATTCTGCAATATGACCTGAAAATTGAAACTGCCCTTGGGTCTTTTAGGTTTGAGTAGGCAATGAGTAAATGATTATTAGCTGGTTGTCTGCAATACTGTTGTTTTCACTATTCTTAATAAGATCTGACAATATGCTTGGCAGTGTTCAACGCAAAAGTGAAGGCAGTCCCTGTACTGAGGCGCTTACAGTTTAACAAAGACAGAGAAAAGAAAAGTATGCACAGTCTTTTGCTACTTCTTTTAGGAATTATTAAAGAAGTAAGTTTATGTCAATGGAATGCAAAACAAGATTTTATTGCAAACAGCTCGCAATTGGTATTGCGTTGATTTACTCCAGAAATTAGCTCTTTTTTTTTAAAAGAGTAATATTTTTGATCGACAGTGGTTTCTCTTTTCCTTGTTTCCTTTTTTAAAATTTAGCTGAGTGGTGAGAATGTGTTAATTTATAACCTCGTAGGTGGCAAAAAGTTAATGGAAATACAGCACAAACACAAGTCTCGGGGAATTAAAGGCCTCTAGTTAACCACAAAACAAGACCCAATTCTTTCACAGGAATGCAATCAAATTGTTTATAGTCATAAGGAAAAACATAAATTAAAATTTACTGCAGAGTACAGTTTGTGTGTGATGTGGATGCACAGAACCCTTGGTAATAAGCAAGTCTACCCTCAGGCATAGTTTCATAACTTAGTACTGTGTATTATGGTTTACTACTTAGATTTAAAAAGTTGTTTAAATAGATGTTAACTTCAGAATCATGTGAGATGATAAACATATTTAAGTGTTGACACTGAAACAATGTAGAATTGTTATAATGTATTTTTTATATAGTGCCTTAGGTATACATTATCCCTTGCAAACGTATAGGAACACAAGAGCCAAGATTTCCAAAAATGGGTTCCAAAAATTAGACTCCTATGTTAGTTTTAGGCATTTATGTGAGTGATCTTATTTTCAAATCTTAAGCATTCAGAGCAGCTCACATTAAATTAAGTGACAGCCACTGGGTAGTTAGCATTCTTGAAAACCTGGCCATTTATTTGGACGCCTAAATATGTACACTATAGCATAACTTTAGGTTCTTGTTTTGGAAAATGTTGGTCCCTGTCCCTGCTCTGAGGAGCTTACACTCTAATGTAGGCAGATCTGATGTAAAGGTCATGATAGGCTAGGTTTCTAGTCCAGTCCTGCAATACTTCGCTTTAGTGGGAGGTTTGGGTGTGCAATGACTGGACCAGTAATGCTTACAAGATCAACAGTGAACATAGGGACAGAGGAGAAGAGGTCAGCCATGAAATGCTAGAAAAGAGTAATGAATTTTAAGGAGGGTTTTAGATGGTGAGATGGGAAAGAAGAGGCTATTCCCAGTGACAAGGTGAGGAAACGTGTGTGTAAGGAAACAAAAGAGATCACAAAGAAGAGAGAATTGGGTGGAGCATGTTTGATGCAAAGGGAATGGAGCTGAAAAAAACAAACTGACTGTCATAAACAGATAGCTAAGGGTTAATGTCTCTTTCACCTGAAGCACCTGACCAGAGGACCAATCAGGAAACAGGATTTTTTCAACTCTGGGTGGAGGGTTTTTTGTGTGTGAGTCTTTTGTTCTGGGTCTTCTGCCTGAATCTCTCTCAGCTAGAGAAGGATTTTTCTACTTCCTGCTTTCTAATCTTATGTTTCCAAGTTGTGAGTACAAAGTTGGGTTTTTGTTTTGTATTTACATGTCTATAGTTGCTGGAGTGCTTTAAATTGTATTCTTTTGAATAAGGCTGTTTATTCATATTTCTTTTAAGCAATTGACCCTGTATTTGTCACCTTAATACATAAAGAAAAAAAATACATACAAATGGTCTCTCTGTATTAAGGTGACAAATACAGGGTCAATTGCTTAAAAGAAATATGAATAGACAGCCTTATTCAAAAGAATACAATTTAAAGCACTCCAGCAACTATAGACATGTAAATACAAAACAAAAACCAACTTTGTACTCACAACTTGGAAACATAAGATTAGAAAGCAGGAAGTAGAAAAATCCTTCTCTAGCTGAGAGAGATTCAGGCAGAAGACCCAGAACAAAAGACTCACACACAAAAAACCCTCCACCCAGAGTTGAAAAAATCCTGTTTCCTGATTGGTCCTCTGGTCAGGTGCTTCAGGTGAAAGAGACATTAACCCTTAGCTATCTGTTTATGACACTGACATATAGAGCAGAGCAATGGAGTGTGGATAAGTCAAAGAAAAATTAATTTCCATTAGAGCTTGGAATACTGTGTAAGGCAAAAGGCCTTTATCCATATGGTGACAGTCTTTGAGTTACACATGCAGGACTTGAAGGTGTTATGTCATCTTCCAAAGTGGGATTCAGAAGCGTGTTCTGTGGCTGACATCAAGAGCCATGGGCTTGATCCAAAGCCCACTGAAGTTAATAGGAGCCTTTCAGACCCTATCTACATGCAACAATTCATGAAAATGAATGTACTGTGTGTTCTGGTTTCAAACAGAAATTGAAGAGAATATGAATGAGAATTCTGACATTTGTTTGGAGATTTCTGCATAAATAGGGCATCCATCTGTGTGTTCCTCTGTGAAGGTCAAATTATTAGAGCCCCAGTCCACAGAAGTAAACCAGAGTCTTGGGCCCCAGAACTGCACAAAAATGTGTAAGAAATACTTCTTTGATTCCAGACCAAGTTTGAATCCGACTAGTTTCAGTATTGACAATAATGGTCTCTCTCTGTTTTGGCTATGAGTTACTTGTGAGACTTTTCAATTAAGTTTTTGCAATGAAAGGGGAAATCATTAGCTAATATGTTGCTGCTTTTATGGTAAGATAACCTAAAACGAATTGTTTAGTTTCTAAATAACCTCTTATGTGCTATTTTCCTTGTTCATCTTAGCAATTAACTATAATTACTGATAAAACAAACTTCTTAAATATCTTACATTTTTAAAGACAAAAATATACAAGCACCATGGTAGGCAATTACTCTTATCCAATATGCTGTGGGATCCAATATAAAGCTGAGTAAAAAGGACAAATAAATTAAAATATTAATTGAGAAAAAAATCATTAAAATCAATAGGGACAGGGGGGCAGAGGTTGACAAGTGTTAGTTCTTATTTGATGTAATCAGATTACATTTCTAATAAATACAATAATACATGTATTTGGCTGGAAGATGAATACAGTAGAATGAATAGTGAAATGGAATCACATGTTACTTCAATGAATTCCAAGGGATTTTCATTTTGCTACCTTATGGGAAAGTCAGGGATCCAGTAGAAACTGGTCTAAATATTTGTAGAGACAAGGTGGATGAGATAATACTTTTATTGGATCACCTTCTGTTGGTGTGAGAGAGAAGATTTTGAGTCTGCACAGAGCTCTTTTCATGTTTTCTGACCCTCAGGTGAAGAAGAGCTCTGTATAAGCTCGAAAGGTTGTCTCTCTCACCAACAGAAGTTGGTCCAATAAAAGATATTATCTCATCTATCTTGTCCCTCTATTATCCTGGGACCAACATGGCTACAACCACCCTAAATATTTGTGGAATTCAGCAGAAAATGATACCCTTCCACAACTATTTTGAACCATCTTATAGAATTCTATACAAGTGATTCAATTCTCTAATCATTCTATAGGATGATGCAAAAGGTCTGTAGATAGGCTGTCATATTCTGTTAAATTCTATAGGACTTTTCCTTAAGTGGAATAGATAGATAGCTTTTTCCTTCAGCTATAAGAAGGTTCCACTGTAAAAGGGATTAGCACCAGCTCCTCTGCTTAGTCAGAAGAGTTGAAGTAGGTTAGAGCGCTGGCTGCCTTCAAACATGAGGTAAAAAGATGATTTTCTGGAGCTGTGCTGTAGTGAATCTCTGCTCATAGTAAAATTGTTTTAAGTTTATTAAAGCCCCCTAAAAAAAGTCAGAGCAAGCAGGTTTCCTTGTATATTCCATGCTGTTTGCTAATAGCCCAATCCAACTCCCATTAAAATAAATTGCAAAACTCTCACTGACTTTAATGGGAGTTGGATTGAGCCTGAAACAACTAAATGGTAATATCAGTTACAAAGTAGCCTACCAGGAGAGAGCTGTCGGCAAGCAGGGAGGCATTTCTGTGGATGCTAAATTAACATGGTATTTCATGTTCTCTCTAGCTGTCCACATTTTGGATATTTACACTTTTTGTCCTGTAGTCTTAATCATTTTTGAGTTAACAATGTTCTCTAGCTTTCTGTGAAGAGTGCTAATCAGAGATCTTTTGGGGATCAATCCAAGATACTCCTCTCCTCACCACTATGGTCAGTGATTTGGCTGTCAGGAGGAAAGTACTTCAACATGCTCTTGGAGGGGTGTTCCATCTTCCTCATTCATTGTGAAGTAATTAGTTAGATCCCATATTAATGCCTTTACACACAACACAAAATTCTACTATGAAGTTGATTTTGAGTAAGATTTGACAGAGATTTGAGTTGCCTATTGAATCAGTGTCACAATTTTCCCCAGCTTTGGTGGGCTGGCTGAGGGCTTGCTCCTCAGTGAATTCACCAAGTGTAGCTATACCAAGTGAACCAATAAAGCACATGCATGCACTGGAGTAAAAAGCTATGCTTTGCTTTGTTTGCTGATATAAAAAAATTGCTTTGGGATCTTAATCCAAAGACCACTGAAGTCAGCGGAAAGGCACAGTGAATTTTGAATCCGACCCTAGTCACTGCAGTCTACCTGACATGGCTTGACATGCAAAACTGTACTGAAGTCCATCAGCAGCCTAGGAAGAAAGCTATGTGACCAGTGCAGCTCAGGAGAGTTGAAATGTTTATTTGCTAGAATTTTGAAATACTATCAAATGGTTCACTAGAGGTCTGATAATCTGTAGCTAAGTACCAAATTACATAGCCCAACCCAAATTTACAGTACCTTATATGTTTATGAAATGCCTTAGGGCATTTTGCAGAAAGCCTGCTCATTTATCCATTCTGGCAGCTGTCATACCAGCATGCATATATTTTGGTGTGGGTTGCTTTTTCATTTTAGAATTGTTAATATTTTATATTTAACAGGCTGTTTGACATTAGCATAACAGGAGGAAAGTTGCTTGTGATTTTTCTCTGAATCTAAGTTATGCTTAGTTAAAACTGACTTTCTGAAAAACCTTTTGACTTCTTAAGAGCATCTGAAATGTGCCAGATGACTGATGGAAAGTTTCAATTGTTCTCTTCATTTCTGAAGAATAACGGAGGAACAGGCAATTGAATTTTTAATTGGACACATTTTTTAAATAGTTCTTGTGCACAGATCATCAATACAGCTAATTACTGTATGTGGACATATAGTTTCACCTTTATTTAGAAAGAAAAGAGATTATACAAGACAAGGAAAGAGAATGGTATCTTCTTAAAATCAATCTCCTTTACAAAGAACCCAGCTCCACTCCAGAAACCTTTTATATTTACAAAATTAATGTTTTATTGAAGAAATGGTATTTCCCTGTTTCTTCCCCATCATTATGTGACCAAGATATTTGTCTGGAAAAAGAAGTGCAGTGTTCCCTAAGCAGTCTTCCGCCTCTGCCTGATTCTTTTAGTGATGTCTGGACAACTCTTGTCACTCAGCTTATCATGGATACAATTCTGGTGTCTGCGAAAGAGAGGGCAATTCTGGCTGTTGAAGTCAATGGGAATTGCCATGGTTACAGATATAGGATGGCAGGGCCGTCTCTCTGCATCCATGTCTGAGGAAGGCCATGCCTCCTTGCAGTTTGGGTCTGCTAAAGCCTTCTCCAAACAGGGAAAAGCGGGGGAATTAGCAGTTCTCAAGGGGTTTATCCTGCAAACAAGGTGGGGACACAGTCTGAGCTCTGGCCTGTAACCAGGAAGAGTGGTAGCAGTCTATCTGCCTAGCTATTAAGCAGGGTGGCGTAACCAACAGTTAAGGGTCTGGTCTGCAGCCAAGCAGAACAGCAGCAGTTTATTCACTCAGCAGCACCCAGCCAAGGCTCTGACCTGCAAAGCAGTCTATTCATCCCACCTTTAAGCAGTCCAAGGCAACAAGCAGTCAGGATTCTGGCCTGCAATCAGGCAGAGCTGTAGCCCCAGTCTAGTCTATGGGGTTCAGGTTCGGGGTGAGCAGAGGAGCACAGGCCTCCTAACCTACAGAAGAGGAGCATTGTCACCCCAGTGGTTGGGTGGCAGGGGAGATGCAGGCCCACCAAACTCTACCAGATCCCAACCCAGGACCCTAACAGTGGCAGAGTAGTCTGCCACTGGGTCAGCATGGATCCACCCACAACATCCTGACCTGATTTCAGGCTCACTCTCTAGCAGACTATTGCCTAGTTCCCCTGAGTTGTTTCCTTCTCTCCCCCTTGGGCATACTTGGATCCGGGGCTCTTCTTCAATCTCCCCAGGGTACACTGCCAAGGGTAGCAGTAGTAGTTCCTCCACATGAAGAACATCAGGGCTCCTTGGAAGCTCATGCTGGTCCTTGGGGTAACAGCAGTTTGCTTTAGGGCTCCACTCCAGCAGCAAGGAAGAAGCATCTCTCTCCTCCAACAGCTTCCTCCCAGCTGAGCTTCTGGGCCAGCCTTTATATTTCCCCTTTCTGTCCTGCCCCTCTGCTTCCAGCATGCAGGGTGTGGCCCTCCTGGCTCCACCCACCAGGCAGCTTGCAGTGTTCCATCCGCGTCTGCATCTGAGAGAGGCCACGCCTCCTCGCTACAACGGAACACTAGTTTTACAGGAGTTTTGCCGTTGACCTCAATGGGAGCGTGATGGGATATATCAGACCCTCTGAGGCCCCCTGCTGTAGACCTTGTGACTCTGCCACCCACTCCCCCAGAAAAGGGCAGTGGAGAGGGTCCTCCAGGCTGCCTAGAGTGGCTGTGTGGGAGACAGCCAGTTGGGGCCCAGCAGGTCAATATAAGAAGAGCTGCAGGGCCAGCATAAGTTTAGTTCCTTGCTAGAGATGGAGAAGTGTGGATGGTATGTTGCTGGCTGAGGGAGCTCAGTTGAGGTAGTGCTGCCCAAAGCCAGGGAGAGTGAAAAGGGGCCCTGAACTGGTTGTGGGGACTCTATCAGGACAAAGCCTTGAGGTAAGGGTGAAGATGGTACAGGTCGACAAGGAAGTGGCCCATGGAATTACAGCAGCATTTTGTCTTAGATAAAGGGACACAGCAGACAACTGCTATCTACAAGGTATCTGGGCTGGGACCCAGAGTAGTGGGTGGGCCAATGTCCCCCCAAACCCCAATTAGCCACTAGGGGAAGTGGCTTGGATATTAAGGCACCCTAGAGAGGGGAACTGAACTGGAGTGGTCCAGCTGGAGAGACCCTAAGAGAGTGACGACTTTGTTGGCAGGGAGGGAGCCCTGGGGCACTGCTGTATCCTGGAACAGGGACAATTTGTGGGAGACATTACAGAGGGTGGTGAGAGATCCTTATTAGACTTGTACCCTGGTAGGGGGTTTGCTTTGCGTTCATCACACAGACAGAGTGTGTATGACTTGGCTGGAGGGCTGAGTTACTGTAGTGTAGACATACCACAGAGAGAGAGTGCAGGCACACATACTCGGCTAAGGGGGTGCTTATGAGAGGTGAGTGAACCCTGTTACAGGAGTAGGATATGGCCATGAATCAGGCTAGAGATGGCCAGGGAGTTGTTAGTAATTAGGAAGCAGGAAGTCTCTGCTGAAAAACAATAATGGCTAGCTTGTGTCTTAGCCTGCAGTGGTGCATGAGAAAGGGAAGAAGACTAAGGAGCCTCCCTTTCCACTTTGTGCCTTTGCACAAAGGCCGAGCGCAATCCCAGCCCTATCACATATGGTGTAGATGGCCTATAACTAGCATTGACAGTAATGTTAGGCTCGTTAAAGGAGATGGGTTTAGATGTTGCAAATGGTGGCGCTTCCCATCCTTCCTTTGTCATAGCCAGCAGATGGAAAAGAGATGGAGGGAACATGCTAGACTTTTCCGAAGGAAATGGTAGCAATTGTACTCCCAGGAGCATTGTGCCAACTTCAGAGCAATGTGTCTGGGTTTTCTCACTGGGGTGGTGGACTTCCCCATCCCGTATCCGATGGGGCTGTCTTAAGGGCACCATCTAACCTGTGATCTTAGAAATTTGTGATTACAAAAACAAATACAGCAAAAGAGATGATAACTAATGGATTATTTGCAAAAGCAGATGCTATTTTTGTAGGCAGTGGGTCCTTTCCTATTCCTAACTGCAACTTTCAGCCATAACTCTGAAAAAGGAAAGGATGTGGATTGAATGTTTTCTTGAGGACAAGTTTGAAAAGCATGATTCCATGCTGAATTACTATATAAGTCTATTTACATCTGAAATCGTGGAGTGTGTTGCAGTACCACAACACAGTCTTTTTTCCTTTATAAATTGCACTTGGCATGACATTCCCTTCTAGAGAGCTCATGATAACGAGGGGACATTGCATTAGTGGTGGAAAGAGACAGTCTTGTATATGTCATGATCAAGTGGTGATCTGGTGAAATATTTGCTCAAAGAGAATAAGTCTAGCTAAGAATGTTAGAACTAACAAACATCACCAGTCCATAAGCAAAACTGTAGAAACACAAGGTTTCACTCAAATCAATGAAGTTACAGATGTGACACTGTAATGAGAGGAGAAGTGCTTCCCGATTTATATCAGGCCCGAAGTTTTTGGGTTCATCTGAACCAGAAACTTAAAATGGAAAGGAGAGGGTCCTGAAATTGCAATCCAGACCTGCCGGAAATATTCACCAAAAGCCATATGAACGAAAAGTGGCTGATTCTGCCTATTTCTAGTTCTGATTATGTTCAGGCTTGTAAAACTCTAAATGTACATGAAACTACTGCATTTTACCTTATTTTTTTATACTTGTACTGAAGGTATTAAAAAAATGCATGAAAAGAGCAGAGCTCCTTTTAGTGTCAATGGGAGTTTAGTGAATCAAGGGGGAAATAGACCCCATAGGATGTAATTGTCCACATTTTTAACCTACTATTTAATGGATTTTATATCTTTTTTTATGAAAACTTTTTTATTATTAATAGTGTGCTCGAAAGAAACTAATGAGCTGTAATAAATTTGCATACTTATGAAGCCTGATCATTTATTCATGGAGATGGCACAGAGAATGAAGGGCTAGCATTAATTCTGCTAGAAGTTAGTCGAGAATACATGCTGTTCCTCACTGTGTCTGCTTTAGAATGCTCTTCACTTTAGTTTTCACTGAAGAAAAATACAGGCAAATTCCATTTAAAGAGAATTTCCTTTTTGGAATGTTTCGCTAATTGATAAATAGCCCTGAAGTCTGATTCACATGGCTGTTCATATGAGGTATTGCAATAACTTAAAGTTTTCAATACCTAAAATTTTCGAAATATGGGAAGAAACCCAGGCTTTATTGAATAACTGCAGATATGTTTGTCTTGAGTACAGGTGGCAGGAGTAGACATAGTATTATTTTGTATTTTAATTGGCATTAATTTAGCACTTTCCATATTATTTAGAACAATGAATTATATGCTTGTAGCTCATTGATTGTATGCAGGCAAATGTAGGAATTGTAATATAATCAACAATATGTCATCTAAAACTATATAAGCTTTTCTATTTCAGCAGTAGTTATAGTAACTAAGGTGAATACTATCTAGGGCACCATGACACATTAGCATTGCAACAGCACTAAATATATGAGCAGAAGTAATCAGAGCAAGCTGAAAACAACAATAATAGCGATGTTATTTAGCCCTTATTGCATTTTCAATCTTCTAAACATGACATAAGCTTAAATCCTCACATCACTTCCTTTGAAATATGGTGGGTATTATCAGAGCAAGGCAATCAACTTGCAATAAATAATGTATTGATGAATGCAATCCTTATTCCTGATTACAAAGTGTCCATATACAGACTACAGTTTTTACGAAATTGGGGGCTATTTAGATTGTCAATTAGTATTTTGTATGGAACAGATTTCAGGCCATGGATTCCTTCCAAATTGTGTGCTGTGAGAATTGTATTGAATATTTTATTTTCACAATTGATATTAGAGCTGTATGACAGGTAGCCTAAGCCATATGGTATTGTTTCTTTTCCCCAGACTACAAGGCCCAACCTTCATGAGAAACTACTTCCACCAATGCAGATATCATTTAGCGTAATGAGTGAATGAATCTCTCTTCTGGGCCTGAAATTTTGTTAATGTTCATATTAACAAAACTTTGTTCACACAAATGTTTATGCGCAGTAAATAAAACAGAGATGTAAACTTTGTGTAAGAACAATTCTATTTTAATGTCACTGGCTGTTCAAGGGTGCTGTTCACTCAGCTCTAAATTATTTATCTCATGGGAAAATTGAAGTAAAGAAACTAAGCAAATTGCAAAAAGCTGAAAGAGTCAGCTTAGAAGTGTAAAGAAATTTGACCTTGAATGTTACCTGAAGATGTGCAAGGGCAAGCAACGCGAAATGTACATTCCTGTTTCATGTTTATTAGAGAGTGTAAGGCTGGAATAGAAGAAGGGTGGCAAAATTCAGGAGTCTTAGTGCTTGGGATTGGTTTGGACTCATTTCTAATTAAAGTGGTCCAAAATATCACCAAAGCAATTTCTTAGTTTACAAATGTTAAAGTGCCAGCGCTACTTAATTTTCCATAAAGTTCTAATTGGAGAGAACTCTGTTGGACTCAACCTCTAAGATGATACACACTATAAATGACTAGTAACAAGCATCAGTGCCTGTGTTAATCATTCTAATTCAGCTCCATGTGTTTAGGCAGCACTACAGTGCATGTTATTTTTACTACGTAAGTAATACAAATGGTGGAAGTCTAAAGCGCCAGATTTGCTTTGCAACCCTCTTTTTTTCTTTATCAGAAACTACTACTTGAAAATAATCTTTTCAATAACAGGGAAAAAATTGACCTATTTTTCTCCCATACAATTGTCAGCATTTGTGGGTATCCAGATATGTTGTGAATAGGTTTTCGTGCCTAAAATAGCTCCAGAAACATAGCAACCTACAGAGACTAACAGCAGAGCTGGGGACATTTATGCTTATTCTTTTAAACCTTGGTGGTAATAATTTTTCCTTCCCAGAAGTACAGAATTATGGGGACTATGCTCAGAGACTATTTTGCAATCCAACAAAGACCTTGAAGTTGCCAGGTTTAAATAGATTTTTTTTTAATACTGTACAGTATTGACTCATTTCTCTTGCTTCATAAAGAAATTAAGATAATCACAGCTGGGTTAAATTGTAAGATCTGCTGAGCTGTCATAGTTCATTGGCTGTATTGGTGCTATTGTTACATTAGCAGGGAATATGTTCAGTTGTAAATAACTGGAGGTAAACAAAGCATAAAGTTACAATTTGTTGGGGTCTATTTGGACAGAAATAATAGTCATGCTTAACAAGATCACATAATGAGTGTAACAAAACAATGATGTTTTCTAGTATTTTTATTGCAGTGCCAAAGAAAAAATAGGCCTCAGTAATAGGATGCCAGTTAGACATAATTAAACATAAAACAATACCACAGAGCAAAATGTTTCTAACCACTATGGCTTTTTGTACACACAGACATTTCCTATACAATTACATACATTCAGTCAGAGTGACTTATTTTAAATTAAGGACATGACAAACCAAGGAGAAACTGTCTTCATGAAACAGTAGCACGTGTTTCTCCTCTGTGACAGTCTGCACAGAACTGAACAACTCCAGAATTGAGTCCTTTATTCACACTGCAGATCTCTGTTGTTTGGTTTGCACTTATTCTGCATGCAGAACTCACATTAGGCTAAACTCTTCCTTAGGTGAAGAGAACGTAAATGGCTGAGAATGATCAGAGTATTCAGTAGAGAATTAACATGCTATCTTCAGGATGTTTTAAACTCAACTGAATTACCAGGTGACCCTACTAGCTATTGGAATCACGCCACAGGTAAGCTTGTTGAGAAAAACCAAAAATTATTTGTCATGAGTCTATAACTTTGAGATTTGATAATTCCAGTGAATCAATTGGACAAAACCCTCCTCAAAGCCAGAAGATGACAATAATCATGCTTTTAAAAAGTAGGAACCTAAAGTTAGGGGCTTTTGAAAATCCCATTTATATGATTTAAGAACACATGTCCCGGTAGGCTTTTAAATAAATGATTTGGTTTTCCAAAATGCTGGCCACCCAGTTGTTCTCACTGCGTTGTTTGGACCTGTAATTTCTGTTAAATATTATTTTCAACCCTAACAGGAAGACAGACAAGAGACCTAGATCAGGTTCTAGGCAGAAGCTGTATGGTAAAGTAGGGAAAGACATATTAACTATGCAGCTGGAACAGTTTTCCTTCTTCTAAAGAAGTTCCTTGCCCAATATTAAAAGAAAGTGACTCTTTCTGTGACTCTACCTTTGTCATATAACACAGAAAACTGATTTCAATGGAAGTAAAGAGGAGTCTATACAGTGTCTAATAATTTATTAGGGGGAAGAATAGTCTTAGGCCTGATCTACACTACATGATTAAATGGACACAAGACAGCTAGGTCATGTTGACCTAGCTGTGGATTTGTCTATATTTAAATTTCGCTCCCACTGATGTAATTTCCTTGCTGCACTGACTTAATAATACCACCTTCCTGAGTGGCATGGAGTCAAAGTTGATATAGTTAGGTTGACATAGTGTCAGTGTAGACACTGTGTTACTTACATCAACTATTACTGGCCTCCAGGAGATGTCCCAGAATGCCCTTCTCTGACTGCTCTGGTCACCGTTGTGAACTGGCCAGGGGGACAGGGAACCTCCCCTCCCCTTTAAGCCCTGTAATCTTTTGAAATTCCTTTTCCTGGTTGCCTGGCTTGGCGAGTACACCTAGCAACTTTTGAATCCTGTGGCACCTTATAGACTAACAGACGTTTTGGAGCATGAGCTTTCGTGGGTGAATACCCACTTTTTCACCCACGAAAGCTCATGCTCCAAAACGTCTGTTAGTCTATAAGGTGCCACAGGATTCTTTGCTGCTTTTACAGATCCGGACTAACACAGCTACCCCTCTGATACTAGCAACTTTTGATTGTTGTGTTCAGCTGCTGGCTACGTGCTGCAATCCTCTGCCAAAGGTTTCTGGGGAGGGCTGCCTTATTTCTTCTATTGCAATAGGACACTTTCCCATGCCATTCAGTGATTACTTCAGAAGGCACCATTGCAATACACACACCAGTGGCATATAGCCCCAGGCAGCATCAGAATGCCTGCAGTAGCTGTGCTGTCTCTGCCTCCATTATCCTCAAGCATGAGATATCCACTGCCTGTGGAAAATGGTGCTACTATTCAGTTCCATTGCCCTATACACCTATACTCATATGTGTGAGCTATTTCCCCAGTCCCCACCCTGGGCCATACTCACCATGGCTAGTGCCATGACTGGTGCTGTGCTGTATCAGTCCAAAGGAGAAGTGAGAATGTAGTGCTTACAACTTGTGTGGATCAAGGGGAGTGAGTTCAGTATCCTAAGTTTCAATCTGGGTTGTGAATACAGACAGTAGTTCCTCTGTGTGTTGTAACTTCAGCTGCTGGTATTGTGGGCTTGAGGGTCTTCCCCTCCTCACCAGCAGAACACCTGAACCAGATAAGAAAGAGAAAGAAGAGAACTCGTTCCAAGCCAGTGCTGCATCAGAGAGTGAGCACAGGGCCTGGAGGACCACCCTTGCAGACAGCATGGACCAGGATAGAGTGAAGAGGCGAAAGGCACAGGAAAGGGAGAGGGACATGCAGCAGAAGATGCTTGTGCTTCTCAGGCAGCGAACAGAGATGTTGCAGACTCTGGTGGACCTGCAAGTTCAACAATCCTATGCTTGCCTCCCTCTGCAGCCCATAAATAACTCTATATCAGGACCTCTCTACATCCCCCACCCTCAACATTCGACGTGGCGTAAGGGGCCATTGCATTACCCTTAATACTTTACCCCCCCCGGGGAGGGACATTAAAGACAATCACAGCTGCACATACACTGACCTGTGAAAGACACGGCTGGTGTATGTGTATCTGAAATGGAAATGACTGTTCTTTCCACTTAATTTATTAAATTTTACTAAGTTATAAGTGGTTTTTATTTGTATGGTTATAGAATAACATTCTATTTTTGAAACGTACTTTAACTTTATTAGTTTGCAACATATGCTCACTTGTGCTGAGCTGGTATGACACCCACCAATTTCCTGTTACTTCATTTTGTCATAGAACTCATAACATCATTGACAGACAATATTTAGTAGGTGCATTGGCAATGTTATATTCCTACACACACGGAGCTCACTACAAGGTTCATACTGGTCTTCAACACAGCAAAGCCAAGTAGAGCCCACTATAGCAACATACCCTATTCTGCCTCACTATTAAAATGGTATTTCACAGCCTCCCTGAGCTGTTTGGCTCCATGATGATCTCTTCTTATAGCTCTGGTATCTTGACTGTTCAAAATCAGCAAAAAGCTATTCCACCTCTATCCTCCACCCCAGTGGAAACTCCCCCCATTTTGTTTCACAGATATTATGCAGGACACAGTAGCTAGCTATAACCATTAGGCTTTTTTTTTCACTGAGGTCCAATCTGGTAAGTAGACAACATCGGTGACTTTTCAAACAGCCAAAGACACATTCAATTGCCATTCTGCACTTGCTCAGCCTGTACTTGAAGCACTCATCAGTGCTGTCAAGATGATCAGTGTACAGCTTCATGAACCATGGGAGCAAGGGGTAGGCTGGATCTCCCAGGATCAATACTGGCATTTCAACATTCCCAATGGTAATCCACCAGGCAGGAAAGAAAGTCCCTGCTTGCAACTTTCTGAACAGTCCTGTGTTCTTAAAGATGTGTACATCATGCACCTTCCCTGACCAGCCCATGTTGATTCAGTAAAGCATCTTGGTTGATCCACCAGCACTTGCATTACAATAGAAAAACAGCCCTTTCGGTTGATGTATGGTGTGTCAAGATGGTCTGATGCTAAAATAGGAATATGCATGCCATCTATCACCCCACTGCAGTTCAGGAAACCCACTGTTGCAGAACCATCCACTGTCTTACACGTTACTCAGAGTCACAGTCATGCATAGCAGGGGGTTTTTAATGGCCCAAACACATTTGCATCACAACAGCCCTCCTGGTGGATTTCCTAATTCCAAATTGATTCCCAGCTGACTGGTAGCAATCTGGTGTTGCAATTGCCACTCACTTCTCAATTGTCAGTGTGGATCTCATTTTGGTATTCTTGTACTGGAGGGCTGGGGCAAGTTCAGCACACAGATCCATGAATATGGACTGATGCATCCAAAAGTTCTGCAGCCACTGCTTGTCATCCCAAACCTGCATGACAATGTGATCCGAGCAGCCAGTGCTTGTTTCTTGGGCCCAGAACTGATGCTCCATTGTATACTGCTGCTTCTTGAGGCCGCCAACAACTTGGAATTGTTTCTTTCTATGTCTCACAGCAATCTAGCCTCTAAGGAATCATGTTCCCTGCAGCTCCTCTTGTAGCTCTGCAACACTCATCCTAATAGTGCAGAATTGTTCAGAATCCATGCTTTTGTCACAAATGGTGGACAGTGAGGAGTGACCGGCAGATTTGCAGGGATTTTGAAAAGAGGCAAGAAATATTAAGGGATGCAGCTAAAATTATGGGATGGAGAATACCTGCATTATGGGAAGTTGAACCCATGTTCCCAGTCATACCTGTTCGAGATTTCAGCCCCATGAGGCATTGCAAAAACTCCCCAAAATACCCTGTGCTGGATGGCGGCGAGCTGCCTAGTGAGATAGCTCTCCATGGTGCACTGCACTCTACATTGATACAAGTGCTCCTGGTGAGGACGTGCACTGCTAACACAAGGAGCGTAGTGTGGACATGCACAAGCAATGTAATAACTATGGTGGCTTTGTGCTGACGTTACTTAGGTCGGTATAATTTTGTAGTGTAGACATGGCCTTAGTGAAAAGAGAAGCAAAATGAGGATTTAAAGGAAAACTGAAACAAATCAGAAATTTCAAAAGATGTGAACCAGAGCCTAGAGTCTTAAGCCAATGAACATTTAGTTTAGTAGAAAAAGTGAATAGCTTCCTAATGAATTGATTCACACTTCCTGTTTGTTGCTAACTACAGACTCTGTTCATCCTCTGTACTTCAACTGAACAAACTAACAAAAGGCTTCCAAAATATTCTTTCAAATTAGAGTCTTGAGACACTTATGCAGGCAAATAGTCCATCATGATCCAGATTTTTGTTCATGGCTTAATTCTCAGTTGTAGTTTGCTGCTGTCAAACCAACCATCTGTTTGGACTAATCTTGTTTCCTATTCTGTCCAGTGGGAAAGAATTTAGCAACAGAAAAACCATTTCACCAAGGAAAGTGGAAACGTTTTCTGGAAAGCTAAAGTTGCCTAGTGTTTTTTCATTAAAATCCCCTTGTACTCCCACAGTTTATAGTCACTTGACATTTTGGAAACACAAACATTTGAACATAAGCTCCAGAAAATTAAAAACATCCCAGATTTGACCAAACATTCTTAGAAATGCCTAGTGAGTAACAGATATTGTACAGTAATTTTCTTTTCTGTCATGAAGTCAGGAAGAAAATGATACAGTATTAGAGTAAGTGGCTGTTTAGGCAAAGTGGCAAGGTGTGACTAGTGAAACTAATAACATGTGCAAACACGCCTGTCTCTAGTATTGCCTGTTTATCCACCGGTTTCATATTGTTTCAGAAATCTGATTTCACCTCACTTAAAAACTCGGGCTTCAGCTTCAGCCCCTCCAGTGAGGCTTGGGCTTCAGCTTTTTGCCCTGGACCTTAGTGAGTCTAACACTGGCCATGGCAAACCCATTAAAACAAACTTGCCCACAGTTTGAGAACCGCTGCTATAGTATATAGAACAATATAAACAAGTCATTGTCTATCTTTTGAAAAGAAACTAGGGCCAGTAAATAAGTAGTGGTGAAGACAATGATCAAAGTATCTTTTATTTTCCATGAAATAGAAGGTGACATGGGGTTGTTTTTATTAAAAAATCACAGGGTAAGTGGTAGAGGCCATCCAACGAAAGCAAAATTTATTTTACATAAATGCAATCTTTTTGCAAAAGTTTTGAGTACAGCTGACTTGGGCTCTAGCACATTTGAAGATTTCATATTGTAAGGTTGAAAAATAAGAAAGAGGACTTTGAAGGGATATGGGCTTTGTTTTGAGACTTATTATTTGGATTACAGCTATTCATAATGCATATCTGTGTGCTTGTAGTGAATTGTCCTCTTATGTATTAATATTTCTATTGCAGCAGTACCTGAAGACTCCCAAGCAGAGATTAGGGGACCCATTGTGTTAGGACCTCTACAATCAAATAACAAAAAGAATCCTTATACTAGATATCTCACAATCAAGGACTTAGACCAGTAGTTCTCAACCAGCGGTATGTGTAACCTTGGGGGTATGCAGATGTCTTGATATTTGCCTAGTTTTACAGGCTACGTAAAAGGCACTAGAAAAGTAAGTACAAACTAAAATTTCATACAAATGACTTGTTTATATTGCTCTATATACTATACATTGAAATATAAGTACAATATTTATAGTCAATTGATTTTTTAATAATTATATGGTAAAGCAATTTTTCAGTAATAGTATGCTCACACTTTTGTATTTTATGTCTGATTTGTAAACAAGTAGTTTTTAAGTGAGATGTAACTCGGGGGTACACAAGACAAATCAGACTCCTGAAAGGAGTACAGCAGTCTGGAAAAGTTGAAAGCCGCTGGTGTAGACAAGCCCTAAATAACATACAAACTAAACAGTAGAAACTCTACTCAGAATGGAGAGTTTGTTTTTAATTACAGAGGTTTATAATAATGAAAAGGGAAGTGATTGTTGACTATCATATTTATATTTAAACAGATAAAGGGCTATTACTTCCCCAAATCTCTTCAAAACTAATCAAAACCCACTATGTACTATCTATCTCTATTCCGTTCAAGGAATCAGAGAATAGGCTTCTTTTTCCATATTACATTTTATGTCTGTTCAATCCCACTCATCATAAGATGAGGAGAAGACTGAAAATTATGGCTGATAAACAGCTTTTTCTGTGTATTGCAATGAGATATAGAACATTTCTTTATTTTAGGTAGCACTGATCTTAGCTGAACATCACCATCCTCACACTGGTGAAATGGGAGCTTTTTTTCTATTGCATTCTAAGTAACTGTAGTTCATTCAGAACATTTTACTTGTCCATTTTTCACACCATGCATTAAACAGATTAGATTTTCTAATAAACTATTCCTTGTTTCATTTAAAATGTTACATTACAGTAGCAATCAGAAGCCCAAATTAGGATCAGGGCCCCACTGTGCTAGGGCCTTTATTAAATACAAGGTAGACAAGTTCTCTGTCCCAAGTGTTTACAGTCTAACAGGATGAGGGGTGGTGCTGTTGCTATGGAGTTGAACTCCTGTTTAAAGTTAGGAAGTATCTGAAATAGCGATGGATTGAACCAGTGGAAGTCAAATTACCTCTAAGTGTTTCCTGAAAAAGAAATTCTGAAGTTTAAGTGTTAATGGAGGAATTATTAACATGTTGCCTGCCTGATCCAGTTCCTTGTTGTAGCTAAGGAGTTACTCTGAAGTTCATGATGAATATTCCTATGAGTGAAATTTACAACAAATAGGTTGTGTAACCTATCTTCATAATGGCCCATTAATATTCCTGAACTATCCTTCCCCTCAAAGTGGTACTTGAGATGATGACATAATTTATGGCAAAGTTTGTGGTGAAGTCATCTTTTCTAGAATTGCCTTTTACAGTCCATGTTTCCATTCGTGGAAAACAAACAAAAAATTCACAGAATTTGGCATAAGCACTTGCAGGCAAGTTGGATATCTTCATTAGATTTATAGGTACCAGCTTGGGTCATTCAAACCTAGACTATCTCTGAGTAAATGCAAACAATTCTGTTCTAATTGAAGTCATAAGGAAAACTCACACAATTCTAGGGGAGCAGGGTCTGGCTCTTTGGTATCAGGGCTATAAATCTGCAAAAATTAATTGTAAAATGTAGATATTTTTTCTTTTTATAAGCTGTAAATATTTATGATGGAGTGTGAGCTAAACGATACTTTCAAGAATTTTCCAGGAGTGATTCACTGGCTCTGTGTTACTGAGTACTTAGTATTTCAAGGTATAGCTCTAACTCAGACTGGATTCCACAGGCTAAGTTACCAACATTCTCTAATCTCAACTGTTATTTCAGTCTTTTCAGTTGACCTGCAACTGCTCAAATAGCAGAAAGCAGGACATTGAGGATGCTCTCTTCTTTTTATAAGTGCAGCAGCAGTTGCCGCAGAACTCTTCCAATAAAAGCAGAAGAGTCCCCTTTAGGTATTGCATATCCTTGCCAGCCTTACTCAAAATATGCTGAAAGACAGATAAAGAAATGGAATGGAGATGACACCTATAGGGCTAGTTTGAAGTAATGCAAGGTTCTACACACTGCCACAAGGCTCTCCTGTGACCTCACCCCTCCACTTGTAGATGTGGTGGCAGGAGCCCTTCTCCCTTCTTAGAGGTGCAGGAGCAGCAGCAGGAATCTTTTATCTTCCCTTCATCCCAGAGAGACGCTGAGGTGGAAGTAGAGTGGCCCTAGTATTTACTCAAGTAACTAGAGTGAATGGGTTGAGCTCACTGTGCTCTTCTTCTCCTGCCACACCTGAGGCTCCCTGCTATTGTGGAATTGGTAGGGTGCCTCACAGCAGTGAGTCATGGACTTAATAGCCCATAGAGATGTGTGGCATCAGTGACCCTGTTAAAAGTCATTGTCACAGGTGGTTTGGCAGCCTCAGGCAAACGTCACCTCATCAGTTACACTCAGGTCACGTTATTAAGCATTTCTTTGCAACCATAAGGGCTAAAAAATTCCTTTGTTAAAAAAATGGACAGCTGAGATTCTGACCTTATCATTTAGCTCCAGAGTTGACGCTCTAGGCACAGACCTGTAGCACCTACACCTTAGTCTAGCTTGGTCACCTGCCTTATCTAAGTCCTAGTAAAAGAAGGGAAGATTCTGACCCTTATTGAGAAGAATAGCTGCAACTCATTGAGGTTCTGCACTAACACATGGTTCTGTGGATGAAGTTTTGCTGTGATCAATAATGTCACTAAATAGTAAACAAAAGAAGCCTTAGAATTTAGGAGAAGCTTAAATCTTTGGCGCTATGCCTCAAATTATTCAAAGGTGAATAATTAGCTTTTAAAGAATTTTATGAAAGAATCTCAGTAAATTACTCAGAGTTCATTTTCTTCCTCAGTTTTATTGGTTGCAATGATGAATGGAATACAAAGAAATGTATGTCTAAATGTAGATAAAATAGCAAAAAGTCTGAAGGTGAGATAGTAAAAGAAGTGTACATATGATGGAGTGCAGTGCAGGGCAGTGTACTTAGTTCCAAGTTATGGCCTTCCATGGATTATCACATGGAAAAGAATTGCAGGAAAAAAGAGGTTGGGACAGAAATTATATTGGGTCTCTTTGATGACATGGCTTCCCCTCACTGGCAGAAAGTGGGTGAAAAGCAGCCCCAGGGAGGCTGTGCCAGAGGCAGCCAATTAGAAATTGGCTCAGAGGAGCAGCCAATCATGGCCCATCAGGCTCTCATAAGAAGGGCTGCAGGGCAGAGCAGAGTTCAGTAGCTGACTGGAGCTCAAAAGGAGAAGTCCAGGGCCCTAGCACGAGGAAGGATTGCCATCACCTGGGACAGAGCAGTGCTGCAAGCAGGGACTAGAGGAGCTAGAGAGAGCTCCTGGCTGGTTGCTAAGGCCTGCAAGCTCAGGCCCTGAGGTAAGGTAGAAGAGGGTGCTGGAGCCACATGAGAAGCGGTCCTGGGACAATGGTCTGCAGTTGCCACTGAGGGAGTGGCTGGACAGAGGTTGCAGGTCCCCCAGAAGTGGGGAGAACCCAGAATGTGGCACAGCTGGAGGGCAGTGTCACTGAAGAGGACACTGCAGTCCTGGGAGTGGTGCGGATCCTGGAACAAAAGTAATGGTGTCAGTGCGCCACCAGAGGAGGGTGCCCTGGCAAATAGAGCTAATTCCCGTGACTGCTGACAGGAAGCACCAGAGTGGTGAGTGAAGCCCATCACAGTCTCCTTGAAAGTCTCATCACAAGTGGGAGAGGTTTCAAAACCTATGGAAGAGGTGAGTGTTTCCCCTCTGGAGATGTGTCACACCATTGTGGATTCTCTAGGTCCAAGAAGAGAAAAGGAACCACTGTTGTAAAGGGGCAACTTTTCTGGATTCTTTCCTCCTGCTGGAGCTGGGCATTTGATACGCTGGGCAGCCCTCCCGAAGGGGGTTCAGGTGCACAGCCTGACTTATTCCTATAGCTGATTAGAAATTTTCTAACTGTTTTTCTGTTGGAAAATGCCAGCTCCTCAAAATAAAACGTTCTATGGGAACATGTATGTCAATGAAATTTCCAATGGAGCTCAGGGTTCTCAGCAGTCTACCTTGTGGGAAACATGGGGAGCTAGGGCTTCTATGCTGCAGCTCCCCAGCAGCCCACTTGGTGGGCTACTATGGAACCAGGGATCCCAGACTTAGAAGCTCCTAGGGAGGCTGGGAGCCTGGGGAGCATATTTAATTTCAGAAATACCAAAATATTGCCACTACAATGTTTCTGAAATGAATATTGCAAAACTTCACTTCCACGGACCATCTGTTTTAGCTTTTCATCCCAATTCATGATGAAAAAATTTCCTTGAAATTTTTCACTGAAATGAAATTCAGTTGCCCACCCAGCTGTACTTACTGCTGTTTCAAACAAGGAGGCAAGGTGGGTAAGGTTCTCTCTCTAATATCCTGAGACTGACATGGCTACATCTACACTGCACACTTCAACGAAAGGTGACTAAGCACTAACATCAACATCTCATTTCTAGCAGATCCAGACAGTTCAGTTTCCTTACTTTTACAGTGTTTCTCTAAAATAGAAACATGAATGAGATTTAGGTGGCTTAATGCAGGGAGAAAGCTACCAGGTAATGCTGATTAGCAGAAGGAACTGATGATGATTGTGTGAGCCACATCTATTGGTGATTAAGTCCACCTGTTCCCAAGAGCTTTGCGTTCATGGGGTGTGATGTGAGTGCTTTCCTATAATTTCCTTTAAAATGCAGGTGTTTCTTTTCAGAGTTCTTTCAAGCAGACATGCTATAGGAGAAGATGAAATACAGAACGGTTAGTATGTGAAAACAGGTGGTTATTTATAAGTGATCTATTGTGTGAAGTGCGTATTTTCCGGAATTGGGGTTTGTTTAGTATATTATTGAGTAAATAAAACAGAGGTGGGTGGGAAGAATTCAGGAGATAAAACAAAATGTTAAATTCTATTTAGTTTTATTATGACATTCATGCTAAATCATTTTCTCAGCTCTTCTCCTCAGTGTATAGGGGGATGCTTTCATGTTTTAGATCTTGCTATAATTGTCGCTATCTATGAACCAATAAAATTTACTTGAAAAATGTGACTAATGTATAACACTTTGTGAAGGGTAAGCAAGGAGATTGCAACACAAGCTGGAGAAGTGCTGTAATAAATTATAGATTCAATAAATTATTGTACCCTGTAGAGTTTCAATTACAGAAACACATAGTTTATACACATAATTACTGAAGAAGCACATCTACTCTGAATTACAGGAGATAAATTCTTCTGATTGTATATTTAGTTGCAAGGATAGCAATCGCAGACACACACCCAAGCTTTAATACAATCTTTTCAGCAGTAAAGCATACTACTAGATGAGAAGTGTAGAAAATGCTGATAAGAGGCTGTTGATTCATATTCACACAGAGAACGAATGAGGCAAGCTAATTGCTAAGCAAGACCTTTGAAAGTTGGCTATTAATCTAGACAGATTTTATCCTGTAAATGTCTTCCAAAGCTGATTATTTGAGGACATTTATCTTCACATTTGTGTGTGTGTATATATATACATATATACTTTTTTACTTGTGTATAGATATTATGTCATTAGAGTCGGTGTGAAGAACATCAGAGATACCTGTATGTTTTTTTTATGAATATTGCATGCATCTCTGTGTGTTTGTAATGTGGCCTACTATATGGAGCAGCACTAAGGATTATCTCAGTCCTAGGTGATTTTTATAGTCAAGGCAGACAATGAATCTAACTGAATTGCCAATTAATTAATTTGCCAGGCACTAATTCCTTTGAAGTTTACCTCGACCAGTTAGGAACCAGGAGTCTGGCTTGACCAGGAGTCTGGTATGTTGACTTCAGCTATATTATTCACATAACTGCTGGAACATATAGAACAGCAGGAGAAGAGTTCATCAGTAAAAGCCATGGGATACTGCCAGTTTCTTGTTTACTTGAACACTGCAAATTAAGCTGTCAGTTTAATAAGACTCTAGCAATGCTAGTGTCTGGGGAGCCAAACTGGTGTTGGGCAATGTCTGCCCTGCCTTTGCAACTCTATTTTTGTCATTAATTTCTGAGGGCAGAAGCTGCAACTTCCTACTGTTCCATAGAGTGGTTAATCTGTGTGTCTCTGGCATTTATGAGTAATTGTTCATCTGATATACTTTTGTTAATAAGCTTGGTGCTATGCTTTGTGCTTCTTGCATTGGAACAGCGGCTAGGATGTGTCTGTTAAATACCCTGAGTTTTCTTGTGAGCATGTTCACAATGAGGCTATTTACAGTATCATCGAGCACAAAGTCCCTGAGACTGAATGGTAGAATGGCTTTAATTGGCTGGTGGTAAAGGTGGCTCTTACAGTCCGTCTGCTTCCCGCAGCCATTGGCAAGAGCACATTGGTTTCCACCATCCCAGTTTCAGGGCAGGGTTGATCAGGGCAGAGGTTGCAAAGATCAAGGGCCTGGTCATGTTTAGATTTGCTTTTCCAGGCCTCTCCAAACTACTACCATTCTAGAATGTGTATTTACCTTCCCTACATGGCAGAATCATAGCGAACAATTGGCTTCCTCTGGAGTTAATGTTAATGCCATTCTGCAGGTTGGATGCCAAATGCATGATGCCAAAGCTGTATGGCTGGCACCTTTCCCTTGAAGGCTAGGCCTATTATGTCTGGAAAATGTATAGCAAACACAAGGCCCTAATCTTGTTCCCATAGCATCAGGGTAGCTATTCTTTTGCAACTTAATGCCATTATAATGCTTTCCTTTAAGCTGTGTCCTGCTTTTTAGCATAACTTTCTTCACATTTGATAACTTACTTTTGAAACACCTCTGAGATTGCTGCTAAAAGAGGTTTATAACTGTTCAGACACAATTAGTTTAAAGAGAGACTGTTTGTCTGTTTTTCTAAAAGTGGTGAGTTTGAGGTTCCTTGTTCATTGCTTCAAGCTGTCTGAGCCTTGAGGAAAACACCTGCGTGCAGCTGCATTTGGATTTTAATTTTATTTGCTGAATGGAAATTTATTTTCCTGACAGTACTGCCTGTGGTTTACAAGTGTTAACCTATCAAAGAATTCAATATTTGTCACAAATAGTGGGTAAGCCACATAAAGAAGATTGGGGCACATTTCTTAGACATGTATATTAATACTAAATGATGGTATGGAGTCTTCCTTCATTTGGAATATATGTTCCTTTTTCCTATCATTGGCAGCTAGTGATGGTCCCCAATCCTTGGATCCATGCAACCCTGATCTTCTAAGGTGTTCAGAATCCAAATTCTGAACCTGATTGGGACCAGAACGTTGCAGACAATCCCTGTCAGCCTGGATCTCCTCATCACTAAATTTAGGGAAATTTCAAATAAGGATCTTCATCCAAATTTTACAGCACATGCCAGTCTCTTCTGAAAATGAGAATTTACAAAATACTTACCTTGCCACCAGGAATATACTATAATATGTCAATGTAAAATGAATTTCCTATGCTTATTTACAAAACAATGTTAGTTCATTTTGTGAGCATTACGATGCGCTGGGGCATGTGTTTCTGGTCTGTTCATCCATATATTGGCAATCACCTGACATGGTTTTTATATAACATTCCACTGCTTGTCTTCATGGACATAAGCGATACTGTCCAGTTTTGAAAACTACTTATAAGTTAAACAATTTATGGAAAAAATCTATATTTTTCTAATATGAAGTGATTTATAGCAGAAAAATCAAATGGAAGAACATTAATTTCAACTCTATTTAAATCTCTGGATTAAAGACCAGGACTTCCACATGTGGTTTGGACTTTCCTTGTCTTTCTCCTCCTATCTCCCATTTACACAGCAACTAAGTTCACCAGAATCTTACAGAATAAAGCCACTTCCAAGTCTTACTTTCTTTTTGCAAAGGTTGAGCCAGTTTTAAATCAAAGTGTAACATGCTTCCCTCCATCTAAGTGCAGCATTGCCGTTATCATCATTTATCTGGCCCCAAGTGCCTATTTCAAAAGGTATATCAGGGACTTAATGTACTTCCACTGTAGTTGCTTACAGGAAGCATACTGACTTGAAAATGGCCTGGCTGCACCCTCAACATGTTACTGTGAGCCAGGCATGGGCAGCTAAGTGAGACGGAGGTGGGACAGCTGAGCCATGTGAAATTCTCTTTTAAAAGTCAGTTGCTTAGGCACCTGGCTCAATAGAGCTTCGTAAGTGTCAGATGTCCTCTAGAAGATTTTGATTTTGTTTGTAAAAACTACAGTGAGAGCTTTTAAGGGTGCTTGATTCTGCTTTTTATAAGTACAAGTTCAATGCCAAGGATGCCCATTGTCAGCAGAGCTAGGGTGACCGTTTTGGCCAGGACAGTCCCTTTTTTAAACTCTGTCCTGGCCATCCCTATTTTTGGCAAAGTTGGGCATTTGATCAGTTGGGAAGAGCACACAGAACAAATGCCCGCTTTTGTCAAAAAATAAAAAGGGTGCAGAGGAACAGGCAGGATGCGAGGGGGGATGCCAGCTCCTGGGAGGGAGGGGGAGAGAAGCAGGGCTTGTGCAGGGGGAAGTCAGGGTTCCAGCAACAGCCTCTTGTAGGGGCAGCCAAGGTTACAGCGATCAACAACCCCAGACTTACAGGGGAGGTGTGAGGGGGAGCATGTATGGGCAGGCAGCTCAAGTCAGCCCCATGCAGTGTCCCATTTTCCCTTTGGGAAATATGGTCACCCTAAGCAGAGCACTGAAGGCCTGGGGGAGGCAGGGAGCTGGATAAAAATGAGAGAGCAAATTCCAAGAAGATCCCAATGGGGGCAAATTCTCCCCTCAGAAACCTGTGTTTAACACCCGTTGTAGGAGTAGTGTGGAAGGGTAGCATTTGGGTTACAAGCTTCTGGTAGCTGCATGTTTCTAAAGCCTGCAATACTGTACTGAAAATGGCATTCAATGCCAGAAGCACAAAAATGCTTTTGAAATGCCTTGTTCTTGGAGCAAGTTAAGATGGAATCCTTGGATCTTGGCGACATGGACTTGGTATTCTAAGGTGGCCCTGCTATAGCAGTGATAAATTAAGAAACTGTCTGTGATGGGAAGGGAAGACCAAGCTCTTATTCAAGGACATGTGTGTTAGGAGCTAGGATGAGCAGGAAGGTAAAGTTTGTCTGGATGAAGGAGGGTGGAAGAAGAGCTTTGCCGCCTGTCAAGGAGTCTCTAGGCAGGACCCAGGAAAAGGAGCTTGTAGAGAGAGGGTAATGTCTTTTTCAGGACCTGAAATTTTGTTTTGATGGCTCCTAGCCCTATCTTAATCAACCCTATGTTTCCCTCCACTCCACCCCACTCTCAAGAGCCCAGTTACATATTATGTATGTGGGTATCTATTATGTAGGGACAGTACACTTGTCTGGTGCTAAGGCTTTCTTGCCTATGTTTCAGACCCAATCCTGTAAGGTACTGAGGCTCTCCTGTGAAGAAGTGATTACCTTTAATTCCCACTAACTTCAAAGGGAACTGAGAGGTGTCAGCATCTTGCTGGATCAGGCTCTTTATGCTTGTATTCAAGTGGACTTTAAACATTCATGTGATTGCTAACAAGACCCAATCAGCTAATCATTAAGTTACTGTCTTGTTCTGAAACTGGAAGACTTGCTGCAATTAATATTGGCATAAGATTGTGGTGGTGCTTTTGTGTATTGCTCCTTTATATTTCCGAGAACCATCCACGCAACCATTTTGTTTTCAGAGCCCTTGCAGTCTGTAACGAGGAGCAAGATACATTGATTTCTTGTCAGGATATTTTGGATTAAGGAAAAGCAACATGAAAACAGTCATTTGCACTGAGGGGAGGTGGTGGTTCTGTGTATGGAAGAAACAGACCATGTATCATTTACAAGCCTTGAAATGTGCGATGGGACAACACATGGAGAGAAACTGTGATGTGAACTTCTTTTAATGCGGTGGTTTTTTAATTTGCTCAGTGTTTGGGAATTAGGTTTTTCTTGTGTTAAATCTAATCATTTGGTTCTAACATTAGCATACCTCATCCTCAGCTGATGAAACATATACATACTATCATACACATATCCGTTGATTCAGATTTATTTAACTCTGAAACAATAGATCAAAAAGAACTGCTTGCAGTAGAATATGTATTTAGCTTTAGCTCTCTCTTCTCATTTAGTAATATTTTTTCTTTTGCTTTTTAAAAGATCATTTCTGTAAAGGATTTCCTTGAATTTTTCAATGGCAGGTGTGAGAGTCATCAAGAAAAATAGGGGAAAAAATAACCCTAAAGCTCACTGGAGATGAGGTTTTTGAACATCAGACACAGCAGGGATTTTTTTCTATGGGTTCAAATGCCTTTGTGGGAACAGCATGTGGTCTCTAATGAAGTTCATGAATTGACAATCCATAAAGTGATCTCACTGGTGACTTTTTTCTTTTCTTTTTTTTTACTTTCACTTTAAAATGAAAGTGAGATTATAATGATAGCTGATTTCAAGTCTCCTGATGCTGACAAAGATAATGAATCAAATTGGCCCTAGTTATAAAATGAGCCCCTAGAAGAAAATTATAATCAAACTCCTAAGTGGTTATAATCGCTAAGGAACAGAGTAGAAGGCTATTTAAATAATTTGCTCCAGCTGTAGGCAGTGTGAAGGGTTTACACAAGCCTTGAATCTTTTATTTCTTACTTTGTCACAATTATTATCCTAAAGTGAACAAAAACATTTCAAAAAGCCATTATCCTGTGTGACACACAATACTCCACTTCCTGAAAAATGATCAAGGGGATTTGATATCACATTCTTTTTTTAAATGGGTACGTGGGTAGGGTCCTTTTTAGCATGGCTCCTAATCTTCCCTTCATGGTGAGGACACACTAACAATCTGTGCTTATTTACCGTCTCTCTTTAATTAAGAAGCTTTTGAGGTAAAGCATATAAGAATTTTACAAATGTATTCTAGGCATAGGGCTAGGTATAGTGTAACCTCAGATGCAGGGACTCCAATGGCAGAAAATCCAATGGTGAAGATATTTATGATGGGAAGCTGCAGGGATCTGCAAGCATAGGTTAGGATAGCCCCAGGTGACTGATGTATTTATTTAGCATCACTGTCCCAGGCTCCACTAGTAGTGCCCTGGTGGAAACTGAAGCTGCTTTTCACCTCTAGTGGGAAGTCTGAGGAAGGATAGGCAGTGGATATATTCCTTCTGGAGCATGGCTGTGATGACTCAGGAAAGTGCAATTTTACAACTCCTTGTAACAGCAAGAGGAATATAATTTTCACATCCTGTGACAGGATCTAGGGGCACTACCTGGTCCCTGGTGAATAATTTGTTGTTTTCCAGCTTGACTTCCCCTGCTGCTTGCACAGATGCTCAGAAGAAGGACTGTAGTTTTGACTAATTGGAGAATGCTTTTGAGTGGCTAGGACTGCATACCAACATATGATAAGAAAAGAAGTTTTCTGATTTCTTTCTGGCTACATTAATTTGTTATAAACGCTAACCCTTGAGATAAGGCCAGGCTGACTGCCATTGTTTCTTCTCTCATCTAGTCGGGGGTTACATATTGAATATAACTCCCAAGGAAGATGATGACCGATGTCAACAGATAATGAACCTATTGCAGATGTGCGTTAAAGCATAGCTGTTTGAAGAAGTCATTGGCCCTACTCACATTAGTAAGGCAAGCAGGTTTCAGCTCCCACCACCCAGAAATCACATTCAGATGAAGAGTAAAAATATTACTAACAGAATTCTAAGCTGAGCACTGAAACTGGTTCTGCAGTGCTAATGTTAAATTCGTTATCCCTGACAACGCGAAGAGCAATGAGAAGGTAAATGTCAGAAGTTCAGAGTTTGATAAAACGCTATTGTAAAATTGTGGTCAGGATTTCAGTTAGTCTTGAAGTGATCCATGGACACCATCTGGTATTGTTTTTGTGTATGTAATTTAGTACAGTACCCATGAGGCTACTGCTTGTTGAATGAAGTGAATGATCTAGATGAAATCAAAACCAGTAATGTGAAAGAAGAGAAACAGAGGCAATTAACATTTTGTGTGTAGATGCAGAAGGGTGTGAGGTTTTACTCCCTGGGGATGATTCTGTCACAGGAAAATGCCCACTTCTCATGAACATTAACTCTTAGCTATAATGCCACAAAGTTCATTTGGGCAGGGATTATGATAATATGTAAGTTAGGTCCAACTGCCTAGCAAAAAGAAACATACAGACGGTAAAACTAAGAGCCTTAAAAGGAATATGCAGGATAGGAGGAGAGCTACAGTGAATGATCTTAACATACAAAATGGAGATAATCCTTCCTTATGCTAATCACCGCATTTATTCTTTGTTAAATTTGCCAAGTAAATTATTTATCGGCATCCTTCAAAGCTCTTTACAGCATTAAAAACAACCCTTTATCATTCATTAATTCAGGAAATTGAAATGTAATATCTCTTCCTTCATATTATGGGGGTGGGTTTGTGAAAGATTTTAAGCTGTTTATTATTTTATGTACAAAATATATTAACTCAATCTCTTCGCAGAAAGGAATCTACCTAATCAATGAAAGTTGAGAAACAGGGTCTAAACGGCCTAATGATTTGAGAGCTGGGAATCCGATTCAACTCTAGCTGTGAGGCTGAATGAATTAGGGACAGATTCTTTCACCTTTCTGTACATTGTGTAGCATCTTAGTCCACTGTGGTTCTGTTCAACATGAGTGAGGGCAGCAGAATCAGTCCATCAATGTCAACTTTAAGTGTCCGGTGGTAAAGAAATGCAAAGTATTATACTAAGGCAGATCTACTGTGACCCTGTTATTCTCACTCTTTTAAGTTATGTGGATCTTGAAGCTAAGCAGAACAATGGCCTCAATGGCTCTGATTTTGTATCTTTCTCTGGATAATTCATTTTTAAACAGATTGCCCCTGCTGGTGGTTGTGTCAAGAAAGACAAATCTTGCATTCTCTTATTTTGTTCCAGTTTATTGCTTCTCTTATTCATGCGCTCCTCAAATTTATTTTCTGTTGCTCTTTTCCATAGTGCACTATGGATTTAGGGCTAGACAGTAATTAGAACATGTGGCCCATAGTTAAGGGTGCAACATAAGGAGACATTGTACCTCAAGAATGCCTCTGGGTACTACCCTGCCCCTGTTCTGCTTTTGCAGTGGGGAAGGGGGTTGTTGGAGAAAGTAATTGAGCATAGTTGCAGCCATCTACTTTAGCTGACTCACATATGGGCATTAGTTATTACCCTTACACTCTTCACCAGTTGCTCCTATAAGGAAAGGTCTGTACTCTTTTGAGTGTGCTAGGGCAGACAGTCCAGTGTGGACCACACAGAGCGGTGTGTTTTCTCCATTCTAACTCCCGGCATGGCTAGCCCTTGAGGAGCAAGTGTAATACAGATACCATGGCTTCTAAGCGGACTATACAAATCTTGCAGTACCACAACACTCAGAATCCCAGCTGGCTTTTTGTTTTGTAGCAGAGAGTTGAGAATGTTAAAGGACAAAATAATCCAATGGTCCATCAAAGGCTGTTCCTATAAATCAGGGAATACAAATATCTCAACCTCACAGCCTTCTTGATAGAGTCACATACAGGCTACTAGGATTTTTGTTTAGTTTCCTATGTTTTAAGACGTGCCCAGTGTCATCTGTATTAACCGTTAAAACTCTTGAATGAATTGCTGCAGGAGTCTACCATTTAATGTGTTCTGTCATTTTGAAGTACCCTTGTGTCTCATGTCATCTTGTTGCTATCTCGTTGCTACCCTCCAGCACTGACTATTGTTACTGTGTCTAATAGCAACAGACAGTGGGGGATGGCAGCTTTAAACCTTTCCTGTTAGTATGAGGAAATTGAAAGTCTCTGCAACCTCTTTCTCAAATCTCTTTACAACTCACACAAATGTCAATTCTTTCAGGGCATGATTTTGCCACCCTTACTCACGTTGAGTAATGCCTTACTCTGCAAGTGGTGCATTTGATTTGAATGGGATCATACTACTCAACAAGAATAAGGGTGGCTGACTCACCCTTGAAGAGAGTGCTCCGATTGCCAGTACAGAATGCATGAAATCACACAGGGATATTCCTCTTTTTGTGATAGTGTAGCTATATGGCCCTCATAAGTACCTGGATAGAGAGAGAAAAGGGAAGAAGCAGACATGCCCGGAGGCAAATCTGTGTAAAGATTGATGGTTCTGCTGCAGTGGGCTGTTTGTCATAAGGGGAGCTGTGTGTGAATGTATATAAAGGGAACCCTCAGCAATGAGGCAAAGTTTTATAGCTAGCACAGTTTCCTTACAATGTGTGACTTTCTTTAGAAGCAAGGTGAACTGAGGTAGGAATAAAGTTTTCTTTTATTTTAAAAAATTTCACTTCAGGTATAAATGTGAGTTTTTGGAAAGAATTAGACACCAAGGTTTTGAATTTTTATACTAGTCTCTTCTGGTGCCCTCTTTGTGCATTCATATTGTTATAAAAGAGCACTGTTTTCTATTGCTTGCCTTTCAGATTTTTCATTAAAATGCATTGCTAGCAGAGACATCCTGTGGGCATAAATAATGACTTTTTAAAAATAATAATATTCCTATATAAATAGATTTTAATGCTAACAAGCAGAAATTCAACTGTTTTGTGTATTTGTTTTTAGCCAAACATACATGTTATCCTATCCATTGCATTGATCAGGTTGGGTGCAAAGTTATTTCACACTCTAGGTGAAACTTCCACCTTGCGCTCCCCCCGAGCCCTGTGGCAGCTCTCCACCCCCGCTCCGCCCTGAGGTGCCCCGGCGGCATCTCCCCCCAGCCCCAGGAGCCGTGTGGCAGCTCTGCATCCCAGCTCACCACTGCTCTGCCTCCTCCCCAAGCATGCCGTCACTGCTCCACTTCACCTGCCTCCCAGGCTTGTGGCACCAATCAGTTGTTTGGCGCCACAAGCCTAGGAGGGAGAGGAGCAGAGCGGGGCAGCGTGCTCAGGGGAGGAGGCAGAGCAGAGGTGAGCTGGGACAGGGAGCGGCTCCCCTGTCACACACCCCCTTACTTGCTGCAGGCAGCCATCCTCATGCCCCCTTGCCCCAAGTCCCTGCGCCTAAATGCCAATGATGACCAGGGCAGCCGAAGATCTGGTCATTGCCAAAGGGCCCGAAATGCCGCCCCACAAATGCTAGTGCCCTAAGCGACTGCCTGTGTCGCCTGATGGGTTGCATTGGTCCTGGCATTGATTAGTGTTACCAATAGCTAGTGTTCCAAGACAAAATCAGTTATGATGTTCATATGATGATAGCCAAACAACTGGAATGTTTATGATTATGAGCAAACCATTCCTTGCAAAGGAAAAGGCAACATTCTTGGGGCATGAAGATTCAAAACAGCTGTGAAAACTCTTCAAAGGTGAGGTTTGCTATGAGTAAAGCCCTCCTAAACTGCATTGATCTCAGTATTGCTATTGAGTCTGTCTCTTGATTTTGGTACAGTAAGTTTTAAAGTAAATGTGCTTCACTCAATATATTTTTGTCTTTTGTAATTGCAGTACAAATTGCAAGCATGAAAAGCTCTTGTACAGATGTGTATATATAGTGTGCAAAACAAATACTGGGAAATGTACATTTGTTGTTCGTTTTTAACCAAGGTAAAATGGGAACTCAGGAATCAGGATTGTAAAACTGAGCAGGAAATAATATTGTAACTTAACCCCACAATTGCTGTAGGTAGCAAGCTGAGCAATTCCTTTTTAAAATATATTTCACATACAATTAAATAGTGTATTCTTTTTCTAAATCTGTTACAGGAACTCTAGCATAATGCTGTGTGTTTTACTTAGGTACTTATTTGGTTTGAATACAATATCTGTGTAATGAATTCATGGGTAATATTGTTCCAGTTTGTGAATGCTGAAATGAAATACCAGATCTGGACACCCTGCAAGGGGAAGAGGACTTGTGTAACAGTGTGCTAGAGCTACTCCAGCACTCTGCTCATAAAGGTACTAGCTATTTGCCCCTCAGTGGATTCAGTTAGTGGGATAGATGCTCATTGCTCTCAGCTTCCTGCTGAATTAAGCCAATCAGCCCACCAGGTGGGAACAGTTAGACAGGAGGGAAAGAGGGGATTGGGGAGGGAAACTGGTCTGGGCCAAGAGATACAGGATGGTGAGATTTTGCCCTCTCCCTTCCCAGAGTGTGGGCTAAGGGGGAAGTTTACGTCCCCTTGTGCATTGCTGCACAAGGCTATATAGGTGGAAGGGACTTAATAAATAACACACTGGTGCTTAGAAACTCCAAAGTGTCATGCCTATGTGTGGCGGTCCAAGGGGTGCAGAAGGTTGTTACAGGTTGAGAGATGTCAGCTTATATGTGAATTTCAAATTCTGGAGTTTCAATCTGCATATGTGAAGCTGAATAACTTTGTAGTTTGGATACAACTCTAATTCAACTTGATTCTAGGGCTTACATTTACCTTGATTTGATAAATTCTTTTGTTGAGGGGGCTAGATGAAACTGAAAATTAAAAACAATAGCAATTGAATCTTTGATTTAAGCTGATTTTTAAAAATATCTAAATAGCTGAGAGGCCAAAATTCTAGGTTAAGAATACCTAGAAACACAGTAGTGTTCAGAAACTGTACTTACGATGGGGTTCCATTGTGAATGGAGCTGCATGAACACATATGAGGACATGGATTTTGTCCCAGATATCTTACAATCTAAGAAATAGCAACACAGATGATTAGTCCACAGTACTTTGGAGATGGATGAACTGAATATCATTCAGTCTACTGTGTCGGGCACATTCCAGTTAGATTGGAAGGCCAAGATTTTCAAAACTTACTTATGATGTTTGGATGTCCATCTTGAGGGGGAAAAAGGGGCATGACTTTCCAAGGGTAGGTGCTCCAGTGTGTCAAGCTGGACACCTAAAATCACTTTTCAAATGGGGGAAAAAAGGAGGAAGAATTCTGCTGGGCTCTGGTTGAAGTGAAATGAGGGATGGACATGTAAATATTATTGTAACATTAAATTTTACATTGCTAAGAATATTTGAGAAATTAAAATAAAATTGATGCATCACTCTGTACTTATTATATAAATGCTGTGGCATATAAATGTGTCTGGGAATGCTCATTGACATTATCAAGATGCCACACACCATAAACCAGGGGTAGGCAACCTATGGCACACATGCGAAAGGCAGCACGCGAGCTGATTTTTAGTGGCACTTACGCTGCCCAGGTCCAGGCCACTGGTTCGGGGCGCTCTGCATTTTAATTTAATTTTAAATGAAGCTTCTTAAACATTTACTTTACATACAACAATAGTTTAGTTATATATTATAGACTTATAAAAGAGACCTTCTAAAAACGTGACAATAAACATATTTTAACATGAAACCTTAAACTAGAATGAACAAATGAAGACTCGGCACACCACTTCTGAAAGTTTATGGCAGGGGTTGGCAACCTATCTAACAAGAGGCCTGATACTTGCATAAATTTTATTCTTTTTAAACTGATTCTACTTTAAATGTTCTGTTGTGACAGAAATCTTTACCACATTAACCTAAAGAGAACTTACGGGGGGTTTAAAAGGAAATATGCATAAGTTTACAAAACTGGAAGTTGCTCTTTTTTTCTTTTCTTACTATGTACTGAAATATATAGGCACTTACAACCAAAGTATTTGGCTTGGGAAAAAATGAAGCAGGAATGCTACTGCCTACTGAATATGTACTTATAAATTGTGTCAATGTAGATCAGTATTCTGCACTGGGATCTGGTCTAGACGGTGGGCCAGATTCTTTGCTGGCCTAATGTCAGTGGAGTTGTGCCAGTGGAGAATTTGGCACAGCAATTCTACCATTTATCGTTACATTATCAGCAGTGGAGATTAGCAAAAGTTTTGTAGCTAACAGCCCCTTGGTTCAATGGGAGGGAAAGCTGGCAGGGTGATTGAGCAGCCCTTGAATATACCACTTGCTTCTGCCAGAGGCTCTCAACCTTCAGGGCGTATGTGTTCTTCCAGGCCTTCAAGGAGGTAGGTGGGCGTGGAGAGTAAGGTGGCTAAGACCAGTAGTGTTTAAACATGAACAAGTAATTGTTTTGAACAAGGAAAGAGCATGATGCAAGGGATGTGGTTTAACTAGGCTACAACTTCATGAACTTAACCCATCTAGGAACTACCAGCAATAACTAGTACAGTGCCAATCATCATCCCTTCCTGTAACAGACATGAAGAACCCCAGCACCATTCCCTAGCCTTCCAGTTTCTCTTTATAAGAGAGCCAATCCCCCTATGGAACGAGTACCTGCATTGGACACCTGCCACAAGTGGTGACAGCAGTGAGCTTGGCTCCCCTCCCTCTCACTCCCAGTCCTGTTCCCAGATAGCTAACTGTCAGCCAAAAATGTATCCACTCCCCCATCAGAAGGATATACTCCATCGTCCTGAATGATCCAGGTACCAAATAGGATATTTTTGGGAGGTTAATACTGACTCTCCCCTTTCCAAATGCTTCACGTCTTCCAGCCTTGTCAGCCCACAAAAGTCTGGCAGCTCCCTGCCATATCCATCACTGCAGCATTTCAGAACCATTTACAGTTACTCCTGGTGAAAGGTCTTGGATCTGTCCTAAATCTCTCTTGTGTCCTGATGACTAAGTCAACTCACTAACAAAATCCCAGGGGATTTCATCCAGGTGTACAATAATTTCAGGCAGCTGCTTCCCAGCTGCTAAAAAGTATTAAGATGGGCATCAGCTGGTCCCTGAACATCTTTTGCCATTCCAACTCAGATTTGCCTCACCATGGAGGCCCAGCTGTGAATCACCAGGGGAACTGGCTGCTTACATGTGGGCCCAATGCATGTAGGTCCAAACATCATTCCTTCACTCCTCAATCCATACCAGTTCACAGCTGCCCCACCACTGAGGCCCAGCAGTGAACTTCCAGGGGAACCAGCCACCTGCCTGCTGGACTAATGCACACTATTATGCCTGCACATCCAGTTACTGGATTCTGTGACCTGTTTATGTGATTCTGAAGAAAGGAATAAGTAGGAAGAGTTCAGCATATAAAACACTGATTCATCAGTAGGGCCAATGAAAGTGAGTGGGGGGGGGAGAGTGAGTGCTGGAGGGAGGGGGGATGGAGTGAGTGGAAGGTGGTGCGTCAGAGAAGGGTCAGGGAAGGGGCAGAGCCTCGGGGAAGGCGTGGGGCAAGAGCGTTTGGTTGGCAATCCTACCACCATCCCTTCCCGACTCCTGAGGGGAGTGGGCATTAAAGGAGCCACTACCTACCTGCCTTGAGATTGCCAGGGTTGTAGTGTGTGAGGAAAGATTTGAATATGTTCTTTAGTACAAATGTACCTAGGCATTTCATTTAAAAACTGAAATAAATAAAATGAATTATTCATTCATGCTTTTCAGCTTAAAGGTTTGGGATCTCCTATATATTTGATCTAGTGCTTCTTCTTTGCTGCTCCTTAGATGCTCCAGGATTTTTAGAAGTCATTAGGGAAGAGGCCCTGCTGTGTGCTCCAGATAGTGAATTTGCATTATTCTTGAGCAAACTATTCTCTGAGCTCATCTAGTGTCTCCCCACTCCCATCTCCTTTTTCCTCTTCTGTTTTTTTTTTCTGTTATACCTTTGCCATGGCCATCAGAAATGAATGCAGTATACAGGGTTATTAGCATTTACATGCAGTCACAAGGGTGTTTTGCCCGGATAAGGGATTGGATCCAGTGTGTCCTTTCTCAATCCAGTGTAATGTAATGCTGTTCAAATGAGCTGATTCACAACTCACTTGACAAAATACTTAGGCCCCAATCCTGCATGCAGCTCTGCTTGGGCGTGCAAATATTTACAGAGAGAACTGATGGAATTGGGCCCTATAGGCTTCTTGTGGAACACACATCATTTCTGCTGATACAGTGTTCTATTTTGTGCGTTTTTAGAGTATTTGTATTTTATTGGAAGGGTCATGCCCATGAAAATAGACATTTTCCTTGCTTAGGGGCTTATTGACTCCTACTTAATGTTACAGTTCTCTGTTTTGTATTCCTGAGTGTTCATTTTTATTGCATGATAAATGATTATTTATTGGACCTAGTTGAGGTTGCCAGACTCCTACCTCCTTATGATTCTTGTTTCAAACCTAAATTTATTTCTCAGTTCAAGTTTCCTTATCTCTTTCTCTGTCGTGATGCTGTAGACTCATGCTTCACTAGCCTCAACGTATTGTTATGGCTAAGTATATGATAGTCACGTTGACTTACTGTATGTAATTAGAGAGGCAGGCTGAGACATATCATTCAAACAATTGTCAGGCCAAGTATTCACACAGAACCCCTGGAGCTATCCCACGTGTTAGGAGCTTGATGCCATTTCCTGTGGAGCCAGATGGTAAATTGTACGCAATCCATAGTTACGGTCCATGTACAATGAATGAATATGCTTGTGCTGAACAGAACATTCCACAGGCTGCATTAGAGCCTACAGCCCTTCACTGTTGCTGTATTTTATTCCAAATTTTATTTAAGCTACTACATAGTGATAATCATTACAACCTCCATACGATGTCATTAGAGTGCAAGTGAGTCAAGATGGGATGTTCCAAGCAGACCCAGGTTCACATCAAGCATCACGTACTTAGTATTTTGTTAAAGCAAGGAAGCAGTTAAAGCTGGGCAACAATTGAACTGTGAATTTGTCAGCTGCTGCAGTTACTCTGAAGATATCAGGTTGTCACTGTTGGGGCGGATATATGGCTACAAGTATATTGCAGGTTGTCTTGACTTATAATAAGTGATCTGCCCCTGGCATGACTGACAGCAGCATGAGTAAGGCTGATGAACCATTCGGGTGGTGACATTCTGACATTCCCTTGAGCAAATGCAACAAGAACAGCTGCAGTGGTGCTTCCCAATGGTAAATAAAATCTACAAAGTGTGAGAGAAATAAAGAGAACCCCAACGAGGCACTGAATAGTTTGAAATCATTTTAAACATTAAAATCCCCACACAATTTCACTTCAAAATTGCTGAAGACGTAGCCCGTGCCATGTGTCAGCTAAGATCCTTGTGTAGAATGTAATTATTCCCTCTCTACCCCTCTCCACCCGTATTTCTTCCTTTGGGCTCAATCTCTTATTTCAATATAGTTTCCTTTCCTAATTTCTTCCCCTACTCATAGATTTTCTCTCTGACTCCGCATGGAGCTATGATATAATGTTCAGGGCTGGACCAGCTAATGAAAACAGCATCCCGCTGCTCTTGCTGCCCCTGAAAGCCAGTGAGCAGATTCTCAAGCTGGGGCAGCCCAAATAACAGCCATATACTTGAGTCACGTTCCACATCTTTCCTCAGTGTGGGTTTATTAAGCAAAAGAATATACAAAAGGCTCAAAATAATATCAAATGCTTAGAGACAGGGACCTTTCCAGCTTTCCACTGCTGGGGAGAGGAAAGGCATAGCCTACTCTTTTGATAGCCCTTCCTTGCTACTGTGGAGAGCCCCATCCCTGGGTCCTTCTCTGATTTTTTTGGTCTCCCTATACGGATAATCTTTATTTATAGCATTGCAGCCTATAGTCACATGATACCTGTCGTGCTCCCCGAATGCAGTCCCTCAATCTTAAAGGGCCAACCCTTGGAACACACTGTAGGAACACGTGCATGCACTCCAGAACCAAGGCCCTCTTACACTTCCCAAGTGCTTTTGGACCCATTCTAAATTCCCCTGAAGCCTTGAAAAGACTCACATTGACATCCGTGGATTTTGTATTGGCCCTGAGTGCCCAAGCATCTTTTTAATAGATTTTTAAGGCTAGAAGGGCATGTGGTGATCTAGTCTGACCTCCCGCATACCACAGGTTATTGACTTCCCCCCCAGTGATTCCTGCATCGAGTACAACAATTTGTGGTTGCATCCCTTTTTTAGAAAGACATTCATCTGCTATGGTGATCAGCCTCAGACCATGTTGGAGAATAGCTGCACTAGTGAACTCATCCCAACAGTACTTCACATCGTCATACCAGTCCAATGACCTTAAATAGAAGAGACTATCTTTAGAACAGCCAAATAGAAAATGAAAAGGTACAGGGGAAGTAATGATTCAAAGTCCCAATTATATGATCACGTAGCATTTCCTGCAGAACTCCTTATTTATCACAGGAAAAGAGAAAATTCAGAAGTGCTATTGTACTACATGATGCTCTTTCTTTCTTTCACTGAAGATGTCTTTTATGTTATATAAGACAATTTGAATCCTCTGAACAAATCTTTAAAAATCCTAATAAAAAATTGTAATACAATGTAGCTCAGGCTGGGATCTGACACATTCAAGAGAGGAAAAAGTGATATTAAAATAGATTTAGTACTGAGTGGGAGCTAATCTTGATATCAGATGACATTAATAATATAACAGAATTCACTGTGCAAGTTGGCTTCAGTGGAGCTCAGCTTTCTAATTGAAACCTTCCAAGAAAATTGCATCAAGTCGTCAAGGTGGTTATTTTAACCACTGGAAACAAATCAAGGCACTGAGCAAATATCAGTGTACAGGCATCCAAAGTGATTTCTTAGATTAAGCTGTTTAAATGAATGTTGACTTGTGCTTGTTTAAAAATCCTGAGGTTCTATTTTAGTACGTTTAGGATAGGGCAAGTAAAACTGTGAGTTAGAGCAGAGCTGTAACTACACATTTTAGTGCCTGGGTGAGCAAGCATGTTTACGCCCTCTGCTGTTTTTTCATGGCATTTCTCCACCCCATTTTTCCATCCCCATGGCTTTGTGCCCTGGGCAGCTGTCCCATTTGCCTCGCCATGGTTACAGCCCTGAGCTAGAGTATCAGGTACAGCTATGGGGGAACAGGAATAAAAATTACTTGGTATAGATATTAAAAACATATGCTGCATCCATTTTATTACATTCTAGTATCTTTTAATCAAAGCCTCTAGTCTATATCTTGCTGCCCATTGGCAGGATGGGTAGCAACCATCTACTTTATTTCAGATACAGTGGCCAGAGAACATTTTTAAAATATGTTAAAGGCAGCTAGACAGAGAATGGGGATCAATTATTCTCTGTGTTCACCACAGATAGGACAAGAAGTAATGGGTGTAATCTGCAGGAAGAGAGATTCAGATTAGATAGGAAGAACATTTTGACTACAAGGATATTTAAGCACTGGAATAGGTTTTCAAGAGATGTTGGGGAATCCCCATCTTTGGAAATTTTTAAAGAACAAGTTAGACAAACACTTGTCAAGGAAGGTCCATCCTTAGTGCAGGGGGCTGGACTAGATGACCTTTTAAGGTCCTTTCCAGCCCTGTCTTTCTGTGATTCTATGAGATGAACTGGAGGTGTTGTTGTTAAAGTCTGATCATTTGCGGCAGACATTTTGGATCCATTTCTGAAAAAGATGAAACCCCCCCCAGAATGCTTTGTAAACTGTTTTCAGTTGAAACGTCGTATTTTGCTTCTGCTCAATGGATGTTAATTCAATGGAAAAGCAGCCCATGGAGTGGCTCAGTCAGTGTAGTGAAGCAAAGGTGAAAGGCAGGATTTCACAGGACTGTCTAAAACCTGAATTTGCCTGGTAGAAGTTTGAAGTGATGGTACTGCTAACACTTACCTATGTAAAAATCTTTAAGACTGCTAATACCTCCTACCAAAAAAAAAAAAAAAAAAGGTGGTATTGCAGAAAGATTAGTGCACCGTCACTTGAGTAATGATGATGGACAAAACAGTCATCACCATCTAACTTTCACCTTCTCATTCAGAAACACACAGAGCCATCACAGTGAAGCACTCTAGGATAGCTCCCTGAGGCCAATGCCATCGATTTGTGTCTGCACTACCCCAAATTCAACCCAGCAAAGTCAATTTTAGCATTAGTCCCCTTGTCAGGGAGGAGTACAGAAGTCTATTTTAAGAGCTCTTTAGGTCGACGGAACGGGGTTGGTTGTGTGGATGCATTCATTTTTAAATTGACCTAATGTGGCTAAATTCAACCTAACCCCATAGTGTAGACGAGGTCATGGTCTAAATATATTTAATCCTACCTCAGTTCAGTGGGATGGACTAGATGCCCTCTTGAGGTCCCTTTCAGCCCTACATCTGTATGATTCTATGGTTATAGTGCGGGAAATTACCAGTGTAAAAGTTACCCTTGTTTTCTTATGTTTATTTTGTCCAAATATTTATATGGCTTATATATTAGAATTTTCTCTATTCTTAAATTTTGAACAGAAAGCATTAGAAAGAATAGTATATTTATGTTCAGGCATCAATTGTCTTTCTCAAAATTATGCCCTGAGGTCTAGATGAAGAAAAGAGATTTAATTCCAACTAAACAATTGAAACCACAAACAGAATATTCTTCCTTTATCCTCTAAGTGGATGCCACAAATATTTACCCACCTAGTTTAAAATTATCTATATGATACATAGAAGCAATAATGCATAACAGATGGATTGTTAACTGCTGCTAAGTGGCTGGATACATAAAAAGCTTTGATCAGGTGCTGTAAGTTTTACGGTTAATCATTACATGTTAAAGATTTGACAACATGTGTATTATGATTTCAGTAATATGTATTGTGCTGAACTGTGACAAAAGAGACTGAGTTTTTAAAACTTTTATTAAAATTTTCTGAGAATCCAGAAATATAAATGCATAGAATATTCAGCATCGGATAGTATCACTACCTACTATCACGATATGTTCAATGGTCTGTCTTGAGGAACCACACTTGCACACCAGGGAGTCCTTGATTTTTTTTCCATTAATCTATCCACAGCTACCATGTTTGGTTCATATTTGGATCAGAGTTGACCAAGATGATGATGGAAGGTCAAAACCACTAAACTTCTGCATGGGATCTGGCGCAAGGTGCTTATTTTTTTAAGTCTTGTTTAGCCCAATCTTCTTTCCAAGCCACCTCCTGATCATAGCCTGATTGCATGAGGCTAAACAAATGTCCCCAGAAAGGTTTGCAAGACTTAAGACATTGTGGGGGGACATAGTCAAGGTCTCGGTGAATAGGAAGACATCCGTTTTCCTGGATTTATTGAGCATTGTGGAATGTTGCAGCAGTTTTGACATATTGGTGGGGGAGCGATGTTAGGACAGGTAGCCATGGTGTTGGAGTCGACTTAAGGGTTCCCATGATGCACCGCATCACTGTATTTAGCTGGGTAGCCACAAGTCATGTGTGAATGGATCTGCTCCATACTGGTGCACAATATACAGCTACTGAATATACAAGTATTATTGCTGATGTTCACAACACTAATGCTGATACACCCCAGGTTGTACCTGCAAGTTTCTGGATTATGTTGCCCCTCGTTTTTATCTTTGCTACCTCCTCGAGATAATCATGGAAGGAGAGGGTGCAATCGAGTTTCACTCTAAGATATGTTGGAGTGTAATCATGTTGCACATTTTTACCACAGTGTCAGGTTTCAGAGGGGGTAGCTGTGTTAGTCTGTATCAGCAAAAACAATGAGGAGTCCTGTGGCGCTTAGAGACTAAGAAATTTATTTGGGCATAAGCTTTTGTGGGCTATAACCCACTTCATCAGATGCATGGGGTGGAAAATACAGTAAGCAAGTATAAATATACAGCACATGAAAAGATGGGAGTTGCTTTACCAAGTTGGGGGAGAGGGGCAGTGCTAATGAGACCAGTTCAGTTAGGGTGGATGTGGCCCATTCCCAACAGTTGACAAGAAGGGTTGAATATCAACAGGGGGAAAATGATAGTAGGTGACTTCTGGATACCCTTATGGCTTGATCTCTATCAAGCTTTCTTAGAACTACAATATCCACCTGGGGAAGTGAAGAAACAGACTGACAGAGCCAGAAGAGTACCCAGAAGTCAACTACTACAGGACAGGCCCAACAAAGAAAGTAACAGAATGCCACTAGCCTTCACCTACAGCCCCCTAAAACCTCTCCAGTGCATCATCAAGGATCTGCAACCTGTAGGACTCCTCGTTGTTTCTACTTTCAGTATGTTTTTGGCACTCTTATTATCAAGATGAAATGCACGTACTATTGTTTTTCCAGGGGTTGGTTTGAGCCTCCATTTCCGGAAATATTGTTCCATATTTTGGAGGCCTTCAGTTAATGCTTTCTCCATGTCATGGAGGTTTGATGCTTGGATTGTCATGGCAAGATCATCTGCATATCCAAATTTTTATGATTTAGTTGGAGGCATGTCACTTATGTAAATATTAAAAAGGGTTGGCGCAAGTACAGAGCCTTGTGGTAGCCCATTGTGTATGATACAGAGTGAGCTGGTCTTACTACCCAGGTACCCCCAGAGGCATCTGTTACTCAGCATGGTCCAAAGTGTTTGGTAGCAAGGTATAATTTTAGTAAATTTCAGCATCACGCCCTTAATCCATACAATATTGTATGCAGATGACAGGTCAACAAATATTGTGCCAGTGTTTAGGGTTTTTTTAGCCAGCTTCAATGTGAGTTGTGAGTGCCAACGCTTGGTCACAACAACTATGTTTTGGCTAGAAGCCTGCCTGTTGGAGAGGGATAATTGGCTCAGTAAAAGGTCATATTCTTTTGAGGATGATACATTCAAGAAATTTATAGGTCATACATAGTAGAGAAATTGGCCTATAGCATTCCACTTCATCAGGGGGCTTTCCAGGCTTTGGAATGGCAATTATCATTGCTTCACGCCTTATTTCGGGGATCTGTACTGTCCTTAAGGTAGGAGAGTACAATGTTGCTAGCCATTGGAGTTCTACGGGGATGCGATGGAGGAATTCTGGCGGAATACCGTCAGGGGCTGTTGCCTTCCCTTTTATCATCGCAGCAAGTCCTTCTTTTACTTCCTCAATGCTGACAGTGGAAGGTTCTCCTTGGGGGAACTGATCCAAGTGTTCGGTAGAGTTGTTGATACACTTCTCTTCTTGTGTGTTTATCAAGTGACCCTTTTGTGTTCTCCATCAGTTTGGATGGATTTTTGGTGGCCATTACTCTGTGGGATTAGTGGCCCCAACAGGTTGTCTTGGTATCCAGGCTCGACAAGTTCAATGTGTAAAATCAAGGTTTTGCACACAATCAAGCCAGCGCTGGTGTCTTGCTGTGTCCAGGGAGTGTAGCAAGGCTTTTGCAGTATGAGAGTTCTTGGTCTGATTGTATTGCTGGAGCAACTCCTGCATCTCTCTCATCCAGCAGGGAGTGTGCTTTTTCTGGAAGCCTCATGGAATGTTTTTCTTTCCTGCTACTTTCAGGCACCCTGCGAGCTATTGATAGCATTCCAGAATCGCTGGAATCCTTGCAACAGTTATCTCAACAGTCTGTTTGTAGGTAGCCCAATCGCTTTAGCAAAATTCCATTGTGGTACCTGTTTCAGAAAGAACACAGGAATTTTGATGCCCACGTAGATCATTATAGGCCTGTGTTGGCTGTTTTGGAAATGCTGATAGTAATTCATGTGTTACGATGAGAGCGTTACCACTTTGGTCTTCAGATATGAATGTTAGGTCTGGGTTGTGTCCATGTTGCCAGAGGCTTGAATGGAATGTTGGTTGTTTTAGTTCTGAAATTAGTTGTAAGTCTTGTGTAGATATCCAGTCCATGAGATCTTTGCCATCGGTTTCCTTTGTTTTATAGCCCCACATAGTGTGGTGACTATTAAAATCACTTGCATAGATGCATGGAATATGAATGCTGGGTAGCGCTAGTTTTGGCCATCTTGTGCTAGGGGCTTTATAGACATTGGTAATGTGAGTGGAGCTCCCCCACTTTGATAGTTGTGGTAAATGTGGGCTCCTCTTTGGTTGATAGAATAACATTAAAACATGTGACAGAGTCCCTGATGTATATGGCCAACCCATATTTAGGATGATAATGGCTAGTTGTTAGGTTGTATCCATAGATAGATAGTGCCTAGACTGTTGGTCGTTGCCAACATGGGTCTCTTGCAACATGAGGATATCGATGTTGTAAGTTTTCAGCACATTTCCAAGGTGCTCACATTTTGCCAATGACAGTCCTTCAACATTAAGTTGCAGGATTCTTATTCCAGGGCCTATTTGTCATGTGGTATGTCCCTGAGGAGGAACTTTAGGATTTGTTGAGTTGCTGCTCTGATAACTGGGAGATCACTGAGCGGTGTTCGGTTGCCAAGTTGATGGCATTTATTGTGAATTCTCACTTAACAGAGTGGGGGCCCATGAAGGCTGCCATCTTCCACTCCATAAGTTAGAGTGACAAAAAACAAAAATAAAAAAAAACCCTCAACTTTGCTGATAGAGCAGTTTTGAACAGTTATATAACTTCTGAAAAGTTAGAGTGGCAGAGTTTTGTTTACCTTTTTCCTTTTGCTGCACTGTAACTTCTCCAAACATTGAGGAAGGTTTGAAAAGATAGAGTAGCAAAAGAAAAATGAAGAAATTGAAAAGGAATGGGGGTTTGAGGGAATGTAAACTATCATAGATACCAACATTCAATGGCAGAAAGTATGAAGGAAAAAAGAAACAAACGTTCAATCCTGATGGAAAAATTTAGAAAAACCAATAGCTTTTTGTGTAAGTTTTTTCACTTTTTTAAAAGGCCATTCTTCATTAAAAATAAATGGTTGGAAAGAGAAAAATGTTGAGCTTTCATTATTTCAGCAATAATCTGAGGTGCTCAGCCATACAAACCCTTCACACCTTTTTCCCAATATGGGTGTTAAACTGTCATCCCTACAGGTACAAACATTTATCTGTATATGGTACAAAGGCCCCTCAGTCTATCTTAGGAGCTAGCCCTCTCCGACAGTCTTGCCCCTTTTACTTTAATGTCCTAATTCTGTAGCTGGATTTTAGAACAGATGGAAAATACAAAAGGGGGGCCCATCAGAAAAACAGAAGTATATGAACAGCGACAATCAAACAGGTAGGGCTTACAAGGAGAAGCCCAAGACAGGTATTTAGATACATTCCCAATAAATAATAGTAACAAACTTTTCATACATAATCAAGTGCCACTTGTGTCCAATCCCCTAAATTATATAATATTTTCCATTACCAACTGATGAAATGTGTCCTTAAATAAGAAACTACTTATTTTACTCTAGAGTGGGACAAACTCTTTGTAGCAGATGGCTTGTTCAGCCAACTGAATCCCTTTTTTGTTTCTGAATTGAACAGATTTTGTGCTTGGAGTGAAATTCTCACCCCTGGGCACAGATTTGGTACAAGGTCTTATCCCAGGCAGGGCTGGCTCCAAGTTTTTTGCTGCCTCAAGCAAAAAAATTTTCTCATGCACCCCCCCTTCCCCCTGGCCCCACCCCAACTCTATCCCTTTCCCGCTTCATTCCAACCCCTTCCCCAAATCCCCGGCCCTGCCACCTCCCCCGGGCACACCGCATTTCCCCTCCAACCCCTCCTGGGAGGGAGGGGGGAGAAGCAGAGCAGCGGCACACTCAAGGGAGGAGGCAGAGGTGAGCAGGGTGGAGTGGTTCCTCTACCCCCCACAGGGTTACTTCCTGCGGCCCTCCCTGTGTCCCCCACTGCTGCAGTTCCTCTCCGCTCCGCCTGCTCCCCTGAGCACACCGCCGCCGCTCCGCTTCTCCCCCCTCTCTGCATGGCTTGCCACAAAACAGCTGTTTCGTGCGGCAGGCCTGGGAGGAAGTGGGGAGAAGCAAAGTGGTGGCACACTCAGGGGAGCAGGCAGCAGTGGAGCGGAGATGAGCTGGGGGGGAGCGGTTCCTCTGCCCCCCCGGGTTACTTCCTGCGGCTATCCCTGCGCCCCCCAATCGCCGCAGCTCACCTCCGCTCAGGGCTGGCTCCTGGCTTTTTGCGCCCCAAGCGCAAAAAAATAGGAGCTGGAGTACCACCCCTTGGAAAGTGCCGCCCCAAGCACATGTTTGGAGTGCTGGTGCCTAGAGCCAGCCCTGACCCCAGGTCAATGGATACTTTTGATCTTACCCCAAAGAAAAGCTGTAGTCAATTTCTGTAGTAAACTAACTAAAGATGTATTAGCTAAGAAAAAGAAATGTGAGTTATTCAGAGATTGAAGCAGATAAAATACATTTCAAGTGAATCAAAGTTCTAAAATCCAAATGGTAGCAGAGGTATAGTAATCTGCTGGTCTCTCATGGAAACCCAAACAGCTTTGGGGATCTCTTTTGTGTATCTGGAATGCCCCCTGAAAGTGAAGACAATACCATCAACATTTTATTTTGATCTATATTAACAAGTGAATTGGTTTGAACACATTATGACCTTTTAACATGTGATGAATTTCAAAGAAAATTGATCTGTGGCTTTAGCCTGAGCTGTAGTTGAAATTACATTAAACAACCTGACAAAATCTGTCACATGTGGTTCATTCTTTCTATCATCCTCTCCCTATGGGTGGAATTGTGTATATATAGCATTGTGTTTTGGTAATGTTTTTGTCTTGGGTTGGAGTATATACACTCTTTTTAAAATATAGCTTGGGGGGGATGTAGGTTTACAGTTAATTCTTCCTCAAGGATAGAACAAATGTGCTTTCCCTCTAATGTTATGGGCCACTTCTTCGGAACTTTGCTCAAATTTCTATTGAAAGCACTGGGAAAGTGATTTCTATCCTTAAAAGACAGAAAAACACTCCATTTCTGTTAATGCACTTGATTTGCTGTATGGGAGGCTCCGAGATTCAAAAGTAGTAGAGTCTTGTGTCCTTGCTCTCTGATATGCTTCCTTCTGAGTGCATTGCTTCATTATCTATTTTCTGTAATTTCTTGTACTGTTCAAGGCCTGACCTTTCCTGTGCCCTCTCTAATGTAGAATGGATTGCAATGGAGATAAGAGAGTGAGATGATAATTGGTACCATGAATCCTTCTGCTCAAGTTTTGAGTACTGCATTTTTGCTTATAACCTCTTCACTAGAGAAGTGTGCTGCTATCTTTGTCTGCTTATTTGCCTACCAGTAAGAGTTATCACTGTACTGTGTGTATAATTAAGAGAACAAATTTAAAAATAAACAAAACAGACTGAGACCATTCCGTGAAGAACAGCAAACAAATTGATTAGTGCCCTTGGTAAAGGTCAATCTCACTCGTGTAAATTTTGCTTTCTCTCTGTATGTATGTTTGTATAGAGCTTCTTTCAGAGGTGCTGAGCACCTACAACCCCAGCTGATGTCAATGAGAGCTGCAGGTTCTCAGCCACTCTAGACATCAGATCCATAGTTCATGGTATACCTGGAGTTTTACAGCCAGCAGATATTTATTTCTTGCACAGCTCTAGTGAAATTGATAGTGTTTCAAGGGCCACTGTTAAGACTTAGGGGCAATTAATGAGGTTATTCTTATCATTCACTGACTTCTATCTTGCCTTTCCCCTACTAATCCTCTTCCCTATATGGCATCTTTCCCTATTCCTGAATTTAGGACATACATATTGATCAGTTCTGTTTATTTTTAAGCCCCACACTTCAAAAAACTAGACGTTACTCAGCAAACTGTCTGTCAATGCTTTCCGAGAGCAATAGACAATATGCCCATATTAAGTCTTTCGCAGCCACACATTATTGGTTTCTCACATCTTTCACAGGATCCAAAAGAGAGCAGAGGGCACTACTATTTAAATTAAATACAAAAGTTTGTATCATTAATGTTAGAATGTTACGGTCCCCAAAGTCAGGAAATGCAGTGTGAATAGTCTCATCATATTAATCGTAATTTATCCACATTGCACATAGAGGGCTCAGACTTGATCTTGCATACACAGCCTCCTCAGTCCCATTGAAGCAAATTGGAACTGTGTGAGCAGATCTGAGAACAGAATTAGACATGTACTTAAACAGTGCTAGTCTTCAGTGATATTCCATACTTTATGTACAGTGTTTGAGTTAAGGTTGTTTCCAGACTTTTATATTTAAAATTTCAATATTGAGCCAGATCTTACCCAAAAACATGGGGAGGAACTTTCATAGTTTTTTATTCCAAGTTCCTTGTGAGAGGCACCATTTGTCTCTTTGCAGAAGAAGCAGGGCTAAAGCCCTGCACACACATAAGTAGAGCTGAGCAAAATTTAAATGTCTGTCCCATGAGAAATTCCAATATGTCAATGTCTGTTTATGTTCCAAATCAGGATGAAATGTTGAAATGTATCTTTCTTTTGTGGAACAATTATTTAAAAAAAAATTCAACTCAAAGGTGAAATGTTTTGTTTCCCCAGATCAAAATCAAAATGTTTCATTTTGCTGCTTTTATCTTTGTTTTCTTATTGTGGTGCATTATCTCATTGGAGTTTTAATTCAGGAGCCTGATGCCCCCACTCACCCTAAGAGCCAGGTTGCCTGGCTGGACTACATCTCCCATGATGCACTTGTAGTCATGTGACTGCCACGATACACTGTACAGGTTTGATCAAAATGGAGTCAATTTGGTCCCTCTTGTATAAGGGAAGATGTAGTCTTCCAGAGAGCTCAGTCCATAGGGGAGAATAGGGGCTGAGGAAGTGGGATGGGAAAAAGAGAGATGGAGAAACAGACACAAACTACAACTCCTATGAGTCACTGCACCATAATAGGGAAGTGCAACTTAATATTGAGTTGTATAGAAATGAAATGTTTCAAGTGAGTTCAATAAACTGAAATATTCCAGGTGACGTCAAACTGACTTGAAATAAAATATTTTGTTTAGATTTTCCCAATAGAAAATTGAAAAACATTAACAAAGGTGAAATTTTCCTGTGGCAGATTTTGATTTTACAGAAACTGAATTTTCTGTCAATAATTTAATAGAAAATGCATAACAAGCTCTACTCATAAGATCTGTGTGAAAAGATAGGACAATCTGCGCGTAAGCCTATAGGTTTCCTGTAAGACCCCCTGCTGCTCCCTCCGGTTCTTTGTTATTTGTAACCTGGGCTGGAGACTGGTATTCAGTGAGAATTAGCTTGCACAGTTTAGACATTTGAGTTGTGTCCTAATCTTTTCACATCAGAAAGTGTTTATTTTCCCCATCTTTGCATAACTCAAAAATGGGAGGAATTTATTAAACCTGGACCTTAATTCAGTCCTTAGTCATTAATTAAGTAGTCATTAGTCATTAATTATTTGTTTAATTGAGAAAGTATACCAATTCATCATTCAGAATAATTTGAGTGTTTCATGTGAACATATTTCAACTACTGTATTTGCTTGCAAATGTTTTGCTGTATGCTTTGATAACCTGCTGGTCAATATTTAAGCTGTCGGTTTCTTTAGTCACATAGTATTATTTCAGTTTCCCTCTATGGATGACTGTAGCCTGTAAAAATGGGAGATGGGCTTGAATAGGTCACATTGTTGAATGTGAGTATTCACCAGATATTTATGTGAACAAAATGAGTTGTCAAAGAAAGGTAACTGAGAGAGGCAGTAAACATGATCCAAGAAATGTTAACAGAATTTTTCCACCATTTGCCCCTAGATGGATCACCAGGAGTTAAATTCTCTTTTCCAGTCTTCCGATTCTTTCAAGCTTGCATGACCTGTGCTGTAGAAAACAGCAGGTCAGATGAGGTTGGAATAGAACATTATTTACACTGCCCTTGTTTTACTTAGAAATGAGGCTTCCTGGTTAATTCCTAAAGTCTCTAGAAAACAGGTGTGTTTTAGCACAATGCTGAAGGGTTCTACTGTATCTATGGCAACCCTGGTCTCAGACCATTTTTATTTTATCTAAAGAAATAGGCTGGCTTCCTGAAGATAAGTAAATTGTTGTTCTGAGCTGTTAAAGAGCTCTGGTAATAAAAATACTACTGAATAACACTAATGATTTTGCATGAAATAACAAATTATATTTCAGCAGATCATTATTTGCCAGACTAATTATAGATTTTTTTTATAGAGAAACACAAGAAAGAGCATAAAATTGGACCTCATTACCTATTCCAATCATTATTTCTGGCATTCTTCTTTTGTTAATCGTGTCCATATACTCTATTGTCTGACCACTGAAATAATGAGCTGGCATTAAAATTTGTAAATTAGATCCAATGTGTTAATGTTCCCAAACAGAATAATACATCTAAATAATATAGCTTTTTAAAGGAGAAAGTGAATTTTGAAGACAGTTTTTTTGAAAGAAACACTTTTTTCTTTATCTGCCTTTGTATTTGTTATTTCCTTCCTCTTAGTCGTCTTTGATTTCTTCTCTGCATCCATATCCCCAATGCTCCCATGTTTAATGATGGGAAGAAATGGCTCATTTAAGTCTTCTCAAACTTAGAGGCATTCAAAAGGGGCACAACAAGCATCTTGTTATCTGGTGCATACAGCTGGATTGGACTCCTTTCCAAAGCTATTGCCACAAATGCCTTTAAAAGCAGATATTGGAGGTAAGGGTGCGTGCAGAGAAGGTGGGTGAAAGAATAGACAGAGTGAGTTGCTTTCCTTAAATGCCTCATATTTTGAAATATTATTTCACTGACACTGTTTACCACACAAGTGATGAACAAAGTCTACTTCACCATCCTAGTGATGAAATCTCATTGTTAATTATTCCTGTTTCCAGGACTTCTGGGTATTGATATTTATCCATATCAGTTCTCCCAGAGATAGTAATAAAAAGGACACCTATACATAGCAGACTGATGCAACAATACAATTCAAGATGAATAGAATTCTCATCCCACTTATTAGAATCACACTCAGACTTACCAAGGCTCGCTACTCAAAGGTTTGTATGCAGTGTTGAGGTAGGCATGTTGATCTCAGGATATTGGAGAGAAAAGGTGGGTGAGGGGACCTAAAGAAGAGCTATGTGTAAGCTTGAAAGCTAGTCTCATAGACAGAAGCTGGTCCAATAAAAGGTATTACCTCTCCCACTTTGTCTATTCAAAGGTTTGTTTTTCTGCCTCAGAAAGGAGGAAGTGCCAAGCTATAAAGATCAGTCTGTTTAAAATGGGGTCTTTTGGTCTTACATCATCATCCTAAGTAAAGAATATATATACAGACCATGGAATAACCAGATTGATTAGCTCATATATCCAGGTAACTTACTGGTATGAAAAAAATATATGAATTGGGCAAATAGACCAAATATTTAAGTTCCTTTTTGTTTCTTTAGTGGTGACTCATCTGTATTACACGTGCTCTTCTAAACATCGCACGTTAACTGTGATTCTTCAGAGTTCTAACTCCGAACTGCCTCTCCTTGGTTTTATGCTTTAAAATGCAATGTATGTGGAGCAGCGGGGAGAAGGAAGAAAGGTAAATTCACTTCTTTCAGTGATTGGCTGCCCATAGTTTGACAAGGTCTCTGAAGGTTTCCCAGTTACTGAGAATTAGTCTGTAAAATGGAGCAGGAAGAAGATGAACAAATTTGCACTCGGTTGATGAGCACTGTAAACTAAATCATCTCATTGCACTTGTCAGCAGTTAGCATTTAGGAAAAAACTGTGTGACTGCATGCACATAGAAATTGATAATCTGGTTCAGTCAACTCTTCATGAAGGGCTTCCACAAAAACATATGAGACTAAGAACATGATTCATTATTAACATTGTATGCAGTTTTCCACGTTTGCATTGACAATTACTAGCTTTATTGAATCCTGAACTGAAAAAAAAAAATCAGTATGTTGTTCAAGGGAAAACCAGTCCTGTTAAAACAAACCTCAGGCTCTTTAGAATGGAATTGAGATGAAAAGGGTGTCTGAAAGTTTGGTAGATTTAAATCAAGACTTGGCCAAACTCAAGAATGAGGAAAGTTCTCTTTTTCATAGAATCCTTTTGTACTTTCTTGTTTCTCATACAATAAATAAACTCCTCTGCTTTGTGACTGAAGCTCAGTTAAAACCTACTGAATCAGATGCAAAGAGTGCTAAAGAAAGAGTACATGCAGGCAAACGCTGTCACTTTCATCTTACATTTTTATGATATGAATGTGAATTATGCTCTTTTGCATTTAAAGTTAAATATAGAACAGCTAGTGGAGTCGTAAAATTAGGTGTTCATTAAAATATTACCTGTGCTGACAAGTGGGTCAGTTTTAAAAAAATGTCTTTCTGAGTATATACTACTTTGTTATAACTGTGGTTTCTTTTATTGATGAGCTATATTACTTAATTTGATGAAAAACCTTATTATAATAAATTCCATTGGAAAGAAATATTTACCATGTGGGAAAGATGAATCCATTTTGTTTTTTTTAATGATAGTAACTGCACTTAATATTATGTATTGTAAAATTTACTAAATGGTCCAATATAGCATGGACATATCAATGTATATATTTTCAGAAGATGTACTGTTCACATAGAATGACCAATGTAATAAAGGCAAGATAAACCGTATGAGACAGCAATGTTTTATTCATGGTACAAAATCATACATTTGTATCTATGATTATCCTTTCAATCATCATTGATGAAATATGGGACATGTCCCATATTGACTTTTATGGCACACTGAGCCATAGGAGATGTTTCTTAAAATAAGCAACTTTAAAATAAGGGTCACCTTATATATGCAGATATCTTGCAATTATTTTTACCATAGCATCCACTTTTCTACTGCCCTCTTTTATGACAAACTAATTTTTTAAACATTGTTGTTTAGCTGCTGGCATGCAATTAAAGGCAATCTTAATTTCATTGTTCAAGAAAGTGGCATGCTGGAGCAAAAGGTCGCCATGAAAGGGCTTTGAGAGGAGATACTGTATGGAACCATTCAGCATGAAAAAATATCAGTCTTGCTAATGTACATGTTTTCTCCCCTGAAATGTATTTAGTATCTGAGAGCAACTGAAATTTAAGTAGTGATTTTTTGGGAGGGAGAGGATAAAGAATGAGAAAAATCTTGAATATACAAATGGTCTGGGCTAGTGTTGACTCTGGTGACATACTAGTTTGCAAATCTGGAGAACATAATGCATCGGAGAAGCATAAAATCAAGGAAATGTTTTAACTTAATTAAATTTTTTCCTTACGAAAAAGCATTCCATTAACTTCTTTAGTTCCTTCTTTCTGCTCGCGTATATTGGCGCTCCCAGCAGAAGGAGCAGGTAAGCAGAAACAGATGCCAATTAATTTGGTACAAGGACAACTCTATAACCTGAATAGAGTGGTCCACTGATATTCATTTACTGCTTTTTGAAGTCTTTAGGAAAATGACTTTACTATAGAGCATTATTTCAGTTATTTAAGTATCATAGTCATTTAATTAGTAAGCTCTCTTATGGGACACCCCACTTTATCGAAACTTAATACCATGTTCCTTACTGTGAATTTAATCTATTGCCTGGTCCACTGGTCAGTTATTACACATCATGCTTTGAAAGGTTTGCTACTAGAAAAGATTAATATTTTGCTCACATCTGTACATCTGACTGAAATTGAAGCTCTCAAACAGCATTTATCATTTCATTTATATCCTGATGTGTGATCCTTTGGCCATATCAATGAGAAAGAGAAAAGAAAAAAAAATGCAAGCTATTATCCTTGACAGGGATTCTTGGTCCTCCTGGGGGGGGTTTGTTTTGTTTTGTTTTACTCAGACTCATAGGTCAGAAGGGACCAATATGATCATCTAGTCTGACCTCCTGCACAAGGCAGGCCACAGAACCCTACCCATCCACTTTTATACAACCCATAATCCAGGACTGAGTTATTGAAATCCTCAAAACTGGTTTGAAGACCTCAAACTGCAGAGAATCCACCAGCAAGCGACCCATGCCCCACGCTGCAGAGGAAGGCGAAAAACCTCCAGGGCCCCTGCCAATCCGCCCTGGAGGAAAATTCCTTCCCGACCCCAAATATGGCGATCAGCTAAACCCTGAGCATGTGGGCAAGACTCACCAGCCAGCACCCAAGAAGGAATTCTCTGCAGTAACTCAGTTCCCATCCCATTCAACATCTCCCTGCAGACAACTGAGCAGACCCATCTGGTGATGATCCAAGATCAATTGCCCAAATTAAACTATCCTATCATAACATCCCCTCCATATATTTATCAAGCTTAGTCTTGAAGCCAGATAAGTCTTTTGCCCCCACTACTTCCCTCAGAAGGCTGTTCCAAAACTTCACTCCCCTAATGGTTAGAAACCTTTGTCTAATTTCAAGTCTAAACTTCCTAATATCCAGTTTGTACCCATTCGTCCTCGTGCCTACATTAGAACTAAACTTAAATAATTCCTCTCCCTCCCTAACGTTAATGCCCCTGATATATTTATATAGAACAAGCATATCCCCCCGCAGCCTTCTTTTGGCCAGGCTAAACAAGCCAAGCTCTTTGTCTCCTTTCATAAGGCAGGTTTTCCATTCCTCGGATCATCCTAGTAGCCCATCTCTGCACTTGTTCCAGTTTGAATTCATCCTTCTTGAACATGAGACACCAGAACTGCACACAATATACCAGATGGGGTCTCACCAGCGCCTTATATAATGGTACTAACACCTCCTTATCCCTGCTGGAAATACCTCGACTAATGCATCCTAAAATCGCATTTGCTTTTTTAACAGCCGTATCACATTGGCGGCTCATAGTCATCCTGCTATCGACCAATACCCCAAGGTCCTTCTCCTCCTCCGTCGCTTCCAACTGATGCGTCCCCAACGTATATCTAAAATTCTTATTATTAATTCCTAAGTGCATGACTTTGCACTTTTCACTATTGTATTTCATCCTATTACTCTTACTCCAGTTTACAAGATGGTCCAGATCTTCCTGAATAGTATCCCTGTCCTTCTCCGTGTTAGCAATACCCCCCTAACTTTGTGTCATCCGCAAACTTTATTAGCACATTCCCGCTCTTTGTGCCAAGGTCAGTAATAAAAAGGTTAAATAAGATCGGTCCCAAAACCGATCCTTGAGGGACTCCACTAGTAACCTCCTTCCAGCCTGACAGTTCACCCTTCAAAACAACCCGCTGGAGTCTCCCCTTTAACCAGTTCCTTATCCACCTTACAACTTTCATATTCATCCCCATCTTTTCCAATTTAACTAACAGTTCCCCATGCGGAACCGTGTCAAACGCCTTACTGAAATCGAGGTAAATTAGATCTACCACATTTCCTTTATCTAAGTAATCCGTCACCTTCTCAAAGAAGGAGATCAGATTGGTTTGGCATGATCTACCTTTAGTAAATCCATGTTGCAATTCGTCCCAATTACCATTGACCTCTATGTCCTTGACTAATTTCTCCCTTAAAATTTTTTCCAAGACCTTACATACTACAGATGTCAAGCTAACAGGCCTATAATTACCCGGATCACTTTTATTCCCTTTCTTAAAAATAGGGACTACGTTAGCAATCCTCCAGTCGTACGGCACAACCCCCGAGTTTATCGACTGCTTAAAAATTATCGCTAACGGGTTCGCAATTTCACGCGCCAGTTCCTTTAATATCCTCGGATGGAGATTGTCCGGGCCCTCCGATTTTGTCCCATCAAGCTGTTCAAGTTTGGCCTCTACCTCAGTTGCGGTAATATCCACCTCCATATCCACATTCCCACTTATCATCCCTCCATCATCGCTAAACTCCTCACTAGTCTTATTAAAAACTGAGGCAAAGTACTTATTTAGATATTGGGCCATGCCTAGGTTGTCCTTTACCTCCATTCCATCCTCAGTGTATAGCGGCCCCACTTCTTCTTTCTTTGTTTTCTTCTTATTTATGTGGCTATAGAACCTTTTACTATTGGTTTTGATTCCCTTTGCAAGGTCCAGTTCAATGCGGCTTTTAGCCTTCCTCACTTTATCCCTACATGTTCTGACCTCACCAAGGTAGCTTCCCTTGCTAATCCCGCCTTTCTTCCACTCCCTGTAAGCTTTCTGCTTTCTCCTAATTCCATTTCTGAGTTGCTTGCTCATCCAGCTTGGCCTACAACTCCTGCCCATGGTTTTTTTCCCCTTTCTTGGGATGCAGGCTTCCGACAAATTTCCGCAGCTGCGACTTAAAGTAATTCCAGGCCTCCTCTGCATTTAAATCCGCAAGTTCCTCCATCCAATCCACTTCCATAACTAATTTCCTTAACTCTTTAAAATTAGCCCTCGAGAAATGGAAAACCCTAATCCGAGATCTACATTTGTTTATCCTTCCATCTAGTTTGAACTGAATCAGCTCATGATCACTCGAACCAAGGTTATCCCCTACCACCATTTCTTCTACGAGGTCCTCACTGCTCACGAAAACCAAATCTAAAATGGCATCCCCTCTCGTAGGTACTTCAACTACTTGATGAAGAAATCCATCCGCTATCACATCCAGAAAAATCTGACCCCTATTATTCTTGCAAGCACTCGTCCTCCAGTCTATATCCGGGAAGTTGAAGTCTCCCATAATCACACATTTCCCCTTTGTGTTTACTTCATTAAAGACATTAAAGAGGTCTCTATCCATATCCAAATCAGATCCTGGCGGTCTATAGGACATCCCAAGCACTATCTCAGGGGAAGCTCTAGTTGCTTTTTTACCCAGTGTGATTTTTGCCCAGACAGACTCTGTCTTATCCATTCCGTCGCTTCTTATTTCATTATAGTTAATCTCATCATTGATGTACAAGGCTACTCCACCACCTTTGCCTTTCTTCCTGTCTTTTCTAAACAGCACATAGCCTTCAATACCTGTACTCCAGTCATGAGTACTATTCCACCAGGTTTCTGTTATCCCTATAATATCCGGTTTCAGTTCCTGCACCAGTAGTTCCAGTTCCTCCATCTTGTTACCTAGGCTCCTCGCATTAGTGTACAGACATTTTAATTTTTGGCGTTTAGCGTCAATGACATTCTTTCCCCCGTCGTGCACAGACCTTCTACCACCAGCATCACCCGTTAATCTGGTTTCTACTCCACTATTCCTCCTTGGATCAATTCTTTGGTCCACAAGGGTATCCCCTCTCATGTTGTTTACTTCCCTCTCCAGGTTATATTCCGGCGTGGAGATCTCCTGAACATCTCCCAACCATCTCCCCCAACTTCCTAGTTTAAAGCTCTCTTGATGAGGTCGGCGAGCCTCCATCCTAGAATTCTATTTCCTTCTTTACTTAGATGAAGTCCATCCTGAGCGAACAGTTGTCTGTCCGTAAACGCTTCCCAATGACCGTACATCCCAAAGCCCTCCTTGTAACACCAATGCCTGAGCCATCTGTTGATCGCCATAATCTTGTCACTCCTTCGTTGCCCTGCCCTAGGAACCGGCAGAATCCCACTGAAGATCACCTGAGCCTCGATTTCTTTGAGCGTCTTCCCCAGTCTGGCATAATCCTCCTTGATACAGTCCAGCGAGTAACCAGCCGTATCATTCGTTCCCACATGAAGGACAATCAACGGATTCTTTCCCGCTCCCGCTAGGATCCTATTCAGCCTCAGGTCCACGTCCTGTATCTTAGCCCCTGGCAGACAGCACACCCTTCTGTTCTCCCGATCAGGTCTAGTTACAGGCCTGTCTATTCTTCTCAGTAAAGACTCTCCAATCACATAGACTTGCCTTTTCCTGGCGACAGTGTGATTCTCCGGTCTATCCCCCACACCAGCTTGCCGCAAGTCCTCTCGATTTGTATTCGCCCTTACAATCCTCCTAGGGCTCATACTTGGTGCCGCCTCCATTGACTCCTCCCCTCCTTCTGCAGGACTAGCTGCTCGTCTCTTTTTCCTTGCCCTCTCTCCTTCAGCAGCCTGCTGTGCTCCATCTTCATTTCCCAACTCAGCAAACCTGTTCCTGAGTTCTAATTCTCCATCGCTGGCCCGTCTTTTCCTCTGCCTGGTTCTCCTAGTCACATGCTTCCACCATCCACTTTCCTCACCCAGCAGCCCCTCCTCAGAGTACTTTGGTCCTGCTTCTATCCGCTCGTCTGAGCTTATCCCCTGTGCCTCATCATGTCTGTGTTCCATCATCTGCTCAAACCCCCTTCTAAACTCAGCCAGAGTTTCCACCTGCATCTCCAGTCCTCTTATCTTTTCTTCCAGCAGCTCTATCAGGCGGCACTTCATGCAGACAAAACTTCCTTCAGGTGCCCCCTCCAGGACCATGTACATGCCACAGCTACCACATCCGGTCATACTCAGCATGTCTCTACCTGCTGCCTCTGCCTCCATCATGCCGTTCCACCTCTGTGCCTGGCAGTCCACGCCTCACGCCGTTCCACAGGCCACCAACGAGCACTGGACCCCTGCCCCTTCCCTTGTCTGCCTTCCTGGTTTCTCTGCCTTGGTCTCCCCTGTGACCTCCCCCTGGGAACTCCCACTGGAACTCCCCTGCTAGCAGCTCTGTTCGCTGGCTCCTGTGCCGCTGCCTGAGTGCCTGGCTCCTTATATAGGACCCCTAATCAGGTAAGCCCCACCCCCAACTCAGGGCTCAGCCTCGCTCCCAGCACACAGCCCCTAGCAGCCTGCGCACACACACTCACTCACACACACACAAACTCCACAATACAATCCACAAACTACAAAAACCTGCTCCTCCGACAGAACTCCCACTGGAACTTCCCTGTTAGCAGCTCTGTTCGCTGGCTCCTGTGCCGCTGCCTGAGTGCCTGGCTCCTTATATAGGACCCCTAATCAGGTAAGCCCCGCCCCCAACTCAGGGCTCAGCCTCGCTCCCAGCACACAGCCCCTAGCAGCCTGCACACACACTCACTCACACACACACACAAACTCCACAATACAATCCACAAACTACAAACTACAAAAACCTGTTCCTCCGACAGAACTCCCACTGGAACTCCCCTGTTAGCAGCTCTGTTCGCTGGCTCCTGTGCCGCTGCAGCTGTCTGTTTTGTTTTCTTTGTTTTTCAGCCACAGATTATATGCAAGTTTGGATGCTTTAGAGTTGAAAAGTCATGAAAAGACTTTTCATAGTGACTAGGGCCGACGAGTTTTAATAGAAAACATGTCTGTTTAATCAAGAAGGCTTGATTTAGGCAGTATGTATTCACATGCACCTTGCAAAATTAATTACTGTATGTCATAGTGGACTTTACAAGATTGGTAGAAGTATTCATATTTTAAGCTGGAATCCACTTCATTCTTGCTGCTTCTTAGGCTTGAAATGGTCTCCCTTATAATACACACATTCCGTGAAGGCTCACCTTGTTAATCCACCATAGAGACAAATACCACAAGTGCACACAACTGACAACATTCGTACAGCTTTTGAGCTTGAGCACCTAGGGTGTTATGGATTGTGGATTGTGACAGGAACTGTATGTAATATGCTGTGCTGAACACAGTGTTTACTTTTCTTTAGATAGTAATAACCTTTCTAAGTGTGGAGGGATTTTGGTTTATATTTGGTGAATGTGGCTGTTAGACATAGAAACACATCCAGTTAGTCATTTTATAGGTACCCTAAGGGATTTGGTACTTTTTTGTTGTTTGGTTTTTACTAGCCAATGGACACCCAGCCTTTTCTGCTCATAAATACCTAAATGTATAGTATAGGACTTAAGCCTGACACCCCTTCTTTGCTGCTCCAGAGAGCCCTGATGGTCAATCCGGTGTCACTGTGGGGGAAAGGGGAGTTCAGAATGCTTGGAGCTCTACACAAAGGACCTCATTCCCTGAGTGCCACAGAAGTATGTTCTGCAGGACTCTTTGGTGTCCCAGCACATGTGGAGTGGGGGTTAATGAGTGTGACAGGTGTTCCATAATTGCACAATTGCCAGTTATTATTTCTTAGTAGTGATTACAACGCCTGCTGGAGCTACTGCTCTGCAAGGTATGTGGGGGGGAATTTCTGCATCAGACCCTTGTGGCTTTCACCTGTGCACTGCTCAGTTACTAAGGCTTTGTTGCAGGAAGACAGGTTTAGCCCAGAAAGTGTATTTAAGTATAACCTGAGAGCACATGCACAATAGGTGAAATCTCTAGTGCTATGGGCTGTACTGAATATTGTCCATGGGTAGCATTCCCTTGAGTCAGTCCTCACCCATGTCAATGGGCGTTCTGCACACAAACTGAAGCACAGTCTAGTTCTTAGTGAGTAGCTGGCCATGCAGAAAATAACGAAGTAAGGTATGAATGAGTGAAAGCACAGGAGAAGTACATGTTTGAGCCACACACATCTCTAAGCAACACAACTTTGAACTTTGGAGATGCTGGAACCTGAACCCAAATATGGCAGTTTGGAGCCATTTCAGATAGTATTAGACATGTTGTATAACCTCAGTTTGCTGAATAAGAGTTAATCCACATCTTAACATGCAGGACTGTTTCTTGTCTTAATTTGTAGAGTTGTTATAAATTACATAAGAACGGCCGTACTGGGTCAGACCAAAGGTCCATCTAGCCCAGTATCCTGTCTATCGACAGTGTCCAATGCCAGGTGTCCCAGAGGAGTGAACCTAACAGGCAATGATCAAGTGATCTCTCTCTCCTGCCATTGATCTCCACCCTTTGACAAACAGAGTCTATGGACACCATTCCTTACCCATCCTGGCTAATAGCCATTAATGGACTTAACCTCCATGAATTTATCCAGTTCTCTTTTAAATGCTGTTATAGTCTAGCCTTGACAACCTCCTCAGGTAAGGAGTTCCACAAGTTGACTGTGGGCTGTGTGAAGAAGAATTTCCTTTTATTTGTTTTAAACCAGATGCCTATTAATTTCATTTGGTGACCCCTAGTTCTTGTGTTATGGGAATAAGTAAATAAGGAAAAAGTTATCTACTTTCTCTACATCACTCATGAGTTTATATACCTCTATCATATCCCCTCTTAGTCTCCTCTTTTCCAAGCTGAAAAGTCCTAGCCTCTGTAATCTCTCCTCATTTGGGACCCATTCCAAACCCTTAATAATTTTAGTTGCCGTTCTCTGAACCTTTTCTAGTGCCGGTATAAATTGATGCTAGCATCTCAATGGCTTTATTCTTAAACATAGAAAATGGATCTATGGTTAAATTAAACAAAGTAAACTACTCAATGCTAGAGAGCTGACAGTGAAAAATATAGCAAGCTGCTTTATTGAATCAGTGACTGCAATAGCTGTGGATACTGGTGACTGATTCACTTTACAATGCAATGAATGCTTCTGAGGAGAATATTCTGAGTTGCTGTATCACTGGTGGGAAGAATGTATGGAATGTATAGGCTATAACTACACTTCAAACTCTACAGCAGCACAGCTGCAGCGCTTCAGTGTACAAACTTAGGCCTGGACTACACTACAGAGTATCCGTCGAAGTGGGTACATGCATCTGATGAAGTGGGTATTCACCCACGAAGGCTCATGCTCCAAATACGTCTGTTAGTCTATAAGGTGCCACACGACTCTTTGCTGCTACTACAGAGTTAGTTCAACCTACATATGTAAATATCTACATTAAAATTTTGCTCCTGCTGACATAATTGCCCCGGTACACCAATTTAATAACTCCACCTCCACAAGAGGCATAGAGTCAATGTTGAAGTAGTTAGGTTGACACAGTGTAGACACCGTATTTCTTATGCTGACTGTTACTGGCTTTCAAAAGCCATCCTACAATGCCCTACCATGACAGAACAATTGATACAAGCACTCCTGCTGAGGACATGCACAGCTGACACAAGGAGGAAAGAGTCTAGACATGTACAAGTGATGTAATTACTGTGGCGACTGTATGCAGACATAAGTTAGGTTGACTTAATTTTGTAGTGTACTCATTCCCTTACTACAGTGACAGGGAACGATTTTCCCGTTATTGTAGTAAATCCATCTCCCAAAGAGGCAGTAGCTAGGCCAACAGAGGAATTCTTTCATCAATCTAGTGTTGTCTACACATGCAGTTAAATCAGCTTAATTATGTTGCACAGAGATGTGGATATGTCACACCCCCTAGCGACATAGTTGGCTTGATCTTTTAGTACAGACCAGCTCATAGTGTATATTACAATAAAAGAATGCATTCTCCAATGGAAAAGAAGTTAGAATCTAATTGTAATATGACTAGTCTTTCCACACATGTATATACCCCATTAAACAGAGCAGACATCCCACTGCCAGCTAGCAAAAAAAGGAATATTTCATGGCTCTGACATCAAAGCCAAGATATGTGTTTTTCTTCACATTTCAGAAAAATCACACTACAACTTTCTTAGCATGTGAATAACTGTGGCCAATGGGAGCTGAGGGATCGGTGCTGTCAGAGGGGGGCAATGTGGAGAGCCACGTGTCCTCCAGCCCCTCCCCAGGAGTCACAGGGGCAAGTTGGCTCCTTCCAGGAGTGGTGTGGGGCTGGGACAGACAGGGAGCTTGCCTTAGCCTCATTGCACAGCAGACGGGAGCTGCCCAAAGTAAGTGCCTCCCAGTGGGAAACTGCACCCCAAACCCCAGCCCTGAGCCTCCTCTCAGAGCCAGCACCCCATATCCTCTCCTGCACCCCAACACTCTGCTGTAGCCCAGAGCCCCCTCCTGCACCTCAACTCCCTCCAAGAACCTGCACCCCAACTCCCAGGCTCAGCCCAGAACCCCCTCCCACATTGCAAACCCCTTGTCCCCAGCCCAGAGCCTGCTCCCCCTCCTGAACCCCAACCCCATGCCCCAGCTCAGTGAAAGGGAGTGAGGGAGGGGAGGAGCAAGTGACAGAGAGAGGGGGGATGGAGTGAGCGCGGCGGGGTAGATCCTGGGTTGCCCTTAAATTCAAAAAGATCTTGGGTGTAAAAAGATTGGAGACCACTGGTCTAGATAATGTTTAATCTTGTCATGAATGCAGGGGACTGAACTAGATGATCTCTTGAGATCCCTTCCAGTCTTGCAATTCTGTGATTTTATGCTTCTTGCCTTGGTATCTAATAATCTAGTGCTACTATAATACAAATGACTAGTAACAATATTAAACAATACTATCATTTTATTTGTTCGGCTTCCTCCTGGGCTCACTCTCCAGGGTCTCTGGTACTAGCTTTGACGTACAACAAGGTTCTTGGGCCAATAAATAGTTATAATTGATTCCCTTATCTTATTAGTGTCATTCCTCCTACAGACCAGACTCTATCACCAAGCAGTCTTCCCATCTTACACTCTGCTGGGCTAAAACTGGCTTTCCCTACACTATCTTAACTCCATTCCTATCCCTTTTTAAAAAATCAAAACCAAAACAAGCCTCAGAATTCTTTACTATTATCTCTGGTATATTTGCCCCTGAGAGAGTCATCTACTTTATCTCACCTGTGCGTCCAGGAACATCTCCCTCCTTTGGGTAATCAGAGGTTTAGATTAATTATGCTAATCAGCCGCTCCAGGCTGGCACAATTAACCAAAGCATGCAATACCTTTGGAAATCTGTACAGGATCTTCCTTTCCTGCTGAGTTTAATTTCACAATCCAGTGCAATAATTTAAAAATAAAGCCAAAAAACCAAAACCACACTGTTTGCTTTTTCATTTTGTACAGTAGATTACACTAAGCCTCCAAAAAAGCCTATGGGGGGAGAGGAGGCAGCATAACCCCTGAATCAAAATGCCCTTCTACTTACAGCTTCATTGTTGCTGTGAGGTGATATACAACGTTATAGAATATATGTTTATATCCCACCATGAAACATTTAGCTGGAGCGCCATGGTCAGTTCTGGTGGCCTCAACACAAGAAAGGTGTCAAGAAGATTTACAGAATGGCTAGTAGAGTGGCAAGGTTAACATTTGATATGAGAGACTGTAAAATTTAAAAGACTGTGAATGAAAAAGGTATAGGAACTTGACGGAGGTGTTCAATGTTAGAAAGAATTGGTGAAAACTGACCATACCCACCCTCATAAAGTGAGAGCAAAAGGATGCTCCGTGAAATTGCCTGCCTTTTACAGCCTTCTCATTGTTTGTTAATATTGGTTCTCTGTACACTCAAAGGAAAAAGGGACATATATGCACTCTCCATTTTACTTCACATTGGTTTGTTTGTTTTTAATTTACTCTATTCACCAAATAAATCTTTAGTATATGTGCTATTTTGATCAGTCTAAGATGGCAACACTATGATGAATTGCATTTGCTGGGACATTGTTTTCATTCTCACTGTTGAGGCAACATCACAATCAACTCTTAGAGTAAAAAAAGCACTAATGAAATAGACAACTTCATTTATTTACTTTTACTAACATTGCAAGGCACTAGATAAAGATTTAGTGTTACAGAAGATTCAGAGCTGGGAACTCCAGGGGTGAAATCCTGGTCCTGTTGAAATCAATGGGAGTTTGGCTACTGCCTTCAATGAGATAATGATTTATCTTCTGAATGCTACCTCCAAGTTTTGATACTGACTTCCTCTGTGGCTTCAGCCAGGTCCCTTAGATTGGGGGTGCAGGTGGGAATGTGTGTATGTGGGGATATATGTGCAGGAGCTCCCATTTAGTGCTCAGGGTGGGGGTGAGGATGTGGTGGGGTGCAAGAGTCAGGGCAGGGGATGTGGGGGGGCTGTGGGGGGGCTGGGTATGTAGGCAGGTGAAGAGTCAGGGTGGGGGGCTGTGTGTATGGGGGTTTCTGGGGTCAGGGCAGAGGGCTGGGTGTGTGGGGGGTTCAGGGGTTAGGGCAGAGGGCTGGGGTGCTCACAGCAGGGGGCTGGAGGGGATATGCCCCATCCCCACCTCTTCTCTGCCTCCTCCGCAGAGTAGTAAGCACACTGCGGCTCCGATTCCCCTCCCCCCCCCTCTGCCTCCTCTTCCCCTTGCAAGGGCGATCAGCTGATCGGCGGCAGGGAGAGGGGGTGGGAGGGGAAGGAGCAGGAAAGTACCATGCTGGGGGAAGAAGCAGGGGAATGGGGGAGCTTGGCTGCTGGCAAGACCAAGCTTCTGCCTCCTGTCCCTGCAGGAGAAAGTGATGGGGTGAGCTGAGTGGGCCCGGGACCCTGGCAGGTAGCAGCATGCCATTAAAAATCTGTTTGCGTGCCATAGGTTGCCAGCCCCTGAGCTAAGGTATTAAGTGCAGCAAAATGTCATCAGAAGCATACAATCATCAAAATAAAATGTTTATTTTCCATTTATTTAAACCATTCACATCTCTTTTGCAGATGGTTCCAGAATTAAACCTAATAGGAAAGGAGATGGAGGACAATGCTCTCTGTTTTCTTAGACAAAGCAAACTGGTCCCAATACACACTGTTATACCTGATGTTGTAGGATTAGGCTATAAAATGTTCAATCACTAGACGGATTCCATGCCCATATTAAAGATATGTTAGATTTGAAATAGAATCTCCCAATCCACTTCATAAAATGCGTTTCCAATGGACATCAACACAAGGAAAGGAGAAACGGGATTTATATGAAAAATGTGCCTCAACTTAAAGGAACATTGTTAACAAAAAAAAGTGTAATGAATAAATTGACTTTACTTCAGGATACATATTCTCCTCAAGAATAGGGCAAAATTCTCTTCATTTCAAACTGTAGCTATCTTATTGGCAATGCCCATTCTTCCCTTGCTCCACATGTGGAGATTCCATTGATAACAGCATGAATTTTTGCATGTGGACTAGATACAGAATATACTGTTAAGCTCTGTATTTAGATAAAACAGCCCCAGTATGAATTGGAAAAGAAGCATTTTATCCATCATTTGAAGAGGAAAGCCCAAGGTTTTAGTTATGATGTTTATATCATTCTTGATGGATACTGCTAATGTAAAGTATATTACACTCTTTCAGAAAATTTCCGTGTTGCCTTTCATAGCAATTCCTTCCCTTCAATAGATTTCAAACTTAGGTGGATATCCTTGAAATATCATTTAGTTTTGAATATCACATATTTGTAGTGATATTAGAGGTTCTAGCATTATTCCCCATTTTTAGCATACAGAATATTTCTGAAACCTGTAATATCACTGAGAATGAACATTTTAAATACAACATGGTTTTGTTTTTTTAATAAAATATATGGGCCAAATTTTCTTGTCAGTTATTTCTGTACAACCCCAATTAAGTCAACAAGGCTGCACAGGTGTAACTGAGAGCATAATTTAGTCTTTTGCTTTTGGTTTCCATCTTTATTTTATGAAAACTGTTAATCTGCTAATATTTTTCTGCAATTTCTCTTATCTGTGGAGTTGCTGATTTTTCATTTTATATGGTTTTCTGTTTATTTTAGTGATATCCTATATTAAAATGGGAAATAGGAAACAAAATCGGGCAATTTTTGATTTAGAGTGCCAATGAGACATCTTTAAAACTCCTTTTAAGAGTTAACTCAAGCTTTATTAATACTTCTGCTTTTCCTAGCATAGGTTGACATTTTTAGCATCATCCCTGATTTTCAGTGTTACAGAGCAGAGAATTATGAGTCAGATTACTTCATGTGTCGGGTTATAAACATGAGCCATGAATCCCTGAAATCTTTTGTTGTTTTAGGCAGAATACATTAAACTCTCCCCATTTAGGGTTTAGTCATCCTCTTCATAAGACTTTTTTGATAAATGAGGTCATTAAAATTAAAACAATATTAAAAACTGGTCTCAATAATTATAATGTTTCAACACTATTTCTTCCTAGATTAATCTTTCTATTTGTTTTATCTTTCCATCCAAGAACTTTAACAAACTGTATTTATAGCAGCCCTGAAGCTTTGCAGCTGGTTATAGCCTAAGGCAACCACAATATTCTTGTCTAAACCCTTTATAAAGTAGGTTTAAATTACATGACATCTTTCTATGGAGAAGTTTCAACATTCTCCATTTTATTCCACACCTTATATTTAAATATGTTGATTGTCTTTTAGTAATCATATTTTTAAAAATGTTGTTTCAGTCCTTCCTAATCCTACCAGGTAATTTGTTTGATACTCATTAGTTTTTCCATTAACATATATTCCCACCTACCCATTAACTGAGTCATTGTATATTGACATGTACTATGGTGAGGGGTTTTCATGTAAGCAGAGGCAAAAAAAATCGTGCTCATAATAAAACAGATGAAATTTATGGAAAGGGCTTTCTCTAAAAGGAAGTGTAATAAGATGGAAAAGTCTTTTAACCGTAATGACAAGGACTGTGAAGCAGCTAAATGAGATTACCATCCCATATGATCCAACCCAGGTTTAATATGATGCTTTGTGTATTCTGGTACAGGACTTCAAGAGCTTATTCCCACAGACACTAATGCATATGCTTCATTAGTGGACCCATTATGAGAGGTTACGCATGCATGTAAGTGTTTGCTGAACTGGGATTGTGGTTAGTCCTGTGTAGAAAGGAACTCAGAATAGATGTTCGATATGATTGCATTAACACTGAGTCCAAGTGCCATCACTGAAAGGCTCTCTGAAACTTGAGGCACCACAAACTTTTCATTAGCAGAACAAAAATAGAAACAAATTATAACCAAGACTCTACTCTTGCATTGGCACTCTCACTGAAGGACTGTCTGGATATGTGGACTCTCTGCTCAGACCCTATGCCACCAGCACTCCCAGCTGTCTCTGTGACACCACTGATTTCCTGAGGAAAACTACAGTGCATTGGTGATCTTCCAGAAAACACCATTCTAGCCACCATGGATGTGGAGGCTCTCAACACAAACATCCCACACACAGATGGAATACAAACTGTCAGGAACAGTATCCCTGATGATGACACAGCACAACTGGTTGCTGAGCTCTCTGACTTTATCCTCGTGCATAATTATTTCAATTTTGGTGACAATATATACCTCCAGACCAGTGGCACTGTTATGGGCACCTGCATGGCCCCACAATATGCCAACATTTTTATGGCTGACCTGGAACAATGCTTCCTCAGCTCTCCTCCACTCACGTCCCTTCTCTACCTATGCTACATTGATGACATCTTCATCATCTGGACCCATGGGAAGGAGACTCTGGAAGAATTCCACCATGATTTCAACAGCTTCCACCCCACCATCAACCTCAACATGGACCAATCTACATGGGCGGTCCACTTCCTAAACACCACGGTACAAATAAGTGACAGTCACGTTAACACCACCCTATACCAAAAATCCACTGACTGCTATGCCTACCTTCATGCCTCCAGCTTCCATCCCAGACACACCACACGATCCATCGTCTACAGCCAAGCACTGAGGTACAACCGCATTTGCTCCAACCCCTCAGTCAGAGACCAACACCTACAAGATCTTCACCAAGCATTCTCAAAATTACGATACCCGCATGAGGAAATAAGGAAACAAATCAACAGAGCCAGATGTGTATCCAGAAGCCTCCTGCTGCAAGACAAGCCCAAGAAAGAAACCAACATACTCCACTGGCCATCACCTACAGTCCTCAGCTAAAACCTCTCCAATGCATCATCAGTGATCCACAATCCATCCTGGAAAATGATCCCTCGCTTTCACAGGCCTTGGGAGGCAGGCCAGTCCTTGCCCACAGACAACCCACCAACCTTAAGCATATTCTCACCAGCAACCACACACTGCACCATAGTAACTCTAACTCAGGAACCAATCCATGCAACAAACCTCAGTGCCAACTCTGCCCACATATTTACACTAGTGACACCATCACAGGACCTAACCAGATCAACCACAACATCACCGGTTCATTCACCTGCACGTCCACCAATGTAATATACGCCATCATATGCCAGCAATGCCCCTCTGCTATGTACATCAGCCAAACTGGACAATCCCTACGTAAAAGGATAAATGGACACAAGTCAGATATTAGGAATGGCAATATACAAAAACCTTTTCAGAACAGAACACTTCAATCTCCCTGGACACACAGTAGTAGATTTAAAGGTAGCCATCCTACAGCAAAAAAACTTCAGGACCAGACTCCAAAGAGAAACTGCTGAACTTCAGTTCATTTGCAAATTTGACATCATCAGCTCAGGATTAAACAAAGATTGTGAATGGCTAGCCAACTACAAAAGCAGTTTCTTCTCCCTAGGTGTTCACACTTCAACTACTAGAAGAGGGCCTCATCCTCCCTGGTTGAACTAACCTCGCTATCTCTAGCCTAATTCTTGCCTGCTTATTTATACCTGCCTCTGGAAATTTCTACCACATCCGTCTGATGAAGTGGGTATTCACCCACGAAAGCTTATGCTCCAATACCTCTGTTAGTCTGTAAGGTGCTACAGGACTCTTTGTCACTTTTTATAAGTCTAGACTGTTCTTTTAAATCTCTATCACAGGCAGTGGTACAGAGTGAGCTTCTCTACACTAGTTTACCAAATGTTTTAAGACAACGTAGATCCACTTTGGGATGAAGAATTAACTTTCTTTTAACTTGCTGCTTCCCTGTTTGTGATAGCTCCTATAATCCTCTCAGCAGAGACCCAATAAACTCCTCTCATGGGCAGCACAAGCTGAAACATGCTGTGAGCTAATTACCTTACATGTTGTATTTCAGAAATTACTGGTACCTAATCTTCATAAAGCTAATCACTCAGAAAAGACAGTGCCCAGCAAATAAACACCACAAGCCTTTATTCTAGAAACAATTAGGAATGACCCTAATCCTATTTAAAAAAATTTGTAGTGCTTTCAGAAACGTAACAGTGTGTGGCTGCCTTCACTAATTCTGTAAAGTCCTTGTTTTGTTACTGAACATACTTTTTGATCCATTTTTGTTTTTCCCTTCTGATCCCCTAAAGCTTGAGTTTTCAAATGCCTTTATAAATCTAAAAAGGTAATGTCAGCTGCATCCAATTTATCAGATACCGCTGGCTTTTAAGTCTGATCTTGTGAATTTCTTATAAATTTCAAAAAGTTAATTTAAATATTTCAATTCACACATTCTTTAGTTTTAGAGAGAGTCTTAACATTTTCTTTTTCATTTTGAATCTCTCCTCCCTCTTTACTTACGCCCTAAATCTGCTGAAATAGTATTTTAGAAATGATACCACTTCAAACAGTCTAAGTTCTAGTGGATACTGCTTGTGCTGGTTATTATCACAGAAGAAAGCAAAGAGTCTAGATTTTTAGTATAATCACAATACTTTGTAATTATACAGCCCCTTTTTTCTTCAACGCACTTTGCAACATTAATTGAGATCACTTAAATCTGAACTGAATGTGTTGTTTTAGGAATAATTGTGACCTCACTTGACAGTCTATGTAGTTCCAGAAGTAAATGTATTTTTAGTAGATATGGGACAAATCACCATAATCTGAATGCCCCCCCACTTTGGAAAAGGGTGGCTCCATACACAGACACACACACTGCAGATCACACTGACCATTAATTAACATAAATACATCCCACCCCAAAGTTGAATAAAGGAGTGCTTTCTATTCATTAAAGCAGGTGGCCTATCACCTGATTCCTATCCCACACCAGTTTTACACTGACTTCACTGGCGTTACCATTGATTTACACCAATATAAGTAAGAGGTGAACTGGCCCTTGAAGTCAGGACTTCAGTTCTATTCTTGACTCTACCACTGAGTAGCTCTGTGACTGGGACAAGTCATGTATACTAAAATTTGTGGAGTCATAAATGCATAGCACCATGTAAATCAGACCACTAATTCAGTTGCCTAATCATAAAAGTGTTAACCTTAACTTCTCTGTGCCTAAGTTTACCCATCTGTATAATAGGATGATATTTATCTCACAGGATTGCTGAAAGGCTTAAATACCGCTTGTAAAGTTCTTGAGATCCTACAATGTGTAATGCTACTATAGACCAAAGTAGTTCTTCCATATTTAAGGTGCCAACCAGGTTTCATTCATTTCGGATATTCTTCCCCCTTTCTCCAAAGTAACAAACATTTTAACATATGGTCTTCGAAACTGGTAGGTTAGGTCTGGGGCCCTGGTAGAATTTTTCCACCAAAGTTGATGTGAATTGGATGAAGGGTTCATGACCAATGACACCCTAAACTTAGATGGGCTCACCAGAGTTCATGGTCTTCTAATGCCCCCCGCCCCCTAACACACACACACATAATAATTATCCATTGCAAAAGGGGTGAAATTAAATGAAGAGGTAAGAAAGAACCTAATTGACAGGACTTGTCTAGCTAAAATCTAGTAGACTGCACAAAGATTACTTGATCATAATCAAATTGGAAGAGCCAAATTGCATCGCAGGCCTTGACATGCTCAATACAGGGCTACAAATGATTGCAGGAATTCTTAGCTTTCATTGAAACAACAACAAAAAATCGATTTTGAGCAACCAGACACCAGGGCAATTAGAAAAGCACATCAAGGCGTGCTGTGCATCAGAGAGGCTTTGAAAAACAGTTTCATGACTGGCCAGACTTCAGTGTGACAGTTGTGTGTGTTTCTCCTTGATGCTAACCCGCCCCCTTTGTTGATTTTTAATTCCCTGTAATCCAACCACTCTTCTCCCTTCGAAATAAAGTAACTTTTGTTTTGTAACCATGCATTCTTTATTAATTAAAAAAAATGAGAAAACTGACAAGGCAGCCCGGGTGGGGTGTGGGAGGAGGGAAGGACAAGGCCACATTGCTTATTATAGCCACACTAAATATCAAGCTGTTTGAATGACAGCCTTCTGTTGCTTGGGCCATCCTCTGGAGTGGAGTAGCTGGGTGCCTGGAGCCTTCTGGCCCCTCCCCCCCGCATTCTTGGGCATCTGGGTGAGGAGGCAATGGAACATGAGGAGGAGGTTATACAGTGGATGCAGCAGGAGTCTGTGCTCTCATTGGCTTTTCTGCAGCTCCAACAGATGCTTCATCATGTCCGTTTGCTCCCCTATTAGCCTCAGCATTGCGTCCTGCCTCCACTCTTCGTGCTCATTTAATTCTTTCCTGGCCTCTGCCACTGAATGCCTCCATGCGTTAAGCTGTGCCCTATCAGTGCGAGAGGACTGCATGAGCTCTGAAAACATGTCAGAGTGCGGTTTTTTTCGCCTTCTAATCTGCGATAACCTCAGGGACAGAGATGATAGGGGGAGCACAGGAACATTCTACTCTCTACAATTCTGGGGAGACTTCATGGTCACCTGTGCTGCTGAGTTCGCCATGCTGACCAAACAGGAAATGAAATTCAAAAGTTCCCGGGGTTTTTCCTGTGTACCTGGCTAGTGCATCGGAATTCAAAGTGCTGTCCAGAGCAGTCATAATGGAGCACTCTGGGATAGCTCCTGGAGGCCAATACTGTCGATTGGCATCTGCACTCCCCCAAATTTGACCCAGCAAAGTCGATTTTAGTGCTACTCCCCTCATCGGGGAGGAGTACAGAAGTCCATCTGAAGAGCCCTTTAGGTTGATGGAACGGGGTTGGTTGTGTGGACGCAGTCATTTTTAAATCGACCTAATGTGGCTAAATTCAACCTAACCCTGTAGTGTAGACCAGGCCTTTGAGTGGTTCAGAGGACTGTAACTAGTTGTAATGGGATGCAAATGAAGAAAGAAACATTTAAACAATATATCTGGGAACATGTACTAAGAGTGAGGGCTGTTAGACTGTACAACAGTCCAGTCGAAAGCCACATCATTGTACGTTGTCCTGATACCTTTACCAATCATTGACATCACATTTCCTTGGAAAAAATCATGTGAAGAATACGCAACCCAAATGACATGTTCAAAATATCTGAAATGAGCACAACTTGTTTCTGTAGTTATTTTTTAATGAGAATAGCTCGCTCTTCATATATATATATAATGTAAAAGTACATCTTAAATGCCTTCATAATTCAAAAGTAATCTATAGGTATCTATTTTAGGCAATGTTATTAATTTAAGACTGATCATAATTGTCTGTTTTTCAAATGTAATTCTGACTGATTAGTCCTTTTAGAGCTACATATGCCCTCAAACATGTAAAGTGGGCTGAAAATGAAAAGTCACTGCTCTAATTTATTATTACTAATTTATATACTAAGGGTTCTCTCTGTTTCTTCCCCTGTGATGTCTGGCATTAAGACACCATCATCAATTAATATTTCACTAAAGCTTATAGACACATTGAAAAGTTGAAGTAAAAATACCTATTTTAGGATGGATCTCCCACTGACATTAGCGTTGTTCACACTGGCCCATTTGTGGGTAAAACTTATGCTGGTCAGGGGTGTGTTTTTTCACACCCCTGAATGACAAAAGTTACTGACAGAAAGTTGCTAGTGTAGACAAAGCCCAACAGATGAAAAAGAAAATGAAGCTTCAAACAATGGATAATAACATTAAATTATTGTACAGCACTTTTAATCTGCAGATCTCAAAGCACTTTACAAACGGCAGTGAGTGTTATCATAATTTTAGATAGGGAAATTAAGGCAGAGATAGATAAAATTTGTTTTATTTGATACAGTAGGTCAGTGTCAGAGATGAGACTAGAACCCAGCACTTTTTCTACTCTACTGCACTGCAGCTGCACTATGATTTGGATAGGTTGTCTGGAAATACAAGGTGTTTAGTCACTTACCCTCCTTGTGTTTTAATTTTTTCTTACTATATGATGAAATACAGTATGTTGGGGCCAGAGAAGAAAACTGAGAGTCAGGAAGCCTCTTCTCAGCTGTACTATGTACTCACTGCGTGACAGAAAAACCAGTTGACCTCCTTATTCTTCAGGGCACTTATCTTTAAACTATAGAGAAGAATGCCTGCCTCGTGGAGTATTGTAAAACTTCAGTGATTAATATTTTAAAGGGCAAAGTGGAAAGTAAAAGTGTACCTAATAACTAACCTAAATCTCCCATGCTGCAGATTAAACTCATTACTTCTTATCCTGCAGTGGACGCCGAGAACAATTTATCCCCATCCTCTTTATAGCAGCCCTTCACACATTTTAAAACTATTAGGTGCCCTCCGCAGTCTTCTTTTCTCAAGACTAAACATGCCCAGGTTTTGGGTTTTTTTTAACATTTCCTTGTAGATCAGGTTTTCTAAATCTTTTATCATTTTTGTTCCTTCTCCTCTGGATTGTCTCCAATTTGTCCACAGCTTTCTTAAAGTATGCTGCCCAAAACTGGGCACAATATTCCAGCAAAGGCCTCACCAGTGCTGATTAGAGCGGTACAGCTACTTCCTGTGGCTTTCATACAACAGTGCTGTTAATGCACCTCAGAATATTAGCCTTTTTCACAGCTGCATCACATTGTTGACTCATATTCAGTTTCTGAGCCATTATAACCTTCAGATCCTTTTCAGCAGTACTATCACCTGGCCAGCTATTTCCCAATATGTAGTTGTGCATTTGACTTTTCCTTCCTTAATGTAATACTTAGCACTTGTATTTACTGAATTTCATCTTGTTGATTTCAGACTAATTCTCAAATTTATGAAGGTCATATTGAATTCTGATCATGTCCTCCAAAGTGCTTGCAGCTTCTCCCAGCTTGGTCCCATCTTATAAGCAAATTCTCCATTCCATTATCCAAGTCATTAATGAATAGTACTGGACCCAGGACAGAAAACTGTGGGACCCCACTAGATACATCCTCCTATTTTGACAGCGAACCATTGATAACTACTCTTTATTATAGTCTTTCCACCAGTTTTGCATCCACCTTCTAGTAGTTTCATCTAGACCACATTTCCGCAGTCTGTTCATGAGAATGTAAAAAACCTTACTAAAATCAAGATATCACATCTATATCTTCCCCCGTCTATTGGCCAGTATCCCTGTCAAAGAAGAAAATTAGGCTGGGTTAGCATGATAAATATGTCTAACTTATCCAAATAGTCTTTAACTTATTCTTTCCCTAGCCTGTCTTGTATTCTTTCCCCCTTTTTAATATTAATCATGTTAAGTATCTGGTCACTGTTATTCTTTTTACTGAATACTAAAGCAAAATAAGCAATCAGCACTTTAGGCTTGTTGATGCCATCCATTATTAGTTTTCCTTTCCTGCTAAGTAGTAGACCTACAGTTTCCTTTGTCTTTTTTTTTTGCTTCTAATGTATTTATAAAATCTCTTTATTGAATCATAGAATTGTAGAATGGGGTGGGGGGACCTTGAGAGGTCATCTAGTCCAGTCCCCTGCACTCATGGCAGGACTAAGTATTATCTAGACCATTCCTGAGAATGTCTAACCTGCTCTTAAAAATCTCCAATTATGGAGATTCCACAACCTCCCTAGGGAATTTATATCAGTGCTTAACCATCCTGACAATTAGAAAGTTTTTCCTAATGTCCTACCTAAACCGCCTTTGCTGCAATTTAAGCCCATTGCTTCTTGTCCTATTCTCAGAGGTTAAGCAGAACAATTTTTCTCCCTCCTCCTTGTAACAACTTTTTATGTGTTTGAAAAGTGTTATCATGTTCCCCCTCAGTCTTTGCCTTTTACGTCCCTTGCTAGGTGTAACTCATTTTGTGTCTTAGCCTTTCTATTTTGTGCCTATATGTTTGTACTATTCTTTTGTACTCCTCCTTAGCAATTACCCCATTTTTCCACTTTTTTGTAGTATTCCTTTTTGATTTGCAGATCGTTAAAGAGCTCCTGATGGAGCCATATTGGTCTCTTACTATTCTTTCTATATTTCCTTTGCATTAGGATAGTTTGCTATTGTGCTTTTAATATTGTCTCTTTGAGAAACTACCAGTTCTCAACTCCCTTTTCCCTTAGATTTTCTTCCCATGAGATCTTACCTACAAGTTCTCGGAGTTTTTTAAAATCTGCTTTTTTGAAGTCCATTGTCTTTATTGTGATGCTCTCACTCCTTCCTTTCTGTAGAATAATGACATTTATCATTTCATGATCACTTCCACTCAGATTGCCTTCTGCCATGAGATTTGCAACCAATTCTTCCCTGTTAATCAGAATCAAATCTAAAATGTCTCCTACCCTGATTACTTCCTACCAGTGGTGCTGGAAAAATTTATATAGTGGGGGATGAAGTTCAATAAAGATAAATGCAAAGTGCTCCACTTAGGAAGGAACAATCAGTTTCACACATACAGAATGGGAAGAGACTGTCTAGGAAGGAGTATGGCAGAAAGAGATCTAGGGGTCATAGTGGACCACAAGCTTAATATGAGTCAACAGTGTGATACTGTTGCAAAAAAAGCAAACATGATTCTGGGATGCATTAACAGGTGTGTTGTAAACAAGACACGAGAAGTCATTCTTCCGCTTTACTCTGCGCTGGTTAGGCCTCAACTGGAGTATTGTGTCCAGTTCTGTGCACCGCATTTCAAGAAAGATGTGGAGAAATTGGAGAGGGTCCAGAGAAGAGCAACAAGAATGATTAAAGGTCTTGAGAACATGACGTATGAAGGAAGGCTGAAGGAATTGGGTTTGTTTAGTTTGGAGAAGAGAAGACTGAGAGGGGACCTGATATCAGTTTTCAGGTATCTAAAAGGGTGTCATCAGGAGGAGGGAGAAAACTTGTTCACCTTAGCCTCCAATGATAGAACAAGAAGCAATGGGCTTAAACTGCAGCAAGGGAGATTTAGGTTGGACATTAGGAAAAAGTTCCTAACTGTCAGGGTAGTTAAACACTGGAATAGATTGCCTAGGGAAGTTGTGGAATCTCCATCGCTGGAGATATTTAAGAGTAGGTTAGATAAATGTCTATCAGGGATGGTCTAGACAGTATTTGGGTCCTGCCATGAGGGCAGGGGACTGGACTCGATGACCTCTCGAGGTCCCTTCCAGTCCTAGAGTCTATGAGTCTATGGGGGTGCTGATAACCACTGAACCAAATTGTAAACCCTGTATACGATGGAAGCCACTTCAAGCCAGGGGATGCTGCTTCATCCCCAGCACTCCTAGTCCCAGCACCTATGCTTCATCCATCTTCTGAAACAAGAAGTTGTTTCCAATACCTTCCAAGAGCTTATTGGACTTCTTGTGTTTTGCTGTACTACTTTTCCAATAGATGTATGGGTAGTTAAAGTCCTACATTAGTACCAGATGTTGTGTTTCAGGTATTTGTATTTGTTCTAGAAATGCCTCATTCACCTTCTCCTGATTTGGTGGACTTCTACCATCTCTCCTGATTTTTTCTCATTTTAGCTTCACCCAGAGACTTTCAACTCCTTCTGGACTTCAGAACAAGTTTATATTTTTGATGTACAATGCAACACCTCCTCCCTTTGTATCCTGCCTGTCTTCCGAACCATCTACAGCCCTCTATATTCCAATCAGGAGATTTATCCCAACAAATCTCTGTGATGCCAATTAAGTCATAATTTAGCTTATGTACTATTACTGGTTTATTTCCAATACTCTTGCATTTATGAATAGACAGCTAAGATGATGAGGAGATTCCCCCACTGTTTTCCCTCTGTTGCTCCGATGATGCTGTAGTGATTTTTCCATTCTTCCCCTCTCCCCAAAACATCTAGCCCGCTATTAGTCATCTTTTTTTATACCTACCTGTGGGCTTTTGTCACCTGCCCCTTTTAACATCGTTTAAAGGCCTCCTCACTAGGTAAGCAAGTTGGAGTGCAAATATACTCTTTCCTTTCTTGGGCAGGTGGACCAGTTCTCTTCCCAGCAGTCCTTCTTCCCAGAGTAGCATCCTATGGTCGAGGAAGCCAAAGCCCTCCCTTTATAACAAGTGACAAGCTAAAACTTGCATTTATGCAACATTTCTAGTTACTATGGACCTTTTAATATTACTAGAGGTAAAACCTTAATTGGTTTTCCTGTTATCTGTTAACACTAGACATTTATGAGACACCTCATCATGAAAAGACTATTTAGGTCACTTCATAAACAGTAGAGCAGATTTGCCGTTTGAACAACTTTTTTTTTACTTTTAGAAAGGAAAGACCATTTTAAAATACTGTCATCCAATTGGCCAAAATGAATGACAGTTGCTTGTCTAGTCAGAATTAGCACCCTGAAGCCAGATATCACAATGCAGTGTTCCCACCAAAACACCCTAATAGTGGCATGAACTGCAATAATTCTTATCCTACATGCTCTAGATTAAATTTTGCTGTGGATCAACAGACCAAAACTCCTCCCACTTTTAAAAAATCCATTAAAGGAATAAATGAGATTGATAGTATGAGAATGATTTTTAGTCTGATAAGAAAGCACTTTAAAATAAAATGCAAGGCAAGGCAACAGTATTTTTGCAGAATTATCATGGGTCACAGAGATTCTCTTATCTCACAGCAATCTCATTTTAAATAGTCTGGCAGCATCTGACTTTTATTCACTTCTTGAGATGCTGCAGAGTTTAGACTGCCAGATGGAGCCATGTAAATTATTCTATCCAATACTGGAAACACCTCAAGTAGGTTAAGCAGAGGCTGCTGCGAAGGGGCCAGAAACTTCTCCCCAAGACCACTTGGCCTAGGAAGAAGGGGTAATGGTCTCTTACAACCCAGAGTTTCTGCAGGAAATAAGAGCAACAGAGCAGGATTATGCTGCATGGGCCAAAGAGCAACTGGCCCACCCCAGGGAAATGGGAGTTGGGCCCACAAGTGCAGAGCATCCAAATGGAGTTTCTAGCTCCTTGTATGCTGTGGTTGAATCACTGGGGGAGTCTGCAAGAGCACAGACTTTGTTAGCTGGACCAACAGCCAATTCCTACCCAGAACCAAGACTTGTATCCTTTACCTAATATGGCACCCACTCGTGAGTCCACCTAAGGCTCAGGGGGTGGCACTGCCATCTTCCTGTAGATTGCTGGCCTGTCTACCCACCCCATAAAGGATTAAACACTACGCCAAGAGTCTCTTTAGACCCTTTCTGCAGGAAGCAGTTTATTATTCAAACACAGAACTGCCATGGTAATACAAACAAAGCTATTCCACAAAGTTGCAGGGACCCAGAGGACTTTCCCCTTGCATCTCTTCTCCTACCCCTGCTCCAAGTCCTGCCACAGGCACCAACTTGCATCCATAGCATCTCTCTCCCCCCGGACCCTTTCAGATTTTATAGGAATCACTTGATTCGTTCTCAGCTGGGTCTGATAATTCCCTCTTCCAGGCCCAAATGCCTATTCTTAAAGGGACTCTGCCTCTGAACAGGACTGTCCATTAAAGGTACAGACCACCCTGTTACATTCTCAGTAGCCTTTCCCACTTGTAGAGGTGAAACCTTCCCACAGCCCATCACCTCCTCAAAGTATGTGTGGCCACACCAGAAGTAGGGGAGAACCTACAGTTGTCTCTGTCTTGCCTCCAAGACATAGTCATTCACAACTGGGTACCTGAGGAGACCTTGCAGTGCACCACTAGGGGGACAGTCAGAAAATTATGATGTTAAAAATTAGCTCCCCTCACCTATCAGTAAACCTTATAATTTAAACTTACATCTGTGCAGTCCTCCCTCTGCCGCATACATGTTGATTGTTTTTTGCAGTCCAACACTTTGCAATATTAGTAGAGACTAGTGTTTCATTCCTTCACACCTTTGCTTGTGTCTTCTTGAATTTAACCTACTTTCCTCCCTCACCAGGTATCTTTGTCACATCCCCACAAGCAGCATTTGCAGCATGAGTAGGAATGCAGCCTACTGCTCATACATGAAGATATGGCCTCTGCGTGGCCTGACTTTTCAGTGCTGAAACTACTGATGTGCTCCAGCCTATAGTTCAAAGGCCCCAGTAAAGTACCTAACCTCATGGATATGCCAACAATACCCCCAAAGATGTGTGTCCTACTCCCTCGTGACAGGACCATCTTTCCTCTTTCAGGTGCATTTTTGAAATCCCATGGTCCCATAAATTCACCCTACCTGCCAAATAGCTTTTTATTTAGGTGTCTCTAGCTATGAAAATTTTAGTCTTAAAGTCAAACATAACATGTACAGAATATTTTATAAATAAATACTTTTGCACTGGCTTATGCAATGCCATCTTTAATTCACTCTCTCTCTCAATACAGATACAATGGTGTGGATAATTTGCCAGAGATTACATTTAATCCAGCTGTTCTGAAATCTTTCATCGATTTTTGAAGATTAATATATTTTGTACTAGCACCCAATCTCATGAATATGGAGATTGTGAAACCAAATCTTGCCAAAACCTCCCATTTTACTGCAAGAATAGTTCTCGAGTAAATCAGGTTTCCTCTTGAATTTACAGTAACCTGTAATTTATACAAGACATTGACATTTCCCTTAAAGGGGCCATTGTTTTGCATTTTCTGAACTATGTAAAAAAGTAGAGGTTTATTTCTCACTTTACAAATAAAATAAAATAAAATGATTTGTCAATACGTAAATTCATTTAGGACAAGGAGTTGCCAAATAAGTTAGACCTGGTACAGTGGTGAAGTGCCATAGTTTTATTTTAGATTTGTACAAATGGCAAGATATGGTGTTTATCTGTTTTCTCTATATGCCATTGGCAGAACTTAAAATACGTCACAATTACTATGCTAAATGGAATTCAATATAAACCACCACCAGAAAGCCAGGCAATTTAAAATAGCAATTCCTCTTCCTCTTTCACCACTTCCCTGTCCTTACTCTTCTAACTTGGCCCTCTCTCCACAATTTCAGGTGTTGGTGAAAAAGTGTTTTGGAGACTGGAGATCACCAGATTCAGGCTATTTGGAACTGATGGGATGAAATTCCAAAACTGCAGGTCCCTTCCAGAGAGGGTTGTATCAGCAGACCCTTCATGTTTACAGCAGTATTGTCTAGCTGGAGCACCCTTGCTGATCTGCTCTGCGGTAATATGGGACAAGGAGAGAGATGGTCTCTTTTGGGTAGGTTGATAATTGCATCTTATTGTGAGGACTGGTGGCAATATGCACATATTTTGCTCTCTGGCTTTGCAACAATTGTTAACTAACAAACACTTCCCAGGAGAAAGAAGAATCCAATTTCATTGGGAATGATCATGTTTGTGTAAGCGGACTGTCCCCTTACTAACATTCAGTGCGGATGTTTTGGTTGGCTAGCTCCCACTACTAAAAGAAAGGGGAAGGGTCAATGAGAAATCAGGACCCTGAGACTGACAGTCCCCAGGAACAATGGGAAGAGGCTAATGCTCCACGTCAGCCTGATTGACAGGGTAGGAAAGCTAAGCAAGGAATCAGGAGGCCAGGGTGGGTCCCATCCTCCCTGTGAGTTGGAATTGCCTAGGTCAGATAGAGTAGGGCCGAGCTAAGGAGAGAGCAGGGGTCCAAGCTGAGCTGGGGAGCAGAGCTGTGCCAGAAAAGCAGCCTTGTGCTGGGAGCTGAACTGTAGCCCCAAAGCCAGAGCACAGCCCAGAGAGAGCAGACCTGCCCTGGGAGCAGAGCTGCAGCAACCAGAGCCAGAGGGGCCAGAAAAGCAGCCCAGGGAGCTGCTGGCAGAGCAACAGCAGCCGTGCTGAGGCAGAGTGGAGCAGTCTGGAGCTGGGTGCAGTGAGCAGCTGGGCAGAGCAAGGGGGGACCCTGGGCAGTGGGCCCAGCACAGGGAGACGCCTCAGTCAAGAGGCTCTGCAGGTCAGACTTGGAGGGGGATTGTAATCCCAACAGGGCGGGGGCGACACTGGGAAAAAGGGTCCTGCCACTTAGAGCCTGAGAGCGTGTGACCACCGCCAGAGCAAGTGTCCAACCCACAGCATCCCTGAAGCACAGCCAGAGCCTGAGAAAGAGACCTGGGACCTACAAGGAACAGACTGTGAACTGCCCTGACGTTCCCGAGACACCGTTTGTAGTGTTCCCTGCCACAGAGCAGGGTGATGTGTTTTCCTTTAACCTTTCCCATTTTTCCTTATTCCTTTTTAAACTAATTGCCGACTAAATAAATTGTATTTGCTTTAAATCAAATGTAATGATCAGTGGGTCAGAGAGGTGCCCAGTGCAGAGAGAGTACCCCGGAATGGGGACACCCTAGCCCCTGTCCTAGGTGACCACAGCAAGGTTGGGGGTCAAGCCTCCCAGGAATCCTGGGCCCAGCCTTGTTGGAGTTACAAGGACTCTGCCAGACAGGAGAGAGCAAGAGGAGTCCTCGAGGGCAGGGAGGCCTCTGGGTAAAGGAATTGGGAGCGAGGACTCAAATCCTTCCACTAGACCATTTTCCCAGGGTAGTGCATAAGCCAGGAAAGTTCCCCACAATAGTGGGACCATTCCCTCGCTTACATTTGGTAAGTCCTCTTATAGTTTTACTGCAGCAAAGAGTCCTGTGGCATCTTATAGACTACAGACGTATTGGAGCATGAGCTTTCATGGGTGAATACATCCAACAAAGTGGGTATTCACCCACGAAAGCTCATGCTTCACTACATCTGTTAGTCTGTAAGGTGCTACAGGATTCTGCTGCTTTTACAGATCCAGACTAACACGGCTACCCCTCTGATACTTACAGTTTTACTGTGTCCGTGAACTGGCTGAGCCCACACTGTGTGATCAGAAGAGTCAGTTAAACTAAAGGCAATTTTACCTAATTTCTGAGAGAGAAGGCTTGATTTAGCCCTTGCTGGCAAAGGGAATTTCATCTTCCTGTGCCATTGGGATTTTCTGCATCTCAGGAGAGATTTGCACCATCCCTCTCCTTCCCAGGCACTGCTATGGGAAGAGGATACTAAGTTGTAATTGGGACTACTTAGGAGCTGTGCCAGAAGGCTACATGCAATGTTCTGACTAGAGTTGAGTGAGTAATTGATTTTTCAGCTGAGTGGCTGAATTGAAAAATAAAATAAATTAGGGTGTTTTTTTTCAAACCCAAATGTAATATTTTGGGTTTTCTTGTCAAACTGTAAAACCAAACCATTTTTTGTTTGTGTTGAACTAAACATTGTGAATGTGGATTCAAAATGACATTGGGGGGGTGGTTGTTTTTTTGCCAAAACTGTTCGCCAAATTCAGTGCCTTGAAAAATGCATTTTTGTCCAGTAATACGTTTGCAAAAGAAAATAGGCCCAGCTCTAGTTCTGACTTAGCTCATTGCCAGCTATTGTGTCCATGTCTCCTCCCCTAGCCAGAACTGACTGCTTTTGGAGCTGCTGCTTCTAGGCCCACCATTACAGACAGGGAATTCCAGCTGTGCAAAAAAAATGCTGCTGTTTTTTCTCCCAGCATGTCATTTACCCTGAGTTATGGGGACAGATACCAAAACACTCCTGGGCCAAATCTGGCCTAGAAACTGCATTTGAACAGAGCTCTCTTATCCTACTAGGAAAAAAAATATCAAGAAAACATTTTTTCCTAAGCCCGAGTCTCTGTGACTCTGGTAGGCAATGGCTGGTACATAATTTTTTCTCTTCCTTTGCAGTTTCCCCAGTTCCTGGGAAGTGTCTCTGTTTTATCATTTGGACTCTTGCAATTATATCCCACTTTTAAAGAGAGAAATTAGGAGTTAAATAAAGACACGAAAGTTTAGTTAGTCATCGCCATTAGAGCTTATTCCAAAGCAGTAATGCAATAGCAGACTCTTACTTCAAGCTCCCTTATTTCCTGTTTTCCCTTCACTCTTGATTTTTACAGTGGAAAATTCTCAAAAGTCCTTAAATGATTTAGAAGCCTAAGTCCCATTTTCAAAGGTACCTTAATGATTTGGTGCTTTTGAAAAAGGGACTTAGGTGGCTTTGAGAATGTTTTACACCATGTCTAGTTCTTTTTTCCTGAACGTGAGATAACCAGTGATTCTCTTTTCAGATGTAACACTTTTTTTTTGTCATTGGTGCCTTAAACCAGCATATGATAGATTGCCTAGAATATTTAGAAATATATTTCGCCAAAACAATAGATTCTCAACTACAGAGAACTCATTTTAAAATACTGTGTTTTCTGTTTACCATAGCTATTCTCTCATGTCCTACCCTGGATCCCTGTAATTTTAAAGTGGAAACATCAGCATGTCATGTCACTTAATGAAAGGGTTTAAAAAGATCTGAGTAGCATATGTCATATGCACAGCAGTTACCAAGTTCTTCCAACAAACATGAAGCAGATCAGTGCATTAGAATTGACTATTGGGTTATTGCTATAAATTTGCTCTTTTCTAATTTCTGAGTACACTCTAATTGCTACTATTGTACTGTAAATAGATTATAGATGTCAAAATGTAATTTACAGGGCCATTCTTTCATTATTAATGCTTTATACTATATTTCCAATGGCCAAATTTTATAATTTAGCTTATATATGTCATGTTCTTGTTGTTTGTTACTCTAAAATATCCAGAAGTGTTCTAGATGCTTTATGATACAGATGAAAAAACGTGCTGTCTTCTCCAAAGAGCTTTAAAGACTCATTTAAGATATAACCCAAAAGAGGCATGAAAGGAAGGAGTAGGGACGGGAGGAACGAGTGAGGTATGGTGAAGGTTGCAGCAATAACTCAAGTGAAAAGCACATTATGGGAGAACAATATTGTTATGTTATTAACAATAAAAATATAATTATCAGCTCACGTACAGGTAGCATGTGAAAAGTGAACTTTTAGAAGGGAAATAAATGAGAAGAGATCAGTCGCATGGTGGAGCAGATCTGGGAGGGCATGTAGGGTGGGATTCATAAGAGGGACTTAGGTGCCGAACAGCTACTTCAGATGCCTAACTACAACATTTAAGGGCCGCTAGCATTCACAAAACTCCTGCCCAGTTGCCACCTAACCCTATAGGTGCCTACATTTCCACTACTAAATGCCCCCCTCCCAGGAAATTTCAGTGGCTGGGGATGTGCTCAGCCACCTAAGACCTGAGACTACCCATCAGGCAGCTGAGCTACAAGCTCCTGCCTGAGCCCTAGCAAAGTTCAGACTAGACATTCTCCCGCTTATCATGCCCTTTTAGTCCCAATCCAGTAGTCCCAATCCTCAGAGCACACCTAAACCACACAAAATCTGATGATGGTGGTGCCAGCACTGCTCCCTCCTCCCCCACCCCCAGATTCCTTATCCAGTGGTTAGAGCACTGACTAAGGATATGGGAGACCCTGGGGTCAAATCCTCCCTCTACTGATGTGGCATAGGATCCCCAGTCCAGGGTTTACAGTGGCACCATGGAGCCAGGCCCATGCTCATAAGGGGCCCCGGCCTGCTCCGCTTGTACTGAGCCCCAAGACCCCACTTGCTCCTCTTGGCCTGCCCGCCAGCTAGCTGAGGGCACCTCTCTGCCCCCTGGCTGGACCCCAGTGCACCTCTCTTCCCCCGGCTGGACTCCAATACTGTACACCTCTAGCTCCAGGCAGTCTCTGCTTAGTCCAAAGCCATCTCCTTGTTTTTTTCCTACTGGCTAGCTTAAGTGGATCCCCCTTCATCATGCTGGCTTTTATGAATCCCTTTTTTAGGCATTTAACACACCCAATGCATTGTACAGGGAGCTGGGGCACCTAAATCAGGGTTGTGAATTCCACTGGGCAGCAAGGCTCCTAAAGTTAAGCTGAGCTTTGCAGCATCAAAGTCCTCCTTATGAATCCCATTCTCAAAGCATGGAGGCCAGTATGGAGAAAGTCAGAAAGAGCAATGTGTGGGTTGGAGTAATACGAAGGTTTGAATGTTAGAGACACCAGAGAGGAGGAAATGTGATAAGAGATGATCCAGGGATAAACTGTCATGTTCACTATCTGGAGTGAGAAAAAAGATCTGGACTTTTGAAATGTGTCCGAGGAAATGGTGACATTTACATATTAGTTCAGCAAAGTACTTAAACATATGTCACGTCCATCCAAAATACAAAGCATATGCTTAAAATAAACATATGCTTACGTGCTTTGTTGAATAGGGATGAGCTTAAGTTTGTGAATTGGCTCTCCAACCATAGCCTGAATTAATGAGGAGATGAGTAGCAAGGATTCTAAGATCATCCCCAGGTTATGAGCCTTGCTGACAGTGGTGGTCTCAGCAATAAGAGAGGATGGCTTGAAAGGCTAGAGAGGGTGTAGTAGGAAAAACATAGAGCTCAGTTTTTAGCCGTGTGTTTGTTGGTGGTAAGATACCTGATGCAATGGGGTAGATTACCCTTGGGCTGGAGAACATGTGGTCAAGCCAACCCTGATTACAGAACAAGCTCCAGGAGGGGAATTAGGCAATTACCTATAAAGAGCCGCAAGTAGCTGCAGGAAGTGGGAAGCTTAGGATGCTATATTGAGGGGAGTGGGAGTTTCATTAAATCTTTGCATCTGCTTAGAATCAATCAATGTCCAGAAGGCTGTTCTGAAAAACAGTGCATGATTCTGGTACCCACTCAGTCACAATAATGGGATATCTTCAAGGAAAAGGCACTAATTTCCAATTCATAAATTTCTAATATTAAGCTTTATCCTTAAACTCAAATCTCTCTCTTACTTCACTGGTTCTTGTTGATAAAATCCAGTCAGCCTGGAGGGGATTTATAATTCTAGTAATTGCACCAGATGATTAGTACATACAGAAGCAATCACTTACAGTACATCACCTGCAGATTGATGAACAATTTATTATCAAGAGCTTAATTGCTTGTAATATATAATACATCCTTGTAGTAGAGAGTCACATAGCTAGCTAACTCGTACACATTTATAAATATATGCCATTTAAATTAGGAAAGAGTGAATGTTACAGGTTCAGTGCAGATAAGACTCTGCAGAGCTGGCAGTTAGAGTACTTCTACAAATTCTATCTGATCCCCTTTGGTCTAGAATCAGGCTGTTCGGCTCATGAAATTGGGTTTTCTCACAAGACTTTTAGAAGTCCTGGTCTTCAGCCTAAAATACCATTAACATTGTATTCCTCCATTGTCAGTGCTTGTTCAACCCAGGAAGTAGAAATTAAATATGTCAATATATATAAATGTTTAGACCTGGAAGAAGATATGCCAGATTTGTTTCAGCTGGAGTTTGGAGTGAAGATTGGTTTAGATTGATTCCTACTTGAACTTAATCAGCTGATGACCTGTTACCCTCAGGGGCCGTGTCTCTCCTTCCTAAGCCAGGGTTTGTGGGACCTGGGCTTATGGACTTGAACATCCACAGTGCATTGTATAAACTTGGGTTTACAGTTGCTGGACCCAGGTCTCACAGCTGTGCTAACGTGTCCATGCTACACTACGCAGACCTAACTCTGGTCTGCAGCTTTACCTGTGTCCACACTGCAAAATGACAGGGCTTGAACCTGAGTCACAGTGGGACTTGGTGTCTGACCCACGCCCCCCAGTGGGATCCTAGGATCTTAGTCTGAGTGCTTGTTGACTCAAATCAGAATGATGGAAGGGGGGCCTCAGTTCAAACCTAAGTCAGAGCTCAGGCTTAGGGTGCTGTGTAGACATATCCTGATAGGCTCTTACCAGAAAGACAGAAATGTCCACTTCCTCAGGTGAGAGGATAGGTGCCAAAAAGATACCTGCAGTCTATTATGCATGGAGAAAAAAACAAGTGGGCAAGGTCACAGGCAAAATGAAAGGTGCTGTCCTGACAGCTTTGCAAATTGAAACTCTCTCTTTAGTTATAAAAGAAGCACAGAATAGGCGGTGACAGTGCAAAATACCCAACCAATGTAAAGCTCAGTCATGCATCATTGTACTGTTGGCCTTTTTGCCAAGACTGCTGGTGAAGGTGACAATTGTGATGGTTTTGGTGATTTTGGACACCTGTTCATTGGAAATTGAACTAAGGCTGCCAAATTCATTTCTCATGAGCCATTATGAGACAATCACAATTTGGAGTTGTTGCTAATCTGGTCTGGGATAGAATTTGGATTTGTTATTTTATCTGGATAGGTTTGTTAGTCTCTATTTGAACTCATTGCTTTAGTTTCTTTCAAAGCACTGAAGAAGGATTCTGCGAAATATCTTTAAAACAGTTGTAATATTTGTGCTTAAAATTTAGAGCCAAGCTTCCAGGTTCATCCAAACCACACTTGGTATAGGGCTCATGGAGGAAAGAGAAAGGTAGTAATAAGTACACTGTTTTACAATATCCAAAACCTGCTTCAAATTTTTCTAGTTAGAACAGAAGGTGTGATGGTAGCACGGATATGCATACTTTAATCTAGTGTTAATCTATTTAGCACAGGTAACAATAGTAACGAAGACCTGGGGGCATGGACTTCAGTGTGGGGTAGCAATCCAGTTATGTATCCAGTGGGTTCTTAATGATACGGCTAGCCTGTTCTGTCACATCTTCCTGTACTAGCTAGATTAAAATTATTATGGGTATGCCTACCTGCACTACAGTCACACTTTCATTTGCTGTATAGATATATCCTCAAAGACATTCTGCATCCCCGGTACACCACCAGAATCATGCAAAGAGGATGAAGCCAAGGGCCCAGACAATAGCTCTTAAACTATTTGCTGTGGAGCGATCTATTCGTTCAGTGAATTTGCGTGCTTTGCTAAGTACTGTTTGGGATATACTTAGAATGAACATGAAAAACAAACTGAGTGCAAACTTTGTTTCTGCATGAAAAGGTAGATAAAGAAACAATGGAAAATGTCCCCTTTCCTCTTTTAGAACTGAGTGTACTTGCACCTCCTAGGTAATGTCCAAATGCAGCATTTCAGTGCTGGCAGTGGGGAGTCTGCACAAGAGGACTTTGTACACCCTGCACATCTCAGTGAAGCTCACCACCCCCAAAGTGGCTCAGTGCGCCATAATAATTGAGGGTATGGCTACACTTACAGTTGTACAGCACTGGGAGTTACAGCTGTCTTCATACAGCTGTGTAGGGAAAGCGCTGCAGTGTGGCCACACTGACAGCTACCAGCGCTGCAGTGTGGCCACATTTGCAGCGCTGTTGGGAGTGGTGCATTGTGGGCAGCTATCCCAGTGTTCAAGTGGCTGCAATGTGCTTTTCAAAAGAGGGGGCTGAGGGGGAACGTGGGGGAGAGAGAGAGTGTGGATTTTTGGATCTGTCAGCTCCCTGCCTTGCAAGTTCTAAGGACTGGAACATATACATCACCAACCTGCAATCAATTTAAAAGTTTTGAGCCCTTCCCCCACCCCTCTCTTATTCACTAAATGCAAATTATGCACTCCTAAATAGCCTTCAGACCACATAAGCAGCTGCTCAACACAGACTCCCTCTTCCCCCTCTGCCATGTGACTTCTCTCTTCAAGCAAACAGCTGTGAACCTTCCAAAGCAATTCCCCTGCCTACCTCCGCTCGCTCTTTCCAGCAAACAGGAGCTGTGTTTGTTTTTTAGATAAGCAGCTCGAGGGAGCTTGGAGTTAAGCCATTCTTCTGGTTTGTTGTGAGCAGGCATTCTGGGATACCTCCTAATACCCTGGAGGCCAATAACAGCGCTTTTGGTGGCCACACTTGATGAGCAGTGCTGCATCACCAGCATCACCAGCGCTGCAATCGTTACATCCCAAGAAGACCAGGTGTACAGCCAGCGCTGCAACTCTCCAATGTAGCCAAGCCCTAAGAGGAGAGTGAGGGCATTTTGGGTATTTCTCAGTGGATCAGGTCTTGTGAAGTTCCAAGAGCAGCCAGCAAGGTACTCAGACAATGATGACTGATTGAGAGAGCACAGCAATTCACAGAGTGATTCTCACCAGCTTCAAGGATTGGACCTATAATATTAATCCACTATGGCCAAACTCTGTGTTGGAAGGGAGGAAAAAAGGCCACCAGATCTCTGCTACCAGCAGTGGCAGTGGCTGGCCACAAGCCAGCTATGTAGGTTGAAAACCCTGAAGCAAAAGAGAATTAGGATTCCTTCCCTCTGCCTTGCTGACTTCAGCTTATGCAGGTTTAGCTCCATTTTTGCAGAGTTGGCCCTTTCAAGTTACAGCACAAATTCTCTTATGGAGAAAGCACCACATCATATTACAGCAAGATATGCATAGCTGCCATTTTAGAGTGGGTGTCCAGTAAATAATGAACTATTATTCTCAGACTTGTCTGCTGGTATTTCTTCTTTGCAATCATGAAATTTGCTGCTGTTCCATGCTAATATTACTCAGTGGGTAACTCTCCCCCTTTCCCTCTACTATTTGTGCCTGCTCATGCTATAAGGCAAGCCAGAGTAATCGGAGAATCAGCACAGCGTGAATCTTTCTCACACTGTGGAAGTCTCATTTCACTGCATGCACTGTTGAAGGGCCATTGGAAAAGATCATGAATGTCTTTTTGTTTTGTTTCATTATTTAGTGACTGGGGGAAGGGCTAGTTAGAAACACGGAACAGGATCCATCTCTCTGTCTGCATTGCAGTACAGTATTGTCAGCACTGCAGTACTGTAACAGGAAAGTGGAAAGACATCTAAATGGGAGATAAGCTTCCTTTAAACCTAAAGAAACCTGAGAAGAGAGAATAAATTAAATTATTTGCCCCTCAAACTATTGAATTTCCTGGGCCACATCCAGGTAAATGTCCCATTGAAACCAGATTCACTGTTGAAACCAAATGGATGTTTTGCCTGAGAAAAGTGCACGGTGAAATCCAGCAAGCTTTGCGTTGGCTGTTTAATACTTAAGGCTATGTTTTAGTCACAGGTATTTTTAGTAAAAGTCATTGATAGGTCATGGGCAGTAAACAAAAATTCACGCCTGTGACCTGTCCATGACTTGTACTATATACCCCTGACTAAATTGTGGGGGAGGGGAGGCAGCTTGGGGCTTCCGGGGTTATTGCACATGCCCAGCAGGGGTGGCCCAGGGGGTGCTGTGAGTGCTGCAGGGGCAGCTCAGAGACAGTGGAGGGATGGCACAGGGCACCACATGTGCTGGGTGGGGTGGCTCGGGATCATCGCTGGTGCTGGGCGAGGGCAGGCAGTGGCGCACAGCCAGGGACCCCCGCTGATGCTTGAGGAGGGAGGTTGGTTGGGTGGGCAGGCTCCCTACCTGGCTCCATGCCTCCCTGGAAGCGGCAACATCCCCCTCAGCTCCTAGGCGGAGGCATGGCCAGGCAGCTCTGTGCCCTGCCTCCACCCCAAGCACTTGCTCCTCATCTCCCATTGCCTGGGAACTGCAGTGAATGGGAGCTGCAGGGGTGGTGCCTGCAGGCGGAGGCAGCACGCCAAGCTGCCTGCCCATGCTTCTGCCTAGGAGCTCAGGGCGGGAGATGTTACTACTTCCGGGGAGACAGCAAGGTAAGTGCTGCCCAGATCCCTCACCCCATTACATGCCCCTACCCCCTCCTACACCCAAATTCCTGCTGCTTCAGGGGATGTGTGCAGTGGCATGCAACTGCCCCAGCAGTGACCACTTAGAGATTAATGAGGTTGCTTAACAGCCAGTGGGCTTTTAGCTCATGCGGTAGGGACTTATGCACTGAGCTCCAGAGGTCCTAGGTTTGATCCTGCCTGCCAACAACCAGGGTCTGTTGGCATTATATATGCAGTGAAATTAGCTCCTCACTTTAGAGACTCATGTTTTGCTGATGCTGAGGAAGACTTTCTCTGAATGAGAGGAGTAACAGGTAAAGAAAGTGTAAGAATACAACCTCTCTAGCACTTGTTTGAAAAGCTCAGAATGTTCTAGACCATGAAGAATTCCCTTGGTGAATGTGCATTTTTATCATGCAGTGAGGTGAGGAATCACCTAAACCTAGAGTGGAGCATTTGCTTACAAGATGGTAATAAGTAAGTAACTGTTTATAGGAACTAAACAGTTGTTATAAATTTAAGCTAGAGAGGCAGCATGGTTTAGTGGCTAGCGCACTGGACTGTAAATTAGGAGACCTGGCTTCTTTTGCCACCTCTACCACTGGCTTGCCATATGACCTTTGACAAGTTATTTCACCTCTATGTGCTTCAATTTCCTTTCCAAACCTTTGTCTTTCTTGTCAAGTTAAGCTGTAAACTCTTTGGAGCAGGGATTCTCTTATTATATGTTTGTACAATACTTAGCACTGGGGTGGGGGGGGGTGTTAACCTTTCTTGAGATCTCCAGGTGCAATCTTAACAAGAACAATACAATGAAAACCAAATTCAGAATAAAACCACCAATGCTTTTGAAAAAGTTTTCTCTGTTTACTTATACCTGTGTTTTGTCTTTTCATTTTCATTTTTTCTTTATAATGGTGATGAAATTACAGCCAGTGAAGAAGGGCCATATCCTGCAGTCTTTCCTCAGGCAAAACTCCTGTTGATGTCCACTCGATGGTTGCCTGAGTAAGCATTCTAGGATTTAGCCTGTAACAAATAGATCTGACACACACATTGCTGAGAATTTCATTTTAGTATGTAGAACAAAGGACTGGTAAGACAGGTTGAAAATAATGAGAGGAAGGTGACTACTGTTCCATCAGAAATGGAAGTGTGTTTGTGATGGGGGGAAGGATAGTGTAGGGAACACACTGTAGATGGCAAAAATTACTGAAACTACAGGCAATGATAAGACAGACACTCGCAAAGAGCACCTCCTACCTATCTTTGAACCTGACAGGATGAGAGGCAGATAGATAGTCAAAGAAAAGAGTGATATTCTGGAGCTGTAAATCTAGAGCAGACTTTCTTCTCTTTTCTCTTTCTTTGCTCACCACATTTGTGTCAAGTTTTGATCCATCTTTTGTTTGTCTGCCACTTCTTTTTCTATTTTTTGTTCTGTGTTGGTCTTTAATCTCTGTTTTTTCTATTCCATTTTTGTTTCCTGTCCGAGATTGTTGCATCTCTGTTTTTATTCTGTAGCATCTTTTGTCTTTGAATCCTTCTGTGACACTTTCTTCTGCCCTCATTGTCCACTCTCTCAGTCTGAAATAGTGTACTGAGTGTGAACAATAAGTGAATTGATTCAGAATGAATTGACAACGGCCATAGTGAATGCTGAGCTGTAGACTTGCTTGGAATTGATTTTTTTCACCACCTCCTTGACCTAGCCCTTTAAGAAAGAGGGACAATGGTGGAAAGAAGAAAACATAAGTTTTTTCATTCCACATTGAAAACTCAGACTGGAAGAGATCAGAGAGGAAATGACAGGTTAAGAAAGAACAAGAGTAGGGCCTAAAAATTGTTTATAGAGGTGTGACAGAGAGGCCTATTGGTGGTTCACTACCACCAGTCGGTCAGCAACTCTTGCCAGGCCGGACATACTTACTACACCTAACACACTGTTATCATGATATATACCCAAAAGGTGGCATGTAATATATCCTTGGAAAACTAATAATTCAGTGACTATTAATATTCCTGCATGATGAATGTATGGTGTGTACAGAGTTATAAATATGTGCTAGAATTATGTTCTCAAAATGTATATGGCAAGCCACACCTAAGCCATGTCTATTCCAGAGAAAGGAATGTGGTTCCACCTGCTGAAACATGTTTCCAATATAAGAACTTAAGAATGGCCATACTGGGTCAGGCCATCTAGCCCAGTATCCTGTCCTGCGACAGTGGCTAATTCCAGGTGCTCCAGAAGGAATGAGCAGAACAGGTAATCACCAAGTGATCCATCCCCTGTCACCCATTCTCAGCTTCTGGCAAACAGAGGCTAGAGACAACCTCTCTGTCCATCCTGGCTAATAGCCATTGATGGATCTATCCTCCATGAATGTATCTAGTTCTTTTTTGAACCCTGTTATAGACTTGGCCTTCACGACATCCTCTGGCAAGGAGTTCCATGACTGTGCATTGTGTGAAAAAATACTTCCTTTTGTTTGTTTTAAATCTGCTGCCTATTAATTTCATTTATTGACCCCTAGTTCTTGCATTATGAGGAGTAAATAACACTTCTTTATTTACTTTCTCCACACCAGTCATGATTTTATAGACCTCTATCATATTATCCCTTAGTCATCTCTTTTCCAAGCTGAAAAGTCGCAGTCTTATTAATCTCTTTGATATGTTCTTATGTGTTAACCATTTCTATCTTTGCTCCTTACACCTGGTATCACTTAAACTGGTGACTTTTTGTTTAGTAAACTTGTTCTACTTTTACTGTAAATCAATTCAGTGCTGTGAGTGAAATAAGAATGTTTGTCAAGTATAGGGTGACCAGATATCCCGATTTTATTGGGACAGTCCCGATTTCTGGGTCTTTTTCTTATATAGGTTCCTATTGCCCCCCACCCCCATCCTGATTTTTCACACTTACTATCTGGTCACCCTAGTCAAGCGCCAGTTAAATTAATGAGCTGCAGTATATTGTCTCTTTGAAGGAGCAATGAACATTCTGTGAATGTTCCAAGAGAGGGCTGGATGCTGCAGAGAGACATCTCTGTGGAACTCAGGAGCTGAAGTTCAATGTTTGTTATCTGCAAGGCAAGGTATAGACTTGCAGAGTCCAGGAGAGTTTGCTGGCAGGGCAGACAACCTGGTGTGTCAGGGAGTTGTAAGACATCTTAGCTATAGCAAAACTTTCACTTGCTGAGTCTGAGAGGGGTAACACAATAACTCACAATTCCGAGAACATCAGCAGATTGTGACATTAGCAGATGACTTTGGGGAAATTTGGGACTGGGAAGGTGTTGGTGTCACTCTGCAACTGGTAACTGGGCGATGGAAGCCAGGGTGTGACCTGCATGCTTGTTGGTGTCAGGACTGTCAGCCTTAGCAGCATAGCATTTAAGGCACCCAAAGCTGCAGGGCATGTGGTGGCAGTACCTTTTACAGGTCTGAGATGAACCCCTAATGTCATAAAGAGGCATGATGACTGAAAGTCAGTTAAAAATTATAACAAACTGCAAAATAGAGAAAATGCCCTTAGCCATTCATAAAATGCTTTGAAATGTCCTTAAAATGTAACGAAGAAGCCTGCTACTTGGGGGCCGAGTTGCAAAACTAATCCTCTGAGGCAATATTACTTTATTGCTGTATGACATCTACGTATGACTTGAAAGGAAATAAAAAATATCCAGGAACAGGCGGCTTATAATTGAAAAAACTTGACAGAAACTCCTTTGTGTAGTGTTCCATATCTAGAGTTTTTTCATAACCATGTCAGAATCTCATTCCTAATAATTTCACATGTTGAGATAAAAGTGTTATCTAAAGGATAGTGTCTGAATTTATATTAATTTTTCAGTTATTATTTCTTGAGTAGATCCATCAAAAATCTGTACAACCAGTGGCAACTGCCAGGTTTCTAGGGCTTTTTTCTTTTCTTTTCTTTTTTTTTCGACTGAACTACTTTTCTTACAGCGTGCCAGAACTTGACATTTCTTTTAAACTTTTTCTAAATTTCAAAGGAGCAAATAAATTTACAGCACTGGAAAGTTTTACAGTTTCTATGTTTAACTGCTTTTTGATGTGTTACATCTCAGGGCATTAAATAAAAACATGTTCTGCATAATCTTAATTGAGAAGACTCTTATCTTTGCCTGTAATTACTGATGAACAAGATTTCAGCATGGATTGAGCGGTAAAATACATGAATTGCATACACTGAAATCGGAACAGATTTTATTCTTATTTTCTTGTCCTGGTAAAGTATTGTGTGTTATACCTGGTATACCTGCCACCACATAGGTGACTGTATTATAGTGATTGGTAGAGTGTTTTCTATTTTATATAGCATGTAACTCCCTTGGAGATGCTTGAAAATGAGAGGTACTATATAAGCATAAACTAGTATTATGAGGATTTCAAAACGTGCATAGTAAAACATGTCCTTTGAAATATCTAGGAATGAGCGCCTCAGATCCTAATGCAGCATGAGAGCTTTTACTGCACCCTAGGCAGTGAAACAGAAACCAAGCCAATTCTACTTAGTCATAGAGATGTCAGCCATGGCTAATATGGGACTGCATTTTACCCCACCTTCATTAGAGCTGTACACAATTATAGCACTCACCTCAATATTGAAAAGATTGGCTGTCATCTAAAAGACGGGTGCTCTGGGCTGGGGGGAGGCTCCAGCTTGCTTGGCCTATTTCCCTGGCAGCTGGGCCTGGGAGGGGAGCAGAGGGGGTCCGATGAGCCGCTGTCCCAGCCAGGTTCTCTCTCTGGCAGCCGCCACGCTTTTCAGAGCAGCAACCCAGAGTGGCCAGCTTCAGCTGGCATGAGAAGCAGCTCCCTCCTGCTCCTCACCTGGGCTTGGCTGCCAGGGAGAGCGATGGAACGTGCTGGGTGGGAGGCACAGTGGGAGAAGGACGTAGGCATCCCCCTGCAGGTAACTCTGGTGGGACAGAGAGAGTGTGGTGGCCCCAGGCTGGGTGCAGGGCAGGGAGTTTACTGGGCAGAGGAGACACGTGAGATGGTTACATGTCCTCCCCTTTAGATTGTGCCCTCCCCCCGCACACACACTATGGGGAGGCGTGAGTTGTCTATGCCCAAGACTCTTGCCTACCAGGCAGACTGTCTTGGCTTTCTAAACACTTTGTCACCCTTTTGAAGTGTTCAGCTACATTTCTTGTACTTTGTTTTTCCTTTTGGATTAAAGTTGGACGCTGTTATAAAGCAATAATATGTTTTGGCTTCTTCTACAGATTACTCTCTGGCATTCCTCCAGAGAATGGGCTTCCTCACTGTTTTTTTTTTAACTACTTCAAATAAATTTGAAAGACTTCATAAACTGCTAAAAATGGTTCTTAATTTGTTGTGTTTTCTCTGGTTTTGTTTTTTGTGAAGAGTGACCTTTCGGTAATTGATTTTAAGCATGAAAATTACCAAGTAGGAATTATTTGCTGCTTGTGGGGAATTAAAAACAATGGAAAATATGACTCCAGTCTAAACGACCAAGCTTGCTGGCTCAATTTTTGAGCTTTTATTCTTATAACCTTATTAAGTTTGAGAAGCACATGAAAGTGTGTCAGGAATTTTTAGAAATATTTGAAAGATGGTCATCAAATCTACTAATTATTGATTCAGCAATATTTGCAGTTAAAGAATCTCTGTGCATCACAGAACAATGGCCTAAAGACAATGTTGCATTTATAGATTGATAGCAAATCACTTCCTCTATTACAGGAAGTCATACTCCTCTTAACAGACATATAACAGTTTTTTAACATTACCTATTCTAACCTGTGTTATTAATGATTCTAAGAAACAAAAAATAATAAAGCTAATTGACATTAAATATGGAATTTAGAAGAGTGTGAGAATGACTCCATAGCTCAGTGGTTAAGGCATTCAAATGGATTGTGGGAGACTTCAGTTCCTGCTCAACATCAGGCAGAAATAGAATTTGAACATGAGTCACCTATGTGCTGGGTAAGCATGCGAACCACTGGGTTAAAGCATATAAAGGGTCTGCTACCATCTTTGACTGTGAATACCAACTGGTGATAGGTGCCTATATCCCTCTTCTGGGCAAGGCTTAGGCCCCACTCCTCTCCTCTACACTTCCTACTGCCTAGTTTAGGTGGTTCCCTGCTCAGTCTGCTGGTTTTTATGGATTGCGTTTTTAGGTGCCTAACTTTCCTATGCATTGTAGGGAAAGCATGGTCACCTAACTCAGGGCTATGGATTCCACTGGCAGTATATCTATATTGCAGCTGGGTGCAAGCCTCCCAGCCTGGGTGGACAGACTCATGCTAGCAGGCCTTGTGCTAGCAAGCTAAAAATAGCTTTGTGGACATTGTGGCACTGGTAGAGCTTGGGATAGCCATCTAAGCTCAGACCCAGGGGTTGGGTAGGTCTGAACTCAGGTGGTTATTCTGAGCCTCTGCCGGTGCAGCAACAACTGCATAGCTCTTCTTAGCATGGTAGTACAAGTCCAGGTAGCACAAGTCTGTCTACCTGAGGGTTTCTCAAACAGGGGTCGCTGCTTCTGTAGGGAAAGCCCCTGGCGGGCCGGGCCAGTGTGTTTACCTGCCCCGTCCGCAGGTCCAGCCGATCGCGGCTCCCACTGGCCGCGGATCGCTGCTCCGGGCCAATGGGAGTCGCTGGAAGCAGCGGTCAGTAAGTCCCTTGGCCTGCGCCGCTTCCAGGAGCTCCCATTGGCCCGGAGCAGCGATCCGCGGCCAGTGGGAGCCGCGATCGGCCGGACCTGCGGACGGGGGTAAACACACCGGCCCGGCCCGCCAGGCTTTCCCTACAGAAGCGGAGACCCCTGTTTGAGAAACCCTGGTCTACCTGGACTGGGAGGCTCAGGCCCAGCTACAGTGTAGACATGCCCTAAGTGGCAGGGCACCTCAACATTAGACATTACAATGCTGAGTTTAAGTCCCCATGGTGGATGTAGCCAAAAGACTATAATTACTTAGGTTGGAATGTAGGCAGGACACCATTAGGTAACAAGCTCAATTTTTCAAAAATTCATGGGTTGTATATTAAAACTGTAGTTATTTCTCAGCCTGTTGTATTTGGGATACCCTCCGAGTTTCTTCGTGAATGTATGTCTACTCTGCTAAAAAACACCAACAGCTAGCCTGTGTATGCTGACTTGGGCCCATGGGGCTCAGGCTGCAGGGCTATTAATTGGAGTGTAAATAGTCAGCCTTAGACTGGAGCCCAAAAGCCTACACTATTTTATAGCCCTGCAGGTCAGCGGTGCCAGAATAGGATGAGTGGGGGCATGGTCCTCCCACTTTCTGAAAGTGGGTTTGCTATGAGCCCTCCCTGCCCTTCTCTTCCCCCCCCCTCGAGGCCCTGCCCCTCCTGGCCACGCTGGCAGTTGGAACCTGGGCAGTTGTGGGGCACCACGCCACAGACCCTCCACCAGCCCAGGTTGGAGGGACAAGAGCAGCCCCCAGCCCACGTCCTCGCCCCACAGGCCCCCCTCCCTGAGCATGTGGAAAGTCTGCAGCTCTTCAAAGTTGCCTGAGGAGCTCTTACCATGGCTCGGCTGCCACACCCCAGCCAGAGCCAGATAGGGGTAAGAGCCATGCAAGCAGCTGTAGGGAGCCCCGTACCCTCTTGCCTTGGGTCTGGGGTCCCAGGGCAGGAACATGGGCCAGGGGATGCTCTTGGCTCTTCCACCCTGGGCAGGTGGAGGGTTCACAGCACCATGCACAGCTCTTACCCTGACCTGGCTCCAGCTGGGGGGGCACAGCCCAGCCACATGGGCAGCTGTGGAGTCATGACCCCTTCTACCTTGGGAAGGGGGCCCCGGGGCAAGGACATGGGCAGAGGCTGCTCTCAACCCCCCACCAGCAGGTGGAGTGTCCACAGCTGCCTGCACAGCTCTTACCCCAACCCAACTCTGACTGGGGGCCACAGCCCAGCCATGGTAAGAGCTGCATGGGCAGCTGTGGGGAACCATGAACCCACCTGCTTTGGGTGGGAGGTGTCTGTGGGGTGGGGACATGGGCTGGGGCTGATTTCAGCTCCCCCACCTCAGGCAGATGGAGGGTTTGCAGCTCCCAGCCCACTCCAGCTTCTGGCTTTGCTAGGGCTGGGGCCACAGAGGGCAGCCCACACAGACACACTTTGAGGAATTCTCCACCACCGCGCCCCAGCCTGGGCCAGCTGTGGATGTTTTATTGCAGTGTAGACATACTCTTAGCTGGCTAAACAGTCATTCAGCACAAATGGAGGGAGATTAGTGAATGCAGTTCTGAGACACCTAAGTCAGCATTCTAGGCAAGGAGCTGCCTAAGCTAACCAATGGGAGATGCCAAGGAGAAGGATGTTTCCAGAGCCCCACTCCCTCAAACTGTTCAGCACCTCGCTCTGCTTTGGATTCTCACCTGCAAATCCTTTCTTGGAGTTAAGTGCCTGTGCCATTTTTGCAAGAAGCTGAGGCTTTACCTCAAGCTTTTAACCCAGCAATTGGGGTATTCAGTTGACATGTGGGAGACCCATCCCAATTCAAGACCTCCCTTACCTGAGGGGGAGTAGGGATTGGAACAGGGATCAGCTACCTCTCACGTGAGTACCCTAATCACTGGGCTATGAGATAGGCTGATGTGGGGAGTTCTCAGTCTCTCCTATTGAAGCTGTTATGTGGTTGATAAATAAGTATGGATGCATTGGAGCAGGGGTATTGGATCCTGTGGCATGCTCTAACCACAGGCTGCAAGTCATTTTTACTCTCTTTCTCTCTATGGCCTAATGATAATGAATCCTTTTCTTCTCCCTCATTTTGTGTGAGTTTGCATATGGGTCCTGATCCTGAAGGCAAGCTATGAGCATGCTTACCAGATTGGGCTCCACAGACAAGTCAGACAGAGCAATGCCTAGCTTTTCCTGGTTTGTTCATTCTCTGGCAGTTAGGTGTTTGGATGTGTAGAATGAGGCAGCACTGCACATGCACAGAGGCAGAAATATAGGTGCTAAGGGAGATTTTGGTGCCAAAAAGTTAGGTGCTGAGTGCGTTTAGATGTCGATAGGGTGTGGCAGCATCTGAGTGGGGATTTTGTGAATTCCATTAGGGCCCAATTCTGGAATTTAGGTGGCTAAGTCCTTCTGTGCCTCTCGCCCACCATGTCTATTAGCACAGTGTCTCCTAATACCATATGGATGCATGATATCAGTATTGATTCACAGGGAAGCATGCCACCTTCTCATGCACCTGGGTGGTCATTGCAGGTCTCTTATCTAAGTATTGACTCAGCCAAACTCTGGAGATTTCACATGGTGGCAGCAATAAACAAATAGCTCACAGGATCTGCTGTGGATGCCTGAAGCTGAAGATTTGATTTTTAGAACAATGTTATATTTATAGAAAGGTATTCAGAGAGGATTCTTAGATTATTCTGAAATATCACAATTTGCTGCATCTTCATTCTGTTTCTTATGGCTTTCTGCTTCTGAGACCTCTTCCTAGCAGACTAAAATCATTCCAGATGTAAGGTGATAAATTAGTAGAACAAAACAAATTGGAGTCAGTAGGCATGCACTTAGCACTAACAAGACCCATCTGAGTTTCACAATGTCTCCTGCAATTATAAAAAATAAGGCTAATGTCAGAATTTCTTTTCATTAATTGCTGCTACACAAAGCTTATGGACAGTGGTTTTTTAAAAGGTTTTATGGGGGAGCATTCTCTCCAATTTCTGGTAGGTGCTGTACACATTTTTCCTCCTCCACATTACAATTACTAGGGATCTGTCTGAAACTTCTTAAGCTTAATTAGTACTTTTAAGATTATGAAATCCATCAGTTCAGTCCAACAAATGGCCCCTCTTGATTCAGGATAGTCAGGTAAGAATTCAGCAAAATATTGTATTTTCCAGACTAAAGAAGAGACATAGGAAAGTGCTGAACTCTTCCTACCTCATCCCACTCCAGGCTTAAAATTAATAGAGGGTTTTGTGACATCCAGCATTATGCTTGAGTGTGAAAAGGAGCCAGGGGTATTTGCTAAGAGGCCTCTGAAGTTGCTTGCTATCCTGAGTTTTCTCCTTTCATTTGGTTCATGAGAATAAGAAGCTGTGTTCATAAATGTTGTTTTTAAGTAGCATTTTTATTCATTTTTTTCAGATTGAGATTTTTTATTTTCACATGATTAAGTGGGGAAAAGGATTATCCCATTTAAAATTTGGAGCAGGGAGGATTAATTGATCTGACTTCAATAATACATTACATGTTCATATATATCCTTTGAGACATTTTGAAAAATCATTTAATTTTGAAATGTATGCAAATGTGGCATATTGAAAAGAAGGTTTCAAAAGATTACAGAATCGATTATATAAATATCACAATTTACAGTCCAGTTAGACTAGTAGAGGTCTCCGGAAAGCAGAGGATTTACACTGCTCAGGGTTTACTAAGCCATCAAATATTAAGATTCCTTAAATTTAAGACAGAAAATATCGTGTTGGTAATAGAAGTGCTCCCAGACAGATAGATGTGGCCAACTAGTTCTTTTCCATCTCTTATTTCTGGGATTCAATTACCAGCAAAGTCCATAATGTTATCTGGAAGGACATTATGCACTAGGTTCCTTGATTGTGAACTTGGGAGCTAGAAAGCTTGCCTGGGAAACAATTTTTCAGGTTCCACATGTCCAGACATAACTGACTGTTGTCTGCTCTGATCATGTTGCACCATTGTGCTCAGGGCTGCTTTAGGATTTTTGTGAGGTTCAGTGACCTGATTAATTTTTGTATTAAACAAAAGGGGACATTTAGGCCACCCTGTCTTCTGCTGCAGGAGATGCAAAACCCCTCTGCTTGTGTGCTTTTAAAAATTTGGAGAATTGTCCCTTATACCACATGAATTGCAGGTCTCTGGAGTTGCTAGGCTCCCATCTATTAGAGGGTTTGTGTGTGCATTCTGGTGAATGTTCTATATATCACATCACTTCACAAGCCTTAATTAACTCTTACAACATCCCGTGATATAGATATGTTTTATTATGCCTAGTTTACACATAGGAAAACAAGTAACTTGACCTAGAACACACTGGGAGAGCCAGGATTAGAATACAAAAGTTGCTCTTGTCTCATGCTTACAACTATACTGTTCCTCAGACTATGATGATGTTCTCCTTGTGGCTACAGACCATAATGACAGGCTTAGTTGCAGGCAACCAGTTGGGAGCATGGTTGGCAGTATCTTCAGTGACACAAGTGCAGCCAGCATGGCACTTCCTCACATAACTCTGAATCGGTCTATGTTCCTTTCTAGATGTTAAAAGGGACCAATTGTAGTGGGTTTCCTGGGCCCCAAAGACTAACCTGTGATCTTTCTGAAAAAATCAGAATGACAATTTCATAACCCATGACCATCTTTCAGTTTCAAAGAAACTGCCTTCAGTGGAAGAGCAAGAAGTCTACTTTGGTAAAAAAGTGAAAGCAAAAGCTCTTTTATAGGCCCTTCAAAATTGTGGGCGTTATGTGCCCTAAATGCCCATCTCTGATAATATGGTTGGAAAAGTGTCTTCGTATCGAATCAGCAGAAAAATAAAAGGCCAAAGAAAGTGAAGAGCTTGTCAAAGTCATGCTTATCTTTCTGAAACACCATTGTTTGGTGTTTGAAATTTTTTAGGGGGAAGGGTTCTAGTAACCACTGTAAAGCTGATTTCAGTTGAATTAATCCAGTAGATCCTCTCAGAACTGATGTGTTAAAGAGGTGCCATTTATTAGGAACTGTTTGCAATAGTGCTTTTCTCTTGCACTGTCTTGTGGAAGAGGGAGGTGACAAAGGATCCTCCTGTTGTCAAAGGGAAATTTACATCCAGTAATTTTGTCAAATTATAAGTCCTTTTCTGTTCAACAAAACACTGTATTACTGCAAAACAGTAAAAAAGGACAAGTGTGTACAGTACTCATGTATTTAAGAATAAGAATAAATTATTTAATCATGAATATATATTTATATGTATATCTGTGACACTTAAATTTTGGATCTGTGAGTGGCTGTTTGTAAAATGTGTTAATGGCATTTTCATTGCTGAACCAGTGATTACAGAAATCAAGATGAATGCTGATATTAATGTTCAATGAATTAGACTGTCCATGTCTATGGCTTTTACATGACTGATAGTTTCTTTATTTGTTAAAGACTCTAACAGGATGCAGGCTAACATTATAAGGATGATGCAGAGGGGATTCTGCTGACTAAAAAAGTAAAAAGATCAGGATTTGCTTATGAAAAAGCAGGAATCTGTTTATCCCATCAGCAGAGCAAGGAAAGAGTGCAAAAGGAGGTAGTTTTCATATCTCAATGACCGCAAATTCTGATGAAATTTTACAATCAAGAGTTTTCATGGTTATTTGAATAGAGGAGTAACATCTGACGTATCTGGTTCTGTGATACCTGCAAAATCAATTTCCTGGGTACACTACATACCACAAATTTAACCTGAGCTAAAAGCAATGTTTGAAACACAAATATCTCTGCAGGTGAAACACATTGGCATATCAGATCTTCCAGGAGGGCATTCCTCTGGACTGTGTGTGTTTGCTAGGATGCAAGTTCTCTAATAAGTTTAAAAATCAGCTTCCTCTCAACTTCCTGAATATGTTCCAGGAACCCTTCCTAAAACTACTGAGGAAGCCCCTATCACAGCTGCTCTGAAAAGAAGTAGTTGCAGAATGGAAATATTTTATTTACTAATATCACAAACAAATGTAGATAACAACAACAGAGCCTTGCAAAGCTATTAATCTGATATTTCCTAGGTTATGGCTGTATATATTTATTGAAGATATTCATCAATTGATATCAGTGTTTTGCACTAATTCAACCGTAGTGATACAGAGCAAACAACATTTATCCTCAGTTATTACTGGAGAAGAGCTTTCAATGGCACCTCTGTTAAAAGATGAGAATTGAGAATCTTCTTGTAGAATATCCATAAAGAGGCTTTCAGTTAGCGTACTTATGGACATACATGTGATTATGGGCATACTTATGAAAAATGCTACATTGGTCAAAACTTTATTTGTACATTTAAGGGGTTTCTGTAATTCATATAAAACTTCATTAATCCTCAGATGAGTTCCACATGTTCCTATTGAGATGGCAAAACCAAAACTGCTTTGGTAATTTCTGTCAGTAAACAAGTAAATATAACCAGAACTGAGATCAGACAGGATAATTCTCTTCACAGGTCATATCTTGGTCTTTTTTAGTGAGATTGAAACCTCCCTTAACACACTAGGTGTGTCTTAAAGAACAAAGGGGGGCGGGTTAGGTTCCAGGCAAACTTTTTTCACCAGAAAAAAAACTTACACACACACACACACACACACACACACACACACACACACACACACACACACACACACACACACACACACACACACACACACAAAGTTTTAAACAATTTAATACTGTACATGGCAATGATGATTGTGAGGCTTGGTTGAGGTGGTGAAGTTAGAGGGTGGGATATTTCCTGGAAATGTACTCATAGACTCTAGGACTGGAAGGGACCTCGAGAGGTCATCGAGTCCAGTCCCCTGCCCTCATGGCAGGACCAAATACTGTCTAGACCATCTCTAACAGACATTTATCTAACCTACTCTTAAATATCTCCAGAGATGGAGATTCCACAACCTCCCTAGGCAATTTATTCCAGTGTTTAACTACCCTGACAGTTAGGAACTTTTTCCTAATGTCCAACCTAAATCTCCCTTGCTGCAGTTTACTACTACTGCTACTGCTGAATGATTGAACTAGCATTTGGCTGACCCCTCAAGGGCTAACACATTGTTAATGTAGCCTCACACTGTACAAGGCAGCACAAATGGAGGAAGAGGAGACAGCATGGCAGACAGAGAGAGACACCCTGTGTGTAGGGGGGGGGGGAGAGAGAGAGAGATGCACATTGCTCCTTTAAATATGCTGATCCCACTCTAAGTACACAGCCTTTCAAAAAAAATCAGGAAGTTGAGACAGCAGCTGCGGCCAGCAAGCTCTCTCTGTCCTGAGCCCTGTCTTGTCCCCACCTTGCTCTATATGGAGAAGGGGTAAGTGGGGTGCAGGATTGGGGGGGAGGGAGACACCCTGATAGTAGCCCCTTTCCTCCCCAGCACAGCAAGCAGTAGGCTCCCAGGAGCAGCTCCAAGGCAGGAGCAGGGCCAGTGCAATCCATTAGGCAACCTAGGCAGTCGCTTAGGGCACTAGCATTTGGGGGGTGGCATTTTGAGTCCTGCCTGCCACGGCAACCGTGGCGGCCGGATCTTCGGCCGCCGTGGTCGTCATCAGCATTTAGGCAGAGGGACCTGGGGCAGGGGGCTGTGGGGAGGGCTGCCTGCAGCAAGTGGGGGGGCGCGACAAGCAGAGGAACTGCTCCCCGCCCCAGCTCACTTTTGCTCTGCCTCCTCCCCTGAACACACCACCCCGCTCCGCTTCTCTCCCTCCCAGGCTTGTGGTGCCAAACAGCTGATTGGTGCCACAAGCCTGGGAGGTGGGAGAAGTGGAGCGGCGACGGTGTGCTCGGGGAGGAGGCGGAGCAGAGGTGAGCTGTGGCGGGGAGCTGCCACGGGGGCGGTTGCCTTAGGGCGGAGGGGAGTGGAGAGCTGCCACAGGGCTGGGGGTGGGGGCCCAAAGTAGAGGTTTTGTCTAGGGCGCAAAACATCCTTGCCCCCACCCTGGGCAGGAGCAGCACATGGCAGTGTGGAGAGGGACACATGAACTGCCAGCAATTGGTAGCCTGCTGGGTGGTTGCTGCACAGGGAACTTGAAGTGGGGGAGCTGCCGGTCCACCCTGGTTCCAAGCCCCCACCAGCAAGCTCCAACAGGCTGTTCTTCCTGCAACAGGGGACAAAGCAGGCAGCTGCCAAACAATGTTATAAGGGAGCATTGCACAACTTTAAATGAGCATGTTCCCTAATTGATCAGCAATGTAACAACAAAACAACTTTAACTGGGATGACTTTAAGTGAGGAATTACTGTAATTGCAATGGTAAAAGACTCCAGAGGGATTAATATATTTAGCAAACTGGAACTTTAAAGATGGACAGCCTCTTCCAATAAATATAAGATCTTATGACATTAGCAAAAAATTTTGGCAAATTTACTTGTCAAATATTGAAGCTAATAATTGTAAGGCTCTGAAACTTAATCTGATATATAATATACATAAAATGTTCAGATATATCGCTACAAGTCCATTAAACATTTCTGGCATTGCAGGCATAATATAGTGTATATCTAAGATGTTGTCTTGGATTTGTTGTTGTTCGGGGGCAAGATGGACTTTAACATTTAAAAAAAAATAAACTCAAAAGTTGGGTACAAGTTAAAGGCTTTTTTCCCCCATGAAATGTGTTAGCAAGTTCTGAATAATTTAAAACCAGTTAAAATCTCTGCCATAAAGCTTTCCATAGGCCTCTTTATATCAGGCATTTTCTTATAGTAGTAAAGGCATCAGACTGGTCAAAATTTTTCCATCTTAATTGTTTGATGGAAAATTGGGTTTTCAATTAAACACAATTTTTGGCCCAGAGCAACTGTTTTCTCTGAAAAACTTCTCAGTTTTTTTTTGTAAAAAAAAAAAAAAAAAGTGCTACCAAAAGTTTTTCAACAGTCAAATATTTCTGCCAAACTATTTAATGACAACTGTTTTGTTTTTCAGTGTTGTCAATTTTCCATGAGAGGTGGAGGGGAGGAAGATTCCGACCAGTTTCAATAAGGGTTGAATTCCACACAGTCCTAAATATCCCTGGTTTTACTGCCGCTAGTGCTTTATGATGCAAGGAACTTAAGGCTCTCAATTTTTCAATCAAGGGAAGGTTTTATCTTAAATATCTGAACCACATTTCCTGTACCCACTTTTAAAATATGCTTAAAGCCCAGTCAAGGCATATCTGAGTTGTCTCTGAATTACCTGTTTCTTAAAAAATATGAAATACAGGGTTTAGAAAACCTGGAAAGATATTTTAGCTTGACAGAAAAGCTACAACAAATTAGCATATTTTCACACTTCGCTGCCTACTGAGTGACAAACTGTTCATACTTCTTCTAGCAACATAATACTATTCTATGGTGGGGTCTAGCTTATTATCACTTAGTATACCCAGGTGAAGGAATAAATTAGGATTTTAGAACCAAAATGAGGGAGAAAAAACCCTGTTAACTAACTTGTTTTTGAGGTTTATATGTTGGACTTTTGTTTGAGGTTTGTTGATAACAATTTTTGAGTTCTATGTAGATGAGAAAAAATGGTTTTCTGGGGCTTTCTCTTTGGTATGTACTGTAACGAGTAACGTATAGTGTATATATAATATACTATGGTAGTATATGCCGTAATTAGTAATCTCTTTGTAATGTTTCCAAGTGTGCTTTAATGTAGTACCATGTTAAACAGTTGGGAACCAATCAACCTTTTTGAACATATAAATGCTTAGTAATAATAACAGCAACTGTACATGTATGTGATGTACCTACCCTCTGTGTATAGCTTTTCTGCTAAAATATGTTTGCAGAGTTTGCAGTGTGAGGAAGTCAAACATGAGATGTCTTAGAAATCTGTCCTACTATAAACTGAGACAAACATCACTTAATCTCCCAGAAGGTGGAAAAAAGAGGGTCTGTGTCAGAATAAGAGGAAATGGGTGACCATGGCATCAAGGGAAATGCCCCACTGTGGCAATCTTGTGACACAGCAAATAATGATGAAAAGAAAGTATTTTTTAGGTCAAATTGTTAGAGGCCCATTATAGTAATATAACATGTTGACCACCTGTTTACTAGATTTCAGTTCCTACACGTGCCATTGGAAAGAGGCACACAATTTCTACTTTATGCTACATATTTATGGGTTTTAAAGAAACATACATTTGAACTGCTACTAAGGATGATTAGGTCAGATTTTCTTTTCAGTAGAACACATATGTTCCAATCTGCCCAAATGATCTCTATTCGTGTGTGTGTGTGTGTGTAATCTGATGATAAAGATGCAGCAACAGATAATTTAGAAACTAGGGGGATAGCTCAGTGGTTTGAGCATTGGCCTGCTAAACGTAGGATTGTGAGTTCAAGCATTGAGGGGCCACTTAGGGATCTGGGGCAAAATCAGTACTCAGTCCTGCTAACGAAGCAGGGCACTGGACTCAATGACTTTCAGGGTCCCTTCAAGCTCTATAAGATAGGTATATCTCCATACATTATTCTTAGTTTGAACTCATAGGAAATGAAACAAAATAAACACTGTGTGCTAGATATTTTCTTGTCTTTGTTGCACTGTCCATTGTATTATTTGGTTATTAGTCACTGTGTGAAGTTAAATATGACGATTTGGCTTTCTAAAATGTTAGGTACCCTAATTGCTGTTCAATATGTCCCCAGCTTCAGTGGCGAGAAGGCCAGTATTATATAGACATATATGATTACATCAATATCTTGCAAATACAAACACCATTTCATCCTGATTATTAGGTTGGAACTGTGAAAATTCTAAAAGTCAAAATGCTCTGGTTTTCACAATTCAAATGATGAGTGCAAACATTCTGGCATTGACTCTGGCTTAACTCTACATACTCAAGTAGTCATGCTGAGTTGAATTTCAGTGGGGACTATGCATATGTTTATCTTTCCACAAATAAGTGAGTGTTTGCATGACTGGTGCCTACACTCAGGGCCATCCTTAGGCATATGCTACATAGGGCACCCAAAAATTTGGGGCACCCCTTGGCTTTAGTATCTACCTTCCTGCCTCTTCCTATCCTTGTCCTGACCCTTCCTGCAGGCTCCCACAGCTAGCTGCTGCAGCCTGGTGATTCTTCCTCTGGAGGGGATCTAGTAACTTAAAAGTGAAAAATCCTGCCAGGCCTATTAGCACAACACTGAAACTGTTAAACAGCCATTCAGGTGGAATGAAGCCAATTAAGGGCTGGTCTACACTACGAGGGGAAATCGATCTTAGATACGCAACTTCAGCTTCGTGAATAACGTAGCTGAAGTCGAATATCTAAGATCGGATTACTCACCCGTCCTCACCGCGCGGGATCAATGTCCGCAGCTCCCCCTGTTGATTCCGCAACTCCGTTGAGGTTGGTGGAGTTCTGGAAATGATATAAGCGCGCTCGGGGGTCGATATATCGCGTCTAGATGAGACGCGATATATCGATTCCCGAGCAATCGATTTTTAACCTGACGATACGGCGGGTAGTCTAGACGTAGCCTAAGAGGCATTTCCCAACTCCCAGGTGTATACTGTCAGTTTCTGAATTTACTGATTGTTTTAAAAAAAAGTTGAGTTACTTTAATATTTACTCAGAACATGTTAGTCTACAGAACCTTAGTTTAAAATTTGCTTTAAAAATATTTTGTTGATGTGTTGCTGAAGATGATAAAATCACATCTCTAAAAAATCCTTGCATAGATTTTTAGATGCACAATCTGAATATTCATCTTTAGCCTTAAATGCTTGGATCTTCAGTTCAGACATATAGTTTTTTTAAATAAATCCTTCAAAGGCCACCCTTCTCTAAAATACACATTTTAATTACTATAGTACAAAAAATTTGCTTCCAAAGTCCTCCTGTCCTTTCTGTCCATTCCTTTCTCCCTTCACCCTTCCCCCACCCCCCGTTGACAAAAGCCTTTAAAGGGACAACACCCCTTTCCTGCCAGATAGGAAAACTCATTTGTCCAGCTTTTTTTACTTCTGACTATTTGATGAAGTAGTTTTAAGAACCATCTAACAAAATCAGTACCTTAGTAAGATATAAATAAAATCCTTTGTTATGCCTAAAATCTTTGGACACGTTTTTTAAAGTTGGTGAAATTTCATAAACATGTCTATTGTTATGGTGATCACATGAAGTAAAGTAATGTTTCCTTTTTCTAAAAGCAATGAACTTTGTTATGAACGCACACAACCTCTGATACTGATTCATTTAAAATAATGTCTTTGTTCCAGTGAGTTAAATATGTAGTATTCTGGAATGATTACTTTATGAAGGCTTAAGAATACATTTAAAATATTAAATCAGCTTAGAAATACTGTTTAAGAACATGTAAAACAGAGAAGAGCTGCATCATGTATTCCAGGACAGCCAGAGGTGAAAGTAAGCCGGTACAGTATGGTACGGTGTACCGGCAAGAGCTGGTACGCCATGCCAGACTGGACTGGCTTCGCTGGCAGTGATTTAAAGGGCTCCAGTGGCTGCACGGAGCCCTGGACCCTTTAAATCACTGCCAGAGCTCCCGCAGCCAGGCTCGGGTGGGGATTTAAAGGGCCTAAGGCTCCAGCCTCTGCGGGAAGCCTCGGGCCTTTTAAGTCACCGCCAGAGCTCCAGCAGCAGGGCTCAGGAGGCGCTTTAAAGGGCCTAGAGCTCCGCAGTGGCCAGAGCCCTGGGCCCTTTATTTTGCCCCGGAGCTCCAGGATGATTTAAAGGCCCTGGGGCTCCCAGCCACAGCCAGAGCCCCAGGACTTTTAAATCTTTAAAGGCCCCACCTCTTCTGGTTGACGCCCTGCCTCTTCCGGTTGAGGTCATGCCCCTACTCAGGACTCCAGCGTACCTGTAAGTCCTTTCAGTTATTTTCACCCCTGAGGACAGCTGGCTTGCCCTTACTACAAAGTTTTTTGCAAATAAATCTCTGACAGACTTCAGGGTATATCAAAAACCTGTGACTAACATGTTTTATTCCCAACTTTAGTGCTTTTAATTAGGTACCTTCTGTATGTCCAGTCTTCACCTTCTGGCATGGAGTGGAAAACTAGCTCCATTTTCTTTAAAACAAAATTGCAGAAGAGTAGTGATTTTTTTGTGTTTTTTGTTTGTTTGTTTGTTTGTTTTTTTCAAAATGTCATTTGCTTCATTTGGGTTCAGAGATTTCGCTGGAAGTGGGTGATTGGGGAGGGAGATGGGAGTGGGCAAGGCCTGGGTGGAGTGGGGCAAGGCCTGGGGCAGAGCAGGGGTGTTGTATAGGAGGGGCCACAGTCAGAAGAGGTGGGCTGCGGAGCTAGCTGCCCCAAGCAGCAGCTTCACCCACTGCCCATGACAGCAGGTTAGAACTGGTTGGCTCCTGCACACCCAGTGCATACTGTGGTCTCATTAGGCAGGGGCCATATTCACAGAGCCAAATGCATTGCCCCCGTGCATTCTGCATGAGGCAAAGGGTACAGGGGTCTCTGTGGGGAACTGTGACTCTCTGCCACCATGAGGCGGGCCGGGTGGCTCAGTATCCTTTGCTGCCTAGTCCCTATTCCCTCCCCCCAGCCCCCTGGGCTGCAAACCCAGGCTGCCATTGGGCATAGGGGCATCAGTTTAATAATAATGTGTAGGGCCCCATAAATCCTAAGGACAGCCCTGCCTATGCTGGAAAAGTAGAAAGGACTGAACTTCAGCATTCTGACCTTTTTTGTTTTTTCTAAGGTAACATTTAACACTTTTTCAACGAGAGATGCATGTCAGTCAGGGTTTCCAACATCCATGTCAAAGCTTTGATTTGTCTGTCACTGTTCTTTAATTAAATTAATATTTAGTTTTGAAAAATAAAAATACTTAGTTGTGATTCAGAATTTCCCAATATCTCTGGCTTTAATTAATTATTTTTATTAATCCTGTTTTGGTTGGTGGAGTAATTCTTCTGAATAGCTTAGGGTTTTTAAGAGACTTTTCATTTAACAAATTCAGTTCAAGATGTACAGCTACTACCATACTTTTAGTACAGATTGTCAATGTTTCTTTACAAAAACACTGGCATCATAACATATTTGGATACCTACATTGTATTCTTCATCTGGAAACAATGGAACAATCATATTCTTAAAATCAGTCTGGGAAAATGTCTTTTTTTTTCTATATAGTCCTGTTTTTTGTTTTTTTTTGTTTTTCAAATATACTGAATGGAAATACAATAGAAGAATGTACTATAAAACAACCCAGCATAAAGAAACTATGTAAGGCCTCATGATATGGTTGCCTAACTAATGGTACTAATATTGTTTTCTTCTCTCTAAAATGAGTGCATGCCTAAAATAACTGGGTGCTTTTAGGAAGAGATTGGGTTAGCATGATAATCTGATGCCGTTTTCCAGATCCACAGCTACTATTTAATTTAACTAAGATGGTTTTCCTATCCAACTGGAAATGTCATATTCATGATATTTAATTAGGGTTTTTAAGACCTTTTTTTCCCCTAGTCTAGTGGTTTTGCTTAAGATAAGAAGTTATTGACAAAAAATAAGGTTATATGGCATATTTATTTAGGATGCATTTCCAAGGCATAAGGATTGTTTATGTGGTTCTTTCTATTTTGTGACTTCCCCATACTCTAAACTCTTTTTGCTTTTGATATATAATGTTGTCTCTGTCTGTCTGTCTTCCACTCACCATGTATTTCGGTAGCAGTTGCTGCCATTGAACAGATCATTTAACTTCCTCATGCCTCTGTATCCTCATCTGTATAATGGGATTAATAATACCTCACAGGAGTGTTGAGAGGCTTACTAGTTAATGTTTATACAGTGCTCTGAAAATATGAGGTGCCAAATGAGGTACTAAGGTGTTTATATATTTGTGTGTGTGTGTGTATATAATTTCTATTTCCAATAGACTGTGTAAGGGAGTGTAGTGTGTATGTGTATATATATGCTTATTGTATAGAGAGACTAAACAGTGAACGAATTTCAGTGTGCTAGCTAGCTTTTCCCTGTAACCTTGGGGTGTGTGTGTGTGTGTGTGTGTTTGTTTATCTGATCTCATCAGTAGTGGCACAATGATGTGTTGGACACTAAATGAAGCCATTATGTCACATTCATGAATCCAGCCAACAGGGCACCTTTTCTGTATGGACTTATGTTTAAAATAAATAAAAAGCATATTTTCTTTACAAGTGTGTTACTGGCTCTATTATTGCTAAGCAATTGCTCAAGCAATTTTATCTGAATTTTCTTGCAGTGTGTTGAAAGTAATGGAAGAGAACATATGTACATTTAAAGAAAAAGTGTGCCTGATTAAAGTCTGAAATTGTGCTTAGTAGAAAAGACATCTTACATTGTAGTTTTTTTGTAATAATGCTGTTTTCTCTCTGTCCACTGCCCAGGCATTCAGGCCACCAGCATACACCAATACAACAAAAGGATTATGAAGCTGTAGTGAGGCAGAATGGTCTCCAACAGACCCAGAGGGGCCACTCTGAGCCCTGGTGGGTAGAGCCAGGCTGTGCTAATCCCACCCACTGGAAGTCAGTGGGCGGGACAGGAAGTACACAACAGGGGCCTGCTAGCAGAGTTGGGCTGCAGCCCTGAAGGAGTCAGACAGCTCCTGCCCACTCCCAAACTGGGAGACAGCTGTGGGCCCCTGTGGCGCTGATGACTGGCTGATGCTGCTGGAGCCATACACTGACCAAGCTGAGGAGGAGTTGCCGGGACCGCCACTGGCCTTCTACCCAGATGATGCAGAGGATCCCTTACAGACCCAGGTATGCCCTGAGGGGAGATAGGAAGTAGCTCTGGGGAACTAGACAATCATCTGGTTGAGAGCTGGCCTGCGAGTAGGTCAGCATGAGTGGGAGGATTCCTGCTGACCCAGTGGCAGACCCCTCTGCCACTGTTTGGGCCCTGGGCTGGGATGTGGTGGAGTTGGGTGGGTCTGTGTCCCCCTGCCACCCCAACCCTGGGGTGGCTGTACTCCCCCTCCATAGGCTGGAGGGCCTACATCCACCTACAGTCCACCGAGTGAGGACACTAGACTCTAACCCTAGACTGTGGGGTTGGGTGCTCTACTCAACCATAGACTGTGTGTTGGGTGCTCTAAACCCCGCCTGAGGCCAGAGGACTTGCTGCCCCACCCCAATTAAGGGCTTGGGCTCTGAACTATTGGTTTGATGCTCGGCCCTGAGTGGAGGCCTGAGACCCAGACTCTGTACTGCCTCGCCCCAACAAAGGTCTTGGCTTACAAAGTGTTTCTTTGCCTCTCGCCCCTGAGTACAGATCTGAGCCACTGACCCTTCACTGCCCTGATTACAGACTAAAGACCCTACCTGCCTAGCAATCTACCTGGACTGCCGGCCACAGCTGCAGGCTGAGAGTGACTCAGCTAATTCCCCAACTCCGAGCAACACCCTATGACATAGTGAGGCAGATTGGCCTCCCACTGACCTGGGGGAGGGGCTACCGCTAACCACTATACTACTCACTAAGCATAGTTTATAACCTAAATCACCTATATAACAATTCAAATAGAAAACTTTAAATAGAATAAAGGTAGGGAGGGACAAGTAGAAACCAGAGTAGGAACTGAGCAGTTCAGAAAGCAACAAGCCTTAGGGTGAAGGCTGGAGCTGAACTTTATTTTATTGTTAATTTCTTTGCTTATAAACTCATGCCTCAGAAGAGGCATTGAGTTTGGGCTCTAGGCAGAGTAGGAACTTTAGTCAGGGAACAAGCAACTCTCTCACCTGCTTCTAAATAATCTACCCAGTAATGTGTATACCTTTTGTTTTGTTAATGGCAAACCAAATTATAATGTATTGGAAAAAAAGTTTGTGTGTTCCTCGGACTTTGTTTAATGACATAATGTTTTCTTAAAGGCTAGCCTGAAGGCTGAGTCCTTAGCAGTATGTGCTATCTTGTGATGAAAGTAGACTAGCTTTGGGTCTATCCTTAAGATTCTCTCTCCATTATAACTAGAGATGTGAAAACCATGGGGTAATATTTAGCATTTGGGTCACTGGGTTGACTGTACAGTGGGTACTGGAATTCAATAGCTTTGTTAGCTGATTCTGGAGCCTCATTGAGTCTCAATGCTGGTTTCTTGCTCATCCTGCTGGAAGTAATGCTCAGCAGTCTTGCTTGCTGTGAGGGCAAAATGAGATAAGATTATACTGGGGGAAAATGCATCAGAATAAAGGAATGAGTTGAGGGCAAGACAAAACTGAAATAACTTCCCCTTCGAGGGCTTCTTGTTTCTGACACCTATTCAAGTGAAAGCCATGTGCTGCTCTGTTGATAAATTTGAGAGCCAGAGGATTTCGTTTAGGAAGAGCTGTCTAGGTTCAGAGCGTGGATTGGCTATTCACCTCAGTTTCCAATAGTTAAAAATGATTCTATTGTTTTTACTAAAATTCATTTAAACATGCAAGAGTAAAATCAAAGGAACTCATCAGTAAAACTAAAACTACTACACATTTCATTAAATCAGTTAAGGAGTTCACAATGTAGTTCTCAAACTAAGGTCAAAGTAATGTCGGTCAAACAAGTTAGCAGTAATATTGGTGTTAATCATTAATTTAGTCAAATCCATTAAATTAACAGAAGTAATTACTTAATCCCAATGTTCAAGGAGGGAGCTTCATAAGTTAGTTACAACTAGAGAACTCTTTCTCACAACAATGAAACAATCTCTAGCTGGGTATTTTAGTATAGAGGCCAAATTGATGCTTTCCTCCTTGGGGCTTCATTGTAACCGCAGTGGCTAATTGCTTTGTTTTTACTTCCCCCTCGCCCCTCCATAATAGGATGGCTTGAGCTTGGGCTGGGGACCAAGCCAGCCCGGAAATGAGTCTAACCTGAGAGGTATCAGTCAATTTCATATAAAGAGCAGAAGGTGGCTGTACTAAGAGGAAAGCTCAAGAGGCTATAATGAGACTGCAGAGATCAATAGACTTCTGCAGGGAAGAGCCTAAGAACAGGGAAATTGCTTCAGCTAGGAAGGGATGGGGGTATCCTGCTAAGGCAGGAAGGACTCTCACCAGACCAGTGGGGTTTTGGTTGTACCTGGCTGGAGGGAAGACTGTTGTTTAGTTTTGAATTTTGTTAATAAATCAGACCTCAAGGAGGGCTGTTGTGACTGGAATGGAAAATCCCTGTGTGGAGTTTATTGAGGGATCCAAGAAGTGAAATTGAGGTGAGGGTGATGCAGAGTTGCCCTAAGACTACCAGGAGGAGCAGCAAGGTGGCTATTTGTGTATACCCACCTCTATTTCCTCCACCAATCTAAACAAGGTATAAGCATTACCAGCCAGTTTTTAACAGCTTTTCAGTACACAATAGCAGCTTTGGTTCTATGAAGAACTCGCACACAAACAGATACAGTATAATAGTGTCTAAGGCTAGATCTTTAGGGTTATGTTAGGAATACTCTTGGGTGCTTTCCCTGATGGTATTAACAGGATCTTGCACACACAAGTCTTCACTGCGCACAGGTAAATTGCATTTGGGATGTTTCTCGTAAGGTCAAAGAGAAAAAGGAAAGTACAGTAAAAAGACTTGAAATTCTTCAGCTCCTTTCCATTTTCTTATATCACATGATCTAAGGAGCTATAATGCAGTCACAGACAGATGGTGTCTTCTGGCACTTAGTGCTTCTTGCCAGTTGTCATCTTCGTGTACAAAAAGGACTGGTGGTAGGTGCTGTGTTGTCTGTTTTTTTTCTCTCTGAACCTATCAGCTGCAGAGTCTTGGAAGTCTTGCTGCAGTGGTTGGAGACCCTGAAAAGACACCCAGTGCTAACTGTGTACTTGGATTTTATGTGGAATGATTCTCCCTTGCATCTTGCAACACCTCTTTTTGAAGCTGTGGGTAAATCATGGGCTGCAATACATTCTTGATGTGATGATGAGGTCCCATCATATCCCAGTGACCAAGTTCTGGCAGATGGCTGCAGCTTTATCTGCAGATGATGAAAGAAAAGCATGAGACATCTTGGGGAAAATTACCCCTTGTCTGCACTGATCAAAATGATGTTAAATTGTATCATATAATGTAAACATCCTAAGTGGACTTAAAGAAATTCCCTAAAAATAGTTAATTGCCCAGCTAAACATTCACTCTACACATTAATCTATTCTAGTCCTTAAAATAAATCTGAATGTGTCTTATGACAGCTGTCAAACCAGTTTCTGTTTGATGAAATTGGGGAACTGGTTGGTTAACTGGGTGAGAGTTTGCAAGCCTTAAATAAACCAACTGTTTCCGTAAAAGTTCATCAAGCCTTACTGAGTGAAAGTTCACAATCTAATTGTGACTGGGGGAAGGCTTTGGTTATATAGGTTTATATATGTACTCCATCTCAAAGCAGAAAGCTGTTCAACAGTTTGCCTTAATTAATATTAATTCCATTTAATATAAATTTTTAGTCTCATAGGTTATTTTGTAAAAGCAGCAAAGAATCCTGTGGCACCTTGTAGACTAACAGACGTTTTGGAGCATGAGCTTTCGTGGCCACGAAAGCTCATGCTCCAAAACATCTGTTAGTCTACAAGGTGCCACAGGATTCTTTGCTGCTTTTACAGATCCAGACTAACACGGCTACCCCTCTGATAATAGGCTATTTTGCTTGCATAGAACAAAATCAGATTATAGTCCCCATGAACAATTATTTAAGGGGGGATTACCTTTTGTGCAGCATAGTAGAGCATGCTTTTTAAAATATTCTCTGATGTATATTTTAAAGGTTCTCAATCTATTGAAGAGGGTTTTGATGATCTCTTGATGTTCTTTCCTTCTAATAGCATCTTTTGTTATAATTAATCTGTGAAACATTGTGCTGTATGTTAAATGGATCCTTTCTTATCAAATCCCATATCTTGCTTTCCTCCTATTATCTCTTTCAAGTGCGATTTCAGCATGCTTCTTATACATTAGGTAATTTAAACTATCTATTAACCTTCAATCATTGAACCTGTAAGGATAGGGAGAAACCAGATTTCTGTACCAATAAAACAATGAACTGGAACAGAGCCATTCATACCCTGTCAGGTATAGTTTTGTTCAGGGCACATTCACAGTATGACCACATTGGACGGCTTGAGGAGGTATGGTGAGATGATAGTGGGGAATCATTTTTTGCCATTTATTTATGTATTTATTTATTTATTATCCACATTCTCCTAAACACACCACTAGGATACATTGATCTTCTGAAAGTATATATCAGTTCCTGGAGATTACAGTCCCTGCCTTACAAAAGTTCAGCATCAGAATTAGTCTTAAATGGCACAAAAATGTTGGAAAGAACAGCTAATTTTACTAAAAGCCCAAATGATTAAAAGGCATCATCATATATGGAACACAGAAAATCGCCCTTCAGGCATAATCTTTCAACACATCTTTACAAATACTTATCTTAATAATAGTCTCTAATTTACTGCTGAGACAGTAATGCATCACCAGCTTACTACTTTTCTGATTGTCAATGTGTGATAAGTGGTAATATATTTATATAAATGGAACATTATGGATAAAATAGTTCTTTCTCTGAATTTGTGGTAAGCATGCATTTACCTCACTTGCATTTGTATTAATGCAATACATAAATGTTATTTATTTCTAAAACTGCACATTTTTCTTTCTAAAACACATTTTAAAAGGATGAAATTTACTCAAGTTCCAAGGGTCAACATACAGAACATAAGTATCACTTGTCCTTGTACATGGGAGAATTTCACCCAGTGTAAGTTGTATTGTCAAGTACCACAGTGGCCCACATCCCCCTCAAAATCCTATTTTTTTTTAAATAAAAAGAACTAACGTCATGCACACTTCATCAAAACCAGCAGCATCCTATCTTATTCTGTGTAAACATGTGACCTTCCCTCTCACCTTTCTTCTAGTATTATGCTATTTGAGAGGAGAAAAATGAGGCCATACTCTGCAGGTGGTCAGTAACACCCTGTGGTGATTGTTATGAAAGGCCACTGATGGAACTAAAAGCATCAGCAAGGACACATTTGCCTATTGGTGTCTCTTGCCAATGAGGCTAACCTAGTCTCTGTTATCATCTCATTTTAAAACCTAATTAAAAGAAGCCATGCAAGGCAGAACACTTAATATTTCAGTTGCCAGGTGACCATCTTCCCCAAAGAGAGAGGCTAGAGACTGGCTGATAATTGGCAAGACTGTCAGCATGAAAAGAAAGCTTCTTATCACAGGCCTAAAAGTCACTTGATGGACCTTGCTGACACAAAGGGTGATCTAAAGCCCAATGAAGTAATAGGCCTCTTTCTCTTGGCCTGAATGAGTTCTGTCTCAGGCTCGTAAAGTGGCATTGACATGTAGAGCTAGGTGAAAATTTTCAAATGTTAATAAAATGTTGTCAATAATTGTTGCTTTTTTTTCACTACCAGCTCCAACAACAAAGGGCATCACTAGATTTTGTTAGCCAAGAAAAATGTGGATCTAATAAATAAGTTGCAGTTCTCTCCACACAGCCAGAAACTCAATAAACTAGTCCCATTGAAATACACTCGAGACATTCCATTTGCCACACCTGACATACATTGTCTAACGCAGAAGTAGCCAATCTGGTTCAAAACCAATTGAGCATATTAGTAAATAAGCAAACAGCTCCTCACAGCAAGAAATATTACAGACTGCTTCCAGTTGGGAACATTTTCATTTTGATAAGCTATCCATGATCCAGAGCAGTTCTAGTAAGAGTTGTAAAATGCTTTGTTTTGAAGAGTACTATATATACACTTGCAAAATGTAGTCAGGCTAGAAGAGGTTACCCAATATTCCCCTATTTGTTTGTCATAAGTAAGCATGATACCACAGATGTGACATTACACTCTATATTCTCCATAGAAATATTGTTACGATATGAATATGGCATAACTAAGATGTTTTATGCAAGATGAGTCTTGTAAAGTATCGTTGGAAGGCTTATGATTTACTGAATGTGATTATCCAACTTGTATGCATGTATAATTTCTGTTATCTAAAATTAGGAATATTGACTATGTAACAATTTCAACTGTGTGTGCATTTGGGAGACACCCACCAGACAACAGGTCATCTGCTTTGATGGGCCATTAGGAAGAAACAATAAGACTTTAAAGATACTAATCTTTCTTTTCCTGAGAAGAGTCCTGGGACATAGCTGTGACACTACTAGGTCAGTTGGTCCTGTCACCAGCTACTAAACACAATCTTTGACTTCTAGTAATTTTCCACTAATAGAAGGAGGTCAGGGCTAGGAAACAAAAGATTCCCACCTTATATAAATCTTATTTAAGGCTGAGGCGTAAGGCAAACATGATTCTTTCCTCCATTGCCTAACTAAGAAGAAAGACTGCTGAAAAGACAAAGAACTAAACTGAGGGGAAAGAAAGGGGTGAGTCCAGACTGAGACAGGGGTCCAGTCTGTAAGAAGAGATAACTGGAACTCTGAGCTACAGAAACTCTGCAACTTGCCTAAAATAACATTTTAGGGTGAGGAATTACTTGTTGAAACCAGTCTCTTTAAGATCTTAAGCTTAGTATGCATGTTTTGTTTTATTTCCGTAGTAATCTGCTTTGTTCTGTTCCTTATAATCAATTAAAACTTGTCTTCTGTAGTTAATAAACTTATTTCTTATTTATAATATAACCCAGTCTGTACAGTTCATATCAGTGGGGGGAAAGAAGCTGTGCATCTCTCTTCACATTGAGGGAGAAAGTGCATTTTTATGAGCTTGTGCTGTGCAGATCTTTCTACACAGTGCAAGACAATATTATCTAGGGTTTACCTCTCCACAGTGGGTGTGCACATGAGTGCTGGGTGAATCCTCTCAAACAGATCTAACTGCAGTCTGTCTCTGCAGCTGGGTGTGTGCTGGAAGGGGGCTTGAGAGCCTGGCACACCAACCCAGTGCAAGGGAAATCCAGGCTGGAAGGGCTGGAGGGCTGAGTGAGAGCCCAGCACATCAGGTGGCATTCCAGACAGGAGGGCCTGACCTGTGACAAGATGTTAAGACTGTTCAGTTCACATGTATCTCTAAAAAATATAGAAGAATCTTAGTCTGTGCTGCTTTTCCATAGAAGAATTTGCTCATATGTCAAACTCTTGTTCCATCCTTTTCCTTACTTAATACTTTCGTATGCTTATTAATCTTCTGGGAATGCATAGCAATAACAAATTATAATTGTTATGTATGTGTTGTAATTTCTGTGCTGATGAAGTCATGTCTTAATGGGTCATGCTGCTATCTCACAGGACTTTTGAATACAAGATTATGACATGAAAGTTTTCCTACTCATCTAATAAGTGAAAACGGAATACCTCTGTATTTTAAAATTGTATTCTAAACAGTTTAATTCCATCCAGAGGATTTTATCCAGGAGAGCTAGCTATATAAATTATAGTGCCTTTGCTGTTTTGTGCCCCTGTAGCGGGGCGGTCACCCTGCTCTGGCCCTGAAAGGGTTAAAAACCAGCCCTTGGAGAGGGCTGGGGCTGAGAGCCAATCGGGGCCAGGCTGGGTCCTATAAAAGCGCTGAAGGGCCAGAAGGCAGAGAGAGACACACTGAGACTCACTCTCGGGAGAGATGGATCTTGCTGCCTGAAAGAGCAAGGGTACCTGAAGCTGAGCAGTGCTGGCGAAGGGCAAAGGGAGCTGGGGAGATCCAGCCTGGCAACTCCCCAGGCTGAGGCCTTGGTAAAGGTCTAAGGAGGTACTGGGGGTGCAGCACAGGGATAGGCAGAGGCAGCTGGTCCAACCTCCTTGCCAGTGATGAGTGGCCATTACTGACTGCAATCTGTCCCAGAGAAAGAGGGCTAGATGACAAATGACAGTAGCCACTGAGGCAAGGTGGGTATAGAGGGAGGGGGTTCCCTTGGGAAGGGAGACCCAGAGTGTGAGGGTACTGTGGTGGGTAGAACCCCGAGGGAAAGGGGCACCAGGGTCTGGGAGGGACACGGGGGCTTGCAGCAGGGAAGACACCGGTGCTGGAATCGAGCTAATTCCTGGACTACCAGCAGGAAGTGAGTTTTAGCCCATGAAAGCTTATGCCCAAATAAATTTGTTAGTCTCTAAGGTGCCACACATACTCCTCGTTCTTTTTTCATGGGAAGAATGTTCTGTTTGGCTATGACACAGCACTTTTTTTTTTTTTTTTAACTGGCTAAAAGCTCTATTTTGTTAGCTAAATCTCTGGAGTTTCCTGAGCCCTCTCCAACTCCTTCCCATGACCAAAACCTGTAGGTAAATATGGTCATTTCTAAAACATTACTTTTAAAATCACCATAAAATGGTGATACTGCCTCATCATACTGTGAAATATATGATACTTTGAAATGTTTTATACTGCATATTGACATCGTCATACACTGGCCAGCATTAAAAAATCATCATATAACCACGATTACTATACTGTGGTATCTGGGATACTACTTTATTTTCCTGTCCTTAGCGTAGTAAATGATATTAGTGGTCCAGAAATAGCTATGTAGTAACCAAGGATACAGGCTAACTTTTAATAATATTGTATAAAATGTATGGAGTCAGAGCACAGGGAAATCCTCATTGCCCCTTCCTCCATCACAGGCTTGATCCAACTCCCATTGAAATAAATGGAGGCTTTTCCATTGATTTCGATGGGAATTGAATAAGGGTCCAAATTTTTTTAGTGCTCTGACTCAGCCCAAATTATCATATCCTCTCTCCTGCCCCTCAGGATTGCAAATGAGGATATAGGAGCTACTTTTCACCCCATCTTTCCCCACATCGTGCTGCCTTCTTCCTCATGATTGGTCAGGTTGCTACAAAGCTCCTCTCTGTTGAGCAAGGAGTCTGTGCAGGCTGTGGAATTTGGTCAAGTTGTACGAACAATAGAGGAAAAATGGATTAAAAATAGAAATAAAATAGTAGCTTCTTTTTGATATAGATAGGGTTGTTTAAACAAGCTTTTTCTATATACAAAATTGTCTTACTCCTTCACATAATCCACAAACTAGGAGTCACCAAATGAAATTAATATGCAGTAGGTTTATAAAAAACAAAATATTTTTTCACACAATGCACAGTCAACCTATGGAACTCCTTGCCAGAAGATGTTGTTGTGAAGGCCAGGACTATAACAGGGTTCAAAAAAGAACTACATAAGTTTCATGGAGGACAGGCTATTAGCCTGGATGGGCAGGGATGGTGTACTTAGCCTCTGTTTGGGAATGGACAACAAGGGATGCATCACTTAATGATTACCTGTTCTGTTTGTTCCCTCTGGGGCACCTGACATTGGGTACTGTCAGAAGGCAGGCTACATGGACCTTTGGTCTGATCCAGTATGGCCATTCTTGTATCTTCCTGCTACAACTGAGAAGACGATAAAAGAAGCTATGGCCAAAGATATTCTTTACTCCCACGATACTATATTTTTCACTAGGTTTATTTTGAATTTTACAGTTGACAGAGAAATTACTTTATGTACTGGTTCTTACAGCAAGCAAATGGTCTAAATTCTGGCTGCTTAAGCAGACAGGTTTTGTTTATCAAGGTTTAATGTTACGTAATTCTTATCAATTTAGCTATTCAGAGACAGCCAACAGAGTTTTCCAGCCAGAAAGATTCTGATAACATTGTATTTTCTCTTGCATTTTCCTAGCTACAGGTTCTAATTTTTGTGTGCTAGTTAATTAGTGCTGCCTATAATTTTAGACAACCTATATGTGTTTGCTACACACAACTCCATAGTTATTGCCCAAGGTAACTATTGTACTAAATGGTATTTAGCTGGGGGTAGTAAATATGGAACATATAATAACTAACTTTTTAAAATCATATTTGCCTAGGTATTATTCAGTGATAATTACTATACAGAGTATTTACAATTTAGGATAAATAATACTTAAGTGTTTTTTCTTAATTATACAGCCATTAGCCTGTTGAGCTCCATGCTATGATACAAGTCCAGCCTTTCAAATATAATCAAAGCAAGTATCATTAAGTATATTTTTGTATTCTACCAAATAAGACTGGCTCATATACAAATAAATCATAGTCTGTCACCGTATCGTTGTTAGAGTAACAATATTCTGTAATATCCTGAACAAACTTGATGAATTTAAGATGATAAACTTTATTGAATTGTGGTTGATACCTTTGGGGTACATTGTATTAAAATGCAAATGTTTATGTGCTGTTGTGAGAGTATATGGAATGTCTTTAGCAGGAAGACAAGATTAATGCAATCTCTGGGAGGTATTAGCAACTTCAAAGATCTTTTTGGAACAATATATGTGAAGTGGATTTTGCAGGATGTGCCCGAGGGTGATGGGAATGAAAATTCTTTCCTCCAAAGCCAACCTTCTGAAGTTATACCCTGGGGAGAGAAATCCATTGTATAATAATTACCTGCTTCTGGAAACTCCAGATCAAAGACCAGTGAACTAAACATGTTTTGAAAATGCTTGCTCTGAGCTGAAACTATGATGAACAGGTAACCACATGAAGTCTTCTAGGATGAGGGTGGAGGGGGCGAAAGACTGCTCCTGCCAGAATCCATGTTAGGGCTGGGGTTAATTCTGGTAAGCTTATTAGCGTACATGAAGCTTTTTTTAATGTTTTCTCTCTAATGCTTTTTACCTTAAGAATAAAATAGGCTTCCTTAGGAAGAACTGTATGGTACTTGTAATTATAGCAATTACAACTGTTAACCATTTCTAAAGAAAAAGTCAGCACAGACTTTTCTGTGCTGGGAAATACACAGTGAAGGCAGGGAACCGTGCAGCCTGGCAATACCCTGATCAGAAGGGAGAGGAACACAGGTCACCACTCAAGAGAGGCAACAGCTGGGGAGTTGGAAGGCTGAGGGTTGGGTGCCCTGGCTTGACCACTGAGGAGAAATACAGGTTGTGGTTGGCCAGAACTGAGATGGATACATTCTCATGATTCAGAATTCAATCAGTTCTCCCCTGCTTCAGAATAGAAGAGTTGTAAACTCTTTGCATATTGACTTTGATGAAGGTGCTTCTCTGTAATAAACAAAGTTATCCCAAATTTGTCACAACTGGTGCCTTTCACATGCATTTTTGTGAGGTGACCATGAGCTGTTCTCTATGGGACCCCTGCTGCCTACTGTCATGTGTCAGATAACAAATCCTTTAAACTTTAATTTCTCTCCCAGATCTTGAAGCTGACATTTCTGCTCTCGCATCTGCAGCCTCAGACTTCCTCTCAGACTATAGTACAGTCTTCCTAGACATCATATTTCAGCTAGAATGGAGATCCTAACTATCAGTCAGTCAAGTCTATTATAGGGAACAGTTAGGATAGCCCTTTTCTTGGTGATGCACAAACAGGAAGATTTTATAACTGCTTTCCAAGAATTACAAAGCTGTGTTCTTCATTAAATAGGATTGCAAGAGCTCGGACAAAGTCCCTGCTACTAACTGGGAATGCCGCCTCCTTTACTAGATGTACCCTATCAAGACTGCTTGCGTAAACGTCAGTCCTGTGCTGATTATGTCAGAACCTCATGAAGTACTTTGTTTGAATCTTCTCCCTGCATGCTGCAGAAGCCTTTTGGGACAATAGAGTAGGCAGTTGCTTGGCTTTACTTACGTACTTGTGATTTAGGGGTTGGGTTTTTCAGTTGACTAAAGCTTTTCTATATGCCACCCCTGGCTACTGCCTCATTGGAGTTTGCTCATACATTGAATGAGGTGCAAACTGGAGAGGTCTACTCTGACCACTTCCTCTCTTTCGTAAAGAGAGACTCAGTCAGGAACTGACTTCATCCTGAAACTCTACAACATTAACAACCTCCCTCAGAACACGATCTTTGTCACTATCCATGTCATCTCTCTAAACACCACCATCCCTCACAATGATGGCATTGCTGTCTGCCTCAAATATCTTCAGGATAATAGACAACGCTCAGACAATAAGGACACAATAAAGACATCTCCAGACTCATCCATTTCATCCTCACCCATAACAACTTTACATTCAACAACAAATGCTCTTGTCCAAAATATGAGAACAGCCATAAGTACTAAGATGGCTCTCCCAATATGCCAGCCTCTTCATAGGCTACCCCAAATAAAAATTTCTAGACAAATGCACCACAAAACCAGTGATATAGCTGAGAAACAACAATGATATTTTCATCCTCTGGACAGGTAACCAGGATAGATTCCCACTACAACTTTAACAATCACCATCCGTCCATCAGACTCTCTCTGGAACACTCTCACACCACCATCAAATTCTTGGACACCATGATCAGCTTCAACAATGGAACCCTACAGACAACTATTGACAAGAAACTAATGGATCACCCCACTGACCTTCCAACATGCAGTAACCACCCCTAAAGACACAACACAATCTGTTCTCTACAGCCAGGTGCTCAGATACCACAGAATATGCTCCAAGGAGAAAATCCAGGATATACACCTTAACTCACTTAAAATCACCTTCACCAAACAATGAGTCCACCAGAGAAGTAGATCACATCATGGAATGGGCCACTGAAATAGCCTGAGAGAATCTTCAGCAGGTGGGGAGGGGGGTAAAACCCTCTGACACCTCTAGTTGTTACTTACCCAGAATGGGTTTCAGTGTGAGGTGGTATCATTAAACAATTACAACCCATGCTTGACGGGGACCACCTGAAAGAAATCTTTTCTGAATCCCCTTTCTAGCCTTCAAAGAATCTCCCCAACCTCGCCAAACTCCTCATCAGAAGCATGCTGGCCACAGATTAGGACCCATCATAACAATAGATGCAAAACCTGCATACATATCGCTACTGCTGTGATGATCAATACTCCCCACAACACACCTTTTAGGATCCATGAGTCCTACACATGCCTATTACAACATGTGGTTTACCTCATCCAATGCACTAAATGTTCCAGTGTCAACTATTTGGGTGAAATGAGACAATCACAGCTCTTGAATAAACTATAGAGAAAAATGATAAAAGACACAAACATCATATCACAACTGTGTGAACTTTTTTTTTCATAAAATGATCACTTTATATCTGACCTCTCAGTCCTCATCGTCAAAGGAAACCAGCACAACACTTTCAAATGACCAAGCTTGGGAGTTTAAATTCATAACTTTGTTAGACACTAAAAATAATGGACTCAGTAAAAACATTGGATTTATGGCTCATTACAAGAATCTAAAACCCACTAACCCTCTTTTGTCCTATGACTGTGGAGGTGTTAATTGTCACTTCTCCTTGAATGGTCTCTTAAAACATGTTAACTTCTTATACTAAACAATCTGTTCCACTTTGTATTTAGTTTTGACATTCTGGTTATGTCTACACAAGTATTAAAAGAAAAAAAACACCTGTGGCTGGCCCTGGTTGCTGACTGAGGCTTGTGGGGCTTGGGTTTGAGAGCTGAAAAATTGCTATATTAAATTATAGATGATTGGGCAAGGGAGGTCCCAGAGCTCAGGCTCCAGCCTGCATCCAAATGTCTACACAGATTTTTATCCCTACAGCTGGAGCCCCATGAACCTGAGTCAACTGACTCAGCCCAGCCCCACCCATGCCGTGGGTCTCTTATCCTTGTATATGTGTACCCTCTGAGTACCTTTCCCAGAAGGTGAGCTCTATGTAAGCTCAAAAGCTTCTCTTTCAGCACCAGAAGTTGGTCCAATAAAAGATATGACTTCACCCACGTTGACGGTCAGGAATTACCCTATTGTGACAGATATTCACTGAAAATTTGTCCCTTTTTCCTATTCACTAAGTTGATCCTGTTATTTGTAGGTATTTGCCAAATAGTTTGGACAAGCCATTTCCAGATTATGGGTTGTCTAAATTTTTCACATTGCTGTTGGAGGAGTGTGATTGGCTCTCTACTTTGCATTGTGTCTGCTGGACTGGATCCCTGAAGCTGTTCAGAATTTTTAAATAGTGAATGATGACTGGTGAATAATGAATTCACTGTTAAGAGTGTTTTGGCATGTGCTAAAATTTGGGCTGTGAAATTTAAGAGTAATAAACTGTTTCATAAATATCCCAAGCAATTATCCAAATACACCAAAGTAACCAGTCATCTCAACCCACAACCAGCTGCAAAACAAGGCTGGTCCTTTAGAAAAGGTGCATGTGCACTAAGGAGTAGAACATGTCCCATTGAAGCCGTGGGGTCCCTAGATTTGGGGAAGCCTGTTCCATATTCGGTGCTTTTCTTAACACAAGGATGAATACTTCACCACTACTCTATCAGATTAATATATAAATTCATTTAATGTATTGCTTGCATTCCCTGGGGGTGATTGGAAAATTCAGTCCAGTGCAGAAGGCTCACACAAGGCTCACTGCATACACATAATAAAGGACGAGGCAGAACTAGGAAGTAGTTTCTTTATGCAGTATGTTTCCAGAGCAACCCACTCCAGCTCCCAGGCAAGACTGAAAGTTTCTCAGTGCTGACCCCCACAGGGGAAAGTAGGGTAGGAATGGCATTTGAGTGGATTTAGACTCATGAAAAGTAGGTTCAACTCCTGATTTAGCCACAGGCTTTGTCATGTAATCTATGCTCTGCCTCTGCTCCCCATCTGTAATGGGAGGAATAATGCTTCCTGGTCTCACAGGAATGTTATGAGGCTATAATCCATTGATGGTTGTGAGGTGCTCTGATACCACAACGATGAGGGCCAGAGAAGAATTTACATAGATGGTAGCATGCGGCCATATTCGGGCAATGACAGTGTAGAGAGAGGTCCTACTTATTTATTTAAACACCTGCAAGTTGTGCGATGAGTGTCTCTACAGATCACCCAGTGCCCTGTGTGCTGCTGCATTGCAATGTTTGTACAGAATGCAAGCCCTTGCAAGAAGGGACTGAGACTTTCTCTAAACGGTGTAGAGCAGCAAGACGCATGGAAGACACTTAAAAAATAAATAATAGCACCTCTCTAGGAGGGATTAAAGATTTACATTGGACCACCTGAGAAATTTGTATATACTATTTTAGTAAAGAACAGCACAGAATTTATTTCCTCGACAACTGAAAGCAGTATTTAAAATGTAAGCACAAGAGTTAAGAATAGAACTCGGGTCTCCTGTCTCTGAATCTTGTACCTTATCTACTGGATCACCCTACAACAAGTTTTTGCAAAGATATGAGCTTAAATAGGGATCTAAAGGAGGAAATGGAAGTTATTCTGGTGCACAAAATGTGGGAGGTTGCTCCTAGTATAGGACTAGGCACAAAAGAAATTAATTTCCTATGATGCCATTCTGTAATCCTAATTATTTATTTCATTATCACTAAGTGTTCTAAATGCTGTACAGTACACATGGGCTATGCAGTCTAAAGGGCCATTCTGTCATATGTACTTGTAGAGGAGAGGTTGACACTTAGGATCAGATTTTTAAAGCTATTTAGACACGTAAAGATGCAGACTGAAAATCCCACTAGTTGTCTAATGTGCCCATTGAGTTCATTGGGAGTTGGGCATGTAGGCACTTCTGAAAATCCCACATAGGCACCTAAATATCTGTCAAAATCTGGCCCTAAGCAATGCATTTAGGTGAACAAACAAGGCCCATTTCTCATAGTCCCAGGTATAAATAAAGCAACAATTGATGTAACTTGAGTATGAAAACCCTGGCAATGTTGCCATGCTTTTGTCACTCTCTTCATTTCAGGACAAGGTACAGTTTATTCCAGCTGTGAATGAGACCTCATGGAATCTATGGGGCTCTGAACTAAAGTGATCTCTACTTCTATAGGCATTCACAATAACCAACCGGCATTTAGAAATCTTAGTGATAACCAAGGAGATAGGAGTGGGGGCATGGTGGGACAGAAGGGGTGACCCTGAACAGTCTGAAGAGGTCAGTTTATTGCCATTTGTCAATATTTATGACTGTCTTTTGGTTGGGGAGCTCTCTAATATTGCATCATAGGAAAAGAAATGTTATAACTAGTGCTAAAGCAGCCACGACAGGGGGTTTAGAAGCTACGCTAGTCTTTCTAAAAGATGGCATTAAAAACATCCACCCACTAGTCATTATAATTTCTCTGTGTTTTTGTGATGATATGAGGCTCACCCAGACCAGTAATGGGTTGTGTCGCCACCTGTCCTTTAACCCCCTACTTCAGTGCTGTGCAGCTTTGGCTCAGAGCCCTGCCACCAACAGAATGCTCAGAGAACAGTGGGCTCACCCTGACTTCCAGTAACCCGGTTTCTCTTTGCAGGGTGACACCAACTGTCATAAATAGATAGCTAAGGGTTAATGTCTCTTTTAACGGTAAAGGGTTAACAAACAGGGACCCAAACACCTGACCAGAGGACCAATCAGGAAACAAGATACTTTCAAATCCCAGTGGAGGGAAGCCTTTGTTTGTGTTTTTTGGGTTTGGCTTTGTTCTCTCTGGGCTCTGAGAGTGACCACAAGTACCTACAGGCTCTCTAATCTTCTATTCCAATTTTGTGAGTACAAATGTAGAAAGACGGTATAGACTTTTTATTTGTTTTCCTTTATTTGCAATTGTGTAGTTTGCTGGAAGTATTTTAAATTGTATTTGCTGGGGGGAGGCTTCTTTTTAGTTTTATAAGCTGACAGACCCTGTAACTTTTTACCATCTAAATTGCAGAGATGGACCTTTTACTTTTTTTCTTTCTTTTTATTAAAAGTTTTGTTTTTAAGACCTGTCTGATTTTTTTTTCCCCTTGTTGAGGCTCAAGGGAATTGAGTCTGTACTTAACAGGGAAGGGGAAGGGTGCAATCCCTTTGTTTTAGATTCACGGAGCTTGAATCTGGATTGCCTCTGAGGGAAGGTATCCTTCATCTCTGTGTGGTGATTCAAGGAGTTTGAATCACGGGGATCTCCTAGTGTACCCAGGGCAGGAAAGAGCTGGGAGGAAGAAAGGAGGGGGAAGGGAAATGGTTTATTCCTCTTTGTTGTGACACTCAAGGAATTTGGGTCTTAGGGTCCCCAGGGAAGGTTTTGGGGCAGACCAGAGTCTATCAGGCACTCTACTCTAAGTTCTGACTGGTGGCAGCATTACAGGATCTAAGCTGGTAATTAAGCTTAGGGGAATTCATGCTAGTACCCATATTTTGGACGCTAAGGTCCAGATTTGGGAATTATACTATGACACCAACAGGCCTTCAAATCCCAAGTTTCCCCAATATAGTCTCCCCTGCAATGTCCAGTCCTCCTTACTGGACCCTTGCCGAAGTTATTAAGTTCACTGTCTCCAAAGAGACCAAGTAAACACCAGCCTACTAGATTAGCTGAGGATTTCACCCTTTAGGGCTTGTCTACATCAGAAAGTTGCAGCGCTGGTGAGGGAGTTACAGCGCTGCAACTTTGAAGGTGTACACATCTGCAGGGCATCACCAGCGCTGCAACTCCCTGTTTGCAGCGCTGGCCGTACTCCCGTTTTGTCTCGGGTGTAGAGGATCCAGCGCTGGTGATCCAGCGCTGGTAATCCAATGTAGACACTTACCAGCGCTTTTCTTGACCTCCGTGGAAGGAGGAAGCCTCTGGTAATCAAGCTGGTCTCCTTTCCCGGTTTGCGCTCTCGTTCCCCGAACCGCCGAGCAAGCGGTTCTCCTTCCCTGCGGTTTGCAGGGTGGCTCCGGGAACGCGAGAGCAAACCGCGGCGAAGCTGGTCTCCTTTCCCGGTTTGCTCTCTCGTTCCCCGAACCGCCGAGCAAGCGGTTCTTCTTCCCTGCGGTTTGCAGGGTGGCTCCGGGAACGCGAGAGCAAACCGTGGCGAAGCTGGTCTCCTTTCCCGGTTTGCTCTCTAGTTCCCCGAACCGCCGAGCAAGCGGTTCTTCTTCCCTGCGGTTTGCAGGGTGGCTCCGGGAACGCGAGAGCAAACCGCGGCGAAGCTTCCCCGACCCCGGTTTGCTCTCTAGTTCCCGAACCGCCGAGCAAGCGGTTCTCCTTCCCTGTGGTTTGCAGGGTGGCTCCGGGAACGCGAGAGCAAACCGCGGCGAAGCTGGTCTCCTTCCCCGGCTTGCTCTCTCGTTCCCGGAACCCCCCTTGAAGCCGCCCAACAGCGCTGCAGTGTGGCCACATCTAACACCACTTGCAGCGCTGGTTGCTGTAAGTGTGGCCACTCTGCAGCGCTGGCCCTATACAGCTGTACTAATACAGCTGTAACAACCAGCGCTGCAAAATTTTAGATGTAGACATGGCCTTAGTTTATACACAGATGATTTTGTAAAGTTAAAACAAATTTAGTAACAATAGAACCTAGATTCAAGTGAAACAAAGTAGGAGGGAAAAGGATAGACATGACTACAAACAAAAGTAAAAATATGCTTTGAAGACTAAAATGTAACTTAACAAACTAATCTTTTGTTCAAAGTTGTTTTCTAACCACAGTACTTCATCCATTAAGGCTGGTCAGTCCTTAGCCAGGATCCAACACAGAGCCCAAAGCTCTTGGCTACTTTGTTTCCTCAGGTGAAGAATAAACCAAAATCCATTTCCAGTTTCGTATTTTCCCCTGAAGTTGATTATCCTGATGTCAAAAGCCAGGAAAGTCTCCTGGGGGCTTCAGTCTCCTGTCTCCCCCAGAGGGGAGGCACCATGTTAATTGAAGTGTCCCCTCCAGGTGAGTTCCCCTGTGATGTTTCCTGCTGCAGTTTTACAATGCAAATAACATGTCTCCCCCTCCATTTCCTGATTGCTTTGTTTACTGCTGATCTATCTCATTGTCCATGGTTCACAAGGTGGAAGGGGCATTCACAGCCCTTTGTCTAAGAGAACCTATTTATCAATTTTTCCTGTTATGCCTGGTTGAAACACATTTTAATCACCTATTTCCAGCATATTCATAGAGTTCTTTGCATGTTAATCATAGAACTGGAAGGGACCTTAAGGGGTCATCTAGTCCAGTCCCCTGCACTCATGGCAGGACTAATTATCTAGACCATTCCTGACCGGTGTTTGCCTAACCTGCTCTTAAAAACTCCAATAATGGAGATTCCAGAACCTCCCTAGCCAATTTATTGTTTTTCTTAATGTCCGACCTAAACCTCCCTTGCTGCAATTTAAGCCCATTGCTTCTTGTCCTATCCTCGGAGGTTAAGAAGAACAATTTTTCTTCCTTCTCCTTGTTACAATCTTCTACATACTTGAAAACTGTTATCATGTCCCCCCCTGTCATCACTTTTCCAGACTGCCAATTTGAAAGGGCATGTCTACCTGCTACTAAGTTACAAGTACAGATTTAACCAAAAGCCATTAAAGGCTGAGTCCTAAATCACTAGCTATCTCATACTGTAGAGTGTAGTTGTCTAACAAAATATTTGTCTAGGAACTACATGTATACTTGTTGATAATACTGATGGAATGAGGAGTACTTGTGGCATCTTAGAGACTAACAAATTTATTTGAGCATAAGCTTTTGTGGGCTAAAACCCACTTCATCGGATGCATGCAGGGAAAATACAGTAGGAAGATATATATATACAGAGGACATGAAAAAATGGGTGTTGCCATACTAACTATAACCAGATAATCAGTTAAGATGGGCTATAATCAGCAGGAGAAAAGGAGAAACTTTTGTAGTGATAATCAGGATGGCCCATTTCCAACAGTTGAAATGTTCTAATAGCTTCTCACATGTTTACTCTGTATTTTCTTATAGTGATTACCTTTACTCTACCCTGGATCCTGGTGTGAATTGGTACAGCTCCACTGAAGTTGCAGATATACACCAACTGAGGATCTGACCCTAGGGCTGTTACATAGTGGTTCAATGATCAGTGTTATACAGAAGGATGGGGAATGACATTATCTGATTCCCTTCAGTAAACTGGTATCTTTGGTACCCAAAGAGCTGCTGGTAATAACCCCAGTTGAGAACATGAAAAAAGATTCTAAACACTAACATGAGGGAAATAGTTTTGAAAACCATGGCTATACATGTGCTCCTTTTCCCATCTCATTTGTAGATGCAAACTTGCTATTATTTTATTATTAATAATACTATTTCTAAAAAATTACAATAGCACCCTACAGTGTTAGGCACTATAAGAGAGAGATTTTTGAAATATTTACTAACTAAAATTCCCTCTTTTTTCCATTAATTTCTTCACTTCCAGATTCCAGCCCAACTATAAGCAGGAAGGACTGTTCCTATGAGAGATTGTGGCTACACTTGTTTTGGTTCTGCTTAGCTAAGGCAAACAAAAAAATATCCCCACCTCCAACATGTAATAAACTTAATTTTTGTGGTTCCAAAAAAGCAAATCTTCCTATTATAAATATTAATTTTTATACATAGCTCCTTTCACCCCAGCTCCACAGAATTCTACAGCCATCAGTTAATTAAGCCTGATTATACCGTTACTATTATAACCATGTTAGAGATGGTAAACTGATGATGCACAGCAGAGCAAAATTGCTTGTCCATAGTCATAGGATGAAATTCACCTCTATGCAGCTGTAAGTCTCACTTAAACCTTATTATGGGGGATTAAGTGGTGCATAGGTCTTGTGCTAGTCCTCTGCGCTGGGGTGAATTACACACACCGGGGAGTGGGGGGAACAACAGAAGAACCACCCAGTTCCTTGCTCTAATTATTATACATACACACTCCTTCCTAGATGATATTTTTCCTGATTAATATAGAACCATAAATTAAAATGATTAAAAACCCAGCACATTTTAAAGGACTCCATTCTGCTGTTACATATAAGTGGGCATAGGCTCAGAGAGCCTCCATATGGAGCTCATTGAAGAATCTGGGCCTGTGCTTGTAGACCACCATGAATTGTGCTATATAAGTGAATTTTAATAATATGTCCTGCATATTGGCTGTAAGAATAATTCTAACCCCTTTGAATGATGAGGAATTATGTAATGTTAATGGTCATTGAATAGAAAAAGACTTGTTAGTGAGGTGGGGAGTGCAGGAAAAGGAGTAGCTTTTTTTCCTCCTACTCTGTTTTTAGTGCATTCTTTTTAAGTAAGATCTATCAGTATGGAAAGCACAAACATTTTTGCCAATCAGTTGAGTGCCAGAGAAACACACTTAGCTGTATTCTAAGAACATGTGCAGCAGTGCAACAGTGCTTTACTCATTGTGCCCATAGGACTAGAATCCATTATCCTGATCTCTTTTGATATGTTAATGAAATGCAAAAACACTACACTGTTACTTGAGGTGTAAATAAGATGTTTTGTCAGTTTCACTGAAAATTAAAATAAACCAAGAGACTCATACTCAGATATTTAGTTGAGTGAATTAAGGTGTGTGTGAGCAATGCCATTCTCATCTCTGTATCGAATTTTCTAGGGTGTCAGAGGTGGGAGGACACACTTCCCCTTACCACTTTTTATTTTTATTACTTTTACTCAGCAAGGTCTATGCCTTCTTCTGCTATTTGATCAGAACAATTATCAAAAATATTTGAGTCATAAGTATTTATCTTCATTGGTATTGCAAGGTATTATAATCTTTGCTTGGCGTGGGTTAGAGGCTGTATTCAGAGGTGGTTCTTTCTAGAGGCAATCAGAAAGAAATGCATGTCTAGTCCAAGAGACATACCAAATACTAAAAATGGAAGACACGGGCAACCTGCAGAGGCAGGAATGGATTTGGGGGTGAATTTTTATGGGATATCAACAAAAGCAGGGAGCTGTTGGGAACAGAACACACTTGGGAATAGCAAAGGGAGTATTTGCATGAACCTTCCAATAGATTTGGGTTTCGATCCCATTCCTATTTTATGAACTGATTAATTAACCAATCCTTATTGAAAATCATGCTGAAGGTTTGAATTAAAATGAAAACAAAAGTACACAATGCAGGTACATCCTATGGTAGATACACTTACAAGGTTAATTTTGGTCTTGGAGATGTGCCATCCCAGAGATAGTCCCAACACTTAAAATGGAGAATACCACTAGAACTGTAAGGAATTGTGTAAGTATGCTTACTGAGAGATCTCAGAACAGAAAGTGATCTTGCTCCATGTATAATTTTACCCTATGGTTGTTGGGGCTGATGTTGCTCTTATTCACATGAACAGTCCTATTGACCTCAATAACTTTATTCATGTGAGTAAGGTAAGCACGATTGGTTGGGATTGTTACAGGTTTTACTTTTATTTTCAAATGGCAACCGGCCTTCTGAGGCAAAATCCTGCTCATGCAAGTAATTCCATTGAAGTTAATGAACTAAGGGAAACAGGGAATTATGGGAGCAAGAAAGTGGGACTTAGTTGCTATTAAAGTTCTTGGAAAATCCATAATGGAACTTGATGAATTACACTGATAATTAAAAACATAATAATGGATGACTTTCTAGCTTTTAAAAAAAAAAAGCCAATGCATATGATTTATTGAGACTTGTATATAAAGTTCTAACTTCCTACAGATTAAAACTTCACAAATTTGAAAGTTTACCTTTGGTTTGGATAAACATCCATAAATTCAAATGTCTATAGCATCTGAAGTGTAGCCAATCTATCCAGGTTTGTAAATTCTGTAAATCTATGCTGTAAATCTCCTGGTACAGATTTTTAGAATTCTGATGCTTCCAGTTCCAATTCCAGATATAAACTGGATGTGAAAAACACTAATTTGCACATTTCAGGACCTCAGGCTCTGGTTCATGTTCAGTCTTATAAATGAGCAGATTTAAGGTTCCTTACCAAGAGGAAAGAATGACAGTCTTTAAACTTCATTTAGATTCTGTGCTCCTTGGAATGATTTTTACACCACCTGTGAGTTTGAGGTATCTAGGACAATGGGACACTGATTCAGTCTGCTAGGGACAGCCACAATGTAAATAACTTCTGTGGCGATTTCTTGGTGGTGGTTATTGTGGTGTTCAAGCATTTAAGTAATTATTAATGGTATTAACAATTTGTAACATAATTAAAATTGCTATTGTGCAAGCTATCTGGCACACCAACCTCACCCTCCGCCACCCCCTGCCACCGCCCGCCCCAGTAATACTCTCTTGCATGAATCTTCCCTGATTAAGTTAGGGTGTATATTTACTGTGATGAATTCAAATGCATAGTGGGCAAACAAGCTATCTGTACTTTAATAAGCAGAAGTCACAGATGTAAAAAAGCTGTTTTTCAGCTTCCCAATTACATGCCTTTAATTTAACTCTTGTGAGCATCCTAGCTTCATCAGAGACAAAATAGGCAAACATCAGGCAGCTAACACTTTTCTGATATAGATGGCATATCCATTAAAGTCACATCTGGTAGATTTGACTGACATTCAGGAGAACTGATTAACCACAGAATGACTTGCCAGAATCTTAACAGAAAAAGTCACTTTTGTTTAATACCACCTAATCTCCCACTCTCTGCCAGTACAAATGTACATTCAGAGTAGAATGAGTTTGACCTCCACTGTTATCAGAATAATAGCGAGCAACCATTGCCAGACTTTACACGGGGCGGGGGGGGGGGAGTACAAGCCAAATGCCAGGAAGAGAAGTCACAGATGGAGATACATGTTGCTAAATGGCACTACAGCATGTGAACACAAGAACAGGGCAATTCTCTGTAGTGTAATGGATGCATTCAGTATGCCAGTCTTAGAGAATATCAGGAATTTACTATATTATTTTTACATATGTGGTATTTCAACAGTTGAGCATTTTAAAGATTAGTTTTCCTATATGTGCTACACACAAAATAATCTAATGCTTACATCAGAGAACAAAGGACTTAGATATAAGCTAACTGTACTCTTTCCACCTATCTAATCTATCTAAAAATAAAAATAAGATAGACCTACTCTTTCTGAGTCCTTTATTCTCTTACTTATGCATTAAGTTATATAATCTCTCTTTAGTCCTTATTCAGCAAAGGAATTAAGCACAGGTTTAAGGCTCTCTCTGTTCAGCAAATCTTTTAAGCACTTATTTAAGTCCTACTGAGTTTAAGTTTGTACTTAAGTGCTTTCCTGAATTGGTGCTTTATCCTCAAAGTCAAAAACTCTTCTCAATCTACCTGCCTGTTTGTTGTTCATAAAGGTCAGATCTCACCCAGCTGTCCAGGGCTGCTCAGAAGCTTCCCACTCTTGCACTTCCATGTGGCATTCAGCCAGAGTTGCAGTCTCTATACTCTGGCCAGCACAGAGATTACTCCTTCCTGGTGCCTTTTGGAGCACATGTTCCTCAGGGCAAGGGCTAGTGAAATCTGGCTATGGCATAGTAATTGAGCACACATAAGGGAATATTACAGCTTTTCCTATAAAGGTGTAGCAGTGAGCATATACCCCCATGACTCCACACCACCACTGATGCAGGCCAGTGCCTATAAGGCAGGACTGAATGCAAAGTTTGATGAAAATTTGTACAAACTTTATCAGGAAGAAGCTACATAGGAAATCTTTCTCTTAAGCAGTTTCCTAGTGCCCCAAGGTTGTTGCTTGTACTTCTGGAGCTCTTGGAATCCCTGATGGGCTTGAATGTATTCTTTAGTGTTCATGCACTAGAGAGAGGATTTCCTAGCTAGCTGTAGAGAGAGCCATGTGCCCCAGTTATGTTTTAAAAGATACTTTTACAATGCCCCTTTCTTGCTAACTTTTTGTTACCATTTTTGCTTGCAACAGCTAGTACCCTGCAGCCCCCCTGTGAACCACCCAGACTGGTGTAAATAAGGAGTAACTCCACTGGGTCAATAGCAGGGGCGGCTCTAGGTATTTTGCCACCCCAAGCATGGCAGGCAGGCTGCCTTCGGCAGCTTGCCTGCAGGAGGTCCCTGGTCCCGCGGATTCAGCGGCACGCCTGCAGGAGGTCCGCCAAAGCCTCGGGACCAGCGGACCCTCTGCAGGCATGCCGCCGAAGGCAACCTGGCTGCCGCTCCGCGTCGACCTGCAGAGCGCCCCCCCCCCCCCCCCGGCCCAGACGACCCCCCCCCCGCTCCCCATGACTTGCCGCCCCAGGCATGCGCTTTGTGTGCTGGTGCCTGGAGCCGTCCCTGGTCAATAGTTACCCTAGTGCACTCTAATGTAACTGAGAACAGAATCAGGCTTGTAGGTTCTGAATAAAATGAACCTATCTACAGAGATATACCCATTGCATTCATCATTTCCTTGAAACACAGCTTTCTTTGGGTTCCAAGTCTAAAGCTTCATCACATTTCACAAGAAATGGTTGTGCTACACTCTCTATGGGGGAAAAAATAGCTTTTTGAAAGTAAGCCATTGCTGAATGCACCCTAAAAAAAGACAAAACTGACTGAGTATAACTGTGGAGATAATCTCACTCCATTTTTAAAAGCTCTAAGCACTATGTGATTGGCACAATTACATTAATAATTTACAGCCTTGGAGAATTGTTGGTCTGTGCCTTTTTTTGGAGCATATCTGAATCACCGTGATTGCTTGCTTTGACAATATTGAGAAAAATTGGAGATATGAAGCTGAAGGGAGCAAATGTGCTGCAGGAATGTGCAGTAATCATGCTGGTCAGCCTGGCTGCTGGAGCTGGCCATCACATGAATGGATGGATATATATATATATATCAGAGAGAATATATAATCAGAGAGAATCCTTGTACAAGGGGAAATATCATCCCTGGGGGAAAAGAATCCCCACTAGTTGCTATTGTTCGGGAGTGCTGAAAATTCCCTACTTTGTTTATATCATAGATGTAATGTGAAATGAATTCCAAAATGTGCAACGTGGCTTTGTTTGGTTTGTCACCATGTCAAGAAGCTTTAGAGCTTAAGCTACCCCTTCTGTTTCTAACAGAGCAAAATAAAAAATGATGCGTGAAAGGAACCCTTCTGCACTGCACTTTACTGGTTTTGGCATGCCAGTGTGTGTATGTTCTGTGTACTGCACTTGTTACTTCTGGAATCAAATGCATGGGTGGTTAAGAGAATGATTCATTTTATTATTTTCTGAGGTGCACCTTTGCAATTTGATTTTAAAAGGGTGTGTATTTTTGAAGAATTTAGATTTTATCCACTTTCTTTTATGCTAAAATGCAAATTATGTACTGGAAGGTGTATGTATATGTATATATATGTGGGCATATATAAATACGGGAGATATTTGGAGCCAGAGAGAATGGTCCACTGGTTTCCCATCTGTACAGCCAAATTCATCCTATGTTCATCAACCTTTGCAAGCACATAGAATCGTTAATGCAAGAATCAGGTTAAATTGGTCTGATGTTTTGCACAGCTCTATTTGTTTGCCAGTGCTGTATTATTTTTTTATTACTTTCTGCCCTCTTCTGACTTGAATCTGACACTGTCCGCCAAGAAACAATCATATTGAATCCAATGGTAAAGTTCTGTATAATACATTTGGGTTCACATTTGTAAGAAAAATAAAACATTTTCTTCTCGATTCAGCTATGTTAAACATTCTTGCAGGTGAGCTGCAGTACATTACTCTTGCTGGAGTTCAGGCAGTTGAGTCCCTCATAGTCTGCAAACTATTTGATCAGTCTGAGGGGAGCATGAGCATTGTCATTAGGGCCTGGTTTACACTGAAGAGAAAAGTCTATCTAAGCTACGCAATTTGAGTTACATGAATAGCATAATTCAGATCAATGTAGCTTAGATCTACTTACCGCAGGGTCCACAGTACGCAACATTGATGGGAGACACTTTCCCATTGACTCCCTTTACTCTTCTTGATCAGGTGGAGTTGAAGGGAGAGTGATCAGTGGTTGATTTAGTGGGTCTAGTAGACCCGCTAAATCAACTGCCGATGCATTGATCGCTGCAGCGTCGATCCTCTGGTAAGTGTAGACAAGCTTATGTACATTGTACCATCTCTCAGTGTTGTGAAATCCTGATCTGACTCTTCAGCTCCTGGTAAAGGTTTTTAAGGTTAAAGGATGGGATTTTCAGTGGGACCTAAGGAGACTGGGCGCCTAACTCCCTTAGGTCCACTTAAAAATCCCATCTGAAAGTTATATAGCCTTGAAATAGAATGTATTTATTTTTCTGAAAAGGGAAAGGAGTTGTTTACTGGAAATTAATTTCAAAAGGCCCTAACATTTTTAGCTTTGTCTTCCTTTAAAAGCTATACATTTTACAGGTCTTTATGGTTTTTTTATTATGAATTAATACTGATTTAAGATACGTGTGATACATGGAGTGATTAGAGGCTATTATAGTCACTCGGGTTGTAGGAGTTACTGTAATTTGATTTTCTATAATGTGATATTTAGGATTATATATAAAACAACACAATGTGATGTAATAATAAGTAACTGGCGCTTCCTGATAACCGTATCATGAACTACCTCTGAGGCTTTTGACATGATTATTACTGAAAAAACTAGGAGGACCCTAAGGGTTCTCATCTGAACATCACAGTGGGTTTTTTATAAGAGTTCAAGATTCTTAGAGTACGAAGTCCTTCGCCACAGTGAAGTTAGGCTCTTAGCATCATTCAGGGTTTGCAACATCAAAATTTACATGTTATCAAAAACGTCATATAACATGGCAAATCAAAAGACAAACATCAAATATGAATAGGTAAGCAAAATTAATGCTCAAAGCTAGCATTCTCATACTACGGTTATAGAGTAATGTTCTGTAGTAAAGCTTTATACACACTGGATCTTTTATATTTAAACTCAGCTGGACAGGTATATTTTTTTATCTCCTACATCGGGAATTTAACTATTTCTGCCCTTGACCTGTTTTTTGAAGAATCTCCTTTCTTTGATCTGCTAGCTAGACTTGCTTAATTACATATTTTTTATTTTTACATTGTTCGTTTATTTTTAAAACTAGAAATTAAGAATCAAGAAAAAATCAAAAGTAAATGATGACCTTATGCATACTGAGTATTGCCTTATTACATGGCTAGTTCTGCTGGAGTCACTTGATCTACTGTTGGAGGAGGAGGTAAAGTACTACTCAGTATGATAATGGGTTTTGAAAGCTGCCCCGTACTTATTATGAGATCAAGTTGTTGTCATTCTGAGAGGACTTTCAAAGGACTTCCTCAAATAAGATAGAATAAAATACAGTGACTAATGTTTTCTATATAGGGCAGCCTCTGCCTGGAAAATCCTCATATGAAGAGTTTTTAAAACTCAAAAGCAAGTATAAAATGAAACAAAATATCAGGCCATTCCCTCCCCAATGTGCCATAGTGGAAATTCTATTTGACTCCCTTAGAAAACTTCATCTTCTCTGTTTTTTTCCTCCTGATATCTGCTGGTTTCAGACAGAGAACGAGTAGCACCCAAAACCAGTACATCTTTGGATTTATTGATCTCTTCCAAAGCCTACTTGGTGAATTCTTGCAAGCTGAAAAATTTCAGCTGGAATTTCCATTAGGATGTAATATAGAAATTAGTCAAAGATGAATAGCAAATTGACTTGTGTCCTTTAAGATAAGGATCATTCCATAAGCATTTTTGTTTTTATTCTGTTTGTATTTGTTTTCTTGCTTGTGCATACATTTATCTCCCCTGAAGAAAAAAGAGAGTTTATATTACATTTACAAACCTTGTTATTTTCCTTTTAAAATTTTGATTTCCATGGTGTATCTCTCGGATTTCATTTTCCCCAACATACTCAGCCAATACAACCTTGTTCACGTTGTTTCCATGCCAGAATGTCCCTCAGTTAACATAACACCTATATATTTTAACTTTTTATGCACCCTTTTTCATGATTCTGCCACCCTTACTCATGATGAATATACTTCTCTAGTAGAGCTACTGAAAAAAGGTGGCTTCTTGCAGCATAAAATATTACTCAGTGTGAGTACAGCAGCAGGAACTAGCCCATAATGTATAAGAACATACCTTGTGAAAGATATGTTGTTATTTTAATTTACGTTAGTTTGATCCCAGTTTCTCTGCTTACAGCTTATATTCGACTTCAATAGATTATTTACTGTGGTTAGTGATGTACTTTGTATTATCCAAAAATAAAAACACAAAATATAGGGACAATGAAAACAGTGAAAGATTTCTACGATTTATTGATAGGCAGACAATTTAATGAGTCATAATTCTCCCTACATGTTGATTTGCCGAGTGAGATGGGAGCAATTAATTATATTCCTGTGCCTTTGAAACCAAAATATGTGAGCAATGTAAGCAAGTGTCAAATTCTTGAAGCTTAGGTCTGAATAAATCCCTCTGCTTCCAACTGAAAGAGGGATCATATATCCCACAATGAGCTAACAAGGTTTTACTGCAGGTGTTTCATTATTACTGTTATACATAAGCAAGAAATTACATAGAGAGTAAAAACTTCATTTATGCTTCAGCACATGTAATTTGGTAATGGATCATTGTAGTGAGGCAGAGTGGCCTCCCTCCTGACATGAGAGCGAGGGTGCACTATACTCCTGCTTGTGGGCTCCTCACTCACCCCACCCCCCCTTGCTGGAAGTACCACAGTGGAGAAGGAAGTATAAAAGGAGGGCTCTGCAGCTCAGTTGGGCCAGAGACAATGGAGGAGACGGATGCCTCTGCCTTGCTGCGGCACCCAGGAGCAGAACCTGCCCTCTGCTGCAGCCTGCCCCCAGAGGAGATGAATGTAGACAAGGAGTTGCCAGGATTACTGTCGGCTGTATACCCCGAGGAGCCTGAGGACCTGCGGAAGCCAGAGATACCAAACCCCAGGGAGGTAGGAAGTAGCCCAGGGGCAGCCGATGACTGGCTGGCTACAGGGCTGACCGCATCACAGTTGGCGAGTTGTGGCTGGATCCTTGCCGACCCAGCTGCAGACCATTCTGCCAATGTTAGGACCCTGGGCTGGGATGTGTTGGAGTAGGGTGGGTCTGTGTCCCCCTGCCACCTGAACCCCAGGGTGGACGACTCCCCACTTTAGGCCAGGAGGCCTGTACTTTGTGAAGTCTCCTGCTAACACCCCAGACTGCCTGCCAGGTGCACAGACCCCTTTTGGAGCCATAGACTGTGGCTGCTCGCCCTTACCTGAACCCCAAGACTGTGTGTTTTTGCTGGCTGCCTGAGCTCCCAGCTGAGGCTGAACTCTGCCCCCTGGTCTGCCACACTCAAAAGGCTAAAGCTTATAGACTGTGCGTTTGCTGGCTGCCTGAGCTCCAGGCTTAGGTCAAAGCCTGCTCCCTGCTCTACTCGGCCCTAAAGGGTGAGGACTAATTGACTGGGATTGTTTGCTGTCTGCCTGAGCCAACAAGCAAGGGGTAAGATTTTATTGACTCGGCATATCTGCTGTGCTGGGAGGTGTAGGATATACAGTCCCTACCAGCCAGCCCTGCCTGAGGGCTAGGCCCCTAGACTATTACTTGCTGTCAGCCCTATTGTGGGACTGTGAGCTAGAGACTATGCAGGCCACTGCCCTGCCCAGGGACAAGGGGCCCAGACTGTTGTTGAGTGTTTGCCTCTGCCAGACAGTCCCAGAGCTCTAGACTGCTTATGGCTCAGTCCCAGCGGTGCGACCTGAGGTTGAGGACTAAACCCCAAGACAATGAGGCAGAGTGGCCTCCCTCCCCAGTGAGGGAGCACTACACTTCATGGAGAATGCGGGCATCATTGCCTCCTCAGAAATAAGGGGACGAGCCAATGACAACCTGAGACAGACCCCCCTTCACCCTTATCCAGTGAGAAGAGGGTGGAAGTTGAGAAATTGGTTAAAAGGCTCACCAAGAGCCAACAGCAGCAGCAACAGCAACAACAGCTGTTGCAACAGCTTGGCAATCAGCAACAACTGATGCGAGAATTGAGGGCCCAAAACTGGGAGTAGGAACAACAGTGCATGCAGCAGCTTGCATCATTTCTGCTGACCCTAGGGGGCTCCCACCCCAGGGGTGCACTGGGACCCGCTGACCCCGTAGTGCGGTGCACTTGACAAAGACGGGTCCTGAGGATGACCCTGAAGCCTTCCTTATTACATTTGAGAGGGTCACCTCCACAGCTAAGTGGCCTCTGGAGCAATGGACCTTTCTATTGGCTCAGTTTTTGATGGGCTAGGCCCAGGCTGCCTATAGGACGCTCCCAGTAGGGGAAGCCAAGGACTATGGGCAGTTGAAGGCCGCGATCCTCAATACCCTTGAGATCACACTGGAGATGTATGGGCGGTGACTCCAGGATAAGAGCTACTCTCCCTGACTGAGGGCTGTAGCCCAGCAGCTGAAGGAGGCATGCTGGTGTTGGCTACAGCCTGAACAGTGTACAGTTTCATCGACTGTTACCTGCTTGTGTTATAGGATAGGTTAAATAGAAGTGCCTGATTTACCTTCTCTGGAAGATTAATTTGTTTGCCTATGTCTATCATATTATCTTCTGTTTGCCATTTTAAAGGAAACTATCTCCAACCCTACCTTTCAATCTGTTTTCATGTGGAAGTCTTCCCTTTTATGTAATCATCCCATTACATATTTCTTAGCCTCTTCTATTTCTGCTCTACCTTTTTTGAGTTAGGGTGAACATAAGAACCTGTTCCATCTAGCCCAGTCAGTCTAACAGTGGCCAATGCCTGGTGCCCCAGAGGGAATGAACAGAACGGGTAATCATCAAGCAGTCCATCCCGTCACCCATTCCCAGCTTCTGGCAAACAGAGGCTAGAGACACAATCCCTGTCCATCCTGGCTAATAGCCATTGATGGACCTATCCTCCTTGAACTTACTTAGTTTTTTTTTTTTAAACACTGTTATAGACATGGCCTTCACAGCATCTTCTGGGAAGGAGTTCCACAGGTTGACTGTATGTTGTGTGAAAAAATACTTCCTTTTGTTTGTTTTAAGCCTGCTGCTTATTAATTTCATTTGGTGGCCCCTAGTTCTTGTGTTATGAGAAGTAAATAACCCTTCCTTGTTTACTTTCTCCACACCAGTCATGATTTTATAGACTTCTATCATATCTCCCCTTCAGGGGTGAAAGTAACTTAAAGGACTTACCAGTATGCTGGAGTCCTGAGCAGGGCGGGGACTCAACTGGAAGAGGCATGACCTCAACTGAAAGAGGCATGGCCTTTCAAGATTTAAAGGCCCCGGGGCTCTGGCTGTGGCTGGGAGCCCCAGGGCCTTTAAATAACCCTGGAGCTACCAGCTGCATAGGAGGCTGGGCGCTCAGGGGCAAATTAAAGGGCAGAGCTCCGGGCCCTTTAAATCACCATGGGAGCCCTGCTGCCACTACCCTGGGGTGGCAGGGCTTGGGCTAGGGATGGGATAGCGGTGGCAGGGCTACGGCGAAGATTTAAAGGCCCCGGGGCTCCAGCTGCTGCAGGGACAGCCGGGCTCGGGTGGGGATTTAAAGGGCCTGGTGCTCCTGCCACTCTGGGGAGCCCTGGGCCTTTAAATCCCTACCAGAGCCTGGCTGCCAGGGCTTGGGGCTCAGCAGCCAGGCTTGCAGGGCCAACTCCAGCTTTTCTGCCGCCACAAGCAGCCAAAAAAAAAAATGAGCGGCAGTATTTCTGCGGCAGCTAAATCGCGCCGCTTGTTCGGCAGCAGGTCCTCCCTCTCGTCCTCTTTGGCGGCAATTTGGTGGCAGCTCAAAGAGAAAGAGAGAGAATGAGGGACCTGCCGCTGAAGACCCGGATGTGCCGCCCCAATACTGGACTGAGTGCCGCCCCTTTGAATTGGCTTCCCCAAGCACGTGCTTCCTACGCTGGTGCCTGGAGCCGGCCCTGCTCTGGGACTTTAAAGGGCCTGGGGCTCCCTGCAGGGGCCAGAACCCCAGGACCTTTAAATCCCCGCCCAAACTCAGCTGCCAGAGCTCTGATGGTGATTTAAAGGGCCCGGGGCTCCCCACAGCAACTGGAGTACCAGGCCCTTTAAATCACTGCTGGAGAAGCTGGTCCAGTCCAGCACGGCGTACCGGTTCTTGCCGATATGCCATACCAAACCTTACCAGCTAACTTTCACCTCTGTCACCCTTAGTCATCTTTTTTTCCAAGCTGAGAAGTCCCAGGATGACCAGAACTGAACACAGTATTCCAGGTGGCAGCATATATAATGGATTTTATATATTTTCATTATTATTTATATATTGTTCTTTAAAAGTCATAACACTTTTTTTTGACTGCTACATAGTTGAGCAGAAGTTTGCATTAAGTTATACTCAAGGAGATTCATGTCTTTTTTCCTGAGTGACTATAGTTGATTTGGAATCTAGCAGTTTGTATGAGTAGATCAAATACCTTCTAGTGTTCATTACCATGCATTTGTCAACGTGAATTTCTTTTACTGTGCACTCCCGTGCTTGAATTAAAAACAAAAAAAAAAGGGGGGGGGGGGAGGAGGGGAAACCAGAACACATTTCTAGTGTTTCATAAGTGATAGTACAGGAAGTACCAGAAGTATTAGAACACACATTCCAGCTCTCAAAATGAGGGCTGGAACAGCATTCTGGAGCCTTCTGACAGAACTCAAGCCCTGGTGTAGCGTACTTACCTATATTTGTTAGGTCCCTTTGATTTTTACCACAATCTTCTCTCATCTAAACAATTTTGAATCAACAGCAGATTTTGCTACCATAGGGCCTCTTGTCTTGATCAATAATAAATATGAAAAAGCGCCAGTACTAGTATGGAGTCTTGTGGCACCTCACTGTTGTGGCATCTTTCTGTTTTCTGCATCCTAGTCTGTTTCTAATCCATAACAGGACTTTACTCCCTAAGTCCATGACTACTTAATTTCCACAATAGTCTTTTGTGAAGGACTTTGTCTAAATGTTTGTGAAAATCCAAATGATTTATATCAACCATCTTTTCTTTATTTGCTGTCTAATCTGGAATAAGACTTAGCACATAACCATGACTTGGCTGAATCCAGAAAATCAGAAGGACTAATTATTATTGTTTGTTTGCTTGCTTAGCCCTTGCAGAATAATAATCAAACTGAGCATGTCTTTGACATGAGAATAAGTAATCAGAATAAAAGCTGTTTGGGTCAGCAGTTTATTTTGTGTGGGTGGAAGCTGAGTTTAAGAAATCAGAGGGTAACTGTATCTGTACAAATTATAAGAAATATATGCATGACTTGGAGAAAACTTTTAGGATATAGCTATGCATCCATAAGGATATTGTTGCCAGAGGTGAAGCAAAGTGCTCTTTATATGCAGCAATTCTGTTAAGGAAATAGACGTTACCTTCCATTAAGTCTTTGTGATCAACCCAAAAGGAGAATATTAGATATCATGCTTCAGAGCATAAACTGCTCAGTAGCTAGAGTCATGAAGAAATTTCCCCATGGCATAATATTCCACAGTTATCTATACGTATTCTACATTTCTAAAAATCCTTTTCTTCATTTTTGAAATAGACGAATTATGTAAAAATGCTAACAGAATTAGGTGACACAAATAGGTGTTTTCAAACAAAGACATAGAGGGCCAAATTTTTATTGGTTGGAGATCTACAAGCACAAATACCAACCTATATTGGAGAAAATTACAGTTACTGCTTTTATAAGTACAGGCACAAAGATGTGCACATATTTTGCACATGGATCTCTAGGTCTTTTTTTAAAAGAGCTGCAACAACATCTGTAAGGTAATAAGTCAGTTGTTATACGTTTGCCTTAGAGCCTAGTTATTCCTATGTCAGTGAAACATTGGGCAGTTCAGTTTCTCCACTGATTATGGTCACTTGCTAGTTGTGGTACTTCTTTCCAGGGGTTCCAGTGCATTTAACATCCTCTGTCACTGTCTTTCCAGGCCTTTCTCACTTTCTTTTTCCTTCCTCGGGTACCCAGTTCAATGCTCACTTAGCATGTCTCCCATCTTCCATATGTTGTATGTGTCCCAAACACCTGAGCCTTCTTTCTTTGATTATATTTTTCTAATATGTTCTGCTCTGTCATCTCCCTTACTACCATTTTATAGGACAAAATAATAAATGTTAGAGTATCTTCCTGTTCCTTCTGTGGTGGGAAGCTTCCAATCTCTTTTTGTTAGCTACTGTCATCAGCCAAGTCTGTGCTCTGTACAGTAGCATGCACGGTAAAATCACATGGTTTAGTTTGGTTTGGAGACCTCTGTTTGACCAGATGTGATCATTCTTCCACAAGTGGTTTGGTGCTTTTTCTAATTTTATATGAATAGCCTTATCACAGCACCCTTCAAATGTCATTACGCTCCCCAGATAGCAGAACTCTACCTGTTCAGTTTCTTTTCGTCCACATTATTGATCTATTATTCAGTTTCCTACCTTCATAATCTGCTTTTCTCTGCATTTTCTTTCACTATTTCTGCTGCTTCCTATTCTACTCCTGATGAAAGGCAGTCATTCTGTTCTACATCATATTCAGTTAAGCAATGTTGTCAGCAAAGTCAAGGTCTGTAACTTGTCTCTGTGTGTGTGTGTGGTGTGTTGTGTGGTGTGTGTATAATATGTGCTTAAATTGTTATATATTTACATGACTGAACTTAGTATGGCCTAAGGAGCATATGAAATTAATTTACATCAATTCCAGGCATAAGTTTTGTCTATTCCAATTGTGCCGCATAAGGAATGCTGCCTGGCTGAAAACTGGTACCAAATTTGGTGTACAGTTGCCATTAATTTAAATTAAGGCTGTCAATCAAATAAAAAAAATCATGATTAATCACACAATGAAAAAAACTTATTTGCGATTAATCGCACACTTAAACAATCATAAAATACCATTTATTTAAATATTTGGAGGTTTGCTACATTTTCAATATATTGATTTCAAGTACAGCATAATACAAAGTGTACAGTGCTCACTTTATATTTACTTTTTATTTCAAATATTGCTCTGTAAAAAACAAAACAAATAGTATTTTCAGTTCAGTCATAGAAGTACTGTAGTGCAATCTCTTTATCATGAAAGTTTTACAAAAAATAACTGCATTCAAAACAAAACAATGTAAAACATTAGAACCTAAAGTCCACTCTGTCCTACTTCTTGTTCAGCCAGTTGCTAAGACAAACTTGTTAGTCTTAGTGATTGGCTGAACAAGAAGTAGGGCTACGTGGACCTATAGGCTCTAATGTTTTACATTATTTTGTTTTTGAGTGCAGTTATGTAACAAATCTACATTTGTAAGTTGCATTTTCATGATAAAGAGATATGGTACTTGTATGAGGGGAATTGAAAAAATACTATTCCTTTTGTTTATATTTTTATTGCAGATATTTGCACTGTAAAAATGATAAAGTGAGGACTTATATACTTTGTATTCTGTTTTGTAACTGAAATCAATATATTGAAAATGTTGAAAACATCCAAAAATATTTAATAAATTTCAATTGGTATTCTATAGCTCAACAGTGCCATTAAAACTATGATTAATCAGGATAAATTTTTTTGAGTTAATTGCGTGAGTTAATGTAACTATTAGACCATTAGGTTCTAGACTAATTTTTAAAGCAGGGAAGAGGTCTAGATTGAACATCAATATTGAAAAATATCTTAAGAAGCTGTCCAAAAGGCAATGCAATGAACAAGTTGGAGGCAGTTTTGGAATTGCCTACTTGAAGCTATCTACAATGGAATGTCAATCCATCATCCAGTGCTTCCTCTCTCCTGAAAGGAAAAAATGGAAGATGATTTTGAATTCAACTCAGAGAAGGCTCTTGTAGAGCCTTCATAACTGAAGTGAGACATCCTTACCCAAATTAACATACAGGAGAAATATGAGGTAGGCACTATGTTATTACTCAAATTGTTCTTTTTGCTAGGCATTGGGATTTACATTATTACTTGCTAACAGGGGTTGTACGCAGGTACACGAGTCTGTGGAATGATTCACTTTCCAGAATCAGGGTTTTGGATGGAAGGATAGTGAAATACTAATTGCTGCAAGAGGTAGTATTGGTGAATCAGCAGCTGGTACGCTTTCCTGTGATACAGCACTGATCCAAAGTCCCATTATTATGTTAGAGGGCACACAGCTGCTACAGATGATAAGAACTGAGGTTCTGACCTGCAGAACTAGAATTTCACTTAAATACTCCCATCCCTGTGGAGAGACCCCATTGCATACCCTGAGCTCAAGCAAAGTCCCACTGGCTGGAGCTCTGTAACAGTGCAAGGGTCTGCCCATGTAGCCCACTTTGGTAGACTGGGACCCAAGTACTGGCAGCTGCTGTCTCTGCAGCCGAAGATTGTAACCCTACAAGCTATTATAAAATTGTAATCAGTTTTTTTTTTAGTGTGTTATGTGCTTATGCAGCTTTTTGATGCTCTTCTTATTTACTAAATAGAATGAAACAGTACCTGGGGACTCATTCCAGTCTATCAGGTAAATCTGTAATTAGTATCCAGTCGATCTGTAGCATGGTGCTGTCATTATGTTGATATAGACATGCATATTAGAAAAGATTACTACATAGGCACAGCAGGTGATTCACAGATGCTAATAACTCAGCTGTTTTAATTTAAAAAAAACTCTACTGGTCTTGACTTCAGGATTTAAAAATGTTAACAGTTAAAACACTTCCACTTTGGGGAGGCAGAAAAAACTGGGATTTCTCTTTTTAATTGCATCTCTATAATTTAAAAATAGTTAATCAGATTTTTATAAAACTATTAAAAATATACCATGCTGTGAGCTGGAACTCCATTAGGATTAAAAAGATAAATTGGAGATAGTCAAAACTTAGCCTTGGTCTACACTACACACTCATGTTTGTATAACTACGGCACTGAAGAGTGTAGATTTTCCATACCCCTGAGTGACCTAGTTATACTGACCTAACCACTGCTGTAGACAACACTACGTCAACATCTCCTGTTGACTTCTCGAGGAGGTGGAATACTTATGCCAATGGGAAACGCTTTCTCCTATTGGCTTAGGTAGTGTCTTCTCTAAGCATTGTAAATGTAGACAAACCCTAAATGTATGTATAGAGGGCCTGGAGGAGGAAGGGACAAGTCAGGAGTTGTTTTTTGCAAACCGTTTTGGATTTGGTTTAATGGTTTGGATTCAGTTTCCAATTTGTTCCCAGACTCAAAGTTTAGCCGTTGGTCTGCATGAGTTGTTTGGGCCTTCACTAATATATAGTAAACACACGTTTCTCAAATGAATTTAGTGCAATGTGACTGGGTGCACTTACGCCACCCTGGCTCTGCATGGGTTAACTTGCATTGCACACTGAGGAAGCCGCATCCCCTGGGCATGCTCAGCCTGGAGGCAAGATACAAAAGGAAGCAGCCAAGCTCAGTCTGGGCAGGCTGCTGAAGGGAGAGGATGCAGACTGTAGGCTCTCTCAAGGGACCCGACCCCAGAAACAAGGCCTGATGAGCCCCAGATGGATTCCAGGTGGCCGGACCAACCCAGAGAGGAGGCTGCGCCATCAGGAGCTATGCTACCTGAGGCCCCCGAGACCTGTGGGAACAGTGGACCATCGCTGGCGAGGCAGGGTCAGAAGCAGCCCAGGGGACTTAAACTTTCCTCCAGTGGGTGAACAAGAGAACCAAACAGTGTGTTTTGGGAGGATCCCTGCTGGCTCAGTGGCGAGTAACCCTGCCATTGCCAGGGCCCTGGGCTGGGCCTCGAAGGAGCAGGGAAGGCCCGAGTCCCCGTACCCGGGGCACTGCCCTCCCCACCAAGTGGTGCCCCATTTCCCCAATGGGCCAATAGGCCATGCAGCCCCACAGAGGGGTGCAGCTTTATTGACTCTAAACATTAGGCCACCGTGTCCTGATGGTGGGGGCTGCTTTATCAACTCTGGCCATTAGGCCATGCTACCTTGACTGTAAGGGGCTTCTGTATTGACTCCGGCTATTAGGTCACGCTGCCTTGAGCGGAAGGGACATTGTCTGCTGACTCCGGCCATTAGGCCATATTACCAGGTCCCATAGTAAAGGCCTTCTGCATAGTACCTAACCTGCTGCTGTACAGCCTTTTCAGTCTTGTGACCAGGCATCCCGTGACAGGGTGCACCTACCCTGCAACATGCAATTTTACCAGAGATTAATTCAGCCCTTTAGTGTTATTTATGAACAATGACAGCGTAGCTCTCATGCAGGTAAGAGGTGTGATTCAGTTAGCAATGGAAATTGTCCCATTCATATTGCACATTGTACTTCACTTGCAATTTATTCAACCTTCTTCTAAGTAGTCAATTAAATCTTTAGTTAATAATGAAGATTTTCTATATTTCATTCCCAGATCATCTGGAGAGGCGGGACATCACAAATAAAGCACAGATCAGTGTGTGGTGTTTACAGGAGTAGGTATTGTCTGTATGCTGTAAAGATAGGAAAATAGGTCTCTCTTGTCAAATATTCCACGGCCCCAACATGCCAGAGCCGGTGTGGTGATAAGACAGATTCCTTAATGGGCATACATCAATAATAAACTATTCTCATTCATATGTCATGCTTGAAAGGAGCAATGTGAACAAAGACGGAATGCTACATGGAGCACTGTCAGAAACATTTTCAAACAGATCTACAAAAGCTATGAGCTATTATCTACATACATAGTTCCTGGTTTTGGATTTAAAAGTTGTCAAATAAATACAATCAGGTGCACAGAGAAATACAAGCTCAAAGTAAACAGAGAGGAAGGCTGTTCTTGTGACTAAGGCGGTGGACTGGAACTAGGGACATCTGTGTTCAGTTGTCAGTTCTATCAAAGTCTCCTTGTGTGACCTTGAGCAAGTCACTTCACCTCCTTGTGGCTCATCTCTTCATCTGTAAAATAGCAATAATAATTCATAGACTCCAAGGCCAGAAGGGACCATTGTGATCCTCTAGTCTTACCTCCTGTATAACACAGGCCATAGAACTTCCTCAAGATAATTCCTGCAGTATTTTTTAGAAGAACATCCAGTCTTGATTTAAAAACTGTCAGTCATGAAAGAATCCACTATGACCATTGGTAAGTTATTCCAATGGGTAATTACCCTCACTGTTAAAAATGTACACCTTATTTCCAGCCTGAATTTGTCTAGCTTTAACTCCTAGCCTTTGGATTGTGTTGTACCTTTCTCTGCTAGATTGCAGGGCCTATTATTAAATATTTGTTCTCCATGTAGGTATTATAGCCCGTAATCAAGTCACACCTTAACCTTTTCTTTAAGATAAATAGATTTAGCTCCTTGATAATTGCCTTTTTCTCATCCTTTGTCATATCCATTAGGAGGCAGAGAATGTTTCTTACTGTGTTCATGTACAACAGCTAGCACAGTTGGACCTTGATATCAAATGGGGCTTCTAGGTTTGGGTAACTTTTTATCTCACCTCTTAGTCTTGGCCTTAAGGCAGGATCAGTGGCAATAAAACTCATTCACAACCCTTTCTGAGAATTAGAAGTTCTGATTCTAAAATTTTGATTTGCCATGTTGGCAACTGTGTTGGATTCTTTCCTCAAACATTCATGTGAGCAAAGTTTTGTTAACTTAGAATTCATAGCTCATTTTTTCCCCCCATCACTGGTACTAGTTTCAACAGTCAAAGAATCAGAGGACTGGAAGGGACCTCAAGTCCAGTCCCCTGCACTTGTGGCAGGACTAAGTATCTAGACCATTTCTGACAGGTGTTTGTCTAACCTGCTCATAAAAATCTCAAATGATGAAAATTCTACAACCTTCCTAGGCAACTTATTGCAGTGCTTAATCACTCTGACAGGAAGTTTTTCCTAAAGTCCAACCTAAACTTCCCTTGCTACAATTTAAGTCCATTGCTTCTTGTCCTCTCCTCAGAGGTTAAGAAAAACAATTTTTCTCCCTCTTCCCTGTAACAACCTTTTACGTACTTGAAAACTATGTCTTGTCTTTTCAAGACTAAACAAACCCAGTTTTTAAAATTTTCCCTCATAGGTCATGTTTTCTAGACCTTTAATCATTTTTGTCGCTCTTCTCTGGACTCTCTCCAATTTGTCCACATCCTTCCTGAAATATGGCACCCAGAACTGGACACTTCAGTTGACACCTAATCAATATGGAATAGAGCGGAAGAATTACTTCTCATGTCTTGCTTAAAACACTCCTGCTAATACATCACAGAATGATGTTCGCTTTTTCTGCAACAGCGTTACATTATTGACTCATATTTAGTTTGTGGTCCACTGTGACCCCCAGATTCCTTTCCACAGTACTCCTTCATAGGCAGTCATTTCCCATTTCATTTGTACGTGTGCAACTGATTGTTCCTTCCTAAATGGGGTACTTTGTATTTGTCATTATTGAATTGCATCCTGTTTACTTCAGACCATTTCTCCAGTTTGTCCAGATCCTTTTGAATTTTAATCCTATCCTCCAAAGCACTTGCAACCCCTCCTAGCTTGGTATCATCCACAGACTTTATAAGTGTATTCTCTATGCCATTATCTAAACCACAGATGAAGATATTGAACAGAACCAGACCCAGAACTGATCCCTGCGGGACCCCACTCGTTATGCCCTTCCAGCCTGACTCTGAACCAATGATTACTATCTGGGAATGGTTTTTCAACCAGTTTTACACCCACCTTATAGTAGCTCCATCTAGGTTGCATTTCCCTGGTTTGTTTATGAGAAGGTCATATAAGACTACATCAAAAGCCTTACTGAAGTCAAGATATACAACATCTACCGCTTCCCTCCATCCACAAGGCTTGTTACCCTGTCAAAGAAAGCTATTAGATTTGTCTGACACAATTTGTTTTTGACAAATCCATGCTGACTGTTACTTGTCACCTTATTATCTTCTAGATATTTTCAAATTGATTGCTTGATTATTTGTTCTGTTATCTTTTCAGGTGCAGAAGTTAAGTTGACTGGTCTATAATGCCCTGGGTTTTCTTTATTTCCCTTTTTATGGATTGGCACTTTATTTGCTCTTTTCCAGTCTCCTGGAATCTCTCCCATCTTCCATGACTTTTCAAAGATAATCACTAATGGCTCAGATATCTCCTCAGTCCACTACTTGAGTATTCTAGGATGCATTTCATCAGGCCCTGGTGACTTGAAGACATCTAATTTGTCTAAGTAATTTGTTCTTTCCTTATTTTAGCCTCTTCTGATCCTACCTCACTTTCACTGGCATTCACTGTGTTAGATGTCCAATCACCTCCAACCTTCTTTGTGAAAACCGAAACGAAGTCATTAAGCACCTCTGCCGTTTACACATTTTCTGTCAATGTTCTCCCCCGCCCCCCCCAATTGAGTAATGGGCTTACCCTGTCCTTGGTCTTTCTCTTGCGTCTAATGTATTTGTAGATGTTTTCTTGTTACCCTTTATGTTTCTAGCTAGTTTGATCTTGTTTTGTGCCTTGGCCTTTCTAATTTTCTCCCTACCTGCTTGAGTTATTTGCTTATATTCATCCTTTTAATTGACCGAGTTTCCACTGTTTGTTGGACACTCTTTTGATTTTTAGATCATTGAAGATTTCCTGGGTAAGCCAGGTGGTCTCTTGGCATACTTCCTATCTTTCCTACGCAGTGGGATAGTTTGCTCTTGTGCCCTTAGTAATGTCTCTTTGAAAAAACTGCCAACTGTCTTCAATTATTTTTCCCCCTACACTTGCTTCCCATGGAATCTTACCTACCAACTGCCTGAATTTGCTAAAGTTGGCCTTCTTGAAATCCATTGTCTTTATTTTACTGTTCCCCTTCCTACCATTCCTTAGAATCATGAACTCTATCATTTCATGATCACTTTTACCTGAGCTGTCTTCCACTTTCAAATTCTCAACCAGTTCCTCCCTATTTGTCAAAATCAAATCTAGAACAACCTCTCCCCTGGTAGCTTTCTCCACTTTTTGAAATAAAAAATTGTCTCCAATACATTCCACGAAATTATTGGGTAATCTGTGCCCTGCTGTGGTGTTTTCCCAACAGATGTCTGGATAGTTGAAGACTCCCATCACCACCAAGTCCTGTGCTTTGGATGATTTTTGTTAATTAAAAAAAAGCCTCATCCACCTCTTCTTCCTAATGTATAATACTGTCTGTCTTCATTGCCGAATATTGGAAAACCAAAAATGGTACAGTTCCAAGTCTAATGAGAAATATAAATGGTATTAGCAATTTTTCAAAACAATCAATTAATCAAAAGCAATCCTGAACTGTTGTGTCCTTTAGGGACTACAATCAGGTTGCTGAACTAAGGCATATAAATTCAATCACTCTGTGAAAAATAAAATGTCAGTGTCTCAGAGCATTATATGAGATGAAAAAATATTTTTTAGAAAAACCACAGGAGAGATTTTTAGGGACAGACTAAGACGCATTTAACTTCTTGAATAGTCCTATTGCTATCAATGGAACCGTATTGCTCTAATGCATACAAAAATTGCCATCTGATAATGGCTAGTCAAGTGCCAAGTTGTAATTACTGCTCCTGATTGGTCAAGATTTGCACACTTTCTGTTATTTTTGTTACCCCATCTCCCACTGCCCCCTCACCAAAACCTGTTTGTTTTTCTCATCAACCTAGGACTTTTCTTTCAGATTGTAAACGCTTTAGGGGAGATACTGCCGTTTACTATATGTTCATACAAAGCCTAGCTCAATAGGCCTCTGACCTGGTTAGCTTATAGGTGCTATCACAATAGAAGTGTTCAATAACTGAGGAAATACAGTACTATTCCACCTGATTACATATATTAGAATCCAACCTTATCAAACCTAGTCCCAGATTTGGACCTTAGCGTCCAAAATATGGGGGTTAGCATGAAAACTTCCAAGCTTAGTTACCAGCTTGGACCTGGTAAACTGCCACCACCCAAAAAATTAGAGTGTTTTGGGGCACTTTGGTCCCCACAAAAACCTTCCCTGGGGACCCCAAGACCCAAATCCCTTGAGTCTCACAACAAAGGGAAATAAACCTTTTCCCTTCCCCTCTCCAGGTGTTCTTGGAGAGATGCACAGAAACAACCTCCGTGAATCTAAGCAGAGGGATTCCACCCTCCCCCGTTTCCAGCCGGGAAACACAAGCACTTCCCTCTTCACCCAGAGGGAATGCAAAGTCAGGCTAGTAAATCTAACACACACCGATTTCCCCCTGTCTTCTTCCTCCCACTAATTCCCTGGTGAGCTGCAGACTCAATTCCCTAGAGTTCCCCACTAAAGAAAAACTCCAACAGGTCTTAAAAGAAAGCTTTATATAAAAAGAAAGAAAAATACATAAAAATGGTCTCTCTGTATTAAGGTGACAAATACAGGGTCATTTGCTTAAAAGAATATTGAATAAACAGCCTTATTCAAAAAGAATACAATTCAAAGCACTCCAGCAACTATAGACATATAAATACAAAAAAACCCACATATAAATCACTAGCTGATCCTTTGTACTTACAACTGGGAAACAGAAGATTAGAAAGCAAGAAATAGAAATCTCCTCATAGCCGAGAGAGCATACAGGCAGAAGACCAAGAACAAAGGACTCACACACAAACTTCCCTCCACCCAGAGTTGAAAAAATCCTGTTTCCTGATTGGTCCTTCTGGTCAGGTGCTTCAGGTTACTTTTTTTTTTCTTCAGGTGAAAGAGACATTAACCCTTAGCTATCTGTTTATGACAAACCTGTGTTAGAATGCTTGTACCTTCCTTCTGAAAATCTTCATCAGTCCTGGCATAGCTTCCGTTTGCTGTAGTGCTTTCCTACCTTTTAAAATAACTAGGTATCCACAGAATGACTGTATTCTTCTTGCCTCTTATGTAAGTTGCAGAGTGATAAATATAATTAATGTGTAACTGAACTTCAGATGTTCACGTAGTGATGTATTTTCAGGGCATTTAGGAGTATGGTATTGACTAGGTTGTTTGACTTATGGATTTTAAGTGACAAAAAAAAACCCAGTACATATGAGACTGGAGTGTATTATATCAAGCAACAACATCAAAATCCAATAATTCTAATAGCTACTTGTCACAGGGTGAAAGGGAAGGCACCTGTGACCAATTGGGTGCTGCTGACTGAAAGGGAAGATACCTGGGTTTTATAAAGCAGAGAAGAATAGACAGGAGGAGAGTGGAAAGTTCCATGTAGGAGACAGTCAGGAATGGCAGGGGAGTCTCTCTGTAGACAGAGAGGCAGCTGTGGAGCTGTTTGAGTAGGGGCCAAGCTCATGACAGGATTCCTGTGGGAAACCTGCTAAAGATTTAGTTTATGGTACTGGTTCTGTTCTTCAAATGAATGAGTCCCAGGCCCCCAAAGAGCTTTCATTGCAGTATATAAGTGACATTAGCAATGAAATGCAGTTAAGAGGAAGGAGATAGGTTGAGTAATTTTAATAGTCAAGTAACCTCTTGGTATAATTTGTGTACTTCTATGCTCAGTCACCAAAGCCTCCTGAATTGGGTAATCTCATTTCTACTTTAGCGGTTTAATTTATTGACTGCTGCGGGAGGATAGACATGATTCCAGCAATAGAAACTGCTTGAAAGTCCCAGGGAGGTACATTTTTATGTTCCATTGATAAAATTGAAACATAGGCTTCCTCACAAACATAGGCCTGATTAAAGAATCCTAAGCTTCCTCACAAACATTCAGGTAACCCTCTCTCCAGTGATGAGGGTCAACCGCCTTTATAACCTTTTTGTGTAGTTTTTCTGTCAACAAATGTGATGACCTATCTCTGACTCTCTAACATAATTCAGGGGAGTGCTATCAAGGAATCTGGTATAGGTGTAAAAGAAAGAATTAAACAATTTGCTATTCAAATATTGGATGGGCTTCTGGCTCTTTCTTAACAGTTTAAGATGTTTTCACAGGAATAGTAATAGGAATTAATATTGAACTGTTGGGCAAAACCTTACACTTTGACTCCCCTCAGGTTGACTGAGTTTCCAGAAAAGTATAGAAGGGACAAGAAAGTAAAAGAGGTGAACAAAATAGCCAAAATGAAGTATTGATTTAATATTGCAGCACCAAATCAAGGAAGTTTTAGCTGTCAAGAACATTTCTTAATATTTTTTACATATGTTTGCCTTCCTCAAAGAATCCTTCCATTTTTTTCTGATCTGATTGCCTTGTCCTCTTACTGTCCTTCTGTTGTATATATCTTTAGAATGAAAAAGTTGTTTTACTTTTATTTTCATATCATGAAATAGAGATTTTTAATGAAACTCACTTTCACACACCAGCAATAAAGTGACCATACAACCACATCATTTTCAATCAAAGTGGAAAGCAATTTTGCAGAATTGCTTTCCATCTGCTATTTTTGCCTCTCTGCCTAGCAGGTCAGCTCCCCTTAGAGAAGAAATCAGTGAGATGGAGTCTTGGTATTAATATAATCTGTTTTATTTGCACTACTGTCATAACCTATTCCCAGATTTGGACCTTAGTGTCCAAAATATGGGGGCTAGCATGAAAACCTCCAAGCTTAGTTACCTGCTTGGACCTGGTAAAGCTGCCACCACCCAAAAAATTAGAGTGTTTTGGGGCACTCTGGTCCCCCCAAAAACCTTCCCTGGGGACCCCAAGACCCAAATTCCTTGAGTCTCACAACAAAGGGGAATAAACCATTTCCCTTCCTTTCTCCCTTCCAGGTGTTCCCTCCCTGGGTTCCTGGAGAGATACACAGAAGCAAGCTCCGTGAATCTAAACAGAGGGACGCCACCCTCCCTGTTTCCAGTCCTGGAAACACAAGTACTTCCCTCTTTACCCAGAGGGAATGCAAAGTCAGGCTAGTAAATCTAACACACACAGATTTCCCCCTAACTTCTTCCTCCCACCAGTTCCCTGGTGAGCTACAGACTCAATTCCCTGGAGTTCCCCACCAAAGAAAAACTCCAACAGGTCTTAAAAGAAAGTTTTATGTAAAAAGAAAGAAAAATACATAAAAATGGTCTCTCTGTATTAAGGTGACAAATACAGGGTCAATTGCTTAAAAGAAATATGAATAAACAGCCTTATTCAAAAGAATACAATTTAACACATTTCAGCAAGTACACACATGTAAATACAAAATAAAAACCCTATAAATCACTATTTTATCTTTTGTACTTACAACTGGGAAACAGAAGATTAGAAAAGCAGGAGTCAGAAAAAAATCCTCTCATAGCTGAGAGAGTACAGGCAGACGACAAGAACAAAGGACTCACACCAAACTTCCCTCCACCCAGATTTGAAAAAGTCTTGTTTCCTGATTGGTCCTCTGGTCAGGTGTTTCAGGTTACTCCTTTCCAGGTAAAAGAACATTAACCCTTAGCTATCTGTTTATGACAACTACATACACCAGTCCTTGACCAGAAATGATCATAAATGACATATAGGCAAACTCCTTTTTTCAGAAATCTCAGCCCAGATACCATATTCAGTTTCCAGGAAGCAATTCTGCCTTAAGAATTTACTCTAGTTAAAGAGATGAATACAGGCAATAAACTTTCTGTTTTGTAACAGTTTCTCCTGCAAAGTGTCATAATTTGATCTCTGACATATTTGGGGCTTTAGAATTTTACAGAAATATTGAATATTTAAAACAATATCACAGAAAAAAGCAACTACTTCAATCTGTCTTATTTTACAGGGTATATATATTAATCTTAATTAAATTAACCATTCACTAGCTCTTAATTCTTCATAAATATTTGAATTATTCAATGGCAAAAAGGTACATTAAGGTAGAGTTCAGATTGCTTGGTGATATAGCTTGCTTTGCAGACCTCTGAGTTAAGCAAAACCCAAACTTCTAAAAATCAGGAAATGCAGAGTTAAAATTGTTCTCTTTAAGCAGTGCCCCACTGTGTCCTGTTAACACACAGCTTTACTCTGCAGACCCCCATTTGCTGAAATGTACAAGCTCTTCTCCTTTTACAACAGATTCACTTTCCCCCATAGCATTCGATCTAGCACTATTAAAGAACAAAAAGGTGCGTGGAGGTAAGGTAGTTGCCCACACCACCTTCCTTCTGCCTTCGTTGAGCATTGCCTCAGTACGCATGTAGCCCGTATGCACATAGCCCATGCTCACGCTGGCCCTTGGCAATATAAGATTCAGGAGTTCTAGATCCTGGTGCACACGTGTACACGCACACTTAGCCAACTACCCAGAAAGAATACCACATGGTTACAATTTAAGAACGATTTTGTGGCCCTTTACAACTCCCTTTCCCTAAGGGTACATTTTACATTTGAGCTGGGAGGTATGATTCCCAGCTCATGTAGATGTACCCATACTAGCTCTGCTTGATCTATAAACCTTCCCTGAACCCTTGCTACATACTTGAGTGGTTAGTGCAAGCTGCCGCCCTTGCTACACTGGCTACAGTGATACTTTAGTATGCTAGTGTGTGCATGTCTATGTGACCTGGGAATCGGACCTCCAACTTGTTTCAATGTATCCTACAGGTTAACTATTATTAGCATAAGTGTAAGCCCTAGTGCTTAGAGGGATGCAACTCTCTGCTCCCTCTACGTGGGGGTGGGAAAAGCCAGCCCTTGTCTTACTCTTCATTTTTATGAATTATAATGTAGTTTACCCATAATTCCTTATATTGTAAATTGTTGATTAAGTTGAAGTATGTACATGTTCTGATTGTATAAATGGTTGTTACCGTGATTGTACCCGTGAAAGGGCATGGCATAGAAACTGTGCAAGAGATGCCTTGGAGTAAGTGGGTCACCTTGATTTTACAGGTTGATCTCTGGTTGAGCAATTGGATACAGTTTCAACCAAGAGAGGGTAGACAGCAATGTCTTAGATGCCAGGACCTCTGTCCCAGGGACTCTGTCCAAGAGTCCTGTTTTGCTCTGGTTTCCCCACCTGGAGAGTCTAAACTGTATGTGAAGTGTTTCTCTGGGACCAGACTAGATTGGTGGCAGTGGTGCAGAGCTGAAATCACAGAAATTGACCAAGTAGCTGCTTATTGAAGTGGGACCTGGGGGTGCAGATTTCTCTAGATTGCGGTAGAGGTGGAAAAGAGCCTGATCTCTTGATGCCCCTCACTACAACTAAATCTAGCCTGTGAGTGTGGATTGTTTCGTGACTAAGTTCTCTGGACATCAGCAAAACTGATATTTAATAGTTGGGAGTGTGGGAATGGCCATACACTGACTGGGTTTTGCTCATTTTGTCTTATGTAAATGTTTATTGGTTATCTATCATTTTTCTTGATTATTTTCCCCCCTAAATAAAAGGTACTTGTGGTTCCACATTACCAAGGACTATCCGGAGTGCTTGAAAGTGGAGAAGAACCACCTGCAGCTTGAGGTCTTCAAACCAATTTGAGGATTTCAATAACTCTGTCCTGGGTTAGGGGTTGTTATAAAATTGGATGGGTGGGGTTCTGTGGCCTGCCTTGTGCAGGAGGTCAGACTAGATGATCAGATTGGTCCCTTCTGACCTATGAGTCTATGACAGGAGGTTATACTTTAATTCCTTAGAGCTAGCAAAAGGAAAACAGCTTTGGGAGTGGGCTCGAACCATATTTTTGTTACTTTAGAAAAGGACTTCTAGACAGTTTGAACCTGGCTCTTGTTGCTGCTACTGGCTCTTGGCATACTGGTTACACAACAATTCTTAAGTAAATGCTACCAATGTAGTAAAGTGTTATTGACATATGTATTGAGGTTCACCTCCTATGGATCTAATTGAAGATCTTTGGTTCCAATGGCATAACACCAGAGTTATGTTTGTCCTAATATGATCAACTTTTCATCTCCTGTAATTCTTACACTTTATATACAAAAGATATTTTTCTGTGTTTTTAATTGTGGTTCCCAAAGGAAAAGTTCTTTCAGGGAATAAATTGCCAAATAGACTGGTAAAGTAATTACCAATCTTTATTTCCAATTGATCGTACTAGAAATCATTAACAAGTTTCATTTGGCCTTTCTCTCTCATCTCTTTAGAATCAATCTCCACCCAAAGACCACTTTATAAAGTGAATAAAAACTAAAGATGAGCTTTTTAGAGTAAATGCAATAATATTTTGTGAGACCTTCACATGTACTTTCAAATGTGCTACTTAAAAGCTGTGCTGAAAACCTGTTTTTTTGAAATAGATTAGATACCATGATGATAGATGCCTTAAAAATACCGTAGAAAGGTAGATGGAGAGATTAGATAATCATACTAATCTTAACAAAAAAAAATCTGTTCTCTTTAACAGGCTGTATGATTATGATTTACTTTGTTACAATATCATATATCAGACATTGTGTAACTCTGGACTGAGCCAATTTTTAGAAGCTGGAGCATCTGCAAAATGCATGACTTACCTGTCCACACTAGGAAGAAAATGGGGATCATTTGCTTTGCTAGAGTTGTGGAAAACTCATTACAAACTCTAAAAACCTGTAAAACTCACTTGGTGTGAGATTTTTTCAAAAAAGGCAAACCAGCCAGGGGAATCTGTTAGAATTCCTTGGGTCCTCAAACCTTGAGATGAAACTTGAAATATGTAGCTTCCACCGCGTATGTATGAATCATTAGTGGCTGAGGAAAGCTGGCTAGCCGGCCTGGAATTTGATGTGGGTTTGTCACAGAAGTTCACATAGCGTATGTCACATGGTGCAACGTCAGAGTCTCTGATTAACTGAGCCAACCACATGGGATCTAGAGTGCCAGCCATTATATGATCAGGTATTCACAGAAAACAGTTCTGGAATTCTATTATTAATGGCACAACCAGAACTGTGTAGACAGTTTACTCAAGATAGTTAAGTCCAAAGCAGACTGTGAAGAGTTAGAGGGGATCTCACAAAAGTGGGTGACTCGGCAACAAAATGGCAGATGAAATTCAATGTTGATAAATGCAAAGTAATGCACATTGGAAAACATAATCCCAACTATACATACAAAATGATGGGATCTAAATTAGCTGTTACCATTCAAGAAAGAGATCTTGGAGTCATTGTGGATAGTTCTCTGAAAATATCCACTCTATGTGCAGCAGCAGTCAAAAAAGCAAACAGAATGTTAGAAAATATTAGGAAAGGGATCGATAATAAGACAGAAAATATCATAATGCCACTATATGAATCTATGGCACTCCCACACCTTGAATACTGCGCAGTTATGGTCATTCCATCTCAAAAAAGATATATTAGAATTGGAAAACTTACAGAGAAGGGCAACAAAAATTAAGGGTATGGAACAGTTTCCACATGAAGAGAGATTTAAAAAAAACTGTGGACTCCTGAGCTTGGAAAAGAGATTACTAAGGGGGGGGATATGATAAAGATATATAAAATCATGAATGGTGTGGAGAAAGTGAGTGAGGAAGTGTTATTTACTCCTTTACATAACACAAGAATCAGGTGTTGCCCAATGAAATTAATAGGGTTAGAGTAACTCAAAAAATTATAGCAAATTAACTCAAAAAATTGATCAAATTTTAAAAAATTAATCGCGATTAATCACAGTTTAATTGCACTGTTAAACAATAGAATACCAATTGAAATTTACTAAATATTTTGGATGTGCTTCTACTTTTACAAATATATTGATTTCAATTACAACATAGAATACAGTGGACAGTACTCATATTATTTTTATTACAAATATTTACACTGTAAAAAATTATAAACAAAATAAATAATATTTTTCAATTCACCTCACAAGTACTGTAGTGCAATCTCTTTATTGTGAAAGCACAACTTACAAATGTAGATTTTTTTTTGTTACAAACTGCACTCAAAAACAAAACAATGTAAAACTTTAGAGCCTACAAGTCCACTCAGTCCTACTTCTTGTCCAGCCAATTGCTAAAAGAAACAAGTTTGTTTACATTTATGGGAGATAATGCTGCCCGCTTATTTACAATGTCACCTAAAAGTGAGAACAGACGTGTGAATGGCACTTTTGTATCTGGCACTGCAAAGTATTTACATGCCAGATATGCTAACATTCGTATGCCCCTTCATGCTTTGGCCACCCAATCCAGAGGACATGTTTCCATGCTGATGACACTCGTTAAAAAATGTGTTAGTTAAATTTGTGACTGAACTCATTGGTGGAAAACTGTATGTATCCTGCTCTGTGTTTACCCATTCTGTGTTTACCCATTCTGCCATATATTCATGTTATAAACATCTCAGGATATGTCTACACTATGAAATTAGGTCGGTTTAATAGAAGCTGATTTTTTAGAAATCAGTTTGATACAGTTGATTGTGTGTATGCCCACTAAGCACATTAAGTAGGCAGTGTGTGTCCACAGTACCGAGGCTAGCATTGGCTTTTGGAGCATTGCACTGTGGTAATATCCCACAGTTTCCACAGTCCTCCGCTGCCCATTGGAATTTTGGTTGAGCTCCCAATGCCTGATGAGGCAAAAACATTGTCACGGGTGGTTCTGGGTACATGTCGTCAGCCCCCCCTTCCTCCATGAAAGCAACAGCAAAAATTGTTTCTTGCCTTTTTTCCTGGGTTACCCATGCAGATGACATACCATGGAAAGCATGGAGCCCACTCAGCTCACTGTCACCGTATGTCTCCTGGGTGCTGCTGGAAGACACGGTACTGCAGTGCTACATAGCAGCATCCCCTTACCTTGCCTTGTGGATGGGAGGTGGTGCAATACGGCTGCTAACCATCATCGTCGTCCCCTGGGTGCTCCTGGCCAATCTCGGTTAGGTTGGTCTGGGGGCGCCTGGGCAGACATGGGTGCCCCTGGCCTGCCTCGGTGAGGTTGGTTTAGGGCACCTGGACAAAAATGGGAATGACTCCAGGTCATTCTCTTCTTTAAGTTTCATCTAATGAAGATTCAACCCTTCCTGGAATATTATGCCAGCTGGAGGCTTCCACCTCAGGCTGCTCTCCCAGTCCGCAGCACTGTGTGGTTGCACGTATCCCAGGTTACCCCTTGCTCCTTTGGCTCACGAAGCCTGGACAGTAGTAAGGAGCAGTTCAGCTATAGGCTGAGCAAGTGCATAATAGTGGTAGAATGTGCCTTTGGACATTTAAAAGCTCGCTGGTGCAGTTTACTGACTTAGTTAGACCTCAGCAAAACCAATATTACCATCATTATTACTGTTTGCTGTGTGCTCCACAATATCTGTGAGAGTAAGGGGGAGACATATATAGTAGGGGGGAGGTTGAGGCAAATCACCTGGCCACTGATTACATGCAGCCAGACACCAGGACACTTAGAAGAGCCCAGCAGGGCACGCTGTGCATCAGAGAAGCTTTGAAAACCAATTTCATGACTGGCCAGGCTACGGTGTGAAAGTTCTGTTTGTTTCTCCTTGATGAAAGCCTGCTCCCTTGGTTCACTCTACTTCCCTGTAAGCCAACCGCCCTTGCCTCCCCCTTTGATCTCCACTTGAAGAGGCAATAAAATCATTGTTGCTTCACATTCATGCATTCTTTATTAATTCATGACACAAATGGGGAGATAACTGCCAAGGGACCCTGGGAGGGGTGGAGAGGAGGGAAGCAGAGGGTAGGGTAGTTGTAGGGGCACCCCCTAGAATGGCATGCAGCTCATCATAGAAGTGGCATGTGTGGGGCTCTGACCCGGAGTGTCCGTTTGCTTCTCTGGTTCTTTGGTAGGCTTGCCTGAGCTCCTTAAGTTTCACACGGCACTTCTGCAGGTCCCTGTTATAACTTCTGTCCTTCATGCCCTTGGAGATTTTTTCAAATATTCCAGAATTTCGTCTTTTGGAACGGAGTTCAGATAGCATGGATTCGTCTCTCCATACAGTGATCAGATGCAGAACCATTTGGTCCATGCTGGAGCTCATTCAAAAGTTTGCGGGGCTTTTCTTGTCTACCTGGCCAGTGCACCTGAGTTGAAAGTGCTGTCCAGAGCGGTCACAACGGAGCACTCTGGGATAGCTCCCAGAGGCCAATACTGTCGAACTGTGTCCACACTACCCCAAATTTGATCCAGCAGGGTCAATTTCAGTGCTAATCCCCTCGTTGGGGAGGAGTACAGAAATAGATTTTAAAAGCCCTTTAAGTCGACAAAAATGGCTTCGTCGTGTGAACGGGTGCAGGGTTAAATTGATCTAACGCTGCTAAATTCAACCTAAACTCATAGTATAGACCAGGGCTCAGATGATGACTGAAGCTGCAAATGAGTGACAGAATGGGTCACTTGATGATTACCTGTTCTGTTCATTCCCTATTGGGCACCTGGCAATTGGCCACTGTCGGAAGACAGGATACTGGGCTAGATGGACCTTTGGTTTGACCCAGTATGGCCGTTCTTATGTTCTTATAACACAGCATGCTTTTGTTTTAAGAACATTTTCACTGCAGATTTGACAAAATGCAAAGAAGGTACCAATGTGAGATTTCTAAAGATAGTTACAGCACTCATCCCACAGTTTAAGAATCTGAAGTGCCTTCCAAAATCTGAGAGGAACGGGCTGTGGAGCATACTTTCAGAAGTCTTAAAAGAGCAACACTCCAATGCAGAAACTACAGAACCTGAACCACCAAAAAAGCGAATCAGCCTTCTGCTGGTGGCATCTGACTTAGATGATGAAATGAATGGGCATTGGTCTGTGTTCGTTTGGATCATTATCAAGCAGAACCCATCATCAGCATGGACGCATGTCCTTTGGAGTGGTGGTTAAAGCATGAAGGGACATAATGAATCTTTAGCGCATCTGGCATATAAATAACTCTTGCAACGCCGGCTACAATAGTGCCATGCAAATGCCTATTCTCACTTTCAGGTGATGTAAACAAGAAGCGGACAGCATTATCTCCTGAAAATGTAAACAAATTTGTTAGACTGAGCAATTGGCTGAACAAGAAGTAGGACAGAGTGTACTTATAAAACTTCAGCGCCTACATTATTTTTGAATGCAGTTACTTTTTGTATATAATTCTACATTTGTATGTTAAACTTTCATGATAAAGAGACTGCACTACAGTCCTCGTATTAGGTGATTTGAAAAATACTATTTCTTTTATTTTTACAATGCAAATCCTAGAACTGGAAGGGACCTCAAGAGGTCAGATAGTCTAGTCCTCTGCACTCCTGGCAGGACTAATTATCTAGACCGTCCCTGACAAGTGTTTGTCCAACCTGCTCTTAAAAATCTCCAATGATGAAGATTCCACAACCTCCCTAGGCAATTTATACCAGTGCTTAACCAAATATTTATAATAAAAAAATTAAGTGAGCACTGTAAAATTTGTATTCTGTGTTGTAATTGAAATCAACATCCAAAAATATTTATATAAATATTCTATTATTGTTGAACAGCACAATTAATTGTGATGAATCTTTTTAATTGCTTAATAGCCCTAGTTGCTACCACTGATGGGCAATTTTAGGAGAAAAAGGCCATTGCAAACAATGCCAGAGGGTGCAAGGTTTCCATGGAGCTAGAGCAGCCAAAGAGCCTACCTTCTCTGGGGGAAGGAAGGAGGCAGTACCCATGGCCATTACACACTGGCATCTTTAAGGGATGCACAGCACCTGCATGTCCTGGGAGAGCTGATCAAGAAAAATGAAAAAAATATTTATAAAAACATTTTTAAATTCCCCCTTTCTTTAAAAAAACATGGAATTTAATTGAAATACAAGTAATTGTGACCAGTTCTGTTGTGGTCTTACTGACCAGAGCATTGTGTCTCCCTTTGTTTTTTCATTTTGCAGGAGTTGGCTCCTTGTTTTTGATTCCAGGCATACATTGGTATGTTGGCACCAGAACACTGAAATGGTGTCATCATGCTTGTTCACTTTATTATACTACTAGAGTTAGCTCTTGTCAAACAGTGACTGAGGGCATGTGTACACTACCCTCCGGATTGGCGGGCAGTGATCGATCCAGCGGGATTTATCTAATCTAGATGCGATAAATCGACCCCTGAGCGCTCTCCCGTCAACTCCTATACTCCAGCTTGGCGAGAGGCGCAGGTGGAGTCGATGGGGGAGCAGCAGAAGTCAACTCACTGTGGTGAAGACACCATGGTAAGTCTATCTAAGTACGTCGACTTCAACTATGCTGTTCACGTAGCTGAAGTTGCATAACTTGATCGATTTCCCACCCCTCCCCCCAGTGTAGACCAGGCTTGAGACTTAAAGATAATACTGCATTTAGAAACATCTCTCATGTAACTGGAAATAATGCAGGGCACCAGTGTATGTTGTTGAATCTTCTTCACCCGTGTGATTCCAACTTGTTTAGGTTTCATGCCTGGAAACTGATCTAAAGCAACTGACAAATTTAAATCATCCTTGTAATTTGATGTCACAAACTATGACCATTCAATGGGTATTTTAAGAGCATAACCTGAACAGTTAAATTTTGTTTCCTTTCCAGTAACATATTTGCCATAAGCGTGGACTCACTTCTATCTGCTGCTTTTGTTATAATGTCCAATAAGGGAATGAGTTATCACAGAATGTTAATGACGATCTATCCCATAAATTGTAGTAGATGGCTTTGGAATTTGAAAAGGAAAAACTGTTTCTTCTGATGCATTCTATGTCTTGCTTCTTCCATTCGTCGCTAGAACACTATATACATACTGAGAAACAAATTTTAAAAATACCTTCAGAGATTTATACTCAGACTTTTGATCAAAGTCCTTCAGTCTATGAAATTGTAAGGTTACTCTGTCTCATGTCATAAGTTTGATTCAAATATAGTGGGGAAAACATCCTGTTTATTTTTATATTTCTGGTTAGTATATATTAGGAGCTCATATATACAGAGTAGGGCTTCCAGTTACAATCTTATTGCACAATGCATGCAAAATGGCCAACCAAGCCAAATGCACAGTACTAAAATGCTCTTAGATTTGTGCTACTGTGCTTGTATTACTGCTAATGTACTTTATTTATGATGGAAATTAGCTTTGTTCTATTTTTAACTCTAACATTTTTACACCAAATGACGTAACAAGAAAAAAGTGAGAGAAAATAGTCTACAATCTTTATCATCTCTGTTCAGCAATACATAGAAGGGAAGCACGGTAACTTTTCAAGTAATACTATAAGCTAATATGCAGTGAGGGGAAAAAATCACGTAGAAAACAAAAATAATAAATTTTAGCATCCATCCTAAAATCCCTTCAAATACTAGTCAGATGTCATAGATTATGTATAATCTTTCCCCTCCTATTGCTGACTGTGGTTTTCTATTTCATATATTAACTACTCTTTGTATGCAAATTAGTTTAATTTCTAATCTATCTATCTCTTTAGAATAGTAAAGAGAGGGCGAGATCAGAGGTGGTATGAAGGGCGATAAGTTGCACATCAGTTACTGCACCTTGTCACTGTTTTATTTTACACCTTCTTTGCAGCCGCTTCTCCTATGCTCTCCCCCATTCCTTACTTTTCAGGCCCCTTGGCATGTAAGATACGTCATCTTAAACTACAAGGCCAGAATCACCAAAGATGCTGCAGAGAAGTGTAAGTTACACTTTTCTGTGCCAACCTCCCTGACTGCATTGTAAGGAGAGGGATTTACCACAGGGGTGCCACTCCTTCCTTAGCATTTTCTGCCAGCAGCTGGGAGAACTTAATTTCTGGTGCCCTGCCAGAGAAGGCTGCCAAGAAGATGCACTAACCATGAGTATCTCTCAGCAGCCCTACCTAGAGGTTTCTTGACTCCCTGCTGGAATGGCCTCCTGGTGGAGGGGAGTTTACAGCATATCCCTAAACTGAATCTGGCTCACTTAAGTCCTTTTATGTTAGCCAATGCCAAACTATTGATAGGCAATTTTCACAACCACTTATCTCATCTCTGAGCTTGGCCCTGCATGGTAGGGTGTTAAGGAAGAAGGGGGAAGAGCTTTACAAGTAAATAGTAATAGCAAAATGCAGAGGAACTCTTAAGCTTCTTAAGATTGCCACTGTCTCCTGAGCACCTTAAGGCCTGAGAGGGTGGATTTCTCCTTATTTTATCCTCTGTCTCCAGGGGTTGACACAAATGTCCATGGGAATTTTTCTCTTCTCTCAGCTAAGTTCTCCAAAGGACGAAAGGGGGAAAAAATGACAATGTCAGACACTTGAATACATGCAAGTAACAGCAGAAGCTCTTGTTAAGTCAGATGCTTCTTTGAAACATCAAAAAACAAATTAAATTTTCATAGGAAACATGCAGTACTGTATATTAAAGCACAGTCAACATGCTTCAGCATTTGCAGTTGGAGCTCTGCAAGTGGCCAGCCCCAGTCATCTTGATTTTCCTTTTAAGACCATTGTGCCAACACTGCATTCCTATGAAAGATATTGCTACATCCAACTGACTACACTAAAATCACATTAAGCAGCTCAGCTAAACCCACTGATTTTAGATATTGTAGGGATCTCAAAACAGTGGGTCATCTTATGTAGCATCTATGCTATGAGGCATAACTGATGAAGCGGCAGCCTTAGCTCGTAAACGGGACTGGGGAAACTCTTTTAAATAAATAAATAACTTTTCCTCTGTCCAGGAATATTGGCCCACACATAGACTGTTTTCCTTAACAAGCAGTCAGGCAGCAGCTGTTAGTGATATAATTCACATATCACTGAAGTGACTGGCATGTCAAACACCATTTGTTTCTGTGGCACACTGCATTACTGAGGCTGTGAAATAATACTGCTATTGTAGCTTGTGGCACAGCAGTGCAGACCTTTAGAGGGAAAAAAACTTGCCTCAATGTTTGTCAAACTGAAAAATGGTTTTTTTTTCCACCCCTTATGAGCATGCATTACAATAACCTTTAATTACATGATCACATACTGTTTTTCAAACAGTACAATATAATAGCAAACAAATGTTCTAAAACCTTGGATATGAATTTGCAGCACTGCATACTACAGTGTAGATTCCAGACAGTGTTTATGAAAATAAACAATAAAATTTGGTTCAGCGAGGTATTTTTCACTTCAGAATACTGAGATTAGGATTTTGTGTGTGTATTTAAAAGAGCAACTGTAGAATTATGACAGGTAAATGTTTTAAGTATGAATCTAAAGGGTAATAATAAGGAAGTCTGTGAGGTACTTAACCTTCCAATTATATGAAAGAGTGGTAATGAGAGAAAACAAAAATATGGAACAACACAGGGCAAAATTCTGATACATGTACTCACAGCAAATAGTTCCTAATTCCATGAGTAACTGCATTGAAATTGATCGGATGCCTGAAGTAAGATACTACTCAACATGAGTAAAGGTTTAAAAATTAGGCCCAGTGTAATTGCACTCTAAATGCAATATGCTTATAGTCACGTATTATAAAGTGTAACCACATCATTCCAGAGTTGAAGTGTATTCAAGTAACAAACGGGTGAAATCTAGAAATCTTTAACCCTCATTTACCTTGGGACAGATTCTGATCCTATTACTCCCATTGGGCAGCACCTTACTCCACAAGCAGTCCTTGGCAGCTGTTTGTGGAGCAAGGGTATATTCAACATGAGTAAATGGATCAGAATCTGGTCCCCAGACAAACGCCCATAAATGCTAATAGATGTATTCCTAAATTTAAAAAATCAGAAATTGACCTTATGTTATAGCAAAAATAAGGGTTTACAGTTAAACAACATTCTCTGTCATTAACTATGATGCTGTCAGTGATGCTTATATCATTCTCTAAATATGCTGTTACTGTTTACCACAAAACAAGACTTGATTAGATTAAATAGGTCTAGATTTTTCCATTTATGAAAAAATCAGGTTTTGAACGTACTTGTATTTGAAATTAGAAATGTATTGTTCATTATCAAAATAGTCATGGGGAAGCAGAACTTTTACATGACAAATTCTAATATGAAAACCAACAGTTCTTACAATATTTTAAAGGAAGTATATTCAATACTTAATGTTAGTAATATTTAAGCTTTAAGAGTTGGATTGCATTCTTTTTATATAGGAAAGGCTCGATTGTAATGGACGGGGGAAGTAGGCCCTGCCCCACATCCTCAAAGTTGTTTAGGAAGCTAACTGCCCTAGGTTTCTAAATACCATTGAGGATCTGGACATCTCTCCCTGGCACAGTTAACTGCTCCATGTGCACCAGATCAGCTGTGTTGGGGCCAAGGATCCTCACCCACCTATTGGGGATTGGCAGTGTGGTGGCCATCTAGTGGCATTTCCTCTGCTTTCTATGCTATGGGTAACAAGTACAGGGGAACAAGTGGGTTCTTTATGCCCAGGTATAACAAATTCAAAAAGGGTCCTGATCTATCCTTAAGAGTTCAGTGATAGGGTCTTATTTCCCAGTCTTCCCACAAACACCATATGCTTGCTGGCATCTAATATTTGGTGCAGTGTTTGGAATTCATGTTACACGTTTCCAAAACATCAATAAAGGATAATGCCACACTTGCACCTTTATCATCTCATCAGCCATTGTGCTTCTGTCTGTTTGGCATTGGAGACAAGCCACAGCCATCTCCATGTGGTCACTACAAATCCACTCTTGCCCAACCTCTTACCCCCCAACATATGTCAGGTGTGCAAAGCCCCAGACTTGCCCTGGCTTTTTTTTTTCACCGTGTCACACAAATGCAGAACGTCTGAATGTAATTCCTATGCATAGCTGTTCTATTAAACACAATGCATTATCTTCTATTTTGTGGTGATATAGGCCAACAATATGCACTGTACATATCTAGAGCCATTTAAGTGTCTTTTTTTATGCTTTACTAACCCTACAGTATTAAAAGGAATGAACTGAACATGTGAGAATTTTGAATAGCTTCCATCTGAGGAAATGCTCTTCAGAAAAAAGAAAAGAACCTTCAATCTTAGAAAGCATAGTTAAAGTGAACAAAAAAATGAATCCTTGAGTTTGTGCAGACAAGTTTGTCCCCCTCTCGGTGCATTATTGTATGTTTAAATTAAACAAATACCATCAGAATAATTTACTAGTAAAATTACAGTTATAATTAGGGATCAATGTCTGTCATGGAGGTCGCACAAGTTACAGATTCCATGACTTTCCATGACTTCTGCAACAGCAGGTGCAGCTGGCCTTGGAGACCGCATGAGCAGTGGTCCCAGGGGTGGTGGGAGCAGTTGCAGCTTGGCTGCTTCTGGGGGTGGTCAGAGCAGCGGCGGGGAGAGGGGCGGTCCTGGGAGTGGTTGGCGCAGCCACTGCTCAGCTGGTGCTGCTGGCCCCGGTGCCCTTCCCCATCCAGAGCAGCAGCTCCCCCGGAGGGGTCCCCCAGTGCAGCAGCTCCCCCAGTGGCATTCCCATCACCTAAGATTTGGTCAGGGGTATTTATAGTACAAGTCATGAACAGGTCACATTCCCATGACTTTTATTAAAAATATCCATGTTTGAATTGTACCTTAGTTAAAATATGGAATGTAATAGGGTTGACACATGGTATGGCAAACAGTATATGAAATAAGATATGTGTAAAACATGAAAAATGAAATTGAGCGGATAGTTGTAAGTGGGACACCCTGACAATTGAAAGTTTTATGGCAAAGCAGCATTGCATCTCACTGCTGTTTGTTACATATTTACATGCATTTTGCATACAATGCTGTTTGTTGCACCTTTGCATTCACGCAGATGAAGCATTTACAACTTCAGCCCAGCTGCTTAAGAATTTTGCATGGTAAATGGAGTTTTCCTGTGTTAAATCATTTATGCACACAAATGGATGGCAAACTTAGAGAGACAAGATGGGTGAGGTAATAATATCTTTTATTGGACTAACTTCTGCTGGTCAGAGATACAAGCTTTCGAGCTATCCAGAACTCTTCCTCGAGTCTGGGAAAGGCAGTCAGTGTCACACCTAAATATTGTACAAGACTGAACAGATAGTTTAGCATAAGTAGTTAGCACATCTTCTAAGGGACCATTCAAGGTGACATAGCCCATTAACACCCTTGTAGTCCTAGGGCAAAAAGGGAGGTAATGGGTTACAGATTGTTGTAATAAGCCATAAATTCAGTATCTTTATTAAGACCATGATTTTTAGCATCTAGCAAAGTTCTGAATGTAAGCTCCCAGGCTGATCTTTTGAAAGTGTTGTGCAGGTTTCTTTTGAGGATAAGGACTGGCAGGTCAGATATAGAATGATGGCTTTGTGAAAAGTGTTCACCCACAAGTAATAGGTTGTTTTATCATTTTCCTGTGTGAGTTCATTCGAGGGTGTAGTGATTGTCGGGTTTCACCCACATAGTTGTCAGAGCATTTAGTGCACTGGATGAGGTACACCACATGTTGTGAAAGGTGTACCACATGTAGGACCTATGAATCTTGAAAGGCGTGTTGTGGTGGTGTTGATCATTGTAGCAGTGGCAATATGTCTCCAGGTTTTGCATCTGTTGTTCTGGCAGGGTCTGATGCTGATTTGAGTTGGTGTCCTGGTCTGATGAGGTTGGAGAAGTTGGGGGGTTGTCTGAAGGTCAGAGAAGGAGGTTCAGGACAGATTTCTTTCAGGATGGGGTCACCATCGAGTATAGGTTGTAGTTGTTTGATGAGACCCCATAGAGGTTCCAATATGGGGTGGTAGCTAACAATTAGGGGTGTGCAGTCAGAAGTGATTTTATTTCTGTATTGAAAGAGGTTCTCTCAGGGTATTTGGGTGGCCTATTCCTTTAGGCAATTCCATTAGAAGTGTCCTTGTTTGGTGAAGGCAGTTTTGAATGTGTTAAGGTGTATATCTTTGGATTTTCTCCTCAGAGCATATTCTGTGGTATCTGAGTGCCTGGCTGTAGATAACAGATTTCTTGATGTGTTTGGGGTAGTTACTGGATCTATGAAGATAGATGTGGTGATTCAAGGATTTATTGTATATAGTTGTCTGTAGGGTTCCATTGCTGAAGCTGATTGTGCTGTCCAGGAAGTTGATGGTAGTGTGGCAGCATTCCAGAAAGAGTTGTCTGGATGGGTGGTGGTTGCTGAAGTTGCAGTGGAAATCTGTGAGGGAGTTTGATGAGATTTTCACCCTCTGGTTGGACAACAATGTATCTCAGGTATGTCATTGGTTTCGTGGGGCATTTGCCCAGAAATTCTTCTTCATAGTGGCCCATGACGAGATTGGCATATTGGGGAGCCATCCTAGTACCTATGGCTGTTCCCTTAATTAGACAAGATGTTTGTTAAATGTGAATGTAAAATTGTTATTGGTGAGGATGAAATGGATGAGTTTGGTGATATGTTTGGGGTGGGTATCTGAGTGTTGTCCATCGTCTTGCAGATATTTGAGGCAGGCAGCTGTGCCATCATTACAAGGAATGTTGGTGTATAGGGAAATGACGTCCATGGTGTTCTGAGGGAGGTTATTAATGTTGTAGAGTTTGTGGAGGAGGTTGTGTCCTGGAGGAAGCTAGCCCTTTGTGTGGTGAGTGGTTTGAGGATGGTTTCTTTGAGTCCTGATAATCCTTCAATAAGAGTGCTATGGCCCGATATGATAGGTCTGCCTGGGTTCCCTTGTTTGTGTATCTTGGGAAGTATGCAGAAGCTCCCTGGGGTGGGTAAATAGGGGATGAGTTTATAGAGTTTCTCTGTGAGCTATTTAGGGAAGGATTTGATGATATCCTTAAATTTATGGGTAAATTAAGATGGGAGGGTTCATCTTTTAATTTTTATAGTAGGTGATGTTGGAGAGATGTTGCTTGACCTTGTTCATGTAATAGTTGAGGACTATGATGGTGCTCCATTTGTCTGCTGGTTTAATCACTATCTGGTGGTTGGACTTCACGGATTGTATAGCTTTTTCTCTCAGCAGTGGAGAGATTGTGATGGATGTGATTGCGATGCTCTGTACCTCAGGGGAACACCTTACACCCCCATGTTCATCTTTATAAAATGACTGTGTGGTATCCAATGCAAAGTTTGTCATGTTGAGTGTATTCAGAAGGCTCGTCCTGCCCTGAGCATGTTTGTTATAGTGACGTTATAGTAATTGTTGCAGTAATGTTATAATAAGATTATAGGTTATAATTTCATGTATATAGTTATGAGGCTGAAAATGTATCCTCATGGCTTAAAGCAAGCCCATGCAAAAACTCTTCAAGAACAGAGAGGCAGTTTACACCTCGTCAGGTGTGACAAACGCAGCCCAGCCTCACAGGAACAATGAGCACTGACTTAGACAGCAACAAAAGAATCTGTTAGACCGCTGTGGGAGTCACCCCCTTCCTTTGGTCTGTTTGGGACTGCGATGAGGTAATTCTCACTTGACTCTTAATGGGGCCGGGGCGGGGGGAAAGCCAAGAGGAAAGAAAGGACATCATAAAAGAGAGAGACATTTTGCCATGCTCTCTCTCTTCCACATACATCTACAGACATCACCACCACCAAGCAACTGAAACGCTGATCAAAGGGGAGAGCCTGACTGAAAAGTAACCAACCAGCCTATGGTGAGAAGCATCTAAGTTTTTAAGGACATTTAAAGTATTAAGATCATCTTAGAATGCGTTTTGCTTTTATTTCAGTTGGCCAAATCTGACTTGTTATGCTGTGACTTATAATCACTTAAAATCTACCTTTATAGTTAATAAATCTGTTTCTTTATTCTACCTGAAGCAGTGTATATGGTTTGAAGCGTGTCAGAGACTCCCTTTGGGAGAACAAGTCTGATACATATCAATTTCTTTGTTAAATTGATGAACTTATGTAAGCTTGCAGCATCCAGTGGGCATAACTAGACGCTGCAAGATGGGGGTTCCTAGGGTTGTGTTTGAAACCGAAAATATTGGCTAGTGTCATTCACTTGAAAGTAGCTGGGAGCAGCTTACATGCCAGAGGCTGTGCACGAACAGCCCAGAGGTGGGGTAAGGCTGGCTCCCAGAGACAAGGATTGGAGAGACCTAGCAGATCACCAGTCCAGATAACACCAGGGGGGAATGTCACAGTGATGTTTAAGGATTTCACAGACAATTTTTTTCCCTGAAGCAATCAATGTAATGATTAGGAGTGTAGCTTCATCTACTCTGTGGTGTCCAGTCAGATGATTCTTTTTTCTTATGATTGTAGGTGGGGTTGTGATAATTGTGAGTGGTGTCCTCATTGTTGTGTAATAATTCTTTGAAGCAGAGTTCGTGGAAGAATTCTTCTAGTTCTGCTCCACCACAGAACCTGATATCATACTAACATGTGAAGAAGTTCAGTCTCTTAGAGAATACAGATAATTCAGGGGTAGTCTTGAAAGTTGATGGTGATTGGGTGTAGTGTACTGTCCATGTGGTCGCTACTGGTGCCATGGTTTCTCCCAGAGGTGATGTTCTGTGGGTTGTTGAATAGAATCATAGAATCATGGGACTGGAAGGGACCTTGAGAAGTCATTTAGTCCAGTCCCCTGCACTTCTGGCAGGACTAAGTATTATCTAGACTATCCCTGGCAAATGTTTGTCTAAGGTGCTCTTAAAAATCTCAAATGATGGAGATTCCACAACCTCGCTAGACAACTTATTGCAGTGCTTAATCACACTGAGAGTTAGGCAGTTTTTCCTATTGTCCAACCTAAACCACCCTTGCTGCAGTCTGTCTATTGCCTCTTGTCCTATCCTCTGAGGTTAATGAGAACAATTGTTCTCCCTCCTCCTTGTAACAATCTTTTACATACTCAAAAACTCTATAATGTCTCCCCTCAGTCTTCTCTTCTCTCCTCCAGACTAAACAAACCCAATTTTTTCAGTCTTCCCTCATAGGTCATGTTTTCTAGACCTTTAATAATTTTTGTTGCTGTTCTCTGGACTTTCTCCAATTTGTCCACATCTTTCCTGAAATGTGGCCCCCAGAATGAGACACAATACTCCAGTTGAGGCTTAATCAGTGCGGAGTAGAGAGGAAGAATTTCTTCTTGTATTTTGCTTACAACACTCCTGCTGATACATCCCAGAATTATGTTTGCTTTTTTTTTTTTTTTTTTGCAAGTGTTAGTTGGCTTATATTTATCTTGTGATCCACTATGACCCCCAGATCTCTTTCTTCAGTATTCCTCCCTATGCACTCATTTCCCATTTTGTATGTGTGCAACTGATTGTTCCTTCCTAAGTGTTTGTCCTTCTTGAATTTCATCCTGTTTTCTTCAGACCATTTCTCCAGTTTGTTATAATCATTTTGAATTTTAATCCTATTCCCCAAAGCACTTTCAACCCCTCCCAGTTTGTGATTGTTCACAAACCTTATAGTAGTTGTAGTTGGTTTCACTTTTTGTTTTTGTGAAACATGAAACTTGTGTGATCAAGAGATTGCATACACACACGGATCATTTTATAAATTTGGTCTCAAGTGGCTTTCATTTTACACATCTAGAGGGTTAATTCATAGGAACATAGGGCTGGAAGGGACCTTCTGTGTCAAGTCCAGTTGCCTACTATTGTTGGCAACCTCATCATATCCCATTCAATAAGACAAATTCCATTTTCTTGAAGTTGTGAGCCCCTCCCCTGCATATCTGTGTATATGTGAATGCATAGTATTTAAAGAATCTAAATTCTATCTTCTTTCTCAGTGCTAGGTTTCTAATATAGGAGACCATTAGCCTTAAAACACTAAAATCCTTGTTTATAGTAACAAATGCTTCATCGTCATTTCAGGTAGTAAAGAAGCATTTCCCCAAACAATGTTCATTTTTACAACCCTTGCAGTTTTAAATTGACTACCAAAGTAGATTTATGAAAGGCATGCATGCAGAAACATCCCTCCTTTGCTTCATGCTCAGTATTATAATGGGATACAAAATAAGTGGCCTCAAGCTAATTTTAAGGAAGCATAAGCATATGCTGTTGTTCATTTTCAAATATATTTTTTCCCCCAGGATCCTAATGATTAACTATATGCTTCACATTTTCAAGAGATAAACAAGCTGATCATGCCAATCTATTAACCCTTTCAATACAAATCTTCTCAGTGCAGACAGGACTATGATTTTTTTTTTTAAAAAAAGCCGTTTCAGTCTACAGTAGGAGGCAGCCCTGGAGAAACAGAACAATAGCTATGTTTTACCATAGTGAAAATTCAATCTGTAATTTTTCATCTGATTCTAGTTGGGCAGCTAAGGTTTAGGAACATAGTAATGAATTTATTATACTAAAGGTCCTCCAACTGTAAGCAAAAGAGGCTGTTCAATCAAATTAAGCCAAGTGAAAACCACCTGAGAATGGGCAAAGATTCTAATGGAGTCTGTCAGGATTTCTAGTTTATTGGGAACTTGTATCAAAACGTTTGCATATACCTCTACTCAGGAGTTACAGTTCGTTATATATATGAGTGGCTCCCAAATATTTGATATTTTGAAATATTCTGGCAGTAGAATAGTCAGCCCAAAATATGTTTTGGGCACAGATTGGTACTGACTGAAAGTCTGTAGCTGCTAAGTGGCCATCATCAAGTGATTGGTGCATCAATCCACATCCTATCCTTCCTTCCTCAGGGCTTGTCTATACTGAGTGGTACATTAACAAACACATCAAATACAGACAGATGTTTGAGAAATGTGAAGGGGGGCCTAGAATTATTTAATTAAAACTCTGCTTGTTCTTTTCATGTTTGAAGACTTGGTGGAATTCTGTTTATCTTGATACTGTACTCTGAGACCTGGCCTTCTGTCAGTTAGTCATGGAAAATGGAATTACAAGAAATAGTTAATAATTATCAGGTCACAAGACCACAATATTTTCATTTTAAATGGCTGGAAGTAGCACTTGTCCCAAACAGTACCAGGCATAAGTATTCTAAAATATTTAATTAGAATTTATTCAGAAACGCTTCAAAAAGAGTTTATTTTTTAATGAGTGAACACTGACTCCCATAGCAAAGTTGAGAGCAGTGTGGTTTAGGGGTTAATGTACTGGATTGGAACTCAGGAGACCAGGGTACTATTCTTGGTTCTGACCTGTTCAGTAACCTTGGGTAAGTCACTTATCCTCTTTGTGGCTCCATTTCTTCCCCACCCTCTCTCTCTTGTCTATGTAGTACTTGGGGGCAGGAGCTACAGGGTGTCATGGTATAATTCCCCACTCTGAACCTTAGCGTCCAAAAGATGGGGTACCATCATGAATTCCTCTAAGCTCAATTACCAGCTTAGTACTTGTAGCGCTGCCACCAACCAGGAATTCCAGTGTCTGGTACACTCTGGTCCCCCCAAAACCTTGCCCGGGGACCCCCAAGACCCAGACCCTCTGGATCTTAACACAAGGAAAGTAAACCCTTTCCCTCACCGTTGCCTCTCCCAGGCTTCCCCTCCTTGGGTTACCCTGGAAGATTACTGTGATTCAAACTCCTTGAATCTTAAAACAGGAAAATTCACCTTCCCCCCTCCTTCTCTCTCCCCCTCTCAGACTCTCCCTGAGAGAGAAAGTAATCCTAACACAGAGAGAAATTAACCTTTCTCTCCCCCTTCCCTCCTTTCTCCCCAACAATTCCCTGGTGAATCCAGACCCCATCCCCTGGGATCTCACACCAGAACAAAAAAACAATCAGGTTTTTAAACAAGAAAAGCTTTTATTTAAAGAAAGAAAAACAGTAAAAATTATCTTTGTAAATTTAAGATGGAATATATTACAGGGTCTTTCAGCTATAGACGCTGGGAATACCCTCCCAGCCTAAGTATTCAAGTACAAATTAAAATCCTTTCAGCAAAATACAAATTTGAACTCCTTCCAGCCAAATACACATTTGCAAATAAAGAAAACAAACATAAGCCTAACTTGCCTTATCTACCTAGTACTTACTATTCTGGACATATAAGAGACTGTATCAGAGAGATTGGAGAGAAACCTGGTTACACGTCTGGTCCCTCTGAGCCCCCAGAGTGAACAACCACCAAAAACTAACAGCACACACAAAAACTTCCCTCCCTCAAGATTTGAAAGTATCCTGTCCCTGATTGGTCCTCTGGTCAGGTGACAGCCAGGCTCACTGATCTTGTTAACCCTTTACAGGCAAAAGAGATATGAAGTACTTCTGTTCTATTAACCCCTTGACACAGGGACTATTCAAAAAGGCACTTTTGGTGGTACAACACCTAACTCCCAGGTACCTTGCTGCCTAGTAGAATTCACAGCCCAAGTTAGGTGCCCACACTCTGCATGCAGTTCAAGTGGAAGAGTTAGGAACTAAGAAAGGGATTCTCGGAAGCCACAAACCTGAATGGGATCTGCCAAAGCTAGTCAGGACTGAAATACTGAGGAAAGGAGTGGGTTTAGGGCCCAGATTCACAAAGCCACTTACTGCCTCCCATTGATTTGTGCCTTAGACAGGAGGCGCCTGTCATGGATTCTCAGCCATGAACTTTCTACTGGAGTTAGGATTGATCAGGCTTATCTGCCTTTCTCATGAAAAGCAAGAGAGCTTCCCTCTCATCCCATTGTAGCTAACAACTCAACAGTTAGAGCCTTCACATTGGATATGGGAGATTTTAGTTCAAATCTCTGCTTTGCCTCATTTGGAATGAGGGACTCTGAACCCAGGTCTCCTGCAACTCAGTGGAGTGCCTGAACCACCAAGTTGTTGGGTTGTCTGAGGTGAATCTCGGATGTTGAACCTATTGCATTTTGTATAAATAATTTAAACATTCATTAGGGCAGAGAGAGAGCACAAGATTGACTCTGTAGCCCAGCATTCTCCTGGGATGTAAGAGTAAGATTCAGGTTCATACTCCAAGAAATCTTTAATTAGTTAATCAAAGTGGAACAGCTCCAATAGATGGTTTTGAGAGAGACGTGCTTCAGAATGCCCAGTAACCTGAGCACTCTCCTAGGAAGTGAGAGACCTGGGTTCTCAGGTGTTTGAACTTAAATTTCCCCCATTCCAGGTGAATGCTCTAGCCTCAGTCTGTCTCTCTCTTGCCTATGGCATCTTTTTGTGGAGGTAGTGTACTCCAGTATTGCAAGGACCAAGAGAAAAATCATGTGTGGACTCCTCCTTCAAGATATGGAAAACATCAGTCAGACCCCCCAAAATCATGAGATTTAAAAAAAATATTGTGGGTTTTGTGTCTGTATTTGATTTTTGAACTCCTCCTGCCTATCTCCAGAGGGGTGGGAAATGGGTGGGGGGGGTGGTGAGTGAGACAGTTAGCATTGCCCATTCTTTAAAATGCATTGAGTCAGATGATGATTTTGGTCCCCACTCTCTACCTCCATATCTGCCCATCCCCTGCCCAGCAATTAATTCTTCCCCCAACCTCCAAACCAATCCTGTCCCCAGTCACCGCATCAGTTCTACTCTTCATCAGGTCAGCTCATCTCTCCTCACCCCCTCAGTTCATCCCTCACCCAACCTCCACCCCTATCAGTTCAGGCCCCTCAGTCCCATCTCTGGTACTGTTGGGGCTCTTTAGTCCCCTCTTCCTAAGGTGACCAGATGCCCCGATTTTATAGGGACAGGCCCAATTTTTGGGTCTTTTCCTTATATAGGCTCCTATTACACCTCACCCCATCCCGATTTTTCACACTTGCTGACTGGTCACCTTACCTTTCCCAGCCCTTTTGAGAGGAGCCATCACTGTTGCTTACAGGAGGGAAGGAGGGAGCGGAGCTGCTCTAAGCTGCTGGGCTCTTTCTGCTTCCTCCTCCACACCTCTCCTCCTGTGAGAATGGCTTCAGGTTGCTGAAGGGAGAGGAAGGGGTGAGAGCTCTTCCCATAACAGCTCTGATTGTTTGGGCTGCACCAGAAGGCAGGCAAGTGGGGTAGTCAGTTGATGATGGAGTTATCCCTCAGCCAGGGTTCAATTCCCTAGGGTTGGAGCTTCTCATGCCATCACGGGATGGGCTCTAGCTTAGCCAATATCCCATCAGTCTTGAAAAAATAGCGAGAGCTGGCAGTGCTGGTGTTCCAAACATGCATACTGGGTTGGCCACTGCTGGGGAGGTGGACGGAATGCCTAGATTGAGAATCCCACTTGGGCTCAGGCATGCAGAAGGGCTCTGAGCAGTTCATTAGCTGTGAGATGGTATCTGAACTTAGGTGGCTTTGTGCATAACCACTGCCAGAAATGTAGGCCCCTTGTAGACTAGTACTTACAGGCATCCGACGAAGTGGGTATTCACCCACGAAAACTCATGCTCCAATACGTCTGTTGGTCTATAAGGTGCCACAGGACTCTTTGATGCTTTTACAGATCCAGACTAACATGGCTACCCCTCTGATACCTAGTACTTACAGGGTTAGGCTGCAGCTGTGCAATGGTTTTGAGACTGTTAGTGATGCCTAAATGTTAGACATAAGCATCTAAAGAGGCAGTTCAGCACCTAATTACATTAGTGAATCTGGCCTTAAGTGTTTGTGCAGTGACTTGTACAATAAGGCCTCAATCTCCTATGGGCATTTGAGGCACTACTGTAATATAAATAATAAATATATTGCTGAGGCAATCCAAATAACACTGCTGACATATATGGTATGGACCTGGTATACATTAAACCATGCTACTGTATCCTTGCTGTTCATCAGGGGGTTAATTCTTCAGCTCAGGGAGTGCCTGTAGCTGTTACTATCAGGGGCATACTGTTGTAAAAGGTCAGGTGACTGATCCCATGAACTGAATAAGAGAACAGAAGGCAGTGTCGGTCACTCAGGATATGTCTAAATTTGAGCTAGGAGGTGTGATTCACAGCTTGCATAGACGTACCCCCTGCTAGCTATGCTTGAGCTCACACCTAAAACTAGCAGTGTGCCCACAGCATCATGTCTACCTGAGTACATACCCAAGTGGTTGGGCAGGATTATACTCAGGGTGGTTAGCCCATGTGGATTCCTGTGCAGAGACACACTCTACTATTTTTAGGCACTAGCTCCAGCTAAACTAGCACAAGTACATCTAGGTATTCTGGGAATCAAATGTAGATGTATCCTCAGGAGGAGAGAGACCAGTGGGAGGTTAGGGTGACTAGGTGTCCAGTTTTTGACTGGAACACCCCATCGAAAAGGGATCCTGGTGGCTCCAGTCAGCACCGCTGACCAGGCCTTTGACTGTCCTTTGGCGGAGCCACGCAACAGGGTTGGCAGGCTCCCTGCTAGCCTCCATGCTGCACTGCTCCTGGGAAGCAGCCACCATGTCCCCCCTCTGTCTCGTATGCGTAGGGGCAGCCAGGCAACTCCGCACACTGCCTCGTCCACAGGCGCCACCTCTGAAGCTCCTATTGGCAGTGGTTCCTGACATTCTGCTGCTTCCGGGAGCTGCTTGAGGTAAGCGCTGCCCGGAGCTTGTACCCCAATTCCCTGCTCCAGCCCCAGTCCTGTTCTCTCTCCTGCCCTCTGAGCCCCTTGATTCCAGCCTGGAGCACCTTCCTACACCCCAAACCTCAGCCCCAGCCCCAGCCCCAACCCAGAGCCTGCACCCCCAGCCAGAGCCCTCACCCTGCTCCCACCCAACCCCCTGCCCCAGCCCTGATCCCCCTCCCATCCTCCAACCCCCTCGTTCCCAGCCAGGAGCACCTTCCTACACCCCAAACCCCTTATTCCCAGCCCCACTCCAGAGTATGCACCCCCAGCAAGAACCCTTACCCCCCCACTCTGACCTTCAGCCCAGAGCCCCCTCCCACACTCTGAACCCCTCAAGCCAGGGAGCCCTCTCCTGTACCCTAATCCCTCATTCCTAACCCACATCAGAGCCCACATCCCCAGCCAGACCCCTCACCACCCCCCTGCATTCCAACCCCCAGAATGGAGCCCCCTCTCACACTCCAGCCCCTGAGCCAGCCTGGTGAAAATGAGCAAGTGAGTGAGGGTGAGGAGAGTAAGCAATTGGGGGTGGGGGAGTGAGCAGGGGTGGGGCAAAGCAAAGGTGTTCAGTTTTGTGTGAGTAGAAAGTTGGTAACCCTAGGGGAGGTGTCTTCAGAGGGGACCAGGTTCAGCATGGGAATGGCAGAGCTCGGCTGCTGTGGTAGAACTGGGGAGTTGAGCGAGACAGCTGGGGCATGAATAGGGTAATTGGGGAGCTCTGATACCTGAGCCAAAAAGGACGGTTTGAGGGGAGAAAGGGCTGCAGGAAAGCTCTCCTTGGGGGACTGGCATGAGGCCTTGGAAACAGCCAAGCGAGCTGAATAGGCTTTTACTGGATTTCTTGCTTACCTCCCGGAGGGGTGTGTATGTGGACTTTATGACTTACCTGGAAGACTAAGTCATTTAGAAGCACTGGAATCTGCTCCTCCAAGGGCAGAGACAAAAGTGTCTGGAGCCAGAAGAAGGAAACTGAGGCATGGTGTGCCAGGTACCAAGAGAGAGTAAAGTGATCTTGTTACACTGTTTCCAAATGGGAGCGAAGGGGCCTCAGTTTTTAGAGCAAGCTGCATTGGCTAAAAGGGTATTTTTTTCCCACTGTTAAATGTCTATATTCTTGGGAACTCATCCAAATAAAGTACTAAGTTGCCTGAATTTCAAATGACATTAATAAGAACCACAATGACATGGACAGCTGTGAGTATTACAACTAGAAATATTAAAAATAAAATTGACAGGGTCAAGCTCTTCACAAAGAGAGGACCAGATTCTTTCTCCAGTTGATCATGATGAACAGCACACTGCTCACTGTGTAGTCCCATTGGCCTAGATCATCACTACCTGTATTAAAACTACTAGAGGGGTAAAGAATTACTTGCAGAGGAGTTCTTGTCCTTTAAAAGAGGAACAGGAGAGAGGATGAAATGGAATTTGCCTTCCTGCCTGCCCCCCGTAGAAAAACCAGACTGCAACTTGGGATATCACATAGACTCTGTAATCCCTTCTATGGTTCTGGTGGCACTCTGTTCTCCATGGCTCACTGCTCACTGATGTTGGTAACTCCCGAAGCTGCTGGGGAGAATCCTAAAGTTACTATAGCTAGGGATGATAAACATTTCCCCCCCCTCATAAGTAGCAGGAGTCTGAAGAGATAATGATGTATATTTTTTCCTTCCCCTACCAACTTGACTGCTCTTGATCCTGTGGAGGAATGTGGATTTCAGACCATGGAAGAGCCCCCTGCAGTTTTAGGAAATAGAGAGTGGGACATGATGCTGCAGAAACACCTGAGTCATGTTACCACATAGATGAGACTTTTGTACTTTTGTACACAGAGGAACCTTACATGCCTTGTGGTTTGTTGTTGTTTGTTTTTGTTTTGAGCGGGTGAGTAGGAGGGGAGTGATTTGGCCCGTTGATCTCAGTGGATTGAGAAGTGAAGTATGACTGAATGTGAATAAGTTTGGCAGAATCAGGTCCAGAGTGTTTAACTGAGATTCCTGAAAATATCTAATCTGTATGTCAACCAAATCTTATCCTGTGGCTGCCTGCAGCCAGCATATGTTAAGTACAACTAAAGATGCTGTTATGTCACTGCCTCTTTCAAATTGTAGTGTATCGAGTCTCCTCTGACAGGGTTAGACAAGGTGATCATGTGTTATGTGAAGTGAAAGGACTGTGTTTAAAGGTAAAGCAAGGCCAAATTAAAAAAAAATCTATGTACCTCATCAGCCAGCCGCCAGAGGAATGCCCAGATATTGAAGAGTAGTCGGGGAGTGTATTTCTGAACTGGCAGATCTCTACTTTTAAATCCCTTAGTTCAGAATTTTAACTATAATTAGCAAAAGGCATCCATATGGTGACTTTTCTAGTCCCAGATGGGTAGTTGTCATCTTGCACATGATCTTTGCTTCTCTTTTGAAGTAGAAATGAGTAATCTTGGAAATATTAATCTGACATCAACTATATTTATCCTTCTGTCAACAGCGATGACACACTTTGATTTCTTTCCTGGCAGAATATGGCATGTGCTGCAGTGCAGAGGATTCCAGTTGCCATTATTTTCAGTGAAAAAAAGAATAATCCCTGGGAGCTATAAGTAAATTATCATGAAATAATGATACATTTAATCATCAAGGCCAAGAAAACGTAGTGATTTTAGGTGCCTGACTTGAGACACCTTGAAGGGGGTTGATCTTCAGGGTAGCACAATGGGCAGTTTCTGGAAATCAGGCCACTTCAACGTGTCTCAAATCAGGCACCTAAAATCACTAGTCACTCTTGAAAATCTTGGCCTATAACACTCTAACAGCTGTTCTGTGCATAAGCACATCTGTGTATCTGTTCAGACCTGTCAATCTGCTAGTGTGTATAGCTACATCTTAATTAGCAAACAAAAAAAAAAGTAGTAATAATATGCACCACCAGGAAATGTGTCTGCTTTTATCTGACTTATTTTCATCTTAACTTCTGAATTGGTTGCCCCTTAAGCATTTGTTTCTGCCCATGTCACTGTATCGCTTATTGTGAATTGACTACAGGCATCTTGTGAATTTAGACTTTGCATACATGGAGTCTTAATTTTAAATGTTTTAATGGACAAAATTCCTTTTATGCTAGCTGGTATGTTTGTGCACACTGCCTTCCTGTGTGTCTGAAATCCTCTCTCCTGCTTGTACCTGGATCATGTTACAGGAGCCTGGTGACCTCTGAAATGGGTAGACAAACTTGACATCCTTCAAACAAGGATTTCCGCTTCCCTCCAGAAATGGATTGCAGTTGTTTTTTTGTTTGTTTGTTTTTTTGGGGGGAGATGTTGCAGTGTGGCTGATTTTTACCACATACAATTAATTACTAACTGTGTTGTAGACCAGATTAGATCCACTAAAGTCAATGGAACCACGCTGCTTTTAACCCCATTTAACTGGGAGAAGGGAAACATATCTTTATCCAATGAGGCAAGAGAGAGACTCATGAAAACACTTGTATGGTCCCAAGTTTACGTAAGGCTGTATATGAATTCTGTCTCTTGGATTTGTCTCCTCCTCATTCCAGTTACAAAGGAAAGGGAGGTCTCTCTTCTAGCTCCACTAACTCATGTCTCTTTCAAACATTTCAGTTAAGGGAGATGGAAACATAGCAGAGTGCATGTGGATTAGACCCAAATTATAATTAGAAATACAGCTCCACTAGTGCCCCACCTGCTTATCCTCAAAATAAATGGTAAAATGTCCCTGACTGCAGTGATGTATTTCACATCTTGCTTATCATAGGGTTTATTTGGCTACACAATGGCCACATGTTTCTCGTAAAGCCTTGAAGAGTGTGTGTCACAGAGAAATCGTGGGTTTCCCAAGCATATTATTTAATAATGATGATAATTTAGCATTCAATCGTCAGAAGGTAATTTTAAGCTTCAGCTGTGCTCCTTGGATGCTTGACTAAGGAAAGTAATCTCATTGAGCTGTTATTTATACTAGTGACATGCATTAGTAGTGTGAATGTTGCAAGGGAACCCATCTCTGTTTATAAACAATATTTATTATGTGCCTTTCTTCCTAAAGCATCCCAAGACACTTCACAAATAAAACAAAATGTTACTGAACTGAAACCACAGCCAGGGCAATATGGCAGCAATAGCACTCAAGTCTTTAAATTTCAGGAGACAAAATGAAAAATACTGTAAATTCTCAAACTGAAATGACAGATTGGAAAACAATTAAAGCCCATATTTGCAGTACAATCAGCATTAAAGAAAATAGTCGTGTCAAAAATGTGTACAAATGTGGCACCCTCACTAGAGGTTATTTCTCCTGCTCCCATTTGGCCTCTTGCTCATTGAATTGCACACTATTTGTCAAGTTTGGGGGAAATTTTATATCTTGATGTGCAGAGAGATTTATGCTTGTATTTCCCATTAGTGTTAATGAGAGTTCACATGCAAAATTCCCTGAGTAGCAAGAGAAAAATGTAACCCCAAGAAGGCTGTAAATCCTGTTTCTTCCTTGAGCACTAACTTTAATCTGTTTACAGCATATAATTTAGAGATGACAAAAGTCTTTAGATTAAGCACATTTAAATCTTATAAATATTAAAATATAAAAACAGATATATAGTAAAGAGAAGTCAGTTTGAACACTCAGGAACAATTTAGAGTCCAGCAGCAGGTGGGCAGGGGAAGCATTACCTCTTGATGTCACCTACACTGCCTCAGAGGGATCCAAGCAAATTAGAAGGCATGTGATTGAGAATTGCTTCTCAAAAATTTGAAAGGAAAGGTACAATTAATGTCAATATGTAACAAATTAATTATACAAAGACTAATGCTCAATTATTTTATTGTGTCTAATTTGCTTCCATCACATTTGTGTCACCGAGAGTATCTGAAGCTACAATGCTGTTGAATTTATTTTTGACCCTGACTCCTTCTGCATATTTGTCTTTTTTGCTCAAGATCATTTAATAGGATTAAAACGATCTAAAAGAGGTGGTGTTCCACTGTGTTGTTCCTCCTGTGCTTTTGTCTTCTAGGGGTTCTGTCTTTCAAGGTGCTAAGAATCCTCAAGTCCCATTGCTTTTAAAGGTACCTGCAGGTACAATTGACTAAAGTTGCTTAGCTCATATAAAATAATTTAGGTTACCCCTAAGGGATTTAGGAATTTCTGCATATTTAGAAAATTTAGCATTAGTCAGTAATGCTTGCAAAATTATAGGTAGAATTTACTGGCCCAAACACAACATTGATTTGCCCATTATTTATCAGAATGATTAGTGATGATGATTTACTCCTCCATTTAAAAAAAATTGTCCTGGGATAGTAGGAGAGTAAAATTTTGCAAGGCTGCTTTGCTGCTATTACAGCCTGAATTACTACCTTTCCCTACTCTTAATTTCTTGTTTTCAAATATTTATTCCTTTTTTTTACCCCTCCCTCTTCATTTGACCTCTTTTCTCTATCATTGGGAGTTGCTTCTGTCACTTTCTTCTGCTTCTGCTATTTGCTGCATCACTTGACTGACCAGTTGTAATTTTATTATTTTTTGTGGTATTGCGAGCCAGCTCGTTTTGTATTCCTTTTAACTGAACATCTAAGCAGGCTATTATTGTCAACACCACACCAAGTAATGCAATCATGTTTTTATTTATCTCTGTCTGCTCCACCGTTTGCATTTTACTGAAAGTTACTTCAGATTTTTTTTTTTGGTAAACATAATTGGCTCTTGGAATGGGAAATTGTGCTTATTCCTTTTTTCTTTTCTTTTCCTTTTAATGGAATAAGTACTTTTCTGTTAAGATAAAATTGTAAATGGGATTGTTTTTGAAGATGTCTTTCTTGATCTTTGTATTTAGAAAGAAATAGGACCAACATCTCACTGCCTGGCTAGAAAACTTGATTGCAAATTAGAAATAGTTGACCAGATTCTCAGCTGACAAATTGGCACAGCTCCATTAAAATCAATGAAGCTATACTGACTGACACCAGCCGACAATCTGGCCTCGGAATTTAAAAATAATATGAAATTTTGTATGTGGTGCTTTTTTCAAACACTCATTGTCTTTACATTCATCAGTTTCAGTCAATATATCCTGCCATTCAGATAATCAGTTCCTCTGTACCTGAGAATGACTTGGCAAGCATTTCTGAAGGCACCTCTTTATCATAGTGACTGTTGGAAAGAGTATTCATATATCCTGTAGGTGATGTACGATTTAGATGTTAATCTGACATTGATTGTCCGCTGGCTCCTGTTTCTTTTTTGCTTCACTCAAATTCAGTTTCCCATTAATATGCCAAAGACATCTGATCACTCATAAGAATTCTTCTTAATTTGTTGATCTAGGTGTTTGTACACTAGGGGTTAGGTTGATCTAACTACAAAGCTTGGGGTGTCACCTTTTTTTACAGCCGTGAGTTATGTAGTTAGGTCAGTCTAAATTTTAAGTGTAGACCAGGTCTTGGTCTCTTATTAGCACATCTTTCTCCTTTTATGGGATGCATCTTCTTGAGCTGGGAGCTCCCTGCTAGTGGAAAAGTAATGTTTAGTTTTAAGATACACTCTCTTATGTTTGTGTATCATCTCATTTGAAACTCCCCCCAAATATTACTTACATAATAAAATGTGCACAAAATGTTGATTTGACAAAAAATATTGTTATATTCTTGTTTTTGTAATTTATGTTGGTGGAATTTAAAACGTGCCAGTTGCCTTGATTAACAAAATGTTTCCATTATCTAACTTTAGTATTTGTGGTGGTCAACGTGTTCCCTACAGTAGGAATGTTTGTATAACAAGGATTACAAAGGGGATTAGTTGGGAATCAGGAAGGGGCAGTCAAGAATAAACTATTACACTGGTCTACAATTTTTGAGAAGTCGTCTGCTTCAGAGATAAAATGTGATATTTATTATTTATTTTGATGTGCTGAATTCAAATATGACAATTAAAACATGTGATTGGCTACTGTTTTGAAGATATTTAAGTTTTTACATTTTATGTCTATGTATATTGGGTAGATAATAGAGTTTTAATCATACATTGTAAACCTAGGTCTTTTCATGTGTTTATGGTTGCTTTACATGATAATATTTCACCTGTCCTGTTTATGTAACACTTTAAAAATCAGCAAAAGGGTTATATAAATAAAATTTATTATGAAACAAAAGGCAAAAAACTATTATGTACATAGTTTAGTCCTATTCAGTGTCTACTTGGCGCTTCTTGGCTTGTCTCTTGTCGCTGTCCAGCAATAGTCTGCAAGCATTGATGGGCTCCATTTGCCCTGATAGCCTGCCAGGAGATTCCACTGCTGTAGTCTGGAGCCCAACAGCTCTGCCTTACTCTTGGGTAGTTCCAAATCCCTGACAAGTTCATTCCGTTCACCTTGTGTTATGAGATGTGGTTCAGAGGAGGAGGATGGGAGAAAATGTGGGTCCTGTGACATTGATGGTTCAGGACCAGAAGTTTCATCCTCTTCCTCTTTCTTGTCTGACTCAAGGGAGAATGATTCTGGTGCATCAGGAACCGGCAGTCCTTCTCCATGGGGCACTGGGCGTATAGATGATGGAATGTTTGGATAATGCACAGTCCACTTTGCCTTCTTTGACACACCTTTCCCAACTGGAGGCACCATGCAGAAGTAACAATTGCTGGTATGATCTGTTGGCTCTCTCCAAATCATTGGCACTGCAAAAGGCATAGATTTCCTTTTCCTGTTCAATCACTGGCGAAGATTTGTTGCACAAGTGTTGCAGCATATGTGTGGGGCCCACCTCTTGTCCTGATCTCCAATTTTGCAGCCAAAATAAAGGTGATAGGCTTTCTTAACCATAGTGGTTCTACTGCGCTTTGTGATGCAAAAGTCACTTCACCATAAACATAGCAGAAGTTATCTGCACTCTTCACACAAGTACGAGGCATCTCTGCTCACTTTGGCTAAACAGAAATGTGTCCCTTTGCAAAATCAAACACTGACAAATAAGAGAGCACAGCACTGTATGATTTCTAGCGCTGATATAGGGCAATTTGTTCAGCAGAGTGATGTAAGCTTCGTTATGATTGCATCATCCATGATCTAGGAATAACATGATGCAATTCATATCATGTATGACGCAATACCAGCTTCAGATTGCATCATTAATTGTTTTGCCTCAAAAGCAAGTACTGTCCAAACCCAGTCATAGATTTATTCATAGATCCAGTCAAAGATGTATTTTAGTCATTTCTGGTTTAAATTGAGATCCCTTCCCTTTATAACTCACTTATCCTCCGCCATTCCCAAGTCAAGGGTCGTATATACTGACCCAATAGCATATCTTGAAAACTAGAGCCAATCAACAATTTTAAGCATCATTTTCGTTCTCAGTGACCCAGAATTAGTAAAGTTGGACTACATTTATTTCAGAATCATTTTGGCTATAGAGCAGTGTTATGTGAAAGTATCATTTCTTTTGAGAAGACAGGGTGAGGTGGGGAGGATGTTTATACATAACCATTATGTCTGACACTACAAGAACCCACTCTGTTATCCAACTGTTTAGCACTTTGTTATATTGTCACTTAAATATAAAATTGGCTTGTGGATGTTTAGGTTTTACAAGGACAGATTGTGTATAAAGATAGCTTGGAGTGATTCACTTAGTTACTAATAATATATTATCCATAGGATGTGGATGAGGTGCTTTTTACAGCCTGACTGTTTTTTGTTATGGGATTCAAAGTCAAAATATAAGAGTAGTTGTACTGCAGCTGACCAACAACCATTCTTGTCCAGTGCCCCTGTCTTCAATAACAGCCAGTTATTGTAAAAAGAAACCTCTAATGCACCTGTCCTATTGTGCAATACTTTATCATTGGAATAAGCTTCATTCCAGTTTGTGATCATTCTATACCTTGATACTGGTTATATGTCCAGATGCCATGGTGATAGAAGCATAAAAGATCTCAATGGTGAATTTAATTAAATATATCAGCAATGAAAGCCTGAATGTGTAAACGGTACAATTGAGGTTGTGAAATTTATATGTAGGGGTTGGAGGGATGACTAGGTGGTCTGTGCGTGAGGTCCTAAATACATAGATTTCCTGGAGTCAAAGGTTCATATAATAGGCAATATTGAATTAGCTCTTAATCTGTCAGAGGAAATGTGGTGCTCTTCAGGATTGTGAGGCACCTCAACAATACTTGCCCTTAATGTGAAGTGTCTTTTCTGCACGTGTTGTAGCTCAGCTCCCTGAAACCAACAGCCTCTGGTAACAAGAGCACTGCATTCCAGGCCTCCACAGACCTCAGTCTTTGTGCAGGTTAATGATAGGTACGTACCAGCCCTCAAATCCTTGGAATATTCTCTATAGTGCCCAGCCCTTAGCCACTGGGCAGACACAGGTTTGCTGCCCCCAAGGGAACAATATACACACAGCTTGCACATTACAGGTCCAGATTAGCTCCTTTATAATATCTCAGTACTAAGATATCTCAGTACTAAGATATATTTCTAGTGAAAACAATGATATGGTGATTATCAAAAGCTAAGATGTAAGAGATTGTGAGTAAGGATAATGATTATATATAAAACAAAAGTATTACACATTTTATAGACTCTAAATCCTTGTCTAAAGTTTATCTATGTAAAGAAATCTCCCAGTGTCTCCAGCAAACCTGGCTGAGATCTTTCGTTCGTGAATACACAAAGCATTGACTTTTTTGCTTCCTCAGTGAAGGATGAAGGATAAAGAGAGATCTTTTGCCTTCTCCTTATGACCCCTGCCCTCCAACTTACATTGTTTATCTCCAGAGTGAAGATGACCTCCCAGGTCTATTCCCTGGCATGCTGACTTCATGTTGACTTCACATTCTCATGTTGACTTTGCATGCAAACGGAGCTTCCATTGTGCTTAATTTGCATGATAATCAAGGCAGACAGGTGAATGCACATCCCTTTGTCTGGCAAAAACCTGGTTGTCAACCCTGAGTGAATTCAGACTGTAAAACATATTTTACAGTAGATATACATAGTATCAGTAGATACATTTCACAATGGCAATGGTCATGAATATCATCCAAGCTTTCATTTAAGGTCTCCCATAATATACTGTATAGATAAATACTATCAGTCACGTGCTAGGTGTAGTGAGTTTTTTGGGCCTGATAGGAATTGCTGTCATAGAACTGTGAACCCTTTGCCAATTAGCATTTAGGAGGCTTTAGGGTCACAGGAAGATAAATTGTATTCTATATAGTTTGCTATGTGTGGACTCCTTCTCGTGTCCTTATTCCAAATTTCCTCTATCCCCCGTTGTTTTGCATCAAGCTGGATGAACAGTTCACCCTCTGCCTCAGGGGAGTTTACATTCCGTTCAGATTCTGTTCCCTGTATAGTTGTGAAAGTGCTTTGTGGTCCAGAATGCAAGTTGCTATATATATATAAAATCTGATTGTTTAGAAAAATATATTTAAATCATCTACAGTTAGGTCAAAATGGTGTAGGGTAAATCTCTGTGCACCAATGTAGTCCTGTAATATCTCTGCTTTAGGAATAGCTAGATTCAGAGGAGAGAGCCCAAAATATGCATGGGGCAAGATACATGTTATTTTCCATCATCCTGTTTTTTAAATGGCTACTAGCTCTTTACTGCCACAGATGCTATAGGCTAGCTCCTTTCCCTTGCTTCCTGCTACCACCAGAAGGTATTTCCCAAGAAGCTGAAACAGTAGCTGGGAATTAGAAAATTTGATCTTGAAAAGTAATCTAAAAAGTAAAGTGATTTAATTAAAAAAAGGCAATTGAGGCTTTAGGCTCTAAGATTTTCATTTTCTGCCGGGTGTGGTGTGCCAGAAATATGGTAACACCCACACTTTAATTAAACTAAATTTCCAGGAAAATAACAGAAAATAAAAAAGGGACTAGTTAGAAACTCAGAATGGCCTCTAATCTTAAATAGATCATTTTAACTTAATGAATCAGGTGGCCACCGAAAACTTAACTCAAAGGCCTAATTAGGGAAGAGTCTTTGGGGGAGATTTTTGGAGACACAAGTGGAAGTTAGATGCCCATCTCCTGGTGACTGGGAAATTAAGATACTGGTGATGGTAGGATATGAAAATTGATGGTACAGTGTCAGTTCCAGTACAGTAAATACTTTGATTCTATATGAGTAAAACCCAAACTGAAAATTATATATTAAAATTTGGAGTTGACAAAATTGCCTTAAGTATTGACAGTAGAAAAGGAAAGAGGGTTGTAAATAGGCTGAGATGCCTCGGACTCCCTTCTCTTCATCATCATACAGTCTTTCAAGCTATCTCTATTAGCACAGAACCATCCAACATGGTACATTGTGGCAACAGTCAAGGGGGTTGCTACTAGTTGTGATGTATGCCCCAACTTCACAAGTTCAGATCAAGCCCATAGGGAGTTCTAGTCTATAGATTATTGATAAAATAAACTAATACTTCACATTTCCTCTTCGCAGTGATGCCTCATTTATAGGTATTGGAGTCTATCCTGATAACTGGGGTTTGTGTATTGAGAAAATATAGTATATCAGTGAAATATCACATGAAAAATTAATGCACTAAGATTTCCCATTCAGCATATCTGCTTCTAAAACCTCCATGCTGTACCTCAGCTGTTTGTTTCTAATAGTTATTGCTGCTGAGCCAAGTAACTTTCTAGGGTGGAATTCACCCTGTGCACACAGTAAGCATAAGGCACATGTACAATTTTGGTGCCACTTATGCCTTATTTTGAGTGGTGCATAGGCCCTCTGCACAAGAGTGAATGCCACTTATACTGAATAAGTGTTCATAGTGCTTTACAGGTATAATAAGACAAGTATCCTGGCTCAAGGTACTTAAAACTGAGCTTAGCTGTTTGCAAACTTTTGTTTTCATACTCCTTTTATAGAATAAAAGATTAAGGTGGGAGTTGTCCTGACTCAGCTCCCATTGACATCAATGGAAGTTTTACCATTGATTTAGATGTGAGTAAAGATGCAGTGCAGAACACTTTTGAAAATCCCATCCTAAGAGTCTGAATCCATCTACATTTTTATCTCAAAATATTTAAACCATTAAAAATCAAAGATCCTTCCTGCAAAGATTTTAATCCAAAAACAACTCATGTCTATTCAGTGGAGATAAATTGATATTATAATATATATACTGGTATAGGCTTGGGGATAAATATTTTGGGGGATCCCCATTCAAGTTAATGACAAAAAGCCTACTGTCTCTAGTATTTCCACATTGATGTCAATGTGGTGAGATTTAATGTTTGTGGACATGATCTAACTCCAATTAAATTCAATAGATAGACTCCCATTGTTTTAATCAGAACTGATTGGCCCCATGAGAGAGAATCCTATAATCATATCTTTGTATATGGTCAGGAATCCCCTCAATCAGTGACCAGCCACAACTGCATTTTAAAGGGAGAGTTAAAATTAAAATGTTGAATAACAGGGACATTTTCAGAAAATATCTTGAAAGCAACAAAATGTATTAGGGTACTGAGAGAGTTTGTTTTTTCAGCCTTCACTTAATTCTAATCCCTGTCATTTCAACTCTGAGTAAGGGAAGTGGCAGTATAGGTCTTAGTATCATGCAATAAAATGTAGTCATAACTTATTCATGCAGGATTTTCTTCTTTGTGTCATTTCGCTATCTAAAGTATTTGTTCTGAAATTCTTTGGAGAACTCAGGTTAGAAGAAACATGACTGGACATAACTGCATAGTTAAATAATGCCTAGGTTGTCTTATAAAAGCCAAAGTGGCTAGATGAAGCAAAGAACACTGCATTAAGAATTTCCAGTAGTTCATGTCAAAATGATGCTTCATCTGCTAGTTAGCTCAGAATATGTTACTCGTCAATTAGAATTTTTTCAAAAAAATAATTTAATAGGCAAATCATTATATTGTACAAATAGAGCTAAATTCTTATTCAGTTATACTGGTGAATCTGGATTAAAGCTAATGGAGTTAACCTGCCTTTACATTGCTGAATCCAGATCTTGTGAGTCACAGCCCAGAGCTTCAATGACTGCACCACCCTACTTCTCTGTTTTATCTTAAAGAATGTATAAAAATCCTGGCTTTTTGTTGTAGCTAACAAATATATTTTCTCACTATCGTGGCAAATTTAATTAACTAGAATTAAAGAAAGGAAGGGCAATGCCTGTGTTAGATTAATAACTGAACTATTTGAAGAAAGATGGGCTAGGTAGGGTGAAGAGAAATAGTTTTCATAAAAGAAAAGGGAATTTGTTTATATCTGTCACCCTCTGTCAGTACTTTCAGAAGAAAATAAGTTATTGTGTCAACATATCTGTTGACCTTTAATTAAAAAATAGTAACTGAAATGTGTTGTCCAAAAACAGGACTAAGGAAAAAGTTTGCAGAAACTGTCAAACTTCATTGGACTGAACTACAGTTTCCCCATCCAAACCAGAGATAAACATGTGAGAGGTTGTCACCCCAGAAGGAGGGTCCACCTGATGTGCTGCAGTCCCACTGAGCCCACTTGTCCCATCAGCCTGGGTCTCTGCCCCCGCCCTTCAGGCTCACCAGCCCCCTTCCAGCCCACACATGGATAGGGATACGCCCAGCTGTAGAGTCACACAGAGTCTACAATCAGCTCTGTGTGGGAGGATTCAGCTCCGGGACTTGCCCAGAACTTTGGTGCACACCCCCTTTGGAATGTAAACCCAAAATTATATTGTCCTGTGTTGTATAGAAATGTATAGGGTGTAAGCTCATGAAATTCACCTCTTCCCTCAATGTGGAGGAAGATATGCACAGCTTTTTGCGCCTCCCCATTATGAATTTCACAAACTGGGTTTTGTAATAAAGAACAAGTTTATTAACTAAAAAAAGGTAAATTTAAATTTTAAGTGACGACTATAAGAGATAGCAAACAGAACAAAGCAGATTACTGAGCAAATAAAATGAAACATGCAAACTAAGCTTAATACACTGAAGTATACTGGCCACAAATAATAATCTCTCACCCTAAATGTTGTTTCAAGCAAGTTACAGAGTTTCTTGAAGGTAAACTGCACTGCTTGCAGCTTAAATCTCCAGGGATTCCTTTTATAGGCTGATCTGTCTCACCTGGGCTCAGTCCCTGCCCTCCCCCAGCTTAGCTCCTTTGTTTCTTCAGGTGTTTTAAGTAGTCTTCCTTCTTGGGCAGGGAGGCAGTGGAGAAGAGCCTCGATTAATTCACCACCCAGTCTTAAATAGGATTTACATATGGTGGGAACCTTTTGTTTCACAGTCTGACCCCCACCCCTCTTTTAATAGAAAAACACTGGAAGCCCAAGATGGGGCTCTAGTACCAGGTGACTTGATCACATGATTCTTCAGTGTCAAAGCAGCAACCCAGGAAGCTTCTCAAGAAGGCGAGAGATTAGTATCTTCAAAGTCTTATTGTTCTTCCTAATGGTCCATTCAGGCTAATTGTCTACTGCCTGGTGGGCATTTCCTAAATGCAAACAAATGCTTCTGCAATTGATACAGAGCTTATATTCCTATCTTCAGATATAGCAGTGATGCATGCATACAAATAGGATAATCAGATTCAGTAAATCATAACCTTTCCAATGTTACCTCAGTTATGTTATATTTATATCATAAGCATATTTCTATGAAGAATATGAGGCATAATGTGACAAAACCATTACGGAGAATTTTGGTTTCTTGACCCGTGAAGTCATAAGTGTTTGAAATTGTGGGGTGAGTTTCTGGCAGGGTGAATAGATTCCATCTAGAAAACCTGCCCCTACAGAAGACAGACATTTAGTTCTTCTGTTCTGATTCATTTCCAGAGTGAGGTGCTCATGTTTTCTGAGGAACACTGATAGCTGCTAAATTGCCTATGTGCACACATTTCTTGTACACAGAGCAAAAATAATTTGGATTAAGGGGCCTGTTCAGAAGCCTATCATTAGCCAAATTATGGGTGCAAAGTGATCCTGGTTTTGTAGGGTTTTTGCACTCATTTTGCATGCACTTGTATGCTGAGTCAAAATATGGCCCATGTTGATTATAAATAGGTGTATACCATTGAGCTATAATTGAAAGGGCTAAGAGGAATTTTGAAAAAAAGGGGGAAAAGGTGGCCAAAATCGCACAACAAATAACTAGAAATTCTTTAAATATACCAGAGTACCCTGTGGGAGATCCAGAGAAACTAAATGAAGTCTTTGCTATCAGTTTTCACCATAGATGATGGAAATAAACCTATACCAAGGTTATTCTTTATAGGTAATGAAGGTGAGGCATTATTCAGGGTAAAAGATGTATAAAAAAGAAGATTGATCAACTTGAGATATTCAAGTGCAATCAATCATGAGAAGTGGCTGGTACAGTATTTATCTGAGTGTTCTGATGGAACTAAACACAAGTAACTGAGCTGCTCACAAATATAAAATTTATCATTACAATCAGCTGACGTGGCCAATGTTGCATCTATCTTTTTAAAAGGTAATATAGGTGATACTGGGATGCTGTTAGATTTCAGAATAATTAGGAAAGAACATCATTTAAAGAAATCCTGAGTACAAGCTTTTGTAAAGATAAATTATGGCTTTCAAACCTGTACCTAACCTTTTTCAAAGAAATCTAACAAAACTGTGGATAAAGTACACACATCTATGACTTATTGGGACTTTCAAAAGGCTTTTGATATCATTAATCACAAAAAGCTGTTAACGATGAGTTAAAAGATGAAGTTCTGTGTTAAGGGATATAAACCATTAACTAGTAATGAATAGCCAAGTCTCAAAATGCCAGTTTACGCTAGATGAGGTTTTAGCCCATTGATTAGATTTGAATGGTGACTGAGATCAGTAATAGATTATTAATACAAACAGAAATGTTGCAAATGGTATTATAGGTTCCCTAGTGGGTCAGCCAAGAAGACAACTGTCATTTAAGTGAGTACCTGGGACTCCTGCTTCTTACTTGACTAGCCCAAGAATCCATCTAGACACCCTTCTTCTTGCATCTCCACGTTTCGCAATTGCATTGCTGCTATATACAGCACTGTAGATAGAAAATGCACATGCAGCTCTAGTGTGCACTTCATCCCTTCAACATGATTGTCAGACAGTGGGTGACAACTGACAAACCAGTTAAAGGTATCATCTGTGACTCAGTGAGTTTAAATAATTATACCTCGCCTCTGACATGTATCTGCATGCTGCAGGGTAAGCCCTTTTCAAACATCTCAGAGCACCGACTGAAAAAAGGAACCAAGACTTTTCAAGTTCTCTTGGTTGTTTTTCCACTCAGGTTGGTTTCAACATCTTTTTCATACATATGTTTTTTTACTAGTAGTTGTTAAGGAGACCATCACAGAGTCACATTTCATATGATTCTTCTGAGTCATTTTCCAAATGAAGTGCTTAGATTAACAAGGTGATAGCTGCCCAAGTCATAGATGCTAAGTGATGGATTGGGATAATTGGAGCAGCAGCTGGAATTTACAAGATTTTGGATAGGATGTGAAAGAAGAGCTCCATGCACCAGCCCTCTGCCGCTAATCCAAGAGACTCCCTAGGCCTGATCTACACTACAGAGTTAGGTCAGCATAAGGCAACTTATGTCAACTACATTAAAATGTAGCTCCTGCTCTTGTAACTCGCCCACTATTAACTCTACCTCCACAAGAGGCCTAGTACTGGGATGATGGAGTTAGGGTTGATGCAGTGTCATTGTAGACACTGCGTTACTTACATTGACTGTTGCTGCCTTTCAGAAGCCATCCTGCAATACCCCACACTGACAGTTAAATTGGGGCATGCATTCCTGGTGAGGACGCGCACTGCGGACACAGGGAGCATAGTGTGGACATGCAAAAGCGATTTAATTACTACAGGAGCTGCACATCAACATAACTTAGGTTGACTAAATTTTGTAGTATAGACTTCCCTCTAGTCTGTCTCTTCTCAATATTTCTCTTACAGCCTTTACTGTATGCATGTGTTCTCTGTTCATTTACTCTCTTATCTATGCTAATTTTTTTTGTTCTCTTCATCTCCCCCATTTCTCTATTGCCTTTATCTTTGTCTCCTTCTTTCACTCTCTCCTCAACTCACCTTATTCATTTTTTCACCCTGCCATTTCTCTGCCACCTCCTACCCCTGTTTCTGTTGCCCCACCTGTGTCCTCTTACTTTGCTTCTGCTCCTTTGCCTGACATCCTCAGGTCAACTTAGATATGCTCCAGCACTTTCAGGCTCCAGCCAAATTGCAGCCACTTGCCCCCTATTTTCCTTTTGCTGTACAGTAGATAAATTTGTTGCTACTGCATGAGGGGACTCAAGGTACTGAAGTCCTACTGAGAGGAAGTCATTGTGTCCAGGTCCCCCTGAAATGAGAACTAACGGTGTTGCTTTCTCCACCTTACCTGCCCTTGGAACCAATCAAATCTCAGGCCTGGTGAGAGTTCTTCCAAGTTAATCACACTGCTTTAAGCAATCAACTTTTCTAAATACCAGAAAAATAGCAGTCCCTTTGCCCATTGTGAACAGGTTTCACTGTATTTGTTTTGCAGGGGCATTCATATTCTAAATAAATAGCAGCACTGTCAGCCTGCAAAGGAGTTCTGAGACACAATCTTTACTGTTAACATACTGAGAAATAACATGAAGTTCCATATAAACTATGACACATGTCATATGAATGAGCCAGCTCACATTTGACTCAGAGACTTAAAGCATCATTGCCAAATGTGCCAAATACAGTAGGGTGCAGCCAAGCCATTACCCAACCCAGTCCTCACCATAGTGTTTGTTTTTTGGGGATGAATTATTTACACTCCACCATTTCCTTCTCCCTCCATACCTGTTTAAACTCTATTCAGGGTCCTACATCACATCAGCCCATAGTTGTATTGAATTTACTAGCAGGCATTTCTAGTTACCCAAGAGCTGAAACATACAACCTCCAGGTGGTAGCACCTGGAGGCCCCAATCATGAACCCATTGTGCTAGACACTGTACACATGGTAATAAGAGAAAAAGACCGCCCCTGTCCCCCAGAGCTTTTAAATTTACTTTTTACTACAGACAGTATTTTCCAATGTTTGGGATATCTCTAGGGTTGCCAAGTTTGGCTGGCTGAATTCCTGGAGGTTTCATCACATGATATTATCTTTAATTAAAGTTTAGTGCTTAATTCCTGGAGACTACAGGACAATCCTGAAGGGTCGGCAACCCTAGAAATCTCAGGTTGGTATAGTAAAGGCAGTCAGTTCCCTTTTCTGTAATTCATTCCTAGTCAGTTTCACTTTCCAGGTTTCCAGTGTTGTAAGGTTAGGGTTAAATAATATAAATAAAATAAATCTAGATCTTTTATATAGTGTGTTTCATCATTAGATCACAAAGCATTTCACAAAGGAGGTCAGTATCATTATTCCCATCATACCAATGGGGAAACTGAAGAGACTTGCCCAAGGTCACTCAGCAGGCCAGTGACACCACTGGGAATTGCACTGAGGTATCTTGCGTCCCAGTCCAAGAGCCTACTCACTAGACCATACTGTCTCCCCTCCAAAAACCACTTGGGGGATTTTTGAATTATTCTGACAACTGTTTCCTTTGAATTATTTTTGAAAGAAAGAAACATTTCAGTCAGGGCTGACGAAATCCTAGTTTAACAAAACCTGCAATTGTCACCTGACAGCAATGGTCACTTGAATAGATGCTCTTCCCCCTAAATGATCTCACTCTCTGCCAGTTTGGAGAGTCAGAAAGTAGGAATGGGAATGGAAGTCAGCTCTCCCATGTGGCCATGTTGAGCTATTATACTAAACCCTTGGATAACCAGCAGAGTTTTATTTTATAGATGTATCTAAGCTGCTTACTGAATCAAAACTATACTGAGTTCTAGTTGGAAATTGTACACTTATTTTCATAGACTGTGAATCAGGTGCTTCCCAACATCTGAATGAGCTTATTCCCAAAGTTTACAAGTCTCTCCTCACAAAATGGGATGGGCAAGTAGTAAATCAATTTTCTCAAGAATGAAATGTCAAGCTTTAGCATTTCTATTTAAAAAGGTGTGTCAGTGTCTTAACATTTTATAAAGGTTGCACTGAATACTCTTTTTATAGCTGTAATATCATTTACTTGGCACTTCATAAATAATAATTTGCACATGAAGACCACTATATTGAAGTGCACTTAAGATTATCTGGATGAATGAATACATCTGAATTTTGTGTATCACAGTGGGAGATTGTTAGGTTGCTGAATAGAAATGGAGCTGATTAACAAGAACTGCATAACTTCGGATGTAACTACTAAATACTCATTGTGATCGAATAGGGGAGAGGGACAGCCTGACATTAACCCCCCCTCTTTTTCCTCCTCTTCCCCGCAAAGCAAGCAGGAAGCTCCCAGGCACAGCTCCAAGGCAGAAGGCAGGAGCAGCACATGGCAGTGTGGGGAGGGACAGCTGAACTGCCAGCAATTGATAGCCTGCTGGGCAGCTGTCGCACAGGGAACTTAGCGGAGCGGGGAGCTGATAGGAGGGCTGCCCGTCCACCCTGATTCTAAGCCCCCACCTGCTAGCTCCAACAGGCTGCTGTTTCTGCAAGCAGTGGACAAAGCAGACGTCTGCCAAACAATGCAAGGGAGCATTGCACAACTTTAAAGGAGCATGTTCTCTAATTGATGAGCAGCGTAACAACAAAACAGGGACGACTTTAAGTGAGGAGTTACTGTACCATGTGCTTTATTGAATATAAGATATGATTTTTTCCCCCAGTAATAGTTTTTGTCTAAAGAAGTAATACTTCACTTTTAGGAGACTGGTCACTAATTACCACTTCCATTGTTCTTGAGGGTACACAATTGCACAGTCTGCACGTATATCGGTCCTGCTGAGGTGACATGGTTGATACACCAGGGATTGCAAACTGGCACCCTATCTGAGAGTGGGAGAATCAAATGTTTCAATCCCAAGAGAGAAACTTGAGAGCCCAAGTCTGAGACCTCCAGGGGAAACCAGGAGGGCTCAGAGATACAGTTCATCCAGTAACTGTGACAACAAACAAAATGTTAAAAGCCCAGTTAAAGTTGTTCATCTGGTACAAGTGTACTGAGAAAAAGGTTTCAGAGCAGCAGCCATGTTAGTCTGTATACGCAAAAAGAACAGGAGTACTTGTGGCACCTTAGAGACTAACAAATTTATTTGAGCATAAGCTTTCATGGGCTCCAGCCCACTTCATCGGATGCATAGAATGGAACATATAGTAAGGAGATATATGTACACATACAGAGAACATGAAAAGGTGGGAGTTGTCCTACCTACTCTAAGAGGCTAATTAATTAAGATGAGCAATTATCAGCAGGAGAAAAAAAACTTTTGTAGTGATAATCAAGATGACCCATTTCAGACAGCTTGACAAGAATGTGTGAGGATACTTAACATGGGGAAATAGATTCAATGTGTGTAATGGCTCAGCCATTCCCAGTCTCTATTCAAGCCTAAATTGATGGTATCTAATTTGCATATTAATTCAAGTTCAGCAGTTTCTTGTTGGAGTCTGTTATTGAAGCTTTTCTGTTGCAAAATTGCCACCTTTAACTCTGTTACTGAGTGACCAGAGAGGTTGAAGTGTTGTCCTACTGGTTTTTGAATGTTATGATTCCTGATGTCAGATTTGTGTCCATTTATTCTTTTACGTAGAGACTGTCTGGTTTGGCCAATGTGTATGGCAGAGGGGCATTGCTGGCACATGATGGCATATATCACATTGGTAGATGTGCAGGTGAATGAGCCCCTGATGGTGTGGCTGATATGATTAGGTCCTATGATGATGTCACTTGAATAGATATGTGAATAGAGTTGGCATTGGGCTTTGTTGCAAGGATAGGCTCCTGGGTTAGTGTTTTTGTTCTGTGGTATGCGGTTGCTGGTGAGTATTTGCTTCAGGTTGGGGGGCTGTCTGTAAGAGAGGACAGGCCTGTCTCCCAAGGTCTGTGAGAGTGAGGGATCATCTTTCAGGATAGGTTGTAGATCTTTGATGCACTGGAGAGGTTTTAGTTGGGGGCTGAAGGTGACAGCTATTGGCGTTCTGTTATTTTCTTTGTTGGGTCTGTCCTGTAGTAGATAACTTCTGGGTACTATATATTCCATTCTATGCATCCAATGAAGTGGGCTGTAGCCCATGAAAGCTTATGCTCCTGTTCTGTTCTTTTTGAGAAAAAGGTGGCTCACGGAGTTCCTTTCGTCTTCTCCTTTCCATTTCTCATTCTTTCACTCACAAAGTGCAAGGGGGAGCAGAGAACCAACATGGCAATGTTAGCTGTTTAAAGAATCTGTGATCAGAGTGAATGATTCCAAATCGTATTACTTACTAGTAGATGAAAGCCCATGCTGCTGCACAGGAGTTACATTTGGGCCAAGTAATCAACCATCTGTGCTCTATATTGGATACATTTTTCTTTAGTATTCTCCATCTTCTAGGTTCTCTGTGTCCAGTGACTGTAGCTTTCTTTCTTGTCATTGTGTGTGGCCAAAGCATAGAGTGGTGCTGGTAATGGTGCCACCATATCCCATCACATATGGGAACTGTTTCTCTTGTGCCCAATTCTGTATAGCTTGGAATCAGACTATTTCAGTATTTGTGGCAGGCCTTCACACAAGTATGCCTGTGTACTGTTCCACTGAACAGAGTAACAGGAAACATGCTCACAAAACACAGCAGCGATAAATATAATAACACAGCATAAAGCAGCGAACAGTGAACAGGAAATCATAAAGAGGCAGTAAAACCACATAGGCAGGTAGTAGTTTGAGGCTCTTGTGTCCATGCGCTATGTTGTAGTGAGCAATATTGCTGTTCGTACATGTTGCCCAAAGTAGGTTGACCAGATAGCAAGTCTGAAAAATCGGGACAGGGGATGGGAGTAATAAGGGCCTATATAAGAAAAAGCCCCAAATATCGGGACTGTCCCTATAAAATCGAGATATCTGGTCACCCTACCCAAAAGTGTGTAGGCAGAGCTGTCCCTGGGCTGGAGACACAACCACCTCTTTGTTACCCCGCAGAGCTGTTACTCCCACCTTCTCTGATGAACTGTCACATTCCAACTGCCAGAGAACCTTTTGGACTCCAACATTCCGTCTGGTTCTCAGAGTGCCCAGTGATTGAACTTGGTGCTATTGTCAACAAAAAGAGCTCTCAACCATGCTTGTGACTGTTTCCAGTGCTTCACATTGGCTCTACAGACATTCTAGGCTTCAAAGTGATATTAATGGCATCTTATTACATAGATTATACTGTCAAGTATCAGAGGGGTAGCCGTGTTAGTCTGGATCTGTAAAAGCAGCAGAGAATCCTGTGGCACCTTATAGACTAACAGACGTTTTGGAGCATGAGCTTTCGTGGGGTGAATACCCACTTCATCAGATGCGTGACATGCATTTGATGAAGTGGGTATTCATCCACGAAAGCTCATGCTCCAAAACGTCTGTTAGTCTATAAGGTGCCACAGGATTCTTTGCTGCTTTTACAGATTATACTGCGGTACAACCTAGAGGCATGGAGCGTATGTTGTGTCACTGACTGTTCACTCACATAACAGAAAGACCATCTATTTATAATCTAATGGTATGTCTTCACTGGAGCTGGATATGTCCAGCTCAACTAAATATACCCATGCTAGCTCTGACTGAGCTAGTGCACTTGAAGTAGAAACGTAGCTAAAGTAGTGGGAGGGGCTAGGGTTTTGGATGGGGTCATACTTGAGGCAACCTGTCACTTATACCATCCTGTCACTTACTCTGCGGTAGTAGCATGCTAGCTTGATCGGAGAGGGGGGGGGAAATCTGCAAAATGGCTCCTTTCAGCTCCAGTATAGATGCATCCTGTGTATACAATGATAGACAACAAAGATAGATACAACAAACAGATGGGAAGCACTCAGTGAAAAAATTAGACTGATTTTTATATTTCTCCATGCAATTTTGGAGATAAATACACAGGAGCAGGTTATGCCTGGCTCTTTCATGGGTGAGCAAGGTGTAGGCATAAATAGTCTTTTCCCTAAGCCCCTGAAGAGTCAGGTACTACTGAGCTCACAAGCACATGTTGTGCTCCTTACTAGAGGCCCCTGGGCTAGTGATATGTTTTGCCATTCCAACCCCTACTGTACACACACATTGTGACCGTTACAAAGGAGGCTCCCCATGTAGTTGTGCAAGGATCTCACTCTTCCTGTGCTCTGTGTATTCATAGATTTTTAAGGCCAGAAAGGACTATTACGATCATTTAGTCTGACCTGCGTAGCATAGGCCCTAGAATTTCTGGCAGTCCTGGGAGGCTTTGTGCTTCTTTGATTTTAAAGATAATTGGCCATATTCTGCTTTTACTAATCTTCCACTTTATTTGTGGTTTCACCACAAAATGAGTGAAATGTATGTGCCTAATAGTGTCTGATCTTAGAGGCTGGGGAGAGATCAATAATGGAGCCCACACCACACCTCTTGTAACATGCACTTCATTTACTCAGATTCCACTTTGCTATTTCCTGTGTAAAAGTTCAAACTACAGAAGGCACAAGCTAATTTCAGATATTACATATTTTTTCTATGCAGTGGTGCAAGCAGAAATCATTTCTTGCTGGTATTGCACTCATGGGAGGGAAACAAGGAGAGACACGTGACCTCCCCATGTCACCATCCATGTGACTCCTCTTTGCCCCCAACCTGGGGCCCCCTGCTCTCCCTGTCCTCTCTATTTCAGCATATGTACGACTTATTAAAAGACAAATGTTAAGTAGAACTGTATCCTAAACTGCTTTATGGTATTGTACCCAAACATTGCATTTCAATGGGGGATTCAACTTCCTTTACAGGAACAGACTCCTGAAACTCTTACCAGTCCACAAAAGTGGTCCATAGTCATGCAAATAGTCCCATTGTCTTCAACTGGATTGATCAAATGATTAAGCATTTACAGGATTAGGTTCCAAGTTTGTAAATTGTTGTGGATGAAACTGACAATGCCTGAGCTATCAGATCAGAAGGAGATTCATTTGAATAAAGGTGGGCAGATGTGTGATAAGTCTTAGATCTGTTGTTAAGATGAGGAGCATATTTTCAGTAAAGTTCTTGGCAGATGCCTGAGGCAGCTGTTTTAAGGCCATCAGTGTCCAGCATTATATTCTTCACTTATAGTTCTCTCACCCACAAACCTGAAAAATGAGGCATTTGTTTTCTTTGTTTTGCTGCTCCAGTTCCAGTTAACAAAATGTGTGTTAGACTAGTTTGGCAGCAAAGAAGAATTCTGTGTACACCTGGTTCCTGTAAGGCTGCAGAACTGGGCTGACATCAGAATCCAAACATCCTCTGGTCAGTGCAAACAGAGGCATTCCTCTAATGATTTGGACTTTATGTGATACAGTGTGGATATCATAGATAATTCAGACCAATGGGAGAAACAATAAAAAACACCGTTTAAACACCTTCCGTCCCTCCCTTCGCTCCTCCCATCTTGAGGACTCCTGACCAACATAATAGCACAATATATATGCTAACAAACTTAAACAAAGCCTTTGTTTAAGTTTGTTAGGCTATGTATTGTGCTGTTAAAGACATTTCAAGAATGAATGCCCTCCCTAGCCACATTCTGCTCCTTTAAGGAGCAGAGTGCAGCCCCAAGTCTTTCCAGTACCCTGTACCTGCTAAAAAATCTCTTGCTGGTACTGCATACTGGTGGGTACTGCCCTACTTGCACTCCTGTTTACAGGGGTATTTGTAGGCTTTGAAGAATTTGGTGCTTTTTATTATTAATTCTTTACAATATCAGTGGATAATATTTTAAGCATTTTTTCAATTTTTACCTATATAAATGTTTACAGTTGCACCAAATTATTGGTTTAAGTGTACTTTATTACTGATTTTAAATTTCACTATTGTGGGAAATTATGAGGGGTCAGACAATGGGGGGATCAGATAATTATTTAACAACAGTAGTTGAGATTCAAAAAGTTAAAGCTTTGTAATCATGAAAACACAAATTGTGAAATTCACAAAGTAAATATGCTTAAATCAAACTCTAAAAAGTCCTCAAACAGCATTTTCTTTCTTTATCCATCAGTATATTTCGGTTATCGATTGAAACATTTTTGTTGGGGTGTGTGTGTGTGTGTGTCTGTGGTGAAATCAACATTTATTGACATTTTACCAATAGAAATCGAATCCTTTCAAACCTAGCTATTTGGAACAGAATAGAAAATTAACTAACACCTCCTCTGTGCCCCTCTCCATACAACCAAGTCCATTCCAGCCACCTTACATTTTTTAGACGATTTTTCAGTCAATAATCTGATTCCTTTTTACCACATGCAAAACAATCAGCAAAACAACGGTGGTACATATACCAGTTGGTTATATGAAAATCTTCCTTTCTTATTCTTGGGACCCAGGCACAAGGTTATTAAACATTCTTCTTTTGCTTAGCATATGTGGTGTGGGTACATTGTCAATGCCCACATTCCTCCTCTTCATTATTCTCATCCTCTGTTCTCATCTCATTTAAAATGTCAGAATCTGTCACTTTTCTGCCAATTTCATGATGGCCTACATTGGCAAGCATCCTGAACTCTGCTGTACTGATTCCTGCAAAGGGAGAGGAGATGGCCTCTTGATGCTTGTCTTGGATGATGTCATTTTTGTCATTTGGTTCTTATATAGTTAACCCATGTTTTCAAGCCACCTTTTGTATGATTCTGGCTGATAAATTATTTTGGGTGGAAACAATACAACATTCAGTTTTGTCTACTTTCAGCCCCAAATCATGTGTATTGTAGAGAGGATTTGTTGAATTTGAGTTTGAACTTGACACTCCAGGTGGAACCCCAGACTACAAACTAAAATAATACTTTGTGTGGACTGATGCAAACAAAAACTACTTTATTTTATTATGGTGTTCTGTAGATAGAGAAGGTAACATGTCCAGTTCAGACTAGTTATTAGGGTGGGAATAGAAGTTCACAATTTCTACTCTCCAGCCGTACTGTCAACTCTTTTTTTTTTATTTGGTTGCATAAATCTATTGGTGATCTTTAGTGGAAACCATTTAACCATTGCTTGATTCATCAAATCAGTATTGCCAAGCATAGTTTTCCTGTTATAACTTCTGAAGGATAGTGTGGGTAACAAACAGAGCTGGTTAAATTTTTTTTGTTTGAAAGCTTTTTGACAAAAATGGCATCTTCACCAAAATGGAAACTGTGAAAAAATGACCTATTTTGACCCCCCAAAAAAAACATTCCCAGAAAAATAAACAAGAAAACCAAAAAATGTAGGTTGTCAGATTAAACTTTTTGGAAAAAAAATTGGCATTTGGCAACCAGTTTTTTGTAATGAAAACAAATTTTTCTTTCAAATTTTTCAATGAAAACTTTTATTTCATCAAAATATTTTGTGGGAACAAAAACATTTCCTGACCAGTACTTGTAACAAATGAACTGTATATTTCAGTCGCATATCAGGAGAGATGAACACACTAGTAAGGACTTATAAGCAAACAAAAGAATTCTCTCTGTCCTGTGTAAAGAATAACATGATCTGCCCACATTTGCAATTTTATAAACAAACCCTTCATGCTTATTGTTGCAGTCCCTAAATTAAGCAAAATTCCCACAGAAGTCAGTGGAAGCTTTGGTCAATTAAAGACCTCTCAGGACTGGCTAAGTAGCACAGTAAGATGCTTTTCTACAAACAAAAGACGGTGGACATTCAAGTGTGTAACCTGAACAATGTGAATTTTTAATTTTTTGACTAGTGTTTTATTATAATTAAATATTTGTATCATGGTAGTGCCTATGACTCCAGTCTGAGAGTATAATATTGTATTAGGTATTGCACAAAAGCCTATTAAAAAGTCAGTCCCTGCCCCAAAGAGCTTACAGTGTAGGTATGTGAACACAACAAGTGGACAAACTTAAGGCCATGGCTACACTAGAGAGTTGCAGCGCTGGTGAGGGGGTTACAGCGCTGCAACTTAGGATGTGGCCACACTTGCAAAGCACGGCCAGCGCTGCAACTCCCTGGTTGCAGCGCTGGCTGTACACCCGGTCGAGCCTCGGGTGTAGGGATTCCAGCGCTGGTGATCCAGCGCTGGTCAACAAGTGTGGACGCCCACCAGCACTTTTATTGACCTCTGGGGTATAAGGAGGTATCCCAGAATTCCTGTCCACAACAAACCGGAAGAAAGGGAGAGCTCGGAGTTCAGCCAAACTGCTTATTTAAAAAAACAAACACAGCTCCTGTTTGCTGAGCGAGTGGAGGCAGGCAGGGGAATTACTTTGGAATGTTCACAGCTGTTTGCTTGAAGAGAGAAACAGCACTCTCACATGGCAGAGGGGGAGGGGGAAGTCCATGTTCAGCAGTTGCTTATCTGGTCTGATGGGTATTTAGGAGTGCATAATTTGCATTTAGTGAATGAGAGAGGAGTGGGGGAAGGGAGTTAGAACTTTTAAAATGATTGAAGGTAGGCACTGTGTGTCTTCCAGTCCTTAGAACTTGCAAGGCAGGGAGCTGAGAACAGTGTCAACTCCAAAAATCCATTCTGTCTGTCTCCTCCACGCTCCCTGTCACATTCCACCCCACCCCCCTCTTTTGAAAAGCACGTTGCAGCCACTTGAATGCTGGGATAGCTGCCCACAATGCACCACTCCCAACAGCCCTGCAAGTGCTGCAAATGTGGCCACACTGCAGCGCTGGTAGCTGTCAGTGTGGCCACACTGCAGCGCTGGCCCTACACAGCTGTACGAACACTGTAACTACCAGCGCTGCAAAACTGTAAGTGTAGACATGGCCTAAACAAACGAGGAGATGAGAAGTGGAGGAGCATGTAGCAGCAGAATAAGCACAATCTGAGTACAGTGGCTACAGCTCACCACTTATCTAATCATTGTCAGGTGACTGTGTCTTGTAAGCAGCCTGGCTGACTGGCCGAGGTGAGTTGTAAGTAGGAACTGAAGACAGATAAGCGGCCGGCTCTAGGTTTTTTGCTGCTCCAAGCAAAAAAAATTTTGTCTGCCCCCACCCAAGCCCTGGGCTCTCCCCCCATAACCCACACCCCCTGCGGTCTCAGCTCTGGACCTCCCCAACCCGCACCCCCCTGCCACCCCAGCCCTGGGCTCTCTCCCACACACACCCTGTGCTGCCCCAGCTCTGGGCTCCCAGTGCCCCCCACCCACACACACCCTGCTGCCCCAGCCCTGGACTCTCCCCCCTTCCCCCACTTGCACCCTCCTTCAGCCCCAGCCCTGGGCCACTGGTAATTTGCTCCCAGGGCAGGTCATTCAGCAGGAATTTTGGATGTGCACAGAACACAGACAGGACTGGTTCTCATATGGTTACAGAACTGCAGTAAAGTGGAACAATTTTCAGCTTGTGTGATTGGAGGATATCTGGATGCATATTATAAGACTGTCCTCCATAAATGAGGAAAAGGTGAGGTGTCTTTATTATTCTTTTCTTCCACTCTTTGTTTCTATAGGGAATTTGCCAATGCAATATCACTGTCTTCCTTTTAAACAAATATAACTGGGGGAAAAAAAGGCAATGGCTGTTGAAAATAGAAATTCAGTCCTAAAAACCAATGGGAAGCACTTTTTGCTCATTTTTATCCTACTTTTTCTACAGCAAATTACAGTGGATCAGTATATTTGATTTGGGAGAAATGAAGTAACAGCTGCCCAAATTGAGCTTGAGGACTCCTGAATTTTGAGGTGTTCAAATCTGGAATGCAGGTGCTAGATTCCCTTTCTGAATATTAGCTAAATCTGGAACGGAAAAGTCCATTTCTGCTTCCAGGGCTCAGAAGTGGAAATCCTCCTATGTGCCTGTTACTGTATCTAAAGCTGCCGAAGTCCTCTAGCAGAGCCTCCTCTCCCTTAACTTTTCATTTTAAATTCTAGTGGTATCCACATACCTCCCTTGCTAGACTTCAGATAGAGAGGTGCACTGTCCATTCAGTCCACCCAATTCCTTCTTTGGAGGCTACAAGGTGAGGTCACACCAGTGTCCCTAATCCAGTTTGGGGGATGTCTTCTGAAGCCTTCTACTCCTTGGGCACACTTGTTCCCCATTCACAGTGCCACCCCGCTCTAGCAGTGAGCTCTCCATTCACAGCAAGCTGCAGCATGAGGTTTCAGCTACCATACTCCCTCCCCCTCCCTTTCCTGTTGATAGCAACCAAGGGAATGCTGGGAAATGTAGTTCTTTCCCTGCTCCAGGGCTGGCTCTATAGGCAGGGAGCTAATCAAGGAACTACAGCTCCCAGGGCCCCCTGTTGGTTCTCAGCTCCCAGGCTAGAACCCTGCCGCTGCCGCCCCTGCAAATGGGCTGCCCCAAGCACCTGCTTGCTTTGCTGGTGCCTAGGGCTGCCACTGCAGATAAGATTTATTTGGGGCAGGGTTTCCACGCATGCGGGTAAGTATGGGAGAAAGGGATGTAATTGTGGGAAAAGCTGACTACTAGGTGGTGATGGCTGAGCAATGTTGAACTAATGCAATGTCAAACATTGAAAAAGTTGTTTGTTCTTCAGACGAGAAAACAGGACATTTACCAGATGAATTCTAAATGGCCAAACATCCAGGGAAGTCTGTCCCTGAGAGCATCACATTTGACCCCATCTGTTCATTTTACAGGAGCATCTTTGGAACTGACTCTAAGGAAGGGCCAAACCAAATACCTGATGCTAATTATCTCATAACTTTGATAGTCTGCAGCAAGATCTTTACTGTTTAAGCAGCGGTGGCTCCAGGCACCAGTGCTCCAAATGTGCCTGGGGTGGCAGGCCGCGGAGATCGGCCTGCTGGTCCCTGCGAGGGCAGCACTCAGGCAGCCTTCAGCTCGCCTGTGGGAGGTCTGCTGGTCCTGCGGATTTGGCAGCACTTTGGCGGTGGGTACGCTGAAGCCGCAGGACTGGCAGGCCTCCCGCAGGCAAGCCGCCGAAGGCAGCCTGCCTGCCATGCTTGGGCTGGCAAAAAAGCTAGAGACGCCCCTGTGTTTAAACCTGTCTCTAGTTATGAAGATCCTGAAGATCCTTCTGAACTGAGTTTGTATGTGCTTGAATCTTTGTGTAGAATGACAGGAGACATGTTTGCAACACCCATGGCCCTTTGCCCTGCACCTTATGTAACCGTTTGCACCAGTGCAATGTATGAGTTCCATTCTAATTTGGTAACATTTTAACCCCACTTTGCACTGGTATAAGTGTCGACACAAAGTGTGAGGAAACAGTGAAGTGGGAGCAGCAATCTCAAGCATTTTATAACCACACAGGAAACCTCTTTTGCAGAGAGGACCTATTGAACCAGATTCTGCCACACACAGTGAATACTATCTTGCTCCTCAGGTAGACCCATTGCACTTGAGGAGTAAGGTACTGCTGAATGAGAATAGCAGAATCTGTTAAGCACTGAAAGATATTTTATTCAGCCAACAAATTTCATGGTTTTAGAAAATATGCTGGTGTTCGGTCTGCAAATAGCCAGCTTTGAACTGAAATAAAATTGTTCCTGGTCTCTAAAGGCAGGCTTCACAGCACAGATCAGCTTTGGAGCCTGGCTATCAACATTGCATGCTGAGATCCCTCTTTCATGCAAATTATGACTTTTTCTGTAAGTAAGTGATAAGCTTTTTTCAAATGGCCAAGTAACCTAAGGAAAAAAAGAGCCTCTATCTGCATGAAGGAGTGGCCTCTTTTGTATGTATCTTAGAATGACCATAATTTCCATGCAATGAAATCTCCATCCTTTAATGATTTAACTGGGGTAGGTGACAGAAAAATGAGGGGAAAATTGGAGGAACTGGCACATTTATTGCTTCCAGATGATCTCATTTGGAAATACATAAAATGGATTTCAAAATTCAGTTGAACTGATTCACTCTTCAAATTAAATTATCTTTTATTGTAGTGTAGTTTCTGAGAAATCGCTATTATTCTGTCATAAAAATGTTCAGATTTCCAATTAAAAAAATGATCATCAATGAAAATTGGTTTAAATCTGCTCTGTATGTAACATAACACATTTTTTTTTGTGATTTTTCTAGAGCCATACATCTCCTTATAACACTTTGCAATACTCAAACATGCAAATTTAAGTATGGCCCCACCAAGTGTGTTATATAACTTATGGACAGCCCCTGTATAATAATGGAGGGGGGGTGATCAGAAGCCCCAAGAATATTATTTGTTTAATTATATTAATAGTTTAGAAAGAGAAATGTTATCTGTGAGTGAAACATAGGTAATTTAATAATCAAGTATTATCTATATGCAGATAAGTCTACACTTCCTGCCAGATCAGCAGGGAGTGATGGATCCCCGATCGTTCTGCCGTCGACCCCTGTACTCCACTGCGGCAAGAGGTGGAAGCGGAGTTGACGGGGGAGCGGCGGCAGTCGACCTCGCGCCGTGAGGATGCGACGTAAATCGACCTAAGATATGTCAACTTCAGCTACACTATTTCGTAGCTGAAGTTGCATATGTTAGGTCTATTCCAACCCCCCCCCCCCACATGCTCCTCCCATTGTAGACCAGGCCACTGTTTCTTTCAAAATCATAGGCTCTGACTTACTCAGATCATGGGGTGTGCTCGACCTCCGCTCTGCCTCAGGCCTCGCCCCTGCTCTGCCTCTTCTGCTAAGCCAGCACACCTGCCCCACCCTTGTACCGCCTCTTCCAAGCCCCTCCCCCACCTCTTCCTGCTCCCACCTCTCTCCCCCCAACACCTCAATAACTAAGGATAAGTTTCCAGACACTGATCTCAGTTACCCTAGTAAATGCAGAGTAACTCCAGAAACTTCAAATCACATTGATTTTATAGTTACTTCGGTGTCACTGAAATTAATATAAAGCCCAGTTATGAAGAAAAATATCTGAATTTAAGAGGGCAGAATGTGATCATAGAATCATAGAAATGTAGGGCTGGAAGCAGCGGTGGCAGAAGCTTCCCAGAAGTGTGGGGTGGGGCAGGAGTCCCCACCTCTAAGGCCTCTCCACTTCTCCCAGAGGACCTGCCCCCGGCCAAGTTGGAAGCAGGAGCGAGGGCTGAAAGCAGCTCCCGCCTGTGTTCCTGGCCAGGGCAGGTGGAGGATCCACACCATAGTACCCCACAGCTGCCCATGCAGCTCTTACGCTGATCTAGCTCCAGCCGTACAGGTCAGGTTTTCTAAACCTTCTGTCATTTTAGTTACTCTCCTCTTGACTCTCTCCAATTTGTCCACATAATATCTAAAACGTATCACCCCGAACTGGACCTAATATTCCAGATGAGGCCACACCAGTGCTCACTAGATCAGGACAATTAACTCCCAGGTCCTACATTCAACATGCCTGTTAATGTACCGTAAGATAATAGCCTTTTTCACAGCTGTATCACATTGTTGAATCATATGCAGTTTATGATCAATTTTAATCCCCAGATCCTTCTGAGCAGTACTACCATCTAACCTGTTGTTCCTGATTTTGTAGTTGTGCATTTCATTTTTCTTTCCTAAATGTAGTACTTTGAACTTGTGTTTATTGAATTTCATCTTGATGACTTCATCCAGTTCTCCAGTTTATCATAGAATCATAGAAGATTAGGGTTAGAAGAGACCTCAGGAGGTCATCTAGTCCAATCTCTTGCTCAAAACAGGACCAACCTCAACTAAATCATCCCAGCCAGGGCTTTGTCAAGACAGGCCTTAAAAACCTCTAAGGATAGAGATTCCACCACCTCCCTAGGTAACCCATTCCAGTGCTTCACTACCCTCCTAGTGAAATATTTTTTCCTAATATCCAATCTAGACCTCCCCCACCACAACTTGAGACCATTGCTCCTTGTTCTGTCATCTGCAGCCACTGAGAACAGCCTAACCCCATCCTCAACCTAGCCCAAATAGTTGAAGGCTGCTATCAAATCCCCCCTCGTTCTTCTCTTCTGCAGACTAAACAAGCTCAGTTCCCTCAGCCTCTCCTCATAAGTCATTTGCCCCAGCCCCTTAACCATTTTGCTGCCCTCTGCTGGACTCTTTCCAATTTGTCCACATCCTTTCTGTAGTGGGGGGCCCAAAACTGGAAACAGTACTCCAGATGTGGCCTCACCAGTGCCGAATAGAGGGGAATAATCACTTCCCTCGATCTGCTGGCAATGCTCCTATTAATGCAGCCCAATATGCCATTAGCTGTCTTGGCAAAAAGGGCACACTGTTGATTCATATCAGGCTTCTCGTCCACTGTAATTCCCAGGTCATTTTCCAGAGAACTGCCGCTTAGCTGGGTTTATTCACCCTCTCTGAATATCTGAAGTTTTCGGGTCCAATTCAACTGGAAACCTACAATATCCCAGTCTTACAGTGCAAAGTAGATTTAAAGCCACCAGAACTTTTTCTGCTGGAGCATTTCCCCATTGTGAAACAATCTAAGGTGCTCTCTTCCACCACTGCTCTCAGACCCGCCCTCTTTCCCCCAGATGCACACATAAAGAGTATGTCTACACTACCCGCCAGATCTGTGGGTAGTGATCAATCTATTGGGGATTGATGTGTCGCATCTCGTCTAGACGTGACACATCAATCCCTGAAAACGCTCCCCATTTTATTCGGGAACTCCACCAGGGTGAGAGGTGGAAGCAGAGTTGACAGAGGATTGGCGGCTGTTGATCCTGCAGCCTGAGCATGCAAAGTCTATCTAAGTTGATCTAAGATACATTGACTTTAACTACGCTATTCTCATAGCTGAAGTTGCATATCTTAGATCGATTCCTCTCCCCTTCCCCCAGTGTAGACCAGGCCAAAGAGTGTAGATGATAGAAAGTGAGTATGTCCAGAGCAGCCCTTGCCCTATAGCAATATTTAGAGGAGCCCTGTGTTAACGCTGGTCTGGTAGAAAACTGGCCTGAAAATAGAAACAGCTCCTTAGTGTCCATGCTTCTTCACACCTTTAGCTGCACCAAGCACTAATTTTGCACAGCTGAGAATCAGGCCTGTGTTATCCCCAGATGTATGATTTATGTGCTGTGCCTGTTTTCAATGTCACTTTTAAAGAATTTAGCATAGAAATACCTATTTTTCAGTATAAAATAACACTTCCAATGAAAAAGGAAAGCCTGCTATTTTAACAAAAGCATCAGGAGGAGAGGGTATTGCATACACTGTCAAAAATGCATGCAAATCAAAAAACAAAAGTACAGGCGGAAAAGATATTACATCTGAGCCCTCTTCACCAGATGTGTTCTGTATCCAAACTGCAATTAAAACTAGCTTATTGGTTTTGCTGTATACTCAGTGTCTGACTGTCACACATTCTCTCTCTCTCTCCCCCCCCCACCCCCACCACCAGTCTTTGCTGAAGAATAAATCTCACATAATGGCACGTTAAGTGTTTTGACAGAAATTCATCCCCAATAAACCACAAGAAGGGTAGGTGGGTAATTTAGTAACCAATTTATTGTAAAAGCTACAAATGAAATAATTTGGGCACTGAACAGCAGTCCTGAAAAAAGTGACTTTTTATTAATGAAACTATTTAGATAACTTCACATTTGCTAATATTCTGAAGTACACACAGATGGCTCATTCCCAAGTGCTGGGTGGCCACAAAAGGAATTGGTAATCCTCATTATGACTGGGATGACATTTTTCCTGTGCACACACTTATAATTGCAATTCTAATCTCTAACTATGCTTTAATTGTAACAACTCACAGTGCTCCTATTGCACAGTAAGACCAGCAGGACTTCTAGTTTGCTGCCGTGTTGTTTGTGTGATCGTTGAACTGCAGAATCCCATCAGAAAGAAGCTGCATACTTCTCCAAGTACAGGTGTAGCAGTGATTTTCTTTTAAAAGTTTTGAACTAGAAATGATGGGCCTGATTCTGATCTTTCACAAGTTTGACCACAATGTGCAATTCTGCTGTCTGCAGTAGAGTCACTTCTGATTTACATCAGTGTGAATGAGAGCAGAATCAGCCCAAATATATAATCACTTGAAGCCTTTCAAAATCTATTTTGTCCTGTGTAAGGACTGCAGGATTAAACTCCAGGCCTTGTTTGCCCAAAACCAGATAAACCTAAATACTGTAATTTTCCTGGTAAGAAGTTGCAGGCTTCAGTAAAGCTATTTTTTCCAACCCTGGTTTGGGGTGTGTGTGTGTCTGTCTGTCTGTCTGTGTGTTCACAGAAGCACACACATGCATGAAATCATGCTGCATTGCCACAGAAATATTAGTTTTCCCAAGAGTCTAGTTAACTATAATCCTCTCACTACTGCAAGTCAAGTTTTAAACATAAAAATACACTGTGGCTTTGTCTACACTGGCAAGTCAAAGACAAAACTTTTGTCATTCAGAGGTGTTATAAAAACCACACACCAAAAAGACAAAAGTTTTGTTGACGACAAGCACTGGTGTGAACAGCACTTTGTCGGCAGGAGAGCTCTCCTGCCAACATCACTATTGCCACCTATTGGGGGGGGAAGTTTTTTGTCAGCAGGAGAGCTCTCTCCTATGTAGACATAGCCTAAGACAAGTTGTAGAATCCTCCTGCCGGCTAAAATATACTATGTGTGAGAGTTCAGCAAAGAAGTTACTATTGTATGTACAGTTTTTTTTTAACATGCAATAAAATATCAAAGCATAGTGCATTTGATCCAAGTCTTTTAAAACCAGTCATGATGATGTGTAACCTGGCAAGCATAATGATTTTTGTATGTTGTGTTCTTTCATGAAAAGCCTATGGACCAAAATTATATCTGACTTCAGTGGGGTTGCCTCTGCAGATATCTGTCCCCATAACCTCAGGTCAAAGAAGAATAGTTTGTGATATGCCTTTGAATGTTTCCTCATCAGTTGTATAGTGTAATGATAAACTGGCTCATATGTACGTAACATTGCCCTCCATTGGATGGATTTAGAATTGCTTACATGTTACTGGCCCTATAATGCTAAGAATAGCCAACAGTGATTCTCCTTTAGCTCTGGTCGTATAGTCCTTTGCTTTTGGAGCATCAAGATCTCAGTTCATTCGTCACTGCCACTATGCAGTTCCAAAAGGCTGGGATGCATAGCAGAGTGACAACCATGAAGTCCTAGGTTGCACTGGATTTAGTCATGCACTGCACTGTACAGTCATGGCTTATCTACAAAGTTTTTGAAGTTAGAACATTAGCTACATGAAATGAGAGAACATGTACCATACTCAAACTCCCATGTCTCTGAGAACATTATGCAAATACGTCCCTTCTTGTTTATTGTCTTATATTGTGCCAATAGCAGAATTACTTACAGTGGGTGCTGTACAATAATTAAAAGCAAAGGAATCTCAAAAATAACCCAGAAAACTGCCACCATCCACAAAAACTAACCCAGCCTAAAACATCAAACCAAGTAAGACTAACAACAGTAAACCAAACTGAAGATCAACTAAACTCTCATATATTTTGCAACTTGCCAAACTCTGATGACAACTAAGGGCCAAGAGTTCCCCTGGGAGCACAGTCCTTTAACTGAGAATGCCCAGCTATCTAAGTTCTAGATAGAGCACATTTAATTCCCGTTCCTATTTCCTTTTTAAGAGTCCCCTTGTTAAAGCTACATATTTTATGGTACCTTATTGAGCTACAGTTTGAATCAAATAAAGTATGAATGAACTTTCTTCATAGATGACTGCAAAGGGATTTATTCATCTGCAGAAAAGTATTTGCAGTCCTTTGCATCTATTGCTAATGTTAAGCTTGCTAATGAACATTAACAGTATAGTTAATGGATCTATTAAATGCAGTTATCAAAGCTGAGTATTTTAAACAAGACACAGTTAAAAAAAATCAAAATTTGTAAAAGAAGAAAAATGGTTCCTGCATTTGTTATATTGACCCCTTAATAGTCAAAAGTCTATGAGTTAAATGTATTCTTAAGACACAGATAATTGCAGGTTTGTAGAAGTATGAAGGGTTAACATGATAAAACATTTATTGTAAGCTTGTGCCACAATATAGATCTCCTTTTTTATATGGGGCTTTATTTTTGTCAAACAGACAGTTTTTCTGTCTTCTTTTAATGTGGTAAATTTTTAATTACTTCCTTTAAAGTCTACCTTCCCCTAATCCGTCCCTCCACGGACACATCATCACAGTGGCCCTTTTATTTCAGAGAGGATTCTAACATGCCTAGGGCATTTATTTAGCAAGGTGAATTTAAAAAAGTTGGAATTTGACCCAAGAGGAAAATCTCCATAGGGACTCTTTAGGATTTTATCCATGCACTAAACTGATTTCTTTGCTCATATTTCTTGCTTGAGTGAACTTTGCTAAGGTCTAGCCAATATCATTGCAATGTCTCTCTTTATTAGAAAATATCAGGAGAAAAGGGTTCAAACATGATTGTTCAAACAACATGATAAAGTATTGTGAAAATACCACTTGTCGAAATGTTCAGGTTATTTTAAGGGATTAAAAAACAAATAATTACTTAATGCTTCAACCATCGCAACTTGTTACACAGCAGCATGGAAACCAAAGCATCAGTTGGATTTCATGGTATTACTGCTTGAAATATTTGCCCAGAATCTCAAACCCTCTCAAACTGAATGTGGATTTGAAGTTTGATGTGTTTGTGAACATCAGCCCATGCTTATGACATGTGCAACCAACACAAGCTCATGTTCACAGGGCTGGAAAACCAGCAAACCTTACTTCCTCTGGACATTACAAGAAAAAGAAGGGGGCTCCACATTCTTCTTGTGACAGGAGCATGCAGATCCATAGAGATTTGGGCTGGTCAGACCAGAAGGAGATGATACGCTTTCAACCTCTGTGAACTGCACTGCAGGGCTCATGCAGTCCTGACCTTTAGTGCATACATACTGTACCTGCTTATTGATTAAAAAACAGAATTAAACCAAGCCTTTGTTTGTCCTTTGAGGTTCTGAGAGTGCATCTGTACATGTGGTGGTGAAGGATCAAGGAACATTTTGTTATTAAGCTTTTCAACGTGATCGCCTTGCTGTTTCTTTATTGTTAAAAGATGATGTGACTGAACTTCAGAATTCAGAGACTGGGCAAATGGCACAGTTCATGGTACCTGAATATTTCTTTACGCATAGAACTTGATCTAGTTCCCAGTGAAGTCCACAGAGTCCACACCTATCAACTGAGAGGGAGTCAGACTAGCCTTATTTATATGGCACCTGTCATGCAAGCATCTCGGAACACTTTATAACCATTAGACTTCACAATACTTTTGTAAACAGTAGATGGGGGATTAGCATTAAGGGAGAGGTTTTTTGGGTCCCCCAAAAGCCAGCTAATGATTAATAAGAGAGACAGTGGAGTCTGCCAGACCTCAGGTATACTTTAGGATTTCCACTTAGTTACGTTTTAAAATTAATCTCATATAGAATCTGGCCTGTTTTACTGCTTTTAACACTGGACAGAAGGGTTGCATTCCCATTTTGCAGCTGGAGAAACTGAGGCACAGAGTGTGCCTTGCACAAGATGTCATGAAAGGCAGTGGCAGTGTTAGGAATGGAACATAAAACTCCTGAACACCAGTGCCATTTTGTAATCGCTTAACCATTTATTAAATGAACTATTTAATAAAATAATAAAACAGCGCAGCTAATATAAACCAGGTGCTCTGTCTTGCCTCATATTCTTTTATTTACTGAGGCTGTCATTTCACCTGTTGAATCTCATCTTTCTGTCAGAAATGAAATCAATCTGCTTTGAGAGCTCACCTGTCATAGCTCAGGCTGGCATAGTAACATAGTGCCTATCTCTGAATGAGACACTCATTTTTGCCAACTACACACCTGCTTTAAATTAGTCCCCCTACCTCCTAGAATTATCAATCAGTACACATCTATTGTTAACATTTTTTAGGCATCTTTGCTTCTGGCTTCCTTACTTTAGAGAGTCCCTGGAACTGATAGGAGATAGATCACTGCATTTTATGGAGTGTTGTTTCCAGCCCTGTTCTCTCCTTTGGTGGCAACACTGGCATGGCTGTTGAGCCCTTCAGTAAAGCACTATTGTTTCAAAAACTCCTGCTGAAGAAAGGGAGAATTTGGGGTAGGGCAGGAACAAAAGAAGTTTTGCTGGTCAGCAAGATGGACGAAAATATGTTAGATTATTATTTCTTTCCTTCATTCACAGATCTCATTCACACCAGTGCAGGTAAGATTTCTCACTATGTAATTTAAGTGGTGCCCAGAAGTAATGGTTTCATATGTTGGGTATTGCTGTTTCTATCTGTAATACTTTCCTATAGGCAAATACACCCACCTTTCACAAAGCCATAATGATTAAGATGATACAAGCACCCTATAATAATTTCTTTTCTTTTTGTAATTAATGATCCCCAATGGCATTGCTTGGCTTAATGAAGTAAACTATAAAGCAACAAGAGAGGTTATTGACGGAGAACTGTAGAACCCTTTAACTCTGTAATAGATTGTATTCTCTTTTTGGAGGGTTTTTTTTAAGTAAACTATTAGGGATGCAGAATTTTAACTTCTTCCGACTGTGCAAGGGGTCAGGCCAAAATCCTGCAGTGATTTCACTGGAGAGAGAGAGAGTGTGTGTGCATGCGCACATGCATGCATGCACACAAAGGTACCCCTGAACTCATGGTTTCTAACATTAGGTCTCAGCTGTGCAGTTTTGCTACAATACACTATGTCCAAATAGAGTTCTTGGATATGCAATTAAGGAAGACTAGTAAAAATGTGGAGTCAATTGTTCACTCATATTTTAACAAAATATTTAACTTAATCAGTTTTTTTAAAATGATAACGCCAAAACTACAAAGGAATATATATGGAACAACCACAACAAGTAGATGAATTTTACAATATCTGGATGAGGAAAAAAATAAATCAGAAATGATACTGCAGATGAGTTCTGTTGCATAATTACAGTAGGATCAATGTTCCAAATATCAAGAATAATTTTCAAATCTCTAATAAATTCAGTACCTAAGATTTGTTCTAGTTAAAAATCCAGTAAGCAAGATTTTTCTTTTAGAAATATCGTAATTACTAATCTCAAAGGATTGATCCTTGGTAGAAAATGTCTTAAGATGTTTTGAAATAAAAAAAAAATTGGACCTCATTAAAGTCAAGAAAGGATATCTCATGATTGCAGAATAACTTGAAACTCCTGCAGGATAAAATATTGCTATTTGCACACTGCTCTTACTACTATCTGCTTTTAAAGACAGAGCAAAATTTTCAGAAGTTCCAGATTTTTAAAGGTATAGGTGCCTAACTCCCTTTAAAAATCAGATTTAACTGGCTAAGATACCAAAGTCTCATTTTCAGAAGTGACTATTGAGACAGGTTCTTAGGCACATAAGTCACCCTCTAAGTCTCAGATCCTAAAACTGGTACTCTATGTGGGCAAAACCCTGCCATTGGGGCAAAGTTTAGAGTTGTATTCATTAAATCTAGTTAAATATAATGCAATGGCCTACTTTGAACAATCTAGAAACTTGAAAATTTTCATATTTGTATGCACCACTGACCATCTTACAATACTACGCCCACATTTTCCTAATGCATATGATAGACTCAGACTCCAGGACTGGAAGGGACCTCGAGAGGTCATCGAGTCCAGTCCCCTGCCCTCATGGCAGGACCAAATATTGTCTAGACCATCCCTAATAGACATTTATCTAACCTACTCTTAAATATCTCCAGAGATGGAGATTCCACAACTTCCCTAGGCAATCTATTCCAGTGTTTAACTACCCTGACAGTTAGGAACTTTTTCCTAATGTCCAACCTAAATCTCCCTTGCTGCAGTTTAAGCCCATTGCTTCTTGTTCTACCATTGGAGGCTAGGGTGAACAAGTTTTCTCCCTCCTCCTGATGACACCCTTTTAGATACCTGAAAACTGCTATCATGTCCCCTCTCAGTCTTCTCTTCTCCAAACTAAACAAACCCAATTCCTTCAGCCTTCCTTCATAGGTCATGTTCTCAAGACCTTTAATCATTCTTGTTGCTCTTCTCTGGACCCTCTCCAATTTCTCCACATCTTTCTTGAAATGTGGTGCCCAGAACTGGACACAATACTCCAGCTGAGGCCTGACCAGTGCAGAGTAAAGCAGAAGAATGACTTATCGTGTCTTGTTTACAACACACCTGTTAATGCATCCCAGAATCACGTTTGCTTTTTTTGCAACAGTATCACACTGTTGACTCATATTAAGCTTGTGGTCTACTATGACCCCTAGATCTCTTTCTGCCATACTCCTTCCTAGACAGTCTCTTCCCATTCTGTATGTGTGAAACTGATGTTCCTTCCTAAGTGGAGCACTTTGCATTTATCTTTATTGAACTTCATCCTGTTTACTTCAGACCATTTCTCCAATTTGTCCAGATCATTTTGAATTTTGACCCTGTCCTCCAAATCAGTTGCAATCCCTCCCAGTTTGGTATCATCCGCAAACTTAATAAGCGTACTTTCTATGCCAACATCTAAATCTTTGATGAAGATATTGAACAGAACCAGTCCCAAAACAGACCCCTGCGGAAGCCTACTTGTTATACCTTTCCAGCAGGATTGGGAGCCATTAACAACTACTCTCTGAGTACGGTTATCCAGCCAGTTATGCACCCACCTTATAGTAGCCCCATCTAAATTGTACTTTCCTAGTTTATCTATAAGAATATCATGCGAGACCATATCAAATGCCTTACTAAAGTCTAGGTATATCACATCCACCGCTTCTCCCTTATCCACAAGGCTCGTTATCCTATCAAAGAACACTATCAGATTGGTTTGACACGATTTGTTCTTTACAAATCCATGCTGGCTATTCCCTATCACCTTATCACCTTCCAAGTGTTTGCAGATGATTTCTTTAATTACCTGCTCCATTATCTTCCCTGGCACAGAAGTTAAACTAACTGGTCTGTAGTTTCCTGGGTTGTTTTTATTTCCCTTTTTATAGATGGGCACTATATTTGTCCCCTTCCAGTTTTCTGGAATCTCCCCTGTCTCCCATGATTTCCCAAAGATAATAGCTAGAGGCTCAGATACCTCTTCTATTAACTCCTTGAGTATTCTAGGAGCCTGGTGACTTGCAGGCATCTAACTTTTCTAAGTGATTTTTTACTTGCTCTTTTTTTATTTTATCTTCTAAACCTACCCTCTTCCCGTAAGCATTCACTATATTAGACATTCCTTCAGACTTCTCAGTGAAGACCGAAACAAAGAAGTCATTAAGCATCTCTGCCATTTCCAAGTCTCCTGTTACTGTTTCCCCCTCCTCACTGAGCAGTGGGCCTACCCTGTCCTTGGTCTTCCTCTTGCTTCTAATGTATTGATAAAAAGTCTTCTTGTTTCCCTTTATTCCCATAGCTAGTTTGAGTTCATTTTGTGCCTTTGCCTTTCTAATCTTGCCTCTGCATTCCTGTGTTATTTGCCTATATTCATCCTTTGTAATCTGACCTAGTTTCCATTTTTTATATGACGCCTTTTTATTTTGTAGGTCACGCAAGATCTCATAGTTAAGCTAAGGTGGTCTTTTGCCACATTTTCTATCTTTCCTAACCATCGGAATAGCTTGCTTTTGGGCCCTTAATAGCGTCCCTTTGAAAAACTGCCAACTCTCCTCAGTTGTTTTTCCCCTCAGTCTTGATTCCCATGGGACCTTACCTATCAGCTCTCTGAGCTTACCAAAATCCGCCTTCCTGAAATCCATTGTCTCTATTCTGCTGTACTCCCTTCTACCCTTCCTTAGAATTGCAAACTCTATGATTTCATGATCACTTTCACCCAAGCTTCCTTCTACTTTCAAATTCTCAACAAGTTCCTCCCTATTTGTTAAAATCAAGTCTAGAACAGCTTCCCCCCTAGTAGTTTTTTCAACTTTCTGAAATAAAAAGTTGTCTGCAATGCAGTCCAGGAACTTATTGGATAGTCTGTGCCCCGCGGTGTTATTTTCCCAACATATATCTGGATAGTTGAAGTCCTCCATCACCACCAAATCTTGGGCTTTGGATGTTTTTGTTAGTTGTTTGAAAAAAGCCTCATCCACCTCTTCCACCTGATTAGGTGGCCTGTAGTAGACCAGAGATAACTGGTTTTACTTCAGACATCTGCTGTTGACAATTCTAGACCAAAGTTCTATTGTGGAAGCTGTTTTACTGTTAATAGATTTGGTTTTCAAGACATTTCTCACTACTTTTTCTTTTTAGGTCTACCTAACCTCTCTGAATAGGAGGCAGATGTATGAGACTCAGTCAATATCAAGTGATTCTGTGCTCAGCAGACCCATGCCAATTGCTGAGTCAGTGATGTGCCTCCATCCATATTTCAGGCTGATTTCTGGTGCTTCGGCCCATAATCTCATAGATGTGGATACAATGGGGTAGATTTCAGTAACTGAACATTTTATCAGACAGGGAAAACTACCAAATTATGATCTGCAATCTCCTAGGCAGATCTATACACACAAATAAGTTTCTTATTACAGTACATTCTGTAATGAATAATGTAAATTTCCTGTTTGCTGGTCTGCGAAAAGCTGTTTCAAAGATAGCAATCTGTTTCTAAGATCGCCTTGACCTGAAAAAAATACAATATAATGAAATAATATAGTAAAAATAAGTCAGACGACCATCACAGAAATTAAACCTTTAAATGATCAGATCTACTGCAAATACAACTCTTTTAAAGGTGCCTTACCACAGTAGCCTTGACATGAAAAACTGAAGTTTCTATTGCTATGGCCAGGCAAATTAATTAATTTAAGCTGTTTTCCTGGTAGGGATGTGGGAGGAGGGGGGTGGAGTTTATAAACCAACTATGAGACTTTCAAATATTTCATATCATTCTGAGATCATCACCTGAAAATGATACTGCTAGTACATATTACAGTGTAAGGCCCTGCTTCTGGAAAGCATTTAAACATGTGCTTGAGTGATTTCCTGACTATGAATGGACTTAAGTGCTTTCCTGCATCAGGGCCTAAGAAAGTTGACTACCTGACAATGGGTGCAAGAAAGTATGAGTGTTATGAGGTTTCCTGCTAGCATTATTCCTTTGAAGACATCTTCTGTCCTTCCTATAACTTTGCCACTTATTTTTTAAGACTCCTTCTGATTATTTCTAAAACTGTAAAGCATAACTGCTTCTGCTTAGCGTCTTATCTCAAGTTTTACTGTATGAATTAACCTTTTTGTTAATTAATTCTGATCTTTTAACAGTTCCAAAACATAGCTTACATTTGATCAGCAATACCACAATTTTCTGAACTTTAAAACAGCTTGCTGATAGTTTCTCAGTGCTAAGGCAGTGAATCCATGCAGGACCCATGGGACATCATAAATACAAGTGTTTATCATTTGAAATGGGCTGGAGAGCCATTTTCCTTATTGCTCCTGTACGTGATCTGTGATGCATGCCCCGAAAGAGTTTAAAGATGAGTTTCCATTTTGTTATACAGTTGTGAGGGAAAGGTGACAGCTGGACACCAATTCTACTTGTAGTTTGGAAAGCTCATCAAATGACTCTGTTTAGTAAATTCAGCATAATTTTCTTGTCTGTATTACCCTACACTCAGAATGTGGGAATCAGAGACAGTATCAAGCACTTCTAATTTACTTCAACTATTTAGAGCATGAACGTTCTAGGTTCTTTTTGTCTGAGGCAGCAGAGTGGAGACACATGTGGCCTTTCTTAACAGGAACAGAAACAATGAGGGGGTTGTTTCTTGATTTGGCTCAATTTTTTTTGTCAAAGGGAAGTATTGCCACTCACCTTTTTTCTTTCAACTAAGTTTCTTGAATGGTTTATTTTGATTCAGTCTAACATTGAACACAGTGAGTTTAGGCAGAAAGATAAGTTATCTTGCTAATTAAATGGCAGATATGGAGATATGAGACATAATTTCATATCACAAAGTCTCTGGTTAAAATCAGCTTGCTTCATTCTTTACTTCTCAGCATTCAGCTCGGACTTGCTCGTTCAATTTATGTTACTTGCATGTTGCATAGTCTGTTTTTTAGATGTTTAGAGACAAATGGAATGCTGCACTGTGTGGACTATAAGAGAGATTGGATGTTAATAACCAGCACTGGGAGTACTGGCCCAATCCTGCAAAAAAGAATTCAATGAGAGCTTTTCCATTCACATCAATAGGGCCAAGATTCCACGCACAGTGTATAGCAGAGTTCATTTTAGCTAGAAAAATATATTGCTTATAGAATCACAGAGATTTATTGGGACATTGAAGGTACCAACTCGCGCATACACACATGCAGGACTGAACTTCTTGCTATCCCCCAGGTCAGATCAACAACATAATAATGTGCAAGCATTAAGATAAGGATGTGGCCTCATCTACTAGAGGAGGCACTGTTTACACTAATCATTACAACTTTCCCCCTGCTAGTTAAATAAGAATTTAAATAACTCCTAGTGCACCAGTTCTCAATGCAATACAAAGGGGTGAGCTCTTTCTTTTTGCATCAGGAAGACTAAGTTGTTTAGATTTTTTATCACTGTGTAAGGTCCCCTCCAAAAAGGAGTATGATTTTTCCAGGGACTAAGGCTGATTGGCCTGTAGTTCCCCAGATCCTCTTCCTTCCCTTTTTTTAAATAATAGGCACTACATTAGCCTTTTTCCAGTCATCCGGGACCTCGTCCAATCGCCATGAGTTTTCAAAGATAATGGCCAATGGTTCTGCAATCACATCCCTCAACTTCTTTAGCACTCTTGGATCCAGCGCATCCGGCCCCATGGATTTGTGCTCATCCAGCTTTTCTAAATAGTCCTGAACCATATTTGTTTTTGTTAATATGCTAATGTGAAAAGACTGACATACAAGTGTGGAGGGTTAGACTGCCTAAAAATGGAACTTTGGTTGAGGAGCGGCAGTCAGCTACTCTAGGTCTTGTTCAGAGTTGGTTCAAAAAGACATCATGATGTACAGGGAGTAATGTACCTACAACCTGTGATCCTGCAATGAGTTGTTTGTTATTTGTACTGCAGTAATGCCTGTGTGGGCCCCATTCGTCCTTCTTGTAGCCACTATACAAACAAAATGAAAGTGTGAGCTGATGTCAGTGAAGCGCCATGTGCATGCAGGCTCTTCCCATGTAGAGTTCTCTGCAGGACTGAGGTTTCTGTCTGCTTTGAGGGAGCTGCAAAGCATTCCTTCGTGGCTGACAGCAGTTCACATTCTACAAGGGCCAATCTGCATCATAAAAGTAAAACTTAGACGTTTTTAAAAGATTAGCGAGCAACTGGCCCTGGATGGGCCCAGCACTGTGTACAGTATTTTCCTTTGCTGTTTGGCATCACTGGAAAAGAAAGTTGTTCCTTCCACACATTGCAAAAGGAATAGGGAATGAAGTGGAATTGATAGTTATGAATCCAGTTGGATAACAAGGAAGGTGCTGCTGCTATTTGTACTAGTGTCCTCAGACGGTAAACCTGAAGAGGTAGGGATTTTATCATTGTTTTAACCTAGCCCACCCACTGTACAGCACCATATAGTTAGTGTATGATTGGGTAGTCTGCCCCTTAAAGGTAGTACTGCATACGGGTCAGTCCTCCCTCTCCCATGGCATGGCTCTCAGTAGCAGGGCCGCCCGGGGAGGGGGGCGGCAAGAGGGGCAATTTGCCCCAGGCCCTGGGCTCCGCAGGGGCCTCCACGAGAGTTTTTCGGGGCCCCTGGAGCGGGGTCTTTCACTTGCTCTAGGGGGCCCGGAAAACTCTTGCGAGACCGGGCCCCAGAGCTTCTTCCGGTCCCGCTCTTTGCCGGCGGGGGGGTCCTTATGCTCCGGGGGGAAGGCCCCCCCGCCAGCGAATTACCGCCGAAGCGGGACCTGCCGCTGAAATGCAACCCGGTCTTCGGCGGTAATTCAGCGGTGGGGCCCTTCTGTTCCGCGACCCGCCACCGAAGTGCCCCGAAGACCCGCGGCAGGGCCCCCCCGCCAGCGAATTACCGCCGAAGAGCGGGCTGCACTTCGGCGGCGGGTCCCGCTTCGGCGGTAATTCGCCAGCGGAGGGCCCCCACCGCGGGTCTGCGGGGCACTTCGGCGGCGGGTCCCGGAAAGGAAGGGCCCCCCGTCGCCGAGCAGGGCCGGCTCTAGAATTTCACCGCACGGGTGGTGCGCTGCCGCTTGCCGGTCCCGCGGCTCCGGTGGACCTCCCGCAGGCATGGCTGCGGATGCTTCACCGGAGCGCGGGACCAGCGGACCCTCCAGAGGCAGCGCCTGCGGGAGGTGCACCGGAGCCGCCTGCCGCCGATGGCCCCAGGCCCCCGGAATCCTCTGGGCAGCCCTGCTCAGTAGTCGGATACACAAAGCCTGAGGAGATACAGGGAGAGAGGAAAGGGATAAAGGATCCTGAGAAGAAGTAGCACTTAGGGTGAATTCTGTTACTGTATCTTTAAGGACCTGGAGCCTTGCAGAGAGGACGGGGAGGGCTCCCCTCTCACCCAGCCAATGAGAGAGCTGAGTAAAGGGCCAGCATAAATGCTGCCTCCTGTTTCATAGCAGGGCAGATGCCTAGACGGTGCAGGGAGCAAGAAGGCTCCTGCAGGGCCCGGAGTTAGCAGGGAGCAGATACCACCAGGAGAAGGCTGAAAAGCCCTCTGAGCCTGAGGACTAAGTGAGGTCAGCTGAGGGAGATAACAGCCCTCTTCCTGGAGCTTGGTTGCAATTTGACTTCTGGTAAGGGGAGGGATATCATTTGTGTAAACTACCCAGGTTCCAGCAGGAGAACTGAGGCTCATGCCATAAGGAGAGAGAGAGAGAGTCAGAGAGAGAAGCCTGAGGGGACTGGGAACAGAACTTCAAGGGCAGGCTTTGGAGGAACCCTGAAAGCCAGAAGCACCTTTTGTTTATTTCAGACTTATTGTTATGGCCCCTTTTTTTATGAGGTTTTTTAATAAACAAGCCCTAAGGAGGGTATTATTGTCAAGCATCAAGAATGTCTGAAATGATGTTATTGGCTTTCTGAGAAGAGAAACTGAGGCAGGGAGTATTTGCAGTGCCACACTCACTCTGCAGGGCAGGCATACCCTAAGACATGGTACTGTATAAAGAACTTCAAAAATAGCTACTTTTGCGCACAGATCTTGTAAATAAATTTGCACTTCTGCACATCCATATTTGTCCATCCATTTATATTATGCTCCTCTCTTTAGTATCTGAGTATTTTTCAGAAGCTGATGATTCCAGCAGCTCAGCTAAATATAGGGAGTGTTTAATATGTTCCCTCTTTCCCTGGAAGAGGGATTTTTTTAAAATTAAATTTTCACTGTTTACCATTATTGGAAAGCTGTAGCAAAGTGATGGGTCTTGGATTTTGTCCTGAAGGCAGTAAAGTTTGTGTCCACTTTCAGTCCTCATGGGAGAATCTCACAGCTATAAGAAAATGTAATTTATGTTTAAAGGTATTCTAGTGAACTGTCTTTAATATCTCCCCTCCCCCCCCCCGTATAAAGTGAGAGAGTCTCATGAGTCATATTTTAAAAAAATTGGTTCAAAAGCTAAAACAGAGTTGAAATATTTAACTCTAAAACAATGAAAATCAAAACAATGCTCTGCATTGGCAGTCCTGCAAGACTTCCTTATAATGATTATCTTAAAAGATAGAAATAAACAACCAGAAAGTAAATGATCCTTTTATTTCCTTTCAGGGTTTTGTGGATTCATTATTTGTCAACATCCTGTCTTCCAATATGAGTGTGAAGACCAGTGAGAGCAAACTACTGAATTACTGTGAATGGACAAGGGCAGAGTTTGGTCCAAGCTCTCATCAAGTGTTTGATCTGGATCTGGCAAGCTTTCAGGATTTGGCTGTACAATCCACTAAAATGAATGTTTGTCTGAGTATCCTACAGGATGTGTGTCATGGTTACAGGATAAGCTGCGGTCTACATCCTCTTGCAGCCCCCGTCCAGTGCATCCTCTTGCAGCCCCTCTCTCCAGTGTGGAACCATATGGTCCTACTGCTTTTAAACAAGGGGTGTGCATCCCAATCTACTACTTGTGAAAAAATGACAAGCCCAATTTATTCTGCGCCTACAAGACCTTTTCCCTTCAGGAGCCTGTGATCGGCGGCTGACTACTGACTCAAAACAGCTTCTTCAACACAAAGGTGCACCCAAGGTACGTAACATTCCAAGAAGGAAGTTAGAACAACAAAAGGCCTACACAGTGAGTCTTCCCTCAACTTTATCTTTTCCTTGCAAGTTTTGATAAGGTCTGCTCAGCCTGGACACTCCTACTTCTGGGCAAGAAGAGACAGACAACCCCTACAGCATTATCTGGCTCTCCTGCAGCATCTTCCTCCACTCAGCAACTTCTGCCAACTTACCCCCGCCCTTCCTTTCTAGGCAGGGGGGTTTAATGGTTTAGTTTTCTTGATCTTAGGCTTGTGGAAAATAAACTTAATAGCCTTGCTTCGGCCATGCTGATGAATATTTCCCAATTAATAGCTCCCCCATTTTCTCTTAAAGCCCCTGGATACTTTCCCTAGAAGCATCTTCTCTCTCTAATTGTTTTGTTTACTAATTGGTTTTCTTTCACAGACTCATTTGATCACACAAAATGATAGACAGGTAAACTGCCACATACAGCATAGCCATACAAAATAATACAGATATCTCTCCACAACATGCATACAGTCTTCTTTGGGCAATCATGGGTCTTGAGACCAAAGGGATGTTCCTTGCTATACCCAAAGGTAGCTTTCCCTCTCTCTAATATATTTTAAATGTGTGAATAATAGTGCTCCTTAAACATAAGGCAGACTGACACTTTAACTCAGTTGCCAAAATATATCTTATGGAAGGACAGGATAACTTAATGCATTAAGCACATGACTACTGGTCAGAAACATTTTTTATGTTTAATGGGCTCATAATTCACCAAGGTAAAATCAATGGGAGTTGAGTGTCTCAACACTTCGTGGGCTTGGACTGTTAGGCCATATAGTCCAAGTCTAAACCTATATTGAAGAGTGAGAACTTCCCTTACAACCCTGATCAGATTTCTAGCGTTGGGTCTCATAGTATGTGCCTGTTAACACCCTCTGCACAGCAAGTGGTTGAGGAGAGGCAGGGAATAGGTGGAGCCTTGGCTCCACCCCTTCCTACATGTTAGCCCGCACAGCCGAACTGCCTTGGGGAGTGTCAGAATTTTCTACTAGTCTAGATCAGCAACAAATTAGTACGCTCTCGGACCTACTTGGAGCAAGGAGGAAGCCCAGCATAAAAAACTGTGACTTGTGTGTATCTGAGTCATGTTGTCTCCAAGGGCTAAGCCTAGAGTGATACAGTTTACAAACCACCCTTTGTTCAGGGCAGTGCTTAAAGGCACAGTCTAGCCCATAGCTTCTTCCAAACTATTTCATCCCTCCTGTCTCTCTCAAAAACCTCTGTTAAAAAAAGAGTGTTCTGTAGCAACTTATAAGAATCAGGTATGAGAAGGATAGCACAGTTTTCATGGAAAAGAAACCTTTCTCCTTTCTCTCCAGCATTTTAAACTCTGAGATTCTTTTCCCACAGCATAGTTAAAAATGCTCTTATTTTCTGCATGGAGAATAATAATCAAATTCTCCAACTTCCATCAGAACATGTGCATGAATGCTGGCATATCTAACGTTTGACACATTTTGTCATAAACAAGGTAGCAGATGTTACCTTATCCACATATATTCAGTAGACAGCATATTTTTTTAATTTCCATTTATAATGTTAACTCTTTAAATTATGCTGCTAAGAGGGCCTAAGTGCTAATATTCTATGCTTAATGTTACTTTGTAGTTTGTATTGGATCTGATGCTGTGAGGGACACTAGTTTCTTAGCTAGGAAAAATGTCATTGAATTATTGCTTTCCTAGACTATGCTTAATATGTACAGAAATGAGATTTTACTTGGCAGAAGTCATAAAACTGGATGTTTATCACCAAAAAGAAGGAAAATAACCTAACCGGGGATGAGCTGATATGGATTAGGTGCTTCTGTGAGACAGGGCACTAAGCATTAATTCCTGAAGAGCTGGGTTAGTCTGATTTAGGTCACAAGTGAGATGAGGAGTCTGATCTCAGCCTAGAATTATGGCCTTCATCCTGCAAGCTGCTCAGTATGGGTGAATTCCCGCTTCCCTGCGGAACTCCATTGAAGCCAATTAGGAGTCCATCCACATGGAGCAGTTGGCAGGATTAATGCCATAGACGTAAAGTTCTAGGCTAAGACTGCCTAATTCATTTAATTTGTGACCTAAATCAGACTTTAAATCAGGTCTTCAGGGATTAATGATTAGTACACAGTCTAAGTGAGTCACCTGATCCATAAATCTATTCCTTTTTATATTGTGTCCCTTCCTTCTGAGTTTTGGAGCCAACAAGGTTCTGCACAGGTCTTGAGAGTGGGGTGAGGGTGTCTACCTATGGAGAGAAGCTTGCAGAATCGGGTCTTAAATCAGCTCTCTTTTGAGACTTATGTGCACATTTTAATGGGAAAGCAGTTTTAATTGAATTGTGTAATTTAAGTGCATCTTACATTAAAATAATTGTGGATCTGACATGTAAAAAATGATTTCACTTGAAAATCTACTGAGAACAAGTTGGTAAAGAACACTTAGCTTTGTACTATGTTGCAAGAAGCAGAAAAATAATTTTCTGTAGCATGTGGGAATATTCAGTCTTCTGCCAATAGGTTAAAAATATTATCTTTGTACAACATTCAGTAAAATGTTTTGTGTTATCCGCCTAATGTAATTGGTTTTCAAAAATTATAATGGATGATCCCATTTGACCAGGGCAAATGAAGAGTGGGTTGGCTGTAGTAGTAAAAAATTGCTGTATTACATTTCCCTTCCTCTTTGTGGTTTTGATTTCCTGATGATTCTTGGGATAAACTTTCCAGCCATCCATGATATCTTATGTAGGTAGCATCTGTTCTGGTTAAGAGGGTTGGAGAATATACAGAATATGCTCGTTGTGTTCAGCAGCTTTAACATGATGCAAGGATGGTGTTTTATTGCGCAGCAGGGACACCAGTTGTGATAGGAAGCACTGATTTTGTGCATGTTATATTTGCAAAAAAAAAAAAAAAAAAAAGAGCCTTGATTAATAGCAATCAACAGAGAATCAAGTGAAATAGATAGAGGCTTGCATCATGCTGGGCAGATGCAGGGAGCCTTGTTCTCTCCACTTGTATGTTTGCACAGGGGCTTTTGCCCCTGCTTGTGGGGAAGTGGCAATATAAGGCAGCCTTATTATGCACAGAGTATAAATGGGCCATTCTGAGTTTAGAACTTGTTGTAGAAACCAGGGACTAAGAATAAATCTCTTGTCAAACTCAAACCATTCATAATTTGAATTGTCTGTAGTTGATTATTCTAGTTACCAAAAGTGCATATTATCTAACATCCATATCAGTGATGGCAAACCTGGTAAAAATGGCACTTGAGACTGATTATTAGATGTCTAAAATCTAATCAATAACATGGATATTTTTTAGAGTATATTATCTAGACTGAAATGAAAACCAAGCCAAAGAATACCTTTTTTTTTTTTTTTTTTTTTTGAAGGGTTGGGGGAAGAGGAGGGAAATGCCTCTGACTTCTGCCTGGATGGTAAGAAACCCCATTATAGCACCACAACCACACTGGTCATCAAGATCAATAATAATCAATTCCACTTCATTGCTTACCGACTGTTCTTTTTTCAGTATGTTGAAGGAATAACTTTCTTCTCTATAGCAGCCAAGAAGTAAAGGAAATCTGAGGACAATTTTCAGGTAGAGAGCATATAGCTGATGATTAGCAATATTTTTCCCCTAACAGAATATTGATATTTCCTTTTCCTATTCAATAGCCTTGAAAGAAAGGCTTCATCTTTGCTTCTAGTTTGGTATATGGTATATCATATTTATTTATTTTCATTATTCTATAAATATAGTTTTTATATTTTATTTTTTGTTCATTTTGATTCCAATAATTGTATAGCTTAGTCTAGCATTTAAAAATATGTTTACAGTTTACTACTTTCAGGAGGTGGAGTAGACTGTAAATTATGATGCATTTTAATTGGTCATTCAGTTCTGTACTTCCAGATTCTGTGCATACAGATTGTAGCCTAGAGCCGAAGTACTGCATAGGTCTTGTGCTTGTTTCTGTACACCCAGACACAACAGACCTTTAGGCAATCTCCTTGTTCTCTTTTTGTGTATGACTGCCAAATGTCTAGTGGCCCATATTGCAGAATTACTGCTTTGTCTCTTTCTGGTATTCATTGCAGGAGAGGAATTACTATAGCGAGCACAAAGTAGGAGCTGACCCCAAAGAGCTCCTAGTTCAAAAATCTTGATTTGAAGTATGGGGGCTCCATGGCTTGAATGCAACAGAGTCATAATAGGTGCCAAGTAACTTTCTGAGCTTTCCTGTAAAGTCTTGATTATGAACTTTGGCACCAGCATAGAACAAAAATATTCAACTGATCTTGTTACCGTGTGAGTTTCCTACCCTGGTGGTGGTGTACTAAGTCAATAGAGAGAGTGTTAACAATGAGACATAGAGAAGGATTCTTTTTCCAAGCCACAGAGACAAGACACGAGCATCAGATGGCCTTTAAAAAGATGTTCTCTCCTTTTTCCCTTTTTTTAAAGCGATTTTATACTATCTGGAACCAGATCTGTCATTCTTTTCAGAGATACGGATAAAAAATAGGCCTCTTATGTAAGGACATAGAGGTAGAGATCCTTCTAAAAATATCGCGGAAACCTCTTAAATAAGTGCATAGGAACTGCCATGGCAGAAAAGACCAGTAGTCCATTGTGACAGTGCTAAGGGACATGAAGCATTGTAGTGAACTAGCCCATAAGGGGATGTTTCTTCCTGGTCTGGGAGTGTTAGTGATTAGGTTTATGTTCTGAAGCATGAGGGCTTATATCTATTCTAATTTTTTATTTAGTTGACGCAGGTCATTAAAAACAGAAACCCTATATGACAATTACATAATTTGTTTCGATGAGCAGAAAGTCTCGGAGATACATTTTGCTGATGTATTCTTCTTTTTATTTAATTAATTCATTATTTAGTGCTAATTTTAAAGCAATTAAAATCTTGATTTAGCAAGGTATTTGAGCAAGTTCCTAATTTTAAGCACATGTGTAGTCCCAGTGAATTCACTGGGAGTACTCATGTACTTAAGATTCTTGTTGAAATGGGGGTTTAATTAATTTTTAAGTGCTGTGGTAAGGTTAACACATAGTTAATTTGGACAGCATGGAAAACAGCATGAGTGAACAAAGGGCTGCAGAGGAGAGAGACTTTACATGGGTAAATATCTATTCATACCTCTTAAGCTCCTGCACTAGGCTCCCAGACACACCACTAGATATTTGCATTTGATATAGACTAGGTGTGCCATTTACCTATTGCTTAGGCTCATGGAAATGTACTACACTGAATTGGGTCTCTGGCAATTAGCCCAATGAGGAGCACCGGGATACTGGGATGCCAGCTAATTAGATTCAGCTGTGGAATCCAATCAGTTCCAGAAGCACTGGCACTGTTTTATTTTCCTTTTTAATTTGCACCACTGGTACAGTGCCTCTGCTTCCTCTGTCCTATTTCCTTTCCCTACCTTACCCCCTACCTTTCAGTGACTTTCTGCACTTAAATGGGATGTACAGTGTACTGAGGGGGTTTTGTTTGCTGCAGGAAAGATTGTGTCTTGAATATATGGAGAAGCCCATTCCTCTCTGTAACAAAAGATATAAAAGCATCACATGGAAGAAAATAAGAATTCTATAGTGTTAGGCTGAAACTCTGTTTGAGGAAGGTAAGTCTGCCATCCTGTAGAATTACAGGTCATACAATGACCCTGTACAGCTAGTGAGGCCTGGGAGGGAAGTGGAGCCTTGAAATCCTAGACTATAGAATATATATTTCAAGGCTTCCTTTCTTTCCCAGGCCACACTAGTTATATTTGTTCAGGTCTGTAAGGCAGAGAGAGAGGCAAATTATCTTTGGCCACTGACACTGGGGTCTGTTGTACAAATCCAGCCTGATTAGTAACTACACCTCTACCTCGATATAACGATGTCCTCGGGAGCCAAAAAATCTTACCATGTTATAGGTGAAACTGCATTATATCGAACTTGTTTTGATCTGCTGGAGTGTGCAGCCCCGCCCCCCTGGAGCACTGCTTTACCGTGTTATATCTGAATTCATGTTATATCGGGTCACGTTATATCAGGGTGGAGGTGTATTAAGGCTAAGATTTTGTCATGGTTATTTTTAGTAAAAGTCACAGATAGGTCATGGGCATTAAACAAAAATTCATGGAAGCCTGTGATCTGTCCCTTACTTTTACTAAAAATAACCATGACAAAATGAGGAGGAAGGCAGTCTCCCCTGCTGCCTATGGTGGCTGAGAGTGCTAGGGTCCTGTTTCCTTCTCTCTCTCCCTCCCTCCTACCCCCGTGGCTACAGGGCTGAGTGGAAAATGTCACGGAAATTCTGGAAATCATGGATTCCATGACCGCTGTGACATATCTTAGCCTTAGTAACTATCTTATTAGTTGAAATGCCTAAGCACCTGTTATGAAAAGTGATGGAAATGGAAATCAACCCTTATGAAATAGGGTTCAGTTATTATTATGATTAGAGATACAGGGCTTGGTTCAGCCTTGGCTTAGGCTGGCTTCCACTGGTGTGAACTAGAGCACAGTCCACCTAATGGTTGGAAGTATCAGAGGGGTAGCCATGTTAGTCTGGATCTGTAAAAGCAGCAAAGAATCCTGTGGCACCTTATAGACTAACAGACGTTTTGGAGCATGAGCTTTCGTGGGTGAATACCCACTTCGTCAGATGCATGTAGTGGAGATTTCCAGGGGCAGGTATATATATGCAGGCAAGCTAGAGATCATGAGGTAGTTCAATCAGGGAGGATGAGGCCCTGTTCTAGCAGATTTGTCCTCAGATATGTCACCTATAAAGAATGGCTCAGGTTTGGGAACTCCCTCACCTCCTCAGCTGTGGAGACCTGGGGCAAAGAATTCATTTAGTTTCTCTGTAATGACCTTATCATCCTTGAGTGCTCCTTTAGCATCTCGATCGTCCAGTGGCTGCACTGGTTGTTTAGCAGGCTTCCTGCTTCTGATGTACTTAAAAAAATGTTGCTGTTACTTTGAGTCTTTGGCTAGCTGTTCTTCAAACTTTTTTGGCCTTTATGGCGAGGTGTGCATACCCCCATAGGCGCTGACTTCCTCTCTGCCCCATGAGTGCTTGACCCTTGGCCCTGCCCCTGCACCACCCATGCCCCCCCAATTCTACTCCCCTTCCCCCAAGTCCCTGCCCCTGCCCCGCCTCTTCCCCTGAGCATGCCGTGTCCCTCCTCCTTCCTGGAAAGCCTAAGTGCCACCAAACACTGTAAGGGGGGATGTACTTTCTTTCAAGGACCTTTCAGACTGGGTCAGGTGCATGAGAGTCTCCCACGCCTTCGCCAACAGCTGGGCCACAGTAGGTTATGACAGTCACAATGCTTCCAGTACCTGCTCCAGTGAAAGCCTTTTGCCATGCACACACATCATGTAGGCTATAGCTTAACCACAGGGTAGCCCCCAACATCAATCCCTATATTATATTTTGACATAGATTTCAGTATTTTTATTTTTGCATTCATCTCTGAATTGCTTACATTTCCTGAAAGGACTGGCTATTGGATTTATGGGCGGTGTCCAGCACATCATCCTGTGACACTGGACCTTGTTTTCAGATGAAGATTGTAGGGAACATTATTTGTTGCAAAGAAAGTGGCTTGACTTTACTGACAGACTGCTAGAACTGTTCTCTGAGCTTTTCAGATAAGGTCTGCTAATCCCAACACCTCATTAATTTGGCTATAACAACCTCCACACAAATGTTACCTGACTTCATTTTGCCCATAAAATGTTACCTCCATTTGTCAAAGTACTTGCCTGAGAACTGGGGAGCTTTCTGATTCAAGAAATTGCATGGGGGAAAAAGAGTTAAAAGCACAGAGTACAGTAGTATAGCCACTTAAGTGACACTCCAAACACACCAAAGCTGGATCTCAGTGGAAGTAATGTTTTATTATGCCAGGAGCCTGGATTAGTAATACCTCAATCTACCACACACTGCTTTCTAAATTAATTATTCAATTCTCTTTTCCCTGCCTTATATTTCTTTCTTTGACTACTTCAGTTTCTGCAAAGAAAGATGGGATAGGGAAGATATAGATTAAATCAGCTGTGACAATCATGGGACATAATTAACATGACAAGAATGACAGTAGATGCCATACTATGAATGGCCGTTTTCCATCAGTGTATCATCTTACTTAGCTGCTTGTTAGTTAGTGGCTCTGGGATTTCCTTTGGGCTTGCTATGTAATTGGGCTGCCATAGGGCTGCTGAAGCTTTTCATTTTTTCCAAACATATTTTCAGTTCCCTCGTGCATCTCTCTTCGATTTATCACTCTCCATTGTTTTAAGTCTAAAGAGGCCTTTAAAGTACCCATGTACAATTTATCTTTTTCATTAATGCAAATACCCTATTACCAGTATCCCTTCATGTATTTTAACTGCACTCCTAAGTTGTTTACTTCCAGGGAATCAAAAGTAAACTCCACTTTATTTGCCCTTCAACAATCCCTTTGAATTCACTTATACAGTTTACTTCTGGATAAGGAATTTATTTTAAAGCCTGTTTCTTCATTATCTGCACTTATAAAGGTGGGAGCACTTTCATTTAAATATAATTAGCATGCCAAAATGTTTTGATCTTGCTTATCCTAGTCAGAAGCTTCATTAGCAGCAGTCTTCTACTGATGAGAAAATCTAAATTTGAGTTTTGGACTCTCTAGATCAAAGCCAAACTTTAGACTAAATTTGTCTTCATTCAGCAATTTTTAAAGGATAACTGTTTTTAAACAGCTGTTTCAAATATCACATTTTTATGGTGTGAGTAAATGAGTAGTGTGATTTGTGGATGTTTAATTGTAGTTTTTCCTAAGGATGGACAGAGCAGCAAGTTCGTTTTTGTTTCTTCATTAATTGATTTACAGCATAAGATTTCAAAAGAGAATTTTACATAAAAGCATAGCACTCTCACTCTCATTTTTAACAGAGCAAAAAAAAAAGTGCCAATGCCAAAAATCTAGAAAAAAATCTAGTAACTTCTTCTGAGTCAGCTGCCTGTGTCTTGCAGATATATGTAATAAAAAAGAATACACATAAAGTTGTTGATACTCAATAGTTATACATTTAAGGCCAGATCCACCTAGCTTTATTCATGACAGATTTAGGTCCCACTTCCTGACTTGTCGACCTCAATGGCAAAACTCTATGACGTAAATGGGAGCAGGAGCATTTTACTTAGGGTAAAATTATGGCTCCATTGTAGTCAGCAAGGGTCTTGCTATTGACTTCAGTGGGACTAGGATTTCACTCTTAGTCAGTTGCCCTATTTAATGTAATTCTATTGACTCTAAATTCCAATTATACCTGGGTACTGTAATTTAAAGCATTATCAGTGCTTTCAACGTTCGGACGTATAAGAAGATTACAACTTCAGTAGTTTGAGTGGAATTGTCACTGTTCAGGGCAACTGCGCCTGTATTTCTCCTCAGTGGTCCAGCAAGGGCACCCACTCTTGGTCATCCAGATCCCTAGTTTAGCTCTTCAAGACTGATTTTGAAATACAACACACTTCAGGAGCCTCTAACAAAGTGGCTGACGCACTCTCCCAGGAAGGTTTCCCAGAATCAGCTGGGTAAAAATATCCCTGCATTCTAAGTCAATGTAGTCCTTGAAATGTAAAAAGTACTGTTTAGTTCTTCATGTAATTATTAGAAAATTAGAGGTGCATGAATCTTATTAACTCTGTTTCCTAAACCTACAGAAAGAAATCCAAGCCGGTGTGGATCCGACCTGAATCAGGTTGGCCAGCACTGTCTGTGATTTGGGGTGTGTATGATAAGTGAAGGGGGGGCAGAAGATAACTCCCGTTTATGAACACTCAAGCAGCCAGTTAGCTGTAAAATCCCGCTTGGTGTCTGTTTTCTGCTTGCTTTACCTGTAAAGGGTTAACAAGCCCACAGGTAAAAGAAAAGGAGTGGGCACCTGACCAAAAGAGCCAATGGGAAGGCTAGAAGTTTTAAATTTGGGAAAGAAACTTTCCCTTTGTCTGTTGTTCTTCAGAGAAGGAGACATGGAGCAGCATGAAGGCTTGAACCAGGTATGAACATTCATCTTCCATACTTAGAAGTAATTATTTGGATAGGGAATGTTTAGTTAGACACAATCAGGTTTATTTTTTATTTTGACTTGTGGATCTTCTCTGTGCTAACCCCAGATGCATTAGTTTATAACCTTTAAGCTCAACCCCCAAGAAAGCTATTTTGGGTGCTTGATTTTTGAAATTGCTCTTTAAAGTCTAGAAAAGCCCTACGTTCCAGATGTATTTTCTTTCTTTTTGATAAAATTTACCTTTAAAAACAGGATTGGATTTTTGGTGTCCTAAGAGGTTTGTGCATAAACTGTTGATTAGCTGGTGGCAATTTCCTTTGTTTTTTTTCTCAGCTCTTCCCTGGATATGTGTGTGTGTGTGTAAGGGCTTGCGCGTACCCCACAAGGAGGGATTCCCAAGTGCTCCTTCCTGGGTCCAAGGGTTTTTTTTTGCATTTGGGTGGTGGCAGTATTACCAGGCCAAGGTCAGAGAAAAGCTGTAAGCTTGAGAGTTTAATACAAGCCTTGAGTGGCAAGTATTAATTTTTAGAATCCTTGTGGGCCCCCACTTCCCGCACTTAGAGTGACAGAGTGGAGAAATCAGCCTTGACAGGTGATATTAAAATATCTCACAAAAGTGAAATCCTAGGTCCACTGAACTCAATATCAAAAGTCTCATTGGCATAAATGAGGCCGAGATTTCAGCCCAGTTGCATTGGTTGACTAAAGAAGATTTGCCATTAGCTAATCTCAATATTCAAATTCTTTCTTTTCACTAGGAGAAAGGAAGTGCAAGGGAACACTGTAGATCCTGAGATAACTATATATATTTATCGTAAGCATTACTGGCAAATTTTTCAGCTCTACCACTGTGTATATTTGGGAAATTATGTATGCTTTTTTTCCAAGCGATAATTTGGGAAAGCAAATTTGCAGCAGGCAAGATTGGAACTTTCAATATTCTGTAATAAATATTCCTGTTTTGCATGGGAAACCTTCAGATTTAGGATCCAGTGGGTTGTAGTGTGTTGTAAAAAAATATTACTGCTGTTATTACCAAATTTTTCTTTCTTGTACTTTATTAAATGCATTTTAACCTCTAAGCACGTATACAATAACAAATTTCTTGATGGTGTAATTTCATTGAACTCAATGGCATTACACCAGCAAGGTATTTAGCTCAGAAACTTGTACTGTGTTTTGTAAATTCTACTTTAATCTATCATTGTATCCACCAACACCATCAATACTCCATAGGTTTGGGTGCTTGGCTATGTCCCTCTTCCACCTCCTCCTCAAAAGCCTAGGAAAAAAGATGGGCCTTCATAGTAACATGCAGCAGGTTCCTTAGTTCATTTTTTCTCTACATGACTATACTTAATTTTTTTCAAAGTTTTCACTTGAGGGATAGGAGCAACTAGATCATTACAGCCAAGTTCTGCTCTGAGTTCTACTGAAGCCTGGGAGTTTCATTCAAATCAGAATTTGTCACATAGAGTTCTTTTTCCTCAATGAATCTGAAAATTTAATTTCCACTTGGATCCAAGTTATTTATAGCTGCTTTGGGTTATCATTTATAGTCTCATTATGCTAAAATTTGTCTATTTCATATATTGTTGGGATTTTTAAAAAAAAATCAGGGAAATAAGCATCAGGAATATAATTTTCAAAATCATTATTTCCCTCTTCACTTTCCAATCTCAGAATGTGTTGTTTACTATTCCGTAACTTTACAGAGGCATCTTATCACTTTATGTATAAAATAAGAATAAAGGAGGCAATAGGTGGGATTTGGGAATTGTAATAATCATGGGGTCCAATCAGATTCTGACCAAATAAATTCTCAAGTACCTTTGCTTTTGTGCAGGGAAACTGAATGACCCACTAACCAACAAAGTTCCCTCCAGCTCATTGTTGTAAGTGGGAGCAAACTTGCCGGTGCTGTACTTGCTCTGTATATAGACACTTCCAGTTTCTACTGCTCTAAATCCAGCTCCTTAACAGTATTAAATTCTCTTAAATAAAAATAAATATATAGATGCAAACACAATAAACTCCTGCTCCAAACTGATATCATTAGCTCTAAAGAACACATTTGAATGTGAAAGGATATGTATCTGCAATTTAACAGTCACCTTTGTTAATTTTCACCTCACCTAGGGAGTTGACAGCATTACTTTCCCACATAGATTAACCAGTTACAAAATGTTTCTTCAAGTAATAGCAAGGTGCCAGATTTACATACAGAGGATGAGTAGTGGTAACTTTAATTTGCTTGCAAATTAAATTGATAACCCACATTGTCTGTATATAGCTGGATTTGTCAAGAAGTTAATTAACTCTTACAAGTCATTCTTTCTGGTCAGGGCTGGCTCCAGGCACCAGCCCAGCAAGCAGCTGCTTTGGGTAGCCAATGGTGAGGGGTGGCATGCCCAGGTCTTCAGCGGCAATTCGGCGATGGATCCCTCACTCCTTCTCGGAGCAAAGGACCTGCTGCTGAATGCTGCCAAAGACTGAAGGGGCGGCGGTAGAGCTGCAGATCGCGATTGCAGCTTTTTTTTTTTTTTTTTTTTTTTTTTTTTTTTTGCTGCTTGGGGTGGCAAAAACCCTGGAGCTGGCCCTGTTTCTGGTGCTATTAAATCAGGATGCCAGGCAATCAATAACTGGGGACTCCATCTGTGACTAGGCAGAGACCCCACACACAGTGCATATGGGCCGAGTTAGTGTCCAGACTTACCCTTTTCCTGGGGGTTGTCTGTACTGTTAACTTAATACACAAAATAAACAGCGTATTGAAAATTATCTTAAAATTACAAGCTATCACTTTTAAGTTTGTAAGAGGTTTCCAGGTCCTGCATGTAGGCTAGGGGGTTTTGTAGGGAACTGTTATCTGGGGGTATGTCTAGACTATAAAATTAGGTTGATTTTTATAGATGTCGATTTTTAGAGATCGATTTTATACAGTCGATTGTGTATGTCCACACTAAGCACATTAAGTCGGCCAAGTGCATCCTCACCACTGTGGCTAGCATTGACTTACAGAGTGGTGCTCTGTGGGTAGCTATCCCACAGTTCCAGCAGTCTCCACTGCCAACTGGAATTCTAGGTTAAGCTCCCAATACCTGCTGGGGCAAAAACATTGTCGCGGGTGGTTTCGGGTACATGTCGTCAGTTGCCCCTGCCTCTGTGAAAGCCAAGGCAGGCAATCATTTCACACCTTTTTCCCTGGGTTACCCATGCAGACACCATGCCACGGCAAGCATGGAGCCTGCTCAGCTCACCGTCACTGCTGCTGTTGAGAACATTGTAAACAGCTCACCCGTTATCCTGGAGTATATGCAGAACTGGCTAAGAGATGCCAGCACAAGGAGGATTTTGATGAGGACATGGACACAGATGTTCCTGAAAGCATGAGCTGTGGCAATTGGGACATCATGGCGGCACTTGGGCTGGTTGATACAATGGAACGCCAATTCTGGGCCAGGCAAACAAGCACAGACTGGTGGGACCGCATAGTGTTGCAGGTATGGTACGATTCACAGTGCAAAACTTCCGCATGCATAAGGCCACTTTCCTGGAACTCTGTGTGTTGCTTCCCCCCACTCTGAAATGCAGGAATACCAAGATGAGAGCTGCTCTGACAATTAAGAAGCGAGTGGCGATAGCACTGTGGGAGTTTGCAACGCTTGACTGCTATCGGTCAGTCAGGAATCAGTTTGGAGTGGGCAAGTCTACTGTGGGGGTTGCTGTGATCTAAGTAGCCAATGCCATCATTGACATTCTGTTATCAAGGGTAGTGACTCTGGGAAATGTGCAGGTCATAGTGGATGGCTTTGCTGCAATGGGGCTCTCTAACTGTGGGGTGATAGATGGAACGCATATCCCCATCCTGGCACTGGACCACCTTGCCAACCAGTACATAAACCGCAAGGGATACTTCTCAATGGTGCTGCAAGCACTGGTGGATCACAAGGGATATTTCACCGACATCAATGTGGGATGGCCGGGAAAGGTGCGTGACGTTCGCATCTTTAGGAACTCCGGGCTGTTTTAGCAGCTGCAAGAAGGGACTTACCTCCCAGACCAGAAAATTACCGTTGGGGATGTCAGAATGCCAATAGTTATCCTTGGGGATTGTGACAGGGTCATGACTCACCACCGCTGGCACCTCCTGCTGGTCTCTCCGGGAATTAGTTCTTGTCACCTGCGGAGTGCCCTTGACATGTGGTGCCTCACTCATTGTCTGCTCTGCTGCCCTGGGACCTGCCTTGCTCCCTGTTCAGCAGTGTCCTTTGGCCTGCACCTGCCTCAGTGGCCAACCACAACCCTAAAGTCTAGCTCCTCCTTTCAGGAGCCAGTTGCAGTCTATCTCAGCTACACTTCTCTGTGACAGTGTAAAGGCGGGGGACCCCAGGCCCACCTGCTATTCTGTGTCCTGACCCAGGGATCCTCTAGCAGCAGCAGCCTCTCTACCCTCCTTCACTCCCCTCTTGTCCACCTGTTTTCCCTGGGTCACTTCCCCTTTGTCCCTGTGCACCTTCTCGACCCTTTTTAGCAGGGGCCGCAGTTTGGCAGGTAACTGGGCTGGAGCTCTCCTCTGCTCCCTGAGAGCCTGCCCAGCACTGCTCTGTCCAAAGTGCTACCTCCCTACCTCAGGATCCAGTCCTCCTCCCTTGCTAGTCAGGGAGTGACAGCCTTCCCCTCTGCTAGGCACCTTTATTTAGGACCCAGCCCGGCACTGATTGTCTGTCTCTCTCTTTGCCCTGATTGGCTCTCCACAGGCCTTTGCTGATTGGTTGCTGACCTGTGCAGCCTCTCTGGCCTCCTGTTCCAGCCCTTTATCTCAGGGGGTGAGACAGCTATCCCACCACAGGGACCTAGCCTACCCCTTGTTCCCATGGCTCATGAAGCCATACACAGGCAGCCTGGACAGTAGTGAGGAGCAGTTCAACTATCGGCTGAGCAAGTGCAGATTGGTGGTAGAATGTGCCTTTGGACGTTTAAAAACTCGCTGGCACTGTTTGCTGAGTAGTCAGACCTCAGCGCACCCAACATTCCCATTGTTATTGCTGCTTGCTGTGTGCTCCATAATATCTGTGAGAGTAAGGGAGAGACATTTATGGCGGGGTGGGAGGTTGAGGCAAATCAGCTGGCATCCAATTTTGAGCAGCCAGACACCAAGGCGATTAGGAGAGCACAGCAAGGCGCAGTGCGCATCAGAGAAGCTTTGAAAACCAGTTTCATGACTGGCCAGGCTTCATGTGTGTTTCTCCTTGATGCAAACCCTCCCCCTTTGTTGATTTTAATTCCCTGTAAGCCAACCACCCTCCTCCCTTCAGAATAAAGTAACTATTGTTTTGAAACCATGCATTCTTTCTTTATTAATTTAAAAAAAGAGAGAGAGAGAGATAACAGACAAGGTAACCCGGGGGAGGTGGGGAAGGAGGGAAGGACAAGGACACATTGTTTATTGTAGCCACACTAAAAATCAAACTGTTTTAATGACAGACTGAGTGGCTGGGTGCCCGCCTCTTTCCACCCCCCGGCCTTCTTGGGCATCTGGGTGAGGCAGATATGGAACTTGCTCCCCTATTAGCCTCAGCATCGTGTCCTGCCTCTGCTCACTTAATTATTTCCTGGCCTCTGCCACTGAATGCCTCCATGCATTAAACTGTGCCCTATCAGTGCGGAAGGACTGCATGAGCTCGGAAAACATGTCATCATGAGTGCATTTTTTTCATCTTCTAATCTGTGATAACCTCAGAGACGGAGATGATAGGGGGAGCATAGAAACATTTGCACCTGGGGGGAGATAAAAAGGGAGAGTAAAATTTAAGATGATACATTTGAGAACAAAAGGGAGACTATTTCACAGTGAATCAAGCAATTCACAGCAGACAGCACATGTGCTTTAGGTACAAGGTTGCATTTTGCCTTTTATATTGAGTGCCTGCCAGTATGGTGACACATCACTCACGGCTAGGCTACAGAATATGGTTTCCAAGCAGCCATGGTAAGCCTTTTAGTACGCAGGGTTGGCTTCTTATGCCTTCATAACATGTGGGAATGTTTTCAAACTGCAGTGCCCTCCTTTCCTAGAGCAAGCAATGGATTGAGTTTCACATTTAAAAGGAGGGGCTGCAGTTTTCGGGTGGATGTGCAGCACACACCTACCCCCACCCCACCGCATGGCTATTCTCTGGGATGATTCCTTCTCCCCTCCTCCCGCTGCATGGCTATTCTCCGGGATGATCCCTTCACCTCTCCCCTCCGCCACATGGCTATTCTCTGGGATGATCCCTTTTAGCCAAGCGCAAACAGCCTAGCATGAACGGGGTCCTTTTACTGTTCCCTTACAAAAATTCCCCTATTTCAACCAGGTAACCATGACTGATATCACTCTACTGAGGCTAACACAGAAAGATATAGACCAAATAATGCTTGAATGCGACCAAAACCCAGAACCATTCGCTGCCCTGCTTTGTGGGGCAATGATTCCAGAATACTTGCTACTGGCTTGGTGTGTTAAAGTGTCCTACCGTGGAGGATGAAATAAGGCAGTCCTCTCCAGAAACCTTCTGCAAACGCTTTCAGAGTACCTCCAGAAGAACTTCATGGTGGAATCTCCATCTCTGGAGATATTTAAGAGTAGGTTAGATAAATGTCTATCAGGGATGGTCTAGACAGTATTTGGTCCTGCCATGAGGGCAGGGGACTGGACTCGATGACCTCTCGAGGTCTCTTCCAGTCCTAGAGTCTATGAATCTATGAATCTGTGTCCCTGGAGGATTCCCGCTCCATCCCCAGACATGTTAACAGACCTTTCCAGTAGCTGTACTGACCGTGAATGCATCCCAGTTCTTCAGGGCAAATCAAACATTAAACACTATTGCTTTTAAACCCTGTACTGTAGTTAAAAATGTGAACCTACCAGAGGTGCCTTCTCCGGCTTCAGGGTCAGGGATCCCGCCTTGGGAGGGTATTGGCTCCAGGGTGATGAAAAGGTCCTGGCTGCTGGGGAGAACAGATTCACCATTTGCCTGCTGCACATTCTCCTCCTCCTCCCTGTTGCGTGAGACTTGCCCCTTTCAGGTGTCCACGGACAGCGGTGGGATAGTGATAGAGTCCTCACCTAGAATGCCATGCAGCTGATCATAGAAGTGACGTGTGGGGCTCTGACCCGAAGTGACCGTTTGCCTTCTTTGTCTTTTGGTAGGCTTGCCTGAGCTCCTTAACTTTCCACAGCACTGCTGTGAGTCCCTGTTGTAGCATCTGTCCAACATGCCCTGTGAGATTTTGGCAAATATATTGCATTTCTTCTTTTGACCGAAGTTTGGCCCTGCACAGATGCTTCTCCCCATATAGCAATCAGATTCATTGTCTCCCATTCGGTCCATTCTAGAGGTCATTTGCACTTCTGGGTGGACTGCATGGTCACAAGTGCTACCGCCACACTGACCAAACAGGAAATGAAATTCAAAAATTCCTGGGGATTTTCCTGTGTACCTGGCTAGTGCATTGGAGTTCAAAGTGCTGTCCAGAGCGGTCACAGTGGAGAGCTCAGGGATAGCTCCCGGAGGCCAATACCGTCTATTTGCGTCCGCACTACCTCAAATTCGACCCAGCAAGGTTGATTTTAGAGCTACTCCCCTCACTGGGGAGGAGTGCAAAAGTCTATTTTAAGAGCCCTTTAGGTTGACAGAATGGGGTTGGTTGTGTGGACGCGGTCATTTTTAAATTGATCTAACACATCTAAATTCGACCTAACTCCATAGTGTAGACCAGGCCTGGGTCTTGTGCAAAGAGTCAGCCTAGAGCAAGACAGGCCAGCTTGTGACTGTATCTTAGGGAACACCAGAATCAGTCTCTTTCCTTTTTTGCTTCTTGTATGTTAGGATTCTAGATTCTAAGAAGCGAAGTAGTGTTACATTGCAACTTTCCAGAAAGATAAAAATAAAGTAAAAAACTTTAACTTCCCTATGTGTATGTCATGAACATAATGGAGAACTGGCAAACACAACAGTCTGATTTCTTGTGAGTTTGGCTAGTTCATGGGAGTTTCTCTTTGGGAGGTCTTTATCTTCTTATCTCTGTCCCGCTTCTTCCTCAGGGTGAGAGATAAACCCTCTTATTCCCTGGATTGGAGCTACATTGAGCCCTAGCTGGTCTGGCTTCCATTAACAACAACCCTTCTACTCCCTGCAGGGCCCTGAAGCCAGTTCAGGCTATATCAGATTTATACTGTAAAATGGGAGTCAAGAAGTGAGGATGATAAAAAGGAAGTCTTTGAAATGGAGAATGGGTTGAGAATTTTAATCTTCAATTTCTTCTTTATTATTATTGCCTCCTTGCGGGACTGCATCAAGATTTCATTGCTTAGTCACTAACTAATGATAATCTATATCATATATTCATTCTATTATTTTTCCGCAGGCCCCAGAAACACCTTTTTGACTGTGGTACATCTTGTCCAGTGATTGACAATAAGTGTTTTGATAGCTTGTTTCACAGCTTTAGTTGTACCTCAGTGGGTTAATTCCTTTGAGCTATGAAGAGAAATTCTAGCCTTATCTGTGCTCACCAAATTCTTGTTCAGATTTTCTTCCTGAGTTTCTGCCTGCTTTTACTGATTTAATTAATACTTCTATGTCCCTAGGTTATATACCTGCTGACTTTAAATCTGTTGTCATTTAGCCGTTATTAAAGTAACATTCCTTGCCTGATGACTTGGCTACTAGTTACAGAACTACTGCCAAATTGCCATTCCTCTCTGAGATGCTTAGAAACAAGGAATTTAACTTTTTTCCCCCCAAAAAATCACAAGTAGTAAGAGTTATCTTCATAGTTTAAAGCCTAAAATCTTGAAGATCTTTAGAGGTAAATTAACTTGTGTTCCATTGTCTTGGACCTTTCTATTTTCTTGTCTTTGATGCCAGTGATCATTTGGAAAGTTCACTCTGCTGAAAACTGCTTTGCTCTTTTTGTGAATAGATGTGAGCAAGGTAACCAGTATTAACAATTATACCCTTGGCCTCAAACTCACTTCTTTTGCGCTGTCAGCCCAATTTTCTTGTTTAAAGTCGCATGACTTTTCAAACAGCATCTCCGTTTGGGAGATGGCCACATACTTACAGTGTAGGGACGAAGAGGACTTTACAGTGGCAGGATTAGAGGAGATTACTGTCTTTGTCATCTGCTTCTATTATGAAGGATACCCCAGCCATATGGATCACTAGGTGCAGGATGATGATTTCTGGTGGGATTGGTCTGTGTCTCCTGAGTAATTACAGTTCACAGTCCTGCAGTACCCCCAGTCATGATGTGAAAGAGTAGCACTATGTTGATGGAGATTGCTTTCATCTGGACCACAACATCTGCGGATATCTGAGCACCTCACCTCAGTGCCCCAGCTTGGTCCTCCACCCTGGTTAGACTAGGGGATGGGGGATCTTCATGGAGCAGAGCCTAGAACATGTCTGCAACCACCTCTGCTGGTAAAACCAGATTGAGTACACCCTGGCTGCACTCATCCCCACCTGACCCGGTGTTTGTGTATGGGTGCCTATCAGTGGGTAGTTTTATTCCTCCTTGTCTTCTCTCTACAAATATAAATTTTTGATATTTTAAACTACAATAGTATTTCTCAAACTGATCTGTGAAAAATGCTCACTCACCATTTAAAAAAAAATCTGGAAAACCACATGAAACATGTTAGTTTATAATTTAATTCAAAATATTTGGGGGAGGGGGAAATGCTTCCACCAATTTCATCCCAGCTTAGATCAAACTGATCTTTTAAGTGATCAAACATTTATGGACATTATTGCTTGATATGTTTTTTACTTTTGATATTGATACACAGCCACCTTTACTGGACGTATTGTATGGTTTGGCCTATGCGTTCATTCCTATATTTGTGTGTATATGTATATCATGCAAGTTAAGTTATCTGAGGTACATTGCATTGTTACATAATTGTTATATATGGTTGTCAGGAGAGATTAAAGAGGCTAGGACTCTTCAGCTTGGAAAAGAGGAGACTAAGGGGAGATATGATAGAGGTATACAAAATCATGAGTGATGTGGAGAAAGTGGATAAGGAAAAGTTATTCACTTATTCCCTTAATACAAGAACTAGGGATCACCAAATGAAATTAATAGGCAGCAGGTTTAAAACAAATACAAGGAAGTTCTTCTTCACGCAGCCCACAGTCAACTTGTGGAACTCCTTACCTGAGGAGGTTATGAAGGCTAGGACTTATTAACAGTGTTTAAAAGAGAACTGGATAAATTCATGGTGGTTAAGTCCATGAAAGGCTATTAGCCAGGATGGGTAAGGAATGGTGTCACTAGCCTCTGTTTGTCAGAGGATGGAGATGGATGGCAGGAGAGAGATCACTTGATCATTGCCTGTTAGCGTCACTCCCTCTGGGGCACCTGGCATTGGCCACTGTCAGTGGTCAGATACTGGGCTAGATGGACCTTTGGTCTGACCCGGTACGGCCGTTCTTATGTTCAGATAATTTGCATGATTTTGCCATTTATCCCTATCTCACTTGGCCCTCTTTCTAATGGGCTGCTTCAGGGTTATCTTTTTGGTTGAGTATTTGCTGTCTGTAGTGCTTCACTAATGGATATTATTCTAGAGTTAGAAATTCAAACATTACTGCTGTGTAGATGACACAGATGTTTCAATGTTTCTACACCTGATTTCATTTAATCTCTATAACAGTGTTTGTCCAAAATTTAATGTTTGAATGAATACAATTAAATTGACCCTCAGTGTTTGAAAACCAAGTCCAGGCACTCCAGCTGCCTTACAACATGGTGTTTTCCCTTCCAGTTCCCTTGCAGGGTTTGAAATCACATTATGTCTTGCTATAGAAAATCAGTTTCAATTCATTGTTTTAACTGTGTTAAATGTTTTTAAGCTTCACTTGTAATCATATTTGTAAACAACTTTGATATTTTTCAAGATGGCACTGTGCAAATAAAATACTGTTTCTGAAGTGGAACATTTTGAGTTACAAATGAAAAATCATTGCAAGTTTTGTATTAAAGTAAAATCAAGCTTCGGCTTTCATCTTTCTTATGGCCATATTTGAGCAGTTTAGAAGCAGCTTCCTCTTCTTTAGGAAGAACTCAAAGGACTGGTTCTCTTCATTATAGGAGAGGGCCCCCATCCATATTTAAGTGATACAGCCTGGCATTTTATGAAAATGGCTGATGTCGCAAACTAATGTTTTTTCACTGAGGTCAGTATTATGACTTCATCAAGCTATCTCTTTACAAGGGATGGGAAACCCTGTATCTTTGCACTCAGAGTTTCCAAAGCACTTTTCCATTGTGATTGTGGGCTTACCACCCCACAAGAATAACAGGAAGTTTGGCCTTCATAAACTCTCAAGAACTACAGAGACTAGGATCATCTTTATCCACGCTAGCTCCTGAACCTCTTTGCCCCCCTCTGTGTGCTCTAGCTCACAGCTCCAGTCCAGCTCACTGCTTCAGTGGGTATCATGCTGCCACATGCTCCTTAACTGGCTTCTGTATCACACCTCCTCTGTGTGATAGTATTCAAAGAAACCTTGTAGAGCTGAGTTCTGTGAGTTTTCATCATATCCTGCTTTCCTCCTTGAACGGTGGCAATCCAACAATTCCATCACAAGAAGGTTATCCTCATGCCTGAATGGGCAGGGGGAGAGTTTGACTCATTGTGCAGGACATCTGAACTTCCTGTGGCTTTCTTAATTCTTTGATTTTTATGATATCTCAAATAACTCATAGAAGTTGAAGCCACATTTGTACAAATATGCTCCAAGACTCTCAGTTACTGCTGGTGGCCAAACAATAAAACAAAATTAATTAGCAGGATTCCCGTTCTACAGCTGAACTTGGGTTGTATGTATCCTGTAGGGAACAGCAGCCAAGATTCCAACTGGGGAACCTTGTAGCCCACAGGCAACAACTCTTGGAAAGCCAAAAGGGAGTCAGTCCAGCACAAACAGGTGCTAAGGCTGTCTCCTCTGGAAATCTCTTGCACGTTTTACAGTTACTTTCTTCCTACTCTGTTGTGCCCAGTCTCCTCCTCTCCCTCTCCCTCTCCCCACACCCCACAAACTCCCAACCCACTTCTGTTCCAGGGCCATGGCTTCAAAACTTGGTGGCTAGATTTTGTTAAATATCTTGATAAGGTCTACATGGAGGCTAGCTGTGTTTGTTAATCTGTTTCAATATCAAAGGTATAATGCATGCTGTGCTTGCAGTGCTTCAGGGGCTAATGTTGTTGTGTCTTCAGGCAGTGCTCGTTGATGAGGGGCCCGGCAGGGCAGCTGCTAGAGTGTATACTGATTCAGTGCATTCCTTCTGAAACCTCCAGTGGCCAGACTTCTGTGGAAACCCTGCAGAAGATTAAAATTGCCTTCTCCCTCATCCATTTAATCTTTATGGCCGTGCAACTTTGTCAGGGGTTAAGCACAAGGTACTAGATTTACTCCTTCTGGTGCAGAGAAGTACAAATAGCAGCTGCTTGCCTCCCAGAGGAGCCCCTCTACCAGATTTGTGCCTTTGTCATGACCAATATCTAGCCAGTGCTGCTCACTGCTTGGTGTTGCATTGGCTTGCTGGCCTTTGAGGAGGGCTTGCAGATGCCTTTTCACTTCAAACTCTCTCTGGATGGACTTTGCATCAGGGCCCCATGCCAGAGCCTGTGTTGACTATTGCCAGTGTAGTGAAATTTCACTTAAGGAAGTCCTGCAGGAATCAGAAATTAGTTTTTCTTTCTCTTCAACTTCCATAATAAATACATTTTAGCTCAGGATTTATTGGTCATCTTCCTACGTTTCTGTAACAATATGCCCCTTGCTGTGCAGCAAGATCCAAGTCTTCCAGATTTCAGAAGTGGCAAAACATCGTAGCTTTAAAGCACCTTACTTAATGTATATGTTCACTAACCCATAAAAAGGCTAGATTGCAGAGGCACTTTTTCAGCTGAAACTCTTTAAAGAATGTTATCCTCTTCCACTCCCCTAGGATTAAAACCATGTAGTTTTAGTTTAAAAATGATTTTAAATTAGATTGAGAAAAACAAGAATGGCCAAAAGTCTAGATTCAACTCTGGAAAAAAGGCTGCTCTCACAGAAAAGAAGAATTCTTACCGATTTAAAGATGGAGTGTACAGATGGAGCGAAGGAAGCATTCGTCAACACTAGCACTTTTGGCAAAACATATCCCTGACTGACATAAGTTTCACTGACAAAAGCGCCAGTGTGGACAGTGCTATGTCGGCAGGAGACACTCTTCTGACGACATAGCTACCACCAGTCATTGGGGGTGGTTAAATTATGCCAACAGGAGAGCTCTCTACCTCCAGCACAGAGCGGCCACACAGGAGACCTTACAGCAGCACAGCTGGAGCAGTACAGCTGTGGCGCTGTAAAGTCCATAGTGTAGACATAGCCTTAAATATACCAGAATTGTGTGAACTCTACTAGACACGCAGAAATAATTTGATTACAGCAGGAGACCATCACTCATTGATACTTTCAGGTCCAATATTCAGGGCTCCTAGCTTTCAGTTTTTCTGTGGCTATGGCTACTGCAGAAATGAGGGTTAGCTACTGAAATGTACAACTTTATATATAGGCTTATGTTTCTTCTTTTTACCCCTTTTCTGCTTAGGTCACACTCTGGCTGTCCATTATCCCTGCTTTTCATAGAATCATAGAGTATCAAGGTTGAAAGGGACCTCAGGAGGTCATCTAGTCCAACCCCCTGCTCAAAGCAGGACCAATCCCCAGAAAGATATTTACCCCTAAATGGCCCCCTCAAGGACTGAACTCACAATACTTTTGTTCCTTTTTAGAAATGTATTGACTAGCATCTTTAAATTTTAGAACTGTGCTGTAACAAAAACCATTTAGAGATCCCTTTGACCAGAGGGAATAGAGTGAGTCTGGGAAATGGAAATAATAGATGCAGGAAGGAAAATGGAAATCTAATTCACAGTCTAGAATTATTCTAAAGTGAATTTTTTCGTGTAAATAACAAATGTAATTAGCTTCAGATTGTGACATACCGAAGACTAAAGAATTCTAGGGTAATTTTGGTAAGGTTACAAATATTACTGCACTACCAGCAAAGCTGCTGCAAAAAGCAAGTCTTGCAGTGAAAATATAATTCTACAAAAAAGGAACTTGGCATTCAGCCTAACTATATATTGAAGACTGGTGTATTGGTTTAAATAATTCAGCAAATTCAGACACTGTCCTTTCCTTTAAATAATTCTGCATATTTCAAGGACATTTGGTCCTCATTTAGGCCCCAATCCAGCAAAATGTACTTAAGCACATGCCTAACTTTAGGCATTCAATGTGCTATTGACTTCAATGGGACTAATCTCTTACTTAAATTAGGCTTGTGCTTAAGTACATTGTGAGCCTCAGGACATGATCTAATGTGTACTGGAGTAAATGGAAAAACTTCATTATATTTAAGGCCTGATTCCACTCATTCAGATAAACACTAACCACAAGACACCTACAGACTTCAGTGGTGCAGGATCAGGGCCTTATTTCATTTTATATAACATATTTATCATATAGCTACATCTAACAAATAATCATGTGATTGTGTGTGTACCTGTGAAGCTGGTTGAATATTTACCAATATTCATTGTTCAGCAAATATTGCCAGTTTTCTGTCGAATAACTAATATGACTTACTGTTTTGGTATTTATAAAATAAATAATTGACCAATTCTGTAGCTGGATAATGCTATTTGTTTTAAGAAGTTATTTGGCAAATAGCAGTCATGGAAACTATTCTGCAAATATTTTTTCTGGCATTTAACCAGCTCTAATAGATAGGGGTGTGTGTGTGTGTGTGTGTGTGTGTGTGTGTGTGTGTGTGTGTGTGTGTGTGTGTGTGTGTGTGTGTGTGTGTAGCAGGGAATGGGGGTGGGACATTTCTGTGGCATACAAGATATACAGAAATTCATTTTATCACAATATGTTGTCAAGGGAGATTCCTACTAGCACAAAGGAGAGGAACTGTTCTATTTATTTTCATGTCCCATCTTTCAAGACAGCACCTTTTATCTTCAGTAGTAATGCATTATGATTTCAAACCAGTGTAGAAGGACTGCAAGAAATCCCAGGGAATGCCTAAAGCCCCTTTTACTCATATATTAAGGCTAAATCCTGATCACACTGAGCTCATTGGCAAAAACTCCCACTGACTTCAGTGGATTCTGGATTTAACTCTTAGGTCATATAGAAACTCCCAGGGCTGGCTCTGGCCCTGGAGCTCTTAGGTTTATGTGGCTGAGAGGTGCCCCGATAAGAAGTATGGGGCCCAAGAATGCCTACAATCAAAGTATATGATGAGAGAAAATTATATTATCTCAGTTTTCCAGGTGGGGAAGTGAAGCAAAAGGAAATTAAATGATTTGCACAAGATGACAAAAGAAGTCTGTGTGCAGTGGTGTTGTAGCTGTGTGGATCGCTGGGTATTAGATAGACAAGGTGGGTGAGGTGATATCTTTAATTGGACCAACTTCTGTTGGTGAGAGAGACAAGCTTCTGAGCTTACACAGAGGGCAGGTCTAACTACAGAGAAAGGTCAATCTAAGCTGCGCAATTTGAGTTACGGTAGTAGCGTAAGGAAGTCGACATAGCTTAGATCTTACCGTGGGGTCCACATTACGCTATGTCAAGGGCGATGCTCTCCCATCAACTCCCTTTCCTCTTCTCATTCCAGTGGAGAGCCAGAGTCGATGGGAGAGCAATCTGCGGTCGATTTAGCAGGTCTTCACTAACCCACTAAAACAACCCCTGGTGGATTGATTGCTGCAGCATCGATCCAGCAGTAAGTGGAGACAAGCCCAGAGTTCTTTAAGTCTGGGAAGTCTCAGAGTGTCACAGCTAACTACAAGATGGAACAGATTGTTTAGCATAAGTAGTTAACACATATTTCAAGGGACCATTCAAGGTGAAGCGGCCTGTTAACACCCCTCCAGTCATAGAGAGGAAAGGAAAAGTGGAGAAGCACCTGCGAGGGTTGTTAGTGGATTATAGGTTGTTTAATAAGCCATAAATCCAGTGTCTCCGTGCAGTCCATGATTTTTAGTGTCTAGCATCGTAATGAATTTAAGCTCCCAGGCTTGTCTTTTGAAAGAGTTGTGCAAGTTTCCTTTGAGACTGTGGGCTGATTGGTCAGATATAGAGTGATTGCTTTTGGAAAAGTGTTCACCCATAGGTGATGTGGTGTTGTTTTTGTCTTTTATCATTCAGAAGTGTGGGTGAGTTTCCTAGATAATATGAACTAATCTATAGGATGAGTTCTGATCTCACCTCTCAGTGCATATCATCCACAGAAGTCATTGCACATTGCACAAATATATGTGAGGGCAGCATCTGGCCATTAAGAGTTCTGACTGACCCACAAAATGGAAGAGCCACAGTTGAAAGTGTGGAATAGAAGTTATAATACACATGGTATTGCTAAAGTATTCTTTGTGCTTTTGGCTTCTTTGTTTCCAGACACACTGCATCAAATTACATCAGAACAGAGCTGGCTTTTCGGGTGCTGTTGAACACTACGCAGAAATTAGCAACATGAGAACTGCAGCAAACTATAAACTTTGAGGAACTAGCAAAGACATTTGTTGTACTAATTAAATAGGGTTATCAGACATCCGGGTTTTCCCGGACATTGCCTTTTTACTGAGGTTCTGTCCTTTATCCGAGTGGAGTTTTCAAATAACAGGAAATGTCCAGGACTTTTGCAGAGCAAACAAGCTGCAGCTCAGAAAGAGCCCTGATTGGTCTGCTTCCCAGTTGGTCCCTCCCATGCAGCTGTAGCTGACTGGTCCATTCCCTTGGTAGCAGCAGTATCCCACCCATCCAGGCCCTGGCTCCCAGCTCTGAGGAGGGGGATCCTGCAAGGAGGTGCTGACTGATGGTTGACACTGTGTCCTGGGCTTGCGCCAGCCACTCTGCCATCATGACAGGGAATGACACTGCCCACCACTTCCAGTGAGTACCCCTTCTGTAGGTACTCCTTCAAGCACCCTCCAAATACCCCTCCCAGTACTCTCCCATCCCTCCAGCAGCCCCAACTGCACTCCCTCTCTGGCAGTGTCCACTTTTTGTGACTCTGGAATATGGAAACCTTATAATTATAGCTCTCAGTTTGAGATCATGAGAAATATTTGAGAAGATGCTCTCAATCTTCAGAGAAACATAAGATGTAAACTAATTTCCCAGTGGCATCTCATCTGTGCCTTCTTCACATTGGGCATTAAAGAGAAATAAACAAGTTGTCACTAAACAGCTGACATAAAAGTGCTCTTAGAACCTTTCTGCCCATGAGTACAGTATGTGTGTATGCATATTACACAAATTACAGTCCTATAGCTTGTATGATTTCCACTCCCCCATTCTGAAAAATTAAACTAATTGAATGAATCAAGTTTTAAGAGACTTTGTTTGAGATTCCTTAACACTTTCTAATCATGTGACTTGCAAAGTGAATCAAATTCTATGTTTCAATGTAAGTCAGTTTCAGAATTCCATTCACTCTCATCAGTAGAGCAGTTTTAAGTGTACTTTTGGGGACTCTGAACAATTGTGGAAGATATTCATGGCTTCACTTATTTATTCTGCTACAAATTGAAAATTAGAGCCCAAAGTAGAAAACTGAAACCCTCCATATATCTGTGCAACTGCTTTTCTCACAAATACTCCAATTGTTCTTCCTCAGAACTTATGATTATAACATTCCCACATGTATAGTAATCCAAGTACTCAAATTATTATAGTGACATTTGGGATTCAGCCTCTTCCCATGAGGAAAATCTAGAATCTATGAAGCTCAATGATACCAAACAAAAAACAAACCTACAGAGAGTAGTAGAGAAGGAGTCTGCTATTTTAGAGCATTGTGATTCCATGAAATAAGAGGAAGGATGGCCTTGTGGTAAGGAAACTGGGCTAGGATTCAGGAGGTCTGTGTCAATTTCTAACTCTGCCACAGAATAAACCAGGGCACATCACTTAATCTCTCTCTTCCTCAGTTCCAAATCTGTAAATTGGAGATGCACTCCAAATAGACAAGACCGTATTCAGATCTTTCAGGAAGTGAGTGTTACTTACATCTTTGTACAGTGCCTGGCACAAGGGGCCTCTATGTGATACTCTAATGAAAATGATTAATTTATAACAGTTTATTACCATCTAATGGCTGTGTGTGGCCTCTGTGAAAGGAGTCTGGCACTCGAGTTCATGGTAGACTGGTGTCCACATTAACATACACATATCTCATTTAGCACTAATTGACATGCTTGTTGGTAGTGTAAGCAGAGAGGCCAAAGATTAAATGGTTTTAGAGACAGAACTGCCCTAGATGTGGTCCAGCCAAGGCAGCATTGAAGCACTTTGATAAGTCACTGTGGTGAAATTTGCACTGTTCATGCCCATTTGACACCTGTTCTGAAGTTACATAGAGAACTTCAATTTCCCAGACTGTCAGGCCATGAGAAGTGCATTGAAAAATATTACAGCTAGGCACATGTACAAAATGTAAAAATCTGGGATTTTACAGCCACTCACTTTAAACTAGATGCTCCATGCAAACTGAAAACAGGAGCTATATATCTTAGCATGCACAATTATAAATTGTTATGGACAGCAAAGGTGCTTTCATAATCTTAGTATAGCTATATAAAGTGGTTACTAAGTGGTTTAACATCTCCCTCTGAACCTGGCAGATGAACTCAACAATCCTGTTTGCTTCCCTCACTGCTCCTTCTTTTGTTTGGGATTTTCCTAAGTACCTTAGTAGCATGAGTCCCATTAAAAGTCTAAGGGATTTGTGCTCCTAAGTCATTTTTGCAAATTGGAACAGAGCATTTGGCCACATGCCTTAAAACAGAATGGTATCCAGGGGGCTGAGAATGAGGGAATGCATTCTGAATGCCAATATACACTTAAGGAGTTTTAATAATTTTCTGCAATCCATAGTCTTAGTCTTCAAGTCTACTGTGTAGGGTTCACAATGTCTAATCATTCAGTAAATTGCTCAGAGTGAACACTTTATACCCTTTTAATCAATATTGTAAAAAAGCTGTGTGTGTGTATAGGCAGAAGGATGAAATAAAAGCAAATAAAAGATTGCTCGCAAAAGACTTTTGATCTAAGTGATCTTACACCAATTGTAGGTGTTGCTTAATAGCTGGATATTAGAGGAGGTTTGAGTATTGTATTAAAAGCTTCACAGGTTATTATCAAAAGCTTTAGAAAGTACAGCACTGTAGTTCTACTATTTTAAGGATGGGATATTGCATTTCATATCTTCTTTGGGAATAGGAGAGTAACTTGTGTTCTTCTCACAGATCGCTAATAAACTAAATAAGATTAAACCTAACACAAGTATGTGAAGGATTCTGTTGGCCACAGGATCCAAACTTCATACTTTGCCATTTACCATGATCCTTATGTTTATCACTTTCAGGCCTGTTTTCAAACCATGTGATCCACAGTCAAACTAATTTGAATTAATTTCTCCACTAAGATTTTGTGAAACGTGATAATGGCTAAATGGAAATCAAATAGAGGACAATGGCTATCAAACCTGTTTCAGGTCATTAGGCAAGATGATTTCTCCTTGTCTCCTTTTGCTTCTATCAGTTTTCTACAAATTCTAGTTTCTGATTTATATTCATTACTATCTACCTCTCCTTTCTGCCATTTATTACATATTTTTTAAATATATACTTGATAAATACTTCCCATCTAGGCCGGGTTGGTTTTGAACAAGTGTGACCTTCTTTCTTGTTTGTGAGATGGTAGCTTTTTGGAGAGCTAGAAACATATTCTCAAAAAGTTTCCAAGTATCTTTCACATTTTTCTGTTCAATTGTTTTTATCCTAACTAATTTGGCTTATAATTGTTTTTTCAGGGTTGTGAAACTGGCCCTTTTAAAGCACTCTGTGTGTGTGTGTGTGTGTGTGTGTGTGTGTGTGTGTGTGTGTGTGTGTGTTTTACTGGTTGGGACTTTATCCTGTTTGCGTATAACAAATATTGTCAAAGCATGATCACTTGAACCTAAGCTATCCCTTATTTTTAGTTCTGTGATCTTTCAAGATGATATATAATATAGAATTTCCCCATGTTGGATGCAACACTTTCTGAGTTAGGAAAGTGTCATCTATAAGATTTAGGAATTCTGGGGAATGTTTTAATATTGGCAGCCTGAGACCTCCAGGGTGTGTCACTCAGATTGAAGTTAAAACCAGTGATTTACTTTCCAATCATGTGACTCCCCTGTGCTGCTGGCAGACCAAGTGCTGACTCCTGCCAAGGTTTTAGGTCTCAGTTGAACACTGACAAGTTCATTGCTGGAAACCAGACTGTTTCACTTGTGTATTAGTATGGTTAAGATGGGTATTGAATTTATAACAGTATGTTTCATATTTAGAGTTTATGAAATGCTTGTAAATTGCTGCATGCATTAATTTCACTCATAATATCTTTATCATATGCTATAAGGTAATATTTAAGTTTTTGCTTTGTAATTAAAAAGTGTTTGCTGTGAAACTGTGACTCTGTCAGGAGGGATCATCTCCTGCTTATCAAGAAGGCTTTCAAAACTAAATGGGCCTTGGTGGGACATCACAGTACAAAGATTTTAATTGCCCATTCATATTGATGAAGAGGCTACATGCAAAAGGGCTTGTCCCATCAGCTTGAATTCTGGAAGAAGGAAATAAGAATAGCTGACAAGAACATTTTTCATCTCTCTTTTGCTGTTTGGACTCTGACAGGGCCAGAGCTAGGAGACAGAAGCACAGATCCTCAAGGTCAACCTGGGTCAGCCCTGAAAGACATTCAGAGCAGACAGATTACTGCAACTTTCTTACCTTTTAAAACCATAGCCTGTAATTCATTTGTGTATATAAGTTTGTGTGCTTTAACCTGATAATAATTATGCCATTTCTCTACTTAGTTAATAAATCTTTAGTTAGTTTATTACAGGATTGGCTACCAGTGTTGTCTTTGGTTATGAGCTCTGAGGTACAAATTGCCCTGGGGTAATTGACTGGTCTCTTGGGACTGGGAGCAACCTGAATGTTTTGTGATCTTTGATGTGTAGCCACCAACTATCACTAAATCCAGCTTGCCAGGGTGGCAAGATAGACTGAAATGCCTAGGGGGACTGTCTGCCACTCCATGATAAGACCGTTATAATGCTTTAGGAGCTCACACTTGTTACTGGGTTGGTGAAATCTAATTATAGAACAACCAGTTTGGGATCTCTGCCCTGCTTCTTGACAGTCTGCTCTGAGGTTGGCACTCACGGTCACATACTGCTCCAAACAGCGTGACACCAGGTTTTAAGTAATGCTGATTTTTTTTGTTGAATTTATGCTCATAAATAAGCAATTCCAATTCCTCTTGTTAATTACTCAGACTCCTAGCATTGGTGTATACGCAAGTTAAGGATTTCTTCTCTTCATGTCTTTTGGTGTCTTGATTAATTTTGTTCTCAACATCTTAATTAGAGATGTAGGTTAGGGTTTAATGTGTAGTTCATATGCTCAAAACATTTTCCTTGTCTCTTCACTGTCAGTATTTGCCATCCATTTTCTCTCCCTGAGCCAAGCTTTTTCATCCGGTCTAAATCTGAAGTTTTTTGAAAACAAGATTTACCTAAGAGAAACCCCTTCTCTGTATTGTTTTTCTGGCTTGTATCATTGTGTAACATATGGATCTGTCCCACTGCGGAGGTTGTTGTCTGTCTCAGCTGCTGTTTCACATTTGTTAAAAATACTGGTTCTCTTCTCACTTGTGTATATTAAGTGTGAGTGTAAGTGAACATATATTCTGGAGAAGTATGATCCTTGCAAAGGAGAAAAGCACTGTGTATTACAGCAGCATCTGTGGTTCCTTTATACACCTGACAAAGGGGTAATTAGCAGAGGTTGTAAAATTTCAGTAGTTGTTAACAGTAACAGCATCACGTCTGTAATTATGTTCCTAGTCTAGTTTTACCTGCATTTTCATTGTCCCTTAGAGGTTGTGGGTTGGTTTTTGTATTTTTTAAGATCTATTCTGAGTTTTTGGACAATCCATTTAGTGGTGGGATTACCACCATTCTGGTACCAGCAAAAAAATCTGATCAGAGACAGAAATAAAGTTAGCTTTCCCTCAGTAAGCTCTTGTAACTGTGCTCCTTCATCTGTCCTTTCAGTGAAACCTTACCATTATTACTGTTGGTATCTTCGCTTGTGGCTAAGCATCTGGAAGCTGCCAACAACTTTTCTCCTTTTTTGTGTGTATGGGCATGAAGGACAGATCCTCCTCCCATTTTTCAGTGATCACTGAACGACTGGTAAGAAATGATCAGCTTTGAAGGCCATTGAGTACTGTGACATTTTAAGGGAATCAGCACGCAGTTATTTAGCACAGGTATTTCTGAAATTGTGACCCATCCTGTGTGGCGTGTGTCAATAAACTGTTCCCAGCGTTCACTACAGTTACTTAAATTAATCTTCTTATATTGCAGTCTTAGTGGTACATTGTTACATCGCTTTGTGTTGTGTTGTACTTGTGGCTGTAATGTTAAACAGGAAGGGAATGGGATACTGGCTGGATAAAGACCTCATAAAAATTGTCTTGTCCTTACATTGCCTTTGTTTAGCCTTTTTTGGTATTTTTTTGGTTATGTACATAAGTGTCTTGTTCCTGTTATGAAAAGGAGCAACCTTTCTAAAAAAGAGTAGAATAATTTTTGTAGTGAATCATGTAGTATTTTTCATGGCAAATTATTGCATTACCAACCTTCCATATGGGATGTACATTCAATAGGAAACTGAAAATAAAATTATGAGGGCTGTGATGCCAGAATTTTATAATCTTTGTTCATGCTAAATGCACATCTATTATATTTAGCTTTAATTTTCAGATATTTACATATTGTAGGTGACCATCTACTTAATGCTGATAGTATAGTTTGTATATAACAGAATATCAAGTTTATGGAATGGTACTACAGAAGTGCACATTACAAGTAATTGTAGGTGTATATATATTTCTAGATTAGCAGCCAGACATTAACAAAAAATCCAAAGAAACTAAGGATGAAGGCTGAGATTTTCAAAGGAGCCTAAGAGAAATCTCATTGAAATTCACTTGGATTTGGACACCTAAAAACCAACCTGAAACATTTTCTCACCATATATAGAAGGGATTCTCTGTAGTGTTGAAAGTTCATGTGAGAATAACAGTGTTATTATGAAGACACCAATATCCTAATGTGCGCAGTAGCAGCTTTTTCACAGCAAGCCACCTGAGAATGTCAATGTTTGTCAGAACAAGGGATTTTTCCTTATTTATTATGAACTGTGTCAAGGTAACTTGCATCTGCATGACAACCAGAAGAAAGAGGCAGATGAGATATTGGCTGGATGTTTCCCCAAGATATTATTTTCCTCCACTGGACAATGCTCCAGCCACTGTTCTATTGCACGGCAGCATCAGTAGTAATGTGGCTGTGTTTGAATGTACAAACCTGTAGCTGCATCTCGTTCTTAAAGGCTTACTTGTTAAATTGCAAACCAGCTGAATACATTTAACTTGCTCAAACTACTATAAGGAGTCTAATAAAGTTTTGCTTGGGGTGTGGGCCTCATTTTATGTCCACTGAAGTCAAGGCAGAGATACCACAGGATCAAGGCCTTAGCTGTCAGAGGTGTGTCTCTACTGGCCTGTTCCAGCTGACTTCGGCTTGTGTGGCTCAAGCTAAGGGACTGTTTAATTATGATGTAGATGCTTGGGCTTAGTCTGGAATCCAGGCTCTAGGACCCAGTGAGGTGGAAAGGTCCCACAAGGGAAATCCCACGAGGCATTTATCTGCATCTTTAGGTGTCTACATACCTTCCCAAATCTGGGCCTAAATCAGTTTTGAAAATAGGACTTAGCCTCGTAAACCACTTAGATGTCTTTGAAAATGTTACCCTTCAGGAGTATTGCCAGTCCCAAACATTCAAAAATCATGAGTCCCACTCAGAAAATCCTGAGGTTGTCTTAAAAATCATGAGATTAAAAATAATTTGGAATCTTGCTGAGATTCTCATGTAATCATATGAATCCAGGAGATAGGGAGTTAAAAGATGCCTAGTATTGTGCAAAGCCTGATTAATATAATGGGATCTAGCAACACTTTGTAGGTGCTTTTGGAAATCCCATCCAGTCCCTCTGGGGCTCTTTATACAAGTAGACCAGAGTAGCCGTGTGACAGCATTTTACAGTGTACAACATAAACTCTGCTATGTGGTGCTAAAGCCTTTGGCTCATCTGGGTTAGTGGGGGAAGGATTGTGTCCTTACATTCTGTCTTACCATCCCCTTTGGTGGGGAGGCGATCACTGTTGCTGGCACTAGTACAAGGACTTTGGTATTTCATTGATCCCCGAGTCAGCAACTGTTCCCTGTGGCAGTATGTGGAAGAATCAGCAGGAAGTATGGCACTGCATGGTATCCTGTAGCATACGTGGGAAGTCCCATTGAAGCATAACTATTTATAGCACAGTCCTTGCTCAAGCCTGTAAAAGATCAGGGAAGGGGAAGGGAAGAATCATTGAGTCCTATTCCTCCCCCTATGAGGACATGTTCTGGGCCAGACAAAATCTGGATCCTAGTCTCTAGTCCCAGGCTTGTAAAAGAACATAATGATAGTTATTTATTTATTTTATTTAAAAAAACCCACTTCTGTTGCTTAAAGAAAGGGTAAATAACACGTAAAGTGTCCATCCCATTGGGGAGCAATAACTTTGAGAATTGCATCTACTGGCAATGGGCGACAGGGATGGATCCCTTGATGGTTGCCTGTTCTGTTCATTCCCTCCAGGGCACCTAGCATTGGCCATTGTCAGAAGACGGGATACTGGGCTAGATGGACCTTTGGTCTGACCTAGTATGGCTGCTGTTATGTTCTTATTTACTAACATTAGTAAAGGTCTCTCAAGTTGTAATAACCCTATGATTAAAATGTTACCATAGGCCAAAGTAGCAGAGAGAAAAACTGAGACTGGTAGCTAAATATGGTACAGAGAAGAATATGCTTCTGCGCAGTAGCTTATTTCTAATACCATTTTGCACACCTGCTTTTTGATAGGCTTTGTTTTTGTAATTAAATAATCATGCCAATGATGACTCAACAGGCATATGATTATTTCCTGGTTCAGTGCTGGAAACTAAGCTGAACCTCCACAGCAGTTTCTCACATGAGCTTGTGCTCTCTTGATTTGAAATCATCAGCTGTTTGATGCTCTATTGTGCTCCCAGCCTTATTTATTGCTAAGGATGCACACAGCATATTGTGTGTAAGTTCAGAAAATGAGATCTTCCAGTGAAATGTCAACCCCTGTTAACTTGAAGTGATGCACTCTTAGAATTTAAGTGCAAGTGATGTTGCTAAGCAAAGGAAGCCACTGATGACTAAAGCAGGCAAGGTGCAAAAGGAGCAGAAACCGTTTACACAATACACTGAGTATATTGTTAAAATCACAGAATGACAGAAGGAATTAATTTCTCTTTAACTTTCCTAGATAAATTTTAGCACTAAGCTAAATGGTATCAATCTTTTTGGAGCAAAATCTGTCCTGAGTTGTCCTGGGAAAGAGAGAGAAAAGGCTCAGAAACAGGGCTGTGCCTGACACATCAGTGAAGGAACAGCACAAGAGACAACCCCACCATAGCATTGTCTTGAGCCTCAGGAAAAAAGATCCAACTATGCATTATGGCCCCAAATGGGCCTGGATAGGCAATTATGGGGCATACCCAAGCCTCTAGTTTCCCTGCATACATACTGTGATCAATGGCAGGTGGAGAAACTGGGAGGAAAGAGGAAAAAACACACTTACTTTTGGGAGCAACAATAAGGAGCATTTCTGAGCTCATTGTCTCTAAGTGCCCTGTCACTGTTCTACTGTGTTGCAGAAGGCTTGGTTCTCTGCTCATCTTCTGCCATTCTGCTCCCCTACTTGGTGAACCCTGATTGAGCACCTTCTTGGAGTTGTCCAGCTCTAGCGAAATTCTCTGGCAGTAGAGGTTACTGCATATATTCCAGGAGTTGCTTGACACCTTGCAGGATCAGAGCCTGCGTGACTTAGGAGAGGGTTTGCCCTTGAGCATGGCTGTTGTATATGGCTGTGAGTATTTTGGACATTCCTTCTAATCAGTGATTCTCTGCAGAGCTCTGCTTTGGAACTTATATTTACGTCATCAGCTATGCAAGAATGCACCACAATTTTTAGCTTACCACATTTTGTTAGAATGAAAAATAAAGTCAACAGTTAGTGGTTGTGAAATGCTGACTGAGGGTGTCTGAATTATCTTTACTCTGTTTCTACCCCATATAATTAGGCCATTTATTCCTGGTTTAGATTTAGATTTATTAGAAATTAGCCTGAGCTAAAACTTGGGTCTCAACTCCTTGCCTTTACTTTTATGGCCTGTCTCTGTAGTGGATCAATTAGAAACACCAGATCCAGACAGCTACTAAAGTTTTGAGGATTGAAATCTTGATCTGAGTTTTACATTTCAGGCTCCTCTCCAATCCTTGCATAATGTGTCACATGGCTGTGATAAGTAGGGAAAGGAAAGTAATTGCAAAGCATAAGTCATTGGTTACCAACCTTTCCTGGCAACTGTTTTCCAGACTAAGGGCTGAATTATGCTTGCTCTAGTCTTGGTCCAGGGATTGATTGATTGACCCTGGTTTGGTTTCTGATACAAAGGCACAACTTGTAAAGTTCCAACAAACAGATCTTTACAGCAGCCTGCTCAGAGATCATCTCTGCACGCACCACACCAGGATCCAACCAGTTGCACTTCCTCTGTGGGCCAGCACTGGGTCAGCAATGGGATGTAGGAGTCCCGCACTGGTAAACTGAAGGTTAAAAAGCAGCTCTGGCCCAGAAGGCCCTGCCCAGTTGCACTTGCTCGGCATACTCACATTGGAGGCAGAGCTCAAAAGGGAGCAGCTCTGCTCAGTCTGGGCACACAGAGCAGAGGAGCAGTCATGTGCTGCATGCTCCTACAGAGAAGCCATCAGGCTTCTACGCAGCTGAGATCAGGCCCCGCTATCAAGCCATCACAGACCCTTCACTCCATGAAAGCAGGGAATGATGGGCCATGGCTGATAAAGGAAGACCCTTCAGAACACCAAGAGAGAGAACTCCAGGGGGAATCCAGAAACTGACCAGTCGAGTGGATAGAGGAACCGAAGCCAGAGTAGGAAGTCGCCTAGGGAACAGGCATAAGGGCACTTGCCAAGGCCACCTATTTGAACTATTAGTCAAAGGGCTCTGGGTTGGAACCTGCCGGAGTAGGGAGAACCACTGGGCGACACGGTCACGACTCTGGCCACTGGGCAGTACTGCCAGGTTCAGACCTCAACTCCCCGATACGTGGTGGAGAATGCAGGCAATGACCAAGGTCTGTTAAAAGGACAGCGGGTAACAGTTAACCTTACACAAAAGAAGCCATGGACACACAGAAGTTACAAAAATGGATGATGGAGAGACAGCAACAGCAAGGCCAACTGCTACAAGAGATCATGATCCAGCATCAACAAGTGGCTCAGCAACAGCTACTCCAGGAACTGGCAACACAGCATCAGGTGCAACAAGAGCACCTGATTCAGCAGGTGGTGGCATGCTTGCATAGTGGAGAACTGTGGTGGCTGACAGTCCAGCCTCACTGACACCAGAGATGGGGACTCCAGAACGAGGATGTTTACCCCTTGTGAGGGCCATGATAGGAGGGGAAGTCAATGGTGGATGAACCAGCTCCTCCCCTTTGGGTCACTTCTGCCCCAAGGATGGGACCCAGAAGCAGAGGCAGAAGGGACAAAGGTCACCTAGGCAGGTGATGTGCCCCACCAGGAGGCGCCATGGTCTCAAAAGTGAACCAGCTGACCATGACCCCAAAGGGAAGCTGCTTTAAGTGTGGGAAGGAAGGGCATTTTAGGCCGGAGTGTCTCTTCATGTACTGTGGCTACAGGCAGGCATGGATAGCAGGTACCAGAGACTGTAAGAGGTACCTGGCCTAGATGCTGCTGCTGGTATGAGTCAATGGAGCTGAAGTGATTGGCCTGGTAGACTATGGGTGTAACCAAGCCTTTGTATGAGCAAGCTTGGTAAAATCCCCCACCATGTCAGGTGCTCTGATCTACCTCCAGTGCATCCACAGGGATGTGTGATTCTGCCCCACAACAAAAATGCAGCTGAGGGTAGGAGGCTAAATGGAGACTTGTCAAGTCAGCCTAGCAGCCATCCTGGCCTACCCAGTTATATTAGAGCAGGACTGGAAGTGATGTGTGGAGCTCCTAAAGCAGTAGAGCGGGACCCTCACAAAAACCAACCCAGATCCAAAAACAAGCGGGCTTATGGGCCAAGACACAGTGGAAGACCCTGCCAGCCAGGGACACCAATCCAGCAGGCACCCAAGGAAGTAAGCCACGATTGGCTACCAGAACATGAAGACTTCATACGGGGCAATAGGAGAGCCCGATGCTGAGCCATGCCTGGGCGCAGGTAACCTGTCTCCAATGGGGAGTTGGGTGAAACCCAATGGGTGAAGTAGTGGCCCCACTTTGCACTTCAGAATGAGAGGCTCCAGACTCAAGAAATATGGCAACAACTGCTGGCAGCCAGGAAGTTCTGCCAAAGCCTGCTACACCTAGCCCAGCTGGTGCCAGGGGCTGGGCACTTAGGGAGAGAAAAGACACTAGAAAGAGTGGCCCTTAGATTCTTCTGGATGGGCATCTGCAAAGAGATGAGCGACTTCTGTGCTTCATGTTCCAAAGGGATGCCAAAGGCCCCTCTGATTCTGCTCCCAGTGATGGGCATGCCCTTTGAATGGGTAGGAATGGATTTAGTGGTTCCACCTGAGAAGAGCACATCGGGGTACATTGTATACTAATGCTAGCAGATTATGCAGTGCAGTCCCTTGAAGCCACCCCTCTATGCAGGATGAAGGCACTCATCATAGGAAAGGTACTTATGAAGGTCATTACGAGGATCGGAATACTGAGGGAAATATTGACTGATAGGGATCCAATGTCTCATCCAAACTCAGGCAGGAACTGTGCAAACTGCTGAGGATCAAATCCCTAAAGACTTCTATTTATCATGCACTGATGGATGATGTCATAAACAGATAGTAGGAGTTAATAGAACAGAAGTACTTTATATCTCTTTTGCCTGAAAAGGGTTAACAAGATCAGTGAGCCTGGCTGTCACCTGACCAGAGGACCAATCAGGGGACAGGATACTTTCAAATCTTGAGGGAGTGAAGGCTTTGTGTGTGCTGTTAGTTTTTGGTGGTTGTTCTCTCTGGGTTCTGAGAGTGACCAGACGTGCAACCAGGTTTCTCTCCAATCTCTCTGACACAGGCTCTTATATGTCCAGAATAGTAAGTACTAGGTAGATAAAGCTGGGAGGAGTTCAAATGTGTATTTGGCTGGAAGGAGTTCAAATTTGTATTTTGCTGAAAGGATTTTAATTTGTACTTGTATACTTAGGCTGGGAGGGTATTCCCAGTGTCTATAGCTGAAAGACCCTGTAAAATATTCCATCTTAAATTTACAAAGATAATTTTTACTGTTTTTCCTTCTTTAATTAAAAGCTTTTCTTGTTTAAGAACCTGATTGTTTTTTTATTCTGGTGAGACCCCAGGGAACTGGGTCCTGATCCACCAGGGAATTGGTGGGGAGAAAGGAGGGAAGGGGGAGAGAGAGGTTAATTTTCTCTGTGTGTGTTAGGATTACTTTCTCTCTCAAGGAGAGTCTGGGAGGGGGAGAGAGAAGGAGGGGGGAAGGTGCATTTTCCTCTCTGTTTCAAGATTCAAGGAGTTTGAATCACAGTGATCTTCCAGGGTAATCCAGGGAGGGGAAGCCTGGGAGAAGCAACGGTGATGGAAAGGGTTTACTTTCCTTGTGTTAAGATCCAGAGGGTCTGGGTCTTGGGGGTCCCTGGGCAAGGTTTTGGGGGGACCAGAGTGTACCAGGCACTGGAATTCCTGGTTGGTGGCAGTGCTACATGTATTAGAGCTTAGAGGAATTCATGCTGGTACCCCATCTTTTGGACGCTAAGGTTCAGAGTGGGGAATTATACCATAACAGATGGGCTGGTGGATTGGTTCAATGGGACCCTGAAAATCATGCTGAGGAAATTTGTCAACACAGACCCTCAGCACTGGGACTGACTGCTGCCATCATTGCTATTTGCAATATGGGAGATCCTCCCAGTCCAGGGAACAGGTGTAAGGGCAGCTGCCTCTAGGTCACATATTTGAACTATTATTAGCAGAGCTCTGGATTTGAACCCACTGGAGTAGGGAGGGCCCAGGTTCCCCAATCCCCAGCCAATAGACTATGGCCTCTGAGCTACACAGCCAACGGCCCGCCACTGGGCTAAATTTCCCAGGTCACCAACACTAGGTGATACTGCTGGGTTGGGACCTCTACTCCTGAGGTCGTGTCAAAGGCACAGACACCTTCAGTGGGAGGAAAAGAGCAAATGAGGCCCCTTGCCAGCAACACTCCTCTGTAGAAGGCAGCTGAAATAGCGTGTGCTCTGGGCACAGTGAGGAAGCTGCTAAGAATGGCAGTGGAACTGAACATACAGAAAGGAATTATGTCTGTGCAGTTCTGAAGCATGGCTTTGGCCCAGTCCATCACATTACCCAGCAATTACTAGGAGGATCTGCCAGTCACAACTGTCCTAAAGGTCAGTGTGATTGTCCAGTGCACAGAGAGGCATTATTCTGAGCCCTGCTTCTTGCGGACACACTTTTTCCAGTCACTACAGCTCAGGCAGTGCACCCTCTTAACCCATACTATATGTCTCTGTCACGAGGTCTGTTAGGGTATGTCTACACTACCCGCTGGATTGGCGGACAGCGATTGATCCGGTGGGGATCGATTTATTGCGTCTAGTCTATACAAGATAAATCGACCCCTGAGCCCTCTCCTGTCAACTCCTGTACTCCAGCGCCGCGAGAGGCGCAGGCAGAGTCAATGGGAGAGCGGCAGCAGTCAACTCACTGTGGTGAAGACACCACGGTAAGTCGATCTAAGTCAGTCGACTTCAGCTATGTTATTCACGTAGTGAAGTTGCATAACTTAGATCAATCCCCTGCCCACCCCCAGTGTAGACCAGGGTTTAGTTAATTCCTAAGCTTTCAGCTGTGCCAGGCAGTGCCTGTATCACTCATTCAGCTGCGTGTGCTCTAACCTGCAAGGATGCTTGATCTGCTCCAATTGTGTGTGTGGGAGGCAAATGGTGGTGAACAGGGGTCCAATGGAGGATTATAATTAGTGTAAGGAGAGAGGTGCATAGCTGTGGCTGGGAACCCCTGGGCTTAGTATGTATCAGGGTCCTGCAGTTGAAACAGTGCTCAGCCAGTGCACGTATAACAATTCCGCAGAAATTAACTAGAGTAAATGCTACATTATCTCCTGAATATAGAATTGGGTTTCTGTATATTTTATACCTCTAAAGAGGAAGAGACTTTATCCCTCACCCACAAAACTGTTTTAATATATTATTGTTAAATAAATCTGTGTTCTACAGTTCAGGAGGAAATTTAAGTGGGGGAGGGGAGAGGAGGGAAAGGAAGATGATAAATGGAAAAACTACTTGTCACAACTATAACTCTGAGTGGTTTTGTTGTTGGTTGTTTGGGTTTTTGTTTTTTACATGTAACGCCATCTGGTTGAATGTCTCAGAGTAGTCCTAGTTGGGATTTAAAAATCTGACAGTAGAAAGAATTTTAAACACCAGATCCTTCCTATATGACTTTAAGAATGTGTCAGAGAGCAAAGCATAGCTGGCATTTACAATAAAAAATGTGCCTTCCATAATTCTATTAACATGAAAGAAGATTTTCTTTGCATTTCTCTAATCGAGTTTGAAAAACATATTATTCCAAGAGTGGAGGGGGAGAGAGAGCAGCTAGCACACAGCTTCAGCGACAACCCAAAGTTAAACAAATGAACCAGAAATAATGGGAAGTTCACATGTGAATTGAATTACTACCTGGACCTGTAAGAAAGAATTGTTCTGCAGAAATTATTTGAATTGCATTTTATATTAAATATATGTAGCGGGTCCATTATAAATATTGTTGGTTATCAAATATGAAATTTACAAGAGCAGTTATTTGGTGAAAATGTATAAAATTACATTTAACACCGATACAACATTAAGCAACAGAAGTCTAAATGCACAAAGGTGAAACATGCAGGTGAGTAGTTACATAGATGCTTCAGCGGCTAAGGGGAAGCTAAGGATGACAATAGTTTAGGGACTAAACAGAGGGAGGGTCAAGCAGCAGAATGTACAAAAGACTCTGGAGAAAGAATTTGAGAAGGTGGATCAGAAATGTGGCATTTGCAGACTCAGTTAATGGGGGGGAAGGAGAATATCAGGTTTGCTCTTATTCTTACAGGAAAAGAGAAAGAGAAGCAAAAATGAGTAGAGGGGTTGGGGCACAGGAGGAGGAGGAAAACATTCTGCTTTGAGACTGGTTACTTTCCAGGCAAAATACAGTCTATGTATAGGTCATTATATTTTACTCTGTCACACAGTGTCTTTTCAGGAGAATAAACAGTTTATTTTCAGTTGTACAACACACATTAATATTCAGTCATGGCTGTGAGTTAATATATAGAATCCTTCAAATAAATATTGATTTTTTCCCTCTAATTTATGTGAACTTAACAATTAATACATAACTACGAGAGTTTTAAAATGGCAAAAGTATATGTGAGGATTTTTTGACAGTTTTCACCCACTTCCTTGAATAACAACTGCATGTGTCCAGATGCATTGATTCAGAGTCAGTTCTTATTCTGCCCCAGAACAGAATGCATGCCCATGGTCATTTTAAGGAAGAAGCCTATTTAAGTAGTGGTCTTATTTAAATTATAAAATAACCCAAAGAGGGCTGAATAGAAGCATGAGTGTGCATGGTTGTGAAGCTTTTTCTTACATAATAGCTGTTTGCTGGAGAGTGAGAATGAATAATGGCATCCTCACATTCAATAAATTGGCTCGTTCAATGTAATCAGAGCAAGATCAGTTGACTTCAATGACAAAAAATAAGTCTCTGTTAGTTTTTATTAGCTGAGCAGCTCCAGCACAGCTAAGGGTATGTTTACACAGAAAATGAGTGTGATTGTAATGCAGGTAGGCATACCCACACTAGCTTTAATCTAGCTATCGGAGGTAACACTAGTAGTGAAGACATGGTGGAATGGACTTCAGTATGGGCTAGTAACCTGAGTAATAGCTAGAGTCCCCAGTGGGCTTGTACTGGGGCAACTAGCTTGCACTGAAGCCCATGTCATCATGTCTTCACTACTATTATTATCCACTCTAGCTAGATTAAAGCTAGATACCTATCCACACTATAATCACACCTTCTTTTGCTGTGTACAGATACCCTAAGACGTTAAATGGAAGCAGTTAGTCAACATGGCAGAAGTGAATCAATGCAACACAAAATTCAGAGCCCAGGAGGAGGTGGGAATGAAGGTGGGTTTAAGTCATCTTTGTACCCTCCAAATCATGGGCTGTTCTGGGTGGTGGAGAGGGTCCTGATGTAACATTGGAGAAAGTCCAGAGACAAGCAATGAAACTCATGAAAGGTCTAGAAAAGATGAGCTCTAAAGAAAGATAGAAAAAATTGGGTTTGTTTAGGCTGGAGGAGAGAAGACTGAGGGGGGACATGATACGTCTTCAAGTACATGAAAGGTTGTTATGAAGAGGAGGGTGATAAATTGTTCTCCTTAACAACTGAGGACAGGATGAGAAGTAATGGATTTAAATTGAAGCAAGGGTGGTTTAAGGCAGACATTAGGCAAATCTACCTGTCAAGGTAGTTAAGCACTGGAACAAATTGCCTAGGGAGGTTGTGGAATCTCCATCATTGAAGGTTTGCTGCTCCAGGCCAATGGGAGCTGCAGGTAGTGGTGTGGACCGAGGGACGTACTGGCCACTGCTTCCAGCAGCTCCCATTGGCCTGGAGCAGCAAACCGCGGCCAGTGGAAGGCGCAGTAGGCCGGACCTGTGGACACGGCAGGTAGACAAACCGGCCCGGCCCTTCTGGGGCTTTCCCTACACAAGCGGCATCCCAAGTTTGGGAAATACTTGTCTAGATAATACTTAGTCCTGCCGGGAACTGGATTAGATGACCTAGTTATATCCCTTCCAGTTTTACATTTCTATGGTTCTGTGATTCCCAGGAATCCCTGTCTAGCTTACAGCAGGCTCCCTGGGCTGCTATGTGGGCCACATCAGTGCCTGGAATCTCCCCAGTGCTGTTTGCTGTGGCCCTACCCTTAGCATGTCCCTCCAGACCCCTACACCAGACTTTGTGAGGTGGTCCTCAGAGGGCACCCTTATGTCTGTCTCTACTGTACCTGTGCTGTGGGAATCCTCCTCTGGCCAGGTATAAAAGGGCACAAAAGAGGATGTCATCCATTATGCCTTTCAGATGGATAACTCCTCCATACACCACGGCTAAGGTGATGGATTTTCTTCCCTACCCAACATATCATAGTTTCCTAGGAACCATAATTGAGTAGTTATTGTTTAAGTGACTTGCCCAAGGTCACAAAGCAAGTCAATGGCACAAGCTGGACTTGAACTCAGCTCTGACTTCTAGTGCTTTGTTCTAAATACTAGACCACATCACAGCATGATATTGAAGATTAACTTGGAAGATAACTAAATACTTTGTTTTTCCCCGTTGAAGTTTTTGTTTACTCACAAGTGTATAGGCCATTGTCAGCTGTAATGAGGCCCCATCACAGTATATTTCTGTTCAAAGCGAATCACTATACTACAGAGCCATAATATAATGTTTTTTCTGTAATTGATAACTCCTGCATAGGAATGGAAGTGTTACATCTACAGTCACCCCAGTGCACACTATATGAATCAGATCCTGCAGTCCCATTGATTTCCATGGCAAAATTCCCATGCACTTCAAAGAGAGTGGGATTTGGCCCCTATGTGTCTTTAATTTTTTTCTCCCAGAACTTTTAAATAATTAATCAGGTGTGCAGAGTTCAAATGCTAGCAAGGTGCATACTGACCACAGATAAGATACAACCTGCATTTGCAAGAGAACTTTCTTCCTGCATGATGCAAATAATAAAGGCTCAGCTTCTCAGTTCTGCTCAGCCAAGACCCATTGGCTTGACAGGGAGTTTGTAAAGACTTTTTAAAAGCTGAATGAGGAACTCAGGAGTTGGCCCAGTGATCCAAGTTTATGAATGAGCCAGCAAATCGGATTCACATAGAATCAGTTTTATTGCCAGGTAAGAAATTCATATTAATATAGTGAATACATATGTTTACAAATAAACATTCTTAAAAAACAAACAAACATTTTATAATAGGAAGTATTATTGGTATCATAAACTCTGTAGTTGTTAACAAGTATTAACACGAGTTTACTTACAGAACATACAGTTACTAAAATATTTCCACATAAAATATGCTCAAGTTACACAAAAATCTGTGTGGATAAGAGTGCAGCTGAAGTGTGTATCTAAAGCATATGGATTAACAGCAACATTCCATAAAGGTTCAAATTAAGATAGCCAGTTGTGAAGGCAATAAAGGTTAAAGGAATGAAGTGATATACTGGAGAACTTGGAGTGTGTGCAAAGTATTAGTCCATGGGCTTTGTCTACTTCTCATAGGCTTAAAATATATGATCATACAATTTAGAAGCACACTTATAGAGTGATGCCTGTATTGTCAGGATGCAAATCCATCTTGAGATGGCTGGATAAGTGTTCTGTCCTGTTAACCTCTTTTAAACTTCTCTGCTCTTGCATCCTTGCAAAAATCTAAGAAGAAATACTGCCCGAAACAGCTGACTACAGTTAAGAAATCCCACCTTTGATTCACTTTACAGCATACAGTTCTCAGACTCATGGAGCCAGTCATGTCCTGATACATTATGAAACTAAACTTAAGGAGAATGTAAATTTTATTGGGATGGTTAGTTTATGACTTGTCCAAATGACTTCTTTTTTGGGAGGACAGGGATTTTAGTGCATGATGAAAGTGAAATGCAAATTGCATTGCCTGGTGTCAGGCTGTTGCCACACAGTCTTAGTCTCACAATTATTCACTTCACCGCTTATGTACACACATTTTAGCATTCCAGGACTGCCAGGTTGCTAACTATGCCAAATTCTGGAGTGGTTTTATTGATATGAAAAATGTATCCAAGTCATCAGAACCATGGTAAGGCGAGACCATGAGTCTGATTTTAAACCCAGACCCTTGTGAGGTCTGAGGCTAGTACAGTAGTCCCCTTTATCAAATAGCCCACCAAGAGTGGGGACACCACTAACAAAAAGCAAACAAGAGAAAAGACAATATGCCATGTAACGTTTAATTGAACTTCGAAGGAGAACTACTGTGCCTACAAGCAAATACAGAATGAAAGACTATAGGGGATTTTAGGTAGGAAAATTATGGTTTACCATAGGGGGTGAGGGGCTAACTAAATATTCTTGACCTTGCAACCACTACATGGAGATGAAACATGAATTTTCATTCTTGACAACAAAAAAGGGCAGAGAGGCTGATGAGGATGGAACCCTTCTAATACTTTAATAAAACATGAGGAAATAAGCTTAAAATAACACGGGTTTCACTTTGAGAAACAAGACTGTCATTGAACAATAGCAATACAGTAAAGGCACCACCCACGCTTATTTATTTTCAGTCCGAAGCAGTTGAATATAGGCAAAACATTTAGGTGAAGAAAAAGTCTTGACAGTCCGCAAGGTGAGAGTTGTTACCTTCTGCCTGGAAAACAGGACTGAGGGGGAGTGGTTTTTTGCCCATTGCCCCTGCCTTCCCGCACCCCCCCACCCCACATTCTGTCATATGATATGTCTCTTATTTTGGAGATTAAAAAACTTTAAAACTAAACCAAAAAAAAAAACTAAAATAAAAGCTTCTTGGGTTTGTTGTTGTCCTTCTGGACTCTTTGCCAGCCAGAAAGTTCCTATATGTTTTTAATTGTAACAGTCTTCGTTGGATTCACATGAAAGAGTCTTTTGTCTATTTTATTTTATTGGGGGGGTTTTTTGCGCTTCATATAGTGATGGCATGAAAGTACAATAATGTTAGGGCTGGTACCAAGTTATTTGCACTTGGGTTTTCACAGGTCTAGTGATTATTATTATTATTAGAATTTATACAAAATTCCTGACCAAAACAATGTATTACAGTATATTGTTCTCTCTCACTGGCTCTCTGTCTCAAGGCAGGAACATAGTGTAAATGGTTTAAGCAGACATAAAGTTTCTCTAGATTGTGCTACTTCTCATCATGGATTTCAGTTTCAAGTAAAAAAAAAATTAGTCACAAGGGTTTGTTTTCCAGTGTGAAATACAAATGGTGTTTCTAATTCAACCTTCAGTGTATTGCTGAATGGTATTAGCCCACTCTTTGCCTTACAATTGGCTTCATAGCAGGAATGTCCAAGTGAAAGTTCCTTTCTTTCTTGATATCATTTTTTTTTGCCTCTTTCAGTTATTTATGTGTGTGTGTTTTGTTTTTAAGGGATCTTTTTTTCTCAAAAGCAATCTCAAACAGTCACTTCTGTCTTGCTGTTAGTTATGAAATATGGCTGTGGGGGGAGATAGTGCTGGCTCCGAGTTGTCAGTGGGTCACTTGCTGCTGGTTCTCCTGTGCCGTGCTTTCCCTTGTTTGCATATGTCTGCCGTCGGAGGGACTGGACACTGGGGTCCCAGGTTTTGAAGTTGGAGTTGTAAGCTAAGGGGTGTGTGTGCATCTTTGAGACTTTGGATTTTTGCCCATTCTGTCTGGTCGTGCCATTGTCAGGTGGGTACGTTCTGTCTTCCTCTCTGCGCACTGGGTGCAGTGGCAGGCTCCCCTTGGCAGCCAGTTCTGCAAGATGTCGGCGTTTGGAATAGAAGTCGTCATTGACCTTGTCAGCTGTTTGATTTCAAAAAGAGGAGGGGGGAAAAAAAGAAAAGGTCAGTTGAGTGCAGGAAAATATTAAACATCAATGCAGAGTTTATAGTCCATCATGTACCATTACATCTAGATCAGCTAGAAAAACAAATCTTTCTAGATGGGAATAAAAATCCCTTCTTAAAATGGTTTTAGTAGGAAGATTCAATCTTTTCCTTAGAACTTTATGGATAGCAACAGCCCAGGTATTAGTGGCCTCAGTATAATATTTCAACGGATTTAAACTGGCCATGCAAATGTCCACCTCTACCATTCATTTCTGAAAACCAAAAGACCCCAATTTTAATTCTCACAAAGGGGATCTAGCAGGAATCTATATTGATTAAAACTACAGTACATGAATTTCCACTTGAATAAGGGGTCACAAGGATGATACTGTTGATAGTAGTGGGTAAGTCCCTGGCTCAATCTCAGCCATGCCCTCAAAGTACCATGGAAGTACATCCCCTCAGAGCTAGAGAGAAGGATCTTTTATGGGATCCCAGGAGCAGAGAGATACTATGGCAGACGTGGCATTTCCATTCTGTTCTCCCCCTCCCTAACCTCCCAGATTTACCAGTTTTTCCCCTCCTCCATTTGCAGAGGATCCTCTACCTGTTGTTTTTTAAATGGTGAATTCAGTCAGGAGCAGAATGACTCTGGAGGGTTAGCTGTAGTGTTTGTTGTTTGTGCACATAGCAAAAATACAAAACCATTTGTTGCAATTCAACACAAATGGCGCACACTGCTCAAGAGAGGCTGCTGCAGGCAGAGATGAGATGAATTTGGTACAGCTGTACTAGAAAACAATGGAACCAAACACTTTGGGTTCCTCACCTTCAGGAGCACTAAATTAACTCAAATCCTGATAAATTTTTTAGCATCATTCCTAAAAACTGCCTATGGCATACCATTTCATTATAGAGGAATATCAGCAAAATACCAGTATTTAGACATGGTGCTGGTGACAAACTAAGCAAAGGGACTATAGAAAAACTGTGGTTACAATGAGTAGTATGGATGGCACAATGTAATGGATACTATCTTTTTATTTCAATATGGAGTTAGAGGCACTTGCCCCATCATCTTTGAAAAATATCTTCATTTAATGGAGGTTGTTTGGATTCTGTAGAATGCGCTTGCTGCCATGAATGGGTATTTGCTGCGCCTTACGTTCCCCTAAGAGAGCAGATTTGACTTTGCCAAACCATTCTTTGCACCAGCTCTGGGTGTGCCTTAACAAATTATATCCCCTTTCCTTGAAGCTAAAACTATTCAGCCTCTGCAAGTCCTTTAGATACCACTCTTGCTGTAGAGCCTGACATCAGTTTCCATTATGTTGCATGCTTCCTCAGCTGCCATTCCATTTTTTTGCACTTTTGCTATTGGTACAGATTCTGTTGTGCTCTAGTCCTAAACATCAGTAATCCTGAATTTAGCCTTACAATATGGAAATTTAATTCAGAAGGTGAAATTTACCCCTGTGCAGAGGGCCAGCATGAAGGCAACGCACCACATCCATCCTCAAAATAGAGCTTCATTAGGACATAAATGCATCCTGCTTGTGCAGGCCCTCTGCACAGGGATAGATTTACTCACAATGGTTGCTGCTCGTCATCTCAGGACATTATCTGTGTAATGGCCATACAACTGGGTTTTCTTTTTAGATTGTAGATTTAATCACTGAAGATGTATTTTCTCTTAGATGAAGTGGAATTGCTTAGGAAGGAGACTATGCTGTAAAATTAAGCTTTACATGGCTTACCTATCTCCATCTGTCTCTCTTTTAATTGGTAATTGACTGCTTTCTATAATGTACAGGTGCAGTAAAGAATTTGTCTTCCCATTTAATTAAAACACAGAATGTAGATAATAGCCTGTTCTAATTTCAGTACATGATGTGCCAATGCAATTACTGATAAAGCTGTAATATATTACAAAGAAGACTTGCTAGAGTTTTCTTCCTTTCACAAATCTGTGATCTAAACAGCCAGGAAATTACATCTACTTTGTTTCTGAATGACTTTTGTCAGTCTAAATATGGACAGTCCTATTTATTGCAAAATAGTGTTCATCAGTATTTGTTTGGGGGGGAGAACCCCTGCAGTTTCACACTGTTGGATACACAGCCCCTCTTATTAGCTTCTCATGAGCATTTGTGCTAGCAAGGATCTATTTGCAATTATGTATTTGTATGAGTATTCACACCAGATACTTTTATGGGGCCACACTGGTAGATTTGAGTTAGCCAGTCAGGGAGCAGGAATCACTACCATATGACTTAGTCCTTGTCCCACCAGTTTAAACAATTTTAAATTAATCTAAACAAACAGGTTCAAACTCCCAATGTAGACACACAACAGTTTGTTCCTTGTTTAAATTGATTTAATTTTCATTGGAAAATTACCAGATTAAGATAAACTGATTTAAATAGGGGTTAAAGTATGGGTTTGGATCCATTTAGCTAGATCTGTGTATTTAAACTGGGGCAACTTCTGTCATGTAGGCAATGTCTAAGGTGATCAATCACAACATACGAAATGAATTAGGAATAGTAAATGATCAAAGTAATAATCACGACATAATTTATGAGCAATCTGTTGGATGAAAATGTTTGCAAAGGCCATTCACTAAATAATATTTATCAAATTAATGAAATCTGTATCTATTTGTAAATAATGAATAAACTAGGAAAAAAAGATGTTAACATCATAGAGGACTAGATTGCAATAGACTATTCACAATGAATAGTACCTTAACTTCATTGGTACTTCCACTTACGTCCATTGTAGAACTTGTGAAGGAAAGGGCTTCTAAACTGGAGCCATGGTTATCAGAAATCTGGCCCTGAATAAATATGTTCTCTGTGAATAGTTTTCTGAGCTCTAGTTTTAGGTATAATTCTAGTGGAGTATTCCAAGGTTAATACTACCCACTTCCAGATCTTCCCTTGGCTAAGTAAGCAACACCCCAAAGAGACAACCTTAATTCCTTGATTTCTTTTTCTTCATACTGTTTTTGTTGGCTATATCTTTCATGCTGGAGCAGTGCCTGCATTCAGTCTTCTGTCAGATACAAGATGTATTACTCAGATCTCTAGATATATTAAGATAAATGTTCTCACATAACAGTAAATTGTGTTACCATTGTATCTCTAAGAATTCAATTGTTTAAAACAGGCTCCCATTGCAAAAACTAGAGGTGGGGAGAGCAAAGCCTAGAAAGTGCTGTGAATATGAGGTACCTGGTGGTTTTATTTTGCCCTCATACAAGTATTCTGTGTAAAATTTGCAGCTATTTGATTGGTTGAGCTCAAAGGCCAAATAAATAGATTCTGAAAATACAGTTCCATTTTGTTAAGTATTTCAGCTAACTAAATCCAGTGAGACTTTCTAGAATTTTACAAAACTAATGGCTGGAAATCTGAGATTCAAGGTAACAGCAAAGTTCAATTTGCAAAAGTTAGCCAGTGAGAAGTAAATGGGCGAAATTGGCAGCACTGGGGAATGACTGCATTTGATTTGCTTTAGGCTGCTGTGATAGCATGGGAATGTTGGCATTTGAACCTGTACTAATCAAATCACTCATGGCTGTCCGCTGAGAGATTCCCACATTTGCCTAACACTTTTATTTTGTAAAGAAGCCTTAGGAAGCTGCCTAGGATTCTCGCTTCTTTCTGGGTTTTCTTTCATCATGGCCCACAGTGCATGCATCTGAAGATAGCTTCTGCTATTCAGTATGAGAAATTCAAAGGCAGCTGAAAATTATTCTTGGTTCAGCTTTTGATACAATTTAGAGTTGTCATGGATGTTCTTTATGCTGGGTGGTCTGCAAAGCTGTAGGACTCTCCCAGTTTATGCTACAGCTACGATTCTATTCCTATACTATTTTGAAAGCTTAAATTCTTTGTCTCATTTCTCAGTTCATTCTGTCATTTAACCCATTTTGAAAGCTGTCTAGAATGTCTTTGAAGGAAGAGACGTGATTGCACTTTCATTCTTCCCTGCTATGTTAAATACTATGCGGTCTATATTCATTCTTCTAGTTCACCCTCTCACTATCAATATGATCAGTGTTGATAGCATCTTTTGATAGTGAAGAAATGCTGAAATGAGAGTGGCCTATGGATATGGGAAAAATGTGTATTATACCCTGTTCCTCCCACTCACACTTGAATAACTCAAAAAAACAGCTGAATAACTTTGGAAAAGTTTGAGCAAAAGCCTATTCACCTTCAGGCTGAAACCAAACACACACAATTTCACCCCAAATAATTTATCTGAGAAAGTTGTGAGCAACTAGAAAGAAGAAATTAGAATTAAAGTAGTGTAGGTTGCAAATTGTATGACAGAACAATTTACCATCAGAAAATGTTGATTCAACATAATCAAAACATTTTTTCAGGAATGGCTTAATGTTGAAATTTTCACATTTGTTGAGACTTTTGTTATAATAAAATGTAAAAGTAAAAACAATGAAGTTGCGATTAAACATTTTGATAAATAGTCCCAGATTTCAACTTTCTGCCCCATCCAGGGTGAAACCAAATTTTTAAATTATAGAATTTCCTGTGGGATGGAAACCAACTTTTGACCAGCTCTAGTTACAGAGAAAACTGGACTTCTCTTTACCTGTCAGATGTAGGTATTATTGAACCCATCTTACAGGTAGAAAAATGGAGGCATGGAGGGATTACATAACATGCCCAAGGTAAAGCAGAATCTAGAAACAAGTTAGGGAAACACATTTTCTTATTACCTCTGTGGCTAATACTGAAATATTGTGTTTCTATAATATTTGTAGAACAACATTATTTCTTAAAAGGTAATTTAACATCTATAAATTCTCAGATCTTTTTTAATTGTTGACTTTCCACCCTAATACATAAAATGTCTGTCTTTATAAATTTCAAAATATATTGCGTTCAAATCATATTGGGTTTGCATTTTTTATTAAAAATCCTTCATATTTATTTCCACTGTGTGTCAAAGTGGATCACATTTTCATTACTTAATTATCATCTGATAAACCTTTGTCACTATTAACAAACAAACTGCATGTCAGCTTCATTTTGAAAAAGCAAAAATACCAAAACTGATTTTTATTAAATTAGACCTAAGGCTTTTTTTTTGTACGGAAACTTATCAACCTATGCAGCCTCACACATACAGTAGGAGTTTATTTGAATTTTGTAGCCAATTTTAACAAAAGAGGTTGTCAGTATGTGTGTATGAATATGCCTGTTGGTGATGGATTTTAGCCCTGTCGCTAAGCATTAATTTTTGTTGGTGTTGTGTGGTCACTAAAATCCCCCTTACATTTTTATCATCTTTGCAACTACAGTTTGACTTCTTGCTCCTCCTCTAAGGCAGGGGGAAGAGAAGTTGGACGGAAATGGTACTTGATCAGAGCTGTTTCATGTCAATGGGCCAGACTGTGACTGTTCTATTGGTGTGCATGAAAGTGGAGGACAGAACTAGTCCAAAACGTAGTTTTTTTTGTGCGTGTGTGTGTGTGTGTGTGTGTGTGTACGTACGTACTATATCTAGAGGCCCCCTGCTGGAGGCCTCATGGCCCTGCATCACCCTGCCACAGAGAAGAGCAGCAAGAATTCCTCCAGGAAGCCTAGAGTGGCTGCAGAGGAGCGGCCAATCAGGGGGGCTGATAGAGCAGCCAATCCAGGGCCAGAAGGGCCCTATACAAGACAAGCAGCAGAGCGCAGAAGTTAAGTTGCTGGGTGGAGCTGGAAGAGTGAAGACTGGGTGACTGGCTGAAAATGCAGCAGTACCATGGACAGCTCACTGTGGAAAGCTCACTGCAGACAGGACTGAAGCCCAGGGAAGGCTGCTAAAGGCGGGGTGCCTGGCTGGATGGATAGAGTAGCAGCAGGACCATGAAAAGGTCAGTGTGGGCAGACTGAGCCCAGGACCTGGCCAGACCAGGCAAGGATTCCAAGATGGGCCCCACTGGTCTGGCTGAAGACTGAACCCAGGGAGGCCTGCTGAAATACCACCAGCTGCGGGTACCGAGATGGGCCCCAGCTGGGTGGTTGAAGAAGGCAGTGCCTCTGGGAAGAAGCCTAAGAGCTGTGGTCCCATACCAGGTCTTTGATAAGAACTTGCGACTATATACCCTGGAAGGTAGACAGCTTGGTCGGAGGGCTGAGTCGCTGAAGACCCACCAAGAGAACCATCAGACGGGCAGTGCTTGCGAGTGGTGGGTGCCACCCAGGGCTGGCTCCAGGCACCAGCCGAGCAAGCTTGTGCTTGGGGCAGATTCTATGGGGTGGCATTGTGCCCAATCCTAGGGCGGCATGGCTGCTTTTTTTTTTTTTTTTTTTTTTTTTTTCACCGATCTGGCTGCCCTGTAGGGGGCGGCAACATGGAGGAGGGGAGTGCCCTACTGGGAGCAGGCTGCACGCTCCATCTGCCCCAGCCGGTGCCAGGTCTGCAGCAAGCCCGACAGGGCAGCCTGCGTCCTTCCCTCCCCACCGACCAGAGCAGCGCGGAGCCCTCCTGGCAGGCTGCGCGGCAGTTGGGGCCACATGGCGAGCGCCCCACTGAAGCCCTGGCCACCCCCGTTCTTTCTCTCCCCCTGCTCCCTCCCCCACCCCCTACTAGCCAGGGCACATCTGCAGCGCAGGGAGTCCCCCTTCACCTGCACTCCAGCTGCCCCGTAGGGAGCGGCCAATCAGGGGGGCTGATAGAGCAGCCAATCCAGGGCCAGAAGGGCCCTATACAAGACAAGCAGCAGAGCGCAGAAGTTAAGTTGCTGGGTGGAGCTGGAAGAGTGAAGACTGGGTGACTGGCTGGCTGGCTGAAAATGCAGCAGTACCATGGACAGCTCACTGTGGAAAGCTCACTGCAGACAGGACTGAAGCCCAGGGAAGGCTGCTAAAGGCGGGGTGCCTGGCTGGATGGATAGAGTAGCAGCAGGACCATGAAAAGGTCAGTGTGGGCAGACTGAGCCCAGGACCTGGCCAGGTAGGGGTTTTTTTTTCCTGCTTTGCTGTTCTGGCCACACTGCGGGTGTTGCGGTGTTTTTTTTTTTCTTTTTTTGCTTGGGGTGGCAAAAAAGCCAGAGCCAGCCCTGGTGCCACCCCATGGAAAGAACTAAAAACAAAAGCAGGTTCACACCCAACCAACCAAAGGGGGGGCCGCCTGCAAGAGGTGAGTTCCACCCCGTGAAAAAGACTGATTGCAGGCATATCAGCCTGAGAGGCGGGTGCCGACCCCGTTACAGTATGCATGACAGCCAGACACAATTGTAATCCCTGCACGAGAGAAGTACAGGGGCTTCTCCTGTCCATACACCACTAGCTGCAAGGCACCCAAAGAGGACAAGGAGAGAGAGGTCCTTGGCTCCATCCCTTAACACATGTGCTGGCCTTCAGAACCTGCTGAGTGGAGATGGGAGGGTATGCTGCACTCTCTGAAGTAGTGCAGCAGTGGTCATGCTGTACCTGGGATGGTATGGTTCCTACATGGCACAATCAAGCCCCAAATTGGGTAAGAATATGAGGCCTATATGAATAATGTTCCTGTTAGGTTAAATGGTTAACTCTCTTTGGTTTACTTAAGATGCAGTTATGGTGTAAACGTGTCCCTCTTTCTCATTTATTTGTCCCAGGTGTGGATTTATGGTGCTTAGGAGTTCATGGACCTTCTGCTATGAGGTGTAAAGGGGACCAAAACAGAGTAAAAATTAATCTCCTAAACCTGTGGAAGGGGGACTGCTCCTCCTATTTCCCAGAGCCTGTCAAAACCCCATCTGGATACCTCTTTGCAGTTGTGGCTTCATAGGTCAGAGATATCACTTAGAAGTCACTCTGTGAAGCCTAGTCCCCAGGTACTTCTGCTAGTTTATCTGTGTGTGTGGAACAATGGGATGTTGATGTGCTGCTAAGGGTGGGAAAGTCAATGAACTTGCAGCTAATCTTAGATCTGTAGGTTGGAACCTCCTTTACCTTCACATACTTAGAGGTACAACCACCAAAAATTGAAGAATCTTTCTTTATCTGCATTCCCAATCCCTTCTGTCTAAAACTCCCGTAGATTATTACCCTTCTGTTCATTTACCATGGGAGGGTTTGACACTTGGTGGGGTGGGGTTGGAGGGGTAGGCATTTAAATGGTTAACACTTTTCTGTTGTGACCCTTTGAACATTAGACATCACAGCTTAGTATGGCTGAACTGTTCTTTTTCCAATTTGATTGTTGTACATCTAAATCAGCTTTAAAAATACCTAAATATAGTAGATGCATGAGTGCACCTTGGGATAAATATATTATGGATACAGAGCCATCCCTGCATCCCTCGGAATCCCATTTTCAGCTGTTAATGCTGTGTATAACTGTGATATGTCAGCAGTGTGTTTGATTGCACAGTGAAAGACACTGACATTCAAAGCTAGTCTTGTAAATCCCATTTTCCATCTGTTTAAAGTAGGCTTCTTTAAAAAACAACATCACCAAAGAAACCTGCCTCAATAAACACAGACAAAAAAAGAAAGATAAATAGTGTAAAATATCTTTTGGCAACTCTTAAAAGAGGCCAATATTCCTGCATGTTATAGCTCTCCACCTCAAAATGTGCACATCAACGGGGCAGAAACTTGAAACTGAGAGCCACTAAATATTTCCAAATACATTATAACTGCAACATGCTACCCCTAACATACCAACACCTGATGCTAATCTATTGCAGAAACATATCCACTGTTCAGAGCTTTCTAGCCCTCCCCTTTCTGATTGGAGGGGAGGGGGAAGGATGAGAGGTGATTTCCTGTCAAGCCAAAAATAAAGCATGTACACAGTAAATGGATACTTGTGAAGTCATCTTTGAAAACTGCCTGTTGAGTATACCTGGATGGGTTCTTCTTTATTTTAACCTATCACTGTAAATGTGTTGTTTACCTTTGTGCACACAGTCAGGTTCCAGGAGATCTGGGATTTTGCTCCAGATTCTGCCACTGACTTGCTACATGATCTTGGGAAATCACTTAACCTTTGCATGCCTGCGTTTCCCTTGCTCTAAAATGGGCTGTTAATCCTTAACTACCTCCTCAGAGGTGTTACTAGGATTCATTGCTATTTGTAGAGTACATTGAGCTCTCAGATGAAAGGTCCTATAAATTCATTTGTATTGAGTATCTTTTGTATGCAAGTCAGTAAAATAGGATTTAAAAATATCACTGTCATATGAGCACAGAGAGAGAGAAAAAAGAATTGGAATCTCAGAATTGCGTAATGACTATGTACAATAAGAGCTTTAATTCTGAGAGTCACCCCTTTGCTTTTCCTGTCTCCAGTATTAATGGTTAATTAGATGCATTTTGACAGTTCAACATTTTTGTAAGGTTCCTACCTTTTAACTTAGGGTAGTGTATGGTACTTCTGTTGCCCCCACCACTGTAGTATTTGAATGTATTATCGTCTATAATGTATTTATCCTCACATTGCCCCGTGTAGCAGGGAAATGCTGCTATCTCCTTTACAGAGCAGGAACTGAGCTACAGACAGGCTATGTGACTTGCCCAAGGTCACACAGGGAGACTGTGTAAGAGCAGGGAATTGAATCTCTGTCTCCTGGGTCCTCAGGTAGTGCCCTAACCACTTCACCATTCTTCCTCTCTTAGTGTATCCATAAACTTCATGATACAATTTCCCTTAAAAAGCTGGGTTTTTTGTTTTCAGAAATCTGAGTGTTTGAGAACTAGGGGTTTTAATGAGAAACATTTTACATCCTTACCTGGAGTGGCTATTCTTGGTGACCACTGTTACTTTTAAAGATAGTTTGTCTTTTTATTAAGGAAGGAGGAGGGTTTATTTGCCTGTGCCTATGAAAGGGAGTAGAACTGGGCAAGCTATTTACCAAGTGTATCCTCTTTTTGTTTGTGAATTGTCCGTGAACAAACTTCAATTTTTGCATATTTGTTCTTAATCCAAAATTATGTGATTATGTATTTTAGACAATATGTTGCTTATGAGCTAAATAGTATGAGTGAAATCCTAGATCCTTGAAGACAATGGGAGTTTTGCCAGGAGAATACCCTATTTGTTTTTTTCAGTATTTTCTATCCATGCTGTATGACATGCCACCAAAGCTACGTAGTATTGTTTCTGTTCCTTAAATAGTCTTCAAAATGGCCATTCAAATGCTTCTGGCACAAATATTCACGTGAACACATTTCCATTGATATTTGTGATATGTTTTTTTCTGCACATCTACTTCTTAGCAAACTTTTGCCTCTGCAAATGCTGCAATTGCAAATATTGCATGGTGGAAAGTAAAAAATGAGGTTATGAATAAGCAAATTTGTGGGGGGTTTCTTATCTGACTGGGCTTTAAGGCCCCATTGTATGAGGCATGGAAGAAAACAGTTCCAGCTCCCAAGAACTTGCACTTTGAATTTAAGACTAGCGATAACAGTTAGGGAAACAGCAACAAATGAGAGTGAGAACAGGAAGTGATTCAGTTTGGTATAATGAGTAGCAGATACTATGCACCTTCCTATAAGTAAGTCTTAGCCTATGAACACTGGCAAAACTGTTTTGGGACTTGCTTTCTTCTACCTGTGGTCTTTGAGCTATTGTGTAGTTACAGCCATCGAATGTTAAGATGGGAAACCTTGCATACCTCTCCAAGTAAAGAAGTTGGAAAGTCCCCATGAGATGTCTCAAGGGAAGACTTCATAGTGAGGAGCCTAAGGAGATATTAGAATCCTGCCTTGGCTTATATGTTACTGTGAGTTACTGTACCACAGTCAAATTGATTTAGTGTTAAATATTGTGACTGCCTCTGTTTATTTGTCTGAGCTGAAGCTAAAACAATGTGTTTAGAAGCTGCCAAACTACTTGAGTCCTGTTCGTTTTAGGGGCTTTTACCAGAGTTCATGTGAAAACTGATGCAGAATTAATTCTGCAAAGAATCAACCCTATAGTAACTTAATGTTTCCTATGCTGGGGCAAAAGACAAAATTACAGTTTGGTTCAGTTTCACTGAGTTCAGTGGGATGAACTTTAAAAATAACTTAAAAAATAGGGCTCAATTCATTTTTACGTCCAGGCAGATAGAACTAATACCCAGAGAACGGTGCTAGGCATGCAGGGGTTCCCCAGACAGCATAAAGCCAGTATAACAGCTCTGGTTGCCCACCTTTGTAATTGTCTGGCATAGAGAAACCTGGAAACCAGAATGCAGTCTCATCTCTGGAAGTAGACAAGCTCCTTCCGAACAATGGTTGTAGAGATAAAGGAAGATAGGATATGTCTTTACGCGCACAGTGTTGCCAAAGGGAGGAGGTATGGCTGTGGCAGCTCACGGCTCACCAGCTGTTGTCACCTGTGGTATGTCTTGTGTTGGCTTTGTTGCAGCTGAGCACAAGTTAGAGCAGTCGTGAGCTAGACTAAGAATACAGAAAGTGAAAAGTGGCTTCAAGTCACCTTTGCCTCCCTCCATTTCCATTATTGTACTGAGCACAGCTTGGCTAGAACTGAGAATTTACGAGCATTTTCTACTCCACCTTTTCTCTCCCACCAGTTTATTTGTAACAGTCTGCAAAGAAAGATAGCATATTATGACCGCAGATTATTTTCTGTGATCCATATTAGTGATAAGGATGTTTGGTAAGCAACTAAAATAAATTATATATAATGCTCAGACTTGGATGTAAATGAGTCTCACGGGGCTGGTAATCCTACTTATGTGGCTCTGTTACTCCTTTTCTAACATACTGCACCACTTTATCAGTTTACTCATTTCTCATACTGATCTGGAGAGAGACCAAGCATAAAAAGACATATCAAATCATTCTTCTCCTCCACAGATGCTGTTTGAAAGGCGCTTGTCCACCTCCAGACACAAGACTGCATTCTGTTTTCCAATAAAATAAAATGCTACTTTCATGTGATGAAAAATGATTAAACATAAATATGTAGGCCCAAGATCTTCTCCTGTTCTATTGATTACTTTTATGACAGCTTTTGAAATAGTCAGGAGGCCAGAGAATGTTTGGTTTTGAAATACAGTAGGAATATTTTAGAATATGAATGTAATTAGACTTGGTAACTAGAGCCTGCAGTCTCCGCAATGTTCTCTGCACCCACTGCAGACAGTGAAGTCTGCTGCTTGGCTGGTAATTCTGAGACAGAATTTGATTAACTCCTCAGGCACTAGACATAATGCATGAGATTTTCCATGGCACCTTGCTTGGTAGGTAGCAAATCACTGGAGCTTGAAACTATCCACATGTCCAGAAGCAGAAGTCCCCCTCTTCTGAACATGTGCCAAGAACTATAAACACAAAGGAGCTAATTATTTTTGGTATTTTTTTTCTTATTCTTTTCCAAATACTTTGTAAGATCAAGCAGGTTTCTCTCTATGGACATATAAAACAACTTCTTTTGAAAAGGTATTTTTATAATAGGCCATACAGGTTTGCATCATTTTAAATTACAGGGTTAATTTTATTTTACAAACTAATGCAGTGGTGTCATCCTTATTTACCAATCAAAGTATACGGGCTACATACATTGTATACTATTATGAGATTAATAAATTACAAATATATATCAGTTGTAACCAATATTAGGAAAGCAGTGCATTGAATATAGATTTTTCATAATAAAGAGACTCTGACTTCCTGGAAGCAAATTATGCTGCACTGTGTTAAACTAATAAAATAGTAGCTTTTGTCACAGGATTTGAAATCTGTTGATGGACAGCAATGCATTAAGCCTGAAACGAGCCTTGTACTATTCACATTTTATAAAAGGCAAAATTTAAGCACAGCGAGGTTGTTACTCACTCAATGTCAAATAGTGAGTGAAAATCTGAGAACAAAATAAAAAGATTTCCACTTCTCTGTTCTAAGCACATGGCGATGGGTTAGGTTTTCCAAGGTACATAAGGGAATTAGGCACCCAGTTCCCTTAGGCTCCTTTGAAAATTCCAGCCAATGGGTATACTGTAATTTAAAATCTGTTTCATAATGATCTCTCTCTCTCTCTCTCTCTCTCTCTCTCTCCTTTCACAATGAATATTAACACTTATCCTTGCATGGCATCTACAACTGGGAAGTAAATTACCTGCCAAATCATGGGATGGGTTTAACTAAAAAAAAGCCAATGTCTATTACAAAATATTTATTTCATAAATTAATACTTTGAACATATTTTTCCCAGTTTTCTGACAACCTTCCCTGCATATTAGGGTATAGGCAAAAAAATTACCATTTGAAATACAAATTAACAATCCAATCCTGTTGTCCTGCCTGAAATAAACTCCCACTGACATCAATGGGAACTAAACGGACTGCAGAGTAAGTTTACAACAGTTAACATAAGAGAGATTTCCAGGTTTCTGTTAAAAAGTGCTTGTTCCTTCCCTCCTTCAGCAATCTAGATCTGAAAAGTTTGTAGCAATCCTTTTATGCATGAACAAATCTTATAAATGTTAAGTTCTGTGTTTCAAATAATAATAACACAGTGTTCCAGAACGTGTTTCAATGACTAAAAATGTATTTTTGTTTCCACAAACGTGTATTTATGTTATCTAACTATGGACTGAAAAAGCTAACAACAAATTTGTTCTTCAACTCACAGGACAAGGACAATTCCTTACCATGCAATTTTGTCACATCAGTCCTAAAATTTGACTAAGTATTAAACTTCAGTTTAACTTCTGAAAACAAAAAGGCCCTTGAAATCATGATACCTGTTGTGCATTTTTGTTAAAAGTCTGAACGTCTGACTGCCATAGTTCATTGATTCCAAAACTTTTTATTAAGGTGACCCACCAGCTATCTGTTCTTCTTTTGTGACCTACCATTACATATATTCATCTGCTCTGGCACAACAACCCTATTCCCAGCCCATTGCGGAGGGGAGGCTTTGGGAAGAGAAGGGTTGGAGACCAAACTCACCTCACAGTGGTGGCTTCTGTCCCACAGGGCTGGGCCTGGCTCTTCACTGTGGGCATTGCAACCAGGTGCACAGGGTCACTGTCATTTAGTGTGGCCAGGAGAGGGAGCCAGGCCCAGCCCCATCAGACAAGAGCTGCTGCTGCAGGGTGAGTGCGGGGTGGGCTTGCTCTCCATCCCACCACACCCTACTTCCAGGGCTTCCCCTCCACCCTAGGCCAGGAGAAGTATATGTTTGTCTAGGGACCAGAGATGGGTTAATCTGGCCTGGAATGTGGCAACCCATCTAATATCTTCCCTCAACCCACTAGTGGGTTGGGACCCACCATTTGGGAAACACTGCCTAGTCAGTGACAAATGTTACTCATTGTCCTGCTGTGGGGAGCCACACAAGAAGCCTCAGTTCAGATCTCTCAGAACAGTTTATGTAACTTAGACACAATTTTTTACGCTGAAATAGGGTTGATTTTGCTCTGTTCCATCAATGGAGTCACTCCAGATTTACCCCATTGCTTCTGAGAGAAGAATTTTACCCTCAGGCCTTTAATTTGAATGGTATTGATTAAAATGAGAGCTAAACTCACAGCAGTACTATTATAGTTGTTTTTGCAATAATAGTTTTCCTTTGATCTTTTTATTAACAGCTACAATTTCAAAGAACCTTTTAGTCACCACTGCTCTGAACTGAAGTCAGCTGGCTTCTTAAATCTTAACTGTTATAAAATTAGTTCCAATAGTTGTTACTTTAAAAAAATGAGAGCGATGTTAAGCAATAACAAGGAAAATATAAATTTTAAGCCTTAGCTTCATCCCACACATTTCTTTCTTTCTGCCTGTCAGTTTTACACTAGAGCCATATGAAACTTTCATGATGAAACCTCTACCTAGGCAGAGTTCTGCAACATTTCTGAACCTTTCAGCAAAGCAGGGATGTGTTTTTAAGCAATCTTGATTGATTTACAGTTTTAGGAATAAACCATATTGAATTCTGAGGTTACTGATTTTATGTGACCTTTTCACCCCAAGTCAGGCAACACGTGAAGCTTCATCTGAATTTTCATTTTGTTTTGGGGGTTGTTCCCAATGCAAAGCAAAATTCTCCAATGCCTGGGAATTGAATCCTTTCAATAGCTTTAATATATATAGAGAGAGAAAATAGGGCAGAAACTGAAAAGGAGCCACTTTGGCTGAAGAGTTAGTTTCCTTGGCTGAAGCTCCATTTAATCACAAGAGAGGAGCTTGTTGTTAGAGCTGGGGAGAGGGGGGAATTTTTTTGTTGAAGCTGTCAAAACTGTCATTTTGTCAAAACGAAATGTGTCACTTTCAACTAAATGTTGTTTCTGGGGGAAAAAATGAAACAAAGCATTTTGATAATGTCCAAACGTCCCATTTTAACATTTTCAGAGTGAAACATTTTGATTTTTCATAGTGAAAATATTTTTTGAAACCAAATTAATTGCTTTATATAAAAATATTTGTAAAACATGAAAAAAATCAAAATCAGAACAAAATGTTCTGATTTTTTTTTATCAAAACGTTTTGACCTGAAATGATTTTTTAAATTTCATCTCATGGAAAATTTTGAAATATATTGTTTTCATTCCATTTTGGAATGGAAAACATATATTGTGGAATTTCCTGTGAAATGGTTCCCAGCTAGCTGCTCTTGTCATTTAAAAGTCTCTCCCTTCATAAGAGCTCATTCTTCCACACTCACCAGTCATACACTAGGAAAGCCCATGATATAGGATTATAGTTTTGAAATAGGCAACAGCATCGCAAACCAGTCTGTCTTCCCTGTGGTTTACAGGAGGAAACACACTTTTTTTTCCATAATAGTGGCTTACCTGGCTTTCTGGGGCACATAAACTTTCTCCTCCATAAAGGCCAGAAATCTTATCTAAAGTGTTACCATGATGATGTGATGTGACTTTCTGGTTTATGCCACAGATATTGTAGTGAGGATTTTAGTTGTTGTAGTCACATAGCTAATATTTCAGAAAAATTCAATTTTTAGGCCAAAAAAAAAAAGTGGGAAAATTCATTGGGTGCCTTGCAAATCATGTTACTGCACTTCCCCCCCCCCCCGAGCCTTTTATTATTACCACCATATAGGAGTGTAGGAGTAAAGCAGTAATGTCTGTGATTTCTTACCTGTGAGATTTCTTTCTTATACTCATTTGCTCCAGTTAGAACAGCTTTTGCAATACCAAAATGGCAGACTGTTAACAGCTGCTATTTATATAATATTTACAATAAAGGGTCCATTCCCATCATTTGCCTAATTGCTCTATCTGGCATTATTGAAAAAAAAACCACACAGCTGATGTCAATGTGCATCATTGTACAAAGGTGAAGACTGCTAACATTTATCTGCATTTGGGTTTTGATTTTGGTTAGAACAAAAGAGCAGAAGATCCTACAGTACCTTTTGACTTAAGTGTCATCACAGGAAAATCACCATCATACCCTCCTAAAAAATAATCAAGACATGCTAGTATGTTTGTTCAGTTTCATATCACAAACATCAGAAGCACAGTACACTGAATACAAATAGTTTAAAGATATATATTTAAAGATATTATACTCTGCTTAGGACCTGATTCTCATACCCTTGCTCATATTCAAAAGTATCTTAATCCACAAATAACCCCTCTGAACTCAGTGGAGCTACTTTGATAAATAAGGTGAGTACGGGAATTGGAATCTGTCCCTTAACGAGTTTGCCTCCCTAAGCCAGAACTCTCCATTTCACTTCTTGCAGTACACACCTGATTTTAAATGCTAATCCCTCTCATACACTTTCATTGTCCTTCTCTGTCTTAACCCCAGCACTGTGTAAGATTTAAATTAGCACCCTTCTTTAAAAGGTTGCTTTAATTTTCACTTTTGGGGACTTAAAAAGAAAGCATAACTTCTAGATCGACGTTAGGCACAAAATATCATACGGTTATCATGACTTTTACACAGTGTCAAAATGAAATAAAGCATATAAAAGCAGTGTACCGAGATCCCCTAGTCATGAGAAACTATTCAGCTATTGATTAAGTTCTCTTCTGCATCTTTCCCTATTTATCCAAAGTCGACTATTTCAAATTACTTCAGCACTTATGTAGAAATTTTCATCTGAAAATCTCAAAGTACTTTATAAACAGTCTGAGTCTCACAAAAGCTTTGTGAGGTCTGTTTTATACCCATTTCAAAAATGGATGGGCTGGAGAGACTAAGATTTTTCTCCATAATTTGAGGCCCTACCTGAGACAGTCTGGCCCAATTTTCAGAGGTGCTGAGCACTCACAATGGGTCACTGAGGTCAGTGGGAGCAGTGGATGCTCAGCAGCTATGCAAATCAATTCCTAAATGTCTCAGGGGTGGGTTCTTTTGGAAATGTTGCTGTAACTGACTTGACCAGACCCTGTGAAATCCCGCAGGGCTGGCAATTGGAGTGGGAGGGGGGAAGCCATGTTTTTATTTGTAAATGGAGCATATACAAAAGGCACTGAATTCTGTTCAGCTGTAACCATTTTTGTTCTGTAGCACAGACAAGGCCTAGACATCATCCCACACATTTCCTGTTATATCACTTACCGTAAAGTCCAATGTGTAATTCATAAAGTTTTCATTAAAATAGGCTTTTCTATAGGCACCCTGAATTTAGATTTACTGGCTTCTTACCGATCACTGATCACTAAATGGATGGAAATAAACCCGTTTTGATTGTTAGCCTGTTGCCACCAAATCATGCATCCACTAGCAATAGAGGGAAAAACCCTTCTAATCAGGTAATGTATTTCATTAGGCCAATTGGATAAATGCTGCTGCTGTTACAGGTCTACACATTGTACACTATGGAAGACAGGTATGTGGGAAATTAGTTTTTATTATGAACACTGTCAAATAATATGGGTTTGGAAATTCAATTCACTTTCAAAGAACCAGCCTAGCTTTTGGTGGGGGAGGGATGTCTTTAACATAAAACATAATGCAAGCTTTCCTTTAATTGATTAAAACTGAAATCCTTTTTGGAGCAGGAGGGACATAGATTTGAATCACTGCAATTAAAGAGATTCACAAATTTAAACTAGACATGTAAGAATGAAAAATAGGCTGAGAATCTGACAGATTCTGAAAACTTCATGAGGTTCACGCTCACCAATGAAAATAGACCCTGGGTCAAATTCATTCCTTAAGATAAAACACATGCAGTGTTCAGCTTAGTAAATCCTAAATCTGTTTATCAAAAATAAGTAGACATCGAGTGGTCCAGGTATTCTCTCTCTTAAGATGAGATCTGAATAATAGTTTCTAAATCTTTTCTATACTTTACTACTTTAGTGACTATTTACAAATAAGAAAATGCCTTTGTGCTGCTGATAACCATCCTTACCTCCTGCAAAATTCTTTAAAGCTGGATACACTACTTGACAAGTAAAGGTGAGATGACACAAATGAAAGAGTTTGTGTGAGTCCTACTTTGGTGTTAAAGCTGCCTCTACTAGACCTAGTGCTGTTTGCAGTCTCTCCTCCCACCTCTCCGCAGTCTAGGTGTCACTTCTACTAAAACCAGTCTTATCCCTAAAGAGCTACCTTTTCACAGCTCTGTTCAGTTGCTGAGGGATGGATGTGTCTGTAACATGAACGTTGCCTTTTGTGATGGCTGATTACTAATCCTCCTATTCCCCAGACCCCAGAAAGAGAAAATCACCAGGTAGCAAAGGAGTCTACTATAAAATGTAATTTCTTAAAGGCTGCAATAAGACACCAGCCAAACTACTTATATTGTATGGTATCTGGGATACCAAGGCATTTCACAAGCAGTGCTCATAGCAAAATTCAAATGCACCCATCTCTGAGGTAGAAAGTGACAATTAGTTCATTACATTATAGGAAAGGGGGAAATGTTGATTAAGGACATTAGGATAGGTTTTTTTTTCCCCTCTGACAACATCTAAGGGATATACAAGAACTAATCCAGCTGTCACTGAAGTCAGAAAAAGTCTGCATGATTTCACAGGGAGCAGGAATGGGCCCTGAAAGTCTGTACAAAATGGACAGCAATTTTCAAGTTCTCAGCAGAAACACCCACACACAGAGTAACCAAATAGGACAAAATTTGTCTATATGAGAAGAGAGAAGGGCTCCTTGGACAGCACTGAGCTTCAAAACTGTGGTCCCAAGGTATTTCTGATTTCATGCTTTGCCCACAAATGCCAAGATGCTTAGAACTACATCTCCTGTACCTTGGGGGAAAAGCAGGGATTACCTAACATAATACTTAGCAAATGAACACCCCAAAGGTCCAAAGCTCCAGCCCTGCTAGATTTTATATCAGGCTTTTATGTCACACTTAGTTCTGATAGATCCATGGCCCCAATGTTGAATCAGGCAAATTGCCTCATCTAGCATTATATATGACACTGCACATACCTCTAAATATATGAAATTATTAACTGAATCACCCTCTGGATATGACAAATGATGTCTTAATCTGTACTTCCCTGCCTGTTTCCTAGGCATTAAACTCAGTGAGCTATTCCTGTGTCTAAGATTCTTTTAATCCATTTTTGTGCCACGATTTAAAGAAATGGTAGCTGATAGGTCTTTGCTGTTGGAAATGAAAAAGTCCCAGTGTGGTATTTATTTTGCAATCCCTCCTTGAACCTTTGCAAAGAAATGTGGTTCTTTACTTCTCAGTCTAACAGTGTGGTAGGTGGCAGTTGGTAGTATAGTGTAATTACATTATGCCTAATAATTTTAATTTAATTTTAATTTTTCTAAAGGATCATCCCCCATAAAGCCATAAACACATCTTCTGTGTTGTGTGCAAGGAGGGGATAGTGCTTCCATAGTATTGTTTTCCTACTTATTTCTCCCCAGCTCCACCTCTTGCTTTGTGTAGATGCCCCTTAACTGGAGCTCCATGTAATCTAGTGGGTAGCATTGCGGAGGTGCCACTGTCTGCCATGCAGAAATCCCTTCCCTCTAGAACAATCTGCGTGGGAGGTAATACAATTCAGGTTTATATTACAGTACTTTTCTTTAGGTCTCATGTGTGGCAGAAGAGAAGAATGAGCGGGGATTTGATAGCTGCTTTCAACTACTTGAAAGGGAGTTCCAAAGAGGATGGATCTAGACTGTTCTCAGTGGTACCAGATGACAGAACAAGGAGCAATGGTCTCAAGTTGCATTGAGGGAGGTTTAAGTTGGATATTAGGAAAACCTTTTTCACTAGGAGGGTGGTCAAGCACTGGAATGGGTTACCTAGGGATGTGGAGGAATCTCCTTCCTTAGAGGTTTTTAAGGCCAGGCTTGACAAAGCCCTGGCTGGGATGATTTAGTTGGGAATTGGTCCTGCTTTGAGCAGAGGGTTGGATAGCTGACCTCCTGAAGTCCCTTCCAACCCTGATATTCTATGATTCACTGAGCAGCTGCAGGGGTCCCAGCTAAGAGTGGTAGCTTCTTCAGAGGCTGTGCTACTTGGGGAAGACGAAACAGTGGAGCAACAATCATTCCTGCAAGATAGTCCCTGTCTCAGCACAGAATGGGGAATCCCTTCTTTGTAAATCCCCAGGATCTGCAGGGTTAGGAGGGGGCATGGTTCCACCCTACCAAATCCTTCCCACTGGAGGGTATGGTTCAAGGAGAAATCCTTGAGGACAACCTCACAATAATCTCATTGTCCCTTAGTCTCCGCCCACATGTTCATAGATTTCCAGGGTAGCCAGAACTGGAAAGATGGCTTCACTTGCATGCTTCACCTCTGCCAATGAGATTTCTGAACTGCAGATAGCAGCCACAATGTGTCATATATAGCTAAAACGACCAAAAACCCCACCTCTTAGGCAAAAGTGAAAAAACAGGAGATATTTGGGGGGCTGGGGGTTCAGCATTATATTTGTAGTTTCTCACTTTGGCCATGAATAGGACAAGTATGCTGTTTAACTTTATCCCTTGTGGGATCAAAGAACTGCTAAACCTCAAAGGATGCTGGGAGCTGTGAACGATGAGGTGGTCATTCAGCTGCATGCAGATAGTATTGTTTGTTTATGCAAGTAGTTCCACTGAGAACAGGTGCTTTGGCCACTTGCCACTCCTTGAAAATCCTGGAAAGAAATGAACTATTTGTGTGAGTCAGGAGTGCAGAATTGGGACTTAAAAATGCTAACTGTTTGCCTATATATTAATGCATGAAGACAACTAATACCTTCCATGAATCTCTGACTGAGGGAAAATTAGCTTTCAGCTACAGTATGGCAGTCAACTCTTATAGCTCAGGAGAAGAAGTTCAGGTTGGACTAATCATGCCTTCTGAATGTCCAAAGGCTCAAAAATGGATTGCAAAGTCTTATGAGGAAGTGACTCTGTGTTTAGTAAATCCCAGCACTCCGATTTAGTGAATGTGTTCAGGTACACTACCCTCGTCCTTTTCAAGAGCTTTCTATGTCAGCAGTGCATAAATGAACAATGACCATTTAAGCATGGAGTACAAACAAGGTTGATGAATTGAAAGTAAGAATAATTTATGCAGAAAACCACTTTCTGCACTTTTCTACATAAATAATGAAATATTGTAAAAGTACCAAAGGAGACCAGGATCTTGCCATTGCAGATGATAAAAAAATTAAGATGGCTGAACACTGAGTGCTCTATGCCACCCAGCATTCAGTGCAATTTTTTGAAAGAAGTGGCTTTGGGGAAAAGCTTGTAGAACCTTTAGTATATTGTATTTGTATATTACCTAGCACAAGGAGGTCCTGGTCCACAACTAGAGCTCCTAGATACTAATGTAATACTAATAATAGTGTGTGTTTAATCTTTGGGAATGATTCCAACATTCTAACTCATTAAAAACAAGTCAAATGACATGGACTAGGTTGAGAACTATTGCTCTCAATTCCATGGGAGCAGGCAGTAGGAGAACGTATATCATCAGATGTCATCCCTGATATCCATCCTGGGCAGTGGCAGGAGTTTAATGCTGTTGGGGAAAAAAAATTCTGGCTGGATAGAGAGAGAGCATGGAAAGGGGGCAGCAGATGGCAATAAACACTCAAGTTTATTAGTGATTCATGAAGTTGGATCTGCTCCCACTATTGCAGGGAAGTGCAAATTGTAGTCTTTTGTTCCAGAAAGGCCCAATAAGACTCCAGTGGGGAAAGTGAGTGTTGTTTCTGGGGAAGAGGGGACGGGGGAGGGACAGCTATTTGGCTCAATTTGCCATTATCCTGCACCTTTAGTAGCCCTACACATGAGTGCAAAGTGGGTGTAAAATGTTATCCCATCAGAATAGTACTGTTTTACACAGACATAAATAAATACACAAGTTGATGGGCAAAGGCAAATTTGACCCTTAGTTCCTGGCCTACACTCAATAGAATCCCAGCACTGGAGGCTGCATCAAATAGCTACCCTACAAAACAGCTAAAAATGAAGAAAAAATCCCCTCTTCCATGGAACTTGTAGGAGGAATTTAGATAGGAGTAGCATGACCATCTTTTCCCAAAGGGAAAACAAGACATCCCGTGAGCCAGCCCGAGGCCCCCTTCTTCCTCCCTCATGCAGGGCTGGCCAAGCCCTCCTTGCCTCCTGTCTACACGGGGCTGGCCAGAGGTCCCCATTCCTTTGACAAGTGGAGCTGGACCAAGCCCTCCCTCCCGCAACCCACTTCCTGTGTGCAAGGCCAGTCCAAGCTCCCCTATGTATGGGGCCAGTCGGCCCAAGCCGCTCTCCCAGCCCTCCCTCCAGCGTGGTGCTGGTCTTGCCAGTTGCTCCCGCCACCCGCATGTTCCTCCGCACCTCACTAGGGGTCCCACACCATTTTTTTGACAAAACTCTGCATTTGTCCAGTTTGCTCTTGCCAACTGATCACCAGTTGGCAAGAGCAAACTGGATGAATGCTCAGTTTTGACAAAAAAGTTGGGACAGCCGGGACAGGGCCTATAAAAGGGACTGTCCTGATTAAAATGAGATGTATGGTCACCCTAGATCAGACAGACTTATTGAATTTAAATTTCCTTATGTAAAATCCTTTCCAATTTAAATAAAATATATAATGTCAATGATGGCCATTTCAACTCTGTTCCTTCCCCCTCTTTGTGCTGAATCAGGTGCCTTTAACACCACATTAATTAATAACAATGGCACTGTTCTTGTTTAGCAGTTCTTGTGCTCAGGAGTCTTGAGTTTGTCTGAAGTGCTAAACATTATGCAGGTGCAGCACTGTGTGCTCTGAATTACTATGGACCACTAGGTTTTTAAGAACAGAGCTCGTATAGTATCTTACATAAAGTTCTCTGCAGGCTGAATAGTTGTCTGCTAGAAATAAGCAGCCAAATTATTAGGACATCTATATTACAGGAGGAAGCAGCTGCCTTACCTCTGTTAACTTTAATACTGCAGCTGGTAATGCATCACTTTTTCAATTGCCTAAACATCTTATCAATTGGATTTTAATACCATGTTATGATTGGTGATATTTACATACTGTAATACCGACTGCTAATAGTTGACAATAATGTTTCTCTGCAAGTAAAGGGAATTAAGCATAGTCAACTAATTCCTAACATAAAGATCATGTAGCGTGAGTTGCCCTTAAATGGCTATGGTTCATTTCCATGTACCACAGAGAGAGGAAAACCTATTCATTATTACATTTCTGCTGTAGGCAATTGGATCAATGCTTAAATCACTTGTCATCAAATGCAAAGGGAAAACTTAAGTGATGGAACTAAAGTGATTAGAATCGGAGTGAACTTTACGATTTACATGTGGGTGTATACAGCCAGATGAAAGGGCAAAACTGGTGTAAATGTAGAACAGCATCAAAGTCTTTGTTGTTTGCCAGTGGCATCTCTGCTCAAGAGAAGACTTTGGGTAACAACTGAAATTGGCAGGTTTTGTATCACTCTACTAAAAACCCACCTGAATGTAAAACATGATTAACATGGTCTCAGACTAGCAGATCTTGTGAGTGTGCATGGACAAATAATTTGCCAACAAGCTCGGATTTCAGCTTGCAATGACTAATTGTTCTGATGTGATGATCTGAGTTTTCTCAGCTGTACAACTATTTGTCTGAGCCAAAGAGCCATTTCTGAAAACAGAAGGTCTGATGCTGTTCTAAATGTAGGGGGCAATGATGTTAACTTCCATATATAGGAACTGGGAAAGGATTGTTGGGAAGCTAAGAATGGACAGAATCCCTAATTTTTGCTTTCTTATTGACTAGAAGGGGACAGAAGTGATAAGGTAACAAACAGTTCATATCCCTAAGTGTTGTGCTAGGGGATGTTACATCTCTCAAAATGTATGAGAAAAATAATTTCCATAAACGAAGGGTACGTTGCATTCCCCCTCTGTCTCCTGCTGCCCCCATCCATATAAAGTGCCTTTTCAAGAGCTTTACAAACAAATATATATTAAATTAATGAGCCTTGCTCTGACAGCAATAAGCCACAACCGTGTATATATAGGTGGTTAAAGGCATGAGGCCTCACAACACACCTAGATTATACACCAATAGCCTGCTAATTGCTCCAAATAAAGGTCATTCTTACTGAAGGTATATAGTTGTGCTTTCTGTATGGAAACACAAACCAGGTGCCTAAATTGTATTCTCTAAATTTGCACATTCATCTATTCTTGCATATCCCTTATCTGAGTGCACAGACTGGGTAACTATTTACTTAAGAACCTGCTCAGTACACGATTGATTTGTATGTGGAAATGCAGTATTTGGTATAAACTTAAAATAGTGTTTGTGTGTCTGTCCGTGTACAAAATCCTTAGTTTTAATTTCCTTATGGGTAATTGTACAGTAACCTCAGTGTTAATTTATGGAGTACTTTCTAACTGAAACAGTATTAGAATGGCTCAAATTCTATAATTAAGTGGTCAGAACAGTAAGGATTTCTTTTTAACTTAGAGGCTGATTGTTAGCTGACACCAGATTATGCAACATATTGAATTAAATGAGGAGCCAAGCGTTATTTTTCTTACTTACCGACTGCCTTTAGGGAGGCATACTTGTTAAGCTCCTTGCCCGGGGGCTGTTGTTCATAAGGATTTGTGATCTGTCCGATGCTGGGGTATGAATGTGGATGTGCCATCTGAGGGAGGAGCGGAGAAGTTGGTACCACATTATTCATCTGTGGGCCATCTGTATTAAAAAATAAAAATGAAAAAGATAGTCTCATTTTAAAAAAATAAATCTTTAGGTTTGATCATCATTGTCCATTACAAACTAGACAGAGTGAATGTATCATGGTGTTACCAGAAAACAAATTAGTGTTAGAATACAGCCAATCTAACCTGTCCCAGTAAATATATTCATAGGCTGTGGTATGGTTAAAGCAGCATATATAAACAGAACAAAGACTTGGACTAGTAAATATTATTTTGAAGCTATTGATTATTAATACACTACAGCTGAGTTCATTGCAGCACTAACTGCATGGTTTTGGAGTGTTTATTTATTTATGTGTATATATATGAATATGAGAGAGAGAAAATGAACACATATTGTGTATATATATAGTGTATATATATTATATGGACCAAAACTTGCATTTAGTTCCATATTCCAACCTGAACCCTAAAGTTCAGGTGTATTTGACTTTAGGGTTTTGGTTCAGGTCCATCATTAACATTTGAGGTCATTCTAAAAATTGATACATCTCTAAAGGCAGGAGGTCATTTGTATTTTTCTTCCTCCCCTTCCTCTCCACCACCCTTGATAATAGGTATCATAGCTGCAGAACAAGATAACATTTACTGTAGCAGCTGCCTCAAGTCTAGAAACAGAAGCTGGTGAGTGCTTCTGGACTGTCGTTATCAGTACAAATTTTATATCCATTATCAGGCTAGTTTGTCCCTTTATATAAGTGAATACCGCATGACTACTCCCCCTCCCCCTAAAATGTACGTGCTTGAACAATGAGCTTCTCCACCACTATTTTAGCTTCTGTCTACCTAGATGAATCAGACTTGTATGCTTCTCCCAGTAAGCTAGATTTCTACATGGTCAGCATTCCCTTTTGGTGAGTCTGCTACCAAGCTGTGTGCTTTACAGTATTTTGAACTGTATGCCAATCAAATAACAATGCTGTTGTCAAGTATATAGAGTTTCAGAGCTCTTAACATTAACAGAATAGCTCATTTTTGTTACCTATTCCCGCAGTGAAACCATCATGCTGACTTTGTGACAATACGGTAACTCTCATAGCATCAGACATAGGATTATGACAAAGTAGAAGGAAAAGCTCGGTTGCAATGGAGAAAAAGCTTATGATGGAGTGAAAGGACCTTCCCCCACAGGATCTGGCAGAAGCCAGATACCCCTACAGAAGCTGCCAGGATTGCAAGGGAATGAAGCCACCTGACTGCCTACAGTGCTCTAATAAAGCTGAATGGATCAGCAGGAGCTCCACGGAGAAATGCAATCAAGTCCCTCCTCCTAGCATTTGTATAAACCAGTTGAGAGAGGACATCCATGTGAATGAAGGATGGGGTTGGGCAAATCTATGATCTAATAACCAGGGGTGGCTCCAGGCACCAGCACGCCAAGCGCATGCCTGGGGTGGCAAGCCACGGGAGGCACTCTGCCGGTTGCCGTGAGGGCGGCAGGCAGGTTGCCTTCAGCGGCATGCCTGCAGAGGGTCCGCAGGTTCCGTGGCTTTGACGGACCTCCTGCAGGCGTGCCACCGAATCCGCGGGACTGGGGACCTCCTGCAGGCAAGCTGCTAAGGACAGCCTGCCTGCCGTACTTGGGTCAGCAAAATACCTAGAGCCACCCCTGCTAATAACTGAATGTTCCTTCTTGCTATCACTGAATATAATAAGGGGTAATAGCGGGAGTGTAATCGGTGGATACTGACTAAAGTTGGGTGGAAAACAGTATTCCCATTTCGTGAGGATTTTTGAACATTTTTTCTGTCCCAAGTTGGGACAAAAAGTTAACATCTCAAAAAAATTGTGAATCAAAAAGCTGAAAAAAAATTGATTCAGTCAATTCAAATGTTTAATTCCAATAATTTCAAAAATTTTTGTTTCCATTGCAATTTTTTTTACATTTTTTCTGTAAAGTAACTTACATTTCAAAATGAAAAGTAGTTTCAAAATAAAAAATGGAACTTTTTCATTTTGAAAAGTCAAAATGTGGTATTCTGACAACTTTTAAATGTTTTTCCAAACACTTTCTAAACTGTAAATTCATTGAAACCAACCTGTTCCTGCAAACATTTTTGGTTTTGACAGATCAGCATTTTCCAGCCCCCACCCCACCCCCCAAAAGGAAGTTTGATTGGAAAATTCCCAACCAACTGTAATAATGACCCCTAGCGACTGAATTACCGTAAAAGCAGCAAAGAGTCCTGTGGCACCTTATAGACTAACAGACGTAAGTTAGTCTATAAGGTGCCACAGGACTCTTTGCTGCTTTTACAGATCCAGACTAACACGGCTACCTCTCTGATACCTGAATTACTGTAGTGACTACTATCACACAAGGAGCTAGAGCTAAAGAAAATCCATTCCCTTTCTGCTGAGTCTGGGCTCAGCTGAGGAAAGCCTTTTACTCTGATGACTTGTACTAAATGGCTTTGAAAGTAGCAGGGCTCCCTTTGCAAACCAGCTGTATCACCCAAGTATTTGGCTTGTACCTTTATGGCTGAGTCTTCACTAGACTTTTTGGGGGAAGTCACATGCCTTTGCATTAACAGCACTGTAGCTCACTGGTGGGAGCATTGCTATTAATAGGGCATCAGCATTTTTACTAACATGTCCTTTAGTCTTGTTCAGAGTGGAGTGTAGATAATGCAGTGGTAAAAATAGTGGTGGGCATGGCTACACTAGCAATTTCATTGTTGCTACCACTGATGGACACGCAATGATGGAAATCTTGTCTAGTTTAGGTAAAGTATAGGTGGCCACAGTTCTTTATCTAGCTTCCACTTCTCTGTCAGGCCTGTCATGCTTATTCAGAAACATTTTTAATAGCAACAAGGGAAATATAGAAAAACACTGACAAAGAAAATGGATTTAAGTATAAAAATGTTCTTTCTTCCAAGTGCATCCAAGTGTTGAAGTCCCGCTTTAATACCAAGCTATTATCAGAGTTAATGTTGCTGCTTTTCAGCTCTTCAACAATTTATGAAGATTTAATAATTAAATATATTAGCTATTTTTTGTATGTCTGTGGAATCTGATTTCTACTTTGCTGGCTTTGTCTGAGGCCATGAAGTATTCTAAATGGTGACTTTCAATTTGATTAATGAGAAAACCTCTTTCATTGCATTCACTTTCTGCTACAGTAGCCTTCGTTCACACAGAAGTACAGATGCAAGGCTAGATCATTGGATGGAAAAGATTATTCAAGTTCCACATTCAGTTGGCCATTAACACAAAGGCTAATTAAGCAAAAGGCCAAACCGAGACACAGTACATTGCATAAGCAAGGAAAAGATGCATGTTTATAAAAGCCTCTACATTAGACTGGATTTCCAAGACTTAAAGGGAAATCTGAGCTGTCTATGATCACACACTTTATTCTGCATTCTTGTATTTTCTTTGAGTGAATTTGATAATCAAATGCCACTGTGGAGCCAATTTATCTTTTTCCCACCAAACATAAGTAATTTAACAGAGATGGGTTACCCCAATATTTGAATGATATTCAGAAAAATCTTATTATGGAATTAAGAAGGATATAATGTGAACTATCATGCTGGTGATGTGACTGTCTAAATCTACAAAAAAAACAGGAGTACTTGTGGCACCTTAGAGACTTACTCTAAGGTGCCACAAGTATTCCTGTTTTTTTTGCAGATTTAGACAGTCACGTCACCACCATGATAGTTCACATTAAATCCTTCTTAATTCCATAATAAGATTTTTCTAATACTGTTCTTTTTGCAGATACAGACTAACACGGCTGCTACTCTGAAACCTGTCTAAATCTAGCCACTAGGGGGAGCCCAGGTTTAACTCCAACCAAGTAATGTTCTTCAACATGACCTTGTGCTGCCTACACTAAGGGCAAAGTCTTGTTTAAAATTGTGTTAGGTAAAATGTGTTAGCTACATGTTTTAAAATGAAACCTATTTTCCAAGTCTAGATGAGGCTTCAGTGGCAGGGGGTAGTCCCAGGAGACACAGAAATCTAACTCTAATCCCCTGATTAGAACTGGGCAGGAAACAATTGTTCTGTCCAATGAGACTTTGAGATTTTATTTTAAAAAAAATCCTATCTTGAAGTGGGATGACAAGTCAAAATCCCCCCAGAAAGTTGTGAATTGATAATCCATAATAATTTTCTGGTTGGGTCAACCAAAATGTTTTCATTTTGATTTGACCTTTTTAAAATTTTAAACTTTTTGGTAAAAATTAACCAAAATTTCAAAATAAGAAGCCATTTAGAATTAAAAACTAAAAAATTTCATTTAAAAAATGTCAAAGTAGGATGTTTTTGAGGAAAAAATTCCCAACTAGTTCTACCCATTAACTCTAATGGCATGTTGAATCCTGACTGTCCATCAGCCATGTATTTTCTGATTGATATTTGGAAATAGCTGGCTTACCAAACAGGACAGTTTCAAGCTCAAAGCTCCGACTGTGTTGATACATTACGTTTGGCATTCCAACACTGCTATGTTGCCCAGCATGATACTCCATGTAACTGGCTGGCACTGTGCAGCTGCCAGTATTTATTTATTTATTTATTTATTTAAAAAAGCCAAAAACAAGAGCACTATAGAGTCAAAGTATTTGCACCATGACCAAAACCTCCAGCATGCATAGTCAGACTTAGCCTAGTGGTAACTGGTGACGTTGTAAGAACTTACCCATGGGTTTCATTGGCTGCTGGAACTACAATAATTGACATCATGCTGCCAGCTGACCTGAGTTGACTCTGCAACCCCTGGACTGTCTGGTCCACAAGGGCATGTGAGAATTTAGTGTGTTTGGCTAGCCCTCTGTCTCCCTACTGCCAAAACAAGAAGGAAGAATAGGAAAGGAGTGTGCTGCAGTTCACCAAAACAGAAGCTAGACACCTGCTGGCACAGCAAATGAGGCAGACAAGAAGACAGATGGTTCTTCAGATGCAGAAGCCTGCTGTGCCTGCTACCTTCCTTCCTTAAAAGCACTAGACATGGAAGCAGCCAGCGGGAGGGAGAGCAGTGCTCTAGGCAGCCTATGTCTCTGGAGAAAATCTAGATAAGAGCTGGACAGGAAGGAAGCAGCACTTGAGCCACCTGATAGTTCGGGAGAGAGAAGAAATACAAGTAAATACTGACACTCTCTCTCAGCAGAGGAAGGGGGAGAGCAAAGAACCTTAGAAGCTAAGATGCCAGCATCTCATCACCATCCCAACAGGTGAAGGGGTTTTTTTGTGGTTTAATAAACTGGGTATAGTGATTGTGCACCACAGCTTTCTATTGGATAATATCAGACTACTCTGCTGTGTGTCTCAGACACTATACAACTAATGGAGATTTTGAAAGTGGAAGTACTTTTGGAGCTAATACATCTGTTTTCTAATAGCTGCACTTGTTGGGAATTTTCACATGGCATATGGACAACAGTGGAAATACATGGCTACAGTTTATTACAATATAAGCTGCATTCATTCAGATATGGTAGTGTCATGTCTAATTTCAGCCTTTTGCTGAGATGCAGTGATGGGCATATCAAGCAATCATTAAACACAAAATAGATACCCAATACGTGAGGGGCTGATAAATTCCCCCCACATCACTCTTATTTGAGAAATGTATTGTGCAGCTTACCCTGCTTATGTACTGGTGTTAAGCTGTCCTTATTTTAGGGTTAGGGAGAGGGAGAGATATGCCAGTACCCTGATAGCAATAATAAGTCTGTTCAACATGTGGTCTGCCTTGAATCTTCCTAAAGCTCAGGAATAAATCATTATTAAAATCTTCCTTCTCTTCAACTCTCTGAGAGTGAAAGCTATTCTATAGAGTGGCCTGAGGATTCACTTCCTTCTGTAGCAGAAAAGTCAATTATTCTGTGCTTGGAGACAAGGAAAATGAAGAAAAAAATACATAGGCATAAAATAGAATTTATTAGTAAATGAGCAGTTGAAGACATGAGAAAAAGAGCAAATGAGACAGGCAATATGATAACAAAACAAAATGGAGGGGGCGGAAGGGCAGAAAAGCAGAGCAATATTTTGCTATGAAAACCACCTGCAGGCACATACAAAAAGGAAATGAGGACAGACTGACAAAAAGAGATCAGGAAGTCAGGTGAAAAAGAGACAAAAGAGCAAATTCAGAGCAAAATTTAAGATTAGTTGGACGTTTTCAGAGACTCAGGCTGAGTGATTGAAGAGTGTTTGTAGATAACACCTCCCCCCCCATGTGCATTTATCTCCTTTTCCCTCTTTGTCCTTTTCTGTACTGTACATTTAGCTTTGCCTTATTTGCAGGACCAGTTCCGCCAGGGCTGCCAAACCTGCAAGCCACGGGGTCATGAGACTCCACCACACCAGGGATAGGTTGAACTGCTAGTGTGATATTAGATGCAGTACTGAAGAACCACTTCAAGGCTGACTGTGAACTCCCTGGTTATAACACCATAAGCTTCCTGTAAACTCTCTCTTGTTGCAGTGCAGTTTAGGATATTCTGTAAGGAACATTCTGCATACTAATTACACACACATATACACACACACACACACACACACACACTTATTATCTGTTGCCCTCAACTTATCTGTGAGACTAAACCCTCCGCGCCCAAATTGGCATTGCAAAGTGGTTTGCGGTGGGGGCGCATGCCACCTACTCAATCACAAGCCTTGCAGCCTCAGTACTTAATCTTATGGCTTTGCAAGTGGCCCCAATTTTAGCTGAACTGACCCTGTTTGGTTCCCCCCCCCCTTATTTGTGCATCCTTTCCTATGGCTAGATCTTATTTGCTTTTCCTCTCTCTTTTCTTGAAGGTATGCTTTTGCATTGTTAGTTGTTTTTTACTTAGGTGCCATCTTACATTCTCTACCACCTGTACAGTGGATGGCCTATTTGTAAAGGATATTCCAGTTCAGAAGTGGATTCTCAGACTCCTCGTGTTTCACTCTAGAGCTGCAGTATCCTCTATCAAGAACATGTGTGTGTGACTGTGACAGGAGAGGCCACAAAAGCAGGAGTCTTTGGTTATCTAGTTGCTTAACATAGGAATTTGCCATACTGGGTCAAACACATAGTCTGTTTAGTCCAGTATCTTGTTTCTGGCACTGACCAGTACCAATCAGAGGAAATTGCAAAAATCCCACAGTACACAGATGTCGGATAAACTGCCTCATATGATGGCCTCCTAACCTCTAATAGTTGGAGATTAATTTAAGACCTGAAGTGTGTGAAGTTTTTAATCCTTTTAAAAAACTTTGTTTGCAGTAACTGTTACAACTCTGAAAGTTCTTGTAATCCATGTAATCCTTCAGTATGACTTTTCATCTTACCAAGTTCTTGGCCTCAAGATCCTGTAGCAATGTGTTTCACAGTGTAACTGTTTAGTGCAAAAGTATTTCTTTTTATCAGTTTTGAATTGTCTGCCTTTCTATTTTATTGCTCTTGTGTTACGAGACAGGGAGCTTCTGCTCTTCCTATCTACCTTCTGCATACCATTATTTTATACACTTTTTTCATTTCCTCTTTTGTCTCCGTTCTAAAGTAAACAATCTCAGTCTTTTCTGTATCTCTTCATATGAAAGGTTTTCTATGCTCCTGAGCATTTTGATTACCTTTTTCTGAACCCTCTCTAAATCTGCAGCATTCTTCTTGCGGTGGGGTGACCAAAGCTGCGCACATTGCTCCAGACGAGGCTGCACGATTGCATTATAATATCGTCCATATAATTTGCCATCCAATTCCTTATGCAGTAAAATGTCTTGTATGCTCCTTTTTTTCCCCTAACCATAACTGCACACTGAGCAGAAGCTGTTTTTCTCCCAAATATGGGATAGCTGGGGGCAGGGAGCTTACTACACGCCAGTTTCACATTTCAGACGCTGTGTCCTGTCACAAACACAGTTAATGCAAAGAACTCACTGTTTAGTCATGTCCACGCTAATGGAATGACACAGGCTCCCAGATGAGTTATGGTGCCACTTTTCCTAGCAGGAGTGGGCTCCCATTTGACTGACATGGCAGACTAGGGTGTTTGGGTCTGTCACCAAGCACATTTCCTCAGATAGAAAGAAACGGAATTCCACTGGCAGAAGGGGCAAATTGCAGTCTACTCTCTAATAGCTCCCATGTGCCTGAATGGAAACACAGGATTTGACATGGTGGAACAGACCATTTGTCCAGTATGCTTTTGCCACTCAAAAGAAACATGGGCCTCCATCTCCACCTGAGCTCAATGAGGGGTGAGCAGAGAATGTTCCTGTGTTGATGTACAGTTTTCTCAGTAAGCATGCAGTTAAGGCTCTCCATTTAAATCCATGGGAAAGGATTTTTTTTAAAGTATATAGAATTCTCTTGCATGGGAGACCTAAACTGTGTGACAGGGGGGCAGTGGGATAAAAGACAAAATCTATCATCTATCTATCTATAAAATTGTATCTGTGTATGTTGATTAAGCTAGATTACTGGAGAAAACAGCTTCCCTTCCCTTTCCAGTGAACTAGGGACTGACTGATCCTGTTATGTACTGAATACCTTCAGCACTCATTAACTTAGGAATTGAGGGCCCTTGGTGGTTTTTATGATGGGCTCTTAGTATCTGATTAGGCTCCAAATGTGTAGGAGTCAAATCGAGTTCTGTGATATCAGTTGTTTGTTTTGCTACCATCCAGGGAGGTGTGGGAGTGGGACAGCATCGGTCTTGTGACTAAATTGGCTAGGAGCCTATGTCTTCTACATAGTTGCTAATTTCATACTCCCTGTGCACTGTATTATACCATTGGACTTGCCTTTTATTTTCTCTGCTCTGTTGTATGTAAATACACTTTATTTTGGACTTGGTTTTACAGATAACTTTTCATATGGACTTCTTGTCATGTGACACCATGTTCCCTTTTGTGATGGACATTTACCTGTATGAAAACAGGATCTTTGTCACTGAGGATTTTGCAGCCTCCTCTTATTTGTTCCCCACCTGAAGTAGCTGTAATCCTCTGATCAGATTTGTGACATTGTAATCTTCTCCCAAGCACCTATTGTGACTTCGCAAACAGAGGATTACAACATTTTAAGAGAGCACTAAAGTCTTCAGATAAAAAGTCTCTGCTTTCATACCAATCTCCAGTGCTTGAATTGTGATGGGAATGGTTGTGGGGGACAAGAAATGATGCTGTGCTCTTACTCTACCCACGTTTTTGTCTGTCTTCATCTTCCTTTTTCTCCAGCAGCTACACACACTTTGAGCACTGCGAACATCCTTAGCTATGCAAATTAAGAAAAGACAGATTCAGCAAATTTGACTTATAAAGCTGAATTGTTGCTAAGCAAAATGTTCTACACATTTTTCCCATGAGGTGTCAGCTGTTCTTTAAATCAAACAGTTTTGTCCATTCCTAGAAATACTAGCAGAGTGGTTGAAATGTGCCACCTAGTTCTATGCTTCATTATCCTACTGTATTTTGTCTCTTATTGCAAACGTTTTCCTGCCAGTAATACTATAACTTCTGCTTTAGAATGGCATTGTGGTGGTCTTACTATAACTTTGGCATTTTTCTGTGTTTCTTTGCCTTACTTGCATTTGAATTTGAATGTGGAAAGAGTGTGTATGGAGGGGGTGGTTTTATTTTTTTATTTTTCAATAGTGGTTATTGGCCACCAACTGATGCAGAAGCGATTTTCTTACAGTTTGAATACATTAAAATATTTTACTTGGGACACCTCAGTGGGCAGCCTGTCATCTGAATTGGGCAGCTGGCCTGATTAATTTGAGACCATTTGAGAGATTTTAAATGAAATAGCATGCTATATGGAATAAAAATTACAAGAATAAAAATGATTCTCACTGCATCTTAAAATTTCTGATCCAATTCAGCATCACTTAACTTCTTAACATGGGCCAAATGCATCCCCATTAAGCAGAATGAATGCCGATTACTACCCTGATTAAGCAGTAGTCATTACCATTCGCTAGCATCATAGCTAAATTGGCTAATTGGGAGGTGTCTTATTAAAACATCTACCCAAATTTAACCACATCCTACATAAGTGGAATATACTGTAAGAGACATATTCTGTCTTCAGTTACATTTGGGCATTGATAATGGAGCTGCCTGAACCATATACCTTCCTGGTGTAACTCAGTTCATGTCAGTGAAAATTTGTGCTTGTGTTCTAATATGATGCTTTAATGTCCAGATCTGGGCATATTCTCTCCTGTTCCACATACATACAAAAACTCAGAGAACACTCTTAAAAGCAGTAGAGAATCACTGCTCAACCTTGAAAGAAATAGCCACAATTTGTCACCCTTTAGATACAGATTCCTGATGCTTGGGTGATGCATCTTACTATTTGGATTCATGTTTTTCTATGCCTTTTTTAAAGGGACATCCTGACTTCTTGACTCTTCAGCTAAGTAAATTTTTTTTAAGAAAATAACCTTTAAAGCTGAATTATGCTAGAATCGTTTGCTTTCTGTCCTTTTCTGTGATCAACCCCAAACTTAACATAAATGTATCCCTTTTACTTAAAGCAATTGCTGAGCATTTAACTAGTTAGTTATGATCTGAATCACTCATTTGAAGAGTTGCTTTTTCAATTTGTTTCCCATATAGCTAATGTTATTTTATCTGAGCGTATGCATGGAAATTGCACAAAACAGTCAGAATTATGGGCGAAGGAGGAAGACAGGTGCATTTTAAAACAAAAATTGCCAATGGAAGAACATTTTCCTTTCCTCCTATTTTTGGTGTCTTTATTTGCTTTAGGCCTTTAAAGCAACAGTTGAGGTAGCATGAAAGCAGATATACAGGACAAAGTGTAAATATAACACAAATATGTGGCCAAATTAATTTTTTTTCCAGAGAGCCATTTATAAACATCCTGCCTAGGAAATAAGTTATTATGGTACCTCACAGACAGTCTGACTTTATATTCATAATATTTGCAGTTCCTATCAGACAGTAGAAAAGCTGTCTGGGAGTGAAAGAAAACATACTTGAAACCATTGTTTGAAAAGAGGCACATATGAACTTCCTAAGGTTCCTTGGTCCTTTCAGTTGCTGCATTGCTATTAATTTGTTTCAGTCTGAGTTTGTTTTGCTAGCTGTATATGTGGCCAGTAGCTGAAGATTAGTTACATTTCTGTCATAAGGTATGCTTATGCACCAACAGTTCTTGGAATATCTGTTGATTACATTTTCAGTCAAAGGTAAGACACCTTATTTGCCTTTTGTGTGGCCATTAAGTACAGGATCTGGAAAATTTAAAAAAAAAAAGTGGGGGGGTCTTTGTTTTTTTTTTTAATATTTCCTTTTTAAAAAAAAAAATTGAATATCCTTCCATTTTTAAAAGTGGGACAAAATTAACCAGTTCTGTAGTTGGATGAAAAAGAAGGACAAAATTTCATAGAAATGTCATCAAAGTTTTCACCACTTTAAAAATAAAAAGTCTTACTGACAGGTGCTATTTTACATTAGTATTTTAAGATGATTCTCAAGTTACACATTATTTGACCCTCTCTTCTAATCATGCATATAAAACAATAAGTAGGAAGGTACAAAATATAATTAGTGGGGATGGGGACAAAGGCCTGCCCTTAATTGGTCCATATCCACTAGAATGTTATTTTCCCTTTTGCTAAACCTCTGCTAGCATGTGTGAGGAATTTTACCATTTCAATCACGTCCTCATTTTTTTCAGCTTTCAGGTTTAAAAGGCAATGCTGGTAGTTGGTGTCTCAACTCCCATGTTATTTTAAGACTCTTTTTTTGTGGAATTTTTCTGTGATCAATAAGGTCCATACACATACATTGATGTCTAGCATAGAGATGACCTGGTTCTATTTTGGGATGCTGTAAAGGTCTTTCTTAGAGGGACAGCATACCTGGTAAAGGGACAACCATGAACATATATTTCAATAAATGAGAGAGAGAGAAAAAAAAACTACTGCTTTAGAGATTCAAGTTTCAATGGTTTTTTTAAATGTCTTCTGTCACTTGAATGGAGATTGAGATTATATATTTTCTTACAAGCTCCTTACCAAAAAAGAGAAAATTCACTAAAGATAGGCTTTACACAGAGTGACTAAGGCCTGGTCTACACTACGCGTTTAAACCGATTTTAGCAGCGTTAAACCGATTTAACCCTGCACCCATCCACACGATGAGGCCCTTAATATCGATATAAAGGGCTCTTTAAACCAGTTTCTGTACTCCTCCCTGACGAGAGGAGTAGCGCTGAAATCGGTATTGCCATGTCGGATTAGGGTTAGTGTGGCCGCAAATCAACGGTATTGGCCTCCAGGCGGTATTCCACAGTGCACCATTGTGACCGCTCTGGAAAGCAATCTGAACTCGGATGCACTGGGCAGGTACACAGGAAAAGCCCCGTGAACTTTTGAATTGCGTTTCCTGTTTGCCCAGCGTGGAGCTCTGATCAGCACGGGTGGCGATGCAGTCCCAAATCCAAAAAGAGCTCCAGCATGGACCGTATGGGAGATACTGGATCTGATTGCTGTATGGGGAGACAAATCTGTTCTATCTGAGCTCCATTACAGAAGATGAAATGCCAAAGCATTTGAAAAAATCTCCAGGCTATGATACAGAGTCCACAGCACAGTGCTGTGTGACAAGCGTAACAGAAAGCCAAAGAATCAAATGGATGCTCATAGAGGGAGGGGGGGGGACTGAGGACTCCAGCTATCCCACAGTCCCCGCAGTCTCTGAAAAGTATTTGCATTCTTGGCTGAGCTCCCAATGCCTGTAGGGTCAAACACATTGTCCGGGGTGGTTCAGGGTATATCTCGTCAATTTACACCCCCCCCCCCCCGTGAAAGAAAAGGGAAAAAAATTGTTTCTTGACTTTTTTCAGTGTCATCCTATGTCTACTGCATGCTGCTGGTAGACGCGGTGCTGCGGCGCTGAACAGCAGCAACCTCTCCCCTCCCCTCCCCAGTGGCAGACAGTACAGTACAAAAGGACTGATAGCCGTCCTTGTCATCAACCCGTGAGTGCTCCTGACTGTCCTCAGGTGAGGTCGGCCGGGGGCGCCTGGGTAAAAATAGGAATGACTCCTGGTCATTCCCAGCAGATGGTACAGAACGGCTGGTAACCGTCCTCATCATAACAACTGGGGGCTGAGTTCCATCAGTCCCCCCCTTTCATGTCTAAAGAAAAGATTTTGTACTGCCTGGACTATCATAGCAGCGGGAGGCTGGGTTCCTCTCCCCCCCACCGTTTAATGTCTGGCCTGGACTATCATAGTAGCTGGAGGCTGCCTCCCCCTCATTTTATCTCACTAAAAACTCGGTGTTTCTTATTCCTGCATTCTTTATTACTTCATCACACAAATGGGGGGACACTGCCATGGTAGCCCAGGAAGGTTGGGGGAGGAGGGAAGCAATGGGTGGGGTTGTTGCAGGGGCACCCCCCATGAATGGCATGCAGCTCATCATTTCTGCGGGATCTGACACGGAGCGGCTGTGCTTTCTGGTTCTCTGATACACTGGTTCTCTAGTACACTTCCCCCATATTCTAGGCAGGACTGACTCTATTTTTAGATAAAACATAAAGGAGGGAATGACCTGGGGAGTCATTCCCATTTTGTCTTTGCGCCCCCGGCCAACCTCAGCGAAGGCCAGCCAGGAGCACCCATGACAGCAGCAGATGGTACAGAACGACTGATAACTGTCATCTTATCGCCAATTTACAATGGCACAGCAGACAGTACAGAACAACAAGTAACCATCTCTGCTACCTTGCAAAGGCAAATGCTGCTGTGTAGCACTGCAGTACCGCCTCTGTCAGCGCCATCCAGTACACATACGGTGACAGTGACAAATGGCAAAATGGGCTTCATGGTTGCCATGCTATGGCATCTGCCAGGGCAATCCAGGGAAAAAGGGCGCAAAATGATTGTCTGCTGTTGCTTTCACGGAGGAAGGAATGAGTGACGACATTTACCCAGAGTCACCCGCGACACTATTTTTGCACCATTATGCATTGGGATCTCAACCCAGAATTCCAATGGGCGGGAGAGACTGCGGGAACTATGGGATAGCTATGGGATAGCTACCCACAGTGCAATGCTCCAGAAATTGACGCTAGCCTCGGTACATGGACACACACCGCCGAATTATTGTGCTTTGTGTGGCTGCGTGCACTCGACTTTATACAATCTGTTTTACAAAACCAGTTTATGTAAAATCAGAATAATCCTTTAGTTTAGACATACCCTAACGCTGACAAAATAACTACAGTCGGTTAATTAAAGGACACTGCGAATCCAGAGTAAAACCAAAGATTTTATTCATATGAGAGAGTAAGGCATATTGACTGGATAATAAAAAGATTGTAAACAAGTCATTTAATCTACTTACATTTAGCCAAAAATACCTTTCAATGTATGCAGGTGAAAGGACCACTGTGAAAAATAGTTCAGTCACTGTCCATCCATTCATTTTGGCCTCTCTGCAGAGAGGATGGTGCTAATTTATGTTTCCCTTTAGAAGGTGCTTTTTGTAATATGGTCATTGAAAAGTAGTTGAGATCACCAACTCCTTTCACAAAGGCCACCGAATAGTCATTAGCTGCTAATAACTTTCAATCACTGCCAAATACGAGCTGTGTTTGAATTGGTTACATGGAGGTAAAAGGCCTCTTTATCCCACTGCCAGTCTCTGAAGCTCCAGTTCCACCTTTCATTAATTTACACCACCATTCTTTACATTCAGTATACAGCACTGACCGTCTCTCCCAGATTCCTATACTGCATGCATGGTTTTCCTGAATGTTTACCAGGTTGTAATATTATCTTTTCTAAATTGGGCAGTGTACTATTGTCTGGTATCTGTGACCTAGATGCCTTAATTTCTTTAGCGAATTACAGTCCAAATAAGAGATCCCCATCGCTCAGTCCTTTGCTAGTCTGCAGGATGAGATCAGCTAGTTCACTATATCTAAAAAGCTTTCAAAATTGGATCTTTGCCCTCTTGATAAATGGATGCTCAACAGAAATGGTTGTTTCAGCGTTTTGTAACATTTTAACTAAATCAAATGCTCATTATTTTGAGGCCACAAAGACCTGGTACAAAATGATGAATGGAGAGCTACCACACTCTACTTAGCACTTGATACTGATTAACAATGATGTTGCACTGCAGTATACTGATCTGCCAGCTTCCAGTTTGTGCTTACATCTCCACAGGATGGTAGTGAATGCCCTTAGGGACCACAACAAGATTTGGGAGCCAATCCTACATCACCTCCAAAAAGTAAATTGGGTTGGCAGAAGGGGAAATGATAAAATTCCATTCATGCCCCAGACTTCGTTTACTCTCCCTAGTTATTGCTGTCCCCCTTCCCAGGTGGTTACTACTCCTTTCCTGGTTGCTCATTTAGGGTGAACTCCACCTCTGTGTAGAGGGTCAGTACAAGGCCATGATGAATATGGCATACATGACGAACAGATGAATAAGCTCTGTGCTGGGGTGACTTTCTCCCTAGATGCAGTTTTACACTATAAGTGCATGTTCTTTGTGCATTTGAACAATTGCATAAAATTGTTCAGCATCCATTGCTAACATGTGAAAACAAAATATCAGCGTTGGCACTTCATTTCTCAATTGTTTCTGGTAATCATATATTATGTCATCACTTTGAATACAATATTTTTAATGAAATGCAGAGTGTGTCTGACTTTCTCTGAATTCCTTCAGAGAACACTCCTTTTTTGGAGCCTTAACAGACACATGCACCCACATGGTTTGCACAATGTTCTTTTCTCCTCTTCCTGGTAGGGAAAGGATTTTGGCAACAGCATTCCTATACTTCCTTCCATTACACCCTGGCCCCAAATGCACTGAAGTCAATGGAAAAATTCCTTTGTGCCTTAATGCCTAATCCTCCAACATGCTGAATGCCCTCAGCTCCCATTAACTTCTATTTATTCACTTAAATGCTCAGCATCTTGAAGAGGTGACATCCCTGGGCCCATTGAAGTCAATGAGACTTTAGCCAGTGATTTCAGTGGAGTCATGATTTCACTTGAGGACTCAGTGGCTATCAGCTTCCTGGAGTGTGTTGGTCCTTAAAATAGAACTCCCTGCACAGCTGACTGAGACAATGGACTCTCTTAGTGACACATAGACTCAGTTATGAAAAACTTAACTTCCAACTCTATATGATTATTTATTTATTGCTGGTAGCATCCACAGTGTGGTAGGTATTTTCCAAACACAGAAAAAGGCACAGTCCCTTCCCCAAGGAGAATGAGCTAGAAGCTTTGCTATTTGGATGCATATAAACTAGCTTTGTAACCAAAGGCCATGTCCTTGAATTAATTCTGTCAAAACTCTGTTGTTTCTCACATGTTGTTACTCTGTATAATCTCTGTTTAGGTTTAAAGACTCTACTGTAACTTCCCATAGAAACTCCATACTCGGTAAATGTGTTTGTTTCTCTTTAATACATTTTACTTCCAACTTTAATTAATAGTATATTTAAAAAATATGACCTCATTTTATATATTTACAACCACAAATACTACAGCTAACAGTCCCTTTTCAGGATTACTAAAGATTGCAGTAGTTCAACAGGATAAGATTGCAATAGTTTAATAGTAAATATTAAAGGCGCAATCTGACATAACATTTTGGGCAATTATATTAATGCTTCTATATGTTAATTCCCTCTCTGGTTTCTTCAAATCCTGCCCTAAACCTTTGTGAACTATTTTTGTGAGCTATTAAACAGCTTCCACATAGAATAGGCTGATTTTTTTCATGAGTGAAGTGATCCCTTTGTTCAATTTTAATTTGTAAGTTAGCTGCTGCTTTTTTTCTTCCTTCTCCTACAAACACAGAGAGAGAGAGAGAGAGAGAGAGAGAGGAGAGAGAGAGAGAGAGAGAATGGATTTGTGATGAAGGCATGAAACTATGACTTGAGAGATTTGGATTCATTTCCTGGCTGTGCCGTAGACGAACCCTGTCTTGTTGGCAAGACACTTCAGAGGATGTTTTTAATGGGAACTGTGCTCCTAAATTCTTTAGATGCTTTTGAAAATTGCAACTTTAATCTCTCTCCTCATTAGTTCCCTATCTGCAAGTCAATATAATAATACTGCCTTTTTGTCTGTCTTGTATGATTTAAACTAATTTCTTTGGGGAAGAGACTGTCTTTTAATGTTTGTTTGTAAAGTGCATGGCACAAGGGGCCCTGATACCAGCTGGGGCCTCTGGTGCTACTGTGTTACAAGTTAATACTAAAAATGTTTTTGGTTCCATTAGAATGAAATGTACTATATAAACATATGCAGTTATTTTGTCAAATGAAGAAGAAAACCAAATTAAATAATACTGTAAAAGAGAGGAATGTAGCGGTAATGTCTACCAGCAACTACGATTTCTTTTGTCAGTACAGTATATGCAGTATTTATTCATATTACATACTGTACAGTCCATGCTGAATACTGCTTTACAGCCAGGAAGTCAGATGCCTATATCAGAGTATGGCCACTTACTGTGGGGAAAAAAATCAGTAAAAGAACCCCTGATTTTGTAGCAGCAGCATGCTTTTTTAGATTAAATTCAGTATGTGGCAGAGTCACTTGTATCTACAGAGAGCCTCTAATTATCTGTTATGTTCTTTTGTACATAGGTCACTGCATGCGAGAAGAAATACATTTTGCACTTATGGAGTTTGCCTTTTTTAAATATAAGTTGCTGTTGTTGTTTTGAGTGAGTCACTGCATGTAAAAGGTAAAGAAAAGTGTATACACAAAAGCAAGGGTAGAAATCAAAACAGCATTTTTCCTGAGGGCTGGTATGGTTTATGATAGGGCTACCAATTTTAATCCTAAATCTTGCAGAAAATAATAAGAAATATGTATGACCTATTTGTAGGACTGGACAAAGTTGGTGTGAATGGGCATCATGTGAGTTCCTGTAACTACAGCCATGGAAATGTGACAGTTTCCATTCCCATTGGTTTGTGGGAACCTCTTTTCCAGTTTTAATTCAGGTGGATTCACTCTCTTGTGACTTCTGCATTGTAATTAAAACTCAGAATGAAACATTTAAAAATGCTAGATTTTGTTCACTGGAAATGACAGCCAAGGTTGTCTTGAAACTCTGTTCAGGTTCTTTCCAAGTTTCACAAAGGCCAGTACATGTCTGGATAGTAGCAAAATCAGGTGAGTCTTGCCTAGTTTCAGATTATCATACAGAAAACCTCCACAGCTCCATCTGAGACATCTTTCTTTTGCATAAATACAGTCAGAATGTATTCTATTCCCTGCATACCTCCAGACCCAGAAGGCAGATAAATCTGAACCTAATTGCTAATTAGAAAACAATCTGGCCTTGGCAGTGTTCAGTGATCATAGGATTTTTCCATATCTTGCTGATTCAACTAGAGGGAACTAAAGATTTTTCTGCATATGTTTTGTATTATTTGTTCTTCACATGGGTGGATGAATGCCCTTTGCTTAACCATTTCTGTTCATAGCAAAATAGAGAACATTTTTGTAATTATTACACATGCATGTGTCCACTTGAGAGTGATTGGTGAAAGGACTTGAACTTTTATTATGAGAAAAGGAAAACACAAGAGATTTATTTTATTTATTTATTTTATTATAGCCGGATTGGCTTGGAGTCCTAAACACACATCTTTTTGAAATGTTAAACACAGCCACTTTTCGAGGTTGGAAGTAGTACTCACTCGCATTATTACAGTAAAAGGGCCTGATCTGCATTCTTTATTGAGACAAAGCTGCTACAGACTTCAACTGTGCATCCAACACACATGATCATGAGTTTTCACCTCAGTAAGGATAGCAGGATTTTCCCCTGAACCAATAGAATTCAGCAAGGGAGACTCAAATACATACCTGTTTCCTGAACTTTTTGGAAGTAATTTCATAATACTAAGCTTCATAAATCCCTCAGATATTATCAGTTGAATTTGAAATGAGGTCAGAGGAGAAGATGGTGATGCTGTGGTGCAGGAGCTGTTGTGTGCGAATGAGTTATACTGCTGGGAGCAAGATCTCCGACTCTTTTCATAGATTCCTAGGCCAGAAGGAATGATTGTATAACCTCTGGCTCTTTGAGTCTATCACTACAAGGCATATTTTCTAATCCTTTAATCATTCTTGTGGCTCTTCTATTTATATTCATCTGCTAGTGAATGTCTGGAGCTGTAATGCTTGATACTTGTTGCTATCCAAAGAATACCACACACTGGAGAAGATAAACAACTTTTTCAGAAAATCAGTATTTCTACATTTTGAGCCAAACCCTACAAGCCCTTCCACTTACACTTAGTCTGAAATCCTGGCCTTAATGAAGTCAATTGGTGTTTTGCCACTGAAGTCAGTAGGGCCGGGATTTCTCTCTTAGGGTATGTCTACTCTGCAGTTAAACACCTGTGACTGGCCTGTGTCATCTAACTTGGGCCTGTGGGTCTTGGGCAGTGGGGGCTATAAAACTGCAGTATATATGTACAGGCTTGGGCTAGAGTCCAATCTATCAGACCCCACAAATTGGGAGAACCTCACGGCCTGGGCTCCAGTCCAAGCCCAGACATCTACTCTGTAGTTTTATAGCCGCATGAGCCCAAGTCAGCTGACATGGGCCAGTCACAGGTGTTTAATTGCAGCGTAGACATACCCTTAGTTCTTCTCCATGTAGGCCCTAATCCAGGAAAGCACTTAAGCGCAAATTTATTTAACATTAAGCACCATTAGACTCAATGGGACTACTCAGGTGTTTAAGTGCTTTGCTGGATAGGGGCCATAGGAGCCTTATCCAAAGCCTATTGAGGTCAGTGGCGGCTTTCCATTATCTGCAACTGAAGCTGGTTCATAATTCCAGCAGTGCTATCAACAAGTGTAAGCATTTTCAAGATTGGCCTCTTTATACTTCAACCACATGTGCTGAAATATGCAGTGAAATATCCAAGCTTTGTGTGAGCCTTTGAAAAATGTTCACACTATACAAATTACTCACATCTTAGTCAAGGTTCTACCCAGTCCAGGAATATAAAGTAAACCCACAATTATATTTTGTTTAAAAAGTGTTGAAATGTGGCACTAGTAACTGTGTATGTGCTTGTTATTTTGGCTTATAAAATCAATATTTTGAATATAATATATTTTTATATTATGAGTGTAAAATTAACAGAGGATAGGGCCAGGGACCTGAGTTTGTTTCCTGATTCTGCCACTGAGTCACAGTGGATATGTCTACATGGTAAAAAAACCCGCAAAAATACAAAACCATGGCAGCGAGTCTTGGAGCCCACATCTATAGACTCATGCTCATGCTCTGGTGCTAAAAATAGCAGTGTAGATGTTCCCGCTTAGGCTCCGAGACCCTCCCCTTCCCCAGGTTTCAGAGCCCAAGCAGGAATGTCTACAGTGCTATTTTTAGTGTCACAGTGCAGCCTGGTGAGCCCAAATATGTCGACCCCAGTTCTAATACTTGCAGCTGCAGGGCTTTTGTTTGTTTGCAGTGTAGACTTACCCTGTGTTATCCTGAACATGTATTTCCTCTCTCTGTTGTTGTCCTCAATTGTAAAATGAGGAGAATGATACTTTCTAAAGTGCTTTGTGAGCAATGGATGGACTATGGGCTGTTATTTTAGGATAGAAACCTGTCTTAATAACCTAAGGGAAAGTCCATGGGAGGCATGTCTGAATAAAAAAATCAGGCTTTGACTCATAGTAAGCTGTAAAGTAAGTATAACCAAAGCTGGCTGGGCCTAGTAGCTTATCAAATACCCCACAATGTTATCCTGTTATGGTCAGGTATGGGAACATCCTGAAAATTCTCATTTTGGTTGAAAGGACTATAATTACCATATAATTTTCTTGTTGGAATGACTACTCTAGAAAGGAGATATAGGGATATTATTGTAGAATTATAACCTGGAAAGATTCACTGCCTGATTAAGAATTGCTTGGTAGGCTAAGCACCCTGCCAAGACCAGTCCAACTGAATCATGGTTTGAGTGACTGATTTTGAATAAACCTCGTTGGCAAATGCCCCAAAAGCTAAGATGAATGGAAAGAGAGCAATCAAAGCTAATAATGTCTAATATACCATAATAAAGAGAAATAATAGAGGAATACATTTCAAGACTAGCTAAATTCTGTACATATTTTTGTCCTTCAGAACAACTCCATAAGCAATATGCTAAACCTGGCACAGAAAACATTAACCACGAGGCTAGCTTTGATTGATTTCAAGTGAAATGTCCTGATTTCAAAACAAAGAATAATTAAAATATCCTACTGAACATCAACTAAACTTGAACCTCACATTTCTGTTCTTTTTAAAATATTGAGTCTAAATTTCATCCCATTTTTAAGTAATTTCAGCTTCATCCTAATTCAAATTTCCTTATATTACAATAATAAAGTCTTTGGGGGAAAAATTCTATGCACAATTCCCTTCCTTGCTGCTGGCACTAGTGACATGTACTAGGCTGCCTACTATTCATGGGGTTGTTTAAGATATAAACATCATAATTCATTAGGGCTTTTTTCTTTTCATTCTCTGAAAAGGACTGCATGAAAAATAAATATATCCAACTAATTTGTAAGTATCGTCTCACTTTTTGTCCTGTGTCTTTGAAAATAGAATATTTGATACAAATCATAAAGGTTACATTTGTTTTTCATTTGGCTCTTCTAAATATTAAAACTACACTGAAGTCAATGGCAGCAAGATTGGGCCCCAAGACTATCATCATTTAAGGCTTGGATTTTCAAAGCAGTCTAAGGGAGTTAGTGTCCAGCTCTCATTGAATTTCTATAGGATTTGGGCACTTAACTGGGGGAGGTCAGAAATTCTCTGATGAACATTTCTGAGTTGGAGATGCCAAATCATCAGACTTGAAATATTCTGTGGAGACTGTTGATTTCAGTACAGGTCTGCCGAAAAGCAGACAGGTTTCTGTTCGCCCACCCAGCTCCAGGGCAGTCCACCTGGGAGCCTTAGAAGCTCTGGGAGCCCCAGCTCCTAATTTTCCAGGCTCCTGGGCTCCTCCACAGATTGCCTAGTAGGCTCCCAGAGCTTCCATTCTCCCAGCAACTTTGAGGCCTACCTGGTAATCTGACAGAGTGCCTGGGAGCACTAGCTTCCAGGCTTATGGCTCTTTGGGAGTCCAGGATACCAGGGCTTCCAGAGTCCGCAGCGCTGGGGCAACCCACGAGATAGACTGCCTCAAAGTCATGGGCCCCTGTGCTTTCCCTTTCATGTAGAATTTTAAAATCAAAACAAAATTAAATTTCAAAATATAAAAAATCTTCTGTGAAATGGAATTGCCTTTCTCTGCACAGCTCAAACCTTAGGCTAAAAATCCCTGGCATAATTGCTAAAAAAAAAAAAAAAGTCTAGTGCAGCATGCAGTCACCTGGGCACAGAGATACATAGCCAGGTTGCACAGATGTTTCTGCTCCCAAAAATACCCAAGAGTTAGGAAGAAAGGGGAAATTTCCTGACAAATAAGCAAGCTGCACAAATTCATATAAGCAGAATTTCAAAGCCTTTTGCAAAAGTTAGATGGACTGGTGAAGATTCCTTGGGCAGCCAGAGCTTAAATGGTAAATAATTCAATATCCCACTGCTCTCTACAAGTTCAACCTTTATGTAAGAATGAAAAGTTCTTAGAAAAAATATCTCTAATTTATTAATCACAAGCAGACCTCAGATCTGGGTGCTGTTCTGTTTTGATGTTCAGGGTGTGGGGGAGGCTTATTTTTGTGTCAAGTATCAGAGGGGTAGCCGTGTTAGTCTGGATCTGTAAAAGCAGCAAAGAATCCTGTGGCACCTTAGAGACTAACAGACGTTTTGGAGCATGAGCGTTTGTGGGTGAATACCCACTTCGTCGGATGCATGTAGTGGAAATTTCCAGGGGCAGGTGTATATATATGCAAGCAAGCTAGAGATAACGAGGTTAGTTCAATCAGGGAGGATGAGGCCCTGTTCTAGCAGTTGAGGTGTGAAAACCAAGGGAGGAGAAACTGGTTTTGTAGTTGGCGAGCCATTCAGTCTTTGTTTAATCCTGAGCTGATGGTGTCAAATTTGCAGATGAACTGAAGCTCAGCAGTTTCTCTTTGAAGTCTGGTCCTGAAGTTTTTTTGCTGCAGGATGGCCACCTTAAGGTCTGCTATAGTATGGCCAGGGAGGTTGAAGTGTTCTCCGACAGGTTTTTGTATATTGCCATTTCTAATATCTGATTTGTGTCCATTTATCCTTTTCGGTAGAGACTGTCCAGTTTGGCCGATGTACATAGCAGATGGGCATTGCTGGCATATGATGGCATATATTACATTAGTGGACATGCAGGTGAATGAACCGGTGATGGTGTGGCTGATCTGATTAGGTCCCGCATGGCCCCACAATATGCCAATATTTTTATGGTCGACCTGGAACAATGCTTCCTCAGCTCTCGTCCACTCATGCCCCTTCTCTACCTACGCTACATTGAGGACATCTTCATCATCTGGAGCCATGGGAAGGAGACTCTGGAAAAATTCCACCACGATTTCAACAGCTTCCACCCCACCATCAACCTCAGCCTGGACCAATCTACACGGGAGGTCCACTTCCTAGACACCACGGTACAAATAAGTGATGGTCACATTAACACCACCCTATACCAAAAACCCACCGACCACTATGCCTACCTTCATGCCTCCAGCTTCCATCTCGGGCACATCACACGATCCATTGTCTACAGCCAAGCACTGAGGTACAACCGCATCTGCTCTAACCCCTCAGACAGAGACCAACACCTACAAAATCTCCACCAAGCATTCTCAAAACTACAATACCCACATGAGGAAATAAGGAAACAGATCAACAGAGCCAGACGTGTACCCAGAAGCCTCGTACTGCAAGACAAACCCAAGAAAGAAACCAACAGGGCTCCACTGGCCATCACATACTGTCCCCAGCTAAACTATCTCCAATGCATCATCAGGGATCTACAATCCATCCTGGACAATGATCCCACACTTTCACCGGCCCTGGGTGGCAGGCCAGTCCTCACCCACAGACAACCTGCCAACCTGAAACATATTCTCACCAGTAACTGCACACCGCACCATAGTAACTCTAGCTCAGGAACCAATCCATGCAACAAACCTCGATTCCAACTCTGCCCACATATCTACACCAGCAACACCATCACAGGACCTGATCAGATCAGCCACACCATCACCGGTTCATTCACCTGCATGTCCACCAATGTAATATACATCATCATATGCCAGCAATGCCCCTCTGCTATGTATATCAGCCAAACTGGACAGTGTCTACCGAAAAGGATAAATGGACACAAATCAGATATTAGAAATGGCAATATACAAAAACCTGTAGGAGAACACTTCAGCCTCCCTGGCAGATCTTAAGGTGGCCATCCTGCAGCAAAAAAACTTCAGGACCAGACTTCAAAGAGAAACTGCTGAGCTTCAGTTCATCTGCAAATTTGACACCATCAGCTCAGGATTAAACAAAGACTGTGAATGGCTCGCCAACTACAAAACCAGTTTCTCCTCCCTTGGTTTTCACACCTCAACTGCTAGAACAGGGCCTCATCCTCCCTGATTGAACTAACCTCGTTATCTCTAGCTTGCCTGCATATATATACCTGACCCTGGAAATTTCTACTACATGCATCCCACGAATTGGGTATTCACCCATGAAAGCTCATGCTCCAAAACATCTGTTAGTCTCTAAAGTGCCACAGGGGGATTCTTTGTTATTTTTGTGTGTGTTTTTTGTTCGTTTGTTTTACAAACATAAGGTTTGAGCCTACACCTGTAGAAGTCAATGGGAGTACTGCTATTGTCTTCGGTGGGTACAGGATCAATACCATATTTAAGGCTGATTTTTCAACCTGTCCAAAGCCAAGTGACCAGATTTTGAATGGGGCTTCTCTGCAACAGTCATAAAGGACAAAAACACTCTAAGTTCCCCACTAACTTCCTGCCATTTCTCTGCTATTAATGCATCCTTCACTGCTGTTACTTCAGCCATACCCTGTATTGCTCCATTAGCTGGGGCTTTGGCCATGGATCTGCATGGCTGTGGACCCACTGGTCACATCCTCTCTACCCCATCCTACCCCTGCCTCAGTGTAACCTTCCTCTACATTCATGTTTCTGCACAGCAGTTCTCCAAAGCACACACTATTGTTAAAATCCTCCTGTATTTCCTTTCACTGTGTTTAGCATCCCTGTATTGTCAGCCCCAAACATTCAAAAATCATGAGATTTCCTTAAAGATCATGAGATATTTTAAAGTGCATCCAAGTAACTGTACACACTTGATCAGTGCATCTAGGACATTTTCCACTGCATGTGTTCAGCGTACAATTTTCAAATGCATGCCTGCAGCCTCAAAAATGGGGAGTTTTTGGATGAATCACCAGGGAGAAAAGGGCCGGGGCCCCTTTAAAGGGTTCCCCCCTCCCTTTATCTCCCTTGCAGTTTTTTGAGGGGGAGCACTGGCCAAGCTGATAGGATGGCCTTAGGGGCTCAGAAGTCCATTAGTTCCACACACCCTTTCCCTACAGTAGAATGCCATTACATGCCCAGATCAACTTTGTTAAATCAAAGTAAACTCCTTCAATTGTGTTTATACACACCCGTATATGTATATTCAGTGAGAACAATAGCTTTGACCTATATGCCTATAGGACTCAAGAGACATCGATCTCTCCAGCTCTTTTTTCATTAAAGCTAACCCAGGATTCCTGCCATAAGGACTAGGGTTCTTTCTAAAGGAAGATGCCTAGATAGCTATAGAGCCCAGCTCTGCTGTGTAACTTGCACAGCCCCATCTATGGGAGTTCTTTTTGCAGTATATGGACTGTTCTCCACTCTGAAGTTCTTATACAGCCAAACTCAGCTCCTGATGCATAGTCAGACAGAAAAACAAACCAGTTTAAATAGAATAAGAGTAAAAATAAAAGAATGGTAGGAAAGAAGGCAAATGGCACAAATAAACCCTTACTGCATAGCAGCTCTGGGGCACCAAGGGCATTTCAAGCCCCTACTAGACAAACAAATAATGAACATGATCAACAAGAAAAAAGAGACAATACTGAAGACTGGAAACTTCCATTGTTTTAATCTATTTTTCTATTTTGACTTCAGTTCCCTTTCAAACAATGATAACAGAGTGAAGAAAATGTATTGTCCACGCAATGTGTAAACCATTTTGTCTCATTAAAATAAAAAAGGCATTATTGCATCTTTAAACTTCATTAGTTCTTTAGAGGCTAATGCAGCACTCTTTATTTTTGAACACCCAGTAATGGGAACAGAGGATGTTTACCGTTAACTTACTGCATGATCCTTTAGTCTATTATGAAATGTGTTATTAAGCTGGAGATAATTAATTATATGACAAAGAAAAGGCATTATTGAGCAGTTCAGGATATTTCCACTTCAAATCTAGTTCACTAAAAGGTCAGTCTCTCCCTTCTCCTTCAGTTACTTGGTATAATAGTGTGACCAAAGATTATGCACCACGGGCAAGATTCACTCTTGTGAAAGAAGGAGCACAAGGCCTGGGTAGCAGTTAAAGCCTATTTAAGCCTTATACTGAAGCCTTCAGTAGGTTGTGAATGGTACGTAGGCCTTATATTGATCCTCTGAACACTGGTTTCAGTGGTAGCCATATTAGTCTGTATCTGCAAAAAACAAACAAACCCTGAGGAGTCCTTGTGGTACCTTAGAGACTAACAAATTTATTTGGGCTAGAACCCACTTCATCAGATGTATGAAGTAAAAAATACAGGAGCAGGTATAAATACATGAAAGGATGGGGGTTGCTTTACCAAGTGTTAGGTCAGTCTAACGAGATAAATCAAGTAACAACAGGATACCCAGGGAGGAAAAAATAACTTTTGAAATGGTAAGAGTGTGGCCCATTACGATAGTTGACAAGAAGGCCACTGTGCCAGCAAGGGGCCTCTCCAATTGGAAAGTTAGTATAAGGGCTTGATGTTGGACCTGATCTCCATCCCTGGGTTAGAGGGCAGGCTGGGGTGAAGTCTGGGACAGAGGGAGTGTTGCTGCGAGTGCATTGCACTACACCTAGTCTCCACTTCCCAGGTCCAGAGGATACGCTGTTGGCCTAGCAGGCCCATGGCTGCCCCAGGGCACACGGGGTACAAAGGAAGCTTAAAGCCACTTCCTGCTTCCTGCCTCAAGCACAGGAATGGAAGAAACATGAATGAGAGCCTATGTTGCTTTAGGACACTGGTCTCAAACACTTTTGGTTATTTGCTGTTGCTTGCCAAGCTCTCAGCTGTTTGGAGGCACTTAGCGCTTTCCAGGAAGGACAGGAGAGAAGCAGGGAGCCACGTGCTGAGGGGAGGAGGAAGAGAAGAAGCAGGGCGGGGCTGGGATTTGGGGAAGGGGTTGCAATGGGACTGGACTTGGGGTAGGGACTTTGAGGAAGGGGTGGAGTGGGGACATGACCCGGAGGGGAGGGGGACTTTTGTACCTTTATATGAAAAGGTGTCAGTGATGAGGCCCTCGGGCCAATGTACTAGTCCTCAAGTGGCCTTCGTGGTGATTTGAGTTTGAGATCCCTGCTTTAGGATTCCTTAAATGAAGTTGCTGCAGAGCAATGCACCATAATGGTGACTTCAGCGTGTTGAGGCAAATCCCCCATGTGAAATGAATATCTGAGTGGGCACTGATCTGCTATCTTTCATTTCCTCTCTCCTCCTCTGCCTCTTCTCTTTCTCTTGCTATTATTTAAACTGGATGATTACTCTGTTTCTTTCACTAGTGTATGCAAGAACATGAGTGTAAGAGTTTTATTGGTATTGGGGTCGGATAATAGTAACATACTAAGGAAACCTGTTGTGCTGATGCGATTTGATATTTTTCTGATTTCTGCCCCACTCCTCCCTTGTAAAAACAAACCAAAAAAAAAAAAGGAGCAAGTGAAAGGAAAAAGGAAAAGCCCCTGCATTGAGGGACTGTGTGATGGAGCATTGCCCCAGAGAGAGTACAGGAGCTTCCTAGTAAGGAGCGGGAACATAGATGCTTCTAAGCTCTTGGCACACCATATTCTTTATCCTCCACTCCTCCACACTCAGCTGGCCTGGTTTAGAGGTTTGTGTGAGGACAGAAGTCATGGCTTCGCCTTCTCTCTAACCCAGTGGTGCCCAAACTTTTCCTGTCGTGTCCCCCCTTACTAGTAGTGGAATTTGTTGGTGAACAGTTTGCTCAGCAGCAGAGCTTGGGCTGAAGGCAGAGCTGGAGGCAGAACTGGGGATGGGGGAGGATCTGGGGCTAGAGCTTGCGGAACTGGTCTGGGGGTGGAGAGGGAATGAGCGCAGAGCTGTGCTGGGGCCGGAGCCGGAGGCGGAGTGGAGCTGTGGCTGGAGCAGGGGGCGGAGTGGAGCTGTGGCTAGGGACGGAGCAGGGGGCGGAGTGGAGCTGTGGCTGGGGCCAGAGCAGGGGGCGGAGTGGAGCTGTGGCTGGGGACGGAGCAGGGGGCGGAGTGGAGCTGTGGCTGGGGATGGAGCAGGGGGCGGAGTGGAGCTGTGGCTGGGGACGGAGCAGTGGGCGGAGTGGAGCTGTGACTGGGGCCGGAGCAGGGAGCGGAGTGGAGCTGTGGCTAGGAACAGAGCAGCAAGCGAAGTGGAGCTGTAGGTGGGGCTGGAGTAGGGGGCGGAGTGGAGCTGTGGCTGGGACCCCAGAGCAGGGGGTGGAGTGGAACTGTGGCTGCAGCTGGGCTGGGAGCAGAGCAGAGCTGAGTCTGGGTGGTACTCCCTCCCCATGTGGAGGCCGGCCTGGGCCTGCCACACACCCCCGCACGAATGTTCCTCTGCATCCCCCTAGTGGAGTGAACCCAAAATTTGGGGACCACTGCTCCAACCAGTTTGGAATAGTAGGGGGAGTAGTTAGGGAGCATCTCCCGTGCTTCCCTAAATATATTTACTACCCTCACAAGGCTGTTAGGAGGAGGAGCGATAACAGGGAGAAGACTCTATTTGTCCACACACACTGTGCACTTGCATAAGGACTAAGCAGAATCTGGCCCTAAATACTGTTTTACTCTCTTGTTGTCGGTAAATTCTTTAGCCGCAGTTCCTCACAATCAGCATTGCAAACATTTAGAATTACTTATGAAAATGACCTCCTTATGCAACAGAAGGCAAAGGGTTTATGAGCATAAACCAAAGTTTCCCTAATTAATGCCCCTGAGAAATTTTTTTTATTTAATGGTTTTTTAATGCTAAAATGTCTTAATATCATGGTAAAATATGTTAACTTCCTTGCTTCTCTGACTTGACTGATGAAAATAATGGAAAAGTAATCTGTTACCTACCGTACTCATGTCACCTTGGATGGTGGTGGTTTCTGTATTTACATAATGTGCTGATCATCTGCTTATTCACTAATTGCATCTACATTTAAAGTGTATTAATCCTGCACTAGTTTATCATCATTGGCCTTTTATCTCATGTATCCACCTTCAAATCCACAACTCCCCTAGATTTCAACTGATTGAAAATGTAAGTAATGTTATGTTGGAAGAAAGGTGGCTCCTAGTAAGTGTATCTTTGATCTATGGTCCATCACAAAGCTCACTGAAATTGATGGACATGCTAACCATCTTCCATTCAGGCTAAATAAGGGAATAATTAAATGCCCTTTGTGTAGTGATAGCTGAAACAATGGAAGTCACTACCCAAAGACTAGATTGAATGAAGGTGCTGGGGCTGGGGATTGATCTGATTGCAGCTGTGTGTCAGAAATCCTGAAGAGCAGGAAGAAAACAACAGAAAGCCCAGAAGAAGCACTTTTAGGGTGGCCCTAAAAGGAAGGCAAGAAAAAGAACTGGCTGGAAAAAGGCTTGGAAATGGTGAGCAAGGAAATGACCTCCTGTTATTTGTTCCTACTGTGTTCAGGAAAACAGGACTTATTTTGTAACAGGATTGCATGAAGTAATATCTGACTCTATCGTTCATTTCTCCTTCTATGGCCTTAAATATTGCCTAATTGCTTGGGCCAAAAAGTGTAACAGTAATAAAAACAAGCTGTTCCAAAATTTTAAAATCATTCTGGCTGCTGTTGATATTCCCAAATCCTCAGGGCATTTGTGTCTTAAACCATGTGAATTGTCATGTAAATTATTTTAAAAACAGATTTTGGACAGGGAGGAGCTGGATTTGATTCCCCAAAAGCCCTAGTTAACATTCTGCCATCCAAATGAGTAGAAGATTGGGATGATTTCCTTGCCCAAACTTTTCTGGGTACCTGATAAGTCATCTCTACCTGAGAATGAAAATATTTGTGAAACCCACCTTTTTTCACTTTTAGAGTGGGTCAGATAGCACTAAATGATAGGTATTTTCAAAACAGTCCATTTGGAAGGATGCACTTACAACTTTCGCAATCCATATGAAGCAGAACCGGGTGCTATACTCAGAAAAATAATTGAGAACCAGGTATAACTATTTCCATCAAAGGGCAGCTAAAATGTGAATTTGTGAACAGAATGGTTTCACCTCCTTCCTTGGTAATGATCACGAGACGGCATTTCAGATTACATGAGAAAACAAATGCATCAACTCCCTAGTCCCTCTCCCTCTCTACTCTGCCAGGGTACATGTACTTGCTACATTAAGTTTATCACAGTTTAAACATGGGAATTTTGTGTTAGTTCACTGTTAAAATATGGTAGTGCATCAATGTTTTGAGGTGTATATGTATGGAATACAGTTCCCTCAACAATCTTTGACAGTCCCTTAAAATACAGTAGGTTTTCTGAGATAGAAAAAAGGTATAGTCAGTTTGCCAAAAAAAGAAAAGGGCATGAACTGCTTTAGCAGTTACACAATAAGCACAGTCCTGCATTCCCTCTGCACCGGACCTCTGGTTGTTTCAGTGTGAGGTCTGGGTGCCCAAAGAATGCAGGAATTGGCCCCATCTAATAAATTATATCAGGGGTTGCCAAACTGCTGTCCAGGGACCTTTAGTTATTTGCAGAGATGTGAGTGCTTACACGGTGCTAACTCCTCCTTTTCTGGAACAAAGAATCTGGAAGCCTGTGAAAGCAACTGGAAAAAAGGAGAAGGAATCAGAATTACATAAGAGATGGAAACAAGAGTTGCCCTAGTGGGACAGCTAGAGCTGCCAGATACCAGCAATGCAGGAATCCCCAAGGCAGAAGAGACTAGGCAGCCAAGTATTATGCCCAAGGGATTAGGGGGAAAAGATGAACAGGTGACTAGCTAAGTGGCCAGCATTTCTAGGGGGTCAGTGTAGTAGGGAACCAGTTGGTAGGGAAATGTGTCCTGGAGGAAAGGGGACCCAGGGAACAACTTGGAAAGGGAGAAGAGGATGAAGCAACCAAAAAGTATTTGCAGAGGAGTGGGAAAAAGAGAAGAACAGAGAAGGTGCGGAGAGGAACAAAGAACAAAACTAGAGTCAGTGTGATTCATTTTTTTAAAAAGGGCAAAATACTTGTAAAATTTTAGGATGAAACAACTTAAGTTTTCTTATATAACTTCCCTAGATAAGCAATCGCTGTAGGCATCAGGTGGTGTTATTCACTTGCGAGTGGAAGCTGGAGGTTATCTGCATAATAATGAAAATGAGGAGGGTTTGGTCCCTCAGTGTCAAGACTTGATATCGTCCACAGTGTAAATAAAATCAGAGAATCTGCTTTCTGATTTAATGGTGATAAATATATTACAGACTAACTAAACTCCCAGGCCAAAGGTGGATGTAGTGGTTATTATTTACTGTGTTCTATTATGCTGAAATTTCTAAATATTTTTGCAAAATATTTGGGTTAAGGGTTTGTTTTTTTAAAACTTTGAAAGACAGATGAAAGTCTGGAACAGCAGAAGTTGGCAGCTGGAGGAAACAAGAAGTTGAGGGAAGCAGCGGGAGAGGCAGGGAAGCTTTAGCTGACTATTTTTGGAGTCATATCTAGTGTGATCTAGTGGCATGTTTACATGTCAGTTCTGCCAACTCACTTTCACAGGTTGCCAGACTGCTGCCAACCCGTGATGGTTGTCCCCAGTTGTTACAGGGATGTAAATGATGAGTTCTGAAGTCAACAGGAAGTCAGAGGGTCAGGAACGCATGAGAGCCAGTCAGGATGGAGGGACTGTGGTATGTTATGGATACTGGAATCTACCACAGTGGCACTGTACAGCATCACTGTGCTCAGACTGGCTGAGGGCATTCCATATTAGTGTAATAGTGTAAAAAGGCTAAGAGTGTGCCTAACAGAACATTCATAGCTTCATTTTAATGATTTAATGAGCTTCAGAAGGATCTTATGAAAGCACATGAGGATTTTTTTTGTCAGAATGATTTATTTGTAACTGTATCCATTAACATTTTAAAAATGCTCAATAGCTCCTTCGATACACCTCATAAATTAATCTAAATAAATATGCAATAGGAAGCAGTTTACCCCAGTAATTGACATTTAATACCATACAATAGCTACAATTTCTCAAATAATTCCTACAAGAAGTTTAACTCTTAAATAGCCCAATGTCAAGACGTGGAAGAGGGAATAAAACCACTGGATGTCTTTGAAAGATGCTAACTGAGGTAAATTGCATGTTGCATTATTGTTAGTGAATGATTTAATGTAAACTGTTGAGAGAATGGAGAACAGGATAGAACAAATACTTTTTGAATCTAATAAAGGCATTATTCACACTAAACATAACAAAAGATCTTTTTCCTATTGGCGCATTTTTTAAATTTATTTTCGTTTGTTTTTCTTGTGTGGAAAGTTTAGGTCAAAGAAATACATTCCAAAGGCAATGAGATTTTTGGTGGTTCTTATATCTTCTGGGAGTGAGTTCCACTATCATAGGCCAGTTGTCTAGGAAGCTCTGTCTCCTTCAGACATCAGTGTACTAATGTTCCAGTGAAAGCCATAATCTTGGACTCCGAGGCAGTCCTTCAGGTGGCTTGGGCTAATCCCAGAGAGAGCTTTAAAGTTAAAAACCAAAACCTTGACTTTGGCTCTCTATTCAATGGGGAGACATTGTAGGCAGTGGAACAATGGGTGATGTGTTCTTGGCAGCCTGTGTTACGCAGTAAACAACCAAATCTGAATCATTTTAAGCTTTTTTTAAAGTCAGAGGTTTGATTCCTACGTGTTGTGCATTGCAATAAGTGAAGCTGAAGGTCACAAATACATGGATAAGTGTGCCAAGTCTGAGTCCAATAGGACTGGGTGCAATCTCATAGTCACCAGATATGGAACAGTGTGTTTTTCACAGAAGTGGATATTTCAGCAAATCATAGATATTGTAGTAATATGGAGTGCACAGAAACCCATAGAATGAGGCCTATATTGATGACCTAACAGTAGATGCCCTCAATGGAGGGCAACACCTACTATAATGGCATTTCCCCTTTCCCCACCAGTACCACCTTTAATCTTGCCTCTGTTTAGCTTTGTCCAGGGCTGGATTAACCTTTTGTGGCCCAACACCAAACATATTTGTGGGGCCCCATGGGGGCAATGGAACATGGTGCGGGGAAGAGGGGTGTTGGTCCCCAGAGCGAGGGGCCAGCCAGGGGCATGGCATGGCATGGCTGCTCTACCCAGCCAAGTGCAAGGGCACTACAAACTGGCAGTTGCCAGATGCACAATACCCCACCTGGTCATGTGCTGTTAGCATGCCCCTTCCCCTCGGGGGTGGGCCCATGCCACACCAAACATCCCCCCCCCGCCTAACACCCCCCTCCCAATTCCCTATGGCCAGAGCCCCCATGGACCCGCTATGCCCAGACCCCATCAGATCCTGCCACAAATGCACAGTGTCCTGCACACCACTACCCCTGCCCAGCGCCCACACAGCCCCCCCAACTGCCCAGCACCCAACACAGAACTCGCACTGAAGAACCCCCCACTAAAGAACATATCTGAGTGCCCCAACACACAGAGATTTTCCCTAGCTCCTCATAGCCCAGCACCATTCCCAGGCTCTCCAGAAACCCCCCTCCCCCAGGCCCTGCCCCCATCCGCATTCACCAGCCCTCTGGGAGACGACTCTGTCTGCCAGGCTGAGCCACCAGTGCAACCAGGACTAGTTCCGGGGCAGGGGATCACTCCAGCCCCTCGGGAGTGACACAGTCAGCCAGGCCAGGGCCTGTCCTGGTCAGGCTCCCTCAGGACCCACTTGTTTGGAGGGGCCCAGCCAAGCCCCCCAACTGGCCGAGACTGACCAGGCTTCTGCACCAGTCCCAGGCGACTCAGCTCTGGGGAGACAGGTGGGGCCTCACAGGTGGTGGGAAGCATAGACTGCCGGGAGCCAGAGGTGCACTGGTGTCCGGCTGGGAGGCAGAGAGAAGCTAGCAGGTGGGGCCAGGGGGTGGAGAGGAGACCTCAGCCAGCAAGCGGGTAAGCCGAGAGGAACAAGTGGTGAGCAGGGAGGAGCCAGTGAGCTCGGGGGGGTTGGGTGTCTCAGGGCCCAGTGCAAGCGGAGCAGACCAGGGCTCCTTCTGAGCATGGGCTTGGCTCCATGGTGCCACCGGTGCCATTTTAAACCCGCGAGACTTCAGAGATGGTGCTGTTTGCTTGAGATGTAAAAGAAGCATATAACTGAATCTGATCTGCGTGCTCCTGGCATCTGAACCTCTGTGGTCTCATAAGGTGGTTCCCAGGCTGGGAATATTAAAGCTGGAGAGCAGATGCTTAAGAGAGAGAAAATTTCCTCATCTCCTTAAAATGTCCACCTCTGAAAAAATCAGTGAATGATCCTGCAGACCTTATTCAGACTGTCCTCGCCCTGGCTTCAAGGGGACCTTAATCTAAGGACTGCAGAATGGACTCCATATTCAAAAACATTGCAGTCATTTTGGATAATGCTGAATAAAGAACATGAAGGATTTGTTGTAGCCATATATGATATAATCACCCAATAATACATATCCTTAACAGCGCTGTTCCTAATGACAAAGCACACTGTCTTATTTAAGCTTATTATAGAATCAATTTGTGGCAAAGACAGTCTACTGCCAAACCTTTGCTCTTAGTTACATTTAGTGCTTACTAAAATCAGCACAACTCATAATATAATTATATCGCTGATATTAACTATTGCAACTATCACTTTGCCTTCAGTAACTAACTTTTATGGGGAAATTCTTTTAAAGACAATAGCATGTCAAGAGAGGCAGCAGTTTCAGCTAAAATGCACTGCGGCCAAATTCAGCATTCAGATGTTGTTATATTCGTCTGATGATACTATCATGCCAAAGTGTTTCAATTTATTGTATTTCTAAAACTATATTTACTATGAAAGTGTATTTAACCAATAAGCAAAGTAATCATTACTGTCAGATTGCTTAATAATATGATTTTATTTTTGTTTGATTCTCTTTCTGGTTTTCTTTTGTTATCTTTTCCAGGATCCCATTTAGCTGTTTCCTGGACTCAAATGCCTGTATATTTAGTGTGCATTTCAATGCAATGATTTTACTTCTCTTGGGTCAGTGAATTCTTTGTCACTAAATTTTTCACATCTCATTTCTCTGTTTCTTTTGTTTAATTACCCTGACCTTGTCTTCTGGTCACTACTGAACCAATGATTCAACTGCTGAATTGCCAATTCTATTTTAAAACAAAAAAGTGACAACACATCTGCTGTTACCACCTCTCAGCCCCATATTGTTTTTTTTTCTTGTGACACGAGTCTAAAAAGTTTTCAGCTCACACCAGTATAATAATTTCATACCCTAAATCAGCTGCTACTTTGTTATAACATAACTATAATTCCATATGACAGACTTTCTTTAAAGATGCACAAAAACACAGATTCTTTCCATCAACCTGTCTCAAGATTCAGGGAGATTATCTCATCCTTAGAGAACAGGATGGCACTTTTCAGATATTGTGGTGTATATTTTCAAAATGGTGCTCATGAATGACGCATCTCTGATTAGCAAATAATTGGGATTTGTGAGCCCAACTCTCTCATGCCAATTTGAAAATGTACCCCCATGTAACCGTCTAATTTGCAAAAGTTAAAAGGAGAACTCAGGCCAACCTCGTTAGAGTTCGTCTTGGTTTTTAAATGAAAGTAGGCCCATGGAACAGAAAATTCTGAACTGACTTTAATCCTGGATAAAGAATGTTTGAGTCTCTTCTTTTGTAACTTTTAATAGTTCCAAGGGACTGGCTCTGCAGATGGCACTGTTCCCTTCAATGTACAGCAAGGGTCCTGTCTTCAGGAAAAAAAGTATAACTTTGTTTTCCCCATGTCATTTCATTTGCAGCTGGAATCACCGTGGGAGGGATTCTTTCCACTTGTATACCTTTTGCCATCTTGTTTCTCTTGCTGAAACCTTAGAAAAAGAAGCTAGTAGGTTTTCTTTGCTTGCAGTTGAGTAATTCCAGTGAACATGGCTGAGAGGTGATAGAGGGAAAGAAGCATTCTGATACAGTATGAAGTTTCCAGAGAGGACTGATGCATCCCCATCTGTGGATCCTGTACTGTTGTCATTTTCTTCTGAAATCAGTTCCCCTTCTCTTCATTTCCCCTTGCCCAGGTCAGTAGGCAAGTAGGAAACCATGATGAGGTAGATGACTGATCATCTGCCAATATGGCTATTGATTATGAACATATTATACCAAATTCCTCTCTTAGTTACACCTGCATCAATCTACTTGTAACTCCACTGACTTCCACAGAGTTACTCCAAACTTACACCAGGGTGAGAGAGCAAAACTTGGCAAAATATAGTTTAAAAATAATCAGATTCTGTTCTGTTTACATGTTCAGTTTGAGAGCCATGAGCTCTCAAACTGACTCTCCTACCCAAATCTGTCTAGGGTAAATGCTGATGGGCAGTGGCCTAATTCATTTTGGGAGGCATATGGGAAGATAACTTTGTGCTTACACTCACACCTTCAACTTGGTCCAGAGTGCTCTCTTCTACTTATCACTCAATGCCCACTGCCACATAACAGCTTGCATATGTTCCTTGTAAACCCCGTATTTGTTGTGGCGCTGATTCAGGAAAGCACTTAAGCACGTCTTTAGTGTTTTTCATGAACTGTGATGCATTCCTGAACTGGGGAAGAGGGGAAGCATCTGTAATTGATGCTACAGAGCCAGTGCAAAGTGGCCAGAAAGACATGCCAAACAGGGATGTATTTTTGGCCAGATGAGCATATGAAGAAAGAGTCCAATAATTCTTTGTATTGGGAAGGCTCCCATGCTTATATAATGCTACTAGCTGAGCCACTAATTTTGTTTATAAAATCTCGTTTATTCGCAGCTAAACTGTATACATTTCTAGCATTACTCAGACTAAGATCAGAGATTGTCATGGTGTGAATCCCAATGTAGGAGTGTGTGACCAGGTGGCACTCCCACCTGCTTCCAAAAAGTCTGTACAGACTAGGGTGACCAGATGTCCCGATTTTATAGGGACAGTCCTGATTTTTGGGTCTTCTTCTTATATAGGCGCCTATTATCCCCCACCCCGTCTCCATTTTTCACACTTGCTGTCTGGTCAACCTAATACAGGCTGAGTAAGGCCATATTTACTAATAAAGCCAAATCTCAGGAAAGAGTAATTGATGTAATAACAACAGAACATAAGCCTCAGCCTAAATTTTCTCCCTAATCATGGCTGTCCCTGGGGTCTTCTTCAGGATCTCCCTGTCTGCATCCCTAGTTCTCTCTGATCACAGGGTCATATCCACCTCTTGTATCAGTAATAACCAAAGTGCGCCAATCAGTGGGCAGAACTAAGTCAGCAGCTTTATGCAGGGCTGTAAATCATCCTCACAGGGCAGCTCAACAGAAGAGCCCAGCATCCCTATGCAAGGTCACAGATCCTGCCATCCTGTTACAGAGCACATTTCTTGTTAGGAAAAGACCTTAATTTTCCACTGTTGCCTGGGGCTTTTTAGCTGATGCTGCTCCAAACAGAATAACAAAATGAAGAAGGTATTTTACATTTAGATATACATTTTTAAATGGTTAATCCATATTTCATAGTGGAGGAGAGAAATTATTTTAGCATAACCCAGTGCTGTATTTGACTAGAAATGTACCATATTGTATTAAACCTTTCCCCAGGTACACACAAAAAGCCCCACACTGTCTGGAAGCTGCAACATCATATATAGAGTTGGATGGTGCTGCAAGCTGAGAAAAGTATCATAAAAATGAAATTATTCCTCCTGTGAAGGGAAATGCAGAACTACAATTGACTTCACATCAGCATATAAATTGACACAGTGCAGAGATGCATTCCATGGAAGCTGGCGTGTATCGAAATAGCTAGGACTGCCATCTCAGAGTACAGATAAAGACAAAAGATGATATTGTAGGGAATTATGCATTTAAAAACACTGATACTTTGCCCTATAACTGCTCATCTTAAGGCAATGTTTGAAGTTATTCAGCAAAGTGAGGTGGGTCTTAAGATTCCTTAGAACCTCCAGCACTGAATATCTTAGTAGAGGCAGGCCACTGGAGTAAGAAAGCATATCTGATCATTAATAAACCTATCCATGGCTTCTTTATCCTTCGTGCAGACCTGAGAAGGAAGGAGGTGGATAGTTTTGTGGATAAAGCACAAAATTGGGAGTCATGTGTTTTGAAATCTCTTCATGGTTCTGCCACAGACTGTCTGTGACCCTGAGAAACTATCTTCACCTCTCAGCACATACATTTCCTTATCTATGAAATAGGGAAGATACTAGTTATGTACACAGATGCTGCGAGAGTAAATTCAGTTACATTTGTCAAGTGCTTTGTGAACCTTGGATGGAGGGTACTATAGATGTGAAAATATGTCATATCTCTGTGTTGTGAAAAATGTAGGCATCTGGGCAGTGTAAGCAGGCAGAAACTGATTCATATTTAAGGAGATGGAAATAAATAGTGAGTTTTGTGGTAGAAAGGTTTGCCCAAAGCACGCTTGCACATATGAGTTCCCCTGCTATCTCAATCCACACACACACAGGCTTCTTTCCAGGGGCTCCAAGGCCTTTCCTGGGAATATCTCCTTTGTATGCTCTTTGGAATAAAATGTCCACGTTTTATACAATTTGCGGCATGTGTTGTTTAAATTGGTTACTGAATTGGTATTTCTTTTCACTGCTAGCATACTTTGCTTCTTGAATGGCCTTGAGTCAGATCAGGTTGTCTTACAGAATATGACTTAATTTTACAAACACCATTATGTGGCATGACATTCCTGAAGAAAGACTTAAAAGTGTCTAAGCCACAATAACACATTTCCAGTTATAAAGTAGTTTCTTCTCTTCTTTACTGAGCTAAGGGAGAAGGCATGGCAAGCTATGGTATGTTAAACTGAGGGTTATTGGTTGTTGTTTTTGCTGAATGTCCATTATAGTCACATGTTTGAAATAGTGGTTGTAATTTGTAAAATCACCTCTTTTTGTGTTGGTTGAAGAAGAGGCGGAAGGCTGAATATTACACCTATTATTTAAAAGATGTTTCTTAGCAGCCTGTTCTTCTGTCACTATCCCTGTCATCTCCCCTTATACCAAAATTGCTAAATGACTAGAGTCCAAGGCTCATCTCAGAGCGAATGACCACATCAGCTGTTGATCAGTAGTGGGGCAACTAGTAGGTGCATAATGTAATTGCAGTGAGTAATATGCAATTACATGAAAGGTACAGTACATTTTCAAAATGAAAAATACTTTGTAAATGATTGAAAACTTTTCTTTTGGAACCACTTCCATTCAAGATTCATCCCAAATTAGACCCAGACCTGGACTGAAGACAGTGTTAAATGTCAGGTCCAGTACAATCTACAGTGGGTAGTGGGGATTCTTGTACCCAATGACATGCAGTACCCTCCTGCTGTACAGAGGATAGGTAGCAGTCTCACACTGTCTGTCTATGATATTTATAGGCTGCCCATCACTGTTGTACCCCGGATAATCAGATGTATAGACATAGGAAAAGTCTCGATTGGCACTTCACAATGTTCTGCTCCTAGGCAAATCCACAAACTAGCTGTGAAGCCTCTTTCTAAACACTCATATAACTATGGTGGAAATGTCTTTCTAAACACTCATATAACTATGGTGGAAATGTCTTCCCTCACTCCCCCCAACTTTTTGTCTCTTTCACCATCACCACCACCCAAATCCTGGATCTGGGGAACACGTGTACATATCAGTCACCTCTTTAGTTATGTTGTTGCCCTAACGGGTAGTCAATAAGACTCCCCCTGTGATTTTGATTCCTCACATATGTGTTTGCATGACCAGTCTTTAATCAAGAGTTAAAACAGTCTCTCTGACATTTATAGATTTCTTTCAAAACCCAGAGAAGAAGCTGAACAAAGGAGACCAGAAAGTGCATTTTAAAGACACAGAACTACTGGTTTTTACCTTGAAGGTTTAGTTTGGTTTGATACCACCACTCAGGAAGAGCAAAAAACTTCAATAAATCTTCTTTTCCTCATAGTTGTATTTTGTTTTATGATGCCTGAGACTTGGCAGGGGAAGAGGGACGCGTGCTGAAGTAGCAAAACTGGGACAAATCTCAGTGTCTCAAAAATCAAACATATTTTTTCTTTTTTTTAAAAAAAGATATATTCCTGAGGGTAATTCTCCTCTTATGCTCATAGTCACATGAAAGCAGAGTGGTTCATAGGCTGTGTGGAGCCTGTGAGATTAAACAGGCTGCAGTGAAAAGGTTTGATATACGTAGATGCTAGGCTAAAAAACTTGGCATTGATACAGCTGATCCACTGCCTTTTTCTCCACCAAAAAGAGCAAGTATCTAATCCTGCAAACTTTTGTCCATCAAAGTATTTCCATTGCATGGGTGTTGGTTGCAAGACCAATCACTAGAAGTAAGGGTTGGTTATAATTCAAGTGCACTGAATGACTTAAAACAATGCACTGCATGTGCCTCTGCAGTTCCAGTTCAACCAAGTCAAAGGGCCAAATTCAGTCCCCTGGGGCACAGGAGAGGAAGTGGTACCTCCCTGAACCAGCCTACCCTGCTGCACACCAGAGGGGATTCACCAAAGGCAAAACAGTTTATGGCACTGCTGCCTGTCCTCTCTGTCTTTGGGTTTTCTCTAGAGAAAGGCAGCTACAATCTCCACCACTGGCTCTATAGCAGCCATCCTCCATGAGGAACACTACCCATTTCTGTGGCTGCAGCCATGGTTGCTGACTCCCTCAAAAAGAAGGGAGGTTATGGCTGCTGCCTTGCATCTCCCTGCTGCATGGGCAGACGCTTGGATACTAGGAACCCTGTGCCAGAAGCCAGCACAAACCCTGGGTTAATCTGGTTAAACCCAGAGTCATTAGCAATGGGGAGAATAAAGCAATTAAAAACTCAAAAGCAAGACAGTGTTTAGGGAGAAGAGTAGCAGCTCAGGCTTGATCCAAGTACTGCTTGTGGAAGGAGATGGTTAGTGCTGCTGAGATGTTCTTTCTCATTTCCTGCTATAATTGTGGGTAATCAACCATAAATCTTGCTAGGCAGTATGGCAGAGTCAAATATGATGGTATGTGCCAATTATGCACCACTGGAGATATGCCTGCCATCACCATCTGCAGAGCCCTCCACCTGCCAGTTGGTTTCCTTGGAGTCCGGCAGAGCGGGCTGTGCTGGAGTGAACACATCTCCCTACTGCCTTAATCTTTTCTCTCCGCTAACTATAATTAGCCTCAGCTAAGGCTTGCAAGGCATCGGAATAGTGGCATTTTAAAGTCAGTTTGCTCATATGATGGGTTTTCCTAGGAACACCCAGTTCTTAAGGGGAGGAAAAAATAGCTAACATAGTAAACCTATAGTTACTCTATTGAGAAATAATAACCAACATTTTTTAACGTAACTCCTCTGGCACAACTCTAGTGGCTAATTATACAATTAGAAATTTAGTTACCACAATTAGATTAGGAAAATTTCGCTTAATAGAATAACAATCTCCCTGGTGACAGAGGCTGTGGTAGTTAGGCCTGTAGTGAAGTGCACTGTTCATGGCTCTTCATTTTTTGAGAGATTGCTGGTTGCCAGGAAAGAACCCAAAGGTCAATCCTGAGGTTACATCACCAGACACATCATACTGCATTATTTCTAGGGCATAAATTGCATTCACTAGCCTGGGAGTCTTGTGCAGAGTAGCACACAGGAACTCCAGGAATCTGTACAATCAATTGTTCTCTATATTTAGTTGGTTAATTATAGGAGTAAAGTCAAGCAGAGGAGCATAAGCACCACTTTCTGGAACTGAGCAAATTAACAATTTGAACTGTACATTTGTAACATTTAAAATGGACATGCACTCGTTCAACAGGCCTTGTCTTCTGCTGATGTAAACTGGCATAGAGATATTGACTTCAGTGAAGCGACCCTGATTTCCATCAGCTGTGGATCTGGCCCACTTTGGTTTTATTATTTAAAAGGTGCCTGACAGACAGACTGAGAAACCAACAGTCTCTGTCCATAGAACAATTACAGCATGGGCAGTGACTAAGCAATCTCTACAGTCTCTCTACCCATGTGCCTCAGCTATATCTGGGAGCTGATACCCATTGTGTGGGGATTAGGGTTGCCAACTTGGTAATATTTAAAAACCAAACACTCCAGCAGGAGTGCTGGAACCTCCCCTGCCCCACCTCTTCCCCACAAGACTCCATCCCTGCCCACCTCTTCCCCTTAGGTTCCGCCTCATCCACTCCTCTTCCCCCCGCACGCTCCCATCGCTTGTTGTTTTTCCCCTCCAGTCTCCCCACCTGGGTTAGGAGGGACTTGCCTGCTTTTCTGAGACTGGGAGATGCAGCCACCTGACACAGGTAGGAGGTGGCCCCAGCTGAGTAGGGGCTGGTACAGGTGATGACCCAATGCCTCCCTTTCTCCCGCCCACAGTAATGACTGTGGGTATCAGGTCAGTAGATCTGACAGGACACTATTAGGTCCTCTTTTTGACTGAACTTCTGGTAAAAAATTGGGCACTTGCCTACCCTAGAGGGGGTGGGAAGGAGGTTCAGTCTCCAGAGCTCCATGCTATCTTTAATTTCTCTGAGGCTGCCAGCAAGGGTGTTTATGCGAGGAGGAGATTTGTCCAATAAGAACAGCAGTGCATTTAAAGCTACAATATCAGAATCCATCTGCCTTACAAATGTCATAACATTGATACGGAATGTGCATACACTGCTAACCAAAGATTATTCATTCCCAAACATTGCCTAGTTATCATAAAGCATGGCAACAGATATGTCATCAAGATGAAATACCAAGTCTCATATCTATTTGCATAATCCAGAAAAGATTGGCAAATATTTTAGAGCTTAGTCTTGATTCCAAATTGAAGATAAAGTTTTCTGGTAGCTTGCATCCAGTTACATCTGGGATCCAGTCCTGTGCTGAAAGGAGAGGCTCTATCAATTTCGACATGACTATAGTTTTACTGTAAGCCATTATCAAAGTTACATTATGTAATCTATTCATCCTATCAAAGTGTCCAGTGCTGCTTTACAATTCAGAAGCTACAAAGCATGTGATAACTCTGTTTGTCTTCAGCCTTATTCAGAAAAGTTTGTTCATCTTACCTGCACAGAATTTTGTAAAGAAAATAATTCAGCTCCACATTAGCTGCAGAAAAACAAGTCTCTGCTTCTTTTTGTACCAAATTATACCTCTTCTAATTGGGATAAATTTGGTATTGAAAGTATTTTGTCTTGGAGGGAAATAAATGTGTCCTAAATGGATAAATAGCGCAATTGGATTAACTGATGTAAAAGGAATTTGCACATCTAGGTTCTTAGCACTAGTTCCTCCTGTTTGTTTATCCCGAATAGCAAAAGTTGTGTAATAAGATTAACAGCATTGCGGCAGCTACTGCAGATTACTGGTTTTCCTCTGGTTATTTTTTAAGATATTTTGGTTGGTCAGAGACAGATTATGATTTTGTGGAGCCTTGAGCCAGAGCAAGCGGGGACCATCCCCACCTCTTCCACCTGCAGTCCCCTCCCGCCCCCTGCCAGGCACTCCTTCTGGGAAGCAGGGTTGGGGAGTGGGGGAAGCCCCAGTGCCCCAACCCTGCTACCCAGCAGGAGCGCTGAGTGGGTCGGGGCACCCGTTTTGGGGGGGATCCCAAATGGCTGGGGCCCCTGGGCATAGGCCCCGTTGGCCCAGTGGCTAATGTGCCACTGGGTTGGTGCATGGCTGCAGGTTTATACCTCTTTATCTCCCCATTTTTATTATATGTTATCTTAGTAAAATATGTAGGGCAAAATTGTGCACTCAGAGCATAATAATACATTTATAAATATATGTTCTTGCAACTCCCATTGCCATCAGTGAGATTTGCATATGAGTATAAGTGGGCAGAATTTGGCCTATCATGTTTTTAGTTCATACAAAACTGTAGAATTTAGTACAATACAATTCAACAGTCACACTGGACTCAAATATTTGTATGCCATATTAAAGCTAAAGAGACATTCTCTTTTTAATGTTTCCCGGGTAATCACTCTAAACGTAAATGCATGTTCATTGCCTAAGTATTCAGAGTTTAGATGCACAATGGACTTCTTTACTTTCTTTCCACTCCAGCAGTGTTGGATGGGGTACTTGATTACACTGCAGGGCCAATTTAAAGCAAATCAGGACCATAAACACATCCCAGTTTAGGGTGAGCAGAGCAAGGTAAATATATCTCCACCTAATAGAGCTACTCTGGTTTGCTGGACAAATATGTATATTGGTGGGTTTTTTAAATGTTTAACAGTCTGTGTCTGGCTGCAACACCGTTGATTAAATACATATTGGAACATGGTTTTGTTTTCCAAAGTATCCAAAACACTGCTTCTAGATACCACTTGATTTTTTTTAGCCTGGCATGAACAATGGTTATGTTGTAATAATCTCATGAGAAATTGAGCTCAGAGTAGAAACTGAATCTCAACCCTTACTGGAGTAACACACCACTGTGAACAACAGATACAGAAAAATTAAGATTACAAATGACATGCTGATAGTGGGCTCTTCCTTAAGTACTTGGGAAAACAGAACGTGATATTCCACAGTCAGAGGAAGTCCACAGGGACAGAATAATCAACTCCAGTCTTGCCTTCTGCCTTTTGCTTCTGTCATCTTGTCACTTGCCTTAGCATTTTCCAGCACATGCAGATATTGGGCTCCATTCTGCAGATGCTCTCTGCACTGAATCAGTGGAGGTCTATATGAAAAGAGCCTGCAGGATTGGGCCTATTATGCAGTCACATTTTTATTTTGCTATGTTGATTTTCTATTCTTTTTTCAATTTTTGCCCAGAAATAACATTTTCATTCCCTTGCTGGATTTAATATTTTTCCTTTCAAAGGGATCCAACTGCTGTTTCTCTCACAATGGAAATCATGGTATGATGAACAAGATAACAGGAAAACAAAAGCTAAGCCCAGTGAACCCTATTTATCCTTGTGTGACGGTGAGCAATATCTAATTTCACTTAACCTCCTCGGTTCACAGATCTCTCTCTAGAAATCCTGTTAAGCCTTAATTCACCAGTCCACGAGTTTTGATTGTTTCTAGAGGGTTTGGAGGCTAACAGACTGGTTATTTTATTTGCATAGTTCAAGAAACACTGACATTGGTCTGAGTGATTATAATTTTGTCCTCTGCTTGCTGAATCACACTTTTCAGAGAAGTTACATTGGTACTCCCAAGAAACAGCATTCTTTCCCAGGTTTTCGTGGGCCTGCACTAAATGTAGTAAGTGCCCCCAATGGCTATGATAAACTGGTAATTGTCTGGATGAGTGCGAAGATTGTAATTCAAGGAGCTCTGCTGCAAAATATTTTTTAAGCTCACAGGGACTCGTTAATACCCCCCATTACCTCACTGGTTCCAATATAACGTGCCAAATTTACTGCACCTGAACAATCAGGAGTGATTTACTGCTCCTGCTCTTCATCAGCAAGAAGGAAGAATCAACCCATCCTATTAGGCAGGAAAATGAGGAGGCTGTTAAACTGAACAGAATAGATATTTATATTTCCCTGTTTTTCATGCAGCTAGGCTACATCTTGTGAAGGTGAACAATGAGTGTCGGTAAAATGGCATTCTGGCAGTAATGAAAAGGATCTCTCAGTTGGATGGTCAATAAGTGCATTGGAATCATGACACTAACTGAGAAAGATGCTTCCATCTATGCTAATGCCTTTTTTTCTCTTTAGAGCAATAAACCAACTTTAGTTGTTTTGTTTTGGACTGTGCAACTTTGCCTTGGGCTGTGGGCTCCTCTCTTGTGCGTAATTTGCAAAATGAGTGAGCATCTTTATTTCACTATTGGAAAGTTATCAGCCTGGTTGAAAACAGATTAATTTACAGGACAAGCTGGCCCCAGTAACTTGTTTGAATGCTGGGGAATTATATGTGCAAAAAGAAGGGAGGAATACAGCAGAAGTGGAGCTGCTCTTGGCTTCCACTCCAGCCTATTGATGGAGGTGACCCAGGCACCCTCCCCACCTACATAGAGATGAAGGAATTCAGGAGCTGTATAACAGATTCTCTAGCATTCTTTAGCCTTGACACTCTCCAGGCTAGTCCCTTTTCCTGACTCCAGATCAGCCATATGTAACAATGCTCAGGGACTTTCTGCAGAGCTATATTCTCTGCTGCAAGTTGGTGCACTGCCTCTCAGATCCTGTCGCATGTCCATTGTACGCTGATTCCACTGCAAGAGGGCCCTTTGTGTCCATAGAGGAGAGATCAGGATTTGCCCGGTAGAGGAGATGATGTTGATGGTATGGTTCATTTATATATAAAACTAAGATTTAAACACTCAAAAAAGAAAATAGCATTAAAACTGAGCAGTAATTATATGTGTAGTTTTTGGAAAACTTAAAAAAATTATTTAGCTATTGCACTAACTATAATATCAGTTATAAGTCCCTGTGTCTAGGGTAATAATCTTTCTTCCTCGTCTCACTGGATAGCATACTTGTTGTTCTAAGTTCACTACCAGATGAATAGAGAGTATGAAAATGTTCTACAAATGAGTTGCAGTTGGAAAGGTGACTTCTTATCTTCTGTAGGCTTAACTTATTGTACACACCAGGCTTCCTTGGAGTCCTCTGTTCCACCCCTGGAGCTCCCTTCCATGCCCCTATTTCAGGAACTCCCTGTGACTCGTCTCTGTCTCTCCAGATGGCAGCAGTTCTCATTCCCTCTTCTGTCCCTATGATTTCCATTCCCCACTTCTGCTCCATGATAGGGACTCTGTGTCCCCCTATAGCAGGGTCCCCAAATCTCTCCCTAGTGACAGGGTCTCTGTGTGTGCCATCTTCCCCCAGTCTTCCCTCAATATCAGGGGTTTTGTATGCTCTCCATTTTTCCCTTCCATGCCAGGGGACACCTAGCAACCCTTCCCCCCACTCCTTCTTGCCTAGGGCTCTGTCTGCCTCACATTCCCCCCTTCCCCAAAGGGCTGTGTGCTCCCTCCCCTGACACCAAAATCCTCCAACTTTCTCCCATCCTCCATATCAGGGTCCCCCATTCCTCTCCCAGGCCAGGGGCTGTGTGTATGCCCTCATTCCCTGTCATAAACAGATAGCTAAGGGTTAATGTCTCTTTCACCTGAAGCACCTGACCAGAGGACCAATCAGGAAACCGGATTTTTTCAACTCTGGGTGGAGGGAAGAGTGTGTCTGAGTCTTTTGTCTGTCTGCCTGCTTTCTCTGAGCTTTGGAGAAGTAGTTTCTGCTTTCTAATCTTCTGTTTCTAAGTGTAAGGACAAAGAGATCAGATAGTAAGTTATATGGTTTCTTTTTTTTTGGTATTTGCATGAATATAAGTGCTGGAGTGCTTTGATTTGTATTCTTTTTGAATAAGGCTGTTTATTCATATTTCTTTTAAGCAATTAACCCTGTATTTGTCACCTTAATACAGAGAGACCATTTGTATGTATTTTTCTTTCTTTTTTATATAAAGCTTTCTTTTTAAAACCTGTTGAAGTTTTTTTTTTTTTTACTGGGAAATTTCAGGGAAATTGAGTCTGTACTCACCAGGGAATTGGTGGGAGGAAGAAATCAGGGGGAGATCTGTGTGTGTTGGATTTGCTAGCCTGATTTTGCATTCCCTCTGGGTGAAGAGGAAAGTGCTTTTGTTTCCAGGACTGGGAACGGAGAGGGGGAGTCACTCTGTTTGGATTCACAGAGCTTGTGTCTGTGTATCTCTCCAGGAGCACCTGGAGGGGGGGGGAAGGGAAAAAGGATTATTTCCCTTTGTTGTGAGACTCAAGGGATTTGGGTCTTGGGGTCCCCAGGGAAGGTTTTTCAGGGGGACCAGAGTGCCCCAAAACACTCTAATTTTTTGGGTGGTGGCAGCAAGTACCAGGTCCAAGCTGGTAACTAAGCTTGGAGGTTTTCATGCTAACCCCCATATTTTGGACGCTAAGGTCCAAATCTGGGACTAGAGTTATGACATGCTGTGCAGTGGTAAGATAGAATCCAGAAGCCAGTAGGAATATTATATTTTTCTTTTCTCTGCTAGGGACTTTTTAGCAGAGAGGGTTTGGTTTTCAAAGAAACCAGAGAGAATTTTTTTTTCTGCTCTCTCTGGCAATTTGTGGCTTGCATATTAAGCAAGAAGCCATTAAGGAGCTGTTACAGGTCTTTTGTCATGCAATAGCACTCCCATTAGGAGTCAAATACCAGCACTATATACATGCAAATAAAGTGGTTTTTCTAGTTTACACTAGAGGAAGAAAAGGAAATAAGCACTGTTGCTAGGCAGACTTCAGGAGGCAACAGAGAACCTGCAGTTCTGAAGATAAACACCGGAGGGCACCCCAACACAAGAAAACAGAAACCATGTCTACCAAGACAAAAATGGAGTCCGAAGACCAATTCAAAGAAGCTGAACACAGGCGACAACTGGAAAAAAGACAAAAAGAGGTGGAGCTGAAAGAAAAGGAAGAAAGCATCAAACTGGCAGCCTACCAAAGAGAACAGGCAGCCAAAGAGGCAGCACACAAAAGAAAACTAGAAGAAGAAGAGGTGGCCCACCGAAGGAAACAAGAAGAAGACGAGGTGGCCCACAGAAGGAAACAAGAAGAAGAAGAGGCAGCCCACAAAAGACAGATAGAACTCCAGAGGGAAGCCCACCAACAGGCCATGGAATTAGAAAAGGCTAAGCAACAGACTCCAGCCAATCCTAACAACCCATCGCCAATTATGGTTCCACCTCCCAAGAAATTTCCCACCTACAAGGCAGGTGATGACACCGAGGCCTTCTTGGAAAATTTTGAAAGAGCCTGTCTTGGGTACAGCATCCCTGAAGACCAGTACATGGTAGAATTGAGGCCACAGCTCAGTGGACCTTTAGCAGAGGTGGCAGCTGAAATGCCTAAGGAGAACATGAACGACTATAAACTTTTTCAAACCAAGGCCAAATACAGAATGGAGATAACCCCAGATCATGCCTGTCGGCGTTTCAGAACCCAAAAGTGGAAACCAGATGTGTCATTTCCCAAACACGCCTACTACGCTGGGAAAAATTATGAGGCCTGGATATCAGGACACAATGTTAAAACCTTGGAAGAACTGCACCTCCTCATACAAATGGAGCAGTTCTTGGATGGTGTTCCTGAGGATATAACACAGCACATACAAGATGGAAAACCCAAAAATCTCGCTGAGGCGGGGGAGATTGGAGCCAGATGGATGGAAGTGGCAGAAAGCAAGAAAGCTACGGTCAAGGGGAACGAATACCCCAAGGGGCACATCGACCATAAACCCTACAGCCGAGGACAGCCGAAGACCCCACATACAACCCAAGTAAAGCCGCAGACGCCCTATTCTTCCACCTCACCAGTCTCCAGTAACTCACCTCGGCCCAGTGACCCATCAGATGGAAGATGCTTTAAGTGTAATGAACTGGGACATATCAAGGCCAACTGTCCGAAGAACACCATGCGAGTGCAATTCATTACACCACCATCACACCAAAGATCCCCAGGCCCGGATGCCTCTCAAATACCCTTGGAGCGAAGGGAAAATTTGAGAGTGGGCGGAAAGAAGGTTACTGCGTGGAGAGACACGGGGGCACAAGTGTCAGCTATCCACCAATCCTTCGTTGACCCCAAATTCATCAACCCAAAGGTCAAAGTTACAATTTACCCCTTCATGTCACAAGCTGTAGACTTGCCTACAGCTGAACTGCCTGTCCAGTACAAAGGCTGGTCAGGAATGTGGACTTTTGCAGTCTATGACAATTATCCTATCCCCTTGGCCCTCCTCACCCCATTATTATTTGTCTGGGAGATAAATCATGTTAAACTCTGTATTGAGAGGATGAGCAGAGATGAGATGGGGTATTGTTGTGCTGGAAGGTGCTAATAGGTGCCACCAACCAGTTGTTTGATCTATAGACAATTGCAGAGGTGCTTGAAGCTGTGGCTGTGCTGAGCTAGGGTTGCCAGGTGTCCAGTTTTCAACCAGAATACCCAGTCAAAAAGGGACCTGGTGTCTCTGTGGTCATTAAAAGTCCTGTTGGTGTGGGGCTGGCACACTCTCTACCCGGATACGTGTGGCTCCCAGGAAGTGGCCAGCACATCCCTCTAGTTCCTAGGCACAGGGGCAACCATGGGGGTTCTGAAAGCTGTCCCTGCCCCGAGTACCAGCTCCGCAGCGCCCATTGGTGGGAACTGTGGCCAGTGGGAGCTGCGGGGGTGGCGCCTGCGGGCAGAGCAGTGCACAGAGCCCCCATGACTCCCCGTACACCTAGGAGCCAAAGGGACATGCTAGTCGCTTCCCGGGAATCACCTGAGGTAAGCGCCACCTGGAGCCTGTACCCCTCACCGCCTCCCCAACCCCTGGCCCTAGTCTTGAGCCCCTTCCTGCACACAAACTCCCTCCCAGAGTTTGCTCCCGCACATCAACCCACTGCCGGAGCCCTCACCCCCCCTGCACTCCTACCCCCTGCCCAAGCCCACTCCTACATCCTAAATCCCTCATCCACAGCCCCACCCCGGAGCCTGCATCCCCAGCCAGAACCCTCACCCCCTCTTGTACCCCAACCCCCTGCCCCAGCTCAGAGTCCCCCCCACACTCTGAATCTCTCTGCCCCAACCCGGAGCCTCCTCCTGAACCCCAAACCCCTCATCCCCAGCCCTACCTCAGAGCTCGCATCGCAAGCCGGAGCCCTCACCCCTCCCACACCCCAACCCCCTGTCCCAACCTAGAGCCCCCTCCCACCCCCTGAACCCTTCATTTCTGGCCCCACCCCGGAGTCCACACTCCTAGCCAGAACCCTCATGCCCTCCCACACCGCAACCCCCTGCCCCAGTCCAGTGAGGATGGGGGAGAGCAAGCAACAGAGAGGATGGAGTGAGCAAGGCCTTGGAGAAGGGGCAGGGCCTCAGGGAAGGGGTGGGACATGGGTGTTTGGTTTTCTGCAATTAGAAAGTTGGCACGTTGGCTAAGCAGATGGCAGGAGTTCCACGTTTTGCCCCATTTCCCCCACACCTTTTTGGTTTTCTGATGTTCCCCAACATCAATAGGATTCTGGCCATTGATTCTTAGAACAGTCCCTGACATTTTGGAATTGATTGGATGCAGTGTTTAAAGTACCTGTATGTAATGCAATCAGACAGATGGACCAAAAAAAAAAAACCATCCCATTATGTTGAGTGTAAGGCCTTTGCCAGGTTGGCCAACCAGTGCAAAGTGGGTGTAAAATGTTGCCATTCTGATCTGGTAGCACCTAGAGCTTGTTACTCGATCACACATTATCGTTATATACGCACACTCAAGTTATATTTAAAGGACCTCCCCAAACTTAAATATTTTAAAATCAGTTGTCTAGAACATTACTTTTTTTCACTTATATGAACAACCAAAACTTGTAAATGGTTCTCATGTTTGACCTTATGAAGTGGTTAGAGTATATGTACTGTGATTCATTGCATCTCAAATGTCATGGATTTTTAAGATCTACACACAGGGTTTGTTTATCCAATTTTAAGTCAGTCTCTGCACTAAAGGCTAAATTCACAAAGGAATTCAGACACCTAACTGCCAATTTAGGATCCTAAGTCTGACATTTAAGCACCACTGACATTCACAAAACCCCTCTTTAGCTGCTCTCTAACCCTGGAGGTGCCTAAAGTCCCTAAGTGCCTATGTTGAATCACTGTTAAAATCCTCAAGGGCCTTACATTTCAGTAGTAGAGCATGTTCACAGCAGTCTGTCCTGACCCCATGCAGCAGCTCAGTGCCTGAGCCTCAGTGGAATTCACAAAATAGATGCTTCCCCACCTTTCTTGCTTTTGGGGCCTGATCCAATAGGTGTGCTCTGAGCAGGTGTAAACCTATACAAAATAGTCAGTGGTTAGCGCACTCACCCAGGCTTTAGGTGGTTTAAGTCCCACCTCTGCATGATGTGGAAAAGGGAGTTGAACTTCGGTTTCCCATCTCTGAGGTAAGTGCCCTAACCACTGGACTATAGAGTCATTCTCATTCTTTTTCCAATCCAGTGCATATTAAATTATCTACACACAGTGGATCAGCTTCAGCAGGAGAGACTGACAGAGCCCTGCATATTAGCCCAGAGCCTAGTGATTAGGGCACTTTCCTGAGAAGGGGAGACCTAGATTAAAATCCCTGATCCATATCAGGTAGAAAAGGGAACTGAATCCATATCTCCCATAGCATGTTTCAGTGCTCTGACCACTGGGGTAAAGATGATCAGAGTGGTGGTGGCATTTCTTGCAAATATTAGCTTAGGTGCCTAAATCCAGAAGAGGTCATGGCTGTGAATCCCAAGCAGAGATAGGCACCTCACCTGGGCCCAGAGTTAGCCACCTAACTCTCTTTGAGGGGCCTTGGGCTCCACCCCTCTCATCAGCCTTTCCTACTAGCTAGCTCAGGTGGCTCCCCACCCAGTGTGTTGGCTCTTGTGAATCTCATTCTTAGGTGTCTAACTCTCCCATGCATAGGGAGTCTGGGATGCCTGTCTCAGGGTTGTGAATTCCATGAGGCAGCAGGACCCCTAAAAGTTAGGTGTGGCACAGCTGAGTATTGCAGTGTCTAAGTCTCCACCTTACAGTTAACTCCATGAATACTACACTTAGAGCAGTATTTTCTGTTGCTATTCCAAACAGCTTCCATGAATGTCAGAAGGCCAGATAGTGCTTTCGTTTACCTAGCGCGAACCCACTGACGCTGCTGCTGTGTAAATGAGGGCACAATTTGGCCCAGATAATTATACAAATGGAATAAGCTAACCGTATGGGTGCCCCTTGTTCTGAAATGTGACTATGTGAATGGGAAGCAAACCATTTTTAAAATCTCCTTTGAGTCTACATAGTAATTACGACAATCTCTGCCTCACTCCGTCCCACAAAAATAACCTCAGTGGAAGTCACACGAGAAAACTACGTTCAAGCATTTTAACTTGTTACTGAGAGTCAGAAAAATTCCAGGTAATTCTGTGTGAAAAGCACCACAGAGAATCATCAATTAGAAAAATTAGAGCACGTACACCCTACCTTAATGCATCCCTTTGTGCCTGGGTACAGTGCAGATTCAGGTATGCCTCCTCCATTAATGTATTGGTTTTCTTTAATTATGCACAACCTTTGATATTTTTTAATAAGTAATACACTCCATACAGGATGAACACAACAAAGTACTTCTCAACTCTGACATTTTACCTCCAGATATTCAAAAATAACCCTGCCCTGTATCACTTCCATTAATTTTATGGGCATTTTTAAAGCCACCTCAAATGGTCTTATTAATACTCTCCAGATTATCATGGAATCATAGAATATTAAGGTTAGAAGAGACCTCTGGAGGCAATCTAGTCCAACCCCCTGCTCAAAGCAGGACCAACACCAGCTAAATTATGCCGGCCAGGGCTTTATCAAGCTGGGCCTTAAAAACATCTAAGGATGGAGATTCCACCACCTCCCTAGGTAACCCATTCCAGTGCTTCACCACCATCCTAGTGAAATAGTGTTTCCTAATATCCAACCTAGACCTCCCCCACTGCAACTTGAGACCATTGCTTCTTGTTCTGTCATCTGCCACCACTGAGAACAGCTGAGCTCCATCCTCTTTGGAACCCCCGTTCAGGTAGTTGAACGCTGTTATCAAATCCCCCCTCACTCTTCTCTTCTGCAGACTAAACAATCCCATTTCCCTCAGCCTCTCCTCATAAGTCATGTGCCCCAGCCCCCTGATCATTTTTGTTGCCCTCCACTGGACTCTTTCCAATTTGTCCACATCCATTCTGTAGTGGGGGACTCAAGACTGGATGCAGTTCTCCAGATGTGGCCTCACCAGTGCGGAATAGAGGGGAATAATCACTTCTCTCGATCTGCTGGCAATGCTCCTATTAATTCAGTCCAATATGCCGTTAGCCTTCTTGGCAACAAGGGCACACTGCTGACTCATATCCAGCTTCTCATCCACTGTAATCCCCAGGTTCTTTTCTGCAGAACTGCTGCTTAGCCAGGCAGTCCCCAGCCTGTGGCAGTGCACGGGATTCTTCCATCCTAAGTGCAGGATTTCTTTTGGCCCAGTCCTCTAATTTGTTTAGATCACTCGGAATCCTATCCCTACCCCCCAGTGTATCTACCTCTCCCGCCAGCTTAGTGCCATCTGAGAACTTGCTGAGGGTGCAATCCATCCCATCATCCAGAACATTAATAAAGATGTTGAACAAAACCGGCCCCAGGACCGACCCCTGCGGCACTCCAATAGATACCGGCTGCCAGCTAGACATCGAGCCATTGATCACTACCCGTTCAGCCCGACAATCTAGCCAGCCTTCTGTCCACTTTATAGTCCATTCATCTAATCCATACTTTTTTAACTTGCTTGCAAGAATACTGTGGGAGACAGTATCAAAAGCTTTGCTAAAGTCAAGATATATCACGTCCACTGCTTTCCACATATCCACAGAGCCAGTTATCTCATCATAGAAGGCAATCAGGTTAGTCAGGCATGACTTGCCCTTGATGAATCCATGTTGACTGTTCCTGATCACCTTCCTCTCCTCCAAGTGCTTCAAAATGGTTTCCTTGAGGACCTGCTCCGTGATTTTTCCAGGGACTGAGGTGAGGCTGATCGGTCTGTAGTTCCCCAGATTCTCCTCCTTTCCTTTTTTACCAATAGGCAATATATTTGCCTTTTTTCAGTCATCCAGGACCTCCCCCAATCGCCATGAGTTTTCAAAGATAATGGCCAATGGCTCTACAAACACATCAGCCAATTCCTTCAGCACCCTCAGATATATTACATCTGGATCCATGGATTTGTTCATGTCCAGCTTTTCTAAATAGTCCTTAATCTGTTCTTTCACCACTGAGGGCTGCTCACCTCCTCCCCATACTGTATTGCCCAAACATCAGCATGGGAGCTGAGCTTCTCTGCTGCTTTAAACTGCAAAATATGAACAGTTACACTGCACTCCTATAGCACCTGGCAAGCTGCAGGAATGGGGCATGTATGAACAGTACCAAGCTCCCGTGAGCAAGTATGTAACTGCCTATCCATGTAGGCTAAGTGCTTTGCTTACATAGGGCCTGATTATGCAACTCTTACTCCTGTGCGTATAGTCTCATTGTGCGACTACAGTTCACACTTAATAAGTACTATATCCCAGTAAGGGTTGCAAAACTGGAGACCGGCTTTTCATTCAGCAAGGTACTTGAAGTTTCAATGAGACTACTTCTGTTCTTACGTTAAGCATGTGCTTAAGTATGTCACTAAACAGAAGCTATGGATGACAGCTCTCCTGGTATTAAAAGATGATCTCCTCTTGGCAATAGGTAGAATCCATATATCACTGCATTCTATTCAGCCCCTCTGCTATTTTTTATATAGGAGCTGCAACAAGGAGCTGCAGACTTGCTTGCTTGAGATAACTGTAGTAGCACTACAATGGCTCAAATTACTCCTTCTTAATAAGGCCCATAAAATAGTGCTGGGCAGCTGTTCCTCTTCCCCAAAAGCCCTTTCCTGCAAAGTCCCACAGAAATCTATCCTATGCCTTATTTACAGGATGCTACATGGACAGTTGGAGAGGACCTCTCCTGCCAGCAACATACCAATGGCATTCAGGAATGTTTCACATTTTCCACACATGCAATTTATGCCATCACCAGGATGTCACAAAGTCTTCAAGAGATCAGATCCTGGATTAAGAGCATCTGGGATGGAAATGCTGGTCAGAAAGGGGAAATGCTGGTCAGAAAGGGGAACTAACTAAATTGCTGCCTTATGTTCACCAAGATGGGGTACTGCCAATCATTAGGAGGGCCAGATAATCAGTTAAAATCAGATGCCACTTTCTACCTCTGTTAGGAAGGTTTTGTGCTAGAAAATGTCCACTTCCTCCCAGAAGAGGATTTGACCACTGTTCCATATACACAAGACCTTCCTCTGGATTACTACATCTTGCACTCTAGTTGGTGCTGAAAGTGTCAGCAATGCAGAAGATTCAGCTTATTCAGAATGTGGACTCTTCCAAGAACATAGCACCATGTGCTCTGATTCCTCCACTGTCTCCCAGTCTGCTTTCTTTGCCAGTTCAAGGCTGTGATCTTCAAAGCCATCAGTGGGTCAGGATCTGGCTAAATCAGCAACTACATCTCCATGCATGACCTTGCCAAGACAGCAGTGCTCTTGTGGGGCAATGTAGTTGACAAAATGCAAGTTGAAATGTGTGAGATCTAGAGATCAGGTTTAGCTACAGAATGAGCTTCCAGAGACCCACCTGCTGAAGTGAAGAAAGAGATTGACAGAGCCAGAAGAGTACCCAGAAGTCATGTATTACAGGACAGACCCAACAAAGAAAGTAACAGAATGCCACTAGCTGTCACTTTCAGCCCCCAACTAAAACCTCTCCAGCGCATCATCAAGGATCTACAACCTATCCTGAAGGACAATCCCTCACTCTCACAGATCTTGGGAGACAGGTCAGTCCTTGCTTACAGACAGCCCCCCCCCCCAACCTGAAGCAAATACTCACCAGCAACCACAGACCACACAACAAAAACACTAACCCAGGAACCTATCCTTGCAACAAAGCCCGTTGCCAACTCTGTCCACATATCTATTCAGGGAACATCATCATAGGACCCAATCACATCAGCCACACTATCAGGAGTTCGTTCACTTGCACATCTACCAATGTGATATATGCCATCATGTGCCAGCAGTGTCCCTCTGCCATGCACATTGGCCAAACCGGACAGTCTCTATGTAAAAGAATAAATGGACACAAATCAGATGTCAAGAATTATAACATTCAAAAACCAATTGGAGAACACTTCAATCTCCCTGGTCACTCGATTACAGACATAAAAGTTGCAATATTACAACAAAAAAACTTAAAGAACAGACTCCAACGAGAGACTGCTGAATTGGAATTAATTTGCAAAATGGACACCATTAAATTAGGCTTGAATAAAGACTGGGAGTGGATGGGTCATTACACAAAGTAAAACTATTTCCCCATGTTTATTTCTGCTCTCCCCCCACACACACACTGTTACTCACAACTTCTTGTCAGCTGGTGCAAATGGACCATTCTGATTACCACTACAAAAAGTTTTTTTCTCTCCTGCTGGTAATAGCTCACCTTAACAGATCACTCTTGTTAGACTGTGTATGGTAACACCCATTGTTTCATGTTCTCTGTGTATATATGTATATCTTCCTACTGTATTTTCCACTGCATGCATCCGATGAAGTGAGCTGTAGCCCATGAAAGCTTATGCTCAAATAAATTTGTTAGTCTCTAAGGTGCCGCAAGTACTCCTGTTCTTTTTGCGGATACAGACTAATATGGCTGCTACTCTGAAACCTTCCAGAGTCTGAGCACCTTTAAAGCACACAGTAAGACCCTTCTCATTGATAAGGCTTTCTCAACATAATGGGAATTATAGTGAACTTTGCTTGGGGTATTATATATAACTAGGGAGAGGAAACAAGTCTCAGTTACTATGGTGATGGGTGCCAGTACAAAACTCTGAGATAGATGGATAGAAGAACAAAAGACTCCAGGAAGTCAGGGTCACTATGTAGATATAATTGAACTGTGGAATGCTGAAACACTACAACGATGGGTTCTGTAGAAAACAGTGAAATACAGAGATATAATTAGCAAAGTACCAGACCCAATGCTGGCATACTTGGGTGCTGTATTGTCCTTCTCTGTATTAATTCTCTTGGTAGTGTTAGAAAAGGCTGCATAGGCTCAGTGAAGCATCAGAGAAGGTTCCGGAGAACTGGAGAGTCATTGAAGAAGGATCACAAAGGTCAGGGGTTTATTGTTAAGGGCTACAGGAAAATTTCATATTCATAAAAATGTCTGTAGGAGCATCAGAGATGCTCATGAAGAACAAGATGGCATCAGAAAGGGCATGAGGGGGCAGGCAGCAGCAGAGCAGGTCAGCTACTGCCAAAAGGAGCAATGAAGAGAGCCATTAGGGTGGACCAGCCATAGGAATAATAGAGGGGTAGAGGTCCAAAGGGTATTGACCACTAGTTGGCAGGGGCGGCTCCAGGCACCAGCATGCCAAGCGCATGCCTGGGGCAGCAAGCCACGAGGGGTGCTCTGCCGGTCGCTGCGAGGGTGGCATGCAGGTTGCCTTCAGCGGCATGCCTGCGGAGGGTCTGCTGGTCCCGTGGCTTTGGTGGACCTCCCGCAGGCATGCCACCGAATCCACGGGACTGGGGACCTCCCACAGGCAAGCCGCCGAAGGCAGCCTGCCTGCCGTGCTTGAGGCAGCAAAATACCTAGAGCCATCCCTGCTAGTTGGTGACTGAATACTGATGAGGTTACAAAAGTGGGGGGGAAGGTAATGATAGGGCTGGGAGACTCTGTGTTTATTAAGAAAATTAAACCAAAGATTTCATGAATGGCTAAAAAGGGGCTAATTCTAACCATCAGGGTCTACACATCCTCATACCCTATACTTGTGATTTAGTGCATAAATTATCCTCCATATAGATGCAGTGAAGCTGCCTTACTGTCAGCTACATTTCTAACATTTTTTTCATGTAATGTTTCAAGCTACTTATTTATTTCACTTCCCCTGGCTCAAATAGCCTTGTATTTCCTGTAGCACAACTACTGTGACAGTGACCACATACTCTGGGTAGCATTATATGCTTGACTAGCTTCCTACCATTCAAGTCCCACCAAATGTATTTTCTTCAGACTACACACAGCAAGATTCATAGCTGCTATAACAAAGCAAGGGAGGATGGGCTCGAGCTCACTGAACACAGTGCTACAGCTTGACATTCTGCTATAGTTACTGGCAAACCTCCAGGAGGCAAATTGTAGCTTTATTGTGCCCACAAGCACAGGAAACATTAAATGCTGGTCCAGAGAAAACCATTCTTCTATCAAGGGGATAGTGAGTCTGTAAGAGAGCTGCTTCTGATTATACTGTATGGTCCAAATTTATCCCCTGAGGCAACTCACTTATTGTCAGTGGAGTTAGTTATACCTGGGACTTAGCCCTCTGTGTTATGTGGAAGGAGGAGATGAGAGGGCTGGCTTTTGGAATAAGGCACTGGACTTGGAGTCTGAAATTCTGTGTCCTATTCCTAATTCTGCTGTTGGTTTCCTACATAATATGGATTTGTAAAGTTGATCAGAAAGATTTTGATTGCCTGGTGCCTCTTTCCCATCTGCTCTGGAGAGTCTAGTGCTAAGGCTAACCATATTTAAACCTTGCATTCAGGGGAACACCAGGACCATATTGTAGCTGGCCCTGAACTGGGCTAAGGAGGGCGCAGAGGACAGAGAAAAGAAGACACCCCCTTCCCCCACACACAATTACACACCAGTGCAAGGGGGAAGCACAATATGAAAGGGTTAATTTAATTTAGTGCTGGTTCTAGCCTCTCCATTGAGTGGGGAGAGCTTGGCATTATTGCTTTGCCCATTCTGCTGTCTTTGGTGACTATGTTCCATCAGCACTACCCAGAGCTCCTGTAAGCATTGTGGCTGCTGCAGAAAAGCAGGTAGTACTACCCAGAGAGGCAGCATAGCCAAGTGAATCCCCTTGAGCTTGGCGATAGCTAAGGGTCTGGCCCCATGGACTCAGTTTTCTCTCTTTTCCATTTTCATGCCTGCCAGCTAACAACATCATCCACTTACTGTGATGAACTTAACATATACATTAAATACAACATACCATGCTTTTTTATTTCCATTCCACCATGTTACAAAATATGGAGAACGGCGGGAGTAGAAAATACCTTATCCCCCTGACCTACCACAGTTCAGGAGCTCTCAACTATTCACTTAAGGTATTGCCAGCCCCTTAACACTTCTGAACAATGCCAAGGTTGGGGCCAAGAGAATAATGAAGATTTAAAACCTCTTCCTAAGCAGTTTGTAATCTCTAATATAATGGAGTTCAGTACTTATTGGAAACCTCAGAGAGATGACTCCTCACATGGAAGAGTTTTTAATAAAACCATTAACTTTGCAAGTAAAGTGAGGGCCCCTCATGAGTGTCCTTACTCCCAATTAACTTCTTTGTTCAAACAGTATCTAAAGATATTTTTAAAAATATGCTGAGTCTCGATGTGTAACTGACTAGGAAAGCGAGACATAGAAATGTGTTGAAATGAACAGCCACTTGCATTTCAAAAGTGTTTAACCTTAGCCTGAAATTATACTTTATTAAATAATCCGTTCCTCATGGAGACATCAACATGTAATAGGCAGCTGCTGTGAGAATTCCTGCAGCCCTATGAAATAAGAACAAAAATCTACCACACTTCTATAATTAATTTATTACCTTTCAGTTTTAAACACCTTTAAAATTCAGCATGGATCTCTTTCCAAGGGTGATGATGTACAGTAGTTGCATAATATCCATTGAATGCTGCATTGCTAACAGTAGAAAGTTGTAGTTTAGAAGTATACGTTTACTGCCCCTTTTGCAGTGTGCTGCATCTAACAATAAGAACTTAAGAATGGTCATACTGGTCAGACCAGTGGTCCATCTAGCTCAGTATCCTGTCTTCTGACAGGAGCCAGCGCCAGTCGCTTCAGAGGGAATGAACAGAATATGGCAATTTATCCAGTGATCCATCCCGTCTTCCAGTTCCAGCTTCTGGCAGGCAGAGGTTCTGGTAGTTTTTAACTTCTCTAAAACTACATTCAGCAAATGTCTTCTCTTGAACTAAAATCTTTTTTCAAGCTGATTGAAAATGAAATTCAGAGTGATCAATTATTTTTCATGTAAAAATGAACTTCAGTTTAGGAATTGTACAAAAGAGACTGAAAAGACCTAAAACAAAATATAAGTGTCTTACTTTGGATTTGTTTATGAAAATTTTATGCACATAATACTGAAAATGCATTTAATATGATTTTTACTCATCTATATTAAAGGGCCAATTTTCTCTGTTTAATTTTCTGCACTAGTTCTATACCTGTTATTGTTTTATTCTCAGGTAATTAACTATCTCCCTGTTCGGAGTTGGCTATATATATAAATATATATATTTTTAACATAAATCTTTTGTGGAAGAGAATGCGTTGTTCAGGAGAGCGTATTCATTGTTTGCAGGGGTTTTTAAGGTTTGGGGTTTTACTCAGGACAGTGAAGCCTAGAAGCATCATAATGTCAGAGAGATACCAGTATTTTAATAACTTATAGAGATGGCTATAAAATTGAGCATAGCATAAATAATAATTACCTTGACAGTAAATTGCACTGAGTGAATAAAACTATTGGTATTCCTTCTGCCAATGAATTATTTGCATTTTCTTCGGCAAAAAGGAGAAAAATCACTTTTCAGCTTCTCTATCCCATACTATGAAAGTAAATTGTCAAGTTGCTATGTGTAGTGACATGTACAGGTCCTGATCCAAAGTAATCCAGGAAGTTTCATTCTTGGGTGTCTGCTATTCTTTATAACAGGAACATAAGAACGGCCGGTCAGACCGAAGGTCCATCTAGCCCAGTATCTGACCACCGACAGTGGCCAATGCCAGGTGCCCCAGAGGGAGTGAACCTAACAGGCAATGATCAAGTGATCTCTCTCCTGCCATCCATCTCCATCCTCTGACAGACAGAGGCTAGAGACACCATTCCTTACCCATCCTGGCTAATAGCCATTTATGGACTTCACCACCATGAATTTATCCAGTTCTCTTTTAAACGCTGTTATAGTCCTAGGAGTCGGCAACCTTTCAGAAGTAGAGTGCCGAGTCTTCATTTATTCACTCTAATTTAAGGTTTCGCATGCCAGTAACACATTTTAACATTTTTAGAAGGTCTCTTTCTATAAGTCTATAATATATAACTAAACTATTGTTGTATGTAAAGTAAATAAGGCTTTTAAAACGTTTAAGAAGCTTAATTTAAAAATAAATTAAAATGCAGAGCCCCCCAGACTGGTGGCCAGGACCTGGGCAGTGTGAGTGCCACTAAAAATCAGCTCGCGTGCTGCCTTCGGCACCTGTGCCATAGGTTGCCTACCCCTGTTTTATAAGAAGAACATCTGAAGTATGGGAAGGTCTGATGTCTAGTAGTTAGAATGGAGGAATGGGAGTTGGACTCCTGAGTTCTTGTCCTAGCCCTGATACTCACCAACTTGGGTAAATCATTTAGGATAGAATCCTGACTCAACTGAAGTCAATGGGAATTTTGCCATGATTTCACCCAAAATCTCTGTCCCTCAATATGCTAACCTGTAAAATTGATACCTGTTTCACAGGTGTGTTGGGATGATTAATATGTTAATATTTGTACAGTGGTTTGAAGATGCGTATTAACTGTTACACATTATGAAGGAATAGAGGAAGGGAAAACGTAAAACTGTAGGACTTCATATGCAACAGATCTAAGGGTCTGAAAAATTCAGACTACTGATCAGAAATTGTCTCACCTGTACTGAACTAAGCTACTGTGAAGCCTTTCAGGGAAGATATACAAAAAAAGACAGAATATAATCCTGTGCTCCTTCACTGCTGGAAAAAGTGACCTGGCACACAAATAATTATCTGCATCTGCTTGTGATACCAACAATTCATTGTCTGTAAAGGGAAAAAGAAAGAATTGGTAACATTGTAGGCTAGATATAGCTTTCCTAAGAATGTATAAATTGTAACACAAACACAATTATTACCTGTTTTATTAAGGAGGTGCCAACCATTTGGTATTGCTGCAATAACTTTTTTAATAAATACTTTCTGGGGCCCACTTTCTGATACCCCCCACCATTTACACCAGATCAGGAGCAGCTCCACTGAAGTAAATGGAGATACACTAATGTGAAACCAGTGTAAGTGAAAAGATATTTGAGGCCAGCATTTTTGTGATGTATTTCTGGAGAAATGAAGTGACTTGTGCCAAAGACAATGGACCAGGTTCTCAGATCATGTGAATTAGTGTAGAGAAACCAATGGAACTACACTGATTTGTGCCATGCAAAGATTGGCCTGCAGTTTTCAATAAAATGCTAATCGTTTAAGTGTAATATGAAAGAAGCCCAGAACTGGAATGGGGCCAAGAAGGTTTCCCCCTTACTGTCTTCTAAGAAGCAGAAATGACAAATTCTGATATTTACAGTAGCCAAGACGTTGGGAGGTTTGTTTCTCATGATATTCAGACAGCTGACAACTTGCTTCACGTCTTCACTTTGAATTAACTTAACATGTCCACATGCAACATCAAATTCATGCAGTGTGAATATGCAGAAGTCCAACAGCCTCCTAGAACAACTGCTTCAGTTGTTTATGCTGTACATATCAGGCCAGATCTTCAACTGGCATGAATCTGCATAACTCTGTTACTATGCTAATTCACAACAGCCGAGTGTCACAGTTCAAGGCTAGCTGCACATCTGACCCCTTCAGTAGGCTCTCCCTGGGTGCACCTCACCGAGGTTTTAGGCCGCAAGCCTTTACTTCCTTGGGGTGGAATCTCGCAGTTCTTCCACTTGTAGACTGGCTTCCTAGGCATGGGCGGCGGGTATAATAGGCCAAAGGAGGCTAAACCTCCCCTGGCGCAGCCACCGCCAACCTGCCGCAGGATGCCTGGGCTGTGTTGGCCCCACCTGTCCTTTGCCTCTTCCAGTCCCTGCTCTGCCCCTTCCCCATGGCCCCCGCCACTGCCTGGTGTGCCCCACCTCTCTTCCACTCTGTCCTCCCTCCGGAGATCCCTGCCACCCACCATGTCCCTTCTCTCCTCCACTACCCGCCGCTCCCTGAGTCTCACCTCCCACCCCGTCCCGTACCAGACACTCCTTCTCTCCCCCTCCACCTGCTGCAACCCTCCTCAATTCCCTCTCCTTGGAAGCTGGTGGGGGCTCAGCTTTGGCCAGTGACCTGAGTCTCAGGGCTTGGGCTGGCTGATGGCTCAGGGTGGCACTTGAGCTAGGGGTTGGGTTCAATCTGCTCCCCCCCACCTTGCATGTACTTCAGGGGCACAGGCTTCTATTAATTCCAGGGGTTGGGGTGACTTGGCCAGAGGTCCTCTGGTCATGGGGGAGAGGCCCTCAGGGCTCTGGTGGGGGGAGCAGAAGGGGCGGGGGAGTGGCAGGGCCTTGAGTGGAAGGGGCAGGGGTGGGGGTTTGCCTCCCCACAGGGTGGTTTCACCTGCCGCCCATTTTCCCAGGATACAGCATCCTGTGTACCAACTATGATTGCTCAGTAGTCCTGACTGGATCCAGCTGCTTGCAAGTCTTCCCTTAATGAGTTGTGAGCAATGTGAATACAGAAACTCAGCACAGCCTTTTCAAAACAAGTATTGTTTAATCTGAATAGCAGTTTTAACATAAACTATTGACACACATAACTGTTTTACCCAAAGTTTAGGAACCTCTGGGAATTTGGGTTCAATCTGCTCCCCCCCACCTTGCATGTACTTCAGGGGCACAGGCTTTTATTAATTCCAGCTTTCTTTCTTTCAGTCTCCCAGCTGATAGCCTTCCCTCCTGGGGTCACCAGCCAGATAGCTGACCTTGGTTTGGTGGAGGTAAAACTTAAAAGGAATTAACACCTGCATTGTCCCTAAGTACTGTTAATGGAGGACTGTCAGAATGTGTCTGTCTATGTGTAAACCATCTCATGCCTGAATTAACCCCTAATAATCATATAACAAAAAGACACCAACAATTAACAAACAGATGGGAATATAATATTCATCACATCCTTCACACTGAGTAACTGGCTCTTTGTCCTTTCTCTTCCAACATAGTCTGCCACTTTTTGAAACTAACAGTACCTCCCTATGATAATAATACTGTCAATTACAACCACAAAGTGTCAGGTGTATTTTTGTAGACACTGGAAAATAATTTCAGATTACATATTCTTTCATTACCACATTAATTGAAATGGCATTTAATGGATACAAGAGAGCAGAATGAAACTAGCAGTTTTCTAACAAAATTCAGGTGTATTGAATAAGAAGAGTCACTAGAATTTCCATTTAACATTTAGGATAATAATAGAACTTTTGTCTTGGACTGACAGTGATTAACAAGAAAAATGAAACAAGATAATATGTGTGGGAAGCCTCTGTGAAAAATTTTTCAAGAACAGTTGATCCTTACCTAAAGATAACCCTCATAATTCCAGAAAGGTCAGTGTTTCAATGGATTATCTGATGCACACAGTAAATGTTGGCCATGACTTTTCCCCACTATGACCCAAGTGGTGCAGTTATTGCATATGGGATTTGTGTTTTTGTTTTGTTTTTCTTCTGTCTTCAATACTCCTTTATTTCCCTTCTGTTTCCATTTAAAGTTATCCTGCACCCAACACATACACATGCACACATGTACTGGTGTGTGAACGCTGCTAGAGTACCTTTGTCTGTGTCAGAAATCCATGTGTATGAGATTTGCTTTTGTTAAGTTACATAGGAAGGGTCATGGTGTCTGAGTTTCTTTGAAAACTCCAAGGAGCAAACCATTTGAAAATAGGGTACTTGCTATTAGACGTGAGGCTGAGTCAAAACACCTACATTTGGTCAACTCTGAACTGTATGTGAAGCAAAAAAATAAAAAGACAAACTTGCAACTTTATAAAAACACATTGCAAAAGGTAAACAAGCAAGGCTTAGGTAAAGCATTAAGTAAGAAAGCTATGAACTGGCAGCAGCCAAACAAACAGATGAAGTAGAAAACGGTTAGGATTTTCTCTGCCCATAAGCACTGTAAATGGCTAGACTAATTTATTTATTTGAAATTTGTTGCTACTCCTTGCAAGCTGCAGAGAAAAGATGGACCTTGCAGTGTGCCCTGCGTTTAACAAACTTGGCCTGTCGTAGAGCAAGGCCCTGCTTCAAGAAAGCATCCCTGTTTAGGACAGCACTTAAGCACATACTTGAGTCCCATTGGGTTCAACTGGGCTTACATACATGCTTAAATGCTGTCCTGAATAGGGATGGCGCAAGCACATGATTTAGGATATGTCTGCACTATGAAGCTGCATCTGTAGCGCCATGGTATAGATACTTCCTGCATCAATGGATGGGGTTCTTCCCTTGATGTAGTTACTCACCTCTTCGAAAGGTAGTATCTAGGATGACAGAAGAATTCCTCCATTGAACTAATTGCATCTCCAGTGAGGATTAGGTTGACCTAACAATATTGCACAGGATGCAAAATTGTTCACAGCCCTGATCTATATAACGAGGATGATCTAATTTTTAGATGTATACCAGGCCTAAATTCTTTACTGAAACTGGGCCCAATGTGAGGCACAGTATAATCTCAATGAATACTCTGTCAAAGCAAGTTAATGTTTGTAATATTCCTTTGAGCATATATTTCAACCTTCCTCTTCTTCGTTTCATATCTTAGCTAGCCAGGGAGCTCCAGGAGCACTAAGCTTTTAATAACACAAAATTGTCCATAAGAATGTTTTGCTAGAACCCACACTGGAAATTAAGTAAGTGTAATTGTGACGTGTGTACTGGTATTGTATATCAGGTGTAATGGTGTCAGACACACTCAGAGGGACATTAGCAAATAGCAATGTGAAGCATGTACTCCTTATACACAGTTTTCTGTGTGAAACAGTAATGAAATATTCAGGATTTTGCATTTGGTGGACTTCAGTTTTATTGTGACTATTACAACATCTCCATATCTGTTTGCAATGTCTTTATGAAGTTGTAATGAGTGTTCTTGTTTCAAGGGCAATGCTGTGTTGTTTTGTGATGCAACTCAACAAAGAAATGTCTTTTTTAAATACAAACAAATCCTTAAGAACTAGTAAAAATATTTTGTAATTGGAGAACTGTCCATGATTTAATGGAGCCCTCATTATACCCTCCATGCCTCTTCCTAGTATAATACTGTAGGATAGAATCTAATAATTGTTTCATGAACTGGTCATTAGTTTTCAGTTTGCTTACTGGATGCCATAAAGGAAAATTTTCTTCTTGTCACCTCATACCACTGCTCCTGACCAGTGATCCCACTTCAGCAGTCTGTCTCTATTCTACAAAACACTTAAGCACATGCTTAACTTTAGGCAGATACTTAAGTCCTTTTGACTTCAGTGAGACTTAAGCACATGCTTAAGTGTTTGCTGAATCGGGATCTGTATGCACAATGCTGTTAGCGATTTGCTGCTCCCCGCTTCCATCGTAGGTACTGTGGATGAGGAATGGTGTGAAGTTGGCAGGTGGTCTGGAAGCCAGAAATAGCTTGACATTAATATCCATATTTTTAAGAGCAATGGAAGGACAATTTAAACAAAAAGTTTTACTACTTTTATTGGTAATGTTAAGTGAAACTGAAACCTGAAATTCTTATTAACATATAGGAATGCATTCTGGAGTCATTCTGGATTTCTATACCAGAATGCAGTCATTGGCTCGTTGTGTGACCTTGGCCATGTCATTTCACCCCAACTGATCTCTATTCAGGACACCACATAAGTCCCATTGATTTCAAAGTTTAGCATGTGTTTAAGCACCTGCTTAAATTCTTTCCTGAACTGGAGCTTGTATTTCTATGTCCTCGTTTGTAAAATGAGGATGATAATGCATGTCTTTGCATGTGAAGGTCTAAAATTGTTTTATGAAGTATTACTATTTATTTTCTTTTTTTAAGTAACACTCATTGTTAACTCAAGTTAACATTTGATTGGAAACATTTTGATTGTAGTTTTTACTAGTTTTTTGCTTTTACAGACAACCAACAGACTCCCACTACTCTTGCCTCTTAAAAACTATTTTGTTATATTTTAGCCCAGAATTCTGAAAACAATTGTGATAGTGTTAGTCACAATATTGCAATGCATTGGATGCGTTGGCCACATTAGTCATATCATGTTGTATTGTATCTGATAATGTTCCATAATGTGACTTCCTGTGTGCCTGACTGAATGTATCATCCAGGGAATCTGAACATAAAAATCTTTTTCTATAAATGAGGATTTAAAAAAATCTTATTTTGAAAAATACAAAAGAGGCTTTATATTTTTTTCATAGATTTTCAATTATTATTTGAGTGTACTGTTACCAGCAATAGTTTTTTTTCTTCTTCCAGAGAAAAGGGCTGTAGGTAGCTAAGATCCAGCAAATTCTTCTGCATCCTTCATTAACTTCATTGCCTCCACGTCTTTAAGTATTTAAGTGCTGTCATTCATTCAGATTTTGACAAATACAGTTTTGAGACATCGTCTGATTTGGATTCTTATTTTAAAATGTATTCACTTACTAAGAACAGCCAGGATTGAGTTTTCTGATCAGCTGGGGTTCTTCAGAGATATTTTGCCAATAACTCATTTGCCTTGGGTTGGACAAATACTAGAATTCCGCTCCCTGGGGAAAAAAACCATCAGTTCCGCTTTTCATCACTCCTCCAGAAAACAACAACAACATTCCTATCTCCTCCAGAAAACACTTTCCTTTTGGGTAGGACCTATTGTTCAAAATGGCTGCAAGCACTAGTTTGGAAGATATACATGACTTGTCAGTTGGCCAGCTGCATTCAGAAGTATCCAGAATGTACCCAGACTGTTTCTGCTAAACTCTAGGCGTTACTGTATCAATGTATAATCACAACCAGTTATTGTTTTCACCTGTGGTTCTTCAGTGAATTCAATAGCATAGATAAACTATATAAGTTGCAAGCAGCTGGCCATTATTAACATTCACAAAATGCAGAGCAATATTTTAAAATAGAGCTAGTGTTGGCAGCAGGCTTATTTATAAGTAATGAAATATTAAAATCCATATAAATCCTATGGTGAGTGGCTAGTAACAATCAATCCATTATATCATTGATTGGTCTTGCATTTACCACTAGTGCCTTAATGGCCATTCCCACTGTAGCCTTTGTCTCTACATTAGTTATGAATGGGCAGCCTGCTCCCTTTCTCCCATTCATGTGTGTGCATGCTCACTAGAGTGGAAGCTGAGAATTTTAGGATTAGCAGCTCCCCAACTTCTTTTATGGGTAAGAACATGCTTAACTGAATGGGAGGCAGGCAACAATGAAGCACACAGATCTGACCATTAGTTCATCAAGCTGAGGGACAGGACAAAAAGCTTATACATTCTGGTGATTTGTTAGTTGCTTGAAAATATCGAGGAGCGCTATACTATGTGAACAATATGTGCTGCTAGTTTCTTCTACCTAGTCTTCAATACATCTGTTCTCAAATATCTGCTTATACCTTGTAACATCTCTGACATACAGAGAATAATGGATTGCTGCTGGGGGGGCATTCTAGGAAATAACCGGTCCCTCGGCCCTACCCCAGGACCTTATAGATTTTTTTGTGGAAAATAGACTATGGCCAATCTATCCAACACCCGAAGAAGGGGCTGTCAGGGTATCGACGCTTCCCTCTAGCCAGTCTCCAAACAGGGAAGTGGAGGAATAACCAAATTCTTCCAAGACTTCCAAGTCCCAGACCCTATCATCCCTGTCAACTGTTTCGGGTGTAATAACCTCCACTAAAACTTCCCCTTCCCATTCGGAATCCTCCCCGGTGGAGGAAATTAAAACATATTTGAATTTCTCCCCAGAAATTCAACAGCAAGTCCTATCTAACCTGAAATGACACACAGCGGGATTATTAAAAAGACTAAAATTAGAAGGAAACTCTGAAACTAACGCTACTCGGCGACTATCCAACCGAGTGGCTATAATAAAAATGCTGTTCGTTTCCCCCAAACTGGGCGTGACCATTCGTGCTAAAGTTCACAAGGCCCAGAAAGAATTAAAGGGGGCAAGACAAAAAGAATGTGAAGCGGTCAAAAATATCCCCTTGCGTAAACTTCCCGGGATAAATCATCATGGCCATGGAACTATGGTAACTGTTCATGCTCCCTGGACCCCCGCTGACTTATTTCACTTAATTGACACATTCCCCAAAATTAGGGAAGATCCTGTCAAATTTCAAGAACAATTGGCACAAGTTTTCCGTTGTTATAATCCTCCTTGGGCAGAGTCCAAAAGTTTGTTGGTAGGTGATTTTGTAGCAAGAGGGGAGGGACTTACCGGAGGAGTGCCGTTGGTTCTTTTGGTTTAGAAAAATATGAGCGTGTTATGGAAGTTTAGTATTAATAGCAGGAGCATTGTTACGCATGTGAACCAGATGGAGGGTATGACCCATTTCCGCACCATGGCCAACTCTTTTATTTTTGCAGCTGGGTTGGTCATGGTGGTAGAGAGCCAGTGGGCACTAGGCTCTCCACTGGACTTTGGAGAGGCATTATTATGGCCTTGTGTATGCTAAATTTGCACCCATAGCCCAAAACACACAAAACATGGGTTCCCGGTATTTGGTGTTCCCCACAATAACTCCAAAACTCTTTAAAAAAGTAAAACGTCTCTGTCCACCCTTGGTACTTCTTACCGTAACTCCTCACTAAACACCAAAGGTTACCAAAGGTGTACCCCCCCACCTTTGTCTGGTATATTAACCCCCCCAAAAAAAAATTACTTTATGTGTTAAAGTCAGTCAAACATTAAAAACCACCCCAGTAAAAACTACCCAAAATTACCAGTATATATTAAATTATTTAAAAAAAAACAAAAAAACCTGTAAGTTGTTTGGTTCCCCTGCAAACAAAACCTGATGTAAAAACTTTCATTGCCATTCCTACTTAATCCAATTAAGTGGCACCACCATCCACTTATTTAATAATAAATAAATTCTTAAGCCAAATTCTTCCCTTTGCAGCAATAACACCAACCTCCTGTTAAATAACACCCCGGCTTCCACCCTATGGGCCAGTTTGGTATGCAAAAATACCTCCAATAATAAATCTGGTATTTAAAAGGGCACTTGTAAGGCACTTGCATAATAACAATGGACACACCCGATGTGTCCCTCTATAGTTATGGCCAGATTTTCCAAAAAGGTCAACTGCCAGTACTCCCCATTTAGACACCTAAATAAGATGGTGAGATTTTCAGAAGCGTTAAGCCGCCTTCAGCTTCCATTGTCCTCAGTGACAGCTGAAAATCTGGCCACTTTATTTAAGTGCCTAAATGGGAGCTGAGCTGTTTGGAATATCTGGATCTTTACTTAGCAGAGATGCATCCCAAGAAATTTCTTTTTTTTACCCAAAATAGAAGGTTAAAGGTGAGTCTTATACGGGTAAATGAGCACTTGAAGTTAATACTTCAGTGCTTGAAATTGCTGCAGCCAGCTGCAAGATATGTAACAGTTCTTTTAAATCATCACCGCTGTCAGTTAGCAAATGCCATGGTGTAAAGTTTACATGCTCTTTCTGTTAGAAAGTCAAGCACTAGAGCTACTCTACTTAAGGAACTGTCAGCGCTCTGTTCCATTATCAGACTTTTCCTGTAGCATTAGAAGGATATTAATATCCTAGCTGTTTTGAATCTTATTGCATTGAAATTGCTACACAGATTGTCAGCAGAGATGGAGTTGGTTTATGTTTTACAAAACGAAGTCCAAGCTCTTTTGATCTAGTGCTTGATTTTAAAATATAAAATTCTCAGAGTAGCAGGTGCTTTCCTGCCTTCTAGATTAAAAATAGTTAGATCAGTTATGTCAGATGACACACTGCAATCAGCTGGAAAATGAAATGTAGTCATAGATTTGGTGCTTGGAAATCATCCAGATATTCAGATTTGAAAACACTCTCAGTAGAAACCTTGTAAATGCATTGTGAACCTTGATAGATACAGTACTTCTTGTTTTTCATGGTAGCATATCCTGGATATTTCAGACTGCATCATGGAACATCTTGATGCTGCTATCATCTGAGATGATCTATTTATTCATTTGATGAACTTGGCTTTACCCGTAACATTATTATGTAATTACCAGCCCTGTATGACTATGTAAGACTGTGCTTTCTGTGTAATAAGCCTTGGCATATTTACTTTCACAATGATCAGGAATAAGTAGTAATGTTTTATTGAAATGACTGGAATGGTTGATTTCAATGGAACTTTGGATAACAGTACATAATACAGAGTGCTAGCATGCTAGTCATGCTGCTACCGAAAAAAACATCCATTGTAGGAGTACTTAGTCAAGGGCCTGGAAATAATAACAATTCTAGACTGAGATAACAGGACGATCAGCGAGTTATCTTAAGTGCCTGTACACAAATGCAAGAAGCCTGGGAAACAAGCAGGGAGAACTGGAAGTCCTGGCACAGTCAAGGAATTATGATGTGACTGGAATAACAGAGACTTGGTGGTGCTCAGAACTCCAGTATGAAACTGCAGAAAAACCTGAGAGTCTCTGGATTAAGTTTAAAAGTATGAGCAACAAGGGTGATGTCGTGGTGGGAGTCTGCTATAGACCATCAGACCAGGGGGATGAGGTGGATGAGGCTTTCTTCCGGCAACTAACAGAAGTTACTAAATCACAGGCCCTGGTTCTCCTGGGAGACTTCAATCACCCTGATATCTGCTGGGAGAGCAATACAGCGGTGCACAGACAATCCAGGAAGTTTTTGGAAAGTATAGGGGACAATTTCCTGGTGCAAGTACTGGAGGAACCAACTAGGGGCAGAGCTCTTCTTGATCTGCTGCTTACAAACCAGGAAGAATTAGTAGGGGAAGCAAAAGTGTATGGGAACCTGAGAGGCAGTGACCATGAGATGGTCGAGTTCAGGATCCTGACACAAGGAAGAAAGGAGAGCAGCAGAATATGGACCCTGGACTTCAGAAAAGCAGACTTTGACTCCCTCAGGGAACTGATGGGCAGGATCCCCCGGGAGAATAACATGAGGGCGAAAGGAGTCCAGGAGAGCTGGCTGTATTTTAGAGAATCCTTATTGAGGTTGCAGGAACAGACCATCCCAATGTGTAGAAAGAATAGTAAATATGGCAGGCAACCAGTTTGGCTTAACAGTGACATCCTTGCTGATCTTAAACACAAAAAAGAAGCTTTCAAGAAGTCGAAGATTGGACAAATGACCAGGGAGGAGTATAAAAATATTGCTCAGGCATGCAGGAGTGAAATCATGCTTTGAGTTGCAGCTATCAAGAAATGTTAAGAGTAACAAGAAGGGTTTCTTCAGGAATGTTAGCAACACGAGGAAGGTCAAGGAAAGTGTGGGCCCCTTACTGAATGAGGGAGGCAACCTAGTGACAGAGGATTTGGAAAAAGCTAATGGACTCAGTGCTTTTTTTGCCTCTGTCTTCACAAACAAGGTCAGCTCCCAGACTGCTGCACTGAGCAGCACAGCATGGGGAGGCGGTGACCAGCCCTCTGTGGAGAAAGAAGTGGTTCAGGACTGTTCAGAAAAGTTGGACGAGCACAGTCCATGGGGCTGGATGTGCTGCATCCTAGGGTGCTAAAGGAGTTGGCAGATGTGATTGCAGAGCCATTGGCCATTATCTTTGAAAACTCATGGTGATCAGGGAAGGTCCTAGATGACTGGAAAAAGGCTAATGTAGTGCCCATCTTTAAAAAAGGGAGGGAGGAGGATCCAGGGAACTACAGGCCAGTCAGCCTCACCTCAGTCCCTGGAAAAATCATGGAGCAAGTCCTCAAGGAATCAATTCTGAAGCACTTAGAGGAGAGGAAAGTGATCAAGAACAGTCAGCATGGATTCACCAAGGTCAAGTCATGCCTGACTAACCTAATTGCCGTCTATGAGGAGATAACTGGGCCTGTGGATGAGGGGAAAGCACTGGATGTGTTATTCCTTGACTTTAGCAAAGGTTTTGATATGGTCTCCCACAGTATTCTTGCTGGCAAGTTAAAGAAGTATGGGCTGGATGAATGGACTATAAGATGAATAGAAAGCTGGCTAGATCGTCGGGCTCAATGGGTAGTGATCAATGGCTCCATGTCTAGTTGGCAGCCAGTATCAAGCGGTGGTGAAACACTGGAATGGGTTACCTAGGGAGATGGTGGAATCTCCTTCCTTAGAGGTTTTTAAGGTCAGGCTTGACAAAGCCCTGGCTGGGATGATTTAATTGAGGATTGGTCCTGCTTGGTCCTGTTTTGAGCAGGAGGTTGGACTAGATGACTTCCTGAGATCCCTTACAACCCTGATATTCTATGATTCTTTGATAACAGACAACAACCCACCTGTCTCTTCCATCCTATTGCCATCTCCTGACTCACACCTGCACAGGCAGCCCCAAATCTATGTGGATGACCATTTGTGCCCATGCAGAGCTTCATGGAATTGGACAATATGGAACAGTCCTAGGACTGTATATCCTCTTGTCCGATTTGGTTTGCACAGACAAACTGTCTTCTGTATTTATGTTGCATTTGCTGATGGGAATGGAGAAAGAAATTTTTTAAGGGATCAAATTTGTGAATTTTGGTAAAGATCTCAAGCTTCATGTGCAAATCTAAATTAAAAAACCTATGGTTTTGCCATTCCAGAAATTCACCTAGTGAGAATATTATACAGTTAAAACAAAAAACTGCATAAAAGGACAGTGGACTACAAGAATAATTGAGTTGCTGGTGCATCTTATGGGATAATAATCTTCTTTCAGCAGCTTGGGCAGGTGTCTCTCTACATGTTATTTTACTCAGTCCCAGTGAAATGAATAGAGTACTGCACCATTGATTTCAATGACATTTTATGTATCAAGAAGAATATGCAATAATATTACAAAGACACTGTCTACTAAAGAAAAGGAGAGTTATTTGTGTGTTACACATGACTCAGCAAAACTCAGATTTCAAAACTCGTTCAGACAGCTGCTCATTTGGGGATTCTTCCTGCTCCCATTAAAGTCAGGTCTTTAGTAAGACAGCTTGCTATACATTTGGGGTTAGGAATGTTTACTTCCCTTCAATGGTTGATATGCAACAGAAACTGCAACTCTTCTGTGGTGAAAGGAGCCCTTTAATAATTAATTTTAAATAAGTAATTAATTTTAATTGGTGTTTAAATTAATGTAATATTACATAATTTGAAATAATTTCTGAAGTCCTAGCTCAAACACATTAATCAATTTAACCAATTCAAATTTAAAACACCATCATTCTCTTTCCATCCCATAATTATTCTTGGGACAGAGAAGCAGCAAGGTTATTGCTGGGCAGAGAAGACACACCCTCTCTGCCTCTCCTTACTACAAAATCTCTCAATTTTGCCTGTATTCCCTATTTCCTTCCCTCCCATCCCTTGGTTGAGATGAGGAGATTATTTCTCTTTTCCCACACTCCCCCAGCTCGCATGCCCTCCCTTATCTGGTAGTCTGCCCTTTTCCCACAGCAGACCAGTGGCGAGTACTCTGCTCGTCATAAGAAATCCCTTTCCAAATCATAGAAACCTTTGAATCTAGAAACTTAGGCTGATGATCTCTTGACAGCAGCCTTTCTCGTGAGCTTCCTTCCAGTTTCTGGCTGAGCCAGAAATAACATGAAAACAGCTTTACTCCTGGTATTTTGGCCTTTCCATTAAATTAACCAAGAGTTAGTTCAGGTTCTGTTCATATTTTCATGTGAATATTTATTTTACCTGACCTGATCTGCCCTTTCCTAGTTAAATCACCTTGTATGTGATAACAGTGACATTTCATGGGACAAACTTTTAAAGTTATTTGGGTACCTAAATATGCAGATAGGGAGATGCCTAACTCCCTTAGGCACTTTTGGAAATCTCACTATGTGCCCATCTGCCTCTTTAGTTCCTAAGTACCATTACAAATCAGGCTCAAATACAAAAAGGAGACTGCATTTAAAACAGCAGGATATAACTTAGAACAAGTAATAACTGACATTCTTTCCTTAACTCTTAAATATAACCATTTGTATCTTCTCCTGTTTTTGCAGGTCAAATATTAAATACTACCACTCCATCTCCCTCTTGCATACACAGCACTGCCAACTCTAGTCTTAACACAAGTCTCACTATATTTGGTGGGTTTCTTAAAGCTACAGCTCCTGATTCATGTGATTACATGAGATTCTCAGCTTTCATTTCAAAACAATCAAAATATTTCCAGTCCTCATGGTTTTGAAGAAAAGCTGGAAAATGTGATCCAAGTGCTGTCCTAAAGGCTCAGAAATCAAATAAAAAAGAACCCTAAATTTCTTTTTTAAAAACCTCATGATTTTGTAAGCCATGTCTGATTCATGATTTTTGAGCACTTGGTGTTGGTATAGGACATCTTCCGAGATTAGTGCATGGACTAAAAAGTATATGCTGCTGCTGAAATGCACAGTCACACTGGGCAAGTTCAGGGCAAAATAGCATCTTTAACTCTGAATGTCATTGTATTTGGCCTTTTACGTTTCATTCTGTCATTTGAACATAAGGAAAATGGGCCATGAGTAGGTTTGAGGATTTTTTTGGGCTGTTTGTTTAATAGTTTTAATAGTATAGAACTCAAAATAGCACAGGCCTGATTTACTTTAGAATAACATTAAGGGGCTTATTCACAGAATTACAAGCCATAAGCGTGAGAAAATTGCATAATTTAAGAACATAATAACTGTAATCATTAGAACATCAAAGGTCACTGGGTCCATCAATACTGTTTCTTCATTTCCCTCACTTCCATTCCTCTGCATGAACAGTATGACTTTATCCGTTCCATTCCCTCATTAAAGCATCTGCCCCCTCTCAAACATAAGTTAATGCATTGTTCCCTTTTCTTAATTGCATAACACAATCAGTTTACCTAAAGTTCTCCATTTTTAATACCAGTGTTGTAATGTATCAATCCTTGCTTCTGTGTTCACTTTTTTAATCTGAAAATTTTTACAAGTATGGAGTTGCGCCTTGAGTTCAAAACTGATTTTTTTTAACTTTCTCTAACAAATTATTGCTTAGTGAGCTATGAAGCCCTATCATAATAGAAAGAAGTTTAATTTTCTCTTTCTTTCTTCACAGCTCAACTATACTAAGCATGTCAAATAAATTTCTGTGTTTTATGTGCACGTGCACACACACACACCCACCTTACTCTTGTACAGCTGAGGCCAGGGAGTGTCACTTGCCCAGGTTACACTTGATTCATGTCAACACGAAACGAGGCTAGTCTGAATGTGGGCCATGGGTCTTTCATCTAATTCTTGGTGCAGGTTGCCATTTTTCTGTGAAAAATCTTTCTCCATAACATGATATTCCATTGTAATAGCAAGCCATGTTCAGTTTCCTCTGAGTCAGCAGTGCCTCTAATACACACTGGGAGGTTATGCAAGTGAGGTATTGGATGCTCTCTCACAGCATTGCACCAGCAGCTGAGAGCTTCTCCTCCTGTACTACATAGGATTCTGCAAAGTTTGCATACTTTCTAAGACCTACAAGATCAGTGAAAATCTATGAAACTAGGTACTTATGGCCTTAGGCCTTCATCACTTCAGTATTTGAGTATCATACCTGTCTTGTATGGAAGTATTATTACCCGAGTTGCTCCCAGGAAGTGTATTATACAGGAAGTTTGTGGCCAAGCCATGGATCAAACATGGATCTCCAGAGTCTCAAGTCAGCCTCATATCCACTAACCCATCCTTCTTACCTAGAACTGGTTGTTGTCTGGAACCCAGACTGTCTATTAACTTGAAACATACTACTTTGTTTTTCATTATTCTGAAAACCCATACCTTCTCAAAATAGTTTAACAGAGAATGTTATGAAAGCACCAACCAATCTTGATTAGCTGATGTAGTGATGTTGTTCAAGGACAATATCACTCTGTGAGTGGCATTTCTGCATCTGATGTCAAACCATGCACTTCTTCCAAGTTCCAAATGGAACTGAGTGGGTATAGCTGGTGTTTCGGAGGAACTCACTAGACACATTGTTTTTCTGCAGACTCTAACTCTAATAATAATTGTAATGCAATATCCATTGCTTTATACTATAAACCTTTTTCAGTTCAACTCAGCACACTATTTGTCTTTTTTACTGCATCTGCACCTGAACATTTTACCCAAGGCTTTAGGGATTTTCTGAAAACTTTCTCACATATTCTAAACAGTCAGCATCAGATCCCCGCTTTTAGTTCTTTGCTCTAAGATTCATTCTATATGCACAAACTGAATTTCTTTTTGTGAGTCCTAAGTTCTTCTGTATTTGGTTGCATTGTTCACTATGTGCAAGACATCTTAATTTAGCATCATTCTACCATTTAGAAACACAAATATACAGGTTTATCAGGGAGAAGCAGTTTGTAGCTAGGATGTATCTGTGCCTTGGAATCGCTAACTCCTTGGTGCCATAACCAGATGGGCATAAATTAGAGCAGTTCTCAAATGGTCTCATTCTCATGATCAGCACAGTCCTCGGCTGGCTCCAAGCCAGAGTATATGCATGCATGCGTGTGTGTAAATCTAGCATAAAGCTGCCTTTGCCTCACTCCCAATCTCTCCTGAGCTGCTCATACTCACCCGGATCGGGAGCTCAGTTAGTATATATTATTTGTATTCAGGAAGTGCCAAAAGGCCCCAACCAGGATCAGGGTGTTAGGTATTGGACAACCAGCTTGGAAGAACTTGCCCTGAAGAACTTATAGTACAGTCTAATTTAAGACCAAATATAAAAAACATGAGTATGATAAACAATAGGGAAGAAGGGGAGAGAGGAGAAGGCAACAGTAATAAATTCATGCAGTTGCATAGTCTAATTATGTTCATAAGGCCAAGAGGGGGATAAGCAAGGAGGCAGGGTGGGAGGATGTTTTCCATATGCATTTGATACCCAGCTGTATGTCTCTGTCTTGTCCAATGCTCATTATGCTATTCTGTGCCTCAGTCACTGTCTAGTTCAGACTAGGGCATACATGAGAATAAGCTGACTAAAATGCAACCCAGGCAAGACTGAGGTCACAATGGCAGGTTGGAGAAAGCAGCTGGAGGAGGTAATATCAGCCCATTGACTAAATGCTATGTCTGCCATTAGTTACTAGGGTTTGCAACTTAACAGTGATTTTAGATGCCCAACTGCAGTTTGACAATCACACTGTAACAGTAACCTAGTCCATTTTTTACCATTTGAATATGACTAGTAAGCTGCAATCTTTTCTTTTGGCTGTAAACCTTGCCACTGTTAGCCAGGCATTTGTTACCTCAAAACTAGGCTATGCAATGTGCTCTGCATGGGGCTAAACCTTAAAACCATTCAGAGACTGAAGCTAATGCAGAATGCAGCGGCTCACTCACTGAGAGAGGTATTTCTCTGGAAGCACATGATAACAGCGCTCTGGGATCTGCACTGGCTGACCATTGTTTTCCAGCTGGAGTTTAAAGTGTTGGTTATGACCTATGAGCAGCTAAAAGGCCTGAGACCAGCCTCCGTGAAGGATCACCTCTCTTCTCTTGGCAGACTGCCACAGCTGCATAGGCACCTTTTCAATTACTTTAAATCTAAATAAAATTTAATGAGTAACTATGCACAGAGGTGATTGGTTCCAAATCACTTACAAGTTTGTGTGTGTTGTTCAATATAAATAAATATAAGCTATCACAAGCTGCACTTCAGCCTACCTGTCATTAGTTGGCTAGGTTACAGAATAAAGTCATGAAGAAGGATTGAAAATAAGAGAGGGTAGAGGCTTTACAGTCTAGACCTGGGAATCACCAACATCACAAGGATGACACATAATCAGAAAGAAGAGATAAAGTAGAAAATGTACCTGAGGACTATTCTTGCTGTAAGCGAATTTGGGGGATTTGATGTAGATAAAGTGATGTGTGTGAGTGGTGCATGTCACAGATCAATCTTGTTAATAATTGAATCTTCAGCAGCCATTGTCTGAATATTCAGTCATTCTCCTCGTTTAAGTTATCTTCTGTTGGAAAGTGAAGTGGATTGGACACACAGATGGCAAGCAATCGGTAAACTTGGGGGTTGTGCCGTATGATTGGAGGATTGCTAATGTAGTTCCTATTTTTAAGAAAGGGAATAAAAGTGATCCGGGTAATTATAGGCCTGTTAGCTTGACGTCTGTAGTATGCAAGGTCTTGGAAAAAATTTTAAGGGAAAAAGTAGTCAAGGACATAGAGGTCAATGGTAATTGGGACGAATTGCAACACGGATTTACTAAAGGTAGATCGTGCCAAACCAATCTGATCTCCTTCTTTGAGAAGGTGACGGATTACTTAGATAAAGGAAATGCGGTAGATATAATTTACCTAGATTTCAGTAAGGCGTTCGACACGGTTCCACACGGGGAACTGTTAGTCAAATTGGAAAAGATGGGAATGAATATGAAAGTTGTAAGTTGGATAAGGAACTGGTTAAAGGGGAGACTCCAGAGGGTCGTATTGAAAGGTGAATTGTCAGGCTGGAAGGAGGTCACTAGTGGAGTCCCTCAAGGATCGGTTTTGGGACCGATCTTATTTAACCTTTTTATTACTGACCTTGGCACAAAGAGCGGGAATGTGCTAATAAAGTTTGCGGATGACACGAAGCTGGGGGGTATTGCTAACACGGAGAAGGACAGGGATACTGTTCAGGAAGATCTGAACCACCTTGTAAACTGGAGTAATAGAAACAGGATGAAATACAATAGTGAAAAGTGCAAGGTTATGCATTTAGGAACTAATAATAAGAATTTTGGATATACGTTGGGGCGCATCAGTTGGAAGCGACGGAGGAGGAGAAGGACCTTGGGGTTGCTGGTTGATAGCAGGATGACTATGAGTCGCCAATGTGATACGGCTGTTAAAAAAGCAAATGCGATTTTGGGATGCATCAGGCGGGGTATTTCCTGCAAGGATAAGGAGGTGTTAGTACCGTTATACAAGGCGTTGGTGAGACCCCATCTGGAATACTGTGTGCAGTTCTGGTGTCCCATGTCAAGAAGGATGAATTCAAACTGGAACAGGTTCAGAGACGGGCTACAAGGATGATCCGAGGAATGGAAAAACTGCCTTATGAAAGGAGACTCAAAGAGCTTGGCTTGTTTAGCCTGGCCAAAAGAAGGCTGCGGGGGGATATGCTTGCTCTATATAAATATATCAGGGGGGTTAACGTTAGGGAGGGAGAGGAATTATTTAAGTTTAGTACTAATGTAGGCACGAGGACGAATGGGTATAAACTGGATATTAGGAAGTTTAGACTTGAAATTAGACGAAGGTTTCTAACCATTAGGGGAGTGAAGTTCTGGAACAGCCTTCCGAAGGAAGTAGTCGGGGCAAAGACTTTCCTGGCTTTAAGACAAAGCTTGATAAGTATATGGAGGGGATGTTATGATAGGATTGTTAATTTGGGCAATTGATCTTGGATTACCACCAGATAGGTCTGCTCAATGATCTGCGGGGAGATGTTGGATGGCATGGGAACTGAGTTACTGCAGAGAATTCCTTCTTGGGTGCTGGCTGGTGAGTCTTGCCCACATGCTCAGGGTTTAGCTGATCGCCATATTTGGGGTCGGGAAGGAATTTTCCTCCAGGGCGGATTGGCAGGGGCCCTGGAGGTTTTTCGCCTTCCCCTGCAGCGTGGGGCACGGGTCGCTTGCTGGTGGTTTCTCTGCAGTTTGAGGTCTTCAAACCAGTTTTGAAGATTTCAATAACTCGATCCTGGGATAGGGGTTGTTATAAAATTGGATGGGTGGGGTTCTGTGGCCTGCCTTGTGCAGGAGGTCAGACTAGATGATCAGATTGGTCCCTTCTGACCTATGAGTCTATGAGTCTATGAGTCTAAGATATTTGCCTTTTAACTACAGCCATAGTGAACGTCTCACCTTGATTGTGCATTCTGTCAGACAAGAACTAGAAGGCTCTCTTTCTGCTGCAAATACACTCCATGTGATGAAAAATCTAAGACCTTAAACTGGAGTTTTTTGCACTGGAATAAATATGGTGATATAACTAAAGCAGTGCAAACCTCTAGTGAAAATAGCAAAGAGTCCTGTGGCACCTTATAGAATAACAGACATATAGGAGCATGAGCTTTCGTGGGTGAATACCCACTTCGACTCTTTGCTGCTTTTACAGATCCAGACTAACACGGCTACCCCTCGGACATTCTAGTGAAAATGTGCTGCAGCCATATAAAAAGTGACTTCCGTGAGTGGAGTCTATCTTGGTGTCAAACCCTTATCCAAGGAACTTTTTACCTCAGTGCAGTGTTTTCGTTAGGGGTTTGCAGGGGTATAGCTACATCAGTGTAGCTATGAAGGTGTCAAAATCTCCAGTGTAAAGAAGGCCTTCAAAGACCCTGCTTTCTGCCACAAAGGAAGCAGATTCCTTTTGAAAGGTATGGTGGTGTTAATTGGTTTATATCCAACTGATGCATGTATTCACTTTAAAAGGATAACCTCCTTACATAAATTTAAAGAGGTTGTTTGAAATAGGAGAACACTATTTGAAATGGCATCTTTGCAAATTAGGAGGAAATTGAAAAGGGTTAATGTATTTGATCAAATACATTGTGTCCTAGAAATATAATTGAAAAATGTTGTCTCTTTGAACTGTCAGATGAGGTGATCCTCAATAAGCAACATGCTAATAAAGACTTTTAACTCCTAGTCTGATAAAGCCATCAGACATGCTTAAACAGAAGATCTTCAGTTACACATAGAGCTGAAAGCTATGAATCAGATAGTGAACCCATTACTTGTACTGGTGAGCAATTACTCATTTAAGGAGTTCTAGTGAAGTCCCAACATTAGTAAAGGGTTCACATATCTAGCACTGTGGAGGTACACCTTTCTGAAACATTGGCTATGGCAAAGGAAGAAGCAGATACAATGCTTTTGGAGTGAGGGAGAGAAGCCAACCTTAATATACAATTGGTCCTCAAAGGGCAGTATCATAGCTAGTGATGCTTATCAGCTGGTTGAAAAATCCAATTTTATTTCTGTGAAAAAATTCAGATGAAGCAAATTCATTCAAAATGTTTTCTGGAAAATATAATTTTTATGAAAAAATTCAAAACAAAATACAAATGTGTGTTTCATATTGAAGTGACATTTTTGCTTCATTCAAGTGCTCAAAAACCCAAATGAAATAAAAATGTCAATTTGAATACAAAATATTTGTTTTTATTTTGAATTGACGTTTTGTTTCACAATTAAACAATGTTCATTTTTACAAAATTCTTCATTCAAAAATCAAAACAATTGAAATCTTTTAATGAAAATGAATTTTTCAATAAAAAATTGTTGAATTTTTTAATCAGCTTTAATGCTCATCACAATGGTTTTAGTCTACTGTAATTATTATACTCAGCTTTATTTTATTTTCTGTGATTATTCTCTTCATTTTCAATCCCATGCCAAATCTATTTATCTTTATTCAGGATAACTAGAGTTAGTAACAGAAAATATTTGTTTGGAGATGATGAATATTCTCAGATGCTCATGAGGGAAGGAACCTGAGATCTGACATTCAGGAAGATGGAAGCAGAGCAGAAGAACTCTGAGCAGACAAGCAAAGTAAATGGACTGCAAGACCCCGCCTCAAAAGTTGGTGGGCATGTAGAAAACAGGAAGACCTGCTAGTTGTGGTTACATTCCCCATTCCATCGAAGAAATCAGAATTTTTCAAATGCTTGACCTTTAGCAAGAAATCACATTCAAAACAAGCTCAATTGTAAAGATTGCATTCTGAACATAAGCCACTTAACTGCAGTTGAACAGGAAACTGTCTCCCCGTCCTATGAGAATTTTCAAGATTTCAAAACTTTTCCTGGACAAATTGGGGCAAAACTGCAAAATCTTGAAACATTTCACAAAATGATAATCCAAAAAAAAATTGGATTGGATCACTCAAAATATTTTGTTTCAATAACTTCAAAATATTTAATTTCAATGTTGGCCTTTTAAAATTCTTTTAACTTCATTTATGGTAAACTAATGAAAATTTCAAAACAAAAATAATAGTGTATAACTGGAAAACTAGTTTGTTTTGACAATTTTAAACCAAATGGGGAGATTCATCTAAATAACTCTTTCCTGCAAACAGTTTTGATTGTTGAGAAATCAACACTTTCGGTTTAAAAATGTTACATTGGAAAATTCCAGTTCAGCTCTACACTTAACCTCCCTCTGGCACAATTTACCGTTCTGTAAAGACACAAGTGTTACCAAGTTTAATTAATGTTTGTAAAGCACTTTAAGAGCCTTTGATAAAATGTTCTTATACAACAGCAAAATATATTTTTCTGTTGTGTAGTAACATGAACTTTGCAGGTTCATGAATGTATCAGAGGCACGTATTGTAGAGAGCATCTAAATTTCCCTTTATTGCATTTGTTGTTTTCAAAATGTAGCAGAGGGAAGAAGGAAATAGGGCCAAAAAGAGAGGATATCTGAAACATTAAAATAGCAATTTTATTTTGGCTTATTGAAAAGAAATATATTCTGGGGGCAATGAATGAGAGGCATTTTCAGACCCAAAACAGCAAGTATACGTTTTCATAGGAACATAGGCCCTATATGACTAGAAGGGACCTCTTGAATCTTGTCTAGTACCCTGCTATCACAGCAAAGAGTCCTGTGGCACCTTATAGACTAACAGAAGTATTGGAGCATGAGCTTTCATGGGTGAATACCCACTTCATCAGATGCATGTAGTGGAAATTTCCAGAGGCAGGTATATATATGCAAGCAAGAATCAGGCTGAAGATAATGAGGTTAGTTCAATTAGGGAGGATGAGGCCCTCTTCTAGCAGTTGGGGTGTGAACACCAAGGGAGGAGAAACTGTCTTTACTGGAATTTAGGCTTAAATTTATTCATTCATTTCATTGCTTTGCTTTGTCTTTTTCATAAAATGTCTGAAAGGTTGAGAAAGGAAGAGAGAGGGGTAAAGCCAAGGACATAGCTTGAGGAATGAATGTTCATGTCTCAAATAAATAACAGTCATATTTTGAACTTTTTCTGCTTTTTTTCAGCCCAATAATAGTATAGCATTTTAAAATGCTTAATTGATTTGTGTCCTATAGTACTAATTGAGGTTGCTGTACTGTACATTATTTAGATTTGTGACTATCAAGCAGGGAAAGTGAATTTGTTCCTTAAGTAATTCGTTCTCTGATATTCCTCCAACTCTGGTAAATCCATCATCCAAACCTATTATTTACTCCATGATGACAACAATGGCATATGGAGTCTGAGGGCCCAATCTAATTTAAATAAAACAAAACAGAGTTGACTGCAGTCACCTTTATCTCTGTGCTGACAGTGCAACCCATGAAAACTACTGGCTCTAGCCTGTCTCTCTCCATCTCGACGAAGCTGCTCCAATCAAGCTGAAGCACTGCATGCAGAAACCTACAATATATAGGCCCCATAAAGATAAATCATGAAAAGCTATACTTGAGCTATCAGAGTTACTGTCTATGTCTAATGATAGAAAACAGATTGCTTGTATTAATATTAATATTGTTAAGGTTTCCGTTTGTTTGAAAAGCGTCAGTGATTATTCATTATTTCATGTAAGGAATGTTCAACACATGGAGCCAACCTTTAAGCAGTGAGTAAACTGTTGTCTGCCTTTCTTCTATCCTATAAATTTAGATAAATTTCTTGTATGGCATGAGAAGAAGTAAGTGTACAATTTCTAGCCAACAGAAGTAGCAAAAATTATCTTTATACACTGCACTGAAAGTGTACACCTAATCTGCAATGCAGTGTGTTGGTACCTCAAACTGTTTATTAAAAAAACCAAGTCTGTGACAATCTCTTCATTCTCCTTTAATTATAATTCTACCTTCAAAAAGTGAAGCAACTTTTAGAATTAACACCTTTCTTTCATATGTCCATAGCAATTATTCTTACTCAGTTTGTGCTGATTCTGGTCACATACTCCACCATTTGATTACCTTTGATGGGTTACTTTGTAAAATATACCACACAACAGCTGACATGACACAGTAGTAAATCATAACTTTATGATAACCATTCACAACTCAAAGAGCTCTCCTAAACTGCAGAGAAAAACTTGTGAAAATGTCTGCTAGAGCCTTGTCAATGTCCGTGCCTTTTTCTCTGCTCATCATTGAGAAATCTTGTAGGATTTGGTTTGCAGCCTTTACATTTTGAACAGTCTTTAACCTTATTTATAATTGTTCAGGTACTCTACTTTCTGCTTATCTCATAATTCCCCATTTCCAGCTCTCAATCACAGATGGATTTGTTGTTGTTTTATCCTGTCTCTTATTCTCATTATTATTTTTTCATGAATTAACCATTTCATCATTTTTCTCATGAAAAAATATTTGTAAAAAGTTCAGCTGTTCTGTTATGTTTCATGTGCATGATTATTAACCTCTTTTGTTAAGCTTGTTTTACATATTATTTGATATATAAAATATGTCCTTATACTTTTCATGTTGTGCAATACATCACTATGATTTGAAAGGGCATTCTGCTTATTGACATTTGTGTCCCCAATAATCAAATTTTATAAAATATATACTTATAAATGTTTTTGTGGTGCATGTGTTATATAAACACATTGTGTATATACACACAAATATATTTTATTTGTATATATATGTGTGTATATGCACACATACACATACCCCCCTCAAAAACCCATTTCAATTATATAAGTCATATATACAGAATTTACAGACATGGTTTCACTTGTATGTAATACTGTATATAAAAGGCCAATTCTTCTGTTGATCTCAAGCCAGTCTTCAGTTTTACATGCCCACCTTTTCCTTGTGATTGCACCACTAAATGTAAATAACTCATGCAAAGCAGGCTGCTGAGCACAAATACCTGTTTCCACATGCAAAATGGATGCCTGTTCACTTTTGCAAGCTTGCTACATATGAGAACAGGACTCAATTTAGACTCTGAATTTAGCCCCCAAAGTGTACTCTGGTTTACTTTTAACTATTTCTGAGTGTATCTTTTACTAAACTTTCTTGCTCAGTTTCAAATATAGATAGAATCCCTTGTGTGTATCTCCCTCTCTCAGCTGCACAAACTGAGCAGTCAGCAGCAGTGCCACCATTAGTCAAAGTCAGAGAAGCTTGCTCATGCTAGTATTTCTGTCACAGCTGTTACTATGGGTCGCAACACACTGATATGACTAAATGCCTTTCTTGGAAATGCTTTTTAGCTGTGCAAGGCTTGCTACTTTTTTCCTTCTCAGAAACAGCCTTATAAGTCTGCTGGTGAAAAGGAAAGAACAAGAAAAATATACAATAAATATCAAACTTGTTATACTCTCCTATGCAATCCTACAGTAAAGATCTGTTAACTATGCTCTATAAATACAGTATATGTTAGTTTTATATTATAACAATGTTTATAATATTTATTGTAACCCTTAAAACTTTACAGTTTTGCTTTAGATGGTGATTACATACCAAAAAAACCCCAAAATGATAGTAAAAGAATGTTAAGGTTGCAAAATCAAACAGCCGAAAGTTAGGAAAGGCTGGAATTAATTGCAACAGGAAACATTAACTCTGTCCTCTTGGGCATATGCATTATGATACAATTTTTAATTTTTCACAAGACCGCTGCCTTATTTAGTGTGCAGGAAGAATTGTGTTTACCTAATGGGTAGCTATAAAATATTTATTTTTATCTTAATTATTCAGTATGCAACCCCAGGTCTTATTTATTGCACATGACTTGAACTCCGCTCTGAACAGAGTATTATTAATTTCCTCATAGGCTTTTCTATGAAGCTCATCACCAAAGTATCTGACTAGTTCACAAATATTACTGTATTTATCTCTACAACACCTTTGTGAAGTGAAATGGTATTATTATCCCACTGAGAGACTAAGGCCAGAATCAAGTATCAGAGGGTAGCCGTGTTAGTCTGGATCTGTAAAAGCAGCAAAGAATCCTGTGGCACCTTATAGACTAACAGACGTTTTGGAGCATGAGCTTTCGTGGGTGAATACCCACTTCCTCAGATGCATGTAATGGAAAAATCCAGGGGCAGGTATATATATGTGTGCTAGCAAGCAAGCTAGAGATAACGAGGTCAGTTCAATCAGGGAGGATGAGGCCCTGTTCTAGCAGTTGAGGTGTGAAAACCAAGAGAGGAGAAACTGGTTCTGTAATTGGCAAGCCATTCACAGTCTTTGTTCAATCCTGAGCTGATGGTGTCAAATTTGCAGATGAACTGAAGCTCAGCAGTTCTCTTTGAAGTCTGGTCCTGAAGTTTTTTGCTGCAGGATGGCCACCTTAAGGTCTGCTATAGTGTGGCCAGGGAGGTTGAAGTGCTCTCCTACAGGTTTTGTATATTGCCATTCCTAATGTCTGATTTGTGTCCATTTATCCTTTTCCATAGAGACTGTCCAGTTTGGCCGATGTACATAGCAGAGGGGCATTGCTGGCATATGATGGCGTATATTACATTGGTGGATGTGCAGGTGAATGAACCAGTGATGGTGTGGCTGATCTGGTTAGGTCCTGTGATGGTGTCGCTGGTGTAGATATGTGGGCAGAGTTGGCATCGAGGTTTGTTGCATGGATTGGTTCCTGAGCTAGAGTTATTATGGTGTGGTGTGCAGTTACTGGTGAGAATATGTTTCAGGTTGGCAGGCTGTCTGTGGGCAAGGATTGGCCTGCCACCCAAGGCCTGTGAAAGTGTGGGATCATTGTCCAGGATGGGTTGTAGATCCTTGATGATGCGTTGGAGGGGTTTTAGCTGGGGGCTGTATGTGATGGCCAGTGGAGTCCTGTTGGTTTCTCTCTTGGGTTTGTCTTGCAGTAGGAGGCTTCTGGGTACACGTCTGGCTCTGTTGATCTGTTTCCTTATTTCCTCATGCGGGTATTGTAGTTTTGAGAATGTTCAAGTGTGTGCTAATTTTCGGTGTCCAATCTGAGAATCTAATTTCAACCTGAGGTACCTAAAGCTTGATTTTTCTGAGTACTTTGTTTTTCTATAGCACTATATATACTTAAGCACAGATCCCACTGAATTCAGCTACAGTTGTGAGCATTCCGAATCTTTGCAAATCAGGTCTCAGGTACCTCAAGATGGGCACCTAGAAAATGACAGAACACACCGTGCCCGCCTGTGAAAAATGTGCTGTAAGTCACCACATACAAATTCTGTATCACATATGAAATTGAGGGCAGACGCAATGAAAGAATTCAGTTCTCCAGGGTGAGACCATCCTTTCTCATCCTACAATCCCATCTCATTCACTGCACATCTTTCAGCTTCTGCATCAAATGAGATAGGGTCCTACAAACAGCAGCCTCCTGTCCAACATACTGGTACCTACTGCCCATCTACTACCGACATACCCTGATCGTTGTCCATCCTGTACACTGAATAAAGGCAGGGGTCTTTGGGGGTAAAAAATTATGTGACTATGTAATGTAATCATGTGCAGACATGACAGGGGCAAATAAAGGTTACACAGGAAGCCTTGATTCCGGCATGCCTAACTTTTGAGTGCTTGGCTTTTCAACCTTAATATTCTTTTAATGAAGGGATTTTTTACACTATAATCTCCTACATGTTTAAAAAAGGAAACTGAAAAAACATAAATTCCATCATGTGAATCATAATGATCTCACATGGGTCATCAGCAGGGTTGGAACTTTTAGATCCACAGCACAGACGTGTACCACTTAAATTAACCAGAGAACTGGTAGCAGTGGTAGTTTATCTTATACAGTGGTATGAAACACATTTTGCCAATGTGTTTCAGATCTATTTGCTGACAGCAGAGGAATTTTGGAACTCAAGATCCCTGAGTTCTGTTCCAGGTTCTGGAGTGGAGTCTGCTCTGCTTGTTACAGATCAATCTGCCATTTCTCCTGCAGCCTGCTCCCCTTCCCTTCCTGTCCTTCCAGTTCTGCTTGAATTCCACCACCCCTGCCCCCACTCCAGCCTGCTTCCGTCCATCCTAGTATGTCTTGTCATCCTTCTCTCTTTTCATACCTCTGCATTCAGGGAAGTCAGACTGTTTCCTCCTTTTCCATGCTGTCTGGGTACCAGCAGCGGAAATCTTCAACAGAGACGGTATTCTTGCTCTCAGTTCTGTGCCTGGCACCACAGCACCCTCTCCCCCCCACCCCGCCCCAGTAGCTAGGAGGAACAACTGCAGGAGGAGTGCTGCTTAGCCCCTGAATACTGTACAGCCATGCTCAGTTACTTGGAGGGGGAAAATCTGTGGGCAGTCCAGTGGACATGTAGCAGCTGTAAGGGGGAAGAGTTTTGGCTAAGGACAGGTCAAAAGCTTACTTTCACACAAAATGCCATGGAATCTTAATGTAAATAGAGGAGATCTCAAGTTTTCAGGTTTTAGTCACTGGAAAGATGAATGGCAAGTCAACTCTTCTACCAGAGTTTGAGTGTAAACTTTTTTTTTATGAATTTTTTTGCTGTATAGCAGAATTGTTGAGAATAAATAATCATTAGTTGTATATGATACATTTTTAAACTTTTGTTTATGATAAATGGTGTTATTTTTCTTTTCTCATATCTGACACAATATAATACAATAATACTAAGCATGATTCATACATTCCAATGATTCAGCAAGCCTGGAAAGTCAAAAAGTAGATCTATGTAGTTGGAAAGTTTTAAAAAAGAAAGAGATCTCAGGGATGTTTAACTTGGTTTTGTGCAGGGTAATGCAATGTGTTTCAAACTATTAGGGACTGTGTCTACATATACAAAAGATACACATGGGTTGACCAGAAATATTATACTAATACTGTATTTATTGAAGTCAAAGTCAAAACTCTCCTGTTGTTTTCAACAGGTGCAGGATAGGACCTTACTTGTAACGTTTTGTACAAACCAAGCAGTAGAAACCGAGATACTAGAATTATTCAGAATCCAGTCGACATAACAGTGGGAGAAAATGAAAATTTGCAATAATGACAGCAAAAATGGGGATAAACAAAAGACCTCTAATCTTGCCACAAAAATTCAGATTTTGTGGAGTACATGCTAGCAGAAAATGGCTACTTTTTAGGCAGCCAGCCTATTATCTGTCACAACATAAGACATTTTCACCTTCCCCATATTAGTTCCTGTCAAACTATTTTCAAATTTCAGCTACAGGAATTTCAGTCAATTTTGGAAAGTGGATGTTCCAGGGCACAGCAGACTTCTTAAAAGAGTCATAAAATAACAAGGTATAGCCGTATTAAAGGGGATCGGACAAAAAGAGAAATATAAATATCCTTGAAGATCTAGCCTTGTAACTCTTAATTTAAACATCATACATAACTAAATTCATATCCAAAACCCTTGATCCTTTGCTTGGCTATCAGCACTTTCTGTAACAAGTATCCATACCAATATGTCATCCACAATTAAATATGTATTATTCAATGCAAATATGAAACATGAGAAGCTGTCTGGTATAACCCATATGACTGCTTCCTTTTATTAACTTCTTTAATTAACTTCTAATCTTTATTAGGCTCAGTTACTATGTATGGATCATGATAAATATTTTTGTGATAGATAATTGGTCTACGAAGCATGTGTAGGTCTATAATGTAATAGATTAATGCTTTAATGGTTTCTTTCTTTTCATTTTTAACAAGCTATGGACCAAGTTCTGCTTTTGGATGAAGATTTCTCTTTGATGACAAGGGTCTCTAGTGTCTTATTTTATGACCATTTAAAACACATAACCTTTATCTTTGTTTGGCTTCTGATTACTGACTGCTGAATCTTCAACGGTTTGGTTCAAATACACACTCAATATCTAATTTGAACTATCAGTATCTTTGTATCTGTAAAATTGTTTTGGAAACATCTTGGTGTCGTGTTTTTTGTGTGAGCTGTCAGGTGCTTCTTGCTTCTGTCTGGGCTGCAAATGCCATAAGAATAGGGTTTTTTGTTTTGTTTCAGCACTTCCACTCCCTATCCCAGCCATGATCAAAATGTGTGAAAGCACTGCATAGAGAGAAAAAAAAAAGTTGAATGTGTATTTTCGAACTTCGAGAAACGTTTGGTTTGTATTTTGGCCAAAGGTTCAAATCAGTTTTTATTTTAATTGTGTCACTGCCTGCATTTCTGTGCTAGAGCATCAACTGTGGGTCATTATTGCCCTCTGTTATATTTAAATAAATGGGCTAAAGGCATTATCATTATCCAGTCACTATACAACATTAAACAATGTTAAACAAGATCTGGAGCTTGGAAAACAGAGACCTCAGCTTGCTTTGCATCATGCCAAACACACCATTTAAAAATCCTTTAAACTTTTTATTAACAATATGGAAAAGAAGGAAAAACAGGTGAAATGTAAAGTATTAAATAAGGCTATGTCTACACTGCACTTTTGTCATTAAAACTTTTGTCAGTGTGAAAAAACACCCCACTGGACAGCGTTTTGTCAGTGAGAGACGCTCTCCTGCTGACAAAGCTACCAGGCCTAGTAGAGGGTGGTTTTATTTTGCCAGCAGGAGAGCTCTTTGCTATTTGCTTATGCCTCTTGTCTTGTACTTAGGTTGTAAGCTCTTCTAGGTAGTACCTGTCTTTTTGTTATATTATACTATATAGTATCTAACATAATGAGGTCCTGGTCCATGATAATCTAGACGTTACCACGTGCAAATATATAATAATAATTAATAAATTCTCATATACACACCACTTTTGATCACCATCAAAGGTAGTTTTGTTTTAAAAGGGTTGTAGTCCTTACTAACCCTTTTCGACTTTATGTGATAGTGAAGTTAGAATGTTGAAGCTGTGATATCACAATCCTTTCTTGACAGCAGATCAAAATGGCACAAACATATAACTTCATTGCTTGGATCAGACCGAGGTTAAGAGAAAGAACTTCCCACATATCCACTGGCTACCGAGAGTCATATAGACAGTTACTGTCAAAGTAAACTGTATTTTCATACACTCTGTTTTTCAGAATCTTGCTTTAAATCGTATAAGTTACCATGACTGTGTAGGTGCTGGTAGAGAATCAAGGTTCTCTGTGTGGTATTCTCATCTTGAATCACTTGCTGTCCTTTGCAAAACACGTGTCATTTACTAGATGTTTATTTTTTAGGGTTTGCCCTTGAACTATCCATAGAGTGTTTAATTTAAAGGCAAGTAACCATCTAGCAGTACACCGAAGAACTCAGGGCTAACTGTTACCATAACCACTTCTACAGCATCTTTGTACACAGGCACTGTAACCCCTTCCAGCTGCCTTCTTATGACCTTTGGTACCTCTTGAGTAGTTAACCCCATCTGCTTTTCCTCTCTCCTTCTAAAAGTAGAGCTTGTCATCTCTCAGACAGTCAGCACTTCTTCACTAGTGTTATCAATTTAAATCTAAATTATAGACACATTTAAACACCATCCTGTTTGTTTCAGATACAGAGAAAAGAAATGCACAAAATAAAGCAGGGAGGGGGGAAGCGAAGGGGCTATGAAAAGCCTCCATAGTACAAGTTGCTGTAGCCAAGTTGGTCCCAGAATATTAGAGAGACAAAGTGGGAGAGGTAATATTTTTTTACTGGACCAACTTCTGTTGATGAGATAGACAAGCTTTTGAGACACATAGAGCTTTTCTTCAGATCTAGCTGAGATGATTAGGAGATAGAAGGCTGGACTCTCCTCTGAAAAGCATCTGGGCACACACACTTTGGCTATGAATTGTATGTAGGGAAACATTCTGGTAAGTTTTCCCAGACCTAAAGAAGAGCTTTATGTAAGCTCAAAAGCATGTACCAACAAGTAGTTGGACCAGTAAAAGATATTACCTTACCCACTTTGTCTCTCTAATGCAGGGGTCAGCAACCTCTGGCACGTGGCTCACCAGGGTAAGCACCCTGGCGGGCCGGGCCAGTTTGTTAACCTGCTGCATCAGCAGGTTTGGCGGACCACAGCTCCCACTGGCTGCGGTTCACTGTCCCAGGCCAATGGGAGCGGCAGGAAGCCGCGCGGGTGAGGATGTGCTGGCCGCGGCTTCCTGCCACCCCCATTGGCCTGGGACAGCGAACCGTGGCCATTGGGAGCTGCAATCGACTGAATCTGCTGATGCAGCAGATAAACAAACTAGCCTGGTCTGCCAGGGTGCTTACCTTGGCGAGCCACGTGCCAGAGGTTGCCGACCCCTGCTCTAATGGGTCAGTCAGTCAGTCTTGTGTAGCCCTTATTCATACTACTTCTGAGGCTCGGTGTGGAAATGTACAAAGTCCTAATTAACATGTTACCGTAGTATTTTCCAGTTTACAAAAACATGTCATGAAAGTCTGTATCTTGTGCTATACACTCTAATTTCCTTTTTGCATATTCAGGCACTTCAAAGGTCTTTCCTAAACTTCAAAGGATACCTTTGGATCCACTAAAGTCCAGTCAAGTTTTGCCAACCTGATGGTTGCTCTAATTTGGATCAGCTGCCCACAGCCCATTAGGCCACATACAGTAGCCACGGTTCACTGGGGCAAAGGGATGCTTTGGCCATGCTTCCTTTCTGCCAGCCCTGCTCCTATGCCAACCACAGAAAGAGGAGGATAGTGTAAAAATCACTATACCAGCATTACATCGCCACAGTGTCCCCCTTATATAGAGATGATCGGATCTGGGTCTGTGTTTTCCAGTTAGTTAAACTCAGATGAATTATAACAGAGGTTCGAGAATAATTCTACAGCAGCCACTTTAGAGGACTTTAAGGTAGTCTCCCGCTGTCAGGTTCTTTTTTCCTACCTGTAGAAATTGCCCTAGTGAAACACGCTGCCACTGCCTGGCATCTTGTAAAAATTATTGGTCCCCTTAACTTGTGCAGATGTATATTTTTTTTATCACTCTGGCACATCATACTCATCCAAACACCTCTCTGTTCTTGACTTCATATTACGGAGAACTTCAGATGTCCCTTGCGTATTCACTATTCATTCATCTCTCAAAATAGACCAATTTGCTCTGCTGAGCTTCTTTCAGAAGGACCAGTATTGCCCACTCTCCTTAAAGCCTTTATGCGTTGCCGCTGGCTATCCACTGGCTGCTCTCTTTTTAAATATTAAGTGTTTTTATCATGCCTTGTTCCAAGTTGTGTTTCAGCTAGTCTGTTGGAAAAAACTGGGAAGATGTGCATTTTGGTTTTCACTTAACTTTATAAATCCATCTGAAACCTCATCTGTTTATGTGCTTGAAAGAGAATTAGCCCTAAAAGTGGTTTTCCTGAAACATCTTTAACCTCCATGCCACAAAAGAGTTTATATTGTAGGGAAAAAGGAAAGTGTGTCTTTCCAAACCCGTACCAAAGGTCAGCTGGGATCTGATTGAACTGTTAAAGTGTACTCAAAATCCAACTACTGAAGTCTCCTTTCCAGTTTTCAACAGGTCTCCTAAATACAAATTGTCTAATTTTCAAAGGTGCAACTCCCATTTAATTTGAGTGAGATTTGTGGGTGCTCAACACTTCTGAAAATTAGACCTCTTACACTCAGGTACTTAAATATAGATTTAGGAGCCTAACTTTAGCCTCCTAGGTTTGAAAATGTTGACCTAAATTTCTCCCAATTGATTATAATTTTATTTTTTCTCAGAAGTTTGATTCCTGGGGCTGATCAACTTCTGCACCCAAAAGAAATTTAATGTAATCTTCCTCAATACAATAATCACTTTCCCTCTCTGTTCAAATGTATGGTTCCATGAATATTGACAATATTAAATCTCAGCAGTAAATAATACGTCATTTTCTGGTAGATCATACTTAATTCACAAAATTCCTTTTAATTGTCATGCACACACTATTTCTTTCTACTGAGTTATTCAAAGCCCTTCCTATACAAAATGTATTATTCAAAACACAATCTGTGCTCTTGATTTGCAGGCTTCACATACATTTCAGAAGCTCTTTTGTGTAGTGTTTTACTTTTTTTTTCTTCAATGCCATTTATTCCAGCACATACTTGTCATAATTTTTATTCTTTTCTAAAACCTCTTCCTTCCCTTTAGAGCAAGCTAATCTAAGGAACACATCAGGGAGAAGAGTAGAGACAGGATGAATATATTTTAAAGATGATCAAACTCCCTCTGCTGTCCTTTCCAAGTCATTGAACTATAATGGCATTAACATGAGCGCCCCTCATCTACCTGGCTTCTTTGAGTTGTTTAGCAATTAAAAATCCCTCTTCAAGGAAACACCAGAGGCAAAGCTCCATATGCTGTGCCCTCCTTTACATAATATATAGTTAGGGTACAAAATTACAACAAAACAAGGATATAAAAACTCCACTCAAAGAGGCAAAACCATGTGGTGTCACTCCCTGAGTACTTGTGCCATCCATTAGACATCCAGCAGTGCACAGCATCTGTGACTGTCATGCGCTGGTTAGAAAAATGTGCTCTGTTGTTGTAGCTTGAAGGTGGGAAGGGTAAAGACGGCAGGCATTCATGCTATATGCTCTCCCACACAAAAGCCTGGAGATACTAATGATAAGAGAATCACAAGTTACTTCTGTTCCAATCTGTCAGCAAGCAACACAAGGTTCTATCAGTCGAGCTAGAAAATAGAGATAATAACCCTCACTGCTTAACTCACTTGACGTATCCCTTGTTCTGGTGATGTCTGCCTTACACAGCCATACTCCTCTCCTGCTGCATACTAGTCAGGGTCATCTTGCTGCGATTGGCTCTGGCTGTTTGAAAGTTCTCTGTCAGTTTGGTTCCTTGGTAATAATGTCCTTTATTCTCTCTCAACCTGCAGTTTGATCCCTTGCATGTTTCTCTTACTTTTGCTGCTGCTTCTTAATGTTTATTGTATATCACCCTTTATGTTATGCTACATGACCACACCAGTGCTCCATCAGAGTTTCCTTCTCAGTGGCTTCCTTTAGGGTATGCTATATAGCACAAGTGTCTGTGGCTTTAACCTTTACACATTTTTGTGCTTCTCTCCCCATCATTTATTTATGTGGATGGCTAGTATGTGGGCCCAGGAGCAAACGTCACAAACCAACATTCTCCTGTTGCCAAAATTATGCTCCAGCAGCATGATCAGAGTCCATGGGGAAATCTAAAATTCTTTTGAGATTTTTATTCCAAAATCCTGGTCAGGAATCTGGAGGTGGGAGAGTATGGTTTCCTATGGCATACTAGAGGACTGCTGCAGGAGAAAAGAGGGAGTATTCTTATTTCAACTAATTTGAAGCTGTGAAAAGGTTTGGTTTCGGTTTGAGGTCTAGGCTGAGATTTAGGTTAGTGTTTGTTTATTTCCAGTTGATCTGCCTGTCTCGATGTGGATTATCTTTCCCTGACTATCTGTCCATCAGAACCTTAAACCTGTCATTTATATTTTTACAGATACTTAAGATATTATGTATCAAACAGTGCTATAATTCACCCTCAGCCTCAGTTGCAGTCATTTTCTGTTCACTTAACAAGAGTCTCATAAATCATTCATAACAAAGGAACATAAATCTCTCAGCTCACACCATGCACCGCTACCATTATTAAATTTCAGTCCACCCTTCCTTAAAAAATAAAGATGAATGCATTTAGTAACAATAAATAACTAGGACTGCCAGCCTTAATAATGTACTGAAAAAACTGTTTACATGTGTAAGGAATTTGAACTAGAGCAATGCATCTGAGCACTAATTCATTAGGAAAATTAACTTTCATGTATATTATTTGCTAATTGTGGAATGGAGTTGTACTTGACACCCCCAGGGAACATCAACAATGGTCTAGCTAAAGAATAAAGAATATGATAAAGTTTCAGTGAATATACTCATGATCTATACACTCCTGACAAACCATGATATGCCCTTGAGAATCCTGCAGGAGTGAACCATTGAATTTGTTGTATTAGTTCAGCAGTTAACACTCATGCAACTTTCTCAGAACCCATGTGTATGCATTTAAGATTAGGCCATCTTAATTTGCTTTTCGACTTTTTGTCAATTTTCTTATTCAGAGAGGGATCTAATCTAGAAAGAAAGTGGTGAATACCACAGAGAGGTGTTTAGGTTTTGTTTTAGGTGCTGGGGGCATTGTGTTTTTTCTCTTCTTTGGAAGATTAACTTGTTTAGTGTAACTTGTTTCAGCAGAAGTTTGGTCTGTGAAACAAATAATTCATTGTATTATTTTGATATTTAGAATGTATTAAACATATTGAGCGGGTTTGAAAGCTAGGCTTGAACAAAAATCTAGTTAATTTGAAAAAGATAAACCTTTTATTTGAAGAATAAATGGGTCACCATTTTGGGGGGTGGGTCTCACACTATGATCTTTCATAATTTGTTCAAATAAAGCTTTCATAAATTAAAAGAAAATAGTGTGGTATAAAAGGAGATTTTAAGTGACATAGGCCAGAAAGTCCTGGCATTGGGATACACTTCATCCTTACTACAGTCCATAGCTTTGACACTTTGTGTGTAATACGGTGACAGGTAGTAACTACTGAATTTATAGAATTCGGAAGTGTATTTACAATAAAATAAAATCAATCTTTCTGTATTTAAGGTATATTTTTAGTAGACCAAAAGTGTGCTTGCAGCTGTAATTCTGTGAAGCAACGATGTTCCCATGGAAATTAAGTAAGTCTGTATATGACCCTTCTAGATATGGTAAAGAAAGGCTGACCTTGGTCAAAGTGACATTTTTTCACATTTGTATTTGAATTTTGGACCAAAAATGCACAAGCAAGTATAGTGTATGAACAGTGTATATAATATACAGTGAAACCTGCAATCAGGATACCTTCAGCAAATAGCATCCTGTCATAAGTGACTGCTTTAATGTAACCACAAGTTTTCATGTGCAATTTGGGTTGACCTTTAGTTAAGACCTACCTTTAGATGAGTAAGCCCTCAACTCTGCTAAAGCTTGCACATGAGTGAGTAATCCCACTGATCTCAAACTTCTATACACTGAACTCAGTGAAATTTATTCACGTGCATATATATGCTCCTGAGTAGAACTGTGGCTCAAGTTTGTGCTGGTTTGTTGGATGATTTCTTAAAACAGAGTTTCACTGTACTGTCTATAAAAATATATTTAACCTGTTAGATCAATTGATATTTAACAGACCCATAAATTAAAAATACATTTGTTTATACACACACAATTTCTAACAGTATCTTATCTGTTGGGTATTATTTCAAATTGGTTTCTATATTTTCTTTTTGCATTTTAACCACCCTATAAGGAGTACCTGATGCTGACCTGAGTTTGTTAGATTGGTGTAAACCTAGAGGAAAAATCCACTTAATTCAATGGCATTTTTTCCAAGATTAACACCAGTGTAACTGAAGCAGAATCAGGCTGTATGCATGTGTGATGCAGAGGGTGGTCTATGTTTTCCTCATTCCAGTCATAAAACAGAGAAAATAATCTGGGTTGGTTTTATTTCACTCTTTTTTTTCTTTTTCTCTCTCTCTCTCATTTAGAACATAACAAAGAGCTGAGGGGCTTGCTAGAACAAGATTCAATGGTACCTAACTGGTACATTACAAATAGTGATCCACACTGTGAATTAAATTCTAGCTGTCTGTAAATATTGTGGCTATACCTCTATGAAGCTGAAAATGGAAAGGCCGCCTTTGTCACAGCCTAACTGGATAGGAAAAGCTTTCCACTGAAAATGCACAGCATACAATTGCTACTTACATGTATTTTTATTTGTATGATGCAGCTGTATATGGTACATGGTGTTATCATCCACTACACAGATAACATTATGAAAAGACCTGGAAGTATGACAAGAAAAGCTTTTCTTGTACTTAGTTAAGCTTGCCAGAAATCACTATGCTGCAAGTCTTCTCTTTCTTTTGCTGATGAAAAACAAAACTCATAGTGCTACAATTGTGCTAAGTGACAAATAGCATAAAGGTAAATAAATACATAGAAGAAAAATTGTTCTGTCTTCAGAGTTTTCACAAAGTGGAAGCAGCATGGCTCCCTGGTAGTTCAGTTCAATAGCACATCAACACTTCATCATTCAATAATTTAAGAATCGGTAGTGGCAGCTGATGGAGATTTGTGCCGCTCCCTCCCCCGAAGCTTTTGCTGGTTTAATCATTTTCAGTGATTAATTAAAAGAGACCTACATATAAATAATGTCCATTACCACCTGGTGATATTAGTGAAGCAAATTTGTGTCCATTTACCACCTTAAATTCTCCATCACAGCATGCACACTCCTGACATCCATTTAAGCACTTAACAAAATGTTCATGTATTGATTTTAGTGTCTTTTGATCCACTCAAATGAATTACATATGAGTATTTAAGTATTTGTGAGTGGTCCAAATGGGCACTGATCCTAAATAATTACCTCAGCTTCCCCAAGAGATCACCTTCTTTTTCCTGTTCCCCTTGCTTGTTTGTGAAGTACCTGGCCGGCATATTGCATAAGAAGTTCAGAAGTAAAAGAAAAAGAGGGCAATTGATTCTCAACTCTCACCATTTTTTACATTAATGCAACATCACTGCATTCATTGCAGTTACTCCTGATTTAACCCAGTATAAATGGGAAGAGAACCAGCCACAGAGTTTTCATTTATTTGGAACATTTCATGAGGAAGGAAAGATACTATTCATTTTAATGGATTTTTGGATAAAGGGCCCAATACAATGCCCACAGAAGTCACTGGGAATCTTTCTATTAACTTCACTATACATTAGATCAGGCCCCTAGAGAAAGAAGTGAAAGATGCTTTCCTCATCTTTTGCAAGGGTCTCAGTCCATACAGGTACCTCCTGGGAAGTTTTACTTTTACTTGTGAGTAAAAGCTCAATTCTTTATAAAGCCTCTTGTAAATTTTCTGAGTTGTGAAATATATTCTTGTGAAAGCTATGCTGTAACATAACTACAGGAAGTATTCTCTGTACCGTCGAATTTGCACAGAGGTACATCAAGGATAATCCCTTTCTTTGTTTTCCATTTTGATTCTCAAAGGCACTGGTTTCTGGGAGGTTCTCACAAACTTTTCTGCCTCCTAGCAGATTTTTACTCATGGTTTTTTTAAATTGCTTGACATATTAGAGCAGTGGTTTTCAACCTTTTTTTCATTTGCGGGCTCCTAAAAAATTTTGAATGGAAGTGTGGACCCCTTCGGAAATCTTAGACACAGTCTGTGGATCCCCAGGGGTCTGCAGTCCACAGGCTGAAAACCACTGGGTTAGAGTACAATAAAAGCAGCTAAAAAAGTGTACTGGCTTTTTCAAACTACTGTACAGCATTAACTAGCTCTCTCAAGACTCCTGTGAGATAGGAAAGTACATAGCATTCTGCCCATTTTAGAGAATGGAAAAATGAAATGCAGAGAATGACTAGCCCCAGGGCACACAGTGATCTAGTGCAGTGGTTCTTAGCCTATTTACCACTGTGGCCTGCATAAGTGGCCCACAGTGTCTTATGTAGGCTGCATCCAATCCTACCTGTATGACTCTGAGAATGTTACGTGTGCCACAGCTCTGTGATGATTGGGCCACAGGTTGAGAAACACTGATCTAGTGGTAGAGCTGGGATTAGAAATTAAGACCCTGATTTTCAACTATAACTGACCTGCATTTGGACACTGTGAAAAGGGGTGGCTGCAGGGAGCCAATTGCAACTCCCTGATTTGAAGCCATATGGTCCTGACACAAGTTAAAGCAGAAGAGGTCCTCCTCTAAGTTATCCTGCTGGCACTGCAGTCATAAAGTTCCTTACACCAGCAGAGGATCAAATATAGCAGAGCTCATATCTGCTACATTCCCTTCTCATTAATCATTCAGAAGTAAAGTGGCTTCACTTCATCAGAGTGAAGTGAATTAAGCTAAAGTAAGCTGAGGCCACTTTGTTTCAGAATGAGACCATCCATGCCCACGCTTCTGTAACAGACTGGAATTACAGAATATCTTCTTTAACTGGCTGGTTGGTATTTCTACATGTTAGAGCTTCTACTGAGGCTTGGTCTGCATTTTGAAAGTTATATTAGTAGAGCTATGTCATCAGGGGCGTGAAAAAAACATCCCTGACGGACATAGTTATGCTGACATAACCTCCAGGGTTGACACAGCTATACCAATGGAAAAGACCTTCCAGTGCCATAGCTAACGTCATTCAGGACGTGGTGTTCCTATATCTTTAGAAAAACCCTTCTGTCAATGTAGGCTGCATCTATGTTATGAGGTTTTGCAGCTGTAGCATAGTTGTGCCAGCAGTCTCTGTACTGTAGGCATACCTAAGAGAAGACAGAAAGAGAGAGACATAGACAGTCATGTTCAATGACTACTGAACTTTGTGGGTTTAACTAACATGCTAGAAATTCATACATTCAGTTACTTAGGCTTAACTTTCCTGAGTGTCTCCAGGCAGACATGCCCTAACTGTTGGTACAAGAAAGCCCAGGAATGTTGATTTTCAAAGCATGGTGTGAAGCCCATCTGTTTACTTAGACTTTTGCCTGGCAGAATGTGTTTGTTTCTTCTTAGCATAATCTCATGTTTCTTTGTGATAGTCATGTTTCTTTGTGATACTAGCTGATAGCAGGTTTTTTTCTGTGCCTGGGTCCAAAGACAGCATTGTTACCTGCCTATATTTAGGGCACCCCATTTCACTCAAGGCTGGCTTAATATGGGGCAGGGAGTAGATCAGGTCTCAGGCAAACAGCATGATGGGAACATTTGTAGGAATAGGTTAGACCAGGGGTGAGCAAACTTTTTGGCCCAAGGGCCACATTGGGGTTGCGAAACAGTATGGAGGGCCAGGTAGAGAAGGCTATCTCCCCCTAAACAGCCTGGCCCCCGCCTCCTATCTGCCCCCTCCCACTTCCTGCCCCCTGACTGCCCCCCTCAGAACCTCCCACCCATCCAACAACCCCCCTGCTCCTTGTCCCCTGACCACTCCCTCCCAGGACCCCGTGCCCCTAACCGTCCCCCCTCAGGACCCCACTCCCTATCCAACCCCCCCCCGCTCCTTGTCCCCTGACTACCCCCTCCCGGGACCTCCCACCCCAACCACCCCCCTGAGACCCCACCCCCTATCCAGCCTCCCCTGCTTCTTGTCCCCAAACCTCCCCCTCCCAAGACCCCACCTCTATCCAACCCCCCTTGCTCACAGTCTCCTGACCGCCCCTCCCCCCACCCCGCATCTCTGAACCTCCGCCCATCCAACCACTCCCTGTCCCGACTGCCTCTCGGGACTGCCTGCTCCTTACCAACCCCCTGCTCCCTGTTCCCTTACCATGCTGCTCAGAGCAACAGGACAGGCTTATTGGAAAGCCTGAGAGGTGGGCGGGTGCCAGCTATGCTGCCCAAGCAGCAGCATGGCTGCAGGGGAGGGGAGACAGCGGGGGAGAGACCAGGAGCTCAAGGGCCAGGCAGGACGGTCCCGCAGGCTAGATGTGGCCCACGGGCCGTAGTTTGCCCACCTCTTGTCTAGGTATACTTGGTCCTGCCTCAATGCACGAGACTGGACTAGCTGACCTCTCGAAGTCCTTTCCATCCCTACATTTCTATTATTCTATTTATTAAAAATCACAAAACAAAATATTTTCTTACCCTGACTTTATTGAGCTGTATTTTTATGTCTACAGTTATATATTTCTCTGTTTGTTGTTTGTTTCTTGGTTTCTTCAGTCACATTTAGCATTTAAGAATGTGCTAAACACAATGTAAGGATGCCACATATGAGAGAGAAAGGTCATACAAATGAATATCTATCAAGGTTGCAAAAACAACTCTGGCAACACCAAGGCCTGGTCTACACTTGGTGGGGGATCGATCTAAGATATGCAACTTCAGCTACGAGAGTAGTGTAGCTGAAGTCAATGTATCTTAGATTGACTTAGAATCACTTACTTCACATCCTCGCGGTGCGGGATTGACGGCCGCCGCTCCCCCGTCAACTTTGCTTCCGCCTCCTGCTGAGCTGGAGTTCAGCAGTTGACGGAAGAGCGATCGGGGATCAATTTATCACATCTACACTACATGCAATAAATCAATCCCTGATAGATCGATCGCTACCTGCCGATCTGGCGGGTAGTGTAGACGTACCCCCATAGAACAAGATCAAACGCTACCCTGAGAACAGGAGTTTCTTTCATTGTTGTTCAAGTGCATTGCACGTTCTCTCAGCAAAAATTCCATTTAAGGGACTGGAATTCTCTCCTCTTTTCAGCTCAATTAAAGTATCAAATATTTGAACTGGTATTTTTAGTCTTGTAATGATAAGCATGGCACAAAAGCAAATACCCTCCCATTCCATAGATAGGTGCCCCAATGTCTAGAGATACTAATTTCTGTATGCAGGATTTCCAGTATTCAATAGTTTTTTATTCTGCTTCAAGATTGTAAAGTCCTATCACCACAGAAGCAACATCTGACTTCTGCAGTATAGCTAAGTAACTGGAGAGTATACAGGGAAGCAGGAGAGGGGAAAAAATGGAATTAGTGAGTGAAAATGCCTATCGGTATACTATGCTTGTTCTTTGCCTTATTTTGGTTTATAAAATACTTTGAGTACTTTGTACTTCTGTGATGTCTTTCATCTATGGGATCTCAGAGCATTTTATACACATTATTAATTAGGCCCCACAACAACGCAGGAGGTAATTAAGTATTTATTATTGTAAAGATGGATAAGCTGAAACAGAGTCTGAGCCACAGGACTTGATTCTTATTGACACTTAAAGTGGGTGTAAATTATATAGATGTTCATGTTGAGGCTCCTTCCCACAGCCAGAACAGTAGTTTTGGTGTGAATGAGAATCATGTCCATAGAGGTTATGTCAAACAGGGAGCCAATGGTAAAGCAGGGACTAGAACCCACTTTTTTCTGGTTCATAGTCCCCTACTAGACAACACTCCCTCCCCCCCACCAAAAAAAAATAGAAAAGGAAACACAAATACAAAAGAAAGGATACCCAACAAGGTAATATAATTAAAGCCCAAAGAAGTTTCATAAGCGCAATATTAAACAATAGTTTGTATAATATATGTTCAACTCACTAGCAGGCCTAGTTCACCCTGCTGTAGAAATCCAGCACAAAACAGAAAAAGAAATGAAGACTCCGAAAAGATCCCCTCAGAGATATTTTTGCACCATTCCATTGGGAGGAGGGACTATCAGTTCCCGTGGGATAGGCCATGTTTCCACACCAGGAATTCGAAGGGACCACACAGCACTCTCCATTAAGAACTAAATGTAAAACTCATCCCTTTGATTTGGTGAGCTCTCTCTCTCTCTCTCACACACACACACACCCCCCACACTCTCTCACACACAGCTCTCTCTTTCTCTCTCTCACACACACACATTTGCACAAATGGCCCTCTCACTCTCTCTCTTACACACACACGTGTCTCTTTCTCTCTCTCACACACGGCCCTCTCTCTCTCTCTCTCTCTCTCTCTCTCTCTCTCTCTCTCATACATGGCCCTCTGTCTCTCTCTCACACACACACACGCACACACAAATGGCCCTCTCACTCTCTCTCTTACACACGAGTCTCTTTCTCTCTCACACACACGGCCCTCTTTCTCTCTCTCTCTCTCTCTCACACACACACAGTTTGCTCTTGCTCTCACACACACACTTTCTCTTACAGGCTTAGAAGGAAGATATAGAGACTAGTGCTGCTCTCTCTAAATCCTTCAGATATGCCCAGATATGAAAATGATGAGTGCCATTATAAACAGATGTCAAAGGGACCCCAGGACTTTTCCTCTACTTCCTGGTGGTACAGCTTCGCTGGAGCTTATTTATCCGGGCCTCCCCTGACCATAGCTGCCCAGGGAAACCCCATTAAAGAGATTTACTTCACATAGATGAGGTGTGGACAAGGTAGTACAATAGTATTACCTTGCTTGAAAAATCTCTACAGTGCTAAAAGAGGAATGATGTGGCCCACTGGCCCTAACCATAGCTTATCCAAGCTCACTACTTCCTGCCTGTGTGGATGCAAAATCTACAAGGAGCAATCAGCAATGTCCTATGTGTATTGTCTCTTTACTTTCCTGTTTGTGTTGATATGTCAAGAAAGTTTTGTTAGCTAAGCTGGGCTCCCTCTACTGCCTCTGCAGCAGCGGAGTAAAGGAGATGGGCAGTGACTATTGGCATTTGGTTTTGAACCTGAGCAAGAAAACAGTGACTTTAAAACATATGCATCTCAAATCTGGAGGACATTTTGTACAAACTTCAAGGTTGATTTAAATTTTGGGCATAAGCTACCTGACAGTGTCCCTTTAATATTGTACTATTTCAGCTTTTATTAAGTATAACAACAGTGAAAAAAGGTACACAAACTGGTGCAAAACCTAGTAGATCTTTGCATTTACTTAATTTGTCCTGACAAAAAGCCATAGTTATTCAAGTTTAAGTCTGGAGTGCAATAACCTTCTATTTGTCCAAGGTGTGCTCATAAAAGCAACACAGCATTTAAACAAGAGGCAGTCCTCCCACCCTCGTGATTTTATACATGAATGTGAACTACTTACATTTCTAATATGTACTATGACACTTAAAGCAAGATCTTCTCTAGAGTGCTGGAAGAATGCCCATCCAGGCTGTCATCACCAGCATATGGTAATAAGGCTGACCCACATAGACCTGGAAAGTTTTTGCATCAGTTTTGAGAAGTGCTTTTGTTATCCAATTATTTTCTAACAAAACTTTGCTTTACCAAAAGGACAGCATAAGGTGAAGAAAAGTCTTTGTGGTTTAGAAAGGGTCCAGGCTTCTATGTATCAGTTCTTCCCTACCCTGCTCTGCCTCAGAGTAGAAGTCCATCTGAGGTAGCACCCTATATTCTCCCTACATACAAGAGATGTGATTCCCAGCTCACATAGACATATTCATGCTGGCTCTCATTGAGCTAGCATGCTAAAAATAGCAGTGTCGCTGGGATAGCAGGGGCAGCGGTGAATGGCAACACAGGGCTAGTTGTGCTGCGTATAGCCATGGGGCTCAGGTGGTGTGTAATTGGCACAACTAGCACATGCCACCACTGCCCATGCCACCCTGGCTACACTGCTATTTTAAGCATGTTAGCTCAATGACAGTTAGTGTGAGTTTGTCTATGTGAGCTGGGAATCACACCCCAGCTCCAAGTGCAGACGTAGCCTAACACACACAACCAGCCATCTGCATGACAAGTGCTGCATTCACTCTGCTGCTGGGAGGGAAGGAATTACCTTCTATGAATAAAATGCCAATTCATGTCCCCAACTCTATAGAGTGAAAAGGGTAATAGTGCTAGTGGGCACTCATCCACCACCTGTGACTTATATAGTGGCTGTGACTGCATCACTTCTCTGATACTCCCAGACTCAGCTAGAATGAGACACAAAAAACTTGAGGCCACTCTGGATTACAGGACTAAACGAAAACCTGTGCCTCAATGATGATTAATGGGCTAGGGGTCAGGTCTCATTACAGTTTTAAGGTCTTGAACGATGCATCTAGATAGAATATAATCCTTTTAGGAGCAAGTTGTTTCCTGCTTGTCCATTGCTGGCTAAGGACTTTCCACTGGGAAAATCTAACAATCTTCTCTAAGGAATAAAATATGCTCTGAGGTTCTAGAAGGACAACAGTGTTATAACAAACTCATTTAAATCAGGGCAAAAACACCTTATCTTGTAAATTAGTATTTTAGATCCTGGTGCACTGAAATCCTGTAACTTTTTATTTCAATTAGAAATAATAAGGTTGAAAAGAACATCTCTTTCTTAAATATACAGATGCGGAATGAGTTTCCTTTCATCTGAGCAAGATTGAAATGTCTAAATGTTGCATTTCTACTTCAAATTGTAGATTGAGAATCCCAATACACATTTTAATTTACATGTAGTACCATAGCAACTGTATACAAAACACCATTTTTGCTTATGGAAAACTCAGATTTAACAACTGTCTAGTAGTCAGAGTCTTAAGGCAGAAGTCGGGGAGCATATTACACATACACATAGACATGCACACAGAATAATTAAGGATCTGATTCTCTTCTCAGACAGTGCAATTTGATGCAGCTCTGTTGAAATCAATGAAGCTGTGCTGATTTACATTAACTGAGGATCCGGTCCTCGGTTGTTGTTCTTTTAAATGAATGAAATGTATCCCTGCCCCATTAAAATTAGTAATGTATTGTTTTCTAAGAGTTATATCATCTTCTTATGACATATTCCCCATATTAGGAAAATCCTATAGGAAGGGGATAGACAGTAAATGCAACTGCAAGAGATGAGTCTCCTGAAGTTTGCTACAAGGCAACAGAGGTTTGGGAGTACATTGGGGAAACAGAGGGCATGGATCTGCAAAACCACATAATCAGAGATCTGCAGTGAGCACCTTCTGTGGAGATGTATATAATGTGCTGTGTAACATACGCTGGTGTATATAGAAGTGCTTCTCGCTCTGCAGCCGAACATTATGTAAATGCTGTGCTGCTCATTACATTGTTCTGAGACATTTTATAGTTTTGTAGTAAATGCAGATAAGTGCATATACCATTTCTCCAAAACACATGAGCTTTTAATGTGACGTATACGATCAGATATTTATGTGCAAAGACGTTATGCTTCGTGATTCTAAAGACCATAATACTTAAAATCCTGCTAATTGAAAAAACACTTAATTTTAATAAATCTATCAACAAGTAGTGACTATATGAGATGCCTGAATCAAAAAGAACAAAGGAATAACTCATGCAGATATAAACAGATATTGTGAAAAGAGCCTAAAGAAAGATTGTTGAGTTGTCCCAGTAGCAATGTTCTGTGCTGCCATATGGGGGGATTGTCTCTTCGGTCAGAAAATCCCATGAGGAAGTGTCTCATGTTCCTTAATGGTGACACCTCTGTCCTGCTAAGACTTGCATCTGAGGAAGTGGGTATTCACCCACGAAAGCTCATGCTCCAAAACGTCTGTTAGTCTGTAAGGTGCCACAGGATTCTTTGCTGCTAATCACTCATTGACTCTAAATGGAATGCCAAACTGTCCTCCTCAGCTAGAAGGCTAGTATTTTATCAGCCATGAAGAAAGAAAATCTGTGGTTAATGCATCAGGCCAGATCTCCGAGATCTGAGTCTTGTTTCCATCTCTGCCACAGACTTCATGTGTGACCTAGTGCAAGTAACTTAACTGTCCTTTGCCAAAGTTTCCCATCTGTAAATTTGGAATAATATTTCCCTTCTTCCCTCAGGTGTTAAGAGGGTTATTTCATTGATGTATTCATGATGTTCAAACACTATGAAGATGAGTATTGTAGATAAGTCTGTATATGAAATAACTACATGAAAGTTTAAAGTGCAGTTAAGGATATCAAAGTAACCATGTGAAAATGAGACCTTTTAATTTCACAGATCTGTTCCTGTATTTTACTCCTGTGACCATATGCAGGAAAAGTTATAAGAGAATGAGCTGCATTTTATTCTGGCTTGTGCTTCAAATCATGTCTAGAATTCTTAACTAACTTATATTTGCAGAAATTTCATTGCTATTAATTTGTGTTTTTTCTGGTTCACACTTGAACTGCCAGATCCCAGATTGAGTTTGCAGCACAGACAGTTAGAAATAATTTGTAACCTGACCAGATTTGATAGAGGAATATTAGAGAAACATCCACATGGAAATCCATATTGCTATTTTCAGAATAAAATGGTGCTTCCATGTGAAGGAAAAAGAAAGATTATTTTATTTACACAAGAGATGTGGCAGATGCTTGAAGGAGAGAAAATAAGAACCTATGTTTAACAGAAATTACAAAAATTCCTTTGGAACATCTTCAGAATGTATTTGTTCATGCTGTTGCCTAGGGAGGTTGTGGAATCTCCATCTCTGGAGATATTTAAGAGCAGGTTAGATAAATGTCTATCAGGGATGGTCTAGGCAGTATTTGGTCCTGCCATGAGGGCAGGGGGCTGGACTCGATGACCTCTCGAGGTCCCTTCCAGTCCTAGAATCTATGAATCTATGTGTTAGGTCATCTTGGTCTGATTGTGCCAGTTTGGAACCTGCACTGTCACATGCTGAATGACATAAATTTAGGCCATGTCTTCAGAATGTTTATAGTGGAAGTTCAGTAATTCTCAGTGTCCCTCATGATGCATATATTGTGTATTACTAGTTTCACAGTATTTTTAGAAACGAAAAGGGAGAGGCTGCACGTGTGGTGTGTGTTTTTTACGTTATCAGATGGCAATAAAATAATCTGATCTCACTAAAACACAAGCAGTGCCCTAACACACAAATAGGTTAGTCTTCAAAAAGAGCTTCTATTAGTGTTGAAACATTGAATTGGGCAGTCATAAATATCCATTTTAACAAGCCTCGGTTGAGATCTTCTCTTCTTGACAAAATTAGCTATTTTTTTAACTATATATGCATCTTTCTTTCCAGTTTTTGTATGTCAGAGCAAGAGAGAGACAGAGGCAGGGCTACTATATATTGGTCTAAATATACTTAATCTTGTCTCAGTGTGGGAGATGGACTAGATGACCACTTGAGGTTCCTTCCAGCCCTACATTTCTATATGGAGTTGCAGCCCAGTTCCCTCCCTCTTTGTGCCATTCATCCTCCAACCCTTGTGTCACTACAGTGGTATCTACAGTGGTACCTAGCTGTATCTTATGCCCCACAAATCATCACTCTAATACATACAATTCCCTTCCTAAGCTTTGGCAAATGCCTTTCAGCTCTTACTGAGTTTCTGCAGATACTTACAGGAACCAAGAGCTATTCCATCAAATTCAACCTGCAATGCAGCAACCCCCTTCAGGACAGAAGGATTTTATCCTTTGAAAATTATTTTTATTGGATAAATACATCTTGAAAAAGCCATCTGCACAGATTGAGCAGGCATCCAGAAATACAGTCAGCATTATGTAGACTGCGCACACTAAAATTAGAGATCATGGTTATTAGTAATATCCAAAGCTTTTTAACAATCTCTTTTTATAAGGAAGTCAAACAAAGCCAGTATAATCCAAGAAGAGAAGAAAAATGTATTATTCTAAAGGTTTACAGCCTATCATTAAAATTAATCAGGACTTTTTAGTTAATCAGAACCATCATGCAAGAAACTAATTATTATGTGTCAGGATCTCTTGTATTTTGGTGAGGGCAGGGAGAGGAGAAAATACCTGAGCAATGAATAAACAGATGCTCCTGCAAAAGATAGTGTTCTAATTTCCTACTACAATAACTTACTAGCTTCTACCTGACATAATAGAAAGCACTGCTACCAAGGATGCCAGGGACTTGCTAAGTACATGCCTGATACAGTGTTGTGCTACGGAAGGAAAAAGGGGAGAGGTTAAATATCATACTTTGTGATTCCTGCTTGCAATCCTCATAAGTTTCTGCTGTGTCACAGCTTTTGTTTCAAGCAGCTGTCTTTGACAGTGTCAAGCAGTCTGGTTGCTGATGTCCCAGAATACATATCTGATTTCCCATCAATGGCGATTCCATTTTTTGCCAGATAGAAAACAGAGCTTCAGTTCCTCTGTTCAATTTTTGTTTTTCAAAATAGCACACTCTCTTCTCCTTAGCTTGTATGGCTGCATACAGAGCTGGGGAACTGAGAAATTTTAAATACCAATTTCTTTTATAGCTTGTGCGGGAGCAGCATTTTCTGTCCTCCTCTGATCAGATAGAGATGTGATAAGAGTGCTTTCCTATTGGGAGTTTTTGTAGGCTTTCTTCTTAGAGGGCAGTTAGTTTTTTCTAAATAGATAAGATCTTCTTTTACATCAAGATTCAAAACTTTTGGCATAAGATTTTCCATACAAGAAAGCAGCTCTGAATTATCCTTTCCCTGGAGGGATATCTACCACTTTTAGGTCTTGTGAATGCTAGGATTTCTTAGACCTGTCGTTCCCATTTAAGACAGTAAGAGCACCAGTGAAACTGGAGTGTAGACAAGGATCAGACCAGCTCAGGTAATTTTGCTGTCATGCCACCTACCCAGCTCTGAAGCTTGTTTACACTACTACCGGGGAGGTTGCAGGGGATGGGAGGGGGAGGTTGCTCTGGTTAGGAACTATGGATCTGAAATGTCCAAGTGTAGACACAGCCTCTAATTTCTATATAGTATTTCATTTTCTGTAATTCCGGTCAATGTTCTCTAGTCACACTGCCCATGATAAGATTTGTAATTTGCTCCTGATGTTATTGAGATGTAGGGTTTTCAGCCAAAGCTTGCACTTTTTTGTCATTATTTCCCATCATTGCTTCCATTAGTAAATTAACCAGCAATTTCTGCAACTTTTATTTTCCACAAGGGAGAGAGCAGCACAGAGATCTTGTTTAGAGTTAATCCACTGCAGTGTTCCTTGGATAGAAAACAATTCTGGCAGAGTTTCTGTGGGTACAGCTGATGACTACGTGGTGTTGGAAAGGGTCCTGGGTTTTTAAAAGTCCTTATGTTCACTTTTACTAACAAGTGTGGTATCTCCTTCAGAGTCAGTGTTTCTTGAAGGTTTTGATTGTGCTCTCTCCTGTCCTATGAAAGAAACTTTTAAAAAAAGGCTTAAACTGATTAAGCAGTAGCTTCCATTTCATGGTTCCTGCTCCCCTCCACAATCCCACCCCATCCTGGGAGGAGTTATAGCCAGGAATTCTAGCCCCAATCCAAGGCCCTTTGAAGTCAGTGGAAAGACTCCCACTGACTTCACCAGGCATTGAATTGGGCTCTTTGAATGCAGGAAATAATAGTTCTGATCCAGCTAAGCTTATGATCACATGCTTAATTTTTAACATGTGAGTCATCCCAATTAGGGTCAGGATTAGTTGTCCCAAGAGGATGATTCACGTGCTTAAAGTTAAGCATTTGATCAAGCTGGATTGCTGCTAACATGCTTTAAATTTTCTCTATAGCTGGATATTTTTCAAAAATTCATCAGCATTTATTTATTCTCAGTGATTACATGCATGCATTATTTTAACTAGATGTCATTTCTTCTTTCTCTCTCCACTTTATTTGAATGCAAATCCAGTCTCTCACTGGTGAACAATGAAAAGGTCCACAACCTTCTGTTCTACAGAACACAGTTCAGACTTCAGGAGTCAAAGGAAGAAGAACTGTGCCAATCCTTAAGAAAATTAGAAAGCTTTGGATCGTTTTGGATTTAAATTACTGCATGTACAATGTAGCACTAATAATAATATGTAGTAATTAAGGAAATAAATTTATTGTACTTTCTAAAGCATAGCGTGCGTGCGCACACACACACACCTTAATTGACACTGCTTCCAGGTTCATAAGAAAATCTATCGTACTGCACTTTGAAATAATCTCAGAAAAATCTGAAGGAAACAAATTGCATTCATTACTGTTTTTATTAAACAGTGGTTGTTGTGACATATCACAACCTATGGCAGTAGGGTTCACATCAGGTAGAACTAGGACATTAAGCAAATAAGAAATCAAGAGCAGTAACTGAAAGATTCTGTCTTCTGAATGTATGCACTGTGATCTGTAAGAGTGTATATGTGACTCTAAAATGACTAAGACTATTACTCTTGAGGTCTTCCTTCCTGTATGAAGTGAGCAAGCACAAAGTGTTAGTACCAGAAAAGAGACAGCTTGAGTTGGAAACTGTTCCTTTAATGCAGTGGTTCTCAACTTTTGTACTGGTGACCCCTTTCACATAGCAACGCTCTGAGTGCAACCCCCCCTTATAAATTAAAAACATGTTTTTATATATTTAACACCATTATAAATGTTGAAGGAAAAGAAGGGTTTCAGGTGGAGGCTGACTGCTCATGACCCCCCATGTAATAACCTCGTGACCCCCTGAGGGGTCCCAACCCCCAGTTTGAGAACCCCTGCTTTAATGAATATTGAAGTAAATAGATAAGTAAGCTTCCTGTTCTTGGACAGATCTAATTGATACTAGAGGTTTATGTTACACTGATTTTTAATGGATAGATAGAGTTTATTCATTTGAGCAGGACATGCCTATTTTCCAGATAACTGCTCCTAGTTTTTGGACTTCTATAATCTCTAGGGTTCTCTGGTAGGTTATCAATTTGTTCATCAAGAATGAAGTTGTGATTAATAGAACCCCAAAAGAATTTGTTTTTTCTTGCTTTGTTCTCCACATGTCTTGAATATACTCATTAGAAGGTCTGGATAACTGTTGATTTGAGCCTGAAACATTTTTTTTTTCTTGTTTGTATATTAATTCATATACTTGTGTCATGTACAACATTATGTAGCTACATTGCGTTACAAGGATGAAATATTATAAAGTTCAAGTTGAAAATAAGATAGTCTTTGTAGTTTATAATGAGAATATAAATAATATAAATAAACTAATGCTTGTCATGGGAGGACACATTGAAAAGAAAGGGTTAAATAGTTGCTCTGGGGCCAGGTGGCCCTGCCCCACCAGACCTTCAAAGCCTGCACAGGCTGGAGGAAGAGCTTCAAAAGAGGGGGGTGCAGAGTAGCCAATGGGAAGCAGAAAGTAGGGGTAAACTGATGTATACTCTGAGCTCCTAAGAAGGAGAACTACAGGAGCTCTGACCTGGCCATGTCTACATAGAAAGGACTTGTGACTCTCTAAAGGTCAGAGACTTTGGCCTGGTCTACTAGGAATTTACATTGGTATAACTGTGTCTTTCAGGTGTGCAGGAAATCCACACCCCTGAGAGACACAGCTATGCCAACCGAACCCCTCCTGTAGACAGAGCTGGGTCAACAGAAGAATTCTTCCATTGACCTCTCAGGGAAGGTGGATTACCTATGCCACCAAAAAATGTGGAATTTTGTAGCTTTCCTCTTGTACCATGATCATGGGTGGAACTAAAGAATGGGACACATGGAATTCTCTGCCTCCTAAGTATCTCTACAACTTGTGGCCATGTGTTTTGTTTCTTCTAGGTTACAGTGGTATTTTTGCCTTTCTGCTGAATTAGAACCACAAGACTTTAGTCTACCATGGGTTTGTGGTGCCCAGGAGGGTACCAGTGTTTGCAGATGCATCGGGCCAAAGTGTATATTGTAAAATTTTAGTATTTTGATTACTTGCCATTAGTGAATGATTATAACGGATGAACTTGCATGCTACCTGTCCTGGATACCAACAGCATAGGAATGATAAGGGTGTTTAAAACACAAATCATCTAAGCATTAAAATATGCCAAAGATATTATACTATTGTTTTCCACAATAAAGGTAACAACAAATCTTTCCAGTATAAAGAATTCATTTCTCCAAACTTAAAAATATCATATTGTAATAATGGAAAAATAGCATGTACTGCTTATTATGATTATGTTCCATTAATTTTTTCCCCTTACTTTCCAGACCATAATAAGAATATACTAATTCTATTTGTGTCTGTGCCGCAGACAGAGTAGTCGAAGTGAATTAGTTTTCACTGATTTTTGCCTAGTCATCTGTAAACAAGATCTATTAAAATAATTAAATGCAGATTTTGTAATTTGTACAGTGTTTAACCGAAAAATAGGAAATGTTGTAAGGATGAGTATATTTAGCACCAATTTGCCTCTAAGCTATGCAAGTGTTGTGGACGCCATTATTTCTTGGTGAATTAAAAGCTAATCTCTTTTCGATTATAGGGTTGATGTTGATTTTTGTAAAATACATACAAAAAACCCCATACTACTGTGAGAAAAATTATAAATAAAGTCAATAAGGTACACGCGAGCACACCGGAGTCCACCCATACAGAGCTCACTGAAGAACTGGAGCCTTAGTCTTTCCTCGGGCAAAACCTCCATTGGTTTCAATGGAGCTTTAGCTGAGCTAAGAAAACACTGCAGAATTTGTCTCTTTTTGTCCACTGTGATTTTTAATTTAACTTCCTTCTCACTGTTTTTCCCTCCCTTCAAAAAAGTTTCCTTTCTCAGTAACCAGATTACATTTATGCTAATTGTCCTAAAGGCTTAGCCCTTAGTTTTCAAATCCATTCCCTCACTTGGCTATTCCCTATGGAGCCTACCACATGCTCAAAAAGTGGTCAGAATAGATATCCAAGGATAAGCAACTGCTGCTTTGCCAGCTTTAGACTAGCCTGATTGTTGGCTGCTGTCCTATCAATCCTCCTAGGATCTGAGAGACCTGGTTTGCCTTTCATGTCTGCTCTGGTTTTAAATAGTGATACATCAGCAGTATGATGTTGTTGCATCTCAACAAAGGTGAAGTTCAAGCAGCCTCTCTGTGTCTGTCAATTTCCCATCTATTTTCAATTAACTGTCTAGATACTAATGCTCCCATCGCCCTGGTACCTGAGCATTATACTCTTGCTAGCTAATTCTAAGAAGAAAACTGTTGATTTTTTCAGATAGAGGCAATAGTTTTTCCTCTTGAAATGTGTTTCAGCTGTTTTCTGTTTTCCTTTTCCCTGGTCTTGAGAGATATCCATTTATCTTTGGCTTTCCTTTGTCAACAAACAGGAGTTTTTTTTTATTTTTTGAAGGAGAAGTGAGTTTAATTATGTTTCTTAGTTACTCCTCTTCTCCATCTCCTGTACTGCAGCTGCAGCATGAGCTAGAAAAGTTGTGGGGAGCTGTATATACTGACTGCTGAAGGAACTGGAACTAATTATATTTCCCCATCATCTTATTCTAGTTGTTATGTCAATACAAGTTCAGAATATCTAAAATATGCATGTAGATTCAATCATAGGAACATGGCTACACTGTTCAGTTGTCCAGAGTTGGAGAACTATCTAGTGGAGCAAGTCAAGTTATTTCTCCAGCCCTGAAAGAGGAAGAATGACAAAGAGGATAACAGCACCTCTGAGGGGCTCTAAAGGGACAAATAGTGTTTGAGGAGCTTTAGGATGGAAGATTGCCTACTAATGGTCCTGTGGCAGTTGGGAATTTTTGGGAAAGTGTCACATGAAATGCTGGGGCTGGGAATTCTGTGGAATTTAGGAGTTTTTAGGGAGTGGTGAGATAGAATGTTTGGGCTCAAAGATTCTATTATATTTGAGGGTAGTTGAGCTGTTGGATGGAATATGCCATGGTATCCAAACACTCTCAACACTTCCAACTGCTACAAAGCCCAAATATTCGCAGACCTCCTTGTGAGCCAGAAAAATCCTCTCAGTTTCATGAGAAGGGCACATCCACTCCATTCGTACAATCCCGATTTTCCTATAGGTGTCACATAGCAGTTGCACAGCTCGTGTTTTAGAATTTTCTGGAGGTAGAGCCCCACTACGATAGATCAGGAGAGGAGCCACAGAGCAGAATCATCAGCACTTGTAATCCAGCACACTGTTGAAGAAGATGAAAATACAAGGTGCTGCTATCACAAACTGGCCTCTGCCTGTGTTGGGGACAACTGAGGGTTACACATGCATGCTGAAAATTACTATTCATGTTTTCTTGTCTAAGTTGTGGCAGCCTCCCAGGGCTGCACTATGCGCCACAACACTGCCCAGAATCTCAAAAGTATTTCACAGCTCCACCCCTGACATGTTTACAAGGGGGTCCTTCAAAGGCAGTTTTATGGCCATGTCCAACACTACCTGCCCAGGAGGAATCCTGCCCCAGCCACAACGGGCTTTTAGGGCTCCTTTATGCCACTCCACCCCTTTTATCAGGCATAAGATGCTGGAGTGGAGGTGAGGATCTCATCCTCAATGTACATAGTACTCAATTCGTAGGTAAATATGCAGCCCCTTCTACCTAGCAGCAGAGCTCCTCAGTAGCAGTTTGCATAGGGTTACAGGGGATGGGAAGTGGGAATGTCTGGATACAGTAGTAGCTTAGCCTGTGCATTTATGCACAGCCCAGAAATAGATTAGAGTTGTGACTCGGGTCCACTACTCCACACCAGACCCTCTAATAGCTACCATCTATTGATACAGGTGTTCCATGCTCTAGTTCTATGTTGCAAAGTGGGGAGAGGACAGTCAAGGATATTCTTTGGGCTTTGCTTGCGGAAGTTGGATTTGGCCCAAAGTAATTAAAATTTTTCTGATGTTGACCTATGGCCTCATTCATCTTAAGCAAATCAACCTAATGGTCATCTAGAATAAATGTTGACAGGAGACAGTGGATCTTGTGCAAGAACTGTATTGTTTATAGTGTGATATGACTGACATAAAAGCATTGTTCCTCTAAAGTTATTTTTGTAATGAATTAAGTTGAGTGCTATTACTTGTACCCTTTAAATCATTTAACTTGAGGCTTTTTAGTTTTTTCTTTAAAAAATAATAACATTATCTTCCTTTTCTCCATACTTTGACCACTTTGCCATTTTATTTGACTGTCTCCTGGACTTCCAGTCTCTTACTGTAACAAATCCAAGCTCCTCTGTACTTATGAAGTCTGCAGTGTTTATAATGAGCTTAAATGAATTGAAAAACAACATTTAAAAAGAGAAAGAAAATCCAAAGATTTTCTGCTTTATTTTCCTTTAATGGGCTGACGTTTGAATTTATGAAATGATAGCTCAGTGTAAATATGGGTTAAATCCATCAACAAGTGCCCATTACATATGATTGTACTCATACAGTGTCCATTATAGAAGACTATAGCAATTGGCACACTTTTTAATAAAGTGCCCTACACTTTAAGGTTTCAGGATATAGAATTTTAAGGTGCTTATAGATACTATTGTTGAGAACAAAATGGGGCAGTCAGTGCCCTGTTGAAGAAAGTGTTGATTCACTTTATTAGGTAGTATTTCAACAAAGACTAAAAGATCGGAAGTGGTGAATAATGTATATTTTTAAAGAGTGTAGTTCTTTCAGATTGATTTTCATTATGCTGGCCAAGCAGGCTATTGGGAAATGGAATATTTTCATGACCGTTTCTATCTGAACAGTGGATTTGCCTTGCAGTGTGGGTTGGACAGTCTAGTGTAATGTAACTCAGCTGTTCATATTCTAGAGGCCTGGATGGAGTTCACTCTGACATGTAGCAGAAGTTTAAGATTTTTCCTCCTATCCTTAAATTTTTTGTTTGTTTTTTTTAACCACCAACCCAGGTAAAAGAAAAAGTACGTGAACATTTGATTAAAACAATTTTTTTTAAGTGTGAGGATTAGTTGAAATGGATCAAACATTTATTTAGCAATATCTCTGTGTTTACATTTGCTTTCCATATTATTTGGTATAATGGTGAAATATGTTTATATTACCTTGATAAAAACATATTAAGTGCTGAAGCCTTTACAAAAATAAGTAATTTCAGTATATTTGAGTACCATAAATATCAATGTGGGTGACATTTAAAATGAGGGCATTATACTTTTTAAATTTCCTTTCCTCATCTATCAAAGTTGAGTGTTACCAGCTGGCATATTCTATGGAATATTCTTTCAAGGACAAGTCATGACAGATAATCATGCTAGACATTTTCTGCCTTGGTTGTACTTCCTGCCTGACAACTTTTCTAGTTTTAATTACTCATTTTTATTTCAAAAGATATGCTCTGAAAATTATTTTAGCACTTCAAAATTATATGGGGTCTTATGGCTAGTTCCTGCACACACCTGAAAGCAGTAGCCCAAAGAGAGAAAGGTTGGAATTTTTCTGCCCTATTTCTGGTTTCACTTCAAGAGGCTAATAGAAAGTCTACTTAAATCAATGGAATAAATCCCATTGAATTTAATGGGTTTTGGACCAGGCCCCAAACTTGGGAACAGGCCATTTCAGGAGATGCTTAGGGCAGAAAGGCCTTGTTCCATTGTATTTCAGTAGATACATCACAAGTAGTCTGTGCACCTTATCTTGTGCAGATGATAATGCATAGTAGTTATACTAATACAGCATTCATGTTTACCCATTTTGAGTAAAACCAAACAGTGCTGAAACAGGGACCATTAGCAGGAAATGTATTTTGACACTCTGGGAAAAAAATGGATTTTTCTTCTTTTTCTGTATATATCTTTGCAATAATGCCAACCTTGACAATTTTATTTAGGTTACACAAAGATAGTTATATGCATATTTTTAATACAAAAATCCTGACACTCACTAACCAAGAAAAGGTCATATTTCACAGCATTGTAACTACGAAGCAATTATGAGGGACCAAGAGATCTATTTGTCACTGCCATATAGTTATAGCAATGTAATCTGAATTTCATACGGTGTAAATAAAACAAAACATTGCCGGAAATAAAACTAACAATAAACCCACTAACTCTTCTTAGAGATTGACTTTGAAAATACATCTTTATTTTCAAAATGTTCACTATATATCTAGTAATGACTGCACATTTAAAGGTCACATTAGACACATAACTTCTCAGTTGTGTGCCCAAATACCAACCTTAGAGTTTATTGGATGTGCAGATGAGGACAACACTGATTTTTTTTGTGAGTGACCTATCTCTGGCTTTGTTTTCACTGCTAAAAAGACTGTGTTTTTACACAGGATAACTAAAGCATGTTTGCTATCCCACTGTAAAATCCTAGGGGAGACAAGCACTGTAGTCTTACCATGAGGTAAACTAGGAAGATCAAACACAGGCTGGGGGCATAATGCTGACCTCGCCTTGCTATCTTGTGGCGAGACCTACAGGTGCCTTGTCTCCACTAGGATATTTATACCAAGATAACTATTGTGCACTATCTTACGGTAAAAAAGACCTGATGTTTTTTGCAGTGAAGACAGCCTCTAACATCTGAGTGTTCCTACTATCAAGTGCGCAAGATATACATACGTGTTCTGAAAGCAAGCTAGAATTATAGAAAGCATGCAGGAAACTTTTGTCCATTTTTTCTATTTATGTACAACTTATATGCAAAATGAGCACACTGGATGTTGGAGAGATATTTCATATAAAAATTTAATTTGAAATATGATTCCTGTGTTTGATATACTTGAAGGTTAAGAACATGGTTTAAGGTTCTGAGGACATCATAAATTAGAATCTCTTTATACTGACCATGTTATTAGAACTGGAGAATCTCCTGAGGTTAGATTTGGATAAGCATCCAAATGAGTGGATCATTATCTAAACCTTTTGGGTGTGAAAAACTGTATAGCTTAATTGATTTCCAGTGCTTGTTGCATCTGGTTGTGGCCAGCAGAGCCATCCTTAGGGGGTGGTGAATCAGGGCAACCGCTCCAGGCCCCATGCTTTGGGGGGCCCACAGGCCAGGCCAGGGTGGTGGGGCTTGGGCAGGCTCAGGCTTCAGTCCCCTCTCCTGGGGTCATGTAGTAATTTTTGTTGTTAGAAGGGGGTTGCAGTGCAATGAAGTTTCAGTACCCTTGCTCTAGCACTTAATTTATACTAACAATAATAATAATTGGATGTTGGCAGAAGATCCCAGGAGTAATAAGACCAAGGAAGGATATTGCAGTGCAATATGTCTGTCATGCAGGGTACAGGTGAACTAGAGGAGCACAGTAAACTGAGTGGCATTTACTGGGGAGAAGCTATATCATGGTGGCTAGGGGAACCAAGTTTCTTTGTAGCTCCTGGCAAGAGTTAAATTTTCTCCCCATTTCAACCCAGCACGAGCTTTTAAGTACGGTGATGGTGGTAACATTGCTTGTTTTCCACCAGTGTGGATTCTCCCCCATGTGTAATGGGATTAGTTGGTGCAGGAAGTTGAAATACGCCTCTACCCCGATATAATGCGACCCGATATAATGCAAATTCTGATATAACGCGGTAAAGCAGTGCTTGGGGGGGCGGGGTTGCACACTCTGGCGGATCAAAGCAAGTTCGATATAACACGGTTTCACCTATAACATGGTAAGATTTTTTGGCTCCCAAGGACAGCGTTATATCGGGGTAGAGGTGTATATGCTTCTCTAAACCACTACTGTTTTATCAAAATTAGCAATTGAGAAACATGCCCACTGGTCAAAACATTTTAGAACCTACCTTTTCTTTTGCAGTGGATTCTCCAGTTTCTTCTGAGCTCTGGAAACCAGAGCTTTGAGCATGCTATTGTTCTTTGTTGTTAGTATTAGTAATAGAAGTATAGAAGTAACAGAAGTGGTAGCATCCAGGGGTCACAGTCAATAATAGAGCACTAGGTTCTGTAAAACACATAGTAAGGGACAGTTCCTTCCCAAAATCTTTACGGTCTACTCTGAGAAAAGATGCAACATGTGGGAGTGAGAAACAAAAGGAGGGATGGAGAGAGGGAGTGTGAATGGAACAGAAAAAGAAAACATGTATAGGTAGCTATTGCGTAACCTGAAGGTTTTTGAAGGTACCAAATGTTTAATAAATAGCTCAAATCAGCTATCCCTGCCAAATCATCATTGGGTGGCATGTTTATTGTAGGCATCCAGGAAGAGAGAGTAACAGCCTTACAGATTAATTCAGAGATGGTGTTCCATGAATAAGGAAGAGAAGCACTCCCCAGAATCCTCCCTGCCAGTTCAGTCTATGTTAAAAGTGCCGTGTGCTCTGATGCAACCCAGCTCTTAATGTGTTCTGAAGTTCTGATGTCTTTCAATAAGCTCGTTCCTGATTGCCACAGTTCTGCCTTATCACCCATAGGGCAGGAGTATTGCACTGTAGCCCGCATCTTCAGTTAATACTATAGAAATGGGAAATGATTTTAGCACTAAAACCCAACTTTGGTACAAAATAGAATCATGACAGCACTTCCATTCAACTCACCTCTTCATACCTCCTCACTGGGATATAACTCATTTCAAAAGAAGAACCCACCTAATTTTCAATGAAGTTTTGTATATTAGAAATACTGTAAAACACTTAGATGATCAGGCATTAGGTTATTGTGTGCATCACCTGCACACATCTACCACTCAAAACTCTGCCCACAATTCTGACAATCAATCTGACAACACAGCCAATCAAATTCCATCCTACAGCTGCTTCCTAGGAAACCAACACATACTGTATCTATGGAAACTAACTGCAACACACTGGATGAAACATGAAGAAAAAATCATGCAGTTTTTTTCCCATTTTAAAAAAAAAGTACTTGAAAATTGTTTAATACAGAGGGGAAAAGATAGCAGTATTGAAAAACACAACAATATTGTGTTCAAACAGTGTACAAAATAGATTACTCTGTGTGTGTGTGTGTGTGTGTGTGTGTGTGTGTGTGTGTGTGTGTGTGTGTGTGTGTGTGTGTGTGTGTAAATATACATATACCAACACATATGTATATGTAATATATCCATACATTTGAGTTTCAGTGTTCCATAGACAGTGAATAAGAAATGACACAACAGATGTGAAAGTTACATTTCTCATTAACAGATGTTTGTTTCTCTGTATGCAGCATGTTTGCCTATTGTATCTCTGTGTGTGTGCATGCATGCACACACACACATTTAAAACTACCTTCTGTGGTTATATATTTTATATATATTATATATAGTCAGATTATTAGAGTATGCAAAGTGGGAAAAATCTGATTTTCATTTTGCAATGCAAAGATACATTTTATTTTATAATTGTAAATTTCACTACATTTCGTCTGATCCCTTTGTGAGTGGTACCCTTGTAGAACAGAGTGTGTGAGAAGAAAGGAAGAAGAAACATTAACGATCATGCCATACAAAGTAACAGGAAGGAATTTGATATGCAGCACCTTATAAAGAACCCTGAATATTATAAATAGTACCTTAAAAAGAAGGCTCCAAAGACAAATAGTGCACATCAATTATAACAAGACAGAACAGCCCCTTTCACCTTTTGTCTATCGTATACCACAGTACATTACATTGTACACAGTAAAGGTGTCCAGGGAGTGTGCAAATGTGTGTCAGAGGGAGTATTTATGAATTTGGAATGAATGAAAATGTTTTAAATTATAGACTTTTAAAAAATCTTCCAGAATAATTTAGTTTCATTACATTGTAGTTATTTCAGTTCCCAATACTCAGAACCACTAGCATAATTTGAAGGTGAAAGGCTGTTTTCCACTAAGACAGACTGTAAATCTGCATGCTGATTGCTGAGGCCCCTGATAGTTAGAACAGATGGGGCTTCTGTGTCTCTGCAATGCCCCCTGCTCAAAGCACTACTTACAATGGAATAATCTAGCCTACTAGGGTTGCCAACTTTCTGATTGCAGAAAACAGAACACCCTTGCCCCGCCCTCTGCCCCAAGGCCCTGCTCCTTCTCAGAGGCCCTGCCACCCCTCACTCACTCACTGTCTCCCACCGTCGCTGACTCACTCGTTTTCACTGAGCTGAGGCAGTGAAAAACAAAAGGAGGGATGGAGAAAGGGAGTATGAATGGAACAGAAAAAGAAAACATGTATAGGTAGCTATTGCGTAACCTGAAGGTTTTTGAAGGTACCAAATGTTTAATAAATAGTTTAATAAATAGGGTTGGGGTGTGGAAGGGAGTGAGGGCTCCACCTGGGGGTGTGGGCTCTGGGTTGGGGCCGGGCGTGAGTGGTTTGGGGCATAGGAGGGGACTCCAGCTGGGGCTGAGTGGTTCGAAAAGCGGGAGGGGGCTCAGAGCTGGGATAGTGAGTTGAGGTGTGGGAGGAGGTGACAGGTGCAGGCTCTGGGTGCTGCTTAGCTCTGTCCTGGGAAGTGGTGACCTAGGAGCACCTAGGAGCAGGAGGGACATGCCAGCCAGCCCCTTCTGGGAGCCGCATGGAGCCAGCCACTGTGGCCAACCAGACTTTTAGCGGTCCGGTCAGCTGTGCTGACAGGAGCCACCAGGGTCCCTTTTTGACCAGGTGTTCCAGTCGAAAACTGGATGCCTGGCAACCCTATATCCTACTGACACTCAGGGAGAGATGGCTATTCTATTCTGTTAACCCATTCACCAAAATTCTTGGACTGCACTCTCTGCTGTGTCTGTTCAAAGGTGATTTATTTTTAAAGTTTGAAGAAAGGCCATGTAGCCACTTTTTTTATTCCCATTTAAAACTATTTCAACTTTTTTGTGCTCTGATAAATCCAAAGTGTCTTTGTTTTAAAACTTCAAAACCGACAAAGAGGTAGCTGGGAATGAGCTGTACTCACTTTGCCTTGATTGAAAATATTTCATTAGGAAACACAAAATTTGGACTTTGAAGTTCTACTCTGCTGAGCATGGTTTCTGTTCTGATCCTGGAAGTACTGCTGTCTCTCCTTTTCTCCTATCCATCTCCCTTTTTTCATCTCTTCATTGGTTTTTGAGTGTTGAGAGGATTTTTAAAACTATATTTCTGTTGTAATCAAAGCATATAATAGTGTCTTGCATGCGTTGGCAGCTACACTTTATAACTAGATTGTTTACTATTATTGTCACACCAAATAGTCATACTACAGACACTCAACAAGATTCTGGATGAATTCATATTCACCGGGGGAGGGTGTTTGGACCTGGAAGTCTGGCAGAACAATTTCCTGTTACTCAGCAAGTTTATAAACATCTAAAGAGGTCATGGTGAGAACTGAACAAGACACTTCTCCTGCCCCATTAACCTTCCTTAACATTACAACCTGACACCTATGCAGCTGTTCATTACATTTTAACTCCAACAGTATAGCAAACTTAAAAAATAAAAATAAATTATTATCTGACAACTTTTCAGTGACTTACAGGAAATTAGCTGGTGGTTCAGTCCAGTTCTTGGAATACTAGGTGGCCATATTCCCCAAATGACTGCCATATGTGGCATCAGCTGAAACCCTTGTTGGCAGTCTCAGCAGAGGCGAACAACTGAATGGGTCTGGAACTGACCTTCTTTCTAATGATCCCTCAAAAGCAAGGCTGAAAGATTTTGAATGGACAGAATGGGAGGCTTCCATGTCACTGCCTACGTGTGATGTACATTTTGGCACAACTTCTCCAGAAGTGCATGCTTGGGAGTAGAGGTAGGGGGCCTGATTATCCATTGCTGTGCACTTTCTGTAGTCATTTACATCAGTGCCAAGTAGGTGAGACTGTAACCCACAGCTGTGTGTGCTACTGGGCTCCCACTGTGCCTATCGATAAAGGATAGGAGTTCTGATCTGGTGGCATTTTACACCCACTTTGTACTGGTGCTAATGACTAAACAAGGTGAAGGGCAATGGAACATCAGGCCTTGGATTTTTTCATTTTCTTTCTCAATCTGCTACAGCCTGAGATTACTGATGCGGTAAGGCATCTCCTTTTTGCCATGAATTTGTCTGTGGGTTGAAGCGAGGAAGATTTTTCTGTTGCAGCAAAGGGCGGGAAAGCTATTTGTGCTGTCTTTGTGACCAGTTTAATTAGATATGTTGCCTGTTTATATGCTGCTTGCTTATATATATATGTAATGCCAGATGCCCCAGCCACAGGTCCAATAAAAAGCATTAAAATAAACTGATGACTTCAATTGCTGGTGGTATAAAACTGGACCTTTTATGAATGAAAATCTAATAGGCAATTAACCATAATAGAGCTTAGAAAAATATCAGAAAAGCCCTGGGGAATTTGTTAAAAATCTATAAATATGTTTTGTTAAATCCCCAGTTAAAATTTTATCTTTGCATGTTCATTTTCCTCTGCATGTTAGATCATTAGTGTTCTCATTTTTTGACATCCTTATTTGGCTCCTAGGGAAGTTCAAACTGCTAAGTTTTCACATTGAACATCCAAAGCACTATTTAGGAAGCATGTGCAGAAGTGTGAAATAATTGGTGATATGCGTTTACTTGCCAGTACAATTATGAAAATGAACTCTGTTTCATTTTCACCAGCCAATTTAAATCAGTCTACAAAAAAAGTAAGAAGCTGCGTCTCCAAACTTGTATGTTCTGACCAAATTTCAAAATGTATGTGGGGCGGTTTAAGAGTGTACTATGACTACAGGCAGTAGATTTCAAAGAAGTTTAAAGGAATTAGGTGCTCCCATCTCATTAAAATCCAGTGGGATTTGGATGCCTGATTGATTTAGGTTACTTTGACTAGCCCACATTCAGTAGTTAAAGATTAACAACTGGATATTTGCACCGTTTGCAAGTACCTAACACTATGTTTAACATTGATGCTTATTTGTTTACATTGATTTTATAAAGAAAGTGGCAACAATGTTAACAGTCCCAAGCTCCAAAGAGTTATACCACCTTCCACATGAGTCTCACAACACCTCTGAGATAGGTAAGTATTAACCTCCCCATTTTAAAAGATGGCGGGAAATGAGGTTATGTTTTACCCAGAAAGTCAGCAAATAGCACTCAGATTTTCTGGTTTCTCGTCATGTGCGGTAACTTTGAGGCCATCCTGCTTCTTGAGCCAAAACTGCCTTCATATGGCAACATGCCTTTAGGTAAATGACAGAATGACACCATGGCTTTGAAAAATACTTTGGCAACCCACCAAGTGTGGCAAGATCCAAATTCAAGGGTCTCCTAAATACTGGTAGTTCTATAGAATTCAAATCTAGGGTCTAGCAGCACAACTGCCTCACTTACTATAGGCTCCAATCCACTTCTACAAATACCAATGGAAGATTTTCCATTGACTTTATTAGGAGCTGGATTGATTTGACAGGGCTTGATCCTGAGCCATTGAAGTAAATGGAGTTAGTCATTGACTCCAGGGGGGCAAGATCAGACCCACAGTGAATAGTTAGAGAAGTGTTCTTTCAAATAGCTAGAAGCCAGATTACATAGGATAGTTAGCATCAGCTAGAATTCATGTACTTGAGATAAAAGCAACAAACAAATATTTGGTGTTTTGCAACTATACAAGGCTGAAGCCCTGAAGTACTCATCTTTTTAAAAGGTAGTTCTGTTCTGAAAAGCAGCTATACCACTTTATTCACTCAGATCTGTCCCATTTGTATTCTCTATTTATTTTAATACATTTTTATTACTTTTTATAAATCTCAGCAGAACCAATACAGCTATGGAAGAGTTAGCTGGATTGTGTTCTTGCTCATGCTTGATCAACAGAATTATTAATTTTTGAATGCAGAATATTTGTTAGCAGCCTGGCATGGATTTCAGTTTCCAGGTCACATAAGAGGTTTAGCAGTTAGGGAAGAAAAACACACACACACACACCCATTTTTCTTAAAAACTGAGCAAATTTGATCTGAGTCCCTGAGAGAATATAAATGTGCAATACTATCATTCCAGACTAGAACCACATTTGATGATCTGGCCATAACAATTAAAGAATGTATTTACTAGTTTCTAATCTTGTCACTATATGTAAGATTTTGAAATACATTTTGCTTTATAAAATAGCGTTTATTCTTTACACACCAAAACTAGGTATGTCCCATAAAGTCATGCTAAATTGCACTGAAAGATTAAGCATTGAAAAAGTTTGTAGTCACTGATTAGAGTTTCTCTACTTTTTAATTCAGAGACATTTTAAAATTCTCAGACACCAGGGTTTAGTGACTAGACAAATATTTTATAAACAAATTAGCAATATTTTACATTAAATAGGCAACTATGCCAGCACACCCAGAAATCTAACCAAAGGGCAAGTGCTCTCCAATTCAGAGAAGAGTGTTAGTGGCATGTTGCTAGATAATGGGAGTCTGGTTATCGTCTCTTCTACCAATTTAAAGAGGCAGAGTGGTGTTTTGCTTTTATGGAAATGTAAATGTGATGGGTGACACTCATCTTGAGTGCCTCCTCGTAACTGGGTGTGGAACTGCAATCTTTGCTTTTCTTGGCACCCCTTGTAGATTGTCCGCCTTGCCTGTTAGGTCTTCAGTGGCTCAGCCTTCCAGCCAAGTCATGCAGTGAAATGAATAAACCCCTTCCAGGGTAGCAAAGCATTCAACACACTGTCTGCCCTCACTAGGGTCTTCAGCCCATCTCTGGGCCCCTTTAAATGCTGCCTTTCCCTTGGGCTTCCCAATGGAGCCTTTTCCCCTTATCGGGGCTTAGGACGCTATGCTGATGGGGGAACATGGGCCTGCCCACTTCTCTGGGTCCCAACACAGGGACTCTATAAACAGCAACCATGTACCACTGCCACAATTCCCTGGGCTTTTTCACATGTAGTCCTTAAGTTCTCAAATCCTCTTCCTCCTTGCTGAATTCAAAAACTACCAGCACCCGCCTTCTGGTTCTCTCTTGCGCTTCCATGACCACATAGGAGCACGCTTCCTTACTCCTCTGGTCTCGGCCAAGAACTGACCTGCTAAGGGCCTGCAGCTCCTTTTATATGAGCCTGCTGGGCTCTGACTAGAAGCCTTTCTAGGAAAGACTGGAGGACCCACCTGCACTGCTTCTTCCCGGGGCATGGTATAGGACTCCAGCACCTCCAGCAAGCACCCACAAAGGGCCAAGGACACCTCACCATAGCAAGTTATTTTAAAATTTGCGTAAAGTCATTCTTGAAGTCAAGACTATGTAAACCAGATACATTATTTTGCTAGAGTCAATGCATGTGGAACTGAAACATACATTACTTCCAGTACATTGTGCTAGACTGTACATTAGCTGGAGGCTCCTATACTCCAATGATGGAATATTTTTTTCTTCAGTTTTCAGGGAAGCTAGATGGCAAGTTAGCTAGATTGTGACAACTTTCATCAGGAAATCAAAGCCTTTTTTAGTTGTTTTGTTATTCCAACAATATTCTCAGGAAGGTAATCCAAAGAAATTATTGTAAATCTCTGTAAAGGTCTGTAACCTTTTACTTTTCATTTGGTTTCCCTTTCATTACCATTTCCTTTAGTCTTTAGTACTGATATAGCCCTGTAGCCTTGTATACGGTAATAATTAACTCTATGCAATGTTATATTATATATGCAAGATAATAATTACATAATCATCAGCTCAGCAAATATAGTGTTAAATATCTTTTTGCTTTCTAGGTCACTGCTGAGACTCAAACATGAAAATATGGGATGAAATCCTGACCCCATTGAAGTCAATGGGAGTATTGCCATTCACTTCAGTGGGTCTAGGATTTCATTCCTAAAGTTCATGTTTAATAAGGGAAAATTTAGAGGTGAGGTGTTTTAACTAATTTTGTAACTAAAGGTATTGTCTAATTATGAGAATTCTGAACATAGTGCAGCTTTGTTGGAAGTACAGCAACTATGTCAGACACTTATGAAACAGATATTGAAAGCTGGGCCTGTTCAACTGCATGCCTAATGTGTGTGGAAGTAGCCAACGTAAATTCACTAATCAGGCATGTGTACATGGCCAGTTAGGTACTGTAAGATGCTAGCTTGTCCCCAGCCCATGAAAGACCCACTGCCACACCCAGAGTCTCATTTCCAGGCATAGGTTTATATTCCAAACATAAGCAAACAAAAACAGTTCCTCAGCCCACCCTGGGCCATAGCTCCCAGGGGAATTTCCCCTTTGCCTCTTCAAATTCTCCCTGCTTCAGGGCCTAATAAAGCATTCTCCCATGCTCTGTTAATTGAGCACTGCCTCCCAGGATTCTTTCCTTGGAGACTATTTTCCTCCTGGTATATTCCTGCAGTCTCCTCTCCCAGGGTACTCTGGAAGCCTCTCCCAAGGAAGTTCTGCTACCCAGGTCTCCTGGCTTCTGGCCTATCTCCTTTTTGCCCAGAGATCATGTCCCATTTTCCCATGTCTGCTCTTTCCCTTTCTTGAATAAGTTTCAGGTCTTACTAACCCAGTTTCCTCCCTTTCTGGACCCAAGTGCCTTCTCTTATAGTCTGACTGGGGATCAGCTGTTCAGTCACAGGTACTCTGGCCTCTTCCCTCTTTAAGGACAGTGCCACCCAGTGACAGTATCCAGCTGGCCATGTGCAAATAACTAATTTGAAAGCACACATTCCGCATGGCTTAGGCAGACATAAATGTATGCAAACAATTGCATATACCTAACTCTGAAAACCTGGCCCTTTGTCCAGGTATGTATTCAAAACAAATTTTAGCCTGTATGCAGTTACTTTCTCATTTGACAGTATCATAATTTTAAAGAAAGCAGGGCAAAATCCTACCATTCCCAGAGCAAAAATAATTTAAAAAATTGTCCCTAGCCAATCTTGCCATCTTGTAGAACCTATGTCATCAGAGGAGCTGCTGTCCAGTCCCAGTGTACTGGCGGTACTCCCTACCTTAACTTACTATTGCTAAAATAAATAGCATCAATAGTATTAACATAGTGTTTGCATACATAATTGCTTTCCCCAATGTATTTTAGTTTTCCCTTAACTATTTCTGAAATCTAGGGCCTGATCCCCCTCCCACTGAAGTTAATTGAAAGACTTCCATTGATTTCATGGGAGTACGATCTGGCCCCTAATCTCAGTTTTCAGTTAACTGTTATGGTATTCTAGCTTTGTCTAGAGCATGAGTCAGCAACCTTTCAGAAGTGCTGTGCCGAGTCTTCATTTACTCACTCTAATTTAAGGTTTCGCGTGCCAGTAATACATTTTAACGTTTTTAGAAGGTCTCTTTCTATAAGTCTATAATATATAACTAAACTATTGTATGTAAAGTAAATAAGGTTTTTTAAATGTTTAAGAAGCTTGATTTAAAATTAAATTAAAATGCAGAGCCCTCCGGACCGGTGGCCAGGACCCGCGCAGTGTGAGTGCCACTGAAAATCAGCTTGCGTGCTGCCTTCGGCACATGTGCCATAGGTTGCCTACGCCGGACTAGAGATATAGGACTGAATAGAACCTCATCAAGTCCAGTCCTCTGCCATTGCCGGCAACCCACTCAGATAATCCCATTTGTAAAGTTAGCAAACACCCTTTTAAAACTAGGTAGGCCATTTGCCTGCACTGCTTGTATTGTTCCAGAGCCTCTTTTCTCTGAAGGCTAAAAACTTTCTGATTTCCATTCATGACCACTTTACACCCATTTGTTCCTGTGCCAGTATTGTCCTTTAGCTTAAATAGATCTTTTTCCTCCTCATGTTTACCCCCAATGTATTTACAAAGAGCAATCATGTGGCTTTTCGACCTTTGTTCTGCTAAACTCTACAAGCCAAGCTTGTTTAGTCATCTCTGGTAAGATACACTGTACATTCTCCTCTTTATCCTAGTCGCTCTTCTCTGCATCTGTGCTTTACCTTTCTATTATTTTCCTTACAATTCAGACTTGAATCACTTCGTTGCAACTCTAGACCCTCAGCTTCCCTTACTAAGCTACAGCTATTCTTTCAATCTCACACTGAACTGAATCAAACTGTCATTCCATTTCTAACTGAAGGATGACTTCACACCAAAATTCCAGGCGCTTGCTTGGACCATCCCCCCTGCCAGTCAGCTTTGCTCATGGAGTGGGGTTTTGTCTCAGGCTCCTCTGACCCTAGTTACATTTTTTTAATATCATTTTACTTACATATAGTGGGCCAGATCCTCAGATAGTATAAATTGTCACAGCTCCATTGCAGCCAATGGAGTCCCAGTGCCTGCTATAGAGTCCCCATACCCAGTACAGATTACTGTCCATGGTACTTTGAATCAGCTGTGCTGGCTGGCATACTGTGGGGGGGTCAAGCCAAGAGTTAGTCCATGTGCAAAGGAGGGGCTGTAGCAGCTTTCTAGAGGCTGCTCCACGCCAGTATACACACTCATTATTACTCATGATGCAGGTAGCCTGTGCAAGGGAGTAAGGAGGCTCACAATCTACCAATAATCTTCTGGAGGTATCCTACTTTGATTCTTGATGCCCAACTCCCCAGTGGACTTAGCAGGTTGCTCTGAAGTTTTCTTCTTGGTGGCAGGGCATCCCAGAGGATTCAGGGGGCCTGGGGTAAAGCGGGGAAGCTGCAGTGCTTGTACTCATCCCGTGGCGGTCCGGGTCTTTGGCGGCATTTCGGTGGGGGGGGCCCTTCAGTCGCTCTGCATCTTTGGCAGCTCTGAAGGGTCCCGGACCGCTGAAGACCCAGAGTCACTGAAGGGCCCCCTGCCACCGAAATGCCGCCGAAGACCCGAACCTCTGCTGGGCCAGGGCTTGCGGGGCCCCTGCGGGGCCTGGGGCAAATTGCTCCACTTGCTCCCCTTTCCCCCTCTCTAGGGCAGCCCTGCTTGGTGCTGATCAGCTCAGGGTGGATTTGAATTATATCTCCCACTTCCAGCAGCCACTGGGACTGCTGACAGTCTCACTAAATGTTCTCTTTAAACATTTGTTAGTTAACTAAAACTAACAGCAGCACTGGTGGCTGTAGTTCAGCTCCATCCCAGGCACACTGGCAGCTAGGAGAATGCTGCTGCACACTCCACAAGTCTCCCAGAGAATCAGAGCCCCAAAAGTAGCAGGGAGAATCAAGGTGCCTTGCCAGCCTCCAAATTAATCTTATGTATTTTACTCTCTTTGAGATTGAAACTATGGTGCCTGCACATAATTACCCTCTGGCCCAGTACGCCAGATCTGCAAATGTTTGTGAAAACCTCTAATTTTGCGTGGGGTAGGGGAGAAGAGAGAGAAAAGTAAAACTATGGAATTTCACATAGTTCTTCAGCCAAGGAACCTCCAAACATTAAGCTTAACTGTGGATAAATCAGTGGATTTCAGTGACTAATGTTTTTCATGGTTCTATCAGATTTATCTTTTCTGCAAAGCAGGACCTCAGATAAAGATGCCAGGCAAAATAGCCAAGGAACAGCAAGTAAGCAAATATACCTGAGCCTCAGGTTAGAAGTACATTGATTTTGGCAAACAAATTTGGCTCCATTCAGCTATTAAATGTATTAAGTTAAGAGGAAATGAAGTCAGCAGCTAGGATGTTTGGCTGATGTATCCTGTGCACCAACTGAATACTCCAAATCTTTGTAATGAAATTAATAAATTATCTACTTTTTGGCTGTGCTATTTTCTCTACATCCTTAGCACTCACATAAATGGAGATGGTACTGTGGTACATCACTGTAATAAGTGACTTTAAGTACATTATAATATCTCACCATGGCAACATCTTTCTGCTGATGTTATTTATAGTAAAAGAAAGAAAACAAAAACAAATCACCAGAACCCTGAAAAGTAGAGATGAAAGGCTAACCCGGGTCAAGGATTTTATCTTCATAACTGTCTGTAAAGTGCTTTGCACACTTTTGGCACCATATAAACAATAAATAATAATTTAAAGAAGAAACAATACTTTTCTGCTTTTAATTCTCACTTTTTCAACTTTACAAAGAAATACTAAACACAAGTGAATTTACCTAGTTAAATGGCTTTTGCTTGGGTAGCTCTGGCCAAATATAACTTGATTATAATAGAAAATGCTAGAAAAATACACTATAATTTGCTATTATACCTTGGAGTTTGGCACACGGCCCAAGTGTGTGTGGGGGGGAGGCCTGGTATAATTCCAACTTTGCGCTTTCCTGAGACTTCCTAGTGTCTGTCCACCCCCAGGCATAAATTAGAGAAGCTTCAGGATAACTAACTAATTTATGCTGACTGGTAAGGCCCCCTTAGGGGCTGTTATGTCATTTGGGGTTGCCAGAATGTAATCACTCCAACAATGCTCTGACATGCCTCCTCCACCAAAGGGTTGGGAGGAGGATCTGGCCCTATGTTTTGAATCCATTACCATGTCTCTGTTTGATTCGTGCATATACAAATCAGTGCTGTGGAGCAGGCATGTGTTAGGGAGGTCCTGGTGAAGAATGGGGGTGTGTTGGATCAGAGGGTAACAGGACTGGTGGAGAGACATGGGGGAGCTATGGTGGTTATCTGTTACACAAAGGATGAATATGGCTTTGGGATGATGGGGGAGAAACAGAGCTTGAGTTCTGGGAGGGAGCAAGCAGAATAGAGAGGAGCTCTGCCCTGCTGAGCCATCTATGTTTCATCAGAATGTGCCTGCCTTCTAATGAATCACCCCAAGGGTCTCTATCATGGAGCAAGAGGGGGTGAGAACAGGGAAGTGGTAGCCATCCATCTAGAAATGTTGTGGTTGTATGGGGGTCAGTGGTGATGTTTGGTGGGATGCTGAAATGGAAGGGATGGGGCTGTGAAGTAAGGTTGGTGGGGGGGCATCCTCAGCACTGAGGCAATGACATTTGTAGGGTTTCTCTCTGTGTTGCCTAGTGTGCCAGGGAACCAAAACAACAGTGCTGGAGGAACCCTTCAAGTAACATTGCTTCAGGACAAACTCCATCCCAGGCCCCTGGAACAGCTGTAGTTCCCCTCCACTCCTGACTTTAACATCCACTTGCCCTGTTTGTATATTATGATCAGTCATTAATGTGTAAAAGAGAAAGATTGCAGTCCCAGCTAAAGTACAAATCTGAAGGTAACTTTAATGTCTTTGGCCAAAATGTTCAAAAGTAGGTGGCTGAAATTAGGCACCTAAAGAAGTAGCTTGGTTTCCAGTCACTGAGCAGCCACAATTCCTGGTGACTTTGAATGGAGTTGTAGGTGCTCATCACTCAAAAAAGTCATGTCACTCATTTAGGTGACTATGGATGCAGATATCTAATTTAAAGCACCCACTTTGGAAAACATTGGTATTATCGCTTGTTTCACTCCCACACACTCTTCATTCATCCAACTTTTTTTAGAAGAAGAAGCCCTATGTTTATATTTGGTGTAAATAGGGAAGGAAGTGAAGGGGAAATATGAAGAGATTCTGAATTAAACGCAGACCCCCCCACCCGCAACTATTTTTAATCCTTCATGAATCTTTCATTATTACTTCCCACAAAACACCTCCTGCCTTCTCCAAATGTTCTATCAAATAAATAAATAAATGCTTCCAGGCTTGGTAGATAAACGCAGCACAAAAAATAATTGTATTTAAGCAACAAATGTTTTTTCAAGCTACAGGCATAGTGACTTCCCACCCCAACATCTTTTGCAATAGGAGTAAGATCTTTAAATGTCAGGAGAGTAAGTGCTGTTAGCTGTGCAAACAAATCTGTAATATGCATATGAGGGAGGGCAGGGAATGTTCAGAATATGGAAAACTTTCTTAGCCAGAGCATGGCTCTTTCTGCTCACTTGTACATAGGGATGCCAGGCATTCAGTTTTCGACCAGAATGCCCAGTCGAAAAGGGATCCTGGTGGCTCTCGTCAGCACGGCTGACTGGGCCATTAAAAGTCTGGCTGGCGGTGCAGCGGAGATAAGGCAGGTTCCCTGCTTGCCCTGGCTCCACACAATTCCCAGAAGCAGCTGGCATTTCCCTCTGGCTCCTAGGCAGAGGCATGGCAATGGGGCTCTGCATGCTGCACCTGCCTCAACAGCTTGCTCCGCAGCGCCCATTGGTCGGGAACCACGACCAATGAGAGTTGCAGGGGCAGCACCTGTGGATGGGGGGCAACATGCAGGTCCACCTGGCTGCGCCTCTGCCTAGAAGATGGACATGCTGGCCACTTCTGGGAGCCACCTGAGGAAAGCACCACCCGGAGATGGCACTTTGAACCACCTCCTGCACCCCAACCTTTTGCCCCAGGTTGGAAACCCCCCCCAGAGCCTTCACCCTTCACCCCCTCCATAACCCCCTGCCCCAGCCCTGAGCCCCTTCCCGCACCCAAACTCCCTCCCAGAGCCTGCACCCCTTCCCATACTCTGAACTCATCAACCCCAGTCCCACATCAGAGCCCGCGCCCCATCAGGAGCCCTCATCTCCCCCTGCACTCCAACTCCCTGCCCCAGCTCGAAGGCCCCCCCTGCAGCCTGAACCCCTCATTTCTGGCCCCACCCCAGAACCCATACCCCCTCCCACACCCTATCGCTGTGCCTTAGCCCGGAACCCCTTCGCACACTCCAAACCACTCATTTCTGGTCCCACCATGAAGCCCTCACCTCCTCCCGCATCCTAACCCTGCCCAGTCCAGTGAAAATGAGTGGAGGTGGGGGAGAGTGAGCAATGAAGGGAGGGGGATGGAGTGATGGGGGTGGGGCCTCAGAGAAGGGGTAGGGCAGGAGTGGGGACTTGGGAAGGGATGGGTCAGCAGTGGGGCAGAGGCATTTGGTTTTCTGCAATCGGAAAGTTGGCAACCCTACTTGTACAGGGGAGTAAAGGAGTGTAAGGATCCCCTTACTCCCTGCACTTGTTACCTGTGTTGCGAAGGACAGAGCAACTACTAGTGGGTCCCAACTCTCCTGCCATGGGACAGCAAAGAGTAGGTGGAGCCTTGTCTCCACTTTTCCACCTCCATGTGCCAGCTGTAGGAACCTGCATGGTACTTAGAGAGTGAAACACAGATTTCAGGAAGGGAGAATTTGGAGGAGGCACCAGGAGATCAGTGTATGTGTATACGTTTGGAATGCGTTTCTGTAAGAAAGTTCTTTTAATGAAGAGTCTGTTTAGTTTTCAAAACATGGATTCTTCTCCTGTTATTGCCCAGCACACAGTACATGAAACATGAGACAGCACAGCTGAGCTGGCACAGAAGGAGAAATAAGTTGTACCAGGCAAAGGGCTGGCGCAAATTACTTTCTTCCATGGAACGAGGGAAAGCAGAGACTGAACTGTCATTCTCTGAGCCAAAATGGGTTCAAAACTAGATTCAAAAGTGGCAGGTGAAAAACGCCCACAGATAAGCATAAAAAAGGCCATCTTAACAGAGCTAGAGATTCTATAAATATATTAGGAGCAAGAGAAAGACACTGGATAGTGTAGGTCCTCTGCTTACTGGGGAAAGAGAGCTAATAACTATTGACATCAAGATGACTGAGGTGTGTTCAATGCTTATTTTACTTCAGTCTTAACTAAAAAGGTTAATGGTGACCAGATACTCACCACAACGATTATTAACTACAAGGGGAAAGGAATGCAAGCCAAAATAGGGAAAGAACAAGTAAAAGATTATTTAGATAAGTTAGATCTATTCAGATTCATCGTAGGATACTTAAGGGACTGAAACAATCTCTGAACTGTTGGCAGATATCTTCAAGAACTCCTGGAGGACAGGTGAGGTTCCAGAGGACTGCAGAAGAGCAAACATAGTACCTATCTTTACAAAGGGGAACAAAGAGAATTTAGGGAATTATAGACCAGGATAGATACCTCAAAAGATTCTGGGACAAGTTATTAAACAATCAATTTGTATCCTAGAGGAGAATAGAGTTTTAAGGAATAGTCAGCATGGATTTGTCAAGAACAAATCATGTCAATCCAACCTAACTTTTCTTTGATAGAGTTATTGGCCTAGTGGATTGGGGGAAGCAGTAGATATGATAGATCTTGATTTTAGTAAGGCTTTTGACACAGTAACACATGACATTCTCATAAGCAAACTAGGGAAATGTGGTCTAGATGATATAAGGTGGTTGCACAACTGGTTGAAAGACTATACTCAAAGGCCACGTCCAGACTAGGTATTAAAATTGATTTTAGATACGCAACTTCAGCTACGGGAATAACGTAGCTGAAGTCAAATTTCTAAAATCGAGGTACTCACCCGTCTGGACGGCGCGGCATCGATGTCCGCGGCTCTCCGTGTCGATTCCGGAACTCTGTTCGGGTTGATGGAATTCCGGAATCGATGTAAGCGCGCTCGGGGATCGATACATCGCGTCCAGACTAGACGCGATATATCGATCCCCGAGCAATCGATTTTAACCCGCCAATGCCGCGGGTTAGTCTGGACGTGGGCAAAGAGTAGTTATCAGTGGTTCACTGTCAAACTTGGAGGGCATATCTAGTTAGGTCCCAGAGGGTCTGTCCTGGGTCTGGTGCTACTCAATATTCCCATTAACAACATGGATAATGGAATAGATAATACATTTATAAAATTTGCATATGACATTAAGCTGGTGGAGGGGGGAAGTGTGAGTTACAAGCGTTTTGGAGGACAGGATTAGAATTCTAAACAACCTGGACAAATTGGAGACAAATTCAACTAAATGAAATTCAGTAAAGATAAGTGCAAAAAGTACGTCACTTAGGAAGGAAAACTCAAATATGCAGCTACAGAATGGGAAATAGCTGGCTAGATGGTAGTACTGCTGAAAGGGATCTGAGGATTATAGTGAGTTACAAATTGAATATGAGTCAACAGTGTGATTCAGTTGCAAAAAAAAGCTAAGATCATTCAGGGATCTATTAACAGGAGTGTCGTATGTAAGACATAGGAGTAATTGTCTCCCAGTACTCAGCACTTGTAGGGCCTCATCTGGATTTTTGTGTCCAATTCTGGGAATCATACTTTAGGAAATAGGTGGACAAATTAGAGAGTCCAGAGGAGAGCAACCAAAAAACCTGGGCATGTTTAGTATTGAAAAGAATACGGAGGGGGGACCTGATAACAGTGATCAGATATGTTAAGGGCTGTTATAAAGAAGATTGTGATAAATTTTCTCCATCTCCACCGAAGACAGGACAAGAAGTAATGGGCTTAATTTGCAGTAAGGGAGGTTGAGCTTAGATATTAGGAAACACTTTTAACTGTAAAAGTAATTATGTTCTGCAGTAGGTTTCCAAGAGAGGTTCTGCAATCCCCATCATTGGGGGTTTTTAAGAACAGATTAGACAAACACCTGTCAGGAGTGGTCTAGGTTTACTTGGTCCTAGCTCCATGCAGGAGGCTGGACTTCATGACTTCTTCTTCGAGTGACTGCTCATATCCATTCCAGTTAGGTGTGCGCGCGCTGCGTGCACGTTCGTCGGAGAAACTTTTACCCTAGCAACCCTTGGCGGGTCGGCAGGGCGCCCCCTGGAGTGGCGCCACTATGGCGCCTAATATATACCCCAGCCGACCCAGCCACCCTTCAGTTCCTTCTTACCGCCTGTGTTGGTCGTTGGAACAGTGGAGCGCGGCTTAGCTGACCTCCACATTCCCTAGCAGCTCATAGTTTTTCTTATCGTTGTTATATCCATAGTTGTAGTTAGTCTTAGTTAGTGTTAATAGTATAGCTGTTAGTACTTGTTTGAGGGGATCGGGGGTCAACCCCTTCCCCGCAGCCGGAGCCGGAGCTCATGCCCGGCTCACCGGGTTTCAAACAGTGCTCGGCCTGTCACAAGCCTATGCCGGTAGGAGATCCCCATGACTCCTGTCTAAAGTGCCTCGGGGAGTCACACTTATTGGCTAAGTGCTCAATTTGTAAGTCATTCAAGCCAAGAACTAAGAAGGAGCGGGACATCAGGTTAAAGCAGCTCCTCATGGAAGCGGCCCTGACACCTCCGTCCTCGGCACCGAGCACAAGCCAGCCAGTAAGCAAAGGCACCCCCACGGCACTGAGCGCTGCCACCAAGGACTCCCGGCACCGGCCCTCACCGGCACCGAAACCTACTCCAAGCCACTCCCTCTCCCCGAGGTTGAAGACGGCGAAGACCCAAGTGAACCCGCCAACACCTGCCTCGCAGCCAGAGCCTGCACCGAAGCCGGACCACCCGGCACCGATATCTGCCGTGGCACCGCCTAAGCCGGCACCGTCGACTCCAGCCCCATGAGGGCCGTTGAGTCCGGCGCCTGGCGGCTCCCCGGTACCCACCATGGTAGAGCTTACTTCGCCGTCTACCCCGGAGACGTTTTCTGCGGCAAGAGATCTGATCGCGATCACTGCTGCGGCACCGCCCTTACACCCGGCACCGCCGGTACGGGTACTGCAATCAATGGGCAAGCCGACCCTGACCAGACCATCATCAGTCAGCGTGGCAGACCGGCACCGCTCCAAATCGCGATCCCGCAGACGCTCCAGATCGAGACGTCGTTCCCACTCTCGACGGCGATCCCAGTCTCGGCACCGTTCCCCGACTCGGCACCGTTCGGACTCCCGGCACCGGCCTTCACCTCGGTACCGGTCAGGCTCCCGGCACCGGTCAGGCTCCCAACACCAGTCAACATCTCAAGCGTCAACCCAATACTCGCGGTACCGCTCCAGCTCCCGGCACTGTACCAGGCACCACACCTCCAGGAGCAGGTCGAGGCAGAGAGACTCGAGATCTCGGTCGACCTCCCGGCACCGAGCCGGTCGCATGTCCCGGTCTCGCTCTCGGTACCGATACGAGTACCGGCACCGGTCGCCACAACCAAGGGGTGTGAAGTCCGTTGGGACTTCGGCTCCAACCTTCGCTGCTCCACCATGGCCGTCCAGAGACACGTCTGCATCCTCCCAGGCGGGCAGCTACTACGATCGGGACCAGGATCCGGAAGTACTGGTGGGTGTGTTCCAAGACTCCCGTCCGCAGGATGTGGGATCCCAACAGTGGGCCTTCTGGACACCCTGGGCATACCATCAGGCCCAGGGTGCTCCCGTGGTCCAGACCCGTTCTGCTACCTCGGAACATCAGGTACCAGAGGCCACCGTTTCCCGCCCCCCCGGCGTTGAGTCGGAAGAACAGTTACCACCAGACTCCCCGGGGCAGCTGGAGCAGGAACCGACCCAGGAGCAGGAGGCCATCCAGGACACACTCATCCCCAGAATATCCTCCTCCTCCTCGCCGGATGAAGCCGTGGCAGGGATCTCATCTTCAGGACCCCCGCCGATAGACCTCAGGGCCCATCAGGACCTCCTGCGCAGAGTGGACCTTAACATCAATCTGCCTGTGGAGGAGGTCCCAGAAGTTGAAGACCCAGTAGTGAGCATCCTCACTGCGGATGCTCCTACCCGGGTAGCACTACCATTTATCAAGACCATCCACGCCACTGCCGATACCCTTTGGCAGTCTCCAGCCTCCATTCCACCGACGGCTAAGGGAGTCGAAAGAAAGTACATGGTACCCTCTCGGGGGTACGAATACCTGTATGTCCACCCTCCTCCCTCTTCCCTAGTTGTCCAGTCGGTCAACGAAAGGGAACAACATGGCCAGCAGGCACCGGCCCCTAAATCCAAAGAGGCTAGACGGATGGATCTCCTGGGTCGCAAGGTGTACTCAGCAGGGGCCTTGCAACTCCGTGTGGCCAACCAGCAGGCCCTATTGAGTCGGTACAGTTATAACACCTGGGCGGAGGTGGTTAGGTTCTCCGAGCTACTACCCCCGGACTCACGACAGGAGTTCAATGCCTTCCTGGAGGAGGGTAAGAAAGTGGCCAGGACGTCTCTCCAGGCCTCCCTGAACGCGGCCGACTCAGCAGCCAGAACCCTGGCCTCGGGGATTACCATGAGGCGCATTTCCTGGCTTCAGGTCTCCAACCTACCCCTGGAACTGCAGCACACCATCCAGGACTTACCCTTTGATGGCAATGGTTTGTTCTCAGACAAAACGGATCCCAGGCTGCAAAGCCTGAAGGACAATCGAGTGATCATACGCTCGCTGGAGATGCATATCCCTGCGACCCAGCGTAGACCCTTCAGGCCCCAAGCACGCCGCCCATATTTCCCACCCCGCCAGAGGCAGGACCTCAGCAGAAGGCGCGGACGGGGGGGCCGCAGACGCCAGTCCAGCTCCCGGGGGGCCAAAACCAAGGGCCCTCTAAGGCACTACCGGGCCCCAAGTCCGGCTTTTGAAGGTGCACCTGGGGACGGCGTACCAGCCTCAGGACAGGATCCTTCCCCTAGCTTCTCCAACCGCCTCTCCCACTTCCTCCCGGCGTGGTCCCAATTAACATCAGACCTTTGGGTTCTGCGCACGGTGAAGCAAGGATACCATCTACAATTTGCTTCTTCACCACCCTCCCGCCCCACTTCCCGGTCCCTCTTCAGGGACCCTTCTCACGAGCAAACCCTCCTGCAGGAGGTCCGAGCTCTCCTCGCAGCAGGAGCTATAGAGGAGGTACCTCTAGACGAGAGAGAAAAGGGGTTTTACTCCCGATATTTTCTGATTCTCAAGTCAAAGGGAGGTCTCAGACCTATCCTAGACCTGCAGGGCCTCAACAAATGGATGCTCAAGTTGAAGTTCCGCATGGTCTCCCTGGGAACGATTATCCCATCCCTGGATCCTGGAGACTGGTATGCCGCCCTCGACATGAAGGACGCGTACTTCCATATTGCCATTTTTCCACCCCACAGGAAGTACCTTCGCTTTACGGTCAGACACCAGCACTTCCAATTTGCAGTCCTCCCCTTCGGCCTCTCCACGGCCCCGAGGGTGTTTACAAAGTGTATGGCCGTCGTGGCCGCCCACCTCCGTCGGCAGCAAATTCATGTGTTCCCGTACCTGGACGACTGGCTCCTCAAGGGGTCCTCCCAGTCGCAGGTACGGCAGCATGTCGAGGTGGTTACGGATCTTTTCTCCCAGTTAGGCCTTCTCCTCAACGCCGAGAAATCCACCCTGGTCCCCACGCAGAGGCTGGACTTCATAGGCGCAACCCTGGACTCTACTCAAGCCAGGGCCTACTTACTTCAGCCCCGCTTCCAGACAATCGTCTCGATCATACGGAGCTTGCAGGCCTCCACGATCACCTCAGCTCGCACCTGTCTTGCACTACTGGGACATATGGCCGCATGTACTTATGTGACAAAGTATGCCAGACTCCGCATGAGACCCTTCCAAACGTGGCTTCATTCAGTATTCCGCCCGGGCAGGGACCACCTAGACGTCCTGGTGACAGCCCCCCCCGGCCCCCTCCGCTCCCTCGACTGGTGGCTGACTCCATCCCTCGTATGCGCGGGGATGCCGTTCCATCCATAGCCATCGTCGATGACTTTGACAACGGATGCATCATCCCTGGGTTGGGGGGCCCACTTAGGGCACCTGCGTATCCAGGGTCTCTGGTCGTCCCAGGAGTTGACACTTCACACAAACGTCCGGGAGTTGAGGGCAGTCCACCTCGCCTGCCAGGCATTCGAACAACACCTACACGGCTGTTGTGTTTCGGTATTCACGGACAACACAACGGCCATGTACTACATCAACAAACAGGGGGGGGACCCGTTCGTCTCCCCTATGTCAGGAAGCCGTTCGACTCTGGGACTTCTTATTAGCCCAGTCGATAGATCTTGTGGCGTCCTTTCTTCCAGGGGTCCGGAACGCACTGGCGGACAGGCTCAGCCGGTCCTTTCTCTGCCACGAATGGTTGATCAGACCGGACGTCATACATTCCCTCTTCCAGAGGTGGGGATTTCCCCGCATAGACCTGCTCGCTTCCCGCTCGAACAGGAAGTGCCAGGAGTTTTGCTCCTTTCAGGGTCTCTCTCCCGGGTCGATCACGGACGCATTCCTCCTGTCATGGAGGCACCACCTATTGTATGCCTTCCCTCCGTTTCCCCTAGTGCACAAAGTCCTGTTGAAACTCCGCAGGGACAAAGCGCATCTAATCCTGATCGCACCTGCGTGGCCCAGACAGCACTGGTTCACCACACTGCTAGATCTGTCTGTGGACTCTCCAGTCCCCCTCCCTCTCCATCCAGACCTGATCACACAGGACCACGGCAGGCTCCGTCACCCGGACCTACGAGCCCTCCACCTCACGGCGTGGCTCCTACATGGCTGAACGCAGCGGAGTTGAGCTGCTCCGCGCCGGTTCAGCATGTTCTCCTTAGCAGCAGGAAGCCTTCCACCTGCTTAATGTACTCGGTGAAGTGGAAACGCTTCTCTTGCTGGTGTGCAACTCAGGGCATTACCCCTTTGGAGGCTCCGATCCCCACGGCCCTAGACTACCTCTGGTACCTTGAGCAGCAGGGCCTAGCGACATCCTCCCTGAAGGTACACTTAGCGGCCATATCCACTTTCCGAACAGAAGGTGGCCACTCCGTATTCTCCCGCTCATTGGTCACTCGGTTCATTAAAGGCCTAGAGCATCTCTATCCCCCTGTACGTCGCCCTGCCCCACCTGGGACCTTAACTTGGTCCTAAACAGGCTCATGCTCCCACCATTTGAGCCACTAGCGACTTGCTCACTCCTGTACCTATCATGGAAGACAGTCTTCCTGGTGGCCATTACATCGGCCAGGCGGGTCTCTGAGCTCAGAGCTCTTACAGTGGACCCCACCCTACACTGTTTTCCATAAAGACAAGGTACAGCTGCGACCCCACCTGGCGTTCCTCCCTAAGGTTGTGTCTGCCTTCCATACCAACCAGGACATCTTCCTCCCGGTCTTCTTCCCGAAGCCCCACTCTTCTCGCAGGGAGCAGCAGCTACACTCCTTAGAAGTACGCAGAGCACTCGCTTTCTACATTGAGTGAACAAAGCTGTTCCGAAAGTCTCCCCAACTGTTTGTGGCGGTCGCGGAGCGGATGAAAGGCCTGCCAATCTCCTCTCAGAGGATTTCCTCCTGGGTGACTGCATGCATTCGCGCATGCTACGATCTAGCTCATGTCCCTTCTGGCCACCTCACAGCGCATTCCACTAGAGCTCAAGCATCATCAGCCGCCTTCCTGGCGCATGTACCTATCCAGGAGATATGCCGTGCAGCGACCTGGTGGTCCACACATTCACCTCGCACTACGCACTGGTCCAGCAATCAAGAGATGATGCAGCCTTTGGCGCAGCAGTTCTAAATACCGCCACATCTCACTCCGACCCCACTGCCTAGGTAAGGCGTGGGAATCACCTAACTGGAATGGATATGAGCAATCACTCGAAGAAGAAAAGACGGTTACTCACCTTTGTAACTGTTGTTCTTTGAGATGTGTTGCTCATATCCATTCCAAACCCACCCTCCTTCCCCTCTGTCAGAGTAGCCGGCAAGAAGGAACTGAAGGGTGGCCGGGTCGGCTGGGGTATATATTAGGCGCCATAGCGGCGCCACGCCCAGCCGACCCGCCAAGGGTTGCTAGGGTAAAAGTTTCTCCGACGAACGTGCACGCGGCACGCGCACACCTAACTGGAATGGATATGAGCAACACATCTCGAAGAACAACAGTTACAAAGGTGAGTAACCATCTTTTCTCAAGGTCCCTTCCAGCCCTACATTTCTATGACTCTGTGATTCTAAAATGGATACATTTTCAATTTCTTGCAACATTTTCACAATATCTTTATATCCGTATGTCTCCTGGGTGCTGCTGCCAGGTACTGCAGTGCTACACAGCAGCATCTCCTTGCCTTGCCTTGTGGATGGCAGATGGTACAATACAATTGCTAGATGTCATCGTCATCCCGTGGGTGCTCCTGGCTGACCTCGGTTAGGTCATTCTCTTTAAGTTTTGTTTAATAAAGATTCAGTCCTGCTTGGAATATCATGCCAGCTGGAGGCTTCTGCCTCAGGCTGGTCTCCTAGCGGGCAGCACCGCGCAGTCGCACCTACCCCAGCCTACCTCTTGCTCCCAGGGCTCATGAAGCCTGGACAGTAGTAAAGAGCAGTTCAACTATAGGCTGAGCAAGTGCAGAATGGTGGTAGAATGTGCCTTTGGACGTTTAAAAGGTCACTGGTGCAGTTTACTGACTTGATTAGACCTCAGCGAAACCAATATTCCCATCGTTATTACTGCTTGCTGTGTGCGCCACAATATCTGTGAGAGTAAGGGGGAGACATTTATGGTGGGGTGGGAGGTTGAAGCAAATCACCTGGCCACCGATTACAGACAGCCAGACACCAGGGCGCTTAGAAGAGCACAGCAGGGTGCACTGTGCATCAGAGAAACTTTGAAAACCAGTTTCATGACTGGCCAGGCTATGGTGTGAAAGTTCTGTTTGTTTCTCCTTGATGAAAACCCGCCCCCTTGGTTCACTCTACTTCCTTGTAAGCCAACCGCCCTCCCCTCTCCCCTTTGATCTCTGCTTGCAGAGGCAATAAAGTCATTGCTGTTTCAAATTCATGCATTCTTTATTAATTCATCATACAAATAGGGGGATAACTGCCAAGGTAGCCCAGCAGGGTTGGGGAGGAAGGAAGCACAGGGTGGGGTAGTTGTAGGGGCACCCCCTAAAATGGCATGCAGCTCATCACAGAAGCAGCATGTTCTGGGGCTCTGACCCGGAGCGGCCGTTTGCCTCTTTGGTAGGCTTCACGCAGCACTGCTGCGGGTCCCTGTTATAACCTCTGTCCTTCATGCCCTTGGAGATTTTTTTAAATATTCTGGCATTTTGCCTTTTGGAATGGAGTTTGGATAGCATGGATTCGTCTCCCCATACAGTGATCAGATGCAGTACCTCCCATTCACTTTTGCGATTCTGGGATTCCATGGTCACATGTGCTGATCAACTTGCTACGCTGGCCAAACAAGAAATGAAATTCAAAAGTTCGCGGGGCTTTTCCTGTCTACCTGGCCAGTGCATCTGAGTTGAGAGTGCTGTCCAGAGTGGTCATAATGGAGCACTCTGGGATAGCTCCCGGAGGCCAATACTGTCAAATTGCATCCACACTACCCCAAATTCTACCCAGCAGGGTCAATTTCAGCACTAATCCCCTCGTCTGGGAGAAGTACAGAAATCGATTTAAGAGCTCTTTAAGTCGACAAAAATGGCTTCATTGTGTAGACGGTGCAGGGTTAAATCGATCTAACGCTGCTAAATTCAACCTAAAGTTGTAGTGTAGACCAGGGCTAAGATTGATGAACTTCAAATTGACAGCACACTAATCTTTCCAGGGACTGTCTTTTTGTTCTGTGTTTGTACAGCACCTAGCACAATGGAGTCCTGGTCCATGACTGCGGTTCCTAGATGCTATCTCTATACAAATAATAAATAACAGTAACAGAAAGCATGGTTCTAATTCATGATTGCCATATGTCTTGTGTAGTTATTTACACTGAGTGCAGAGTTCTTATTTATTATTTTGCATGTTGGTGACTCCTAAAGGGCTCAGTAAGGAATTGGGACCCCACTGTTTTAAGCACTGTACACACATAACAAAAAGATGATCTCTACCTCAACGCGTTTTGGATGTAAAATGCTCTCATTCTGGTTTCATAGTATTTTACGCTGACTTTACACTGATGTAAATGACTACACAAAGTGCAGGACAACAATGAATCTGTCCCCATGAAATGAATCTCAGATAACTACTGACTTAACTTGAATAAGAAACTGGAAGGTGTAAGTGGGAAGACCAGATACATAATGATCAAATTGCCTAACTCAATGATACAAGGAAAGGTGAATGGAAATGTTTTGTTTGTTTTGATCTTAATATATTCTTGAGGAAAGAGAAAGTTTTCATGTTTTGCACTTCAGCCTGCAACATCAATAGCAAACCTTAATTGTCTGTTTAAGCAACCTTCTAAACTGACAGGGTTGGCCAATGCAGTCACACAACAAAAGACTTTCAAAGAGACAGCTTTGCTCCCAGGTGTTTATTGTCAGGCATTTGAGTTAAACTGATTTTAACAACCCAAACAAGAACTCCACAGGGGAGTTTTTCACAAACAGAAAACTGAAGCTCAGGTTTGGCTATTTAAAAACCCCAATCCCTTATACCTGATGTGGCAGTCTGCCTCCTCCAAAGCCCTTACATTAGCCTGTTCCTTGCTAACATAAGTTTTTCTGCCTACCAGCGAGCATTTATTATAGGGGTCTCCGATATAACTCTTGACTGACCTCAATTAGGAATAGCGATTGCTCTATACAAACTGACAAATGTCTTTCCCTACCACCCCACAGTCATCACATGAACAAGTTACTGAACATTTTGCTGCCTGTAAAATTTTGAAACCTTAGGTGACTGCCTGCTCTACTTACATTGTAGAGCCCGTCTTGCTCAGGAGCCATACCTCATTACACCAACCCTTTCCTGTGCAGCCATAGACTATGGCACTGGAGACTTGAGGCAAGGATTCTGGCCAGAGTCTCTGCAGCCTGTCAAAAGTGGAGAGATTGGCCAAAAATAGAATCCAAAGATAAGAAGATAAATTGTATCTTGTTCTTTTCTGCCTTTGTGTGTACCCTCTGACACAATATAAATAATAAACAGTAATATGAAAAGTTTATATTACTGGAAGTCCTAGAGTACTTTCGGGTGAACTTGGGAAAGAAGACAGAGCGGGTCTGTGAGTTGGGATTTATTTTTAAGTTCAGTTCTGCGCTGAAAATGATTGTATTATTTGAAAAATTGCACCCACAAGGAGACCATAAATTACACATTAAGGAAAACAGAACAAGACCAGGAGGACAAAACAAATATATAAATAACTGTGCTAGACTATTAGAAACTGCTTATAAAATACATGAGACTCTACAACAGCCATATTCCAATCAAATTAAAATTGATTTAAATTTCTAATTTCAAAGTTTGACTTGCATTCAAAAATCTCAGAGAAATTATCATGATTTCTAAATCATTCATCGTTCAAGCTCTGGTCAAGGTTTGAGGGGGAAACTCTGAAAACAGGAAAGTTATGAGCCTCATCACTGTACCCTCTGTAACAGGGTGAAATGCACTACAAACACCACTCTGATTATTTTATTTGAAATGTTACAGTCACTTAGGTAGAATCCTGCTCGGCTTAATCGTTCAAGTAGTCCCACAGACACAAACTGGAAGTCACAGGCACTTTGTGCTGCACCTCTGTCCCCTGCAGGTAGACTCTCCTCTGCTGAGGTGTTGCATTTGGGATGATGGAGATAGAAGTTGGCATACACCTGGGAATGACTCTAACCTAGCATCTACAGTAATATTAATGGACAAATTATTTAAACAGTGTGCTGCTCTCTGCTTTGGAACCATACTCTTGCAAGAACACACTTGAATATGTCTGATATTTTACTGTTTGTTTTTAAAATCTAAATAATGATCAAGATTTTTGAAAGTGCCCAGTGATTTTGGATACCTCAATTTTTGGGTGTCCAACTTGATGTACCAGCAAAAGCTGAGTGATGACCCTCTGCAAATAAGTGTTTCAAGTTGAGAACCCAAAAATTGGTGCACTCCAAATCACTAGGTATCTTGAAAATTTTGGTCAATACTATCTCCCCCATATTATCCATGTAAAACAACTATTCCCTGAATATAAATTATAAAGGTATCTAGAAGTTTTATAGCAAATAGTTCTTTACTCGATATTAGAGGTTAGTAGTACCAGCTCTGAAAATATCAGAACTATTGTAACAAGAACCAATCCCAAAACTACCTTTAGGTGTGAAAAAAAGTTTAGATAGGTGCTTCCCTGGGCTGATATGGTGGGTAGAAAGAGGGAAGGAGGCAAAGCATTCTGGGATACTCCTAATCCAGGCATGTGATGTAATTGGAGAAGAAGTTGTAAGGTTAGGGAGCTTGTTGATGCGACAGAAGGAGTGATCTGAGGGTGAAGAAAAATTATAAGGAGCTTTCTGAACTGGGTGAAAGATACAAAAACGTATTCTTTCAGGCAACAAAACAAAATCACCATCTTGTTGTCTTTTGCTATGGCAAAAATTTTATTGCAAAAGTGCTTTCTGCTTGGAACAAATATATTAAAATTTACAATTTTGTTCTAAGGCTAGAATTTTTCATTATTGTTCTGAAAGGTGTATTTGCTGGCAGAGTTAGCAAGAACGGTAAATACCTTTTTTTTATTTTGTAAAAACTCAAAGATTTTTCTTAAGTGACTACTTGCAAAATGAAAACAATTTTTCACAGCTGTAGTAAGGAAACCTGCAGGGCTTCAATAAGCATCCATACTTCTAAGGATTCAGTCAGATCTACTAATCAGTAGAAATCATATTTATACAGACTAAGCATCCAGTTCTTCAAGGATGATATGTTAATCGAGGGCTATTAGCCAAGAGAGTTGGGACACCCCATGACCTGAGTGACCCTAAATCTCCAATTGCCAGAAGCATGTGGCACTGGCCACTGTCAGACAGACTAATGGACTAGATAGCCCATTAGTTTCATTCAGTGTGGCTGTTCTTATGTTCTCAATATTTGGGTGCAATCAAAAAATTGAAAAGTTCTGAGGATATTTTGCAGCTTCTTTGCCTCCCTCCCCCCGCACTTTAGTTTTCTTAATTCAAACAAGTTATTGTGTAATTCTAATAATGATGTAGGCATGACAATATCTCCTTACCTAACATCAGTGTGTTTCTATTATGATATTTGTAGGTTGCAGAATTCTGCTTTCAGTGTTGTGTGTGACATATATGTCTATTTCCGACAGCAGCTTGAAGCATATGTAGATCTTTCTTGAAATTTACTATAGCGGGTTACATTTATATCTTACAGGATGTGAAATTCAGCCAGATGTTTACTGTGTTTATTAGAGATTTATAATATGGCAGGGTTAAAACTTCAAGGCACAGAATCGGGATACTGCTGATAGCAACTAACTTTCTAATCTGATTTCACAAAAGCCACTTTGATATTATAGGGAAATAAAATGTTTATTCTCTTTTATTGCGTGTCCATTGTTTCAGATATATTGATTCTTTCCTAATTATGAAGAGTGAAAGCTGAATAGTTAACTTTCTGTACAAAGGTACTTTAAGATAAATGACTATAAGGAAGATATGACCCAATACATTAAAACAGAGAGTGCAATATACATACTGTGAATGAGTAACAATGTAAATCCGATATGATGATGAGTTCAGGATCAGGGTGAAAGGATGCAGTTATGCATGCAACCTCTAATACAAGATAGCTACTTCACACAAGCATCTACCCAGGATTGCTGTCAGAAGGACAGGTGGTAATTTTGTCCTGGTCCTAGTCTTAGCAGGGGTGCTAAACTACTGCTGAGCTGCTTGATGAATGTTTTAAGCATCTTGCTACACTGTAATGAAACAGCAGCAGGGGGTGCTTGACTTTTCCTTCCTCACTGTTCCTCCTCCCCCACCTCTGTCTGGGAGGAGTAAATGTGTTCGTTTCTACTCTTTGGTTCCTATTTGACTATGATTTAATAAAGCTAAATTTTAGAAATCATGTAAACAATTACTAAGGAATTGTAATAGACTTAATATTTTTCTGCTATTTTCTTACTTATTTTGCTAAAGGAATGGGCTGCACTGGATCTGAAAATATAGTCAAAGACAGTGTGAAATTTTCCTAACTTTACAGGCAGGGATCTTTGGTCATGTTCCATTAAAGTTCTGCTGTGTGATCTTGGCCCAGTTTAATGTTCTGTGTTGAAACCAAGTGGAGCTCTCTGATTTCACATGGATTTCAACCACAGCCATTGGGTTTGGATGAATTTCACGTAATTTGAATCTGAATCAGTGTGAAACAAAAGAGGAGAAAAGATTCACACTCCCTAATGAATTAAAACTAGTGAGTTTCAAACATCAGTTCTGCAGAAATCTGTGTACCTGCATAAGGAAAGGAAATTTCACTACCCATCTGATGCCAACATGTCATGCATACAGTGTGCATATCAAAACTATCCCTTAGGAAAGTTGCATGTGGAAGGGTGGTAGACTCTTTAAAGGGAATGTATGTAAGTCTGACCCAAAAACCAAATGCAGCCTCTGGCCACCATCTCCCTGTAACTCTAGGGTAAAGAGGTAACTGTGTATTGCTAGTTAGCTCAAACTACAATAAATATCCTATGCAGCTATTAAGAAACATATCAATTAAAGTAAATATTAGTGGTCATTTGCATCTGTTATTGGAAAAAGCAAAACAGACATAGCTCTCACGACCAGAGGGAAAAAAATTCAGGTGCTCCGCATGTCTCCACAGGCAGTTGTATTTTTTTCTAATTAACCCAATCCTGCTGTCACTGAGATCAGAGAGTTTTGCTGTTGACTTCAGTGGGGGTAGGAGCTGATCAAAACACAACTTTTCAATCAGAGCTTTTCAAATGACATCAATAAAGCTAGACTAATTCCTACCTGCTGAAGAGCTGGCCCAATAATAAAAAGTACAAGTTACAAGTAAGAGGGGACTGTTCTAGTGTTCCCAGATCGTTTAGCACCAGGGTTATTAGTTTCTATTTCTGTTTCACATTCTATATATTTCTCCAGCTGTTGAATCAACAGCTATTTCATCTGTCCTGTTTTCTGAAATGCCACCCTTCTTTCTTCACAGAATTTCTTTAGCCTAGATAGACATTAGCAAATGTCTATTGTAAATGCCTCCTGATATGTGTCTGTGAACAAATCCTGCATAATTATGCTTAAGCATAGTTATGCTTAAATAGCTTTAAATAACATACACTAGTTTTTAATAGTTAATAAGTAATAGTGTGTAAGAAATACAGGATCAGTGGTGCAAAGGGACCAGGAAGCTGCTTTTAGTGTGTATCTGAAGATTTCTCGTGCACAAGAGAATCTTTGGCTGACATTACTAGCTCTATAGCAACGCCTATCTGCATTCACCTCCAATCGATAGGGGATGTCATTAGTAAAAGGGCATCCAGAGATCTTGCCAGAATTAAAAGCATCTTGGGGGCCATTATGATTGAGGAAACAGCATAAGATTGTCCTCAGAGTCAGGGATAAATTGTGCCTTTACAGCCTGCCACCTCAACTGTTTCTATCACTTATTGAGTATAGCTGGGAATTCAAACCATTATATTTAAATGTACTTAACATATCCTACAAAGCTGTCTACTGAAAGGCTACTCAAGGCCATAAGTTTTCTCCATTTTGGCTAACCTGCAACACACAACAGTCTGTAGATTTTCAGGTTGTGAGAAATACTCCTACATTAATGCAACTGTGCATGGAATTTATACAATAATAATATACTACTAGCAATAGATGACTAGTAATGAATTATATCATTTAGTTTTACAATATAGAAACTGTCAAAATATGAATATGACTCCAGTGGAGTTACTGTCAAAATATGGACTCTGGATTTAAACTGGTGTACCTGAGATCAGAATCTGCTCCATATACTGTATTATTATTTTATTAATAAGCATAAATGTATGCTGTAAATGCACACAATTAAATGATTACAAACAGGTTTTCAAATCTGAATGTTCTTTTGATTATTATTTGTGTTACAGTAGCACATAGGAGCTACAGTTATGGACCAGGACCCCATTGTGCCAGATGCTGTACAAAACTAGAGCCAATGGCGGTCCCTGCCCCAAAGCATTTACAGTCTAAGTAATCTAAATATCAACAGTACATTAGTGCTTCTCAACCTTTCCAGGCTACTGTACCCCTTGTAGGAGACTGATTTCTCTTGCATATCCCCAAGTTTCACCTCACTTAAAAACTACTTGCTTACAAAATCAGGCATAAACATACAAAAGTGTCACAGCACACATAGTGAAAAATTGCTTATGTTCTCATTTTTACTATATAATTATAAAATAAATCAATTGGGATATAAATATCGTACTTACATTTCAGTGTATAGTATATAAAGCAGTATAAACAGGTCATTGTATGAAATTTTAGTTTGTACTGACTTCACTAGTGCTTTTTATGTAGCCTGTTGTAAAATTAGGCAAATATCTAGATGAGTTGATGTACCCCCTGGAGATCTCTGCGTACCCCCAGGATACATGTACCCATGGTTGAGAACCACTGATCTACATTCCAGACAGAGGACCTACACACAAAAAGGCAACAGTAAAGAGCTGATTTTGGAGGGATGTGGGGGAAGGTATAGTCAGGGGTGAAAGTGGGCCGATACAGCATACTAGTAAGAAGCTGGTACCAGCCCACACGCAGCTGATGTTAAAGTGCTGCTGTGCAAAGGACCCTCCTTAAATGTCACTGCCTCTTTTGCCCCCCGCGTCAGTGGCCAGTGACCCTACTGGCAGGGCCTCCGCACGGGGGGCAAAAGGGACAGCTGCTCCAGGACTGGCCAGAGTCCCGGGCCCTTTTAAATTGCCACTGGAGCCCCAGGCAGCATGGGCTGGGCAGCGCGGATGGGCTGACTGAGGGAGGCTGACTCCCCTAGCCTCACTCCTTCTACCTGAGGCCTCGCCCCTTCCAAGGGCCCAGAGCTGGGCCCCCATACCGGTAAGAGTTTAATACTACTTTCACCCTGGGTATAGTGTCCATTGTCAGAAACATTGTGCCAAGTTTCTGTTCTCACAGAAATAGCTAAATTATAAACCTCTAAAAATTAGTGTTTATGATAAAAACTCTGACAAAACCTGAAGTATTGCAGTTGAAATGGTGTTATTGTAATATAAGAGTGATGAATATATATTTTCCTGGTAATATAGAATATATTTTTTCTATGCATTTATCTCAGTGAATACACAGTAGGGCTCAAAGTGTAATGAACTCAATGTGAAGTGCAAAATTAGAGACTAATTTGATTATATACTTGTGTGGAGAAAAAGGTAGATAGACCATTAAATATATGCTGAATGCAGTATTGTACCTGAGATTAATGTAATGTTACTAATGAGACTAATGCTTATGCAAGCACAAGCAGCAGCACTGGCAGTTTCATTAATCTTTAAAACTTTTTTTGGTTTGAATATTTTCATGCCGTAATACAAATATCAATCATAGCACAATAGCCAAGCAATAATCAAACAAAACACTGAAATACCATGACAAGGAATGGTGCTGCTGACAATACTGGGCTATGTAAATATGAATATGAATTAAACATAAAATAGAAGAAACCTCTGCTGACCATGTGCAAACTCTGATTTTTTTTTTCCAAAGACTTATAACTTGACTGCATTTGGTTAAGTTATTTCACAGGAACAAGAAAAGGCACATCACTGATACATAGGCCAATCTCCTACCAAATTTCAATCCCCTGCTCCAAAGTGTAGGGGTGCTGTAGTACTTCAAAGACGAGGTCTCAAGAATTTTTTAATATGGGCAAAACAAATTATTTAACTAGCCCTTTTTCTTGCAAATGCTAAATTGTTTTGGCTGAAAATTTCCAAAAACATTTAGCCTGAGGCAATTACTCAGCATGGAAAAATTCAGTCCAAATGGTTAGTTTCATAAAGTTATAAACAGCTGAAAACAGAGTCTTATAACTGGAAGCATAAACCAACTTTACAAGGCAGTACTACCAGCTCAACCTATAAAATTTGGTGTGGGAGAGAGAGGAAGTTATCAAGAATCCTAAATACTCCCCGAAATGATAGCATATGTGGGTGCACCCACAGATAACAGTAATAACATAAGAGTTATATGAAATATATCCATATAATAACCAACCCATAACCAATGTCTGATAGAAATAAACATGCAAGTTTTCAGACTTAAACTCACACACACATCATTAACCTTCTCTATTTGTAGCAATCAAAATACTGAAGACCAAAACATATTAGTAAATAATGTCCAAATATTAACACTATAAGGTGACGTACCACCTGCAGAAAAGCACACAATTCTCACTGATGTCACTTAAGTTGCATTAGTGAGCTGATAGCTAAATTTGCTTCATAGATCCTTGGGGATGGATTCTGGAAATCTTTACTATGGAGTTTGTTCCTGCAAGCACTTAAGACATGTTAGTAATCTCCACTGAAGTCAATAAAGATGCTCACAAGCATAAGAGCTTGCAGGATTGAACCTTTTTTGAATCGTATATACTCATACAGGTTGTCCCATTGAAATCTAGCAGAAATATTCATGGATATAGGAATGTAAAAGTAAATTTTAGACTATTTACATCAGAAACCTCACTTTAAGAGTTATGTTCCTCCAATCAGGGAACAGAAATAGTATCATGTGATCTATCTCACTAGTCAAAACTAACCAACTCAGCTCAAATTCCACATTTTGAATAACCCACCCCTGCAATGTACTGATCATGAGTAATCTGCAGACCAAGAATTATTTACAGAAGTTATTCACTGAATTTCAAATAGCAAATAAATTCAAGAAAATCATGAACTCTGATCATTTTGTAAAGAGAAAAGGATGATAATGCCATTTTATATAAACTACTTGCTCAGCTTGAATGTAAATAAAATATATAAATAATAACTGCTGAAATAGCATCAAAATATGATTGTAGGATATTGCTTGTAGCTAAAGGCTGAGGGCACTGTGCCCATTTGAAATAATTTTTCTTTTAACACTTTTGCCTCTGTAGCCCATTACTATTTGTATTGTGAGTATTTGGACTTTGTTTTATGCACTTAACTTATATGTTTAGATTCTGCTCCCTGTAAAACTGATGTAAATCTGGAGTAATTCCTTTGAAATCATTGGTATCATTCCAGATTTATGCTGGTGTGACTGAGAGCAGAAATTGTTCCAAATACTAGAATACATGAAGCCAGCTTCACTGAGCAAGAGACATTTGGTCTGCCTATAGGGAGGAGAAGTCAGGGCAACTGGCCAGCCTTTCGCTCCAAGAGTTGATGCCGGGTTAGTCAGCAAGCTCCCTTTGGCCATCAGATGTCATAAAAGGTAGCCATTCCCTTCCCCTAGTGGGAAGTGTTAGGAGAGCCAGCTGACTTCTCTTTCAGGAGATTCAAGAGCCCCCACCCTCTCTCTCTCACTCTGTGTGTATGTGTGTGTATATATATATATATATATATATATATATATATATATATATAGTTGCTATAGCCCCTGGCTAGCTTCTTACTCCATAGCTGAGGTTACTTGCAGTGTGTGTATATGTGTATATATAAATCAGTTATACATCAATTTATATAGCCCTTACTTTATTTATATTAGGATATAATGTAATATATTACTCAGAAAAGTGGAACAAGAAAGGAAGACATCAAAAATATTCTGCGAAGTACAAATAGCTGTATAGTGCAAAATGTGAACATCAGACTATTCCCCAAATGTTCAATTACAGGCAGCTTCAAAGAGGGGAGAAACGCATTTTTAGCAAATATATCACACTAGATTTATATTGTCTTTGCTTAGAGGCAGTATGCTTTTCCACAGACATCAAATTCCTGTTGAAGGGACCATCAACCAGCAAAATGGAGCAAAAAAAAAGAAGTACAAAAGTGTAAGGTGGAATGTCTCCAGCATGCACCTCTCTCCTTCTGGGAGATTGAGGGAGTGTCTTCACAGCAACTCCTCATGGTCTAGGCCAGGGATGGGCAAACCTTTTAGCCCAAGGGCCACATCTGGGAATAGAAACTGTATGGTGGGCCACGAATGCTCAGAAAATTGGGGTTGGGATTTGGGAGGGGGTGCGGGCTCTGGCTGGGGGTGCAGGCTTTGGGGTGGGGCTGGGGATGAGGACTTTGGGGTGTAAGAGGGTGCTCTGGGCTGGGACCAATAGGTTTGGAGGGCAGGAGGGGGATCAGGAGTGGGTCAAGAGGTTGGAGCCTGGGCAGAGGCTCAGGGGTACAGGCTCCGGGCAGCGCTTACCTCAAGCAGCTTCGGGAAGCAGGGGCATGTCTCTTCTCTGGCTCCTGTGTAGAGGCACGGCCAGGTGGCTCTCCACGCTGCCCCATCCACAGGCACTGCCTCTGCAGCTCCCACTGGAGTGCCAGAAGGGGGCCATGCCACTGCTTCTGGGAGCCGCATGGAGTGGCCCCTGACCCTGCTCCCCAGCTCAAGAGCTGGAGAGGAGGCTTGCTGCGGCTTCCAGGAGCCACGTGGAGCAGCCCCCAACCCTACTCCCTGGCTGGAGTGCAAGTCGGGCAAGTCCCAGACCCTGCTCCCTAGCGGGAGCTCGAGGACCAGTTCAATATGGCTGGTGGGCCAAATCCGGCCCGTGGGCCATAGTTTGCCCACCCCTGGTCTAGGCTCTACAGTTCAGGGGATATGTGAGTCAAGCCAAGAGGTGGGTAACAGGGGTAGCTACTTTATTCACCATTCTCCCTGCTGAACTCAATGAATTTGCTAGGAAAACATCAGAAGTAATGCTTCTACTTCCATTCCATCCTGTCTATACCCTTCAGGTGCACAGTGTAGGTTTAGCTGAGGTGAAATATAGTGAGCAGTGTGAAGAGACAGTCCTACATCATATATGTTGACCAACAGCGAATTTTTCAATTCCACTACCCTGCTTAAAACACTGAGATTTTGATGCTGAGGACCTTAAACTTTTTATTCTATTTTGTAGAGAATCTCAGGTGCTTACTGACTTTTTTGTTTCAACTACTTGGCCCTTGTTCGACATTTATTGAAATAATCACCAGATAAACCAGAAACAAGCACTGATGTTAAAGGCAGTATTAGGAATGGACCTTATTGGTTGCTTATGGATGGGGGAAAATCACTTTAGAGTCCCAGGTTTCAGAGTGGTAGCCGTGTTAGTCTGTATCAGCAGAAAGAACGAGGAGTACATGTGGCATCTTAGAAACTAACAAATTTATTTGGGCATAAGCTTTCGTGGGCTAAAGCCCACTTCATCAAACAGTTGACAAGAAGGTGTGAGTAACAGTAGAGGGAAATAGTTTTTACTTTGTGTAGTTCTGCAGTACTCACCAGCAACCACACACCACACAACAAAAACACTATCCTTGCAAAGCCCATTGCCAACTCTGTCCACATATCTATTCAAGGGACACCATCATAGGACCTAATCACATCAGCCGCACCATGAGAAGCTCATTCACCTCCACATCTACCAATGTGATATATGCCATCATGTGCCAGCAATGCCCCTCTGCCATGTACATTGGCCAAACCAGACAGTCTCTATGCAAAAGAATAAACAGACACAAATCAGATGTCAAGAATTATAACAGTCGGAGAACACCTCAACCTCCCTGCTCACTCAATTACAGATCTAAAAGTTGCAATTCTTCAACAACAAAAACTTCAGAAACAGACTCCAACAAGAAACTACAGAACTGGAATTAATTTGCAAACTGGACACCATTAAATTAGGCTTGAATAAGGACTGGGAGTGCATGGGTCATTACACAAAGTAAAAACTATTTCCCCATGCTAATATTCCCCCTACTGTTACACCTTTTTGTCAACTGTTTGAAATGAGCCATCCTGCTTATCACTACAAAAGTTTTTCTTCTCCTGCTGATAATGGCCCACCTTAATTGATTAGCCTTATTAGAGTTGGTATGGCAACACCTATTTTTTCATGTTCTTTATGTATATCTTGCTACTGTATTTTCTATTGCATGCATCTGATGAAGTGGGCTCTAGCCCATGAAAGCTTATGCCCAAATAAATGTGTTAGTCTCTAAGGTGCCACAAGAACTCCTCGTTCTTTTAGAGTCCCCGAATCTTTCTCAATGAACATATCAAATTTCTTTCTTATTTGTATCAATGGAAAAAATGCCAAAACAATACTAGTAAGGACATAAAAAAAATCTCATTTGGTGGGTGGATGGAGGATCAGGAAACTAAGAGTGATTTGCCAGAAATAACATGATACATATAGGCCTGGCTATCATTTACATTAAGGTCCCTGTGCACCACACTGGCACTATAAAGAGGCCTTAAAAGGGGCCTTAAAGTAGCTGCTAATGTAATTTACACCCATTTTAAGACCACTCAGTGGTGCAATACTGGTATAAACAGGGCTTAGTGTAAATGAGATTCAGGCCCCTATCTGTCTATTTACCTCTCACGAATTGCTCCTGGCTTCCTAATTCTGATTATTTGTGTACCATATTCATTATAGCTGTACTTGTCAAGTGAAGTTTGCTTCAGAATTTCTGTGGGTTTTTATTCTGGCTATATTTTCTCTGGACTGATCCTTGCAAGAAAAGTCTTAACTAGGGAATAACTTAACTTAAAAAAATCAATATAGCTATTTTCTTGGATCTAGCAAGAAAAACTCACATCAAAGTTCAGGATTTGTATGTCATGGAGACTTCCTCAATCATTTAACTTTAAAAGATTTTAATTTAACAAATGTAGATTAACAAGAAATAAGACCTCAACATAAGCTAATACCCTTTTTCCCCTACTAAATATTGGTTTCTATTAACGAACCAATTCAGTGAAAATATTTTAGATTTTCTTCCACTCTAAATAGACAAGACCTCAGAAGCACAAAATTTGACTTCTATACCCATCAAAAATGAAATCAGGACATTCTCTTTTTGAACTGAGCCTTCAGATGATATCACAAACCTAGGGCCAATTTCTGATCAACACACAAAAGTGGTAACTGCAAACGCACACATGATATTGCAGAGCTGATGGGGAAAAAGCTGCAGAGCAGGAGTTGCTGGATGGATGGGTATATATGTAATATGAAAGAATTCAGTACCTACTAGCCAACTAGTAACCTTACCCTTATAGATGCATAGGGGTTTTTTATATTGTTATATTAATGTAATTACATATTAATATGAATTTAACAGGTGGTTAAAATCTCTGTTTCTTTTTACATTTTAAGACCTTGTTGTCACTTGAAAGGCACAACATATGGATAAAGAAATTTAACTTCATCTAGTAAAAGAAGACTCCTAAGGCAATGCAGAAACATATGGATTTCTTGGTTCAACATGCTTATCCTTAATGTGAGTTTTACATAATATTTGCTATTCAGTGGTATCTTTTATTGATTGAGGGCTGAGTTGATTATTTCCCAGCAGTTGATTAAGCTAACATATTCAGCACTGGAGCAATTACTCATCAGTTTGGAAATGTATTCTCCCTCTTTCTCTCACACACACTGTTTTAATAACTAGAGTCTCTGTGGTGACTTTCACCAAGAATTATTTCAAGGCAATTGTTCTGTTTTCAGGCTTTCATTATATTAAAGAGTAGAGGTTGAATTATGACTCAAGGCTGGATTCAGTGCCCACTGCAATGGAAAGACTCACATTGACTTCAATGGACTTTAGACCAGGCTCCAAGTGTATAGTTCTCATGTGGAAGAGGGGATGCAGAAGCATATCGCTCCAACAGGCATTCAGGAGACACTATGCCAATCAGGCACACAATGTTATGAAGCTCCTGGAGACCGAATTCACTTTTACAGGTGTGCAATATGCACCTCTGTGCCCAAATGGCATGCATATCCCCAAGTTCTCCCCTCCTGTATCATCTTTGTACAGGTGGTAGTGATGGGGAGAGTAATTCTGCAAGTAAGTGGGAAAAGAAGCTGCACAGCAGAGAGACACAAAAATTGCAAGTGTGCCTTGCCCTCGCTTAGCGAACCAAGGCAGGTAAGGAGATATTCCTTGCACCCTCCCATTTTTATGCACCCATTCAGGCAACAAGCACATTCTTGCCCCCAAATTATAAATTAGCAATTCAATAGTAAGTAACCAAGGTTCTTGGTTATAATTCATATAACTATTAAATTTGTTGCCTTCTGCGTATTTCTTGCCCTCATGGATCATATTACAGTTATTGTATCTTCCTTTAAACCAGCCTTAGTACTTAAAGCTACTAGTGGGGATGAGATGCAATAATAGCTTTGTATGCTTAAAAAGTGAAGCAATGTATGAGTGAAGAGAAAAAGAGCTTCTGTTGTTTGCTGTCAATACTGCCACTCTGAAAACAAGCATCTAAGTTAGCGTGACACCTTCTCCGCCTTTTAGAACAGATAGCTTCTAAGTCTGCTGGTCGACTAATTCTCCTTTTGTGACAGAGTGGATTTAAGATACAGTGCAAGAAACAACTGCTGTCAGACAGGGTTATTATTTCAGTTAGATTAACATGGAAAAGCATCTAATTATTCCTATCATCCAACACTCCTCACAAGGCAGTAAGTCTCATAGCTCCAATTGTAAGTTTTCTCCAGCACTAAATCTATTTCCTCACTATGCCTGTTCTACAAAAAACAAATGTAAAGCATTTAAATATGACAGGATCCTCCAAAGAGCAAACTGTAGATTCCAGAAAAGAGTGTGGATAAATTTCAGTAGTTAAAAATCTACAACTAGATTATTTTATTTTATTGTTAAGCCCAAGCTGTCTTAAAGTGGCCTTTTCCAAATATTCACGACCATCTATCGTGGGGATGCGAAATCTGGATTAATGAAGGAATGCTTCTTGAAAAAATATCCCAGCACTTCCAAAGGCCTCCTACAACAATCCAAGTGCCTAGAGGTTGCACTGCCTCTATCTCATTGGTCTACTTCCTCCAACCCACAGGAACCATATATATTTTGTAATTTTGGAAAGAATTCTTCCTCCTTTTGCTCCTTCCCTTCCTCAGACTTCCATTCACGTCCAGGATCCTCACAACTCTTTCTGAATTTTAGGGATCCTAATGTTACTTTGATATAATTAACTCTCACAGACTGCACTGAGGCCCTCTTTATCTTCTGACTCAAAGAGTACTGGATGGGACTCACTGAAGATCATTGCTCCTTCCTATATATCTGAAGGGTCACAACTGAAGAATGTAAGGGACTCCCCATCCGATGGATCCTGGGGAGCGAGACCTCTGGGAAGCAGGAATCAGACGTTGATCTCTGGTGTGCCAATGCATGTTCGTGTTTTAGTCAGATTCTCATATTTATACTTTGACTCCAGAACTTTTATTAGATCAGAGGACTGCAGCACCAAGCCACAACCCTTTTGTCAGGCAAAACCTCTATCCCCATTCAGCTATGTAGCTTCTGTTTCTAATGGCCTGCCTTTTCACTATCCCCATTGTGCCAGTTGTAGGAACTGCAGCCCCTCTCTGCAGTTATGGCGCCTAACACTATTCCAAGCCATCCTGGACCTTACACCCTTTATTCTGGCTCACTCTGCTGCTTTGTCCCATCTTCCCCTGCTGCCCAAGTAAAAACAATTTGCCATTACCCACTTCCTTCCTTTGCCACTACATTTTACTAACTCATACACTTGAATATTCTGACAATAGTCCAGGAAATAATGGATTAACTAATTTTTAGCTATTGAAAATTTGTCATAAGCATACAGAAAATCTCTTCTTGAAAGTTATGCAGTGGAAAGCTTAATGCCCAGAACTTTCTTCAGGCATTCAGTTAAATCTCTTAGAAAGGAGACATAATTTAACATCAAGTGAACATATGTTGCAAGTTAAAATTACACAAAAAAGAAAAAAGTTTAAACCAAGTAAATACTGTGAATTAGACACAGTCTGGAATACAGTATTGCAAAAAAATCTTTGATTTCTTTACAATATAGTCCCAAAATAGTCTCTGTTAACAATCAGTTATTTAAGTATTTCAAAAGTATTTGCTCTAAATGAGCATTTCAAAGCCTAGTATATTGCTCGAAGCTTCATGGAAACATATTTTAGATTTGCTGAATATACAGTTTCTGTTTGAAATTGTAGCAGCAGGAAAGTATTGTTCATATGAATGAAATGCACAGAACTATTACAAATTAGAACTGCATTTAAAAGAATTCAGACCTCAGAGGAAATTTTCCACTGTTAACCAAACATAAAGAACAAAACAATTATGAAACGACTGTTGATACACAGCTCTGGTAGTTTAACTCCATAAGACAGAAAAACTCATAAAAACGAATATATGAAGGGACAATGGAATTAGTGTCTGTTGCAGTTATGGCCATCAATAAACATGCTTAAAGCCTAGCAGTGAAAGACCTGTTCTCATTATACTGCTCAAGCCTATATGCAGCAGTTATTCTTACTTGGTTAACCCTGAGGTAGCTTCCAATGTCACTTTTAATATGCAGTGCATACTATTCAAATGTCAATCACTATCATGATTTGCAAATGCCAGTCTGAGCAAATAGCATTATTTTCTGGTGCTTGCTTCCTTTTTATTTACTTTTTCTATCATGGAAAGGGACACGCCCTCACTCTAGTAGAGAGGAGAGTATTGAGCTCTTCTGGGTCTGGTCAATGCTAACAAGGCGCACCTGTAAGGCCTGCTCAGCCTCAAGCTGGGGAGCTTAAAAAGGGAATCCTTGCCACAGGAGAGGGTGGTGAACAGGAAGAAGACTGTTATAGTTCTGTGACTGCTGAAACAGATCAGCCAAGAGGGAGAGAGCTGTAGGCCTTGCTGCCCCTGAAACTGCATGGCCCAGCTATAAGACAGGGTGCCCTAAGAAGACGGGCTAGAGGTAGATCCCAATTAAAGACACTTTAGCAACTGATAAGCCAAGCCCTAAAGGGGTGACCCCAGAAGATTGCCTAAGAGAAAGATCACCTTTGCCTTTTGTTCCTTTTACTCTGATTCCCCTCTCCCCACAAGGGGAAGAGATAGAAAAGTACCTTTTTTTTGTTTTTGTTTGGAGAACCCCGTGTATGCTACAAACAGGGGAAGGAGATTATAAACAACTGGAACTGGGGTCTGGTGGGGACTCAGGGGAGCCCAACTCAAACCCTTCCTTGCCCATCCTTCCCTGTTGCAAGGTCTCCAACTGGCAGATTGATGCAGTTCATCCTATTCCCACATCTACCTTAGGTTATACATTGGATGTCAAAGGAAACAGAAATGCTGCATATAAAAAGAATTTTCCAAACTTTAGGTTTCATAGCAAAGAGGCTCCAGTAGATAAAACCAAGGAGTTTTAAGGAATTTTCAACAGAAACAAGTTAGTCCCATATTCATTCAGTTATGTTCTTGCTAACTGCTTCAATTTGGAATCAAAACCTCTAATGACTGTATGGTCTCTTAGAAGAGCACACTTTCCCGAAGAAAGGGAATGAGTTGTCTTTTGTGTACTGCAGTCAGCTGTGGACAATATTTCTTTCACTAGTTTTGATTAATATGCCATTGCATTCAGCTAAAATTAATGGACTGTGAAGGATATTTGGATGTCTCTCCTATTTCAAAGCAAGAGTGTTAAGAATTTAAATAAACATAACTGTGATAGAGCATGGCCAGAGGGTTAGAAGGGAGTCTTATTCCCTGTAAGGGAAAGAAGAGGGTTAGAAGGGAGCCTTATTCCCTGTAAGGGGAAGAAAGTTTGCTATAGATTATTTAGAGCACCTGAAGCCAGTTAGAGCACCTGAAGCCAGTCATATGATAAAAAAACCCTGCTTCAATCAGATAGTGTGGGAGTTGGAGCAGAGAGGAATTAGTGTTGGAGCAGAGAACAGTTTGAAGGGAAGCAGAGGACAGTTTCGAGAAGTGCTGCGGTGAGCTAAGAAGTCCAAGACCCTAGGTAAAGGGGCCACCTGGCTTGTGCAGAGGGAGAGCAGGAAGCCCCCCACAAGCTGAGGGGCAGGAAAGGGAAGTAGCCCAGGGGAAGGAAGTGTCAGTTCAAGTGGTTTACCACTATCCTCAGGGCCCCTAGGCTGGGACCTGAAGTAGAGAGCGGGCCCAGGTCCCTCCCTCTTCACTCCCCCTCCTCTAGGACACTAGTGAGGCAGTTAACATTCCACTGCAGGGGCAAGAAATGGTGCCCTGAACCCGTCCCAAAGAAGAGAAAGTGCGAGACCCATCAAAATAGTGCCGGCAATTTGCCACAATAACATAGACTGTCTATTTTATCAGGGTCTAATTACCTATTTCTTCCATTTTTAAATCTGATTTTAATTTCATTCTAGTGGACTGGCTTACAGCTTTTGGACTCGAGTCATGTTAACCCACTGCAACTACATTATTTCAACAAGTAATGAAAACTTAGGCTAGTTTAGGTGATTACATTTGTATTAACTGCCAGATGACACAAGAGATAAGCATGACCACTGTAAGATGCTTTATAGATGGTGTTAAAAAAGGCACGTTTACTGTAATGATATCATTGAGGCAGTCATAAGAAACTAAAAGAAATCCACAAAAGCAAAGATCAGATATTAAAAAGCACTTGAAAAACTGAAATGAAGTAAGAAAATCTTTAGATTCTTGAAGAAAGTTATAGTTTTTGTCAGTCGTGTTAAATTAGAAGGAAACTCCTAATGGCAAATAAGAAAACATAAAGCTGAGACTATTTTAGGCTTTACTTTGTGTTTCCTGTGCGTATTTTAGCTAAAATATCTATCTTTGAAATCATCTACAATGTAATCCCCATTAATTACAGGCAAAACTACGCTGCCAGGCAGAGAGAGATAAATTCAGTCAATGAGTAGGAAGTAATTCCAGCAATTGTTTCTAACTTTCTTGAGCTACAGAAATGTTGTGCCCCTACTGATTTTAAGTGGCAAATCCTAACATACTATTAATTAGAAACAACTGGATACAATTCCTTTTGTAGCCCCAATTAACAGAAAAATGTGATATACATAATCTCCCAACACCTTTATCCCCCTGTTCAGACTTACATTAGCTCACAGAACCATTTTAGTCATAGGTGACTGGATGACTGAAGGGATTGGTAATGAGATATGAATCTTTTTGTTTCTTGCTCAGTGGTATGAAGCTGACCCATGCAGACAGTGAGCAAAAGTCATTCCCATCTGATGGTTATTCACTGGTATATATGACTTGAATAGGCAGTCTCAGATCAGTTCTTGTTAGCCAAACTTTGACATTGAAAAAAGAAAAAAAAACCACGTGGGGCATGAAATGTCATCCTTTTTGGAAGTATCAGCCGAGATTTATAGACTAAGGGCTCGTCTTCACTACCAGAGTGAGTCAACCTAAATTATGCTACTCCAGCTACATGAACAATGTAGTTGGAGTTGACGTAGCTTAGGTTGACTTACCCCCGTGTCTTCAGTGTGCTGCGTCGATAGGAGATGCTCTCCAGTCAACTTAGCTTACTCTTCTCAGGGACCTGGAGTACTGGAGTTGATCAGAGAGTTTTCTGCCATCAATTTAGTGGGTCTTCACTAGACCGCTGCACCTGGCTGAGGCAATCAGATAACCGCAGCACAAAGAAACAGTGAGGAGCTCAATGCTAACAAAGAGGAAAGCCAATTTTTTTTTCACTTGAGGCTACAAGGGTTTATTCATCAGGACTTTAGTCTCTGATAACTCATTATAGCTGAAATGACTTATTTCACCAAGGCATTGTGATTGCCACAACCAGAGGTGACAAAGCACATAATGCAGCCAGGAAAATATGTAAGCTCACCAAACAAAGTAACAATGGCAAAAGGCCTTACTTAGGCCTGAAGTAAAAAATGACGTAGAAAAAATCAGTAGGCATCAGCAATACCCAGCCTGAGCCTGATAAATGAAGACTTGAAAGTTTGTGAAAGTGCTAGAATTTATCCCAGATTATCTTGCACATTTTTAATAATGAATAATTTCCAGTTTAGGATTTTACATAGTAATATCAAGGCCTTCTAAGTGGACACTTTAACAGATCAAAGAATTCTGATAAGCAGCTCTGTCTGATAACTGGGCTTTATGATGCTTTAAATAACTCATTGGTTTACTTTCAGGGATATTCTGACAGACGCTTGATTTTTTTGCCTCTAACTTTTTTGCTAACTTCGTAAAACCACTGGTGGTAAAGTAACCACAGCTGTCAAATTAGAAATATGCAAGCTTTGCATAGCTTTAGGCAAGTTTCAGAAACAGGTTTGAGACTGAAGTTTTCCTCAGGCTGATGGAGCCCTTGAACCAGCTTCTTCTTTCTTCTACAACACACATAACAAAATAGCACATTATATCAGTTACTTATATAATGTATACAATATAGGTCACATGTTCTGCTGGTACCTCATGTCAACCAGATAAATAGTCCTTCTGCTGGCTTTGGTTTGTAGGAATCTTGCTATAACCAGAATTTTCTCTAAACCCGTATATGCAGATTCAATACCATTAGTCACAAAACTCCAGAGGTGAAATTCTGGTTCCATTAGCATCAATGACAGAATTCCCATTGACTTCCACTGAGCCAGGATTTCATTAACATGACTAAGTGTCTAACTCAATGGGACATCTTGTGAGTGATAGCTACACTGAGGAATGGAATGAAGATCCCTTGCATGAGATCCTATTTAAAAGAATTGTTTTCCCTGACACATCTATACATATTGATTTCATGCTATTTTGCTCCATTATTATCTATGAATCATCAAATATCTCTTCTGACATCTTCACCACAGATATTTATAACTTGCCTGTTAAACAGAAGGTAGTTTACAGAGTGTTATTCAGTTCCACAGCTGTTACTACAGTGTAGCCAGAATAAGTTACTTGCAAGTGTGTATATATATATATATTAAATTACAGATGGGCCTGCACTGAAATACCATGACCATCTGGTTGTTGCAGGGACTACCAAAATACTGACAGACATTCAACAAGTCTTATCCATCTTTTTCCCTTTAAGAAAACTTAGGGTGGGTGTTTACCCAGGTGTCTTGTTTTGAAATAACTGGTTTCACTTTGCAGTTTGTGGTCTAGTGAATCTGCTTTTGGAACCAGTTCAATTCAAAATAGATAGCATAGCTAAAAGATCCAAAGAAAAATAAATGAAAGATAAATTTGACCCTCCTAGATAACAAAGTCAAGGCTAGATGACCATGGCCAGTGGCTGTAACTGACACAAGTACCTGGTCCAGCAGAGTAGAGGAGGGGTAATCTGATACTTACAGAAAAAGTCCCTTTATTAACAGCTAGTGAAAATTCCATGTATTTCCTTCAAATGCTTCTGTGGTCAATGAGAATATAAATTTGCAGTATGTTGGGAAGCCAACAGTCACAGAATTAGGCATCAAAAGGACTGCCAGTGCCTTGTACCTCAATCAGTTATCTAATTCAGCATTTCACTACCTGAGTTCTATAAGCAAGGACCTATTCCCAGAGATTGTTCTCTGGACCTCTTAGACCCTGGAAGGTCTATAGGAGTAAAGCTGCTCTCCTGTGGACTTCCTGAGATGTACACGAGAAAAGTTCCACTACTGTGCTCCTCCTAAAATATTCAGCATGGGAGCTAATCTCCTGCAGACATTGTAAAGACTATTGCACCATCTTAAGTATCTGATACCAATCATATCAGACACAGGATAAAAAGAACAGGAGTACTTGTGGCACCTTAGAGACTAACAAATTTATTTGAGCATAAGCTTTCGTGGGCTACAGCCCACTTCATCGGATGATGGACTATATGGAGCACTGCTTTGATCTGGTATGGCAATTCCTATGTTGTGTTCCATGGGCTAGAATCAGTGGGAATCATGAGACTTAAATTTTTCATATTACCTCTGAAATTTTACCCCAAAGAGATCCTTCCATAAGTTCTTTGGTGTGAAAATTTGAAGAAATCACTTGGAAACTTACTTCCATAGTAGATTCGGGGAAGGGGGGAATCTGATCTTTCATAAACGTGCAATGGCAACTACATACAACAGTGATGGGTGCTCTTGATATAGTAATGATGAGAGACTGATACAGCGTATCAGCAAATATGTCAAAACACAGTGTGGCTAATCTTAATTGGTATTTAACCTTTGTGTAACAAGAGTTTTAGTGCTACTAAAAGCGTGTTCTTTATTTTATATATGTGAAGGGGAGGGACAGTTGCAGAAGAACCATGATTTGAATGAAGGTAGGCAGTGAATTCATGTCAGGAAGCCAAAGATATGATTTCTGTATTTCTCTGTAATTAGGTTAAATATTTTGCACTCTTTCAATTTCTTAAAGTAGGTCATTGGCAGGAAATCTTTGGTCCAGTTCAAAATAATAGAAAGGACTTTACTTATCTGACCAGATGTGACCTTTTAACTAAAAATTAGTCAATGATGATTGCATATGGCAAAATTCAAAAGAAATGCAAAAAACCTCAAAAATTGTAAAGCTAAGACAGTTATCTTTTCTTTCAGAAGTAATGCCAGACTTAAAAGATGCTGCTAATCAGCTGTTAATTAACCTTTGATCTTACAGAAGAGCATCTAAGTGAAAACCACTAGGTGGGCCTGGAAACACTGAGAAAACCCTTGTGGCCATATGACAATATATTTATTTGTATTAAAACAAGGATGTAAGTAGTTTGGAATTTAATACTAAATGTCTAGTTAATATTTTAAAATAAATGTTATGATTAAAACCTGCTTGTCCTAGAAAACCATTTCAGTCAGAACCTGGAGGACTGACTTGTTCTATATCAGTAATGAGCACATATTTCCAACTTGCAAGACAAAATAAATGGCTCTAGGTGCTGTCATACACCTCTCGGCATAAATCCCATTAGTGCCAATGCAAATTACATATGCATATTAAGAGAAGCATAGATTTATTAGCTTGTGTTTTGAAACTATTGTCCATGGCTAGAAGAATTGTGATGGACTTCCAATCCCTATCTAAAAGCAAAAACAACGAGGAGTCCTTCTGGCACATTAGAGATTAACAAATTTATTTGGGCATAAGCTTTCGTGGGCTAGAGCCCACTTCATCAGATTCATGAAGTGAAAACTACAGAAGCAGGTATAAATACATGAAAGGATGGGGGTTGCTTTACCAACTGTGAGGTGAGTCTAACGAGATAAATCAATTAACAGCAGGATACCAAGGGAGGAAAAATCTCTTTTGAAGTGGTAAAAGAGTGGCCCATTACAGACAATTGAGAAGAAGGTGTGAGTAGGGAGAAATTAGTACTGGGGAATTAAGTTTAGGTTTTGTAATGACCCAACCACTCCCAGTCTTTATTCAGGCCTAATCTGATGGTATCCAGTTTGCCAATTTATTCAAGTTTTGCAGCTTCATGTTGGAGTCTGTTTCTGAAGTTTTTTTTGTTGAAGAATTGCCACTTTTAGGTCTGTTACTGAGTGACCAGAGAGACTGAAGTGTTCTCCTACTGGGTTTTGAATGTTATGATTCCTGATGTCAGATTTGTGTCCATTTATTCTTTTGCGTAGAGACTGTCTGGTTTGGCCAATGTACATGGCAGAGGGGCATTGCTGGCACATGATGGCATATATCACATTGGTGGGTGTGTAGGTGAACAAGCCCCGGATGGTGTGGCTGATGTGGTTAGGTCCTATGATGGTATCCCTTGAATAGATATGTGGACAGACTTGGCCCCGGGGTTTGTAGCAGGGTTTGGTTCCTGGGTCGGTGTTTTTGTTGTGTGGTGTAGTTGCTGGTGATTATTTGTTTCAGGTTGGGGGCTGTCTGTAGGTGAGGACTGGCCTGTGTCCCAAGGTCTGAGAAAGTGAGGGATCATCCTTCAGGATAGGTTGTAGATCCTTGATGATGTGCTGGAGAGGTTTTAGTTGGGGGCAGTAGGTGATGGCTAGTGGCATTCTGTTACTTTTTTTGTTGGGCCTGTCTTCTAGTAGGTGACTTCTTGGTCATCATGAATAGGTCGGAATATGAACAAGAGGCTGCTAGACAACTCTCTGACAACACATTCTACAGGCCATTATCCTCTGACCCCACTGAGGATTACCAAAAGAAACTACATCATCTGCTCAAGCTTATCCCCAAATATATTTGTTAGTCTCTAAGGTGCTGCAAGGACTCCCCATTGTTTTTGCTGATACAGACTAACACGGCTACTACTCTGAAACCTATCTAAAAGCAGATGCTTATAAGGCTTTCTGATACTGAAATTCTGAGAATCATAATTTTTTCTCTTAAAATTGTAATTGTTTGCAATAAGGCACCATAATGAGCTCTTCAGTAAGAATCAGTATCTTTGCAGATGTTATGATCATTATTATTCAAACTGCGATAACTGGGTCTGATCCAATGTCCACTGAAGTAAATGGAAAAATTCCCACTGACTTCAGTGGGCTTTCTTTCAGATTTACAGAGAGATGATTTTTTCCATCATACACCACCTTCTGAGGGTAGAGGAAAAAGATTGCAAAGATAGATAAATCCTCATTTGATGGATTATTTGCTCAATATTGGAAATATGGTACTGGCTTTTTAAAAAGGCAGTGTTTTTCACTATAATTCTCAAGTATTGAAAACATTTCTGCACATCACTACCTTTATGCATAAAAGTAATGCCATTGAGTTAAATGAGAATACTGACATGAGTAAATGTATTCATACCAATATTTCTTTGCAGAACCAGGCCCTCAATCCCTAACCTCATTTTTGGTACCATGAGATTTGTTGTGCTCTGAAAAGTTTGATAGAAGAGAAAAGGAAACTGAAGCTTCCTGTTGACAATTGAATTTGACCTTTGAAGGAATAAGGGCTTGTCTACATGGTGGGAAAAGCCTGGAATAGTTAGTTCAAAATAGCTACTACAGAACAGCTATTTTGCTGAAGCTCACTGTGTGGATGCCCATATTCTTCGCTGAGTGCTTTTAGGCAGACTAGTTTCAAGAACTCAGCTGCCTCCTGGGTCAGTCACCTAGCAACCCGATGAGGTTGATAGGGCCAAATAAAACCTCACTAAGTGACTGTGCTCCCAGGTCACCATTTAGACTTTGTAGCAATAGCAGCACAGTGGCTGTTCAATGCATTCTACAAACACTGCTGCACCAGACCTGCTTCCAGTCTGGCTCCTGCTTCAACTCTTGCTGCTCCGGTTCAGCTCTAATCCCTGCCTACCTCTAAACTCCTGATTCCTGGCTCTGGCTACTGGCTTGTCTCATGACCACGACTCCAGCTCTGACTTTCAGTTCTGGTCTGGCTCCTAACTCTGAACATTGGCTTGCCTCCTGACCATGCCTCCAGTTTTGCCCTCTGATTCTGCTCCAACCACTAGGTCTCATACCTACATCCCAGTGTATCACAATTAGACTAAAGTGGATTAGACTAAAGAGTACAAAGGCATTCTTAGTGTGGAATAACATCCACACGAGAAGCTAATGCAGAATAGCTATTGCTCTTTAAATGCACAGCCTATCAATTTCACACTAACTTCCCTCTGAATTCCCCAGATAGACAAGCATAAGATTCATTACATCTCATCCTTGTTTTTGAGTCTCTGACACCAATCTCTATACAAGTAGAACCAGGGATTTTGTATCTCTCAGAAGAGAGAGGGCTGGGATAAAAATCTGACAACTGGTACCTATATGTGGAAAATGGCTGTTTTTCCCTTTTGATGCTGGCACAAAACCTTCAAACCTTTGTTTATAGCAACTGAACAAAGGGAGAAGATGTCTGGTGCTCTAGTCTCTTTTTATTTACAGTATCACTGGTAGAAATGAAATGCCTCTCCAGACAAGATTGGGAATGATTAAATGTCGAGTTTTCTGTTGTTCTTCATAGCTGAGGAGATCTAAAGACTGAACTTCTTGATATCCTCATCATAAGTTCCCTTTAATATTTACTAATATTAAATACAGGATTAGCATTAGTGATTGCCCTTAGCTGCAAAGGTCAGTTCCAAACTTTCCCATAGTTTGAGACTGTAAAGCTCCAGGCTTTTGATTTAATAAAGATGAGAGCTTCTTAACCAAAGAGTTGTAGTTTAGGCCTAAAACGATCAAAATACTTAAACATGTACCTAACATTAAGTGCTTGGTTGTGTTGTTGAAGTCAATGAGACTACATCTATGCTTCACATTAGGCACGTGTACCTTGAACTAGGAAAAAAATACTGCAAAGATTGTAAAGAAGAGAGGAAGAATTTAATGTAAGGATGTGACTTAGCCTCTTCAGCACTACTCATTGCTACATTACCATATGCCCTGCCATCCTCTTCAGACCTGCATGAAAGTATTACAGGCATGAGGTCAATTCACTACATTAATTTAAATGGTGTGATTCCAATGATGAATTTGGCCCTGCCCTGACCTTGTGTATTGGGCATTGAAACGAGTTAAAGGATGCTCATTATATCTCAGGCCCCGTGTTTTCCCTTAAGCAATTTCTCCCTCCTTTGAACACTGCTTGTCTATACAGGCATGATTAATCGGCACCGTTGCAATCGATGCAGCGGCGTCGATTTAGTGGGTCTGGTGAAGATGCAGTATGTCAATGACAGAGCACTCTCCTGTTGACTTCAGTACTCCACCTCCCTGAGAGCGGAAGGGGCGGAAGGCACGTCGGCAGGCAAGCGTCTCCCGCTGACATGGTGTAGAAACCGTGTCAGGTCAACGTAAGTTACTTAAGCAGCAGTGAAGACCAGGCCTGTCTCTGAGATTCTTTCTCTCTTCACTGAACTATTGCATTTTAAAAACAAAATTTGTAAAATTGCATCTGTTGTATGTGGTTGCTTGGTTGGTAATAGCAACTATATATTTTTGTGTGTCACTATACTAACACCTATCTTGGCCAAAATCTCGTAAGTAGGAAATGTATTGGCATCCTTTCTGATAGCAAACATTGGAGCCAGAATTTGGAAATGCTACAGTGGTACTTGATGTTTCCAAGTAATATGTAGATAAACTGGAACCAAAGTTCTGCTTCTTGGTGAATGGTGGGGAATGTAGAGGCAATTAACTTTTTAAGAAAGACAAGGACTTTTTGGTAATTATACAGTCAAGTTCATTGTTGTCTGATTTCAAGTACTTCTACTGCTACAACTATTATGATGTTCATGATGTTCTATGTATTTCTTTGAGAATCCTCTGCTTCTCTTATCCACGTTTTATGTATTTCTTTGAGAATCCTATGTTTCTCTCAGCCAAGCAGAATTTTAATTCAGATAAGACCTTGAACTCCTTGCAAATCAAATACATTATCTGAATATTGTTTTTGTTTTCTGTTCTTCTAATCACAGCAATCATCTCTTTGCTGGCTGGGAAGAATACTATGTCCCTCTGGTAACACGGGCAGTTCTGATCAAATTGTTTAAACAACTGAACCATAAACCCCACCCTGTTTGTTTATCCCCAGGATAAAAGAAACAAGATTAGGGAAAAAAATTATTTGTGGATTTTTTTTAATATGCTATTTTGAATAGAAATAGTTCCTGCTGTCTTTGGATCAATGTGTTTCCATACCCAAAGGGCAAAAGCATGCTTTCAGTTTATTTTAAATTAGGGGAAATAACACAAGAGACCAAAATTAAAATCTGTGCAAGGAAGACAGTGTATGTATCTGCTCTGTAACAAGCTACAGGAACTCTGACAACAAAATGGCTGCTGCCTCTGCTTAGAGTTCTTACAAATTTCAGGGAGCAGTATACAGAAAATAAGACCATTGCTAAAGTTTTCAAAAACACTTAGGTTCACAGAGTCAATGAAATTTAGGAGCCTACATTACTTAGGCACTTTTGAAAATTTTGCCCCATGAGTTACTTGAATAAATATTCCACAGAATGCTAAATGCAACTGAGACTAGTGATGTTTTATTTTCAAGGCAATACTTCGGTTGAAAAATGGATGTCTAATGGCCAAATTCTGGTGACAGCTGTGGAGCCACTATGGCCCACCACTGCAGAAGCCAGGGTGCCAGGAGTGGGCCAGAGGAGGAAGGAGGCTACAGCAGATGGTAGGAGGTATCGTCAGGCTGTACTTGCACCCCTGTGATTCCCCATTGCCACATCCTTCATAGGAATATGGCACTAAAAGGCACAAATTGAGCTGCTCTAGCCTGTGTCTTGACCCCCAACTTCAGCAGCAAAACCGGGGAAGTGTAAGAAGCCTCCTCGCTTTCCCTGCTCTGTCCCTAGAACTGGTATATGGATGAATTTGGCCCAATAAGTTTACATGACCTGAGGCTTTTCCATCTCAGAAAGCCACAAAGCTGGTGTACAGAACTGGTATCTAAATGAGGAAAATTAAATACAGATTTCTAATTTTCAATTACTGCGGCAGTACCCTTGCAAATTGGAATTGTGGAGAACAGAAGGTTAATGTATTGCAATCTTATGAATGTGACCTACCTATTAAGATAGTAAATGCATAGCCTTATTGGTTTATTTGAATGTGTAAATGAACTGGTTCAGTTTAACAGTGAACTGCTGGAAAACAAGCAGGATATTAAACAATGACTAGAGGTAAGATATTTCTGGAGAAAATACTTTCAAGGTCCTTAAGCGAACAAACGGTTATTAATAGGGAAGTGCCTACCTGCCTGACTCCAGCTAGTTATCAGGATTATTTTTTCCAGAGCTGTGGCCTAAAATCAAAAGGACACTAAGCTGTTTAAAATCCCTGTTTACAGAGAAAGGGGAGGAGGCGAGTGAGCAGCAGCAGCTATTTGGGGGGGGAGATTCTAAAAGAGAAGCTTAAACAGGACAGTCTGCCTCTCCCAGCTCAGAATCAGGTGTACCTGGGCTAAGTGGAACTTACCAGAGATTGAAAGGAAAGGATATAGTTTAGGAAAGACCTATGCATGTAGGACTTTTGTTGTTTTAATTCTTGGCTTTGGGCAAATAAACAATACATTGGTTTTGAAAAAGCTTTTTCAGCTACTTTAATAACTGCTGGGCACGTCTCTTAAAAGGAAGTCTCCTGTAGTGACCAAGCCCAATTGGACCTGCTAGGAGCCACTATTGGAAAATGGGGGCTGCAGCCTAAAGACTCAGTCTAAGACTGGTTGAATTGTGGGGTTCTCACCTAGAAAGAGATGGAGGAAGCCAAGTCTGTCGCCTGAGGGGTTCACTCAAGCGTGACTGCAAAGGGGTCTAAAACCTGCAGTTTGCCCTGTAACCATGATAGAAATCCACTCAAACATCCATTGACATTATTGACTCCATTGGTGGGAGTTCTACAGGCAGACCAATGACAAGACCAGGCCCTAAGGGAGGCATATTTGCTCCTAAACTTGGCTGTCATCATTGGCAGCTGCCCTACTGTAACCCATCTCATTTTAAATCCTGACAATGTATCTATTGTATTAGTGTGTATCACTATAGAGTCTTGGTTCTGAATGATCACTTCATGCAATATTTTTAGAAACTTGAGTTTAAACGTTTTGGACGTAACAGTTAGAAATTCTGTACTATGCTGAGATTATTCACCTTATGCTATGGGCCAGATGAGGCCCTGTTGCTCCATAAGTGTGCAGAGATGGCAGGGTACAAGAAACACTACCCCTCTTACAGGGTACAACTGCAATCCTGGAATGCAGGGATTGCGGCTTCTATGCAGACCCTGGAAGCACAAGGGGGCAGGAAAGATGCAGGTCCTGAGGTTCGAGGGGGGATATGCTGCAAACCCTAGAGAGCTACTGGGGATTGGTCCTGCTTTGAGTAGGGAGTTGGACTAGATGACCTCCTGAGGTCCCTTCCAACCCTGATATTCTATGAAGTTATTAAGTTCTGTGTGCCTCAAATAACTTCCTAAAGTCTCTTATAATCAAGAATGATTTCTGTTTACTTTTTCCTTCTCCATACAGATTTTTCATTAATTGCAACAAATTCATCTAAACTTATGAAACAGTCAGTAATGGATCTGAATCCAAAACACACCATGTGAGAACTGATAGTATAAAAGAACAGAAAATCTATAAGTAAGGGCTGTAGTTTCTTTAATTGTATCAAATAAGTGGGTTTTTTTCTCCCAGACATTTGCACAATGTAAATCCAATGTTTAAATCTGCACAAGAGTTAACTACAATTTGGCCTTTTACCAGTAGCTCCATGTGTAAAGACAAAAATAGATTATCCTTATCTTGGCTTTGAAAAGCTACAGTTTGTCACTTATCTCATCTCCCAGAAGTGAGCGATAACACATAATGCCGCACCCATTGTTGATTTAGGTAATGGATTGTAGCTCTAGCATCAGGTATATGCTAATAAGAGTACACTGTAGCACCAGTTCTCCAACTCTAGATGGTACTGCACATTTTGCACTTGGTTTGGAGTGAGTTATTATGTTTGTTTGAATTGAATACCAGTAAGTATATTAATTACCACTGTCCCCTAATATGGATGGCATAAGGAGACTGTGAAACTCACACTAAAATCTGTAGTTGACTAAACCATATTATGACTATGCTTATCACTATCACATTTTCACTGTTATATAAGAGCTGAGAATCTTGTAACCAATATTCCCATCCTTCCCACGCAAACAAGCTACAGGACAAAAAGTTATGCAGCTGTAACTACTAAAGAAGAAACATAAGGGATAAATATTCTAAGAGTTATATAATACTTTAGCCAATGAAGTCAATCGGAATCATGTAGCCAAAGTACCTTGTGAATTTTTTTAAACACTTACCTCAGAATGTTCTAATCAGATAGGACTTTGAGTAAAAACTGCAGAGAACTCACTAGAAATCATTGAATGTATTTTATCAATGGACTGATTCGATACTGGGGAATTTTAAAGTATGTCAGATATATGCATTTACATTTCCAGTTTTGTTATTAAAACTATCATTCAAATCAGTAGGGTTTTCATCTGATATGATGGATTCTGTGCTTCTAACAGACACCCAAGACCAGCCCAGAAAAACTGTGAAATAGTGGTCCAAAGCAGTCCTTTCCCTACTGACTTCCCGCTCCCTACAAAATCTCTCTACTGCAGAGTTCCTCTTACAGAAAATTTTCCCCTAGCATGCCTTTCTGGGCAAGGCCTTCTCAATTTGGTGGAGTGAAAGAGCTCATGACCTAAAGTGGCCATTTTACAAATGACAGCTTCTAGCTGCATCTTTCTATCTTCCAGCTGGTAAATGCATGTTATGTTTTCCCTTTCCTCTTGCTAAGGAGATGGCAGTTCCCACATACACAATGTGGGCTAGATTCATCATTGCAATATTCTGTTTTATGCCAATGACACTCCCTTTAAATCAATAGAGTAAAACTGGAGTAGCACAATGATGAAATAGCACTGATGCCTTTAATTAGTCTGCCATTAGACCATATTTTTCATCCTGACTCTCACTGCATGATTATACTTGTAAGAAAGAGGACAATGCAGTCTGCAGATTTAAATTTACGTGTATTTAAATTGAAATATGTACTGTACTGAATATACGTTTTTTGTACATCCTAACACCTAAGATACAGATCTTAATTTGAAAAAAAAAAATCATCCTTTCAACTATTTACACCCAGAGTATTTCAGGAAAATGTTATCAGATATTGACAGGGAAAGAGAAAAAATAAAGCTATCTAAATCATAGTATTAGATTTGGTTATGTTGCCTAACCATGCAGCTAGAGAGTCAATGGCATGCAGTTTTCTAGTGGAATACACAGGACAATTGTGTGGAAAGAAACCTAATTATGAAGACCCTCTGAAGTGCTACAAGGCAAAAATGATACATCTGTAACAACAGACACATCTGAAACTAAATGTACTTACTCTCTGCCTGTGTAAAGATTCTTGCAGTTACACCCCTTTGAGATCTCTCTCTATATTGATATCCATATATTTAATGATTTCATGAAATAACAAACTCTGATCACAAGTAAGTTACTCTTAAATTATGCACCAAATTAGGCCTTGGCTCCCACAAGTTGGCAGATGCATTCGGTCTTCTCTATAAGACCTTTTACCATCTAAAACTGGGCTGCCAGCCAAAAGTCAGTGAGTCACAGCTTTTGCAATATAGCGCTGCTGCAGATCTGCCATGCTGTTCCATTCACATTAGTGGAGAGACAATGCAAGCTACCACCCCTTTATGAGTATTGACAGGAAGCATCAGAGTTTGTTAGTGAAACCTGCATAACAAGTAAGGAGAAGACACTAATTGTTTTCTCTATTTTTAAAAAAATCAGAATTTAAGGGACTGCCTTGTTGAGAAGCTTCAGTGTCTGCCTTGGGCTTTATTATTTGTGATGGTAACGACCATCATCATTACACATTGCTAGGCTGAGAATTCCAAATGAGGCTAAACCAAAATCCCACTATGAACACTCCTGACTTCCGGGGAAATTCAGATGCAAATCCGATCCAAGTCTTGGAGGTTAGGCTCATCTCTACTGACAGTTAATTTTGGGATGGACTTAAAGTGAAACTTTTTTCATATTCAAAGTCAATTGTAATATACTGAAACACAAACGCAATTCTGACGCTGAATTTCTGGATATCCAAATATCGATACTAGTCTGGAGTGGTTGACAGAAATATTGTATTAATTACTGAGCACCAGTGGTTAGCTCAGCACAGTGCAGAGGGAAAAATTTCTGCCCCAAGTATCTTGCTATCTAAATCTGACAGACAGATTAGCTCACACACACATAATAGACTGGTTGACAAGGTAAAGGTCCAGCCTCCATGCTCAGGAGATTTTTTTTAGAAAGGTGGTGTGCATAGATCAGCAATTTGCTTGCCCTCCACTTAAGAATTACTTTCATGGCACTGAGCAAGTAGCACATTTCAATCTGAGAAATGGGTGATTAATTTTACGAAATAAAATTAGTGGACAGCAGACACATGATTAATCATGATTATCTGTCTGCTTTAAATTGAAAATGTAAATTCCTGAAATAGGCTTTGAGCAAAATTGATTTTTAATAGCAAAGCAGCATATTCCAAGTTCTCAAACAGATTTGCACAAATGTTTCTCTTCCCGTGTACTTCTTGACAGTCCCCATTGTTTACTACTCTTGTCCTTGTCTTGATGTAACTGTAGCTGGGTGAATATTTCAAAATTGTTACCATGAATATTCACTTCAATATTTTAAAAAATTGCATCATCCATGTTCACGTCCTATTGTATTTGCTTTCTGCAAACTTGTTAGTGGACAAGATTAGTCTAGAATGTTCATGGGAAAAGTGAATTTTAAGAGAATATTAAAGAACAGCAGCTATTAAGATAATGAATTTTGAATTTGTATATGCAAGCATTCATGTATTTCCCATCAAAATAACTCAAACTTCAAATTTCAGATATCAAATATGAGCAGCAAATTGTTCACAATTGAGCACAGACCAAGGATTATTCATAATTTTGTTTAAATTGATTTAATTGTTTAAAAAATACCTGTCCTCAATTCATTCAGAAACAGAATGAGGTGAAATCCATTGAATAAACAGAGGCCTTACAGCTAATGGTCAACTCCCAGCCCAAAATATTAGTTATTTTTGGCACCACCCAAAACACAACAAAGTTCTCTGACCAATGTTTGGTAATGGGACTTGAGGTGGATTGAAACTGCTTCAGGGGGTGGGAATTTCCTGAGTTATTCAATAGGAGAGATCTATGTTAGAGTTAGACTCATAGTCATTGTGTCTCTTTGCTCACACACTAGGGAAGCCCATTAGATAACAACCCACTCATGATTTATTTGGTGCCGCCCATCTCTTCTACATCTATGATTTGATTGTTCTTATTGAACTGAAAAGTGAGTTCCTTCTCTTAAAGACAATCACACTTATTACTTCCAGGTCACTCTGGTTCCTATTGTTTTTTAGATTTTTTTCAATCCTTTCCAATGGAAAATGGCCAAAGAATGTCTTCCACCTTCTAGAAAAATTACTTCTGACATGAATAGAGCTTCCTAGGTCAGATTCTTCCCTGTGCTGTTGGCATAAGAGGTATAGCTGGGGCAAGTTGGATGTTGACAGCTGCCACAAACTAGAGCATCCCAGAGACTGCTCTAACTTCCAACATAGTACACAACCAATCCAGAATGGAAGGTGTCTTAAAGCCAGATTTACTCCCTTTACAATTATATTGTGTGCTCTCTGGCCACAGGAAAGAATCTGGACTATATTCTTTAATAAATGCTTTGCCAGTGTTGCCTTGCCATGTTTTGTTTATGGAAAGAGTTCGCTTCTGATTAGAATCTATAGATTGTGACATTATATTTTAAAAGGAGTTTGCCAAGTATTAAGATTAATAGACTTATTAATAGCAAGCATAATATAATGCAAATACAATTTAGTTTGAGCCCAATTTATATTTAATGACATGACAGTTATCAAAGTTTAGTTAGAACAATTAGAATTTCACTCAATAAGACAATTAATTACTTTGCTGAGCACCTTACAGGATGAGGCCCTAAGACAGGGGTGAAAGAGAGCTGGTACAGGCCGGTACAGCGTACTGGTAAAAATCCACACCGGCCTGTACGCAGCCCACATTAAAGTGTTGCCCCCACAGTCCCACCCCTTCTGCCTGAGGCCCCAGCCCCATACCGGTAAGTGTCTGTAGTTACTTTCACCCCTGCCCTAAGACAAATGGTTGCTTAAACTGAGTATTTGCATGTCTGAGTTCCTTATTCACATATCCTCAGGGGAAGTAACTGGATACTACTGATCTGCCTTTTAATAAATTATCTCAATATTTTGTGTAGTAGTAGCATTTTTGTGGAGTAGTAGCAAATCCCTCTATTAATGTAGTTTGTAAATTTAACAAAATCATTATTATCCCATATATCTGGTGCATGTTTTTCTTTTCTTCTTCATCAAGTTGTCTCTTGCTACATAGAGTTTAAGGGTATGTCTACACTACCTGCCGGATTGGCAGGCAGCAATCGATCCAGCGAGGATAGACACGATAAATCGATCCCTGAGTGCTCTCCCATCGACTCCTGTACTTCACCACTGCGAGAGGCACAGGTGGACTCGATAGGGGAGCGGCAGCAGTCGACTCACCAAAGTGAAGTCGATCTAAGTACGTCCACTTCAGCTAGGTTATTCACGTAGCTGAAGTTGTGTAACTTAGATCGATTTCCCCTTTTGTCCCCCAGTGTAGACCAGGCCTAATATTTTCCCTCATATTCAAAGCCACTGGCCTGTGGTATGGAAATTATAAACTGTTTATATTATGATTTGCTTTGTGTGATACTTTTCCAATAAATGTAAGCCGGGCTTCAGCAATGTAATTTATTCAAATGAAAATACATGATTATATAGTTCTTATTAATTTGCATGCATGGACACTTTGAAAAGCATCACATTTTAAGAGTGGTATTAATTTAGCTAATTGTTATGCACAGATCTAGAAGAGTTTTAATGGGTACCACAATAGGATTTTATTTTATTGTAATGGCTTAGTTTTTGTGAAGTCTGAAGTATGAAATGAAAAAGGAAGGAATATTTTATTGCTTTCTGCTCCAGGCTACCAACATGCACCTGTTACAACTTCTCTAATATTTTGTTAAAACATTGATGGTTTGTTTCTTTCCCACTTCCAGAAGATGGTCCTTATCTTAAATAACTGGTGTGACAGGAATGTTTTACTAATTTATCAGAAACCTACCAGCTTGGTTAATCCACTGGCATATCTTTCAGGTTTGTTATTTTAGGATGTCATCATATATGTACAGTTCAAGGAAGGGCTCTGTTTCATTACTCTGCAATTAACTACAGTATTGAGGGCTCATTGTAGCTAATAATATCCCCCAGCCCTCTGGTGCATAGCAGAACCCTCCTACCTACAGAAAAGACCACTTTGCCTTAAAAGAACAAAAAAAGAAACCTAAATTTGTGCAGATCTTTGCCAGTTAGTGGCAGAGCTACTCAATGCATAGAGAGTTATATTTTATTCTCTCTCTCAGAGATTTGTAAAGTTGGGCTCATAACACTAAGGGAGCTTGGCTGTGCAAGTGGGGAGATACAAAATACAAGTCCAGTTTAAAAAAAATAATGAAATAACTAATGTATTTCTGAAATAATTGTTCTAAATATGCCATATGTAGAATATATGTTGCTCTGGCTTAAAAGTTTTATTGGCAATCCTTTGTAATCACTGTTAAAACTCAGGACTGGCTTCACCACTCATGAATAATTAGGCCGCCCTAAACTCATGCTGATAAAAGCTAACACACCAACATGTATTTTTTGTTCTTAGGATACATAAACTATATATATAGGGATATAGCCTCAGCTATAGCTGAGATAATTCCACAGAGTAATGGAATCAGTGCTGTTTGTACTACATCTACATATGTATGGATAGCTTATCTATATTATGAGGGAGGGAAAAGGGGGTGATCCTGAGGGCAGTCTGGTCCCATCATAATTCAAAGCAACCTTATGGCTGCACTGAGTTATACCTGACTGCCCACAGCCAGGGATTACTGAGATATAGGGATGCCCTGGCTGCATACTTGTTTTCCCAGAAATGCCATTCCCTGCACTGGCAATGTGGGAAGGAGAGGTGACATAGTAGAGCCTCTACATCATAGGAACAGAACAAAACGGCACTGCGTACACATTTCATACTAAATGGGATGCTGAAAGCCAGCCCAAGATTCTCCTGGATAAATGCAGACTGCCACAACATCATAGGGAAACCCTCAGTCAGTTAAACTGGCTTTCTGGCTTCTTTGCTTTGCTATAGCAGAATAAAGCACTTGGAGAGCTCCTGAGAATTGGGCCCATAGAATATGCAAGTTCCAGAAAAAAATAATAAAGATAACTTCGATATCAAATTAGTGGGCCATGAAGAAGGAAGCTGCCTAATGGTACTAAAAACCAAACACGGCTTGAAATCAGAAAGTTATTTATTAAAACTTTAGGTATGAAAGCAAAACCATCTAACTTCTTTTTACCTTCTGCAACACTGTTTTTGTAGCATCTTCTGTGCAAATTTTTCAAATAATTAATAGTCACAAACTGTATATGTAAATCTGGCTAATACACCTAGATTACAAAACAGTGTAATATACAGGTAATGTAGCTTTTCTCCATGAAGTAGGACAAGGATGCAGAAAAGTGAAAAAACTAATATTTTGGCAGAATTATTGAGCTCAAGAAAAATGGATTTGATTGTTTTTATTGAAGAGAAGCTTTGGAATGCAATAAGATTCTGTGCTGCATCTCTAAGAAGTGTATTTCGGGGGTGGGGAAGCTAGGAAGACTTTAAACCCTCCAGATTCTGGGCTGGAGTGATCCCCAGCATAAATTATGGCCTTCCTATGGGCAGCAGCACTGCCCAGTATCTCTCTAGCACCATATTCTGTGGCATTCCCCCTTCCTGTTCCAACCCTGCCTTCACATGTCCCATAAACCATGGTTTGTGACCATCTTCCCCGATTCCTGTGTTGGTGGAATTCTTCCCCACTGGATCTGGGGCATAAGAGCCCCTTTGCACTAGGGTTGACAACACTGTATTTCAAAAATACGAGATAGACCTCAGATATCCCCAGTCTTGATTTGAGCCTCTGATGGGCAAGTCCCTTTTCCTCCCCCATCCTTCCTAGACTCTCTCCAGCTCTGGGTGTCATGAAGACCCCAAAGCCTCAGGCACTGGGCTGGGGAGCTGCTGCATCTCCTGTTCAGGTTCCACGTGTGTGCTCAGATCTGAATCAGAGTTGCTGATCAATGCCTGCTGCAGTGTTGTGTGCCACTAGCAGTTGAGGCTGAAAGAAGGGGGTACCAGGAGGGTGCCATTTGGAACAGGCAACTTTCAGTGGGGGACCAGGGGCAGAGGGTTAGCAAGGCCAAATTTGAGTGGCATTACAACTCCATGCATCAGGTTGCAAATTTTGCCTGGCTGTTTCTCTGTTATGCCAGATGGGGGAGAGGGGCAGCTGGGCCAAATTTGAGTGATGTTGCAACCTTGTGTGCCAAGTCAAGTTGCAAACTAGCAGTGTTTTGCAATGTGAAGTGTTGGTTTGAAATACAGAATAAAAGACATCTCATACTAGTTTAGTACAGGACAGACAATTTTTTGATAAGAGATATCGCTTATAATATGGGACTGTTGGTTCAAAGTAGGGTTGTCAATTTGCAGAGTTAAGAATCTCACATATGTCAGTGCAAAAAGACTGTTCTTCAAAGTGAATTTGAAAAGTCAAGGAAACTGTTTTAGATAGTGACATTAGAGAATAATGAGGAGAGATGGTTAGAAGTGAACATAAAGAAGTATCACATTTTAGACAATATTTGTTTTTAATTTCTCCGGGTGCTGTGTCCTCCACTTACTGCACTCTATAGCTTGAAAAATTTGCCTGCAAAATCACTTTGTTTAACATAGGACAGGTATCTTCAGGAAAGTCTAGCTAATTTAGTCTAAAAAACATGTTTATATGGTTATCAAGGAGCTGCAGAAAAAATAATGTTCATATTCCATACATAAATCTGCCCCACTGCATTATTTGTTAGGAAAACCTATTGCAAACAAGATTTTCTGTCACCAGCAGTTTGAAGAGTGGCAATGGGAATGCATTGAATGATTTTGGAAATGTGGGGTCACAAATTCAAAAGAGAGAGAGAGATTTAGAGTTGTTTGGCTGCAAAAAAGAATGAAAATGTGCTTATTTTTATTTGGAAAACAGTATTATAGAAAAGCTAAACATCAGGTTATCCCACAAAGGTCATTGAAGATCATTTCATTGAGCTCCTTTGAAGACTGTCTCATTGCCTGCATTTTGTGAATGCAATAATCTAAAATACTAAATTTGCCTCTGAAAAAATTAAAGGAAGTCGGGCAGATGAGTCTTTTGTTCATGGGCTTTATAGTGAGTGGACTTTTCCTATTTGCAACATGGGTTGTGAAAGCTACCGAAAGGAAAAGGGTAGTTGCACTGGAGAATAAATTCCTGGAAATTATTTATAACTCTTGGATTAGTGCCTTGCTGTCACCTGCACTATGTCTCAGTTGGCTATAAAAGAGAAATGAGTTTGCTTCTCATTCACTCTTCAACATCTCTTTGCACTGAAGTCTGATTTTATTGACCAATGTTTTGATCATTTTAAACTGTTTTCACTTAAACAAACGTGGGTAATTTTAGCTGTGTTTGTTGTTGCCTTTCATACTCCAGCCTTACTAAACAAAATACAAAAAAATCCACAAGAAATTCTCAAGGGAATGCCACGGTATAGTAAACCATCTGCATATCTATTGGGAATATTTTATATTGAATGACTTCTGATTTGGTGTCAGTAAATTGGTGCAAGAGTGATACATGACACAAATCTCTATTTTTACTATCGTGTTGGGGACATGCTCTGATTTAAAAAATGAAATACAGACAACTGCCTATTTAGAATGCTAGTGATGGCAGCAAAAACATGTATTTCATTACTATTATGCCATCAACCAAATACATACTACAGAAGTGTGATTTGCATGAATAAAAATTAAGAGAAATATAAAGACTTACTCCCTATATTAAGTTAGCTAACAAACAATATTTCAGGGAAGACTAGAGAAAGTGGGATGAATTGATTAACACCAAACCTGTGATATAGCTCTTATAATAACACTATTAATACAATTAGGCCTGTTATTTATTTATATATCTATACTAGATATCTATATATATTTGTAATCTCAAAATACTATATATTCCTACTCTCAAACTTCCACCGTTTCTATTATGACAACCCTGAAGTAGTTACAGTAAACCCATATCAACATCACAGCCCCCAAATTGTCTGTAATTCAAAATATACCCAGGATATTTCCTCATAAAATAGATTTGATTTAGACTAGTTGAACAATTGCATTTCATGAGTGCTAAATATACCCTGAAATATTTATTTCTAAGGCAGTAATTTTGGTATGGCAATTCCACTGAATATCAAAATATATTCAGAAATATTAATTAAACCGTTCCAAGAGCATGTGCCATAATTTTAAAACAAAATATTTATGGCTCTAGTTTAGTCTGAGACTAGTGTCTAATCTATATCTCAATACACCTGTATTCTCTTGTATACAGAGGTGGAAAGCACGGGATTAAGCTGTAATAATTTTATGAATATGTGACCTAGCTACTAATATAGTACCTGCATAGCCTCTTTGGAATGTGAGAATTGATTGACTAAGTTTAATAGTGGGCTGTGGGCAAACAAGCAGGACATGATACAATGACTAAAACATCAGAAGTCTTGGGGGGAAATGCTTCAAGGGTTCTTAAGAGAACAGTGGGTTAGCTATTAATTGGGAAGTGGCTACCTGCCTGGATCCAGCCAGATTAACAAACTTATTTTTCCAGAATGGGATCTAAGATCAAGAGGATGCTAAATTGTTAAAAATTTCTGCCTAGAGAAAGGGTGGTGTGAGGCGAGTTGCCAGCAACTGCTGAAAGGGAGATGCTGAGAGAAGCAGAAAATGCAGGAGGGCAGTTGGTCTGAGACACAGGCTCTGTGGGATGCGTCTGGGGCAGCAAGACTTGCCTAGGCTTTGAGAGAAATGATAAGCTTTAGGTAAGCGCCAGGCATGCAGACCTCTTGTGGTTTTAACTCTTTTCTGTGCATGCTGTTTACCTTTAAGTGAATAGACAATAATGTTTGTTTGGAAGGAGCTGTTTTGGGTCACTTTAATCAGCCACTGGTCAGAGGCTCCCAGAGGGAAGTGTCTTGCAGCTGCTAAATACAGCTGGGGCTATCATATTATCATGGCTTGGAACAGGGGAGGGGGTCTCCTATCCTGGGGTCCAGTATGAGTGGTAGAGCTATGAGATTCCACCCAGAGAGAGGTGACAGTAGTGGCACTTGATACCTGAGGGCTGTACTCATGAGGGACTGCAGAGAAGTCTAATAAGGCACCACTCACTCTGTAACCATGACGGGGGGAGAGGGATGATAAATAGGTGTGTTGTACCCTGGTGAACAATAGTGTTCCACTTTGGGAGAAGTGCAGGTAGAGAAGCCTGTCACTTTAAAGTTGTGCACAAAGAGACTGTGGGAGAGATCACAGGTGCAGCTCTCCTCTGAACTCTCACGATACCTCCTTCTTATGTAAGAAAATAATTTGTACTGCTAAGGCTTCTATTTATCACTTCTTTAATAAAAGAACAAACAAAAATATTGGTGGTGATATTATAAATGGAACCTACTGTACCTATTCGTGTTCTTGCATGAAATCTATACAAAGAGCAAAGATCTTTATAGATTTACAAGAGGAGCTGCAATAGAGGCTTCAGTAAGTTTCCCCATATAGACAGCATAGCATTTGCCAGTTTAACAGAGTTTAATCTCAAAGTTTCTTATCTCTATTCCCTCCATAGCAGTACCCCTGCTTTTAGTTTGAATCATTTTGTACTGAACTGGTTTTGTTATGTGCCTCACTGCCCTCTACTGGATGGGATGTCAGACCTGCTCATTCACATGTATAGTTTCCCTCTGACTGAGCATGTATAGATCATTAAGAGGCCTGTAGTAATATACTGGCTTATGCATATGTTTACCATAGCCCAATATAATATAGAATCAGACATGCTCAAGTATTTCCACTTGTCTTGCCCTCTAATTGCTAACTTACACAAAGTGTATACACCCAAATGCTACTGATAGTCAATGGAGCTTTTTCTTTAGCTCAGGTGGAGAAGGATTGTGGCTTTAAAATAGAGGAAATGAATTGGAATTCTGCATGTGTGCAATTCAGTTGACTGGTGTCTTTGTAAGTAAGGTGCCATGGTTTGTTACAGACTGGTTCTCTGTAATGAATTGTGATTTACCCATACCTAGTTTGTATGTGAAAAATCCTCCCATTCCTACTCAGAGTCTAATTGTGACTTTTCACCTTTTACTCTTGTAATTCTACCAATATTTTCATGTTGAAAACACTGCCATGAAACTGCTGCAGTTGGAAACACTAAGTTTATAGTGATATTAATGTAGTCTCAGAATAAACTAGAGCCATAAATATTTTGTTTTAAAATGCATGGCACATGCTCTTGGAACTGTTTGTTTAATAGTTCTGAATACATCTTAATATTCAGTGGAATTGCCATACCAAAATTACTATATCAGAAATATTTCAGGGTATACTTAGCACTCATGAAATGAAATTGTTCAACTAATCTAAATCAAATCTATTTTATGAGGAAATATTCTGAGTATATTTTGGAATTACAGACAATTTGGGGGTCGTGATGTTGATATGGGTTTACTGTAACTACTTCACGGTTGTCATAATAGAAACAGTAGAATTTTGAGATTAGGAATATATAGAATTTTGAGAATACGAATATATATAGATATCTAGTAGAGATATATAAATAAATATATAATAGGCCTAACTGTATTAATGAGTCTGTAAGTAAAGATGTTGGCTTTCTAGCAATAAGATTTAGTATCTATGTAAAACTAGATTAGAATTTCAGAGAGAAATTTAATACTGGATCAATAGTTTGAATAAAAATCCATTGTATATTTAGATTTATAAATCCCTTCGGCAATGTAGGCAAATGCTTACTTGGCTCTTGCAGGCGGAAAATAGTAAATACACACTTCCTGAAATTCACCAGTGAAATTGAAAGCTATAAGGATCAGACACTATATGTAATCTTAAACCACACTTGCACTCTACATTTACAAACAATAAAAAGCATGATGTACAGTGGGATTATTGCCACAGCATTTAACAGACAGAGGATTAAACACTGTTCATGTTTTGAATCAGAGTAATTAGCACATTTTCTAGATGAGAACAACTCAAAGAAGGTTAACATTACTCAGGGGCACGTATGCGCGCACACACATGCACACACAACCCAAACAGCAGCTCAATGATAAAAGATAATGAAAATTACTTTACATCATTTAGGTGGTGCATCTTTCTGGATTATTGCTTAGCATAGGAACTGGCAGAAGTCCATTTAAAAAATACTTGTAGCAGCACCACAGGTTTGCAAAGTTATTTGATATTGAAGTCAGATAGCAAGAGGGGAGAAACAGAAAAACTGGAAATAAAAAAATTAATTCCAGGTACCAAAGTCATTTCAAGAATTCTACCCTCACTTTTTGTCTCTGAATTCAGTGCAAGCTTCTTTCTCTCAATGGCAACTGGACAGTCAGAAACCCATTTAACAAGTTATTTAGGAAAATATTTGTTCTATTAACTGTATTTTTAACATGGTACGTTACACTGACTATAGCCAATGTTTCTGAATAAAACAAAATATAGGAGTCTGAGGACAGGAAACATTTTTATACTATAGTTAGTGCTCAGTGTAGTGTTTATATTTTTCGGGTTCTGTTAGGGCTGTAGTAGCTTCAAAGAGGGAAGAATTGGCACTGTCTTTGCAGGAGTCCCTGCTGTATTGTGTTTGTACACAGAGTACTCCTCATGCTGCCAGTGAGCACAAGCAAGCCCTGTGTAGTTGCAGTGAAGAAGAATCTTCTCCCTGTTCCTTCTTCTTATGTTTAGAAAACTCACAAGAAGGCCATTATATAGCCATACTCTTCAGTGCATCAAAAATATTTCCATTTCAAAATAACAGAATTTCCATTTGCAAAATATATGGAATGTATTTCAGAAGAATCTCACCATGTGGCTAAGGTAAGCAATGAAAAGCATCACAGTGGCAATGTGTGGTGAAGTTTATGATTTTTGCACAAGAATTGATGTATTTCAGGGTGAAATATCTTGATATGGAATTCAGTAACACTAACTGATTTGTACTTTTCATTTGTTAAAATTCAAGTGCATGGTGCAATGTTCCTTATGCATATTTGATTTTTATTAACAAAGACCGTGTGTGGTACCAGAAAATTAGGAGAAAGAGGTCACAACTTGGGGACTGTTTATGGTATACTTGTGTGTAGTTACTGTTCTCAACAATATAAAAGTAAACTTCATCTAATGCCTTGCAGAAACAAACAGAAGTAAGCCTATGTATCCATGCATTCCTGATCTTCAACTTGTCCTTTGTAAATGACCATATTACTCCACTTCCATTAATCTTCATTTATCTTGACACAAATGCTAATGTCATGGTCAGCTATTTTGAAATGTCATACACTATATAGTTTGTTATCCATTTCCTGTACTAAGAATGACCATAAAGACTTGAATCTCTGAAAATAATTAAATTATCTGACTCCACTTCTCAGTGGAACCAAGTCTATTTCATACTTGTATACCAATATCTTAAACAAACAGTGAACTATCTTGCTATCTCCTTTACATAACTGATGAGATTTAAATTGATCATATGATAGATGAGTATTCTAAAGACACTGAACCTTTTAAAACTAAATTTTCTATGAGAAGTATAGATCATGCATTACAAGGTATTTTCAATATCAGTCAACATTCCTTGGTGCTCATCCTATTTGAAGAAACCCTGCACACAGTCTTTATCTTCAGTGTCTTCCAGTTAACTGTATAAGATTTGTAAGCAAAACAACTGTTAAATTTTAGTTTTTCTCTTTGACGAATGAAAAGAACTGCTTGCTAACAGTGAAAAAAACTGTGTAGTAATGCAATCATTCATTATAACAAGGACTGTACACCTTTGAAATGTCAAGACTTTCTCAATAAAGCATTTATTTTAAATAAATATAAATTCAAGTGGATTATAGTGCTCAGAAAAGATGCCAGACTGACACCCAGAGAGACTTGTCTATTCATAATGAGATGTGGTACAGCACACACAGCAGCTCCCTCCTCGGCTCACAGACTACATGTCCAACCCTGTGCAGAAGAAGGAACTTTTAAGAATCACAACGTTTACCTTGTAAAATAAATCAGTACCAATAAATTATGTGAAAGGATGTGGAAATGCATGGTCTTTTGTATAAGAGGGAGACTACCGCAGAAACCACAAAGGGTTAAAATTAGATAGATTCCCTCCAGGGGTTATATCTGCAGAAGCCTCCTCTACCTGCATTCTGGCCCCCTCACCTGTAGAAACCCTCTGCACATCCAGCACAGTCCCAAATGAATTGTGCTGGAAGCAGTGGGGATGGTACATAGGTTTTATTGGTACTTGTGGCTTAGGAAAGTGGGAAATAATCTATTTCATGACATTTACATTGCAGCCTTGTCCATCAGGGTTCCAACCAGTTGACACACACAGCAGTTCTTCCCCATATCAAGCCCCAAGGGAATAAAATGGTGGAAATGCAGCATGGCCTCCATCAGAAGTGATATCCCCAGGTCACAGCATCTCTCACTGGTGCAAGAATCTGCAAATTGCATGTATGACATGTATGCAGGAAATGATTTCGTAATACTTGACTATTTTGTGCTTGATCCAAAAGCCACTGAAGTCAGTAGGAACCTTTCCCTTTTCTGCAGTGACTTTTAGATCAACAAATGTACACTAGCGAACAAATATAAACTAGAAATATTCATTGTGCTGACACTGTATACAATCAGTAGTGAAAGATTCAGACTCATACAAGACTCTAGGGTAACCACATAGCAAGTGTGAAAAATCAGGCTGGAGGTGGGGGGTAATAGGCACCTATATAAGACTGTCCCTATAAAACTGGGACATCTGGTCACTCTACAAGACTCAGCAGTTTCTAAACTCATTAATATTGGTGCAAGGAACAAGATGCTATACCTGAGACATACATATTTGGAAACACTCAGGAGAATTACATTACACCTCCTGGAAATGTTGATAGCAAAGATCTTTTGGTGAAAGTATCATGACCCCAAGTGATATAGTTTAATTGAAGCTACTCTACTGATAAAGCTTCATAAGATGCAAATTACAAGCCGCTATATTTCCAAACAATTAATAAGTAATACTGGACGCTGCAGAGATTGCGCAGAATTGGGTCATGGGTTAGTGAACATGTGTAGGGAAGTGCTTTAGGGAATTGGTTGGGTTGTTAAGACATATTGCCCAAATACTAAAACATATTGGCATAAAATTAGGGACTATTTACAATAAAAACTAAACAAATTATACTAATAGATCCAAGTCCATTTACTAATGTTCTTTCAACTAATGTTCTTTCAACTGAAATGGCTGCAAAAACATTATATATTCTGGATGAGATCAGTGAGGAAAAGGGTAATGTATAGACTGAAAAGAATAAGAAAGATCAAACAAGACATAGCAAGTCCGTAAGAATTTAGATACTGGATATTGGATGGACAACAGTGAGTCACCAATAGTATTAGAGTGGGTTAGAGAGTTAGCAGATGATGTCTCATACGCAAGATCAATATATAAAATATAAAGTAATTTGTCATGTTATCAGTGTGTGAACAAACACCTTCTTGGACATTTTTATTGATATGTGAGCTTGTGTTGATCCAATACTAAACTAAATAATATAAGAAAAATGACGAACCACTGTTAGTATATTGGTTTAGCCTGACAAATCTATAATACCAAATATATATATATATATATAGGGCTCAATCCTCTGTTGTACTGAATAAGCATTGAACTGAACTGAAAAAGGAGCCATTTGTGACTCCATGATCATGAGGCTAGTTCTATGCCATTCTCAGCCCCAATGTACTTTACAGCAGCCTCAGGGCTGCATACACTGCACCAGGTATCTATGGCCCCAAGGAGCCAATACCCTAGCTGGGAATTGCTAGAGTGTAATGGTGCTCCAGCCATGCTCCTGTACTCCCCAGCCCCCTAACACCAGGGACATCCATGTTGGCTGTATGCTACCAAGTGATTTCTCTAGGCCAGGTGAATCCCTAGCTGGCCAGTAACACCAGCTTTCTGGCCTCTTTTCACCACCAAAATGGTGCAATAGGACTGAAGAGGCTCTGAGAATCTGCCCCAGAGTTTGTATGCGGAGTGTTATAAAATACTGGAAAGTTTCATATTCAAGACAAAAATCAAAATATTGTGGGCTGAAGTAAAGAGGATGGTGTGTGTGTGTGAGAGAGAGAGTTTTGGGGATGGGTGAATTATTCATGACTGTTAAAGCCAAAAGTGTCGTACCAAACATCCCAAATGAATGTCAATAAAACTTTGTACACTATCATGTATTCTGTATTTGCTACAGAAAAACTATTTTAGGAATGTTTTTAAGAGTTTTAACAATTTTATTAGAAATATAATTTGTATCTACCAACTTGTAAAACCAGGTGTTTAATTACCATAAGTCTAAATATATGGTGATCAGAGGAGCCATGGAAACTGTTGCAATAGTCTTCTACACATAAAAATCCCAATTTTAAAGTGTGATAGCTTGTGGGCTTGTTGGGCTAAAAGTAAACGCTGCCTGAAGCAGCTCTAGCATTTGGAATGTTGGAATAAATCCCAGGGAATTGGATTAGTGAGCAAAAGGCAGGTGAGGCTGTCAGTGGTGCATAAATGTATTCATGAAATGAATTTGCCACATGGATATTACTCTCATGTATGTTATATCTGTATATGTTTGCATATAAAAAAGCAGTTGAAAGGACCCCTAACTCTTCTAATTAATTCTTTGGCCTGCCTACTGAAACTTCCAAATGAGCATCTGGGCGGGGAGGGAGGAGGACAGAGAAGAATTAGTGAGGTAAACATTTGTCCAGTAGGTTCTGGATGGATTCTACCAACTTCTTACACTTAGGCCATTGAACAGCGAGCAAATGCTACTATCTCTCTCTCTCCTGCACATGTGCAGAGTCTGTTTGTTCCTCTGAAATAGTTGCTTGTCCTACTAGCTTAAGGAGAAAATTATAATTAATATGAAAACAATATCTTAAAATAAATCATCATCTCTAGTACTATTTCTTTTCTCTTTTTGCTTGATATCAATTAGAGGTTAACAGAACACCTACATAATGGAACACATAAGCACATTTACACTGCTGAATTACATTAAGACATGGTACCAAAACAAATTCCAGATAAAATAACAATTATAGATTGTCATTAATATTCCATAATTTGCACCTTAAACACAACCCTGGCTGCAGTAGAAGATGAACTGTTTGACTTCTCAGTTCATTAGTTTAATACAGGAACTACTGGGTGAAATTATGTGGCCTGTGCTGTTCAGGAGGTCATGCTAGATAATCACAGCAGCCCCTTTTTGGCCTCTCTGAAATCTAAGCACAGGGTCTGTGCTCCTTCTCTGCAAAGCTCAGGGGTTTGGGAGGGATGGGAGCTGACCAATGTGTGTATATTGCTTGTGATCCACAACCACATACACTCATTGTTTTATGCCCCACAGTGAGAGCATGGACATATGCCACAAGCTATCATAGGATTCGGTCCCTGATAATCATCCGGTTAATAAAATGATGTCACCTAAAATTAATCCAATCGGCAAACAGAATCTTCTCAATGCTAATATGCTCCAAAATATTCCCTTCATGATAATGTTGCAAGTTAGCAAAACACTTATTTTCATGCCCTAGAACCTATCCATATTCATAAATTGAAAGTTGGGACTCCAGATCTGCTGATAAACACTCCCCATTTTTGTTTTAGCAAATCTAGCTAGTTAAAAAACATCAGGGCTCTCATAATCTATATGGACAAACATCCCTGATATCATTAAAACCCTGAGATGGCCAGCTTCTCTCTGGATTATTTAATACTTTAACCAAAGAACTGGCAGCTGGTAACAGACATGTTAACACTGGTTACTAACTGGTAATTACTTTGTTATTCACTACAAACCATTGCTAGATTTAAACCAGAGACCTACATGTTAAAAGTTCTGTATGCCATTACCAATCTCCTGAGCTATCCAGTCCCTCAGGACTTCTTTTCTTAAGGAATTACAATTTCTTTGTTTCACTTTCCTCTGTCCATGTCAATAAAAGATTTTTTTTTTCATTCTTCTCCTCCTATGTTGTGTGCATGCTGAGTTTACAAAATGTCATTGCTAACCTAAGCTATTTTCTTTAGTGAATAGCATAAAATTGAATTAATTAGCCTGGATGCTCATTTTATACACTTTAATATTTTATTACTCTAGTTCGAATAATTTTGCCATTAGAAATTCCCAACTTACTTGTCTCCCTCTCCCCCAGAAATGAACTTCTAATTAGTACCAATTTCTTAACAATTTTTCAAGTGTTTATTTTAATAACTATGTTACCTTGAACTGCATGGAAATTGGAAACTACCCTCCATCCAGAGTCTATATTCCAGGCAGGCTGCCACTATTTGTAAGACTTCTAGAAATCTCTGAGGTTTTGCTCTGCATTTCCCAATCTCCAGTATTTTATATTCTCATGTTTTTTGTTCTTAAAAATCATGTTACTTAGATGTCAAAGTACCTGAGGTTTGTAATAATGTTTATATAAGTAATATAGTAGATTTTTAGAAACATCTTTGGCTAATGAAAAGGGAAGTGTTACTCATCTGTAAAACAATGATATCATTGGTGATAATATGCATAATGTGATATTATTCTGTGACATCTCAAGCATCTTTATTTAATATATAATGGGGTTGATCGAAAACCTACTAAAATCCATGGAAGTCTATCTTTTAACGTATATGCTTTGGATCAGGCCCAATATGGTGACCATAAGAACAGCCATCCTGGGTCAGACCAAAGGTCCATCTAATCCAGTATCCTGTCTTCTGACAGTGACCAATGCCAAGTGCCCCAGAGGGAATGAATAGAACAGGCAATCATCAAGTGATCCATCTCCTGTTGCCCACTCCCAGCTTCTGGCAAACAGAGACTAGGGACACCATCCCTGCCCATCCTGGCTAACAGCCATTGAGGGACCTATCCTCCATGAATTTATCTAGTTCTCTTTTGAACCCTGTTCTACTCTTGGCCTTCACAACATCCTCTGGCAAAGAGTTCCATAGGTTGACTGTGTTGTGTGAAGAAATACTTCCTTTTGATTGTTTTAAAGCTGCTGATGGTGTGAATTTTTTTCACAGCAATATTTTGCTTGTAAGTCTACTAATTCCACTGATTTAGGCATGAACTGTTTATCCATTCTAAATGGCAGGATTTTGCCCAGTACAGTTCAACAGCTATTGCAACTGAAAAAGATTTTAAATAATGAGCAGAAAAGTAACTCTGCTGGTAGAAATACATCAGTTAGTTCTCTATCTAAAGCCTATATTTCCAAAGCACGGTGTAGTGAGTTCTCTGTATGACTCCCAGTGAACCATGTGACTATAGTCATGCATAATATTTTGAAAATATTCTTCTAAGATGGCATGTTTGTTCCCATATTAATCAAAACGAATTCATTAATTAGCAGTCTCTTGCTCCCTGAAGGCCCAGAGGGGCTAGGAGAGCTGTAGAGGCAATGTATACAGCCTCCCAAGGGAAAATGACGTAAGTTGCTCTACAGTCACTCCTCTGACCCAGAGTCATTGCTGAAGGGATCAAGAGAACATTATATCCACTCCTAGAAGGGACTGAGATATGAGACCTTGGGGTGGTGAGGAAGTTAAAGAAGGTTAAAAAAATGTTTACTACAAAAATTATATCTGTTACTCTTAGCCATGTAGTATCAACATCAAGCCATTAGAAAGCCATAATGCACAGCACTGACAATGATAAGTCATGAGCATGATTTCTTCTTCAGCTCCAGCTGATGAAGAATCAGAAAGAAACATATTACCATTTCCTGTGTTACCTTTATAGACCGTTATGATCAAGTGTCTCTTTAGTAGTTGGTTATGTTTTCCATGTCTCTACATGCATTTCTACGTTTTCACTCACATCATTTTTTAAAAACTACTGAGGCATTGGGAGGTTTAAGAAAATTTGACTTCTGCTCTATGCCACAGAGCCTTAGAGAAATTTACATTTCAGTGATCACTTTCAGAAATTAATGTCAGGGCAAGTTTCATTTCATCTCTTTTGGCACAGTTTTCCTGGAATTCTTGTTCTTGTCACTGTCTATGGCATATCTTCATTAAAACTGTCACACACAGAATACCAGAATCACAAATATAAAGGAAACAAAAGGTTTTGAAAGAGAGAGACAAATGATCGTGTTCATCTGGTTGAGGCTCCTCATGATGGGAAGAGATGATCTTGCCTGTGCAATTTTGAGTCACGTCCTGGCACAGTATGATCTTTAACCATTGCTGTAACTTGGCTCTGACTTCACATGCCAATTTTTGCCTATCTTCTTTTAGATATTATTGAGTCTTTTTTTATATTATTGATTATTGATCTTTGGCTGTTTGGGGCCAAAAAGTAAAAAATGGAAGGTGGAATATGAATATTATGGGTCAGATATTGATTCATGTGAATCAATTTGGCCTGCAGAAACATGCTTGCCAAATGGTCAGTTTAAGTAATTGTATGCTTAAGTCTTATGGCAGTTTTGCAGGCAAAAAGACATCTGCATGGATCTTTTGGGATTCCCATACTGTACCCACGTTTGAAAATTTGATCCTATAGCTGAAAAAGAGTCTTTCGAGCCCTTTGATATTACATCCATCTCAGCTCCCCATGTGCTTTTTTTGACTGATCCTCATTTGTGGGCTAGATTCTGCCACCCTTACTCTATTGTGTAGTTTCTAACTATGTCTTGACTTTAGGGGGACTATTCAGGGAATGAGGTACACCTGGCGGAATCTGACCCCAGCTTTTCTCAGAAAGCTGCTTGTTTTTGGAATGCTGCATTGGCAGGTTCTGATTTTATCTTGTTCAGATAATATTTAGGATCAAATCATGCCCTCCCAGATTGTATCCGATCCAAGCAGAAAAGAAAGCTCAGGAACACTGAGAACATCACAGAGTGACTACTGCATGTTCACTTTCGTCATTGAAGATGCAGGGTGTACAGACTTCTAACCTTCGAGCCTAAGGATCTATGGGGAAAGTAAACTTCAACTCTAAATGCAGAGGCTTAGAATCTGGGAATATTCACTGAAGTCTTTCCCCTCCATGCTGCCGTTCACCCTCCCACTGGCAGCTGCGATTGGCTTTCTGTTCTGCAGCTGTACAATACTACTTTTCCAGAAGGGCTAGAAGCCATAGAGGAGGAATAATGCTGCTTTTGAACAGCCTTTAAATACTGTGCAGATTTCCACTGGGAAAGCACCCAGAATGATGTTGGCATTGTGCACACCAGAAATAATAATAATTAACAATTAATAACAAATCTGCCAATGTTCGAGGGAAGCATGCTGTACAGAGTTGTTGCTCCCCTGACATACCGTTCCCCACCATCACCACACACATATGCAATGTGCAGACTACAAGTCAAGCACTGTATTCATGGAAAAACTTTGAGGATGGGGAGCATGCTGGAAAGCCACCCCACACACACATCTCACTTTCCTGTGATGACTAGATGTCTATTGCAGATGGTTAGGACCTCTGAGTGCACTATATCAATATCCATTTATGTGCTATGCCAAATTCTGTGCTAACTATACCCTGTACTATTTTACTGCACTCGGTGGTGCTGCATGGAGAAATTTGTGTAGAATCTCTCCTTAGAGGTGAAATGTCCAAAAAATAGTCATATTTTGGTGGTTACAGTTTTTAACAGTTTCAAAACAAAGCTTGGCCCTGTTTTATCTTTCATTCTAAAAATGTGATTTTAATGTCGACTGAAGCAAGTCACTAATAGCTCTGGCTGTATCGAAGCACAGAGCAGGCAGGTGATATGCAAGCTTCCCAACACAACTCTAGAAATACACCCCTTTGATTCCAGTCCAAGGCTTTGCCTGAGTAGAGCTTGCCAGTCCAAAAATTGGCACAATTCAGCATGTTGTGGATGAATGCCCTAGGAATTAGGATGAAGTTGCCAAAATAATTTTTATTTCAACTGAGATCTGCAGGGGTGAATACCAACTGCACTAAGCTGCCAATGACAAAACAATACCAGCATATTTAAAAGGTGCCTCTCAGAGTGAGTATTGTTTTCCTATTTTATTTTAATTTGCATTGATCAATAAATCTGCCAAGAAAAAACCTAGATCTAATTCTTCCCTGCCTTTATCTTATATGATCTTTTATACCTGTTCACAGCAGGTATAAAACAATATTGGATCAGAATCGTAATGCTGAACCCCTTCTTCATACTCGGGTTACACAGGTGTCAATGACTACACAAGGTACAAGCCAGAGAAGGATCAGATCTTCTGTGGCCTTTTATCAATCCCTGCATGCATGAAATTCTTAATAATGTTAACAGTTCAGGGAAACAGATTTCCTAAAATGGATTGAGACCGTGTTTTCAAAGAAATGTTAAAGGATTTTTATCAGAAATGTCTCAAAGGTCAGAAGTTGCCGGTAATTGCCACTGGTTTTGTTATAAACATTTTTACCCATGCTTAGTCTCTGAAGAAATCCATCATTCACAATGACACCTCTGGATAATTAAGGAGTACCATGCTGGGCTCCAAGGGGACATCGTTAGCCAGGAGTTTGTTGGCTTTCATGCAAGACTCTGTAGACACAGAGGACATGACAGACACCCACTGCAAATTAAGGAAATGTTCATTTTAACTTTGGTAGTTATATATGTTGCTTAAAGAGATCATTGTTCTAAGTTACACTTCTGCAGAAAACCTCCTTATAATCTCTTATGCCATTAAATGTGTTCTGATATTCCTGCTTTTCTGTGGTCGCTAGAAAACCTTTGCTTGGGGCCAACTGATTCAGTTCCAAGAAAATCTGTTCCTTTTTGCAGAGATCTTTTGTAGAATGCTTTGGAACAGCAAGAAAGAAAACAAGAAACGTGAAAAATAAAGTGTTAAGATGATGCCAAATAAGAAATAATCAGTTGTGTATTTAAATGATTTTGCTAAAAAAATCTTTCTTAGAGCTTATTTAATTAAGCAAAGCTTTTAACGTTAATTTAGTTAGGGTGTGACGGCTGGAATCTTAAAAGCCTTCTAATTGAAATGGTGGTCAGGTCTTGTTGTTGACAATAGATAATGAATATTTCCCCGTAGTCCCACTTGCTATTCAGAAATTAATTTGAAACTTTAAAAGGAAACTGGATTATTCCTGCAGAAACTTAGTTTTCTGTCATTGTAGCTTGGAAGAACATTTCAATTCATTATATAATGCAGAAATTATCCTTAGAAATTAATCATTTGCTGAGGTGCAGCAGACTGGGGCTGTTAGAAAGAGAGTTACAGTTCCCTGATTCTCTGCCCAGCCCCAGCCTAGGGAACGCCAGCATACGGCAGCTGGGAATTGCCAGAGCACTTTGCACACTGGCCAAACCTCCTGCTCACTTGTCCCCAACATACCATCCCCTTCTAAACCTGTGACACAGACTCTGCACCAAGGACAACAGAGAGGATAGAATCCAACTCCTCAAAAAGAAAATTACCAGTAGCCTCATCTCCCTTGACACTACCTAGTGGCACTAAGGGATTGGAGTGAAGCTGAGAATATGGCCCATAATATTTAGAAATGCTTTATGAAGTTGTAGTCACAGGGGCCAATTTAAAAATAATTCATTCTTACAGTAGAGCACAACTCAATATTTATCTTGAAATTGATCTAGATGCATTTTGACATGGGTCAAATCCTGCTGGCCTTATACAAATAGTCCCACTGCAGTCATTGTGAGCAATTAAAGCAGTGAACTCAAACCTTGTGATATGTCAGAATAGGTGAAAAGGGGATTGCTTCCTTGTATCATCCTCCCTCCCTCCTCCTGCCCTTGTAAATATCCTCACACATGTGCTCCATGAAACCGGGGGGTGGGTCAGGAGGAGGAGCTGCTTTTTCTGCATTCACCTAAGAAGAAACAGCTCTACTTAGATGTCAGTGCCTGTATTAATGTTGCTTGCATTAACTTTATACTCCATTGACCAGATTCCATAGTACACCAAGTTTGTGCCATTTACAGCCTAAAGCTGGTGGAAGCCAGCGTCTCTGCCAGCTCTTCTGCTGGCTCTAGCACCTCTTGCACTGGAACCCTCCACCCCTGGTGGTAAGAGAAGGGAAGGGATATGAGAGAGGGGCATGGCAGGGCAAATTCCAGTATATCCACTTCTCCACTAGTATAACGTCCCAAAGAGACTTTATGCCAATGGCATAAGTTAAAGCTTCAGGCTGAAGCTATAACTTGAGCCAGAGAGGAGTGGCTGAGAACTGTGGAACTGTAACCAGCTTGTGACAGCTTTCCTGAGACCTTGGAAGTAGTAAAGAATCAAGCCTGATGCCTGCAAAGCTGTCAGAGGGGATCATTTTGCATGTTATCTGACTAATGGAACTACTGCTCCTACAGCAGCCATGCTGCCAAAGAGGAGGGGCCTAGAGTAGTAGCATGGAGGGGCCAACCCGTACAGGACTGGGGTTGCCTTTTCCCATGGGTGGCAAAGATCTGGACAAGATCTGGAAGTTGCACCTTTTGCCTCCTTTGTAGATTTCCAAATCTATCACCACTCATTGGACAATTAGAAGAAAACTCTGAACTTAAATGGAATTTCCTGGATTTTATAATATCCTTCTCAGGAGGGTATAATTTGCTCTTTATCTGGTAATTTGCACTCTACTTTCACTGGCTATTTTATATTATTCTTTGGAATAAACATTCTTTGTTCCTTTTTTTGCTTTGAATTAGGGATATTAACTGTTAACCAATTAACCGATAAGCATCAGTTTTATCAGTAAGGTATTCTGGTTAACATTTAAACTCTGCTGCCACCCCGCCCCTGCAATCCTGGCTGCCCCCATCCCAAGTGCTGCACCATGTTCCGGGGTCTCTACTGCCACGCTCTCTCCCCGCGCCAAGGGTCCCCCGGGGTCCTGGCTGCTGCCACACTCCCAGGATCCCAGCTGTCTGCCCCACACCCAGGACTCCATGGCGCAGGACAGCATGAGAGCCCCAAGCATGCAGGGTGGCAGCCAGGATCCCGGGCGTGGGGCAGCAGCAGTGCCCTGGCCACAAAAGGCAGCAGCCAGGATCCTGGGCTCATGGGGAGGCAGTGGATCATAATGTTTAACTGTCAAAAAATTTTAATAGTTAAATGTTTACTTTTTTAAAACATTATTTACATCCCTACTTTGAATTCCTCACATAAACTGTGATGGATAATTCAAAATTGTCCTGTTCTTTTAATTCCCTCTGAAGCATCTGACATTGGCCACTGTCGGAAGACAGGATACTGGGCTAATTGGATCATTGATCTGACCTAGTATGGCCATTCTTATGTGTGGTGTATTAAAACTAAATTACAAGCTATCACTTGCAGGCTAGAAGGCTCTCTATGGAAGCATGTGATCTGGACCTTGTGCACGCAGTTTGCAAAGAGCCTAAAGCAAGGTGGGTCGAATTGTGTCTCTCTGCCTTAGGAAGCGACCTGCTTTATCTCCCTCTGGGTCTTTGGATCTTGTACTAGGGTTCTGGATTGTAAGACATAAAGCAGCATTATTGTGCCACCTTCCAATAAGGGTACTCTATGTTTTGTTTCCAACTCTCTCTGTATATGCCATGAGGCTCTTCATGAGAAGGGGGGGGCAGAGGAGTGAATGTTCTGCATAGCTCCTTATCTTTGTCCCACTGAAGACAATAACAAAACACCCATTGGCTTCTATGAGAGATGGATCGGGCCTATATGAGTTGTATTTTAATGCATTCCTTTATAAGTCAGACTTTATGGGTGAAATCCTTCCCTCATCAAAATCAATGAGATTTTTGCAATTAACTTCCAACAAGGCCAGAATTTTACCTTTTTGGCTTAACCTAGCTACTGTTGAAGTCATTGGCAAAACTCTTCAATTGTAGCAAACGTCAAACAACATATCTACCCCTCTATGGTTATTCCTTCAAGTGTACCTGTTATCAGCTCTCTGTAATTTAAGCATTTGGGGAGGAAGGTGAGGATCAGGAAATTAATTCTGAATGCCCTGAAGTCAGTAACATGACATGATGCTGGAGCCAGCGAAAGAGCTTTCTGACATATTGCCTTGCGCGCTGTCCAGGGTGGACAATCATAGAATATTTCAGATTATCTTTTGAGATCCTGAACTTTCTAGAAAAAGACATATGTGTTTCAGAAAATACTGTTTCTAATCACTGAAAGGGACAAGGTTGTTACAGGCAGCAGAAATGACAGCATTACAGTGTTAATATGTAATGGGAAACACAAGGTTTATTATGCATTGGAAACACATTGAGAAAACAATTGAGGAATAAAAATCAAAAATCACTGATCAGATTAGGCCTGGAAGAGCAACTGCATTTAAGGAAAAAGCCTCTCATAGCTACAGTTGTAGAAACCAAAATACGAACTAATGCAGCCAGGATAAACTCTTCAGAGCAAGAACCATGTCTTCTTTTGTGTTTGGTAATCACTTAGCAGATCTTGGGCACTATCCTAAACTAAATATTATATAATTACTAATAACAATAATACAACCAAACTTCTGATCCACTAGATTTGTCATCTGTTTACTCTTTTTCAAGTGTCAAGGATTTGATGCTGAAACAAAAGGACATTATCTTGATACATGTTTTAGAAATTAAGAAGTCAGTATCAGAAGCACATATACAGGCTCCAATTTTTCCTTCTTGTTGCCAATAATAAAAGTGCAAGGCAAATACATTTCTTAGAGTTGGATGATTGCTCAGTTATGAACTATATGTGAAGTATGAATAATGTTCCCCTTTTTACAAAGTTTTAAGAATACTGTTTTAATATAGTAGCAAAAAATAAAATTTCAAGTTTTAAGGTTTAATGATATTTAACAATACATTAGAATCAATATTGTAATTATCTGTGAATGATTATTAATGTAGCTTTGCATCAGCTGTAGAGATTTGCTCTCATTATATTTTATATTATCCATATCAACAATATAGCCATTTCATAAATATTAAACATACTCAATTCCCTTCTTGGCTTTATTTTATAATAATGAAACTGGAGTCGGCACTGACATGTACATTTCAAAGCAAGTTATGATATAAAGCAGCAAATATAAATTAAATGGAACAAAGCTACTGAATACCTATTTGTGATTGAATTTGGTGGACTGAATTTTTTGAAAATATTACTTTACACTGAATAGCATTTCATAATTGCCTACTAATGCTGCAAAGTGTATTTATAAGCTTTTTAATGTATGCAGCCAACGTCCACCACTTTTATCTTGTAACCACTGATTTCTGATGCAGGCTAGTGAAGTTAGTATCTATGGATTAAAATATAAAGTAATAAAAGAGAGGTGATCTTACAGGATGTAACAATAGTTTAAACCATAAATTTAGCATCAAAGTTTCACTCAACCAGAATGGAAAAAGATATAGGTGCATCTTCAGCTTGCAACAGTTTATATATGGTCTTGTATCCTTAGCTGAAACCAGCATATGAATGTATCCATGTTCTTTACCATTGCTGTGATTTTTTGAGACAACTAACATGGGGGTGGAGATGGGAACAGACTTAGAAAGATGATTAAGCTTTAAGCTAGCAATTAAGAAATCTATTTTGGCATACAAATGCAATTTCTACATATGACATTGTTGGCAAACCAACACTAGAAACGAAAGGTACCTTTTGCCTGCCTTTTAACCAGGTGACTCATGCCACAATACCTTGGGCTTTATAAAGTTGTACATTCCATTTTAAGAAAACAAAAGAGTCCAAACTTTTTTCCAAGCAGAGTTACACCATGGGTGGACTCAGACTTTTCCATCAAAAATCAAGATGTTACAGATTTTAATATCAGTGAAACAGTGATGCCTGATGCTGCTGACAATTATTATTAATAGAAGTATGTATTACTAAATGTTGGTCAACCCCAAGCAAATTATAATGATTGTATCTGTCAAAGAGCTGTACATGATTTTAAGACCATGAAAAGGGGTAAATTGTTAGAACTTGCCACATTAAGAAGATGTAACAAATAAAAATGTAGCTTGTAAAGTGCCAAGCTAGTCCCAAGTGGTTATTATTGTGAGCATTCCTTTTTTTCTCAGAGGAACAGTGGACAGCAGTAAGCATTAACATTTAGTAGCAAGTATCTGCAGGAATGGACCCTTAGTAAACAATTCTCTTGATGATGCAAAAGAAGAAACTAAATCACCCAAGAAGTGAAGAAGTTCTTCTCAGAGTCAAATCAGATTTTAATATTAGACCTCATCTTCCCATGTATAATATGACAATATATCAGAAGTGCCGTGAACCACAGCAAAATGAGTTTTGTTTTTCACTATGTACTTTCCAATTTTGTTGTTGTGTGGACTGAAACTGCCCATATAATACAATATTATTGCAATCTTCTCTTCAATTGTGAGAACAATTTTTGTTTTATTAATGAGACATTCATTTAATTAAACTGTATTATAAACTGTAAAATTTATGCTAAATAGATTTTTAAGAACAGAATTTTAATACTATAATTTTAATTACCACAAAATTAAACAAATCTGTGATAATTAACTATGGCTGTATTTCTCTCAAATACCTTTTTACGTTGTTAAATATTTTATTAAAATATGCCAAATTAAAAGCATGCTAAAATGATTATATATCAAATGGAGAAAAGTATGTTCATATTGCACAATAAAGAAGGCAATAACCAAAAAAGGACCTTTCTTGCACATTCTGAAGTTTTTAATGGTAGTGATCACATAGGGGCATTGTGATGGGGTCTCTACCACACAAAGCCTGACTGGGTAAAAAGGACCAAATAAGCCTGTGACAGGCTGTGCCTGGAGGAGCGTCAGGACTGATAATGCTTAAGGCTCCATCTTTGTCACAGAGGTCATGGATTCCGTGACTTTCAGTGACCTCGGTGACTTTTGCAGTGGCCGGTGTGCCCAGCCCGGGGGCCACCTGAGCAGCTCAGGCAGCCCCTGGGCCAGGTGCAACGGCTGCTACTCTGACAGTCTTGGGCCCCCCTCACCCTCCAGCAGCAAGAGTTGGAGGGGGCTCAGTGCTGGGAGTTGGAGTGCAGGGTGGTGCTTACCAGGGTGGGCTCCCCAGAATGGCAGCAACTTCCCTCCCTCAGCTTCTAGCTCTGCATGCTGCCTGTCGCCCCTTCACCTCCCATTGGCCACGGTTCCCAGCCAATGGGAGCTGCAGAACCAGGGTTTGGGGTGAAGCGGAGGCAGCACATGGAGCTAGGAGCTGGGGTCACTGCTTCCCAGGAATCAGCTAGGGCGCCTGACCCAGTCCCACCAACCACCCCCCCAGCACCCGAAGCACCTCCTGGGGCTTCAGCTCCCCCCCTGCCCCTGCCTAGCACCCATGGTGCACACCCAGGGCTGCCCTCTTGAGCCTCCCCCCCCTCAAGTTTTAGTTAGGGGTATATAGTAAAAGTCATGGACAGGTCACAGGCCATGAATTTTTTTACTGCCAGTGACCTGTCCATGACTTTTACTAAAAATACCTCAGAATAAAATGTAGCCTTAATAATTCTCAATGGCTGATGAAGCCCGGCTGTGAGAGGAACTGGGACAGGCATAAAGAGAAGAAGCCATTGTAGTCACTCCCCAGAGAGGATGGGAGTTGGCAAAAGACAAGCAGGTCTAACAGGAGAGTAAGCCCTGGGATTTTGACTTAGACTATAGACTGGTCAGAACCCAAGAGTGGGTGAAGTAGATGCAGGGTGCAGGGGAAGCTCAAGTGGTAACCTGGGGTGGGTTAGAAGATAAGGTAAAGTAGGGAAGAGACTAAGAAAGCAGCCACAGGATCTGGGATTATGTAGACTGTGGTTGCTAGTCATAGGGTCTCTGGGCTGGAACCCAGACCACTGGGCAGGCCTGGGTTCCCCTACCAGCCACTGGGGACGTGGCATAGATCAGCAGAGAAACTGAAGACTGCCTGAGACAGTTTGTCCAGAGGTATTTTGATATCCCAGAAGGAGAAAGCTATAGTGACCTGGCCAGAGGGCCAAACCATGATGAGGGAGCACCCCAACTCATGAAGAATTAGTAACCTGACTCCAGAGAGGGATCACAGGGTGAGCAACCAAAGGAGGGTGAACCAGACTGGCTGAGAGCTAATTTCCAGACGAGCCAGAAGGAGGTGATCTAGCAGTGAGTAACAAACCTTGTCACAGGCAGACCCACAGCTGGTATAAATTGTCATAGCTCCATTTAAGTCAATAGAAACCCATATGGTTTCAATCCAAATTTCATTGACTTCAGTGAGATTTGAAGCCAGCCCTAAATGAATGTGATAGGCCCTGCACAAAACAGCATCCATAATATCGTTCTCACTGATTTCCCAAGGAAATCATAGCTGACAAGAATCATTTTAAAATCAAGAAGTAACTTTTGGTGCACAGTGCTGACTTCATACCAAGGACACACTCCTGTAGTCCTCACTCCACCAAAATTAGGTCCCAGTCCTACAAAGATTTACATGTGTGTTTAACTGTATGTACTGTGATTCATTCCATTAAAGTCAACAGGATTCACTGTGTATAGAGTTAATCACATGGGTAAGTCTTTGCAATATTGGTGGCCTTACCGTCGGATTGGGGGCAGATCCTCAGCTGGTATAAATTGTCATAGCTCCACTAAAATCAATGGAATGGTGATAACTTACACCAGCTGAGGCTCTTTCGCCTCCACAGCCTCGAAGGGTCACTATAGTGCACTGAGCACCAATATTTTATAAACCACCAATAGAGACGGTACTTCTGCTTTTAACATAATTTAAGTTAATGAACGTAGTCACTGCTTAATGACGAATTTATCCTACTTCCCCCACTCCTCCAATAAACTGATAAGATATTCTTTTCAGATTCTAAGTGACAATATCTTACACTATACCAGGCAAACTATTGAATTGTTATTCCTTACTGAATGAAGCATTTTAGGAATTCACTGTATTAAAAATGCAAATGTTTATGTAATATTGAGGGGACTGTATGTAATTCCATGGTGGGAAGGGGACCACAGTCCTCCAGGAACTAAGAATGGTGTGGGGTAGTTAGATAAATTCACTCAGGTTATAGAATTTCCAAGACAGGCTGGCATATACTGGTTCAAACTCAATTTTCCAGGGAAAAACAAAGGATTTTTTGATAAATAGCATGAGTTAAAACTGACTCAGGCCCTTCATTCTGATCCAGCAAAGAGGGAAGACCTTCCATCCAAGGAAAGGGCATTAATCCTTAGGGAAGAGTAGGAAGGATTGACATGTGCCAGAGCTCCTACTGGAGTTGTGGGGGGAACTCTGGTAAGCTTAATAGCATGTGTGTAGGTTCTTTTATGGTTTTTAATGCATTTTGTCTGTAATGCTTTTACCTTAAGAATAAGTGTGGTTGCTTAGAAATAGCTCTGTGGTAACTTAACAGTGGGTAATTACACTGTGGATACCCTTTGAAGAATAAGCAAAGCACAGAGGCAGTCCTGTTTGTGCAGTCTGCCTTGATGGGAAAGAATAAAGTAGGCAAGGTACTGTACAGCTTGGAAAAACCCTGGTAAGCAGGGAGAGGTCTCTGACCAAGAAAGGTGACAGCTAGGGTGCTGGAAACCTGAGAATGGTTGCCCTTGCTGTATCACAGAGGGGGTATACAAGTGCAGTTGCCCTGAACTGTGACAATAATGAACTTCCTTGAAAATACTCACTGTTTTTCAGGAAGGTTCATAACTCTTATTATAAATCAGTATAATGTATCTGTATTAAAATATGAAATGTAAACTAGTTACATCTTATATTAATGATTAACAGAAAATGGTTAACACAAATTCAGAAATAATTAAACAGTGAGTTATAATGACTGATTGAATCCATGCAGGAGATCAATGAAGTGCGCATTCACTTACTGTAATTTTAGATTGGAAATCTGTGCTTCCAACATGGGAAGCTTGGAGTTCTCATATTTATCTCTGTAACCATAATTATATTAACAAAAATCCCTTCAGCAACCTGCAAATGCTATGAACCCCACTGTATGTGCATAATTTAAACTGAAGTCAGGAGCTGGAAATGATGCTGTCTAGGTGGTTGTGACAATGCAGATTTTGGTTTTAACCTCAGTCAGAAATTACAATACATAAAAAAAATATTGTGCTTCTTTGGTGGTGGTAGTTGTAGATTTCTCTTGGAAGAAAATGAATTGTTTTGCTGGGTGAATGATATAAAATGAGCGTTGATCCACTCATTGTAGATAACAGGCAAAATGCAGTAAATAGCCGTGTCCCATATACCAGGGCTACCTTAACCATCCAAGTTTTTTTACATAGGATTCTTGATGCATCAATTAGTCTATAGTATTTGAAGTATCTGATCTTTAGAAATAGTTTTAAACTAGGTTGTATAAGGCCTAGTAAAACAATTTTTACATAATGACACTAATGACTAAGGCCTCAATTTAAATTCAGTGCCAGTATTGCAAAAATATATTCACATGCTTAACTTTAAGCACATGAGCAGTTTCACTGAAGTCAAGGAGACTACTCACGTGATTAAGAGTTAAGCACAGGCATAACTGGTTGCAGCATGGAAAGCCCTGCAGATCATTATTGTTGCAACATTTTCCCTTCCAGTTAATTGTTCCTCTTAGCTGAAGCATTTGGGATTTTTCTTTGTTTGTTTAAAATTAATTTGTTTGTTTAAAAAAAATTTGACTTTTTTGTATGGACTTAAGTTTTACAACAGTAGGGTCTTACAGCTGAGTGTCAGAAACAGCTGGTACTATCAATGGCTTTAGTACTATCAATGGCTTCTGTGCATGCTAAAGGGGGGAAAGAGAGCAGATTATAAAAAATGGACTAGAAGGATGATGACAAATGAGAAATCACCCAAATCTATGGAGACCTTTGAGGGCCAATGAAACCCTTCATCTGTATTTAGCAAATCAGCAGATTACCAGCTATATACAGCAATGCAGCATAAAATCTCCTTGGTAGAGTATTTCATTCCTTCTCTGATGAATTTTCATTTACTTCATTATTTAAATGGATAGATAAGTGTGTCCTCTCTTTATACTCTCCTGTCTTCCCTTTTAGTTCATACATTTGGCATTATCTGAAGGCTTATTTGTTTTACTATTTATCAGCAGTTAGTGAAAACTTTTAATTTGTGATGAGATATAAGCAAAATAGGGAAATAAAACGCTAATACAGCCCCAGCTCCATGTCTGTTCCATCCATTACAACAGCAGTGTCTGCCCTGTTCTTGTTCCTTCCTAAGTCATCACTTCCCCACTCCCAACCACGTTGTAGAACCTCTTCCAAGTCAGCAGTCCACAACCCATTCCCCCGAACTAACTACACAGTCCCCTATCCCATCCACAGCACTCTTGCTTCTCACAAACATGTCAGTCCTGCACCTTGAATCTATGCTAGCAGTTTCACGTGCCCTCATTCTTCTCTAACTCTGGCCCCCTCATCAACAGTTTGAGTGCACTTTCACAGGAACTGGCTAACCTCGGATACCCCTTTGGTGGCTCAACACCTCCTGTTATCCTCCATCTTCTTGCTCAGCAGATGTGGGTGGAATCTTTCCAGTAAAAGCTACGTTCTTGGACTCCACTTGCATCTTCTGTCTGGAAGAAGCTGAGCAACCAACCAAGAAGAACATATGGAGAATACACTCTAATTCCTCTGGGCAACAGCCCGTACATAATCAGGCCCAGAAGGACATTTTACTGTAACTATGTAGCCTAAATGCTGAGTAGAGGATGCAAATAATCATATACTCAGTCCTTTGTATATTTTCATATATCTGCATATTAATGACAGTGTAAGTTTAAGGCCCAGATCAAGGACAGTATTTTACCCAGAATAATAACTTTGCAAATTCTCAATAATGGCAAGTTAATTAACTGTGAAATTACATGATCAACAGATATCATGTCAGTAAACTTACTATATAGTATTGCGGCTCCAAGGACCTTCCATTTACAGGAGTAGGAACCTTTAGCCCTGCTCTAAAATGTAACCTCTTCATGATGCCTCCATACTTATTTCCTATTAGCAACAATAAGATTTATGTATAGGCAAAAATATTCTAGAAACACGTCAGAATTTAATGAATCATCTGAAGTAAACATTTTTGTTGCAAATGTATTTTTTTAAACATAAAAATAACTCATTTGCCAAAGGAGTCTTTTATTTATTGCTTAGGCATTCTAAATAAATATAGGCAACTGCGGAAATTCTTGCAAATCCTAACTTTCTTTCTGCCAGTATCAAGCAATGGATATAAGTGCCAATCCTGCTGTCACTAGTGGCCACAGTAATACTTTCTGTGGGAGCAAGATCAGGGCGATTATAAATGTTGCTTCAATATACTCTAAAATAAATTGTATTTGTATAAAATATAGTTCACTCTATTTATATGCCTGGATATTGCATAAATGTATTTTACAGTCAACTTCCTACTTCTTCTTATCAGACCCAATTCAGTATAACACAAACTTAACTTTAACTACCAGCCTTAAAACAAAACAAAGTTTCTTCATTTTTTTGTTTGCATCAAAAATGTTCAAGAAAAAAGAAAAAACATATGCCATCAGCTGGCAGAACAGTCCATTGAAAATATTTTCACACTAAATGAAACAGTAATATTATAGAACCATCTGTGGCAGAACTGGAGATAGACCCCAAATCTCCTGACACCATACAATGCTCTTTACCTACTAGGCCATGTTTCCTCTCCACTGTCAATTTCTGATACACCTTTTACTTGTTCAAAAGCAAGTTGCATTTGATATTACTTGGTTGTTTTTAAAATGTCAATGTGTCACTATTTTATATTTGTAGATGGGATTTTGTCATGTGATGACACTGAAAACTTAATTTTCAAAATGGCATAATCTCAGGATGGACAGTTGTCTACTAACTTGTCATTTGTGTGCACAAATACTGCTTTGTGTATGCAGTCACAGTAATTGCACTTCTGCATGAGCCATACAGTTTTTCACAGGACCTCAGATTTTGCTTGTTTGAAAAGAGGTCCTGAAAGTTATTGCCAACTTTGTTATATTCTGCTAGTTTACTACTAGAGCTGGGAGTTTCTGTCTTCACAAAAATCTCACTTTTCATTGAAAAAAAAAGTTCTCAGTTTCCATGTTCTTGGGGTTTTTAAAAAAAAATCACATTTTTCCACAGAAAAAGGCTTTCTGCAAAAATTTTCATTTTGTTGAAAAAAACAATTTTCATCCAAAAAATCAGTTTTTGAAAGAGACTTTTTGACCAGCCCTATATTAGGAGGCCTTAACATAATGATTATCCAGAATGTCAACATCCTTTGATTACTGCTTGACTTCTTCTTTTGTATATCCCAAGTCAATACGTACATTTTTCAGTCATCTAACTGCTGCATCATCAAGGGTAGCAAGGTATTGCAGTCCACCTTCCAATCTTGTGATTATGCACTCCTGCACCACGTTTCATCATCTGCATTGCTGCCTCACAGTCCCACTGAAGAGTGGGCTAAGCCAAATTTCTGCACTAGGCAGTCACTCTGGCTGTTCCAGTATGCAATATGGGATGGAGATCCTGGACTATGTTTAACAGGCTGCTTACGGGTAGGTGTAAGTTAGGGCTTCTGAAATTCATCTGCATGCCTATCTCTCTATGCCCGAATTGCTGCCACTCTGCAAGGCCCTAGCCCATGACCCTGATATGACATTGTTCATCCTAGGTTGGCACTAGACTGGCAGTACTGGACATGAATGTGTGAATGGCTACCATGAAAGGATGTTGCAAAGTCAATCATAGCAAGTCAGCAGGAACTGCAGGTGTGGGTGTTTTCTTCCAGGCAGATCTCCTTGTAGGAAGTGTGAATTGTTTATTTACACCTATTGGAATGATTGTTAGCCTGGAGTACAGCAGGTTGCATTCATCCATCATAGCCCTCCCTGCAGTTTTAAGGGTAATGGCATCATGTCAAAATTTTGAGGGAGCTATATGAGCCAACACATATAAATTAGATGTTAATGTGTGGCTAATGCAGCCACTAAAAATATGGGTAGCTGTGTTCAGCTCCAAATCAATGAGATGCATAAGCAAGCTTTCCCCATTCCCTCTCCCCGATCCCAGCTCCACAATATTCCACTCTAGCACATACCAGCAACAAGTCTGAAGTTTGTCAAACATTTGCCTCTACTCCCCAGCGTCTCTCCTGCTCACTTCTAGTGTGGCAGGTGATCTTTAGGGGACATTTCTTCTGCCTTCTTGTGGCCCCAGGAGTAGCATAAAGCAGAACGAACGCAGATAAGATACAGTGTACAGGTTTGCATTCTAAGCCTACTGTTTTGACAAACTAACCATACACAACAGTGTGGAACATGTTATTTTAACACACAATAGCTTCAGAAGAATCATCCTCTTTCTAAATATCCAGTGTCCCAAATGGAAACAGTGGCTAAACACACACATAATTCTTTTCAATACATTGAAACTCCTTTATAAGCACCACTCTGTGGAGTCCAAAACTTTGGCCTTTATAACATTGGCCACTTACTGCAGTATAACAAAATATATCCTTCACATAAGCGCTGCCAATTCACTTGCACTTACACATTTCTGTAGTTTTATAATAAAAAATTATAATAAAAATTATAATAAAAAAATTAAAATTGGAAAATAACCCATAACTCCCCCAACTCAATTACAATTTAGACAATTTATACAAACAATTTTCACCTTAGAAAAAAATCCATAATGTAGAAGTGGCTTCCCTTTTTAGTCACCTACAGCTGGGGGAATCTGCAGGTTCCCATCAATGCACTATGAAGGTGGCTGACTACTTTAGGATGAGTTATTACTGTGGACATAGGAACTGAGATTTTGCTGATTATAGGTCAGTGGGTAATATTAACATAACCATTTGTTTCACTATGCTGTAGGATCGACTTAAGAATAATAATGGGAAGTATATTCCAGAAATGTGGACCATAGCTTCAAAGACTTTGCATCAACGTTATGATCCTGACAAGTTAAATAAATTACCAACTCCTAACGTAGTAATCAATGGGGAAAATATGGCAAAAGAAGATTGATCCATTATGCTGTTCTCTTACAAATTATAAAAGTTTAAAAGAAATTAACAAAAACATGTAACACAAGATTTTGCAACAAGGTTTAATATTTTCCTGACTTCCAAATATCTACATTTTTAAAATATTTAGAATTGTCCACTAATGAATTTTCTTTAATATTTCCTGTTAAGCCCCTTAAATGCTATATTATTTGGTGAACATTTGCTGTTCACTGTCAATTAGGGTCACCAGATAGCAACTGTGAAAAAATGGGACGGGGGTGGGGGACAGTAGGCACCTATATAAGAAAAAGTTCCCCAAAACTGGACTGTCCCTTTAAAATTGGGACATCTGGTCATTCTACTGTCAATGCACTATTCAATGGTAATGCAAGTTGATGAAGGAAAATGTAGGAAGCTGTTTTGGCTTTAATCCAAAATAAAGCACATTACTAGAAGAGAGATATGGACAGTAACAACCAGTAATGGTCCAAGAAGACTTAAGCAGTGAGTATTTAGCCTCTCTGGATTCAGATACGCGCAGGACAAAAGTCTGTCCTTCTCCAGATCCACCAAGATTGATATTCAGAAAAGAAAGAATGGCAAACCAAGTAAGTTACAATCCACTGGGCTGCAGAGACATGGAAATATTTTGCACTTATTCTGAAGGATTTTAGCTTTTTGTTGGATTCCTAATCTTGGCAAGTAGCAAAGCTAACTGAAGGCTGCTTAGAAAATCCCTTTTCTTTAGTAAAAAGTAGTCTAGAGACTTAAGCACAGTCTTTTTCAATGTCAGAGTTCATGCAAGGTATTTCATTTTGATAGAGTTCTTTCTGAAACAGCTTCAGTATGGTTTGGCAGCATCAGCAAAGAAGCATTTCAAGAGATCAGAAAGAGCAAATGAATAATCACTCAAATTAGAACATGCTTGAATAATACTTTGCTTTTAAAAATTAATCTTTAATACATTTGACAAAATATTCAATGAAAAGTACATAGTGGCTATGTAACTACTCCCTGCTTTCTTGCATCATGGAACAATACAAGAGGGATGATTTCAAGGAACTTCTGACAGAAATTTTCAATCTCCATTTGAGGTGTTCCTGAAGGTTGTAATTTGAAAGAACTACTATTATAGTAGCCATCAGCTGATGCAGTAATTTTGTACCACTTCATCTGCTCTGCATGTGTAGTAACTTGTGATAGACCTATGAACCATACCCAAGGTTCAGATTTATTTGCTTGCAAAAACAAATTTTAAAAGGTTGCTCATTTCTTTAACATTAGCACTGGGTAATGCCATACTGTTACAGGTTAGTGATTGTGCTGCCAAATTTTCTAGTTTTTCATAACTCCACCATCAACATTTCAAATTGCTAAAATATTTGACGTAGAAAACTGACTTCTGCTAATTTCACATAAATATTTTTCATAAAGGATTTCACTCTGTACCCTACATATGCACTTGACAGAATGTAATAGCTTCTAAAGCACCAGTTAATTCTGTTGAGTGGCTTAATCCCATTTTGTCTAAGTATGTATTTTCATGACTGATTATAATGGCACAAAAGCAATGATGATTTATCAGTTATATAATAAACATGTTTAAAATTGTTTATGTAACTCTATGATAAACCTGACAGGAATACCATGCCAATGTCTGCACACATTCCAGATTTTATTTCCATTTCCTTATTAACATGAAAAGCAAAGAAAATGAAATACAAAGGGGCAGATCCTCAGCTTGTGTAAATTGTCAGATGGGCCTATGGTATCTTAAATCAGTTGACGATTTGCACTAAAAAGTCTAAGGTACCTTTACAAAACTAACTCAGACCCTGGTTCTGTCAACATACTCTCATTGAGTTAAACCTGGTACCTAAAATTGATACATCTAAGAAATACAATGAGGTTAATAAAGATCTGCTGTGTTGTGCTTATATAGTGCAGTATATAAGGTACTGTCTGTTAAATGCCCAATGTGAAGATTTCTGAAATACCCAGAAATGAGCAATGAAATAAGAAGTTGTGCATTTCCTTGCTTTAATCTGTAACCTAGATCCTTAACATTATTTTAACATATGGGGATTAATGGGGTTGCACCTAATTGCTTTACCACTATGCACCTTCCCTGCTTGAAAACCTGATCATAGGAAGGATTTGCCTCTCTTTTTATTCAGAGAAGACCAAACAGCATATACTCCTGGGGGAATTCTGTGCCACTGTGCAAAGCAGAATTTTGCAGAAATTAATGTTGTGCATGCAGAATTCCCTTTTTCCCCCACAGAAATGGGCTACAAAGATGTTGGCTGCCACTAGGGGCCGCTGGACCCACCAGAGCCCAGCTCGCAAAGAGAAGACAAGACTCAGGGAGAGAACTAAAGGCTGCAGTTCCCAGCAGCTGCAGTTCCCAGCATGCCCTGAAGGAAGGAGGCAGTGGCATGCAGGAAACTCCATGCAAGCCCAGGACCCAGCATCCCTCTGGACCCCTGGCCTCTGGAGACTAGGGGATGTGAGTGTCTGGGCTGAGGGGGCTGTGGCTGGGCTCTGGGGAGTTGGGGGTGTGAGTGTCTGGCCTCCTGGCTGGGCTCTGGGGGGGAGAAGTGTGAGTGTCTGTCCCCCAGCCTGGTCTCAAGGTGGGGAGGGGGAAGAGAAACAGGAACTGGGTTGTCACAGGGTTTTCTTTAACTCTCTACCCCTCGGGAAATTTTGTGTGACTTGCTGACAAGTATTTTTAAATAAATTACCAAAATAATTGAAACTGGTTTGATTATATAGTGGTATTTTGACAAATAACATTTGCAGAATTTTAAAATCTTGTGCACAGAATTTTTTATTTTTGGGCACAGAATTCCCTCAGACGTAAGCATAGAATTGGTATATGGGAGTACAGGGATAGATGCAGTGGCTACACCACACACTCCCATCTTTACATCAAACCTTTGAAAGTTCATATGTGCTCCATGCAGTTAAGGCTCTTTTGATTGGGACCGGAGTGTAAATTCCCTTTGGGAGCAGGTGTATTTTTGAGTGGATGTCAATGGGGGAAAGGGGGAAATTAGGTGCTTTTGTAAAGCTCTGTGCTTTGCCTTCTCAATGGGGCATCCAGATTACAATAGGAGGCCAGGCTTCACTGTACATAATAGCTTCACTATAAGTTGGAGTTTTTGCTCTCTCTTAATACCTGGTATCCACAGAAGGGGGAAATCAAATCTAGCCTTCACCACCACCCCAAAGAGTGGTATTTATGAGAAATGCCGTTATTTATCTGGGTTCTCTGACCCTCCACCCCTCGCTGGTTTTACCAGCAGATGGTATGATATAGCTTCAACACAATTGTACAATATGAGCCTAGCAAAACCTATTTTCATGGTCAAAGATGTTGAAACTGTCAGCTCTATATAGTTGTAGAAAGACATATGAAAGAAAAATTGGCTGGCGATTTAAATATACTTAAAACACATCAAGAAATAAATCCATAATAGTTTTGCAGTAGAATGCACATTGCAGATAGACAACACAGAAAGAAATTTTCCATTGTAGCCCGCTATTCTGAATTATGCTATTTTCTTTCACAAACACCTTGAATTTGAATATATAAACAGAAACCCGCCCAGCAGAAAGGGAAAGTTAATCTGTGCAGGAGAAAGAGCTTTCTTAGGGGTTTGTCCAAGACTGTGGAACAAGCTTGCACAGGATCTAAGAGCCGCCTGAAGCCTTGCCACATTCCATACCAAGTGTGAGGTGCACTTTTTTGACATTGCTTTCAATAATACAAGCACATAGCACAGCTGATATAAAATAAATGAATACATAATATATATTAAAAATAAAATAGAATAGAATAAAACAATCCTCCCCTAATTATCTCTTTGGAGACAGAAAAAGGGAGGAAGGGAGAGAAAGAGAACGTGACAAATGCCTGTCACTGTTTATTGCATTTCTGGAAGGTGTTTAGATGTTATGGTTGTATGAGTGGTATAAATACCTACACAGAACATTTTCTTTTTGGACTTTACAGCCTTATTAAACATCCTGTAAGTCTTACTGTAAACTTGGCTACTTTTGTATTCTCTATCAAGTATACTGAAAGAGTGAATAGGTCATAATCTGAGAACTGAATGAAAATGCCTTCTTAAATAAGAGACAGAGATATGAAATAAATGGCAGCCAACCACCAAAACTAATCCCAAATAAATGCAATAATTTAACTTATTTCAGTTGAAAATGCCATTCTGACAATGTAAAGTACTTGATGTAATCTAATTCAATAATAAGGCATTATAAGGAATAATTTCTGAGTTACAGAACCCATGTCCTATCTCCTTTGATCATAATCATCTCATTCACTCACATAGCAGAACAGTGATAAAATATAATGCAACTTACGCAAATTATTTGCAGGTGGCCTTGTCTCCATGTTTTCATAATGTTGCACGTGAACTACAATGTTTAGGTCTCTTTCCATGTGATCTGTTGTGCAAGGACCCTGAGGTCGCATAACATCAGCAAGAGCCCTGAAGAACAAAAATTAAACTCAATTAGAATAAATCTGTTGCAAAATCTATAATGCAGTTGCAATGTACTCTGTTCCTTTTAGTTCTCGATATTGTACATTACAACATATGTACTGCAGAGTCACAGTTTAATAGGGGCCTGCTCCTGCTCCCATTGACATCAAAGAGAGTTTTGACACTGACTTCAGTAGGAGCAGGACTGACACTACGTGTATACTATATAAGTAGCTGATCCATTACTGTGCCATAGAAAATAATTGGCCCCCTGCAAAAGCCCTGGCCTTAGGCAAAGGAATGATATGGTATGTGTTATTAATGTCTTCAGGGTTCAGTGCAAGTGTTTTCAGTTCTGTACCTCACTGACCGTTGTTTGCCTCCTTTTCCACCAGATTTGGACCGTTTAATCCATTTTTAGAGAATGGCTGTTCTTACTAGGCACTATGCCCAGTTTAGTTTAATTTTGTGTAAAATTACATACAGTATCCTAGATACTGCATCTAGTTTATAAATTAATAAATAAATACATTCACTAATGAAAGTCGAGGCAAATACAGTACAGCTCTTCCACTGAACCAGTGTGACAGCAGTTATTTTCCTAGTTGTTATGTGCTATATTGAAATATTGAACAGTAACTCCATATAAATGTGTGGGTTACAGATAGAGAAATCTTGACCTGGATCTTGCTCTCAAAATGCAGATACAAACTTGGTGCACATAAAATATACAATATGTTCCCTCATGTTTGTGGAAATGTTTATGCTATTAGAATGTGAGGTACAATTCTGATTGTGTTACACCTGATGATACTGTAAAAAGTTAGAAGGTAACCAAAATTATTTAAAGAACTGAGGCAACATTTCAATATGAAGCAATGCTTATACAGCAGGAGTAGCAGAGCTGGCTTATATAGCTGAGAAAAAGGCCATTAGCAGAGATCTCATAGGGGTATGTACAGTATGATCCTAAAAGGAAAGGATTATATCACAAACCACAGTTTGAAAACAAGTAATGAACTGAAGCCGGGAGAGCACTCCTATCTAATGAATGTATGCAGAATTTGTTTATACAAAACAAATTGTTTATGTCAGCATTATAGATTTAATTCAAGAGGCAGCTGGACACATTTTTGGAAAAGGAAGAAATGCAAATGACAGATCTCACCTTCATTCTGGGAGTTAAAATGGTGTAATCTCATAATGCAGAGATTAGTATTTCCCAAGTCTAGGAGACCAGGCTTTTAGAGATGGCTTTTTCGTTGTCTTTAATGTTACTGTAAATATTATTAATTATATACTCTAAATAACATCCCACATGCTACCAGATTAACTGTTTCCTGTGTTTGAAAATACCAATGACGTCTTCACCATTTCAAAGGGGGTTCAGGGAGTTAGGTATCCGACTCCTATTATTTTAAATTGCTTTTAAAATCCAAACCTTAGAAAACCTGGGCACATTTTGATTGTCTAATACTAATTCAAAAATATGTGCTTGTTTGCTAATTACTGAATATTCAACTAGGCATTAAGAATGCCAAAAACCAGGATAAAAGAAAGAAACCTCTTTATCTGCAGAGTGTCTTTTGTTGTTTTTTCAACTAAACATTACCTCAATTTGTATTGTAGTATACAAGTAAAGGGCTTAATCCTTCAAGGAGCTGAACATCTCATGCAAGATGCTGCACACTCTTATCTGTCATTTATATCAATGAAAAATAAGAATGCTCAGCACTTCATAGAACCCAAGAAAAAATATAGAGAGAGAGAGTGACCAGATGTCCTGATTTTATTGAGACAGTCCTGATTTTGGGGTCTTTTTCTTATATAGACTCCTATTACCTACCCCCGTCCCGATTTTTCACATTTGGTGTCTGGTCACCCTATATATATAGGAGATCAAACATAAATGATATATTATTGTCTTAATTAATATTATAATTTACGAGTCACATTCTACCCTTTTGAGGATTTGCTCATAATTTTAAAAGTTAGTGTATGTTTATGTACCACACTGACAACATAAAGTACTTGGTATAGGGTGCTTGTTTTTCTGAAACTGTATGTAGATACAACAGGTTGTTGGGTAGGGCTTCTCCCTCCATGCATTTGGCTAACCTGAGTAAATATGACCATATCTTTACTCTTTACCCATATATAGTTTTTCACTTGCTGACTTTGCTTCTGTATTGTAACTCTATTGAGGTACAATACAGAATGGCAGAATGATATTATTTTATAAATATCTGAAGAAGATGTCATTAAAGTTCTCACTGGGAAATTAAATAAGAGACTTATATTGGCACTATACATATGACTCACATTTAATGAATTTAAGAAAATACATATTACAGGATGAGATGATAATCTTCAAATCAGAGATGTTGTTTGTCCCCTACACTGATAATGATGGAAATCATACATATATGGAACAATGTCTTCGACCTATCAGATCAGCCCAAAGCTATTAAAGAGTGTCACAAATCTTCAGGATATCTCTTATTGTAAGATTTTGCTCTCTGGATCTATAATGCTGTTTTAAGAAGTTATAAAGCATATCTAGCCAGGCAATTCCCTTATGGCTACAAGCTTGAAGAGGTGCATACAGATGTGATTTCATGAACGGTTAGTTGTCGTTTTTTTGCTTCCAAAAGTGGCTCAAAGCCAATCTTGGAAATAATTTCACACAAAGGATTTCAGCATTTTGGCAGTCTAGACTATTTTTGTCCCCAAGCACACTCCTTTTGGAAAATCAGCACATTCTGGAGGGTGGGAAAATTCAGGTGGTTCATAAGATATTCAGGAGGCAGCTTTCAAACTATCAAAAACATACAAGTTATAAGAAAAACATGAGCTATAACGTTGCAGATCTGATTGCAGACTTTGGCCTTTAGGCCCTTTACTGCTCTTGATTTATGTGCACATCTCCGATGTGAAGTGGGGCAGTATATGATGCTGCGTTTTTATTTACAAAAACAATCCCTTCTGTGGAGGAGAGGTAAAGTCTACTGAAAACAATGCAAGGATCACTTTTTGGGGTTCCTTTCCTATTCACCCCTCAAGGGAAATGTTTCTCTACTTGAAGTGTCAGTAAAAGGATGCGGCTTTACAGCCTAGAAATCCTGTCGAGCCTAGTGCTCTGATGAACACCAACTGCATCCTAGGGCAACAACAGACCCCCTCTCCACTGCTACCCAGTTTCCCCATCTCACCTGGCAACAAAGCTCCCTCAGAAGGGAGGATACCCTACCATAAGTCCTCCCACCACCACGACATCTACCTCTACCTTACTACTTCTCATAGGAGATAGAAGATTCAGAGGGAGAATTAATGCTCTCTTGGACACATCCCTTTCTTGGACACTAGTTCTCTTTCTTTGCCTATGGATAAAGAAAACACTTTAATTCTCTTAACTTTGAACAAATTTACCTAAAGAAGACCAAGAGGTAGCATTAGGAATTAGGAATACATGATACTTTAGAATCCTATGGAAAGCATATCATGAGGCATCCTTCTCCCACTCTTATCTTCTTCCTCCTTCACCCAACACCACAATCTAAAGAGAATAATATATTAAAATGTAACAAGGGTCACACTTTGCCTTGTTTGTCTAAACTACAGGAAATACCCAGCATCCCTAAAAAGGTATAAATTAGTTTGGTGAATAAATTTGTTTTCCTTGTCAATGTTTTGTATGCATTTTAACTGACAAATAATTTATAAAATTTCAAAATGGCCATTTAGTGTCAAAACAAATGTCTTCACATAGCATCAAGCAGAGTGCAGTGTATGGTAAAAGAAACCATATCTGATCATTCTAATTCCCAGGTTGTGACACTCTTAAGTACATTACTTGGCTAGCAGATCTATGGACTGTCTGCATAAAAAAGTACTCCACAAGATGAGTAAGAATGACACAGTCTAGCCCTAAATTAGACAACATTCTTATTCCCTACATGCATATACAAAATTCCAGATTAAAAATAGCTTTCAGCAATGTAATATGACTAAAAATAAAGCTTTGCATGTTTTGGTCATTAGTAATAAAATAGGTGCACCAGTATATTGTGTGTTATAGTTCCGGTAAGTAATGCCTCTTTCTTTAAGTGAATCTGTTTGTAAAGTTAAAGGATTCAAGAGTTTCAGGTATCCATTAGCTAGTTAAGGAAGCTAAAGCAGTAGTGTCCCTCCTTGTTAGCTATATTCTCAGCCTGACCTGGGAGATGAGACACTGTCAAATGAGGGAATAAAAAAGCAAGTCAGCTTCTGTGTGCTTCTCACTACCAGCCAAAATGGACAGCACAGAAAACCAAGCAAACTACTGTAATGAAAAATAGCGGGGTAAAATCTTTAACCAGGATTTCTAACATCAAGCCCATCATTTCAACATGGCCTAACTAACTCACTCATGACCAGGGTTTTATAATTTACATGATTTAAAAAATGAGATTGCATGTAGGCAGAGCATAGGAAGCCATGTTCATTTCTTACAGACTTCATGGGGATTGGTGCCATATAAGAAGGTAGGGTGTCTAGATAGGATATATAATGTCTTTCTTACTGTTACTATGAAATGTTTTTTAGCAAGTACTTATGTTTACATCGTAAAACTTTGTGCAGAGCTCTGCCCCCTTTCTTTCTCCCCCAGAATTCTGAAACAAGTCAGGCTATAGTGCTTTGGTTAAACTGCTTGAGGACAGGGAGAATGCCATTCATTTTAAAGGGAACTGGGATTCTAGTTCTCTTAGGTAGCCTCTGAAAATCTCAGCTACTGAGTGAAAAATTAAATTAGGCATCCAGATTCCCTAGATGGTTTCAAAAATCCCACTGTGTATGTTTGTCATGAGAACTTTTGAAAAAGTTGTAGCAATTCCCTAACAGCTGTGGAATATCCATTGTGTGTACTGAGTGGGCGTCTGTTTACCATCCTGACTCTTGTAGGTTCCTACAACCTCTGAAATAATCCTACCTTAAGAGATCTATGAATAAAAAAATACATGAGTTTGAACAATATTAACTTATCAGGGCAACAGCTGTCCTTTCTGAGCCCCAATTCAGCAAGCTAATCTATATACATGTCTGAAGGGGCTTAGAATGATATTCCATCCCCTATAATTCTGTATCCATAGGCTTAGCGATAGAAATATCATTTCAGAACCTTTCATACCTGTATCTGATAGAGAGAAAATAGATGTATCCTTTTAGAGGTTTTTTTAAACCAAATATTTCTACTACTGGAAATATGACTGACTGATCTAACCAGAGCTGAACAGAGATGGATGCACTGTTTTCACCTTCTCTCTGTCATGTGTTTGGTTGTTTGGGTGGTTTTTTTTGCAAATGAAGTGTCTAAACTCGCCTGCTGTTTTACCTGCATGTAGACACTACAGAAATGGTATGAGGCAGATGGGAATAAAGCTATTTTACCAAAGCTTTGGCTAACAGATTCAGGCTACAGTGTACAATTTTTTTCAGGATTCATGTATTCTTTTTATCAATTTAGTGGGTCAGGATTCTCAAAATGTCTTACTATTTATACCCTGCTTAAGAAATCCAGTCTCCCCAGAATTACCACAGACTCTTAGTGTTGAGTTGACTAAAAATTCTATAGTCTGCTTTGTTCCTCAGTAGTAAAGATGAATCCATATCAGCCAGTATATAAATAGCAAATAATTGCTAGTGAACTGGTGATGCATTCGCAGCACTATTTTTGGTGGCTTCTCTGTTCATTTCAGGGGAGGCTGTTAATCACAAAGCAATACAGAAACTTGGACAAGAAATAAGGCTCCAGGTGTTGTCGATCTCTTGAACTATCTTTCCGAGGGTGACTCCTGAGCCAAGCTTTAAAGCTCTGACTGTGAATTACTCCATTTCTATTGACCACCAGTCAGGGAGATAGAAAACCTTCTGCCACACTGCATGTCCGCTAGAAGGTGTCCTTGCAATTGTATTTCATTTCCAAAGTTGACCAAGATGTTGGAATCAATTTAGACTTTTTAATGGCGCTATTTGCCTTTAAAAAAAATCTGCAAATGTCTTTCCCCATCTGTTTTACTTTCCTGTGTCTGGGATTAGCATAATGAATCAGACAGACTGAAAACTGGACATATATGTTATCCCTTGATTCTAAAGTGCTGTGACAATCTGGATGCTGGAGTATGATGTTAAAGCAATTGGGCTGTGTCCTGAGCTGCCCACCTGCCTTACCCACCAGCAGGCAGCCAGTCCCTGGAGCAGGCAAGTACACAGCATGTCTCACTCTAGGAAGGGAAGGTTCTCTTTGATGTAATCCAACCATTGCATTGTGGACACACAGAGTGTAACAGACACAGGACAAAGACTTTTATGTTCCATATTTGGTTACATTTTGCCTCTGTAGCAACTAGGGGGGAAGGCTTGATACGCAGGCAGCTTGGTTACATTAAACGTTAGAATCCTTCTACAATAGGTCCCTTTTAGTCTCTCCCTCTCTACCCCCCATCCTCATTTTCAGGACAAAGAGCTCTCACACTTTCAGGAGCTGGGGGAGGGAAAGTCCTGTCAACACCATTTTGCAGTGGGAGAGGGAGGGAGGGATGGGATTTGTTTACATCCTTCTGTTGCGAGATAAAAACCTTGTCGGGGCTTGGCAGGGGGAACCCAGCAGCCCCCCTGGAGGCTGATTCAAGCCCCGCATTTGCGGCTAGACTTGGGCTTTTTTGTTTTGAGACAATATTTCCAAAAACAGTTACTGGCTCTTGCAGGGGAGGGGGGCGAACACTGCAGGTTAAAAACGGGTTAGTAATGCTGTCTGGTGCTCCCGGCCCTGTGAGGCAGAAGCCGGGGCTGGGGTGCAGCCCTGCTCTCCAAAGTTGGTGTGTCTAGTCTCTCCCTGCAGCGGAGCCTGGCTGGCGGGAGTTGTTTGCTTAGCAGGAACACATGGGCTCCGGTACAGTCTCCGGGTGGGGGGAGGGGTCCCCGCTGCCCGGCGCGGCGCCTTACCTGGACATGTGCTCCCGCTGCGGTCTGTGCGCCTTCTCCAGCCCCAGCTTGGTGAAGATCCCCACCAGCACCATGACCGCCACCACCCCGCAGATGATGTAGACGATGAGGTTGGTTTTATCCCTGGTGGGGTCGTGCAGGGGGTCGTCGATGCGGGCAGGAGGCTTCCCCGTGTTCATCCACACCGGCGTCTCGTAGTTCGTGCAGGTGTTTTGATCCAGCCGGGTCTTCTTGAACTTGCAGCAGAACCTGAAGCCACAAGTGCCGCAGCAGAAGACGAACTCCCCCGAGCTGCAGTTGAACGGCGGGTCCCACTGGCCCATCACGTCGAAGTAGCCCCGGCAGAAGTCCGGGGTCGGAGGCGGCTCCGAGGCGTCTCCGTGCTCCCCAAAGCTGGAGTGGTTCCCCCCGGAGAGCACCACGATGCTGCCCAGGTGCTGCCCGGCTTTCTCCTGCGCCCGGCACACCAGCGTGAGCAGGTCCGCCACCAAGCACCCGAGGGCCAGCCGGAGGAAGCCCTTCATCCTGCCTCCCAGCCCGGCCGCTGCAATGCCGCCGCCGCCGCCGCTCGAGCTGCTGGCTGCTGCGCTGCGCCAGGAGCCGAACATCCAGGGGCTCGGGCGGGCGGGGGGCCACGCGCTCGCTCAGCCCGCTGGCGCCTGCAGCAGCCTGCTCCGCGCGGGCAGGGGCAGGGGAAGGAGCTGGGCGCCGAGCCGCCCCCTGCCTGGCGGGCTCCCCAGCCCCGGCAGCTCCCCGCGAGCCGAGCGAAGTGAGCGGCACTTGTGGAGCGTGCGGGAGAAGGGGCGCGAGGCGGAGGAGGGGGAGGAGTGGAGCGGGGTGGAGGGGGCAGGGGGAGCGAGGGGGCAGAGATGAGAGGAGGGCTGGGGGGAAGGAGCGGTGGGGCTGGGGAGAGCGGGCAGGGTGAGGTGCGGGCTCCGCAGAGAAGCTCCTCGCGCAGCCTTGTGAAATCTGCAGGCACCGGGGAACCCCCCTTCCCGCGCCCCGGGAGAAAGCCCGGCCCGTCCTAGGAGAAAACTCTCGCCCTCAGCAGAGGAGCCCATGGAGCCCCACCTGAGACGGGGGGCTGGTGCATCCTGACAGCGTCCGCGAGAGAGCGCGGCGGGGTGCACGGGCTCCCTGCAGCATCCGGCTGACGGGCAAGCGCTGTCACCGAGGGGAAAATCCGATTTGGTGGGCAGCGTGGCTATGAGCGAGGGAGATGCGGATTTGGAAAGCTAAATCCGTCTAGCGAGGCGCCTGCAGGAGCCCCAGCGACGCTGCCTAGGTTGACAGTGCCGAAAAGCACAGCCAGAGCAGCCCCCTTCAGCTGTAGCTGCCCCCTGCTCCCACTCCTTCGGTTACATAACACGGTCCTCGGCGAGGAGGGTGTTTCACACGCCAGCCAAGGTGCGATGGCTGTTCCTCCCCGTCCCTTCCGAAGCCCTGACCTGTACATTGCGGCCTCTTTCTCCCTGGCCCATTCCCACCCCCAGCTGCAGCCACTGGCCCCTGGTGAGAGAGGAGCTGCCTGCCACCTGGGGAGAGAGGGTCCCAGTGGGGATTAAAGGGACAATCAGACACACGGCTCAGCCCTTCTGAAAACAAGAGATCAGAGGGACTGAGAAATGCCAAAGGCAGATGTCTGGGAAGAGGCTGGAAGCCTCGCTGAGGTGATCCCCCCCCATGCCTTTCTTCAGGAGAACCCAGAGAGTCAGGTGGGAGACGAACAAGGACCTTTGCACCAGTTTGCAGTGACTTGCCATGTGGACTCTCTCCTCAGGCCCTATGCTATCAGCACTCCCAGCTATCTTCGAGACACCATTGACTTCCTGAGGAAACTACAATCCATCGGTGATCTTCCAGAAAACACCATCCTGGCCACTATGGATGTGGAAGCCCTCTACACCAACATTCCACACAAAGATGGACTACAAGCCATCAGGAATAGTATCCCCGATAATGTCATGGCTAACCTGGTGGCTGAACTTTGTGACTTTGTCCTCACCCACAACTATTTCACATTTGGGGACAATATATACCTTCAAGTCAGTGGCAATGCTATGGGTACCCGCATGGCCCCACAGTATGCCAACATCTTTATGGCTGACTTAGAACAACGCTTCCTTATCTCTCGTTCCCTAACGCCCCTAATCTACTTGCACTACATTCAGGGCCGGTGCAAGAAAGTTTAGCGCCCTAGGCGAAACTTACACCTTGCACCCCCCTAGCTAACCTCACCCCCCCCATGGCAGCTAACTCAGCCCCCCATTCAGGGAGCCCCCCCCCACAGCAGCTACCTCCCCCACCGCGACAGCTAACCGCTCTCTCCCCCGTCCTCCCATGGCAACTAACCCTGCCTGGAGAGACTTCCCCCATTCCACTGGCAGCTAACCCTGCCTGGGGAGACCTCCTGCGGAAACTAAGCCTGCCTGAGTAGCCCGCCCCAGCTCACCTCGGCTCCGCCTCCTCCACTGAGCACGTAGTCGCTGCTCTAATTCTCCTGCCCACCCAGGCTTGCAGCGCTGATTGGAGGAGACTTAGAGCTGGGCTGCGTGCTCAGCGGAGGAGGCAGAGCGGAGGTAAGCTGGGTCAGGGACCCGTTCCCCTGTGCACCCCCCCTCACCGGTTATTGCAGGCAACCCTCTCTGCGCGCCCCCCCACCCAGCTCACCTCCACCTCCTCGCCTGAGGGGGCTTTTAGGCACCACCAACCACTAGGCGCCCTAGGCGGCCGCCTAGTTTGCCCAAATGGTTGCACCAGCCCTGGCTACATTGATGACATCTTCATCACCTGTACTCATGGAAAAGAAGCCCTTGAGGATTTTAACAATTTCCATCTCACCATCAACCTCAGCCTAGACCAATCCACACCAGTGGTCCATTTCCTAGACACTACTGTGCTAATAAGCAATGGTCACATAAACACCCTATACCGGAAACCCACTGACCGCTATACTTACCTACATGCCTCCAGCTTCCATCCAGCACACACCACACAACCCATTATCTACAGCCAAGCTCTAAGATACAACCGTATTTGCTCCAATCCCTCAGACAGAGATAAACACCTACAAGATCTCTATCAAGCATTCTTAAAACTACAATACCCACCCGCTGAAGTGAAAAAACAGATTGACAGAGCCAGAAGAGTACCCAGAAGCCACCTACTACAAGACAGGCCCAACAAAGAAAATAACAGAACACCACTAGCCATCACCTACAGCCCCCAACTAAAACCTCTCCAGCGCATCATCAAAGATCTACAACCTATCCTTAGAGATGATCCCTCACTCTCACAGGTCTTGAGAGACAGGCCAGTCCTCGCTTATAGACAGCCTCCCAACCTGAAGCAAATACTCACCAGCAACCGCACACCATACAACATAAACACTAACCCAGGAACCTATCCTTGCAACAAAGCCCAATGCCAGCTCTGTCCACATATCTATTCAAGTGACACCATCATAGGACCTAATCACATCAGCCACGCCATCGGGCTCATTCACCTGCACATCTACCAATGTTATATATGTCATCATGTGCCAGAAATGCCCCTCTGCCATGTACATTGGCCAAACCGGACAGTCTCTACGCAAAAGAATAAATGGACACAAATCTGACATCAGGAATCATAACATTCAAAAACCAGTGGGAGAACACTTCAACCTCTCTAACCACTCAGTGACAGACTTGAAGGTGGCAATTTTGCAACAAAAAAACTTCAAAAACAGACTCCAAAGAAAGACTGCTGAACTCAAACTAATATGCAAATTAGATACAATTAACTCAGGCTTAAACAGAGACTGAGAATGTTTGGGTCATTACACTAATTGAATCTATTTCCCTATGTTAAGTTCTCCTCACACCTTCTTTGGGTCATCTTAATTATCACTTCAAAAGGTTTTTTTTCTCCTGCTGATGATAGCTCATCTCAATTGATTAGACTCTTCCAGTTGGTATGCGTACTTCCACCTTTTCATGTTCTCTGTATGTATAAATATCTCCTGTCTGTGTGTTCCATTCTATGCATCCGAAGAAGTGAGCTGTAGCTCGCAAAAGCTTGTGCTGAAATAAATTTGTTAGTCCCTAAGGTGCCACAAGTACTCCTGTTCTTTTTGCGTATACAGACTAACACGGCTGCTGCTCTGAAATTTGCCTTTACTGCGCACCTTTCGATTCTGACCTCACCTCCCTCAAAATGGGGGCAGGATTTGAACATATACGGGAATTATATGGTACTTGGCGGGCGGGGAGAAAGGCTGCCACTTTCCTGATACTTCTTACTCCATAATCCTCTTATCTGTCTCTTAAGATTCACTTACCTATATAAAAAATGCAATATAGGCCAGAACAATTCTAAATGTGTGTGTATGAGACTATGGCTATTACATGGCAGGGAGTGTAAACATAGTGCACTAGTTCTAGCCAATGCTATGGAATGAACCTACATTCTTGTCTTTCATACCTGAACTCCCTTGTATCATCTATTTAAGAAAGCACTTTATCAGCCAGTAAGGCTGGCTCCAGAGGACATCCTTACACCTCCGGCTATCAGATGCACAATTAAAATAACTTCACTCCCAATGCATCTTTGATCCTAGGAAAGACTTCTCAATGATTCACTCCATCCTGGTTACTCTACTTTCTCATCTCCACCACTTGGTTGGAAATCACCCACAGAAATAGAACATTTCCCTAAACACTGTGCTGCCACCAAATGCTAGGAGAAGTCCATTAAAGTATGTCTTAGCAGACTGTGGTCTGTGTTTTAAAGCAGCTTCCCATCTCCTCTTTGTATATCTCAGATTGCCTCACCAGGGCCTCTTTGCTGTTATCTCTAAGGAAGAGAGGTTTGCTGATGGGCTCTGAAGCTGCGTGTGCAGGGTGGCAGGTCACAATTCGGTGGTGGTTCTTCCCCACCTTTGCGAGAGGGCTGGATTGCCGATGCATTTCCAGCGCTTCAGGCAACTTCCTATGGGAATTAAGAGTCAGTAAATAAGCAGAAAGGTGAATCAGAGGACAAAGCAGACGTTTGGAATCGGAGAGGGCTGTAGTTAGCTAATTGCGATCCTTTGCCGTCTCTTAAAAATAGACTCTAAGTACAGTGAGTCTACTGAGCATTTTGACAGGAAGCCTGGCATCCCTGGTCAATGGGTAGGAAATAAAGCCATGAAATTCCACAGCAGAGGAAAACAATCAGTTCCATTCAAAGCCAGCTTTCTTTGGTGTTAATATTTAATTCCTAAAACCTCCATCTTCATCTCCCTCTCTTTTCAGATCTCATCAGCAATCATCTCTCTCCTTCCTTGCCTATATTTCTCTCTGCTATTATTTATTATTTAACTCCGTAAAGCACTTTGTGGTACAGTTTGTACTGAGGATGCTGCACAAAATGAAGCTGTACCATATTTATAATCACATACAGAGATATAGGTCCCAGGCCTGCCAAGCACTTGAGAAGGTGTGTCACTTTGCATACCTGAGTGGTCCCATGGATTTCACTTGTTAGGCAGGTGCTAAACTGCGCGGCAGGATTAGGGCCATAAATATATAGATATAATGAAATTATAAATTAAACACAAATCTGGGCTGTTAGCACTAATTTAATTGAACCAGAGATAACAATGGAAAGATTTCTTAAATTCTAATAAAGGCAAAACCTGATGGATTAAGGCCAGATTCTAATCTCAGTTACACCAGGAACTCCACTTACTTCACTGAAATGAGATCAGAATCGGTTCCTAAGTGATTTGCCCAGGAGAGTAGCACTGGGAAACACAAGGCATAATTCAAAGTCCATTGAAACCAACAGAAACACTCTCACTGACTTAAGCAGGGGTTTGGACCAGGCCTATAACTCTTTAATTTGAAGTCCCTACTCCAATTACACTCTTCGCCTTATTTTATTTTATTTTATTTTTGTATTGCCATAGCACTTAGGAGCCCTAGTCATGGACCAGGACCCTATGGTACTAGGCCCTCTACATTTATTTTTAAATGGCTTCAATTACAAAATATAGTTGTTAGAAAGAATTGTAAATCATCAAAATGTGAAATCATAAAGTGTAATAAATATTACAAAAGAAACAAGAAGTGGCTGTAGTTTACCCTTATTTCAGACACAGATATCTCATTGAAAGCGATTAAAGTTTGCAGAATTATGGGGTAAAATATGGGCCATTATGTGACAAAGGAAGTATTGCTCAACATTTAGGGCTTAATGCAAAACCCACTGAAGGCAGGGAATAGATTTCCATTTACTTCAATGGACTTTGGATCAGATTGTTAGACTTTTACAGTTTTAAGCTATGGTCTATCACTTTTACTTGCTTCCAAAACAGTTGAAAACTTGCAGCTTTTCATGATAATTATTTTCCCAGCTCATACCTATGGGGTCAGTCTGCTGCCCTTATTCAGGCAAATAGTCCTTAGCCATATGAGTAGTCCATTGCAGGACCAGGCTTTACATAGGGTCAGATCCTACTATGACTTAGTCTCCTCTTCCCTCCCCCCTCACCCCACCACCAAGTACTCCCATTGATTTTACTGAGATTTTCAGGTGTGAATCAATGACAGGATGTAGCCCAAAATTGTTAAAATAATAGGCTTCTTGCTGGGAAGTCCTGTAGCAGTAAAAAGCCAGTTCTCAATGAGAGTTAACTAAACAATTCAAACACCATTAGTAGCAGTAGCATTTCAGTAGCACCTAGCTCCAGAGTCCTGTTGTTCTAGACACTGTACAAACAATTAATAAATGGTGTAGATGTTAAAACCGTGATCACAATCTATAAAAATGTTATGACGTTTGTTAGTAGAGTCATGTTCTTTACAACAGCAACACATGGTTTCCACCAAGATACTATCAGACACGTAGTGGTGGACACTCCATATATTTATCTAATAAAAATATTACTATAATTGTTCCTGGCAGGCATCCTTATCAGTCCCAGGAGTCAAACTAAGGATTACATGGTCATGGAAACGGGATGACTTTCTCACCATTAAACATGGTCTGTCTGCATCAAGGCTGAGCCAAGTTGGGGAGGCATTGAGGAAGTTTGCCATACCAGTGCCCTTGCTGTGCTTGTTTTATGGCTAAACAGCATTTGGTCTCTAAGTGCACCAGGCAGCACCATTCGTTAAACATGAAAATAATTTAGTTTGTAACACTATGTGTATAATATGTTGTTTTAGTATTGTATTTAGCTATCTAAGGTATTAGAGCTAATCACTACAGCATCTCTTTATTGACAATGGGGAAGTAAGGTTAACAACCTTCACTCAAGATTGAAAATCAAGCAAGAAATAATAATTTTGAATTAAACTGAATGTTGAGAGCATTTTGATGGGCAAGTACTCTAGCGATGCTGTGTACAAACCAATTGCAATTGCTGTGTTTAATAAATCCATAGTTCATATTTTTCATTTTATAATAACAATATTGCCTTCAAGGCATTTCCCTGGGATTAATGACTGACTAGGGTGAAAGGCTCAGTAGAGGGCCATAAGCCATCAATTCCTTCTAACCAGTCATTAATGCCCTGCACCTCAATCATTATTATTAAATAGACATTCCAGAGTCATGAAAATTACAACAGTAGCCAGACAGTACTCAATCCCTAGACAGTACTGATGCGAGGGGCATTCTCTCTTCTAAGAAGAAGTGTCGTGGCAAACAAAGGAGATGATTCCTCTATACAAGTCCTTTGTCATGCTGTTTTTGGAGTAATGAGTACAGTTTTGGTCATTGATCTTTAAAAAGGACATTTAAATGTTAGGAAGTGTCCAGAGGGTAGCTTGAGACATGGGGGAAAGGGTTCAAGAACTAAATGTGTTCAGCAAGGAGGCTGCAGGAGAGCTGTGGTTTACAAATTCTCAAGGTGGGTCCTATGATTTACTATATTTTTTTGAACCTGGTTTGTTTCTTTAGAATACTTCAATGTTCTCCTTGCATGGTGATGCAGCATGCCACCCTGAGCCCTGACTGAGGTCAAGTTCCTCCATTAAGAGAAGGCTGAACAAGTGCAATGGCCCAATTACCATCATACCAGTACATCACTGTCTGAAAATCTGGCTATTGTGTTTTGATACTAAATCTACCTTTGCTGTTTCATTTTTTCTTTGGCATGTGTCTCAGTCTACTCTTGAACTCTTTTGGACCTTTCAGTTAAAAAACGCACGTAATGAGATCGAAACAGAATGAACTAGGGCTGAGAAAATGCTAATCTAGAAGTGCAATTTTTAATATTTTATTTAAATTGGCTTCGTATGACAAGCATGTAACAGTGGGCTCACCAATGATATTGCCAGGCCGGTGGCAAGCACTTCATGAGCTAAAGCTACTTAGCATGCAAGGCATGTTTTCCTGACTCTCGTGGGGAAAACAGTTCACTGCAGTTCTACAATATTGAAACTACGTTTAACACCTGATATTGTCCTTTTCAATCCTAGTATAAAACTGTAAGTTTAGTAGTTGCTTAAGTTTGGGTATTTTCTCTTTTTGAATGGAGATAAAGAACCCTTAACAGTTCTAGTTGTTTAAGGTTAGATTATTCAATTCTACAAATTCAGTTTAATTTAAAATGTAATCGGAGTACTTGTAAATATATGAGGGAATCCATTTACAATGCATAGGTTATCTGTATATACAGAAAAAGGAAACATGCCAAGAAGTCTACAAAACTTTAAGCAGAATAGTTGATAAACTAGGTGTGCCCTAATTTGTCTGTTGCATGGCTATTACTTTGTCTCTGGAGCACAGCTAATTGTCAGTTAATTTCTATCTCCTGCAGCGTTGATACAGCTTGAGAATTATAATAGTATTTGCAAGTACGTGAAAATAACTTATGTTTCTTCTCATTAAAAATCAGGACTGTCTGCAGAAGTCAGAACTATGGGTAACTTGCCCTGGGGTTTGTGGACTACTGCAATTAACAGAGTGATCACTGCAGATCATTCCAAAGTCATGACACTAGAACCTTTATAGCACACCACACTATAGTGTATTCTGGACATGCCACTTTTACTGAAAAAAATTGTTTTAGGAATGTTTTAGAAACTCATCAAAAAGAAATTAGGACTGGATTTTGTCTCCTCTACCTGTAAAGCCAGATGCCTTTGTTCTCATGAGTTCAAGTGTGAAGTGCTCAGAGGGAGCCATAAAACCCTTTTAAAGTTGACTAAAATAGCATTAATATGTCATACATTTAAAGGCAATGGGAGAAATTCTGTACCATGTGTGAGCTCAGCTCAGGCACAGTGGATGGTGCACTGCAGGGAGAAATCCATGATCCTGTGCTGCCTGGCCCTGACATGTTGGAGTAGCTGACCTACACTACTGCTTAAGGTCTATAAGTATCAGAGGGTAGCCGTGTTAGTCTGGATCTGTAAAAGCAGCAAAGAATCCTGTGGCACCTTATAGACTAACAGACGTTTTGGAGCATGAGCTTTCGTGGGTGAATACCCACTTCCTCAGATGCATGTCCATGTCCATGCATCTGAGGAAGTGGGTATTCACCCACGAAAGCTCATGCTCCAAAACGTCTGTTAGTCTATAAGGTGCCACAGGATTCTTTAAGGTCTATAAGTGACCCTGTGCTAGTGGAGGATCACATGTAGCCAAGCTTTACTTTAGCATGCCTTTTCTTCACCCCAGAATATCCTGGACACATTACTTCACTCCCCATATGCCAGAGGAGGGACAGCTGGTGCAGTATGCAGCTCTCTCACCTCTGCCAGCTTTGTGCCAGTGACTTTTCTAGAGCTAGAAGTTAGTAGTGGGTCTCGGTGAAAGCTGGGTATCTTTTCTTTCCAGTGTTATAAAGCTGCTGACCTACATTTTCAAAACTGCCCAGTGATATTGGGTGTACCAATTTTAGACACATTTCAGGAGCCTAATTTTCTGAGCGTAGGTGCTCAGCACTTCTGAAATGCTGTCTCAAGTCAGGCACCCAAAATCATGAGTCACTATTTTGAAAAATTATACCACCATTTTTAGTGGTGCATGCCCACAAGATAGTGAACTTTAAAGCCATGATATTTTCATATATAGAAAAGTTGCCACTTGCTCATCCTGGTCATGGGTTTTTTTGGTCTTGTTTTTTTTGAGGGGAGAAAATTTCACATTTGAAAAAAGAAAAGACAACATTTTGCTGTCAGGATGATATTTTTAAACATGTCGCAGTCTAAAGTTACTCAGGGGTTTAGAATGGTAAATTAAGTCACAGGAGAGATGGAATAGTAGGCATACAGCGAGTAAGCTGTCGGAGCTATGATAAACTAATTTAGTCCGTGGATCTGCACTTTTTCACATGGAAATCAGCTGCAAATATGTGGTACATTATTGTGGCCAACAATTTCAAATCTGTTTGCCAAAATGTACACACTCAAGGTCTGATTCAATGTCCACTGAAGTCAACAATTGTCTTTCCATTGACTTAAATGGTACTTGGTTTGGACCTCTCTCATTCAGAGGGCTGAGACTCACAAACACTGAACTCAATAGAAATTCTGAGTGCTCCATGCTTCTGAAAGTCATGTCACCAAGAGCCTAATAATGGATTTAAACATCTAAATTTAGACACTCAACTTTGAAAATGAGAAGGGTATGCGCACAAATGCAGATGCATGTATATCACTAGGTTTCCAGGCAGATCATAAAAACAGCGTTTTCTAAACTTTACTCAACAGTCAATCTATGGAGTAGTATTGGTATTGATCCCAGAGGGATCTTCTTTTCTGCCTTCCAAAATTATGATCCATACATAATAATAGCTTGGCCAAAAAAGTATGAAGAAATCAAGATGCAAATACAGCTTCATATATTTTCTTTCTAAAAAGGCATTGTGATACGGATAATATGAGTTATCATTTGGTATTTTTCAACATAGTACCGTCCTCTGTAGCTTGAACAAAAATAACTCCTTCCAGTCTCTCTACTCTTTGCATCATGATACTAGTACATTGAAGAATAAATGTCTTAAGTAAATAAAGTGCTCTGTGGAAAAGCATGTTTGTTATTAATACTTTGTACTCTTTTTTTCTTCTGGTTTTGCATACTGGGTTTGCTTGAGGTATTTTATTTTGAAAGGGCAGTGATTCCCACAGCTGATAAATAATAGGATAGATAAAAAAGGTTTTAACAGTAACGTAAAATGCACATCAGAGAGCAGGGAGAAGTAATGCGACAAAGTGCTGAAAGCAGATCCTGAGATGACTTTTGTTGCCACATTTTCTTAAATCAGCATATTATCTCTAACCTGCTAAATATCATCCAATTTGAATAACATGTTTAGGGTAGTAGCAGCTAGTACATGTATAGGACATTCCTGCAGCCTACGCTAAGGTTAGGCTTAATACAACATGCTGGCAAATAAGATCTACAATTTTTAGAATATTTTATATGAGCATGTGAATAGTCTCAAAATAGTGGTACTGGCTTACATGTAATGGAGATGTTCTAACTGTACCTGAGATTGAAATGGAAATCATATGTCTATCGGGGCAGCTGTAATTTAATTTTTTTTAAAGGGCAACTCCCAATCTTGTTGGGTGAATGTGGGAGTTAATCTGTCATTCACACCCACACTCCTGACAAAAAGCTGGCCACTAAAGAGGCAATTTTGTAATTTATGTACACCTTGTACAGCCTTTAAATATGATTTTCCAGGTTTAAAAATCAATGGGAGTTTTTCCATTGACTTCAATAGGGCCAAGATTTCACCTTCAGGGTCACACTGTGATACCCATTCTCACACTGAGTAGTCCTTTACTCCACATGGAGTTTCATTAGTTTCAATGGGGCTACTTTAGAAGAAAGGTGCTATTCATTGTGAGCAAGAATATCAGAATCTGGTACTAAAGATGGCTCCCTATAAACACAAAAGGATACAGGCTAGAGTCAGAAAAGGTTAAATAAAAGATCAAAACCAAAATGTGGCTGAAGTTAAATCTAAGGGCCACTTTCTGACCTGTGCTGGATGGATGCCTTTGGGGCAGGAGGTGGTGGAAGGAGCCTTTTATTACCCAGACACCTTACAGTCCAGTGCAAGATAGCTAGTGCTCAACTGCATACTAACAGAGAGGCCAGGGTACCATGCCCGTCAGCATACCCAAAGAGGCATTTTCTACCAGCCTGGTGATTTGACCTCACACACAGCTCACTAGCTCATATGCTCAGGTGTGCACCATGCATTAGCAATGAAACCAATATAAAAAAATCAGTAGTGTGTTCCACAACACTTGTTAGCACCCTGCAACCTTTCAGCCATCCTGAGCCATTTTTCTGCACCCTAAGTGGTTCTGAGAGCAGAGAGACTCTCATTCTCCAAGATCAGGGCCTACCACTACAGTTACATTACACAGGAACAATGGGACAGTCACCTTCATTTCAGTGGCAGAGAGAGTATTCTCAGCAACTGGCCCATGGCTAGGTAATTCACTCCCTTAAGATATTAGAAAAAGCATAAATCCCCCTTTGGACTGAAAGGTAAAACCCAGTACTCTAATCTGTGCTTTCCATAATAATACTATCAAAAATAATGAAGCCATCTCCCCTGGGAGTTGGACAGAAAGCTAGAGATCCTTTATTGTATTTACTCTGAGAATTTGTAAGGTGCTCTGATACCATGGTGATGAGCATTGTATAAATGCCTAGCTAGATGGACGGATCCAGCTGGCACCTCTCAATTCTTCCCACACACACCATGGTGCTCACCAAAGCAAGCATAGCAGTACTTTTTTTATTAAGTATCTGGGCACATATTTTGCAGAAATGACACCCATAGCAAACAAACAATACTTTACACACTTGATTAACATATAAAAATGAATATATAAATAAATATACAGTGTTCTTCCAATGAAAAAACCCTTCATAGCTCTATCTGTCTGTGTCATCTTAAAGAGGATATACACAAAATGGTATTACCCTGCTTGTCCAGATAGTGTTTATTATTCAAAGGTTTAGAAAGACTCATCCAAGTTGAGTCCTAACTTGCCTTGCTATTTACATAGGATTTGTAGAGAGATACCAGTTTTTCTTATCTCAAGGATAAATATTTACTATATCAGTCTTTGCATTATAGGCTGTGTCAGAAGTATCCTAGAGATAAGACAAATCTCTTAAGGAAACCAAGATTCTGAAAAGTAATGGAAACTTCTATAGTTTCACAAACTATTTCAAGGTTGGAAAGAATTTACTTTGCCTGTCAGACTTTTCCTAGTTTTGAATATTAAGCACTTTACTATTTTTGCATAATTCAAATTTTCACAACTTTAAAAAAAAAAAGATTCCCCTTTCAGTATCCTTGTTGGTAGTGTCAGCAGAGGGCAAAGACTGAATAAGTATAGAAAAGGAGCTAAACTTCATCTCTAAAAGTAGTTATTCCCAGGTCTGACTGAGGGCACTTTAATGGGGCAATGTGGGAACAACTTGCACCGTTGCTTCAGAAAGACTTCTTAGGTCCAAAGCCTTACAACTCTCCTGTACAATTATCCAGCAGTTGTAACTAATACTAAAATATTTGTTTTCTAAAGAAACACTTTTCAAATGGTGTAATTAGTTACTAAGGCATTGTATTGGGCAAATTGCTGGATGCTTCCAAAACAATTATATTCATAAGATAAGAAAAAGACAAACAGTGGGGCAAATAAAAATGGGTGCAATTTTAACTGATTTAAATTGGATTAGCATGCCCTTTCACCAGGAGTGAATTTGGTCCTGTATCTGCATGAATTGCAAAATTCTGATTAACTGGTTTTTATCCAGAGTTCAGTTAATATTAAAATATGGAAATCAAATCTTTGGTACTGATACCATAACTTTTTTTTTAAACCAAAGACTCTAATGACCAAGACCTAATAGAAGTTAGAATAATCTCTTTCTATCTCCCACCTTTCTCTTTCCATTAAAAATAATCAGTTTCTTGCTTTATATTAAATAAGGTGGTCCTTATTTCCCTATTGAGGAATGAGAAGGGAGAAAACAACTCAGTTGCCCAAATTGAAGCTGCACTTCAGTAATACTGGAACCACACAGACCTATTTTTGCCTTTGAAACACATACTGAAAGTTCTGCTACCAGTTTGTTTATTATATCATTATTTTTAGCCAACAGATGCTTCTCCAGGTCAGGGCTTCCCAACCTTTCACAGCACAAGTGTCTTGTCTTTATTTACAATTTTATGTGGATTTCAAATATCATATCACATATCAAGCCTGCTTGTCATGGGCTAGGCCCAGAGGCCCTGTGCTGGAGACCTCAGGATCCTGCCACACCAATCCCTGGAAAGAAGCAATGGTGCTAAGTCCTTCAGTGGCCTAGAGAGGCTGCAAAGGGCTAGCCAATCAGAGAGGTTACAAGGAGTAGCCAATCAGGGCCCAGGAGAGCCATATAAAAAAAAGGTGCAGAGCCAGAGCCAGATCCAGTCAGTTCCTTGCTGGAGTTAGAGGAGTATGGTGGGTGCTTCTGGAAGGAAGCTGCAGCACCATGGACAGCTCAATGCTGGCAGGGACTAGGGAAGAAAGAATGAGCTCCTGGCTGGCTGATAGGCCTGAATGAAGAAGAGCCCTAGGGTAAGGGTGCAGCATCAGTGAAAGCTGAACCTGAGGGGAAGTAGCCTAGGGAACTGAAAGCAATTTTGCTAAAGGGACACTGGCATGTGCCTGCTATTTTTAGGGTCCCTGGGTGGGGTCTTGAAGTAGTGGGTGGGCATGGGTCTCCCTTCCTGCATAGGCTCCTGGGTAAAGTGGCCTACAGTCACAGTGATAAACATTCAGAAGGGGATTTGAACTATGCAGTGGCCAAGCTAGGGCCAGAACATACCAAGAGGGTAAAACCATTGCCTCTAGGGAGGAAGCCCTGGGGGTATGGCCTGATACCAGGGCAGGGACTGTAGACCACAGACACACCTGACCAGAAGGGGTGCTCATGAGAGGTGAGTGCCACCCTGTTAGCCTGCTGTATAGGATTCAGTGGTTAATGCCTTAAAGTAGAAGGGCCCTCTCAGTACATGTTCAGCAAAAGCAGCTTGCAATATCCTGTTCTAGGATCAGATTTCACCCTGTGTAGAGAGACAGCAATATTTAAGGCCCATAAAACCCTTGAAATGATGGAGTCTCATGTTGCTGTTGACATATGATTCAACAAACACTGTAGTTGAACACATGTATGTGAAGTCAAACTAATGTGACAACTGCAAACCCAGTTATATGTGGGACAGACAAGACTGTCCATGCCCACTAAAGATTATCTGAGCTATATATTCAGTTTATATACTACATTATTAAACTATATAAACATCCAGTTTATACTACATTATTTACCACCTGTGTACTGTACTAATATTTAGACTGTTTGACTCCAGCTTATCTGAAAATATTTCTAAATGAATCTGACTTCCAGTTTAATTTGACCATCTCACTAGCAAATTAGCTTCAAAGTTTTCTGAGGGAACTAACACAATACCTGCTTCCCCATCCTTATGTTCCTGCAGAGAATATGATGATTCCCATCTTGGACATAATCTAGGTGTAATTATGCATGCTACATAGGGTGACCAGATAACAAGTGTGAAAACTTGGAACAGAAGTTTGAGGGGAAGGGGGTTATAAGCGCCTGTATAAGACAAACCCCTGAATAGTGAGACTGTTGCTATAAAATTGGGACTTCAGGTCACCCTAATGCTATATTGCCAGTGGGTCAGCAGAGGTATTCCAAAGAATGGATTCAAATGAGAATTCCTTGACATTTTTACCAGAAATAATCGAGCACTATGGTGTCATGTTAGATTAAGTTTAAAAGTGCTTGAGTACTGGTGAAGACAACAAGGTGCTGTGCAGTTTGAGATTCAGAAATGAAGTGAATACATTATAAACATGACTGTATGTATGTTACACACTGGAACAAAAAACTATATAGTAAATTTCATATATTCTGACTCCTGCTGAAAGAGAAACATTAACTGTTAAATCCAAATCAAGTACATATACTATAGCAAAACCTCTACCTATTGCATCACATTTATCCCAGAGAAAATAGCTATTTTACATGTTGACTAATATCACCTCCAGGAAGTAAAAACAATAGAGAATGATTAAGACTATAACACCTCCAGAGAGGTACTACTTCTTGGGAAGGCTCACATATTCTAGTTGACACTGGATTCTCCAGAGACCAACAGACAAAGAAAAGACTTTTGGATAAATAGGCTGATCTTCAGCTGAGTCAGGGCTTGCAATCTGGTTCAGGATATAAGATGGAAGAACTTGTAAACACAGGGAAAATCCAGTTGTGGGTTGGAAGGACTGAACATTACAAGATCCCCTAGGTTGGAGTTGGGGGTTACATCTAGCAAACTTTTTAGCATGCATGTAGGTTCTCTTATTGTTATGTTTTCTCTGTAATGCTTTTACCTAAAGAATAAATGTGCTTGCTTAGAAGGAGCTATGCAGTAAATTATAACTGTAGGCCTCAGAGAGAAAGCAAAAAAAAAGGCTAGCACCTGTGCAAACAGTCTGGCTTTCTGTGGATATCACAGAGAGGCAGGGAGTGGTGCAGCCTTAAAATTTCCTGTTAGGAGGAAATGAGATGTGGGTCTCTGCCTAAGAGAGGTGACTGCTAGGAGCCAGAAACCTGAAGTGGGTGCCCTTGCTGGACTCTGGTAGGGGAACACAAGCGTAGTTGCCTTGAAACTGACCTGCATCATACCAATTTTCTGTGCACCCCCGCTCTCCACTCAGTATCAGGTCATATTCAAGAAGATCTTCCCCTTTAAGGCCTTCAGTGGGTTACAAATCTAACTCCCTCATCGTCTGCAACTCACAAGACAGCTGCATTCTATGGAAACACTGTGACTATCTCAGCCCAGGGAGATAGTTCTTTGTCAAGGCCTAAAAAAACTCAACATTTTTAGGGTCTAAGTGTCACGATGCAGTATCAGTGGCTGAACCTCAGGCATAAGTTATCCTAAAAAAATACACTTTAACTGTAAATGCCATGAAGTGAATACAAAAAATGATCGATTGGAAATGGACCTCTACAGAACTAACCATTTTACGTACAACTTCTGTCTTTTCCACAGACTTAATTAATTGTTATGCTTCCTTGATGTTAGGGTCAGCAGATAAATGATTTGGTTTTGCTACCTTCACAAAAGCTCTGATAAGGGAGATTAATGCCCGAATGCTACCAACCTACACTCTAAGAAAAACATGGACTTTTCTGGCTCTTTTTTCCACAGCCTTAAATGCTTAGGGATATATCATGCTTCATGAACTTGTAGTTTCTAATGACATCGTGTGCACCATAATGTAAGTCATTAAGAATTTTCTCCTGCTGTAAATTTCCTTTTTCATGACTTCCTCCTATATACTTATACCAATCTAAGCATTTCTTAAGTTTGGAAACACTGATAGAACTGCAAGAGAAGCACAGTCAATTAGTTCCTTCATTTGAATAATTAAACATTTTAAATATTCCCTCCATACCTTCTGTTCCACTATAAATATATTATTAATAGTCAGCCTGTACTCTGTACTGCAATAGTGTATAGGCATATAATTCCTAGCACCTGGTGTGGAAATATTTCCTGACACTCTGAATTTACTTGCCCATTGACAAAAAGTATCTTGTTATAATTAATCCTGTTTCGCACTGTAATAGGTATACTGTATGACTGTTTTACTTCTCTCTTTATGAAATTTCAACACCAAGTTAATCAAATAAATTGTTGTGGCTGATGAATCCATCCTACTGTGTTCAGCAAAAATGTTGATCATGCTGTTCACTATTTTTAGGATATTACTTCGTTGTTCATCTCAATAGTTTAACCTGTAAATGACTGTACTGTCCAAATGCCTAGGTTTAGTTGCTACAGCTTCTATTCTGAATGATCTTAATCAGTCTGTCACAATTCTAAGGACAGCTGCACCTCTGAACCCTCTCTGATTTTTTCAAAGTGTAACCTCACAGGTGTCAGGCCTCATGTCTTAACCTCTACTGGGTTGGATTCACATACTGTTGTTCCCACTCTTAGACTGGGTTCTGGGCTACCATGCTTACCCAACATATCCAGCTATGCTGCGTACCTGCAAGTCTCCCCTTCAGGATCTTGTGTCCAGTGGTAAATACAATGATCAGATAACTTTCTCTAACCAAAATACCAGTTAATTTAACTGTAGGAACAAAGTATAACATACGAGAGAGGATTTTAAAACAACAAAAGATCTATTTACATGTCTATCTTGCCTAAAGCCCTAGTATCCTATGAAGGTGGTGTGGTAGGCCTAACTGCTTGTGTGTCAGTCTCTTCTGTTCCACAACAGTAACTGTCCCTCCCTAAAGAGACAGTCACTTTTATCCCCCCAGAAATCCTTTGTCCTAGTTTCTTGGGATTTTGGTTCTTCTGTCTCCATAAACTCAGACTCCACCCATTGAAACTAGCCCAGTGACCTCAGCAGAGTGTTGGAGGTAACACAGCAAAGTGAATAGCCCTAGCAATGTCTAGCTTTAGTGTTTGCTTGTATGGTGTACTTCAGGATCTATCACCACCCTTTCTGACAATCCTGGTACTGAATTAACTCAATATATGCCTACAGTAAACATCACAATAACCAGATCAGCACATAATACTGATAAATTATTACAGGCAACTCCAAATTTGTGTGATAATGTGTTGAGTTTATTAGTTTTTAGCTTTAGGGAGTGTATGAAAACTTCAGAGGAATATCTTCTGAGACAGATACCACTTTTATGGAAGAGCTATGCTTCCCCTCCTCCTCCTCTCTCTTATCAAGGTAACACATTATCAAGTGGCCACAATCCAGGAACCAGAAGCAGAATGCACTGCACATATTTGCAATTCATTTAACAAGGATTATTGTTAATATTTAGAGTCACATACTTCCCCCAACTCCATCCCTGCAAATTCCATTGTCATCAACAGGAGTTCTGCTGTGGCTAATGGGCGTTTTAGTCCCTGAATTATGACATGAGGCCCTGACATATTTTAGAATTGTATTTTAGTAACAGCTCCTCATCTCTAGAGCAGAACTCCCATTCTATAGGAAAAATTGTTACTATTCCATCTTCCACTCCAAATGTTAAATCCTAGAAATGTCACTCAGAAGCAGAATTGTTGTGTGTCTACATTGCAGTGAAAGAACCATGGCCAGATGACTCTGGTTTGCAAGGATCAGGCTGCGGGGCTATTAAAGTGCAGTGTAGCTGTTTTGGGCTCCTTAGCCCAAAGAGCTACACTTCAATTTTATAGCCTCGCAGCCTGAGCCAGAGTCAGCTAACCTGGGCTTTTTAATTGCATTGGAAACACACCCTGTCAGCCCCCGCCCCCGTTTGCACATCTCAGCTCTGATAGGAGACTGGGAACATAAGATTTGAGGGCGCATTGCACAGGGATTCTAATACATCATTCTCATTAATGGGAATGGTTGATGGGAATCAAAGAACCAAACCCCTTCATAGTTAAAGATCTATTCTTCAAATGCAGGCACCCCAGAAAAAGCAGGGGAGGAGACATTTCTTCCACCTAGCAGGCCACTTAAATGCTGACATTAGACAAACCCCTGACAATTAAAGAGCTCTATTACATCCAGTAGCTCTGCAGGCTGTGGGCAGGTGGGGTGGGGATGTGATCAGGGCTCTCCAAATACTGAGATGTACAAAAGGTCAGAAAACAGATGCTGGGAGAAGCAAATGTTTCACCTTTCAGCAGCAGGTGTATGGAGCTCTCAGTAGTGTCTTCTCCCCAGGGTAATCTTAGTCACTCTCTGCATTTGCCCTGTGCCAATGCCTGAGAGGCCCTCGTCATGTTTGCCAACACTCCACACATCCCACTTGCATTGCTCATAACAGAGAGGCCAGAATATACCTTTAAAATATCTCTTTGTGTATTGATGGTATTCTAAAGTAAAACAAAGAGAATGGAGTTTGATTTACAGAGACAGCATAGCCTGTCATTCTGGGCAATCCTAAATTATTTGGATGTCTTCCTCTAATACAGTCTGCTGGGGAGAAATTGAGAGATCCACAATTCATACCCCTGATTTGTCATTATTAACAGTGACCTTTTTTGGCTGCAATGAATCTTAAGTATAATACATTGTCTTGGTCCTGCAGTCCATCTAGGAGTTATTATCCCATTGTGGTAAATATGAGGTCTGCATCAGAATGGACTGTAGAATTGTTGTTTTTTGTTGTCTTTTTCTCAATAATCATATTAGACCATGAATTTCAAGAACGAATTTGGCATCTCATCCAGGTTTTTTTTAAGGGTTTGATCCAAGGTGTCCAATCCAAAAGGTTTTACTTTCCTTACAGTATGACACTTAAAATGTGGACAAGTTTTTAAGCCTACACCTGACACATCTTGCAGAGTGGTTTATAGCTTGGTTCCATCTGTTGATTTTCATTCCTACAGTGAGTCCCATCTGCAGTCTCATGATAGTGGATGCTATTTTCTGAGATGTTTTGATAGGAGATGATCTTTTGACCATTTATTCCAGCTAATGTTTCCCTTGTTAGAAGATAGATCATTTGATGATTACCTGTTTTGTTCATTCCCTTTGAAGCACCTAGCATAGGCCACTGTTGGAAGACAGGATACTGGGTTAGATGGACCATTGGTCTGACCCAGTATCGCCATTCTTATGTTGTTATGATTTTAACTTTCTTCCCAAGGAGCTTTATCACATGGCTATAGAGGTGATCCAGCCCAGGTGACTTGTGTGGTTTGAGCTTCCATATTGCAACTCGTGTACAACCGATCTTTCTAAAGCCATGGTACTCAGATATGTGTGCACGTTTAATTCTCCATCTTTCCTCCTGAATAATCCATCTGGCATATTTTGCAACAGCCCTATTCTTATCATTATATATGAGCCTACTAGTCTTGGTGTAATGTTTGACCAGCATATTCAGATGTTTTTTGTCATCTAATTCCACAACACCTCCAATTTTGGGGATTTTGGTGGTTTTTTAAATTGCAACCCTTTGTTTGTTCTCAGTTCACTTCAGTATCATCCACAAATATTTTAATCTGAGGATCCTGCTGTTTACGAATCTCTTCCTACTGCCTTCATCTATTTTCACAGTGACCTCTTTTGAGGCTTCATTTCATTTCAACTGTCCTCTTCATCTCCAGGGCCTGTTCATCTTTAAATCAAACTTGATTCCTTTCTTAAAGATTCTTTTCATGCCAGTATCATTCCAATGTGGGCCCCTTTTATTCCTCCTGGTATGCTCTTTTTACTGTTTTTCTGCACAGCAGATTAAAAAGAATGAGGTCTTTTTCAAGGTTGTTTCATAGGTGTTTGAGAAATAATATTCTCAACTTTAAAATAGGACTAGTCACTTTATGAAAGCTCTACCTCCTGTTTATGAACTGAAAGCTGACTATCTTCCTATTCCAACAAGTGAGTACAGGTCAGTGATCACTTCCAACATCCTCTAAAACATTCCATGTGCAGCTCGTGGACATGCTGCTGGTCACCAGAGTTGTATCTGATGCTGACTGTGTGCCATGTGATCTTGACATATAAGTCATAGTGCCATCATTCAAGACAACTAAATCATTGTCACCAATAATGCCAACCAGCGAAATTCCATTCAATTAATTCGTTCTGTTCTCCTTCCCCTTCCCTCTTCCCCCCGCCCCAACTTCACTTTTGGCATTGAAATCTCCACAGATGAGTTTCCCAATGCTATCACAAGATTGTTCTTATCAGTTGGGCTGACATCAGGATGGTAGACATTGACAACTCTTAACACCTTACCCCCAAACTTGAACATGCATACTGAGTTGGCTTGTATCACTGTCATCTCATACATTTCCATATCTTTCATGTTTGTCTCCCTAACAATAAACATCAGACCTCCACCAGCTCATCCCCTGCATTCCTTTCTCAAGCAGTCAAAACCCATAATAGATACACTTCGTTTATTAGAAAGCTTTGTTTCTGGTATAGCAGCAGCAAAGATATTTTCCTCATAAATAACTTTTTCAATTTCTGATACAGTTCTGGATCCCCGTTGCACTCAAATGCATGATGCTAAAGGTGGCAGTAGCATTTTTGTTGACCCCTCCCTTGGAAACCACAAGAGGTGATGTTTGGTTTCCCCATGTAGTTGCATTGTATTTCTGAACTCTCTTCTAAAACTTCATGGTGGGAATATGCTTGTCAGAGCCCCATTAGCCAGAGATTCCCTCTGGAAACACTCCACTATCACAATGAGGTGGGGATGCTCTTTACTTGCAACTGCAGTGTTGGAATAGACTTGTACCATTCTAAACAGAATATTTCATATTAGAACTAATGGAAGACTGTGACCTCTCAGCAACAACAGGATAATACTTTTAAATCCCATGGTTGTCTAACATTTATCCAGTGAAAGAGAAATTATAAAAATAAGGTCCAGTCCCATAAGGTGCTGAGCACATCCTGCTAGGTGCTAAATGTTAAGTTCAATGGGAGTTTAGGATACTTAGTACCCTACAGCAGTAGTTCTCAACCAGGGGTCTGATGGACCCCTAGGGGGCCTCAAGCAGGTTTCAGGGGGGCCTCCAAGCAGGGCCAGCATTACTCGCTGGGACGCACAGCAGAAAGCTGAAGCCCCACCTCATGGGGCTGAAGTACAGGTCCCTGAGCCTCCCACCTAGGGCTAGGGCTGAAGCCGAAGCCTGATCAATGTAGGTTCATGAGGGCCCTTGTGGCCTGGGGCCCCACGCAATTGCCCTGCTTGCTACCCCTAATGTCGGCCCTGGCTTTTCTATGCAGAAAACCAGCTATTGTGGCACAGGTGGGCCATGGAATTTTAAGGCGAATTGGGGCGGGGGGGGGAGACAAAGAAAAAGGTTGAGATGCCCTGCCCTACAGGGCATGTGTTTTAATCGGTTGGTCTCACACACACAACCTCAAATAATTTTGGCTTTTAGTGGGATCCTATCAGGTTTTACAGCTGGCATGACTGAGGAACAAGCAGATAAAGTTGGGGTTTGGGGGTGGAGGGGGTTGAGGGTTTTTTTTTTTCTCTTTTCCTCAGGGTCCCACAGTGAACTTGCAGTTCAGGCAAGTTTTACATCTAGAGTTTTTTCTCCTGCTGAGTCCTTTGCTTTAAGACAACACCACTTCTATACACTGCCTGCTACATGTACTTGCAACCAAATGACAACAGTGAAAAATACTTTTAATGCTGTTAGCCCATCTGGAGCATTGGTGAGTGAGTTTAATTTGTTGATTCTTGCCTGCTGCATAGTGAAGGTATTGCGAATGTGATCATCTCCCAGCAATGGTAGGAATGTACTAATAAGGGGACAAGTAACATCCACTGATAAAATCCCATTACCCTCATTATATTCAGCAGCAGAAGACATTCAAAGGGAGTTGAAGCCTATTTTTCCTCATGTACGTTAATGTCTGTTTCCTTCAGAACAACTACATTTAACACCTGGGTATGTTATATTTACACTATAGATTTTCAGAAATGTTGTGTGAAAGACATCATTAATCCCCAGGGTAATACAGACACCAGCAGATTTTGTGTGCTGCTATCATTTGGGGACTTGTAATAGTGTAAATGCAATGGTGAGAGACACTGAGAAATGTCAGTATAAACCAGGTGCCTAAGAATTCTTTCACAGGATTCTAGACCTTACACTGAGGTGGGAAGACATCATAGCCCATCTTTGCCTACAGCTCCTGGGATCAGGCCTGGTTGTTGGTGCTCTCCTATCTTGTCAGGCTGTCCAACTATTTTAAGTATTTCCAAAGTATGCATCCCTGTAATATCTGAACAGTTTTGTCCTGTAGAGGCCTCTCTGCCTAGCGTTCCTGTGGACATAGAGGAAACTATGGTTTGTACACAAGCAGTGTAACAGCTCAACAAATTAACAGAAAAAAAAATATTTCTAGCTAACTAATACGCAGCCAGTACCTTAATGCTGCCAGTACCTTAAAGCTGAGATAAACCCCTGTGTAAAGGTTGTATGTGTTTTAGAGGGTAGGGTAAGAGACTGGAGAATCTGGTCATTTGTTTTCCCATTTAAAGAAAAATGATTTCTCATAACTAAAACCAAGAAAGGACCACATGGCAAGCAAGCTTATATTAAGGGCGCTTTGCAGGAAATGGTTATACTTTATTCCTGAAATATGTTCCATTGACTTGTGTGCTCAGAACCATGTTCCATAGAATTGTGTGTGCTCAGAACTTCTGACAAGCAGGCCCACTGAATATATTGGCATAATAGAATATAGAACTTGTGTTGCTTGAATGGATGGGGGAGACATTACAGGGAAGCCAGCAGATTTCCAACCAGAGTGGATTTTGAAAACACTTACCATTTGGTGCAATCTGGTGCCTTCCAAAGACCAAACGAGTTTTTAATGCTCTCCAGGGTTGCATAATTTCTGGCAGAGATGACTGAGTAGTGTCCAGTGAGAGGTGACTCCATCAGAGACAGTGGATTACCTGACCTCTCCCTTAAATTGGCAGTGGCTCAATTTTCAGGCTAAGGGATGCAAGCATTTCACTGCTAGACTGAAAAAACAAATAAGATGCTGTTTAAAGAAAAAATCTATAGCATGTTTCTATTGTCAGACGCCCTTTCAAAGAACTAGTTTTAAATTCAAGTGTGGTCCAGATGAGCATTATATGCAAACTTCTGGAATAAGAGACAAGATGGGTGAAGTAATATCTTTTGTTGGACCAATGTATGTTGGTGAGGGAGACAAACTTTTGAGCTACACAGAGCTCTGCTTCATGTCTGAGAAAGGTACTTAGTGTCTCAACTAAATACAAGGTGGGACATCAGGAGGTTTAGCATGTCTAAATCAGTGGTGCAAAAATGTGCATATTTTTGCATGCTTCTATTTTTAGAATTGCCCTTGCTATCTCAGGCCAGCAAGGAGGAAGTTACCCTCTCAAGTGCTAGTTCAGTCTGACAGGGAAATGGTAAGGTTGGGAGTCTTGCCCCCTCTTTCCCCCAATCCTCCTGCTTCATTCTAATACAAGGTTGGGAGAATTGACAGTTGGACTGTTCCTGGTGTAAACCCAAGTGTGGCACACAGGAAGGAGGCATCTGGAAAATATGGGATGAGGGGAAGTTTAGCACAGATCAGGGCACCCCTCATCTCTACCCTCATTCCCTTGTATGAAGAAGGGTGGTAGAAGATAGAAATATCTGTCTGAATCTCAGATGGATTAAGGAATTAGGCCAAGGGTGCCTTACCTCTATTGAGGTTATGACATACAGCAGGGGTAGGCAACCTATGGCACGGGTGCCGAAGGCAGCACGCGAGCTGATTTTCAGTGGCACTCGCACTGCCTGGGTTCTGGCCACTGGTCCGGGGGGCTCTGCATTTTATTTAATTTTAAATGAAGATTCTTAAACATTTTAAAAACCTTATTTACTTTACATACAACAATAGTTTAGTTATATATTAGGCTTATAGAAAGAGACCTTCTAAGAATGTTAAAATATATTACCAGCACCCGAAACCTTAAATTAGAATAAATTAATGAAGACTCAGCACACCACTTCTGAAAGGTTGCCGACCCCTGGCATAGAGCCATGCCCTCCTGCGTTTAACTGTTGTTTCTGCCTGGTAGTACTGTTCACCCCTGTTATTAAAGAATTAATAAATCAGCCTGCTGTGTAAAACTCATCCTCTGTGTGTTGTCGTCTTTCGCCTGCATGTCTGCATCAATATGGGATTCCATGTATTTTAAGGATCTCCTTCTCTCCTCTCTTCTCCCTTTATTCAAGGTTTGTAACACAGTTTCAGATATTTGGATGAAGGAACCTAGAGAAGTGCAAAATACTATTTATCACTAAGATAATATTGAAAATGGAAGCTTTAGATTTGTTAAAAATGATCCTTAATGGAATAGAAAGGGTGCTTGAAATTCTCTGCAACAGAAGCTCTGAGCAAAGCTGGAAGATAGTCCACACTATAACACAGAAAGTATCAAGTAATATTTAATTCTGCAATCATATTTTTTGCAAATTAAACTAAAATGTTTATAATATCAATTATCCATTCTGAGTCCATCAGTCTCAACTCATTTTCTTCAGTCATTACTTGAGTTGTAAAGACCTCAGGTGGGTCATTTGTGTTTAATTTAATCTGTGATTTTTCCCAGAACAGTGGCTTTGTTCATTTCCAGTTTTAATTACAGAGAAGTATTTTGTTATGCAACATATCCAGCACATCCAATATATGAAAGGATAGAAAATCCATAGCAAAATATATGTATGTTTCAATAGATGGTCATCGTTTCAGGAGGTTCAGTGATTAAAATATCAGTTCTCTTCATTAGCATAGGTTATACTGATGATAAAACCGTTGGTAAAGTAAGTACATAGCATGTTAATAGCTGTTACACCTTGAGAACACTGCACACTGCCTGAGTAAATGGGTAGTGCAGAGGGGAATGCTATAAGTGTTTGGAGGGACAGAATCCTTTCCCTCCCTGGACCTGAAGTAACAGCATAGCTTCTCTTTAGCTGCTGCTGCAGCAATCTACGGGTGAGGCTACAGCCTAAAGGGAGACTAAGCAGCCTTGGCAGCTCTTATGACCAACTCCTATAAAAAGGGTATATGGCTGGTTGAACAATAGCATCCAAGTTTCCCTGCCACACTCTCAGGGCCGGCTCCAGGCACCAGCCCAGCAAGCAGTGCTTGGGGCGGCACGTCTGGCTCTTCGACGGTGGGTCCCTCACTTCCTCTCAGAGCGAATGACCAGCTGCCAAATTCTGAAGCGGCGGCGGTAGAGCTGATCGCAACTTTTTTTTTTTTTTTTTTTTGCGCTGCTTAGAGTGGTAAAAACCCTGGAGTCGGCCCTGTCACACCCTGGCTGTAATTGCACCCAGTCACTGAAAGGACTGTCCTTTAGGGGCTCAGCCTTATCTGCATGGGCTCTCCACATCCTGTCCTCTTTGTACAGTGGAAAGGAAATGAATCCTCTATCATTTCTTCTATCCTCACTAAGGCAAGAATTCCTCCTCAGTGAATGTGATTTAATGCTTCTGTTCTTTACTTAATTTGGTATAGCCAATGTGAATGATACATTTGCTTCTCAAACACAATTATTTGACTAAATAGGTGACCAGCAACGTGTTCTCCAAAGAAGACTAGAATTAACATTCATGATATTTCTAAGGTAAAACCAAGCCAATGAAAATAGAAACCCTCCTTTTGAAGACACAAGGAGAAAGAAAAGTCTCAGCCCTCTTTGCGGGTCACCTGTAATAAAACAATGTATCCTATCCAATCTGAGAGGATTTCTCTCTACATGTCTAGTTCAAAAAACAATCTGAGGGCTGTGATTGTTTGAATCTTTTTCTTTTGCCATTTCAGAAATAGCAACTGCACTTTAATAATCTTTTTCCCCAATAAAATGTCTCTTATCAACAAAAGAGAAAAAAATCTGAAAAAGCAAGATAGACCATGCATACAAAAGCCAAAACTAAATCCAGCTTCTTTTGCCAGACTAACCTAGCACATTAATGGGAAAGTTCACTGTATTTAAAAATTAGACAGGTCAAGCTGTAAACCTCAGATCTAGATATGATCTTTCCCAAAGTTAAGGATACTTGAATCTGGGGTTTTGATCCAGGGCCACCTAGTAGTAGCCCTTAGGGGCCTGATTTTTAAAAAGGTATTTAGGCACCTAAAGGTACAGATAGGTACCTAGTGAGATTTTTCAAAAGCAGCTAGGCACTTAACTGATTTTTTTTTCTGGTACTTTGCGTTATCCTTCAATTATACTTATGACATCAGGTTTGAACCATGGCTAATTAATGCTGAGTAACAATGGTTAGTATAGTCAATGTGTTCCTTGCCACATCCTACATAGGCCAGGAAAGGATTTAGGGCAGGGATGGGCAAACTTTTTGGCCTGAGGGCCGCATTGGGTTTCGTAAATTGTATGGAGGACCGGTTAGGGGAGGAGGTCGTGGCCTGACTCCTGCTGCCTCATCCAACCCCTCCTCTCATTCCTGATGGCACCCCAGGACCCCTGTCCCCTGCCCCTGAATCCCCCGCCCCTGACTGCCCCCTGCAGCCCCATCCAACCCTTTCTCCTTTCTGACTGCCCCGACCCCTGCCCCCATTCAACCCCCTGACCTTTATCCACACCCCCACCCCCTGACCACAACCCCGAACTCCCCTGCCTTCTATCCAACCCTCCCTGCCCCCTTACCACACTGCCTAGAGCACTGGTGGCTGGTGGGCCTGGAGCCTGGCCATGCCACCGCCACCACCACGCAACACAGAGGCTAGGTCAGGCTGGGCTCTGCAGCTGCGCTGCCCCAGGCGCTCACAGCCCCACCGCCCGGTGCATTGCGCCGGTGGGAGAGTGAGCGAGCTGAGGCTGCAGGAGGGGAGGGGAAACAGAAGGGGAGGGGCTGGGCGCGAGCCTCCTGAGCCAGGAGCTCAGGGGCCAGGCAGGATGGTCCCACTGGCTGGATGTGGCCTGCAGGCCATAGTTTGCCCACCTCTGATTTAGGGAGAAGCCTGTGATAATACTGTCAACAAAGGCTCTCTTTAGGAGGGAGCAAAAGAGTCAGGATATCCAGCAATTCAGCAAAGAATCTCCTTTGTATTTATTAGCAGTGAGTCCTTTCTCTTCTTTGTTATAATGGATTCTATAAATGAGCCCAATCCTGTGATGTGCTGAACACTACCTGTAACCTGGTCAGCACCCTTCTCTGGAATCAAGGTTGCAGGAAGTGCTCAGACTTGCAGGACTGGGCCCCAAGTTTACATATATAAGCAGCAGGAAGGTCAGGAACTTATGAATGTAAAAATATGATGACCAACATTTTTGGAAGTAGCCTCTAACCTGAAATGCCTCCATTTTTTGGGTGGCCAACTTCAGACACCTTGAGCTTTGTTTGCTAAACATTCAAAAAACTCCAGTTACAATATTGCAAACATGGACATATCTAGATGGAATCTGTATCCGTGTCAAGAATGGGAATTCAATGTGCAAAACAAATTGAGTTAAATAACGTATTTAACACATTACATCAACTTTTATATCTCTCATAGTTACAATGATTCAAGGAATATATTATAGGTTTCTTGAACAAATGGAGCCTGCCCACACTAAATGAGTCAGATAAAAATCAATTACATTGTAGATTCTTAACTGTGGAAACAATCAATGTCACTTTAGTCCTCTCCTTAGCAACAGCAGATCAGTTCTGGTCAACAGATTTTCAAGTTTGTGCAAAATATTTTTAATTTTCTTCATATTTTAAGAAAAAAAGTAATATTTATTTGAGTCCCTTTGAGCATTTGCTATTGAAGGACAGAAATTAGTAAAGATTTATTTCTTGCCTTTGTCGTCTTTGAACAGGATAAGCATCATTGTAATGACTCACTTGCACTTATTTAGTATGTCCAAAGTTACTTTCCCTTCCCATAATCAGATGGAAGGCCCCTGCTCAACCTATTTAACAAATGCCAAACTGCTGCCTTTGGAATTGACATTGCAGGAGGCTTTCATAATATAGAATTTTGAATACTTTGGGCTAAATTTTACAATCAGACACATGCACTCAGAGCCCACTGAAGTCAATGGGAATTTTGCATGAGTAAGGACTTGGTAGAAACTGAATGGAGACCTCAAGATTTGGCACATCCCATTTTTCTTCAGGCACATCCTGTTCTAATCATCCATGAACCTTGTGCACGCATCATTCTTCTGAATCACGCGGTTTACTTTCCTCCTAACGTTAGGGTGGTCTGCTGGCATGCATCTCTTAGGACCTGACTAGTATTTCTTGTGGTTGGATTGGTTCTTTCCTGGATAATGTAGGATTGTGATAGGAGTGGGTGGCTGCAATATGGTACCAGTTTTCAAGCATTACTAACTTTGTCCGTGTGTGTGTGTGTGAGAAAGAGAGAGAGTAAATACCACTTCTTCACAAGTGTTATAACTACAGGTGTACTTAAATACTGGAGAAATCACACATTTTTCACAGCAAAAAGCAAATTTTGCAGATGTGTTCATACAGTATATACGCAAGTATTGTACTGTACTACTGTTACGTTTGTAACTTGCCCTGGATAAGGAAATCTGCTAAATTTTTAATAAAAAGTAATAATGCTCAAAGTTGTACGTAAAGCTTAGAAATACATTTATGTTTACTTAAATAAAATAGTCTGTTTTATTTGTAAATGGAAGCATATAGCATCCACCAGCAGTTGCAATTGATATATTCTGTCTCTGTGGGATTACTACTGGGGGAATTCTGCACCACTGCATGCATGCATAATTAATGAGCCATGCATATTTTTAACTTTTTTGCGCAGAAAAAAGCTTCTGCTGAAAAGTTGCTGCAGTTCTGCATTTTTCCCACCAGAGGGCACTGTGGCGATAGACCACAGCAGCAGCTCCCAGCCAGCTAGAGAAGAGAGCTTTCTTCAGACCAGGTCAGCTATGGGGAGACAGTCAGTGTGAGTTGCTGTGGGGGGGTGGTCAGAAAAGGGCTTCTAAGGGCTAGTGGGGGAGGACAGATAGGGCAAGGAACTGAACGGGATTGGAGGCATAGGGCCATGAGGGAGGGGAGTGAAGGGCCACATGATGGTGCGGATGGGGTGTAGAGCTACATAGGGACAGAGGGTGTCTGAATGGCGGCCCGGAGATGCATGGGGAGGGGGTGTAGGGCCACATGGGTTTCTGAGTGGATGTGAAGGGACACCTGTGCCTGACTGAATGGAAGAGGCTAGGGGTCAGCCAGGGTCTGCATGGGGGAAGCTTACGAATGGTCCCTCCCCACCCCCCCAAAAAACTATTCCGTACTTTCCCACTCATACCCAACAACCCTCCAAGTTCACATCCAGGCTCCTTCCCAGCCATTATTTCCCTCTCCCTCAGCCCCTCCATTACCCCTGACTCCCCCAAACCTTTGAACTGCTTCTAGGTGGTTGGGGAAATACAGCTGTATTGTAGTTTAAATTAATTATTACTAGAGTTCTGTATTAATATCCCTAGTAAAGAATCTATTTGTCAAAAAACAATTTCTGAATTTTGTTTGTTACAGACATACTTGCTGACAGGTATTTTGAAATAAATGACCAAAAATAATTGAAACTGGTGTGATTATATTGTGTTATTTTGACAAAATATGCAGAATTTGAAATTTTTGTTGCAGAATTTTGAATATTTTGGTGCAGAATTTTCCCCAGGAGTGTGAGGTGAATACCTGGCCATATGTTGAAAATGCATGTTCTGCATCCACAGAATTGGTAGGAACTGTAAGGCAGCATTTTGCCAACTTGTAGCGATTTGGAAACCAATCACAGACAGAGTCCCAAAACTCAGTTACTTTTACTGGCATTCTTTGACAAAGGCCAAGTAAGCAGCACATTCATTGTCATGATCTTTCTCCCACCCAGAAATCACTTGAGTTAGCTCAGGGTCAAAACACAGAAAAGGCACCTGATTTAGGTAAAAAATGTGAATAGCACTCAAAAAGTAGGTATCTGGTTGTTTAAACCGAGATGGTAGTACCTGAAGTACTGGTTTAACTTCTGCTATTGACTAGAACATTTCTTGTCTGAGGCTATTTTCAGCTTGGCAGTCTGAAAGTTGTTGCGATGCCATATCTTCAGTCTATATGATCAAATCTATCAGTTTGTTGTACACTTTGAATCAAAACTGGCCGACTTTCAAACCATGTTAGAAGTTGCATGAACTGGATTTTATTCTCAACCACAACCTTCACTTGGTCTTCAATGTTGCTCTCTTTTAACAGATTAGAGATTTTAAGCACAGACTGTGTGATTTCAAGCTCCACAACCACAAATTGATGGTGGTATTTAATATTCCTTGCACGGTAAGTGTAACAAGGTGCTGGCCAGGAGGGCCTGAGCCAGGCCCCTGTTGGCCCAGCTCTAATTATGAGGAATTAATTGGCGCTGACTGGGTGTGGCTCACCTAGGAGCTTGAGGAGAAACACCTGCAGGCCTTATTAGCAAAAGGGCTATATTAAAGCTTGCAGAAAAGAAGCCAAAGGGGGTGGGTGGGAAGGAAAGAGAAGGCAGCAGCAGCTGCTGCCGCCACCGCCGCCGCCGCCAGAGCCCTGCTGGCCGAGGAAGCTAGCTGACCCCCCTGGGTCCTGGTGAACAGACTGTATATAGATGGTGGTGGGAAGTGACACTGCAAATAAAAAGGCACTGGTGCTTGCACTCTAAGTGATCTCTGGCTGATTTTTGGCACAAGCAGCCCAAGGCTCTGTTACAGTAAGCAACTGCATTAAACTATGAATTCCGCCTTGTAATCACTGGTTCAGGTGGAAGCGAAGCTGCTTGGTTACCACTTTGGTTAGCTCCATGGACTCCTTGAGTTGTAGTTTATGGCTTGGACAATGCTTGAATATTCTTTTTAAAAGAAGAAACCACTATACCCAGAACAGGAAAATGTGTATGCCAGATATCACCAGCCATTGAAAGAATGTGTGCATTACAGGTAACGTGAACTGCATTGGGCATCATTCCTTGTAGTACACCAGAGAGAGCTTTGCGCGTGTACATTACATTGTCAGAGAAATGCTGAAACCTTGTTGAAATCTAACCCTTAGTTTACACCAGCCTTTACTACAGCTTGTGATACAGCTGAAAAAATTACTGACTTGAGCTGAATAGTCTGTTAGGAAAACAGCATAGTTGTCTTTCCAGCTGCAGGTATGAATAAAATGTGGAGTATGTACTTATCCTATGCATCTGTTGCTTTGTCAGCAACAATTGAAATGGAATCATATTCTGCCAGCACAGATTTTGTAAACTGAAGGTGCTTCGCAATTACTTCTGTTAGATAATCTTGGTGACATTTGTTTGCACACTTGAAACTGCCAGCATTTGTTACATGCTTTCTGAAGTATTCCCTTAGTTTTGGATTATCCCTTTTTCCCCCCCTAAAGGTACGTTAGCAGCCTTGAAAGCCTCCACTAGCTCCATTGTATCATCATTTTTTCCCCCCAGACTACTTTCAATCATTCTTGTAAACATCATGGACACTGTCGCTTGTTTTTTGTTCTGACCTGTAGCCTCTGAACGTGCTTTTTGTTTAATATGCAATTCAGACTCAAAATGGCAACCAATTATGTTTTTTCTGAACAATTCCAGAGTCACATTGTAAGATGAACAAAACAATTTTCACCTGAACCTTACTACATATAAGGTTCTCCATGGGTACTGCTTCACACTAACCAAAGCTGAAATGTTCCTCGCTTTTTTTGATTTGTCAGCCATCTTTATATACAACAACAATCCTTTCACTCAACCTGTTTGTGCTCACTTATCGTCATAAATGTTGACACACTCTCAATCAACAATCTACTGTAATGACTGCTGTGCTAACTTTAGTCTACGTTGTGCAACTATCCACTATGATGATTGGAATGATATTGCATGATATCAACAATTGTTTTTGCATTGTGGCCATCACAAGTTTTGCAGCATATTTTATGACTAATAAATATTTTTATTTTGAAGGTTAATTTTGTTGTTGATCCCATAGATCACAATTTCACAGGAATGTGAAATAAGTAGGCTTCTAGTTATAACTGTTAGGGCTGTAATCCATTCTCTTATTGTAGGGTTGCTGCAAGTTTATGGTGTTTTGAATAGTATCGTTTTAAAATCAGATTTTATTAATTATATTCCTTATTTAGCTAATCCTTCTCAATCCATATTGTCCCTTAACAAACACAAAGATGTGGCCCTTTGTATATCAAGTTTTATTTCCCTTATTTTGTCTAACTCTTCCCTCAAGGACTTGTATATATATCAGGACACATCAGAAACAGATGTTGATAATCCTGTGTGTGTTGTTTACACCCCCAGCATTCACTGGATTCTCTGAATTCCAGATGGCACATAGTCATTCTAGTCTATGTATAAGATTAGAATGGGTTTAACTTCAAATGTGCATCTGTCTGTTTTGTAACTTTAATTCCTCAGTCTAGACCTCTCTGTTCTTTTCACCTTTAATATTCCTCCATTCTTGCAATATGATTTCTTCCTTCACTGAGAGTAGACAAGTAGCTTTTTTCAATACATTTTTGAACTACTCCTCATCAGAAGTTAGTGAATTTAAAAATTACTTGTTATATTAGTGCTTTATTTAAATTTCTCAGGAGTGCATAGAATTATACCTTGAATTGCAGCAATTGATATTGGAAAGATTAGAAACTGAATTTTCCACAACTTTCTAAGGGTTAAGAATTCATACTGTAGAGCAGGGGTTCTCAACCTGGAGGTCATGTATCCTTGGGGATATGCAGAGGTCTTCCGGGCGTGCTTCAACTTCTCTACATATTTGTCTAGTTTTACAGCTGGTTACATAAAAAGCACTAGGGAAGTGAGTAAAAACTAAAATATCATACAAATGTTGACTTGTTACACAGAAATGTAAGTACAATATTTATGTTCCAGATGATTTATAATTATATGGTAAAAATGAAAAAGTAAGCAATTTTTCAGTATTCGTGTGCTGTGACACTTTTGTATTTGTCTGATTTTATAAGCAAGTAGTTTTTAAGTGAGGTGAAACTTGGGGAGGCAGGTACGCAAGACAAATAAGACTCCAGAAAGGTTGAGAGCCACTGCTGTAGAGAGTGTAGTCTACTGTATATTGCACTGGACCAAGTCTTAGCAGACCTGGATTCTATTCCCATCTTTACTGCAGTCCTGCTGGATGACCTTGAACAAGTCACTTCCCCTTTCTGTACCTCTATTTCCCTTCCCAACTTTTGTCTGTCTTGTCTATTTAGGTTCTAAAGCTCTTCAGGGCAGGGAATGTCTTACTGGGTGTTTATACACCACCAGTTTGGACACAGCACATACAAAAAGAACTCCCTCTCCCTCTCAGTCTTTGTGTGACTACTCAATCTGCTGTTGAGTTCAAAGAAAAATGTGGGGTTGCTGGCTGGGGCTGCTCTCCACTGTGCTGTACAATTCCTAAGGCTTCCAGGAAAGCACAATGGAGCCATTACAAGCATACTTATCAGAGGACTTGGATCCTGGAATGGGGTGAGGAAGAGCAGAAGGTGAACATGGGGGTCAGAGTGAGAGAGGTTGTGCCTTTGGTTTTAAAAACAAAAAATTTAAATCCTTTGTAGAGCATCTTGAATAAAAAAAATGTTAAGAGAAAAGGAAACCAGGAACTGACCTAAAAAACAGTCTTTAAAGACAGCATGAGCCTGAGGCTATTGTTACTTTGCCCGCCAGTGCTGTTAGGGAGAAACAGATTCACGGTGTTTCACAAGTAAGGAGACAGTTGAACCACAGAAACTCCCAGATGCTTTTATATTTTAATTTAAAAGACAGACTATAGTGGGGGCAGATTCAGTTCCTGTCTCACAGGCCCACATTTTGGCTTTCACACGAGAGCCATCTAGCTGGGCCCAGGCACGGCAGCCCAGCACTCTGGCTCTCTCCCTGCAAAAGTTTGCAGCTTTGATGTCAGCTCACGGCGCATGTGTTTTCACTCTGTGCCCTGACATGGTGCTGAAAACGGCTGAGCAAAGTGCAAAATTGCCTGCCCCAGTGGTGCAGGGTGACCAGACAGCAAGTGTGAAAAATCAGGAAGGGGGGGTAATAGGAGCCTATATAAGAAAAAGACCCAAAAATCAGGACTGTCCCTATAAAGTTGGGACAGCTGGTCACCCTGGCTGCCTCGCCTGCCCTCAGGGGCTGGATTCCACCCTTTACCCTCCTGGCCAGGAGCCCTCTCCCGTCATCCCGTCCCGCGCTCCCCTCGGGCACCTCCCCTCCCAGTCGGCCCGGCCCAGCGCTGGATCCCGGGTTTCCCTAGTCTGCTGCGGAGCAGCCACCTGGGGTTTCGGGACTTGGCTGCGCTTAGGCGGACGCTATGGCCGAGGAGCGGGACGTGTTTCTGAGAGCCCGGGGCAGGACGCTGAGCGCCTTTCGCGAAGGTACGCGGCCGCCAGGCCCAGCACGGGGAAGGGAGGCGGCTGGAACTCGGCACCCGGCGGAACGTTTGTGCGGGGGGTGCAAGTTTCAGCCGGGCTCTTGTCACCGGGCGCTACCAGGCTTTGGGGGGACGGAGCAGGAGATGCGCGGGCCCGTCTGGCGGGAGGCTGGGGGAGCGAGAGGCGGGGGTGAGGGTCTAGGGGGGCGTGCAAGTGCGTTGGCTGCGGGGTCACGGCTCTAGCAGGGACTGTGGGACCGCGGGGCTCCGGTCGCGCCGTTGCTGTGGGGCATGGTGGGAAGGGTCACGGTCCTCGCAAGCCGCGGTGGAGGGGTCCCTGGCAGCCCCCGCCCGCCACAGCCAGCGCGCAGCAGGAGGGAGCGGTGGGCAGCTGTGGCTGAGGGCGCTCCACGTACACTCCCGCCCCCGCGGAGACTCCGCAGTCTGTGGTGTCCTGCAACTGTGAACTTCCAGCGATGACTCCGGTTCCCATGGCCCTGCTCCCCTTACTGCAGTGCCCAGTGATTTACTCTGTAGAACACAAACACCAGTTCCATAATAGCAAATGCCAGATATGAAACAGAGTTAGGCTGCCTCCCACGGGTAGTTCATGGCTGGTGTGTTTGAGGCCATTGAGGGCCCCGGCCCATTCATACCACCTCCTAGTAACGCTTAATTCTTTCAGAGTAGCAGCCGTGTTAGTCTGTAGCCACAAAAAGAACAGGAGTACTTGTGGCACCTTAGAGCCTAACACATTTATTTGAGCAGAAGCTTTAGGGAGGTGTGTGTATATAAATACATGTACGCAGGCACACAAAGAACATGAAACAATGGGTGTTACCGTACATGCTCTAAGAAGAGTGATCAGTTAAGGTGAGCTATTACCAGCAGGAGAGAGAGAAACTTTTTGTAGTGGTAATCAAAATGGTCCATTTGCAGCAGTTGACAGGAAGTGAGGAAGGGGCGGGGGGGGGGGGATAAAATGATGAAATAATTTCTCTTTGTGTAATGACCCATCCACTCACATTCTTTATTTAAGCCTAATTTAATGGTGTTCATTTTGCAAATTAACTCCAATTCAGCAGTCTCTCGTTGGAGTCTGTTTTTGAAGTTGTTTTTTTTTGTAATATTGTGACTTTTAGGTCTGCAATCGAGTGACCAGGGAGATTGAAGTGTTCTCCGACTGGTTTTTGAATGTTATAATTCTTGACATCTGATTTGTGTCTGTTTTATTCTTTTACGTAAAGACTGTCTGGTTTGGCCAATGTACATGGCAGAGGGGCATTGCTTGCAAATGATGGCATATATCACATGGGTAGATATGCAGGTGAACGAGCCTCTGATGGTGTGGCTGATGTGATTACGTCCTGTGATGGCGTCTGCTGAATAGATATGTGGACAGAGTTGGCAACGGGCTTTGTTGCAAGGATAGGTTCCTGGGTTAGTGTTTTTGTTGTGTGGTCTGTGGTTGCTGGTGAGAATTTGCTTCAGGTTGGGGAGGCTGTAAGCAAGGGCTGGCCTGTCTCCCAAGATCTGTGAGAGTGATTGATCATCCTTCAGGATAGGTTATAGATCCTTGATGCGCTGGAGAGGTTTTAGTTGGGGGCTGAAGGTGTCCAGCGCACCATCAAGGATCTACAACCTATCCTGAAGGACGATCCATCACTCTTACAGATCTTAGGAGACAGGCCAGTCCTTGCTTACAGACAGCTTATGCTCAAATAAATTTGTTAGTCTCTAAGGTGCCACAGTACTCCTGTTCTCTTTTGCTTAATTCTTTGTAAGTGGTCTGGGTGATGATCAGTTTATGTCTTGATGTATGAGTTTAAGATTACCATTATGTCAGCTTTCATAATTAGATCTAGTCCCAGGTTGTTAACCTAGCCATAAACTAAGATTGATTTAATATATCTTGAAAGTCAGATGTAGAAAAGGTGTAGATTTTATCTCTCTATTTGTTCTTGAATTGGTTTGCTGAGATGGCTAGAGGAATAAGGGCACAAAGCACCAGGCAACATTTGTCATATTTTCTTGCCTTCTTGGTGTTCGGTGGAAATATTTGGTCTGGCTTGCTGCCAAATTTAAAAAAATCACCAATTTTAAGCCTGTGAAATACATGTTAACTCATTCTGGTAGCTTATTAGTTACGGATGGTCTTGTTAGTTTGGAACAAAGCACTTAGGGTTCTTGGAACAGGTAATAGACCAGCCCCCTGGTTACATCAGCTGTATAGTGAAATCTCAAGGAAGGAATAGCGAGTAATAGCGAAAACAATGCTGAACAAAACTAGATCCAAAAACTTAATGAAATATGGTTGTATGAGAAGAGCAACAAGCAAAATTGTCCCAAACCACATTCTTTACAAGTGTTTTCTTTTTGCCTCATATCATCTGGGAACTTGATATTCTTCAAATACCTCCAATAAAATCATCTTTTTGCAAACCAGTGTTGGTTTGGACTTAAAACTTGTGGTCAGTGTTCATCTGCCACCTCTAGCTGTGATGTTTTCTTGTACTAGATTTAGGCTGTTCTTTTGAAAAAGGCTAAAGTTCAGTGGAAGAAATGTTTAAACAATAAATAAAGCGCTGGAAAATGCAGATCCCAGGCTCCATAGGCCCAAGATTTTTTCATTTGAAAATGAAAACTATTTGTTCACATTTTGGGCTGGGGTTCCCAAATGTCTTTGTTGTTAATCTGTTCCACAGACATCATTCTGTTCACGAATCTCTCAACTACTTTGAGATGCCTCTCACCTGTAATACTATTCTGGCACAATATTTCTTCAAAAAACACGAATACACTACCCATGGGCCTCATTTCCTTTTCTTATTGTTTCTTTTGCTAATCCACTGCTTCTGCATTCTATACTAGAATGTTTTGTATACTGAGCTTTCACACTTTTAGTTGTAAATGGATCTGTATTGAATTTAGGCTTGGGTTTTTTTACACATTTTCCTCCAAATTCCCTCTACCCCCTTGAAATTATGCCCCAAATTTCTCATTGTTTAGAACAGTTGTAGTGTTTCAGTTAAGATGCTTGGCCCTCTATAGTTTAGACAACTAATTTTGCTAAATAAATCACACATTTTTAAATACTTGGTTTGTCCAATACAGTGTATTGTAAACAATTATTTTGGAATTGTATAGTGCCATTTGAAAATGTAATTGTACTTATCTAATGCCATAGCTAGGGCCCTACCAAATTCACCATTCACTTTGGTCAATTTCATGGTCATCGGATTTTAAAAATTGTAAATGTCATGATTTCAGCTACTTAAATCTGGCGCTGCTGCCTTCTAAGCTAGAGAGCAGTGGCTCCTGGCAGGGAGCCCAGCTCTGAAGGCAGAGCTGCTGTCAGCAGCAGCACAAAAGTTGATGGCATGGTATGGTTGTCATGGGTTCCCCCCTGGGGTGCCATGTGGAGCTGGGTTACCTCTGAGCCCCCTCACCTGCCAGCCTGGGCTCCCTCTCGCACTACTGTTGTGACAAGCTGCAAAGCCTTCCAACCTGCATATTCACATGTAGGGGCATACTCAGCTGCAGTTATACATAGGCTCTCTAACCACCAGCTTCCCAGCCTGGGACCCCAAAGCAGTACTGTCCTGTCCTGCCCTCATCAAATCTGGGCAGTATATGGGTTTAATACCTAGTCTGCCCATCTCTCAGTGTGAAGAAAACAATGCACAGTTATAACCCAGGAAAGATTTTTCCCAACCACTGCAGTCAAAGCCCACTGGTTTAGATTAAAACAAAAATAAGTTTATTAACTACAAAAGATAAAGTGATAGCAAACAGATTAAGGCAGATAAATTACCTAGGAAATAAAAAAAATTGAAACTAAGATTAATGTACTTGATTGCATACAAATTAGCAGAGTCTCACCCTAAGAGAGGATACAAGCAGGCTGTAGATTCTTAAGGCACAAGCTGCATTAGCTTTACAGCTTGGGTTTCTCAGGTCTTTATACCCAGGCCAAAAATCCCTTTAGCCTGGGTCCAGCACTCCTTCCAGTTCAGTCTTTGTTCCTCAGCTGTTTCCAGGGGTTGTTTTGTGTGGAGAACGAAGAATCACAGATGATGTCACTCCCTGCCTTATATAACTTTTGCGAATGGCATGAACCCTTTGTTCCAAAGCTTGGTTCCCAGACCAGTTTGTGGAAAAATACTGACATCCCAAGATGGAGTCCAGCATCATGTGGCCTGGTCACATGTCCTTGTAGAGTCATACCAGCCATCACTCTCAGGCTGTCTATAGGGTTCTCAGGAAGGCTCACCAGGTGAAAGATAAGCTTCTCCTGAGGCCTATTGTTCTCCCTAATGACTCATTGCCCTGAATAGACCCTTCCCAACCATCTATCTAGACTGAAAGCATCTTGTCTAGTGGGCATTACCTAGCTATAACTACATTTGAAATACAGATATACAGTCAATGTTCATAACTTCAGATACAAAAATGATACATGTATACAAATAGGATAATCATATTCAACAAATTTTAAATTTTCCAATGACCCCTCACAGACTTACCTGTATAAAATGCATCATAATTATGCTACAACCATATCATCATAATATCACTATGAAGAGTGGGGTGCAGTGTCACAATGGTATATAGTCACCTTTACTTCTGCACTGCTGCCTGCAAAGCTGGGCCTTCAGTCAGCAGATGCCACTCTCCAGCTGCCCAGCTCTGAAAGCAGCAGCACAGACATAAGCAGGAGCGGCACCAGAGTTTCTGACGCCCTAGGCGGACGGCCATTTCGCCGCCCCCCCCCCCCCCCGTGGCCCCAGTGGACTTATTGCAGTGATGCCGGCGGGCGGTCCGCTGGTCTAAAGGCTCCGGTGGACCTGCCGCAGGCACCGGAGCCTTTAGACCAGCGCACCGTCCGCCAAAATGACTGCGGCAGCTCCACCCAAGCCTTTCCAGCAGCGGACCGTCTGCCGGCATCACTGCGGTAAGTCCACCGGACCCGTGTGCCGACTCCCCCAGCAAAATAGCACCTCCCAAAAATTCTGGCACCCTAGGCCATTGCCTAAATGGTAGCACCGGCCCTGGACGTAAGGGTAACATGGTATGGTATGGCCATCGTTACTTCTGTGCTGCTGCTCGTGGGGCGCTGCCTTCAGAGCTAGGTGTCTAGCCAACAGCTGCTTCTTTTCTGTGCTGCCTTCAGAGCTGGGTGGCTGAAGTAAGGGTGGCAATACCGCAGCCCTCCTAAAATAACGTTGCGACACTTCCTCCTCCCCTGCCCCCCGCAACTCCCTTTTGGATCAGGACCCCTAGTTTGAGAAACACTGGTCTCCCCCATGAAATCTGTATAATATAGGGTAAAAGCGCACAAAAGACGAGATTTCATGATCTGACGTGTTTTTCACAGCTGTGAATTTGGTAGAGCCCTAGCCTTAGCTCCGTAGAAGCGCAGCAGAACTTCTAAGGGCAAAGGATTTGGAGGAATAGGAAAGATAGTTTTCAACTGTATAGGAAGCAGGCAAAATAGAGAAAAGTGATTGTACAAGTGGCAGTACTGGCAAGCAGACACTTATTTGTGGAGTAGAAAGAAGCATGTTAAGGGAAAGGAATTTTTTGTTACTACCTTGAAACTCTTTACTGCAAGTGAGTTTTGCGGAAAGTTCTGCCAGATGCGCCTGTTTATGCTTGTGTAATAAAATCTATATATTCTAGATAATCATTTGAGAAAAGCCATATATATAAAAATAAAACCTCTCCCCGATATAATGCGACCTGATATAACAGGAATTTGGATATAACACGGTAAAGCAGTGCTCCAGGGAGGCGGGGCTGCACACTCTGGCGGATCAAAGCAAGTTCGATATAACGTGGTTTCACCAATAATGCAGTAAGATTTTTTGGCTCCCGAGGACAGCGTTATATCGAGGTAGAGGTGTATTAACTGAGGCTTTAAAAAGTCCTCAACACACTTTACATTTAGAATAAACTATTTTACAATTGCCAGTTAAATAAGAAACGCTTAATTTTAACAACATTAAGGCCACCCCAATTTATTTAAAGATTATTTAAGAACTAGCTTTTTTTTCCTACCTCTTCCCAAAGGCGATGAATATCACAGTTGTTAGAGTCCCAGCCACTATTTCCATTTTGCTAGCAAGTTTTGTGATGCTTTGGATGATGGATGCTATATAAAAATTATTTGTATGTCTCATCTAGGGAAATACACACTTCTCCGAGCCAGCTCTGATTTTCACAACAATTAGGCAAACTTATAGCCGGTTTTGACTAATGCACCATGATTTCACTTTGCCATAACATATTGCACGCCCCTCCAAGCCTTTTAAAAAACTTTTTTCTAAAAAGTCGATATTTTATATAATGGGCTTAAATGTTAAAATTTGGGGGTGAAGATGAAAAGGAATGGAAAATCCAGTGGAAAGAGGTCAGCCTTTCACAGTACTCAGTGCAAGCAAAGCTATTTTTCTTAAAATAATCAGGTTAACAGATACCACTTAGATACTTATTGTCTAAGTATCTTTTAAATCTTTGTATTTTGCTAATGCATATTGTAAACATACATATAAGAAACTTTTTTTTCAGCAGAAGGTCATGGAATAGTTTACCTTGGCCAAGAAGCAAAAGCCTCTTATGTACATTCTATGGTGGTTGCTGAGGCAAGACTTTGTTAAATAACCATCTGTCTTCTGGTGGTTTGCTTGATGGATGAAATCAGTCTTTGTACCTGCTCATAGAAGCAATAATGGCAGCATTTTTTAAAGTCACAATTAGTGAGAAGTTTGTAGAATTGAACAGGAAATTATAAATGATATACTACAGTGTTCAACCTTTTTACACCCAAGATCACTTTTTGAATTTAAGGGCAACCCAGGATCTATCCTGCCCCGCTCACTCTTCCCCCCCCCCCTCGTTTGCTCTCCTCCAACCTCACTCACTATCACCAGGCTGGAGTCGGGGTTTGGGAGGGGGAGAGGGCTCACGGCTTGGGCCGAGGGGGTTGCAGTGTGGGAGGGGGCTCTGGGCTGAGACTGGGGTGCAGGAGGAGTTACAGGGTGCTGACTGGAAGGTGGGGCAGGGGTTTGGGGTGCAGCCTCCTGCTGGACAGCACTTACCGCCAGTGGCTCCCGGTTGGTGGTGCAGCATGGCTGCCACTAAGGCAGGCTCTCTACTTACCCTGGCCCCATGCCATGCCTGGAACGGGCCAACGTGCTCCTGCCGTCCCTGGGCGGGGAGCCCAGAGGGCACATGGCTCCATGCACTGCCCCTCTCTGAAAGCACTGCCCCGGCAGCTCCCATTGGCCACAGCTTCCATGTCTCAGCCAATGGGAACTGCGGTGGTGGTGCTTGCAGGCAGGAGCAGTGCGCAGAAGGAGACTCCTGGACGTGGAGCTGCAATGGCCGCCTCTGGGCGCGGCGTGGGGCCAGGGCAGGCAGGGAGCTTGTTTTGTGTATGCTCTCATAATTTTCTTCCAAGTATCCTCACTTATGTTAAGCCTCTTGCTGTCTTGGAAGTAGTCCAACTTTGAAAAGGTGCTCTCTGTATTAATAGATCCAAGGGTACACTCAAAGTTTGCCATGCCACTTTGCTGAAGTTGGGAAGTGTGTCTTGATGATTGTTCCAAAAAGCCAGCACATCCAGTTTTGCATTATCAGGGTTAGGCAAGTTCATGAAAGTAGTAAATTCCCATTCCCCTTCCCCTTCCAGATTTGAAATTTCATTGTCCATGGCAAATGATTGAAACATTCTGGCTGCAGAATTCATCTTGAGAAAGGGGTGAAACACCTAAATGACATTCCAGAAAGAATCTTTGTCACCAAATGCTTCAGGGTTCAGATTACAGATCATAGTCATCTCCCAGGTCTTGCTAAGCATTGTGTTGAAGGTTTTGAATGCTTTTTTGGTAAACATCAGTATTTGCAAACGTGGTGGCAGTAGTTGGAGAAAATGCCAGTGTTTTCTGTGTGTTACACAGTGATTCCAAGTTTTCAGTGATGAATATTATTACTTTGGTGCACAGAATCTGGAGGTCGTTCTGGTTATTTGCTATTCTCGTCATTTCTTCTGCTTTAGAAACAGCAAACTCAGGATAATCTAGGTCAGAGCTTCATTAGCACAGTCCACACATTATTTACATGACAGTAAAGTAAAAGCTCATCAGCCAATGTGGCGCAACAGGAGTAGGTAATCAGCAGTCAGCTCTGCACTTGTCTCGCACTGTGTAAAACAAAGCCTTCAACTTGTTTGCATGCTTGAAAATGGCTGAAAACCTAATGATGCAAGATTTCGCATCTTTCATTTCTTCTGTACCAGTAGCTGCTGACAGCACAATGTTAATCAGATGAGCAGAACAGGTAATGTGTAGCAACTCTGGATTCTGATTGAGTTTAATCTCCTGTGGAAATTTAGCCATGAAAGAAGCCAAATCTGTGTTAATTGTGGCCACATTGTACCAAGTTAGTTGGTACATCTCAAACAGATCAGTTACTACTGTGCCACATCAGCACAATAAAAATAAAATAAAAATAAATAAAAAATAAGAAATAAAAAAACTAAAACAAAAGGCCAAGAATTGGATAGTCCAGAGCATCAGGAGACTCATCAAAAATCAGACTGGACGTCACATTTCCATCAGTTCATTCTGTCATTTTAAATACTAAAGTATCATTTTCTTTCAGATGTTTATGAGTGAGGTTGTCTGCATTCAGAAGGGTTTTTGTTGGTGGACAGTATTGTTGCACAAAGTCACCAATAGATTCCTCTGCAATTAACAGTGGTTGTCTGGCGAAACAAAGAGTGCACACACATTCATTGACACAATTATGCTCTGTCCTCTTTCATTAAAACCCTGGTGAAGGTCCTGATATTGAGTGCCAAAGCTCACTTCCTTCTTTAAGCTGCTTGTGTTGCTTGCTTTCAACATGCTCCTTTATTCTGTCTGCATGAGCACTCACCTCAGTGGTGCAGTAATTTGCAGCGCAATGCATCCTCTTCACTCTGGTCTTCACTTGTCTTGAAAATTTTTAAGTACTGATTTTCTTGTTGGTTTTCAGGCACAAGTTTGCATTTTTGTCCTACATTTACCTTCTCTTTATCTGTGGAGGATTGATTGATTACATTCAGCGCTGCATTAAACAGATGCCAGAAAATAGATTGGTAGTGTCTCCCTGTGAGCTAGTCATATTGCGATATTAACATTGTTTTATTTTTTTTTCCCCTGACTTCCGTCGTGTGCTCTGTGTTTTACATTGAGAAACTGTTTCAATCTCAGAGCTGCAGGAAACAGCAGTCATGTAAAGCATTAGTGTTTAACAAAAATAAATATCTGAAAAAAATTGAGTGGATTGATTTAAACTGGTGTAAATCAGTTAAAACTGAACTCCTTTAATTTAAAAAAAAAAAAAACTCCTAGTAATTTATTGGTGAAAATTGGTAAAAACTGAAAACATGGAACACTAAGAATAATCTAGCTTCTGGAAACAGAAGTGTATCCTCCTCCTCCTTATTGATTAAAACTCAGTTCAAAACTTTTTTTTTTTTTTTTTGCCTCACCTGACACGTTTGTGGAGAAGCTATTATATCTGTTTCTCATGACTACATGTCAGAATTAGGAATTAGTGATGTTGTAGTACATTGTTCAGACATTGGCCTTATTTGAGACTGTAGCATTACAGCCACCATGGAGCTGGCAAGCCAGTTTTTAATTCTCTGGACTCTGCTAAATTATATGATTTTTCAACTAAGATGGAAAGGATGCTCACTGATGTGGAACCTCTAGTCATTTGCTCGCCCTTTGAATAACCCTTGTGTTTGTGATTATATAACCTACCCAAAGGGGTATGAAGAATGTACCTGACCTCCACTAGCATTGAGGACTGAAACACCTGGCTAGAGTGATACCTGCACACTCTCAAAAAAGCCATTGCCCATTGCAGTTTTGAAGCACAAAACTGCTGTGCAGTGTCTAATTGTAATTTTGTCTATGAACATTTTATTTATGAATAACCTTTCTTCACACAGGGTTTTGCAGAGGTTTACACTAAACTGGTGCAAACTGTGTGTAAAGAGTGCTTTATCTTGGATTATCTTAAATCTGTTCCTAATCAATTTAAGATACAGTATAATAAGGCTGGTTTAAACCAATATACAGCCTTTTGCATTAGTGTAACCAAATGGGTTTAAAATTGCACCAAGTATTAATTAAGGATTAGTAAACTGGTGGAGCTCTGTGTAAATAAGCCCTATTTTTCTGAAAAAGGAACTTACTACTTGGACTGATCAAATAGCAGAAAAGTGTTGAATATATTATGTATTGATCTTCATTGTTGTTGTTTACTGTGTAGCTGAGCTAATAACACAAAAATATAGCTGACTGTTTTCCGTGGCATTGTTGAATAATTTTAATCAAACAGTATATTAACCAAATACTCTTTGCCCATCCCTGCTTAGTGCAGCTCTCAGTTCTGATGTATCTTCTTCCCCTTCCTGGCATCACTCAATTTCTTCTTTTTTCTTTCTTATGATAGGTAATGGTGTAACTTTTCCTGCATCATTTCAGTTTCTCTTTCCTCTGTTTATTCTCAATCCTTCGATTCCCGTGTCTCTTTCCCTTTCTTTATTGTAAGTTCTTCTGCCACTTCTCCTCATAGAATCTCTCTGTATACTGAACTTCTCTTTTCTAATGTATCCCCACATCACTCATACCAATGCATGTACATTTAAATAATGGGAATTTCATACACATATAAGGTAGAGGACTAAATTTACTAGCCAGTAACCAATTAGTATGAAAAAAGTAGATGTCCTTGTTGTCAGGGACAGTAATCAGGTGATGAGCCAACTGCGTAGCTCAAGTTGTTTGACGCTGTTCGGGTAGTTCATTTTTGTGTAAAACTCTGTTTAGTATGTGTTTGATAAAATTGAAGCCCTCTGCCTTCTCTAGCTTCTGGAAGAGAGAAGTACTTTCTCCTTGTTCCTCCGTGCTGCTGCATGAGTGTTTCTGATGGGGTGCCTTATACTCTACTTTTCCCAGAGACTCCACTTTTGTATTCTCCTGTAGTGCGTCTCCTGTGTTGTGTGGAGCTTTCCAGGGCAGCAGTGAAACTGATTTGGTTCTTATCAGTTTCACAGCTGGCTACAGAGTTCTCACCAGCAGCAATGAAACCTGAGAGGAATCTGGTCTGTTTTCATTGCGTAGCAGAATGGAGAAACTTTGAGCAGGAGCAAGCAGCACCAGACAGCCTGACCTTGGAAAGCTAATTACTCCTCCAAACTGAATAGCTTTTCCAAACCCTCCTTTTCCTTACTAAGTCACAGAACATGTCTGCTGAGTTAGAACCCTCAGAGATGCAGGCTTCCTTAACTCATCTTTATAGCTTTTCTCTTAGATTTTTTTAAGTTGATTTCTCTGCCTAAACAATGTCTTCGATGCAGCACATAAACTGATTTTTATGACAGTCGTATTTCTCATTTTCCATGCAAGACACATGAAATAAAAACCTAAATTATGTTGTGTCATTCAGCCAGTTCCAAAAGGATTCTATAGAAAACAGATGGATTGATGGATCATTTCACTGCTCTGAATAAAAACCTGTCTGAATGAGTTTTCTAATTTGCAAATGTTAAAAGTTGTATTTCAGATTTAAAAACTAATGGATAAAGGTTTTCAGTCTGTAAAACGTGAGATTTAGAGGTATTATTAATATACAAGAGGATGATGACTGTATGAATTGATAGATGTTAGCTGACTATAAATTGTTTTATTTAACAATTACATTTTAAATTAAGTGAAATGTAGGAACCTACATTTGGCAAAGAGATGTGGCGCTAACGGCAGCAGCTAATAACTCAGAACTGATCCTGATATCTCTTGCTTTTGCTGTTGAAGGAGGGGAAAGTGGAATGGCGTGCATTAAGGAGAGCAGTTACTTTTGCCAGTCTGTGTTTGAGTTTTAATGTTGTTAAACAATTTTTTTAAAGTGTTTCCTCTTAAAGGATCCCCAAATCAGGCCATTTATTTAGTTGGCTAACTTTGGGTTTAGGAGCCTAATTTTTTGAAAATTGTTTTTGATTTTTAAGAGCTTATCTGAAAAACCTGACTTGCTGTAGGTTGCCTAGAAATCAGTGTAGCTACCTTGGAAGGATGAAGTTCTGAGCTCACCTTGATAACATTTGAATCTGTAGTTCCAGGGGCACTGAGCATGTTTCTAAGCTAGCTTTTTATTATATTTTAATTCCAGTATTGCAGTTACCACAATTCCAACTATTATGTTGTGTAACCCTAGTCAGAGAGAATTCTGGTGGAAATGGAATTCTCCTTATTCTGAAGCACTATAGTGGTAGAATGTGGGTTTTTCATCATGAATTTAATAAAAACAAACCTATCCACTTATATAATAAACAAGCTCCAGGACTCCAGACAGCTACTAGTGAATGTTTTAATTGCAGATATTAAAGCAAGGATAAAACTAAAAGGGGTAAGACAAAGGGCTTGTCTACACCACAGGTTATGTCAGTACAACTTATGTCACTCAGGGATGTAAATAAGTTCCACTGACCTAAACACCGGGTGCGTACAGCGCTATGTCAGCAGGAGAACTTCGATGCAGCTGTGCCATGGTAGTGTTTCTAGTGTAGACTAGCCCAAAGTGAGAGTCACATACCTTAAAGGAGAGCATAAAAGGAAGAAACCCAGCTGCAGTAGTCCAAAACCAAACACTTGGAATGCAAGGAAATGCCTTTAGACAATCAGGGCAGCAACAGTATACTTTTGAAAAGTTTGTACTGTAGTTTAGAGAAAAGTTGGGACACCCACGTTCTCTCATCTCTAACAGAATATGGTCTTAGCTATTCATGGACGAGTAATGAGAAATTTTTCCTTAGCCTGCTTTGCTATCTACATTATCTAAGCTATTTTTGTGATACTCGTTACTGAGATATCTGAGGCACAAAAGTACAAAAAATTAACTGAAACTACAAAAATCCCATTCTTTCTTCTCTAAGTTTCTGGTCTTAAGCGGAATGTGGGGGAAGCCCTAAACATTTTAGTTTGCCTTCAGGCTTATATATTTTTATTCTAGGTTTCAGTCAGGAGCCATTAAGAGCATCCTAAATTAAGGCTTCCATTTGACCGTTCCAGTTGTCACTAATGACTTTGAGACCCAATGTAAATGACCGAAGCTAGCAAATAAAAAACAAGCAATGAAATAAATTCTTTATAATATTTCAAAGTATAGTAGTAAATGTTGTGTAGCATTTTGAGTCATGGTAATGTTATGGGAGTGGGGAGAGCCTTTTGTAAGTCTAAATAGTACAACTGAAATGTATGAAAGCAGACTTGAAAAATTTGCCAGAGAATTAAAATTACCAGCTCAAAGTTCAAGTCAAGGAGAAAGGTGGTGTGCCTGGACCTCACTGCCAGTTGACCTTATGGGTATATTTATACCACAGTTAGGCTCCTGCAGCTGGCCTGTGCCAGCTGACTTGGCCTTATGGGGGTTGGGCTACAGGGCTGTTTGTTTATAGTGTCACTTCCAGGCTCAGGCTAGAAGCCTGGGCTCTAGGACCCAGTGAGGAGAGAGTGTACCAGCCCGAGCCTAGGAAGGTTCCTGCCCAAGTCTCATAAGAGCAATTCAGCTGGCGTGGGCCAGCCCTGAGCTGCGGGGAATGAGGAAAGAATGCTGCAATTCCTACTGGGTTGCTGTCCTGCATCCTGTACAGGGGATGTCTCTGTAGCTAGCAAGAGCTTTGCACTAGTGAGTGAATTTTTCAAGCTTTCTCTAGTAGGGTAAGAGCAAAAAGCATTTAACATAGTAATAATTTAAGTGTGTTCCTTCTGACACCATAAAATGTAGTGTGCATTTTTAATTTAATTAAAAAGGCAATAACTGAAAATGAATCTCATATGTCCCACGCTATTGAGCTATGTTGTAGTCCTGACATTTTAAGCAGCATTTGCTTTGTTGTTGGTATTCTTTTTCTTTAGTCATCATGTAGCCACATGTCAGCATTGCATAAATACAATAAATACAAATGCTCTAATCTGTTATAGGGAAATATTATGCTTGTGCTTACTCTATTAAAGTACTGTGCCTACTGTATCAAAATGACCTTCATTTAAAGAAAGTTACTCTTCACCTTGATAATACAGGGAAAATTTCCTTTCTCTTTAAGACTTTACTATTTTATTTATTTTTTAAGATGATGAATGTCAATGGAAAGCCCCATTCTACTTCATCCAAGGAGCAGATCCTCAGTTTGGACTGATGAAAGCCTGGGCAATTGGTGACTGTGACAATGGAGGTGATGAATGGGAAGAGGAGATCAAATTAACAGAGCAAGCTGTGCAAGCCATTAACCAGTTAAACCCCAAGCCAAAATTCTTTGTACTGTGTGGTGACCTCATACATGGTATGCCAGGTAAGACTGTTAAAAATGTACACTGGTAATCATATTCCCATTTTCTTTTTAAATTTTAGATGTGATCTACAATTACCTTAGCTTTACAGTCGGGCATAGTATTAGGTACTGTATAGTATCATGTTCTCATTGATGTGTGCTTCTAAGCCCATGCTTGAAGTAGTATTCTGACCTCTCCAGTTGACTCCCTGTGCCATTCATGCATGCTAGCTCTGCCTCTCTGTTAGTAACTTCTTCCTGTGGCTTAGAGAAATTTGCTGTTAGAATGAAATAAAATTTTTAAGAGGACATGCAAAAGTATTTTCACCAAAAGTATTACTTTCATAAACAGTATAGGGACTCCAGCCAGGAGAGAACCAAAGAATAGCCATGCATTTGAGTACCTAAAGGGAGTTTAGTTTCGGGCCTAATAGAAAATCTTCAGCGAGATCTTTCTAATGCTTAATAGAACCTTCTTCTTAAAAGTAATATACTCTATCTTAAAATGCCCTAATACAATTCAGAGAGTAGAATTCTAACCCATTGTTGCAGGACCATGGGATCAGACTAGTGTTATATACTGAAGCAGGCTACAGCTGAATATATACAAATATGGATTACAAGATTTAGCTGTTCCTTACTTTTGCAACTAGACCAGTAAATTTTCTTTACCGTAACTACTGTTTTTGTTTAAAAAGATAAATAATTTTATTGGAAGGGTATAAATAGTTTCATAGACTTTATGGGGTTTTCTTATTTAAAAGCCTCAACATCTTGGCAATTTTAATTAGAAGCCCTAATTGATGTTAGGGGGTTATAGGCCACAGAACTTTTTTTTTTTTAAATCTGTACATGGCGTTGATAATAGAAAAGCATAAACAACCACTAAATTTAAACTTCCTAAGGAAATAATCTGTTAAACTAAGCAAAATAACATAAGGGTATTGGATAGTTCAATCATTTGATCATAAGATATGGTGTTTCATCTCTAGGTCACTTCACTGGTTTATTTAAATTCAGCCATCAAATTCAGCAGCTGCTGTTGTTTACAATTTGATGTCTCATCCATTTTCTTGTATTTTGCTCTCACTCAGGATCACTGGTTGTTAACATTTTATGAATTGTTGATTGTGTGTTTTATTGTCATCTTTCTGCAATGCTTTGGATTAAAGGTTCTCCATAAATAGAATATGATGTAATCATAAAATACTTAATTTCAAACAAAATTATCCTTACACAGTGGTAAAAATATACAGTATGTTTGGTACTTAGGTTGTCATATATGATTTTCCTTCAATTTGGGAGTTCAGTTTAAAAAGTGAACATTATAAAATCAATATAAAATTGTAAAACTTACTCTCCCTCAGAAGGGAGAAAAGACTAAAGGGTCATGATCCTACACCAATGGAGGCAAAACTTTCATGAATTTCAGTACTGCAGCAGTGGACCCTATCACTTGCTAATCTCTCCATTGCATAAAGGTTTGCCACATCTTTTAAAGAGTCTGACTTTCCCAGTAAAAAATTGTAGTGAGATTTTCAACAAATATCCCCAGTTTGTTTGTTTGTACTAATATTCCAATTTTGTTGCTTCCAGTATCCCCTGGGGGGGGGGGAAGGGGAGAGAGCGTACAGGAGAAACTCCAGAAACCAGCTATAATATGTCTGTTGCATCTGTTGGAGGACTTCCAGTCACCAAATTAAATAATGCAGTAACCTAAGATAAAACTGTTATGTTGGATTTCACCTTGCATGGGTATTTCCTGAAAGTCATTAACATAAAATGGCTCTTAAGCCTCTGAAAAGAGTTTTTTGTCTACTCAGGACTCATGTCCATATAACAAGCGCCATCATAAGTATTTCTCTTGTTACAAATTTCAGAGGGACTAAGGACCGAATGGGTGTAGAGCCTGATCTATCCTCTCATCTCTATATGGTGTCTGTACCAATCAGGTTCTGGCAGGACAGAATGCAGAAATTTGTATGCTGTTACCCTTCTACATTTTTTTTTTTTTTTTGGGTGAGGTGGGAGTTGGATAGTGGACTTTTCCAATCAGTGTTGTCTGTCTAGCACAGTGATACTCAGACTGACTCTTGCGAACTGCAAGTGGCTCTTTAATGTGTCTCCTGTAGCATGCGATATTAAAACACTGTGATTTTTATTATTAACCAGTCTGTTATTAACCAATTGAGATATTTTTACTATTACTTTCTTTATTTACCCAATGGCAGTTGATAAATAATAATACTTGTTCAGTCATTTTTGCTGTGAGAAGGGCTCTAGAGGTGATCCCGGCAATTACAGACCGGTAAGTCTAACGTCGGTACCGGACAAATTAGTCAAAACAATAATTAAGAATAAAATTGTCAGACACATAGAAAAACATAAACTGTTAAGCAATAGTCAACACGGTTTCTGTAAAGGGAAATTGTGTCTTACTACTCTATTAGAGTTCTTTGAAGGGCTCGACAAACATGTGGACAAGGGAGATCCAGTGGACATATTGTCCTTTGATTTCCAGAAAGCCTTTGACAAGGTCCCTCACTGAAGGCTCTTACGTAAATTAAGCTGTCATGGGATAAAAGGGAAGGTCCTTTCATGGATTGAGAACTGGTTAAAAGACAGGGAACAAAGGGTAGGAATTAATGGTAAATTCTCAGAATGGAGAAGGGTAACTAGTGCTGTTCCCCAAGGGTCAGTCCTAGGACCAATCCTATTCAATGTATTCATAAATGATCTGGAGAAAGGGGTAAACAATGAGGTAGCAAAGTTTGCAGATGATACTAAACTGTCTTGAGTAGTTTAGTAAGACCAAAGCAGATTGTGAAGAACTTCACAAAGATCTCACAAAACTAAGTGATTGGGCAACAAAATGGCAAATGAAATTTAATGTGGATAAATGTAAAGTAATGCACATTGGAAAAAATAACCCCAACTATACATACAATATGATGGGGGGCTAATTTCGCTACAATGAGTCAGGAAAAAGATCTTGGCGTCATTGTGGATAGTTCTCTGAAGATGTCCACGCAGTGCGCAGAGGCGGTCAAAAAAGCAAACAGGATGTTAGGAATCATTAAAAAGGGGATAGAGAATAAGACTTAGAATATATTATTGCCTTTATATAAATCCATGGTACGCCCACATCTTGCATACTGTGCACAGATGTGGTCTCCTCACCTCAAAAAAGATATTCTAGCACTAGAAAAGGTTCAGAAAAGGGCAACTAAAATGATTAGGGGTTTGGAGAGGGTCCAGTACGAGGAAAGATTAGAGGCTAGGCCTCTTCAGCTTGGAAAAGAGGAGACTAAGGGGGGATATGATAGAGGTATATAAAATCATGAGTGATGTGGAGAAAGTGGATAAATAAAAATTATTTACTTATTCCCATAATACAGGAAGTAGGGGTCACCAAATGAAATTAATAGGTAGCAGGTTTAAAACAAATAAAAGGAAGTTCTTCACACAGCGCACAGTCAACTTGTGGAACTCCTTGCCTGAGGAGGTTGTGAAGGCTGGGACTATAACAGTGTTTAAAAGGGAACTGGATAAATTCATGGTGGCTAAGTCCATAAATGGCTATTAGCCAGGAAAGGTAAAGAATGGTGTCCTTAGCCTCTGTTCATCAGAGGATGGAGATGGATGGCAGGAGAGAGATCACTTGACCATTGCCTGTTAACTTCACTCCCTCTAGGGCACCTGGCATTGGCCACTGTCGGTAGACAGATACTGGGCTAGATAGACCTTTGGTCTGAGCCGGTACGGCCGTTCTTATATGAGAATATATACAGATACAAAAAACTAAATATTTCCCCTGTCACATTGTTTAAATATGAATATATAATAGTAAATGAAACAATGAATTCACACTACTGTGGCTCTTTTGGGTAATGTTGATCGTTAATTTGACTCCTGAACCACTGAGGTCTAAGTATCACTGGTCTGGCATCTTTCATGAACATAGGGCCCTGATTTATCATAAAACGTAAGAAACAAATTTGTCAGAGTATGGCAAATTGTTATCAAATAGTCATCTTAGTTACAAAATATATGAATGTTAAACTGAACAGACTGTAGACCTAAGACTACTTATGTTCTGTATAGTGTATTTGCTATGCATTGTACAAATATTTGCAGCAGCCTATTGCAATTTCCAAGTAGTAGCAGGAGAGAGCAGTTTCATTTGGCGTTTCACCTTTGTCTCATCTCTTCTTTCTGGTGTAAAGATAGCTAGTAACTATAGGTAGTACAGGTATATCTTGCTTTGATCCTATGTAAATGTAAACATGTAATCTTAAATCAATGAAGCAATATTCTATACATCTGCTTTATGCTTATTAGACACTTTATGGAGACCTAAGGAAATAGTTTATTAAAGGAAAGCGTAGCTCCTGCTAGAACAGCTCATCTATTGCTTTACATTCTGTTTACATGTGTTTAAGTTTATATGAATGATTTACTGATGCCTTTTATAAATACATTTTATAGCCAGTAATTTGTCTTTCTGTCTAAACTGGAAAGAGACAAAGACGCTAAAGTAAATGATTCTTTGGCTAAGAGACTGTGTGTGCAATCTCATCATGGGCATAAACTCCGTCACTGTCCTTTGGATGTGTGCCAAAAAGGTCATTGTCACTTGAGTGCTTGTAACACACTGTTCTTTGTTTCCTTTCCGCAGTCACATGGTTGGGGTCAAGATTACAAAAAAAAAAAAAAAAAAACCTTGTCACATGTCCATTGACTCCAGTGGCTATTGTGATGCTTGGATTTAATATTTTTTTAACCACAGTTAAAAATCAGAGTGACATTCTTTTGTCATTCTGAGATACCATAATTAGACTGAAGCAAAGCTAAATCATCAACTGATTACAGTGGAAAAAATGACCTGATTATGGAAATCCTCATAGGACTACTTAAATTGGTCTATAAGTGTTTTCACTTTGTTATGCCAAGAACTTGAAGTTGCAGAAAAACCTTCTGCAGCATTAAGGAGCAAAAGGCAAACTGCTTGAGAATTTAAGTATTTTTTGTTATGAATAATTAATTGATTTTTGATGTTTAAAAAATTACCTCATTTCTGCAATGTATAACCATCAATAATCAGAGGTCTTAAACGTAACTTTTAAAATTCAGTCCAACAGACACTTCCACAGTAGCTCTAATGTAAAAAATGGGGATATATCTAAACAGGGAGTATACCCGCATAGCTATGGCACTAGTTATGCTGACATAGCTGTGTCTAGACTGTGGGGTTGACATCAACTTGAAGGGCTTTTTCCAGCAGTGAGGAACACCACCTCCACAAGCAACTGTAGTGCTGTCAGTGGAAATGTCAGGGTGTGGATTTTTCATAGCCCTAAGCAACTTAGCTACGTCGACCTAAACTTTAAGTGTAGACCAGGCCCGAGACTGCTCATGTTTGTGAAGTTACTCACATGCATCACATGTTTGGAATATTGGTGTCTAATACTATTTTTGTCAGGTTTTTTTGTTTTCCTTTTAATTCTTTCTGCTTTCACTGTTTTTATCACCATTCAACGCAAGATCATTTGGATCTACACTAATACATCTGTAGTGAAGAGGTACTGACTTCATTTCATGCTTTTCCACAGTGGAGTTCTTCTAGTGATCTTTATGTCAATTTGTTTAATCATTTTAGCTCCATAATATATTAGGAGGAAAGGCTAAAATATGTTTTCTCAATGGACATAAATCACCAAAGACATAAGAAGAAGTCTGACAGTTGTGAATTTGGCCCATTAATATTTCTAATTGATATATCAAATTTGATACGAGCCCTCTAGTTCAGTTGTGGTTTTAAACAGGGCCAACGAGATGGGGAGAAGCCGGTACAAATTACCAGGGCCCAACAGTCTGATAGGAGGCCCGGCTTCGTTGGGCCACTTTAGCTGGTCCGCCCTTGCTGTGGGGGAGGCCTGAAAAAAATTTTCACTGGGGCCCAAGCCTGCTCTCAGCGGCCACTTAAGCTGACAAAAAATAATGTTAATCGAAGAATACTGCAGTTGTTTTCCCAGTATGGTTTTTGCTTAAGAATGACAGATTAAAGTTTGAATATATTTTAGCATCCATTGACTTCATATAATTATCTATGCTCTCTTGGATTGTATTTAAATTTTTCTATGCTCAACTTCCATCTCAATCAGTTTAAAAAAAACAAACAAAAAATCCTACCCATCTTAAATACATTTTTAACTAGGAGGAACACATGAAGTAAGTAGAGCTTTGACGATGACTGAATTCTAAAGCACCACAGATTTTTGGTCGAAATGATGTCAAGACCTTTGAACAGGGACTCCAAGAAGTCTCAGGATTCCAACAGCTAGGAGTGATTGAATAGAATCCTGATCAGCTAAGCTAGGAAGCAATCAAGCAAAACACTTGTTATCCATTACACATGCCATTAAAGGAGCTAAATAATCAGTGCCAATGTCTCAGTATGTAGATGCTGATTAAAAGTGATTTATACTCAGAACATTATTTTGAAAAGTTTTTCTTGATTACGTAATCAGAAATAGTGTTACCAAGAATAGTTAACCTAGTATTGTGGCACTAAATCAAGAATTTTACAAATTACAGTTGCAGTATAGATACTACTAAAAATAACTTTTTCTGCAAGCTCCTTAGATATTTATAACTAGATGTATTGTGATCCTTGAAAACTTTCTCCCTGAAGACTTCCATGTGCATATTATGTCAGCATAATTTGGTATAGCAAAAATGTTAACCTGCAAAGCACAAAAATGCTATTGATTGGATCATTTGCTTGTTTCACTGCTTTGCTGCAACTTTCCAATTATCATATATTGAGTTCTCTAAATCTTCCTCTTTAAATTATAATTTTAATCTTTTTTAACCCTTAGTGCAGGTCTGCACTACAGCCAGGGTTGACACTCTGAGATCGATCCACTGGCAGTCAATTTAGCGGATCTGGTGAAGACGTGTCAGATCTCTCTCCAGTCAACCCCAGTACTCAACCACTGATGAGAAGAGTAATTGTAGACCACATAGTAACTCGACCTATGTTATTCAGATAGCTGGAGTTACATAGCATAGATCGACTTACAACGGTAGTGTAGACATAGTCTTAGAAAGTTGTTTCTGCCAAATAGCATTTCCATTATTTTTATGAACTAATTTTCTAATGTCCTAAAATGTGATATTTTATCTACCGCAAAAGAGATCTCAATAGATAAATTGAAGGAAGATTCACTGTTTTATAACTGACCAAAATAAAACAGATTACCATGAACTGGAAATTCAACCTGTTGCCAGCTTGCAATAAATGGTGTAATAGAGCATACAGAAAAAGGGTTTCCACAAAACAAGTGGGTTGCAGATGGGTCCTGTAGTCCAGCATTCAGGGAATGCAAAAATGTAAGTTGAGACTCTTCTTTTGGGTGAATCCCAACCCACTTCAGTTTCTCACCGCCAGAACCATCTTTAATTCTTGCCATGTACTTGTCAGGCAAGCATCAGGAGACATCAGTGGAGAATTAAGACAATATTTACTTATTTGCAGGAGTCAGAACTGGTGTGGGCAGTGAAAGCAAAGGAATTAGAAATGAGGCATGTGTGGTTTGAATTGGGGCATTTTATCAGAGGAGGAAATGTTGGGAGTGGAATAGAGCTAGAAGTGACTCAGGCCCCCTCTCTAGGGGAGGAGGAGGAGGGATCAGTAGGATGGTGTAGGTCTGGAATGCTTTTGGTGGAAGAGTGCAATTACTCAGGCAGAACACACTCCATCAATCCATGGAAGACCTCTTCCAAATCACTAGTTGCTAATCAAACATCCATTCACGTAGTTTAGTGCTTCTTGGCAAACCTCTCAGTTTCTGAACATTTAAGGCAGCATTGTTCAACCTCTTCAGCCTAAAAAACCTCACAAAGGGCTAAGGGACTACAGTCAATACTTGCACTGCTTAGTAAAGGAAGCAGAAACCAAATGCAAGTCTCCTAATGAGAATTCTCCCAATGCAGAGGAGTCTCTAGAGCAGTGGTACTCAAACTGAGTCTCCTGAGCCACAAATGGCTAGTTACTGTGTCTCGTGAGGCACTTTGCAACACATGGTATTAAAACACTGTGTGATTTAATTAACAATCAGTCAGGATGCTTTTATTATGTTATTAACCAATTGTAGTTCATAAAATAATACTTGGTCAGTCATTTTGCTATGAGAATTATATATATGTGTGTGTAAAATAATAGTAAATAGTGAATTCACACTACTGTGACTCTTTTGGGCAATGTTGATCACTAATTTGGCTCCTGTACCACTGAGGTCTGAGTCTCATTTCCCCAGAGGATGTAGAGCCAGCATAGCTGGTTCCTTCACCTTTATCTCTCCCCCCGACCCTGGTTCAGGGGCTGGAGTGCACTGTACTTTGCTAGCCTCAGATGACATATGGTCCCTAGTGGACTTTTGTGCATTAGCACAAGTTAATGTCTCCTCTGGCTGCTTTAATCTGGGCTGGGGAAGAAAGTCGGGAAGTCATAACTGGAGGTTGTTTTTCAGCTTCTCATCTCTCCTCATATGGCAGCCGTTCCATACCCCTAATCATTTTTGTTGCCCTCTTCTGAACCTTTTCCAATTCCAATATATCTTTTTTGAAATGGTGCGACCATATCTGCATGCAGTATTTGAGATGTGAGTGTACCATGGATTTATATAGAGGCAATATATTTTCTGTCTTATTATCTATCCCTAATGATTCCCAACATTCTGTTCAGTTTTTTGATTGCCGCTGCACATTGAGTGGATGTTTTCAGAGAACTATACACAATGATGCCAAGATCTTTCTTGAGTGGTAACAGATAATTTAGACCCCATCATTTTATATGTATAGTTGGGATTAAGTTTTTCAATGTGCATTACTTTGCATTTATCAACATTGAATTTCATCTGCCATTTTGTTACCCAGTCACCCTGTTTTGAGAGATCCTTTTGTAGCTCTTAGCAGTTGCTGTGGACTTAACTATCTTGAGTAGTTTTTGTATCATCTGCAAATTTTGCCACCTCACTGTTCACCCCTTTTTCCAGATCATTTATGAATATGTTGAATAGGACTGGGCCCAGAACAGAGCCCTGGGGGACACCACTATTTACCTCTCTCCATTCTGAAAGCTGACCATTTATTCCTACCCTTTGTTTCTTTTTAGCCAGTTATCAGTCCATCAGAGGACCTTCCCTCTTATCCCATGGCAACTTATTTAGTAGCCTTTGGTGAGGGACCTTGTCGAAGGCTTTCTGAAAATTTAAGTGCACTATATCCATTGGATGCCCCTTGTCCACATGCTTGTCAACCCCCTCAAAGAATGTTAGTGGATGGGTGAGGCATGATTTTCAAATCTGTGTGCCTCTGTTGGAAAATCCCACTAAACCTGCATCTTTAAGTGCCTAAGTACCTTTGACTATCTGGCCCATAGTATCCAGTGCAAAGTGAATTTTGAATTTGATGGCTTTAGGTTTAATTTCTATTATAAAAGTAATAAATGTTAATATATAATGGGCAGTCTTGTCAGGGGCTGACTTTTTTTGTCCACTAATGCACTTGCAGCATACATTGTTAGCTTCAGAATATCAATGATGTTGCCATTTTCCAGTTACGTGGACATGGTATGTCTGTCTTAGTCTGCACTCAAACCTACATCCTTCACTAAGGTGGTTTGGTTGAATCGCTAAACTGGAAAAACCCCAGTTCTGAAATATAATTTTTTTGCATGGATCAGCTAGCAAAGTTGTCTTTTCTGGAACCCTGCTGCTGGACACCTAGTACCTTCTCCTCTTCAATGTGTCTAGTTCACATTATTAAATGGCCCAAAGAGGACTAGAATTGCCATCTAAGGTGAGACGGAGGATGAACTAAGTAAATTAATAAATAAATTGGGGATGATCTGAAAATCAGGACTGCTTAAAAGCTGAAACCGCTGAAAGGACACATTTCCATTTAGCTCGCTGATCCCCTTTGCCATTCTGTGGGAGATGACTGATGGACAGGCTGTGATGATTCTATGTGCTGCATTTTGATTTAACATACGATACAGTGCTTCCCTCTTCATTTCATAATAGTAGTTTTATTTTGCCAACTGAAAATGGCTACAACAGACTAATATGTCAAATACAAGGGGCTGGATTCTTTGCTGGGGTAAATCAGCATAATTCCATTGAAGCTGAGAGATTTACACTAGCTGAGAATCTGACCTCAAATCTTTCGTGCAGCTGAGTTTCCTTGAGAAAACTTGCTTACATTCTGTAACTTCCTTGTGACACTACTGCTTGTTATTAACTTGATATGCACTTTGTAATATAAATTGAATCTTTTAAAGTCCACTATATGATAGACTATTAGGGCAGGTGTTTAATTGTGCTTCATGAATTGTATGCTGAGTGTAAGTACATGCTGTGACCTCTTACATGCTTCAGTTATCTCCAACTGTAAATTGGATATAGCTGTTAGAGAGTAAATGAAACAAGTCTTGTCTAATAATGTTTATAATCGAAAAACAAGTAGAACCTGATTAACTTGATCAGTTAGCAATGTGATAATGGACCAATGAACAAATGTTTATGCTTTCACTGTTTTAGATCAATGCATTTGTGTTCATATGTTAATTAGAAAAAATTAAAATCACTAGAACAGGAAAGTATTATGGCACTTCAGCTTCATTGTGATTACATATGCTAATTGATCTGGTTAAGTGAAGGAATAAATCCTTAATCTTTAATGTCTGCTGAAGTGCTGCTCAGGTCATAATGTGCCAAGTAATTTGACACTAGCATCTTGTTAGGCAAGCCCTAGAAGTAGGACTCTTCATTCTCTGCATATTCTCATTTTTAGTCTTGTATCTCTAAGTTGCTGAATTCAGCCTTTTCTAATGATCATGCTTCTTATTATAACATGTTTGAAAAAAAATGGCTCTGGCTGAGGTGAATTGATCGTAAGGAGTATAACTCCCTATTGGATGGCATGGATGGTCCTGTGGTTAGGGCACAGGAGTGGTGATGGGGCAGTCCTACCATATATTTCCTGTGTGGTCTGCGGTTAGAGCATGAGTCTGGGAACTGGGAGATTGGGATTCCAGTCCTGGCTCTGCTAATGATTTTAGATCAGGGGTGGGCAATCTTTTTGGCCCGAGGGCCACAATGGGGTTGTGGAACTGTATGAAGGGCTGGATAGGGAAGGCTGTGCCTCCTCAAATAGCCTGCCCCCCTGCCCCTTGACCCATCCAACCTCACCATCCCTTGTCCCCTCATTGCCCCCTCCCGAGACCCCCGCCCTCTATTCAACCCCTCTGCTCCCTGTCCCCTGACTGTCCCAAACCCTATCCACACCCCCCCATCTCTGACAGCCCCCCCCCCGGATTCCCACCCCCTATCCAACTGCCCTCTGCTCCTCATCCCTTGACCACTTCCTCCCAGGAACACCCACCCCTAACTGCCCCCCAGGATCCCACCCCCTTATTCACACACACCCCGCTCCCTGTCCCCCGACTGCCCTCCCAACCCCTATCACATCCCTGACACACCCTCTGGGACTCCCACTCCCAACCCTCCCTGTCCCCATCTCCTGACCGCTCTCCGAACCTCTGCCCCATCCAACTACCCCCTCCTCCCTGACTGCTCCCTCCAGGACCTCCCTCCTCCTTTACCTGACCCTCCCCCGCTCTCCGCCCCCTTACTAGCAGCAGGAGCTTGCAGCCACAGCACCCGACCAGAGCCACTGCGTTCTACATGCTGCCCAGCGGGAGCGGCAGGCCAGAGTGCAGCCTGCGCGGTGGTGTGGCTGCGGGGGAGAGGGGAACAGCGGGGGAGGGGACAGGGACTAGGTTCCCTTTTCGGGAGTTCAGGGGCCGTGCAGGACAGTCCCACAGGCCGGATATGGCCCGCGGGCTGTAGTTTGCCCATGTCTGCTTTAGATGATCCCTTTTAATGTTTCCTCTTAGTTTAGGAGACTAAACTAATTATTTGACACAGGCAGAAAATTTGACACAGGCAGTGAGGTGCACTGTGCCAAAGGCCCCCGTTATTGTGAGATATACCCAGATAATCCTGGCAAGTGACCTGCACCCACCTGCTGCAGAGGAAGGTGAAAAAACCCTAAGCTACTCCTAGCTATAGTTTCTTCCCAGGAGTTCACATCACTGGGGGGGAGGGGGCTAACTTCAAAGAAGTTTTCTTTGATGGAGACACAGGTTTCACTTTTTAAATCTACCTTCATAGGCTAATTCAATCCAGCCACATGTTTTCTTTTAAGTTACTATATTAGAAATAAATTGAAGTCTGTTACAGTCCCATGCCTTACTCTCTTGGCATATCTGGTGGATACATTCTGGGTGCATTATTTTTTCTGTTAATAACACAGTCAAAGATTAAACTATAGGCACCAGCATCAGAGGGCACTACTGGAATGGTTAGCCAACATCTGGATGAGTGAGTTTGATCAAGAAAACATTAATCAGAATTCTTTAGCTTGCTTTCTCAGAACTAGACAAAATTGTCAGTTGTGTGTGGGCATTAGTGGTGAGGTGTATTTAACATAAACCTCCACTGCTGTCAAAATCCACTAATTTCCCTGAGTTATAGCATAGTATCAAATTATATATTATTATTTTGACTTTATATTTAGGTTATCGTCTTATCTTTGTGTACGTGTGAAACGATAGTGACTTTATTTCCTTAGAAAGCAAGCTGTAATCGAAGCGGGAAGGTGGGTTGCTTACAGGGAATGAGTCAGTCAAGGGGGGTGTTCATCAAGGGGAAACAAACACAGCAGACCGCCCATACCCTGACCCATGATGAAACTCGTTTTCAAAGCTTCTCTGATGCGTGCCGCTTCCTGGTGTGCTCTTCTAATCGCCCTTGTGCCTGACTGCGCATAATCAGCGGCCAGGTGATTTGCCTCAGCCTCCCACCCCGCCATAAAGATCTCCCCCTTACTGTCTCAGAGATTGTGGAGCACACAGCAAGCAGCAATAACAATGGGGACATTGGCTTGGCTGAGGTCAGAGCAAGTCAGTAATGTGTGCCAGTGCGCCTTTAAATGGCCAAATGCACATTCTACCACCATTCTGCACTTGCTCAGCCTGTAGTTGAACAGCTCCTGACCACTGTCCAGGCTGCCTGTGTATGGCTTCATGAGCCATGGCATCAAGGGGTAGGCTGGGTCCCCCAGGATAACTACAGGCATTTCAACATCCCCAGCTGTTACTTTCTGGTCTGGGAAGTAATTCCCTTGCTGGAGCCGTTTAAACAGAGTAGTGCTCCTGAAGACGCGAGCGTCATGAACCTTTCCTGGCCATCCCTTGTAGATGTTGGTGAAACGTCCCGTGTGATCCACCAGTGCTTGCAGCACCACTGAAAAGTACCCCTTGCGGTTTATGTACTGGGTGCCCTGGTGCTCTGGTGCCAAGATAGGGATATGGTTTCCATCTGTTGCCCCACCACAGTTAGGGAATCCCATTGCAGCAAAGCCATCCACTATGACCTGCACATTTCCTAGAGTCACTACCTTTCGTAGCGGCAGCTTAATGATTGCTTTGGCTACTTGCATCACAGCAGCCCCCACAGTAGATTTTCCCACTCCAAATTGATTCCCGACTGACCAGTAGCTGTCTGGCGTTGCAAGCTTCCAGAGGGCTATTGCCACTCGCTTCTCAACTGTGAGGGCTGCTCTCATCTTGGTATTCTGGCGTTTCAGGGCAGGGAAAAGCAAGTCACAAAGTTCCATGAAAGTGTCCTTACACATGCGAAATTTTCGCAGCCACTGCGAATCGTCCCAAACCTGCAAAACTATGCCGTCCCACCAGTCTGTGCTTGTTTCCTGGGCCCAAAATCGGCGTTCTATGGCTAGAACCTGCCCCATTACCAGCAGGATCTCCAAAGTGCAGGGGCCCGTGGTTTGGGAGAATTCTGAGTCCATGTCCACATCACTCTCATCGCCGCGCTGCCGTAGCTGCCGCCTCCTCGCCTGGTTTTGCAGGTCCCGCTTCAGCATAGACCGCATGAGAATGCGTGAAGTGTTTACAACGTCCACGATTGCAGTCTTGAGCTGAGCAGGGTCCATGCTTGCTGTGCTGTGGTGTTTGCACAGTTCACCCAGGAAAAAAGGCACGAAACGGTTGTCTGCTGCTTTCACGGAGGAAGGGGTGAGGCTGTACCCAGAACCACCCCCGACAATGTTTTTTGCCCCATCAGGCACTGGGATCTCAATCCAGAATTCCAAGGGGCGGGGGAGACTGCGGGAACTATGGGATAGCTACCCACAGTGTAACACTGTGGAAATCGACACTAACGTCGGTACATGGACACGCACTGCCGAATTAATGTGCTTAGTGTGGCCGCGTGCACTCAACTTTATACAATCTGTTTTAAAAAACTGGTTTCTGTAAAATCGGAATAATCCCGTAGTGGAGACGTACCCCTAGATTGGTACTCTAGAGAGGCTAACATCTTCTGTTTATCCACAGAAGAGACACAGCCTAAGTAACTGCTGTTCATGCTTTACCAGGCTTTTCCCGCCAGCATGCCTCTACTGTGACCTGGAAGGCAACATCTCTAGTAGTGAGAGTAGCTCATTCTCCACAGTCAATTCAGTTCTCTTCTGAGATTGATGATAAGGTGAATCACTGTCCACTGGAAATGTGACTAACCCCAAAGATTTAATGGACATTGGGTGATTTTTGAGCTGAGAGCAATAAATTGTGGCACAGAAGGGCAATTCTTCATTTTCAAACTTTAAAAAATACTAAATGTGTAAACAGAGTCGGAGGTTGTGCTTAGAAAAATAATAGGCTTGGGTAACTTAAAATTGGAAAGGAGAGAAAAGCCTGCACAAGCTGCTTAGTAGAGAGGCAGTTAGAGGTAGTTTATGTGTGTCATTTATATATTTGTGCATGTGTTTATAGGACTGCATATACAATTTTTTAAAAAATGATACCTTAGTCACTTTGCCTTTGTTTAATTCCTTTCACAAAGCTTTGTCTATGCTTTGTTTGGTTTTTTTTAAATAAAAATGTGTTTAATGAAAGATTGTAAGCTCTTCGAGGCAGTTCCTGTGTCATGGTCTTTGTACAGCATTTAGCATGATGGGGAGGGTCTCCAGTCCTTTGGGCATAGGTGTAATACAGATAATAATAGTAATCACATGTTGATAAACTAATATCTCTAGCATCACCTCTGCCCACACTAATCTGAACTGACTTTGAACTGGCAACTATTAAGTGAAAGACTCTCTGTATGTAACTGTTACTGCATTTCTTTTTATAGCTGATAAATTATTAAAATGTTCTTACTCCTCTCAGACACATTTAATCAACTTCTGTTAAAAAAAATTAATTAACTTCTAGTTTCTTTTTTAGGTCTTTTCACTTGTATTTTATAATTGCCAGAAGAGGAAACTCTCGAGAGCTGGCTATGTTTCCCTTCTAGGATAGGGCTGCTTTGTGCTATTCCAGGCCTCTTAGGCAGGTCTGTTTACTGGAGAATTTCTCCCAGCTAGGGGATACTCAGGCACCATAGAGCTGATTCTACACCATTCTCCCTGTGACCCTAAGAGCCCTTCAGTGCTGACTGGCAAAAAGGGCTCACTGTCATGTAGCAGCGACTTCTGTCAGGCCTGAGAAACACACTACAGCTAACACATAGTTGTCATGGTATTTATCTATAAAGAATTCAGTGTATGGTATCAAATGAGAACATATCACGTTGGTCATCATCGTTGTGTGATGTATGTAGGGGTAATAATGAAAAAGTTGTACGTATGTACTAAAAATATGCTCAAGCCATATAACCAGGGAGAGTTGGTAAATAAGTTTGTACCAGAGAAAGAAATGTTGATATGCCCATCTGCCTAGGTCTCAAATGTAAATGGAGTAGGGTAAGCCAAAGTCTGTGGGAATTATATTTGCATCTGAAGTCAACAGGAAAAGCAAATCATGTAGGGGATGGGAAAAGGGGCCATGGTGCCAGCGTTCTGGGGAACAACCAACAATACTTTTCAGAGGAGAAAACCAAAAAGTCTTTTTCCCCTATCCATCACTGAGGGAACAATGAGATCAGTCTCTCTTGTATCTCTCTGAAGGGTGGATCCCCAGCCATGGGAGTTGGTGGTAGAGATGGCTTTAGGTGAGAAACTGCCTTAGACAGGACTGTAGCCGGATAAGTTGAATTTTAATTACTAGAAATAGTTATACTTTTGTTTTATTGTTACCATTTTCGGTGTCTATTATCTTTTGCTTATCACTTTTCACTTTTAATAAAATTATTCTTGGTTTTACTATAAATTCATCTTGGGCTGTAATATTATAGGAAAGTATAAATCTTCAGCTGATAGTATTCACACCAGCCTATCTCTTTAGTGGCAGCGTACTTGATACGTTCTGATGTTGTCCAGTGATGGGATGATGCTGCAGAAGAATCCTCTTCCGGAGTCTCAGGGTATTGGGGTGCAATGCAAAGTAAGGGCTGGTTTGGTTAATAAACTGGGGTGTCAGGGAGTTGTCACTCAGTTTAGCACCAGCAAATCTCTCTCACTAAGGCAGTGGCATAACAAGGTGACTTACAGCTCTGAATGCCCAGAGAAAGTGTCACACTCCCTCCTTCCCAGGTGGTGGTGGTGTGGCCAGAGTGTCCCTGTATCCTACCAACCCCTGACGTCTGAAATTGCTCTTGCAGTGGTCAGGTGTTAGCGCTAACACAGATTGGATAGGCTGCTGTTGGTAAACCTGATGCCCAAATGACCCCAGAATAGGAAGTGATAAGGTAACTTAAAGCAACCTTTGTGCCCTGCTGCCTCAGCTATAGCTGTGGATCCAGGGCCCATGTGGTTTTATGTATTGCTATCTCCTTTTGAAGTATTATTCATTAAGGGCCTGATGCTGCTCATCTTTAAAGGAAAGATTCCCTTCCTCCTACCAAAGGATATTGGGACTTTTTGTGTCATGTGCAAGATTTCAGTGTTTGAGATAGTGTAGCAGGAGAGAACCATAAGGAAAGACCACAGCTTTGCAGAGCAAAGAGCATTGCAGTAGGATTTTTAACATTTCAAAGGAAATGAAGGGTATGGGGTTAACTACACTTAAATATGTTAGGGTCACGTAATTACTGTATGATTTCCTTTATTCAAGTCTAAAAGTTAGGAAAAAATGTTTGATAATTGCTATATGTATTAAGTAAATTGACTTTCTGGTGGAATATACATTTTGCTTGCTTTCATTTGCTATTCACATGCTTTCTCTATGTGTTCTTCTGTTTCCATACCATCCAAGATATCTTTCAGATCCTTAACATGCTAAATGCAATGAGTATGATCAGCCCAGTAAAAATGACAGAAGTTGATATTTCTTCAGACATAAAAACCAGTTGTAGTTTTAGAGAACAGAGGGGCAGCTGGGGAGAATTAATCTGAAATTGTCAAGTTTAAATAAGCTGCCAAATTCTGGCCAGGATAGTAATAGAAAACATGAGGGATTGTTATCAACCATGACATCTTATTAAAACGTGTGCAGTGGGATGTTCTGCACTAATCAGATATCAAGTTAGAATTTGAGTTATGAAAGGATGTTTTTCAACAAAGCAAAGCAAAATCTACATTTTAAAATACTTTTCTGAATAGTTATCAGTGTTGTCACTTATAAAATATCACCATTCTTCTGCTTAACCTGTCAGTATCTTATTCTTAATTCATTTTTGCCCTGTTTGGTCCCAGACAACTCCGCATGGAATCTGTTCAATCCACTGATGCCATCCAAAGCCTATACCATGGAGACTTGCTCTATTTTGGGATAAGGACATAGGGTTGGTTGTGAGTGGGTTACTCTAGTTTTCAACCTTATATTCTTTCTATGCTGAGGTTCTCTTTTATCCATTTGTTTATTTAATGATGATCCAACTCAGCAAGGTTCTTAAGCAAGTGTCACTTTTTACATATGTGAATACTTCGATTGAAGTCAATGGAACTACTTACATGCTTAAAGTTAAGCCTGTGCTGAAGTCCCTTGCTGATTACAGAATCTAAGCAAGGAAAAAAAAATTCTCTGGTTGTAGTTTAAAAAAATTAACCCCTTCCCTCTGCTTATAACCAACTAGCAGAGAAGCAAATTAATAATCTTACTGGCTTTTGGATTCTTATCTTTCCCACACGCTGCCACCATGCCAAGTATAATTCCCAAATCTGGATCTTAGCGTCCAGGATATGGGTACTAGCATAAAGTCCTCTAAGCTTAATTACCAGCTTAGATTCTGTAGTGCTGCCACCAATCAGGAATTTTTAGGGCCTGATACCCTCTGGTCCCCCCAAAACCTTCCCAGGGAACCCCAAGACCCCAGATTCCTTGAGTCTCACAACAAAGGGAAACCATTCCCTCCCACCTCTTTACCTCCTCCCAGATCTTTCCTGCCTGGGTACACTAGGAGATACCGTGAATCAATTCCTTGAAACACAACACAGAGAGATCAAGTTTCTCTCTCCCCCTCACCCAGAGGCAATACAAATTAAGCTTTCCCTCCTTGCTTCCCACCAATTCCCTGGTATATACAGACTCAATTTCTTTGAGCCTTAATTAGGAGAGAAAAATCAACAGGTCTTAAAAGCAAAACTTTTAATAAAAAAAGAAAAAAAGTAAAAGGTTTATCTCTGCACTTTAGATGGTAAACAGTTACAGGGTCTTTCAACTTATAAACAATAGAAAGAAACTGTCTCCAGCAAGTACACATATGCAAATAAGAAAACAAATTAAAAGACTATAACCGCCTTTTTTCTTACTCACAATTCTGAATAGATAAGAGACTGTAGCAGGAAGATTGGCAGAAACCTATTTGCACCTCTAGTCCCGTCCAGGACCCAGAGAGAACAAAGCCAAACCCCAAACCCACAAACAAAGGCTTCCCTCCACGAGATGTGAAAGTATCTTGACTCCTGATTGGTCCTCTGGTCAGGTGTTTGCAGGTCACTGTTTGTTAACCCTTTATAGGTGAAAGAGCCATTAACCCTTAGCTATCTGTTTATGACACAGGGGAATGATCCTAGTCTGTGTCTGGAGCACCAAGATGCTAGCACAATATAAATCATTAATAATTTTGAAAATGTGTATCATAGCAATTGTAGTTTAATATTTCAACTGCACTAAATTATAAGCTGCCCACTATAATGGAATGAAAACTCTATATTAAATTGAATGTGTTGAATTGCTAGTCTTTCCTCAAACTGAAACCTTAACTGCTCAGCAGGATTGTCTGGTTATGTGGACTATCTCCTCAGGCCCTACGCTACCAGCACTCTCAGCTATCTTTGAGACACCACTGACTTCCTGAGGGAACTACAGTCCATTAGTGATCTTCCAGAAAACACCATCCTAGCCACTATGGATGTAGAAGGTCTCTACGCCAACATTCCACACAAAGATGGACTACAAGCTGTCAGGAACTGTATCCACGACAATGTCATGGCAAACCTGGGGGCTGAACTTCGTGACTCTGTCCTTATCCACAACTATTTCAGATTTGGGGACAATTGATACCTTCAAGTTAGCGGGACTGCTATGAGTACTTGCATGGCCCCACAATATGCCAACATTTTTATGGCTGACTTAGAACAACGCCTCCTCAGCTCTCGTCCCTGTCATAAACAGATAGCTAAGGGTTAATGTCTCTTTCACCTGAAACACCTGACCAGAGAACCAATCAGGAAACCGGATTTTTTCAACTTTGGGTGGAGGGAAGTGTGTGTCTGAGTCTTTTGTGTCTGTCTGCCTGCTGTCTCTAAGCTTTGGAGAAGTAGTTCTATTTTCTAATCTTCTGTTTCTAAGTGTAAGGACAAAGAGATCAGATAGTAAGTTATATGGTTTCTTTTTTTTGGTATTTGCATGAATATAAGTGCTGGAGTGCTTTAATTTGTATTCTTTTTGAATAAGGCTGTTTATTCAATATTCTTTTAAGAAATTGCCCTGTATTGTGTCATCTTAATACAGAGAGAACATTTGTATTTTTTCTTTCTTTTTTATATAAAGCTTTCTTTTAAGACCTGTTGGAGTTTTTCTTTACTTCAGGGAAATTGAGTCTGTACTCACCAGGGAATTGGTGGGAGGAAGAAATCAGGGGAGGTCTGTGTGTGTTGAATTGGCTAGCCTGATTTTGCATTCCCTCTGGGGAATAGGAAAGTCCTTTTTGTTCCAGGATTGGGAACGGAGAGGGGGAATCACTCTGCGTAGTTTCACAGAACTTGTGTCTGTGTATCTCTCCAGGAGCACCTGGAGGGGGGAAGGGAAACAGGATTATTTCCCTTTGTTGTGAGACTCAAGGGATTTGGGTCTTGGGGTCCCCAGGGAAGGTTTTTCAGGGGGACCAGAGTGCCCCAAAACACTCTAATTTTTTGGGTGGTGGCAGCAAGTACCAGGTCCAAGCTGGTAACTAAGCTTGGAGGCTTTCATGCTAACCCCCATATTTTGGACGCTAAGGTCCAAATCTGGGAATAAGGTTATAACAGTCCCCTAGCGTCCCTACTCTACTGGCACTACAAGGAGGGGGAGGGATAGCTCAGTGGTTTGAGCATTGGCCTGCTAAACCCAATCCTTGAAGGGGCCCCTTAGGGATCTGGGGCAAAATCAGTACTCGGTCCTGCTAGTGAGGCAGGTGACTGAACTCAGTGACCTTTCAGGGTCTCTTCCAGTTCTATGAGATAGGTATCTGGACCCATGGGAAGGAGGCCCTTGAGGAATTCCACCAGGATTTCAACAATTTCCGCTCCACCATTAACCTCAGCTTGGACCAGTCCACACAAGCGATCCACTTCCAGGATGCTACAGTGCAAATAAGCTATGGTCGCATATACACCACCCTATACCGGAAACCTTCTGACCCCTATACTTACCTACATGCCTCCAGCTTTCGTCCAGACCACATCACACAATCCATTGTCTACAACCAAGCTCTAAGATACAACTGCATTTGCTCCAATCCCTCAGACAGAGACAAACACTTACAGGATCTCTATCAAGCATTCTTAAAACTATAATACCCACCTGGTGAAATGAAGAGACAGATTAACAGAGCCAGAAGTCACCCACTACAGGACTTGCCTAACAAAAAAAAGTAACAGAACACCACTAATCGTCACCTATAGCCCCCAACTAAAAACTCTCCAGCGCATCATCAAGGATCTACAACCTATCCTGAAGGACTAAACCTCACTCTCACAGACCTTGGGAGGCAGGCCAATCCTCGCTTACAGACAGCCCCCAACCTGAAGCAAAAACTCACCAGCAACTACACACCACACCACAGAAACACTAATCCAGAACCAATCCCTGCAACAAACCTCGTTGCCAAATCTATTCAGTGGACACCATCATAGGACCTAACCACATCAGCCACACCATCAGGGGCTCATTCACCTGCACATCTACCAATGTGATATATGCCATTATGTCCCAGCAACCCTCTGTGCCATGTCCATTGGCGAAACTGGATAGTCTCCACGAAAAAGAATAAATGAACACAAATCTCAGACATCAAGAATTGCAATATTCAAAAACTAGTAGGAGAACACTTCAGTCTCCGTGGACACTCAATAGCAGATTTTAAAGTGGTAATTCTTTAACAAAAAAACTTCAAAAATAGACTGCAATGAGAAACTGCAGAACTGGAATTAATTTGGAAACTGGGCTGAATAAAGACTGGGAGTGGATGGGTCACTACAAAAAGTAATTTTCCCCTCTGCTAATATTCACACCTTCTTGTCAGCTGTTGGAAATGGGCCACCTTGATTTCATTGGCCTCATTAGCACCACAAAAGTAATTTTCCCTCCCTTGGCATTCACCCCTTCTCAACAGCTGACAAGAATAGGCCACTGCCACCCTAATTGAATTGGCTCATTAGCACTGACCCCCTGTCAATAACCTAGTCCCAGATTTGGATCTTAGCGTCCAAAATATGGGGGTTAGCATGAAAACCTCCAAGCTTAGTTACCAGCTTGGACCTGGTACTGCTGCCACCACCCAAAAAATTAGTGTTTTGGGGCACTCTGGTCCCCACAAAAACCTTCCCTGGGGACCCCAAGACCCAAACCCTTGAGTCTCACAACAAAGGGAAATAAATCTTTTCCCTTCCCCCCTCCAGGTACTCCTGGAGAGATACACAGAAGCAACCTCCGTGAATCTAAGCAGAGGGAGTCCACCCTCTCTAATTCCAGTCCTGGAAACAAAAGCACTTCCCTCTTCACCCAGAGGGAATGCAAAGTCAGGCTAGTAAATCTAACACACACAGACCTCCCCCTGACTTCTTCCTCCCACCAGTTCCCTGGTGAGCTGCAGACCCAATTCCCTGAAGTTCCCCACTAAAGAAAACTCCAACAGGTCTTAAAAGAAAGCTTTATATAAAAAGAAAGAGAGAAAAATACATACAAATGGTCTCTCTGTATTAAGGTGACAAATACAGGGTCAATTGCTTAAAAGAAATATGAATAAACAGCCTTATTCAAAAAGAATACAATTCAAAGCACTCGAGCAACTATAGACATGTAAATACAAAAACAACAAACCCTTTTTGTACTCACAACTTGGAAACAGAAGATTAGAAAGCAGGAAATAGAAATCACTCCTCATCCGAGAGAGCATACAGGCAGACAGCAGAACCAAGAACAAAGGACACACACACAACAAACCCTCCACCCAGATTTGAAAAAGTCTTGTTTCCTGAGTGGTCCTCTGGTCAGGTGGTTCAGATTACTTCTTTCCAGGTGAAAGAGACGTTAACCCTTAGCTATCTGTTTATGACACCCCCTTCTTGGTAAAGCAACTCCCATCTTTTCATGTGCTATAATATATATTCTGGTTACTGTTTTTTTCACTCCATACATCTGATTAAGTGGCTTTTAGCCCATGAAAGCTTATGCCCAAATAAATTTTGTTAGTCTCTAAGATGCCACAAGAACTCCTTATTGCCTTAACTGCTCAGACGATCTCTAGTTGGCTTGATTGACTGCTGTCGTTTTGCCATAATAGTTCTGATACCACATTGTTGCATCAAGCAGCTTGACTTGTTTGGAAATGGGTAAAACATCCAGCATACTGCTGTATCTCTGAAATCCATTAACTAAATGAGGCATTGGATATGGAACATATATGTGAAGACGTCCCAGCCTTATCTGTGTGATCAGGATTAATGATGATATAATGAATGGCGGCATCCATATATAGTAGCTTTCCTCTAGAAGGAATTTCTAAGTTCTTAAAAGTCTAGGTCATATTTAGGCCTGGTGTAATTAGGGACAAATTCCATTGGGGGTAAAGCCAAACTTGGCCCTCTATCTTTTATAATACTTTATTTTACCTATCGCTGAAATGCAGTCATCTCTGGGATGGAGTATCATTCTGTACCATCAATGCAAGGCAACACATTTTAAGAGGTGCAGCGAAGAAAAATGTCCTGTTGAAATTTACAGATGGAACATAATCACCAATGCTGGAATTTGGCAAGGGCATCAAGGTTAGTAAAGAGCAGAAAATATCAGTAGTTGTCCTAATGCACTGAATATGAAATAGGTCACTGAAGTTTAGATGCAATGATTCTAGTATTTTGGTATGTGATTAGGGTTCAGTAAAAAAATTTGCGTACCCCTGCCTACCACTAACCAAGTACTATACAAATATGCATTTTTTCATAGAAGGAAAAAATATAGTTAAAATATTATGGGGATCCCCTAGTATCTCTTAGTGATTTGCTTATGTCACTGGTGCTTTACTTGTATTTACCACCTCTCACCCATGGTTCCTAAACTCTTATGGAAGACACTAGTATACTTAGCAATTGGTACAGAATAGGAGACCCTAATAAATAATGTTTGACTGTCATATTCAAAGCCTTTTGATTTTATTTTTCAAGTGCTATGTTAAATAATTCATTTAATTAGTGTAATGAATAAGCTCCAGTGAGCCCTCTAAATGTGCATTGAATATGAGAGATTCTGAAATACAATGTATCATTTTGATTTATAGTACTGGGGCCAGAGAGACTGCACCTGAGCAGCACTTGATGAAGCTGAGGAGGGGGGAGTGGTTAAAGGTGGTTTCAGACCTCCTTTATTCTTCCCCTTCCTGGGACCTAGCCCTAGATCTCTCTTATTTTGTTTGAAGTGTTTGATTTTTGTCCATAGATTGTATTGAAAGATGTTAACAGCTCAGGGCATATGTGGTCCTCCATCCTTTGTGTTTAGCAGACTTCCAGTTCAATTTGCTCGCACTCTCTAGAGAAGGTACAAAGTTTATTTATTTAGGAGCAGTGTATTCAAATTAATCAGGCATTTTTGGCCTGATGGATAAGATCAAGCAGAATTAAATCTAATAAATCTTCAATCCACGATTAATGATGGTATAATGAATGACGGCATCCATATATAGCAGCTTTCCTCTAGAAGAAATTTCTAAGTTCCTCAATGATCTACTAATAGTTAATTATTTTCAATCTCTTAAGTACTACAGTCTTCAAAAACACAGGGTCCAAATTCTGTACAAGCCCGATGAACTGTGTCTGCACAAAAGATCATGGGATCTAGAAATTGCAGAACATTATCAGATTGAAATTCTGCATATAGTAAAGTTAATATATCTTCTCTCAAGAAACTTGTCAAGTAATTCATCTAGTCTCAGAAAAAATAGAGTACAAGTGAAGTTTGTGATTTTACGCAGAGTAGTGTGCAGAAAGTGTTCTTTTTTTGCACATTTGGATTTCGTTGTAGCAGTGACTGAACTTTAATCCAGGAGAGAGAAGATTTGCTGAGGTAGTACAGGAGATGGACAGTTTTAAGCTAACTGAATTTTAGTCATTTTGTCCACAAGAAGGAAAAACTGCTGATCTTGATGGGAGCAGAGAACTGTGTTATTTGACTAGTCCATGTCAAGACAAGATATCCATGCTGTAGTGTATAGGAATTTGGGTAGTATTGCTTTTAATAGTCTGGCATCCCACTAGTGGACCTCTGCTGTTTTCTATTGCAGAAGAGCTCCCAAACTATTTAAAGCAGTACTACCCAATTCCTTAACACTACACATTTGCACAGCAAATAACATTTCTGTGAAATTCCCAAATTTGGCAAAGTTTTCAGTAATTTCAGGTATGTGGATGTTCTCCATGTGAGGAAAGTAATGGTAATATTTGCCAGGATTTTCAAAAATTGGTGCCTAATATTAGGCTTCTAAGTTCATATTTAGGCACCTAGAGAAGTGGCCTGATTTCCAAATCATTGCTGCTCCCACTAGATTCACTACTTAGCAACTTTTGAAAATCAGGTCACAAGATGTATTAGACACATTGATTTTTTTTTAACTATATAATACTTGTATAAAGGTGCCTTTACAAACCATGATTAGTGCACTGTAGAGGGTGAAGTTATTTCTGTTCAGAAGAGAGATCTTTAGAATTAAAGAACATCAAAGTTGATAGTGCTATTGTCTAGTTAGAGCTAAGGTCTCATTTCAATTTATAATCACTAACATTTTAAAACCATTATTTTTCAATCCATTCTGAGAAACCTTCTAAAGGGATTATTTTGGGGGGCATTTATAGGGTTGGTCTGAGAAGCATATTTTATTCAGTGTGGAACAGACAGAAGAAAAAAATACACCACTCAAAATTCTCCCAATGAAAGGGCTATATTGTAAAATCCGATGTTTTCTCTAGCCTTTTACTTATGAGGCATTTCTGAGCCTGAAAAGGCACTGAACACTTGATTGCAGTGGGGTCAAGGTCACATAGCACATCCCAAGAGGCTTTAAGTATCATTCAGTGTTTTTCTCAACAGGGAGACTGAGATAATATTAGGCGGAAGCTCTAACTTGCTGTTGCCATTTGATCAAAAGAAGTCAGCAACACTTATATTGTGAAGATATACAAAGTGGTAAACTTTAGCATAGTTTCACAATTGATTTAGTCTAACTTGACATGCTTTCCAGACAAGAGCCTACAGTACTTGTACTTTATTACATAAGGATACTGAATTATCCTGTTCACATTTTAGCAGATGTAGTAGCTGAATAAGGTTTGAAGCCCTTTGATTCTGCTAGTGGAATTTGGCACCCGATATGTGCTATGGATGTAATGCTGACAATCTGTATTCAGGCGCAGAAGCAGAATTTATGCACTTGTGAACTGAACAATTCACAGAAAAATGACGGCTCCCATACAGAGTTTTAAGGTTGTATGCATTGAATTATCAGCAAAATCTACAAAGAAAAGAAATACTTGAAACTTTTAAATATTTTTTTTCAAAGTGCTTTCCCCATAGTATATACATCTCTACCCTGATATAACACGACCTGATATAACACAAATTCGGATATAACGCAGTAAAGCAGCGCTCCAGGGCGGCAGGGCTGCGCACTCCAGCGGATCAAAGCAAGTTCGATATAACGCAGTTTCACCTATAACACGGTAAGATTTTTTTGCTCCCGAGGACAGCGTGTTATTGGGGTAGAGGTGTAATAAGTTATTGAGCACTCATCTTTGGTCAGCAGTCACTTTTGTTATTGCTGTTATACCGTCATTAATCTTGTGATAAGTCTCCTTTGTCTTTGTAACTATAAATAAAAGCTTGCCATATAAAATTGAAGCCATACAGCTTGCCCAGAAGGACCGGGGACACCTTTTATAAGGTCTGCTTTAATAAATAGGGATTTTATTTTAATTAACAATACTGCAGTTTATTAAAAAAAAAAAAATTCCCTTCCCCATCCAAAAGTTGACAGCATAAATTCTAATGTGTTTGTTTTGTCTGCTTATATGGCCCATGTTACTGTGGTTACTGGTTTAAAAAAAATCGTACTTCCAATGATGATATTTAAAATATGGTGATGACTTTAAAAAGTGACTGTAAACATGTCACCTTATTAGAACACACATTTACTCCTTTTTGTCTTCTCGGAGCTGATCTGCTTAGTTTACTGACAGAAACAAGTTTGTTTAGTTTTGTTAACTACCATCACCATTGCACAACTGTGCAGGAGCCAGCTGTATTCTATTTCATCTCATGCATTTTCAGCAAAATCAGTAGCTAAATCCTGATTCCAGGATCTTTGTTGGGTGGTGTGGAAGAAACCCTTCCCCTTCCACAGTGGTGATTCATGATGGAGTGCGAAGTAGGAAGAGTACAGCATGATTTTTCAGATACCAGGCTGAGAATTCAGAGATGATATTTAGAAAAATGTCTGCTCTGGTGTTTAAACTGCTCAAGTTCTACATGAGTCGTGGGAGAATAACTGTGGGATATTAACATGTCTGACGTTGCCTCAAGGAACATGAACTGATTTACTGCTGATCGACTGTGCACATGTGTTCTGGATTTGATCTAGTCTCCTGCCAATAAGTTAACTTAAATGACCTAATTGAACAAATTTTTCATGTGACTGTGTGTGTGCTATTTTTAAATTTGTTGCTAATTAGGAAGAAGCCAAAACTATCACAAACTTTGATGGTTTAGATCAGGGGTAGGCAACCTATGGCACGCATGCCGATTTTCAGTGGCACTCACACTGCCCAAGTCCTGGCCACCGGTCCAGGGGGCTCTACATTTTAATTTAATTTTAAAAGATGCTTCTTAAACATTTAAAAAACCTTATTTACTTTACATACAACAATAGCTGATTATATATTGTAGACTTATATAGAGAGACCTTCTAAAAATGTTAAAATGTATGACTGGCACGCAAAACATTGAATTCGAGTGAATAAATGAATACTTGGCACACTGCTTCTGAAAGGTTCCCAACCCCTGGTTTAGATATAATGGAATCCACATCCAAAGAACACTTGACTATTTTTTCCCCAGACCCTCAGCCCATTAGTAATTTTTCATGTCCAAAGACTTTCTAGATGGAGCAAACACTGTCAAAGGGGTTTTATATTCCGTATAAAAATTCATTATATTTGTACATTACTATGAAAATATTTATTTGTGCAATTATCTGATTTCAATAAAAGCTAATGGAGCACTCACGACCTCCAGACAGCTTAGTATGAAATTGTATTTGCTATAATCATCCCATGAGCAGGGAAGTGTGAAATATACTCAATGCATGGTTTACCTCTTTGACAATATATTTTTGGCTTATGGGAACAAGGAAGCCTAGTGTAGTGGAAAATTATTGCATCTGTTGAGCAAGCATGCTTGAATTTTATTCATGTGCTGTGTCCCAATCCTGCAATGAGATCTGCTGTAGTGGATCTTGTGCCCCTGATGAATCTTGTTAACTTTAACATAATCTTACCACTCTTCCTATGCTCAGCCATTGTGATAATCTTTAACTACGTGAACATATAACACAATATAACACTATCAACTTTCTTCTAAAACCTTAGCTATATATTTATTTGCAGAGTCTGCTAATTTAACAGGGTAGTCTTACCAATAATTTATTTAATATTTTGTTTTGCTGTATTCAGAGATTAGGTGTTGAAGATGCTAGTTTGATTTCCTCCCCCCATATCCTAGCAAAAATTTCATCCATCAAAATAAAATTAATTTTTTTACCACATCTTTATTTTTTCTTCTGTGTAGGTGAAGATAGATTAGCTACAAATATTTATTGAGCCAGTGGCAATGATTCCCAGCCCAAAGAGGTTTGATTCCATATATTATTCTCTCAGGTTTTTAGGCTGCACACTCACTGTGGTATCTAAGAACCGACAAATATATTTATACATAATTGGCAGCCATGTTTTTAATGGTAACAATCCCATTTGTTTGTGGTATGAATGGTTGTAATATTTGCTAAAAAATGAGATGTGAATGTAAGGGTTGATATTTCTATGTCATTTGAGGAAAGCTCAGTTAGTAGAAGACTAATTTCTATGAGCATGTTTCAACTACAACTCTTAGAAAGTGTGTCTTGATGTTAACTTTGCAGGTATAGAAGGCCATATTATTCCAAAGTATAATGTTGAACAGTGAGTAGATAGAATTTCACTTAATGACCTTTCCTTAAAACAAAGGACAGTTTCAAGAAGACAAATGAGGAAGCAAACACTATACAACAGAGTTTCTGTACTGTATAATGTGCCAGACAAATGGTTTGTTATGCAGAATGCACACAGTATATATAAGCTAAACCTCATTACTCACCCAGAAAAGTCTATGTGCTATATCAAAGTTTTCTATGTCCTATGTCATTTAGGCAGTCAGACTAGATTATCATAATGGTTCCAGTCTCTTTTTAAATTCAGTGAATTTTGAAAAGGGCTTTTTCAGGCCTTTTTTCTGACCATCTGAACTGAAATTGTTTTCTTCTACTTCCTCCTTGGATGATGATGATCCATGTCCAACCAGCGGCAAGTTTGATTCTGAGTTAATCAAGCTGGAGTGAGATAGGGAGACCTCAATGTGCTAGTTTTCATGGAGTTAATAGGAGACAACATGATCTATCGGGTACTGAACTGAGAGTCCTGAGATTGTATTCCAGAGTCTGCTACTTACCATGGATGAGCTGCTTCACCATTCTGTCCCATCAGTCTGTTTTGCCTGTTTCAATTGTAAACTCTTTGGTGCAGGAACTGTTTGCTACATTATTCTGTTCAGAGAACTGGTTTAAGAGTTCTTTTGCAGGTATATTCCTCTAGGATGGATTGCCAGTATATTCTACCAGTATATCTATACTGGCAAACCACAGTAAATATAGACAAGACCTCAGACAGCAAAGTAGGGAAATTTCCCTTTCAGTCTTTGCACTTTCATCAAAAAACTTTTTTTAGTTTTCTGGTTGAATATAGTTGTTGGTTTGTTTTTTAAAAAAATCTTGTAATGGGACTAGATCCACAGTTTGATGAAAATATTTGTGGTAGATATTAGACATGTTGATAATGCCTTAGTAGGAGATGAAAAATATTATGAAGACCTCAGAGCTGGTGAGCTTCTTCTCAAAAAAGCAGTAACCGACTCTCAGAATATATTTAAAGTTTGCATAGCTAAACTTCATCTCCTTGCCTCTTGAATAAAAATAGCAATTGGAAGCTAGTAGTTTGTGTCTTCAGTGACACTCTGTTAACTTTTTTGTAAATTTTGTGTAATTATGCTAGTCTTGTCATGGTAACAATCGGAAACAAAGCATTGGCAGTGATGGGCTGCACTTGATATGCAAGGACTAAATTGCTAAGGTATGTGTGTGGATAAAAGAGCTGAGTATGCTTAAATGAAGCATAGTGATTATTTTCACAGCAGAAGGTGGAACAATAATCTGAAGGAATAGGTAGTTAAGTGGACACCTGTGCAGCTGAAAACTAGGAAAGAAGCCTGAATTCTCCATTTGTTTTTTATTTCACTGTCATTTCAGAAATATTATAATCCATTATGAGCTCATACTGTAGTAAAATTTTTGTATTGCTTACTTCAATATAGAATGTCCCAATATACTGTTAAATGAGTCTCTCATATCTTAGCTGTGGTAAAATGGCTATTTCAATTCCCAATGAAAAGATTCTTTTAGGTTTCTTTATAAGACAGGAAGCAATGAGTAATTTGTACCAGTGCTGTATTCATAGAATCATAGGACTGGAAGAGATCTCAAGAAGTCATCTAGTCCAGTTCCCTGCACTCAAGGCAGCACTAAGTATTTTCTAGACCATTCCTGACAGGTATTTGTCTAACCGCTCTTAAAAATCTCCAATGATGGAGATTCCACAACCTCTCTAAGCAATTTATTCCAGTGTTTAACCACCCTGATGGGAAGTTTTTCCTAATGTCCACCTAAACCTCACTTGCTGCAATTTAAGTCCATTGCTTCTTGTCTGATCCTTAGAGGTTAAGAGGAAACAATTTTTCTTCCTCCTCCTTGTAACCTTTAATGTACTATAAAGCTGTTATCTCCCCTCTCAGTCTTCTCTTTTCCAGACTAGACAAACCCAGTTTTTTCAATCTTCCCTCATAGATCATGTTTTCTAGACCTTTAATCATTTTTGTTGTTCTTCTCTGGACTTTCTCCAATTTGTCCACATCTTTCCTGAAATGTGGCACCCAGAACTGGACACAATACTCCAGTTAAGGCTAATCAGTGAAGAGGAGAGTGGAAAAATGACTTCTTGTGTCTTGCTTACAACACTCTTGCTAATACATCCCAGAAGGATGTTCGCTTTTTTTGCAACAGTGTTACACTGTTGACTCATATTTAGCTTGTGGTCCACTATGACCCCCAGATCCCTTTCCTCAGTACTCCTTCCCAGGTAGTTATTTCCTGTTTTTGTATTGTCTTATTAAATATGATTTCAGTCACTCAATGAATAGATATATATGTCTTTGCGCGGAGTAAAAATGAGAGACATTTTCAGGGTGATATTTGGACTTCAGTCTTCAGTTTTATCAATAACACATATACTATCATGTTTACTAAAAAGATGACATGAAACATTTTGCCTATCACAGCACAGACTTTAACCCAGAAGGAGTATATTTTAAGAACATGACCACATGGAGATTATAAAATGTGACGTATCCGATGTGTTCTTCTTGCATATATTAGTTGGAATCATTAACCCACATGCATTTGCAATATGTTGTATTGCTGTAGCAACTTGGGAGCCCTAATCAAAAACCAGGACCCCATTGTTCTAGGCACTGTATAAACACAACAAAAAGATGAACCCTGAGCTAAAGATCTTACAACCTAAGTATAAAACGAGGTCCAACAGATGGATGCAGACAGATGGGGGAGTATAAGGAAACAGACAGAATTGGTCAGCATGATAGACAGTGGTCTCAGCACACCAATGATTGTCAAGTTCTTTGTACATATCACAGAAAATGAGAGTTCTAAGGAGAGTTTGAAGGAGGAAAGTGAGGTAGCTTTGTGGATATTAACTGGACCTGCTCTCAAGTGTGAGAGGCATCATGGGAGAAAGCACAAAGGTGCTTGTTCAAAAATTTAACAAGTGGAAGTTGGAGGCTGGCATTGTGGACTAAAGGGAGGTGGGAGTTGACACCTCAATAGCAGATGAGTGTGTAGAGTTCCGATGTGAAGGGCCTTGAAATGAAGAAAAATAGCTTATGTTCATGATAAAGAAGGGGGACCCAGAGGAGGGATGCAAAGAGAGGGTTGACATGGTCAAAGAAACTGGTTAGGAAAATGATATTTGTAGCGCATTCTGAATGGCTGAGAGTGGGACAAGACTGCTTTTCTCAAGGCCAGAGAGAGAGATGTTGCAGTAAATGAGACATGAGTTGATAAGACCATGGATGAGAGTTTCAGCTGTGTGGATGGATAAGTAAGGATGTAGAGATGTTATGCAGAAACAATTGGTAAGATTTAGACATAGCCTAGATGTAAGGATACAGAGAGAAGTCTGAGTCAAAAATGCCACTCAGATCATGGGCCTCAGTGGCAAGCAGGATGATCACAGTAGTTGGAGGAAACAGGAAGTTTTAAGAGCTGTTTTAACCATGCTGAGCTTGAGCTGACGGCTGGATCCACAAGAAGACATCAGAGAGACAGGCCCTGATTTTAGTTTAGGGTACGTCTATACTACCTGCTGGATCGGCAGGCAATGTTCGATGTATTGGGGATCGATTTATCACATCTCGTCTGGATGTGAAAAATCGATCCCTGAATCGACACCTGTACACCACCTCAGCAGGAGGAGTAAGCAGATTCGACGGGAGAGCCGCGGCGGTCGACTCACCACCGTGAGGACAGCCAGGTCAGTTGAACTAAGATACTTCGACTTCATCTGCATGAATAGCATAGGTGAAGTTGCGTATCTTAGTTTGAAACACACACACACACGCCAATGTAGCCCAGGCCCAAATCAGAAAGAGAAAGTTGGGAGAAAAAAGTACGTCTGGGAATCATCTACATAGAGATAGTAATTGAATTTGCGTTTGCAGATGAGATTACCCACAGATAAGGTGTTGAGGGAGAAGAGAAGAGAACCAATGGCAAAATCCTCAAGAATCCACAGAAAGAGGTAGGGGGCTTGAGGAAGATTCTCCAAAGGACACACTGAATGAGTAATTAGAGAGATACGGGGGAAATCAGGAGAGGACAGAGGCACATAAGAGAAAAGAGGCCAAGATTTCAAGAAGAACATGGTAGGTGGTGGCAAGACCAGCTGATGGGCCAAGGAGGATGAGGATGGAGTACTGCTTCTGAGCTTTGGTAAGGAAGGGTTCTTTAGAGACTTTAGTGAAAGCAGTTTCAGTGGAGTGCAAGGGGTGAAAGCCAGATGGAAGAGGTTCTAGGATGGAATACTGTATATGTACCTTTGTCTTAGAGTGCTGTTTGTAGTCATCATGTGTATTTCTCTGAATGGGCCTAATTGTCTTTTTTACAGTGATGTATCTCCAATGACATAATTGTAAATGAAAGAAGAAACAGCCCATTATTCATTCCTCCATCAGTGGTGCTGTGCCATCTTTTAACTTTTTTAGACTTGGTACTATTTCTGCCTGAGAATTCCATTTTTGTATTATTCTTACATAAAATGCAGTTCTTCCCAGTCTTCAGTTTATCCCTGTTGACATAACCTTATTCCCAGATTTGGACCTTAGCGTCCAAAATATGGGGGTTAGCATGGAAGCCTCCAAGCTTAGTTACCAGCTTGGACCTGGTACTTGCTGCCACCACCCAAAAAATTAGAGTGTTTTGGGGCACTCTGGTCCCCCTGAAAAACCTTCCCTGGGGACCCCAAGACTCAAATCCCTTGAGTCTCACAACAAAGGGAAATAATCCTGTTTCCCTTCCCCCCTCCAGGTGCTCCTGGAGAGATACACAGACACAAGCTCTGTGAAACTACGCAGAGTGATTCCCCCTCTCCGTTCCCAATCCTGGAACAAAAGCACTTTCCTCTTTACCCAGAGGAAATGCCAAATCAGGCTAGCAATCCAACACACAGCTCTCCCCTGATTTCTTCCTCCCACCAATTCCCTGGTGAGTACAGACTCAATTTCCCTGAAGTAAAGAAAAACTCCAACAGGTCTTAAAAGAAAGCTTTATATAAAAAGAAAGAAAAAATACAAATGTTCTCTCTGTATTAAGATGATACAACACAGGGTCAATTGCTTAAAAGAATATTGAATAAACAGCCTTATTCAAAAAGAATACAAATTAAAGCACTCCAGCACTTACATTCATGCAAATACCAAAGAAAAGAAACCATAGAACTTACTATCTGATCTCTTTGTCCTTACACTTAGAAACAGAAGACTAGAAAATAAAAAGTACTTCTCCAAAGCTCAGAGAAGCCGGCAGACAGACAAAAGACCCAGAGACACACTTCCCTCCACCCAAAGTTGAAAAAATCCAGTTTCCTGATTGGTTCTCTGGTCAGGTGTTTCAGGTGAAAGAGACATTAACCCTTAGCTATCTGTTTATGACACGCCCCCCAAATTGCAGACAGTGGGGAAGCTCACTGGCGGCAATTTCCTTCTAGAACTTGAAAATAAACAGATTAATACAACACATGCACCTTTACATATACTACTAAGTATATAACTAACAGACTTTTACATGTTAAGAACACTTTTTAACTACTGGATTCTGGGAAACTGTCACGGGAGAGTGCATCAGCAACTTTGTTAGAAGCTCCTGTGATGTGTTGAATTTCAAAATCAAAATCTTGGAGAGCTAAACTCCAACGAAGAAGTTTCTTGTTGTTCCCCTTGGCAGTATGAAGCCACTTTAGTGCAGCATGGTCAGTTTGTAGTTGGAACCGCCGTCCCCAAACATATGGGCGTAGCTTCTCCAGGGCGTACACAATGGCATAGCATTCCTTTTCACTGACTGACCAGTGACTTTCCCTCTCAGACAGTTTTTTGCTGAGAAACACGACAGGATGGAAGTTGTGATCTGTTGCTTCCTGCATGAGCACTGCTCCTATACCACGCTCAGATGCATCTGTGGTTACTAGGAATGGCTTGTTAAAGTCCGGGGCCCTGAGCACAGGGTCAGACATGAGCATCGCCTTAAGCTGGGTAAAGGCCTCTTGACACTCATTAGTCCACTTAACGGCATTTGGCTGGGTCTTTTTGGTTAGGTCGGTTAATGGGGCAGCGATTTGGCTGTAGTGTGGTACAAATCGCCTGTAGTATCCGGCCAAGCCTAAGAAGGATTGGACCTGTTTCTTTGACCTTGGGACAGGCCACTTTTGGATAGCATCCACCTTGGCCTGTAGGGGGTTTATGGTTCCTCGACCCACCTGGTGCCCCAGGTAAGTCACTCTGTTTTGGCCTATTTGACACTTTTTGGCCTTAACAGTTAGTCCTGCCTGCCTGATGCGCTCAAAGACCTTTTCCAGGTGTAGTAGGTGTTCGGGCCAGGAGTCTGAAAAAATGGCCACATCATCGAGGTAGGCAACTGCGAATTCTCCCAGTCCAGCTAGTAGACCATCTACCAGCCTCTGGAAGGTGGCGGGTGCATTTTGAAGGCCGAAAGGAAGGACATTGAATTCATACACCCCCGCATGGGTGACGAATGCTGACCTCTCCTTGGCAGGTTCATCTAGCGGTACTTGCCAGTACCCCTTGGTTAAGTCTATTGTAGAGATGAACTGGGCATTTCAGCTGCCACCTCTGCTAAAGGTCCACTGAGGTGTGGCCTTAATTCTACCATGTACTGGTCTTCGGGGATGCTGTACCCAAGACAGGCTCTTTCAAAATTTTCCAAGAAGGCCTCGGTGTCATCACCTGCCTTGTAGGTGGGAAATTTCCTGTGCTGTGGAGCAATAATGGGCGATGGGTTGTTAGGATTGGCTGGAGTCTGTTGCTTAGCCTTTTCTAATTCCATGGCCTGTTGGTGGGCTTCCCTCTGGAGTTCTATCTGTCTTCTGTGGGCTGCCTCATCTTCTTCTAGTTTTCTTTTGTGTGCTGCCTCTTGGGCTGCCTGTTTGATGCTTTCTTCCTTTTCTTTTATCTCCATCTCTTTTTGTTTCATTTCCAGTTGTCGCCTGTGTTCAGCTTCTTTGATGTGTTCTTCGGCGTTTCTTTTTGCCTTAGAAGTCATGGTTCCTGTTTTCTTGTGTTGGGGTGCCCTCCGGTGTTTATCTTCTGAACTGCAGGTTCTCTGTTGCCTCCTGAAGTCTGCCTAGCAACAGTGCCTTTTCCCTTTTCTCTCTCTAGCTAATGTTCAATTAAGGGAAACCAGAAAAACCACTTTATCTGCATGCATATAAGTGCTGGTATTTTGCCTCCTAATGGGAGGGCTATTGCATGACAAAAGACCCTAAACAGTCTTCTCGCTTAACATGCAAACCACAAACTGCTAGAGAGAGCAGAAAAAAAAAAAATTCTCTCTGGTTCCCTTTTAAAACCAAACTGTTTCTCTCTGCTAAAAAGCCCTTAGCAGAGAAAAGAAAAATATAATATTCCTACTGGCTTCTGGATTCTGTCTAGATCCCACCGCTGCCACCATGACATAACCTTATTCCCAGATTTGGACCTTAGCGTCCAAAATATGGGGGTTAGCATGGAAGCCTCCAAGCTTAGTTACCAGCTTGGACCTGGTACTTGCTGCCACCACCCAAAAAATTAGAGTGTTTTGGGGCACTCTGGTCCCCCTGAAAAACCTTCCCTGGGGACCCCAAGACTCAAATCCCTTGAGTCTCACAACAAAGGGAAATAATCCTGTTTCCCTTCCCCCCTCCAGGTGCTCCTGGAGAGATACACAGACACAAGCTCTGTGAAACTACGCAGAGTGATTCCCCCTCTCCGTTCCCAATCCTGGAACAAAAGCACTTTCCTCTTTACCCAGAGGAAATGCCAAATCAGGCTAGCAATCCAACACACAGCTCTCCCCTGATTTCTTCCTCCCACCAATTCCCTGGTGAGTACAGACTCAATTTCCCTGAAGTAAAGAAAAACTCCAACAGGTCTTAAAAGAAAGCTTTATATAAAAAGAAAGAAAAAATACAAATGTTCTCTCTGTATTAAGATGATACAACACAGGGTCAATTGCTTAAAAGAATATTGAATAAACAGCCTTATTCAAAAAGAATACAAATTAAAGCACTCCAGCACTTACATTCATGCAAATACCAAAGAAAAGAAACCATAGAACTTACTATCTGATCTCTTTGTCCTTACACTTAGAAACAGAAGACTAGAAAATAAAAAGTACTTCTCCAAAGCTCAGAGAAGCCGGCAGACAGACAAAAGACCCAGAGACACACTTCCCTCCACCCAAAGTTGAAAAAATCCAGTTTCCTGATTGGTTCTCTGGTCAGGTGTTTCAGGTGAAAGAGACATTAACCCTTAGCTATCTGTTTATGACACCTGTAAAACCAAATTTGAATAGTACAAAGCTAATTAGAAAGCCCTTTCTGACCTGGAGAGGTCAGGTAGAGAAATCATGCAGAATAGAGAGCCTATATGTTGTGCTGTGTCAACTCTATAGCCAGTAGAGTTGTATGAGTCCACATCCATTCTTGACTAGTCTGATTATTTGGCACCCAAATTATAGGATGCAGGGACAACTGGGAACTGCAACCCCCACTGACCTGGATAATAGGACCCCTCCAATGATTAACTCTCCTGTTATATGGTGCCTTGCTAGACAGCCACCAGAACCCAAAGGGAACCACATCTTACCGCCCTTGCTGCATATCAGTAGGAGATATCCAGCTGCCACACACCTAGACTGAGCGCACAAGTTTGCAGTCGGTAGTGCTGGCTGCCCTAGAAAGGTCTACCCACCACACAGATTATGTACAAAACAGCAGGTGGTAGTATCTTGGTAGTGAGGGCTTATAAAAATAGCATCAGTTTGAAAGAAGATCTGTATTGCACAATTTCTCTGTAATAACTGCAAAGGAGGGTGAACTCTAACATAAATGAAGAGTTGTCTTTTTGATGCAAAATTCACAATAAAACATGTTTACAAAACCACAAATCTGTAGCCCCAGTTATGTGGTGTGTTAAATCATATTTGTAGCTAATGCATTTGAAAAACATCTTTTTTTTTAAAAAAAATATGTAGGTTTCTTCTGCATTGCTACCAAGGTAAATTGTAGCATGGATTATTAGCAGAAGGATTATTACCTTTGCAGAATAAACTGCAAATACTACTCCTGCTGACTGCAGCAAGTTTTGGCAAAGACATTTGCAAAATAGACTTCTTCATTTCTTGAAATCTGCTCTAAGTGAGAGAAGAAAGGTTGTCTTTACTTTTTTGAGCAATACACTATTGGAAATGTTTAGAGAAATAGAGACTTACAAATAACTTACAATAGAAAGATGTTCCGCAACAGAGATGTTGTCATTTCCCCTTTATACTTTTGCTCATGTCACTCAACTTTCAAAAAATGATAGAACAGAAACCTGAAAGGAAAATTGCAGACTACTGTACTCTAGTGACAGTTTTAGCTTCTTTATATTCCTTTAAAAGCAAAATTATCATTCATGGACTATTAATTTTTAAAGTCATTTATCTTAGAGCAAAGCTGTATGTACAGAACATAATATATAACATCAACATAGTATGGTGTGGCTAGTGACTGAAGGCATTTTGACATTACAACTCCAGGATAAACTGAACAAAAATGAACTGTTCATTACTGTAGTTATATCCACCCTGACACTTCCCAAGTCAAGTTTCCCTGTCATGCCTCCAAGCAGTCCTCCTTCTCTCTCTGCCATTTTCACACTTCAAGAAACAGCTACAATAAAATACAAGACTAATAAATATCTCTTCACTTTTATTTAACCTTCCCCACAGTGAACACTATGTTGATATGTGTATTAAACTACATACAGAATACTCCTGTTCATCCAAGTAGGATGGGGGACATGGATTTTATTGAGATAATTGGGAGTCTGGATAATTGAGAGGCCATCGAATAAGCAGTGAGGGAAACAAAAGTGCTATCACTTTCTGTATTTAGAAAAAGAGTGCACATTTATTGAAAAGTAAATAAGCACAAACAAATCAGGTTGCCAGGAAATATTAGCTCACACAAAGCACGCTGAATACAGAAGCATAAGCAGTCACAATAATCAGCTACAATACGCCGAAGAATTCTGTTATAGCAACCTGCTTTTTAGTACTCTGTAATTTTTCTATTGTCTGCATGCATAACTTTTGGAGTAGCAAGATGTGCAGGTAGTTAACGTTCTTCTGACGTCATCCAGTGTAAACATTTGTTCGATGCAGCAACTGCTGTCCAGTAGCTGATCCAAAGGTGCTGCTATCTTTGACTCTTCCTTGTTATCCTCTTCTGCTGTGTCCATGAACTATATAGTGAATAGGATACTGAACAGGGACTCGGGAGACCTGGGTTGTATTCTCTGCTATGCCAATGCCCTATTATATGACTTGGACTCTAAACAAGTTATTTCTGTTTCTCAATGTGTGCCTGGGGTCCCCTCTCACTCTTTATCCACCTTGTTTAGTTAAATTGTAAGCACTTAGCTAAGGGACTCTCTCTATTTGTTCTGGGCATCGTGCCTTGATGCTCAACCTCAGTGAAGCCTCCAGGTGCCAACTGTAATATAAATAACATCTAGGTCCTTAGCTCTCCATTTCTGTTGCATACACAGACATTGCTACCTTGATGCTTTCTTGTTCTCATTTTTTAAATATAAATATATTGTCTGGACCTTTACTAAAAATGCGAAACCAGCTATTTAATTCTCCTAAAATTATTCTTTTGACCACTTATTACAACTACCGAGGCTCTTGGGAGCAGAGATCTTGTTCTTTGTTTTGATGGCTGATTTTTATTGTTGTAAGGCACTCTGTACACCTGTGTTGCTATATAAATAAAACTGTACTAATTGAGGAAACCACTGCATTGCTATCAATAAAGTGTCAGGGTTTTTTCCTTCACGTATCCATTTGCATTTTTCAAGCTCTTTTCCACTCCTATACAGAATCCTAGTAGTAGTAGTAAAACACTAGAGTAAACTTCTATCATTTGTTAAATATTCAAAATGAAGGTGGTAAGGTGATTATTTTAAGCTTGTGTTTTTGTTAAATTTTCAATTCCTTTTCAAAAGTCACTAGTAAAATTTATTTCAGGTCAAGGCTATATCAGCATTCAGACTCTAGAAACTTTGAAGAAGCATGAAAAAGAAATTGTATAAACCTTATAGTGATAGATGCAATTAAAATAAACTTTGTAATAGATTTTATGTAAAATCTATGTAGTTGAGAATTCTAAATGTGTTTAAGTGAACATGTTTTTTCATCGTTGTTACATGTATAGTCACCACTGCAATGTGAGCCTCAATTCAGACCTTCTGGTAAATAAAGACTTTTTTTTTTTTTTAAATTCCAAACCCAGTTTTATAAAAATGGCTTCATGGATTCTAAAATCCAGCTATGTGAAATTTACCTTTGTAACATTGTTCCTTTAAGTAAAATACATACATACTTTTTTAGAAATGTAATACTTTAATTCATTTATAATAAACACATAGCAACTCTCTCTATATTTTAGAAGTGTTCTGTTCTCAAATGTAGAACAAACTTTTTTATTTTTATTTAATGTAAAATAAATAAACACTCTCCAAAAACACATTTTTCTAACTTTTCATGACATCGTGTACATTTCTCCAGTGATTAAATATACATGTCCCAAGAGTAATAGGACTTCCTGTCAGCAGAATGATAAATATTTTAGACAGGGGTATTATAAATCAGCCATGGGGGTAGGAAAACAAATTGGTAAAGTGCACAATTACGCCCCCCCTTAAAATTAATCCCGTGTTCTATTAATTGTTAAAACAATTTTGTACTATCTAAATGAGTTTCTACAGGACACTAATTATGTTTTTGCTGAAGCCGTTCTAGTAATGAACGAAAACTCCATTCTTTTATGTAGCCGTAAAATATAAACCAGATGTTTCATCGGTTGCTACCTTGTACACAAACTTGAATTAAACCTTCCAATGATTCTGCATTTTTCTCAATGGATCATCAGTCTGTATGATGTATCTAGCCTCTGTTTGCCAGAAGCTGGGAATGGGTGACAGAGGATGGATCACTTGATGATTGCCTGTTCTGTTCATTCCCTTTGGGGCATCAGGCATTGGCCACTGTCAGAAGACAGGATACTGGGCTAGATGGACCTTTGGTCTGACCCAGTATAGCTGTTCTTATGATGGGGGAAAAAAGGAGAGAGAGCTGTTTGATGCAAAATACTGACCATGCATCCTTATGGCATCTACTGTTGGACAATCTGTAAATTGTCTTCGGCAGTCTTGTGCATTGAAAGGTGTAGAGAATTGCAGAATACTAGCCATGGAAGGAAGGAAGGAGGGAAGCATGAAGGAAACAGACAGCAGAGAAGGCATCAAGCTTAGATGACTACTGGATACATTAAAAATATAATTAAAGAATAACATTGTACATTTTGTCTGCTGCATATTTGTTTTATCTGCGTAGCAATATCATTTGGTTTTACTGTCAATGCTGTCTGTATAAACAAAATGTGGTGGTGGTGGTGGAAGAGTGTAGTATAAACATAAAAGGTAGAATCCTGGTAAAATAACTCAACAATTCTTTTTATAGGAACTCCGTGGCGAAAGGACCAAGAACAAGATTTGAAAAATGTCCTGAAGAACATTGACGAAGACATTCCATTGGTATTTGTCAGCGGAAATCATGATATCGGCAATGTTCCAACACCTGAAACAATAGATGATTATTGCAAGCACTGGGGAGATGATTACTTCAGTTTTTGGGTTGGAGGAGTTTTCTTTCTTGTGCTTAACTCTCAGTTATACTTTGATTCCTCTAAGTGTTCCGAGTTAAAGCAGGCCCAAGATGAGTGGCTTAATGCACAACTGGCTGTAGCTGAGAAACAGAAGTGTAAACATGTAATAGTATTTCAGCATATTCCTCTATTTCTACAAAACCCGGATGAAGACCATGACTATTTTAACTTGGAGAAGTCTGTTCGGCACGAGCTGATGGAAAAGTTTCATAAAGCAGGTATCATTACTTTTTGCATTTGACTGATTTTTCTTTTCAGCACTGTGATGTGAACAGCTCAGATCCTGGGATACTATAAGTGGACATTGGGTGGAGTTTGGGTTAAGAGCTTTGTTTTGGGTTTGGCATAGGAAGGGAAATTTTTATTTTTAGCCTTTTTAAAAAGAAAAACAGTTAGAGGTAAATGTGTAGTAGTTGGGCAGTATGTTATGTTTTTATAAGTAGAATAGAAATTAAGTAGAAGTAACAATTAAAATTGAAAAGGAAAAGATCTGAGCAGCTAGGGATACTCTGTGTGTGTGTGTGTGTGTGTGTGTGTGTGTATAAAATGTAGTAAGATGTGTGACTAATATCACCATGTGTGCATTTTTTATCTCTCTTCCCTCTACCTTTTTACATGTTCTGTCTTTTAAACTATAAACTCTTCAGGGCAGAAGCCCCTAATGTGTTTGTATAGCATTTAAAACAATGAGGTTGACTGGGGTAATACAAATTAATTACATACAGTGGGTATACTCCACTCTCCACCCCCACCCCCCGAAACAAATAATCCTTCATGGACAGCCATTAATTTGGACTGCCTATTTGACAAGGGTGTAAGAGAGAGATGAGCCCCAAGATGCTCAATTGTGTGAATGGACAGTATCCCACAGGTTGAAGCCTCCCACTGCTCTGTGTGTGTATATAATATTTTTAAAAATTACATCCAGAGAATAGGCTGTATCCCATACAAGTGAAGCACCAGATAATACTGATTCAAGTCTCATTTAGAATCTTGTGATTGACAAATCTGTTTCATCTGACAGGTGTAAAAGTTTACCTATGGTAAAGAGTAGTTTCAGAGCTATCAACCTCAGCAGGACATCTCCCATTTTACATCTCCCCATAAAAAGAAGAGCTGCAGTCTCAATAAAATGTCACTGCTGCATATCACCATGTATTTTACCGTGATCACCTTAGCTTGGTTGTCCATTTTAAAAATGTTCTCTGCATTAACCAGTAGCAAAAAAGAACAGGTATGGTTGTTCTAAAACAATGGCCTAGAATTTCACATACATAATTTTGGGGGGTATTTAAGTCTGTGCCTGTGTGTGTCTGTTTCCTCAAAAAATAATTGTCAGTATTTTATTTCCCAAGCCCAGAAACTATCACAGTAGTCAAGCAAGCATCTTTGAATGTTAACATTTTAAAATGTTTATTGTTTTAAAAAAAGAAAAAACAAAGCTATCCCCTTGGTACTGTTAAAATTTAAACCTTTTCTGTCACAGCTTTTCTGACACTGCAGTATACCTCACAGATGCATTATTACAAAACCATATTCTGCCACATTTTATTTTCGTTATTAGATCCCCGCTGCCAATAATATGAAACTAAATGGCCCTGGGGGATGGGAAATAATATAAGAGTATAAGGAAAAGTATCTTTCAGGACTGTCCTGGAGGATCATAGTGGAGGTTCTTGTGCAAAATATAATCCTTCCATTTTGTCTTTTTAATCTTTGTGAATAAAATTGTTTAGCATTTTTTAAGAAAAATACAATAGGCATATCTGTTTATGGAGTTTTCAAAGAGCTGTTCATCTCAGTACTAGTTTAATAGGAAATATCTTGAATAGGATAAATACTTACACATTGTTTTAAAGTGTTCAAAAATGTATGTGTGAGATATTCGTACTTAGGCGTTGTCTACACTGCAGAGTTTTATTGCCAAAAGGCAGCTTTTGGCGACGAAACAGTGGAGGTGTTCACGCTGCAATGCCACTTTTGGTAACAAAACTCTTCAGTTTCAGTGAATAAAACCACCTTGATGAGAGGCACAGAGCCTGTTGCAACAAAGCATTAGTGTAGATGCTGCCATTCATTATATCACTATAACTGGCTTCCCCCAGTATCCCACAATGCCTGCCGTGACTGCTCTGCTCACTGTTTTGAATTGGGCTGCCCTGCATTCCTGCTACATGGGAATGCACCCCTCCCCTTTCAAAGCTCCGCTCAGCTCCGGCAGCAAAGAGGAAATCATTAACGGGGAACGCTGCTCTCTCCCACACTATGGAACGCAAAGACAGGCCGGCAGAGGCATAGAGTGAGTGTATGAGAGAGAGAAAGAGAGACTGCTGTGCTGTGCAGGGAGGCAGGGACTGATGTTGAGAATGTCCCCCTCCTCCGTCTCAGGGCTGGTTGCTTCTGATGGTTGGCTGAACTTAGAGACAGCATGCCAACACATTCCCTCTCCCCTGACACACACCCTGTCTCTCTCTCATTTGCACTTCCCCTCCCTCTCTCTTTTACTCCCCCAACACACACTCTGTCTCTGTCTCTCGCGCACACACACACTCTCCCCATCACATGCTGCCCCACTCCCCCACAAACTTCAGTTGAAAAGTGGCTGGCAATCTAGCACGATGCCCTTGAAACAATGGGATTGTGCAACCTACATCATGTGATGCTGTACCTGTCCCATGAGGCATTGCAAACCCTTCCCAAAGAACCCTGCAGCCAGTTACCCAGTGGAATAGCTACCCACAGTGCACTGCTCTCTATGCCAATGCGAGAGCTGCTAGTGTGGATTTACTCTGCTGATATAAGGAGCATAGTACGGACGTGCAATAGCAGTTTAAAGCGCTTTAATTAAAGTGACAAAACTCTGCAGTGTAGACAAGGCCTAAAATGAAATGGGTGTCATAAGTCTCCTGTAGGTAAATAAGCATTAATGTAGAGTCAAAACATTGTTGTCTTCCAAGTTTATTTTCATTCAGTTGACTTACTAATATTTGGTACCATTTTATAATTGTGACATTATTCCTTTGATATCAGAATTAATTCTATGTAAAATGCCTCATTGTAACTGATACATAATACTGCATTAAGGCTCTAGTGCATTATATACACCCGGGGGAATTCTGTACCAAAAAATTAAAAATTCTGCACAATATTTTCAAATTCTGCAAAATTCTGCATATTTTATTTGTCAAAAAATATATATAATCACACCAGTTTCAATTATTTTTGGTCATTTATTTCAAAATACCTGTCAGCAAGAATGTCTGTAACAATATAAACAACAAAAAAAAATGTTTTTTGACAAACAGATTCCTTATTAGGCATATTAATACAGAACTCTGAGTAATAATTAATTTAAACTACAATACAGAACTGTATTTCCCGCACCTCTCAGAAGCAGTGAAAAGGCTTTAGGGAAACAGGGTTAATGAAGGAGCTGAAGGAGAGAGAAGTAATTTCTGGGAAGGAGCCTGGATGTGAACTTGGAGGCTTGTTGGGTATGAGTGGGAAAAGTATGGATGAGGTTGGGGGGAGGGGGTGGACAGGGACTTTTAGGGAGCTTGCCACAGGTAGACCCTGGCTGACCCCTAGTCTCTCCCATTCAGTCAGGCACATCTTCCCCTGTGTCCTTGCACCTCCTGTCCACGTGTCCTTCCATCCCCATTCAGACACACACTCACCCATCCCCATGTGGCCCTACACCCCCTGTCCCATGTGACTCTGTGTCCCCACTCAGCCACTCCCCCTCCTCCTGTAGCTCTGCACCTCCCTCTTTCTCTGCCTGTGTGGCTCTGCACCTCTGCTCCCATTCAGACCCTACCCCCGTCTGTCCTCCCCCACTACCCTTTATCACCCCCATCTGACCCCAGTAGTAGCCAACGCAGTCTGTCTCCCCATAACCCTGTTTCCTGACCTGGTCCATCAGGTGCTGTGAAGAAGACAGGCTCTTTCTCTTCCCCAGCTGACTTGGAGCAGCTGCTGTGTTCTAACACCACAATGCCCTCTGATGGACAAAAGGCAGAACTACAGCAATATTCCCGCAGAAGCTTTTTTCTGTGCATATTATTAAAAATAGGCAGTGCTCATTAATTATGCACACACGCAGTGGTGCAGAATTCCCCCAGGAGTAATAGTGTTACTGAAAACTAGCATTCCACTTGCCTTTTAAAATTTACATTGTACAGTGCTTCTCCCTATCAGAATATTTCACAGAACTACATCTTACATAGTCTTGTCCTGCCATTAGACTGAAACTTGATTGACTGAAACTTTTATCAGTATATAAAGGTCAATCATTCCTATTTCCTGATTGGTCACAATCATGTTAACACTTCAAAGTGCTATCTGCTCAGATAATGTTTTACAGAGTTAATTAATTTAAAGATAACATAAAATAGTACATAGCTGTTGTATTTAACTTGGTGCACCCTGGCTGTTTCATAGTCTCTCTTCTCACGGTGATATTTCATATTCATTTGTCTAAGACATATTGGTAGCTGTAATAAAAAGTCAATACTTAAATATGTTAAAACTTTATCAGTGCACCAAGATAGCTTTAATTCATGGCGAAAAGAGACTGTAATAAAAGACCGCTCTAATGAACAGATCACCCACCCTCACATAATAAGAGATACAGTCTGTTTGGTTCACTTACAAATACTTTAATGGATAATTCTGGCTTATTCTACAGAATAAGTAAATGATTTAATAACTAATAACAATCAGTCAAACATTCGTATTAATTAAACAAATGAAATTAGGATAAAGCGCTGGAAAGCTAGCAATACAACAGCCTAACTAAATAAGCTGTGAAAAATTCTCTGAATCAAAAACTGAGAGCTCTCTGTGACTCTGAGTTTCCTTAGTAACAGATGCATTCTGCTTCCATTTTTTTTATTCTCTTGAAGAATCTTCTTTGTATGAGTATAAAAAACAGTTATCATGGTAGCACAGATGTGTAGTGACACCAGTTATTTTCTCTCTTTATGCTTTTCCCCAGAATTAATCAATTTCAGCATGTCTTTGGTTAGGAAATTGGTTTTCCCCATAATTCACCTCATATATACAAGGAAGAAAGAGATAGACAATAGATAACAAAGTCCCGGTGTACTCTGTTTGCTTATTTTCTGGGGGGAAAGGGAAAAAAAAAAAGACAGACACTCTGGCTCTTGCAGGTTAAGTAGGTTAACCTTTTGAGCCCTTAATATTTATTCTAATTTTCTGACTCTAATCTGAGAAAATTATTCTGGCTTTTTAATGAAAGGTTTTTTAACACCCCTCCACGTCCTTCGCCACCAGTGTTCTAGTACTTTTCTCTGCCTCAGTGGGAATGACTTGAAATGCTATACAAAATGGTTTGTAATAATGAAAAATTCTAGTAAAGAATTCTCTTCTGTAAACGTTAACAAGATATTTTTGTCTGAAATTAGAATATTTTTCCTGCTTTTAAAGTCTCTCTCTCTCTATCTATCTATAATACCAAAAAGCAATTTTAATGTTGGAGAAGGGCAGAGAAGAAATTGCCAGGGAAAGTGAGATAGGAAAAACATTTGCACTTAATAAAGGGCTATATAGCAATAGGTAAACTTGGTTGTACTATACATGAAGAAAAAACACATGCAGATTTTTAGGAAGTAAACGGGGTGTTTTAGCATTCAAATATTGCATAAAGTTTCTTCAGATTAATTAACTTGATTTAGAAACTTCAGTATCCTTTTCAAGTTTAGAGCTCAGATTTGGTGCGGTTACTCCAATAATCAGTTGCATGTTAACATAATGTTTTTAATTTGATTTCAATATCTCATTCATTACAAGCAAAGATAAAAGACTAACTGGCAGAAGCTACATCTGGTGCGAAATGCTGAATTACATTTCTCACGTTAGAAGTGTCCTTAACAGTTGGGCTAATTAAAGATAAAATCATGTCCTTATGATAAATATTTATAAATTGAAAATCTGGCACTTGTAAATGAGTATTATTACTTTATGAAGTTAAACCGTACAGATAAGTATATATCTAACAAATTATCCATTTTCCTGCATATAGTCAAAGAGATTTTTGGTTTGGAGTGTAATAGTAGATCAGCTCAATCCAAAGCAGTTTTTATCAGCAAACAGGAATTTGTTTCTGAAACCATAATGCTATAACTTCTGAGTTTTAGGCCTCTGTTTGAAACGGCTGGTCTCCCTTATGTGCACACACATTCTTTCTCTTGCTAAGTGAAGGTGAAGAAAACCAATGTGAAACCTATGGAGTGAAAACATATTTGACCTACCCTAACGCTTATGCATGTTAGGATTTGCACCTGCAACATCAGTTGGAGCCCGTGGATTCTAAAGGAGTTGTATGCATGCTTAGCTGTTCAAATTTTAATAGTGTGTACACAGGTGTGTGCACCTGAAAAGCGCAGGCTCAAGCTACGTGTACACAATTTTGTACGTGAAAGGCTGGGTGCAGGTTGAGCTGAAAACTTGGCTCTTAGTTCATATTACTTGAACAAATATGTATTGTTTCTTAAAACTGAACCTTTGTTTATTTCATGCAAAGCATAATTAATTGTGACTATTTTATTTAAATAAGCGTAGTTTTGTCAGTAAATTACATATATTTCTGTGACTTGAAAATGTAACTACAGTTCAATTTTAAGTATCCAATCCTGCAAACACTTAGTACGCTGAGTACACGAGTGACATCTGTGGGGCTGCTTAGATTAGTAAGTGCTTCACCCAGTAAAGTGATTGCCGATAGCCCTAGTTCACTAATGTGACGTTTGAGTTTTGTTGAATTGGGGACTAGTTTAGTGGGCAGATTTATAGACCAAAGAGATTAGGGAAGAGGAGTGTTTGGTCAGGGATGACACCAAGATTACAGAGAGTGTTATGTGAGAGATTTTGAAAAGATGATTTTTGTGTCCAGGAGAGTACTACACCTCTACCCCAATATAACGCTGTCCTCAGGAGCCAAAAAATCTTACTGCGTTATAGGTGAAACTGTGTTATATCGAACTTGCTTTGATCCATCGGAGTGTGCAGCCTCGCCCCCCCCCCGGAGCACTGCTTTACCGCGTTGTATCCGGATTCGTGTTATATCAGGTCGCATTATATCAGGGTAGAGGTGTACTTAGAAATGCGGAGTTGAAGAACACCTTTTGGTAAAACAGCAAGCAAGGAAGGTCTGCCGGTGGTGGTAATGTTTTTTGTATTAACCAGATTTTAGAATTCACTCAAATAAGTGTCTCCACAACATTTTTTTTCAGCCCTGGTAAAATATGAAACATTTTATGTATAGAAAAATAACTCTGCCTGCTAACATTTCTTTTTTTTTTAAAAGTAGTAGTAATTATTACACTTGTGTTTTTATACTCCAGAACTTTCAACAAACTTTAGTAATTAGTTATAATCCAAAAAAGTTAGAGAACGTACTGTAGGTGCTTCTCCCTCAAGATTGTATGATAGAAGAATAGAGTTAGAGGATGAAGATTTCAGAATATTTATTTGTATACAAGAAACTTTCTAAACATTTGGGGCTGGCATATTTTTGGTTAGAAAATTAAAGTATAGTAGCCCTTACATTGTTCTTCGAAATTTTACCAGACAACATATGGCGCATTTCATTAGTTATAGTAGAATACTATTTGTTGTGTAATCAAAGTTGACAAGGGAATAATGTGGTTTTTTTATGCTTGCCACTAAGCCCCTGATTTTTGGCAAAGCCCGCTAACATGTGAGTAATCCCATCTCTCTCCAGTAAAGCAGTCGAGCATGTGCTTATTTAGCATGTGTTTAAGAACTTTGCTGCATCAGAGCCCAATCTAGTATGTGTATAAGTACCCCCCCACACACACACTTTTCCATAGTGATCAGACCAAAATCTTTCTGACTTTGGTATTGTTTGTGCTAAGTGTGCATAAGTTGATGTAACTTGAAATTTTATGTATAACTTTATAAGTATAATATCTTACGGCTTATCCCTTGTTTCTGGTAATGGAATGTAAGAAACAGGTATAAGTCTTATTGCCTAATTAGAGAACATGTTGATATATTTTTTTCTTTGCATAAATTCTACAGGAGTCCTGCATCAGTGCATTTATTAAGTAATATATTTCAGTAAATTCTGATCAAAACTTTAAAGGCATTTGTTACTAATCTTTACCCATTTTATCTTTTTAACACTGCTCCAAATTACACTATACTTTTTTTTTAAAGCCTAATGTAAAACACACTAAAAGAACTAAGTACATAAAATCTATTGAGAGTTGAACTCAATATTTGTTCTCTAGCTAAATTTGCAATATTTTCTGTTTTATAAAAAACACGTCAGGTTAGTAACAAGTTCTCACTGAACTGTAGTTTTGGATGATCAGGACTTTATTTTTATAACAGAGCATAATTTAAACCATGGCACTTTTTGGTTGCTTTGCTTTCAAATAATGCCAAGCAGTTAACCTAAATCAGGGAAAACTTGCCTTCAAAATTTTATTGTGAACACTTTTAATGGATATTCTTCAATTTAAAAAAAAAACCTGAGACAAAGGCCTTGTAAGCGAAATATTTCTACTGAGTTTTTATTTTGGAGATAAGTTATAAGTTTTTAATGAGGCAAAGGCAGACCCTTACATGGTACCCCATTTAGATGCTGGTCTTGGAGCTTGATCTCTTACCCACTGAAGACAATAGAAGGACTCCATTGACTTCTGTGTGTTGGATCAGGCCTTTGATCCTTCTGTTATTTAAAGCAGTCTCCACTTGCTGAACTAAGGGAGAGTTTTCTTAAGTAAGGCCTGTAGGAACAGGCTTACTGACAACAGGGAATGGTTTCTAAATCTATTCTCTTATACTTAGAATTCAGTATTTGTACATCTAGCTCAACCTGCATTTTCATGATTAATGTTAGCATGAAGTAGTATATGGCTTACAAAAAAGAATACACAAAATGAACATATGATATTGGCACTTAGATTGGATTTTATCGATTATGAAATTGATGGTGGCATTCACACACAGACACGATTTTAATTCCTTGACAGTTTTATCAGCGTACACGTCCTTCTGTCAAACCACAGTGAACAGGAAGTGATTGCTTTTTAGAGAATAACGTGAAAATGGTCTCAGCATTGTGCAGTCTTGCTAATATTATCCCTACTACTGTATTCACATCTGTGCTTAGTGCTATAGCACATGGTTGGCAGATGGCATGAGGTGAATACTCTGGCTCTTTGAGTTGTAATGAGAGAGAAATCAATTTCATTCCACAAGAGATGGATATGATGGTGTGGAAGATTACTAAATACTGTCATTTGCTTGTAACACTGGAGTCTTGAAAATGATGTGGAGCACCTGACTAGGAAAAAATGCAGTGATGTGAAAGATCCTGAGTTGTGTCTGTGCTGTATGAGGAACACTCTGAAGTGCAAAGTCATTTTGAGATTTTCCGGTACTGGCCACAATGCGTGCTTGGAATTTTAGAAAAATTACTGCATGCCTGTAGTGAAAGGAAAATCTGTTTGGGCCTAATGCTTATGGGGAAATGCTTTGTCACAATGTCAACAATTCCAGAAGAACAGAAGAAACCGCTTTGGACTGGGGGAGGGATCCTGACTGAAAGATTCAGCCAGTATGACTGCTAAAACATTTGCTTTGAATTTACTCAACTTGTTAAGTTAGGCATTAGTTGCGATTTACTTTTTTCTTGTAACCAATTCTGACTTCCTTGCCTCATTACTTGTAATCCCTTAAAATCAATCTTTCTGTAGTTAATATACTTATTTTATTGTTTTATCTAGACCAGCGTGTTTGGACTGAAGTGTTTGGGAAGCTCCATTTGGGATAACAGGATTTGTGTCTATCATTTTCTATTAATAAAATGACAGAATTTATATGAGCTTGTGTTGTCCAGGAGAGGCTGGGCAGTACAAGACACACATTTCTGCAGGAAAGTCTGGGACTGGAAGTTTGCTGGTGTTGCTCTGCGGTGTAATTCAAAGGTGGCTGGCTGTAACACTCTTGCAGTACAACAGAGTAATTTATATGCTGGAACTTTGTGTTTGAGCAGACTAGCAGTGTAAAAGGCACTCCAGGCTGGAGAAACGAGAGGACACAGCTGTTCATTGGTCCAGATTGTACCCTGGGGAATGTCACAGGGACATTTTATGTATTTATTGACAGGAGCCTCCAGTAACTTAGTGTTCAGGACTGCTGCTGAGCAGGTTGACTGGTGTTCCAGTAGCTCTGCTGGAGTGGCCAGAGCTAATGGAGTGCTGGTCAGGATGCTCTCTGCTTTGCCAAAAGACCAGTGATAGTTGACCCCCTACTTATTCCTGATATCATGGGGAAATGGGGAGAAGAGCCTCTGGCTCACTCTCTCACAGAGAAATTCCCTTGGGTTGTGAGAGGGAATTGTTATTGCCATTTTCTCCTCTGGCCTATATGGAGAGGAGAATACCCATTCCCAGGACCTTTGCCTATCCAAAATATTTACATGTATGTGCTTGGGTAACTCATAGTGGAACAGATGAAAAACATTAATAAGATGCAAATATTTTAAATAGGTCCCATAGAAATGTAAATGCAAATTTCACAATGAAATATAGCACTGGCTGCACAAAATGTACAGTACCGGACAGTTTTCTTTTTAATTAAAAAAGGGGGAAAGTCTGACATTTATTTTGTAAAAAATAGACATTTTAAGGTGAAATAGACAAACAGTCTTTATATTAGGCTACAGTGTGTATAAAGATAAAGAGAATCAGTCTGAGGTTAAGAGTTGGATTGTCTCTTATAGACTTACCCACGTTAGGGGTGGGAGCGATTCCAGACTCTTTGTGCTCTTTGGCATGCACTCTTCCCTTCTCCCCCCCCCACCTTAAAAGGGTATAGTGAATGCTTCACTTAATGGCCAGCCAGTTCAGTTGGTCCATGTGGAGACATAGCCCTTCTTTCTTCCAGGCTGTTAAGGCTGGCTAAAGGCACTAGCATCACACAGTTGTTGCACTCATTCCATTCCTAAGGGAAAATGAGAGTAGAGCAGTACTGACTGGGGGTGAGGGGTGGGGGAGGGCTTGGAATCACAGAAGTGCAATTAAACAATAAAGCAGCACTGGGGTGTAATTATTGTGATAGAATTACCCTTCCAGGGCTTATGATGTATTACACACAACTAACTTCTTGTGTTCCGCTACAGTGCAATTATATCATAATCATGCTGACCCCTTTTCCCTGGTGCTGCAAAACTGATATTCTAATGGGTTTATTTGTAAGTAAGAATATATTTCATTAGAAAAAGATGGTGCTGCAATTTTAATGTTCTAAATAACTTCACACTCTTGCTGACAAAGGAATATACTTCTTTAGGATGTTCAGCATGTGGCTTCTACTCAAAGATGAAACCTTTCCTCGTCTGTCATATGTTTCAGGATACTGAAGATTTAATTTCTAACAATTTTAGCTACCTAGATGTTCTGTAATTTTTTCTAATCCTTTAAAATTCTGGTGTGGCCGCTCCTACATTCCTCAGTGTTGTAGTTAGTAGTTGTGAAATTAAACATGACTGCTAGGCCCTGAAGGAGGGGGACCTCAGGATCAGAAAGCCCAGGCTTGTATATAATTTCTTGTCAGAACAGTGCACTGCAGGTTGCTTCTGATTGTACTGGGATTACCCAATGCCATAAACTTTTGTTTTTTCATATCCACGAAGGATACATGATTTTCCCCATCCGAAATCCTGCAGCATACTTGGACATGTCAATTGTATTTATAATAGAACAAACAAAACCTGCAAAATAATTCGTGTATTTACTCATTTTAAAAACCGTTTCAGCAAAGTTCCACCATTGAAAAGAGGTCAAAATGTAACCTGGACTCTGGAATCTAGACCAGTGGTTTTCAACCTTTTTTTCACTTGCGAACTCCTACAAAATTTCAAATGGAGGTGTGGACCACCTTGGAAATGCTAGTCATAGTCTGCAGCACCCCAGGGATCCGCAGAGCACAGGCTGAAAACCACTGATCTAGACCATATGTAATGCTTTTGACAATGCATCAAAATTTAATTTATATTGTGATTATGGGTGTGGTATTAGAACCATTGAATAGCATAGATGGAATGAAGGCATTTGCTTCCAAATAAGTCATAGGAAGCTCAATAAACCTCTGATAAAAACTGTTAACTTTATAATTTTCCTGTTTAATTTCTGCATCCAACAGACAGGTTCTGATTGGCCTCAGCTCCCATTGATGTCAGTGAGAGTTGAGGACACTGAACATCACAGGATCAGACCTTGACTCTTCACATTTGTACATATTTCTGAATCTTGTATAGTAGGAACTCCCTGGACCCCACACTTGCAGCACGTACTGTGCATCTATCCTTTCCCAGGAAGTTATGCACATAGTTTAGCAGGGTCTACTGGACCTTCTCTTTCAGAAAGGCCCCTTTAATTTAGCCTGCTGTTTTGGGTTATAGATAGAGAGTTAAGAAAAAAAGAAGCTCTGGGGAATGCTGATAAATATTGTTCTTCTCACAAAAAGCTACTGCAGCTCAAAACCATCCAAACCAAAGAGAGCTTGTCACTCCCCATAATCACTTCTTCTTTGGTATGTTGCTCAATAACTTTTGATTTTTAGAAACTAGGCTCTCATACATTGGTATTCATGGGGGAGGCAAAAATATTTGAAAGCATTATTTTTAATTCCCCTTGAAAATATGTACCATACAAGAAACTGTTATGAATTCTAACAGAAGTTAAAAATGAATAGGGTATTCATGTGCCCTTGAATATTTCCCCAAAATGTGATACTTTTTTTTTTTTGCTTGGTCAAGCTTCCATATAAAGTGTGTTTAAAAGGTAGTATTTTGAATTACATAAACTACACGCTACTTTCTGAAGGAATTTTATTCTTCCTTTGCCTGTCCCACTGGATAATACATATAGTCTGAAAGTATGAGCCAGAACAACATAATCTAATGTTTATATTGGTTAGAATAAAAACAGGGACCTTTTAAAACATATTTCATGGTCAAGATTTCAATAAATGCAGAGTTATCAAAATTTTGCAACAACTGTTAAGTATCATTTGAAGATAAAACTACACATTGTCCATTGATCAAGTGTGTCATGAAGCAGATGCTGCTAATGGGCTGCTGTGCTCACAGAACTGATACGCAGAAACTCATTTAAAGTCCATTACTAGTACAGCATGTTTAGGGGAAAAAAAACACACTCAGTTATTTGGAACTACCATATCTTGTTGCCTTGTCAAAATGAAGTCAATGAGAACAGTTTTGTTGACTGGAACCATTAAAAATAGTCTCCATTCTCCTCTTACTGGCATGGTTTTATACTAGGATAACTATTAACTTCAGCAGAGTTACTCTCGATTTACCTACTGTTAGTGGGATCAGAATCAAACCCTGTATTTAGGCAGTGTTTTAAAGGAAGTTCAGGAATTTTTGAACTGTTTATTTGTGTTCAGGTGGTTGTTAAAGTTAGTCTTCGATCTACAAACGAGAATGTCAATGTTCTTAGGCATTCGTACACAATCTGAGTGTAGTTTCAGTTCAGATTGCTAGAGGCATGGTGATGTAGCTGATTGATTCATGTCTTGAAGACCTGATATAAAATCACATTTCAATCAAAAGTGAGTTTGGTGCTAGCAGACACTTTGTCAGCATCATAAATCTTGACAGATCTCTGCATGATCATTAGTCTCTGAGAGATTGTCATGACTTGGATCAGCAGGAGTTACAGAAAACAGGCAGCTATGATTCTCTATGATGATGAAACACTCATTGGTCATAAAATACTAGTTCAAGCAGATGACAGAACCTTTTCAACAGCCAGCTCACAGCTTTGGAGCTTCCTATAGCACCAGCTGCACTTCATGTACAGTACCTTCCTAGCTGAGGGTAATAATGAATCCAACCACCTTCAGTACAAAGCCATATGTAGCTAGATTTAACATTCAGTATGCATTTGCAAGCGTGCTCTCTGTGAGAGAGAACTGACCAAACAGTAAAACCTGCTAATTCTGTTTCTTCTCACGGTGGGGAAAGAAGAACATGGGATGACAAGTTTGTTTTTTGTTAGAACATCTACCATTTCACTCCATCATACTCTCTGGAGTGAAAGAGTATCGTGTCTTTGTAGGGTGTTTTTGTAGACCACTCACAGTTCATTTAAATTTTGCAAGACATTCTGGTATCATAATGATAGGTATAATATAAAATCTAGATACAGTCATTTTGCAGGTCAGGACTAGGGGAGCATCAGCAGAGATAAGTGTATTAAAATTTTAATACACAGTACCTATCTGCACTGTTCCTGGCTCTGTCCAGTATATTTAATTTCTTGCTTTCCTGAGCACTTCATATACTTGCTTTTTTTTTTTTTAAATGAGTAGTCTGTTATGCATGAATAGTAATTGATGTAACAGGTCCTAGTTTTTGTGAACGGTTCTGTAAAACATTCTGTTACATAATTTTGGTTTAATGTATATTTCATAAAACTTATCTAATGTATACTTGTGAAGGTGCTAATGCTTGGACATTTCTTGGCACAGTGGTTTATGATTGCTTTGTAGTTCCTGTCTTGGTACCAGAGGTTTTACTAACATCTAGTTGAGAAATCAACACCATGCCTGCAACATGAAGAATTAGCAGCCATCTGCTGCTTTAATCACAATACTTTCTCTAAAATAGTGGGCAGCACCATGCTGTTTGAACATAACAAGTTATACAGAATTGTAGTTAACTTATCCAACATATTCTGAAGCAGGACATGAAATGATGCCTGCCCGGACAAAATGCAGCATTCTTTCTAATAGAATGTATTTCTGAAATAATAATTTGACAGTACTACTTGAGCAAAACATTCTAAGTGAATAAATTTGAGTGTGTTACACATTTTATAAGACTCTTTTTATGTTCAAGATCAAAAGTAAGAGAAAAGTAAATTGCCTGCTTGTCATCTTAGTAGTATTGCATTGAGAGGTTCACCCTGGCTTCTTATGGTGATAAGTTGAGTGAATAAAAATAAAAACCCAAACTGTGCATTAGTGAAGAAAGAGGTTTCATCAAATAGACTTCTGTTAAAATACAGCAGAGACCTGTTTCTGTTTCTTTGTTCAAGATGTAACATGCATTTTTGGCCAACATTTTCAACTGAAGGTGCCTGAAGGTAGACACCAAGGGCCAGATCCACAAAAGAGCTTTAGGCACCTAAGTCCAGCATGTGATTCTGAAAATGCCCACTGAGCTGCCATGTAACCCCTAAATCCCAGGCACTTAAGTTTCCTCCAGTGGGCATGTGCAAAACTTCCTATCTCTTGCCACTGCCAAGCTGTTCAGCACCCTAGCTAATAACTAATCTCTGATGGGATTCTCAAGCAAGTTGTTCTCCTGCCAATCTTGCAGGTGGAGCCCAGTCTTTCTCTGAGCCATAGAAGACAGTGAAGGTAAGCAGGGTGGGATTTTTTGGCACTTACTGTATGCATCCAGTTGTTAGAGCATTTAGCTGGGATGTGGAAGAATCAGGTTTGAATCTCCACTCTGCCTGAATTGGAACTGGGACTGAACCGAGGTCCCACGCTCCAGGAGAGTGCCCAAGCAACCAGGCTATTAGGTTTTATAGGGTGGGGCTTTCTCAGTGTCTCCTGTTGGAGCTGTTCTACTTCGTATAATAAATAAATATTTCTCGGAGCCAGGACTTGCAGAAGGCTTGTGTACATCTGTAGCCATTGGCTATAGAGTCAGTCTGTCTTGTGAATATTTAAATGATTTATACAAAGTGACACCGCTTCAATGGGACAGTTTGAGACCCACCCCGTTTTGGAAGGTGGAATACCCTGGGTTCAAGCCCCTGCTCCAGATGAGGCAGAATAGGGATCTGATAACAAGTCTCCCACCTTCAAGGAGAGTGTCCTGGCATCTGGGCCATTGGCTATAAAGGGGGTGTGTCTAGTGGTAGTGGCATTGATGCTATTTCAATGCTGTATTAAAGGATTGCCTTGATAAATGTAGCTAAATCAGATTAGCATCAATAAACATTAAATATGCTGGGGAGGGGGAACAGACCCATTAAATTGCAAAGCTGAAAGTGCTTCATATGATACCTTTTCTTCATGTGTATCTAACCACATTTTAATTTCCCATAGGGTGTATGAACTTGTTGCAGTATGGTAACAGGCCCTCTAAACAAGTTTTGAGATTGACAAGGTGGGTGGGGTAATTTTTTTTTTTTTAATTGGACCAACTTTGGTTGGTGGAAGTAGGGTGACCAGATTGCCCGATTTTATAGGGACAGTCCTGGCATTTGGGGCTTTTTCTTGTATAGATTTCTATCCTCTCTCTCTCTCCCCCTCTCTCACATACACACCCACACACCTACCTGACCTGACCTGATTTTTCACACTTGCTATCTGGTCACCCTAGGTGGAAGAGACAAGCTTTTGAGCTTCACGGAGCTCTTACTCAGGTCTTGAGAAGGTAACCAGCATGTCCTAGGCAAATATAAGGTGGGACAGCTTGTTACACATAAGGGTTTAACACATATTGCAAGAAACCACTTAAAAGGAAGTGGGCACTGAACAACCCTGCAGTCATAGGACAAAGAAGCCTTACTAGGTTACAGAATGTTGTAATGAGCAATAAAACAACAGTGTCTGACCTTGATTTTAGTGTCTAGCAGCATTATAACGTTAAGTTACAACACTCATCTTTTGAAAGTGTGCAGGTTTCCTTGACACTGACCCCCCTGCTTGCAGGGCGATTTGGTTGGTCTGGCTGAGTGAAGGGAACAGTGCTTTATGGCTGGGAGGAGGAGAAGGAGGAGATGAAAACTGCTGCAAAAGGGGGAAAGTGGTTGCTGACTCCTCCCCTGGGAATGCAGGTTTGAAAGGGAGCCTGGACCCTTCCTTTTCACAGGGTAGAACAAATGCCACCTCCAGGTAGGCTCTGTTTGAACAGGGCATGGGTGACAGAATGCAGGCTGGTGCAAGGGGCCAGCTTCAAGCAGTGGAATGGGCTAAGGCCTCCTGTGGGACAACCCAGAAAAGCCAATAGGTCACAGTTGTGGGCTGGGTTTTTAATGGAGGTTCTTATGCCCTCTGTGCAAAATAATAATTAAAGTCGGGGTGAGGTTTGGCCATCTTGTTAAGGCAGTAATTCCACAAGAATGAATTCTGAGCCATAGTGGCAGGACCATCCAACCAATTGCCCGTAGACAACTCCTGTGGAACTACCACAGCAAGGCTGTTGTGTCAAATTTGTGGGGTGGGTTTAATGGGGGTTCTTATCCCCTTTATATACAATAATAATGAAAGGGGCGGTGAGGTTTGGCCATGCTGTTAAGACAGTAGTTCCACAAATATGAATTCAGGAGTACAGTGGCAGGGCCATCCAACCAACTGCCTGTGCACAACTCGTGTACTTTGCCTCGGCTCCCGGAAAGGCTCCAGGGAATTACATTGCTTCATAACCTCTGTGGGTTTAACAATGGTATAGCACACGCCTTGTCTCATTTTCAGGTCCACTGCTTTCTGGAGTTGGCACCAGGAGCCAGCTGGGAACCCAGACAGATGCCACTAGTGCTATGGAAGCTTGGGGCAGAATGGTTGTCAGTGTGGTGCAGAGATCAGTTACTCCACGCATGTGGCAGAGCTACGAGAGAAGTTTTAATGATTTTATGCAATTTCAGGATCAGGAAGGCCGGTCAGTAATATGGCCCATTATAGAGGAACAGGTACTGAGATACATGCTGTCGTTGGCAATCTGTCAACTGGCATCCTCCACAATCTCAAATCGCCTTTCTGCTATTACATTCGTTAGTAGGCTAAATGGTTATCCTGATCCTTGCAGTGCTTTCTTTTTTTTTTTTTTTTAAGTAGTTCAAAGGTTTTTGGCTGGGTGGTCACGTTCCGGTGGCCCCAGGGTGGATTTCCATCATCCCATCACGGTTTACATACTCAGGGATCTCGTGCAGATCCTTGGCAATGTAGGTCATTGTTAAACTTGTGACAGTCAAAGACAGGTCATATCAGCCAGGGTAAATCATCCTCTGGAAGGGTGGCGAGTCTGGGGTTCGAGCTTTAAAGGTCTATAGAGTTATACTGCTGAAGAGGAAAGGGCTCCTTTTTATGTATGGTGACAGGAATCCCCTCACAGCATAATAATTTGTTACCATGTTGAGATGGGGGCTACTGAGTTTTGGGGTTGTCAGCCCATGAATTTGGTTCCCACTCATTCAGAATCGGAGTGCCAACAGCAGCAGCACTGTCTCTGCTTCCATACCTAGCTATCGGGCTTTGGCATTCGGATGCGTACCAAACATATGCAAAACCTCAGATGTTAATTCAGTATTATACTGGACGACCAGCCATGCAGACGTTGGTGTGGATCTGCGGGCACAGTATTGTCTTTTAGGCCCACAGGTACTTGTCCAGGTTTGCCCGAGGATTCACAGCTGGGCTTCAGTCATGAAGTGATGCGATAGTTGGCATACAAGGGAGGGCATGTTCTGGGATCAACTAATACCGATGCTATATGCTGTGCGGTCCCATCAGCGGCCCCCAGATATAATTGTGGTGCATCTTGGGGAAAACGATTTGGGAATGCTTGAAGGAGTGGAACTAATGCTCAGAGCAAGGAGGGACTTGTGGCTGATCCTTGAACTTTTTCCAGGAGTTAGCATTATTTGGTCAGACATGCTGCAGCGCAGAGTCTGGCAAGGAGCCATGAGTCCCCCGCAGGGTGGACAAGACAAGGAGGTATGTGAACAGGGAGGTGGCCAAATTCCTTTGGACCACAGGAGGGACAGTAATTTCACAACCTGGCATAGTATATGGGGAGCAGAGTTGTTTCGGGAGGATGGGGTTCACCTGTCCGACTTAGCTGCTGTCATGTTTTAACTGATATAGAAGATGGCATTAGGAGATGTCTGGAAACCTGACTGGGTTTGGGGAGGAGGCAGCCAAGCTGATATGCCTCCTTGTGGCAGATGTCCCGTGCAGGAACCCCATAGGAAAGTGACTGTATAAATGGCTTATAAAAGGACCTGAAAAAAGGTGTTCATTAAAGGAATGAACTTGGGGGGGGGGGACTCCTATGATTGGTACGGCAGGGAGCCAAGCCCCCATTCTTATAAGCCACCGTAACCCTCCTACAAGTGGGGGCATGGATGGTAAGGTCCTGACAATGGATTTGCGGGAGGGTCCTGGATGGAAAAAGAGGGGGAAGCTGGTAAAAGCCCCCTGGGTAATTAGGGAATAAACTGCACACTGTTATCTGCCGTGTAGTCCCAGACATCTAATAATGAAGTTGCGGCCTGATTAAACCCATGTCAACTGTCTCCCGTCCTCCTTTCGGCATAGCCAGACAGTGAAGAGTGAGAGGTCACATGAAGGTGAACGCTTTTCACAGAGCTGTCATTCTGTTGAGTGATAGGGTGTTTTTGTCTCATCGTTTTTCTGTGCGAGTTGAGTGTAGTATCATCTGGTTTCACCCACATAGTTGTTGGGGCATTTAGTGTACTGGATGAGGTACGCCACATGTTGTGCTAGGCATATGTAGGACCCATGGCTCTCAAAAACTGTGTTGTGGGTATTTATCATTGTAGCAGTGGCAGGACATCTGAAAGTTTTGCATCTGTTGTTAGGACAGAGTCTGTTGCCGCTTTGAATTGGTGGGTCCTGGTCTGTAGGAAGCTTGCTTCTGATGTTGAGGTTGCGGGCGGGAGGAGTGAGTGTTGTATGAAGGCCAGAAGAGGGGTAGTTGTTTGATACCCCATATGGTTTCCAACTCTGCACACTCATAGTTGTCATCTACTTCCCTAGTCAGTGCGGGGGTTCTTTTTCTCTATTATCTCTCTTTCACGCACAGAAGTTGGTCCAATTACCTTACCAACGTTGTCCCTCGTAGCCCTGAGACCAACATGGCTACTACAGCATTGCAAACAAGTTTTGAGTTGTCATAGAAGGAGGTACAGCACTTAGATCAGAGCAAAACATAAGACTAAAGTTACCTATCAGACTGCATCTTGCTGTGTTATTTATTGTGCTTTTATATCCTCTGTTACTGCTTTTCCAATGATAAAGAAAATACAACAGTAAGGGGTTTGGTTGGGGGTGGGAGGGGCAGTTTGTCACTGCTGGTCGTTTTCTTTCAGACCAGTAGGATTCTGGGGAAGGCAATAGGATGTCACTTTAGGAGCACCCCAAACAACTTCCAGCTGAAGAGAGATTATTTTCCTTTCTAAGTTTAAAAAAACCTCTGTGACAATTTTTTTTAACATCTCCTTACAGCTTTATCACTGTAACTTTTTCATAAAAGACCAGGAGAGGAAACTGAGTTCTCAAATGACATTTTCTGCCTTCTGTGTAATTGTAGAGAAGAGCCAAGAAAAGTGACAGTAACAGGAGGAGAAGGGGGAGAAATAGGCTGCAGTGGAACTTAAATTCTAAGCAGTTTTTCTTCATCTGTAAAAGTGACAATATTTTCTTGAAAAAACTTAGAATTTCCCCTCACACTGACAGCACTAACTCTCTTCCCATTTCACCTAGAAAATTATTTTACACAGCCAATTGGTAGACCCATCACACAGGGGTTTCATGAAAGGTATGGGACATGAATTTATTCTTGCAGCTTTAAGCCAGAGGTAGCCATATTGTATTTGCAATATTGCAATGTTTTGATGGAGCTAAGCAGGCCTTTCATTCTACTATAGGAGAAAGTCTTACAACATAGTACTCTACAAGCAGATCCGTGTCAGGACAGAAGGGAACATGCCAGAGATAAAGGTTGGTGGGTTTATTGGGGTGGAGTAGGTTGGAAGAAGTAGGTAGGAAAGGATTTAAAGGAAAAGAGAGGGTGAGATTGGTGGATGAGAGGTGGGGAGCTGGAGCATTCTGTCTCTAGACCTGGAACAGTTATATGTCCATGCTACATGAATGACTGCTGTAAGTGATGAATCATGGTGAGGGAAAGGCCAGTCAAGTTATCTAGAAGGCAAGAAGGGTGGAGGTAATGCGAAAGGAATAAATTGTATAAAAATATGCTTGGGTTTCTGTTACCTTGTTATCCCCATCCATTAGTTTGTTTCATACAACTGTTGTGTGTTTCATAAAGAGATTGTAAGCTTTTGGGGCATTGGCTGTCGTCTTATTGCATGCTTATGCAGCACCTAGCGCAATGAGAGCTCGAGCACTGATCGTACACCTAAAGGCACTAGCAATAATAAAGGGAAATGCGAGCAGCACGTAAAAGAAAAATGAGTCTGCATTTGATTTAGTGAATATTCAGTTGTAAGTGTATGAGTGGGGAGACATGAAAGGAGAAACAGGTGCATGTTATACTTTTTACAGAAGCATATTTTATATCTCTTTTTTAGAACCATATTCCCTTTTACAAAAAAAATTCCTCCACTAGTATCATGACGACATAGCCTTCACAATGCAATGCTTTTCACTGAGGCTGGATAAAGGAACAGGAAACTCCAGAAATCATATCGTACATATAAATATTGAGACACCTTGTTTAAAGTAAAAACAATACTGCTCCTGCATATAATGTGATTAATAAATATAAAAATTCAGGGGCAAGTAGTTTTTCTGCTTCATCCTGTTTATGAAGTTCCTTAACCTCTGCGTGATGAGGAAATTCGAGTTTCTATATCTAAATTAACTGTCACCACTCAAGAAAGAGATCTTAGAATTATTGCGGATAGTGCTCTGAAAACATCCACTCAATGTGCAGCGGCAGTCAAAAAAAGCGAACAGAATGTTGGGACTTATTAAGAAAGGGATAGATGATAAGACAGAAAATATCATATTGCTGCTATTTAATCCTTGGTACACCCACATTCTTGAATACTAGGAGTTTTCAGCTTGGAAAAGAGACAATGAAAGGGGGATATGATAGAGGTCTATACAATCATGACTGGTGTGGAGAAAGTAAATAAGGAAGTGTTATTTACTCCTCATACCACAAGAAATCAGGGTCACCAAATGAAATTAATAGACAGCAGGTTTAAAACAAACAAACAAAAGGAAGTATTTTTTCACACAAAGCCCAATCAAGCTGTGTAACTCCTTGCCTGAGGATGTTGTGACGGCGAAAACTATAACAGGGTTAAAAAAAGAACTAGATAAATTCATGGAGGATAGGTCCGTCACTGGCTGTTAGCCAGGATGAGCAGGGATGGTGTCCCTAGCCTTTTTGCCAGAAGCTGGGAATGGGCAACAGAGGATGGATCACTTGATAATTACTTATTCTGTTCATTCCCTCTGGGGCACCTGGCATTGGTCACTAAAGCTGTTTTAACATTTTCACAAACAATGGTTACAGATGCTTAGAGTGACTTTAAAAGTTGGTCAAACTTGTTCTGCTTAACTATTTTAATAGATTGTACTAAATTTAGGCCTTAATTAAATTTGAAATTATTACAGAGGCTCTATTTTTTTTAATAAACTTGTATTTGATTTGAATTTTTAAAAAAAATTCTGTTTTTACCTGTCCTGGTTTTAATATTAGATGCCTTATGTTGTGAACTGCTTAGAGAGCACACAGTAGGCGCTAGTTTAACAAAAAAATTCCTGCTCTTGGACCAAGAGAATTTCCCTTGCTTCATTCAAGATTTAATTTGTACTTTCTTGTTCCACTCCTAAAGTACCAGTAAGTCATGCAGGTCCTATTGTTGCTTGTTACATGAATGCTCAACAAATCCAAAGGAAATCCTAAGAATAGGGGAAATGCTACCCTTTTGAAATGATGGTGACTCTAGCAAATTGTTCTGCTGAGCTTCCTGAGACAATAATTTGCCTTGAATTAAAGGGGGCCTCTGAACTCCCTCCATAGTGCTGAAAAGGAATCTAGTTGCTGATTCTGGAAATACTCTTAACATGAAAGTAGCTCTGTCAGTACTGTTTTGCTTAGGCTGTGGTTTAGCTGTAATGTACACACAGATGGCTATTTCAGTATTCCACTCAAACTGCAGCTTTAATGATACACTGCTGTATCTGATCAAACAACTTTGTTGGTGTTGTCACTGACACTGAAAGCAGCTAACCATATATTTTTAAATCTACATCTATATCTTTTAAAAAAAGGAACCAAACTAGGTTGCTTTGTTATTTCCAATACCTCACAGAAATGAATAAAGTTAAATACTGCATTATTCCTCATGGTGGGGGGGGGAAGTCACTTTGCCTACACATTAAAGAACTTACATTCAGCCTTACAGTGAATTTCTGTGCTAACATTTCTTAGCTTTAAGATGCTTGATTAGAGCTTGTTTTGTTTTATATTTTGGCCTTTTTTAAACACAATGTTAATTTATTAGAAAATGGCTAGTCTAGGAATTATAAGCTGTATGTCTTGCTACCAAGGTAAGTAGTATGCGAAGTTTTTAATATAGCACAACTGTATCTCAACCTGTGTAGTGAGCTATATGCACCTAAATGTTGCACTTACATCCCTAAAGAGTGCTTACATACCTTAGTAAATTTGGCTGCAAGCGATTTAATAGCACAAGTTCTATTGACTTTCAGTGGAAGGTATGCTCCTAAGTAATTTAGGTGCTTTTGAAAATCTTATTTTCCATTCACTTTTTAAATTACCATGAATAATATTCTTAACTAACATCAGATATAAAAGTCCTTCTCTAGTGATACTAACCTAAAGTATACAATTAAATCGTATGCATTGTATGTGATAAATTATAAAACAATTTTCAGATTTTTCTGCCATCTGGTCCAGTAGTGTTTTCAAGCAGAATGGAATGGAGTAGGACTAGATTAGATGCAGCCTTAGGGAGTTTGTAACCGCCTGACATGCAAAGCATTTTGCTGGTTTGGTGGTCTTGTTTGTTCGTTTTGAGGTGCTAAATCTGTTTGTCAAATTTGCTATTTATGCTTAATTCATATGTCTGAGTTGTACTGTATCTGAAGTGATTTGCATTAAGTGTGAAAGCAATGCACAGTAGTAGTAAATAGCTGTAAGAATACATTTTTGTTTAAATTACATGCTACATCTATTGGCATTCACCGGGGGGAGGGGGGGGAAGACGAAAATGCCAATTTAGGTATGTATGATGGTCAATATTTCATATTTGAGTTACCATGCTCCTTTAATTAGTCCCTGCAGATGGAATTATGTGACCATTTTTATTCTTGCAGTATTTTTTAAAAGTACCAGAAATGGCATGGAGCTCCTGCTTCAGGCAGCATGCATGGTGGACTGTCCAACAGCCCTAGGGTCCTTGGCTCTAGAACCAGGTGGATGAGCTATCAAGAAATCAGGCCAGCTTCCATCAGAACGTCATCAAAATTGGACTGTCTACATGAAGCAGTTTGATTCTGATGAAGCGGCAAAGTTTGAAAACTAGGGCTGTCGATTAATCCCAGTTAACTCAGGCGATTAATTCAAGAAAAATTAGCTGCAATTAAAAAAAATTAATAGAGTTTAATCGCACTGTTAAACAATAGAATACCAATTGAAATTTATTAAATATTTTTGGATGTTTTTCTACATTTTCAAATATTGATTTCTATTATAACACAGAATACAGAGTGTACAGTACACACATATTTTTATTGCAAATATTTGCATTGTAAAAATGATAAAGAAATAATATTTTTCAATTCACCTCATACAATTACTGTAGTGCAATCTCTATTGTGAAAGTGTAACTTACAAATGTAGCTTTTGTTGTTGTTGTTCGTTACATAACTGGACTCAAAAACAAAACTGTGTAGAACTTTAGAGTCTACAAGTCCACTCAGTCCTACTTCTTGTTAAGCCAATCACTATGATAAATATGTTTGTTTACATTTATGGGAGATACTGCAGCCTGCTTCTTATGTCACCTAAAAGTGAGAGGAGGCATTCACATGGCACTTTTGTAGCCAGCATTGCAAAGTATTTACGTGCCAGATATGCTAAACATTCGTACGCCCCTTCATGCTTCAGCCACTATTCCGGAGGGCATGCTTCCATGCTGATGATGTTCATTTAAAAAAATAGTGCATTAATTAAATTTGTAACTGAACTCCTTGGGGGAGAATTGTCTGTCTCCTGTTCTGTTTTACCCGCATTCTGCCATATATTTCATGTTATAGCAGTCTTGGATGCTGACACAGCACCTTTGATTTACAAATACTAGCTCTGCAGATATGACAAAATGCAAAGAAGGTACCAATGTGAGATTTCTAAAAATAGCTACAGCACTCGACCCAAGGTTTAAGAATCTGAAATGCCTTCCAAAATCTGAAAGGACGAGGTGTGGAGCATGCTTCCAGAAGTCTTAGAAGATCAACATTTCACAGCAGAAACTACAGAACCCAAATCACTAAAGAAAATCAACCTTCTGCTGGTGGCATCTGACTCAGATGATGAAAATGAACATGTGTCAGTCTGCTCTGCTTTGGATCATTATCGAGCAGAACCCGTAATCAGCATGGAGGCATGTCCTCTGGAATGGTGGTTGAAGCATGAAGGAACATTGAATGTTTAGCACATCTGGCATGTAAATATCTTGTGACGCTGGTTACAAGAGTGGCACACGAACACCTGTTATCACTTTCAGGTGATATTGTAAACAAGAAGCAGGCACCATGGATTACATTTGCAGGGGATAAACTGATTTGTCTGAGTGATTGGCTGAAGTAGGTCCGAATGGACTTGTAGGCTCTAAAGTTTTACATGGTTTTATTTTTTAATGAAGTTATTTTTTGTATGTAACTCTACATTTGTAAGTTCAACTTTCATGATAAAGAGATTGCACTACAGTACTTATATTAGGTGAATTGAAATATACTATTTCTTTTGTTTTTACAGTGCAAATATTTGTAATAAAAAATAAAGTGAGCACACTGCACACTGTATTGTGTTGTAATTTAAATCAATATATTTGAAAATGTAGAAAACCTCCAAAAATATTTAAATAAATGGCATTCTATTATTAAACAATTAATTTTTTTAATCCCTTATTAGAATTTTTCTGATCAGCTCTACTAATGTTAAAGCATTTTTCATCCCAAAAATCTCAAAGCACATAATTCTTATGAAGTATAAAATATTTGTTTGCTTCCTCTTCCTGCCACCATTTATGTCAGTGAGCTTTCCCCAAATCCCTGCTGTCTAGAGCTATTATTTGGGTCACACATTAAGGCAGAGATTGGCAACCTTTGGCATGCGGCCCGCCAGGGTAAGCCCCCTGGTGGGTCCAGCTGCTTTGTTTACCTGCTGTATTCACAGGTTCGGCCAATCGAGGCTCCCACTGGCCACGGTTCACCACTCCAGGCCAGTGGGGGCTGTGGGAAGCGACGTGGGCTGAGGGATATGCTGGCCCTCTCCATTGGCCTAGAACGGCGAACTGCGGCCAGTGGTAGCTGCAGTCGGCTGAACCTGCAGACACAGCAGATAAATAAACCAGCCCACCAGGGGGCTTACCCTGGCGTGCTGCATGTCAGGGGTTGCCAGTCTCTGCATTAGGGGATTACCTGAACAGAGTTCTTGAGGATAAGGCACAACTTTTCTCCCCAGCTGTCTCTAGCAAGAGACAAGTATTTCTTTTTTCAAGGCCATAGTTATGTTACCTCAATATGGTTTAAAATACAAATGGTGTAATTAAAAACAAGATTGATTAAGTATACAGAGAAAAATTAGATTAAAAACAAAATGATTGTGTAACATACTCTGCAAGAGTTAATTCACATCATTATAGTAACTCTTTCTCTTTGCAGTCTGTCAGCCTCCCCACTCCAGGTAGTTTTCATCTTCCTTCCCCTCTCATCTAACTTAGAGGCCTCTTACATGTTTCAGGTTTCTTTGATGTGCCTGCCTTATTTATATTCCAGACATCCTTCATAAAGGGGTGTATCTCGCAGTACCTCTGGACAGGAGGTCTGTCTTCGGGAGCTACCTACGCAGACCCATCACATCTGACCAGAGCAGTGTTACTGAAGGAATATTGAGACTTGGAAAAATCATCCTCAAACCATTCACCACACAAAGGGCCAGCTTCCTCCTGAAATTCCACAAAATTATCAGGTTCCCTCAGAACACCATCCTTGCCACCATGGATGTCAGCTGCCTATACACCAACATACCTCACAATGATGGCATTGCTGCCTGCCTCAGACATTTACAAGATAATGTACAACGCTCAGATATCCACCCCAAAACTTGTCCATTTCATCCTCACTCGTAACAATTTTACATTAAACATACACACCATAGGAACAGCCATGGTTACTAAGATAACTCCCCAGTATGCCAACCTCTTCATGGAGCACTTTGAGGAAGAATTTCTGGATAAATGCACCATGAAACTAGTCATATACCTGAGCTACACTGATGATATTTTTATCCTCTGGCAGCTAACCTACAGACCCTCAAAGATTTCCACCACAGTTTCAATTACCACTCCTCCATTATACTCTTGCTAGAACACACTCACACTAGTATCAACTTCCAGGACACCACGATTAGCTTCAACAATAGAACCTGACAGACAGCAAACCCATGGATCGCCACACCTACCTTCACAGAACCAGTAATCATCCTAAACGCACCAAGAAATCTTATCTACAGCCAGGCACCCAGATACCACAGAATATGCTCCGAGAACGTCTGGGATATACATCTTAACACACTTAAAACCACCTTCACCAAACAAGGGCAGTCCACAAGAGAAGTAGATCGCATCACAGAGCAGGCCACCAAAATACTGTCAGGAGAACCTGCTTCAATACAAAAATGAAACCCACACCCCTAAGTTGTCACCTACCAACTATATGGGATATCAAACCATGATAACCCATACTCAGTGCAGACCACAGCCTAAAAGAAATCTTTCCTGAATCTCCCTCCCCTTTCTGGCTTTTAAACAACCCCCCAACCTCATCATCAGCAAGGACTCAAAGCAGCACAAGACCCTGCCAGAATAACAGATGCAAAAATCTGTAGACATCTCTCCAATGCTCTGATTTGCAACACCCCACATAACACACTTCCCAATATCCATGGGTCCTATACATGCCTATCACAACATGTGGTACACCTCATTGAATGCATTAAGGGCCACAACAACAATGTGGATGAAACCCAGCAATCACTACACTCTTGAATGAATTCACACAGAAAATACCATATCACTTGTGGGTGAATACTTGTCACAAACTGATCATTCTTAGATGACCTCAGTGCTCATCCTCAAAGGAAATGTGCACAACACCTTCAAAAAGACAAGAGCTTAAAGTCATAACTTTGCTAGACATTAAAAATCATGGACTGAATAGTGACACTATTGTGATACGCCATAAATCCAATTTAGAACCCACTTAAATACCTCCCTCCCAACCCTATTACTGGAGAAGTTAGCGGGCCACTTTCACTTGAATAGTCCCTTGCAATATGTAAACTAGTATACTATACAATTCTTTCCCACCTTGTATTTAGCTGAGACATTTTCCAGATCTGAAGAACTCTGTGTAGGCTCAAAAACTTGTCTCTCACCACACAGGTTGGCCCAATAAAAGATATTACCTCCCCCATTTGTTTCCCTTCTCATCCTGTGTCTGTCCTACGTTTTAAAGTCATTCACTCTTATAATCATTATCCTTTTGAGTAAACAGGTTGGAGGATCCTGTTACCTTTTAGTTCTCCAAATGTTAATTGGAAGATAATGTGTGGATCCAACAATTGACTTTCTGCTCCTATCTACATGCACCATCCTCTGGTTAATTACTTGATTTAGAATTACAAAAGGACTTTCAACAACACCATGCTCTCACATTTTTACTGTTTCTGATCAAAAGAGTGTTGGGAAAATAGCTGGCTTGAATCTGGTTTAAAGATATAGGGCTCCAATATTTCTAAAGGGATTGGGAGGTTAGTTGGTCTGCACATCAGTATGTTGCTAATATTTATTTTCTTCTTAAATATAATATCATGTAACCGATTCCCTACTAATTTTACAATTTCTAAATCCATTAGATTACAAATGTCCATTAAGAAAATAAGGGTAAGCACGACAAGTTGTAGCTGATCTTAGTCATAAATATCTCTTCAATTATAGTGGCTGCATAAGCCTAAAAAAGGAGATCAGACTATTTTTAAGCTCATTTTCTTTGTAGGCTGTAAGTGTTAACTAAATATATATCCTGAATATAATAATATATATTATTTTTAAACAGGCATTAAAGCTGTATTTTCTGGACACTACCATAGGAATGCCGGAGGGTCCTACAAGGATCTACAGATGGTGGTTTCATCAGCAATCGGATGTCAACTGGGAGAAGATACCCATGGGCTTAGAGTGGTCATTGTCACAGCTGAGAAGATTGTTCACAGATACTGCAGTTTAAATGATCTGAGTAGCCGAGGAATAGAAAAAGAGCTGATGGATTTGATTAAGCAAAATTAATTTTCTAACTATGACAAGTCTCCAGTTTATTTTTAATTCACGTTTTATTTCACAGATAGAAACACCAGCTTAGCAAAAACAAAAAAGCCTACCACAAGCTGAAGATGATTCCTAGTTGTGTATTATGCACCAAAATAGTTGTCTTAACTCATTACCATCCTAAATAACAAAGCAGAAAGGTGTGCAGAGATATTTATACCTTTGAGGGGAAATGAAACCAATTATAATATGAAAAATAATAGAAGTAATGCTATCGCTATTGATTTTGTAATGGGAAAGAACTATTCTGAGGATTAGCTGCTCTATTCCTGGATCAGACTTTTATAGCTAAGTAAGCGTACCCATGAGTAGAAGCAGTGGCTTCTGGATGACAAACCCAACTCTAGTCCACCCTTCTGTTCTAGTGAGGCCTGCAAGATGCATCTCAAAATCATTATACTTAATGTTCTCTATTACTTTCTTGGTAATCCTCCAGAAAGTGACAAACTACATGTGGCATGTTCGTATTCAGTATGGGCTAATCCAAACTCTTTGAAGTCAACGAAGATCTTCTCTCTGACTCCAATGAGTTATGGATCTCACTCTATTTCTGCTTCCTTCCAGTTGATGTCATCTCCCATCCCTAGCCTTTACTTCTGTAATCTCTTCAGAACCACTACAGCAATCAGAGCAAGCTGGATTCTTCTCTGCCTAGCAAATCACCATTGTGGGTGCTGTAGGAGAGACAAGACTTACAATTTGGGTCTGCAGGAGTGGAGGTTAGAAAAGACTGTAAATTAAGAAAATATAACAAGAAAGCCGTAAAGAGAAACAAAATGTAGAAAATCATTTTACCGTTACCTTTTGGCATTTAACCGCAATTAAACTTGCTGTTGAGTTCCCTGTAAGAGCATATCCTCTTTAGAAAATAGCTGACTCCTAGACAAATAGAGATTTATGGATGTCCATAAAGAACACACAATATTGTAGAGACAGAATACATCATCTCTCTTGTACATATGTCATTTCTATAAGAGGATAGTAAAAAGATTTAGATATGTGAGAGACATGCCCCTCTGTACCCCAAGTTAGTTTTGCTGAAGTCTTCGAAAGCCTGTCAGGTAGTTTATTACTTAATTTTAACTGTGTCAGCTTTTCCATGGAGATGCTCCACACTACATGTTAGGGAGGCTGAGGAGATTCTGATATTGGTCAGGGCTATTCTGGCTTCTGACAACAGAAATTGAATAATTAATTAGGGTAAAATTTCAAAGTTGTGCTTAATACAGGGAAATATTTTTATAAATAGGCAGACAGGAAAACCAAGGTATAGGCGGCCTCCTACACATCCATAGATGCCTCCGCAGGAATCAGTTTACGCACACAACCCATGAAATAGCTTTCCTGGTTTAAGAAAGGTTTAGAGCAGAAATAGGCAAACTACAGCCTGTCCTGCCTGGCCCCTGAGCTCCCGGCTCCTACTGGGCGGTGGGGCTGCGAGCGCCTGCTGCTCTGAGCAGTGTGGTAAGGGGGTGGAGGGGGTTGGATAAGGGGCAGGTGGTCCCAGGGGACACTCAGGGAGCAGGGCGGGGGTTGGATAAGGGGCAGGGTCCCAGGGGGGATGGTTAGGGATGGGACTGTGAATAGGGATTGGGTTGGGTCAGTCAGAGGCTGGGAGCTGGGGGAAGTTGGATGGGGCAGAGGTTCGGGGAGAGGTCAGGAGATGGGGAACAAAGGGTTGGCATGGGAGTCCTGAGGGGCCCATCAGGGAGGGAGGTGTGGATAGGACTCAGGGCAGTCAGGGGACAGGGAGCAGGGGAGGTTGGATAGGTCAGAGGTGTAGGGGGGGCAGTCAAGGGGGTCCAGGCTGTTTGGGGAGGTACAGCTTTCCTTACCCGGTCCTCCATAGAGTTTTGCAACCCCTATGTGGCCCTCGGGCCAAAAAGCGTGTCCACTCCTGGTGTAGAGCCTCCAAGTGGCCTTACGTAGTTGGATATTGTTTTAGTAGTCTGGTTTTCAAGATGCCACCTCAGATTTAGCAGTTTATGTCCTTCACTAAGGCTAAGGACCAGATTTATAAAGATATTTAGGCTTGATTTTTAAAAGCATCTAGGTGCCTACCTTCCACTGATTTCAATAGTAGTTAGGCACCTAGTAGAATTTTCAAAAGTGCCTATCTGTAGCTTTAGCCATTTAAAAATCTGGCCCCGAATGTGTTGAGATGTCTTTGTCCTTACTGCTAGTTAATTCTTTAGAGTGGTGCTCCCCTTACAGTTTGTTGCAGAAGGAAGGGTATTCCAATGTTACTTACATCATTTAAGTATGGCAGTTCAGGTTATAGTAGCTCATCAGAAAGAACGGGGAGTATGACAGGCACTGGGTGGTTCTGTTGGTTTTGCCCCATACAGTAGAGTGAGCAGAAAAAAAAATAAGGTGGTTCATTTAATTGGGACGGTGATATTTGGGGGAACTGAGATAGATTTGAAAAGAATGGTTTTCCATAAACATGAGACATTAATAGAATGGGTATGAATGAGTGGTTCTAAAATATTTAGAATTTATGATTTTATAGATGATATATAAACAAGTGGAATTATAAAGCACGAACGTGTTTATGCAGAACCATTTTAACTATACAAACTCATAACTCAAATTTCAACATTAATTCACATTGTATAAATAGTTCCAAGTTTGCTTTTTATAAGAGATTTTTTTACCATAAATTGTTCGTCTTCTCACTAAAAAGTGTTACTACACTGTGAAATCCAATTAAAAATATATATATTCCAAATAGTGTGTACCCTGTGATTTCTAAGAATATTTTAACTGTTACAAACCCTTGTCAAAACAAAAAGATACTAGCTTTATAAAATACAGATGCTTCTGGTGTCACATTGTTGAATTCAGATATTAGATTTACTGAATCTTATACTTTATTTGAATGGAATTAATGTTCCAGAAGTTTTGGTTTCGTTTTATATATATTAGTTTTCATGATTGAGTGAAGTATAAGAAGCTTCAGGAATTATACATTAATCATACGGTCTACCATGAGAAAGAAATATACTGTATAAATCAGGGCTTTCAAGTCTTATTAATAGCGAATCTTTCAGATCCATTCATGACACTATGCTGGAATAAAATAAATACAAGGTTCACTGAGCCAGTGATGCCAGCTTTATTGTCACAGGTCCACTTCTGTCATGGGTTTGCTTTTTTCCTAGGCGACTTCCTATTCTTGGGAAGTCCTCCTGAGACTGAAACCCAGCGTACTACCCTGTCCTCCTTCAGATCCCTCCCTAAAGGCCCACACTTCTACCTATAAAAATATAAGCTGCAAGGCAGCTGTATGTTTTTAAAAAATGGAACTAACATGATGTGCTTAGTATCACCTCACACATTTAATGACGTTTAGGGATAGAACTTGGATCAGCTAAAAGTGTGGGATACTCTGATTGCAGGCTATCTACAGCAGATGGCTGTTTGTCTGTCCTGCTTACCAGCAGCTGGCTCAGCAGCAGATCTCCAGTTAGCCCTCCAGCTAAGGAGAAGTAAAAAAAAAATCCCAAAATGTCTGATGTGTGGTCAAGTTTGGCAGACATGATGGGCAACAGGAGGTTTACCCTGGCATCCCCACCCACCCTCCACTTCACATAGCACAGCATTTGAACAGTCTCTGCAGTGTGTACATGCACATGCTTCCTGCTGTCTTGCAGGGTCAGCCCCTTATTGTCTGTATAATTAGAAGACCAGTACATTTTAATTGGGAATTAGAATCTTAGCTACGGTGACAGAAACAATACCATTCAGCAGGAGCTAGTGCTAGTGACGTGTGAATTAACTGTGTGTGCCTGTTTTTCCAGAGGAAGAATGCACCACGTGTTCATACTTTATTTTAAAACAGGTGTCGCTTCCCTAATTTAGTCATGTTATACCTTTTTTTATTGCTCAACAAAGTACAGTAGTGTCCCAGCTGGCCATTGCAAGAATATAAAAGCAAATGTCTAAAACATTTCTTAACCTGCCAGTTAAGAGATTTGAAGCAAGTCTTCAAACTCATCTGAATAGTTTAAACTGATCACATGAAGTAGTACGTAGGAGAATCAACAAGAAGGTTTTACTTAGGATATTGAAATGTACTAAATATAATGTATATTTTAATAAGAAATCAAGGGGAATTTAACTCTAAAATACAATTGAATCAACACTTTTCCAAAGTAGTAAAAAGTTATTTAAAATAGGGGGAGAGGGGGAAGGGTATCTCACATATTAAAATACATCTTAAAAAAAAAAGTTTGTAACCTGGAACTTTACTGTGGCTAATCAACAGAAAAGGTAGGTTGAGCAGTCGTGCTGCAAGATAAAGAATACTTTACAATGTGCTACAAACCTGGACAGCAGATCTTTTGGGGAGTCTTACCAGTTTCTCATTCACTGATCAGATGAGTTTTTAATTCTAGATCAATTCACATTTTATTAAAGCAATGATTAATACATATGTCTGGTTTTTAAAAAATAAGGCCCAATTCTGAAGATCTTGGGGAGAACGGGGGCAGGAAAGGGTGGTGGAAATCAAATTAATGGAAGTTCTACCCAGGTAATGACTACAGGCTTGGATCTGTAGTAATTATATTTACTCTAGTCACTTTGGAAAAAAATAAGTTAAAAGCGATTTCATATGCCCAAGGCCCCAGTCTGGATTTTCTTTTACAATCACATTTTCCTTTAAGATGTTTCTCTCTCTCTCTCTCTCCCTCCTGTTATATTGGAGACCATTTCCCCCATATAGTTAATGAAACTGACTACGTACAAAATACTGTCAGATGCACTAAGCAAGCAAACAGAAAGAGAAAAAAATCTAGTCTCTTAGACTTTATAGTTGCTGCTTGTAACAATGGCAAGTAAGAGAAATGTCAGGCAAACGTGTGATTTAAAAGTTGACAGTGCCCCTTCAATATTGTTTGATTCAAACCTAATCAGCCTGAATGAACCACAGTTCTAGAACGGGGGCACTGATATACATTATCAAGTCATCTACTTTCCATTATTTTCTCCTGAATATGAAAGTAAAGCAGGAATATATACATACGCACAGATCTTGGTGAGGATCTGATGACAGAAGTGACTCATGTATAGTCTTATCTCTAATAGTAGGGGAAAAGTTAGATACACAAGCAAGGTCTAATATTTTTCAAACCAAACACGTTTATTCTAATTTTTCAGGAGTTTTAAATGAAATGCCAGAATGTTGGAGGTGATCAGGCTGATTACATAATTTGCCATCAGTTCAAACTTGGTTCTTCTTCTAGGTTCTAAAGTAGAGCAACACTAGCTACGTTGGGAAGTGCTCAGAGGAAACATTCTTAGTAAAAACAACGAGGAGTCCTTGTGGCACCTTAAAGACTAAAGTTACTCCTCATTGCTGATACAGACTAACACGGCTACCCCTCTAATTCTTGTTAGTGTGTGTCTAGGCATATCTAACATAAACCCCCTGTATAAGGTGCGAGGTTTTAAAGCTGGATTTATTGCCTTTTTGTTGAGGAGGGAGAAAACTTTAATGACCCATTTTGAACAGAAGGTAATCACTAGAACTGAGCAAATAATTGACTTCCCAAAAAATAAAATAAAAAATGGTTCGGTCAGACAAAAACTGTCCTTTTTAACCTAGCAAACAGTTTGAACTAAATGTTTTGTTTGATTCAATTTTTTCTAGGTTATCATTATGTTCCCATGTACTTAAATCCATAAGTACTTTGAAGCACTCTACTTATTACGTTGTACTTAGTACCCATATTTAAGTACATTTTAAATTTATTTTATATAGCTGCTTTTTAATTTGAATCACGTCCCTCCCAACTGTCGCAGATTCTGGGGGCCCCCAGAACCCACTATTCCAGCTTAGGCGCTTCAAGCCCTGAGCTCCAGCTTCCAGGCTATTTACCCTGCTGTTGCACCATGCCAGGAGGGTGGGGGCTTTGCCCCCTTCACATCTGATTGGTCATTCAAACAGGTGGGTGGGAGACTCACTCCCCAGCCCAGCAGCAGTGGGGAATGGGAGACTGCCAAGAAAAAACCATCTTCAAGATAGTTTGTTCAAGATTATTGAAGAGAAGTGCCCATTTCATGGAATTGATGCTGTCTGTACATATTTTATACATATACAAAAATAAAATGGAAGTAAATTTATAAAATTGTTTGAGATTTTTTTCGTGGTTATTCCATGCTTGTCTATGAATAAAATTTTATTGTTGCACTTCTCTCTTCCGCAATGTGCTTATATTATTTATATTATTTCGGTAGTTGTCCATATATTGACTAAACAATTGCAGGGAATAGGGGAGCTAAAAGTATTTGCACTTATGCTTATAAATACATAGTCCTTCTGTAACAGTGGAATTGGCACTTATATTTAGTCCATTTTATCAATACTTAACAGCAACACCGTCATTTCAAAATGAACTGTTTTGACTTAAAATTCCAATGTTTTTGCAAAAACTATTTGCCAGATTTGACAAAAATTAGTGAAAAGGTTTCAGTGCCCTGAAAAATATATCTTGCAGTGCATTTGCTATTTGCTGAACAACAAATGCATCCGGCTCTAGTCAATACCCCTAAAACAATGAGGAGCCAGCTTCTGCTTCAGGTCCATTGGCCTAAATGGACTTGTATCAGTGCAAGCGAGAGCAGAATGTGACCTCATTTTCAATCCAAGTGTTGGCAGATTCTTAACCACAGTGGAATTGCTTGGCAAATACCACCAGTGTTTTTTAAAAAATCAATTTCTACCAGCAAAAAATGTCAAGTTTGTTGGATTAATTTACTTTGTCAGGCATAATTAGCTAATTTAGTATTTATACTGATGTCTTAACTAATTAGAAATGGCAGAGGTCCTTATGGTCACAGTGTCTCATCTGTTTATGTACAGAAAAATAATTCATACTGCGGTAATTTATGAAAGAGTCCATCCATGGAGCCACTCTAATTATCATTCAAGAAAACAAGCTTTTGATGATGGGGAGATATTTCTCTCTCTCCAACAGAGCTGATAATTGTAACTCCTGTCAGTGTATGAGTGACTTTGGAGTGGGATACCATGAAAACCTCAAACTGCTGATGAAACAGAATAATTGAGTTCTCGTGCATTTCTGTGGCTCCTGGACTCGCTCTAGGTGGAAAAATGTTTAATCAAATGACCACAATACATCTTAATTTCCTGAAAGCAGCTAAAAGTCTACAGTTCACTCTGAAGAATTTAATCATGTTTAGAAATTTCAGTTTAAAAACAGCAGAACAATCTGTGAAAGAAATCTAATTCTTCATAATTCAGTTCAATCTGAAGAAGAAACCTGTGCTCAGGGTGCTCACAGGACGCTCAGAATAGCTTTGGCAAAGCAGAGTGTTCTGACCTGCCAATTTCTGTTTTTCATTTTAGTTTCAGAAGTAAACGCCTTTCTTTATCCTTGAACCCCCACCAAGCTTACCCCTTGAAATTGTGTATTTCTAGTTTGAATGCAGACACTCTTCCCTCCTCCCCTTTTACCTCTCTTGCTCCAACACTGTCTGATCTTGTGTGGTTTTTGTAACTGATGATAGGGTGTTAGTAATGCAAGATGTCACTAGTGGTTTTTTTTGTTTTTTTACAGTATATAGTGTCACTGGTATGCATGTTTATAAGTAAGGCAAAGTCCCTGTCCAGGAAACCATGGATTGAAGAGCATTATTTGAGGAGTTCTCGTTATTTAATTACGTAGTTTTGTGGTGGTTCTTAATTACTTTTAGGTGTTTCCATTTTAATATAATCAGAACATGAGGGGAAGGAGCACAGAGCTGAGAATGCCAAGAGAAAAGCTAATTGCGAGAAGTAGATTTTGAAGAAGGGCGTGATGGAAGGTGGTTGGGTACAGAAAGGCTGTAGCATTTAAAAGTGCACAAAGGCAGGTGTGGGAGGAGAAGACACATGCAGAGGAGGATTCTAAACTGAAAGTGACTACTAATGAAAAAAATGGCAAAGTAGTTTGACTTTCCAACCCTGCATGAGAGTCCAATCATAGTCCCTCATACAAGAATGGGTCCTCCTCCGCAATTTCTATGCCGAAATTGAGGAAGATGGTGCTGTACTCGCCTACTGTGCAAGGGACACTTAAAGTCATGCAAGTATGGGATGATTCCCAGTGGCTGCAAAACGTTCGGATGCATAAGGCCATTTTCGTGGAACTCTGTGAGTTGCTTTCCCCCACTCTGAAGCGCAGGAATACCAAGATGAGCACTGCACTGACTGTTGAGAAGAGAGTGGTGCTAGCCCTGTGGAGCTTGCAACGCCTGACTGCTACTGGTCAGTCAGGAATCAATTTGGAGTGAGCAAATCTACAGTGGGGACTGCTGTAATTCAAGTAGGCAGTGCAATCACTGACGTTCTGCTATCAAGGGTAGTGACTCTGGGAAATGTGCAGGTCATCGTGGATGGCTTTGATGCAATGGATTTCCCTAACTGTGGTGGGGTGATAGACGGAACACATATCCACATCTTGGCACTGGACCACCTTGCCAACCAGTACATAAACCGCAAGGGGTACTTCTCAATGGTGCTGCAAGCACTGGTGGATCACAAGGGACGTTTCACCAACATCAGTGTGGGATGGCCGGGAAAGGTGCATGACGCTCACATCTTTAGGAACTCCAGGCTATTTGAGCAGTTGCAGGAAGGGACTTACTTCTCAGACCAGAAAATTTACTGTTGGGGATGTTGAAATGCCAATCATTATCCATACACAGGCAGCATGCACAGTAGTAAGGAGCAGTTCAACTATAGGCTGAGTAAGTGCAGAATGGTGATAGAATGTGCCTTTGGAGGGTTAAAAGCTTGCTGGAGCTGTTTGCTGCCTGGGTTAGACCTCAGTGCAACCAATATTCCCATTGTTATTGCTGCTTGCTGTGTGCTCCATAATATCTGTGAGAGTAAGGGGGAGGTATTTATGGTGGGGTGGGAAGCTGAGGCAAATCGCCTGGCTGGCAATTTTGAACAGCCAGACACCAGGGCGATTATAAGAGCACAGCAAGGCACACTGCGCATCAGAGAGGCTTTGAAAACCAGTTTCATGACTGGCCAGGCTACGGTGTAACAGTTGTGTGTGTTTCTCCTTGATGCAAACCCGCCCCCTTTGTTGATTTTAACTCCCTCTAAGCCAACCAATCTCCCCACTTCAATCACAGCTGGCAAAGGAAATAAAGTCACTATTGTTTTGAAACCATGCATTCTTTCTTAATTAAAAAAAAAAGGAGATAACTGTAAGGTATCCTGGGTGGGGTAGGGGAGGAGGAGAGGAGGGAAGGACAAGGCTACTTTGCTTATTGTAGCCACACTACAAATCAAAGCTGTTTAAATGACAGCCTTCTGTTGCCTGGGCCATCCTCTGGAGTGCAGTGGCTCGGTGCCCGGAGCCTTCCCTCCCGCCCCCGCCCCGTGTTCTTGGGCATCTGAGTGAGGCGGACATGGAACTTGGGGAGGAGAGCAGGCAGTTGTGCAGTAGATGCAGCGGTGGTCTGTGCTCTTGTTGGCTTTCCTGCAGCTCCACCAGATGCCTGAGCATGTCCATTTGCTCCCCCACTAGCTCAGTATTGCATCCTGCCTCTTCTCATCATGCTCACTTAATGCTTTCCTGGACTCTGCCACTGAATGCCCCATGCATTCAGCTGTGCCCTATCAGTGCAGGAGGACTGCATGAGCCTGGAAAATGTCATCAAGAGTGCGTTTTTTTTTAACCTTCTAATCTGCGATAACCTCAGGGACAGAGATGATAGGGGGAGCATAGAAACACTTGCTGTTCCCTTACAAAAATTCCCCTATTTCAACCAGGTTACCATGAATGCTATCACTCTCCTGAGGATAACACGGAAAGATATAGACCGAATATTGCTTGAATACAATCAAAACCCAGGACTATTCGCTGCCATGCTTTGTGCTGCAATGATTCCAGACTACTTGCTACTGGCTTGGTGTGGTAAAGTGTCCTACCGTGGATGACGAAATAAGACAGCCCTCCCCAGAAACCTTCTGCAAAGGCTTTCAGAGTACCTCCAGAAGAGCTTCATGGAGATGTCCCTGGAAGATTCCCGCTCCATCCCCAGACATGTTAACAGACTTTTCCAGTAGCTTTCCTGACTGTGAATGCATCCCAAGTCTTCAGGGCAAATCAAACATTAAACACTATTGCTTTTAAACCCTGTATTGTAGTTATAAATGTGCACTCACCAGATGGGCCTTCTCTGCCTTCAGGGTCAGGGATCCTGCCTTGGAGGGTATTGGCTCCAGGGTGATGAAAAGGTCCTGGCTTCCGGGGAGAACAAATTCACTGCTTGCCTGCTGTGCATTCTCCTCATCATCATCATCCACAAATTCCTCCTCTGTGTTGCATGAGATTCCCTCCTTGCAGGTGTCCATAGACAGTGGTGGGGTAGTGTTAGGGTCCCCCTCTAGAATGCCATGCAACTGATCATAGAAGCAGCATGTCTGGGGCTCTGACGAAGAACGACCATTTGACTCCTTTGTCTTTTGGTAGGCTTGCCTGAGCTCCTTGACTTTCATGCAGCACTGCTGTGTGTCCCTGTTGTAGCCTCTGTCCATCATGCCCTGTGCGATTTTGGCATATATATTAGCATTTCTTCTTTTTGATCAGAGTTCTGCCTGCACAGATTCCTCTCCCCATACAGCAATCAGATCCAGTGTCTCCCATTCGGTCCATGCTGGAGCTCGTTTGCAATTCTGAGGGGACTGCATGGTCATCTATGCTGCTGAGCTCACCACGCTGACCAAACAGGAAATGAAATTCAAAAGTTCCCAGGGCTTTTGCTGTGTACCTGGCTGAGGCATCAGAGTCGAAAGTGCTGTCCAGAGCCATCACATTGGAGCACTCCAGGATAGCTCCCGAAGGATGATAACGTTGATTTGCATCCGCACTACCCCAAATTCAACCGAGGAAGATTGATTTTCATGCTACTCCCCTCGCCGGCGACAAATACAGAAATCGATTTTAAGAGCCCTTTAGATCGACGGAACAGGGTTGCTTGTGTAGACGCAGTCATTATAAAATCGATCTAACGTGGCTAAATTCGACCTAACCCTGTAGTGTAGACCAGGGCTTTGACTGATCAATGGTATTTCACTCAAATCCTCTCAGGTTTATTTTTAAGTCTTCAGCATTTTAATTACACGGCCTTGTTTTGGGTTCCTAGAAATCCAGTTTAAGTAGAGAACATTCAACTGGTGCTTGTATTAACTTAGTGTTGAAGATAAGTATAACCATGAAGTGTCTAGTATCAGAGGGGGTAGCCGTGTTGTTCTGGATCTGTAAAAAGCAACAATGAGTCCTGTGGCACCTTTAAGACTAAGAGATGTATTGGAGCATAAGCTTTTGAAAGTGTAGATATTGCCAAATCCAACAATCCCAGTCTAATATATAGCTCACTCAGAGCAGGATTAGGTTCCTCTGAGCTCCAAATCCTAGGCTGTTATTCAGCAACGTATTTAAGCATATCAGCAAAAATGCTTAAATTTTGGGAATGCTTAAAAGTACCTTGCTAAATTCACGGCCCGTCTCATCACCATTTAAACTTGCACTCACACATGTAGAACTCCACACCTCTGCTCTGTAGGATCAAACTCCATGTCTACTTTTTTCAAAAGAAGAAAGGACTTTTCATGTAGTTCGGGGACACACACACACACACACACACACACACACACACACACACACACACACACACACACACACACACCTACATCTCCAAGTTATTCAGAGGTCTCAGGAGTAACCTGAGTCTACTGGGAGTGTCAACAACAAAGAAAGCTAGCGTACTAGGTTTGCAGGCCTGGAGTGTACACTTCAAAGGCTCCCATAATCTTAGAGCTAGGTCAGCTATCTAGTTTTGGTGCAGACACTGCAATCTGGGATGGAGGGAACTCACAGTTTAATGAAGACAAGCTGATTAACTTTCCCAGTGCTAGTTGTACCTACTTCAGACACTGCACTTTGGGGGTTTGAGTGTAGTGAAAACCTTTTCCAACATTAAGCAGCTCTGGAATAGAGGTGGTGTTTTGAAGACCCTTAGACTCTGAAGATATGTTGGTTAGCCAGCAGAGGCTATGCCCCATAATTAGGGGATTGGGAGCACAATCAACACAGTAGCACATGGTGCCATGCTCTGGCAAGTGCCAGATTAGGGATTTATCAGAAAGACACACTAAAGCCCTGGGGTCATAATCAAATCTCAGTTAAATGAGAATATAGTCAGGATTGTGCAGTACACAGCACATATATAAATTGCCCCTTTTTTTTGTCTAAGTGGCTAGCCACTATTTGGGGCATTTCCAGGATGTTTCCACAGGGGGAAGAAATTGATGATAAGACTCAGGGATTTCCTTGTGTACCTTCTTTGTATATAAACAGAATTGCACCTAAGTCCTATTTCCCTTTTCATAGTAGAAACAGACAGGAGGCAGGCAGTTTCCATACTAAGAAATCCAAGCCTGCCCTTCCAGCAAGTACAGTGCCTCTACTCCCTCTTGTGTCACACTCACAACTGCATCGCTTGTTTTCTGCCCTGCATACACATCTGCAACCAATCAAATCAAAGTCCCTGCCTTTACAATCAACCCCAGGGAAAGCCTCAGGCCTCTATGGTTTCGCTTCTGGACAAGAGAAGACTGAGAGGGGACATAACATTTTTCAAGTACATAAAAGCTTTTTACAAGGAGGAGAGAGAAAAATTGTTCTTCTTAACCGCTGAGGATAGGACAACAAGCAATAGGTTTAAATTGCAGAAAAGGGAGGTTTAGGTTGGACATTAGGAAAAACTTCCTAACTCTCAGGACGGTTAAGCACTGGTATAAACTGCCTAGGGAGGTTGTGGAATCTCCATCACTGGAGATTTTTAAGAGCAGGTTAGACAAAACACTTGTCAGGGATGGTCTAGATAATACTTAGTTCTTCCATGAGTGCAGGGGACTGGACTAGATGATCTCTCAAGGCTCTTTCCAGTCCTATGATTCTAAATCAGCATTGCTCTGAGGCTGACGGACATTGGTAGTGGCTTTCTGCTCTCACTGCACAGATTAATTGCTCCTTCTGTTTATCCTGAATTAAAAGTGGCTAGCACATCAACACCTGCCAACATAATATTTTAAATGAAATAAATTATTCAATCACAAGAGAAAATATGTATGTGTACCCTGCTATGTGCTTCAAAAACACTATGGACTAGGTGGTGAATATTATTTTTTTATTGCCTGGTGGTGAAGTAAAATTTTGTAATAACCTTGGATTTAAAGCGACATTAATGAAAGAGTATCAGAGGGTAGCCGTGTTAGTCTGGATCTGTAAAATGCATCTGAGGAAGTGGGTATTCACCCACGAAAGCTCATGCTCCAAAACCTCTGTTAGTCTATAAGGTGCCACAGGATTCTTTGCTGCTTTTATTAATGAAAGACACTGTGCTGCATATTTAAAAGGTAGATGTTGGTAAACTTGGTGAAATTTAATTTTAATGATCAAGGTCTCATGTTCTATATGATCTATTATAATATGCAGATAAATTATGTACCCTTGAAAAAAAATATATGAACAAGTCCCAATCAGGAGAATAACATTTTTTTTTTAAATTCAGCCAATGTTATTAAGCACCTTATTTTTGAAATATAATTAACAGTTGATTCATAATGAGAATAGCTTCTTACCTTTTGAACATGCAGTCTGGTGGGCTGAGCGGAAAAAGATTGAGTTTTTCTTTTGAGACTCAGCATGGTGGTTTAAAGTGTACAAGATGAATTGTTGCAATTTACTTTGATCTGACATAACTTTGTTTCTAGGATGCCTCAGTGCACTATTTGATAGTTTTTTCTAAGGAGGATTATATCTTTTCCCTCTGCACTTCAAGATTAATGGCTGGCTGTAAAAATAAATAAATAAAATGGAAAAATTCCATCGGAAAAAGTTTCCATACTGGCAACGAGCATATGTATTTGTGGGAAGCACTATAAAACAGTTATAGATAGACAGATAGATAAAACACAGTTTATTAAATTGTGCATTCTTGTCAGTTTGCATTGACTGATCAGTCCAGTTATTTCTTTACATAAGAACAGTCTTCTCTACATGCATCTGATGAAGTGGGTATTCACTCACGAAAGCTCATGCTCCAAAATGTCTGTTAGTCTATAAGGTGCCACAGGATTCTTTGCTGCTTTTACAGATCCAGACTAACATGGCTACCCCCTCTGATACTTCTCTACATAGCAATTCTGGAGCAGTTCAGGCTTACCCATTACATTTCCAAAGGAATCTTACAAAAGGAAGGAAGGAAGGAGGGAAATAACTCTGTATCACAGCTAAGCAGATTTGTATTTCTCTATAAATACAATCTCTTGTGATGCAGCACCATTCTACAGCTAATTCTTTGCTGCACTGCAATGGAATCGTGGTGCAACATGAATGGTACTGGCCTTCAGCTCTAAGTCACTTTTTTAAATCTAGCATTAGTAGTGACAGAACATAATACAAGGGTTGATTTCTAACCTATGTAAAGTGAATGGATGGTCTCAAACCAATTTCTAATAGAGAAGTATTCCTATCACTTATCATCACCACTCCATTTGGCGCCTTCATTGTCAGTTGCAGAGAGACCAGGCACGGAAAAGGAGACTCAATTAACACAGCATAACTGACTCCATTGCAGGGTGTGTCACTCCCGATGTTGTGATATACCAGTTCCCCAAAAGTGGTAGCATGCTGGTTTTAGCACAACCTCAGAGAGACAACCATTGTAGGCACTCCAGACTGTAGGCTTTAAGCTCTTGGTGTGCTCCCAAGAACACTTGCAAGTTTCAAATAAGACAGAGGATTTCTTGATTACTGGAGGTTAACATGGAGCCCAGTAACAACCCAACAGATTCACTGCAGTATGTTCCTTAGTCCTAATTCCTCCAAGGCCAGGTTGAAAAGGAAAGATTAGAGGAAGTTTACACTGCCAAGCTGACAACTTTCATCTTTGTTTTTAAACCAGCTAAAATGTTGGTTCAGAGCTGGAGCCTGTAAAGTGCTGCACATTCTGGCCCTGAGCTAGCAAAGCACTTGGCTTAATTTTCAGCACATAAGCAGTCCCACTGAAGCCAGAATCCTTAGGAAGAAGTTGCAATGCATCAATATTGTTTAGGTGAAAATGTTACAAAATACTATTTTCGCTCATTATTGTGCCCAAAGCATAAAAGCCCCAAAAGTGCCAATGTGACTTAGGAGCCTAAGGCCCATAGAAAGCCAATGGAATGTAGGTTACAACATGATTTAGGTGCTTTTGACAGTTTTACCCACTTTCAAGTAGGTTGGGCCCTAAATTAATATTGTGTAAAATAACAAGTTTTCTAAAACCCAATGTGTTTTCACAGATTAAATGAGAGGCAGAGACACACACATAATATCCTTTAGGGGGTCCGCTTTTGATTTAAAATGTGATTGTTAAATAATAAAGGCCTGAGCCGAAGCCCAGGGAAGTCAGTGTAAAGTCTCCCACGCATTTCAATGGGCTTTGGATGAAGCTAGAAGTGTTTGAATACTAAGGACTTGTCTACATTTTAAAACGCTGCAGCAGCGCACATATACTGCTGTAGCACCTCAGTAAAGGCACTACCTATGCTAACATGAGGGCTTCTGCCATTGGCATAGTAATCCACCTCCCCAAGAGGCAGAAGCTGGGTCAACAGGAGAATTCTCCCATCAGCCTGATGCTGTCTACACTGGGGGTTGGGTCATTTAACTGCATCATTCAAGGGTGTGGATTTTTCACACTCTGAGCAACATAGTTATAGCAACCTAATTTCCTGATGAAGACCAGGCCTATGAGAACAAGTCTCTAAGTACCTTAGTCTCATAGCTATTTCCTTTCTTCACTTCACAATGTGCCGGAGGTAGAAAAAACTAAGTAACATTTTAAAAGCAACCTCATTGTGAAGTCTCAGTTAGTGAAGACATCTAATGTACAGTCTCAAATGTGTTTTTCCCCTTACTATTTCTGTAATAAAGAGCCTAAAATGGTATCAAGTGCATCTTGTGCTATCATTTGTTTCTCAGTAGGGGAAGTTAGAGGACCTCTTCTCTGACTCTGACATTGATTCCACACTCATTACTTTAATTCTCTCACTGAACTATCTTGTTCCCAGTGTTTCCACAAGAGGTACTTAAAAGCTGTCCCCAACCGTGCACACACTTCTTTATAGTGAGACAGAATGTGTTAAAAAGCTACAATGAGACTCCTGTGGGTTCTCATTTGATAAGCCAGACAGAGTTGTGTCAACTTAAATTTGACAAAATGGTTGGAAGTTTGTATTTGTGGCAAGAAGCTACTAATGGAATTGTTCATTTAGTTCTATATTTTCAGAATGTTTAAGGGGAAGGGGTAAAAGGGAAAGAGGAATTCAAAAGATGGGTGGTTTTTCTTGTTCAGTTTCACTTTCCTTGCTAACTGGCATCATAACTGCAAATAATGCATCACTGACTGTTCAAATGCATTGCACCTTTTTATCACCTCAGCCCTGAGCACGCATTGTTACAGTGATGGGCACATGTGACTAATGCATTTTAATGCACTTAGAAGTCTTGGTAAAAAAACATTTATCAGACAGAGCATTTTAATAAAAAAATCATGTTAAGAGTTTGCATATTCTTACAGTTTTTGCAAAGCAGAACTGAAATTAAGATTTTAAAAGGCTTCAGAAACATAGTTCAAAAACATTTGATATGCTGGAATTGTTTGCCACTTTATGAGAAACATCAAAGGTGAAAAAGTAAAATCTTAATAATCCTCCAAAATATCCTGATTTGATGACTTGACCCTGGTATCAAACTATTTTGGAATGGCTGCATTCAGCAATACTAATGTGTCATTAGTATTTTGTTCCTGGATATCAGAATTTACTAATCATAGTGGAAAACTACCAAAGATACCAGGACATTTTAGTACATGGTATCTAACAGCAACCCAAAAAATCAATGGACATGGTGTTGCTGCTTTGCCCTACTTATAATTTATTATTCCATATTATTATTCAGAGCTAGATCAGGTCAAACATATTTGCTGAATAATTCATTCAATTAATTTCATAATATATTTTCAATAAATTATTCAATAATTTTTGTATTATTCATGCAGTTTTAGCATGACACAATATAGTTTTCAAGCATTTATTCAGTGAATTTTGAGATAATTTTTTTGAATAACTATTAAATGTTAAGCAATTATTCACCCAGGCCTGGTCAAAAACTCAAAACTTGCTCTTTTTACAAAATAATATATTGTTACTGGCAACATGTCACCAGGTGGCACTGCACAGTCTATCTAGTTTTTTCTTGGCATGTGAGCAAATGTTCAGCTGTGGGAAGAAATCTTGTGGTGAGGGTCAGGGCCATAGCAACAAAGAACGTGGCCCCCTCCGAACATATGTCCGGGGCCCCTTACAATGCAGAAACTGGAATGCGGTATTTATTTTATATAATATACAGGGTTCATATTATGTATACATAGGCTACAGTGTACATGTATTCCGTATTTACGCAAAGCGCTTCTTTCGAGACTTGTTCTCTGCAAATTGGTTAATCAATGCGTCATAGTCCAGAGATCTGGCAATCTTGTTTTCGATTGAGATAACTGCAAGCACAGAAAGCCTGTCATCTGTCATGGTTGAGCGCAGGATATTCTTGATCAGTTTCATTCTGCTGAAGCTCCTTTCAGCACCAGCGACAGTAACTGGTGTGGTCAGAAGAATTCTGATGCAAATGCAAAGATTCAGATGTATCTCCTGAAGGCTGTTCTTGTATATGTACGTTAAAAAATTGTTTGCCGTGACAAGTCCTCTCTCTTTCTCGATGACATAAAATGATTCAATTCCATTATGAGTTCATTGGCATCAACGTCTCCCATTTTTCTTTCAAACTTTTTGCTGTGATTCTCCAGTTCATTTTCTCTGTGACACTGCGTCAGGCTGTTCACGTTGTACAGAAATCCAAACAACTTATACCATTCCACGAGTTGGTCAAATCGCGACGAAACAGAAGATATGGCCTGATCAGTGAGAACAAGAAAGAACTGCGATTTGAATTTTTCTTCGGCAGAAAGACGACTCGAATCATCAGCACATTCGTAATCAAACATTCTCTTCTTACGTCGCACCCTGGTTTCTGGAAACACCTGCTCAATACCCATATGCTCTGCTATTTCACGTGCATTTGTGACCACAGAGTTATATCCTGTATTTCGATAGTCTTCCAAAAACTTCATTGTAGCACCGACTTCTGCCTGCAGTACGTCAATTGACACATCTGGTGACTGAATTAATTTGCTGGTCTTATTGACGTGAAATAGTATATCATACCACGTGTACACAGTCAGAACAAAAGGCCACGTAGTAACATGGTTTAAAAGCGCACCAGCTTCTGTTGCTGTATTGCCATCTTTCTTTTCGAGCGCATATTCTCGCAAAGATGACAAAGCATTGCACAATTCTTCAAGGTGATAACGCAGTGGCTTCACAGCATCAATTCTCGACTCCCAACGAGTATCCGATAACCCTTTAACAGATATTGGCATATGTTCTTGAAGAATATCCCAACGTGAAGATGAAGAAGAAAAGATAACGTATATTCTGTTAATCAGACCGAAAAAGTCAACGGCATATTTTGATGACTTTGCCGCGTCTGAGATCACAAGATTCCAAGTGTGACCTCCACATGGTACATACAAGGCACGGTCATTTATTTCTAGCATGCGGGCTTGAACTCCTTTATTCTTTCCTCTCATATTTGCGCCGTTATCATAAGCTTGGCCTGTCATGTCAGCAACGTCTATTCCTAAGTTGTTTGCCTTTTCAAGAAACGCTTCCAATAAGCCCTCGCCAGTTGTATCATGAACATTAAGAAAACCAACAAATGCTTCACGAATATTGACACCATCTTCACCGTTGCATTCAACAAAGCGTAACACCACAGACAATTGTTCTTCATGTGACACGTCGGGAGTACAGTCCAAAATAACTGAATAATATTTGTAAAAGCAGCAAAGAATCCTGTGGCACCTTATAGACTAACAGACGTTTTGGAGCATGAACTTTCGTGGGTGAATACCCACTTCCTTAGATGCATGTAATGGAAATATCCAGGGGCAGGTATATATATGTGTGCTAGCAAGCAAGCTAGAGATAACGAGGTCAGTTCAATCAGGGAGGATGAGGCCCTGTTCTAGCAGTTGAGGTGTGAAAACCAAGAGAGGAGAAACTGGTTCTGTAATTGGCAAGCCATTCACAGTCTTTGTTCAATCCTGAGCTGATGGTGTCAAATTTGCAGATGAACTGAAGCTCAGCAGTTTCTCTTTGAAGTCTGGTCCTGAAGTTTTTTTGCTGCAGGATGGCCACCTTAAGGTCTGCTATAGTGTGGCCAGGGAGGTTGAAGTGCTCTCCTACAGGTTTTTGTATATTGCCATTCCTAATGTCTGATTTGTGTCCATTTATCCTTTTCCGTAGAGACTGTCCAGTTTGGCCGATGTACATAGCAGAAGGGCATTGCTGGCATATGATGGCGTATATTACATTGGTGGATGGTAGTTTTTGTTATGCAAGGTTCCCAGCAGAGGGAGCTGAGCAAGTAGCAAGAGAGTGTGCTCTCTACCTTGGTCTCTGATTGGAGTTAATTCTTGAAGTACCTGGGAACTGGGCATTTGGTGTCAGGCTGAAAGGAAGAACTGTACTGCATGCTGTTTGACCATCTCATTTCAGGACTTATGTATGTATGTAAATAAAATAAGTTCCACTTAGACACGGGTGGTGCGTAATGGAGGCTAGGGGAGGCTGAGCCTCCCCAACCCTCATGCCACTGAGTGGCGGGCTGTGGCAGATTTGGGGGCCCCTGAAATATCCCCCCACCATGGCCCCAGGGCTGGAGGAATTCTTGCTCCCTGCCGTGGCCCTGGAGCCTTTTCCGATCTCAGGAACACATCGGGGGAGGGAGCAAGTGGGGAGTGGGGCCTCGGGGGAAATGAGGTGGAGTCAGGGCAGAACAGGGGTGGGGGAAGGGGCAGAACAGGGACAGGGCCTTGTGCAGAATAGGGCGAGGCCACAGAGAAAGGGATGGAATGGGGTGGGGGGCACAGGGGAAAGAGGCAGAACATGGGAGGGGCTCTAGTCTCAGAGCTCCAGCCAGGGCAGAGAGCTCTCAGCCCACCTCCTCCCTCGCCCCAGCTGGGGCCACAGCAGAGAGAGGCCGAGCTCTCAGCCAACCCCTCACCCCACCCCAGCTGGGGCCATGGGAGAAAGGGGCTGAGAGCATCAAGCAGGGGCAGGGCCTTGCCCAGAAGAGGCAGGGCCTTGACTGGAAGACAGGGCTAGGGGGCTAGCCTCCTCAAAGGGAAAGCGTCACCCACCACTCAGGCACTTTAGAATATACCTGTACACAGTGTCACTGACTTCTTCTTCAGTGGGAAGCCAGCCTGCAAGGCCCTGGACATCTCCCACCGCATAATCTTTTAAAATCTTAAACAGCCTCCAATTCCCGCCCTCCTCCCTCTCTGCCACATATATAGAGGTATTCTGTTTGGGTATTTAAGAGATCTCTTTTCCCTAAAGTGAAATTTTTGCACATGTAAGCAGAGTCAGGATAAGCTCTACACTGACATCTGGTGGAAAGAATTTCAGAGAGTGTATTTGCATAGGCACGCCTACCCTATCCCAGACTGCTGAGCTGTGGGACTGCTTGGTGACAAATTGCTCACCCTCAGTTGGGTGGTACTGGCTAGACATGGGACCTGGGTTCCAAAACCCAGAGAATTGAGAGAGGCTGGGGACAGGTATTTGTGCCTGGTGGTGCAGTCTCCTTATGGAGCCAGAAGCACCAATTGCACCCCTTCCTCTCTCCACTGTGGAATGTCAGAGTTGATTTTTTTTATTCCCTTAAGAATTTAAATACAGGTTACTGAGCTGAAATCACTCTGGGCTAATGGTGCACTAGCACTGGGGCTCCCCTACTATGAGCTGAAATCACTAAGAGCTGAGAATCACTGAGCTGAGAGCACTGAGTACGGTGCTAACTAGTGGGGAGCCCAAAGCTATACTGTGGAACAGAGCTGCTGGCGGAGTGGAGCAGTTTGTGGGGACGGCTGGAGCGGATCACGGGACAGCTGGCGGCAGCAGAGCGGCTGACAGAGCGGAGTAGCTGTGGGACGGGTGGAGCGGCTGACAGAGTGGAGTATCTGTGGGACGGGTGGAGCGGCCCACAGAGCGAGCAGAGCCGAGCAGTTTGCAGAGAGAACTGGAGCAGCTCATGGAGCAGAGCAGTTGGTGGAGCGGAGCAGTTTCTGAGGACAGCTGGAGGAGCAGCGTGGAGCGGCTGGTAAAGCGGAGCAGTTCGTGGAGAAGGCGGAAGCAGAACCCACGGAGAGGCAGGGCAGTTGGCCCCAGACCACGTAAGGTGCCCCTTTCTATCCAGGCTGGGGGGAGGGACCTCTACAGATAAACTCTCGGGCTCTGGGGTAGCATTGACCAGAGACTTTTGGGTTGTTGGACTTTGGGGTGATTGGACTTAAAACCCTAAGGGGAAAAAGGACAGTGCCAAACGTACTTGGAGGTGGGTTTTTATAACCCTGTTTGTGGTGTTTCTCCAATGGGATACCGCATTAATTCCTTCCTTTATTAAAAAGATTTTGCTACACTCAGACTCCGTGCTTGCGAGAGGGGAAGTATTGCCTCCTAGAGGCACCCAGGGGGGTGTGGTATGTGAGTGTCCCAGGTCACTGGGTGGGGACTCGAGCCGGTTATGCATTGTGTTACTGAAACGGAACCCCTGGATACTGAACCCGGCCCTTGTTGCTGCCAACTCAGAGGGGCAGAAGGGTTACACACATATGCAAAGTCCCAAACTGAGCTCTCCAGAGGCTGAAATTTTGTCTGGAACAACACAGGCAGAGGAAGAGCAGGATTCCCTTTATCCCTCAACTGGATGAAAGAATCACCAAGGAGTGAGAAATTACTTCAACCTCTATGGCCTCTCTCTAAGGCTGCCAACAAAGGTGCAAATTGTGATAGCAACTCATTACACACAGTCATGGGGGGCAGTGGTTTCACTTTGGTAGTTAAGTAGTAGTAGTACCCTGCTCACTAGCAAGCTGTAGATTGCGTGGCGAGTTACACATGCTGAGTCAGGATAGGGAAGCTGATTCTGCTTTTACTTACAGCAGAGGAAAATAAGGAGCAATTGCACTGAAACCAATAGAATTACACCAGTGTAAATGAGAGGAGAATCAGGCCAGTGAATAATGGTGTTGAGGTAGAATCCCCACCTTGCAGTGCCAGCAACAAAGGAGATTTTGGCTGTTGTTAATGTTTGTATAAATTAATTTATTGCTCCAGAAAGGTACCACATTGACGACTCTTAACGCTAACTATCTGCTATCCAGAAGACTGGCACAGCTAAGCTGCAGCACTGTTATATTAAATCAAAAACCTCTCCTGTAAATATGAATTAATAATCAAAGATTCCAACTCCAAGTTGGAGGTACTGCCACTGGGGCCAAGATGACTGGTCTCTCTATTCAGTTCTTTGTATCTATTCTGAAAACACCACCACCTAGGTTCCAAAGGCTAAAAAGCAACAATAGCAAGAGGCCAACGTGTCTCCATCAGGAGCTCTTTAATGACCTGAACATTTTTAAAAAAGGAACCTTATAAAAAGCGGAACATGGAAAAATTGCTAAGGAGGAGTACAAAAAAGCTCAAGCATGTAGGGACAAAATCAGAAAGGCTAAGGCACAGAATGAATTACACCTAGCAGGAGACATAAAAAGAAATGAAAAGAGATTCTATAAATACATTAGGAGCAAGAGAAAGATGGGAAAAAGAGAGAACTGTTGACACTAAGAAAGCTGAGGTGTCTAATCCCTATTTTGCTTCAGTCTTCACTAAAAGATTAACAGTGACCAGATACTCAACACAATTAATATTAACAAGGGAGGAGAAATGCACATCACAATAGGGAAAGAACAGGTTAAAGAATATTTAGGTAAGTTAGATGTGGCAGGACCTGATCAAGCACCCCTAGGGTACAAACTGAAGCAATCTCAGAACTCTTAGCAATTATTTTCAAGAATTCATGGAGGACAGGTGAGATCCAAAAGAACAGGAAAGGGGCAAACACAGTAACTATCTTTAAAAAGGGGAACAAAAAAGGAGAATTATAGACCAGTCAGCCTAACTGCAATGCCTGGAAAGATTCTGGCACAAATTATTAATCCATCAATTTACAAGCACCTAAAGGATAATAGGGTCATAAGGAAGAGCCAGATGGATTTGACAAGAGAAATTAGGCTAGTTTGGCATGATTTGTTTTCTTTGACAGGGTCACTGGCCTAGTGGATGGGGGAAAGCAATAGACACGGTATATTTTAATTTTAGTACAGTAATTTTGATTTTAGTTTAGTAAAACATTTGACACCGAACCATATAACATTTTCATGAGCAAACTAGGAAAATGTGGTCTAGAGGAAATTACTATAAGGTGGGTGAAAAACTGGTTGAAAGACTGCACTCAAAAAGTAGTTATCAATGGTTCCCTGTCAAACTGGACATATCTGGGGTCCTACAAGGATTTGTCCTGGGCTTGGTACTAGTTAATAATTTCATTAATGACTTGACTAATAGAATGGACAATATATTTATAAAATTTGCACGCCACCAATCATTTGAAAGACAGGATTAGAATTCAAAATGACCTTGACAAATTGGAAGATTGATCTGAAATTAACAAGATACACTTCAAGAAGAACAAATGTAAAGTTCTACACTTCTGAAGGAAAAAGGTCAAATACACAAGTACAGAATGGGGAATAACTGGCTAGGCAGTAGTACTGCAGACAAGGATCTGGGGGGGGTTAATGGATCAGAAATTGAATACAAGCCTACAATGTGATATAGGTGCAAAAAAGGCAAATATTCTGGGGTGTATTAACAGGAGAGTCCTATGTACAGGAAGTCATTGCTCCTCTCTACATGGCACTGGGGAGGTCTCAGTGAGAATACTGTATCCAGTTTTGGGTGCCACACTGGACAAATTGGAGAGAGTCCAGAAGAGAGCAACCAAAATTATCAAAGGTTTGGAAAACCTTGTCTATGGGGAAAGGTTAAAAAACCCTGGGCATGTTTAATCTTGAGAAAAGAAAACTTAAGGCTGTTGTAAAGAGGACAGTTATCAATTGTTCTTCATGTTCACTGAAGGTAGGACAAAAAAGAAAGGACTTAAACTAGAGCAGTGGTTCCCAAACTTTAACAACCTATGAGCCCCTTTCACTAAAATGTCAAACCCCCGCCTAAAAATGAATATTTCCCAGGATTTTCTCCTATACCTGAGTATACATTAAAAAAGCAGTGATCTTGGAAATACAAAATTTGTTTTCATGACATGCTTATTACACACTCTTTATCATTACAGTATTTTTATTACATTATGAAAATGGCAACACTCTTCCAAGATCTCACTTTCGTAGTTTGTATCATTTTGAATAAGCCTGTTAGAAAACAAGGCTCCTAGGTTTCATCCAGGAGTATCAGATATGAAACAGCATGAAGGCATTTAAGAAGCCAACTCAAAGAGTTCCTCCTATGCAAGCATTCAGGGTCTTGAGCAGTCCATGCAAACAACACACATTACAACAAAGCTTAAACTTGTTCTTCACAATAATTTTAAAAACAATACTAGCTGCCTATTTAATTTTAAAAGCATCAAAAAATATCCACCTCCCTTTCTGTTTCTTATAAGGAGTCTTGAAGTTTAAATCTCCTCAGTGTGATAGATATGCTTGCCTTGATCTGCTTAGCTCTTGGAAGTCCAGGGGCTCTGGGCTGCTGGCCACGAGTTGTCCCGGTCCCTACGGACAGCTCTGTCTCCCATTAGGGATTTTTTTCCCCCGAGAGCCCCCTGTAACATTTTGCAAACCCCCAGGGGTTCACAAATCCCAGTTTGGGAACCACTGATCTGGAGCAAGGGAAATTTAGGTTAGATATAGTTGGAAAGTTTTTTCCTAATAAGGATAGTTAAGTACTGTAATTAGTAACCAAGAGAAACTGTGGAATCCCTACCATTGGCGGTTTTAAAGAACAAGTTAGAGAAACACCTGTAAGAGATGATCTAGGTATACTTGGTCCTGTTCTAAGGGGCAGGGAAGGGGGTGAGGACTAGATGACCTCGAGAGGTCCTTTCCGACCTACATTTCTATGACTGATTTACATTTGATTATGAAAGGTCTTTGTTTGCTGGACAAACATGGAGGTTTCTAATGGTCTGTCAATGATCTCGTTAGCATACATAGCACACTCAGTGAATGCATGATCAGAACTCATGCCTCCCAAATTACACTTCATATTGACAATAAAAGTTATCCAGGCAGATGCACTTCAGAAAGATTATTACACTTTCTGTATGCTTTGGCCTTAATCCACCAGAGGCATGTTTTCCATTTTTGTCACAGAACACTACAGTAGGTTTTAAAAATGCATTTTTTCCAGACTGGAAAAGATTTCGTAAATACCAAATTTAAATGAAACTCTTTCAATACATAGCTTTGTATGGGAAAAAATTCTTAGTGACCTGCCCTTCAAGAAGAGTGATCCAGATGAATCCTGCATCTGGCTAAAAGTCCCTTGATGCAGCTTAGTAGTCCAATCAGAAAATCACAAGCTAGCGTTATAGTCCTAAATAGGTAAGTCTTTTACCACTACTGCTTAAGAGAAATGACAATCTAGTCCAGGGGTCGGCAACCTTTCAGAATTGGTGTGCCGAGTCTTCATTTATTTGCTCTAACTTAAGGTTTCACATGCTGGTAATACATTTTAACATTTTTAGAAGATCTCTTTGTAAAGTCTATAATATATAATTAAACTATTGTTGTATGTAAAGTAAATAAGATTTTTAAAATGTTTAAGAAGCTTAATTTAAAATTAAATTAAAATGCAGAGCCTCCCGGACCGGTGGCCAGGACCCAGGCAGTGTGAGTGCCACTGAAAATCAGCTCGTGTGCTGCCTTCGGTGCCCTTGCCGTAGGTTGCCTACCCTGATCTATACAAGGGAAAGCTTGAGTTTTAACTGAGATTTATACGGACGAAGTAGGTAGTGGATATGTGAAAAGTTGTTTTCACACCCGTCTTCAGCACTGTGTGCTATTTTAATTTAACAACTTTTTACTTAGTAATATCAGCTCTCAAGATACCTTTGGCCAGTCCAACTTGTTCCCATGATAGATCTTACACAAAAACAACAGGCAACTACAGCTACATAAGCATAACTGGGGGTGGGAGGGGATTGTACCTTCAAAAGAAAAAATGGGTCCCAGTTTTCAGAAACAACTGTTAAATGTGCCTGCACTAAACTTACCACATTTGTCAATGATCTGGAACTTGACAATTCTTTATGAAACTCTTTTGCCATACTACTGAATTTCTGTCTGTCACAAGAAAAGCAGACATGAAAACTCATCTTTCAGCTGACAGCTATTTCAGTTACTGTCTTCTTTACTCTTCCATCTAGACATAGCAGTACAAGAGAGCCAGTCCAGATGATCTAATGATTTCCTCAGCTAAAGCATTTATTAAAAAGATTGAAACCCATAGTCAATAAAGCATAGAGTCTAAAAGCAAAAGGAAGATTCTATAGTTTTTGCTTGCAGAGCACATCCTGGCAGTACTCAGGAATTGGATGACCCTATCTCTAATTTAAAAAGCTATTTCTCATGGCAGTAGTGGATGGGGGAATTCTGCAGCACAAAGTGTCTATTTTCATGTCAACAGCCAAGACACCCTTATAGCTCTTACCTTTTCCATAAGGGTGCTAGTCCCTGAATATAGAGAACAAAGCAGCATATTTGGAGGAGACTGTGTGAACACACTGGAGCGGACAAGGAGAGCAGCACATTTTGGGCATGCTATAAATAGTGCAGCTGGGTCACAATCATTCCAGAAAATCACTACCCCAAAAAATCCCCACACAAAATACTTTGGTTTTCTAAAACCAAAAGAACAACACTTCTCAGCTTTCTGAAAAAAAAAGGTTTTCTTAAAAAAAATGAAAAGTAGTTGTTTTTCATGAAAAGTCATTTTTAAAAATCCTTAAAATCATGTGAAAAGCTCACATTTTTTAGCCAGTCTCATACATAATTGGCCAGTTTTCAAAAAGAGCTCAGTTCTCAGCAGCCCCTACTGATTTCTATGGGAGCTGGGCAATTCTTGTGAATCTGGCCACTTCATTTAGGTGCCTAAGTGGAAGCAGAGTTCTTCTGAAACCCTGAGTCAACAAGAGGTTATATGACACAGAAAACTAGCCCCATTTATATCAGCCCTCAACACACTTGAAAAAAACTTTTGCAAGCTCAACACACTTACTGTAAATCCCATCAGCACTTACTGCTGCCAAAGCAACTCCCTGTAAAATGGCCAAGGAGCCCTAGAACCAATTTGTGCTACTGTCCACGGAGGTAACAATAAGACTGATTAACTCCAGGTTATTTTATCTGCTGATTAAAGTCCATTTAAGTCCTAAATTCTAACGCCTTGAAAAATTTGGTAAAAGTTGTTCTCTACATTTGTACATGGAAAATGCTCGATCTGTTTATGACAGTGACATTTATTCAAACAAATATGGGGTCTAAGGCTTAAATGTTCAAAAAGCGTTTACTGTTTGTGTGCATGTCTCCATTTGGGACCCTTTGGCTTTGATTTTCAGAGATGCTGCACAGCTGCAGCTCCCACTGGCTTCAATTGGAGCTGCCCGTGGTGAGCACCCCTGAAAAAAAGCAACTCATAGAATATTCAAGTTGTGCATCCAAAAGCTTAGGCCCTTGTAATCAGGGTCAACTGTTAAACATATTGACACAAATCTCTCTCATTTGCATCTGTAAGTGCTGTCAGCATGTATGAAAAGTCAGGAGGCTGAACATGAAAACAAGGGTCCCAGTTCAGAGGCTGCACTAAAGCTTCCTTGAAATCATGTTGCTATATATCCATAATTTCAAAGGCCACCTCAGTTTGCTTTCAGTGTTCAATAATAATGTCCAGATATTTTAAAACAGAATTCACGGCTAATTCAGCTAGAATTTCAACTATGAAAATCAACTCTAAAAATAATATTGTGGGGTATCTTCTTGATACCGTCTTACTGATTCTATACCCAAGTTGCCCAATTTCAAAATAAAAATAATCCTCCCCACCCCAACCAGTGTCCTGCAAATTCTGCTAGAGCTATGAGAATCAAGGCAGCTTCTTCCCTTCTTGATGATTGTGACAGGGTGTACCAGCCCTGCACTGGGCTGCCAGGGGTGGACCAATCATTGTGGGCCCAGAAGGCCACACCTCCTCTTCTCTGCTGCACATGCTCCAAGTGGAGAACTCAGATAAAAGGAGGCAGCCCAGGCCAGTTGGAGGTGTGGGTGGTTGGGAGGATGCTGTTGGGTCTTGCAGGGGTACCTGTAGTGTTCCTGGTGGTAAAGCTCAGTGACCTGGACTTCCCATCAGCCTCAGAGACTGCCCTACGTCGAGCTGCTGCTAGTTGAGGAAGCTGCCTAAACTATACCCCAGTTCTAAGAGATGTGAGGTCTACAGACTGATTGTTTGCTTACCTTGCCCTGCCCTGGGGTTGCAGCCTGCTTGCTGCTTTGCCCTTGCCAGGGGGCTAATTCCCTGGAGGATTTGATTGTTTTGTTGCTCAGGATCCACTGACTCTCCCATCCTTTCTCTAACTCATTAAATAACTTCAGCAGGCTGTAGTGCCAAGAAGGTGATGATGTAAAAGGGTGTAAAGGCAAAGCTCAGGTTTTAACATAAAATCTCCATCTCAGAGTAGAGTTTTATTTGCAAGCATTAAACTCTAATGCAAATTGACAAGTCTCTGTCTATATTCCTTCCATGCAGATTATAAATAATAAACTCAATATGCAAACCTTACACGTTTCTTTCTTGTTTCCTCAAAGCTCCTTGCAGTAGCTTCTGATTGCCTCCAACACTCTTGTTTCTTTGCTCTCAGTGTACAGTGGGCTCAGCTGCATTTAATTAGCTCTCATCTGATAGTGCTTCTCTGAGCTGTCTCTGAACCCTGACTGGCAATTAACCCCTGAAACTCAAGGTTACTGGCTTGGCAGGGCTTCCTCCTAGGGACACCACCAGGCAGGCAGACATTTGTCAATGGTCTGGAACTTGACAATTCTTTATGAAACCCTTTTGCCATGCTATTGAATTTCTGTCTGTCACAAGAAAAGCAGACATGAAAACTCATCTTTCAGCAGACAGCTATTTCAGTTACTATCTCCTTTACTCTTCCATCTAGACATAGCAGCATGAGAGCCTCTTATGCTGGGGGCACCAAAATACCCATACACCCCTTTACACACAGTTACTGTGAATACACCTAAGCAAAAATGGAAGCAAAAAGAGGCTTCACTGTACCTGTGAGGCAGAGGATTCCAGAGTGACAAGCCCTCAGCGAAAAGCTCCTGATTCCAAATGTGTCAACTTTTATACTTTGAGATTAATCAGTTCCACTGCTATTGATAAAACACCATCTTGTCCATACTGCAGCTTTTGTTCAGAAGGCACATAATGTCACAGTAAAAACAACATAGGATTTTTTTAGCCTTCTGTAAGAAGCAACACTTTCCTGACCACCAACCCTCCACTTCTCTGTCCAAGACTAGAGAGCACTTCCCCCCACCACTGTCCTGCCTCCCCCTTTGCCAAATCCCCCCCTCTCTATCCCCACTCCTTCACCCTGTCTTGCCTCCCCTTGCTACAGACCCCCTCCTCCACTCCCCACCCCTGTCCTGCCTTCCCTGGCCCAGACACCCTCCCTCCTCTTCACTCCCAAGCCCCATCCTGTCTCCCCCTGCTTCAGATGCCCCCACTCTCTTTCCCTCCCACTCCTCCTTACCTCAAGATGCTCTCCCCTCACTCCTCCCTCCCACATCCTCTTGCACTCCCTTCCTCTGCATCTTCTAAATCTGCCTCTTGCTCCCCATTCACCTTTCATAGTATCTCTGCTGTCCCTGACTATCTCCATCTGATCACAGAGTGGGAGCCATTTTGCCTGTGAGCATTGCTTCAATCTCATTGAAAACATCCAGTTAGACTCACCTCCACATGCAGATGGCCTGTAGGGAAAGGGCAGCAAAGCTTGCTGAGTTCAGTCCCGCCGACTGTAGTAGTAAATGGTAATATTTTGAATAAAGGGGAAATTAGTAAATTGGCAGTTTTCCATCATGTTTTCACAAGACAGGAAAAACATACCCCAAAATTACTAGAGTTGTGATCAAATTGTGGGAGTTGGCAATACTGGCTTTTGGAACTGTGGTCAGTCCTGGATCCAGTGGTATTCAATAGTTTCATTAATGCTCTGGATATCGGAATGGAAAGTAGGCTTCTTTTTTAAAATTTGCAGATTACACCAAGATGGTGGGGGGTGTGGTGCAAGCACTTTGGAGGACAGGACTGGAGAATTGGTCTGAATTTAACAAGATGAAATTTAATAAAGACAAGTGAAGTAGTTTGCACTTAGGGAGAAAAAAGCAAATGCACAACTACAAAATGGGGAATAACTGGCTAAGTGGTGGCACTGCTGAAAAGGATTTGGGAATTATAGTGGATCACAAATTGAATATGTGTCAACAGCATGAGTCAGCTGTGAAAAAGGGTAATATCATTCTGGGGTGTATTAACAGGAGTGTTGTGTATAACACACAGGAGGTAATTATCCCACTCTACTCAGCACTGGTAAGGTCTCAGCTGGCGTACTCTATCCAGTTCTGGGTATCACACTTAAAAAAAGATATGGACAAATTGGACGGAGTCCAGAGGAGAGCAACCAAAATGATCAAAGGTTTAGAAAACATGATCTATAAGAAAAGGTAAAAAAACTGGGCATATTTAGTCTTGAGAAAGGAAGAATGAGGTGGGACCTATTAACAGTCTTCAAATATGTAAAGGACTGTTAGAAAAAGAGCGCTGATCAATTGCTCTCCATCTCCACTGAAAGTAGCACAAAAAAGTAATGGGCTTGATCTGCAGCAAGGAAATTTAGGTTAGCTATTAGGAAAAACACTTTCTAACAATAAGGGCAGTTAATCTCTAGCATAGGATTCCAAGGGAGGTTGTAGAATCCCCCTCATTAGAGGTTTTTAAAAGCAGGTTTGACAAATACCTCCCAGGGATGGTCTAGGTTTATTTGGCCCTGCCATAGCACAGAGAGCTGGACTTGATGACTTTTCAAGCTCCCTTCCAGCCCCACATTTCTATGATGCCATATAAGGCATTTGTCTTGATACTGCATGCCATTTAGATAAAGCAATTAGAATGATACAAAATCAACATGGTACACGCTAACTGGATTAAAAACTGGTTCTCAAAATGTAATTGTAAACAGGGAATTGTCATTGAACAGGTAAGTTTCAAGTGGGTCCCGCAGGGATCGGTTTTTGGCCCTACACTATTTAAGCTTGCTATTGATGACCTGGAAGAAAACACAAAATCATTACTGATAAAGTTTGCAAATGACAAAGATTGGGGGAGAGGTAAATAATAAAGAGGATACATCACTAATATAGAGCAATCTGGATCTTTTGGTAAGCTGGGCACAAGCAAACCATGTGTTCAGTACAACTAAATGTAAGTTCATACATCTAGGTAAAAAGAATTTAGGACACACTTACAAGATGGGGTATTCTATCCTGGAAAGCAGTGACTCTGCATGGACTCCCAGTGCAACGCAGTGGCAAAAAGGGCTAATGTGATCCCGGGATGTATAAACAGAGGACTATCAAATAGGAAGGTTATAGTACCTCTGTATTGGGCACTGGTGCAGTTGCTATTGGAATAGTTACTGGAATCCAGTTCTGGTCTCCACACTTCAAGAAGAAAAAGTGTTGAAAAATTGTAGGGGGTTCAGAGAAGTGCCACAAGAATGATTAAAGATTGGAAAACATGCTTTATAAACTTAGAGTGAAAGACTCAAGAAGGTCAATCTATTCAGCTTATCAAACAGAAGATTAAGGTTTGACTTTAATCATAGTCTATAACTACCTACATGGGGAACAGAAATTCAATAAAACAGGGTTCTTCAATCTAGTAAAGATATACTAAGATCCCAACGACTGGAAGTTGAAACTAGATATAGTCACACTAGAAATAAGGTGGACATGTTTATCAGTGAGGGTAACTAACCACTGGATCAACTTACCAAAGCCTGTGGTGGATTCGCTATCACTCAAAACTTTTATAACAAGATTTGATGTTTTTCTAAAAGATATGTTCTAGTTCAACCATTGCTATTGGACATGAAACAGTAATACATTTAGGTCAGACTAGGTGTTCACAGTCATTCCTTCTGGATTTAAAATCTATTAATTTGGCCAGACACTGATGTTAGTATAACATCTACAGACCTGGGTTGTCAGCAGGCAGGATTGAACCGGGGATCTCTGGAGCTTAATGCATGAGTCTGTACCGCATAAGCTAAAAATCAATTGGCAGATTTATTAATCTCTCTCTAAGTGGTCTCAATGCCACTAGATGGGACGGAACACCACACCCAGAAGGTGTGTGGGTTACATTAGCACTCCCACTGTTAGGGATTGCTAATGCCACAGAACTCAAAAGGCAGAAAGGAATCAGGACACTGGCTTTAGGTCATAACTGAAAGTCAATAATAAAAGTTAGAAATACCACACAGAAGACTCATAGCCTCTTACATGACCAGTGGTAAGGTCTCAGGTAAGCAAGTAACTATATTACCAACTAGTAAGATAAGACTTTAATCAAGCCTTTCAGCTTGATAGGGAGCGGTGCAGTGGTCTGGGCCGTCCAGTGGCCTGGGAATAGCTGATATTGAAATTAATAAATGTCAGTAGTCTTCTTTGCAGGCTAGAAAGACAGAAAGTGGAGAACGAAGCAACTGAATCGGAGCCATCATGATCAAATGCAATCCTTGGACATGATTACCAAACATTTAGAGTGGTCTTTATGTGCACTCTATTGGAGCTCTGCACACAAGAGTTGTGTAATGTTAATAAAGAATGTGTAGTGATTTTTCTGAAGGTAATTGTAACATCACCCTACTCCCCTAGTATTATATTGCTAAAGGCTGATTCTTTGCCCTTTTGTACAAGGTTGTGGAAACAAGTAGCATTATTTTCCATTTCATGCAAGTTTTAAAACTTGACGGGTCAAAAGAGCACCCATGATGAAATAGTTTTATAATCTCATTTGGTATTAAGCACAAAATATTTATGAAATAGGCACAAATATCTTGATGTCACATGTTCACAGTTCTGACGTGTCCCACAATTTTGTTATGGGATAGAAAATGCAGTGTTACTGAAGGACTCAAAAACAACTCGGATTGACTTTGTATTCAGGGTTGTTGTTTTTCTCTCTCTCTCTCTTCTGTCAGCAAATTGGAACTCAAAGTGCATGAAGTCTTGGGGTATGTTTATCAGCGGGCAGTGATCAATCCAGCGGGGGTTGATTTATTGTGTATAGTCTACTCCTGTATTCCGTCGACTCCTGTACTCAAGCGCCACGAGAAGCGCAGACAGAGTCGACGGGGGAGCAGCAGCAGTCGACTCACCGCAGTGAAGACACCGCAGTGAGTAGATCTAAGTACGTCGACTTCAGCTATGTTATTCACATAGCTGAAGTTGTGTAACTTAGATCAATTCTCCCCGCCTCCCAGTGCAGACCAGGGCTTGGTGTTTACAATGATGTGAAGTGTCTATGATACTTATAACACAATATAATCCCATTACATGATAAAGAAAACCATAACTCCTTTGTAGCAATGGGACAAGATTATTTTGCATGAATACACTGAATGGAAGTTGATTTTTTTAAAAATCCATAGTGTGAAAACTTGTCATTTTTATTTCCTGGCACAGAGTGCCAGTCTGATCACTTGATGACTGTAGCTAGCTTTTGTGTATTCATTTTTCTCTTGTTTCCTATGGAATACAAATCTAGGCATTAAAAAAAAGAGAAAAGTGTTTTTTTATTGCTTCATAGTACTTGAGCCTAATATTGCTGACACACAGAATTCCTGATGCTAAATCATTTACAGAGATGGGTCTCTTTCTCTAGACAACTTTCATGGCTCAGCAAGATTTTTGCCAAGATGGTATGTAGCATTATAGCTGAGGGTCAGATCCTGAAGAATGCTGAGTATCTCTTAGGAAATGCTGAGTTGTCCTCTGCTCCCATCAATTTTTTAAATTGTTATTTAGGGTGTGTTTTTTTAAATAAATATACTCAGGTACATATTGCATATGAAATGAGAAGAATGTGGAAGCACAGAAGTCAGCCATAGCAGAATAGCTCTCTCCTTTACCAGGAGATTGCCAACCACATCTTCTAGCAAGTTTCACAAATCTAATATATCACAAGCTCACTGCTATAAAACTAAGTATCCGTGCTCAGATTCCTCCTGTATACAGTATATACCCTATACTCCTTATGAGCTCTATACACTGTTTTGGAAGTAAAGAAGGGGACAGATGAGTGCACTTCATTGTTACTATCAGTCTGGGGAATGAAAAAATATAAAGGTAAAATGGACACCAAAATCTTTGGAAATATCTGCATTAACACTAGTGCTGCTACTTAGGAATTCTTAATATAGTTGCTTCTTTAGTTCAACTGGGAAGGGCCTGTGCTTTTGATGCAGGTTCAGTCCCCACAGATGACTGTGGTGCCAGGACTTATGCTGTCATGGTTACTTATTTCAATATTTTTACTACAGCATTATTAAATTATTCTTGCCAAAAGAGGACATATTTCCATAAGCTAACTCACAATATTTACAAGAGAAAATGGAAAAGAAGCACCAGTTTGCTGAAATAGTTGGTGTTGCTAACTCTTGTGATATTTGGTGTTTTTCTGAAAGTATCAGCTGCTGAAGACAAATAATTAGGTAAAAAACCTCAGCTTTCATTTAAAGAAAAGGTAAGTGCCTATGGTTGCTGAGAAGACTTGAAAGCAATCCAAATGCATCCTAGAGGCCCATGAAAAAGAATGGAAAAATATATGTTGAAAATCTCATTATTTTTAAGTCAATCTCATGATTTTTCTCATTTTCTGAACATTTAGGGTTGAAAACACTGAATACTCCGTTTAAAACAGGGCCCTGCCTTAGGCTTGGCTGAAGCAATGAAGATCTTTCTGAATACCTCTTTATTGCCAAACATTGCTGGTTTATTGGCTCTCAAGACATATGACGTTTAATTTGTTTGGATATTGAATACAGTAACTGCATGTCTTTACTTCTCCTGTTTGCCTTTCACTTGTCATCTCTGACATGCGATACGGGCGGTACACCGAATGCATCTAGCTTACCAAATTATAAACACAAGAAAGATGTCATCACTGTACTAATAAGTTTTCTTTGGACAGCACAACAGGTGAATATTGTAGGCCAGAGATAATGGGGATGGATGATCTCTCAAAAATATCAAATCTCAGAAGGTGAGGAGTATTGGTTCGTATCATTCAGCTTATGCTATAGTGTACAGAGGTGAAAAATTGCTCTTGGCCCTGTAAATCCTCTCTAAATCATCCAGTTTCCAATATAGTTCTGTGTTCCTTCTCAAAAACACTGTGCTTGGGAACCAGTTATTAACTAAGCTAAGGTAGAAAAAGAATGCAAAAATCCCATGAGGGCTGCTCAACAAAAATACACACAGTCAAGAAATTCAAAAGTGAAGGTTCCAGCAGCATCAACTCAGCTGCAAGGCACATCCTGTATGTTTATTGCACAAAGAGTAATACCTCCATGCAAGCAGACTCTACCCCACTGAAGTCAGATGTGATCTCATGACGTTATAATATAAAATTTTCAAAAATGATTGTGGGTTTTTTGATCAGCTCATTAACAACATATATATGTAGCCATTAAAAATGGTGAGATTATCTCTGCTAGCATCAAAGAATTCTGATCTTTTCCCATTTTTATCCATCATATTTTCTTCTCTGTTTCAATTAGAGATTACTTTAAAATTCATGTTGTCTATATTATTCAGATGTATTTCTCCTTGCTGCCAAGACTGGAAAATTAAAACTAAGACGCTTAGGCATAATCTCTATATATAGTCACCCTACTGCCCTCCCACCATCCCCCATTAAACTTTGCCTAGTAATAATAAATTACATATTGTTAGAAAGTAATATACTTCTTAGTGTTCTCTCAGCTACATTTCTTGCCCTATCCTGTGATGAAAATAAAGAGAGATGAGTTGCAATATTTTCAACATAATCAATAATAATGTTCAGCCTGCTTCATAGTGCCTACCTGCATGCTCCTACACTGTCGAACCACATTCCCAGCTGCTGTAAATCTGTGTAATTCAATTGACTTCATTTTACATCATCTCAGGATTGGGCCCATCTTCTGTACATTAAAATCTACATTTGTCTTCTTATACTTATTAGAAGTTTTAGTCACAGGTATTTTTAGTAAAAGTCGTTGACAGGTCATGGGCAGTAAACAAAAATTCACGGCCTGTGACCTGTCTATGACTTTTATTATATATCCCTGACTAAAACTTGGGGTGGGCAGTTCAGCTGGGTGGCCCTGGGGATGCTGCGAATGCTGGGGGCGGTGGCCTGGGGTGTGCATGGGCACTGGGAGGGGGCGCCGTGGGTGCTCATGGGGGGGGCAAGGAAGCGCCATAGGTGCTGGGGAGGTGGGCATGGCCTGAGAAGCACCGTGGGTGCTGGGTGGCGCGGGGGGCAGTGAATGCTGCAGATTCTACATGCCTGAAGTGCACTTTTATTCTCTCTCTCTCTCACACACACACACACACACACACACACACACACACACACACACACTACATTTCCCAAGTTTTATCTTATTAGAGGAGAAAAAATAAAATGGCTCTGAATGGTTTTAATTAGTAGAACATTACGAACTGTATGGTCTGCCTTTCTTCAGTTAAAGGCTTTTTTTATTTTCTATACTGTTGTACAGTTTGTTTCTCAATTAGTAAATGAAATATTGTTACATTACATTATTTTGTGGCACTTTTCAATATAAACAAATGTTTCGTTGCCTGGGAACTGCACACAGATACCAAGCCATGAAACCGTTTGTGCATTTGGGAACATTTTCCACTGATTTCTGGTGGGCCTAAAGCGAGTCAGAAAGCAGTATGGTGTTCCAGTAGATTTGTACACAGCAGAAAGCTGGCTTATTTGTCTCAGAGGCATTTACAGACCTCCAATATCTACCTGTGAAACTATTTAGACAATAACTTGAGTGATTCCTGTTACTGAGGTAACAGTGGTAACATGGGCTAAATAAAGTCCAAAATGGAGATGCATTAGCCTGGGATACAGCTATTACTGAAATATTTAATGAACAGTATTTCTGACAGGCAACTGATTTAAATAGATTGGAGGGTTTTTTTGGTTTGTTTCACGAGGTCTGGATGACATGACAAGTTTAAGTGAACATGTTTCTTGGGGACATGTGGACGGGAAGTTCTGAAAGCAAAGTGCTGTCATCTGCATACTGTAGTAACCGACAAACTATCTGTACAATGGTTACCACAGAGCAGTAACCACAGAGCATCCATACCCTTTGACAGCCTGAGACCAATCTATTTCCAGAATAATTTTTAGTAAGGAAAATATTAGAAATTTAGAACCCATCTATCTTTGTGACACCTGCACCCAAAATAAACGGCTCTTCCTGACATAAGCTGTTTTTTCTTGCAAATCCAAGTCTCAATTAAGATGTATTGGTTATAATGTTTTCCTATCTGTCCTTTATTTTCCCTCATCCTAAGCTATGTCTGTGAATGCCATTGCACTCGCCTGTAACGGACCAACTGCTTCTGCCAGCTATCAGTAGGGCAAAACCACAGGACAGAAAGAGACAGGATCTTTAAGGCCCTGATTCTGCAAGCTTCTTCACACAAGAAAAAGCAGTCCCTACATGGGGAGTAACATTTTATCATACATAGGACTCCGATGAACATACAGAATTGGTGATACGCCTGCTTTTGTTTTTAATTCCAGTAGTATGGTTTCTATATAAACTGTCTACCGTTCCCTTTACTTGAGATGGGAGATAACTCAGTTGTTTAAAAATGGAAGCTATGTGGGCAAATAAGGAAATCATTGTCAATACAAAATCTTCTAATAAAAGGAGTAATTAGCTGAAAAATACGAAGTGCAGCACTACTTGTAAGTTTGTAGCATGGTTTTCCTGCCATTGTTCATTAAAATATCTATTTTATGCACACTAAAGTACATATTCCCACATTTCACCAACTCACGCTGAATTTGAATAAGCTACTGTAATTATTACTCCTCTTGTACTCATGGGGAAAGGTAGCTGATCTTTGCTCACGTCTGTGCTTAGCACTCTGTGATGTTGAAAGAGCATGCGGGTCATGGGGGAAATTCTCTCACTAAGGATATTTCCCTGAAAGAAGCCATTTGAATGTCCAGTGTTTGGGTGGGTCTCAAAAAAATTTGCATATAGCAGTAACATCCCAAGTGGTGTATCAGCAAGAAAACTTCCCTTGCCAGCTTTAAAGTTAGTTTGCTTGCAGTACTGTACTTGTCCTCATTAGAACCGTTTTTAATTTGCAGATTTGTTTAAACAAACACCAGCACTTACAGTAGCTGTTATCTGCTATTGTGTTAAAACACGATGGGAAAGATAGTACAGTATTACACATTTTATAGCTGAAAGAACACCAGAAAAGACAATGACCTTTTCTGTAACTGGTGTTCTTCGAGATGTGTTGTTCATGTCTATTCCACAATAGGTGTGGCTGCTCACCATGTGCACTGGTTCCGGAAGTTTTTCCCCTAGCAGTGCCCATAGAGGAGTGCCCCCGAGACCCCTGGAGTGGCACGTGCCTGCCATGGTATAAGGGGAGCTGCGCGCTCCCCCCATTTTCAGTTCCTTCTTGCCAGACAACTCCGGCAGAGGGGCAGGAGGGAAGGATGGGGAATAGACATGAGCAACACATCTCGAAGAACACTATTTATGGAAAAGGTAACTGTCTTTTCTGCTTCAAGTGATTGCTCATGTGTATTCAGCAATAGGTGATTCCAAGAGATATCTGTTGGAGGTGGGTAGGAGTTCACAAATTCTTGGGACGGAGCACAGCTCTGCCGAACCAGGCATCATCCCTGGCCTGGGAGACAATCACATAATGCGAGGTGAACGTGTGAACTGAAGACCACTTGGTGGCCCTACAAATGTCCTGAAAGGGGACGTGGGCCAAAAAGGCAGCCAAGGCCTGCGCCTGAGTGGAGTGCACCTTGACCATTGGTGGCGGAGGGATTCCCACCAGGTCATAACAGGTACAGATGCATGAAGTGATCTAGTTGGAGAGCCGCTGAGTGGAGACTGGCCAACCTTTCATGCACTCAGTCGAGGCAATGAACAGTTTCTGAATGGCTTAGTCCGCTCCAGGTAAAAAGCCTGAGCCCATCTCACATCCAGCATGTGGAGGCAGCTCTCCTCACTGGATGCATAGGGCTTGGGGCAGAGGCCTGGCAGAAAAATGTCCTGACCCATGTGACAAGCAGAGACCACCTTCAGGAGGAACAAGGGGTGTAGGCAGAGCTGGACCTTATCCTTATGAAACACCATGTACGGGTGCTCGGAGGTCAGGGCCCTGAGTTCCGAGACCTGCCTAGCCAACGTGATCGCAACCAGGAAGGCCACCTTCCACGAGAAGTGTGACCAGGAGCACGTGGCTAGCGTCTCAAACAGGGGCCCCGTGAGATGAGCCAACACCAGGTTTAGGTCCCACTGCGGGGACCTAACATATGGGAAGAGACCATTCAAATCCTTAAGGAATCAGCCAGTCATAACATGGGAGAATACCGTGTGGCCCTGCACCAGCAGATGGAAAGCTGATATGGCAGCCAGGTGCACCTTGACTGATGATGGTGCCAGACCCTGGGCTCTAAAGTGACGGAGGTAGTCCAGAATAAGCTGGATCGCGGCGGCCTCTGGGGAAACACCCGGCTCATCCACCCATCTGGAAAACTGAGACCACTTTGTCAAGTAGCTTCGGCGCGTGGAGGGCCACCTGCTTTCTAGGAGGATGCGCTGAACCCCTTCTGAGCATGTCCTTTCCTCCCTACCTAAACACTGACCAGCCATGCCGCTAAGCTGGGGTGCAGGAAGTGGCCCTGGTCCTGGGACAGCAGGTCGGGCAGGACAGACAGCCACGGTGGGGCAACCTCCAGGCCCATGAGATTCCCGTACCAATGCTGTCTGGACCATGCCAGGGCAATCAGAAGGACCCAGACCTTGTCTGTCTTTATCTTTCCCAGGACTTTACCAACCAGCAGGAACAGGGGAAAGGCATAGAGAAACTGGCCTGACCAGGACAGGAGGAAGGCATCGGAGATAGCGCCTCGTCCCAGCCTCCCCGAGAGCAGAACTAGGGACAGCGACACTTCTGCCGAATTGCAAACAGGTCCACCTGGGGAGTTCCCCACACACTCTGGGTGGAGAGACCACTTGTGCTCAGAGGAGAAGTCCCTGCTCAAGTGATCTGCCCATGCATTCCAGGCGCCTGTTGGATGGAAGACCTGTAGGCGGATGTTGTGGGCTATACAAAAGTCCCACAGCCTGAAGGCTTCGTGGCAGAGGGCAGAGGATCGGGCCCCACCTTGCCTGTGGATGTAGAACATGGATGCCATGTTGTCCATGAGGTGCGAGCGGAGTAGGGGCTGTCTAGCCCTGCCGCTCCCTGTGGTTGACCGACTCGACCATGAGGGAGTTAGGAGCAGAGTGGATGTATACTTATTTATGCCCCTTGGCGAGTACAACATATTTGCGTTCCGCTCTGGAGATGGGGGCCAATGAGGCCGATGTTTGCCACAGGGCATTTGAAATGTTTGACACCCCTTCATGGAGAGGCAAGGCCACCCTGCCCGGTGCCGAGGAGGACAGCACATTAAACAAGGAGTTCAAGGGCTCCTCTATCTCTTCTGCTTGGGGGTGGAGGCTTGATGCCACCCTTTATAAGAGTTCTTGGTGGGCCCTAAAGTCCTTCTGCAGAACAGAGGGAGGCTGGGCCATAATCACCTCATCTGAGGAGGGCGAGGAGGCTGGCGTGGTACTTTGGATGTTCACTGGCACTGGAGGGTCCACCATCTGGTTGGTCTCCAGGCACAGTGCTGAGGATGTACGTCCCACCGACTCCTTCGTTAGAGGTCTGGAGAGGGAGGTCAATGATCCTTCTGAGGCTCCAGCCACTGAGAGAGCCCCCACCGGGGGCTGCGTCGGAGGCCACGATGCCCACTGGTACCGTTCAGCTGACCATGGGGCCCAGTGCCACTGCACCTGCTGTGGCACTGGCGGGGCCGGCTATTCAGCCTGGCCCATCGATGGACGACTGTGAAGGGAGGCCGGGCTGACATACGACCTGCCACTGTCCCAGGACCAGGAGGAGTGGTGGTGACAGAAGTGGTGTCGACCACGGGACCACGATCCCAACGTGGAGGTCTGGTACTGTCAGTAACAGCTGCTCTGCGATCGACTCCAGCAGGTGGACCCACAACGGCGAGATGCCGGTGACTGATGTCCTAGGCTGCAGAGGCAGTGCCATGATGGGGTCCTGGAGCAAGGCCGAACGGGAATGACCTCGACGTCCGTGCTGTGACCAGCTACGATAACCCCTCCAAAATGAGAACCTTTTGCAACCTCTATCTCGGTCCTGTCGGTGTTCGCTCTTCAAGGTGGAGCAGTGCCAAGAGTCTCAGTCAGATGGAACCCAACCAGACAGCCCGGTGGGCATTGAGGGTGATCCACGTGGACTTTGCTTTGAATGGATGTTAGGTGGAGAACAGCGTCAGGAAAGTTCCCTCAACCAGTACCAAGCCGGGGGCAACTGCAGAGATCCCAGTGGCAGCTTGCCTCTGGAGCACGGGCCAACATCGGCGGTGTTCCTGGTACCAGCATGGACATACCATCCTGGGCCACCTGCAGGGAAGCCAGATATCCAGGGAGGCCTGCTCCGAATGGGCCGGGCTACTCCGCTCAACTTGAGTCGGAGGCCTAGTGGCCGGTGGGGATTGAGGACTGCCCAATATGGGTCTAGCCTCTGTCCTGGGTTTACTCCAGTGCCATGGCAAAGAAGGCCTCTTTCTAGCATTCTTGGCATGCCCTATGGATGGGGAGCGGTGTCGACTAGTTGATGGTGCCGAAGGGTCGCCGTGCACCAACACCAAGGTGCCCAGTGCTGACTTGGAGTGGCGCACTGGAGCTGAGGTCAACACCAACTCCATCAGAATAGCCCGGAGCCTAATATCTCTTTCTCTCTTGGTCCGAGGCTTAAACAACTTGCAAATCTTCCAGTGATCACTGAGATGGGTTTCCCACAAACAGTGCAGCCAGTCCACATGCGGATCACTCAGTGACATAGATCACCTACAAGTGTCACACAACTTAAAACCTGGGGCCTGGGGCATGCCCCAGTTCAGGCGCTCTAGCTAAATTAAACTAAACTAACTACAGATACCATACACTGAACGAACAGTCAGTTTGGGGGACGAGCTACAGCAAAGCTGGAGCAGAGCAGTTCCAAAACACCTTCACTGGCGGCAAGAAGGAACTGAGGGTGGGGGAATGCGCAGTGCCCCTTATACCACACCATGGAGGCACCACTCCAGGGGCCTCTGGGGTGCTCCCCTACGGATACTGCTAGCAGGAAAACTGCTGGCACCAGTGCACATGGCAAGCGCACACACCTACTTTGGAATACTCATGAGCAATCATTCGAAGAATTTATATTTACCCTGGACATCTGACGTAAAAACCATAATAAAATGGTAATCTCAGTAACACCCAAGGAGCAGAAAAACATGCTTCCAAAGATGTTTCTGATTATGATGTGAAAATTATCAGGCTATTTCTCACTGCTTCCCTATCAAAATGTCAAGCCCTGTCCTCTGTTGAAAACCAGAGATAAGAGTCAGGATATTTTCAACATAATCAATAGTAATATACTGCCTACTGCCTTCCTGAATTCCCTTGATAGGTTCTGAACTTGAAGATCTATATATTTGTCTCCTGATATGTATTAGTGATGGTAGCAGACTGCAATTGTTTAGCTAGATCAGAATACTCATCAGAGGACTCCAGATATTGTATTTCCCCTGACCTGCTTAATCTGTTAATGCATTTTCCCCCTATAAATGGTGCCATATAGATATAAGAGAATTTTAAGAGAGAAATTTAAGAGCAGAAATAAATTGCTAAAACCAAAATCTCTGGCTTCTCTTCTGGAATGCACCCAGCCTTACTACCTGTTTATGTTGTATGCACGCAGGATCTATGGGAAAAGATAAAGGCTTCACCTTGTGGGGAGGAGGGAAATGAAAGAATGACTGATCAAAGCAATTGTTTCTGCCTGTTTGATTACAAAGAGGAATGACAACAACAGAGAGGCTCCTTCAATACCTTCAGCAAAAGTGACTGTCTGAATGTTAATCACGTGGGGAACTAGATGGCTCAGAAGACTTATAATGGGACATGAAACCTTTCATCTTGTCTGCAGCGATCAAAAAATGTTATCATCAGGTCACCCTCGCTGATCGTCTCTGTCCAATGCATAGTAAACAGGTGTCAGTGTGAAGCCTCAACAGACAGATAAAGAACTGGAATGCAATGACCATCCTCAGGCAGTCCCTGCTTGCTATTGAGACAGGGCATTGTGGGGAAGCATGTGCTGTCATCAGCTGGTCTGTAAATAGAGAACTTCAATACCCCAGGCCAGATTATACAAACACTAAATTTACTTTAAAAAAGAAAAAGGGTGACTAGAGAATTATTTTGGTGTAGCTAGTCAATCCTGCTACAATCAAATGCGGTTAATGTACTCACAAATATGGAGGGCTTCTAAACTAAATCTCTTTTAAAGCAAGATTTTTCAAATACATTTTACCTTAGAAATGTTATCTGCTGAACAATTCGCAAGGTCCGCTAGAGACTCTGCACAGCTTGCAAGATCCAAAGAGCACACACAGCTTGGGGCCCTGTGGGATTTATGGATCTGCTGGGGTTGCTGCAATCTCTACAGGGATTCTGTCCAAAAATCATTATTAATTTTTTTTAAAACTTAAGGAAATTTCCAAGCAAAAAAACTTGGTTACCTCAGCTTAAAAAAAGCCCATAAGAGAATGTGGATTGTCTCAAAGGTCATAAATGTTTGAAAGCCTGGACTTTCCAAGTTAACTTTAACCTGTAAAACATTTGCGTGTTCGGTTATGTACACATGAGGACACCAAACCAGATGCCTCAACGCTACCCTGTATCACTATGCTGAGAACAGAAACTGTACACAACCTTACCCATTTATCACACTTTTGTGGTCACTAATGAACCTGTGCAGTGGAAATGACTTTATTTGAAATGTTAACCGCTGCACAGGCAAATAAGCAGACTGCATGCAATGTGATATGGTGGCATTTCATGCAAGGGTGACTCCAGGCCCCAGCACGCCAAGCACGTGCTTGGGGTGGCATGCCGCGGGACCAATGGCCCCTCCGCAGGCATGCCTGTGGGAGGTCGACTGGAGCGGCAGGACTGGCGACCAGCAGAGCGCCCCTCGTGGCATGCCGCTGTGCTTGGGGCGGCGAAACGTCTAGAGCCGCCGCTGACTTCATAGATTTAAATACAGAGTAACACAGCATGAAACAACTACCCTGAATATCAGGGAAATATTTTGCTCTAAGAATGGACAGCCATGATCTGTATAATGACTCCTTTGATCTCTGCACTATCATTCTGTCTGTCCATTTCATTTTTACCTCTCTTTCTTTTCTTTGTAACTGTAATATGCAAACTACAAAATCCATGGAACTAGATACATCCTTGAACTTATACTATATCAATATGAATGTTGTTGAATATTTAGTAGTAGTTTGAATAATATTTGTTATATGTTAAACTGCAAATCTGTTTCTCTTTTCTCCTAAGTAGTTTGATCCTGATAATTACACACAGGCGTGTGTTTGTATGCGTAAATCTTGGATCTCAATTCTTACTTTTTCTACACAAATCTTTAAAATGACACTAAAAGCAAAGATTAGAGGAGGCACATAGACTAGCCCTAATTTGAATTCATTTTGTGTCATAAAAAAGCAACACAGTTGGAAAGGAGCAGGAGCAGGAGCAAAGAGAAATTTGCATTCTGTAACTGAGTAGGACAGACCAGAAGGTGAGTAAATGTCAGTGCAGGGAACCTGAATCATTCTTTTTACAACTGACCCAAAGCCAGAGCTTGCATAGCTTATTTACATACCTCCACTTCTTCTCTTATTTGCACTCACTAAAAACAAGCAGACATGGAGGATCCTAATTATCCTGAATAGTGTTGCTAACTTGGGAAAGAGTTTCTGAGCAGCAGCGCAGGGCCATAGTGCCTGCATTAAATGGCTATGGAGCACTGAGCAGTTTGCTCTCCTCCTTCTCTCCCCAGCTAGAAGACCAGGTAGCACAAGTCTCCATGCCCTATTCCTCCACCACACAACAAAGAAAAGAGAACAGCTCACTAAGCCTCTCCTTTGGGGAATCTAGCAGAACCTGTGAGGAGGAAAGCGAAGTCCCATTACCCTTCTGTCAGTGTGGAGATGGAGGACAAGGAAAGGTATCTCTCACACACCCCCACCCCACCCCTAGTGCCACTTTCCTCTGACTCTGCATGGGAATAGATAGGGAAGAGAAGAGATCTGAGGGAGGATGGGAGGAAAAGATTGCACCTTGCATGGTTTCTGTGAGCAGGGAGAAGGAAAAAGGACCTCCTCCCATTATTTAGGAGGAGGAGGAGAAGGAAACAACATACAGCCCTGTGTCACTGTAGGGGAAGGGGAAGAGATGGACCCAACACTCAGAATTCAAGCAACGAGGTGGTCAGTAACGCCCAATGCCAAATGTGCACCAAGCCCTAAGAGTTGAATCCATGCACTTCCCTACAGTTGATTCTTAATTAAGAAATGCTTGTGGCTTTACTTAAGCATGGTCGAGGTGTAAGCAGGGGTCCTAAAAAGGTAAAGACCACAATAGGTTTTTCTCTCTTTTTCCTTCTCTAGTGTCTTGGACTCCTCTCTTCTCTCCCCCGCCCCCTAATCCTATTTATTTTACTTTAAATTTCACCACTGGCTCTCTGCCTGGGAGCTTAGCAAGGTTTGCCTGTTTAGAAAAATAAAACATACCCCACTACACAAGCTTGCTGAGAGACAGCTTTTCCCAAACCCTCACAGCTCTGCATAACATTCAAGAATGCAAACACCTACACTTTTACTAGAGATGGAGCTATAATGATCCAAAATATTCACAAGCAATGTGTACAATCAATACTCACTGGGAAAACATGGCCTGTGACTGCCTCTGCTCCCTGATTCATAATGAATGAATTATACACCCACACTTCAAGCACAACAGTGAAAAATATTGTGCTAGATGTATTTTTTTTAAATAAAATATTTAGTTTGGGGGTTTTATTCCCCACGTGGATTTTCCCCATGCCCGCTGTGTTATCTTCTTAACTCTTTGCCACAAAGAATTGTCAGAATGCTCTCAACTGTGCAACTGACTCAGTAACACAGAAAAATTTAATTTATTTTTTGAACCACTGTATTAAAGTCTAGAGGATAATAGGAATCTGCATCATACTATAATGCCCTTGCTCCTTGAATTTTTATACTGCAGTTAGCCACCACTGAGCAGATAAGACATGGAAGATGTTCTAATCCATTTTACTCCACAGACATTTGTGAGTTTTTGATCATTGACATGTGTAGGCTACTAATAAGCTATTATGCCACCTTCTTGGCCTAAGCAGCGATTCCTTGTCATTTACCTCTCATTCAGAGAAATTGTGAATCTGTTCCTGTTTCAGAGATGAAAGTTGTCCAAAGTTCTGAGCTTAGATTCTTGTTAAGTAATGAGGGAGAGAAAGGATCAACACCCTGTTCCAAGGCGTTTCTACTACAGAAATGTGCAGATTAGGCTTAAAGCCACCCATAGTCAATGCATATTTTATTTATCCTGTGAAAGACTTGGGTATACAAAGGAAATGGTAAAAGGGGGTCCCTGAGGCAAAGCCATTCCCAGTGCTGTGTAAAATATGATGCAGAACTGTAATTATATATAACAAAGAAATGTAGTATCTGCAAATAGGAAGTTACATAACTGGAAACTAGGGACCTAGGTTTATTTGTAGCCTTTTCCACTTATAACTTCAAGAAGTGACATGACTCCACTGAGTCAGGGAGTGTAAGGTAAAACACATCTCATATGCCAGGCTGTGAGTAATTTAAGAAAGCTTGTATAATTCTTCGTCAACCTATTTCTTAATTTACTACAAACTATTCTGTTAGTCTCATATGAAAATGCACTGCAGCAATTTAAGAATAACGATACATAGAACTGTATACAGCTTTAATGAACCACATGGGCTCTAATGGTTAGAACAAGGGATTAGGCATTCACATTCCTGAGTTCCATTCCTTGCTGTCTCACTGACTCGCTGGGTAACTCAGTTATTTCAGAGTACCTTTTGTAGTCCTGACCCATGTCATGTGATACAAGCCAAGAAATAAAAGCCAAACTTTTATCAGCACTCCTATGTGTCACACCTTTATTGCACTGGGCAAGTTATTAGCCTCTCTACTTCCCTCTGTTTCCCCATTTATAAAATGAGGACAACTACATTTACTGACCTATGGGACGCTGAGGGGGCTAGATTAATTAACATTGGTGGCACAGTTTGGAGACAGTTGGATATATGATGCTGTAGAACTTCAACGAATTCTTACATTAGTAGTAGCACATAAAGATGTCTGATGAATGTGATGAATAATATCTACAGGAATATATGCCCAGAAAACAAACCAAAACAGTTTCTGAGACTTGGAAAGGTTGGATTTATATGGTTGACTGGTTGCATTGTTGGATCCAGATGGTATTGTCATGGGAGGTGCCAAAATACCAGGAGAGAGTCTGTCCTCACATGCTGAGCCAGAGTCTCAGCTGACCCAAAACTACTAAATACCTGGTCCAGTATTTCAGGCCTGGCTGGAAACAGGAAGGGACAAATATCTCAAGGAAACCTGTTCTCAGGAGATTCCAGCTCCATTTTGCAAAGCCAAGAAATTTGGATGGTTACTAAGCTTTCTGAGGGTTGGCCATGAATAATAATATGAATTTAGCAATGAGAGCTGATTAGGAATATAAAATACTCTAATTTGGTTAATTCAGGCAATTTGCTATGGATTTTTTTTTTTAAACAAAGTCATCCTCGATCAGTTGGTGACCATTTAGGACAGTGAGAAGGGAGTGATGACCATGATCTCTTTGAAAGTCTCTGGACTAAATTAGAAGTATAGAATCTATCGATTTATTTTGATTCAATCTTTCCCTTTTCAGCTGAGCCTCAACCTTAGCCTCCATTTTTGGAGGTAGAATTTTGTTGGTTCAGATGAGTACTTAGACATCTATCTGTCTTTGCACTCACGTGAATTACAAGCAAACAAGATAGTGAAATTATGTACAGGCACAAAGTATGTTTTTATTTCTCTCTCGCTCTCTCATATACACACAAAAACCACACAACATTGACAATAGCAGCAGGTGGAGAAACATTATCCAATTCATTGCTCCTTTTTCTGTGAGTTTTTCAAGTAATGACTAGTAAAACTTTTAAATATTTTGTGTCATTGTGGCTCATATGGAATATTTATTTTAGCCTAGAGCTTATCCTGAACCAAGCCTGGAGAACCACACACCACTGAAAGGTTATGGAATGTCAGATCAAGAACCAGGATGGTCTTTAGATTTTTCCTGTAGGTTTCACAGGAAGAGGCACCGTTGAAGTTTGGATTCTGCTGGTGAGAGAATTATAAATATTCTATAAATTAAGTAAATGTTAGCAAAAGTTGTGTTACTTTGACACTTGCTTCTCTATTAATTGGTGAGCCATTCCATCCCATTATTGATTTATAATCTTGTTTAATTTGTGAAGAAAGAACAGAATGAGCAAGGTAATCAGCAGAGAAAATATTATAAAGGTTACTGCATTTAAGAACCCCACAGTATTTCTTGCTGAATGTATTGGGCATTAAATGTCTAATGCCTAATTCTGAATCCAAACAAAAAAACAGCACTCCATTCTGTCCAGATTCATAGTAATAAGAACAGGAAATGATAAACTGTAACCAATTCAGTCATTGGATAAGTACAGTCCCAAATGCCTTTTCAGATACTACTGTATATCAAGCAGTACTGGGAGACTAATGCCCACTCTAAGACAGCACAACAGTAAGGGCTAAAACCATTTTTTAAAATCTACTTTACTTCATCTTTCCTCCAGGCTAGAGCAGGGACTTGGGAGGAGGGAGAAGGAGAATGGCAGTGCATACAGAGGCTTGTAGTTTAGCAGTCAAATACATTCCTGCAGTGTGCAGAGAAAAAGCAGATTTTGTTACCTCCTATGGGCCCAGTTCTGCAGACTAACTTCTGTGGGAGTTGAGGGCGGGTTCCAAGGGGCTGCACAGACCCTGTGGTGAAATGTGGCCTGGAGCTGGGAAAGGCCCCCAAAGGGAGGCTTCAGTGGGTATTGGTACTGCTCTTCGCTCTTCCCTCCCTCACCCTGCTCAGAGAGTGGGAGCAGAGCATCCCTCACTACCTCAGAACAAAGGCCACCAACAGATCCCTGCAACAACAGCAGGGGGATCCTGAGTCCTCTCCCCCTTCTTGGCACCGTCCTGGCTGGCTGGGAGGCACTGGGGCCCAGGCTGATGGAGCAAGAGAGTGTGGTGGGCCTGCACTGCATGCTACCGCCCTGGCGGTTGCCCACAGATCCAGGCTCATTGTCCCCTTACTCAGGTAAGAAGCATCCCTGGCTTCCATGAGCAGGAGAGGTACAGGAAAAAGATCTCTCCCTTTCTGTCCTCCCCCTCCTCCACCCCCAACCTGGCCTGAAGAAAGAGGGAAAGAAGATCCCTGCCCCTCTGTGGAGGAGACTCCTCAAAGCAAAGAGATGCTGAGGGGGAAAGAGTCTGGTGGAGAGGTGTGAGACAAGGTATAGTGTGAGGACGTATCATCGCCATAGCAATGAAGTGGAGAGACAAGATAAGACCTGACCCGCTGGAAGAGAGGGAGATGTGACCTTTGTCAAATGGCTACTTTAGGACTGGAACTGCTTGGCTGTGGCAAATGTAAAGGGCCAGCAGTGTCTATCCTTGCTATATCACATACTGCCTGTGCAGGTGCAGGGAGGGCTGTACGTGTGTGTTGGTGTTGCACAAGACAAGACTGGGGCTGAGATATGTATCTGGGACAGACTGATGCTGGGAGTGTGAGAAGTGGTTTTTAAGTTAGAGGCAGTTCCCACCATTCCCCAAGCAAGTTTCAGCAAGCAGACCTCAAAGTCTCCCAAGTCTGAGCAGAGCCAATTTCCCTCCAAAATTCAACATAATCTCAATTGTAAGGCTTATTTACACTGTTCATGCTGTAAGCAGTCACATCTAAGTTCAAAGTGACACACATTTGTGTGTGTGAGGGGGGCGGGGGAGAGATATGTGTGGCATATGTGCTTGCGCTGGCCCTGGAGCAAAGCAACTTAACGAGGCATTCAGCACCTTGCAGTATCAGGCCAACTATCTCTCCTAAACCTCCACTCTTATTTATAGACTTGGACCACTGTAAAGTCCTGAGGAATAGCTTGCCAACTAGTAATGCAATGTTGAGAATTCTAATTCAAGGTTAATCACCAGCCCTAAAGAAAACAACATTAAAATAAATATTAAAAGGAAAAATATCATTAAACTTTTGATTCCTAGCAAGGAGTGGGAAGAGGGCAGTCTCTTTGCAGGAAAAAAATATGAAATACTCATTAACAAACTGGAATGGCTAGTAATTGGAAACATCTTTCATTTGTGAAAATTCCTCAGAGCTGTCAGGTCTCATTGCAAAGGCGAATGTGGCAGATGCTTTGTCCAGAGGGAAAAACTTGTTGGAGAAAATGTAGTTACCTTGGTAGCTTTGAGATGGGCTGTAAGAGAGAAGCATATTTACAACTCTTCAAAACACCCTGATAGAGGGGTTTATGTCCTGCTGGAATCAGGGATGCCCTAATAATGAGCTGGAAGGAGACAAGATTCTTAAGATACTCCCCATTTCAAAAACAAAATCTAGTTCTAGTCAGGATCTGGACTGAAAAATTCCTAGATCTAGGTGTCAGAGCTGGTCAGAAAATTACCTTCAACATGGAATTTTGAAAACGCCTGCCAGCACCTTGTCCAGTCACCTGTGTTGCTTTCATACTCTGAGGAGGGTGACAGGTTTCTAAAAATGGACAAGATTGGAAAGGATGACAGAAAATGCGTCTCAGAAGCTGGTAGTACTGATTCACCTCTTATCAGGACCTACTCTTCAGAGAGACAAGAGTCTACTCACAAGGTTTATATAGTACATGAGTACTTTCTCTCTTGGCTGAACTCAGAAAATAAAGATTCTTTTTAGAGAATTGATACCATCCTTGATTTTGGATTTCTGTCTGGCAAGGTAAATAACATGAAGGATGTTGCAGTGAATAAGGCTTTTTCCTCAACTTTATGTGTCTTTGGTCCTTCTGCAATATGAAGAAAAGAATATATACACACTGCTTCTAAGGGCATCTAATCTGAGCAGACAAATTTGCATCATTAGTTTTAATGATGTTCTCGAGAACAATTCAATGACTCTTGACCATTAGCAACTCTGATCTTTCAATTTCTTTCATAAGGGCAACCAACTGATGGTTGAAATATGAGCCGTGGTTGTCTGGAATTCCTGTTTTATCTGGTGAGATATGAACTCAGCTTTTTCTTGTTTTTAAGAGAGAAAAAGAGAGAGAGAGAGTAAGTGTATTTTCATCCTTTTATGCTGGAGTCTTATACCATTTAGTTGGGTTGACTAGGCAAGTACATTACTATTTCTCGCTCCCAATTTTGCCTTAGAAGTTATGTGCACATGTCTTTGTTAGACCTTTCTAGATGTTTATTCAGTTTCAAATATGAGGCTGCAGAGGAGCTTCTTCATAGAAGACAGACACTAAATGAAATTCTACCTTTTACTCTTCTTTGTAAGTCCTGATCTCAGCCGTACTCCCTTATACGGTGTATATAGTTATGAAATTGTTAATATTCTTTTCTCTTTACTTTACCTTTAAATGTGAGAAGTCTTTGCTGCAGAGGAGTGCAGCAGTGTTATGAGGCAGTTCAGGATGGCTTCTATTAGAGAATGAGATACACACTGTGCGCTCTCACTTATGTTCCTTTTTGTTTTGTTTTCCTTAATCTACAATAAATTGTTCAAAATAGCAAGTACCTCTTGCAAATTTTACACAGGAAACAACAGTCTATATCAACCATCATAAAGAATGTTATTCCACCTTTCCTATGTTTGTGATCTTTCCAGAGATAATGAAGTTACTGGCACTACAAGTGTACGTAATGCCACACTGGACATGACAGGCAATGACTGGGTTTTTACTTCTCCAAAATAGAAGGGCTGATATGCTATCATCACAGGGCAGTTCATGCTCCATGTACAAGTCAAAATCATGCTTTAACTCCTCGGCCTTGCAAGGTGTTGTATCAACCAGGCAAGGTACTAATAAGCTTCAACAGGACTTCATTTTTACCGTGAAAACCTCTTTACCAAGCTGCTGCTGCACCCTCTGTACCTCTCACTCAGCCTCCTCAACTCTTCCCCCCTCCTTCCAGTTTCCTGTCCTTTCAGACTCCCTACAGCCAGTGCTCCCAGTTCTAATAATATAAGCAGCATCTAAACACCACACAAGGGAAAATACAATAGTTTCATAATCACTAAAACTGTGTGCCATCTGAGCCTTGACAAATAAATCAAACATTTTACAGTTGGCAGAAAGAGATCCTGATGCATACGGTCTGTTGGGTTCACTGTGGGATATGGTTGCCTTCAGTATGCTTTGAAATTCTGGTGCAAAAACATGCACTGCAGTTTAAAGGAATTGCCTTTCGGAGTCCATTGAGTTGAGTTCCACTTCTTTTAAGGTATTAGGTAAATCATCAGCAACTTGTAAATTGCAGTTAAGCAGTGCATCAATGCACTGTGTCGGGGTGTGTTTCCATTTGCAAATGAACCTGATGGATTTTTCCCAAAACTACAAAGATAACTTGCAATAAAGTTTTCGCTGGTTTCCAAAATACAAATTATCCAGCATAGTTTCATTGCCTGCTTTGAGTGGACTGCATCTTCTTCCTTAAAGTCGGTCACATTGTCTCCATATACATGAATGAATTTTACTGCCTCAAACCAGGAATACCAGCATGATGGAACAACATGAGGTGGCATATGCAAACTCATTGGCTCACATTTTTACAGACTTAATAAATTGTTCAGCTTTGCCTGTTGGCATATATAAAAATATCACTAGAATATGTACCACAAAGGTGTTGACATCATGGAACACATCTGTTTTGATTGCATGCCCAATGGCTACATGTAAAAGATAAGCAATATATGGAATGTGCAGTAGATGTGGATACTTTTCTGCAAAGTTCTTTACTAAACATTACTGTAGACTGCAGAGTCATTTCTTGATTGACACAAAGTTTTCCCAAGTTTGGCCAAACTCTCACAACACTCCTTGAATCCAAACTGAAGTGACCCCCTCATTGCACTGCAGAACAGAGAATTTGAATAGAATAGAATATAATTTATTGATTTATTTTTGTCACTGTAGAATACTGCAAGGATGTTAATTGCTGGCTTTTTAGAAAGCTCTATGGTAAGTGAATAAGCAGGGCTCAGGCACAGCGAGGCTGCAGTGGGCTCATTGTGCAACTGAGGGGGCCCAAAATATCGGATCCCCACAGGCACTAAATGTGAGGGAGGTTGCACTCCTGGCCTGCAAAGCAGAGACTCCTGCCCAAAGCATGACTCACTCCCCTCCCCTCCCTTCTAGATAGTGAATGGGGTCATGACAGCAAGGATGCACAGGTCTCCCTGACCAGCCAAGGGCCCAGGATACTGGATCCTTTTAGGCAGTAAGTGCAGAGGAAGCTGTACTCACTGATTACTGTCCACAGATTTTTTTAAATGTTGATTTCTGTGCATCAAGTACAATTGACACTTACTGCTAGCTAATGATTTAAATCAAATCCTTCTTCAAGCCTAATTATGGACATTCCTCAGAGAGACCATTGGATTCTATTTGTCAGAATTTTCCTGTCACATGTATGTTTTACTGTCTGTCTGCACCTTGACTACTTGTGGTTTTCATAGGCTATTTTTTTTTTGTAGGCAGCATTTCAGGGTCTCCCAGATCTCAGTCTTTGGTCTTTCACAACTGTGATTTAACTATTGCCTTTGGCTGATCTAATTTATCAGCATAATATTAACTTTCATAAGTCTGATGTTGATTAATCTTGAGTTTTCTCAATGCTGATTCTAGTATTTTATAAGGACTGAAAGTTTTAGGAATTTAAACTTTGTTCAGTTGAAGATCTCCAAATGCAGACGCTATTCTAGTGGTTTTGCTTAAGGCAATTTGCAGATTGGACAACAGACTGATTGAATCAAATCAGTCCACTGTTTTCCTCATTTCAGGAATTCTGCATACATAGGCCAAGCACTCTGCTGTGATGTTTAGCTTTATCTTGGGTTTGTCTAGAATGCCTTTTCAATCATCTACACATAACTTTTTCTAGATTAGTTGATCCAAACAGGTGGTTTGTAGAATGCCAGGGATGAGGATATTTACTCCTGTTTCAATCTAATCATAGTGGCTGCTAGTCTTGGGTAAAAATACCCAAAGGGTTTCTTTTATTCCTTTGCAGGAGTAGGCACTCCCATCTCTTTTCTCCATCAGAGCAGCAAAGTCCTTTTGGTCTACCCTGGTTCTTAAGAATGGCGGGTGAAATTTTCAGCCAAATTTACCAAGCTCTACTCAGTAAAAATGGGAATGGGAGAGAATAAATGGTTTTATATCACCATTTAACCAGCCACGCACCTGCCTCCTCCTCCTACACATATGCACTGATTATGGGGCTGGCCAAAGCAAGGGTAGCCCTAGCACATATTAGAGCAGCCTCAGTGCTGCTCTAACTCACACAGACAGGTAACAACTCTCAATGGACACTCTACCAGCCAGAGGCTTCTGGAATAGAATTGCCAACCCTCCAGGGTTGTCTTGGAGTCTCCAGGAATTAAAAATTAACCCTTAATAAAAGATTATGTCCTGTGCTGAAACCTCCAGGAATATGTCCAACCAAAACTGGCAACCCTCTTCTGGAACAAAATCACATTGGCATGCTTCTTGAAAGATTCCTTATTCAGAAAAGCACTTATGCATATGCTTAAAGATCAGCTTGTGTTTAAGCACTTTCCTCAATAGGGATAAATTTAGGGATGTGTTTAGGTTCTTTCCTGAACTGGGGCCTTAATAGGAGGTCAGGATCTAGCCCAGTATGTTAATGGTCTCCATATTTTTCCCTGTCAACACTACCTCCTCTTTGTCCTCACTCAGGTTTTTAGTTAATATTATTTTGTTTTAATAAATTGACTTAGTTCAGGCTGAGTCTTAGCAGGTTTGTATTACTTTAAAGGTAGAGCTCTCAATAATCTAATCATAGAGCTAACACTGAGAACTCTGTGTAACAACACGTGTTCTTCACAACACATTTATATTTGTATAAAACTTTGGCTAGTATATTTTTTCTTTGCACATTGCATGGCATTTTCACCATGTGGTCTTTAATTTTGCAAGATGTTTGAATTTTGTAATTTTTTATTCAGTGCAGCCACTTTTGCTACTGGAAAACAGCTTTTCATGGTGATGGAAATGGAAGTGGGTCACTTGCTAAAATGAAAAGCAAGTTTATTCCTGCAAAAACTGCCATTTCACAAAAATGAAAATGCAAGGATTTCCAGGGGAAACCACTAAATCATGTGCTTTTCATTAATCCAGTGAAAAATCAATTTGTGCTGGCATCATGAACAATAGGAATACATTTTCACATAGCTCCATTAGTAAATACTGTTGTATTAGAGGTATATGATAAACACCCTGGAATTCAGTAAGGAGAACATTTAGGAATGCAAGTATAAATGGTAGGTGAAAAGTACTTTCTACTGGCTATAATAAATATAGCTCTTCAGGGAGAAAAGCAGTAGGAATATAAAGATATGTATGCCTGATCTGAAGAAAAGTCTGCTTTGCTTCATGCAATGTAGAAAATTATTCAAGTACAGTTCACCTTCTACATACAATTATATCAAGGTTTCTTAATGCCGCTGAAATAAAAAAATTACTTGTTTGGCACACAGTGAAATTACAGTTTTAGCCACTTCAATATATGCTACAACTCTGTTTAGAGCATGAGCCCTTTTGTAAACACTAGGCTAACTACACAATAAACTTTTTTCTACTGTGCTACTCTAGTATTTTTTATAATACCATTTACTGTAGTCTCATTTTCTCACGTGGCTCCTTTCGGGGTAGCATTATACACAATCAGTCAGCTTTATGTGCTTCAAAATTGCCTCTGATGCTTTTCTTTCATACTAAAAAGCCTCTGTAGTACATTATACCACTTTACAAATAAGTCTTTTATGTACATATGTAAATTGGTTTCGTTTATTTATGCCAGTGGCCTGTATGCTCTAATTGTGTAACTGGTGAGTAAACAACTTTTTTCTGCCTGAATTATTTCTTTTACAAGTTATATTGATATGTTTCATGCCACTCACTCCAAAAAAGCCATTTATTCATTAGTTTTTAACATTGTGTGGATCCTCTGCCAAAGCAGTAACACAGTTTTGGCAGCTTTGCAGCAGGTCAGTTTCTTGTTGGAGAAGAAGTTAATAACAGAGACACAGGGTTTCCTAGTCTCATTTATTTATTTATGATATTTACACAAGTCCAGTGGTGAGCTGGAGCCAATTCCCACCGGTTCGCGGGAACCGGTTGTTAAATTTAGAAGCCATTTTAGAACTGGTTGTCCCGCCAGGGACAACAGGTTCGAAAAGGGCTTTTAAATTTAACAAAAGCCCCAGCAGCTCCCTGCCCTTCCCCCCGGCCCCAGCTCATGTCACTCCGCCTCTGCCTCCCCCGGCTTCTCCTACCCCTCCCCGGCTTCCCGCGAATCAGCTGTTTGCATGGGAAGCCTGCGAGGGCTGAGAAGGAAGTGGCTCCGGCCTGGCCCCCGACCCCGTCCCTGGGCGCCGCATGTCCGGACCGACCCCAACCTCGGCCAGGCAGGCGGCGCAGCTCCGGCCCGGTCCCAATCTCGGCCAGCCGGGAGGCACGGCTCCGGCATGGCCCCGGTCCTGGACAGGTGGGCGCCCTGACTCTGGCCCCAACCCCGGCTGAGCAGCCCAGCCCCGGCCCCGGCCCGGTCCCCACCTCCAGGCAGTGCAATAAGGGGGCAGGGAGCAGGGAGCGGGTGTTGGATAGAGGGCAGGGGAGTTGAGGAGGTAGATTAGTGTCGGGGCGGTCAGAGGGCAGGGAACACGGGGATTGAAGGGGGGCAAGAGTCCGGGGGGGGCAGTCAGGAAGGAACGGGTTGGATGGGGCAGTGGGGGGCAGGCAGGAGCAGGGGTTCCAGGGGCAGTCAGGGGACAGAGAGAAGAAGTGGTAGGTTGGGGCAGGGGTCACAGGGGGACCATTAGGAATGAGAGGAGGGGTTGGATGGGGAAGCAAGGGGCAGTCAGGGGACAGGGAAGGGGGGTGAATGGGGCAGGGGTCCCAGGGAGTGGGGGCTGTCAAGGAACATGGGGGGTTGAATGGGGCAGGAGTCCTGGGGAAGTTGAGGGGCATGATCCCCTCATGGGGTGAGGAGGAGGGAACCGGTTGTTAATATTTTGGCAGCTCATCACTGCACAAGTCCTGTTCATCTTGAACAGAGATGTCCAAAACAGCAGCATGGTTTCACAGCTCCCAGCTGCAGAAACCCCAGCCAAGAAGCTAGTGCAGAGGTCCCCAAACTGAGGGGAACATTCGGGGGGCGAGGTGGGGCCTGGGCCAGCCTCCACTGGGGTGGGGAGGCGGGGAGGGAGCACCACCCAGTTCCGCTCCACAAACAGTTCTGATCTGGCCCTGGCCCCAGCTTCACTCCCAGCCTCAGCCCTCACTGCAGCTCGGCAGTGGCTCCGCACCCGGTCCTGGCCATGCCTCCAGCCTGGGCTCTTGCCTGCAGTTCTATTCTGGGCCCTGGCCCTGCTCCCAGCCCTCTGATTCCTATCTGCCTCCATTCCCCCCCCCCACTTGGGATCCGCGGCCCTGCTCCCAGCCCTATTATCGCTGTCTGCCTCCCCGTCCCCGCTTGGGATTCGCTGCCCTGCTTCCAGCCCCAGATATAGGGGCGGGGGTTGGCAGGCGGACAGAAGTAAGCAGGTGGGTGCGACCCTGAAAAGTTTGGGGACCACTGAGCAAGTGTGTGCAGCCTGGTACTGGAAAAATGGCTCACTCTGACTTTTGTCTCCTTTCAGCACACTCTTTGTTATTGTCTCCTGCCTGCCTTCTGTAACCACAGCTGCCAAAGCCCTCAGCCTTACACCACATGGTATAACCACTTGGAGACTAGTGGTCTCTACCCTGATCATAGGCTAGTTCAGTGATACTCAGACTGAGGCTCCCAAGATGCAAGTGGCTCTTGAACATGTCTCCTGCTGCTCTTTGCAGCACATGATAGTAAAACACTGTGTGATTTAATTATTAACCAGTCAGGATGCTTTTACTTTGCTATTAACCAATTGTAGTTGATAAAATAATAGTACTTGGTCAGTCATTTTGCTGTGAGAATAACATATATATGTATAAACTAAATATTTCCCATCATACTGTTTAAATATGAATATATAGTACTATAGTAAATGAACCAATAAATTCACACTACTGTGGCACTTTGGGGTAATGCTGATCACTAATTTGGCTCCTGAACCTCTGAGGTCTGAGAATCACTGAGCTAGTTCATCTTGTCCCTGGGATTTAACCCTCCTTTTGTCCAGCTGTTTTGCAACATGAAGGAACTCTTCACATTTTCAGCTATAATCAATGCCCACTGGAGCTGAGTTCTCTGAGCTTCTCCGTTTACACAAGAGAGTACTTAACACAACTCCATTTAACAACCATCAGGGTGTGGCTGCTGCTGCCAGCCCATGTGGGGTCCTTTGAGCAAGCCTCTCTATCTTAACCTTTTCTGTGGAAAGTTTTATATCAAGCACTCATGAATAAAACATAAAACACTTACCCCGGTAGCCAATAATTTCTCTGATATGGTCAAAAAAGCAATTTGCTTCCATGAGAATGTAGCTCAGAAAAACAATGAAAGAGAAAAATAGAAAACACAACCATGATATGAGCCTAACCTCAGAAACTGCCTGGAGAAGGCTGGCTCCGCAGAGAAAAATTAATGGAAAAACAAATCCCCTGGAATGAAAAAACTGACATTGCTTATCAGCTCTCTGACACTTAAACTGTGGTCCTGACCCTGCTCCCTGTGAAGTCACTGGCAAAACTCTCAGTGGTGTCCTTAAGAGCAGGATCAAGCCCATTAATATCTGCCACATTGTATATTTTTCACATATGCCAGAGAAATCTCCTTACTATTCATGAAGGACATTTTACATTACCAGCTAGCACTTTTACCTTTATTAAAGCATCTGTTATTAGAGCCACTCAATATTTTTTTCCAAAAGAAAGTCTATAAAATGTTCACTTCTTTAAAAATAGAACAGAAATAAACAGGCTTGCCCATTTGTGAAGCCAGCTAACAACCATGACAACGAGCCAATTAGCAATAGATGCTCAGAAAAGAATGGGTGGAAAATGCTTGTGTGACCCCCTGCCAATTCCCCTGTGAGGGTTGGTGTTATGCTTGCAAGGATTTTAAACACTTCAATGAAAGCTCTTCAAAGATGTTTGTTAATTTTGTTTTTATTTCCATCCTTCTACTAAACCCCATTATTAGATCTCTGACCTGCAATAAAAGGAACATGACATGAGCCATATGCTCACCATTTCCCATTAATTATATGCTATCTGTAAGTAACAGATAATAAAGCATGGTTTGATTCAGAAAAGCATCCAGAAATATCTTATCTGGAGATTCCTGGTCTAGAATCTCAAGCTTTCCATTATTCTTCAGGTTCCATTTAGATCAGAAATACGCTACTCTCTCAGTGTATAAGAATGTCATCCTCTCCAGAATGAGAAAGGGAAAAGTAGAGAAAAATATGGCAGAAGTTGAGAGCAGTCGGCAGAGGCAGATGCAATAAACAGTTTCCAGTTCCAAGATGACCACTGTACGGCTGCAGTTTCCCATCTGCCAATTCTAGAGGGCTGGCCCACAGAAAGGAATGTTGGTAAAAAGTTCCTATAAGAGGGCAACTTTTCATCTGGGAAGATCAATATGGAGATTGTCACAAAGGTAGTTCTGGGTTAAAACAGCTTGTATGTGTTATATATTACCGCTCTGTCTGATAACACTTCCACTTCAGATCTTAGGCAAAAAGGGAGCATGGAGAAGGGTAGGAAAATGAAGGAAAATTAAACAGTAATTTTCTGAGGCGTAAAAGCTTTGGTTTAAGCTTTTTAGACAACTATTCAGGCTAGGCCATTTTTTCCCTGAAACCAAACCAACACTGTCATCACATAACTGCTGGGTTTGAAATGAATTATTATTAGTGGTAGAAGTCATAGTATTGTAGTAGTGCAAAAGCTCCTGTTAGGATCAGGTTCATTGTGCTAGGTACTGTGCAAACACATATGAAGATGCAGTCTCTGTCCCTGAAATGATTACAACAAACTAGTCCTCTTTGTAGGGAAAAAGAATTGTGTGATTCAGGTACACAGATCTTTTGGTGTTTTGATTAAAATTTTAATTCACTGTGACTTACATATTATTTTCATAAGTAGGAATATTTATTGAGTATGTTTCTGTTTAGTATAATCAGTATAATAATACTAATACCCCTCTACTTCAACATAACACTGTCCTCAGGAGCCAAAAAATCTTACCATGTTGTAGGTGAAACTGCGTTATATCGAACTTGCTTTGATCCACCAGAGTGCGCAGTCCCACTCCCCCGGAGCACTGCTTTACCATGTTATATCCAAATTCATGTTATATGGGGTGGTATCATATCACGATAGAGGTGTAATTAGTATAGTATTATAACTAAGACAAAATAACGTGGTTCATGAAAGGTAGAGCTATACTTAGCTGCTTCTCAAAGATTTCTCCTCTGAAATTGAGAGGCAGTGTGGTCCAGTGAATAGGATACCACCAGAGAGCTGGAGGACCTGGGTACTATACTTGTCTCTGCCACTGAGCTATTTATATGAAGTTGGGCAAATAGCTTAACTTTTCTGTGCCTCCATTTCCGCATCTGAAAATGGGCAAATGATATTTACCCTGTTCTTCTGCTGAAAGCGACTATAAAGTGCTGAATATTCATTATTATTGCAGATGTGCTTTGTAGATTTCAGGTCTATACATCCTTCCTCTGAACTAATCACTTTGCCAAAGCAAACCTTGTGTTCTACTAAAAAAGTAATGAGACATTATGACAAACTATAACCTAAAACTTCAGAAAGCTCATAATTAATGAACAGCCAGGCAACACTGAATATTTTGAAGATACTGTGATCCAATTTTAAACAATCATGATATGGAAAAATATGGTAATGGTATACCAGTGGAAGTATATTTTCACAGATATATTGCCAGCTGAATTGTTCATGTGGTATCATGACATTTTAAATCAATAATGAAAACTTGGTCATACCTCTCCTTTCCCCTCCTGTGTGCAGAAATCCCTCTCTCTGTTCTACATCTTGTCCTCCTTTACCTAGGCCCTCTGTTCCTCCAGTTTTATTCCACTGCAGAGTTAACTTGAGTTAACCTAGCCTGGCTAGGACCATGTTGCATCATTGCATTTTAAGACCAATAGAAAGAATGGAGGTATGCCAACACTCGCTGCTGATAAATCAAAGAAGAATACAACCTGAAGCACTAAACATAGTTTGTAGATGAATATACTGTAAAAGCAGCAATGAAGACGTAATGACGATGGCTTTGTATTTAGTTTTGATTGTTTCTGACAATATGGGAAAACCAGTCATCAGCACAAGATAAAGAGAGATTCTTATCCTCTGTGCTGAGGTCACCAGATGTATTAAAAGGGCTGTAATTTTCTCAGCAAATATTAAATACAGTGAATAAACACACAATGTAAGAACAAAATCCTATATTAGATATTCACAGTCACTGGATGAATTCATAGTATTTTTTAAAGTCCCGTTTGTTTAGAATTTCTTTCCCCTAGGTGTTTATACTGGATAGGTTTCAAGTCAAGCTTTCAAACTTTGTGGTTAATGTTTTCTTTTGTTAAGTGCTACAAAACATTCCTTGGAAAGTTGAAAATATTACAGCTATGTACTGGTATTAAATATAATTAAATATAATATACTGTGTATATATCATGAATCATGATCCAACGTCCCTGAATGTATTTGATTGATATTTAAAAAGAGGTTTTGACACTTTCTGACCAAATCCTCATCTGGTGTAAATCATTGTAGCTCCGTGGCAGTCAACAGAGCTATGCCAATTTACACCAGCTGACTCTCTGGTCTTCCGTTTAATTTTTAATTTAACTACTTTTAATGAGTAAAAAATGAGGAATACATAGATGAGGGTAGAGCACTGGTAACAAATTTTACATAACATAAAGGGTTAATAACTATACAGAGATTTTAACATATACTTTATTGACAGGTTTTGAAAAATTTGCCTGGCGCCTACTCACATAAGGACTAAGCCAAATAGACCAGGCGAAATACACCTACGCTAGCCTTCCATACACAATGCCAAACTTATTCATGTTACATTGCTAGATTGTCTCTCCTGCAAAATACACAGTTGTTTCCCCAAGTCAATCCTGCATTCCCAAATTAATGCTGCTGCCACCTCATTAACTCAGTTAAAGCTCATTCTCTCCTCCCCACCCTTGATAAATCAATAATGAAAACTTGGTAATACCTCTCCATTCCCTTCCTGTGTGGAGAAATCCCGCTCTCTGTTCTTCATCTCGTCCTTCTTTACCTAGGCTCTCTGTGCCCTCCAGTTTGAAGGTGTGTCTTCACTGCAGAGTTAACTTGAGTTAACCTAGCCTGGCTATGACCAGCCATACTGCAAAGCAGTAGCTGCACTCCTGTGTGTAAGTCACCAGGCCTTCTGAGGCTGCTCTGATTCTGTCCCAATGAACAATGGGAGAACTTGTCTGTCCTTCTGGGCACCTCGGGTGAGGGATATGGGCAGCCATTAGAGGACTATCAGCATTTGAGTAGTTCTTGAGGGTCCTTGCTGTAAAGCTGACGGGTTACCAGCCTGAGCTCTAACCCATCTCCACTCCCAAAGAGGGCCAGTTGCCAGGTTAAAGCACCACCAAACTCAGATGAGATGGTTTTGTGTGCAGACAGGCTGGGTTAAAGGCAACACCCAAGTAAGAGTGTGAGTTAACCCTGCAGTGACGACATAGACAGGCCTAGATTAAGCAATGTGCAGACTGTGCACTTGCAAAGGGCCCCCGATTTCAGAGGGGACCCTGACAACTGGAGATGGGGGGGAAATGAATGGTGTCACACCAGGCTGAAATGCCACTCGCTCAAGTTTGGCCTGGCTGTCCCTCCATGATGGTGGACAGGCAGTTGCACCAAGCCTGAGCAGTGCAGGGTTGTGTGAGTATGGAGTGAACACAGCCAGACAGCTGGGATGGGAGCAGAATGTTAAACTATAGATGGGGGGCACGCCAATGAGTGGCTAGAAAAGTCCTGGGGGTGGTGGGTGAGCGACAAGGGATGGGTGAGGTGTGAGTTGTTGGTGGAGAAGTGAGGAGTGATGGGGGACAGTGGGATGAGTTGCGGGGGAAGCTGAGAGCAGTGGGATTGGGGACTCAGATGGTGGGGTGTGCAGGAGGATGTTGGGGGCTGTGGCTGGTGGGCTGAGGGATTGGGGACTGTGGTGAGCAGCATGTATGGCATGTTGCTAGGATCTGTGGGATGGCTGTCAGGATAAGTGCGGGCTGGTGCAGAGTTGTTCTGGTATATGTGGGGCAGGAGGGGCTTTCATGGGCCTGTGTGTGAGGTGGAGTATGTATGGGTAAAGGGTGCTCTGCTGTCTCATTTATGTAAGGTGAGGAGGGACTCAATTTCCATAGTGCACAGGGCCCCAGAATTCTTTAATCCGGGCCTGAATATATCCTTAAAGTAGCAGGGGCTCTGCTTTCCCTTCCTGTGAAAACACATAGTGGCTCAAACTGCCCTGACCCTGCCTTGCCCTCTGTCTGTACTAGACCTGCTCCCCTCCCAGCCTCAGAAAGATCTAGTAATTCAGGCACCACTTTGCTCCATCTTTACCCTGTGAAAAGGAACCAGCAGTTTGGAACCCATTCTGCTGCCTTCCTCATTCCCTCCTATCCTGTTAAAGGAACACAATGGTTACTCTACTCCTTTCCTTCCCTTCAGAGAAAAGACCCAATTCAGCCCAGCCCCCAAAGGGGAAATGTCTGCTCTCCCTGAGGTGGTTCAAGCCCTCATGTCAGTTCACAGGCAATTAAATGTTAACATTTTCCAACATTAGTATCCCTCCTTGGCAAGGGATGATCCCACTCTTAACCTACTGACTTGGGAACGTTTGCACATTAATTTAAATGTAAATGAAAACATAAACTATGCATATTAAAAGACTGCCGTAGGCTTAAGCTGTTTTTTTAACCAAATTAATTATCTTTAGAGATTAAAGAGGTTTCTTATATAAAAGAGTGATTTGACTCTGGGAAGTCGCTCTGTTATAACGTTGTTTTGCAGAACCATGTTTATTGTTCCTCAGTGGCTCCAGAACGAAGATCCTCAAGCTTACAAATTAAGAAGCTCTTTCTAGCTGGAGTCCTTGTAGCCCACTAGACATAGAGGCAAAGGGGAGAAATGAACCTTCCACAAAGGCGTGCTGGAGAGAAACAACCCCTCCAAGTGCTAGCATCCCTGATTAGACTAGGAAGCCAATGAGAGTGGCAGCCAAACTAGCCACCGGGGGCTATTATTTAGGCAAAGGTGCTCTAGTTTCCTTGCAATGTGACAGCCACTGAAGTATCATAAGGAGAGGAGCTGTAAACTTCATCTACCAAGGAATCCCCTGTGTACTTCTTGTCATTTGGACATACCAGTCTAAGGCAAACTTGGAGAAAACATACTTAGCTCATAGTAATTTGAGTTCTTCAAGATGTGTTGTTCCTGGGTGTAGTGCACTTCAAGTTGCATATGCGCCCAGGACCAGGGATTTTTCCTTAGCAGCATCAGTCTGATCTGTGCATAAGCCACTGCTCTACTCATGTACTGGACTGAGGAGATAAAAAGGACTGCAAGACCACCATGACACCATCTTAGTTCCTCCTCTACTGCCAGTTCCTAGCAGGATAAACCAGCTAGCGGAAAAGGCTGGCAGGTACTGCATTACACAGAGGTACAACATCTCGCAAAGAATTCAAGGAACCCATCCTTCACTGACTGATTGTCTTTATATGTAGGGTACTTCAGGTAATTCGCAAGCAGTGTCTCTTTAAAGAAGTGTCCAGGATTCATATGACACAACAGATTGCAGAATTGCTCTGTCTAGAAAAAGCATCAGAAGCAGCTCAAGGAGAAACTTCACCTCCTGCTGAAGAATGTTCTTGTGAGGACAAGGACAGGAGTGGGGGGTGGGTGTTAGAGAGAAAGAGAGAACCGGATATTGTGCACTGAGAAGACAACGTCTAGAACCCATCTGACCATCGTGATTTCTGTCCAGGGAGATAGGTTGTGAGAAAGTCAGTCTCCAAAAGGAGGGGAAACCAGAAGGGTTGTGCAGATCCAGAGGGACAGTTGGTGCATGGCTTGCTTTCAGAGATCCTGTCAAAACATCAGTTTCAAAGGTGGTGGTGGATGGGAAGCAAAAAAACAAAAAGGTTGAGCTTGGGCACCCTTTCTATGCATCCTTTGATGCTTGTGTGGTGATTTGTAGTGCCACTGGTGGATAGTGCTGGTTGTCTGAATTGGGACTTACTGGGTTTTCTGTTGATTGCAGGTGTGTAAATACCCAGTGATCAAAGTGTGGCTTAAGAGTCTTTCAACAAGTGAAGAGACTCATCCATCTTTGCACTGAACAGAGCATCACACTCTAATGAAAATTCTGCCACCATGATTTGAATCTCCTTTGGGATTCCTGAGGAGATTCATAATAGGAGTCTCTCACCATAGCAGTCACCATGGACCTCGCCACTCGGTCTGCCATGTCTAAGGCAGTCTGAAGTGCTGATCTCATTATCAGCTTTCCTTTGTCATTCGGGGCCTGGAACTGATATCGCCTGTCCTGAGGCACCTTATCGACAAAGCTTGTCAACTTACTGTACCTAGTAAAATCATACTTGGCCATCAGAGATGGCCAGCTTGAGACTCAAAACTGAGAGAACCTGAGGAATACATCTTTTGTCCAAGGAAGTTAAAGGTCTTTGCTTCTCTGTCAGATGGTGTACATCTGGCTTGTCTCTTTCTGCTTGGTGGACACTGACACTACTAATGAGTTGGGAGATGAGTGAGAGAATAAACATTCTGACTCTTTTGCAAGTATGAAACACCTCTTCTCTGCCTGCTTGGATACTGGTGAGATCATGTTGAGTGTCCGCCAAAGAACACTGGCAAAGTCGAAGATATCCTCATCAAGAGGAAATTGCTTGAACCCAAGTGTAGTGAGGCTGAGTGGCCTCCCTCTGAGCAGGAGAGCACGGGACCATTACACTCCCCTTGGAGGGCAGAACCTATATTGCCCCAACCCCCTCGCCGGAAGTATCAGGCTGTGGCCAGAAGTATAAAAGGCCAGCCCTGCAGCACAGCTAGGGGAGAGCCTGCGGAGGGGAAGGACGCTCTGCTGGTTCGGCCACGTCCCAGAATGGAACTCGACCTGTTTCATCTGTGGCTGCCTCAGACACCTCTGTCACAAGTGCCCGATGATAAACTGCAGTTTTGGGCAGGTCTGCTATGGGGATGCCCGGGCCCGTAAGCAACCCTTGGGTAAACTGACTATCCCCATTTTGGTGAATGGAGCCACCGTCTCTGCGCTCATCGATTCGGAGTGTGGGCAGACACTTGTCCACCAGGGTCTTGCCCCTTTGCCCGAACCATCACTAGGGGATCATTCAGCTCCAGTATATATACGGGGATATGTGACATTACCCCAAGACCCTGGTGACCCTGACTGTAAAGGGGGAAACCTGGACCCTGATGGTTGGGCTAGCCCTGAAGTTGGCGTACTCAGTCATCCTGGGCTGAGACTGGAAGGGCTTCACGGGGCTCCTGCGAACAATGGCTGATAGGACCTCACCTGCAGGGACCGCCCTTGGAGGTGCTTGCGCCCGCCCACCTCCCAGGATTTCCAATAAGACCCTTGGAGGTGAACCTATAGAAGAAGCAGACCATGCCCCCAGGAGGACCCCAAAGGGAAGGATTAGTCTTCTGGCCCCCCGAACCCAGACAGCCTGGAAGGAGGGGAACCTGGTCAGAAAGAGGCCCCAACCTTGGGCGCAGATGTCAGTTGTGACCAACGGGAGGACCCCTCCCTTAGGTGTGCATACGAACAATTGGTGAGGGTTATTGGAACCCTGAACCTGCCCCACCAGTCCACCACATATCCCCATTTTGAGTTTGGGGGGGGGATCGCCTGTACAGGATCACATGCGAGACCCAAACCAATGAAACTCGGGCGTAACTCGTGGTTCCTCGATGCCACCGACGGGTGGTTCTGCACCTGACCCATGATGTCCCCACTGCTGGCCACCTGGACTATGAGAAAACTCTGGCCCAGATCCTGGCCTGATTCTATGGCTGCATCCGGAGGTCAGAGACTTTTGCGATTCTTGCCCAGAGTGTCGACAAGCCATTCCAAAGGGAGTACCGAAAGCCCCTCTCATTCTGTTGCCTGTCATAGGCACTCCTTTTGAGAGGCTAGCCATGGATTTTGTGGAGGTCCTGCCCAAGAGTGTTGCGGGGTTCCGGTATATCCTAGTGGTCCTGGACTATGCCACTCGGTTCCTGGAAGCCATCCCACTTCAAAGCATCACACCCTGGGCGATTGCCATCAAGCTCCTGAAAATCTTTGCCTAGATAGGTCTTCCCTGGGAAATTCTGACCAACCAAGGCACCAATTTTACATCCAAGTTTCTGTGCCAAGTCTGTGACCTCCTGGGGATAAAAAAATTGCAAACCTCCGTCTACCACTCCCAGACAGACAGACTAGTGGAACGCTTCAATCACACATTGAAGCATATGTTACAGAAGCTCTTCCTGAAATATATGTGCCAGTGGGACCAACTGATCCCCCGCCTGTTACTGGCCCCCTGGGAAGTGCCTCAATCTTCAACCAAGTTCTCCCCTGTTGAGTTGTTATATGGCTGACAGCCCAAGGGGCTACTCGATCTCATGTTGGAAACTGGTAGCAGGCACCATCCCCCTCACACAATCTTCTCCAGTACATCCTACAGCTCCAGGAATGACTGACTCTGGTGGGGGACTCAGCAAGGGAAAACCTACAGAGTGCCTGTAGAGGGGTGGTCGCCTGCTCCAGCCCTGGAAGGGTTAAAGCCAGCCCTGGGATAGGGCTGAGGCTATGAAGGAAAGCCTAGGTTGTTTGGGGAAGGCAGTAACAGTTGGGGCCATGTCTCAATCAGGCCCAGCTGGTCCCCATAAGAGGTGTGAGCCAGCAACCCAAACAGTCTCTCTGCTTGTAGAGAGAGAAGGGCCTGTCTGCTAGGGAGCAGACTGGGAGTGGAGCAGGGCGTGGGGAAGACTAGAGGAGCTGGGGAGCTCCAGCCTGGAAACCCCCAGGCTGCGGCCTAGCTGAGGGCCTAAGACAAGTACTGGGGTTGCAAAGCGGCAGCTCAGCAATAGGTAGAGGCAGCAGGTCCAAACCCAACCTTGCCTATGATGAGTGGCTGACCCTACAGTCTGCCCCAGGGCACGGGGGCGAGTTGGTGCCTGGCAGTAGCCTACGACTGAGGCGAGGTGGGGGTAGTGGGTGGGGGTTCCCCTGAGTGGGGAGACCTGGAGAAAAAGTGGGGGTACTGCTAGGGGGCCAGGGCTCTCCAGGGCAGAAGTGATGAATCCGTAACTTCTGGGACAGCCCACGCTGGCCCTGGGGGCCCCCCAAGCTCAGGACCCAGAGCAGTCTCGCACACCTAGGCACCTTGCAGCCCGCTCAGGTGATTTAAAAGGGTCCAGGGCTCCTGGTCATCGCTGCTACCCCATTCCCGCCTCCCCTTCCCCCCGTCAGCAGGCCTGCCGGGAGGCTTGGAGGGAAAAGTGGGAAAGAGAGATCTTAGAGCCACCGTGGGACTGAAGAAGATGGGCCACACTTTCCTTCTTCAGGCCAACATATAGAGTCAGACATTGCTCCCACCTTCACAGCTTCCTCCATGAGTAATCTGAAGGCCAAAACTTCCTAGTCTGTTTAGTTCTGCCCACAAACGATCTAAAGATAGTTCACCTGGAGGGGGACATGGGTTTTCCCCGGGCGGTATGGACGGGTGTTGTGCAAGTCCATGACTAGGAAGTGTTTGTGTCACTTTATGCAGTTTTTTGAAGCCAGGGATCCTTGGCATACTCCCCAACAATGGTTGAAAGACAGAGGGTGTGTGTGTTGGGGGGAGGAGTGTCAGAAACAGCTCCCCACCCTGGACTGGGATTCCAAAAATTGGAAACCAAACCCTGAAGATATCGCCACCTGGCTATACTATGAAACAAACAAACAATGAAAATTTAAAATCTTGTAAAACTATTTGAGAAGCTGAAGTGGTCAGCACAGACACTGAAACTCTGTCCTGGACTGCAAGTGGTTAAGAAAGAACCACGTGGTGGAAGTCCTGCAGCCCCCTTTGTCCCCCTGGTGCAGTGCACAAGGAGAGTGGGGGTGCACGCATGGAACAGGAGGACACTGCTAGGGAAAAATCTCCAGTCCTGGGAGCATAAAGCATATGTGCAAACTGAAGTGTACTACACAGAGGGACAATCACTCAAAAAAAATCTTCTCCATGCCCTTATGAAGTATGTAAATGCTAAGGTAAATCTACTCTGACAATGCTCTTAAATTAATTCACAGTGTAGCATGACAAGAAATAATCCATGTGTAGTGGGAGAATAATCACCATTCAGATACAGCCTTTGTTTATAGTTAGTGGAATACAATGATCACTCCTCAGTCCATTCAGAGGGATACCATTTATTTTAATGGAAAACAGCACCATTTGCTTCACAAAAACCAAAACAGCTCTTTAAGGATGTAAAGAAGGAATCTTTTTCACATTACCTGATGATCCTAAATATTGCAATGATTAAACTAGATAAATGTTAGATTTATTAAAAATTCACTACTCTCTCGTAGGGGCTTTGAAAATATACAGCATGATATAATGATTACTGCAAGACAAAAGGTGTTATCAAAGAGTAAGAGAGATCAATATTGTTTGTTGGATAATACTTGTCAATATAAAGTGAGACTTTTATGGCTATATTAAACAATGTTGGGAGAGACTTCTTTTTAGATTGTAAAATCATTGGGCAGAGAACTGGTTTTATTGATTTAGTACAGTATCTAGCGCAAAGTTGGTGCTTCGTAAATAATAATAATGCCAGCTAAAGAAAGAAATCTTGCTGAAGAAGCAGTGAACTGGGACAACGTCAAATCTTTATTTTTCACCATTGCAGTATAAGATTTCTTGAAGTCAGCATCCAAACAAAGATTTGTATCCAATCATACTTAACAGCACTAGAAGCTGTATAGATGAAACTCAAAGATTTTAAAACAATTTCTATTGCAATCAAACCTTTGAGATTTGTCTTTTGAGAATAAAAAAACCAGATATGAAAATGCTTTAAAAAAAAAACGAAAAAATCCCTCAAAACCAGCTATTTCTGGACTAAGTATTTATGAGAAACTTTTTGGCAACTCCACTTTTCCTAAGTGTTTCATCCGTACGTTGGCAGGGTACATGATATGTATTTGTTGTATAGATAAAATTACCAGTTTTCCTAGAACACTTAATTAAATCCTTCCTTGGGAAGCAAGAAAGGAGTGGGGGAACATGTGGAATGTGCACCTTCTCTTTCCATTTAACAGTGAATCAGCTGCAAGTTTGACAGAGAGGGGAGAATGCCCTCTGGAATTATTTTCTCCCACAGTTGCTTCTGTGCATCACCTATACTGGCAGTTTTATAGAGCTCAGGGGAAAGATCAGTCTTTCTGGCAATTGCTCATACTGATTTGTTTGATCTTGCCTTTAATCACTAGATATTCCTCCGAGAGGAGGATGAACTTGTGGTTAAGGTACTTGATTGGGAGCTAGAAAATATGAGTTCAGTGCCTGACTGTACAACACACTTCCTTTGTGACCTTGGACAACTCACTTCTCTCACTGTGGCTCATTCCCCAACTCTGAAATAATAATAATTCTTCCTCCTCTTGTTTGTCTTGTCTACAGAGACTATACGCTCACTGCGGCAAAGACCATCCCTTGCTATGTGTATGTATGGTGCTTTGCACTGAAGTCTGTTAATTTATGAGTACACATATGAAAATGTGTGCATGTGTACATTTCAATAATATTTGTATGCAACTGGATTAGTAGCATGTCTTGTGTGGCTGATTTATCTGAAAGCGGACATTGTGTAAAGGTTAGAAATGTTCATTATATATTCTCTATCTTTGCCTGTTGTCTGGTGTGGGAGATGCAAAGACTGTCATTTAAGACTACTGTAATTGATTATTAAATAATATAGCATTGAGATGTCAGAGTTAAAATTGTATTACAATTAATTTTTCAGTTCCCTGATGTGAAGAGAACTAAAAATGGGTGTTAGGAAGTGCGTTGATGTGGTGGAACGTATGACGGCTATGTGCCAGTACCTGGATATGGGTATTACATGGCATGTGGATGTTACCTTAATTTATCATTTCCTTATTTTCCAGTGTATGCTTTATTGTAAGGAAATAACTTTGACCATCCTTAACTCTTTTTGTAAGATAACACTTGCATTAATGATCCCTTCCAATTCCCATTGAATTCAATGAAAAGATTGGCACTGACTTCACAGCATCCCTAACCTTTCCCTCTTCCTTAAAATAAATAAATTAGATAAATAATAATTAATAGAGAAGTTCCAGAACCGGGGAAAGATCACAGTCATATGGATTGTTCATTCTTGATCACATCTCTACTCTGACAAGATACAATTTAACCTCAAGTTGAACCTGATTTGCATAGACCACAGGGAACAGTTATATAACAGAGAACAATTAAAATTAGCCAAAACACAAAAAAGCAGGCAAAGGTTTTATAAGCCAAAGCCTAGAAGATTTATTAATGATTTCTGTCCAAAGTCCCTTTCACACGAGCATCATTTAAACTAAATACGCAGTATCTGCTTCAGAATCAGAATTCCAAAACTGTGCTTACACGTAATTTACGATTACTTGCATTTCACATTTGTCTTATAAACCACCACCTTACAAACCACTTTCATTGCAGCTTACCCATTACCTTTCCCTTAGATAATTTGGTTTCTTTATGGGTGTTTCATTGGCAGTCTCCAGGTTCTAAATCATATATAATGAACTAATCTTAAGTATGTCTCTGTAATAAGGCTCTATAGTACTTGTGAACTGGATCAGCATGTGGTAGGCCCCTGCACAGTAAAAGTCTTGTCATGGATGACACCTCTCAGTGGGACATTTGCAATTTTATTTCTGAGTGTCAGAATTAGGGATTCTTCATACTTTCCTAATGACAGTTATAGTCAAACATACCTCACATTTTTACCTCTGAGGATGAAAGACCTCTCTGTGCTAACTGCAGGAGGCTATTCGTTAAGGATCAATCCAGGTAACAACATTAGAGTGTTCCACCTTTGACATGTTTTTTTCTTTCCTATTTTAAGATGAACGAGTGCAAACATAAAAAGGAATATTTAATTTGTGGTCAGCAATTGTATAGAGAAAAAGGTCCAAATGTGGCCCAAACCCCACCCTCAAATTTGAGTGTTGATAACGGAAAATTCTCTCTACTCCATTTACTGCAGATCTTGCTATATACTTCATTGCAGTGCTGTGAGTGGTGCTGGGTTTTTTTTCCCTTCTACAGTGAAATCCAAATTCAGTAAATAATTGTGTAATCATAGAGTAAAGAAAGCAGTTGGGGAGCATGTCTGTTGTATTTGTTGACCTTCACTATTTATGATGTCTTATAAAGTGCTTTCCTGTAGGCAGTAGGAGCCTAATTTAATAACAGTAAAGGGCATGAAGAAGTTGGATAGTCATTTATGGAAAAAGATATTTTACCCATCTAGCAGGGATAATGGAAGTTGTGAATTCTGTAGGCTTTTTTGAAAATTTTAATTCCAAGATTCGACACACTTACTCATATTTTTGCTATTTTAATAAACTAGGAGATGAATCACAGAGTGTCAGAATCCAGGCACAACACGTAGTATTACATAACGAGTCATTTGTTTCATACTGGAAATGTTGGCAAACTTACGTGTGTACAAGCTGACTGCTCTGCCTAGTGCTCACTTCAGCTTTTCACTTCCAGGCAAGCTCTTTATACACTAGTCAAGTGCACTGTGACTACAGAGTTTAATATGTTCTGTTCTGCTTCTAGTAATAAAGATGTACAGCTGCCTCAGGAAAAATCATTAAGGCTAAAATTGACATTTAAGACCCACACCAGGTGCCCGATTTATTAGGGCTTATACAAATCCAAATTAAAATCTATTAATTATTAACTGAGGAAAAACTTTCAAACTGCAATTAGAGTAAAAAGAACAATGTTTTTCTCTATCTCAGGCATAGTCAACCTAAACGTCAGTTTTTGTACGGATCTGGGGCCTGATCATATAAGGCCCTAAGGAATTGATTTCAATAGGCATTGAGAGGGCGCAGCTAGCCCCTGCAGAAGGCACTCAGCATCTCACAAAACTGATGTCCCCCTAGCTACAGAAAACTGGCTACAAAGTTGAATTGTGCATATTTTTGAAACACCACTCATGTAATAATGGCATTTTTAAGTGTGTCCAACCATGCATATTAATCAAGAATCTGCGACAGAATACAATGTACTGTATGGTGACAGACAGAGCTGCTCTTTCCACTGGAACAACATCACATTAATGTACCAGCTACCTAGCATATAGTGATACCTGTTCCAAATTACATTTTCCTTTAATTCGGCCAGTGATTCTACCATAAATACTATAACTAGCCTTTGTCAATACATGCTGTGAAACACTAATTTTTGTGGGAGCCAGCAGACAGCATTATTTTTTGGTTAAATGCTTGTTCTTATTTTTTATTTTTTGTTTCTGTCACCCATGAAATCAAATAAGCTTTGCACTGAAAAATACTTTTGAGTGCAATCAAGAAGCCCCTATAATCCAATACAAACTGGAGTAAAGACTGCAGGATTGAGTTTATGAGTAATTGCTCAACACGGGGCCAAACATTCAAAAGCATCCTTTCAGAGCCCTGTAACATTCCATTCTTAGTCTGCCCTCATTACCATAATGTCAGAGTACCTTTTAGCAGTGTATTCAGCAACATGACTAACATCGGTCATGTGTTGTTTGTTCTCTCTCATCCTCATCATTCTCATTCACAACACAGAATTGTTCATGCAGCATAGTGTTTGGTATTGGTAGGGTTTGGTTTGGTTTGGTTTGGTTTAAAAGAAAAGAAATGTACACACTTTCTGTGTTTATGTTGGAGAAGGCAGATTGAGGAAATGTTTCTTCCACTTGGAGCAGATGCTGGTGAGGTCCTGGCTCGTTCCACAGCCTTGAACCAGCCCCCGAGAACCCTCTGTCTCAGCTGCTATTGAATGCACCCGCAGCTCCCACTGAAACTAATGGCAGGGAGAGCACTCAGCACCTCAAATGATTAGGCCGTCAATTCGCACCCTCAATTTTGAGCACATGCAAATCAAGTAGCACATTTGAAGGCCTGGCCGATGTGAAGCCCAGCATTTTTATGAGCCAGGATCTTAGTTTTAGAATTGTCTTCAGACAAATCATCTGCACTTTCCCAACATGTTTTTCAGTTCTCTTTCCAGTATCCCACCTTTCATCAAAAACATCCTAAACAAACAGCCATCTGGACAGAGTTGGCTGACTTCAGGCTTTAGTGGGGATTTTAAGCATAAGCAGAGACTGCAATTCCCTTCCCTTTGAACACAGAATAGAACAGCTTCAGCCTTCTTGCAGGCTGAACATGTCACAAAGAAGTATCCATCTGTGTGTATTGCACAGGAGCAGATTAGTTTCACAGAACACTGCTGGAGAGCTGCCTCCACAGATTGATCATGCTGATTGTACACATATTAACACTTTTAACACCCTAAACATTGCTGTCTCTATACTCTCTGGTGGTGGTACCATTTCTCACACACACACTCTGAAAATAGGTCAAGGGGCACACTTCGGATTGTCATGAACCCACAGACTCAAAAGACAGAATTACTATTGCAAAGCGAAATCACTTGACAAAGTAAGGAATTGTGAATAAATCTCATCCAATACATAAATAAATGAATATAGTACCTAAGTGTCTAACGGAATTCCATGCTACAGTACTAGCTTGGGCCATGAGCAGGTGAGTTTCTAAGAGAGGATTACTATGGAAACAAAAGGGGTCACACGTAATTAAATATGAAACTACATGAGATGTCTGCATAGATTATCTAGCACATATTCTGTTTGTTAAATGAAATTGTATTGTCAGGTTAGATCATTAATGTTTTCCTCAGTTTCTATGCCTCATTTTAGTTTGGACAGAATGCATCTCTGTGGACTTAACTGGAGTTCCACGCCTTTTACGATCAAGACAGCAGATGAGGGCTGGATGTTCTCTCCTCTTGCCAATCAATGGCAGCCTTCAGTCAGCCAGTGAGATTTCTGGGCAGCCTAAGTGAGAATTACCATTATGATATAATATATATGAAAATCTGTCTAGCAAGGGCATAAATTCTTTGGGCTACACCTGGCCCAGTCTACACACCTGTGCAGAGGTTTAAGGCTCATTAAGGACCCCCAACACCACCACCACAGGGCCTCCCTGAACCTTGAAACCAGGTACATAGAGCAAAGTAGGTGCAGCGTGCCCACTATTCCCATGCCAAGCATGCTGAGAGGGTGCTGGGGTGACGGAGTAGAAGCCTACAAGTTACCACATCCCTGAAGCAAAAGGGGAATAAGGCAGCACAGCTACATGTGGCCCCTTACACAAGAATTTGTACATGTACAGTCTAGATCCTTGCATGCACTGGGTAACTGCAAACAGAATCATTTTAATGGTTCCCAATGAAATCATAAATTTGTACAGCCTTCTTAGGCTAGCCAGGGCTATTGATCAAACAATGTGCCAGGTGTTCAGCTGGTGTAAACCGGTGTAACTCCATGCCAATTTACACCAACTGATCTGGCCCTTTATTTTTAAATGAATTATCACTGCTTGTGGAAGGCAGTAGATTGGCAGTCATGGAGACTGAAATACTCTGTGTACCTACACGAGAGTCCAGCATGGGCAGAGACATCCATTCTAGTTAATGACTGTGATGCAACAATGACTTCTAAGGATCCTCCTTTTAGGATGAGAAGGGTGTTCATTGTCCAGGGCCAATTCAATCTTTGATTCCCTATTGTGGCTCCTCAGCTAATTTTCAAAGAAGTTAATAAAATTTACTTGAACCAACATTATTTACTAATTTAAGTAATTCCTACTAGACATTTTAGAGTATTAACCTTAACTAGCTAATTAGCTCATGCATTATCTGAATAATGAATCACATACTATCAGTGCAATGAATCCTAATGAGTATGGAAAACATTCATTAGAAGGAAATCTGATTAATTTAAATTGCTGTTATTATTCTAGCACGAGCTCTTTATATCAACACTCTGTGCAATAAAATAAATACTTTCATGAGAACATGGATACAAATAAGGGCCAGATCTTTGACCCTATGTAAGTCCCATTTACACTAGGCCGGCGCACAAAGGAAACTTAGTGAAGCAACTGTATTACATTAGCATGAGGGAGTCTTCAGCTGGTGCATTCTGTTGCTCCACATAGCAGGATTATTCAGGAGTGGGCCAGGGGAAAGATCAAAGCACAATGCACTCCATTACGCCTGGCCTCTTGGGGGCCATTATCCACAATTGCAAGTGAGCGTAGCCCTGAGGTTCAGTTCTACTGGAGCTGACTCTGGATCTTCCATTGCATTTTTAATACTATGAAGAGCTTAATTTGTCTTCTGTATTGGAGGTGAGGGTTTAGAGTTGTAGTACACGAGATTAGATGGCTACGGTACAGGAAAATGAGTCCACAGAGAAATTGACACGAAACTTTCAGCCAGCTTTAAGTTATCCGGTTTTGGCACACCCTGCGCAAGAATGAGCACACAGCAGTTCTTGCACAAGCTGCAGCTGAGGGAGATAGTTTTCATTATCCTACTTGTGCATACAAAATGGCTGCTTATCTACTTTTGAAGGTGCAATCATTTGTCTGTGCACATGGTGAGTGGCAAACAGAAACAGAGGCCCAGGTTGAAAGAGCGATGAAGTCAGGTCAAATTTGTTCTCTCAGATCTGCATTGTCAATCTGAAGTCAGTATTCTGCTGTTTCTGCATGTCCAGATTTCCCATTAATCACATCTCAACGGGAGTTCTGCATAATATAGTGTTGTCAAAGGGAATTCCAGTCATGCAGGGAGAGCAGAATATCATAGTCTAGCTCTGTCATGCAGAGAGGAGAACTTTATCTGCACTGATTAAGTACAGCAGACAACAGAGTATTTGTTAATTATTGACTTATCCAAAAGGATCCCGTGGCTTGACAGAATCCTTAACACATTTGTTATCTACTAGAATGCATCTCATCATGGAACATATGGTGGCACTGTGCTGCAATGCAGAAATTTTTGTTTTCTTCTCTATATACATGCATCCATTTATATATATTGTTACTATCACCTCATTTTGCTGTGTGGGAAGAAGCTCTCTCATGTTTACTCTTTCATATTGTTTGTTTAATTATCCTCCGGTTTTGTTACTTGCAATCAATGTACGTACTGGTGTATCTGTCTCCAGATCACTTATTTTTATAAGACAGTTCATCAATCCTATTCTGTTTTTAATAATGTTAATCATTTAAAAAATCAGCCAGATGGATTACAAACATGCAAATAATGTCTTAACGTACTGCAAAATGCCTCATCATATTAACTGCTTGCAGTAAAAACTGTAACTCTGGATACACAATTAATTTTGTATTCCAGTACTGTGTCAAGCAAAGCCTATTGAGGGTTTGAGTTGCTTCATGATAAATCTAAGAGTTAACAGTTAAATTGTACAAAGTATTAGTTTGTATCTCATGTTCAGATCAGAAAAGCAGATCCTTCAAACAGCCCAACAGTTTAAAGAGTTCAGTGCCGAGGTCATCATCGATTTTTCTTTAGTCTTCCACTTAAGAAATAGACTGGTTTGGTAGATCAGTGAAGTCAAACCACACATTTCTGATTCCAAATTATTTTGTGGTGTTACCTTTTATAATTTGTGTCAATTAATGCACACACAATTTGCACCAGATGAAAATAAAATAGTGTGATACCCCCTTGTACTATTGGGTGTCTGGGAAGTGCTAAAGGATCCCCCTCCAGCCTAAGGGGAGGACCCACAGGACCACAGAACTCACTGATTATGGGGGACAACTAATAAAAGAACAGGGACAGGAGTGCGGTCAGAGGGTCATAAGAAGGGAACCTGACGGGGACACTGAGCAGAGAACCCCGGACAGCGCCCACTGCTCCTCGAAGGCGTCAAGGGAGCCAGTGGACGCCGCCCAGAGGAACTCCGCCCGGATGCGTGATCGGACCATGGAGCGGAAGCAAGCCCCACAGTCACCGGAGTCTCCGTCGGCCAACCTCCCCTCCCTGGTCGCGTGGATGGCCTTTTTCGCCAGGGCGAGGAGGAGGTTGACCAGGAGGTCCCGGGACTTCGTGGGGCCACGGATAGGGAGTGCATACAGAAGGAGGTGAGGGGAAAAGTGTAACCAAAAACGCAAGAGGATGGCTGTGAGGAGCCGGTGTAGGGGCTGCAACCTGGCGCACTCTAAGTACACGTGCGCCAGGGTCTCCCTCACGCCGCAGAAGGGGCAGGTGTCCGGGACAGGGGTAAACCGCGCCAAGTACACGCCCGTGCTCACGGCCCCATGGAGGAGCCGCCAACTGATATCCCCAGTGGGCCGTGGGACCAGGGTGGAGTAGAGGCTGGCCCACCGGGGCTCCTCACCCTCCAGAGGTGGCAGGAGGTCCCGCCACTTCGTATCAGGGCGGGACACGAGGGTGAGGAGGTGAAGGGTGTGGAGCACGAGCGTGTAGAGCTGTTTCCTCGGCGCGGTTTGGAAACGTACCGGCTGCAGGTCGTGCAGCCGGCTTGCGGAGAAGGGAAGGGGGGGGCGGTCGGGCCTACGGGGCAGGGGCCCGATGAAAAGGTCCGGAGGGCTTGGGGTGGGGGGTGGGCGGGGCGTGCCCTCCCGCAGGACCCGGTCGAGATAGGCCCGAGCAGCGGGCGGCAAAGCGGCCTCCACCTCCTGGAGTACGCGCCGGGGAGTGCAAGGTCTGGAGAGCCCCATGCGGTGAGCGAGCGTCAGGGGATCCAGCCAGCCTCCCCGGTCGTAGTCCAGGAGGTCTCCGACCCTGGTGGCTCCCGCCAGGACCAGCCTCCGGCGCACCGCGGGGGACTCCGCCACCTGCACACGAAGCTGGGGATTGTGTAGCAGGGGCTCCGCGAGGAGGTCGGCCCCCACGGTGGCCGCCACGGACCTGGTCGCAGAGAACAGCTTCCAGGTCCGGAGGAGGTCCTGGTAGAAGACCGGCAGCCCGGAGAGGTCTCGCGGAAGACCTCTCGGATGGAGGTAAAAGAGCTGCCGGTCGTATCGGAGCCCTCGAAAGCGGCGGAGGAAGGCGTGCGCCAATACGCTCCACGCCGGACTACCCGCACCAAACAGGAGCCTCTGCAGGGCCTGGAGGCGGAAGACGTGGACCTGAGTGCGCAGGCACTTCAGGCCCTGCCCCCCTCCTCCAGGGGCAGGTGGAGGACCCCTGCAGGGACCCAGTGCAGTCCTGGCCAAAAGAACTCCAGAATCACAGTCCGGAGGTTGGCCAGGAAACCCGGGGCCGGGACCAGGGTGTTGAGGCGGTACCAGAGCATGGACAGGACCAGTTGGTTGAGCACCAGTGCCCTCCCTCGAAGGGAAAGGCACCGGAGGAGTCCTGTCCATTTCCGGAGCCGCTCCGTCACCCTGACCTGCAAACCTAGCCAGTTCTCCGGCGGAGACGGGTGCGTGGCGGAAAGGTAAACGCCGAGATAGAGCAGCGGACCCGCGCTCCACCGGATGGCCTGGAGCGCGGGTGGGAGGGAGCCTGCCTGCCACCCGTCCCCGACCACCAGGCCAGAGCTCTTGACCCAGTTGACCCGGGCGGAGGAGGCCGCCGAGTACACCGCCTGGCAGGCCTCCACCCGCGCCAAGTCGCCCGGGTCCTGGACCACGAGGAGCACATCGTCGGCGTACGCCGACAGGACCAGCCGCAGCTCCGGCTCCTGAAGCACCAACCCCGTCAACCTCCTGCGGAGGAGACAGAGGAAGGGCTCGATGGCCAGAGCGTACAGCTGGCCCGAGAGGGGGCACCCCTGCCGCACTCCCCGCCCGAAGCTGACCGGTTCGGTCAGGGTCCAGTTGAGCCTGACCAGACACTCTGCGGAAGCGTACAGCACCTGGAGAAAACCCACAAACTGGGACCCGAAGCCCAACGCTCGCAGAGTGCCCTGGAGGTACCCGTGGTCCACCCTGTCGAACGCCTTCTCCTGATCCAGGGACAGGAGGGCGAACGACAGACCATCCCTGCACCCAAGCTCTAAGAGATCCCGGACCAAATAGAGGTTATCGAAGATGCTACGGCCCGGGACGGTGCAGGTCTGGTCCGGGTGGATCACGTCCGCCAGCACGGACCCCAGCCGCAGCGAGATGGCCTTGGCGATGATCTTGTAGTCCGTGCTGAGGAGCGAGACGGGACGCCAATTCCGTAAATCGCGGAGGTCCCCCTTCTTCGGCAATAAGGCGAGCACAGCTCGCCTGCACGAGAGAGGGAGGACCCCGCCCTGCAAGGACTCGGCCCAGACGCTGGCCAGGTCTGGGCCGAGGACGTCCCAGAACACGCGGTAGAACTCCACGGTCAGCCCGTCCATGCCCGGAGACTTGTTGGTGGGCATGCGACGGAGGGCGTCCGAGAACTCGGCCAGAGAGAGAGGCAGCTCTAGCCGGTCCCGGGCGCCCGCGCTGAGCGTAGGGAGCTCGTCCCAAAGCACTCTGCGAGCGGCAGGATCGGTCGGATCCGGGGAGAAAAGGCGCGCGTAGAAGGTCCGGGCCCTCTGGCACATCTCCGCCGGATCCGTGAGGGGGGTGCCGTCCTCCGCCAGGAGGCAGGTGACGTGCTTCTGGGCCCCCCTCCGTTTCTCCAGGGCGTAGAAGAAGCGGGAGCCGCGATCCATCTCCCGAAGGAGGCGGATGCGGGAGCGAACAAAGGCGCCCCGAGCCCGATGGTCCTCGAGGACCCGGAGCTCCTCCCGCTTCTCCTGGCACGCTCCGCACAGGGATGGATCCTCGGGGCTGGCGGCCAGACGCCTCTCCAGCTCTAAGACCTCCCGTTCCAACTGCACTATCGCCGCATCCCTCCGTCGGCTGACGCCCCGGGTGTAGTCGCGGCAGAAGAGCCGGGCGCGCACCTTCCCCACATCCCACCAGCGCCGTGCCGAGGGAAAGGCACGCCGCTGCCCTCGCCAGGCCAGCCAGAACTCCCGGAAGGACGCCACGAAGCCCGCATCCTCCAGTAAGCTGTTGTTGAAGTGCCAGTAGGCCGGCCCCGGCCTCTCCGCACTGAGAGAGGCCGTCACGGTGACGAGGTGGTGGTCAGAAAAAGGGGCCGGCCGGACGCTGGAGGACAGGGCCCGTGAAAGGTGGAATCGTGACATGTAGATGCGGTCCAACCGGGAGTGGCACGACCGATGGGCTCCTACCCGGACATAGGTGAACGTGGTGACATCGTCCGGGTGGTGGTCGCGCCAGACGTCCACCAGGGAGTGATGGTTGACGATCTCCCGGAGGACGTCCGCGGCGGCCTGGCTCTGCTCGGTCCCCGAGCGGTCCCGCTCCTCCAGGATGATGTTGAAGTCCCCGCCCAGGACCAGGCACTCACGAGGATCCAGGGAGCCGAGGAAGGCGGACGCCTGCTGATAGAACGGCAACCGCTCCGGGGCCGATGTCGGGGCATAGACGTTCACGAGGTTCACCACGAGCCCCTCCAAGCGGACCCGGAGGTGCAGCAGGCGGCCCGGCACAGCCTCGGCAACCCCCAGCACCTCCGGCCGTAGGTCGGGGGAGAACAGGGTAGCCACTCCAGCACTACGGGTGGAAAGGTGGCTGAAGTAGACCCCGTCCCCCCACTCCAGCCGCCAGCTGGCTTCGGCGGCCGGATCCGTGTGGGTCTCCTGCAGGAAAATCACAGAGTACCCCCCCTCCCGAAGGAAGGAGAGCACCTGGCTCCTGCGGAAACCCACCCTACAGCTCCGGGTGTTCAATGAGGCAAAGATGATGGGCGCCATGAGGAGGGCTGGGGGGGATCCTCGCCGGCAGGGACGCCCACGGCCCCCAGCGGGCCGCGCAGCAAACCGTGACCCACCCCGAAGGTGAGCAAGGAGTCACGGAAGCCGCGGACCCGCTGGTAAGTCGCGGCACCCTGCTTCCCGGTCCTCTTGCCCTCCCCCATGAGGGCCCTCGCGGCCCGGAGGATCTGATGGAAATCCCCCCAGCGCTGGAGAGCAAGCGCCACCTTGTTGCGGGAGCCCCTGACGTCTTCCAGGAACTCCCGCAGCTCCTCTCGCAGCGCGTGGGGGGGTGGGGCCCCTGGCCCCTGGTGACCCACTAGTGGGGCTTCTGGGACAACCTCGTGGCCCATGGGGACGGGAAGGCAAGGGGCGGACCCCCGACGTGGCGCCCGATGGGCCGGCGCCACAAGGTCCGCCACAGAGCCCGGCTCGACGGGGGGCGGCGGAGGGAAGAGTGCAGCCCCGAGGGGGTCGGGACAGCAAAACGTAAAGCCCGCCCTCTGGGGGTCACCCTCCGGAAAAGGGAAGGGGACAGCCCCAGGGGCGGCAATAACAGCAGGGGCAGTGGAGGGGACAGGGACGGGGTCAAGGCCAAGGGCGGGGCCGAGGTCAGGGATAGGGACAGAGGTGGGATCCGGGACCGCAGGAGCTGAACCGTCAGGAGCGTGCTCCTCACGGCCAGGCGCGGAGATCAGAGGGGCAGGGAGGGGGTCCCCAGCGATGCCGGGCTCAGGCTCGGTGGTAGGCGCGCTAGCCACGGCATCGGGAGATGGAACACCGTCGGTGGGGCCCCCGCCCGGGAAGGGATGTGGGTGCTCCGCACCACCGAGGGATATCCCCGTGAGCCCGTCTCCCGGCCGTGGGGCACCGGCCGTCGCCTCAACGGGCTTGGCGGCCGTCAGCGGGGCGCCAACCACGGCCAGGCAGGGCGGGGAGTCCAGGGGTCCCCCGGAGGCGGGAGCGGATGCAGCGGCCAGGAGGAGGGAACACGGGGAGAGGGGAGCTGGGGTGAGGACGGCTAGGTCGAGGCCCGCTGGCGGAGGGTCATCCTCCCCCTGGGTAACCGGGGTCAGACCCAGGGCCTCGATATCCTCAAATATGGAGGGGTGCTCACCTCCCACCACCCCGGGGTCCTCCCCGCTGGAGCCGGAGGCAATAAGCGCCCCGACTGGTGCAGGGGGCGCAGGCGGCAATGGAGCAGGGGGGACCAAATCCGAGGCCGCCACAGAGGGGGGTTGCAGAGGAGGGACGGTGGAACCCTCTGGTGCCGCCACGGACTTCCCTGGCCGGAACTGGCGGACGGGCCGACCCCGAGGGCACGGCGGAAGGCTCGGCATCCGTGGCCCCCTTTCTGGTCTTACAGGGGGCTCCCGCATCAGGTGGTAAGAGCGGAGCTCGAGCCTTCCGCTTGCCCCGCCTACCCTGGACCAGGGTCCAGCCCTCCATGGCGTCGCTCACGGGCTGGGTGTCAGGGGTCGGGTCAGAGGGCAGGGTTGGTGGGTCGCGGACCTGGAGGGGCACTGGTGGGACAGCGGGAGGAAGGGAAGATACCCCTTGGGGAGGGCCCTCTCCCACGCCCGGCAATACCCCTGCCACACCCTCCTCCACAGGCCCCGCCAGAGTGCAGGCAGCGGAGGCAGGGCCCACCCGCTCGTCTGGGCATGCCGAGGGAGGTACCCCTGCAGCCCGAGCGGGAGCAGTGATGGATGGAGGAGGAGGAGGGGCGGCCCTGGGCACCGGGCGGTCAGGGGTGCCGGCGATGACGGGGCCGGCACCCTGCCGGGGCTCGGGGGTCCCGGGCGCTCCTCCGAGCCGAGCCAAGGGGCAGTCCCTCCGGACGTGCCCCGTCGCCCGGCAGAGGTAGCACCGGGCCTCCCCCGTGGAATAGTGCACCCGGTAATGGGCCCCCTGATAGGGGACCAGGAAGGACCCCTCGAGCGCCTCTCCGCCACGTGCCGCCGGCGGCAGTTGAAGCTGCACCTGCCGGCGGAACGAGAGGACGTGACGGAGGGCGGGGTCCTTGCAGCCCAAGGGGAGAGGGCTCACCACTGAAATGGGCTTCCCCAGGGTAGAGAGGACAGGCAATAGGGCGGCATTGGGGAGGAAGGGGGGGACAGAGGTCAGGGTGATACGGACCCCCAGGTCCTCCAGCGGCTCCAGGGGGACGAACACACCCCCCACCGCCAGGCCCTTCTCCACCGCCTCCTGGGCGGCGGCCTCCGAGGCAAGGAAGAAGACGACCTTGCCATACATCTTGGAGGCCGCCACGATGGCCGTGGGCCCCACCACCCTCGCCAACGCCCGCACGTAGGTCTCCACGTGGGGCGAGGCGGGCACCAGGAGGCAACGGACGCCGTGCTTCCTGGTCAAGGTGGGGAAGGGGCCCCGGCCGCTATAGATGGTAGCGGAGGCGGCGGCCTGGGGAGATGACGAAGCGGCAGGCGGGGGGGCCGCCGCCACCTGGGCGTATGCCCTGGGGGCCGGGGGAGGGGCACCCGCAGAGCTGGTGGAGGGAACAGCGGGGAGGGGCGCCGCGGCCGGTGGTGGGGCCGCGGCAGAGGCGACAGGCTCCGCCATGGAGGGCTTAGGTTTCCTAGCGGGGCCCTTTCCCTTCTTCTTGCCCTGGCCCTTCCCGCCAGCCGGAGGGGGTCCCCCGGAAGCAGAGGGGGCGAGGGACGTGGCGGCAGCAGAGGTCACCCCTGCACCCGCCGCTGCCGGCGCCGCAGCGAGAGTGGTGGCAGGCGGTCCGGCAGCAGTGGCAGCGGTAGAGAGTGGGGGGGTCGTTGAGGGAGCAGGGTGGGCGGGGGGGACAGGGGTCGTCCCAGGGGTCCCATCCGCTGCGTCCCCCGCCATGGCAAGTGGGGAGGGAGGGGAAACACCGGAGAAAGGGAGGGGAGGGGAAGAAGGGCAACCACTCCTCTCCGCTAGGCTGCAGGCAGGGGAGGAGGGTGCCAAAATGGGGGGGGGGCAGATAAGGGCCAAGCAAGGACTCGGGGGCGGGGATCAGTCACCGGACACGGGAGGGAAAACCGGCTCCTCTAGCCGCACTAGGGGAGGGAAGGGATACAAAAGCAATTGGGGGGTGCAGTGCCAGAGGGGAAAACTCAAATGGGGGGCACAAGCGCACGAGAAGGGTACAGGCGCACGAGGGAGGGGGGTCGAACAGGGCGAAGGGGCAGTAGGGAAGGGGCTCAACAAGGCTGGGAGTGGGGCAGAGGGACCAAGGGGCCGGTTGCGGGGCTGAGGCAGGACAAACAAGGCTACAAAGGGGGACGGGCGGGGCAGGCAAACAAACTGAAGCTGGGAGTGGATGGGCAAAAGGCTACAAGGGGCAATGGGGCAGGCAACAAGGGGAAAGGCTGGGGGGCCTGTCACAGGAGGGGGAGGGGTCAGTTTGGGGAGGGGGCTGGGGGGGTGCGTGCACCCACGAGCACTTGTGCAAGGGCTAAAGGTTTGGCTGGCTGCTGCTGGAGGCCCAAACGGTGGAAAAAGGGCGTGGCTGGCCAGGCAAGCAGCTGAGTCCCAGAGGTGGGGACCGAGGCAGATGGTAAGCAGTCCGTGGGGGTGGTGGAGGGGGCAACGGTGGTGGTGGGGGTTGGGGGGCACAGATGGACCAGGGGGCAGGCTCCACGCCACACCCCCTGTGCCCCCACAAACACAGTCTACACCCCCACCACTAGAGCACAGTCAAAGAGTCACTCAGTTTCTGAGGGCCCCCTCCACAGTGGTCTTCAGGGTCTACCTGTGCGCTCCCCCAGCAGCCGGTGGTCCTCTCAGGCCTCAGGCGCCTCCAGGCTCCAGCAGCTCCCCAGGCAAACACAGCTCCAGCAGCAGCGGCTCCTCCTCCAACAACCCAGGTGGCCAGGCAGGAAGGACCCCACGCAGGTGGTAGCAGCGGTGGTGGTGGCGGTGGTGGGGTCCTGGCTTCTCCCTCCGGAGGTGGAGGAGTGGGGGCTGGCCCACAGGGCCCCCCCACCCCTCGCTCAGCAGCAGTAGCAGCAGTCCAGGAGGGGAGCACTCCAGCCAACAGCAACAGCAGCAGCAGCCCAGGAAGGGAGAAGGAGCTCCAGCCATCTATTGGGTGTCTGGGAAGTGGGCAGGCAAGGCCCGCCCACTGCTAAAGGATCCTCCCCCAGCCTAAGGGGAGGAACCACAGGGCCACAGAACCCACTGAGTGCGGGGGACAACTAATAAAAGAACAGGGACAGGAGTGAGGTCAAAGGGTCAGAAGGAGGGAACCTAACGGGGACACCGAGCAGAGAACCCCGGACAGCGCCCACTGCTCCTCGAAGGCGTCAAGGGAGCCAGTGGACGCCGCCCAGAGGAACTCCGCCCGGATGCGTGATCGGACCATGGAGCGGAAGCAAGCCCCACAGTCACCGGAGTCTCCGTCGGCCAACCTCCCCTCCCTGGTCGCGTGGATGGCCTTTTTCGCCAGGGCGAGGAGGAGGTTGACCAGGAGGTCCCGGGACTTCGTGGGGCCACGGATAGGGAGTGCATACAGAAGGAGGTGAGGGGAAAAGTGTAACCAAAAACGCAAGAGGATGGCTGTGAGGAGCCGGTGTAGGGGCTGCAACCTGGCGCACTCTAAGTACACGTGCGCCAGGGTCTCCCTCACGCCGCAGAAGGGGCAGGTGTCCGGGACAGGGGTAAACCGCGCCAAGTACACGCCCGTGCTCACGGCCCCATGGAGGAGCCGCCAACTGATATCCCCAGTGGGCCGTGGGACCAGGGTGGAGTAGAGGCTGGCCCACCGGGGCTCCTCACCCTCCAGAGGTGGCAGGAGGTCCCGCCACTTCGTATCAGGGCGGGACACGAGGGTGAGGAGGTGAAGGGTGTGGAGCACGAGCGTGTAGAGCTGTTTCCTCGGCGCGGTTTGGAAACGTACCGGCTGCAGGTCGTGCAGCCGGCTTGCGGAGAAGGGACGGGGGGGGCGGTCGGGCCTACGGGGCAGGGGCCCGATGAAAAGGTCCGGAGGGCTTGGGGTGGGGGGTGGGCGGGGCGTGCCCTCCCGCAGGACCCGGTCGAGATAGGCCCGAGCAGCGGGCGGCAAAGCGGCCTCCACCTCCTGGAGTACGCGCCGGGGAGTGCAAGGTCTGGAGAGCCCCATGCGGTGAGCGAGCGTCAGGGGATCCAGCCAGCCTCCCCGGTCGTAGTCCAGGAGGTCTCCGACCCTGGTGGCTCCCGCCAGGACCAGCCTCCGGCGCACCGCGGGGGACTCCGCCACCTGCACACGAAGCTGGGGATTGTGTAGCAGGGGCTCCGCGAGGAGGTCGGCCCCCACGGTGGCCGCCACGGACCTGGTCGCAGAGAATAGCTTCCAGGTCCGGAGGAGGTCCTGGTAGAAGACCGGCAGCCCGGAGAGGTCTCGCGGAAGACCTCTCGGATGGAGGTAAAAGAGCTGCCGGTCGTATCGGAGCCCTCGAAAGCGGCGGAGGAAGGCGTGCGCCAATACGCTCCACGCCGGACTACCCGCACCAAACAGGAGCCTCTGCAGGGCCTGGAGGCGGAAGACGTGGACCTGAGTGCGCAGGCACTTCAGGCCCTGCCCCCCCTCCTCCAGGGGCAGGTGGAGGACCCCTGCAGGGACCCAGTGCAGTCCTGGCCAAAAGAACTCCAGAATCACAGTCCGGAGGTTGGCCAGGAAACCCGGGGCCGGGACCAGGGTGTTGAGGCGGTACCAGAGCATGGACAGGACCAGTTGGTTGAGCACCAGTGCCCTCCCTCGAAGGGAAAGGCACCGGAGGAGTCCTGTCCATTTCCGGAGCCGCTCCGTCACCCTGACCTGCAAACCTAGCCAGTTCTCCGGCGGAGACGGATGCGTGGCGGAAAGGTAAACGCCGAGATAGAGCAGCGGACCCGCGCTCCACCGGATGGCCTGGAGCGCGGGTGGGAGGGAGCCTGCCTGCCACCCGTCCCCGACCACCAGGCCAGAGCTCTTGACCCAGTTGACCCGGGCGGAGGAGGCCGCCGAGTACACCGCCTGGCAGGCCTCCACCCGCGCCAAGTCGCCCGGGTCCTGGACCACGAGGAGCACATCGTCGGCGTACGCCGACAGGACCAGCCGCAGCTCCGGCTCCTGAAGCACCAACCCCGTCAACCTCCTGCGGAGGAGACAGAGGAAGGGCTCGATGGCCAGAGCGTACAGCTGGCCCGAGAGGGGGCACCCCTGCCGCACTCCCCGCCCGAAGCTGACCGGTTCGGTCAGGGTCCAGTTGAGCCTGACCAGACACTCTGCGGAAGCGTACAGCACCTGGAGAAAACCCACAAACTGGGACCCGAAGCCCAACGCTCGCAGAGTGCCCAGGAGGTACCCGTGGTCCACCCTGTCGAACGCCTTCTCCTGATCCAGGGACAGGAGGGCGAACGACAGACCATCCCTGCACCCAAGCTCTAAGAGATCCCGGACCAAATAGAGGTTATCGAAGATGCTACGGCCCGGGACGGTGCAGGTCTGGTCCGGGTGGATCACGTCCGCCAGCACGGACCCCAGCCGCAGCGAGATGGCCTTGGCGATGATCTTGTAGTCCGTGCTGAGGAGCGAGACGGGACGCCAATTCCGTAAATCGCGGAGGTCCCCCTTCTTCGGCAATAAGGCGAGCACAGCTCGCCTGCACGAGAGAGGGAGGACCCCGCCCTGCAAGGACTCGGCCCAGACGCTGGCCAGGTCTGGGCCGAGGACGTCCCAGAACACGCGGTAGAACTCCACGGTCAGCCCGTCCATGCCCGGAGACTTGTTGGTGGGCATGCGACGGAGGGCGTCCGAGAACTCGGCCAGAGAGAGAGGCAGCTCTAGCCGGTCCCGGGCGCCCGCGCTGAGCGTAGGGAGCTCGTCCCAAAGCACTCTGCGAGCGGCGGGATCGGTCGGATCCGGGGAGAAAAGGCGCGCGTAGAAGGTCCGGGCCCTCTGGCACAGCTCCGCCGGATCCGTGAGGGGGGTGCCGTCCTCCGCCAGGAGGCAGGTGACGTGCTTCTGGGCCCCCCTCCGTTTCTCCAGGGCGTAGAAGAAGCGGGAGCCGCGATCCATCTCCCGAAGGAGGCGGATGCGGGAGCGAACAAAGGCGCCCCGAGCCCGATGGTCCTCGAGGACCCGGAGCTCCTCCCGCTTCTCCTGGCACGCTCCGCACAGGGATGGATCCTCGGGGCTGGCGGCCAGACGCCTCTCCAGCTCTAAGACCTCCCGTTCCAACTGCTCTATCGCCGCATCCCTCCGTCGGCTGACGCCCCGGGTGTAGTCGCGGCAGAAGAGCCGGGCGCGCACCTTCCCCACATCCCACCAGCGCCGTGCCGAGGGAAAGGCACGCCGCTGCCCTCGCCAGGCCAGCCAGAACTCCCGGAAGGACGCCACGAAGCCCGCATCCTCCAGTAAGCTGTTGTTGAAGTGCCAGTAGGCCGGCCCCGGCCTCTCCGCACTGAGAGAGGCCGTCACGGTGACGAGGTGGTGGTCAGAAAAAGGGGCCGGCCGGACGCTGGAGGACAGGGCCCGTGAAAGGTGGAATCGTGACATGTAGATGCGGTCCAACCGGGAGTGGCACGACCGATGGGCTCCTACCCGGACATAGGTGAACGTGGTGACATCGTCCGGGTGGTGGTCGCGCCAGACGTCCACCAGGGAGTGATGGTTGACGATCTCCCGGAGGACGTCCGCGGCGGCCTGGCTCTGCTCGGTCCCCGAGCGGTCCCGCTCCTCCAGGATGATGTTGAAGTCCCCACCCAGGACCAGGCACTCACGAGGATCCAGGGAGCCGAGGAAGGCGGACGCCTGCTGATAGAACGGCAACCGCTCCGGGGCCGATGTCGGGGCATAGACGTTCACGAGGTTCACCACGAGCCCCTCCAAGCGGACCCGGAGGTGCAGCAGGCGGCCCGGCACAGCCTCGGCAACCCCCAGCACCTCCGGCCGTAGGTCGGGGGAGAACAGGGTAGCCACTCCAGCACTACGGGTGGAAAGGTGGCTGAAGTAGACCCCGTCCCCCCACTCCAGCCGCCAGCTGGCTTCGGCGGCCGGATCCGTGTGGGTCTCCTGCAGGAAAATCACAGAGTACCCCCCCTCCCGAAGGAAGGAGAGCACCTGGCTCCTGCGGAAACCCACCCTACAGCTCCGGGTGTTCAATGAGGCAAAGATGATGGGCGCCATGAGGAGGGCTGGGGGGGATCCTCGCCGGCAGGGACGCCCACGGCCCCCAGCGGGCCGCGCAGCAAACCGTGACCCACCCCGAAGGTGAGCAAGGAGTCACGGAAGCCGCGGACCCGCTGGTAAGTCGCGGCACCCTGCTTCCCGGTCCTCTTGCCCTCCCCCATGAGGGCCCTCGCGGCCCGGAGGATCTGATGGAAATCCCCCCAGCGCTGGAGAGCAAGCGCCACCTTGTTGCGGGAGCCCCTGACGTCTTCCAGGAACTCCCGCAGCTCCTCTCGCAGCGCGTGGGGGGGTGGGGCCCCTGGCCCCTGGTGACCCACTAGCGGGGCTTCTGGGACAACCTCGTGGCCCATGGGGACGGGAAGGCAAGGGGCGGACCCCCGACGTGGCGCCCGATGGGCCGGCGCCACAAGGTCCGCCACAGAGCCCGGCTCGACGGGGGGCGGCGGAGGGAAGAGTGCAGCCCCGAGGGGGTTGGGACAGCAAAACGTAAAGCCCGCCCTCTGGGGGTCACCCTCCGGAAAAGGGAAGGGGACAGCCCCAGGGGCGGCAATAACAACAGGGGCAGTGGAGGGGACAGGGACGGGGTCAAGGCCAAGGGCGGGGCCGAGGTCAGGGATAGGGACAGAGGTGGGATCCGGGACCGCAGGAGCTGAACCGTCAGGAGCGTGCTCCTCACGGCCAGGCGCGGAGATCAGAGGGGCAGGGAGGGGGTCCCCAGCGATGCCGGGCTCAGGCTCGGTGGTAGGCGCGCTAGCCACGGCATCGGGAGATGGAACACCGTCGGTGGGGCCCCCGCCCGGGAAGGGATGTGGGTGCTCCGCACCACCGAGGGATATCCCCGTGAGCCCGTCTCCCGGCCGTGGGGCACCGGCCGTCGCCTCAACGGGCTTGGCGGCCATCAGCGGGGCGCCAACCACGGCCAGGCAGGGCGGGGAGTCCAGGGGTCCCCCGGAGGCGGGAGCGGATGCAGCGGCCAGGAGGAGGGAACACGGGGAGAGGGGAGCTGGGGTGAGGACGGCTAGGTCGAGGCCCGCTGGCGGAGGGTCATCCTCCCCCTGGGTAACCGGGGTCAGACCCAGGGCCTCGATATCCTCAAATATGGAGGGGTGCTCACCTCCCACCACCCCGGGGTCCTCCCCGCTGGAGCCGGAGGCAATAAGCGCCCCGACTGGTGCAGGGGGCGCAGGCGGCAATGGAGCAGGGGGGACCAAATCCGAGGCCGCCACAGAGGGGGGTTGCAGAGGAGGGACGGTGGAACCCTCTGGTGCCGCCACGGCTTCCCTGGCCGGAACTGGCGGACGGGCCGACCCCGAGGGCACGGCGGAAGGCTCGGCATCCGTGGCCCCCTTTCTGGTCTTACAGGGGGCTCCCGCATCAGGTGGTAAGAGCGGAGCTCGAGCCTTCCGCTTGCCCCGCCTACCCTGGACCAGGGTCCAGCCCTCCATGGCGTCGCTCACGGGCTGGGTGTCAGAGGTCGGGTCAGAGGGCAGGGTTGGTGGGTCGTGGACCTGGAGGGGCACTGGTGAGACAGCGGGAGGAAGGGAAGATACCCCTTGGGGAGGGCCCTCTCCCACGCCCGGCAATACCCCCGCCACACCCTCCTCCACAGGCCCCGCCAGAGTGCAGGCAGCGGAGGCAGGGCCCACCCGCTCGTCTGGGCATGCCGAGGGAGGTACCCCTGCAGCCCGAGCGGGAGCAGTGATGGATGGAGGAGGAGGAGGGGCGGCCCTGGGCACCGGGCGGTCAGGGGTGCCGGCGATGACGGGGCCGGCACCCTGCCGGGGCTCGGGGGTCCCGGGCGCTCCTCCGAGCCGAGCCAAGGGGCAGTCCCTCCGGACGTGCCCCGTCGCCCGGCAGAGGTAGCACCGGGCCTCCCCCGTGGAATAGTGCACCCGGTAATGGGCCCCCTGATAGGGGACCAGGAAGGACCCCTCGAGCGCCTCTCCGCCACGTGCCGCCGGCGGCAGTTGAAGCTGCACCTGCCGGCGGAACGAGAGGACGTGACGGAGGGCGGGGTCCTTGCAGCCCAAGGGGAGAGGGCTCACCACTGAAATGGGCTTCCCTAGAGGTAGAGAGGACAGGCAATAGGGCGGCATTGGGGAGGAAGGGGGGGACAGAGGTCAGGGTGAGACGGACCCCCAGGTCCTCCAGCGGCTCCAGGGGGACGAACACACCCCCCACCGCCAGGCCCTTCTCCACCGCCTCCTGGGCGGCGGCCTCCGAGGCAAGGAAGAAGACGACCTTGCCATACATCTTGGAGGCCGCCACGATGGCCGTGGGCCCCACCACCCTCGCCAACGCCCGCACGTAGGTCTCCACGTGGGGCGAGGCGGGCACCAGGAGGCAACGGACGCCGTGCTTCCTGGTCAAGGTGGGGAAGGGGCCCCGGCCGCTATAGATGGTAGCGGAGGCGGCGGCCTGGGGAGATGACGAAGCGGCAGGCGGGGGGGCCGCCGCCACCTGGGCGTATGCCCTGGGGGCCGGGGGAGGGGCACCCGCAGAGCTGGTGGAGGGAACAGCGGGGAGGGGCGCCGCGGCCGGTGGTGGGGCCGCGGCAGAGGCGACAGGCTCCGCCATGGAGGGCTTAGGTTTCCTAGCGGGGCCCTTTCCCTTCTTCTTGCCCTGGCCCTTCCCGCCAGCCGGAGGGGGTCCCCCGGAAGCAGAGGGGGCGAGGGACGTGGCGGCAGCAGAGGTCACCCCTGCACCCGCCGCTGCCGGCGCCGCAGCGAGAGTGGTGGCAGGCGGTCCGGCAGCAGTGGCAGCGGTAGAGAGTGGGGGGGTCGTTGAGGGAGCAGGGTGGGCGGGGGGGACAGGGGTCGTCCCAGGGGTCCCATCCGCTGCGTCCCCCGCCATGGCAAGTGGGGAGGGAGGGGAAACACCGGAGAAAGGGAGGGGAGGGGAAGAAGGGCAACCACTCCTCTCCGCTAGGCTGCAGGCAGGGGAGGAGGGTGCCAAAATGGGTGGGGGGCAGATAAGGGGCCAAGCAAGGACTCGGGGGCGGGGATCAGTCACCGGACACGGGAGGGAAAACCGGCTCCTCTAGCCGCACTAGGGGAGGGAAGGGATACAAAAGCAATTGGGGGGTGCAGTGCCAGAGGGGAAAACTCAAATGGGGGGGCACAAGCGCACGAGAAGGGTACAGGCGCACGAGGGGGGGGGCGAACAGGGCGAAGGGGCAGTAGGGAAGGGGCTCAACAAGGCTGGGAGTGGGGCTGAGGGACCAAGGGGCCGGTTGCGGGGCTGAGGCAGGACAAACAAGGCTACAAAGGGGGACGGGCGGGGCAGGCAAACAAACTGAAGCTGGGAGTGGATGGGCAAAAGGCTACAAGGGGCAATGGGGCAGGCAACAAGGGGAAAGGCTGGGGGGCCTGTCACGGAGGGGGAGGGGTCAGTTTGGGGAGGGGGCTGGGGGGGTGCGTGCACCCACGAGCACTTGTGCAAGGGCTAAAGGTTTGGCTGGCTGCTGCTGGAGGCCCAAACGGTGGAAAAAGGGCGTGGCTGGCCAGGCAAGCAGCTGAGTCCCAGAGGTGGGGACCGAGGCAGATGGTAAGCAGTCCGTGGGGGTGGTGGAGGGGGCAACGGTGGTGGTGGGGGTTGGGGGGGCACAGATGGACCAGGGGGCAGGCTCCACGCCACACCCCCTGTGCCCCCACAAACACAGTCTACACCCCCACCACTAGAGCACAGTCAAAAAGTCACTCAGTTTCTGAGGGCCCCCTCCACAGTGGTCTTCAGGGTCTACCTGTGCGCTCCCCCAGCAGCCGGTGGTCCTCTCAGGCCTCAGGCGCCTCCAGGCTCCAGCAGCTCCCCAGGCAAACACAGCTCCAGCAGCAGCGGCTCCTCCTCCAACAACCCAGGTGGCCAGGCAGGAAGGACCCCACGCAGGTGGTAGCAGCGGTGGTGGTGGCGGTGGTGGGGTCCTGGCTTCTCCCTCCGGAGGTGGAGGAGTGGGGGCTGGCCCACAGGGCCCCCCCACCCCTCGCTCAGCAGCAGTAGCAGCAGTCCAGGAGGGGAGCACTCCAGCTAGCAGCACCAGCAGCAGCAGCCCAGGAAGGGAGAAGGAGCTCCAGCCATCTATTGGGTGTCTGGGAAGTGGGCAGGCAAAGCCCGCCCACTGCTAAAGGATCCTCCCCCAGCCTAAGGGGAGGAACCACAGGGCCACAGAACCCACTGAGTGCGGGGGACAACTAATAAAAGAACAGGGACAGGAGTGAGGTCAAAGGGTCAGAAGGAGGGAACCTAACGGGGACACCGAGCAGAGAACCCCGGACAGCGCCCACTGCTCCTCGAAGGCGTCAAGGGAGCCAGTGGACGCCGCCCAGAGGAACTCCGCCCGGATGCGTGATCGGACCATGGAGCGGAAGCAAGCCCCACAGTCACCGGAGTCTCCGTCGGCCAACCTCCCCTCCCTGGTCGCGTGGATGGCCTTTTTCGCCAGGGCGAGGAGGAGGTTGACCAGGAGGTCCCGGGACTTCGTGGGGCCACGGATAGGGAGTGCATACAGAAGGAGGTGAGGGGAAAAGTGTAACCAAAAACGCAAGAGGATGGCTGTGAGGAGCCGGTGTAGGGGCTGCAACCTGGCGCACTCTAAGTACACGTGCGCCAGGGTCTCCCTCACGCCGCAGAAGGGGCAGGTGTCCGGGACAGGGGTAAACCGCGCCAAGTACACGCCCGTGCTCACGGCCCCATGGAGGAGCCGCCAACTGATATCCCCAGTGGGCCGTGGGACCAGGGTGGAGTAGAGGCTGGCCCACCGGGGCTCCTCACCCTCCAGAGGTGGCAGGAGGTCCCGCCACTTCGTATCAGGGCGGGACACGAGGGTGAGGAGGTGAAGGGTGTGGAGCACGAGCGTGTAGAGCTGTTTCCTCGGCGCGGTTTGGAAACGTACCGGCTGCAGGTCGTGCAGCCGGCTTGCGGAGAAGGGACGGGGGGGGCGGTCGGGCCTACGGGGCAGGGGCCCGATGAAAAGGTCCGGAGGGCTTGGGGTGGGGGGTGGGCGGGGCGTGCCCTCCCGCAGGACCCGGTCGAGATAGGCCCGAGCAGCGGGCGGCAAAGCGGCCTCCACCTCCTGGAGTACGCGCCGGGGAGTGCAAGGTCTGGAGAGCCCCATGCGGTGAGCGAGCGTCAGGGGATCCAGCCAGCCTCCCCGGTCGTAGTCCAGGAGGTCTCCGACCCTGGTGGCTCCCGCCAGGACCAGCCTCCGGCGCACCGCGGGGGACTCCGCCACCTGCACACGAAGCTGGGGATTGTGTAGCAGGGGCTCCGCGAGGAGGTCGGCCCCCACGGTGGCCGCCACGGACCTGGTCGCAGAGAACAGCTTCCAGGTCCGGAGGAGGTCCTGGTAGAAGACCGGCAGCCCGGAGAGGTCTCGCGGAAGACCTCTCGGATGGAGGTAAAAGAGCTGCCGGTCGTATCGGAGCCCTCGAAAGCGGCGGAGGAAGGCGTGCGCCAATACGCTCCACGCCGGACTACCCGCACCAAACAGGAGCCTCTGCAGGGCCTGGAGGCGGAAGACGTGGACCTGAGTGCGCAGGCACTTCAGGCCCTGCCCCCCCTCCTCCAGGGGCAGGTGGAGGACCCCTGCAGGGACCCAGTGCAGTCCTGGCCAAAAGAACTCCAGAATCACAGTCCGGAGGTTGGCCAGGAAACCCGGGGCCGGGACCAGGGTGTTGAGGCGGTACCAGAGCATGGACAGGACCAGTTGGTTGAGCACCAGTGCCCTCCCTCGAAGGGAAAGGCACCGGAGGAGTCCTGTCCATTTCCGGAGCCGCTCCGTCACCCTGTCCTGCAAACCGAGCCAGTTCTCCGGCGGAGACGGGTGCGTGGCGGAAAGGTAAACGCCGAGATAGAGCAGCGGACCCGCGCTCCACCGGATGGCCTGGAGCGCGGGTGGGAGGGAGCCTGCCTGCCACCCGTCCCCGACCACCAGGCCAGAGCTCTTGACCCAGTTGACCCGGGCGGAGGAGGCCGCCGAGTACACCGCCTGGCAGGCCTCCACCCGCGCCAAGTCGCCCGGGTCCTGGACCACGAGGAGCACATCGTCGGCGTACGCCGACAGGACCAGCCGCAGCTCCGGCTCCTGAAGCACCAACCCCGTCAACCTCCTGCGGAGGAGACAGAGGAAGGGCTCGATGGCCAGAGCGTACAGCTGGCCCGAGAGGGGGCACCCCTGCCGCACTCCCCGCCCGAAGCTGACCGGTTCGGTCAGGGTCCAGTTGAGCCTGACCAGACACTCTGCGGAAGCGTACAGCACCTGGAGAAAACCCACAAACTGGGACCCGAAGCCCAACGCTCGCAGAGTGCCCAGGAGGTACCCGTGGTCCACCCTGTCGAACGCCTTCTCCTGATCCAGGGACAGGAGGGCGAACGACAGACCATCCCTGCACCCAAGCTCTAAGAGATCCCGGACCAAATAGAGGTTATCGAAGATGCTACGGCCCGGGACGGTGCAGGTCTGGTCCGGGTGGATCACGTCCGCCAGCACGGACCCCAGCCGCAGCGAGATGGCCTTGGCGATGATCTTGTAGTCCGTGCTGAGGAGCGAGACGGGACGCCAATTCCGTAAATCGCGGAGGTCCCCCTTCTTCGGCAATAAGGCGAGCACAGCTCGCCTGCACGAGAGAGGGAGGACCCCGCCCTGCAAGGACTCGGCCCAGACGCTGGCCAGGTCTGGGCCGAGGACGTCCCAGAACACGCGGTAGAACTCCACGGTCAGCCCGTCCATGCCCGGAGACTTGTTGGTGGGCATGCGACGGAGGGCGTCCGAGAACTCGGCCAGAGAGAGAGGCAGCTCTAGCCGGTCCCGGGCGCCCGCGCTGAGCGTAGGGAGCTCGTCCCAAAGCACTCTGCGAGCGGCGGGATCGGTCGGATCCGGGGAGAAAAGGCGCGCGTAGAAGGTCCGGGCCCTCTGGCACAGCTCCGCCGGATCCGTGAGGGGGGTGCCGTCCTCCGCCAGGAGGCAGGTGACGTGCTTCCGGGCCCCCCCTCCGTTTCTCCAGGGCGTAGAAGAAGCGGGAGCCGCGATCCATCTCCCGAAGGAGGCGGATGCGGGAGCGAACAAAGGCGCCCCGAGCCCGATGGTCCTCGAGGACCCGGAGCTCCTCCCGCTTCTCCTGGCACGCTCCGCACAGGGATGGATCCTCGGGGCTGGCGGCCAGACGCCTCTCCAGCTCTAAGACCTCCCGTTCCAACTGCTCTATCGCCGCATCCCTCCGTCGGCTGACGCCCCGGGTGTAGTCGCGGCAGAAGAGCCGGGCGCGCACCTTCCCCACATCCCACCAGCGCCGTGCCGAGGGAAAGGCACGCCGCTGCCCTCGCCAGGCCAGCCAGAACTCCCGGAAGGACGCCACGAAGCCCGCATCCTCCAGTAAGCTGTTGTTGAAGTGCCAGTAGGCCGGCCCCGGCCTCTCCGCACTGAGAGAGGCCGTCACGGTGACGAGGTGGTGGTCAGAAAAAGGGGCCGGCCGGACGCTGGAGGACAGGGCCCGTGAAAGGTGGAATCGTGACATGTAGATGCGGTCCAACCGGGAGTGGCACGACCGATGGGCTCCTACCCGGACATAGGTGAACGTGGTGACATCGTCCGGGTGGTGGTCGCGCCAGACGTCCACCAGGGAGTGATGGTTGACGATCTCCCGGAGGACGTCCGCGGCGGCCTGGCTCTGCTCGGTCCCCGAGCGGTCCCGCTCCTCCAGGATGATGTTGAAGTCCCCACCCAGGACCAGGCACTCACGAGGATCCAGGGAGCCGAGGAAGGCGGACGCCTGCTGATAGAACGGCAACCGCTCCGGGGCCGATGTCGGGGCATAGACGTTCACGAGGTTCACCACGAGCCCCTCCAAGCGGACCCGGAGGTGCAGCAGGCGGCCCGGCACAGCCTCGGCAACCCCCAGCACCTCCGGCCGTAGGTCGGGGGAGAACAGGGTAGCCACTCCAGCACTACGGGTGGAAAGGTGGCTGAAGTAGACCCCGTCCCCCCACTCCAGCCGCCAGCTGGCTTCGGCGGCCGGATCCGTGTGGGTCTCCTGCAGGAAAATCACAGAGTACCCCCCCTCCCGAAGGAAGGAGAGCACCTGGCTCCTGCGGAAACCCACCCTACAGCTCCGGGTGTTCAATGAGGCAAAGATGATGGGCGCCATGAGGAGGGCTGGGGGGGATCCTCGCCGGCAGGGACGCCCACGGCCCCCAGCGGGCCGCGCAGCAAACCGTGACCCACCCCGAAGGTGAGCAAGGAGTCACGGAAGCCGCGGACCCGCTGGTAAGTCGCGGCACCCTGCTTCCCGGTCCTCTTGCCCTCCCCCATGAGGGCCCTCGCGGCCCGGAGGATCTGATGGAAATCCCCCCAGCGCTGGAGAGCAAGCGCCACCTTGTTGCGGGAGCCCCTGACGTCTTCCAGGAACTCCCGCAGCTCCTCTCGCAGCGCGTGGGGGGGTGGGGCCCCTGGCCCCTGGTGACCCACTAGTGGGGCTTCTGGGACAACCTCGTGGCCCATGGGGACGGGAAGGCAAGGGGCGGACCCCCGACGTGGCGCCCGATGGGCCGGCGCCACAAGGTCCGCCACAGAGCCCGGCTCGACGGGGGGCGGCGGAGGGAAGAGTGCAGCCCCGAGGGGGTTGGGACAGCAAAACGTAAAGCCCGCCCTCTGGGGGTCACCCTCCGGAAAAGGGAAGGGGACAGCCCCAGGGGCGGCAATAACAACAGGGGCAGTGGAGGGGACAGGGACGGGGTCAAGGCCAAGGGCGGGGCCGAGGTCAGGGATAGGGACAGAGGTGGGATCCGGGACCGCAGGAGCTGAACCGTCAGGAGCAGTGCTCCTCACGGCCAGGCGCGGAGATCAGAGGGGCAGGGAGGGGGTCCCCAGCGATGCCGGGCTCAGGCTCGGTGGTAGGCGCGCTAGCCACGGCATCGGGAGATGGAACACCGTCGGTGGGGCCCCCGCCCGGGAAGGGATGTGGGTGCTCCGCACCACCGAGGGATATCCCCGTGAGCCCGTCTCCCGGCCGTGGGGCACCGGCCGTCGCCTCAACGGGCTTGGCGGCCGTCAGCGGGGCGCCAACCACGGCCAGGCAGGGCGGGGAGTCCAGGGGTCCCCCGGAGGCGGGAGCGGATGCAGCGGCCAGGAGGAGGGAACACGGGGAGAGGGGAGCTGGGGTGAGGACGGCTAGGTCGAGGCCCGCTGGCGGAGGGTCATCCTCCCCCTGGGTAACCGGGGTCAGACCCAGGGCCTCGATATCCTCAAATATGGAGGGGTGCTCACCTCCCACCACCCCGGGGTCCTCCCCGCTGGAGCCGGAGGCAATAAGCGCCCCGACTGGTGCAGGGGGCGCAGGCGGCAATGGAGCAGGGGGGACCAAATCCGAGGCCGCCACAGAGGGGGGTTGCAGAGGAGGGACGGTGGAACCCTCTGGTGCCGCCACGACTTCCCTGGCCGGAACTGGCGGACGGGCCGACCCCGAGGGCACGGCGGAAGGCTCGGCATCCGTGGCCCCCTTTCTGGTCTTACAGGGGGCTCCCGCATCAGGTGGTAAGAGCGGAGCTCGAGCCTTCCGCTTGCCCCGCCTACCCTGGACCAGGGTCCAGCCCTCCATGGCGTCGCTCACGGGCTGGGTGTCAGGGGTCGGGTCAGAGGGCAGGGTTGGTGGGTCGTGGACCTGGAGGGGCACTGGTGGGACAGCGGGAGGAAGGGAAGATACCCCTTGGGGAGGGCCCTCTCCCACGCCCGGCAATACCCCTGCCACACCCTCCTCCACAGGCCCCGCCAGAGTGCAGGCAGCGGAGGCAGGGCCCACCCGCTCGTCTGGGCATGCCGAGGGAGGTACCCCTGCAGCCCGAGCGGGAGCAGTGATGGATGGAGGAGGAGGAGGGGCGGCCCTGGGCACCGGGCGGTCAGGGGTGCCGGCGATGACGGGGCCGGCACCCTGCCGGGGCTCGGGGGTCCCGGGCGCTCCTCCGAGCCGAGCCAAGGGGCAGTCCCTCCGGACGTGCCCCGTCGCCCGGCAGAGGTAGCACCGGGCCTCCCCCGTGGAATAGTGCACCCGGTAATGGGCCCCCTGATAGGGGACCAGGAAGGACCCCTCGAGCGCCTCTCCGCCACGTGCCGCCGGCGGCAGTTGAAGCTGCACCTGCCGGCGGAACGAGAGGACGTGACGGAGGGCGGGGTCCTTGCAGCCCAAGGGGAGAGGGCTCACCACTGAAATGGGCTTCCCCAGGGTAGAGAGGACAGGCAACAGGGCGGCATTGGGGAGGAAGGGGGGGACAGAGGTCAGGGTGAGACGGACCCCCAGGTCCTCCAGCGGCTCCAGGGGGACGAACACACCCCCCACCGCCAGGCCCTTCTCCACCGCCTCCTGGGCGGCGGCCTCCGAGGCAAGGAAGAAGACGACCTTGCCATACATCTTGGAGGCCGCCACGATGGCCGTGGGCCCCACCACCCGCGCCAACGCCCGCACGTAGGTCTCCACATGGGGCGAGGCGGGCACCAGGAGGCAACGGACGCCGTGCTTCCTGGTCAAGGTGGGGAAGGGGCCCCGGCCGCTATAGATGGTAGTGGGGGCGGCAGCCTGGGGAGATGACAAAGCGGTAGGCGGGGGGGCCGCCGCCACCTGGGCGTATGCCCTGGGGGCGGGGCACCCGCAGAGCTGGTGGAGGGAACAGCGGGGAGGGGCGCCGCGGCCGGTGGTGGGGCCGCGGCAGAGGCGACAGGCTCCGCCATGGAGGGCTTAGGTTTCCTAGCGGGGCCCTTTCCCTTCTTCTTGCCCTGGCCCTTCCCGCCAGCCGGAGGGGGTCCCTCGGAAGCAGAGGGGGCGAGGGACGTGGCGGCAGCAGAGGTCACCCCTGCACCCGCCGCTGCCGGCGCCGCAGCGAGAGTGGTGGCAGGCGGTCCGGCAGCAGTGGCAGCGGTAGAGAGTGGGGGGGTCGTTGAGGGAGCAGGGTGGGCGGGGGGGACAGGGGTCGTCCCAGGGGTCCCAGCCGCTGCGTCCCTCGCCATGGCAAGTGGGGAGGGAGGGGAAACACCGGAGAAAGGGAGGGGAGGGGAAGAAGGGCAACCACTCCTCTCCGCTAGGCTGCAGGCAGGGGAGGAGGGTGCCAAAATGGGGGGGGCAGATAAGGGGCCAATCAAGGACTCGGGGGCGGGGATCAGTCACCGGACACGGGAGGGGAAAACCGGCTCCTCTAGCCACACTAGGGGAGGGAAGGGATACAAAAGCAACTAGGGGGTGCAGTGCCAGAGGGGAAAACTCAAATGGGGGGGCACAAGCGCACGAGAGGGGTACAGGCGCACGAGGGAGGGGCCGAACAGGGCGAAGGGGCAGTAGGGAAGGGGCTCAACAAGGCTGGGAGTGGGGCGGAGGGACCAAGGGGCCGGTTGCGGGGCTGAGGCAGGACAAACAAGGCTGCAAAGGGGGACGGGCGGGGCAGGCAAACAAACTGAAGCTGGGGGTGGGTGGGCAAAAGGCTACAAGGGGCAATGGGGCAGGCAACAAGGGGAAAGGCTAGGGGGCCTGTCACGGAGGGGGAGGGGGAGGGGTCAGGTTGGGGAGGGGGCTGGGGGGTGCGTGCACCCACGAGCACTTGTGCAAGGGCTAAAGGTTTGGCTGGCTGCTGCTGGAGGCCCAAACGGTGGAAAAAGGGCGTGGCTGGCCAGGCAAGCAGCTGAGTCCCAGAGGTGGGGAGCGAGGCAGATGGTAAGCAGTCCGTGGGGGTGGTGGAGGGGGCAACGGTGGTGGTAGGGGTGGGGGGGCACAGATGGACCAGGGGGCAGGCTCCACGCCACACCCCCTGTGCCCCCACAAACAGTCTACACCCCCACCACTAGAGCACAGTCAAAAAGTCACTCAGTTTCTGAGGGCCCCCTCCACAGTGGTCTTCAGGGTCTACCTGTGCGCTCCCCCAGCAGCCGGTGGCCTCTCGGGCCTCACGTGCCTCCAGGCTCCAGCAGCTCCCCCGGCAAACACAGCTCCAGCAGCAGCGGCTCCTCCTCCAACAACCCAGGTGGCCAGGCAGGAAGGACCCCACGCAGGTGGTAGCAGCGGTGGTGGTGGCGGTGGTGGGGTCCTGGCTTCTCCCTCTGGAGGTGGAGGAGTGGGGGCTGGCCCACAGGGCCCCCCCACCCCTCGCTCAGCAGCAGTAGCAGCAGTCCAGGAGGGGAGCACGCCAGCTAGCAGCACCAGCAGCAGCAGCCCAGGAAGGGAGAAGGAGCTCCAGCCAGCAGGGCAGCCAGGAAAGGGTGGGGGGAACGCTCCAGCCAGCAGAGCACCCAAGCAGACACAGAGCGCTCCCGGTATCAGGGTGTTTACCCTGCTCCTGCCCTGAAGGGGTGAAAACAGCCCAGGAGAGGGTTGTGGCAGGGGAAAAGCTGGACTGATTGGGGGAAAATAGCCTCAGCTGAGGTCATGCCCCAAACAGACTCAGCTGGCCCTATAAAGGCAGGGAAGCCAGGGGCAGACACACAGAGAGTCTCTCTCTGCCTATAGAGGGAGAAGGGCTTGGCTGCTAGGGAGCATACCTGGATACCTAAGGTGGAGCAGGGCTGGGGGAAGGCAAGGGGAGCTCTGGCCTGGAAATCCCCCCAGGCTGCAGGCCTAGGGTAAGGCCAACTGGGTACGCGGGTTGCAAAGGGGAAGTCCATGGGTAGGCAGAGGCAGCAGGTCCAAACCCCTTTGCCTGTGATGAGTGGCTGATAAACTGCAGTCTGCCCCAGTGAATGGGAGCTAAGTGATGACTGGCAGTAGCCAAGACTGAGGCGAAGTGGGGATGGTGGTTGGGGGTTCCTCTGGGAGGGGGAGACCCAGAACTGGGGGGTTACTACCAGGGGGCAGCACCCCAGATAATGGGGCACCAGGTCTTGGGACGGACATGGGGGCCAGAGAGAGGACAGGCAGATCACTGGCCTGCAGAGGGTGTTCCGGAGCTGGACCGAGCTAATTCCCAGAAGTCACCAGCTGGAGGTGCCGCAGGGGTGAGTCCACACCTCTAGACCCCTGTGATTATAACACAGTTGTTGATGTTTGTAATAATGTATGTCATTATTTAAGACTTAGTTATTAAATTGGATTTTGCAAAGTAACCAGGAAAGACTTAGTAAGAACTTTAAGGAAGGTTTGAGTAGGGTAAAAAAATCATTTATTTTTATTTCATAAAAACCCAGAATGACCCAATACAGACATTCAGTACTGAACAGAAATGTAAAAGCAAAAGCAAAAACATTAAATGGTAGCTCACACAAAATACTCACTTTCAGATCTGATGGCTATTTCACTAATCCAAAATCATCTTGGTCTAGGATTAGAATGCGGCACGAGGCACTGTTCTATTCTATTTGGCTAGCATCTTTGTGATGTCACACCAGCATCCTATAGCATATATCTGCACCCTTCTCACCAGACCACAGCTGGGCATGGAAGTGGGGCAAAGGGAAAGAAACAAAACAATTGTTTTAAGAGGCCTCTCGTTCCCCCTTCCTCCATGAATCCAGATTCTTTTTGAAGGCATTTGAGGTCCTTTGGTCATTTAAACTTCATTCTCATATAATACATGAAATTGGGAGCTTTAATTTTTATAATTGAAAATGGGATTTGAAAGCAGACACTGGAACCTCAAACTGTTGTGAAAGGCACTTGAACTCATGGAGGAATTTTAAGAAGAAGGGTCCAAACAGATGGGAACTTGGTGGGAAATAAAGTTAAGAAATATAAATTTAATAATAAATATATTCAAAATGGTACAAAAGGTGCTTAATTTTTTCACTGCTATTATCTCTTAACCAATAACTATTTTTCACAGAAAATATATGTAGCAAGCCTCTCAATCATTTTTATCATATTTTTTCTTAATGAAACATAAAATTAAGGATCCATCCATGCCAAAGTGAGTATTAGCAGGCTGTTACTGCACTCCTCAGGCACTGGGAGGGACTCTGCTTTTGGCATTGTGCCTCCCAATACATGCAATAGCCTACACACATATCAGAGCCTTATAGTTTAAAGTATTATACATTTTCCCCAATGAACTTGACTCCTAATATATTAAAGAAAAATATATTAAATTCACATGAAAAGTCTGACACATCCACAAAAGCAGAGTTGAAGGAGTCCTCCAAATTCTAACCTTGTTCTAACCTAGAACTTAATTTATCTAATTCATTCCCAGGCTCTGTAGTTAATTTGGGGGCAGGTCTTAATCAAGCATGATTTCCACTTAAGTCAATGGGTCTGCATGACCAAGTGTAACAAAATCAGGATTTTTCTATACTATGTCCTGTATGAGTCATTGTTCCACGTTCTCTTTGACAGGGAATCATACAGTCCCAATCACACACCCAATATTAAGCACGAGTAGTACAAATTCACATTAACAGCCCCATTGATTTTGCATGTGTGAAAATTATTTGTCTGAGTATGAGTAAGAGTGGCCAGAACTGGCCACACAGTTAATTTAATGGAAGTTATCAAGGCTGGTATTTTCAAAGGAATTCGTGGGAGTTAAGTGCCCAACTTCAAGTGACTTTCAAGTCCCCTTTGAAAATCCCAGGCCAAGTTAGTTATAGGATATTCCAACAGAGACAACAGGACTCTGATCTTAAAAGATGAAGCAGCAACTACATTATTGTTAATATAATTATGTTTAATATGCTGAATATTTTTCTTACTGGAACCAGTGGTAGAAAAGTTCAAGTCATTGCTGTTGGAGTTTGCATAATAAAAATAAACAGAAGCAGCCCTGCTAGAAAATTGGTGACAAAACAATATTTTTATCACATAATACATACCAGTTTTGATTCTGCTTTTTCTACACAGCATTATGTAATGTTCCTATGTACAATATCATGCTGAATTCACAAATCCTTTTTGAAATGGATGCAAGTATTTTATTTCAGCTGGTCATTGCATGGCATAAGTACCATGCCACAATATTGCATAAAAAGATATTGCATGGTAAGAATAAAATCATTTGATGCGTCATTTAAAAAATAGTTTTTTTAAGAAACAAAAAGGCTTTAGCCTACATTAAGGATTAACTGCTCAGTTCTGTTCTTAAACAAGACAAAATAAAGCGTATGAAATCCTGAAAAACATTTTTTCCTGTTCTGTAAATTATAACCATATATATGGAATGAAACTTTTCTGTTCAAAACTTAGGGTCCAGACCGACAAGTTGTATGGGCACATTTTTTCTAAACAAGATTTAAAATTACTAAAATGTGAAAGGTTCAGCATTTGCAGTTGATTAGTAAACAGTACTGTTAATGATAGCTGTATCCTTCAGCACTGCTGTGTAAACTGCACTGTAACTGTCATGCCTAATTGATCATAAGTTTGCTTGTTTAAAAAAAAACAACACCTTATAAAGGACAAAGCACCTGAGCCTACAAACCCCCTTTTATTTGATAGTTCCACTGCTTTTAATGGATCTTACACAAGCGTAATCTCTATTTACACAAGGTGTTTCACCAGTTTTAATGGAATTACTCACCTGACTATGTTGTAAACAAGCAGACCCTTCCTGCCTGTATAATTATTTTAAATTACAACTTCTTTTGGTACCCAACACTTGACTAAGTATACACAAAAGGTCCAATTTAAGCTTTCCAGTCATATTAGGCACCCAAATTTAGCAGCTGCGTTTTTGCATAAGTACTTAGGTAACCAAGTATGCATTTTAGGTATGCAAATACCAATCTGGATGTCCAAATATATGATTTCTCTGAGATCCAAATACAAATACTTGGACGCTGAACATAAGAAAGTAACCAAATGAAATAAAATAATGACCTAACCAAGTAAGCCTAATTCCTGTTAAGAAAATGCATTTTTGGATAACGATTTTGTATATCACACTGGCTAAATGAGATTTAATACTTTTGGCATTTATTTAGTGCCTTTCATCTAAGATTCCAATGCACAGCACACAATTACAACTATGTAAGCTTCCACAAGAAATTCAAGAAAATACAGCTCATTTTTACAAAAAGCTAATTAGCTAAAAACGAAATCCAACCTGGCGGATTATAGGAAAGAGGAGTTCCAATTTCTCTGTCTCAGTAGTAAAAAGAAATTGAGGGAGAATAAAGGACGGAGGTCCCCTTATAGCCTCATTTACTAACATGTGGCACATGCATGCAAAGCCCATGAAAACTGCTGCCTTCCCAAAAGGTTCTAAGCTTTCACACACATCCCAAATCTGTAGATATGGCCAGGTAATCTGTGAAGCAGCTTTATTGTTCGTGTTTTATGGAGGAAGAAAATGGAGGCAGAGGGAGATTATAATGGGTCTAATTTTCAAAACAGCTTGATGCCACATGGCACGTCATTGGCAGACAGAAGAAAAGAACTCAGATCCTTGTGATTCAGTCCCCTGCTCTAACTCCTAGGCAACACTGAGTCTAACAAAACAATGGAGTTATATGAAAACTATGATTTCAGAACAGAATGCAGCTAGTGATCTTTAACTATTCCACTGTATTTGAAATAATTATAAGAAAATATAAAGAAGTCCAAGGTGACTTGCTCTTTGTCAAATAGGTCAGTTTGTCTTATATAAAACAAAAAGTTTGCTTTTAATGTTTGAAATATTCCCACTAATAATAATGTTTTCATTAAACTCTTCTCTCCCTAATACTTCTGTGATTCCAAGACCCCATTTAATTGTATTGGTTTTTGCTTGGAACATATTTTCAATGGCAAATGTGTCTTTCTAACAGCAATATGGAAGACAAGATGAGAATATAATTGAAAGATGTTTACTGTTTTGTTTTCTTATTTGTTTGGTTGACTGTACATCTGATATCCATGTCTCCTAGATTTCACACATCAAATAAGCTTCATCAGACACAATGAATGAGAATTTTAATCTAATTAAAACCAGATGCCTAGTACATTGTTTTGGAAATTTAGCCCAAAGTATATTTGTATTAACTTTGCACATTTAAAAGGTGAAAATAAATCACAGATCGCTGTTTTTAAACAGCCGAGTACCACAAATAGGCTGCAAACATGCTATCTTTTACCATACAAAATGCCAATTTTTTTATTTTCTTGTTAGTATAGTGGCATATTTAAACCAAATTATAACAAAATTACCACAGGATATTTCAAAAGAAATATTTAATACAACAAAGTATTTAGAAAATTATATATACATTTGTTTAAAAATTCTATTATGTAAACATTAACATAACATGGCTTACAAATAATATAAAGAGTTTATAGATGCTTATCTGAATACTATATATACATTAAAATTAAAATAATCTTGCCTATTTTCTACAGTTGTGTAACAAAAACAAAAAGGAAATCCGGTTTCCAGCAGGTTTGGTCCCAGATAAAAGGGTATTTTTAATCTATTTTGCTCAGGGCTTCTTAGAAAGTGCAGACCTTCTGAATTATGATTTCTTTTCAAAAGGTTTTATTTTCCTTTAAATTCATTATATGTAAAGCTGTAGACTCTTAACATTTCAAATTATCCATGTGAAAAAATCAACTACCGGTTTAACTTTTCTCAGCGACATGGGCACTGCTACTGAAATATTGGTAAACATATTCCCATATGAATGTATTTGATCTATTCCACCTTAAATATTTCAGTGAATTACTTGTGTGTAAATTCATGTCAATATAAACAGAAAAAACAAGAGTTCTTATTAATAGAGTGATGTATTGATAGATTTCCAGATGCGATTTCATAAATAATACAATTTATATGTAATAGGACCATAAAGAGAACTTTTTGGGGGACGTGGGGGGGCACAGAACATGTAACAACATTTACTGGGCCACACCATTGTTCGGCAGCAGAGCAGAACAAAGGGTACAAAGCAAACATTTAATATTTTCTTGAAAGTGTAATAAAACATAATGCACATCAACTTATAGTTTTAAACATAATAGCACTAGTTTAATATATTAAAATGATTTTTAAGACATTGCACATATCTAATGCTACAAAACCATGCATTCAAAATGGCTGAATGCTCAGCAGATTAATATTTCATGTTGTGGTATATGAGATAGGCCAAAAAATAATGAGGAAATGGTAAGGAGACAACTAAGTTAATTAGTCTCATGATCCAAGATGATGGAGCTTGAATGCATCTGCAGGAGTGGCTTATTCAAGCACCAGCAGGAGGGTGCTGCTCCTATTGATCTTAAGGACTCAATTCTGCTGTCAGCTGGGCTCTGATAATCTAGTTTTCCTATATGCCTGAAGCTCCCATTGTAGAACAGAACACTAGAGTCAAGTTAACTCTGTGACAACATACCCTATATGCCTTTGTGCCATTTGGTGACCCTCCTATCTCAGGAGATAGCACCTGATCTCAGAGCAGAATTTTGGCCATGACCTCACTTGCTTCCAAAATATCTGTTCCACAGGATTCCCATGGAATTTGGGTAAATCTAAGAACATTCACACATAGTATTTGGAATTATGGGATGAAGGACAACAAAGTGGGTATTTTTCTGAAACCTCTGAAACACAAAAACTGTGTAGAATCGGAGAGGTCCCAGTGGCATTTTGAAGCAACATAAAGAGAATGGCTACCACAATGCAAACAGAAAGTGAAATCCTTGAAAAGAGTAATCTCATTGGTCAATAGGTGCCTTTATAAAGCAAATAGAATTTATTTTGCTTGCTTATACACTCTACTATGAGGGAAGGGTTAAAAGCTTCAAATCAGTTTAAAAAACGTATGTGGCCATAGTTTGCAAATAGCTAATTTTATAAGATCTTTCCTCTCCCAACAGGAATGTAACACATTTGAGGTTCACTTGGCTAATAATTATTAATTGGTCTGGAAATGTCCTATGGGATAATTCACTTTCCCACAGTCTTGGCAGCCCTATGCACAATAGCTAAGTGTAGGGAAGAGGAGCAAATCTGAGACTAAGAAAAAAAGGAGGTGTGTGGGTGTGTGTGGGAGAGTCCCATGAAACATACTCCTGTAAGTATGACACTAGTTAGGAAGAGAATCTGTCCTTTCTCCAACTTAAACCTTGGATTATTAGTATATACTCCTGTTCAGCTTGTCCAGTTTACTTCCCTGCCTACTTCTTAGCTGATGTAACACCTTTTCCATTTCCTTACTCTTGTCAAGTGCTGGAAGATAGCTCCTCCCTCCAACACATTCAGGTGAGAGCCTCCTGTTGCAACATGTCTTTCACTGACACTGGTCTCCACTCCCTTCTGCCAGCTTCCATGCTAGTTCCTCCCCAACTCCTGCATGACCTTGAGTAAAATCCATTTTCCCCTACTGGCGCCCAATCTGAGTGGAAGTCACGTTGAGAAGTGAGCCACAAGAGGAGAGGCAATTTGGATTAACTATGAAATTCTGAAAGCCTGAAGCATTTATTTTACAGTTTGCCCCAACAGCAACAGAGGAAACTTTCAATCTGTAACAAAACTAGGAATTAGTCAGTTTCCCAAGTATTAAGCGTTTAATATTTTCCCTATTGAAGCTGGATTGATTCAGATGCTATATTTGGGCAGGCAAGATTTATACATCTGCTAGAGTCTGGACCAGCCTGCAAAATTCTGGGTTTCTGGATTGAGGCCCATTTCTAAAACAACAAAACTCAGCTCTTCACTTCTGACGTATTGATAAGAAAAGATCACCATATTAGGTCATTAATATGAACTGACAGACAGCATCACTAGATCACTCAATGCTCATTTCAGGTCCCATTTATTACTAGCTAGCTGTTCTGAACCATCAATCCTATACATTAATAGGTTCCTAGCAGGTTCAGTGATTTGATAGCTTGTAAAGACATTGTTCTGTACAATAAAACATTCACTTCACAACAACAAAATGCACCTTAACATCTTGGTCTTATTTACTGCCATTATGCAGTATCTGCAAATATTTATCATATTAATCCCATCACAGTGGTTTACAAGTTGCAGTAAATTTTATAAAATTATACAATTTGTTTACAACTAACCATGTGACAATGTTTTTTAAACAGGACTGGTTTAGAAATTATGAATCCTTCCACCAACGTGTGATTTAATAGACAGGTCAAGTTAAGCCTTTGCTATTGTGTCATTATCCTTTCTCCAGTTAATCTTGGGATTTTTTTTTTGTTTTGATTTAAATGGGAAATTTGATTTAAGACATGATTTAAGTCAGTGCATTAAAATCTGTGTATAGAATGCCAGAGTCTCTAAATAGACAAGATTCTGAATAACTGTAGTCAATATTTAACAAATTAATACTGACAGACAATCCCATCTGTAATAAAACTGAAACTGTATGCTGTCTACTTTGTTTCTTAGGAAGTTATTTATTTTGAATGTAATAGGAAAACAGCATTAAAAATCTTTTCTACAATTTCTTTTAAGCATTCACAAAAGATTCCAGATTAAGACCCTGGAGATTTAAACTGTATATATACATAGAGTTCTATGAAATCCTTTTTATTATTGTGTATTTTCAGATTTATTATTTTCTGATTTCTTTTTTTTTCCATTTAAAAAAATAATTAATTAAATCTTCTCCAGTGCAGGGGTCATGGTGGGGACACAAAGCTCCTCTGGCCCTGGGTCCACAGAGAGGAGACAATTTTATTTTTTGGTATTGTGCTGGATTTTTTAGTGCTGGATTCCATGTTTTTGTTTTTATTCTGCAATTCCATCCATGTTCTCGTTAATGTGGATTTCATAGTGCCCTAATATACAGCACAGGCACTGAATAGGAGGTAACACTGTAAGTTTCTCTATATTGTCCTGACACTGTGCTACAATCCTAAACTTAAAAGGCAACTCTATAAAAGACAGGACTATTTGATTGTTAACCTAACTGCTCTGATCACCACAAAATGACTGGTGTTCAGTGATGTACATGCTTATCTACCAAGAATTGGATTGAACCCACCAACTCATTTTGCATAGGCCACTGATCAGCTATCAGAAAGTCACAGCTAGATTTGCGAAAGCAGTGTTTAATAATCAGAACTGCATGCATTTAATTAAATGATATATGGGAGAAATTGAAATTATTCTTATACACTTAATAGAACCATTGTTATGATTACAGTATTTTTATGCATACATGATATAAACCTACTAGATTCTTTAAACTAGATGGTCAAGATTTTCAGTGCCAAAACATTTTAAAGGGTCTGATCATCAGAGGATGAGTTCTTAGCACTGACTAACTAGGCCCCATTTGGCTCAGGTGCCAAAAATTAGGGCATCCAAAATCAGTAGGCATTTCTGAAAATCTTGGCCAGAATCCTTAGAACACTAAATTCTATTCACCTAACTCACGTGAGTAGTCTCATGGTACTCGTGAGTAAAGCAAGCAGGATCTGGCTCATATCATATAATCTGTTATTGAATGTTTCTACTGAGATTGCAGGCTCAGATACTGTATAACCTTTTATAATGTGTTAATTCTGGAGAGGAGATCCCACTGAATTATTTTCTAAAAGAGACAACAGAAGAGTATTTAAGTGGATTAATAACTGCAGTACGTAACACAAGCTCATATCACAAAGTGAAGGTTCTCTGCAGTCACTAATCTTAGTAGCATATATATATTTTATTTACTTGTGAGGGCATTCTGTGCCAAAAAATTAAAAATTCTGTGCACCATATTTTAAAATTCTGTGTGGAGGAGCTCAGTGTGGGGGGATCCAGGTGTGGGGTGAGAGAATTCTGTGTGGGACAATCTGGAAGGAGGCAGCTCAGTGGGGGGTCTCGGCGTGGGAGATCTGAATGCCCAGAGGCCCCCCCCCCCATTGAGGGGGTTCCAGGTGCAGGGGCAATTGGACTCTGCAGGGGTTTCCAAGTGAAAGTGACTGGGACTCAGCAGAGGGACCTGGGAGTGGGGGTCTTGGTGGCGTGGGAGTCTGGGTGCAGCTAGTTGGGGGTCAGTGGTGTAGGGGTCTGGATGTGGAGGTACAGGGGGTGGGGCTTGTGGGGGTGTTGAGTGCAGGGAGGTCAGTGGGAGGTGGTCCGGGTGCAGGGGCGGGGGTCTGGAGGCAGGGGATCTGGGTGCAGGGAGGATACAGCTGCAGGGGTTGAGGTTCAGTGGGATGGGGTTCAGCTATGGAGGGCTAGGGGGGTTCTGGGTGTAAGGGGGAGGTTTGGTGGAGGTGTCTGGGTATGGGAGGTCCAGCTGCACGGTGGTTGGGCGGATGGGACAGCAGCTCCCCATACAGAGACATCTACCCCTGCAGCTGTGAAGCAATAAGGGGAGGATGCAGAGCTTCCTGCAGCTGTGGGAGTGTGTGTGAGGGTTCTGGGTGTGAATCTGACACAGCCCCAGCCACTCCTTGCAGGGGAAGAGGAAGTCCCATCTTCACCTGCCTCCAGCCCACCTGGGACTAGCAGCTGAACCCAGCTCAGGGTAGGAGTCACTAGCTGGGTGTCTCTGTGGTGATTTACCTCTCCATTGGCTGCTCCGGGTGCCTGAAACAATGTACCTGCACAGCTAGGGAGCGGTGCCTGACTGCTCTTGCAGCTTCCCTTTGCTTCCCTGTCAAAGTCATTTTTCTGCGGGGAAGCAAAAAAAATCTGCAGGGACATGAATTCTGCACAAGTGCAGTGGCGCAAAATTTCCCCATGAGTAATTTTATGCTAAAATTAGCAGAGAACAACTTGTTCACTGTAAACAAGTCCAGTATTTTTGCATATTTATTCATATACTAAAAATTAGGCAAGGCAAATTAATCAGGAGAGAGAGATAATTTAAAGAGCCAATAAGGACAGTTTTAAAAATATGGATAGTACACGTCATTCTATGTTTAGCACATGTGTGTCTACTAAATTAGTTTCCTTACCATTTGCAGCTTTTCAAAGAAGGGAGGAAAAGCTGTACATTGAACTATTTTTTGAAGACGAAAACAGATTCATGTGATAAACACATCTACATCCAATTCTCCCCAAAGGAATTTATGCAAGGTAGGCTTTCAATTCAATCTGTAATTCAATATTAGTAGGCAAAAGTTGGCACATGAATTACAGATTACACTCCTGTCAATCTTGTAAAGACTTTAGACCTTTTAAAGATATGAATTTTTAGTCTTTCAAAGTGGAACTCACATTCAATCTATGAATTTTTCAACAAAGACAAACTTCAATATACAAGTTATGCATCAAATTAATTGGTTCGGAGAGGCTTTAGCTGCAGTCTGCTTACAGATTTTCTTATTTTTTATTTTTAAACAGATTCAAACACCAATATTAACTCATTTTCTGATTCAACCAAGACATCTAGCTTTTATGATAAGCTGCTTGTTGGGATTCATTTGTAAAGGAGCTCTATTATCGATGTGCAGAAGATACTGCAGTAGCAGATAAGACTGCAAGTAACAGAACAATTTTTGATTTCTGGGACATGATTTTTCTTTTGGGGTCTCGCATGTTAATACCTAGTTGCCACTGGTTGCCTTTTCCCATCACTCAGTGCAATCTGACAGTTCTTCACACTCAGTTCTGCAACCATTATTCACTTTGAGCAAACCTTATTCATATGAGTCGTCTGACTGAAGTCAATAGGGCTACTCGTGAATAAGTGCCACAAAATGGGACATAGGCTTGAAGAATATGGGTCTCAGTTCATTAGATTTTTTTAAAATAGCTCTACATTCAAAAAAGTGCATTAATAAGAAGTCACTTCTTTTTCTGAAAAAAACCCAACCCCTTGGGTTTCTATAACTACTGTCAGGTTTTAACATAATAAACTGACAGTCAATAACAAAAATGACCCACACAGCACCTTTAAGTGGGGGGCCGTTGTCTGGCTTGCTGAGGGAAAGGAATCAGTGTTTTGAGGATGAGGGAGAGAGGTCAGAAGCTGCTGCAAAAGGGGGTGGAGTGAGTGTGGTGACTCTGACTCATCCTCTGGGACTGGAAGGGCGAGGGAGTTGAAGAGCAAGCTTAGGCATGAGGAGCTCTTTTTCCACAGAGCGGGCAAGGCAGCACCTACCTTTCCCTCCCCTTCAGGTGGCAAAATACCAGGTTTGGTCAGGACCTGCTGTGGGCATCATGCTAGCCATTACTTTTAGGGCACTTGGGAAGGACTTTCCCCTCATCAGCAGATTGGCCTAGGTGGGGTAGGTTTTTTTGTCTTCCACAGCAGGTTCTGGGATGATTTTGTTATGGTTAACAGCGAAAGGAGTTAGGCTATATGTCGCAACTCATTATGTAAGTGTGGGGCGGTTGTCCAGGTACTCCACAGGGAATGTGTACAGTGACTGGATAAATGGCTTGGTAAAGGACTTAAAAAGGAAGTGTGGGTTAAAGTAATGGAACAGGGTGGGAGAGGGGCTTCAGGGCTCCTATACATGGTATGGCAGGGAGACAACCCCCTTTTCTTACAGCCCACCTTAACCCTCCTACAAGGGTGGTGGTGGATGGCAAAGTCCCAGCAATGGGCGGCTGGGGGACCTGCATGGAAAAAGATGGGGGCTGGCAGAAGCCTTCCAGGTATTAACTGAATGATCATGCAGTTACCTGCACGATACACTTTTATCTGCTGGGAAGTCATAGACATCTAATAATAAAGTTGCAGTCTGATTAAAACCATATCAGGTGTCTCCTGGCCTTCTTTCAGTATAGCCAGACAATTCAGCAGCCTACGGGAACACAGATTATCCAAACAACTCGTGAGAAGAGAGTTGTTCTGGTGCACAGGTAATCCAGAATATATTATTTAGTAAACATGAATGAATATTGGTTAAGACTCTATACCGGAGGAAAAAAAAGATGGCTAAAGCACAGTTTACCGCCTGTGGCAGTATAGCTAACAGATGTTGAGAACTGGATTCCAGTTGATCCATTTCAGGATTTACAGCACTTGTAACAATTATTCTCCCAGTTTTCTTTAGTTGTTCTCACAACATCGTTACAAGTCACTTTCCAGTAAAAAGGTGACAGGCACTTTCAACTTAAGCAATCTTTTAGCAACAGCATTTCATGTGTCTTACAAAGTAGTTGTAAGAATGCCCAAATGTCCCCTTTCCTTATGCTGAGAGACTGTTTTTATAATAACATCAGCAAGAAATCAATAACAGAACAAAGCCAAATGCTGGAATACTCTATTCTGTAACATGTTAACTTTGTGTTTCCTTTTTTGCTAAACTCCTTGAGCTGACTTGTACTGCACCTTGTCTTTAAGCAAAAACAAAAATTTCAATAGAAAATTATTAATCTCCATTTTGGTAGAATAACTCTTCACAAGTGAGAGCTTCTGGGAATATCTGACTAGAAACACACAGGCTATTTTTGCCCTCTACTGTTTTTCCTTCTGTCATTTACTTTGTAACGTTTATAAAAGACTCTTGAGTGCACCAGAAGATCATAATGAAAAAGCAACAATCATTCCATTTCCAAAAGGCAATGGGTTAGGAAAGTTTTTTAAGTACAACTTTGTGACAAATATTGATTAGTGATAGTTACAGTTGTACTTCTAAGAAAAAAATAATATTCTCCAAACATGATGCACACAGATCTCAGGAAAAGAAATAGATGGTATGGGTGTACGAGACACTACAGCACAAACAAGGGACTCAAAGTAGTGGAGTAAGTTTAGAAGAAAAGAGAATGCTTTACAAAACAAAGTGTGTACAATTTGCTGAGTGCCCTGTGAAGAGCCCTCATATTCCATTGGGAAAATGCTTGCTGCTTTTGAAAGTGACCTGTTAAATCAGAATGATGAACCTTAGTATTGAGTCTCCTTTCAGGAATTAACTCAATACAGCTATATTCTCCCCAGGGCCTTTCATAATCAACAGTATAGGATAGGTCAGAATCACAGGGCAGTTTAAAGTACATGGTGCTGATGTTCACAATTATACAAAGGGTCAGAGATCACCACTTTGAGGCTCCAGGTTCCGTGGCTCCCTTTGATGGTGCCGAGATAACTTTGGAAAGCGGGTAGCCACTCTTGAGCGATTGCTTTTGCTTACTGGTTCTCCCACAGGTTGGATATCACTAGGAAAAAAGAAAAAGAAACACCAGAATAAGTTAATATTGTGTGTAAATTCTCCTGTAGTTATTCTAAATGCAGAAAAAGGAGATGTTATGAGACTCCAGCACATGATGGCAAAGTACCGTATATATCTTTAACTACATGGACTTGCATTATTTATACTGCTAACTGGAGTATGAATTACAAATGCACTCTAGCAAAAATGAGAACAAGTAGTACTTTATGGAAGACTGTAATTTCTAAGACAAAAACATAACTCAATGGGCTGAAGTTCAGAGATGGCATTAAAAGCATTTGAAAGTGATATATGTAAAGGCAAACTAGACAAAAGCTTGGATGATGCCCTAGTTAACATTCTTCTCATTATGGATGGATGTATCCTTATGTGATGAAATAAGTTAGTAACACACTGCTGCTGGGAATTCTTCATTCTACTCTGGCCCACAACAGACTATGATCTTACATGAATGAGTCTTCTGAAAATAACTTGGAAAGCAAATACTCTAAGAACAAAAAGCAGTAACGGAAATTTCTGGTTACACAGGTGTCATTCAGAGGTTATAGACACCTCCAGAAACCACAGCAGAAAGGAATAATGTTGTACTTTTGCCATACTTTTAGAAGACTCTACAGGGCTTCAAATTATACAGTTTACACACGTCTCAATCAACATCACTGATTAGCATTTCACAAACCAGCCAAATGATAACAAGGTTATGCAACATGCAAAGTCAAAGTTATTTTGACATGTAAAAATCAGCTATTTATACCAATATTCAATCTGAGTTGATGAATTAAGAAGAGAGATGCTCTTCTGCAGTCTTTACTATTTTGGCTGAAAGCTGATGTATTTTAAAGCAAACAATGCATTAACTCCACGTAGATCTCTTCTCCCTGCAGGATGGCATTTACCACTGTGCAGAGAGCCTGCCTAAGGCTTATTTCCTTCATAAAGCACTTGGAGAGCTACTGATGAAAAGCCCTGTATAAGAGGTGGTTATTATTATTATAGGCACACTTAGATTCCATTTAAGATGCATTTTGAGGGCTTAAATGGGATGGACCTAAGTGGAACATAGGCCTTGTAAAGGCTCTGTTCAAGTGTGCAGAATTCACCCTCAGGGAGCAGAGTATTTTAGTAAGGTAAGTCAATCAACAGTACTTCATTTTGTCAGTGGTAACCATTAGTTTTGTAAGGCTAATGAGCAGTTGCCAATATTCCCCAACATAATGGACAGTGGTTCCAGAAAATACCCTGCCAAAGTCAGTTGCTAAATTGAAAATGTTAGCAGAAAATAAAAATGCTTTTCAAATAGCAGTGTGACATTTCATTGTTGTGCATTTCCCTAGTAGAATAGTTTGAAGTAGCCTCGGTTTCGGTTTCGACACACTAAAGTTTCTAACACAATACTTTTTCTTCCGCTGTGATCAGAAAGTCCACAACATGAAAATAATTGCATAAAATTCTCATCAATCTCAAAACTTCTTAGCAACACACTTGTTGTTCTTGTGTAATAGCAAGGCTTACAAACTACCACTTTAGTGCTTTGCTTGCTTGTCAATAAAATCAAAACACTAAAATTTAGCTGGGTTCATAATCTTACTCTGTGATAGCCACAGATAATTAGATATCCATTTCAACATTTCCAACATTTTATGATTTTTCCTTTTGTGACATCACAGCCCTGAAGAATCCAAATTAACAAAAGCTATATGCAGTACCTAGAAGATCCTGCTTTCTGAATCGATTTCAATTGTGCATATTAATATTACTTCTATTCTATTTTTATTAATATAGGTGCTGAAGGAGAGAATTAATTACTACTTACGATTATACTATTCTTACCATATTAATATACCAATTATCTAAGGTAGCAAAGAGCATCATCATTAACTCAGATGTGTCTGCCAGTTGTATGATGTCATCTGCCCAAATTAAGGAGTTTAACTGTAGATCATCCAATGTCACATCCTCTAACTCATCTAACATTCTTAATGTTTAAGAACATGAAGAAAAGTGATAGCGATTCCATATCACCTTGTCTTACATAAAACTGACTTGAATAAGTTGCTTAATTCTCTACCAATTCTTACAGCACAGTAATAATTTTTATACATAGCTTTTATAATTGCAATCATCTTATCTGAAACTCCATATGATTTTGCTACTTTCCATAATGCTTTCCTATAAACCAAATCAAATGCCTTTGTGAAGTTCATGAAAACACCAAACATCTTTAACCCCATTCTCATTTTTTGTTCCATCAACTGTCAGAGCGTGAATAATTAATAAATGCAACTTGGACTTGGTCTGAAGTTGCACTGTTCCTCGCCTAATAATTTTTCTAAAACTGGCCTTAATCTGTTGATAATTACTTTCATCATAATTTTTCCCAGTACTGATGATATGCTTATTCCTCTATAATTATCTGAATTTGCAGGATCTCCTTTCTTCAAGATTGGCCCAGCTATTGCCTTTAGCCAGTCATCTGGTGACTCCTCTTGTTCCAATACCTTTTTCTATATTTTTCTAATGCATCAATAGCACTTGTCCCATTGACTTTTAAGCAACTGAGCTGTTCAGTTGTCTTTTTTTCAAACAGCTCCACTTGCTCTTTCTATTTCTTCTTCTGATGGTAGTTCAGATGTCCATTCTCTTTGAAAGCTAATCTATTCACCTAGCATGACTAGAATGCTTGCATCTGGATGAACTACAAGGTTCAGACCCATGAGTCTGATGAAGTGAGTATTCACCCATGAAAGCTTATGCTCCAATACATTTATTAGTCTATAAGGTGCCACAGGACTCTTTGTTGCTTTTTACAGGGTTCAGACTTTGTCAACACCTTCCAGCACCAGCAGACTTCCAGCACCTCTTTGGCATTTGCTGTCAGTTCACTGGTAGCCTTTTTTGCTGCTTGCATTGTTGGCCTGATTGTGTTTCCTTGTAACTTAATCGGTTTGTGTATTATTTTCATAGCTTGATTTCTGGAGGTCTACTCTAGTTGCTGAGCCTCTTCTTTCCAAAACTGTTGCTTGTCCAATCTTTGTAATTTCTTCACCACTTTGCATAATGCTTTTACTCCTTCCACTTTCCCAGCAGACTTGTTTGACTTGTTTACACTTTTATGGTGATATTCTTGTTTTGTTGCTTGTCCAGCTTTTCCTTGTTTGCTTATGCCTTCCAATAACTTCCTCCACTGTGTTTTATATTGTTTCCTTGAATATTTCTCAGCCAGACTATAGGGAGATTTCTTCATCATCACAAATTAATATCTTGAAAGGCCTTCCAAGCATCACCTTTTATGCCTCCTTCAGAGTTATCTTTTATCTTATCAAGAGAAAATTTAGTTCCAGCTGCACCCATCGTTTTTTCCTGGACTTTAACTTAATTGTTCCCATTCATGATCACTGCCACACTCAGCATTTCTGTAGACTAATATCCAACAGTGACAGTCTATGCCTTTTACTGATAATAATGTGGTCAGTCTGGTTTCTGGTTTGACCATCTGATGAATTCTATGTAACCTTGTCTGTGTCTTTGTGAAGAAACCAAATCCCACCAATATTAGATCATGCATCTCACAGTAAGTTTTTAACTTTTTCCAATTATTGTTTGCCATCATGATGTTGTGTGGTCCAACACTATTCATTTGCTTACCATGTCCACTACTAATGTTTGCATTCATATATTCCATTATCAGGATCCTACCATGATGAGGAATCTCATCTACAGTATTATCCAGCTGCTGATAAAATCCATCCCTCTCTTCTGCTGGTGTGTAACAGATCACCGTTATGCATAGTTTATCGTAAGCAGTAGTAAACTCTGCTATGACAATCCACTCAGACACCAGTTTCCAGCTGTTCACTGAAGTAACCATTTTCTTGTTCACAATCTCTATGCTTTGTGTGTCCATTTGAATGACCAGAGTAAAAGAAAGTGTAACTTCTACCTGTCAACTCTCCTATATTCAGCCAATGTGTCTCTTGTAGGGTAGCAAAGGGAACCTGTAATTTCCTTAACTCCTTTGCTACTAGCTCAGTTTGGCCTGGAGCAAATAGAGTTCTAACATTCCAGCTTGTCATCCATGTAATATGTTCAGCAGTTATCTGAAATCCATGACCATTTCCATTTGTTAGGCCTAACAGGCTGGGTTGAAATGTGCATAAATCCATTTGGTTTGCTATCCTATTTCTATAACAAGTAAGTTTTGGATACAATGACTTTTTAGGCCAATTCACCCTATTAAGCTCATGGGAATGCTATGTTATAGCCCGCTGGTCTCCTGGAACAGGGATCAGCAGTTCCACCCTAGTCACCTGACTTCCAAGGCTAAACTGGAAGCAATAAAAAAAAATACTGTGACAGACCCAGACCAGGGGGGTACAGGAGTCTGGTAGAAGGCAAATATACTGGTCACTGGATGAATAGTTTTCTGTTCCCTGAGTGACCAGAGCAGGGGCTGCATTAGAGAAATCAGGGACCTGCTAGAACTAGTTAAGACAAGCAGGCTAATTAAGACACCTGGAGCCAATTAAGGACATACTAGAATCAATTATGGCAGGCAGACTTATCAGGACACCTGGTTTGAAAAGGATCTCCCATCAGTTGGTGGAGGGCGAGCAAGGAGCGAGAAGGTGTGCTGCGGGAGGACTGACGAGTACAAGCGTGATCAGGCTTCAGGGAGAAGATCCTGTGGTGAGGATAAAGAAGGTGCTGGGAGAGCCCAGGGAGTTGTAGCTGTAGCTGTGACGCAGATGATACAGGACACATAGACAGCTGCTATCCACAGGGCCCTGGGCTGGAACTCGATGCAGAGGGCGGGCCCAGGTTACCCCTATCCTCCCAACTCCTGATTGGACACAGGAGTTGACCTGGTCTGTGAGCAACACAAGAGAAGGTTTAATTTGGAAAGAGATCTGGCCTGTCCCCGACCCACTAGATGGAACACAGAGACTGTGGGGATTGCTCTCCAGGTCCCCCATGCTGGCCAGTGATGCGATTAACTGAGTGAACAGTAGGTTTGAGCCTCCAGCAGAGGTGGACAAACTGAAGGCTTCTATGAACCTCTGAGGTGAGCAAATCTGCCAAAAAACAGAGGACTCACCAAGGCAGAGGAGGAGTTTTGTCACAAAACATATAATTTGCAGCATATATAGGCATCAGATTTACAAAAGGGAAGAAATAAACAAATTTTGCCTTGACTGGCATTTCTCATATTAAACAAGATTACTTTTAATGCTAGGATTCAATTTGCCAGAAAGATGGCCACTGCTGACAACTGGTAGGTTCATGCAGCAAAACAGACAGTTATTGACTATTCAGTAGTTCATGCTGTATGTGAAAACAGTGTTATATACATCTAGTGTAACTCAGGGCTTGTTTTATTAGAAGTATCTTTTAATACACAAGCTCCTCCTGCTGGCATGTTCATGAATTATCAGTAACAGCCCAACAGGAAGCCACTCACCTTTGCTTTTGACTGAAAGAAGAGAATCCATCAAAAGAAAGGAGATAGAGTTAAAAGGGTACAAAATGGATTTTCTCCCAATAAGGAGCTATGGATCAATAGGACAAAATCTTAGCTAAGAAGGGTGGACTGCTTGGAGTATATCTGATTGGATGGAAAAAACCCAACCGGTGTGAATTTAGGATAAAAATACCAAATTCTGTTATCAGTTCCACTGGTGTAAATCCAAAGTAACTCCATTGACTTAAATGGAGCCATTTCAGCTCTACAACAGTGTAACTGAAAACAGAATCCTAGAGCATTTGACTTAATAATGAATTTTTAAACCTATTTTTAACATCACGATCTAAATTGTATTTAAATATAGAATTATTTTGCTTAGTTTATTAAAAACATTTATGTAGAATTTAAAAATGCAATATGATAATACAGAAATTGGCTTTTTACCCATATACCATTCTTTTCTATGGAAACAGCCACCAGCAGCTGAAATTCAATTTCACCTGCTAGTGCTCAGATCCGCTTCCATGGAAACAGATGTTGCTTGGGCAAAAATAAGTTAGGAGCTTTCAAGATTTTTTTTTTTTTAATCTTCCCCTTATCTTAAGTCCATCCAACTTCCATTTCTGTAGAAACAGGATGGACAAGGCTGCCAGCATCTGAGAGTGTCTCACACTTGTCAGTTTCAGCTGCAGACTGCCTGCTGAGCACTGAAAGTGCGGGTTTACAAAAAACAGCCACAAAATGTAGAAACCATTAAAAAAATTTGGGAGGGGGGCAGGGGAGATTAAAACGTGGCAAGGAAAAGATGATTATCCTCATGCTTTGTTTCCCTTTGATGAAAGCAATAATTTTAATCCTGACATATTGCCTGGCCACAGACCTGCACAGCTAGAACATTTTCCATTGAACCAGATGTCTTATTAACCAATTAAGAGCTGAGCATAAAGTCAAGTGCAGTAGTACAATCCATTCTATGCACCTGTCAGTGATCCTGCCAGCATCTCTAGCAAATACATATAGAGGCAACAATTCAGTGCAATGTATTCTATCTCAAATTATTTTTGCCAACAGCTTTCTGGGCACATATATGTGCAGTGCTCTTGTCACTCTCCTTTCTAATTTGTCCTTTGCTATAAGAACAGATTTACCATCATTTGTATTTAAGGACAAACCTTTTGGCTACCATTAGTCTCCAGGTTTAGCATTGCCTGTATTAGGCTGGTTCATTTGAATATCCAGTTCTTTATTTATTTCATCACCTTATAAACATCAGTCTTTGCAGGGTATATTTTGTAGACTAAATCTGGTGGGAATTAGAATACCTCTCAAATGTTGGTCTATTCAGCAGAATGGCCTATTCAGCAGAAGAGCTTCCAGTTGTTTTTTACATTCTTCATTTGTTTGAGCCAGAAGATGAAGGCATCCTGCTGGGACAATCAATTCCTTTTCCCCATTAAGTCATTTTTAGCTTGTATGCATTCCTGATTACTCTGCCCAGCATTTGTTTTGGTTACCAATTCCATTTAATTGATTTTGTCATGGTGTCAAATTCTGCCTGAGGTGCATCTGTAGATAACAGCTTAGAATAATTGCTCTTTTTAATGACCTTCTGGTTCTTTGTTACTTTCCCGCAAAAAAGAGCTGTCTGTTGGTGGAGTCAACCAGAGTCACCCAGGCACCAGGTGAGAGCTGCAGAAGGAAGAGGTTCATCTGAATAGCATCCAGGAGCACGAGGACTTCATCCACAGGACGCAAGTGGAAACATCCAGGGCCGAGGATGCTAGCTGACTACAGATGACTACAGCAGCACCAGAGGAGAAGGAAGAAGAACTGGCTGCTCTATGGGGAAGAGACTGGCTGTTGGCCACTTAGGACAATAGATAGTGCTCCACCTACCCCTCCACCCCATCCATTGCAGTCAAGAACCAATATGCTGTTCTGGCAACAGGAAGTGAGGAACAGACACCAATAGCTGAGGAGGAGGCACTGCCTGCCTCCATGTCCCCAAAGCTGTCGGGCTCATATGAGGTCCTGAGAGGTGCCTGCCTGAAGCCTGCATCTGAGACATTAGAGAAACGGTGCCAAGGCTTATCCATACCTCTGACTACTCCTCCATGCTGCTCAACTACATGGGCACTAATGATACTGTCAGGTGTGACCCTGAGCAGATCAGCAGTGACTACAGGGCTTTTGGAGTGAAGATGAAGGAGTCGGGGGTGCAGGTTGTGTTCTCATCTATTCCCACAGTTGAGCTTAAGGGTACAGGCTGGGATAGGCACATCCTGAAGATGAATGCATGACTGTGCAGATGGTGTCGACAAATGGGCTTCAGCTTTCTTGAAAATGAGAGCTGTTCCAGGAAGGAGAACTGCTGGGAAGAGATGGGGTTCACCTGACCAAGAAGGGGAAGGGCATGTTTGCATGCTAACTCACTAACCTACTGAGGAGGGCTTTATACTAGGTTCAGAGGCGGCAGGTGACAAAAGCCCACAGGTAAGCATAAAAAAAGGTGACCTTCTCAGGGAACTATATGTTATGGGGGAAACGGAAAATTACAGCAGGGTCATAGGAGCAACAAGAGGGAAATTTGTGGGGGAATTTGCTCAACATCTTAGATATCTATACATAAATGCAAGGAGTATGGGGAACAAACAGGAAGGACTGGAAGTATTATTACATAAGCTACATTATTACTTAGGCGGCATCAGAGATTTGGTGGGATAAATCTCACGAATGGAATTTTGGTATAGAGGGATATAGCTTGTTCAGGAAGAACAAACAGAGAAAAAAGGAAGAAGGCACTTTATTACACATTGAAAATATATACACCTGTTCCAAGGTCCAGAAGGCGGGGAGAGGCAAAGCAGTTGAAAGTCTCTAGGTAAAGATAAAAGGGGTAAAAAATAGGGGTAACGTCAGGAAGAGGAGGTGGATGAGGCATTTCTAGAACAAATAGCAGAAATATCCAAAACACAAGATGTGCTAATAATGGGGGACTTGAACTACCCAGATACCTGTTGGAAAAGTAAAACAGCAAAATACCATTTCCAATAAGTTTGGATTAAGTTTCCAAAGGTGGTGAAAGTTATTAGGGAACAATCATTTTAGATTTGATTCTGACCATCAGGGAGGAATTGGTAGTGAATCTAAAGATGGAAAGCAATTTGGTTGAAAGTGATCATGAAATGGTAGATTTGATGATTCTAAGGAAAGCAAGGAGTGAGAGTAGCACAGTAAGGACAATGAACTTGGGGGGAAAAAAAGCAGACTTTAACAAACTCAGAAAAATGGTAGGTAAGGTTCCATGGGATAAAAATCTGAAAATCTAAGAGGAGTTCAGGAGAGCTAGGATTACCTTAAGATGACAGTGTTAAAGGCACAGCTGCAAACTATTCTGATATGAAGGAAACACAGAAAGAGTAGTAAGAGGCCAATATGGCTCCTCCAGAAGCTCTTTAATGAGCAGAAAATCAAAAAGAAATCCTACAAAGAGAGGAAACACGGACACTTTGGTAAGGAGGAGTACAAAAGAAAAGCACAATCATGTAGGGACAAAATGAGAGAGGCTGAAGCACAAAATGAGTTACACCAAGCAAAGGGGATAACAGGCAATAAGAAGAGGTTCTTTAAATATGTTAGGAACAAGAGAGAGACAAAGGTAAGTATAGGGCCTCTACTTCGTGGGGGAGGGGAGCTAATAACTGATGGCAACAACAAGGCTGAGGTGTTTAATGCCTATTTTGCTTCAGTCCACACTAATAAGGTTAATGGTGACCAGATACTCAACACAATTAATATTAGCAACAGAGAAGGAATGCAAGTCAAAATAGGGAAAGAACAGGTTAAAGAATATTTAGATAAATTAGATTATTCAAGTCAGCAGGGCCTGATTAAATTCATCCTAGGGTACATAAGGAATTAGCTGAAGCATCTTGGGCCTTGGCTATACTGGTGCTTTACAGAGCTGCAACTTTCTCGCTCAGGGGTGTGAAAAAAACACCTCCCTGAGCGCTGCAAGATACAGTGCTGTAAAGCGCCAGTGTAAACAGTGCCGCAGTGCTGGGAGCGCAGCTCTCAGCGCTGCAAGCTAATCCCCATGAGGAGGTGGAGCACATGCAGCACTGGGAGAGCTCTCTCCCAGCGCTGGCGCTGCGACCACACTCACACTTCAAAGCACTGCCGTGGCAGCACTTTGAAGTTTCGAGTGTAGCCAAGCCCTTGGAAATGTTAGCAATTATCTCTGAGAACTAAAGGACAACAGGTGAGGTCCAAAACAGATATATATTTTTTAAAAGGGGAACAAAGAGAACCAGGGACACACAGACCAGTCAGCCTAACTTCAACACCTGGTAAGATACTGGAACAAATTATCAAGCAATCAGTTTGTAAGTACCTAGATGATAATAGGGTTATAAGGAATACCCATGCTGGGTATGTCAAGAACAAATCATGCCATATCAACCTACTTTGTCAGAGTTACTGGCTCTGGCCCAGTAGCCGTAGACAGGTATATCTTGATTTCTGTAAGGCTTTTAATGTAGTCTCACATGACATTCTCGTAAGCAAACTAGGGAAATGTGGTCTGGATAAAATTATTATAAGGTGGATACACAGCTGCTTGAAAGAGTGTTCTCAAAGAGTAGTTATCAATGGTTCCTCCTCATATTGGGAGGGCATCTCTAAGTGGTGTCCCAACAGGGAACAGTTCTGTGCCTGGTACTATTCAATATTTTCATTAATAATTTGGATAATGGAGAGGTGAGTATGTTTATATAACATGCAGATAACACAAAGATAGGAGGGCTTGCAAGCACTTTGGGGAGAGAATTAGTATTCAAAAGAACAAACAAATTGGTCTGAAATTGACAAGATGAAAGTCAATAAAGTGCAAAGCATTACAAAGTATTACACTTAAGAAGGAAAAATCAAACGCACAATTACAAACTGGCTTGAAGGTAGTACTGCTGAAAAGGATCTGGGAGTTAAAGTGGAACACAAATTGAATGTGAGGCAACAATGTGATGCAGCTGCAAAAAAGACTAACATTCTGTGGTGTATTAAATGGAACGTCCTACATAAGACACAGGAGGTAATTGTCCTGCTTCACTTAGCACTGTTGAGGTCTTTTCTGGAATACTGTGTCCAACTCTGGGTACCAGACTTTATAAAAGTGTATGGATAAATTGAAGTGAATCCAGAGAAGATCAACAAAAAATGATAAAAGGTTTAAAAAACCTGACATGGAAAATTTAAAAAAACTGGGCACATTTAGTCCTGAGAAAAGGAGATTTAGGTTAGAGATCAGGAAAAACTTTCTAAGTCTAAGGATGGTTAAGTTCTGGAGAATAGGCTTTGAAGGGAGGTTGTGGAAACCTCAACACTGGAGGTTTTTAAGAACAAGCTGGATAAACATCTGTCCAGGATGGTCTAGGTTTACTTGGTCCCACCCTCAGCACAGGGGGCTGGACTTGATGGCCATCCAGTTCCCTTCCAACCCTTCATTTCTACAATGCTATGTTGGGGATTGTGTGTCAAACTGTAAACTCAGATTGTGCGTTTGCTTTCTATACGGCCATTTGAATTGCATCACTCTGTTGTCCAGTGGTGAGAATGTGCTCAGAGACTGTCTCTATAATAATGGCATTTAGACTTTGGCTTTAAAATAAAAGTGTTCAATGTATACCTGGATTTATTTATTTATTTTTGCTACTGTTATAATCTTTTCAGTACAGTGGAGAAAATCATTGCATACACACCTTAAGATACATTACTATATACTGAAAATATTGGAGTAATTAAAAATAGAGAAGAATTTTATGCATCAGGATTCACAATACATCTTACATGCAAAAATGAGAGGAGTAATGTTCATTTCTTTGACAATAGCAATTTCAACTCACTGATACAACGCTGGATTATAGTGACTAACCAGGGACTTCCTCCTTCATATTCTCAAGTCGTTTGCATTCAAAGACTGACAGATTGAGTGTAGACAGCCTTAATTACCAAATTAACTTTTAAACAGCTCATAATCAATATGTTTGGCATTAGAAGTAACAACAGACAGAACAGGATGAAATAGTAAAAAATGAAGCATGTAAACTATTTACAGAAAGCATGTTCTGAGACACTAACATATTTGCAACTAATAAAAGACAATTTTATCCCTATAGAAATCTTAAGCCATGCAAACTCCAAATTTTTACAAAAGAAAGCAAGCACAAGCCACACCACCCCCTCATCCTACAGGGGTGAGAAATGGAGATATTTGTCATCTCCTCTTACATCCCCTACTCTCTGCCTCTATCATGTCAAGAATATTTGAAAAGTGAAGTCTTCTACTGCTGAAATCACCAACTTACCTCCTGTGCTACTATGATTCAGTTTCCTCACTGAGGGTATGTTTACGCTATGGGATTACTCCGATTTTACATAAACCGGTTTTTAAAACAGATTGTATAAAGTTAAGTGCACGCGGCCACACTAAGCACATTAATTCAGTGGTGTGCGTCCATGTACCGAGGCTAGCGTCGATTTTCAGAGCGTTGCTTTGTGGGTAGCTATCCCATAGTTCCCGCAGTCTCCCCTGCCCATTGGAATTCTGGGTTGAGATCACAATGCATGATGGAACAAAAACAGTGTCGCGGATGATTCTGGGTAAGTGTCGTCACTCAATCCTTCCTCCGTGAAAGCAACGACAGACAATCATTTTGCGCCCTTTTTCTCTGGATTGCCCTGGCAGATGCCATAGCATGGTAACCATGGAGCCAGCCCTATTGCACCATCTGCTGCTTTAGAAATTGGCAATGACGGTTACCAGTCATACTGTACCGTCTGCTGCTGTCATGGGTGCTCCTGGTTGGCCTCGCTGAGGTCGGTCAGGGGCGCATGGACAAAAGTGGGAATGACTCCCCGGGTCATTCCCTTCTTTATGTTTTGTCTAAAAATAGAGTCAGTCCTGCCGAGAATATGGGGCAAATGTACTAGAGAACCAGAGAGCACAGCTGCTCCGTGTTAGAGCCCCAGAGATCCCGCAGAAATGATGAGCTGAATGCCATTCTAGGGGGTGCTCCTGCAACAACCCCACCAGTTGCTTCCCTCCTCCCCCAACCCTCCTGGGCTACCATGGCAGTGTCCCCCATTTGTGTGATGAAGTAATAAAGAATGCAAGAATAAGAAACACTGACTTTTTAGTGAGATAAAATGATAGGGAGGCAGCCTCCAGCTGCTATGATATTCCAGGCAGGACATCTCCATTACTCATTAAAGGGTGGGGGGGGAGAGGAGCACAGCCTCCTGTTGCTATGATAGTCCAGAATCTCCATTAGACATGAAAGAGCGGGAGAGGAGCTCAGCCTCCAACTGGTATGACGAGGACGGTTACAACCTTATTGCACCATCTGCCAGGACTGAATCTCCAGGACACAAAGCTTTAGGAACGGAATGACCGCAAGTCATTCCCATTTTTGCCCAGGCGCCCCCGGCCGACCTCACTGAGGCCAGCCAGGAGCACTCACAGGATGATGATGAGGACAACTATCAGTCATTTTGTACCGTACCGTCTGCCACCGGGGAGGGGAGGGGAGAGGATGCTGCTGTTTAGCACTGCAGCACCCCGTCTACCAGCAGCATCCAGTAGACATACGGTGACATTGAAAAGAGGTGAGGAACGAATTTTTCCCCTTTTCTTTGGGGGGGGGAGGGTGGGTAAATTGACGACATATTCCCTGAACCACTGGCAACAATGTTTTTGACGCTTCAGCATTGGGAGCCAAGAATGCAAATGCTTTTTGGAGACTGCAGGAACTGTGGGATAACTCAAGTCCTCAGTCTCCCCTCCCTCCCTCCGTGAGCGTCCATTTGATTCTTTGGCTTTTCGTTACGGTTGTCACACAGCACTGTGTTGAGTCCCTGCTGTGACCTCTGTCTATCATAGGCTGGAGATTTTTTCAAATGCTTTGTCATTTTGTTTTCTGGAACAGAGCTCTGATAGAACAGATTTGTCTCCCCATACAGCGATCAGATCCAGTATCTCCCGTACGGTCCATGCTGGAGCTCTTTTTGGATTTGGGACTGCATGGCCACCCGTGCTGATCAGCGCTCCACGCTGGGCAAGCAGGAAATGAAATTCAAAAGTTAGCGGGGCTTTTCCTGTCTACTTGGCCAGTGAATCCGAGTTCGGATCGCTTTCCAGAGCGGTCACAATGGTGCACTGTGGGATACTGCCCGGAGGCCAATACCGTCGAATTGCGGCCACACTAACCGTACTGTGACATGGCAATACCGATTTCAGCGCTACTCCCCTTGTCGGGGAGGAGTACAGAAACCGGTTTTAAGAGCCCTTTATATCGATATAATGGGCTTCGTTGTGTGGATGGGTGCAGGGTTAAATCAGTTTCACGCTGCTAGATTTGGTGTAAATGCGTAGTATAGACCAGGCCTGAGTGATAGGAAAGCATCACCATCTGATTGGACTACTTCAGTCAAATCTTTTAATCTTATTACTGCTTTAGATTCCTTTATCTTGGTTGAGCCCACCTTGTTCACTACCAAACCCAGCTTCCCATGGACCGTCTCTGTATCACCAGAGCTGTGGGTTTTAAAGAGATGTAGGTGCACATGGAGGAAGGATGTAGTAGGGCTGTTAGATCTCCCACTCTGTAAATCCAACATCCTCATTGGAGCAGGATTCAGGCAGCAAAGGCCAAGGAGCAGGTGCGCAGCTGCTGAGTTGCCTAGTTGGGAGGATTCCTCTCCCTCATTCTCCTTGAGATCTTCTTGCTCCAAGCCCAGCTCTTTGGATTTGGAACAATAGGATGATACATCTCTCAGCAATGGAACTCACATTTTTTTCATCTTTGTTCAGATATTCCCCTTAGTAAATAAGCTTCTAAGATGCTCTGCTCTGAGTTTTGCAAATACACTGCTTAGAAAATAATTTTAAAAAAACATGTTATGGCACAAAAGTTCAATGAGATTATTTTTAATAATGAAATCCTTTCTGTTATTATGATAAGCGTGAACAGCATGATAAAAAGAAGTTTACTCAAAAAAATCTTGTTTTGATCAACCAACAAGTCCTTCATCTTTAATTAGTCCATCAAATAAAGAAGTTTTAGCTGCTTTTCTGAAAGTAACCTCATCATTTGTCTTAGAAGGTAACATGAGTGACATTAACACATGCAACAATGTAGAACAGAATCAAATAAATCCTTTATTAAAGAAAGATTAGGATTTTTATGGGTGTTAAGCGAAGAACAGTAAATATGATAGGAGAAAAAATTAAGAAATGGGAAATCCACTTCTAAAATATAGTTCTGCAAGACTATGACTTTTCTCTGGTAGACAGGTTAACTACAGTAAATAAATAAATGAACTTTCACAGCAAAAGCTCTTCCTCTTATCTTTTATTACAGATGACAACTTAAGTGCTAACAATATGCTTGCTACTGTGGACAACAAGATGGCCTTTAGTCTAAAGAGCTTTTGAACAGAGAAAGGCCTCACCTTGGATAAAGTTTTATAGACTTTTTGGAGTTTTTAAAAGCTATCATTTTCCATTTCTTTCCTGTGGGAGCATCATTAAAATACTAGACTTTTATGAAGTATTTGAATGAGCAGATCGTTGAGGCATGACATTCTGGATTTGGAAGTACATTTCATAAATCTCATCAAGATGAGATGAAGATGTAAATGAAGGGGGCATCTGGGCTGGCGTTGAGGAAGTGCAAGAAGGAATATGATATGGGAGGATGAAGTTGTGCAGTGTATTAAAAACAGGCAAGGTGAAGCTAGTAGAGCAAATCAAAGAGGGATATGACATTGTCTGACCACTAAATAATTTTGGTTGTAGCATTTTAGCTGGATCAAACAGGAACTATGTGGACATCACGGAGAACAGCAAGGAAGTGGCCACAATAATCAGTAACAAAATCTGATTTCACATAGCAGCAAGTTAAAAGCAAAAAAACAAACAAACAATCTCAGTAACTAAAACCAGGTGGAATTTAAACAAAAAAACATACTAAAAAGGCGTCAGAATCTCTGGAAAGATTTAAATAATAATGAACCTTTGCTATAAGTATTTTTCAGAAAAACTTGAAAACCCAGTCTTCAATGAGACTACACCAGACTCCTCCCATAGCCAGCTGAGCCTTAAAACTCTGGACAGAAAACTCAAAAGACTTAACATTTAAGTTGAAGTATTTAGGTGGACCATACTTCAATCTAGTCATCTTCTCAGCTTTGCATGAGTAGTGGCCTCTCTCCATAAACACACATCTCCCAAAGGTGTCCCACACACCAACATGCTCAATACAGGGTTGCTAAAAAAAGTTTTAATCTCCAACACATCAGTGAATTATGCAATATCAACTTCTGCTTATGTTTCCTGTCATTGAATGACTCATCTTGTGTGTTGTTCTGCTGGCAGAACCACTCAGCTTTATATTTTTCACACCATAATGCACAGGACAGCATACTTGAAAAAATCAACAGATTCAGACAGGCTTCCATTGATTTATGTTTCAGATGCATTGGCAAAGAAATAAAGCAACAGAAAATGGGATTTTTTTGTGTTTTATAATTTTAAATCTGGACTATGTTTCCCAGGATAAATATAATATGCGATTATCCATTTGCCCTTCATGAATGCTCCCAATCATTCATGAATTATCAGGTGTAACCTAACTTTAAAATAATAATTAATTAGTTCATTTCATGGTATTAGCATTATATATAAAATTTAAATGGCAATAAACCTGAATGGCTGATGTATTTGCAGCACTTAGCTTATGCTGAACCACTTCAAATAAATTTCCTCATTATTCTCTGCAAACATATCCCTCAAGGGCAACTGAACTGTGATACTGACATTTCAGAAGGTCTGTAACGAACAGTAAGTACTAATGTTCAAGAACTTTGCTCGCGATATTTCTGAGCATGGATTACGTAAGTACATTATGCCAAAAGTGTTTGCAAATGCCACACAGTGCCAAAAGAAAAGTCACAAATAGACACCCAATGTAAATATTGCCCTTTCTTTAATCTACAGAGATTAATTACAGGCTCTGGGACCTGATCTGGTGACAATTCTTGGGAGGTGCCTATTGCATCCTATTTCCAATGAAAGAGTAAAATACGCATCTTGCAGATCTGATGCCATGAAATATATTTTGTCCCCAAATCTGCAGAAAGTCCAGTTCTGTGGTGATACATTCTGTGATGAAAAAGCGTGGGGTGGGGAGAGTTGCGCCTGCTCAGGAGGAGGAAGCATTGTTTTATTCTCCTGGACTAAAAGGAGATATGACCTGAGGTTTTCACTGTCTACCAGCAAGGTAGCATTCAGTGCAGACCCTGTATGCATATCTCACTCCATTTTCCTTGGAGTTCAGCTCCTCTGATCCACACAGAATCAGGCCCATAACGACAGCGGGAATGGGGGAATTCAGACTCCCCCTTCTGTTGATGCATGGAACTGTCACTGGCTATGGATTTGTGAGTGCAGGTCCACTAATCCATTCTACTTCAGAGAGAAGCGTGCAGCCTCCGTTGGGTAACTGAACACAAACATAGGGCTAGGATGACCAGATGTCCCGTTTTAAAAGGGACAGTCACGTTTTCTGGGACTTTTTCTTATGTAGGCGCCTATTACCCTCCACTCCCATCCCGTTTTTTCACAGTTGCTATCTGTTCACCCTACATAGGGCTGCTGTTCTACGGCATCTTTCAGCCAGCTCTTGTGGAGCTCTTTGTGGATTTCATTTAAGTAAAAGTTAATGCTTAGCTTAACTGGGTTTTTGGCAACCATCTTACTGAGTTTCTCATCAAAAAGAATTCAAACTGATCATTTTGAGACATAGATGATTTGCTTTGAATGCATGTTCCAGGACTTAAATCAGAGTTGGTGGCTGGCCACTGGAGTTAGCTGTCTTGCTCCTTGTTACCAGACTCATGGAGTCCACAGATCTCTGTCATGAACACAGTAAATAGAGAGATTTTTCTAAGTACAGATTTCAACTTGTCATGGTTCTCAGGATGAGGCTTGTTGGGTCCTGGCCTCTAGACACTGTAGTTCTAATGAAGCATGTATTTGCTGAAGAGTCTGACTGGGTCAGTGAAGAAACTCTGAAATCCCTGTCAATGTGTACAGCCTCTTGGGAGGAAATGTCCCTCAGCAGGAATTACCACATCAATTCCCAAGGCTGACACTGCTGCAAAATAAAACCAAAATAAAAATTTTGTAGTTTGTGATTTCCAAAATATGTATTAGTGAGGAAGTTATTTTAAAGGTTATACAGTTCAACAGAATGGTTTTACTGAGCTCAGAATTAAACTGCATTAGTAGATATCTTACACTACCTCAGACTACACTGCATTTTTATATAGTACTATAAATACCTGTGGACGCTTGAATCTTTCAATTCCATGTATGAATTTCTCTTTATCTTATGCACATACATTTAAACAGATATTTAATTATTTGATTGCATGTATTAGAGTCTTGGAAAGCCTTAGTTAATTTAAATTTTAAAGAATCACTAAAGGAATTACATAATATTTCAAAGCTTGGGTGTAGGACATTTGTCAACAGTGGAATGACATATCTCCATCCACTAGGACCCCTCATGACACACTAGTTACCTTAAAAAGCTCAATCTTTATCCAACTGTATCCGTACTGAGCCTTGGAAAGTGCCTCTTCTTTAAACTCTCGCAGGCTTTAATGGGTTCTACATCCCCAAGAATGTGAGATCAGGTTTTGAAGAATACCAGATCTTACTGTAACGCACAGTACAATACATGTGCAAAGCAAGTCTCAAGAAAAAACATTGTTTTGAAGTATGTAGTGTTGTTGTAGCTGTGTTGGTCCCAGGATATTAGAAAGACAAGGTGAGTAAGGTAATCTTTTATTGGACCAACTTCTGTTGATGAGAGACAGAAGCTTTTGAGCTACACAGAGCTCTTCTTCAGGTCTGGGAAACTAAATACAATGCATAAGAAAGTAACACATATTTCAAGGGAGCATTCAAGGTGAAGTGGTCCATTAACACCTCTCCAGTTATAGGGAGGAAAACGGGAGGGGGAGGGGGAAGAGCAGCTGGGGGGTGGAGGTTGTTAGTGGTTACAGAATTTTGTAATAAGCCATAAATTCTGTGTCTTTATTCAGCCCATGATTTTTAGTGTCTAGCAAAGTAGTTTCTAAGGTAAAAATAGATATTGAGGGTCATGGATCCCAGAGCTACGACAGGCCACTCTAACTTGTCCATGGACAATTTGCTGGACATCCATGCTCTAATCAACTGACCAAATGACTTCTTATTAAACTATTTATTTGTTTTATTAGCTTACACTGGTGGTAGTTCATGAAGATGACTCCCCAGTACATTATTTTCTGTAAGAAATGGTTACTTGCTTTAACTGTGGTTCTTGAGAGTGATGCAGACATATTCCATTTAGATGCGTGCGCACCTACTGCAAGAAGCCTTTTGCCTAGCAGTATGCATAGACTAGTGGCACTTGTGCCTTGTGGCTGTGGTCCCTTCCCAGCTATACGAGGTGATGCTGCCCCAACCTCCCTCAGCCCCTTTGCACTGAAGGCCCATGAGAGGAGACTCTGATGCAGAGGGGATAGAGGGTGGGTTATGGAATGCACGTCTGCATCACATCTTGAAGAACCACAGTAACAGTAAATAACCATTTCTTCTTCTTTGATTAGATGCAGACATGTATTCCATTTAGGTGATTCAGAAGCGGGGACCCCAATCTGGAGGTGGGGTTCAAAGTTTACTGAAATAGGGATTGCAGGACGACCCTTCCAAGGTCCACATCTGCTCTGGTCCATAAACATATGTATGGATGACCATGTGGCTGCCCTGCAAATGTCTAGTATGGAAATGTCACTCAATGCTATTGACATAGTTTGTGCCCTCATGGAGAGAGCCCATATTCGCTGAGGAGGTGCAGCCAAAGCTATCTCATATGCAGTCTTTATATGGGATGTTATCTTTCTAGAGATGGTCTGTGCAGAGACCTCTTGCCCCTTCATGTGGTCTGCATATGACATGAACAGGCAAGGTGAAGCACAAAACAGTTAGTCCTGTCTAGATTAAAGGCTAGACATTACCTGATATCCAGAGTGTGGAGGCACTGTTCTACAGAAGAGAATGTGTTAGAGGGAAAAACAGGTAAATACACACCATCTGATTCAGATGAAACTGAGAGAACAGCGTTACCCTGTCCCTGGAGAATTGAATGTTAAGGCGGCTCAGCCACCAAGGCCTGCAACTCACACACACTTCTTTCAGATGTCATGGCTATCAGGAATGCAGTTTTCTGAGACGGGGAGAGGACAACAGACAGGATGCCAGGGGCTTTACTGGAGGGCCCATTTGAACCACCAGCACTATGTTTAGGTCCGACAGGATGTAAGTGGCGAGGATGTAAATGGAGAAGCCCTTTCGGAAACTTTGTCACCATGGCATTGGGAAAAAAAACTGATTTTGCCTGAATATGGGGATGAAACGCTGACATTGCTGCTGAATGCATTCAGCGAACTGAGCGCAAGGTCCAATTTCTGAAAATGTAGCAGCTACTCCAAGAGGTCCTGGATGTCATTTGGGTCCTATGGGCCAAGGACCATACCAAGAACCTCTTCTACTTTGGTGACTAGGCCACCCTAGTAGAGGACTTCGTATTGTAGAGTAGGACCTGCTGAACAGTCGCCGAGCACTGCTCCTCTGCTTCATTCAGCCATGTAGCAGCCATGCCGTAGGGTGCAGGGAGCTGACTGCAGAATGGAGGATGTGGCCATGCTCCTAAGCGAGCAGGTCAAGATGGAGAGGAAGCAGTACAGAAGGCTCAACCAACAGAGCAAGGAGCTCTGAGAACCAGCACTGTCTTGCCATGTTGGAGCAATGAGGATGAGCTTGGCCTGATCTGCCTTGAACTTGGGGATGATCTGAAGAATGATCGGAATAGGAAGAAAGGCATACAGAAGAGTCAACTGTAAGCTGCAGAGGAAGGTGTCTGAGAGGGAGCCAAGACTGAGGCTCCTCCATGAGCAGAATAGGTACACATTGTTTCCCCTTGTCGCAAACAGGTTGATCGCGGGGATGCCCCACGTCGGAAAACACTCGCTTTCAGGGACCACTCATGGCTCAGGGAGAAAACCCTGCTGAGATTGTCCGTTAGATGAATTTGCACTCCCAGCAAGTGGACTGCTACCAGAGTGATGTCTTTTTTGATGCAGAATTGCGGCAGGTTGATCGCCTCTAGGCAGAGTAACCTGGAATGTGCTCCCTCTTGTTTGTTCACATAGTTCAATACTCCAGAATGAGAGGTGGCAGCACTTTCCAAGCCCGAGGGCAATCTGCGGCCCAAGGAGGGTCTCGGTACCAGATCAGGCCATATGGCCTGTCCAAGCAGGTGCTGCTTGAGACAAAAGTCCCATGCCACCTGAGTCCACTTCCAGAACAATCTACAGATTGAACAACACACTTTAAGGTGGGTCTTGCTGAGATAAAGCAAGCACCGCACTGGGGGTCTTCCCTCCACATGAAGGATAATGTTTAAACCTCTGTGAGGGCATCACTGGAGACACTATGGATAGCTCAGTGGTTTGAGCATTGGCCTGTTAAGCCCAGGGTTGTGAGTTCAATTCTTGAGGGGGCCGATCAGGGGCAAAAATCAGTACTTGGTCCTGCTAGTGAAGGCAGGGGGCTGGACTTGATGAACTTTCAAGGTCCCTTCTAATTCTAGGAGATTGGGTATATCTCCAATTATTATAACTAACACTATCTACTGAACACTAACTAACTATATACAATAAACTAGGCTAAGACTAAATGCAAGACTGTGAAACTACAACCACACTGAGCTCCAACTCCAGCCACAGTAGTGAGAAGGAACTGAGGGGACAGTTGGAGTGGTGCCTCCTGCCAGGGGTGGAGCTACAGCCATAAGAGCCTCCCCGCCCCCTTTTATGGGTACTGCTAGGCAAAAAAGTCTCAGGTTCCCGCACACAGGGCATGCACACACTTAAGTGGAATATATATCTGCATCTACTCAAAAAATAGAGACTTGCAGATGGTTCGTTTCTCCTGAATACAGGTTCTATGAAACACTCTCTGAAACTAGCTGCTAGCATGCAGTCCTTAGCTACATATACTGGTATCCTACTGTGCAGATCTAGAGCTGCCAATCTTCTTAAAATGCTCTTCATAAAGAGATAAATAGCAAGCAATTATAGATCAGCTAGATTAACATCAGTCATAGGAAAATATTATAAACAATTTGTGGGGATTTAGTGAGGGAACTCTTTAAAAAGCACAATTTCATTACAGAGAGTTGACTTGGATATAGGAAAGGGAGGTCTTGTGGGGTTCTCTGAAGATACTACAGCAGTGGTAAACAATGGAAGTGCTGTGAATATCACATTCTTAGTTTTAAAAATAACATCATAGTATTCCATAGCAAGTATTATTGGCTAAAAAGAGGCAAATGACATGTTTAGGGAGAAAACTGACTCAGAAACAGGAAATTTCCCCAAACAGCAATTTATCTAGATGGAATAAAAATATCTGTGAGTTATACATATGTCACAAACTTTTTGGAGCTCTCCAAATGATAAACTGAAGAATGGTGTAGTAAATTGAATTTATCATGCACTTTTACCACCTTATTTGCATTTTTCCCACTAGTCAATCACCACAGAGACTGCTTCTAATATTCCAAGTCTCTGAGCAGTTTTAAACAACTGTCATTTAAGAAAAATAAATAGCCAGGAAAAACTGACTTCTGATTTTTATAACTACATTTTTTATTTCAATTTGTCGGTTAGGTCAGCTGAATGCTCTCTGATCTTTTGGATACTGCATGCAGTGTGAGCATGTAAGTTAATTTGTAAAGGGTTTGTGATTATCCTATAGATCTGTCTCACATGGAAAAGTCAGAGATTGAAAAACACAATGATGACACAAGTGAGACTGGGTTCAGGTTATTACAAAAGGGAACAGACTTGCTAGACTAAGTGATTTTTTTCCTGACCAGCAATTCTTTGGCTTGAACAGGTATTGAAAGGTATTAAAAGGAGCCCATAATACCAGTTTTCAAAGTGTGCCAATTTCTGCTACTTCTTTTTTCCTTCTAAATTGATTAGGGCCAAGGTTATTATTTTTGATCCATGCAAAAGGTGACCTGCAAAAATAGAATAAAATTGAATTTGTCATTTTTTGTTTCTCTATGATGTATAAAGAAGGCCTAAAAACTCTATTATCCCCCCACTTCAAAAAAAGGGTTTGTTTGTTTTTCTGTTTAAGAAAAAAAGAAAAACCTAAGAAATATCAGAAATATCCCTGATTGTAGTAGAAGACTCATGTGGGTCTCAAATGTGCACTGCAAGATTTCTTCAATCCTTAATTCATGAAGGAGGGGAGTTAAATCTTTAACATAGGTATACTTTAGTCCAAAGAATTTATTATACATTGGAATTAGATAGATATTAAACAAACAAACACAAAAAGATCTTTAAATTGGCTGACTAAAATTCCCTTCCTCTCTGATATGCTCAGCGTTCAGTTTCCTATCTTTGGTGATGCTACAGGCTCACTAATTCTCTGCTCGGCCATTGAGTTCCAGTGATATGGAACTCAATATGTTTGATACTGTTGAAAAAAAGTTAAAACCAAAGATATGAAAGTTAAATATGATTTTAGCAGCATTAGCTGAACAGGGGGTCTGATCCTGAATTTAGTATAAACTGGTTTTAACAAAGACAAAGAGTATGAACTTGGCTACAAAAACACAAGGACTAATCTGACTAGAATGTTCTTAGATTAAAATAAGTCCATTTGCTTCTCTCCCTCCCTCCCCCTCCAGGAGTCTTTTTTGAAAGACTCATATTGGTTCTGAATAATGTAAAGCATTATGGGAAAGTAGAAAGAACAAAAGGTCTAGTTCAGGGAGGACTGAGGGAGATGATTTCTAAAAGAAATGGGGGGAGGGGGGAAAGATTCCTAGAATTAGGAAATACAGAGAAAAACAGAATGTGAGTGAAGGCACAGGACTGAAACTAAATAGCTGTCCATCCAGCAACTGGACTATGTAGTATGTAGCTACAAAAAAAATTTCGGAATGAAAGCCAAGGTAAGAGGTTAAAGGTTCTTCTTACACCTTATTCAAAAAAAGCTAAGGTCTGACAACTCAGTACTTTAATGAGAGGCAAAATTACTCCTCAGGACAGAGAAAGAAATTTCTGTACCTTACGGGAATTATTTAGGAAGTCAGAAGATGTCTAATAGTTCCTGAAGAGTCAAATCCAGAGGGAGAAAGCTGTATTTCTATGTTAAAGGAAAGGAAAAAACACTCCTTAAAATTTAACTATCTTCCAGGAAGTCTCCTTCATTCACATAAACTTGTTTTAACTGCGTTTTCCAGTTCTTACTAGTCACATTTATAAGATTTTACTACTAGAACACTTTTTTTTTTATAATAAACAGAAAAAAAGATAGTTGAACAGTCACAGGCAATTGCAATTTATATTAAAGACTATTTGTGTAACAAGCTAACAAGGAGATATTGGGCTTAACTATTAATCAAAAAGCATGGATTTACAAAAGTAAGGCAAACTGAACAATATTCGATTGGGTGAGCTTTTCAGTAACAAACTCCATATCAATATTTAACCTCATTTTTCAATCATAGCATTGTCTTCTAGTTAGCAGCTCCACAAAAACCAAGGCTGACTTTTAATTATGAAGCTGGATGAATTAGTTTTTAAAAAAAAATTACCAAAGAAATATTAGCAAATGGGTTTACATGCTATACATGGTGAAAGAGCTGAGACAATTAGCTTTAAACTTCAATGAAAAAAATATTTTTAATGTAAAAAGAATAACTAAAAAGTGTTCTGACAAATTGATCAGACTGTGATTACAGTCAAAAGTCCTATCTGTATTCTGACAGCTCATAGAGTTGACTTTATGGTTCTTGCAGCATGTTTTTTTCTGGGTGATCTAATAGCAATAACTGGAATTTTATAAGAATGAGTTCCTTGCTGGATGAAAAAGTTTCCTAATGGAGGTTAACTAGCAAGGAGGGAGAAGAACTATTTACAAGAAGTAGGGAGAAGCTGAGAAAAAAATGCAGCTCATATTGCATATGTATACTGACACCTGTACTCTACTATCAACAAGGTAGTTGAGGTTCAATTTCCACCAGTGCATAAAATACAGCCAGGGCTGCTGTTGTAAACTGGCATAGTGTCAGTGACTTCACACAATGTGAAATCATTAAATAGAAAAATGCAAGTATGTAATTAACACACACAGTTTGCTCCTTTTTTGTTATAAGCAGGAGCCTGTTTTTGGACTCCACTCAGTGACATTCATCGTATCTCCACTTGTGTTATCTGAAAATAATGCAGTTTGTAAACTCTTGTAGTTCATGTTCTCCCTTCCACAATTTGATCGCAGTACAAGACAAACTGAGAGCATAAATTAAAGCTGCCCCTGGGAGCCACTGACTTGCATGACAAACAGTTGCCCTGAAATTTACTCAATAAAAGTTTTATAACTGCTTTGACAGTTCATAGTTTTATGATATTTTCTTAAATGCAGCAGATGAACAGAATTTTGGTTTTAAAATAAGATATTTAAATGGTCTTTCACTAATTCTTCTTAATCAAATACACTGTACAGCAAGTCAATCTTTACTAACTGTCATTTGTAATCAGAGTCACAAAATAATCACACAATAATGTGCAGCTAATGCATTTTAATTGTTGCATCACTATGTGATGGCACTGTGTTATTTCAAGTCATCAGGTTGGTGTAAAGTCAAAATGTAACACTTTTTATACCATGAAAGGAATACAGTTAAAATACAGTGTTAGAGAGTCACCCAACATTTACCACTCTTTTAGCATTTTACAAACTTATTTTTAAGCAACATTTTTGTATGTTATTTTTGAAGTATGCTTAGCTCTCAGTTTTTTCTTGACTTTTTTCTCCTTAAGTACTTATTTCTAAGGACACTGTGACTCATGTTTTGAAAGTAAAAATAGGGTTTATTGGTAGAGTATTTAAAAACTTGTCCCTACTGAATTCTGTAAATTGGCCTTACTTCAAATTCCTCCATAGCGGTGATCTTACCAACTCTCAGAGGAAGAGCAGGAGCCGCTGGAAGAGGCTATTGAAATACACCCACAGCCACACACACATCAAATACAGGAAAAAGGGAGCAACACTTGCACACATGTACATCTTGGAAAGCTTTTCATTCCTCTGTTGAACATAGCAAGGTCTTATCAATTTGCCAATCAAACTTTATATATTAAACAAAAATTATGGACTTCCAATGACACAAACATAACAAAAACTCACCCCAAGTATGCTCAGTGATTCAAAACTACTACTAATTTTTGTAGGAATTCACCTGTTAAGTGCTGTGACAGATGTGAGATCTTAGAAGCATGAAAAGTTCAAAAGACTATTACACTGAGATGTACCAGATGCTGTGGGCACAGGGATTACTTAGGCCCAGTCTACACTGAGGGGGCGGAGGGAGGGGTAGGAGATCGATCTAAATTATGTGAATAATGTAGCTGAACTCAATGCACTTAGATCGACTTACCATGGGGTCTTCACCGCAGTGAGTCGACTGCTGCCGCTCACCTGCTGACTCCGCCTGTGCCTCTCGCGGAGGTGGTGTACTGGAGTCGATGGGAGAACGCTCAGTCTAGACGTGATAAATCGACCCCCGCAGGATCGATCGCTGCCCGTCGATCCAGTGGGTAATGTAGACATACCCTTACAAACTTTTATCTATATTTGTTATATATACACCTTTGTGAGCTAGGAATTTTATTCTAGCTTGATGGGGGCGGGTTACAAAGTTTCCCCCAGGAAACCCCAGTGGGGGTAATTACTGCAAATTCCAGAGCAGGATACAACTTCAGAGAAGTATCAGCCCCTGGAGGGAACTGTTTTTGCATATACTGGCTCGTACTGGGTCCATGAGGCCCAGCAGAAAAAGAACAGGCTTTTGTTACAAAGGCACAGGCTGAACTAAGTCAGAAATCCTAATTTTGATCCTTGAATTGACATGACACTGTAACCAAGAGGGCAAACAGTGCTGGAAGGATTGGAAGGCACCACTCAGTCTAGTTCCTCTTTGCCTTCTATCACTCTGATCTTTCCCAACATTCTTATCCTTTTTTCTCTCTTCCTCTCTTAATCATTCTCCCAAGATTACATTCTTCCCCTCTCCTAATCAAATCTATCCCTCAATCAAATCAATCCTCCAGAGTCAATTCTGCCCCTAACTCTACATCTAAATCAATTCATTTCTGCTTTGCTACTTAGTCGTCAGTCTTGCCCTCAATTAAATCGATTCACACATACTCATTTAGTTCATGAAGCTGTTTGCACTAAGCTCACATTTGGCAGGTGTTCTTCACAACCACATGGACTAAAAACTAATTATAAATTAAAGCTAAAATTCTGCAGTCTGATGGACTTCATCTGTCACTAGAAAGGCCAGTGTGCTACATTCTGCTCAGCCATGTAGCTCTAGCGATAAAACTCCCACTGAGTCTGAGAGAAAATTTTGGTTCATTGTCCCACACCTCCAAAACATCTATTAGCACCAAGAAAATGGTCAGTTTCAGGTATTTTTGGTATGCAATTTAATATAGACGACGAATCCCTGCTCACTGGTAAGGAGTTATTTTAATAATCTTTTTGCAGCCAGTGGAACTACTCATGTGAGTAACTGCCCACTAATGTAAGGAACTCACAATCTCTCTCTTTTCAAACACTTATTCTTTTACTTTTGTGCTCTGTGATTTTATTGGTTTAAATGTAAATCCAAAAATTCTAAGAACACTTTCTGATGCACCGCAAACTCCATACAGTAGTAATGTTTTCTTGGATTAAATAGAATAACTATGATTCATTTGTGTTGCCAGCTAGCGAATAGAAGCGGCTAATGGGAGTTTTGCAAGGGAGTTTAGAGGAGAAGCGTGTGTATGTGTGGGGGTAGATAAATGTAACATTCTTCAAACTAAAAGTCAAAAACATCCCCTGATAAAAATAAAATAGTAACAAAGGAACAAGATTCAACAGTAGAAAGATGATGCAGGCAGAAGTCCAGCAACAGAGTGAGGGCTATTCAGTTTATTGCACACAATGTACCATGCATGATTACCTGCCCTTTGGGCAGGTGGTGTATATGTGTATTCGGTAAAAGGACCTCCTTGCCCTCAGAGACCGTGAACGGGCTTTGGAGACCAGAGTGGATGAACTGGAGGAGGTAAGGGAGACAGAGAGGTACACAGTTGAGATTTTCTGGGACAAATTAGCAAGTTGCATGGAAACTTTTTCAAGACACCATAACAGAGGCTCAACTTACATGTATACCCCAAACTAAAAAACATAATAAGAGAACCAAACAAGTCCCACTGTGGCTAAACAAAGTAAAAGAAGCAGTGAAAGGCAAAAAGGCAGCCTTTAAAAAGTGCAAGTTAAATCCTAGTGAGGAAAATAAAAAGGAGCAAATGAAGTGTAAAAATATAATTAGGAAGGCCAAAAAAGAATTTGAACTACAGCTAGCCAAAGACTCAAAAAGGAATAGCAAAAAATTTTTTAAGTACATCAGAAGCAGGAAGCCTGCTAAACCACCAGTGGGACCACTAGACGATCAAGATGCTAAAGGAGCACTCAAGGACGATAAGGCCACTGCGGAGAAGCTAAATGAATTATTTGCATCGGTCTTCACGGCTGAGGATGCAAGGGAGATTCCCAAACCTGAACAATTCTTTTTATGTGACAAATCTGAGGAACTGTCCCAGATTGAGGTGTCATTAGAGGAGGTTTTGGAACAAATCGATAAACTAAACAGTAATAAGTCACCAGGACCAGATGGTATTCACCCAAGAGTTCTGAAGGAACTCAAATGTGAAATTGCAGAACTATTAACTGTAGTCTGTAACCTATCATTTAAATCAGCTTCTGTACCAAAATGACTGGAGGATAGCTAATATGATGCCAGTTTTTAAAAAGGGTTCCAGAGGTGATCCCAGCAATTACAGGCCAGTAAGCCTGACTTCAGTACTAGGTAAACTGGTTGAAACTATAGTAAAGAACAAAATTGTCAGACACAGATGAACATAATTTGCTGGGGAAGAGCCAACATAGTTTTTGCAAAGGGAAATCATGCCTCACCAATCTACCAGCATTCTTTGAGGGGGTCAACAAGTATGGACAAGGAGGATCCAATGGATATAGTGTACTTAGATTTTCAGAAAGCCTTGACAAGGTCTCTCACTAAAGGCTCTTAAGCAAAGTAAACTGCCATGGGATAAGAGGGAAGGTACTCTCATGGATCAGTAACTGGTTAAAAGATAGGAAACAAAGGGTAGGAATAAATGGTCAGTTTTCAGAATGGAGAGAGGTAAATAGTGGTGTCCCCCCAGAGGTCTATCCTTGGACCAGTCCTATTTAACATATTCATAAATAATCTGGAAAAAGGGGTAAAACAGTGAGGTGGCAAAATTTGCAGATGATACAAAACTATTCAAGATAGTTAAGTCCCAGGCAGACTGCAAAGAGCTACAAAAGGATCTCTCAAAACTGGGTGACTGGGCAATAAAATGACAGATGAAATTCAATGTTGATAAATGCAAAGTAATGCACACTGGAGAACATAATCCCAACTATACATATAAAATGATGAGGTCTAAATTAGCTGTTACCACTCAAGAAAGAGATCTTGGAGTCACTGTGGATAGTTCTCTGAAAACATCCACTCAATGTGCAGTGAAGGTCACAAAAGCTAACAGAATGCTAGGAATCACTAGGAAAGGGAGAGATAAGACAGAAAAAATCATATTGCCTATATATAAATCCATGGTACACTCACATCTTGAATACTGCATGCAGATGTGGTCACCCTATCTCAAAAAAAGATATATTGGAACTGGAAAAGATTCAGAGAAGAGCAACAAAAATTATTAGGAGTATGGAAGGAGAGATTAATAAAACTGGGACTTTTCAGCTTGAAAAAGAGATGACTAGGGGGATATGACTGAGGTCTATAAAATCATGACTGGTGTGGAGAAAGTAAATAAAGAAGTGTTATTTACTCCTTCTCATAACACAAGAACTAGGGGTCACCAAATGAAATTGGCAGCAGATTTAAAACAAACAAAAGGCAGTATTTCTTCATACAATGCACAATCAACCTGTGGAAGTCTTTGCCAGAGGATGTTATGAAGCCAAAGACTATAACAAGGTTAAAAAAAAAATAGATAAATTGATGGGTCCATCAATGGCAGGATGGGCAGGAATGGTGTTCCTAGCCTTTGTTTGCCAGAAACTGGGAATGAGTGTCAGGGAATGGATCACTTGATGATTACCTGTTCTTATGTTCTTAAAATGTTTAATAGGGCTACTGGAAAGTAAGGACTAAAAAATGGGCTTTGTGTTATTTCAAAATGACAATACTTTCCAGAAACAAAAAAAATTACTCCTGTACTTTTAGGTACAGGATAAGCCTTCCAATTGCTAGCCTCTGTAAAAATCACTAGTGCTTATATCCATTTTGGAAATTATGCCACTTTTACAAAGAAATGCTTCCAGCTTTCACAAAGGGTGCCAACGTTTCTGAAAAGCAAACAATGTTAAACAGATTACTTGACACCTTTTTCCAAAGTCAAATCCTTTCATGAAATCAAAAACTGGGAAGGATACTTTGAAGTGTTGCATACTTAATTGTATTAGCATTTCCAATGTTTCATGTTTTATAACTAGGATGTGAAAATCTGCTCCAGATTCAAATTTGGTAGAGATGGCCTTAAGGAATACTGGTTTTGTTATAAATTACGTACGTGTAACGACAGAATAAATGTAGGATGGCTTTTTGTCAGAAATAGCTGTTGATTTAGCTAGAACTTAATCCACAATGTACAATCACTTCTAGTATTTTGAAAAACAAACAGAAACATATAAACTCTGAAAAATAAAATCTGCAGCATGTATATAGATATACATATCTATATACACATAGATATAGACATATACTGTCTATAGATATAGATATAATCTCACACACACACCACTGCAGAAACTCTTACAAGGTTTGGTAAATACACATTAGAAAAATATAAGAGAATGTCCTTTTATTCAGTTTAGGCTACATTCCTCTGACTTAGATCATTTACATGAAAAACTCTGCCTTTTATCTGAATTTCTATTATAAAAATAAACTCATCTCCCCCATTCCATTCAGAGAAACAGAGGATTTTATGCTGTTTTTAAACTATATTCAAATTCTAAATTAACTAGCAATTTTCTATCCTAATTTCATTTTCAAATTCAATATTTCAAGTTAATTTTCAAATGTTAAGTTTTTAAGACTTGTGAGAAAGTTCCTCCTCTACCTTGGTGGGTCCTGCACTTATTGGCAGATTTGCTCACCTCAGTGATCTTCCCCACAGTCTGGGTCAACTCCTCCTGTGTCTGATTAGGAGTTGGGAGGTTTGGGGGGAAACCAGGCCCACCCTCTACTCCGGGTTCCAGCCAGGGCCCTGTGGATTGCAGCTGTCTTAGTGCCTCCTGTAACAGCTGCATGACAGCTACAACTCCCTGGGCTACTTCCCCATGGCCTTCTCCAAACACCTTCTTTATCCTCACCACAGGATCTTCCTCCTGGTGTCTGATAATGATTGTACTCCTTAGTCCTCCAGCAGCACAGCCTCTCACTCTCAGCTCCTTGTGCCTCTTACTCCCACCTCCTCACACACACACTTCCTCTCCTCTGACTCCCCCATCCCTGACTGGAGTGAGCTCCTTTTAAAACCCAGGTGCCCTGATTAGCCTGACTTGATTGGCTGCAGGTGTTCTAATCAGCCTGTCTGCCTTAATTGGTTCTAGCAGGTTCCTGATTACTCTAGTGCAGCCCCTGCTCTGGTCACTCAGGGAACAGAAAACTACTCATCCAGTGACCAGTATATTTGCCCTCTACCAGACTCCGGTACCCCACTGGCCTGGGTCTGTCACAGACTTTACTTACAGAAGCTGACAAAGAAATTCACAGTTAAAACAGAAACTCTGTACTCCACCCACCACTGAAATACGGACAGTATGGGACTGAGAGAAATTTGGATATGAGTTGTTTCGAAAATTTCCTCTCAGTGTTTGATAAAACAATAATGGTCATTATTATTATTTAAGACGTTGAGTCACAATATAACTAGGAAACTAGCAACTGTTGTTCAGAGTCTCCAAATCAGATGAGGTGTGCCCAGGACAAGGCTATGGGGTAATGAAAAAGGTGTCTCAAATTACTTTTGCAGTCTCTGATCCTGGGGCTGGAAGATGCTTTCCCTGGAACAAATATGAGCAGACTTCTTATGCTTACTACTCAAGACCCTCAGGGATCATTTTCATTGAGGAGTGTCAGAATATAGAGATGCTATGGCCATACCCCTACAATCCATGTGCCAGGAGAGGGGTAGCATAGAAGCAGCTACAGCACCTCTACGTCACCAGAAGATTCTCTTTATGCGGAGGGAATGTTCATGGGGCTATTCAGGATGGGATTACAGCTTCTGCAAGCATGGGAGACACATATCCCTTTAGGTCTTTTATGCATTTATGGTCTTAACTTACTATTAATTTTTAATTCTTTCACAGACTAATCAGAAAGTATTGTATTTGTTTTAGGAAAATATGTATATTTGGTGTTACTGTTTTTAATCTACAACTGCAGGAGAACATATATACATTTTTTAATTTTACAGAATAAAATATACAGACCTTGATTCCTATCCACATTGGTTTTATGCTGGCATAACTCCATTCACATCAATAGTTGCCCCCGATATACACCCGTGTGACTGAAATCAGAATCAAGTACATGCTATCGTATATTAAAATTTGTTCTATTTAAAGTTTTCTAAACTACAACATATCTTAAAGAAAGATTTTAATCCAAAATTGAATCAAGGTTATTCTGTATGGGTTTCCTTCTGCCTTTTTTCAGGTAGGGGGAGTGTATTTATGTTGTGCAGACTTTGAGGAGATGTAAGAAAAAATCCCAACTGTACTGTTAATCACCTTAAAGAGAACAAAGAAGTGTAAAGTACTTTCATAAGAATCATTAAGTGATCTTTGCTATCCTGAAGGCAAAACACTACCACTTCATTGGAAGTATAAATCACCAACAGACTTCCAGGCAAATGTTATTACGGCTTATGCTGAATGATTAAATTGGTCCACTGGGAGTCATTCATGACCGTGGGAGTCCTACCCTCATAACTATTATGGGTGCGTATAACTGGTCCCTGTTAGCACTTCATTATAGATTTTTTAGTAATATTACTGTGAAAATTAATTAAAAAGTTGCAAGCTTCCCTGCTATGATGAGGTTTCCATGCGTCACAATTAAATAAAAGGTACAAAGTCCAATAGGATTACATTCATTTTGGCACATTCTGATTCAGCTGAAACAGCAGAAGTCCAGAGGAGCTCCACGGAGATCAGAATCTAACCCATTCAATTCTTTGGGGGAAAAGAATCCCTAAATTATCTTCCTTCCTTCCTGTTCATGAGCAGCTCAGACAACTAGAACAGGTGAATATGTGACAGCTTTTCAAAAACATTATGTTCTAATTGTCCTGTTTGTTGGCTGAACTGCTACACACTAATCCCAAAAGAGTAACTCACAAGCATCCAGTTTTTTTCATCATTGTAACAACGACCAAAATGGGAAATCTGAGACAAGGAAAAGAAAGTGCAACCATATTAGTGAAAGAATATCAAAAGTCCTTCGTTTAGCCTAGGTTTCATTGATAAGGATCAACCCATATTCCCTCCGTCCTACAGGAACCAAAATTCATGATGCCAACCACTTATCAAACTGTTTAAGTCCCTACATTGCCTGAATGTGACTGCCTTTGACTCACAGAAATTATAGATGGAAACCAAAGAGGGAACATAAATCAAGGAGGAACTACAACTTAAGTTGTGAATAAAATGTTTGCAGTATTGCTAGATGCTGCTTTATAGAAATACAGAAAAACATGAATATAGAATCTAGATTCTAGGACTGGAAGGGACCTCGAGAAGACATCGAGTCCAGTCCCCTGCCCTCATGGCAGGACCAAATACTGTCTAGACCATCCCTGATAGACATTTATCTAACCTACTCTTAAATACCTCCAGAGATGGAGATTCCACAACCTCCCTAGGCAATTTATTCCAGTGTTTAATCACCCTGACAGTTAGGAACTTTTTCCTAATGTCCAACCTAAATCTCCCTTGCTTCAGTTTAAGACCATTGCTTCTAGTTCTATCCTTAGAGGCTAAGATGAACAAGTTTTCTCCCTCCTCCTTATGACACCCTTTTAGATACCTGAAAACTGCTATCATGTCCCCTCTCAGTCTTCTCTCTTCCAAGCTAAACAAACCCAATTCTTTCAGCCTTCCTTCATAGGTCATGTTCTCTAGACCTTTAATCATTTGTGTTGATCTTCTCTGGACCCTCTCCAATTTCTCCATATCTTTCTAGAAATGCGGTGCCCAGAACTGGACACAATATTCCAGTTGAGGCCTAACCAGCACAGAGTAGAGCAGAAGAATGACTTCTCATGTCTTGCTCACAACAACCTGTTAATGCATCCCAGAATCATGTTTGCTTTTTTTGCAACAGCATCACACTGTTGACTCATACTTAGCTTGTGGTCCACTATAACCCCTAGATCCCTTTCTGCCGTACTCCTTCCTAGACAGTCTCTTCCCATTCTGTATGTGTGAAACTGATTGTTCCTTCCTAATGGAGCACTTTGCATTTGTCTTTATTAAACTTCATCCTGTTTACCTCAGACCATTTCTCCAATTTGTCCAGATCATTCTGAGTTATGACCCTATACTCCAAAGAACTTGCAATCCTTCCCAGTTTGGTATTATCTGCATACTTAATAAGAGTACTTTCTATGCCAATATCTATGTAGCATCAAGTGATCCCTCCTGACATTATATCAATTACATCACCAAAGAGCTGTCAATTCCTCACCATCATGTCTCTGCTTAAAATGTCATTCCTGAAATGACAGATGACTTTCCTCTGGAAAAGATTTACAACTAAAGAATGCGACACTTCAGGCCAGATCAAAACTGGTGTCAAGTGGAGTAGCACCATTAAAATCAATGCAGCTATGCTGATTTACACCAGCTGAGGATCTGGTCCAATGGGTATACTCACATAGCTCACCTCCTACCTTAGGCAACTTGTTGTCTATATGTTTGTCCTACACAGTCAAATCAGCACCTGTGTTAATGATCAACCTCTGTGGATAGGAAGGAACATTATGTCCCTGTTTACCTGGGTTTTTGTTTGTTTTAAGACAGACACTGGGCAGCAGGGGAAGAAAATTCACTGCTTGGGTAGAAAACATCCTCTGGCTGTTGTTAAAGCTCTCCCTTTTTTTGAGTGGGGGAAGTGTTTGTTTGGTATTTTCTAAGGTTTTCTGAATATAGTGTCTAAAGTATTAAGGTCGGAAACTCCTCCTTTTGTAGCCTTTATGAATTCTGTGTGTTTTAACCAGAGGTGAAAGTAAGTCGGTATGGCCTGGTACGGAGTACCAGTTAAAAAAGGTGCAGTAGTGTACCGGCAAATAAATGGAGCATTAGTACCGGCTTACTTTCACCTCTTTTGGTTGCATAACAAAAAGTTCAAACTCAAAGCTAATAAAAGCTTGGAAAGGGAAAACTCTCTGTCACATTTGTTTGTTGTTTCTCTCCCTCTCCTCCTGCAGCCAGGCTGCCCGAGGCAGCTCCGTGTTTCCCCAGCACTCCCACTCAGCAGGGGCTGCAGAGGCTCCCCTCTAGCTTGTAGCAGGGAGGAGGGGGACTGGCTGAGGGAGAAGCCTCACCAAGTAGCCTGCTGCCTGCATAAGAACAGTTTAAATTTAGCTGTTCACTCCAGGGTCTGTACCGGGATTAGGGGCTGCTTCTGGCATCCTTGTGACACCAAGGCAGGGGCAGAATACAATAGGCATTTGAATGCACAGCTTAAATCCAGAGCTAATAAAAGCCAGTGGAAGGGGAAAACTAACTGTCACATCCGTTTCTCTCCTCCTTCCTCCTCCAGCCAGGCTGCAGATGTGGCTAGGCTCCGCATTTCCCCGACCCCTCACAAACAGCAGGGGCTGCAGCGGCTCCCCTGTAGCTTGTAGCAGGGGGACTGGCTGAGGGAGAAGCCTGCCCAGGTAGCCTGCTGCTTGCATAGGAACAGTTTAAACTTAGTTGTTCACTCCACGGTCTGAACCGGGATTAGGGGCTGTTTCTGGCATCCTCGTTAATTTCACTCACGGTTGTTGGGGTCAGGGCTGTGACCAAAACCGGGGCAGTTCTCTTCTATCTATGATAGATTTGAACTTGGAAATGGTTCCTGATTTTGATTGTATTTTTTGTGTATTATATTATTGAAGATCGCCTCATCCAGGGGGCAGAAAAGAACCAAGGCTAGCATCGACTCTCAGAGCATTGCGCTGTGGGTAGCTATCCCACAGTTCCCGCAGTCTCCGCAGCCCATTGAATTCTGGGTTGAGATCCCAATGCCTGATGGGGCAAAAACAGTGTTGCAGTTGGTTCTGGGTACATGTCGTCAGGCCCCCCTCTCCCTCCTTCCCTCCCTGAAAGCAACGGCAGACAATAGTTTCGTGCCTTTTTTCCTGGGTTACCTAAGCAGACGCCATACCATGGCAAGCATGGATCCCGCTCAGCTCACCATCACCATATGTCTCCTGGGTGCTGGCAGACATGGGACTGCATTGCTACACAGCAGCAGCTCATTGTATTTTAGCAGCAGATGCTGCATTACAATTGGTAGCCATCGTCATCGTACTCCTGGGTGCTCTTTTAGCCGACCTCAGTGAGGTCGGTCGGGGTGCCTGGGCAGATATGGGAGTGACTCAGTCAGGTCATTCCCATCTTCTGCCAAGCACCCAGGAGATGACGATGGCTAACAGTCGCACTGCACTGTCTTCTGGCGAGCAGCCAGGAGATGATGATGGCTAGCAATCGTAATGTGGCATCTTCCAAGTACCCATGAGATGACGATGGCTAGTGGTTGCACTGCACCGTCTGCTGCCAGCCTAAGATGTAAAAGATAAATGGAGTGGATCAAAACAAGAAATTGACCAGGCAATGTGCACATCATGCTGATGAGCTCTGCATGGTCACCTGTGCTGATCAGCTCGTCATGCTGTCCAAACAGGAAATGAAATTCAGAAGTTCGCAGGCCTTTTCCTGTCTACCTGGCCAGTGCATCTGAGTTGAGAGCGCTGTCCAGAGCGGTCACAATGGAGCACTCTGGGGTTGGTTTGGTTTTACTGGATTTTTTACACTCCTGAGTGACAGTTATATCGACCTGTTTTCCTAGTGTAGACCAGGCCTGAGAGAGGGGTGTTAGGGGAATTTTATAATGTAGTTATTGCTTTTCTGTTTTTCTTTGCTAGACAGCAAAATCCTTTTCTTCCACTCTCTCCCTTTAGGCTGCATTGCCTAATCGCTCAAAAGCTTCTTTGTAAAAGGACTGCTGCTGCCACTACATTCTAGCCCCTGCAGGGGTGGGTGCAGATCTGCTGGTTCGGGAAACCCAAAATACTGGGATTTTAAATTTTAGGAAGGAATTATCCAAACATTTCACAGATTTTAAAAATTAAAACAGACATGGAAATCTCAACCAGTTTACTAGCTGAGATACTAACGTGATACTAATGTACTCGCACTGAACTGATCAGCTCTGCAGTACTTTTCATTTGTATGACCTGTGTAGTATTTCTTTTAAAAAAGGAAAACAGGATTTATAGTTGCTCTTATACTACATAACACTCATACCCCGTCTTACTTTCCAAATCATCATCAGAATGGATTAAAAATTCTAAGAAGTTACAGAAACAAAAGGGGAAAAATGTTTCTTATTGTTTTAAACATTAACATTTAATGTTTTAAAAACAACTTAAATTTTTTTCAATTCATCCTGTTACTAAGTAACTGTAGTAAAGATAGCTTTCTGAAGTATTTTTCTTATTCATGTTTTAAAAAGTTGATACTAATTGCAACTTTTTCTACTAAAAATAACAGATGCCCTCCAGATGTATTTTAGTCTTTCTTACTTTCCAAACTAAATCTGACATGTTATCTGCAATAAGGTAAAATGAGGAACTGATGCCAATTACATCTTACATTACAGAAATACTATTCTTAGGCAATGTTAAAATTATTCTGTTATTTGGCCAATGTTTGTTCCATAAATCCTAATATAGAAAATGCTCAAAATAAATAAATAAAATGCTTTCAAAATCCAGAATACCACTTTGCTATAAAAAAGTTTTGCAAAACTTCCTTGCCCATTCACTCAGACAGGTGATTATTTTCCCCACAAGCCAGAAAAATATCATTAGTTCACTGCATTATCACCACCATTGCAAAGGTGACAAGGATATTTTAAAATTTTTATGTGTGGGCTAGTAAGACTGACTGTTTTGCAAGCCTGCAGTAATGAAAAAATAAAACCATTTTATAACAAGAGTCCTGAAATAGCAGTTCCTTTCCCTTTTGCTTAATGCTGCTCTAATTGTCATTAGACAATGATATAGGGCTTGACCCAAACTCAGCTGAGTTTCCAATTGCCTTTAATGGACTTTGTAGGAGGACCTTAATTATTTATGTTTGTTCCCATAGGAGCAAGTTTATTTTACAATTTTTGCTTTACAGCTAAAAAGTGTATCACTTGTAATTATTTGGAGAACTTACTTTGACATATAATTCATGCTTGTGCAAAAATAATGGGCATATATATATATATTGGCTTGAGCTGAATCCATGTTGTAAACTTAAAAAAAATTATTAAGTATATCTGTGTAAAATATTCTACATATTTGAACTGGACGATAATAGACAGAGAACTGGAATGACTCCTAGCATCAAAACTAGACTTAATGCAATACCCAAGTTGGTCTTGTTTAGTGCTTTTTTTTTTTGGATTTTTTAATAAACAACCATGACTTTTCAGTGAAGCCTTTTGGATTAAAGACTATCCCTCTGACAAAACTAAGCAGCTCCTTTCCATTTCTTTTCTTGCTGTTTTTAAAACAACTAGAGATTTCATAAGAGTCACAGAGTTTAAAGCCAGAATGGAACATTAGTTCATCTAGTTTGAACTTCTGCATATCTCAAGGGCTTACCTGGTTACCCATTTTACCCAGTTATCCCTGTACGGAGTCCAATAACTTGTGTTTGCCTAAAGCATAGTTCCAGAAAGGCGTCCATTCTTGATCTGGAGATATCAAGAAGCAAGAATCCACCACTTTCCTTGGTGGTTTCTTCCAATGGTTCATCACCCAGACTGTTAAAAATTTGAGCCCTATTTCCAATTTGAATTTTTCTTGCTTCGGTTTCCAGTTACTGGTTCTTGTTTTGTCTTTCTCTGCTAGATTAAAAAACCCTTTAGTTCCCAGTATTTTCTCCCCGGGAAAGTACTTCTACACTGTAATCAAGTCACCTCTCAATCTTCTTTTTGATAAACTAAATGGATTATTCTTATGATAAACTAATCCAGTGGCTCTAAACCTTTCCAGAGTACCGTACCCCTTTCAGGAGTGTGATTTGTCTTGCGGTCAAATTTCACCTCACTTAAAAACTACTTGCTTATAAAATTAGACATAAAAATACAAAAAAGTGTCACAGCCCACTATTACTGAAAAATTGCTTACCTTTCGTTTTTAACCATGTAATTATAAAAAGAAATCAATTGGAATATAAATATTGTACTTTGCATTTCAGTGTATAGTATATAGAGCAGAATAAACAAGTCATTGTCTGTATGAAATTTTAGTTTGTACTGACTTCGCTAGTGCTTTTTATATAACCAGTTGTAAAACTAGGCAAATATCTAAATAAACTGAAGATTTCAGAGTAGAAGCCGTCTTAGTCTGTATCTGCAAAAAGAACAGGAGTACTTGTGGCACCTTAGAGACTAACAAATTTATTTGAGCATAAGCTTTTGTGGGCTACAGCCCACTTGGTCTATGTGTCCAATGAAGTGGGCTGTAGATAAACTGAAGTATTTCTTGAAAGACTTCTGTGTACCCCCAAGGACATGCGTACCCCTGGTTGAGAACCACTGAACTGAACTAAACTTCTCACTGTAAAACATTTTCTCCAGCCTTTGAATCATTTGTGTGGCATTTTCGCTGCATTCTCTCCAAATTTTCAACATCCTTTAAAAAATATGAAGACCAGAACTGTACGCATTATTGTAGTATCAGTTATCAATGACATATACAGAGATAAAATCATCTCTCCACTCCTACTCACCACTCCTCTGCTAATATAGCCAAAAACTGCACTAGCCTTTTTTGCCACAGCATCACACTGGGAGCTCATCTGGGGTCATATCCTTAGCTGGAGTAAATTGTCATGGCTCTATTAACTTCAAAGGAGCTATGACAATCTTCACAAATTAAGAACATGGTCCACACAGTGTATTTTTAAAACAAAAACTTAACTCCAACTACCAGTTCAAGAGTTTTAAAACTTGTCAACATTTTCTCTCAAGATAGTAGGAAATCATAGCTCTTTGGGGCAGGAACTATCTGTTCTTTGTACTGTGATCCTTCTCCTTAACGAGGGCTCCTAGGAATTATGATAATAAGACAAATACTAAATGATAACTGTTGTTATAATGTATATTAGAGGTAGGGGTCCACTCACCGCTGGAGCGCCTCCTTCTGGTTGCTCTGGGGATTAGCTGGTTCCAGTTCTTATGCCCTCTCCTGTCAGTTCCTTGGCCTGTGGTGTCCCTCTATCTCTGGGACTCGGGGTGCTTCTTCTTTGTGACTAAGGTCTTTGGCCAGGTCACTATAGTCTTCCCCTTCCAGGGCAACAAAGTCTCTCTGGACAACCATCCTAGGCAGTCTGCACTCCACTCACTGGTCTGTGCCACTTCCCCTGTGGCGGGAACGTGGGCTTGCTCATTACTCTGGGTTCCAGCCGAGGGACCCTTCAGCACACAGGCAAGGTCTGTTCAGTCCCCAACCTTGCTGCTCATTCCCTGGGCTGCTTCCTACTGGCCTCCCACAGGCCTTCTTCTTTACCCTTCTCTCTTCAGGGTACAACCTTCCCTCAGGGCTAATATCCCACTCCTCTCTCTCTATTGCATAGAAGATGGCTGCAGACTTCCTCACTACAGCCCTTTGTGTTTATCCTAGCCCCCATCTGCTCAGGTGACCTTCATCCTCCAATCAGGGGTTGCTCTTCCAGCCTAATCCCATAATGTGGGACCTATCACACTAACTGGCCCTTTCTGAGCTTCCTTTGCTCTTTCAGGGCTGGTGTGGGGTGCACACTCCACCACAAGAGATTCCTAAATTTGTTGGTCTGTTCTTAGAAACAGGAAGTTGTTCAAGAAACACTTAAAATAATAAAGGGAAGGGTGAGGTAAGAACAGCAGAGGTGAATGTGAGAAAAACAAACACAAGGCAAAGTGGGGGCAGTGAGAGTTCGAAGGAGAGAAAACAGGGATTTGGAAAAGAACGGAGTAAGAAAGGAATGGGGAACAGTCTTGAAGTGAAGAGAAAGAAAAAGGAGACCATGAAAAGAAAGAAAATGGGTGAGAGCAGATGATGGCACAGCGAAGTCTTCAGTCCCTTCCACCGTATTTCTTGGATAGAGTGTTAATGCTCTAGGTTTTCAGAAGTGCAGAGTATTCGGTGCAAACATGTATGAGTGGAAAAAGACACTGGGTCCCACTCTCCCTTTGCTGCCGCTAGTAGTGAGGGAAGGACCGGCGCTTCCATTTAGGCGGCCTAGGCAATCACCTAGGGCGCCAGGATTATTGGTGAGCGGCATTTTGAGAGGGCGGCAGGTGGCTCTGCTGGAGCTGCCGCAGTCGTGCCTGCGGACGGTCGGCTGCTCACGCGGCTCCAGTGGACCACCCGCAGGCACGACTGCGGCAGCTCCACTGGAGCCGCAGGACCAGCGTGCGGGGTGGCGAAACTGCCGTGCGCCTAGGGTGCTAAAACCCCTAGCGCCGGTCCTGAGTGAGGGAAAGGACGGCCCCTCAAGGAACTGTCAGGAGAGGTGATCCTTCCAACGAAGAGACTCTCAGATAGTGCCCTTGCCTTTCAAATATGATGTGGGAAGTGGAACATCTTACAAGATTCAGTTATTATGCTCTGTGCCTGTTACTTCTGGCATGGTTCTCTGGGGTCAGGCTGACAATGGCCATGTGTAATATCACTAGGCTGCAGCAGTGAGGAACCAAGTGCCAAACACCTCCCCCACAGTAATATTCCTATTCATTATTCGAATCCCTCAGACCATGCTGCTTCCCCCAGCCCCTATTGGCCTGGAACGGTGAACCACGGCCAATGGGAGCCGCGATCAGCCGAACATGCGGACGTGGCAGGTAAACAAACTGGGCCGGTTTACCCTAGCGGGCTACAGGCCAAAGGTTGTCGATCCCTGTTCTAATGGATATCAAAAAGCAGTGCTCAGATACATTACTACTCTGAATAATTCAAACATGTTTATAAAGAATATTTTATATTTCAGCTATTTTGGTTTTAAAACGCATCTGAATGATTTTAGCTTGCTGATATTTCTATGAAAAATCAACTGGGGAAGCAGTTGCCAATCATTTCATGTGTGGTCCCTGGTTCTTGGCATTACAGTTCATTACTATATTACAGACATGTTAACTTAGGGGTAGGCAACCTATGGCACCATGTGTCGTGGGCGGCACATGAGCTGATTTTCAGTGGCACTCACACTGCCTGGGTCCTGGCCACCGGTCCTGGGGGGGCTCTGCATTTTAATTTAATTTTAAATGAAGCTTCTTAAACATTTAAAAAACCTTATTTACTTTACATACAACAATAGTTTAGTTATATATTATAGACTTATAGAAAAAGACCTTCTAAAAATGTTAGAATGTATTACTGGCACGTGAAACCTCAAATTAGCATGAATAAATGAAGACTCGGCACACCACTTCCGAAAGGTTACCGACCCCCGTGTTAACTCTTGCGAATTGATTGGGACAGTCGCGATTTCTGAGTAAACTTAAGCCTCACTCACGACCTTGCGCTAGAACTCTCAAATATCAGGATTTTTTTTCAACCCTGGCACAAATGTATTTCCATACAGGAGTTATCCCACCCTAAACAAGGGAATGTGTTAATTTCAAAGTACTTTGAATGAAAATGAAAATGAATTTATATATCAGATTAACAAACTACCAAACTAACAAGAAACAAAGTGGCTACACGCCAGCAGGAAAGAGAAACTTCATCTAAAATAAAAGGGTGGGGGAGGGTCAACCTTCAAATAAGCAACTGAATCAATTGAAAAAATTTCCTGACATTTGAGAATTCTAAAAGGGAGGCTTACTTTTACTTCGGGCTAGTCTACAGTGGCAACGCTAATGCGCTGCCGTGTCAGCACTTGAACTTGCCTTGTGTGGTCGCAGCGCTAGCGCAGCGCTAGGAGAGAGCTCTCCTAGAGCTCTAAAAAACCACCTCCACGAGGGGCGTGGCTCCCAGTGCTGGGGCACTGTTTACACTGACGCTTTACAGCACTGCAACTTGCTGTGCTCAGGGGGGTGTTTTTTCACACCCGAGTGAGAAAGTTGCAGTGCTGTTAATTGGCAGTGTAGACAAACCCTTAGAAATCCTATCAGCTACTCCAGGTATGGCTGGGGCCCCAGCTGTCAATCCCGAGTGGTTGCTCCCATGCCAGCTTGGGAAGAGGGAGAGGGGACCCCACTGCAGCCCCCCCAAAGGCCTGTAGAGAGTGAAGAACCCTAAGGAGCAGAGGTGAAGCTGAGTGCTTCAGGGGGCCTAAAGTGAGAAGGGTAAGGGCTGATTGGGTGGGGGGCTGTATTGATGATGGGTTCTGAGCAGATGGGGTAAGTGCTTGGAGGGTGAACTGAGGGTGGTGGGGGATCTGACTCATGACTTTTTATCTCCTGAAGTTGGCAATACTGACATTATTACATCACATCCAAAGATTCTAGAACAGGACCTAAGAATAGGATTATAGAAAAGAGTGATCCACCTGGGGGAAGGAAATGAAAATCATACTGTGGATAAATATAACAATATTTCAACAAAGATTTTTATTCCAGCTTATTCTTGAATTATCTGCAAACCAAAGAAGAGTCGCTCATTATATTTTACCCATTTAACCCAATCTCAAAAATGTATTTTTCTTTATTGGTTATGGAGCCCGTTCTTTGTTAATAGAATTTAAGAGACACCTGCTGCAACACAGGAATGACTAAACGTCTGAAGTGTTCAGTTTTAAACATAAGAGTGCATGTTAGTTCGTTGTTACCAAGGAAACAGGATCACTGCTATAATGACCCAAAACTGTAACTGGTTGCATGTTCTATTTTTGAGAAAAATTTTAACCTATTCCTAGACTGCTAGAAAATAAGCATGTTACAGTGATAATCTGTATGGGTTAGAAAACATCCTTCCTGCCAGAGGCAGGGATACTTCTGTGTTCATTTGCTGGCAATAGGGGAGTAGGATAAAAAAAGAGAAACAAGTTTTGCCAGTAATGACAACCATTCATTTCTCCTGAATGATCTGTCTTTCATTAATAATCCCCTTTATTACTGGGAGGGAAAGCTGGAAAACAAACATGTTACAATGCCTGGGGTCACAACCAACATAACACATACACAAAAAGCAATTAATTATGGTATATAACTAAACACAACCCAGCATAGGCCTGATTTTTCTTAAGTAGGAGTGTAAATGTGTCAGGTGACAGCATAGCTACATTGCACAAACTGATGGGTAAGCGTTGTTAAGCAGCAACCTACCCAAAATGTCATTAAAACAGCATTGCACATTATTAGAGCGGGAAGAGAGGAAGCAAGCTTAGGTGCATTGATGGTTGCTTATTTTCATGATAGGCAAACTGGCATTCTCACTTTCCCATAGGACACATTCCATGATTTGAAAATGTGGGAGAGGGAACAAAATCTAAAAGACACTCTGGAGGCAAAAACAGTACACTTAATACAAAGTTTTAAGCTGACACTTGAGGAGCACTGTAGGGAGTCTGTTGTAATATTGAATATCATTTCTTGTTTTCACTGTATTTCCAGTTCATCTTGGGGATTTAGATGCACATCTGTTTATAGTGAAAAAAGAGAGCTGCATACGCAGTGCATTTTGTATGTTTGACTTAAGCCCTTATCGTTAATCTTCTTGCTTTAAATTTTTGCCCCAAAGACCTCAAATTAAAGCATTCTCTAGAGCACTGCTGGTATATATTTGTAAGTACAAGTGCCACACACTTTTCTTGCTGCATGTCAATAAATGTATATACATAATGTCAGCATTGCCTGATTTGATTTGATTTTTCTCCTTATACAAGACTAAGCAAGCATTTCTACTTTACTCAAATGGCAACTGTAAAAGCTGGTAAGTTCTCAAGTATTCTCAACTCTGGCTGGATAGTATTCAAGTACTGTATGCACTAAATTATTCCCTTCATGAGCCCTGCAAAGGTAGCTCTGCATACAGAGAAGCTTGATAGAATCTACTTGATGGGAATGTATTAATAAATATCCATGATTTAGCTATCTGTGAGGATTGTTGAACAATTCATAGCAATTAACTCTGCAGAGCTAAATCTTATTGTAGTTATTTAGATGCTAATCTAGTTTAAGAGTCCGACTGCTTGAGTGAAATGGATTTTTGCTTTAAACAATATTTAATATAAATGTGAGAGTCTATAATACAAAGAAAATCTTCAGTATTACACATTTATTTCATGACATGCCAGTTTGATAGAATACCATCAAGAGTAAGCAACACTGACCCAGGCGTGTTCTTTGAGGTATCTCGGACCTGAAACTGTGACAAGGTTAGGTGTTTCATTAGGGCTAGATCAGAGGGATACATTCTGAATATGAAAAAAATCAAAAGCAGAACACAGCAAAAATGGTTTGAATATATTTATCCTGGACGCTAAAATACTTCAGCACAAAAATGCCTAAGAATATTGCATATGTTTAAAAGGAAGTATGGATTAGCTTCAAAACACTTTGGCTGTATTCTCCATTAGTGAACTGTACACTACAAAAGTTGTTACACTGTAATGTTGAGAGGGAGGAGGCGGCCTCTCTTGGAGGTGGGTTTTTAAAGCACTGGGAGAGCTCTCTTCCAGCGCTGTGCCATGACCACACAAGGCACGTTAAAGCACTGCCAGTGTAGACTAGCCCTTAAGTTTTCTCCCAGAAGTTTTAATTCCCTCTATAACCAGGAAAACATATCTGGCATGACATGTTTATATGATTACTGCACATAGTTCAGGTGCGGTATTCAATACACAGTTTTAAACAGACAACTTTTTGGAAGCTTCTGAAAACAGATAAAAAAGCTTAGAGAATTCTTTTAGAAAAGTGTGAACTCTAAACTATGGAAACTGGGGCTTCCTGTGATGTCTCAGAGCATGTCTTCACTGGCCATGTTAAAGTGCTGCCGCGGCAGCGCTTTAACGTGGCTTGCGTAGTCGTGGTGCAGCACTGGGAGAGCGATCTCCCAGCGCTGTAAAAAACCCACCTCCGTGACGGGAATAGCTCCCAGCGCTGGTACTTCACATCCCTGAGCAAGAAAGTTGCAGTGCTGTAAAGTGCCAGTGTAGACAAGCCCTGCTCTATCCCTGGCAGAACCAGAAAATAAAATAATTTGGACACAAAAATTAAAAAATACAGTTAGAGACAGTGACTAATTCTGCACTAAGATGCCCTGGTTGAGAGTTCTCATGAGAGAGTTGACAGGTAAAGTGGAGAACAATCTGCTGTACTGATAGCAATCAAGGAATCCAAAATAATATAATTAAGGCCCTGATCCAGCACTGAGAATCATGAGGTTCCACATGGGCACAAGAGCTGCCTGTGCACTTCTCCGCGAAGGATTTGGGCCTTCATCATTCCTGAAGGGTGACAAAATATATTTTTTCATCTGATTCTAAAATAAAAATGAAATCTAAAAATGAATTTTGATCTTACAGACATGATTCATCAACACTAAACCTGCTTTTGTATCAATCCACCCAAAACAGAAAAGAGTTAACTTGATATACACATTTCAAAATTCCTGTGGAAGAAGCCAAGAAAAAAATAAATTATTACAGCTCTTGAAAAAATAGATGTATAGCCTTTCCATATTCATGGTTATATCAAATTTTATGATGTATTGGAGCAAAGATAAGATCAAATGGCTACATGACTAATATCACTAAGAACTATGATTTTTTGGTCAAGCAAATCAGAAGTAGTTCACGGGGAAATGATCCATGGATTTCTAGAGTTCAAAATATGGGAACATATGAAAAAGAGACTAGTACTTCCAAGGGATATTTCAAAACTAATTATCATTTGCAAAATCTTAGAATGTTACACCTGATTTATCAAAATATATAAGAAAAAAATGTATTTAAGAAACTTATTTGACAACATTGAGCTAAAGTACAATAAAAGTTACGATAGGGATTTTGTATCTTCCTACAGTTAGTTTAAAAAAACATAAGAATTAGAGAATTGAACTAGATTTTTCTTCAGGAGAGGACTATGTAAGATAGATAATCAGATCTCTGTTAAAAAATATTAAAAAATCAGTACATTATATGCGCTATTTTCCCTTACAAAACAGCAGGGCAATATTGACAATATGAGGTTAGGTGTGGGGACTGAACCAGTAAAATCTCTTCAGAGAACTGGAATGACTATGAACACCACAGGTTCCCCTTCATGAAGAGAATATGGACAGAAAATTTTGATTAGATATTTTCGCACACCAGTTTTACCAAACGACAGAGACACAAAGTTCTCAGCAAAATGCTATACTAGATGCCTTATGGGATTGTTCCAATCTGAAAGGCTTCTGGTCTGATGAAAGGATTATTTAACAGATACACAACCTAAATTCTGCTTACTAAAGTCTAAGGGAAATACCCTGATTTGCTGAAACTAAACAAAGAGAAATACCCATTTAGATCTCTTGCTACAATAAATGTATATCATTACTCTAGTCTCAATCCTGGGAAACAAACTGAGTGTGTGGGCAGACCCCTGAACCTGCATAGAGACAGTTTAACTTCAGTGGAGCTCTACACCGATGCATGGGGACCACCCACATAGTTTTCTGTATAGGACTGGAGCCCACGACTGCAAAAACAAACATCAGCTACAGAAATGAAGTTGACTGGAATGAAAAAATTAAGAGAAATGGAAAAACTTGCTGCCCTCCCCCCCCTTTTAAATATTAACTGAACTATCTGAGGAAAAACAGAAGACCAAGTGAGATGAACTTATAAAAAATATCACCGGTAAAACTGTAAACAACAATACACATATTCACTATAAGTTGTAGTTTATCTTGTTCAAATCCTGCTGTAATCTTTTTATATTTGTTACCCTTTACTAACACACATGCAAAAATCTGTCAATAACGTTGTTCGTCTCTGATAAAATATTACTGACAATGGACATTATTTTTCCTGATTAAAAATTACCATTATGAGCTCTAGTTAGTAATACTTTGACCCCATCAACTTCTGCAACTCAGCACCTTTTGCACTGTATTCAGACTCAGCAGACATTTCCAGTATAATGGCTCTTTGGAATGTATCTTCATCAATGTCTATTGTATAAAGACTGTGAATGCCATTGATATTAATAACACTGTACGGAGTTGACAAGCCCCAAAATGCCAATTTATGGGGAAGAAATCTCTATGGCTGCAATGAGTATTTAGATACACTCACTCGGTACTGTTACTGAAGGAATACGAAATTGTTCATAGTCATACCGTAACATCATAAAGAAAAAAAAATACAGACACAAGAGACAATACCTAAAGTTCCCTGAAATGCTTATGGAGTACAGTAATCTGAGGAAAAGACACCACTCAGTTATGGATGGCTTTGATTCACACTGGAGTCAGTTATTGATACCTTTGAGTCTACAATAGATTCAGTTATTGATGGCTCTGGATTGAAATGGGAATTTCATTAACTTTCTTCAGGGTCCTGCATGCATAGTGGAATGAACAATTTTATATTCAGATTATGGAGGCAACCATCTGGGTAGCTGATCTATGCCTTATCCTGGGTCAATCCACAAAGTGTAGGCATTATTTAAACTGAAGAGCTTTAAAAAGAAAACCTCTCTAAAAGCTGCAGGATAAGGAAAACAGATATTGAAAGCATAAAGTCCTCAATCAAATAGGAGCCAATAAACACCTTGACTACAGGACAAGTTTGATATTTAATGTGGGGGGGAAAGAGGGAGGGTGAGTCAAAGATTTTGAATCCCAACAAATGAGCTCTGGCAAGGATTCATGTCTGCATCTTATGGTTAATCTATATTTGGGCTGCTGTTAATATATGCTGTACGGCAGGGTTCAAAGTTTTAATCACTTGATGAAGAATGTGCCAAGCTGTAGGGAAAGAGGGAGAACTCATTAGTTTGAGCCCAACACTTCCCTTAGGCACCTCTGTGGAGGATACATACATGCAGAGCTTCCTAATTTGCTACTCTGGAGAAACTGAGCTTGTTGCTCAACAGGTTAGCTTGTTATCTGCAAAGTCAAGAACTACAACCTTGTGCAGATTCTTCATTGTTAATAACTAAAGGCTTACTGCATAGATAGTGAAACTTCCAGTTTTAGAAAACCAAAAATAATACTAATATTTCTAATAATATTGCTAGCCAGGGTTCAAGAACCAATCTTTAGAACTATTTCTTACTGCTTTCTTCACAATATACCAAGTCGTCTTCTCCACATTAAATGCCCTCGGTCTCTTTTCCTGTTTGATCTCCCTTCTGTCATGTCCTTTTTTGTTCCTCCTCTCATGTTTTCTGTCCTCTACATTCATTCACCTGTATAATCTTCCTTTCACATTCACAAGCATGTTCACCTACTTATAACCGAGACAAACAGGTTCAATACATTTGTCATTCCCTCCATTGCCTCTGTCTCCAAGATTTAAGTTCCTTCATAATATTAAATAAAGATTATATGCCATTATAATACCATTTACCGGGTACCCATTGCCTTTCTCCCCCCAGAGCTAAAAGGTTTGAGCTCCAGCAGACCAGGACTGTCCATCAAGAACATCTTTGTTGTAATTCTTGGGTCCATAAGGAGAGCTGTGGTTTCTTACGTAGCTTGGTGCCTAATCACTCAGAGCTTCAGAAATTAAAAATAATACCTTCAATTTCAGACTAAAGCATATGGGTAACCAATATGCTACAAGGTGTACTGGCTAATTATGCTCATGTCTACCCACTTCATTAAGTACTGTATATGGGGCACTATATTCTACACTGGTTAAAACTTCAAAATGGTCTTTCTGAGAAGAACTGCTGACTTAGTACTGTCTTAACCCAGTCCCCCCAAATCCAGTTAATCTAATGTCACAGTGAGATATCACATGCTGGGGCAGCATTTCCACTAGCCCTACCTTCATAATTGACTATGCTTATGCCAACGGAATAGGCTTCCCATACGTCTGTCATCAGTAAATCATTAAAAAGCTCAACTATATTCATTTCAAAAATCAAAACATTGGCCCAACAGTAGCACATTTTTGCTACATGATTTCCTTCATTGTCTTAACTTGTTTACCAAAGTTTATATATCTAATGTATTTTTACTTCAATTATCAGAAAAACTATAGCAACACTCTACTATTACAAGGTAAATATCAGACAATATCTCTATACAGTATTATGACCAAATCATTCAGTTAACATGATAGTAAGTTAGCTTCATTAGCATAGATCAAGAATTAGAAAGTGGCTTTGCCACTTTTAGGAGACTTCTATTATATTTCTTTTTTAAAAAGCCACATATTTAAGCAAATGGTATTCCCAGTTTGTTTTTTTACATTATGTTCCTCTTTATCAAACAAGATGTTTACTTACTGTTATAGGGTGCTACATATTGAGCTAGATCTCACTTAATGCAATAGCCAACTTGACAACATGAGCTGCCACTAAGGAGGATGCATTCAGGTACAAATCTGGCCACTGGCCACTTTGCTTCAGGACGTGAAGATAAATAAATAAATATTAGATAAATATTGTCACTCCTGCATTACGAGTCATGCATCCTTTTTATAATTTTTAACATAATTCTTGATGGCAAATGTTATAGAAGTACAGATATTGTTCCTTCAGAAATTAATCTATTCAACAGTGTAATTTAAGAACAATATTTCTTATGCTGTTTTGCAGCATTTAGGTTTCTGAATTTGATTGGTAGTCAGACTTGGCCCCACAACAGAATTATTGGCACTATATATACTGCAAAATATAAATATAGACAACAATGCTATCTTATAATAGCTTTTGGCTGCAACTCCAGACCCAACGAGTGCTGTGACAGGAGGAAAAGAAAAATCCTAATGTGACAGTTAATATTACCAAGGACTGCACTGGTATTTAGAAAACAATATGAATCATGAAATAACATCAGGTGAAACATGCACAGTTACATCTTAACCAGCAGAATTTTAAACATTCATGACTCTACTGGAAGTATACTGTTTGCTCAGATACATGCTGACCGCTTGCTTGTCAGTATTTTCTGAAAAACATACATGATATAAGTGATCTAATAGTTCTCTCTCTTCTATGAACCATGCATTCTAACCAAGTAATGCCAAAGATATTGGCCCACTGACTATTAAAATGCACACTTACTTGAATAAGTAAATGCATATTATTATAATATAATTATCCACCTATCTAAATATATTCCACACTTATTGGCTGTTTCCTACACAGCAGAATTACTTCACATAATAGAAACCTCCATTGCTGTGTATACAATATGTGCATGTATATAGAACAGAATAAAGAGAAGGGGACTTCACTTGCTCAAGGGAAAACTTCTATCTTTATCATCATTTTTGCTAGTTTGTTTATGCTCCATACTTCACAGAATAACCATTTTTAGAATTTTTTAAAGTTTAATGGAACCAATGTTTTGGTGTCCTTCCTGTCAGCAAAGACATCTTTAGCAAAGGGTCATAATGCTGCCTTAGTATCATAAATGCACTAGAGGAAAAGAACAAATCTAATGTTTTAGAAACCTCTAAACAGCTGAAACTGGTTTTCTGTAAATCATAATCTTATATTTTAATCACTTCTACCTGATGATCAGCCAGGGCTAAAAACAAGTGCTGCAACCAGGTTGTTTATAAAAATGGTTTCTGGCTGAAAGTTGTATTGTACTCATGCCAAAGATAGACTGAGAAATTAAAGTTAAAAGGTTAAATTTCACAATACTCCTTCTCTTCCCCACATTTGGGTTATCAGCTCACATTCAAAGTCAAGACCAACAGTGCACAAAATATAGTAGTGTAATATATGACTGAATGCCTCTATATTTCATTAACACAGGTAGAATGAGAACTTGACAATTACCTTTGACAGTAGTGTACACTAGACCTCTCTCTGTAGGCTGGGCTATCAGAAGCCTTCCATGGGCAGAATTCCAATTTAACAGGGAGTTCTCTGTGCCAAAGGTCATCAGGATGTTGTCTTAAGGGATCCCGTCTCCACTCTCTGCACTAATGTCCCCATCTGTCAATGCCCCCACAGATCTTATTTAAACCTGTATTTCATGAACACTTCAGTAAGGAGCTGTTTTCTTTTATTCTTCGTACTTGAACAGTGTCCACATCTGCTGCATATTAAAATAAACCATGTTGAGACCTGGAGCTACTGACTGAAATGCAGGAGACAGAGTCGGAATTTTTAACTAGCTTTTTAGTCTGGGCTAACTTCAATTTCTTTGTCCCTTTATTTTAAAATGTTTTGAAAGTAACCTTGAAAATTTGTTCAAAATGTCTTTAATGAACGTAGTCGCATATAAAGTACATGAAGCTCTTCACTGTAATTTTCTCATCATATTTGCTTAGTTTATCAGTCAAAACAACACTAGCAGCACTACAGGTATTAAAGGGAATAATCTTTTTATCGGCTCCACATATAATTATATACCATTAATAATCCATCTCAGACTTTAAATGTTTCAGGTGACCACACTAGTACTGCCAGTTATCACTGAAGAAAGGATCATAAGAAACTTTTCCCCAGAAGTGTGGTTGTTTGATCTGCAAGACTTATGAAATCAGACATTTAATTTTTAGAAGTTAACTGAATTAATAGGTCAAATTAGTAGGTGAATAATCTACAACAAGATCTTTGGCTTGTGGTGGCTGGCAATGGCTTGGAGGTGAAATCCACCTGTCAACCAAGGCCAGAGGGCAGATCTCAGGGACACTCCACTACCCCTCCCTGGAGCAACTCCCTCCATGGAGCACTCTGGGAAAAGAGTGTATTGTTTGGCAATAAGATAAGTCAGGAAGATAACAAACAGTTAATTTCTGTACAATTACAATTTGATTTGGAAAACATGAGACTGAAAGATGAGTGACATTAATCACCCCAGAAATGCAACTGCCTGAAATATACTGCCAGAATTGTCATATTATGAAATGGAAATTATATGGAAAAATAAAGAAAACAGTTAAAATCATATATTTATTCAGCATTACTGTCATCATGACAGGTGATTATTTCTACAGTGTCCAACTACTTCATAATGCTATAGAAAATATCTTTTAAAATCACTTTTTAAAATATATCAATTATTAATCCATTCAAGAAAATATTTCCTTAGAATCCACTCCAGACTATTTTACCAGAAAATTTTCCAACCAAAATTATTGAGGATTCTACCTTCTGCCTGTTTTCAAACATTCTGTCAATGAGAACTAACCTTACGAACCTCAGAAAGCGCAGCTTGACTGAACATACTGTTTAAAACTGGTAAACCTCTGAGGTTAGTTTTTAATACTTTTAAAAGCATTCCATATCATAGATTTTAGTTAAACTTTTATCTAAGCTTTTTGAAATATGTCCTTTACATTGTTATAAAGTATAATTAGGGATCTATAAAAGCAAGTAAGTAAAAATGCATACTTAACAGAGCTGCTCTTTGCATATATTGACTAATATCTGCTTACTTTGCAGATGAATAAGCTTTTACTACACATTTTACTTCTATTACCATGGCAGAGTCAATACAACTGTGGAGTTTGGAACAGTATTCAATGCTGGCTTGTACATCAATAGAATATTTTAAGTTATAATTGCCAGCAGAGGAATAGTGTGCCATAATAAGTAGTAAAGTGTAGAATATGTGTCTTAGTAGCTAATAAACACAGGTAAAAAAATTATATATGTATAAAATTTGAGTGAGCAGTTGCTGGCTTAGCTAACAACTGGATGAAAAAGTTTGCATTATGGAAAAAGTTAGGGTGCACAAACCTGAATGAATATGGCTTGACTTTCAGATCTTCGGTTGAGACTTCAGGGATGCCACAGGGGGAAAAAAAAGTTTTGAACTTGTAATATGAGCATGTTTGATACAGAAATCACTGAGGTTACATCTACACTGCCAAAAAATCCAACTCAACCTAAAACAAAACCCTGCAGAAATGAGTCTCAGAACCCAGTTACTGGTATTCTGAGGTTTCGTGGTTCATCTCAGGATATGTCTGTCTAATGTTTTCCATCCTTGTGAGGAATAAATTTAGTAATGTGCACCACCAGTAGAAACAAAAAACCTATACAATATATATTTTTTAAAAGCTACCATATGGATAATTACTCCAGCCAGGACAGGTTAGGCATTTTAGAACTCACTACTCAAAGAATTAAATTTAAGTATAAGAGAGAAATAAAAATTATGAAATGCATAGACCAGTCAAAACTCTAAAATAACACACTTTGAAAGATTAAAATTACAGAGAATACATGTTGTCATAAACAGATAAGTAAGAGTTAATAGAACAGAAGTGCTTCATATCTCTTTGCCTGGAAAGGGTTAACAAGAACAGTGAGCCTGGCTGTCACCTGACCAGAGGACCAATCAGAGGACTGGATACTTTCAAATCTTGAGGGAGGGAAGTTTTTGTGCTGTGCTGTTAGTTTTGGTTGTTGTTTACTCTGGGGGCTCAGACGGATCAGACGTGCAACCAGGTTTCTCTTCAGTCTCTCCTATACAGGCTCTTATAAGTTCAGACTAGTGAGTACTAGGTAGATAAAGCGAGTTAGGCTTATGGTTGTTTTCTTTATTTGCAAATGTGTATTTGGTTGGAAGAAGTTCAAATGTGCATTTGGCTGAAAGGAGTTCAAATTGGTATTTTGCTGAAAAGATTTTAATTTGTACTTGTATCCTTAGGCTGGGAGAGTGTTCCCAGTGTCTATAGCTGAAAGACCCTGTACCTATTCCATTTTTTTAACTTTACAAAGATAATTTTTACTGTTTTTTCTTTCTTTAATTAAAAGCTTTTCTTGTTTAAGAACCTAATTGTTTTTTTATTCTGGTGAGACCCCAGGGGACGGGGTCTGGATTCACCAGGGAATTGGTGGGGAGAAAGGAGGGAAGAGGGAGAGAGAGGCTGATTTTTCTCTGTGCCAGGATTACTTTCTCTCAGGAAGAGTCTGGGAGGGGGAAAGAGAAGGAGGGAGGAAGGTGAATTGTCTTCTCTGTGTTGTGATTCAAGGAGTTTGAATCACACAGTGATCTTCCAGGGTAACCCAGGGAGGGGAAGCCTGGGAGAGGCAACGGTGAGGGAAAGGGTTTACTTTCCTTGTGTTAAGATCCAGAGGGACTGGGTCTTGGGGGTCCCTGGGCCAGGTTTTGGGGGGACCAGAGTGTACCAGGCACTGGAATTCCTGGTTGGTGGCAGCGCTACAGGTTCTAAGCTGGTAATTGAGCTTAGAGGAATTCATGCTGGTACCCCATCTTTTGGACGCTAAGGTTCAGAGTGGGGAATTGTACCATGACACATGTGCATTGCAGGAAATACCAAGAAGTAACAAAAATAATACAAGTATGTGTTTGGATGTGAGTATGAAAGACTTTGTGTGTGTGTAGACACATTATGTAGAGATACAGCCTGTGCGTGTGTGTATGTGGAGAGAGTTCCTCTGTGTGTGTGTGTAAACAGTGTATGTATGTGTAGACACAGAGACTGCGTATGTGTGTAGACACAGTATGTATGTAGACACACAGCCTGTGTGTGTGTCTGTGTCTGTGTATGAGAGAGAGAGAGATTGTGTGTTCAGGGAAGTCTCCAAGGTAAAGGTACTCACTGACCACCCAGAATCGCGTTTAGACCTCAGATCCTCGGGGCTCTCTCTTCTCCCCTGCTGGGGTACAAGGGCAGGGTAAGGGAGACACCCTGACAACAACAACAGCTCCACCCTCTGCACAGCCAGAAGGAGAGTCCCAGGAGCAGCAGGGGCTCCAAGGCAGAGGGCAGGAGCAATGTGGCTGCAAAGCAGTGGGGGAGGGGCACCTGACTACATGCTGCTATCTGGATGTGAGCGGCTCTGCTAATCAACTGTATGGCACTTCAGTCACTCCTCGGCGGCTGCCCACATGCACAGCTTAGAGGGAACACATATCTACACTGCAAAAACAAAAAAAAACCCTAAAGCAGCAAGTCTTAAAACTAGGGATGTCAAAAGATTAAAAAAAAGTTAATCGCGATAAATCACGCTGTTAAACACTAATATAACAGCATTTATTTAATATTTTTGGTTGTTTTCTACATTTTCAAATATATTGATTTCAGTTACAACACAGAATACAAAATGTACATTGCTCACTTTATATTTATTTTGATTACAAATGTTTGCACTGTAAAAAACCAAAAGAAATAGTATTTTTCAATTCCCCCATTACAACTACTGAGGTGCAATCTCTATTTGAAAGTTGAACTTACAGATGTAGAATTATGTACAAAAAACCCCTGCATTCAAAAACAAAACCATGTAAAACTTTAGAGCCTACAAGTCTACTCAGTCTTACTTCTTGCTCAGCCAATCGCTCAGACAAACAAGTCTGTTTACAATTGCAGGAGATAATGCTGTCCACTTCTTGTTTAAAATGTCACCTGAAAGAGAGAACAGGTTCACATGGCACTGCTGTAGCAGACATTGCAAGATATTTACGTGCCAGATGTGCTAAAGATTCATATGTCCCTTCATGCTTCAATCACCAGAGGACTTGTGTCTATGCTGATGACGAGTTCTGCTTGATAACAATTCAAAACAGTGCGGAACAATGCATGTTCATTTTCATCATCTGAGTCAGATGCCACCAGCAAACTGATTTTCTTTTTTGGTGGTTTGGGTTCTGCAGTTTCTGCATCAGAGTGTTGCTCTTTTAAGACATCTGAAAGCATGCTCCACACCTCGTCTCCCTCAGATTTTGGAAGGCACTTCAGATTCTTAAACCTTTGGTCGAGTGCTGTAGCTATCCTTAGAAATCTCACATTGGTACCTTCTTTGTGTTTTGTCAAATCTGCAGTGAAAGTGTTCTTAAAATGAACAACATGTGCTGGGTCATCATCTGAGATGGCTATAACATGAAATATATGGCAGAATGTGGGTAAAACAGAGCAGGAGACATACAATTCCCCCCCAAGGAGTTCAGTCACAAAGTAAATTAACACATTTTTTAAATGATCATCATCAGCATGGAAACATGTCCTCTGGAATGGTGGCTGAAGCATGAAAGGGCATACAAATGATTAGCATATCGGCACATAAAGACCTTGCAAAGCCAGCTACAAAAGTGCCATGCAAATACCTGTTCTCATTTTCTGGTGAAACTGTAAATAAGAGGAGGGCAGGATTATCTCCTATAAATGTAAACAAAGTAGCTTGTTTAGCAGTTGGCTGAACAAGTAGGAGGACTGAGTGGACTTCGAGATTCTAAAGTTTTACAGTGTTTTGTTTTTTAGTGCAGTTACGTAACAAAAAAAATCTACATTTGTAAGTTGCACTTTCATGATAAAGAGATTGCACTACAGTACTTGTATGAAATGAATTGAAAAATGCTATTTCTTTTATCATTTTTACAGTGCAAATATTTGTAATAAAATAATAATATAAAGTGAGGACTGTACACTTTGTATTCTGTGTTGTAATTGGTGGCAATATATTTGAAAATGTAGAAAATCACCCAAAAATGTTTAAAATTTTCAATTGGGATTCTATTGTTTAACAGTGCGATTAAAACTGCGATTAATCGCAATTAATTTTTTTGAATTAATCATGTGAGTTAACTGCGATTAATCGACAGCCCTACTTAGAACCTAGGTCAAGTGAAGGCCAGTATAGACGTTCCCTCTCAGGCAGGAGCCCAGTTTCTTAGATCCACCCTCCAGACTGAGTGGGAATGCCTACACTACTATTTTTAGCCCTATAGTGGGAGCCCGGCAAGCCTGAGTCACATAGCCTGGGCTCAAAGACTTGCTGCTGCAGGTTCAGGGTTTTTGGGGGGGTTTTTTGCAGTGTAGACAAACCATGATACCTCACAATACCACTTTTACAAAGTCACTTTTCAGAATAGAACCACACTTAAAATAAATGGTATGTTAAAATTACATACAATTTTTAAGATGTAGATTTTTAAATGAGCAGAACAGAGAATAATGTTCTGGTTGTTGAAAAAGTTGCCTATAATTCTGATATATGTATTTATCAAGAGTTAACATGCGGCATTTTTTGGACAGACTGAAGTTTTAATTAAAAAAATAAGTGTACTTGCTATAACAAGTGCTACTGGTATACGACATACCAATCACGAGTACAATTGTTCATTTAAAAAGAAAGAAAGGCTGTGCTCAGACATAGTAGACAGAGGTGCCTCAGGTGCTTGATTACAGCAACCAGATTCAGTGCTGCCCAGCCCCAGCATGAGTTAGATCAGGAGGGGACCTGAACTTACTAAACTGGAGAATCCGTCCCAGTGTCCAGTTCTTCCCCACATATTGAGTTGGCTGTTAAATCTATAAATAGGTAAATTTCAAGTACAAAAAAAGTGTCATCTGTATACTACGATATGAATGCTATCTATGAAGGAAACTGCTAGACCAATTTTGTGTTTGGTCTAATACAGCATTAAAATGTAACAGCCATGAACCAGGATTAAGAATATCTCATAGAAAGAGATTCACATCAAAAAGAGAAGATGAGCATATTCAGATGAGAGCTCATAGCATTAGGAATTACAGGCCATTTAAATTTCCATCAAGAACCACCAGTATTTGCTATAGCAATGAAAAGGAAATGTTAGCAAAGTGGTTCAAACAGACTGCAACCATATCTGGGCCTCAAAACAAAGTTTGTTTTCATTTTATAACAATGGCACACTATTAAATTTCATTACAAATCATTTGGGCAATCAGGTCCGTGCTTAAATTATTGTATAAAATCATTGTACTTAAAAAGAAAAACAGACATGGAAGTCCTAGTCCTAGGTAGCAGCACTATTAACTAACTTCAGGTGTTTAATATTCAGTGCGTATATGTTTAAGAGAGATTATTTTTAAAATTTCCACTGAACATTTTCACATTTTAGGACCTCAAGTGAATTAATATTCCTGGCCCTAACAATTTATAGACATAGGGCACCACATGAAGTGGATCTAACTTCTCTTGGATTATTTTTTTTTACATTGTTGGGAGTGTTTGTGTGTAATTTTTGAGTGACGAGAAAACACTCAGTGTAAGTACATGTAATTATTTTTGATTATTTTTGTTATTTTACATTTCAGTGCTTTCTAACACATAGCTTTTGTGCCCCGCGGATTTTTTAACTTGTATTATAGAATTTTATTTTCTGCTCTCCTGAGATAACTCTAATCTTTGCTTCACAGTCTGAAAGCTCGACTCACAATTGTTTGGCATCTGCAAACCCTTTTCAAGAGAAAGGTAACCCCTTCAGGAAACACAGACATTTGTTACAGAGCTTAAATGGAAACACACATTACATCTAGTTTATCACTACATTAATTTATAATTAACATTTTACAATAAATGTCCTTTATTAAAAGTAGACATTTACAGATTGGAAAAAAATATAAATAATTTCAAGTACAAAATCAAGGTTTCTGTCAAAGGATGTAATAAAGTTATCAACATAAGGTCCAATTCTTGTTGAGTGATTTCAGTTTCCATTGAAGGAGTTCAGAATTGCCAATGAGATGATAGATAGGAGGCTCTTATGGGAGAGATGGGGCAGGGAGGATTTGATGGTAGAACTGAATCACAGTCATTTTGGATAGTATTTAAAACCCATCAGTGTTAATGCCATTTCATGACGCTCAATTAAAGGAGAAAGAGTACACTCAAATGAGACACTGGGATGCTGTTGCCTTCTCTGGTTCATTGTTTTTGTCTATGTCTGAAGGGTCCTATGATATCACTGATTATTATTGTCCAGGTGAAGAGATAAACTGATCCTGATAACTCTGTAAAAAAGATCTCATCACTTATCACAACTGACAGCTGCCTGGGAAATATGCAGAGATTTATTTGTTTGCTTGTTTTTAAGCTCTTCCAGGACCTCATTAATACTCTCATTGGAAACTGTCTATTCCAGTAAAGAGAGGGCTCTGAAATTTTTCCTAATTCCATTTGAAAAAAATGCCTCAGCAAGGTTCACAGGATTTATGGGAATTTGAATCCTTCTCCCACAACCCTTGGGCTCCCAGAAAACATTTTGAAATCTTCTACAAACAAGTGCTGGAAACTGTGGGACAGGTACTCAGAGTGCAGCACAACTGTAAAAATGGATCAGAGTGCTAGTGTGTACATGCGTAGAAAAGCACCCAAACGATGGCTAACATGGATGCACCACCACAATTTGCCTTGGTGCAATCCCACCAGTTCATTAAGTGTGAAATGAAAAGTGAAGCTAAGTGAAAAGATACTTCTCATGCTTTGTGTAACACTGTGATAACACATCACGCATTTCATATTTAGGGTGACCAGATGTTCTGATTTTATAGGGACAATCCCGCTTTTGGGGTCTTTTTCTTACATAGGCTCCTATTACCCCTCACCCCCATCCCGATTTTTCACACTTGCTGTCTGGTCACCCTCGTCATATTAAAACAGGACCTTAAAAGGAAGGCACTATATAAAAATGCTGCCACCTTACTCAAAAGACTTTTGCTCTCTATGCTAACTTTCATGACTAAAATGAATTTTTACTGCTTTTTTCTCCTATTATCACTGCAGAGCCAATACAAGTACAGAAGAGTGAGCTGGTGTTTATTGTGGCTTGTGCATCACCAAAAGAATTGTTAACTGGGTCCCTGATCTTTCAAGCTCCTGAACAAGGGTGAACCTCTGGGCCAGGACCTAAATTCTATTCACAGAGGCCTGGGGCCTAAATTATATTTACAGAATCTTTACAAGAATACAGCTTGACTTTAAGATTCCAGGTTGAGTATACAGGACTGGGCAGTTTTAAAAAACACCCTCCTTTTTATCTGACAGCTTTAACTGAGGCAAATATAGAACTCACAATGCTATTTTTACAAAGTCATTTTTCAGAATGGAACCACAAAGAAAATCAGATCAAATTATCTCTAATAAGGTAATCAATAAAAACAATCAAGAACCTCCAGAAAACCCGAGCTATCATTTGTTTTATGACAGTAGTATTCATCATCTCATATTTCACAATATTAACAGCACAATCACTGTTAGTAAATCTGTACAACTAATGACCTTTTAGAAAGAATCTTTAAAATGTGACAAATTCTAATAAGTGGAATTAAACGTTCAGTGATAGAATACAGTTCCTGTTAAAATTTGTAAATAATCCATTATAGATTCAGTAGCAAACTACCACTTTTTACATAATTTAATTACTGAAAGAGCAAAATTTTATGCACAACTCCAAAGAACTATTTTATCCAGAGTAACAATTTTTTTCTTATCTAATTTTAACTAGTGTCTGTTCCAAATTATTGTATCCTTTTCTACTTATTTTGATGCCAATTTTGCTCTATTGCCACAAATTTTTTATGAGTTTCCCCAAAGACATGGTTACACTGATTGTTACAACAACTATGTCCTTCCAGGCCCAGGATGTTGCCTGACCTCTGGTGGAGTGAGCCTTAACAGTCAGTGGGATAAGCAGACTGGTCAGCTGATAACAAAGTGAGATAAAATGTGTAATACCCACTTTGACAATATTTGGGATGAAATAATCTGGGGACCTTGGAGTGGCCAGTTATGGCCACAAATAGATGTGGGAATAGTGTTAAAAGATTTGGTTTTCTCAATGTAATATAGCAGAGCTCTGGCTATGGCTAGAGTATGTAGCTTCCTCTTCCCCTGCATGAAATGAGGTTTAGGAAAGCACAAAGGTTGACTGGTTTAGGTGGAACTCAAACAACCTTTGGAAAGAATTTTGCATTAGGTCTAAGTATTCATAGGTGCCGACTCTGTGGGTGCCCTGGGGCTGGAGCACCCCTGGAAAAAAATAGTGGGTGTTCAGCACCCAGCAGCAACAGCTGTTTGGCAGCGTCACCAATAAACTAATCTGAGGCTTCACCAAACAGCTGTTTGGAAGCTCGGGGAGGAGCTTGGGGGAGAGTGGACAGCAGTGAGTGACAGGCAGGGGCCTTGGGGAGGAGATGGAGTGAGGACGGGGCCTTGAGGGAGAGTGAAGGCGGGGCATTAGGGTAGGGGCAGAGCAGGGGCGGGAAGAGGCAGAATGAACAGGGCTGCCCGGGGAGGGGCAAGTGGGGCAATTTGTCCCAGGCCCCGGGCTCCACAGTGGCCCCCACGAGAACAGCTGAGGCTCCTTCCCCGGCCCCAGCCCGACCCAACCCTGCCTCCGCCCCTCACCCGGAGCCTCAGCGCATCCAGGAGTGTCCCTGGATAGCGCTGCAGTGTGGCTCCAGCAGGGCCCCTGAGCTCTGCCCCACTCAGAGCTGCGTGGTCAGGGGGTGGGGCTGCAAGCTCCAGTGGGGCCTGAGTTCCCTCTGCTCAGCATGGAGCTCGCAGCCCCGCCCCCTGACCACGGCTCTGAGCAAGGCGGAGCTCAGGGGCCCCGCTGGAGCCATGCTGCACTGCTGTCGAGGGAAGCTCCTGGATGGGCTGAGGCTGCGGGGGAGCGGGGGAGCCAGGGGTAAGGGGCCAGGGATAGTGGGGCTGGCTAAGGGGCAGGAAGTCCCGGGGACAGTCAGGGCACAGGGAGGGGGCAGAGGTTGGGGAGGGTCAGGGGACAGGGAATGGGGGGGTTGGATTGTGGGAATTCTGGGGGTCTGTCAGGACTCAGTGGGGAGGTGGATAGGGGTTGGGGCAGTCAGGGGACAGGGAGCAGGGATGGGGTCCCAGGGTGGTGGTGGGGGTCTCTGGGGGACGGTCAGGGGACAAGGAGCAGGATGGGTTGGGGATTCTGAGGGGGGCAGTTGGGGGGCAGGAAATGGGTGGGGTCAGATGGGGCAGGGTCAGGCTGTTTGGGAGGCACAGCCTTCCCTACCCTAAAGGTCATTCAGCACTTTGAGGCTTGCAGAAGAGCCAAGCTGTTAGCTTTTCCATTAGGGCTACCATCCCTTTCACTTCTCAAATGCCAAATTATTGTCTATGTTTAATTTCAGTGCATTAGGGAGATTCATGTCAGGGGAGGGTAGCTTCATTTAAAATTAGCCACTGGCGGAGGGATCACATGAGAAGAGCAATATACTTTCCAGCCCTACCAAGGGAGACCCCCCTCCACTGCATTCCCTGAGGCTTCAAAGGGGTTAATTCAGTGGTTCACAAACTTTTACACTGGTGATCCCTTTCACACAGCAACCTCTGAGTGCGACCCCCCCTTATAAATTAAAAACACTTTTTTATATATTTAACACTATTATAAATGCTGGAGGCAAAGCGGGGTTTGAGGTGGGGGCTGACAGCTCGCGACTCTCAGTAATAACTTCATGATCCCCTGAGGGGTCCTGACTCCCAGTTTGAGAACCCCTGGGTTAATTTAATTTTAGCACCCTGTGTCCATTCACATGCATGTGCTATTTTGAGCATTTCAGTTTTCACAACATAGGCTCATCCCAGATTCTGGAACAAGCTCAAATGCTCAGTTCGTGAAGTATGTACATAAGCTATACTAAAGACAAACCCACAGTAACCGTCTCCAGTTTGTGAAGGACCCCATGGAGCCAGTCTCTAGGAAACAGATAAATGCTGAGAACCAGTGACACCTTAGAAAGAAATTTTCTCAAAACTGGGTTTGTGCCAAGATGCAGAAGGTTTATTTTTTCCAGGGCCCCCTGTGGTGGGGCAGCAAGTGGGGCAATTTGCGACGGGCCCCCCACAAGAATATAGTATTGTATAGTATTGCAATTTTTTTTATGGAAGGGGCCCCCGAAATTGCTTTGTCCCAGGCCCCCTGAATCCTCTGGGCGGCCCTGAGAATGAAGGTGGGGCTTTAGAGGAAGGAGCAGAATCTATGTAAGTGCCACGTTTTCTTTATGGAATGGAGGTATACAGGGGTTCAACCATCAGTGTCTGAAGCTTGCTCCCTCTTCTTGAAGGGTATGTCTACACTACAGCTGCTACAGTGGAACAGCTATGGCACTACATCTGTGCTGCTGTAGTGTAGACACTTCTTAGATCAATGAGTTTTTTTCTGTTGATATAGTTAATCCATCTCTCCAACAGTCATTAGTTAGGTCAATGGAATAATTCTTCTGTTAACTTAACTGCATCTGTACCAGGGGTTAGGTCAGCCTAACTACAGCACTGCTGCTGCAAAATTTTTCACAGTCTGGAGTGACATAGCTAAGTCAATCTAATTTTTAGTGTAGACCAGGCCTGAGATTAAGATGGTGGATGGAACACTCTGAGAGGGGCTGAGCACAGAGCTCCATAAGCTTCAAAAGGACAGTGATGAGGGTCCCATGCTGGAGTAGTATCTCTGACTGCTGGGTAAGCAGGCAGTAGACCCTTGTGAAATTTGGACACTGTCAGATGAAGGAAGACCAAGAACAACTGTATTGGTAGATGATATGCCGATGTTACTGCCAGATGGATGTTGACTGTGTTAAATGAAAGTCCAGTATGTTTTTACTACAGCAAATAGTCAAGAATTTTCAGTACCGGGGCCTGCATGGGGTTTAGACTGTATTAGGCCGCATCAGGGAGCAGTCAGCTGTATCAGGGTGCGTGCAGTCAGCTGTATCAGGGTGCGTGCAGTCAGCAGTTCAGCAACCTGAGGAGGCATAAGGACTTCCTTTTTCAGTGGGTAATTTGCGGTTAAGGCTTATCAGAGTTTCCAGACATGAACTGCCTCTCATCAGCCAGTTGCCCACATAGGACTAGACACTGATGCCCTTTTCCCTAACGTGTGACACCACTATAGTCAGGACCAGTGCTAGAGTTTTTCGCGCCCTAGGCGCATGGCCATTTCGCTGCCCAGCGCGCCATTCCCGCGGCTCTGGTGGAGCTGCCGCAGCCATTTCTGCGGAAGGTCCATTGGTCCGCGGCTCCGGTGGAGCTGCCGCAGCCATGTCTGCGGAAGGTCCGTTTGTCCGCGGCTCTGGTGGAGCTGCCGCAGCCGCGCCTGCGAGAGGTCCACCGGAGCTGCGCGGGACCAGCGCGGACCATCCGCAGGCATGACTGTGGCAGCTCCACTGAAGCTGCAGACCAATGGACCCTCCACAGGCACGACTGCGGCAGGTCCACCAGAGCCACGTGCTGCCCCCCCCCGGCAAAATGCCACCCCCCGAAAATCCTGGCACCCTAGGCCATTGCCTAGTTCGTCTCAATGGAAGCGCCGACCCTGACTATAGTGAGGCATTTCATAAACACTCTCAGGACTGTGGAAAATCTGAAAGGCAGTACCTTATACTGTTAATGATTCGGACCCACTCTAATTACAGGTATTTTCTGCGGGCCAGGTGGATGGCAATATGGAACTACACATCCTGTAAGCCGAGAGGTACAAACTAGTCCTGAGGTTGAAGAGATGGAATGTCAGAGGAAAGCACTACCATTCTAAATCTGAGCTGGTGTATATACTTCTTCATTCTTGTAAGGTCTCTGATGGGACTCAGACCCTCTTTCTTCTTCAGAATAAGGAATATCATGAGTAGAAGCTTCTTCCTCTGTACTCCCAAGGAACCTCTTCTATGGCTCCCAAACAAAACAACAAAACCACTTCCTTTTGTAATAGGTCCTGTGAAAAGAGTCCTTTGAAGAGGAATAAATAAAGAAGAGTGAGAAGAAAGCGTAGCATGAAAATTGATGTTATAGCCATAGCGGATGATGTCCTGCACAAAACTGTTGGCTGTAATCTCTTACCATGCCCAATGGAAGAGGTGAAGTGATTTCCAACAGTTGTCTCTCCATAGTCTTGACATTGTTCTCAACATGCACCCCATCCAACTGGCTGCCTCTGTGACAGAGGAGGAGTATGACAGGAGCCTCCTGATATAACAGGGATCTTTTCTGGGTGATTATGGGCATTAGATGGCCTTTGCCAATGTGAGGGCTGCCACTAGAAGAACTTACAATATAGTGCTGGGGTGCATATGCTTAAAGATTTCAGTGTTGCCCTTGAATCCTTTAGGGAATGGACTGCTTCATCCATCCAGTTGCTGTAGAGCTCTATTACATCAAATGGTAAGTCCTCTATAGTCACTGGAACTTCATTTGGAATCCCAGAAGTCTGTAACCAGGTTACAATTTGGTTGGTGCATTGTGACTGCTGTAGTCATGGATCTAATTGCCACATCAGACTCATCCAAAGCCACTTGTAGCACTAACTTCATTACCATCTAGCCTTCTTTGATGGCACTTCTCAGCTTCTATCTGGAGTTCTGTGGGAGCCTAGTTAGGAAGGGAGTTACCCTTTCCTACATTGAAAAATTATCTTTTACTAACAAGGCTTGGAAGTTTGCAATGTGAAATTGGAGGAAGGCTGATGAATAGGCCTTTACACTGAAAAGTCTAGTTGATTGGGGTCCTTATTTTTTGGACTGCTCTAACATGGACCTGGTCTTTTTCTGGACTGCAGTTACCACAAGGGACTCTCATGTCAGATGCATGTAAAAATGTTCCCAAGCCCTTACGTGACACTAGATAGCACTTTTCTACTTGCTTCAAAGTAGGAGAAAGCTAGGTGAGTGTACCACATTCCCTTTGCTGGGTTCAGTATGCCCTTATTAATTTGCAGGGCAATTCTTGTTGGCACTGAGGAGCTGAGAATATCAAACAACATGTGCATGTCCTCTTGGATCACCATTGTCTCAATGTCCAAGGTTTCTGTTAGCCTCAAAAGCAGGTCTTGTAAAGTTCTAAAGTCATTGACAGCTGGTATGTGTAGAGTCCAAGGCCTTGCATGGAAAAGATGAGGATTCCTTTAGCAGGTAGGGCAACTGGAGTATTTTCCAAGCCATCTCCACTCCTGGTATAAGAGGCCTGGCCATCAATGCTGATAGTGACTGAGACTTCCTCCTCTTTCCTTTCATATGTTATGAGGCCGCACTCCTAGACCTAGGGAAAGGTGGGGCCCAGTAGGAATATTCTATAGGAACTGACCAGACTGCAGTTGACCTGTGCATTGCCAGTCATGTTTAGGTGTATTGGATGCTTCAGGAACAAACCATAGGGTATCCCTCTGATCTAACAGGAGCGGGCTCTTTGCTTGATATTCAAAAGGTGGAGATCTAATTTGCCTGGGAAGCACTTTGATGCTAAAGTAATGGGCTTTATGGAAAACCCAGCTATATGCTTTCTATAGCCTTCCTTCATGTTCTCATTTGCCTTTAGGTTCTCCCACCAATACAGCTACTGCTGCTCATCGGGGATGCAGTAATTAAGTCAAATGGGAGCGCTCTCTCCCACTAGTGTAAAGCATCCGCACTAGCAACGGTGCAGTTGCACCGCTGTGAGATCTGTAGTGTATACATAGCCTAAGAATGTTTTGAACTTGAACAATATCCAATTTTTGTTTGCATCTAGGTAAATTCACACCATATCAATTCAGTTAACCTGTAACCTTAGTTATATCTAGATATTTTATTGTGCACCAAACATTCAGATTTTTATCTGCTTTTTGTTGTGTTTGCTTTTTTACCTGAATAACTATGAATTTACAATTGAAAAGACTTTGGGCCAAATTCACCACTGGCATAAGTGGATGCAACTCCATTTAAGTCAATGAAATGCATAAGCTTATATCAGTAGCAGACTCTTTGCATCCATTAATTCTATCCCTTCCTTTGGGAAATTCACAGAATAGCACTAATAGTAGCTCTTGATGGGCAACATATGTTACATCCTGATAACAAGAGGGAACATGATTCTGGTTGGCAAAATAGGGTGAGATCCACAACGATCTCAGAATGATGAGAGGATAAAATTTTTTTTGAGGACTCAAGCAGAAAAGCAAAGTAAACAAGCACTAGACAACAGTGCAATATGTTGTTTGTCAACTGATGTTCCACTTGTTGTTTCAGTTAGAATTGAATCATAATCCCAGACACGAAAGGCCAGTGATAATCAATCAAATCATCCAGCTCTAAACTGAATTTAAAGTTGCAACTTCCATATTACTAATAATGCTGATAAGCTATTAGCAATTCACATTTCACAAAAATATGTTTAACAACCTTAAAAGTAAACATTATAGGAGAAAGAGAAATAATGATTTCATATGAAAATTCAATTCCAAATGCGGGTTACAATCTACATTACTTCCCTCATTTGTTTAAGAAACAAAGTGAAACAGAGCATTTCCTAAGAACTAATTTCTTTAAAAAGAATTAAAATAATAGAAAATTCTCTAATGATCTTTTAAGTGACAAAATGTAAAACTATTTAAATCATCACAACCTGTAGCCAATTTACACAAATTGAGTTCTTTGGAGAAGGGGGTAAGTTTTTATGCCTCTACAAATGATATCTCGCCATTTATGCCAGCAACCTCAATATGTCATGTCAAATTCACTTTTACTTTGACAAAATGCAGAAAAACTGAAACAACGAGAATGCCACAAAATATATTTTGGTATTCTTCCTATTTATCTATCAGTCTTTTGTAAAGAACAGGCTACTGGAAAAGCACAGATGAAGGTACGGAGAAATCAGAAGCCAGAAATTAAAAGATGACATGACTGGGTACGTTGGTGCAATCCTTATTTTCAACATAAAATTGCTTCTGGCTTTAAAGTGAAACGAAATACCACTGAGATTTTAAGAGAGTCAGCAAATTTTGTTTTCACACACTCAATATGTCAGATGCAGTTTTAAGTATAAGGCAGGGAATGCTAGCTCATTAAAACTTGAAGATATGCATACAATTTTACTTTACAACAAAAAGAACCTGGTGGTATCTTGGACAAACATACTGAAATTATGGAAATTTCCCTGTCAGAGAATGACAAGCAGAATTAGACTACGGAAGCAAGTTTTCTAATAAATCTCATTTTTTTCCCAGTCAACTTTCTATCCATACAGATCTCTGCCCTGGCAAATACTACATTTCAACTTGCAAATCTCAAATGCAGCACAATATATTGCAATTAGTACAAGTGACAAAAGAGGTTTGTTTTTTCTGGAATATATCTTATTTAGTTGGGCCCTGTTTCTGCAAACTGATCCACTTGAGTGGATCCCAGTGGAGCCCCAGAAATGGAGTCTTAGTGTGAATTCTTTGCATTGTTCAATGAACATACAGATTGTACATGTTCAGTAACTATATATGATTAGACACTACCTGAACCAGATTCAAAGGGCAGTATGCTCCAGAGGAGTTGGGACTGGATTTGGGGACAGATAACCTGGGTTCTTCCTGACTCTGCCACTCACCTGCCATGTGTTAAGCACTTTGAGAACTATCGATAAAAAGAGCTACCGTACTTAGCTCTGAGGTCTAGAATTTCACCTCAACTACTTAATGTTGCACCTGAGTTAACAGCACCGTTTCATTATAAAATTGCAGTCATATCTGGGCCCCATTCCTGCTGCTATTGTGATCAATGACAGAACTCTCACTGGCTTCTGGAAGCAGGGTTGGGGCCTTCAAGACTTTAAGCATATCCTGGCTCTACTCCTACAGGTGCTGAGTTCCTTCTGAAAGATTCTGCTTGCTCTCATTTCCCATCATTCAGTATCTTTCTGGATAGGCCCCTGTTACATATTCAGGCCAAATGAAGTTCAGACATAACACAATGCGCTTCAAGACTGTCAGAGAGAAAGACTGACACCCATACTCCAAAAAACAAGTTTTCATTCATGTTATTTATCATTTTAATATTTTAAATGACATAGTTTAAGGGGCTATGCTTACAACAAAATGAAAAGGTAAAAGAAAAATGCTATTCTGATATGGTGATATATTAACGTTAAAATACTCTAACACATGACTGGGTTATATGGAAGTATGTCTGGCCATTTTCTTCTATCTTTACATTTACACAACTATATTATTGTACCTGGAATAGTAATATTACTCCCTTCCTGTAGTAAGTGAAACAGTACACAGATTGCAAAAGTTCTGCATTTTCCTAGAAAAATTAGTCAGATTCCTTTAATTCTTTATTTTGGCCCGTATATAAAAAATGGGGGGAGGGGGAGAACGTAGAATGGAGCACCAAAAAATAAAAACAAAACTCTCCAAAACCCAGAGAGTACAATTTTCAAAAGTACCCAATGACATCAAAAGGACTAAGGCTCCTAAATCATTTAGATGCTTTTGAAAGTTTTATCCACAGTGGCCTTTATTCAAAGAAACATTTGAAATGCTGAAAAAAATATACAGTAGATGTATAATTTCTTTAAACATATCAAAAGCTTTTATCGTGTTAGTGGTAAAATGGAGATTTCAGGGGTAATGCGTTACATTTTAAGTTAAACTGCAAAGAAAAAGGCTTAACATTTTGTTGAGTACTGCATGTCTATTAGACACATACTTACACAAAAAAGGGCATCAGCTGAATAAGTGTCTCTTTTTGGGGGCTAACTGTGAATTCTGGCACAGTTTGAATAATTTTGTTCATAACATTCCGTAAGTAATTTTGTAGCTGTTTGCGTCGTTCCTCAACAAACTTTGCATCCTGCAAAAGAAAAAAAGAGTTGAATTGTACAAAAGATGTTTTCCATTCTAAAATGCCAGACAGCAATAATGACATGAATTCTGATTGATGACTTGTTCTTATCTCAGCCACCTGTAGCAACATATTATCTAATACATTTGCAGTCAGGGTAGACAGAGACAAGTCATGTTCAACATTATATAACTTGGTTATGGATAAAACCCTGACCATGACACTCTGACATGATGCTGAACATAACTTATCCCTGTCTACCCGCAGTGTATTCTTCCCTGAGAGAAAGGCCTCTTCTATAGACTGTTTTCTTTTAAAGGACTGTTATTGAGGCCTAGATGTCAAGCCCTTTCAGGACTAGCAACTTATACAGTCCTTTAGGGAAATGGAGGTACTTTTCCTCCCTTCTAAGAAGTTTATGAATTCCTCCTCTCCCTGCCCTCATATCATGAACTTTTTAGAGGCTGGATACATACATCTCATGATAGACCCATATTTAACTATAACAGCAGACATATCTCCCTCCGTTTAGTAACACATTTTGTAAACGAATTTTATATAACAGTCTATTTTTTTAACTAGCATAATATATCATTGGTAAGATGCTTTGGAAAAGAGGTTTTATTTAAGTGTTAATGTTTTATGTCTCTGGCATCAATGAATGGAGATAACTGTACCATTCCTCATTCCACTGTGAGACTTACAGACTGAAAGCCTAACAATAGTACGTCTACTTAGATTTCATAACTTCAAAACATACATATTTTTGTCTGTGGGAAATACAATTATAGTAGAGTATAATACAATCTGTCAGCAAGCATAATACACTAGAGTGAGACTGTAATGGATTTACTGAGAAATCAGACTCTTTTTTGTATTAGCGCCAACAAGCTATATCTCAAAAATTCAGGCATTCTTCTTACCTGGTTTAAATGTCAGACTATGCTCTTCAGGCATGAAGCCTCAAACTATTATAAGACAATTATAGCTTTCAAGGGACCAGTAAAAGCAGCAAAGAATCCTGTGGCACCTTATAGACTAACAGACGTTTTGGAGCATGAGCTTTTGTGGGTGAATACCCACTTCCTCACATGCATCTGAGGAAGTGGGTATTCACCCACGAAAGCTCATGCTCCAAAACGTCTGTTAGTCTATAAGGTGCCACAGGATTCTTTGCTGCTTTTACAGATCCAGACTAACACGGCTACCCTCTGATAAAGGACGAGTAGAGTTCCTATTTTGTGTAAAATGTGTCTAATCAACCACTGTTATTAATCTATTCAAGAAAAGTGCTTAGAAATGTACAAGTTCCTGTTTCTTGCTAAAAAAAGATAATAGATGGAAATATGCTTAAAATGTTACCAAACCATTCCATTTAATCAAAAACAAAAAATTCATAGGCTGGGTTGCCACATATTGGATTTGAGTTGAAGGTTAGCTCTTCTCACTGGTAGAGTCAGCTGCTCCAGGCATAAGGCTTACCTGGCCACTTGTCTGGATTTTGAAGCAGTACTGTAAAGTTCTAAGAAGTTTTGCCATCTTTGCCTTTAGGAAAAGTTGGCATGACAGAGGTATTTTTGGAACAAGGGTCCTAAAGAAGAAAATGAGATGGGATCCCAGAGACTGGCTTTCCAAAATAATTTAAATATTAATAAAATTTAAAAAAATATATTAAACATTTGGCATTGCCTTGTCAAATATTGGAAAGAAAGGCTCCAATTTTGCAAATGCTTATGCCTGTGCTTAACTTTAACTGCCAATATGTATTCTGTTCCCAGATTGCTAAATGTATAAGCCCCATTTACAGGAAGGAATTTTACAAAATTCAGTGCAACCATCAATTGAGCTGAACTGCGTGGAGCCCTAATGTAGACAAAGCTCCTGAAACTGGATGCATTTTTACCACCGTGTCAGTTAAATTTGCATCTAAACAACATGGGATGAAACTCTAAGCCCTCTGAAGTAAATGGCAAAACTCACATTGACTTCAACAGATCCAAGAGTGTATCTATGTTGTTTAACTTGGTTAAAAGCACCAGCAAGTGCCATAGTAGGACTCCCACTAGTAAAATATGTGGGATTTTTTGTAAAATTATCTGGTAAGGACATGACTCCAGAATACACTACACACGTTCTCTTCTACCTCACAACACCTTGCCTCCCTATGTATAATGTTTTAGAACTAGCAGGAATACCCAACTTCTCCATATTATATTTGTATTAGCCATATGCTATAGTATATACTAGTAATATACTTAAAGCAGCAGTGTACTGGATTCCTATGTAAAAAAAAATAGTCTTGTGTTTCTGTTACAAGTGTTTTCTTCAATTGTTTATAGAGAATCTGTGTGCATTTATCTGATAATAAATATAATCTAATGGCATCCATACTCAAAGACGTCTAAAGGTTATGCAAAGCCTATTTTGTCCCCCCTCTGAAAATTCGAAACACATGCAGAGTAAAACAAATATGGTCATTTAAGTAGGTGAACATCCACACCTAAAAGACCACAAGAGAAACTTAGAAGGAGAGAGGCAAAAATGATCACTGTAAAATATGGTAACAGTCATAAATATTATGTCATTCTCTGCTTAATTCCTGCCAATAGCAGCAGTTACAATACTGAGAGTTTGAATAGATATTTTAAGAGTAATTCTTGGCCTGGATTATCCATAGATAGCAGGTATCTGAACTCAACTGCTCAAATCTATTCAAGGGACACTATCATAGGACCTAACCATACCAGTGACACCATCCGGGTCTCGTTCACCTGCAAATCTACCAATGTGATATATGCCATCATGTGCCAGCAATGCCCCTCTGCCATGTACATTGGCCAAACCGGACAGTCTCTACGCAAAAGAATAAATGGACACAAATCTGACATCAGGAATCATAACATTCACAAACCAGTAGGAGAACACTTCAGTCTCTCTGGTCACTCAATAACAGATCTAAAACAAAAAAACTTCAAAAACAGACTCCAACGTGAAGCTGCAGAACTGGAATTAATTTGCAGACTGGATACCATCAGATTAGGCCTGAATAAAAACTAGGAGTGATTGGGTCATTACAAAACCTAAACTTAATTTCCCCAGTACTAATTTCTCCTTACTGTTACTCACACCTTCTTATCAACTGTCTGTAATGGGCCACTCTCTTACCACTTCAAAAGTTATTTTTCCTCCTTTGGAATCCTGCTTTTAATTGATTTATCTCGTTAGACTGACCTCACACTTGGTCAAGCAACCCCCATCCTTTCACGTATTTATACTGCTCCTGTATTTTTCACTTCATGCACCCAATGAAGTGGGTTCTAGCCCACGAAAGTTTATGCCCAAATAAATGTATTAGTCTCTAAGGAGCCACAAGGACTCCTCGTTGTTTTTACTCTGATGTAGATACTATTATAAATAGGAATGGTAATTTTTGACAGAAACAGAAAGTTTATAGTTTAGCTGTTTAAAAATGTATTCAACTTTTACTAAAAATTATTCTTAAATCTATAAACTGAATACAGTACATATAAGGAGTTAAGATTAGTCTGTCTACAGAAGAAAGTATTATATAGTACATGCTTTAAATGCTAACCATTTTCCTTCAAATGAATCATTCACTGTTAATGAATCATTCACTACTTAATTTACCACCACTAAACATGGCAGTTTGAGAAAAAAATGCACTGATGTATCAACCAGGTGTTTTTTAATGATTATTGAAAAATAATTTTTGAAAAATTCTTTAAGAGGAGCCTTGTGCTACTTTGCTTGACGCAATCCACTCTCTGAGGTCTCTCTTTTAGCACATCACAGTCAGAGCACAGTGACTGCTCATACTAATCAGAGAAACAGCTTTCTCCATGTTCTACTGCAATGCAGAAGGCTAGACAAATGTTCTGCTGAAAAGAGCTCTCTATACAAGCTGCTAGAAAATACTAACAGTAGGAAATCTAATGCATGTAGATACATAAAAGTTAGAATGGAAGATAATACTACAGGAAATTATTGCTGTATTGGAATGCAACTGTATTTATTGTTTTTGTCTATTTAAACTGTTACATTATTCAAGTAAATTTTATATTTCCCACTTTCCTATTTAATACTGACATTTTCCATTCAATGCTGTTTCAACGTACTGTAAATCTAGAGACTTAGTACAGTGCCTGCTGAGCTGCTAATCTGCACAACCCAATTTCACCTGGATGTTGAATTCTAACACTAACATACAATATTAAAAAGTATTTTTAGTTAGAATGAATGTTGCACCCTTAGGACCACCTGCTTTTACCACATATGCTACAGATCAGGCATTCACAAACTTTTCATAGTGCAAACTACATCTTAACAGAGATATGGTCTCCTAGACGGCTTCCCCTCCCATTCAGAATTGTGTGAAAAACTGCTCCTTCCATTCTTAATTGTAAATTATTGCTGTGACAACTATAGCAATTGCTTATATGACAAAGTAATATTAGCAATATATTTTAGCTTTCGTGTGATAATTACTCTATCCTTTTAGAAAAAAGGTTAATTAAATGGCCTCTACTTTTGTCCTTCATTTCATCTTCTCTCCCATCTATTCTGCTCCCCTGATCTTGCTTCTATGCTGCTTGGCTCCCTTCTCATTTTCTGTATGTTCTCTCTTGTTGCTTGTTCTTCCATTACCCTGGGACATGCTACCTCGTCACTTGGCCCTTCTGTTCTGTTCTCCTAGTTATGCTATCCAGTCATTTGGTTCTCTGTTTCCTCTGTGCCCCTGGACAGAATGCCTGTACCATTCTTTTGCTTAACCATTCTTTTCTCCCCTGAATGTTCCTCTTCTGCAAATGGCTGACAGGTCCAGTTCCTTGAGGGAGCCGTTTACGTTCCTCCTATATACTAGTGGGTTTTATAGGAGCAGCTAGGCAGAGGGCAGATGTTGCACTCCATTAGTAACTTTTATTTCTGCTTAGAATCCTTTTAGTTATATGGCTAAAGATGGTTTTTACTTGTTAATTTTTTGGTAACAGAATTCATGTTTCTTCAATATGGCCAGGGTCACCCAAGTCTCTGAAAGCAAAAGTCATCATATTAACACAAAAATTAATATTCCCCATACCACCAAGTGAAAAAAGCACAAAGTACAACCAGTTTCCAGTGGCTCCATGCAAGTATGAGGCATATAAAATATATATTATTTATTAAAATCACTAAATGTACTGTTTATTAAATGTAGGCTCTATTGTTTAAATACTTCAGTTTGCATAATCTGCTACAAGGATAGTTTAAAAATCGTTAGGCAACTGAAAACAAATTTGTCTCATTTTTATATAATTTCTCTAATCACAGTTAATTCCAAGCCAACCAAATTTAACATCAGGGCTGTAAAGTTAAGGTGCATTGTCCTTCATGGATCATGTTTCTTATGAATAGCTTTTGAGTACCCTCCGTATTTCTTTGTATGAAAAGCAGTCAGCCGGCTAAGGACACCACTTAACTGTGCATGTACCAGTGCTCTAAATAGGCATATTTGAAACTCCTCTGGTTTAGCTCTTAAGATCCCCAATCAAAGAACGCATTAGAAATAACAAATCTGGATGAAAGCCCAGCTTGTAGAAACTGTCTAACAGCTCTGGCAGTCACTTAATGAGGTCTTACAGCTTGTGATTTCACTGTTTTTCTTCTACTACTTTCCTATCATAATTCAATTATGCATTAAAAAGTTAATAGAGAATATTGAGAATTAGGTCTTGCTTAAAAAAGGAACAGTCAAGGCTATTTATTAAGATTTCTTTTAGAAATTCTTAATTTTATTTTGAGACCAAAAACTGGTCATTGTAAATTAAGAAAAGATGTTTCATAACAGCCAAATATTTTGAAGGAAAACTATGTTATAATATTGTTAAAATACAATAAAACTGACAAAAAATTAAATGCAGTGGGGCATGCATTTCTTTCAGTTAATTGAAAATGAGCAAATAATAAAATGAATAATTAAAAACACAATTCAAACATGCAAATACTGACTACATCATGCAGATAATGACTCTAAATGCTGCTTTCCATTGAATGTCTGTATGAACCTTCTGTACAATAACCTTGACCAACTGTGATAGCTATTGAAAAGGTTTACTTTCTGCAGTATGTTTCAGTTGCGTATGTGGTTTTAAAATAGTACATATTATGAAAGGACGGAAGTCACTTTTACTTACCCATATCTGAAAACTACAGACAACCAACTTCCACCTTGCTTTTAATTAATCATTATGCCTTTAATATTGTTGGGTGTGAAATTCACACCCCTGTGCAAAGGGCCTACACTGCAGGTATAAACCACTGAGCTCCCACTTTGATGTTTCCAGATCTCAGCTACTGGAGACACTATGGATTTCACCACAACAATTTTTGGATCAACCTTTTTATAGGGAGAAAGCTATGGAGGAAATCTCCCATCCAGTATTTGACATTCTTGGGGCTACCTTCATGAATAGTTTGTCACTCCCTACCTTGAGCAGTCTTCTGCAGACTATTTGGTCTACTCCTGCTTCCTGTCAGCCTATTTCCAAGAAAGCAGGCAAACAATACTAGATTTCACATGAAAGGTTCTCTTACTTTCACCCACTCCTGTACCAAATTCACTGATGGTGTCTGCTGCCAGTAACAGGTTTAGGTCTGGCCAGGCTCACTCTAGTCCTGTTGATAGATTGGGGAGGAAAATTGGCACACTTGAGATGAAAATTTTCTCATATTCTTCTCTGGGAATTAGTGTGGGTAATTACCAGGCAGTGATGCCCCATTATCATTTCCACCTTTGGGATAGGATGGCATTGTTTGTCCAAGTTTTGCCACATAATAAAAGAAGGCTGGCTAATGCTGTTTTGACAGAAGGGCAGAATGTGGCAAAGCATTCCTTCAGAGTATCATGTGATGCTTCATACTCTTCTTACAGAACATTGGCATCTCAGTTACCTTGAGGATGATATTTTGGCTCAAAAGTGAGACAGTGACAGAATTAAGATTGTCTATGAAATAAATAAAAAAATAAAAATCTGAGGCAGACATGGGATAGGGAAAATTTTAGCTCAAATAACTTATCAAATTTAGAGCAGTTGAGAATGGGGTCTTATAGTGGGAAACGTTGGGCACTGTTAATAATAGACGTTGCTACCAGACCACTTACAGCTATATATTTGTGTCAATTATAATAATGACAGAATTGTCCCATTTTTTGGCATGTGTGTAAGCTAACTGATGGGAAGACAGCTCCCATGATAAATCGATCATAAGAGGTTCTATACATTGACCCTGATAGTTTGTAGGAAGATCTTAAGTATTACATTCTTCCTCTCCCACCAAAACGGATGGCGATTGGGATGTCAGTTGTGTGGTGAATCCATTGTTGGGAGCAATGAAGGGTTAGGCTAAGAGTTGCTTTCCACCCACCCTTTCCTCCTGGTCTGGCTGAAAGCCAGGTTTTTCTTTTACTGGCTATTTTTTTTTAAACTGAATATTGCCTCTTGTTTTAGGGGGCAGCTACCCCCTTGATTTTACTAAAATTTTATAAACTTGCATCAACCTAATGCTTAAAATCATTCTCTTTGTCTGTGACTCATGTACCTGGATGTCCTGATCAAGTCATTGTATAAAAAATGCAATTGGGGGGTTGTACTGTTTTTGTGGCTGTGACAGACAATATACATTTGCCAATAAATGTTTTTGTCTAATTGCCAGTTTACACATTTAACAAGGAATCTGTTAGTCTGTGAGTGTATGTGTTGTCTCACTTGTATGTTATCAGTAATAAATACTCTGCAATTAGAAATTGAGTTAATTCTTTTGATGACATATGAACCTGAATAAAATCCAGCACAATCTCCCGTAGTTTTATTGTCTGAGCATTGATTAAAAGGAAAATACTGCGGTGTGTTTTTTGTTTATTTTTCTTCAGAAATGTAATAAGATGCACCCAGGAACAAATTGGTTGTTTAAGAAGATGTTCAGTATTGCAATATTTATAAAATAGGTCGGAGAAAGTGCTAGAAAATATGCTCTAGGGAACAGTCCTACTTAACAGTGAGATGGGCTAGCATTACCTAATATGTCATATCTATATCTTATTATTATTCTATGGACCTGAAATTAAAATAGGAGAGTCGATATGTGGAGAATAATTGTGGATAGGAGCCCAAGTGTTGTGTGAGGGAGTGATTTTTGTTCACCACCTACTTTTAAAGAAGTTTAATACTTTATATATTTACATGTTTCTAATTTACATGGAGAAATGTGTTTGGAAGATGAAAAATGTAGTTTGGGTCATGTTTTCAAACAAAGTGTTGGATGGGGCAGTAGTATTTTTTTCAATCCCACACACTCCCCAGGCAAACACTACCTGCAGTGTCACAGTATGTGTTTTATACATTCTGTTTGAATCTCTTATTTTATCATGTTGACTAACTGAATGACTGAATCCATAATTTGTCAATATCTGTCTAAATGCATTATTCAAATGAAGGTTATCTTATTAGGATAAATCCCACATGTGAGTACTGATCTGGGCATCTAATTTTAGCAACCGCTGTGTATGTGGCTAAAATCAGATACTGTTGTTTTTCCTGTTTTGTTCTGTCCTTCATTTTCAGATATCTACATAAAGTATTTAGCGAAATTTTAAAAAAACAACAAAAATATCCTTCTGTAATGTACCTTTTTAATGTTGTGGAACTTCCAATATATTATATTATTTTATTATACTTTGCAAGAAACACTAAAGAAAGTCATGCTAATTAAGTCAATTCTCATATTGATTTGCTCAGCCAAACCCTGATTTTATAATTTCTGATTTTATATGGTTTATTTTTATCTGAAATGTTTTTTCTCCCTGTCCATTCCTCAAGCCCGATTACTAGGCTTTTGTGTTTCCCGATAATTTTACAACGTTTTGTGTGTTCCATGAGGCATTTGTAAAATCCATGTTTATCTGTTTTTCATTGTTTTCTATTAGAATTATGGAAAAATCTTAACAAATTTTGCCTCTAGACCTCTGAGTGCCTGCCATTCTCCACAGTTCAGTATATTGTATAAAGCAGAAATGAACAAGGACACATAGAATCATACACTATTAGGACTGCAAGAGACCTCAGGAGGTCATCTAGTCCAATACCTTGCTCAAAGCAGGACCAACACCAACTAAATCATCCCAGCCAGGACTTTGTCAAGCCTCACCTTAAAAACCTCTAAGGATGGAGATTCCAGCACCTCCCTGGGTAACCCATTCCAGTTCTTCACTTCCCTCCTAGTGAAATAGTGTTTCCTAATATCCAACCTAGACCTCCCCCACTGCATCTAGAGGCCATTGCTTCTTGTTCTGTCATCTGCCATCACTGAGAACAGCTGAGCTCCATCCTTTTTGGAACCCCCTTTCAGGTAGTTGAAAGCAGCTATCAAATCCCCCCTCACTCTTCTCTTCTGCAGACTAAATAAACGCAGTTCCCTCAGCCTCTCCTCGTAAGTCATGTGCCCCTGCCCCTTAATCATTTTTGTTGCCCTCCGCTGGACTCTCTCCAATTTGTCCACATCCCTTCTGTAGTGGGGGGACCAAAACTGGACGCAATACTCCAGGTATGGTCTCACCAGTGCCGAATAAAGGGGAATAATCACTTCCCTCGAACTGCTGGCAATGGTCCTACTAATGTAATTACACATATTAATACACATCAGATAGACAAAACTGTGGATTTTACTATTAATTTCTGATTAAGTTGGGAGTCATCATCACTTCGCACAGGTGGCCTGCCAAGGAGAACAGAGGACCCAATATTGATGTATCCTTTCACTGAAGCACCAATATGACATTAATTTATGCAGCCAGTTCTTGGTAGAAGTTATGTTGCTGGTAAAGTAACCTACCACAGGAGGTGGTTTCCTTTAATTACTAAAGGCCATACTGCCAACTTGTGTAGCTCTTAAAAAAAAACAGAAAAGTAGAGAGTTATGGTAAATCTGTTTTTCTCTTTTATGCAGACATCAGAGCTTGACGTCCAGGTTCCTTAAGCAGATGATAGCCTCTGTATCAAGTGAGGCTAGGTATGGTAAACCATCACTAGATGTTGAGTTGAGGATTGTTCCACATGTGAGTTATTGTCTGCCACACTGCTCCACAGTCATAGCCCTGGTCTACACTACGAGTTCAGGTTGAATTTGGCAGCGTTAGATTGATTTAACCCTGCACCATCCACATGACGAAGCCATTATTTTCAACTTAAAGGGCATTTAAAATCGATTTCAGTATTCCTCCTGTGATGAGGGGATTAGCACTGAAATCGACCTTGCCAGGTCGAATTTGGGGTAGTGTGGTCGCAATTTGACGGTATTGGCCACTGGGAGTTATCCCACAGTGGTCCATTGTGACCACTCTGTACAGCGCACTCAACTCCGATGCACTGGTCAAGTAGACAGGAAAAGGCCCGTGAACTTTTGAATCTCATTTCCTGTTTGGCCAGCGTGGCAATCTGCAGAGATGACCATGATGGAGTCCCAGAATCGCAAAAGAGCTCCAGCATGGACCGAATGGGAGGTACGGGATCTAATCATTGTATAGGGAGATGAATCCGTGCTATCAGAACTCCGTTCCAAAAGATGAAATACCCAAACATTTGAAAAAATCTCAAAGGGCATGAAGAACAGAGGCTATAACAGGGACTCACAGCGGTGCCATGTGAAACGTAAGGAGCTGAGGCAAACCTACCAAAACAACAGAGACAAACAGCTGCTCTGGGTCAGAGCCCCAGACATGCCGCTTCTGTGATGAGCTGCATACCATTCTAGGGGATTCCCCTAAAACTACCCCACTCCTGTGCTTTGACTCCATCAATGGAGTAGCATGCAACAGGGATGCAGGTTTTGGGGACGAGGACGATTAAGAGGAGGAGGTTGAAGATAGCTCACAGCAAGGAAGCGGAGAAACCATTTTCCCCAATAGCCAGGAACTGTTTCTCACCCTGCACCTGGAGTCAGTACCTCCAAACCCACCCAAGGCTGCCTCCCAGACCCACCAGAACTTTCACACTATAGTCTGGCCAGTCATGAAACCGGTTTTCAAAGCTTCTCTGATGCGCACCGCTCCCTCCTTTACTCTTCTAATCGCCCTGGTGTCTGGCTACACGTAATCAGCAACCAGGCGATTTGTCTCAACCTCCCATCCTGCCATAAACGTCTCCCCTCACAGAGATTGCAGAGCGCAAAGCAAGCAGTAATAACAAGGGGAATATTGGTTTCGCTGAGGTCTATCCGAGTCAGTAAACTGCACCAGCATGCTTTTAAACATCCAAATGCACATTCTACCACCATTCTGCACTAGCTCAGCCTATAGTTGAACCCTGACTCCTGTCCAGGTTGCCTGTGTATGGCTTCATGAGCCATCACATTAAGGGGTACGCTGGGTCCCCAAGGATAACTAGAGGCATTTCAACATCCCCAATGGTTATTTTATGGTCTGGGAAGAAAGTCCTTTCCTGCAGCTTTTGAAACAGACCAGAGTTCCTGAAGATGTGAGCATCATGCACCTTTCCCAGCTATCCCACGTTGATGTTGGTGAAACATCCCTTGTGATCCACCAGTGCTTGCAGCACCATTGAAAAGCACCCCTTGCAGTTTATGTACTCGTCGCCTTGGTGCTCCAGTGCCAAGATAGGGATATGGGTTCCGTCTATCACCCCACCACAGTTAGGGAATCCCATTGCAGGAAAGCCATCCACTATGACTTGCAGATTTCCCAGAGTCACTACCCTTGATAGCAGCAGCTCTTTGTTTGCATTGGCTACTTGGATCACAGCAGCCTCCACAGTAGATTTGCCCACTCCAAATTGATGCCCGACTGACCAGTAGCTGTCTGGCGTTGCAAGCTTCCACAGGGCTATCGCCACTCACTTGTGAACTGTGAGGGCTGCTCTCATCTTGGTATTCTTGCACTTCAGAACAGAGGAAAGCAAGTCACAAAGTTCCACGAAAGTGCCCTTACACATGCGAAAGTTTCGCAGCCACTGAGAATCGTCCCAGACATGCAACACTATGTGGTCCCACCAGTCTGTGCTTGTTTCTTGAGCCCAGAATCGGCGTTCCCCGACATGAACCTGCCCCATTAACACCATGATGTCCACATTGCTGGGGTCCGTACTTTGAGAGAAGTCTGTGTCATGTCCTCATCACTCTCATCACTGAGCTGCCGTCACCTCCTCGCTTGATTTTGCTTTTGCAGGTTCTGGTTCTGCATATACTGCAAGATAATGTGCGTGGTGTTTACAGTGCTTGTAATTGTGGCCATGATCTGAGTGGGTTCCATGCTTGCCCTGCTATGGCGTCTGCACTGAAAAAAGACGCAAAACGATTGTTTGCTGTTGCTCTTATACATCTTAGACTGGCAACAGATGGTGTAGTATGACTGCTAGCCATTGTCGTCTCCTGGCTGCTCGCCAGAAGACAGTGCAGTACGACTGCTGGCCATCATCGTCTCCCATTTATGTCCAGGGTGCTCCCGACCGACCTCACCGAGTCCAGCCAGGAGCACACTTATCTGCCCAGGCGCCCCCAAACGACCTCCCCGAGGTTGGCTAAAAGAGCACTCACGAGACGACGATGATGGCTACCAATTATAATGCACCATCTGCTCCCAAAAGGCAATGAGCTGCTGCTGTGTAGCAATGCAGTATCACGTCTGCCAGCACCCAGGAGACATACAGTGATGGTGAGCTGAGTGGGCTCCATGCTTGCCGTGGTATGTTGTCTGCACAGCTAACCCAGGAAAAAAAGGCGAGAAACGATTTATTGCTGTTGCTTTCACGAGGGATGGTGGGGGTGACGATAACTATCCAGAACCACCAGTGACACTGTTTTTGCCCCCATCAAGCACTGGGATCTCAACTCAGAATTCCAATGGGCGGCGGAGACTGCGAGAACTGTGGGATAGCTACCCACAGTGCAATGCTCCAGAATTTGACGCTAGCCTTGGTACTGTGGACGCACTCCGCCGAGTTAATGGTCTTAAGTGGGGACACACACAATTGATTGTATAAAATTGATTTCTAAAAAATCAACTTCTATAAATTCAACCTAATTTCGTAGTGTAGACATACCCATAGTGTGGGGAGGAAAACAGGCCAAGCCAGTGCATAGTTCCAGCAACTCTGGATGAGTGGCAGAGTAGCCTGTTGAGCTTGGTCTGGGATCTGTGATCAAGTGGACACAGAGGCAGGTGTAGCTTTGGACTCCTGAATTTATTTAGTGTATTAGGCTCTCTTTCCCACCAGTGCTTCCCCTCTGTAAGGACATAGTTTTCAGCTCCCTGGACGTGCTGATAATCCATGCATGGTAAAGTGGCAGTAGAAAGTGCATGAGCTGTCATTAACAAAGGATTTTCAAGAGATCAGACATCGTGTCGCTTCCCAGTCTGTAAGAGGTGAATCTACGTGAGCTCTTTGTATGCATCCCTAAACACTAGTCTCTTCTATCATATAGATCATGTTTTACCTTTATAGAACGTCACATCCCAAATGGATAGATTATGCATTGTACAAACATTTCTATGACGAAGATAACAATTTCTTTAATATCTAAGTTGCTCCATTTTAAATGTAAAGTATGTGTCTTTCACATGTTATCCTCAACTGCTCTTTCATGGTAAAGAACGTCAATCAACTCTGGTGCTGAAGGCTCTGGAAATAACATTGAGGACCAGACCAGGGTAGGAAGACTTCATAGAAGAATTGAAGGACAAGAAGAGAGTGAACTAAGCAAGAAAGAAGAGTGAGGCTGCTCTAAATTTGGGAATAAAATGAAAGAAGATGCAAGACTGAGAATAGAAAAAGAGAGTTTGTATTAAAAACTGAGACTAGGAGTGACATGGAAATGGAAACAGAGTGGTGGGGGGATTATGTAGTGCCTTGAAGGATAAGGGTTAGATATTTGAATATAATGCTATAAAAGATAGGAAACCAGTGATGGGGGTCAAAAGTTGTGGTGAAATGGTCAGTAGCTGGAAAATAAGGTAACTTTATCAGCAGCATTTGAGTAGATTGGATGGAGAAAGTTACTGGGGGCAGGCCAGAGAAAAGTAGGTTACATCAGTCAAGGTGAGAAATAATCAAAGAATGGCAAGAGCTTTAGCAGAAGGAATGGATTTTGGTAGTGACATAGGGAGAAAAGTTGTGGGATTTAGCAATAAATCTTGGAATAAATTTACAGAAGGGGAGAGGTTTTGAAGATGTTTAGCCCAGAGGGAGAGGTCTTGCATCCTGTATATGGCTGTCGGCACCCTCCAAAAACCCTTCTCAGAGGTTTTTAAAAGGAACTCAAAACAAACCCTGGGAACTTACTGATCAGTTAATCAGATGTCAAATATATTAAAATATCCTAAAGTGCATTCAGTTTAATTAGTATGCACTATAGAAGAATATCCATCAGTTATCTAATTTTAACTTAAAAAAAAAAAAAGAGAATTCTCCAGAGAGCATAGCTGGTTGCAACATGTCAAAGGAGAAATTAGCCTAAAGAAGGCTACATCAACCATCATCTGGCTTAGTGTAGCAAACCACCCTCAGTTCTGTGGCTCTCTGTAGCCAAACTTCAGCAGGCATCCTCATCTTGGATTACTAGACTCACACCCAAGCAAGAAATATGAGGCACGTTATCAGCAAAGAAGTTCTATTTGAAGGTTACTTTCAGTGGATAAGGGAATCAATTTATTGAATTCTGACAGAGGACACTACTGTTAGTGAACTGCTGCTTCCTGAAGACTTCAGAGAATGATTTTTGTACCTTGCTGATTGTGTGGATACTGCAGATTTTTAAGGGGACGATGTATTGAAAGTGACTTTCAAAATTACGTTTGGTGCTTTTGTGCAGTTTCTTCTCATTTTTTTTTATTGCTCTTTAGGAGGTTTTCAGACTTGCTGAGAAAAAGAAAAGGAAAAAAGAAAACTGCAGCATTTGTTGAGCACTGAGACAGAGTACAACTATTGTAGCTGATGGTTACTGTTCCAATTTAGGCTACTGGATAAAGTTGGGGTTTTTCAAACTTTTTGAACCATTCTGTTACTGTATTAGTGTTATTTATTAGATTTTTGATCTTTAAATATACTGGGCTGAAAAAGAGAGCACTAGACAAATCTCCCAAGTTGTCATAATAGGAAAAAAGATTCTTAGAAACATGAGACCGCTAAAGCCTGCAGTTCTCTACTGTAGTTTGTGTAACTGTATAAAATAATAGAGAATTGCCATGTCTACTTTCTTACCATAGGGGTGGTTATTTAATTGTATTTCATTCTTTCAATTAAAATGGCTCTATCAGGCTGTTGGGCAGCCATGAAGATGATTTATTCATGAATTTACTCATAATTTCTTAAACAAGATGTGGGTCTATGTGTTACTACAGTTTCAGAGTTATAATGTTATGGCCGCTGTCCTCAGGTGATGCTGTTACAGATAGTCTTCCAAGTTATTTTTCTTAATATGTGATTAACTTTAGACTGTTGGGAAAACATGCAGTGTTGCTGATGGTTTGCAGTTATGCAGGGTTCTGGAGAAGGAACTATATGAGCAGCAGGAGAGTTTGCTTTCTGCCTTGTTCTCTAATTAGAGACAGTTCTTGAGGCAGAGTAACTCCCTAGAAATTCTACATTGGTGTTGGGCTGAGATTCCTGAAAGAAGGGATTGTCCATGCTAATAGACCCTCTTATTTCAGGACTCATATACAAGTGCAAATCAAGGAAACTACACTTAGACAATATATATAAACTTCATGTCACTGATTTTTACCCTGCTAGAAATGACCCAGCAAGGTCATGCTCTGTGCTACCACTTGGCAGAGTGCTGACCCTGGTGTCAGAAATGCAACACTAATGACTTTGGAAGAAGGGGCAACAATATTATCCACCTCAGGATACTCAAAGAAATAAAGTCAATCGTTAAACTAGAATTACTCTGACTTGAGTTTCTGAGAACTGGTCCTGGGAGTTGGGAGCATTTTCTGTGGTAGGGGAGTTTCTCAGATAATGTCTACAAACATTTCCTGAACTATTGTATATTCACACAGTACTTAAAATTGTAGATATTTGTATTAACTCCATTATTTGTAAAGTCTAGTTACTAGGTCCCCTTTATCAGTCTGGCACTTCTTCACCCACAGTTCATGAGTATATGTAGGAAAAATGCAGTTCTCACATATTAGCAAACTAGTTCATTAAACTCTTTCCTGTCTTGGCAAGTGAACATATCTCCGTCCATGGAAAACTATAACCAGTGCTCAGTTTAAGAGGTCACTTTCTTGCCATGTATTTTATCTAGTATGCTCATTATTTCCAAACATTACATGGGAAGGGCCAAGGCAACAGAAATATAGCAGTAAAAACAAATACGGTATTTCAAGTGATCATTTCTAAGACATACATTTCTGCACTGTTAGAGTATAGAGATCTTATCTGCCTCCTTTCGCCCTACAATTCTCTCACAATCAACCAGGCAGAATAGTACATAATAGCCAGCACATCAGGCACACGACATTGTGACGGGGAGAGCCAACTGCTTGCATCTGGCTAGAATGTATGCGGTTGTTAGCAACAAGTACTACTGGGCAAGCTAATGAAGGTGTACTTGCTGATATGAGCAGCAAAGTGTGAAAAACCTGTAGTGAGGAGACCCTGTGCTGGGAGGATTGCTATTGCGCAGGACACAGTAGCTGCCAATAACCTGTTCATTTTAGCTGCCCCAGATGCTTCAAAGAATGGCCAGATTTAGTCCTAATGAAAACTATGAACCAAATAATTAATTCCCATAAGAGCAACTCACTGTTGCTTAAGATATACTGCTTAGTTGGATTAAGTTGTTCAGAAATTTACGAAGCCAGCAGACCACGCAGCATATTTTATTTTATTGTTTAAAATTTGTACGGAGGAAATAATACCTCAGAAACACAAACACATGAAAGCATTTAAAGTCTCATAAAGTTGAAATGACTGTGGTATATTGGGGTGATATTTGCATATTCATTCTTAGTGTGAGAGAAATAGTGTATGTGGATACAGACCTTATATAAATTTAAATTATTTTTTTTATTGCGAATGGGTTCTGTCCTGACACATGAGAATAGGATGGGCATTTTGAACCTAAATAATGTCCATGGTTTTGTGTGAGTGTATGTTACCACCTTCTTTGTTATATTTGTAGAAATAGACAGTTATCTAATTAATCTTTCAAAGCTGTTTGAAACTGGCTCAGCAATCTAAGGTTTAATTAGTTTCCACAAGGGCCTCTGACTGCCAACCCTACTGTTAGGCTACCACTTTGGTGCCATGAACATAAATATAATAGGCATTTTGATTAAGACTGACTGGCAAAGAAGTTGACTCTTCACAGAACTTCAAGGCAAGAATAAAAGTATCGGACTCTCTTTTCTTATTGAACTAACAGATTATTCTTTGCGTAAGAGCACTGCCAGCTATGTGTGTGAGTATGCATTGCCTGATATTCTAGAACCTGATCCCGCTCCTATTAAAGTCAATAGCAATTTTCTACTGACTTTAACTGGAGTCAGATTGGGCCCCTACTGAGTTGTTCTCTCAGCATTAACAATAAAAGAGGTTAAATGCTAAACAGTTGTCTGGGTATACCGCAAGAAGGGCAGGAGACTTGTTACAGGTTTTAATCGGACCGCAACTTTATTATATAGATGTCTGGGACTACCCGGCAGATAAAGTGTACAGTGCAGGCAAATCTATTCTTATTTAAATCAATTCTCTGGGGCTTTCGTCAGCGCCCCTCCCCTTTGTTTAATCCATGCGTATTCAACTCAGTTTTCTGAGGCTTTCACCAGCCCCACGTTGTTTCCATCCAGGTCTCACAGCCAACCCATGGCTTGGGCCTTACCATCCACCAGCTTCGGGAGAGGGTTTAGGAGGGCTATGAGAACAGTGGGGGTTGGATCCCTGCTGTACCAGTCATAGGAGTCCCCGAACCCCCTCCCCCGTTCTGTTCCTTTATCCAGGACCTCCTTTTAAGTCCTTTACCAGGTCATTTATCTAGTCACTGGCTGTTCTCCCTGTGGAATACCTGAACTGAAAATCTGCCCAGTATTACAAAATAAGTTGCAACATATGGCCTACCACCTTTTCTATTGACCAGAAAAGGTCCATCCTCACACCTGCTTAGAGAAAGGCAAAAAAAACCACACTCCACCAACGCCAGTTGTGGTGGTGGGGGAAAAATTCCTTCCCAGACCCCCTTTAAAAAGGGCAACTAGCGTAATGCCCACAGCAGATTCTAACCCAGCCTGCCATTCACCTCCACTAGGAGAGGGAGGGTGGATGTTGGCTTCCTTGCTGCCTGGACATAGAGACCCAGGTTTCGTACCTTTATGCATATTCCTGTGGGAAGGGGTGGGGGGGGGGGAGTCACTGCTGCAAAGCACCTTTTGCAGCAGTTTCTGACCTTTCTCCCTCCCCACCACCAACCACAAAGCCTTCTTTGGGTAAGCCCAGACAACTTTTGTCCCACTTTTAGTTGCGGTGCAGTCATTCTCTTGGACAACAAAATTAGTGCATTTTGTGTTGATTACAGCAGTGTCAAAGCTGTAATATAGAAGTATTTTACATATCCATAAATCATGCCCAATAATAATGACAATGTACTGCTTCAAATAGTCTGTGAAAAGTATTTGGGACATTTTAAGTGAGCTATCCCATTAATAATAGCTGAATACCAGTGTTAACCACCTGTTAGGCAATAACAATGTATATTAAAGGCCAACATTGGTCTGAAACTGCTCAAACTGCAAGCTGGAAGTACCATTCCTGTAATGAAAATTGCATAATAGGCTAATATAAAATATTATGTTATGTCAGACTCTGAATTTCAGGTTTATAGTGTCAGATTGCATGCCAATACCAGTGCAGTTGAAAATCTGTCAAGTTTTCAGTTATACATCCTTATATACTGGGTTGTAATTTGGCATTAACACTTTGATGTGGGCAGAAACGTGGCACATGATCTCCGCGAAAGAGAGTGTTCATAAATATTTAGGGTGAAATTAACTTCATTTTCAAACAATGGGGGTACAATATTTTCCTCGGATGCATTTTGATACTTGTACAATCTAAAAAAAGGGTTTTGCTGGTTTAACTGCCTGCAACATTTCAGTTTATCAGGAATGTAAATTCTTTGCCAGTGGGTTAGAAAAACTATTTTAAAACATAGAATTGTTTTATTTGGAAGTGGCTAATACACATAAACGGTAACTTTATTTTAACAAACATTTCACATGAACTTTGATAAACATAAGCTCTTTATGGTCTAAGAATTTAGGTACAGTATTATTAACTGGTGTAAATTAGTGCCAGATGTGTCCTAGGTGCTTTAAAAATACACCTGAATCCCTCCCTAAATTCTTACTATTCAGCAGAGTCCAATGATTCCATCTACTATCCCTTCCTGTCTTAGTGTGGGAAGAGGGATTTTTGATCAGAGAGGCAGGGAATGGCCACCTTCGACATTCCGGTTAGTAGCTGAGTGTTCCCTTTGAACCCGCCACCTCCTCCTTCTGCCTTTTCCCAGAATACCTGTGGGGATTGTATGTCCAGTGGCACTGCGGTGAACTGAGTGTAGTTCCATCCACCCTAGTCACCCAGTGGCCAAATCAGAAGTGAGGGATAGAGAAAGCAGATTGGCTCCAGTAACCCTCTCCTCCCTTCTCCATCCCCATCCCCATCCGATTTCCATGTGTTTAAACATTCCTGGGCATACAGCAGACATTTTTGCTGGTCAGAGCTGCCCTATAGGTGGTGCAGCTGTCAGAGCTGAGTTTCCAGACTGGCTATGTGTCTAAGTTACTCAGCCTTTTTCTGTCGGGCAGAATTGGTGGGGTGTCCAGTGTGTTTTCAATTCCCCACAGTATCCTGGAGGGCTGGCATGTGGGGATAATAAAAATATGAGGCATCATGTGTTTTTTTTTTGAATGAGTAAGGGATAATAATCTCAATAAGTAATGTCACAACTTGCAGCCAGTGTCGATAAGAGCATCGATAAACCCAGCTCCTGTGGGTTAGATCATGGAGTAAATCTAAGCACAGGACCCAGGAATGACTGGTGGACTGTGTTAGCTGTGTATTGAAAAGAGATCTTAAGTTTTTGCAGACTGAGCTCCTCTTCTCAGGGGGAGGGTGATGGCGTGCAGCATTGGGCTGAATCATGAATTGAATAGAAGGAGTTTAACTGAGGAAGCCAGCCCTCTGGCTTGGTTGTATGGTCTGGAAGTCAGCCCCTCACTGGACCCAATTAATGCCCTGGTAGTTAAAGGGGGAATACTTCCCCTCCCCAGCCCTTTAACATTAAAGTATTAAAGTTGTGACCAGCTGCTTTAAATGCATTCATGTGTTCGTCGTCATTCTTCTACATGTCCTCCTGAGGTGTTTTCATGAAGACTGTAAACATGGAATTGTACAAGCAGATCTACCTATGGTCCTGCCTCAGAGCAATACTTAAATATCTGCTTTCCAGAACTGGGGACAAGAAAAAGCCAGTATGTTCTATAGTGCAAATGTATTTTTAAAGTTTCTATATTTTATTTTAATAATTGTCAAACCCTATGCAATAATTAGTGTGCTATAGATAGTAGCAGTTTTTTAAAGTAATAGTAATAGATAACATTTGCATTCCAATATTTTTAAAATATCCTTTTGGGATGTGGCTTGAAAACAAATATAGCACTGCACCAGTTTTTCAAAACAGTCTGTAAAAAGATATTTTTAGATCTACAGAATCTGCTGGTTTCCATCCAAAACAAACCAGTCCAAAGCCTATGTTAAAAAAGTGATGTATGTGCCAGTGGCAAGTAAAATTCTCAAAAATTCTTTAATTAAAAATATCCTTCATTTTTGTTGAGGAAATATATCCTGGTGTTCATTTGGAGCGTGATTCAACAAAGCATGTATGCATATACTTAAAAATAAGCATGTACTTTAGTGATCCAGTGAATCAGGGCCATAGTTTGGCAAACATTTCTATAGGATCTCTTTTCTTTGTGGATGAAAAAGCAGTATTACCTATGATTTTCCCTATTCCCTGCTTCCATTCCACTTGAACTATCTAAATATCCTTAAGCATTGAATCAGCCTCATACTCTGTCTCCTTCACTCCATCTATCCAAGTGTCCTACTGGAGTTGATTAATGTTGCCTCTTAATCATCTGGAGAGAGGTCATTTTTGAGCAGTGCAAAATGTGCATTTTATTTCTTGAACACCATCGCAGCCTTCCACCTCTACCTGATTTTCCTTACTCTGAACTGTTTAAATCCAACTCTTAATATTATTAAAATCCCAATTTTCAATGCTGATGTCTAAATTTCACCCACAAAGATGCACTGTTCCCACTGTTTGTGCATGCATGTGTTCAAACCTGCATACGTAATCTTGAGCAAGGGTAACTTTGCTGATTTATTTGTGTGTATATGTTTATTTTTATGTGTATGTATTTATATGAGCATATGCACATACACGCATATAGTATACAATTGCTGTAATTCCTCTAAGTGAAATTTTACATTCACTGGGTCTTATGTGAAAGCTTTCAGTGGCATGATAAATTTTAAATCCTTTTAAAAAAAATCTAATAATGGACAAAGAAAACTTCTCAGAACCCAAAAAATTAGTTTTTGGGTGCAGAGTTAGTGAGATAGAGTATCAATGGGTGAAGAAAATTAGGAAATATTGAAATGCATTGCAGTACAGCTGAATTTGGATTATATGAGATTGCCTTCATAAGGTCTTAAATTCTTCTCTCCCTGGTTATCATTTACATTTATTCAGAATGCTGAGGAGGATGAAACTTTAATCAATGAATGTTACTAAGAGCTTTCTTTTGACTTTGGAAAAGGGGGAAGAAAACCCAGAGAAAGTGTAGCCTGTGTATAGAAGATGGAAGAAATTTTTGGCAGGAACAGTAATATTCCTTTCTTTCCCCCTCCCAAAAAAAAAATATTAAGAGGAGATGATGTTATGTTCAGAATAGAATAAGTCAGTTAGTGTATATAAAAGCTGTGAAAGTTTAGATGCCTTTTTATGTAGTTTTTTTCTGTGTATTGACACAGTAGGTCAAAGACTTGGTAAGTAAGAGAGTTACACTAGGGATGAATTTGGTCCCACACATAGCCGCAATAGTGTATGTTTTCATTGTGTAGTAGAGAGAATGCAGAACATTCTATCGAAATCCATAGTATTTTACGTGAGGTCTTTATAACATTTCTATCATAGTGTCAGATTTCATGAAAGCTTTTCTTTCAAGGAAAATGTTGTATAGGTAAAGATGTCTATCCTAGGTAAAGACAGTTACAATAATGTTTAGGAAAAAATAGGTGGGCCCTCATCTCTCTTTAAAATTGTCTAACAGTCTTCCATAATAATATTGCACGCATGGATTTGGTGGAAAGCTGCTGGTGGGGAGGGGGGGCGGGTTCTGATGTCTTCAGCTGGAACTTGTGCAGAGAAAATTATTCATCTTGCTCCTCAACAGGGTATGAAAAACTGCACTGCCTATCTAGACCCGAGCTGGTGTGAGGAAAGTGCAAAAAATGTTTCTCTCTCTCTCTCTTACATGCAAACACACATACTCACTTGGAATCTTATCTTAAACCTTGGAAGTTTTTATTATAGGGGTTGGTAGAAAACAAGTTGATAAAATTCTGACATTTGCAAATTCTCAGCCAAACCCCAAGTTGAGACATTGAGAGATGCAAACAGACCAGAAAATATGCAATACGAGGCCACTTCCCTTTTTCGTTTGTTCAGAAACATTCTCCTCAGTCCTTTCTAGAGGATAAGAGATGCAACCCAGCAGTAACAGAAGTTGTTTACAGAAAACCAAACTAGACTACTAGACACTTCCAAAATTGCAGATGCCAGTGACCTACAAACCCTGCTCTCAGTCTGACTATGACATCTGGATCTTTCCTCCTGCAAGCTCTCGTCTTTCAATGATCTTCCCAGACTATCCACTGTTCAGAGCAAGACTTTCCCATTTCACTCAAATAGGGAGTTTAAGGTTGGCAGGTGAGGAGGATACATTCCTAAAATCAATATCAACAAGTTCTCCCTGACAGTTCTTTGACACAACCTGTTTAAGGCCCCAAATACTTGATGGAGGTGAAGGACTTCATATAAGGTTAATCTGACTTCTCTGAACAGAAACTTTAAAGTGGACATAGGAACAAATTTCACTCTCTGTAATACTGCTGCAAATCAAGAATAACTCAACCAAAGTATATAAAATTACTCTGCTAATCAGCATAACTAAAAGCAGAATCTTGTGCATGACCTTTAGTGTGCAAAGAAGAAAAGTATAATTTAGTAATCATAATCCTAAGAAAATATTTCTGTTGCAGGTAATTAGGTCCACTGAAAAGAGTACAGTATTCACATGGGCAGTCACCTATTTATAAGCTTAGTTTCTGAAAGAACTGGCCAGGCTCTGGGACAATTACTGTCTTGACCTTTTATGTACCAACTGTATTTTGTATGTGAGAAGCTTGATCCCATTCTTATTTCACTGCTACCTGGCAGCAACTACAGTGTGGCAAAGTAATTCCTGATAGCAGACCTGGTATTGGGTGTGACACTGGTAAACCAAATGTCAACTCTGGCAAAGGCCATAGGCGTTAGCTAAGAACTTACAAACTCATAACTGGAAACTAAACCAGCTCACCTGTATGTTAATTTTATTCAGAAAAGGTATAAGTCTTATTAGAATGTATTTCGTGTTTAGACTCAGTGAAAAGCTTGTAAATTGCTGCCTGCATTAATCTGATTTATAATGTCTGTATTCCATGCTACAAGGTAAAATGTTTGTTTTATAATTGGAAAAATATCCACTCTGAACTTGTGAACTCAGGCAGAAGAGTGGCCACTCATCAAGTGGACTATCAAGACTTACTGGACCATCTAAGACAAAAAGCTTTGTTCATTGCCCCATCCACCCATGAAGAAGTTACATGCAGGAGCCCTTGTCCCATTGGCTTAAACCCTGGGGGAAAGTTGTATAAAGATGCTCACAAAAAGAAATGGTTATCTCTTTGCTGTTTGAACTCTCACAGGGCCAGAAAGACTAAACTAAAGTAAAGATCCCCAGAGTCAACCTGGGTCTGCCATGAAAGATATTTTGAATGGACAGATTACTACATCTCTGCCATCTTAAGGAATCATAGATGGTAACTCATTTGTGTGTATACATTTGCTTGCTTTAACCTGTCTTATTTTGTTACTTGTTAATAAATCTTTAGATAGGTTATTACAGGATTGGCTCCTGTCATTGTCTTTGGTGTAATGGGTACCAATTGATCCAAGATAAGTGACTGGTCTTTTGGGACTGGAACTAACCTAAATATTTTGCGATTTTTTGGTATAAGTGACTATCACTAAGTTCAGCTTGTTTGGGTAGCAAGATAGACTGCAGAAGTCAAAGGGACTGTCTGTGACTCCACCATAAGACTAGTATAGTGATCCAGGAGTTCATATATGTTACTGGATTGGTGAAATATAATTTTAGCACATACCACGAATTTGGAGTTTCTGGCCTGTTTTTGACAGTCTGCCTTGAGGTAGGCACTCACAATCATGAGCCACTCTAGGCAGCATGACTTTGGGTATTTGGGTAAACTCATTCATTTTCCTTCTTCAAAGCCCTCAAAACTCTCCTTTTCCATGATACTTACAAAAAAATTGGCAGTGTTAGGCTGCTGATGCACTGAGACTACTGCCAATCATGCTGACCAATATTGTCTCATAGTTTCCTTGTACTCCACCATCTGTCTGTCTGTCTCTTGTCTTATACTTAGAGTTCAAGCTCTGTGGTCCAGGGATCTTCTTTTTGTTCAGTGCTTGCACAGCACTAGCACAATGGGGCCCTGGTCAATGAGTAGATATCTGTGCAGGGGTAGACAACCTATGGCACACATGCCGAAGGCGGCACGCGAGCTGATTTTCAGTGGCACTCACACTGAGCGGGTCCTGACCACCAGTCCGGGGGGCTCTGCATTTTAATTTAATTTTAAATGAAGCTTCTTAAACATTTTAAAAACCTTATTTACTTTACATACAACAATAGTTTAGTTATATATTTTAGACTTATAGAAAGATACCTTCTAAAAATGTTAAAATGTACTATTGGAATGTGAAACCTTAAATTAGAGTGACTAAAAGGAGACTCGGCACGCCACTGCTGAAAGGTTGCCGACCCCTGTGCTAAGGTAATACAAATAATAATAATAATAAATATTATGACCTATGGCAAAATTTCATGATAGATCACTCAGTATTTGTATAAGAGATAAAACATATACCACCAAAGTGTTCTGAATTGTTGTCTGCTAAAAGCTGCACGTTGAAAATTTTTTGGGGAGTTTTGCTGCATTTTATTAGAACATCAGGAAAGTAGTTGCATTTTAAAGACTAAAATGAACACTTTTAAATAGAAAATCTGCCTTCCCAAAACATGTTCTGACAATATGCAGAGTTTAAGTTTAAGAATTCCTGTATATAATAATTATCTACAGTAAGTGTGTTTCCTTGTTTTGACCTAATGAATTGGCAATGCGTACATTCCACATTCTGCTTCTGTGGTTATAATTACCTACCTAGCTACGTGTTTTTGGCTGTGGAGAGTTTTTTAAATATCTGTACTATGCCTATAAATGAAACTAGGAGAAAATAACTTAATTTTTATATGAAAAACAAATGTTAATGTAATTGTAATGACTTAGTTGAAAATATTATTGCCGAGGAAAATTAAAGGTTAAAACCGGTCAGATTTGGTACTATATGAATGGTTAGTTGTATATATGAATGCCTGAAAACCTTACTGATTGAAGTGATAGGACAAAAATACATGGGATGAAATCCTCCTCCTCAAAATTAATGACTTTCCCATTTGACTTCAGTAGGGCCAGGATTTCACCCAGTATGTCATACTCACACATCACGCGTCATAATAGAATAGACTTCTAGTATAATAATCAAATAAAGGGCCAGTGTTTTATAATTACTAGTAATAATTTGATAAGATAGCTGTTAGAGCTAGTCATACTTAAATATTAGTCTTTGAAGTAACTATGTACATAAAATAATGGAAATTTTTTTTTTAGTATGGTCCATGTTGGATTACATTATATGCTTAACCTTGCATATGCTTACAAAAACAGAAGCCTGGTATCAGCTCATATATTTGTGTGTTTATTTAACTAGACTGCAGCTTCCTAGTTTTATTGTTCCATACCTGCAAGATGTGAAATGAAACTGTGAATCATTCCTTGTTTATGTGATTCATCATAATATAGATGGGTAAGATATAAAATGTTGATCTGGATTTAGAAACGTATGAAACTAGTAAACCATACTTCACAAAATAAGAGGGGTCTTTGCCTCCCACCCCCCCAAAAAACCAGGACATCTTAAGTTGCTTAGTTCATGATCAAAATTCTTAGCATTGATATTAGATGTTAAACACAAAACATCTCCTGCTAAGGAAGGAGAAGTACTGTGAACTTTCTTTCAATTGGGTTGGAGATGTTTTTCTCAGTTTTGCTGTTAACTTATTAACAAATGCTTCTTTTAAAAAAAAACTACTTGGTAATGTTTGCGAGACCATTAAATAGTTCCATAATGACTAACTATTCACTGCACACTGATGTCCCCTATGAGAATCTTTAAACTGACAATAAAAGGAAGTTCTTCCTACCAATTAGTAATTATATATTGGTCTCTAGAAATAATTACTAAATTATTGCTGCTTCAAACTCAAGAGATAAAACTTGTAATAAAAATAAATTCTCAGACATATTTTTACATTATGTTGTGACCCATATGCACACCTCAGAATAATGAAACAAGCTGCACTATAGAATAACTACATTCCGAAGTGTACCATATCTCTAGTTTTCAGGGTAAAATTCGCCCTGTGTAGATGGCTAACACAAGACTTATAAATCACTTAGTTCTCACTGTGATTTTCCTCCCCAATCTATCAACAGGACTAGAGTGAGCCTGGCCAGACCTAAACCTGTTACTGGCAGCAGACACCATCAGTGAATTTGGTACAGGAGTGGGTGAAAGTAAGAGAACCTTTCATGTGAAATCTAATATTGTTTGCCTGCTTTCTTGGAAATAGGCTGACAGGAAGCAGGAGTAGACCAAATAGTCTGCAGAAGACTGCTCAAGGTAGGGAGTGACAAACTATTCATGGAGGTAGCCCCAAGAATGTCAAATACTGGATGGGAGATTTCTTCCATAGCTTTCTCCCTATAAAAAGGTTGATCCAAAAATTGTTGTGGTGAAATCCATAAGGCCATGAAGACCAGGACTGATAGTGTCTCCAGTAGCTGAGATCTGGAAACATACCCATAGGAGGAGGAACAAAAGGATAAAGAGGCATAATCTGGGAAGAATAAGGTTTCTTGATTCTTCCTCTAGCCTCCTCTAAAGAAGGATCCAAGCTTGAATCAATTATGAATTACACTGCAGACAGCAACATAACTGTAGGATGAAGAAAATAAAAGGGTGAGAAAGATCCATCTTGAGATCCCAAAGGAGTGTTGTCAGGAAGAGGCATCATAGAAGGATCTGGAGAAAAACTAAACATTTCCTTGGTTGTTCTCCTCTTTGCAGGAGATAAAGTAGATCATAAAAAAGAGGAAGACTGTCTCTTCTTCATCGACAAGTTTATGTCTGTTTGATCCAAGGAACATTCAGCCACTGGAAGGTGGTGTACCAGGGTAGCACTCACCTCTCACAAACGCCCCCTGGTCAACTGCTTGTGCTTGCACTCTCTCGGTTTGTGATAACCCCCAATGGTGGTTTTTCAGCTAGGTTTTCAGTGACTCAAACCCTCCAGCTGAGTCACAAGCACTGTTTGTACATGAAACAGAACAAATCCCTTCCAGGGTGTACAGCCTTTAACTTGCCCCAGCCCTGGTATTGGGCCGTACCCCCAGGGCTTCCTCTCTGGAGACACTGTCTTCTTGCAGCCCTCACTGGGTTCACAGTCCTTACTCAGTCCGAGCAGCCAACCAGATCCCTGCCAGCATTGAGCTGTCCTTGGTCTTATTGCTCTTTCAGCCTGTCAGGAACATAGTCCTCTCTCCTCTAGCTACAGGCAGCAATTGACTGGCTCTGGCCCTGCATCTCCTGCTGGGCAGCCTCTCTCATTGGCTGCTTCTCTGCAAACATTCTGGCTGCTTGGAGGACTTCTCTTCTGCTCCTCCCTGGCATGGGGTATGGTAGGACACTGAGGCCTCCAGCAGGGGGCCAGTGGGCCTGTCCACACCATCACAGGTAGACATCAGTCACCACTGTTAATATCTTCTGCAGATCCCAGGGTGATCCCGGAAGAAGAGCAGAGGACGGAACAGGCACCACAAGCCTGGAATTACCAGATCTAGAGAAATAATCAGCTCCACAGCTCTGGACTTTCCAGCAGAACCTGGAATCGATTTGGGTTTCAAAGTCAGAATTGTAGAGGCGATGTCAGAATTGGACAGAACTGATATGTCTGATATATGGGATCTGGCACTGCTAACAGTAGCCATCTTCTCCCTCAACTTCTTCTTTGGAACAGATACAGTAGGAACTGAAATAGTTTTAGGTTTCTTAGCAGGCAGTCGGCCTTTGAACCCTTTACAACTTTAGCTGAAGGATCAGAAGCCAGTATTGACAAAAACCCCAACAATCTGGAACCCTTAGACAACTTAGAAGGATCTGGAGGAAGTCGCTGGAGCCAAAACAGGCCTCTTAGTCTTCAGATCCGATGATCTTATGTAATCAGACAGTTTAGCAGCAAGAGCTTCCTTAAGCAGAAGCACATGAAGTCTGTTCTGTCTGTCCTTGCTTACACCACCACACAGAAAACTCAGAAGGAGAGTGTCCTTCTCTCAGGCACTTAAGGCCCCACACATGCTCATGCAATGCTGGAAGGACAGCTGGGCACAGAACACATCCTTTGAAGTCCTCTCTGTGATTCCATCATCACACAAGAAACTGAACTTATGAAACTGTATTAAGGTATTTTGATGGGGCAAGGCCAGATGGTTATAGTAAAGTAGTGGGAGACAGATATATTAGCCCCAGGCTAAACAAATCCCTGTTACCAGGATAAGCAAATGGCAGTGGCTCCAAGTCAATTAAGATAACTGGGTCCAATTAAGATATTTTCAGAAGGCAGGGAAGACAACTAGGTTGATTGGGACACCTGAAGCCAATCAGGGGCTGGCTGAAACTAGTTAAAAGCCTCTCAGTCAGGTGTATATATGTGTGTGTCAGGATCTGTAGGAGGAAGCCGTGCTGTTGGAGACACTGAGCAGTACAAACCATATCCGGCACAAGGATGGAGTCCCTGAAGTAAGGGTGAAGCAGATATTGAGGAAGTTGGGGCTGCTGTGGGGAACTGGCCCAGGGAATTGTATGCATCCTATTTCCAAAAAGTCAGCTACCATAGCTGCTACTACTAGGGTCCCTGGGCTGGAAGAGAGGGCAAGCCTGAGCTCCCTCCTCTCCCTGATTAATCACTGAGACTGGGAGACAACAGAGACTGTGCGAGGGAGGGTAGCTTCTCCTCACCTCCCTTACTGGCTTATGATGAAAATGGCTCAGTAGGCTGTGACCCTTGCCTTTAGAGAGAGAAGGGCTACGTGGAGGGTCACAGTGAGCCTCTGAGGCTAGCGAAATCCACCAGGAAATGCGGGACCCACTGAGACAAGATCAGAGCTTTGTCACAGTATCTACATCATATTAAACTTAGAACTATCTTATTCTAAAATTATAATAAGAACAACTATAGACTAACTATGCACTATAAATGGAGAAAAACACCAGACCTGATGGACCAAAGCAGTTCACTTCCATCTGGTGCAGTTGTAAGGAACTGAGACAACAGAGGTTGCTGCAGCCCCCTATATTGGCTTGCCCTCAGAACATTCAAAAACATTGGCAGATGTTGGAACGGGCGCATGTATACTTTACTGGGCACTGCTTAGATAAGGTTCTACTGTTAGGTGCCACCAGACAGCCCAATACCCATAAATGGGAATATGCAGAGACACTTGGAGAATTATAGAAATGTAAGACTAGAAGGGATCTTGACAGGCAGGACTAAGTGTTATCTAGACCTTGACAGGTGTTTGTCTAACTTGTTCTTAAAAATCTCTTATGACAGAGATTCCATAACCACCCTAGGTAATTTGGTCCAGTGCCTAATATTCTTACAGTTAGGGAGTTTTTTTCCTAATGTCTAACCTAAATCTCCCTTGCTGAAGTTTAAGTCCATTGCTTCTTATCCTGTCCGCAGTGGATAAGGGGAACAACTTATAACCCTCTTCTTTATAACAACCTTTTAGATACTTGAAGACTGTTATATCCTCCCTCAGTCATCTATTCTTCAGACTAAACAAATCAATTTTTTCCCAATCTTTCCTCATAGGTCATGTTTTCTAGAGCTTGAACCATTTTTGTTGCTCTTCTCTGCGATTCCTTCAATTTGTCCACAACTTTCCTGAAGTGTGGTGCCAGAACTGGATACAGTACTCCAAGTGAGGCCTTATCAGTGTTGACTGGAGTGGAAGAATTACTTTTTGTATCTTGCTTACAACACTCCTGCTAATACATCCCAGGATGATGGGTTTTGTTTTTTTTTGCAACAATATGACATTGTTGACTCATACCTAATTAGTGATCCACTATAACCCCAAGATTCTTTTCTGCAGTACTCCTTCCTAGGCATTCATTTCCCATTTTCTATCTGTGCAACTGATTATTTTTTCCTAAGTGTAGTACACCTCTATCCCCATATAACACGACCTGATATAACCCAAATTCAGATATAACGTGGTAAAGCAGCACTCCGGGGGGGTGGGGCTGCGCACTCCGAAGGATCAAAGCAAGTTTGATATAATGTGGTTTCACCTATAACGCAGTAAGATTTTTTGGCTCCCGAGGACAGCGTTATATCAGGGTAGAGGTGTATTTTGCATTTGTCCTTCTTGAATTTCATCTTATTAATTTCAGATCATTTCTCCAGTTTGAACTCTAATTCTGCCCTCCAAGCTGTTTATAACCCCTCCATACACTCAACCCCCGAGCTTGGCATCATCTGCACACTTTATAAGTATAATCTCTATACCATTATCCAAATCATTTATGATGATATAGAACACAACCAAACCCAGAGCAGATCCCTGTGGGACCCCACTCAATATGCCCTTTCAGCTGACTCTGAACCATTGATAACTACTCTCTGAGAGTGTTTTTCGAACCAGTTGTGCATCCACCTTACAGTAGGATCATCTAGGCTGTGTTTTCCTAGTTCATTTATGCGAAAGTCATGTGAGACAGTATCAAAAGCCTTACTGAAGTAGATATATATATATATATACACACACACACACACAGCCTTCTGCATAATTAAACTGGAGCTCCAGATGGTGTGGGAAAGGTTAAAAACAACAACCCAAAACCTCAGGATACTAGCCAATTTTGCCCATCAATAAATCTGTTCCTGACCTCAGAAAGGCTATTCGTCCAGGCCTAGAATGTACCTGAACAATCAGCTAAGGCAACTTCAAGAATAATTCAGGTGATGGCACTGGGCCTATGAGCCTTTTAAGCTCCAGGGACCAGTCAAAGCAGAGGACTTTTCCAAATCAGACAATTCCAGACCAGAGAGGTTTACAGTGCTGGAGATCCCCTGCTGATCTAACCAAAATCTCTTTCCTTTGTTGAGACTGGAGGGGTGTATGTGGGGTTAATTTTCAGAGCATAATAATACTTTAATAGGCTGCATTATTATCACAAATTTTACTCTTGGGAAAAAATAATTGATAAAATTTATCTGCATATAGCTGGGTACAATATATTCTCATGAAACAATATGCATATAATATTTGATACTGCATTTATCAAATTTACTGCCTTATTGCTAAATTAATTAATTTAATCAGTCTTTAAGAGTTGTTTCTTGGATTATCTTGAACCGCACACAGTCTCAAAACTAACACGTGGTGAGAGGAACTGAGCAGCGGCTGGTGCACTCGGCCCTTATATTAGGTTGACCAGACAGCAAGTGTGAAAAATCAGGACGGGGTGGGGATAATAGGCGCCTATATAAGAAAAAGCCCCAAATATCAGGGCTGTCCCTATAAAATCAGGACATCTGGTCACCCTAATTTATATGCCCTCGACACAGAGCACGATGAGTCTCATGCATCCAGTATAGTTGCTGCTGGCCGAAAAATTCTGAACTTGAGTGCATGAGGCACATAATGTGGAAAAGTACTTGAAGGGAAACATTTCATTATTAACAAATGAAAACGAAACTTGGATAATGAAAATAAGCACTATTGCACACGGAAGATAAAAACATTTCATATCCACTGTGCTTCATAAACTCACTATCAAAATTAAAATGCTAATTAAAACACAGATATAAAATGCCCTATGTTTGAAGAAACTTGGGTTTTCACAAACAATAATGGGAATTCCACACAGTTTAGAAAACAAACTATTAGGCAACATTCACACTGAGCAGAGACCACAAGGTATAGATAGTAAATCTCATTGATTATCAGGAAAATAGGACATTTTATGGGCAGGAGATAACCCAAAGGCTTCATTTGAATTAGCATGTATTAATCTACCATACTTGCTTTCTACAAACACTGATCTAACTCCTGTTTTTAACAATCTTTATTATGTATTTCTTGTCTCTGGTAGACAGTTCCAAACTGCTACTCAGAATGTGTGCCAACAAATCTAATTATTGAACAGATGACCATTCTTTATCAATCCATTTAATTATAAATATTTGATGTCAAATACATTTGTAGACTCATTAAACTACAATTTAATTTCAAGCCAAGCATCATTTTTGTTGACAAAAGCTTTCTCTGTATTCACTAAAGTATTTTTTAAACCTCCAAACATCTAGTCTCAATCTTCTCTTTCACAAAGAGTACAGATCTGCCAAAGATTCTGTAACCTTGCAAATGTCTTAGATCTTCAATTCTTTGCATCTTTCAGTTTGCCCTTTGCTATATCTTCTCAATTTCCTTGTTGATACACGGTGATCAGAAAAGTGCGCACTATCCCAAATGTGATCTCAGTAAGTTCTTTAAGCAATGCTGGAATTATTTGATTCAATTTACATTTGTTTGCTATCTTTGCTAAGCATTGTGCTATAGGACTTATAAATTTTATTGTGTATGACTTCCAGATTCTTGCCCCACTCATTGTTCTATACACGATGATTCAGTAAACATCCAAACAGCTCATCCCAATTTCCTTTATCTAAAGAAAAAATATAATCATGTATATACAGTGGAAATCACTGTGTTACTATTATCCCAAAATACTTTCCTCAGGGAAATGTGACATGCAGTGCAGTACATTACTTTATAGAGGCATTGAAATATCAGCTTTGTATCAGCAATATGTAATCTGCTAAAACTAATTAGTAAAACAGATGTTTTATGTAGTAATATACATTATTGTTGCAATTTATAATAATTCAATGAATAGAAAGTTATATGCAAGAAATCAGTTAAATGTACTACAGACAATATTTTTTTCAACTCTGTACAGGTACTATATTTAATATAATTTGTCATGACTGTGTTATCTCTAAGGGCAAAATTCTGTCCTCTAATATATATTGAAGCGAATGGGTGTCACTCTCATGGACTTTATTATTAGATATGCATTAGAGGGCAGATTTGCCCCCACCACTGTACTGTATTAAATACTCCAAACAGTGAGATATCATCCTAGTACAATGGTGAATGCCTTACACTTGCAACTTGTGGCAGGATAAGCCACCTCTGTGGTTTAACCAGAGGTTCAGGATGAAATTCTAAAGATGATACACAATTCTGAAGAGAATGTGCTGCTAATTCAGAGGTCCCCAAACTGTGGGGTCCCCCCCAAGAGGCATGGAGGAATGTTCGGGGGGCACGGTGGGGCCCAGACCAGCTCCCATGGGAGATGGGGAGGGAGGGCCACCCAGCCCCGCTTTGTCCCCAGCTCTGCTTCTTGTCTTGGCCCCAACTGTGACTCTTCTCCCAGCCACAATCCCAGCTTTAGCTCTGTCTTGCTCCCAACAGTGGCTGTGCTCCTGATCGCGGACCCTGGTTCCTGGCCCTGGCCCCTGACCACAGCTGTCGCTGCTCCCGGCCCCAGCTCCCGACTGCGGCTTCAAGGAAAGTGTAAAATTGGGTGGAGAGCAAAAAAGTTTGGGGACCACTGTTCTAATCTACTCTAAACCCTGCACAGGTAAGGAAGGGGTTAAGTAGCTACTCAGGGCCCAGGTCTTCCTAACCCACTATACCTGAAAAGCAGGTTTAGCTTGGAGGCACTCAAAGTGAGACTAGACCAGCTCAGCTAGCGGGCAAACAGTGGAGGTGAACTGACCTACACTCTTGAGTTCCTGGAAAGCGCTACTGGTGATCAAGCTGCCTGATGCCTCTGGCTGTGGTGACTTTAGCGGACCCACAGAGAAAGGACTTTTGACACTAAGAAGGTCTGAGACTTTACCGTGTTTTTCAGTTGTTTAATGTCTTACTTCATCTTTTGGGAAACTGGGCACTAGTAGGAAGTGATCCAGGGAACCAGCAGTATAGCACTTCTGGAGGCAGTACCTAGCTGCCTGCCAGTGGGCCTTGGATCAGAACCTAGTGGAGAGGGCAGGCCCAAGTTCCCCTACCAACTCATGGATGGTGAAGAAGGCAGAAAGCCTACCCCCTCATCCGGGGGAATCAGCACAAGAGAAGACCCTGAAGTCAGAGGGATCAAGACTCTGAGACCTCAACCCAGGAGAGAACTAGGGCCCCTTAGCTGACCAACAGGACTACCCTTTGCTAGACTCTATGTATCCCAAAAGGAGTGGACATAAATGTGTGACTTGGCCTGAGGGCTAGACCATAGCAGGCCCAGGATGACTGTCTGCAAGGAGCACCGGGATAGGAGAGAGTTTGCTATGATCACACTTGGCCACAAAGGAGTGTCTGCAGTGAGTGACTCATTCACACATTCCCAATCAATTCAAAAAAATTTCTTTGAAACCCGTTTATAAGAGGACAGTGCTTCCAGATCTTTTGACTGCATAATTAGTAGTAATAGTGATACAGGAAGCTAAGTAACTGTTACGGATTTGTTATCCTTAATTTGCCTTATACATACTCCAAGTTACACTGGATAAAAAAATTGATCTAATCCTGAATGAGTCACAGTGGTACAAGGCACAGTACAGAGAGTCACATTAAAATATCCTGTAATCTCAGAAATCCTGCAACAGTTATAAGTAATAAAAAAAAAAAATCACCTTTTCCCTGTCACAGTGACTACTGGGGTTATTTAGTGCAGAAATCTCATTCTGCATGAAAATGTTACACTTCATAGAAAGTGATTGGGATGATCAATCAAAAGACCATTGCTGTCTTGAAAACTTGATCACCCCACTCCAAGAGTCTCAGATCACTAGGACAAAACTTGGCAAATGATTGGGAGAGCTGCATGGCTTCAGACACATGAAGGTCAAAGATGTTGAAACTCTGTACAGTTACACACTTCTGAAACAAACGAGAGGCTAGACAGAGTATTATTTTCCAGTGGGCAATATGCAGAACTCTAATATTCCAGCTTCTAGTAATAAAATCTTGTCCAGCACAAGGAGTTTAATCCTTATACTTTGAAAGGCCCTTTTGTAATACAAATTAGATAGCCGACTTCAAATTAGTTGTATATTGAGGGCTTAACCTTGTCACCTACTTCTTCATACCTAGTGTGTCTGGAATACAAAGATGCTCCAGGTTAATCAGTCTGAGTATACTCAATCAGAAATGTTTCAAAGCAGAGAGACTCCTTCAAAACCATAATTTCATTCTAGCGGCTTTGGATTTTTCTCTCATTCTCCAGAATTCTGAAATTATACTATCATCACAAAATGGCAATGATGTAAAATCATTAAAAATAATTAACAGTTATAAGTGGGCCTTCTATCTGGCTAAATATTAAGGCCCCCCCTTTGATTTTTCCCCTGTACCCCAGTAAAACCTACATGATATGACATGTCACATTGTACATTTCTCATATCATGAAATAATGTAAAAATATAAAAATATGTAAAAAAATTTAAAATACACTTTGAAAAGAGAGGTAGGTTATTTATTTTGCAGTAAACCGGAGTGCTTTGAAATGTATTTGTTCATGTGGACCCCCCTGTAAATGTGTGTGCCTCTTGTGTGCAAACCCGGAATCTTTTAGCTAGCAGTGTCCATTGGTGTTGCCTTGTACATTGTCATGACCCCTAGACAGAGGGTAGAAAGCACCCCTAACTGCCATTCAGTTCCTTTACTAATATGAAAATCCACGTAGGATGACTACATGTGCTGATTTTATAGGGACAGTCCTGATATTGGGGGCTTTTTCTTACAATAGGCACCTATTGTCCCTCACCTCATCACAATTTTTCACACTTGCTATGTGGTCACACTAAATCCATGTTAGAACTCCAAATCAGTGGGAAAGAAAGAAGGGTGGGTTGTAGGAACCATGTGGATAAAGGCATCTCAAACAAATCCAGTTACTGTAAGGTAAATAACCTCTTTTTTCTTTGAGCATTTATCTACATGGATCCCACTGGCCAGCAGTTATGCTCCAAGGAGGTGGCTGTTTGAAGTCCCTATCTTAATAATGACCGTAGAAAACCTTTGCCAAACTGAGCATCTGATCTAGAACTGTGACAATGGAGTAGTGACTGGTGAATGTATGAATTCAATTCCAGGTAGTTGTTCTATAGATTTCAGAAACAGAGATCTCTCTTAAACAAACAAATTGCAGATGTCAGCAGGGTCCTAGCTGAAACGAAAGGGAATCAGAAGTTTATTCACAGAATATTCAATCTTATTGCAATCTGTGTCCCATTTGGAAAGGCCCTGAGAGGAAACAGTCTGATCCTTTAACTTATTACCAAAAGCCACTAAAAAAGTCTAGGTGATTTACAAAAACGTTCTGTCCTAGAAACATAAGAGGACATAACCCTATGTACATCTAGTGTATACAGTTTAATCTCCCCAGGAGAATCAAGTAGTTTAGGAAAAAGCCATGGTAGATGTATAAACAGATTGATATGAAAGTCCAAGATTACTTTTAGCATAAATTTAGGGTGCTGTTACTCTGTCTTTATGTAAGACAGTACATGATGACCCTAGCAATAAAGCCTGAATTCCTACCATTCTGCAGGCAGAGGTAAGAGCAACTGCAAACAATGCCTTAACAGAGAGGTGAAACAAAGAGCATTTTGCATTTGGCTCAGGTGGAAGGTCCATGAAAGATGTGAGTATTATATTCCAGTTTGAAGTGGGAAAAGGCTCCTTAGTATGTGGAAACATGAGTCAGACTTTTTATAAATCTAGATACTGCAGGTGGGGGCGGGGGAAAGAGTAACTGTCAAAAGGCAGAGGATATGCTGAAACATGTAGACTCTGCAGAGCTAACTGAAAGCAGAGCATGTTTTAAAGACAATAAATAACCCAAGGTGATTCACAGAAAAGAGTCTTGAGGTTGCACATGATTCTGAATAGACCACAAACAGAAAAGCTTCCGCTTCCCTTGATACATCTTTCTGGTTGAGGCCTTTATGCTTTGGATCAAAATCTCCTGAATAGCTTCAAATTAAGATCTTTCCACAGAATTCAGCCAACCAGATTCCACACTGTTAAGTTTAGACAACCTGGGTTCAGTTGAAGCACGAGGTCTTGGCTCTGAAAAGCGATATCTGGTAGATTTGGAAGTGGAAGAGGTGGACTTCTGGATAGATATCTGAGGTCTGAATACCAGAACTGGTTCTCTCAGGCAGGGGCTATAATTATTACTCAAGCATTGTCTGGGTGATTTGTCCATGGGCAATGAGAAGGAACTGAGGGGTAGAGGGAGTCTTTTATCCCTCAACGAAGAGGGTGTGAAGGCGTACAGGGCACAAGCAAAGCCCCAAGGAATATGGCTGACTAAAAGATTCAGGGCTCACCCACACAAGGCACACTTACCTGCACAGGGATCCATGTAGACAAATGCTTGAAGAATAAAAATGTAGTTGTGAAATGAGGTTTCCAGTTTTTATTTCAAAATGAAATTTTCAGAATAATTTTTTTTTAATTTCTGTTTCAAGGAGCATATAACACACTAATCACAGCTGCGGGTGGAATCTGAAGCCATCATTCAGCTGCCATGCTGGGCACACCAAAGTACATGCCTGTGCTTTCTGAACAGGCAGAAAATAACATCATAGCTAACTGCAGAAGTGCCACAATATTCAGGATATGTGTTCAACACGTGTCATTGTTGGACATGCTTAATAGGATAACAGTAACACAAGTCATAGGAAGTGCTGTATGGGTTGGATCCTATAATACTAAATTTTTCTACTTTAAAAATCACAAATAGACAAAAAGGCAGACATCGAAAATTGTGAACAAATGACTTTCACAGATCATTATATCATTTTAGCCCAAAACCACATTGCTTAACATTATCATCTGATACCTGAAAAACTACCTCTTTCCCCAAATATCACAGAATCATAGAATATCAGGGCTGGAAGGGACCTCAGGAGGTGATCTAGTCATCCATCAATAATAGTTGATGTGGTTCCAATCAGCAGATATGTTTGAGCAGACAGCTCAAAGATGGCCGGGGGGGGGGGGGGGGCACAAGGGCTAGTGGCATGGAGATTTCAGTGAACGGTTCTTGACTCTGGAATTTACTCTGCATTAGGCTTTCGATCTAAAATAGTCTGTATTTCACTACTCTCAGGGCACAGTGCAGGCCTCATCTACGTGGGAGAGAACTAAGCCATGTGGTGTGGTTAGGAATTTTAACAAGGAATTTTATTTTCTCTACTTTGTAGTTCACCTACTTGATAAATGTATTAGTTGGGTCAGCAACCAAGAGGGAGAGAGAGAGGAGAGATACTGTTTAGAACAGGGCTCCTGTTGGCTTGGGGAAAGATTACAGGGATGACTGAACAGAGGAGGGGGCACAGTCAAATGACTGACAAGGATGAGCTGGGGAAGAAGAGCTAGCTTGGCCAACAGGGATTGAGAAGCCATTCTCTAGGAGCTCAGGAGTGGGGAGAAGCCATTTTGAGAGCAGCCACAAAAGACAGCCACAAATGGGCAGGTCTGGCTGTGTGGAGAGCTGGGGAGTCCCAGGCCTGGATGCAGGGTTCCACCTGAGTACTGGCCTGGGTTACCTGAAAGCAAAATCACTCAGCTGGACTTTTCTCTCTCCAAGGTGACTCCCAGTTTGTAGAGCTTTGTTGGGAAAACTTCCTCCAGCCAGGCTGAATTAGCCCTTCAGCTCTCTAGGTGAGATCAGCCCGCTCTGCTCTGGCTGCTAGTCCAGGGCTGCTGCCTGCTGTGAGTGTGTCTGAGCGCTGGGGTGCGAGACTAACTTTTCGATTTTAGTATAGTTTTGTAATCTGCACCCTGATCCCTACACTCCTTCATGATGAGGGGAAATCCTGGCACCAGAAGCATGAAGAGAAAGCCTGCCAGCAGTGATCGTCAGCCTTCTGCAATGACTGAGGAGTCCAGAGCCATCTCTGAACCTTAGGATCCATCACAGAGTTGTGAATGCATCATCTTTTAGTTAGCTAGTCAGGGAAATTTTTTGAGGGACCCCTTACTTCCTGAACTATGTCCTCAAGCCAGGGGATAAGAACATAAGAACGGCCTCACTGGGTCAAACTGAAGGTCCATCTAGCCCAGTATCCTGTCTTCTGACAGTAGCCAATGCCACGTGCTTCAAAAGGAATAAACAGAACACGACATCGTCAAGTGATCCATTCCCTGTCATCTATTTCCAGCTTCTTGCAAACAAAGGCTAGAGACACATGATAAGGGTTTGGGGATTTTATTACCTGCTGCCTATTAAATCTGTGGAGAGACTTACCACCTTATCCTACTTGTGAGTCTTTTGGGCTGTACTAAACTCAGTCAGCCACATTGCTAATTGCTGCACAGAAGATATTGTGGTCACTGGTCATCAAGGGTCTCTACAAAGTACACACGTACCAATGGGACACTAATTGTATGTTTGCTATATCAGGTCATGTGACTGGGGAAATTCACTATGGACACCGGTGACCCCGAGAATAGTGTTTTACCCTGTTATATTTATCTCCTGTTTAATAGAATCATTGTGTTCAATATATATTGCATGTGTTTGTGTTATTTCTTGGAAATCGCCAACTATCTGGCAAGTAAGTGGTGTGTGGGTGTGTGTGTGAGAGACAGATCTTGTGATTAGAATTTTCTTTCTAAGCTGTCCTTGGTGACTCTGCCAGGAAAGAGTAATGGGGGTACAGGCACCCCCAAATAAATTCATGTGGAAAGAAAAATAAGTTACACTCTGCTCCGTGGGTGGCAGGCTCCAGAAGAACCCAGACCTGTCCATCAAAACCTGTAAGGAGACTGACACTAAGGAAAGTAACCAGGTAGATAGGTGGCGCTATATAACTTTTTTCAAATATAGTCAATGTATAGTATACTATTTTTGAAAACTACATGATAGTAACTACTATATAAAAATAATAGTATATAAATTCCCATTAATACAGTATCTGATCCAGCAGTAGCTTTAAATGCTAGAATCCATTGGCACTAAAATCTAGAAAAAAATATAGAATGTAATTTTATATTTCACACTATACAAAATCAAAGCAAGTGAGTACTAATGAGTACAATCTCCAGTTAAAAGATTATTTAATATTTAACTTAATTGAGGGAATTATATTTGCAAAGCCTTCTTTATTTAGTAAATGTATGCTAATTTCTAAAAAATATTAGACAGATGTGGGTATCAGAGAGATGTAATTTTTTAGTAGCTGCCTGTGAAGCATCAAAGTATCAAGTCGGCTCCTGAGAAATCTTCTCCCACTACCCAAATGGTATAGCAAAGTCAGGTGCAAAACAGTAATGGAGGGAGAGATTTTAGCAAGAGGCAGCTGTCCCTCTTTTTAAAAAAAAAAATCACAGCTCACTACTGCATTAGACAACACTAAAGAATTAATGGGATGGAGAGCAGTTGCTACAATAAGCAATACAGCCCCTGATTCAACAAAGCATTTAAGCACATATTTTAGTACTTTGGACGTCAATGGGATTTAAGCATGTACTTCAAGTTAAGGATGTGTTTAAGTGCTGTGCTGAACCAGGGCTTAAGAGCTTCCACTTCCTGCCCTAAGCTTTTACAATGTAACATTCCTTTTGTAACAAAATTGTACTCTTTTCAGTGTTTCAAGTAAGCAGTGAGTAAGCATCATCTTTCAAGCATGCCCTTCCAACATTTATACGGCTAAACATTTACCAGTTACATAGAATTGGTATGATTCATTTCTGTAAAAGTACTTCACCCAAACATTGTAGGAGTATTTATTATTAAACAAAACTACATTTTCTATAAGAGCAATAAAATCATAAAAGTGGAAGTCCTGCATATGTAATTCACAAACACAGCTATGACAATGCATAAAATGCCCAACTAACTTGTATAAACTGTGTTCATGATTTTTCATGCCAGTCTAGCATTACACAAGAAATGTAATCAACAGGTTCACAAATACACTAGAAAGTTCTTAGAGTTTCTTTTGCACCACATTAGCAAAATGCACAGTACACTAAAAATGAAGTGCACACATAAGAATATGTATTGAATCGTGAATATATAATACAGTATATACACATTAGCAAATTTGATTGATAAATGACAGAAGTACAAGGATTTCCTGATAAACAAAAGAGCTGCTATGTTAAATCAAATGTGAATACTCAAGATTGGACAATTATACAGTATCCTGCCCTTTGGAAAGTTTCTGATAGTCCTCTTGTTCTTGTATTGTAAGAAAGGTTCCTACATTTACCCTAATTTAGCTTTCATCATTTTGAATACCTTTATCATATTCCCTCTTCTTTGGCTCCTCTCTAAACAGTCCTAATCTTTTCAATGTCTCCTCATACAAATACTTGTACGCATTTTTATTTTCTACCTCCAAATCTCCTCTATTTTGTCTTTCCTTTAAAAAAAAAATAGGATAACCAGAAATGAACAGAATGTTCCAGGGAAGTGCATAATTGAATTATATATTGCCATTATAATAATAATTTAGTACTATATTATGGTGAACATTATTTGCTTTTTTGATTGCTGATGCACATTTTTCAAATAATGTTTACAATTAGATGAATGGGGTACATAATGAATGAAGAAAGTTTATGTTGTGAAAGAGGTTATTGCCAGTTAACCCACTGTCTCATTCACTACAGAAGCTGTAAGGGAAGGGAGGCTTGCAGGGAAAGAAAGGATGGATGGTTAAGATAACTGGGTTCTACCCCTAGCACATTAACTATTTATATAATACTGACAAAGTCTCTTAAAACAAAAATTTCAGAACTGGCCATTAATCCATTTTCATTTGAAGTACTAGACTCAAGATACCTAGGGACTGATTTTCAAAGACACTGAGCACTCACAACTACAATGGAAATCTGTGGAATGCTGGGGGTGCTTGGCAACTTTGAAAATGCAGACTATATTGGTCACAAGATGGACATCCAGATATTGAAGCAACTAATATCAGTCGATACTTTAGAGAATGTTGGCTTTCCCTACCTGACAGGTTGGGTCCTGTCCTAAACAGATTAAAAATGTGACATTCAGTGCAGTGTTTGGATGATATGTAGTAAATAAAGCATGGGACCATGTACAGAATGATGAGGATAAAAAGAAATATTGAACAGATACTTCACTGAGGACCATATACGCTGTGCATTGAATGATGCAGGGCTCCTATTGAAAAAAATAGTACAGTCTGTGATCATGTAATTAGACATAGTGTCATACTGCCTATGAATAAGTGAGCCAAATTAAAGCTGCAGAGGCAACCTTACAGCATTTTAAAACTTTTAAGCATTTTACTTTGTAATCTTAACATTTTTTTAATGGAATATAAAAATGTGCCTGTGTGTGCATGTGTGTACACGCATGTGTGTTTAGTTTTTATGTGTGAATGTTTTACAGTGTATGTATGTGTAGCCTTGTTATGTTGTAAAAGACTAGTTGAACAGTATGTAGACATCATCTTACACTGCCAGGCAACTTTCTGCCTGGTGAAAAGATTTAAAAAAAACAACATATAATATAAGATGTGTAACATATACATTGTCATTCTCATGTATTTCCAATTAAAAGCTTTGCTTTCTAAATCTTACCATTCCAAAAGAAAGATATCCTGAGGAAATTTTCCACATCCTTTTGGGTATCTTAAATAACATGCAAATATACCTAACACTCATTAAAGACAGTTACATGTACAGAAACAGACAGCTACTGCAATGATTGATGGGCTGTTCTGCACTACAGAAGCAATGGCAGGATTACCACTGACTTTAAGGGGAGCAGGTTTGAGCTGTTAGTGATAAACAGTAGTGCTTTAAAATGTACACAAGAATTCAAAAAAAATCCACTGATACAATCACAGACTTGTAGACAGCTTTAGAACATATATACATGTGAAAACACACAAAATATCTAGAGACACAAAATTTATTAAGCACTAGCATTGGGGATTTCACTGATAGGTGACTACTGCAGAGGTCACAGGTAATTGTGTTTGTTGGTCTACTCTTGGAGGAAGGAGTTATGTGGGTGGGGGCATTGCTAATACTGAGGGCTAGCTACAGAAAGAGCGCATATATTTTAATTGAATGAACTAAAAATGATGAATGCTGCATTCAGCACTTTTTCCCAGGCAGAAGAGTTATGTGAGATCACTGCAGAATTCTTTCTGGGTAGTTGGACAATCAATACAAAGTGATTCTCTTCCAAACCTAAAGCACTGTGCATTCTTTTCATATTAGGTATCAAATGTTTTAAAGAAGAGCAATGGATATCGTGCAGATATGTCAGTATTCAGTGTAATGGTACCACACTCAATTTCTACACATTCAGACAATCACTGAATTCACATAATTGGTGGAAAGTGAAGAATGGTTTCTATTTTTTGATATGTCATCTACTCGGGGGATTAATTTGATTAGTTGTTAGGTCTTTTCCATCAATTACTGAGATCTGTTCTTCAGTCATTGCAGGTTTTCTACTGTGGGAGCACCAAGTGACTGCATTCATATTATCATTATGGCACCCACAGAGAATGAGAAGAATGGGCCAGGAAATATTTATGCATTATGTAACTAGTCCAAAGCCTGTTTTGAAAAATTAGCCAGTATGAGAGTGTTTAGGAGAGCAAGAACATTATATGTTTTAAATTTATAAAACATTTGGGAAAAAAGGGTAGGAAAACTGTGCTCGTCCTAAGATAAAGACAACTGAGCTGAGAGTATGATAATGTACAAAAGCATAAAGATAATATTATTGTAACTTTTATAATGTACAAGGATCAATTATTCCTGTAATTGTATATGGGCAGGTTAAGAAGTAATGGGTTTAAGCTGTAACAGAAAAAATAGAAGCTATATATTAAAGAAAACTATCAGACATAAGAACTATTAGGCAATGGGCAAGATCCCAGAAGTTGTGGAAATGCCATCAATGCAGTAATTTAAGACAAACTTGAGACGGATCAGGGAGGATTAACTATTAAATAAATCAATCCAGTTCAAGGTGCAGGTGAATGGACTAGTACCCTTCCAACTCTGTTCTACAAAAGTTGATATAAAATACCCTCAATTCTTTTCAAAATGCATATAGTCTGGCATTTGATGTGCATGCACATCATATTGCAATGGAGTGGCAGTAGTCATTCCATTGTGAAGATTGCCACTGAGTAGAAACTTATAAGCACAGTTCTGCCCTTTCCACTCTAAAATAGGTAACGAACAAACACTCATATCACTGGCCTCAAAATTGGTAGATCAGATCCGCAGGCCCAAAGAAAGGAAGTCCTGCACTTGAAAATCCTAAGAGATCTGGGGGAGGGAGAGCAGAGAGAGAGCAGAGGGCCTCTCCTCACAAGCCTTAGTAAATGAACAGTAAGCGAAGACCTGTTTTGGAGCTGAGGACCCTACCACAGCTGTGGGTGAAGCCACAAAATTACATGGGGTGTTCATGAGGGGAGAAAATCCAAAGTCTTAAATGCTCATCAGTCCCCCTCTTGATACTTAAAAGATCCATTCCCCACAAGCATTAGGGTCATAGATGTCATCCACCTCTCCCCGCCCTCAACTTTAAGCCATTTATCTGGAGCCTCCTCCAATTCCCTAAAAATATCATTTGGCTCATTTAGGATTCAGAAGCCAATTTTGGTTCATTTGGGACTGAGGAGACTTTTAAGTATCTAGAGTGATTTGCCAAGAGGCCTATTAAGACCATTGAGTAGGATGAAGCCTTGCTGAGCACTCAAAGGCTTCCCAAGGCAGGCCACAAGCCTCCTAAGGTGGGAGGTCGGAGGTAGTAGTGGAGTTCATCCCATTGTGAGACCTAGGGAGCATCAGGAGGTTGAAAGGCAAAGGGGGAAGAGTCATTCCGCATGACCCTCTCCAAGTATGGGGAGCACCATGAGGGGTAGGCCACATTCCCCAGGCCCTTCCTACAGAACACAGGAGGAGAACCCCAATCCTTTGGACATTAGGAAATTGACCGGAAGGAAGGGAGTACTCCTTGCGGAACTGAATTATGCAGAGTGCAGGCACATTTAAAAGCATAAATGGAACATATTCAAGGTTTCAGCAGACTGACTGAAAGACTATGACGTTTCATATATGAAAAAAACATTGTTAGAAGTATGAAATCACTTTGCATGTGTTTGTAGATAAAAGCAGATCTTAAGTAAATTGATAGCAAATCATGACCAATATTGGTATAAGACATGTCTTAAAAAGGTATAGAGCAGACTGTTCAAGTATTCACAACGCAGTTCAGCTCCTTTAACATTACATGAATTGACCCATAGTTCACTGCATGGAAAGTGTCAGGTGTGAGATGGATGTATATTGAATAGAATCACTAAGAAAAAACATCTCCCCTGTCAGAGTCAAAGCACAAAACAAGGAAAGAGAACAAGAAGAACTGCCTTGGTCTTTTCCCATTCTTACTCTCATCTGCAATGCAAGACAGATATTGTGAAGAAATTCTGCTTATCCTAGTAAGAATTATATCACTGAAAGTTTTCTGACATCCATTTGTTCGCAGCTCAGAAAGATCACTGATAGCAAGTATTCTATGTGACGTTCCGATGTGTAAAAAGAAACATTTGTTATATTAAAATTTTAAATATATTGCTATGATCATAATTCTCTATCAGTTTGTGGGTATAAATAATTCAATGTAGTTCTGGTTTAAATAAAAACTTTGGATGGGATGAGTAAGCTTTTCATTGTATTACATTAGTTTTAATTTAATATATTTAAAATGTGGTACCTGAGTACTGTAAAACAAGGTCACAAACTGAAATCAAGTAGACTTTCTTCTCTGCAATGTAAAAGCAATGTTACTTACCCATAAAGAATCTTCCTTTTTTTCTCTGTTCTCTTCTTTATACTAATTTGTGATGGATTACGATGTCAGGTGGAATGAGGACAAATTATATATATATCTTAGGCTCTATCATAACTGCCTATACAGTAGACTGATGTTTCCCCATTTAAAAGTGATAAGACTAAATTCTAATTGTAGATATGTGATTTTGAAGAGACCATGAACACAGGACACAATTTATTCTAGAAATAAACAAATGGAAAGAACAAGTGCACAGCAAACAATAATTGTACCAAATAATACACTGTATTCTAAATCTTACTGTTTTACAATTGTTAAATATTTTCAACTTTCACAAATAATTGCCATTGTATACAATTTTAGCTGTGTCAAAATTACAGACATCTGATTTCCTGGAATTTGTCTCTATTTTCATTCAGTTGCAACACTATTCTCAATTCCCATTTTCTTTGTGACAAAGCTTCAGGTCTCTTTGAACTTGTACCTGCGTTCTCTCATGTCTCTATTACAGTAGGTTGGGGAGTTAATAGCACTCCACATACTGTTCCACATGATTGTCTTCTTGGCAGGTTCAGTCTTCGGTGCTCCAGTCCTCTCTATAGAGATATGCTGGATAGCATTTTGTGACTTTCTGCACTAGTAGATCTAGGCCATTTCAGAGAACATTTTGGTATCATTCTTTTCGGAGAGAATCCAGTAAGTGTCCCTGGAGTTGCACTAAATTTGAGAGGTGTGACTAACAACAGGACAGAGAAAAGGCCTCGTGGCTCCAGGAGGAACAGTGAGAAAAACACTGCTGAAAGTGATCACCAAATATCTCAATTTTGGGAAGAAAGGCTCTGAATGCATTTCTCATAAGTAACATACTATAAGATAGCCAAAGGTTTTTTGCTGATTCTTGTCATCTGACAAGTTTTCAAGGAGCAAAATAACCCGGTTTAATAGTTTATGTGAATTCACACTTCATCTTTATGAAATTGAGAGCGATAACCCTCCAGAGTTGATACTGTGTGCAGATGGAAATAAGAGCCTTGCAGAAGACAAACAGGAAATCAGAAGCTAGCTGTAACTTTAACTATGGGAGGACTCTGCCCCTGCCATAATTCTGACCTAAGAGCAACAACTTTTATTGAAATAATTCTGTACCCACGAAAGGTCACATGTTCTAGTAGCAACTGAAAAGGAAGGGAACCATATGGCCCCGATTCATCACCAGCTTTTTCCTCTTGCATTACTCATTACATTACTAACTCTCTAAAACCTAGATTGGACCCCCTAATCCCAAGGCTCAGATGGACCTGCATTATTCCAAGACATAGACACAATCCCATGGAAATTACTGTCCCATGAAATCCAACTCCCTCTGGCACAGGAAGGTAGCTCAATGGCATCTCCCCATCTTTCAATCATCCATTGGGTGTAATGCTTCCTATGAGGCTACTTATACTGTTGTTCAAGAACATGCCACCAAAAGGTCTGATTTAGTTAAATGAAAATAAAAACTGAACATATGCTTATGGTTAGAGCCCTGCAAATCCGTGGATATACGCGTTATATCCATGGACCATTTTTGTGGATCGTGGCTCGGATACAGATACAAAATTTGTATCCCCACAGGGCTCTGCAGCACACACTCACCAGAGTAACAGTAGAACGGAGCAGGTGTCACCCAGCCCAGCCCTCAGGCTCCAGCTCAGGGCTCTGAATCATGCAGCAGAGGGCTGCGATTTGTGGCAATAGCCTGCTGGGAATTCTGGGAGTTGTAGTCCCCAACTTGCTCAGATGAGAAAGTTAAACTACAACTCCCAGAAGGGAGTGGGACGGTGTGCTCCTGTGCAGTAAGCCAAGCACTGCCTGCGTTAGAGCCGCCATTGCTGCATAGAGGCATCTGAGTCCTCCACTGGGAGGGCAGCACTGCACATGAGAGCCCAGGATTATAGCTTCCCTGCCCGGACAGGGAAGGAGGTACAGCAGGGGAGGGGGCATTGGGGGGGAGGGGTTGGCACAGCCCTGTATCACTGCTGAGCCTGCTAATCCACAGATATCTGCATCTACGGATGGCTGCAGACAATTTTTGCAGATCGGATGTGGATACAAATTTTGTATCCGCGCAGGGCTCTACTTATCTTTATAGAATTATTATCTACACAATATAACCCATTCTGCTGCACAAAAAGTCTAAGCCCACACAAAAAATGTGCAATAACCTTAAAGGTGACCCACACCGTATAAGTGCACAGAGAACTGAATCTAAATGGCAGGAATACTACTATTGTTATAAACAGATAGCTAAGGGTTAATGTCTCTTTCACCTGAAGCACCTGACCAGAGGACCAATCAGGAAACCGGATTTTTTTAACTCTGGGTGGAGGGAAGTGTGTGTTTGAGTCTTTGTTTTCTGTCTGCTTGCTTTCTCTGAGCTTTGGAGAAGTAGTTTCTGCTTTTTAATCTTCTGTTTTTAAGTGTAAGGACAAAGAGATCAGATAGTAAGTTATATGGTTTCTTTTCTTTGTTATTTGCATGAATATAAGTGCTGGAGTGCTTTGATTTGTATTCTTTTTGAATAAGGCTGTTTATTCAATATTTCTTCTAAGCAATTGACCCTGTATTTTGTCACCTTAATACAGAGAGACCATTTGTATGTATTTTCTTTCTTTTTATATAAAGCTTTCTTTTTGAGACCTGTTGGAGTTTTCTTTTTTGGGAAATTTCAGGGAAATTGAGGCTGTACTCACCAGGGAATTGGTGGGAGGAAGAAATCAGGGGGAGATCTGTGTGTGTTGGATTTGCTAGCCTGATTTTGCATTCCCTCTGGGTGAAGAGGAAAGTGCTTTTGTTTCCAGGACTGGAAACGGAGAGGGGGAGTCACTCTGTTTGGATTCACAGAGCTTGTGTCTGTGTATCTCTCCAGGAGCACCTGGAGGGGGGAAGGGAAAAAGGATTATTTCCCTTTGTTGTGAGACTCAAGGGATTTGGGTTTTGGGGTCCCCAGGGAAGGTTTTTCAGGGGGACCAGAGTGCCCCAAAACACTCGAATTTTTTGGGTGGTGGCAGCAAGTACCAGGTCCAAGCTGGTAACTAAGCTTGGAGGTTTTCATGCTAACCCCCATATTTTGGACGCTAAGGTCCAAATCTGGGACTAAAGTTATGATATGGTGTGCAGCGTAGTGGGATAGAGAGAATCCAGAAGCCAGTAGGAATATTATATTTTTCTTTTCTCTGCTAGGGGCTTTTAAGCAGAGAGAAACAGTTTGGTTTTAAAAGGGAACCAGAGACATTGTGTACGCCCTGGAAAAGCTACGCCCATATGTTTGGGGACGGCGGTTCCAACTACAAACTGACCATGCTGCACTAAAGTGGCTTCATACTGCCAAGGGGAACAACAAGAAACTTCTTCGTTGGAGTTTAGCTCTCCAAAATTTTGATTTTGAAATTCAACACATCACAGGAGCTTCTAACAAAGTTGCTGATGCACTCTCCCGTGAGAGTTTCCCAAAATTCAGTAGTTAAAAAGTGTTCTTAAAATGTTAAAGTCTGTTAGTTATATACTTAGTAGTATATGTAAAGGTGCATGTGTTGTAGTAATCTGTTTATTTTAAAGTTCTACAAGGAAATCGCCGCCAGTGAGCTTCCCCACTGTCTGCAATTTGGGGGGCGTGTCATAAACAGATAGCTAAGGGTTAATGTCTCTTTCACCTGAAGCACCTGACCAGAGGACCAATCAGGAAACCGGATTTTTTCAACTCTGGGTGGACGGAAGTGTGTGTCTGAGTCTTTGTTTTCTGTCTGCCTGCTTTCTCTGAGCTTTGGAGAAGTAGTTTCTGCTTTCTAGTCTTCTGTTTCTAAGTGTAAGGACAAAGAGATCAGATAGTAAGTTATATGGTTTCTTTTCTTTGGTATTTGCATGAATATAAGTGCTGGAGTGCTTTGATTTGTATTCTTTTTGAATAAGGCTGTTTATTCAATATTTCTTCTAAGCAATTGACCCTGTATTTTGTCACCTTAATACAGAGAGACCATTTGTATGTATTTTCTTTCTTTTTATATAAAGCTTTCTTTTTGAGACCTGTTGGAGTTTTCTTTTTTGGGAAATTTCAGGGAAATTGAGGCTGTACTCACCAGGGAATTGGTGGGAGGAAGAAATCAGGGGGAGATCTGTGTGTGTTGGATTTGCTAGCCTGATTTTGCATTCCCTCTGGGTGAAGAGGAAAGTGCTTTTGTTTCCAGGACTGGAAACGGAGAGGGGGAGTCACTCTGTTTGGATTCACAGAGCTTGTGTCTTTGTATCTCTCCAGGAGCACCTGAAGGGGGGAAGGGAAAAAGGATTATTTCCCTTTGTTGTGAGACTCAAGGGATTTGGGTCTTGGGGTCCCCAGGGAAGGTTTTTCAGGGGGACCAGAGTGCCCCAAAACACTCGAATTTTTTGGGTGGTGGCAGCACGTACCAGGTCCAAGCTGGTAACTAAGCTTGGAGGTTTTCATGCTAACCCCCATATTTTGGACGCTAAGGTCCAAATCTGGGACTAAGTTATGACAACTATACACTATTCTGTGGAAATAAACAAATGTGTGATGATGGGAAGTTCTGCAGAATACAGCAGAAGGTAAGATGATGCTATACAGGTGGCACAGAGACAGAGATACCACAACTGACCAAAAATACCAAACCTGCCACTGGCTGGCGGATACCGTGATATCACCTCAGCACTATAACCTGTTCTCAGGCCCTGACCCAGCATCCTAGAGGAATTGGTAGTCATTTTCTCATTGCAACTCAGTGTAAGACTTCATGGGATCTGATATGAGAGTAGGGAAAATGACAGTGGGTTTACATATCATTAAGGTAGATATGTAGACATCAGCGAAAGTGTTGGATGAATATCGAATTTGTATAAAAATTAGTAGTGAATATGTGGCTTGCTTGCTAATTTTTGGAAACTACTGATTCTATGAGCTGAAATTGTAACTTAGAAATAATGTTTTATGTAAGGTAACTGAGAATGGAAGATTCAAAAAGCACACAAGAAGCTTTCCATAATTTAATGAAAACCAGGATCAGGGCCGGCTTCAGCTTTTTTGCTGCCCCAACCCGACTGAGCTCCTGCCAAAGTGCCGCTGAAGAGGAGGAGATGGAGTGAAGGACCCACTGCCGAATTGCCACTGCAGACTAAACCAGTGCGCTGGAGCAGCTGCTGAACTGCTACCAAAGACCTAGACATGCCGCCCCAATAACAGATGGAGTGCCGCCCCTTTCTATTGGCCGACCCACTCACCTGCTTTCTTTGCTGGTGCCTGGAGCTGGCCCTGACCAGGATGATATTCCATCATACAAAGCATGTTTTTTTAAGTAAGAATATTAATATGTATCATTTCTACTACAAAACTAACCATTAGAAGTTTAACACAGATGCATTTTACCTTCTTCTAATTCATGGAAAGGACAAAATGCTGCCAGATGAATTTTCAGTGAAGGAGTCTGTACCCTGATAAGTAAGTACATTAACTCATATCTTTATCTTGGTCAGGCAAATACTGTATACACATTACAGATCTGTGCAGTGCTCCTCACCCTAAGATACTTGAAACAACTCCATATTCCTGTAACTAAGGACTTATCAAGGCGGCCTTGGCTTAAAATGCCTAGCTGTGCTCCTTCAAATTTCTGCTGGCACCAGGACAGCTTTATTCAGCCCTTGCTAGTAATTCAGTACATTACTAATTAATTTTATTTTGAGATAAACATTATTTAGAGTACAAATTTATGAAATGGCCAAATGCATTTATAATTACGCTCAGTCTCCAAGATGCAAGATTGGAATATGTTTCTGGGTGCTAAACAAGCCATCTAGGTGTAAAACCCTGTGCATGCCCTGTGAGGAAGTGGGAATGTTCCCTTGTTATGTTGTGTGTGTCCTGCTGTTTTGCCTGGCTGCTGTGTGTGACTTATGTGGAAACTGCTCCAGCTGCCTGCAGGAATGCTATGGCCGCCCCTTCGTAACCTGAGATGCAGGAGAGGAATGCGACCAGGTGACTCTGGCCCGGGAAGCGAGACAAAGGCCGGAGGAGGAGTAACAGGCAGGGCAGGGTCTTGGCTGGCTTGGGGCACAGGGGGAGGACCAGAGTCCTGGCTCTCGGCTCCCTTCCCCCCAGATGGACTTGGCTGAAAGTCACTGATTTCTGTGCTAACAAGTTCTGCCCTACGCTGTGTTCCTGTTGACTAATAACCCTTCTGTTTTACCGGCTGGCTGAGAGTCAAGTCTGACTGCGGAGTTGGGGTTCAGGGCCCTCTGGCTTTCCCAGGAGGCGCTCCCCCCCCCCCCCCGGCAGACTCACTGCGGGAAGCACACGGTGTGGAAGGGGATGCTGAATGCTCCGAGGTCAGATCCAGGAAGGCTGAAGCTGTGGAAGCTTCTTGCCCTGGAGACAGTCAGCTCAGAGAGAGGAGGAGGCTCCCTCAGAGTCCTGACTGGCTTTGTTGGGAGTAACTCCAGAGCATCACCCTGGTGACTCCGTGACATGCCCCCACCTTGTTAATCTGAATGTATCCTCTGTGAAGACAAATAAGTTAACAAGTCTATACATTTGTGCTACTGTATTTCTCACATATGATTTCCATTAGACTCTCACCCAGAAGCTAATAATGATTCCTTCTTCATGGCCCTGGAGGACCTCAGATCCAGGGGAAATGTTATCACTGCAGGGACAGTGTGATAAATGAAGGGGGTGGGGAGATAGCTCCCTTTTATGGACACCCAGCCAGCCAGTTAGCTGTAAAATCCCTCTTAGTAGCTGTTCTCTACTTGCTTTACCTGTAAAGGGTTAAAAAGTTTGACTGCATGCATAAGTAAAAGGAAGAGAGTTGGCACCCGGCCAAAAGAGACAGTGGGAACTTTTTAAAATTGAAATAAGACTCCTCTCTGTCTCTCTGTTGTTCTCCGGAGAGAGGAGATGCAGAACAGGAGCAGGGCTGAACTATGCTGTAGGAAGCTTTAAGCCAGGTAGGAATTGCTCATCTGAAACCCCAGATATGTAAGTAAATCAGGGAATGTCTAGGAAGACACAATAAGGGTTATTTCTTTCATTTCTTATTGGCTTGTGGACTCCTCTGTGCTAACCCCCAAATGTTTTTGTTTTGCTTGTAACCATTAAGCTGGTCCTCAAGAAGGGTATTCTTGATGTTTAATTTTTGTAAGTGGGTTTTTAAAATCTAGCAAAAGCCTAGATTCCAGATGTATTTTCCTTCTTTTTGTGTTTAATAAAATCTACCTTTTTTAAGAACAGGATTAGATTTTTGTGTCTTAGGAGGTTTGCGCACATGTTGTTTAATTAGCTGGTGGCAAGAGCTGATTTTCTTTCTTTTCTTTCTCAGCTCTTCCCCAGAGTGGGGCTGAAGGTGCTTGAGTGTACTCTACAGGAAGGAATTCCCAAGTGCTCCTTCCTGGGATCTCAAAGGGTTTTTTTTTTGTTTTGGTTTTTTTGCACTTGGGTGGTGGCACCATCTATCCATCCAAGGTCAGAGAAAAGCTGTAACCTTGGGAGTTTAATACCAGCCTGGAGTGTCCAGTATTAATTGTTAGAATCCTTGCGGGCCCCCACCTTCTGCACTCAAAGTGCCAGAGTGGGGAATCAGCCTTGACAGGCAGTGAAACAGGATCTGTGAAGCTAGTAGATGGATATGTAGCTTGAAATCAGAAGCCAGGGTGCACAGGGAGGAAGGAAGGGGGAAAATCCCTCCTTCCCCTCACACGGCAGGGTTTGGCAGTAAGCCAGGTAGGGGCAGGGCTAGTGAATCCAATACTAGCTCTGTGGTGCATGAACACTGAAGCAGTGGGGACTTATTGCAATACCTAAGCTGCACAATCAGCAGTAGAGAAGCACCACTGCTACTTTGCATCCAAGGGTATGTGCATGACTTCTCAGTCCCTGTTCCATAGCAAGCCCAGCTGCTCAGTCTTGGAGTGAGGTGGTGGAGCGTTTATTTGGATCCAAGTCAGAGCTGCCATTTTTGAACTTTCAGGATCCAAATCCACTGAAATCTTAGTGCCCACTAAAGATTCTGGAGAAAATATAAACCATCTTCTCTTATTTGTTTTCTTGCTGTTTTAAATTACTTAATATAATGAATGCACAACAACTGCATTCATCCTTCCAAGGTAGATATCTATCACAGCTACAACAGATTACATTATTGGCAAATATGCTGGTATTATGGTAAAACAGATGGTAAAATAGATGGTTTCAGGAGGACCATATATAAAGGAACAGGTATCCACTGGTAAATATTTTGCTTAATATTTTTGCTTTCTTTTCCCATCATTATATCTGTGCAGTAGGATAGGTTTAACATTTCCTTGAAGATAATTGATGAAGGGCTAAAGGTATAACACGTGCATGAATGCAAAAAAGATAAAAGCCCTGATAACTGTTGATACTAAAATTGATGAAGGCATTGCTCAATGGTCTACTATAGGAGATGTATCAAAATGTGATGTAAAACACAAATATTTTACAGGATTAGCTCAATGTTGCTTTCATCTTTTGACTCTAGAAAAAGAAAATAATTCTCCTCTCCAACAGTTACTATAAAAATTACGCATGTCTGTAATTACAGGAAATATATTGTATTGTTCTTATGTATTGTTCCTGAACTAATGTTGTGCCCTGTAGATTTTATGCAAAAAATGTCATGATCTTGGGATTAATCAAAATATTTTGGTAATTGCTTGATCAACACTAGACAGATAACTGCAGTTCATTCCCTCTACTCTACTGAAGCTGCAACTGAGTACAGAGACAATATTTGATGTGAACAGCCCACCCATCAGTTTGCATTTCTTTTGCCTATAGAACAAGGAAATATGCTTTTCTTATTTCCATCAATCTTTTTAAACTTCAATTTACACAGTTAAACAAATTAACAAATTTGCATCAAAACATGCACCGGTACAGTGGCTATTAGAATAACTTTGCATCCATAAGATATGCTATTATTAAAATATGCCTATCAGACTCTTGACCGTGCTGAATATCTAACCTCTCTAACACTCAATCTGTCTGTGATGATAAAGTATGTTTTAAGAATTCTCCAGATCTGCTCTGGGCAACAATCAGTGTACTTAAGAGACGCAATGATATCTTACTCTGCCAAAAAGAAATTAGATCAAAGAACAATTACCACTAGATAGGAAAATTGTAAGTTTAGAGTGACAACTATATCAAGAATAGCACTCTTCTCCTACAATTCTTAAAAATTGAGTAGTTATCAGAGACATATTTAGATTCTTTAGTCATTAAAAAATATTTATACCTAGCTGACACTACATATTGAATTGATTATATAAATGAGAGACTACAACTGGTCATTTTGTAACCAGATTAGTTTACATTATACAGGATGTCAGACTAGATCAGCGGTTCTCAAACTGTGGGTCGGGACCCCAAAGTGGGTCACGACCCTGTTTTAATGGGGTCACCAGGGATGGCATTAGACTTACCGGGGCCAAAGCTGAAGCTCGAGCCCCACTGCCTGAGACCAAAGCCAAAGCCTGAGGGCTTCAGCCCTGAGTGGCAGGGCTCGGGTGATAGGCACTCCGCCTGGGTCTGAAACCCCTGAGCTTCGGCCAGGGTGGTGGGACTCGAGCGGGCTCAAGCTTTGGTCCCTGCTCCTGGGGTCATGTAGTAATTTTTGTTGTCAGAAGGGGGTCACGGTGCAATGAAGTTTGAGAACCCCTGGACTAGATGATCGAATGATCCCTTCTCTCCTTAAAATCTATGAATTATTAAAGTCATTATACAAAGTTGCAAGTATACAGTAGCTACCGGTAGATGTGATGAAAGCAGAGCAAATAGACTCTGTTGAAATTATGAATACTATATTAAACATACATAAATAGGCCACAATGCATATGAAATGGTACTTCTGATCTGAAAGGTACTTCCATTTAAAGAAAGCAGCTTAGATGCAGAACACATTCATGGTCATGAAGAGAATAATTATATGGCTTCCAAAAGAGTCAGAATGAACAGCAAGCCTTACTCAGACGGCAACACTTGAGAGAACCATTTTAAAAAGTACAGGATGGGAGATAATTATCTGAATATATCTATCTAAAGTACATATATGGACTCCATTATTGCAGTATCTGAATGACTCACAATCTTTAATGGAAGTACTATAATTCCCATTTTACAGATGAGACATTGAGGCACAGAGAGACTAAATGACTAGTTAAAGACATAGGAAATCTGTGGAATGTATATGGAAATTGTTTACAGTTTACATTAATGGGTCAGGGATTAATATAAACAAATATAGTAGCAGTACCTATTTGTAGGGTGAAACATAAAGTAGTAAAGGTTTCCTCCTTAAATATACATTCAGCTTTCAAGAAGTGTATTTTTGCTTTTCTTTCCATTTTCGTTTGCATGGTTTTATTTTTAGTAACTTTAGGACTTATTCAATAACTGGACAGTAAATGCATTTGGAGGTGCTGAAGATAAAGGTTATACATAATTCCCTTATTTGTATGGTCTGGTTGTCATTAGAAAGTTTAATGAGGATTCCTAAATCCATAAGAATCACATTTTCCATGACTGGAGGATGATGCCACAATGTGTGCAGAAGCTGCTTGTACCTGGTCTTTTCTCCGATTCCCCATGTCAACTCAGCAATTTATTATTTGTTTCGTTACAAATGGTGGGGAGGAGAAGAAACAAGGTTAGCATCTAGGCTCTCCCTCTCTCTCTCTCACACACACAGAACTCATAACCCAGGAGGAGGCCCTACGGTAGCTTTTACATCTTCCCAATTCTGGGCTGCTCCTGGTGGCTAAAGTAGGCCCCAACATAAGTTATGCAGCCCATCAGGATTGTCTAAGCTATTGCAGGCTGTCCCCACCTGCGGCCTGCCCCCCCCGCTTGTCCCCAACCCGCAAAACTGATAGGAAGCAGTGCTGCCCAGAATCTGTACAGTGCTACTTGCTGTGACTCCATCCTGACACATTCCCCCTACCTCCAAAACCCCTCCTATGCTGGGGTCTGCAAGGGAATCCTCAAAAAATAGCCTATGACTGTTTTCCTCAGTTCCTGTACCACAGAAATTCTCACGTCAGCTGGATCCAGGATTTTAAGATCACCTTTATATCACTCTAGCTTCGTCACACTGCACAGAAAGGTGGTGAGTATCTCACCCTTAGTTGTCCTGGTGATGGGCCAGCTTTTTCAGAAACCCTGGGAGCTCGGAATAAGAAAGTGTCAGCAGTGCATACTAGTGCATGATCTCACATAGTTCTGCCAACATGCTGAGAGGGGCTAAATGGCTTGATATACTCTGGGGTGGGCTTAGGGTGACCAGATGTCCCAATATTGCAGGGACCGCCCCAATACTAGAGGCTTTGTCTTATCTAAGCAACCTATTACCCCTCCCCTGTCCCAATTTTTCACACTTACTATCTGACCACTCTAAGGGCTGCTGGGGGAGATAAGCACTCACATGATTATAGGGAGACTCTCATAACAGTATTGGAGGTCAGGAAGGAAAATTTTCTTGTAGCACAATAACCAAGCTAGTTTCCTTTTCTTTCAGCCTTCCCCATGGAGCACATTGAAATGGGCATCCCTGGGTGAGGACATGGGTGTCCATATGTAGGGAGGGCTCATTGTTTACACATGGTTTACTACAGGGAGACATTAAGAGCTGTATGCTAGAAGCTGTTATTAGAATAAAGTTCCTATTTTTAAGAAAGGAAAAAAAATGTGATCTGGGTAACTACAGGCCTTTTAGTTTGACATCTCTAGTATGCAAGGTCTTGGAAAAAAATTGAAGGAGAAAGTAGTTAAGGACATTGAGGTCAATGGTAATTGGGACAAAACACAACACGGTTTTACAAAAGGTAGATCGTGTCAAACCAGCCTGATCTCCCTCTTTGAGAAGGTAACAGATCTTTTAGACAAAGGAAATGCAGTGGATCTAATTTACCTCAATTTCAGTAAGGCATTTGATATGGCTCCACATGGGGAATTATTAGCTAAATTGGAAAAAATGGGGATCAGTATGAAAATTGAAAGCTGGATAAGGAACTGGTTAAAGGGGAGACTACAACAGGTCATACTGAAAGGTGAACTGTCAGGCTGGAGGGAGCTTACTAGTGGAGTGCCTCAGGAATCAGTTTTGGGACCAATATTATTTAATCTTTTTATTACTGACCTTGACATAAAAAGTGGGAATGTGCTAATAAAGTTTGCAGATGACACAAAGCTGGGAGGTATTGCCAATACACAGAAGGACCAGGATATCATACAGGAAGATCTGGATGACCTTGTAAACTGGAGTAATAGTAATAGGATGAAATTTAATAGTGAAAAGTGCAAGGTCATGCATTTAGCGATTAATAACAAGAAGTTTTATTATAAGCTGGGGACACATCAGTTGGAAGTAACAGAGGAGGAGAAGGACCTTGGCGTATTGGTTGATTACAAGATGACTATGAGCTGTCAATGTGATATTGCCCTGAAAAAAGCAAATGCGGTCTTGGGATGCATCAGGCAAGGTATTTCCAGTAAAGATAAGGAGGTGTTAGTACCGTTACACAAGGCACTGATGAGACCTCATGTGAAATACTGTGTGCAGATCTGGTCTCCCATGATTAAGAAGGATGAATTCAAACTGGAACAGGTACAGAGAAGGACAAACCTGATCCAAGGAATGGAAAACCTGTCTTATGAAAGCAGACTCAAAGAGCTTGGCTTGTTTAGCCTAACCGAAAGAAGGCTGAGGGGAGATATGATCGCTCTCTATAAATATATCAGAGGGATAAATACCAGGGAGGAAGAGGAATTATTTAAGCTCAGTACCAATGTGGAGACAAACTGGCCATCAGAAAGTTTAGACTTGAAATTAGATGAAGGTTTCTAACCATCAGAGGAGTGAAGTTCTGGAACAGCCTTATAAGGAGAGCAGTGGGGGAAAAAGACATATCTGGCTTAAAGACTAAGATTGATAAGTTTATAGAGGGGATGGTATAGCCTAATTTTGGCAATTAATTGATCTTTGACTATTAGCGGTAAATATGCTCAATGGCCTGTGATGGGATGTTAGATGGGGTGGGATACGAGTTACTACAGAGAATTCTTTCCTGGGTGTCTGGCTGGTGAGTCCTGCCCACATGTTCAGGGTTTAGCTGATGGCCATATTTGGGGTCGGGAAGGAATTTTCCTCCAGGGCAGATTGGCAGAGGCCTTGGGGGTTTTTCGCCTACCTCTGTAGCATGGGGCAGGGGTCACTTGCTGGAGAATTCTCTGCACCTTGCCTTTAAACCATGATTAGAGGACTTCAGTAGCTCAGACATAGATTAGGGGTTTGATATAGGAGTAGGTGGGTAAGATTCTGTGCCTGCCTTGTGCAGGAGGTCAGACTAGATGATCATAGTGGTCCCTTCTGACCTTAAGTCTATGATTCCATGATAAAGTCACTGCAAATACTGTACTTGGGTCCACATTGCCTAGGACATTTGTTATTAACTTCACTTGATAGACAGGAGTCTCTTATTCTAACAGTTGATTGTCTTGGCCTCCTTTCTTAAATCGTGGACTCAGGTCATGAAACAGCTGTGCTAAGAGCCTTAAGAGATGAGGGACTTATGTACAGGTCTTACGCATAGATCCCTTCATACAAGTACATCTTCCACCTCGACACTGGTATGGTTTGGGAGCTGCATCCTGATCTACTTCATCATACCATTGTTGAAAACATCTGATAGGTATCCTTGTGGCTACTGGTTATTAGGACTATGTGCATGACTAGCTGTTGGCCAAAACTGAAGCTTGAGACATTTCAATAAAATTGCAACCTTAATCTTTAATCCATTTACCAAAATCTTGTGTTTTATTTCTGTATCCCTCCAAAGGGCATCAGCAAACATTGAATATTTAAAAACAAAATAACTAGAGACCACATTGACTGCATAGGACAATCTGAATTTTCTATCTGCAAATAATTTACTCGGTAATTTACTTCTGAGAATACTGAGAAATTGATTAATCTAAGTCCTATTACAGATGAATAAATTAATAGGAACGACTAATTGTAAATTTACCAGTATTTGATTTAGTTCAGATTTTCTGCACAGATTTGTAAATCAAACATTGGTCAAAATATAGATTAAAGACCTCACCATCATTTTATTTATACATTGCAATATTTAATTGCACATACCTGAAAACCTCTTACATATACAATACCTTTTAGACATATGTCTCTGAAAACCTACCCTATCACCTGCATTGATCTGTAAGAAACAGAAATCACTGCTTGCTTTTACTAATCCTCTAATAGTCTTAAATCAGGAATTAGTTTAACACATTAAAAGGTTAATTATGAAGCACTGTTTGCATTAAATAACTAAAAGGAATATATAGCTCAAGTATTCAATTCCCTGCAATTTGTTCCTCGTTTCTCAACTGGGAAAATTATGGTTTGTATTGTGCATTTCAGAGATACATCATTCACAGCTACATCAAATATAATTGATATACTCACCTGCATTTGTGCTCTATTTTATTAGGATTAAATTTCTGATTATAACTTTCACTTTAATGCATTCAGTATTTAATTTCACAATATTAATAAATGTCGAGACTATGCTTTCCTTTACCTTGTTTCCAATGGCTTTTTTTGGTGGGAAGTTAAAGGTCCTTACTTGGTGGTATTTATTCTGCAGCTTGTGGTGCAAGCTTCTGAATTCTGCATATCTTCGATAAACATTCCATTCATCATCTTTTATTCTGATATATACCTGCAAGCGTAGACAAGAAAAGATCAATTTTAAAGGCAATCATTACATTCATTTTGTCTCTTTGTTAAAAGTATTGTTTGTCAACTACCTTCACCTTTATGACATAACATTCTCAGTAGTTTTAGGACTATTTACCTACAACTACATCCAACTGCAAACAGTCATCGATTGTAGCTATGTCTGTTCAACAGGCCATTAATCTAATTCTCTTTTATTGGATTCACTGGTGACATACATTAACTTGCTCATTATTACAAGACGGGGCTGCAATTTTGTAGTAAGATAGCTGCTAATGCTTCCTGTTGCCATGGTTTTCAGCAGGTTCTACTGACCAGTGCACAAAGAAAAACTTAATCTGATATACTTTACCATTGATTTCTGTACATTTAATAGTTTTCCAACTTCACACATGAATTTCTAGACATAATTCGTAAGTCACAAACTTTATTTACTCATCATCGTTATGCTGAAGCAAACCACATCCTTCATGAATGAATGGGGTTTTTTAAGAAGTCAACATGTATTATAAAATACTGGAGTATAAACTACTGAAATCTTATTATTTGGAAAAGAGGCAATTTTCTCTCTTTTTTTTTTTTCTTTTGCCCAGGACGTGTAGTATAATTTCACATACTGAATGTTTTTGCCACAGCTCAATTACTTTCATGAGGGTACTACCAATAATGTGCTAAATGTTCTCCTCCCAGAGGGAAAAACCATAGAGAAGGAAAACATACTCACAAAACTCTGAAAATTAATTAATGGCTCTGGAACTATGTTCTCTATTGGGAAAAGGGGTTTTAACCTTATTGAGGGAGCAGGAAAGGCATGGCTCTAAAACCCAGAAACTCCACAATGAACTCAGGACCCAACACCATGACTGAGGGCATTTGGGACTAGTGTCCTCTTTGGTGTGACTTCTTGCTTTCCTACCCACAGCTTCCTTGAGGAGCTATGTTTCCATTGCTTCCCTCTGCAGCACTTGTGCCCTATTCTTCCAACCCCAAACTTTCTAGTATTAATGACTTCTGCAGTTTACATAATCTGCTAGAGCAGATTAGAACTGATGAGGCAAAACTGCCATATTTCTTCCACAGCATTTTTAAAAGAGTTTCCAGATTACTGCGATGATGATCATCAGAAAAAAGTAGTGCTAATGGTCATCAGAGACACAATGATCAAAAAGAAAACAGAGGAAACAGGAACAAGCAAGAAAAAAGCCAAAGCACAAATATTCAAACTCAGAAGACTAAAATTAAATATCCAAATCCACATTCAGATACCTATATAATTAGCCTGATTTTCAACAGTGCTAAGGATCTAAGTATTTTATTTAGGTGCCTAACTTTTGATACCAACATTTAAACATTTCATGACAATTTTTAAAGTATTACAGAAAATTATCACATTTACAGTAACAGTGAAAAAGTAAAGAGATGAATATAGACTTTACAAAACTATTTAGCATAGTATTTCATACATGGTGCCATAGACTCCTAAAGGAAACACGGTTCTCAATCCCAAACCTGTCATAACTGTAAACAGATAATGGACAAAAGTCCAAGAATTCAAACAATACAATGATCACCATTAAAATGCAATATTTCTAACAGCTACCACACAAATAGTATTTGAGTTACTATGGTATTTCCCTATACATAGTACAGGCAATAATCATAGTATTGTGTGATAACTTGTTAAATGCAAGCTTGTAATGGTTACCACTGTACAACACTTCACTTGCTCTTCATAATTATGATGGTAGATTCTGCTGGAGAAAGCAAATATGATAATCTCAAAGTTGAGAATGCCAGAGCTGTTGAGTTTGGTCTACTTAGATTATATATGAACACACAAAACTACAGGCAATTGTATTTGTCAATAGGAACTCAGGTAATAGAGTGATGGGGCTCTAAAAATAGGTAGACAATATGGCCAAGTATTTAAAGAGCAATACAAATTTTAAAATAATAGGTAGCGAAATAGCTCTGCTAACTAGATTTAATAGGGAATTAAGATAATGTGACTGATTCATTAATATTTTAAAAGACTATCAGTGGAAAGAATTCAGCACACCTGTAAATGAAGAGAATTTGGAAGAAGAGAAGCTAAGTGATCACAAACAGCCATGTTAAGTAGGATGCTGGTGGCTGACAATAATGCCAGGGTACTGGATTTCATATTAAGTGATAGAAAAGCAAGGGATTTAGACCTAAATCCAACAAGATACTTAACAAGATTACATGTCCCTAAGTATGTGAGGTAGTTCCACTGACATCAGTGGCACTAAGCATGTGTTTAAAGTACCTTACTGAATTAGTGAAAACTAGATGATTCTAAGACATACTATATAATTAAGGCACAATATATTAGAAATCTTAATGTAAAAGAAATTAGATTTAAATGAAGGATATCAATGCCAGTGACAGGAAACATTTCCATATATGCAAACTTTTGATGCATTGTGGTAAGAACTGTATTTTTAAATACTTTTTATCCGCTCAGGTCTTTCCCCACCTTTCTTTAATCACTATGTTTAAAATATATTACTTTGGCATATATAACTATTATTCAGAATTTTTCAGGCTCCTTATAAAACAAAGTATACCTAAATAAAAATATTAATATAGTTATTTAATATAGAAATCCTATTTTTACTACTCAACTACAGAGAAAATTGTAATTTGGTGAATCATGCAATTCTATGTTACCTAGTAAGGTGTAACCTGTAGTTAAGTAATTAAGAAGTCTAATACACTGTAACTGAACATTTTAAAGACTGCAAAAACAGATTCATGTATTGTATACATCCCTAAAGATTTTTTTACTTGTTCTTTGAAGAACAGAGATATTTATTTCTTTGAGATTGTAAGGTATGAAGAACTGACACTAAGAGCCCTGTGTCATATTGAATTTATTGACGATCATATAACAGAGTCTGAAAGGCATATTAAAGTTCCTGCTTTAGTACAAGCATTTACAACTTTATTATCTCAACAGGGAATACTGTTCAGAAGCCAAGATATTTCAAGACCATTAATCTCAGCTCACTTGGGAAATCAAAGAAAATAAGCCCTAAATGTTAAAAAGATTGGTTAAGCTTGTTTTAGTTTAGTGCCCATAAGGCATGCAGATGGCTATTGTCAGGCAAATAAATTACAAAACGTGAGTATAGAAGGGTGGAGAACAAAATGTCTCTATAGTTGATTTACTACTATACATCACCAAATCAAGCAGCCTGGTACACGTTGGGTTGAAATCCTGACCCTACTGAAGTCAATGGGAGTTTTGCCATTGACTTCAGTGCGGGCAAGATTTCATCACCTGTCTTTAATTTCGAATTCAGCCTAATTTCTGACTACTAAATAAGCAACAACACTAAAACAGATGCTATGATAACATCAACAGCCACTCTGAGGAACTGGTGACCTCAAATTGTGCCAGCGGAGTAGGAAAGGTCTTCAATATCATGAAATAATCGATCAAAAATGAATATTCTATATAACAGAAACTAGCACAAGTTATTTGAACCAAATTTTTAAAAAATAAGCAAATGGTCAGTTCTCAATAACTTTCATACAGCAAATATAAGCCATTAATATCAATATCTTGCCAAGAATACTATTCCTTTTCTAGTGTCTACTCATGTCTCTCCCAACACATTTCCCTGATTGTTTGTTTATATTTATTATGATTGCATTAGTGTGGCATCTATGCACCAGACAAGCACCTCTTTGAAGTAGAAGAATTTTATCTACATTTAACAGGTGGGGAAACTGAGACAAAAAGAAAGAATAAGTGATTTGCCCAGGAAGCCTGTGGCAAATTTGAAACCAGATCTCCTAATTCCCAGTCCAGTGGCCCTTCCCATCTTAGCAGAAGTTTGATCAGACCAACAGGAGAATGGCAACTCCCTGTGGTACTGGTGAGAGGAAGCACTATGCTACAGGAATGATGTCATTCATAGATAACAGAGAGAATAAACAAGAAAAATCCAGATATCAATTCTAACATTAACATTAATACCAGATACCAATTCTAACATTAACACTGATTTTTTATAAGGCATTTTTTTCACTATAATCTATTGTTCTAGGGTGTAGACCAAAGTCATATATAATTTGGCCCAGCTAGTCTCTAAACATTTAGTTTTATTAAACGTGAGAAGAAAATGATTGTCCAAAGAAAGCAAGGTCCTACACTTAACTTGATGCTATTTCTCTCTGTTTGGCTGTAACATAATTTTTGAAAGCTGCATCTGATCAATTCCAAAATTTCCAGGAATGTTCTAAGCATCAATGGGCAGAACCATGTTGCTTATGGTCAAAGTCAGAAAACTATAAGGGCAAAACGATGGACACATGGAGTCCCTGCCATCTGGCTAGCAGACCCATCTGCTTCCACCAGCTCTGTAATAGTCTATAGATCAAAATAAATGCATGAGGGCATTAGCATCTTCCAGCATAACATTACTCCTCATCTCAGCTCTGACTATTGTCCCTGAAGAAGAGCTCTGTGTAGCTTGAAAGCTTGTGTCTTTCAGCAACAGAAGTTGGCCCAATAAAAGATATTATCCCACCCACCTTATCTCTTGCTTAGAATGTTGACACCCTCAAACACTTATCAGCCAGATGGAAAGAAAAGAAATAAAAAATTGGGTGAAGTATAGGGAGAGGGGGTACATAGAACACCTGGAATAGGAGACCCTGGTATAGGGGAAGAAGGGCATACAGAATAGAGAGATGGAGGGTATGTGTGCTGGGAGTCCTTGAAATAGAGAGAGATGGGAAGATGGCACACAAGGAGCTTATGATGGGGAAATTTAGGAATGCAATAAGTCCCTTGTGTGCACCATGCACTTGGCCTAAACGAACAACAAAGTATGCCATCCTCTAGTTAATTACTCAGCATTCTCTCATTGACATTGTTCAAATTCATGTCTGTTCTTGTGCCAAAAACAAACTATAATGCTACAATTTAACAATTACATGTAATATCGTCCTCTTCTGATCTAACAAATAAATAAATAAAAAGATAAAAACTTGTAAAACTGCAGATGCTATTTTAAAATCGTGTTTTAGAATGCTTAAAAACTCTAAGGCTTATTCATTGGTCAATTTAAAAATTAATTCAAAGACCCTCTGTATCCCAGCTCACACTGATTTTCTGACAGATGTTTCTTTTTCCTCTTATAATCGTTTTCCTCAACTAACGTCATTAAGTAATTTTAAATTAAAGATCCCCTTACACATTAAATCAGACTCTTTCCAAGAATGGTTATTTAATTGGAGAGCAAGGATTTTTGCTTGAACATTCTATCATCCATCTCTCAAAGAAAAAGTTAGCACTTTTGTCTGTAGTATAGAAGTATTTTCCACCAATACTGTCTCATGCAAAGGCTGATTGGCAGCCTCCCTTTATTGCCATGATATACCACATTTGAAAGACAGATTCTAATTAATACACCCTAAGAATTAATCTACAATCTTCTAATCTCAAAGAGCACTGAAGTCCTGAAGATTTGAAGAGAAGTGACTAAAATAACTATTGTTGTAATCCTGTTTTGCAGACAACCGGTTGGTGATATATCTGCAGTGTTTTTAGAGCCATATTGAAATTATTGTGATAATATTGTCATAATAAAGTCAGTTCATGGCCCTTAATTCTGCTCCTCAGGGCAGAATGATTCTGTCCCCAGAAATCTCTAGTCAAGCAGCACACTATATTAGGCGCTGTTAAAACTCCGGAAGATTCCATAATCACATTATAATATAATGCGTGGATTTATACGGATATTGTGTTCCCGTGTGCTTTCTTTTAGAGTATAAGCTTGTTGCTTTGTACCTGATATTGCAAATTCTTGTGTCGCTCGCAGCAGGAAGTACAAAGCTGATTTGCTCCAGTTGTCTGTTGAAGCTGATTGTGGTGTCCAGGAAATTTATGCTGGTGTGGCAGTGTTTGATGGAGTCCTAGAGAGAGTTTGATAGATGGGTAGAAGTGGCTAAAGTTTTGGTGGAAATCTATGAGGGGAGGTTAGGTTATCTGTCCAGATGATGAAAATATCATCGATTTAGCTCAGGTATATGATTGGTTTTGTAGTCCATTTGTCCAGAAATTATTCCTCGAACTGGCCCATGAAGAGGATGTTATATTAGGAAGTTATATGCGTTCCCATGGCTGTTCCCACAGTTTGAACAAAGTGTTTATTGTTGAATGTGAAGCTGTTATGGGTGCGGATGAAATGGATGAGTTTGGTGACATGTTTGAGCTGGATATATCTGGGAGTTGTCCATTATCTTATATATATTTGAGGCAAGCAGCAATTTCATCACTGTGGTGGATATCAGTGAATAGGGAGGTGGCATCCATGGTGGCAAGGATGGAGTTCTGAGGGAGGTTGTTAATATTGCAGAGTTTCTGAAGCAGTCAGTTGTGTCCTGGAGGAATCTGGCTCTTTGTGTGGTGAGTGATTTAAGGATGGTTTCTATGAGTCCTGATATCCTTTCAGTAAGAGCGCCATGGACAGGTATGATAGGTCTGCCTGAGTCTTGACATTCTTTCAGTAATAATGCCATGGATAGGTATGATGGGTCTGCCTGAGTTCCCTTGTTTGTGTATTTTAGGAAGCATGTAGAAGGTCCCTGGAATGGTATGTGGCAAATGAGGTTGTATAGTTTCTCTTGGAGTTGTTTGGGAAAGGATTTGATTATATCCCTAAATTCCTAGGAGAATTGTGGTGTGAGGTCTTTGAGTTCCTGGTAGTAGGTGCTGTCAGAGAGTTGTCGGTTGGCCTCATTGACATAGTCCTCTTTGTCTGCTGATTTGATCACCATTTGATGGTTGGATTTCATGGACTATATAGTTCTCCTTTTGGGGGTGGAGACTGTGGTAGATGTGATGCCTGTTAAGGAATCTACCATCGATTTTTTTTCCTGAAGCTATCAATTTAATGATCAAGAGTGTCAGTTTCGTCTACTGTGGCATGTCTGATTAGATTATTCTTTTTTCTTATGATTGTCAGTGGAGACATGATAGCTGTGAGTGGGGTCATCTTTGTTGTGAAAGAATTCTTTGAGGCAGAATCTAATTCTCCACAAAGTATGGTATCAGGTTCTGTGGTGGGGAAGAAGTACAGTTCCTGGGAGAGTACAGATAATTCAGCACTGGTTAGAGATAGTCTTGGTAAATTGATGATATTGGAGTGTTATGGATCCTAGTGTAATGGTTTCTCCTGGAGGTGATGTTCTCTGTATGTTGTGAAGCTGGTTGCACTTTTTTGTTTTTGTGCTGGGTGACTATGATATTTTTGGGGGGTTTCTTTCATGAGCTTCAGGTAGGTTTCCCGATTTTTTTTCCTTCCAGTGGGTAGGAGCATGTGATGATTTCTTGTTTCTTTTCCATAAACAGTAATTTATTTGTGAGCAGCCTGCCTATTATGCAAGCCAAAAAACTTCTAGTTTCCCTACCATAACCTGGTGTGACATTGTCTAATTAAAATATAACCATGCAAATCATTATTGCTACTACTATTATATAATTGCAATGAATCTTATACAAAACGTAACTCATAGTCAGAAAGGGTTAAACAGTTTGCAGGCTAACTAACCCAAAACTGACCTTTAAAGACATGTTACAAATGTTAATTAGGGCCATTGCATGCTAAATAGGTTAGAACTTTGAACAGCAAACCTATGTTGTTAGAAGTCAAAGGTAATAGTAATTGTGTGTATCTTAGATGCTACCCCTGTAAAGAGACAGTTCCGGTCTGTCACTATAGCTACTAATTCAGACATCAAAAGAGAGTATTAACATTTAAATGAATCTTGAATGAAGTAATGTCATTGTCTATTTGTCTCTTTGAAGTTTGTAATAGACTGCCTAGTAAATCAGTTGCCCTATGTTAAGTTGTGTAACTAATTACTGGTGGTGTTTAGAAAGCAAAAGGTTACATCAAAAGCCTGTTGTTTACCCAGAACTGTATGGTCAAGTGGATGTTAGAAAACTGTATAAAAGACCCTTGAGTCCTCATTCCATCATCTCAGATCTGCTTGATGATTCAAAGCAGGGGAAGCTTAAACCACAAGACTGGGACTGGTCCGTCCTGAATATGATATTGGACATTGGACTATAACCTATTAACTAATTTCTAAAGGAACTCTTTGCAGCTACATAGCTCACCATCTCTGCTATGTATCTGAACCTCAAGAATTGAACTCATGTCTGTATGTATATCGATCTTTAACCATACTTTCTCTCTTTTGTTTTTTAATAAATTTTGGTTTAGTTAATAAGAATTGGCTGTATTTGTGTATTTGGGTAAGATCTAGAATATTCAATAACTCGGGAGGTAATGTATCCGATCCTTTGGGATTGGTAGAACCTTTTCTTTTATATGATGAAATATGATTTTCAGAAATCATCATCATATTTGACTTGGGTACCAGGATGGAGGCCTGAGGCTGGGTTGCTTTAAGGGAACTGTGTTGTTGGATTTTGGGCAACCAGTGAGATAATAAATAAAATGTTTTATGCTGGCTTGGTAAATTTAGGTATTGAATTATCCACTAGCTTTGGGGTTTGTCTGTCCCATTCTCTGAAGTTCACCCTAATTGAATTACCTCAGCTGGCTCCCATGGGGACCCTGGTCACACCTCCTCAGTGCCAGATCAACTTTTTCTGATCTTCCTGTGCTCTGCTGTACTCCATTTCAAATCCACACTTGAGCAAGTGAAGATTAGTAGTAAACTTAATAACAGGTTTTAGCCATACCCGATTTCATAGAATCACAGAATTTCAGGACTGGAAGGGACCTCAGGAGGTCATCTAGTCCAACCCCCTGCTCAAAGCAGGACCAATCCCGAACTAAACCATCCCAGCCAGGGCTTTGTCAAGCCTGACCTTAAAAACTTCTAAGAAAGGAGATTCCATCACCTCCTGAGGTAACCCATTCCAGTGCTTCACCACCCTCCTAGTGGGAACGTTTTTCCTAATATCCCACCTAAACCTTCCCCACTGCAACTTGAGATCATTACTTCTTGTTCTGTCATCTGCTAACACTGAGAACAGTCTAGATCCATCCTCTCTGAAACCCCCTTTCAGGTAGTTGAAAGCAGCTATCAAATCCCCCCTCATTCTTCTCTTCTGCAGACTAAACAATCCCAGTTCCCTCAGCCTCTCCTCATAAGTCATGTGCTCCAGCCCCCTAATCATTTTTGTTGCCCTCTGCTGGACTCTTTCCAATTTTTCCACATCCTTCTTGTAGTGTGGGGCCCAAAATTGGACACAGTACTCCAGATGAAGCCTCACCAATGTCGAAGAGAGGGGAACAATCACATCCCTCAATCTGCTGGCAATGGCCCTACTTATACAGCCCAAAATGCCATTGGCCTTCTTGGCAACAAGGGCACACTGTCGACTCATATCCAGCATCTTGTCCACTGTAACCCCTAGGTCCTTTTTCTGCAGAACTGCTGCCTAGCCATTCAGTCCCTAGGCCGTAGCAGTGCATGGGATTTTTCCGTCCTAAGTGCAAGATTCTGCACTTGTCCTTGTTGAACCTCATCAGATTTCTTTTGGCCCAATCCTCTAATTTGTCTAGGTCTCTCTGTATCCTATCCCTACTCTCCAGCGTATCTACCACTCCTCCAAGATTAGTGTCATCTGCAAACTTGCTGTCTACGCCATCCTCCAGATCATTAATGAAAATATTGAACAAAACTGCCCCCAGGACCAACCCTTGGGGCACTTCGCATGAATCCGGCTGCCAACTAGACATGAAGCCATTGATCACTACCCATTGAGCCCGACGATCTAGCCAGCTTTCTATCCACCATATAGTCCATTCATCCAGCCCATACTTCTTTAACTGGAAACAAAAAATTTATCCTGTACATTAGGATAATCATTTTACGAAATCAGACTATTAAACTATTTCTGTTGGCAAATTAAATTTGTTTTCTCTTCCCTTTAGTTTAGCTTTAAATAATTCTTGAGAGTACTTTTAGCACACATTTTCATCTTCAGACTTTAGTTCTTAGTACATAAAGACCTCTTGTTTCAGGAATGAGGGTGGAAAATAACCATACATTCATGGAGATGCTTTAATTTCTGCCAGACATACAACTTTTGGTAAAGTTCTAAAAAAGTCACAAAAGACTTCTGCAATAACAAGTTGTTGGGTTAAGAGAGAGGAATAGTTGCTCTGAATGGATGAGAAGATTTATTCTCAAACCTCTCCAACTTAACAGAACATGTACATCTTAAAGTTTCTACAAGTGCCAGTGTGAAAGAAAAAAGAAAACACACTTGCGCTGAAATCCTGTGCACACTGAAGTCTATGGCAAAACTCTTGTTCAACCTTGGTTTTCCAAGAAAATTATTAATTTGAATAGTTGTCTTTATCTGGGAGAAGATTTATATAGTGCACTTCATTTTGATGACACTGGAAAAAAGTCTAATGAGATAGTTTTATACTTATTATTTATGTAGTAAGGATAAAATACAAATACTTTTACTGTATACAAGATGTGAATTTTGGTTACAGAAATGCAAATGCATAAAGACACTTCATTCGGCATTCCGTCTGAACTCCCGTTGACTTCTGTCAGAGTTCAACACATGGAATTATTTTAAACATATTACACCTTACCATCCCTAAGTACTGGACCTTTAATTCCTTCACTGTAAATGTCACTGTTCTATGGATTAGTATCCCATGGCCCTAAAAAAAATTTCATTTTGATGTCTGAAATGCCTTTTTTATGTTTTGTGTTTCTAGTGTTTCTTCATTAGTAAACAATTTCTCAAGAATAACTATAAATGGGGTCTGTATTTTTAAAGGGTCGTCCAAGTTCCAAATCTATTTTCGTTCTTTAAATAGCATAGGGCATGAAATCATTTGTTTGATAGTGGTCTGTACAAATATACATATTAAATAAGTATTCTCACTGCTATATCAGACGACAATTATTGTAAGTTCATGCTGATAAGATATCAATATCAACAACTGCCAGTTATGAAATTATTTAGAAGAAACTTTTTAGTTCACTGAGCTATGTAAATTGAAATAGACAAAGAAAAAATACACACTGGTATTTTTTTTTCCTGAAAAAGGTTTTTAATTTTTAAAATGTATGAATTGAAAATGTATCCTCTCTCAGCAGAGATTTTTTTTAGCAGGTCCAATGAAGGCGAGAAAAGTAAAATTGAACTAAATGCTGCATGGCTGGGAATCTGTACTCTTCCAGTCAGCTAACTGGCCCCTATCTGTCCTCCTTACAAACATAACATTTCTTTCCATCCTCCCAAAATATCCCATAGCAGCACTAGAGGCCAGCTTTGTGACTGGGATAGGAGCCAAAGACACAAGCCTCCATCCAGCCTAGGGCCTCCACCTGGACCGGAGACAGTGTCTGCCTGAGGCCTTCATTAGCCATTGTTCAAGAGAGTAACACATTGGAATAATTTTGCTATTAGTTAACAGGCGTGGAGGATTTAGACTGTTTAATTTTTTTTCCAGCATTCTCTTCATTTGTAAACATATCATGCATGTCTTGCTATGTTTTTCCTCCCAGGTGTTATGATGTAACATGCTGCTGGGGACACCCATAGCTGTGAGTCACCTTTCTGCCTCAACAAAAGTGAGCTTTGCTGGAGATTAGATGGCCTGTTTTCCTTACCAACAAACTCCAAGTCTCTCCCAGCCCAAACCTTGCCTAGCTGGTAACAATCAGTGAATTTCAGCCCCCCAGCACCTCAGAATGGTTTCTCTGCAATGTGCAGCCCCTATCACTAAAAATGTATACAAGATACTAAGTTCACTGCTCTTTCAAAGAGTCAGTGCAATATAGTTTATTAACTTAACTGGGGTAAACACACACTTCCCTTCAAACACAGCACTGAGTTGTTTCATAAGAAAAAAAAATTTATTAACAACAGAACATAGGTTAAGTGATACCATGTAGAAGGAATTAAACCTTGAAATAGTTACAAAGAAACAAAAATAAAAAACTTTGCAATGGCTAAGACCTACATTAACAAGCTACAGTCTTTGTTCAAGGCAGTTTCCTCAGTAAACTTTCTTTCCCAGCAATAGCTGGCTAACTCTTAGCCAGGATCCCCACCAAGTCCAGGTGTGGGTTTTCCTTGTCTTATCAGGTGAAGGATAATCCAAGTCTTTCTGTTTCCCTTATATCTCAGTCTGGCTTTGTTTCAAGGGCCAAACTGATCCCCTGGGGTTCAGTCTCCTGTTGCTTATGGGGCAGGGGCCACTACATCTCAATTAAGATGCCCCTTGATGTATCCTAATATGATGATTCCTGCTGCAATTTTACAATATCAATGTTCTCTTCCTGTATCCTCCGATATAAATGAATAGCCCAGTGAATTTGGCCACATCTGGTTTGAGGTGTTGGCCTCTTTCCTTTGTCTTGAGAAAACCTGTTTGTCCACTCCCCCAACATGCTAGCTGTAAACACCCTTTAGGCTATGTCTACACTGTGCACCTTATAATGGCACACCTGAGCCGCTGCAGCTGTGCCGTTGGAAGATGCACAGCGTAGCTGCTCTTTGTTGCTGGGAGAGAGCTCTCCCGGCAATTAAATAAAACCACGCTGAATAAGGGACAATAGCTTCATCGCCAGGAGAGCGTCTCCCACCAACAAAGCACTGTCCATATTGGTGCTTTTCGTCATTAAAACTTTTGTTGTTCAGGGTTTTTTTCACACCCCTGAGGAACAAAAGTTTTAACAACGAAAGTACAGCGTAGACATAGCCTTAGTCACAGACTTGAAAGCATAATGTAAGTATATAAGTGAGTATCCATAATTCCACACACTTCATTGTCACATACATTTCACAATGATATTATTGACATTCTTCATATTAATTTGACCGTTTTCAAATTAAACCTTACAAGGCATATTTTGTTCAGATATCATCCCAGCACTGTAGGGGTGAACACAAGGGTGCCTAGGCACATACGTGCATTCTGTGATTTTCATGGTTTTTTAAAAATATGACTTTGGATATTTTTATATTAGGTAGATATGATGATAAAGACCAGAGCCTATCTCGCTAAGAACTTTAAGAGCTGTAAGCCTTCCTTTCACCCACAGTTAGGCCAAGAGAAAGCAGAAGCTCAATAACAATACTGCAATGACACAAAGATAACCAGTGAGCAGAACACGATTTTAAGTCATCCAAAGAAGAGGAGGCTCTCCCTTCCCCAATGTTTGTTTATTTATTTATTTATTTTTGTGTGGTGGTGGTGGGGGGGGGGGGTTAAGTTTAAAATGATAAATTGACTTCATACCTAACTCGCTTATCTCAACTAAAGCACTGTTCCTAGTTACTCATAGTAAACTAGGGAAATATAAGTTACATAATGTAAAAAGTTTGAGGTACAAAACTATGTCTGAGACACAGTGACATTTTTACTATACACCTCTACCTTGATCTAACACTGTCCTCGGGAACCAAAAAATCTTACTGCGTTATAGGTGAAACCGCATTATATCGAACTTGCTTTGATCCACCAGAGTGCGCAGCCCTGCCCCCCTCCAAAGCACTGCTTTACCGCGTTATATCCAAATTTGTGTTGTATCAGGTCGCATTATATCGAGGTAGAGGTGTATGGTCAAGATTTTTGCCCTTTTCATATTGATCACTCTGCAATATGCCATTACATAAATGCTGTAACAACACAATTAATTCTCTGTTTGCAGTGATACACACATTACACAAAAACTGATCCAGTCTTAAAGTTAACATCTACTTGGGACAATACTCCAGATTATAAATTCCAATTATTATTTTAACCCAATAATTTGCAATTATTAGAATAAAGCCAAACATGTAATCATGCTCTTTGTGTAGTACAGAGCCTACAATGGTTTTGTAGCCTTCTGCTGAAGATGAAATGAGCACACACTAACTAATATAATAATCAGACAGGAAGGATGATAAAGGTCAACTCATTTAGAAAAGGAGAGAAGCATGCATTCATTCATTTCAATGAGATGCCCAAGTATGTACCTGAGAACAGGATTTGGCCCTAATAATTCCTTGTGCTCTTGCTGCTCTACCTTGGTAAGTGACTAAAAAAATCCATTATTCATAAACTTTAGTTCTAAGGATTTAGTTTCTTTTCTTTCATTCAGATTTATTAAATGTTTTTGTCCAGCAATATATTTAATTTCTAACACTGCTGCTTTGGGGGCCAGTTATTGAGCTCTAGAAAGTTGGTTTATGCTAAGAAAGCAGCTGACTGCACCAGCTGCAATTGGCAAAGCTAGAGCAAGCAATCCTCACTAGCCTGGGGAGAACTGCACTAAAGAAAGACTCAGGCTAGCAAAGTAATGCTGAAATTAATCCCTGCTAATCTAACTTGTGAAAGATTAATAGTATCTGAAGTTAGAATATTAAATATTGAAACTGTGGCTGCAAGAAGGCCTTTCTTCATGGTTTATTTTAAATATTATCACAACTAAAATGGCTCAGGAATGTTACTGTTTTCTGATGTCAGTCCTAACAGCAGCATAGATGTCCATTTTTCCTCACATTGAGTTCAAACTGTAGAATACCACTCTTTGACAGAATAGCAACTCCAGCCAACTCCTGGTGAGTTGGTAGGAGACCAAATCTGTTTTAAAAGCCTAAACACACAGGGAGAAAAATAAACAAAATCAACCTTCTGAACTTTATGGGTTGCGCAGCAATTTGTATGTAAAATAAGGCTGATTGAGCAATACAAAAGGGCAATATAAAATAGAGCATTGTTTTCAAGTAATAAAGTTACATTAACATGAAAATGAAAAAACGAGTTAATCTGCAAACTTGGCATTTCACTGAGCAAGGTGAATTCACCACCATTAAGATCTCCCGTGTCATCAAATACCACCACTTCCTCAAAAATGGAAAGCAGATATCAGTTTTATGGACTCCAAGCTGATGATCTTAAATTCTCTGATACTTTGGTTCAATAATCTCGAACAATTAAGTGAAGAAATACTTTGAGAAGCAGTAAACCACTAATAACACACATCAGGACTGTAGTAGTCTATAATGTATACACAGCCATGAGTATGCTTTCTGTTGTCTCTCTCAGACATTTAATCTAAAAAGGGATCCACTGCCAAACTGTTTAAGAATAAGAAAACTTTTTCTTTGCTTTAATTGTTATTCCTGAAGGCTCATTATAGATCATGTTTTCTTTCAGTACGTGTTTATACTACTTTCGTAAATTTAAAAATACTGGATTTTTCTGGTATAGGTAACGTAGGTTCAGCTGCAGCCAATAAGCCCTTTCTTATACCATATGAGAAGTCAATGAAGGTTTAATGTTAGCTATTTATACATGACAGCATAATAAAACCTTGTTATAAAAGGAATAGTTTAAAGTGTTGATGCAGAGAAAATTACTCTGTTTCTCAGTCTTTTGGCACCAATGAGCTTTTCAGAACTTGTAAAAGTTCTGAAATAAACAGCAGCTGACAAGTGCTGTGGTATAGTCAGAGGGTACTTTAATTTACAAGATTTTGGATGGAAACTGCAAAACCAGATTATCTTCATTAAATTAGAGTATAGCACTCTGTTCTCCTTCCTTTACAGCAGTGTTTCCCAAACTTGGGACACCGCTTGCGTAGGGAAAGCCCCTGGCAGTCCGGGCCGATTTACCCGCCGCGTCTGCAGGTTTGGCCGATTGCGGCTCCCACTGGCCCCGGTTCACCGCTCCAGTTCAATGGAAGCTGCTGGAAGCAGCAGCCTGTACATCCCTCAGCCCGCGCTGCTTACAGCAGCTCCCATTGGCCTGGAACAGCAAACCACAGCCACTGGGAGCCGCGATGGACCGAATCTGCGGACATGGCAGGTAAACAAACAGACCCTGCCTACCAGGGGCTTTCACGACACAAGCGGTGTCCCAAGTTTGGGAAACACTGCTTTACAGTATGCTTTTCAGAAGATGAACTACATATATTTCACAATCTATTTGGGAAGCTTTTATGAAAGTGATTTGAACACCAAGAATAAATACAAGAAACAAAGGTGTATATCGCAGACGTACATAAGAAGAAGAAAGCAGTTGCATTTTCAGACTTGCCTAAAGGACAATGAGATTCTGTTAGGAATATAAATCCAAGGTGAATTCTCTAAAGTTAGTCCCAAAGTGTCACAAATAAACACAGATGCAAATTATATTTTGACACAGCTGCAAGACTGCATTTATGGTTGCTAAGTTTCCTCTTTGAAAATCACCCATTTTAAGAATTCCTGCAGTACATGTAATCGTTTCAGATTAATGAAAAACAAACAGAACAATGGAACATTTCAGCTGGGATATGAGCAGCTTTGTGTGTTTCTTTCTAATGTACATTTAGCAGAGACATATTAGTAATTACAAGGAAGAAACTTTTATCTCAACAGTGCTATATTTTACTTGCACAGACACCACACACACATCATAATGCATTTTAATGCATATTCAATTTAAATTATATATTTTAATTTATAATCAATTTTTAATGAATAATAGAAATCATAAAAATAACCAGCACATGGCATCAAATACAGCCAGGGAGTGCATAAGCCACAAGAGTGCCATCATCATTCCATCAATTAGAGATGAACTGGTAGTAGAAATGCCAAACTTTTCATGGATATTACCCAAATACTCTGAACACTGAATACTTGAGGCCATATGGCCAAATCATTAAGATATTCAGGAAAAACTTCCATTGCAGTCATTGGGACTTCATAAAGGCTGCAGAACCAGGCCTATAATCTTCTATGGTATGATTACAAGAGGAAGGGAGCATTTGGGTTGCTCCCACACAAGTCTTTTCTCCCTTGGTTGGATCCATATAAAACAACACACTCTTGTAATCACTATACGAAATTTAAGATGTCACTTGGATGGTAACCTAGATAACATATTAGTTCTTTGAAAAATCAATTTTGGTTTTTCTATTGTTTATTATATACAGATTAACATCCCTGTATTCAAGCCTAATTATTAAGTTTAAATTGTTGTGTTTTTATTTCAGAAAAAAAATGTAAAATGAAAAAAATTGAACACACGTAAGTAAACACCACCTTCAGAAGGGCTTGTCTTATGTTCTTAAGCACAGGAAAGAGGAAAATTATAAAAACTAGCAAGGGACAATGGATTTGCACTGTTGTCTTGATTATTTTTTTAAGGTTTTTATAAGATGCTGTCTCTCTGATTGCCCTCTGTACTTCCTCTCTAGCTATTCTAAAGCTTCTCTGTTCTATCCTCATGCTGCTCTGACACATGCTCAGCTCTCACTAGGACAGCTCTGAGATGCTCACTCTGTTACTTAATGTACCCTCAGGTCACTCTCATCCTCCATCTCAGAAAGCCATAAGCCATGTCTTTCTCTCCGTTTCTCTTAAACTCTTCTGGGACACTTTTTCCTTCATTCATCCTGAACTCTTCTGGGTTAGTATCTCTGATATCACTACAAGTCTCTATGATTCTCTCTCCATCTAACTTCCCTTAGTGTCATGATACTACTAAAATAGTCTTAGAAAAGAAACAACTAAGGGGGATACAATAAAGGTCTATCAAATCATTAATGTTATGGAGAAAGTGAATAGGAAGTGTTATTTATCCCTTACACAAAGCAAGAATTAGGTGTCACCCTATGAAATTAATACGCAGCAGTTTAAAACAAAAACAAGGAAACACATAGTCAAATTGTGGAATTCATTGTCATGTGATGTTGTGAAGGCCAAAAGTATAACTGGGTTAAAAAAAGTAAATTCATTGAGGGATAGCTCCATCAATGGCTATAGCCAAGATGATCAGGGATGCACCCCATGCTCCAGGTGTCCCTAAACTTCCAACTGCCAGAAGATGGGATTGGATGACAGGGGATCATTTGAAATTCCCCTGTTCTGTTCATTCATTTGACACAACTTGCTGTCAGAAGACAGGATACTGGGCTAGATGAACCATTGGTCTGACCTACTATATCCATTCTTATGTTTACCTGACAATCTTCCTCCACTCCCTTAGCCTGAGCTGATACGAGTGGTGGAAGATTGCAGCTCCCTTCTCCTTACCACACCATTCAGCTTTAAAAGCACTTTGATTCTGAATACATCTAAAAATACATCTATAGAGGGTAGGGGTAAGAGGAGAAGAATGATGGGGAGTGTTTTAAACAAACAATGTAATGAAAAATATTGTGAGAATGGAGACAAGTCCATCTTAATCAGCAAGGCTGTTGACAGACACAGGAGTGAGGACGGTAAATTATGCTAAAATGACAAGCATGTTTCTTGATAATAATCTCTTGAGGGAGTTCCCTGTTTACAAGGCAATAATAGTATCCTGGGCAGATAAGCTCATTGGCCTTCAACCTTATATTATGTAGCTCAGAAATGGTTACTACTTTGTAAAAGAAGAAGCACCCTCAAGTAATCAGCTAAATATTGAAATATTTTAAGTGAGATTTATGGAATACTAGATTCATTAGCTTAAGTGTCACTTGTTTGGTAATTACAGCAATGAAAAGCATGACAAATATTAAATTTGCTCTAGAGTTTGTAGCAAAGTGAAATCTGGATTCAAAATGTGTGTCTGCAACAATTAATTATATACTCTAGCTGAGAAGTATAACAAGGAAAATAATTTTACTGCAACTATCTTGTTGTTACGTGACTATGAAAAGAGGCCACAAGTAACTATCACGATGTAAAGGTATAATGTGAATGAAACAAACTTAAAAAGAAATTTACATGGCTTTTTACATTTGTATGAACTATGAATACATTAATCAAGGAATGGTTTTGTTGTGGCAAAAAATCAGACAGAGGATCTCCTGGATATGGGATTTACAACACAGTTTTGCAGTGAGCTGCACAGATTACTTACAACAGATACCAGGGATAGTCTAATCAGGCTAACTAGAGAACAAAGTCCACTTAAGATGCCCATGGAGTTCTGACAGATCAGGATTACATCAAATAAAGCCCTAATTTGGAGATAAGGACCTAACATTAAAGTTCATTTGTGTTTAAAATATGAGGGCTCCCTATACTCCCTGTAGTATGGTCTTCTCCAAATGTGGCTAGCTCTTTTAATGGTGACCAGTCCAAATGGCGGCTCCAGAACCTTCCTCTAACAATCTACAGTATTTGTACACTGTGATTTTATGCACATGTCTAACACAGAATTTTGAAAACTATCACAAACTTATAAGCAGGGGCGGCAGGTTTGTATAATTTTTGGTGGTGTCCAAAACCGGTCCAAGTCCCTCCCGCATCCCCCACACCTGTCTAAGGCTCTGGGAGGGAATTTGAATGCAGGATGCAGATTGGGGTGCAGGCTCTGAGATGGAGTTTGGGTGCTGGATACAGGCTCTGGGCTGGGGCAGGGGGTTGGGGTGCAGGAGGGGGTTTGGGGTGCAAGCTCTGGGAGAGAGTTTGAGGGGTGGGTGTGGGCTCTGGGCTGGGACGGGGGTTGGGGTGCAGGAAGGAATTTGGGCTGCTGGGTGCGGGAGGAGGTTTGAGAGCTGGGTACTGGGTGTGGGCTCTGGGCTGGGACGGGGGTTGGGGTGCAGAGGAGGTGGGAGTGTGGGGTGCAGGAGGGGGTTTGGGTGCAGGCTCTGATAGAGAGTTGGGTGCAGGAGGGGTGCAGGCTTTAGGAGGGAGTTTGGGTGCTGGGTGCGGGCTCTGGCCTGGGACACAGGGTTGGGGTGTGGGAGGGGATGCAGGGCATGGGGGGGAAGCATCGGACTCCCCCTAGCCTTCTGCCTGCCAGCAGCAGTGAGCTCCTCGGGGGGGGCACTCCCCGACCAGACACTCAGCGAAGCCCCCCCAGGCTGCTGCTCAGGAGGGTCATCCAGGATAAGCGCCCCCTCTCCACAGAGTCACCTGCTGGGGTGTGTTGGGGGGTGGCTGCCATGCACTGCCTCCCTCCTCAGGCCAGCTGCCGCCTCAGCCTGACTCCGGCGTTGCTCCCTTGTAGCCAGCCACAGCAATGGCCGGCAAGGGAGTGCAGCGTGGAGCGGCAGGGAGCAGCCACCGGCTACCCAGGGCCGGTAAGGCTGCTTGGGGGAGGAGCACGTGGGGATGGGAATGGGGAAGAGACCTGGGCCTGAACATTGGTGGAGCCGGGCCCCCTTTACTGGAGCCTGGGCACCACGGGCCCATACAACTCACTGCCTCTGTTTATAAGTAACTCTAAGCCCACATATTCTTGTTCTTGCCCAAAATAAATCATGGGGAAATTAAAGATCCCTAGATATGTACAACCAGAAGGGACTATTATAGTAACCTAATCTAACCTTCTGCATAACAGAGGCCAGAGAACGTCATCCAGTAATTCCAGCATCAACCCTACCATTTCTCAGATGAATTAGAATACATCTTTTTAGAAAGCTATCCAACTTCTGATTTTAAATCTGAAGCCTTCAAGTGACTGGATATCTACTGCACCACATGGTAAATTGTTACAGTGATTAATCACCCTCTCTGTTAAAAATACGAACCTAATCGAAATTTGTCTAGTTTCAGTTTCCAACCACTGGATCTTGTTAAGCCTTTGTCTGCCAGATTAAAGAGCTCTCTACTATCAGAAATCTTCTCGCCATTTAAGGGCTTATAGAACATCTCTTAACCTTCTCTTTGAAAAGACCAGCAGACTGAGTTTCTTGAATGTTGGCAGGTTTTCCAGACTCAGAATCATTCTTGCAGCTTTTTTCTAAATGATTCAACATCCTTTTTGAAGTGTACATACCAAAACTCAACTGGCTATAGCATTCCTATAATGGTTTCACCAATATTGCATACAGAGGTAATATTAACTGCCTAATTCTACTTGTTATTCTGATTTACACATTCAAGGATCACATTAGCCCTTTATAACCACAGCATTGCACTGGTAGCTCATGTTCAGTTGGTTAACTACGATCACCTCTGTCTTCTCCAAAGTCATGGCTTTCCAGCATACAACTACCCAGCCTGTAAATGTGATATACATTATTTGTTTGTAGATATATGATCTGTCATTTGGCTATTTTATAATGCATGTTGTTCAAATGATCTGTTTAACAAGAAACCTATACCCCACTGACTTGGCCTTTATCATTATTTACCAATTTTGTGGTACCTGCAAACTTTACCAGCTATGATTTTATAAATTCTCCCTGATCATTGAAACAGATATTGAATATCATTGGGCCAAGAACAGATCCCTACAGAACCCATCAGAATATACCCACTGGGTTATGATTCCTCCCCATTATAATTACTTTTTAAGATATATCCGTTAGCCAGTTTTTAATCCATTTAATGCTTGCTGCATTTTTTAATTTTAAAATCAGATTGTTGCGCAGTACTAATTAAAATGCCTTACAGAAGTTAAGTATATTAGGTCAACAGAACCTTTATCAGCCAAAATTTTACTCTCAAAAAATATCAAGTTTGTTTGACTGAAACCCATTTTTCATAAAAACATGTTTATTGGCATTAACTATGTTATTGTTCTTTATTCTTCAGTGATTGTTTGTTTCAACCTTTACATGGGTTTTGCCCAGGGTTGATGTCAGCCCTATAGTTACCTGAGAAATTCCATTTCCCTTTTTAAATATTAGCATAAATTTAACTTGTTTCCCCAGACTTCTGGAACTTTAATAATATTCCAAAATTTATTGAAATCAACAGCAATTATTTTATTAATTCATGTGTTTCTATGTGCAATTCATTCACTAAACTTAAAGATGGAAGAAAGTTCTGAAAGATTGCTTAATGGAAGAATATACACTTCAACTTTTAACACACTACAACTTAGAGGCAACATGATTTTGATAAACTATCTGTGCTTATTACACTCAATTGAAAGAACTCATCAAGTATTCAAATGTGTGGAATTTAGATGATATTTTAGAAAACTGCCAGAATAAAAGAAAAAAATTAAAAGTTAATTTCAAAGGTATTCTAAGGACCACTTCTATTTTAACAGGGGAACAAATATCTTTTCATGAGATTTTGTCTAGTCCCTTGTGGAGATGTACCAGTGATGAAGACACAAGCACAGATATCTAATTCTACTCAAATCTATAAGCCTCAAACTTCAATGTACTATGAGAAAAAAAAGAGTGGATAAAAAACTAATTGAAACTAATACAATTTTGGTAAGAAGAGAACAAAAGGAAAGGTGACAAGGAACAAAAAATGCTCAGTTCATAAAGGAAAATAAGGAATTCTCAGTACACAATGAGAAGAGAAACTTTCAGCAGATGGGGAAGTTGCCTCAGTGATCAAAGTGATCAGCCCAAGAGTCAGAAAGAATCTCTCAGTACCAGCATTGCTCTGCAAGATGCTGCTGCTACCAAATCTCCTACTTGAGTTGGTGGGATCCGTCTTGTATATGCCAAGAGTTGATGACATGATGACATGGGTTTAACTGGATATTAAAGGTTTATCATAACTGAAGGTTTATTAACACCTTCTCCTGTTAAACATTAAAGAGTTGGACATCATATTCCCCCACCCCCCCATCAGTGTTTCTCAACCTGCAGCCTGTGGGCCACTTTCGGCCCAATCAGCACAGAGTTGCAGCCCATATGACATCCGCAGTGCCACACAGGTAGTATTGGATATGGCCCACATAACACATTGTGGGCTGCATATGGTAAACAGGTTGAGAACCACTGCTCGCTCTCTCTCTATATATATACGCACAACACACACAGAGACTGCATGTATGGGAGATTCTTCATTTTCAACAATCTGTTAGTTTCAAATCACCCTTTAAGCAAATATGTGAGTTACCATATTCCAGCTTTTTGTTGTCTTTCCACTACAGAGTTTAATCTTCAATATTCTCTGTACCTCTGTGCTCTGGGAAGTGATCGAGAAAGGACATGAAGATGCACAAAACTTGGCAGCTCTGGCTCAGGTGGGTAGGGTTCAGGGGTGTCTTGGGTGTAGCTGGGTGGGTGAATCTGAGTGGGTGGCTGCTGGAGGTAGATGGGTACTAAGACTTCTGGGGAGGCAGGGATGGGCTAGGGGGCTGTTCACATAGGTAGAGGTGGGTATTTGTTGCTGCTAGGTTGTGCTGGAGGAGCAGAGTCTGGTGCACCTGACTGAGAGATATGTGTGTGTGTGGACAAGAGAAAGGGAGCTTGGGGCTCATACTGGGCCTCTTAATTTTTGCCACTGCTGTCTCCTGATTGCTCGTACCTGGCTGTACTCAGCAGGGGGAAGAACAGAGGCAGCGCTTGGCTGTCTGCTCAGTAGCACTATAGAAAAAATCAGTGGCCAAAAAGTAGAATTGAATGCAATTGCCTGCAGCCTTCCTGTAGCTCAGCCAAAAGAGTGACATTCAGGCTGAAAACTGATTCAGTTTCTTATTTCTGCTTCATGCACTGTCCCAAAGGACATGGAAATGTCATCCTATCCACCTGTGCAATTCAATGCAAAACCGTCAACGTAATTTATAAGTACTGTTCTTATTAATGTCTGGAGCCTCCAAATTATCTACATTAGTTACAAACTGTTATGGCAATAAAAAAGAGAAGTCATGTACAATTAGGAAAAAATAATTATTATTTCTTATGAAAAGCACTAGAGCTTACAATGACTAAAGAAGAACCTGCATATTTGAAGTCAACAACTCCAATTCCCAAGTTTAACCTTTAAAGCAGAAATAATACACATTGAGCATAAACAATTTTTCTTTGAAGAGGCTGCCATGCTGTCAGATTCAGCTACATATTAGTTATAACTATGCAAACTCAAAGGGCCAAAAGTCAAGTGAGAGCAATATGCTTCCCTAAATGTATATGTACACATTTGCTCCTCCATGTGGTAACTTAATTCTTCTCACCAACTAAATGGCTGCATTGAGGTTGTATTTTTAAAATTACCAAATTCTTCTCTACTGTTTTAGTGAGGTTTTGAAAAAAGGAATTACCTCTGATTTTAAAGAACAAGTAAGTGTTCATTTGATAAGGACCGATGTTATTTTCCCCAGTATACATATATGTGCGCACGAATGGAGTCCTATGTCATGGCTTGGGCTAGAGATTCCACCACTACTTCTCTGGCTGATAAGATCAAAGGTGAAAAATCAGTGGGAATAGTAGGCTCCTCTGAGCAGTGGTTCTCAAACTTTTTTTTCTGCAGACAACTTGAAAATTGCTAAGGTCTTGGCAGACCACTTAATGATCTTTTAAAATGTTGTTTGTACCATTAGCTAACTATTGTAAAGCGCTTTGGATAAAAGCGCTATATAAAAAAAACTTAATAATTAACTTTTTTTGTTCTACAAATAAAAGCACACAACATATATTTTAATATCAGTAGTCTTCCCTTTCTAATGCGATGGATGTGCCCTTTCCCCCCCCCACGGCAGCCCCCGAGTTGGAGCTGGGAAGGAGGGGGGTCTCTTCCCAGCAGCCACAGCCTTGAGCTGGGGAAAGTTGCTTCTTTCTCTGGCTGTTGCAGCCCTGCACATCCCAAATTCCCCCCACTCCCTCTTCTCACCCCACTGCCCCCTCCCACCTACTCCCTATTCCCCTCAAGGTCACCACCTCACCTTACATGTGCATCATCTCCAAGATCCAGGCACCTAATTAGTGGAGCCACAACTGCACGGCTCCACTAATTAGGTGGGTGGCCCTTCATTTTCTTGTGTGCAGCCGCCCAGGTGCGCACCTTAGAGGGAACTATCCACAGACCACCTGAATGGAGCTAGCGGACCACTGGTGGTCCTCAGACCACAGTCTGAGAACCTCTGCTTTAGAGGCTACATTTTTTAAAAAGGGAGGTTTCCTCCATGAAGCTAACTTGCAAAATACCAAGAGAATAATTAGCATTTGTCTAGGAAAAAAGCCCTTTGTGAAGGTTGAGAGCATGAGAATATGAATTCCTTTGATACAAGTGGCTCTGTCTATGGAACAGCACTCTCATGGATTTTCAGTATAAAAATAGTATGTTATTTCCCAAGTGTTAAAGATTCCACACCTGAACAGTCAGTACAGCAGGGCATCATGATTCGCAACTATGTTAGCCATTGAGATTACTAAATTGGGGTAATTTTTACAATTTAATTGAGTGATATAAAACATGTGATTCCTATTAATCTTAAAGTGAGTATTATGGATATAAATTGATAGTCTCAAATAGATTTATGATTCCCCATCCCTCTATCCCACTATCCCTAAATTCAGCTATTTAAATTGAACATATACTTTTTGGCTCCTATGTTTGCCGCTCCTGTTTTTATATTCTTTAAAACTGATGACAAGGAAATGCTATTAGTTAACTAAAGCTGCAGGAATACAATGAAACTTCAACCTACAGACCTCATATAGACCTCAAACTAAAAATCTTCCATTTCTAAAAGGATCACTACTGCAGCACTTTCAACCTCTTGTGGGCATTGAGAATCCTCCTGTAATTTCTAATCTTTAGGAGTATCCTCTTGAGTTGCCCAACGGTATAAGAAATTGCCTAACTAGCTTCAGGACATATTTACCATTTTTATTCTGGAGCTTAGCTCCTTGCTTGCTAATGCAAACCTGTGAAGAATATCACAGCTTTTCTTGTGGCTAGCAGAGGTACACTGATTTTGAACCTACATCCTAAACATACTAAAAAGAAAAGCTCTGAAAATGTCCTTGATATTTCATTACAATAACATAATTCTATAACAAAATTCCCACTGTCCTTGCACCCTACTCTTCTCCCTCCTGATATTCCTCATGGAGTAGATGGTGCAAAGAAACAACTAAAAATGCTGTACTTAGTATCAATAACTTCTGTTGGCTTACCAAATGCAAAAAGTACAACTGGTTTTAGATAGGTACAAATATCCCCAGACCTTTGGTGCTCCAATCTCTATGCCTTCCCCTCTCCATGTTCAGGGGGCGGGGCTTCTGCAATCTTGGGGTAAAGGAAGAAGCATGCTGTTTTGATTCCCTGCAGCAAGGTCTGATGACCAGCTTGCCTAGTGGTCAACATGTGGCCTTACAGTTTCTGCCAGTCCAATAGTCCCAGTGGGGGCCCCAGCTGAGGCTTCAATTACTCCCTCATACTCAGATTGCTCCCCTGAATTCAGTCACTACAAATGAGCAGGGGGAGGACGAGTTAGGGGGGACCCAGGCCGGCCCATTCCACTGAGTCCTGACCCAGGGCCCTATAGGTATATCAAAGTGTCCAGCCCAGCTACTGAGCTACCCCAAATTTTGTTTCCACAGGTCACTTCCCACCAGTCTGGAGCACCTCAGTTTGGGATGTGGTTGCTGGCTTAGCAGACTCTCCTCAGTTTCTTAGGTCTGGTCTATATTGTGTGGTGAGGGCAACGTCAGCTATTTAAATTAGTGCTTGCTGACGTAAGTGTCTCTCCACATCCATTTAGTGACACCACCTCCCTGAGCGGGACAGAGTCACAGTTGATCTAATCAGTTCGATGCAGATTCAGGGTAGACATTGTGTTGCTTACATCAACTGCGACTGACTTTCAGGAGCAGACCCATAGTGCCCCCCACTGATAATACAATCAACATAAGTGGTCTTGGTGAGGACCTGCACAGCCGACACAAAGAGTCAAGTGTACACACACACAAGTGATTTAGTAAGTGTGGTAGCTGTATGCTGACATAAGTTAGGTCAACATAATTTTGTAGTGTATACATGGCCTTAGTATCCTGTTCAGTCAGTCTCTCTCTCATAGGCTTATCTATACTTACAGCATTGCAGTGGCACAGCTGCACCGCTGTAGTGCTTAGTGAAGATGCTACCTACGCTGACAGGACAGCTTCTCCCATTGGCGTAGGTACTCCACCTTCCTGAGAGGCACTTGCTATGTTGATGGGAAAAGCCCTCCTGTCAACATAGCACTGTCTGCACTGGGAGTTAGGTCAGTATAACTGGATTGCTCAGGGATGTGGATTTTCCACACCCTTGAGCAATGTAGTTATACCAACGTAAGTTTATAGTGCAGACCAGGTCTCAGAGCTTTCAACTCCTAAAGAAAGGTGGGTAGGGATCCAAGCCCCTGCTGGTAGAGCAGCCTTCAACATAGTTTTCAGCCTTGTTTCCTGGAAAACATAGAACTCATTCCTTCTTCTCCTGGACTACCACTGTCCTTTTAAATTGTTCCTCCACTGGGTATATGCCTTGTACCTACTGAAGGGCAGCGCCTCTCGACCCAAGTAAAGCTCTACTCCTTGCCCTGATTCAGCATGGGGCCTTTGGACCCCATCATATTCCCTCAAGTTCTTCTGCATGGTTTGAGATTCTTTGCAATTCTTTCCATCCTCATTTGCTCATTTCCAATGCCACATGCAGCTGTGCAGAACCCCGCTATATTTCAGTACCCTGGTTTCCTTATTTTTTTGTCAAGAGCTCAGCATTTTTTTTATTTTTTTGAGGGGGAAGGGGGACCAGAAAGTACAGGAGCCGTTCTAACGTACACCTGTGGAGAATCAGCCATAGCAGAGTTCTGCTCTATCACAGACTCTCTCCTCTCCATCACACACATGGAATGCCCCAATATGCTGAGAGGGAGGAAATGGCTAGCACAGGAAGCAGCAGGGCCAACTCCACCAGCTTTCTGGAAACAGAATGCAGCAGGAATCTCCGCTGACTGTTTCCTGCTGTAAGGTACTTTGCACTGCTTATGTAGTGCAAAGCAGTATTAACAGTTCAGAGACTTCAGCCCTAAATTTTCATAGCTATTTAAAAATTATACAAAAAACTTCTGACTGGTCCTGCATATAAACTGGAAATATCTCAGAGTTGCCAAGAATTTAAAGGTGAATCCAGGAAGTTAATTGTTCGTTAACTTAGAGTATTGTTTTCACTAGAAATTAGGCCATGTTAGAATATGAACTTTAACACTGTGCATGCTACCATGACTCTGAACACATCTATGGTGTCAGCATAGACTTGGACAAGTTACTTTTAACATTGTGGCAGCTACTGGGACCATGCTCTAACACAACCTAATTTTCAAAACAAGCCGTCAGGGAGTTAATATCTATTAAGTGAAGACCATCAAGTACTGTCCTCCTCTTTTGAACAGGCAACCTCTCAACCACAGTTCACCAGTGCTCAAAAGTAACTAATGTGCAGATTACTAATTCAAGAATTCTGTATCCATTCAGTGTTGTTTTGCATAATTTTCAATCTTTGCAGACTGTAGTATCCTAGATAGGCTATGATATTTTACAGCATGCCTATGAAAACAACATTCAAATTTGGAAAAAAGATAGGAAATCTAGCTTCTAGTAAGTGGACCAGAGCACTACAACACACAAAGATCAATGCGTTTATGTAATTAAAACAACAGGATCCTGATTATCTGAACCCCCGTTTCTGAACTCCCCAACTGCCAACTTGTCTATCAAACATTTATATCCATTTGTACAAATAATTATTCCTAACTGCTTTCTGCTTATAAAACACTTAAAGCAATTATCTATTTGCTTTCTTTTATTCTTGTTGAAAAGGCATGCAAGAGGAAACAGGCTGCTTTGACCTTATGACAAAAATCGTAGAGAAGAGTGGACATGGGGGAAAGCAGTACTGGGTAAATCTACAATTACAGACAACAAGGAGGTTGAAGAAAAACGTAAAGATTTTTCTATGTTGATGGAGACCTTCCAAATGTCAGAGCAGTGCTGGAATTATGCATCTGTTGCCCTGTTTCCCAATACAACATCAAATTTGCATGCTTGTGACTAAGGAAGGTTTTACTTTTTACTATAATTTCCTTTAAAAATATCATAGTTATAATATGTCCTCTCAGAAAACAACAATAAAACACCAATGAATAAAGTCATCGAGGGTATCAATCTTAAAATTGTCATTTATGGGTTTGCAAATTCTAAGCTAAAACCGTAAGATTGGGGCTGAAACAAAGATGGAAGATGCTGACCTTCTGAGAGAAAATGAAAAATCTCCTTTCCTCCAGTTACCAGTGAAGAAGTCAAGTGGGCGTTGACGACAACGACAATTAACATAAACATGAACATCTCTTTGAAGGGTCGTTTGTAAATGAGGCATGGGACAGATAGGGAGAGTTTATTAATAAAGATGAATATGCTAGTTAGAAGGAAAGGCACTCAACTTTTGAAGTAGAGCTTACATAGTGTGAAGCTGTTGAGCACTTTGAAAAATGCCTGCTATACATGAATAGCCAGAGTGACTGCTGTACCTCTTCGGTTTATGTTCCTGTATATTCTTCAACTATGCCTTCAAAGTTTGATAAAAAAAAAAATCTCAGATTTTTGCCAAAAAATAAACCACCTTTCCTAGTACAGGAATTTTTATGCATTTGATAGCATCACAGTGAGTAGCAAGGAGGCAGCTCTGTTTCTATCTTAATTGCTATCACTTACAGTGTTTTTCCTCCATTGACTCCTAATTAAACAAACTCCCTACAATTCAAACAAATATAGAGTCATCCACGCTGTTTGGAAAGTCAGGATTCTACTTATTCTTCCACTGAATTTTCTCTCTCAATTCACAGATGTTGCCATTTCTGTATAAGGATTCCCACAATTTTCCTTTTTTCTTTATACCTTTTGATTCTGTCTGCTGCTCAACTTGATAAATATCTATTTTTCCTTGAAAATCCTTTGTATTTTTAATCCTGTTAGCAGAATCCCCCAGTTGCTGCTACCAGTTAAATAATTCACACAAACTTACACATTTTTGTCCATATCTGTTCACTTATAGATTAACATCCTTAGGTTGCTCTCCTCATGTATCTTCTTACTTTGAGCTTTCACTAACATTATTATATATAGGATCTCATTTTCAGACATACCATGGACCTACCTCTCCTATGTACTTTAGGGGGAATAATAAGCTGTTAGCACTTTTGAAAATTAACTTCACCCAACATCTGCAGTTTTAATTTCTTCTCATTTTTATCATAGCCTTTATGTACATCCATATTCATTTGATATCTTTTCCTGCTCAGAATTCAACAATACGTCCAATTTCCCTTTTGTACCTCTCTGATATTATCCAGATTACCTGAGACCTGAGGTGAAGTTTCAGCTCTGCCAGAAGTAGCGATGATCTGCATCAATACTAACATTAAACAGTTTTACATTTGAAAATGGTCATTTTTCCATCTTCTCAGTGCAATGATTTCATTGATATATTGATTTCCCTTGTCGCCAACATCAATTGATATTAATGCATTTCCATGTTCAGTGATGGGATAACATAATTTTTTTTATGATCAAGATGACTCTCAGAATTGAACTCATTCGTTTTTCCTAGCTGTTTACTCCCAATCCATGTTAGTTCATTACAATCTGGTAGAATCTGGTAAACACTCACTCCCACAACTACAGCACTGAATCAATTTTCTGTAATCAGCAGCACATGTTTTGGCAGAGAGTTAATAGGACAAATGTAGAACTCTTCAGTGTTGTTGTTATACTAGGTTACTGCAGACAATACACAATCTTGAACTGAAGATTTACAACATAACACCTCTGAGGTAGTTTTAAAATCAGCCTGATGTGGACTGGATTATATCCAACAGAGGTGTAAATATATCCTTTTTCAGAATAAGTATACATTTTTTCCAATCTTCTTTCAGTATTTTGTACACACCAAATTTTCTTTAATAGGGAACAATAAAGAGACTATAATGAAATTAATGTGGCTGTTTCAACTCCACAACAGACCACACTGTTTGTCATACATGCAACTCCCATCATAAAAAGTGTGTTATCCAATTTGATCTCTCAATTAAGCATTTTTGATGCCAAATCTATAATTTTCTAGAGGCTTCAAACTGCCCTTTTATGTGCCAAGAGAGGAACTTCCTAGGTAGTTTGCTCTATTGTTTTGATGTGCCATTCTCTTCAAAAACATTGTGATTGACACAAGGAAATCATTTTTGTCTCTTTCTAAATCTTGACACATACTTCTTGCTCACTTTTTAGTGCATATGCTGAGCTATTGAGCACAAGCCCATTGCCACAGCATGTAAATGATCTGAAGCACAGCATAAGGAATAGAAACTAGCATCACTTAGCTTCAAAGTGTTTCACAGAACAGTAGCACAGAGTGAATGGAATAAAAAGTTGTTAGAGACATGCTTTAGTTAGCCGGTGGCTAAACAAAATTTGATATTTTCAGTTGCTGACCTTCTTCACACATTCTTGCAGACTGTTTACTGATATCACAATATTACTGAAGCACTCTTGAAGACTGATGATAAAAAATGCTGACTATTTCACTATTAGATGGTCAGAAGAAAGTTAAAAGTCCACTTCTTTCACACACATAATTCAACAAGTTAAAAATTGGTTGATTGACACGACTATCATAGGGAGTAAAATGTATTAATCTATTTAACTTATTTAGATTATTCATTATGTAAGACAGTCCATCATTAGCAAAACTCCATGACAAATTGTGCAATACATTTCAGATATACACTCACAATGCTGGCCAGCAAAAAATGCTATGCAGAGTAACAGGAACACTTGGTCAATTTAAAAAAAAAATCATGTGCATCTCTCATCTAGCAAATTTATATGAGTGCAGCATGTTGAAACAACTTCATTGGAAAACTACAGTTGGGGATTGGTCCTCCTTTGATTGGGGATTGATCCTGCTTTGAGCAGGAGGTTGGAATAGATGATCTCCTGAGGTCCCTTCCAACCCTGATATTCTATGAATACATTATTTGTAGAGGATTTGAAGAAGTATACACTTTTCAAGAGTTGCAGGCTACCCAACTTGGGCATGGAGTAGACACAATGAAACACCTCAAAATGGATTATCATCAGAGTGACACACAGATCAGACTTTAATCTAGTAGTACCTTTAAAGCAACTTTTAACCACTACTCCAGAAGCCGAGAAATCAGTGACTCATGGACCCAAAGGATATTTGGAGGAGTCTTTGTGAAGAAAAAAAAGTAGCCTAACTACAGAACTATTTCATTCTGCTATGTCCTATGAATAAAGTTTCTGTAAATACTACCTATAGTTAAAATAGAATTTTCCATGGTAAAAGGATATTTGTTATATAATGTGATACTGTATATATTTTATAATCTGCACTTTAGTTGAATGCCATATAAAGATTTGAAAAGAATTAGAAATCTATTTGGCTGTTTTTAACAGAAGCAGTTAAAGAAATATTAAATGAAAAAGTTCTGATTTCTAAATGTGTTAAATCAAAAATGACAAAACGGACTACAGATACTAACCCATACGTAAAACATCATTAACATGTTCTAGTTTTTAATTCATAATTTGTGCTTGTGTTTCTATTTCTGTAATTATCAATTGCTGATGAACAAATACAATGCTGCGTACCAACTCCCAGAATTCACTTGCTGGACCCCGACAGAACTCCCTCTTAAGGTATATTGAGCTAGAAAACAGAATAAATAAGTGCTGGCTTTGGGCCAGATTCTGATCTCAGTCACACCATTCTTAACAGGATCAGAATCTGGGCTTATGACTGCCATTAGTTAGCTTATCCCTCCAAATGAAAAAAGTAACAGTGGCTAAAGAGATCAAAGATTAGCAAGATTCTGAGTGAAATTTCAATGTCACTTTCCTACTACAACAAGGACTTCACAATTTATTTATTACAAAGTTAAGAGGATGAAGTTGGACAAGTACAGTTGTTCGTGTCTCTAATTCTATAGCAGCACACTCTTTAGTGGTTCCTGGAAAAGCTATTTAAATCCTACAACGGCTGCATTTGTTCTGGTGTCAAAAGGCAAGTTATTAATTCAGTGCTTAGACCACTGTTTGCTGCTGACAGGAAAAGTAAAGCAGCCTAAAATGTCCACTAGATTTAGAATCCGTGTCTATCTCTAAGTCATTAATCACTTGGTAATTAAGGCCTGCTTCTACTCCCATCAAAGTCAACAGAAAAATTATCATTGGACTTCAGCAACACAGGATCAAAACACTGGGGCTAGATACCACAATTCCTTTTCTGCAGTAAAGCTATGAGTTTAACTCGACACAAGACAGCAGACTCCAAATGTGGCAAAGACACTTTGATGCAAAAAAAATTTTTATCAGCATATTTCTGTAAAAATCAGGTGGAATACACAAATGAATAAAACCAAAGTAACACAATTTTTTTTTAATTAATCTTGGAGGAAAAAAAAATAGTGTAGTGTATTCCATAAAGTATAAGCAACACAATTTCAGGTCTTCCATGAAGCACAGTAATAAATTACATATATAAAAGAGGTTAAAGGGAGTACTGGGATAAAATTAGGCAAAGGAAAGTCAGGCTAAACATTAGAAAAACGAATTCTCTCAATAGTTAGATATGACAGACTGATGAGCAGTGTTCCCAGTGAAGTAGTGGGAGCCTGATCAGCTGGGGGCGATGACAATAGCCTGAAGAGTGCATTTGCTCGTGGAACAATCCTGCATTAACAAGAAGATGAACCTAATGCTCCAATGTGCCTTTTCAATCTCTAAATTCTAGAATATGATCATATGTAAACAAAACAGTTTCTTAAACTCCTATTTAATATTTTCTACTCGTAAGTTTTCCTTAGACATTCACTTACATTGATTTCCCAGTATTGTACACTTTAGGATTTTGCACAGTTAATGACATATCAAACCCACTTAAACTCTGTGGGCTCATTTTCCCTGCAAACTGATACTTTTGAGATCCTTCTTTCATTATACACACTTTCCTTTTATGGAGGTTGGTGGAGGAACTGAGTAACACTTAAATCATCTACTCCCACGGAATGTTTAGAATGCAGTGTGGCAGCATCGGAGATGGTGCCGCTGAGTGGTGAAAGTTTGTAAAAATGAGGGTGGAAGAAAGTAGTGAGTAACTGGTAGCAGTTTGGGGTGACAGCACAAGAATGAGAACAAGTAAGGAGAGGCTACTTTAGATCCCCTGCCCTCAATACATTTTTCCTCTAGCAGGGCTGTGGGAGCTGTGGAGGGCTGTTAGTGATACACTGGGGAAGGAAAGAGAAAGCTATAGAGGGGTGTCTAAAGAGATAAAGACAAGTCTAGGAAGGACCAAAATATATATACCAAACATAAAGTAGAAATCTTAAAGCTAAATTAGTTTATCCAGCATGCAGGTTACCTTTGTTTTTATTATTATTTTGTACTTCTCTGAAACCTCCACTATTTTGGTTACAAAATAAATCTCTTTTTAAACATGAAAAAGACATTTTGTTGTTTTCCACTTTGTTTTGAATATGATCTGGTTTTATACTCTGAATTTGTAGCTGCTCCTTGTGAGACCTACAGAATTGTGCATGTGGCGGTTTGTAGGCATAGGTGTCCAGCTTCATCTCTAAACTTTTCAAGAGAGAAGGCAATTTAATGAACTGTGGTAACACACATGCAATCATCATAGTAGTCAGCAGCAATTAAACTTGAGACCATTAGCATCAAAAATCCAGTACTTGAACCAAAGTGCCACCTCCATTAGCTGAAAGTCTTAAATAGCCAATAGAAGGAGATATGGTCACATGCTCACAATAGGTAAGTGTGTTACATACCTCCACAGTTCCAAAAGCTCACCCTCAGTGCCTAAATTCAAGTCCCATGTTGAGTGCCATGCAGCCATGGTTCATAAGTGGGGCTAGCCCGATAACTAATTTTTCAGTTTCTTGGCAGTTTTGAAAAATCAGAATAAAATTCCTTTTTGGTAGAACTCAAAATTTATGATCCATCACTGCCACAATACCCTTCTCTTACTGCGGTTTTGTCAGTCTACTCCAATATTTTTTTGTTAAAACTATTTGGCAAATACTGCCTGAATTCAACCCTAAACTGCATTTTTCAGCAAATGAACTATTTGCCTGAAAAATTTTGCCCAGCTCAATTCATAACAAGATAACATTTGAAGTAGCAGTGGTCCCCAACGCAGTGCCCGCAGGTGCCATGGTGCCTGCCAGGGCATTTATGTGCGCCCGCCTAGTGCCTAGCAGGGGAGAGAAGCCACAGCCCCGCACCTGCCGGGAACAGAGAACTCTGGCTGCGGGTGCAGTGCTCTCTGTTCCCAGCAGGTGCGAGGCCTGCCTAGTGCCCAGCGGGGGAGAGAAGCTGCGGCCCCGCACCTGCCGGGGACAGAAAATTCCGGGGCTGCAGGCTGTGGGCGCCGGTGTTCTCGGTTCTGGCAGGTGTGGGGCCACAGCTTATGCTGGAGAGAAGCCACAGCCCTGCATCTGCTGGGGACAGAGAACTCTGGGGCTGGAGGGTGCAGGCACCGGTGTTCTCGGTCCCAGGCAGGCATGGGGCCACGGCTTAAGCTGGAGAGAAGCTGCGGCCCCATGTCTGCCTGGGACAGAGAACTCCGGGGCTGCAGGCTCGTCTCCTCGGTCCCAGGCAGGCGCAGGACCTACCTAGTGCCCAGTAGGGGCGAGAAGCTGCGGCCCCGCGCCTGCTGGGGACAGAGTATTCCGGGGCTGCGGGCACCGGTGTTCTCTGTCCTTGCGGCTTCTCTCTTCTCTCTGGATTCATATATTATGTAATATTAAATATGATGGTGTTTGTATTATTTCATGTACAAATACAAGATCAGCCTTGAAAAATTGTTGGCGCCCGCCACGCACTTCTGAAAACATGAATGTGCTACTGGCCACACAAAGGTTGGGGACCACTGAGTTAGGGCAAACGAATGACTGACAAGGAACTTTCAGCCCATAAGGTACTTACTTTTATTTGCTGAATTTTGGAAAGCCTGTAAGAGATAAAAGCCTTAGAATCAGAGAGAAAATGAAAGAAAGACTCTTTATTACATGGGAGGGAAGGCCTGATCCTTTGAAACAGGGAAAAATTAGGGGAAAGAGAGAAAAGATGAGACTGCAGAAGTAAGGGTTACTTTATGAGAGGCAACTGCCAAAAACGTTGCTGTGGGATTTAATCCTGGTGAGCCACATCCCCAAGGAGAACTATGAATTTGTGATTTTTTTCTTTATAATCACATTTGGATCAACACCTTATTCCATTTCCTCAAAAAAAGATAAACAATTTTTCAAGTTCAAAAAATTGAGCCTTATTTCTTGTAATGTTTCTAAAGCAATATATTGCCAATTAAGCTTTTCCTCCCCTTAGGACTGTTAATATGCTGTATCCATACCCACAGATCAATGAAATGACTAACACAGAGGAAAATATAATATTACTTTACAAATAAATATTGAAGACTCTGACCTGGAGAAGATAGCTCCCAAACAAAATGAGTAAAAGAACTATGTGCAAGGTTAAAAATACTATTCCTTTGTAAACGGCTTTAAAATAACAATGTTGTTTTGCTAACACTCTCAATAGTAGAGGGCACTAAATGCCATTAGAACATTACAGGCTAGATATTCTAGCTCAGAGTATGTGGCTCGCTGGTGTGCTTTCCAGAGATGTGCTGGAGGCATCTTACCTTAGGACAGAAATGGGTAGAATGCCTCTAAGGCACTGGAGAAACTCATTCAGAAGCACCAACTATTACACCCTTAAAAGGGTACGGTGTGTGCACTCTCAGGGCCAGACTCTGGTTGTTGGAAGATGCCTGTAGGGAAGGAGCTATGTCCACAACTCTAGCATTCCCATGAACACTCCTCCTGAGCAGACGAACACCTCTGTGTACTAGTCCATCCCTCACAGTACTGTCATACTATTTGCTCCCTTGGCGGGTGCACAAAACAGATAAAAGGGATTCCCTACGTCCTCTTCATTCCCTCAGAGAGCCAGAATTCAGTGAATTCTGCCCAAATTTGACCTGAAATTGCATTCAAACAAAGCCAGAATTTAGTCCTGTATTTTCAACTGTTCATCTCAGTCCCCACTACAAATGTCAATACACCATTGCATTGCTGCTGAAAGGAGCATCAATAACTTCAGTATAGAAGATGGGTATCTTATTTAATTGGAACCAGACATTCCAATTAATATTGAGCCAAAGTGGATTACAATTTTTCTGGTAATATCTAAACTCTTAATGACAAGATCTGTGTCTGGCTATACTATAAACACGCAATTAACAGATACACAATAATCTCTGTACTTCATTTTAATTATATGTAAAACTGTTAATATACTTAATCATATCATGAATATTAATTGGTATTTGAAAAGTTCTTTGTGTGACACATACAGTTTATTCACAATAATTCAAAAGCATATAAAAGAATGCAAGGCTTGGCAACAATTATAAATTTCTTATTTGATAATGTCAAAGACACAGACATGAAGTTTCAGCTCCAAAGAAGGTCATGATTCTGTTAATGACACTTCCCTTTTTCTTCCTGTTATTCTCTAGAGTTTATCAGCAATATTCTCCCTGGAAAACCTAATTCTCAGATATGATGAGAGCCTGTAATTTTCATCAGGCCCTGAGCAAGATATTAAATCACTTATAAGGGAAAGGCACACTAAGAAAATGGTACTATCTCTTTGCCACTAATGATATATATTTTAAACCAACTTTTTCATGAATTTTTGTTTCACTAATAATAAAAGATAATGGAATCCTCGTATGCTTTAGTTTTGTGCAGTCCATTTTTGTTGTGGCTGCAAGTATTCCTTTGGTGCTAATATGGGGCTATTTTGATTGAATTTGAGTTTAAGGTGGAATTCTGAACCATTACCCAAGTGAATTTTTTCTTATGGACTGAGTTTAAAAGTGACCCTTTTTTCAGTGACTGGGGATGAAAAGGTAGCTTAAAAGTCCTTTCTGAAGCAAGGTACAGCATTTGATAAAAGTCACATTCTTTGCTCCAAGAAGAACAGTCCAACTATCTTTGAAAAAATGTTATTTGGGACAGTTCAAAGTGTTGCAGACAGCAGGTTTGACATGGGATACAGTTTTAATTGTTTGTACATTTTGCTTAAGAGTTATATATTTATACATGTTAAAACAACAGCATTGCCAATATGTTCTGTAGTTATTTCCTCTTATTCTGACGCAAGGAACACAGTCATGGTCAGCAAAAGCACTCAGTCTGGAGCCGGTATGGTGCTGCTGGCACAGCACACCCAGCCAGAATCCATTGACTCTGGAGCTTGCCCTGTTGGTCTGAAAGTCTGTGTGTTATATTGTGAAGATTTTCTGAATGGTAGGGCTTTGGGCAAGAGATATGACGTTTTTGACATGAACTGTGACCGTATAGATCGTTGTTGCATCCAGGGTCCTATGGTTGCACCAAGTCCTGTACAGAGGAGATCAAGTGGGGTGTCTATGGAAAGGTTGTAGTTTGCTGGTTATGATTATGCTGTCTGTATGTGTGTATCATTTTTGTATTTGAAGGTCTGAATATTGGCTATGTATTTGTATCTCAATGTGTTTGATTCTAAGTAGCCTCAGTGAAGCATTTGGTCAGCTTCTTGAGAAAGGACTATTCTCAGTAAATGCCCAGTCAAGAAACACATCACTGACAACGGACTTTGGAAGATGCCAATCCATATCTGAGCTTTCCTGGGAATGTTCAAACTAACATGTAAACAATGGCGTTGGCCTGCAAAAAGCTGAATCATTCATGGACATGTGACTTGCCCAGGTGGCTACAAACTCCATCTTGTTGCTGTGACTTTGCACAGAACAACAAAGGGCTTTCCGCCCACAAGAGAGAGAATATAAAAGGCTCTGGAAGCCTCTCCATTTTGTCTTCACATAGCTTAAGACATGGCCTCTCAACTTCAAAGAGATGCCTAAAAGAAACTGGAACAAAGGACAGTAACTATGCGGGTGTGAGTGATTGCTGGATCCAGACTAGGAAGGAGTCCAGTCTGTGAAAGAAGCTTATTGGAACATCTCTGGGAGTGAGATTTCATCTGTAATAAGTTTCTTAATGTATTATGCTTAGATTTGTGTGTTTTGTTTTATTTTGCTTGGTAATTTACTTTGTTCTGTCTGTTATTACTTGGAACCACTTAAATCCTATTTTTTATATTTAATAAAATCACTTTTGCTTATTAATTAACCCAGAGTAAGTAATTAATACCTGGGGGAGCAAACAGCTGTGCATCTCTCTCTATGGCCTGGTCTACACTAGGGGATGGGGTCGATGTAAGATACGCAACTTCAGCTACGTGAATAGTGTAGCTGAAGTCGACGTATCTTATTTCGACTTACCTCCCATCCTCACAGAGCAGGATCGACAGCCGCCGCTCCCCCTGTCGACTCTGCTACCACCGCTCGCTCTGGTGGAGTTCCAGAGTCGACGGGAGCATGTTCGGGGATTGATATATCGTGTCTAGATGAGACGCGATATATCGATCCCCGATAAACCGATCGCTACCCGTCGACATACCCTATGAGTGTTACAGGGGGCAGACAATTTATGAGTTTACCCTGTATAAGCTTTATACAGATGAAAACGGATTTATTTGTGGTTTGGATCCCATTGAGAACTGAGTGTCTGGGTGCTAGAGACTGGAGCACTTCTTAAGCTGTTTTCAGTTAAGTCTGCAGCTTTGGGGAACATAGTTCAGACCTTGGGTCTGTGTTGGAGCAGACTGGCATATCTGGCTCAACAGGGCAGGGTTCTGGAGTCCCAAACTAGCAGAGAAAACAGGCTCAGAGGTAGTCTCAGCACATCAGGTGACAGTCCCAATGGGGTTTCTGTGACCGAACCCATCACAATATGCATGTAATGAGTTCTTTGGGTTGGACAAAATATACATGTATTTTGAATTACCAGCTGGGTAATTTGGTTGAATGAGGGTTCTGTTATATTGTAGGGGGAGGAGAAGATATTTTTTGTGTGCATTGCTTTATTAAATCATTGTTAGGGCATTTAAAGCTAATCAAAACACAAAACATCAAAAAAACTGCAATCTGAGAGATTTAACAAGTATGTTCATACTTCACTCATCTGTCATTTGTTACTGAACTTTCAAAAAACCAATTTGTACCTCTCAATGACAACTGAGAAGCAGCCACCTACTGGATTGAAGTGCTGCACTCTTTTCTGCACAGCATTCCACTGTTAGACTGTATTTGGTCTGTCGTAGAAAAATGTGATTTGTAATAGCTGATGGCATAAATAATAACAAATAATAGGGCTGTCAAGCGATTAAAAAAATTAATTGCGATTAATCACGATTAAAAAAATTAAACAATAGAATACTATTTATTTAAAATATTTTTGGATGTTTACTACATTTTCAAATATATTAATATCAATTACAACACAGAATACAAAGTGTACAGAGCTCACTTTATATTTATTTTCATTACAAATACGTGCACTGTAAAAACAAATTGTATTTTTCAATTCACCTCATACAAGTACTGCAGGGCAATCTCTTAATCACGAAAGTTGAACTTACAAAGTGTAGAATTATGCACAAAAAAAGGCATTCAAAAATAAAACAATGTAAAACTTTAGAGCTTACAAGTCCACTTACAAATACTTCTTGGCCAGCCAATCAGTCAGACAAACAAGGCTGGTTACAATTTGCAGGAGATAATGCTGCCCGCTTCTTGTTTACAATGTCTCCTGAAAGTGAGAACCGGCGTTCACATGGAACTGTTGTAGCTGGCGTTGCAAGATATTTACGTGCCAGATGTGTGAAAGGTCCATATGTCACTTCATGCTTCGACCATCATTCCAGAGGACATGCTTCCATGCCGATGATGGGTTCTGCTTGATAATGATCCAAAGTAGTGAGGACTGATGCATGTTCATTTTCATCATCTGAGTCAGATGCCACCAGCAGAAGGTTGATTTTCTTTTTTGGTGGTTTGGGTTAGGTAGTTTCTGCTCTTTTAAGAATGTTGCTCTTTTAAGACTTCTTAAAGCATGCTCCATATGTCTTCCCTCTCAGATTCTTAAACCTTGGGTCGAGAGCAGTAGCTATTTTTAGAAATCTCACACCGGTACCTTATTTGAGTTTTGTCAAATCTGCTGTGAAAGTGTTCTTAAAACATGTGCTGGGTTATCATCCAAGACTGCTATAACATGAAACATATGTAGAATGCAAACAGAGCAGGAGACATACAGTTCTGCTCCCAAGGAGTACAGTCACAAATTTAATTGACACATTATTTATTTAACGAGCATCATCAGCATGGAAAAGTCCTCTGGAATGGTGGCTGAAGCATGAAGGGGCATATGAATGTTTAGCATATCTGGCATGTAAATACCTTGCAAAGCTGGCTACAAAAGCACCATGCAAATGCCTGTTCTCACTTTCAGATGACATTGTAAATAAGAAGCAGAGAGCAGTATCTTCTGTCAACGTAAACAAACTTGCTTGTCTTAGCGATTGGCAGAATAAGAAGTAGGACTGAATGGACTTGTAGACTCACTGTTTTGTTTTTGAGTGCAGTTAAGTAACCAAAAAAAATCTGCATTTGTAAGTTACACTTTCACAGTAAAGAGATTGCACTTCAGTACTTGTATAAGGTGAATTGAAAAATACTGTTTCTTTTGTTTATCATTTTTACAGGGCATATATTTGTAATCAATAATAATATAAAGTGAGCACTGTGCACTTTGTATTCTGTGCTGTTATTGAAATCAATATTGAAAATGTAGAAAAACATGCAAAAATATTTAATAAATTTCAACCGATATTCTATTCTAATAAGTGTGATTAATCTTTTTAATCGCGACTAATTTTTTTGAGTTAATTGCATGAGTTAACTGAGATTAATTGACAGCCCTAAAAATAATAAAGTTCAAATATTTTTCAATTATTACAACAGGAACTTCTTTTAATTCCTGTCAGTAAGTTGTAGTCAATGCTTTTGTAAAACAGAGAAGGTAAAAGAAGCCTTGGATTTTCACACTTATATTACACTGGATCATCATTTGAAAGTGTTCTATATTTTATAATACGTGAACTATATATGGTCAGCTCTCCTGGGGAAGAAAAAAATATTTTTCCCCCATGTGAATATTGTGAATTGTACTGATGGAATTATAAAAACTAAACAACCACACCTGTCTCCTTATGAACTCTTCACTTCTTAGATTGACTAGATCTGTTTAATATATACTACATACACCTCTACCTCGATATAACGCTGTCCTCGGGAGCCAAAAAAATCTTATCGCGTTATAGGTGAACCCACATTATATCAAACTTGCTTTGATCTGCCGGAGTGCGCAGCCGCATCCCCTCCCCCCTGGAGCACTGCTTTACGGCATTATATCCGGTCGTATAATATCGGGTCGCGTTATATTGGGGCAGAGGTGTATATGGAGCCAGATCCTCAGGTGGTGTAATCAGCAACATATTGAAATCAGAGTTAAACTGATTTACCACCTAAAGATCTGGCACATAGTATATAGGATTGTAGAAATAGTAGAAAACTCAGTAAGAAAACTAAATAAAGCATGTCAAACTTAGCACATCTTAATTTCTACATGACTAACTCCACTGGATCCTGAAGGAGAGATTACAACCATGTTCAGTCTTAGACTATTTTTTAGGCAGAACTGCAAAAAGTTTCAGACACTTGGTTTGTAAGTATGAAGCCCACTTTACATAAGACAAGATGACTATTTCAAGTCCTTTCACACTTGGCTTAAGAAACAAAGTAGTATGTTTATATTTTTTTCTCCTAGCTGTTGCCATAGGAAATATCCAGCATTGTTACTGATAATCTTCCTCTCAGCTCCCTTTGTTTTGTTTTTTTAATTTTATTCTTCATTAAATGACCCTTGAACTCACAAAAATGCACTCTCAATAAAATAAAGCAATTATCACTTAAAAATATAAATCAATATTGTATTTTTGCTGTTACCATGCATTCTATATTTAATTCAGAATACTAATAGTACAGAAGAAAACGCTAGGAGCTGTCTGAATATGAAGTCTCTGGAGCCACCACATTTAAATTAAAACTCTTATATGGCAGATATCTCGAAAAGGAAATAACATCTGTGCTTCCTAAAGTCTTTGAAAGATTTTTTTCACTGGATAATCATTCATTCCAGGCACTCATTATTATTTGGAGACAAGCCCTTACTGAAGACTTAAATCGAGATAACTCAAAATCACACATTTTACAAGCCTCCTTTATTTTACTGTCCAAAAATCTTTGGTATTGTCTGCTTTAACATTCACAGCAGTTGCCAAACTCCTTCTGAAACCAAATGTAAAAAACTAAACCCAAGCAGTACAACTACATTTCTGCTGACTCTTTCATTGCTGGAAAAATATATACAATGATATTCAGAGGTGACTTACTAAATGTACTGCTGGCCAACAGCTTTAGTTTACTGTTTCAACTCATTCTGAATCACGGAGGTTGTTGGGAAGCTCATAAGACTGTCAACGGGGAGCAAGGAGGGCTCATGCGCCTACTGGAGCCCCTTACTAACTCCTGCTTGAATGGGGAGAAGCCATACATTTGTTTACAAAGGCCTATTTCTGCCACCTTGGTGTTGCCCCCTCTGTTTCACTGAACAGACAATACCCTTGGTGGAGAAACAAAGAAGAACAGAGGGGAGGGGGCAAAAAGAGAAGGAAAACTGGCCAGGTGCAACCTATCCCTGTATACTTCTTGCACCGACACGTAAATTACAGTAAGGTTAAGCCCTACGTAATTAGGAATTCTCATATTGATACTACATTTCAACATGATGGTCTCCAAATAAGGAGATCAGATTAGCTAATGTTAGCCTCAAAAAAATGAAGAGTATCCTGCATAAAGAAGTATATGTTCAGCATATATTCTGTCCTCACCTCTCTTCAATTCTGATTGCAATTTAGTAATACAGATCAAAGTGGATACAAATTGAATACTTTTTAAAATTAAAAAGCAGATGTTTTATTTAAATTATATCCAGGTTCATTTTTTGTTTGTTTTTTTTAAATAAACCTGGATTTAAGTTCATTTTAGTGTTTTTTTTAAATAACCCTATTTAAAATTAAATTATGATAACCTATGTTAAGGCCTACACTTACTATAATTATTAAAATCGTTTTAAATTACATTTTAAGAATATTAACTAGTACATGTTTGCTGCCAAGTTTAGAAGAAAGTGAAGCCACTGGACTGGAGGAAGCCACTGATTAAGCACCTGGAACCAGTTCGTTGAAGTGCTAAAATGACTCTCACCACACAGTAAGCAGTGAGGACCTTTGTCTGGCTTGTCGAAGAAGGTGCGTTGCCTCTTTAAGAGTTATCTGCTGCCTGGAGGCAGCTCCTGCCAGGTCAGCATGGGGATGCTGATCTGATTCAACCCTCTTTCCCCAGGTGACTAGAAGAGAAGGGGACTATGTAAGCTTTGGATCAATGTCTAATGTAGCTACTCTGTAGGGAATGGATATGGTGATCTGGTAAAATGTACTGGGAATGGATTTTAAAGAGGTATTCTTTAAAGGAATGGAAATGGGGGGAGGGCTGCAGCAGCTCCATGTGTATATGTAATGATTATGGAATTACCTGCACTGTACAGTTTTATCTGCGAGCTACTCCCAGATATTTAGGAATAAAGTTTTGGCTTAATTAAACCACATCTGGTGTCTCCTGGCCTTCTTTCAAAGTTCTGGCATAGCCAAACAATAGCTTTTGACAGCAGTAGCCACTTCTGCACGTACAGAGAAAATAATTTTCTTCATTTTCAGTTTATTCACCTAGTTCAGTTTAGTGACTAGTTCTTTCAAAGGTAATGAATGAAATGGGAGTTAAAAAGCAGGAAAGTTTCTTTTCTTCTTCCAATCTCCGAACAGAACTAGGTATGAGAGGATGAGATACACTAGCTCTAAAATCTTGAAGGACCTGGTCACCAGAAACAAGCAGTACAGTTCACCTAACAGATGTTTCTTTTGTTAAATAAACCAGTTAAGATTTAAATTTAAAACATGTTCTGATAGACTTTTGGTTTTTTTAATGTATCCAGCACATTTAAGGTAGTTTTAGTTAAATAATTAAAAACCAATTTAAAATGCTGCTTTTGTGAATTTAATTGAATCACAATTTCCATCCAACTAAATCCTGACACATATCACAAGTAAAAAAGTAATTATCTAGTAAATGAGAAATGCATCATTCACCATTTTTAACATAAAAAATGTAAAATTTAAGAATCTGAATAAATGTAAATTAAGCTGTATAATCACTTAAATAAATGTGTATATTATGTATTCTCCTGGTTAGCATAAAGAAACACCAAATTTAGTGTAAATGCTATATTCAGTTGCAAATAAACATACTCTAATTGCTACCAACCAATTAGAATCACACTTTCTTTAGGAAAATAACTAAAAAGTACAAATGCAAAACAAGATTAAAATTTATTATTTAAATCAAGGTTTCTTGCTTGTCAATTTAAATCATGATTTTAATCAATCTACTCTGATGTGGAAAATTGCCTATTCACAACTACAATCAGGTAAAACATATTTTCAGTTCTAATCTAGCCAGAATATGAATCCAGATCTCCTAAAGAGAAAGGTCACTTGGGGAGGGAGAGGGCAAGGAAAAAAGTTATATTCTTCTGTCAAGGCTTTCAGGAACAATGTATTCAAAAGATATCAAAAAGTAAAAACAAAGTAATTGCTACACACAGCTAATGGAACAGAAAGTTAGTTTAGAGCAGAGGTCCCCAAACAGTGGGGCGCCCCACCCCGGCGGGGTATGGAGGACTGTTCAGGGGGGTGTAGCAGGGCCATAGGGGATGTGTAGGGAGCACCACTCAGCCCTTCTCTGTGCCCAGCTCTGTGCCAGCCCCAGCTCTCAACCTCACTCCCAGCCCCAGCCTCGCCCCCAGGCTTGGCCTCCACTGCAGCTTCCGCTCTCAGCTCCGGCTCCTGGGGGGGATGGAGCCACTGACAGGAGGCACAACTCTGAAAAGTCTGGGGACCATTGGTTTAGAGTATTTCCAATTATTAACTAAAATGAGACCTGTGCTTTCCTGTAAGCAAAGTCAAATAGCTCTGGTCAGAAGTACATAATTGGTCAGCCCACTCACAATTCACTGTATGTTTTTTTAAATTATTTTGGCAGCACAGATCTTTCTGTTTTGGAAATTTCTAAGGGGCCTGTCACTATTGTAAATATGCAAGGAATGGAGTTCACCACAAAAATTACCTAACTAGAAACAAGTTTCAATGTTGATCCTTTTTCTGACAAGAGCTACTTCCCACAGAAATTAGACATTTGTGAGATTTAAAATGAAAAGTTACTTTGCCGTATCTATGGGAAAAATTCAAAATCCAATCATTTGGAGTTTTGGAAACAAATTTGATTCACAAAGAATGTGAAAACACAGAGGAAAATAAAAAAAATCCTGTCTAAACTGTTGTGTAGTCTAATGTCCACGCATTCCCATTACTCTCCATTTAAATCAATGAAAACAAACATATCCACAAGAGGACAGACTATATAAGCAACTTGTACAGATTTTCAAACACACAATCTTTTCTTTGCAGAAGTTTGCAGGTTAAAGATTCCCCAGGCAGTTTAAATGTGCACAACCAGCATACACAGCTCATTTTAACAACGAAGTCTTTACAATGTTCATTTTCTGCAGTTTATAGACAAAATCCTTTTTGTTTCACATTTTCTCCTTTGTGAACAGATTTTATTTGCTCAAAGCAAGGGCAATTCCACTCTGGAATCAAAAGTCCTTTGTGTCCCCTTTTTAAAGTATTTCAGAATAGTAGATAGTACAGTGGAGTCCCAATTAGAACTGAGCTTTACTCGTTTAACATATCTGGGAATACCAGGTAGCAATTATTCGAACAGTGCAGATTTTAATTCTTTCCTTGATAGTTTCCATGTATCTGGGAGGACAACAACCAGTACTTCCTCTTCCCAACCTGGTTCCTGCCAGCCCATTGTTAGGATCGTCTCTTTTGTATGAGGGTTAAGGGGGACTGGAAAAGAGGTTTGGGTTGTCTCCCCTCTGTACCTAAATTCACTTTCAACTCAAATTTATTAAGGAACCATATTCCATCTCTAATGAGTACCTGCACTAGGCACCTGCCAACTACTAAGTTGCATCATTTTGACCTCACCTCCTTACCTATATCTCCAGATCTATGAGCTGCTGTGGGAAAGGCAAAAAAATCCACCCCACCCCAGACAAACTGGTGGTGAGGGAAACATTCTTTCCCAGTCCCAGTGAAAAAAGGTGACAAGACCACGTCAGATCAAAAATTCAGTTCTATTCTGAACCCATGGGGTGGAGGGTAGGAACTGCTGACCAGCGACTGAGAGAGATCTAGTTCCTTCCAGCATGCAGGAATATCAATAATCTCCCTCATGATGGAGAAGGGAATCTATTTCTTGTTATTAACCAAGATTATTTGCACACCCCTTTTCAGTAGTTCAGTATATAACTCTAGGCTATGTTATATACTGAACTACATGACCACACAGGGCAATAAGGGTCAGTTAGACTCCTTATTATACCTTTGTTTGGGCCTAGACATGGAGTTCAGCCACATAGTAGTAGGTGGCTGCAGAGTATCCACTTACTTCATCCACCCTCAACCTCTCTGCCAACATCTGGGTCATTAGCTTTGGCTCTGCCATCCCCCTCACTGAATATACTGGCCAACACAGCTGAGTCAGCACTGACGGTGTGATAATTTCCTATTGGTATAAGCCAACTGCAAACTATTCCTCCTTCCAGTAGAACAATGGGGAACAGAGCGGGACCTGTGTCTCAGACCAATGTGTTTAAGACTTAGTGCCTCCTGGGGTGATGCTGTTTGTGCAGCAGGCCTGTCAGGGCCAGTCACACAGTCTAGTCTTTATTCTTCTACAAAACATTATTTGGGAGATATAATGTCCGATCATTGAATGACTATTATTTTCTACTTTTATGCAAGGTGGTTAATTTTTAAGATCTTTAAGCTCTTCTATAAATAAATATTTGATTTTACTTTGTCATTTCTGAAGACACATTCTTTTTATGTCTTTTTTTTTATCATAACTATGCCTCTTTAATAGTAGTTTGTGAAAAAACATAGGGCCAGATTCTCATCTCATGTAAATGGAAGCAGCTTTGTGGACTTCAGTGAAGATTCCCAATTACCCCAGCTAAGGACCTGACTTTGAACATTTAGCCCTGCAAAGTTGCAATCCCACATGTACTGCATTGTTTTTATATATACCTTTCTAATGTTATACTTTAATGTAGCATATATCTCACTTCTGTTACTTCTTTTTTTAAAGTTGGTTTTACTTTTTTTAAGTAATTTCCTAATATACGGTGACTTTGGCTGATACAAACAAGACAGCATAGCATAACACGCTTCAAATCTGACCATACAATTCCTGAAACAAACTATAGGTACAGTCTGACACATATATGGGAGTGGACAGCCTTGGGGAAAAAAGAATATCACTTCAATCTATTTCTCTCGTTTGCTCCCTCTGTCCCACCTTTTATGTTCACACATATGCCCACTTGTGTTTCATGATACCTAAATTGTCCCTCTTCCACCACAACTCTTGAATGTATTTAAGACTGGCTTCTCATTGCAGAAGAATTGAATCTTTGATCATCGAGATGGCTGAGTTAAAATATTCTGGTTGGATAGGAAGTGGCATAGTCTATGTACCTCATCTTTCTTGATCATACTGTAGTCATTTATATTTACCATGATACAGTACTTTTATTAGGCACCTAAAGTGTGGGGGTCTTACCACACTCTTGGGAGTTTCTGGCTTGCTAGACCAAAATAGTGACTTGTATAGATTAATCAGGTTGCAGTGAGATGAGGCTGCCAACATGGGAGAAATATGAGGGTGTCAGGAATGGGTTTGCCACTTCCCTACAGGTTATTTTCTCAGCTTCCTGGTTGGCCAGGGAAGGGAAGTTTTCAAACCCTGCCAGTGGTTAGAGGACAGCTGGGAGAGGAATAAAGAGAGCTAGTATCACCCTTCTCCAGCAGTAGCTTATTCACCTTCTTCCTTTCAGAGGTTAACTTTGATTGTTGCAGGTGTCAGATCATCAAATATTTTCAGGTTTTGGATCTGTGTTCTCTGCTTTTGCTAACAGAGCATAGCAGTTATTTTGAATCAGGAAAGACTTTCTTCTTTCAACATACTGGCTCTGCTGTTAGGATGGAGAGGCCTTCCATTTCTCTTGAGAAGTGAATGGGAGGTCATCACTCAACATTTAGCTATTAAAGGGTAGGTTTAGCTGTTTCTGATAGGAATTATCTGATGTTCTGTTACACTTGAAAACTTTCATCCTAAAACATAATGGTGGCCTGGGAAACATAAGGCTAAGGGGAAGATGTGCGAGGGACAAACATTACAACACTTAGTTTGCTGCAAGCTGGGATCTAAATCTCCACTGTACTAACCTGCTGCCCACTAAGGCTGCACCTACACTGCACAGTTCTTTTGGTGGCGTGTAGACTATATACTTGGGTAGCCCCCCAGCACGGGTTTAAGTAGCAGTGCAGATGATGAGGCACGGCTTAGGCAAGTAGAATACAGACACTCCTGAAGGATGTGGATATCTCCAAGAATTTTGAAAAGAAAACTGAGAAAATGCCTAATATATAAATAGCAATCTTTCTTAATTTATATGTCACTAAATAGAACATACAATAGAACACTAAAATTTAGAGCTGTCAAGAGATTAAAAAACAATCACGATTAATCGTGCCATTAAACAATAATAGAATACCATTTATTTAAATATTTTGGGATGTTTTCTACATTTTCAAATATATTGATTTCAATTACAACACAGAATACAAAGTATACAATGCTCAGCTTTTATTTCTTTTTATTACAAATATTTGCACTGTAAAAACAAAAGAAATAGTACTGTAATGCAATCTCTTTATCATGAAAGTTGAACTTACAAATGTAGAATTATGTACAAAAAAGACATTAAAAATAAAGCAATGTAAAATTTTAGAGCCTACAAGTCCACTCAGTCCTACTTCTTGTTCAGCCAAACGCTCAGATGAACAAGTTTGTTTACATTTGCAGGAGATAATGCTGCCAGATTCTTGTTTACAGCGTCACCTGAAAGTTAGAACAGGTGTTCTCATAGCATTGTTGTAGTCAGCATCACAAGATATTTATGTGCCAAATGCCCTAAAGATTTATATGTCTCTTCATGCTTCAACCACCATTCCAGAGAACATGCGTCCACACTGATGATGGGTTCTGCTCGATAATGATGCAAAGCAGTGTGGACTGATGCATGCTCATTTTCATCATCTGAGTCAGATGCCACCAGCAGAAGGTTGATTTTCTTTTTTGGTGGTTTGGGTTCTGTAGTTTCCACATAACAGCGTTACTCTTTTAAGACTTCTGGAAGCATACTCAACATCTAGTCCCCCTCAGATTCTGAAAGGCACTTCAGATTCTTAAATCTTGGGTCGAGCGCTCTTGCTATTTTTAGAAATCTCACATTGGCACCTTCTTTGCGTTTTGTCAACTCTGCAGTGAAAGTGTTCTTAAAACAAACAACTTGTGCTGGGTCATCATCTGAGACTTCTATAACATGACATATATGGCAGAATGCAGGTAAAACACAGAGCAGGAGACATACAATTCTCCCCCAAGGAATTCAATCATAAATTTAATTAACACATTATTTTTTTAATGAGCATCCTCAGCATGGAAGCATGTCCTCTGGAATGGCAGCCGAAGCAAGAAGGTGCATACGAATTTAGCATATCTGGTGTGTAAATACCTTGCAATGCCAGCTACAAAAGTACCATGCGAATGCCTGTTCTGACTTTCAGGTGATGTAAACAAGAAGCGGGTAGCATTATATCTGATAAATGTCAACAAACTTGTTTGTTTTCGCGATTCCATGAACAAGAAGTAGGATTGAGTGGACTTGTAGGCTCTAAAATTTTATGTTTTGTTTTTAAGTGCAGTTTCTGACAAAAAAATCTACATTTGCACTTTCATGATAAAGAGATTGCACTACAGTATTTGTATGATATGAACTGAAAATTACTATTTCTTTTGTTTATCATTTTTGGAGTGCAAATATTTGTAATACAAAATAATATAAAGTGAGCACTCTACACTTTGTATTCTATGTTGTAATTGAAATCAATATATTTGAAAATGTAGGAAAACATCCAAAATATTTAATAAATTTCAATTGTTATTCTATTGCTTAGCAGTGTGATTGGCAATTAATTGCAATCAACTTTTTTAATCGTGATTAATTTTTTTGAGTTAATTGCATCAGTTAACTGCAATTAATCAACAGTACTACTAAAATTACAATGTTTTTTCTTTATAGGTTCTCAGAGAGGCATAGCTCCAATTTGTACATACCACGTAGTTTACCTAGCATGTGTAGATTACTGTATTAATAGCTCAAATCTTTTCCTTAGTAATAAATAATTTACATTATTTAAAAGCTGAGGACTTTAATGAATACACAGGGAGGAAAGATGCTGTAAAACATGGAACTAAATACATGGCTATATTTTAATCTAACTTTCCACTTTGCGTGAGCCTTTCAAATCCCACTGTTTTTAGATGCTTTTTTAGTCTGTGTTTAAAATAATGCTTTGGGGCAAATACGCCAGTATGGTACATGGAAAATTAATTGCTAAACTCCCAGTGGAAGCTTCTCCACTAATTCCCAATACATCTTACAGAATACGTACATCAAACAGCTGTACTAAATTGATACAAAGTCAGATTTTCAAAGTGAGATGGAAATCTTGTCATGAATACTACATCCTGTTTCACCTATTGTATAAAAATTATCCAATATTTTCTTCTGATTTATATTTCCGTGTTATGTTGATTGCTGTCTTGTATTTTGATAAATGAAGCTACTGTTATGGAAGGTAATTTAGGCTCTAAGGAGCTCAGATTCTATTGAAAGGTGTCTGACTTAAAAGAAAAAAAATCGATGACATGGTATTTTATAGTACCATTTATTTGTTTTTCTCTCCCTAGTAATAGCCTTGAACTGATGGTGGATTGGAATTCAGTGTGTCATTTTAGTAGTTTTTTTTTTTTTTTTAAACACAGGCTTGTTCACATAACTATTCAAGGCATAAGCGCCAACTTTCTCTGGCGCTGGTGGTGCCTGTGCCCCCCCGCACCTTTCCCCACTCCTAGCCCCACCGTGACTCCACCCCATCCCAGCCCCCATTCCAACCCCATCCCCAAAGTCCCCACCCTAATTCCACCCCCTCCCTACCCCAATTGGATCCCTTCCCCAAATCCCTGTCCCGGCCCCACTTCTTCCCCCAGCGCACTGCGTTCCCCCTCCTCCCCCCCTGCCCCCGCGAATCAGCTGTTTCGCGGTACAAGCCCTGGGAGGGAGGGGGGAGAAGCAAGACGCAGCAGCGCAATCGCGGAGAAGGCAGAGGCAGAGGCCAGCTGGAGCAAGGGGGTGGGGCAGGGCCACAGAGAGCTGCCAGTGGGTGCTGAACATCCACCAATTTTTTTTCGTGGGTGCTCTAGCCCCAGAGCAACCACAGAGTCAGTGTCTATGATTCAAGGTTATTATTTACTCAATAGTTTACAGTGGGTCAGAATGATTTAACTCTCAGCACTCCAAACATAACTCTTTTGGAGAAGTTGCAAACTATTGTATGTGCTTGCTCTCATAGACTCATAGACTCTAGGACTGGAAGGGACCTCGAGAGGTCATCGAGTCCCCCTGCCCTCATGGCAGAACCAAATACTGTCTAGACCATAGCAAATAGACATTTATCTAACCTACTCTTAAATATCTCCAGAGATGGAGATTCCTCAATTTCCCTAGGCAATCTTTTCCAGTGTTTAACTACCCTGACAGTTAGGAAGTTTTTCCTAATGTCCAGCCTAAATCTCCCTTGCTGCAGTTTAAGCCCATTGCTTCTTGTTCTATCATTGGAGGCTAAGGTGAACAAGTTTTCTCCCTCCTGCTGATGACACCCTTTTAGATACCTGAAAACTGCTATCATGTCCCCTCTCAGTCTTCTCTTTTCCAAACTAAACAAACCCAATTCCTTCAGCCTTCCTTCATACGTCATGTTCTCAAGACCTTTAATCATTCTTGTTGCTCTTCTCTGGACTCTCTCCAATTTCTCCACATCTTTCTTGAAATGCGGTGCCCAGAACTGGACACAATACTCCAGTTGAGGCCTAACCAGCGCAGAGTAAAGCGGAAGAATGACTTCTCGTGTCTTGTTTACAACATACCTGTTAATGTATCCCAGAATCACGTTTGCTTTTTTTGCAACAGTATCACACTGTTGACTCATATTAAGCTTGTGGTCCACTATGACCCCTAGATCTCTTTCTGCCATACTCCTTCCTAGACAGTCTCTTCCCATTCTGTATGTGTGAAACTGATTGTTCCTTCCTAAGTGGAGCACTTTTGCATTTGTCTTTATTGAACTTCATCCTGTTTACCTCAGACCATTTCTCCAATTTGTCCAGATCATTTTGAATTTTGACCCTGTCCTCCAAAGCAGTTGCAATCCCTCCCAGTTTGGTATCGTCTGCAAACTTAATAAGCATACTTTCTATGCCAACATCTAAATCGTTGACGAAGATATAGAACAGAGCCGGTCCCAAAACAGACCCCTGCGGAACCCCACTTGTTATACCTTTCCAGCAGGATTGGGAGCCATTAATAACTACTCTCTGAGTACGGTTATCCAGCCAGTTATGCACCCACCTTATAGTACATCTAAATTGTACTTTCCTAGTTTATCTATAAGAATATCATGCGAGACCGTATCAAATGCCTTACTAAAGTCGAGGTATATCACATCCACCGCTTCTCCCTTATCCACAAGGCTCATTATCCTATCAAAGAATGCTATCAGATTAGTTCGACACGATTTGTTCTTTACAAATCCATGCTGGCTATTCCCTATCACCTTACCACCTTCCAAGTGTTTGCAGATGATTTCTTTAATTACTTGTTCCATTATCTTCCCTGGCACAGAAGTTAAACTAACTGGTCTGTAGTTTCCTGGGTTGTTTTTATTTCCCTTTTTATAGATGGGCACTATATTTGCCCCCTTCCAGTCTTCTGGAATCTCCCCCGTCTCCCATGATTTCCCAAAGATAATAGCTAGAGGCTCAGATACCTCCACTACTAACTCCTTGAGTATTCTAGGATGCATTTCATCAGGCCCTGGTGACTTGCAGGCATCTAACTTTTCTAAGTGATTTTTTACTTGCTCTTTTTTTATTTTATCTTCTAAACCTACCCTCTTCCCATAAGCATTCACTATATTAGACATTCCTTCAGACTTCTCAGTGAAGACTGAAACAAAGAAGTCATTAAGCATCTCTGCCATTTCCAAGTCTCCCGTTACTGTTTCCCCCTCCTCACTGAGCAGTGGGCCTACCCTGTCCTTGGTCTTCCTCTTGCTTCTAATGTATTGATAAAAAGTCTTCTTGTTTCCCTTTATTCCCATAGCTAGTTTGAGCTCATTTTGTGCCTTTGCCTTTCTAATCTTGCCTCTGCATTCCTGTGTTATTTGCTTATATTCGTCCTTTGTAATCTGACCTAGTTTCCATTTTTTATATGACGCCTTTTTATTTTGTAGGTCACGCAAGATCTCGTGGTTAAGCCAAGGTGGTCTTTTGCCACATTTTCTATCTTTCCTAACCATCGGAATAGCTTGCTTTTGGGCCCTTAATAGCGTCCCTTTGAAAAAACTGCCAACTCTCCTCAGTTGTTTTTCCCCTCAGTCTTGATTCCCATGGGACCTTACCTATCAGCTCTCTGAGCTTACCAAAATCTGCCTTCCTGAAATCCATTGTCTCTATTTTGCTGTACTCCCTTCTACCCTTCCTTAGAATTGCAAACTCTATGATTTCATGATCACTTTCACCCAAGCTTCCTTCTACTTTCAAATTCTCAACGAGTTCCTCCCTATTTGTTAAAATCGAGTCTAGAACAGCTTTCCCCCTAGTAGCTTTTTCAACTTTCTGAAATGAAAAGTTGTCTGCAATGCAGTCCAGGAACTTATTGGATAGTCTGTGCCCCGCGGTGTTATTTTCCCAACATATATCTGGATAGTTGAAGTCCCCCATCACCACCAAATCTTGGGCTCTGGAAATGTTATTAAATGGCTCTCTGACAACAGCACTTTTGAACCACTTTGTATTTTGTTCTATACTATTGGAGCTAGTACTATGTTGATACACACATTTTGATTCACTTTCAAATAATGACTGTTACTTTTTAATACACACATAAATACTAAAGGTGTCTATTCCACATTTTAGAGTAATGCTCAACAAAATATTTACAGAAATAAACATCCAATGCATCCAAAACTGGTTAATTGTTTCAAACCTCCAGTTGTGAATATTAAAATATCAGAGGTGCTATTGTGCTAAACATTTATAGAGCGAAAGAATGAGCACAGACCTTATATGTCATGTTTCATCCTGGTGAGACCTTTAGATCTGACCTGGAACAGTTTTGTAGTAAAAATGCTGAAAAAGCACCTAATAGCATAGGCAGGCATATATAAAGAAGTGCAGTACTTCATGATTGCTACTAACATCTTACTGAGAAATACACTAACATTTCTAATTAGGATTAAAATTCAAAATATAAATCGAGAATTACATGGTGATGTTTCATATATCACTCTATTTTATGAAAGCATGAAACTACTGTGATTGTCTAGAGTAAATTTTAAAAGGAAGATAGTTTATGAAAATAGTTCTAGTAGAGATTCTGAAACTTAATGGGACAGGTAAATAATCTTTCTGCTAAATTCCATATAGACTTGTTTGTTTAAAATTAGTTCAAGTACTTAAACTCAGAGTAGTTTTTTCCCCTGATGACTGACATGTAACAGATGAGAATGTCAATTGAGTTCATTTACTTGAAAGAGATTGAAAATCCGTTGGATTTTAGTGGGACACTTTTTTGGAAAAAATATTAAGTATTAAAATGATCTTTAATTTTTTTGGTAGAATCTGTTGAAAATTAAGGTGTGTTCCTTCTTTCTTTTTTTTTTAATTTGGCAATGGTTAAAATTGAGTTATGACTTCTCTCTTGCAAATTGGACTGAGTTTTTAATATTACTTTAAGTAAATAAGCAGTCAAACCAAGGTTTTGAACAGTGAACTGCAGATAAGTTTAGTACAAAATGCAATCATTTTATTAAAGAACTAAAGAAAAACAAGTTAGTTATCTGAAGTGACTGAATTAACCTTAATCCAAACCAAAACTGACATAAATTCCACGGATTTTAATAAGTGTTGTCAGTATTTAATTGTACTTTTATATAAATTAGAATTAATGCCTGGGTGCAGATTGTTGTCAGATGCTACCGGTGTGGTGCTCTGCTCTGTTCAGTGTTGATATCAATCGGCTGTGTGCGCGTTCCCTCTGTGTGCTGTCCCAGCTCTGTGCAGATGGCTGACACATCAGATCCCGAGAGAACCCCCAATGACCACAGACTCTAGTAAGGTACGAAGGCATGTCAGCCAGGTTTATTGTCGAAGAGAAACACAGTCTCGAGCTCCCTGGCAAACAAAGTCCAAGGTGCTGCTAAGATGCAACTAGCCAGTACTTATGTGCTCCCTGGCAAAGGACTCAGCTCAGTCAGTGGCAGGACTTTCCACTGCCCCCTAGGCTGGACAAGGACACCGCCCCAAGGATGCATTCTTATACACAGGTACAAACAAGTTACACAACACTCCTGACGTATTGAGGTGCAACCCTTCTACGTAGCAAGGTGCAACCCCTTTACGTAGTAAGGTGCCACCTCTCACCTTGTACTTTTGGTTCGAAAAAAACAACACTATCCATCATATTACCCTTTTGGCCCTGTCATTGGGATGGATCGGCCTGTTTCTTGTTATCTGTGGAATGTTCCAGTATTTGAATGTTCTGATATCCAGTGTTCAGGACCTTTTAGGTACGTATCTTCTTGCAGCATCAGCCCTTTCCATGCCAGCTTCTTTGCGAAGGGCCTGCCTCTGGCTCACACCTTAACTTTGCTTTATGTTAGCAAAGTCTTGACCATTACTTCAGTTCCGGCCTCAGGTCTCATAGCAGGCCTCTGATACCAAAGTTTATATTAGGGCCTCCTCTTACTACATTCCCCCACTTTTTGTCTTTTTATGGGGAGGATGTTTACTCATCGTCTCAGAAAAGCATAATGCATTGACTAAAGATAACTCAGTGGGCTAAACATTGTTATGCGATTATCTTACTTTACCATCCATTCACTGGTGTACTCTGGCCCTTTTACTTTGGTGACACAGACAGAAACACACTCTTATTAGGGCAATTCCAGTGACCACCTCTCTCATTATTAGTAGTAGGCTGAGTGTTTTGAAAAACTGGGATAGGGATTGTGACAGTGTGTCCCACAGTGTATATGAGAAGTAAAACAGAAATTTGGAGTAGTGACACTACCACTGAGGCCTTTATATATAAATATATTGTAATTAGTTACTACATGTACTGTCCATTCATGTTATAGGTTACCCTTACTGATGGCTGTCACCCTCTGGTAAGCTTCACTGGGCAGGAAACAGAAGTGAGTAGCTTCTCTGTTCCATTGGTTGATGTAGATCCAGTTGTTTCTTATGGATGCTGTTTTCCAGATAACCTACTGAACAGACAGTAACCAATTTATCAAATATTGCTGTGTCAGGATTTAATATTGGTACCCAGACACTGAACAAGATTGTTTTGAATAACATGTGCCTTAGCTAGGATGCAGTGTCACTGACCCAAATTATGACTGGTACTAACAGGCAATTTGTTTACCCAATTTGTAGTTACTATGTAACTTAGTTTCTTTACCAATTTCTTTTTTCCTTGCCTTCATGCTGTTTGCTGCCATTTGTTTGTTTGATTTTTACCTGTGTGTTGGTTAAACAGTTTAGCAAGGTTATACACAATGTACATGTTGTACAGCAATAATACAATACAGCAATAATACAGTAGTACAGCAATAATACAGTTGTTTTTACACAGTAACCAAGTTGAAATTAAATGACAGTTTTCCTGGTCCAGCTAGTGGTTTTTAGCTGATTGTTAACTTAATTGTCTATATATGGTAAGTAGAGGTGTATTTGACCAGTCTCTTATTTATAAAGCACTTCATTTTTCTTTTCTTGATGTTTATACATAGAAGGGTTGCACTCAATACATCAGCAGTGACGTGTAACTTGTTTGTACCTGTGTATAAGAATGCAACTCTGGGCAGTGTCTTTGTCCAGCCAAGGGGGCAGTGGAAAGTCCTGCCACTGACTGAGCTGAGTCCATTGCCAGGGGGCACATACTCATAGTACGTCCTGTAGAGTAAAATCTAGAGGGAACTATCATTGTGCCTTGTTTGACAGTAAACCTGGCCGACGTGCCTTCGTACCTTACTAGACTCTGTGGTCATTGGGGGTTCTCTCGGGATCTGATGTGTCAGCTATCTTCAAAGAGCCGGGGCAGCACACAGAGGGAACACACACACGCAGCCAAGTGATCTCAACACTGAACAGAGCAGAGCACCACACTGGTAGCATTTGACAACACAGATGACCGAGGACTATGATTACACCCCTTAATTTGTTCAGAGAGCACATGAGTAGGTTGGTTTTCTGTGAGGACAGATATATGCAGCATAAGCTAAAGAGGAGGGATGATGCCTGAGATTGCCTCTTGACCACATTGTACTGTACCATGTGTAGGGTTGCCAACTTTCTGATTGCAGAAGACCAAACACCCCTGCCCCACCCCCTTCCACAAGGCCTCGCCCCTTCCCAGCCCCTTCTCCGAGGCCCCTCCCCCACTCACTCCATTTCCCCCCCGTCACTCCTTCTCCCCTACACTTGCTCAGTTTCACCAGGCTGTGGCAGGGATTGGGGTGTGGGAAGGGGTGAGGGTTCTGGCTGGGGGTGCAGGATCCAGGGTGGGGCCAGAAATGAGGGGTTCAGGGTGTAGGAGGGGGCTCTGGGCTGGGGTTGGGGTGTGGGAAGGGGTGAGGGCTCTGGCTGGGGGTGCGGGCTCTGAGGTACAGCCAGGGCCGAGGTGTTCAGAGCTTGGGTGCAGAAGGGGGCTCAGGGCTGAGGCAGAGGGTTGGGGTGTGGAAGGGGGAGTGGGGTGCAGACTATGGGAGGGAGCTCAGAGCTGGGGCAAGCAGTTGGGTTGCGAGAGGGGATGCGGGCTCCAGGAGGGAGTTGGGTGTGTGAGGGATCTCAGGGCTGGAGAAGGGGGTTTGGGGTGTGGTGCAGGCTCCAGGCGGCGCTTACCTGAGGCAGTTTCCAGAAGCAGCGACATGTCCTCTGGTTCCTAGGCGCAGTGGCGGCCAAGGAGGCTCCATACACTGCCCTCGCCCACAGGCACCGCTCCCACAGCTCTCATTGACCATGGTCCCAGACAATGGGAGCTGCAGAGCTGGCTCTCAGGCTGGGGACAGCGGGGACAGTGCCAAGGGGCCGCTGGGACATGCCAGTTGCTTCCAGGAGCCATGCAGAGTCAGAGCAGGTCGGGAGCTTGCCTTAGAGCTGCTGTGCCGCCAACTGGACTTTTAACAGCCAAGTCAGCAGTGCTGACCAGAGCAACCAGGGGTCCTTTTTTGACTGGCCGTTCCAGTCGAAAACTGGACACCTGGTAACACTATGTAGGCCTGGCTTGATGTGAGTAATTAATCATGGGGAAGTTCTCATTTTTTGGACAGCAGAATTAGGCCAGTAACTAGATCAGCAGGCTGAACATGCAATGTTTGTGCTAAGATAAGTAAACAGATCTGTGAGTTAAAAAACAGAATGTTTGAGCTAGCTAAGATAAAAAGGGGGAACAGCCAGGGAACAATTTACTAAGAAAAAAATGACAGTGCAAAAGAGAAGTTGGGAGCGCAAAGATGAGATAAAGTCGGACATGGACAGCATGTGGACAAAGCACGTTTTATGGGGCTTGGTTACTGTAAAGTAACCAAGCCAATCCTAAAACGCGTGCTTGAATGTACAACGAATAGAATATGATGTGTAAACCTGAAGTGGGTTTCTGTGTAACGTTGGATGTGTGGTATACCCTGTACCTACTTCTTCCATTTGAGCCTAATCAACTCAAATCATTCAATCAAATTAACTACTGCACGATCAGATCTCTGAGGAAAATTCTAAGAAAAAACAGAACTCTGGTGAACAAACCCATTTGTTCTTGACAGCTTTAGACAGCAAGTTCACTGCCATTCATTCAATATAGCACAATAATAGCAAGTAATTTTAAAAAACTCCTGATTTTTAGTCCTGTATCTCATAATGAGCCTAAAGTCATATACAAAAAGATGGTTACTATTGTACTAGTGAGGGATTCAAACTACTCTGTGCGGGCAATTGGGAGCTGTTGAAACATATACTACATGATCTGAACAAGGTCACTACACCCTGAGCTTAGCTTACACTAGGTTTTATTTGGTTTCTCTGAGCAGAGGCTGGAGTGTTAAAGAGAGATAAAGAGAGGGAAGAATGGATAGAGACATTAAAAAAGGCAGCTGTGAGAATGGTTTGGGGTCCCCCCCCCCCAACTCAGCACCAATAACTAAGATGAGAACAAAGAGTGAGGGTTCTTGGTGCATGTTAGCTTTTATAGTGTTTAGTAAACCATATCAGTCAGATGTAGTTTTGAAAATACCATCCACATTTTAGATGTTTTTCACGGCTGAAATGTACACTTGCTAAAGCCCATATTAGAGCCAAATGGAATTCCTAAGGCACTTAATGCATAGTTCCAAAATCCTGATTTCAGCTGAGGTGTCCCTGAAAAGCTGGGATTTGGAATTAAGCACTTCTCACTATCTCTGGTATATCATGAGATGGTAGGGCATGAGATATCAGACCTTAAAATTGCAACATAAGGGTGTATAGAAAAACTATATTAGATCAGGGATTCTGAAATGAATTAGCTGAAAATTCTCTCTCCCTGGAAGGCCTGTACAGGTAAACTCATGTCACAATATTATGGCGTCCTGCCTTTCCAGGTCAAAGGCTATGAAAAAAGAGTTCCAAGAAAAATTGTAATAATGCTTATGAAATGCTCACAAGGTGGGAAGGTCCCAGAGCCCAGACTCCCTCCAAGCCCAGGTGACAGTTTTTTTTAGCTCTACAGCCCAGCCCAAGTGAGCTGAAATGGGTCAGTCACAGGTATTTACTTGCATTGTAGACATACTAGTAGATATGCCTTTAACTCTTTGCAACTTCCAGTATCTCTCTGATGCCATTTGTGAATGTTAGCATTATGGAAGTATTACCTGCTGATTCTGTTTACCCCCTCCATGACAGTGCTCCTAGAGAGGCAGAGATAGCAAGAGCCCTCACACTATCCTGTGCTAGAAAACACCTGTTTCAGTTCATGGCAGGGCCGGTTCTAGGTACCAGCCCTCCAAGCATGGGCTTGGGGCGGTACTTTCTAAGGGGCGGCAAACTCTCCCCCTCCCCCTCCTTTTTTTTTTTTTGCTTGGAGTGGCAAAAAGCCACTTGCCCTGTCAGCACATGAGCTGGGATCCGCGCCCCCTGCCCAGCCCAGCAGCGCCCTGCACAGCCCACTCAAGCGGGGAAATGCTGTGCCGACCTGGGGACACTCAGAGCGGCAGCGGCAGTAGGACCCCTCCTCCCTCCCTGCATCCCAGGCCCTGCGTCGCTCCCTCCCCGGCTCCTCACACACTCCGGGAGCCCCTCTCGCAGCCGCAACCAGGGCTCGGCTCCCCATCCCTTACTGGATCCTCACACACTCTGGGAGCCCCTCTCGCCGCCGCCGCCACAGCCCACGCTCAGCTCCAGGTCCCGGGGTGCGGCGGCGAGAGGGGCTCCCGGAGTGTGTGAGGAGCCGGGGAGGGAGGAGAGCGAAGTCCCCTGGAGCCGAGCCCGGGCTGCGGCGGCGAGAGGGGCTCCTGGAGTGTGTGAGGAGGTGAGCGGCCGGCTGGGCTCGATGGTGCTGAGCAGGTAGCCCCACAGCCGGAGATCCTCGCCTTCCCACCCTCGCCATCAGGGCTGGGCCAGGGCACGGTGAGGCTGAAGAGCAGCAGGTCCAGGGGGCTCTCCAGGTCCTCTGTCGCCAGCATGTCGGGGTGAGGGCGGTGAGCATGAACTGATCCACCTCGGCCACCAGCAGCGCCGTGAAGCCCAGGGAGGGGGCCGTGTTCTCCATGCCAGACCGCAGCTGCACCGCCACCTGGAAGTACTCCTGCTCTGTGCCGCCCAGCAGCTCCACCCACATGGGGATGGAATCATGGCTGGGTCAGGGCTCGGCCGCTGTGTGCTGGTAGTGGATACCATGTTTGGGGGTGGGGAGCCTAGTGCTGGGGCGGCAGGGGGTGTGGGTGGGTGGAGCAGAGAGAGCCCAGTGCTGCGGTGGTGAGGGGGTGGCACTGGTATGTGGGGGAGAGCCCAGCGTACAGGGGGCAGCCAAAAATTTTTTTGCTTGGAGCGGCAACTAGAGCTGGCCCTGGTTCATGGGGACCTGTAAGTGCAAGAATGGGATTGAAACACAAGGTCCTCTGGGAGAGGTATGCCAGTTTGGAGTGCCTGGGAGGTCTTTAGGAATAGGACTGCAGGTTGCCATGATTTTTATTCTCATACATGTACACAGGCATGATTAATACACATTAATCCTGATATTCTGAACACCACCTTCTGGTAACTCTTGATGCAAATTTTCTGTGTAATAATTATCAGAGTCCATGTTAGTGAAAAACAGTATTAACAGTCCAACTTTTAAAACCAATTTCTCAAATGTTGAGGATGCTGAAGTAATGAACACTATGCTATTTGTTCACAGGCAAATTTATCCTGCAAGTAAGAAGTGTGTACATTTTAGCCCCTTTTCCCAAATCTCCATACTATGATCCACTGCTGCTATTTCCAAACTGTATATTTACCCTGTGTGAAACATAAAAAGAAAAGGTCATTGCCTTCTGTAGGACAAAGATAAGAATTTAGGCTTTGCAGTCATGTGTATTCTGCTTATCCTGCATGCATTTCAAAATGTAAACTCAATTATCAAGTTAATACTATTGCCAGAGTTTGAATGTGCAATATATACAAGATAACAATAATATATTATTTTGTAGGGTATGTCTTAACCAGGGTTCCCTCTAATTTTTTACATCCATGTGTGGAATGACTTTTGTTATGTTCATCAATATGGAGGTGATGTGTGACACACCACCTTCATATTAGTGCATATAACAAAAGTCATGTGGTGGGGGTGGGGCTGAGGGGTTCGGCGTGTGGGAGGGGGCTCAGGGCTGGAGCAGAGGATTGGGGAGTGGAGGTCTGAGAACTCTGGGGTGGGGCTAGGGAATGAGGGGCTCAAGGTATGGGAGGGGGCTCAGGGCTGGGGAAAAGTGTTGAGGTGCGGGGGGCATGGGCTCTGAGGTGGAGCTGAAGATGAGGGGTTTGGGGTGCAGGAGGGGGATCAGAGCTGGAGCAGAGGGTTGGGGTGCAGGGGGTGCAGGCTCTGGGGTGGAGCTGGGGGAGAGGTGTCTCTCCCCGGCTGTGGCAGCTCCAGTGGGGCTGGGCTGGGACAAGGGAGAGGCTCCTCTCCCCGGCAGCACAGGTGGACCTGGGCCAGGCAGGACCAAGGAAGAGGCTCCTCTCCCCTGGCATGGTAAGTCCAGGGCAGGTCCACGCTGGGGCTGGCAGGGAGGGGCACCTCTCCCTGCCACGGCACGTCTGCACTGGGGCCAGCAGGGAGAGGCATCTCTCCCCGCCGCAGCACAGAGCCCCTGCGTGGGGCTTAATAGGCAGCTGCGTGGCTGTGTAGCTTAGAGGGAATTTAGGGCCTAACAATTTAAAATATCCAGCTACCATTATAATTACCTTAAATTAATTCTCAAACTCTCAAGGAATTTTCTGCTCACCTGTCCTTCTCTATATGTTAGCAACGCTAAGGATATGTCTACACTACAAACCTAAATCGACCTATATTAGGTTGACTTACAGCCACCGGAGTAGTTACTGCACTGGTGCATGTCCACACTAATGTTCTTGGGTCGGTGGTGTACGTCCTCACCAGGAGCCTGGGCTTCAGATCCCAGCTGGGAGCAGGATCTGAAGCCCCCTAGGCTTCTCACCCCATCTCCCAGCCAGGAGCGAAAGGATAGCCCCCCAGGTTTCTCACCCCAGCTCTCAACTAGGAACATGGTCCAGCCGCCCAGCCCTCTAGGGGTGTGGTGGCTTTCTTGTCAATTTCACAACTCCTGCCATGAAATTGACAAGAAAAGGATGCAGTGTCTACATAGACAGTGCGTTGCCCTAACTACACTGACATAAGCCTTATGCATCTCATGGATGTGGAGTTATTATGTCAGTGTAGTATGGCACTTACATAGGTGGGACAAAGGCTGTAGAGTAGAAACTGACATAATTTGATCAACATAAGCTGCCTTATGTTGACCTGTGTAGTGTAGGCCAGCCCTAAAATGGCCAGCTTTTAGCCGATTTAATTTAAAGGCAAACTATAAAACTTATTAAGAACCTGTTGACAGTTATATTCCATTACTGTTATGTAGAGCTGGTTTATAGGAGCATTCCTCTACCTAACAAACACTGAAAGGATTATTTTATTATTTGCTTGGCAGCTGTAACAGGAACACTCTTGAAAAGACATCTCTAACAGTTTTTTTAAAATGTGTATATAAAGAACATTATACCTCTCACTCTTCTTTTGTTAGAACGTTAAATATATAGTTAAAGTTGAATTCCTCATCATCTAGATGCAAGGGAGTAATGCCAGGGATCCTTATTGCAGTGAAATATCCAATTCATAGAAATAAAATATTCAGAGATGTGATTGTGGTGAGATGGGATTCAGATACATTATCTTCATCCCAATGCACAACACTATTGAGAGCAGCCTATGGTTGCTGGGATGGGATTTTCTCTCCATTTTCTTCCCAGAGTTGAGAGGCAATATTTAGGTAGGAAATATTGGCAGATACCAAGGCAGACACCAAGCTAGGAGTACATGCTGCTAGGTATAGAATTTCTGATAAAGTGACCAGAGATGGAGAAATATCAGTGAGGCAAATGTTTCAGAATAAAAAGTGAGAACTAATTCAGCTGTCTGAATAGCAATGGTGTTCATGTTGCTTGGGAAATTTAACATCTTCCCATCTGTGGTGATTTGCAAAAATAAAATAAAATTATGATCAGACTCAATATTGTAGAAATACTAGAGTTTTTTGCATGAAATAGATATACAAATGTGAGGTTACTTAGTTAAACTACATTGAACCTACATATTTAAATTAAAACCACCCATTATAGATAGATGTTTGCATTCTGTACTTAAATTCCCAAATGAAATATTGCCATCATGATTAAGTTTCTTCACATTTTCAGAAGCTACAGACCTAGCAGGTATAGTACTGCTTCCTCCAAAGCAGAATTGCACATATGCCTGATTAATTACTTTTTGGAGTCTCTCACCAAAAGGCCATGTCCATAACAAATACGATTATAATAATTTCCCAACTTCACAGATTGTGGTGAGGGACAAAGAACTCTGCATCACTCAACTTAAATGATAAACTGCTTACAATGATATTTAAAGCAATACAGCATATTAAATTACATTTGCATTTATGTTTCTATACATTTATAGATTGACAAGTATTTAAAGTAGATCTAGATACAGAATAAATTGCGTCATGGAACAGGCTACCCAAATACCAGAAGAGAACCTGCTTCAGTACAGAAATAAAATCCGCACTGATTACACACCCCTAGCTGTCATCTGTCACCCCACACTAGAACACATATGGAGTATCATCAAACAATTACAACCCATACTCAATGGGGACCACAATCTGAAAGATATCTTTCCTGAACCCACCTCTTCTGGCTATTAAGCAACCCCCCAACCTTTCCACGCTCATCGTCAGAAGCAAACTCCCCACAAACCAGGACGCACCAACTAAAAGTGGCTCTAGTCCAACAACAGATGCAATACCTGTGGACATATCTCCACTGCCACAAAGATCCCTGATAACAACTATGTGGGTGAAACCAGATAATCACTATGCTCTCAAACAGGGCCGGCGCTTCCATTTAGGCGACCTAGGCGATTGCCTAGGGGGCCAGGATTTGGGAAGGTGGCATTTTGCGGCCCTCGGCGGCAATTCTGCGGCGGGTCCTTCACTCACTCCGGGACCCGCCACTGAAGTGCCCTGAAGACCGGGAGTGCGGAAGGACCCCCCCCGCCCGCCGCCGAATTGCCGCCGACTGGGACCGAGGAAGGACCCCCACCTAGGGGACCAAAAACCCTGGCGCCGCTCCTGCTCTCAAATGAACTCACACATATAAAAGACAAAAACACCACATTGCCTATAGATGAATACTTTTCACAAGCGATCACTCTATATCTGATCTATCAGCCTTCATCCTCAAAGGAAACCAGCACAATATGTTCAAAAGACAAGCCTGGGAGTTTAAATTCATAACTCTGCTAGACATTCAAAATTATGAACTGAAGAGAGACACTGGATATATATCTTATCACAATAATCTATGACTGACTAACCACCCCCACCCAAGCTATCTTTTCCCTTTCCACACTATGAATGGGGAGGTGTTAATGGGCCACTTCACCTTGAATACTCCCTTGAAATATGTATTAACTACTTATGCTAAACTATCTGTTCACCTATATTTAGCTGTGACGCTGTGAGTACATCTCTCAGACCTGAAGAAGAGCTATGTGTGAGCTCAAAAGCTTATGTCTCTCACCAACAGGAACCTGTCCAATAAAAGATATTACCTCACCCACACTGTCTCTCTGATATCCTGGGACTAATGTGGCTACATCACCACTGCATACAATTAGGTATTCAAGCAATCTTATCACTTCTTTTAGACGTGTACTTAGGCCAGGGGTCGGCAACCTTTATCACGCAGCTCGCCAGGGTAAGCACCCTAGTGGGCCAGGCCAGTTTGTTTACCTGTCACGTCTGCAGGTTTGGCTGACTGCAGCTCCCACTGGCCAACGGAGGCTGCCGGAAGCGGCGCGGGGCGAAGGATGTGCTGGCGCGACAGGTAAAGAAACCGGCCCAGTCTGCCAGGGTGCTTACCCTGGCGAGCCGCGTGCCAAAAGTTGCCAACCCCTGACTTAGGCTATGTCTACACTACAGACCTTACAGAGGCACAACTGTACCGCTGCAGCTGTGCCACTGTAAGGTCTCCCATGTAGCCATTCTATGCCGACAGGAGAGAGCTCTCCTGTCGGCATACTTAAACCATCCCCAACTAGCGGCAGTAGCTATGTCAGTGGGAGAGCACTGACAGCTTTGTCAGCATCTCCTGCTGACATAGCACTGTCCACACAGTTTTCTTCACAGCCTTGACCAACAAAAGTTTTACCAACAAAAGTGCTAGTGTACACATAGCTTATCTTATGTTAGCGTAATGCCTGTATTTACCAGGCTTCTCACTATACTTTCTGCATAGAAATATAAGACAGTGATGTTTAAAGGAGAAATGTAAATGGTTTCAAAAGTTATAGCATTCGATACTTAATAGAAGTTTTCCATCTAATTTAATTTGTTACTTCAAATGCATTGCATCTAAATCATCTTTAGAAATATATTACTGCACAGAAGCAGCAAGCCTCCTACTATTTAATGGGCTCATCTTTCTGAAGTGAATAACGTTCTGGACAACTCCTAAGCAAACACGAAAGCATTTTAAAAAAAGATTGAAAGCTAAAACTATCAAAATTCACAAAACCCCCAAGGATCTGTGCATGGCTATTTTACACCAGAAAGTTTGTTTTTTTAGCAATGGCAAGGGTGATAGAAATAATTATTTTCATCATTTATAATTTGACAATAATATAAGCTAAAGAGCCAGACAACAATTAACAAAAAAGTAGGAAAACTCTGTCTAGAATCTTGCTATACCCAGATAATTTTCTAAGAACTGCCAGGCCTTCTCTAATTATTTGGTTACTGACATAACACTTGCAAAAACTCAAGAAAATAAATAAATAAAAGGAATGGAAGGTAATTTAGTTATCAAGGAATGCACACAAAATACCCTTATGGCACACATTTCAGCTGTGGTAAAGCAACATTATTTTTGCCAGCAAGAACTACACCTGGCTTTATTCAGTTTTTAATGTGAAAAGTCCTGAGGACATCTCAGAGAATGAAGGTTGAGAGAAAGAAAAAACTCATCTGAAAATGCATGGGACATCAGCTGGGTGGAGCAAGTTTCTTCTTCTGATCTACCCTTTCCATTTCAAACCTTAATACTGCACTGCTTGTAATAAATAAAAATCTTTATTATTTGCACAATATGTTTTTCATAGAGAACACATAATTTACATTATTCCTTTTTCCTGGATTTAATCTAAGGATAATTAACATCTGAATTGTAATTTAATTTTAATAGTAATTAAATGTACGTACATAAATAACTTCTTAAGTATTTTGGTATAATACATTATCAATACTTCAAGTTTCTTTTGGCTCTTCGGTGGTAAAATAATTGTTAATTAAAATCTATTATTTTTCTGATAGTCCAAGGTAATTATGCTGTAAAATATTGATACTTCAATATGTATTAATGTAATAATTTTAAAAAACTTAGTACAGATACTAATAAGTATTAGTATATACTTGGGGATGTTGTACTTCTACATCACTAAAACATTGTTTGGAAAAGGGTGCTATGTATTTTCTATATAAACTGCAGTTCAAAAAGAAACCTGCCTAGGAGCTTAAATTCAGAAATGTGTTAGACACTGAGGCCTTGTCTACACTACAAAGTTGCAGCGCTGGTGAGGGGGTTACAGCGCTGCAACTTAGGATGTGTACACACCTGCAGGGCATTACCAGCGCTGCAACTCCCTGTTTGCAGCGCTGGCCGTACACCCAGTCGTGCCTCGGGTGTAGAGGATCCAGCGCTGGATCACCAGCGCTGGTCATCAGGTGTAGACACTCACCAGCGTTTTTGTTGACCTCCGTGGAATAAGCAGGTATCCCAGCATACCTGAGGAAGCCTCTCTGGTAATTAAGCAAACTCCACTGCCCTCCAAGCAGGTCTCCTTCCCCACGGTGTGCTCTGGCGTTCCCCGACCCCCCCTCCAAGCAGGTCTCCTTCCCCGCGGTGTGCTCTGGCGTTCCCCGACCCCCCCTCCAAGCAGGTCTCCTTCCCCGCGGTGTGCTCTAGCGTTCCCCGACCCTCCCTCCAAGCAGGTCTCCTTCCCCGCAGTGTGCAACAGCGCTGCAGCGTGGCCACATCTAACACCACTTGCAGCGCTGGTTGCTGTAAGTGTGGCCACTCTGCAGCGCTGGCCCTATACAGCTGTACTAATACAGCTGTAACAACCAGCGCTGCAAAATTGTAGATGTAGACATACCCTAAAAATCAGACTTAATAAACACACTGAATTTATGGCTGATTGCAGCAATCTGTAACTCTCCTTTGTGCTTTGAATGCAGAAGTGTTAACTGCCTACTTCACCTTAAATGGTCTCTTACAACATGTTAACTCCTTATGCTAAACAATCTGTTCCATCTTGTATTTAGCTGTGACATTGAGTACCTTTTCCAAAACTGAAGAGCTCTGTGTAGCTCGAAAGCTTGTCTCTTTCACCAAAGGAACTTAGTCCAATATGAGATATTACCCCACCCACCCTATCTTTCCAATGAGAAGTTTCAGAGTAGCAGCCGTGTTAGTCTGTATCCGCAAAAAGAACAGGAGTACTTGTGGCACCTTAGAGACTAACAAATTTATTTGAGCATAAGCTTTCGTGGGCTAGAGCTCACTTCTTCGGATGCATAGAATGGAACATATATTGAGGAGATATATATAATTGCCAATTAAGTAAGAGAAAAAAAACTTTTAACATTTGAAACAAGAAAAAAAGGTGGACTGTGACCTCCTTCTCTAGAAATTCAAGTATAAACTCCAAAAGGAAGATATGAATTATATGCCATAAATACCTTATTCAACATTTAAAGCTATAGAAAAGTGGCTTGTTAAGTTACATAAGTTTTTGCTACAATGGTTACTTTTCCATTCAAAATAAGTAACTACCATACCAACCTCAAAATATGTAATGTGTACACACACACAGAGCTGAGCACAGAAAGATATGAACACACTGCATATGGTGTAATTATCTACTGAGGCGGGAGGGAAGGGAAGGAGGAAGGTCAACACCAAGGATAAGTTTTAGTTGTAAAAGCTCATTAACAAGGCACACCAGTAGCAAACTCCAAATCTATTATTTCCCTAACAGTTGCAATATGTATTATAAGATGTCAATGCTGGGGACACCTGTCATATAGATAAGCTAAAATATACTTTTCATTCCAGATTCTAAAGAGTCCTTCTAAAACATTCAATAACTCTTTTGGATTATATCTTAACCATTACTTCTGTATCCCAGTGGTTTTCCACCTTTTTTCATTTGTGGACCCCTAAAAAATTTCAAATGGAAGTCCGCTGGCCCAGGGGTCCATTGGCCACAGGTTGAAAACCACTGCTGTATGCTAATTTAAGGACTTCCCAATGTTGTATTCCAGTTGACTAACAAAACCTAATCTCTTTCTCTTGGCAAGCCATATGAAAAAGAATTTGACTAATGTCATCAGGGCCATACCTTCTCCCTAAGACAATTTTATTTCATACTAACTGGGACTGAAAAGGGAGCACGGTGTAATCCTTTGCCCTTAATTTGATTTTCAAATATGTTTTTTGGGATCATGAAGTGACACCTCCTTCTCTCACTCTCTCTTTAATACCAATATCTATATCACTAGTCACTTCCACTTTTGCTTACGTGTTTCTCGTCTTTCCATTTTGTGAAATATCATGTCTCTCAGACAGATGTTTGAATGACAACACCACAGCCAATGACATCTCATAAACTGGGATAATAATAAGAGAATATGGTAAAATTATGAACTAAGTATATAAAATAAAATAATTTTTTTAATGAAATGGTCAATATAGCATTTTCCTGTATCATTTTAAAATAGTTTTTGAACAGAATTAGAAGACTTTTTTTTTCAAAATGTTTCATAAAATGTATTTCTACACTAAAGAAAATGGCACTGGCAGAATTGGCATTTATAAAATAAAATTCCTGTAACAAGGCCCACAATTTATATGACATCGCCACAAAGCATTTGACCCTGACCTGAAAACGCCCTATATTGAGATAAAAATTGCATACAACAATATTCAGCCAATAAAGTAGCTCTCTAAAGTATCACAATTTTTTTATCATAAATCTTATTACAAATCACAATCTTGCTACTTATTAAAATGATCAGAAAGAAGTTATAAAAGCACTGTAAAAGAGAGGTTATTGCAATTTGAAAGCTCACTATGTTTAATGTGAACCTCAAGGCTACTAGTATATTTAATCCCATATAAAAAACCAAAGGAATAAATCTGCAATCACATGTCAAACTCTTTTATAAAAAACAGATTTAACATATAAATAAAAATTGTCTGTTTCAGTGAGTTCAATATTAAACTTGTATTGTTAACTGCTCAGTTTTTCTTACTATTTCAAAAAGTGCTGCCACATTTTGATCAAAATATAGGTAACCTCTGAATACACTTAAAGAAAAAACAGGGGTATTACTGTCTTGTGTATATTTAAATCTTCCTGTTGTGTTCAAATGTACATTAAAATGAATTACTAAAAATGGTTTTATGCAATTCATGTGACTTTAGTTTCTCAGCATAAATATTATTAATTACAGATTAACATCTGACCATTGAGACACATGGGGATTACTATAGTTATTCACTAGATTATTCACTATAAATTGTAACTATCATAAATCAGATTAGATTATAATCACTTTTTAATGGCTCAAGTGCAATTACAAAGTAATCTGCCTAAAACATGTAAATAGTGATACCCTCCTTTAGAAGATATGCCCCTTTCCTATGTTTGGATCTGCATGTATACCCGTTTGCTTGCACAGAGCCCCACTGACTTCGGTGGATCTCTGCATAGATATAAGATTCTGTCCCTGCAGATCTGATTGCAGTCAAGATCTGGGCCTATAATATATTATAATAAGTAATATATTATTGCTACAAATTAACAAGATCTGGGCCTATAATATATTATAATAAGTAATATATTATTGCTACAAATTAACAATGTCACTTAGGTTACAGGCACAGCCACTAGCCCATACTTACAAGGCATTTATAAATAGGCTGACAGAATTCCATTTTTATTTTTTAATAATTTTGTCAGATAATATTGATGTTCATTTTTAAGGATTTTCCAATTTTTATTTATTTTAAATTTTCACAGTTGTGTGATATTATGTGGCAGTAAACATCAGATGTAAAAAATATTAGGGCTGTTAATCGATTAAAAATTAATCTTGATTAATAGCAAGATAAAAAAATCACAATTAATCAAAGATTTAATTCCACTATTAAACTATAATAGAATTGGCATTCTATTAATGTTGAATAGTGCGATTAAAACTGCAATTGTGATTAATTTTTTAATTGAATTAATTTGTTTCGAGTTAATCAATTGAGCTAACTGCGATTGACAGCCCTAAAATACTCATATTCAATCACACAGCATCACAAATTGCACAGGTGAAAAGGAGCAGGAGCTGACATGCAAAATCTTTACTACTGCCTGAATCCAGGAGTGGAGGAGAGGAGAGAGAGAGAGAGAGAAAGACAAAGAAACCAACACAATTCAGTACTGGCTTGTTGGCTGTAACTCGAAAGCCAAATGAATGAGCCAAACAGCTAAGTAATTCCACAGCTGCCATTAGCTACTTTACAAGTGAACAGCAGCACCAGGGCATGATGTCTCCTTCGGGACCAGAGGTGAACAGGATCACTATTAAGTCAACATTGTCCAAGCCACAGTAGAGCTTTACTAAATGTAGCACTGCGCACCCAATAAATAGCTCCCCAGTGTTGAGGAAAAAAACTGTATCTGTTAATTATTAAAAACATATTCTAGGAAATCTCTCTTTCCATCTAACCAGGGAGATTGCAATGATTCAGACTCCAAAGTAGTAGTGAAGAATCTTATCCTTTCCAGTGCACAACACAGGCAATTTAAAAAAGCAGCTTATACATTTAGTAAAAAAACTATTTTTTAAATTGTTTTTCTCAAATACTCAATCTCCCCCAGATTCCTCTAAAATAGGGGTGGGCAAACTTTTTGGGCCGAGGGCCACATCTGGGTGGGAAAATTGTATTCAGGGCCAGGGCAGGGGTTTGGGGTGCGGGAGGGAGTGCGGTGTGCAGGAAGAGGCTCAGGGCAAGGGATTGGGTAAGAGGAGGGGTGCGGAGTGCAGGAGGGGGCTCAGGGCAGGGGTACAGGAGGGGTGTGGACTGTGGGAGGGGGCTCAGGGTAGGGGTTTGGTGTGCAGGAGGGGTGCAGGGTGCGGCATGGGGCTCAGGGCAGGGGGTTGGGGTGCACAGGGGTGCAGGATGCAGCAGGGAGCTCAGGGCACAGGGCTGGGGTGCAGGAGGGGTGTGGGATGTACGAGGGGGCTCAGGGCAGGGAGTTGGCATGCGAGGTGCAGGCAGGGGGCTCAAGGCAGGGAGTTGGGGGGTGGGCTACAAGAGGGATTCGGGCTCCGGCCTGGTGCCTCTTACTCCGAGGTGGCAGTGGTGCGCACCGGGGCCAGGGCAGGTTCCCTGCATGCCTGCCCTGTCCTTGGCCCCTGCCTTGTGCCTGGCTCCCGGAAGTGCTGCGGCCCCTGGGGGAGGGGGAGTGGAGGGCTCTGCGTGCACTGCCCTTGCCGCGCCTCCAGGTACCTCCCCTGAAGCTCCCATTGGCCTCAGTTCCCTGTTCCCAGCCAATGGAAGTTGCAGGGGGAGGTGCCTGGAGGCAAGGGCAACGCATGGAGCCATCTGCACCCCCACCTGGGGATCGCAGGGATGTGGTGCAGGCGGCGCCATGGGCTGGATCCAAAGCCCTGATGGGCCGGATCCAGCCCGCAGGCCGTAGTTTGCCCACCCCCGCTCTAAAAAATACCCCTGTGCTATTTATTTCTTATCACAGATGTTCTGTCTATTCAGTTCTGGCAACTCTGAACACCAGAACTGACAGCATTTTTTGTAATTATAATTTTCCTACTATGTTGTAATGGCATTGCTATTGGACTTGGGAGCTTTGGATGGTACACAAAAATATGTTTCCTCTCATTCCTTTACCCATCACAGCATCTTATCCTTCCAAAGGCAGGGGCTGCTGCTTACAGCTACAATTTCCTCCCTTCCCCAAGCAGTGTGCAACCAGAACAATAACTGATTTTGCTGGGTTTTTATAACAGAAAACAAAGAAATAAAGTAAAAATAGCAAAGAAACCCACAGTTTAGGCTAATCTGCTTTTTGTTCACAAGTTCCAACTGCCTCATTTTAAATAAATACCTCAACAAATAGCTACCTACCTCTGTAATGACTTGTACCATGCCATAGCCATACTTTTATGTTTAAAGTAATTAAAGGGTAGTGCATAACAAGAAAGAAAAATGAGAATGAACTTTTCATCCACTGGGTAACTGTGACAGAATGCATTCCTGTATTCACATCCAACACACTATTGTAAATCTTTGTACAAAGTTTGCCTTGTGAAGTATCATTTGAAAACTCAGAACTTGCTCATCAGTAATATCATGGTAAAATGTGTGCACCAGTATTGTGGGTAAAGTTACAAACTTCTCCCTGTATAATGTATAACTAACTGTAAGAACAGTAGGACAGTGGAACAGACTGCTGAGGGAGGTTGCGGAAGTTCCTTTCGTGGAGATTTTCAAAAGGAGGCTGGATTGCCATCTCTCTTGTATGGTTTAGTCACAACAAACCCTGTGTCTTGGCAAGGAGTTAGACTAGGTGCCCACTGTGGTCCCTTCTAACCCTCTGATTCTAATTACCCCTGTAATTCTATAATTCTAAGGTAAAAAATACATGTTCAGACTCATGTCAAACAGATCTGTTTTGAACAAAGGAGTGTATGCTTGTCTTAATTTTCCATAAACAGAGTTATCAAGCAGGAAGGGAGGGGAAAAAAAAGGAAGCTCGCACAGATGAAAAATCCAGCAGGGAACATCCTTCCAGACAAACGCTTTATCTACTGGTTCTCAGATGGAAATGTTTTTCAAGATAGGGACTGAAACTATAAAAAAAAGAGGTGCAAACATTCCCAAGGGACCTCTCTCTTTCTCTCCCTGTCCATCTCACTCTTTGCACCTGGGAAGACAAAAGAAACATCCACTGGACTCTGAAAGAAGGGTCCTGACCTGAGAGTTTGGTCAGCAATATTGGGAGCATGTGAGTAAGGGCTTTACCTTGAATTAAATTTAGCCTGTCAAGTTTAGCATTAGAAAGTGGTTTATCTTTATTTTCTTTTAACGATTTCTGACTGTATTGCCTATGCTTATTCTCATTTAAAATCTCTCTCACTGTAGTAAATAAACTTGTTTGATTGTTTTATCCAATCCTGTGTGTTTAAATTGAGTGTCTGGGTAACTGCATTTAAGGTGACAAGTTGCTGTATATTATTCCCTTGACGGAATAATGGACTTAATATATTTGAACTGTCCAGGAAAGGGCTGGACAATACAAGACATACATTTCTGGGGGAAGTCTGGGATTAGGAGTGTGTTGGGGTCACCCTGCAGTATAACCAAGGCTGGTGAGAGCCAGGGTGTGGCTGGTGAGAGCCAGGGTGACACATACACACACACCTGGGAGTAACCTGCATGCTGGAAAGTTGCTTGTGAGCAGTCCAGGTTGAGCACTATAAGAGTAAGGCATTGCTAGGACCCCCAGGTTACCAGGCAGGGGGGGTCACAGACTGCCACTGGTCTGGATTGCACCCTGCTATGTCACAGTAACTTTCTTGCTTATTAAGCCAGATGAGGAGAAGGAGGCTAGTAAGATCCAGGCTATGGACCTGCCATTCAGAAAGACAAGAGAAAAGAATGTCTTAACAGTTACTGTAGTTATTATTAATTATAATATTTCTACTGAATCACACTATAGAAAATATGTATATATTCAGCTGCAGTAATCTGCTCAGAATGATTTACTTGAGTCTGCTGTTTTCTCTTCTCCAAGATCTTAACTACTGAATGGCAAGATTTCTGGCAATGGATAAAAGATCTTCTCTGCTGTGTGGAAACCTATTCACTAAAGGCAACAAACCTGATGCTGTCAGAAGCAGGCCTCAGATATAAAGAGGGAAGATACAAAGATCTCTGGGGCTTTACTGAATAACTATAAAATAAGAAAAACTGTAGCTAGTTCAAATGCTGAAATTAATTATACACAGTGGGACAGAGAAGAGAATAAAGTTTAAAGTAATGTATTCATGAAGAGATTATAAACACTATTAGAGAGATGCAAAAATAATGCTATACAGAAATGCTAATTGTTATATGACATTTCTTGACATCAGTAATCATAATGCCAAAGCTAAAAGAGTGGGAAATGCGCTTAACTCTTTAAAAGCTATTTCGTACTAAGTGGGTACCTGCTTATCACCAATCTGGACTGCAATGTTAGTTCTCTTGCTCAATGATGCTCCGCTCAAAAAAATCAGACCACTGGGGAGGACATTAAAAGGTTTTTAGATGGTCAGGAATACTGCAGAACTCATCTCACAGATAATCACCTATTTTCTGAGTCTGTCTCATTTAGTCTTTACTTCCAGAGACAGAAAATTGCTAAGTGGCTTCAGAAAAGAAAAACATGCCAAAAATCTGTTAAGGTAGATCACATTCTGCCTTTTGATAGATGAACTGTCTAGATTTTTTTTTTAAAGAGATTCTATGGAAGAGCTTAAAACTCTTGTTCTCTACTACAGAATAGTACTTGTCAGGCACTAAAGCTGTACATGTAAAAAAATCTGCTCTTTGATTGCTGACTGTTCAGCTTAAATCACTCTATGCAGAAAATATGTACATATTCACATTCTCAAATATTTAACTGCTCCTCCTAGAGGAACATGAAATATAATATATTTCACTGGGTCTTCTCTGCCAAAAAAAAAGTCTCTCCTAACAATATTACTATGAGAAACATCTGCTGTTGTACAGTTCTTCCCACTGTTCTATATGTGCCTCTCCTAAAAAACTTCCTGAAGGTTCAGTTACTAAAGACCCATTTCATTAAATAGCTGTAACAAGTCAGCGTGCACGCTCCTTGAAACCAAGCAGTAAAAAGGTGAAGTGTAACACTGTGGGTTTTAGAGATATTGGATAGAAAGAGGTATATAAAACCTGCAGATATTATTGGATAACTACGTTCAACTGTTCACAGAAAATAAATGTTTGCATACAATACTGGAAAGATCACAAACCAAGAGCCCAGGATAAAGTTTTCATACATGCTTAAATGACTTAGGGGCCTATGCCTTACCTTCAGAAATGATTCATGCACTTAGATGCTAAAATCCCATTGACTTTCAATGAGACAGACTCCTAAGTACCTATGTTACTTTTGACAATGGACTTGAGCTCATCTGGAACTCTTTTCCTAAGAGTATATACATAAATTCCTCATGGAGGAAAGCATCTTAAGACACATGAACCTAGAAAAGAGTGGGGAAGGAGTAATATGAGACAAGAATTCCACTTTTACAAATAGGTTTAAACAAAGCAAAACACCACCCCAATAATAATAGCTGTGCTGTTCCACTAAAATTAGAAGAATCCACAACAAGACACAGCAACTGTGAACACTACTTGAACTAAATTTACATAGATGGCAAACATATCTCATTTTAATTCAGAAATTTCCATGTGGTATGGTATCTTTTTGTTTTAGTTCAGGTGAACTTATTCTTTCTCTCTACTCTTCAGAGAAAGCTGGGACCCTTTTAATTTAAAACTTGTATATTGAGATTTTCAACTACAGGGAAAAAAAAGACCAGAGTGGGTAGAACCTAACTGCGAATTTAAACAAATTTTTGAACATATGCAAATATGGCTTAGTTGCTAATACTTTTCTGCCTGAGGCTAGTACCTTGACTCTATTGTTAACATATTTTCATGCCTGAGTTAGACAGAAGTAGACAGACATCTCACATGAGGGTTTGATTTCAGAACCAATATAGACACTTAAGTAGAAAGGCTTCTGCAATAAGCCACTATATAGAAGTCATTTCTATTCCCCACTGGTGTCTGTAAAGGTAAAAGTAAAGACCCTCTGGTACAATTTGTAAAGGAAGGAAATAGGCCAGGTTTTCTGGCTACTAATCCTTCCAATAGTTAAATTTGCATATTTGTGTACACATGTGAGAAAGAGCTGCGGTTGAACACTGAATGGTTGTCTCGTTTGCCTACAGTCACTGTACCGCCATTTTACTAAGTTACTAGGGTCCTACCCTGAAAATACACACACGAGTAACTCTGCTCACCTAAATAGTTCCAGTGAGCGTCTCACACTAGTAAAGGTATTGTCCCTGTGCATAAGTGTTCAAAGACTGGTCCCTTCATTTGTGATTCACCTTCAGATACTGAGAATATTTTAGAAGTTTGTCTATTATTTCACTTATGGAAACCTCTTGCAAATATGATTTCTTAAAGTCACATTACTTACCTGGTAAACATGGAATGCATTAGCAGCTTTTCCTCGTAGAAAGACTGAGGGAATCCAAACATTAATAAGGGCACGATTTGATCTGAGCAAAAGAAGAGACAAGTTTAAAATAGGGAATCATCTTTACATATAAAATAAAGCTACAAAGAAGTGTCTACCTCCAATGCTTGCAAAATGTCCACAGTGAGCAACTGAACCAAAACTTTCTGAACACTTGAAACATCACCATTTTGCTTAAATATTGTGTATTTATTATACCTAAAAGTAACAGTAAGTTAGGAACCAGTAGGATAGATAATAAGACAATATCTGAAGGTCACTACATAAATCCATGGTATGCCCCCATGTTGAATACTGTGTACAGTTCTGGTCATCCCATCTCAAAAAATATATATTAGAATTAGAAAAGGTACACAGAAGGGCAACAAAAATGATTGGGGTATGGAACAGCTTCCATATGATGAAAGATTAAAAAGACTGGGACCATTCAGCTACAAAAAGACAACTGAAAGGGATATGACAGGGATTTAGTTGGTCACGACTGCTGCTGAACCATTAGCGGACTAAAAGATCCAACTGAAAACCAAAACAAGCTCCCAAAGGATGGTTCAGATGCAGCATAAAACTGAATTCCTTCTGTCCCAAGATTTATTTAAAAAAAAACTAAATAGGACAAAGATTCTGAAAGTTAGCTGTATTATTTCCAATAAGAGAATACCCTATCTGGTGATTCACTTATTAGAAATTAAGTAGAGAAAGCAATGTATTAGATTTGATCATTTGTTCCCCACTCCCACACAGATAGTATAAAGATACAACACTTACATTTCAAAATCTGACAAACTCTGGTCTTCAGATGTCTGACTCAAATCCCCAGGGACCTGACATCATCAAAAAAAATCATGATTATTAACTTTACCAAAATCAACACTAATTCCAAGTCATATAAAAGCATGCATTTCTGAGAAAAATAATTAATTAGAATTTAATAGATAAATGGTGCCCTTCACCCCCTATATTCTGGTGCAGAGGCCATTACCCAGTGGAACTGGTGTGGTTCTGCTGCAGAAGGAAGGAAGCAGGATGCTGAGACCTCAACACAGTGTACGGTGACCAGATAGCAAGCGTAAAAAATTGGGACAGGGGTTGAGGGGTAATAGGCACCTATATAAGACAAAGCCCTGAATATCCAGACTGTCCCTATAAAACTGGGATATCTGGTCACCCTAACACAGTGTGTCTGTACCTGCTATATGCCAGACCAGACCAGCTACACAGGGACTCACACGTCTCCAATATGCAGACAGGAAAAGTTGTGTGCCTGAGTGGAGCTGGTTTGGTGAATCTGACATTATGTGGCATCCTATCTTAGCAGCCATCATGTGGCTATTCCTTCCCAATGCACCAGAGCCAAAGAAGCTCTGCTTCTACTCCATAGCTTTGGGGGAGGATTCTCTTTTGCAGCTTGTGAGAAACTTAACAGCACAGAAACCTCTTACTCAGGTTGTTTCCTGAGTCCTGGATTTATCCTTCAAAAAAAGTGTAATGGACTCTGCACAAATTCCCTCTCTGGAGTTTTTCTTTTAGATCTCTAGAAAAGGCTAGTACTACACATAACGAAACAAAGTAGGCATGCAATATTATTGTAACCTTCCCACTTCACTCTTTGCCAGGCTTCCAATCAGTCTTCAGCTTTTACCATGATAACAGCTGCCATTTGGCCTGCCTTTAATGATTATTTTCTTCTATTAATAAATATCGAAGAAAAATTATTTGGCAAATTTAAAAACAAAAAAAAGTGACTGTTAAAAGCAGCTCTGTACACACAAAATTGAATCCAGGTAATATTAGGAGAAGACTAGTGTTAGCAAATGTATATATTTGTTAGGGGTATGGCATATAATATTAATCTTGTACGCATATCAGATATAAATGCTGAGTAGTTATGCTAAGTTGCACAACTATGAATTGTATTATGTTTTTCACTGAATGCTGTTTACTCCTATTCACCCAAGCTAATGTATATGCCCCCCTAACATTCTGCAACAGTTGATTTAACTCTTGGCACAATCAGATACATGTCAGAAATCAGATATATGAATAGTATGTCCGGGTACTCCCAGGAAGTGCTTCCATGGCCCACTGACACCTGGAATGTGGTATGCACAGCAAAGATAAGGAAGGTACTGGATGATACAGAAAAACAAGATAAGAAACAGGTGCAGACTCGTGGGTTGAATCTTGGGTGACATATAGAGTGCTTTTAGCTTGGAAACAACCACAGTATAAATACTTCAGTGCTTATTGCGGGAGCGGGTCTGTGAATTTCCTGCCGCTTTGGGTATTTGATATGGCAGATTCAGTATCCTTCTTGGACACTGGGGTTTAAAGACAATGCCTGCAGCATAGTTAAAACTCCAACACCATACTCTACTTTTCAACACCAAAACAACATTACCTCACATCTTAATCTGGCTAAGCATGGAAAAATTCCTTCCTGTCCCGAACTGTGGTGACTAGCAACTCCCTGATCCCAGTGAGAACTGTGATTCCCTGACTTAAATCAGCCTTTATGGCTGATAGATGTTCTCTCTAAATTGGATCAAACTATCCAGGGGCAGGAAGATGAGAGAAGCTCCCTCAAGGCAAGCAGCCATTAGTTCCTCTGAGCAGACACACTGGCAGGATTTGAAACACCCTCCAATTCCTGGGCAGTCCCAGAGACAGTCCCTTCCTACACAAGACAATGCAGAGGCAAGTGTGATGGGAGAATATCTCTGCCTCTTCCTGAACCAGAAAGTTGCACGGTTACATGAAGGATAGGGGAATGAGGTCTTGATTGCCAGAGGCCACCTCACTTTTTGCCAAACCTAAGCAACTGGGGATGATATGTGCAGAGATGGGAATCTCCATTCTAAGGATGAGCTCATAGGTGCTGGAACTAGTGGTGCTGCTGTACCTCTTGGCTTGAAGTGGTTTCCATCATATCCAGGATTTACAGTTTGGTTCAATGGCACTCAGCACCCCCACTATACTAATTGTTCCGGCACCCTTGGATCAGCTATGCAAAAGGACAATGAGAAGATACAAATTACTTCATGGCATCATGGTTTCACTCCATATTATTTATGAAAATATGCTTATGATATGAATATGGCATAACTGAGATGTACTTTATGCATGATGGGTCTTGTAAGATATCATTGGAGAGGTTATCATTTACTGAACGTCATTATCTAATTTGTATCATTTCTGTATTTGAAGTTAGGAATATTGACTATGTATCTGTATTTCAACTATGCTACTTTGGATGATACCTACAATGGAACAATGGAAAAGCCAGAAAGGGCTGATGGCCCATCAGCGAGGACAATTAACTGTGAAAAGGCTTGGCCTTCCTGCGGACACTCCACACTGCCATTGACTCATGGACGCTGTGATACTACAGAGTCAGGTGGTCTTGTCACCTGATACTAAACATTACCTGGGACTTCTTGTAACTTTCCACTGCAAGTGGGGGGGGGAAGGGTAGGGCAAGTTTGAGAAACAGGATTCCCGCTTTATGTGAATCCTATTTAAGGGGGGGGGGGGAAGGCAAAAGGAACTCCTCCTCCCTATGGCCTGTCTGCCCAAGAAGAAAGACTGCTAAAGCTACCTGAAGGGAAGCTGGGGGAGGCGGAGCGGTCCAGTCTGAAAAGGAATATAACTGCAACTCTGAACCACAGAAACTTTGCAACCTGCCTAAAATAACATTTAGGGTGAGAATTTACATTTTGTAACCTGTTTCTTAAGTATATTGAGTTTAGCTTGCGTGTTTTGCTTTACTTGGTCAGTAATCTGCTTTGTTCTGTTATCTCTTATATTCACTTAAAATTCACCTTACATAGTTAATAAACGTATTTCTTGTTTATAATATAACCCAGTTTATGTAATTTCTAACTGGGGGAAGTGGGGAGGGTGGGAGAAGTTGTGCTTTTCTCCCTCAATGTCCACATTGAGGGAGAGGGCGAATTTCATAAAACCCTCGGGTTTATACTCCATAAAAGGAGTGGGCACCTTAAGGCTGAATTTTTCCAGAGCGGATCTCTGTTTCTCTGTGCAGCTGGGTGTGGCCCTGCCTGTGTGCTTGGCTGGAAGGGGACCCAGGCTGGCAGAATGGGCTGACTCAGTGGCATCCCAGCACAGCAGGTGACACCCAAAAGGGCCCAACCGATCACAATCACTTCATGTCTTCTCTCCATGTGTATGTTTTATAAATTGTTCTGTGTTTGTCTATGTTAGACTAAAGAGGATTATCCATGAACATTTAGAACCTTAGGGTATCCGCAGTCTCTCATATGACAAATCAGATATTTCACACAAAGGTAAGCTTTACAACAAACAGCACAGTTATTACATGTCTATGCTCAGAACTTTCATGTAATGTCAACAGCTGGGGAAAAACAAAACAAAGACAGCCAAAAAATATATTGGAAGCAGCTCCTGGTGCAAGTTATTTCCATCATACGTCCATCGAATAACAGTGTGTTCATAGTTATTTTTTAAATGCAAATTTTCAAAATTTAAAAATCTCCAAATATAATTATTTGAATCAATAATGCAAAGTGGTATATACCAATAGATGTCAGCAAATGAAACAGAACCCCAGGCTTGATGGCAGATTCTATGCAGACAGTTTCCAGTGAGCACAGGGGGGAAACGAGAGTGGGGGGGAATTTAAGGCAATAGAGAAAAGAGATGAGGAAGAAAAGCTGCAGGAAAGGAAACAGGTAGAGTAAAAAAAGGATTCTAGACAACTGCAGGTGAAGAAGCAGAAAAAGATACAAATGGTAAGAAAGCTGTTTGGCTCATATACAACATTATATAAAAATTTAAATACACCAAATCATACAGCAAAAATTGACATTTAATCTCCATGATCTGGTGACACTGAGCAACTAGCAGTTATGAAACAGTGGAGTCCCACAATAGGTTATGAAAGCCAATCTATCACCTGAGCCCATGCTTTCATCCCCATGTAATCATGCTGCTAATTCTACTATTCATAATTCATAATACTACTATTCATAATTAAACCTAAGAAATGCTCTGTTGATTGAATAACCTGATAAATGAATATCCTTTGCTATATTTCAGCTGTAATACTGTTAGTGGTTGTAAGATCAGGCATCCTTGTTAGCCTACATAGCATTTCCACTTCCCCTCTCCTTGTATTTAAATTAAAATTTCCACGGTTAAATCTAAGCTTTAGCTTCAGAACTCACCCCTCTATTCCTTTGGTTCACCAAAGCCTGGATTTGTTATATTTATGGGGCACAGTGCAAAGCACACCTTTTCCTTAGGGTATTTTGATAGTGAGACTGTTCATTGGTGTTATTATAAGCAGAAAGTTTTTATGTTGTTTTTCCAAGCAGTTTAATAACATCACTGAGTTCAAGTAACATGTAATAAGGTTATACTGTTCATATGAAACTGTGATAAAGCACCAGAATGTAAGATGAATGATGAAAAACAATGAAAATTCTCAATTTAAAAAACATTCTGTAATAAGTGTAATGAAAAATTATTTCTAGCAGATCTTTTATTTTTCTCAATGAAAAATAATCTTTTACTCAACTGAATTTTAAAATAAAAATAGCATCTCTCATATGACATTAACTGTAAGAATTTGCAAGAGACAAAGAAGCCAACCATTCAATACTATTAAATAAAAACACAGGATTTGTCCCAAAGCTAAGATGACCTTATGGTTAAGCAGCACGTCCAGCTGCTAATTATCACAAATATAAGCTGCTTCAAGAGTAGGATAGGGATTCAGTCCCAGCATTATTTTATTTATATATAAAAATGCAAACCAACTTTCCCTCAGCAGATGATTCTGCTCCTGCTCCTTTTCTGTATAGAAAAGAATGATACCCATGGCAGGAGCAGGATCAGCTGCTAGCGAGAAAGCTGGTTTGCATCTACTACAAACACTGTGCATCAGCAACCAGAGTATATGCCTCCGTCAGGAATTATTTTTCTTTACTGAACTAATGTTATAATATTGACCAAAACCATAAAGTCCTAGCCCATCAGATTTCTAAAATGAACACAAACTGCGTCTATCTTCAGACTTCATAAACAGCCATTGATTAAGAAGATGGGGACAAAAAAATTTTGGAAATAGGCAAAATTATCAAAAACCAAAATGGAGTCTTCTCTTTGACCTGCAAAATGTTTAAAATAGGTGTGTCTGCTTGAGAGAAATCTCAAAGCATGAACAACTTCTGAAACATCTTTCTTTAGATGTAAAATAGGATAAAATAATCAACACTGTCAGCCTGGAGGTATGGTCATTTATCGCTAACTGAGCATGCACACTATATTTTTAGGATTACATCTAGCTGAGGTGTTTAATTGCCCATTTTGCTTCAGCCATCACTAAAAAGGTTAATGGTGGCCAGATACTCAACACAATATTAACAACAAGGAGGAAAGAACACAAGCTGAAATAGGGAAAGAACAGGTTAAAGAGTATTTAGATAAGTTAGATGTATTCAAGCCAGCAGGGCCTGATGAAATTCATGCTAAGGTATTTAGCAACTGAAGCAATCTCAGAACCATTAGCAATTACCTTTGAGAACTCAAGGAAGGCAGGTGAAGTTCCAGAGGACTGGGAGAAGGGCAAACATAGTACTGTACCTATCTTTAAAAAAGGGAACAAAGGGGATCCAGAGAATTACAGATCCATCAGCCTAACTTTGATACCGGAAAAGCTACTGGAACAAATTATTAAACAATTTGTAAGCACCTAGAGAATAACAGTGTTATAAGGAACAGCCATCATGGATTAGTTAAAAAAGAAAATCATGCCAAAGTAACCTAATTTCCTACTTTGACAGGGTTACTGTCCCAGTGGATGGGGGGAAGCTGTACATGTGATGTATCTTGATTTTAGTAACGCTTTCGATAAGACTCCTACATGACAATTTCATAATACAATCTAGATGAAGTTACTATCAGGTGGGCGCCCAACTGGCGGAAAGATCATACACCAAGAGTAGTTATCAACAGTTCACTCTCAAACTGAGAGGGTATATCTAGTGGGACCCTGCAAGGGTCAGTCCCGGGCTCGGTACTATTCAATATTTTCATTAATGACTTGGATAATGGAGAGAAGAGTATGCTTATAAAATCTGCAAATGACACCAAGCTGGGAGGGGTTGCAATCATTTTGGAGGGCAGGATTAGAATGCAAAACAATCTTGACAAATTAGAGAACTGATCTGAAATCAACAAGATGAAATTCAATAAAGTTAAAAGTACTACAATTAGGAAGGAAAAATCAAATGAACATCTTCAAAATGGGGGAAGTGGCTAGATGGTAGTACTATAAAAAATGAATCTGAGGGCTATACTGGATCACAAATTGAACATGAGTCAACAATGTAAGACAGTTCCAAAAAATGCTGCTATCATTTTGGGGCATAGTACCGGGAATGTCCTATGTAAGACACAGGTAGTAATGGTCCCACTCTGCTTACAACTGGTGAGGTCTCAGCTGGAGTACTTGTCCAGTTTTGGGTGTCATACTAATATGCGGACAAATTGGAGAGAGTCCAGAGCTGAGCAACCAAAATGACAAAAGGTTTAGAAAACATTGACCTATGAGGAAAGGTTAAAAAAACAACAACTGAATCTTTAGTCTTGAGAAACTAAGACTGAGGGGGATTTAGTCTCAAGAAACGAAGACTGAGGGGGAACCTAATAACAGTCTTCAAATATGTTAAAGGCTGTTATAAAGAAGGCAGGGATCGACTGTTCTTCATTTCCACTGAAGTAGGGCAAGAAGTAATGGGCTTAATCTGCAGCAAGGGAGATTTAGGTTAGATATTAGGAAAAACTTTCTAACTATAAGGGTAGTTTAGCTCTGGAATAAGATTCCAAATGAGGTTGTGGAATCCCCATCACTGGAGGTTCTTAAGAACATGTTGGACAAACACCTGTCAGGGATGGTAGGGTTACTTGGTCCTGCTTCAGAGCAGGGTACTGAACTTGATGACCTCTTGAGGTCCCTTTCAGCCCTCCTTTTCTATGATTCTACCTACTACAGTTGATGAGGTTCAGTTTTCACTGTTAAACCGCAACAAGGAGTAAAATACTTATCAGAGCGTATTCTTTCACAGAGTTCTTCACCATGACTTGGTTTTATCACTTACCCACAAAATGAATATATAAATAAATGATGCACCTTATTGTGACTTATTCATTTACATTTTGGGTATACTGCAAATGATGTCAATTTGAGGGGGAAGTGTCATGAGTTGTCAGTGTGATAGCATATATAATAGTCTTCTAAATGTCATCTTCATTAACTGAAAAAAGTGTCATATCTACTCTCAAACAGATTTGCTTTATCTTACAGTTTACTGGAGTGCAGACTGACTTAGTATATTCATAATATTGACATCCCGCCCAGAACATTTCTTTCTCCTCTCTGAATGAAAAGCTGATTCTAATCTTCCTCGGTTGCATTCTGATGATCGTTCTGCTACAAACATAAGACTCCACTCATGACTCCTTACTTGGTCCACCACTAGCATTTACAATTGTGCTAATTAACTTGACACAACTGACCATTCAATTATCTTGAATTACTACAAAACCACAAACTCTAGTCTAGACAAATCCATTGTGCAGTTATTTACAATGCACAATGTGACTGTAAATTCCACCAAATCAGAACAGTAGAGTTTTGAACGTTATACTAGTGAAAGTAACTTTGCAAGGAGCAGGGCAGCAGACAATCAGGTCCCCCTTCATGAATAAAGTGCAGGATACCTGGAATTTAATGAATGAATACTTTGCCCAATTTAACTTTTATAATAAATAGGCTGCTGGACACAGTGTGTACAGAAAATGATTTCTCTAAATTAAAGTTTCATGCAAAACAAACACTGCTCACTGAGGGCCAGAATCTATTACTCATACTCACACTCAGAATTACCCTGTTCTGGGAATGGCACAATGTTCTATATGATTAAGAGTGGCAGAATTTGGTGCTAAATTAATATAGAGCATATGCTGGGAGATTTTTCCCACACCCGAACAACACGGTAGATCATCATCACTAGATTTGTACTAGCACTGGATCAATTAATCTTGATTTCATTTTCAAAGAGGTTTATTTGCCTTGATATAATCACTTAAATCATTCAGTTTTGTGAAAAGTGACTGACTTTAAAATATTGTGTACTTTGAAACTTACAGTTGTGTCATGCAATGTCACGTGATAACCCAGTGACCTATATACTACATACAAAGTCAGTAACAACATTTGCTACAAGTTTACACAAAATCACCTGGAAAAAAATTGAGTAACATTAGCTGGAAGCTGTTGCATGGTGTCCTAGCAGAATGGAAGCAGCCTTCCGTTCCTGGGGTGGCTACACTTCATTGGCTGTATATCAGCTCTGATGCCAAATAGTTTATGAGTACTGTTTATATAGCCATTTCATTCTACACTTTCAAAGGCAACATTCAGTATATATTTAGGACATATTTTAAAAAAAATAAAAATTAAGAACAGCATAAATTGCCCAACAGAGTCTGAATATTAAATGTAGTATGTTGATGACAGAAAAAAAAAATCAGAAAATATTAAAAATAAAACACTTTCAAAACTTCAATGCAAACAAGCTTTTTGTGTTTCTTCTAAAAAGGGGGAGGGGGCAATTTTCCTCACAGCTGGAAATCTTATGATTTGCTTTGGATCTACAGGAAGAAAAACAGTCTATCCCAATTTTAAAAATAGGTAATATTTTCAATATTTACATGTGTGGCTGGAGAAAAAGCTTTTTAATATCTAGTTGTTCCAAACAGCATTTAAGGTAAACAGGATATTTTCAATATGTCACATTTAAAATATTTTTTGGTAAAACCATGAATATTTTAGACACCACACTGATGTGTAACTTAAAAAAAAATATTATTCAGATTCCCACCAAAGCTAGATTTTTTTTTTAAAACACCTGATGTCAGAATAACTGGGTGACTGGAAAAATACATTTTTAAATTAATTCTTTAAGCTAGAGACGGTATGTATCATTGACATTTTAAAGATGCTTCACAGTTGAAATCATTTGTATTAATTTCATAAAATGCCACAGTGGAAATCTAGGAGAACACTTACACACTATGCTAATATTTATAACCTGCCAGAAAGACAAAGTAGGTGTTTCTTATTCAACATTATATTGCAGTAGCATCTAGAGGCCAACCAAAATAGGACCTCATTATGGCAGGTGCTATACAAACATACAGTAAATGACACTCCCTTCTCCTATTTGGGGCTTTGTAAAATGCAAAACATTTTTCCTGTCTTTCTAGTTTGGATTTTTAAATGTATTATCTTCTTTTATCATTTTAGTGACAGGAAGGTGCTGGACTGACAGCCTTGGAGGCAAAATTCTCTGGACAGATACACACTAGAAACATCTACACAAACCTTCTCACCATAGTGCTTTCTGTCTGTACAAACCTTCCATCAATCCAGACCCGAAGTAATCATCTCTAGTGGCAAGGGATCTCCTCTGCCTATTCATTCAATATCTCCTTTGCTGAGATCTCTATCAATCATGGCAGTTAGGGACAAACCTGAGAGTGAATTTTATGTAAATACCTACCCATTTACAACATTATCAATTTAATAACTTTGTGTCAGTTCCAAACTGGGTAGTAGTCAAGCTGAAGAGCTAGAGATGAAAGGCTCCATATACCATCTCTTGAGACACATACATTTGCTATCAGACTTACAAGGGGACAGACAGGCCAACCAACACCCCCAACACCTCCCCCCTCCGATTGCTAAGTCAGAGGTTTACAGTTTGTAAGTCCAAAAGGATGTAGATATCCTGGACTGTGGTAATAAGGTGGAGGAGGGAAAAATAAATTAAAGCATGGGTGCAGACCACACTTTGGTGACTGCATGAATGTGATCAGGAATTTGTGGCAACTCTGCCATTTGGGTGGAAATCAGTTGATTGCACATGTCAATCACCTAAAATTTCCCAGGCTTGTCCTGATCACAGATGCATAACTAGGATTACAATCTAACTGGAGAAATCCCTTCACAGGCAGATGGAAAAGCTCTGTTAAACAACAGCCGGTATATATAGAGAATGAAAGGAGAAGATTTACCTTCAAAACCCTGAAAGTAATTGCAAGGCCCAGACAGTTGGCATATAAAGAGTGGAAAGGGGAGCATGACCATTTTCGCAGGTGAGAATATCTTGGGGGATGGTCCAGTTCTTGGGCGTGAATGAGCAGCAGGTCAGGGAAGAGAGAATTAAGACTGGAGTCCTCCCTATGGATGTAGGCCACAAGCCCAGAAAGGGATTGCTTCAGAGACCCAATAAGCAAGATAACAATTAGGTTTTCTAAGGATAACCTGTTCTATATGCTTTCACATATTTAACAAATAGCCTGTTGCCTTTTTTGCACAGTATATTATCAGTGTGTCCTTCCCAATGTGCCAGAAGCAATACTTCCAACAAGTACATATGGTTCCTTTCATCATTTGAGAACAGCACCCCTGACTGTGCATGGTAAACTAGCTGAGTCACTGAGATCCAGTAAGAGCTCTTTATCAGAAGAAACTTGGCAAATGAGTTTGCCTTAATTAAACTACCAAAATTGCTGAAGAAGTTTTGGTCATTAAGAAGCCATATACACACAAATGAATAACAATCTCATTTCATTAGTACTGAGAATGCAATGTGAGTTGCTTTCCTCATGAGTAAAACTATTTTTAAATGTGCTAGCTTGTCTTCCATGCTACATTATTCCAACTGATCTGAATATCTCTCAGGGCTTGTCTACATCAGAAAGTTGCAGCGCTGGTGAGGGAGTTACAGCGCTGCAACTTAGGAGGTGTACACATCTGCAGGGCACCACCAGCGCTGCAACTCCCTGTTTGCAGCGCTGGCCGTACTCCCGTTTTGTCTCGGGTGTAGAGGATCCAGCGCTGGTGATCCAGCGCTGGTGATCAAGTATAGACACTTACCAGCGCTTTTCTTGACCTCCGTGGAATAAGCAGGTATCCCAGCATACCTGAGGAAGCCTCTGGTAATCAAGCTGGTCTCCTTCCCCGGCTTGCTCTCGCGTTCCCCGAACCCCGAGCAAGCAGGTCTCTTTCCCTGAGGTTTGCTGGGTGGTTCCGGGAACGCGAGAGCAAACCGCGGCGAAGCTGGTCTCCTTTCCCGGTTTGCTCTCTCGTTCCCCGAACCCCCGAGCAAGCAGGTCTCCTTCCCTGCGGTTTGCAGGGTGGTTCGGGGAACGCGAGAGCAAACCGCGGCGAAGCTGGTCTCCTTTCCCGGTTTGCTCTCTCGTTCCCCGAACCCCCGAGCAAGCAGGTCTCCTTCCCTGCGGTTTGCAGGGTGGTTCGGGGAACGCGAGAGCAAACCGCAGCGAAGCTGGTCTCCTTTCCCGGTTTGCTCTCGCATTCCCCGAACAAGCAGGTCTCCTTCCCTGAGGTTTGCTGGGTGGTTCTGGGAACGCGAGAGCAAACCGCGGCGAAGCTGGTCTCCTTTCCCGGTTTGCTCTCTCGTTCCCCGAACCCCCATTGAAGCCGCCCAACAGCGCTGCCGTGTGGCCACATCTAACACCACTTGCAGCGCTGGTTGCTGTAAGTGTGGCCACTCTGCAGCGCTGGCCCTATACAGCTGTACTAATACAGCTGTAACAACCAGCGCTGCAAAATTTTAGATGTAGACATGGCCTGAGTCTCTTAAAATTTGCCTGTCAATTTTTATTATTATTCAAAACAGATGTTTGTCTAACGGAACAGTTTTAGTAAACTAATCAACTTAAACTCTGTTAAGAGATGGAATTCACTTCAGCAATTTAAATTAATGGATGCAGGCCATAATCCACAATAAAATCCTCTGAGCAGACACTGAGTGACCTTTCATTCGGTCCACCACCACAACGAATATCTGCGTTGACTTTGCAAAACGGCTTAGTCCTGTCAGTGTAAGGCAAGTGCCCTCTCGATGTCCAGGGCGTGCAATCTGTGCTCCTTTTCTGATTTATAAGGTTTTGGAAAGGAGACTGGTAAGTATACATCTTTGCTGTTATGAAGCTGTGAAACTACCTTGGGCAAGAACACTGGGTGCAGCTGCAGTTGGCCTTTGTACTTGTAGAATGCCATATAGGATGGTTCTGAAGTAAGCGCCCTGATCTCAGAGACCCTATGGGCAGACATTATTGAGACCAGGAAAGAAACTTTCCAGGAGAGGAGGAGAAGGGAGCAGTAAGCCAGAGGCTGGAAGGGAGGACCCATGAGCGCCGACAGCACAAGTTTCAGGTCCCAAGGAGGGACAGCATCCTTCATGTGCGGGTAGAGGTGCTCCAGACCTTTCAAAAACCGGACCATCATGTCATGAGTGAAGACTGATCTGACTTAGAGTGGAGGTTGGAAGGCCAAAATAATGGCAAAGTGGATTTTGATTGATGACAAGGCCAAACACTGGAGCTTGAGGTGCAAAAGATAGTCCAGGATCACTTGCAGCGAGGCCTGCTAAGCTTGAATACCCCTGGTCCGAGGTCCAGCACATGAACTTCTTCCACTTGGCCAGGTAGGTCACTCTGGTGGAGTGCTTCCTGCTACCCAACAAGACCTGTTGGACATGGGCCAAGCATTTCCATTCTTCTGCATTTAGCCAGGCAGAAGCCATGCTATGAAGTGCAGCACTGACAGATTCGGATGCAGAAGACTGCCACGTTTCTGGGACAGCAGGTCCAGCCAAGGAGACAGCTGAAGTGGGGCAGATACTGAAAGGTCAATCAGTACTGCTGAGGCCACGCAGGGGCTATCAGCATCACCTTTGCCTTGTCCTGTTCGATCTTCATAAGGACCTTGTGGATTAGTGGCAGCGGTGGGAAAGCATACATCAGAGCCCCTGACCACAGAAGCAGAAAAGTGTTTAACAGGGAGCCCCTGTCCAATCCCCAGAACAAGCAGAACACCTGGCATTTCATGTTCTGATGAGACACGAACAAGTCCATGTGCGGAGTCCCCCACCTCTGGGGGATCACACTGACCACCACCAGATGGAATGACCACTCGTGGCAAGACGAGAAGGTCCTGCTGAGGTGATCTGCCAAAGCATTCCTGGTCCTGGGCAGATGTGTGGCTACCAGATGGGAAGTTGTGCTGCACACAGATGTCCCAAAGGTGGAGTGCTTCTTGGCAAAGGGCCAGTAACCTGGAATCACCCTGCCTTTTGACGTAACACATTGCAGTGTACTGAGTGACAGAACCTGCACCAGTTTGCCCATGAGGTGGGGCAGAAAACCTGTCAGGCCAGGCAAACCACTTTGAGCTCCCTAATGTTTACATGGAGGGACAGATCATCCCATGATCAGCGGCCTTGCGTGCTGAGCTCACTTAGATGGTCTCCCCTGTCCAGGTCTGAGGCATCGAAAACTAGGATCAGCGACAGGAATCAGGCCATGAAGGGAACTTCCTCCAACTCCAATTCGGGGCTCAACCATGAATCCAGGGACAATCGGATGTGAACCAGCACCGTGATTACCCAGTCTAGATAGTGTCTGTTGGAGATGTAGACCAACGCCAACCATGCTTGCAGTGGCCAGAGATGGAACCGGGCATGCCAGACCACATAGCCTAACAACCGCAGGCAGGTGTGGGCAGTGGTGAGCAGGTGTGTTTTTCACATGGGAACTCAGGTCCTGGAAACACGCCTCTGGAAGGAAGGCTCTGCCTCATGTGGAGTCAAGAACCGAACCATGAACTCTATCTATTGTACTTAAAGTCGATTTCTTTTCGTTTATCAACAGGCAGGTTGTGGCAGGTGGAATGAATCAGATCGAGGCTCCCCTGCACCTGTTCCCAAGATCTGTCCTTGGTGAGCCAATCATCGAGATACGGGCAGACCATTGGGGCAGACGAGAGACCAAAGGGCAGTGCCGTGAACTGGAAATGGCGCCTGCCCACCATAAAAACGGAGGAATTGTCTGTGATCTTGGAAGATGGAGATATGGAAATAAGCATCCTTCAGATCAAGGGAAGCGTACTGGTCTCCCGGATCCAGGAAGGGAATGATGGAAGCCAAGGATACTATGAAGAACGTCAACTTTTTGAGAGACTTATTGAGGCACTGCAGCTCCAGAATGGGTCTTCGGCTGCCTTTTGCTTTCAGGATTAGGAAATAACGAGAGTAAAACCCTTTTCCTCTCATATCCTGCGGGACCTCCTCCACAGTCTCCAGTTTTATGAGATTCTTGACCTCCTGAACGAGGAGTTGCTCCTGAGAAGGGTCTATGAAGAGAGACAGGGAAGGGGGTGGAGGGAACAATCAAGAATTACAGGGTGTATCCCAGAGTTAAAACTCTAACATCCACCAGTTCGAGGTGACCCGTGACTAGGCCAAATGGTGGGGATGAAGATAGTTGAGGAAAGAACGAGACGGATCCCAGAAGTTGGGTGGAGCCTTGCTCTTGAGCACACCCTCAAAATGAGCACTTCTGGCCCCAGTGGTGCAGGAGAGCAGGAAGACGAAGGGCGGCAACGACTAAAACTTGTGTCTCTATCCCTTCTCCTTGTGGGCCCCTGTTGAAACTGCCAAGGCCCTGGCAGCAGCCAGAACTACTTGCTCGTCAACTGAGATGTATCCTGAGCTAGTGAGCGAAGGGTAGCCTGAGTGTCCTTCAGTCCGTGCAGACTTGCATCAGTCTGCTCAGTAAAGAGACCGTTCTCATCAAAGGGAAGGTCCTGGACCGAGGCCTACTTTACCTGGGATAGGCCAGGAACTGCGCCTCATGACCATCGTCAACACAACCACCGTAGTTGCCAAAATCAGCCGCGTTCCCCTGAGTGGCAGCCTTCCCACCAAAGACTGCTTGCTAGCTCTCCCTTGCCTAAAGATTAGAGCTCATAGACTATTCATTAGTTCAGCCCTGCCTAAGGGCTAGAGCAGACAGGCTACTCATTAGCCCAGCCCTGCCTGAGGGCTTAGGTCCTATTGACTGTTTGGAGTTCCACCCTGTTACAAAGGTGGGACGAGAACGCCTACTCTGCTAATTCCCTTTACACGAGGCCGTGATCCCGGTGATATAGTGAGGCGGTTTGGCCTCCCTCTGCCCCAGAGGGGGAGGCACAACTGAAACACCACTATAGGACTCAATAGGAAGAATCAAATGTTAGCTCAACAGACGACATAACCCCACCAATAAATCCCAACAATATTTAAAAAACACCCTTTCTCACTACCCTCTTCAGCCAGCACAAACCCCAGATCAGCCTTCTCTTCCAAACATGAAAGTCCAAAAGAAAGCAATAGCTGAGGGAAAATATAAAAGCAGCAGGAACTGCCACCCACCCATGGCTCTCAGAAGCAACATAGGCAAGCATCTCAAAACAGTGTAGGCAGCAGCTCAAAAACAGAAAACAACAATGTACAGCATCCTCAAAGCTCTTGCAGACATCCCACCTCAGCAGCACTTATGCTGACAAAATGATCCTCCCAAATAACTTTCTCTAAAATTGTTTTGAAGGAAACAAATCCCACTCAGTTGTTTATTCACCAATACAACGTGCAGATCTGAAAGGTAGGAGCTACACAATTCATGATACTTAGAGTCTAACTGAGATGTTTAGAATGCTCAGATGCCTAGAAAGTCTAAAGGTCTGCCTGTCTGTCCTCCAGTGTGTAAGCAATCTAGCATACACAGGTTTCACAGGCTGTTTTCTGCAACATTAATGTAAATTTGTTCTCTCCACAGAGAGATTATCTTGTGTTAGAATGGGTTGCCTAGACTTCAGTTCAAAATATTTTCTATATCATTTAATTACAAAAACAAAAAAAAAGGAAATTACTTATCTGTAACTGAAGGTTCTTTGAGATGTCTGATCCCTATCTATATTCCACTGAAGGTTATACATTGGTATCAAGCTCCCAGAGTGGGAGAATTTGAAAACAGCGTCCGCCAAATACAGACAGGAATCACACAGCTCAAAGAACCTCCAATTACAGGTAAGTAACCTCCTCTTCTTCTTTGAGTGATGGTCCCTATTATATTCCACTGAGGATGATTAACAAGCAGTACCTAAGTCGCAAGAGGGTGCGAGGATGAAGACAGAATGGTTGTGTGGAAAACTGCAGTGCCAAGGGAGTTGTCGGTTGCCAAGTCCTGCACTAAAGCACCATGCATTGCAAAGGTGTTCACAGAACTTCACATGGCCGCCTTACATATGTCCTGGGGTGGCACATCCTGGAGGGAGGCCATGGCAGAAGCTGTTGTGGAGCAAGCTCACACCCTGGTATGGGGAGGCAGACCTGATAATTGGTAGCACAGTTTGATGCAACCCAAAATCCATTTGAGATTCTTTGGGTGGAGATGGCCTGTCCCCTGAGTCTTTCTGCTACTGCAACAAACAGTCTGGGGGACTTCCTGATAGGTTTCATTCTCCATAGGTATAGGGCTAAAGCTCTTTGGCAGTCTAAGGAATAGAGTCAGCATTCCTTTGTACATGTGTGGCTTTGGGAAGAAAACAGATAAGTGAATGGGTTGACTGATATGAAACTGAGAAATTATCTTTGATAAGAACTTGGGATGCAGGTGCAGGGAGACTAGCTTCGTGGAAAATTGTGAAAGGTGGGTCTGTCAGAATAGCTCTAAGTTCGCCAATCCTTCTTGCGGAAGCAATAGCAATTCAGAAGGTGACTTTCATGGAAGGGAGGGAAATAGAGCATGATGGCAACAGTTCAAAGGATGGTTTCATTAGTATGGCTAGAACTAGGTTCAGGTTCCATTGAGGTCTGAGGGGTTGGACAGGTGGGACGGTTCTGAGGAGACCCAAAACCTAGCAGTTCGCAAATATGTAAAGAAAGAGTGATCTTCCACAGGAGGGTGGAATGCGCTAACTGTCACCAAGAGGACTTGCAAAGAGTTGAAGGTGAGACATTCAGAGACAGAATGCAGTCCGAGAGGAAGAGGATTCCAGCTGATTCTGGTGGAATTCTCTTTTGTTGGGCACAGGAGAGTAGGCGCACGTTGCCCTAAGACTGGTGGCTGAGACCTTCCCTGGAGCAGTAGGGGATGCATTTGCTGTTTATATGTGAGGTGAAGAGATCTCTTGTTGGAATCCCCCATCAGGTGAAAATGTCATGTACTATCGAATTGTGAAGTTCCCACTTGTGGTCAATCACAAAATGTCTGCTGAATGAAGCTCTGAGCACATTCTGTGTCCCGGGAATACAGGCTACGGACAAGAGTATCTGGTCTCATAAAGCTGGGTGACTGGGCAACAAAATGGCAGATGAAATTCAGTGTTGATAAACAGGGCCGGCTCTACCCATTTCACCGCCCGAAGCACTGCGGCACGCCACAGGGGGCGCTCTGCCGCTTGCCGCTCCTGCGGCTCCAGTGGACCTCCTGCAGGTGTGCCTGCGGATACTCCACCGGAGCCGCGGGACCAGTGGACCCTCCGCAGGCACGCCTGTGGGAGGTCCACTGGAGCCACCTGCCGGCCTCCCGGCAACCAGCGGAGCGCCCCCCGCGACATGCCGTCCCAAGCACGCGCTTGGCGCACTGTGGCCTGGAGCCAGCCCTGTTGATAAAGTATCAGGAGGTAGCCGTGTCAGTCTGTATCCGCAAAAACAACAAGGAGCCCGGTGGCACCTTAAAGACTAACAGGTTTATCTGGGCATAAGCTGAGTGAGGTTTTTTACCCACGAAAGCTAATGCTGATAAGCACAAAGCAATGCACATTGTAATGCACATTGGAAAACATAATCTCAATTATACATATAAAAGTATGGTGTCTAAATTAGCTGTTTGCACTCAAGAAAGAGATCTTGGTGTCATTGTGGATAATTCTCTGAAAACATCCACTCAATGTGCAGTAATAGTCAAAATGTTGGGAATCATTAAGAAAGGGATAGATAAGATAAAAAATATGATATTGCCTCTATATAAATCCATGGTATGCCCATATCTTGAATACTGTGTGCAGATGTGGTCACCCCATCTCAAAATATATGTACTGGAATTGGAAAAGGTTCAGAAAAGAACAACAAAACTAGACTAGATAACCTTTGGTCTAACCCAGTATGGCTGTTCTTATGTTCTTACGGTAAGTGTTGCACCAATTCAGAGAGCAGCAAAGAGTCCTGTGGCACCTAATAGACTAACAGACGTATTGGAGCATGAGCTTTCGTGGGTGAATACCCACTTCATCGGATGCATGTCATCCGACGAAGTGGGTATTCACCCATGAGAGCTCATGCGCCAATACGTCTGTTAGTCTATAAGGTGCCACAGGACTCTTTGCTGCTTTTACAGATCCAGACTAACATGGCTACCCCTCTGATACTTCACAATTCCAGAGATTGACTGCTTCTGCACATAAAGCAGTAGATCTCATGCTCCTGTTTGTTGATGTAGAAAATAACGGTGGTGTTTTCTGTCATGATGAGAACAAGATGGGAATGGATGAATGGAAGAAAAGATCAGCATACTTTCCTTACAGTTCAGAGTTCCAGGATATTGATGTGCATCCTGGGTTCTCGAGACCACATTCCCTGTGTCACGTGATCGTCCATGTGTGCTTCCTAGCCTACGAGGGATGCATAGGTGATGATCATCTTGTCTGGAAAGGAGGGAACCCCTATGCAAACATGACATGGATCTGCCCACCACTCAAGGGATGACAATACCGTGGCAGGGACTGTCCATAAGGTCTATGGGGTGATATTTTGGTGAGTAAACTGTCTAGAGTCACATCTGGAGGCAGTGAAGGTGGAGTTGAGCAAAAGCAGTTACGTATGTACATGAAGGCAATGGCCAAGAAGGCAAGTCCTGGTTGGTACATAAGGATTGTTGACAATGAGAGTTATGATTACTCTCATTGCCTGGAACCTGTTCCTTGGTAAGCAGGTCCATGCTGTGACTCAACTGATGGTGGCCGCTATCAAATCCAGGGATTGTGTGGGGTCTACGATCGATTTCTCAACATCGAATAACATGGAGGTTGAAACTTGGGCTTCAAGCCTGGACTGTGCACCTAGGAGCCAGATGTCGAGATATGGAAACCCCGGGACTCCAAGACATCTGATATAAGCTACTACAATAGAGAAGTCTTTGGTGAAGACTCTGGAAGAGGTAGCTATTCCAAAAGGGAGTACCCTGTATTGGAAATGGTGGGTGCTGACTATGAATCGCAGGAAGCATATGTGAGCCAGATGGATACTGATGTGAAAATAGGTGTCCTACATATCGAGAGCAATAAATCATATATTTTTGTATGGATGGGATAATAGCTGCCAACTTGAGTGTGTGGATGAGGCGACTGAGATGATAGCGGTCAAAGACTGGTCTCCACCCGCCTTTCTTCTTAGGTATGACGAAGTAAGTCAAATAGAACCCCGTTCCTTGATATTCTGGGGGAACATGGTCTACCACTGTAGCAAGGAATTCAGTTCTGGGGTGAGAATGCTGTCATGAGAGTGGTCCCTGAGAAGGGATATGGAGGGGGATTTTAGAGGAGGTAGCATAATAAATTAGATCATATAGCATGGTGGATGATGTTCAGAACTCATTTCTCCATTGTTATTGCACTCCTAGCTTGGGAAAAGAGTGTTAAATGATCCAAAAAGGGGGCAGGGTGCTTGTGAGGTGGTTAGCAATATGATTGGCTGCCCTTGAGGCTCTTAGTCAGAGATTGAAGCTGTGAGGTGGAACCTGTGAAGGGCGTCCTGGAAGGCAGGATCTTTAGGTTTTCTGTCACTTCCTTGGTGGCTCCTAAGTAAGGCTACATTTTAGTCACATATATTTTTAGAAAAAGTCATGGACAAGCTCCCTGGAAGTGGCTGGCATGTCCCTGCAGTTCCTCAGGGGAGAGAAGGCCAGGGGGGCTTTATGCGCTGTCCCGCCATGACTGCCAGCTCTGCAGGTCCCACTGGCAGGGAACCACAGCCAATGAAAGCCGTGGGTGCCATGCCTGTAGGCAGGGGCAGCAGCACACAGAGCCCGCTGGCCCCTTCACCTAGGAGCTGCAGGGACATGCTGGCTACTTCCAGGGAGCTCTTCTCCCCTCCCCAGGTAAGCGTGGCCCCACACCCCAATCCTCTGGCACCAACCCTGAGCCACCTCCCACAGCCAAACTGCTGCTGCCGCAGCCACCACTGCAGAAGTCATAGAGGTCAGGGAAAGTCATGGAATCCGTGACTTCCACGACCTCCACGACAGACACGCAGCCTTACTCATAAGGTCTCTGAGGGCAGAATTGGGGGAATCTATGGTGTTGGGTGGGTGGTGGGCGGTAGAATTTACACTTTGGGGTAGCAGTGTAGATGCAAGTGAAGGGTGGCTCTGGAGTCCTTGATGGTATGTAGCAATTCATCAGTCTTTTGATTAAATAGATGGGATTCATCGAAGGAGAGCTCTTTGATAGTGTTCTGCACCTCACTAGGGAAGCCAGAGGAGTGGGCCAAGATTCCCTAAGCATAATTATGGCTGTAGCCATGGTCCTGGAGGATCTGCATCCACTGCCAGTTGGAGCGCTGTTCTTGCTACCAGCTTCTCTTCCTCAGTGAGCGCTGGAAAATGAATCTGATCCTGTCGTAGAAGGCTATCAGCAAATTTCTCAAATTTGCTGTAATTCAGGAAGTCATATTTGTTTACTAACACCTCATTGTTCATAACCCTAAATTGGAGGCTGGCTGAGGAAAAGACCTTACACCTCAAAAGATCCAAATTCATGTCTTCCTTGTCAGATGGTGTAGAGCGAGGGTGCTGTTATCTGGCTCATTCCTTGCTTAAACAACCAGGAAGTTTGGAGAGAGGAACTGAGATGAGAAACTCAGACCCCTTAGCCAGAACGTAATAGTGTCTTTCTGCCCCTTTGGGGTAGGTGTGCATGCCATACTGTCTTGGCAGGCTCGAGGATGGCATCATTAATAGGCAATACAACCTTAGTTGGTGCCAAGGAATGGAGGATATCCAGGAGCTTCTGCTTGGTGTCTTGGATTTCCTCTAGGGGAAAGTGGCATTCCCCCATGACTCTGTGCAGCAGTTCTTGGAAATACCTGAAGTCATCCGGAGCTGAAGGGGACACTAGTCACTGTCTCTTCTGGAGAAGAAGAGGGAAATCTCACTGGTTCTAGAAGCACTCTTGGAGCCAGGCTAAGGGTTCCTCCTCCACCCAACTGATCCAAGCACCTACTAGAAGGGGCCATCAATGGGGAGGCAGGTGTAGGTTGCCAGTACATTAGCCTTAGGGGTAAACGTCCTTACCTCCCAACTAGACCCCGGCATGGGGTCCATAGGTGTGGTTCCCCTGGAGCCAGATTCAGACTCAGTAGCAAGAGGAATGCTCCTCATTATTTCAGGCTGATGTATTGGGCATGAGATCCCTCAGCTGGGGGGCATAGTCCCGTACTCACATGTGGGTATGGGGAAGGAGAGGATAGAGAAACAAACCCTCAATCTATCCACACTAATTACTAAAAACTATGATAAAACTATAATAAAACCGGTAAAACTACTATAAAAGTCAAATTCTAAAAGCTATGAACAACTGTGTATTTAAAGGTGTGTCAGAAACAAGGGCACTGAAAGTTCTGACCCGGACCATGTGGCGGTGAGGAGGAACAGGAGGCATGGTCAGTCCAACCCACCCTTTATCGTCTCAGATGAAAGCACGACACAAGCCAGGGCACATAGGGGGACCAGTGGACACTATTTTCAAATTCTCAGACTCCAGGGACATGATGCACATGTGTAACCCTTAATGGAATACAATAGCAACCATCACTCAAAAGAAGAACCCTCCAGATTTTAACAACACAGCAATACATAAGAGTAGAATTTGGTCCAGCTATTATTACCTTCATGTGGTTTGCATAATATATGGTACATGAAGAACACTACACATAGAGCTTAATGTTTACCACACCAAGATCTGAGCAAGCAACCAGCCTGAAAGAATGAAATTCTGTAAAGGAGAAGAAAGGCACAGTTTTCTCTTCCTCCATGGAAAACAGCCTCCCATGCAGATGATGCGAGAAGACCCTGAAAGCCCTATTTCAAAGGGACATATCTGCTACTGGGAAGAGACCTTGAAAAGTAGTGTAATGTGCTGAATGGGATAGAAGCAGAGAGAGTTGAGTCAATTTGGGAGTGGGAGAAAGAAAGGAGGGTTAGATAGTCAGGAGGAAGAAACCAGTAACAGAGCATTCTGGAGTCTGGGAGTGGAAATACAGCCTTATAATGCAGAGTGGAGATAGACTATGTAGAAAGAGGATTCAGAGAATTGGGAGCTGAGGAACCATAGCTGGTGAGGGAGGTAGAATTCAGAGACTGTGTAGGGGGACGTGGCGAGTACAGCCCAGTAGTTGCTGCTAATGACTGCATCACAACTAAGATGGGGTAGAGTTTGTTTGGGGTTTACCCAGGAAGGACAGCTCTGCTTTATGGGGGAGGGAGGAAGGAGGTCAAAAACTGCTGTAAAAAAGGTGCTTGTTGGTCAGCTTTGCAGCAATGACTCACCCTCCCCGCCCTGCCCCTCCACCCCCGAATCTAAAGTCCAAAGGGCATAAAGGTACGAAACCTGGGTGGGGCAAGTCTCTTTGTTCCATGCAGCGAGGAAGCTAGCACCCACCCTCCCCTAGTGGAGCCGAATGGCAGGCTAGGTTAGGACTTGCTGTGGGCATTACGCTAGTCACTCCTTTTAAAGGGGGGCTGGGAAGGAATTTTTCCCACACCATTTGAATTGGCTTTGGTGGCGTGAGGTTTTTTCGCCTTCCACACAGCAAGTGTGAGGGAGGACCTTTTCTGGTGAGAAGAAAAAGGTGGTAGGCCATATGTCACAATTTATTTTGTAAGGTTGGACGGATGTCCACTGCAGGTACTCCATAGGGAAGGCAGCCTGTTAAAGATAAATGGCCTGGTAAAGGACTGAAAAGGAGGTACTGGATAAAGGAACAGAATGGGGGAGGGGGTTGGGGACTCCTCTGATTCCCCATCCCCCCATTCTCATAGCCCACCTTAACCCTCTTACGATGGTGGTGGATGGTAAGGTCCAAGCCATGGGTCGGCTGGGGGAACTGGATGGAAACAAAGGGAGGCTGGTGAAAGCCCCAGAGAACTGATTTGAATAAACATGAATATGCCTGCAGTGTAGTCCCAGACATCTATATAATAAAGTTGCGGCCTGATTAAAATTCATAACAAGTGTCTCCTGCCCCTCTTCCAGTATACCTAGACAATGTGAAGGTGAAGCTATGGAACTTCCCATAAATTGTGTTTGCCTCATTTATGTTTTCCTTTTTATCCTGCCCTTTTTTGTTTGAGAAACTCAACACATTGTCTCTAATGCCTTAGCATCTTTTATTTCAATTGCCTAGTATGATGATGATGGATGATCACCTGTTACAGAGTATGATGATCGTTCATGGGAGTTATGGGTCCTCAGATGGCTAATAAGGCCAATTCTTGAACCACAAGTTCTATTACAATGAGGGCAGATGTTTTCAGGCTCAGTAGGAGGCTGTTGACATGACTGGAAGTCAGTGTCTCCTTCCTCCTGCGCCTCTTGGTCTCTTCAGCTTGTAAGTGAGCAAGTTCAAAACGCAGGGGATCATCACATAGGACTTCACTCCATTTTAAGCGATCCTGGGCAAGTGCCTCCCAAGTGTCAATGTCAATATTACATTTTCTTAGGCTGTCCTTCAGCATGTCCTTATAATGCTTCCATTGTCCACTCACGTTACCCTTCTTTCAGCTGAGAGAACAGGACCTGTTTTGGGAGGCAATGATCTGGCATCCGGACATGACCAGTCCAACGGAATTGCTGACAGATGATTATTGCCTCGATACTGCTGGTCTTTGCCTCTTCCAGAACACTAATATTGATGCGCCTGTCATCCCATTTGATCTTCGAAATCTTACGAAGGCAGCGTTGATGGTGCCTCTCAAGGACTTTCAAGTGGTGTCTATATGTTGTCCAAGTTTTGGACCATACAACAGTGTTGGGAGAATAACAGCTTGATAAACAAGAATCTTGTTGTCTGTTCGAATGTCATGATCTTCAAAAACCCTGTGCCATAAATGAGAAAAAGCTACACCGGCACAGCTCAGGCAATGTTGAATTTCTGCATCAATATGTGCCTTGGATGAAAGATGACTTCCAAGGTAGAGGAAATGATCGACATTCTCCAGTGCGCTCCATTGATTTTGTTGATAGATGGGCATGTAATACCTCATTTGGAGAGGGCTGATAGAGTAATTAGTTTCTTAATATTAAGAAGTGAAACAAGACATACGTAAGCATCGGCAATCACATTCAAGATAGTTTGAAGATCTTTCTCAGAGTGCGGAAAAGATTGCATTGTTATCAGCATACTGAAGTTCCACAATAGATGTTGTAGAAATCTTATTCTTAGCTTTCAGCCTGCTAAGCGTGAACAGCTTTCCATCCATTCTGTAAATGATTTCAATGCCGGCTGTAAACTTCCCAGCAATTAGGTAAAGAATGACGGCAATAAAAACCACAAACATGGTTGGAGCAAAGATACAGCTCTGTTTGACTCCTGTTTGTACTTTGAAAGGTTCACTCTAGGAGCCAGTGCTGTTCAGAACAGTTGCTTTCATGTAATCATGAAGCAATTTTAGGACACTGATGTATTTATCAGGACATCCATGCCTAGTATATAACATAATTATTTACATTTATCACTCCATGCCTGAAATACTTTGCCTTTATATTCTTTCCAAAAGTCCTTAGCTTATCTTTGAGAAACTGAATTGCCCTAGGAACATTGCAAAGTATTTTCAGAATACATTGACTATAGACATCTGAACATTTACAGGTAATACATGTAACCCACTACTTGAAAAACTACCACTTATATTTACTCTAAATATATTGTGCCAACTTTTTAATATAAAAAATTCAGATTAGTAATAAAGATAAAGGACAATTTATGAGTTCTTGGTTCAAATATCAATTTAATTTTACTATTCTTTTTCAACTTCTGGTAACGAATACTGCTAAAAACGAGATAAACAACAAAGAAAGAGACTAGAGGTCATGAGTTACTAACAGATGCATTATTAACCAGATTATTCTTTATAAAACAATAGGAATTTTATTTTAAGTGACCTTTACAATGGGAAACACTTCTAAAACTATTACGCTGTGGTATATTTTGAAAATTAGAGAATAAGCAAGCTGTGAAATACACACACTTACTGGCCCTCTCAAATCAATGAGTTCCTGCCTCATTTGGGATACAAGAGCTTCTTTAGCCATCAAAGCACGGTGCAGTCGCTCATTGAATTCTATAAGCTCCCCATGCATTTCTGCCACCTGAAAGACATACAACCAAAATGTTAGATAGAAGAGAACAAATCTCCCCAGATGAAGACATTTCTCTCTGTATTGAAAAGATTAACAATATAGTTTCATATCCATGTATACAGTTCCTGTAAAATCAAAAATATGCATTTCCTAATTAATGCATAATATTGTTGATGCAGTAGTTTGGACAGTAACATTAATGACAGACAGACAAATGCTGTTACAACACATAAAAATCTCAGCCTGACTCATATCAACCAGGTTACTTTGCAATTGTAATGCAGATACTGGCATCTACTTTGATCACACATTTCAATTCAAACTTTATATCCTGTATTTGAGAAAGGTGGGTGATAAGGGACCAATAGTGTAGTAATTCAAACAATACTGTTGTCGGTTTAATTGTTTGGATGAATGAAAAGTGCTCATAAAAGTAATGGATTAATAGAAGTAATTTAAATTAGAAACAGTGCACACAAGCAATTCATATACAGCTCTGCTCCAGAGCTGTGTCCTGCAACGCTCCTACTATCCCACTCAAGCAGAAACTACTAAACTGTCTCAAGTTGTATGATATTTTGTGATAACAAATCGGACTGAAAGGAAAGGGTATTTGCACAGTCTCAGAAACCAAGTGACAAAATAACCCAACCTTTTGTTGCTGTATAAAACACAAAAGATGAAAATATAGTAAAACTCAGACTTATGGTGAACGAGAATATTGACCTCCAAAATTTTACTTACAGAAAGATATATTTACATAAAATTATCATTTGTTTAAATATTGATTTTAAAACAAAACTTTCTAAGAGTCTAAATAAAACATGACTACATTCTATTTTGTAGTAATGTGTAGAACAGTTCTGGATTTTGTTAGCAGCCATTTACATGGCTTACTTTTTTCAGAATAGATCTGTATTCTCCTCTTCAAAGGAGCAGGGAACCAGGCCCAGTGGAAGTTAGGATGCCTGAATAGCTGCTCTAACTTACATAATTGGCAAAATGTCCTTTAAGTCTGTACCACACCATCTATCCATCTTATGGGAGAGTGGAGAACGTGCAGCAGATGCTGGCACAGGAGCCACTTCCACCAGCCTTATGCCATCGAAGATTTCTCTTGCACAAGGCAATTCTCAGCTGGTCATCTCCAACCAGAATCCAGAATTAGGACAGAGAAGACTGGAGAATTCAGCCCACGGTCTTAACATAACCCAGAAGAAATGAATTTAGATGCACTGCTATAAAACAGTACATAATGTTTTAAAGACTTTCTGAGCCCATTTTGCTTTCTGAATTGTAATTTTTTGTGAATTTATCTAAAATACTGTGAATTAACTGAAAGTATTTCAGAACACTTTATAGAGATTTTGTTGATTTCTTTGTTTCTTGTGTTATAAGAGAAATACCTAAAAATGAAAAACATTTTACTGAGATTAAACTTTTACCTCCCGCCCTTCTAATTTTCTTCCAAATTGAATTTTTAATCTACAGGCCACTAATTCTAGTACAGGGGTAGGCAAACTATGGCACTCGTGCCGAAGGCGGCACACAAGCTGATCATTAATGGCACTCACAATGCATGAGTTCTGGCCACCAGTCCGGGAGAGGGGGTCTCTGCATTTTAATTTAATTTTAAATGAAGCTTCTTAAACATTTTATAAGCCTCATTTACTTTTCATACAACAATAGTTTAGTTATATATTATAGACTTATAGAAAGAAACCTTCTAAAAAGGTTAAAATGTATTACTGGCATGCAAAACCTTAACTTAGAGTGAATAAATGAAGACTTGGCACACCACTTCTGAAAGGTTGCCGACCTCTGTTCTAGTACATCCTCTGTTTGGTATCCTATGTAAAGTATGCCCACTGCAACCTTTATGCACATGGATCTTTGTCTAGCTAGCTGGAAGGAAAGAGGTGTTGCCTTTTTAGGGGCTCCCTTACAGCACATGGGAACATAGGGAACAGTTTATAGGGATGGACAGGAAGAGCAGGAAGCAGTTGAGGCCAAGTTAGGACAAGTCACTTCACTGCCCTTCCTGTTGATCAGAAGAATGTGTGTGTTGGGGGGGGGGGAATTTATGCCTCATCCAGCTCTGTAGAGGCCCTCTTTACCAGGACTGGAGCTGGCAGAACCACTCATGAACTTGGCACAACAACTGGGCTCCCTTTTGATCTGCTGTGGGCATTACGCTAGTTGCCCTTTCGCTTGGGAGACTGGAAAGGAATTTTTCCATCGCTGCCAATTGGCCAAAGCAAACTGGGGTTTTTTCACTTCCCCATAGGAGGTGGGAAGCAGGCTGTGTCACAACTTAATATATAAAACTTGTGGCAGATGTCCAGTGCAGGTACGTTATAGAAGGGATACAGTTATTGGATTGGAAAAGGATTTGAGAGAAAGCATCTCTTAAGGCAACTGAGTAAGATGGTTTGGGGCTCCTAGGTAGGGAGACAATGCACTCCTTCCCTCACTGTACAATTGTTGCTGGGTACTCCCAAATATTATTGTAGCCTAATTAAACTACATCCATGGCCTCCTGTCTTTCTTCTAATGCGGACAAAGAATTGGGCTAAGGCCAGTTCTTTATTTACTGTATCACCAATGTGCAAACAATTGTGGGAACCTCAGCAAATTGTGAATTATTAAATGGTCACAAAGATTAAACTAACTACTCGCTCTCTTCGTTGTGGTGCTATGGGAAGAACTTTAAAATTACCACAAAATTCAAACGTGAAGGTTCTCATAGTAATGTTAACTCAGCAGAACATACATAGAAACGGCTATCATTGTTTGTGTGGTTAAATAAGAAGTTTAATACTCGCATTGTTAATTTTAAATTATATGTAACAAAATGTGCAAAACTTGTAATATGGTTGAATTGACACTTCAGTTTTGAACTTTCTGACTTTTTAAACTAGGAAACCTTAACACTGCATTAATATATTTTGTGCACTTAATTATATATTAGCTGTTCGCTTGTGTGCAATTTTAATTCACTGCCTTTGTTTCTGTGCTTGTCATGCTTTTCTGTTCTACTTAATCCCATTAGAGGGGCTCACTCCTCAACCTCATTTGATTTAATAAATAGAGATTCCTCATTAATTAATCTATTCTGGCTTCTTTTGATAAGATCAAAACATTAAGACTTCCAACACCAACAACTATGGTATTATGTATTCATATCCCAACTGTTCACTGAACATAAATCTTGAAGGCTGTTTAACTTCAAACACTTGCTAGTAAATTAGTAAGCTTATTTTAGTCAAAATAAAAGATACCTAAAAACACAATTTTTGCATTTTAACTAAACCAAGATCTATACTACAGACCTATATCAGTATAACTACATCACTCAGGGGTGTGAAAAATCCACACCGCTGAGTGACATTGTTATACCGACCTAACACTCTATGTAGACAGTGCTATGTCAACAGGAGAGCCAATGCAGCATTTTAAATGTAGACCTACCCTCATACATACTAGTCTCTGATTAGGCACAAGTGGTGTTTAAAATGTCTACTTCTTCACAGGTGATACTATATACATCACTAACAAAACTGCCAATATCTACCACTTTAAATAATGAATTAATGCTATTAATTCTGTGCATGCCATAGCTCTACCAGCAGCCATACCTCTACCACTAACTCCATGTCAGGCTGTTTGCTTTGAAATCCACCTCTGTCACAGGTGACTATGGGTCTATTTCATTTTGGGATCTTTCCTGGTGTTTCTGTTTACAGTTAGAACTTCAGAACAGTCAGTGCTTTGTCTCAAATAAGCAATCTACTTTTTTCTCTTAAAAATTTCTCTGGCTCCTAAGAGGACTGAAACCTTCTTTGGAATAGCAATAAATGATCCAGGATAATCCAGTAACTTAGAAAAATACTCATTGTTTCTCCAGAAGGAATATGAAAGAAAAAGGAGAAAGAAAATCTGACTGACGCATTTATGTACAGGCTTTCAAAATCTGGTTTTCAAAAGCCGCTTTAACTCTATGCATTCTGAGGAAACAATACAACATGGAATGGTTCTCTCATTACTTGCCCACTAACTATGGAAATATGGATTAAATGTGAATGTCTGCTATGTAACAGTGTAACTTCAGGATGAAATAGACTTAAGCCTGGTTAAAATTCAATTTCTTTTCTAAACAAATGATCAACATCCCACCTTCATAATGATTCAGCCTTTGAATAACTAAATGAAACATGTAGCTAGAAAGGTACACGTCTTGAGGATAAAAATTCATTACAACCCTTTCTTTATTGTATTGAGCCTTCACTGAAGTGAGATGATTCATATTATTCATTTGGGAGTGGCTGTCTTAAAAACCCAAGTTTAGGATGGGGACTGTTTCAGAAAACAATTTTTGAAAATATGTATGTTAAAAATTTTAAGGGTTTACACTAACTTTTAAAACTTTATCTTGAGCCAGTCTGAACTTTTTTTTTTTTTTAACAAAATCTGGATGCTTTGATTACAAATAAAGTTGTTACCTTTTTAGATGCAGACAGCCATGGAAAAATTCAGTGATTAGATTGGTTCCACAATGCAAATGAGAGATAGAAAATTAGGAAAGAAGGTCAGTATTTCAGAAACGAAGCCATGCTTTTGGGGTTTGGGTGGGGCAACAGGACTTACTGAAGAGGTGATGTTCTAAGAAAAATGCATAAAATACTTACAAATTTCTTTGGGCATAAGCTTTCGTGGGCTAAAACCCACTTCATCAGATGCATGGAGTGGAAAATACAGTAGGCAGGTATAAATACGCAGTACATGAAAACATGGGACTTGCCTTAGCAAGTGGGGGGGCGGTCAGTGCTAACGAGCCAATTCAATTAAGGTGGAAGTGGCCTACTTTCAACAGTTGTCAAAGAAGTTGTCAACTGTGGCAACTCCCATCTTTTCATATGCTGTGTATTTATACCTGCCAATAGTATTTTCCACTCCATGGGAGTTGCCACAGTTGACAACTTCTTGTTAACTGTCGAAAATAGGCCACTTCCACCTCTTCAGTAAGTCTTGTTGCCCCGCCCAAACTTGCCCAAAGAAATTTGTTAGTCTCTAAGGTGCCACAAGGACTCCTCGTTGTTTTTGCTGATACAGACTAACACAGTTATCACTCTGAAACCTGTAAAATACTTGGTTCTTTCATTCCCCTATTGCTGTTAGTAGATCAGCAAATTAGTCTTAGAGGACATTGCCTTTGCTGACAATCATTATTTGTTTATATCTGGTGTAGCTATCATAGGAAAGGGTTTGGGGTTATGCATGAAAAAAGGCAGCAGAGAGAAAGTAAAGTAAACAAAAGCCAGACCTGCCCACTCACATTAATCCCCATTACTAAATCTCTGCTTAAAGAGGAGCTAACCCTCTGTCAAATTTTGTGCCTGGATTACATGAGGCAAGGGAGCCATTCTGCAAAATATTGTGCTTGAAGTTTAGGAGAAATGATGTGAAGGAGGGTCTACAGTCCTTTTGGCCTAAAGAGTAAAAAATGAAATTGTAGACATAAGCCTGGTCTACGGGGTGGGGGGGTGTCAATGTAAGATACGCAACTTCAGCTACGGGAATAGCATTGCTGAAGTTGACGCATCTTATTTCAACTTACTTCCCGTCCTCACGGGAGCAGGATAAAACGGCCACAACTCCCCCGTTGACTCCGCTACCGCCGCTCGCCCTGGTGCAGTTCCAGAGTCGATGGGAGCGCATTCGGGGATTTATATATCGCATCTAGATGAGACACGATATATCAATCCCCAATAGATCAATTGCTACCCACCGATCCGGCAGGTAGTCTGGACTTACCCACAGCCCCAGTACTGACTATAAAAAAGCAACATCATACTCAACGTGTGTGCTCCTGGGTCACAAGTCATAGTAAATTATTTTACTGAAAAAATATAGCTCTTACTGCTGTTAGGATTTCAGAGCCAAGACAGCTATGGGAGAGCAATCTAGATGCTATTAATGTGCCCTATGCTTCTCATCCAAGTTTTGAGTGCAAAATCAGTATTACAAATAAGAGGCACAAAGAACAGAGCTTGATTTTCAAGGCTGAGTTTGCAGTGCTGGCAGTTAGAAAGTGGCTTGTAAACAGAAATGTTGTTCTCCAGGCCACACAGAGGATAAAATGGACTACCACAAGGTCATATTCAGTCACTTTCCTGACTTTATATGCTCCTAAGAACAGCAGCCAACTTACATATCACGATTTTAGATTTATCCACAAGACAATACTCGCCAAGAAACTGTTTTTAAACTGTGGCCTCAAGAGATAGTCATTAGTTGCTCTACAGTGCAAAATAGTCTTCAAAATTTCACCACAACAACCATGTAAGATTTAAATAAACAAACAAAAAGAAAAGATAACCCAATTCTAAATGTAAATATTCAACAAATATTGCTTCCAAGTAAAAAGTAACTATATTTTCTTTCAAGGTCAAAAGAGAACCTCTTTGTGGTAGTACCTATAACCGGGATTCCACTCAGAATATCTCAAAATGGAATAGTGACCACCAATCTCTCTCACACACAAAGTTGCGGGTCATATACTTTAAAAAGTAATCTCCTTTTTTGTTTTACTTACCTTCGAATCAAGGCTAATATGATTATTATGAAATTTAGCCTTCCCCTAATCACATCTGTTGCTTCCCAAATTGGCATTCCTGGAGGAATACTTATTCCTTATAATTGACAAGAGGCATATGCGTTGTCTGAGATATAAATTGTGTTTGTCACTCCTTCTAGTTTCTATTACCATCATAGTATTTCAAATGCTCTCACTTTGCCCCTTTCCCTCTCAGGCCAATTCTCTGCCATTTTCCCTCCCTCCTCTGTCAATCAAATACCCTTCTAACCCTGTACTCTTGATCACTCTCCTCCCAAAGCATTTCTGGCGTCAAAGTATTAAAAATAGCAATTCTAGCATCTCATGTTAGAAGTGATGCCAATGTTTGACATCTCACACAGGTAGTGCTTTAATGGTGGTTATTGTGTCTAACAGGAGTAGTAATAAGTGTTCCCCACTGGGATGGCATGTCATGCTGTCTCACAAGGGGAAAAAAGTTAAAATCAGATTGGGTCTGAATGCTCTGTATGCAAACCCATAATCTGAAATATATATTTAGGAAATCATAATTTTGAACCCAACCTTATTATTAAGTTAGTTTAAAGAAGCAAGCTAAAGTCTGTCCTAAATTAAATTTGGGAAACACTTTACAGATGCCACGAAAGTATTTCAAAATAGTTGATAATTCAGTGACAGGGAAGGGATGAATTTGAATAGAATCTGTGTGTTTAAAGATACAATTCTCTGGTTTGGGATCGGTAAGACATCTTATAAAGGTATTATTATTACTTCTGTGTGTAAGTGCTGTTAGCATGCTCGGTGCTATACAAGTATAAGATTTCCCCTGTCCAAATCTTATTTGTTTTGCTTTCATCTGTTGGGAGAAGAAACCAATCCTTATAATGTATTTTAAAATTGATAGGGTGGAGCGCTAACACACTCAGGAGTAGAGTTGGGAGAATGTTTTTTTTTTTTAATATTTTCTTTCATGAAAAAAATAGTTTTGATCTACCAGAAACTATTCATGAATTTCACACTGTGACGCATTGCCAGAAAGGGTTAAACATCCTGCAGAGTAAGATTCAACCCATTCAAGATAATGTTTGTGTTTTTGTGTATTTACATATATACGGAAATTTCCTTAAAATTGTGGCGCTGATGGCTGAGTTTGATGCTATATTCCAGGAGCATCTAAGAAGAGTCACCACCCAAGAAATGTACACACATCACTACCTTGGAAAAACAAATCGAAATGAGATCATACAGTTACCGGCAACACAAAAATAGAAGATTGTGACAGATCTGAAGTCAGCAAGATATTACTCTGTTTTTCTGGACTGCACACCTGACATCAGCCATATGGAACAAATGACTTTGATGGTGTGTTTTGTAACAATAACAGAAGCTAGTGAAAAGGTCCCCGCAATGGTGACTGTCAGACAGCATTTTCTAGAATTTATTGACATTGATGATACTACAGGAGATGGTATGACAAATGTGCTTCTTAAAAAGCTGGACAATATGGGAATTGCGATACCTGACATAAGAGGTCAGGGCTATTATAATAATGCCAACATGAGAGGAAAGAACAAAGGAGTGCAGACACGGATCCGAGAGTTAAACCCTCGAGCTTTTTTTGTCCCATGCAGTTCTCATTCATTGAACTTGGTGGTCAGTGATGCAGCATCAGCTTCTAGTGAGGTTGCTGAATTTTTTAATGTAAATCAAAGCATCTATGTTTTTTTCTCTGCACCAACTCATCCATGGCAAATTTTGAAGCAACATCTGGGAACATCCTCTCTGACACTTAATCCGTTGAGTGCTATACAATGGGAAAGTCGAGTGGAGGCAATAAAACCTATCAAATACCAAATTGAGAAGATAGATGATGCCATAGTTACCATTATGGAGGATAATGCTATGACAGGAACTGTTCATGGGAGAACAGTGGCAGACGGAAATGGAATCACCAGAAACATACATAACTTCAAATTTCTGTGTGGCTTAGTGTTGAGGCATGACATACTCTTTTAAATAAATGTTGTAAGCAAAAGACTCCAAGGTGTTGACTTTGAGATATCTGGAGCAATGGAACAACTGTACAAAGCAAAGTCATACCTACAGTCTTACCAGTCAGATGAGGGATTTCAAAACATTCTGAAGAGTGCACAGAAGTTGACAGAGGAACTTCACGCTTTAGTTATTTTCCCACCCATTCAAGAATAGAAGAGTCACTGAAGAAGATGACATTTTGATTACGAGGCACGGGTGTGATGAGTTGGATCACAGAAACCCCTTTGGGAGCTGCCACCTGATGTGCCAAGACTACTTCTATCCCTGCTCTCCTGACAGCTCAGGACTCCAGCACCCTGTCTTGCTGAACCAGACACTCCCATCTGCTCCAACACAGACTCAGGGTCTGAATTACTTGCCCCAAAGCTGCAGGTTTACCTGGAAGCAGCTAACAGAAATGTGCTTGTCTTTAATACTCAGATGCCCAACTTCCAATGGGGTCTAAACCTGAACAAATCTGTTTTACCTTGTACAAAGCTTATGCAGGGTAAACTCATAAATTGTTCGCCCTCTATAACACTGACAGATATGCACAATTGGTTGCTCCCCCAGGTATTAATACATATTTTGAGTTAATTAATAAGTAAAAAGTGATTTTATTAAATACAGAAAGTAGGATTTAAGTGGTTCCAAGTAGTAACAAACAGAACAAAGTAAGTCACCAAGCAAAATAAAATAAAATGTTCAAATCTATGTCTAATTAAACTGAATACAGATAATCTCACCCTCAGAGATGCTTTCAGTAAGTTTTTTCCTCAGACTGGACACCTCCCAGGCCTGGGCACAATTCTTTCCCCTAGTACAGCTCTTGTTCCAGCTCAGGTGGTAGCCAGGGGATTCTTCATGATGACTCATCTCCCTCTTTGTTCTGTTCCACCCCTTTATATATCTTTTGCAGAAGGCAGGAATCCTTTGTCCCTCTGGGTTTCCACCCTCCCTCACTGGAAAAGCAACAGGTTAAAGATGGATTCCAGTTCATGTGACATGATCACATGTCACTGAAAGACCCGAAGCCTTCATTCCTCCCAACCTGACTCACAGGAAGGCTTGCCCACAAACAGAGCCATCCAGTCAATTGTCCTGATTGATGGGAGCCATTAAGATTCCAAACCACCATTAATAGCCCCCACTTTGCATAATTACAATAGGCCCTCAGAGTTATATTTCATATTTCTGGTTTCAGATACAAGAGTGATATCTTTATACACATAGGATGACCACATTCAGTAGACAATAAGCTTTGTAATGATACCTTACAAGAGACCTTTTGCATGAAGCATATTCCAGTTACATTATATTCATTATCAAATTTTTATAAAATCACATAGACTGCAACATCACAACGGGATAATCCCATAAGAGACTACAAACAACAATTCAAAGTTGAATTCTTTAACTGGGTGCTAAATAGTGCAATACAGTCAGTTGAAGAACATTTCATGCAGCTCAAGGAACACAGCAATATATTTGGGATGTTGTATGATATTCCAAAACTCCTCACTATACCTGAAGAATCACTAGCAAAGCAGGGCACTAGAGACAGTGTTGACGTATGATGACATGTGCGATATTGGTGAAAGTGATTTAGGTGAAGAACTGAAAGTCCTTTCAAGATACATTTCAGCAGGATCAACTCCAAAGGCTGTTCTGGAATATATGTGCACAAATAAGATGACCACCCTCTTTCCAAATGCTTTTGTTGCTCTGTGAAAACTTCTAACAGTTCTTGTAACAGTTGCCAGTGGAGAATGCAGCCTCTCCAGTCTGAAGCTAATTAAAACATATCTACGCTCCAGAATGACACAGGAGAGGCTGGTCGGCCTTGCAACCATATCAGTTAAGCATGAGCTGGCCCAGACTGTGGACCTTCAGGAAGCAGTTCAAATCTTTGCAACCAAGCAGGCACAGAAAGCACCACTTTGATTATTCAAACAGATAAAAATGTCAGCGTTTACTATGTAGACAAGAAAAGTTACATTTGATGTTTAGGGGGTTGAAAGTTAAATATTACTTAAAATTTCTGAATAAGGCATTTTAACTTGTTAGTTCTCCTTATTGGATAGGTAGCAGAGCAGTACCATGAGAGGAGTAGAACAGGAAGCAGGCAGAATTGAGACTTTTCAAAGTTTTGGCCAAGCAACGGGTATCGGGTGTCATTTGAGCTCTCCGTTTCAGGTGCCAAAATGTTGTGGGTCGGCTCTGTTCATAGGCCAAAATTAGTCTGACTGAATCAGGAGCTCTTATTACAATTAAGCTATCAGATGGCTTTGTCTTCTGAACTGCTTAAGGCTATTGAAGCATTAAAGCCTGAAATTGGACTCCCTCTATCATCTGATGAGGAATGGTGTTTCTGAAGTCATCAGTGATGAACCCTGTTAGCTCAGTATTGGGAACTCAGGCCCTTCAACATCATCCATGGATCAGTGAGGAGACATTCACTACAGTTGGAGCTAGAAAAAAAGTGGGACCACGGTTTGAGTCTTCAAACACGTCTGTCAAAAGCAAAGGTTGATTGAGTTTGACTTTAGATCATCTTCAAGTCATGTAAGAAAGATAAGTAATCCTGGCATCAACGCTGGCAGCCAGTTTAGAAGAAGCGGTTGCCAGGCTCTCTTTCCACATCCTCTGTTCAGCTTTGTGATGGTTGTAGGAGAAGGTGACATCAGCTTGTCAGGTAAAGAATTGGAATGACAGCATCAGGCCAGAGTCTGCACGATCAGTTACGTTAATGGGAAGATCAATTTAAGATCCTCCTCGATTGTTTGTCTTCAGTGGTCCCTCTACCATTTGAAGAGGGGCAGGAAGTTATGGTAGAGCCACCCTTCCTTCAGCCAAGACCATCTGGTGAACTAATATCACATCTGATGGCCGAAAGAAGGGTATTGTTCTGCTTCTGTTTAAAAGAGTGATAAGGCCAAATGTAGCAACTATAGAGCTATTATGTTGCTGGTCCCAGGGGAAGCCTTTGCTTCCTTGCTAGTGTCTTGAATCAACAATCCACTTCATGACAAAGGCTGGGATGATACTGAGTGCGGCTTTGGTCCTGGTCATTTCCTGTCAACAAGATGTTTACCATGACAGTTGACTGCCAACAATTTGGGCTGTACCAGGACTGCTTGTAAATTTTGGGTGACAGAAAGGGAAGTCAGTGATTACCAAGTCATTGACAGCCACAAATTCTAGCAGTTGCTGGCTGTTCCTTTTCTTCTGCCTGATACCTAGCCTCCTGAACGTGCTTGCCCAGGTGACATTATCCTTTCCCACCTGCACATTAAAATCGCCCAGATCATAACAACATCTCTTCTTGGAGTTTCCTTAAGGATTAACTTTAGCTTCTGGCCTTGGTGCTAATGGGATTACACACAGTGATTATGGTAAAATGGGCATAGCCTGTATGAAATCGGACACTGATAAGTTGTGCACATTAATCACCTGGCAACCCTGGAATATCCCTTTAACATTAGGTGAAACCACAACGGCCACCCTGTGCTGAAGTAACCTATCAGGGCAGCCTAAGGACAAAAATGTATAGCCTTCAACTTTTGTTTCACCACTTCCTGACCAGATAAACTGCAGATACAATGTTCGGGCCTTATAACTACTTAATGAAGAGGACGGCATGTGAACCATTTTGGATGATGTTCGAACATTCTAGGAACCAATTTTACATTTGCCACCAACATGAAAGATATTTGAATGGCCCTTTCACAATACTTCATTGGTCATCTTTCTCACAACAACAGCCATTTCAGCTACAAAGACAATTGAGCAGATAGTTGCAAGTGGCTGGCTTCTGCAGAAACACTTTCATTATGTGAACATACCGATTGTAGAGAGCAGATGTGCTTCCTGACCTTGGTTAAATAATTCAGTTTAATGAGTTTCAGTTTTCCCAATCCATAAAATGGGGAACAGTACCTATCTCACAGAGTTTTTCTTGAGTTTAATCAATTAATGTGTAACGTGCTTTAAGAATCTCTCCTGGAGTCATCTAGTATTCAAAAAAACAAACTTTTTGCCGTAAACAAATGTAAAGCTTTGACATTAATTTTAAAATGTTTGCTACTCATATACATGTATGTGCAGGGAAGGGAAATAAAATGCATGCACTTGGTATACTTTGTCAAGAGAAATATTTAGACATAACAACAGATCATGAACAGAAATATCATCCCTGTAGCAACATGCATGCCTTTATACTAATTGCACTCTGTTCTTTCACACTACATGTTCAAACTAATTTGAAGAGGGAAAAATGGTTTAATTGACATATAATTTAGCATAATTACCTTTCTAATGGGAATTTTCCATTTAAAGCTAGGATAAAAATAAAAATGCTTGATTTGCGATTTATATGGCTTATGGATAAAGAGACATTTCTTATGAAACCAACAACTAATATCAGGGCTCAAATTACAACAGGCCAATCTCACTCCTCATATATTCCACCAATAGTTATAATCTAATCCTTCCCTTGCCATCAGATGTTGCACAAATAAGACCCCCATCTCACCCCACCCCTTAATCTCTGTTTACCCTGGGCCACTCTATATTGTTAGGCCTCTAAAGTTTTCTCTCTCTGGGCAGCGTCTGATTTCTTTGGTCAGCTCCTTTTGCACATTCCTCCAGCTACCCAATGGCACACCTGCCATGGCAGTCGCTTTGGCTTCATTCTTAACACATCCCAAATAGTTTCATCTTCTTTTCTGTATAACTCTAGAGAGAGGATTGTTGAAATCCATTTAATACCTACTATTTTTCTTTCCTATGAAATTTACTTTAGAAGACTTTTAGACACCATCAGTACTTTTGGCGGATTGACTGATTTCACATCAATACATTCAGATGGAAATAACATCTGAGTTGAAAATTTGTAGTTTAATCTTTACCTTGTAGGTTTTTCTATGACCAAATTTCATTTATGCTGGTAAATACAGCTGCCACCTTGCCAAATCATGACATTATTTCCTTCTAATATCCCCACTGACTTGCACATTACTACCCAAGTATGTAAATTAACTCATTTCTAGTATTACTTTGCCTTCTAAAGTAATGCCTGAGTCGAGAGTTGCTGGGGTTCTCATTAGATTTGTTTTTTTTTTAAATAACTTATTATTAGACCCATCTTTTTTGCATTACCTTTGGTTTTTACTTACATATTGGTTAAGATGTTCCTTAGAAGAGCTACGCTGCCAGCAAAATCTAGATCTTCTAGAATGCTGCTGCTGAGCTACGCAATGACTGTATTACACTTTTTCTCATAATGAAGGACAATAGCAATGCCAAATAGTAGAAATGAGAATCCATCCTTGTTTGACACTAGTGTTTACGCTGAACCATTTGCTTATGCTTTTGTTTACTTTATCTGTGCTTGCTACTCCTTGATATAAAGCCTTGATAATCCTTATTATTTTTGTTTGCATACCATAACACTTTAAAATGTTCCAGAGTAAATAATGATGGAGGCTACCAAATGCTTTCTTGAAATCTATGATGTTTATGATGATGAGCACTGTCATTTGATGCTTATTCTTAAGGTGAAAATCTGGTCAACACATGATTTTCTGTGTCTAATTCCAGCCTGCACTTCCTTTAGCACCTCCTTCATTCTGTTTAAGATGATACTTCAGAAAACTTTACGTATCGCAGAAGGAGTAACACCTCATCCGTCGTTGCTATCACTCTTCTTTAGTATTTTAACTACAATGGTATTTTTCTGGAGACTCTTCCTGGTGTCACACTTTGATGATGAGATTAATAATTTTAATCTACGGTCTCATCGCAAGCTTTCAGCATTTCCCCAGTGATCTGGTTCTCACCAGTCACTTTTCAAATTTTTAACTTTTTTATTGAGTCTTCAACTTCTTTCTTTGTGATGTGAGATATATCTAATACTGTGTGTTTAATTTGTTTTGTCAAACTCTAGTTTGTCAGACAATCGTTTCTTGCAGTGTTGATCTGCTGAGCCCCTCTACACCAAATATACTGAAGTAATTCACATTCTAAGCTGTATTTAAGTAAAATGCTGAATTTCAAATTTTTTAATCTTTTTTTTTTAACTCCAGTTTACCAAATTACTTTTCAGTTTTATCTACATATCATCAGGCATAAATTACTCAAGAGAAGTAAGTGTGCGTGTAAGTGTAAAATTTACAATTAATTTTATGTTCTGGTTAACTAAATATAATTACCATGCTGGTGACAAAATCCTAAAATATCTCTCAGAAAGCAAAATACTATAATCTGGTAAAACAGATTTTCTGGAAAAATACTTTGAAGTTACAACAGCTTCACAGAATTACTTTTTCTTTCTAATCAATGTGTCTTAAAATATTTTTGCAATGAGCTATTGGTTGCTTTGTTCCGACAAGATCCTAAAACCTCAATATAACACTGTCCTCAGGAGCCAAAATATCTTACCATGTTACAGGTGAAACCGCATCATATTGAACTTGCTTTGATCACCGGAGTGCGCAGCCCTGCCCCCTCCAGAGCACGGCTTTACTGCATTATATCCAAATTCGCGTTATATCAGGGTAGAGGTGTAGGTAATTTTTATTTGGAAAAAAAATAACAACAATGGCTATATCTGGTATACTTGCAGTCTTTGGGAGTATGAGCAGATGTTACTTCATATGTACTTTATTTCAGCACTCCAGTTTAATAAAAATATTCATAAAACATTCATAAAACACATTTTTCAATAAGCTCCCCCATATATTAAAAATCTTCCCTGAAAATAACAATATATTGACAAACACTGTTGTTGAAATTAGTGTGACTGTTTTTTTGAACTCCATCTAGTTTAATAAAAATATATTTTTCCTGCATTCCCAGAAAGAAATTGGATTCCCACTAATTTAATAAAAGTTTAAGTGTAGCAAATATGATAAAAATATAACCCCTGTATCTCTCATTACCTCAAATATATAACCAAATCACATGGGCCTCCTGGTCCACTTCCATAGCCTGACCAATGGTGTCCATGTTCATAAATCAGCAAACTGAAGTACTTAAAATTGTACCAAAGTCATCAGCACAAGTTTTGTGTAAATAAAGAAATACAATGTATATTAATAAAAAGGAACCATTAAGAAAATTAAATTTTATGAAATTATTTTAAAATTTCAGCTATACATAATCAGGCACAAATCCCTTAGAAAGGATACACTTGCAATACCTAGGGGGAAAAGAACCTTGAGTCTAAGCTGATATGTTTTCTTATTCTTAATTTTGTATTTGTTGCCATCCTGTGGATACAGCATGTCTTTCATTGATCAATATTTACGGTTTCCCTGCTTTGAAATGCAAATGATAAGTACTTCGAAAAAAAAGTTGAAAGGCTGTCTGATTTTTCAGACCTTGCAACATTTGGTGAATTGCTGTTGTGCAACTATGAATAGAAAAACATAGTAAAACACAACTGATATCTCCATGTCAAGGATATAATTAATTAGTCTTCTTACATTCCTCAGATACAGGATATCAGTGTTGCAAAGATATGCCCTGGCCCTGCACCGCTCCTGGAAGTGGCCAGCATGGGGGTGGGGTGGGGCTGGCGCCTCCACTGCGCGCTGCCCTCACTGCATTTTACTTAAATACAGCTTAGAATGTGAATTACTTCCGCATATTTGGTGTAGAGCGGCTCAGCAGATCAACACTGTAATAAACAAGCTCCCATTGGTTCCCCGTTCCTGGCCAATGGGAGCTGCAGGGGGTGATGCCTGCAGGTGAGGGCAGTGCACGGAGCCCTCTGCCTCCTTCTCTCCCCCCTACACCATCACCAGGGGCCACAGGGACGTGATGCTGGCCACTTCTGGGAGCGGTGTAGGGCCAGTGCAGGCAGGGAGCCTGCCTTAGCCCCGCTGCACCACAGGTCTGGCAAACTCGCAGGCCTGATTGAAAGCCCTGACAGGCCAGATCTGGCCACGTGGCGTAGTTTGCCCTCCCCTGGCCTAAGAGTACAATTCAACACCCTAATGACTTGATTTCCTGACCCTTTTTATAAGATTACATCATGGCCTTTATATTTATTTCTGTTTAATTACTGAAACAGTGGCAGGCTCATCATATTTGCAAAGACATAGGAAACATATATAACTCAACTATCTGTTCATGTATTAAGAAAAAAAAAGCCAGTAATAACTAATTTCCTAGCAGTCCTGCAATGAGTAATTCCTATCAGCCATTCACTAGACTAGTATGAAAGGCATGTGGGTGGGTGGGTAATGGATAAGAGAACATGACATTTCTTGCTACAAAAGCAGGCAGGCAGAAAACTTACTTGATCTAGAAATCTGAGGAATCTGCCACATCCTCAAGCGTCTTATCTAAACAAGCTGGCAAGTCCATTGTTGACTTCAGCATCAAGTGTGCAGTAAAGTGCAGACTGTAGTGCGTTGCACTGGCCTGTTGTGTAGAATCCAGCACTCAGCCCTGGCATGAATCCTTCAGTAAAGGTCACAAAGTCTGTTCTTACCCACTGTTTGCTTTTCCACATCAGGGCTGAATTTGGCTCACAGGTGTCTTTATTTATAGAGCCCTACATAAAAATGTTAATTAGATTCATACAATAAAAAGGACTAAAATTCAAGTCTTGGCAGAGATCAAAGAATTAACATATATCTGTTTCCAAAAGTATATATATAAAGGCCCCTGCACCATATGTTGAGTAACTTATCCATATAGGGAGCAATCATTCTCAATTAACAGGTGAGTGAAAATAAAATGGCATTTGGGGGCAACGCTGTACACAGCGTTGGCTAATCTGGTAGCAGAACAAAGTTGGCCAACAACAACGAGAGCAGCCAAGGATGAGATGTTCACATGCAGAAGCCACCTGTAGAGAAACCCATTCCAGAGAGGGCATGCCGGTTCTGTAGCACATACCAAAATCACACCAGCAGTTGGCTTCAATTTAGAAATGAATAAAGACAAAGCACATTTTATGTCAGCACTAGAAAAATGCAGAGTGTAGAGTGAGAACTTCAATTCACATGCCAAGCGTGCTTTAAAAACCGTTATTTTTAAAGTGGAAGTCATGTCAAAATAAGATTTCTCGGAAAAACACAAATATGATATTAATATGAATTAGCAGAAGGAAAAAATGCAACATTCTGTAAAAAAAAAAAAAAAAAAAAAAAAGGCATTTCTTGGCTCTAGAGAATCTCAGACCAGTGTAGCAAGTTGCAAAAGAATTGTATTTAAGTCTAAATCCATCTTGCCTTTGTCAAACATCAATCAAGCACAAAAGGTAATAGTGGGGAGGGGAACTGAGAAATGAACTGAAGATATGTACACTGAATCTGATTCCAGTCCTCATTGTATGAGTGGCCATTACAATAATTCTGTTAATTTCTATAGAAGATTATGATATTTTATTTAAATTAGTTATTTGAAATGAGAAATAACACATATGCACTCTTTGAGGCATACCATGGGGAACTAGCACTGCAGCTCAGACTCCATTAGGCTTCTGTGATAGGCATACCCATTGTGATTCAGGTGACTACAATAAAACCCATCTGAGTACCAAGCTGGGCTACTGTCCAGCTGTTATTCCCCCACTATGGGCTGATCAGGTCTTATTCTCACCCATTTCCTCACTGTCACTTTCCTACCTGCAGATTAAATTCTCCAGCTTCCTGTTGGGGTTGATGAAGTTTCCCATTCTTAGCAAGGGAAACCGCCTGATCAAGAGTTTGACTATCTATGTGGGTCAAAGGAAAAAACCAATGGCATATGCCACAATAAGTGGCCAACTGTACGTTTCTTATAGGTCAACTGTACATCTCTAAGAATAAGCAATGTAATCTGTTATGTACACACATCAATTATCATTAGTAAACTTTCTCCATGTGAACACTAACATAGATTAAATCTTTCATGTTCTCAGTACTCAAAAGACATAGGCATGTAGGTGGGATGTGTGAACAGTGGAAGTAGGAATGCAAGGAGGTCTCCAACCAACCTGTAGACCTTTTACAGAGCTAGCTCTTCTTATCTTTCAACTGGGCAGAGAGAGTCTAATTCAAATTTATACCACTCTGCAGTTTGGAGGGCCAATTAGCAGATCCAATCAGGTGTCTAATCATAGCCTAGACTTAATGAATGCCAAGCTATGACTGATTCCCCCATGTGGCTTCCCAAAGGGTCCTTCTGCCTAACGGGCAGGAACCTCCCCACATATTTACACTGAGGGAAACTGTAGCCCCAACATTTGAAGATAAATTCTTCTGAAATAGGAGTAGATTAAAATGCAGTAAGGAAGTTTTAGTGTGCAGCAACAGGGTTCACAGATACACTTATTATGTGGCAGGCTAGTGCGAGGTAGATTTACACCCCAGTTTTCCATGAACTAAGTGTTCATGTAGACAAGTCCTATAATGCATCATTGCACACAAACATGCAGATTTCTACTCTGTAATTTCTACATAAATTATATATGTAGAACACAGATCATTCATTCACTAGCTTTTCCTAAACATTACAAGAAAACCAGATTTCATAGCCATCATTTCTCATCTGACACTATTCCAATGAAAGTTACATACGCACACCATTATAAGAGCACAAAGAATTAAGTAAAATGTAAATTATGAAAGCCACATCAAATCCATATTAATCATGAATATACACTAATATATAACTAATAAGGCGGGAGATCAGGGATGCATTTTGCTCAGGATGAAAGGCAGTCATGACTTAGAAGAGGAACTGATCACAATGTAGATGGAATGATGAATGACATAACTGCGTATTTCCTTGCTTTTCATGGTTTGCATTGCTGGAATACGCAATCCATGAACCTTAAATTTAAATTATTCTATGGAAATTATATTAAATTCCATTACCTAACAACGGACTTGATCTGTAGCTTCTGCAACTCCCACTGAGTAATAATAGGTATTATGAGTGCCCAGCACCTCTGAGGATTATCTATTTGCAATAAACAGAGTAGTATATTTTACTTTAAGGCCTTGTAGTGGGGCAGACTGCCCCACTTCCTGGGAGGATGGGCTGTGGCAGGCCAGGGACCCTGTGCAGCCAATCAGAAAAGGGCTTATGGGGAGCCAATCAGGGCCCAGATTGGAGGGAACCAATGAGGGCCAGGCTCACCCATATATAAAGGTTGCCCAGAGCAGGAGTGGTCAGTCTGTCCCAGGCCTTTAACAGGGGAAGGTCAGTCTCCAAGGGGGAGCCTAGCACTGCGAACAGCGCAGTGCTGGGCAGGCTCAAGGAGGCTAGAAGGCTCTAGCCCATAGCTGCCAGGCTGCAGGCCCTGAAGGGAAGGGCCTAGTGGGTGCAAGGGGCTGTAGGGGAAGCGGCCCAGGGGAACAGACAGAGGAGGGGAAAGAAAGGACAGTGAGGCTGACGCCAGAGGGTCCCTGGGCCTGGACCCACAGTAGAGGGCGGGCCTGGGTCCCCCCCCTTCCTCTTTGCAGTACATCCAGCCATTGGCCGTAGGGAGCGGCCATTATAGACTATGCCCGATCCCTTATAAGAGGGATAAGCATTGGGGTGTGTGGTTGCACACAGAGGCTGGAGTGGAGGACTGCTGATCACCAATCCCCAGAAGGGGGTCCAGATGGACTAAGGGACACTGCTGGAGGGCAGTGGCCTCGAAGAGGACGCCGCCGAGCAGGGAGTAACGTGGGTCCGGCGACAGCAATGGAGAGCAGAGGGCAGAACAATGGATGGGACACCACCAGGAGGGGGCGCTCCACTGGAATCGAGCTAATTCCCGAAATAGCCAGCAGGAGGTGCTGCGGGTGGTGAGTCCCAACCCATTTACAGGCCTTGACCTAGCAGTGTACACACGATTGTGCTTAACTTTAAATACATGCTTAAGTCTCTGCTGGACTGCAGCCAAATATCTGCTACTGATAGGAGAATACAATAGATCTAATATGCCTTTCCCATGTCTAACTTCCATGACTTACAGTTTAACTATCAAAACCGATATTGGTTAATTATATTCTGTATATTTTAATAAAATTATGGATTTTCATAAAACCCCTATAAATTTGATATAACAGGCATTAATATTTTGGAAACAATGACTGAGGAAAAGCACATAGGCAATGTGTAAATGACAAATCTAGCATATTAAACACCTGTTATAAAAAGGCAAAGAATAATAAATTTTACTAGGAATGATGAACTGGGTCACTACAGAAATTCCAATTCTTCTTGCATCAGTGGTTGATTCTCTGCTGTAAGTGGGAAAAATTCAGCCTGCGTCCTCACGTAGAGCAGCGCAACTGCACCGCTTTAGTGAACATGCTACTACGCCAACGGGAGAGCTTCTCCCATTGGCACAGTTAATCCACCTCCCTGAGAGGCAATAGGTATGTTGATGGGGGAAGCTCTCCCATCAACATAGTGCTGTCTACACAAGGGGTTAGGTCGGTATAACTACGTTGTTCAAGGTTATGGATACTGCATTAGTTTAAAACAGCCAATTGCATAAGAAAATAATTTATAATCTGCCATAAAACGATTTATCATACTGTAAAATAATGCTGCATTCTCTAAATCCACGTTTTGAATAGGAGCATCCCCCTCAACTTCATAAAATAGAGCTGAAGGATTTTTCTATGCAGGAAAAAAATTACAGCTTATTAAAAGTTGCAAAGCACCTTATAGACTAACACACGTTTTGGAGCATGAGCTTTCGTGGATGAATACCCACTTTGTTGGATGCATGTAGTGGAAATTTCCAGGGGCAGGTATATATATGCAAGCAAGAAGCAAGCTAGAGATAACAAGGTTAGTTCAATAAGGGAGGATGAGGCCCTGTTCAAGCAGTTGAGGTGTGAAAACCAAGGGAGGAGAAACTGGTTTAGTAGTTGGCAAGCCATTCACAGTCTGTTTAATCCTGAGCTGATGGTGTCAAATTTGCAGATGATCTGAAGCTCAGCAGTTTTTCTTTGAAGTCTGGTCCTGAAGTTTTTTTGCTGCAGGATGGCCACCTTAAGATCTGCTATAGTGTGGCCAGGGAGGTTGAAGTGTTCTCCTACAGGTTTTTGTATATTGCCATTCCTAATATCTAATTTGTGTCCATTTATCCTTTTCTGTAGAGACTGTCCAGTTTGGCTGATGTACATAGCAGAGGGGCATTGCTGGCATATGATAGCATATATTACATTGGTGGACGTGCAGGTGAATGAACCGGTGATGGTGTGGCTGATCTGGTTAGGTCCTGTGATGGTGTCGCTGGTATAGATATGTGAGCAGAGTTGGAATCGAGGTTTGTTGCATGGATTGGTTCCTGAGCTAGAGTTACTAAGGTGTGGTGTGCAGTTACTGGTGAGAATATGCTTCAGGTTGGCAGGCTGTCTGTGGGCGAGGACTGGCCTGCCACCCAAGGCCTGTGAAAGTGCGGGATCATTGTCCAGGATGGGTTGTAGATCCCTGATGATGCATTGGAGGGGTTTTAGCTGAGGCCTGTATGTGATGGCCAGCGGAGTCCTGTTTGTTTTTTTTCTTGGGTTTGTCTTGCAGTAGGAGGCTCTGGGTACACATCTGGCTCTGTTGATCTGTTTCCTTATTTCCTCGTGTGGGTATTGTAGTTTTGAGAATGCTTGGTGGAGATTTTGTAGGTGTTGGGTCTCTGTCTGAGGGGTTAGAGCAGATGCCGTTGTATCTCAGTGCTTGGCTGTAGACAATGGATCGTGAGGTGTGCCTGGGATGGAAGCTGGAGGCATGAAGGTAGGCATAGTGGTCACTAGGTTTTCGGTATAGGGTGGTGGTAATGTGACCATCACTTATTTGCACCGTGGTGTCTAGGAAGTGCACCTCCCGTGTAGATGGTGGGGTGGAAGCTGTTGAAATCGTGGTGGAATTTTTCCAGAGTCTCCTTCCCATGGGTCCAGATGATGTCATCAATGTAGCATAGGTAGAGAAGGGGCGTGAGTGGACGAGAGCTGAGGAAGCGTTGTCCCAGGTCAGCCATAAAAATATTGGCATATTGTGGGGCCATGCGGGTGCCCATAGCGGTGCCACTGATCTGGAGATATATATTGTCGTCAAATTTGAAACAGTTGTGTGTGAGGATAAAGGCACAGAGCTCAGCAACCAGTTGTGCTGTGGCATCATCAGGGATACTGTTCCTGACCGCTTGTATTCCATCTGTGTGTGGGATGTTTGTGTTGAGAGCCTCTACATCCATGGTGGCTAGGATGGTGTTTTCTGGAAGGTCACCAATGCATTGTAGTTTCCTCAGGAAATCAATGGTCTCACAGAGCTAGCTGGGAGTGCTGGTGGCATAGGGTCTGAGTAGAGAGTCCACATATCCAGACAGTCCTTTAGTGAGAGTGCCAATGCTCGAGATGATGGGGCGTCCAGGATTTCCGGGTTGGTGGATCTTGAGTAGTAGATAAAATAACCCTGGTCAGGGCTCTAAGGGTATGTTGATTTGTTCCGGTGTTAGTGTAGGGAGTGTCCTCAGTAGATGGTGCAGTTTCTTAGTGTATTCCTCAGTGGGATCTGAGGGAAGTGGCCTGTAGAATTTGGTATTGGAGAGTTGTCCGGCGGCCTCCTTTTGGTAGTCAGAGCTGTTCATGATGACAACAGCACCTCCTTTATCAGCCTCTTTGATTATAATGTCAGGGTGGCTTCTGAGGCTGTGGATGGCATTGTGTTCTGCACGACTTAGGTTATGAGGCAAGCGATGTTGTTTTTCCACAATTTCTGCCTGTGCATGTCAGCGGAAGCATTCAACGTATAGGTCCAGACTGCCATTTTGACCCTCAGGAGGAGTCCATGTGGCGTTCTTCTTCTTGTGCTGTTGGTGGGAGGGTAACTGTATCAGTGGGCTGCTCAGTATTGTACTGAAAGTATTCTTTGAGTTGGAAATGGCGAAAGTAGGCTTCCAGATCACCGCAGAACTGTATCGTGTTGGTGGGGGTGGCAGGGCAGAAAGAGTCCCCGAGATAGGACAGACTTTTCTTCTGGGCTGTGTGTGTGGTTGGATGGATTGACGATATTGCTGGGTGGGTTAGGGGTACCACAGTTTTGGACCCATGTGGCAGGTAGGAGTTTAGACAGCTTACAGTCCTTTTTCCTTTGTAGAGAGGTCAAGTGAGTAATGTAGATCTCCTGTCTTATTTTAGTGAAGTCTGTTTGTATCGAAGTGTGATTATTAATGAGCCTCCAGGGTTGGAGAGCTCTTTTTTGGATGTTTTCCTGTTTGCTGTATAGGATGCTGATCAGGTGGTTCCTCAGTTTCTTTGATAGTGTATGGCATAATCTCTCACTGTGGTCTCTGTAGTATGTAGATAGCAGTGGATTTTTAACTTTAGTCCACTTGGTATGATGTCCATCTGTTTGCATTTGGAAAGGAAGATATCTGTCTGTATTTGTGCAAGTTTCTTCATGATGATGGATTTCCACTCCATACAGCTAAGTTGTTTCATTTGGGGTAAATATTAGCAAATTTGTGTACTGCTTAAAAATAAATATAAATTACTTGTCTGAAACTCAATAAAATCATTTTCAATATCTATCTTGCAAATAGGAGTCTTACGAACTGAAATTAGTTGGAGCTGGGATTGTTCAGCACCTTTGGAAAACCAAGTTACTTCTAATTAGGTGCCTAGTTTAGAAATCTAGATTTGAAAATTTTAGGCATAGTTTCAGAAGTAACTCTTCTGAGTTTTTGCCTGGGCATGGTGTTTTAAAACTCCTGTGTATTGAATAAAATGTAAATACCACCCAGGGAAAACCATTGTTTATGTACCAGCACCTATGACAATGGTTAACAAAGTCAAAGCTGCTATTTTTAAAATGTGGTATTGGGATGGCAGAGTTACAAAATGAACAACCTATATATTTAGAATCTTGTAGCATTTCCTATTAGATTATTACCAAAATCAGGAAAGCCAAACATGGTGGTCAAAAAACAATGTCACTTTAAATTCTCAGTAGCTAAATTGTTAAATATTAAAGGAATCAAAGTAAAATGTTACAATTCTGAAATGTATCTAGTCAAAGACTCTTTCTAATCCCGAATGTTGGTAATATTGAAATTTCCTTTTCCAAGATAACTATTTGAGTAGTTTAATTCCAACAAACAACACGTATCAATTTGCCCTTGTGATGGTATGTGACAGGTAATTCAGTTCTTTAATTTGCTGGATCTCTCTTAATTATGACTTCATTTTGCTAAGGTTTTTTATCTACAGCTTTCTTTCTTTTAATGTTTAGAGAGCTTTAGTATTTACCTTTTTAATCCAGTCTAATTGGAAAATATAAAAGATGTTCCAAGGTCATAAAAAGAAAGGAAAGGAATGTCTTATATCAGATATTTGGGGGGGGGAGGTATTTGACATTTTGTTCTTGTAATAAAGACTGAAATTAAACATGATATAAAATATTCAGGTATAGAATAACCTATGATACTTTTGTATCATACTTTACAAATCCTTTACAAAACATTTGCTTGAAGCATTTTAAACCCCTCCCATCACTGTAACTTTTCTTACTGTTAGAGCTACTTAACAATGTATGAAGAGTTAAAGTATGGGACACTTTTTGCATTGCACTATTTGCTATGTGAAGACTCCATGGTCTTACTGATATGTAAATGAGCATACTAGACACAACAAACTGAGAATATTAGCAAATAAAGACCATTTGGCTCTCTGAGGGCACCATCCTCTGTTCTTACTATACCTCTTTATATTCCCTTCTCTGGAAATATGACAGGGTGTGTCTAATCTATTTCTACTAAATTGCTTTTTGTTACTTTGAGAAGAAAAAAGTTTATTGGAATAAACTTTGTTCCTTTGCCTATGTATTACTAAATGGTAGATACTTTATGTACCTTTGTAATATATTATGCAGATCACTGTCCCTTTTTCATGCACTGTATATTTAGTAGTAGTAATGGTGACTTACTGCAATGCTGTAATTAGGGGCTATAAAGGTTCATCTGAGTGACACTGAAATTTAGGCTATGATTCTCCACCAGCAGTATAGAATTCCACAAGGAATAACTTTGTAGAAGTATTTTTAACTGAGGAAATCACTAGTTTCCAATGAAGACAGGTTGGTACTACATGAAAGTTCAAATTCCCAGGGAGACTAAAGGACTGTTTCTTTTTATATGCATCTCTGAACCTCCTTCACTGATGAGTAGGTTTTTGGGAACTCAAAATGTTCTTGCAGACACTCCTCTCAAAGATTAAAAGTTCTCCATTGGGGGTTTCTCCTAGCATGATTCTATTTTAAAGGGAAATTTGGGGTTGTGAACATGTTCATGGAGAGCTAATATTTGAGGAACAACCACTTTAATCTTAAAGAAGGTGTTCTTTCTAAAAGGGATAGTCCTTCACAATGTAAACCATCTGAAGGGAATACCAGCAATGTGGTATATTTGAAAAAGCTCCCTTCAAAAAATAAAACTGAAAGCATAAGACTAATTGTGAACCAGGGTGAGTATAACTTTCACATTAGCAGTGGTACAAAAATGAATCACTGAGGGAGTCTTTTGCCAGTGGGTACATTAATCTTCACTGAAGATTCTATGTTCTAGCATTAGTTATTATGTTAGCTACTGAGTTAATAAAATATAAGACTGTTATTAAGATACTGACCACTTGCTTTTGTTATGAATTTATATATCTTTATATTCTGCATATTAGCTTTTTGCTTTATTCCTTTATTGGCATTAAACAAATGCTCACATAAAGAGTGTTAAGTACAAATAATATCTTGTGTAATTTTTTTTCCTCATTGACAAAGCAATATATTTTAGGTTTTTATCCCATATCCTCACTCTTCCATTAAATTCGGTCTTAAATTTTGATATCTAGTAAGAAGATATCTAAAAGATTCAACATTCTTTGATTCACTCTTATCCATATTAACATTGAATAGAACTGAATTAGCAGAAATCTTTTGTACCCTTTTTTATTACTGCATTTTAAAAGAAGACCTTTGAAATGCAGTCCTTTGTTATAAGAGCTATTCACTACCTAGGTGTAATGCCTTTATACATTGTTACAGGTTTGGCCAAGCTCTGAAAAAGTGCCTACTGATTTTTGGATGCTTCCATTTTAGGACATCCAAATTGAGATGCCATTAAGAAACCTTATTTTCAGAAAGTGCTAAGAACCAGTCCTCTGAAAACCAGGTCCCTTTAAAGTCTCAGGGTACTTCCAGACTACCCGCCGTATTGGTGGGTAGTGATCGATTTATCGGGGATTGATATATCGCGTCTCATCTAGAAGCGATATATCAATCCCCGAACGTGCTCCCCGTTGACTCCAGAACTCCACCGGAGCGAGCGGCAGTAGCGGAGTCGGCAGGGGAGCCGCGGACGTCAATCCTACGCGGTGAGGACGGGAGGTAAGTCAGAATAAGATACTTCGACTTCAGCTACAGTATTCCCATAGCTGAAGTTGCATATCTTACATCGACACCACCCCCCACCCCCCCAGTGTAGACTAGGCCTCAGGTTGGGCTCCCAGAACAGAGCCCTCCAAATTGCCAGCCACTAATCGAAAATCTTGGCCAGTGTTTATATGTTTACTCCTAAAATGTGCATGTGTGTTTTTGTGCACTCCAGTGAATGCAAATAAGTTCTCTTGTGGTTAGAAATACAGCATTTTCCCCCTCAATACTTCAGTGCTTGCTCTTTGAGTAGAGAATGAATTTTTTAATTTTGAGTTAAACATTTTTAAATGAGTCTTTAGCACCATGTATCAGGCAACTTTTAGTTCTGAATGATCTTAATGGAATAAACAGACTGTTCATATTTTCCTTGCAGTTAAAATTCATTAAAATCTTTTAGGACATATTTGAAGAAATTAGTCCAGGATTAAAAGCTTTTTTGCTATTATTCATAACTGAAACATTATTATTTACCTTGTGACATATCAGGGTCCAATCCAGATGGCGGGGGGAAGGGGGAGGCTGAATCACCCCTGCTCTGCAACATCTTAGGCCACGGCTACACTGGCACTTTACAGCGCTGCAACTTTCGCGCTCAGGGGTGTGAAAAAACACCCCCCTGAGCGCTGCAAGATACAGCGCTGTAAAGCCTCAGTGTAATCAGTGCTGCAGCGCTGGAAGCACAGCTCCCAGCGCTACAAGCTACACCCGTAAGGGATGTGGTTTATGTGCAGCGCTGGGAGAGCTCTCTCCCAGCGCTGGCGCTCCGACTACACTCACACTTCGCAGCGCTGCCACAGCAGCGCTTTGAAATTTCAAGTGTAGCCATACCCTTACTGTTGTAGCTCCCCACCTGTCCCGTTCACAAACAGCTTGCCAGCAATCAGGTCACTCCCATATGGGTCTGTGTTTACTTGCAGCCTGCCCATCACACGGTGCCTCTCACCAGCCTTGGGTTGTACTGCAGGGTAACCCTAACACACACACAACTCCAGATTTTCCTCCAAAACCTGTCTTGTACTGCCCAGCCCTCTCTAGGACAATACAAATATATTAAGTCCATTATTCCCTTAAACAGACTTACCCCGACACTTTTACTTAAACATTGGTTAGATAAAACATTAAAACAAGTTTATTAGCAACAAAGATATTGAGAATAAGTAACAAGGCATAAAAGTCAGATGTATTTACAAGAAAAATAAAGAGAAAACATTAAATTAGGCACTAGAAAGCAAACTATATTAGACTCAAAGCAAAGTTCCTCACCACATGCTTCTAGCAGCATTAATGACCAAACTCTTCAGATCAGGCCCCTGTCCCAGAGTTCAACAGGTTTCCATTGTCTTCTCAGACAGGGACAATGAGATATGCAGGAAGAGAGGGGGTGGGAGTGTTGGGGTGCTTTTATAGTTTTTTTGGGGTTTTTTTAGCCCGTTTGAAAAGCATTTCCAGCTGAGAACCAGGAGACAAGGTTCTCTGCTGGAAGAAGTAGACTCCATGCTGTAACTTTGCTAAGATGCAGATCTTTGTTCCAGCCCCCTTCCTTATCAAAGAATGGCCACTTAGTAGATAATGGCCCATTATCTTTGTTGACACCTGACTGGACTGTCAGATTGCCCTTTGTCTTTGAGAAACTTCGAGAATTTTAACCACTTCCCAGACTTACCTGGGAAGCATAATTCAGTCATGATTTCACCTCATGTTCATAACTTTACATATAACATTGCTATATGCACTTTACCATTACCAGTGATCAGCAAGTTATGAGTTTTCAGATACCTCACACAGCATACTTTATACAAAGATTATTACAATAGCATGTAGAGTATGAACACAGTATTCTGTTTCATACGCCCTGCTGAAGAAAATATTTCTTCAGGTAATTCCACAAAGAACTGCCCACTTTCTGGATGCTATCTCATTGTTCTCAATGTGAGTAAGGTTAGAGGTTTCTTGCAGGAAGATGCCCCTTTTCAAAAATGGCCACTGTTCCAGATGGGAATGAAGCCAAACTGCTATCAGGAAAGAGAGGCCACCATTAACCATAACTTAATATTTTATATAAAAAACCACATGATTTCCTTTCTACAAGTGCAAAACGGTCAGAAATTTATAACAGCTGGTACCAGCTCTCTCTCTCTCTTCCCATTTTATGAAAATACTTCTAACTCTCCTGCAATATTATTTGAATACAGAATGATGTCAATTTGTCCTTCACTGTCTGATTAAGAACAAATTACTTACGAATCTTTTAAGTGTCAGATAAATGAAATCAGACACATTGCAATAACCCCTAAGAGCATAATACTTAAGTAGTAGTTATAATTTTATCATTCTGCCAACATCAAATAATAATAATTAAACTAAAAGTTATCTTCAGTTTCAGCCTTAGGATAATTTGGTCATAAAGATTGTGCAATCTACAGTCAAAGAATTATTTTATTGCTGCAATAAATGATACTCCAACCCAGGACAAAAAACTTAGACTGTTTTCAAAATTCCAATTTTCTACATATTTATCTACTAGTCAAACAACTATAATCACTTCCCATAAATATCCTTAAAGTGACTATTAATTAATTCCTTTTTGTTATTCCTTCTTTCTAAATACAAGAAACTGATTTTATTAACTACGAACCAGTACAATCCAGTCCTTTTCAATTCAAAACATTTTGGGCAATGCATATTCACACCAGAATGCACAATAAACCTTCCTGTGTCAGATATATACAATATAATCTATATTGATCAAAAATGATTTTTCATACACAAAGCAGGGCACAAACATTTCAGATCAGCACCAAGGAGGCCAGTCAGTATGTCTATAGGTTCTTCTCTGTGCTACTGAAATACATTTACATGCAGATAAAATGGCCTTTGAACTATTTCTTTAATGTATTCGGCATCAACATGCTTCCTGCTCAACAAGAACCAATTAATACATTTGGATACCATCTATGTGTTTAATATATTTTCTGTACAAAATTAAAGGAAATTCTCACTAATCATTTGTATTTTATTTTTTCATTTGTCTCTTACAATTTGTACAGTCCAGACTACAGAATGGTGTTGCACAGTTTTAATATTTGAAACCCTACTGTGACAGGTCACAGGATGCCCCAAATCAACTCTTTGGGGTTTCAGATATATTTCAGGAGTTCTGGTTTAATCAGAGTATCAAAAGGTTGGGAAAAACCTCTGGCTGCTGCATCCTTCCATTTATCCTCATATCCAGAGAAGTCTAACATTAAAATATACCAACTAGCAAACAGAGCTGTGCTTATGTTTCCTCAAACCTCCCAAACCTGGCTTCTGATCAGCAAATCCTCTCTCCCCCCACCCCCCTCCCCTTTGGGAATGACACAGCCCTATAAGGTGCTGAGGCTAGCTATTATCAGCCTCAACTCATTAAGTCCCAGCTGGGACTGCCTCCCTAAGGTGACTAAATGAATCTTTTTGGGGAATTAAAACCACAGACTTCCATCTGGCTCAATGGATCCTCTTTATACAGCCACTACTGAGGCAGGTGCAGCAAGATTAGGAGGTCCTGTATGGGGATACCAAAAGATGTGACACCATCATACTTCCTCTAAGGGCACACATAGTAATCACAGGCCATATTTAATGAACAGATGCACATGTAGGGTGAAATCCTAGTCCTAATGAGGACAATGAGAGTTTTGTCTTTGACTTCAATGGGTCCTGGATCTCATCTCCAGTACCTAAAATTGATGTTCCTCATTTTAGATAAGGTCTGTCTCCAGGTGTGTATAGTAACTGGAGATGTTAGCTTCAGTTCTAAATTCTAAAGTTCATGCTTCATAAGCATCAGCATGAGGTACTTCTCTAGTAGTTTGCAAGGAAACCACACTGTTCCTGCCTCCAACAACCTGCAAAAAGTGAGTGCATGAGCAGATTTGTCCATACATAGTCTTATACACTGGTCCAAACAGGAGACCTCCTGCATGTTCATTCAAAATCAACACTCAAGTACACAGCTATCTGAAGCTTTCCTCTTGGCTGTCTACACTGGGAAAATGTATTGTGTTATAAAACATGGCTATTAGTTTAGGAGATTAACCACAACATATGTTTTTAAATATGACTGTCTAAAGTTGTGTTTAAAATCATATTAGTCAAAACATTTTCTAACACAGTGCATTTTCTAAGGGTAGACAGAGCCTATAAGTAATGGCAAGATTTTTTTGGATATTTTCCATAAAACTACACAAAAACATTTCACAAAAATGAGACTGTAGTATAAATGAAATATCTGCAACAAAGCCTCATGAATTCAGCCACTGCCGAGATTAGAATCAATTTCATAGGGATCTTACATGAACACAATTAAACATCTCTAAAGTTTGTATCTTAATTGCTAACAAAAGCAAACAATTTAAAAATCTCCCTACTCATAGGAGAAGGATTCTTTATTTATTTAAAAAAGAAAATGGCATAAGGTGGGTAAAATCTCCAGATAAACTTCCAAAACAATAAAATTATCAAAAACTGAAAAACTACAAGGGAGTTGGCCACAGGGAAAAGAAAGCAGGATTTATTGTGGGATGGGAAAGACTTCTAGAGAGAAAAACAAGTATAACTGTTCTCAGTGGCATTTAGTCAAGCACACTCATCCTCACTGCTGTAAGAGACTGTCAGAATAGTACTGTTGTCAAGAATGGTTCTAGCTTTGAAAGCACTTCTTGACAATGGCTGGCAGTTCTCTATGGAGCACATATGAGTTGTTATACAGATGCCCGCTAATGCTCATTATTTGTATTGTGGATTCTTGGTTCCTCGGACAGCTGGTGTTTGCCTTGAACTTGACTTTTTAAAGAACACTTTATACTATTGATTGCATGCTGTTTTCCATGGGTTGCTGTATCTATTCTTTCATTTTCCTGATATATATAATTACAGAGCATTTGCCATCACATACTTTAGATGCTATATGCAACATTCCAGATTGTAGAAACGTAATACATCATTTATTGGTGTTTCAGATATCATTATGATTAAAATAATATTATGATTAAACATAAGACATCCATGATACATCCATTTATCCATTGTTCTGTGTGTCTTTGGTAATCTGCCTCAATCACAGCAGCTGTGGATAAAGTTTTTTGGGGGAGTGTTTATTTACTTTATATTGAAAAGTACTCTTGAACATTACATAAACTAATGACTGATAAACTCCAGCAGTTTGTACCACCATGAAGAAAATTTAGCCCACCTATGAAATTAGCCCCTCAACCGATAATTCAATTCACTTTATTTTATCACTATTCAATAAAAGACCCAAATTATGCTTCAAAATTTATAACTAAAATAACTGTGAACCTAAAAACCTCTCAATGTCAAGTGGTAAAGGACTCATTGTTCTGTAACAGTAACTCCTGGCAGGCCTGACAAACTCACTACATTCAACATATTGTTTTTGCAATGTTTATCTAAAGAAAGTGAAGTGACGTATCTAAAAAAGGTTATGTGATACCGATTCTAATAATCATTGTGAGATGTACATACAGATTATATTTAAGGAGTTTTGTTAGCGTACTGTTTTGCATATCGAGTCAACCAGGGCCGCAAAGGCAACTTGGATCCAGCACAAACAGAAAGGAATCACAGGTCATCCTATAACTCTTCACTGAAGAAAGCCTTTGAATAGCAGGGGATGTTCATGAATGCTTGGATCCTTGTAGACTGAAAACCAGCTAGCTCTAGAAAAGACTAAATCCTTGGGGGGCAAATCTACTGTATTACTGTAGACCCAGGTTTCATTTTACATTTTTGTTTTAAAAGTAACCATTTCTGTTTCCATTACCCTTATTCACTCTCTCTTAAATCTTAGCCTTTGATAATAAATGTACGATTGCTTTCACTATAATTGTATCTCAGTGTTGTGATATTATAAAGGACCTGAACCTGAGTTCTACCAGTCAAGCTGTCTGTATACTGGTCCCTTGGGGACAGTAAACCTGGTAATTTCTCTGAGCATCAAGTGACAGGGGCCGGATACTACAGGTGGACTCTGCGGTAACCTCTAAGGGTACATCTACACTACAGGATTATTCCGATTTTACATAAACCGGTTTTGTAAAACAGACTGTATAAAGTCGAGTGCACACGGCCACACAAAGCACAATAATTCGGTGGTGTGCGTCCATGTACCGAGGCTAGTGTCAATTTCTGGAGCGTTGCATTGTGGGTAGCTATCCCGTAGCTATCCCATAGTTCCCACAGTCTCCTCCGCCCATTGGAATTCTGGGTTGAGATCCCAATGCATGATAGTGCAAAAACAGTTTCGCGGGTGATTCTGGGTAAATGTCATCACTCCTTCCTTCCTCCATGAAAGCAACGGCAGACAATCATTTCGCACCTTTTTTCTCTGGATTGCCTTGGCAGACGCCATAGCATGGCAACCATGGAGCCCGTTTTGCCTTTTGTCACTGTCACCGTATGTGTACTGGATGCCACTGACTGAGGCGGTACTGCAGCACTACACAGCAGCATTTATTTCCCATTGCAAGGTAGCAGAGACGGTTACCAGTCGTTCTGTACTGTCTGCTGTGTCATTGTAAATTGGCGATGAGATGACTGTTATCAGTCATTCTGTACCGTCTGCTGCTGTCATGGGTGCTCCTGGCTGACCTTCACTGAAGTCAGCCGGGGGCGCAAAGACAAAAATGGGAACGACTCCCTGGGTCATTCCCTCCTTTATGTTGTATCTAAAAATAGTCAGTCCTGCCTAGAATACGAGGAAAGTGTATTAGAGAACCAGTGTACCAGAGAGCACAGCCGCTCCATGTCAGATCCCGCAGAAATGATGAGCTGAATGCCATTCTAGGGGGTGCCCCTGCAACAACCCCACCCGTTGCTTCCCTCCTCCCCCAACCCTCCTGGGCTACCGTTGTAGGGTCCCCCCATTTGTGTGATAAAGTAATAAAGAATGCAGGAATAAGAAACACTGACTTTTTAGTGAGATAAAATGAGGGGGAGGCAGCCTCCAGCTGCTATGATAGTCCAGGCAGGACATTAAACAGGGGAGGGGGGGGTAGAGAGGAGCCCAGCATCCCACTGCTATGTTAGTCCAGGCAGTACAGAATCTTTTCTTTAGACATGAAAGGTGGGGGCTGATGGAGCTCAGCCCCCAGTTGCTATGATGAGGACAGTTACCAGCCGTTCTGTACCATCTGCCAGGAATAACCGGGAGTCATTCCTATTTTTACCCAGGCGTCCCCAGCCAACCTCACCTGAGGCCAGCCAGGAGCACTTACGGGATGATGACAAGGATGGCTACGAGTCCTTCTGCACTGTACCGTCTGCCACCGAGGAAAGGAGGGGAGAGGATGCTGCTGTTCAGTGCCGCAGCACCGCATCTACCAGCAGCATGCAGTAGACATAGGGTGACACTGAAAAAAGTCAAGAAACGATTTTTTTTCCTTTTCTTTCATGGGGGGGGGGAGGGAGGGGCAAATTGACAAGATATATCCTGAACCACCCCGGACAATATGTTTGACCCTACAGGCATTGGGAGCTCAGCCAAGAATGCAAATGCTTTTCGGAGACTGCGGGGACTGTGGGATAGCTGGAGTCCTCAGTCCCCCCTCCCTTCCTCCATGAGCGTCCATTTGATTCTTTGGTTTTCCGTTACGCTTGTCACACAGCACTGTGCTGTGGACTCTGTATCATAGCCTGGAGATTTTTTTCAAATGCTTTGGCATTTCATCTTCTGTAACGGAGCTCTGATAGAACAGATTTGTCTCCCTGTACAGTGATCAGATCCAGTATCTCCCGTATGGTCCATGCTGGAGCTCTTTTTGGATTTGGGACTGCATTGTCACCCGTGCTGATCAGAGCTCCACGCTGGGCAAACAGGAAATGCAATTCAAAAGTTCACGGGGCTTTTCCTGTCTACCTGGCCAGTGCATCAGAGTTCAGATTGCTTTCCAGAGTGGTCACAGTGGTGCACTGTGGGATACCGCCCGGAGGCCAATACCGTCGATTTGCGGCCACACTAACCTAATCTGACATGGCAATACTGATTTCAGAGCTACTCCTCTCGTCGGGGAGGAGTACAGAAACCGGTTTTAAAAGCCCTTTATATCGATATAAAGGGCCTTGTTGTGTGGATGGGTACAGGATTAAATCGGTTTAATGCTACTAAAATTAGTTTAAACGCGTAGTGTAGACCAGGCCTGAGGCAAATGAATGGCTGGCAGATTTCCTGAGGAAATTGTCTGAGTGGCTAACAGACTTGACTTGATGGATGTTCCCTGACACCACCGCCATAAGCAAATATTCCTCTTGCTGGATGCGGGGGATAACGAGGTGACTCACAGTTGTGGGCAGCCCCAGAAAGCATCACAATGACCAATAAGTTCATTTACTGATACCAGTATCTTCTCTATCCTTTAGCAAGAAACAAGGAAGAAAATGTATCCACTCATACCACAAATTTAGGAGGTAAAAAGCAGCATAGCGATTTACTTCAAGAGGGAATAGCAATATATTAGCATCACAAACTAGCTTTCTCTTCAAAACAAATTATATGCATATATTACATAGTCAAAGTCACACTACCATAAAGCAGCTTATTTAGGAAAGAATATTCAAAATAGCAATTGACATGCATTTGACTAAAGTTTTAAAGTAATAAACCAACTATTAGTGTGAACTGAATTAACTTTAAGTAAGGTTATTTCTTCCTGGTTGTCTGCTGATAGGTTTATGTGCTTTTTTATTGTCTTGAACCAAGAACTAAACTGGAAACTGGGCTTCAGACTGGAGCATAATCAGTGGCTGCCAAAACCAGAAGAGCTGGGATATGATAATCAGTAAAACTCATGTAAGTGATGATCTTATTTCATAAATGAAAATTTAACAAAATAGTAGTTAAAACTGTTTTCAAGGCTATTTTTGATCTACAGCCCATTGAGGTTCATGGAAAGACTCACTGACTTCAAATCGACTTTAAATTAGGCTTTTTTTTCAGCATGATAACACACATGCCACCCATTTCTCCACTCTATGTTACAAATTAGAGATGGGCCAAATCTGGAACCCCAAATCGGAATCCCTAAGAAGCTCAGAAGATAAGCAGTGCAGATTTGAATCACCAGATCTGAACTCACCCCTACAACTTCAGTTCCAGGTGTGATATTACACTAATCTGGATGTAAATATTGCTCTCTTGGCCCATCCATAAATCACAAAACAGCACTACATAATACCATGGCAACACTTTACAGATAATGAATATAGGCCTTTCTAAATATAGTAGTAATAGATTTTAGTAGTGAAAAGGTGGTGCAGCATTAGGAATGTGTGAAATTACTTCAAGACGTGCCTGAGCAATTTATCCTATGCCTCTAAAATTTATCAGACATATCACCTACACACACGTACACATACCATTATTTCATATATAAAACATATCAGAAACCATCCTACACATTGTATTTTAAAGTTTAAGAAATAGCCGAAGTGTTCACAGCAACATTATTATTCATACAGACCAATATTTTGTCAGGAACTTTCAGAATATAGTTTTAAATGGTAAACACTTATCACAGCCTACTTTTCTGCTGTGTCCCAGCATCAGTGATTTTCGGTTTAAATAACTGGACAAAGAAAAAAATCTGACCAGATATGAGTGAATTAGCAAACAGATGACTAATTATGTGTATTGAATGATGGGACTGGAAGGGACCTCAAGAATCCAGTCCCCTGCACTCATGGCAGGACTAAGTTTTATCTATACCATCTCTGACAGCTGTTTGTCTAACCTGCTCTTTAAAAGTCTCCAATGATGGAGATTCTATAATCTCCCTAAGCAATTTATTCCAGAGCTTAACCACCTTGACAGTTAGGAAATTTTTCCTAATGTCCAGCCTAAACCTCCCTTGCTGCAATCTAAGCCCATTGCTTCTTGCCCTATCCTCAGCGGTTAAGAACAACAATTTTTCTCCCTCCTCCCTGTAACAACCTTTTATGTACTTGTAAACTGTTATCATGCCCCCTCTCAGTCTTCTCTTCTCTAGACTAAACAAACCCAATTTTTTCAATTTTCACTCATAGGTCATGTTTTCTAGACCTTTACTAATTTTTGTTGCTCTTTTCTAGACTTTCTCCAAACCTCTCGAGGTCCCTTCCAGTCCTAGAGTCTATGAGTCTATGATTGGAATATTGGTATAGAAGGATACAGCTTGCTCAGGAAGGACAGGCAGGGAAAAAAGGGAGGAAGTGTTGCCTTATATATTAAAAATGTATACACTTGGACTGAGGTTGAGATTGAAATAGGAGACAGACTCGTTGAACGTCTCCAGGTAAAGATAAAAGGGGTAAAAAACAAGGGTGATTTCATGGTAAAGGTCTACTATAGACCATCTAATCACCTAACTAAGAAGAGGTAGATGGGGCTTTTTAAAAACAACTAACAAAATCATCCAACGCACAAGACTTGGTGGTGATGGGGGATTTTAACTACTCAGACATCTGTTGGGAAAATAACACAGCAGGGCACAGATTCTCCAAGAATATAAAAACTTAAGAACGACCATACTGGGTCAGACCAAAGATTCATTTAGCCCAGTATCCTGTCTTCTGACAGCAGCCAATGCCAGGTGCCCCAGAGTGTATGAACAAAACAGGTAATCATCAAGTGATCAGACTAGCTAGAGACATAAAAAGTAAAAAGAAAACATTCTACAAATACATTAGAAGAAAGAGGAAGAGCAGGGTAGGCCCGTTAATGAGGGGGGGGGAAACAATGAAGCTTAATGGCTTCTTTGTTTCGGTTGGTGGTGATTGGACATCTAACATAGTGAATGCCAGTGAAAATAAGGTAGGATCAGAGGCTAAAATAGGGAAATAAAGTTAAAAATTACTTAGATGAGTTAGATGTCTTCAAGTAACCAGGGTGTGATGAAATGCATCCTAGAATACTCAAAAGAGCTGACTGTGGAGATATCTGAGCCATTAGCAATTATCTTTGAAAAGTCATGGAAGATGGGAGAGATTCCAGAAAACTGGAAAAGGGCAAATATAGTGCCCATCTATAAAAAGGGAAATAAGGACAACCTGGGGAAGTACAGACTCATCAGCTTAACTTCTGTACCCAGAAAGATAATGGAGCAAATAATTAATAAACAGTCAATTTGCAAAGCAGGGGTTCTCAAACTGGTGGTTAGGATCCCTCAGGGGATTGCGAAGTTATTACATGGAGGGTCGCGAGCTGTCAGCCTCTACCCCAAACCCCGCTTTTCCTCCAGCATTTATAATGGTGTTAAATATATAAAAATGTGTTTTTAATTTATAAGAGGGGTTGCAGTGCAGTTCACATTTCTTCCAAAGGACAGGTGCCAAAATACAAGTTCACCCAGGTGCCATTTTCATTAGGGCCAGTCCTGGTCCTGGGGACGAGGAATTTGCCCGTACGCCATATTTTGCATTGGACCATAATTTGTTAGTGGGAAAATGAACTAAATTTTGATTGAGTATTACATTCAGAGTTTGCAGTCACTTTAATTGTGTGGTGCTGTAAGACAGCCAACTTTTTCAGAGAACTGCAAAGGTAAAAAATTATCTAATCTCTCATTCTATGTGTCTGGAAATCAACTCTTTAGGCATGACAAACAAGTACAATGCAATTTTAGTACTTTTATATAACTTTAAATGTTTGAGGGAAAGACATGGTAAAGTATTACAAAGCCGTCTGAGAAACTCAAAAAAGAGAATCAAAGCTTTGGGAAAAACTGAGCTCTAAATCCTGAGCAATGTATTTCAACAGACATTTTTAGGTATAAAAGATAATAACTGGCTCCCGAATATGCCTTTGCACATGCTACAAAAGCCCATTCTGGCTCTCCTCCATAAAGAAGTCATTCCACAAACCTCCCCTGACTACAGTAACAGAGGGCATTCCAGGGATCAGGGACCTGTGGTCCACAGTTTCAGGGCACAGAGCCTCTGTCCCAGCAATGGGTCCATCCCCTTTATTTCCCATTTCCTTACAGGAATAATCTGCATCAGGAAATAGAAGTCCCAATTTTAATTATTGAGTCTTTAGCAGCATCTTCGAAAGACACATTAGGGGCATCTTGAGTAAATTTTTCGGCATAAGTTATAATTTAAATCTGATGAATTGCAAGTTTAAACCATGAATAAAATCAATCATGAATAAGGCCCTAAATTGTACAAGCCTGAAACTGCAAGGAAAGCTGAATTCTGTTCTCTGTAATTAGACATACTTAAGAAAAGTCACCGAAAAATTAGAGTGTCAGATATATTTTTTTTTCCAATTTTCCATTATGAGTGCTCATCTCTTCATTTCAGGAAATGTTCATTACTAGTCTATAGCCACAAAAAGACACTGTAAACAATAGTATCCCTTATGGATATCAACCCAGCCACAGATCTTGTTTTTGTTCGCACATCCTGAACATCAGTCACAGCTGTTTTTTGTTTTGTTAACTAATCCTTAGCAATGCCAGCTCTGCTGGGACAGCAAATGTTCAGTGACTATTTATTTTGAGGGTAATTGTGATGCAGGCTATAAGGAATTTACATTTCCCAGTAGGAAATGTAAGCTGGAAAAACTTCTGGAGCAGGTGAAATTATTTAAACAAATCCTTCAAAACCAATACAAATCAAAACACTCATGTTTATTCCTTATGTAAAACAAAATGACATTAACAGCACAAAGCAAAACATGTCTTATTGTGCATTTAAACTTGTTTAATTGTTCATGGAATTGCATTATAAATATCTCTAGAGTCCATTCTCCTTTTCATAAAGAACAAGGTAAAATTTGAATCTGGTCTCATATTGTATGAGATTGACTAACAGAGAGCCAAATGTCAGGGGACAAACATTGCTCAATGTTACCCAAACACTCTGTCAACCACTCAAAATATTAGGGGCTCTGTGACTGAGGTCAAACTTTTGCATTAGAAGAAATCATGGTACCACGAATGATGTTCTTTATATGGCTCTTTCTAAAGAGAGCCATAGAATTTTTTTAGCGTAGAATTTATGCAAAAGTAAAACGTGTCTCAAATATTCATAATGTTTAAAGCACTAAAAGTGTTTCTAATATGTTTAATATGGAAGTTTATTAAATCAACTTTCTACTGCTTTTTTGTATCTTCATTATATGTTTATACATTTCATTTGTTAAATCAATTCATTCATAAAACAGCAATAAAAAATAATAAAATGTGTTCGAATAAAACTCCATTACAAATGATAAGAAGAAATTCCAATAATTTTAATATAATAAATGCTAATAATATGCACTCACGAGATATCACTAACAAAACTCTCCATAATGGAAAACCATGAAGAATAACTTCAGATATTACATTCTATTACATGAACATTTCAGCTCAGTTTCTGTTATACCCATTTTTTAATATTTCATCAGCAATCAAGGCTTATCTCATATTTCTTTAGAGACTGCAGGATCCTGATCATCTGGTGACAAATTCATGAGGGGGTCTCTGACCTGATGTGAAATGTTTTACTAGCCAAATGGGTCCTGCAAGCAGCGTGCCTATAGCTCTGGATTACCCTAATCTGATCATGCCAACAGACTCTTTCCTTCCCCACAGCTCCTGCTCCATAGCACTGCCACAAGAGCTTTCGGCAGTGCTCCCCTTCCCACTCTTCAACATGACAGCTAGAATGGGCCCATGTAAAAAGTGACAGCAGAGTTGGTACCCTGCACTTGTTGAGAGAAAAAGCAAGGGGCAGTGTCAGTAACAGCCCCTGGATTATTATAGAGTCATGTTCCCACTTTTGGCATGTGAATCTATGAACACAACATCCTACACTGGACAGAAAGTCAGGCTGCCTGCATTAGATATGGTTTGCAGATAGGCTCTACAATGGAGCAGGTGTGTCCACAATTCTACAGAATCAAAGGAATTCTGAGAGACCAGCTTTTGGCAGCACTGTATGGAAACTTTGTAGTATCACTGGCAAATCCTGAACCTCTGGGAGAACAATATAGCAGATGAAACCAGGTTGGTTTTTTAATGTTTATCAAGACATTTTACCTGGATTTTTTACTAAGACATGCACCTCAGACAGATTTGGCATCAGAAAAAGGCCATATAAACCCATAAAAAGGGCATACCATTTGAGAAAGTGGTGACCAAACATAAAAGGATTACTTGTACTTGTCCAAACATGTTTTCAAAGGATAGTATCCAGCTGTTCAAACAATGGACTATTTTTGTCAATATTCTCCCTATAGCTAGATGAGTTTGACTATCCAAGACGTTTGAGCAGATGGGGATACACGAAGACTCCCTCAGGAAAATGAAGCATGGTCAAAGATGCAGATTTAAGATGACTTTGGAATGTTTGGGTACAAGTAGGCGTATACTACAATGGTTAATTAATATTTTAAGGGATGTATGTTTTTGACCTTAACATTTAACTTTTTTTTTGTCTGATCATTTCATTTTTATTGAACCTTATAACAAACATTAAGTCTCTAATCCTCCCTTTTTTAAAAAAAAATAATAAGCTTAATAGCCTTCAAAGGTGGAGCTCATGAGTAAAGCTAAGATTTTGTCATGGATATTTTTGGTAAAAGTCAGAGACAGGTCATGGGCAATAATGAAAAATTCAAGGAAGCCTGTGACTTGTCCCTGACTTTTACTAAAAATATCCATGGCAAAATGAGGAGCCTGGGCATCTGCGTGGGGGCTCGGAGCCCAGGGTCCGTCTCCACTGGTGGTTCTGAGCTGGGGGATTCCCCTCTGCTGCCAGCAGCCACCAGGCACTCTGGAGTCCCCACTGCCACCACTTGAGGCAGCTGGAAGCGGGATGGTCCCCATTGCCACCTGTGGTGGAGGGGAGCTCCCGTCATCTAAGACTGCAAGGGTACCCCGCAGCTCCCTGCCTCCACAGGTGGCAGGGAACCTGCAGCTCCCAGCCAGAGCTGGCTGAAGTCACGGAGGTCTTCGGAAGTCACGGGTTCCATGACATCCATGATCAAATTGCAGCTTTATTCATGTGTATCACAAGCTTTGTCAATATAGTTACATCAGGAGAGCTTGTAACTTCTATCAGTCATTTCAGTATTAACATCACATCCATGAAACTCAACAATTTACATCAGTGCAGCATTAACAGACTATGCCACAGTTCTGGAACATCAATTAGCAGGTGTTAAGAGTCCTCTGGGAACTTACAAGTTTCACTAGCCATTAGAACTTTTAAGTTCCATAAAGTCTCAAGAAAGGTAAAAGGGCAGTTAGCACAGGCAACAACGCTTGTAATTTTATGAGGTCTTGAAGTGGAGGTCTCCGAGTGTAACTTACATGAGGCCTGAAACATGTGGCTCAGAGCAGTTACAAACTCAGGAAGTAACACTGGCAGCAACTGTAACAATTGTGAACATTGTTTTACTGAAGATGATGCTCAAATAAGTTATCGATGTCTCAAGGGATTCCAAGTATTACAAGCTGATTCCAAAATTAATAGTGTAATTAAGTATCTTTTTAACATGGAAAGTAAACAAAACCAGTATTGTACCCAATTTTTTTAAACTCAGAACAAGTATATCTGATACATTTGAAACTGGTAAAGTGTAAGTCAATTTTGATACTAAATATGGATGTAAAAAATACTTTCTCCAAGAGGGAAAAAAAAAAGTTACTTCTCAAAATTTCCATGTCTAAAAATTATAGCTTCTTCAATCAATTTACAACTTTTGGAATAAACAGTTGAAAGTATTAGAAATATCAGATTGTTTATTTAAAGAATTAAAGGGAGACACCAAAATTCAAGCTAAGAATGGAAATTGTCTTTCACCTTGAACAGTTAAGTCGCTGCTATTATCTACATAATAAAATTCCAGGATTGTGAATCTGTGTGTCACTCTAAAGCCTAGAATGTCTGTTGAGTCACTGTGAAGAGATGGAAACAGCTATGTGGTTGGGAACTCGTTTTGTTCAGATTATCACAAGGTTGAATCATTACTGGGATTTGCAGTTTGTTACCATCCAAATGTTTAAATTCTCAGTCATTTTGACTTTGTGAATTACAGCTGTGCAACAGCAAGGCCTCTTTATCTATGCCATGCCAAGAGTCCCAGACCATTGTGATATCAGAGATAACTCAACCAGTCACCACTCTGAGTATACAGCTAATTTGAACACAATCACTTAATTATTTGTATGAGATGGTGGATTACTTGGCCCAACTTCCACAGCTGTCTGACAGCATGGGCTTTCAGCTACTAGCTCCTTAATAAAACTTCTAAAGTGTAACAGATTCTTACCTCAATCAGTTTTCTTTCATAGGAGTTTGCTAGTTCCTCGTTGTTTTCTACTTGCTTTTGCTCAGGTATGGTAAATTCTCCATCAATATTCCAAAGGTTTGGCAGAACTAAAATACAAGACAAAACAAAAATACAAGAGTAGTCTACAAAGGAAATAAATGTAGAAGCACTTAAATCTCTTAAACAATCTTTCGAAAAAGGAACAGGTTTTTTAAAATGTTGATAATAAGTATCCTAATATGGTGCAAATTGTAAGTGAGTAATATCACTAAATAAACTAAATACTGAAAAAAGTAATTTTGATGCCAAGAGTGCTTTCTTATAATGTTTAAGTAACTTCACATAATATAACAGCAAACATAAAAAAAGAAACTGATTAGTTATTTGTGTGCATGTTTCCCTAATTCATGCATGCAGTCAATATAATTTTACACTTTAGCTTTCCAAAAATTTAAATCTTAACATCTCTGCCTATATCTTTTCTATAACACATTTAATTATTTTTATATATTATCTGTATGATTTACAAACTTACAATTCCCATTTGTTCTGTGATTCACCTACTACGAATTGATTATTTATTCTTCACTAATGGGAAAGCTGACCTTCAATATCTTTACACAACATATTGATGGGGATAGACCTCAAGAATATTTAAGAAAGAATCAAATAAGTAATAACCATTATTAAGACGTTAATAATTTTGTGTGCACATTCATAATAACTGTGTTCTAAAATTAGGTATACAATTTTATTATGAAATTATTTTAAAGCCTGACCCAAAAATATATAACTACTCCTTAACTTGAAGTTTGCATAGTTTCAAAAATAGCTGATTACATTTCCTTAATCAAGATATAAATACTGTAATTTTGAAAAACCAATAAACTGTTGTTCAGTGAGAAAAAGTACTCCAAAACTCCATAACGTTGACTAAATTATGTTCAACAAATCTCAGAATACAATTCCATTTCCCTACAAGTCAATCAAAATTTTCTGAATAAACTATGATGGAGCCATGAAAAGAGAGTCCAATGTTGCCCGATCTTTAGATTATATTGATTACTTAAGAATTCCCAGTTATCACTTTGAGGGTTGAAAGGTTCTTGCCCCAAGATCAGACCCAGTATTATTCAAATTATTATATAACAGGGAACCCCGATGCACACAGTTTCAACACTCACTATAGGAACTCTTTTATATTTACAAATATAGTTTATTAATGCATTTATAATAATGCGCAGTCACAAACACCCAGGGCCGGCCTTAGGATTTATGGTGCCCTAGGCGAGATTATTAAACTGGTGCCCCTGTGCCTGATCTGCTCTTAGCAACACAAACATAAGCTTACAACATTGGAAAACTTGCCACATTCACGTTATTAAAACCAGTTTAACTTAATTAAGCACACTGTAATGCTGATGGACTAGCACTAAAGAACCAGCACTATAGAAAAAATTCTGATGACAGAATGATGCAAATTTTTTTTTAATTTATCAAAATTTTATTGGAAATTTATATGAAGAGGTATTGAAACAAAGATTTGTTTTTAATTAAAAGCAATCTTTCTGGCTTTTTTGGCTGCAAAATCAGTAATAATGTCATCGTATGACAAAGACAAAGTCGTGTCTTGTTCGATTGCAAGAATAGCAAGACCAGTTAAGCGTTCCTGACTCATTGTAGAGCGGAGATAGTTTTTAATGAGCTTTAGTTTTGAGAAACTCCGTTCTCCTGACACTACTGTTAAAGGAATTGTCAGTAGAATACGAGTGGCAATGTACACATTAGGGTATATGTCAACAAGTTTGCGGGTATGAATAAACTGTACAATGTCCATCACCGATTTTGCATGTGGCAACATTGATGACAGTGTACTCAATTCTTCGTACAGTTCAAGTCCATTTAAATCAAAACTATCACCGTGCTTCAGAAGGCTCTCTAGGTTCTTGCACTTTGTCATTAGTTGCTCTTGTTTTCCTATTTCGTTGAATTTAGTTATGTCATACAAAAATCCAAACTGTTTATGGGTGTACTTGCAAGGTATTAAACCTTTCATCAACAGCAGATACTGCTTATCCATCACAACATTAAAAAATTCAACCTCAAATTTCTTTCTGGATCGTCTATGGGCATGATCTGCTGTACAGATTCTTCACAAAGAAGTGTCCCTGGCCTTTTTTAAACTCATATTAACTATGTATTTACTTTATGAAAGTTGGAGAAAACATTATGAAAACGTAAAATATTGGCTGCCCAACTTCTGGGCTGGCAAAAGTTACACTGACTCACAGGGAAAAAAAAAAGCAGGAGAATCTTAGTACAACATATGGTCACTCTATACCAGGGGTCGGGTCGGCAACCTTTCAGAAGTGGTGTGCCAAGTTCACTGTAATTTAAGGTTTCTCGTGCCAGTAATACATTTTAATGTATGTAGAAGGTTTCTCTCTATGTCTATATTATATAAATAAACTATTGTTATTATCTGAGGTCTTGGCCACCGGTCCTGCTCAGGCCACTGCCAGCTGAGTAAATGAAACCCCAAACCGGCAGCGGGCTGGTGGCTGGAACCCTAGACAAGGATCCCAGGCCTGCTCAGCCCGCTGCTGGTCTGGGGTTCTGACCACCAACTCCGGCCGCCAATCCCCCCCTCAGCCCGCTACCAGCCTGGATTCTGCTCACCCAGGCTGGCAAGAGGCAGAGTGGGGCTGGCGGCTGAGCTCCTGACTGGCAAGGGGCCGGCAGCCGGAACCCAGGAGTAGCAGTAGGCTGAGTGCTGCTGGCACCCTAGACTGGCAGCAGACTGAGCCACTCAACCCCCCATCGGCCCTGCTCAGCCCGCCACCAGCCCACTCAACCCGCTGCCGGCTGAGTGAATGGAACCCCAGGCTGACAGCAGGTTGAGTGGTTCAGCTGGCCTGCTCAGCCCACTGCCAGCCTGGGGTTCCTTGGGGGTCCCCAGGCCAGCAGCAGGTGCTGAGTGGGGCCGATGGCTGGTATCCTAGCTGGCAATAGGGCAGCAGCCGGAACCCCAGAGCAGTGATGGGCTGAGCCGCTCAGCCTGCTGCTGCATACCATCAAAAATCAGCTCACCTGCCACCTTTGACACGTGTGCCGTAGGTTGCCGACCCCTGCTTTATACACTAGTAAGGAGATGTGCATATTACAGTTGTTGGGCTCTTATCAGGAGTAACAGGCTATAGGAAAGTCAGTCAACATTTTTTGTTTCTCTGATGAAAACTGGCCCACTCCCTGCCTCAAACCAAACCTGTCACTAATAATTGTCAACAACTTAATTTCTGTTTTTGGCTAAGATATTGATTTTTTTTTTAAATAATATTGAAATTGGATTCAGGATTGTTAGCAAGAATTTTTGGCAAACAAAGTTGTTAAATGACAATCTAAATGGCAACACCGTACTGCTTTCATGCTTGGCTCACCCCCCAGCCCGCTGGTCCAACAGCTGCAGTAGAGGAGGAGATAGGTGGAAAACTGCAGGACCCCAAAATCCACCTCTTGGGGTGCAGAGTGGCAACAGCAGCAGCAAACCCTCAGGTCCAATCACACACCAATGGGCACCACCACCAGCCTTATGGACGGACCATGGTGAAGTTAGCACAGCATCTGATCTCAGGGACAGGGTACCCATGGAGCCACAGCAGCTCATCCTGCCTTATGCAGCTCCCCCCGGATGAGATGGATAGCTGGCAGCTGCCAGCCCGGGGGAGAGGCGCTCCCCAGCTAGGGTGGCCAGATCCAGATGTCCTGATTTTATAGGGCCAGTCCCGATATTTGGGGCTTTGTCTTATATAGGCACCAACTACTCCCACCTAGTGACCAGACAGAAAGTGTGTAAAATCAGGACAGGGATGGGGGGGGGGTGGGGTAAAAGGAGCCTATATAAGAAAAAGACCCCAAAATTGGGACTGTCCCTATAAAAGAGGGATATCTGCTCACTGTACCCCAATCCTCTATCCTGATTTTTCACACATCTGGCTAACCCCATCCAAACCCTGTGTGACATTCCAATTCTGGCTGCCTGCCCAGGAAGTGAGTTACTTTCACTTTCATTCCTCAGCAAGCAGCCAGCCTCGCCTCCCCCCCAGCACTTCACCCAACCTAGCCCTGACGGAGGGGAGGGAGGAGAGAGAGAAGGGTGCTCATGGGGAGGAGGGAGAAAGGAGGGGGTGCTCCGTGGGGCGGGGGGAGAAGAATGGATGTTATGGGAGACAACAAAGGATACTGGTTCCAGAGCCACAGAGCCTGCTTCACCTGACCTCAGCCGGGGGGAAAGAGTCACACTCACAGGTGAGCTCCTTTCCCAACCCCCACCCCCTCCCCTTCCCAGAGACCCCAGCAGCCAATCCCGTCCCTCAGACTGTGCTGCATTCGGCTCTCTCTAGGACCCAGCAGCCCTGCTTCTACACTGTCTGGGCTGCCCTGCTTGAGTGGTGCCCCCAGGCAGTGTGGGGCCCTACGCCGTTGCCTATTCTGCCTATGCCTAAGGACGGCCCTGCAAACACCCCAACTCAGTAAGATAGATAGAGATACTATAGAACGCACATCTGCACATCCATATACTCTCACCATCTGCTGTAGAACAACCTGAAATGTTAGCCACCATCTTCCTCCCCACCCTTACCTTCCCATCATCACCAGTGCCATCATTCTGGCATCTCCCAAGGACTATATCTCTCTCTCCTACTGCCCCTAGACTGGGATACCACTTTTATAATACATTACACTGACACCACTATGTTGGTGCATATTCAGTAGGGGATTTTCCCCCTTTTCCTTAATTGTATTTCCTCCCCTTACTAATGTTGGAGTGTTTTTTTTCCTGTAGGTTAGTATATCAGTGATCTCAACTTATTATCATATACATCCATTCATTACTACGGCCCTTTCGCGGTTAGGTATCCCATTTGTTATTTCTGTCCCAGCTGGTTATTTCAGTTCTCTCCAAGTTCCAAGTTGTGGTGTACCTATTAAGTTTAAAAGGGTATGAACTTAGGAAAGCCTCTATGCCAACCTGCATTAACGTATGCTATACGTTAAAGCTCGCAGCCATATATGGACCTTATGCTTTAGCTCACCACTATCCATCTAGGTGAGGTCACAAACATATGTATGCTAACTTTGCCTTCGCTCAACATACAGAATGTGACCTGCAGGTCCCTTGTGTTACAGCCAAAATATACTCTAATATAAATCTATAAATCTATTATAATAAAACAAATAATGAAACCCAGAAGAAAATAAAAAACTTATAAGATACATAGCAAGAAAGCAGGCTAGCCTTAGATGCGTCTCATGTACCTGTTATGTACGTCAGTTCGTTGCCAGGACACTTTTGTGGTTGACTCATGTATCTGTGGTCAGGACTGCCCCTTAAACTCTATTTTCAGCTCCCCAAATACTTGGGGTTTTCTCTTGGGCTGTTTATTTGTGCCAAGTTTATCTGTTCAAAGTGCATAGGTCTCGAGCCTTGTGCATAGGTCTCAAGCCTTATGCTAACTTGCTAAAGTTAATGTCTTACAGCATGTAGGTTTCTTGCATTACTGCTGAATATAATGCAAAAAAGTAAAAAAAATAAAGGCAAGCTAGCCCACTGGGCTACATAAACGGTACAGAACAACATTTGAGAGTGATCAGACAGGAGAGGCAAAAAAGGCAATGACAGCTTTTTCAGTGCATTAGTTCTGAAACAAGTGACCAAAAATTTAATAAAAAAGCATGTGTCAATGAAACTATCATTGAATTCAGAAAAGCACTGTTTCAGAACATTTGGAAATAACTTGACAGTAAAAGTTAAGATTTATTAACTACTTGGGGTCTATATTATGAATCACTTGGTAGAATGTGTGATTAAAATACTATTATTTAAGTGTTAAAAGAATAGGTAATGTTCAGAATTTTTCTTACACAAGTTGCTGCAGCATTTAGGGGACAACCTGAACTGAAATTATTTTTCTACTTTTCAGAACTACTAGCGAATGAAAAAATCAGTTATTACAGAGAGCTAGATTCTGAGATTGTCATTAGTGGTGGTGACGAAAAAGGAAGAAAGATCAGAACTTGATATTCAGAACTCGGATTAATTTGCATGGTTGGCAGAAGATAATTATCATATATGTAATAAAATACAGTTCTTAAATGGTAATTTGTCAAACTGTATGCTGCTAATATACCTGTGGTACTTGAAAATGTGATCAGCAGCCAATAATCTGCTGTGAAATGATGCATAATTCTACCAGTAACACCACCAAAGCTGATAACATTATGATTTATATAGACATCTATTCTCAGTCAGAGGCAATTTTTGTCCTACATTTATAACTGCACAACAGGAAGATATTGTTCAAATACAAAAAAAGGATAAAGGAAAAAAATTGGCAGAACACAATCCTGATCTTAAATCAAAAGTCAAATTTTCAAACATATTATGCTAAAACTGGAAATTATTATTTTTAAGGTACAGAAAGACTACTTTTAAAAAGTGTATTTTTAAACAATTTTTTTAAATTAGGTAATTATTGTTTAGAATGTTTTTGAGGTTTGCTTTTATGGCCCTATTGTCTTCAGACCCATCTAATTTACCATTATTTTTCTAAATTTGCCTAAATTAGTTTGAAAGGCATGCAAGAGCGGTTATTATTCATATGTGCAGTACACCAGAAATATAAGTTTTATGGATTAACTATTTAGACGAAACCTAACACTCTTGAGCAGTGCTTCTTGATGTCAGGCTGCCGCTTGTTCAGGGAAATCCCCTGGCGGTCCAGGCTGGTTTGTTTACCTTTCTCGTCTGCAGGTTCAGCTGATCATGGCTCCCACTGGCTGTGGTTCACCATGGGAAGCGACACGGACCAATGGACATGGTGGATGCCCTTCCCACCGAACTCCATTGGCCTGGGACAGCAAACCGCGACCAGTGGGAGCCGCGATCGGCTGAACCTGTGGACGCAGCAGGTAAATAAACCGGCCCGGACTGCCAGAGGCTTTCCCTGAACAAGTGGCAGCCCAACTTTGAGAAGCACTGCTCTAGACAACTGAATAGTATCTGCTTAGGCTCGGAAGGATCAGATATTTATTGATAACTGCTGGTATCAACAATTTCATCTTATATATACAAACCAATGAAAAATATTTTCATTGATAACTGAAATTTACAGAAAGGTAAAGAAAGAATAATGCTGCTTGGGAATTTAAAGTTTGATTTAGGATATTCATTTTGTATATTTTGACATGTAACACTGGTAATGTGTATTTTATTGGTTATAAAGCTTTAACATTTTGAATGTCAATGTCTACTGTCATTAAATAATAAAAGTCAAATGGAGTCTATAAGGAGTCACAAACGCACACCTTGTGAAAGACCCAAAGCAGAAGATCTCTAGCTTCAATCTGCCACAAAGTTTATGGGCAACCCTAAACCACATTCACACAAATCACGGCAGATGCGGATACTTGATGCACAAATGGAATATTCAAAGCTCTCTAGTGTGCAACTGTGATCAACCAAAACAGACCATAGAAACTATAACAACTCAATGCCCGATTCACAAATATGAAGGAGGCATCACAGCAATAAACTCTGCTACTCCTGATGCAATTATCTGCCTTAACCACCTAAATGTAAAATTATAGTAGTTGTTCTACATGTACATCAGTCATACGAAGAAGATTAAATAATTATTGCCTGAAATCCCTATTGTCTGATCCCTATTGTCTGATTCCCACAATGTAAAACATGTCAATATAAATTCCCCAACCCCAAAATACTTAAAATCCACAATTTTGCAAAGTGTGGAGATGTACATAAATAGACACAGAAAAAATGCTTTAAAATAAACATCAATGTTGTCTGTCAAAATTTTAAAAAATAAAAATTGAATTCTATCAAGCCTACATACGACTAAGTTAATTTTGTTTAAGATGAGGCTTAATTCCTATTTGACAATGATAGAGTAGATATGGCAAGATGCTGTAATTTTACATTCTGAATTGCTTTTATTAAGCTTGTATTACTTTCTTTTCCTACAGTCAATTCTTTGAAGTGTTTCAGTGTATGTCTTTATGATCTGAGACATCAAACTCAGGGAAACAAAAAGACTGAACATAAATGACAGCAGAATATGCTTTGTCGGGGTACTGTACAGCTCAAGGGATTGCCAGTGCATTACAGAGCCTTTCATTTGTAGGGCTCTTATTTAATTCCAAGTCAAACTGGCAGTGATCAAAAGCAGTCTAGTGGCCCATGTGAAATGAATGAGTATGGAGAGCGAACTTCCCTTTGCCCCTTGTAGGTCAAAATTGATGAATAGGGCCCTATCAAATTCAGGAAAAATGCATCACGAACCATATCTGGTCTCCTCCTGGGAAATCTGGTCTTTTGTGTGTTTTTACCCTATACGATACAGATTTCACGGGACAGACCAGTGTTTCTCAAATTGCAGGTCCTAACCCAAAAAGAAATTGCGGGGGGGGGGGGCGGGTGTCACAAGATTATTTTAGGGGGGTTGCAGTATTGCCACCCTTACTTCTGGTGCCTTCACAGCTGGGGGTGGCCGGCTATCGGCAGCTATTGGCCAGGCGCTCAGCTCTGATGGCAGCATCTCGCCAGCAGCAGCACAGAAGTAAAGGTGGCAATACCATACCAGGCCACCATTATTTCTGCACTGCTGCCTGCAGAGCTGGGCGGCCAGAGAGTGGCAACAGCTGATTGAGGGCCCACCTCTGCAGGCAGCAGCGCAGAAGTAAGGGTGGCAATACCATATCACGTGATCCCTGCCGTTCTCCAGCTGCCCAGATCTGAAGGCAGCGCTGCTGTCAGCAGCAGTACAGAAGTAAGGGTAGCAATACCATAACTCCCCACAACAACTTTTTGGGTCAGGACCCCATCAATTACAACACCGTGAAATTTAAGATTTAAATAGCTGAAATCATGAAATTTATAATTTTTAAAATCTCATGGCCATGAAATTGACCATAATGGACCGTGAATTTGGTAGGTCCCTAATGATGAATATTGGCAGGATTCTATGGGGACGCTTGTACTGCCACCACCAGGACTTCTGTGGCAGGAGGTGTGAATTACATACAAATAGTAAACTCAGAATACAATATTTTATCCCCAGTTACAGGACAGCTAATGTGCTTTGCCAGGGCCGGTGAAGGATGTTTTGAGCCCTAGACGAAACTTCCACCTTGCGCCCCCATCCCGCAGCAGCTCCCCACACCATCCTGAGGCCCCCCCCTTGCGGCAGCTCCCCACCTTCTGCCCTGAGACACCCCCTGGCCCAGCTCACCCCTGCTCCGTCTCCTCCCCGAGCACGCTGTGGCTGCTTCACTTCTCCCGCTTTCCAGGCTTGTGGTGCCAATTAGCCTAGGCACCACAAGCCTGGGAGGTGGGAGAAGTGAAGCGGCCACAGTGTGCTCAGGGAGAGGCAGGGCAGGGGTGAGCTGGGGCAGGGAGTTCCCCTGAGTGTCCCCCCTCCTTACTTGCTGCAGGCAGCCCTCCCCACGCTTGCCTGCCCCAGCTCCCTCCACCTAAATGCTGGCGGCAACCAGGGCGGCTGAAGATCCATCCGCCACGGTTGCTGCTGAAGAAAATGGCACCCCCGAAATGCCAGCGCCCTAGGGGACTGCCTAGGTCGCCTAAATGGTTGCACCGGCACTGTGCTTTGCTGTTGCTGGCATGCAGGATGAAATGCTGATTTTTCCCCACTTTGTCATTTTCATCGCAGAACTGGACATTTTTATCCAATTCTAGGTACTTGGTTTCAATTCATTCAATTCGCAATTTTTTTGAAATTCTGCCAGAAGTATTAAGTGCAATCTAAATTTGACGTTCACCTTTTAGCTGGCTCACTTCAGTTCAGAAAAGTTCTAATATTTCACCATACTGGTGGATGATCCTGTTTTTGCCATGTATTGTTTAAAGAGGCAACAGGATATCCATGAAGAAGGATGACAGAAAGAGAAAGAGATGGAGAGAGATGCAAGCTGGACAGAGAGAGTGAGCGCTAGGAATGGAGAATTAGCTCTGAGAGTTGTTTGGATAACCTTTCAAAAGGGTGCAGATTTATTTACTGGACAATGATCACAACTTTGAATACACTTCTCTGGTTGGACCAGTTCCTTCTACTTTATTAAGTTTTTCTGTTAAGTTTCCTCTCTTAAATGGCTTGAAATTATCTAGATATAGAAGAGATTCATAAATACATCTTAGAATGAATGCATTATTATAAAATCCGAACTGTCATCATACCCGTCACAATCACATTTTCACTTGCTCACTTGGCTTGCACCTACAACTTCTTAGAAACAGAAGTTTTGCTAAATGAAGAGCAGCTTGACAGTGAAAATTACTTCTGGCTTATAACAAAATTCAGATAACTGTCAATTTTTGGTCGTACTGCAAAACCAATTAAAAAGATCTATTGTGGAGGGAGCGGGGGGGGCATATTTGTGTGTCAATAATTCTTTATCAAATTTTCTTAGTTTGCAAGTAATGAGCTGGAAGGGTTTTTTTTATTCCTGCAAACTTAATTTGGTATCTGAAAATCAAGCTATGTTTCTTCATTTTCACGCATCATCTTCAGCAGCAAAAATTCTACAAAATAAATTAGGTCCTTAGTCTTTATAATACACATTTGTAACATCATGGCTATTTTCCCCCAAAACTTTGCTCAAAAGACAGTTTCTCACCTAGCTTCTGAAACGTGAAAGTGAATAGTGACATTTTTTAGTTACATGGGCACCAAGAAGCTATGTCCCAAATTTTACATAAGGAACACTTTTCAGAGTAGAGCCACATTACTGAGATGGTCAATAATGTCTGATATTCAAACACAACCACAGTGCATAAGAGTCCAGCCTGACAATACGTAACAGTTGAATGATCCTCTGAATGTTAACTATGCTGCCAGTAAGTGCTTTAATAAAGTTTTATACCATAGTAAATTGGATCAAAATGGAAAAGTTATGGTAGTAACTTACTTCAAAAGAGAATATTCAATGGAATAAAATTGTCACATTATAGTGTAACTTTAATACTTCAGAAATAAAGTAAGTTTGATCCAGGACACTCTTAAAATTAGTCTGAGCCAAATTAGCTTCCTTGACTTAAGAGAGTTTATGAGGTAAGGCTTTTACCTAGGCAAAAAAGAAACATAATTTTCGCAGTAGGGTTGGAGATAAAGGAGCAGATTTTAGAAATGGCAGAGAAGCAACTACAAGATTTGGCAAGGGTAAGTATGTGGCGAGTTGGGCATAACCCCCAAGTTGTGACACTGAGTGATTGGAAGGATGGTGGATTTGTTAACTATGATGCAGACAGGCAGATGGGGAAAGAAGAGAAGTAGTGTAAGAAAGTGTCAGGAGATTCAAGGGGAGATAACTGGGAAAGGAGTTAGAGCCTAGAAAGACATCATGAATGTTTTAGAGTCATCCCCAGAGAGGCGATAGTATATAAATTCAGTTTCTGAAAATAAAATTTAAAAATTATAGGAGTCTACAAAAACTCAAAGAAATAGGAGGCTAAATACTGTACAAATCAAAATAATGAATAATGAATACAAAGATGTATAGCATAGAAAAATACAGAAGACTAGGAAAGAACAACTAAACTTGGTAATAAATTAAACACAGGAAGTAATCAGTAAAAAAGAAGCATTTCTGAGATACATGAACACAAACAAGTCCATGCTACCAGAAGTTGCTGAACCTTGATTAAAGGGTGGGTTTTCTTATAATGCAGCCAACCAACCAGCCAGTGGCACAGGAGCCGAACAGAGCTGAAAACAGGGGAATGTGAGTGGGAGTTTGGAGGACGGTGTGTGTGGTGTTTTTAGAGGGTTTTCTTTTCTGCAGGAGTTTAAGAGGGAAGGCTATGACAGCTAAAGAGGCAGCAGTGGCAGTGACTCAAGGAATGGAAGAGACAATGAAGATGATTGGATGTGCAAGCTGTAGAATGTACATTATTCTGGAGAAAAGTACTTGGTTTGTAGGAAGTGCTGCCTGACAGATCTGATGGAAGAGAACGTCCAAGGTTTGGAGTTGCAGCTAGAAACTATGGTTGAATTTTGAAGGGGATTGGAGGAAAGGAAAGAGAAGACTGAAAGGAAACCTCGTGGCCTGCAGATGTGAGGGTAGCCAGCTGAATGAAAAAAGTGGCAGTAGAAGCACAGGACTATGAGAACAAGGCAGAGGAGAACAGCAGCTAATGAAGGAGAAATAGAGCTCAGGAATAGGTGTGCTGAGTTGGAAAACAAAGGGGAAATGCAGACAGTAGAAGGAAGAAGAGAAGAAGAACAAGTAGTTCTACAAGAAGAGAGGAAGAGACAATAAAGACAGACAGAGTTTGAAGCCCCACAAGGACAGAGGATGACTCACAGAAGATTGCAAATGAGAACAGAAAACAAGAAGCCTTGCAGCCTGAAAGTGCAATTCTCCAGCCTTCCCCCTTCTGTTCTAACACTAAGAGGCATGAGGTACTCAACTGGGGACTCCCTACTAAGAACAGACAAGCGTGTCACCAGAGCTGATCTAGGAGAACTGAAGAGTGTGCTGTCTACGTGGAGCTAAAATACAGGATGTGGATCTGAGACTGAAGAGGATCCTAATGGGAGCAGGAAAGAATCCACTGATTGTCCTTCACCTGGGAACAAATGATACTACTAGAGCCTTGCTGAGATGCATCAAGGAAGACTACACCAGCCTGGGGAAGATGCTTAAACAAATGGAGGCTCAGGTGATCTTCAGCGGGATTTTACTTGTCCTTAGATGAGGAGAGCAAAGGCAAGACAAGATTATGATGATCAACAGATGGCTTGGGCAATGGTGCTATAAGGAGCACTTTCAGATGTTTGACCAGTGGGAAGCATTTATGGACAGAATACTTCTCTCAAGGAATGGACTCCACCAGAGTACAGAAGGAAACAGACTTCTGGGATGGAGGCTGGCACAACCGAATAAAAGAATTTTAAACTAGGAATTTGGAAGAGATGGTTAGAGATGCTCATGTAATCTCCATGCCTGATTCAAATATTGAGTGGGAAGAAAATCAAGTAAAAAAGGATAAAGAACTGGGTCAAGGAACAACAGAAGGCAGGAGAATGGACAATAAGCAGAAAGATAGTGCCAATATCACTGACAGTAACTGTCAGGTAGGCAATACTGACAGTCTCTGTACAGACATTTTTACAACTTGTAGAACCAGCCAGTCAGCACTGTGCTGAAGGTGCTGCATGGCTGTGTTCCCACAGCACTCAGCTACGTGTTGCATTTTATATTACTTTTCCAGATTTTAGCTAAGAAAAATAAGCAATAATAGTCACTTTGGAATTATCTACAGTATGACACTTAAGTTTTTGTTAGAAATATATTAATTCAAATTGGCATAGAGACTGTCTTCATTTTATGACTTTATCATAATGTGTACATTGTTAGAACTTAGCAAATAACAAATATCCATGTTAAAACACTGTCAGCAAACAGTTAAGTTTGCTAAATACAACTCCAAAGAAGGTGTACCATTACATACATCATTTAAAACAACCCAAATATTATAAACTATGAAATACACACAGTAACATTTTGTAATCTAACTGGACATAACTTCGATACCAATTCATATATGCACACTAACAAACAAAACAATTAAACACCAAGCCCGAACAACTTTTTAACTTTTTCCCATAACAAGATAATTACCAAGCATATAATGATTTTATCTATCCAACCATCAACTTACACTCAGAATCGAGCATCAAAGTCTTATTCATAAAAAAGCTTGTATAAAGGAGAAGGCAGAAGATTGAACTAATTTATAGCCCCAAAACTTCAGACTGTTTCATCCAATTAGAAGTTAGAAAAAAAATTAATGATGACAGTCTAGACACGGCCTTAACTATGGAATTCCAAGTGATGTCTCCATAATAATAAACATAGCTCCTTATAGTGTAAATACCTTACTTGTTAAAGTATCTAAATGTAAAAATACAGTAACCTTTACATAGCATACTCTCATCTATTAATACTTTCTGTGTGAACACAAGACAGTGAACATAAAGGCAGTACATGTACCTGTACGCAGGATGAATGTCCTATGGCACAGATAAGTCTAAAGCAAAATTTACAAAAGTACTGAGTTAAAGCTAAAAAACACACACTATATCAGATAAGCAAAACATATCAGGGATAAAGCTGGCAAAGAACATTTCCCGCATAGGAAAACAAAAGACAGTTGTGGACATCTGCACCAACAAGCATCTGATCAGTAGCGCTGACACAACAGCTGGAGGGAGTCCTGAGAGCAAGGATCAAAACTACCAAGGAAATCTAGAATTAAGCTGATAATGTAATCGGCAACAAATATTACAAGGAAAATTAACATGATAATCACTTTATCTTAATGCTATGGCATCACTTGCCAATCAAAACTACATTTTGGACAAAAACTTAGTAATTCAAAATATAACCATTATGTTCTAAAAACTACCACTATTTTCCCTTTTACCTCAAATCATAATTTAAAAAATACTGAAATAAATCATGTGGATGAGCTATTTCTCCACCCCAAAAAGAAAGCAAAATAGAATGCTATAATTAACAGGTGCAAAGCGTTCACTCAAACTGTCTGTTTCAAACCACATTTGCAAAATACATAAACACTTCATAATCATAATACTACCTTGTATTACATTATTCCTAGTTAATTTTTCCCATCAATTACTTTTCAAATATTCCAATATCAAATTTAAACAAGATTTTTGCCTTGATTTAGGTTTTATACAAAAGATTACTTATGTTACATATTTTAGTGCCCTTCCACAAGTTATTTAAAAAAAAATACAATACAGAAATAATCCTTCAAATATGAGGGACTAGCAAGGAAGATACTGAACCGTAAAAGATGTCATTCTTCAGATGAGATATTGGTCAAATTTTAATTGGTCTAAGACACTTTTCAAAAAGATTTAGGACAAATTACTTTCATGATCAATATTTATTCTCATTAAAACTGACTTTAATATCCAAGATGGAAACACTACAGTCTTTTAATAAGTGCATAATTGCAATTGCCATTCCAAAAATACCACTGCATTACCAGTATCAATATCATTGCTTTGTAATACACCTTGGAATATCTTAGGTACCAATTTCAGTCAAGTGAATAAGAATTAACAACAAACTGCAGAGTTTTGCAAATGCCAACAGAACAGATAATATAGCGTCTGAATATTATTGCCAACATACATCCAATATATTTATAATTTGTAAACTACCATAAGTCTAAAAGTGATCTTGAATTTTTTACTTATCTAATATATTTTAAATCCTCACTAAACAAATGTACTAAACAGAACAAGCAATCAAAATAAAACACTGACTAATAAGGTCAAAATATTAAACCCATTCAGGTGGCTGAAAATACATTCTTAACATATGGTATACCTATGCAATTCATATTTGACCTCAGGTACAGATGCCTTCCCTCAAACTGTATGTGATAGAGTGCATCATATTGTATGCAAATCTGAGATTATGATTAAGACAGGACCTACTTTCAGAACCCATACAGAAAGCACAATTATTTTCTAATTTTTAATGTTTGCGCCATGCCTTGCCTGGAGAAAACTCATAGGGAAGGACTGCCCTCACTTTTGGAGGAGAGTGTTATTCCCTCCTTTCAACAAAGTAGTATGTTAGCTGCCTTTCCAGGAAGCAATTCCATGGCCTCTGCTCCAAAATTCGCTCAATGTGGACAAATCAAGCCAACTATCAAACCTGTTTAAAATCTTCCTCTTTGAGTAACATTGAGGACGGTGTGTAGAGACTTCTCCCACAGTATCTGAAGGACCCAGATTTCCTTGACGCTTTGGTTAAACTGGGTTCAAACTTGGGTATGGTATGCACACTGCTTGCATTGCTCAATTAACTCTTTCTGGCAAATAATGAAGATACAGTATCCTCACTAAAACTGTTCAATATATTTGCTACCTTCAATATTGTTAATCATGTTCTGAACTACCTGAAGATGTTAATATAAGTGGATGCTAGGGGTCAGGTGACAGATTCCACTTTCTTTCTGGGAGAACCCAAAGGGCAGTATTCAGCAATTGTTGTTCTGCCCAGAGGGATCTTACGTAGAGCTCTGCTTTGGTCATCCATCCTGCTGAATGCATGTAAAATGACATAAGGGGGTTAATGGAGAGACATGTTAATGGTGCCTTTAATAGCACTAAGCTCCACTCCAACATCTCATCTATTCTATATGGTGTAGCTGGGTACATTAACCAGTGTTTGGTTAGATCGGGACATGGGAAAAATTGGCCCTTCGTTCTCTCATGTGCGGCTGCCCAGGAGCACACCTTGGAGGGAACTATCCGGGGACCACCTGAATGGTGCTCACAGACCACTGGTGATCCACGGACCACAGTCTGAGAACCTCTAAACTAGTGCATTGAGTTCTAAGTTACGGAGTTATACTTTAAGAATATTACCAAGTATGCTGCTCTTCTGAAAATGGGGAAACATTTCATCCCGACACCAGCAGGTGATCAGTTTCTGCCTAGAAGCTTGAGTATTGATAGCCCTTGTAATTTTATTCTAATATGTGTAACTCTAGATACTATTCTTCTTTGGTAACTTTTTCTGCTTAGCTTCCCCGGTGACAAGCAGATTGGTAGAACTGGGCAATATGCTGCCAAAATTTCCCTATTTCCAGCTAAGCCACAGAGATCAGATAAGGCTTTCATGATTTGCTAAAAATACATACTAAACTCATTACTGAATAGATAGCTGCCATCTCTTATTCAAGGCATTCTGCATAAAGCCCAGAAGAAAGGTAGATCTCAGAGCCCAGGCTCCAGACTGAGCAGGAAACTCTACATTGCTATTTTAGCCCCATACCACAAGCCCAACTTAGTTGACTCAGGCTCTGAGACTTGCTGCCACAGGATTTTTTTTTTTCAGTGTAGACATTCTACCTGAACACTGATTTTTTTTTTCAAATACATACATGACTGCTGCAAAGTAGAAGAAAGGCACCTTAACTCATCTGACCAAACACTCTCTAGGCAAGAAACTGATTGTTGCTCCAAGGAAGAATATATATATTTGGGGGTTAATTATTATTTGAAGCAAATTTTGAAAACTATTTTAAGAACTGATGAATCTCTTAAATCTTTCTTCCAGTAAAACTCTTTAAGCAAGACACTTCTGAAATCAGTCATTTTCATAAATATGACATGGTTATATCCAGCACTTCTGGAGAAGAGAGTACATCTGTTACATAAAAACATCCTGCATAAAACTTTTTAAAATAAAATGAAGACATTCTGCATTCATCATACACATGCATAAATTAAGTCACACACTGGGAGACTGAAAGGGTTCCCTGGGGTGAAGATTCTAACACTTGGGAACCATAAAAACACTGAATAATATATAAGTGCGAATATTTACAGAAAGAAAAGAAAGGATGAGTTCTGGACACTAGAGGATTCCAGCTGAGGCCATGCAGTGGTCTGCCCTGCCCTTCCTTTATGCCCGCAGGGTAGAGCACAAGGAGAGCTGCGGTGCAGGCATGGATCAATTGAAACTACTTACAAGAACAACAAGGAGTCTGGTAGCACCTTCAAGACTAACAGATTTATTTGGGCATAAGCTTTTGTGGGTAAAAAATGTCACTTGCATCTGAAGAAGTGAGGTTTTTTTGTTTTTGTGGATAAAGACTAACACAGCTACCCCCTGATATTTGACACTACTTACAAGAATTCTCTGGTCTCAGGTTCATGAAGTGCATGTGCACTCATAGTGGAATATACACAGAGACCAGCACTTGAAGAAAAACAGTTTTGTCTGTTAATACATGTATCAGTGCAGCTATAGCTGCAGAAAATATTATCATAGAGAAAAATACCTGTATAAATAATTCATGTGAGAGATGCATAAATGAAAGTTACACATTTTTAGAAATCACTAGTATATTAAAAAGAAAATGGCACCCAAGCAAACCAGGAGACCAGACAGTCCTCACCATTTCAACCACGCTAGAGATCCTAAACCTATTCCCAAACAGCCAAGACAACTGCTAAAGCTGCCAAGTAGCCAGATGCTCTTGCTGTAGCAAAAATTATGTGTTGCAGTTCATCATCCAAGTCCTGTGACAGCTATGTAACCAGAAGGAGAAGGAGAATTGGCACAGGGCTACAATAAATTCACATTGTTCCTAGGTCAAGCATTTAACACATATAGTTAAATGAAGTTTATTAGATAATTTCTCCAGCTTGTTTTGAAAAAGAAACCTGCCAATTTAAAAAAAAATTAATAAGTTTTCTTTAATTAACAGTGAGGCAAACTAGAAGAATACAGGTAATGTGAATCCTGGCATACTGAACATCTGTCTTTGAACATTTATTATTAGGATGAATTAATATGAAGAGTCTTACCAATCTGTAAACAACTGTTACTATCTATTTTTCAAATTATGGGAATTGGCTTTTTTAATAGAAATCATGTTTGTAAATGAAAGTTTTATCATCACTGCAAGCTAAATGTCTATTACAAATATTCCACTTCTCCATAATGTCACATACATAGAGATTTTAGATCCCAAATCAGGGGGGCATTTATGCATATCCTTAGTATAAGCACATGCTTAAACACCCTGGATGAACAGAGATGTTTCCTGACTTGGGACCTTAGCAGTTTGTTCTGTTCTCAAAAGCACACTAAGACTTTTCATTAACAGTGATTGGTGCTGCACGCAAATGAGGACGGAAGAATTTGCTAGACAGGTACATAGTGTTTGCAATTGGTTACTAACATAGTAAAAGCATCCTGACCGGTTAATAACTTCGACTGGTTATTAAACCACACAGTATTTTAATGTCATGTGCTACAAAGAGTCACAGGAAACATACTAAAGAGCCACTTGTGGGCTTATCTCGAGCCTCAGTCTGAGTATTACTGGTATAATCTGTTAAAACATTTCAAAATCTTCGCTCAGTCTGAGAACATGCAGTAGAAGCAGAATTTCTGTAGCAGATACAGGAGCAATTTTACAATATATATTATTTTTTATAATTGCCTTTCACTTACACATTTCTGCCATTTATACTGTACAACTACTTTTAACTGAGGTCCTGTAGGAAAAAAACAAACTACCACCAGTTGAAACATTTTGACAGATGGAAGGAACAAACCAGATGGCACTAGGTAACTCAAGATTAATTGTGTTCATTTGTTAGATTGTACTTTCTAAAGCTCAGTCTCTTTTTACTTGCTTGTCTTCTTGCAATAATAAAGGCATACAGCAGTTTGCAAGTTAACACCCAATTCAGTCAACGGAAGTCAAGGACACTCAGGTCTTGTCTACGCTGCAGAGTTTTGTCGGCAAAAGTTATGTCACTTTAATTAAATGCTGCTGCAGGTCACACTATGCTTCCTGTGTCGGCAGACTGTATCTACACTAGCATCTCTTGCATTAACGCAGAGAGCACTGCACTGTGGGTAGCTTTCCCACTGTGCAATTGGCAGCAGGATGTAGGGTTGCCAACACTCCAGGATTGGCCTGGAATCTCCAGGAATTAAAGATTAATCTTTATTTAAAGATTATGTCATGTCATGAAATCTCCAGGAATACATCCAACCAAAACTGGCAACCATAGCAGGGTGCTTTCAAAACAGTTTGCAATGCCTCGTGGGGCAAGTACAGCATCATATCATGCAGGTTTCTCAATCCCATCATTCCACTGGCATCCTACTGAATTGCCAGCCACTTTTCAACTGCAGTGGGGGGAATGTGTGTGAATATGGGGGCGGAGATGGAGACTGTGTGTGTGTTGGGGGAGCGTGTCGGCATGCTGTCTCTAAGTTCAGACAGCCGCCAGAAGTAACCTGTCCTGAGGCAGAGGGAGGGGTACACCTCCGACATCAGCCCCTGCCTCCCTCTCTGCCTCTGTACAGTACAGCACTCTCTCTCTCACATACGCACAACACACACACCTGCCTGCTTGCCTCTGTGTTAGAAGTGTGGGTGTGTTAGAAGTGTGGGAGAGAGCAGCATCCCATGTTAATGATCTGCTCTTTGCTGCCAGAGCTGAACAGCACGCTTAGCTGTCAGAACTTCATGGAAGTTTGAAAGGGGAGGGCGCATAACCGTGTAGGAGAAATGCAGGGCAGACAAGTTCAAAACAGTGAGTAAAGTGGTCGTGGCAGGCATTGTGGGTTACTGACGGAGGCCAGTTATGGTGATATAATGAAAGGCAGCATCTACACTGACGCTTGTTGCTTTAAGTTTGCTGCAAAAATCTCTATGTCTCTCATCAAGGTGGTTTTATTTTGTCACCGAAACTGAAGCTTTGTTGCCAAAAGTGACATTGCGGCGTGTTCACTTCCACTGTTTTGTTGCCAAAAGCTGCCTTTTGGTGACAAAATTCTGCAGTTGAGGCCTTGTCTACATGGCTTCAGGGATGAGGTCCTTAACGTTGTTTTCTCAACTGTAATTCCTTTACTCGATATTTTGAAGAGGTTTAAGTCTCAATTCTGTTTTATTAAGTGATATGTTAATACATTTCTGTTTTGTTCACCTTGATTAAAAACAAAAGCTTCAGAGACAGAGTTGGGAGAAAATGTTTTCATTCTCTCAGCAGTAACTGATCTGTATTAGCAATATTTAACAAAATTCATTTTACCCATCTCCTTCCCCACAGTTTTATTTCCTTTTGTGTGAAAGGCAAGAAATCTTAAATTAACTTTCACTTTCCAAGGTTGTATTCAAGCACTTAAAAAAAATATGCCAATCCTATTTCAGTGTACAATTTTCCTACAGAATCATTTATTCGGAAAGGTGAAACTGAAATATTCTCAGCTCTAGAAGCACTAACATGTTGTTCAGAGTTTGAAACAGCATGCACTTCCAAATGAAACAGTCAGTGAATCAGTCCTCCAAACAGAAATGTATTCAAATTAAGGACCTATATTATCGTTTTCTTAGACTTTTGAAAATGTTTTTCCATTCAAACATGGATACTACTCCTTTTAAAGAAACAAAGAAACTGAAAGCATATTAATAAAGAACAAGCTTTTTATTTTATCAAATAAGTATTCCTATAACTGCATCACATCATGCCATGTGTATCTCAAATAATAAAGGTAAACACATGATCAGGGATAACTGGGAATTTGTTTTCAGGGTACAGTTAGCTACATCAGTCCTTACATCAATCATTTCTTTACATCCATACTGTGAATGAACCCCTTCTCCACACACACACATCTGATAAGTGGTCAGGTAATTCATTAGTACACTATATGACAACCAATCCCCCTCCCCACACACAAGCAGGTTGTTCATAAAGGCACTCTTTCTCCCTCTTCCATAGGTCCACACAATTCCATAGGTCCACGCAATTCCATAATGTGGGAGTACAAAGCATCCCTGATTTCTGTTGTCTGGGTGCATCCAGCTCCAGCTGTGGCTGGTGCACTTTCTGACTGAGTGTACCAGCAGCCCCTTGCTGTCACAGGTCCATGGGGGAAAATGTCTTACCTCTGGCTTCACAAGACTAACAAACACAGGAAGCTATCTCCAACAGGATCTCAATTTGTCAAAACCACATTCAACAACCATTCTACCCCTGCTGAGAGGGTAATTAAACCTTCATTTGCCAGGGCCTATAACAACAGGGTAAGGTTTCATAAGCCAATGCAAAACGGGGTACATGCAGGGTTCCCCAGAATAATGCTGGAGATAATAACTCCCTTTATGATGATGTCATTTGGTGGAAATAGAGTCCCAGCCAGCCCATGAACCTAGACTCCCAAACACCAAAAAACACTTGCATCGTGAATTTTTCCAGTGCAGCCCATGTTGACGTTCATAAATCAATGAGGGCCTGCATTACAACGGAGTATTACTCTTTGTGGCTTGTGTACTCAGGTGCTCCTTGAAGAGGGAAACTATTGGTAGAAATATTTTTTATGCCCACCACCTTGGGAAAAACCACACACCTGATTGCCTCAGAAACCTCCGACACCACTTTAGTCACAGTTGATTTTCCAATACCAAACTGATTGGCAACAGATCTGTGGCAGTCTGGGTGGCCAGCTTCCACATGGTTATAGCAACCTGCTTCTGGACAGGCAAGGCTACTCTAATAAGGATGTTTCTTTGCTGGGCAGGGAAGAGTGTGAGGCCAAGTTGCTCACAAAGCTCCAAAAATGTAGCTTTCTTCATACAAAAAATTTTGGACCCCCTGCTGGTCATCCAGGTCTGCATGGTGATGTGGTCCCGACAGTCTGTGCTTGTGGCCCTGCACCAGAAGTGCCAGTCTACACAGGAGGCATCAGTGGCTATATTGAGTGTCATGAGCAGCATCAGTCAAGTTCAAGTCTGCCATGTCCTCCTCCGTCATTAGCTCTGTCATATGCCTTTGACAGGTGACAAAACACTGTCAAACTGCCCATCAGCATCTCATGGAAGCTCTGTCCTGAAACAGGAGCAAGAGCAAAGCAAAAGAAGTTATTGAAACAACTCCTCTCCGCTGCTGGCTCCAGATGCTGGAACTGCTCAGCAGGATGCATTGGCAGGCTGTTCAAACTTCTTGTAATGAGCAGGGTGGACAGTGACATTTTCCCACCTTACATCATAGTCAAAAAGCTAAAGCAGGCACATTCCAGGAGGGTGCTGGGGAGTCAAGGATATGGTTGGTTTGACTTAGGTCTATGTGCTGCAGTGTGGACACCAGAGCTCTGGGTTCAAGTTCAGGCTAAAAAATTCTTAACCTAGGGTCCACTGCTTCGAGTCTCAGTAACCTTGGGCTTACACTGCAGACATATTCTGACAGTCTTGGATAATGTCTTTTATAATCACTTCTATAGGACTTACCACTATGTTTTTTTTAAATTCACCTCAGTATAATACAGTCTTAGACTTTCAATTTCAATCATAATTTTAAGAAACCATTTTAAAGTCACAGACTTGACAGTTTGACAATACTTGATTTGAATAATTTTCCAGTGTAGAGGGCTGGTCACCCCCTCCTGCCCCAAAGGGCTTGAAATCAGCCCTGGGAGAGGGCCGAGACTGTGCGAGGGCTGCTGCTAGGAAAGCAGCAAGCCTTGACTGATTGGGGAAACAGCCACAGCTGCAGCCATGCCCCAATCTGGCCACAGCTGGCCTGTGTAAAAAGGCTGGAAGCCAGGAACTCAGAAAGGCTCTCTCCAGTCTTGGAGGGAGCAGGGCCTGGCTGTCTGCAGAAAGGATACTGGGAGTGAAGCAGGGCTGGAACAGAGTGCTCCAGGCCAGCAACTCCCTAGGCTGCAGGGCCTGGTCCTAGGCCCACAGAGGTACTGGATGGTAGAGGAAGGCAGCTGGTCCAAACCCCTCTTGCCTATGATGAGTGGCTTTTACACTGCAGTCCGCCCCAGGGAGCGGGGGCTTGATGATGACTGCAGTAGCCCAGACTGAGGCAAGGTGGGGATAACAATGTTGAAGGGAGACCCAGAGGCAGAGTGTGGAGGTATTGCCAGGTGAGCAGCACCCCAAATAAAAGGACACCAGGATCTGGGAGGGACACAGGGCCAGCGGACAGCAAGACATCAGCCTGCAGAGGGCGCTCTGCACTGGAAAGAGCTAATTCCCGGATGACCAGCACGAGGCGCCGCAGGGGTGAATCATCATGCTGCTACATCCAGCAATAGTGTTCCACATGCATTCTTTTCTAGTTACAAAATAAAATCCCAGACTGCAGCAATTCAATTTATTCTCAAGCTTCCCCTGTGACTTCACAGTAACTCTAAATACACAATGTTCCAAGGTCTACAGTATGTTTACCAAGTCTTTTCTTTGGATACTCTTAGAACATAAAGAAGATTAATCACCACTAAGAGATTAATCATTACGATGGAGTGGGGCAGCAAATGAAATAATTTGTATGCAACAGTTTTTCTGTCCCTGGTGAATGCAGCCTTCACCAGAATGTCAGAAAAATGATAGCTGGAATATTTCCAATTTTAAAACACAGAACTCTATTGCTCCAGCTGTATGTATTTAGGCTAGTTAAAAGACAAGATAGTAGCCTCATTAACCTTAATGTATGAGTGAATAATTTAAACATAAAATGATTGTTAAAGAAAATATTAGATCTCTGATTTAAGGTAACAAAAGCAGGGAAGTTAGTAGTTCATTCTTTTTTTCATCCCATTTTCCCTACACATTTGTAAAGGTCTCAGTACATTATGAAATCTTGCAAAAACATGCTGCCATCCTTTGGTGCATGTCAGTTAGGTAAGAGCAAAATCACCTTAAATCTTTGTTTCGGTCATTTTAAGTTATAACAACTGTATTTTATGTTATAACAACTGTATTTTACAGGACTGAAGAAAAGATCTTCTTGGCTTCTCCAAAAGTTTTCCTACAGTTAAAGTGGGCTAGCTAGAACACACTTGTTAGCCTTATGCTACACTTACAAAGTCATATGCTTGATAATCTTTATGCATTCTTAATGTTGGAAAGCAAGGATCACATTCAAGGATCATTCTTCCTAAAAGTGGAATGAAAAATCAATAGCAATTTTCTAAAGAACGAAGGAAATTGTTGCTGATGGAAGTCAAGGTGAAAAGGAGTAGAGGTTAGGTCGTTTTCTTACAACATTGTTTCCATTCACCAAAAAAAAAAATTGTGACGGTACACAAACACTTGAAAAATTCTATTACTCTTCTTAAATATTTCTTATAGTATAGGGATAATCTTTTCAAATTAGCAGTCGTGGCTTTTTACATGCCAGAGTTTTCCATGTTCCTCTCTATATTTGAAAAGAGAAGCTACTTACCTATACAGTAACTGGAGTTCTTCAAGATGTGTTTTCCACATATGTATTCCACCGATGGTGCACACACACCCAAGATCAAAGCCTTTTGGTTAGCAGTTTCTGTAGTAGCAGCGCATGTGCCCTAAGTGTATTCATACCAGACATAAAAGGATGGAACAGACCAATTGCCACTCAGTTTACTCTGCACAAGAGAATCCAGGTGACATAGGAGACTGAGGTAGAGGGATGAGAACAGGCAGTGGAAAATGTATATGAACAGTTACTGTACATGTAATTAACTTCTTCCTCCTTCATGTGATTGTCCATATACATATTCCACTTCCATTGCTTGGGGGAGTCACTGTATGAAATGTAATAGAGTTGAGAGATTGAAGTCTTTGGAGAACAGAGACTGACGTACAGACTTTCCAAACATACCATCTGCTTAGAAATTTCAATGACAGAGTGTTTCATCAAGGTGTGAATAGATCCCCAGGTGCTTGCTTTGCATATGTCCATAATACACTTTTTTAAAGATGCTGCAATGGCTGCCTGAGTTATGGTGGAGTGAGCTCTGAGACAAGTAGTGGGGAAATCTCCTTTAGTCACTTCATCACAGCTCTCACACAGTCAGATATCTACCTAGACCATCTGAGATGAGAGAGATTTCCTTTTCATCCTTTCTGCTACTGAGACAAAAAGTCTTGGCATAGATCTAAAAAGTTTTGCTCTCTGCAAATAAAATGCCAAAGCACGTCTGACAACCAGCAGCTGAAGCTTAGCCTCTTCCTTACAAATGTGTAGCTTAGGAAAAAAGTATAAACAGATGAATTTGCTAGTTTAGATGAAGGTCCATGACAATGTTTGGGAGAAACTTAGAATCTGTTCTAAGTAGGGCTGTCAAGCAATGAAAAAAGTTAATCGCGAATAATCGCATTGTTAAACAAAAATAGGATACCATTTACGTAAATAATTTTGGATCTTTTCTATATTTTCAAATATATTGATTTCACTTACACCACAGAATACAAAGTGTACAATGCTCACTTTATATTTATTTTGATTACAAGTATTAGCACTGTAAAAAACAAAAGAAATAGTATATTTCAATTTATCTAATACAAGTACTACAGTGCAATCTCTTTATTATGAAAGTTGAACTTACAAATGTAGAATTATGTACAAAAAATAACTACATTCAAAAACAAAACAAATGTAAAACTTTAGTACCTACAAGTCCACTCAGTTCCACTTCTTGTTCAGCTAATTGCTTAGAGTCTGGTTTTTAACCTTTACTGCAGCCTGCACCTCTTTGGTTCTCAAGATATGTTCTTGCACCCCTTATCAAAAATTATTCAAGTAGGTAAGTTCTTTAAACCTAGATATATTTTTTGTTTGTATATTACAGTAACAGTTAAAAATATATATAATGTTAATAAATACATAGGTTTGATTAAACAAAGTAGTTGTACTTACGTGCCTATGCTTAATTTGTGTTTTCAATGATTTACCTTCCAAAAAAATCTGGCATGTCTCACACCCCCAGGGGGTGCATGCACCCCAGGTTAAGAATCACTGGCTTAGACAAATAAGTTTGTTTACATTTGCAAGAGATAATGCTGCCCACTTCTTATTTATAAAATCACCTAAAAGTGAGAACAAGCATTCACATGGCACTGTTGTAGCTGGCGTCGCAAGATATTTCTGTGCCAGATGTGCTAAACATGCTGCTAACGGGTTCTGCTTAATAACCATCCAAAGCAGTGCGGACTGATGCATGTTCATTTTCATCATCTGAGTCAGTCAGATGCCATGGTTGATTTTCTTTTTGGGTGGCTTGGGTTCTGTAGTTTCCGCATCTGAGTGTTGCTCTTTTAAGACTTCTGAAAGCATGCGCTAGACCTCATTCTTCTCAGATTTTGGAAGGCACTTCAGATTCTTAAACCTTGGGTCGGGTGCTGTAGCTATCTTTAGAAATCTCACATTAGTACCTTCTTTGCGTTTTGCAAAATCTGCAGTGAAAGTGTACTTAAAATGAACATGTGCTGGGTCATCATCCGACGCTGCTATAACATTAAATATATGGCTCGAGTCAGGGAAGTTCGAGATGGCAAATCAGTAGACAGGATGACATGTTCAGTAGGTTGGGAAACCAGAACTTTCAGGGCCAGAAAGTCATCTAGCTGTGATGTAGAAGGAGGAACCACAGCCTCATCTGGAGATAATATGGATAAAACTGGGGCCCAACAAGTCAGCACAATGGGATGGGAGCTCCTTTGCTAAATCATCAGGTTGAGGAGAAGTCTGAATAATGTTTTGCTCAAGAGCTGCCTGAGTTGCTGATACAGTACAATGAGATGTTTTATGAGTCTGAGGTGTCTCACGAAAAATCTCCTGTTCACATGAAACCCACAGACCCCAGTAATGCTACACAACCAGATAAGAACTTCATGGCCATATGATAAATAACCATGGCCCAACCCTAGAACAATCAAGTCCATAGTATCTGTTAGGAATAAGTCTCTGGTTTCCTTGAATGAGGCAGGAGAAGCAGGAAGGTATATACTTATAAAGTACATGTTGGATTACTCTACACTGTCATCAGATGCTGTTGAGGACAGTGGTGAGAAGAAGCACTATTGGTGAAGTCTATTGGTGAAGCTGAAGAAACAAGTCTTGAAGGCTGAGAAATGGTGTGCATTAAAGTAGAAGTGCTAGGTACCACAGGTAGAGGTGGACCCAATACTGCAGGCATTAAACCAGTAGAAAGTAATAGGGATTAAGGCTCTGCAAGATCTCTAGATCCCCCAGGACTGTATACTATCAGTATTGTACAGTGCAGCATGGCCAGCAGCGGAACCAGGGTAGAGACCAGTGGAGTCAATAGTGCCAAAGTATTCAGAATCAGACAAGACATTGACAGTGCCAAGGAAGCATCCTGAAAAGCTGATGGTACCAAGCTCTGAGATGAGATGGGAGATTGAGACAGTACCTGACGTGTCAGCTCTTTAATGTGCCATTTTGGTGCTGAAGCCTAGGCACCAAAATGGGTCAGAGCTTCCCGACACTGGACCCGAAGACACAGCTGACTGGGCTTGAGATCTTGTAGACTCCACGTTGACAGGATCACTCAGATACAGTCAGGTTGTTGGGGGGGAGGGGGCGGAGGGTGGAGGGGAAGAGAAGGGATATGACACAGGGTCCAAAGCCAGTCTCACTGTTTGGGTCCAAAAGCAAGCCAGAAAGCGTCTGTGTTAATACAAATTACCTGCCTGACAAGGGAAGAAAAGTACTGCCCATAAATAGCAGCACAAAGAAGCTGCAGATAAAGAACATACCTGGTCAGCAAACAAATTGTCTAAATAAAAGGCATGGTATAACAAGATACCTTTAATAGATTTAATGTTAATAAGTACCCCTGTAACAATGTATAGTGTGCATGATTTTTGGAAAAATCCTTTAAGGTCATATGGTAATGATGCTTCTCAGCTATTTCCTGTGAATAAACTTAAAGCTTAGCACAGAAGGAAAAAAAAAAAAACATTACAAACCTGGTCTGTTGTATGAAAAGGGAAACTAAGGTACACCACCTCATGAATTTAATGACTGAACAGTGGGATAATTTCCCATAACCTTTAAAAGGTAGAAGCCATTGAAACCTGGCCTGCCTATAGGAAAATATAATTCCTCTGTTTTGCCTGCAATCAGCAAGAGTATTTGTAAAAGAAAGAAATATTTGAAGCAATAATCTGCCACCCCAAAACTGGTAGAAATTTGTTTTCTGTCTTTCAGAAAATCAGAAAAAGCTGATACCAGCTGAATAGCAACCCAAAATACCATGAATTTACTGTCACAACATAAATTGTGTTCTGTATTTTGTCTTGTGTTGTATGTCTTGTTGCTAGCACTGTTTTGTATTAAATATTGCAGGGAAACATCCTCAGGTAGCAGACACCATATTAGGAGAAATTGGTTTTGAAGCAGGGATTATAAATACTGTAGACCTGGAGGTAATTAAAAATAAATGAAGCTCTCTGCCCCAGCTACAGGACCGCCTAATACAGAAACAAATGGAAGTAAAAAAACCATACTGCTATAGCTATTGGATGTACTGAAATGCAGATACTTGCGCTGTCCACCTTGGAACACAAAAATGTTTTGGGAAATACCAGGAAACACTAAGGTTTTTATACACTTGCTAACACAAAGAAAAATATCACTGTTTGACACTTATCAGTACGAATGGATGCAGTATGTTTCTAGCATAGTAAGGCCAGATCTTTTAACTGGGAAAATTCTTGTTAAAATCACACATCAACAGGCTCTGGAAGCAAAGATATGAAAAGTTATCCCACTCCCCACATTGCACATGGGATCCTTCTGGTTACCCTGGGCTTCGAGCCAGTGGGCTGGGGAGGGAGGGAAGCTATTGGACACCAGAAGTTGTACTGAGTGGACTCCTCAAAAGTGGGTGTGTTTGTCCTTGCCTGTTGCTCCAGAGCCCTGTAACAAAGACATTTCACTAGGATCCTGTATGTGGGATGAAATGCATAATGAGACCAAAGTACTGTATAATGGGCTATGTGTACGAGTTAGTTCTTGGGAAGACGTGTTTTGGGAGGATAAAAGCGTTAGCAACCCACCAGTAAACAAATGTAAATGTAATGTAAGTACTGTGTTTACCAATAATCATTTACTATTTGCCACAACCAAAAAAGTCTCAGCACTGTAAGCACTGATTTAGCTGAGTTCTCTATAAATCTTGGGATTGAATAGCAGAAAGTTAACAATCAGCTGTTAAAAGGTAAAAAGGTAACACAGTTCCTAGAACAAACGAAAAGGCAATGTGAGAACCCGAATCATTCATATTGTACATGCAAAGAGGGACATGTTAAAAATTGCTACTGCAGCTTACCACTAGTATGACATATTTTCTGGATGGTCTCCCACAACTACTGGCATACTATCTGTAATGTTATAACCCCTAACTGTTTTGGTTTTAAATTGTCTTTGTTTAATTGGGATGTTTGGAATGTGTTGTTGGATAAAACAAATTTATGCAAAGCTAGAGCCATGGGCCCAAATCACTTCCCAGTATTTTCTATTACGCAGACTAAATAAGAAGTGACACTGCCGATTAATAATCTTAGTGTCAAACGGGGGATATGTAGGAGCAGGATTTTATAATTGTACTATGAGAACTAATGTAAGATTTGATTTCATCCTCCCAGCCACCCTTTTTGAATAGCAGAAAGGAATGACTACTATGGTTTCCTATATGTATTACAAATTAGGCACTTTAGTTAAATATACATTTCTTTGTTTGAAGGTTTAGTAAGCAAGAGACAGGATCTTGTATTGTCTATGTTAAGGGGATTAGAGGAACGTTGAAGGCCTGGGCCTCAATGTAAATTGTTTTGATTATAAGATTTAGGGAGGCTTAATTTTCAAAGGCTTTTGCTCTCAAAGGTCTCTATAAAAGACCATTTGTGTGAGTGAGGAATGTATGCATCTGTAGCGGGGTGACCACCCACTCCAGCCTGGAAGGCGTTGGAAAAGCCCTGCAGAGGGCAAGGTAAAACCCTGGCTGATTGGGGGAAGTGGCTGCAGCTGGGGCCATGCCTCAAACTGAGCAACAGGGCCTTATAAGAAGGCCAGGGAAGCCAGGAGCAAGGAGTCTCTCTCTAGCTATAGAGGGAGATGGGCCTGGCTGCAGGGAGCTAGACACAAGGTACTTGAGTGAAGCAGAGCTGGGGAAAGGCTGAGGAGCTGGGGAGCTTCAGCCTGGAAGCCTCAGGCTATGGCTTAGCATTGGGCTAAAAGGTACTGAGGGTTGCAGAGGGCAGCCTAGGAGTAGGCCAAGGCAGCAGGTCCAAACCCTCCTTGCCAGTGATGAGTAGGCTGATACTACAGCCTGCCCCAGGGTGCAGAAACTAGACAATAACTGGTAGTAGCCATATACTGAGGCAAGGTGGGGAGAGATGGTGGAGGCAGGGACGGTTCCAGGCACCAGTATTCCAAGTTGGTGCTTGGGGCGGCATTCTGCAAGGGGCGGCAGTCCCTGTTGTTTTGCCCCCAAGCAGCATGCCAAATTGCCGCTGCGAACAACGGAGAAAGTCTGTGCACCATTAGGGCAGCAGGCGCGTTTCCGTGGTGGCGGCAATTCGGCAGCAGCATGTATGTTTAGCTGTCCGCGGCGGCTTCAGTTAAACATAGAAGCCGCCGGTGAATTGCCGCCGCCGCCGAAATGCATCTGCCGCCCTAAGGGCACACGGACTGCCCCCGCTGCGACAATTCGGCACGCTGCTTGGGGTGGCGAAAACTGTAGAGCCAGTCCTGGATGGGGGGTTCCCTAGGGAGGAGAGACCCTAAGATTGAGGGGTTACTGCCAGGTGGCAGCACCCCAGGTAAAAGGGCACCAGGGCCTGGGAGGGACACGGGGCCAGAGGACAGGCAGATCACAGGCCTGCAGAGGGCGCTCCAGAGCTGGAATGAGCTAATTCCCAGGGGTCACCAGCAGGAGGCGCTGCAGGGGTGAGACCACTCATCTACAATCAGGAAAAGATAAGGTGTGAAGGCCATTGTTATAGCCAGATGGTCAAGGAAGGAGTGAAGAGATTTGACACCAGAGAATCATCAATGCGCATCCATAATTAAGGAAGGGCAGATTGACGACCCTGAGGTGAAGGCTACACCCCTAAGGTCAGGATGACCCTCTTGGAGATGTATTGGAATGTTTACATCAAAAGATACCACCAATTAAGGAGTAGCAGGTCATAAACTGACACAGCAAAATCCGTAGACTTCAAAAGAGAAAAAAGACTATAAGAACAGGGTACTTTGCCCTGGGACTCTGGGTTCATCTTGCCACTACTCCAGGAACATAGGATCATGATGGACAGAGCCCGGCTCCCCTGTGTGACCAATCTGGCTGGCTACTAGATTAATCCAGACTCTGGACTGGTAACTATAAACATCAACTGGCAGAACACTACGTGTGTGTTTTTGAAAAGCATATGCCAATGGCTTTATTCGCAATAAATGTGGCGGTTTTGCCTTCTCCCCTACAAAGATCCTGTGTGCTTTGTACAGAATAACATTCAGTCACAAATTGAATTAACACATTGTTTTTTTAGCAAGCATCATCAGCATGGAAGCATGTCCTCTGGAATGGTGGCTGAAGCATGAAGGGGCATACGAATGTTTAGCATATCTGTCACGTAAATATCTTGCAATGCCAGCTACAAAAGTGCCATGCTAACGCTTTTCTCACTTTCCAGTGACATTGTAAATAATAAGAAGGAAGCATTATCTCCCGAAAATGTAAACAAACTTGTTTGTCTTAGCAATTGGCTGAACAATAAGTAAGACTGAGTGAACTTGTAGGCTCTAATTTTACATTGTTTTGAGTGCAGTTATGTAACAAAAAAAATCTGTATTTCTAAATTGCACTTTCACGATGAAGAGATTGCAACACAGTACTTGTATGAGGCAACTGAAAAATATTATTTATTTTGTTTATCGTTACAGTGCGAATATTTGCAATCCAAAATAATAGTGTAAAGACAGCACTTTGTATACTGTTATAACAGTAATCAATATATTTGAAAATGTAGAAAAACATCCCAAAATATTTCATAAATTTCAACTGGTACAGTAACTCCTCACTTAACATTGTCCCAGTTAATGTTGTTTCATTGTTACCTTGCTGATCTATTAGGGAACAAGCATGTTTAAAGTTGCGCAATGCTCCCTTATAACGTCATTTGGCAGCTGCCTGCTTTGTCCACTGTTTGCAGGATTCTCTGGAACAGCAGCCTCAGCTTGTGAGGATTAGAACCGGGGGGGGGGCCAGCAGCTCCCCCAAATTCCCTGTAAGGTATGTGGCTCGGCAGCTGCTCAGTAGCAGTTCAACTGTCCCTTCCCCCACTGCCGTGCTGCTCCTGCCCTCGAGCTACTCCCCGGAGCTTCCTGCTGGGAGTGGGAGGGGTAGAAGAGGAGCGCTGATATCAGGATGGCCCTCTGCTCCTGCCCCACCCCTGCTCCGTACCCCCTCTCCACAAAGTGGAGGAGGGGGACAGGGCTCAGGGACAGAAAAGAGGGAGCTTGTTGGAAGCTGTTGCTTCCTGTTTGATCTGCTTAAAAGGGCAATGTCTTTGAAGTGGGGTTGGCTATTTAAAGGGGCAATGCACGTGTCTGTCTCTTTCTCTCTCTCTCTCTCTCTCTCTCTCTCTCTCTCTCACTCATGCACGCATCCCCCAGCACCTTGGAAATTTATCACTTGTGCAGCTGTGCATGTGCCATCAGGAGGAAGGAGTGGTGCACTCCTGCTGAATAGTGTGGGCTCATCAGCATGTTCAATTTTTGCAGGGAAGTGTTTGCAGCTACTGCCCTGTATCTATTGTTTCCTCCCTTCTGCCTCAGTCCATGCTACATTGTAGAGTGTGAGGCTACATTAACAACAGTGTGGTAACCCTTGAGGGCTCAGCCGAGTGCTAGTTCATCATTTAGCAGCAAGGCATTCCCTGGGAAATTTTTCACCCTCTTACTCCACCACCGCAACCAAGAATGAAAGACTGAGATAGTTCTCCCACTCACTGCAAATAAGAGTATTCGTTACAGGAGCAATCTTTGGAACTGTTCAACATAAGGCTATGATTGGTTAATAGGCACAAGGAGTCCCTGACATTCATTCAAGGAAATCTTCAGCAAACCCAATCCATATGACCACTGTCTCACGAGTCTGTGTGGAGCCAGAGAGGCTAAAGGCAGTATAGTAGTATACATTCTCATAGATGCAAAAACTCTAAAAATTTATTAAAGCTTAGCTTGCCTGACCCAGACTGCAGATTCTATTTTTATTCAAATTAAACAAATCAATTATATACTCGTGCTGTGAGAATAACTACTACTTAACCTAGAGAGAGACATGAATTAACCAAGTCCGTTTGCTACTCAACTTTTTTCTCTATGGCTCTGGAATAATAAATAGCAACTTGACAGCGCAACTTCCCAAGTCTCATCCAGAAAAACGTTATAGCCTCATAATTCTAGACACAGAAATTGAACTATAAACTCTTTAATTTAACTATATCCAATTACTAGAATGCTTACTAAGCAATACAAACAGGTTTTAACAATCCACATTATATTTATATTTTTCTGAAAAAGCATGTTTATTCTTTGCTATATCGTAGCCTGTAGGAAACTGAATACAAAAAAATACTTGAGATATACTTTTACCTTCCCAGATACCTGTAGAATCCATTTCTACATCTCTGTTTTATTTTAAGTGAATTTTAGTCCTTTTAAAATAAGCTGACTTGACAACATTGGAGAATTACCTCTAATTTATACACAGAACAGATATATAAGAATTAGCAATGAAGATTTTGCCACAATATTGTGACTCCACAAGACTGTCAAAAAAAAAAGGGATATTCTTACTAAATTCCACTTACAATTCTGAAGACCACCTACAATCCTAGAATACCTCGATGTTTCTGCTAAAATGAGCAGTCAGGGAATACTTAGTTTTGACATTTAAATCATTAGGCTTCAGAGTTACGTCTTCACTGAGCTCTTGCTCCTTGGAGCTATTGTTTCTGTCTTTCTGCAGACTCAGTGGCCTATTTACATTGGACAAGTTTATATTTGTAGGTTAGGTCATATCACCAGTCTTTGCACCAACGCAGTATATACACACTACAACTCCACTGCTGGAAAAAAATCTCAATATAGCCACACCAAGCACATTTCACAGCCATTCTTGTATTTCTGAATTCTGGGACTCCTGACCTCCATCACATAATTGGCACCATAGACTTTGGAAGATCTGTAAAACATGGCTGCCACAACCCAATGCTGAAGTGATGGAGCTGAAAATTATACTAGGAGTTTTGTTTATCCTAGAGTTCATCAGTTTCCACCTGTTTCCAACATGACTCTCCTTCCTCAACCCCCTGGAATAAGCTCATTACATGGAAACCCATTTCTAAAAAGAATAGATGGTGTGAAGTCTTCCGGCCATGAAGGAAAAGACCACAGGTGAAATTCACATGTAGACTGAAGATTATGGTCTATATCATATTCGTACCTTCAAGCACTTTAGTAGTCCCACTGACTTCCAGGACTATTTACATGTATAAAGTTACGCACCTACTTAAAGTACCTTCCTGAATCAGATCTGTATTACTACAAAGATTCTTACCTAAATAATCAATGACAGATAACAAAAAACACTTACTTTGTAAGAATAGTATATGTACAGCTCACAAGGGGAGAATCACTGTGAACAATGCATGTAGCTAAAATTTATTTTGAGTATTAGTGATGACAATTATGGGAAACAGCATAGATTGAGGAAATACACTTACAATGTTCAGCACAAAATTATTTATTTTTAGAAATGTTGCTACTGTTCCCCACCCCCATTTTCTCCTATAAAATCTGACCATCCTACGCAGTTTCTATTCTTATCACTCACTAATTTGCGTAATTTTAACACAGGCTAACTATATTCTGCAATTTTTTTTCATAATTACACTCATCACAGAAACTGTCAGTATCTAATGAAGGATAATTTCTGCTATTATAAGATGCTTAAAAGATCGTTTTCATGAATAATTCTTAATATGAATCATTACATTCAAACAATGTCAGAAATAAAAATTGTATGTAATTGCAAACAACATTCCCTTTTTATGGAAGAATATGGTTTTTGAACTACATACAGGTATAGTAATTAACCTTTCAGAGCAGCACTAAGAAGGCTGAATCACTTCTGCAAGGGAAATGTAAATCTTAGTTTTCATACAAAGTCTATTAGGTTAAATATTTATTTTAGAAATAGCAGTCGTACAGTGTACACCAGAGATGCTGAATTACTTACACACACACACACACACACACACACAAAATAATGATATGGTCCAATCTCACGTTAACTGGCAGATTTCAGAAATGAAATTTTCATCCTACAGTTCAACACAGGACAGTAATGATCAAAAGTGGCTGCTATCTAATGACAGCTGTGTGTACTGGCACATAAAATCATCTCAGTGGTAGGTCTCTATCTAGACCCTTGTGGACAACTGTCCACACTGCAAAACTAACTGGTACTCTTTGTTAGAGTCAGAAGAGCCACCAGGGATAATGGGCACACTAAACTATCTTCTTATCCTTAGACTGGTTCTTTCAGAAAGGGGGAAACAAGAACTGCTGCTGCTGTTGCTCATATTGTTCTTGTTCTCTGAACTTCATTCTCCAAAATCACAAAAGGGGCCTGGGATAGATAATCTCTAAAACAAAAGAATATAAATTCATTTTAAAAACACAGAAAGGAAAGTTACTTATCTTTAACCCGGAATTCTTCAAGATATGTTGTTTACATTTGTTCCACTTCTGAGGTGCGTGCCCCGGAGAGAATAATGCTTTAGCCAGCAGTGTCAATTGGTCACACTTGCTCTCGATGGCCTCGATCTCCTCCCCTCCTTGAAGGTATAAAGGGGGCTAAGCAGGAGCCTGACCAACCCTTAGATCCTGCACCACTATCAAGTCCAGGTTATTAGACTCAACAGTGAGGAAAGAAGGATGGACACATTTAAACAATATATCTTGAAGAATTCCATTTACTAATGGCATGTAGAAAGAAAAATACCTTCAACTTCAGTCATTTTGGTGTTAGAATTTACTGTTTCACACTATACTCTCACTCCGTCAAAGATCAATTCTGTGCTACACCTTTACAATGGTGTCAGCCCCAAAATCAGAGGCAAATTTAAGAAACAAGCTGAAATATCAAAATAACTCCTTGAAAATATATATAATTTTGTGTAATAGCTTCATGATTCAACCCACCATCAACCTCAGCCTGGACCAATCTAAACGGGAGGTCCACTTCCTAGACACCGCGGTGCAAATAAGTGATGGTCACATTAACACCACCCTATACCGAAAACCTATCGACTGCTATGCCTACCTTCATGCCTCCAGCTTCCATCCCGGGCACATCACACGATCCATTGTCTACAGCCAAGCACTGAGGTACAACCGTATCTGCTCTAATCCCTCAGACAGAGACCAACACCTACAAAATCTCCACCAAGCATTCTCAAAACTACAATATCCGCATGAGGAAATAAGGAAACAGATCATCAGAGCCAGATGTGTACCAGAAGCCTCCTACTGCAAGACAAATCCAAGAAAGAAACCAACAGGACTCCACTGGCCATCACATACAGTCCCCAGCTAAAACCTCTCCAACGCATCATCAGGGACCTACAACCCATCCTGGACAATGATCCCACACTTTCAAAGGCCTTGGGTGGCAGGCCAGTCCTCGCCCACAAACAACCTGCCAACCTGAAACATATTCTCACCAGTAACTGCATGCCGCACCATAGTAACTCTAGCTCAGGAACCAATCCATGCAACAAACCTCGATGCCAACTCTGCCCACATATCTACACCAGCGACACCATCACAGGACCTAACCAGATCAGCCACACCATCACCGGTTCATTCACCTGCACGTCCACCAATGTAATATATGCCATCATATGCAAGCAATGCCCCTCTGCTATGTACATTGGCCAAACTGGACAGTCGCTACAGAAAAGGATAAATGGACACAAATCAGACATTAGGAATGGCAATATACAAAAACCTGTAGGAGAGCACTTCAACCTCCCTGGCCACACTATAGCAGACCTTAAGGTGGCCATCCTGCAGCAAAAAAACTTCAGGACCAGACTTCAAAGAGAAACTGCTGAGCTTCAGTTCATCTGCAAATTTGACACCATCAGCTCAGGATTAAACAAAGACTGTGAATGACTTGCCAATTACAGAACCAGTTTCTCCTCCCTTGGTTTTCACACCTCAACTGCTAGAACAGGGCCTCATCCTCCCTGATTGAACTACCTCATTATCTCTAGCTTGCCTGCATATATATACCTGCCCCTGGAAATTTCCACTACATGCATCTGACGAAGTGGGTATTCACCTATGAAAGCTCATGCTTCAAAACGTCTGTTAGTCTATAAGGTGCCACAGGACTCTCTGCTGCTTTTACAGATCCAGACTAACACGGCTACCCCTCTGATACATGATTCAACAGTAATTTTAAATGGACAGTGGTCTCACTCCAGCTTTTTATAGAAGAAAGATAATCAGAAGTTTACACAGACATCGAGTAATGTGGTCAGAGAATTTTAGCACAACATGTTCCCTCCTCTGCTCCCTACTTTGCCTGGTACAAGGAGTGCTGCCTGGGATCTCATTCAAGTCAGAATACAGCTGTTTTGGCAGAAATGCAATTGTCCAAGCCTGTTTATATCCAGGAATCAAGAGGGCCACCCAGAGGGGGAACAAGAGGGGCAATTTGCCCCAGGCCCCGGGCCCTGCAGGGCCCCCAAAAAACTCTCATGGGGGCCCCTGGAGCAGGATCCTTCACTTGCTCCAGGGTCCCCGGAAAACTTTTGCGGGGCCGGGGCCCCCTGGAGCTTCTTCTGCTCCGGGTTTTCGGTGGCAGGGGGTTCTTCCGCTCCGGGGCGGAAGGACTCCCTGCCGCCGAATTACCACCGAAGTGGGACTCGCCGCCAAAATGCCGGGTCTTCGGCGGTAATTCAGCGGCGGGGGGCTCCCCCCACAGGTCTTCGGGGCACTTCGGTGGCAGGTCCTGGAGTGGAAGAACCTCCCGCTGCCAAATTACCACCAAAGCAGGGCCCCCCCACTGCCACCGACTCCCTGAATCCTCTGGGAGGCCCTGAGAATCAAATAGATCTTGAATTTGACTCTGAAGTGTAAATCTCACCACAGTTCCTTTAAGAAACTGGAATTTATTGCAAAGACGTACTATATTATTTACAGTTCAAAAGATTAAATGAACTATTAATAAGCTCCACGCTGCAATAGGTGATGTGTAAATATTACAGCTAAGCTTTCTAGTTGACCATTCTGTATAAGGAACAATAGATTGACTGTCATGAAATAGATAAGCAATAATGTTGACAGGATTTAAGATAATGTTTTATACGCACACTTCTGTGAAGCACGAATTGGAAGGTCAAGCTCTTCCACTGCCCGGGAATGTGCATGTGACACTACTATAATCCCACAACCAGGAGTTAGAAGACCTTTAAGTAAATTATTATAAAACTCTGGTAAATGAGATTTAGCTAGTTAAAGCGAGATGTAAAACTACATAGGTTTACTCATCTATACCATGCCCATCAACAAAGCATAGGAATATTACAATACCCATCACCTAACAAGGTTTCTCCCCATCAGGTTAAAGTACTTTTCATAAAGGGAAAATAATTCCATATGGAAAAGGGGCCTTTCTCTTCAAATTATAAGTGATTGTTGCACTTCTTGATAATGCATACATATTATACAAACCAATCACTTTCCAAATAGGTTGTTTACACTCACCTTAGAATTTGGTGGGGCAGCTAGTACAGCCACTCCCCAACACCAACATGGTAACAGATTGGGACTAAGGAGAGAGGTGGGGAAAAAGCCTCGTCCATTAATGGGACCAAAAATGGTATTACTCATTCCATTGCTTCCGCTCAACTGATTATTAACCTCACTCTGGTTTAAGATGCTCAATATTACACCATGGTATTACAGAGTCCTAGTAAGCATTAGTATCTGTACCAAATATTACTATTTTAGTCCCAAAATGAGATAAGTTCAACCACAAAACATATAGTTGAATGAAATGCAGAGTCCAGACCAAAATTCTTTCAAAACGGTGAAGATGGCCAAGAGGGTCAACAAACCTCAGTGGACCTCAGAAAATGTGTTTCATTACAAGATATTCAGACCAGAGAATACATCAAGTAAAACATTCCCCACCTTCACAACTGGGGAGGCTTTCTTTCGAGTTAGGAGATATTGCCGAAGATATTCACAGAGATATTGCTGTAGAAAATATGTCTTTTATTATTATCCTAGGTGTCTGTTGTATGCATTGTCTCTCCTGAAACAACTTTAGATGTTGGTTCTCGAAAACAGTTTTAGGTATCAAAACGTTGCTGGTAACAAAATGTTGCTGGATTGGACAAAACATTTTTGACCCACAGATTAGCTACTGGTTTTCATTCTTCATTCATCGACAGCAATGAAGCTGTGTCAATTAACACTAACAGAGAACACGGACCAACTTTTTAGATATGGTTTAAGCCCATATTTAGAAGTGCTTTAAAACAAGTGAAAGAGTTGAAAACAGTGTAAGTACCTTTTTGCCAAAGTTTTAACATGTCATTGGTGGAATACTGGTTTCAGAAAATGCCTTTAAAAAAAAAAAACTACCAAATGTGGGATCAAAGGATAGATGCGATAAGGCAGTGCCAGAATGCTGCTTTTAGCCTCTACAAAGCCAAACATTTCTTCTGCATGGTGTACAGCTGCAAGAGATTGAATTACAGCAACAACTCTTGATGCTAGCAAACAGAACTGTGGTCAAGTCACTTGAGAAACAAATCATAGGTACATTGGCAAGCTTTAGAGTTTAAGGCAAAAAGGGACCATCAGATCATCTACTCTGACCTCTCATATATTACACCACCATGACCGAGCACCCACACACTAAACCCAATAACCAAAATTAGACCAGGTATACAGCCCTCTGGAGACTAAACTATTATGTGCCAGAGGCAGAGGAAAGGAGGAACTGAGCTGTACCAAGGCCCCTACAATGGCAGGGAACTGATTAAGTGAGATATACCCAGACAATCCTGGCAAGTGACCAGTATGCCACGCTGCGGAATAAGACAAAAAACCACCACCAAAAACCAAGGTCTCTGCCAATCTGACCTTGGGAAAAATTCCTTCTCAACCCCACATATGGTGATCAGTTAGCCCCTGAGCAAGTGAATAAGAATCAGTCAGCTAAGCACAGGAGAGAGAGAAATCTCAGTGCCACCTCAGAGCACTGGTCCAGCCTGTCCAGTGTCCCATTTCTATTCGTGGCCCTCTCTGATGCTTAAGATGAAGGAGACCAAAAAACTCCAGAATACGTTGGAGGTGAGAGAGGAGAGGAAATATCTGCACTGTAAAAAAAAGTGCAATCTACACGTTGAAGCATGAAAGGCAAATATTTGTAATAAAAATAATATAAAGAAAGCACTGTACACTTCGTATTTTGTGTTGCAATTGAAATCAATATATTTGAAAATGTAGAAAAACATCCACAAATATTCATAAGAAATTGAAATTGGTATTCTATCACTGTTTAACAGTGCGATTAAAACTGATTTAAAAAACTGTCATTAACTGAGTTAATTTGTTTTGAGTTAACTGTGATTAATTGACAGTCCTAATAGTTGTACATTTAGCTGTTTTCCAGTAAGGGCAGTCTTTGATAATTGCAAAACACTACACCACAATATTAATTTAAAGAATTTCACTACAAGAGTAATCAAATTCTTTCATTCACAAAGGATGCCAGGAAAAAAGACTCAGAATGTAAGGATTCAAGTTGTGTATGTCAACGGAAAATACTTCCATATTTAAAGTACTTAAAAGAGCACTGAAAAAGCTTTTACTGCGTGTCAAGAATTTTTTCCCTGCTACTTTAGTTCTCCAATAAAAAGTTTCAGTTACAAAAAACAGACATTTTTTTCCAATCTCATATTACACTGCAAAGGAATCCAATTTTCAGTTCCACATAGGACACTCAAAAAAGTCAAACAAATCTCAGCTTCTCCAAATGTCCCTTTATAGAATAATATGATATACATGTGACAAATGGGAGAAGCTTCACAATCAATCTCTATGAGTCATTTAAAGGTGCAAATACAGCTGATCTAGTGGAGGATGAAACAACTTTACCCTTTGTCCTACTCCAACAAAAGTGTAGTCTTCTAGACTTGTGTCCATTTTACCTTACTATTAAACCTTTCATCAAAGCCACACACACGAATGCACTTCTGAGCTTAAATCCTCTTAACACAAGCTATATCTAGTACTGGCACTCTCACATGTTTTCAAGGATATTATAAAGAGATAAATGCTGACTCCCACAATGATCTCTCCCACATTCTATTCAGGACCAAATAGACTGAGGAACTTTGTGTGCCACCAGAAGGAGGATCACTGGAAACAAAAACAACACAACGTTTTAAAACACCCTCATCTCCTCATTAGCCAAAATTTGCTTAATTCGAAATAAAATGGGTTCTTACTGAACACTTGTAACATCAGAGGTACTAAGCTTACAAACATGTTAGCTTGCTGGAGATGAAACCTGCCCCATTCTAACTACAGCAGAGTCCTTTTTATAGGCACCAATTGGGGACTGAGAAGTGCATAAACCAGAAAAAATCTGTAATATTGAATATCTCAAAATTATAGAAGGCATGATGCATACCTGACAGTCTGATGCACTGCATCACTGTCTTGTTCTTCAAGGTGACATCAAGTGCATTGAAGGCATCAGAATGTGAAAGGATGTCAATGTATTCTTCACTGGCATAAATTTTACTGTATGATATTTTTCCCCATCAGGAAAAAATGATTTCTATAACTGGGTTAGTGTATGAAACATCAATGTTCTACTGTATCACACATTTTTTGGTCTACCAAAAAATATTCCCTAGTTTGGCAATTATTTAGGTATTTAAATAGTCTCAGCATAGTGGTATGAGCACTTCCCATATATCTGAAATAGAAAACACTTACTCTCTACTCCCAAGTTGAATCATCATTATCAACAATCTATTCAATCATCTCTCATTACAACCATTCCTCCTTCAACATAATGGGCACAAGTTCATAAAAACATACCTCAAACGTGTGCCATCCCCTTATATATAAATATCATTTTAAAACTCTGCAGACACCTTGACGCTCCTCTACTTGAAAAGTGAAAGACAACTTTTTTATCTATATTCCTAATGGAGAAAAATTGTCTTGTCAAAGAGAGGTAACCTAGACCTATTCTTGCAGTGAGGATGCCTTGCAGCATCTCCCAGATTGGGAGATGTCACTTAAGGATTTCTTCCTCATTATTATTAGAGTTTAGGAGCTCTCATCATGAACCTGGACTCTATTTTACTATGCACTGTATCAAAATAACAAAGACAGTCTCTGACAAAATAAAAATTAAGTGCTTCAGCACTGTCCTTTTGCTCTGGACTTGCAGCTGAAGCACGCTCCAAGGTCCTCTTTTAAACTTTTTTAGATGTACAAGTTAGTTTTTCATTTTCTACAGCACAAAGTCACAATACCCTATGCTCATACAGTCATATGCGTTTCTGAGCTGATATGATTTAGCTGGGGATTGAGCCTGCTTTGAGCAGGGGGTTGCACTAGATGACCTCTTGAGGTCCCTTCCAACCCTGATATTTTATGAAATAAGCATTCCAAAAAAAAAAAAAAGGCATTTTCAGATAGTACTTAACTCAGCTGTAGAAATGATGACCACTTTAGACAGAGATGTAGTTAACTGTCAGCTCTTAATAGGACTATGTCTTCCTTATAAGTCTAAACATCGCCTAGCACGCTTTGGGCAGTACTGTAGTATAAACAATAATGGAACAAAAAAAGACACCTGACCTTGGACTCTGTGGAGTGTGTACCTCACCAACTTTGCAAAGCATAAAAACTTTAGTTATCTAAAATATTCAAACCATTGTAACAGCTTGCCTCTTTCTACATTATTATTAGCCAAACATTTCACACTAATGCATGGCTTTTATTTCCCTTCAAAAATATTTTCTACAATGTCTCATAATCAATAAATTCTTTACTAATGTACAGCAATTTTTGTCAATAATGATCGAATGATATATGCTATGTGTCTTCCCTGTATAGATTTTTCTCCTCATTTTCTCCTTACCTTCTGCTGTTTGACCTTCTCTTTTCAGCATCTGGACAGCTCCCACATACTTCTTGAGTTGTACTTTCAGCACTTCATTCTCCCTACAGGTACAGCAGTACGAAAAAAACATGATTACCAAATATAAAAGAAGATATCATTTGTTTCAGATGTGAAATGGGTTAAAAATCAACATTCATAAATATTACTATTTTCTATCTTCAAAATGAAAAGCAGTAACCTGTAAAGAGAATTACCACAAAGCTAGTATCTAATGTATATGTCAGTAACATTGCAATAGGGAAACTAGTTTTCCAGTATGAGGGAAATATGTGGCCGAGGGAAATATAGGCCAATCAATACAATATAGTAGATAATTTATACCCACAGCTTCTACATTACTTTCTGTCTATATTAGGCATCTCTAACCACATATCCACCATCATAATAGATCTAAGTGACTGTGGCTTGCATGCCAAAAGTACAGCTGGTTAATAATTGAGGGTGGACCATAAACAAAGAAATGCAGTGGTTCACGTTACATACTAGTTATTTTATTCTGTTTTTCCTATGGTCTAAATATTTACTGCTGAACTAATAATTTATTCAGAACTTGAAACTGACTATACTAGAGAAAGAGACTGACAGTCCTCTTTGTAAAAAAAATATTCGGAATGTAATTTCAATGTATAGCTGCTAATTGAGAAAAATTTAGTAAAGTGTAAGTTACACATTTTTATTCTGCTATTTTTCAAAGTTTATCTTCTACTTCCTTATTATTTTCAATTGGAGAAGCAAGTATTTAAATGTCCCACTATTTGGCTACCACTAGTGACACTAAAAGCTTTAGTTAAGGTCTGAAATAGAAAAGGACTGTAACAGCTTAGATTTCAAACAAAGATATAAATCAGCCACCCCTTTGATTCATTCAATCTCATTAATTCAATAGAAGCATTTACACAGAAGAATCAGAATTTAACTTTGTCAAGTGAGTGAATACAGAAAACCCTTATGTAATAACGCTTCCAGATAATCTCATTCAACGTGGCATGAAAAGCACTTCACACTGCAAATATTTTGGAAGTAGACTCCCCCTGTAACAAGAAGAAACTTGGCTTCCCAATAGTTCCCTCAAAACAAGAGGCTTTTTTCAGTATAGTAGACATCTGTCATTCTCAAACTACAGATTTATAATGTGAGGCCATGCAGAACAGTCTGCCACAGAAAATTAGAAACAAAGATGCAGATTCGACTGTTCAGAAAGATTGCTTTTCTGAAATAGACTTACAAGGTGGAAAAGCCTTGGAGGCACATTCTCCCTTAGGCCAGGTCCAGACTAGAGCTTTAAATCGATTTTAAGAGCTTTAAATCGATTTTAAGCTGTAACCGTCCACACTACAGAGTGCATAAAATCGATTTTAAGGGTCCCTAAAATCGATTTTGGAACTCCATCAAAACGAGAGGAGTAACCCCAAAATCGATTTTATAAAATCGATTTTATGCTAGTGTGGACGGAAACAGAAGTTAATGGCCTCCGGGAGGTATCCCATAGTGCACCAGTGGCCGCTCTGCACAGGGAAAGGAACTCTACTGCTGGCCAGGTAAACAGGAAAAGCCCCGGGAACTTTGAAACTTCAGTTCCTGTTTGCCCAGCGTGGAGCTCTCAGCAGCAGAGATAACAATGCAATCTCCTGAGAATAGGAAAAGAGCTCCAGCATGGAACACACAGGAGTTACAGGATCTGATAGCAGTATGGGGAGAAGAGTCAGTGCTTTCAGAACTGAGGTCCAGCAGAAGAAATGAGAAAACCTTTGAAAAGATTTCTAATGCCAGGAGACAGAGAGGACACAGCAGAGACTCGTTGCAGTGCAGGGTGAAAGTGAAGGAGCTCAGACAGGCGTATCAGAAGACCAAAGCAGCAAAGGGCAGGTCAGGATCTGGCCCCAAAACATGCCGCTTCTACAAGGAGCTGAACGCAATATTGGGGAACTGTGCAACGACAACCCCCCCCTTGTCTGTGGATTCAGAGGTGGGGGTAGTGATCTCTGCCACTGCCGAAGATTTAGAGGACAGCGAAGATCACGATGAGGACCAAGAGGAGGACGAAACAGCAGAGAGCACAGAGCATTCAATTCCCCCTAACAGCCAGGATCTTTTCCTAACCCTTACAGAAGTACCCTGCCAGCCCTCTCAAGCCAGTAGCACAGAAAATGATGCTGTGGAATTGTCCTCTGGTGAGTGCACTTTTTTTATTAAAAGCGTAGGCTGAATGAATGCAAGCCTTTTTTACTGGGTGATTTGCCATGAGTGCCTGCATGCAGTAGCTGGAATTAGAGTTACTGGAACAGTCTGTTAACATGTCTGGGAACAGAGATGACCATTCATTCCTTTCTTCTGTGCTGAGCCAGTAAATGAAAAACCTTTCCTAAAACAATGACCCAGGTGGTGGTTGTTAGAAAGCTGTTCATTCCTACGGGGTGGTGTCTCCTAGCACTTGGCCAGCATGAATCATCCCTATTAACTGCCATGGCAGAGGGGGGATGGGGTTAGGTAGATGGCATTAAAGCTAACTCCAAAGTGCAGCACAGATGATTGTGGGAGGGAACTTGTATTTCCCTGTGCTGCACCTTTTCCATGGCTTAAGAAAAGAAACCAGTGTTTTTCCTCAAAGCGCTTTGCCTCACTACTGTTCATGCTACCTGATAAAAGCAGGGGGTGCAGGGTACTACAAGCCACTGCACGGTTCACTACCAAATAACTTACCATTGTCTCCGGACACGGTCTGTGTGCTCCCCTGACCTGCGGCTGAGCTGAAATCTCAGTCCTCAGCCACAAGCAATAAGTATTAAAAGAATCCTAAGGCGACCTTGTGGTAAAGTTACATGCTCAAGGTACGGTGAATAGCGCAGTTCACTGAGAAAGACTGTATCCATTGTTCTATGAAATGTCTCTTATGATTCTTCTATCACTCTTTCCACCCCCACCCCCCCGCACAGCTGCACATTTCTCCAGCCTCCCTCTCCCTTCTCCTGTCCGACGGGGAGGTCACATAAGAAGGCTAAGAAAAAAGAGGACGCGTGAGGCGATGTTCACAGAAATTATGGCAGTAACCCGTACTGAGAGAGCTCAGCAGGGGGACTGGAAACAATTGGTCGCAAAGTACAGGGAGGCTGCCAGTCAACGCGAAGACAGGAGGGATGCTAAAAATGATTTCAGGTGGCAGGAAGATCAGCGCTGGCGGGCAGCAACGCTGGATCTTCTTCGTGATCAGACCGACATACTCCGCGATATGCTGGAAGAGCTGCGTGGTCTCAGGTTGCCTCTGCAACCCATGTATAACCTCCCTCAGTACTCACCCTGTCCCACACCTTCCAGAACCAGGCGTGTAAGAACGCGTGGGGGAAGGCTATCTGCACCAGCCAACTACACCCCTGTGGAGAGTCCAACCAGAAGGCTGTCATTACATTGAAAACCCCTTAATGTTATGTTTCTTTCCCTCCTGTACTCCTCCCAAACCTCTCCCTTGGCACCATTTACTTACTTTACTCTCAGGACATGCTATGCAAAGGCAGTGTGAGGGTGGGTTGTTAAAGAAATAAAGCATGCAGCTTTGCAAAGCTTCAGGGAAGCTAGTTTGCAGCATCAGGAGTAAACACATGGGAAGATGGGTAATACAGGGAAAATAAACAAAGCAGTCATACCGTACCATGGTCCATGATAAATCTTGTTATGTCTTCTCTGATGCGCCTTCTTCTTACCAACCTCCCTCCCCCTTCCTCCAAACCTCCCTCACTCCCTTCCCCGGAGAACCCCGAGTTATGAAATGTCATGCACAGGATTGTAACAGCAAGCATGATGATTGATTTGTGAAAGGGTCTGATTTTTAATAAAGAACTCAATTTCTTTAACAAATACCAGTAACTTTATTTTCAATAAGCAAGCAGTTAAGGAAGGGTGCAGGGAAGCTCGTTTGCAGCAGCCAGAGTCAAGACATGGGGAGGTAGGTAATAACAGAGAAAAAAACATACCAATCACACCGTTCCCTGGTCCATGAAGCCACTTCTGGGCTTCCTTAACTGACTGTGTCTTTCCTTCCTACATCCCTCCCTAACCCTAGCCATTTACTATTCTTCTCCCAAAAAAACCCTATTACTGTAATTCTATTCGCAGGGTTCTAAATGCAAGAGGGAGGGTGCGCTGCTTACAGTGACTGTCTTTTAATAAAGAATTCAATGTTTTCCACAGACACAGACGGCTATTTTAATTACCGTAAGCAAGCAGTTGTGGAAGGGTGCAGGGAATGCAGCTTGCAGCAGCAGGACTGAATACATGGGGAGGGTGGTAATCAATGGAAAAGAAACTCAGCATTCAAACTGTACCCTGGCCCATGAGGAAGCTACTTTTCAGGGCTTCTCTGATGCGCACAGCATCCTGGTGTGATTTTCTAATTGCCCTGGTGTCTGGCTGCGCATAATCAGCGGCCAGGTGGTTTGCCTCAGCCTCCCACCCCGCTATAAAGGTCTCCCCCTTACTCTCACAGAGATTGTGGAGCACACAACAAGCAGCAATGACAAAGGGGATATTGGTTTGGCTAAGATCTGAGCGAGTAAGAAGCGTTCGCCATCTTCCCTTCAATCTGCCAAATGCACATTCTACCACCATTCTGCACTTGCTCAGCCTGTAATTAAACAACTCCTGAGCACTGTCAAGGCTGCCTGTGTATGGCTTCATTAGCCAGGGCATCAAGGGGTAGGCTGGGTCCCCAAGGATAACTATAGGCATTTCAACATCTCCAACTGTTATTCTCTGGTCAGGGAAGTAGGTCCCTTGCTGCAGCCGTTTAAACAGTGTAGTGCTTCTGAAGACACGTGCGTCATGAACCCTTCCTGGCCATCCCACGTGGATGTTGGTGAAACGTCCCTTGTGATCCACCAGGGCTTGCAGCACCATTGAAAAGTACCCCTTGCGGTTTATGTACTGGGCGCCCTGGTGCTCCGGTGCCAAGATAGGGATATGGGTTCCATCTATGGCCCCCCCACAGTTAGGGAATCCCATTGCAGCAAAGCCATCCACAATGGCCTGCACGTTTCCCAGAGTCACAATCTTTCGAAGCAGCAGCTTAATGATTGCTTTGGATACTTCCAGCACAGCAGCCCCCACAGTAGATTTTCCCACTCCAAATTGATTACCGACTGACCGGTAGCTGTCTGGCGTTGCAAGCTTCCAGATGGCTATTGCCACTCGCTTTTCCACTGTGAGGGCTGGTCTCATCCTGGTATTATGCCGTTTCAGGACAGGAGAAAGCGAGTCACAAAGTTCAAAGAAAGTGCTCTTACGCATGCGAAAGTTCCGCAGCCACTGCGAATCGTCCCACACCTGCAGGACTATGCGGTCCCACCAGTCAGTGCTTGTTTCCCATGCCCAAAAGCGGCGCGGAACGGGTAGAACCTCCCCCAAAACCGTCAGGAGCTCCAAAGTGCAGGGGCCCGGGGTGTCGGAAATCTCGTTCTCCAAGTCCTCATCACTGTCGTCCCCGCAGTCAAGCATTCTCTCTTGCATTTCTGACTCATGGTTCAGCACGGATAGCATGAGAATGCGTGAACTATTTACAGCATTCGCGATCAAGGATAAGAGCACTCCTGGATCCATGCTTGCTGCAAAATGGCGTTTTCTCACTGCAGCCAGTAAAAACCGCGCGAAGTGACTGTGTTCCGCTGACAGGAAGGGAGGGGGTGAGGCTGTACCCAGAACCACCCACGACGGGGATTTTGGCCCCATCATGCACTGGTGTAGTAACCCATAATTCCAAAGGCCAGGGACCCATGCAGGAACTGTGGGATAGGTACCCGGAGTGCAACGCTCAGGGAAAAGATGGACGCCAGGGAACATGGACGCTCAACATCGATGTAAGTAGCCCTAGTGTGGACGCGCAAAATCGATTTTATAAAGCCTGCTTTATAAAATCGATTTTAATAACATCGATTTTACCCTGTAGTGTGGACGTGGGCTTAGAGGAAGCATGCTAAATTGTACATTTGGCAGTTAGACTGGTTACGGGGGGAAATATGCAATGCCTCGGGCAGTCCAAATAACAGTCCAAAAAAGGCAGTCCAAAAACCTTTAAAGAGTTACAACTATCCCAATAGATAGTCCTCTCAGGTCCCTACAGAAGGGTATCTTCTGTAGGAGTGCTGCCCCTCAAGATCCTCTTCCACCCTACTCAAAACAAAGGGCCGCAAATTGCATTCCAGCTAATAGCACTATGCCACCGAAAGATATCGTCAACAGAGTCAATACTAAATTACATTGAACTCTTTTAATTATTTGTTATGCAGGATGAGGAAAGGGGACATTAATGGGAGAATGCAATACTAAATTAACCTTTTTAATCTCATTGCAATGCCAATGGAAATAGGATGAATTTGAAACTTTAACACTCTTTTAGAGTTGATATGGGGCTATGAAACCTGGACAGGAACACACTACTTGAATTATTTTAAATATTGTCGATAGCATGAAATTAGGTGCCAGCAATTGCAATTAATCCTGTACCACACAGCAAGCAGACTTAAATCTCCACAGCAAAAGTAAGAGCGCTCTTACTTTCTCACCATTAATCTGGACTCAACTGAAATTCATTTCTGGTTCCACTTTCGTGGAGGAAAAGGTTTTCAACTTCCAATCATTCTGCAATCCCACAATTGCTGCATCAAATACTGCCTTTGAGTTTGAAAGTAAATCCAACTATTCTGCTAGATTCCCAAGTAAGTTCAGCCTAGAATAGTTACAATAGAATTTTTAACTGAAGCCTTGAGTTTGTGTGACACAATCAAATAAAAATATTGAGAAAGTCATACTTATTTTGTCACAATTGTGCTGCCATCAAGCAATCCACACTTCAGCTGCAGTAATTTAAACACTCACTGTTAAAATAAAGGGAGGGCTTTCCCTTGGGACTATCTTAAGAAATGATTACTATATAAAAATGACAATATAGAACATTAGAGAGATCAGAATTCTTAGAAATTTACTGGAAAATTAGGCTGCTGCTATATTCTTTATTTAAAGGCCACACAGTTGTCAAGTCAGATTTCTGGTCAATGCAATCTCAGTTTAATGCAGCCCCTTAATAGAAGTTTGCTAAATCCTGTGTGGAAGGAACTAATCATTACTTAACTATGAAATTTTAATACAGTCCTTGAATGTTTTATGCATTTCAGGATATTTTTAATTTCCTAAATACGTAAATTACAGAAACAAGTCTTTTTTTCTTCAGATAGAAAGGAGAGAGGTGAGATTTAGAACAAGAAAACACAGAAATATTGTTTAATGATGATAGGATTAAGTAACTCATTCTTGGGAAATATTATATTTTATACCAAAATCAGGGAGGAAACATTTGTCATTAACAGTGCAGACATATCTATATTTATAACTATATTCAGTTTTGAATTAACATCAAAGGAATCACAAGGCATGATCAACAGAATCTTAAAGGGCCATTTTTAAGTTTGGGAAGATGGATAGGGAATTTGTCTATACTGAGAAACTAATACCATTTAAAAATATTAAAATTATATTATTGTATCAAAGAACTCAACCCCCCCCCCAATAAAGTACACATTCACTTCACAGAGGTGGTCAAATCACATAAGATTTCTTATTTAAGACCATTTCAAAGCAAGCTATCATAGTTCAGTTCACATTTCATTTTCAAAAGTGTCTCTTTATAAATCAATTGGCCTAATTTTACTTATTAGTCCTGAACATTTATTTTATAACACCAGCAGCAACAATCTAAATTCTAACACAGCACCCATCCCTGTGGTGTGTGAATTTCTATAGCTCTTTTTATCTAAGGATCTCAAAACACAAAATACCTGATTTAACACCCACAGAAATTGTCTTTCCATTGACTTCACTGGAGTTAGATCAGGCTTGAGGGAACTTTAATTGGAACTGGGAGGGAAGAGACAGGGAGCAGAAAAGTAGCTAGGGAGTGTGGGGAAGGGACAGATTGGCTGGACAAAGTCAAGTGGGACAAGGAGTTGGGTGTGGGGTGGGCAAAGGGCAAGAGACGGGATTGGAATAAGGATAGTGTGGAGAAGACAGGAACACGTGTCAGGCAGGTGGAGCAAATGGGCAGAAAAGTCTGTTCCCACTAAAGCACGCTCTCCTCCAGAATCTGAACAGAACCCAAGATTCTCAAGTATTCCTCTGCAGTCAATAAATAGCTGTGAAACCCACTAGCAAAGCATGCCTCTCATCTCCCTTTAATGGCTGGCCTATAGAGGACAAAAGACGGTTACTCACCTTTGTAACTGTTGTTCTTCGAGATGTGTTGCTCATATCCATTCCAGTTAGGTGTACGCGCCGCGTGTGCACATTCGTCGGAAAACTTTTACCCTAGCAACTCAGTGGGCCGGCAGGTCGCCCCCTAGAGTGGCGCCACCATGGCGCTTGATATATACTCCTGCCGGCCCACCCGCTCCTCAGTTCCTTCTTGCCGGCTACTCCGACAGTGGGGAAGGAGGGCGGGTGTGGAATGGATATGAGCAACACATCTCGAAGAACAACAGTTACAAAGGTGAGTAACCGTCTTTTCTTCTTCGAGTGATTGCTCATATCCATTCCAGTTAGGTGAATCCCAAGCCTTACAAAGGCGGTGGGGTCAGAGTGAAATGTGGCAGAATGAAAACTGCTGAGCCAGAGGCTACAGCCTCTCTTGACTGCTGAACCAGGGCATACTGCGAAGCAAAGGTAGGGACCGAGGACCAATGGAGCTTCGCGACAGATCTCGTGGGTAGAAACACGAGCCAGCAAGGCGGCAGATGAAGCCTGAGCCCTGGTAGAATGCACGGTGATGTGGCTTGGGGAAATGTGAGCCAAATCATAACAAGTGGGGATGTCCGCCATCACCCCAGATGAGATCCTCTGAGAGGAAAACAAACAAGCCCTCCCTTTGGCCCGCTACCGGGACAGAGCTGGGGCACCTTAGGAAATGGTTCTGTCAGCACAATATAATGCGAGCACTCCACAGATGTCCAAGGAGTGCAACGGTTGTGCCCATTGCGTTGAGCTGTGGGTAACATGAAAGGCCAAATCCACCTTAGGGAGGAAAGCTGGGTGCGGTCATAACTGCACCTTGTCTTTGTGAAACCTAGTGTACGGCGGAACCCCCGTAAGAGCTCTGATCTCAGAGACCCGTCTGGCCAAGACTAGGTTGAGGTCCCAGGTCGGGGCTGGGCGGCGCACCCGAGGGTGCAAGCGCTCTAAGCCCCTGAGGGACCTAGAACCCATAGAGCGTGAGAACACTGAACGTCCATCTCAGCCTGCTGGAAGGTAGAGATGGCTGCTGAGTGTATCCTCAGCGATGATACCGCCAGGTCCTGCCGCTGAAGGCCAGAGGCAGGCCAAATAGAGGGGATCGAGACCTCAGCAGGAGCAAGATCGAGCGTATTGCAGCTGTAAAAGAAACGCTTCCACCTGGCCTGGTACGTTGACCAGGTGGAAGGCTGCCTGTCACCCCGACTCAGGTACGCAGCAGCCACCGTGAGGCGAAGAGGCTGCAGGTCCGAGTGACGAAGCCTGTCGTTGCCCTGAGTGATGAGGTCTGGGCTGACAGGCCGAGCAACGTGGTATGTCAGTGCTGCCTGGACCACTCTGGAGTGATCATGATGATGCGCGCTCTGCCCCTGCGGAGTTTGAGCAGGACCTAATGAACCAGTGGGAACAGTGGGAAGGCATAATGCAGTCGGCCTTTCCACGGCATCAGGAATGCGTCCAAGATCGATTCCGAGGAGAGACCTTGGAAGGAGCAGAACACCTGGCATTTCCTGCTCTCGCGGTGAGCGAACAGGTCTGTGTGAGGAAACATCTCCACTTCCGGAAAGCGGGACGCCTCACATGGGGCAGAGTGATCACTCGTAAGACAGGAAAGACCTGCTGAGTCAAAGAATTAAGACGTTCCGAACGCCTGGGAGAAAGGACGTCGCCAGCTCCATCGAGTGGGCCATGCAAAAGACCCGGAAATGGATGGCCTCCTGACAAAAAAGGGGGGGAGGACTATGTCCCCCCTGAATACTTATGAAGCACCTGGCCGTTGTGTTGGCTGTAAACACCGAGATAAAACGGCCTCGCAGCTGCCGCTGGAACCCCTGGCATGCCAGGCGGACTACTCTCATTTTTGGGGCATTGATGAGGAATGCCAGCTCCCTAGAAGACCAAAGGCCTTAAGCTCGGAGGTGACCATGAGCACTCGAGCAGAGAGATGATGCGTCCGCCGTCAGGGGCAGTGAGGGCTGGGGCGGATGAAACCGCATCCCTGTCCACACCAAGGAGGGAGTTAGCCACCACTCTAGGGAGCCTAAGGCGTTCGAGGGAACGGTGACTACCATGACCATCGGCTCCCTGTCCAAGCGGTACGCCGAGGTGGGCCGGACTTGGAGAGGACGGAGGCGGAGCTTGGCGTGTTTGGTTACAAACTTGCGGGCAACCATGGACCCAGGAGACTGAGACAAGAACGAGCTGAGGTCGTTGGGAAAGCCTTCAGACCTCAGATGATTGTTGTCATCGCCTAAAACCGCAGTTGTGATAAGCAGGCTCCGGCTAGGTAGGAGACCAGGATAGCCCCTAGGAAGCCCAACCTCTGTGTGGGAACCAGAGTGGATTGCTCTATAGTAAACAGCAGGCCTTGACCTGTGAATAAGACCGTGACGATGCCCACGCGCTGAGTGGTTTGTGTCTCAGAGTCTCCTCGGATAAGCGAATCGTCCAGATACAGAAAAACGCATATCCGACATCAGCGACGGTAGGCGGCGACTATGGCCGTAAATCGGGAGTATTGACCGTTGGCTATAAAGCGGAGGCATCTCCCGTGCGGAGGGAAGATGGCGTTGCGAAAGTACGCGTCCTTCATATCCAGGGCGGCATAGTAGCCCCCAGGAGGCAAGGATGGAATAATGGTTCCCAGGGATACCATGCAGAACTTCAACCTTATCCTAAACCGGTTGAGTCCGTGCAGGATCAGGAAGGTCTGAGACCTGTGTTCGAGTGGGGGACTAGGGCATAACGGGAGTAAAACTCCTTGCCCCTTTTGTCCGCTAAAGGGGGACAGGGCTGGAGCAAATTAAAGGTGGTACCTATGCTCCATCGTGCGCAGGACCCAGCGATCTGAAAGTAACTGGGGCCATGCCAGGAGAAAGCGGGATCGGGATCCCGTCCTGCGACTGGTACACCGCCCTCAGGCGAACCTTGGAAGGTCCGTCTTTGGCCCCAGTGGTAATTGCGAGGGACCTTGACTTTGGCTCTTTAGGGGTCCTGACGTTCGTCTGCGACCACCTTGGCCTTGCCGTTTGCCAGAGTTCTGCCTCTGGCTAGGCACAGAGTATGGCGGCTGGGGCCAGAAAGGCCTGCGTTTGGTCGCTGGCGTATACATGCTGAGACGCATTAGGACCCTATTGTCCATCAGGCTTCGCAGTCTGGGGCTGTCTCTGCCGCGAAGATGCCTTTACCAACAAAGGGTAAATCCTGAATGGCATACTGCAGCTCCGGCCGGAGGTTTAAAACCTGAAGCCATGAAATGCACCTCATGGCGACACCCAAGGCCAGAGTGCTGGCCGCAGAGTCTGCTGCGTCCAACGAGGCCTGGAGGGACGCTCTGGGAACCTTCTTTCCCCCGTCCTCCAAGACGGCAGCGAACTCCTGGTGGGAGTTTTGAGGGAGAAACTCCTTCACCCAGGTGCTATAATTATCGCAGCTAAGCAAGGCTTGTTGCTTTGTTACCCAGAGCTGCAGGGCCCCTGCAGAGTACACCTGGCGGCCAAGCAGGTTCATTCGCCAAGCCTCTTTCTGCTTCGGGGCTGGCGCCCGCTGGCCATCATATCAGGATCGTGGTCCTGAGCATAAAATCTGCGCATATGGGATGACACGGATGCGTGTCCGGACGGCCATGGAGGTACTAAAAGAAGGCACAGGCAGAGTCTCTGACTCATTCGGACCTTGCCCAACTCGGCACCGGGAGGCGTATCGGTACCTGGAACGAGATCCAGACCCGCAACCAGAACGGTGTCGGGAGGTCGACCGAGATCTCGAGGCTCGGTGAAAGGCTACAGGAGTCAAGGTACCTGCCACGGTGCCAGGAGTCGGAACGGTGCCGATAGCGGGTCGGCGAACGGGATACCGACCGGTGCAGCGAGTGCGACCAGTACCGAGGAAAACAGCACCGGGACTGCCAGTGGTGTCCGGCGTGCCGACAGGACTTGGAGTGTCTGCGGGACCGTGATCATGAACGGTGCCGCTCTGCTGTGCTGACAGAGGACAGTCACCTGAAGAGACTGTATTACCCGCACCGGCGGTGCCGGGGTCAGGCAGCATTGACTCTGTCATGGCACTGAGAGCCCTCGCCGTTGGTAACGTCTCCGGCGTGAAGGGAACAGCAGGCTCAACCACAGTGCATACTGGGGAGCTGTCAGGCACCGAATTCGACGGCCCTCGTGGGACCAGGATCAACGGTACCGAGGTCATCAGAGCTTCGGTAGGTATCGGTGCCGGGCGATCCGAGTTAGATAAGCTGTCTGGCTGCGGTGCCGTCAGCACGGAAGCAGCGGGAGCAATACGCTCAACCACGGCGCGTGCGGGGGAGCCGTCGGGCACCGGATTCGATAGCCCTTGTGGGACTGGAATCGACGGTGCCGACGTTGTCGGTGCCTCAGAGGCGTCGGTGCCGGGCAATCCGACTTAGACTAGCCCTCTGGCTGCGGTGCCGTTGGCACGGAAGCAGCCGGAGCAGTAGCTCAACCACGGCGCGTGCCAGGGAGCCATCAGGCACCGGATTCTACGGCCCTTGTGGGACCGGGATCGACGGTGCCGACGTCGTCGGTGCCGGGCGATCCGACTTAGACGAGCTCTCTGGCTGCGGTGCTGTTGGCACGGAAGCAGCAGGAGCAGTAGCTCAACCACGGCGCGTGCCGGGGAGCCGTCAGGCACCGGATTCTACGGCCCTTGTGGGACCGGGATCGACGGTGCCGACGTCATCGGTGCCGCAGCAGGTGTCGGTGCCGGGCGATCCGACTTAGACGAGCCCTCTGGCTGCGGTGCCGCTGGCACGGAAGCAGCAGGAGCAGTAGCTCAACCACGGCGCGTGCCGGGGAGCCGTCAGGCACCGGATTCTACGGCCCTCGTGGGACCGGGATCGACGGTGTCGACATCATCTGTGCCGTAGCAGGTGTCGGCGCCGGGCGATCCGACTTAGACGAGCTCTCTGGCTGCGGTGCCGCTGGCACGGAAGCAGCAGGAGCAGTAGCTCAACCACGGCGCATGCCGGGGAGCCGTCAGGCACCGGATTCTACGGCCCTCGTGGGACCGGGATCGACGGTGCCGACGTCGTCGGTGCCGGGCGATCCGACTTAGACAAGCTCTCTGGCTGCGGTGCTGTTGGCACGGAAGCAGCAGGAGCAGTAGCTCAACCACGGCGCGTGCCGGGGAGCCGTCAGGCACCGGATTCTACGGCCCTTGTGGGACCGGGATCGACGGTGCCGACGTCATCGGTGCCGCAGCAGGTGTCGGTGCCGGGCGATCCGACTTAGACGAGCCCTCTGGCTGCGGTGCCGCTGGCACGGAAGCAGCAGGAGCAGTAGCTCAACCACGGCGCGTGACGGGGAGCTGCCAGGCACCGGATTCAGTGGCCCTGGGGGACTGGAATCGACGGTGCCGATGTCATCGGTGCCTCTGCAGGTGTCGGTGCTGGGTAATGCAACTTAGGCGAGCTCTCTGGCTGCGATGCAGGTGGCACGGAAGAAGCGGGAGCAGGGGGCTCAACCACGGCGCGTGCCGGGGAGCCGCCAGGCACCAGCAGGAATCGTAGGCTTTCTCGACCTCAGAAGAAGGGAGTGATGCCGAGTCGACATCGGTGCCGGCGACGGCCGGTGCCAAAAGGCCTTGGTAGTACCGGCGGGGTCCGGTGCCGAGGAGGCGCTTCTGCCCGCCGCTTGAACATCGCTCGGCGCCCAAGGTGGAGGGGTAAGTGAAAGTCCCGCACCTTTTTGTTCTCGGCTTAAAAGCCTTGCAAATGGGGCACTTAGCTGTCAAGTGTGATTCCCTGAGGCACTTCAAACAGGAGTCATGTAGATCTCCCTTCGGCCGCGCTTCTGGCAGGCCGGGCCCATTTTAAAACCCGGTGAGCCATGCATGGGCTCCGGCACTGGGCTCATGGAAGGGGCTACTTCCTGAACCCCGCTAACTAAACTAACCATGTTAGCAAAGAAAACACGTATAACTATACAAATATATATATATAAAAGGGTTATAACTGCATAACTATATACGAGAAATACGAGTAGCTAGGGAAGTGGAGGTCAGCTAAGCCGCGCTCCACTGTTCCAACGACTGACACGGGCGGTAAGAAGGAACTGAGGAGCGGGTGGGCCGGCAGGAGTATATATCAAGCGCCATGGTGGCGCCACTCTAGGGGGCGACCTGCCGGCCCACTGAGTTGCTAGGGTAAAAGTTTTCCGACGAATGTGCACGCGCGGCGCGTACACCTAACTGAAATGGATATGAGCAATCACTCGAAGAAGAACAACCTACTATTGGTATCAGTCTGTTAGCTCAACTGCCAGAGGTCTATGCTGTGGATCAAAAGGTTACAAACCTGTTGATGACCCATCTAGATGTCAACATGATGCCAAAAGATAGAAATTCTGTTTTTTCAGTTTGCTTTTTTAAAACCCCAAGAAATAACACACAAAACTTATGTTTAAAAAATGTTAAAATTGATAAGGCAATCATGCAAAAAAGTTAGTAAATGACAGATCTAAGATTGTTCATGCAACCTTAATTCAGCCCCCTCCTCCTCTTCCCTGTATACAGTCTTTTATTTGAGTATGCGACATATAAACAAACTAACCAGAAGACTAATTTCTTTTTGGAGGGGAGAGAGAGGTATCAAAATTACACACACTTTCCCATTTTTGTGCAGACAATATTACAAAGTTTGCTTTTGACAAAACAGATGTGTTTTCCAAACTCTCTTCTTTGGTAGGATGATTAGACAAATACAGCATAAACCTACATTTCAATATAAAAAGTGACAGCTTTTATACATCTCTAAAGGCAAGGAGGATTTGTGTCAAACCAATATTCAGTCTGAAATTGATTCAAGTAGTAGGAGGTGGTTGTCAATACTTTTGCAACTGTATTCCACAACAAACAATATAAAATGTATTTCAAAGTTTTAACAAATGTGAACATTTTGTATTTCAAAAATTCATTGCTTATTAACCTTTTATCAAAACATGTTTTTCAAAGCTAATTTCACTGGCATAGATAATATTGTAGCTTCTCGAGATTTTATAATTAAATGATATAGTTAGCTTTTTCCTGTGTAAATTTTCCCCAAGGCAAATCAAATAATTACAGACTTTCTTGACTAGGGACTTTCAGCCTTTGATTACAGTATTGCTTTGAAAATAAAGTAAAAATATGTCACTAACAGTCACGAAGCACTACTGGACTATAATGCATTACAGGCAAAAGAACAGAACACATTTAACAGGAAAGTAAATATTAAAATTCCAACAGCAATCCAAGAAAAACCAGGAACTTGCTAAAAGGAAGAAGACAACAGGCTGCACTCAAAGGTGAACTTTTGGACTTGGAGATTTCTAGTGGAGTTCCTCCAGGATTGGTTTTGGGACCAATCTTATTTAATATTTTTATTAATGACACAGACACAAAAAGTAGGAGTGTGCTAAAGAAATTTGCTGATACAAAGTTGGGAGGATTCAGGAATACAGAGGAGGACTGGAATATTATAGAGGAAGAACTGGATGGCCTTGAAGACAGGAATAACAGAAATGGGATGGAATGTAATAGGTCAAAATGCAAGGTCATGCAGTTAAGGTTTAATAACAAGAATTTCTGCTATAATCTGGGGTTTGTCAGTTGGAAGCAACAAAGGAGCAGGGAGACCTAAGTGTGTAGGCTGATCAGAGCATGACTATGAGCCACAAATGTGATGCTCCTGCAAAAAAGGCAAAGGCAATCATAGGATGTATCATGTGAGGCACTTCCAGTAGAGACAGAAAAGTTATTAATGTCATTGTACAAGGCACAGGCAGGGCCTGCTCCAGGCACCAGCTAAGGAAGCAGGTGCTTGGGGTAGCCAATACCAAGGGGCGGCCCTCCAGCTGCTATTGGGGCAGCACGTCCGGGTCTTCGGCGGCGGGTCCCTCAGTCCCTCTCGGAGCAAAGGACCCACTGCTGAATTGCCGCCCAAGAGTGGAGCGACGCAATTGTGCTGCTCTTTTTATTTATTTATTTTTTTGTGCGCCACTTGGGGCTGCAGAAAACCTGGAGCCGGCCCTGGGCACGGGTAAAATCTCATTTGGAATACTGCGTGCAATTCTCCTCAATCGTGTTCAACAAAGAGTAATTTAAATTGGAACAGGTGTAGAGAACAGCTACTAAGATGATCATGGGAATAGAGGGCCTATCTTATGAGATATGACTAAAGAATGTGGCTTGTTTAGATTAGCAAAAGGAAGGCTGACAAACATCGGGGGTAAACACCAGGGGGGGGGAAGAGTTATTTAAGTTAAAAGATAGTGTTGCCACAAGAACAAATGGATATAAATTGGCCATGAACAAATTCAATCTAGAAATCAGAAGGAGGTTCTGAAACAGCATACCAGTAAGACAGTGGTTCTCAAACTGGGGTCATGACCCCTAAGGGGGTGGCGAGATTATTATGTGGGGGTCACAAGCTGTCAGCCTCCACCCCCAAACCTCAATTTGCTTCCAAAGTTTATAATACTGTTAAACATTAAAGAAGTGTTTTTAATTTATAAGGAAGGGGTCGCACTCAGAGGCTGTGTGAAAGTGATCACCAATACAAAACATTTGAGAACCATTGCAGTAAGAGTTCTTGGGGTGTGTGGTTGACTGATCAGTTCATAACTCAGGTGTTCGTAACTCTGAGATTCTACTGTATCTCACTTAATTTCCTGCCATTACAAGGGTCTTGGGCACTGGTGCACCTTGGTCCCTTCTATTCTCTGCCTGTGGCACATAATTAAGGCTGCGAGTTTGTCACAGAGGTCACGTTTGTCACGGAGCTGCGGGGGCAGTGCCTGCAGTAGCACTAGATTCCCATTACCGATGTGAGAATCATGGCTTCCAAGGCTATAAAATGAAACACAGCTAATAATGCTTAAATAGGGCATTAACTTTCAACAGCAGTGTCAAGCTTCTTTACTGTTTTAAAGGAATGGTTATGGTAAGAAATTCATTCTTACACATATATAAAATATTGTTTTGCTGAAGACAGGTATTCTATTTTCACAATAACTATTAATGACACACAGACCCATACTTCCTTAGCAACAGTTAATACTGTTCATACTGCCTTTCTTTAAAACTACATGGGAAGAAGAATCATCAAGTAAGCAGTGATTGCAAGTCTTCCAATAGTTAAAAACCTCTATTTCCGCAGTAATTCTGAAGTTGAAGTAATTATCTCTATCCTCATTTTATCTTAGACAACCTACTAAAAAAAAAACCCAACAGAACTACTCCATCTCTATGTATTTTGGCAATATAAAAGTGTCAACATTTTGCAAACTGAAATGATTCTTAATATGACTGCACTTAGTTTAATGTACCTGTCTTTTAATTCACTATATACATATAACACTCTATATAAAACAGAAAATTCTACAAATCAAATGCAATTCCTCGCCTACATTACATCAACTCTGAATAGCTTAAGTTCCAAAATTATAATATACTGAAGCAACCAAATTTAGATAAGCTAAGCCAATAATAATAGCTATACACGTTATGCAAAATTAATCAAGGTGGCAGCTGGAGGAGCAGGAGGCAGTTTCTTTTCAAGGACTGGCTCAGTAGCCTTGGCAGTTGGCAGACGCCGAACTCACTCAGCACCAGTTCAATAAGCCTCTCCAGTAGCGAATGCTCCCATTCCCTTTGGCCTCCTGCTCCATGAACCAGTTCATTAGCAGCGACTCCTGCTGAAGAGCCTGCTCCTGCTGTGCTCTGAGGATTTCAAACTGCTCCTGATTTCCCCTATCCATCTTTATGAACAGCTTTTCCAGGGTCCTTCTCCATCTGCCTCTGATGTCTCTGGAGTACTGCTCCAGCCCTCCTTGCCAAAGGGTTTCCCTCTCAGGAACCAAAGGTCCTGCCAATTCAAAGACAAAAGTCGCATAATATTTTTTTTCCTTGGAAAAGCTGAGAAATCCTCTCACATAACACAACTTTTCTGTAGAAGGCCACAATTCTGACACTTTTCAGCATTCCAGGAATGCGACTATCCTTGATTTTCAGACAACTTTTTCAGCCCATGAGGAAGAAGCAGAAGCTTTTAGTGTAAAATACAAATACTAATGTTTTAAAAAATGTAAAATGTTCATAGTGTCTCAAGGGGATGGGGGAGGAGCAGTTCCTTCTAGGGACTATATTACCAGTTTGCAATTTCTTCTCCAGATGTTGGCAAGTCTTTAAAGAACATGGCAGTTTTCAAGGTACAAAAATGGAAGAAAGAAGTCTTCCAGTTTTGTGAAAGAGATCCAGCAATCTATGCCTGAGAGATGTTTCTGCTAATGTTCCCCTTCACACGTTGCTGAATGGAGGAATTTGGTCAGCTATGAAGGTGGACCAAGCATATTTGCACTGCCGTTGAATCTCAAGACTCAGCTAGAGTTTCTGCTACACCAGAAATTTGCTTAAATATGCTTAAAGGACTGGCAGGCAATTCAACTGGAAATTGACTATATACTCAGCTAACATACAGCATTTCTGTGCAAAGGGAGATGCAAACCACGAACACTGCTCATCCAACCCACTCCAGCATCACCAGAAAATCCTGTCCTGTGCTTGCATAACAACAGTGAAATGGACAGGGAAAGAGAGAGAAGCCACAACTTTATTTAGTTTCCTGAAGTTTCACATCAGCACAATAAACCACTCGCCTCTCTGATGGAAAGGGACACTGCACCGTGTTTATTCAACTGCCAGGCTGGATCCTTCTCCCATTCCCATTTCCCCCAGCCTCTGCAGCATGATTCAGTGTCAGGAGAAACCAGGTATCAGGGACAGGGATGGTAAAAATTTTGTCATCTTCCAAGGGGCAAAGGACTGATGCGACTAACTTTTCCTCAGAAAAATGATACTGCTAGCTTCTCACTGGAACATATCAAAGGAGACTATGTGAGGCTGGGAAAGACGCTTAAGGAAATCGAGGCTCAGGTGATCTTCAGTGGGATGCTGCCTGTTCCTAGAGAAGGGCAACAAAGGTGTTACAAGATTATGACGATCAACAAATGGCTCAGGCAATGGTGCTAGAAGGAAGGGCTTTGCGATGTATGGCCACTGGGAGGCATTCATGAATAGAGGACTGTTCTCTCAGGATGGACTTCACCTGAGTAAGAGAAGAAATAGACTTGTAGGATGGAGGCTGGCACAACTTTATAAGGGAGCTTTAAACTAGAAATTTGGGGGAGATAGTTGGGAGATGTCAAAGTAATCTCCACACTGGATTTTAACATTGAGAGGGAAGAAAACTAAGTAAGAAAGGATACAGCCATGGGTAGGAGAATGGACATAAGGAGGAAAGGTAGTGTAGATACCAGTCTAATAGGTGATACTGGTGGTAGAATGTCTGTGCCTAATCAGGTAAAGAATGTGAGCGAAGCCAAACAGCAAAAATTAAGATGTTTGTACACCAATGCGAGGAGCCTAGGTAACAAAATGGAGGAACTAGAGCTACTGGTGCAGGAAGTGAACCCAGATATTATAGGGATAACAGAAACATGGTGGAATAGTAGTCATGACTGGAGTACAGGTATTGAAGGATATGCGCTGTTTAGGAAAGACAGAAATAAAGGCAAAGGTGGTGGAGTAGCATTGTATATCAATGATGAGGTAGAGTGTAAAGAAATAAGAAGTGATGGAATGGATAAGACAAAGTCTGTCTGGGCAGAAATCACATTGGGGAAGAAAGCTACTAGAGCCTCCCCTGGGATAGTGCTTGGGATGTGCTATAGTCCACCGGGATCTGATTTAGATATGGATAGAGACCTCTTTAATGTTTTTAATGAAGTAAATACTAATAGGAATTGTGTGATCATGGGAGACTAACTTCCCAGATATAGACTGGAGGACAAGTGCTAGTAAGAATAATAGGGCTCAGATTTTCCTGTATGCAATAGCTAATGGATTCCTTCACCAAGTAGTTGCTGAACCAACAAGAGGGGATGCATTTTAGATTTGGTTTTGGTGAGTAGTGAAGACTTCATAAAAGAAATGGTTGTAGGGGACAACCTTGGTTGGAGTGATCATCAGCTAATTCAGTTCAAACTAAATGGAAGGATAAACAAAAATAGATCTGTGATTAGGATTTTTTATTTCAAAAGGGCTTACTTTAAAAAATTAAGGAAATTAGTTAGGGAAGTGGATTGCACTGAAGAACTTGTGGCTGTAAAGACGGAGGTGGCCTGGAATTACTTCAAGTCAAAGTTTCAGAAACTATCAGAAGCCTGCATCCCAAGAAAAGGGAAAAAATTCATAGGCAGGAGATGTAGACCAAGCTGGATGAGCAAGCATCTCAGAAAGGTGATTAAGAAAAAGCAGAAGGCTTACAAGGAGTGGAAGATCTGAGGGATCAGCAAGGAAAGCTAGATTATTGAAGTCAGAACATGTAGGGATAATGTGAGAAAGACCAAAAGCCATGTAAAGTTGGACCTTGTAAAGGGAATTAAAAACAAAAGTAAAAGGTTCTATAGCCATATAAATAATAAAAAAAAAAGAAAGAAAGAAGAAGTGGGACAGCTAAACACTGAGGATGGAGTGGAGGTTAAGGATAATCTAAGCATGCCCAATATCTAAACAGGTACTTTGCCTCAGTCTTTAATGAGGCTAATGAGGAGCTTAGGGATAATGGTAGAATGACAAATGGGAATGAGGATATGGAGGTAGATATTACCACATCCAAAGCAAAAGTCAAATTCAAGTAGTTTAATGGGACTAAATCGGGGGCCCAGATAATCTTCATCCAAGAATATTAAAGGAACTGGCACATGAAATTGCAAGTCCATTAGCAAGTATTTTTAATGAATCTGTAAACTCAGGGGTTGTACCGTATGACTAGAGAACTGCCAACATAGTTCCTATTTTTAAGAAAGGAAAAAAAAGTCATCCAGGTAACTACAGGCCTGTTAGTTTGAAATCTGTAGTATGCAAAGTCTTGGAAAAAAATTTGAACGAGAAAGTAGTTAAGGACATTGAGGTCAATTGTAATTGGGACAAAATACAACACAGTTTTACAAAAGGCAGATCGTGCCAAACCAACCTGATCTCCTTCTTTGAAAAGGTAACAGATTTTTTTAGACAAAGGAAATGCAGTGGATCTAATTTACCTCGATTTCAGTAAGGCATTTGATATAGTTCCACATGAGGAATTAGTAGCTAAATTGGAAAAGATGGGGATCAATATGAAAATTGAAATGTGGCTAAGAAACTGGTTAAAGGGGAGACTACAGTGGATCATATCGAAAGGTGAACTGTCAGGCTGGAGTGAGCTTACTAGTGGAGTTCCTCAGGGATCAGTTTTGGGACCAATATTATTTAATCTTTTTATTATTGACCTTGGCACAAAAAGTGGGAATGTGCTAATAAAGTTTGCAGATGACACAAAGCTGGGAGGTATTGCCAATACAGAGAAGGACTGGGATATCATACAGGAAGATCTGGATGACCTTGTAAACTTGAGTAATAGTAATAGGATGAAATTTAATAGTTAAAAGTGCATTTAGAAATTAACAACAAGATTTTTTGTTATAAGCTGGGGATGCATCAGTTGGAAGTAACAGAGGAGGTGTTAGTACCATTATACAAGGCACTGGTGAGACCTCATCTGGAATACTGTGTGCAGTTCTGGTCTCCCATGTTCAAGAAGGATGAATTTAAACTGGAACAGGTACAGAGAAGGACTACTAGGATGATCTGAGGAATGGAAAACCTGTCTTATGAAAGGAGACTCAAAGAACTTGACTTGCTAGCCTAACCAAAAGAAGGCTGAGGGGAGATATGACTGCTCTCTATAAATATATCAGAGGGATAAATACCAGGGAGGGAGAGTGTCATAACATTTCTTCCCAGATCTGGACCTTAGCGTCCAAAATATGGGTGTTAGCATGAAAACCTCCAAGCTTAGATACCAGCTTGGACCTGGTACCGCTGCTACCAGCTAAGAATTATACAGTGCCTAGCTCACTGTGGTCTCCCCAAAACCTTCCCTGGGGGACCCCCAGACTCAGATGCCTTGAGTCTTACAACAAAGGGAAATAGCCCCCTCCCCTTGTTTCCTTGTTACTTCCTCCCAGGCTCCCCTCCCTGGACGACCCTAGGAGATTCCCTGCTTCCAGTCCTGGAAACACAAGTACCGAGAGATCTAATCTCTCCCCTTCACCCAGAGGGTATGCAAAGTCAGGCTTAGTAAATCTAACACAAAGAGATTTTCTCCATGACTTCTTCCTCCCACCAATTCCCTGGTGAGCTGCAGACTCAATTCCCTGGAGTCCCCACTAAAGAAAAACTCCAACAGGTCTTAAAAAGAAAGCTTTATATAAAAAGAAAGAAAAAAAAAAGACATTAAAAATAGTCTCTGTAATAAAATGACAATATACAGGGTCAGTTGCTTAAAGGAAAAAAATGAATAAACAGCCTTATCCAAAAAGAATACAATTTAACACATTCCAGCAACTACACACATGTAAATACAAAAGAAAACAATATAAACCTATTGTCTTACTATCCTTGTACTTACAACTTGGAAACAGAAGATTAGAAAGGCAGGAGATAGAAAAATCACTCTCAGAGCCGAGAGGGCACAGACACAAGACAAAGAACAAAGAACTCACACCCAAAACTTCCCTCCACCCAGATTTGAAAAAGTCTTGTTTTCTGATTGGTCCTCTGGTCAGGTGTTTTTTGTTACCCCTTTCCAGGTGAAAGAGACTTTAACCCTTAGCTATCTGTTTATGACAGAGAGGAAGTATTTAAGCTCAGTACCAATGTGGACACAAAAACAAATGGATATAAACTGGCCTTCAGGAAATTTAGACTTGAAATTAGATGAAGGTTTTTAAACCATCAGAGGAGTGAAGTTCTGGAACACCCTTCAAGGGGAACAGTGGGGGTAAAAGATATATCTGGTTTCAAGACTCAGCTTGATAAGTTTATGGAGGGGATGGTATAGCCTAATTTTGGCAATTAATTGATCTTTGACTATTAGGGGTAAATATGCTTAATGGCCTGTGATGGAATGTTAGATGGGTGGATCTGAGTTACTACAGAGAATTCTTTCCTGGGTGTCTGGCTGGTGAGTCTTGCCCACATGCTCATGGTTTAGCTGATCAGCATATTTGGGGTCAGGAGGGAATTTTCCTCCAGGGCAGATTGATAAAGACCCTGAGAGGGGTTTCGGGAGGTCACTTGCTGGAGGATTCTCTATACCTTGACGTCTTTAAACCACGATTTGAGGACTTCAATAGCTTAGACATAGGTTAGGGGTTTGATACAGGAGTGGGTGGGTGAGATTCTGTGGCCTGCGTTGTGCAGAGGTCAGATGAGACAATCATAATGGTCCCTTCTGACCTTAAAAGTCTATGATTCTATGATTTAACCAAAGTGTTCTACAGCTGTTATACAGCTGTTCTACAGCTGTGTTCTGTTTCCTTCCTGGGCCTAACCCCACCCCACCCACTCCATAAGTCTGCATGGCTCCTGTTTGTACAAAGCACTGAACTGTGTAATCTTCCAAGGGGCAAAAGACAGCTTTTACTAACTTTAGAACTGCAACTGTAACTCTTCTACAACTGTCCTATCCCTAACTGGGACCCTTCTAACCCACCCCTTCCCCCAGTTCACACCTGACTGTGCCTGTCCAAGGAATGCACAGACACAGGAGCACAATGATTTTTTCCTTAATAGTCTGTTCTTAAGAAATATCTTTAGCCAAATGCATAATAGTTGTTAATCAGACATCAATACAATCATTGATCTATAACTGTGTCCTGCTTGGGGACCATTTTGGGATAGGTGGATGGGGCTGGATGGAAGGGAAAGTTGAGGGAGTTTGGTTAGAACATGACAATGGCATGATTTGAGCACTGCAGTTCAAACAGAGACATAACAAAAGATGGTATGTGGTCTAGGGAGAAAAAGTCTGTGCACAGTACTTCAAAAGCCCTCAATCTTAAAATCAGGAATTAAGCACCAGAGCAAGAGGGGACATTTGCAGTGAGAGTGCAGGTCCAGTGTTCTGGTTCCTGCCATGACTCAGGGTCCTCCCCTCAGGTTTGTTGGGGAGGCTTGCTCAACCAGCTTCTATGAATAAAGGTACAGAATCATATGCTCCTCATCCTCCAGGTCTTCTGGGGCATCCTCCATGGCACCTGTTGCTTCTCTGATCTTGCCATTATCAGTATTCATCCGGCAATGAGGCCAGCAAGGCTGAGATGGAAATCATGAGCCACCTCTGGCTCTGTACTGGGAGCCTGTGACAGCTCCTCACAGAAGGGGCATGCACAACAAGCCCTCCCAGCATGACTGTTCGAGTCTTTGGCCTTCCTGTACATGAGACTCAAGTGCTTGATGAGTTCCCAGCACTGGGCAAGAGTCAGCTGAATGCCCACCTGCTCCAGCCTTTGTAAAATTCCCAGAACAGGTGAATGTTTCTGACACTTCAAGAGAAGTGGTGGAGGACAGTGTACTCCAACCACACACTGATCAGCACCCAAGTGTGGTAGAGGAGCCAACCAGCTGCTCTTGGAGCAGGATCCATTTTCACCTGTACTGATCTGTAAAGAGTGCAGCGGAAAGCTGTTCTGATATGGTCAGTGCAACTTGCTACTATCACTGAAAATGGGGAGACAGGGACCTTTATGCACTGGGAAAGGGCCAGGAAGAAAAGGTTCAGTGTGTTGTGGGAATGGGGTAGAGCACTATTGAAATTTGAGACCTGGCACATGTCCCTTACGCTTATTCATGTGCAAACTTACACAGACACGGGACCATGCCACAGATGAGGCATGTACTTACCCACACCTCTCAGGCATGCTAGCTCACTCGCCCCTCTACTTGCCTTCAAATATGTGCTTCTGGGGTTTAGGAGCAGGCAATAGGGGGAGTATGGCACAACCATGCACACTGATGCATATAATCACTAGCGTAGACATACCATAAGGCAGCTGCTCTCCAACCCCTTATACTCCAGGATTGTCTTTGTATCACAGTTCCCTTCATCACATACATCTCATTCTTTTCCCATGAATCCATTCTCAACATCACAGCTCTGCTGGGAGCAAAGAAGTGGGTGGAAGTGGCTGCATGCAAGGAGGGTATAGAAATAAGTGGGAATATGAGAGAACAGTGAGGTAGGGGAGGAGGATGGGGTCAGAGAGAAGCAGCAGTGTGCATACAGTTAAGGTCAGAAGGCCTGTGCTATGAGAAGAGTGCGGTATTAGGGAGACCAACATCTCTCTCCATTCTCCTGCCTCAGCTCTCACGGCAGCACCGACTTGGTGCACAAGACAGTAGTGCAGTAAGGAATCTTTCAAGCACTCATATCCAAGCTCGGATAATGTCAGGGAACCTTAAAGAGCTGTGACAGTCGGGTTCAAGGAATGTACTAATGAGAACTCTTGACATGTGTCCAGTCTCCCTCATATCGCTGATTATAACAACCACTAAGAACTGTGACATACAAATAGCTATGAGGAAGGGTGACAGTTGATTGAGATACCTCTGATGATACAATGGTCATACTAGAGGAACCCAAGCTGTTAACCTGGGCTTTTCCATATTGTCATAACATTTAGCTACAAAAATAGTTAATAACTTGGTTTAATTATAACCTTGTTTCAAATGTACTCTATGCACAAGATTTCAATGGGTTTTACTTATGTGAAAAGTTTGAAGACTTCGTTATTCCATTATTAAGATCACTTAGAAAGACAAAAACAAAGGTCTGAGACCATTAATTTAAAGGTCTCAATTTTAATTTTAGCTCCAACCAATTAACTTGTAAATTCTCATAAAAATCCTTCTGTATTAAAAGAATAAATGCTGTAATTTGGGGGCATATACACTGCATTCTTCATACAGAACAAAAAGGTTGAAGCTCAGCCATAAGTATAACAATCTCATCCCACAGTGGATCCTCATCTGTGGAACTGTTGCTAGTGTCTTCATAATTTGTTATCAGATAGCTCCTGAAGTCCTACTTAAAATCACGGGCCTTCCCCAGGAAATATCATGGAGTAGTTAATATCTATATCACATGTCAGATAGTCATGCTTAAAATATTGTCTGTGGTGGCTGCTGAGTCTTTGGCTTGCTCATATGTGAAAGTGTTTAGGTCAGGTGTAATGCCTCTAAAGATATCCAACTACACCATGCAAATCATGTCTCACTTTGAGTAACCAGTTCAATTAATGTGAAACAAATCAATTAAGAGATGAATCATTAACAATTCAAATATAATTAGTAATGTACATGAACATCAAGACTTTTTGGTTTGATGCACTTTATCCTTTTACATGCTATACCTTATGAATACTCACATGCACAACTAATTAAGCATTTGGTGTTTTACTCTGAAGTAACGTCAACCATCTCATATCTTGGGCATACATTTCTCAGTTTTTTTCATTGCTTTACTTTCGATTTTGCAATAGTCTGATACAAATAAATATTTGCTACCTTTTGGCCTTTTTATTGAGGACAGATGATTTATTTCAAAACCAATTTTTACCTATCCATAAATAGTTTCTTGGAAGTTATGTTAAGAGACAAGATTTTTTACTTCTTCGGGAACTTTTGTGCACAGTAGTTGCTTACAGAGATAAAATAAAACCAGCTCATGCTTTAGCTCTAGAGTCTCTCTTGGATTTTTGGTTTATGAAGAATAATCAAAGACATTGGCTTTATATAATGCCTTTCCTCAGCTCTCTTGCCTGTATGCATCTGAATCTATACTCTAAAATACTTAAGTTGGGAAATGCTGCAGTTTGTGAAAAACTACGGAAATTCTTGCAGATCTCTGCTACATCTTAAGATTATTATTTAAAGAACTACTTAAAGTAATTTTTTGAATTCCTCATACTATTGCTGGATATATGTCTAAAGGCTTGAATAATATCTTAGTAACACTAAATGACATCTGAGCGACTAATAATCTGGATAAACTGAGTCCACTTTTTGGTCTATGTTTTAAAACCAATTCTCCCACAACACTCCCAAAACCATATATTTGTTGCTTTATGGGAGATCTGGCCCCTTAGTTGTGGTATATGCTCTCTCAGTAATACCACTGTATATTGTTATTTCTAACTTTTTCCAAGCGAACCAAGTGAATTAAAAATTCTGGTTACCATAAAGTTTCCACAACTTTTCAGCTCACTGTAGTTCTACTCTAACACACATTGGCATTGTCTGTTTTTTGTCTTTACTAGAATTACCTCTCTCTCTTCTATTGTTTAAATAAATTTCCAAAGTGCTCATTGAAAATAAATGAGGTATGGAAATTGTTAAAGAGAATATTTTGGCAAATTTGGCAGAGCGGTTAGAGAAGTATTTTTCTTTCTGCTTTGATATGTTTTTCAACCATTATCTACTGCGCATATATATATATATATATATTTGCTACTATGATTAATGCTGTAATTTTCTGAGAGTTTTTGCTTTAGTCAGTGCAAATGCAAGTTAATCTAAAACAATTTAGATCATCAAAATTACATGGTAAAGACATGCGAGTTAGACTGATGATCTACTACACACAATATTTTCTCATACACTATTCAAAAAAAAATTATCTTCAGGTCAGAAAGCTACTTTTGTAAGTTAAGAACAGAATAGAGTAACACAGTGTAATCTTTTATATATCTAAATTATTCTGGACTGAAGAGTATTTTAATTAAATGTATAAATTTCTAACAGTAATACTGGATGTTAACAGGTGCTTTGTCAGGAACTGAAAACACTCATCTCACTTCTAATCCAAAATTTACACAGAAATCCAAACATGTATTTTGTTCTGCTGACAACTGTCACGGAGTCACCGGGCGATGCTCTCTAACTGCTCCCCACCAAACCAGTCAGAACTTTGGGGAGCCTCCTCTCCCTTGGAGCAGACTTGTTCAGGGCAAGAAGCTCACACGTCTTCACCTCCTGGGTCTCTCCTTGGAGCATTCAGCATCCTCTGCCCCTCCGTGCGCTTCCCACAGCGAGACCGCCTCAGTGGGGTCCTGGGGAAGCCACAGGGTCCTGCACTCTCACTTTGCAGTCAGACATGACTCAGCCAGCCAGTAAAACAGAGGTTTATTCGATGACAGGAACAGGGTCTAAAACAGAGCTTGTAGATACAGCGAACCGGACCCCTCAGCCGGGTCCATTCTGGGGGACCAGTGAGCCAGACCCCCCACATCTGCCCTCCACTCCTCGACTCCAGCCAGCTCCAGACTAACAACCCCCCCCGGTCCCTCCTCTCTGCTCAGCTCCTTTCCCGGGCTAGGAGGTCATCTGATCCCTTTGTCTCCAACACCTTCAGCTGGCATCTTTGCAGAGCAGGGGCCCAGGCCATCAGTTGCTAGGAGACAGAGTGCCAGGCATTTAGGTGCACTGTCCCTTTGCTCTTCAGCAATCACATGCCCTTATCCCACCACCTAGATATTTAAGAACTGCATAGGGGACACTGAGGCACCAACACAGTATTCAGAGGAAACATCAAGAACATTCCCAGGTCGTCACATCTCTCTCCCTTTCGAGACCGAACTGAGCCAGGTCACTTCAGCCAGTGACCTGGGGAAGTTCGAACCCACCAAGGTTCCCATGGATGCACCAGCATCTCTCCCATTCCTTGGTGTGAGTTACACCAGGACAGTCCAGTCTCACGCCCTCCCTTAGGTCAGGTGTGCTTCATGGCACTTGCAGGCCGCATGTGGGAAGGTTTATGCAGCCACACCCTTTGCCACCCCAGCACCCCTGGGGTTCAAGCTGAGATTGGGTCTTTTCCCAGCCCTCTGGTCTGTGATTCGAGCTCCCTTGGTTAAGAGCCCCCATCTTGGCCTTGGCCAGCTCTGGGCTTGGGCAGCCGCTTCCCACTTTGTGGCCCAGACACAACATCTCTGCCGTCCCCCCTTGCACTTTCCAGCTTTTAACGTCAGTCCCACCTCCTTGAGGCAGCCCAGCCCCCTCTTCACCTGGGACACCTGTTCCTCCCAGGTCTGGCTAAAGATGCACATGTTATCAGTGCCTGCCAGGGCCAAGTTCTCCACCGCCCTCTGCTTGTCTAGAATCTCCCCAGGCCTAGGCATGGGGTCGGCATCGGACACTGTGATGGCTTTAAGCTTCTGATAGCCCCCACAAGACCAGATCATCCTGTCTCCCTTGGGGATCAGCCCCACGGGTGAGGCCCATGGGCTGTAAAACGGCTGGATCCCATCTAAAGCCAGCATGTCCCTGACCTCTCTCTCCAGGATCTGGGCTGCTTTCCCAGTGACTCTGAATGGGGAACACCTGATGGGGAGATTGGCTCCCACCTCAGGAAAGAGATTCCCCAGGGGGTCTTCCTCCTTCTCCTCCTAATCCTTCCTTTTCAGGTCCAGGGGTCCCCTCACTCTTCTCCCATCCAGCAGCTCGAACGGGAAGAACCCTGTGGATTCCTGGGGCACCACCAGCTGTCTCCCAATTCCCCCCAGTTCTGCTTCCCCTTGGGGAGCCCATTCCCGGTACAGGAATCCCTTCTCCGGCAGGACTCTGTCCCTGCAGCCTTCCCCAAGGGGGTTTGCAGCGCTGTGGCCAGCAAGTTCCCTCAGCTTCTCCAAGGAGGGATCCCTCTGCAGCTCCGTCTGGGATTCAGCTGCTGGGGCAGGGAGTGGGACCTGCTCCCTCTCACTGGCAGGGCCTGGGGTCACAGCCCCCCTGAGCCTTGTCCCTGGTAGCTCCCTCCCTGCTGTGCAATCACTTCCCAGCAGCATGTCTGGACCAGACAAACCTGTTTGGCAGCTGACCTGCCCTGCCTGGGTGTCCCCCCACTCAGCTGGGGTCTCAGCTCCCCCCGTGCTCAGCACTGCCCTTGCTGTCCCAGTGGGGGCAGGCAGTGAGCTCTCTGCTCTGGTTACAGCGTCAGAGCCAGCGTGAGCCCCCTCTCCGGTGTGCAGGGGGGCGGGGAGCATCTCTCCCTCCCGCTCAGCCGCAGGGGGCTGGTTACAGATAGGCAGGTATCCTGAGCCCAGCAGCCCCTCCCCCCTGCCAGCCAGGTCATTTGCATTTTCACTGACCATTTCCATCCTAGCCAATTGGTTCCCTGGATTTGAATTCAAACTCTCGGCTGTTACAGGAGCGGGGTCTGGATCCTGTCCCATGGGGAGACAGTCACCCCCCAACAAGGCCTCCGAGCCGATATGCTGGAGAACCCCAACTACCAGCCAACCCAACCCCTCCTGGGTCTGCACAGGGATCTGGGCCATAGGCAGGGCGAGGGGCTTCACCCCAGGGAACTTCACCCAGGTCCCACAGTCCCTCAGCATCTGGGGCTGCACCACCACAGTTCTCTCTGTCCCAGGGTCTCGCCCCCGCAGGCGTGTTTCCCCACTGACCCCTAGGCAGCCCCCTATGTCTCTCTGCTCCACCATCACCAGTCCACGCTGCTGCTGCTTCTCCTGCAGCTTTTCCTCGGGCTTTTGCTTTCTCTCACGGTCCTCTCGCTCTCTTGGACTCTGCTCCCATCCCATTCGTCTCCAATCTCCTGATGGGGAACCCGATCATGAAGACTCTCGTCTGGTTGGGGACCAGACTCTCGAGAATGCCTGGCTGCTGCTCCAGCTGCTCCCAGATCCTCTTGTAGCCCCATCTGGGTCAGGAATCTGCTCCTCAGAGTGGTCCTCCTCCTCCAACTGCACGATTAACTGTGCCTTGGTGAATTTCCCCATGCGTAATCCTCTCTTTGTGCACAGGATCACAATGTCCTTCTTAAGGAGATGGTGATAGGCTATCACTTCACCGTTCCCAAGTGGCTCTGGACTCACAGGCCTATGTGCTCTTGGCTCCCCCATGGTTTCCAGGAAGAACCCCTGGTGTGCCAGCCCTTCTCGTGATCACCACCTCTTTGCCAGGGTCGAGCTGCAGACTCCTCCGCCCCTGGGACTGCTCCTGCAATCCCTAGGGGAACCCTGTTACTGCAAAGATCCTTCTCTCTCCCAGGGTCGAGCGGCAAGCTCCTCTGCCCCTGAGACTGCTCGCTGCAGTCCTCAGGGGGACCCCGTTACTCCAACAGTCCTTCTCACTGGTCACACACTCCCAGAGGTTAACTGCCCCCTGAAACCGTCCATCTCTGATCCTTCAGCACGCCTGGTCCTCATTATCCCTCCTTTGTTTTACTGCTCCCCAGTCACTTACTGCAAGCAGCGCCATTCACGGGGTGCAGTACGTCCCACCGCTACCACCAGTTGTCACGGAGTCACCGGGCGATGCTCTCTAACTGCTCCCCACCAAGCCAGTCAGAACTTTGGGGAGCCTCCTCTCCCTTGGAGCAGACTTGTTCAGGACAAGAAGCTCACACGTCTTCACCTCCTGGGTCTCTCCTTGGAGCATTCAGCATCCTCTGCCCCTCCGTGCGCTTCCCACAGCGAGACCGCCTCAGTGGGGTCCTGGGGAAGCCACAGGGTCCTGCACCCTCACCTTGCAGTCAGACGTGAGCCAGTAAAACAGAGGTTTATTCGATGACAGGAACAGGGTCTAAAACAGAGCTTGTAGATACAGCTAACCGGACCCCTCAGCCGGGTCCATTCTGGGGGACCAGTGAGCCAGACCCCCCACATCTGCCCTCCACTCCTCGACCCCAGCCAGCTCCAGACTAACAACCCCCCCGGCCCCTCCTCTCTGCTCAGCTCCTTTCCCGGGCTAGGAGGTCACCTGATCCCTTTGTCTCCAACACCTTCAGCTGGCATCTCTGCAGAGCAGGGGCCCAGGCCATCAGTTGCTAGGAGACAGAGTGCCAGGCATTTAGGTGCACTGTCCCTTTGCTCTTCAGCAATCACATGCCCTTATCCCACCACCTAGATACTTAAGAACTGCATAGGGGACACTGAGGCACCAACACAGTATTCAGAGGAAACATCAAGAACATTCCCAGGTCGCGACAACAACATACAATTTTTAAGAAGCTTCAAAATATAACATAGTTTTACACAAATCTAGTAAGTTAACTGGAATGAAAAAAAAAAGTTGCACGAATGTTTCAATTGTGCATATATCCAAAACATATTAGTCAGGATATGGTTTGATCACAGAGGTCACGTATTCTGAGACTTGAACAGATCTCCACGACTTCTTCAGCTTCAGCCCCACCATGGCGGGGTTCAGGCTTCGACTACAGCCCCGCAGTGACCTTACCCTGATTTTGTACCTTTTTACCATGACTGCTCCGTGAATTTTGCCTAATTTTACCATGGAAAAATCGTATTTGTTCATATGAGGTATAAATACAACATTAACTGGAATCATAAAACTCCTGGGATTGCATGTAGAGCAGGGGTGGGCAAACTACGGCGTGGGGGCCACATCCAGCCTTCCAGCCAGCTTAAACTGGCCCTCGAGCTCCTGCTAGGGAGTAGGGTCCGGGGCTTGCCCTCCTCCCACGCTGCAGCAAGGGAGCGGGGACTGAGGCTGCTCTGCACACGCACGCTGAGGCTCCCGGAAGCAGCAACATCTCCCCCCTCCGGCTCCTACGCTTAAGGGCAGCCAGAGGGCTGCACACACTGCCCCCACCTGAACCGCCACCCTCACAGCTCCCAGTGGTTGGGAATTGCGGCTAATGGGAGCTGCAGGGGCGGTGCCCGTGGATAGCGCAGCACTCAGAGGCACTTGGCCGCACCGCCACATAGGAACAGGGACATGCCACTGCCTCGAGGAGCTGCTTGAGGTAAGCACCACCTGAAGCCTGCACCCCCTCCCATGCCCCAACCGCCTGCCCCAGTCCTGATCCCCCTCCCACCCTCTGAACCCGTTGGTCCCAACCTGGAGCACCCTCTTACACCCCAAATCCCTCATCCCCAGCCTCACTCCAGAGCCCACACCTCCAGCCGGAGCCCTCCCCCCTCCCCAGAACACCAACCCAATGCTCCAGCCCAGATCCCCCTCCCGCACCCTGAACTCCTCATTTCTGGCCCCACCCCAGAGCCCGCACCCCCAGCCAGAGCCCTCACCCTCTCCTGCATCCCAGGCCCCGTTTCATGAGCATTCATGACCCACCATACAATTTTCATACCAAGACATGGCCCTCGGGCCAAAAAGTTTGCCCACTCCTGATGCAGAGCCTGTCATCACACCACTAAACATGACTGCTAATGCAACCAAGTCTTTAAAAAAATTGCAAGGAGGCATACTTTAACAGAAAAGTTTGTCACAAAGGAAAATATTACATGCTTGGAAAGCTGTAAAATTGTTTTCTTTTGACTAAAATGGCATAAATCATGGCCCAATGTAAAATGTATTTGTGCTTCTGGTTCGAAGTTTTCACAGTAATCTTCCCATTCAAAAAAGTTTATACTAAGTATGAATGCCAGACAAGGTGATTTGTCTTCTCCTGCAATCTCCTCTGGAGTATGGACTTTGTCTATTGAACAGCCTCTTTGTTAATTTGTCTGACTGAGCTTTAATGTTAAAGCAATTCTATCTTCTCACTGCCTTTTCTTGGCATAGATGTCACATCTGTGAGAACAGGAAGCATTCACATATATCTTTTCAAGATCAGGCAATTTCCTCATCTTCCTTCTGAAATTACATTTCACTGGATTTTCTATGTTTAAGAATACAAAAACTGTTTCCTCTTTGTGGATTCATTTTTAAACTCATCCTTTGGTGGTTTATGGAATGGCACAAGCCAGCTTTCCATCATATAACAAGTAACTTAACAAGCTGACAGAAGCCTTTCAATAAAGGACAGTTCAGATTATTTTCAGAACCCAGGACAATAAGGTGATAGTAGAGGAATAAAGTATCTCTCTACACACATTTGTTTTAAGGTAAATCACGTACACCATTTCACTTTAACAGAGCATATATTGTGACAAAGTTCCTCCTCTACCTTGGTGGGTCCTGCGCTTATTGGCAGATTTGCTCACCTCAGTGATCTCCCCCACAGTCTGGATCAACTCCTCCTGTGTCTGATCAGGAGTTGGGAGGTTTGGGGGGAACCCGGGCCCGCCCTCTACTCCGGGTTCCAGTCCAGGGCCCTATGGATTTGCAGCTGTCTATAGTGCCTCTTGTAACAGCTGTGTGACAGTTACACCTCCCTGGGCTACTTCCCCAAGGCCTCCTCCAAACACCTTCTTTATCCTCACCACAGGACCTTCCTCCTGGTGTCTGATAACGCTTGTACTCCGTAGTCCTCCAGCAGCACACCCTCTCACTCTCAGCTCCTTGCGCCTCTTGCTCCCAGCTCCTTACACACACTTCCTCTCCTCTGGCTCCTCCGCATCTGACTGGAGAGAGCTCCTTTTAAAACCCAGGTGCCCTGATTAGCCTGCCTTGATTGGCTGCATGTGTTCTAATCAGCCTGTCTGCCTTACTTGGTTCTGGCAAGTTCCTGACTACTCTGGTGCAGACCCTGTTCTGGTCACCCAGGGAACAGAAAACTACTCACCCAGTGACCAGTATATTTGCCCTCTCCCAGACTCCTGCACCCCACCTGCCTGGGTCTGTCACAATACATTATGACTGGCTGTCAAAAATGGTATTGTTTAGATAATCACTAAGTCATTCTGACTGACTTCATTGTATTGTCAAATGACAAATTATGGTCAACAACAACTGTGTAAAAACTTGTGAATGCCACTTTTTAAAATAGTTCCTTGCATTTTTATGGGCATGTTTACATCCTGAAGAACACCAAAGCATTTATAAGCAACAATATATGGGAATCATTTCATCCAACACTGAAGTACAGCTGTTTCTGAATGAGCATAACACTAGATAACAGCTGAATACAAGATGCCAAATTCAGAAAGGATGTACATGGAAGAACCATTCCTGTGAGTAATTTACATGCTGGGTAGAGGAGATGAACAGATTGGTTTGTAGCAGAAGCAACAACAGGAGGATGTATCAAGGTGTGAAAAGGTTTAAGATAAAGCACAGCCTGTTCCCCATTTCCCCACACACACTTTATCTTACATCCTACTCCTTTTCAATGCTTTTCTTGCTACAACCCTGCACTTCTGTCCCCTCAGTTAGTAAGATGCACTGATGTCAACTTCTTGAAGTGTAAACACCACCATCTTTGAATTTGAGCCAACGTGAATAAGATTATCCAGTTTCACTGTAAACTTCAATAGTCTTAGCTTGACACCTCATATAAAACTGTACAGAAAGAATGCAAAAACCTCAGTTAATACATTGTTAACATTCTCAAAGAGCCCATTGGCTCAGTGTGCATGTAATTTCAGAAACATTCTTTGAACAGACAAAGATCAGCTTACAAAATGACACCAAAAAGTTCAGTACCACATCAGAAGGCTAGTAATTCACCATTGCCAAGTTTTAATGTTTTAAGTGGTCATTTAAACCCAGTATGATGGTTAATAGCTAGAACTAATTAAAATATTTCATGAGAAGGACTGCGTTCACTGCCATTTCTAACTTAAATGACCCAAGAATTCTTCTGTGTTTTACAAAGAAATCCACGGCAGAGACTTCCCTGGGCAAATGAGTCTCTTCTCTAGATTTAATAGACTGTGGAGAAAGGCAAATTTTGGTAGCTTTCTAGATTACAAACGGCATCAAAGTCATAAAGAAATAATCATTCCAACAACTGACTGATGACATTCTAAGAATTTGGGAACACTCAAAACACAATTTTTGGTACTGAAAGATGAAGAACTTCATTCCTCCAGAAGAAAGAGAGCAATACAGTTGAGAGAATTTCCAGGCTAATGCAGATCATTTTCCCAATTAATAACATAATGGATTTGCAGTGTAACTTCTCAGAAAAATCTGTCCCATTATATAGCCAATTTCTAGATAAAAAAATTAAAAATGCATTGCCAGCAGAAGTTAGTTGGCTAGTGTTAACAGCTACTTCAGGGACACAGCCAATCTGAAATTTAATCATTTTTAAAAAACTAAGTTCAAAATAGTTTCAACTCCTTCCACGTATGCTGATATTCCATTTTGTAGTTCTGCAACCACATTGGCCTATGTGGTTTTCTGTCCCTATTGCTGTGTGAAGCACAGTTATTTGTAACAGTATCAGATCAAAAACATTTCATGCCAAAGTCTAATATTTTAGTTAAGGATGTCCCTGCAGATTGAAGTCCAAAGAACCTGTTCTTCTGTTAAAGGGCTCAGGTAGGAAACAACATACTGCACAGTATTACAACATTCACGCATAGAAACTATATTTACTTATCATATCAAATATATGGTTTAATTTCTAACTACTCCATCAGAGTTTCATTTGGAGAATTCTGCTCAAGTGTACTCCAACTTTCAAAACACAGAATTTCAACAACACTAGAATCTCAGAGTTATGAACACCTAGGGAACGGAGGTTGTTCGTAACTCTGACATTTTTGCAAATCTGAACAAAACGTTATGGTCATTCTTTCAAAAGTTTACAACTGAACATTGACTTAATATAGGTTTGAAATTGTACTATGCAGAAGAAAAATGCTGCTTTTCACCATTTTAATTCAAATGAAACAAGCACAGTTTCCTTACCTTGTAAAATCTTTTTTTTAAACTTTCCCTTTATTTTTTTTAGTAGTTTATATTTAACACAGAACTGTAGTGTATTTGCTTTTTTTCCCCTCCATCTCTGCTGCTGCCACCTGATTGCATACTTCCAGTTCAAATAAGGTTTGTGATTTACCAGTCGGTTCATAACTATGAAGTTCTACTATATCTTCTTTATCGCTTCACTCTGGACTCATCTCGTTCTGTCCAAACTTAAATCTCAGCCTGTCTTTTAATATATTTTGTTTATATCCAAACATCAGTTAAGCCTGAAAATCACCAAAACTGAACTCTTGCTCTTCCTCCTGCCTAATCCTTTCACTTTACTCTCACTCACCATGGACAATGCCACAATCCTCCCTCTCACTCAGGCCTATAATCTGGGTATCATCTTTGAGAGATCTCAGTATACATCCACGCCACATTCAGGTCTTGATGTTTCTTCCTGTATAACATCTTTATAATTGAGACTTTCCTCTCCATCCATGAAGGTAAGATGCTCATCCAGGCCCTTGTCATCTTGTCTTGACTACATCAAGCTCCTCCTTTCTGCCACCCTGCCCTTCTTAAATCTATTTAAACCTTTCCAGCAGAGTTTATCTTCCTACCTCATTTTCCTGATTCCCCTACCCTCGTTCTGTATCCCTTTACCGGCTCTGTCTATTACACTACACCAAAACCTACTCATGCTCATCTTTAAGGCCATGCTTCGTTTAGTCCTGCCATGCTGCCATACTTATCTTATATGTGCTATTAAGCCATCAACACCTGCCTGGGCTCCACCAATGATGACAGGACCTATTATTCATTACTGAATTTTTCCTAAAAGTACTGTTGCACTTTCTCTCGGTACCCTTTATGCAAAGGGCATGCAAAGTGCCCTTTATGCCCTTTAAAATCTCTAAAGCCACTACATCATCCCCCTTCAAATCTCCCCTTTGTAGCAATGCCTTTAAAAATCATTTTAAATCCTTCCGTTTCAATCCAGTGAAAAAAATTAGTTTTCATTTCATGCATTTTGATAAAAGCAAAGGAGAACTAGATTCACAAACCATGGGGAGGGTAGGAAAGAGGCTATTCCTCATCATCATTCATGATGGCAATGGAGAGTCAGTCGACCAGGCAAGAAGAGGGATAACAATGCTGTAGCCTGCCAGTTAAAGTATTTAGCTAGGATGTATAAGACCAAGTGCAAGTCCCAAGTTTCAGTACATGTTTGTACAATGCCTAACACAATGAAGTTTTGATCCCTCACTGGACTTTCTAGGGCTAACACAATTCAAATAATAATAAAACCAAATATAATGAGGAAAGCCCTACTGACTTTTTTTTTTCTTTCCATCTAGTTATTCTCGCCATCAATGGAAGCCACTTCCATTAAAATACATCCAGATAAATATCAAAATAAAATTTCCTAAACATTTCCAAATAGACTAGCTCCTAATATAAACCAGCAGTAAAGGCAAAAAAAAATTCACTTGCCCTCTGATGGGACAATTTGAATTAATCTCCACAAGGAATTCCTCAAGAAAATATCCAAGTAAAATCTCTCCTCCCATAGTTTTTAAAAGTGTAAGGGGACAATCTGGCCCACAAATATTAACTATGTAAGCTGAAATACTTTGTGCCAAAAAATTACACCAATAAAGTCATTATTAAGTGTGTGTGCTTATTCTAAGAAGTCTCAGAATATTGCTACTTAGTGAATTATTGATCAAGCATTAACACTGAAAGTTGTAATAACATGCCAGCTGTCCCAGAATTTCACATTACATAATATCTGGAATTTAGCTTAATCCTACCCACTGTAACAGTCTTTACCCAATTCTGCAGAATGTACTGCACTGCAACTAGATCTTAAAAAAATCCATAATAGCACACTACCTATTAACAGCACTATTATTCCATCTCTTCTTCCATGACAAAATCATTCAGTTTGCTCCAAATCTAGATGTGGAACTATCTAAATATACTCTTTCAATATTTCAGCAGCATCAATTACAAATTACAAAGTAAACAGACAATTGTAGCCAGAAAAAAATAAAATAAAATCACTATATAGTGCAATGTTTCTGTTATACTAGAAAAGAATTTCTAAGATACACATTTAAAGTCCAAAACTATTAGAGCTACAGTGACCACTTGTTTCACCGGAAGGTACACTGCCACTACATTTTTACCACGCCCAAGTATGCCAACTCCAAGAGAACCAGCAACATGACGTATGTTCCCAATATGTCAGCAGAACTCAACAATTTCTATCATTAAACTTATTTCAAAAAATCTCTTTTGTATTTTAATCCAAGTGAGCATCTCTTTAGGCCTTGTTACCCTATCTGTTCTTCAAAACAGTATGTGCATGACAAATATGTGATTCACTCATATGATGTCAATGCAAATTTAAAAACTGTGGGAGAAATGAGTCGAAAAGGTATGAATATATAAATCCCATAGCCTAAAATGTGAATATTAAGTATGAGAATTCACCTTATCTCTACTGCTGTACGTCTTTTGAATGTAAAGCCCATTTACACACATTTCTGCCTTACCCTGACTCCCCAAAGTGAGTAGTTAAAAATTTTCAAGTGTAATCAGAAATCAAGTTAATGGCACCTCAAATGCCAAGCAAGTACATCTCTTAAATTTGTCAATTTCAGCTACAGGCTCTGTGCTTGCAACACAGAATTCCTAAGAATCTCATACGGTAACTGTCAAGCATTATTAACATGTGCACTTGCACACATGCCTCTGCATCTGTAGATAAACTTATTGACCATACCAGACAGCTATCACCTGGGGTGTTACTTTTTTGTTTCAGATTGAAACATTGAATCAAGTCTGGTATTCCACACATACAGTAAATGTTCCAAGATTTTAGACACCAACAGGTTTCCTAGGGAGTGTCTATAGTTTAATTAAGAGGGCAAAACGAAGAAAATTGTGTCATTATCACTGCATTTAACTTCGGGATTTTTTTCCTACATAAATGTAGACTAGGAAGGGTTTTAAGATTCTTTTCTGACACAGTATCAACTATCGAGTATTACACATTAGCCCCTGAACAATGGGCAGCACCACTACCAGGAACTGAAGCTCAAATAGAAAAAGCAACTTTGAGAATTATATTACCTGAAAGGAATCATAACCCCCCACCCTTTATATGTAACTTTAGTGCCGGCCAACTCGGGCCATCTTCGGCCACTGCCTCTAAAAGTTTACTGTTGCTGGTGGGGACCCCGCCCTAGGGTTCTGGTCGGAAAATAATGCATGAAAAGTACTCTTGTGACGGGTTACCAACAGTAATACAGACCTCTGTGGTCCTGATATATAATTGAATATTTGTAGCTTTCTGCCCTTGTTTAAGCCACTGCCTTTAAAATCTTGCTGTCACTGGTGTGGATCCTGCCCTAGGGTTCTGATTGAAGACCATGTACAATCAAGTACCCTAGTGGTAGGTCCCCAACAGTAATATGAGCATTTACGGTTCAAATATAATTAAATACTTGTAAACTTTTGTCTTCATAAAATCTTGTTTAACCAGTGCCTAAGAATTTGCTGTCACTGCCATGGATACTGCAGCGGGACCCTGGTTGAAATAATAAGGCAAATCAGTCCTGGCTGTAGATCCCCAACATTGATATAAGCTTCTGTGATTTTAATATACAATATTGTAATAATTATAAATACTTTTAGCTTTATTGGTTTATAGGCCCATATATCCAGGCCTAACTTGGTTATCAGTAATGTCTAGCCCACTGGGTGAAGAGGAAACCAAGTATTAAAAAATATGGGTATGAAACACTGACAAAAAAGGAATTAAGCAGGGAGGGACCAGGGGTCTTTTCCTGCCAGTCTGGCTTTAAGCAAAATATAGCATAATAAAACTGCTTGCTTATAGAAAATTGCCAGATGGCATTGTCAAGTGACCAGCTTAATACTGCCAAAATGTGTGACCTATGCAATATGCTAATAGCTTGTGCAATATGTATTCGCAATCAAAAGTCATAAGACAATGTAATTGCAAAAGCCCCTAACTGGAAATACCCCAAGCTGAATTTACAGTAAATAACCTGCTGATCTGCAATATTAACTACCAAAAAAAAGCAAATAACTTGTGTAATCAATATGATGTTTGCGGTTTTAGCCTTTATAAGCTTGGTAAATATTGTAAGGGACAGAGCAGATTTTTCCTTGCATGGAATTTCTGTCTCTCCCTGTATGCATACTTGCACTCTTGCTTTATTAATAAAGGTGCCTCGGCCTGTCTGACCAAAATCGATTAGGTGGTGGTCTTTTCCACAACATACCTAACCCAGGCTGAGCAACCAGGCTAAAAACAATGCAAGAAAAAGCAGCCAAAAAGTCCTCTAGATGAAACGTTAATAAAAACACAATATAAATATCAAGGACACACAGGGCTCAATATAACTTTTCTATGAGCCCAGAGATTGCCACAGTATGTTGTTATACTGTCCCAGCAGCCCAGGAAGTAGATGATGACTCCAAGAGTAGCAATCTCCCTTCCAGTTTCTCCACTGCTCTAGCAAAGGCATAAATTGCATCAGAGGTATAACTGGTGCAATATATGTTCCCTAGCATATTAGAGAAACTATGCTGGATGGCACATAGAGCTGGAGAGGGTGAGAAGATGGCACAGTCAAGGCTTCACCTATTTCCCCCTCCCCCCCACATGTATGGAGAAAAATGTAGTGGCTCTGCGGAGCCTACTTCCTCTCCTATATTACTTAAGCCATGGTATGAGTAAACCCATGCAAGGGAATAAAGGGGTACCTTACGCTCATTTTCCCATACAAGTTCACTGTCTGCTCCTGGGCTATAGTTTAGTTTAAAATTTTGTTCCCTTTTTCTTTGAAGATGACCAATAGAATTCTTCTTCCCAATGATTGTCTACAGCACTCTCCAATTAGCTACCCTGTATTCCTTTACAAAGGGCAGTATTTATTCTGCTTTTGGTAGCTCATTCAAGGAATTACAGCACCTCTTATAGAGATCATTAGCCAGACCAAACAGATTTCAACAACTCACTTGGGTCAAAAGATTCCCTTCATGCACAGACCCTAGATAAAACCCACTTCATTTCAAAGCTAGTTAAGATTGCAAAATAATAAGCCTTTCCCTATAATATAATTTGCAAAACTCAAGCACTTAAAACTAATGAAACAAATAACGACATAATTCATACATTGATCACATGCTGTAATACTTATTTCACGAGCTGCATGGATATACATTGTGGAATAATCCTCTGGAATCCCAACTAAAGTTGTTAATATCACCATGTACAGAGATACAAAGTGCTCAGTAAGGGTGAACAACCAGACTGGCTCAGTGTGGAGACAGGACTGCATTTTATCTCCACAGTTTGGCACTGCCACAGACTGGATACTGAAGTGTGTAATCAACACAAATATTTGTACAGCATGGGTAAATGGCATATGCCTAGGAGACCTAAACTTTGCTGATATTGCACTACCGAGCAACACTCCTGAAAAGTTACAAACAAAGACAGACAGACAACCTGGCACAAAAAGCAGACAAGCAAGGCTCAAAATTAGTTATGCTAAAACAAATATCCTTAAAACTCAGGTGCCAAGCAGTATCATCACATTAAAAGGCAAAAATATCAAGAAAACAGTTCATCTACCTGAACTGCACTATATCGGCCAACAGAGACCTCAAGAAGGAAGTGACATCAAGGATAGGAAAGGCATACTAAACAACATATGGAAATCAAAGATACATAACATCAGAAGAAAACTTAAGAATTTTCAATTCAAATGTAGTCTCAGTACTAATCTATGGCTGTGAAAGCTGGAAATCTACCAAAACGTTAGATAAAAAACTAAATGCCTTCAAAATAAGTGCCTACAAAAGACTCTTCGCATCATTATTACAAACAAAGAGATCCAAGATGCCACCAACCATTGGTTCTTTCTACCAGAATCAGAAGGATGCGCTAGACATATTTGGGTCATGTGCTTGGATGCCCGTGCACAGACTCCCACATGAAGCTGTCAAGTAAAAACCAGCTGGTGTGGGAAAATGAAGGCATCCAAGAGAAACTAAGAACTCTTGGCACAAAGGACAGAACAGTCAATCTTAAGCAGCAAATCACAGAGAGGAATGGAAGGGACTAGTTTCTGCCCAAGTGTGGGAAGGACACCATGTAATAATAACTGTGGAATAGCAGCATACTTCTCGTGGAATTGTGGGAGTTTGGGGTCAAGTTCCCATAATTCTCTCTTCCATCCTATAACCTCCTCTCCGCTCCATTTTTAAAAATTTCCAAAGTTTTTCATGTCGGGTCTCAATCTCTCTGCCATCATGCTGGCAGAAGTACGGATGTTGAATACATCAGCAGAGCTCGTGTCTGTTTGAGGGAACATCTATATGGCAAATTAACATACAGCAAGCCAGTGTGCGAATCTGCAGCATTTTAAGCTGACACACACTAATTTGCAATGTGGACCCTGCCACAGTCCACTAAACATTTCATAGTGCACTGCGACACACTCCCATTTGAAACAGCAGAATGTTAACACATACTACAGAACTTTTAGTGTGCTGTAGCAGGTAAATGTGGCAAGTTAATCCAATTGCAGATTCACACCCTGGCTTGCCACAAACAAACTTGCTGTGCAGACAAGCCCTTAGAGAGAGAGTGCCTGCAGAACTTCAACAAGTACCACAGTTCCTGGCCATGCCACAGTGAAAATGAGAAAACTTCAGAGCGAATGATGCAGTGAATTAAAGTTGCCAAGTGCTTGAGGCGTTCACTGACTAAACGCACAAAATGGAGAGGCACTTCTGGGTAAGTGAAACAAGCACACAGTGTGCCAAATTTACATCACAATCTGATCCCTCCATCACAGACACACCAAAATGAGAGCTGTTTTGACAGTGGAGAAATAGGTGGCAATCACACTCTGGAAGCTTGCAACTCCAGACTGCTGTTGGTCAGCTGACAGTCAATTTTGTATTGGAAAGTCTATGGTGGGGGAAGCAGTCATCCCAGTGTGCCATTAAGCACGCCCTGCTGCACAAAACTAGGACTCTGGGCAACGTGAAAGAAATAGACAACGCTTCCAAAGACATGGCAGGGTGATATAAAAACGACATATATCCTGTTTCTGCCCCACCCTACACCTGAGAACAAACGGCACTTTTTCCAAGGTTATGCAAGTGTTGGTAGATAACGGGATACTTCACTGACATTAATATAGGATGGTCAGGGAAGGTGCATGATGTTTGAATCTTTTGGAATACACAACTTTTTAAAGCTACAAACAGGACATTATTCCCAGACCAACACATTCACATTGATTGGGCTGCAGTGATACTCAGGGACCAGCTAAAACTTTGTTTCAGTGGCTCATGGAGCCACACATCAGGATAACAGCAAGGAAATTTTTTAACTATTGTCTCAGCAGGTGAAGGATGAGTGTTGAATGTGCGTCTGGCAAACTGAAAGGACATGGGAAAAGCCTTATGACTAGGCTGCACCTCAGTGAGCCAAATATTCCTACGGTTATTGCTGCACGTTTTTTTTACATAATATTTGTGAAGCAAAGGGAGAAACATTACCAGCAGCACGGTGGATGGGGAAAATGGAAAGACTGCTGATTCCAAACAGCCACACACAGGGCAATTACAAGAACAAACTGAGGCACTTCATGGCTGAGGGAGTCCTTAAAAGCACACTTTGGCTCTGTGCCATAACCACACAGTGTGCTGGTTTGTGTGAATTGTGTACTTAGCTTGTATATTAATTTTAAATGAACTGTTAACATATTTTTGATTTTGGTGGGAGTATTTATTTTTTTTTGCTGGGGTGTACGTCTTCATTTTTCAAACTAAAATTTTATTGAGCAGTAATAAACAATAAAAATACTTCTAAAAAAGGTTTTAACTATTTAAAGAAGTGCAAGGCATTGACTGTTCCTGAATGAACAACACAGTTGTCAATGTAGACAAAGCCACAGCAATTCACCATATCTTACAATAGAGTTAAGTGGAAGGGATACTGTGACATGCTATGCTGGCACTACAGTCCAGGCTCCAGACAGATTAATTTATCTATGAAGTGCAATGGTGGCTGAATGTAAGTGTTCCGGGCATTCTGCTCCATAATCCTTTGTAGAATTTGTGCTTTCTGCCTCAGGAACCACATAATGTCTTGGTGGACTTCCCTATGCTACTCCCAGTTCTTTTGTCTTTCCTCTCATGCATTCCCTCCACTCATTTGTTTTGTGGCCCCTGGACTTGGAGCTTTTGAGGATATCTGAGAACATGTTTTCCCTTGTCCATTTCTTCTTCATCTTGATCAATGTCAGTCTTTCAGCTGGCATGGAAGGTGTTGGGGGTGGAGGGGAGGAGCAGGGCCGTCCTTAGACTTACGCAGGCACCTGAAAATTTGGGGCACCCCTGGGTTTTAATGTCCACCCTCCCATCTCTTTCTATCCTTGTTCTGACCCTGCCTGCAGGCTCCCATAGCTAGCTGCTGCAGCCTGGTGACTCTTTACTCCACAGGGGATCTAGTAACTTAAAAGTGAAAAAGGCTACCAGCGTGCCAGACCTATTAGCACAACACTGAAACTGTTAAATGCCTTTGTTACCTCTTGAATGGCTCTTTAACAGACATTTACTGACAAAAACAATTGTGCATTACTGCAATATTTATTCAGAACATGTTAGTCTACAGGACCTTAGTTTAAAATTTGCTTTAGAAATATTTCATTGGTGTGTTGCTGAAGACAATAAAATCACATCTCTAAATCATCCTTGCATAGATTTTAAGATGCACAATCTGAGTATTCATCTTTAGCCTTAAATGCTTGGATCTTCATAGTTTTTTTAAATAAATCCTTCAAAGGACCACTCTTATCTAAAACATACATTTTAATTTTAATTACTATAGTACAAAAAACTTGCTTCCAAAGTCTTCCTGTCCTTTCTGTCCATCCCTTTCTCCCTTCACGTCCACCCACATTGAAGAGAGTCCTTAAAGGGACAACACCCCTTTCCTGCCAGATAGCTGAACAAATGAGTTTCCTTTTCTTTACTTCTGACTATTTGATGAAATACTTTTAAGTGAAGCCTCTACCAAAATCAGTATCTTAGTAAGATATAAAATCCCATGTTATGCCTAAAATCTTTGGAAAAAATATTTTGTAAAGTTGGTGAGATTTCATAAACATGTCTGCTGTTACGGAGCTCACACAAAGTTAATTAGTGTTCCCTTATTCTAAAAGCAATGAACATTGTTATGAACAAACTAAATCCATGTGACTGAGTAGTTTAAAATAATATTTTTGTTTCAGTGAGTTAAATATGTAGTAATCTGGAATGATTACTTTATGAAGGCTTAAGAGTACATTTAAAATATAAAATCATCTTAGAAATATTGATTAAGAAAATGTAAAACAGAGAAGAGCTGCATCATGTATTCCATAATATTTAATGTTGTATTCAGCAGGTCAGCTGACTTGCCCTTCTTACAGTTTTTGCAAATAAATCTCTGACAAACCTCAGGTATATCAAAAAACCCATGACTGACATTTTTTATTCCCAAGTTTAGTGCTTTTAATTAGGTGCCTTCTGCACGTCCAGACTTCACCTTCTGGCATGCAGTGGAAAACATGCTCCATTTTCTTTAGAAAAAAATTGCAGAAGAGAGTTTTTTTCAAATGTCATTTGCTTCATTTGGGTTCAGAGATTTGGCTGGAAAGGGGTGATCAGGAAGGGAGAGGGAAGAGAGGAGGGAGATAGTGGGGAGAGGGCAGTGCCTGAGCAGAGTGGGGGCGGGGCCTGGAGCAGAGCAGCGATGGAACATGGGCGGGGCCACAGGTGGGCTGGGGAGCTAGCTTCCCCAAGCAGCAGCTTCACCCACCGCCCATGACAGCAGATAAGAGCAGGTCAGCTCCCGCACACCCAGTGAGCACTGCAGTCGCCTTATGCAGGGGTAGTATTCACAGAGCCGAATGCGCCAGCACTGCACATTCTGCATGAGGGAAAGGGTATGGGGGTCTCTGCAGGGAACTGTGACTCTCTGCCACCGTGAGGCGGGCCGGGCAGCTCAGTATCCTTTGCTGCCTCATCCCTCCCCCCCAGGGCTGTGAGCCCGGACTGCCATCGGGCAAAGGGCCACCAGTTGAATAATACAGTGTAGGGCCCCATAAATCCTAACGATGGCCCTGAAGAGGAGGGTCAGCTATACAACCTTGCCTTCCTAAGTGATAGTACTCCCCGTGGGTTTCCACCAGCTATCTGTCTGGCCTGAGGCAACTGACTCTGGAGCATTAGTAAGTAGTAAACAACTCTTTATTAAGGAAACAAGGTTACAGAACATCAGAGCTCTGCTGTTCAGACAGAGTTGTGGTGGGGTAAACATGTCCAGCAGATAATTCCAACAAGCTACTAAAAGCATACAACTTATATTTACTAATTATTTGGCAATCAATAAAAACCAAGTGTCTATCATACGAGCCATTATTACGATCCTTGCTGAACAGGTGCCTTTCATATGATTTATGACCATAAGTGGTTCTCCAACACTCATGTAACCACAGCTTTTCTATGCCATCCTCCATTATTACTAAATTCACAAACTGCAGGTAGTGACTCAATTTACGTTGGTAGCATTCCAAGTGGTTTTGGCCTTGTCAAACCTTAGTCCCAGATTTGGACCTTAGCGTCCAAAATATGGGGGTTAGCATGAAAACCTCCAAGCTTAGTTACCAGCTTGGACCTGGTACTTGCTGCCACCACCCAAAAAATTAGAGTGTTTTGGGGCACTCTGGTCCCCCCGAAACCCTTCCCTGGGGACCCCAAGACCCAAACCCTTGAGTCTCACAACAAAGGGAAATAAATCTTTTCCCTTCCCCTCCTCCAGGTGCTCCTGGAGAGATACACAGACACAAGCTCTGTGAATCTAAACAGAGGGAGTCCACCCTCTGTAATTCCAATCCTGGAAACAAAAGCACTTTCCTCTTCACCCAGAGGGAATGCAAAATCAGACTTTCCCCTGACTTCTTCCTCCCACCAATTCCCTGGTGAGCTGCAGACCCAATTCCCTGAAGTTCCCCACTAAAGAAAACTCCAACAGGTCTTAAAAGAAAGCTTTATATAAGAAAGAAAGAAAAATACATACAAATAGTCTCTCTGCATTAAGGTGACAAATACAGGGTCAATTGCTTAAAAGAATATTGAATAAACAGCCTTATTCAAAAAGAATACAAATCAAAGCACTCCAGCACTATATTCATGTAAATACAAAAGAAACAAACTCTTTGGTACTCACAACTTGGAAACAGAAGATTAGAAAGCAGAAATACTTCTCCAAAGCTCAGAGAAAGCAGGCAGACAGAAAACAAAGACTCAGACACAAACTTCCCTCCACCCAGAGTTGAAAAAATCCGGTTTCCTGATTGGTCCTCTGGTCAGGTGCTTCAGGTGAAAGAGACATTAACCCTTAGCTATCTGTCTATGACAGGCCTACCCCTTAGATAAGGGGTTCCCTCTGTGCATGTCTGGACCAGTTTAACTTTTGTCAATGCAACCTACAGAAAGGATACTTTTCAAGGATACCCTAGCCAAGGTCACTGAAAAACAAGACAGAGAGACACTGTTAGATTTAAAGTGTTAGCAAACAAGAAAAAAAGTGAGAAAATTCCCTAAAATTTTCACATCAAGATATTCTTAAAAGTATGAAGTGGGTCACATTTGCTTCAGGACCGCTTTCTTCAAGACAGTTCAGTGACCCCCAGCATGGAGAGTTTATGTGGTAATTTTCAAAACCTGTAGCCATGAGGGTGTGAGGTGGACAGTGGTGTGTCCCAGGTAACAAATGCGGGGACAGTGCAGGAAGTATTGCTAAATTTACTACAGGTATTGGTGATTCTGGCCAATATATCGCTCATGAGGACGCCAAAGGCACAGAGAAGGCAATTGTTCAAGGCAACTCCAGGCTGCCCAGGCCTGTCTGATGCCAGTCCCCTGCAGTGCTACTAGATCACAGTAGGGTGGCTTATGAAAGTGTCCTACCATACTGGAAAAAAAACAAAACACCCCTTCCTATAAATGTTCAGTCTAAGCTTAAAAGAATACCTGCTTGAAACCTTTATTGAGATTATGACAGACAAAAAGAGATATTCATACCAAGATCAAGCTAAAACTCTAAAACAGAAGGGTTGTCGCTGTTGTTGAGCTCGGGCAAGTCAATTCAAAGCCAAGCCCCCTGAGCCAGCAACAAACCATCTCTAACTCTTTCTATCCATGATTCTAACCCGCGGATGGGCAAACTTTTTGGCCTGAGGGCTACATCTGGGTGGGGAAATTGCATGCAGAGCCATGAATGTAGGGCTGGGGCAGGGGGTTGGGGTGCGGGAGGGAGTGTGGGTGTGGGTGCGATGTGCAGGAAAGGACTTGGTGCAAGGGGTCCAGGGTGCAGGAGGGGGCTCAGGGCAGGGGTATGGGGTGCAGTAAGGGTGTGGGGTGTGGCAGGGGCTCAGGGCAGGGGGTTGGGGTGCAGGAGAGGTGCAGCAGGGGGCTCAAGGCAGGGAGTTAGGGGGCTCAGGGTAGGGACTGGGGTGCAGGGTGCAGAAGGGGTTCAGAGTGTGTGCTCTGCCCTGGCGCCGCTTAACTCAAGCGGCTCTGGGGTGGCAGCGGCGTGCAGGTGGACTACGGCAGGCTCCCTGCCTACCCTTGCCCCGCACCACTCCCAGAAGTGGCCAGCATGTTCGGCCATTGCTCCTGGGGGTGAGGTGGGGCAGGCAGCTCCGCCACGTAAGGCCCTCACCTGCAGGTACCACCCCCAAAGCTCCCATTGGCCGTGGTTCCCCATTCTCAGCTAATGGGACCTATGGGGGGTGGTGCCTGCAGGCAAGGGCAGCCCACAGAGCCCTCTGTCCTCCCCTCCTCCAAGGGCCGCAGGGACGTGGTACTAGCCACTTCCAGGAGCGGTGCAGGACCAGGGCAGGCAGGGAGCCTGCCTTAGCACTGCTGAGCCATGGGGCTGGCAATCCCGTGGGCCGGACTGAAAGCCCTGACAGGCCAGATCTAGCCTGCAGGCCGCAGTTTGCCCTCCCCTGATCTAAGCACAACATGCAAGTAATTTGTTGTGGACTTGGACTAAAGAACCAAAGTACTGAGTTTTATTTACATATTTACCATCCAATTAGTAATAAAAAATCATGTAGTCTGAATGACCAGTTAATGGACTGCTTGCAAAGTCTGTTTTAAATTTTCTGTGTATTTTAATTGAATGCTCAGGTATCCATTTCAGTATATGTTCTTTTTCTGTGTGCATTATCAATTTATATTACTAGAAATACTATCTGTCTGCTCTGGCTGAAGCATGCATTTGGGAATGTTTGTATGTCGCTTATAGTTAGGAACCTGTGTAAATCACTATTGCATGCTGGTCACAAAAATCATGAAAATACTCCCAAACCATGTCTTTTAAAAATACTACCTTAGTTACCATGATCTTTTTAATAGTACCTTAGCTTTCAGTGCTGTCCCCATGCAGAGAAACAGAGTGCTGTGTGCCTGTCTGTGAGGAAGAATGGAGTACTGTGCACAAATGTACTAAATTTCAAGGATGGAATCAATTTCACCAGCAAACTTTGTCAATGTCAAGACTAAGTTTGCTGGTTACATTTGTTCCATGAAAGCTCCATGAAATTCAATACTCTGCTTTACTTACACTATTTTTGTCTTATTTTTTGTGTCTGATTGCCAGTGAATGTTGTTCAAACAAAGGCTACTTCAGAAAAGAATTCCTTTGCTGTTTCCTGCCTACAACTGGTTGCCATTTTGAAGGGCCCATGAAATGAGTAAAAGAAACATGTATTAATGCACCTACACCTGACCTCCCTTCCCCTTCCTCAGAGGATTCCACCTCTGGGATTGTCTGGGTGAGGTTTGGCTGGCTCTCAATGAGCTCCAGGCTCTCTGCAGAGTCTGCATCCTCCATGTCCCTCTCCTAAACAAGCTTTTCATCACTGGGCATTGCTGGGGCTCCTTCTTCCACATTGTCTGAGATGCCAAGTGTCACCTGCCGGCTAGTTGTGGTGTCCTCACCTAGCATGGGATCCAGATCTGCATAGAACTGGCCAATTAGTACTACCAGTAGAGCTCCCAGATTCGGACGAGATCCTCTGCCTTTTGGCAGGACTGTTGTAGTTCTTCCCCTTTACTCAGCATTGCTGCTGATCCCCATACAACTTTTGCATCCCCTCTGCAATGTCAGAAAAAACATGTTTATTCCCGGAGCAATTCCACAGCTGGGCTTGCACTGACTCTTCTCTACGCAGGCTGTGGAAGTCCAGGATGTCTTTCTTAGACTTAACTGCAGCATAAGGCTTGCCTGACATTTTCTTAGCTGCAGCTTTACCTGCTGCCCGTATCTATGTGCTAAGGTAACAAAGATGTGATTGATAAGGTGGACTACTAGAATAAGAGGAACTTCCAAAACATGTTGGGAGTTTCAGAGCAGGGAAGGGGGAAATAGACTTCCAGTCACTGTGGCCCTTTGGCAACAGAATTCAAAATTAGGACCAGACTGATCACTCACAGGGACAGGAGCTTTGTGGGATAGTTCCTGGAGGACTATTTCCATTGGTACAGGTAACACATTCTAATAGTGGTGCAGTTTATGTAGAGGGCTTATGTCAGTCAAGGAGGTAGTTTAACTTGATTGACATAAAGTCAGTGTTTTACCAACAGGACTCAAAATTGAGTGTGGACACATGCAAGAATGTGTTGAGGTAAGGCAAATTTTACTGGTAAAACTTGGTAATGTAGATCAGACCCTAGTCAGTCACGGACATTTCACCTTAAAAGAGGTACCAAGTTTAAATCCTGATTTACTGCTAATCTCTAACAACTCAACATCCGCAGGTGGTATGTCGGTGTAAGACAAAGGTCTAGGGCTAAAAAGTCAACTGATCTTAAAGCGGGTAAAGTTCCTGCTGGAACTGCACACAATGCTGCCAGGACCCATGTCACTGACCCCAACAGCTAGCCAATACTTCGTATTTTTAAGGGGAGACAGGTTTCTCAGATCAGGAGATCACTCTTCTCGTGGGAAGCTCCAGTTTCCAACATTTTCAAAAAAGTTGCAGTGTTGCTGTATGGTTAGGATCCTACCAAATTCATGGTCCATTCTGGTCAATTTCACAGCCATAGGATTAGAAAATTAGTCCATTTCAAGTTTACATCTGAAATTTCACGGTGTTGTAATCGTGAGGGTTCTGACCCAAAAGGAGGTTGGGGGAGAGGGGTCACAAAACTGCTGTGGGGGACTCCAAAGGCAGCAGCCTAGGAGCCTCCTGGAGGTGGAGATGGGTCTGGTCACTCCAGCTGGGCGCTCCTAGCTGCTAGTCCCAGCCGGGCTGGGGAGGCACAGGACTTGCCCTTCCTGATCACACCATTCTCAAGGGAAGATTGGACCTACCTTTGGGTACCTCCCCCAGCTGCAGGGTGCTCCCAACAGCACAAGGGAGCTCAGACCCACCTCCACCTCTGGAGGCTGCTGCCCAGCAGGCGAGGTACCAGAAGGTGGGTCTGATTTCCCCCCAAGAGTGGCTGTGCAGTGGAAGAGTAATTCCTATCCCTCCTGAGCCCAGAGGGGACTAGCAGCTGGAGCCGGGGGCATAGTAGGAGCCCCCAGCTAGAGACCTCCCAGCCCTGCCCTTCCCATAGCTAGGTTTTATGTAGAAATGTCACGATTTGTGACACATTTTTCATGGTTGTTAATCTGGTAGGGCCCTATATATGATGCTGTAGATTCAGAACTCAATTCACCTTCATCTGTTCAGAAAGTCAACAAAGGCTGATATGTCTTAGGCTACATCTATGCTATGAGGGTACATACTAAGCTGTGTCTCCACTATTGCTACCCACTCTACTACGGCTACAGTGCGATTTATACTCAGCCTAGCTGTACAAGAGCAGGGGAATAACACCGCTACCTCACAAAGCTAGCACAAGTATGTGTAATCACATCCCTATCTCTTAGTGTAGGCATAGCCATAGTGAAGGGTACACGCCTGGTGGATTGGCAAAAGGTGTTTGCACTGACGCTCCCACAAGGTAGGGATGTAAAACGTTAACCAGCTAACCAGTAAGCAGTAGTCTTACTGGTTAACCCGCTTTAACCATTAACCTGCTAATCCTGTTAGCCCCAGCCCCAGCTGCACCGGACAGATCGGCCCCAGCTGGTTAACCATTTAAACTAAATATTTTAAATCATTTAAACAGTACCCTTTTATACGGTATTTACACCCCTACCAGAAGAGGATGTTTGTCAAGGGAAGGCAGCTGTACACTGTGGTAGAGATTCTATAACATCCCTCCCACATCCCTCCTTATCCAACTCTGTCCTGTCTCAACCAAACCCTCCACAATGGCCTTAACAAAAAGTTAAAACAGAGGCTTTTCAGTATGCTTGGAAGTAAACAAACATGGGCTCTAGAGGACCAAGTGGGAGACTGAGTCCAAAAAATAGAGGACCTCTCACAAAGAATGCTCTGCCAGCAGTTCCCCTCATTTTTATTGAGGAAGGTCCTGCTCAACACACCTTGAATTCTACCCAGAAGTTTATTGGAAGTCAATTCAGATCACAAAACACTGATCTACTGTGATTCCAATATACAACCCCATTTAATGAACTGGTTGCAGCATGCTGCTTCACCTTCCAAATGGCCCCAAGGTATAATCTCAGGTAGACAGATGTAAGGTGGTGGGTACTTTTACTAATCAGGGAAAGGAAATAAAGCTCCTAGCATTAGTCCTTTTAAGGCCCATTCCTCAGGGCTTGCTTAATTATACACAAAACAGTCACAGAACCAAAGTCAACTGAAAAAACACTTGGCAATAATCCCCAGAGGCTTTCCTGATTCAGCCAGCATGAAGGGGAGAAAACACACCTTTCCCCTTAGTTCCTCTTTGAGTAGTCATGTGACCAGCCAGTTCCTGTAAACCATTTACAGGTTCCTGCTCTGTGACAACTGGGGATATATTGTAATTATTAATAGAGTATATCCAGTTCTATAGCTATTAGATGCTACATAGTAAATGCATATGCAACACACTATATGCACTGCAACTTATGTCTTTTAACTAACCCTACTAATGGCCTCATATACACTATTATCAAGAGAGGTGGCATACTGCCCACTGCAACAGAGGAACAGTTGCCCATAGCTACTCTGAGTTCTGTCACAGAGATAAGAATGGAGTCACTCAAGAGCACCTCTGCTAGCGTTCACAAGACAGCTAACAAAATCTTTTACAGTCAACTGTAATAAAGGTTGCTGACATATCTAAAACAATCAGCATGGGCCCTTTATCTTCATCCATTGCTAGGTGATCATTAACTAAAGCAACCACTGCTGTTTCTACCTCATACCCAAGTCTATAATCAGATTAAACATGATTAAAAAAACTGAGGAATCAAAGAACTGCCAGAATTGCCTTGCCACAACCTTCTCGTTACCTTTCCTAAAATCTGAGCTATGACACAGATCAATAGTGAGTGAAAAAAATTAATATTAAGAGTTAGTTTCCTGAGCACAGGCCTTACACAGCAGCTTCTTTAAGAGCTGCTGGTACCCAGCTCCATATATGGAAATATTGACAATCTTGATCAACAGTAGCCTCTGTACTCTTCCCCTGGCCTTCACCAGCAAGGACAAGGTTCTAATTTGTACGTTGTGGCATGAAGCTGCCCCAACATCTCTAACTTCAACGGGCAATTGTGGCTGAAACTCAAGCAAACACAGTGTTTGTCCCCTCACAACACTGTTCAGCCTCCATGGCAGAGGATAGCTCAGGCTGAATCTAAGCATTTTCAGTTGCAAAAAACAGGAAATTTTTTCAAAATAAGAACACCACACACGACAGTAATTGAATAGAGACAGCAAGGATTCCCCAAGCCACTCAGAACAATTCAGCTGTGCAAGACTTTGCAAATGCTATGATGGATGTGAAGTATATTTTTCGCTTCCCGCATGCAATCTTAACAACTCAGCATGAAGCAATCAGTCCAATTGGGCTCAAGACTTTCAGCATCAACACTAGCTAAGTCCCATCTTCCGTTATCTGTCGCAAGTCATCTGTAAACCATAGTGACATGTAAGCACGAAGTCAGAACAGTCTGTAATTAAGAGTCACTATAACAGTGGAGAATGAAAGATTGTCAATGGTTTGATAAGACTTTATAATAAAGTGGTCTGTCAGAAGAACAGATTTATCCCTTAAGACCTCCTGGAAAACTCACTGGGGGTCCAGGCAAAACCATCAAAACAGGTAAGATAGATGCATCCAAATCTCAAATTGAAGGAGATAAGGGTTGGTCCATCACAGGTGTAATTATCCATCATTCTAGTCTTACTTCTACCCCAGACCTAAACCACAAGAGCTGGAGTATGCCCTCCCTTTTGAGTTTGCAAACTATAGAAACAAGAAGACACCTATAGCCTAGGATAATACAACACAGCTTAGTACTTGAGAAAAGATTGCTCAAAGTGTTTTGCTGAAAGATCATTAATTGTATTGACTTTGATTTAAAATAGAATCAACAGAGAAGACAAACTCATTTATACTTTGTGCCAACACATACTTGGCAGAGTAAACTTTGCTCAAAAGAAGATCCAGGCTGGAGAAAATTTAATCCTTAGCTTGAACCTCCTATTGTTATTTGGGGATTTTTCTAGCAAATATTTAGATATATTTCCGGCTATACAGCAGCTGACAGTTGACCTATTTGCTTAAACACTGAGTGATGTAGTTTCTTCTGAAAATGCTGAAAAATGCTTATACATCATACTATGCTGTTGGAAAAATAAAGCAAGTTTTTTACACAGGTGAAGTTATGAGCACAGATATAAATCATCACAGTGACAGTTTTCCATACCTATTTCAAAACTGAGCATTAGGCATAAAACAGTAAATGGCGGCAAATAAAAAAGATGAATGACTTGAAAGGAAATTTGATTAATTTAAACAGCTTGTTTGCAGGAAACATTCCCTCCCCCTCCCCCCCACGCACTCGTTTACTGATTACTTAGTACAATATTTTAAATATCTGAGAAATAATGAGTAAGAAGAAAATCAGATGTGCCCACACGAAGTATTTACTGTTATTAAATTTAAAAAGAAAGTATCTTAAATGAAGCTGAAATTCACACTTTTAAAAAGGTGCAGTATTACTGCTTTTCTTGTATCACACTCTTTAGAGGCAATACAGTGCTAACATCTCATGCTTTATGTTCACTGATAACATCAGCATGGAGACTATATTATTTTAATAAATTATTGAAATATTTTTTTCCTAAGAGGCTCATGTGGCACTTCATAAATCATCCTCCACTAGGGGATTGAGGACATATAGTCTCATGTGAAAGGGTATGGCTTAGGACAAAATACAGGCAAAGGGAAACTTAAAAAAAATTAAGCCTATCCCTTTTTATGGTCTCTAGACCCAATGCCTAACTGTTGCTATTTTTATTGCCTCTAGATTTTAATCCTGGACTATTGCTTTGTTATTTTTTAAATTTAACTTAACTCCACACAACTACCAGTTACTAATATCCCTTCATCCCTCAGCTGCTGTTTGTGGGGTTTAGATCTTTTTTCATTAAGGTTGTTAATCCTTACCTATTTTCTCCTGAGTAGTTACTTTTTAACCGTTAGTAACTACTGACAATTAATTTAAATCGCATCTATTGTAGATTTTAATTTTTCCCCCCTTTAGAACCCTCAGAATCTAATTATATTCCAGTGTGAGACTGTAGAAGATGCTAAAACTGAATAGCCCTACTGATTATGTCTACAGTCTAGATACATTACAATAGCATGTGAGGAAAACAATTTGGTAAAGACAAAATCTTTTCATCGACTACAAGATAACAAGAGATTCACATTTTCATTTCATTTCAGATCGGTTAGTTGAGTTCAGCATATTTGCTTGGAAATTAAACTTTGAAGGTTGCTCACATACAGATCACAAAGGCAGGTGAGCACAGAATAATAGACTATGAGTAGATATTAAATTATTTCAATAAAATTGTATCAACATCTTAAATTACGCTATTTTCAATACATAATATAGCCTTTTTCTGTTCAGTAAGTACAGAAGTAGGCAAAGCCATTTAGTTACAGTTAGTAAATTGAATGTTCGTGGGACAAGAAGAGTGAAAGGAACTACCTTACTTTGAAGATAGTAAACTTTTCTTCTATTCCCTTAAAAAGCAGATACATTCCTATTGACTCTTACCCAGAAGAGTCTTCCTTGCATTCTCTCAGATCCTTGACTACAGAACATTATTACTAGTGAAAGTTATTGGTTTTGACCAAGTCTACAGCTCTGAGAGGAACAAACTTGGAGCGGGACATCTGTCTAGCCAGCCATATCAACCAAATCAATCTTGGAAATCAGTGGGGTGACAACTGTCAGCATTTTACTGTGCTCACACCCAAGGGTTTTTTTTTCCTCCAGTAAATACAAAAAAAAACTTCCCAATGAAAATACACACAAAGATATGTTTACACAGAACAACAAAATACAAAGAATGAAGTTTATTAATGAAAATTACATTTCTTTGAAACTTACCACACAATTTACACACAGAATGGTTTAAAATGATGTATTTATGCACTTCATAGAACAGATTATGCAGTACATAGATCACCTACTCCTGCACATTTGTGCATCCCTTACTCTCCTTACCACCAAATGAAGTCTTTCCATATGCAATTCATCTATGTAGGTCTTTTCTAAAGAAAGCTAAGTATATTTATTCCAAACTTTACCTAATTAGCTATTGGCTTTCAGTGATTGTTTCACCTCCCTACCTTGCCAACGCCTGGATCTTTGCTGCATGTCGCTCCTCATGCTCTGCTACTTTCCGTCTCAAATTTTCAATTTCTTGCCGGAGCAGTGCAGAATGTTCCATCTCTCCATCAAGCAGGTTTCGCAGAGATCTGGAAGAAGGGAGCTCCATCTGTTATAACTAGGCAAATTCCCTGCGATTTACAGTGCTGTATATATAAAGGTGGGTGGGGCTCAACCTACAATCACTGGGAGGGGAGGGGCAGGAAATGGATGGGGTTCATCAGCAGTCCCTACATTTTTAAACCACAATAAGAATAAGTTACAAATAATTAAGTCACACTTTAAACAATAAAAAGCAGGACATTAAAAAAAGCCACTTAAAAGTGTAAACTGCAATCTGTATGACTATAGTATGTGTCTCAAACAACCCACCTGGAGAAAAGACCACACTTTCTTTATATTATTTCTGTGCTTTTACTTATGGTGTTCCAAATAGACTGAGTAAGTACATTGCTGGAATAAGGAAGGTTTTTGCCTATTTCATTTTGTTATTAAAAATATTTGTAAACATTTAATTTTAAATAAGATAGCATTTTTCATCCAAAAGAAATAGAAAAAGATATACAAACTATACATTGACACAACATTAGCATAATATATTTATATCCGGTGTGGTTTATACTTCTGGTGTGGCAGCTAACCGACATACAAGATGCTGCTAACTGAGAAAACAGGAGACATTCTGGCCCGAGGTAATAGGGCAAACCTGTTCTCTTATGTAAAGTATCCTGAGATCTTAAAATATTATTTTGACCACAGATTTAGTCTTTGTAAAAATATAGTTCAACAAAAATTCTCAGCTCAGTCAGTTCAATGCAATTTTAATTCTAACAAAAGTTTGTTTGCTTGTAAATCATAGAAATCATAGATTGTAGGACTGGAAGGGACCTTGATAAAGTCATTTAGTCCAGTCTCCTGAAGTGAGACAGGACTAAGAATTATCTAGATTAGACTATCCCCTACAGGTGTTTGTCAAACCTGTTCTTAAAATCCTCCAATGACGGAGATTCCACAACTTTCCTAAGTAATTTGGTCCAGTGCAGAATGACCCTAACAGTTACAAAGGTTTTTCCAATGCCTAACCTAAAACTCCCTTGCTGCAATTTAAGCTCATTCCTTCTTGTCCTATCCTCAGTGGGTCGAAGAACAGTTTGTCACCCTTCTCTTTATAAGAACCTTTTATGTACTTGAAGACTTATGTCTGCCATCAGTCTTGTCTTCTGCAGACTACACAACCCCATTTTTTTCAACCTTTCCTTGCAGGTCATGTTTTCTAGACCTTTAATCATTTTGTTGCTCTCCTCTGGACTTCCTCCAATTTGCCCACATCTTTCCCCAAGAGTGGTGTCCATAACTGGACACAGTACTCTAGTTAAGGCCTTATCAGCACTGAGTAGAAAGGAAGAATTAGTTCTCGTGTCTTGCTTACAAAACTCCTGCTAATACATACCAGAATGATGTTCATTTTTTGCAACAGTATTACATGGACGATTCATATTTACTTTGTGATCCACTATAACCTCCAGATCTTTTTCTGCAGTTCTTTTTCTGAGGCAATCATTTCCCATTTTGTATTTGTGCATTATATTATTCCTTCCTAAGTACAGTACTTCGCATTTGTTCTCACTGAATTTTATACTATTAATTTCACACCACTTTTCTAGTTTCTCAGGATCATTTTGAATTCTAATCCTGTCCTCCAAAGCGTTTGCAACCCAGCTTGGTATCAACCACAAACTTTATAGGTGTATGCATCATGCCATTTTCCAAATCATTTATGAAGTTATTGAATAAAACCAGACCCAGGACATATCACTGCAGGACCCCATTCAATATGCTCTTCCAGCTTCACAGTGAACCATTAATTACTACTCTGACTAGATAACAGTTACACATCCACCTTACATGAGGTTATAGAAACACTGCAGCATTTTGCTTGTTAAGTTGCACAAAAGGAATGCAAGCACCAAGCAGAAGATAACTGCTTTAATAGCAATTTTTCCTATATGTAAAGGAGCTAAGTGACAAAAACATAAATATTATGAAATTATACATGGCATCCAGTGTACAAATAGAAAGTTACCTGTTCTGTTCTTCTAGCTCATCCTTTCTGTTCATCATGGCCACAATAGCTTGCCGAAGTTCATCTGAGAAGGGAAGAAAATATAAATGAACTATGCATTCTTTTATCATTTCAGATCAAAAGATCATAAGTACTATGGCCTCAATGCTTACATTTCATCAACTTAAGTGATCTTTTAAGAAGTGGTATAACTTGACATCTGCAGTATGCAATAGAATACCTTGTTTAGTATTGTAAATCAGTCTGCATGACGCTGTAATTCTAATTTTAACAATGCAGTCTACTTCACTGCAGTGCTGTCTTCTGACACTGCCACGTACGACACCTTAAAATAAGTTAATATTTTCAATATATGTAGATGAACAAAGCAAATCGTCATAGCTTACTATCTTTACTTCACTCAACCTCTGAGCAGAACATTCTGACAAAGGAGATCTGCCTTGACAAGATAACTCGTCTTTCCCTAGTTTCTGAGGGAGACTTACGGGCACATCAAGTTACCAGAAATAAACTAATCAAGAGTCTCTCGCTTTCTTGTTGACCAAAACTAAAAGTTTAATTAGTACAGAGTAAGTCCCTTTTAAAACCAGCTTTACTTGTTCCATAACTCAATCCCTGCCTTCTGGAGTGTCTGTATTTTTTAACTAACTGAGAATTCTCTTGGGGGAACAAAGGCAAGGACAAATATGAGTCAGAAAATCCAATGACATCACATCAAGTTTTTAGGGTGGAATTTTACACTGCTGTGCGGAATTACTAAACTACATGCAATAAATTCCTTCTGCATCCTAATAAAATTGAGAAATGCTAGATCTGAAGACCAGTCACATCATTATTCCAGATATTCCATACTGCACAAGAAAAACTTATTAAATGGACACATAAAATGGCAATTACACTAATGACATTTGGATTTTTACTTATGAAACCATCAGATTCAGAGTGAGAAAATTCAGCCATCAGTAACTAACTTGGCAGAAGGTGGTGGCAGATTCGGGGACCCACATAAGTTCACCTCAGGCAAAAATTTTCAGAAGTACCTAAGGGTATGTCTACACTGCAATGTAACACCAGGGTTAGTGGAACTCAAGTTAGCGGCCCCTGGATTTGAGAACTCAGAGCGTGAGCATCTACACTGATTGCCAATGATAGGTTAAAAATTTTTCAACCAGTGCCCAAACCCAGGGTTCCAGCATCCACACTACAGTACACAGACACAGGTCCAACCAGCTGTATCCTAGACTTCCTAGTGGCCTCTTGAAATGTGGCTGCTCTATCCCTTTCTTTGCGGTGCAATGTGGGAAAACTTTACAATCCACGCCGCACATTACAAGAAGTTTAAACGCTCTGCCAACACATTCTGCCGAGTAGTCATTTTGGTCTGCACAGTTCCAGCAACTGGAGCCAGTAACATGGAGGACATTTCAACAACTTTTATTGCTTGGGCTCTCGCTACTGTTTCAGGACACAGGCAGCTGAATTTCCATGAAATGCTGGTGGGCAGTTCAGCAGCATTTTCTGATCCACCAAAGGCACGTGACAGAGCTAATGATGGAGCAGGATGACGATAACACAGACATGAGACTCAAACTGGCTGATGCTGCTCATGACTCTCAGGGTATGTCTACACTATGGGATTATTCTGATTTTACAGAAACCAGTTTTTTAAAACAGATTGTACAAAGTCGAGTGCACGTGGCCACACTAAGCATATCAATTCGGTGGTGTGCGTCCATGTACCGAGGCTAGCGTCGATTTCTGGAGTGTTGTACTGTGAGTAGTTATCCTGTAGCTATCCCATTGTTCCCGCAGTCTCCCTCACTCATTGGATTTCTGGGTTGAGATCCCAATGCATGATGGTGCAAAAACAGTGTCGTGAGTGATTCTGGGTAAATGTCATCACTCAACCCTTCCTCAGTGAAAGCAACGGCAGACAATCATTTCACGCCCTTTTTCCCCTGGATTGCCCTGGCAGACTCCATAGCATGGCAACCGTGGAGCCTGTTTTGCCTTTTGTCACTGTCACCGTATGTGTACCGGATGCTGCTGACAGAGGCGGTACTGCAGCGCTACACAGCAGCAGTCATTTGCCTTTGCAAGGTAGCAGAGACGGTTACCATCCCTACTGCACCGTCTGCCATTGTAAATTGGGAATGAGATGATGGTTATCAGTCATTTTGCACTGTTTGCATTTGGAAATTGGCGATGACAGTTATCAATCCTTTTGTACTGTCTGCTGCTGTCATGGGTGCTCCTGGCTGGCCTTGCTGAGGTCAGCTGGGGGCGCATGGACAAAAATAGGAATGACTCCCCGGGTTATTCCCTTCTTTATGTTTTGTCTAAAAATAGAGTCAGTCCTGCCGAGAATATGGGGCAAGTGTACTAGAGAACCAGAGAGCACAGCCGCTCCGTGTCAGAGCCCCAGAGATCCCACAGAAATGATGAGCTGCATGCCATTCTAGGGGGTGCCCCTGCAACAACCCCACCTGTTGCTTCCCTCCTCCCCTAACCCTCCTGGGTTACTGTGGCAATGTCCCCCTATTTGTGTGATGAAGTAATAAAGAATGCAGGAATAAGAAACATTGACTTTTTAGTGAGATAAAATGAGAGGGAGGCAGCCTCCCACTGCTATGATAGTTCAGGGAGTACAGAATTTTTTCTTTAGACATGAAGTGGGGGGGGGCTGATGAAGCTCAGCCTCCAGCTGCTATGATGAGGACGGTTACCAAGCCTTTTGTACCATCTGCCGGGAATGACCAGGAGTCATTCCCATTTTTACCCAGGCGCCCCCGGCCGACCTCATCAAGGCCAGCCAGGAGCACTCACGGGATGATGAGGACCTTTTTCCACCATTTTGTACCGTCTGCCATCAGGAAAGGAAGGGGAGGGGATGCTGCTGTTCAGTGCCGCAGCACCGCATCTACCAGCAGCATGAAGTAGACATATGGTGACTGAAAAAAAGGTGAGAAATGATTTTTTCCCCTTTTCTTTCACGGGGAGAAGGGGGGATAAATTGACGAGATATACCTTGAACCACCCTGGACAATGTGTTTGACCCTACAGGCATTAGGAGCTCGGCCAAGAATGCAAATGCTTTTCGGAGACTGTGGGGACTGTGGGATAGCTGGAGTCCTCAGTCCCCCCTCCCTCTCTCCATGAGCGTCCATTTGATTCTTTGGCTTTCCGTTACGCTTGTCACGCAGCACTGTGCTGAGTCCCTGCTGTGGCCTCTGTCTATCATAGCCTGGAGATTTTTTCAAATGCTTTGGCATTTCATCTTCTGGAACAGAGCTCTGATAGAATAGATTTGTTCCCTGTACAGCGATCAGATCCAGTATTTCCCGTACGGTCCATGCTGGAGCTCTTTTTGGATTTGGTACTGTATTGTCACCCGTGCTGATCAGAGCTCCACGCGGGGCAAACAGGAAATGAAATTCAAAAGTTCACAGGGCTTTTCCTGTCAACCTAGCCAGTGCATCCGAGTTGAGATTGCTTTCCAGAGTGGTCACAATGGTGCACTGTGGGATACCACCCAGAGGCCAATACTGTCGAAACGCGGCCACACTAACCCTAATCTGACATGGCAATACTGATTTCAGCGCTACTCCCCTCATCGGGGAGGAGTACAGAAATCAGTTTAAAGAGCCCTTTATATCGATATAAAGGGCTTCATTGTGTGGACGGGTGCAGAGTTAATTCGGTTTAACGCTGCTAAATTTAGTTTAAACGCGTAGTGCAGACCAGGCCTCAGTACAGCCATTGTTGACTCCTATATTGTCTGGTGCTTCTGGGGCAGCGCTACTAGCACAGAATGTTGGGACCACATCACTATCCAAACCTAGATTACCAGCAGGAGTTCCAGCAGGAGTTCCAGCACAGAGAGAGTCATATTTCTGGAGCTTTGTGAGCAGCCTACCCTGACTGTCCAGTGTAAAGAAATACATGAAGGCAGCCTTGCCGGTCCAGAAGTGAGCTGCTATAATAATCTGGAAGCCATCTACCCAGACTGCTACAGGTCTGTTGCCAACAGTTTACTGCTGAAAAGTTGACTGTGGGTAAAGTGGCGGTGGAGATTTCTGAGGCAATCAGGTGTGTGGTTTATCTCAAAGTGGCAGGCATAAAAGATATTCCTTGGCTTTCAGAGAATGGGGTTTCCTAACTGCATCAAGCCCACTGATGGAACCTATGTGCCCACATTTTGCTCTCCTCAAGGAGCACGAGTACATAAACCACAAAGAAAACTACACCACAGTTATGTAGGTCCCCATTGACTATCGAAGCCTATTTATGAATGTCAATGTGGGCTGCACTGGAAAAGTTCACAATGCCAGGGTTTTCCAATGACCTGGAGTCTTCATTCATTGACACGCTGGGACTCTATTCCCACCACATGGCATTGTAATAAACAGAGTTAACGTCTCACTGTTACTCCAGGTGACCCCACATATTCCATTTTGCCTTGGCTTATGAAACTTTTGATTTCAGAGTCCCTGGCAAAAGAAGGTTTAATTACTTACTCCACGAGTGTACAATGACAGTTGAATGTGTGTTTGGCAGATTGAAATCCTGCTGGTGATGTTTACAGACCCATTTAGATTCCAGTGTCATCAATGGTGTCTGGATTACTGTGGCTTACTGTGCTCTTCACAATCTTTGTGAAACTAGAAGAGAGCCATTTCCCCCTGAATAGACTGTAACAATGTGGGAGTGCTGAATCAGTACACTCAGCCAGAAAGTATATCTACCACAGCTGGAGCTGGATGCACCTGGGCAACAGAAGTCAGGGATGCTTTTTTATACCTGAATTACGACATGGACTTTTGCATACAACCCCCCAAGTTATCCCTGATGATGTGTTCATCTTTATAATTTGAAATACACATTATATGATGTGTTGCAGTGATGACAATAAAATTTCTTTTTCAAATAAAATCTTTATTTTTTTACACATGTACTGGAAAAGTACAATATTAAACCACTGCCTGGCAGGCCAGCTGCTACTAGCATACCAAAACACCAACACCACCAGAAGCTTTAAAAGTAACCAAGAACAAGGTGCATAAAGAAGTTCAACTATGTACAAGACAACCCTGCCCCAACTATTGCCTCTGACCCCTGACCCGTCGTTCTTCTTTCCCTTCCTTCCACATTTATCTTGCACTTGGCACCAGGCCAGGGGAGTGGAGGCATCCACTAGAGAGGGGTTCAGCAATGAGGACTCCATGGGGCACATTTGCCCTATCCAGTAATTCAGATGGGCCACCCAGCCATGGAGTTGTCCAAGCTGTGTCTGGAATGCCGGTCAGGGTAACCCAGAGGGGATGCAGCCTGTGGTTCTGGCACAGCAGGAGCCTGCACTCTTGCAGCCATTAGAGACAGCAGTCATTCAAACAGTTCTCTTTGTTGTGCTCTATCTTCCTACCTTTACCATCTTTCCTATTCCAGGAACTGTAAAGAAAGTACCGGCTCCCTGCCACTACCGTATCCTCAAGTTGCAAAGCTAGACTGAGTCCTTCTGCTTGCCTCTCAGCATGTCTTTCCTCTTGAAGCAAGTCCCCTTTCCTTTGATACTCAACTTGCTTCTTGGCCCTGTCCAGAAGTTCAACCGTAAGTTCACCATGAAAACGTCTCCTCTTGGAGTGATCACAAAGTTATGGTGAGCCAGACTTCTGCAACATGGATGAGCTACAGAGGTATTGCAGCCTTTAAAGGTCAAGGGGTCTGGAATAGGACATGACACAGATTATTGTCTCAAATAGCTCAGTGTAGGAAAACAGAAAAAAAATTTTTTGGAATTTCAATGACAGAAAATGTTACTTTTTGAAATTGAACTTCAATATATTGTGAGAGGGCTGCTTCGCACCACAGAAGCTCCCTGTACACAGCTGGGTTAACTGCAGTAAAAATGCGAAGAAACTGGCAAGTTAAAAATCACAACTTTTTTCCCGCACCCCCAGCCCCAAAAATTGGAGTTTGGTGGGAGGTCAATGGCTATGCTGTACTACTTAAGCCTTCTTTATCATTTTAGGCATCACACATTTTGGAGGATGTAACAGTTCTTGGGGTGCCCAACTGGCAAAGAACAGTGTTACTTCAAGCTGCTGGTGTGAAACTGGCACGTATGCAACCAACATATTTAACTGTATGGTGATTGAACAGCATATCTACGAGTGCATTGGCAGGTGAGCCATCAAGGTAGCCCTGAAAAAACACCCTTCCCTGAAATCTGAATACCTATCTGGAGTTCCTACTATGGGAAAAGTTTGCAGCTATCAGCACCTGAGATTGGTTCACAATTAATGACAGATTCAACATAATGCTGCATTAGCTTTCATATGGCTTAGTATCTCCTCATCTCTTCCAATAAGCCTTTTAAGGACTGCATGGAAACACACACAACCCACCAGCATCCCTCTTCTCCTCCTGACAAATTTCTGGGCTGAATTCAAATCTCCAGTAGTAGCTGGGGCTAATGATTTAGGCACCCATGGAATGTTTGAACTACATTAACAGAAATGTACTACATTCACAAATGGACTGCATTTGAACTTCTTCCCCAACTCCACCCCATACCATTCAGTCTTTTCAGGTGGATCAGATACCCTGTTGGGTTGATCCCAAGCTGCATACATAAAGGGAAGGTCATAAGGTTCTTATTTTAACAAACCAGAATGTGCTAGCAAAAACATGTACCTCCTTTTTCTTTAACCTTTTTTTTGTTTTTTTGTTTTTTGGCTTTTTGTTGTTTTTTTTTTTTTGTTTTTTGTTTTTTTTACTGTTTAGGTTCCCCAGTCTCCATTTTTGATTCCACTTGGCAGGGGTGGGGGAAAAGGGACACAAAGGTGTTGGCATGCAATCTGCCATTAGTAGATACACGCTACTATCTGGGCCTTGTATCATTTAAGATGGTTACTCACCTTTGTAACTGTTGTTCTTCGAGATGTGTTGCTCACATCCATTCCAGTTAGGTGCGCGCACGCCGTGTGCACATTCGTCGGAAGATTTTTACCCCAGCAACAGTCAGTGGGTCGGCTGGGTGCCCCCTGGAGTGGTGCCACCATGGTGCCCGATATATACCCCTGCCGACCCAACAGCCCCTCAGTTCCTTCTTGCCGGCTACTCTGACAGTGGGGAAGGAGGGCGGGTTTGGAATGGATATGAGCAACACATCTCGAAGAACAACAGTTACAAAGGTGAGTAACCGTCTTTTCTTCTTCGAGTGCTTGCTCATATCCATTCCAGTTAGGTGATTCCCAAGCCTTACCCAGGTGGTGGGGTTGGAGTGAGATGTGGCGAATGCAAAACTGCTGAGCCAAAGGCTGCATCATCTCTTGACTGTTGAACCAGAGCATAAAGTGAAGCAAAGGTGTGGACCGAGGACCAGGTAGCTGCACGACATATCTCCTGTATAGGTACACGAGCCAGGGAGGTGGCAGACAAAGCCTGAGCTCTGGTAGAATGCGCGGTGATGTGGCTTGGGGAAATACGAGCCAAATCATAACAAGTGCGGATGCACGCCGTCACCCAAGATGAGATCCTCTGAAAGGAAACACGTAGGCCTTTCATTCAGTCTGCTACCATGACAAAGAGTTGGGGCGTTTTACGAAATGGTTTTGTCCGCTCAATATAAAATGCGAGCGCTCTACGGACGTCCAGGGAGTGCAATTGTTGCTCCTGTCGCGTTGAGTGTGGCCTCGGGAAGAAGACTGGGAGAAAGATGTCCTGGTTAACATGAAAGGCCGAAACCACCTTAGGGAGGAAAGCCAGGTGTGGTCGCAACTGCACTTTGTCCTTGTGGAACACAGTGTACGGCGGATCCACCGTAAGAGCCCTAAGCTCGGAGACTCGTCTGGCCGACGTAATGGCTACAAGGAAAGCTGTCTTCCAAACCAGGTGTAGTAGCAAGCAAATTGCTAAAGGCTCGAATGGGGGAGACATAAGTCTGGTTAAAACCAGGTTGAGGTCCCAGGTCAGGGCTGGGCGGCGTATTGAGGGTATAAGCGCTGCAAGCCCTTGAGGAACCTCGAAACCATAGGGTGTCATAACATGGAACGACCATCTTTGCCTGGGTGGAAGGTAGATATGGCTGCCAAGTCTACCCTCAGTGATGATACTGCTAGGTCCTGCTGTTTGAGAGACCAGAGGTAGTCCAAAATAGAGGGGCTCGAGACCTCAGTGGGAGTAAGATTAAGCGTTTCGCACCAGCAGGAGAAACGCTTCCACTTTGCCAGGTACGCTGACCAGGTGGAAGGCTTCCTGCTACCCAGGAGAACTTGATTCAGAGCAACGTAACTCTGACTGGTTTAGCCACGCAGCAGCCACACCGTGAGGTGAAGAGTCTGCACGTCCGGGTGGCGAAGCCTGCTGTGGTCCTGAGTTATGAGGTCTGGGTGGAGTGGCAGGGTAACTGGGTTGGCTATCGACAGGTAGAGCAATGTGGTGTACCAGTGCTGCCTGGGCCACGCTGGAGTGATCATGATGATGCGCGCTCTGTCCCTGCAGAGTTTCAGCAGGACCTTGTGAATCAGCGGGAACAGTGGGAAAGCATAAAGAAGTTGGCTCTTCCATGGCATCAGGAAAGCGTCCGAGATCGATCCCGGGGAGAGACTTTGGAAGGAGCAGAACATCTGGCATTTCCTGTTCTCACGGGAAGCGAACAGGTCTATGTGGTGAAATCCCCACTTCTAGAAAACAGAATGCATAATGTCCGGGCGGATCGACCACTCATGAGACAGGAAAGACCTGCTGAGTCAATCCACCAGGGTGTTCCGAACACCTGGGAGAAAGGACACTACCAGATCTAACGAGTGGGCTATGCAAAAGTCCCAGAGTTGGATGGCCTCCTGTCAAAAGGGGGGAGGACCGTGTCCCTCCCTGTTTGTTTATGTAGTTCATGGCCGTTGTGTTGTCTGTAAACACTGAGACACAATGGCCTTGCAACTGTTGCTGGAACGCCTGGCATGCCAGGCGGACTGCTCTCAGTTCTCGGACATTTATGTGTAATGCCAGCTCCTGAGAAGACCAAAGGCCTTGAGTACGAAGGTGACCAAGGTGAGCACCCCAGCCAAGAGATGATGCGTCCGTCATCAGGGACATTGAGGGTTGGGGCGGATGGAACAGCATCCCTGCACACACCAGGGAGGGAGTTAGCCACCATTCTAGGGAGCCTAGGGTGCTCAGGGGAATGGTGACTATCATGTCTATTGGGTCCCTGCCCGGGCGGTATACCGAGTTGAGCCAAACTTGGAGAGGACTGGCGTGTTTGGTTACAAACTTGCAGGCAGCCATGTGACCCAGGAGACTAAGACAAGTGCGAGCCAAGGTCGTCAGGAAATTCTGTAGACCTCGGATGATTGTTGCCATCGCCTGGAACCGCGGCTGTGGTAAGCAGGCTCTGACTAGACTGGAATCCAGGATAGCTCCCATGAAGTCTAACCTCTGCGTGGGAACCAGAGTAGATTTTTCTATATTGATCATCAGGTCTAGAAATGTGAATAGGTCCTTGACGATGCCCACATGCTGAGTGACTTGTGTCTCGGAGGCCCCTCAGATGAGCCAATCATCCAGATCCGGAAAAACGTGTATCCGACATCGGCGGAGGTAGGCAGCGACTACGGCCATACACTTTGTAAATACCCTTGGGGCTGCAGAAAGGCCAAACGGCAGGACCGTAAACCGGAAGTGCTGATGGTTGGCTGCAAAGCGGAGGTATCTCCTGTGTGGAGGAAAGATGGTGATGTGAAAGTACGTGTCCTTCATATCGAGGGCGGCATACCAGTCTCCAGGATCCAAGGACAGGATAATGGTTCCCAGGGATACCATGTGGAACTTCAACTTTATCATAAACTGGTTGAGTCCTTGCAGGTCTAGGATAGGTCTGAGACCTCCCTTCGACTTGGGGATTAGGAAATAACGGGAGTAAAACCCCTTGCCCCTTTCGTCCATCGGTAACTCCTCTATAGCTCCTATGGCGAGGAGCGTCTGCACCTCTTGTAAGAGGAATTGCTCGTGAGAGGGGTCCCTGAAGAGGGATAGGGTTGGAGGGTGGGAGGGCGGGGTTGAAATAAATTGGAGGTGGTACCCATACTCCACCGTGCGTAGGACCCAGCGATCTGAAGTTAACTGGGACCACGCTGGGAGGAAGTAGGAGAGATGGTTGGAGAAAGGAGGAGAGGGATTCTGGCCTGTAACTGGTACGCCGCCCTCGGGCACACCTTCAAAAGTTCATTTTTGGTCCCGGTAGTGGTTTTGAGGGACCTTGATTTTGGCCCCCTTGGGGTCCTGACGGTCATCTGCGACTACCTTGGCCACGCCGCCTGCCAAAGTCCTGTCTCTGTCTAGGCACAGAGTATGGGCGGTGAGGCTGGGGATGGAAAGGCTTGCGTTGCGTCAGCGGCGAATGCATGCCGAGAGAGCACATTATGACCCTGTTGTCCTTCAGGATTTGCAGCCTGGGGTCAGTCTTTTCCGAGAAGAGGCCTTTACCATCAAATGGCAAGTCCTAAATGGTATACTGCAGCTCCGGTGGGAGGTTGGAAACCTGAAGCCATGAGATGCGCCTCATGGCAACACCCGAGGCCAGAGTCCTGGCTGCTGAGTCTGCTGCATTCAACGAGGCCTGGAGGGAAGTTCTGGCTACCTTTTTCCCTTCCTCCAAGAGGGCAGTGAACTCTTGGCGGGAGTCTTGAGGGAGAAGCTCCGTAAACTTACCCACCGCCACCCAGGTGTTATAATTATAGCAGATAAACAAGGCTGGTTGATTTGCCACCCGGAGCTGTAGGGCCGCTGCTGAGTACATCTTGAGGCCGAGTAGGCCCATTCGCCTAGCAGCCTTCGATTTTGGGGGCTGGCACCTGCTGGCCATAGCATTCCCTCTCATTAACGGACTGGACGACTAGTGAGCAGGGAAGAGGATGGACATACAAGTACTCGTACCCTTTAGAGGGCACCATATATTTACGCTCGACTCCCCTGGCCGTAGGAGGGATAGAGGCTGGGGACTGCCATAAAGTATCGGCATTCACCTGGATAGTCCGAATAAATGGTAGGGCCCCTCTAGTGGGGGCATCCGCCGATAGAATGTCCACTACCGGGTCCTCTACCTCCGGGACCTCCTCCACCTGGAGGTTCATATTGAGTGCTACCCTCCTTAGGAGGTCCTGATGGGCTCTCAGGTCAATTGGAGGAGGGCCCGAGGAGGATGTTCCTGCCACCGCCTCATCTGGAGAAGAGGAAGAGGAGATGGCGACAACGAGCGGGTCCTGGGTGGCCTGTTGCTCTTGGGCGATCTCCTGCTCCAGAGGAACCTGGGAGTCCGGTGGGTGAACTGGGGCTTCCTCCGCAGGGGAACGGCTAACCGTCGCCTCTGGCACTCGGTGCTCTGATGAGACAGAGCGGGACGGAACTACTGGTACACCTTGGGCCTGGTGGTATGCCCAAGGTGTCCAGAAAGACCACTGATGGGGTCCTTGGTCCTGGGTCTGGGTCCCTTGGAAGACTCTGGTGGGCACATCAGAATCGCAGTCCTGAGCATAAGATCTGTCTGCGTGGGATGACACTGATGCATGTCTGGATGGCCATGGAGGTGCTGAAAAGCCCTGGGTAGAGTCTCTGTCTCTAGCGGACCTTGCCCTACTCGGCACTGGGGACCGGTACCGGGAGGCATACCAGTACTGGGAAAGAGATTGGGACCTGCAACCGGAGCTGTCCCGGGAGGTCGACCGAGATCTCGAGGCTCGACATCGGGAGCGGCTACGGGAGTCACGGTGCCTGGAGCGGTGCCGGGAGCTGGAATGGTGCAGAGAGTAGCGGGTTGGCGAACGGGATACTGACCGGTGCCGTGAGTGCAACCGGTACCAATGAGGAGGACGGTACCGGGACTGCGAGCGGCGTCGGGAGCGCCGACGGGACTTGGAACGTCTGCGGGACCGTGATCATGAACGGTGCCGCTCTGCTGTGCCGACAGAGGATGGTCTTATCAAGGCAGGCTTCCCAATAGACTGTATTACCCGCACCGGCGGTGCCCGGGGTTGAGGCAGCGTCTCCGGCGTGGATGGAATAGTAAGATCAACCACGGCTTGCACCGGGGCGCTGACAGGCACCAGACTCGACGGCCTTCGTGGGATGTCGGTGCCGTGGCAGGTGTCGGTGCCGGTCAATCTGACTTAGACGACCTCTCTGGCTGCAGTGCAGGTGGCACGGAAGCACAGGAGTCTAGGCTTTCTCGACCTCGGGGAGAGGGAGCGGTGCCGAGCGGCGACGGCTGGTGTTGAGAGGCCTTGGCAGTACCAGCGCGGTCCAGTGCCGAGGAGGTGTTTCTGTCCACCAATTGACCAGTGCTTGGTGCCGAAGGTGGAGGGGTAAGAGCTGCCTCCATGAGGAGCTGCTTTAGTCGAAAGTCCCTCTCCTTTTTTGTTCTCGGCTTAAAAGCCTTGCAAATGCGACACTTATCTGTCAGGTGAGATTCCCCGAGGCACTTAAGGGAGGAGTCGTGTGGATCTCCTGTCGGCATCAGCTTATGACAGGCCAAGCACGGTTTGAAACCCAGTGAACCGGGCAAGGGCCCCGGCACTGGGTGCAGGGAAGGGGCTAATCCCCGAACCCCTCTTAACTATACACTATGAACAATAAAAATTAACTATAACTATATAACTTTGAACTATATACACAACAAAATAGCTAGAGAACTACGAGTAGCTAGGGAGGCGGAGGTCAGTAAAACTGCACTCCACTGTTCCAACGACCGACACGGGCAGTAAGAAGGAACTGAGGGGTGGTTGGGTCGGCAGAAGTATATATCCGGCGCCATGGCGGCGCCACTCCAAGGACTGCCCAACTGACCCATTGAGTGTTTCCAGGTAAAAATCTTCCGAGGAATGTGCACGCGGCGCGCGCACACCTAACTGGAATGGATATGAGCAAGCACTCGAAGAACAACAATATTTTTTTTTACATTTGCAGAACTTCAAGTCAGAATGTCAATTAGATATACTAATATGAACAGGGCTGGGGGAGAGTAAGAAGATTTACTACTTATTTCTGAATACTCAAAAATAATATTTATTCTCATATCTGCATTCTTGTTTACACTAGTTTTTCAGCAGCTTTAAGATCCAACTGTGAAGCACTAATCTTGTCCATATTATGCACAATGTAGTAACAGGAAAGGCAGAAACATTTACGTATTTATAAATAAGTTGAAAGCAGGTCTAATAAATTATCTCCATAATAAATGAACCTAAAAGAGTTTGATTTAAAAGATCTTTGTCTAAATCAGTACATTTAGTGAGGCAGCTTCGTCTGTCTTCACCTGTAATCTTATTGAAAAGCCTATAGCTCTGCAGGCTTCAGCTCTGCCTATGGCAGTTTGTTCACATACTCTGAGCTTTGAAATAGTAATACAACATTTTAAGTGATCCAACCAATTACCACATTTTAGTAATAAAACCTTTCTGGTACACTACTTAAATATTTATAGAAAAAAGGAGTAAGTCTTCAGATTTCTGTACTATTCACTTTTCTAATTCAGTTTATAAAATGACAATTCTCCCTAATGATATAGTTCTGTTTCCATGTAGCTAAGCACAAAGAGCTTCTAAATCCTGCACACATTAGGTGTCGGTTAATCAGCTGGTTTCTAATCACTTAAAAGGAGTAGAACTACCATGCTAACTACAAATGTAACACTGTTTTACAGTTTCATTGTAAATGTAAATTGGGATTTTTCTGGGAAATGCTTTGTTTCTTCATGGCAAATATTAATGCAAATTTTCATATCATCAGCTTCTCTGAATGACTCACCCTTCATTCCCAAAAAGCTGATCTAAATGAACAAGTAGTAATTACAAGACTATAGGTGGATAGAAACATTTTCTTCTTGTTGTTGTTTGTATGAGTGATGCCTAGAGACCCCCGATCAGGGATCAAGGCCTCATTGCCACAGGCACTGTACAGATGTGATGTAAAAAGACAAATCAGACTTCAAAGGAGTTTACAATCTTGGTTTATGATAAAATGCAAAAATCACACAAAACAAACAGAAGGCAGGAGGAGAAACATGAGGGGAGGAGCAGGTAAGGGAAATGAGCAAGTTTTGCACAGTAAGCAATTGTCACAACTCACCAGCTACCTCAATCTGTTTAGAACATGTGCATGAACATGTTTTTCAAGCAACATTTCTTGGACTTAGCATTTGGGATAGTAAATGGGAAGCCTACTAACTCTGCCGTCCACTAATGGTAAAGTACAACAGACTTAAATTAGGTTTGTTTGTTTTTTATAACTCCATTCTCTAATCTAAACACTGAACACTGCAAGTGAATGTTGATAACTAAAACGGCAAACATCAGAATCATGTTTCACCCCTTGGAGAGCAGACACAGCAAACGAAGCTCAATTACAGTGATAATGTTCTTTTTAATGGAGATAGGGATAAGCACAGCCCCCACAATAAACAATCCCGTTACATAAAATAAATGTTTTAAATAGTTATATCAGGAAAACACCTGAAAAATGATCATACTGAGGTTGTATTACTGAAGATTTCTACTGATCTTCCATAAAATACAATCTGCAACTGTTCTTACTGGACCTCAAAATGGCCAATGAAATCCAGTATCAGATAAATAATTGCAAAAACTAGATATGCCATTACCAAAATTTGACTACTTTTGATCCCATATAAAATAATGCAATAATCTTAGCAAAACATTTATTTCCCTTCAGCCCATAACACAGATGTATTGTTTCACTATCTTGAACGTCTCAATATCCTTACCAATATGTATGTTGTTTGTGCCACTTGCAATAGCAAGAAAAATAATATCCAGATATTAAGAGTCAAAAGACAGCCATCATATCAAGGATCATTGTCAGTAAGGTATACATTTGTCTAAGGGACTAGCAACTCTTATTGAGGGGGAAATCACTTGTACTGGAGAGGAAAAAATGGAACGAATCTACTGAAATATGGTATCCATATAAAACCCTTTTCTCTAAGGATTCCAATACCTTTACTTTTTACAAACTCATGTCCCTCTTACTTGGTTTTAGTTTCTCTCACACAGCTAAACTGGTCATTTGGGATTTTATTTTCTTATATCAAGTACTAAAATTTGCCAAATGAAGCTAAATAAATTATCTTACATATTTCAATTATTTTAGTCTATCCCTGCATTTTAAATTTAAAAAATAACACTTATCAAATACAATACTTTTTCAAAAGCTGCCCTTTTTAAAAATAAAAATGTCTCCCTATTTAAAGTAAATGGAAAAATGGGTAAGAAACGCAGTTTAATTCATTTTCCAAAAATTACAAAACATGATTCATTATATCACACCTTTTTGCTTTCTGTTCATTCCATTTACATACTGAACAGCCATGCAGTTTCAAACGACCCGTCAGTCAAAATGGTGCAGTGCAGATTTAATCTTCAATCTATCTATGTGAAGAGACCCCTTCACCTTTATTGGAAGTTATAGAGACTTATATTCGGAACATCAAAATTATAAATGAATCCTAATTTAGAATATTGCATTCTAGTTTGTGAGAATAAGGGGGGGGAAGAGCTGGATGCAGCCAGCAAAGCTGCAGCACACTTTTATTCTGTGTGCGCTATGAAGAAATAATAATTTGTACACTGATCTTTGTTTAGAGTTCAAAATAGCATTCCAAAAGTGCAGCCAACCACAATTACGCATCTAGGGAATTTCTTTTTAAATATACAATTATATAAGTTATAAGTGGCTGAAAGTTTTCCTAAATGGATTTTAAACATGGTTAGGCTTGCAAATGAGCAGTTAAGCCCATTAGAAGAAAAAGAAAAAACACAATTATGGGAGCATGAGTAACTTGTGCGAGATATCCAGAAAAATATAATATAAAGAAATGACTGTGTATTGCACTTATCAATCAATAGGTCTCTTGGTAATCATTAACTTCCAGGTTCACTATTTCATTGCTAATATAAAGTACAGCAAAAAATTTGGGATCTTTTGAAAAATCTTTTCCTCTAAAAATTATTACAATTTTGTAGAAAAAAACAAAAGTCTTATTCATCAGATTCATTTCAGAAAACTAAATAGGTATTAGCTGTCTAAGGACAAAACACTAAGAGAAATTGGTTTAATCATCCATAACTTTAACGTATTAAATAATGTCGGAAGGCAGGTCCTAAGTTTAATTTTAGGAGAGTGCTTGTCTTAATTCATCCCTCTCAATCAACAAATGAACCCACAGTACCAACACCCAGTACACCACTCTGGGTAATCCTATAGGCCACACATACAGTCACTCAAATGTCATTGTACAAGCAGGCCAACTGTTGTCCTGAAAGCTTGAACCTTCCTAAACCTAAGCACCCTTTAGCTCTTAATGGCTGGCTTTTCTCAGGCTGTTGCATAAGGGTAGCTGTAATGCTCTCTCCCTCTCCCAGTCCAAGGGAGGCCACTCAGGCTAGTCCTATGGGGTCCAGACCAGAGTCTGTGAGATAGGCAAATAGTCAATAACCGGGCTTTAACCTAGTCTAGGGTAGCTCAGGTAGTCAGCCCTTAACTACAGTCTATCACGGCTGTCTTTGGCCTGGGCAGAACTCAGTCAACTAGCAAACCAACTGTCTCAAAGCAGCTGGCTGTAGCTGGAGTGGAGCTCAGGCAGCCAGCAACAAACAGTCTTCCAGGGCTGGCTTTAGCCTGAGCAGAGCTCAGGCAGCCAGCAAACCAACAATCTCTAAGGGGCTGGCTTTGGCCTGGACAAAGCTCAGGCAGCCAGCAACAAACAGTCTCAAAGGGACTGGCTGTAGCCTGAATGGAGCTCAGGTGGCCAGCAAACAGTCTCAAAGGTGAGTGGTGAAGGAGCTCCTATTCTGGGCTAGAGCCTCCTTGCACCGTATATGGGGTCAGCCACCCGGGGTGCGGGTGGCAGGGGGACGTGGGCCCACCCTACTCCACCGCGTCCCAGCCCAGGGCCCTGGCAGGGCCAGGATTGGCTGCCCTTGTATCGGCAGGGATCCAGAAACAACACGCAGACTGAGCCACGCCTGCCCCTGGGCTACTTCCTGCCTCCCCGGGATTTGGTACCTGCAGCCTCCAAGCCTCTTCCGGCTCTTCGGAGTAAACGGCAGTGGGTACTCTGGGCCAATCCTCGTCCATACCTGGGGATCGAGAACAGCCAGGCGTAGGTTCCTCTCGGGGCTTCTGGAGAACAGGCTGAGCATCCTCCTCCATTGCAGGCTCTTCCCCAAATTGAACTGCAGGGCTGCCCTTTTATATTCCAGCCCCGCCCTAGCCCTTCTGGCAAGGGGGGTGGGGTGATCTAGGCTCCGCCCCCCCTCAGAGGCCTGGAATGCTCCCTCCCTCCCTCTCCCGGTCGGAGGGAGGCCACTCAGGCTCACTACAGTAGCCAATCTGCTGAACAAACTGTACCAGGGCTGGAGGCCACAGAACCCCTCACAAGGGTTACATATTTAAATTAAAAAGAAGAAAAAAAAAAGGTCTAAAAGCTGTGAGGCATGAGTATACAGAAAAAGGAAACCTAAAGACAGCATATGTTACAGAAAATTAGTGATATCCCGTAGTCAACAGGTTCATCTGTGGCTCAGTATCCTTACAGAAAGGATAAGAGCAATGATTACAGTATTCAACCAAGGACTAGAATAAGAGTGGGGGAAAGAAATCAGAACACTGCCTTAATGGCCACCAAGATGACCAATACATGTAGAACTGATAAATGAAATTGTTTTTAATTGTTCCCTTTATTAATGTAACTTCTGTTCACCATTCACTACACTTGCCTACACTGTAACTTCTGTTCCATATTGTAATTCAAACCCCATTTTAAAACACTCACTCCATTTTGTAAAAGCTTCCTCCAACCTTCATTTTTGCAAACCCTGCTGTAATCTTATTAGTTTAGTTTAGATGTGTGAATGAGGTATGTATGGATGATGGAATCAACCTCCAGCCCCAGCCTGTCCTGATGAGATAAAGTTCAAATACCAACGGCTGAAGACCTAGACAACAGCCCTAAACAAACTAAGAAGCATCCACCCTAAAAAGAAAAGGACAACAGCACAACAGAAGGAAGATCAAAGCCAGGTTCAAGGCTGAAAGTCACGCCTGCAGTTGATGGGTGATCAATCTAAACCCAGAGGCAGCATGACACAGCAAGACCTATAGGCTTTGAATCCAAACTAAAAGCCTATAAAAAAGAAGGGTGAGATGAGAGACTCTGGGTAACATTCTGCTGCCAACATGGAAGGAGATCAGTGCCTGGCCAACAGAGATCCAGCTTGTCCTTGTGTCTGGCTTTCCTGGCCAGTTAGCAGCCACTGGCTTTCCTGGCCAGTTAGCAGCCACAAGCTACAAACCCAAGTTACAAAATCAAGCTATGAACTTAAGCTATCTTCAGGACTGGTAACTATGCAGCAGCTGCAGAACATCTGGTGTGTGTGTGTGTGTGTGTGTGTGTGTGTGTGTGTGTGTGTGTGTGTGTGTGTGTGTGTGTGTGTGTGTGTGTGTGTGTGTGTGTAGGTATTAGGTATAATGTGTGTGTATAAGAATTAAGATATTAGTTGTTAGTCATGAATCAAATTATCATCATAATAAATGTGGCATATTTGTCTTGTCCCCTTTAATAAGATCCTGCTGGTTTTTACTGGTCTAATATAATTGGCATAACATACACAGGTACTGTATATACCCAATCACCAGGCACCCAGTCAAAGTGGCCAGAAAGTCACCACTGCATATTTGCCCGCATTTTTCTGACTCCCCCAACAGCCATAGAGGAAGTCAGCATTTTAGTCTAACACAGAAGAAGGTCTATGTATTAAGCCATGTACAATCAAGGAAACTGCACCTCCTTCTCTGTCCTTCCCTTCTCAATGCTAAGCAAACCGAGCTCAGCTGCAAAACATAACCAAATTACAAAATTGTAACTACACACGAAATTAAGGTTCCCATATTCTTTGACTCCATTTTAACCAACCTTGAGGTTTGTGTTCACTGTCAAGCCCACTTGAAATACAGCTAGAGCAGATTCCCACATTTTATAGTACTGCAGCTTCCTTATAGGTATTTTAAAACTTGGTGGTTCCCCACAAGCAAATATCTTTCTTTTTAACCAATTCAGGACACTAGATTCAAGAGGGACATCAGAGTTTGGACATTTTTGCAACTTTATACAATTACATACACAGTTTAATTACATAATATGATCTAGGCTTTTTAAGTTATATTGTGAAAACATGGATTATTCTAATGTTCAGACACTAAAATTTTAGTGAGAAGAACGGACCCGCTTTAAATTGCATAGGTTGGTTGAATCTCTCATAGCACCAGAGGTAAATCATTTTCTAGGTCTGAAAGAACCACTTCCATAGCTTCATCACTGAATTCTTCATATTCTCCTTTAACAGAAACCCAGAATTCCTGGTTCATCAGATTTGAACACTTTGTCTTCCGCATATGATCATTTGACAATTCTAAGAGATTTTCTTGAACAAAATATTTAAGGCTGGAATGGAGTAAACTCTTACTGAGAATGCATTCTGAATCTAATTGGTATCTGGAGATTTATGTTCAGCTCCAGGAAAATATTCATCAGAATGGAAATAACATACAAACAAGTTAATATGTGGACTTTAATAACATTTTGATCACTTTCACTCTCGTTTAAAAGTCTGATAACATGCTGAAAAGGGAGTTAACTCCAAAGACAAAGCTTCTTCATCAATCTCCCAATTTTCTGTTTTATATCTGTATGTATTCCTACCTTGAAATGTTAGGTTCAGCCCATGCAATTTGTCGAATACATCCACCAAGTAAGCTAACGTAGTCAAGTATTTCACATTAAACATGTAATCTGCAAGTAATCTGCAAGGTCTGTTTTCCCAAGCAGGAAAATTCTGATTTAATCATCCAATTTGAAGTCACTTTCTCATGTGACAACCACCTGTCTTCACCGTGAAACTAAAGTTGAATGTGGTCAAAGCCCATCTGACAGAAACCAAGGCATGAAGGGTCAAACTTTTGGTCAGTGCAGTGGCAGTCACACCTAGTGGATCCCAAGGAGGGAGTTGCCATTGCAGCCCGAAGCAGGCAGGAGAGCACCAATGGTTCACTCCTGTGGCACAGGCGCCCCTTTCCCTCATTCCTCATGCTGAAGTCTCCTGCCAGGCTGGACAAGAACAGCCTGGCTTTCCCCCATCCCAAAACCGTTACCCTTCCTCCTGGCTTGAGGCTTCCTGACGATTCTTGGAGCTGTTGTGGGTTCTGGTAAAAAGGCACAGCAGGCAGAATGGGACCCGAGTAGCAGTGGGACTCCCTCCCAGCAAGAGGACCATTCCACCCTCTGCATTCTTTACCTCTCCTTGGCAACTTAAGACTTCCTGCCATTCTCTGAGACCACAAGGAACTACACAGATTCTGGCAGGAGGAGCAGCTCGCAGGTTCTGGCCAGGCTCCCTCTCAGCAGCCTCCCAACCCCTCAATCCTAACCCCTCCCTGCAGTCTTGAGGCTTCCCATCAGGGAGCTCCCATGGCTTCTGGCACGCAGAATAGGACCCAGGTGCTGGCCCCGTTCCCAGTCACATGAGATGCATGCACAGTAGTGCACATCCAGGCCTGGTTGCTGTGGATGCAACTGAAGCACAGCTACAGCTGCCCTGGTTTCTCTTTCTCAGAAGAAACAAAGATGGTCACATCAATTAATTTGTTCCCCAAACACTTGGGGCTTCCCCATGAATCCTTCATGGCTCTCTGAGGAAGCCACGCTTCACAGTTTAGGAAGCACTGAGCTAGAGGTCAGATGCTTTAAGGGACAGGAGAAGGGGAAACAGCTAAGTAAGTTTATGAAGTTACAACCCTTTGCTTAGTGAAATACTTTGTTTACTTGTGATACCATACACACAATTGTACTTAATACAGAGTTGTGTTGGCCTCACCAGATGTAAAAATGTGGCACTCAGAGGTGAAAACATGTAAATATTGTGAATAAGTTAGAATATAAAACCGAACAACATGCGTATACCCCAAGAACATAGAGAGCTATCAACAAGGAACGGGTATCCTTGTGCCCACGATAATTTCCACCCACAGCCAAGCTTATAGGGAATACTGCCAACAAACTGGCATGTCGATATAAAAATTACATGCCTGGATCGCACACAGAATACTTCTTTACCAAATAAAGCATGAAAAAAATAAGTTAGATCTACTGCCCCAATCTTAACTCACATATATTCATTATCGTACATATAAGCCTATTTTAAATCTCAAACCAATGTTTAAAAGTCATTTCTTTTACAGGTTTGCAAATACCACTTATATAGGTCAATACTAATCACTAGGGGCTAAACCATGCAGCCCTTAATCACACTACCGAGCATATACTCCTACAAGAAGTCACAATGGAATTATTCATGGAAGTAAATGCTGTTTACCATGGGTTTAAGAAATGATGCAATGCCAGTTAGTAGTGCTGTAATCTGACCTGGGTTTCTCTCCACTTTGACGTCTATTTTGTGCTGCAGCATTAATATTTCTGAAATGATCAACAGCAACTCTCAGGTTTACTATATGCAATTAATTGTTGAAAAACTGAGGAAGCTAAGCAATACATATAGAACTTCAGGGAATACATTCCACACTGCACCTTATTACTGCTGATCTTTTTATTACTAATTTTGCATAAATGATTAAACAAATCAGAGTGGGATTTTTTTAAATAAGAGGATTTTTGCAAAGATGCTGAACTTAATATCCCCCCAGAAAACCAGCAAGAGAAATACTCATGGGTTTATCAATACAATAAATTTGCCAACTGTTATTAAAAGTAACGACAGCAGATGATGTCAGCAAGTCTTCTGCACTTTCAATTAAGCTGAACTAATTGGTTTATGATTTGTACTGTGCATTTTATTCTAGGATGAGAAAGCTATCAGCAACTTTTCTCCCTCTCTACTTTGAACTTGTTCAGTTTTCACTTTATTTACATATTTTTTCTTAGCACTCTTCATACTTACATTGTTGTTGGGTTTTTTTTAATCAGATCTACGTCTTAGTTTTCCATGGTACCTATGCAAAATAACACGTAAAGAGCCACATCCTTCCGTAATGGACAAAGATGAAATGTTTATACTGATACAAATGAGATACATCAATCTATTATAATTCTGACCACAAAATAGGACTCACCTATGGAAACCAGCTGACAAATGAAGTAACACTTGGATTTGTCTCTCTGAGGAACAAACAAGTAGTTCTCGTTGACTGCTAAACTGCCCAGAGAGTTCTCTCATGTAGGGTGTATTACAGGGTTCTATTGTCACTCCTCTTGTTCGGTGTGTATGTTAAGTAGCTAGGAGATAGTTTGTTTGGGTTGCAGTACCATCAAGATGCTGACTCACCATGTTTTTCCTTTAGTCCTGGACTAATTCAATAATTTTCCCATTGTCTACTCAACACTTGGGCTAGATGAGAGCTAATTGACTGCAATTCAACCAAGAAAGAGTGTTGGCAGGCTGTGAGAAATGGTCAGATGAAATGATGGAGGTAATACTTGCTTCACTGACTGTGGGTTGCCCACATTATTAATCAAATTCACAACCAGGGCAAAAGCATTTTGCAGTCCATTAGTTCCACAGAGGAATAATGGTTACTTTCCCTACAGCAACTGTGGATCTTTGAGATGTGTTGATCACACAGATTCCAACAGGCAATGCAGGCCAAAAGAATCTTACCCTGTACAGCACCATAAGTGGAATTTGTGTGGACAACATAACTCAAAAAAGAACTTTTTCTTTTGTACTACTAAAACTACTGTTAGAAGAGCAGTGTAGTGCATGAGTGAGCACCAAATCTTCAATAGACAGACCAAATATTCTCTAGATGTTTCTGCCTCTTGGTATCTGATATTAACAACTCAGACTCATTAGCAAGAAAGTGAAAACAAAATAAAAGCACAAGTACACCACATTACAAAAAGGTGCTTTGTTCATTTATTCCAATTACCATAGGTTGGATTTAATAGGCTACTTTATGATGTACTAGTAGAAATAAGCTACAGCACTTTGTGAAAATAATCAAGTGTTAGTATCATGAGGCCCTACTACAGCATTCAACCACTAGATTTTTAAAACTCTGCAATTATGACACTCAGCACTCAACCCATGGGGTGAGTGCCTATCTGAAGGCAGCTTAGAGAAATTCTACTGTATTAATAGTTGCCTTTTTCCAACAGTGAAAAATTGGTGTTTAGTAGATAGCAGATACTAATACTAATTAACTGGCATTGCTAACTATGGACCAGATCTTGCCAAACTACTTGTGAAACAAAGTCTATTCAATGGGAGAAGAGGTGGCAGAATCTAGCCCTGCATTAATATGGTTTAAAAAGTGTATAACAAAACAGGTGTCTGAATTAACACAATCACATCCTGAAGTAAAAGCAACATCTGTATTATCTGATGAATTCAGCATCACTCTGTAATGCATCATCCAAGTCGCATTATAACTATTTTAAGAGAGGTTTCAGAGTGGTAGACGTGTTAGTCTGTATCACCAAAGCAACAAGGAGTCCTTGTGGCACCTTAGAGACTAGCAAACTTATTTGGGCATAAGCTTTCGTGGGCTAGAACACTTCATCAGATGCATGGAGTGGAAAATACAGCAGCAGATGTGTGTATGTGTGTATATATATATGTATATATATATATATATACACACATACACATACACACACACAGAGTACACGAAAAGTTGGGAGTGGTAAGGCAAATCCCATCTTTTCATGTACTATGTGTATATATATACCTGCTACTTTATTTTCCACTCCATGCATCTGATGAAGTGGGTTCTAGACCAGGAAAGATTATGCCCAAATAAATTTGTTAGTCTCTAAGGTGCCACAAGATTTCCTCGTTATTTTAAGAGAGTTCTTAACATATCAAGAGACTAAAATCTGAACAAACTGCCATTACTGCACCAACTATGGCCGAATAAACTCTAATTTGATAAGGAAGTATATCAAATGAAGCACTTTGAGAAATTATTCCTGGGGGAATTCTGTGGCAAAAATAATAATAATTCAGCAATAAAAAAATAAAATAAAAATTATGTACGTAATATTTTCAAATGCTGAAAAATTCTGCATATTTTATCTGTGAAAATAACACCATATAATCACATCAGTTTCAATTATTTTTGGTCATATGTTTCAAAATATCTGTTAGCAAATATGTCTGTAACAATACAGACAACGAAAAGGTTTCTGAAAATGTTTTTTGACAAACAGATTCCTTACTTGGCATATTAATACAGAACTCTGAGTAATAATTCATTTAAACTACAATACAGAACTGTATTCCCCACACCCCTCAGAAGCAGTGCAAATGCTTGGGGGAATCAGGAGTAATGGAGGAGCTGAGGGGAAGGAGTCTGGGTGTGAACTTGTAGGGTTGTTGGGTATGAGTGGGAAAAGTATGGAACAGGTTGGGGGGGCGGGAAGAACTGTTAGGGAGCTTCTCCCATGCAGACCCTGGCTGACCCTTAGCCACTCCCATTCAATCAGGCACATATGCCCCATCCCCATGTGTCCTTGCAACCCCCGTCCACGTGTCCCTCCACCCCCACTTCCCTGTTCCTATGTGGCCTTGCACCTCTTCCCCCATCCCCATGTGTCTCCGTGCCCCAACTCAGCCACCCCCTTACCCCCTGTAGCTCTGCTCCCTCTATGCCTGTGTGGCCCTGCACCCCTCTCCCCCTGTCGCCCTGTGCCTTCACTCCCATTCAGCCCGTCCCAGTTTGTCCTCCCCCACTAGCCCTTATAAGCCCCTCTCTGATTCCCCCATCAGCCCCACGCTGTCTGTCTCTCCATAGCCCGTCTCCTGACCTGGCCCGACAGGCACTGTGAAGAAGGTAGGCTCTTTCTCTTCCCTCGCAGGCTGGGAGCTGCTGTGTTCTAGCACCACAAAGCCCTCTGGTGAGCATAAGGCAGAACTGCAGAAGTTATTTTCTGCTGGGAGCTGCTGCTCTGTTCTAGTACCATTAATTATGTGCACATGCAGTGACACAGAATTCCCGCAGCAGTAAGAAATGTAATTTCACACTATTTTCCCCTTGCAGATGAACATTACTGGTAAGCAACTAATTCAGATAATGAAGAGGGATTTAGAGGTTATTGCCATCTTCAGAAATGGAACACTATAAATGCACTGAAATTAAAGTTTAAAAAAAAAAAAAGCCTTGTATGGAAAGTGAAATAAACTTTCAGTGGACTGCTTCCTTGATGCTTAAAAAGCTTTAAAGACATAGGGCTGAACTTTGAAAGTATACAAAGCCAGTTTATATTTTTTAAGACACATCTGGAACCAAATTCTGCCTCAACTTGCATCCCCTTCCACCTAGCTCATTTATTCAGCAAAGATAAATTTGATATTCATAGCAAAAGCCTGAAAATGTAACACAGTTTGATTAAAGGATACACGTATGATGGAAGACCACAATTTATGGGAATAGGATTAACTGAAATAGTATTTGAACCTCACAGATTATGAAGGCTAAATACACTGCTACAAGAAAACAAATTCATAAAAAAGCAGGGCTCAAGTTATTTATGAACAGGTAATATTTTATTTTATCAAATCTAGCCCCTGAGTCTAGCCCCGGAGTCTAAAGCTGCCTGCAGAGAGTTTCTGGCAATGAGCTGACCCTCTGAACAAATTGATTTAAAGTCCTCTATTATGACAGGGAGTGGCTTATTAGAAAAAGCTGCTTCTTTGTCCCACTGAATACAAATGTATTTGGTGTGCATGTCTAAGTAGTTTGAAATTCTAACTAGAACAGAAGCTGAAAAATACACTTTATGACCAAAGAGATCTTATTTTTTGGGATTGTTCTCTTGAGGTAAAGATTTTTGCTTGGACTGATCATTTGCTGCAGTTACAAGAGATGACAGTGACAGTGGGGAAATGAAATAATCAAATCCCTTAAGAAGGATGTGATACTTTTGCTCAGCTGTTTTTGAAATTGTTGAAACAGATGCTGGAGTAGCCCACAATCCCTTAGTGCAAAATTCTCAACTGGGGGCCTTAAGCAGGTTTCAGGAGGTCTGCCAAGTAGGGCCAACATTAGACCCACCGGAGCCCAAGGCAGAAAGTGGAAGCCTGTGCCCCAAAGCCAGGAAGCGAAGCCTGAATGGTCAGCTGTCTGCTGATTCAAGAGCTTCAAGCTCCCTTCCTCATAGTTTGCTTTGTTCAAGCTTCCACTGGGTCCTAGGGACTGTCATTTCTCAAGGTATTCTCTCGGTCTTAGCATCATGATAAGAGAAGGAAAAGTCAGAGATGGTCTGGGATACACAGGCAAAGAAGATTGCGCAGATTTGGGTGGGTAGATGGCTTGGAAATGCTTTTATAACTTAGCTTTGAGGAGGGCAGGCCATTGTCCTGCTTGCTACCCCCTAATGCAGGCCTTGGCTTTTATATGCAGAAAACCAGTTGTGGTGCAGCTTGGCCATGGAGTTTTTATAGCATCCTGGTAGGATCTCAGAAAGAAAAAGGTTGAGAACCTCTGCCTTACTGAGTTCCAGGATTCCTTCTTTAATTGGAAGGTCTATTCTAGTCTGCATGGACAGCTATAAGATATCAAATAACTTGTATGTATTCTGGTGCCAAATCCTCTACCTGTACTGTGGGATGCTAGTGGTCTCACTGCAGTACTGAGGAAACCCACAGTGAAGAGTCCATCTGGGATCTCTTCAAAGGCAGAGATGCTACAGGGAGACAATCTCACACTGCTCTGTCCAGTCCCAGTGCCTACCTCTCCAATGCTGCTTTAAGCAATTCTCTTAAAACCCACAGGTCTGATTTCCTCTTCCATGGTACTGGGAAAGGGGACTTCTTCCCAGCTGAAGAGGAATGATCTGTACTCTGTGGTCAGCAGGAGTGCCTGACTGCTTTAATTGTCTAGTCCAGGGATCGGCAACCTTTGGCCGGGCCGGTTTGTTTACCTGCCAAATTCGCAGGTTCAGCTGATCGCGGCTCCCACTGGCTGAGGTTCACCACTCCAGGCCAATGGAGGCTGTGGGAAGCAACGCAGCTCGAGGGATGTGCTGGCTGCCGCTTCCCGCCACCCCCACTGGTGAGTGGGAGCCACGATCAGCAGAACCTGCGGACGTAGCAGATAGATAAACCAGCCCGGCCTGCCAGGGTGCTTACCCTGGCGAGCCGCATGCCAAAGGTTGCCGATCCCTGGTCTAGTCTTAGTAGTCTTGTGCTTCTTAGGACGTAATAAGCTCAGGCTTACCTTTCACACTGCTGAAAGATTCACTCATTTAGGTCCCCAGCATTAAAAAGAGCCTCAGCCTATGTGTTTTGGACCTCTGAGTGCATCTCTTAAAAGCTCTGCAGATAGGGCACTTCGAGGGGATGTGAGATTCCCCTAAACAAGACAAAAGTCTCATCCATCTGCGAGGGGAATGAGTCTCCTGTACAAATAGCAGTAGTTGAAACCCATTTTGACAAAGTCTGAAACTGACAAGGCAACTAACTAGCCTCAGTGAGACACTAAAACAACAAACTATCTTGTCTTAAAAAAAAACAAAACTAAAACTAATTAGCTAATGACTAACTAACAACCAAGTTAAAAGACTAATAACTTGTAACAGTAACAAACAACACAAACTAAATAAGGACTCAGTGCTCTGACTTGCTGCCAGAGGGCAATTAGAAGAAATTGAAGGTGAATGGGTGGCATTGCCTCTTTATGCTCAGGAGTGGGTGCATGGCCAAGAAGGATGCATGTGGAATCCTTACTGGACACTGATATCTGAAATTCCAATCTTCTGCACTGCACTGTAAGTGGAAGCCACTGTGACAGTACCTCCCATAAGGTTCTATGGAAATACGCATAGAATGTGTTTTATCCTACATATGCCATGTAACATATCTCAAAGGTTATGATCTACTGAATCTATTAATCCTATTTGTATGCAAGTATTATTTTTGTATTCAAAGTTATGAATATTGGCTGTGTACTGGCCTGATTTCGAAATAACCTTAGTAGAGCATTTGGTCAGTTCCTGGAGGAAGGAATGTTGAAGTAAAGTACCTAATCAAGAGACACTTAAAGGACAATGAATTTTGGAATGTTCCAATCCACGTAAGAAGTCTACTTGAGGATGTTCAAGGTAGCATGTGACCCATGACTGCTACCTGGTAAGAAACTGTGAGTCATGCATGGACATGTGACTTGCCCAGGTGACTCCTAAACTCCATCTTGGAGCTGGACTTTGCATAGAAGTGAGGTGGAGGTCTCCATCCACAAGAGAAAGTCTATTTAAACCCCTGGGAGACCTCTCAATTTTGTCTTCAGCTGGCTAAAGAAAGAGCCTCTCCACTAGGGTGACCACACAGCAAGTGTGAAAATTCGGGATGGGGGTGGGGGGGTAATAGGGGCCCAAATAAAAAAAAGCCCCAAATATCGGGGCTGTCCCTATAAAATCGGGACATCTGGTCACCCTACTCTCCACCCCCCAGGATATGTGAAAGAAACTGAAACAAAAGACAGTGTGCAAGGGGTGTGAGTGATTGCTGGACCCAAGCTAAAAGGAGATTAGCCTGTAAAAGGGAGCATTCTGGAACTGGTGAGGATCTTATCTGTATTTAGTTTGATTAGACATAGATTTCCAAATTTTTTTTGCTTGGTGACTTATTTTGTTCTGTCTGTTACTAATTGAAACCACTTAAATCCTATCTTCTGTATGTAATAAAATCACTTTTTACTTATTAATTGACCCAGAGCATGTATTAATTCCTGGGGGAGCAAAAAGCCATGCATCTCTCTCCATCAGTGTTATAGAGGGCGAACAATTTATGAGTTTACCCTGCATAAGCTTTATGCAGGGTAAAACAGATTTATTTGGGTTTAGACCCCACTGGAGTTGGGCACCTGGGTGTTAAAGACAAGAACACTTCTGTTAGCTGCTTTCAGGTAAACCTGCAGCTTTGGGGCAAGTAATTCAGACCCTGAGTCTGTGTTGGAGCAAACGGGTGTGTCTGGCTCAGCAAGACAGGGTGCTGGGGTCCTGAGCTGGCAGGGAAAGCAGGAGCAGAGGTAGTCTTGGCACATCGGGTGGCAGCTCCCAAGGGAAGGGTTCTGTGACCCAACCCATCACACACATGCAGCAAAACTCGACAAATAATTGTTCACATCCATTTAGTTTAAAGAAACATAAGCCTCTGTTAAAGATTCAAAACCTACATGCTTTCAGTTACAACTACATTACAGTTCAGTAACACAGGATGTTTCTTCTGCATTTGTTCAGCTCATAAATCCCAATTTTGACCAGGACCTTTGGACATTACCATTAAATATTAACTAATAAGAATAAAGCTCACAATGTTATAAGAATAAACGACTTTTAATAAATCTTCCAGAAATATAAAGGAACAGACTAGACATTCCTAGTATTTCCAGCATAAAAAGAAAAGCAATTTTTCAAAATAAAAACTTCTCAGACATTGTTTTAAATTGTACGAAACAAAAAGTATTTTAACAGTTTATCTTGGGTAATAGCAAGAATGTAAAGAGTTGTGCTCTAATATTGGTCAAATTAAAACATCTTGCTGAGGATCAGATAATGTCCTCATGTTAAATTTCTGCCATCCTCAAAAAAACCTGTAGTAAAAATATTTGTCCTTTCATAAGGAAAGTCAACAATTAATTCTCAATGTTGAAATTATACTTAGTGTAAATTGCTGGATAACTGATTAGTATTGATATCTACTTTTTAAAATATTCCAATAATTTCACATACAAGATTCATAGTTGAGAAATGTGTCACTTCTAAACAGCTATCTCACCAACAATGTGGGCTACAAATTGCCAACTGCGATGTCACATCATATTCGGTATGTGAAGTATGTCTTCGTAGCTATCTCCAAGACCAGTTGATGATCTTAAAAACTCTTTCACTGTCTAGTCAAGAGATCAAATAAGTAAAATTTGCAATTGGTTCCTGAGGAAAATGAGCTGTAAATGAAATCATCTGCCAATGTACACCTAAAGATCCTCAGGTCAAGGAGCTAGTCTCAGCAATTCTTCTGATGTAGTGTCAATCTTGGGAATGACTTTTCATTCTCTTTTCTTAATGTAAATTTACACAGGAGTTTCCTCTATCTCAAAAAAAAATATCTAACAGATTAGTAACATCTGATATCAGAAGACTGAGCTCAAAGGATGCGTTCACAACAGAATCTACATGAACATCTGCCATGAAGGGTTTGTGCACTAATATTCTGTACACATTATCCAGACTTGTCACTACTAGCTATGATAGATTTCAGTGCAAAGCACCTGGTACAATACTGTCAGCCTTTGCTAGTGGATAGCAAAATGCCTTAGTAAAAGGGGAATAAAAAAAATTGAAAGGTTCTGAAAAACAATATGTCTGTTGAAAAAGCAGAAGGTGGTTTTAGTAACTCAGCAAGTGTTCATGAATGAAAGTTGGTAACAGGCTTGTCTGAGAATGTACGAGAAAATTTTAGAAACATTAAACCAGGGGTAGCCAACCTGTGATTCTGAAACCGCACGCAGCTCTTCAGAAGACAATATGCAGCTCCTACTGGGTGCTGACCCTATCAGTTCCCCCCTCCATCCCTCATGCCTTCTACCCACTGTGATCATCTGTTTCGTGGCATTCAGGAGGCTCGGGGGGGCGGAAAGTGGCATGCTGCCCCCCTCCCTCCCATAGCACCACCTGCCCACCGCGACCAGCTCTTTCCCGGCTCTGGGGGGTGGGGGGAGCAAGGATTCAGCTCATTTGGGGGACAGGGTGGGAAGAGGCGGGGTGGAGATGCGGGTGGGGACTTGGGGAAACAAGTTGAGTGGGGGTCGGGGCCTGGGATAGAGCCAGGTGTCCAGCACCTCCTGACCAGCACCACTGTCTCCTTGAATAAAGAACACAGTGACTAGCTGGTGTTGAAATTTTTAATCAAAATGTTTCTTACACCATCTAACAACGGAAGGCAACTGCAAACATTAAAGAAAATACACAGATGAAAACTGAGGCTTCCAACAGGAGTGGGAGAATAAGTACTTTTTCACTGAACGTAAATGGTAAGGTCATGTGTCTTCTTTGCCAGATGTGTATCTCTCAGTTCAAATCTTCAAACTTGCAGTGTCATTTTGCTTCTAGCCATCCACATATGGATCGAGAATTCCCACAAGTTTCTGATCAACCACTTCTTCACCTGATTTGCCAACCAATTGCAGACTGTAACGTCAGCCTTCTATTATGTGGCCTGGCACACAGACCATGTGAAAAAGCCCTACTCTGAAGGAGAGCATATAAAAACATGCCTCACTGATGTGATTTCAATCCTGTCACCAGAGAACGAGAATCTACAGAAGAAAATTTCTGGCCTACAGTTTTCACGTCACACAATAGAATACAGAATCTCCAACCTGAACAGTGACATTGAATCGCAACTGCACTCACAACTTCAGCAGTGTGAATATCAGAGCATCACTTTGGATGAGTCGTGCCATGCACAGGATAAACCTTATTATCGGTATTTGTCCACACTGTATCTGACGACTGCTTTGTAACTTCTTGATATCATGTCACTAAAGGACAGAACTCATGGATGAGATCTAAAGGTGCTGATGTTGGTAGTTGTGAAAAGCCACTTGCCTTTACAGACAGACACTGCCATTGCAACGGATGGGCTTCATCCATGTGGGTATCTGCGAATGGATTAGTAGGGCATTGTAAGTCTTGACAACAGCTTTCCCGAATTTTGGACATTTCACTGTATTATTCCTCAGGAGCAACTGGTATCTAAAAATCTCAAATTTGATCACATCATGAAACCTGTCTTGCATATTGTGAAATTCATTCTCTCAAATGCATTCAATCACAGACATTCCAAAATCTAACTGAAGAACTGGATGAAGACCACTCCCGTGATGATCTGCCATTTCACTGAGCAGTTCAATGGCACAGTTCTGTGGTGAAGTCATTTCCCATTTTTTTGAGCTCCAGGACCAGTAAAAAATTTTATGGAGGAGAAGCACAAAATACACCCCGAGTTTACAGATCCTGGATGGGTTCTAGACTTGGCATTTCTTGCAGACATGCTGCATTTGGATAAACTAAAGGTGGACTTACAAGGAAAATTCCAGCTGCTGTCTGATTTAGTGCAAGGCATATTTGCGTTCATGAACAAACTGCAATTGTTTCACAGACAAATGCTTGAGGGCAAGCAGACACTTTTCCTCAATATCACAGCTTCAAGCCAGATCAAAGAAGATGCAGCAGAACCCCCAAAACAGCACAATTAGATATGTGGTGTGATTAAAGATCTTAAGGACAGTTTTGAGGAAAGATTCCAAGATTTGCAGCAGAAAATACCTCAGATCAGATTTCTGATTGACCCTCTTAGTGCTGAAGCCAATTGTCTGAAGCCCCCTTTAGTCACTGATGAAGCAACATCCCAGATGAAAATACTAGAACTTTTGGAAGATGACAGATTGAAATCTGTTCAGAAGACAGAGGGGACCCTTACTTTCTGGAAATCTGTACCAAAGGATAAATACCCCAACATCACAGGGGCAGCCCTAAAATTAATCTCTATGTTTGCCTCGACCTTAGCCTCTTTGTGAGGCTGTTTTATCATCAACACTGAAATGTGAAATCCAAGCACCGATCTGTTTTCACAGTCACTTAAGACAACTGCTGCATGTGAGCACAACTGAACACAAACCAATCTTCAAGGGAATTGCTGAAAGCAAAGGTAGCCAGAATACCTACTAAGTAAAATATTAAGTTGTTATTATTGTTAACTATACATTATAAATGTATAATAAATATACAATATAACTTATATAATGATTATGTGTGCATGGGTATTTTTATGTATATAAATTTATATAAAAATACACGTGCACACAGGTTGGCCACCCCTGTATTAAAGGATGCACTCTACTTCAAGTTTCCTTGTCTTTTGTGTTTAAGGCCAACTTTAGAAACTAGTGAAAAGTATGCTGGAACACTCAAGTGCCAGAATGATTACAAAAAACAGTCTAGCAATACAATCAGAAGGAAACTGTATGTTAACATTTGCTACAAGAGAACAGGGCTCCCTTTGAGAATCCTTTCAAAAAGGAAGGCTTTGGAATGAGTTTCAGTTTCACAGAACCCAAAAATGAACATGGTGAGTCTTGTGTTAGCATGATTCTTCTCCTCTGCAGGAAAAGGCAGAAGACATGGTCGGGGAAGGAATATTCACCTTAATTCTGTCAGTCAGAACTACGGATACAAACATATTTCTGTCTGTGATATAAAGTATGCAGGGCAGCTGTAGCCATCTCAGTCCCAGGATATTAGCAAGACAGGGTACGTGAGCATTAGCCTGCTAAACCCAGGGTTGTGGGTTTAATCCTTGACAGCGTCACTTCGGGATCTGGGGCAAAATCAGTACTTGGTCCTGATAGTGAAGGCAGGGGGCTGGATTAGATGACCTTTCGGGATCCCTTCCAGTTCTATGAGATAGGTATATCTCCATATATTAGGTAATATCTTTTATTGCACCAACTTCTGTTGGTGAGAAAGAGAAGCTTTCAAGCCACACCTGAAAAAGAGCTCTCTGTGGCTCAAAAAGCTTGGTCCTTCTCAACAACAGAAGATGGCCCAATAAAAGATATCAGCTCACCCACCTTGACTCTAAAGTGACAGACAAGTACAATTTAAAAAAATGGGGGGGGACAATAATAATAAACTAGGAACAGAGATCTTTATCATCAGGAATTACCTACATCCGAATCCGAAGAAGAGTTGCATGGAAAAAATTTGAACATAGTACACTAACAGGAAAAGGCTTGAATCAGATCCACTTTGATCACTGTGGAAGCACCTCTGCCTAGCACACATTTTTATTATACTAGTATCTACAAAAGTGCTCTTTAAGACTTGCCATATTCTCACTTTCCATAGAGATACCTATACGAATGACAGGAAGGAAAACAATGAAGAGTATTTTTCTCATTTAAAAAGCTTGACTGGACATTAAATTTATATATTTTTTAAGATTAGACCCTTTTGCGGAAAGTAAATACAGAACCACCTTGGACCTTGATCCTGAAAAGAGCAGAGCCTTGTGCTTTCACAGAGCTACACTACTTCAGTGAGGTTCCATCTGCATTGTTCTCTTTACAGAATATAAGCTTTATTCTAAATAGTGTCTTTCACATGAATTGTTCCCAAATGTTTTATAGAATTAAACAGTAGTTCAAATTTTTTAAAAATGAAAGCAGAAGGAGGACACAGAGTTGGAGGTAAAGGGAAAAAAAGTTTACAAATGTGATCTGAAAATATATGGGGTGAAATCTTTGTCCTACTGAAGTCAAAGGAAGTTTTGCCACTAAGTTCAATGGAGCAAGGATTTCACCCATGGTGTTTATTTTAAAATTATTTATTTATTTATAGGGTTTGGGGACTTTTTATATGGCACTTATGATGCAGATGCTCTTAAGATACACATTGCTTTACAAACGCAACATCGCAAACACAGTTCTCATACCATCACTGACCAGACTGCATGTCAGGGGAACAGAGATAAGGCTGGTTCTATAAGATCAAAGGAAAAGGAAGTGGAACAGAGACAGTATATAGCATATGCAACAAAACTGAGTTCAACTCATGTTTCATTTTATAATTGTTATCTTTAAAAATATAACTGTAGAAAGCTACTTGTCATTGGAGGCCTTATGGCTTTTATTACTGCACTATTCTATTTCATTTCGTATGTCTGCTATGTGTTTAGAACTGTGTTGCTATGCAACAAGCTAGAATCCTCACGGTTTAGAAACCATTCTGCAGATTATAACGAGCAAAAGCTAGCCACTAAAAATCTTTTCTGTAATATTGAACTCTCCCTACACCCCCCCGTACAGATGCCAATAAAACTTAAAGACCTATAATAACAAATCCTAAAAAAGAAAACATCTGAGTTGAACATTAACAAAAAACGTAGACTGCCATCAATATTTATACAATTATTCATGACTAATCAGTCGCATCTTAAGAAAAATGTTGATGATAAAAAATATTTACTGAACAGACACACAAAATTGTTTACTATGATCTATCTCTTCTCTCAAACAAAAAATACAGTAATGGGAAATTCATTTTAATGTTAAATGTTAGCTTTCATCATAGCCAGAAAAGGCTAAATAATCACTGAAATGCAGATCATAGTCAATTTTAACTTTTTTCATTGTATAGTAGATTAATTGGACATAGGCTGGAAATCAATTTCAAAGACCTACTGCTCCCCTTAGTGGTGACCAATTGTTCTATATTGCTATAAATATTACAGCTCCTAATTCACAATTCACAAAATAATGCAGGAAGGCAGTTTCCAGCTTGACTTTCTATATTTCACCCAAAGTAATAAAATAATTACGTTTAAATTTACTTTAGAAACAACATGAACATATATTCTCTGGCATAAAACTAGTGTACAAACCCATGATACACAACTAATACTTAGAGACACAAGGTGGGTGAGGTAATATCTTTTATTGGACCAACTTCTGTGGCTGAGAGAGACAAGCTTTCAGGGCACACAGAGCTCTTCTTCAGGTCAGGGAAAGGTATGCCCAGCATCACAGCAAAATACAAGGTGGAACATAAGTAATTAGCACATACTGTAAGGGACCATCCATGGTAAAGTGGTCCATTAACATCTCTGCAGTCACAGGACAAAAAGAGGGGGTTAGTGGGTTACAGATTGCTGTAATACGCCATAAAGCCTGCGTCTCTGTTCAGTCCATGACTTTTAGTGTCTAGCAGAGCAATGAATTTAAGCTCCCAGACTTGTATTTTGAAAGTGTTGCACAAGTTTCCTTTGAGGATGAGGACTGATAGGTCAGACACAGAGTGATTGCTTTGGGAAAAGTGTTCACCCACAAGTGATAGGGTGTTTCCGTCTTATATCATTTTCCCATGTGGCAGGGTCTGGTACTACTTTAAATTGGTGTGGCCTGGTTTGTGGGAAGCTTGCTTCTGATGATAATTTTTGAGAGGTTTGGGGGGTTGTTCAGATAGGGCTTGGGAAGCCACCTCCCTCCAGTGGCGTAGCCAGGTTCTAAGTGCAGGGGGAGCAAACATAAAAAAGGCGCCCCCCCCTTAGCTCCTCCTCAGGCCACTCCGCACCAGCACCACCACCCCCTGCCGGCTCCTTCAGCCTTGCTGCACCCCCCCTCGGAGGGGCTCAGTCCGGGGCGGGGAGGGTTGTGGGCTTCCATTAATTTCTGTTTATTTCCTTCCACCTGCCCGTGACTTTTACTAAAACTATCTGTGATAAAATCTTAGCCTTACTGACAAGCTGTATGCCATTGCTGATATCCAAATTCTACTAACATTAATGCTAATAGCACAAGATTGGTTCCCCACAATATGCTGCCATTAACTGGATGCTGCTAATATCAGCACTGCTATTAAGAAGAACCTACTGTACATTTTTGCAGATGAAATTTGATTGTTATTTCTCTCCTCCTGAATGTGATCATGAAATACTGTTATAAAGACGAAGTTTGAGGAAGTAGGCCCTGTCCACTAGCCCATCTGGAAAGCCGCCTGCAGAGCCCTTCGTAAGTAACTGGGGAATAATAAAGCCTGGAGAACAAGCCTCAGAATTGTTAACCCTTCTAACTCCACTGCAGCGTGTGGGAATATGGGAGAGGTATGGAGAGGAGTCAGAGTCATATTTGTGACCATGGCAGGATTGAAGTATTTTCCATATCAAATGAATAGAATGAGTGGCAATGGGAGGAGTAGAGGGGTTTTCTGCTCTGGCTAGATGTCAGGCAAAATGAACAGTATCTCAACAAAAAATATTGCTTAAGATCAGCTCTCCACCGGCCCTTCTGTGGTATTTTATCAAATTAAACAATTATTCTGGTAATTGTTAAAGACATCTCTAATATGACAGTATTTTGAGTAGTTTTTGGAGAAAAAAGGCTGGTGTCACATTGGCAACACAGTAACACTAGCTGAGAACTGCAGATTCAGAACCATCTCAGAACTCTCATGCCCACTGATAGCCAGCAGGTCAAAAGAGAAGTAATGTGTGTTCATCAGAGCAAAGGCTTTGCCTCACAGGAAACGTCTCAGAAAGAGAAAGAAAGCGAGGCCGCACACTATCAGTAGAGCTTGAAAAGCTAATTCTGAAAAGCACATACTGTCAGTCTAAATGGTTTAAGCAAGTACTTACTAATTGTCATTGATTCTGGCACAGTGGCTGAAGGCAACATATTGCTTAAAGCATTCGCTTGAACAGGAGGACTGACATCCACTCTAGTAAGACAGAAGATCATTAATATTAACCGGAGGAACACAAAATGCTCAATTCAAAGACTAATAAGCAAAATTTGTAGAAGTAGAAATGATCAAATGACAACATTCTATTCACCAGGTGTACATGTAACTGTAACATGCTGAAGCCATAAAGAGCAAAATACTTTTATTTTAATCCAAACTTATTTGAAATTTTAAAAAAATTAAAATTTCTGCATTAATCTTAATTTATAAATACTGAAAATATTTTTCTATTCAAATAGACAAACTATAAGACTAGTATATGGTGCAAAAATGACTTCCAGATGAAGTCCAGATACCATTTGATATGACTCCTTTAGCATCATTAGAGATCATATAAAATATTAAGAAGATTATGAAAATATGGAAGTATGGATTTAGGCCTTTGTCTTTCCAGATGTTTATAGCATTAATCTGATTAGTGGTGTGTTTCGAGTACTGAGTAATTATGGCTTAGGTGTCAACTTTACTTTGCATGTGCCTGTTTACCATTAAGTACTTCTGTTTTATAATTAGAAAATCTAACTCTGATTTACCTATAAGGAAGTTCAGATCCTCTCTGAGCCAGTTCTACTGCAAGAACAGCACTTTCCTGCCCATCTCCATTCTCCAGGTTACCTAAAGTAGCATGCACAAGACATAAATTAGTTAATGAAAAAAAATCAAACAACATACAAAATAAGCAAAATGTAACAGTTTTCCATTACACTTGCAACTAATAAAGGTAGTAAGGTAAGTAAAATTTTCAAAAGCACCTAAATCAAAATTTTACAAAGGAAATAGGCTTGTAAGTGTATAAGCCCCACTGACTGTCAATGAGACTTAGGTGCTTCTGAGAATTTTAGATTTAGTCATATTACATTTAGTGTCTGACATTTTACAGTCACAATTTCATGTTTCAAAGTTCTAAGGAAATGTCTTCCCTGAAATATCACAAATCCTGATGAGTTTGATACTCATCACAAACAGAGCTGTGGGAAGTGAACTGGTGGTTTAAATCCAGTCATAAATTGACATTTTGTAAATTTAAAACCCACTATTACAATTGACATATTTGTTGGCAGTCTTCATACAGAACATGAGGATTAAATAAGCATAGAAACCATTCACTTCCAGAGGTCATTCCATCGTGTCAGGGTTTAGACATTAATGGGTCAGTGTGGAAAAGCTTATACCTCATACTGTATCTGTTCTGTATATTAAGAAGTTAATTTTTCTAAGTCATCTAACACTGACTATTTTATGTCCCTAATAATTAATTCATATTCATACCATCATCCTACATACAAAAGGCTGTCTCTATTTAACAGCCCCATGGGCCATTCAGTCCCTTATAAAACGTTCAAGTGAAACAAAAATTTAGTCATATTTAACTGACATTTTCTGCATATATCCTAAATATATTTTATCATAATGAAGTTACCGGAAAATAAACCTAGAGGAAGATGTTAAAACAGTACTGGATTTAAAAAAAAAATGGAGAAAGAAGGTTGACAATGTTTTGACAGTGACGTTGGATTGAATAAGGACAGGCATGTCTGTTTGTTTTTTAAAATGGTAGAGTCATTACTGAACTTTCCACTTTGTTTCCAAGCAACTGAATTTCAACCCAAGTTGTGCTACCTCACAATACATGTAGACTTGATATGTCTTGACACATCCTTGAAGCATTACAATAAAAAGTGAAGTCAAGGCACCCTCACAAATTAATGAAAAAGTATATTGTAACAATTTCAAAGTTATATCAGCCTTGATACTAATCACTGTAATAAGCCTATAAATCAAGATGAAATATTAGGATGTTAGTATATACTTAGTATGCTTTAATAACAATCTTTTCATAATACTGCCCTATTTTCCAATCAATTAAAACACTAAATATTTCCTCCCACCATTGCAGAATAATTAGCAACTGTTTGTCACAGACCAAACTCCAGTGTTGTCAGCTAAACAAAGGCAAAACCAAATAAAGAAATCAAATAAATTAAATTATATTAGCAAACAAAATAGTTTCTCTCTGTGGGTGTTTTGGTCTGAAACCTGGTACAAAATTTAAAGACAAATTTAAAAACTCAGAAAGATTGCTGATAGGGGTTTGAGGCTCACAATTCTTATTAAATGTACAAAAAGGGACTTGCTCGGTTCTTCTCTATTTAACTACTGGGACAAGGTAGTATCTTTTATTGAACAACTTCTTTTGGTGCCAGAGACGAGGTTTTGAGCTTAGATAGAGCTCTCTTTCAGGCCTGAGTCAAATCTGAAGAACAGCTCTGTGCAAACTCAAAAGCTTGTCTCTCTTACCAACAGAATTGGTCCAATACAAGATACTACTACCTCACCCACTTTGTCTTTCTAGTTCCCTGGACCAACACAGCTACAACACTGCATACAACTATTCAACTACTGATATTTTATTAGTTGCAAGTATATGAAACAACAATAGAGGGCAGTACAACATTACTTAACTCTTTGCAAGTTATATTCTTTGATTTTTACCACCATAATGATACAGAAAATTTTCTAAGAAACACTGCCCATTTATCTCCCTCATCAATTAATGGTTCTCAAAAACTATGGGAATATACACAGCAGATTCAAAACAGAAGAAAGGTTTTACTTCTGAACTGCATATATTTGGAATGCAGTTGAATTGTTAAGTAGTCATTAAAAAGAGAACACATTCAAACAAACATGTTGTTTTATGAAACAATTAGCCAAGTAACTAAACAAACTATATATTCTGGTGACACATTATGGCAAAATAAAGAATCTTTAATGTACACAGTTTTACAGACTCACTCCCTGCCCTGGAGTTGGTGCTCCATATCATCTCAGGATCATAATCATTCAGAAAAGTGATGCTGTAAGGGATTAATGCTGTTGGTAAAAGGATTCTGGAAAGAAATGGGTTTTGGGGTGGAGTGTGCGTGGGTGCAAGGAAAGAGTGTTCCATCTGCAGAAGGCAACAGGATAGGAGTGAAAAAAAAGTGTAAGAAAGATGAAGGGGGCAGTAACATAAAAACTAGGAATGGTGCAGAAGGAAATGAAAGCACAGCTGTAGGAACACAGACATTAACAGACAATGGTAATCTTAAAGTAACGACCTTGTTAGTTATGTACATCTGATTTGGTAGTTTTAAGGGCCCATAATAAAAGCTAGCCTTACCAAGGTCTTTCAATTTAAATCTCAGAGTACCATAACTCCTCATTTAAAGTCATCCCGGTTAACTTTGTTTTGTTGCTGATCAATTAGTGAACATGCTCGTTTATAGTTGTGCAATGCTCCCTTATAACGTTGTTTGGCAGCCACCTGCTTTGTCCACTGCTTGCAGAAAGAGCAGCCCAGTGGAGCTAACTGGTGGGGGCTTGGAGCCAGAGTGGACTGGCAGCCCTCCTATCAGTTCCCTCCTCCCCTAAGTTCCCTGTGCAGAAGCTGCCCAGCAGGCTATCAATTGCTGGCAGTCCAGCTGTCCCTCCCCCCACTGCCATGTGCAGCTCCCACCCTCTGCCTTGCAGCTGCGCCCAGGAGCCTCCTGCTTGCTGTGCAAGTGGGGGAGAGAGGGGAGCTAATATCATTGGGTTCCCCGCCCTCCGCTCCTGCACCCAACTTACCCCATCTCCATAGAGGGAGTGAAGGGGCACGACAGGGCTAAGGATAGAGGGAGCTTCCTGGCAGCAGCAGCTGCTGTCTCAACTTGCTGATCTACTTAACAAGGCAGCGTACTTAGAGTGAGGTAAGCCTACCTAAAGGGCCAATGCGCATCCCTCTCCCTCTCACACACACTGTGTCTCTGTCGGCCCACGCTGTCTTCCCTCCCTCCATTCATGCTGCCCTGTAGAGTGTGAGGTTACAATAACAACAATGGGTTAACCCTTGAGGGCTCAGCCAAAAGCTAGTTCATCATTTAGCAGTAAGGCATTCCCTGGGAAATCTCTCACCCTCTTCCACCCTCTGACTTCACCACCTCAACCAAGCTTCACAATCATGATCGCTGTGTACAATATTAAATTGTTTGTTTAAAACTTGGGGGAGGGGGTGTTGGTTGGCAAAAAAATTTCCCTGGAACCTAACCCCCCCTTTACATTAATTCTTATAGGGAAATTGGATTCGCTTAACATCATTTCACTTAAAGTCACATTTTTCAGGAATATAACTACAACGTTAAGCAAGGAGTTACTGTATATCCAAATTAATCCACTTTCAGTCCCTACGGAAATCCTGTATTTTCTCCCTGGCTCCTCTAACATCTAAATAACACTACTGTAGATATTGGAGGATGAAAAATACGTAAATTGCTATGAGAATTCAGTTCTCCATAGACCTTTATGGCCGGGGAGTGGGGAGAGAGAATGGGCTATCATATGCACCCAGCAGATGAGATTGAGACATAGCATTCAGTCAAACAGCCATATTTTGTATATTCCTGTATTAAACCAACTACATGTTACTTTGGTTATAGGTTATTTTTCTCTAGTTAGTATCTGCCTAAAATTTCTCTTCTTTAACTGAAGCTTTACATTCCTTGGCCTCAACCCAACAGTGAATTCTATTTTTGAGAAGATTCATTATAGTTTTATGCACACAAATTTAACCATCGCCTATTGCACAGATTAATCTTGTAATTTTACTGTTGTAACATAATACTAAAGTATGCATATAATTATTTTGAATCAGCTATATTCAAGTCCTTCAAAGATTAGGCTTTTCAGGATTTGGAAGTGTCTGTGGTAGGCATCTATCAGAAACCAAAGCTTTGTTCCACAACAATACATTAAAATTTGCATTAGGCAATTTTACATCTGTGGCATCCTGCTACTCCTTGACCTTTCAATCTCCACTTTTAGACAAGTGGTATTGTTTTTTAATTTTGAATAGTTTAGGTAGACGTTGTGTCACAAAATCATTGTGGTGGTCTAAATTTCATGTCAGGCACAAACAATACGAACTGACATACAAAAATCAACATCCATATTATGAATGTGTTTAGGACATTTAATACTTTTAAACTTCATAGTAATGGTACCAAACTATTTATTAAAGTAATGTATTTTTTTTAAAAGAATAAAATCTATTCTATCAAACAACAGAAATGTTGACTTGAGATTACTCGAAGTTCACGTTCGCCTGGCCAGGCATACAGCATAAACTACTAAGGATTTCAGAACCACAGCTGTTTGCTCCCCTCTCTAACGTTATTTTTTTGGCAGTCTATATAAAAATATGAGTATGAGTGTAATTCTTACTTCTCGTCTATGCTAGCAAACTAGATAGCTAGTTGAAAAATTACAGATAGCTTTGTTTTACAGTATATTCACATCTCCCATATTCTGAGGTGCTGAGCAGCGCCTGCATTAATTGCAACGGAAAAGAGGATATTCAGCACATGACAGGATTGGGAATCAAGTCCTCTTAATTTATATACTGTGTACGATTTAGTTATTCATATAGTGCCAGATTCTGCAAGGTACAGAGAGTCCTCAACTCCTGTTAATGTAAATGAAAGCTGAAGACTGTTCAATACATCTCAAGAAAGTGCTCAGCACCTTTCAGAGTTGGGCTCACGGAAGTCAAAAGAAAGCTGCCAACAACTGATGAAGTGCCTCCTCCTGAACAATCAAGCATTATTAACTGTGAATTTGAGATGCACCTCTCTCTCTCCCCCTCCAACCCCTGCTTCCACCCCTGACCCCCCACCCCAGGAAGAGCATTGTCATAGCATCCTTAACCAAGCTTATGACTCAGGAGAATTACATAAATTCGTTGCTCTCAAAATGACGGTTCTCTGCCTGTGCTCTGTATCCCTTTCACACCTCAACACAAACAAGTGTGCTGTTGTTTACTGTTATCTACACACACTTAAGACTGCATACTTTTTTTTTTTTTGCTACTTTTAAAATATTTTTATTACTTTCCTCCTCAGGCACACCTCTACTAACCGATAAATATTCCAAAATTCCAGTTCTAAATAATCTTATTTTAGTGAACAGTTCAACATTTCAAAAGAAATTTTTTATATTTTTTTAGTGAAGACAACTATAAATTTCTGCTATGAGATCTTTTACTGTAAACATTTTCACTGAAACCATTAAGGTATTTCATTTTGAGTCCACAATAATCTTCAGGATGGCAAGTATACTTAGCCCACTGATTATTGAAAACCTCTCAGCTGGAACACTTTCCACACTGGAAGATATGCCAGAGAAACTTGCTCTTCCACATCACCCCGGTATGTCTGATGTGTCATATTATAATATATAATATAATAAAAACATACACATTTTCTGGCATCAGCAAGATAATTAATGTGCAAGACAACCCATGTGCTGCATGGATCTATGTCCATCCTCCATTAGCTCAGTTTTTAAGTTAATTATCTAAATAAATTGTACCAACTATCAGGTTTTCTTCCTGAAAACACCATCCTGGCCACCATGGATATAGAAACTCTTTATATCAATATTCCACACAAAGATGGACTACAAGCTTTCAGGAATAGTATCCCTGATGAGGCCACAGCACACCTGGTGGCTGAGCTTTGTGACTTTGTCCTCACCCACAACTATTTCAGATTTGGGGACACCTTATACCTTCAAGTCAGCAGCACTGCTGTGGGTACCCGCATGGCCTCACAGTATGCCAACATTTTTATGGCTGACTTAGAACAACGCTTCCTCAGCTCTAATCCCCTAAAGCCTCTCCTCTACTTACACTGCATTGATGACATGATCATACGGATCCACAGGAAGAAGGCCCTTGAAGAATTGGAATTGGAATTGGATTTCAACAATTTCCACCCCACCATCAACCTCAGCCTGGACCAGTTCACACAAGAGATCCACTTCCTGGACACTACAGTGCAAATAAGTGATGGTCACATAAACACCACTCTATACCGGAAACCTACTGACCACTATACTTACCTATATGCCTCAAACTTCCAGGCAGGATACATCACACGATCCACTGTCTACACCCAAGCTCTACGATACAACTGCATTTGCTCTAATCCCTCAGAGAGAGACAAACACCTACAAGATCTCTATCAAGCATTTTTAAAACTACAATACTCCCCCACCCCCACCCCGGGAAAATGAGGAAACAGACTGACAAAGCGAGACAGGTACTCAGAAGTCACCTCCTACAGGACAGACCCAACAAGGAAAATAACAGAACATCACTGGCCATCATGTACAGCCCCCAGCTAAAACCTCTCCAGAGCATCATCAACGATCTAAAACGATTTCTATCCTGGAAAATGACCCACCCACTCTCACAGGCCTTGGGAAGCAGGCCAATCCTTGCTTACAGACAGCCCCCAACCTGAAGCAAATACTCACCAACAACTATACACCACACCACAGGAACCAATCCCTGTAACAAACCTTGTTGCCTTCTCTGTCCCCATATCTACTCTAGTGACACCATTGTAGGACACAACCACACCAGCCACACCCCTCTGCCATGTACATTGGCCAAACTGGATAGTTCTATGTGAAAGAATAAATGGACACAAATCAGACATCAGGAATGGTAACATACAAAAGCCAGTAGGAGAATACTTCAATCTCCCTGGACATTCAATAACAGATTTTAAAAAGTAACCATTTTTCAACAAAAAAACCTTCAAAAACAGACTTCAAAGAGAAACTGCAGAGCTACAATTCATCTGCAAACTTAACACCATCAATCTAGGCTTAAATAGGGACTGTGAACGGCTGGCTCACTACAAAAGCAATTTTCCCTCTCTTTGTATTGACACTTCCTCATCAATTATTGGGAGAGGACCACAACCACCGAATTTGCCTTCAACATTGGTTCTCCACTTGTAAGGTAACTCCCTTCTTTTCATGTACCAATATATATTTATGCCTGCATCACTCCACGCATCTGAAGAAGTGGGTTTTTTACCCACGAAAGCTTATGCCAAAATAAATCTGTTAGTCTTTAAGGTGCCACCAGACTCCTCGTTGTTTAAATAAATTGTGTAATGCACAAAGTTAGTATTCAGAGGATATGAACAGTACATTCATCGAGTCAGAATGCATGCTGAAAATGCGGTGGACAATAAAAAGGGAATTGACTTCTTGAAGTTTACACAATATATGCCAAAACATATGCAATTATATTTTATAGCTAAAAAGAAGAGTTTCTTTCCATTCACTTGAAATCCAAATTCCAGTATATGGCTGGTTAAAGCCCATTTGAGAGATTCAGGAGTTCATATAAATACATAGCTACTGTATTACAATCACTAATAAAGAGAAGCATGTAGAATTGATAGCATGTCAAATCAAATACATACAGGTAGAATATGAACTTGTGTTTATCAAGAATGATAGCACTCAAATTGTATAAAAATTATAGTATTCCAGAACATGGTTTCAACACAGTAGAGAACTGGACCAATTTATTGAAATTAGATAATAGTAAATACCTACCAATCTGGGAGTAAGAACCAACAGCACTGACAGGAAACAGAATATCTGAATTATCATTCAGGATCTGCAGGGGAGTCCAAGTGCATATCTGTGAATTGCATGTGCTCCCTTCATATGGCCTAAATAAAAACACATAAAACACAGCTCACTACCCACCATATATTTCTTTGAAATATAATATATATTCATTTTGTACAGTATTTTCAAGACAAAAGTTGCTATGAGTATGTTAAGAAATAATTGTATCTCAGTTCCCCCTCCCAAACCCCCAATCCTTGTGATTAGATGTATGAAGAAATGTTCAAACATAACACAGATTCACAGAAGAGTGGCTGGTCCAAGTAGGCATGCAGGCTGGGCAGTGCCCTGTTCTCCGCCGTCAGTGCCCAGTAGTCGTGACAAACATGATCAGGAAAAGAATGGTAGGATGCAATTTCAAAAAATAAATATCAAAACTGTGTCATTTAACTATGTATTTTGTTTCCCCCCAACCTCCCATTTAAAAACAAACATCATTTTACTTTACAACCAAAATCCAGGTGATCACATACGAAGGATGGGAAAATCTCCAATGGGTAAGAGTGGTTTGAATTTATCATCCAAAGTTGGATACTATTTGAAACTTGGAGTCTGAAAAGCTCAGCTGGAAATCTTATAAGGAAACTCCTGGAAATCTCACAAGTTTTTCTTCTGGTTCTTGCCAGAAATCACAAGTGAAGAATACCAGATTTGACATTTTGACCATGTGAATTATTTGGGTAAGTTATAGTTTGATTCTAAAAATAGGTAAAGTTTAGGGATCTTATAGGTTAGGCAAATTAATTTTCCTGTTCCTATTAAGCACTTGAAGCAACGTAGAAATGCACAGACAGTTTAGTTTTGGGTCTATGTACTCACTTTTCTGAAACTTTTGTTTCATCTTCTACGCCTTTGTTTCCCAGGATCTTTCCATATATCTCATCCTCATTTTCATCCACATCTTCATCATCAATACTCTTCACATCAAGCTTCTGGTAACTACACTCTCCATTCAAAAACATAGAATCACTTTTCCACAAATGGGTATTCTGATTTCCATTTAAATTTTGTACAAGAGAGCCTTCAGAGGAAGGTAACACAAAAGCTGACGACTTGTCTGAGTTCTCTTCTGAGCTTTCTCCTACAACTGCTGTCTTTAAAGTATCTCCTAAATTTTGTTCATCTTCCTCCTCATCAAATGAGATGATGTGTGTCACCCTTTTCTTCTTCTTCCGATCTTTCTACATTTTATATCTGGTGGCAACAAAAGATTGATTTACATATTTTAGAGAAAAGCAGCTAACAACAAATGGAGATACTTAATTCATGTTTTAGGACTTTACTGCCTTTCCTTAAAGAGGTGAACATACATGATGATGGGACAGGGGAAACAAAACACACACAAAAAGATTTTTCCAGGATTAAGGCTGCCAAAGCAAGTTTGCACACTGCTAAAATGACATATGTGAAACAAAAAGATAGCAATGTATTTAATATCTTCCCCACCCCAATCAATCAAGTCGCTAACATTTTTGATAGTTGCTCAGGGAACCCTGATGGGAAGCGTTTCACAGAAAGAAATTCCAGATACTTAAAAAGAGTATTCTGTGGCAATTATTTAAGAGTACTACTACAAATAGAAAAGGGTTAAAATAACAAAGAATGACAGATAAAATTAGTGTTTGTAGTATTGTTGCAGCAATGTTGGTCCCAGGAGACAATCGGATCGGCAGGCAGCGATCCATCTATCAGGGATCGACCTATCGCGTGTAGTTTAGATGCGATAAATCGATCCCCAATTGCCCTCCCGTCAACTGCTGAACTCCAGCTCGGCAAGAGGCGGAAGCAAAGTTGACGGGGGAGTGGCAGCCATCGACCCCGGGCCGCGAGGATGCAAAGTAAGTGATTCTAAGTTGATCTCAGATACATCAACTTCAGCTACGCTATTCTCATAGCTGAAGTTGTGTATCTTAGATCAATTCCGCCCTCCCCCAGTGTAGACCAGGGCTAAAGGTAGTATCTTTTATTGGACCAACTTCTGTTGGTGAAAGAGAGAACCTTTTGAACTACAGAGCTGAATAAAGCTTGTCTCTTTCACCAACAGAAGTTGGTCCAATAAAAGATTTTTCCTCATCCACCCTGAGTCTCAGACAAGATTAGTGACAGGCCATAGGATACTTATAAAACCTGATGGGTTTATATTCTTTACCTTTAAATGTACTTTTGAACCTGTTAAGCAGTTTATTTAAAGGACCGCTAACTAAATGGCTCAGACTTTGAAGAGTTGTTTTTGAGGAGATGGGTGGATGGACGTGATATTTGTTTTTGGCAGCATACTGGAACTCTCTCTGAGAACGAAAAGTTCAAAATATATTTTGAAATTTCTAAATTTTGTCCCTTGCCCTCATGACAGCTACCCCCCCCCACAGACTCACACCATTCAGCTAAACTAATATTACAGTTTTATGCCTTCCCCTTTTGATCTAGAGGGCAGAGTGGATTTGATTTAAATCACTAGGCAGGAAGACTCGGAGTAATCATGGATTTCTACATAAAAGTGCATTCTTGTTTGTTGTTATAACCTGAATACATATTCTTCACAACTCACAGATAACTGTAGGTTTCATTTTTAGAAGGTACACACTATACATTTTTAAGTGATTTATTTTGAAAACTTTTCAGATAAGTTTTACAGCTATATCAGAAAATGAATGATTGTTTGGTTATTTCATTTACCAAAGGTAATTGAAGCAGATATTTATGAAGTCATTGGGAGGTGACTATCTCCAGTTCAACAGGTTAACCATTAATATTTGGAGGATTTTCTTATTAGGAAGAGAACATCACCAGACAGAGATTTAAATTGTTTTATTTAACTAAAACAACATTATGTATTCTGGATTTTTTTCTTCAACAGCAAACATATAATATTTTAACAAAACAAGTATATTAATTTTTTTATTTAGTTAAATATTCAAGTTTTTTAAAATCAGGTTTGTTATTGTTAAAATTGTTTTTAACTAAAATTGTTAAATGAAATATCTTAAAAAAAAATTAACTGTCAGCCAAGTCAACATGAGAAACTTAAAATATTGGCTTCTGCAGCTAACTTAGTTGTCTTCATTTTCCTGTTTGTTCATAATCTGGAAAAGAAAAACAAGCTTTCCTGCTTTTTCAGGTCCCAAACGATTTATCAATTTGGAATTAATTAGTCCAAAAGAAGAAAATATTCTCTCTACACCGTCAGAAGAAGCTACTGCTGTTAAAAGTGAGATTATCACTTCAACAGTCTTTGAATCCAAGTGCTTAAGTGCCTTCCACCAGTTCACTGGTGTGATTTTCTTTAAATCATCATCAGCAAACATACATTCCTTGAATGGTTCAACCTTAGCTCTGAAGTTTATTATAGTTGGCATTATGGAGGAATTATTGCTGGATGTCCACATCATAGTCAAGTCCTCTTCTTCAGCAGTTAAGGTTTGACCCTGGTACCAAATATTGAGAATATTTACAAGAAAATAAGCTGGAGATAGTGCTTGACCCATTCGCTTTTTTAATGCTTGCAATTTAACTCTGTCATTGCATATTTCTCTTTTTAAGATCTCACTCAGTTCCTTTCAAATTTCAACAGCGTCAGCATTAAAACAACTATTTCCCTGCATTTTGTTCAAGGCTACAGAAATAGGGTTCAGGGTACTCAGCATGTGTTCAACATTTCTCTTAAGCCCAATGTTTGAGACGTTGGCTGTGACAGTGCCATCTATTTTTTCACAATTTTGTTCACGAACTGTCATCAGATTAGGCCAGTTCTTGATACAGTTCTAAAAACAGTCCACTACTGAGTTCCATTGCACATCTTGTGGGAGAGTTAGCTTGGTTCCTCCCAATTTTTTTCAGAGTAGCTGCTGCAAAGTGGTTGTTACGGAAGCATTTTGCAATTTCAACATTAGCCTTTATTTCTGGAACACTAAAATCTTTGGCTAGAAGGTGCATCAAATGAGCACTGCAACTGTGTTATTAGCCTGGGACTCTCTTCACTCTCTTCTAAATAATTTCTTCTCATCTTGGATACATTTGCAGCATTGTCTGTGACGAAGCTGCATACTAGATTTTCGAATTTTTTTTTCACAGTCTGTTATAGTTTTTACTGCTACTTCTTGAAAGTATTCTGCTGTGTGTGCATTTCCTGATGTATCAATCAAAGGAAGACATTCCCTTCTTCTATTGTCACACAAGCACATACAACAGGATCATTGTGGATATAGCTCCAACCATCAAGACTCAGGTTAAAACAATTTTACCCTCTAACCTTTTGCACACTGCTCTTCAGTCTTGGTCTTAATGACTGAACCATGTTAATGAAGTGTAGGTTCTCAATCATATGGAAAGGAGAGTTTGTTGCATAAACAAACCAGGCAATTTTTTCATCCATTACCTCTTTTTGTAATCTGCTGGTTCTTATCACAAATTTATCTACGGTTGTTTCTGGATGATGGAGATTTTTTTTTTTCTTTTTGCTACAAGTGATATACTGTGGCTATGTGACATACACGATGTGACTGAAACACTATCATTGGCAGAAAACTCAAACTATGAAAATTATGGTGATCTTGAAGGTGGGTAGTCTTCATAATCCTGTATGTTGAGGATGGATTCTCCTAAACAAAATAAGGCAATGTAGTTATTAAATTACTATTACCATACTGCTCATTTAGAACTATTCATTGCATTCACTGACACTCAGTACTACTTTAAAGGTGAAATTGTAAAAGGAAGATCTGCCTATTTCAGCTATTTATTTTTTATCACACTGCATCTAAAATGATAGTACCATAAAGTAACAACTGTATTTTTTGCTCAAACATGAGAATTCAAGAATAGTCCAGAAGGAAGACAGGCAGTCCTTAAGAAAGAAGTATGAAATAAAAATGTTTACCAACCTGAAGATCCTGCATGTTCAGACATGTTCCTTTCATCATCTTCAATACAGCTTCCTCCTGAGAAGGAACACTTCTCCTCATGATGTTGTTTCATTGAGGCAACCAGGTCTTCCATTTCTTTGTTGCACTGTTTGTATTTTGCATGCATGCCTGTCTTACCCCAAGGTAGAGAAATTTCATTAAAATATTCCCAAACTGGGTCACTTTTATGGCCTGCTGCCATTATTGGTTTTCCCTTCTAGTGAGAAAATGGTAAGGGAGATCTCAAAATCAATGAACGCTACCACTCAGAAAGACCTCAAGACTTCTGGAATATGCTGCTCAAATACCTTCACTTTTGTTTCTACTGCCTGTCCCTCCCTTCTCACATGTATCTCCAGAATTCTTCTCTTGTCCAGATCTATTCCGCCCACAATAATTTTCTATTCATTGAACTTTTTGAAATTTTGCACTTTTACAGAGAGGTAAGGGATTGACTCTTTGTACACAAATTTGCAGAGGGACAATAGGGTTGAGGTCTGTTATTTCTCACCTCTGTATGTTATTTATTTATTTTAAAACATTTTTGCTGTTAATAAGCATGTTATTTCTGGAGACACAAATCCACAGTTTGAGAACTGCAAAACTAAGCATCACTGATGGTATCTTCTGGACTGAGCACTAGTTCCATTAGGTAGATAGATTAACCTAAATAATCTATACAGAAGCCCCTGGAACCCCATAAAATTGAGTCCCTAATCCATGAACTACTGGAACTTATTTACAAAACTTTTCTTAAACATTACATGAATATATTGTCTCATACTATAGAATTAGAATTTATAATCCCTATTACATGATGAGATATCTTTGAGCTATAATGTATCTTAAGTAAAACTATCTTTAGATAAAATGCTTTTTGAGGACAAAACCTATCAAAAAAATCCTATTTAAATTAAAAAATCCAACTTTTTATTTAAAAAAATAATTGATTTTTATCCACCCTGCTAGAGGGAAGTACAACTGTTATTTGCCATGGGTGTACATCCCATTTCCCACCAAGTTTACTAAGTACATTGTTTTCTATATTTTATTATTTACTCAAATGTCAGTTACTAACCTAAATTATTACTCTATCACTAAAAAATGATGTTCTGCATTTTAAAACAAATATACTTCTTGCAAGGCAGTGGCATATACAAGAAACCATCATGTGTTAGTAGATCCAAGGGCAACACTCTTCTGCTCTATCCCTTACATCTGTGACATTAGACTCATTTTATCTGACAATACATCAGGTCCTGTCTATACAACAACGACATGAAGAGTTACTAAAAACAAATACAAAAACAGTTTGGTCTCATTCTGGAAAGGAGTTAGTTGATTTTCAAAAGCCATTTTAACCTGTTCCCACAACTAGGCAGTGATGTAGTCTTGGGATTGGTTTTCAAGAGATCTTTTAACCAATTTATGCCTAATCTGCTCTGGCAAAAAATAAAAATAAGTTTCCTGCTCCTGCCTTTTTTGTAATGTAGATGGGATGTAAGTCACTTCAAATAGCTACATGTTATTTTAGTACAATCCAAGAATACCAGAAATACATGGGCCTGGAAAACTGGTACGGTGGACTGATTCTTTTCTGCCTCTCCCCAACCCAACTCTGACCAGCATATATCCACAGAAAACTTCTCCCTAATGATAAAATGAGGATGGAATGTTTTCTGAACACAAATAAAAAAAGCAACAGAATACAAGCAACAAGCGTGATTTCAATGGAATCACCTGACAAATTTATTCTAAAAATTCAATTTACTGCTGTATTTGAATGCATCTAATGTTTCTGTTCTATCGAAGTTGCACACTAATGTACAGCACATGGTCAAGTATTCTGTTGTTTGAACTGTAGAATGCTTTTTGAAATAATAAAAGTTATCCCAAGTATGGAAGCATCGCAACCTTCTTAATTCAATTTAGCTGAAAATCTGCACAAAAACCTTGGTGTCAAGATATTTTAAAAAAGCATATTTAAAATAAACAGCATATTTTAAATGCCAGAAAAGTAAATAATTTTTGCTCTCCTCCCCCACTCACACTACAACACATTTACACATTTTCGTAGTTCTAATGGAAATTCATAAGGCATCAAAAACCTACAATGAATGAGTCCTCTTCTTCTATCATCTAAAGCAATACTTAAGCATCTCCAAGTTAGACTTTTTATTTGATGAGTACAAGACTGCCAAAATGGTGCTTTATGTTTGCAACTTTCAGTTTCCGGAGATGAAAACTTACCCCTTCGATACTTGCATAGCAGACTACATATAAGTGAAAGCTGCATCTTACTGCACTATTTTAAACCTACAGCAGACTCAAGTCTTCACAGACGCTGTGAGTGGCTGTCCAAAATGATCATCTACCATGATTGTGCTAGCTGCAGCAGGGCAATAGCACATTCAAATGTTCTAACCTTGTGTGGCTAAACTATGATCTATAAAGCATAATTATTTATTATTTGTTAAGGGACTTTATAGACTATATACACTGTCTGCCCAAACAGTTAACAATCAAGCTGGAGTTTGTAATCTAGATACACAAGCATAGGCATCTCCTACTGTATTTATCACTGATAGGTAAGGATATGTGCCACAAGTAAACACATTATTATTAAAGGGACAATGAGTCATGAAATTAGCATCTGCCAGGTCTGATATACACCTCTACCTCGATATAACGCTGTCCGCGGGAGCCAAAAAATCTTAACGCGTTATAGGTGAAACCGCGCTATATCGAACTTGATTTGACCAGAGCGCGCAGCTCCGGCCCCCTCAAGCGCTGCTTTACTGCATTGTATCTGAATTCGTGTTATATCAGGTGGTGTTACGTTGGGGTAGAAGCGTAATGATTTAGAAGTGTGCCATAACAAATTTCAAGTGAAAATCCCAAACTGTCAAGAGATTATAATTTTCTATTCTCAGAGATACAAATAGCACGATGCATATATCCATTATACAGAAGAGCTTTTCATTTTCTGTCACACCAATATTTCCACACTACTTTTCTTAAAAACTAACCTACCAGTTTTAAGTTTAAATTGTAACAAACAGGGTATTTAAATTATGTGTAACAAATATGTTTAATGATGTAAAGAATTTATTCTTGATATTCTTTTAGAGTCTTCTTTAATCTAAAAAAAATTAAATATTTGAGCACTTTATATATGTTTTAATTATGTTAGTATCCCCAAAATGCTTACCAGCACTAACATTCTTTGATAGAACTGGAAGTGGGTCAGTGTCTTGATCAGGTTTGATTAAAATGGAAACAGCAGAGGATGCTGTTATCTCTCTTAGAAGGCTGCTAACACCTTGGGTGGATTCCTTCAACAATGAGGTTACATTTTGCGTGGATTCTTTTAAGAGATCAGAGACGGTAGGAGTGCATTTGCTCTGCCCATTTAAGTCCTTGTTGTCGATGTTGATTGCAAAAAGAATGGAGTTCAGACCTTTAGATTAAAAAAAAAAGAAAAACCATACAGCAACATAGCTGAATACATATATGCAATGATATTTCATACACAAATGAAGTTAATAGAACATTAAGGTTGCAATGAAGAAGTCTGAAAATAGATCCACAACGAAGAGTAGATTTTAACACTGCCTCCTTCTATAATTCACTAATCACATACTATCTCAAATATCACATAGCGGAAGATCTGTGCTGATGACTCACAGATCTACCTCTCTCCTCTGGACCTGTCTCCTTCTGTCCAATTAAAATATCATCCTGTCTCTCTGACATTGCCTTGTGAATGTCGAGCCATCACCCAAAGCTTAATGTGGCTAAAACAGAGTTCTTAATCATATCCCTCTTCCAATCAGCCCCACTAATTCCTTCATTGATCACTGTGGACAACACCTCTGCCCTGCCTGGCACTTAGGCTCCTAATGTGGGCATAACTTCAACTCAGAACTCTCTCTAGGTCCTCACATTTAGGCTATGTCTAAATCTTGCCAATTCTTTATGTATTAGATCTCTAAGATATGACCTTTCTTATCCATCCATGCAGCTAAAAATTCTCATCCAAGCTCTCATCAACTAGCACTTCAATCACTCCAACATCATTCTCTCTGCCTTTCACAAATACAATCTTGCCCCATTTATATCCATTCAGAATGCTGCTATAAATATCATTTTCCTAGCTTGTTGCTTTGACCATGTCATCCCTCTCTTTACATCCTTCCATCAGCACTATTACATCAAACATAAGCTGCTTGTCAGCACTTCCAAGACCCTTCAAAGTGTATCCAGATGTTACCTATGATCTTGCATTTGCTATTAAGATGTTGATGCTCGCCTATGATTCCAGCCTCCTTCACCCATTTGTTAAATTTTCTCACAAGCATCTCTGTGCTCTCTCACATGCTGCCCCTCATGTTTACGAGGCGCTCCCAACAAATATCCACAAAACTAACTCATTATCCTCCTTGAGAAGCCTCCTCAAAAATTATCCTTTGGTGTAATCCCTACCAAAAAAAAAAAAAAAAAAACCACTCGACAACAGGTAGGCTGCTGGTTTTCTGAGACCACTGCCTATCATGTTGAGCAATATTGTCTTTGTTTCCCTGTATGACTGTATCCACCTGTTGGCTCTTGTCCTGTACTGAGATTGTAAACTCTTTGGGGGCACAGACTGTCTTTTTTGTACCGTGGCTAGTAAAATAGAGTCCTAGGCCATGACTATGGCTTTTAGGCATTAATGTAATAAAAATAAATAAGAAGGAACATTACACAGAGGAAGGATGGTCCAGTGGCTAGAACATTAACTTGGACTTGCCAGAGCAAAGTTCAATTCCCTATCATCTTGGATGCAATTCAAGAAATAGTATGCAGTCAAGTAAGACTACTGCATTGCTGACACTGTCAAGATGCTGCTTTAAGTTGTTTTGCTGTTAAAAAAAAAAGTCAGTGTTCTTATGAATGTTTCCCAATTATTTTCTTTGCTAGTGTACTGATACAGCAATATAAACTACAATTTTGAAAGATCAAGGTTTGTAAGCAAAAAGTTAAAGCTCCCACACAAAGTATGCCCACCAAGTAGAGACCTACAAAATCTCAATGCTCCCTCTGGATATTGGCACCAGCTTAAAATGTACATAAAATGAACCAGCACTCGCCTCACCAACAGCACCCAACTCATTATTTTATAAAGTGCTTTGCAATTACTACAGAAATAAGCACATTCCAAAAATGAAGTCTCTCTCACAACAGTATCATTCAAGAGTTTGCCTTAAAGTGTCCAGGCTTACCAGCTGCCATCGTAGGGATCATACTAGAACGTTCTTCATCCATCATAAAAGACCAGTCTTCATAGAAGACACTATAGATTAAAAGGTAAAAATAAAGCCACATTGCTGAATACTCTTTATTTAGTATACACTGTTTTTGAAAAAAGAAAACATGACACATATCAGCTGCACAGAGGCTTGGATACATCAGCTGATCCAAATACAAACTGCAGTGGCCCTTTAAAGAGCCTGATATGCATGAGATGGGAGAAAGAGTAATATAAACTCTAGGCAATTCTTAACTAAAAGTAGAGACACCTATTCAAATGTGAGTTGTATAACAGTGAATACTGGGAGTTAAAAGAAATAGTCTGCTTTTGATCTTCGCATTTTCTAATAAGATGCAAATCATTCAGATCAGGAATCTCTCAGCTGTAAGACTAAGTTTACAGTAATACTAGCAATTATTTCTGGATAAACAGCTATATTAACAGCCATATCACTTACCAATGCATATGCATGTAGTTGCCATATTTGAGAAATCCAACATTTCACCCATAGCTACCAAACCATTTTGGAGCAAGTTAGAAAGGATAGATATAAAACAAATAATCAGAACAGAGCAAGATCCAGTGTTAAAAACTGAGCTGTTGAGCAATGAATTATCAGGCTCAACCAAATTATTTAGGCTCTTGCTCAACCAGGATGTAAAGGCACTAAAGAATCAAAGGGAGGTTGATGTGATTCCTGTAAGTAATAGGCAAGAGACTGGTAACTAAACATGTCGGGCTGAACCCTTTCCTTAGCAAGCACCATACTCTATCATTACACGTTAAATGGATGGTTAAAGAATGGGATAACAAAAAATTTATTGTGACAAAAAATTGAGACTGAGCTCTTATAAAAGAAAATAAAGGGAAGAAAATGGATGTCATCTACCAGGTTCTGTACTTTGTAACATTTTGCGTGAACACTGTCTACTAATTGTCTGTGTTGTTTATTTAGATGTTGACTCTTCAGATCAGGGACTGTCATATAATGTGTATGAAGAATGGTGTCCAATCCTGACTAGGGCATTTAAGCTCGTTCGGGTTCTCGCTCGCTCTCTCCTCCTCTCCGCTCACTCTCTCCCTTATCCCCATCTCATGCAGAACACAAGGCCTTAACCACTGCCTTCCATCTTTTCCCATCTCCTGCTACAATCTTAATTTCTTCTAGTGTCATTTTGACAACTTTCAATTCTGCTTCTATCATGTATTTCCATGTTTGTTATCCTGAGTCCACTTTATCATCTCGTGCCTTGAAGATGTCAGTCCAATGCCTGTCTCATCATGTTATTTGGGTCTTTCCTCCATGTATGTCCTAGACACCTCCATTTTCATTCCATAATTTCCTGCCCTATTAGTTTCTGTTTTGTCCTCCTGCAGAGTTCTTTGTGTGTGATTTTTTTCTGGTCATCTGACATGGAGGATTTGTCTAAGACAGCTGTTTATGAAAACTTGGAGTTTAGACAGTAAGGTCTTAACAAGACTTCAAGTTTCAGCGCCGTATAGTAAGACTCATTTTATAATCACGTTAAACATCTGAAGTTTAGTTCAGAGGGCAAGATTTCTGTTTCTCCAGATCAGCTTTGGCATTACAAAGGCATTTCTGGATTTCACTATTCTGACTTTAATGTCTTACTAAGCTGCTAAGATATGTGAACATCTGTGACATCTGTGACAGAATCGTATCCTTAGTCATAATAGAATGTCTGAATGTTCACAAATTTTTGAAGGATAACAATGGCATAGCAACTTCCATAGAAGTGTTCTATCTTCTGTTCCAAAGGCATTTTGGAAATCTCTATAATTCATATAAAGCGGCAACTATCACTCTATCAACAGTTCTTTCAAGACACATTGCTATTTGATCTATACATGATTTCTCCTGTTTGAACCCAGCCTGTTCTTGTCTGTGATGCTTCCCGGGGGATACCCATTGTGAAGCATCTCGCCACCACCTGCCCTTGGTGTGAGGTCTGTGCCTGCTGTGGGTAGGCTACCTGATTTCAACAGCCTCTGGCAACACAAACACTGTCTTCCAGGCCTCCACAGAGGCCGGTTAGCAATAGGCTCACATAAATCCCTTAGTCCTCTGAATGTCCGTCTGGAGAGCCCAGACATTAGTCCACCAAACACTCACATAACTCTCAGATTCTCCACTCCCAAAGGAATAGTTTACATGAAGATATTTTTAATTCCTCTCATGATCACCACTCTGCTTAACTCCCAGCACTCTGATACATTAATAAACTTATTCTTGATTTCACTATAATCAAAGAACAGAGATTAAAACAATAGTAAATAAGTATATTGGAAACAAATAGTTACACATATAGAGCATCTCTCTGCACCTCAGATATACCAGATCAGACTTTTGATTTTCATCAGCAAAGAAGGTTCCCATCCCACCCCTTGCTATTTACCTCTTCCTGTTCATTTCCTAATGAAGTCTCCACAAGCTCTTCATTAGCATTTGATTCAGTATGCTGCAAGACACACAATACACAGTGGTCCACCAGGGGAAGATGTTTCTCCCCACCTCCTGTGTGGAGAAGTTTGTCTCAAAGCATGCTACCTTTGAATTATCTGCCTTTAATTACAAGGCTAGAGAACATAATTTTCAGCATATACACATAACTCCTTGCATATTTTTCATATATACATCTCACAATGATTATGACCACTGTGACATAGTCTTTCACTAAAGACTTTGCATGTCATTCTTTCGGTGAATCCAAGGTATCCCTGTACCCCAGGCCCTCTCCTAGTTGGCATCAAGAGGTCCTTGGGCTACAGGATCATAACCCTGAATCTACATCTTTCTTTATTATGTATAGGCACTACCACTGCACAAATATGAGTACTTCCCTTAGACATTTGACAAGATACCAAATAAAGAACCTGAAGGTTAAGTAAAAAACTGGAGGCATTTGTGAAAGATTGGAGGTCTAGAATGTTAACTAGTTAGCAGGAAGGCTAGAGGAAGTCAGAGTAAATGTAAGGAAATCTTTTTCTATGGAGTAGAAAAGTGGGTTCCCAATAGCTTACTGCTAGGAATGATCTTGCTTGATACACCATAAGTGATTTAGAAAGGGGAGCAAACTGCTTGATAGTAAAAGGAAATCTTTCTACTGAATTCAATAGGAGTCAGATAAGGCCCAATATCTATGGATGACAGATACTGGAAGGATAACAGACATTCTTGAGAATCTTCAGCAACAGGAGGATCTAAGCAGACTGGAGAAAAGGACAAAAATATGTCATATAGAACTGAATGTGATTAAATGTAAAATCAATAACATTACCCACTTTCATAGTGCCTTTCATCTGACGATTACAAAGTGCATGTTAAATTTTTCCTTAACATTTCTATAGCACACTAGACCCTTTATACAAATAAGTTGAGACACAATGATTAAGTGACTTCCTAGAAGTCTGACAGAGCCCTGAATCCTGAGTCCAAAATCATGAAGACATAACAACAGCCGTACTGGGTTAGACCAAGGATCCATCTAGCCCAGTATCCTGTCTTCTGACAGTGGCCAATGCCAGGCGCTTCAGAGGGAATGAACAGAACAGGTAATCATCAAATGATCCATTCCCTGTGGCCCATTCCCAGCTTCTGGCAAACAGAGGCTAAGGACACCATCCCTGCCTATCCTGGCAAATAATCATTGATGGACCTATTCTCCATGAACTTATCTAGCTCTTTTTTGAACACTTATCATCTTGGCCTTCCCAACATCCTCTGACAAAGTGTTCCACAGGTTGTGTTGTGTGAAGAAATACTTCCTTTTGTTTTTAACCTGCTGCCTATTAATTTTATTTGGTAACCGCTAGTTCCTATGTTATGAGAAAGAATAAATAACACTTCCTTATTACTTTCTCCACACCAGTCATGATGTTATAGACCTCTATCCTACTCCCCCTTAGTCATCTCTTTTCCAAGCTGAAAAGTCACAATCTTATTAATCTCTCCTCATATGGAAGCTGTTCCATACCCCTAATCATTTTTATTTCCCTTTTCTGAACCTTTTCCAAATCCAAAATATCTTTTTTGAGATGGGGTAACCAGATGTGCATGCAATATTCAAGATGCGGGTGTACTATGCATCTATATAGAGGCCATATATCATATCATCTATCCCTTTCCTAATGATTCTGTTAGCTTTTTTCACTGCTGCTTCACATTGAGTGGATGTTTTCAGAGAACTAGCCACAATGACTGCAAGATCTCTTTCTTGAGTAGTAACAACTAATTTAGACACCAGCATTTTATATGTATAGTTGGGATTATGTTTTCCATTGTGCATTATTTCCTATTGTCTGCGCTAGCCACTGAAATTTTTAGAACGCTTTGGATCACAGACTATAAAATAAATTGTAAATAGCTGTCTACAAAAAATTTAAAACAGCAGTTAAAAGAGTGATACTAAGTAGTTTAACTAAAATAAATGGACTACTTCATCGACTACTAGTTTCAGACATTTTTAAATGCCAGTTCTTAGTCTGCAATTGCATGCATTCCTCCATTTTTATGTCATTAAATACAGTTACCTAAGTCGATTTTTATCTGCAAGCAGCATATGGACATATCTTTCCAGAGAATGTTCATTTAATGCACAGCGTAGCCAGGCACGGCCTCTGCCAATATCTGTAGTAATAGTCCTCAGAGAGTAGAAGCGCTGTAGTTCATGTTTATTCAGAACTTCTCTTACGTAGTACCAAAAAGCTGGCTCTGCAAGATATATTAAGATACAAAAATACACTTAACTCATATGTCTGGTCTATTTTTCTATCTTTCTGTCACAAAGTCATTAAAGAGAATCCCATTTATATCATTTCTATTCATACCTCCAAATTTTTATGCCAGTTTTTTCAAATATCATTCTAAACCAATATAATTACTATTTCATGCTTAAGAACACACAATAAACTGTCTTCTCTCTATAGGACATGCTATTTTACTAAAACAATACAATTACCTGCTTATGATCTTGAACATAGATGAATCATTTCCCAGCTTGTTGTAACCCTTCAGTTTAGTAGCTTGCTTACTTCTACAGAATTTCTCTGAAGCTATTGACTGTAGATATTTGTGATAAGAATTATCCCTGTAGGATTCCACCTTCACTCCTAAATCTAATACATATTTTAAAAGTCATCCAATTTACCATTTCATTTATAACAGCAGGGCCAAAATTTCATCTGGGGATGCATATTACTATAGTTTTTAAAAACACACCTACACTCCAGGATTGATAAATTTGTAACTAGTGTAAGATAACTTAAGTTTGCTGGCAACAAATTCTACTTACTATTAAAAACCTCCCATCAAATTACCGTACTACAGTTAACTACCATTCTACTCTATATAAGTTCTTATACTATGCGCGACACTCTGACATCTGACCATTTTCCAGCAATGCATTAAGCAATATAATTAACACTTGTCCTCTGTTTGTTCTCTCATCCTGTCCCAAGGAGAGGAGTGGAGTGGTTTTGGGTTTGATTTTTGTTTTGTTTTGAGGGGGGGTGGGGTATAAGAGGGGGAAAGAATTTGGTTTGTTTTTTTAAATATGCACGTTTCTATGTGTTTATGCTAGAGAAGGCAAGGTCAAATAAATAGGCCTTGTACTTGATGTGGAAGGTGGTGCAGATTCTGATGGTCATTATTTCCTGGGGGAGTTAATCCCACAATCTTGAACCGGCCCCCAAGAAAGTTCTGAATTAGAGGCAATGACAATACACATGTCAAGAACAGAATGTGTGTGTACAACAAAATACTTTTACTACACCACATATTTTCAATTAAACTCAAGATGTTCTCAAGATACTTTTATGCCAGGTCACATCTTCCCACCTCATCTATTAGCTTATTCCTTGCCATTAAAATATTATTTTTAACAAGTTATATGCAGTTTGACAATTACTATTGACCATCAGTATTGCATGAAATATATATATTGCTCAAAAACAAACTATACAGTAATATTAGCATTAGAGTTTTGTGATGACACCAAATGGGCACAATTAGAGAAGACTGAGAAACTTCTAAAGGATCTAATAAAGCTAGACAATTGGCAACATGAAAAAAGATTAAATTCAAGGTACATCAGTACAAGGAAATGCATATGGGAGAGAACAATTTAAAGTACTCCTACACTTTGCTGTTAATTTAGAAGCCATCAACCACTCCGGAGAGAGACAAAGGCACCCTTGTTGACAGCTCAATGAAAATCTCTGCTCAGTGTAAAATGGTAGTTAAGAACCAAATAAGATTTAGGTTTTTATTAAGAAAAGGACAGCGAAACCTCATACTGCCATTAAATAAATTTATAGTAAACCCTCATCTTGAATACTGTGCTCAGTTCTGGCCATCCCATCTCTCAAAGGATATGACAGAAATAGAAAAGGTTCAAAGAATGGCAATACAAAAAAAAAGCACAAAAGGCATACCATCTCTTCTCACACTGGGAGTTTTTGAACACCTCAATCCTGTCACATCTTATTTGTCTCCTCTAAATTAAATAAGCTCAGTTGTTTAATGCGATTAATATTATAGGAAAGGTCAATCAGGCGGTCCTACCTAGTTTCTCTCTGCTAATATAAAAACATTGCAGATGTTCATGCTTTTGAATAGGGATTGCATGCTGAGAGGTAGAGTTATTGTGGGGGTTGTTTGTGGGGTTAGCTGCTTTTTTACGTTTATTTGCCTCTAATCTGTTAAAAGAAACCTAAAGTGTTAAACAGGCACCTTTTTAATATATTTTAGAAATCTAAATACAAAAATGAATAAAAATAGAACCGTATAATCTTGTGGTACTGAGTTGCACAAGGTATTATTCTAAAAAATTAGGGAAAAAAAATTCAAGTGTGAACAAGAAAATAAGCAGTTCCGCTAAATGAGATGAAAACATGTAAGAGATATCAACCATAAAAGCTGAGCAGCTGGAGCGCAGCCGCTGCTGGTTGGGAGCCCAGCTCTGAAGGCAGCGGTGCGGCCACTTAATTCTGTGCTGCTGCTGGTGGAGAGCTCAGGGCTGGCACTACCATTTAGGCAGCCTAGGCAAATGCCTAGGGCGCCAGAATAATTGGTGGGCGCCGTTTTGCCGGAGGGGGCAGCAGGCGGCTCCGGTGGAGCTGCCACAGTGGTGCCTGCGGAGGGTCCGCTGGTTCGCGGCTCCGGTGGAGCTGCCGCAGTTGTGTCTGCGGACGGTTGGCTGCTCGCGCGGTCCGGTGGACCTCCCGCAGACATGACTGTGGCAGCTCCACCGGAGCCATGGAGCACCGGACCCTCCGCAGGCACCACTACGGCAGCTCCACCGGAGCCGCGGGACCAGCGCGCGGGGCGGCGAAATTGCCGTGCACCTAGGGCGCTCAAACCCCTAGCACCGGTCCTGGGAGAGCTGCTTTCAGAGCTGGGCACCCAGCCAACAGCCACCGCCCTGCAGCTGCCCAGTTCTGAAGTCAGCGCAGAAGGGTGGCAACACCATGCCCCTCCTCCCCCGCCAAAAATAACCTTGTGACCCTCCTGTAACTCCCTTTTGGGTCAGGAACCCCCATTTTGAGAAATGCTGGTCTCCCCAGAAAAGACCAGATTTCACCGCGGGGGAGAGGCACGATCAGATTTCATGATCCGTGACACATTTTTCACGGCCATGAACTCAGTAGGGTCCTAATAGTGAGGAATATAGGAATGCATTTAAATGTCAAAGTATTGTGATCACCAGGAGCAGTAATAGGTAATTGGAGAATACAAGATCTTGGATTAGGAGAGGGCAGAACAGCTGCTGAACAAAAGGGTGAGATTGTTGATTGGAGGCTGAAGAGGCTATCCACTGAAGAAACTACCAATGGGAGGAGGGAGGAAGAAGCAAAGCACTCTGCCATCCCAATCCACACTAAAAAAAAAGGCAGCAACAGATATAGAAGAAGCTAGGATTCCACAAAGATTTGAATAAGCAGCTGAACTTTTATTTGTTTATCCAGTCTGAACCTCCAAACTGTTTTGAGTTTTGCCCATCACTACCGAGGAAAGAAATATACAAAGCTATCTATACAAACCACACTGAAAGGATAATTCAGAGAATATACACAACAGTTTCCAAAGAAAGCTAAGTATTTAGGCTTCAAATAAAACATTAATATAAGAGTCCAGAACACCAGCACAACTTATCTTAGCCCATGACCAAGAAGAACAAAATCTGCATTAACTAAATTATGAGAAAAAAATAAGATTAAACTACAAGTTCCTATTGCACTTAACTGTATTTGTAATATGCCACATAACAATATTATGGAAACTGTAGGTGGAGGTCACAGTAAGTATCATAAATTCCACCAGATATTTTGGCATTTAATCCTTCTATTACTTCAACACTTGTTACAGTTGAGTGATTTTCAGAAGCTTGAAGATTATGGTCCCTTATAATTAAGGCTACATTTTAGTCACAGATAATTTTAGTAAGAGTCATGGACATTCACGTGCAGTAAACAAAAATTCCCGGCCCATGACCTGTCCATGACGTCTACTATATACCCCTGACTAAAACTCGGGAGCTTTGGGGCAGGGGGCAGCCCAGGGGCACCGTGTGGGTGTTCTGGGGCAGGGACATGTGGCCCGGGACCCCCACTGCTGCTGGGGGAGGGGGAAGGCTGGCGGGATCCCTACCAGGCTCCGCACGTCTCCCAGAAGCAGTCAGCATGTCCCTGCAGCCCTTAGGCGGAGGCGTGGCCAGGGGGGCTCCGCATGCTGCCCCCACCCGAGCGCCCGCTCCGCAGCTCCCATTGGCCAGGAACCGCGGCCAATGGGAGCTGCGGGGGCAGTGCCTGTGGGTGGAGGCAGCACGTAGAGCTGTCTGGCCATGCCTCCACCAAGGAGCTTGTTGCAGCTTCCGGGGAGCCCCCACAAGGCAAGCATCAACTCTCTGCCTTAGCCCTGAGCCCCCTCCCACACCCAAATTCCTACTGCTGGCAGGGAGGGGGGACAAGGGGGTGCGGTGGCCCGAGACTGCCCCAGAACTACCCCAGCACCTGAACTGCTCAGGCAGCCCCCAGGCTAGTTGCACCAGCCACTGCAGAAGCACGGAGGTCCCGGAAAGTCATGGAATCTGTGACTTCCATGACATACTCACAGCCTTACTTATAATACCTGGATGAGGAAGGGAAGACAAACAGATCACTGGAGGCCATGCAAAGGAGACATCATGAAGCTGAACTGTTTAAACACAAAGTGTGAATAAATAAATATTGGGGAATGAAGGGAAGAGAAGAGGAGCAGAAAGAAAACAGAGCCCAACACAAAAGCCAAGTGTTCACTAAAAAAAGAAAGTATTTTGACCACAAAAATAAAAAATGGCAAATAAAACTCCACCCAATACAAGCAGCATAAGCTCTGTTTTTAAAATTCCTATTGAGGCTTACTATCTCATGCTCACTGCCATAAATTTTGAAAATTAAAACCAGAATAAAATAGGGTTAATAATGGAACAATACCATTACAAAAGCAACATTACAATTATATAATGTTTAGCAATATCAACTGTTACCAAATAAGAAGTGCCTTGGAAAGTTCTTACTATAGAATTGTCTGGATTGATAACTCCTGAAAGTCGTGAAAGAGATTTTGGGCTAAAACTGCTATAAAAATGAAACTAAACTCAAAAATTTCAGAAACTTTATACTGCTATTTACAATCACTTTAAGAAAATAAATTCCAGCATGTACTAAGCTAGTATTAACAGCATCTTGGATTTTGAAACCAATTTTCAGATATTCAAATATTAAACACTCTTCAACATGAATATGTACAACATGCTACATAAAAGAGTGAATTAACAAGCATTTTTATTTCATAATGAGACTTCAGTTAAATACATTAAAATTAGCTTAGAGTCTGGTTTGTTTTCTTAAACCCAAAAATGAGAGGTTATATCAATTGCTTACACATAACAAGGATAATATTTTGACATTTTTCAATAGGTCAGCTGGAACAGTGTATTACCTGTTTCTGTTTTGCTGGAGAAACCTGCTGCCTGTTTGATTGCTGCTGCTGTTAATGCTAAACCTCGGCTCCTCTTCAAACCGTGCTGTAGTACAGCTTCAAACTGAGCACACAGGCAAGTCACTCTGCAATAGCATACGTGATTAATTAAAGACAATGTAAAAAGAATAAAACACAATTATGTTTAGATTCAGTGGATTTAGACATTTGGAATAAATGCAGAATGTGCAGGTACATGCAGTTCCCTACATGGAAAGTCCTTTACTTATGCCCCAAACTCATAGTGGGTAACAACCCTGTTTTAATGGGGTCACCAGAGCTAATGTTAGATTTGCTGGGGCCCAGTGCTGAAGCCAACGCCTGAGCCCCACTGACCAGAGAGGAAGCAGACGCCAGAAGGCTTCAGCCCTGGACAGCAGGGCTTAGGTTACAGGCCCTTTTACCCAAGGCAGTGAAGCTCCGGCAGGCTCAGGCTTTGATCCCCCCTCCTGGGGTCGTGCAGTAATTTTTGTTGTCAGAAGGGGGTTGCGGTGCAATGAAGTTTGAGAACTGCTGATTTGTGGTAATCTTTTTAATATGCGATAGCTCTATAAACCTATTCATATCCACTAGGTTACAGTAACTATACAGAGCCACAGGAAACTGCTTGTTAAAAAAAGTTAACAGCCAATTTAGAAATCGATCTTTACATGCTGGAATGTTTTTTATATCCCATTCATTTCAGCTCCTCTGTACATAATACAATTACATTTTAAACAGATAAACTTCAAAATTTACAACTACTTCATGATTTTTTTGAATATGCTGACAATGTGCGAGTACATGTTCTGGGCAATTTTACCTGTTTCTTAGTGATATTTTTGCTGGTTTTCAGATGAATTGTAATACATCAAATGCAAAGCTTATTTCTATCTGTGCAACTGGAACAGCGTCAAACTCACGACATGTGAAAAAGCTCAATTTTTATGAGAAAAAGCAAGCTACACAAAACTTGTCAGAGTAACATGCATACACCTTCACTTATGTCTACATCTTGATAGCAGCTGAAATTTTTTATTTCAAGTTTTCTGTAATTATCTTTAAAACTTAAATTGTTCAACACAATCTGCACTGCAAACCTGACTAAGAAAATAACATAAAAATGTATATTGATGCTCCTCAACTATTATAGACATTATAAAATGAAGCAAAATCTGCCTAGAAAGTAATTTAGACTTTTTTTTAAAAATCTATGTCAAACTTACTACCTGATATTTTAGCAAATTTAACTTATTTTTTAAAATTAAGCCAAAGTCCACTATACTCCATTTCTGAATACGTCATAACAAATACAGCAAAAGCTTTGTTATCTGGCATGTTGGGAGAGTGGAAGGTGCCGGTAAGTCAAAAATTCCAGTTAACTAAGAGGGAGAGAGTTTGGGTACGTGAGGGAGCTTAGGACTTGGGGTTGGGGTGCAGGCAGAGGTGCGGGCTCTGGGAGGGAGTTTGGGTATGGGAAGGGGCTCAGGGCAGAGTGGTGGAGTGCGTGAGGGGTTTTGGCATGCCAGATCCGGGTGGCGCTCACCTCGGGTATCTCCCTGCAAGCTCCCTGCAAGCGGCACCATGGAGAGGCACGGCCAGGTGGCTCTGCGTGCTGCCTCCGTCCACAGGCGCCATCCCCACAGCTTCCTTTGGCTGCAATCCCCAGCCAATGGGAGCTGCAGAGTCTGTGTTGGGAGGGGTGGAGGCAGTGCATGGAGCCCCCATGGCCATTCTTCCGCCTAGCAGCACTGACCACGGCCAATGGAAGCTTGGGGGTGGGGGGGATGCCTCTCCGGACATGTTGCCACTTGCGGGGAGCCATCCAAAATGCTGGTTTATAGAGCTTTCCGGTCTGTAAAATGCCAGATAACAAAACTTTTCCTGTACAGTGCTCTAACACTTTGTTTCGCCAAACTATGCATACTGAAGAATGCACTGCAGACAGCTAGGCAAGGAAAAATAATCTCGCCGCAAACATTTGAGAGCTGTTAAGGGACAATATCAGGACTATTAGCTTTGATGATTTTGCTTCTTTCCATCTAATCTATAAACTGGGTTGGACCAAGACAGGAAAGAGCCCACAAATACAGGAGATTAAGAGAACTCTGGCAAGTTTTAAAAGGAACACTCCCTCAAAAAGGGGGCGGTAATTATTTAGAGGAACCAGAGAAACACAGGAGACCGCAGATAGGGATTTCTGACGAAGTTAAACCTGCCTAGTTATCATCAGAAGACAGTAAGTTTTTACATGAGATAGACATGCATGTAGACAGCGGGGCAGAGTGTTTTCTTCTGTGTTTTCTTCTCAAGCTTTGTTCCTACTGCTACATAAATAATACTTTGGTTTTAAGGAGGCAGTCTGATCACCATATCTCATTGGTGACAGTAGGTTAGTTTACGTCTGGGTTTTCCCAGATGTTGCCCTGAGGGTGCTGTGGGGCAGCCCCTGGGGGTGCTGTGGGGCAGCGGGGAGGGCCCTGGGGGGTGGCAGGGGGGCCCTGAGGGTGCTGTGGGGCGGCGGGGAGGGCCCCAGGGGGTGGCAGGGGGGCCCTGAGGGTGCTGTGGGGCAGCCGGGAGGGCCCCGGGGGGTGGCAGGGGGGCCCTGAGGGTGCTGTGGGGCAGCCGGGAGGGCCCCGGGGGGTGGCAGGGGGGCCCTGAGGGTGCTGTGGGGCAGCGGGGCGGCCCCTGGGGGTGCTGTGGGGCAGCGGGGAGGGCCCCGGGAGGTGGCAGGGGGGCCCTGAGGGTGCTGTGGGGCGGCGGGGAGGGCCCCAGGGGGTGGCAGGGAGGCTCTGAGGGTGCTGTGGGGCGGCGGGGCAGCCCCTGGGTGTGCTGTAGGGCAGCGGGGAGGGCCCCGAGGGGTGGCAGGGGGACCCTGAGGGTGCTGTGGGGCGGCGGGGAGGGCCCCAGGGGGTGGCAGGGGGGCCCTGAGGGTGCTGTGGGGCGGCGGGGAGGGCCCCAGGGGGTGGCAGGGGGGCCCTGAGGATGCTGTGGGGCGGCGGGGCAGCCCCTGGGGGTGCTGTATATATAGAATAGCTTTGGTGGGAAATACTAAGGAAACTTCTTTTGCAATACTAAAAAAGTAACACATTATGGATAAGATAAACAAGATGGAATTTTATGAACAAATGTGAATAATTGAGTGTTTTGTTAAAGATAACTGCAATTAATAGGAATTTCAAAGTTTTGAACAAAAGAATCCACTTGATTCTTGCAGTTCTAAAAAGCAACAGCTAACACAGAGATTCTAGTTCCTCTGATAAGGAAGATATGTCAGTCAAATGATTAGAAGCAGATGCATGAAGCAAGAAAACTGAATAATACTGAATATTACTATGAGAAACTGAATTATGTCTCCCAAAATGAAATGGAAACATTTTTCATACTGTAGTAATAAATTCTATACAGTAATCTATAGAAAAAGCAAAACTATATGAAAAATAATAGCCACTGGAAACTAAAAATGTTTCAATCACGTGTATTGTGTGTGTAGGTAACATATACTATCACAACGATGTGTGCAATAGAAGAGTCTATAAAGAACAAACCAAGAACAAAATGGCCCTTTGTTTACTGGACACTGGAGAACTGTGAACAATTAAAAAAATCCAGCTATAAAAAAGGCTGAAAGAACATCACTGAAATTAGTAAATCTCGTAAAATTTGCAACCCACATAAGGCCTGGGCTACGCTATAGAGTTAGGCTGACATAAGGCAGCTTATGTCGACCTTACTCTGTTAGTGTCTACATTACAATGGTGCTCCCACCGATGTAAGTCACCCACTTCATCAACTTAATAACTCACCACCCAAAAGACGTAGAGCTTAGTTTGATCTAGCTAGACTCATGCAGTGTCCGTGTAGACCCTGCATTACTTACATTGCCTGTTGGTTGTCAGCCAGGTACCAAGCTAACAATTGGAGACTGCCCACCCCCCAATCCCAGGGCTGATGGCCAGAGCCAGAGATAAACTTTGAAATAATAGCAGCCATGAAACTGACAAGAATGTGTGTTTCACTGCTGGTAGGCTCCCTACTATGAAACTGAGCCCTGCACTGGACTCACATCTCAGGCTTTCAGCCCTGTGGCATGGGGGCTCCAGCTGTGAGCCCCACATTCCAACTGTCAATGCTCCACTTCAGTTGGTGCAAGCGCACCTGATGAGAATGTGCACCAGTGGCAGAAGGAGGGCAGTGCAGACACCAGCAGCAAATGTAATTGCTCCAGTGGCTGTAGGTTCAACCTAATTTCAGTCGACCTAATTTTGTACAGTAGATAAGCCTTAAATGTGACTTATTCTCTCCTCCAAAAATATTCTCAACCACTGAGCATAGCTCCAAATCACACTGGAAAAATATGTGGTCAGAAATCTCTACATGTAAAATTTTCACTTCCTGTTTAATTAAGATTAAACTGCCTAACTACAGCCCAAATAACACGACTGAGCAAGATGAGCATTATGGCTGATTCAAGAGTCTGTTTGTGAGTAAACCATGTCATTTTTTGGCTTAGCATTAGGCTTTTTAAATTCCAAATGTCCATGCCTGTCAACATGTCAATCCTAAAGGGGATACCCAAATCTCTAATGTTTGACAAAGTGTTTCAGAAATAGAGTAATGTTCCAAAAAGTAGTAGGTTGGGTTGGAAGCTTTTGCTTTGAACCTGGAGATCCCTACTTCTATTTTAACATTACAGTTCACACTCAGGAAGACAGTCCCTGCCTCCAGGAGCTTATAAAGTAAGACAAGCAACATATAAAGAGTGAGGGAGAGGTATAATATACACAATAAAAATAGGAATTAACAATTCACAATTGCCATTTTAATTCACTTTCTATGGGGAAAAAAATCTAGGTATTCAGTGTAGTTTGCAAGAAACTGATCAATGGATGACACACTACACTTGAAAAGGCAGCTGAGCGCATAAGGAAGAAGTAGCTGCCATTTCCATCCCGTCAGGTACTTTTTTCCAAAGATACTGAACTAAGTTCAAGGTTAGTTTACAGAACTGAAATGGGAGCTGGTTTAAGAATTTAGGATAGGCAGCAGTGGAGTTTAGTGTATGTTCTGGTAGACTATTAGAATCTTTCAACTGGTCTCTGCTGGCTTCACTAAAAAGACCAGCAGCCCTAGTAATTAGTTACACTATCAACCTGTTATTCAATGCCATAACCTAATTGACCAACTGGAACCTAAATGACAACAGAAACTAAATAATTTTCAATTGGCATTTCTATCATTGAGAAGAGTCAGTTTGTAGCGGGGGAGAGGAATAGGGAGAAAATATTTTTGCAGCTAAAGAACATTAGGAGTAAGAAGAAAAACCTTGGGTTTTCATATGTTCATTTTTAATTGGTTAAAATATGAAACCCATAACAGAACAGGTCTAGATTTGAGACATCTAATTAAATACAAGATATATAGTCATTTTAAAAACAGAAGTATTGGGGTAAAAAATGAAGTTCTTCTTTAGTTATATCCAGACTTCAGAATTCACCATGCTGCCTTAATCCTGCAAACACCTGTGTAGCCCTTTTGTCTGGAATATGATTCATGTGCACCAATACGAGGAAGGCAACCAAGAGTTTCTCAAGCATGTTTTTAAGTGGGTCAAATACTCTACTGGACCAAATATCTTTTTACTATATCAGCTAAGTAGTAATGATATATAAATTGCAACATGCTCCCTAAAGCTTTTTACCTGCTATCAGAATCTGAAGCAATTTCTTTTCTTCCTCCAAACCGGATTTGACACTGTAATGAATAAGTTTAAATAACACAAGTATTAAGAAACTGAAAATTCTTTAATGCTCTAATTTTAATTTTAAAAAACAAACAAAAAAAGATGTTCACTGACTCAGCATGTAAGTTATATTTCAAGCAACATAAAAACCTAGAAGCAAGGCAGGGCTGTAGAGCAGGGCAGTTACAAACCCGTCCTGCTGTCAGAAAGAATACTTAATCACATTTTAGCATTATGCTCCCTGACAAAACCTCCACAGAGTAAACAGATTCAAACAGCACAGCAGCAGAGTCTAGATGCACTACTAAATTACTGCTGCTTCTGAAGTATTATAACAGACCAGCCAATATCTATCATACATATCATTGATTTATATTGCCACATATAGTTGTCCTTGTACAGCTTCCTTTTAGTTATAAGGACACCAATTAAAAGTTGGGGAAATTAAATATAAAGTTCTGTTTTTCAGCAAAGAAACATTCTGAAAATAAAGACTTTAAAAGTTATTTTTTAAATACTTTTAATAAGTCAAGTAACTTCTCTGTTAACTTGTCTGGAGGGTCAAGAATCCAAAACTGCTTTCATCAAGACGGTGATGTTCTCCATTTCTAAATCCAATTACTAATTCAGGCTTAAATCTGCACACACTTATTGCTTCTAGGAGCAGTATATACTTCAATAAGTAGTCACAGAAGCAAACACTATACCCTGTACTGTATCCAGGATTGCACCAAACCTCACAAATAATAATAATTTTGCACTTGGGACGGGAAAGAAAAGAAGTGCATCATACCTGCATTGTCTCTATTTAACCTTATGGGATAAGAGAGGCAAGCAACATTTGAAAATAGCAAAAAAAAAATAAACATGTATCTGAATTCAAAGTAAATAAGTTACTAATGTAAACTGTTACCACTATCTCCACTACCAGCACACAGTGCATTATCAAACCTTTCTGTCTTTTAGCTGCTAACTGAAAATCTGTTATATTTGGCAACCCAGATATCAAAAGCATTGCATTTTCCTAGATCATTTTATTAATGTAACAAACTTAGAACTTTTTTATTCCAAACTTCCGAAAACTTCCACACATTTTTTAAAGTTGTCAGAGATTGCTCAAAAAATTTCTGAGTTAAGCTATTAATTATTTATCTTATTTGTGTGCGCATTTCCTTGTAACATGGTCTCAAGAGTTTTGACATTCAGTTACAGAATTAGGGCAGAATTCTCCACTGGACTACTATGCACAGACATAGATCACAGAAGCAGAACCCCATACAGAACACCAAACTTCCCTTCACATTCTACCCACGACCCTCCTATATAAGTTGATCCTAATGGTCCTTTCTAGCCTTAAAAATCTATCAAGTTCTGGGTTTATAACTTTCGAGTGAACAAAATGCCATGTGTATATGAGGCCAGGAGAGTGCATTTTTTAACTCTGTAGATAAAATGACATTAAAATCCTAGTGTAGACAAGGTAAATTGTAGTTTTAACAGCACCTTAAATGGTCACGGTGAACCCCAGGCTCTCTGCTAGGGTTTACCTCAACTAGTAAACATGTATTACAACTATAACTTGCCTTGTCTGTTCTGGGATTTTAATACATTAGGTAACACGCCTTTTTCCCTAGTGAAGTCAAGGCCTGAGAGAACTTCTTAAGAAGAGCAAGCTTCCCCCTCCATCTACTGAAGAGGGGAGGGAAGAATAATAGCAGCTCTTGACAGGAACGTCAACTCAGCATTTATACACTGCAGAAAGATTTTTAGAATTGGGGCAAACTTGCATGTATTGTTTTGATTTCTTACCTGTTTCACTGCATCCAGTAGCCGCTCTAGAAGAAACTGTCTTTTGGTGTCATTGTTCTGTGATCCTAAAATTCAACACAGCTCTATTATTTTAACAAAACTATATTAGTCCCAATTCTGGAAAACTTTCCTCACATGTACTAGTCATCCCACGGAGATTAAGGAAGTACTTCTACGAGTAAGAGGATGCAGGATCAGACCTTTGTTTTGTTTTTTAGATACCCTTTATTTAATATGCAGAAACAATGCATCTGATTTTAATAAATTATTCTTTTTGTGGAATCAACAAAAATTACCCTAGAGTTCTTAAAATATTCAGAACAGTATTAACATAGTCTCTGTGTTAAATGCCAATCAGATAAAGTTAATTACCGGCAGTAAGCAAGCCACTACACATACACATTAATGCACAGGCCACAACATTTAACTTTTTAATCTAAATCATTTCAATATGCAGTGTCAGCTTTCACACCTTGCTTGGATGAACACCTTTTATAAACATGTCTGGCTGCACATAAAGCTTGCTGTTGAATTAGGCTAAGTCACTGAGTTATATGCATTGTTGTTGTAGCTGTACTTGGTTCCAGAATATTAGAGAGACAAGGTGAGCGAAGTAATATCTTTTATTGGACTAACTTCTGTTGAGGAGAGAAAGCAGCTTTTAAGCTTACACAGACCTGAAAAAGGGTTCTATGTAAGCTCAAAAGCTCATCTCTCTGACCAACAGAAGTTGGTCCAAAAGATATTACCTCACCACCTTATCACTCTAGGCCTTAAGTTAGACCATTTTGTGCCCACTTTTCTTCTTCTTGTTTTTCTTCCTCCTCCGCCTCCTCCCATAGAACATTCAGCTTCATATAAAACTCTGACATTTCCCTCATCCCTCATCACCTAGCAAAACCTACCACCCAAACAACATTGAAGAACTGGAGAAGGTATAAGGGTGGGAAACATTTCTCTCTTCTTCTTGCAATCCGTCACCCTGGAGCACCCATCTCATATGTGTACTATTCCTGCACAAAGCATCTCCAATTTACCCAAGCAGGAGAAAAGATTAGAACTGACCACAATTCATTCTCTGGAAGCTGCTCCTCTCCTGCAAAGGAATTTCTAAAACCCAGACAAGAGTTGGACTCAAGAAAACACAGGATGCCTGTACGAGATGTGAATCCACAGTTAAAGAAAACAAGTATATTTTATTACCTAAATTACTATTATCTAATTACATAAGAACTTAGTGGTGCTTCATATGGAAACAACTGCTATTTTCTATTATTAATTTACAGAGGGTTAACTTTAGATTTTGAACTCTGAATCAAGTTGTGCAATCATTACGAGATTTTTTTTTTTGTTTAAGAACTCTGTGCACATGAATGGGACACTAGTAGCTCTATCTAGAGTCAAATTTAGTACAGCTAACTTAGAACACTGTGCAAGCTTCATCAGACAGTTATGCCAATGCACATCAGCCGTGACCTGCATAATCATTATTATTCCAGTCCCGAGAATTTTTACCAGAGGTTCCAACTTTGCTGAATTAAGTCATATTGCACTATGGTTTTATTTATATTTTTAGGGAGTAAGTAATCTGTAGGTCTAAGTGTACCACAACTAATCAAAATCACTTATAAAACTGTACAAGTAAAACATGCTAGTGAGAGTACACTCTTAGGGCTTGGCTACACTGGAGAGTTGCAGCGCTGGTGAGGGGGTTACAGTGCTGAAACTCAGGATGTGGCCACACTTGCAAAGCACAGCCAGTGCTGCAACTCCCTGGTTGCAGCGCTGGCTGTACACCTGGTCTGCCTCGGGTGTAGCGATTCCAGCGCTGGTGATGCAGTGCTGGTCAGCAAGTGTGGACACCACCAGCGCTTTTATTGGCCTCCAGGGTATAAGGAGGTATCCCAGAATTCCTGTCCACAACAAACCAGAAGAATGGCTGAACTCCCATCTCCCCATAGCTACTTGCTAAAAAAACAAACACAGCTGCTCTTTGCTCCAGCGAGCAAGCCAGCGAAGGCAGGAGAATTGCTTTGGAATGTTCAAAGCTGTTTGCTTGAGGAGAGAGGGGGGAGGGGTAATGTTGAGCAACTGTTTATGTGGTCTGACGGCTATTTAGGAGTGCATAATTAGCATTTAGTGAATAAGAGACAGGTGGGGGAAAGGTCAAAACTTTTAAAATGATTGAAGGTAGGTGTTGTGTATCTTCCAGTCCTTAGAGCTTGCAAGGCAGGGAGCTGAGAACAGTGTCAGCTCCAAAAATCCACTCTCTCTGTCTCCCCCACGCTCCCTATCACACTCCACCCCATCCCCCTCTTTTGAAAAGCACGTTGCAGCCACTTGAATGCTGGGATAGCTGCCCACAATGCACCACTCCCAACAGCGCTGCAAGTGCTGCAAATGTGGCCACACTGCAGCGCTGGTAGCTGTCAGTGTGGCCACACTGCAGCGCTGGCCCTACACAGCTGTACGAACACAGCTGTAACTACCAGCACTGCAGAACTGTAAGTGTAGCCATGGCCTTAGTAAAATCCAGCCATAAACAAAACCACCACTTAAACACATGCATGCCCCATGTTGCCTCAGACTGACTCCTTCAACACTCCCATTTCTTTCCAGGTAAGTGGGAAAATACAACGAGATGCTTATCTTAAAGTCAGCAGTCTCAGGCTATTTCAGAATGAGAGTTTGTAGGAATTTCACAAGGTGAGCAGCTTTCATTCAAATGGAAACAAGTTTTATAACATTAGTTATGTGGAGGAAGGTTGTCTTCAGGGTACAATGCATGTGTTAATTTTCAAATCCATACCACTCTGCCATCATTATAGCTATTAACGTAAAAACTTTGATCATCTACATACCAAATTGATGGGCAAAACATAAATTCATAAATATGTAGAACATACCAGATTAAGCTTCTCTCTGTAGTGCAGACGCTACTAAAAAACTGAATGGTGTGATACCAGCAAATCAGCATACAACCCTCTATGGATGTGAAATTAAAGCTCAGTCCACACTACACTTGAACCTGTACTAATCAACCATGGCTGCACATGGCTGTTCCTAATAATTTTCTTGAGTAGTTTAGATGAGGAGTTTGGATGATTTCGGCAAGAGCAATGTTATAAAACTATGGATCGTTTTCAGCAGTTTGATAAGTACAACTTAAAAAAAATTCCCATTTCACATTTGTCAGAAAAACTATGATACTGTTGTGTTTGACATGTATATTTTGTATGAAAAAGGGGTTTACAAAAAGCTACATTAAAAAAAATCCCCCAATAATTTTTAAAATGTAAGTCTTTAGTAACATCAGCAACACACAGTACAAAAGATTCACAAAGTAAGACTAGTCAGTCTAGTTTCATTATCCAAGCAGACTAAAGTGCAAAAAAAATAAACATTTTTCATCTTTTATAAGATTAGTAGCTAGTAATATTTTTAGAACTATATATTTTACCCTGATTCTCTTTAAAACAACATATTAAATGTAATATATTAGGGATCGGCAACCTTTGGCACATGGCTCACCAGGGTAAGCACCCTGGCAGGCCGGGCAGGTTTGTTTACCTGCCACGTCCGCAGGTTCAGCCGATCACGGCTCCCACTGGCCGCGGTTCACAGCTCCAGTCCAATGGAGGCGGCAGGAAGCAGCGTGGACTGAGGGATGTGCTGGCTACAGCTTCCCACAGCCCCCGTTGGCTTGGGACAGCAAATCGTGGCCAGTGGGAGCCACGATGGGCCGAACCTGCAGACACGGCAGGTAAACAAACTAGCCTGGCCTGGCGGGCTGCGTGCCAAAGGTTGCCGATCCCCGATATACATAAACACAAAATAGTATTACAAGCCTCGGTTAACTGTTATGATCCTTTAAAGCAGAGGTCTCAAACTCAAATTTACCTTAGGACCAGTGCCAGTCCTCAAATCCACCCAGCGGGCCAATGTCACTCATGCCACACAGAACCCTCCCCCAAAAAACTCCACCTCCCACCTGCCTAAGGCTCTGGGAGGGAGTTTGGGTGGGGGAGGTGGTCTGGGGTGCAGGCTTTGGGAAGGAGTTTGAGTGCAGAAGGGGTGAGAGGTTGGGCTCTGGGAGGGAGTTTGGGTGGGGGAGGAGGTCTGGCGTGCAGGGTCTGGGATGGAGTTTGGGAGCTGGAGGGGTGGGGAGGGGTGCAGGCTCTGGGAGAGAATTTGGGGGTGAGAGGGGGTGTGTGGGAAGGTGGAGATGTGCAGGCTCTGGGAGGGAGTTTGGGGGCTCAGAGGATGTAGGGAGGGGGTACAGACTCTGGGAGGGAGTTTGGGGGCAGAAGAGGGTGTGTGGGAAGCGGGACGGGATGCAAGCTCTGGGAGGGAGTTTGGGGGCTGGAGAGGTGTGGGGACAGGGTGCAGGCTTAGGGAGTAAGTTTGGGGGCAGGAGGAGGTGTGTGAGAAGGGGAAGAGGTGCAGGCTATGGGAGGGGGTCAGGGAGTGCAGCGCTTACCTGGGGCTCCAAGGCAGGGCGGGCCAGGGGGCCTCTGCGCACTGCTGTCCCCAGGCACCATCCCTGCAGCTTTCCAGTGGCCACAGGGGCACTCGGGGTGAAGGCACAGCCCTGTCCCGCCCCACCTCAGGGACACAGGGAGGGGCCAGCAGCCACTGGAGCGAGCAGGCAGCTGCACTGCACTGCCGGGGCCCCTGTGGGGGGAGCGCCCAAGGGCAGCTGGTGGGGCCAAGGGAGAGATCCAGCCCCAAAACTGCTGGAGCCCCACGGGCCACATTGGGGAGGCTCACGGGCTGCAGATGGCCCGCAGGCCAGGAGTTTAAGATCCCTGCTTTAAAGTGCTAAAGATACCCCTTGGTAAATCTTAAAAAAACACTACTGAAAGCCAATTTTACCTATATTAAATTTTATTTCATTTTAAAAAAGGATACTAGGGATATTTGCATAACAGTATCTTTGTTGTTTTTAGTATATCAGTCCCTGATTATCTCACTTGAAGTCCTAATTCTCCATTCACAGCATCACGGTTGGCTGCTGTGGAGAACAGTGTGATGAGAGGTGGATTAAGACTTCAAGTGAGGAGTCAACAACAGGAATGAATATCTGACCTTGAAAACAACATGCATACAAGATACGCATGCATAATTACTACTCCCTTCTAATGGAGTTTCACCTGCATCTGAGGACATAAACAGGTCCAGAATATTTTTCAAAGATTCCTAGGAGGCATCAGTTAGTTCTGAGGTATTATTGTGTAGCACCCTAATTATCTATACTATTATGAATGGCCTTGATAGTTAGAAAGGCTAATTGCCTTATATCAGTGGTCCCCAAAGTGGTGCCCGTGGGCGCCATGGCGCCCACTGGGGCATTTATGTGTGCCTGCCTAGAGCCCAGCAGGGGAGAGAAGCTGCAGGCCCAACCCTGCCGGGGACAGAGAACTCCAGGGCTGCAGGCTGTGGGCACCGGTGTTCTCTGTCCCTGGCAGGTGCAGGGCTGCGGCTTCTCTCTGGCTCTCCGGGGCTGCAGACTGCAGGGGCCAATGTTCTTGGTTCCTGGTAGACAAGGGGCCGGCCTAGTGCCCAGCAGGGGAGAGAAGCCGGGGCCCCGTGCCTGCTGGGAACAGAGTACTCCAAGGCTGCAGGCTGCAGGCGCCAGTGTTCTCTGTCCTCCCAGCTTCTCTCTGCACTGCTCAGAACTGGCACCAAAAACACGCCAAAAAACAAAAACAAAAACCAAAACGCTCTGACTCTGCAGAATGGACGGAATGCCGCCCTGCAGCATGTGCTGCCCCAGGCATGTGCTTGCTCCACTGGAGCCTGGAGCCGGCCCTATATGTGAGTAATTGTTGGTGCCCGCCACACTCTTCTGAAAACACAAATGTGCTAATGGCACAAAAAGGTTGGGGATCACTGCCTATATGAATGAATGCAGCCAGTTTTCCTGTGTGTATATAGGAAATAGAAGATCAGCTTCAAAGCAACAATATACACTGCCTATTCTTCATTCAGGAAAGGTCTTGCTGTGGCAATTGTTATCAAGAGGCTTATCAACTTGCCAGAAGACTCTAAAGAAAAAGCCCCGGACCTGATCCTTTTTAGCTCAGGTCTGCTTAAATTCTGACAAGCAAGATTTAAGTCACAAGACTGAGGTCTCCAGGTTTACTCTGGATTTACCCTGGAATTCTAATGGAAGAATCTGAACAGATGCTACACCTGGACTAACTATTGGACTATAACTTTTTAAAATTGATTCCATAAAGACTTTCTACAAATCACCAGCCTCACAGTCTCTGCTACAAAACTGACCTCAGGACTTTTCACATATCTGTATGTATACTGATCTCTTAAACACTACAACAACTCTCTTCCTTCTTTTTCCTTTTGTCATTAAAACCTTTAGTTTTAGTTACTAAAGGTTTGGCATCTGCATGATTATTGAGTAAGATCTAAAACTCATGTTGACCTTGGGATCAATGTCCGGTCCCTTGGGACTGGTGGACCTAAAATATGGTAAATCTGGTTTTCAGTAACCATTATATTACACTTGGCTATCTAGATAGAGGTCAAGAGCTGGAATACTTAAAGGGGACTGTATTTGGCTTCTTGGTAACCAGTGTGGTATTACAGAAGTTGTTTTGTTATGGTGAATCTAATCAAGAATAAACCACCAGTCTGGGGGATTGTCTGCCCTATTCTTTGCAGTTTGCATCCTCAGTGTGGCCCATTCAGGTACCCAGTCACAAGGGGGTACCAATTAAGAGGGATCTACTGCATTCCATTTCACAATTTACACACAGCTAAAGTTATTGTGATGCCCAGTCCTAATGCTGGGTGGCTGAACTACTCCCATGCAAATTCAAATAGCAGTAAATTTGCAGCACCATATATATTACTGGGGGCGGGAAGGGGGTACATTAAATATGTCACGCTGACAGGATGAAAAGTTATATTTAGATTACTATGTAAAAAAAAGGAAGTCCATGCAGAAGTCTAAAAATGACAATGAAAATATGAGTTTGAAGAAGCAAAAGCTAAGAAACGCATGAAGAGACTCCTTCCATTTAAAAGTAATCAGTTTCAAAAAATGAGCTAAAATTAGTTTCAGGTACTGCACCTGCCTCTGAGTCACCTCACATTTTTGGTGGTTTTACCGACACACTTTTCTATTTTTAAAATGTTTTTCCTCTCTGTATTGTATGAGAAAGATCCAAACACACACAAGTAGAAACTGACTGATTAGGCAAGTGGGGAAAAAAAGTTTTAATCTAATCCTTCTAAGTTACAGTGATCTTAAGAACTATTTGTAGCAACTATAGTTAAAATAACACAGACAGAAGCACAATTTTTAAACTGTGTCCCTTTAATTGATCCTAATACACCCAACCACTACATATGCAGCAACTAAGATTAAATTCAAATACGAACAAAGATCAGCTTTTAAAAATTGTATTTGAATTTAGTGCTCAATAGCGCTGCCTTGAATTAGCCATACTACAGAAAGCTTTAGTACCTAACTCTGTCACACACCTAATTCTTGTCAGACCATACTGATAGTATTTTAGTCCTCATCCTCTCTTACGCAAAGACAATCACAGTGAAGGCTGTGGTGCACAAATAGAGCTTAATGTGACTCTTCAGATTCCCGTTTTCTTGTAACCCAAGCCAGGATTTGAGTCAGTTTCAAAAAGTTAAAGGCAGATACATTTCTTCACTGCACTACCCAAGAAGATAAAATCATCTTGAATAAGTGACAAGTTAAAGACTGTGTTGGCATTAAAGCTAAGTTTACATTAGAAGCATAGTAAATCTGTTGTATCATTTCACCTAAAGTGTCTTGTAATGGTAAAAAAAATTAGGTTTGCCAAGTCAGACAACTGACTAGCTATTATTTGACAAGGGTTAAATACTGTCAGATATTCCACCAAGAATGCCCTGATGTAGATGACAATCAAAAAGGTAGGCTACATCATGGTGCCATCTGTTAGCAAGCATACTTAAATGTACTGATCACTCACTTTAACATATGCTAAGACCAACTGTTTGGAAAAAAGTGACCTATCTGAAAGATGAGCATCTTGATTGATTGGAATCTCTAGAACAAACAATATATTTGAATATATCTGTATCTTTATTTGTATACCTGTGTACATGGTAGTTTACAAAACACATTAAACAAGTTAAAAGACATGATCCCTGCCTCAAAGAGCTTAAATCTAAACTGACTAGACAAATGTACAGAAATTAACTCAGAAAAGAGTGGGGGAGAAAGAGGAGCATTCAGCCATTACGTCTCCTCCCCCAACAAAGGGAAAATATGCACAAGCCATTAAGATGATGGAAGAATTGGCCTATCAAGCATAAGTACCTTTAAAAAGTTGCTATGTGTTTTATTTCTGTTTAGTTTTATTTTACTTTTTCATTGTAACTGTTCAGTCTTGAATAACGTTCACATTTAAAAGCTAACCCATTGCTAAAAACGGTAATAAGAGTAATTATTTCTTTCATTTTTTTAAAGATTCACTTCATTGTATTTCATATTCTTCTGAATTGAAACTTGTTTTTTGTAATTAGGCATAAATATCTAAGGCTAAGCCTAGGACAGACCATAACATCTTATACTTTAGTGTTACTATTCTAATAAATTAGTGCTTTAAAATATTTTACCTGTTATTTTTGGACCGCTCAAATGCCAACCCTATTATATAGTATATGCGCGAGCGCGCACACACACACACACACGCACACACACACAGATACAGCAGACCCTTGCCAGAATGTGCATCTTTATAGTGCAAATTCAGTTATAGTGCGGGACCACACATGGATCCCAAATTTAATTACCTTCACTGGAATCCATGGTAACGCGGGACCGCGCATGGATCCAAAATCCTGCGTTCTAGCGGGGGTCCGGTGTATATAATTTATTTTTAGAGTTGGCATTTGAGCAGTCCAAATATATAAACACACACACACACACACACACACCAGAATCTTGTTTAGCCAAAGCCCCCTTTGTTAAACCACCTCCACATCTAAAATTAGGCTATGTCTCCTGATATGAATCATTCACATTGAAGAGCATCCAATTACCTGAATAAATCTCTCATTCTGTTAATAAAACTGGGTTCTGTCACACAATAACCTAAGAAATTCCACAGTGTGCAGAGTCCAATATGCAAAGTTTGGTAATTACAGTTAGCAAATATAGTGAGTTAGTTATTTGTGTGATGGTCTCTGACAGTTTTAGCTATTCAATGCTGTACATGGCAAGTCTAAAATGCTATAATGGCCCCACAACTGAATACAGTTCGTGTCTATATTAATTGGGATTGTCATCTCACCCACAAAAAAATAGTCTAGCATGTAAGAGTAGATCATCACTATTAATAAAGTAGATATAAATGTACAGGAAATATCTATCAAGCAGTATTTCATACATGAGTACAGTTCCATATTCTGTTAAAAAGACATCAAAAAAGTCACACCATAAAATACTCAGTCTATGTTACTAAGGCAATAGATTAAGAAAACTAATAAACTTACCAGTCTAATTAAATTTTTAACTTTTGTACCATATTTCCATTTCAATTTGAAAAAAGTGCTCAGAGGCAATTCCTAGTTCTCGCACACTAACATTTATACTTTTAGAGTTTGTAATATCGTAGAAAAATGATTAAGGACAAAAGTTTTAACTGGCTTGTTTAATGCACGCAAATTGTCCTATTCATCTTTAGTTTTAAGACTAAGATTTTAGACTAAATATAAAGAACAGTGCAAAATCTTAGTCTTAAAACAAAAAAGATGGAGAGAAAAATTCACATGCATTAAACAAGTCAGTTAAAACTTTGTCCTTAATCATTTTTCTATTATATTATAAACTCTAAAAATATAATGCTAGTGTCTGACAATAAATGATAGTGTCCCAGCCTCAAAAAGAGACATAGCTGAAATAGATTACATTTAAGTTTGCCTAATTCTCTACCTAAAGACAAGTGTGAATATGATGCATACTTTCTCTTTCCTGCTGCTCTGTTCCGTGACACTCAAATTTATGTTCCCATAAACCCTACTTTTTTCAGAAGAAAGAGTTATATCTATGTTTCACTTTATTGTTTGGTTAAACTCATAGATCTTGGCAAGATTTACAAGTTTATAAAGGTAGATCAAACGTTTGGCCTACTATCCTTAATAACATTGCTTTCTGCATGATCCTGTCCTGGATAACTGAAAAACATTTCAATTTAGAGAGAATTCAACCTGCCTTCATACATGTCTCTCTATTGGTAAAAAAAACACAGATGAAGGCTTTAAAAACAAAGATTTGGTAATTCATAAAAATAGTGACAAGAAATATAGTATATAAACAAACTATGGACAAAACTGCTGCTAATAAAAGAGCTTTCAAAGTTTTTCGTAGAGATATCAACTGTTCTTTTTAACTGTAAAAGGAAATTCCATTGCTCAAGTGTGCAAAGACTTACCACTCAACAACAACATAAGCCCTACATCCAGGCTGAGCTTACTACAGGACTGGAGTCACACCTAAAAAGCAGATGCAGGCCCCTATAGTGTTAAGAGGGTAGTTTTGAAGTATATATGTATATAGTGGCAAAACTTGAAATGAAGCTGAACATCTGAGAAAAGATTTGTGTTTTGAAAGTTTGACTGTCACCTGCATTTCACAAAATACTAATAACTTTCCCTGCAGGTCTATGATCATCTTTTCCATCTCCTTTCAAGTCAAAATTATTTTGATAAATATCCTTTCTAAATACAAATGCCAGATAAACGGAGAGAAAATGTTACTAATTTGCTTTCACTTTCATCCGTTGTATAGTTTCTCTTTCATAGCCAATGTAATTAATGAATCTACATGGGGTTTAGCTGCCTCAGTTAATACTTTAAATGTTAAAATTGCACCTTTCATCAATATGAGTTAAACATTTTGGCAGCAGAGTTAGAACAGAACCCAGGACCTAATTCCCAATTCACTGCTGCAGAAAAAAGGACAGTCTCAGGATTGGGGATGATTTCCCTCAGCATGCTATTTGTGTTTTATGAGCAACTCTGACAGGCCTTATTTCAAGTCAATTTTTATAACTAAGTTCTCTCTCTATTTGAATGAAGAATGTGTCAATCTGCATTTTGAAATAATATTTAAAATATCATTCATGTAAGAATCCCATTTGATGATAAGTATTGTTAACAGTTACCACCAGTCCTGGTACTTCAACTTCTGTGACCAATACTCACTCTTCCCTCCACCTCAGAGATTAGCCTCTATGCTGATTCGCTCCCCACCCCTGCAAGGATAGTATTGCCCTCTCAATACTTCTGAGATAAAAGTCCAGTTCAAGAAAAACTGAGGCCTGTGCAAAACTGTACAATTCTTCCTCTCTCATTACAATCTTAAGATTCAGTGAACATCATCTTGCCTCACTTGACCTTAAATATTCTGCAGTTAATTTAGGGTAGAAGGAAAAACACGTGTCCAGAACTGGTGTGTGTATTTCAAGGGTTGCAGATGGAGGTTTCATACTGTCACTTAAAAAAATAAACACATCAGCAAACACGTTTCTTTGCTCAGGTTACTAACCACACCTCAGTGTATTAAGTCAAGTAAGAATACTACATTATTTATGCTCTGTTTACTTTCTGCACTTTGCAAAGCAGTCGGCTTTACAGGTGTTTACAGTCCGTGTGTCTCTCTCTCAGGGGCTCAGCGCTGCAGGGTCTGGGATTTCACACGTTACTAGAGGACTGGAGCGGAGATGCGCCTCATTCAGGGCTCCGGAGTAGGAAGGGCCACCGCCCTAGTGCCCAGGGGCTAGGATACCCCTCCAGCACGTCAGCCTGCTCCCACCGGGAGCCGACAGCCTAAACCGGCCCTTAGCACCGGCTAGCACGGGGCGCGCCACGACCCCCGGCAGGCAGCACCGCGGCCCCACAAAGACTCAGGGAGGCCGGGACTCAGCCGGGAGGCTGTGACACAGGCTGAGCCCCCATCCCCGCGGGCTCGGGCGGGCACTCACCGCTCATGATGCCCTGAGTCCGGTCCCTCCCCGGTACTGCAGCTAGCCCCCCTGCTCCCCTGAGACCGCTCCACAGAGGGAAGCCCGGCCGGAGACACACAGAGCGCGCCCCGGAACTGAAGCCCCGCCGCCCCGGAAGGTAAATTCTGGAGCCTGGGGGGGGGGCGCGCCAGGGAGAGCTCTGACATTCCCTCCCCGCCGCGTGCGCCGCCCCAACCGCCTAGCAGGAGCGCTGAGAACAGCCTGGCCTGCGGAAGGGCGCTCTCGCGGCGGGGTCCCGTGATGCCCCCGCTTCCCCGGTGGGCGGGTCTCTGGGTAGCTCGAGGGCAGGCTCTTCTCTGCCCCGCTCATGGGGGGAAGGGCCCCATTGAGCCTCTGGCCGCTCCCGGGCCGCACGCGCAGAGGAGTTTGGGGAGGTGGAGGGCCTGGGGCTGCTTGGAAGCAAAGTAAGAACCACTTAGTGGGAGATTCAGGGCCATTTTTCTCTGCTAACTAATTACCTGAGTTAAAGAATCAGAGGCAGGCAAGGAAAAGGAAAGCTGGTGATGTCAGAAAGCAAAAGGCAAGGTCCAGATCCTGGCATTAGCAACTCCAACCTGGGGGAAACGGGGGGATCCAGGCAATTTATGCAAACTTTGCATCATGGGGTTTGTTTGTTGTCTGTAAGGTGAACCAAAAACAAAGCAGATTATCAAGTGTGAGCTTTTTTTCCACTCCTGTACATGGAAGTGCTGCAGATCCTGATCTGAACTTCATTATTTGGGACCAGCCTCTTCTGATGGAATTAAAGTAGAAACCTACATCCACACCTCACAGTTCAGGCCTATCTAGCAGCAGCAAGAAGCAGCACTTGAACTCCAAGCCATTCTACTCTTAGAAACATAATCATCCAAATGTAGATGTAGTCCTGTGGTAATTTGGAAGCTTCTGAAGTATTTCTTCTCTAACGTGCTTCATAAAGCAACTTCCCCTTCACTGATTCTTTGCATGTACAGATAATTGTTTCAGAGCAAAGAGCTGTATCTTCACAATAATAATTTGAAATGATAAATACCATATATAAATAAAAGATGGATTAAACTAGTGAAAAATAAAATTCTAAACTTTTAAATACAGGTGTCAGGTATCATTTAACCAAAAAATAATTCCAAATTGTTGATGTTTCAAAATACACAGCACCAAGAATAACTACAAAAGTAATTGGAAAAATTAGGTAGCAAAGCAAATAAGAATAAAATCTACTTTCTTCGATTAAGGGCTATATCCACACATAGATCCAAGGACTTGTATCCCAAGCACAAATGAAGATTAATGCAATTATTATAACAGAAACAGTTACAATCCATCTTATTTAGATTCTTATGATGTATGGCTAGGCCAAAATTTTCAGACTTGTGTGGCCATAGTTACGCATCTAAATCCATAATTGGACGCCTAAATATGTGACCTGTGTGTCAGAGGTGCAGAGTATGATGTTCAGCAAGTTTCTTAATCTTTTTCCTTTCAGTTCCTCAATTTCCCCATCTTTAAGATGTGGGTTATTATTGTGTTATGAGTCTTAAATTCACTCATGATTGTTCGTTCTCTCTGAGATCCTTATGTAAGCGGGGGAATGGTCCCGCTATTGTGGGGAACTTTCCTGGCTTCTACACTACCCCGGTTAAGTGGGCTAGCGAAAGAATCTGAGTCCTCGTTCCCACTTCCTTTACCCAGAAGCCTCCCTGCCCTTGAGGCCTCCCCTTCCACTCTCCTGTCTGGCAGAGTCCTCATAACTCCAGCAAGGCTGGGCCCAGGATTCCTGAGGGGCTCAACCCCCAACCCTGCTGTGGTCACCCAAGACAGGGGCTAGGGTGTCCCCACTCCAGGGTACTCTCTTTGCACTACGCACTTCCCTGACCCACTGATCACATCATACAATTTAAAGCAAATACAAGTTATTTAATTAACAATTTAAAAAAAAGAATAAGGAAAAATGGGAAAGGTTAAAGGAAAACACATCACCCCGCTCTGTGGCAAGGACCATCACAAACAGTGTCTCTGGACATCAGGGCACTTCACAGTCTGTTCCTTGTAGGTCCCAGGCCTCCTCCTCAGGCCCTGGCTGTGCTGCAGGGACGCTGCGGGTTGGACACTTGCTCTGGCGGTGGCCACACATTCTCTCAGGCTCTGGGTGGCAGGACCCTTCTCCCCAGTGTCACTCCCACTCTGTCAGGGTTATGATCCCCCTCCAAGTTTGGCCTGCAGGGCCTCTTGGCTGAGGCCCACTGCCCAGGGTCACCCTCGCTTTCCCCAGCTGCTCACCGCACCCAGCTCCGGACTGCTCCAGCCCCAGCTCCACACTGCCTCAGCACGGCTGCTGCTGCTGCTCTGCCTTCAGCTCCCTGGGCTGCTTCTCTGGCCTCCCTGGCTCCAGTTGTACAGCTCTGCTCCCAGGGCAGGTCTGCTCTGCAGGCTGCTTCTGTGAATCTCTCTCAGCTCTCACTTGCTTCCTAGGCTGCTTGTCTGGCTCCTCTAGCTCTGGTTGCTGCAGCTCTGCTCCCAGGGCAGGTCTGCTCTCTCTGGGCTGTGCTCTGGCTTTTTAGGCTGCAGCTCTGCTCCTAGCAGCTTAGCTTGGCCCCCTACTCTCACCTTAGCTCGGCCCCCCTCTGTCTGACCCAGGCAATTTCAGCTCACAGGGAGGACAGGACCCACCCTGGCCTTCTGTCTCTTTCATTAGCCTGCCCGCCCTGTCAATCAGGCTGACCTGGAGCATTGGCCTCTCGCCATTGTTCCTGGGGACTGTCAGTCTCAGGGCCCTGATTTGCCATCGATCCCTCCCTTTTTAGTGCTGGGAGCTAGCAACCAAACACCCCCACTAAACGTTAGTAAGGGGATAACTGTCCCCTTACACTTGGATAGACAGTGCTCTAGTAATACAAAGCTGATTATTGCTGAGCACAAACAGCCTTCATTGACTTAAATGGGAACTGCAAGTGCTCAGCAGCTTTGAAAACCATAACACTTATTTGGATACCTAGGCATACCTAATTTTAGATTGAATTTTTAGCATGTAGCTAGTTGATACTCCTAGTAAATCCCTGCTAAGTACAAAAGATCATTATGGAGCCCATGTTAAAATACGGAGATTTTACATTTTTTGAAAATGTTTGATCCATAAAAGAAAGCCCTCCTCTACTATCAGGAACCAGATTGGCAGTTAAAGGTTCTGCAATACCATCTCCTCTTCCAGTATAGCTCACAGCTGATATCTTAACTGGATATAATTTCATATTCCATAAATGTATACAGTATTAGAGCACTTCCTTTGCAAGCATTTCCATTTTCACTGGGCCCCAAAGTCTCAGAATCTGGATCTCTGAAGTGGTACAAAAGTGATGCTACATACCTTTTTCTTTTTCCACCTCTTAGTACTACAAAAACATTTTGTTACAAGATTTATTTGTGTGACATAGTCATTAAATATATATTTGAGCTTGCTTATTGATGGCATTTATGCACATCCAAACTTTTGACTAGTAAATATAGTCTTTACTGATAGTGCAGAAAAGTTTTCCCCACACAGGGGTTCTTATAGCTTATAAGTTCCAGTAAATAGCTCCCAAGGGAGACTAAAATTAGAAATAATATAATACCAATGAAAGTTAAATGTAAGAGCTATTGTACTATCTTTCTCTACTGACAGCAAATAATAAAATTTATGAGTATACCTATACTGGATGAGCTAATTGATTATTATATAGTAAAAAATGCTTCCATTTCCCTATCACAGAGTCATCATTGCACCTGGAATATAGCTGCAATATTCAGAAGTCTTTGTGGTGACCAGAACAGTAGCTCCTTCCTCTGTGGCTGGTAATGGGAATGAAGTATCAAAGCCAGTTTGGAGTTTCACCAAGCCACAGTCCCCGCAAGTGCATTCCTCCTCTGAATACATCAGTGATGCTTCACTTTGGAGGGAATCTCCAATTATATCTGTATTCACACTGGTCTCAGTATCAGCCTTGAGTATAATATTCAGCTCCACTGCAGACTCTATGAAGATATGAAAAGATATTTTAGTTCACGTGTCATGCTAGCTCTGTAGTAAAGTCAAGTCATAGAATCTACTAAACGTGTCCTCTGCTCCCAAATTTAGGATGAGTATGTATGGAATCTATTGTATATTTACTATCATATACATAAATAAAATTAACAGAAGCATCTTTGCTGTAAATATCTATGGATATGAAAAGGTCAAAAATTAATTTAATTCTTTCTGCCTCAGGGAAAATATACTTTATATATGGCTTTGAGAGGCTACAGGGTTGAATCAAGTCAATTTACACTTTATAAGCTGTGAGACTAATCTTCCATTTTTATTCTCCCGCCGGGTAAAATTCCTTTTGACTTCAATGGCAGGAAGGACTGGGCCTTGATAAAGAAATTCTGTTAAGAGATTATAGCAATTTTCCAATGCAAAATAGGATATGCAAGTTAAAAATATATATTGAAATAAAAAAAACAAATATGACTCTGTAGCAAAGACCAGCGGGCTCCTAACTACTGGCTATAATATGATATCCTTACCCGTGTTGGGAAGTACTTTTTTCCACAGTTACCCCCATTGACTTTAGTTCGTCTATTTATGGAATAATGTATTCTCCAACATGAGTAAAACTATCAGAATCTGGTGATGTAGGCTATATTAAAAATTATAAATTAAAACAACATAGCGGAAATTCACAACAATCTGAAAATATTTTACAAAGAATTGTATTTATTGACAAGCATATTTTGTACCTGTGTTTTTCAGTTCTTCCTTTGATTGTTTTGGGTGCCTCATTTTAAACAAGACCATTAATATGAACACTGTGAATGTTAAAATCACTCCTATTCCCAAACCAATCCAAAGAATTCCATCTGATACTTTTACTTGACCTGTAGTACCTTTTAAATAAAGGAGACATATTATGCACATTAAAAACAACAAGCAATTAATAATAAATACATGGCATAATCTATAAGCCTCTCACATATCTAAGGAATAATTTGTTTTTCTGGTGAGTGACAGCTAGGTAGCTTGAAACATTTACTTTTCCTAACATAGTTCAGTTGATATATAGAAGACTGTGTTTAGGTCTTCAATCTTGTACAGATTTTATACTTGGTCTTGTAAACTTTAGTGTCATTTTTCATGGTTTATATTTAGAATCAATGCAAAGTATAAATGTGAAAATGCACAGCACAAACAAATAATGTTACAGAATTGGTACTTACTCTCATTACAATAGCTCTGACATGAAAAAGGTGGCTTACTGGAACATCGAAGTTGACAGGGTATACAAGATTGCAGCAAGCTGTCAAAATACTCATTTCTGAAGCAATGTTGAGCCATCAGGGTCAGTAATTAGTGAACTAGGAAGCCACTGAAATGGTTAACACGTAAGGACAAGCTAAGGAGGAAGAATGTTTCCACTTCTCACTTTGTACAAACAGTAGTAAGTGTGGCCAGCAACAGCAGCTAAATATCAAGGTTCTTCTTAAAAAGAGTATATTAAATAATAGGGATTTCACCCTGAGGCCTCTCAAGGGACTCTGGCTGCTCATTTGAATAGCAACTGCAGATTCAAGTTTCTAGACGGACCATCCAGCTGGATGGAAGTAATTTTCAATGTAAATTCTGTCTGAAACAGAAACTGATTATTTATAGAGGACATTTCTCAAGCAGGTGCTAAACATTATACACTGTAGAAAAAGTCTGAGGATGCCTAAACGAGCATTTTCATCAACAGATAGTCCCTGTATTCAGGAGTTTGTTGTATTCTCTCTCTCAAACTGATGGATCTGTACCAATTATATCTCATTCTAGACTGCAAACTTCTCCATGAAGCATTGGTTCAATTTTTATTCTTTTCTGTTCCATTGCCACCATCAAACAACATACTGTATTGTTGATGAATAGAGGGGAAAAAAGAGGCATGCTGTACCTCTCCTCCTCTTGGATCCTCCACTTCCCATTGGCTGGGCTGGGAGGATGGGCGAGCTGATTGCTTCTCAAGTTCCCTTCCCCGCCACCTTTTTAAACAACTCCTCAGCTTTTCAATAATGACTATGAGATTTCAAAGAGAGAAGGTGGGTGAAGTAATATATTTTATTGGCCAACTTCTGTTGCTGAGACAGACAAGATTTTGAGCTTACACAGAGCTCTTCAGGTCTGGGAAACTAACTCAGTTTCCCAGACTCGAAAAAGAGCTCTGTGTAAGTTCAAAAGATTGTCTCTCTCACCAGTAGAAGCTGGCCTAACAAAAGGTATTGCCTCATCCACTTTGTCTCTCTAATATCCCAGTACCAACACAGCTACAACAACACTGCATATATGAGATTTCAGGTCAGTCCAGAAAATCCAGTGTCCACATGGACATGAAGTCACTCAAGGTAATAGGCCTGGATGTATTTATGTAAAATACTTGTACCCTCCTGAGCTATTCCAAATATGCAGACATACCTTCAAAAGTGGCCACTGATTCTGAGTGCTTCTGTTCGTGGAGTTATCTACCCAACAATTAAAGCTCCCAAAATCAGCTTTTAAAATATTAGCCTGAAACTATCTTGACGTTTACACTAGATAAACAACCTAGAACAAAACTATAATTGAAATAAGGAATGTCCTGCATCTGAAATTGGTTACAAATGGATAACTTTCTCACCCTGAGCCACCCTGGTCTTCTTTTGCACTATGTATCCATCTAGAACAGTGGTTTTCAACCAGGGACACGCGTACCCCTAGGGGTATGCAAAGATCTTCCAAGGGGAACGTCAACTCATCTATTTGCCTAGTTTTAGGCTACAAAAAAAGCACCAGCTAAGTCAGTACAAACTACAATTTCATACAGACAATGACTTGTTTATACTGGTCTATATACTATATTATATGGCAACATCATGTGCGTACACGCACTGTATTAGACATGCGTTTTATGTCATTTACTGATGTATGCAAACACATTAATGAGGCTGAAGTTGTCATAGAGATTCAGAATATTAGTGCCATGGCCTTGCATGGATAAATTTAGATCATTCAGATTGCTAAATGTATCTGTGAAGTAGGCAAGTTGAGCTAACCACACAGAGGCAAGAGGGAATGAGCTATATTTTCAATTCTACAACACACGATGTCATTTGATAAGGGTACTTTCTTGAGAGAATCAGCTGCTTTTTTATCAAGCATGTTTTCTGCAAGCACCATAGTGGCAGGCAGAATAAGATCTTCTGAAATTGTGTACAGCTAATTTGATTTTGCTACAAGAAGGGAGACAGCATATGAAGCTTCAAGTGCTTTTGTAGAAATACTGGAAGCTTTTTTCATTTTAAGCTGCTAAATCTGGAACTCAGAAAGCTTTCTTTAAAAAAATTCTTCTGTCTTACCTGCATGCCTGGGGTGTATTGTCTTCAAATGTCATTGCAAATGCGCTGGTTTCATACTGTTAATTGATAAGAGTTTCTCCGCAAAGGAACACAAAGGTTGAGGTGGATCACTATTTGTAGAGATGTGAATCCAAAAGCAATATATTGTTTGCAGAACTGATTATATCTTTTTTCAGTCATCAGTAATTTCTTGCCATTTTCAGGTTTCAGAGTAGCAGCCGTGTTAGTCTGTATCCACAAAAAGAACAGGAATACTTGTGGCACCTTAGAGACTAACAAATTTATTTCAGCATAAGTTTTCGTGAGCTACAGCCCACTTCATCAGATGCATAGACTGGAACATATAATAAGGAGATATATATACACATACAGAGAACATGAAAAGGTGGGAGTTGCCCTACCAACTCTAAGAGGCTAATTAATTAAGATGAGCTATTATCAGCAGGAGAAAAAAAAACTTTTGTAGTGATAACCAGGATGGCCCATTTCAGACAGTTTGACAAGAAGGTGTGAGGACACTTAACATGGGGGAATAGATTCAATGTGTTTAATGGCTTGGCCATTCCCAGTCTCTATTCAAGCCTAAATTGATGGTATCTAGTTTGCATATTAATTCAAGTTCAGCCTGTTGGAATCTGTTTTTGAAGCTTTTCTGTTGCAAAATTTCCACCTTTAAGTCTGTTACTGAGTGACCAGAGAGGTTGAACCAGAAAGTCTCTATGCAAAAGAATAAATAAACACAAATCTGACATCAGGAATCATAATATTCAAAAACCAGTAGGCGAACACTTCAGCCTTTCTGAGCATGCTCATCTTCCTGAACAATGAAATAATTTCTCTCCTTTTTAGGGAAGTGCTTGCAATTAGCTTCCCAAGAAGGTAATCTGGACAAGACATCAGCCTTAGTGTGCTTGTGCCCAGACTTCTATGTAACTGTGAAATCACAACTTACAATTCTTCCAACTACCTGGCATGTTGCCCTGAATCTAAAGAGCAACGGAAGGGATGCATGGTACATCCTAACCACAATCTTCTTCAAATGCAAATAATGGTGAAAATTTTCTATAGAGTTAACTACTGACAGAAGTTCCTTTCAGGTAATGCAATAATTTTTCTCCAGAGAATTTAGACTCTAATTGTAATAAGTCCCCACCCTCTCGAGTCTTTTGCTTTCTAATACTTACGTCAATACTGCCCCCAAACAGTAAGCACTAGCATCTGTATGATATGAAAGGAGTTTAGGCTAAGACAGGAGCCACCATAAGAACTTTTATCAATTCTGAAAATGCTAAAATGACATGCTGTTGACCACTGAAGTAGTTTCCCTTTCTCACCCATCCTATGCAATGGTTTTGTAATACTGGCTAAACCACAAATAAACCTTCTATAATAGGAGCAGAGCCCTACAAAACTCCGCACATATGTGAGTGTCTAAGACATTGGCTAGTACTGCACAGCCTCAATTTTCTTTTTGTCAGTGAAAACTCCCTCCTCACTGTGTGCCCAAGGTAAATTCCTTGTTTTTAAACTACTCACATTTGATTTAGGTTCAGTATGAGATTAGTAGCCTTAAGCTTATCACAGACCATTTATAAATGTATCAGTTCTTGCTCAAAGGTTAGCATGCACCACCATATCACTAAGTAAACAAACGGAACTAGAGAAGCACATCCTGCAATACCCTCTTCAAAAAAGTCTCAAACATGGCCTGGCAATACATGAGCTAAGCATCACTTTAAATTGCCACAAGCCTTATCCTGCTGTGAAAAGCAGTCTTTTTCCTGTCCTTTGGATCCACTCCCACTCATCAATACACATCTTTACGATCCAGTGAGGAAAGCCAGACTGAAGATGCAACAGCATCCAGGGTATCATATATTTGTGGTAATAGATAAAAATTCATTTTATTTTCTATACAGAAACCCTCCGACTTACGCAATCATTCCGTTCCAGAAAGCCTTGCGTAACTCGAATTTTGTATAAACGTATATCCGTACGTTATACAAAAATTTCCACAACTTGAAAATCCTATTTCTGGCTTATGGGACTTTTTTCGTAAGTGCGAATTTGCGTAAGTTGGGTCTTGCGTAACCCAGGGAGCGTCTGTAGTCCACTCTGTAATAGTATGCTACATTGCATTAAACTGTTCTGCCAGTAGGTGGTGTTATGTGCTCCATAATTTAACTCAGCATATAATATACCCAGGGCCGGCACTAGCAATTTCGCCACCCCAAGCACAGCGGCACGCCGCGGGGGGCGCTCTGCCACTCGCCGGTCCCGCGGCTCTGGTGGACCTCCTGCAGGCGTGCCTGTGGATGCTCCACCAGAGCCTCGGGACCAGCGGACCCTCTGCAGGCACGCCTGCGGGAGGTCCACCGGAGCCACCTGCCGCCCTCCCGGCAACCAGCAGAGCGCCCCCTGCGGCATGCCACCCCAAGCACGTGCTTGGCGCGCTGTGGCCTGGGGCCGGCCCTGAATATACCTGACAGCACATTAAAGATGTATCTCTCTGGGGTGGAAGTTCTGTAACCAATCCATATCTGGTACATCACACAAACAATCTGGTGCTGCCATCTTTTTCTTAACCAGAACTATGGGTTAGGCCCAAGGACAGGTTGAAGGGTTAATTATCCCTTCTCAATACATTTCTTCAATGGCTTGTGAGCCTGTTTCCTCTTTGCTTCTAGTAAATGATGAGATAGCTGTGTTAATGGGCCTGTTTTCTCCAGGATCTGTCTTGTGCTGGACCAGTGCTGTACAACCTATATTGTGCTGGACACAGTGCTGTACAATTACTTCTGATTCTAAACCACAAAGTCTTGTAGGCCATTCTGCTTCTCATTTATGTACAGCTAGGCTAGAACAAGTCCTATAGAAACTCTGAACGCTCACCTTTTCCTCCTTCTGCTTCTTATTTTTTTTCTGTACCAATATTTACTAGATCCACTCATTCACAGCTTTCCCTTTTTTTTTTTTTTTTTTTACTATTTGCAGAAACATTCATCAAATGGACAGGAGTCTGTTCCTGCTTCAAATCCACAAGAACTTTGGCAGCAAAGGTTCCCTCAAGGACCCAGGTCTTAAAGTAGGTCTTGATAAACCCCCTATCTTTCCTGTGCTGTAATAAAGCTACCACATCATGTAGCTGTTATGATTAGGGCCCTGAGAAAAACTCTAGAATTTTTTTTAGAAAATTAACGACAGTGGCACTGGTAAAGTCGCGATTTTCACAGGCTATGCACAGAATGCAGTCAGCGAAAGGACACTGCTGCATTCCTTTGCATAAAATTGACATCTCTCCCTGCAAACTATTACAATTACTCTGGTGACTGCCGATTTTTTCCTCCCTCTTTTCCTTTCTCCTGCCTAGTGCCCCCCTGTCCGCCAAGCTGTCAGCAGCTGGTTTTAAGGGAGGCTGCTTGGAACATGAACAGCTGCAGCCTCATCATGTATGTGGAAGCATACCTGGCCTTCAAGTCCACTTGTAACTGCCATGCCCACATGGTGTTATTGTCCAAACTCAAACAAAAACAACAAAAACAGTTCCTCCAACCACCCTGGGCGACAGTTCCTGTGGAATTTCCCTCTTTTCCTTTCTAGTGTCCACTGCCTCCCTTCCCAGGCCACTCTGGCTGTCCTGCTGATAGTGCTTCAGAGATTTCTTTTCAGGTTCCCACTGCCTCCTCTCCTAGGAGACTCAGGGCTTGTCTACATCAGAAAGTTGCAGCGCTGGTGAGGGAGTTACAGCGCTGCAACTTTGAAGGTGTACACATCTGCAGGGCACCACCAGCGCTGCAACTCCCTGTTTGCAGCGCTGGCCGTACTCCCGTTTTGTCTCGGGTGTAGAGGATCCAGCGCTGGTGATCCAGCGCTGGTAATCCAATGTAGACAGTTACCAGCGCTTTTCTTGACCTCCGTGGAAGGAGGAAGCCTCTGGTAATCAAGCTGGTTTCCTTTCCCGGTTTGCTCTCTCGGTCCCGGAGCCAGCCAGCAAACCGCGGGGAAGGAGACCTGCTTGCTCGGGGTTCCGGGACCGAGCAAGCAGGTCTCCTTCCCCGCGGTTTGCTGGCTGGCTCCGGGACCGAGAGAGCAAACCGCGGCGTTCCCGGTTTGCTCTCTCGGTCCCGGAACCCCGAGCAAGCAGGTCTCCTTCCCCGCGGTTTGCTGGCTGGCTCCGGGACCGAGAGAGCAAACCGCGGCGTTCCCGGTTTGCTCTCTCGGTCCCGGAACCCCGAGCAAGCAGGTCTCCTTCCCCGCGGTTTGCTGGCTGGCTCCGGGACCGAGAGAGCAAACCGCGGCGTTCCCGGTTTGCTCTCTCGGTCCCGGAACCCCGAGCAAGCAGGTCTCCTTCCCCGCGGTTTGCTGGCTGGCTCCGGGACCGAGAGAGCAAACCGCGGCGAAGCTGGTTTCCTTTCCCGGTTTGCTCTCTCGGTCCCGGAACCCCCCTTGAAGCCGCCCAACAGCGCTGCAGTGTGGCCACATCTAACACCACTTGGAGCGCTGGTTGCTGTAAGTGTGGCCACTCTGCAGCGCTGGCCCTATACAGCTGTACTAATACAGCTGTAACAACCAGCGCTGCAAAATTTTAGATGTAGACATGGCCTCTGGCAGTTCTAGCTCTCCAGAGCTCCCTATTCCAAGGAGCAGACAGTGAGAGCCTCATGTCTACTCTCTCTACCCCTTATATGCCCAGCTCTCAGCCATGCTTTCCCTTACCAGGTCTCTTCTTCTCTAGGCCTAGATGCCCTCTTTTAAAGCTTGTTTGGGTCAGCTGATGAGGCACAGGTGCACTGGCCCTGCTCCCTTTTGAAGGGCCAGTGTCACCCTGTGACACTAGCCCTCCTCCCCCACCAAATTGCTGCAATTTTTTCTAACAGTGAGGAGGCAGAAGTAGGTATCTACATGCAGGGGCGGCTCCAGGTACCAGCACGCCAAGTGCGTGCTTGGGGCGGCAAGCCGCGGGGGGCGATCTGCTGGTCGCCGTTAGGGCAGCAGGCAGGCTGCCTTCGGCGGCATGTCTGTGGAGGGTCCGCTGGTCCCGCGGCTTCAGCGGACCTCCCGCAGGCGTGCCGTTGAATCCGTGGGACCAGGGACCTCCCGCAGGCAAGCCACCGAGGGCAGCCTGCCTGCTGTGCTTGGGGCGGCAAAATATCTAGAGCTGCCCCTGTCTACATGTGCCATTCATGCTCAGTATGGCTCAGTGTGCACAGAGGTATCATGTAGGAGCAGCAGTTTCAGGAAGACTTGGCAGTTACTGTGCACTTCCAGATCCCTGCTGAGGCCACAGCTGTTTGTATTCCAAGCAGCAGCACCTCTGCCTCACATAATACCAGCCGCCAAGTCTACAGCAAGTAAGCCAGCTTTGCATTCTGGCAGGCAGGCACCAAGTGGGAGAAGCCATAAAGGATGAAGTCTGCAGCCTCTGGAGTAAATCACAGCAGTTTGGGGCAATCACTTGGAACTCCTGCTCTAGCTTGATGCTGCCACATGCCATGAGCTCCATTAAGCACAAGACCAGCATGCAGGGATACCTGCTTCTGCCTCCTCCATTGGAACAATCATTATATTGGGCAAATTTTTACAATTTCCGTTCAGGCTGTGACACTGATTTTCTCAGGGCCCTTAGAGGGAGGACAAACTTGTTCATTGCAAACCAACTGCCTATAAATAATTTGCTTCACCTGGGCCACATCTTTAAAGGTAGTTCCCACACTGAATTTGTAGGACACCTTTCCTAGCATTTATTACACAGTTATTAGGCATAATTAAATCCATAATGAAATTAGCTCATCTACTATCTCAGCTTCCAGACTTTTTCAAATTCTAGAGATTTAATTTTTAAGCCCAATTTTCTCAATTTTGAATGAGTGCAGTCACTATCTCCATTTGAGATCAATTAGAGAGCTCAGTTTTGGATCTTTTGTTCCCAAGCATGGTTAGCAAGTCTGGTGTAATAGCTGTCAAGTTTGAGTCAGAGTCCACTATTCCGGTGCATTTCACATATTCTGTTATACTTTTAATAGCTAAATTCTCATTATTGTTTTTTAACTGCCTGAAGGGTTAAAATCCATGTGCATTTTATATAACAACCTGGTATATGGATTGTGCCAGCTCTTTCTCAGACCCAAAGTCCAGAGTTTGGTCAAAAGACCAGAGGCCTAGCAAACAGTGATTAGGCAAGAGAAAGCTGGGGTAAACAGACAGTCTTGTTTTTGCTAAAATAGGCCTGGTCAGCAAATTGCCAGTGTTAGAGCTAAGAACTAAATAATTGTGTCTTATTCAAAATTGCAAATTATCAAAGGATCCCTGTTCCTATTGTGTCAGTCTCTTGTGTTGGGAACGTTCTTCCCACAGATCCAACCTTGAGTTTATGAAAAGTTGGCACATGTCAGTATAAGATATGGCATCCTTCTACCTCCCTTCCCAGGGACCAATGCCTGCCTTAAGACATAAAGGGACAATCTTTATTGCTATATACTTTCACTGTTTTTTTTTTGCTTTAACCCCTAGGAATGTACCTCTTGGACAATCAAAGGAGTTGCTCCATTCCTATGGACCCCAAATCAGAATTCAACATATATATTTTATACTAATAACATTTTATCAAAGTATTAATTAAATGTTAACTTGCTAACTTGAGACCATGGGCGTAGACATTATGTAACCTTTTAACCACTGGCTAATGTGCTATCTTGTCTTGCTGCAAAACCTATCCCGGGGTGTGAAACTACCTACCCCGTCACTTTCCCTGCCCATGGAAAATCTATATATTCTGTTGTAATCAATTGATTGGCAGTGTCTCTGAGCCTAATAAGCAAGGTGACATTCCGCCAGCACTGTGTGTAATAAACTCCTATGCTTGGTCTCTACACGGTGTGGATTTATGTCCTTCACTGCCCAAACCCAAACAAAAACTGTCAGCGCAATCATTATACCTCCAAGCTTGGGCCCTTCATCTTGATGGCCCCCTTTCCCAACTTCAGTGAGATTTCATCCAATCTCTAGCATTATATTATTAATATTTTTGTAAATGAATACAGTTATCTACAAGAGCGGACACTAGTGTTTTATCCCTTAGCCTAGTGTTTCCCAAATTTGGGATGCTACTTGTTTAGGAAAAGCCTCTGGCGAGCCAGGCTGGTTTGTTTACCTGCTGTGTCCGCAGGTTTGGCCAATCGCAGCTCCCACTGGCCGCGGTTCATTGCTCCCACTGGCCACGGTTCGCTGCTCCAGGTCAATGGGAGCTGCTGGAAGTGGCGGCCAGTACGTCCCTCGGTCCGCACCACTTCCAGCAGCTCCCATTGGCCTGGAGCGGCAAACCACAGCCAGTGGGAACCACAATCGGCTGGACCTGCAGACGCGGCAGATAAACAAACCAGCCCAGCCCACCAGGGGCTTTCCCTTAACAAGCAGCGTCCCAAGTTTGGGAAACGCTGCCTGAGCCTGTTTTATCTTGAAAAACTTGTAGGTCTGAACAATTTAAAAAAAATTAAAATGACAAGATTACAAGGGTACCGCCCCCACATTACTGTGAGTTGATCCAAATAGCTCCATTACCTCTTTTTGGGCTCATCTACACTAAAAACTATTAAGTCAGAGAACACAATTACAACACAGTTGTCCTTGAATCTGGTACAACACAGATAAAATGTAAAAAGTTGGATAGTGCCTAACCATAGCCCAGAACTAAGTTAAAAGTCCAAGAATTTACCCTGGTTACAGGAACGCATATAGGTCCAATCTACACTACAGCTTTTAACAGTGTTGTACCTGTATCTCCTGACTTGTTAATAATTGTACTGCAGATGGTGTCTTATCTGAAGTTCATACCCTGAGGTCCTAACTCAGTTTTCACTCAGGCAAAGTCTCATTGTCTGAATAGAAGATCTGGATGAGTAAGGAGTACAGGAACAGACCTAGGGTCTAGAGCCATTTCTTTTCTATGTTCAGTGATTGCCAGCTTTATCTGAAGGATCAAAAATAGACACCGTGTAGAATCAAGCACGTGAGTTTATTACACACAGCACTGGTGGAGTGTCACTTTGCTTATTAGGCTCAGAGACACTGCAGAACAATAAATTACAATAGATTATATAGGGTGCTCATTGGACAGAGAGAAGCGATGGGGATGGGTTTTCCCAAGCCCCTGATTAGGTTCTAGCAGCAAGACAAGATAAGTACAATAAGCCAATGGGTCTAAAAGATTACATAATGGCTCCACCCATGGCCCAAATTAACATATTGCTGACACACAGATAATTACCCCCAAACTATGTCTATTACAGTGTATAGGTTAAATCTCAACTTGGGGGTCCAGGGGAATAAGGTATCCGCTCTCCCGGTTGACCAATAGGTACATTCCTGAAGATTTAAAGAAAAAAGCAGTAATTAGTGTTTAACAATAACAATTGTTTATAATTTACCTTTGCATTTCTGTGGGCTAGGAATAGCATACATCTGTGAGGGGAGTGTGTCATAACTTAAGTCAATTATATTAGGCCTCTCCCTGAACTCTCTCTGGGATCTGAGGGGTATTGTACCACTATCTCCTCCCTGCATTAAGAGTAACTGTGAGGCCTTTCTCAGTGCTTCATGGGTCTATAACTCACACTAAGTATGCCCAATTACATTCAGAGTTACGCTGACTCCACTCACTGACTTGAAACACATAAGGTTATCTGTTTACCCCAGCTTTCTCTTACCTAAGTATTGTTCTCTGTTAGCTGGCCCCCATGGCCCAGCCGAGCTGTGGACTTCAGGCTTATATGAAAAGTTGTTAGCAAAAACTGCAGTTAAGATCTTACATCAACAGCAAATGGATTTTGGCCCTTCATTATTCAATTCCTGCTGTTCTGTGTAAGCTGTAGATAAACAGAAAATTCATTTTACTTATAGGGTTCTTTTAAATCTCTGTAAATAGATTCTCTTTTTCAATCCTACAATGATTTCTACCACAATATCTTCAAAACCCCATGTTCTATTAGAAAATTATGAATATATTAATAATCTACACATATTACTTTTTTCAAATTGCATTGGAATATGGTAATGCAGTTTTAACATTTGATTTTCTGATTAAAAGGCTTCTAGAGATTGATAACAGCAAATCCTGCTGTCAATAAAATGAATCCCTTCTTACAAAATTTGTAAGAGCATATTCATAATGCAGATATTTCCATTTCAATATAAAGTTAAATTTACTAATTTGTAGTTTCTTGATCTATTTTTTAAATAAAGCTTATAACTCAAACAGTCTTTTCTTGCCAGAGTAATTTTCCATTTTTAAGCTTTAATTAATCAAAAAAGGACATTCAGACAGTGTATATTCTAGTATTTGAAATTACTACCACTATTTTTCACCTCCAACTTAACAATAGTTAAGAGAAATGATACTGTATGGTGCAGGGGCAGCTTTTAAGCTTAATATGTATAAGAAAAGAATTACCGGGCATGATTAAGGTTCTTTGGTTCCTTTCATGGCTAAACCATGACCTCCTGTGAGAAGGGCTGTGGAAAGGCAAAATTTAGATGAAAAACTCAGTAACCTTGAGGTTATGGAGTTTCTGCAGCATTGTCCTACCAGGGTCAGGATACAGATAGAGCAAGAAAGTAGTCATCAGTAGTTCACAGTCAAGCTGAAAGGGCATATCAAGTGGGGTCCCACAGGAATCAGTTCTGGGTCTGGTTCTTTTCAATATCTTCATCAATGATTTAGACAATGGCATAGAGAGTACACATATAAAGTTTGCAGATGATACCAAGCTGGGAGGGGTTTCAAGTGCTTTGGAGGATAGGATTAACATTCAAAATGATCTGGACAAACTGAAGAAATGGTCTGAAGTAAATAGGATGAAATTCAATAAGGACAAATGCAAAGTATTCCACTTAGGAAGGAACAATCAGTTGTACACATACAAAATGGGAAATGATGGTTTAGAAAGGAGCACTGCAGCAAGGGATCTGGGGTCATAGCTGATCACAAGCTAAATATGAGTAAACAGTGTAACGCTGTTGCAAAAAAATCAAACATCATTCTGGAATGTGTTAGCAGGAGCAGGAGTGTTGTAAGCAAGACACGAGAAGTAATTTTTCTGCTCTCTCTGCTCTGATTAGGCCTCAACTGGAGTATTGTGTCCAGTTCTGGGTGCCACGTTTCTGGAAAGATGTGGGCAAATTGGAGATAGTCCGGAGGAGAGCAACTAAAATGATTAAAGGTCTAGAAAACATGACCTATGTTGGAAAACTGAAAAAAAAATGGGTTTATTTAGTCTGCAGAAGAGAAGACTGAGAGGGGACATAACAGTTTTCAAGTGCATAAAAAGTTGTTATAAAGAGGAGGGAGAAAAAATGTTCTCTTTAACCTCTGAGAATAAGACAAGAAGCAATGGGCTTAAATTGCAGCAAGGGTGGTTTTGGCTGGACACTAGGAAAAACTTCCTGTCAGGGTAATTAAGCATTAGAATAAATTGTCTAGGAAGGCTGTGGAATCTCCGTCACTGGAGATTTTTAAAAGCATATTAGATAAACACCTGTCAGCGATGGTCTAGATAATACTTAGTCCTGGCATGAGTATGGGAACTAGACTAGATGACCGCTTGAGTCCCATTAAGTCCTACAATTCTATGATTCTACAGTGTCTGTTGAGGAAATGGGAGATCAAAGGCCATTGTGACATCGGAGAAACATAGACTGTTTCCAGAAATCCCATGGAATCCTGAGGAAGCAAATCTGTGCACCTGCAGTTTGGAGATGACAAAGGATCTGCCAGGATACCCACAGAGGTGAAAGTTAAGATGTCCTGCTGACCTTCTCAGTACAGGACATCATGCCACTTGAGCTGTCAAAGTTCTGGATCAATGGACCACAGGGCAATGGTGGTGGGCTGAAGGCTTCACACTAGATAATGCTGTCAAAATCCCTTTGACATTAGTGGAAGTTCAGCACATCATCATTACTGACTCTTTCAGGACTGGTCTTTCTTGAGTAAGTGAGCTCAACTATGAAAACCCTTAATACTCTAAGACAAAGAGAAGAAAACAAAAAAAGAGGGGCAAAGCTCTTTGAACAGAAGTGGTATGTTAGCCACAGTGTGGATCTCTATTACATATTTTGCACTCATTCATACATGAAATTCCTGTTGATTTCACTGAACGTTCCATACAAATAAAGGTACTGTTGGCAGGTGTACATATTATATACATATAAGACAGATACAGAAAGAGAAATCCAAGAAAATAGCATTCAGTGTTTCCTTGTAATAGTACTTCTTTTTTTTTTGTTAGTTCTTTTTTACCCAGCATCTCTTCTTCCAGTTCTAAACTGGAGTACTATTATATATTCATCATCTTGACTTTCATCCACATTTAAATGTTTAAAATTAAATACAAAAATTCTCAATAAACTAGCAATATAAGGCAAGCAGGGCCGGCGCTTCCATTTAGGCGACCTAGGCAGTCACCTAGGGCACCAGGATTTGGGAGGGCGGCAATTCGGTGGCGGGGGGTCCTTCCACCCTCCGGGTCTTCGGCTTCAATTCAGCGGCGGGGGTAATCCTTCTGCTCTCCCTGTCTTCGGGGCACTTCAGCGGAGGGTCCCGGAGATAGTGAAGGACCCGCCACAGAATTGCCGCCGAAGACCCGGAATGCGGAAGGAGAGTGAGGGACAAATGAATGTTATTTTTCTGTGAAATTCTCAGCACATGGCAATTCGCAAACAAGTTACCTTCGGCAGAATATTCTAAATAAAATTAGTCTCTGTATCCAAGGTCTTTAATATACTGTACTGTGCAGTGTTAGTTCTGCATTTGCCATAATAGATCAGGTGCACAGACTTAAGTCTTTTCATTAGGGCTATTTATCTATTAACAATTCATTAAATATACATGAAAGGATAAGGCCTACAGAAGAGGGAAACTGGATGGCTCAAGAGATTGGTAAAAAGTTATAGAAACTTTCAATCAGAGGCTACTGGTATCTAATTCAAATCTGTCTTCAGTTTGCTAACGTTGTAAAACCGTTGAGCCAAACTCATCCCTGCTTTAATTCCTGATGTATGTCAGCTTATATCAAGGAAGAATTTGGGCGATCATTGTTAACTATTGTCCAGGAGTCAGTCTGAATGAAACATTAGTGGCTCTGTTTGCAAACTTTATCCACGATCTCAAAATACACCTCTACCCTGATATAACGCAGTCCTTGGGAGACAAAAAAATCTCACCGCATTATAGGTGAGACTGCATTATATCAAATTTGCTTTGCCCCCACCCTCTCCAGAGACCCCCATTGTTATACCAATTATATTAGACCAGTAAAAACCAGCAGGATCTTATTAAAGGGGACAAGACAAAGATGCCACATTTATTATGATAACAATTTGATTTATGACTATCTTAATTCTTATATACACACACACATATTATACCTAATACCTATACACACACACCCATATTCATCAGGTGTTCTGCAGCTGCTGCATAGTTACCAGTCCTGAAGATAGCTTAAGTTCATGGCTTGATTTTGCAGCTTGGGTTCGTAGCTTGTGGCGGCTAACTGGCCAGGAAAGCCAGGCACAAGGCCGAGGTGGATCTCTGTTGGGCAGGCATCGATGTTCTTCCATGTTGGCAGCAGAATGTTACCCAGAGTCTCTCATCTCACCCTTCTTTTTTTATAGGCTTTTAGTTTGGATTCAAAGTCTATAGGTCTTGCTGTGTCAAGCTGCCTCTGGGTTTAGATTGATCACCCACCAATTGCAGGAGTGACTTTCAGCCTTGAACCTGGCTTTGATCTTCCTTCTGTTGTTCTGTTGTCCTTTTCTTTTTAGGGTGGATGCTTCTTACTTTGTTTAGCGCTGTTGTCCAGGTCTTCAGCCGTTGGTATTTGAACTTTATCTCATCAGGACAGGCTGGGGCTGGAGGTTGATTCCGTCATTCACACATACCTCATTCACACATCTAAACTAAACTAATAAGATTACAGCAGGGCTTGCAAAATGAAGGTTGGAGGAAGCTTTTACAAAATGGAGTGAGTGGTTTTAAAATGGGGTTTGAATTACAATATGGAACAGAAGTTACAGTGTAGGCAAGTGTAGTGACTGGTGAACAGAAGTTACATTAATAAAGTGAATAATTAAAAACAATTTCATTTATCAGTTCTACACCATCCCTAATCACCCCCAGGATCCCACCCCCTACCTAACCCTCCTGTCCCCTGACTGCTCCAAACCCATCCACCCCTCCTCACCCCCTGAAGGCACTCACCAGCGGCAGCGGAAAGCGGAGCAGCCCAGCCCCAGTCCACTCTACCCTGCCAGCTCCCAGCCACGGCGCTCCGCTTTATGCCATCAGTGAGTGCGGGAAGGCTGGGGAAAGGATGTTCCCCCCCACACTCACCTGCACCGGGAAGCAGAGCAATGCGGCCCCAGCGTGCTCCGCTTTCCTTGCCCCGGCCCCAGCCGTGTCGCTGGGAGGCAGCTGGGGAAAGGTCCTGCACTCACCTGCGGTGGGAAACAGAGCACCATGGCTGGGAGCTGGTGGAGTGGAGCTGGCTGGGGCTGCGCTGCTCCGCTTCCCGCCGTCGGTGAGTGCGGAGAGGTTGGGGAAAGGATGCCCTCCCACACTCATCTGCGGCTGGAGGCGGAGCAACATGGCCCCAGCCTGCTCCGTTTTCCTTGCTCTGGCCCCAGCCATGTCACTGGGGGGTGGCTGGGGAAAGGTCCTGCACTCACCTGCTCAGTGGGAAGTGGAGCGCCATGGCTGGGAGCTGGTGGAGTGGAGCTGACTGGGGCTAGGCTTCTCCGCTTCCCGCCGCTGGTGAGTAGGGGAAAGGACGCCCTCTGCACTCACTGGTGGCAGGAAGCGGAGCGACATGGCCCCAGCCCGCTCCACTCTACCACCTCTCAGCTGTGGCGCTCCGCTTCCCACCGCAGATGACTGTGGGGTGGTTGGGGAAAAGACGTCCCCCCCACCCCATACTCATCTGCAGCGGGAAGCGCAGTGCTGCAGCTGGGAGCTGGTGGAGTGGAGCGGGCTGGGGCTGGGCTGCTCTGCTTCCGCCGCTGCTGGTGAGTGTGTGGGGGATCCCTTCCTCCAAGTCCCCTCCCCTGAGCAACGCAGCTCAGCCGGGGCGAGGGAAGCAGAGCAGGCTGTTCCCGTCCCCTGCTAATTCCTCGGGCCACTCTGGGACTGGGAGGCCCCCAAAGTGCCCTTCCATAGCTCATGCTCCGCAGACCCTGGGGAGGAAGCCCCTGACCACCCAGAGACCCTCTGCCTCTTATCAAACCCCTCGGCCCCAGCCTGGTCTGGCACCCTTAACATGCTGCTCAGAGCAGCATGTCAGAGCTTTACTGCTTTGTATGCAAACCCGTGTTCTATCGGGTCGCGTTATATCAGGGTAGAGGTGTAGCTGTGTTTCTGCCATATTGATTAGAAATAGTTACATATAAAACAAACTCCTAACATGCTTCCTAGAGACTAAGCTTAACAGACTAACCTCCTGCCTAAAGAAGTTTATTTCACCCCAAACGTCTTCTGCAAACCTGCTTGAGATCCCATTTCATTCACCTTAATACAGTTGGGGCCAGCTCCAGCTTTTCTCCCGCCCCAAGTAGCAAAAAAACAAAATAAAACAAAACCAAACAAACAAAGAGTGGTGGCACTTCAGCGGCAGCCCAATCACGCTGCTTCTCCTGTGGCAGTTCGGTGGTGGGTCCTCCCTCTCTTCCTCTTTGGCAGTAATTCAGCAGCAGCTCCAAGAGGAAGAGAGGGAATGAGGGACCCACCGCCAAATTCCTACCGAGGACTCGGACGTGCCGCCCTTTTGAATTGGCTGCCCCAAGCACCTGCTTTCTATGCTGGTGCCTGGAGCCGGCCCTGAATACACTGCTCATTTACTTCCTAGACACAGGATGACAGAGTGTCTTCTCTGTTCCCCAAATACAGTCCACCAGACCTTATGAATGTATTTCAAGAAAAGGGTCTCTTCCCTTGCTCTGCACACTTCCTTATTGATTTCATATCATTCTATTGACTTCCCATGTAAGTGTGCCACCACTTATAATCCTGATTTTACATGCTGACAGAGAGACAGGCAAATAAACATCTTTTGGATGACAGGAAACCTATTTCTCCACCTCTGCTGTGATACAGAATCTAAGAACATATTTTCAGTGTACATACATAGCTCCTTACATAGTATTAATACATACATTTCACAGGACACTGAAGATCAGTATGACCCTGGATTTCATTTAAGATCCCATAAGATACTATTTGGTGAACCAACATGTACGTACCAGAATCAGGATATTTTGTAAACCCCCTTGCCAGCTGGCACCCAGAGGTTCAGAAAACCATGGCACCACCAAAGAAACTGCTGGCACAGTGTTCCCTGGAGCAGCAGATGGCTCTGTGGATGCTCTTCAATGACCTGTGTGAAATAAGTTGGTGAATCTCAGTCCAGTTCCAAGGGTGTGGATATGTTTATCACAAACATCCCTACCATAGTATATTAGTTGGCACCCTGATTAGTAATGTCAGTGAAAAGGTCAGTGGCTGAATGGGCATGGAGACTGAACTACTCTCTCACCAGTAAAGATGATCCGTTCAGAACAAAGTTGCAGAGCATTGACAAGGCAGTGTGGGAAACCTGCAGTTGCAAGAGTCCTATGATGTACTTGTTTTGTAAATAAGTAGGAACCCTGGTTCAAGAAAGGATAATAGGACTAAAGTGTCTGCTTAAATGTAAGCATGTTCTAAATGGTTGTCTTGAATATGACTGGACTTAAGCATGTTTTTAGTGCTTTCCTGAATTCAATTATCAGAGGGGTAGCCGTGTTAGTCTGGATCTGTAAAAGCAGCAAAGAATCCTGGGCACCTTATAGACTAACAGATGTTTTGGAGCATGAGCTTTCGTGGGTGAATACCCACTGCATCCGACTAAGTGGGTATTCACCCACAAAAGCTCATGCTCCAAAACGTCTGTTAGTCTATAAAGTGCCACAGGATTCTTTGCTGCTTTTACTAAATTCAATTGTGAGATGTGTGGGACAGTGACTTTAACAGCGAGCACTATATAAATCAACTGTAATAGAACTAGACAATAGAGATAAACAATATTTGTCTATTGTCTTATCCTGTGTTGCAGCTTTCTTTTGTAGCTTTCTTTTTACAATTGTTTTTGGGCTTTACTTACATCAGCACATCTGTTACCACTAATATTAGTCATTAGTTCCTTTCCACAGTAGCTCTTTGCAGCATGTTCTAACATAGCATCACACACATAAGTGAATAGGGTTTTAACAGGACCACATCCTGCAGTCTTTACTCTGGCAAAATTCCTGTGAAATCATTAGCCCTCAAATGGCAAACTCTTAAATTGTATTCACACCTGCCATGTGCTTTTTTACATATTTTAGCAAATGTGGTCCAAGGAAACCACATAAAATTTAGCATAATAGATGAATGAGCACAGTTCCGTAACCACAGTTTCACACTTTGTTCATACTTGGAGGGGGTTAGGGAAATAGCAATTGTGAAAGTATTTTTCTTTGTTTTAGCTGCTTTCTTGTAGTTTTCACACACATCCTAACAGTTAGGTACAACGTCAATGGCTTTTCCTTTCAAGACTGAAGAGAGTGTATACAATTACTCTGACTGAGCATTAAGCTTTTTACAGTCTTCAAAAAGATTTCACTAAATACACGGATGATATCGGCCTGATATTCAGTCATTATACATCCTAACTGTAGAAAAGTAAGAGTTAGGTTCAGATTGTCAACACTAGTGAGGTTTTTGGTGAAAGAATGTACCCAATGGTATCACATGATAATTGGAAATCAAAAATAGGCAATGTAGAAAATAGTGTTATGTTTGAATTTATATACAATATTTAATACATTCTGCAAAATATTAAGTGCTTATTATGAAGAAAGAAATAGGCTCAAAACACACCATCTGCTGATGAAAAATATTAAACAAAACACCAAGCATGTCATTTAAAACAAAAATCTTCAGAAGACTCTGATGGAAGCAGAGGTGCACATACAACTGATGCATATACACTCATTCAAATTCTAACCTTAGGTCTGAATTCCAGCCATCAAGTGTACATGCTCCAGAAGTCATTAGTTATAATTAATTTTAGAAGGGCCTCTTGGAAACAGCAATAAAACAAAATGCACATGAGGTGGTATACAACATGAGGCTCTGATTCAGCAGAGATCTTCAGTGGAAGTAGCTTTATTTTGAAAATACTGGCCTTACCTTGTCTGTGCCATTGTGAACACTGAGGATATAATGTATGTGTGGTGAGGAACGATGGACAGTATTTGTTCATGTCCTAGCTACTATGTGAGAAAAGTGGAAGTAGCCTTCCAATAAGGAGATGTGGTTACTGTGTGCTCCCCTCCAGAAGTAGGGTAAAAAAGATTCTAGAGTGAACAAATGAAACTGGCCAACACAGCAAAAACATTCTTGCTTTTACCCTCTGCACATCAGATTGCTGCAGTCACTATTAGTAGTACTGCTGTGGGATTACTATTCCTTTGGGGATCATATTTATTTGCCAGATAAATCGGTTTACTACTAACAACTACATCTATTTTACATTATTAGCGTTATCAGTCAGTAAGTGTTGGGACTCTGATTCTTCTCCTATGGGTAAATTCAGGCCTGTGCAGACCACCATCACAAGGCTTATGCACTACTGAAGAGCTACTTAAGCTTGTTCTGAAAGTTTAAATGGTGCATAGGCCATGTACTGGCTTCTGCAAAGGGGTGAATTTCACTCCTCACAAACAATATCTCTAACACATCCGATTTTGTTTCTGAGTTATGGTATGAGATGATAGGGAAGTCAATAGAGTTACACAAAAGACTGAAGAATTAATTTGGGCCAATATATTAAAAAAAAATCCTTCCCTGCAAATCAAAGTGTAGGTGTTTGAAATTGAAGTCAGTGAAGTTTCACTGAAGCAACACTGGTATAACCAACTTTGAAATCTCCTAATTCAGCTTCTCTGAACAATACAATTCTGGGCAGTCATGTTATATGGTGTGATCTTTCAGTGAAGCCAAGTGGAGGAAATATTTAATATTAATATTCAGCTTTCCTATGGAGGAAATATTTAATATTATTAGTCAGAAAAGTATCATAGATAAATACACCAAAAAAGGAAGAAGCAAAGCAATCACCTTTTTTGTAAAGAATCAAATTTACACTAAAAATATTTCGGAAACTCTTGTAGGCTGACTCAAGAGTGACACCCAGTGACAATTAATTATACTTTATGAAATTGTTTCTTTCATCTTGTTAGGAAGTTGTTACATTTTACCTCTGAACAATTTACCCTTCCTAGAATTGGCAAACGATATGTCACTGGCTTAAAAAAATCAAGCATAGTGGAAATATTACCATGCTGTCAAGTGTAATGGCAATTTAATTAACAGCATTTCAAGAAACAACTAATTCTTCATTTTTTGAGATGCAAGAAGAAAAGTGTATTTGGGGGAATTAGATTAAAATTTTATTTATTCCCCTATTGTCAGAAGAACATGGGATTTTCCACCTTATTTATTATTTATTTACTGGAGAAGCAAAATACAGTGTTAACCCTTGACATCCTAGTACTGCTAGGATTCCAATCTATCTAACATGAATCAAACTAAAAGAGAGGGTTGTACATAAACATTCTGGTAGCACTCTGAATGCAATCTATTTCATGTCAGAATAGGGTAAATGGACAGCATTGCCATCCCACTTGAAATGCAAGACACACAATATGGATGTTGTTCTTACTTAGCCAATTGGAATGTACAAATGTAATTCAAAGCTGAATTTGGGCCATTAACTTATTGTTTAGAGCCTCTTCAGATCATTAGGCCATCCAAAAAAATCTTGCCTTACTCCATCACTGCAGATGATTAAAAAGAAAGGGATTGCAAAATCTGCATTGCAATAGGCATAATTAGGCCTATATTGTTGCATCATTGGAAAGCACACCTACGGATACTGGAGAGTGTCTGTTACAGCTATCCCCCTATTCCATTTTGTTTCTTACAGCTGTCCCCATACTCCATTTTGTTTTTGTTCTCCTCCTGTGGCTGCCCATCCCTGGCTGTTAAATTGTTTACCAGGGCCACTGCCCTTCTCAAAGGGAGGGCCCCTTAAGTTGTTTAACAAGAGCCATTGCCCTTCTCAAAGGGATGGCCACTTGTGCTGCGTGCTAAATGGGACCACTGCCCTGTTCAAAGGGTTAGTCCTGTTGTCACCTCGTTGAACCTGGGCTCGGTGTAGGGCAGGCAATGTCCAGAGCTGCAAGACCTATTGTGTTTTTAAGACCCTGGGCATGAGTCATAGGCCTCACGTGCTTTTGAGTCACCTATTGCACAGGACTCTGCCCAGACATGTTTCTGTGCTTAACCTGCAGTTTTTTCCTGTGCCTCCTCCCCTGTGACAGAGGGAGCCTATCAGGATTACTGGCAGGAAAGTGCCTGAGTTTGCCTTTAAAAACAGACATTTTTGAAACAAACATCAGAAAGGTTCCTGCATTGCTGCCTGGTCTGATCAGCCAGGGGTTCTGGGGGTCCCTTTCTCCGCTCTCGTTTTATTTTTTGAGGCGTTACCCCCGTTTTTTGAAAACCCCCCCACACGAAAAACGAATTGCTACCTGAGAGATCTCCTGATTATTGAGACTGACCGAACCCTCCTTGCCTCTTCTGATGTTGCTGCTGCTTCTGCCTTTGCTGCTGCCTTGGGGATGGTACGAATCCCTCTGTAAACTTTCTATACTTTTATTTTATTATTTAGCTGCTGGCTCTGTTTCCCCAAGCACACAGACTCAAGCTAAACCTTGGTCTGTGTCTTAAAACCCTTCTTAAACTACAGGGTCTTTGCCACTGGCTAAGCTCTGCTCCTGTGGGCTTTGCCTGGGGGCTCCCTGCTTTCAGCTGTATTCATTGCTGCAGCCACCATCCCTTGGCTTCCTTGGGAGCTGTATCCTGGGCACATACCACTCTGCCCTTTGTGACTTCCCCATAGCATAAGGTGCACCATAGGTTTTGTTTTTTCAGTTTAATAAGTCATAGTTTGTTAAGATTGTAGAGCTTGTAAGTTCACCTGCCTTGGTATAGTTTACTGTTTTGTTGCTCCGTACAGTTGCTTGTTATAGTTTTGCTTAGAATTGTGATATTTATTGTTTTGCCTAGTCGTTGGTTAAGATAGATAAGGTTTTTAATGCTTAAATTCGTCTTCCCGCTGTCCCAATCTCTCCCTGAACTTTCCCATGTCTGTTTTTCCCCGGCTCCAATCTCCCCCGTGTAGTTCTCTGTGTCTATAGATAAGGTTTTTGCTGCTTAAATTCGTCTCCCCCCGTCCCGATCTCTCCCTGAACTTTCCCGTGTCTGTTTTTCCCCCCTCCAATCCCCCCCTGTGTACTTCTCCGTGTCTATAGATAAGGTTTTTGCTGCTTAAATTCGACTTCCCGCTGTCCTGATCTCTCCCTGAACTTTCCTGTGTCTGTTTTTCCCCCGCTCCAATCTCCCCCTCTGTGTGCTCCTCCCTGTCTCCGTTATAACCCTTTGCTGCTTTTTCCCCCGCATCTGCACTCCCTCCGAACTTCCCAACTCCTTGCTGCTTCCCCCCCCGCGTCTGCATCACCCTCCGAACTTCCCAACCCCCTTGCTGCTTCTCCCCGTGAAACTTCCCAAACCCTGTGCTGCTTTTTCCCCCGCATCTGCACTCTCTCCGAACTTCCCAACTCCTTAATGCTTCCCCCCCTGCGTCTGCATCACCCTCCGAACTTCCCAACCCCCTTGCTGCTTCTCCCCGTGAAACTTCCCAAACCCTTTGCTGCTTTTCCCCCGCATCTGCACTCTCTCCGAACTTCCCAACTCCTTAATGCTTCCCCCCCTGCGTCTGCATCACCCTCCGAACTTCCCAAACCCCTTGCTGCTTCTCCCCCTGTGAAACTTCCCAAACCCTTTGCTGCTTTTTTTCCCCTTTGTTTTTGGTGTCCGCTGGTTGCTTAAACCTCTCTCCAGCCCTTCTTTACACTTCTCCGCTGCCCCTCCCCTACCGAAGATCACCATCACGCTGCTCCATTGTCCTTACCCTGCAGGGCTTCAGAGTCCCTCGCTGCTTCCAGCCGCACTCCCTCTCATCAGTTGCCACTAATCATTCACTCCCCCGCTCCTGTTCCTTGCAGATTATCTGCCATCCTAGCCTCACAAATTAAGTCATTACTTTTCTTTTATACCATTACATTGCATAATTTCACTATCACCCATATTGGTATTGCACTGTGATTCACATTTTACTTGTAAATAACACCCCATTGGTTGCTTCCACTTTTCTGATATACTTTGTATTTGCATTGATACCATTGTGTTACACTGTGTATAAGGCCACTAACCACCTAATACATTCTATCTAAGATTGTTGACCATTTATATAGAAGCTACCGTTTATTTTGCATTTCTTTTGATACGCTTATTGACTGTACTGTATCCTATTGTGCTGAACCCCACTTACTGTACCCCACTGTTAGAACTCCCTACACTGTTCAGTAAGAACCCCCCCCCATCATTGTCTATTGTAAACACCCTATACACCCCATCCCATCGTACTTCATTGTTAAATTCCCACCACTTCCTTTTTCCTTTAATAAAGAAATTATTTGGCAACCCACCTGTGTGGTAATTGCTCCCCAAGATCCCATATACCTGCAGGCAGGGACAGAGAGGATTCTGTTTTTTAAATAAAACATGGAATGAAGAAGAAATAACTATTGAGATTTAATAAAAAAACTCTTTTACACTGACATCTTTATGAAACCATTAGAAGAAAATCAAACATACTGATGTGTTCTGGAACAGTTTACAAGAAAGGTGATACTGATATTTATAAATCAGAAATATTACAGTTGTTGAAAAAGGGACAAAGCTAAAGGCGGGGGGTCGAGGGGGTGTTAAAGGAAAGCAGCCACTGTGTTACAGAAAACAGTAAACCCCTTTCAACTTGGGTGTGTGGTGGGGAAAGATATATAATAATTAGCACTACAAAAAGTAATTTTCCCTCTGTTGATATTCACCCCTTCTTGTCAACTGTTAGGGTGGATGTGGCCCATTCCCAACTGAATTGGCCTTGTTAGCACTGACCCCACTTGGTAAGGCAACTCCCATCTTTTCATGTGCTATATTTATACTTGCTTACTGTATTCTCCACTCTGATGAAGTGGGTTATATCCCAGGAAAGCTTATGCCCAAATAAATTTGTTAGTCTCTATGGTGCCACAAGGACTCCTCATTGTTTTTACAGATACAGACTAACACGGCTACCCCTCTGAAACCTGTCACCATGCAAGGCACTGAATTTAGCCGTATGAAGTGGAAATCCATCAACTTCATGAAAAAACTTGTGCAGATACAGACAGACATCATCTTTCTTTCCAAATGCAAACAGATGGACATCATACCAAAAGGACTAAAAGTAAAAAATCCATTACAATCAACATACCACACAGACTATGGTGAGAGATTGTGTTACAAACTGTCAAAGAAACTCTGGAACCACCTGATCAACATCCTGTACAGCAAACAGTAAAAGACCAAGAATGAGCTCTCAAAACTGGAGACTCTCATAAAAAAACAACTTCCACACAAACTTCCTTGTGGCTGGACTTTACAAAAACTAGACAAGCCATTTACAACACACTAAACTATCTAAACTCCAGGGTGGATTTGATTTAAACAATAATTTAAATCACTAGTCAGGAAGACTCAATTTAATCATGGATTTCTACATAAAAGTGCATTCCTGTTGGTCATTATAATCTTATACTTATTCTTCATAACTCAGAGATAGATGTAGATTTCATTTTTAGAAGGTACACCCTATACATTTTTAAATGATTTATTTTGAAAACTTTTCAGACTAGTTTACAGTTAGATCAGAAATGAATGATTGTTTATTTCATTTACCAAAAGTAATTGAAGCAGATAGTTATGGAGGTCATTGGGAGGTGATCTCCAATTCAACAGGTTAATCATTAATCTTTGGAGGATTTTCTTGCCATGCAGTATTAGGCTACGTCCAGACTACCCACCGTATCGGCGGGTTAAAATCGATTGCTCGAGGATCGATATATCGTGTCTCATCTAGACGCAATATATCGATCCCCGGGCGCGCTTATATCGATTCCGGAACTCCATCAACCCCAACGGAGTTCCGGAATCGACAGGGAGAGCCGCGAACATTGATCCCGCGCGGTGTGGATGGGTGAGTAATCCGATCTTAGATATTCGACTTCAGCTACGTTATTCACGTAGCTGAAGTTGCGTATCTAAGATCGATTTCCCCCCCGTAGTGTGGACCAGCCCTTAGGGGGAGAATATCACCAGGCCTTGCATTTCTTTGTTACATTGTTTGCATTTGCATGCATGCCTGTCTTACCCACAGTGAGAGGAACTTCATTAAAATATTCCCAAACTGGGTCTCTTTTATGGCCTGCTGCCGTTACAGGCTCTCTTCTAGTGAGAGAATGGTATGGTTGATCTCAAATCAATGAAGGCTACACTCAGAAATACCTCAAGACTTCTGGAATATGCTGCTCAAACAGTTTCACTTTTATTTCTACTGCCTGTCCCTCCCTTTTCACATTTATCTCCAGATTTCTTCTCCTTGTCCAGATCTATTCCATCCTCAACAATCTTCTATTCATTGAACTTTTTGAAACTTTGCACTTTTACAGAGAGGTAAGGGATTGACTCTGAGTACACAAATTTGCAGAGTGACAATATTATTGAGGTTTGTATTTCTCACCTCTACATTTCTTTATTTAAAAACATTTTTGCTGTTAACAAGCATGTTATCTCTGGAGACAACAAATCCACAATCTGAGAACTGCAAAACTAAGCATCGCTGATGGTATCTTCTGGACTGAGCACTAAGTCCCACTGGGTAGATAGAAAGATTAACCTAAATAATCTATACAGAAGCCCCTGGAACCCCATAACATTGGATCCCTAATCCATGAACTATTGGAACTCATTTACAAACCTTTTCTTAAACATTACATGAATATATTGTCTCATACTATAGAATTAGAATTTATAATCTCTATTCCATGATGAACTATCTTTGAGCTATAATGTTTCTTAATTAAAACTACCTTAAAATAGATTTTTTCCTCAATATACTCCATTGTAGAGCTTTTAAAAAGGCTTTTCCTGTTGTCAGTGACTTTGTAAATATACTGAGTTACAACAATGCAAACGAACTATTGTGTATTAGCATGCTACCATTTTGAGAATATATTCTCTACAGTTAGACATGAAAAAAGCCTTTACAGATTTATAGTTCTCAAGTGTATAAAATGCATTCAAATGTTCTGTCATTTTTTCTGTAATGAACTATGAGGATGGCCATCTTCATACTTCATTCTAAAGTATGGCCAGAGGTCCTGGAGTGGCACATTTCATTGGCAGAACATAAGTAGCAACATGACTGTACTGCATATGACATTTCTTCTTAGTGCGCACATTTGCAAGCTTTGATCTAATTTTATGATCATTGGTTTGTTTTGACATCTGGAAAGGCTTAGCACTGGCAAAAATCCCAGTGTTAGTGCCCATTTTAATTCACTGGATAGGATGAAACTGGAATTTTTTTCTGTATTTATCAACCAATTCCACCTCAGTCCAGACTCTTGTTTCCAATTCCAGTTCATGTTGTTGTGGCTGCAGTTCCACTGATGCTGAAAGAACTTAGTCATATGACAAGGGTGAGGAGAATTTAGTCTTTAAGTGTGAAAAGAAGCTATTGAGAGTTTCAGCCTTGAGATAATAGGAATATATTTCTGCCATATAAACTGTGAATGGACAATCCAAAAGAATAACAGCATATTATATCAGCAGTTAAACATGCAGGCTGAAATTCACCCCTGCACAGAGAAACAACTTGAGGCCTATGCAACACGTAGGCCCTCAAAATAGGGCCCTGTGTGAGCCCTCTATATGAAGGTGAACTTCACCCATACTATACCAGCATTAGATTCTGTAAATCTAACTGTAGAGGGTACCCAGGAATACAGCCCCATGTAATTCCCATCATTATAGCAGTCCTAAAAGCTAGGTAAGTTTGGCATACAAACAGTAAAAGCTTCAGTGTTTCTCCTTCTCCCTAATGATTACCACATTTCTGTGGCCTTTTTAGCAAAGCTTTGTGGAAGACGGGAGATGCTACATACAGTAATATCATGAAAAGCCTTAAAACTGTCTGATTAAATAACAGAGGGGTAGCTGCGTTAGTCTGGATCTGTAAAAGCAGCAAAGAGTTATGTGGCACCTCATAGACTAACAAACATATTGGAGCATGAGCTTTCATGGGTGAATACCCACTTCGTCTGATGCGTGTTTTTTTGATTAAATAAGTGTTTTTAGAAATCTCACTTCCTTTATCAAGAACCATGTGTTTCTTAATTCTGTGTTTGGAGTAGAGGGGTGAATTGTATCTTGTGGAGAGAGGGGGCACACTTTGGTTATAACAAGGAAAGAAGACTGTAAAGGATTTTGCATGTTAATTAACTTTTACATACAAGAAAGAACAATGCCCTTCCTTAAGCACAGCACTGTATAATATATGTCATGCAGGCATTCAGTGAGATCAGAGGAACAGGATTTCACCTGTTTGGCTCAGCACATTTTAATTAGGGCCTGTCTACACTTGAACATTACACTGGCACAGCTGCAATGCCTCAGCTGCTCGCTGTAGTTCTTCGGTGTAGACACTACGTATGCTGACGGGAGGGGTTCTCCCACTGGCGTAAATAATCCACCTCCCCGAGAGGCAGTACTTAGGTTGAAGGAAGAATTCTTCCCTCAACCTAGCGCTGTCTATGGGGCTAGATCAGCTTAACTATGTTGCTTGGTCTGTGAATTTTTCATACCTCTGAATGAAGTAGCTGGGTCGACCTAACTTTTTAGTGTAGACCAGGCCTTAGAGCACTGCTCCCAAGAGAATGATGTTGTTGTTTACAATGTTGCTACATCTGGTACTTCAAAAAAGATTAAAGACCAAAACAACTAGACACAGAAATGTTCTTTAAACATAGTAATTAAAATACCAATGGTGCAAACACTTGTTAGCTAAACATCAGAAAACTTCCTGCAATCATTACACTGAAAGCTTATTTAACTAGGAATTAAATTACAGAAAACAATAGTGTATGGTATGGAAAAAACAGTGTTCATATATTGTAAACTCTGTGGGTCACAGACCATCTTTTCATGTTTCTATAAAGAGCCATGTACACCAAGAGTATTATACTTTATCAGAACAATGAATAATACAGTAGTTGTGCCAAATAAATTTGGATTGAGTTGTACTTGGTAGAATCCTATTAAACCATATTTTTCTGATAGTTACAATAGTGTCTTCAGAATATACACTTTAATTTGAAAAAAAAAAGTTATTGGGCCTGTGGTTTCAAAGATAATCTTCCATGCATTGCTTCCAGATGATGATAAAAGAGACACCTGGATAGATATTATGAGTGGCATCATCATCATGAACACTAGCATGAAAAGACTGAGATGACCCACTTCAGTTAATCCAGGAAGTTTATGTGCTTTTACAGTCATTTTTGTAGAAGAGTATTATCTTGCATTGTGAATTAATATTCGAGTTGCTCCATTATATACTAAAAAAATTAATCCTATGCCTTCTACATGCTAAACATCTTTTTGAGATGCTAAAATTTAGCTTCACTTTCATTTAATTTGATTTCTAACAGACTTCACTTAATCTGTCATGGGATTTTCCTTAAAACTATTGGGGCTCAGCCCTGATAGACCTGGGGCATCACTCCAATACTGACTTTCAGCCAGACCCCTGTCCACAGACTTGAACACAGCTGCATACTTCCTTCCTGAAGAGAAATACAGCTACATTTTTAAATAAGAAGCACCAGTACAGTTGTTAGCATAAACATTCTTGTGCTGGTTTGTTTTAACTAGTTCCTTTTTAACATTCTATTCTACTAATCCAATTACTTTCACTCTGAGACATGTATGTGCTTCTGCTTAAAGGAAGAGAAAACTAATAAACTCAGGACAGATTTTTGGTGCGTTAAATATTGAAAACTGTCCCTTTGAGTAGACAGGATTTTCTGTTCAAAGGTTCAAATAGAAATATAAGAACATAAGAATGGCCGTACCAGGTCAGACTAAAGGTCCATCTAGCCCAGTATCTGTCTACCGACAGTGGCCAATGCCAGATGCCCCAGAGGGAGTGAACCTAACAGGCAATGATCAAGTGATCTCTCTCCTGCCATTCATCTCCATCCTTTGATGAACAGAGGCTAGGGACACCATTCCTTACCCATCCTGGCTAATAGCCAGTTATGGACTTAACCACCATGAATTTATCCAGTTCTCTTTTAAACGCTGTTATAGTCCTAGCCTTCACAACCTCCTCAGGTAAGGAGTTCCACAAGTTGACTGTGTGCTGTGTGAAGAAGAACTTCCTTGTATTTCTTTTAAACCTGCTGCCTATTAATTTCATTTGGTGACCCCTAGTTCTTGTATTATGGAAATAAGTAAATAACTTTTCCTTATCCACTTTCTCCACATCACTCATGATTTTATATACCTCTATCATATCCCCCCTTAGTCTCCTCTTTTCCAAGCTGCAGAGTCCTAGCCTCTTTAATTTTTCCTCATATGGGACCATCTCCAAACCCCTAATCATTTTAGTTGCCCTTTCCTTAACCTTTTCTAGTGTCAGTATATCTTTTTTGAGGTGAGGAGACCACAAGCAAATAGCCAAGCAACAAATTCTTTCTGCTCTTAGGGCTCCATAATTGAACCTTCACAAGCATTTTGTGCATCTGCTATTCTTTCAAAGGTAAAAAAAACAGTTTCTCTGGCTTATCAGAGATGTTTTACAATTAATTTCACTTAGTTCTCTCAAGTCTCTCCAATTTTTTAACTGTCATCCTTTCAAGTGGAGGCTCTGGCATTAGTTCAATCTCTGTCACTTGCTTAAGTGTGTTGTCTGATCATGTCTTACAACTTTTCCATAGCAATTAGTGATGACAGTTGCAGAACAAAGCTTAATGTATATTAAAGCAACTATGTTTTAGTGTCATTACATAGACAGATATTGCAATTTAACTCTCTTTAAATTGATGTAGCCCATCTTTGCTTCACTTGAGTGTGTTTTCTTTCTGTATGTGGACTATCTATTTGTATAAGTATGGGTCCTCATCGCTATAGTATCCCAAAACAAACTGGTAAATTCTACCTTGAACACTTGGTAAGCGAGGTTTTTCTGAGAACCAAATAAATGTTTACTCCTTTCAAACTTATTTCCTCATACAGAAGTCTGCATATTATGCTGTGAAAAACTGCCACTCTGTATTTTTAATTCCCTGTAATTGAGAATACATCCTCTCCCAAACACTGCCACCACTAAAAAATAAAAATTGTAGGATTCTATCTTTCAGATAAGACACAAAACCAAGGTCCTGATTGTTTATAGCACTTATCAGAAAAGTCTCCTGGCCAAATCTAATTTGGGACATTCTGGCTCCTTGACAGTTGAATATCGAATTCTTCTCCTGTTCCTTTCCTCAAGTGTTATGTAGTATTGCTCAGTAGTGTTAATCAGTTGCTGCATTTCACCCAAAAAGTTGCATTTGAAGGGTGGATAAAACGTTCCTAAAATAATATAATTTGTGTATCAGTTTGTAAGGCATTTGGGGATGTAAGGCACTACTTAAATGTAAGCTATTACTAACATTTTATGATAATTCTTATTATGATCTCATTTGTGAACTAGCAGGACTACTTTCCTGATGAGTTCTATAAGGGAGTTTGATTAATCCTCTTAATCAATTTAATCCTTCTGTAAAGAGACTGTCTTTCTTCAGAAACACTGTCTTGTGGTTAAGGCACCAAATTGGGACAATGGAGACCTGCATTCAATTTCCAGCTCTGCCACAGACTCCCTGGAGCATAGCCCTTGGGAAGATTTTCAAAGGTACGAAGAGTAATTATGCACCAATCTCTCTATTTACAAAAGAAAATATTTGTAAGTCAATAGGGGTAGCATATATTAAAGACCTAACAGATCTCCATACCTAATGGGCAAAATGCTCACTCCTACTGAAAATTCTGGGAGGGGAGAAAGAGAGAGAAATATGTCTGCGTGGAATTAGTGTTGCATGCCCTTCTCAGGGGGAAGAGTTTGCAATCTATAAGGTGCCTACTATCTTGGCTGCCGACCACTCATGTACAGGCAGGAGGTACACCTAGAAGCCCTGTGGAGCTTAAGGACATACAGGGAAACGTAGAGAGGCCTCCATCCCATACTACTCCCCAGAAATTCATTTATACCTTGCAGCACAGGTCATTCAGGAGTCATGCAGCCATTAGCTCCCCACCATCCATGCCATGCCATGCCAGACAAGAAAGACAGGTACTTTTAAAAAATGAGTTAGCTAACGTGATTTGAAACACCTCATAACACCTTGCACTGTATATACAGATTAAAACCTCTGAAATTGTGCTGGCTCATGTTGTGACGTTATTGATATAAACTGGGACCATATAGAACATGGTTTGCAACCAAGGTCCTGTAGTGGTACCAAATCTTATGTAAAGGGGGTCATATAAGGTGTCTAGGACCAGGTTATGGGTACTGGTTATGATTATGCTGTCTGTATTTCTGTATCATTTTGTACTTGAAGTTATAAGTATTGGCTGTATACTGTCTGTATTTCAAATTGCTGCTGTAGTTCTGGGTGACACCCCAGACAAGTTGGTGTTAGCTCTGCTTAGCCTGCTTGATGGCCCATTAAGGACCATCAGCTACACAACTGACCCATTGAGAGGAGGCAGATACGCCTTGTAACTCAGCAGGGTGTGCAGGAACTGGCCCATATGACTGCAAACTCCATTTTGCTGTAAGTTTCCACAGTAAGAACAAAGAAGTGTTCTTACACCTGGAAGAGCCTATATAAGGCTGATGCCTCATCTCCATCTTGTCTTCAATCCTGCTTCTTACCTCTGGAGGGACTTTGCTACAAACTGAAGCTCCAAACAAAGGACTGATGACTGGGATGTTCTCCAGAGACTTGATTTGAACCTGCAGTTTACTCCATCACTGCTACAAGCCTGAACTAAGAACTTTGCCATTACTGTATGTAATTGATTCCATTTAACCAATTCTAGCTCTCATCTCTACCTTTTTCCCTTTATGAATAAACCTTTAGATTTTAGATTCTAAAGGATTGGCAACAGCGTGATTTGTGGGTAAGATCTGATGTGTATATTGACCTGGGTCTGGGGCTTGGTCCTTTGGGATCGAGAGAACCTTTTTATTTTAGAAGGATGTTGGTTTTCATAACCATTCATCCCCAGGACGAGTGGCACTGGTGGTGATACTGGAGACTGGAGTGTCTAAAGAAATTGCTTGTGTGAGTGTGGTTGGAGCGCCAGCGCTGGGAGAGAGCTCTCCCAGCGCTGCACATAAACCACATCTCTTACGGGTGTAGCTTGCAGCGCTGGGAGCTGTGCTCCCAGCGCTGCGGCACTGACTACACTGAGGCTTTACAGCGCTGTATCTTGCAGCGCTCAGGGGGGTGTTTTTTTCACACCCAAGCGCGAAAGTTGCAGCGCTGTAAAGTGCCAGTGTAGCCAAGCCCTCAGTTGGGTCCCGCCAGAACCACATTGTCACACTTGTCTACATTACAGTTTTTTACCTCAACAATTAACATGAGTTAGTTAGCAAGGCTGTTCTGGACATTTCACATATGTCTCTTCCAGGACATGTTATTTTACCCTAAGCCAGTGGTTCCCAAACTGGGGTTCATGGACCCCTGGGGGTTCGCGAAATGTTACAGGGGGTTCTCGGGAAAAAATTCCCTAATGATGGATAGAGCTGTCCCTAGGGACCCCAGACAATACTGGGCCAGCATCCCGGAGCCCCTGGACTTCCAAGAGCTAACCAGATCGAAGCAAGCATATCTATCACACTGAGGAGATTTAAACTTCAAGACTCCTTATAAGAAATGGAAAGGGAGGTGGATATTTTCCACTGTTTTTAAAATTAAATAGACAGCTAGTATTGTTTTTAAAATTATTACCAAGAAAAAATTTAAGCTTTGCTGTAACATGCGGTGTTTGCCTGGACTGCTCAAGACCTGAACGCTTGTGTAAGAGGAACTCTGAGTTGGCTTCTTAAATACCTTCATGCTGTTTCACATCTGATACTTCTTGATGAAACATAGGAGCCTTGTCTTATAACAGGCTTATTCAAAGTGATACAAGCTACAAATGTGAGATCTTGGAAGAGTGTTCCCATTTTCATAATGTAATACAAACACTGTAATGATAAATAATAAATAATAATAATAAATAGTGTGTAATAAGCATGTCATAAAAACAAATTTTATATTTCCAAGATCACTACTTTTATTATTTATACTCTGGTGAAGGAGGAAATCCCTGGAAATATTCATTTTTACGAGGGGATTCACGAGACTTGACATTTTAGTGAAAGAGGTTCATAGGTTGTTAAAGTTTGGAAACCACTGCCCTAGACTGAGCTCTGTACTGTCACCATTATAATAACAAGAGGTCTTACTTTCTTTTATAATCTATACTGCTCCTCTTACTATAATCTCAAACACTGCAATTTTTGCCCCTGAGATTTTGCCTGCAGAATGAAAGCACCTCCAGTCTCACAATATGCTTTATACCCCGAGGCCAAATACTATCTGAAGGCATATTTTCATCAGTAGTGATAATGTGCTGTGCTGTAAATATTGCTGTAGTATAACAGGAGTCAACTTTGTACCATCTGTTTGTATTTGAACTGAACACTGGAAATAAAATAATAGCTCAGTGGTTTGAGCATTGGCCTGCTAAACCTAGGGTTGAGAGTTCAATCCTTGAGGGGGCCATTTGGGGACTGGTTCTGCTTTGAGTAGGGGGTTGGACTAGATGATCTTGTGAGGTCCCTTCCAACTCTATGATTCTATGAAACCCAAAGCTTCACTGATAGAGCCAAAATTCCTAGCATAACAGAAACCAAAATGGATTGAATTAAATTGAAAGGCAGCACCATTCTGGCTGCTGTCGCCCAAACAGACTCTGCAGAAAGTCTGAAAGCTGATGGGAGGGGAGACTTCTGAAGAGAGCTCACAGGAGAGATTCATACAGCCACATTGGCTTCAGGCCTCACCATCCATTTCCTTAACAGATCTGGTCTAGGATGCTCATCTTATCAAAAAGAGGACAGCTGACATTAGTCATAAGTTCATATTAGATACTATGGTCCTTTTTTAAGGGAAGGGACATTTATCAGCTTCCTTTACAAACATCAGCTACTTCATCTGGATGTAGGATTTTCTGATAGAGCATCTATTTGTTCAATAAAAGCAAATGTCAACAACAAATGGTGCACTTCACGCTTGTACATTACTTAGTGGAAAAGAGCTGAAGGTACAAATACTCAGTTAAAATTGAACTGTTCTAGATCAAGATACAGTATTTCAGCTTCAAACATACCAGGTCTTGTACAGATGTCAAAGTCTCCTGTTGATATACCTACATTTCCAACAACTCCTATTAGAGTTCCAGGGTAGGATCAACTCTTAGGCCTGGTCTACACTACGAGTTTAGGTCGAATTGAGAAGCGCTAAATCGAATTAACCCTGCACTCAGCCACACAACTAAGCCATTTACTTCAACATAAAAGGCTCTTAAAATCGATTTCTGTACTCCTCCCCGATGAGGGGAGTAGCACTGAAATCGACATTGCAAGTTCAAATTAGGGTTAGTGTGGATGCAATTCGACGGTATTGGCCTCCAGGAGCTATCCCACAGTGCACCATTGTGACGCTCTGGACAGCAATCTGAAATCAGATGCACTGGCCAGGTAGACAGGAAAAGCCCCAGGAACTTTTAAATTTAATTTCCTGTTTGCCCAGCCTGGAGAGCTGATCAGCACAGGTGACCATGCAGAGTTCGTCAGCACAGGTAACCATGCAGTTCGAGAACTGAAAAAGAGCTCCAGCATGGACCGTATGGGAGGTACTGGATCTGATCACTGTATGGGGAGAGGATTCCATGCTAGCAGAACTATATTCCAAAAGACGGAATACCAAAACATTTGAAAAAGTCTCCAAGGGCATGATGGAGAGAGGACACAATAGGGACTCACTACAGTGCCGCATGAAAGTTAAGTAGCTCGGACAAGTGTACCAGAAAACCAAAGAAGCAAACGGACGGTCTGGTGCAGAGCTGCAGACGTGCTGCTTCTATGCTGAGCTGCATGAAATTCTAGGGGGGGTGCCACCACTACCCCACCTCTGACCGTGGATTCCAAGGAGGGGGTACTTTCAGCCAAGCCTGAGGATTTTGCGGATGGGAAAGATGCTGAGGAGGAGGAGGACGAGCTTGCGGAGAGCACACAGCACACCATTCTCCCCAACAGCCAGGATTTTTTTCTCAGCCTGACTGAAGTAGCCCACCAACCCTCCCAAGGCGGTATCCCATACCATGAAGCCATAGAAGGGACTCTGGTGAGTATACCTTTGTAAATATAAAACATGGTTTGAAAGCAACCATTTTTTAATGATTAATTTGCCCTGCGGACTTGTGATGCATTCGCGGCCAGTACAGCTACTGGAAAAGTCTGTTAATGTGTCTGGGGATGGAGCAGAAATCCTCCAGGCACATCTCCATTAAGCTCTCCTGGAGGTACTCCAAAAGCCTTTGTAGAAGATTTCTGGGCAAGGCAGCCTTATTCTGTCCTCCGTGGCAGGACACTTGACCATGCCATGCTAGTAGCAAGTAATCTGGTATCATTGCATGACAAAGCATGGCAGCATATGGTCCTGGTGTTTGCTGGCATTCAAGCAACATCTGTTCTTTATCTCGCTGTGTTATCCTCAGGAGAGTGGTATCGTTCATGGTAACCTGGTTGAAATACAGGAATTTAATTAAGGGTACAGAGGTGGCCGTTCCTATGGGGCTGTTTGCCTGTGGCTGTAAAGAAATCCTTCTCCGCAGTTAGCCAAGCGGTGGGGGGGGGCCTTTGGTGCTGAGCTGTTCGTGTTTGGCTAGCAGGGATCTTCCTTGATATCAGCCATATGGTGTGGGAAGGGGTAAAGTGATCATCCCAGAGAACTGGATGGGGCAGGGGGTTAGTTTGGTTTCTGCTGCTGAACGTTAACATGGAAACTGCAGCACTCAACGAATTTTGCTTGTTACAGGAAAGGAGGGTGCTGCTTTTACGAAGGTTGCAAAAGCTGAAAGACAATGGCTTATCATGGCCGCATGCAAGCCGAATTCTGTTGCCTGGCGTCTGTGATCTCCAACATCAAAACCACAGGCACTCAATATTACGATGCAAAATGTGACCTTGTACCGAAATCAAATGTGCTACGTAATGTGAATAGTGTTGTTCACCGTGAAAGAGTACCATGCACCCTGCCACTCCACCCCAGTGGAGCCCAAGCAAAAGGCTGTCATTCAATAAGTTTTGAAATGGCCTTTTCTTTCCTTCCCTCTTCCTTTCTTCCCATACCCCACCCGGGCTACCTTGTCAGTTCTCTCCCTATTTTTATAATCAATTAATAAAGAATACATGTTTTTTAAACGATAGTGACTTTATTTCCTTTGAAAGCAAGCTGTGATCGAAGGGGGAGGGTGGGTGGCTTACAGGGAATGAGTCAATCAAGTGGGCAGGTTTTCATCCATGAGAAACAAACAGAACTATCACACCATAGCCTGGCCAGTCATGAAACTGATTTTCAAAGCTTCTCGGATGCGCAGCGCTTCCTGGTGTGCTCTTCTAATCACTCTGGTGTCTGGCTGCACGTAATCAGCGGCCAGGCAATTTGACTCAACAATGTCTCCCCCTTACTCTTACAGAGATTGTGGAGCACACAGCAAGCAGCAATAACAATGGGAATATTGGTTGCGCTGAGGTCTGAGCGAGTCAGTAAAGTGCACCAGCGTCCCTTTAAACGTCCAAATGCACATTCTACCACCATTCTGCACTTGCTCAGCCGATAGCTGAACAGCTCCTGGCTACTGTCCAGGCTGCCTGTGTATGGCTTCATGAGCCATGGCATCAAGGGGTAGGCTGGGTCCCCAAGGATAACTATAGGCATTTCAACATCCCCAACGGTTATTTTCTGGTCTAGGAAGTAAATTCCTTGCTGCAGCCGTTTCAACATATTAGAGTTCCTGAAGACATGAGCGTCATGAACCCTTCCCGGCCATCCCACGTTGATGTTGGTAAAATGTCCCTTGTGATCCATCAGTGCTTGCAGCACCATTTAAAAGTACCCCTTGCGGTTTATGTACTGGCTGCTCTGGTGCTCCGATGCCAAGATAGGGATATGGGTTCCATCTATCACCGCACCACACTTAGGAAAACCCATTGCAGCAAAGCCATCCAATATGACCTGCACATGTCCCAGATTCACTACCTTTGGTAGCAGCAGCTCAGTGATTGCTTTGGCTGCTTGCATCACAGCAGTCCCCACAGTAGATTTGCCCACTCCAAATTGATTCCTGACTGACCGGTAGCTGTCTGGCGTTGCAAGCTTCCAGAAGGTTATTGCCACTCGCTTCTCAACTGTGAGGGCTGCTCTTATCTTGGTATTCTGGCGCTTCACGGCAGGGGAAAGCAATTCACAAAGTTCCATGAAAGTGGCCTTACGCATACGAAAGTTTCGCAGCCACTGAGAATCGTCCCACACCTGCAACACTATGCGGTCCCACCAGTCTGTGCTTGTTTCCCGGGCCCAGAATCGGCGTTCCACAGCATGAACCTGCCCCATTAACACCATGATCTCCAAAGCGCTGGGGCCCGCGGTTTGAGAGAATTCTGTGTCCATGTCCTCATCACTCTCGTCGCTGCGCTACCGCCTCCTCCTCGCCTGGTTTTGCAGGTTCTGATTCAGCATAAACTGCACGATAATGTGCGAGGTGTTTACAATGTTCATGACTGCTGCGTTGAGCTGAGTGGGCGCTATGCTTGCCATGGTCTGGCGTCTGCACAGGTAACGCAGGAAAAAAGGCGCGAAACGGTTGTCTGCCCTTGCTTTCACGGAGGGAGGCAGGGAGGAAGAGGAGGGACTGACGACATGTACCCAGAACCACCCGCAACAATGTTTTTGGCCCCATCAGGCATTGGGATCTAAACCCAGAATTCCAATGGGCAGGGGAGACTGCGGGAGCTATGGGATAGCTACTCACAGTGCAACACTCTGGAAGTCAACGCTAGCCTCAGTACTATGGATGCACACCGCCGTATTAATATGCTTAGTGTGGCCGCATGCACTCTTAACCAAATTAAGTTAAATCAATGTTAGCCACTCTATTCTGGTTACAGACTCATTATGTAACTTTAGGAAAATCACCTAGAACAAAACTTTTGAACATGTTTGCTTAAAGGCACACATCCAAATCTACATTTAGGCACTATAAGATAGAAGGGCTACAACAAACAGCAACTCCCACCTGACAATTTCCTACTACATACTACTTCTCCCTGGCTCTTTTTATGGTAAACTTATTTTCCCAGCATGCCTTTCTGGGTCTTGCCTTTTACATTTGGTTGAGACACACAACTGCAATTCTAAAGTACTGTAGTCATATTGCATCTCACTGCTACATTTTTCTCTTCCTACTGGTAAGTCTTAACTCTTTCATTTTGCTGAGTAAATGGCATGTTTTCTTAGTCTTGTTTTCAGATTCACTACTCTCTTTGACTTGAAAGCACCTCTAAAAATCAGGCTACATTTTTAAATACCTACGTGTGGATTTAGGTACCTAACTGTAGCACCAAGGTTGAATGCTTTTGCCTTATCCTGTTTCAGTTTACATAACTGTAACAGAGGTACTTCATAAGTGTGTCTATGTGAGGCTTAATAGTTTAAAGTACTTGTAGAACCTTGAATGAAAGATACCATAGAAGTGCCAAGTATTATTACTAATATGACAAGGATAGTGTCCTCTAGTTGATTGCTGCAGAATGAATTTCTGATCTCCAAGAGCTGGGAACCCACAAAACCAGGGGTCAATTCTCTGCCCCACTATAATTTCTGTAGCTAGCTCACGTAACAATACCGGTGAAACCCTAGCAACAAGAGTGTGGCAGCTCAAGTACATATCAAGGGTACTGTGCTACAAAGATTTCATTACTATTATTACTGGAGCTAGCTTTGATCTACACATGTTATGACCACACCTCCCAAAATTCAGTGTAGATTAGTCTCTCTGTACCTCAGTTCCCCACTTGTAAACTGGAGATGTGCTTCTCTACCTCCTAGGTTATTGCAAAGATAAGTACACTAAAAGATTGTGAGGTGCTCAGATATTATGGCAATGAAGGCCATATAAGTACCTGTGATAGACATGTACGAACTAATTATTACTGAAAGACCTTTTAAACTTTTTCATTTCCCTTGCATTATTGGTCCTTTTACATTCATGAAGAAAACCTAATGAGGCAATCATGTTGCAATGATGACAGAATCTGTATGTAAATCAATAATCTAATTCAATTTAAGGAATGGCATCAGTCCATTACAAGAATTTTGGCAGCAAACATGAGTGGTTCTAGAATAAAAAATTCTTCAACAAAAAAAATACGTACGAGCTTTTACTTACAATTTTAGTTTAAATGGCTGGATGATATAATGAGACTATTTGAAAAAGTAAAAAGCTCAATAAAACATCACTATCTATATTCCAATAGATATGACCCAGTTAAGTAATCATGATTCTACTTGTTTGCTTAGCTCTTGTTTTTAAGTACTGCTTAATATTCCAGGTTGAAAACACTGAAAGTTATCAGATTAAAGCGAAACCCTAAGGTTTTAATTGCTCACCTCTTAAGCATGGAGAAACCTGCAGAACAGGTTTGCACACCCTTAGGAACACCTGGGAGAACCACAACAGCTTCTGAAACTATGTCTGACAATCACAGTATCTAGGGAATAAGTGTCAGGCTTGACAGACACTGCAAGTAACCTTTCTTCCACACAGAAAGTCTCTGAGGCTTCTGGCAACTTGTACTCTGGAAACTATCAAACCTGTTTGCATTTATATTCCAACCCCTCCCCACCATCCCCTGTGCCTTCTCCTTCCCCTCACCCTCTAGACATACACACATAAACAAACCCAGGAATAATGGAGAAGAGGCAAGAACAGAGTTCAGGGATGCTTAGGGATGCCAAATCCAAGTTGTATTTCAAATGCTTTGAAGTCCAACCTTCTAAGGGATGCCAAAACATATGTAATAAGACAGTATGCCCACAAGCTCTGTGTGCAGTAATAGTCTCAAGGCAAACGCTGACAGAACTAACAATCCTTTCCCCACAAATGAGGTAGCCGCAGAAGTGACACATCTCCAGCTGTTAACAAAAGAGAGGACTGTGGAAGCCCTTCTAAATGGGGCAAAAGAATTGAGAAAAATCCCTTTCGTGTATGGCATTTGGTGAAGGTAGAGCTCACTGACTTCTCAGTAGAGTCAGAACTCACATAATAATAGGCTTACCAATTGTTATGTGATAGTTATAAAAATGAGCAAATAAGGGCTTATCCACAACTAAAGGGGAAACCATAAAATAAAAATTTACCAGATACCAAATAGCCAGAAAATGTCACTTATTAACCAGAAGCTAATACAAAGATTCATGGAAAGCTGGGGCACCAGAGAAGTCCTGGTAAGAAGCCAAGCCTTCCTTCCCACCAGCTGGAGGGTGTTGGGACTTCTTTCAGGGTGCTCCTACCTATAACTCCTTGCTCAGGGAGATCTATTTTTTCATATATCAGGGGTAGCCGTGTAGTCTATATCCACAAAAACCAAACAAGGAGTCTGGTAGCACCTTAAAGACTAACAGATTTTTTTGGGCATAAGCTTTCGTCCAAATAAATCTGTTAGACTTTAAGGTGCAACCTGACTCCTTGTTATTTTTCATCTGTTTTTCCTGGCTATTAAATATCTTGCTTTTGCTCCCAGGCTCCTTTGGATGCTGAAAGAAGAAGGATCACTCTTTTCCCACTCCAAACCCAGAGACCCCATGACTGTCAGGAGTGATACTAATTTTGGCAGATTCAAAAAGCGGGAAAGTGACCTCCACTACTCTGCTCTTCCTCAGAATTTTGGCTGTTGTCAGGTGGGAGGGGGGTCCTTTTTTTCAAGTCCATGTTTCATATGGTTAGCACCTAGATATCCTGCTGCTCATAACCCTCCCATATGGCAGCTGAATAAAAATGAGATGACTCATCCATTTTACAAAGTTCTGAATAGTCCAGTAGTGAAACAGATTTAAGTCTCCTTAATTTCACTCTTGAAGAAATCTCTAAGCAGCAACAGAAGCCCTGGAAATGCTACTGCATAATCCAGAAAATAGCACTGCATCAGGTCACAATTGGAGTTTTTTTCATAACCATAATACTTTTTTAATGGGAGTCTAGATTCTTCAGAAATTGATGGAGTTGGCCCTTTGCATGATAGGGAGAGCTTTCCACTTGGCAGAGGAATTATTTAAGTCTACATACTTTAGAAATGTATTGTTTTAGTACTACCTCTTTTACTTAGTTTTAAACAACTCATGACCTAGTTACTTACATTTCAATCTTTTGCCTCCTATGTTATGTGGGATCAAATGGAGAAGGAAAAATAACAAATGGTGGTACTTCATGCTCTGCCTACAAATGAAGCTCCACCCCTTGAAATGTACTCACAGCATATAGCTGGGGAGATGCTCAAAATATGATCATGGGCTTGCCTCCCACGGGGTGTGGCTCAGATGTCCTATTGAACACCCCCCCAGTGGTGCCATCCATGGTTAAGATATATATCCCAGACTTTCTCCTCAGAGCATATTCTGTGGTATCTGAGTATCTGGTCATTATAATGCCTGCATCTGTAACTTTCACTACATGCATCTGAAGAAGTGAGGTTTTTTACCCATGAAAGCTTATGTCCAAATAAATCTGTTAGTCTTTAAGGCGCGATCAGACTTTGGTTGTTTTTGTGGCTATAGATAAATTTCTTGGTGTGTTTGAGGTGGTAACTGGATCTGTGAAGGTGGGTGTGCTGATCCATGGGTTTCTTGTATATAGCTGTCTGTGGCGTTCCATTATTGGAGCTGATTGTGTTGTCCAGGAAGTTGATCCTAGTGTGGGAGTGTTCTAGACATTGTTTAATGGATGGGTGGTGGTTGTTGAAGTTGTGGTGGAAACTTATGAGGGCATGTATGTCCTCTGTCCAGAGAATGAAAATATTATTGATGTATCTCAGGCATATGATTGGTTTAGTGGTGCATTTGTTTAGAAATTTTTCCTCAAGGTGGCTCATGGAGATATTGGCAATTTGGGGAGTCATCCTAATAATTACAGCTGTTTGCACAGTTTGGACAAAGTGCTTGTTGTTGAATGTAAAATTGTTATGGCTGAGGATGAAACGGATGAGTTTGGTCATGTCTGGGGTGGATATCTGAAGTATTGTCCATTGTCCTATAGATATTTGAGATAGGCAGCAATGCCATCATTGTGACAGATATTGGTGTACAGGGAGGTGATATCCAGGGTGGTAAGGATGGTGTTCTGAGGGAGATTGTTAATTTTATGGCATTTCTGGGGGAAGCTGGTTGTGTCCTGAAGGAAGCTGGCCCTTTGTGTGGTGAGTGGTTACATAGAGTAATACAGGGGTAGGCAACCTATGGCACGTGTGCCGAAAGCGGCACACGAGCTGATTTTCAGTGGCACTCAGGCCGCCCGGGTCCCAGCCACCAGTCTGGGGAGGGCTCTGCATTTTAATTTAATTTTAAATGAAGCTTCTTAAACATTTTAAAAGCCTTATTTTCTTTACATACAACAATAGTTTAGTTATATATTATAGACTTCTAGAAAGAGACCTAAAAACGTTAAAATGTATTACTGGCACGCGAAACCTTAAATTAGAGTGAATAAATGAAGACTTGGCACACCACTTCTGAAAGGTTGCCGACCCCTGGAGTAATATACACTATATATCTAGAAAGAGAGAGAGGTTATATAGAATAACTTAAATACGTGCAAATTCCATTTCATGTATTCACAAAATGTCAATGAATATTTAATAATTTGATCAAGGGAATTAACCACTGAGGATATGCCAATGTCAAGGTTGGTTGGTTGGTTTTTTAACACTTTGGGTTGAGAATAATTAAAGTCTCAAGTTAAGTAACCATACTGGAAGCACCTGAAATCAATAGCTCTTTCTGTAAAATGGGTATAATACTGCTTATCAACCTCACTGTGTTAACTTGTGGCTTAAGCACTTTGAGATCCTTGGGCTCTGTAGAAATATGAAGTTTTAATACGCTCTATACTTTAGCAGTTTAAGAAAACAGAAAAACGTTAGAACCACAGAAAAAAATATGCTACACAACGCTGTATTACACAGACCACAGCTTTGATCTCACAGACCCCTCATATTCTTCATAACTTGCTAAGTGAAAAATTCCTCAAAAATTTATCCCTCAAAATTTAAACCTTAACCAGAAAAAAAAACTCTTCCTTTTTAAACTGTCATCTTGATATCACCAGATTCCATATGCTCTCCTGCCATCATATTCTCCCTGCTGTTATGAACTTGTACCCACCCCAAGGGTATGTCTGTGCAGCAAGTAGATACCCACTGCTGGCCCATGCCAGCCAGCGAGGCTGTTTCATTGCTGTGTAGACTTCTGGGCTCTGGCTAGAGCCTGCAAGGTGAGAGGGTCCCAGAGCTCAAGCTCCTGCCCAAGTCTGGAAGTCTACACAGCGATGAAACAGCCCTGTAAGCCTGAGTTGGCTGGCATAGGCCAGCAGCGGGTTTGTCTTTGCCCTGCAGGCATATCCTCAGTGGTTAATTCCCTTGACCAAATTATTAAATATTCATTGACATTTTGTGAATACATGGAATGGAATTTGCACGTATTTAAGTTACTCTATATAACCTCTCTGTCTTTCTAGATATATAGTGTATATTACTCCAGGGGTCGGCAACCTTTCAGAAGTGGTGTGCCAAGTCTTCATTTATTCACTCTAATTTAAGGTTTCGCGTGCCAGTAATACATTTAACGTTTTTAGAAGGTCTCTTCTAGAAGTCTATAATATATAACTAAACTATTGTTATATGTAAAGAAAATAAGGTTTTAAAATGTTTAAGAAGCTTCATTTTAAAATTAAATTAAAATGCAGAGCCCTCCCCAGACTGGTGGCTGGGACCCGGGCGGCCTGAGTGCCACTGAAAATCAGCTCGTGTGCCGTCTTCGGCACACGTGCCATAGGTTGCCTACCCCTGTATTACTCTATGTAACCACTCACCACACAAAGGGCCAGCTTCCTTCAGGATACAACCAGCTTCCCCCAGAAATGCCATAAAATTAACAATCTCCCTCAGAACACCATCCTTACCACCCTGGATATCACCTCCCTGTACACCAATATCTGTCACAATGATGGCATTGCTGCCTATCTCAAATATCTATAGGACAGTGGACAATACTTCAGATATCCACCCCAGACATGACCAAACTCATCCGTTTCATCCTCAGCCATAACAATTTTACATTCAACAACAAGCACTTTGTCTAAACCGTGCGAACAGCTGTAGTTTAAAAACCTTTAAAAATATTTTGAGTTATTTTTATTTGCCTTCCAGGTTCTAAGCCTTTGATATACTTGGATCACCTTTTTTTTTCAGGCTTTTCTCTGCAGCCAAGAGCTAAGTTATGCTATCCTTTAAAAAAAAAAATAAAAAGAGTCTCATGTAATCACTTGACTCCGGAGCTGGAGCTTTAAGAAAAAAACACCAAATATCATGAGACTAGCCATAAAAATCATCAGACTTGGCTTCACTGCCTTTGTCCTAACCTTTTTTCAGGAGTTCTGGGCCTCCTCTAGTCCAGCTTAAGTCAAAAGGAGACAGAAAGGCTCCACACTTCCAATTAATTGGAGCGTGCAGATGTGAACTGGAAAAGGCTTGTGTTTAGGAGATGGAGGACCCACATCCCCAGGAACATCTATAGAATATTGCATATGAGGTTACTACATGTGACACACTCACCTGAACTTGGAAGGGGGATAATTGAGCGCATCCAACTTGGTAGCTCTCTGAGACTATGACCACTGAAGACCACCAGCTGTCACCCACCTTTCCTACTTCTAGGTTAGTTATGGGAAGGGCTGTTGTTCTCCCTAGTCAAGGGGGGAGAACTACATTTCCCATCCCTCTATGCAGTGGCAAAAAAAGGTTGAACAAAGCAAATGAACACGCAGTGCCTGCTGGGATTCGGTGTTCTCCCTCTGCATGGCTTCCGCGAACTACATTTCCCGTCTCTCTGTGGCGGGAGGGAGGGGAAAGAGGCGCAAAGCCGAGAGAATAGTGCGTAAAGCCCGCCGGGAGAAGTGACCCAGTAGGCCAAGAGAACTACATTTCCCGTCTCTCCCAGAGGGAAAGGCAAATATGTGAGCGCAAAGCCTACTGGGAATCGTAGTACCTACACCTCAGTACACTCATGTTATGGAACGGGAACCAGGGAAGAAATAACTACCAAGATGGCGACGAAAGATTCTGTCGGGAGGAGGCACGGGAACTCCGGCAGGTCACACTGCGCAGGGCGGTGGGGCACACGCGGAGTCGCTGGAGTGAGGGAGTGCTGAGTCGGTGCTGCTGCCGCCGCCGCCGCCTTCTCCCGTACGGCTTCGGAGCCGCAGAGGTTTGTGGGGCAGCCACAAAATGGAGGCGAACGGGAACGGCAGCGGGAGTAGCAGCGATTCGGCTCCCGACTGCTGGGACCAGGCGGACATCGAGCCGGGCAGCGGCGCCGACCCTGGGTCCGCGCCGCCGGCCGCAGAGGCCCAGGCCGAGCAGCAGGAGCTCCTCCTTGATGCGGCTTTCAGCCGCCAGCTCAACGTGAACGCCAAGCCCTTCGTGCCCAATGTCCACGCTGCCGAGTTCGTGCCGTCCTTCCTGAGAGGGGGGGCGGCGCCTGGCCTGCCGCCGCCCTCCCCCCCACCTGGCCTGCCGCCGCCCCCGCCCCACGGTAACCGCCGCCGGGGCCACGTTGCGGGGAAAGGGGGGGGAGGGGCGTGCACCGGATGGGGGAATGCAGACGTAGCCCCGGGGGCGAAGAGGAAATAAGGGAACACGGGGGGAGGGCCTGGTGGTGAGTAGGGCCCTGGCACATTCAGGTATGAGGGGCTGCGGCCCGGGGAATAGGGCTGGGGAAGGGGATATTGGGGATAGCGTTGGAGGAGGTGGAAGCCGAAGCCTTGAGGAAAAGATTGATGGCGAGGCGTGGGAGTAACATTGACAGGAGGGAAGGGGAACGCTGGGAGGCATCACTGGAAGTGGGATGTGAGGGTATTGCTAAGGGCCATACTGGGTATGAGGACAACATGTGGGCAGATGTAGGGAGAGACTGGGGGCTAATATTCGTGGGGCCTGTGGGAGGGAAATGGACTGTGAGGCTGCTGAGGGGAAATGTAGGAGCAAGGGATTGGAGTCTGCAAGGAGAATTTGGGTTTGAAATCGGGAGGGGAGCTGTGAAAATGAACTTTGTAGAGGGAGAAGAGGACATCAAGGAGGCTGGTGGTACGTGGGGAACTTGAGCATAACCTTGGTGTGTGTGGAGAGGAAGAGGGGCTGAGGATCACATTGCAAAATCTAGCTAGAAGAGCCTTAGGACAGCATAGAAATACTTATTGTGACTCAGGATACAGCCACAGAGATGGGGGGTGGAGTTATAGTGGAGCAGGGCAGAAGGGCACTTTGTGGCACAGTTTAGCTACTGGAGCAATGTGCTGAGCAGGTTTAGGAAGGCGACAAAGGGTACAATTTAGGAATCTGAACAAGGGTGCGCAGTAAAGATATCCTTATTGTCAAGAAGCAGAGATGGAGAATGGGGTAATTCAGTTTTAATTAGTACCATGTTTCACATACTATCTATATCCCAAACCCTCTCTACATAACTTTTTTTTTCTGCTTTTCATCCTTAAGGGTCAGAAAGTGCCTTAGATCAATATACTTTTGAGAGATGGGAGTGGGGGGTGGGGGGGAAACTGAGTGTAGAAAAGGGAGATAAGACACAGATCTGGGTGGTAGTAGACATGACATGGCTGGGAGATTGGCCCTGTAGCTTCCACCAACAATTTCAGAGAGATCATTTATGCCTTTATGAAGAGGATCACTTTAAGCATTTAATAATCTTTCCAGTGTGACACTTTTTATAAGGTTGTTGGGGCGGAGGGCTGTCTAGCTGGCAGGGCTCTAGATTAATATCTTAAATTTCTATATTGCCTTTCATTTCAAAGGATTTCAGCGTATTTTGCAAACAGCATATACATGGTGTTCACTTTTTACATAGGTGAAATTAAACAGCTACTTTATTAATACCTGTTTCAAATTGAAGGAGTCTCCTTCCAAATGTCAAAAACTTGGTTTCATTTTCTGGCAGTTTGTCATTCATAAATTCTTATTCATAGATTACAAGGTTACTCTTGTGATTTAGGATTTTGGAACTTGTTTGAATATGTCATTTAAAACCTCACTATTGATTTTTTTAAAAATCTTCCTTTATTCATATTAACACGATGTGAGAGAACCCTCTATTTCAAATATCAGAGTTGCAGTAATTCAGTCACCAATTTGTTATACAGTGTTTAATAAGCCATATCCAGCAAGAGATCATAAGTTATTAATTATTGCATACTGACTTAGTGTCTAAAGGAATATCATAGTCCCCTTAATATTTAATTTCCATATGATGATGATTGAAATCAGTAACCAAACTTTCACTTATTGGCTTGTAGAAAAGTGTTTAAAATATTCAATATTAAAAACTAATATTCTTCTCTTAAACAATTAAGTGTAAAGCTCTCTGGTCATTAAGTCTGACTTTGCATATTACATATCCTGATATTGTAAAATTCAGGATATGTATTATGTGGGCAGCTGACAATAGGCATGACCTTGTGCAATACCATTTAAAATATTATTTGGATAAGCTTTGGACAGACTGCTCCATTCCTGTTGAAAGAATTCATGCACTTTAATGTTCATGGGTAAATGTAAATTGTGAAGGTGCTGCCAATAGTTGAAGTGGTATCAGAATTTGTATTAAGAACCCTTGAAAAATATTTGAAGTTCACTCCAATATGAAACTTGGAATTAAAATTTTAAAATAATTTAAAAAATACTTTTACATCTTGTACATAATCCATCAGAATCTTTTAAATTTAAACATAATGAAAAAGTTTACTTTTAGATCCCCTCTGCTTCTGTAACTCGCATCATCTTCTCCTCAAGGGAGAACTATCAGACTTTTGTTCTGTACTGTGAACAAGGACTCCTGGTGGTGTTTGAAATATTGTTACCAATATTTGAATAATGGCATCTGCAGTAATTTATTTTTCCCCAGTTCTTTTATGAGGCTGGCAGTTCCTTGGTAGGAGTAGGCTAGATAATACTTTCCCTCATTTCCTTTACTGTATGTTGCCCCTTTTCTGCCTTCTCACCACTGTTGAGGCCTGGGGACTCAGCTTCCATATTTCCAGATAGACTAGCGGAGACTTAACTGAGAGCCAATCAATATGGCTTCCTTGGTGTGATCAACACTTAAAATTTAGATTGACCTAGCTATGTTGCTCAGGGGTGTGAAAAATTTACACCACTCAGGCCTGGGCTACAGTCATGGGCGGGTTCAAACTAAGACACACAACTTCCGCTACGCTATTCATGTAGCTGAAGTCGAAGTATCTTAGTTCGATTTACCTGACCGTCCTCATGGCAGCAAGTCAACTGTCGCCATTCGCCCTTGACTCCCCTTACTCCTCCTCCCGAGGTGGAATACGGGTGTCGATTCGTGGATCGATTTATCGCATCCAGACGAGACGCAATAAATCGATCCCCGATACATTGAATGCTACCCGCCGATCCGGCGGGTAGTGTAGACGTACCCTCAGTGCTGTAGTTAAGTTGACCTACCCACCCGTGTGGATATGGCTAGGTTGGGGAAGTGGATTGCCTACATTGATGGAAAAACTAATTCTGTCTACGTAGGAATTATTTGTACTATGGCGCTAAAGCGACAAAACTGCAACTGTGCAGCCATAGAGGCATAGTATAGACATGGCCTTAGTCTTTCGAAGTGGACAGTCTTCACTCCTTTCTTTCCAGCTGCTGAACACACTGCCTATGTAGCAATACCATCTTTGGCTGATTTGGAATTTCTTGCTCGTATAATAGTCATACCTTCTAGATGTTTCAAACGTTTAGACTGGTACATTACTAAATATTTACCTGGGTTTTCATAATATTAAGCCGTTGTCTATTAAAAGCACTTTTGTCTATCTTGGAGCAACCTTCTTCCACCATGAGGCTTCTGCAATTCCAAACAATATCTTCATTGCTATGACCCTTTGAGAGTGGTAGTACCTAGTCACGTTAAGTAGTTGATGACCAAGATATTGGTGGAACCAAGATGGTTCTTTTGTGTGGTTCTGTTTTCCCCATTAAGTTGCTGCTTCCTACTTACATGAACATCTGTGACTCTTCTGGCCAGGAAGTGGAGTTTGCCCTGGAAATCAGTCAGTATAGCTCATGATTAGCAAATAGTGCTAAATAGGTTGTTTGAGCAACACTGTCTGACTTTTCCCATTTCCTCAGGCACTTACGTGTTCTGCAGCAGTCAGCCCCTGCCAGCTCGTGGAACAACTTGATTCACATTTGTTATATGTATTATTATTTATTATTTGCATTTCAGTAAAATGTTAAAACCCTAGTGGTGGGCCAGGATCCCATTGTGCTGGGCACAGTGCAAACACAGAATAAAAAGATGAACCCTGCTGCACAGAGCTTACAATCTAAGTGTAGTGATCTGGAGGAGTATTAATGATTATTGTGCCAGGCTTCTTTTAAAGAGAAAGTGTTAGATGTCAATTAAAAAGAGTTAAGTGGCCTAAAATTCTAGGTTCTTATAACACTCCTTCATAAAACCACAACATATTCAATCTCTTCAGGAGGGGAGTCTGACTCAAAAGGATGGTGCAGGTCAGGAACAAGGTACATTAGTAGAACTGAAATGAGAAAATTGCACTAGTATTGGTTTCTTTCATAAATACTAAATTTACTTCTTATTTTTAAAATGTATTTAATAGACTAGAATGGTAGTTTTTGATTAAATAGCCATTTGAGTGTTTAATCATCTTTTACCGAAGATATGTAGGAAAGCCAATTCTAAAAAGTTTCTTTTGTTTTTTTAAATCCAGGAAAAACTCTGGTTTTAGTTTCAGAGTGGTATCCGTGTTAGTCTGTATCAGCAAGAACAATGAGGGGTACTTGTGGCACCTCTGGTTTTAGTGCCATACTTGCACTGTTATGCTGTTATTTTATACATGGTTTTCTGCTGTTTGCACCTGAGTCCACTGAGGAGAGTGTCTCCCTATAATTTTTATTTCCTCGCTTTCCTTTGTTACTTTTAATGTGACTAGAATTTTTGTTCAGCTTAATTTGGCTGTCATAAATACAATTACATGCCTGACTTTGGAAGCAAAATCACCTTCAGATTATACATAAAATGGCATTTTACTTGGTTTCTTTGGCCAAACTGTCATTTTTCTCCTTTAAGAATTTTTCCAAATGCAGTATCTAGCTTTAAGAAGTCTTGGTTTTGTCAAGTTCAACTAATAGTTTCACTAAGGTACAAGAAGGTTGACTTACCTAAAGTCATACTTCATGAGGCTTCACCTGGAATTTTAACTGAGAACCTTTCTCCGTTTTCATCTATAATTGAATGCCATCCTACACTATCTTCCACTAAGTGTTTAAGTATATTATAGACAAGATATGCTTTTGAGATAACTCATTTTATGCAGCCATCTCTAAAGTATTAAGCCAAACTAAATTAATTTGAGCTGAAAGTACATCTTAAAACTACAGTTGATCATGTGTGGGCCTCAGAACAGTTCTGTCCACAGTAATCACTATTTCTACAGCATGTATTTAATTCTCATCATGCTTTATTGCTTTTCCTAAATACGTATAAAAGAGATGTTCTGGGCTCATGCGTTGTTCCTTACTTTTGTATCTATTTGAGATGTTTATGCTTTAAGGAGTGAGGAAGCAGTTAAAGAAAATGCTTTTTCTAGGGCAGTGGTTTTCAACCTGGGTCCGCAAACTATGTCTAAGATATCCAAAGGGGTACATTTGAAATTTTTTAGGGGTCCGCGAACTAAAAAAGGTTGAAAACCACTGATCTAGGATGAGTTCCTTAAGGTTACAACTCTTGTTTGGCAATCTTATCAGACAAATGGGTATGGAAACAAAAGATGTGTATTTTGAAACTAAAGAACAGAAGTGAGTTAAGACTCTTGTTTTCAGTAATTTTTATTATAGTACTCTATAAAACTTAGTCAGTGTAGTCATGTTTTTTATTGTGCGTATTGTATTTTATGACTCACTTTAAAATGGCTTTTAAAGATTGCTGTGGTTGTGGTATGTAGAATTTAGAAGAATTTTACATACAAAGGTGATGAGAACAAAAACTGGAGGGTGAAAGTTGTAGAGCAAGTCAAAATGTTGAGTTACTTTTAATGGCACTAACATTTCTTTCAATGTCTTTTGTTTGCTTCTAGCAAATTTCTTAATGTGTTTAGCAAGGACTCAACAAATAGGTTAAACAGAACTGTTTTGCAGACAACAGCTGAAAACTTTCAAAGGTCTAACACCCTTTAGGTGGCTTTGTTCTCTACATACCCAATGGCAATGTGGGAAAATGACCAAGAACAGGTCAGATTTTCTCCCATCAGTTATATGCTTTGTGCAAAGGCTGCACAGAGACCATAAAAGGAGGGTGTGGGGGGATAAGAAATGAGTATGACTCGGGCAAATAGAGAGGAGACAGACAAAAGTGTGGTAGTTGTACCAGTTGTCTAGTGACAACAACTTTAGGACCAAAATCCATGTCTTGCTCCCTGGGGCAGAAGGAAATAGGAGTACTGTGGAATTGGTCTCATTTATTGGATGAAGTGAAAAATTCATTGATCCCTTCCCCCATCTATTGAAGAGGAAGTTTGGGGCTATTTATTGAACCACATCAAGCCCTTCTGAGCTAAAGGAAGGGTTACTATCATGCAGGGCATTTAAAGTGGCAAATGGAAATAAAATGAAGGGAAAGAATAGGAATTCCAGAACCACCTCATAAAAGAAAGGAGAAGTTCAAAAGAGGTGGAATATAGTCAAGAACAAAATTGACTTTGTAACTAAAATAATTAGAAGATTAACAGTCACTGAGCAGTTTTCAGCTAGATTTATTTCTTGTATCCCAGTTCAGCTGACTCTGCTAGCAGTTGTATTCCTACATTTTAGCCACTCTTTCTCTTCTTTTTCATTTTTCTTCCCAGTCTCCACAAGCTGTCTCTTCTGGACAAAGATATTTAACTTCCTTTTAATTTAAATATCAATCCAAAGCAGCTTTCTGCTGTTTCTATAGAGCAGTAAACTGTACAGTGAAACTTACCTTGCTAGTACTTTAAACTGCTAATGCTGTCAACTTGCTGACTTACGCTTATCGTTCTAACAAAAACAAAATAAGTTGGTACTTCAGAAAGTGGAGCGCAACTTGTTTTTAGAGCCCTACCTGTCTTCTCCATTCAGTATTCCAAGGTCTTGGGGCTATTGTACAACAGAAATATATAGAAGCACAAAATACAATATAAATAATAAGCAACAGATCTGTGTCAGCTATGGTAGAATAATGTGGATTATATAGGCCATAAAGTGCATTCTCAAAGGTATTTGGGACACTAAAATAGCACTTCAAAAGGATGCATGATCCATTAGGATGCATGATCCATTTTGTTGTAATGCAGTTTTATACAGGCTCAATCTTTGCCAGAGTCAGAGCTCACTCTAGAAACTGAGCTCTTACCTAATGCAAACAGTATACTGCAATACGCTATATCTTTTCTGATTTGCACCCTTAACGATCCTGTGTCTGTTGTTGGAATGATCAAGTGGTGATAAAGCTGAACAATGTTCCAGATCTCTAACATCTAGGAAGACTGTACGGTTTGTTTAGCTATTGCTGCCACGTTCCACAGTCACTGTATTACCAATATGTTTAATGCCTGCTGTAATGTGCTTTGAGAATGGGTGGAATGTGAAAGATGATACATAATACCAAATTCTGTTATGTTAAACTATGTGTAACTGCAGAATTCTGCAGTGTTTTATGTGATCTTCTGTAACACTTGGTGTGAATTAAGATTGACTTTCTGATAAAATTGGATTTCCTGGTAAGCTGATGACACCTTGATTGTAAAGACTTTTACCAGAACCACTTCCACAAATAATGAAGAGCTAGATTTTCAAGCAGAATTTAAAAGTGTGGATAAAAATTTCATGTTGTTTACTTAAGTATGCTGTGTATGATGGTAGATGCTACACATGATCTACTAAAGACTGCTTTAGTAAACTGTTGTAAAAAGTGTAAACCCTTAATATGTTGTCTAGACACTTCATGTGGCTTGTGGAAAACTTAAGGAAGTCTGAGAAACTTTAGGTATTTGCTAGAGTATTGTCAGGGAAAACAGAAGAGCACAAGATACAGGAAATATCATTTAGAACGTTCCCCATTACCTTTGCTTCACTTAACCTTCAGAAGTGCTGTGTTGTTGTGACCTTCTCTCCAGCTGATGAAGTCTGAACTTGGTTACCTCAGCTGAATTAATCTGCCATGAACATATCTCCAAGTGGGTCAGTAGAGGCTTTCAACTTTTTTCCAACCCTAATCCCACATTGAGCCATCCAGACAGTCTGTCTCAGCTGGGCCTAGGAATTGTTTAGAGCTCATCAGAGGAGATGCCATTTTCCAGGGTGTTTTTGTAAAGCGTAACATTGACTTAGAAATGAGATGCCCTCTATTCCATTATGAATTCCTTGAGTTACTTAGTTACCTTTTTAGGTGTCTGTCTTAAAGGATTTTTTATCTTCAGTAGACCTCTTCATTTTTACACAGAGCACATAGTGAAAGTCTGTCAAAAAGTCGGTCAAATTTGTCTCCTCAATCAGATATTGCTTTCCTATATGTTTGGCACCAACCTCCTAGTACCATAATCTTCCAGGGTAGCTAGAATGTTCATGTCTTTAAAAAAAAGAGTTGTTTTCAGAAAGGTGTTTACATCACAAAGTCAATATGCACAACCCCAATACTTTTTCCTTTCTAGGGTAGGTCATTTTTAGCTTCCTTTATTTCTAATTATATCTTCTACCATATTAAATTTTTCTGGTGTTCACTTTTTTTTATGCATTTGCAAATGTTTGTGTTAACCCTTTCCTGCTCTAGTGGAGCTATATACGTTAAAATCGTTGAGTTTTTTATTTCAAGACAGTTCCTCCAGTTTGTCTTCATCTCCTTAGTACTGAGGTGCCCAGAACCATTTGTCTAGCTCAGGGGTTGGCAACCTTTCAGAAGTGGTGTGCCAAAGTGGTGTACTTTATTCACTCTAGTTTAGGGTTTCACTTGCCAGGAATACATTTTAACGTTTTTAGAAGGTCTCTTTCTATGTCTATAATATATAACTAAACTATTGTTGTATGTAAAGTAAATAAGGCTTTTAAAATGTTTAAGAAGCTTAATTTAAAATTAAATTAAAAGGCAGATCCCCCCAGACTAGTGGCCAGGACCCAGGCAGTGTGAGTGCCACTGAAAATCAGCTTGCATGCTGCCTTCAGCATGCATGCCATAGGTTGCCTACCCCGGTCTAGCTGCAGTCATACTAGAATGTATATATCCACCGCCTAGCTCTGTGAAATACTTCTGTGGATGCAACTCAAGGTGACACTAGCTCTTTTGCTGTTGCCATAGTATATGGTACTTTCATATCTAATTTGACTGATACTTCTGTGGCAAGGCATGCCCTTCGCTGCCTCAGGGCTTGTCTACATCAGAAAGTTGCAGCGCTGGTGAGGGAGTTACAGCGCTGCAACTTTGAAGGTGTACACATCTGCAGGGCACCACCAGCGCTGCAACTCCCTGTTTGCAGCGCTGGCCGTACTCCCGTTTTGTCTCGGGTGTAGAGGATCCAGCGCTGGTGATCCAGCGCTGGTAATCCAATGTAGACACTTACCAGCGCTTTTCTTGACCTCCGTGGAAGGAGGAAGCCTCTGGTAATCAAGCTGGTCTCCTTTCCCGGTTTGCTCTCTCGTTCCCGGAACCCCGAGCAAGCAGGTCTCCTTCCCTGCGGTTTGCTGGGTGGCTCCGGGAATGCGAGAGCAAACCGCAGCGAAGCTGGTCTCCTTTCCCGGTTTGCTCTCTCGTTCCCGGAACCCCGAGCAAGCAGGTCTCCTTCCCTGCGGTTTGCTGGGTGGCTCCGGGAACGCGAGAGCAAACCGCGGCGAAGCTGGTCTCCTTTCCCGGTTTGCTCTCGCGTTCCCGGAACCTCCCTTGAAGCCGCCCAACAGCGCTGCAGTGTGGCCACATCTAACACCACTTGCAGCGCTGGTTGCTGTAAGTGTGACCACTCTGCAGCGCTGGCCCTATACAGCTGTACTAATACAGCTGTAACAACCAGTGCTGCAAAATTTTAGATGTAGACATGGCCTCAGCCTTTCTCCCTCAGACAGTGGGGGCCTGGAGTGAATCAGTCTTACTCCAGAGCTTTTTAATTCTTCGCTCTGATTTATTTTTTCAATATTTACAAGGTGAGCCTCAGGGTAGACACAGGTAGCTCTCTTAAGCAAAACAAAAAAACAAACTCACAACACACAAAAGGAGATACTTTACCCTACCCACTTTCCGGGGTTTTGCCTTATTATGCTGATTTCTGGTTGCCAGCCCTTCCCCAAACAGCAGTTAACTAGGCTATTTCTCCTACAGGGAGTAGAGCAGCCTTCCTCCCAAGAGAAGCCTTTTCTCCCTTGTGCCACTAACCCTGCTGTAGTTTTTCTCATCCCTCCTCACTCTATCTCAAGGGAAGAGGGGCCTTTAAAGGTCACCGTTAGCCTTTAATTGATTCAGGTTTCTGAGAGGAAAGAGCTTTAGTCATTTTAAGGCTGATATTACTTGCCTTCTACCTACTCTCTTACAGCTGTCAGATCTGACTTTGTCATACTACCTTAACAGAAGTTCATAATAGCAGCAGTGCTGCTCCTACTAGTCAATCTGTTACACTAATAAAATAATACCAACAGGATCTTATAAGAGGGATGAGGCAAAATGCCAGGTTTATTGCAAATATATAGAGAGAGCAAGAAATCAGGATATGCAATTCAATATAATTTCACTACCATTCCTTATTCATTCACACACTCATTCATACAAGTTCTGCTGTTGTTATAGTTACCAGCCTAGAGGTTGCTCATGGCAGAGTACTGACCAGGTAGCTTGCACACAAGGGTGGAGCCGAGTCTTTGTCAGAAGTGCATCTGATGCTCCTGGAAGGTGGTTGCAGAGCCAGATTCAAAGTTTTCAGTCTTTAGAGTCTGTTCTTAAAGGATTTTGTCCTTATACAAGTCTATGGGAATTGCTTCATCCTGCTAATGTTTGTTTGAGGTGATTATCAATCAGCAGGTGGCACATCCCTGATGATTGAGTGTTATCTTGTTCTTTGGAATCAGGGGGGGGTGGTGGGGGGGGGAGGCGGCACTTGGGTGGATTCCAGCCTGGTCTGTGCATTCTTTGGCCAATTGAGAGTGAAATTGTAATTCTTAGGCTGGCACTTCCCTGATTCATTCTTTATCTAAATCAGTTTATCCTCTATCTAAATCAAGCATCCATTCACATACATCCTCTGTTTTAACATGCATTTATCATTTATTACTTTACTATTTCTTAACTTTTAGCAACCCTGAGGATGTTTCAAATCTACTTAAACTTTAACATACATAGCAAAGAAGTTAAAAGCTACTAAACTGTGTTCTGTTTGGAAGAACAATTACAGTTGTTTTTGAGAACAGACTTTCTGTCTTAGGATGTGCTAACGTAATTAGCAGTTTGGCCTTGCATGTTTCTCACAGAGAGGGAGAGACACAGAAATGGAAAAATCAAGAGGCCTAAGCTGTGGGGAATTCAACTGAATTCAGTTTTACACCTTGTCTCTCTTCACCTCAGACTTGTTATACACATACACTTTATGGTTTTAATACAGAAATTCCCTGATATGGTCCAACAAACCCGCATTCCCTACTTCTTTGTGTGATACTTCCCATTTCCAGTATCTCAATTCTCTGTGGAGGAGTTGCTTTCTTGTTGTCCTCAAACCCATCGTGCCTATGGATTTAGAAACGGTAGTGCAGAGCTTCAGCAAGCTTGCTTTTGATCCAGTACTATGATGAGAGAAGCGGAACGGCAAATAGCTTTTCCTATCCTGCAAAAAGTTTTGAGATTTCAAACATGTTCCTGTTCTGCATAATGATGAAAGGAGATACTTTTTTTGAATTTTTTGCAGGAAAAAATTAGACACCCACCCCAGAATAACACACAGCCTGGTGGCTAGGGTGCTCGTTTGTGATGTGACCAAGAAGAGACTTTGAATCTGGGTCTTCCACATCCCAAGTTAGTGCCCTGACCATTGGGATATTGGCTATTCCGGGGTATCGCTCTAACAGTTTTAATTTAGATGAATTGGTGTTTTTCTATGAAAAATGTTCTGTCAGATTCCCAACCTGCTCAAACGATATGTGCTGCTGTGCATATGGTTTATAGGAGAGGAAAAACAAACAAACCTCTTTGATCTACTTATCATAGTGTTTCTGTTTCAAGGCAAATGAAAGTACAATAAACATTGGATAGATTTTTTTCATTTGCAGGCAAGAGACCATGTGGAAAACTTCAGTTCTAAAGGTGAATGTCTTGAAAAATCACAAGTATGTGTAAATGAGTTTGTAATGGAAATGATTTTTCAGCTTTGACTGCAGAGAATGCATTAAGTTGCTAGCTGAAATTTCGGAAGTGATGTAATCTAGAAAAAGGAGTTTGGAGTTAGACTTAGATTCTAGTTCCAGCTATTCTACTTGGTGTTCAGTGTTAGGTGAATAAGGCAGTTTTTGTTTCTTGGATTCCCATCTGTAAAATAAGGGTCTTAACCACTTTTATAAAGAATATTAAGGTCCTCAATTTGGATGAATTGTACTATAAGTAAGGCTGTGAGTTTCATGGATTCTGTGACTTTCCAGGACTTCTGCAGTGCCTGGTGCGACTGGCATGGGGGCCGCCTGAGCAGCATGGGCAGCCCCTGGGCCAGCTGCAATTGCGGGCCACCGTACCTCTCCCACCCCAGCACCAGCAGGAGTTTAGGTGTGGGAGGAGGCTCAGGCTAAGACAGGGAGTTGGGATGTGGGAGGGGGTGAGGCTCTGGTTGGTGCTTACTTTGGGGTGGGGAGGGCTCCCTGAAAGTGGCAACATGTTCCTAGGTGGAGGTGCAGCCAGGTGGCTCTGCATGCTGCATCCGCGTTCAGGCACCACACCCGCAGCTTCCATTGGCTGTGGTTCCTGGCCAATGGGAGCTGCAGAGCAAGCTCTTGGGCTGGGGTCAATATGCGGAACCCCCCTGGCCATATGTCCACCTAGGGGCCACAGGGACATGCCGGCCGCTTCTGGGAGCCGTGCGGAGCCAGGTAGGGAGCCTGCCAGCCCCATTAGGCCACCTCAGCACCAGCATGACCCAAGTCCCCTCCTGCACCCTTCCTGCAAGCCTTGTAGACTAGTATTCTGCCATTTTCTCCAACATTGCTCTAGTCTATGACAGCCTGCAATGAACACGTGCCACAGACCTAAAGCAAAGTAGCTGAGGGTCCAGTTTCTCTTCATTGCTCTCTGTGATGCTTTGAGACATTTTTTCAATGTTCAGGTCTTTTGTGAATATAGTTCAAATAGCTTAAGTAGTATAGGAGTCTGGGCTGTATGCTAAGTGTGGAGGAAGCAGAGCTAACAACACAGCCAAGTAAAGGATATGGGATTGGTAAGGAACTAGTCAAAGGTAAAGCAACAATGTGGATGGAGATGCTGTTTTTGACATACTATAGTTGCTCATGTCATTTCAGAGACCCTTGAGGTCTGGTTTACCCTAGAAAAATTAAGCTGATTAAATACCCCAGAACACTTTGTACTCATATGTAGAAATGTTCCAAAGAGTCAAATGGTCTAATAGCTAGTTGGAATGGATTATCTGAGCAGGTTTAATTAGTTACAACTCAGCGTGACCCAATTTAATGGTAGCATTACTGCAGACCAATTTGAATAGTACAAGGAATGTTAGGTTGAATTTGACTCCAGGTCACTAATGGCCCTGTGAAATCTTCTAGAATGTATTTCTTCTTGGAACTGTACTGAGGTTTATAGGATAGTGTATTGTAACTAAAATGGCTTAAGATGCCAAAGTGAATATTAAGGAAAATATCTTAAATCAGTTCAACATGTGTGGATGCAATAAATCATTATGCTTAATCTGGTCCAGTTATAAATGGTTCAGTCCTTCAATTTGGAAAAAAACATTAGAGAGAAACTTTGATATTAGGGAGGATCTTAAAATTTATTAGCCTTTAAAAATGAAGTTACCAGTCACTTGTTTTTATTTCTTACCATGTTTGGTACTTATGGCAGATCTTTGCTTAAACAAGGGCTCATTTGTTTCCTACTCTGTTTTAATTTCCTATTTGATTGTGCAGTGAAGCTATTAGACATCCAGATACTGTGCTGATGGTCACTATAGAAATTCTACAAGATGAATAACTTTTCTATACAATAGAAAGATCTCACAAACAAAAGAGTACTTCATTCCAGATAGTGAAGTTATATTTCAGTGTATTAAACTCTTAACAAAACCCAAATACCTCAAATAGCTAGAATATGCAAAAAGAATTGTGAAGTAAAATGCACATGTACAACAATTGCTTCCCCTAAATTTGCTTTGGAGTCTCTTAAATACAGGGGGGACAGGAGGACTTCCCCCTCCAACTATTATAAGTAACAGTTGTTAAAATACAATATATCAGCTTTAGTAGAATTCTTTCATACTAGAAGGTTGTATTTAGTGTCCTCTTGTAGGGAGGAGGGAGTACTTTTATTAGATATGGTTTTATTTGTTGCTGTGATAAATTTGATAGAACTCTGGTCCTTATGGGATTATCTTGAAATTAATAACATCTGATTCTTGTTTTAAAAGTAACATTTTTTTGTTTAAGGAGCATCTGCAGAGTCTTCTCAAGAGACGCAAACAGCATCTTGTGAAGGTACTGGGTTTTCATGTTTGAAAATCTTTTGTAGTGCCAATAAATGGGATTAAGAAAAATAGATATTTTTAGAAATTGCAGAAAACATCTTTAATAAAGTGTTCATGGTGGTATTCCAAAGTTGTTTGTTTAATATTGCTGGCTTCACATTAAGCAAATGTACATAATGCCTCAATTTTTTGTTTAGGTTCAAATGTTGCTGTTAGTATGGAAGTCTCAGAACCTGTTGGTAAGACATGGCCATTAACAGTTTCTAATATCATTTGGGTTGATTTAATGTTAGCTAAAATGAAGGCTGCCTTAATTGGGCCTTTGCAGTTTAATTGGTACAAAACTCTCAGTATCACTGCTGTGTGCCTGAATCAGAAAAGAGACTTAATGGAATACTTAAGTACCACTACAGTAAATTTTGTGATGGCAGATGTAATGGGATTATTTGAACACTGAAGAAGAATATTCTGTATATTCTACACTTCCTTTCTTCAATTCATTTGTGTTTCAAATTATAAAATAGTCTCAATATTTCATGCCATGGCATACTACCTATTGAATAAGCGAAACAAGTCATGACATGTTGAATGTAAAGATGCCATATTTTTCCTGATTTTGTATGCAACTTTCCCTTTTCCTGCTAAAATTGTGGTAGTCTTCAGTGCAGTTTTCAGTACAAATATTAGTCTGTAGACGACCATTATGTCTGTGTTTGGGTTTTCTTTTTCCCCATAAAAATGCTGCTTTGTTAAAATAGAAGTGTCTTAAATCCCTGGGGCATGGTCTACACTACGCGTTTATACCGAATTTAGCAGCATTAAACCAGTTTTAACCCTGCACCCGTCCATACAACGAAGCCCTTTATATCGATATAAAGGGCTCTTAAAACCAATTTATGTACTCCTCCCCAACGAGGGGAGTAGTGCAGAAAACGGTATTGCCATGTCGGATTAGGGTTAGTGTGGCCGCAATTCGACGGTATTGGCCTCTGGGCGGTATCCCACAGTGCCCCATTGTGACCGCTCTGGAAAGCAATCTGAACTCGGATGCACTGGCCAGGTAGACAGGAAAAGCCCTGCGAACTTTTGAATTTCATTTCTTGCTTGCCCAGCATGGAGCGCTGATCAGCACGGGTGGCCATGCAGTCCCAAATCCAAAAAGAGCTTCAGCATGGACCGTACTGGAGATACTGGATCTGATCACTGTATGGGGAGACAAATCTGTTCTATCGGAGCTCCATTCCAGCAGACGAAATGCCAAAGCATTTCAAAAAATCTTCAGGCTATGATAGACAGAGACCACAGCAGGGACTCAACACAGCGCTGTGTGACAACCATAACAGAAAGCCAAAGAGTCAAATGGACGCGGAGGGAGGGGGAGACAGAGGACTCCAGCTGTCCCCGCAGTCTCCGAAAAGCATTTGCATTCTTGGCTGAGCTCCCAATGCCTGAAGGGTCAAAAACATTGTCACCAGTGGTTCAGGGAATATGTCGTCAATTTACCCCCTCTCCCCCACCCCTCAAAGAAAAGGGAAAAAATTGTTTCTCATCTCTTTTCAGTGTCACCGTATGTCTACTGGATGCTGCTGGTAGACGGGGTGCTGCAGCGCTAAACAGCAGCATCCTCTCCCCTTCCCCTCCCTCGTGGCAGACGGTACAGTACAAAATGATAGCCACCCTCGTTGTCATCCTGTGAGTGCTCCTGGCTGGCCTCGGTGAGGTCGGCCGGGGGCGCCTGGGCAAAAAAGGGAATGACTCCCAGTCATTCCCTTTTTTAAGCTTTTTGTCCTGGAGATTCAGTCCTGGCAGATGGTGCAATAGGGCTGTAACCGTCCTCATCATAGCAGCTGGAGACTGAGCTCCTTCTCCCCCCCCCCCCTCATGTCTAATGGAGATTCTGGACTATCATAGCAGCTGGAGGCTGCCTCCCCCTCATTTTATCTCACTAAAAAGTCAGTGTTTCTTATTCCTGCATTCTTTATTACTTCATCACACAAATGGGGGACACTGCCACGGTAGCCCAGGAGGGTTGGGGGAGGAGGGAAGCAACGGGTGGGGTTGTTGCAGGGACACCCCCTAGAATGGCATGCAGCTCATCATTTCTGCGTGATATCTGGGGCTCTGACCTGGAGCGGCTGTGCTCTCTGGTTCTCTAGTAGACTTGCCCCATATTCTAGGCAGGACTGACTCTATTTGTAGACAGAACATAAAGAAGGAAATGACCTGGGAAGTCATTCCCATTTTTGTCCATGCGCCCCCGGCTGACCTCAGCGAGGTCAGCCAGGAGCACCCATGACAACAGCAGACAGTACAATATGACTGGTAACCATCATTGCCAATTTCCAAAGCAGCAGACGGTGCAATCTGTCTCTGCTACCATGCAAAGACAAATGAATGCTGCTGTGTAGCATTGCAGTACTGCATCTGTCAGCAGCATCCAATACACATACGGTGACAGTGAAAAAAGGCAAAACGGGCTCCATGGTTACCATGCTATGGCTTCTGCTGGGGCAATCCAGAGAAAAAGGGCGCGAAATGATTGTCTGCCATTGCTTTCACGGAGGAAGGATTGAGTGACGACATTTACCCAGAATCACTGGTGACACTGTTTTTGCTCCATCATGCATTGTGATCTCAACCCAGAATTCCAATGGGTGGGGGAGACTGCGGGAATTTTGGGATAGCTATGGGATAGCTACCCACAATGCAACGCTCTGGAAATCGATGCTAGCCTCGATACATGGATGCACACCACCAAATTAATGTGCTTAGTGTGACCACGTGCACTCGACTTTATACAATCTGTTTTTAAAAAACCGGTTTCTGTAAAAATCGGAATAATCCCGTAGTGTAGACATACCCTGAGAATCATAATTTTCTGATGTCAGCAGCCAAGCTTGCTTGAAAGTTTAGTGGTAATATCCTTTTCAAACAAAGCACAGAGTACATGCTTTGCATACCAGGACATCCACAAACTGAATATCTGAAAAGCAGAGAAGTTGCATCTTGATTTAAAAATAAAAATAAAAAATCAGTTCATTATTGCTGGAGTAAAAATATTGACTAGCCTTTCTGAGTTACATTTTTAATTTATATGAATGTACTTCGTTTCACTCTAGTAGAAAATGGAGAGACAGAAATGTCCCCTGAAGAATCATGGGATCACAAAGAAGAAACATGTGAAGCAGAGCTAGGAGGTGGCCCATCAGGAGATGCAGGGCATACTGAGGAGAGTGCCCAGGAAATGATGGAGGAAGAGGAGGAAATACCAAAACCTAAATCTGTAGTAGCACCACCAGGTGCTCCTAAAAAAGAACATGTGAATGTAGTATTCATTGGGCATGTAGGTAAGTTACAGATAAACAACTGTAGAGCAAGGGATAGAGATATTTGATAATGTGAATAGTAAGTTCTTGTATAACTCTATCCTTTAATGAATCCAAATTGTGACTTTCACTTTTCCTTTCTAGGTTAACAGGTTACTAGAATTGGCAGAATAATTTTTAGATTGACAGATATTAGTAATATTTCTTTGGAATCTAATAAACTAGGTTATGTACAATTTTGGCTGAAGATTTGAATCCTTGGGGCAGAGAGGCTTTACTTGTCTAGAATAATTAGGTTGCATGAATAACCCCATCATAGATGAACGATCATTGATAGCTCTTCCAGTATCATATTCTGATACTTCTTAATATAAAAGTTAATATCTGTGAAATACCATTTTCTTTCTTTTACAAAAATGCTGTTGCTGTTCAATTTTATGACATTCTTTAGAATGATCAGGGCTGGCCTCTCGCCCACTGCATAGCTGGTGCTGTGCTGTAGGTTAGGTGAAGGCTATCCAAAAATCTCTCCTGCAAAAAACCAAACAATCCTTTTCAGAAAATGTTTTCTTTTAATCCATTTCTGGTAAAACCATACCTGAAATATTGGTGCTACACAACCAAAATGTTAACAAATTCAAGAATTCGGAGAGAAGCAACAAAAATGGAGGAGTTGACTAGAAATTGAGAAACACTTATATGCCACTGTCCCACTTTAAGTGTTTTTAGATAATCAAAAAAAGTGAAGGATGGAAAATAATAATTATTAAGAGTGATAGGGGAAAATACAGACTGAATATATTTTACTGACAATTAAATCTTAAATTGGGGAATAATCTGCCAAGAGAAGTGGTAGAAGCTCCATTGGGACATTTTAAAACTAAACAGGACAAACTACTAAAAATGTGTCCTACAAAACAATGCTATATTGTCATGAAATGGGTTCAAAAGACCTAACTTTCTCTCTCTCTTTTTTTTTAATACTTAAAACTAAATGACTTTGTAAAGTATCTTTCTTTTGTATGTTTGTTAGATGCTGGTAAATCAACCATTGGAGGACAAATAATGTACGTAATTTTTAAAAAATAAGATTTCTTTGAATTGTTAGAATCTTTTAATATTGTGATTTATAACATGTGGGAAGTAAGTAGTGTAATAGATGGTTTTAGTAAGCATAGACTGTTTGTTTTTTTTTAATGAAATACCACTCCAGGTCTATTAATTTAGTAAGTCATTGTCTTTTGATTTGTTAGCTTCAGTGTTAGTCTTATTGCTCAGGAGTGTCATTTGCTTAACGAAAGTATAACTGTACAAAGGCATATTTTACTAAATAACAAATAAGTTTATTTAGAATATTAGATTCCATTTTTTCTGAGAGTTGTTCTTTAGAACTGATAATCAGATTGATTCAGCTCTTGTTAAATTTTGTCCCATGTGAGATTTTAAAAACTTTTAATTTGAATATGATCAGCCTCTGACATTAGCATTATCATTCATATATTGAAATCCAGATATTGATTTTAAATCATACCAGATTATAAATTGTCAATTTTCTTTATATACCTTAAACATGTACCGAACAAATCTGGAATAACTTTCTCATAGAAGAAGTTTCTTCATAAGGCCAGCCTTTTAGAAGTCGGCTTTTACTATGCAGCATGGTTTCACTCTCTTAAGCCATACGAGTATATTTTAATATCTGTCACTGGAAGCACTCATTATCCACTTAGGTGTTAATTTTTAAAAATTCTGTGAAGATGCTTTGTATCAATTAGTTCCATAAGTTAGTTCTGCAGTTCTTTTTATTTTTTATGCCTTTTTAAATTTTGTTGAATATCCCTTTTTTATTAGAAAAAGTAAATGTCTGTTGTACCTTCTCTCAGCCATTAATTATTCTGAATTCTGCTACAATTTCCCCACTTCCTAGTTTCCTTTCTAAATTAAACAGACCCACTCCTACCATTACAAGATCAGATTGACGCTTTAAGGAAAAGCAACATACCTGATATGTTAGTATTATACAAAGAGTATCTAATATATATCTCTAGGCTTTTAATATGCAAAAGATCTGTGGAAAAATGGCAATTTTCCTTTCCTTGCCAATTTAAGAAGGCACTGGTCAAAAGTATCCATCTTCAGACTTCACCCAACTGTTAGCATTTTTCTTTTATATAAACTTATATGCCAAGGTTTCTGATTTGTATTACCATTTTGTAGTTCTGTGGGCAGTGACTCAGTCGCTTATGATCTGGTTTGGTTTAGAATATAATGCTTTTAGTTGCTGATACCTCTTTTCTTTTCCTTTTCTCCGTTTATATTTTGTGTCTTCTACATGGTTTTATTGTTGTCTCTAATATTTATTTGTTTTAAGATTAACAAATAAATTGGAAGTTTTGACTAATCCAATCTTCTGTAACTGTTCTGTTCTAACTATGGATGTCTCTATGTATGCATATATTTTCCTTTAAACACTTGTTTTAAAATAATCCAGAAAAGTAGTACTTGCTTGATTAAAACACATTCTGAATGAAGACAGTTCCTTGGGAGGTCATGTCTGTGAAACGAGTATATTAGATTTTGTACCCTTTTAAAATTTATTAAATTGAAGCATTTTAAAATGCAATATATGACCTTCAATTTTTTTGTTTTTAAGTATGTCATTTGTATACAGTAAAGCTCATATAGTAGGTAGGCTTATGCCTTGTTTGCTCTGTACTTTCTTTACAGATAGCCATGCCTTACTTTTTGAATTATGAAATTGCTCTTCTGAGAGCAGATATTCCATTGTTACCCTTTTCAGACAGTACCTCAGATCTACAGAGTAATCAGATCATGTATTCCAGGGGTTCTCAAACTTCATTGCACCACAACCCTCTTCTGACAACAAAAATTACTACATGACTCCAGGAAGGGGAGTCCAAAGTGTGAGTCCACCCGAGCCCCAACACCCCAGGTTGGCGGGACAAGGGCTTCAGCCCCCGGCGGGAGGACCTGTAACCTGTGCCCCACCACCTAGGGCTGAAGCCCTCAGTCTTCAGCTTCATCTTCAGGCAGTGGAGCTTGGGCTTTGGCTTCAGACCCAGATCCCAGCAAGTCTAATGCTAGCTCTGGCAACCCCATTAAAAGGAGGTTGTGACCCACTTTAGGGTCCCAACCCACAGTTTGAGAGCTGCTGATATACTCCATTAGAATAGAAACTTAGCTGCCATGTAGTTAATGTAAAATGTCTTCTTTTTTTTTCTTCCCCACGCCCCAGGTACTTGACAGGAATGGTTGACAAAAGAACACTTGAGAAATATGAAAGAGAAGCTAAAGAGAAAAACAGAGAAACCTGGTATGACTCTTACCTAAGAATATACCATGGCATCCTTTTTTAGCTCCTGAGAGGAGACTGTTTTGAAGTTTTCCTTTTAGTATTTGGTTCCTTTTGATTTTTCCAGCCAGGGCTTTGATGTGTGCCACATTATGCAGTGTATTCCATGCTGGAGCAGATTTTGCTTCCATATCGTACAGAATATTGCCTTAATTTGTGGTGCTGCACAATAGCAACTGACTGGTAGGGGTGATGGAAGAAGAAAACCATCCTCAGACAGCCAGGGGACCCTTATGTCTTCCTGCCCTTCCCCTATAAGTACTGTATGAAAGAAGTGTCAGAGAAAGAGGCTTACAGTTCTGGGGGATAGGGAGGGAGGTAGCAGACTGGATCACAAAACTTTTCACCTAATGAGATGAGTGAATGAAATAGGGCCCTGAACTGTTAGCCTCCGAGGCTGTGAAGAGCCACCCTGCTGCCTCCTTCCTCCGCCAACAGTTCCTGGGCAGCCGTGTACCCTCTCAGAAGCATCTCCTGCTTCTTGGAGGGGATGGAGACGGCGTGCAGTAGAAGAGGACCTCATTAGAGGCAATAGCTATGAAGCAATGCAGAGAGGTAGATTTGTAGCTGAATTAATTGTATTTGGACAAGGTAGAGGGATAGAAGATGGCATGAATTAATTGTATTGAGGTAAGCCTGTGTGGGGACCACCTTTTCCATTAAAATCTTATGACAAAACCACATAGCGTCCCTCCACAAAATCCTGAGTATTCTGAGCAGAGACCTTCTCCCCATCCATATCCTGTTTCAGAAATGCTTTGAGTCACACAGTGAGGGAACATCTTTTTAAAAACAAGTTTCAAACTTAAAATATAGCATGATGTGCAACTGAAATGTGAAACACAGATTTTGTCAGTGGTCACACATTTCGGTGGCACATTAACAGGCTTGAAAGTTGAGAGGTATGTCTTCAGATTTACTATATATCAGGCCTTAGCCCCGTTCCTTTTGAGGGACCCCTCTCATGTGTTAACTGCTTCTTCAGCAGGTCCAGACTCTGTGCTGTGGAAGTTATAGAGGAGGTTCCTCCTTTTCATCAGAAAAAGGGATTCTACTCTCAGTACTTCCTGATCTCCAAGTCCAAGGGAGGGGTGAGACCTATCCTCAGTCTCTGCGATCTCAACAATTCATGTTTGAGATTCTGTGTGGTTATCCTGGCTACTTTTTTCCCCACATTGAATCACAATGATGGGTTTGTTCTCGGTCTTGAGAACACCTATTTCCATGTAGCAATTTTCCCAGGACACAGGAAATTTATGAGATTTCTTGGTGCCAGTCAACTTTATCAGTACACAGTTCTCACCTTTGGCCCATCGTCACCATTGTGCATCTTTACCAAATGCATGACAATGGTAACAGCAGTCTATCTCAGAAGAAGGGGAATTCATATCTTCCTGTACCTAGATGATTGGCTAGTGAAAGGCATTTCTGAGGAACAAGTCCTCAGTTCACACTGGACCTCTTCGATTGATTGGAGTTGACTTTGACTCCAACTCAGAAATCGAGTTCTGTGGGGCCTACTAGACTATGAATCTGAGGGCTTTTCTCCCACATGTGCGATTGCAAATAGTTCAGTTCATTGTCTGGATCTCCAATCTCATCTGACCACGGTCCGTGTATACCTGAAGTTAGTTACGTGGTTCAACATTTGAAGTTGTCTTCAGTCCTGGTTCAAGTTGATCTGTCGTGAGCTGCCTGTCATAGGAAAAGCCCGTCTAAGGGCCTCCAGAGATACTGGACACTCTACAGTGGTGGGAAGAACAGAACAATGTGTACCAGGGTATTATTCATTTTGTCCATCCTCTGCCAACTAGAACTGTAGTCACTGATGCTCCCCCACATACTGTGGACACATATCTAGGAATGTTAAATGTTCAGAATTTGCGGTCAGGGCAGAAAGCATCATGTCATATCAAAGTAGTGGAGTTTCAAGTCATTTACAGTGCTTTCAGGGATCAGATGAGGAAAGCAATGGTTCACATACTCACCACCAATACCATTGCAGTGTGTTATGTGAACAAGCAGGGAGGAGCCTACTCCAACCAACTTTGTTAGGAAGCAATACATTTTTGGCATTTCTGCGTCAAGGAAGACATCGTACCCACAGGAGCACGCTTACCGGGCTCTCAAAACCAATTGGCTGACCATCTCAGCAGGACTTTCTCCAACAGTCATGAGAGGTCTCTAAAGAGCAGCATGGTGAGGCTATTTTCAGGGAATGAGGCATCCCATTGATCACCCTAGGTGCAACAAAGGACAACAAGAAGAGCCATCAGTTTGGTTCCCAAGGGGGCTTGGTGCAAGATCTCTAACCAATGCCTTCCTTCGGTACTGAGGAATGCACCTGATGGATGCCTTTCTCCATACCCCTTTCATGTTATTCTCAAACTGAAGTTGGACCAATTGATACTTTCTTGGCCAAGCCAGCACACTATGTTGATTCTCCGACTTCCTCAGTTTCTGTTCGACCACCCAAATCTCTTCCTCTCCTTCAGACCTATTTCAGTACCATGGCCAGGTTGTTCATTCGGCACTGAGTAATCTACACCTCAAGAGATGGCTGGTACAGGGCTAGAGTAGAAAGAAGGGTAATTCTCAGAGGAAATTCAGAGGATCCTGCATAATATTAGAAAACCATCTATTAGATCTACTTCTTTGGCTAAGTGGATGCATTTTTCGGTTTGGTTGATATCTAAGGGAATTCAGCCCACGTTGGCTCATGTTCAGAACATTTTAGACTATCCTTTACATTTAAGGTCCTTTAGGTCTGGCTCTTAGCTCATTGAGGGTTCACTTGGCAGTAATATTGGAGTGCCATCCTCTGTTCCAAGGAAAATTGGTTTTCTTAAACTTCATGGCAGTGAGATTTCTGAAAGGTATAGTCTCCCTGTTTCCTCCTGTGAAGGAAATGAACCCTTTGTGGGACTCTAATACTGTGCTGGCCACCCTCATGGTTCCTCCATTTGAGCTGATGACAACCTACTCTTAGGCTATCTTTTGGGAGACACTCTTGTGGCTATAACATCTGCAAGAAATCAGCAAATTGCAAACATCTCTGTAGTCAGTTTTTCAAAGACAGTGTCCTTAAAACCACATCTAAAATTTTGTCTAAGGTGATTTCATAGTTTCACCTTAATCAGGTTATTTATTTGACTATTTACTTTTTTAAGCCACACTCAAATGCAGATGAGCAGTATCTCTATACGTTAAAATGCCAAGCACCACTGCACATCTATCTGGAAAGCACTAAACCATTCAATTCACCACCTCAAATATTTTTTGTCTCCTGTGCGGATTGGATGAAAAGTCAGCTGATCTCCATGCAGATGATTTCCAGACCATGGCTTTTGCAGTAGCTCAGGCTATGCCCCACAGACATTACAGGCTCATTCGTTGAGAGCCTGGGTGACATCGATCTCATTTCCCAGTCATGCTTCAATATTGGACATTTGTAGGGATGCTCAATGGTCTTGAGTGCATACTTTTACCAAACATTATGCTGTTACCACATCATCTAGGTCAGATGCAAACTTTGGGACAGAAGTTCTGCAGTCATTGTTCACTGCCTAGTGAAACTGCTTGTGAGTCACCTGAGTGGAATATACATATGCCACCATTTGAAGAAGCAAAACATTTACTTGTATTGTAATTGCAGTTTTTCAAGATGTGGTGCAGATATGTGTGTTCTACTCAAATTGGGCATGCCTGGCACACCAAAGCTGGAGTAGAATACATGTCTGCACACCAGTTACTTGGGGTGAACAGATCATCTCAGGGTTAGGTCTCTCAAACCCCGCCCTCCACCCCCCTTTTTTTTTGGGTGGGGGGTTAGTTTATGTTCTTCCTAGAAGGCATCAGATCTGCCTTATATCCAAGACAAGGTTTCACCCACATATGATACAGGTAGTAAATAGGGACTATTAAAACATTATTATTGAAGAAACAACTGTCTCTCCAGCTTGAATCTTTGACACACGATGTTTTCATCGTTTACCTTTGTTAAATAGACCTTTATTTGAAACTATCAGATTCCCTGTTGAAACAAGGACTTTATAATTGCATGACCAAGTTTGGGTCAACACACTCTTCCATCCTTTACCTATAAATAAAGTGAAAATTATGATGGAAAATATAAGAAAATAGAGAATTACAGTTGTCATAGCAATTTTAACTCTGTCCCTGTTTGTCACGTGGAATATTGTATACCACCCTGGTGTTAGCATTAAAGGATTAAGATATTATTTGAGGCATGGAAAGAATAACTGAACTTCTAGTCATGTGAAATCTGTTTTGATATTGTGACAACAGTTTTGGAGACTTGGAAATAGAGTAGGTGGTGAGTGTGAAAGAAAGTTGAAGCAAAGGTAAATTTATTTGATTCTGCACTGACAATCATATTTGAATGCCTAGAAGAGCATGTATATGAAAGAGTGTACAAAATTGCACATCTATTTGAAATTGTGCCTAAGAGCAGTGAGCACTCGAGGGGGCAAAAATTGAAAACCTAGGCACTAGAAACATCAAACTTCTTGTAATTGTTTTGATGCCATAAGGTCATATTTATTTCTTAACTAACTTTTTTTAAACTTAACAAAGCACACATCCTCTAGGAAGGATGGTATGTGCCAGCTCTAAACCAGTTTTGTTACCTGTGCATAAAAGACAGAAAGCCTTGAAACTTTTTTTCCATTATCAAGTTGACCATTAATCTGTTGGAGTTTCTTCAGATAGCAGTTTATCTCTAAGCAGAGGAGAAGCATGAAGTGTATGTGTGTGCTTAAAACGTAACTTTGGGAAATTAAGTCATGAAAGTAAGGGTTTGGAACAACAGTATCGTCTTAGCCATTGCCAGAGGTAGAATTAGCTTAGTACTATATGTTGTTGTGGTAATGATTTAGCACTACAGGGGTGTCCACCTGTCTGTATAAAATCTTACATCTATCTGCCACAATCTTAGAAATGCTTATAAAGTTGTCAGTGTTGTTGAGGCAGTTTAAAACATTGTATATGAAAAACAGTCTTTACGAAAACCAAAATATTAGTGTAGTAAATATTAATACAGAACTAGAATAATGTATTTTTGCAGGTACCTGTCTTGGGCCTTAGACACAAATCAAGAAGAACGAGACAAAGGTAAAACAGTAGAAGTGGGCCGTGCCTATTTTGAAACAGAGAAGAAACACTTCACAATCCTAGATGCCCCAGGGCATAAGAGCTTTGTTCCAAATATGATTGGCGGGGCTTCTCAAGCTGATCTGGCTGTGTTGGTAAGAAAAACAAATTGGACATCTACACATAATGGTATTGCTACAAATAGCTAGATCAGAATTACATATATAAAAATATCTCATCAGTTGTGGTCTCTGAAATTTTCAAATCTTAATGTAGCAATCTTGTATATTTGTATGTAATTCAGTTCTGATAGGTACACTGTAACCCAGCTTCTAATGTCAGCACTGTTAAATGGTTTTCAGAGTTAGATTGTGATATGTTATTTGTGTGTTCAGGGTTTATTGCACTATTGAATGTAAGGCTGTAAATCATGCATTGTCCTTTGATTTAATTGCAGAATAACTAAGAATAATTCTAATTCTTCAGTTGTGTTTTTTTTAAATACTTAACACTTTTTTTAAATTTAGGTTATTTCTGCAAGAAAAGGAGAGTTTGAAACTGGATTTGAAAAAGGGGGACAAACAAGAGAACATGCCATGTTAGCAAAAACAGCAGGTGTAAAACATTTAATAGTTCTTATTAATAAAATGGATGATCCAACTGTAAACTGGAGTAATGAAAGGTGAGTGTTTCTATTAAGTAAAAAATATTTTTTTAATATTTTCATGTAACTAATCATAGCTGAACTACAAGCTACAGTAGTGTCCAGTGCTGTTTTTTGCCAAAGCCTCATTTGATCCTTGACTGGAAGGATGATGGGCCTAAGAATACAGGCATAATCTATAGAGCATCTACTGGCAAAGCAGATAATTATGTATTTTAACAGTTTGTTGTGCATGTATGTCTAACGAAGCCACAAGCTCTAATATCAATTGAGAGTCAGGAAAACTTTTCAAGGCATTTAGAGCAAGTCTCTCTCACACACACTCTCCACTCTCTAGTTAGTTTAGCTAAATTCAGTTTTCCAGACTTTCATCTACTTCAGCAATAATTTGAATAACTACAGTAACTAAGCTAAGAGGGCATTCCGCAAATTTATGTTAAACTTCCTTTCTTATCCCTCAGCTTGTTTGGGGGAGCATTAAGCACACATTGCTAAAGTAGCTGCGTGTGGCAAATTGATTGGCAAGTCACTTCCAGTAAACTTGATCAAATCCGGAATTTTGATCTAATCAGCAAGTTTTCTTTTTAATTTTTATTGTAATATTAGATTTCAAATAGAAAAATATAACTTTACTGGAATTTCTTAGTTTAGCGTGATTGAGCTGCATGTCAATTTTTAATAGATATGAAGAATGTAAAGAGAAGTTGGTGCCATTTTTGAAGAAAGTTGGCTTCAATCCAAAAAAAGATATTCATTTTATGCCCTGCTCGGGACTGACTGGAGCAAACCTTAAAGAACAATCAGATTTCTGTCCTTGGTATATGTAAGTAACTTAGTATTGTTAACATGTTGGGGAAATAGTAATAGTTCATTAATAGGCAGTACTACAGTACAGGTAGGTGGAAATATAAGTTTGTATCCTGTGGTCAGATCCAATATGATTGACTAATGTATACATGAGGGAAGACTGCCTTTGCAATGATAATCAAAACCAATATGACCAAGAAGTAAAGCAGAAGCATTTGAGCACTGTTGAAGAAATTCGCTACAAAAGTACTATTTCTGTTATATGTTGAATTAGCTTACCACAGACATAACAGTATTTTCCTTGCCTTGTGAGGTCTTGAAAGTGCTGTACTGCCACTTGAATTTTCCAATGATTTCACGTTGGGTGTGTGGCTAGGGTGAAAAAACAGTTTGATGTGAATAGTCTGTGTAGAACCCTAATAAGACTGTGGGCATGGCTCATAGCCATTTAATGCTATGTTTGCTGATATGGCTCAAGGCAATTAAACCATGTTAATGAAAACCACTCTGAAAACTTGCCTATTATGTTCACACTCCTGGAACAGATTTAGCATATCCAGCAAGAGTCTCAATGGACTAGTGAACTGTTCTAAAAATGCTTGTAATGTGATTTTAAAATTAAATGGTGTGAATGTAAGCAGTATAACCACTTTGCATCACCACTTTTGATCTATGTTAACATACACAAGTTAGTGATGTTAAGGATTTCATTGTTTAGAGGTTAAAGTTCTTTCCCTCTGTTGTGTTTGGCTGAAATCCTTTTCTTGATTTGTAATGAATAAGCCATACAGTTTGGCTAAACTGTAAGTGAAATGTTTATTTAAATAAATATTTTTATTCCTTTTAGTGGTTTACCATTTATTCCATATCTGGATAATTTGCCAAACTTCAACCGTTCAGTTGATGGACCAATCAGGCTGCCAATTGTGGATAAATATAAGGTACAAAATGAAACTAGGATTTGAAATTAGTTATGTTACCTTCAAATAGATGGCCCATGTATTCCTCTCTAACTTTATTTTCAAAGGGTTCCTGCAGTTCTGTCTTAAATGTGGTGAGCATCGTGTCATTTACCTTTTGATACACAGGATTGACTGAAAAGGATCACATTTGCTTTTAAATATGTTCTGATGCTCACCATTTCATGCTTTCGATGCTTTTCTCATTGGAAAATACTAACTTAGAAGCAATAATGTAACATCACTTGATTATATCAATATATGTGTTGTCTACGTTTATGATTAAACAGTAAAACACAGCAGTATTTTAAGAAAAATAAGCTTTGAACTAGTGTTTCTGTTTTTTACAAAGGATATGGGCACTGTGGTCCTGGGAAAGCTGGAATCAGGCTCTATTTGCAAAGGACAGCAACTTGTAATGATGCCAAACAAGGTATGGCAAGTTTTCATCTTCCATATTTAAGAAGTTTCTACGGCTATAATCAGCTTGGTTTACAGTAAGTAATTTGATCAGAACTAAGAGCTTCTGTATATGACACTCTGTCAGACAGGATTCAGCTTTATATAACCACCTCTGAAAATATTCCATGTTTTAAAATCATAGGACTGGAAGGGACCTCAAGAGGTCATCTAGTCCAATCCCCTGCACTCCTGGCAGGACTAAGTATTATCTAGACCATCCCTGGCAAGTGTTTGGGGAAATGTATGGGAGAAAACATCAGTGTTTAATATCTGAGTTTAGCAGTTAACTTTTTTTCTGGATGTTGAGTATGTCTTTGATTTCCTCAGCATTCAGAAGTAGAATTGCACTTCATCACTAAACTCCAGTAACCCTTGGGTCATCAAATCTGTCTGGCTTATTTGAGCTTTAGTTTGCTTTGCAACAGGTATGTTTGCCTAGCTGAATCCTTTTTCTGCTGGGAGTTAGTCACCACCTTCCTCACACACTGTATCCATTTTCAAGTGAGAATGGAACAGATTCCAAGGACATAAGCTGAGGTATATGTCGTATGAGAGAACTACTGTTATTTTTATTGGCTTAAGTTGAGAATTCCTTTACCTCTTCTGTTCCAACAGTCAATGAAAATTAAGGGTGTCTCAGCATTCGTGCCAGAACATAAGATCAATCTCTTATACACGGGAAACAGAAATTTCTTTATGCAAAATGCATTGATGCTTAGACTGATTTCCATGTCACCTCTTCTGGAAAATTAGCAGCGGCAAGTTAATAGTATGGGGCATGTTTTTGCATTAAAGATTTAAAAATCGACAGTATAAAGGAGCTAGCTTTGTGTTGCTGCCATCTGATGAATAGTATCCGGTAGTGTGATTAAAAGTAAATTCTGTAATCTAATGTCAGAGGTCTTGAACGATGCATCATACTTGTTTTTGACAGTCTGTCTATACCTGAATTAAGATTCCAAGATAAAAAAAATTTTTCAGACACTGTCTCTAAAAGTTAACTTGGGTTATCCACACCCTACTGCCTCTACTCTATTTGATGTCCAGTCCACCTTAATTTAGGGTGTGGAGAGCCAGTTAAATCAATATTAGTGCTCAAAGTACCAACATTTGTTCTACTGGTGTAGTGACTAAAGAAATGAATCATCACAGCACTGAACAAATTTGAAAATTGAGTAAAAGACAAGTTTATCAACATGTTGGGGAAAAGTTCCATAATGGTCAAATGCATTAGTAACAGAATATTTTTCTTGTTAAAACTTAATTTGCCTATTGTGGTGAAAATTGAGTGCTTCTCTGGATTTTTATACCTGGCATTTATTATTTGCAAGTGGTTTAGAAAATATTGTTTTAAAATATACCTTCCATGGAACTTGAGGAATTATTCCCTTGGGGAAAAAGGAAGAAGACCCAACAATTTAAAGAACTAATTTGAGATGTAATTCTCAGATGAGCTTGTACTTTTGACTTAAGGTACTTTAAGTAGCTATTTCTTTTTTATCACAAAACTGTTTGACACTGCTACTAATGACAGACAACCATGTAACTCTGTAGGAGAATTAGTAGGGAGCAGTTGAGAAGTTGCAAATGCTTTTAGCAGATTACCATAAACATAAAATTTGTATATTTCAATAAGTCCTTTTACACTTCAGATGACATGCACTTCTGTTAGTAGTAATGAGCTAAAACCTTACAAAAGTGAACCGTAGTAACCCTTTTACTCTTTTGAGGGTAGGATGAATCTTTTCTTTCCCCCCCCCCCCCCCCCCCGGCTTACTCTTTCAAATTAATCTAATTCTTCCCCACTGGTCCTTACTGGTGAGTGAAGGCATGAGACCAAAGGACAGACTATGGTGTAAAGGGATGACAATAAATTAGATTATATGATGTTTTGATTGAGAGTATTCATAAACCTGCATCCTGATTTATATTCATCTGCTTAGGAAGCTCTACAGAATCTTCTCATGTGATCTGCAAACAAAATCACTTCACTCCTTTATTCTGACATATTATTCCTTTTATCAGAGTGCTGAAAGGGTACATTTTAAAAATGTAACCATTGCACATACTAGCTTTTCATCTTTAGTATATAAAGCTCTCGAAATTTTAAAACTTCAATGTTGTGGACACCTGGACTAGTTCTGGTTCTAATATTTAAAAAAATACATATTTATTTATAACACCATAGTATACACTCCCCAAAGTGGATGAGACTTATTTCCTGCATATAATCTCCATAAATATAAGTGCCTTTCTCTACGATGGAAGCCTTTTGAAACTTGCTCTAGACTAAGATTAAAAATACAATGTATCACAATGTTGTCTAAATTGGAATATTGGACAGAACCAAAGTGCTAGATTATATTTTAATAACTGAGTGATACCAGCAAATTTTCTTCTGTGTTCAAGTTTTTCATAAAATTGTGAATTAAAATGCTTTATTATAATCATTAGGGCTGTCAAGCAATTAAGCGTTTAAGTGTGCGATTAATCGCATTGTTAAACAATAAAAGAATACCATTTATTTAAATAGTTTCCACATTTTCAAATATATTGATTTCAATTATAACAGAATATGAATTGTACAGAGCTCACTATATATTTATTTCATTACAAATATTTGCACTGTAAAAAAAACAAAACAAAAGAAATTGTATTTTTCAATTCACCTCATACAAGTACTGTGGTGCAATCTATTTATTATGAAAGTTGAACTTAAAAATGTAGAATTATGTCCAAAAAATAACTACAATCAAAAATATATATTTTTTAAACTTTTTAGAGCCTACGAGTCCTCTGTCCTATTTCATGTTCAGCCAATAGCTCAAATAAGTTTGTTTACATTTGCAGGAGATAATGCTGCCTGCTTCTTGTTCAAAATGTCACCTGAAAGTGAGAACGGGTTCACATGGCACTGTTGTAGCTCGTGTCGCAAGATATTTACATGCCAGATTCATATGTACCTTAGTGCTTCAATCTCCATCCATGCTGACGACAGGTTCTGCTCGATAGCAGTCCAAGGCAGTGTGGACAGACACATGTTCATTTTCATCATCTGAGTCAAATGCCACCAGTAAAAGGTTGATTTTCTTTTTTGGTTCAGGTTCTGTAGTTTTCACATCGGAGTGTTGCTCTTTTAAGACTTCTGGAAGCATGCTCCACACCCCGTCCCGATCAGATTTTGGAAGGCACTTCAGATTCTTAAATATTGGGTCGAATGCCGTAGCTATCTTACAAATCTCACATTGTACCTTCTTCATGTTTTATCAAATCTGCAGCGAAAATGTTCTTAAAATGAACAACATGTGCTGAGTCATCATCCAAGATACTATAATGTGAAATATATGGCAGAATGTAGGTAAAGTAGAGATAGAGAAATACAGTTCTCCCCCAAGGAGTTCAGTCACAAATTTAATTAATACATTATTTTTTTACAAGCATGGAAGCATGTCCTCTGGAATGGTGGCCGAAGCATGAAGCGGCATATGAATGTTTAGCATATCTGGCACATAGATACCTTGCAATGCTGGCTACAAAAGTGCCATGCGAATCCTGTTCTCGCTTTCTGGTGACATTGTAAATAAGAAGTTGGCAGCATTATCTCCCCTAAATGTCAACTAACTTGTTTGTATTGGTGATTGGCTGAATGCGAAATAGGACTGAGTGGACTTGTAGGCTCTGAAGTTTTGCATTTTTTTTTTTTTTTAGTGCAGTCATGTAACAAAAATAATCTACGTTTGTAAATTGCACTTTCACGATAGAGATTGCACTACAGTACTTGTATGAGGTGAATTGAAAAATACTGTCATTTTTACAATGCAAATATTTGGAACACATATAAAGTGAGCACTGTGCACTTCGTATTCAGTGTTGTAATTGAAAGCAATATATTTGAAAATGTAGAAAAAATCCACAAATATTTAATAAATTTCAATTGGTATTCTATTGTTTAACAGTGCATTTAAAATTGCAATTAATCATGATTAATTTTTTGAGTTAACCGCATGAGTTAACTGCGATTAATCTACAGCCCTAATAATAATACACCTAATGCAACATATTTAAAGTAATGCAGAGATGTAGCTGACAAACTGTATAGGTCTAATATACTCTTTTGTATTAGTGATTTTTTTTTTGGTGACATGCGTTAAGTAAAACATTTAATATATCAGGAAACCTGAATCTCGCTTTCTTTAAGCACAACGTGGAAGTTCTTGGAATCCTTTCTGATGATGTAGAAACTGATGCTGTAGCCCCAGGTGAAAACTTGAAGATTAGACTGAAAGGAATTGAAGAGGAGGAAATCCTTCCAGGATTTATACTCTGTGACCCTAATAACCTTTGTCATTCTGGACGCACATTTGATGCCCAGGTACGCTAGCTGAAATACAGGTCTGTAATTCCTTGGTTCTTGTATCTAATGATAGTGAATGACACTAAACAAGACAATTTAGTTAGAAATTTCACAGCTGCTGTAAGACCACTGTGTGATTTCATAAATCTTAATCCAAGATTTAAAATCATTGCTTAAAAAAGTCACAAGTGAATTACATATTTGTTCTTTGAACAAATGTTCTCTGAATGTGAATATTCTAATTGAAGTTTCAGAAATCCCTAATCTTAAAGCAAAATTCTATTTTCCTTCTTATAGATGAGTTATTTTTCAGTAAGTATATTTCTGTATTCTAAGACATTCAGTCATCAGGGGGAGGGATAGCTCAGTGGTTTGAGCATTGACCTGATAAACCCAGGGTTGTGAGTTCAATCCTTGAGGGGGCCATTTAGGGATCTGGGGTAAAAATCTGTCTGGGGATTAGTCCTGCGTTCAGCAGGGGGTTGGACTAGATGACCTCTTGAGGTCCCTTCCAACCCTGATATTCTATGATTTTGCTGGTTCCCTAACAAGAGTGTGGGGTTGGCCTTTTGCTTCTGAAAAGTTTTATTCAGTGACGTGACGTGGCACTTATATGAAGTTCTAGATAAAAATGTGTGATAGCTAACCCTTAATTGGTTAGACTCTGCCTCTTCAGAATATAATATGTGAGGAATGCAGTTATATTAAACTTCTTATATTACTTTACAGATAGTGATAATTGAGCACAAATCCATCATCTGCCCTGGTTATAATGCGGTGCTGCACATTCATACCTGTATTGAAGAAGTCGAGATAACAGTGAGTTTATATTAATGCTTTAACTTAAAGACAGCATGCTCTTCAGAGGAGGAACTTGTTTTCAATTGTTTTTACAGAAAATAATACAACAGATCTCCAGTTCAGTTGTGCACTAACACAACATAGCAAATAATAAGCATCATATACACATGTTATGAACACTTTGGGAGCCCTGAATGCTACTGTATGTTCAAACTTAATATCATAAAAGGACATGGTCCACTATCACACTTTGGTCTGAATATCTTCTTAAAAGTATCCAAAAAAGAGGGGTGAGGGAGATATCCTTCTCCCTTTTTTCAATTTGTTTACTTGTGGATTTGACAGCATTTTGTATGTCAGTTTCACTATATTCCAAGTATAGTCCATTTGTGTAGTTTTTCCTGCAGTAACAAGGGAGAAGGGTATTTGCAGGAAAAAAAAAAAATTATAAAATCATAGACGTTGTTTGGGGTGAGTGTCTCACGAGCAAGTGTTAGGTAAACCACTGTTACCTTTTCAAAATTGACTAAATTTCAAGTAGACAGTAATTTTAAAGAGGCTTGGTGAATACTGATGCTTTATTTCTGAGGGAAAAATATAATTGTCAATAAACTGTGTTTTGCTAACACTTTAAACTTCTCATTCTTGTGCAGGCCTTAATCTGCTTGGTAGACAAAAAATCAGGAGAAAAAAGTAAGACACGACCACGTTTTGTGAAACAAGATCAAGTATGCATTGCCCGTTTAAGGACAGCAGGAACCATCTGCCTTGAGACATTCAAAGAGTTCCCTCAGATGGGTCGTTTTACCTTAAGAGATGAGGGTAAGACTACTTGTGCAACTATTAAAGTTTTGTTTCTGTATATATACACCATCTTATTACACTTAGAATAAGAAATCTCAAACATTGAAATGAGAAACTAGAAATGGAAATATTATCTGTCCCTTTTCTACTTGCAGTACTTAGTAGAAAATTATCTGTAGAAGAATGTTTCTTCTTCTTCCTGCTGAAAAATAGATATGCCATTGTACAGTATAGAGAGAGGAGACAACAGGGCTGCTGCTAATAATAGAAATGCATTCACAGGTCTTGCATACTAAAGATACAGTAACTCTTCACTTAACGTTATCCCGGTTATGTTTCGTTTTTACGTTGCTGATCAATTAGAGAACATGCTCGTTTAAAGTTGCACAGTGCTCCCTTATAACATTGTTTGGCAGCTGCCTGCTTTGTCCACTGCTTGCAAAGAGCAGCCTGTTGGAGCTAGGTGGTGGGGACTTGGAACCAGGGTGGACTGGCAACCCCCTTATGAGCTCACCTAAGTTCCTTCTGCGGCAGCTGCCCAGCAGGCTATCAATTTCTGGGCAGTTCAGCTGTGTCCTCCCCCTCCGGCCCCCGCCATGTGCTGCTTCTGCCCTCTGCCTTAGAGCTGCTCCCGGGAGCCTCCTGCTTGCTGTGCAGAAAAGTTAAAGAATACAGGACATTTCTCAAGATCTGAGGCCCAACTTGGGAGACTAATAATATTGTGACAGGTTTCAGAGTGGTAGCCATCTGTATCAGCAAAAAGAACAAAGAGTACTTGTGGCACCTGAGAGACTACACAAAGTAAAACCTATTTCTCCATGCTAATCCCTCCCCCACACACACACTTTTACTCATACCTTCTTGTCAACTGTTGGAAATGGGCCATCCTGATTATCACTTCAAAAGTTTTTTATCTCCTGCTGATAATAGCCCACCTTAACTGATTACTCTCATTATAGTTAATATGGCAACACCCATTTTTTCATGTCTTCTGTGTGTATCTATCTTCCTACTGTATTTTCCACTGCATGCATCCGATGAAGTGGGTTTTAGCCCACAAAAGCTTATGTTCAAATACATTTGTTAGTCTCTAATGTGCCACGAATGGTGGGAGGGGAGACAGCATGACAGAGAGACAGTCATACACCCTGTGTGTGACACACACACACACACACACACACACACACACACACACACACTTTCTCTCTCTCTCGCTCTCTCTCTTTGTGTGAGAGACGTGCATTGCCCCTTTAAGTATGCTGACCCCACTCTAAGTACACTGCCTTTTTAAGTAGACCAGTAAGTTGAGACAGCAGCTGCTGCCAGCAGGCACACTCCATCCTGAGCCCTGTCATGTCCCCTACCCTGCTCTGTGGAGATGGTGTAAAGGAGCGGGGCACAGGAATGTGGGGAGGAGGGCACCCTGACATTAGCAGGGGAGTCTATGAACTGGTCTGTCTCCCAGAAGTGGATCAGTACACCCAGAAAGGTAACTTATAACAACAATCTACAGTTACTATCAGGACTTTGGCGCTGTGCTCTGGCTCCACTCCAGGCAAAAACCTGCAGTTCCACTGCTCTGGAGCTGCTCTGCGCTCCAGCTGCGGGCTTTGCTCCAAAGCCCTGGTTACTAGGTATGTCCACTTTTTCTTTACTGATATAGAGATTAAGTGGAAAGAACTGAGGGGCAGCTGTTTCCCCTTTCAAGTCCTTAAGTCTGAATTTTCCAAGCTGAGAAAAGGATGTGTGCAGCACGAAGGGTCCATCCATTTTCTATGTGTCTCAGACAGATGGTGTTTATGGACATACGAAGAGTTGGCTATTAGTACAGATCCCCATTCTTTCTATTTACTTGCCATATCCTCATCAGACTGGCTGAATATGCTGTTGCTCAGCTTTTGATAAAATGAGCCACTCATAAAATGTAATGACAGGCAGGAAAATGTGGTCTCTTAAAATGTAGCATTTCTGGATGTTTTAGCTTTTTTCTGGAATAATGCCCTTGTCAGGAGTTGACTGCAGCTTAGTTGAAAAGTAAATGGTTTCCCAAGAGTTTCTGCCATCTTCCACATCTTTTTCTCAGTTGAAAAGAAAAACAGGCTGTTATGAAATTATAACACTTTCTAGCTGATAGCAGTGCGTGGAGTCACTTCAAAAAATGGGACTTGAAAGCATGATATCCATTCTATTTAATCACTGTTGAGCAAAAAAGGCAGGTTCATACTAGAGTTCTGAGCTTCCACCATCTTCCCAAACTGTTGAAAAATAGTCATATACTGTCCATAGCTTCAGCTTTAGTTTATACCAAATCCCTACTGTTCACTAACCTGGTCAGCATGATTCTGTTTGGCTCTTAGTCTCTACTCCTTTTTTTTTTTTTTTTTCCTTCTACAGTAATTAAGACATAAGAGAGATCTCTTGTAATCCATTGTTGTTTCATGATGAACTACCCAAGTTAACAACTTTAGACTCTAATAGTCAAGAGACTCAAACTGAGGAACATGAATCTTGGGTCTTGTAAGTGAGGCATAATATTTAGGGCTGTTGATTAATCACAGTTAACTCACATGATAAACTCAGAATTAATCATGATTAAAAAATTAATTGTGATTAAGTGCAGTTTTAATCACACTGTTAAACAATAGAATACCAACTGAAATTTATTAAATATTTTGGATGTTTTTCTACATTTTCAAATATATTGATTTCAATTACAACACGGAATACAAAATGTCCAGTACTCACTTTACTACTTTTGTTACAAATATTTGCACTGTAAAAATGATAAAAGAAATAGTATTTTTCAGTTCCTCATACAAGTATTGTAATGCAATCTCTTTATTGTGAAAGCGCAACTTAAAAATTTAGATTACTTTTGTTACATAACTGCACTCAAAAACAATGTAGAACTTTAGAGCCTACAAGTTCACTCAGTTCTATTTCTTATTCAGCCAATTGCTAAGACAGACAAGTTTGTTTATATGTGCAGGACATAATGTTGCCCACATCTTATTTACAATGTCATCTGAAAGTGAGAACAGGCATGCACAATGCACTGTTGTAGCTGGCGTCGCAAGATATTTACGTGCCAGATATGCTAAACGTTCGTATGCCCCTTCATGCTTTGGCCACATTCCAAAGGATATGCTTTCATACTGGTGATGCTCGTTTAAAAAAATGTGTTAATTAAATTTGTGATTGAACTTATTGGGGAGAATTGTATATCTCCTGCTCTGTGTTTTACCTACATTCTGCCATGTATTTCATGTTATAGCAATCTTGGATGATGACCCAGCACATGTTGTTCATTTTAAGAATACTTTCACTGCAGATCTGACAAAATGCAAAGAAGGTACCAATGTAAGATTTCTAAAGATAGCTACGGCACTCAACCAAAGATTTAAGAATCTGAAGTGCCTTCCAAAATCTGATCAGGACAGGGTGTGGAGCATGCTTCCAGAAGTCTTGCAGGAGCAACACTCCAATGCGGAAACTACAGAACCTGAACCACCAAAAAAGAGAATCAAACTTCTGCTTGTGGCATTTGACTCAGATGATGAAAGTGAACATGAGTTGGTCCTGACTGCTTTGGATTGTTATCGAGCAGAATCCACCAGCATGGATGCATGTCCTCTGGAATGGTGGCTGAAGCATGAAGGAACATATGAATCTTTAGCGCATCTGGCATGTTAATATCTTGCAACACCGGCTACAACAGTGCCATACAAACATTTGTTCTCACTTTCAGGTGATATTTTATAAACAAGAATCAGCCAGCATTATCTCCTGCACATATAAACAAACTTGTCTGAGCAATTGGCTGAATAAGAAGTAGGACTGAATAGACTTGTAGGCTCTTAAGTTTTTTACACTGTTTTATTTTTGAATGCATTTATTTTCTGTACATAAGTCTACATTTGTAAGTTCAACTTTTAAGATAATACAAGTACTGTAGTGAAATCTAAGTGAATTGAAAAATACTACTTTTTTTATTTTTACAGTGCAAATACTTGTAATTAAAAAAATTAAGTGAGTACTGTACACTTGGTATTCTGTGTTATAATTGAAATCAGTATATTTGAAAATATAAAACTATCCAAAAATATTTATATAAAAAGTCTTCTATTGTTTAACAACACGATTAATCACAATTATTTTTTATGTGATTAATCATGATTAATTTTGTTAAGTGTGATTAATTTTTTAAGTGCTTGACAGCCCTAATAATATTCTGCAAATTTTGCGGGAATCGGACACTGAAAAGTAGTTCCCTTTTCCCCCACCCTAGTTTTTCTGTGCCAACAACTGGGTATCGAACACCTGCACAAAACATTTCTTATGACATCTCCATCAAGTAAAAATGACTTACGATCATATTATTTAAATCCATTTAGCTTGAAGCAGGTGTTTCTGGTAAAGCAGAGTGCAGGTGCTCACTGATAGTCCAGCTGCTAGCTGAACTTCAAACAAGAAGGAAAAAGTGGTATTCCCAAATGACTTTTCACTAACCTGACAAAACATGCCTTATGGTCACAAAATATTATGACTTGAGGCAATCGTTATTTTGCCATTCATTCTAGACTTCTGGCTATATGCATCCATAACAAAACTTATGAAATTACTCCCTGAAATAACATGTGTTTGCGCTGTAAGAGCTGTCCCTTATTGGTTACTTAAATTCTTCCATGTATTCCCTTGTCCTACAATATAACTTGCAGGAATGGCGTTTTCAACCTGTACAAGTTGGAATAGCATAACTTAAAGCACTTATGAAGAAGCCTCTCTTAGCAAGCAAAAATTCAGATGAATACAGAAAAATCTCACTCTTTGTATCTATATTGATTTCTCCTTTGCGAGAATGGCACTTTTGCTCCCATTAACACACTATTATACTCTTGTCATGAAAAATAACTTTCTCTAATATATAATTAGACACCATGAGGAATCTCTGTTTTAGAAGCTTTCACATTTCTAGATGTAATGCAGTGTTTACCAATAAAAGACCTAACACAAGCATCTTTCTCCTTGGTTTAGGTAAGACCATTGCAATTGGAAAAGTTCTGAAACTGGTTCCAGAGAAGGACTAAGCATTTTTCTTGATGACCCTGCACAATACTGTGAGGAAAATTGACTCTGCAAAAGCCTACTTCACACCGCCTTCTTATTTCTGCCCATTGATAAACTTCTCCCCATATTTTGCAAAGACAAATTTCACAGCCAAGGTCCACATTATGTCAGCTTTCTCATATTGAGAGCTCTGCTATGCCATTGTTGAATTTCCCAAAAAGAGGGGGTTTTCTCCCAAATTCTGCTTCCTTGCAAAGATTCGGCAATAGCTTTGTAAGTGATGTGGACATAATTGCCTATAATTATGAAAATCTAAAGGATTTTTAATGTTTAATTTCCCCTGGCATATTAAGACATCTTTTTTCCAGGCAGATCACTCAGTGTGAGTGTGTGTACACATGTTACAAAGACAACTACCATGTTAATAAACTATTCAATTTGAAATCCTTTTTGGTATTGGAATTGCTTTTGAATAACGTTTTTTATCTGGATGTAACACTGTTGCATTAGCTTTTTAACTTTCCAAGGAGTCTAAATGTTCGATTACTTGGAGTTTTCTAAACTCCTCCGCAGCGCTCTTCCTTCTCACCCCTCCGTGTTTTAAATGAGGTACTTAGGTAGCTGACCAAGTTTGTATAAAAGGAATTTGTTTTGCCCCAGCCTAATGGTGGTGTTTAATGCATTCTTTAAATTAAATACCTTTCTGTAAATGTGGCACTACTTTATTAGCTTTATGTTGATTTATATCTACAGCAAACCTAAGTTGACTTAACATAATTTCTTAGACACAGTAAGTTGGTTTTGAATGCTAGAATTACATACTGTGTCTTTTTTTTATAAAGTACAGCATAATCAAATTCTTAACTTCAGAAAATGCTAACAACCAGTAAATCAATGGAAGTTGCAAAAACATGGTAACGGTGGCAGTAATGCCTGCATTGGTATTTAACTGGGCCAGTTAAAGTGCCAGTTCTACAAGTCACTTAGTTCATTCTCTGTTAGAAGGTTGGATATTCCTTGCTGTTTTAAAGATCTGTCTGAATTGAGGAGACTATTTAAGACTCTAAGTGTTTGCACATATTGAAATGTAGGAGGTGCAGAATCAAGTGCAATCTGAACATTTTTGCATATCAAGCCAATTTAAGCTTGTGTAGACTGGTGAAGAGCTTTCTTGAGAAAGTAAAGCCATAAGCAGTTGAAAATTAAGCTTCCTCAATACAGCTTGAAGGAGCTAAATATTAAAACCCTACGTAGTTGTAGGTAAAAGTGGACTATCTCCTGTTGCCATCCTGGTTCGAACGATGTGAAAGAGGGTGAATGGGAAATGAGAGAAATACAAAGTATTAATGGAAATCTCCATTATTAATTTAAAGGGTTAACTTCAGAGCTTCTTCAGAATACTTTTCCTTAAACTAAATATTTTGCAATTGTAAAATTAAATAGTGGTGAGCCCTTGCCTTCCCCAGAAGCTGACAGTCACATGACTGTTTCAGTTTACAGAACTCTAAAATTTTAAAGAGTTTTATCCTTCTTGTTTCTTTGTAACTGTGGAATTCCCATTCATTTCACTTAAGGCTACATTGTATGGACAGCGCAAGTTATTGTCCTTCAGTTTCATATGATTACACTTGTAGCTACCATAATGCATGAAATTTAAATAAATTTTATTAAGTCTGCAAATCTCTGGGCTTTTATTTTTCTGGGAAATCTGAGAGCTTTAGACAAAATATAAACCAGCACCTTCCCTCTCCTTTCCCCCTTCCCAACTAAGTGAACAACAGCAAACCACAGATACTTGGATCTTAAATTGGTATAAAAATTAGTCAAGGAAATTCTTGCAAAGCTCTTTTTGTTTTTCTGGTTTGACTGAAAATTCTCAGGTACATAAATTGGCTCCCAAAATATTTATGCTTTTGAAATTTTCTCCTTATTAAAACTGTCTTTGGGGAGTGACAGTTCAGGGAGGACCTTAATGTAAAGTTATTTTTTTATTTAAAGTATTGAAATGCAACTGAAGCACTAAATATCTGAATTATCACTTTTGAGCAAACTTATAATGAGGACTTATTGATTAGTTTGATCATGGATTGAAAACTGATTCATCACTGAAACCTGAAAATCAACTGATGGATGGAAATGTATCAGGTACATGGAACTGTCAAGGATTTCTATAATATATTCCATTGTAAATCTAGTGTATTTGAATCTGATTTACATAAATTGAAGTGCATTAACAATATGTTGAAAGGTAGGTTGTAGATCTTGTTAAAGCAATACAAAATTTGTATAAGGTTGTAAGATATTCTGTTTGAATATTTTACAACCTTTAAACATACTAATAGCAAAAGGCAAAGCAAAAGTATAGGGCATTTGGCTTCATTATTAGGTATAAGAGCTAAATATGTCTATATACCTTTATCTTATTTTGACCATAGACTTTTTTTGAATCTTCCTCAAATTGCATAAGTTTAATGTACTCCATTAAATCTTCGTACCACATTGTTAGTGCAGTTTTTACTACAGTTGGTGGGCTTAATTTAGATAATTAAGGAAAAAGAAATAGTGCAGCTGCTTTGTTTTGAAATAAGTACTACTTGCTAATAAGTTCCTCAATGTAATAAACTTTTTTAAACAGTTGTCATTTTGAATCCTTATTTCCTTCTGTCAAAACACATGGCAAACTACTATGAAGATGAAAGAAATAAAGGATTTATCCAGCCATAAGAGGAAAAAATAATGTGAACTAAGACATGAAGAGTTGAACTGAGTGTAAGGAAATGGCTTAACTTATCAGCAGATAAATATATTATACTGATTTATATAATTAAGATCTTTTGTTACTGAACTGAAAACCTTGATAATATATGTAATGGTTAAATGCAAAAAATCTTTATGTGGAGTAGCAGAATCCTGATTATTCTGTAACATGAAAAATGACAGTGCATTCTTTCCTGCTAGTTATAAGAGGAAACAAACACCACATAAAATAGGGCCCTGGGCATGCTAATCATTTACCTAACTAGAAATATGCCATTCTTTGGTCATATCTGCAGATAAGCGGAAACTGCTTTACATTTGCTGGCTCCAGTTTCCTGATGCATACTTATGCTAATTGTTAACTATAGTGGCACTAGCCATCCACTGGGGATAGTTCTTTGGAAAACCAGATGCTTTATGAAGTTTATTCCACAAGGATCTTTGCTGGTGGTATGGCTTGAGGCTACAGATTTTTCAGTGGTACAAGATGCCCAGTGAAAATTGCTTAATGAATAATCTCTGCCACCAACTCATTAAATATTATCATCATTATGAGAAATATAGCCTTCAGGAGAGGCCTATATATGTCCTGAGATATTGGGGGCATTTTTAGATGGTGAACCATTCCAGAAGTCTGAATAAATGTTATGTCTTGCTTTTTTTATGTTGGTAGTGCAGAATGTTCAGATTATCTGCTGAGCAGATGGAGTTTTCTTCATACAAAACTTCATGGCTTTTTCTCACCCAGCACTCCAAGAAACTTGCTCAGTGAGCAGCTCAATAGACTTAAGCTGCTTCTTTACAATCTCCATGTGGGATCCTTAAAGAAAAGTATACCAACAAAGTTAGTTCTTAGGTAGCTATTGTTGTTCTTAAGGAAAGTGATAAGATTCTCAATTTACGTCAGTGGGCTATGGACCTTGGTTATCAAGTCAGTTAATACCCTTCCCCCCGCCATGAAGAAGAGTTACCACTGGTTCTAATCTTAATATCCAACCAAGATTACTTCTGACTGGGTTGATAGATATGTTGGATTACCTTTAGCTCTGGGCATAATGGGCATTGTGTTCTCTTGTTAAATTTCATATTTAACTCTCGACTCCTGTCCCACCATTAGTTGGATTTCTGTTGACAAAAAATCTGCTTAGCAGAGTGGAAGAAAGCATGACTTCTTCAATTCTTTGAGGGTGGCTCAAGATACTGCATATAAAAACTTTTCCAAGAAGTATTAGGATTTGATTAAACCACCCTCTGGTGGTCAAGTTATTTAACCTGTCCCTGTAGGGCAATCTAAAGAAAAACATGGAGAATTAAGTAGATGGAAAATTACTTCTGTTCACCTCAAAACACTATATGATCACTGCCTGCCTAGAGAGTGCTTGTAGTTCTGTTCCCTGAATACCATAACTCCGTGGAATAGGGGACAGGACAGAAAACCTTCCACGTCCTGATCACTACACCTCTTCTAGATATTTGTTCTTCTAAATGTTCTAGTTGGTTGAGTCACATTGAAAAACTTGCACATGTTGAATGCTGTAGAAGGATCCAAATCTGTTCTTCAAAAGTGTTATGTAAATGGAGGGACTAAAGGAGGGGAGAGAATCTGGCTTCTCCATAGTGTATAAAGGCCGGAAAGAATTTTTCTAAAGTACTTTCTTTTTTAATATTAGAAATTCAGACTTTGCTTGTACTGTTTGTCTAGAGAAACTATGGACCACTGCAGAACTAATAGGTTTATTATTGGCAGTTACTTATGGTAGTGCTGAGGCCGCAATCACGAGGGCGTCCCATGGTATTGAGTTCTCTACAATTAGAGGTAGGGATGGTCCCTTCTCTTGGAGAATGAGTAGCTAGGACATGAAACCTATTCAAGGGAAATAACTATTATTCATACTCTGGTAGTGTCTAGATGGCACAATCATGCTTGGGCCTCCAGTGTCATAGGCACTGTATAAATACGTTGTAAGAGTCAGTTGCTGTCTAACAAGCTTACACACTGATTTCAAGATGGGAAGTAACAAGTGACTGTAGAGGAGAGGAAAAAGTGGAAGGAAATGAAAGCTTAAACAAGAATAGGACTTTGAAAATGCTGTGGAGGAAGTAGTAGTAACCAGAAGGATTTGGCCAGGTCATGGGTGTGTAAGGTAAGAAGAATGGAGTGTTATATGATACCCATGTTGTGTGACAAGGAAGATGAAGGCATTAACAACAAAAGAAGTGGGGGAGGGCTTGGAAGGAAAGGTGAGAAGTTTTTTTCCAGATGAAGTTTGACGAAGATACCTAAGGAGTGTCAGAGACAGGTCAAGATGCTGAATTGTATAGGAGGAAATAAGTCAGCAGTATGTAATGTGAACAGAGACCACTGTAAAAACAAAACAAAAAATTAAACCACCTGAAGTGGAAGAAAAGGTGTCTTAGTTAAAAATTAATCACATATGCCCCTTTAATTAAGGGATGAATGCACAATTCACTTCTCTAGGTTCTTCACCATGACTTCCAGCAAAAATAGAGAACGGGCTTTAATTCTACAATTTCCAAGATAAACTAAAGCAGTATTGTTTTCATAGAATCATAGATCATTTAGTCAAGTCCCCTGCATGCAAGGCAGGACTAAGTATTACCTAGTTCTAGAGCAGAGGTCAGTAACCTTTCAGAAGTCGTGTGCGAGTCTTCATTTATTCACTCTAGGTTTCGCGTGCCAGTAATACATTTTAACGTTTTTAGGGCTCCTTCAAGTCTGTAATATATAACTAAACTATTGTTGTATGTAAAGTAAATAAGGTTTTAAAAATGTTTAAGAAGCCTCATTTAAAATTAAATTAAAATGCAGAGCCCCCCCAGACTGGTGGCCAGGACCTGGGCAGTGTGAGTGCCACTGAAAATCAGCTTGCGTGCAGTCTTTGGCACACGTGCCATAGGTTGCCTACCCCTGTTCTAGACTATCCCTGACAGGTGTTTGTCCAACCTGCTCTTAAAAATCTCCATAATAGAGATTCCACCTCATCTCTAGGCAATTTATTCCAGTGCTTAACCACTCCGACAGAAAGTTTTTCCTAATGTCAAACCTAAACTACCCTTGCTGCAATTTAAGTTTTGAAAACCTTTTCAGGTCTTTATATGTCAAGAAGAAAGGCACTAACTGGAACCAGTTTTTCCATTGCAGTCACTTCTAATAATGGCTTTGGTAACAATAAAATGAGCAATCAGATTTCCCCCTCCCCCTTTATATGTAGAAATACTGGCTTGAGGCTCCAAATACCAATTTAAAAAAAAATTCTGCTTTTGGTTTCCTGCCATCAACTCTAGTCCACAGGAAGGTTAATCACAGCCTGCATCAATGATAATATGCACACTACACCTCTACCCCGATAGAACGCTGTCCTCGGGAACCAAAAAATCTTATCGCGTTATATGTGAAACCGCGTTATATCAAATTTGTTTTGCCCGCCAGCATTTCCATTATTAGTAGTCAGCAAATCATTTCTTTAGAACTAACACACTGTATGCAGTAAATAAATCTGTTCTACAATAGTTAAATCGTATCTCCTTTCTTTAATTACAACAATTTATTCTATAAGCTTACTTAAAAGATAGTGTATTAACACAGGTACTAAACACTGCTAAATGCGCTCATGAGGGCTAGGTTTCATCATACATCAATCGTTTGGTCTGTGTGTAATGCTTAGGAAAATGAAGAATTCACATAAAATATCAGAAAAATGTTTTTAATTACACATCCTTACAAATTGTTGTAAAAAAGGATTTTGGTATTTTAGCAAATAGGAGCATGGGCCACTTTGTCACTTAGCCAACTATGTTATATGTAGATTGTTATGTAATATGAACTGTTAACTATTAAATATATTGTAGTTTGAAAACTTTTTGGGGAGCACAAGATGCTTGCTTATAAGATGCACCCTTTAACATTTTTTTAATTTTTATAAAAACTTGTTATACTTTGTTGCTTCATGCTACTGCGAGCCGCCTTCTTTGCCAGATCAGTTATGGATTTTAACTGCAGTATTTGCAGTCTATCCACATCCTGGCTTTCTAGCCACTTAAGACCAATCTCTAACCCTACAACCGCATCAGCAGCTTTGGGCGGTGGCTCCGAGGGTTCTTTATCACTATCCTCAGGGTTAGACACATTTTCTGAGGCACCAGGTGGTTGACAGGCATCATTATGAATTATATCTACGTCTGTAAATCATTCATATGTTGGACACACAGCATCCACTTCCATCCACTCTTGAACGTCAGCTATTCCACTTTGAGCCATAAGTTCCCTGTAGACTTGTTCTACCTCCATGGCCTCTTCTTCCATAAAACCTTCAAAGTTGTTCTCATCTTAGTCTTCTTCCTCATCTTGGTTGTTATCGCTTTCAGTGACAAAAGCACTTTTGAGACCACGATGCCAACATTTCTCTATCATTGACGGAGTGATTCCTAGCCAGGCTGTCTCACCTAAGTTAAATACATCCAGCAAATTCAATTTCTTTATTACATCCGTTATGCTACTGTTGTCCTCAACAATTTTATTTACTAAGGCTTTACGATAGTTTCATTTTAAATGTGACTATAATGCCTTGATCAAGGGGCTGTATTTTGGACATCATGTTCTTAGGAAGGTAGCTCACCTTTATCTTCCCATCTTTGCTGGTTAAGGTCTCAACTGGGGGGGGGGGGTGAGCAGGACAGTTGTCAAGTACGAGCAATGCCTTTGGCTCCAGGTTTTGTCTGCATAGATGGTTCTGGACAGCTGGTAAAAAATACTTCTTAAACCATTCCTCGAAAATATCCAATGTCATCCAGGCATTTTTTGAAAGGCGATAAATGAATGAAAGCGAATCCATGTTCTTATGGTGGAAAGCAATAGGTGACTTGGATTTGCCTATGCACAGAGGTTTAAGTTTATGTGAACCGGTTTTATTCACACAGAAAAAGTACTGTCACTCTTTTATCACCTTACCACCTTCAGTCTTTGGTTCTTTGGTCCTAGAAGCAAGTGTTCTATCCGGCAGCATATGGTAACATAAGCTGGTTTCATCAGCATTATAGATTTGCTCCGGAGCATAGCCACCCTCAGTGATGATCTCTTGTAACTTTAGTGGGTAATCATTGCAAGCTTTTATATCTGCAGAGCGCGTCTCTCCTGAAATTGCAACTTGCAAAATGCCATGACATTTTTTAAAATGATTAAGCCATCCACTGCTAGCATTAAATTCGTTACCTTGATGTGCAGAAGCGTCCTAGCCAGAGCATGTAAAATCGAGATCCTTCTTCAATTTCTCCACTTGTTTCCTTATCCATGGGTGGGCAAATTTTTTGGCCCGAGGGCCACATCAGAGTTCAAAGTTGTATGGAGGGCCAGGAAGGGAAGGCTGTCCCTCCCCAAACAGCCTGGCCCCACCTCCTAGCTGACGCCTTCCTACTTCCTGCCCCCTGACTGACCCCTCAGAATCCCTGACCCATCCAACACCCCCTGCTCCTTGTCCCCTGACCACCCTCTCCAGAGATCCAACCACCCCTACTAACACCCCACCCCCTAGCCAAGCCCCCCTGCTCCTTGTCCCCTGACTTCCTCAACCCTATCCACACCCCCACCCTGACAGGCCCCCCTGGGACTCCCATGCCCTATCTAACACCCCTGTCCCCTGACTGCCCTGCCCCCAAGAACCTCCAAACCATCCAACACATCCATCCCTTGACCGCCCCGAGACCCTCCACCCCTTATCCAACCCCTCAGCTCCAGCCAGCACCCTTAACATGCCACTCAAAGCAGCATGTTAGAGCCAGTCACGCTGACGCGCTGATCCTCCAGAGCGCACAGCCCCTTCCCCCGCCCCCCAAGTGTTGCTTTACCGCAATGTATGCGAACCCATGTTATATCAGGTCGTGTTATAGCGGGGTAGAGGTGTACTTATAAATGACGACACAAATTATTTGTGGATCATCATAAATAGGACCTTACCGAATTCATGGTCCATTTTGGTCAATTTCACGATCATGGGATTTTAAAAACTAAATTTCACAGTTTCAGATATTTAAATAATAAATTTCATGGTGTTGTAACCCTGCGGGTACGGACCCAGAAGTGAGTCACAAGGTTAGTGTACGGGGGTTGTGGTATTGCCACCCTTACTTCTGTACTGCTGCCTTCAGAGCTGGGCAGCCAGAAGACAGCTCCTGGCTGGGCGCCGGCTCAGAAGGCAGCACTGCCTCCAGCAGCAGCAGCACAGAAATAAGGGTGTTGCATTACCATACCCTGCCACTGATCTGGGTGCCCAGCCAGCAGCTTTCTCTCTACAGCCCTTCAGCTCTCAAATCTGGTCGCCCCTACGACAGCCAGATTTCATGCAGAAGATCAGATTTCATGGTCTGTGATGCATTTTTCACAGCCGTGAATTTGGTAGGGTCCTAATACTAAAGTTTGACATCTTCCCTTGTGTTTAAAGCATTTTTTTTTAATTTTTACACTAGGAGTGTAAACATCCATAATCTTTTTATCTCTAACTCAATTATTCTTATTTGCATTTATCAGATCACTATTCTTAAGAACATAAGAATGGCCGTACCGGGTCAGACCAAAGGTCCATCTAGCCCAGTATCTGTCTACTGGCAGTGGCCAATGCCAAGTGCCCCAGAGGGAGTGAATCTAACAGGCAATGATCAAGTGATCTCTCTCCTGCCCTCCATCTCCATCCTCTGATGAACAGAGGCTAGGGACACCATTCTTTACCATTCCTGGCTAATAGCCATTTATGGACTTAGCCACCATGAATTTATCCAGTTCCCTTTTAAACATTGTTATAGTCCCAGCTGTCACCCTCCTCAGGTAAGGAGTTCCACAAGTTGACTGTGCGCTGTGTGAAGAAGAACTTCCTTTTATTTGTTTTAAACCTGCTACCTAGTAATTTCATTTGGTGACCCCTAGTTCTTGTATTATGGGAATAAGTAAATAACTTTTCCTTATCCACTTTCTCCACATCACTCATGATTTTATATACCTCTATCATATCCCCCCCTTAGTCTCCTCTTTTCCAAGCTGAAGAGTCCTAGCCTCTAATCTTTCCTCATATGGGACCCTCTCCAAACCCCTAATCATTTTAGTTGCCCTTTTCTGAGGTGAGGAGACCACATCTGTACACAATATTCGAGATGTGGGCGTACCATGGATTTATATAAGGGCAATAATATATTCTCAGTCTTATTCTCTATCCCCTTTTTAATAATTCCTTACATCTTGTTTGCTTTTTTGACTGCCTCTGCACACTGCGTGGTCATCTTCAGAGAACTATCCACAATGACACCAAGATCTTTTTCCTGACTCGTTGTAGCTAAATTAGCCCCCATCATATTGTATGTATAGTTGGGGTTATTTTCTCACTTTACATTTATCCACATTACATTTTACATATTTATCACTTTACATTTATCCACATTAAATTTCATTTGCCATTTTGTTGCCCAATCACTTCTTGGGGAGAGAAGGAGTGTAGTCTAAGATTATACAGAAAATATATAACTAATGAATGAACTCTTAGAAAAATAGCAAAATTTTCCAATGTCTCCAATAACAGGTTCCTTGCAAATTCTTCCTCAAAATGTTTTTCTTACAAATTTCTGCATATTTTCCTTCTACAATTTAAGGCAAGTAGTACACATGGTCCTGATAGAATATGGATTTCAGAAATTTGCCTCCAATGAAAAAGTAACCTAGTCTGGGAAATAAAAATACTTCTTAAAAAAAATTGGAATCCTTAGGGAGTTTCCAACAGCTGGTTTACTGACTTAGAACTACAGAAAAACTAAGCTTTTAGTTTTGGTATGTACTACCCACACATTGACTAAGAGCAGTTTTCATTTGACAACCACAATCATAGACAATCGTTCCACTGAGGAGACTGACTCAGACTAGGGCCTTGGCTACACTGGCACTCTACAGCGCTGCAACTTTCACGCTCAGGGGTGTGAAAAAACACACCCCTGAGTGCTGCAAGATACAGCGCTGTAAAGCCTCAGTGTAATCCGTGCCACAGCGCTGGGAACACAGCTCCCAGCGCTGCAAGCTACACCTGTAGAGGATGTGGTTTACATGCAGCGCTGGGAGAGCCCTCTCCCAGCGCTGGCGCTCCGACCACACTCACACTTTAAAGCAATGTCTATGCTACAGATACTTCAGCTGTGCTACTGTTGCACAGACACCACCTATATCGATGGAAGGGGGTTTTCTGTTGTAGTTATTCCACGTCCCTGAGAAGCAGTAGCTAGGTTGAGGAAATTTTTTACAGCCCTGAGTGACTTACCTAGATTGATTTAATTTGTAAGTTAGATCAGGCCTCAATTGTCTAACTTCCATGATTATCCTTCCTCTAGCCTCCTGTCTTCGTGTATGTCCAGTATCTCAAACAGGAACCTTAAGAAGGGGCATAGTTTGGGGCGGACATGATAGGTGTAGCCCCCTCAAACTGGAAAGGCTTGGGAAGGCATGTAATTTACCCCCACGTGCAGCCCTGTTGGCCTGGCTGGAGCTTCCCCTCTACGCCTCCAATACACAAATAAAACTATAAAACTTGAGGTCTCTGTATCTTCCTTCTCTCTGAAGATCCCTAAAACACACACGTTCTTTGATGTCACTTGTTTTGCTATCATTTTCATTGTGCAGAGCCTCTACTGATATGAGCACAAGACTTTGTATTTTGTGACCATCAATTCACTCTCCACATCCTAATACATCACAGCAATGTGCTTTTGGGACCACCACTCTGTGCTGTGACGCTGCTCTCTATCTGCAAGCTCTAAAAAGCTTTCTCTGATTTCAGCATAAGCTTCCTTGTCCCACACCTGCTTTGTCAGAGATGCTCCAACAGGTAGAAGAAACATAGAATCATAGAATAACAGGGTTGGAAGGGACCTCAGGAGGTCATCTAGTCCAACCCCCTGCTCACAGCAGGACCAATCCCCAACTAAATCATCCCAACCAGGGCTTTGTCAAGCCTGACCTTAAAAACCTCTAAAGAAGGAAATTGCATCACCTCCCTAGGTAACCCATTCCAGTGCTTCACCACCCTCCTAGTGAAAAAGTTTTTCCTAATATCCAACCTAAACCTCCCCACTGCAACTTGAGACCATTGCTCTTTGTTCTGTCACCTGGTACTACTGAGAACAGTCTAGATCGATCCTCTTTAGAACCCCCGTTCAGGTAGTTGAAAGCAGCTATCAAATCCCCCCTCATCCTTCTCTTCTGCAAACTAAATAATCCCAGTTCCCTCAGCATCTCCTCATAAATCATGTGCTCCCGCCCCCTAATCATTTTTGTTGCCCTCTGCTGGACTCTCTCCAATTTTACCATGTTCTAGCTATGTTGTTTAGGCCACATCATCTACAAGCTGTCCTATCACACTGTTAGCAACATATATATACATGTAGTAACATATATAGATCTCAGCAACTTTGAAACAGCTGCCTTGCTAGTCTACTCCAATCTCTTATCTAGGGCAGAGAAAAGTTTGAAATCACTAACTACTCCACTTTGTTACCAGTAGATGGGGGTGGGAAACTTTTTGGCCTGAGGGCCACATCAGGGAATAGAAACTGTATGGCAGGCCATGAATGCTCACAAAATTGGGGTTGGGGTGTGGGAGGGGGTGAGGCCTCTGGTTGGGGATGTGGGCTCTGGGGTGGGGCTGGGGTTGAGGAGTTTGGAGTGTAGGAGGGTGCTCTGGGCTGGGACCGAGGGATTTGGAGTATGGGAGGGGGATCAGGGCAGGAGTGCGGGAAGGGGTGCAGGTTCTGGCTGGAGATGCAGACTCGGGGGTGGGGCTGAGAGGTTTTGGGTGCAGGAGGGTGCTCTGGGCTGGGATCGAGGGGTTTGTAGAGCAGGACAGGGATCAGGGCTGGGGCAGGGGGTTGGGGTATGGGAAGAGGCTCAGGGGTGCAGGCTCTGAGTGCCGCTTACCTCAAGTGGCTCCTGGAAGCAGTGGCATGTCCCTTCTCTGGCTCCTATGCAGAGGCACGGCCAGGCAGCTCTGCACACTGTCCCATCGGCAGGCATCATCCCTGCAGCTCCCACTGGAGCACTTAGGAGCCAGAGCGGGGCCATGCCACAGCCTCCGGGAACTGAGTGGAGTGGCCCCTGACTCTGTGCCTGACTGGAGTGCCAGAGCAGGGCTGAGCCATGTGGTGCGGCCTGCGACCCAGCTGGAGTGCCAAAGTGAGGCTGAGTCATGTGGTATGGCCCCCAACCCAGCGCCCCAGCCAGAGCAGGGCCAAGCTCTGTGGTGGGGCCCCCAACCCAGCAACCCGGTCGGAGCAGGGCCGAGCTCCATGGTGCGGCGCTGGAGTGGGGCTGTGCTGTAGCCCCTCGACCCAGCACCCCGTCAGGAGCACAGGAGCGGGGCCGAGCCTCGTGGCGTGGCCCCCGACCCAGAGCCTCAGTCAGAGCACCAGAGTAGGGCCACACCACCCCCCTGGCTGGAGCACCACAGCAGGGCAAGCCCCAGACCTCGCTCCCCACCGGGAGCTTGCAAGCTGGCTTAAAAGGGCTTGCGGGCTGAATCCGGCCCACAAGCCGTAGTTTGCCTACTTCTGCAGTAGACGCTAGAAAGCCAGCTATCTGAAATGGCGGCATGGAGTGTGTCAGAGACCAGAGTATTTTAATCCTTGTATTCTGTTGGTACTGGCACATCAACAGAACAACAAACTAGGGGAGGACATCTCACAGAAGGGAGTGAGAGCAGGACTGAAAGGCCGAGATAATAAAATAAAGGGGGGAAATGAGCAGAACTGCCAACTCCATATATTCAATCATGGCCTCCCTGCTGCCTTTGTTTCTGTACCTGCTACAAGCCCTGCAGCTGAAGAGCGAGAGGGTTAGAGCAGAAATGCATTTTGAGCCTTGCCTGAACTTACAGACCATGTTGTTCAGAAACCCCCTATGTGACATCCCCTCTCACCTCCCACACACCCCAATTAATTGGTATGTAATACTGGACAGCATTAACCCTTTAAAAAAAAACAAAACCCACCCATGCCAACCTTTACCAGTGTTACCTAGGTCTGGGCGAACCTCTATCCCCCAACATACAGATTTGTTACATTTGTTTCTCTCCATCAGGTCTCATCCTGGTTTCCAAAGGTCAAATCCATATAGCTCTAGCCCTGTCACCCTATTACTGTATTCTTAGGCCTGGTATTCTGTTTCTCCTGGATACATTCCCCTGATTTTCCCTGTATTTCTTCACGTTACCCATTTTCTGTTACTGTATTCATAGGTATTTCAACCAACGTGCCTCTAGAATAGACTAGAACAGTCCTCCTTGTATCCCTTTGCACACAGGGAGAAGTATACAATAAGAGTAGTGCTGTCAAATGATTAACAAAATTAATGAATTGTGATTAATCGCACTATTAAACAATAGAATACAATTTATTTAAATATTTTTGGACGTTCTCCAAATTTTCAAGTATATTGTATTTTGTGTTATAATTGAAATCAAAGTGTACAGTGCTCACTTTATATTTATTTTTTATTACAAATATTTGCACTGTAATAAATGAAAAAAATAGTATTTTTCAATAAACCTAATACAAGTACTATAATGCAATTTCTTTATCATGAAAGTTGAAGTTACAAATGTAGAATTATGTACAAAAAATAACTGCATTCAAAAATATAACGTAAAACTTTAAAGCCTACAAGTCCACTCAGTCCTACTTCTTGTTCAGTGACTCGCTCAGATGAACAAGTTTGTTTACATTTGCAGGAAATAAAGCTGCCTGCTTCTTGGTCATAATGTCACCAGAAAGCGAGAAGAGATGTTCCCATGGCCCTTTTACAGCCACCATCACAAGATATTTATGTGACAGATGCGCTAAAGATTCATATGTCCCTTCATGCTTCTACCACCATTCCAGAGGATGTGCATCCATGCTGATGGCAGATTCTGCTCAATAATAATCCAAAGTAATGAGGATCAATTCATGTTCATTTTCATCATCTGAGTCAAATGCCACAAGCAGAAGTTTGAGTCTCTCTTTTGGTGGCTCAGGTTCTATAGTTTCCACATCTGAGTGTTGCTCTTTTAAGACTTCTGAAAGCATGCTCCACTCCTTGAAGGCACTTCAGATTCTTAAACCTTGGGTTGAGTGCTGTAGCTATCTTTAGAAATCTCACATTGGTACCTTCTTTGCATTTTGTCAGATCTGCAGTGAGTGTTCTTAAAATGAACATGTGCTGAGTCATCATCCAAGACTACTAGAACATGAAATACAGGACCGTCCTTAGGCATAGGCAGAATAGGCAAGGGCGTAGGGCCCCACACTGCCTGGGGGCACCACTCACCAGGCAGCCCAGACAGTGTAGAAGCAGGGCTGCTGGGTCCTAGAGAGAGCCGAATGCAGCACAGTCTGAGGGACGGGATTGGCTGCTGGGGTCTCTGGGAAGGGGAGGGGGTGGGGGTTGGGAAAGGAGCTCACCTGTGAGTTGACTCTTTCCCCCCCGGCTGAGGTCAGGTGAGGCAGGCTCTGTGGCTCTGGAACCAGTATCCTTTGTTGTCTCCCATAACATCCATTCTTCTCCCCCCGCCCCACGGAGCACCCCCTCCTTTCTCCCTCCTCCCCAGGAGCACCCCTCTCTCTCTCCTCCCATCCCTCCATCAGGGCTAGGTTGGGTGAAGTGCTGGGGGGGAGGCGAGGCTGGCTGCTTGCTGAGGAATGAAAGTGAAAGTAACTTACTTCCTGGGCAGGCAGCCAGAATTGGAATGTCACACAGGGTTTGGATGGGGTTAGCCAGATGTGTGAAAAATCAGGATAGGGGATAGGTACAGTGAGCAGATATCCCTATTTTATAGGGACAGTCCCAATTTTGGGGTCTTTTTCTTATATAGGCTCCTTTTACCCCCCCCCCATCCCTGTCCTGATTTTACACACTTTCTGTCTGGTCACTTTAGGTGGGGGTAGTTGGTGCCTATATAAGACAAAGCCCCAAATATCGGGACTGGCCCGATAAAATCAGGACATCTGGATCTGGCCACCCTAGCTGGGGAGCGCCTCTCGCCCGGGCTGGCAGCTGCCAGCTATCCATCTCATCCGGGGGGAGCTGCATAAGGCAGGATGAGCTGCTGTGGCTCCATGGGTGCCCTGTCCCTGAGATCAGATGCTGTGCTAACTTCACCGTGGTCCATAAGGCTGGTGGTGGTGCCCATTGGTGTGTGATTGGACCTGAGGGTTTGCTGCTGCTGTTGCCACTCTGCACCCCAAGAGGTGGATTTTGAGGTCCTGCAGTTTTCCACCTATCTCCTCCTCTACTGCAGCTGTTGGACCAGCGGGCTGGGTGGTGAGCCAAGCATGAAAGCAGTACGGTGTTGCCATTTAGATTGTCATTTAACAACTTTGTTTGCCAAAAATTCTTGCTAACAATCCTGAATCCAATTTCAATATTATTTAAAAAAAATCAATATCTTAGCCAAAAACAGAAAATTAAGTTGTTGACAATTATTAGTGACAGGTTTGGTTTGAGGCAGGGAGTGGGCCAGTTTTCATCAGAGAAACAAAAAATGTTGACTGACTTTCCTATAGCCTGTTACTCCTGATAAGAGCCCAACAACTGTAATATGCTCATCTCTTTACTAGTGTATAAAGCAGGGGTCAGCAACCTACGGCACACGTGTCAAAGGTGGCAGGTGAGCTGATTTTTGATGGTATGCAGCAGCAGGCTGCGCGGCTCAGCCCATCACTGCTCTGGGGTTCCGGCTGCTGCCCTATTGCCAGCTGGGATACCAGCCATCGGCCCCACTCAGCACCTGCTGCTGGCCTGGGGACCCCCAAGGAACCCCAGGCTGGCAGTGGGCTGAGCAGGCCAGCTGAACCACTCAACCTGCTGTCAGCCTGGGGTTCCATTCACTCAGCCGGCAGCGGGCTGAGTGGGCTGGTGGCGGGCTGAGCAGGGCCGATGGGGGGTTGAGTGGCTCAGTCTGCTGCCAGTCTGGGGTGCCAGCAGCACTCAGCCTACTGCTACTCCAGGGTTCCGGCTGCCGGCCCCTTGCCAGTCAGGAGCTCAGCCGCCAGCCCCACTCTGCCTCCTGCCAGCCTGGGTGAGCAGAATCCCAGGCTGGTAGCAGGCTGAGGGGGGATTGGCGGCCGGGATCCTGGCTGGCAGGAGTTGGTGATCAGAACCTCAGACCAGCAGCGGGCTGAGCAGGGCCTGGGATCCTTGTCTAGGGTTCCAGCCACCAGCCCGCTGCCCGTTTGGGGTTTCATTTACTCAGCTGGCAGTGGCCTGAGCAGGACCGGTGGCCAAGACCTCAGATAATAACAATAGTTTATTTATATAATATAGACATAGAGAGAAACCTTCTACAAACATTAAAATGTATTACTGGCACGAGAAACCTTAAATTACAGTGAACTTGGCACACCACTTCTGAAAGGTTGCCGACCCGACCCCTGGTATAGAGTGACTATATGTTGTACTAAGATTCTCCTGCTTTTTTTTTTCCCTGTGAGTCAGTGTAACTTTTGCCAGCCCAGAAGTTGGGCAGCCAATGTTTTACGTTTTCACAATGTTTTCTCCAACTTTCATAAAGTAAATATATAGTTAATATGAGTTAAAAAGGCCAGGGACACTTCTTTGTGAAGAATCTGTACAGCAGATCATGCCCATAGACGATCCAGAAAAGAAATTTGAGGTTGAATTTTTTAATGTTGTGATGGATAAAGCAGTATCTGCTGTTGATGAAAGGTTTAATACATTGCAAGTACACCATAAACAGTTTGGATTTTTGTATGACATAACTAAATTCAACGAAATAGGAAAACAAGAGCAACTAATGACAAAGTGCAAGAACCTAGAGAGCCTCCTGAAGCACGGTGATAGTTTTGATTTAAATGGACTTGAACTGTACGAAGAATTGAGTACACTGTCATCAATGTTGCCACATGCAAAATCGGTGATGGACATTGTACAGTTTATTCATACCCGCAAACTTGTTGACATATACCCTAATGTGTACATTGCCACTCGTATTCTACTGACAATTCCTCTAACAGTAGCGTCAGGAGAACGGAGTTTCTCAAAACTAAAGCTCATTAAAAACTATCTCCGCTCTACAATGAGTCAGGAACGCTTAACTGGTCTTGCTATTCTTGCAATTGAACAAGACACGACTTTGTCTTTGTCATACGATGACATTATTACTGATTTTGCAGCCAAAAAAGCCAAAAAGATTGCTTTTAATTAAAAACAAATCTTTGTTTCAATACCTCTTCATATAAATTTCCAATAAAATTTTGATAAATTAAAAAAAAATTTGCATCATTCTGTCATCAGAATTTTTTCTATAGTGCTGCTTCTTTAGTGCTAGTCCATCAGCATGACAGTGTGCTTAATTAAGTTAAACTGGTTTTAATAACGTGAATGTGGCAAGTTTTCCAATACTGTAAGCTTATGTTTGTGTTGCTAAGAGCAGATCAGGCACAGGGGCACCAGTTTAATAATCTCGCCTAGGGCACCATAAATCCTAAGGCCGGCCCTGATGAAATATATGGCAAAATGCCGGTAAAATAGAGCTGGAGACATACAATTCTCCCCCAAGGAGTTCAGTCACAGATTTAATTAATGCATTTTTTTTAACAAGCGTCATTAGCATGGAAGCATGTTCTCTGGAACAGCAACCAAAGCATGAAGGGGCATATGAATGTTTAGCATATCTGGTGCATAGATACCTTGCAGAGGAGTGAAGTTCTGGAACAGCCTTCCAAGGGGAGTAGTGGGGGCAAAAGACATATCTGGCTTTAAGATTAAGCTTGATAAGTTTATGGAAGGGATAGTATGATGGGAGAGCTTAATTTTGGCAATTGATCTTTGATTATCGCCAGATAAGTATGCCCAGTGGTTGGTGATTGGATGTTGGATGGGATGGGATCTGAGTTACTGCAGAGAATTCTTTCCTGAGTGCTGGCTGGTGAGTCTTGCCCACATTCTCAGGGTTTAGCTGATCGCCATATTTGGGGTCGGGAAGGAATTTTGCTCCAGGGCAGATTGGCAGAGGCCCTGGAGGTTTTTCACCTTCCTCTGCAGCATGGGGCATGGGTCACTTGTTGGTGGATTCTCTGCAGCTTGAGGTCTTCAGACCACAATCTGAAGACTTCAATAACTCAGGCATAGGTTAGGCGTTTGTTATAGAAGTGGATGGGTAGGGTTCTGTGGCCTGCTTTGTGCAGGGGGTCGGACTAGATGATCACATTGGTCCCTTCTGACCCTAGAATCTATGAATCTATGAGTGCTTGGTACAAAAGAGCCATGCAAATGCCTCTTCTCACTTTCAGGTGACACTGTAAATAAGAAGTGAAGTTATAAAACAAAAAAAATCTACATTTGTAAGTTGCACTTTCATGATAAAGAGATTGCACTACAGTACTTGTATGAGGTGAATTGAAAAATACTGTATTATCATTTTTACAGTGCAAATATTTGTAATAAAAATAATATAAAGTGAGCACTGTACACATTGTATTCTATGTTGTAATTGAAATCAATATATTTGAAAATGTAGAAAAACATCCAAAAATATTTCATGAATTTCAATTGGTATTCTATTGTTTAACAGTCAGATTAAAACTGAGATTAATTGCAGTTCATTTTTTTTAGTTAATTGCGTCAGTTAACTGCGATTAATCAAGAGCCCTAAACAATAGAGGAACTAATTAAGAAAAAAATGCCCCCCATGATAGGATGCCTGAATACACACACATCAAAGTTTAAATCTAGTGCTCGAGTAGGAAACTAGGTGTCAGGCCTGCAACATTTTATTCCTAAGTATTTGTTTTGGGCTTATTGACACTTTGGTGAGTCTGGCTTTGTCTACATATGAAAAGAGGGCTCTGGTATGTCATACAAACCTGCAAGTAAAAACACCTGAACCCTGCAGCATACTAGATTTTCATTTAGAAATCTCCCATCATTAGACAGCTACTGGTAGAGCTGCCTTGGTGGTATTATGGTAGGAAGGCAAGGTTATGACAGATAACCCCACTAGACTCCCATTCCCCTTGTTTCCACAGCTGGCTTCCCTTCCTTGCAGTCCCAGGCTCCCTGTGCCCACAGCCCACCCCTTCCTGGATCCCTACTGTCCCTGTGCCCAGAACTCCCTCCCCATTAGAACACCCACCCACCCCCACTTCCTATGCCAGCAGCTCCACCCCTGCAGACCATCCTCCCTCTACCCACAGCTCCCTTCCCATTTGGACCCCCCACTCTCCCTATGTCTTCAGCTCTTTCTCCGCACCTTCACACCTCCCTGTGTGACCACAGCTCCCGTCAGCTCTTCCTCCGCACCTTCACACCTCCCTGTGTGACCACAGCTCCCACCCCCCTCAGCAGTCTCCCCCACCCCCTCAGAGAGCTACCTTAGAACCCTCCTCTCAGAATAATCTCCCCCTCCCACGTGGCCGCAGCTCCCTACCCACCTAAAAGCAATTCCCTCCCCAGCTCCCTCCTTCCCCTCAGTTCTCCCTCCCCCCATAGCTGCCTCCCCCCTTAGAGAGATCTAGGGGGAGCAATAGCTCAGGGGTTTGAGCATTGGCCTGCTAAACCCAGCGTTGTGAGTGCAATCCTTGAAGGGGGCCATTTAGGGCTTGGTCCTGCTTTGAGCAGGGGGTTAGACTGCACGATCTCTTGAGGTCCCACCCACGCCTAATAATCTAGGATTCTATGATAGTCTCTTGCCTGCAACCCCCTCCCACCCTCAGAGCGATCTCCTCTCCCTCCCCTCAGAACAATTTGCCCCTCCTCCCCGCTCAGAGCGATCTCCCCTCCCCTTCTCCGAAGCGCGCCAGGCGGAAGCGCAGCAAGAAAACTCAGTCAAGCAACAGACCGGCCAGAGCTTGCGCTCGCTGTTTACGTCATCAGGACGCGACATCTGCGCGTGCGCAGGGACCGTGGCCCACGCACACGTGTCGGTCTGCTGTGAGGAGTCGGGAGCATGGCGGCGCTGGATCGCCCACAGGTACCGGCGGCTGCTCGGCCAAGCAGCGCTTGAGTCGCGTGTCGTGGAGGCTCGAATCGCTGCGGAGATCCGTCACTGCCGGCGAGCGGACTCGGGGTCTTGTGCCGAGGAGATCCTGAGCCTTGTACGGCTGCTGCGGGGCAGTTCGTCTGCCTCAGGCCTGAGCCCTCCCTGGCACTGGGGACAAGCGGGAGGGGGGTTCCGCGCTCGCCCGGCTTCGGCTGTGTTAGGGGTCGAAGTATGGGATGGGGGAGGCCACAGAGCTTGGAACTGCGGCCCTGGGGTAGAAGGAATTCCGCAGTGATTTGTGCTGTGTCTAGGGGGAACATCAGTGCTGGCAAACCGAATACATTTTAACTGTAAAGCAGAATCTCCCTTCTGGTGATGGGAGAGCGCACACTGGTCTGCCAGGCAGTACTAACCATAGAGTGCGTGTCTGCCAATAACTCACTTTGATTCACACTAATAGGAGAACTCAGGCCTGGCCTTAACATTAATTTATCTTGCTGTTTCTCTACCCTTTCAGGTTAAAAAGGCAGTGCAGGCCTTGCTCGCATACACAAAGACCAAAGATAAAACAGATGAACTGCTTTTGAATGAGGACGAGAATGTATACCTAATGGTGACAGTATGGAAAATCCCACCACAAGAACAAGTTATCAAAATGTAAGCATTCTTACACTTCTGGTTTTCTTCAAAGGCTCTGGTTTTCTGTAATCTATAATACTTTTCATCTGCTGTGGCATGCAGCGGACTGAACTTACATTCATTGCTTGTATCCCCATAAAACCACCATGTTTAAATATATTATATGTTTCAAGAATTGTTAGTAGCGCCAAAAGTTTGGAGCACTGACTGAGCATGTGTGGGAGTTTCCATGATATATGAGTCAGATATATAAAGGATCAGATTCTTCATACCTTACTCACTTGAAGTCATTTACATTAGTTACGTAAATAAAACACGATTTAGGCCTATAATCTCTGTATGGATCTATCTACTAGGCTCCAATCCAGCAAAGACTTCAACATATGCTTATCTTTACACTTTCTTTTAAGTAGTCCTAATGAGGTATGTGGGATTACTCCGTACTTAAGCATGGGAGGGTCTGTCTACACTTAAAATGCTGCAGCTGCAGTGCTTCAGTGTAGATACCATCTACACCTATGAGAGGAATAACACACCTCCTTGAGAGGCAATAGCTAGGTCAGTGTAAGAATTCTTACATCAACCTAGTGTGGGGTGTATGCCAGGGGTTGGGCTGGTATAGCTACATCTCTCAGGCAGATGTAAAATTGTAGTATAGAACACACCTAAGTCACTGAAAGATTGGGACCTAAGGTCTTTCTCAAGTACTCGTAACTGTAGTGATTTTGAACTTCTCTGTAGGCCTGATTTTGGAAAGGGAGATTCATAATCCATCTCTGAATGTTTCCACCCTTCTCACTCTCTTTTTATAGCCCACTTCCTCATGGTATTCGACCAGAAACATCTGAAGTTTGCCTCTTCACAAAAGATGAACCTGAATTATCTGCAGAACAGACTGAAAACTTGTACAAGAAACTGTTGATCCAGAATGGGATCACAAGTATCAGCCAGGTAAGGAAGACATTGGAATATGATATGGACAGTAATGTCTTGTTTTTCTTCTTAAAACTTCAAAAGAAGAAAAACAGGTGTGTGATTTCTATTGCAAAATATTAACTTAATTTAGATGGTTCAAAACTTAGGATTTCTGATGAAATTTCTCTAGCTTGTCAAAGTTTCAAAACTTCAAAATGTACCCAAAGGGGTAAAATTCTCATTGCTTTCAATATTATGCAAGCAAAATATGTCAGAGCACGCTTATTAATTAATAGCTTCTTTTGCTTCATTTTTAACATGCCAATAGTTTACAATAATTTTAAAATAGTTTTTAAAGCATTTTTAGAAAGCTTTTTTTCAGTGTTTGCCAGTGTGGTTTCAACATTAACTGTGATATGACTTAAGTAAGATAATCTTTCATAAATGGAAAATTGAATATTCTCTAACATGTTTATTTACAGGACAAAATTATATAGTGTTTGACCTGTGAATTGTTAAACAGAGTTTGTTTACACCAGTGGTTCTGAAACTGGGGGTCGGAACCCCTCAGAGGGTCGTGAGGTAATTACATGGGGGGTCCCAAGCTGTCAACCTCCACCCCAAACCCCGTTTTGCCTCCAGCATTTGGAGTGGTGTTAAATATGTAAAAAAGTGTTCTTAATTTATGGGAGAGGGAGAGTCACACTGAGGCTTGCTATGTGAAGGGGTCACCAGTAAAAAAGTTTGAGAGCCACTGGTTTACACAAGCTGAAACAATTCACAGTTCTCCCATTTTCAGCGGTGTTAGCTCCTATGTCCTAATAGGAATAAAAAGCAGTCAAAATTTGTTTTTGAAATGTGTGGTTTTGGATTGATTATGTGTGACCATATGTACTTCAGCTACCATTTGATGGTTATATATATTTTTTTTTGATTGGTATCTAACATCTTGTATTGTTTTGATTTTTTTTTTAAAAGGCTATTACCTGTTTTTTAAACATCAGTTGGTCTTTTTTTTTAAATAAAGTAGAGAAGACAACAGAATACGTTTTAATGTGGAAGTCTTATTGGATTGGCAGTTGTATATAATCATAGAAGTATTCCATTCATTCTTGCAAGGGAGTTTAATCCTATAATTACTTTCACATTACAGATCATCTCTTATAAAACTCTCAAAAAAGAATACAAACCATTTGAAGCAAAACGTCGTCTCCTGAACAGATTTGACCTCTTCCTGGCTGATGACCGAATTAGAAGGCTTTTGCCCTCACATATAGGGAAACACTTTTATCAAAGCAAAAAGTAAGTCTGTAGCTAATACATGTTTTTAACGTATTGTCCTGGGAAGCTGAACTGTTCTTAGTGAATTTTGTTTTTCTTTTCCTTTTCTGTTTTTAGGGCACCTTTATCTGTAAACCTGAAAGCCAAGAATCTAGCTAAGGAACTAAACAAACATATTCAGGGAACTATACTTCCAGTTACCAACAAGGGGTGTTGTTAGTAAGTATTGATTTTTGGCTTGTGCTTCACTTGAAGGACAGTATTGTGCTCAATAGTAGGGTCAGAATGCAATACTAAATTAATTTATTTACTTTCCCTCCAGTAGGGCTTTGAATAAAGTGAGGTAAAGGTTCACTAAAATGCCCAGTACTTGCCGTGGACTTTGGTTTGTCCAGAGAGACTGGGGTTTGTTTGTTTTTTAACAGAAACTTTGACAAGGAGTTTTCTTTTTGACCTCTTGACTGTAACTTTAAGAAAAAAAAATGAGAAGACGTCATAGCCCTAATCATCATAATGCATTAAACATTAGTGTTAATCTCCCATCCTGCTACATTTTTGTGTGACCTAATAGATTGCATAGAGTTACTTACTACCATTAATAACAAATCAGTTTACCAGGACACTCCATTGTATGAGAAGGTCTTGTTTCTGTAAATCAGAGATAACTGCATATTAATACACAATTCTCTTTTTTCTGTATTTTAAATCTTTATTTTATGATGGGCATAACACTTATTAGCTATTCTATTGATGTACATAGGTAGTTTGAAGATTTATGGATAAAATTTTCAAAAGCTCCTAATGGACTTTCGAACATAGGTCCCATTGAAAGTCAACAGGCCTTAAGAAACTAAGTCACTTAGTTCTGAAAACGTTACCCTTTGAGAGACAACTTCTTGTTTTACCAATTGAAGTATCTTTTTCTTAAGATTTCCCCCCCTTTGTTTATTTTTATTAAAAGACTTCTATAACTTCTTTACGCATGATTAGCTCCTGCTACAAATATAAGTATTCTTTAAAGATTTAATAGCATCTTGCAAACCAAAAACAAGTACTGAAAAGGCTAATGTAAAATAGTTACAATAGAGCTTATTTCCCTGTGAAGTCCAGCATTCTTTTTTTAAAATTAGGATCATTGTGAATAGACGGTACTCATAGTCAATTTCTTGATATGCCTAAAAGTAAGTGGTTCAGTCAGGAGGTCTGTTTTCATGTCAGATAAACAGCACACCTCTCTTTTCTTTCAGTACAGCACGTGTAGGTCACACTGGCATGAAAGCTGATGAGTTATTAGAAAATGTTACTGTTGCTGCTGAGGTGATTTCCAAGAAGTTGCCAAAGGTACTATGACATGATTAAATTAGAATGTCAAGTGGACTTGATTTAAGCGTTTCTTTGTTTATATTTACTCTTCTTAATTATTGCAGAATTGGAAAAATATTAAAGTTCTTCACCTGAAAACACTCAAATCTGTTGCTCTCCCAATCTTCAATTCATATATCTCCAATTTAGATGAGCTTGACAAGCAGCCATCTCTCCATCAAAAGGGAGTACAGGTAAAAACTTCCTACTAACTTTGCTGAATAACTTTCCACAAGATGGTGCTATAACTGGTTATTTGTTACCTTTATGGAATAAAGTGTTTGTCATGTAAGTTTAACATATTGGCATTGGGGATATTTGCCAGACATCTAGGTACAGTACACAGACAGCAGTACACATAAGTGGTGATGAACTGTTCTCACTCAGCACTTGTTAGCATGACTGCATGCTTTTCCAACAGTGCATGGTAATAGGAAACCACTGTTTCTACTTGAAGTAGTGGCAAATGGAAAACACAATCACATAGTGTTGCTAGTCTCCTCCCTTAAACTGGTAGAGGATGAGAGTCCCTCACTTTTCTATACCCTTGTTTCTACCTTGATCTGGTCGTCTTCATGGACCAGCCAGGTTATACGGCTTCAGTTCTTTTCATAAGGAAAATACAAAAAATGAAAACAAATACTTAATCGTATTAATTAAATTAATGCACAGCTCAGGAGGATGCATCAATTGCTATCAGCTGAACTATGACTTCAATATTGTTTGGGTAATAAACTCTAAAAAGTTTGGGTTATTATAATTTTTTTTGTCTTATTTGGATGTTGTTTCATTAATTTAATCCACTTGAAGACTGTCAGTTATTTCTTTGCATTGAATTTTGCAATTGATTTCCCTGTACTTAAAATAGTTGATTTTTGCTTAATTGCTCACAGCTCTACACTTTAAGTTGTCATTTTGATGTCAGCATTACTTCTATACAGGGAAGAGGAAGAATTTTTTTAAATGTAGATATATAAGAATCCACTAAACCCTGTAATTTATCGATATTAATACAGTATATATTAGTCCATGTATGTCATTCATACAGGATTACTATACCTTTAGTAAGTTCTGTAAAAGTAAAACTCAGCATTGTTTCCTCCTTGTCTGTTGCCAAATCTGAACTGCTGCATAGCAAGATGCATGGTAACATTGCTTATAAAATTGCTGTTACCGAAGAATTGTAATTAGTGTTGGTTTAGAAGTTAACACTCTTTCAAAATCTCAGTTTCAGAAGTTCTGCAAGAGTGGACTATTCATTCTTGCCTTTGTAGTAAAATAGATCAGTATATTTGTAATAATGTGTCCAACTGGGGTGGAAGGATGATTTGCAATTGAAGATGTTTTGATTCTTCCTATAAGAAAAAGAAATGGACAAAAAGGAAACAGAAGGCAGTCACAAAACAGACTTCAACTAAAGCCAAAGTGACAGCTGAAAAGAAGATGAAGAATAATGCTACTACCAAAGATCTTGAGATGGAACAGAAGAGAAAGGCAGAAACCTTGGCAGTCACAGAACCAGATGAGGATGATGGAGAAATTCCGCAACTTGTTCCTATTCAAACAGAAGCCAATATAACTGGGCAGGAGGTAATTCTATTTAACAAGAAGTTTGTGAAATCTAGAGTTTAGCTTTAACTGAATGAAGAGTTTGAATGTGGATGAAATATACCTTTAGAAAGGAAAAGGCTTGAGACAGGCTAATGGAAACAGCGAGCAAGTTAAATCATTGGTATGTCTAACCTAATGCTTGCAGGGCAGCGTGTTTTAATACACTTGGAGTGCAACATGTATTCCTTGGGACATCACAAGAGCAAGGGATTCTTTTCTCTTGGGATTTTTTACAGGCCTCTTATGGACAGAGGAAGCAATTTTTTAAAAACAATATTACTTCTGACTAGGACAAATAATAGGTTCTCTTTTAAATAAAACAATGGCTTCTGGAGTGAAATTTTATCTACTTTCTGCATTCCAGATGTCCAAAATCTTAATTAGTCAACGCATTTTCCACATGTCTGCTATTTGGAAAGATGAAAACTATGCACTCTGTAAATGGATATTCTGCCCGTATATGTGTCTTGTGTACCATTTCATCAAACTGTTTGACATCAGTATGTTGGTAATGGACTGGTTGCCATAGATAATCATAGCTGTGTGGTAGCAATTCATTCCCTTACTCTGACTTTTGAAATAAAACAGCTTTGAAGCAAGTTCTGAATCAAATAAATCTCTTTAAATGTGCCTCCTTTTGCCTGAGTGGAGGTCACTACTTAGGGGAGAAGTAACATCAAATCTTTTGTGGACTAATACATATAATTTATACTTCTGATAGCAACAAAATAGGAGACCTAAAGGCTATTAAAAATTGAAAGCCTTGATGCACTGTTTATACTGATCAAGTCATTACTAGGAATGGAAACACTCAGGATCATATACCATATATAGTTGTTCATAAGCCGAATATTTTTGGTAAAAAAGGTGACGAATCAAAGAGCGAGGGTCGGCTTATAAACAGGTCTGCACCAAAATTTGATGATTTTAAACTCTATGGAATCATTGAATTGAATATCTAATACAGGGATTGGCAACCTTTTGGCATGCAGCCCACCAGGGTAAGCTCCCTGCGGGCCAGGCCAGTTTGTTTACCTGCTGCGTCTGCAGGTTTGGTGGAGTGCGGCTCCCACTGGCCACGGTTTGCCACTCCAGGCCAATGGGAGTGGCAGGAAGCAGTGGCCAGCACATCCCTCTGCCCACGCTGCTTCCTGCAATCAGCCGAACCTGTGGACATGGCAGGTAAATAAACCAGCCCAGCTCCCCAGGGAGCTTACCCTGGCGGGCTGCGTGCCAAAGGTTGCCAATCCCTGATCTAATGCATTGTAGTTTTGTTTACTTGGAACTTCTGCAGGCATGGAGCCCCTCAGCTCCCCATGGCTGCAGTTTGCCATTCCCAACCAATGGGAGCTATGGAAACTTCCTGCAGCTCCCCTTGGCTGGGAATGGGGAACCACGGCCACAGGGAGCTGAGGGGCTCCATGCCTGCAGACACTCCAAGTAAACAAAACATCCTGACCTGCCAGCGGCTTACTGTGACGGGCCAGGAGCCAAAGTTTTCCAACCCCTGAAGTAGAGGGTCAGCTTATGAAAGGGTAATACAGTTTTTGGTATTCTTACCTATCCATTTTGGGGGGTCAGCTTATAAACAAACAGGCTAATGAACAAGTATATGCAGTAATTAAAATTTCTTCAAAACTATCAAGTTAACTTTGGAGGATATTGGTATTCACATCTCTAACCATGCTCAGTTTGCAGACGTTTCCAACAATGTGTTAAATATCCAATGGAGAGAAAATGAATGAACGTATTTTACAAAGTTGTTCTAAAATGAAAAATAGTCATCTTGGATTTTTTATTTTAAGCACAACCTTTCAACTACTAGTATGTTCTCCTTAAGTCTGTTCCTTTTCTGTACAGTATCAGTCAATATATTTTTTTCTTGGACCTTTTCATGGTTGAGTTGGCTTATATTAACCCTTGCACAGTCTACCTGAAATATGACCAACTGAGTTAGGGCAGAGAATATTCTATTCATTGGATGGCACTGATCTTTAGTGCTAATGTTTTTATCAATCTTGTCTTGCAAAACAATTATGATGTGTCCTTTGTTTAAGATAAGATTTTTCCCCATGTCTTAAATACAGAAAACTGAACCAAATCAGACTCCAGGAAAAGGTGTAAACATGAGCAGAAAACCTGAGACACCACTTGGTAAGAGAAAGATGGCATCGTTGGCTCCGGAGACTCCAAAAACAAAACTGAAATTGACTGAAAATGAGGAAGATTTGCCAACACCAGCTCAACAGAAACAGCCCAAGAAGCCCAGGATCCCAAAGGAAGTAGTAAAGGAGAAGGAGCTGAAAAAGACTCCCAAAAAAAACAGCAGCAAAATCCTTTCACACACCTCATGGGGGCAGGCTTGTAAAGTCAGCCAAGAAAGCTCCCAAAACACCAAAACAGATGTCCAAGAAAATGAAAGTCCCACAATCAGTCTGAACTCTGTCAGTTATATTATTGCTTTATCCTATAAAGTGAACTGATTAAACGTATTTGCTTTGCTTAAAAAAATAAAAAATCACTATAAACTAGAGAAAACAGCTTGATTAAAAGAGAGCCTGAGCGTAGGGAGCTGTCTTCACCAAGGTTTGTAATGGTCTGTCAATGTTTCCCTCCAGTAGCAGTGGTGCTATGAGATATGTAAATAAACCTTTTTCTAATTTGGTCATTTCTACATTTCTTTGTGTCATCCCCCAGGCTTTATTATTTCCTTTGCCTGTACTAAAAATACACTTCAATGCTTTATTTAGCTACAAGCTACGTGGATGCTCCAAGAGGTGACTCCTTTTAACAACAGAAAAGGGAGAGAAGAAAGAGGATAGTAAAGATGAGGGAAATACAGTTTTTGTTGATGTTCTAAGGATAGACGGAGGCTGCGCAATGATAAATATGCTTTGGGTTTGCAACAAAGCTGTTGCTTTGGATACTGGCTCACCTCTGGGACAACGTCTGCTTGATTGGGTCAGGTCCCTCTCCTTTACTGATCCTTCTCAAGCTGAGCAGAGATGGATGGGCAGTCTCAGCTTGCTGTGCTGGTGCCATGCAGTACAGTTGATTTCAGGATCAGGTGAAAAGCAGAGAAAGAACAGGAGGAAGATTGCAGGGGATGGAAAGGAACACGGGGTTGGGATAAGAGGAGAAGACAGAGGAGGATCTCGCATGTCAAGCTGTGGTTCTCTCTCTGGCATAGCGGTGATGGTCAAACATCCCCATTGCGATATCAGGGACTAGTGTCACAGCAAGAACTGTTACTGAGGTGATGGTAAAAAGCTTTTTTCTCCCACAAAGTGTTTTCTAAGGGCTCTAAAAAAGCAGTGAATGGAATAACTCATCCTCTTGTTATTTTGCCCACCAAAAAGCATAATTTCCAAAACATGTATTTTGGTCCATTGATTTTTCTGTCCTTATTTACCAGTCATAATTTTTAACACAGTCCTTGAGTGGTATCAGTAAATCCTTTGTTTAAATTAATTCAGTCTTTGTCTCCTCACATTTTTCTTAATCAGTTTTATATAACATCATTCTGACAATTCATGAACAGTTACGCATAGTTGAATTCACTATTAAGGTAAATCTCGAGGCCCCATTATTACAACAATCTTCATCTTTGACCTATCAGTGCTTTCTAAGTTATCATCCATGTTCTTGAAATCATGTTCTCCCTTGGCTTCCATGTCACTGTTGTTTCTTGGTTTTCCTATCTGTACTGCTATTTCAGCATGTCCTTTGGAGAATCTTCCAGTGTTTTGTGGTAGTTCAAGGGGGCTCTGTCTTTGGTTCCCTTCCCTTGTCCCTCTACACCTTATCTCTGGGTAACCTTATTCGCAAACATAAATTCAACTGCTATCTCTTTGTGGATGACTTACAGATCCCCCTCTCTACTGTGCAAACTAAAATTTTACTTGGTCTCTGACATTTCCTTGCGGATGTCTAGCCATCAGCTCAAGCTTAACATGGATAAAACAGAGCTTTTAATCTTCCCCTCCAACCCATTTCCTCACCCGCTGCCGCCATTCTCGATCCTTGTGGATAACAGCACCATACTGCCTGCCAGGACAGGAACCTGGGTGTCATCTTTAACTCAGAACCATTTTAAGGTTCTTACATCCAAGCCCGGTCTAACTCTTGTTGATTATTTCTGCATAACATCTCTAAGATACAGAGAGCATGAAAAGGTGGGAGTTGTCTTACCACTTTGAGAGGCCAGTTAAGTAAGAAAAAGAGCTCTCTATGTGTATATATAGCTCCTCAATATATGTTCCATTCTATGCATCCGAAGAAGTGAGCTGTAGCCCATGAAAGCTTATGCTGAAATAAATTTGTTAGTCTCTAAGGTGCCACAAGTACTTCTGTTCTTTTTGCGGATACAAACTAACGTGGCTCCTACTCTGAAACCTAATGTTAAATGTTTCTGTGTCCAACTAAAGATGCCACAGTGTTCTCACTGGCACAGTTTAAGTAAAAAAATCTTATCTATATATGTTATCTCTCTAGATACTATGTGACTGTTGAAGAGGGGGAGTTGCCTTGTGGTTGGGGTTGTTGTAGGCTTGCTGTGGGGGGGGTGAAGTGGGGAAGGTTGCTGGGTTTTTTGCATTTCAAAGTTGGTAACCCTAGTCTACATCTGCAGAGAACCTTAATCAATAGCTCTGAGAGGTACAACTTGCCCCATTCATCTCATGCAAGGATCTGTGTACTCCCCAGTTCACATAATTTGATATTTTCCCAATATAAATATGATGATATGATGGATTTTAGAATTCCTGTCATGAAATTAACCTAACCATTTTGCTGCAGTCAGGCACATGAAATTTATTCTCCCCCTGCCCTGCACAAATTGCATGAAGCTGTGGTTTATTCTGCAGCTTTCCACCCAGGGAAGAATTAACTAAATTACAGTGTGTGATCTCTGCTCTGTTCCATGGAGCTAAGCAACAGGAAGTTGAGGAGCAAGAACTGGACTCCAGCTTGTAGACACGGAGCAGGGGAGACAAGAGTGTAGGCAGCCTGGAGAACGGTGCAGTGGAGGCCTAGGGAGCCAGGGAGATGAACTGTTCAAGCCAACTAAAACTTCAAACAACATGATGGGAGCTAATGCCTGGGAAATAGACCCAGGTTTCATGGAGAGCATAAGAAAAAGCCATCCCCCAAAATAATCAACAAATTTCACATCAGTTAATATTTTTAATGATGAACCCACAGTTCTGTATGAATGTGTATTGACTTGACTATCGGTGGGGGTGGGGAGATAGGAAAAAGAACATTTAATGGTAAAAGAATAAGCCAATGCTGCCATGGAATTTAGGAACTGCTGCAGCAGAATTTGGTCTCTTTATACTGCAAAGCACATGAGGTCCTGGCTATTAGTCAAACTATGCTGATTTGAATTTTGCATTGTTATGGTAGGTCTGGGAGCTCCTTTGATTAGTCTTGTAACTCAGGATTGTTTAGAATAGAAAACCTGTGGGGAGTTAATTACATTTAATTACCATAAATCTTCATTTAGAAGCCATTCACAATTAATAATCACCTTGTTTAGTAACAGCAACTGAACAGTAAAAGTTGCAAGGAGCAAGTGATTTATATTGAATATCAGTCACAGCTTCTAAACTAGTATATATATGTCCCCAAGGACAGTGTTGGATGATTAAGGGAGTTTAATTCCTTTTTGTTTATTCAGAGGTTTCTCAGAAGACAATTCTTATTAGCAATGTTTTCTGGCCTCCTCAGGAAGTCTTGGCAAACCTGTCACTCTGCTAATCACCAAAGAAGGAATAGGAAAAAACGAATTTTCCTTAAATATAACTTAAAGGCTTAACTCTGCCTATTGATGAAACATTAAGCAATTAAAAGAGACCTGTATATTCTCTCAAGTGTGAAACACTCGGTAACTCATTACCAATTCCAGGAGAGCAACTCTAATGATCAAGCCATGTCTTCACCTGCTGTATGTAACTGCTGATGAAACAGAAGAGGTGTATGCTCTCTATTAATGGTCGGTTAGATAGAAAACGCTTCCCCAAGGGCAGACTTGTCGCTCTGAAAGGCACACCAGTGGGCATTAACGTCTGTCTTAAATCAACAGCTTCTGCGCAATGACCATGTCAGAGCTGATTAAGGAAATTTCTGTGAATGAATATCTCTAGCGAGACTAAAATAAATCAGGTATGTGCAGTTTGAAAATATGTATACATATTTAGAAAACAAAAATTTTCTTTCCCTTAATGCTTGTTTTATTTTAAGGGGTGTTTTTGAAAAAAAGCCTGTTAAACTGTATTTTTTATATTCTTTTTGCTAACTGAGTTTCTGCAGTCTCTTACTCTTCTGTCTTCCTTCGGGGGGGAAAATGTGTCTCTCTTTGTCCTAGTTCTCAGATACAAGTAAACTAGTATTAATATTAGAAGACTATATTACTACTGAATTTATCAAGATTTGACTAGATTTCAAATTACTTATGCCACTGTTTTGAAGTTACATTTTTTGGCACAAAACAACACTTACTTTAGGAAAGTGGGTTTTTTCCTTAAGTCCTTGTTTTTCTTTTTGGCAATAAAAGTGTAGGTTTTACATCTATTGAATAATTGTTTGTAGACTGGAAATACCTCTTAAACTTAACGTTAAAATGTCCTAAAGCCTTCTAAGAGTATCATTGCTGCTAAACTTAAATATTGCAGGGTCTCTTTTGGAAATGTATCTATTTATTTGGGTAAAATACTTCAGAGAGACTTTGAAGTGCCCCCCGATGTTCCTATGTTGCTAATTTAATAAAATAAAACACACAACTTGTTTGCCGTTAAATAGCAGATGATTTAAGACTTAATTTTCTTAACACTTAAACACTTAATCCAAATCAACCCATTGTAGTGAGATTTATCACTTATTTAAAAGCTTTATTGTAAACTGATGCTATCAAAATGTAATTTTTTGCTCTCTGCTAGGATACATTGCAGTCTTTTATTTGGAACTGATTTTACATTGAGGATAATGTCTACTATACTTGTACAAGTCTTTTAACCTCTCTGCCTCAGTTTTTCCATATCTATTTAAACTGAATTTTATAGTTATCTACCTCTCAGGAGTACAACACTGCAAAAAAAAAGAAATGTGTCAAAAGACTACTACAAAATTATTATAGATTTGCATCAACAGTGGAACAAATCCAGGGCCAATTTCTGCACTAGTTTACAACCCTTGTTGCAACTCTGACATCTAAGGTCCTCTCTCTTTAAATAAAACTCTTAAAACAAACAAATCCACTCCAGCGGTACAGTCAATTTTAAAAAGAACTTCAGATCCTTATAACTCAGATTCATAAGGCTGTGTTACCTTCATTAAGCTAGCTAGTGGAAATCACCTGGAACACTTTGATACTGTTTTAAAGTATTGTATAATAAAATGCTTTTAAAAGAATAGTACCTAAAATTGTTGTGACCATGAGCAACTTGCTTAATCTCACTGCATCTTAATTTCACTGTGAATAAAATTAAGTGTGCGCTTAAACAAACCACACTTTGGCTTTTGGATTTGTGGTTCTGCAAACAATGCTGAAATAATTGAAAATATAGCAGATCAACATTCTGAACATAGCTTGCACAAGTAAGAGATGGGCTGAAATTCTGGCGTCACTGAAGTCAATGGGAACTTTGACATGGAATTCAGTGGAGATAGAATTTCATCTCTGATCTGTAGTGATGTCAGAGATACTTGACAGAAGCAGAATCTGAGTTCATCGGTCTTTCTCCTATTACATGGGGTAATTTCACAAAGATCTCTGAAGAACTTCAAGTGCTTGTGAAGTGAACAACTCTGGCAAGAGAAACAGAATCATGAAACTGGATCCTAACAGATATAATCTTTTTTTTAAAAATTATTATAGTAGCACTTAGAAGATCAAATAGTGTCAATACCTATTGGACTAGAGTCTTAAATTTTGAGGATGTCATTTTAATGCTTTGCAGATACTTTGTGTTTTAAGATCGTAAATTGATTTGCATCTATTACAATGCATTTTAGTTTAGCAAAGGTTCTGAATCATAAAAAAAAATTAGTACTACTTCAGGAGTGCAACATTATGAAGAATACTCATCTTTTACCATAAAGGGGCATCAGCTTTCCTATAGTTTTTCATAATGGTTAATGAACTGTTAATGGTGTAAAACTTATGAGATCATAGCTTTTTGTATTGTTTCCAACTGTGTATTTACCCATCTGTCAATAAAGTATACAGAACCATATTCTTCCATAGTAACCTACAGAGACCATTGTATTTCTGTGTCCACCTGAAAGGACTAGAACACAAACATACTGATTAGTTCCTGGAGGGCTTTTGTATTACCTAGGGAAGATAAAGCAAAGATTTGAGTCCTATCAGATAAGAAAAATAATCTCTGACATAAATACAACTTGTCAACATTTAAACTGTTTTCACAGCTAGTTATTAGATCTTATGACTCTGAGGGTGTGTTTTGGTGTCAGAAATGCCATGGAGACAAATTTGTCATTTTAGTCAATTTTTCCAGCAAAGCCAAATTGATGTCTTTCACGTCAGTTCCTGTAGCACCTGTTGTACCATGGACGGAGAGACGGACGCCATCCCCACCTGCCGCAGCATGAAACAAGGATGCCTCCTCAGCCCCATCATTTTCAACTTGGCCATGGAACCGCTCATCCGAGCTATCTCCAGCGGCCCAACCGGTTCCAACCTGCACAGCAAGAAACTCAGCATTCTGGCCTACGCGGATGATCTGGCCCTTGTCGCCAACAGCTCGGAAAGCCTCCAGCAAATGCTCGACATCACCAGCCAAGCTGCCGAGTGGATGGCCTTGCGTTTCAACCCCAAAAAGTGCACCTCCTTTCATATCGACAGTGGCACCGGGGCGCTGGTCCGTCCATCGCGGTTCCTTATCCAGGGTGAGTCCACTCGAAGAGGGAGAGATATACCAACACTCGGCACACCCACAGGAGTCTGCATCCATCAGACCCCCGAAGACACCGTCACGGAGATCCTGCGAGATGCGGCCCAAATTGACTCCTCCCTGCTCACCTCCTGGCAAAAGATCAACGCCCTCAACACCTTCCTGATACCCCACATCTCCTTTGCCCTCAGGGGATCGGCTGTGGCCAAGGTGCCCCTGAACAAGGCCGACAGCACCATCAGACAGCTGGTGAAGAAGTGGTTCCATCTTCCCCAGAGGGCAAGCACGGACATCATCTACATTTCCCACAGGCAGGGCGGCGCCAGCGTGCCTCAGATGGGTGACCTGTTCAACATGGCGGTGATGACCCACGCCTTCCGCCTCCTGATGTGCCTGGACCCGATGGTGAGGAGCATCGCGCAGGAGGCTGTACAGGTCGCGGTCAGGAAACGCATCGCCAGGGCCCCCTCCGAGCGGGGCATCACCACTTACCTCAGTGGCTCCATGGAGGCTGAGTTCAGGAGAGACAGGGGAGACCTGTACTACCTCTGGTCTCATGCCCACAATGCCTCGAGACGCCTGGGTAAGAGGATCGGCTGCTGCTGGAAGTGGTGCGAGGAGCGCCGGGAGCTGCGAATACTGGTGCCACGCGTAAAGAACCTGGACCACGCCATTGTCACCCCGACCGCCAGAACCATGCTAGAAAGGTCCCTGAAAGACACCATCCGCTGCCACTACGCCGAGAAACTAAAGCAGAAGCTGGATCAGGGCAAGGTGTTCGAGGTGTTCAGCAAGTGGGACACCAGCAACCACTTCCTCCCCAGGGGCAGCTTCACCAGGTTTGCTGACTGGCGGTTCGTCCACTGGGCCTGACTCAACTGCGTTCCCCTCAACGGAGCCATCTGCCACAGCAACCAGGACAAGTGCTGCAGGAAGTGTGGCTATGCAAACGAGACCCTGCCGCACGTACTGTGTGGATGCAAGCAGCACTCCGGAGCCTGGCAGCACCACCACAACGCCATCCGGAACTGGCTGGTGAAAGCCATCCCTGGGGAAGATCACGCTGGACTCCGCCATCCTTGGGACAGACAGCCAATTGTGACCCAACATTGTCGTGACGGACGCAGAAAGAAAAAGGTTCTCCTGGTAGATGTCATGGTGCCTTTCAAAAACTGGTCACCGACCTTCCACGAGGCCTGAGCACGGAAGGAGTCAAAGTATGCCCCGCTGGCCGAGACCCTGAGAGCCCAGGGCTACGAAGTCCAGGTACACGCCCTGATCATGGGAGCCTTGGGCTCGTTGGACCCCCGCAATGAGCCAGTTCTGAGAGTGTGCAGGTTTGGTCGACGCTATGCCTGGCTCATGAGACAGCTCATGGTGTCTGACACCATCAGGTGGTCCAGAGACAATTATACCGAAAACATCACTGGACACGGCCAATATTACACCAACTAACTGAGACAGCCGACCAGGGAAATAACCCACTTCCTTCCCTGACGGACCAAGGGATGCACCCCACCCAGGTTCTTATCCGCTCCACCGATACTGACTTGGACTCCTTATTCATTCCATGGTGGCGTGCCCAAGCCCACTTATCCACTGACACTTTAAAAACCCTTGCACCCCAATCTGGGTCTATGTCGGTTATTCTTCAAACGATATCTGTAACCCCCCATAACCCAAGCCTGACTCCAGATGTACAGTACCTTCTCTCTCAACTTGTGTATATTCCATTTCAAACATCTGGTCTCACCCAATTTGGCTTTTCAGCCTGTAAATGCTCATATTTCTCACCTGAGCAAAATTGGTGCAGCTTTTCTGGAAGGACTGTATGCTGTCCTAAGAACTCCTACTAATGTCAGTATATGGTCCTAAACTTTGTTTGTTCAACAACCATTTTTTTATCCAAATGGAATGGAGAACATGGAATTTATTCAGATAATGTGGTGTCACTCATGTAGTGATGTTCATTAAGGCACATGTGCTACATTCAAGAATTTGGATAATATTTGACTGTTTCCTCTGTGTGTATTTAGTTACACTCACCTCCTCCAGCCCCCTTCATAAAAGGTATGTCATTCATCCCATAAGGTACAGGATATTTTTAGAGAGGAAAATGACTGTACAATCACATCAGTAGTTGCACCTGGAGCTACTTTAAAGTTCAAAAATGCAAGGAAATCTGTGGGGTGGGTGGATCCACATACACTGGCTTTCAGTCTTGTGACTTAGCCACAAATATTTTACTGTAGATTCTTAACTGGAACTTGCTGTTGCTTTTGAAACAGAACCATCACATTTACAACTTTTTTTTTTTTTTTTTTTTTTTAGGTGATTCAGTTTGCCCCCGACACACACCACCAGAAAAACATCCTGTGGCATAACGTCTGTAATAAAACAACTTCCCAATGAAGAAGTGGTTTTACCTGCTGCTGATTCTCCAGCTTCAGCGAGAGTAATGACAAGTGAACCCAGTTTTTTGGTCAGAGATAGAAGTCCATGGACTTATTATAACAAGCCCATTACACTCATTGGCATTGGAGGACTGGTCTTTTTTGGTGGTATCATCCTCATTGCATTGTACTTTAGATACGTAAGTGTCCCATATGCCCTGAGGCCTGTTTGTCTTTCCATTGGACTGATGTTTCTCATCGCAGGAATTGTGTGGATGCCAATCAATAAACAGACAATCAGATATGATGGGCTTCTGAGAAGAAAATATCCAAGAAAATCCAGAGCTGCACGCAGTTCCAGTGTATGAAGGAAACTGGCTTTCTTTTTTTAAATGCTGTTAAGTTCATGTAACTTTTTTTATCTTTTGTGCCAACCACTACAATGCCAAAGGTGAACTGAACAAAATGTAAAGATCACCTCCATTTTCCTTGCTTCTAATGTCTTAATCTTTTGCCTTTGTATTAAAAAAATAAAGTTTCTGCTCTGAGACAGCTAATGTGATAAATAGGCAAATACAGTACTGAAGTTAAAAAAACTACTAAGTTAATCCTTTTTGGAAATGTCAAAATATAGCTTGCTTTAATAGAAACAAACAGTTGGAAGACTTAAATGTTCTCCATGGGGCTGGGGGAGAGAGAAGGGTCTTCAGATTCCACCACTAAAGCATGTAGGCACTGTAACAGTTCAGGGCAACTGCAGCTGTATTCCCCTTCTAGGCTCCCAGCTGTCACTGCTCTGGGCTGGAGCTCCTCTCCTCTGGGGTCTCTGTAGCGCACACAGCTCCCTGTCTGTACTGTGACCTCCTCAGCAAAGTCAGGATGCTGATGCTAGCCTCCTTTACTTTTCTCCTCAGAGACCATACACAGTGTAACTGCCTTTAGTTGAGCTACCCTACATCTCTTTCTAAGCAAGTGCGTTTTTTCTTAAGGTAAAAGCATTAGAGGAAACATTAAAATTCTTGAGTCTGTTCTTCATGGCAATGTAAAGTGTGTTTAAGTACAAGCCAGACCGGGATTGTGGGTACGTTGACATCTTGCTAGTCCATAGTGAAGCTCATACTGCCACATTTATGGTATTACTACTCTGTGTTCTAGCTAGATTGAAGTATGCTTACCTCTGCTCCAAGCACACCTTCATGCTGTAGTAAAGACTCACCTGGGGAAGCAGAATAAATGTAGCTTAAAGTTGCATTCTTTGGAATCCAGTAAACCCACTGGCCTAAATTTTTGCTGCCAGCACCTTTGCTAATTCACAACAGCCTGGGCAGGTTTATGGGGTGAGCACTCCAGACTCTTCATAGCTGATGTGCCACAATGATGCCCTTTATCCTGGAGTTTTTGAAAACACAGTGTTGGGCCATTACCTCTAGCACCTGGGGAATCATCCCTTCTTCTAGCCTTTGAGGCACAATTGCACTCCTTGTAGGTTATTTGGTGGCCAGTATGCACACTAGGGTTGCCAACTTTCTGACTGCAGAAAACTGAACACCCTCTGCTCAATCCATTCCCACCTGTCACTTGCTCTCCCCCACTCTTGCTCATTTTCACTGGGCTGGGGCAAGGGCTGGGGTGTGGGAGGGAGTGAGGGCACCGGCTCAGGGTGCAGGCTCTGGGATGGGAACAGGGATGAGGAGTTTGCGGTGCAGTAGGGGGCTCTGCCTGGGGCAGGAGGTTGGAGTATGGGAGGGGGTATGGGCTGTAGGTGGGCTTGGCAGTGGGCCAGAAATGAGGGGTTCAGAGTGCAGGAGCAGGCTCTGGGCTGGGGTGTGGGGATCAGGCCAAGGGGTTTGGAGGGCAGGAGGGGGCTCAAGTTGGGGTGTGGGATCCAGGCAGTGCTTACCTCAGGCTGCTTCCAGAAGTGGCCAGCATGTCCCTCTGGCTGCTAGGCAGAAGGGCAGTAAGGAGGCTCCTTGCGCTGTCTCCACCTGCAAGCACCACCCACGCAGCTCCTATTGGCCGTAGTTCCTGGCACTCAGGGTGGCACGCTGAGGCCCCTTTGGACACCCCTATGCCAAGGAACTGGAGAGACATGCTGGGCACTTCCAGGAGCTGTGCAGAGCTAGCCTCTGCGGTCAACCAGACTTTTAGTGGATGCCTGGCAACCCAAGGTGCACCATCCCCACTATCTGTGTAAGCGCTTGTTCAAAGCCTAAGAGCTGTGCTTAGTCACAGCTGGCTTTCCTTGGGCCTGGCCTAGGTATCTGTGTATAGATTTAAAATAGCTCAGCTCTATCTGAGCCAAAACCCTGAAGGATGGGGGGTGGGTGTCTGCTTCAAAGAGCAAATCTGGGTCTGTATCCCGCCTCTATGCCTGTAGGGCAGGAGCTGGTGTAGTGACTTCAGTGGGGTTGGGGTGATGAATGGGCTCCTCTGGCACCGGTCCCCTGCTGGAAGGACTGAGGGTGGGTGCTGGGGCTGCCTGACAAGGTGGGGGCAATGGGCAAGCCTCCACTGCCAGGCAAAGCCCTGCAGGAAGTGGGTGGGGAGAAAGAAGACAGGCAGGTGCACCCAGTGTTTCCCCCAGGAATTGAAATTAGGGGTGTAAGTTCAAATTTACAAGGGGGAGGCAGGGCCGATGAAGGCTAAGGTGGGCTGTATGGCACCATAGTAAAAACTGAAAAAATGTTTCATGACCATTTTATTAGATTTAACTCATGTTTTAAAATCATCACACAAATTAAAGTTGACTACTCAAGCCTTCTATGAAGCACTACATCTACATCTGTCTTGGTTTCTGGTTATAATTTTGCACAACTCTGTTAATGAACTTCTTGAATGCAATGCATTCAGCTTTGGAGGCTTTTCTTGTGTCCCTTACTTCCATTCCTTCAATTGCTATGCTAATTAGTTCATTCACATGATCAGGCAGAAGGCAACTTCTTTCAGAACACAAAATTCTATTCAATGATGAAAAAGAACTCTCAACTGTAGCTGTTGTGACTGGGAGTAGCAAGAGATGAATTCCTACTTCTTTCGTCCCAGGAAATATAGCATAAAGATTGGGTCAAGCCACTAGTGATGATGATAAAGAAGTTGAAGTCAAATCTTCATTTTTTGTATGATATTCCACTTGGTGTTCAAATTCTCTGTTCTGTCCTGAGCATATGGCAGCCCCATTGCTAGTAGTGCCTCACCTCCAATCAAGTGTCAGTGTTTTATAGGACAGGGATCTGTAACAGCTACGTAGAGGTTGAGTAGAATCTAGAAGTCTCTGTTGTAGATTTTTAAGAATCAAGTCTGCGTACTTTTTTGGTTGTCTTAACAAACACTTCTTGTCTTCTTCACTTAAGGATTCGATATAAATGCCTTCATTAGTCAACTTCTGGACTGAAGTCTTTGCTTCTTCCACTATTTTTTCAAATGGACACCTCTCTGATTGATCTAAATGTAGCTTCTATTGCTGGAAAAAGATTGACTACTGTTGTAGCAGATGCCTGGATGGCATTGTTTAATGACCCAAGTGGTTTCAACAATAGACTTAAGAGAAAGAGAATGGCTATAGTCTTCTCTGAACATAATAGTAAAAGTAATCCACCAGCTTGACTACTTAGATCCATCCCATCTTGATAGATACTTTCCAAAGTCAGTAATAACAGCTGGAGTAATTTTAAGACAACAGCCAAGGATTGCTCATGAGAAAGCCAGAGGGTTTTCCCAGGTTGGACTAATTTGAACTTCAGTCCCTGTGTATCTTCTATATTTTCCAAGAAATTCAGTCTTTTTGGATTCTTGCTGAAATGGAATAATTAAGACATTAAATTTATAGCTTTTTTAATGTCTTTTGAAGAGTCTGCAGCACACACTAGTGCTAGTTGGCATAGATGGCCTCTGCAGTGTGTATAGGAGAGATTAGGGCTATACTTTTGTCTGAGCAAAGCTTGTACTCCACCATGTCTTCCAGAGAAGTTTGCAGCTCCATCAAATGCACAAGCAGCCATCTGTTTGGGGTCTAACTGGCAAGCATTTAACTCTAAGATGTGGGTTGTCACAGATGCAGCCAATGTCTTGTCTATAACTTGAACATCTAGAAATGCATCTACTGGCCTACCACTGACCTCAGGATAACGTACACAATGACTTAATACTTGATGCCCATTTGCATCGGTGCATTCATCGGCCATGTATGCAAATTTTTCAGATGTGGTGAAAGTGTTCTTCACTTTTTCAACTGTTGAGTCTTTCATTGTTGCACCACATGCTTCTAGCCAGTCAGTTGAGTTTCTTACAGAAAGACAGTGAGCATTTGCAGGTCTTATTTGGAACCAGTGTTCAATTTCAGGATGAACAAGTGACAATGCACTTGACATTGGCCTCCAGTTTGTAGTGTGTGGTATCTCTTGCCTAAATAGAAAGTATGATGTCACAGCCATTGTCAAACATAAAGGGAAGGGTAACAACCTTCCTGTATACAATACTATAAAATTCCTCCTGGCCAGAGGCACAAAATCCTTTTACCTGTAGAGGGTTAAGAAGCTTAGGTAACATGGCTGGCACCTGACCAAAAGGACCAATAAGGGGACAAGATACTTTCAAATCTGGGGGTGCGGAAGAGGGGAGGCTTGGTCTGTCTGTTCTGTGTGCTTGCCAGAGACAGATCAAGAAGGCAAGCAATCCAACTCAATTAGAATTAGTAATAATAAGGGAATGTGTTAGCTTACTTTTATTTTGGCTTGCGATTTTCCTCATCTAGAGGGAGGTTTATCCCTGGATTTGGAACTTTAAGGTTTTGCCTAGAGGGGAGATCCTCTATGTTCTTGAGGATTTTGTTATTCTGTAAAGTACTTACGATCCCGATTTTACAGAGGTAATTCTTTTACCTTTTCTTTAATTAAAATTCTTCTTTTAAGAACCTGATAGATCTTAAAACGATGAGAAAAAAAATCAAAGGGTTTGAGTCTGTGTTCACCTGTACCAATTTGTGAGGATATTATTCTCAAACCTCCCCAGGAAAGGAGGGGTAGGGGCTTGGGGGATTATTCTCAAGCCTGCCCAGGAAAAGGGGTGTAGAGGCTTGGGGGGATATTTGGGGAATGTAGGGCTCCAAGTGGCCCTCCCTAAATGTTTGTTTAAATCACTTGGTGGTGGCAGCATTACTTAATTTAAGGAATAGGGGAGTTTTTAACCTAAAATGGTAGAAATAAGATTAGGGAGTCTTCATGCGGGTCCCCACATCTGTACCCTAAAGTTCAGAGTGGGGAGGGAACCCTGACATGGTGGCAGAGCCATGAACCAGAGATAATTTTGAACCAAAAGCCCAGTAGGATTTTTAAAGGACAATTTTTTTTTCCTTTTTAGCTGCTTAGAAAGCAGGAGCTCAGAGCAGATAGAGATCTTATCTCTCTTTGCCTGGAGGCAAAAGGTATCAGGTCCTTGTAACAAAGGGATGTTTTTAAGCTGTGAGCAACTGGAGATTTGTCTTGTAACTGAGGGCAGGGTAGTTAACTTTCTACAAGAGAATTCATAAGCAGTTTTTTCCCCTTTCTTTCTTACTCTCGGGATTAGCTAGGATGACAGAAAGTGACGTCCAGAAAAAAAAAAAGGAATTAGCCAGATTTGAGGCTCAAGAGAAACAAAAAGAACATGATAGACGGATGGCCAGAGAAAAAGTTGCCCATAAGAGGGCTAGGGAGGCCCAGAAGGATGAACTGGAGTTAGAGAGGATATAAGCAGAATATACCAGACAACCCTAGCAATCCTCCTCCAGGTACCGTTTTCCATCCCAGAAAGTTCCCCACCTACAAGGGAGGCAATGATACAGAGGCCTTCTTAGAAAATTTCAAAAGGGCCCGCCTTGGGTACAACAGCTCTACAGACCAGTATATGGTGGAGCTGAGATCGCAGCTCAGTGGACCCTTAGCAGAGGTGGCAGCTGAAATGCCTAAGGAACATATGAACAGCTATGAACTTTTTAAAAACAAGGCCAGAATTAGCCCCATTCTAACACCTGAGCATGCCCATTGGCGGTTCAGAGCCCTAAGGTGAAAACCCGAGATTTCATTTACCCAACACGCCTATCACATTGTTAAAAATTGGGATGCCTGGATATCAGGAGCAAGTGTTAAATCTCTGGAAGAGTTGCCCTTCCTAATGCAAACAGAGCAGTTCTTAGAGGGTGTTCCTGAGGAAACAGAAAGGTACATCCTAAATGAGAAGACCAAAGCTGTAATTGAGACAGGGGCGATTGGAGCCAAATGGGTGGAGGTGGCAATAAAGAAAAAAAACTAGTAGCTGTTGGAGCGACTATCAGAAGGGGCAACCTGAAACAAATCCCTAACACTGGAGGCAACCCAAGGCCCCACCTACATCCCAAGGAAAACCCCAAATGCCTTATCGTCCCACCACACCAGTCTCCAGCAACCCATTGCCCCAGTGACCAGTCCACTGGGCGATGTTTTAAATATAATGAGCTGGGGCATATAAAGGCCAACTGCCCCAAGAACCCCAACAGACTGCAGTTCATTACACCAAATCACACCAAAGGTCCCCAGGCCCAGATGCCTGCCAGATACCCTCAGAGCAAAGGGAAACTGTGAGTGTGGGTGGGAAGAAGGTTATCACATGGAGGGACACTGGAACACAAATGTCAGCTATCCACCAATCTTTAGTGGACCCCAAATTCATCAACCCAGAGGCCCCAGTGATGATTCAACCCTTCATGTCAAACTCTTTAAACTTGCCTACAGCCAAGTTTCCTGATCAGTACAAGGGCTGGTCAGGAATGTGGACTTTTGCAGTCTATGATGATTATCCCATTCCCATGCTGCTGGGGGAAATCTTGGCTAACATTGTGAAGCTAGCCAAGAGGGTGGGAATGGTCACCCGCAGCCAGGCTAAGCAAGCCTTCACACCTAGCTCCATGCCTGAGCCTTCTACAAGGGCCCAGTCCGTGTTACCCGAGACCCAGACTGAGGTGATGAAAACGGACCCCATGCCCATGTCTGCGGCAGCAATAGTGGATCCAGTCACAGAGACCCAGACAGAGCTAGTCTCAGAACATGAACTGGCGGAGCAACCAGCACCAGAACCATTGCCAGCACTGAATCCAGTGCTTGCAACCCCATCTACAACTTCAACGCCAGAGGGCACTAGTGAGCCTGCATTGGCAGCAGCAGATAACCCTATGCAAGAGGCTCAGCAGGAGCCTGAAATACAACATTGCGCACCAGCACAGAGCGGTTCACAGTTCACGAAAACAGCCCCATCACCTACATCACTTCCAGAGGGACCAAGCCCAAGTCCACAATCCAAGAAGGAATTGTTGTTTCCAGCATGAAGGGAAACAGTTCCACGCCGAGCAGGAAGCTGATGATGGTCTCTTGGATGGCAGCATGGAGCAACCCACTGCCTCTCAGCTCTTCTAATTGATCCAGGTTTGTTGCAGAAAGAGGACTTTTATACATGAACTGTGTTGTGTCTCCAGCATTCTTAACAGCCTCATTAACACTCACTGGTGTTGTCTGTGGTCAATGGCGACTCAGAGTTCAGAGGTGCTTTCACATGAGTTCACCTCCCAGGTGGGGGGCAAGAAGGCAACTTGCTCTTTCCTCCAGCTGCTCACTGTTTGCTCTGGCCACGGCTGTTCGTTGTGCCACTGTTCACTCCATTGCTCTGTTGCCAATGGCCCTGCACTGTCACCTTCTGCTGCCACTGTGACTTCTGCAAGTTAGTCTTGAGGTTCCACCCAGCTGTCAGTGATCTGAGCTAAGCTCTCAGTGAGGGAACCTCACTGCTAGTGCAGACTGGGCCATTTCTTCCACAGAAATACTGTCCCACAGCAGGTCTAAGTACTTAGACCTGATTATCAAGACTATCTATGGAGTCAAATCAGCTGTCTTTAAACAGTGGAGAGGGGCAGGTCAAATAGTACCTGTGACTCAGGCAGACCATCAAGTAAAACACCGGTCCCCACCCTCTCTCTTGATGCCTTCAGTCAGCACAGGCTAAGTACAGTTCTACTGCCCTTGACTCATTCAATAAGAAAAACAACATTTCATTACCCCCGCATTCAAGTGATTTGTTGTAACCCAACCCCAGCCAAAATCTATCACTTGGGCAACACAGCTGTGTTTGCTGGATATCTAGGTAGATTAGGTGTGAATGTAAGTACAATGTGGTCCTGAAGCCTTTCCCCCCAGCCCCCAGCTCATCACTTGGTGCCAGGAAGAGCTCATTTAGACTTTGCTTACAAATCATAATCATTATTAGGTTGGCCAACATCACCGAAATGAATGCACTGACATGGTCACAAAAAGCATCAGCTGTATAAGAAAGCTAGTCTATGTTTATACTTTTCAAATCTATTATACTCTTTCTGACACATGTATTGTATCATCCACTTTATATGCTTTTCAAGTGTGTATTAATGTTTCAATTTCAATGTCCAAACAATCACTAAATTGGCAACACTGCATGTAACTAGTTCACAAAACTGGGGGGGAGGGGACTGTTGGGGAAATACAGGGGGGTGTACAAGATCTCCGAGTGCACTCACTCTGCACAGCCCCCTCGCACCGGGAGCAGCTGCAAGGCGAAGGGGCTCCAGTGAAGTGAAAGGGGCGTGTCCTCCGGCGCGGGGGGAAATAGAAAGGGGCGGGTCCCTTTACCTGGGGGATTTTTGACCTCAGGTGTAGGGGGCGTGTCCTCACTCAGCTGGGGGCGTGGCCGCGCCCGCCCTGGGGCTCGGCCGGCCCGGGCTGGTCCTAGTCCCAGTCCCCTCGCCATGGCAGCTCCCGGCGGGCTGGGCCGCTGCGTGGTCGCCTTCTGGCTGGCGCTGGCTTTCGACGCGCTGGGCCTGGTGGTGCTGCTGACCGGGGTCTTCGCCAACCTCTTCTTCTCGGACCTGCTCATTTACGCGGGCGGCATCGGCATCTTCCTCAGCCTCATCTGGTGGGTGTTCTGGTACGCGGGCAACCTGGAGGTGCCGCCCGCCGAGCTGCGCGACGACGTGGGGCTGGGCCCGCCCCCGCCCAAGGGCCGCGGGGACAGCCTGCTGCGGGGGCTGGTGAGGGGGCTGAGCACCCGCATCTCCGCCGTCTTCTCCTCGGCTCCTCGCTCCAGTCCCCCGGCGCCCGCGCCCGCCACCGTGGAGCTCCAGCCCGCTGCCAGCCCTGCCCGCACCCAGCCCGCCTGAGACTGAGCTCCGCGCCGCCAGGTGGGACCAAACACGGCTTCACAGTCAACGCAACGGAGAAGCGGCGATGACATGGGGCGAAGGGGACAGCGCCCCGGGCCGGAGGCGGGTGGGAGCGGGTGCCAGGGCCCCCGCCCGAGGGACGCCCCGCTTCCTGCGCCGGGCCGTGCTGGCAGCAGGCGGTGCTGTAGCTGGGGGGCGGTTCTGCCTCGATTTCCCAGCGGGGAGAGGGGCTCCAGCCTAGCTGGCGGGCGCTGCGATGAACCCGCATGGCGCTAGCGGGTCAGGCGAGCTGTGCGGGCCGGGGGGGCTTTGACATGCAGTGTCTGGGAAATACAAGCTGGGGCGGGACGAGGCTGCTTTTCCTAGGACAAACAGAAGAGACCTTTCAATGATCTTTCCATGGTCCTGGCAGGGGACCGCAATGAGGGTGCCACAAAGGGGTGTAGTTTAGAATAAGGAGGACTGATTAGAGAGGCAGAGCAAAAACTCCTTTAGGATATAACCTAAGCAGATTTTTTTCCTACCTGGGTTTCTTTTATCTGATTGAACTTTATATATATCTCTATGCTTTGGTCCTCAATGGAACCACTAAAACACTATATAGTTAAATGTTTCAATTCGTTTGAAATGTTGCTGAGCTTTAGTAATATGATAGAATTGAGAAAAGAAAAAATTGGGCCGAGTACCAGGAAAAGTCCTAAAGCTGGGTTATATTAGACTGTGGGGACATAATTCCTTGGGAACTGCTGCTTGATGTATTTAAAGACAAGGCTGGACAAAGCACTGGTAAAAGTGATAGTGAGTTGGCAATTGGGTGGTTTAATGAATGGATGGTGTCTTCCATCTTAAAATTATGAATCTCTATACATTGTACATGTAACGAAGGTTATCTTTGTCCCAAAGATTTACAATCTAAGAACATACTACTATGCATCTCACCAGGCTCTTCAAACTTGGAATATCAACTAGAAAGAGGCCAGTGCCTTGAAACAGCTGAACAAACATTAACCTTTAGTCCTGTTGGCTTCATTGAAGAAGACTATCACTTCTAATTACTTGGTATACCTATCCAAGAGAGAATAAAATACAGTGAAATCAAGAAGGACATTGCATGCACCATTCTTGCTTTCTTATATCCTTAGAAGTAGAATTGCAGCCAACAGCTTAAAATTCTACATACAGTGAAATAGTTCCTTTCCCTGATCTCTCTAACCTCCTAAAGTGGACTTGCCATTACATACTAGGTAAAATTTTCATAGTCACTCAAGTGACTTAGCAGCCTAAAACCCACTTTCAAAGGTCACTTGATTGCCAGTCCTATTGAAAACTTTGCCCAATGTGACAGTTAACCCAATATGTATATTTTAGGAGAAAAGAATGTTTAATAAGTAATGATTTAACTATAAAAAACCTGTCAGTTGCCATATGAAAGGCTGCTATACTATGATATAAGCAAACTTGCTGAACACCAGTGTCAGTCCTGTTTGTGCAAAATTAACTTTTTTTAACAAGCAGCAGATAAAAAGCTGAATTAATTGAAAGGGCTACCCACCTTCCCTCTCACCCCCCCCCCCAAATTTTTGTTTGCTAAAAATGCTGCATAGATGAAAGGAAATTTTTTTTCCTCTGTACTGGCCCTTCTGAATTCTAAGAGGAAACCTTATGAATGGGGAGATAACTTAAAGCAGCATGCCTGTTCCACTTTCCTGTATGTGAAACCTAAAGGAGGAGGTAAGGGGACAGCACAGCATTGCTCCAGCAGGTGACTTGGTGGCCTTTAGTTTATCATTAACTATAACTGCAATTAGGAAAGGCTTTCATTACCATATGACTTGCTTTCGTTTGTTTCTGGGTGTGGCTGTCAGTAAACTTCTGAAGTTTAATATCTTGACTCATTGCAATGGACACATTTTGAGCTGAAGGAGAAATAACCAATTCACAAATAACTAATTGTTACTAATTAATACTAATAGTTACTAATTGGTAATTAATATTAGTTACTAATACTAGTATTAGTTACTAATATCAAATAACTAAGGTTTACAAATTATTAGATTTATACTTGCACTACAGAAAAGGAATGCTTTGAAAGAAAATTTATAAAGTAGACTTGAACGATTCAGGTTAGGATTTTCAAAGTGGCTAAAGTTTTGTGTAAAATGGATTAGAACTACCCATATAAGTAAAACAAGTAGATGGCACCTGCAAATTTAGCCTACTTTAATGAACATGAGTTCATTCAAATGTTACTTCAAATGATAAGGTAAAAAAAGTTCTCTGAATTTTAACTAATTTCATATTCACCAAGTCCTATTCTTTGAAATGGGATTCATTTGTGGCTTCTATTTTTTTTTAGTTACCTGTCTGAAGCCAAGTTTATTAGTTACATTTATAAAGTAAGGTATAGGTGGCACTGTGTAATAAACAAGCTCTGCCAAGTAAGTAGCAGGTCTCTGCTTCAATTAGCTTTTTGTCTAATTGCATCAGTGAGTACAACACAGAACACAAACTGAATTACATAAGATTCAAGGTAGTAAGCTTCACCTTATACATAGCATTCCCCCCCTTGGGTAGGGGTAGTAGTGTTTTCATCTGAACTAAACTGAGTCTCCATTTCATAAGGCTTATGAATATTGTCTTCTAGAAGTATTTGGTATTTTGTCCCATAAATGAAGATTGATTGCTGCTGGGACAAACCTGGGAGAAATACCTGAACTTGATTTACTGGACTGAATGTTTGGGGCAGAGATGCTGGAAAGACTAGTCTGTCAGCAGATAATGTTTTGCACTGAAGTTGAAGACATTTCATTATTTATTAACTTTGTATTACTAGAAGTCTAAAAAGGTTCACGCTTTAAGCAACTGTCTATATTTGTAATCAAAGTAAATCTGTTCTAAAATAAACTCAAATTCATTTAATAAAAATATTAAAGGTAAAGAACACTTTGGATAACTTATTTACCAGAAGAAATATAGGTAAAAATCAATTATTATTTTTCCTTCCCTTTAGCATCTACTGAAGACATGACTACTGATATTACTGCCACTTAGGAAAAAAAACTCTTGTTGTGGCATGTTGGGAAAACTGGAAAGAAGATTTCCCTGTTGAAGAGGATTCTTTATTTATGGAATAATCTCTACCACTTTACCAGAATCTATACCAAATAGACTTACAGAGCCATCTCTCTGCCAAATGTACATATTTCAGGGTTGGACTAGAGAATTTTAATTGTATTTATTGACAGCATTTCAAGCCATATGAAAGATTCCTCTGTTTTTAAAATTGTTATATTAAATTTCTCATGTGAAAACTAATTGGTTTACACTTTTTAAATAAAATCTTAACAGTGTTTCATAAGTAATTTCAGCATCATGTATAATTACTTGTTTAAATGCCTGAAAAAGTAGGATGAAAAGCTCTAATTTTAAGCAAGGTATAGAAGTTAAATTACTGTGAACTTGTTTTTACTGTGGCAGTGCAATGCCTTATTTGTAAGGGTGCTTTTGGTATCCCTTTGAAGCAGTTTTGGAAACCGCTGATGTAAGATTAAACATCATAAAGTTTTTTTACTGTAAATACACAACTTTGACCCAATGTTTAATGATTAATGTCCAAATGTACTCCTTTTCCAGATTTTTTAAAACTGTTAAGTATCTTAGCTGGACAGATAAAATTAGTGAGTGTTTTGACAAGACGACCATTTCTCTTCTGGGAGAACAGGAAGAACTGCTGTAATGTGAAGAAGCAGGATAGAACTATGAGAAGAAGCCTTATCCCCAAATACTGTCTTAACATTGCAGCATTCTAGAAACGACACTTCTTTTTTTTTAACCTTGAGTAGAAGACAATTGTTTTTGGCAGTGCTTAACCTACATAGTATTACTAGTTTAATTCCCTACCCCCACCCCCTAGAAATACTGTTTAAAAATAGCAGATGTAAGAATAAGGAGGAAGAGGGTTTATATTAAAGCTAAAGGTAACTGGAGACCTGGGTTACACAGGTTCCTGCATGAGTTACTACTTATCTCTCTTGCTGAATAAAGTGAGCATGGGATTCAGTCCTACCATGGGCAAATAAAGGTGGGTCTTACACTTGCATTGGATTTCTGTGTGAATCATTCTTGTCTGCCACTTGCAAGTTGTTAATGAATTAATGCAAAAGAGTCTGGATCTGTCACAACCGTAGCAGTCACACACACAATCCTCTCCAGTAAATGGTGTTAAGGTCTCCTTTTCTGCTGGCTACTTCGTCTTCATTTTATAGGGATTTTTATCTCCGATTCTGTTCAAGGAAATGGAACAATCTCTTCTGTAAAACTACCCCGTGGCCAGCGTGATCTTTCCCTCTCAGTTAATGACTGCCTGAGATCATCTGCTTTGTTCAAGGCACAAAATATATCCTCACTTCTGCTTGCAATACCACAAGGGTAACATTCATAGAGGGTTTGTTAAAAAAAAAAATTACAACTAGAGTAGGTTCAGAGGCAGGGTTGTTGTTTTTTTTTTTTTAAAGTTCCTCTATTTACAGACATGAATTTTAATAATGCAGTTGCTAGGATTATTGAAAATTTGGTTTGGGGTTCACTAGCATGCTCTGAGCCATAGGATTTGGCTAGGAAGTTCCATAACTTCTGTCTGTAAACTGGACCGCTTTGAATTAGACACACAAGGCAGAGAGATATAGTAATGTGAAACTACTTTAGGGCTTTTCCATACCTGCAACTTAAGCTTCCCAGTAGACAGTCACATCTATTTACGTTAGTTACTGTTGTAGTGCTAACCAATTTATGGGAAGAGTGAGATGGAACAGAATGTAGTTAATTCTAACTGATTTATAAATCTCATTTTGTACCTTTATAGGATTGGTTATTTGTGAGGTAGACAGAACAGAGCTTGATTTTTGAAGTTCCTTACTGAGTTGCAAGAATTAGTGACTGCTGCATTTGTGAACAGTTTACTATGCAAGCTTTTAAAGCAAAATTTAATCAGTGCTATTCTCCCATAAAGAAAAAAAATGTATTTCAGAGAAGAGTAGCAATCTGCAATCTATTTTAAAAGTACTTTTATCTTTCCTTATTTTAGACTCACTTCCTGATGATAGCATAGCAGGGATTTTATAAATAGTGTATTGAGCAGTGTTAGCTATTTCAAGTTCATATTTTACAAACAGAAAAGGCAGCCTGCTTTAAGGACAGTTTGATGGATTCAGTTTTCCAAATGTTGACTTTTTAAAATGTTACCATCAGCCGTATTTCCCAAATCTTGTTGTCAAGTTGTCATTTTTGGATGATGTATTTTCTTCCTGTGAATTTGCAACAGAACATCTAACTGTAAATAAGTGGAATATTAGTTCTCTACATTTAAAATGTTGTTGTTTAGTAGAAGACCCACAATAGTACCAATAGGCCCACTGTTAAACTCCACTTAGTAATGTCTTTAGATATTTCTAACACTTTTCCCTTTTAAGATATGACTGTCATAATGACATGAAATCCTCTTCTTTAATTTCACAATTAAACAAATGGATAAGGAGCAAGGGGGACTGACTTAAATCACTGATTTTAATCACAGTGTGCTTTACTCTTACAGATTTCTTCAGTCATCATGTATGGATTTACACATTTAACTATTAGCATTAACAGAAGTTAGGAAAATAAATCTTTCTCCACAGCAAATTTTGTCTTATGACTCAGCAGTGAATTTTCACAATATGATTTTTAGTACAAATCTGTCCTTTGTTACAGCTGAAACAAATCATTTGAAAGCCTATTTCCAATTAAATTAAAAATCCTGTTATTTACCTAAACAGGACTTCTAATGGCTTAATTTTTATGATTATCTTAGACATTTTCACAAAAGTAAATATTAAACTACTGTTAGGCCTGAATAAAGATATTGCAGACAAAGCCAGTTATGCCAACCTGAATAAAGTCAGGCTAACAGAGGCTTCTGGGTAATTCATAAGTGGAAAATGCCTGGGAGTTGCCTGTCTCTCACAGAGTTAGGCATCCATAAGATAAAAGGAACGGCATTCCTGGGATGATACCAGATGTACTGTGTTAGGAACAATGGCAAAACTCCCTGTTTCTGTTCTGTTTCTTTCTGACTCATATAAATTATATCATTCTTGTTTGTAGTAATTGTTTAGGCAGTATTATCTTAATCAATTAGTTTTAAACATAATAAAGGTTGGGTTTTAGTAATTAGTAAAAGGGGATTGGACTGCTAAATGAATAATTTGTGACGCGACGGAACTGTCTATAAGAATTATATGCTAGTTGGTAAGAAGCAAGCTGTTTCCTTTTGGAAAACGAGCTTGCTCTTTGTTGTCGTGTGCACTCTTCAATAAAGAGCTTTTGTTCAGACTTTGCTGGTGTTGCCTGTCACTCTCGCGGTCAGATAACGGACCTTGCCATTATTGGGGCACCGGGGTCCCCAACACTACTGTGATGTGAAAAAATTATAAACTATCTCAAACCTGTATGAGATTTCATTGATGCAAACAGTTTAATGCTTGTCTCTCTCAATTTTCTTTTAAGCACAAAAAACACTGGGCTAAATTTATCCATGGTATAGCTTTATTGAAGTAAGTGGAATTATACTAGGGATTAATTTATCCCAGTGTATTTGTCTGAGGTCAATGTAAACGTTAAGAAAAAACTAGGGCTCATGCAATTACAAAAAATCACATGATTTAAAAAAATACTATTTAAATACTTGTGGATGTTTTCAACATTTTCAAATATTGATTTCAATTACAACAGAACACAGTGTACAGTGCTCACTTTATTTTTGATGACAAATATGTGCATTGTAAAAACACAAATAGTATTTTTCAGTTTACCTAATACAAGTACTGTAGTGCAATCTCTTTACCATGAAAGTTGAACTTGCAAATACAGAATTATTTACAAAAAAACCTGCACTCAAAAATAAAAATGTAAAAGTTAAGTTTACAAGTCCAATCAGTCCTACTTCTTGTTCAGCCAATCATTCAGCCAAACAAGTTTGTCTACATTTGCAGAAGATAATGCTGTCTGCTTCTTGTGAGAACAGGCATTTGCATGGCATTGTTGTAGCTAAGGCTGCAAGATGCACTAAAGATTCACATGTCCCTTCATGCTTCAGCTAGCATTCCAGGGGATGTGTGTCCATGCTGATGATGGGTTCTGCTTGATAATCATTCAAAGCAGTGTAGACCAACACATGTTCATTTTCATCATCATGAGTCTGATGCCACCAGCAGAAGGTTGATTTTCTTTTTTGGTGGCGGGTTTCTCTAGTTTCCACATCAGAGTGTTGCTCTTTTAAGATTTCTGAAAGCATGCTCCACACCTCATCTGTCTCAAATTTCAGAAGGCACTTCAGATTCTTAAATCTTGGGTTGAGTGCTGTAGCTATCTTTAGAAATTTCACATTAGTATCTTCTTTGCATTTTGTCAAATTTTCAGTTAGTGTTCTTAAAACAAACAACATGTGCTGGGTCATCATCCGAGACTGCTATAACATAAAATATATGGCAGAATGCGGGTAAAACAGAGCAGGAGATAAAATTCCCCCCAAGGCATTGAGTCACAAATTTAATTTAATTTAAACAAGTATCATTAGCATGGAAGCATTTCTGCTGTACCAGTGGTCAAAGCATGAAGAGGCATATGAATCTTTAGTGCATCTGGCACATAAATGTCTTGCAACACGAGCTACAAGAGTGCCATGGGAATGCCTGTTCTCACTTTCAGGTGACATTGTAATTAAGAAGTGGGCAGCATTATCTCCCATAAATGTAAACAAACTTATTTCTCTTTGTGATTGGCTGAACAAGAAATAGGACTGAGTGGACTTGTAGGCTCTAAAGTTTTACATTGTTTTGTTTTTGAGTGCAGTTATATAACAAAAAGCCCTACATTTGTAAGTTCCACTTTCTTTTGTGATAAAGAGATTGCACTACAGAACTTGTATGAGGTGAATTGAAAAATACTATTTATCATTTTTATAGTGCATATATTTGTAATAAAAAATGTAAAGTGAGCACTGTTTACTTCGTATTCTATTGTAATTGAAATACATATATTTGAAAATGTAGAAAAACATCCAAAATAGTTAATACATTTCAGTTGGTATTCTATTGTTTAACAGTATGATTAATCCCAATTAATTTTTGAGTTAATCATGTGAGTTAACTGCAATTAATAGACAGCCCTAGAAAAAACAAAGTCACATGACTGTGCTGCCAGATCTCACTTGTAGTTCTAGATATGGAGTTTCACAGCCAGCTGCTGGGAGTTTTAATTTTGTCACTTCCCATTATGTGCCATAGGGCCTTCTGTCACAGATTATTTCTTATTTTAATTACTCCTTGGGGAATTCTGCACCAAAAAGTTAAAAGTTCTGCACACAATATATTACAAAACTGTATATTTTACTTGTCAAAAATAACACTATATAATCATGTCCGTTTCTATTAGTTTGGTAATTTATTTCAAAATACCTATCAGCAACTATGTCCGTAACAATACAGACCCCAGAAAAATTCCTCCAGGAGCACAGAGTTAAGGAAACATTTATGACAACCCAGTTCCTATTTCTCTGCCCCCTCCTCCTGGGGCCTAGGTGGACGGGTGTCCCCCAGTCCAGCCACTTGCATGCACTTCCTACTCCCAGAGCCTACATGCAGGGCACCCCCTAACCCAGACTCCCGCACCACAGGGTGATCCGAAGACCAGACACTTGCACACAGACCCTGCTCCCCAGAGCCCAGCCATGCCCCTCCCCACCAGCCCAGACATTCACACACCCTCCCCACTCAAGCACAGCTGTGCACACCCCCCTCTCACCGCCCAGCCCAGACACTTGCACATGCACCCCGGAGCCCAGGGATCCACAGGGAGAAACAGCGTGATGTTGGTCATGGGTTTGTACAGTTTCCTGCATGCCGCCTCCTTCCTTCAGGGCATGCTGAAAACTGCCGCTGCCAGGAACACTCCAGCTCCCTCCTCTTCCTCCAACCCTGTTTTCTACTTGCGAGCTGGGCTCTGTTGGGTCCAGTGGCCCTAGTTGCAGCCAGCAGCTCTACTGCCCACTTCTGTGGGGGTGAAAGGAAATTCTGTGCAAAAAAACATTAATCTCTGTGCAAATACTGCATGTGCAGTGGTGCAGAATTTTCCCAGGAGTACTTACTTCTCCCTTATAATATTTCATATAATCATCTTTTTATGTGAAGTTGCTGAGTAGCAAAAATGTATTTTTCTCTCAACCTATTTTACTGGCATCTCATGACTTATTTCTATTTACTGAATTAAAAACAGTTTAGAAATATTATTCTATTCATTTCTGACTTGGTACAGTTTTAAAACTTTAGATTGTTGTTTTGGAAGCTTTGTTACTCAGAAAACCTGTCCCTGCAGGGCACTTCATACTTAAATATCTGTACTGTAGAGTTACTGTTTCACTTTTCCTTGTTACAGGTTTGTAGCATGTTTGTCAGTGTACTAAGAAACAGCAAATATACATTAAGACTGACCTGAGAATCTCAATTTGGAGAGCTAAACAGGTAAAAGAAAGGGAGAAGGGTAATGCCTATGTTTAAAACTGTGTTTCTGTTGGATAGTCTAAAGGCAAAAACAAAATGAATTGTTGTTGGTATTTAGGACATTTGATTTAGGAAACTGAATCTCATCAGAACTATTTTTAATACTAGAAAGGTTATTGAAAGAGCAGAGCAATGGAAGATAAATCAGTTAAATCTACAGACTATCAGTTTCCATACAAATAATCTTGATGTACTGTGTTCAGCAAAATAACTTAAAAGCTTATTACATTTTTCTGAAATGTTAATTTAATTAAGCTCTTGCATTCTCTATCTTGGTATAATTGAACTGTCAAGACCTCTTAAATTTAAGGCACAAGTTGAGAATTAATATATAAGTATTTTATGCACTTTGTAGTGGGAATAATACATTGATTTGGAATGACTGATGCTGTAATGACAGCTATTTTTCATTTCCTGCAAACTGCCAGCCTGCCCGTCACAAACTAACAATAGTTAAGAATAATCCCTACCTGCACTGAAAACAGGTTTAGTGGGACTCTTGGAGAGCTGTATGGCAACTCTCATAGCAGTTAAAAACAAACACCCCCCACCCCGCACCCCAAAAGCAAGCCCCATCCTCAACCCACTTTCAGCAGTGAATACTGCTGGTGAACAGTTCCAGTGGGACAGGCTGGAGACTAGCAATTCCGTTCCTGGGACCTTACTCCCTCATAGGAGGGGTTAAGGTGGACTATAATGATGAGGGGGTTGGCTCCCTGCTGTACCAATCAGAGGAGTCCCTAACTGCCTCCAGCTCGCTCAGTTACCAAGCACCTCTCCTTAATTCCTTTTCCAAGCCATTTTTCCATTCTTTTGTGCCTTAATTTACAGAGTACCTGCACTGAACATCGGCCACAAGGAGGCACCACCCATTAGCTTGGCTGCCTCCTCCCCACACCCAGCTGGGTTCCCAGACATCTCCCAATGCCCTCTTTTATATCAGCCAAAAATATGGAGTCTGACAGGTGCACCCCATCCTCCTGAAATAACTCCAGTGCCCCATAGAATATGCCAGGATGTGAAATCACTGTCCCCCCCAAGGGCAACAAATAACAGTGGAAATGCAAGCTTTTCCCACACTGTCATCAGTGTCCCATGTCTAGTAGAACTGATTTTAATACATTGTTCCCTAACTTGCTTATAACATTGCATTACATAGTTAAGAGGAAACCTTAACTGTGATTCCTGTGGTTTTAGTACATTTAAGGAACAGTTTGGTCCTGTCTATAAAATGGAGCTCTGTGATAAAACAGTTGGCTTACAACACATCTGTTACAACACGTCACCCATCTCCTTGCAATATAATTATATTTGTAATCTGCGATGCACCTGTTGTTCCTTCAGTCTTTAGCCTTGAGAGTGAAAAGTGCAAGGTAAGGCAGTGTTTTTTGTTACTTGGATATCTAGCCATTAGGAACAGAACTGAGGGCACTTGACATACCAGTTCAAAATACTGTGTATTTTGTACTCTCTCTTTCTTCTAAAACAGTCTGTCATGCACCTGATACCAAGTGCAATAACCAAACACACAACTGATTGAAAGGACAAAGGCCAAGAATAATCTCACATATTGCTAGAGCTATTTCAGGTGAATTACTTGGATAATGGAAAGTTATTTATTCAGCTAGGCTATTCTGAAATCCTTTCAAGTTGCAGGCAGTTTGCCATTCATGGCAAATGTACCCGAGGATAATATTTCAATGTACATTTCACTGTAAACAGGGCTACATTATTTAAGAATTAATGGTGGAAAAAACTCTCATGGTTTTTAAATCATAGTTTGTCCTGGTTATTCAGAAAGCTTTTGGTATGTCTATGTGATTCCTATTACTAAAACAAAGCTGTGGCATTGTAAATTCCCTACAGACAATAGTGTGTACACAGTTTTCTTAAAGCAAACTTCAGGGATAATCTGAAAATTTAGATCTGTGGTGTAACGAGGCTGCGCTGAACAGGTACACTTTAGTGTTGGCAAAATGCATTAGCATTAGCATGTAGCCACAGAAGTAATGAAGAGGATTGAACTAGGCATGAAAACTTCATAACAGACTGTGGATTAATAGCATAACATACAGCTATACAGGTGAATAACATTTGATTTTTTAAAATGTATATTTATAACAAGAGGGGAAAAAATCATTTCTAGGCTTCTTTAACATAGTTTGAAGACAACAACATAAACCTCCCAGTATTCCTATGCCAAAACCAGAAAGTATCCAGAGATAACCAGACACTACTGTGACAATACCATCACACCCACAAATACCAGCCAGAGTGTTTAGTGCTCCCTATGCACTCTGCTCCATGCTAACACCCTTCCATACTATTGTACTTTATTTATACACACCCATCTCCCACTTAAACCACACACCAGAACTAACAAACTAGAGGTGTAGCCAAGATAGAATGGAAACCCTTCTTGCTCAAAAAGGACAGAATAGGAAAAATTGATAGGAAGAATGAGGTAAGATGCCCTAGTCTTCTCCAAAACCAAAATAGGATTGTTACTCCTTTTACCCTTATAGAGTCCCTTCCTCCACCCTTAGCAGAGCTGAGATATGTCTGCAGGTAAGCTTGCCCTGAAGATAGAGAGCAGACTTCATTCATCAGGGGTATCGCGCTATGTGACCTGAGCAAATCACATATTCTCTGTATCTCAGTTCCCCATCTGTAAAATAGCAATACATCTGATGCCTTCAGCAGCACTAAATCCACGCAATTTTTTTAGAGCAGTTTATGGTGGTCTGCAAATATTCAGATTAACTCATTACACGTAAACCCAAGCATACATGGAGCTCCACAAAGCTTGGTACATATGTTCATTGGACTTGAGAGGTTGGGAGGGGTTCCTGATTTCACTCTTGTAATGCTAACTCAATGCAATCCATCTCATTTTACTTTGCTACTCAGCTCTTGAAGGCGTAAGAAAAGTGTCCTCTGTGGTGAAGCATTGCTAGCTGGCAGGACTGGGTGTCTTTCACTGCCTATTTTCCTCTCATGCCCATACTTCATATTATGTTGCATCATAACCTCATAAATGGTTTCTTGATTCTTCTCCATATTCAAAGTCTGCACTTGCCATTTTGCCTGATTTGATGCTTTGCATATTTGTATGGCTTTTTAAAAGAAGTTAACTTTATAGTCTCTGAGCAAATACATACCTTCTGTTCTGCAGCTCACCACCAACCTGTCTCTACTCAGAAAATGCTTTAAGGAGGAGGTGTGAGGGTGTCACAATTTCAAGGCTGTCTCTTTAGCTTCCATTCTGTAACATTCCTCAATACTTTCTGGTGCCTTTTACACTCATGTGGAAGAGGAATCTTTCATAGATTTCATTCTTTTTAGGTCCCATTAAAATCAGTCTGCTCCATGGGTGAGAGCTGGAAGTTATTAAAAGTATCTATGACTCCTGCACCAAGTACCGTTAGTAAGACCACTTTATCAACAGCACCACTCATTGTCTCTTCATCCGCATACAACCACCTCTCTTTGAAGCACTTTCACAATTCATGCATCCTTCCCTGAATTCTAGTGGTGATCTGGCTATCCATCCTTACCAGTAGTGTATGTACAATTCAGGGGTCTGGAATTACTGTGAAAATTCTTCCTGATTGTTCTCAAATCGGTCCGCTACTGGTATCATGCATTGTTGCTCTCAGTAATCCAAGGGCTTATACTTAATAATTGTGTTATTTTTATTTAAACATGGTAGAACACATGGTAGACAGCAACTGCTGTCTGCAATTCCCTTATCAGTGTCTGCAGTCCAGAGCCCACACCTCACAATCCAAGATGGATGACCTTTGCTCTCTATGGCCAGCCACACCTCATGTTCTTACACAATCACCGCCTCATATAGTCTTGAGGAACTTCCTGGGATCTGTCAGAGTGGAGCTCCCTGTCTGGAAACACAGGAGCTGATTCCTGGAGTAAGTCTGTCAGTTCTGTTATTCTCTAGGAGTCTAGGGTTTAGAGACAGTCAGAGAAGGAGGGAGGAAGACATATATAAAGTGTTCCAGAGACTTGGAGCTAATACCACTGCTCTCTGATGATCTGGAGGTATCACAAAACGTTTTAGGCAAAAAAGGTCAGTGTCTCATGAAAGTGTGTAGAAATAGGGAAGTGTTGTCATGGGTGGATATCCAGTCTTTAAAGACTATTGCAGCCAGAATAGTTCTGATCCTAATATGAATGGGCTACATTTGCCAAGGGTGTTAGGCTTCTGAACTCTATAGGGTTCTAAACTTACTTGGTGCTTAAGTTTTTGCATTCAGACTTCCTCTATAGTAAATGGAACTTAGACACTTAACTGCGACTTTAGGCACCTAAATCCTAGGATCAAGCAGCAATGATATTCACAAACCCCCAGTTTAGCTGCCACTTTGTGAATCTAGCCTGGTCTGACTTAAGTGAGGCAAAAGACACAGGCCTCAAAAATGGGCGTAAACTACATAAGGTTGTCCTCATTATACTAACAAATATAAAAAATTCCTTTTTTAAAAAACTCCCACACATCAGATCATACTCCATTTATATTGGGTGCCCTCAATTTCTCCATTGACTTCAGTGGGAATTGAAGTAACAGTTCTATCACAAACCATATTTATACAGAATTCAAATGGTTTCCATAACTATGCTATACTTTTAGCAAACAGTATAGTCACAAAGCAGTTCTTTTTTTCCTCTGCATAGCTTGCAGAGATCGCCAGTCACACTATAGATAAAATAAGAGATCTTTGTAATAGCTATCAAGATTATATAAAAATCCTGATGTATTTATGGAGCTCCAATAATCTGTGGAATCCACCTGCTGCTATTACAATTACAGTGTTGATTACATGAGTTTACAGTGCAATTGATCACAAGACCATCCTAAGTTCCATCCATTTTTTGGGGGTGCAGACGTGGTCTCATCTTCCATAAAAGACTATGCACAGTTTTGAAACAGTGAGTGTTATTAGCTAATTTCAGATCAACATCATAAAAATTAATGAATATATTTGAAAATGAAGTTTTTAATAAAATCTGGCATTCCATTTTCCAAATCAGAAGTTCAAACAGTGTTAACATTGAAGTTGTCTCAAAAATATTGTCCAGCAACATTTTTTCAACTATAATCTATTAAATGTTTATGTTCCCACTTTTATAAATGCTAAATCCTATCATTATCCTCATTTTACAGGTAGGAAAACGGAGGCCCAGAGAGATCAGTGGCAGAACCAAGCAGTAAATCTAACCTCCATCCACACCCAATCTGTGTGCCCTTCAGTCTCTTCCCTATTTGCTCCCTCTACCTCAGGTGCCTACCCCTCTGACCCAGTTCGCCTCCTCCTCTTGCTCCCTCCACCCCTCCATCTAAAAGTGTGCCGCTGCCGCTCGATTTATTTTTATGTAAGTTATTTCATTATCTAGTTTACACATTTTAACACTTTACATACAACTATAACTTTAGTTTAAAACAAGAACATCTTTCCTTGTGATTGTCCTCCATAAAAAGAATATTGACTAATAATCTGCTGTGTCAAGTAGTTGGCCCCCTCTCATCTCTTGAGGAGCCCTCTCCCTCCCTAGCACAAGGTAAAACAGTGCTAAATCAATTTTACTTTTATGGAAGACAGGCAAAGGGGATATGTTCTTGATCATGAACAGACAGTAGCTTTTCTAGAAAGAATTCCAAGCCAGAGACATCTGTGTCTATCCCCAGGCAAAACCATTCCTCTTTCATACTGTATCTGAATTTAATTACTGCAACCCACCCCTTCTCTTATCCATTTTGCTCCCTTTCCATGTCTTAGTGAACAGCGTGAAATTTCTGCAAAAGGGGCCCCACTGTGTTTTCTGACAGTATATACATGGTAGAAGCACTACCTGTAGGGTGACCATATTTCCCTATGGTGAATACGGGACATCTGGCAAAATTAAACATTCAAGCGAGTTCAACGGCAATCAATCAGAACTATACAGTACAAACATTCAAATTAACATCAAGTTGGCTGAGCCCCTGTTAAAAAGAAATACTGCTAGTTGGATTCTTTTTATTTACCTTCTTATTTTTAAGGCTTTAGGGTTCACATGGGGAGAGGTGACACACAGACAGACTCCTGTACATGTCTCTCACACAGAGGGGGTGACCAACTGACCAACCCTCTCTGCCCAGCGCTCACTGCCCCCCATGCCTGGTTGGGCCCCCTGGACAGACACATCTCTCCTGTCCTGTACCTGGTGCTGCATCTTCCCACATCAACATGTGATGGGGTACACAGGATCAAATCCCCCCCCCCATTTCTGCCACGGTTCACACCAGAATGTGTCTAGCAGCAGCCTTTCAGCGCTGTGTGGGAGGGAAGGGATGGGAGCTGCTTCCAGCCTCAGGGGGGAGGGAGGGATGACCTGACCCGCATCTTAGCAGAGCTCAACTCTTCCCCAGCCCCCACTGCCTTCCCCCCCCCACAAGCAGCTTGTCCCTTCCTGTCCTCACAGTCTTGAAAGACAGCTAACACCTCCAGGCTGCTGCTGGCCACAGACATAACCCAGCCACCTCCTATCCCCTAGGCTACAGCAAGGGCAGGAAGGGCTTAAGCCCTGCACCAGGGCCCAGGGAACCTGACTGCAGGGGCTTCAGCAAACCTGGCCAGAGAGGTGTCTCAGCAGATGAGAGTGCCTGAGGGATGGAGCAGCCCGGCACTACCTGGGGGCAGGACCCAGGGCTGGGGAGGGGTGTGTGAAGAGGGTGCTAAGCTCCTGCCTGGTCAGGGCGTGAACAGGATTGAAATCACTCCCCATGCCCCCCCACCCCACGCGACTCCAGAGCTTAGCTGAGAGGTGGAGAGGCTTCCCTGTGCCAGCACTGTGTGGCGCTTTGGCACATGCAGGGCTTGGCTCCTCCTGACCTGCACCCCAGGCTGGAGGGTTTGGGGCTTTCCTGGGGCACCGGCTCAGCCAGAGGCAGTTGGGGAAGGAAGGAGCCTGCCGGCCAGGCTGTTGGTGAGCTGAGAGCTCTGACCAGGGGCTGGTTCTCCACACAGTGCTGGGAGTGGGACGTGCTCTGCTGGGGATAGGGGAGATATGAAGGAACAATGGGGCCAGGGGTGGGGTGAAGGGGCAAAGCAAGAACAGGACTGGGAGAGGAGGAGCACATAGAGGGCTGATGGGTGGGTAGCAGGACCAACATGTAACTGGTCACTTTCTGGCACCTGCCCACACTCACCAGCCACCACAGCTCATCCTGCACAGGCACAGCCAGTGGTGGCTGGAAAGGGGACAAGAGTGGGGCCCTGCTGACTGAGAGCTGGCATGCAGCAGGGGCGCCGCTGATAGACCAGCAGGGGGAGCAGCCGGCCCCACATGCTGCAGCTTTGCTCTGCCACCAGCCTTGCACATCTAGCCCCATTGCTGGCCTCTGCACCCCCCGCCCCCACTCACTGCTGGTGGGCAGATGAGCAGCGATTTGGCCAGCAGCAGGACCCACCAGTACTGATGGGGCGGGGGAGACCGAAAATACAGGATGATTTGCCTGTTTTTAGGAAAACATTGGGCCGCCTGCAAGAGGGCTGAAATATGGGACTGTCCCTTTAAAAATGGGACATCTAATCACCCTAACTACTTGTCCCTGTTCGAGAGGGACATACAGTTCCTATTTATTTATTACTGTCCAGAACTTAAACACCTCTGGCCCCCATGACCTACCACACATAACCCGTCTACTCCTCGCCAGTTAGTGCCCCATTTGGAGCACGGACCACGGGCGCCTCTGCAGCAAGCTCTATGAATTGGGATTCGGGACCAGTGCTGGGATTTCCACTGCCCCCACAGCTGTGGGGGGCCAAGTGCTGACCAGCGGGAGAGGGGCAGCTTGGGTCAGAGGGGAAAAGGCAGGCACAGGTGTAATGTCACAAAAAGTTCCTGCTCCCAATTCTGGACTTTGGGTGTACTGAGCATGCTAACCCTTACCTCCCTTTTCATGTATTCACAGGCTTGATCTACACTACGCTGTTAAACTGATTTTAACAGCGTTAAATCGATTTAACGCTGCACCCGTCCACACTACACTGCTCTTTATATCGATTTAAAGGGCTCTTTAAATCAATTTCTGTACTCCTACAAAACGAGAGGAGTAACGCTAAAATCGATATTACTATATCTGATTAGGGTTAGTGTGGATGCAAATCGACGTTATTGGCCTCATTATTTTACAGTAGCTACCCACAGTGCACCGCTCCAGAAATCGACGCTAGCCTCGGACCATGGATGCACACCACCGAATTAATGTGCCTAGTGTGGATGCGCACAATCGACTTTATAATATCTGTTTTATAAAATCGGTTTAAGCTAATTCGAATTTATCCTGTAGTGTAGACGTTGCCACACACAAAGTGAAACAGCTCGCCTCAATCATCCAATAGACCAGGGGAAGGCAACCTATGGCATGCATGCCGAAGGCGGCATGCAAGCTGATTTTCAGGGGCATTCACACTGCCCGGGTCCTGGCCACCAGTCCAGGGGGCTCTGCATTTTAATTTAGTTTTAAATTAAGCTTCTTAAACATTTAAAAAGCCTTATTTACTTTACATACAACAACAGTTTAGTTTTATATCACAGACTTTTGGAAAGAGACCGTCTAAAACATTAAAATGTATTACTGGCATGCGAAACCTTAAATTAGAGTGAATAAACGAAGACTCGACACACCACTTCTGAAAGGTTGCCGATCCCTGCCACAGACCAATTATATCACATTAGCCAGGAAGAAAAAAATCATGAGTGTTTTTGACCAAAAATCCCATTCCTCCTGATTCGCAATCCCATGGACCAGGCGGTAGCAAGTCCCGAGCAGTAACTCAGACGGTCACGTCGCGTGGCGGAAAATGCAAAACGGGAGGGTTGCTATACGTGTCATCACACCGGCTCCATCGCCTCCTACGCTGAGGTCCCGTTACCGGGCACCGCAGACGAAGCACTGCCTAGGACCCAGTAGGGACCCTAGCTAGCGGGTGGGGACACCGGCAGCCCAGGGGATGCTGCGCCTGCAACGGCTGTTATTAGCAGGATTCAACGCGAGACGGGGAGAACTGGAGCCCGGAAAGCCGGAGGGCCCTGAGACCGCCCCACCCCCGCCAGACTGGGAGCCCGGCGGCGGAGAAAGCCGGAACCCCGAGATCCCCTTGGGCTGGGTGAAGTTGCCACTACCACCCCAGAAGCCGAGGTGGAGGAGCCTCTTGAGCCGAGCTACAGTCTTCGCCCCGCGGGATGGAGACATAGCTGTTCCGGTCTCAGGTGCTCGGCGCTGCCCACCACTGCAGAGACCCCAGTTCAGACTAAGCGCCTTTCCCCGGAGCGCAGGCACGGCCGGTCTATAGCCGGCGGCCTCGTGCCCGGTCCGGGACAGAGACTCAAGCCCCTTCAGGCTGAGCTTGGCCCAAGCGAGGACCGGCACCGGGAGGCTAAGCATCTCTGCGCCTTCCGAGTGGGCGGCCACGCCCCTCTCTCCACGCGCCAGTCCTCCAGGGGCAGCGAGAGCAGAGCTAGAGCAGCTCTCACGCCGCGCTCCGTTCTTGCCGCCGTGCGAACCTCTCTATGGGTGGGGCGGTGTCGTTTTCACTTCCGGGGAGGTCACCTCCTCCTTTCCTGTCCCAGGGCAGCATCATGGAAGTGCCTGGGCCGGCGGTGCGAGGAGAGGGAGGCGCGTGGTACCAGCTCAACGGCTAACTGGGACCCCCCCCCCCGGCGGGGAGCGCTGCGGAGTCTGACGGGCCCCTGCCCGGGGAGGGCCGGCCGGCTGGCGGAGGTGAGCGGCTGGGGAGGGGGCGTTTCTTCCCTGCCCGCAGGTTGGCAGCTGTCTGTCTGAAGAGCAGCGGGGTATTGTAACCGCTTCACGCCTTAGGAGCGTCTGTGAGGAGTTCTTCTCCGCCTGGCGCCTCTGGCTCTTTTTACAGGCCAGGCTCGGGTAAAGGTGATGCGCCGCGTCTGACTTTGACGTGCACATTTCTGACAGGCGGGAGGGAATAAATGAAATGTCGAAGCCCAGCTGGCTAACAGGTGTGTTTTCATGCTGTTAATCTTTCGTCTTACTGCGCAGACGCTACCATGTTGGGAGGAGATGAATTCATCAGTTCCCCACCAAGGAAGACTGTCAGGTTTGGTGGGACGTTGACAGATGTCTTGCTGAAATACCAAAAGGTGACTGGACCCTTGTTTTCCTTCAGAAACTCTCTGCAGAGAAGCAGTATTTTCAGAGTATTCGGGTTTTTATGCCAGTGTATCAGTTGTAAGCAGGCTCAGGGCTTGTCTACATCAGAAAGTTGCAGCGCTGGTGAGGGAGTTACAGCGCTGCAACTTTGAAGGTGTACACATCTGCAGGGCACCACCAGCGCTGCAACTCCCTGTTTGCAGCGCTGGCCGTACTCCCGTTTTGTCTCGGGTGTAGAGGATCCAGCGCTGGTAATCCAATGTAGACAGTTACCAGCGCTTTTCTTGACCTCCGTGGAAGGAGGAAGCCTCTGGTAATCAAGCTGGTTTCCTTTCCCGGTTTGCTCTCTCGGTCCCGGAGCCAGCCAGCAAACCGCGGGGAAGGAGACCTGCTTGCTCGGGGTTCCAGGACCGAGAGAGCAAACCGGGAAAGGAAACCAGCTTCGCCGCGGTTTGCTCTCTCGGTCCCGGAGCCAGCCAGCAAACCGCGGGGAAGGAGACCTGCTTGCTCGGGGTTCCAGGACCGAGAGAGCAAACCGGGAAAGGAAACCAGCTTCGCCGCGGTTTGCTCTCTCGGTCCCGGAGCCAGCCAGCAAACCGCGGGGAAGGAGACCTGCTTGCTCGGGGTTCCGGGACCGAGAGAGCAAACCGCGGCGTTCCCGGTTTGCTCTCTCGGTCCCGGAACCCCGAGCAAGCAGGTCTCCTTCCCCGCGGTTTGCTGGCTGGCTCCGGGACCGAGAGAGCAAACCGCGGCGTTCCCGGTTTGCTCTCTCGGTCCCGGAACCCCGAGCAAGCAGGTCTCCTTCCCCGCGGTTTGCTGGCTGGCTCCGGGACCGAGAGAGCAAACCGCGGCGAAGCTGGTTTCCTTTCCCGGTTTGCTCTCTCGTCCCGGAACCCCCCTTGAAGCCGCCAAACAGCGCTGCAGTGTGGCCACATCTAACACCACTTGCAGCGCTGGTTGCTGTAAGTGTGGCCACTCTGCAGCGCTGGCCCTATACAGCTGTACTAATACAGCTGTAACAACCAGCGCTGCAAAATTTTAGATGTAGACATGGCCATAGTCAAGTTCTCTGTTGCACCAATACATGCCACTTGACTTCAGGCGGGTCCTTCCAACTCTCCTCTCCTCTCTCTTTGTGGTATTTGGGCAAACTTGTGAAAGCCTTTCACAAGTTATCATGTAACAGACAAATGCTATTGAGTTGAATGTCACATCCAGTAAATTCCAAAATTTCAGGACCTGTTCTAGGGCTCAGTGGGTGGAACCCTGTTGATTTTGGGGAAAATCAGAAAACTGAAGGGGGAAAAATGGTGGCTAGATGGAGCTCCTGCTATCTGATTAACACAGCTACAGCTTCAAGCACCACTGCATTTGTCAAACAGCTGGTTGTTGGTACCCATTAATGCTTCCCAGCATAGCATGGTTTATTTTCCAAACAAAAGACTAATGATGGTGGAGTGTGGAATGGGGGCTTGTACACAGCCTCTGGCAATGGGGAGAGAATAGGGGTTCCTGGTATGGGGGAAATGGAGCACACAGAATACTTAGTGGGGGGGTATTGAGGGGATCCTGGAAGTACAGAGAGCATGGGGAGGGGGGAAGGTGGGAATGGAAGGCAGAGTCCCTGGCATAGGGAGAAACTGTGGACCCTAGTATTAGGGGAGATTGGGAATTAGGCACAGAAACCCTGGGATTGGGGGAAATTGTGGAAAACTGGTATGGGGGGAAGGGGATACACAGAAGAGTCCCTGGCATAGAGAGTAAAATGCGGATACAGGGCACACAAAGCCATTGGCATGTGGGACAAGAATGGGGACAGCGTTCCCTCCGATTTTTTACGTCCATGTACGAATGAATTTTGTTATGTGCACCAATATGGAGGTGTGTGGCGGAGGTGGGGGCCCAGGGGTTTGGAGTGTGGGAGGGGGCTCAGGAATGGGGCAGAGGGTTGGAGTGCTGGGGGTGAGGGCTCCGGATGGGCTGGGCTGGGGTAGGGGAGGGGCGCCTCTCCCTGCCTGTGCAGCCCTTTTTAGCCTGCTGCGCAGCCGCACATCTTAGAGGGAACTTAGAATGGGGAGTGCACAGAACCCTTGGTGGGGGAGATTGAGGCATATGATGGAAAGGAGTATGGGGAGGGGCACAGACACCCAGGCATGAGGCAGGGGAAGTTGCAGGGAGTCCCTTAGAGAAAGGGGAATGAGAGGTTGCCACATAGGGTCCTTATGAGGTGAAAAGCATGAATACAAGGAGCCTCTGGTATGTGCCATAAGCTTGGCCTATTGAAGCTACAAAGTGTGTGATTCCCTAATATACTTAAGAAGAGAATTTTACTCCTCTGAGGCAGCGTAATCTGAGGGTGCAGAGTGATCACATTTTATAAAATAATGACTTTACAAGCATCTCTTTTCAGAAACAAGTTATTTCTTACAAAACAGCATTAGCTAAAATTGAGAACCAATCTATGAATACTACTGCTGTGTTTCACGGGATTTCTAGTGTTTATAATGATAGCTATGAAAACAAAATTGATAAAGTGTAGAGAATAAGCTAGTATTTCAAATTGTTTAGGTGTATTATATGGCAGAAAACAGTTTGTGTTTACTTTCTCAGGGTGAAACTACAGACTTTGAGTTGTTAAAGCACCAGCTTTTAGATCCAGAAATAAAGGTAAAAATTGTCTGCAATCATTTCGATTTGGCTTTTCCTTGGAGATTGAATGTAATTGTGGGGCAAATTGTATTTGCTTAATATTAAGTTTATTAATTGTTAAAATTAAACTTGGGTCAAGTTTAGGGCAGTGTTTTTTTATTTAGCCTGACTATATTTGCTTTGTAGCCATCTTTTGATGACAAAAGTATTTTTAAAAATATATTGCAAAGTGATATGAATGTTGCAGTGTGCCTAATGCGGTATTATTAGGTTGCTGTGTTTTCCCCTGTCAAAAATAACAATACATTTATATGTGTAATCCATTCCTGTAGGGTAAATTTGATGATGAGGGAGCGCTGACGTGAAAATCTCCTTTCTGCATTCAAATTCTAATTTACAGCTTCTCTACTATTCCAAGGCCTAATGCCCCTTTCTGCAAAAAAACCCCAAAACAAACAACCCCCCCCAAACCCTTAACTGAGACCGGGGGAAGGAAGACTAAAGATCTCAGTGTGCAGTTTCCTCTAAATTGATCCTGTATTTCGGAGGGAGGAGAGGTGAGGGGAGCGGGTGTTGTTTGCATTGACCATCTGTGGAAGAAATAAGTGTTGTTGTTGTTGTTTTTTTCTCTCTCAGAATCTGTGGGTCCTCTGAGATCTGTCAGCGGTACAGGGCTGTCTAGGCAGAAAACTTTTCTTCTGTACTAGCTCCAGAGTCCAAGGCTGTTCTCCCCAGGTCCATTGGAGCTGTGGTGCCAGCGAGTTCTCTGTCCACTACTTAAAAGGTTGATCCCTCAGCACAGAGGGAGCTCTGTTTAGGAGTTAACATAGCATGAGGTTATATTGACTCTGGGGCAGACTCCCTTAGGAGAGTCAATATGCTTCCCTTGGGGTGCCCATAATCTCCACTAACCCCTCACACACTTGTCCTCTTCAGCACTGCAGAAAGCACTGTACAGGGACAAGAGAACAGTGCATGTAGGGAAGCAGATGGTTCCTTGCCTGCAGGAGTGGTAAAATCTGCATGCAGAGTATCATCCTCTTAAATGGATTCTGAGGGGGAAAGGCAAGCACCCAGTATTCTATTTTGATTCTATTTTTACATTGTATGTGGTTCAACGATATGGACAAATGCAAGTTTGGCTAAAACCATTAAACTTGCTTACTGAGGTTCAAATTTAAACCCACATCTTTAGATGTGAGACTAGTGTGATCATTTACCGTGCCACTGTATTCGTTCTTGAAACAGAAGTAGATTCAAACTAAAATGTCTGTTCTCCCAGTGATCTTGTCTAACTCACACTAATGGAAGTTCTAGAAATTCATGACATGTAGACAAGGAAATAGCCACTTTGTTTATAATTGTCATGTTTGATTTGGGTTTTAAAGACTTTGAAATTGTCTTGAAAGGTCATATTATTGAATTTGTTATATCTATCTTGTCTGATTTATTTTAAGGATGCCCAAATCATTAATTGGCTGCAGGAATTTCGGGCTTCTGTTGCATATTTGACCAAAGACTTTGAGCAGCTAGTCAGCATTTTGTTGGTAGGTATAGTATCCAGATATTACATCTGGAGATCACTAGTTGAATTCTTAAAATGTCCTTGTATTTCACATGATTGTTTCTAACAGCATGCTATTTGCAATAATACAGAAGCTGCCATGGTTGAGCAGAAGTCAAGATGTGGTGGAAGAATATTTGGGTTTTCTTGGTAATCTAGTGTCAGCACAGACTGTGTACCTTCGATCATGTCTGCGCATGATTGCTTCACATTTTGTACCCCGTAAGTTTTTTTTTTTCTTTTTTTTTTTTTGTGGTCATCTTTTATTCATTATCCAAATATTAGGTTAACATGTATGCAAAATTAGAATGCTTTACTGTAATTGTCACTTATGTATGTTGATTATTGTGCATTTATTTGAACAACTGAAATGCAGTAGAGAATAATGTTAACTGTAAAGTCTTTAATTTACCTGGATTTTTAGAAAACTCATTTTAAATTGATAATAAAAACTCTTCTTCCTATAATAACTTAGAGTACAATTTATGCTAATTTTCATGAAAAAACACAACTAAAATGAAGCTAGTACTATAATGCCATGTGGAGAATCTTCCCAGCTCCCAGAATGGAAAAAACCCTGTGATCATCCTATGTTTTTGGTGTAATGTAGATAATTTTGGGGCTGTAGTTCAGATGAGATCTTTCTTCTAATGATGCTTTGATCTGTGCCATTGAGGCTGTCATCTTTAAATTTTATATGGTTATGTAATAATTATCCTATTTCCTGTCAGCTCGAGTAACCATAAGGGAGGATGATGTGTATATTTCAGATTCTGATGATGATGAGGAAAGTGAGTATTAATGCAGCATGGTTTAGGTATGCTCTATTAATTCTTTTAGCAAAAATGTTTGTATATTGTGTCTTTTTGCAGACTTTTTTCACTGCAGCTTTAATGGTGATGTGTGCTATTGAAAAACTATGTAGGAAAATGAGACCTCTTGTAGAAAAAGTACGAAGTGTTAGCACCTCCTGCACTTGAATGCACACAACTCCCATTGAAATCATCTGCATGATAATCTGGCCCTTCTAATCCATTGCCACTAATACAGTAGTTGTGGTATTGAGATGAGTGCATAGGAAATAGAAATGTATTTCAAAGGCTTAGAACCATGATTGTTATAAAAACAAGTTAACTTGAGTATTTATGTTTATTTTCCTTTGGTTTAGGTAAACAAAATATAACCAAGTCATGGTTGAGGGGCACTTAAAAACCTTTGCTAGGTTCTTGCTTTTATCTGATAGAATTTCTGCAGCAAACATAAATGTTTGTAAGATACGGATTTCCTTTCCTTCTCACACTCACTTATGAACAATAGTTGACTCTGTCTACAATGACTCTCCTGCATAAATTCTGCTGATGGCTGTGTAACTACAGCTCTAGTTTCTTATGAGCTTTTTCCTTCCAATATTGCACATCTTAAAATTTTTTTTAAAAAAAGTAATCTGATCCTTTAAGGCCTGTATAATTCCTGTAGCAGTCAATGATTATCTTTCTATATACTTTAATTAGTTTCAGCCCATAGTGAGTTAAAAAAAAAAAAAAAAAAAAGTGGAAATGTGCAACACTGTGGTTGAAATGTGAGCCTTCCTTAGCATGTAGTTAGACTCTGATCTCTAGGGAGATCAGTGATGTTGGGATTGCAATAATATCTTGCTTTGGTGGTGGTTATTTAGGGTTGATCATGGTTCAGTATTTACCGTATTTTACATGTGGACAGTAACTTTGGAGGTAAGGAGACTCCAAAAGCCAACTTTTGGTAAATGTAGTTTCCCTGGTGAACTATAAAGCACGAGTGGCTAGCAGAATGTATTTATGCTATCTCCTAGAATAGCCCCTTGCATGTAACTTGATAAGGGAAATAATTCTTTAAAACAACTCATTTTTTGTTTTTATAGGTCTTTCTGGAAATTTTAACACATGTCATAGAGCACTGCAAACTATAGCAAAATATGTTCCTTCGTAAGTATATCATTCCACAGTTTTGTATATCCTTTTAGTTAATACAAAGCTTTGTTTCATCAATGGGCGAATTTAAACTAATTGATTGAGCAAAGCGAGGTAAAACTCGCAACTTTATGGTATTTGCTTGTCTGTAACATAGTAGTGTTGGAAGGCTACATCTGATCAATTTCAGAGTTTCAGGGACTATTCTAGGCATCAATGGCCACACCTAATTGGTTTTGATGCAAATCAGAACAATAGAAAAGCCTGAATCAGAAAAATATCATGGCCCCCAGACTGCCTGATGCTGCAGGCAGAGGAATCTCTCTGCCACCTACACATATCAGAGGCAGTAGCTTAACTTTCTGCATAGGGTGATTGTCTGTAGTCTGCATTCTTAAAAGAGAGAAAAGAGCCGTACAGGGAGGGTAATGATGGGAGAAATGGGGACTCAGAGACGGAAAGGGCAAGAGTAGGGGTGGGGGGGAAAGCAGCAGAGACTAGAGGGATGGTGTAGAAGTGCTGGGGGAAGCAGGAAGCGTAAGGAATCAGGGACTCAGACAGGACTGATGGTGGTGGGGAAGCAGAGACCCCAAGGAGAGTGGTGGTGTGGGGAACTGGTGTGGGGGAAAACAGGCTCAAGGAGGTGGGTGAAGAGGACAGCAGGAAATTGGGGGGTGGGAAGTGATGGTAATGAGGGAAGCAAGGTCCTGGTGTGGGAACTATATGGGTGGGCAGGCGTGGAAGCAGGAATTGGTAGTTGGGGGCGGGAATGGAAATGGAGAGGGGAAAGTGGGGTCCCGGAGGGAATGGGGAGAACAAAGACCCTGCCATGAGGGGGCAAGGGAGAATGGGGGCACACAGAGTTCCCCTAGTATGTAGTGGAGGGGAGAATGTGAGGCACACGGAGTCCCTGACATAGATGGTTGCGGGCAATGGGGATGCACACAGAGTCCATGGTGTGGGGAGAAGAAGGGGATTGAGGAGGACACATCGTTCCTGCCAAGGAGGAAAGAATGGGGGACAATGAAATTGGGGGAGAGGGTACATGGGGGGGCACACAGAGCCCCTGGCTTGTGGAGGAAGGAATGGGGGACACAGAGCCTGGCATTAGGCATGGGGTGGAGGGAGTTGCAGGGAGCTCCTGAAATAGAGGGACATGAGAGGGTGGCACACTGGGAGCTTGTGGGAGAGAACAGAAGAATGTGAGGAGCTCCTGGGGTATGCTGTGCCCTCAGCCTACAGAAATTGTGAACTGTGTGACATCTCTAATTATAAAAACTTGGATCCAGTTAGATCAAACAAGCTTATAGCAGAACTTTACCATGAAACTGTATAACACGTAGTAATACTTTTTGTATGTTTAGCAAAAGTATTCAGTATCAAAACTGGAGAGTAAAAATTGCAGCACAAAGAAAAATAAATTCCAATGAGTAATTCAAAAGTTGTTAGTGATGTGAATTGTTCCGAACACATTGAAGGCTTACTGTGCAGTCAACCTTCAACTTTTCTTTTTGGTGTAGCAGTTCTTTACTGTGATCTGGTAAGATCCTTATTATCAGAATCCCGGTTTAGCTCTACTTGCTTCAGGTACAAATCAGAGTCCCTGTCCTGCAGTGTGTTGCATGTGACCCCTTCATCTTCATGCAGTCCCATTCACTTCAGTGGCTCTGCATAGGCACATGGGTTCATCTGTGTGCACCATAATCCAGGTTCAGCACATAGGCTTCTGTGTCCTCAAAACTAACTAGAATCTAAGTCAGCACAGTAAAGCCGACATAATGTAGCTTGAAAGAATATGTCAATAAGTATAAAGGGCTAAATGTTCCCCTAATGTGGGAAGAATGCTCAAAAATATCATTGCAGCTGACTGCAAAGAACGGATTTTACTTCGCTTAGTAGGGAGACGATTGCAGTTGTGTGTAATGGTAGTTTATGTGAAACTCTGGTCCTTGACCCACCACCACTTGGAATCGTAGCTTACTAGCATAGGAGAAGCCATGCTGCTGTTGGGTCTTCTAGCTGTGCATTGAAAACCCTTTGTTGTGGGAGGAATATGAATGCTTACCTCAGTTGCAGTAACTTCAGTGTGGATTTCCATATGGAAATCCACTGGGTAGATAGGAGACCATGGTGCGCTCCATCCTCTTCCCCCCACCAAATAATGGATTCTGATAGATATTGTTAATGTTGGAGAAGCTTCTGTGGAATCAAGTAATGGAAGAGTGTGCTTTCTAACTTCCTCCCCCCCATTCTTGCCCCTCCCAAGATAATGGTGGGGGAACTTTAGATTTTATAAAAAATTAATATTTTTTTTGTGGAAAGTTATATAATACATTAATGTCCTATAGAAACATCTTGTACAATTTGTTATCCTATAGCTGTGCAAATAAAACTCTCTTGAAAAATGCTTGTTCTAAACTTCACTTGTAGAAAGATTCAATACGTGCACTCCCTGTTTCTTCTGGTTTGGGTAAAGCTTCCTGTATTTTCTTTCTTACAGAACACCACAATTTCTCATGCCGATACTTGTGGAAAATTTTCCTTTCATTAATAAATCAGAAAGAACGCTGGTAAGAGCAGCAGACTGTCTATCTTTTTAAAATGTATAAGTAGTAGAAAATACCATAGTTTGGCATTTGATACATTGCATAGTCTAATACAGGTGCTTTAGTGCTCACCATATTGAATAATGTAATTTTAATATTGTTGAGTAATTTTAACAAAAACTATGCTTTTTCTGTAGTTGCTTCATTGTTACATACCACCGAGAGGAGGATCCAGTAGTACTGTCAATTATGAAGGTTTCCCAATACTTCCCATTATAAGATCTTGTTTTCAGTTGCTTTTAACTTTGGAAAACTTTAACCATGAGAACTGAACTTTTCTTTCTGGGTGCCTGCCTTAGGCTATTTTTTTTTTTTTTTTTTTTTTAAATTTCAGCCAGAACAGTTCAGCTGTTTCTGAGAATGAGGCTAGGGAAAAAATAAGTTGTTTTGCCCATGTTAAAAACTCCTGGTTCTTTGAAAACCTCTATCACCCCCATTCTTTGGAGCAAGATCTTGACTATGAGTTGGCGGGGGTCGGGGTGGGCAGAGCTTTTTGTCCGGGTTCTGCCTTTTGCTATCCCTGTAAAAATTTCCCCAAATTTATCCAAGTTATGAACTTTGAAAAATGAGTGGTTTGTACATGCTCAGAAGAGACTTATTAGATTTTAGCAGCTAAACTCCCCAAAGATTCTGTGAGCCAGATGAGCAGTACTTTTTCTGCAATTCCAAGTCTGGGCTGCTGTGGGCCATGAACTGAGAGCAGGGAGCCTGTCTCTCCTGTGCTTTCAATGACCCCTGATAGGTTCAGGCAGTGCGGAAAAGGATTCAAATGTAGAGCAGACATGAGCTGAACCTTAGGGGTTGTGGTGGAGTAGATTGGAAGGAGTCTGGTGGAAAAGGTGGGATGGGGAACTGGGACTGGAGACTAGCAGGATTTCACTGTTGCACATTTAGATTTACTTGAAAAAATAGTTATGAAAAAGATTGACAAAAGTTACTGATGCCCTCATCTTCTTGTTTAAGCACATTGTTTGGATTATATATTAACTTGTTTTTAGCAACTCTTTGGAAGTTAGGATAGAAATGTAAACTGTTCAACATTCACATCAATTTCAAATCTTTAAATAAGAGATAATTTGTGGTTCGGCAATTTTGTAGCTATATTGCTTCTTCTAGTTTCTAAAATCCTTAAAAGAAATGACTCTGTCACTTTGAATTCAAGGGAAAATCCATATTTATGGTAATGTTGTATTGCAGGAATGTTATGTTCATAACCTGTTGCGAATTACTGTGTATCTTCCAACACTGAGGCTTGAAATTCTGGAACTTATTGTTGAAAGGCTATTAAAGATAGATGTAAGTATGGAACAAACTATCTTTTAAGAAACTTGCTGTCTCTTAAGTGCCAGCAATGACACGATTGTTTTAATATTAAACCTCAACAGAAATTATACTCAAATAGGATTCACAGTCTTAAGCTACAAAAGCGAGTACATTAAAATTAAAGAGCTGAAGCTCCACCCTAAAACTGTGCAGTTGTACTTAGATGTGGAAGCATATATGATATACAATATTATTCTTTGTTTGGAAATTCTGTAGCATAGTCTTGAACATGCCAAAATAAGATTTGTATTACAGGATTGAGTGAATGGCACATATCACCAGAGGCTTTTTTGAATTATGTAGTGTGTTGCATCCACATACTGGAGATTCGAATCTGGGCCCAAGGATACATCTTTATAATATTCTGCTCTTCATGTGTTGAACATCTGTCTGTGTTGCTTTAATATAGGTGTTCACTCATCAAAACATTTTGAGTGATGAGGACTTCATTTGGAGCACATCAGTGTAAATCAATCTGTCAGGTTGTTAGTGAGTACACCCTGTGAAGTGTGTGTCTGCTCCCTCCTTAATGTTCCCAACTCCTTTTTGGCCAGGGATTTGGAGACCATTAAGAAATGGACCCTAAAACTTTCACATCAGTGCAGTGTCAGTAATAATTGTAGGCCACATGACCTGATACTTGACCTGTTATGGTCCATCTTGCAAGCACAGAATTTAAGAATATAAGAACAGCCATACCGGGTCAGACCAAAGGTCCATCTAGCCCAGTATCCTGTCTACTGACAGTGGCCAATATGAGGTGCCCCAGAGGGAGTAAACCGAACAGGCAATGATCAAGTGATCTCTCTCCTGCCATTCATCTTCATCCTCTGACGAACACAGGCTAGGGACACCATTCCTTACCCATCTTGGCTAATAGCCATTTATGGACTTAACCACCATGAATTTATCCAGTTCTCTTTTAAACGCTGTTATAGTCCTAGCCTTCACAACCTCCTCAGGTAAGGAGTTCCACAAGTTGACTGTGGGCTGCGTGAAGAAGAACTTCCTTGTATTTGTTTTCAACCTGCTGCCTATTAATTTCATTTGGTGACTCCTAGTTCTTGTATTATGGGAATAAGTAAATAACTTTTCCTTATCCACTTTCTCCACATCACTCATGATTTTATATACCTCTATCATATCCCCTTTAGTCTCCTCTTTTCCAAGCTGAAGAGTCCTAGCCTCTTTAATCTTTCCTCATATGGGACCCTCTCCAAACCCCTAATCATTTTAGTTGCCCTTTTCTGAACCTTTTCTAGTGCCAGTATATCTATTTTGAGATGAGGAGACCACATCTGTACACAGTATTCGAGATGTGGGCGTACCATGGATTTATATAAGGGCAATAATATATTCTCAGTCTTATTCTCTATCCCCTTTTTAATGATTCCTAACATCCTGTTTGCTTTTTTGACTGCCTCTGCGCACTGCGTGGACATCTTCAGAGAACTATCCACGATGACTCCAAGATCTTTTTCCTGATTAGATGTAGCTAAATTAGCCCCCATCATATTGTATGTATAGTTGGGGTTATTTTTTCCAATGTGCATTACTTTACATTTATCCACTTCATAGCTAATTTCAGTTAGTTAAAGTCAGTTTCATGCACATAGCTACCAAATCATGCCCTAAATCCTTTTGCCGCTCCAACTCTTAAAGAAAATTAGGAAAATGTAGTTCCTGGAAGTATCTGAGTGAAGTTTTAAGCAGTTTATATTGTGTGTTTGTTTATATACATAGTTTTTGAAAAAAACATATATTTAGCCCCCAAACTCTGTTAATAGTGTCATCTATATCTGACTTAAAGAATATAGTGTGGTTACATTTTCCTGCACTCAAGGTTTCTTTAAAAGAATCAGATTTTTTTTTTTTTTTGCTTATCTGTAACTACAGGTTAGTGCCCCACGACAAGATATTGAGGATGCTGAAGAAACTGCTAAGAATTCTGATATCAAGGAAAAAACCACAGAGGAAGGACTCTTTGACATGGTTGGCTAAGCACGCTAAAAATGAATGTTTATGTTTAAAAAATTAAATAGCAGTTGAGAGTCGTATTAATTTTTGCCTGTAAAGTGGCAATGAGGTACAAACTTGCTTTGTTATAACTAGGTTGTAAGTTAACTGCTAAGAAACATCCAAATCTTCAGTCAAGTTTGGGATTTTAGCCTTTGCAATATTTTAGTAAGTAGAAAGTAATGACAGAAGTGGAATTTGGCCAGGACCCCAGGACGAGTTAACCATAAAGATGATTGTAAACAGTTATGTGAAACATTTTGTCAGAATTTGCAATTTCATCAAAACTGAAACCGTCTACAGGACCATGTTGATTTTTGACAAAATTCCACTGAAAACCAGCCAGCTTGCTTGCCTCGCTCTTCAGCAGCCCAGGCTCCTGACTCATTGGCAGCCTCCCTGGCTTACTGACAGCTGTGAGCTTGGAAGCCCTGGCTTCCTGGCAGCCTGAACTCCCAAGGCATCCAGGGCCCTAGCTCCATGACAGCCTACCAGACCAACTGTCCTGGTACTGGGGTTTCCAGGGTCCCTGGCTGTGGAGCAGTCTGCCAAGCAGACTGTCCTAGAGTTGGCAATTCCAGGCTCCCCACCTGGTTGCCTGCCAGGACTTCCTGTGGCACTTTGATGGAAATTTTTGAAAATGTTGCTTTTCATTCTGAATTGGAACAAAAAGAAATTTTGCAAGATGGAATTACCAGTTGCCACCTAGCCCTAGTTAGGACCTCTGCATGAGAACATTAAGGAACTCAGGGCCTCAACTTTGTCTTAGACTTACTGAAAGTTAGTACCTCCAACTGTATAGTCCCCTAACGATATGCTGTGGCATTGGAAGGAAAAGTTCTAGCTACTGAATTGCCGTTGTTGATTTGTGTTAAAACAACACTGAACATCTGAAAGCAAACTCTAAGAAATTTTACAGTTAAAGTTAAAACTGTGGGCTGACATTACATTGATAATTTGTGTGGGTGTAGCTCCCATTTAAAAACCTATGTCCAGTCTGCCTGGTGTACCATCGGCGATTTACCATGGAGAGTAAATATTCCAAAAGAGTTGACAGTTATTAACCTATTCTCTCTATGTCAGAGATTGATTCGTGTTCAGAGGGGAGTGGGGCTTACACAAAAAATATGCGCAAATACATCTAGAGCCTATTACAGAGTACTAAGTAATTGACTTAAGCCCATCATCAGTACAACAACGCAATATTTGTATATATTTGCTTGTAGCTCTTATAACTAAGCTGAACAAGAATTAATTACATAGTTGATGGTGATTATTTTGAATTGTATTGGTAGTGCTAAATGTATGACTTTGAAGAGAGAAAGTATGTTCTGGTTTATTTATAGCAGGGGTTCTCAAATTGGAGGTTGTGAGGTGTCAGCATCCAGCATTTATAATGGTGTTAAATTAAAAAAAGGTTTTCTATATTTGTAAGGGGAGTCACACTCAAAGGCTTGCTGTGTGAAAGGTCACCAGTTCAAAAGTTTTAGAACCACTGATTTATAGTGACAGTCTTTGTTGTATAGTACATATGAGAGCTTTTTAACTGCCACTTTATCTGACAGGAGGAAGATGAAGAAACAAAAGAAAACAAAGATACCTTCAGTAGGAGTGACGTGATGGCCCATCCATTAGCAGAACGCTTGGATATTTTGATGAACATTCTGTTTTCTTACATTAAAGATATCTGCCATGTAGATGGTAATAATGTACCTGAGCCTGTTGTTTTGTTAGTAATTAAGTATAATAATAAGAGTTCTGCTAGTGCAGGATTGGTCCTCTAGAATCTTTTTTTTCAGCTGTAAAATTCTTCTCCCAGCAACATAATATAGGCTAGATTTTTTTTTTTTTTTTTTAACGCTGTGACAAATATCTGCTGGACATAGCTGCAGTTGGACGATGAGGCAAAGAAGCCAGTTTTGGCTCCCTGATGCTGGGACCTGTTTTATACCAGCCCTAGTGTACTTTTGAGCAGTCTCGTTAGTTGTACTCTTAAGTATGGCAACTGTCTATACATCTGCTGAGAATAGCTGGAGTGCAGTAGCAGTAGAGTTCTGACTAACTCACCACCCTGTTCCCAGCCTGACACGTCCCCTATGTCAGGAGCCACATGAGACAGGTAAAGGAGCCAGCTGTGTTGTCTGAGGAATCTGGGGAATTCCTCAGCTGGGGAGAGCCATTGGCTTTTCAGCCACTTTGTGCTGCTAAACTGGTACAAAGGGTCAGAACAGCGAAGAAAATCTGGCCTTTCATCTGTTGATTTGAGCCCCTTCTTTCTCTTTTTCCTGTCTGATCTTTTTTGTTTATGCTCAGTTGGCCCTATGTATTTATTTTTCCTGCCTTACCTTCGACTTTGCTTCTGTGGTGTCTTGGTACTGTAAAATTTCTGTAATACCCTCAATGCCCCCTTGCTTCTACTTGATGATAACTTTGATAATTAGAATTATAGATTATTTTTAGGGTTGTTAATCACAGTTAACTCATACAATTAACTCAGATATTAATCACGATAAAAAAAAAATCCTTGCACTGTTAAACAATAGAATACCAACTGAAATTTATTAAATATTTTGGATATTTTTCTACATTTTCATATATATTGTATTCTGTGTTGTAATTGAAATCAAAGTGTATATTTTTGTTACAAATATTTGTACTGTAAAAACATAAACAAAAGAAATAGTATTTTCCAGTTCACCTCATAGAAGTATCATAGTGCAATCTCTTTGTCATGAAAGTACTACTTATAAATGTAGATTTGATTTTTTTTTTTTGGTTACATAATTGCACTCAAAACAATGTAAAATGTCAGACCCTGCAAGTCCGCTCAGTCCTACTTCTTGTTCAGCCAGTCGCTAAGACAAACAAGCTTGTTTACATTTACAGGAGATAATGCTGCCTTCTCCTTATTGCACCTTATAGACTAACAGACATATTGGAGCATGAGCTTTCGTGGGTGAATACCCACTTCGTCGGATGCATCCGACGAAGTGAGTATTCACCCACGAAAGCTCATGCTCCAATACGTCTGTTAGTCTATAAGGTGTCAAAGGACTCTTTGCTGCTTTTACAGATCCAGACTAACATGGCTACCCCTCTGATACTACTTCTTATTGTTGCCTGAAAGTGAGAACAGGCACTTGCATGGCACTTTTGTAGCTGGCATTGCAAGGTATTTACGTGCCAGATATGCTACGCATTTGTATGCTCCTTCATGCTTCGGCCACCGTTCCAGAGGAAATGTTTCCATGCTGATGACGTTTGTTAAAAAAAAAAAAAAGCGTTAATTAAATTTGTGACTGAACTCCTTGGGGGAGAATTTTGTCTCCTGCTCTGTTTTACCCGCATTCTGCCATATATTTTGTGTTATAGCAGTTTCAGATGATGACCCAGCATATGTTGTTCATTTTAAGAACACTTTCACTGCAGATCTGACAAAACGCAAAGAAGGTACCAATGTCAGAGTTCGAAAGATAGCTACAGCACTGGACCCAAGGTTTAAGAATCTGACGTGCCTTCCAAAATCTGAGAGGGATGAGGTGTGGAGCATGCTTTTAGAAGTCTTAAAAGAGCAACATTCAGATGCAGAAACTACAGAACCCAAATCACCAAAGAAGAAAATCAGCCCTCTGCTGATGGCATCTGACTCAGATAATGAAAATGAACATGTCAGTCCGCACTGCTTTGGATTGTTATTGAGAACCCATCATTAGCATGGATGCATGTCCTCTGGAATGGTGGTTGAAGCATGAAGGCACATGTGAATCTTTAATGCATCTGGCATGTAAATATCTTGTGACACCAGCTACAACAGTGCCATGAAAATGCCTGTTCTCACTTTCAGGTAATATTATAAACAAGAAGTGGGCAGCATTATCTCCTACAAATGTAAACAGACTTGTTTGTCTGAGCGATTGGCTGAACAAGAAGTAGGACTGAGTGGACTTGCAGGCTCTAAAATTTTACATTATTTTATTTTTGAACGCAGTTTTTTGTACATAATTCTGCATTTGTAAGTTCAACTTTCATGATAAAGAGATTGCCCCACAGTACTTGTAGGAGGTGAATTGAAAAATACTATTTCTTTTGTTTTTTACAGTGCAAATATTTGTAATAAAAAATAAATATAAAGTGAGCATTGTACAGTTTGTATTCTGTGTTGTAATTGAAATCAATATATTAAAAAATGTAAAAACATCCACAAATATTTAAATAAATGGTATTCCATTGTTTAACAGTACTATTAATCACATGAATAATTGTGGTTAATTTTTTTAATTGCACGATTAATCACAGTTAACTTTTTTAATTGTTTGACAGCCCTAATTATTTATATATCAGAGATAGCTATCCCGCAACCAATCATTGATTCAAATTGGAATTTAAATCATATATTGAAATGCAAAAGAAAAGTAGTTGTGTTTTTTCTCTCTTGAAATTTATAAGAACAAATATCTGAAAGGGACATTGGTAGAAGGAAAGCTATATTTAATCATGCATTTGTGGTGCTAAGCCTCAATTATTAAACAAGCAAGAACATTTAAAAATCAGATTTCTTTTTGTATTTTACTCGTCTGGAACACAGATACTATGTGACTTAGTTTCACTTTCTGCCTGTTCTGCGCTAGCACAGAATTGCAATATTTGCATATCTAACAGCTCTGGGGAATGTTTAAATCCAAACCTTAAAAAAAAAAACTTAATTGAAATTAATATCAGGAAGCATTTATGTTAATACTGGGTATATAGACCCTAACATTTGGAGTCTAATCTTTCTGGCAGTGTTCCTTTATTAATATTAACTGTAATTTTGAGAAAAATCTAAGTGCCTCTGTGACTGGACAAACTCCCCCTTCCCTCTTTTTTCTTTTAAATAGGGAAGCTTGATGTTAACAATACGAAGGACTTGTATAGGGATCTGGTTACTGTCTTTGACAAGCTCATTTTGCCAACCCATGCTTCATGTCATGTACAGTATTTCATGTTTCACATCTGTAGCTTTAAATTGGTGAGTACAAGCATGCACTTCCTAAAGTGCACCTCTCCTATTATATCTGTTGCATGTTTGTTTGTTTTTTTTGTTCTCCTAGCGGATAAAGTTGTGTTAAGCTGATTAATTTAACTGATAACCCAGTGCCAATCCATATCTAGCTGAAAAGGCACATTTTTATCCCTATTCTCTTTACTTTCTTTCTCCTTTGCCAGCACAGTGTTAAAAAAACAAAAATATGCACATTCTCAAAGGACATTCCTTTCAACATTTGTAGGAGTATTTGCATAGTCTCTCTTTTTTTTTTTTTTTTTGATAGTTATAAATTTTGTAGTAAACTTTTGGTACAGAAAGGTTGATTGTTTGTTTGTACCAAAAATGAGTACACTGGTGTCAGGAGTCTCTCTTTACAGATGGCATCAGCATTAGAGTTAATAGTTTGAATGTGTGTTTTGTTTTTGTTTTGTTTTGCAGGGGTTTGCAGAAGCATTCTTGGACCATCTTTGGAAAAAATTGCAGAATCCAAATAATCCTGTGGTGATCAGACAGACGGCTGGAAGTTATATTGGCAGCTTCTTGGCAAGGGCTAACTTTATTCCAATTGTGTAAGTAATGTTGCTAGATCATTTTAAATATTTTATACTTTGTATATGGTCAAAAGTGAAGGATTTATGGCATATACTAGATTTAAGTATGGAAAGATAGTGTGCCAGTTCCCCTCCCACAACTCTGATAATGAGCCATAACTCTGAACTAAAATGTCCTTGTTGTTCTCCTTTTGGGGTTCTCTGAGTTTTCTGAAAAGTTTTGTATTTATGGGATGTAGATTAATGCCTGCTGGGTGAGGATGAGGTAATCAAACACCAGATTTATCAGAGGTACTAAGAACCTATAGTTCTCTTTGACTTTGTTGGAATTGTGGGTGCTCAACGTGTCTGACATTCAGCCCCTAAACTTATTTTTGAACATACATCTTCAAGTGTGATAGGTGTTGCACTAAGCCTCTGAGACATTTAGTGCAATTATTCCTATTCATTGCATAGATTAGTCTCTGTAGTTTTGTGTGCTCAATAGATGGCTGAGTAGACTTTTTTCCTTTGTAAATGTTATATAGTATGGGATATTGGCTTCAGGATTTCTGAAGTTATTGTTAAAAGCAGTGGGCTTAATAACTTAATGTTGAACCTAATTTGACATTGGAACCAGAAGGTTTCTTCTTGTTGGTTGTTTGTGCCTCACAACTCAGACAAAAAGATTTCCAAACTTTTTATTTGGTGGGCCACTTTGCAAATGATCCTCTCATGAACTCATCACTCCTACCAATACTTTAATCTTCCTGATGCTTGGGGTTCTCAATATTGTTGCAGAGTGTTCAGTAACTGCTGGCACAGAGGACAAGATGGGCAGTGTAATCTACTTCTTTATAAAATGTTTTCTGTGCTTATTTGCGTGTACAGTACACATTAAGTTCCTTAAATATTTTAAAAATATCTTTCATACATGAGTTCAAATGGTGTTCTTACAGACCATGTTTCTCCATTATAGTACAGTGAAAGCGTGCATGGATCTGTTAGTTAACTGGCTGCACGTTTACATTGACAATCAGGATGTGGGGACAAAAGCTTACTGTGATGTTGTTCTTCATGGACCTTTTTACTCCACGTGCCAGGCTGTGTTTTATGCTTTAATTTTTCGCCACAAGCAACTTTTGGATGGAAACTTAAGGAAAGGTGAGTAGATTGAAAGTGTCAGTACTATAAAATTAAAACAATTAATGTGCAAGCTCTAAAGAGATTAATTTCCTTATGGTCAATTTGGTGAAGTGAATTATAGGAAGGTTAAGTTACTATATTTTAAAGAAAGTCCATAAGACTTTGTATTTGTGTCGGAATACAAAGCTGGATAACTTGCTTTTTAGCTAGTAAAAACCAATGCAGATAAAATCATTGGGTCCACTAGTGGATGCTCTGTTATTTTACCAGTGCAAATCAATGTAAATTGGTGGAAGGGTCCCCTTGTGGCACAGAGCTGGTGTAGTGGGTCTGTGCCACCCCTTCAGTTACTGATACATGCAGTGTGACTAGAGTGTCCCTGTGCCCTGATGATCCTGGCTAATGGAAGGGACCATGTAAGACTGTGAGCAGTTGAGTATAAATTAGAGCAACCTGCTGCTGTTCTAACTTAAACTGGGGGCTGGTCCAGAGCTTGAAAGTCTACTGATGAATAGTACTGTGTAAGAGCTAGGGGGCATTTTTTGATTGATTGAAACAAAATAACCTTGAAGCGCCATGGCCATTACTGAGCATAACTCTGCCAGACTGGAGAATCTTAATTATGAATTAAGCATCTACTGTATCTGTAATAGCTTGTGTGATATAACAGGATTCCATATTTAATATGCTATTTGTGTTCTCTATTTGCAGAACTCTGTGTGTTGTTCTTTACGGACTTCTGCATTCATCACAATTTTCATACATTTATTTTATTATTATTAGTAGAGTCTCATTATATGACAGAATAGCCTGGCCGGGGGACATCCTTATTATCTTTCTTTTTTCTCTCCATCTTCTTTAGATGTTCTGCAAAAGCTTCCTTCTACTGCTTTACATGCAGCTGCTTGACAAGTTAGCATCCCCAGCTGTCCCCCAATATTATATGTTGCTTGATGTCGCCAGAACTGATTTTTTTTTTTAAATTCAGTCTGAAAAATCTTAATGCTGAATAATTTGCAAAAGCCACTCTAGAATTTCCACATACTGTATATTTGTACAATCATCTGGCATATGACTGAAAAGATCTTGCTGCTTTGTTTGTGCAGACCCCGAGAATAAATGCTGCATAACTTGCAGGTCGATCATCTAATGCTTATAATCTTATATACAATTTTTTATAATGAATTCTTGCACTTGATTTCAAAGTATTCTCTGAACCAGGAGAAACATGATCTTGCCTTTTATTACTCTGAAGTCATAATGAGAGATTGGCACAATGTAGGAAGAGTTCATATTAGAACTCTGCTACTGACTTGCTGTGTGGCCTTAGGGAAAAGTCACTTCTTTCTGTTTCCCTGTCTGTAAAGTAGGAATGATTATCTACCTTCATGGGGGTTGTGACACTAGTTTAATTTGTACTGTGCTTTGAACATGGAAAAACATTGTATAAATCCATATTTATTGTACACCATCCTTATTTTGAAGGTTTGGCCTACCTGCAGAACTTAAATTTTGAACGCATAGTCATGTGTCAGCTAAACCCTCTGAAGATTTGCTTACCCTCCATTGTTAACTTGTTCGCTGCTATTACGAGGTAACTATTATTTATTTTTTCAGTTTAAACTTTATATGAACCATATCAATCTGAATATATAACCATAGTGTAGTATTTTGAAGATTAACATTTTTTTGTAAACTTGTATGTTTGTATTACTATAGATTATAGTATAATATAATATACGATAGCCCCTTCAGCGTTGGAATATTACCCATGTATTGAGTGAGAGCAGTTTGTAGCTAATCCAGATAAAATGAAACCCTGTAGTTAAGTAGAGCTGTTTCATTGCTTTGTGATGGTGCAGAATGTTATATACAGTAACTCCTCACTTAACGTTGTAGTTATATTCCTGAAAAATGCGACTTCAAGCAAATCCAATTTCCCCATAAGAATTAATGTAAATGGTGGGGGTTTGGTTCCAGGGAAATTTTTTTCACCAGACAAAAAACTATATATTATATAGATATACACACAGTGTACATTTTAAACAAACAGTTGAATACTGTTCACAGCTATAGTGATTCTGAAGCTTGGGTGAAGTGGTGAAGTTAGAGGGTGGAAGAGGGAAGGTTATTTCCCAGGGAATGCCTTGCTGCTAAATGATGAACTAGCACTTGGCTGAGCCCTCAGGGGTTAACACATTGTTGTTAATGTAGCCTGAACATGGCAGCATGAGCATGAGGGAGGGGAGACAGCATGGCAGACAGAGACAGACACACACCTTCTGTGTGTGGGGGGGAGAGAGGTGCACACTGCCCCTTTAAGTAAGCTGACCCACTCTTAAGTGCCTTGTCTTTTTAAGTGGATCAGGAAGTTGAGACAGCAGCTGCTGCCCCAAGCTCTGTCTCTCTTCCTCCATGTCCCCTTCCTGCTCTGTGTGGAGAACGGGTAAGCGGGGTGCTGGAGCAGGGGGACGGGGACATCTTGACATTAGCCCCCCCCCCCCCCCCCGCCACACACACACAGCAAGCAAGAGTCTCTGGGAACAGCCCCAAGGCAGAGGGCAGGAGCAGCACATAGCAGTGTGGAGAGGGACAGCTGAACTGCCTTGAAAACCTGTTGGGCGGCTGCTGCACAGGGAACATAGGGGGAGCTGATAATAGAGCTGCCGGTCCACCCTGGTTACAAGCCCCCACCGGCTAGGTGCAATGGGCTACTCTTCCTGCAAGCAGTGGACAAAGCAGGCGGCTGCCAAACGTTAGAAGGGAGCATTGCACAACTTTAAACGAGCATGTTCCCTAATTGATCAGCAACCTAACAATGTTAACCGGGACAACTTTAAGTGAGGAATTACTGTACTTGCAATAAACTTCTGTTGAGAGTAGAATTGGTTAGATAGACTTCATTTATAAGCTCCCTTTGTTCTGATTATATTGTTAACTCCTGCTGTTAGTCATAAAATGGAATTTGGATATTTCTGTAATATGTCTCAGTCCAGTTCAATATCTTGTGAAATTATTTGCTTTCCTTGTAGTTAGAGATGCTTATACTTATCAATGGTTTTTGTTTGTTTAAGGAAATACCAGTTGGTGTTCTGCTACACCATCATTGAAAGGAACAACAGGCAATTTTTGCCAGTCATCAGAAGCAGCAGTGGGGGTGATTCTGTACAGACTTGCACTAACCCGCTTGACAGTTTTTTCCCATTTGATCCTTACATTCTCAAAAGGTATAGATTTCCAATGCAATAAACTAACTTCTGCCTTGCATAAAATAAATTTAAAGAACATACTCAAGGTGACTGTTCTGTTCTTCTAAAATGTATTGTTGTATTATAAGTGAAAACACTCTAGTTCTACATAAGTTGTTTTTGTAGGACTGAGACTGTCAGAAGCTGGAGAATTGGAGTTTGTGCACTCTGTAGGTTTTGGGTGTGGGGAAGGGAAAACGGGCCCATCCTTTCATACTGCAATGGGTAAAAGGTTACTTTAGGTAAATTTTCTTTTATCTACCCCTCTTTAATGAGTCCAATTCGTAATATTAGCATAACAAAATGTACTGAGGTCCATCTGAGTGGTAGTTTCTTGCATCTCTGGGATTGGCACCATGTGCAAGATGGCACCTGGTTTGTTTTCAGAGGCTTTCTTTATTAGTTTGATGGGCTGGTCTTGAAGCTCTCTAGCCTGGAATGCTTATATTCTTTGATCCATGAATGTTTGTGCAGATGGGTTCTTTAACATACAAAAGATGACCATCTTAAATAGATTTTTCCGCACAAGCCATCTTCTAGCCTAAAAAGGGTTGCAGTAAGTCCTTGCTCTAAAGGAATAAAAGTGCTGGACAGAAGTCCGGTAAATCCTGTGGGTAGGATTACAGGCTAGAAGACAATTACAGTTGGCTGAGGAAGCACTGCCTATGCATTAAAATACATAATTGGAAGAGCTGAGTTCTGTTCCTAATCCTACCACTCGCAGTCTCTTCAGGAAAACCCATATAACTTCTCTATGCATCGCTTTACCCATCAGTGAAATGGAGATAATTTACCTACCACAGGAAGTGTTCTTGGGATTAGTCTGTAAAGTGTATAAGATCCTCTGCAAGGCTCTAGAGAAATGTAAAGAATTACATAATACAATATTAAAATGAAATGCCTGGTTCATAACTTCTTGTGCAACTTTATTCAATTTATTTGTACTATGCTGCAATTTATGTTATCAGATCAAAGAAGACCATTGATCCTATTTACCAGATTTGGGAAGAGCTGAGTACTGATGATCTTCAAGAACTTAAGAAACCCTTTAAAAAGGTAACTCCTTTCTGTCAGAAATGATTTGTATGTGTGTGTGGTTTCTGGGAATTTATTTTATTTTATTTTTGGTTAAAGAAAATAATCTTAAATCCTGCATCAACTGACACTTAGGGAAATATACTTCCATTTTGAGGGATCACAAAATGCTTAATGTTAGTGGGAAACCAGCACTGAATTATTAGCCGTGCAGAATTCAGGAAGCTCTGTGTATATACAAAATGCATTCTTTATCTAATTTGTGGGGGAGATGGGAGATCATCATGGCCCTCAGATAACTGTTTGATTTCTCTTTTTGTGGATATATTCATAATTGTGCTCTGATGCTAGCACTATGGGCCAACTGCTGTGAATCATCAAACAGGTACAATGATATCTCTCTCCTGATTGAAGGAGGAGCTGACATTCAGGCTGGTGGGTTGGGATGCTGGCACAGATAGAGATCAGTGTAGTATAAGAGATTTAGTTTGTTTTTTCTCATTAAGCCCCTGTGATGATTCCTGTGGATGCCACTTTTAGATCTGGTTTGGATCTATTCTCACAATAAACTACAGTTATTAAAGCTTCCCTCTGTCCTGCCAATGATCCCAGGTTCTATCTATTAAAGTATTCCTAGAACAGTTATCTCCACATTATCTAATTGATTCACTTCCTACTGCCACTCCTGTCTACGTACACTTTGCAATCTACGTGTGGAATTCTCTTCCCATCTGTCCGCCAAGTAGCCACCTCTCTTCATTCAACTCCTTAAAACTGTATGACCTCTGTGAGGCTTACAAGCCATGAACTTATTTAAAAAAAAAAAGCCTCTAGACTTTCCAGATCAGCCAGAGTTTTATGACTGATCTTGAAAACTCTTTGTGGCAGAGGGTGTTTCTTTGTATACTGTACAGTATGTAGCACATTGTTAGAGCTATGTGAATAATATAGTATTGCTTGTGTATATATGTATTGTGGTAATTGGCCGCCACAGTCTTGCTTTATCTTGTTAATTTGTAGACTGTATTATTGCAACATTTTGAATTATTTCAGAGTTGATTTAAAAATACATTTCTGGTTTTCAGCACTTTTTTTTTGGCCAGAAAATTAGTTAAACGCTTTTAGCAAATGAATACCAGAAATGCCCAAATTTCCAAGACTTTTCTCCACTTGTCTAGACATATGTACCTGTTGGTCAGATATATGCTTCTCTGTGGTGTGAAATCTACTAGCTGTGTTACGAAGCAGAGACTGAGAGCCTCATTAGAACTGTTTTATTTTACTGGGCCAACTAACATACTCCAGTAAATCTCATGTAGTGTTCAGATAACTTTTCCTGTTGAAGAAATTTAAACCTAAGGCTTGAAACTCTATTTAAGGTTCTATAATGTCTTTCTGTTTTCACTAACATTTTTTCTCTTCGCGTAGCGTACAACTGAAGATGAAGATGATGACTTTCTGAAAGGAGAAATACCTCAAAATGATGGCTTGGTTGGAATTACTCCAAATTCTTATGACTCAAATATTCTGAGCCCAGCAAGCAGTGTGGGATCCCCTCCAGAAACATATGTACAACGGCACCTCTGACTTTGAAATTCAGAAATTAAGTGGCTCAAAAGCTGTGTGCAATTTTCACTCTTTAAAGAGACTTTCTGAGTAACTTTCCAACTCTGAAGATTTTACTTGTTTTGGTAATCATATTAAAGAAGAGAGACTCTAATTTTTTCTTAAACTTGCTCAGATTTCTACAGAGATGTGTTCTGATTAATTTCATACATTGCTAGAAAAGGCTAGAGAATAAACTGCAGTATTTACAGTTTTCATATTGAAATAGTTTATACATAATTTATAGTTATTTTTCTTGATTAGTTTTTGTTTAATAATGTTTGCTCTATAAGGTGAAATCCTGGGCCCTCTTGTCATTGACTACAGTGGGACTAAAATTGCACTCTAAATGTTTAATTGTGTTTTGATTGGGTATGTTTTTAAGTTACCTTTCTAACAAGTAAACTGAGCATAGGATGAGGTACCAGGGCCTGAGTTCTGATTCCAGCCTGACTTTGCCTCCCTCTGACCTTTGACAGATCACTTAGGGGAAGCTGAGGAAAAGAAGCTATCTGTAGAATACGTGGTAAAGCACTTTAAAGATGGAAGGTGCTATTATCACTGCATAAGATTTTGTTTGAAAAAAAAAATTTTAAGTGTGAAAGTTCAGACTTTCAACACCTCAGGCAGTTGTCAGTTTTGAAAGTGACAAGAAAGCAGCTTAATGTGTGATCATATGATATGTAGTCAGTTCAAGAAATGTTGTGCAGTGCTTTAAGTTCTGGGGATGAAAAGGACTGTATAAGGGTAGGTATTTATTACTTTTGGAACTCTATATTTAAATATGAATTGCGAAACTACAAAAATAACCCTTTGTTTATAGAAAGGAAAAGATGCAATTCTCTTCATGTGTCACTGCATGGAATTTCTTTACCCTACCATTACTTTCTTTTGTTTTACATCATTGGATTTTTAGGCGGGAGAGGTTTGAATGCATATATAAATAATTACTGCAAAATGAATTGGCAATATCTGCACAATGCTTCAGTTAGATTACAAACCCTTTTAAAAAAAAAAAGTATGAGTTTACTCTGTTTGAAAATAGTAAAATTTTAAGTATTTTGGGCCAAATTCTCTGCAACTCCACAAGTCTGACCTTTTGTTTAGACTCTTATTTGTTAGACTTTCAAGACTTGAGTATTGGGTGGGAATCAGAATAGACTTGACACATGCAGATGCTTGCAAAACATAGACTTACACAAAAATAAATGGAATCCTGTATGTGATCTAGCCACTGGAGGATGACACAGGATGTGGTAGTATGGGTTTCAGAAGCACCTGATTTGGCATGTTCCTTCTGAAGGACTGTGTGATGATACTGATGAGGTGTAGACTTTGGATGAGAGAGAGGTTTGGGGATGACATGCCAAAATTAATCTTCCTGTATCTATAAATGAACTGGTTATTTTTTGTTTGTTTTGTTTTAAATCTCACCCCCTTCTGCTGTCATTCCAGAACAATAAAAAGAGAATTGAATTTGAAATCAGTTGCCTTATCTCCCAACATAAAAGTACTCATCTTAAGCAACAGTAAGGAAAGAATGGTTCCAAAGTGATTGAAAGATTGTATTCTTCCCCATGACACCAATGGCTTTGTCAACGTGTTGGATGAACTCAGATATAAGACTTTTTTCCAAATATAATGCCAGTTTTTTTTCTGGCTAACATTGCTAAGTCTTGTATGTGATCTGGGGATTTGCGCATGTGTGTGAGATATATTTTTTTATTAGCTCTAGAAAAATATTTGCTTTGTCCTAGACCCATATTTTGGGACATCTTGAAGATTGTAATGTTAAAAAAATGAGCACATATTCAGTTGTCCTAGTTAGTTAAACAATCAACACCAGACCTTTCAGGGTGTTAGACTGTCAGGGATCTTCTGTGTAAGCAATATTTTAACAAGGGGCACCCACATTGTTTCTGTGTCTTAGTCTGTGATAAATCCCTGATTAGGGCTATGTGTGATCACAAAGACTATGGACACTGCGTTCTCTTTGCTTGTTTTTCCCATTTATGCTTTTATAACCATAACAAAAGGAGGCAACAACTCTTAGCTAATAAGCTTATTAAGCTGCACTTTTTCTAGAAGTTTTTATACTTTGCTGGGCAAAATTATAGTGAGAATACTGAGCATACAGCTGGCTGGAAAATGAAAGGGGGAGTCTGGTTTTTCTCCCAACATCTTTACATTTTCCATTCAGGTCTAACTAGCAATATATATAGCCCACTGCTTATCATGTGGCATATGATGTAAGGTCTGTGTGTGTCTTTTGAGAAGGATGTCAGTTTTGGGGATCTGTATCTCTGGGAAATTAATTGAAAATACATGACATGTAGTGTAGTCAAAAGCAAAAATGCCTCTGCAAAAGTATTTTTATGAGAGCTAGTTATAAGTAATCTCTGCCAGAGATTTGTAGTAGTATCCAGAGAGGGCTGATATCATCTCATTTCCTTCACTTCAGTTTGCTGACAACAGTTTGAGGGACTCTTCCAGTACAACTCATAATTTAATAATTACGTCTGATTCCGCTGACTTTTGTGGAGAAAGAAAAAGTAGATTTGTTTAAGACTTAAATGAATTAATGCAATGTATGTCAGACCACAGTATCACTTCCCAGCCTGTACAAAGTCTGACTTGGGCCATTAGAAGTGAGGACTGTGATGTGAGTGCTGCAGATACCAAGCCAGTGCATAGGAAGTGGGGGCTGATTGAAAGTACCCAGTTTTAAATAAATATTTCTGAATATACCTCAAGCAATTAATTATTTACTGCTTTTAAGGTATGAAACTGTTAATTTGACATAATGTGCTAAATTTTCAGCATGGATCTAACTACCCACAAAATGTGTGGATGCGAAAGGAGAGAATCTGTATGTGCGAGTATATCTTACTGCCTCTTCTTATCTAAAGAGAGGATTTTTACATGTACAAATGGATGGGCCCACACATTCAGTGGGCCTCTTTTTACTGGCCTGCTGAAAATTTGGTTTGATGAGTATTTGTGGCCTGCTTGCGTACTTGATGTAACTCTTCATGAGAGAACTAAAACCTGCTGTCATGGGCAGATTCCATGATAGGCCCCCTGTAGTTTCCATTAGAGATGTATTATTTTAAATACAGCCCTTCTGGAGTTCAGTACTCCCTGTCCTGGAGGTGGACATTCAGACAGATCTGCAGTTGTCCTAGCTGTGAACCACACATTTCTTCAATCCTTTCTGGGGTTGTAAGTTTCACTTTAAGAGGGGAGAGTACCTATGCTGACGTGGTCTAACGTGCATCAGTATCTTTTTCTTTCCCCGCCCTTAGCTGAAGTCATGTTTGCAGGCTCCTGCAGCAGACCCTCCCGCTGCTTACACAGAACTACTCAAATCCAAACCAGGCTTCTGCATGCGGACTACATCTCCCAGAACCCCTTGCGATGTCAGCCCATGCAGCCTCCCCTCCCAGCTGGCTGCTATCGGAAGCAGTCCGTCCAGCACCCTCAGGAGCGGACGCTTCCCAGAGATGCCTCTGCTGATTAACGGGGATCGGATCGACCTGGCCCAGTCGCCGGGGGAGGTGATCCGCACCTACCCGCACCTGGAGGTAAGAGGACGGGAGCTGCACTGGCAGGGCTTGCAGGGCAGCCCCAGCGGGGAGGCAGGAGGGTTGTCGGACTCCAACCAGGAAAGCTGCAGTGCCCAGTTGGAGGGACTAGGTTTGTACCAGCTCCCGAGCTGGGCGGGGTGGACGGGAGGCCCCTCTCCTCTAATGAGAAGTCCAGAGCCTGTTGGCTCTGACGGGAAAATGGGGAGTTTACCAATGTCACATGCAACTTCTCAGGTAGGATGGGGGTCTATACGCCTCTGTGTTTGGTGCTCTCAGTGGGCTAAATGCCCTGGCACAGATATATGCAGTGTTGTCGCCATGTGGGTCCCAGAATATTGGAGAGAAAAGGTGGCAGATGTAACATGTTTATTGGACCAGCTTCTGTTGGTGAGAGAGACCAGCTCTCAAGCCAGACCTTCTCTCTGGCATAGGGTGCTCTTGGTTGTTGGAGGCATGCTCCCCCCTCCCTCCCCCAGTGTGGGGTGCTGGGTGGGAGGGCAGAAACCCTGATGTGGCGCCCACATGTTGGAGGTATAGACATCCCAGCCTGTGGTGTTCTTGGGGGGCCCAAGAAGCTCTGATACAGGGTGTTCTGGCATGGGCAGTGCAGGGGCATAAATGTCCAGCTATGGGTATTTGGGGGGGGGGGTCTTTATGCATCATCAAGCAAAGAAAAACAAGCAAACAAAAATACAAAACAAAAAAAGCCCAAGCTCCATTTCCCTCCCCCTTCCCATACTAGAGAGTGCTGTCCTGTTATAGCCACTGGAAATGGAGAACCCCTAGTGAATCATCAAGTCCATACCATGTACTAACATTTCTGGCTAGATTCTCACTGAGCCCCTGCAGCTCCCAAATCAGGCTATGCATAGCCAGTCTTAGACATTGCTAGAACAAAACAGACTCAAGTTTGTCATTAGGTATTAAACTAAATCAGAGTTGAATGGTGTGTGTGGTCAGCTTCAGGAAACTGAGTACTCAGTAACAGTTTCGTTTATGGGAAGGAGGGTTACGTAATGTTTGTGGAGCGTAGATGAGCAAATATCACTTAGAATCTATCCCGCTACTGCATTCCAGCTGGTGGGAGGAGTTTCTTACCAGCTAAAGAAATGAACATAGTGTTTGTGCTCCTACTTCCAAGACAGCTTCTAATGGGGAGACCCAGAGTCGTTTGAGTAATCCAGGGTTTGCTAGTACAATAGACTTTGGTTCATTCTCCAAATAGGAGGCTTATGTATGTTAATTCTCTAGTACTAATATAATAATAATAAAGATTTATAATGAATGAAATAATCAAATAACTTGATTACTTGTACGTTGTTTTTGATTATTTTGTTCATATCTTCTGGTAATTTATCTCTAGATTATGATTACCTTCCTCACCCTGAACAGTACCTTCCTCCAGAAGGCATCCTTTTGACTTTAGCAGTACTGCTCATGTTGCATCATGCGATTTGGTGTGTGTGTGTAAGGTTATCGCAGTCAAGCCTTAAAAATTATCCTTTGTGAATGTCTCTTAAAAGCATCCAAGACAACAACTATAGGGAAGCTAGTAGGTCCGACTTAAATATTTAACTATTGTAGTCATAGCAGTAGACTGAGCACAGGTCTAGGAGCCAGAAACTGCCAAGTTCAGCTCTTGTGCTAATTGATGATTATGTGGCCTTGGTCAAGTCCCTTTCTTTTTCTGTCTCTCCATTTTTAAAATGGGGATGACAGTCTCTTTGTGTCTGAGGTGACGTGAAGATTAACTGGTTACTGTTTGGAAAGGGCCTCAAGGATGTAAAATACTCTTCTTTCTTGCCACCTACCTCTTTGGGGGGTCAATGACTTTTATAGCCTTCTTCCAAAACTCATGATTGTACGCTTGGCTGTTATGGAAACCAGTCACTCAGGTCCGCTGATATCCAATCCAAGTTCAGAGTCTTTGGCCTTCCCCTTGTTACTGAAGATGTAAAACACCATGAAATATAAGTATTTATGGTCAACCTCAGCCTTCATGGTCTTCCCTGAATTGCCACCGGATTCCCTTTGTTTTCCATAGGCCTGGTTGGGTCAGTGTCCATTCTAGTACTTGCTGTACCTGCTCTTTCAGCCATTTTAGTCTGAGTGCAATTTATTTACAGGAGAAAGCAAGAGTTCTAAGAGGCCAACCTGCTCAAACAGTGGGACCCAAAGGACTTCTATACATCCAGCAAAGAGAGTTTGCAGTGACCACCCCTAAAGATGGTACGTGGGGATGCAATAATGTTAGCTATTGAAGCAACAGGCATGATGGTCAAATTCTTACTGTATTTCTCTCCTTTAAAACAGGTTCTGTGTCCATCCTTGGGTCTGATGATGCAACTACCTGCCAGTTGGTGGTGCTCAGACACACAGGTATCATAAAGGAAACCTGGACCATGAGATGCATGTTTCTCAAATAATGGCTGTGTAATAACTGTTACTTCATATGGAATTTCCACATTTGATGTATTGAGCTTGCACTGGGTGTCGTAATTCATTTATTCTAGTTTGCATGGGTCAAGTTTTAAGAAACAGATCTTGCTATTACCAGCCTGCATTACCTTCGGCAGCATACACTAGAGCTGAATGTTTACTTTGACCCTTAGACCACAGGAGTCTGGTTTGTTGGTTAAGTAAGTGACTTGTCTAGTGTCATACAGTGACTCAGGGCCTGTCTATGCCAAAGAATTTAGATCGATCCAGCTTTAGACTGAAAAATCCACCCCCTTGTGAAACGACGTTAAACTGGTCCAAGTCCCAGTGTAGACAGCACTACGTCAGCAGAAGAATTCTTCCATTGACCTAGCTGCTGCCTCTTGGGGAGGTGGATTACCTATGCTGAAGGAAGAACCACTCCCGTTGGTATAGGTCAGGGGTTCTCAAACTTCAGTGCACTGTCACCCCTTTTTGACAATAAAAATTACTACACGACCCCAGGCCGGGGGTCCAAAGACCGAGCCTGCCTCAGCCCAACTGACCTGGAGGGTGAAGGAGGAGGGCGCAAAGCTGAAGCCCAAGGGCTTCAGCCCCAGGCTGGGGGCCTGTAACCTGAGTCCCAGGCTGAAACCCTCACACTTTGGGGGGTGGGGCTCAAACTATGGCTCGGACCTGGGCCCCAGCAAGTCTAAGCCAGCCCTGGTGACCCACTGTGGGATCCTGCCCCACAGCTTGAGAACTGCTGGTATAGGTAATGTCTGTGCTAAGTGCTGCAATAGTGTTTCAAGTGTGGACAAGCCCTTCGTGAGAGATGGGAATGGAACTCCTTCTCTTGCTTTTATGAAGGCAGCACAGGAGACCTAGTGGTTTCAGCAGGATATTGGGAATCAGGAGACAGAGATTCTGTTCCTGACTACACTGCATTTGTGTGATATCAGACAAGTCACTTCATCTCTTTTAGTGCCAGTTTCTCCTCCTGTAAAATCTGGATGCGGTTTATCCATTTTTATAACCTACTCTACAGAATGACAAAGGTTTTGTTGCTGTTGTACAGAGCTGTGGTCAGGTAAATGTTTCCTTATTGCCTGCCTTCCAGGGAGTGGGGCTACCTGCCTGACGCACTGTGATGGATCCAACACACAAGCCGAGGTGTCGCTGATTATGAGTGCAGTAAAATCTTTCTCTAATGACACAGAATGCGGAAGGTCAGCTCTGCTCTATTATGTCTTGTATACGGTATTTCACAGCTGTGTCTGTTGTGTGTAAGGCAGAAAATTCTAAATGTGATCATTTGGGGCTCAGATAAAGAATTAGCGCCTTGTTGAGCCAGGGCAGGAAAACACATCTCAACAAGGCACTGTTTCCACAGTGATATTTTTTTGCCTATTGGCATTGTTATGGATTTAATAGTTTCTTGCTCTTGATTTACTCAGCACCACTGATGTTTGTATGTATATTTTATTTTTGTAGTTCTCTTAGCAGTGATTAAATTAAAAGCATGATTCTGCTTTGAATAGTGTGTCTGTAAAACTGCCATTGTGAGGTTCCATGTTTATTGGGTCTCAGTGATTTCCATCTCAAATGTCCCTAGTTTCACAAAGGGATTTTTGCTTTTTTGATTCTGTAAACTCATTCTGGGATCCGAGTTAATCTGGAAGTTTCTGACTTGCACATAAAACAGTAAAGATTCTGAATCAGAAATTAGTTATAAATTCTGTTGCTGTTGTGGGAGCCAGAAAAGAATCCAGCTCAATTCCTTTTGATTGTGTTTACTCCTGTTAGACCTGTAGAGGCAAAACTTGGTAAAGTTGGCAGCAGCAATGCTGAATACACCTAATCCAAGACTTACTTGGAACACCTTAAAGGAGCCTGATTTTCAGCTGGTGACTACTCAGCACTGTCTAAGAATTGAGTCCCTTTACGGGGGTCCCCTGAAGTTGGATACCTGAAAATCACTAGTCACTTTTGAAGAGCTTGGCCACAGAGAACAGACCTATAGAGTGAAAGAGGAGCCATATGTACACACCCATCTCACCAAGACCCCGATCTTAAGGCTTGAGTGAGTTGTAAGGAAGTCACTGGAGTACATTTAATGGATCTTTGTTGAGAAGCTTAAAACACAGCTTTGTAATTTAAGGTCCAGTCCCGTGAGGAGCTGAGCACCTATAAATCCCATCAAGCTCAGTGGCAACTTCCCATGTTCAGTGCCTCTCAGATTCAAGTCCTTCGTTTGTGCTGCTCATCTGATATTCCCTATAGTGTCTAGAACAAAGAGGTTACTCACATTAGGTCATGAGGTAATGCACAATCAGCTGACGCATGTGACTACAATAAATGAGCCTTCTCTAATGATCACTGTACAGTGTGGGCTGGGGATTGTATTGAAAAGCTATTCACATTGGGATGCCTTTTTAATTGCTGTTTCCTGTTATTCCATCTCTATTTGTTAGGCTGGAAGTTCACCTAGTTGGAGGTTTCAATGATGATAGGCAGTTATCACAAAAACTTACTAATCAGCTTCTTAGTAAGTTCACATTTTTTCCATTCTCATGTCCAAAAACTAGAATTTTGGCTGGATTTGGGCCAAGTGTGTGTGTGTAACTTTAATCCTCAATTATACAGTAGAGAAAATCTTGGATTTGAGTTTTTCTCCATTTGGGAATTTGAAGTGCAGCATGTGTTTATACATGGGGGTGGTGCAGTGAGATGATTTACACATGGACTATGCTGTATGATCTTGGGCAAGTTGCTTCTCTCTCTGTACCTGTATTTACCCATATATAAAATGAATATTACTAATGAATGTACCCTGCTAAATGTGTAACAAATTAAACCTGAGACCACAATCCCAGAGCTACCTTAAACAAGTGCTTGTAAAAGGCATAAAATGTTGATAGAACAAGGCTTTCTCTTTAACAACTTTCTGCCCTTGCCAGTGGCCAGTTGTGTAAATTACTGTTATATAGAGTAGCTTTCTCTTTTATAAGAGCAAGATATTGAGACATATCTGGAAAACATGCACTGGTCCATTATCTGTATAAAAAACAATGGAGTGGGAGATTTCCTGCTGGTAATGAGGGCCTGATGTCTAATCTGCAGTGCACAGCATTGCTATACCCCATAGTTTCCATGGCTTGACATGAGTCAGTTTTATACCTTGCTGCTACTGTTGTTGCTGTAGGAACGTTTGATCTCCAGCAAGATGATGTCCACTTAGTGACTTTCTGTGTGACAGGTAAGAGTTTTAATGTTTTCCCTTTTGTAAAAGTATGTTTAGTCTTTGAAATAAACGTGAGGCTCTTCATTTTAGGAGAGACAACCTTTCGATCCGGCCTGTAAGCTTTGTGAGTCAGTGAGCTCTAGGCGCATGAGAGCTTACTGCCAACAGTGGGTTTTGCTGCTGTATACTGATCTGTTCATTTTAGTTGGGTCCTCCAGAGTCGGTATTCTGGAAATAGTGATTTACCACAGCAGACTGCAGGTAGGGCAATGGCTAGAGCTTCTCTTCCCAGAAGTGCTATGGCAACTGGCAGTTTTTAGTAGGACCTGTGGAAATAGCTGAAATATTTCACTCATGTGGTCCTGTGAGCACTCCAAATTGAAGACGTTTGTGTTTCTGCTGGGAAGGAAACCTAAACCCATCTGGGATCAGTTGACATCTAGATCTGCCTCCTGCATTTAGTGTGTATGTTTTGTCAGTATTGCAGCAGACAGATGAATGAAGTGTGCAGGAGCCTAGAAAACACATGCCCCAAATTATTGATCTTTTATCATCCTTGTCCTCTGTCCCCTCTTCTTTCCTTTTTCCTCCATCGTAGCCAATTCAAGTCTGATTATTTTTGACGTCTCATGTTCAGTGAGAACACGAGCTGTATTTTCACACTGGCTGTAGCGTAAACCTTTGAAACATGGGATCATTACAGCTGTATGGTTTTGGCATGTGAAATTGAGGGCCAGTAGCTTTGGCTAGAGCCAGTCATGGTGTGAGCAGAAGAGTTACACCTTTCCCATGCTGCCCTTGCCAATGCATTTTAGTCCTGAGCAGCTGTGTCATTCCCAGGCCTGTTAAGATGTGAATGATTTTTGTGGTGGTGTGATTTTATATAGTCTGGTTCTCTTCTGGGGGTAAATGTTCACCAAAGATAAGGATTAATTCAGAACTGGCATAGGCAGTCCGCCATTCTTCTGAGATGGAATTACCCTGACTGTCTGCATTTGTCCTGTGTACCATGATAAGACACTTCACTTGAGTTAAACAAGGATATGAACCTACGTCTCCAGTTCCCTTGTGGCTGCTTTATGCTGCCTGTCCCACAACTTTTTTTTTTTTGGTAAAGTCTGGGCACCTCCCTGACTAAAGCTAAACTAATGCTGCTTAAAAATAAACATGCTGACAATGGCTGGATTATTTGACACATGTTCTTTTTGAAACAGAATTAAATGATAGGGAGGAAAAGGACAATCATTTTCCAATCATTTATGGAATAGGTGAGTACAATGCATCGTGTACAGAATACTGTTTTAAACTGGTTGCTGTTCAGACTTGTAAAGGTAACACACTGGCCAGCCAAGGCTAATATAGAAGATCTAAAATACCATGGTGCACAGATCAGTGTAGCTCTGATGCTAACTCTGGTAGGACAGGGCTGCTGCTAATACTACTCAGAGACTGGCTTTGCTAGATGCTGAAGATGTACTGCTGCTTGGGAAATGCCTGTTGAAAGGGTCCTCTTGGTCAGGAGCATGTGTATTTCTTTTTCTTTTCCTTTTAATGAGATCATAGAGCCCCAAGGGTTATTTCATGGCGTTTAGCTGAACTATTGGCCTGCAGTGAACTAGACCGCTCATTCCTTTGCCTTTTCTGTTTGGAGACTAACTCCTTTCTGATGGGTGTAGTTGATTTTGTTCTCTTCCTTCGCCCCCCCCTCCCCCAATTACTTTGTTTGTGATCTTTATACCATTATAGGAATGAAATTTGTCCAAAAATTGTATTCCTATAGTGGTATCTTCAAATTGACCATATTCCTTTAAACTTTCCTCGGAGCTGCTAGAAACCCAACCAAATAGCACTGTGAAAATACAAGTGAACCAGAAAGTGAAACTTACCAGACATGTTTCTCTGTCATAGTCTTTGATATTAGTGTCTGATAGGTTCTGAAATTCACCTTTGTCTGTGCCAAAAAGCGCTGTTGGTCTGGAATGCTGTTTGTGGGGGGATGGACATTTTAAATGTCGTCATTAGCTGGTTAACTGTGTTTTATTCCAACCATTTTCTCCCCAGCTGTGAATGTTAAAACAGCAGAGATTTTCCATGCAACTTTTCCAGATAAGGGACCAGATGAGGTTTTGCGTTCAGCTCGTATATTAACAGGAGCACCAGTGAGTGAAAACATATATATATATTTTGCGGGGGGGAGGGGGAGGCACAAGAGAAAAATACTCTTGATATTTTGTCTGTGTCAGAAACTAATAGTTACTCCTTAGGGAGAAATTACTCTAATTATGATAAAATACTGCCAGTTTGTGGTTGTGTAATCAGAGACGAACACTGAACATACCAGCCAATATCTGTACTACAACAGCTGCTGGTACCTGGTGGAAAACTTTGACAAGTATTCTATTTGGAAACAAGGACAGACTTCAGTATTTGTATTACAATAGCTCCTGGAGGCCTCAGCTGAGATCAGAGTACCACTGTGCTAGGTGCTGGAGTCAGTCCCTGGCAGATGAAGGGTGAGAGAGGCATAGTGGTGTTAATCCAATTTTATAGACCTGGAATTGAGGTACAGAGACTAAGTGACTTGCCTGAGTCATGCAGGAAGTCTGTGGCAGAGCTGGGAATTGAACCCAGCTCTCATCGGTCCACACGATCTCTCAGATGCAGGTGTGCTATATAAAGACACTGCTTTCAGCCAAAGGCTAACGACTTCAGTAAGAAGACACTCACACAAGGAAGTAGTTGCAGGATCTTGACCCATGCCTACTAAACCATAACAGGGGAACACCCTCTACTGTCCCCAGGATCATGGTGTAGAAGCAGCTGGAATCTGAGTTTAAGGTTTACCACTTAAGGTCTTGAGCCCAAAATTCTGGCACAAAAGGCTATTTAGCCTTTTCTATAAGTGCAGAGCAGCTGTTTTGTCCAGTTGTTTGGTTAATTCAGGGCAGAGTAGGAAGGGAGAGTTGAATGTGTAGCAGCATTGCAAGGTGGACAAGGGAGCTGAAACAAGACAAGCAGTGAAGGAGAGGTAGATGGCTGAACAGGACAGGAGCAGGGGACACTGAAGAATAGCCTGTGGCCTAGGACAGGAGCTGCAGTTTGTTGCATATCAGAGGGTGGGGGAAGTAGTTGTGGAGCCAGCTCTAAGCTCATTCCCCTTCATGGCATGGTTGGCTCAGTGTGATAGAGGGTTCAGTTCACTTACTGCTGCTCAATTTCAATAGGGAAACCCTCAAAGTCTGTTTCGTGTTACAGATGACTAATATTTATGATGCAAAGACAGAGCAACTCCATATTGGACCTTACTTCTGGATGCCTTTCCCATACGTGGACTTGTGGTTGGAGCAAGATGATAAACAGATATTACAGGTAACTGAAGTTACAAAAAGGGGTTTTGTATTAGCATTCTGTCAGCCCTGATTGCTTTTCTGTGCATTGTTGAAAGGGGGGGTGCATTTGTCTAGGTCAGAAATTAAAGCTAGAGGCACCAGTAGCCATGAAATGTTCTTATCCATCTACTTAGAAATAGCTCATGACACCGTCTTGTTTTTCAGAATCTTTCCACATCGCCTCTGGCTGAACCACCGCACTTTGTTTCCCACCTTAGATCCACATTGCTATTTTTAAAAGAGCATCCCTTTCCCGCTGACTCCCTGTTTCCTAACAGGAAACCTCGACTTTATAAAAAGACCGAAGAAGGTTTATGGGAGAGAGTCTGTTTGGAAACGATTTAACGTTGAGGCAAACACTGGAGGATGCACTTTGGGAAAGCACCGCCTTGCCAAAAGTGTGGCCACTTTGCTGCAAAGAGCATCTTTCTGAATCCATGTTGGCCAAATCCCCTGCTGTCCTTGAGATCAGACTAGCCTTGTTTAATGCTTTTCAAAGTAATATTTTTGGCAGCGGTGCATTTGTTTGCACTGTTACTTACTTAAGTCCGTATTTTCTTTTTTACAGATTGGTCCTTAAAATTGTGCCCTTCCCCCATTTTTACTTTTGGTGCTAATCTGTTGTATATTAAGGTCTTCTGCAAAATCTGTCTAAAGAGATTTAATATGCAGTTGCCCTTTCAAGAGTGCTTTTTTGAGCTGGGACTAGGTGTCCCTTTAAATACAATTTAAAGTATAATGTGTATACTAACTTATTCACTGGTAATTTGGATTTTTTGAGAGAGAGAGAGAGATTTCTTTTAAACACCCAACATTAAGTCCTTCAATGAATAAATAAAAAAGAATAAGTTTTGGTGATATAGATGAGATTTTTCAGTAGTTGGCCAGGGGGCTTTTCTACACTGAAAGATATTATCATTAACCCTGCACCACTGATTGCTGAGCATAAGCCTTGAAAGCACATTTGTTAAACAGTGCCATTTTACCACTGCTATTGGAGTAATAGTGTATGATTCAGTACAACTCTCCAATTCTAAAAGTGTCTAGAATTAATCTTTATATTCACTAAAACAAACTGGAGATGTCACTAAACTTTGTCACTGGGCATTGTCTGTTAAAATAAACATTAAACTCAAATTTTCACTAGTTGAGTTGTTTGCTTACTTTTTGCATTTCTCTGAAGCTTGGACAATGGAAATAAAATAGGCCAAGATGCTCACTCACTGCTACATTGTTTGGGTTGCAGAGAAGACAGGAAAAGCTGTAACTTTGCATGCTGTGGGTGGAGTTTAAGAACATTCTTGGAAATTTCTTCTATGCAGATTGCTGCTTTTTTTTTTTTTAAACCCCTTTAAAACCTACCTGGACCTTGATATTGATACTTTTTTACATTAAGATGCTACATGGAAGATGTCATGAAATACTTGCTTAAGGTTTGTCTCCTCTGTTGTGTGGTTACATATGTTCATCCCTGCACTGTGAAAACTTGACAGTTTGGTTATTCTGAAACCCAGCACTTTTTGATAAGTAAATCTGTTATCTATAATTACTACCTTCTACAACTCAAACTGGGAGACACTTAGCAGCAGCTTTATATAAAATGTATTGTGCTTTAATAAATAGCCCTAATATAAGTTTTCAGTGTAGTAGATAATCTTGTTTTACAGGACTAAAATCATAGGTAAAGGATCACAAAATACAGTAAGTTATGGATTTCAGGTGACTTTTGCAGTTCCTTTCATCTTTTCATTTTCTTCTTGTACATCCACCTGTTAAGTCAGGGTAATGCTGAATTTGCTAATTACAACTTCACTAAACCATTCCAGTAGAATACATGAGGCCTATAATTCCATGTCTAGTAAGAAGAATGGATTCACTGCTTGCAGTGCCATGCCTGGCACAGCAGCACTCAATCATCTAGTACCCTCTCTTGCCACTTGGCCCTCTGGCCAGGTCTGTTTTAAAGTCTCTTCCCTTAATCAGTAGCCCACACAACACTGGTCACCAGCCTGCCATTTTCTCCCCTCCAGAGTTCCTCTTTTTTGTTCTACTGTATGAGTATAGTGGCCCCAGAACTTAACTTTTAACCAAACTCAAAAGCAACTTCTGTCCTTCCCTGGACTTGAAACTTAAACATCCTGGATCCTCTCCACCTGTAATGCTGAGTCTCAGGCTACCTTCCTGGAGCCTTGTGTGAACTGGAAGTAGCAACAATAGTTGGAACACAGGCTATGCAATATATGGATAGATATGTAGTAGAGGTATTTGATACACCAGTTTTTTTTGGCTTAGTCATCAAATGGTACCTAGAAAAACACCCACCCATCCCATTGGTCAAACACCTGTTCTTAAACTACAGTACAGATTTTAGTGCAACTTTCTTTAATGGTAATTGACTTCTCAGATGTTGTAATTTGAAGAATTTTTATTGAAACATTCAGGTAATATCTAAAGTATGTAGCTCTCGTCCAACAAAACCACTAGGTCAGCAATTCCAAATATAAAAATATTAAATTAACTTTTGATTTTGCCTCCCACAAATATACCCATGTTAATGTACTTCATTACCAGATTAAGGAAGACTAGTTGACTTAATTATTTTCCTACTTAAGAAAAATTGCACCGTTTTATCTGAGAAATATCTGAAATTATAAACAAAGTTTGACTTAATATACTTTAGCTCCCCAGAGAATCAAAAACTGAAAAGTTGACAGTACATATAAATCAATGAAAAATCCTTAAAATATCACACTATCCAATCCTGTTATCACTAGAGCCATCACGATGACCTACACATGGTAGTAATTTACACACATCCTATTTATGGAAAGGGAATACTGGTGATAGTGTTAAGTCAATTTTGTAGGGCTGGATCCATTTTTTTTAGTGTATCTATTTTGCTTCTACATTAAAGTCAGTTTCTGCAGGTGAAAATACTTCTAATATCACAAATTAACAGATTATAAAAGGAGCTATGTGCATGTAACCTATAATTTCAATATGTACAATAGCTACTAAAAGTTAGTTACTCAAAAATCAGAATAGTGTAAAACCATCACCACCATGACTTTTTCAAGCTTTACTAACAAGTATCTTTAAAAATACATAACCAAAAAATCCCATAACTCTGTTCATTGGATCTGGTTATAAAGGGTGTACAGCAGTAAATACAGAGAGCTGTATCAATGCTGCTTGCCAGTGATAGAGGCAAGAAATGACTGTGTCATGCAGAGGCACAATTACTTTCTAAAAGAGTTAACACAAGCCCTGTAAGATTGAGTTTGAGTGGGCCAATTCATTCAACAGCAAAAAAAAAATTTGATGGCAAAGCAGTATTTACATAGTCATACTATACACTTATACATCCCTGTCACTCATTGCATCACAACTGCTTGACAACCTTTCTATTAAGAGGCAATGGATTTCTAATGAACATTAGAGATTAAAAAAGCAATGAGATGACATGCACTACACATAGCATAGCTACCAAATTATTGTGCTTTTTTTTTTTTAAAGATTAAACTGATTTAAAATATAAAGGTGAGCAATTAGTAGGTTTATTGAATATTTTTAAATTAGGACCACTTTACAAATATCACCAGGTGCTTAACCTTAACACAAATGTATGATCAACTCATTAAGCACTGTAATGCCACCTGGATTCATACAATAACTGTCACTTTTGCCAAAAAAATATTCCTTCAGGCAAGTGTTTAAGTCATTAAAATAAATCAGGTATTTTAATATCACTTGGGAGATAATGTATATAGGATTGAAACAATTATCCTAAGTGTACAATAAAACAAGTTAACTGCCCCCTAGGGGGAAAAGCTTTGTTTTTAACTTGCTTTTGTGCAAAATCCCTGTTAATTGTGAATTACAGTAGTAGTTACTGTACTAACGTGTGGCACTGTTCATTTTGAATACATCATAAACGTCCCCATCGTACAGGGAATGTGGTTATTACACAAAGTCTTCATTCACAAAATCTGGTTTTTATCTTAGACTTTCTTGTTCCTCTACTTTAGTGCAGTCATTTCCTGATTGTTGTGATTTGTCACTTTGCAGGTCTTCAGTTTTGTCATTTACCTGTGCTATCTCATTCTGCTGCTCTGCTTTCTCTGTCTCCACAGTCCCTTGCTCTTGTACAGTAGACACAGAATGGGATCGTTGCTCCATCTTTTCCAAGTCATCAGTGTGACTAACTGAACTGGTCTCACTAAATCCATCAGAGCTTCTTAAAGATCTTTTAAAAAGCTTTTGACCTGTGAAAATGTTAATGAATATAGCATTAGAAGGCAGTAAATGCACAGATAAATCTGTACAAACAATAAGCCACATTTTAAAAAGCTGGCCTCTATTTTTAAAGCTGTGGATGCAATTTAGCACCAGCATTTAAGTTCATTTAGACATACAAGCACAGATGTGTAACTTATGTAATCTGCACCAGTAGTTGTTTGCACTTGTGTAAACAGTAACCCAGTTAAGGCTTGGCTGGAAAAAACTGATGGTCAGTAAAAAGAGCAAGCCAAGGGACTCATTACTTGATAAGACTGTTTTGGATGGGTAAATTACTGCAACAGGTCACTGTGCTTCAGAGGGATTTCCAGAGGATTAATGACCAACCAGAAAAACTGACAGTCCAGAACTAAATTCAAACTTAAATCTGACCAGAGGAAAAATGATATGACTATCAGTATAGCTTTGCCAGCCTACACTGGGCTAATTAACTCATTTACACAGTGAAAGGAAAGCAGCTCATCTTGCCTCTCCTGAGCAGACTTATGTTGTTGAAGTAATGATATCTTAGTATGAAGTCACACAAAATACCATGTTTGTGTAGTACAGCAAAAAAAACTGCAGTGCCCAAAATAAATAAATTACATTGTCCTTGGTTTTTTGCAATTGTGGGTGTGTTTTCTTGCTAATTTGCAAACTTCAGTAACCCTCAGAGAACTAGAGAAATTACAATTCTACAATATTTTCTACAGGAAAAAGCCCTGTGGTCAGAGGTAGTTATTACTGTTTAGAAGGATAGCTACCTCCTGCTGTCCCAGGAATTATTCCTTCAGAGCACAATGGGTGTGGGAAAAGATGGATTTGAATGGTGCTCCATGGAATGTTTAGCTCTATTGACTGCTGCACTGGTCATTCAAAATCAACAGGACGACAGGTACAATTATAAACAAGATTAGTGCTCTAGTTTGACTTGATCAGGAAAGTAATGTACAGTAACTCCTCACTGGTTAATGGTTTGTTTTTTTTGTTACGTTGCTGATCAGAGAACATGCTCGTTTAAAGGTGTGCCATGCTCCCTTATGTTGTTTGGCAACCGCCTGCTTTGTCCACTGCTTGCAGAAAGAGCAGCCTGTTGGAGCTAGCTGGTGGGCGCTTGGAACCCAGCAGCCCCCCTCCCCAGCCATCAGCTCCCTGCTCCCCTATGTTCCCTGTGCAGCAGTTGCCCAGCAGGCCATTAATTGCCTGCAGTTCAGCTGTCCCTTCCCCTACTGCCATGTGCTGCTTCTACCCTCTGCCTTGGAGCTGCTCCCTGGAGCCTCCTGCTTGCTGGGGGGGGGGGGGGGGGCAGAGAAGGAGGGTAGGTAGGTAGGGGGAGGAAGGGTGCTAATATCAGGATGTCCCATCTCTATAGAGCAGGGGGACATGGGAGGAAGCTTTCTGGGAGCAGTGGCTGTCTCAACTTGTTGATCTACTTAAAAAGGCAATGTACTTAGAGAGATGCACATTGCCCCCCCTCTGTTTGCCATGCTGTCTCCCCTCCCTCCATTTGTGTTGCCTTGTAGAGTGTGAGGCTATATCGGGGTAGGCAACCTGTGGCACATCCGAAGGCGGCACATGAGCTGATTTTCAGTGGCACTCACACTGCCTGGGTCTTGGCCACCAGTCGGGGGGGGGGTGGGGGGGAGATATGATCTGCATTTTATTTTAAAATTTTAAAAGAAGCTTCTTAAACATTTGAAAAACCTTATTTACTTTACATACAACAATAGTTTAGTTCCCTACTATAGACTTATAGAAAGAGACCTTCTCAAAACGTTAAAATGTATTATTGGCACGCGAAACCTTAAATTAGAGTGAATAAATGAAGATTCAGCACAACACTTCTGAAAGGTTGCTGACCCTTGGGCTATATTAACAACAATGGGTTAACCTTGAGGGGCTCAGCTGAGTGCTGGTTCATCATTTAGTAGTAAGGCATTCCCTGGGACATATCCTACTCTCTTGACTCCACCACATCAACCAAGCTTCACAATCATCATTGCTATGTATAGTAATAAATATATTTAAAAAATAGTCTTGTCTGGTGAAAAAAATTTCCTGGAACCTAACCCCCCATTTACATTAATTCTTATGGGGAAATTGGATTAGCTTAACATCATTTCACTTCAAGTTACATTTTTGAGCCACATAAAGCAAAACTCACTCTTTTGATTAGGCAATAAAACTCCATTATGTACTGATTGAACAGAGCAGAGTGTTCTTTAGTGTCAAACTGCACATTTATTAACATTAATTGGAGGAAACTTACCAGGAAGTCTTTGTTTAATGCGATTGGGAGTCGGAGTGGGAGGTGGGGTAGTCCCAGTCCCCTGCGCTTTTGATACATATGTGGGTTCTGTGGACTCTAGAGAGCCTGTCGGGGGAGGGGGGGAGGAAAAAGTCTTTAAAGGAGACAGTTTTATTGACACTACTAAATAATATTAGAACCAGGTAATGTTAACTAAGTACACATTTTAAAACTTTTCTGGTGCTCTCAGGGAAAACTAGGCTAGTACTTACTCCACAATGACATGCATGAGGTAAAAGTGGAATCCAATTAGGATACCTTTTCCATTCACTCTTTTACACTGCCATGGAATCCCTCCACATAGCCATGTTCACACTATACCCACCACAGTCAAGAGCTAGTCCCAATTCAGTTCTAACCTGCTGTTCCCAGACTAGTGAAGGTTGGGAATATGACAGGTCAGAAGACACCTGAACCAAGAACTCAGACAGAAAAATTAATTTAGAGCATGGAGGTCAATTTGGTGCCCCCGTAATATAGAATTTTCACTATATACACATACATACAGATACACATGTAGATATATCATGCTAGTATATATTACACACTTGGGGGAATGCTCTTATGACACTGTTAAGCTCCCCCCATCCTGCTGTTTTTTGTACAAGAAGTTAAAGCAGAAATCCAATTTTCCAATTTACACATCTGGAATTTGCACAGATGATTTGAAGAGCCCTTTCCTGTAATATAGTGGCGGGAACAGCAGCCAAATCCAGCAAATTGCTTTAATTTGACTTGAGAATTGTAAGTATTGAGATTTAAAGGGAAATGGACAGGTGGTGGCAGCAAATATTTTCTTATTCAGTGTTTGAGAAGGAGTAGACAATGTTCCTTTAGATTTTAAGAGTTCCTTTTTAATCACTTAATTTGGATGTCTTATAAATCAGTTAACAAGAAATCTGTGAAAGCAGCAAAGAGTCTTGCTCCAATATGTCTGTTAGTCTATAAGGTGCCACATGAGCTTTCGTAGGTGAATACCCACTTGTCGGATGCAAGAAATCTGTGTAACATTGTAAAGGTTTCCACATTTTACAGAATTATTGATAATGTACTATTGCTGCAGATGTATTTATTCCTACCTGCTGTTAAGTTAAATGTTCTTCCCTTTGGTGATGCTTGAAATGGAGAAAACCAGTTCAGCACAGAGCCAACTACAGGAATCTGTCGTAGCAGGCCCTGTAAAACATTCCGTTAAAAGATCATTCTAGTGAATGAGCCATCTAAGTCTTAAAGAGTTATGTGATGTACATAACAGATATTTTGGAATTCTTACCTCTTCAAGAAGTCTTTCTTCATTTGCTTTCTGAAGCTGAACCTGCGCTTCCTGTATCCCCTTTCTAACAACTTCAGTCATATTTTCCAGCAGCTAATTAAAAATGGAAGAGCATGCATTACTGCACTTAAACTGTCATCTTGGTCCCTTACATGAAGATTAAATTTAAATGGGGACGTGTGTGTATTTTCTGAATTAGGTCAGCAGTTGACTAGTGCCATTTATTTAATACTATAAATAGACAACTGTAGATTGAAAGTAGGATTTTTTTACATGGATCTTCAGGTCAGAATGTCACACATTTAATAGCAATGGCATGAATTTTCTCTTACTTAGATGTCGGCTACTCACCTCTAGCCAGAATTCTTTGAGTGTCCTCTGTATATTTACTCTCATGAATATGCCAGTGGTGCAGCTATGCTGGTGGAACCTTTTGAATGCAGTGCCTGTTGGAACGCTATTGCACCCTACCCTATATTCTCCTCTCACTGTTACTGAACTTTCTGAGAGCCTCAGCTCAAATAGGGAGCATCGGTGAAGGATATGATTTTGGATAGATTTTGTTCTGGCAACACTTTGATTTACCAGTCATCCAAGTACAGATATATGTGCATCTCTTGTCTCCATAAATGTGCTGCCACCTCCCTGAGGCACTTGTAAAATCTCTAGAGGCAAGAGAACAGCTGAAGGAAAGGACTCTGACTTGAAAATAATTCTCCTCTACTAGGAAGCAAAGATATTGGCAGTACAATGATCTGATTGAAATAGCCTTCAAACTGAGAACAGCAAACCAACCTTGTATAGAGAGAGAAGGTATTATAGATGCCAGTTTAAAGATATAGAATCAGAACTTCCTGATAAAGGAGCTGAATTTTGTCAGGTCTAGTATAGGTCAAAGACGCAGCAGTGTGGGGATCTGAAGAAGCCTTCCTTTTCTTTTCAGAGTCCTTATTGCTCCCTTCCAGATTTGACCTAAGTTGAGATTGTGGATCCACATGGTAAATTTTAGCTATCACTGTCATGGTCAGTTACTGAGGAAGTTCAGAATGGAGAATTGAACCCAGTGTACCAGCCATGACAGCTGTTTGCTTCCTTAGACTGGGACAGTGCCTAACCTCTGCTCAGCACCAGCAAGCTAAGGGCACATGGGGGTCAGTGTTTGGATCCCCTTACAGCAGTATGCTAAGTGACCAATGGAGTGCTCAACCACATCTGTGACAGACTGCTCTAGACACATCCACTGACTCCCGAGGCTCTGCTGACAGAGTCCTTCTTTGCACCACCAAAGTTCTTGGTTCCAAGGAAGGTGTCACTCCTGCAGATTGGCTTTGTGAGCAAAACCAATCACCAACAGGTTATTTCAGCTTTTCAGTTTCAGATCCAATGGATCAGGATCCTTTTTAGGTACCACAGATTTCTTGGAGATCTGAACTGAAGATGGCATCTTATGCAGAGGTCTCTTCTGCCTCTTCTCTAAAGTAGTATCAGGGTTCGTTTGCTTGCTCACAGATATATACAATATCCAGAGGGCTTGTCTGTCAAAGCCTCCTGCCAGCAGGACCATTTGCAGTCTGTTCTGCTGTTCTTCTCATACTCTTGAGGTGAAAGCACTTGAACCCCTAAGGGACAATGTCCCTCCCTGACAGGCATCTCATAAGCATCAAATGCGGGGCACAAGGTGCACCTCTTAATAGCTCTTCGTAACCACCATTGGATTCTAATAGTGGAACCAGAGGTGAACTAATAACTACTTAGAAAATTTAATATTTCCTTTAAAAAACAAACAAACTCCTAACCCATAACATGCTAACACAAGAAAACTAAGCTAAATCTATGCTAAGCGTAATGGGCACTATCCAAGTACAGGATTCAGGCTAAGAGTCCAAATGCAGTTCCTGATCTATCCACTGTAGCAATTGGAAGGAACTGAGGTGACTACGGAGCCAATACCCTCTTTTATAGTCTCACTCTCAATGTTCAGGAACAGTGAGGGAAGGAACAGGAGAGGCACAATAGCACTCCACCAGGCACTGCTATCAATGGTTCCACAGGCACAGCTACATAATCAGCACATCCCCTGAAGTGGGAATATTCAGAGTACACTTGAACAAGGATTTATTCTGTGGGTGCAGTGTTGTTCAGATAACCATCACTTTCCTTTTTACTGAAGGTTTTGTTATGACAACTTCAATAGGCCAGATATTAGGGATGGTAACCAAAGCGTCGCAGGTAATCCTATATAAGCACCAATGTTTTTACTAGCAATAAAGACATTGTAAATCCAATTTCCAAGCTGTTGATTTAACAAATAAAATCAATGAAAAACATTAAGTGGCAAATTTTCAAGCTGGTGTGTTGGCATAGTTTCACTGAATTCAATGGGATAATTTACACCAGTTGATGATCTGCCCGAGATCATTCAAAAGGGGAAACATTTTTCTGATGGCTTAAACCATTATGGAAACCGTACAGTCACTCAGTTTGCCTATTTCCGGACTAGAAAGGTGTCTAATGCTAGCAGAAGAGTTATAAACACAAAAATGTAAACATAAACCAAGGTATCATGAGAGAGTCATAATACTGTGAAGTTCTCTCACCATGTAGATGCAATCACTATATAGCTAAATACGTGCAATTTTCTTTCATATCAAAGAGTAAGAAGTTGCCCTGAAACCAGTTTGGAGAAAAACTACTACTAAAACATTTTGTAATTTTGAAAATAGGTAAGATTTCAATACATACTCTAGAATTTTCTTCAATTTCTCTGCCTGTTGCCGCAATAGTTTCTACCAGCTCAGAAACATCCAGATCTTCAGTTACCATGCCGATATACACACAGTTCTTCTCCCCTCCAAATTCTGGGCCTATGAACACAATGGAGATTCCATATTTTTACACTTTTGCAGCAAAATCTAAGTGCTTCTTTAACAAGGTTTCAAATTACAAAATGTACTAGATTGTGTAGTTAGCAAAAAGAGAAAAATATTTAGCTTCATAGAGGAAGATAGCCTTACAACAGGCTCCCTACTCACACTTATGTGCCAGGGAATCCAACCATATTTTTGTTTTAGTACTTAAGTTTTCTTTCAGTGAATTGGGCATACGCAAAGATTACACTTAAGTACTTGGCACTGCACTTCTTCAAAGAGGAACAACATCACTAAGTTTAGACAGGAAGTAATACAGTACATATTTTATACAACTGTGTGCTTATAAGTAGTAGTTTTCTATTCCAAAAGCTGTGGTGTTCTAAGGGATGCCACTAGGCCCTTTCTTCCCCTTACTGTTGAACATAGATGGGTTAATGAGGCCTTTTTACAATGAATACTGTATATACACACTTAAATAGCACATTATTGTACCTTCTAAAGAGCCACATTATTCTGGGACATCTTTCAACAGCATGGATCCATAACTGACACATTTCAACTTATTCTTAAAGATGAATATATAAGATTAAAACTCTCCAATAGAAAAGTAATGCTATAGTCGCACTGCCTTAAGTAGAGGTAACAGCAACACTTACTGATTTTCATCTTCAAAGCAGTCTACAACCATTGATCCTTACAACACTTGTGTAGTAGGCATTATAATTCTCATTTTACAGATGGAAAAAAAAACAGGTTAAGCGGCTTCCACAAAGCCAAAGCCTAATGAGCATGATAAAAAAAAGTTTTGCCTAAAGTCTGCAGGATTGGGGGTTTTAAAACTGTCAAAGATCTGGAAGACAGAAATTTCTGAGTTCATGTCTTGGAGCGGTCACTTAACCCCAGTATGAGGGAAATTAAAATACCCACCTCATAGAGATGGTTATTGAATTATGTTTACATAATTCTTAGGAAATTAAGGCCATGATCCTATAAAGTGGTGAGCACCTCCTACAAAGGTATGGCTCATCTTCAACTCCCACTAAAATCAATAGGACTAGACACCTGTTGATTAGCACCTCTTGAAATGTGGCCCTTCTTACTACTAACTCATGGCAAAACCATCTAAAAATGTTCACTTGCTATATTTTCAATGTTCCCATTTCATCTTTGAGAGAAAGCTGAAATGCAATAGCTGTAGGTATGCTCTTGAGCGCTGTGTGTAGTCTTTTTAAAGCAGAAGTAGCACTGAGAGGACCAGGCAAGGTTCACCTGGAAATTCCATATGTGCACAGAGGCCACTGTATAAGTTTATGCAGAATCTCATGTTTCACTGATTTTATATCACTCTAGTGGGGTTTTAGACAACTGTTTCTTTAAGCACATTCACAAGACATGAGGCCACTTGCTTTTAAAAAATTAAAAATGAGTGGTTTTATTAATTAGTTACAGTAAGACTGGAAACCACTAAGTGTATCAAAATGCAACACATTCCTACCATTTCAAGGACAATCAAAACATATTCTAAGACACTCATTTACTCCTGCAATATAGTGGTTAAAATGTAACTGAGTGTTTCAGTTATATATTATAGCCAGAGTCACCTAAAACATCTAACCTAGTCACAGAATGCAGTAAACAGCCCAGTTTGAGATTAAGATCCTGCTTCATTAGGTACAATACTGAGGCAGACACCTCTCCAATTAGGCACATATTATAACATACCTGGTGGTGGGTAATTCACTTGCACAATCAACTTATAACTGAGAATGCAATACTGGTATTAGTGATCATTAAGATCAACATGTTTATGACTGGATGCCTTTTTTGTCTAGCATATGCCACCTCTGTAACAATCAGAAATAGATTTAGGATTGGGGGACAACCGGTAAACACTGCATTAAGAAATGCTCTTCGCTGTTCCTAAACTAACAGCAAATTTTTGAATTTTCCCAATTAAGTCACAAAGAAAACATTCTTCCGCCACCCTCTCAAAAACAAAGTATGTCAGAACTTTGTCAATATAAGCAATATAACATTTGGGTTTTCTAGGATGAACACACTTCTCAGTTTAGTATAATCATGCTTGAGGTTTGGTGAGTTCTCTGGGAACAATAGGTGTACTCTGCTGAAGCTGTTGCTGACAAGCAACACTACTGCTTTCTAGTAGGCCTCTCAACTGAAACAAGCAGTGGGGAAGGAAGCAAGATCAGAGAAACAATATTTGTAGAAACACATCTACTGTTTAACGTAAAAGCAGACAGAACTTTTTAATAATACATGGATATATGACTTGTAGTGAGATTTATAATAGTTTGGGGAAGAAAGAATTGAGGGCATTAACCTGATTATTTACAGAACTGATATTACCAACAGTGATAATTACCCAAAGAAAAAGTGAGATCCGATTCCAGTTCATTTAATTTTTTCAAAAGTCCAGTGTTAATTTTCTCTGCTTCTTTCTCTTGTTTGTCATCATTCTTCCTATCACTGTTATACCTTTAAAATCAAGCCAGAGGACAGCAAGCCATTTTATTTTACAATACAAACATAACAGAACAAATCTGCACTTCTAACATCTTTCAACAATTTACCTACATGTACCTGTAAACTTGTGTAGTGGGTAAAGTTTGAATAGTGATAGCGACCAACCAAGTTGGAGAAAATTTGGTAACGTTTACAGTTGAAGGAAAAGCATTTTTGGATACAGAAAAATTTCTTAATAGCTTTTTGGAAGTATTGTATTGATAATGGCTCAGCTCTTCCTGATCACATAGGAACCTTAATGATAATGATCTCCAATATATGAGCAGCACTGTATTTGCCAAAAGAGATAAATAAGTTCTACTACTGATTAAAGATAAACTGACTGCAGTGGTAGGCTAAATACATAAGGTACACAGCTACATTAACGTTTACTACAAATGATCCACGAGGCTGCTTAAATTCTACTTGTTAACTCAATGATTTTGGCAAACCAGGTCTTTAACTTCTAGGAAGTTCCAAACTCTGTAAGTAATTTCACAAAATTCAGACATCCTCTTAAGAAAGGGTAGTTTATTCACAAGTCAGTTAAGAAAATTGCAGCTGTGCCATAAGCCAGATTTTGCTGGTCCAAAGGATCACTAGTGAAGAGGGCACTTATTCTCTCTGCTGAAGGTACTGTCTATCCAAATATCTCTTGAAGTAAAGCTCAAACAATGTCATGTCTGGAGCTACCTAACACTTACCTTACAACACCTAGTCCTGGCCAGCTGAGGTCTTCAATATATGACAAGCCTACTGTTCTTTTCACTTCTTGCTCAAATTCCTCTCTTAGCTGCAGTGTGCATGTCAGTATTGGTATCTTCATTTTCAAGCAGTCCACTAACTGATCTACATCTTGTACTTCCGTTCCTAAAACTGAAGAGCTAATGAATTAGCATGTGAATTACTGAACTGACAGAGTTTTCATATTTTAGATACGGTAAGACAGGTGCCGTGGTTACCCTATATTTATAGATAACCCACTTTACAAGCCAATCCTAAATATGATTTTTGAACATTATTGAATTATCTTAATCTGTATGCTGAAGGCTGTTTTTCTTCAGCTTGCCATTCGCTGAAAACACTTAACGCATCAAAATGGCTGGAGTCAAATATTAAGGAGAAAAAAATAAGCTAACTGTAATACCAAGAAACTGATTTTCTGATATTCTAAAGTAATAATGGTAGTTAGCAACAGGAAATCCCTCTCTCTACAGCCAAAAGGCTACAAAAAAGATCAGCTTCAGTTTTAATTACAAAGTTCAGTATCACCAACTACTCATTAAACTGGAATCCCTTGTTCTGTCGTTTAATTTCTAATTTAAAAGTTCTTCCCCATAGCTACCTCCATCTCTCTGTAACTTCAGAGCCTACACCCTCTTCTTGAAGAGAGAGGGAAAAGAGTTTTCTTTACAATACTAATAAAAATAACCAAGGTTTAATGGATACTATTTTCTTCTTCCAGTTAGTCTATTATATTCTAAACATGGGCTTAGTTCCTGTGTCTAATCATTTGAATAAGCAGGCCAAATTCTTTCTTCATTCTGTAAGGAGATGAGAGAGGGAAAGGCAAGGATATTTCATCTTCAATGTTTCTGTATTCTGACAGTATTAGACAGGAACATTACTCAGCTTCATACCTTGTTCTCACCAGTAAATGCAGACAGTATCAAGTAAAAGGCTTTACAGATGTGGTGCAACATAATATTATACAAGATGACAAAGCTACGGGAAATTCAGCTACTTCTAACGTAACTGCTACCAAGGCACAATAGAATATTGAAGTTGTTTTTGTACTGTTAAAACATACTCTCAATATAAAAGTAAGGAAAAAAGCAAACCCAAGGAGAACAGATTTAAACATACAGATGTTTTACACATGCAGGATATTTACAATTTTAAATAGCAAATTCCAATTTTTTTCACCTCAGGATGAAATATCTATGGAAGTGGCTAAATTAAGTGACTCATTTACCTGCAGAAGTCATTAATGGGCTAAAACGTACACATGTGCCTTCATCTTCTAGTTCTACCACATCAACTCCACTGGCAGGCACTAACTGTGCCAACTGTTCACCTAGCTGAAGGGACAAGGCAAATTAGAGGAATTTATTGAGCATTAATTTCTCATTATTGCCAACTTGCATTAGACTGTTCCCATAGTTTCAACAAACCATTTATCTGTTAAATTGTCCCTAGTAAGGTTTCTCTCTCTTTGCTTCTTAAAAGTTAACTATTCATTATTCCCTAAAGCATAGTAAAATTTTACCTGTGAGCAAGCTCAAAGCAACACCTATAAAAGCAAACAAAAGTTGCACACTTATATTAACAAAATGAAAACCTACTTCACAAATTTCTAAGCAAACCACAAAATGTGTAATTTTTTCAGTGGTTATTGGAAGATGGTTACCTCCTCTCCCATAAAGCAGGAATATGTTTACTTCCAAAATAATTAGTTTAAAAACAAAATCATGCACTTGTTTGTTTAAACAAGTTTTTTTTTTAGTAGGAGTTCTACTAGTAGCAGTTAGAGAAAAATACTGAAATTGCAGTATATAAAGGGAGGCTATCAACCAGAAATCTACTCAGTTTAAAAAAAAAATTAAAAATAGTTCAGATACTTTTGCTGCCATTCAGTCCATTTGCCAATTTTTGTGATTTTTTTTTAAATGGTTGTAAAAAGTTTCTCTTCCCCTGTTGCTCTGTGAAAATTTTACACTAACAAGGGCTGATTAAGTAAATGCATCAAGTAAAACAGAGAACTATCTGTCATCATTTTTGGTCTTTATTTGTAACAATAGTAGATAAAACTGTGTAATTTTTAAGTTGGCACTACCAACTTAAATTAATACTTAATTTAATACAACTAAGATTCACTGTTATTTATAATGGCAAGGTCTCTTTTCTGAAGATACCCAAATCCTTCATTCATAAAATCAGTTGCAAAATCACAAAATTTCTGCCAATTCATGCCAGAAGTACTTTCTATTGTTTTTATTTTGAAGAATGTGTGTTTGCCAAGGATCTCTAAGTTGAATTTCATGCCACTCTTGACTCTGAGAATAAATGGGTTATGAAAAATTCAAAAGGAAGGTCAGCCGCTGTTCAACCCACATTAATGCTACATGCTGTCATCAATCAGTGGGATTACGTGTTACAGGGAAGTGTGATGGAAACATGCAGCATAATTTCTCCTTCCTGCTGTTGTGTTTCCCAGCTATCATGTTTTCCAGCTTGGAAAGTTGTGTTTTAGCGCTGCCTCTTGACTTTCTAGTCCAACTAGATTTCCAGGTGGCTCAAAGCCTCAAATAGGTTAGGGAAACAACTGCAGGTGGGCAGTGGGCAATGGAGGTCATGAGTACATAGAGGTGGAAGGAAAAAAGTAACAGGTGGAAAGGTTCCTGAACGAAGTCCCCCCACATGTGTTCCATTTCATAAGATCTCTAACAGAATCTAGGGCTGCCTTTATTATTGGGGTCCCAAACAGGTTGGGAATGTATAACAGTTCAAATAATTATTAATTAGAGTATGCATATTTTATGCAATTAGAGATGCATTTTCTTAACACATAATGCAACCGTTGCTCCCACTCTGAATGTGAGGGAAAAAAAAGGAGGCACACATGGATTTCATACAAGACAAAGCATGGATAAGGAAGTTGTTTTGGGTAGGGAAAGAAGGTCCTGACACTCGGTAGTCTTGCTTCCCCCTTCCTCTAGTGCTTGTATAGTAAAAAGATTCATAAACCTAGACTGGAGTAGGGAAGTAGATACGAAGTTTCTAAGATTGAGTGGAAACTGACATTTCAAATGGATGTCAAAAGTAAATTAGTAGATCTTGCTGTAGTTCTTGATGTGTCAAAATTACTAGTAAGCAGTTTAACACCTTAAATTTTAGCTTACTCCACTTCTGAGCAGTAGAAACCTAGACAAGTTTTTGTGGCAAGAGGGAGGTGACACTCACTCCTCTCCTAGGATACTGGAATCCCTAATACAAGACATCCCTCACCTCCTGAAAGTACCAACTTAAAATGGAGACATAACTGTTGTAAAGTGAAAGCAACATAATTCAAATCTGCTTTTTTTTTTTTAAATGCCTGAGGAGAAACTAAATTTATTTAATCTCAGTGGCCTAAAGAAACGAAACACACACCTCTTGAGGTATGCAAGAGTTAAGAGAATCAATGTTTTCATCAGGGTTTAAAATTTAGCATAATTATTTTGTACCTTAAAACATATGGAAGACACTGGGTTGCCAGTGCTTCAGACTAAAACCATCTTTTTTTAATCCCCAAAACTCTCCAGGCTGATTTCACCTAGGATACCAAATAGCCATTTGGTGGCAACTGTCACTACTGACCTAGTTTGTTCTAGGTTATATAATTCTCTGAGGCACTCAATCCTCCTCTGTTTTACAGAACATCCATTTTAGTTCTTAAGAGAAATCAACATTAAATCTTACCCACTGATTGAAGGTGTCACAAATGTCTCTCTCATTGCTGGTTATAGGGGGCTGAATTATAGATGCCGGTCCAGCATGTAGCATCTGATCTGAACCCAAAGAGACAAAATTCGCAGAGACAAAGATTCATTTATTTAACTAAAGCAAAAAGCAATTTTTTGAGACAAAATTTCATTAAAATGTTGTTTATGAAATCTAGGAAAATTAAACTCTATTTGACCTCAAAAGGGCAAACATGGGATTTAAAAAGATGTCATTCCAAAAGCAATTATAGCATTGAAATGTATTTATTCCAACAATTTGTAATCACCTTCCATTGTCTCAATGCAATGGAATTTTGCAACAAGAATACAATTTATGAGGTGGTTCTAACCACTACTATATAAACAAAACTTGTTTTATGTTCAGACTAATTAGAAAAAGTGCACAATGTAATGTACCTAATACAACTAGCTTATTGAATTAATAGATCCGAAACCATCATGTTTTGTCTTTAAATTACACACCTATGTTTGGAAGTTCTGGGGAAAACTTGAAAACCACTACAGGAGAGCTAAGTTCATCTTCAACCTAAAAATGGAATTAAAAAAGCTGTGTTGTTATGAAAACACTTAAAACAGCTTTATTGTTGTAGGTACAAAACGGACATTAGAGACCACCACATCATTTGGTTTTGTCAGTATTAACAATGTTCTAGGTTCCGTAATGTTTTGACTCAGTACTAACAAAAAATTAGCTCATCATAAAACTTTGTGTAAATGATCTGGAAAAAGAGGTAAACAGTGAGGTGGCAAAGTTTGCAGACAATACAAAATGACTCAAGATAGTTAAGTCCAAAGCAGACTGCAAAGAGTTACAAAGGGATCTCACAAAACTGGGTAGCAAAATGCAGATGAAATTCAGTGTTGATAAGTGCAAAGTAATGCACATAGGAAAACATAATCCCAACTATATATACAAAATGATGGAGGCTGAATTAGCTGTTACCACTCAAGAAAGATCTTGAAGTCATTGTGGATAGTTCTCTGAAAACTTCCACTGAACATACAGTGGCAGTCAAAAAAGCAGAATATTAGGAACCATTAGGAAAGGGATAGATTATAAAAGACAGTAAATATGCCACTATATAAATCCATGGGACACCCAGACCTTGAATACAGCATGCAGTTCGGGTTGCCCCATCTCAAAAAAGATATGTAGAAATGGAAAAGGTACAGAGAAGGGCAAGAAAAATGATTAGGGGTATGGAACAGCTTCCATATGAGTAGAAATTAAAAACAGACGATTCAGCTTGACAAAGTTAACTGAGGGGGGGATGTGACAGATCTGTAAAATCATAAATGGTGTGGAGAAAGTGAAAGTGTTATTTACCCCTTCATACAACACAAGAACCATAGATCACCAATGAAATTAATAGGCAGCAGGTTTAAAACAAACAAAAAGGAATACACCTCTACCCTGATATAACGCGACCTGATATAACACAACTTTGGATATAACGCGGTAAAGCAGCGCTCCCGGGGGGCAAGGGGGCGCAGGGCTGCACACTCTCGTGGATCAAAGCAAGTTCGATATAATGCGGTTTCACCTATAACGCAGTAAGATTTTTTGGCTCCCAAGGACAGCGTTATATCAGGGTAGAGGTGTACTACACACAATATGATCAAGCTGTGGTACTCGATGCCATGGGATGTTTTGAAGCCCAAAAGTCTGACCAGGTTCAAAAAAAAGAACTAGATAAGTTCATGAAGGACAGGTCCATCAATGGCTATTAGCCAAGATGGTCAGGGATGCAACCCCAAGCTCTGGGTGCCCCTGAGCCTCTGACTACCAGATGCTGGGACTAAATGACAAGGGATGGATTACTTGATAATTGCCCTGTTCTGTTCATTCCCTCTGAATGCATCTGGCACTGTTCACAGGTTACTGGGCTAGTTGGAATCATAGAATATCAGGGTAGGAAGGGACCTCAGGAGGTCATCTAGTCCAAGCCCCCGCTCAAAGCAGGACCAATCCCCAGATAGATATTTACCCCAGTTCCCCCCTCAAGGATTGAGCTCACAACCCTGGGTTTAGCAGGCCAAAGCTCAAACGACTGAGCTATCCCCCCACAGTATAACCACTCTTACATTCTCAATATATACTTTGCTATGTTTGCATAAACTACCCCGCACAGAAAAAGGGATTTTATTCTATTTCAGTTACATACAACTGAATTTTGGGCACTATAAAGTGAAAAATGTGAATACATTCGCAGACTAATTTTTTTATTTTTTAAATAGCTTTAATTTTCCTTAGTGCTCTATGAACAAAGTTTCTTGCATAAATCTCTCTGAATAGGTAAGTGAGCTGTTCAGTGACATAAGTAGAAGACATCAAGAACATATATAGTGGGAAGGTGGAATGGCTACAGTGGATCTCCATAACTCATGAGTTCGAAAAGATTATTTTCACAAATAAAATTACTTTGTCACTTGCAGTGATCTGTGGTCATTTGTTTTCCATGAAAACTAGCACAAATATAGTAGTTATTCTAATACACAAGGGTCAGATCAATAAAAATATCTGTTGAATAGGGCATCTTTTCGACTGAAACTGGATTAGAAGCAGCTGCATTAGACATAACTCATTTAAAAACTAGAGTGTTCAGTTAAGAGCAGTATTTTCCCTTTTTTTTTTTAAACAAACATCACAATCCTGTATCATAACACCCTCAACAGCAGGACAACTACTTTGTCTACAGATGTAAGAATACCCACACTATATCAACATCTGGCCGGGGTGCTGCTAAATCCATAGTCAAGAATGAATTTCAAATATAAAAAAGTGCACCATAAAAGAATATGGAAAGTTTTAGTATATTGGGTGCTTCTCAGCAACACAGAGGCAGCCTCTGAGCATTATATCCACAGCTTGAGTGTGCAGAGAGAGAGAAACAGCAATGGGACAAGGAATACAATCTAGGGACCAAGACCTGCTATATGCAAATAAATGTATACAATTCCATTGACACTTTAAGGGGTAATTTCAGTAGTCAGAATGATACCACTGCTGCAGGTATGGGTAGGATCACATTTATTTTAAGGTAATTTGTTTCACAAAAAATTTGATATTTAATAACCACCAGTTGCTAAACTACTCCAAGTATTAAAGGCAGGTTGTACCGAAGTTTTAATGAAATCCATGTTCTTCAAGTTTTCCAGCAATCTCTGACTCTAAAGAACAAAGGATAAAAAACAAAGATTTTTTGGTTTAAAATTACTGTTCATGGACAGAAACACTAACTCAACATCCATAAGTGTGAGCTTACATTTACAAAGTTTAAATTTAGGATGCTACAAACAAGAATCTCTGTATAATTAATATTACCACTATCATGGAATATTAACAGTATATTATTTAGGAAAATAGTTTATTGTAGGACTCAAACATGTGCATATATGTATACACCTAAAGCTTTGTAGATAAAATTTACATTTTATTTAGTCCGTTCAAAAGACTGTGGATGTATAAATTCCCACATACTAATAGGATAGATTAGCACCTGTGGCCAACAGTCAGCCCTTGGGTACATATATACAGCTCCTATTAACTTCAACTGGGCATCAAAAACCTGAGAAGAATTAGCTTCTATGTGAAGGAAGATTATAGTAATGAACTGGTTATAGTTAAGGCTATGTGTAGTCATGGGTATTTTTAGTAAAAGTCACAGACAGGTCACGGGCAGTAAACCAAAATTCATGGCCCGTGACCTGTCCATGACTTACTATATACCCCTGACTAAAATCTGTGGGAGGGGCTGTCTGGGATTGCCATGGGTGCTCGGAAAGGGTAGCCCCGATGCTGGGGGGAGAGTGAGGGGGCAGGCTGCGGGACCCCACCGGTGCTTAGGGGGCACGCGGCCAACTTCGTGGGACCCCAGCCAGTGCTGGAGGGAGGGAAGGGGCAGGCAGCGGGCATGTGGCCTGGGACCCCTGCTTGTGCTTGTGCTGGGGTGGAGGGAGCAGGCACCTCCCCTTCCCCAGCAGCAGCAGAGTTTGGGTATGGGATGGGGCAGGGGGTTGGGGCTTGGGACAGGGTGAGGCAGGCTCTGAGTGGTGCTTATCTGAGTTTTCACTGAAGAGCTATAAACTTCCAAACAGTTCTTGCCACTGGCATTTAAGAAACCCTCAGTACTTCCATTTGTCTCAGTGATTTGTAAATTACTACTTATTATTTGCATTACAGTAAGCCTACACACCCCCATTGTGCTAGGCTCTGTACAAATACATAGTAAGAGACATTCTATACCCTGAGCAGCATACATTCTAAATAGAAAAGACAAAGGATGGGGGAAAGGAATAATTATCTTCATCTACTGATGGGGTATTCAGGCACAGAGATTAAGTGACTTGCCTAAGGTCACAGAGGAAATCTGTGGCATTGCCAGGCACTGACCCTTTTAAGTCCCAATCCAGTGCATAAAACAAAAGGCCATCCTTCCTTTAAAAGTAAAGATACTCAAGAGCTGCCTTGAAAGTAAACTTTACAATTAATTTTAAAAATCTGATTTGATTCCATATTTTTGGTGTAAGTTTTCCACTACATCTTTAGATTCCTTTAAACAGTTTTGATAACTAACAACTGCTTCTTAAACAATGTCCAAAAATAACAAAAATGTAAAACCTATAAACGCCTATCTGGATCCTTTTCTAGTGGGCATATTAAGGCAATGCCCCACTGCAAAGAGTGGTGTTTTTTACCTTGAGATAGCTATCTCAATGCAAAATCCTAGTGGAGACAGGACTCGGTTAGTTTTTATCTCAGTGTATCTTGTCAAGGTCTACCCCTATATTCCTCACTTGGGTTTTTTACCTTGATGTAGCTAGTCAGAGTAAACACTACCCGTGACCTGTATCCACTAGGATTTCACTTTGCATTTCCTAATTTCCCTTCCTCCCCGTAAAGAGGACATAGCCTAAAAAGAAGTGCCAATACTGTAGCTGTCAACATGGCTGGTCTTAGTATAGTATGCACTAACACGACACCTTCAACATACTTGGCAACAATTCTCACTTTATTTCAGATCCGCTGCACCTGTTTTTGAGATGCTTCATCATATTCAAAAATTTACTTTAAAATGGTTATCAAAGTGATCTTAAATAAAGAGATGAGTATTTATATAGTGCTACTGATGCCCAGATGACAGTAACCAAACCAGATACTGCCATTTAAACTAACTCTCTCTCTGGAGAATGAACTTATTCAAGTAAGATGGTAAAAAGATCCTTAACAAGAGCCCCCTGCCCACACTCAGAAAAGCAAAAGTTAGCACATCATTTGAAGACGAACTACTTCTTACCAGCTGAGATGCACGCTTTATTCTCTCTACAATCCCATCATGTCCCAGGTACTGCAAGGATAGCCACAGGGGCAGGGCACGGAGTTTCTCTACTGGCTGACTTGATGTCAGGCCTGCAGCTAAGGACTAAAGGCAAGAAAGAATACTGTCACTGAATAACTCAAATGTCAACACAATCTGATTCATTCTAACGCTATGAAAGCGCAAAAACATGTCACAACATTAACAGAAGGATCTTTTGCAACTTATTGTTTATTTAGGCATCTATAAAGGAACAAGGATCATGTCATGGTTGCAGTTTAAAGTCTCTAGTATTTAAATGTTCATTAAAAAAAGCTACCAAAGAAGGATCCTCATGTCTGTAGAGTGTCACTGCAGGTACTGCTGGGAGACCCAACCAGGAACCCAGAGTAAGAGTCATGCTGTCACATTTTGTTGCAGCCTAAAGAGGAAACATTCAGGTTTATTATGGGCCACCCAGATTTTAATTATGTAACAACTTTAAAGTCTAGAGCATTATACTTATGACACACCAGTACATACCAGTACTGAAGAGGAGACATAACCTAAAGCCAAAGTTGCCAAATTCACTCTGGAAAGGAAAACAGTCTTAGCTAAATTAATTATTTACAGCTTTTCTTCAACTACAAGGTAGCATTTTAATCTTCATTTTAAATATTTCATGCAGTTGTATAAAAGGGAAGTCATTTTTGTTCATGTATTTTTATTGCACATAAAGATTGCAATTTAATAGTCCAGAATTCAGACAAACTAAAATTTCATTTTAGTCTAGATATCAGTCCAACTTTTTAGAGATATTAATCCATCCTGTGCTAATCATACTTCATCAGTAGCATTCTGTCAATAATTCACAGCATGTCATAAATGTATAGTACACAACTGTGTACAGTGGTAGCTCAGGGCCAAATAGGTAACAAGCTCTGCTTGGAGGGCTCACAGGCTAAAAGCAGGGGCTCCTCTATTAACACTACTTATTCTGTTACTCCTGTTCTCAATCATGCTGCCTAGTGCACCAGTTTCCTTAGCCACCACATGTCCTCTAAATTTCATCTCTTCAAGCACTCCAGCCTCCCTTCGCCTCTTCAATAATCCCTATTAACTGTTACCTTGTGTCTTGTATCATTTAGATTCCAAGCACTTCAAAGCAAGGGCGGGTTGCTCACTGACTCCATGCTCAGTAATTACATATACATGAATAACCTTTTACAACAAAAAAGTGACATCTGCAGGGCTCTTACATTTTGTAGAGTGGCAAATTTATGTTGGCATATGAAACATTTAATAATGGCAAAACAGCTGTGGACATTAGAGTATGTCAGCTATGGAATTACAAGTTGCACCATTATCAGAAGTTTCATTAGTGAATATGATTACACAGAAAGAAGTCTCAAGTTCTGTACCCTTCTACATGTAGCCATATGTTATACTGCTCACAAAGTTCTTTCAGTCGCCCTATCTTGTCTGTATGACCTGCTCCCGGTGTACCTGAATTGAAACGAAAGAAAAGTCACTTTAAATATCAAATGTGTAATTCAGCAAACATATAAACGTTGATTGTGCATTTAACTCTAGCTCTACATGAATAAATAACCCCAAATACTGTTTAAAAGGTCACCTGCCGGGGGGGGGGGGGGAGGGGCGGGCGATATTTGGTGTCTTTTTTCTTTTCATTAGAAATTCAGGTCTTATTTTGAACGGACTCATGAAGTGCAGAGAGCGCTAGTGAAGTTATGACACTGGATACCATAGAAGTTCAACTTGATTGATTGAGAATGTGATTTTTATTCATAGTATTTAAAGCTCTGTGTTTTCTTATCTATTTAATTAAAAGTACTTGGGAGACTAGATGTCATAAGCATTCAGAAACTCAGCCATTTCTATTTAAAAAAGTTCAATACACCTAATTCATCAAAGAATGACCTCTGCCAAAATAAAGAAAACCTTTATTATTTTTAAAGGGAAAAAGCAAGCACAGCACTTTCTTCCCACCTCCACTTACAAAAAAAACCAAAACTTTCATCACTAAAGAATTGAAATGTTTGCTCAATTATTCATTCAGAGAAAGTTAATTTTTTATGTTAATGGCATGTACAACACCATAGAAAGGTTTTTGGTCAGCTTTAGAATCCCATTTTTCAAAAGCTAAGCTGTGCTCACTAAAGAACAAACTGTGGAGCCTTAAGTCATGCAAGACACCCGCTGACATAAATAGAACTACTTTTATGAGTAAGTTCTCATGAATGTTAATAATGTTGTACAATCTGGTCCTAAGTCACTCCTTTAAATAACTTCTTGGACAGCTAAATATTATGCAGTCACTATGATATGCTGTATCAAGGAACAGATCTACAACACAAGTCATCAATATTATCTACAATTCCAAGTTCTAAAAAATAAATACTTATTTTTTCTAGGATACTGTTTTACTACTATCTGCTCAGGATACTTACCAGCATTCGCCACTAGTAATAGTGGCAGCTTTCCAGAGTTAATATCATCTTTAATTAGTCTGTCCAATAAAGCAACATCCTGTCACCAATAAGAAAATATATAAACACTGCATTAGACAGACAGTACATAATATGTTCCTATTGAACTGCAAAATTGGGATTCTAAAAGTAGCACAGGATAGTATCCTGACATTTTAAAAGCTAATCCACTGATTAAATTCTTAATACCTTCTTATCTGAGTTTTCAATTTCCCCATTTCCACATAGCCCCAAAGACAAAAAAGGTCAAATACACCATAAACACACAGATAAAGTAGGTGCTTTTAAAATTCAGAGTTTTGAATTTACATTGGACATAATTCTACTGAAGAAACCTATTTAATGTATAGTCTTCCTCTTAAGAAGCATGGACTCAACAGTACTTCCCAATGCTACAAGCTCAGAATGTCTTTCTATGCCTTCAATGGGCGTTATATTGGGTCCTGGTCTACTTAGGGTTCATCTTTCAACTCTAAAAATCAGGCTTTTGTAACACAAACTTCCATGGACTATTAAAACACAGGGAAAAGTTTAATCATTCATCATAATGTCAGACACAGCAACAAAAAAGTTTAGTGTTCAAGCCTAAACTTTTCCTTTAAAAATTTACCTTCAGGGTCTACATATTTCCAGAGACTCAAACTAGAAAGCCCTTAATGACTGCACCAAAATACACACTGCAGATAATAAATACAGAGTTCAGGATACAAGTGCTACATGTATTTCTGATTTGATTACTTTTAAGAGATTAAGGCCAATTAACAGCCAATGTTCTCTTACATCTACAGCGAGAAAGCTCAGAGGATGAAAAAGTCAAATATTCACCACTTTTTCCTAACAACATTCTCAAATCATTCCTTAATAAGTGTTCTGCAAAACAAAAAGAAAAGGTCAGTTTAAAAAGACAATTCCCTAAACTTACCATCTGATGTTGGGATCCAAACATGGTGTTACAAGGCACGCGGCACATGCATGAAAGGGGCAACCCAAGCTGCAATGAGAAAGATGGCATTTGAACAACTCACACATGATTTATGTTACTTATTTAAACTGTTCACAGAACTACAAGGAGGAATCCAAAAAAGACATTGAAAGACGCAAACACATAGTGACAGAGGCTCTGCTACCAGTGATTTTCCTTGCATTTAAAAAATGAGTTTTCTGCTAGAACTTATGATTAGACTAAGAGTGGAGAAAAGGAAAAAAGAGTGAGATCGCAGTAAAGTAACAAAAGTGGTAAAATAACAGTTTAGCTTTTAACATGAGTAAGGGGAAGTAGACAATAAGTCAAACCTGGACATTTTTCAGAGTTTGTATCTGGTCTGCAGGACTGCACTACAAGTGGGCACAGATAAAACACTAATCTTCACAAAGGAAATGAGGCTGCTCACAATGGACTCAATCCTGCCCAGTCCAGAGCACTTTGGCCTTAATCCAGCAAACATTTAAGCATATAAATAGGCCTATTGAAAGTGTATATTATATATATATTCACTTATGCAAATTATTGCATAGTAGAGAGAGTTAAGACAAGAAATTTTCATACAATTTATGCAATATATTGCATATATTTTTACAACATGCTGTTGTATATAATGTTGGCCTTTTTTCAAAGATTAAATTTAAAAATCACAATTTCTCTTATTCAGGACCTATCTACAAGCTCACAATTCCAAGTAAAATTCAGTGAGATTAATTTTTTCAAAGAACTTGGATGCAGAAAAATATTCTTAGGAAAAAGTAAAGTTCAACAGTAAATTGAGACATCTTTCAGTAATGCTTTAGTGATAATACCATTTCAAACAAGAAGCTTGTCATGAAAAAGAAAATTATTTTTATACTGAAATGTCTACATGAAACCAGGAACAATCATCCTTAAAAAAAGATACCAGATGCAATTGTTTCATATGAAAAGTTCAGAAAATTCCTGTCTACAACTCTCACATCATCACTGCTGGAATATACAAATTGTGTGCAATCAGAAAATATCATCTTGCTGTCCAGATGAATATTGTAAACTAGAACCCTATAGCTCCATTCTGGGCTATTTTAATTTATTCCCAATATGTTTATGTTCTTTTTTATGTTTTGGAATTGCTTTGGAATCTTATAATTAAACAGTCTTACAAACTGTAAGGTTATGTTTTATATTATTGTTTTTGCAGATTTTTTGGTTGGCTTCAGGGCATGGTTTTTCCTCCTTCTTTGGCTGGCTTCAGGACAACCTTATTTGTGATTTTCATTGTTTATTCATCAGTTGTTACTAATTTTGGTTAAAAGATAAAATGTAGAAGTATCAAGGAAATTGTGCTTAAAAAACTAAAAAAACTAAAAAAAAATTTGGACCATTAGGACAGTACAAGAAAACTTAAGTTCAGTGTGCGCATACACACACAAACTTTTTAAAAAAAATTCTAGAAACGCTATATCTTCGACAAGCCGGGAAGGAAGAGAGAGGTAGAAGGGTATTTCTGTTATTTAACAACTCGGAAGAAGCTCAGATACCAGGATGATGTGTGAATGCACAAATAGCACTGTTGCAGACACAGCATGTTCAGCGGCCTGAGAGTCAGAGAACCTCACTTAGCTCAAAAAGATCCTCTCTGTCAGCAGTGGATGCTCCAGAATGGAGATAAATGAAGGACCTTCTAGTTACAACAGGGATGGAAAAGCAATCCTCCGCCCACCCATTACTCACCCGCAACAACCCACACAAAAAATGCCCTGCTTCTGCAACATACCAGTTTCTACCTGTGAACCTCTAGATCCATTCTCAAAATCTAGCTAGGATGCCACTAGGCATGATGATACCTGTAAGTTTCTATATGCAGCAAAGACTCAAAACTTTACACTAAAACTACTTACTTGACTGCAGAGAGTTTGGCCCAAGCCTGTTCTGGCTGCAGAACTAATGTATATAACGGGCTGCTTATTATATAACACATTGAATCCTTCTACTGTGTAGTCTTCATAGCAAGAGTGAATGACAAGCCTACAGACTTTTAAGAGACCTTCACGATCATCTTCATGGTAATAAGCTGACCCATTTTCGTACCTGTAAGACAAACCAACAGAAACAGTCCCAGTTTAGTTAGTGTGTGTAAATACTGAGCAGTTATAAAGATACTTTCTGTCTCAGGCTATGTCTACAGTACCACAGTAAGTCGACCTACGCTACACAACTCCAGCTATGTGAATAATGTAGCTGGAGTTGACCTACCTTAGGTTGAGTTACTGCAGGGTCTACATCGTGGGGGGTCGAAGGGAGAAAATCTCCCGTCGACTTACCTTATTCTTCTTGTCGGGAGTAGAGTACAGGGATTGACTGGAGAGTGATCTGCAATTGATTTAGCGGGTGTTTACTATACCCACTAAATTGACAGCCATTGATCCCTGCTGTAGTGTAGACCTTCTGCTTTGTGTCTGCTATATTACATTTATTGGTTTAAATAGCATCTGACACAAAAGTATCTAAGTGCTGTTATATGTTAGTATGTTCTGGCTCTTCATTAAATTAGAAGCTCTATCCAACCCCAGAACATTACAAATAAAAACAAAGCCAAGATAGAAATCAGATGAAGGGTAAATCGTTAATTCTAGTTTTATAAGGTTTTAATCTGATCTCCCTCATCCAGTCCAGAGACACGTTATTATATCATAGGAGTTTGTGACTCCAGGAGACAAAGATTATGAAAAAAGATTCAGTGGATCATGGTTCTGACACAAATAGTGGAAGTGACCTTTGGAAGGCTAAAGAGAGGGTAAAGGAAAAAAGAAAAAAAAAACTATTTACTAAGATAAGGGAGAGCACAGTAAACCATGCTGGCACAGAGATTAGTAACTATGAAAACTTACTTTACATTCTATTTCTATTTGCAGTTAGAACAAAGTAGATGAGGGGCAGGGGCGGCTCTATGTTCTTCGCCGCCCCAAGCACGGCAGTCAGGCAGCCTTCGGTGGCGTTTCTGCGGGAGGTCCGCCGGTCCCATGGATTTGGCGGCATGTCTGCAGGTGATCTGCTGGTCTCGTGCCTTCGTCATACCCGCCACTGAAACCGCGGGACCAGCAGAGCTTCCGCAGACACGCCACTAAAGGCTGCCTGACTGCTACCCTCACAGTGACCAGCAGCCCACCCCCCGCGGCTTGCTGCCCCTGATGCGGGGACTTGGGCAAGAAAATCACTCTTTAAAATCCTCAAAGTTTGCAAAGATATTTTCTCAGATTTATATGCACTGAGTGAAGCCATCAAATCATAAAATGTAGATAGAAACATTTGAGGAACAGGAAAGATTTCACACTTTTAAAAAATTCCATTATAAAAATACCTCAGCAAGTGAGTATGGCTCACATCTGTAAGAATCACAGGAGTCAGTGAGGAGGATGCAGTTTCACAGCACAATATTGTAAAATCAGAGTGAAATAGATTTTTTTTTTTAAATAGAGTTAAACATGGACAGGATCTTGCAAACTTTAGTATGAAGCCACTAGCAAACAAATCCATAATACCCAACGTTACTCATGTCCTATTTTAACACTCCTTGAAATACAAACAAACAGACTGCCATTTAGTGCAGTTTATTTAGTACACTGCCATGTCTACTGCCTAGGAAGTTGGACTACAAATCTGTACTAGCAGTTAATTTGTTTTTATCTCTCTGAACGAAGGATTTCAGCTTCAGCAGTGATATGCACACTAATGTTTAAAAGCCAAGGAGAGACAATAGTGGAATTAGGTATCTAATAAAGGTATGACAGTTCCAGTGTAAAGAAATATAGCCACCTAACTAAAATGAAGGGACAACAAGAGGAAGAGTAGTACAGGTCAGGATTTATTAAGTGACAAGGAAGTTGGAGTTTTGCTATATAATTTACGTCCAATATGTATATCAATAATCCTGAATAATTTAAGAGTCACTCAGTCCATCCCTCAGCTTAAATTTTTTAAATCATGTAGCATCCAGCCTCACCATAAATTACCCAAATGACTCCTAATGAGTGACATTCCATCATGCTTTATGGTAGCCATGAAACATTTTTGGAGCTGAACTATAAAGGTAAGCTAAATGTACTTTTAGAAACATATTAAAAATTATTCATAGACTCTTTGGGATATATCATATAAATGAAGTTGTAAAACCAAATATACCACTCATTTTACCCTACACACTTGTTCCAAGGTCCAGAAGCTATTCACGCTTGATGTAAAATCACAGCTAACGTGCATATTAGGTGTCAGAATGAGACCAACTGCTCCTCTAAGACTGGGTATTAGGACCATCACTACATAAACTGTCAAATAGATGGATTTCTGCTTAACCCATCTGCATCTCCTCTTCGAGTCATGAAACCTAGCTTCATATCCATGTAAGATTTCAAAAACTTTTAAAGTCACACAAGAGTTTACTAAATAGCTAAATACAGACATTCATTCATCTTATATTCTATCAACTAGAGAATGCTGATTATATTGGCTCTACAGAAAGTCCATTTGTCACTGTATGCAGCTAAAACAAGCCTTCATTTATCAACTATAGGTGGGGATAATTTGTAACTTTAACAGCTCTCTGGCTGGGTCAGTTTTAGTTATTTCCTTTATCTCTTCATCGGTTAATTTAATGAAAAGTCCGTGCCTCATTCCTTCCTTCTACAGGAAGGCTCAAATGGATTTGATATTGAGACATCTTATGGACAATATATCCTTTTCACATAAGACTAAGATTCCCATCAGGAGCCCCCCAAACTTAAAGAAACGTTGTGATATTAAAGTGAAACAGTTCCTGACTACACTTGTTTTAAGTTAAAGCTCCCTTCAGATTCTTGGTGTATGTTCATATAAAAGCCCTGAGTATCATTAATTTCCCCTCCCCTTGCTGCCTTGGCTTTTATAGTACTGAATACTTTAAAACTCAGTTTGCAGACACTCATGGCTAATCACACCTCTGTGTAAATCCGCTTTGTTGTACCATTTGTCTTTGTCAGCATTCTACACTATAATCCTATCAGGACAGAGACCAGTTATCAGTTTGTCAGTGACCATCCACTGCATACAGCATATAATAGCCATATACTATAATAGCCAGTGCTTTCATGACAGGGGACTGGCATAAGCCACTCTTTGGAGCCAATCAACGTACTTTTCCGTCAAGGGTCCTACTGAACACCATGTGCTATCCCCATTACCCTTCCTGCTGTCTGCAAATTAACATCCTGTATTTTACATCATGTTCAAACCACATTAGTCCAGGGTTAGTCATTCAACCCAGGTCTCAAGAACTGTGGGGACAGGGAATACCTCTAGATTACCATTAAATGAGATATCAGTGAAACTTTGTCCCACCCAAAAGTTATTTCTTTACCAAATGGGAAATATTTCCCATATTAGCAGCAGCCAGATTTCATTTTAATCTGCAAGTCAGCCAGCTCTGGCACCAGAAATGCATTGTTTTCACGTACATTAAAGCATATCTGAAGACTAAGGCACTTTGAGTAAGAATCTTACATGAAATTAAACCGTACAAGGAAATAACCTAGCTGTTTGACTAAGTTTCTTTTCACCTGAAGTATTCCTTATACTTTTCTTTCCCCTCCAGTGCTGGATCGAAATTACAAGTTCAGGTAGACTTTCAGGAAATATACTTGGTACACTGAAAATTCCTCAGCTGTTCTATACATAAAAACTAAACGAAGTCTAAGGCAGAACCAATGAAAGGTTTGCTGGAAGACCTCTTTTAAAAGCGCTACAAGGCTCAACAGCATATATATGCTTATATAAATGGATAATCAACCATCTGTCTACCCACTATTGTACTTTGGCCCCTAACTCCATTGTAAATTCCTTATAAAAAACACACTTTTATGACTGGTATATTATTGACAAGTTCTTGGCTTTCAAGAACAGCATCCTGTAAACAAGTGTGCTGTATTTAAGATCTTTCATTGTACCATGAATTTAAGGCATAAGGCTATCAAAATAACAAATCGTACTTCAGACTTTTTTTTTTTTAAAAAACCATTTTTACTATGTAACTTGCATAATAAATAAGCAATTCATGACTTACCTGAAAAGTCTGCAAAGCCACAGAGTGGTGTCCGAAAGGATTCTAGTTGTAAGATTTCTCAGCCTTTCCCTGTTCAGCACTGAAATATAAGCTGCCAGACTATGTCCCAGTAAAGCCATGTGACCCTGTTCTCCAACATTCTGAAGTCTGCAAACCAGAAACATCATATGAGAATAACTGTCAGCTTGATACATGTCATGCATATTTATAATGGGTTTAGATTTTCTCCTTTTACTGGATATGCCCAGAATGTCATAGAACTGGTTAAGATGCAATATTTTCTTCAAATATATACCAGAATGACATATAAAAGAGCCATGTCTACACTAGGAGAAAAGGTGAATTTTAACACATTAATTAACATGTGTAGACACGGCAGTTGTAGTTTAGACACCTTTTAGCTACCTGAGAAACCCTAAAAGGGAGCATAGAGTTTCTCTCAACCTACTAACATTAAAACTGCAACTGCCCTTTCACAATAAGATTTTAGTGTGCATTAAACATATGCCTAGGCCTGGTATACACAAAAAAAGAAAGTAGACGCTATGAAACTTGGAAGTTTAAACTATATCTTTTCTCATAACTATTATTAACATAACATTTTAAATCTTTAAACTGTTTCGCAAATATTGATCTTCCACACTCCTGTGCACGTAGAGAGTCTAGTAGTATCACCATTTTATGGAGAAATGGAAGGAGAGAGGTTAAATGTATTGCCCACGGCTACATATAAGTCAGTGCCAGAGCAAGGATTAGAATTCAGTGACTCCCATTCCCAGGCTCAGAGTACCCCACTTTAAACAAAACAAAAAAATCCATATTCAGAGCTACTATGCAACTTGTAATTTACAACTATACTATATCTGATGCAACTAAAAATTCTGAAGGTAAGTAAAAAAATTAGGCTTCCACAGAATGCAGGCAGCATAAGCAATGCTCATAAAGTCGAGGACAATTCAAAGAAATTGAGTTGTCAGCCAGGAATAATTCCCTGCTATACACAACTGCTTTTAATAATTCACTGCAGTAAAGAGTGTGGCTATTTTGAGGAAAACATTACCACCAAGTCATGGATAGTTACATAATTTCAACACAATTTCAATTTGCTATCAAGACTATTACAAAAATTCCTATTAGGTATGTTCCACATTTTACTTTCTCTCCTGGTTCAGTGTATAATGTAACAAAGGTTTAGTCAAAACAGCTTACACTATTGCAAATTTAAAATTAATAAAAAAAAATTTAAGTGTACAATTTGTGGCTTCAAAAATTATCACAGCAAATAAAGTTATAATCTTCCAGATAGAACAATGCAATTTAGCATTACCGGTAAGACTGTGATGACTCATCTTCCTCCTCTCCATGCATGAGGTTCTGTACTAATTGGAGAATGCTCACCATATCTTGCCCACTAGGAAAGGAAAAATGGTAAGCAGATGAGCAACTCTAGTACCTCAGGATACAGATCCTAAAGGCCACTTACAACTGTTTTGCAACAAGACACAAGGGTTTTGCTCTGTAGAATGTTGGGATGGTGGGGAAAAGTTGTCAGTGGAGGACACAACAGGATCATAGTGGGAAGGCTGCTGTATCAATGAGTCCAGATCCTCTTGACTTATACATGGGGCATTTCAACAGGCCTAAGGAACTGGCCCACATAGAGGCTCCCTTGAAATCTGAGGATTTGGACTGACAAGCTTGACTAAGAAATCGTACAGCCCTGGAGTGCTGGATTGCAGGTGAAGACATTGTCAGTGGATGTCCAAACTCAGAGGATCCAATCACAAGCTCACAAAGTTGAGCACATCTCTCAGTAATATGATTATCTCTAAAATACACTGATTACTTATAAACATCTATTTTAGTGAATAGAAAGTGTTTCTTGAAACCATTTCTGGAACTATGCTGCCTTACAACTGCTAGAAGTGCAAAAATAAAAGCCACCACACACCAACCCAACTTGAAATAGTATCAAATTAAAACCTATATTAATAAAATGAAAAATAATGGAAGTATGAAAGAGGTAACAGTTATACTAATAAAAAGCATTCCCAACTTCTTACAAGTCTGTTCAACTTCATCGATTCATACCAGTTTCATTAACTTCCATGAAAGACAAGTTGTTGTTTTTTTTAAATAAAAACAAGTTGTGTGTTCACAATATTCTTCGCTGTTAAACCCATGTTAAATTAGAATGGAAACTGAACTGCAGTCTTAGTCTGGGCTCATGAATGATTTCGCAGAAGAAAGATTATGACAATGCAAGCCTGAATCTTATTTTTCAGATGCAATAGTCAATTTAATGCACAAATCATAGCATGTAAACTTTCAGCTTGTTATGCTGAGTGATGTATAGTTTTCTGTGAAGGCCAACCATATTCCGAAACATGGTGCTTTGTGCCTCACATAGTGTGGAATATCATTCTCAAGTATGAATTTCCTGTCTGAATGTGCATCTCAAACTCATTGAACGCAATATTTCAGATTTATAAGTAAATCTACATAAAAATTATGCTATATAATAAAGACGTAGAACTCCATTAAATTATCTTCTCTAATGCTTTATCAGAACTCAAGAAGAGCTCTGTGTAGCTTGAAAGCTTGTCTCTTTCACCAACAGAAATTGGTTCAATGCAAGACATTATTACCTCACCTACCTTCTCTCTAATATCCTGGGATCAACACAACTACAACATTGCAAACTACTAATGCTTCATTAGCTACCAGTGAGACAAAATCCTACTCACAAAGGGTAAGTAATTTTTTTGATCCATAAATAAAATATATCAATCGTGGGCATAGTCAGGAGACAAGATTTTGTGGCTGGACAAGTAAATTTTCATGACAGTATATAAGTTCCTTGCAAAATTATAGCAAACATTTTACTTAAGAGTTTGTCAGGGGCAGTTCTAGGTATTTTGCCACTCCAAGCATGGCAGGCAGGCTGCCTTCTGTGGCTTGCCTGCGGGAGGTCCCCGGTCCCACGGATTCGGCGGCACGCCCGCGAGAGGTCCGCCAAAGCCGCGGGACCAGTGGACCCTCTGCAGGGATGCCGCTGAAGGCAACCTGCCTGCCACCCTCGCGGTGACCGGCAGAGCGCCCCCCATTGCTTGCCACCCTAGGCACGCGCTTGGCGTGCTGGTGCTGGAGCCACCCCTGGAGTTTGTACACTGAATATGAAGAATACATTGTCACCTACCTCCCCTGGAGTGGTCCAGGAATATCGTTCCTTACATACTTCTTTTCATTTTCTTCCTCAATTTTTCTAATTTAAACACACAAGAAAAAGAGTTACTTACATTTTAACTTTTTATTGCATAGCAACAAATTCCTAGTGCAGTTCAACGCTCAAAAATACATTTGCATGTTCACAAGAGACAAAAATCACTGAATACAGTTTGAATAGATCAACAAGCCTAACATAAGATTTAATTAAGGATGGCATTAAAAAGAGTTGTTGATTTGACTTTCCTTTGATTAAGAAGAAAAAAATTAAAAAGACTATGCTTTATAAGGCTGGTAAAAACCTTTATCAGCAGATCACGTGAGATGGAAGTAAAAGTTACTTGTGAAGCCATGATTCACATGCTAAGAGCAAGTCAAAGCCTTTAGAAAATGTGTCCTGGTTGGATTTAGACTGAATGCTACAAAATATGTATTGGATTGGCCCTGCAAATATTCATTAACAACAAACACCCTCAGTCAAGAAACATTCTTGATTTGAATATGGCAGAAATTAAGTACAAATATCTGATAATGATCGGTCCTAGAATTAGTAGAAAAAAAAACAACATTCCACTTGCTTGAAAACATTGGCATCAGTATCTACATGTGTAACATATATCTGCTGTTCTTCCAGCCATTATTCTTTGTAGATACCTTTGATTATCTTCTAGCATCTTCATGGCCTCATTAAGATTCTTTCCCATTTCTGCTAAGGTAGGGTCAACCATCTATTATTGGGGGAGAGAAAAAAAAAAAGAAAGGTAATCCTAAATGCCACTAAGTACTCCCACAGTTGCTTTTACCACTCAGAATAAGCTCAAGTTTAAAGTTACATACCGGTAACAAATATCAAGTACTGAATCTTCAGCTCAAAATATACTAAATTAATAAATATTTGTGTATTGAAGTAAAAAAATATACTGGATAGCAACATGGATTTTATTACAGATAGATCCAGAGCAAACCTCTAGATTCAAACCTCTCTTCAACAAGCAAACCAAAACTCATTCCAAACACTTAAATTTGCAGGTTGTGTCTTTTGGGGTGGGGAGTAAGGAGTAGAGCAAGAAGAGGCAGCAGAGGGAGGAGGCTAGTTTGAAATCCAGATTGAAAAAACTTCAGGAAAGTTCATGGTGGTCAAATCAGGCCCACTATATATAGCTTGGATCTGCAAATTCATCTCTGTGGTATCCTTCAGTCTCAACTGTAGCTATTATTGACAGTCATTCTGTAGCCCCAGGAACCTCTCACTTACAACTTCCATGAACCTGTGTATGTAAAGTTAAAATATAAGCCTTTGCAAGATCATATAATTTACAAAAAAGTGTCTATATGTAGAATTTATACAAAATCCTGTTGAAAAATCCTGATAAGGGGTATGCATCAGAAAATTTCTGCAAAATCTGGGACAGAAACTAGAGTGACAAATTCAGCTTAGTTTCAGATACACAGGCTCTCACCCTCACCAAAAACTAATGATACAACAGCGAGGGGTTCAGAGCAACATGAAGAAGGAATAGGGGAATCAGAGACAACACTGGATATACGAATGTCATCCCTAGCAAAAGGAAACTTTCATTCTCCGAAGATCCCAAATACTAAAAGTTTTGGTAAGAGACTGAAAACCTGACTGTAGTGTTTCACTTCAACTTCAGGAAAAAAAAAATTACATACACTGCAATGTCATCTTATTCCTATATTTAGTTTGAGAGTTAAACTGAGAGGCCCTTAAACATGCTTAAGCTATCAATTATAGGGGCAGTCAAAAACAAGAGGCTAAACTTTTATATTAATTTTAACAACTGTAAAGAGAAAGGAAGTTTCAATTTAAGGCTGTCACGCTGTCCTTAAGTTCACACTACGGCTCAAAAGCCTTACAACACAAATCTGAAAGATTATAGTATGTGCCTCTATACTACCCTAATTTTCAAAACAGACTAACAACCTTAACTCTATTTCCTTGCATTTTTTAACATGATATACTCTTAACCTGATTTTCAATGCTGATTTATGTAGGAGATTTTCCCTCTAGTTGACAAAGGCTAAGAACTTGTTACATCTTCATCTGGTCCAACCAAGACTAGTAGTACTGCCAGAGTGGTCTCATCCTCCTACAGTTGTAATTATACTCTTCCTCCTACCAGGATAGGCAAATAGTCTCTAAATAGCCTGAACTTGTTGCATGAATTAGCCTACAATGGATGTTTGTGGAAGGGCATGTCACAGAGTGTAAAGGCCCTTTAAGGATACATGTACCCTGCAACTGTGAGAACTTCCCAGCCAACGCAAACAGATTTGCACTAGCATGCTGAAAATAGCTGTGTGGACCTTAAAGCACCAGCAGAGACTTGGGATAGCCAAACAAGCTCCACCAGTGCTGCAAAGTCCACACAGCTATTTTTAAGTGCACAAGCATGAGCCCAACTACCATAAATCAGTTTATCTGGGCTGGGAGGCTCTCTCCAAGCTGCAAAGTAAACATAGCCCAAGTTTCTTAGGATTATAGTCCCTACCTGTGACTAGCCAACTGCCTACAGCCTGATGAGATAAAAGGCCAACACACACAGCTTAATTATGAATGGGATTGGGGAAGCTCTTGCAGGAGACTCTGGGTCAGAAAAAGGTGCTGAAAAGGGGCTTCCCACACCAGCTAGCTGCAGCAGAAGCCCTCTTAGGCAGAGGCCGAGGACTAGCCAGGTGGCAGGACCTGTTCTGATTGATGCCAAGCTGTGTTTCTTTTTGAACCATATATGCATCCCTGGGAAAAGGAAAGGAAACACTGATACTGGTGAAAACTTCACTGAAGCAGCCAGCCAGCCAGCCAAACTACCTGAGCTGGGAAACTGAGGCAGAGACAGGTTTTGATGCTGAGCTTGGGGAGATCCTGTTACAGGGGCTCTCTCTTTTCCTCTGCAGACCAAACTTATCAACCCCCATCCCCACCTTCCCAAAAATAGGCAAAAGCTGTATCATCTAAAAACTGAGATTTAGTCCACCTTCACAGAATTGGTCTTGAGCTCAAAGCTTCCACCTCAGAAGTAGTTTAGCCTTCAACATTTTTGTGCACCATTTTTATCTAGCGATATTAAAAAAAAAATAAAAAAACTCAACCAACAACAAACACCTTGTACTAATAGTACTGTAGGGATATACTGACTCTTACTCTTTTGCTACAGTAGCTGAGAAACAGTACTCCCACTGGCTTGTACGTGCTTGCCATCATCACTAATACTGGCACACTTGGGTGGGGGAAGGAGAACAGAATGCAGGCATGTTTATTACTGCAAAAGATGGATGGAATATTAATTTGTATGTATTGTATGCCATTTCCTTCTCAAGGACTAACTCAGAAAAAATTCAGTTTACAGTTATCTCATTTTAAAGACTACTTTTATGACAATATTTAGAGATGTATTTAACCCATGTATGTGGAGGCAAGGAGTGATAATGGTGGAGTGGGTAGAAGACTCCACACCTATAAAAATGAAATGAAAGCTCCAAAAATTTTATCATGGAAATAGCAACTGACACATAATTATAGATTGACATTCAAAACATCAGACTGTTGATTTGTAGTCAAGTTTTTAAGATAACATTAATGGATGGACATAAGAGTCACTATAGAGAAACAAAAACTGAATCCAGTTATGCTATTTATATTTACTAGGAAAACGTCCATGCAGCTCCACTGATGTTTTCATAGCATTCCTTGCACCAAATCCAAAAACTTTTGCAGCGATCTCGCACACTTAAATAAAATAACTTCCAAATCCATAAGTGAATATTTATGCAGAGTAACTGACTGAAGAATATTATTGATTATAGAAGCCTATATATTGGAGTCATGAAAGCCTGAGTGGTATTCAGAAAACATTAAAAACACCTCACTGAAAGGAAATAATTTGTGTTAAACAACCTTAGAAATCTTTTTCTGGCATTGCATGCAAAATATCTGAACAGATCTGTCCTGAATGGTGACATTCGTGGAATGATCTGTAACAGCCATTGTGATACTGAACTATAAACAAACAAAAGAGCTCACAAATTCTCTGCTGCAATTATGTGTTAAGTAAAAACTTAGCAATGTTTACCTTTCCACCTACACACAAACACATTGTCTTTTTTTCAACTATAGCTATCATATATGCAAGCCTTTTGCCAGTACAACTAGTAGATTATGTAGCCGGTGAAGTCTTATGTTTGCTCCAGCCACTTTTCTGTCATCGTGAAATAAAGTTATTCTAAGTTACATGAGATGTCATAAAAGCCAAAAAGCCTTTGATTTTTTAAGTGGACTTCATTGTGAACTAAAATCCCCTATTGCTTATTTTGATTGCTAACTGGATAAGAAATATTTATTTTCTGAACTTTTCAAAGTATATTTAAGGTACGTGATTTTAACAATACAAAACTTAAATTAAAAATGAAAGAAAGTTAGTCAATTATGATTCAGAAAAATCAAGCATAATTCCCTACCAATGACACTGAAACCACATCCAGTGATGACATTCCTTATCCGCATTCTCCAACATGGGCGAGCATGTCCTCTAACAGAGAATGGGACTGGAAGTAAGCCCAACATGGGCTCTTTTCTTTAGTTCGACACAGATTGACTACAGGCTTCATCCAAAGCCCACTAAAGTCAGAGTTTCTTTCCACTAATTTCATGTGTGACCTTGTGCAAGGCATTTCTGTTCCTCACCTTCCCCATACATAAAATGGGAATAATAATATTTATCTCACAGGGATCTTAATTACTGTTTGTAAAGTGCTTCAGGGTCCTCTGATGGAAGAGAAAGTCATCCTGTACAGTAAGGATGGGCTCTACTTAAATCAAAACAGAACCAGACTGCTGGCATGTAAAATTAAAAAGGTTGTAGAAGATCTTTTAAACTAAGGGCTGGCAGAAGTGTTGACAGGTGTGGAGGAGCACATGGTTAGAGTGCTGCCATCCCTCAGGGATCAATTTATTGAAGGGGGAACTCTATATCCTTGTGAAGGGGATAGGAAAGAAGTTGATAAAGTACAGGTATGAGCTAGTAATCAATAGGCAAATGTAAAAGTCCCATACAACTATAATATGAACGCAGATTGACAAAATGTACAAGTGCTCAGGGCCGGCTTTAGGCTGATTCGCCTGATTCCCCGGAATTGGGCCCCACGCCTTAGGCGCCTTTTAAATTAATTAATTAATTTTTTTTAAAAAAAAATTATTTATTTATTTATTTACTTAGCCTGGCAGCAGTTCGGGTCTTCGGCGGCATTTTTGGTGGTGAGGGGTCTGCTCCAGGGGTCTTCGGCGGCATTTCAATGGCGGGGGAGAGGGGTGTCCTTCGGTGCCATGGAAGACCCGGAGCAGATCTCCCACCGCTGAAGTGCTGCCGAAGCCCTGGACCGCCGCCAGGTATTCAAATCGGGCCCCCGCCCTTCATAAAGCTCGCCCTGCAAGTGCTTATATACAAATGCTAAAAGTTTATAGTGCCTGGCATTAAATGAGGATATTTACATAATAGGCATCCCTAAAGCTTGGTGACATGAGGATAAATGGGATGTGGTAATACCAGAGAACAAAATATATAGGAATGAACAGAGTAGACCACTGCTCAATGAGCAGCAGCAATCAACAAAGCTAACAGAATGTTAGGAACCATTAGTAAAGGGATAGATAATAAGACAGTAAATATCGTAATGCCACTATAAAAATCAATGGTACGCCCACATCTTGAATATGCATACAGTTCTGTTTGAGCCGTCTCAAAAAAGATTTAGTAGAATTGGAAAAGGTGCAGAGAAGGGAAACAAAAATGGTTAGTGGTATGGAACAGATTCCATATGAGGAGAGATTAAAAAAAGACTGACTATTCAGCCTGAAAGAGAGACAACTATGGGGGATTATGATAGCCGTCTATAAAATCATTAATGGTATGGCCAAAGCAAATAGGGAAGGGTTATTTCCCCCTCTACATTACACAAGAAATAGAAGTCACCCACTGAAATTGTTTTCAACCTGTTGCCTACTAAACAAAAAGACGCACTTCTTCACACAATGCACAATCAGCCTGTGGAACTCACTGCCAGGAGATGTTGTGAATGCCATAAATGTAATGGGCTTTAAAAAAAAAATTAGTTAAGTTCATGGAGGATAGGTCAGTCAATATCTATTAGCCAAAATGGTCAGGGACCCACTCCACGCTCTGGATGTCCCTAACCCTCTGATTGCCAGAAGCTGGGACTGGACAACGGGGTGGATCACTTGATTGCCTGTTCTGTTCATTCCCTCTGAAGCACCTGGCATTGGCCACTGTTTGAAGACAGGATACTGGGCAAGATGGACCAGTGGTCTCATCCAGTATGGCTGTTACTGTCACAAAAACATGGAGTGCACATAGACACAGATGCGGATCTCATTCTATGTCTCATCATAGCTATTAGGGGCAAAGTCAAAATGGGATTCTCCTTTCAGATCACACTACCTGAAAATCCTGTTATTTTCAGCCCAAATTCCTTACCCTTGAATCAGAGGCATTTTACTTTGATCATACTAGGTCTCTGTATCTCTAGTTGTTTGGGTTATAACAAACAGCACTGAAGCTTGAAAGCATACAGCTCATCAACTACCATTTCCCTCAACAGGGATTTTAACAGTTTGGAGCCTCCCTCCTCCTCCAGTCCACCAAAATATAGAGAGTTCATAGCCTATTTCGCCTTTTATCATTTGTTTCCTTCAAATCATAATCATCCCATTATCTGCTTCAATAATCCAGTTTTTGTTTATGTCTGCATTTCCTGCAAAGACATCCTGCTTTGGCCTTCCTTTAAGGCTTTACACTGTTTCCAGCTGTGCAGCCAGTGCCTCAAACCCTTGGCAACAGCTGAAGTGTGAGAGATCTTATTTTCTAATTGGGATGAGACTTAAGCTTTGTGAAAAACAATCATGGTGTGTCAAGCCAATCTCTCATTTTTGTTCACTTTTTTCATTTTACGTTCCTAGTACAGTTTTAGACAGGCCAGCAGAATCTAGTTTCCACCTAGAACTGCTCAACACAACTCATAAAAACATCTATATTCATAAAGGAATAGTTTGTAAGAACAAGTTGTAGTATTGTAAATGCTTCCAAAAAAAATTCATCATAATCTGTGACACATATAGTGTATTTGTATTTATTTTAATTAAATAATGTTATTTTCTCTTCAGAAATGCCTTGTTTGCAAATTGTTACTCTCTGTTTTATCATCAATGATGCTTTGTTTATAGCTGAGAAACAGATCAGTGTTAAAGTCATAGTATCCTGAAGGTTTATTCACTAGACCAAGTCAAGTTTGCAACCAAAGCAGGTACATGAAAAATAGCTTGCAGGGAAATGGGAGAGGGGGTAGGAAAGGGAAGACAACCAATCTATCTACTTCACAATTAGAGATCATTCACACTTTTTTTTTGCTTTTACTTATATGTGTATTTTGAGTTTTTTTGGTCCCTATTATTTTCCTACCCACAAGTCTGTGATCATAAGTTTTCAGCAAAAGTTACCAGGATATTGTCGTGATAACAGGAACAACAGAAGAGTCAAAAGTCACAGGATGGACATGGAACCAAAATACATTTTCCATGTTTAGGGAAACAATGAGCAATTCTAAACACAGACATTGCCATATAGTAACAGACTACTGAGCCACCTACTCTGAAGCTACAAAGGAAGGTGAAAATCCCACAAGAGGCACCTGGCCACTTGTGTACCAGTCACGACTGAAGTTTTAGCAAGGTAAATTTTGAGGAAAATGTTGGAAAAATCAAGGTACAAATGAAAAAAGTTACTAATTTGTGTTAGTCAGACTATTTTGTAAACCCACTGCATGTTTCTAAGTTTAACCCCAACTTCTTGTGAGGTTCCAAACAGCAAATCTTTCAGGAAATGTGTCATACAATAGAACAAAAGAATCCTCCAGCTTTCCTGGGAATTTCTTCACCCCAAAAGTCCATTTGTCTTGTTCTACACATTGTGTCTGAGGCTCTACTCTGTATTGATCTCCCATGCAGCACCACCGGACAATTTCTGCAGTTCTTAAACGTTTGTTCATCTGGCCTCTGACGTTCATCTGTGTTTGTACAGTACCCTGCACAAACAAGACTGGGCCTATAAGTACTACCATATTATATATGTGAGTGATGGTCAAATAACTGAATACTTTCTGGTGAAAATTTACAGTAGAAAATGTGTCTTTCATCAACAAATTGCGAAGTTTTTTTTGGCCAGCTCCAATATGTTTTTAACAACTATTTACCATTACATCTAAAGAAAGCACACACAACTTGTTCATCCACCATTTTCTGACTTCTCTACCTATCTCGCCACTGGGAAGTTTTCCAAGAGGAGCAGCAAGTTTTAAGCCAGGCAAAACAAAATTTTATCACATAATAGAGTGCAGGGCTTTCACCATGCAAAAAACAACAAAAGAAAACAAGGTATGCAAAAGGAGGAGTGTGGAGTATGACTCTCCATATCGATCTAATTTTTTTTACCTATATAATGGAAAGTTTTCAGAAGGGTTTCGGAATAGTCTTGTGCTTATAATTAAGCACAAGCTTAATTCTTTACAGGATCTGAGCATTACTCTCCTAAACCTCATGTATTCTGAAAAAACACAACCCACATTGTGTTAACACATTATTAAACATGATTTTGAACCTAATGTGGGTACAGATGGTTATGTTTAAAAATGAACTAACTGGTCCTGATTAATTATAGGGTCCTCCATAAGGAGTTAACTTAGATAATTTTTTCACATCTTAGCTCATACTTTTTCTAACATGGTGCTTTCTCTCAGTAGAGACAAGTCCTTAGGTTAAAAACAAATACAGAAGAAACTCTAACCATCTTTATGGCAGCCTTTAACATTTAACCCCAAAACTATGTTTTTTATGGCTCTACTGTGGTAGCATAATAAATAAGGTAAAAAAGAAGTTTTCCATTAGTTTGGCAGTAATTTAGGATATTGACTTTACAAGATGTGAAGAACACTCCTGTCATAATGTGGCACATTCTTTAAATAACTGCATAGTTTACTATGCAGTCAACTAGCCATAGGCAGAAAGTAGATGGCATTATGAACTACTAACTGTAATTAAACCTCACTCAAGCAGTTTGAATCCTTTAGAACCAGGATCAAGTGTTGTAATTTTTGTTGGCACTTTGGAATAAACATGTTGAGCTCTCCAGGCCTACCACATAACCTTCACAATATTACTCTCCTCAACAGATTTTAAAATATAGTCAAATTGTGGAAAATGAACACTAAGCAAACACCACAAATATATGTTTTGGCTTTCACTACCTTACTCACCTAGCTGATACCCAAACAAGCTATAAAACTAAAGTATCAAAGTTACTGTGTTGTGTATACAGTATATGTTACGTAGCAGTAGAAAAACTGCCTACACTTTTCTTAACCACATGTAAAATATATAATATTCTTAATAAAGTTATGCAAAAACTGGTGATAAATATCAATCAATGATAAGACGACATCTGGTTAAACAAGTAATACAATTACTCCCTTGTGACTTGAATGGTAGCAGGAGACCTGTTCTACATGCACCTGCTGTATTTCAATGGTGTACCATGCTACCATGAGTGTTACTCTGTAGTAGTTTTCTAGAGCAGTGATTTTCAAACTTTTTTCCTGGTTGACCCAGTTGACGAAAATTGTTGATGCCTGTGATCCAATGGAGCTGGGGATGGGGAGGTTGGGGGATGGGAGGGGCTCAGGGCTGGGGTAGATGGTTGGGGTGCTGTGGTGAGTGAGGGCTGTGGGGTAGGGGTGGGAATGAGGGGTTCAAGGTATGAAAGGGGGCTCTGGGCTGGGACAGGGGATTGGGGTGTGGGAGGGGGTCAGGCTCTGGGTGCCGGCTCTGAGGTGGGGCTGGTGATGAGGGGTTTGAGGTGCAGGAGGGGGCTTCGGGTTTTGGGGGGGCCCCAGGGCTGTGGCAGGGGGTTAGGGTAGAGGATGGGGTCAGGGCTCTGGTCTGGGGGTGCAGGCTCTGGGGTGGGGCCAGGGATGAAGGGTTTGGGGTGCAGGAAGGGGCTCCACATTTGGGGGGGATCAGGGCTGGGGCAGGGGATTGGGGTGAGGGGTTACCTCAGGTGGCTCCCAGTCAGTGGCGCAGCATGGGTGCAAAGGCAAGCTACCTACCTGTCCTGGCACTGCAGACCACACTATGCCCCAGAAGCAGCCAGCAGCAGGTCCAGCTCCTAGGCGGAGGTACACAAGCAGCTCTGCACAGCTCTTGCCCGCAGACACCGTGTTCCCCCCACCTCGGGGTGGGAGCAACATGCAGAGCCCTATATCATCCCCCCTCTTGTCCCCCAGGAGCTGGACCTGCTGCTGGCCGCTTCCGAGGCACAGCTAGGTGTCGGAACAGGAAGGGACTAGCCTGCCTTAGCCAGGCAGCACCAACGATGGGACTTTTAACAGCCCGGTTGGCGGTGCTGACCAGAGCTGCTGCGATCCAGTCTCTTCCATTCCAGAATTGGGTCGTGATTCAGTTTGAAAACCACTGGTCTAGAGCAGGGGTTCTCAACCTTTTTCTTTCTGAGCCCACCTCCCCCAACATGCTATAAAAATCTCCATGGCTCACCTGTGCCACAACTGCTTTTCTGCATACCCAGTAGATTAAAAGCCAGGGCTGGCATTAGGGAGTAGCAAATGGAGAAACTGCCTGTGGCCCCACACCACATAGGGCTCCACAAAGCTAAGTTTGTGCAGCTTGGGCTTCAGCTTTCTGCCCTGAGCCCCAGCGAGTCTAATGCTGGCCCTGCTCTCTGGTTTATTTTGGTGAACCCACTTAAAGACTGTGACAGAGGGCACAGAATTTTCTAACAGTGACTTGTGGGCTTTTCAGGGTTCACACTTGTGTGTTCAGTGTGTAGGACAGCAGAACAGGAAGCATGAAAAGGAAAAAACCATCACATCAAGTGCACGAGGAGAAAGGGATTAACTAACATTCCTGCCACTATCCTGTTCTTCAAAACCAATATTCTCAGGAAATAAGCTTCACCTCTTTTTAAGTGCACACACAGATATATTCCCAAAGGGAGAAGAATAGTGAAAGGTATCTCAAAACATAAGCAGATTCACAAGTGTTTTGAGCTCTAAGAAGCATGGCTGGAAACTGTTTTTTGTTTTGTCTGTGACTCAATGCTTTGTGACATGAACTGACTGCTCATACCAAAGTTGTTTGCAATGGCACTAGACTCAGGATATTTGAGAGACCAGTACATTTTGGAGTTTCTTACATGATCTCCAGGTAAGTTTCCTGATATTTTCCATTGGTTTGTGGGAGTATGTGATGATTTCCCCTTGTTTGAGGTGGTCCCTTCTACAGCAGTGGTTCTCAACCAGGAGCATGTGTACCTATGGATGTATGCAAAGGTCTTCCAGGGGGTACATCAATGCATCTAGTTATTTGTCTAGTTTTACAACAGGCTACATAAAAACAATTAGTAAAGCCAGTATAAACTAAAATTTCATACAGACAATGATTCGTTTATACTGCTCTATGTACTATACACTGAAATGTAAGTACATTTATATTCCAATTGATTTATTTTATAATTATATGGTAAAACTGAGAAAGTAAACAATTTCTCAGTAATAGTGGGCTGTGACATTTTTGTATTTTTATGTCTGATTTTGTAAGCAAGTAGTTTTTAAGTGAGGTTAAACTTGGGGTACACAAGACAAATCAAATTCCTGAAAAGGGTACAGTAGTCTGGAAAGGTTGAGAGCCATTGTTCTAGAGTATGCCTAAACCAATGTCACTCACCCTTTATCCATTGAGAAGGGCTGGGTAGCTCTGGGACACCATAAAGGGCCCTGTGTCATCAGATCATCTGACACACAGAACAACAAAACACTGAACAGTCACCCAATTAATCCCCTCTTCTTCAAACATACACTGTTGAGGGGCGAATGAAAGATGAGCCCTGGCTTCTTGCTTGTAAATACATTATTTAATTTATATTTAGTTACAAGGAGGCAATGGAGGGGGGGGGATCCTCACTCTCCTTTCTCCCCATCCTTCACCATAAACCTGCACACCCTAGCTCCGAACGCTCCATGGCTTCTCAGTCAAGGAGGGGATGTTTTTCTGTGGCTTACAAGATAATCCTCTAAAAGCGGTAGGACTCCCCCACCCCGCCCCTTACCTACCAGGCACTTTCACTACGCACTGACTCCCTCTTAGCAGGGCAGTATATCCTCCTTGGGAGGATAAGCTCTTCACTAGCAAAACACTACCCCGCCCCCCAGCCTCCCTTCCCTGCCCCCTCTTGTATCAGCCCGGTCCCCGCATCTCCCTTCCCTCCTTATGTCAGCCCCGCCCCTCCCCCACCTTGTGTCAGACCGGCTCCCCCCTACCTGCCTCCGCTCACCTCGTAACAGGCTGGCCCCCAGTCTCCCTCCCCCCCTTGTATCAGGCACCCTCTTGCCCCTTCACACTAGACACACCCTCAAGGCTTCTCCCCCTCGTCCCTCAGCGCCCCCTTGCGTCGGCACCCGCAGCCATTGCTCATGCCCCCTCCCGCACCCACGGACCTTCTCCAGGGAGCGCTCCATGGCCAGGCGAGTTCTTGGGTGCGACTCCTCCCCTCCGCGCACTTCCGGCTTCTCGGCCGGCCAGCCGGCTCCACGCTGGCAGCGCTGACGAGACCAGCTGAGGGAAAAGGAAGGGAACGCGCTCGCCTAGGGGACGGAGAGAACAGGGCCTTCCAAGCACCCGTAGTCGTCTGTGACAGAAGTGGGATGTACCAATCTGGGAGAATACAGGGCTGGAACAACAAGCAGACCGGGCAGCCGCCATTCAACGGACCCGGAAACAAGCTGCTATGCCAGCAAGCTAAATGCGGGAAGAACTGACCTCCGTCTTCAACACCAAAAGTAACCCCTTCACTTCTGATTGTCTGCTCCCCTCTTTTTAGACAATGGAACATTCCAGAGGCGAGTGGCACCTAAGAGAGGATGCTTGAGCATGCGCAACGCTTCTGCAGTGCACCGCGCCCAGGACCAGGCTGGTAGCAGGGAAAAGCTCTATAGCGCCCCGTGCAGGTGCCGGTTCGAATCTAGCCCCGGCAGGGAGGGTGGGTGTGGCAGTGGCAGTGAGACTAACGGGGCGAAGGGCTGCAGGGATTGTCGTAAATCTCTCCAAGACTGAGGGGCTGCTGCTGGTCGGGAGACAGGTATTCGTATCGCCACGGCGCGCAGCCTAGGGTGAGCCTGCAGGGAACCCGTTGCTGCTGAGAGGTGTGTGCGCAATGAATTTGTCAGTGCACAAACTGTCATTGTCGCAGTCGGCATTAATCTGTACCATCCTTGCTATTCCCAGAGGATGCCAGGATTAATCAATTTCAGGGGGCAACCTATGGCCCGCATGCCAAAGGCAGCACATGAGCTGATTTGCAGTGGCACTCACACTGCCCGGGTCCTGGCCACCAGTCCAGGGGGGCTCTGCGTTTTAAATTAATTTTAAGTGAAGCTTCTTAAACATTTTTAAAACCTTAATTACTTTACATACAACAATAGTTTAGTTATAGACTTAGAGAAAGAGACCTAAAAACGTTAAAATGGTTTCTGGCATGCAAAACTTTAAATTAGAGTGAATAAATGAAGACTCGGCACACGACTTCTGAAAGATTGCTGACCCCTGATCTAATTAGTTTAAAGATGGAGTTTGATAGATTTATAAGGTGGTTTATAGGGGGTCGCCTGCAATAACAAGGAAGTGGGCTCAGTGATCCAGATGATCTTTTCTAGTCTTATGTACCTATGATTAAATGGGAAACAAGACACTGAACTATCCCTTTCAACCCGCAGATGGTTGCTTCCTGTCCATATTTTGCCCCACATTGGCTGGGGAAGGTGACACTTGCTGTCCATGTATCAGATCCCCTGGAGCAGTTAATCCAGCATTTAGCAAAAGTAATCATAACATTCAAAGCTTGTGCAGACAATGTCAAGTGCTCGCTCAGAGTAGAGCATTTAGAATTGTTTAAATTGAAATAATAACTTAATCCAAAAAAAGAAAAGAGATTTGTCCCATAGGCTGAAAGTATTGTCTTTAGCAGATTTTTATCAAACATTTAAAAGCTTGAATTCTTTTCTTTAAGTCATTAAGTACAGAAATGTGTCAAGGTTTTATTGCTATGCTCTACTGTTTTTTTTGAAAGAGAACATTTATTGTAATTTAAAAGGACACTATTGAATAATTTTATAATGGATTTTAGTTTTATATTTTAAAATTTGTTGTTTGTGCCTGATTCTGTAATTTGTAGGCTAAACTTCCATTGACTTCAAAGGTAGTATTGGATGGCAAGGAATACAGGATTGATCCCTCAATGCTTGGTCCCGAGCTCATATTCCAGGCACTCAATTCTTATGAGGATCTGTCCTGATTCTGCAATATTTAGGCATCTGTTTAATTTTACACACTCTGAATATTCTCATTGAAGTCAGTGGGAAAATCACATGTATGAATCTTTGCAAAATTGGGCTGTTGTTTGCAACATACTTTTTGAAAGCTGAAGATATTTCCCATCCTTAGGGGTCTACCTACTTGGATTCCTTTACAATTGGTGCCTCTATTATTCTATTCTCTCAAAATTTGGCAACATTGATTTTCTCTCTGTGTAATGTCAATGAAGCTGAAATTAACATGGTTTTAACTGTATCATGAACAACAAAACATTTTCATTTCCTAGCTTATGTATTTTATTATTCAAGAGCTAGAAGCTGTTTTAAGCCCTACCTACGCTAATCTTTAAACAGACACTGGGAACCATGTTTAAAGTAATTTCATAAACATATGTCCATCTAAGTGGAATACATTTTAAAACATGGTTCTAATATGGTTGGTTGCCATCTGTGCAGCCTATCCAGTGTTTAGAAACTAACTCTGTTGAACCCCAGTGTGGATGGGCCCATAATATGGGCCCCTAGGTATTATGATAATATAAATATAAATGATAATTATATAACAATAACATATTAGCAGCTTTCTTTCCATCAGTGTATCCCCTCCATTCTTCTACCTGAGTAGTGCTTCCACAACTGCCAGCATGAGAGAGAATGTTGTTGAGGGTGCTCATAATATTGTCAAAAGACCAAAACAAGACAACGTCCTTTTCAGAAGAGTATTATTATTATTATGGATTTTGGGAGACAAACTGTATTTTATAAAATAATGTTTTGTCATTAGACTTTAAAAAAACCTTGGTTGTCCTATCAAATTTCTCAGTGCCTCCTACATCTGTGTTCTACACTGGTCCCTGAAACTGCCACAGATCAAGACATCTTCATTTTCAGGTGCACTGGGATTACCAAAGGATGTCAGCACAACACTCAAATTAACTAGCCTGATCCTGTTCTAGATTTGCCATTTACTACACTTGGAGAAAGATTGGGCCCAATGTTTGCATGTTAACTGTTGATTCTGGAATATAAACAGTTTTCCCCCAAATAGAATTAAAGCCAGTGCAAGATTGTGCATTACATTATTATTTGTTACAATTTTGTATTTCTTTGTATTTATTTATTTATCACAAGGGGGTTACTATGCCAGACACTGTATAAACACATAGTAAGAGAAAGTCCCAAAGAGTTTGCAATCTAAATTGACAAGACAAAGTGTGGAGAAAGGAAATACATTATTCCCTTTTTACAGACAGAGAACATGAAGAAATTAAATGGGTAAATTTTCAAAGGTGCTGAGTCTAGGGCAGAAGAGACTGGGATTAGTAGCATAATGATCTCCCATGATTCACACATTCTATGAAGTTACGAGTTTTATTATTCAGGCAGCATAAAGTCTCTGTTTTCCCCCCAGATGTGTTTGCTTATATTTTCCCCAGTTAAACCTCATGTTATGTTCTGTGCGTGTGTCTAATCTCTCTAGACCAGTGATTCTCAGCCCGCGGCCCAATCACATAATACATAGAGAGCTGCATATGCAACCGACAGTGGTAAATAGGTTGAGAACCACTGCTCTAGATCCTCTTATATTATTCATCTCAATTTAGTATAATCTACAAATATCATCAATAGTATGCTATTAATTTCTACTTCCATATAATTAAGATATTAAATAAGACCATACCTAATTGCGATCCCTGGTCCCTACACAATATTCATACCCTAAATGCAATACATTGCTATCTGTCATTTTTCTTTCTCTGGCATTTTTAGCCAGATTTTGGCCTAAAAACCTTCCCAAGCCTATTTGAATTATTTTTTCTAGGAATGTTTCTGATACAGTCTAAAATGTATTAATAATATCCAAATATATGGCATGTGGATGTACTATCTCCTCCTTCACCCACTAATTCTGCAGTTCTCTCAGAAAAGACAATCAGTTTTGTCTAATTCCAGTAGTGCCCAAAGCATTCTGCTGGTGGGATCTACAGATGTCTTCTCAGCACCTAGAACTTGTCTGTCCTTTGGCTGTAGAGATTGCAGATTTAAATACTGGGCCAAACTATTAAGGGACAAACACAATTCCGCCTCCCCCTTTTTTTTAGCCTTTATAACCCTAAAAGATCTATAATTTGACTGGATAACAGGTGTCCTTTTTAATAGATTTGTCAGGCTCTCAACCTACATCAGCAATACACAGGTAATGTGCATCTGTTTCATAGGTATTCTAATCTTTATTGGATTTTCCTTTGAAATGATTTCACCAGGTGCTGGTATAATCTCCTACACATATGAGTTATTTAATGGTAAATTATACTCATTTCAGTGGAAATGTGGCCTCTTGGAATGAGTTAGCAGTCTTAGCCCTGGTCTACACTACAAGTTTAGGTTGAATTTAGCAGTGTTACATCGATTTAACCCTGCATCCGTCCACACGACAAAGCCGTTTTTTCGACTTAAAGGGCTCTTAAAATCAATTTCTGTACTTCTCCCCCGATGAGGGGATTAGTGCTGAAATCAACCTTGCTGGGTCGAATTTGGGGTAGTGTGGTCACAATTTGACAGTATTGGCCTCCAGGAGCTATCCCACCGTGCTCCATTGTGACCACTCTGGCCAGCACTCTCAACTCAGATGCAATGGCCAGGTAGACAGGAAAAAGCCCACAAACTTTTGAATCTCATTTCCTGTTTGGCCAGTGTGGCAATCTGCAGGTGAGTGCAGATCTCATTAGCACAGGTGACCATGATAGAGTCCCAGAATCACAAAAGAGTCGCAGCATGTACCGAATGGGAGGTACAGGATCTGATCGCTGTATGGGGAGATGAATCCGTGGTATCAGAACTCCGTTCCAAAAGATGAAATGCCCAAACATTTGAAAAAATCTCAAAGGGTATCAAGGTTCCTTCCCCACTCTGAACTTTAGGATACAGATGTAGGGACCTGCATGAGAACCTCTAAGCGTAATTACCAGCTTAGATCTGGTTTTATTGCCACCACCCAAATCCTGTAAGAGTTATTTGGGAAACTCTGTCTATCTTCCCCCCAGAGTATTTCCCTCTCAGTAGCCTGGAGAGACTTCACCACCAAATTCCTGGTGGACACAGATCCAGCCCCCTGGATCTTAAAACAAGGGGAAATTAATCATTCCCCCTCCTTTCCCCCCACCAATTCCTAGTGAGCGCAGATCCAACCCCCTTGGATCTTAAAACAATGAAAAATCAATCAGGTTCTTAAAAAGAAGAATTTTAATTAAAGAAAGGTAAAAATCATCTCTGTAAAATCAGGATGGAAAATAATTTCACACAGTAATTAGATTCATAGAGCCCAGAGGAACCCCATCTAGCCTTAGGTTCAAAGTTACAGCAAACAGGTAAATCCTCTTAGCAAAAAGGAAAATTTACAAGTTGAGAAAACAAAGATAAAACTAACATGCCTTGCCTGGCCATTACTTACAAGTTTAAAATATGAGAGACTGGTTTAGAAAGATTTGGAGAGCATGGATTGATGTCTGGTCCTTAGTCCCAAGAGCGAACAACCCCAAAAACAAAGAGCACACAAACAAAAGCTGTCCCCCCCCAAGAGTTGAAAGTATCTTGTCCCCTTATTGGTCCTTTGGGTCAGGTGTCAGCCAGGTTACCTGAGCTTCTTAACCCTTTACAGATAAAAGGATTTTGGTGTCTCTGGCCAGGAGGGATTTTATAGTATTGTACACAAGAGGGCTGGTCCCTTCCCTTTTTAGTTATGAGAGTGTCAGAGTCCAGGAAAGCACAATATGAATGCGAGGACAGGTGGTGGGCTGAAGATAATAAGTGGCGGGTTGAAGATGATAGGTGGCATCAGCTTGGTGACAGAAGCAAGAGGCAATGCTGATGCTACTGGAGGAACAAACTGATACGTTCCGGCTTATGGTTGAGGTTCAGGAAAGACAGCATGAGCACAGACCACCACTACAGCCCCTGTGTAACCAACCGCCCTCCTCCCCAAGTTCCATAGCCTCCTCACCCAGACGCCCAAGAACGCGGTGGGGGGTGGGGCTCTGGGCACTCCATCCCAAAGGACTGCCCAAGCAACAGAAAGCTGGCATTCAATAAGTTTTAAAGTGCAGTGTGGCCTTGTCCTTCCCTCCTCTCCCACCCCTCCCGGGCTACCTTGGCAGTTATCCCCCATTTGTGTGCTTAATTAATAAAGTGCATGAATGTGAAGCAACAATGACTTTATTGTCTCTGCAAGTGGTGATTGAAATGGGGAGGGGAGGGTGGTTAGCTTACAGGGAAGTAGAGTGAACCAAGGTGAGGGGTCATAAAGGAGAAACAAACAGAACTTTCACACTGTAGCTTGGCCAGTCATGAAACTGGTTTTCAAAGCTTCTCTGATCCCCCCATGCCCTCCTGTACTCTGCTAACCACCCTGGTGTCTGGCTGCACGTAATCAGTGGCCAGGCGATTTGCCTCAACCTCCCACCCTGCCATAAATATCTCCCCCTTACTCTCACAGATATTGTGGAGCGCATAGCAAGCAGTAATAAGGATGGGATTATTGGTTTTGCTGAGGTCTGAGCGAGTCAGTAAACCGCACCAGCATGCTTTTAAACATCCAAATGCACATTCTACCACGAGTCTGCACTTGGTCAGCCTATAGTTGAACAGCTTCTGACTACTGTCCACGCTGCCTGTGTACAGCTTCATGAGTCATGGCATTAAGGGGTAGGCTGGGTCCCCAAGGATAACTATAGGCATCCCCAACGGTTATTTTCTGGTCTGGGAAGAAAGTCTCTGGCTGCAGCTTTTGAAACAGACCAGAATTCCTGAAGATGCGAGCGTCATGTACCCTTCCCGGCCATCCCATGTTGATGTGGTGAAACATCCCTTGTGATCCACCAGTGCTTGCAGCACCATTGAAAAATACCCCTTTCAGTTTATGTACTCGCTGGCGTGGTGCTCCAGTGCCAAGATAGGGATATGGGTTCCATCTATCACCTCACCACAGTTAGAGAATCCCATTGCAGCAAAGCCATCCACTATGACCTGCACATTTCCCAGAGTCACTACCCTTGATAGCAGCTTTTTGATTGCGTTGGCTACGTGGATCACAGCAGTCCCCATAGTAGATTTGGTCACTCCAAATTGATGCCGAACTGAGTGGTAGCTGTCAGGCATTGCAAGCTTCCACAGGGCTATCACCACTCGCTTGTGAACTCTGAGGACTGCTCTTATGTTGGTATTCTTGCACTTCAGAGCAGGGGAAAGCAAGTCACAACGTTCTATGAAAGTGCCCTTATGCATCCGAAAGTTTTGCAGCCACTGAGAATAGTCCCAGACATGCAACACTATGTGGTTCCACCAATCTGTGCTTGTTTCCTGGGTCCAGAATCGGCATTCCCCAGCATGAACGTGCCCCATTAACACCATGATGTCCACACTGCTGGGGCTTGTACTTTGAGAGAAATCTGTCCATGTCCTCATCGCTCTCATCACTGGGCTGCCATTGCCTCCCTCGTCTGGTTTTGTTTTTGCAGGTTCTGGTTCTGCATATACTGCAGGATAATGTGCATGGTATTTACAGTGCTCAGAATTGTGATCTGAACAGGCTCCATGCTTGCCGTGCTATGGTTTCTGTGCAGAAAAAAGGTGTGAAATGATTGTCTGCTGTTGCTCTGATGGAGGGGTGACTTGGCTTACAGGGAATTAAAATCAACAAAGGGGGTGGGGTTGCATCACAGATAAACACAAACAACTGTCAGACAGAATGGCCCCCTCAAGGATTGCACTCAAAACCCTGGGTTTAGCAGGCCAGTGCTTACCACTGAGCTATCCCTCTCCTCGTTATTCAGAGGGGGGGAAGTAAATGAATACAAAACAAATCTGGTCTTTTGTTTTGATCCACTCCATCTCTCTTATATACCTTAGACTGGCAGTACGGTGCAGTATGGTGCAGTATGGTGCAGTACGACTGCTAGCCATCCTCGTCTTCTGGCTGCTCACCAGAAAACGGTGCAGTACGACTGCAGGTAGGACTGAATCTACATGGGACGAAACTTAAAAGGAGTATGACCTGGAGTCACTCCTATTTATGTCCAGGTGCCGAGGTCTGCCAGGAGCATCCATGTCTGCCCAGGCACCCCGACCAAGCTCACCGAGGTTGGTTAAAAGAGCACCCATTACAACGGCTACCAGTCATAATGCACTGTCTGCTGCCAAAAGGCAATGAACTGCTGCTGTGTAGCAATGCAGTCCCACGTCTGCCAGCACCCAGGAGACGTACGGTGATGGTGAGCTGAGCAGGCTCCATGCTTGCTGTGGTATGGCGTCTACACAGATAACCCCGGAACTAAGGCTCAAAACGATTGTCTGCCGTTGCTTTCCTGGGGGGGGGGCGGGGCTGACGACATGTACCTAGAACCACCCACAACAATGTTTTTGACCCATTAGGCATTGGGAGCTCAACCCAGAATTCCAATGGGCGGCGGAGACTGCGGGAACAGTGGGATAGCTACCACAGTGCATCACTGCAGAAGTCAATGCTAGCCTTGGTACTGTGGACGCACTCCGCTGAGTTAATGGTCTTGGAGTAGGGACACACACAATCGACTGTATAAAATCAATTTCTAAAAAATTGACATCTATAAATTCAACCTAATTTCATAGTGTAGACATACCCTTAGTTTATTTCTCATTGGTCAAGTGATCACATTGCAAAACCCACCACCACAGCTGTTAGTAGAGCTGTCACAGACTGAACATAAGAGCCTGAACTGCCACCTCCCTGCTGGAGCACAGCTCTGTGCACAGTTTCAATACAACTGTGCATAGGAGTCTGTTGTACAAATAGACATGACTTTTGCTCAGGAAAAACTTGGGATGATGGAAGTTTAATAAAATAATAAAGCTTGATACCAATAAAATATGTGGACAGGATATTAAACCTTGTGTTTCAAGGCTTAAAGAAATCTCCAGCTATGAGAGGTGAGGATGAGACATCTGTGGAATGATCTACCCACCACCTATATCTACAGGAGGGTTCTTACTGCATCCTCTGATGCGTCTGCTGGAGGATACTGTGCTTCGTGGTCTGATCCAGTACGGCTGTTATTGTGTTAACAGGGTCCAGGAAGTTTGAGAGCAACGGGGAGATGGTCTTCTGCTGGGTTTATGAACTGGGGCAGTCTATGGAGGAGCAGATGCGACGGGTCAGGAGAAATGTGGGGGGCTCTCTGAGAAGAAGACAAAGGTTTCACAGGAGAGGCAGGTGGGAGCGGGGGTAGTTCCTGCAGCGGGAGGGAGTGACAGGACTCGGAGCAGGTATGGAGGGAGGGCTGGGGCAAGGCAAGGCCAGAGGCGAACGAGAGGGCTGGGGTAAGGCGGGGCAATACCGGGAGGAGAGGGGCAGGCTAGAGGCGGGTGCAAGGCGGGGCTGGCAGGAGGAGAGCGGGCGAGAGGCTCGGGACTGGGCGGCTCCGGCAGGCAAGAGGCGGGGCGGAAAAGGCAGCACAAAGCGGCGTTGTGCGCTCTGGCCCGGCGGCGGGTGGAAGCCGGCACCGGAGGCCGGGAGCCTATGGCCGGGCCGCTGCTCCGGAGCGGGGTGCGCCGGTTCCCCTGGCTCTGCAACGTGCTGCTCTACGGCAGCCTCTTCTCGGCCGGGGACGCGGCTCAGCAGCTGCTGCGGCGGCGCCCGGGGCAGGAGCCCGACTGGGCGCAGACCCGGCACGTGGCGCTGGTGGCCCTCAGCTTCCATGGCAACTTCAACTACGTGTGGCTGCGGGGGCTGGAGCGGGCGCTGCCCGGCCGCGCGCCCGGCGCGGTGCTGGCCAAGGTGCTGTGCGACCAGCTGGTGGGGGCGCCTGTCGCCATCCTGGCCTTCTACACGGGTGAGTGCGGCCGGGAGCGGGCCTGAGGCCCCGACACCCTCCCGTGGCTCAGTCCCCGGAGTCCTCTCCCCACGGCCGAGCGCCTCCTGCGTCCCCTCCCCGGGGCCGAGCCCCCCGCGCCCCCTCCCCACGGCTGAGCCCCCTGCGCCCCCTCCCCGGGGCCGAGCGCCTCCTGCGCCCTCTCCCCACTGCCGAACGCCCCCTGCGCCCCCTTCTCGGGGCCGAGCCCCCCGAATCCCTCCCCATGGCTGAGCCCCCTGCGCCCCTTCCCCGGGGCCGAACCCCCTCCCCATGGCTGAGCCCCTGCGCCCCCTCCCCGGGGCCGAGCGCCTCCTGCGCCCTCTCCCCACGGCCGAGCGCCTCCTGCGTCCCCTCCCCGGGGCCGAGCCCCCCGCGCCCCCTCCCCACGGCCGAGCGCCTCCTGCGTCCCCTCCCCGGGGCCGAGCCCCTCGCGCCCGCTCCCCACTGCCGAGCGCCTCCTGCGCCCCCTCCCTGGGGCCGAGCCCCCCGAACCCCTCCCCATGGCTGAGCCCCCTGCGCCCCCTCCCCGGGGCCGAACGCCCTCCCCATGGCTGAGCCCCTGCTCCCCTTCCCCGGGGCCGAACCCCCTCCCCATGGCTGAGCCCCTGCTCCCCTTCCCCGGGGCCGAACCCCCTCCCCATGGCTGAGCCCCTGCGCCCCCTCCCTGGGGCCGAGCGCCTCCTGCGCCCCATCCCGAGGGCCGAGCCGCCCAAACCCCCTCCCCATGGCCGAGCCCCCCGAACCCCTCCCCGTGGCTGAGCTCCCTGCACCCCCTCCCCACAGCCAAGTGCCTCCTGCGACCCCTCTCTGGGGCCGAGCCCCCTGAACCCCCTCCCCATAGCCAAGCCCCCTGCGCCCCCTCCCCATGGCTGAGCTCCCTGCACCCCCTCCCCACAGCCAAGTGCCTCCTGCGACCCCTCCCTGGGGCCGAGCCCCCTGAACCCCCTCCCCATGGCCAAGCCCCCTGCGCCCCCTCCCCATGGCTGAGCTCCCTGCACCCCCTCCCCACAGCCAAGTGCCTCCTGCGACCCCTCCCTGGGGCCGAGCCTCCTGAACCCCCTCCCCATGACTAAGCCCCCTGCGCCCCCTCCCCAGGGTCGAGCCCCCTGAAACCTCTTCCCATGGCTGAGCTCCCTGCACCCCATCCCCGCAGCCAAGTGCCTCCTGCGCCCCCTCCCTGGCGCCAAACCCCTCCCCATGGCTGAGCCCCCTGCGCCGCCTCCCCGGGGCCGAGCGCCTTCTGCGTCCCCTCCCCAGGGCCGAGCCGCCCAAACCCCCTCTCCATGGCTGAGCCCCCCGAACCCCTCCCCGTGGCTGAGCTCCCTGCACCCCCTCCCCACAGCCAAGTGCCTCCTGCGACCCTCCGCGGGGCTGAGCCCCCTGAACCCCCTCCCCATAGCCAAGCCCCCTGTGCCCCCTCCCCGGGGTTGAGCCCCCCGAACCCTGTCCCCATGGCTGAGCTCCCTGCACCCCCTCCCCACAGCCAAGTGCCTCCTGCACCCCCTTCCCGGGGCCGAGCCCCCCAAACCCTATCTCCATGGCTGAGCTTCCTGTGCCCCCTCCGCATGTCCAAGTCCCCTGTGCCCCTCCCCATGGCTAAGCCCCCTGCACTCTGTCCCCATGGCCGAGGTCCATGTGCCCTCTTCCCATGACTGAGCCCCCTGTACCCCCTTCCCAAGGCTGAACTCCCTGCGCCCTCTCTCCGTGGCTCAGTCCTCCACACCCCCTCCCCATGGCTGTGCCCCCCGTGCTCCTTCCCAGTAGTCCAACTCCCTGCACCCCCTTCCCGCGGTTCAGTCCCCTAAGTCCTCTCCCCATGGCTGAGCTCCCTGCGCCATCTCCACGAGGCTGAGCCCCCTGCACCCTCTCCCTGCGGCTGAGCCCCCTCTCCATGGTTGGGTCCCCTGTGGCTGAGCCCTCCGAGCCCCCTCTCCCCATGCTTCCTCCCCATGGTCCGGCACCCTGCACCCCCTCACCATAGCCAAGCCGCCTGCAACCCCCCACTATTGTGGAACACTCTTCAGTCTCTCCGTATAGTTGAGCTTCCTGCACCTTCTGCACCCCTTTCCACTGACGGGCCCCCAAGACCCCCTATCCATGCCTGAGATTGTGCTCCTTCTTGCACCTCAACACCATGTCAGCGTCCCCTGCACCATCATCCCATGGTTCAAATCGCTGTGTCCTCTCCAGAAGGGGTTGGTTGAGCCCCTGCCCAGCCCCAGCAGCAAGGAATGGCTGTGCCCCTTGCACCATATGCCAATGTGACCTTTGTCCTCGGATTCATCCAAGCTTCTTCAGTCTCCGTGGTGGGATATTTGCATTCCATGTGCTTTACTGCACCATGAGTCTTTTAAACAAAACTTTTAAAGAACAAGGCCTAGTCTCACAGTGTGCTAGCAGTAAGGGCTAAATTTTTGGCCAGCCTTGGTTTTCAGGATGTGCACAGAGCACCTCACACATTATACCCATAGATGGGAAAGCAGTTCTGGGATTTTTTAGAATGAATTCAATTAATTAATAATACCAGCTACATAGTGAACATTTATATAGTGGGCTAGATTCACTTCAGCATGATTTGTGTTTTGCCTGAATTACGTCAATGATTTCAATGAATTACACCAGTGCAAAAGTGGTAATTCAGGCCTATCACCTTCAATTAATCCCAAATGATCTGAAGCACTTTACAGACTGCTTGTACCAGCTATATCTGATGAAACTAGTCTGTGTTACTTTACTCACGATTCTACATCGGCTACCTCCTAGCTGAACACAACTGCTGTTTAATAGCAAATATCAGCATTACACAACATGTTAGAAACTGAACTATGCCAGATCCAGTATTAGGAATATACACCAGTAGTGGAACACTGCTGTTAGAGATGGTGATGATAATATGTAACCTTAACAAAGCTAATGAATGTGAAGACTTCAAAAATGAGTCAGATGAGTAGAAAGAGAAATAATGTAAGAAACCATTATAGAAAAGACTAGTGTAAAATGAAACTATCATTTAATTTAAACCATGTGTGGGATAAGAGCTAAGAGCTTGTCTACTCCTGAAAATTCATCCAGAATAAGGTGGGCATGTGAATTTAAAGTGGACTAGCTATTATTGATTAGCTCCATGTGTGGATGCTCTTGTTCCAGAATAAGTGAGCCTTATTCTGAATTATCTTAATCTAAAATGATTACCTAAACTGCACAAAGGCACTCTTAGTGCAGAATAAGAGTATACACACATGAAGCTTGTGAGCAATAGCTATTTTGACCTTCTTTCTATGTAGACACGCCCTAAGTGGTCAGACTCTTTTACCATTGTAAGTATCATGAGATTCTCATTTTATGGTCAGACAGAGATCATTCAGGGTATGATTGGAAGGAAATGAAGGGAGGACAGACGCTCATAGCTAGTACAGACGTGACTGTCAACAAATGCTATCTGTCTAGTCGCCATTGTGAACAGATAGGTGCAATGAGTGGTACAGTGAGACACTACCTACCAGGCACACCATGGCATGCAAATATCCATTATAGTGGGCCAATCCTGAGTTGTGCTGACCATCTTCAACTCCCATTGGCTACAGTATGTGTATATTCATAGATTTGTAGATTTTAAGATCAGAAGGGATCATTATAATCATATAATTTAACCTCCAGCATAATGCAGGCTATAACTTCTGGTTGGATTAGAGCACATCTTTTAGAAAGACATCCAGCACTCCCAAACTCTATTCATAGTAATTTGTTCCAGGGGTTGATTCTCTTTACTGTCCAATACTTGCATTTGTCTAACTTCTATCTTCCAACCATTGTTGCACGTGCACAGCTCTCCTCTGGATCAGGCTCCTTTTGTGTAATGACAAAGCTCCCATGTGTATATTCTTAGGAGCCTAATGGGCAGTAGATCAGCTAGTGTGTGTATAAATTTCAAGCTGCTGTCCACAGTATATTAAACAAGTACATTTTAGAGCAACTCTGCTCTTCAGATCTACACTTTGGAGTTAATCAAAGGTGCTGTTTATGATGGCAAAAAATGGCATTTTGATCACTTAGTCAGCTAATCCTGAGCAAAATGCAGAGCCCTGTCTACACCACAGTTTCTACTGCTGCTACCATTGATGAATTATCCACCCCATTTTTGTCACTGTAGATGCAGCACAGTAGATTTAGTTTGGATCACCTCTTTGGTATCACCACTGAAGATTAAGAGAATCAGATCAGGAGATGTGATATAGCAGGATAAAGCAGCCATGCAGAACATTTGCTCTTTATTATCCCTCTAACTTTTCTTTCCTTCAAAGAGACTTGTAACATTGTGACAGAATGTGAAAATTCTGATGCAATAAATAAATGTTGGCCCTTTTTGCAATCTTTCTGATTGTCTCAAATGTTTTGCTAGCAGGCATGAGTATACTTCAGGGGAAAGAGAACATTTTTTCCGACTGTAAAAAGAAATTCTGGAATACATATAAGGTGAGGCAAATAGTTGATTAATCTCCCTCTTAAGCAAAACAATTAATGTTATTGAATGCTATAGTTAAATCAAAATAGGATGCTAGTCTCCAACATTGTTTCTGTTTTAATTCTGCTTCCTCTCACTTCTTTTGTTTTGGGATTCTGTGTAGGGGGCTCCATGCAGAGCTGCACTAACACTGAATTATAGGTAACCAGATGCCACTACCATCTCCAGTTGGACAAACTGATTCCATCCTTAAATTGTATAGCATATGTATTTACAAATGTATCGGAATCTGTGTCAATTACAGTATCCACAATGTAATAAAGACAATTATACTCAAGGGCTGTAATACCATTTATCTTGAGAAATAACCACCAGTAAATAGTTGTACAGTTGGCACCACTTTCTTGAACACCTGTTAATAACATTAGTTATGAAGACATCTTTTTTAGTTATCAGTTTCACTCTGTACTTTTCACTGACCGTTTTCCCTTTTTTTAAGAACACTTTTAAGACTACTGATGTCCAATTTAGATCGGTGACACTAACAAGTGTTGGGTTAAAGTAGCACAAATCCTAAATCTGAGCAAATCAGGGACTTTCAAGATTTTTCGGGCTTTGGAAGAAAAATTTATCATGAGAAAAAAATTTACAAGATAAACATTGCAACAAAGTCAGCATTTCACTTCTTATCATGGAACAATTACACTATGAGGATAAAAGGGCATTTTTGTCACCATGGAGGGTGTTCTTATAACCAGTGCCCACTATATCTTTGTAAGAACATTTGGTTTAACAGTGTCCTACTGATCTTGCTTACTCTGAGTAAATTAATCAATTCAGTTCTAAGAAAGAGGTTTACAGTATATGAGCAAGTAGAAGGAGCGTTGCAAGTGTGAAATAAATGTAAATTTCAGTGGTATTTTTCATTCACAGCTGAAATAAACATTCACTCATTTAAACATTTGTTCAACCATCTGGTAAATGTGCTTATATGTGAGGGATCACATGATTTTGAAGTTCGCATTGTCAGATTTTTGTATATAAACCGAGGCAGAATAATCTCTTAGACCAGGGGTCGGCAAACTTTCAGAAGTGGTGTGCCGAGTCTTCATTTATTCACTCTGATTTAAGGTTTCGCGTGCCGGTACAGTAATACATTTAAACGTTTTGAGAAGGTCTCTTTCTATAAATCTATAATATATAAGTAAACTATTGTTGTCTGTAAAGTAAATAAGGTTTTTAAAATGTTTAAGAAGCTTAATTTAAAATTAAATTAAAATGCAGAGCCCCCCAGACCGGTGGCCAGGACCCGGGCAGAGCGAGTGCCATTGAAAATCAGCTTGCGTGCCGCCTATGGCACGTGTGCCATAGGTTGCCTTCCCCTGTCTTAGACATTCTTAGGGTAGCAGCTGATGGGGGTTATTTGCAGTTCTAATATTACCACCTCTTATTTGAACCACCTGATTTGAATCTGAACACCTTTTATTAACTTTGTTGAGGTATTTCCTAGTCCTTGTTAAATACTGTCAATAAAAAGGAATACTTGAAATAAATCATTGTAACTGAATTACATAATAGTAATTAATCCATCACTTTCATTTCAGACTGGGCTGATGTACTGGCCTTTTGTGCAGGTGAGTTTCAAGTTAACATCAGTGCTAACTCAATAACCCTTTCTTAGCCATAGAGTCATAAGAACATAAGAATGGCCATACCGGGTCAGACCAAAGGTCCATCAAGCCCAGTATCTGTCTACCAACAGTGGCCAATGCCAGGTGCCACAGGGGGAGTGAAGCTAGCAGGCAATGATCAAGTGATCTCTCTCCTGCCATCCATCTCCATCCTCTGACAAACAGAGACTAGGGACACTATTCCTTACCCATCCTGGCTAATAGCCATTTATGGACTTAACCTAGCCTATCCTTAGTCCTATCCTGTGTTGTGCCCACCCAATGCTGCCATTGAAGTCAATGGAATTTTTGGTTGTATAAGGAATGCAGGATCAGGTCCTAACAATGAACTCTCTTTCCAACACAGCTTTCAAACTTCGTTCTGGTCCCTGTTTACCTGAGAACAGCTTACACTGGGCTCTGTGGCTTTCTCTGGGCTATCTTCATTTGCTTTTCACAACAGAGCGGTGATGGCACAGCAAAGTCGGCTTTTCTGTGGTTCCGAAGAGAAAAGGTCAATGCAGATGGAGAACCATCAGAGAAATGAGGAAGTTGTTTAATGGAATATTTATTTTAAATGGTTAAAATGTGCTTATAAAGGGCAATGAATTGCACCGCCAGCTGATTGCTGTGTTTTAAAATGAATCTTCATCCGAAGGCTCAGTGGTCATTATATACAGTGCAATCGTTTGGTTTTGCACCTGTTTATTTTCACAGAAAAGAGGCTCATTGTATATTGCTGTTTAATTATTTTCATGCTGGCAGCTAGTCTCCTCTGGGGACTCTAGCCACTTGCTTGTCACAGTGCAGCAAGAGCATTTGCACAACATGGTAGCCAGCCGCGTTGGGGAGAAATATTAGCTGTAATTTAATTTTCAAGCAACTTCTAATTGCTAGAAAAAGGGGGAGAGAACATTAAATCATCAGTGTTTATACCTGCCAGTTATTATGGGAGCAAGATTGCTTTTGCATTCCCTGGAGTTTTCTCTGAATTGCAACCTATGGTACTGAATCTATATTTATTCTGAGAAAAAAATGTACTCTTTTTTTTTATAGGAACCGATTATAACATTTTAAAAACTCTTGCCTTAGCCTGCAGTGAGAATCTGTACAACGACAATAACTTAGCCTTGCAAAATTTACCAGCCTAAGCACAAAATGTATTTGCTCACCCTCTACAATGATCAGTGACACAGAAAAATTAACAACATTTTATGTACTTGTCTATTTAGCATAGTTTCCCAACTGGAGTAAGTGAATGGAATTTTGCAAGACTGATGTAGCTGTTGAATTGTTATTGCTGTGTGTGTATTTAATATCCTCAAGATAATGAGGCAATTAAAAGATGGCTTTATTTATTCTGGTTAGAGCTTTTAAAATCAACATTATATTTGGATATTTGTACTCCTTTTCAGTAATATTCATAGTGTATGGAGTATGGATGAATGTGTATGATAGAGACAATATGCAACACTCAAAAGCAAATTAGAAATAATGTGCTCAAATTAATGCTTTTTGTGATAATTCTATTACAGGTAGTGCTTTTATTTTTATTTCTGCATGTGCCTTAAATGTATAGTGATGAACTGTATTCATTTAGAAGAAAGGAACTTGGGAGGAGTGCCACTGCAGGGAAAATAAGGGAAATTGACAAGGATTTCAAGAAAGAGTATACACAATCTCGATGTGATCTGCAGTAAGATGTGGAAAGCATTCAATTGGTATCGTTTTTGAACTTTTACCAATAAATGTGACAGCTATCAGGATTGCAAATAATAAGAAATAACGTTCAGTTTGATATCAGATTACTAATCCCTCCTACGGAGTTGAAAGACAGTTATTTTCTGTTCCCTGTTTCTTTACCTTGTCAGCATGCACAAAATGAAAAGAATATAGTTCTTGGAGAAAAAATGATGACTGAGATTTAGTGTTGCTTTGCTGTGTGCTATAACAATATGCCGATATGCCTTGAAGTAGATACAGTTCGTTAGTGGATGAAATGATTCATATATACTTATAATTGTTAGTAAAATTTGTAATGAGAGGAACACCCCTCTTATTTTTAAAGCTTTGGATGTTTATACAAGCTGTGCATTAGTGCTATATACTTTTCTGATGCCAGTTATTCAGGAACTTGGCTTAAATAGGATTTTTGTCTGGGTAAGAACTTCAGGATTTATCTCCATGTTTTTTCTGTTTGCAGTATATAGAAAGGTAGTTCTTTGTTCCTTTGCTCTTTTGTGTAATCACACTGGAGCATGTAGTTCTCATGTTTCAGTAAGCTTAAGAATCTAAGTAATCCTTTTACTCCCTCCATTTCTCTTGAAAAGTTGCTAAGGGCTACATAAGTAAACTAATCTCTCTTCCTGTTCTAAAACCTCTTTGTAATCACAAGCTTTGGCAGTTAGTAGGAATGTTTCAGGGGTGGGAGATGCAAAAATGTGGCTATTTTGGGCCAGATCCTCAGGTGGTATAAATTGGCATAGCTCCTTTGAAGTTTTTGGAACTCTGTCAGTATACACCATCTGAAGAACTGGCTCCTTACTTTTTGGAAATACTATAATTTCTTACCACTTTGTAGATTAGGAGACTCTAATATGACTTTTCCTACATATGCGGGGCTAATGAGTTGGTGATATAGTACTTACCAACAAGAACATACAAAGTAGCAAACCATGGACAAGCAGCTGGGCAGGTTTGCCCTCATGTCTGTTTGGATGCATGTTTCATAGATGGTTCCAGAGAGTCCACCTAAAGGAGCTGTAATAGACTTAATGCCAACTGAACACTGCACAAAATTCACCAAAAAAGTATGGCTAGATATAAGAAGTCAAGGTGGAACTCAGCTGATGGCAGAGAGTTCCCTCTGTTTGCTATCAGGCATGTATTCACATGACACCTCCATTTCATGGGGTTGTTTCTAAGATCAAATGAGTAGAGAAGGCAAATTCTGACCAAGTGTGACAGCAACTTGGTTTTATTCAATGTAGCGGTGTAGCTTATACAGGGTCTGAATTTGGCCAAGTGAGAATTTGAAAGTCTGTTCCAATTACACTAATTTTAAAAAAAATTACTGCCCTAGATCATTTTGATATCTGAGTCACATTCTGCTAGGAGTTCAGGTTGGTATCTAGAAAAAGCCCAGAAGAAGGTCTGAGTTTTTCCTGCCCTGGAAAGCAGCAGCCACTGACATTCCCAGAATCTTAGGTTTCACAATATTGTACATGAGAAGCTGCTTGGCTCACATATGTACTATGCTAATGAGCACTATCTAAGTATGTATAGCATATTAATAATAATATTGATGCCACATTTGCGACCTAGAAAGCTTCTGCCGTCCCATTTTCTCCTGGTATAGCCAATGCTCACTTTATGGCAATGGGAAAAGGGGTACAAGGAATATACCTATATTAGGGTGCGAAACATCCATTTTAATTTTACTTGGAAAATGGTTGTATTTTTGCAGAGAATCAGTAAACAGTAAAAGTCATTATTTGGACGTGACTGTCTTTAATGGTGTGTGTATAAACCCATGTTTTTGTGAAAAGTTCCATGGGATCATCGTGGACCATAAGCGGTGAAGACCTTAGTTTTACGTCACACCCAGAACATAGCACCTCCTATTGCAAAGTCCTTATCACAAAGAGCAGGTTATGGAATTACTAGGATCAGAGTTATTAACCTCATTTTACAGGTGAGGAAATTGAGTCTCAGAGAAGATTAATGACTTACTGAGGGTCATTCAGCAATTCAGGGGCAGAGCCAAGAACAGAATCTAGAACTTCTGCCTTCAAAGCGTTATGCTATAGCCACTGGACTCTACTCCCTCTCAGATTAGAGGAAAATAAAAATCTGGGATTATTATTAATTACTTATTATCTAATAAAATAATATATTTCCAGAAGCAAGCATGGACATCCGGGAGGAAAGAAAGGCATAAAATCTGCGGCTCCAGGCATCAGCGCTCCAAGCGCGTGCCTGGAGCAGCAAGCCATGGGGGGCACCCTGCTGGTCCCTGCAAGGGCAGCAGTCAGGCAGCCATCAGCAGCTTGCCTGCGGGAGGTCCGCCGGTCCCACTGATTCGGCAGTAATTTGGCGGCGGCTGTGCTGAAGCTGTGGAACTGGGGACCTCCTGCAGGCAAGCTGCCGAAGCCGTGGGACCGGGGACCTCTCGCAGGCGCGCCGCCGAAGGCAGCCTGCCTGCCGTGCTTAGGATGGCAAAAAAGCTAGAGCCACCCCTGCATAAAATGACAGCTTCAATAGATGTGTAAAATCAACATGCAAAGATTAGTGATGGTATGTTAGAGACTGCTAAATTTAATCATTTATTTATGAAATTATTGAAGAGGAAGCTGTCCAATGGATTTGAGGCAGTCTGAAGTAAACAACATGTAGTGCAATGGACAACAATTTAAACTACTTGTGCAAATGCCTGTGAGTTTAGAATTGGTTGTAATCTCTCAGGGGAAAGATCTATGGTCATTGTAAGCCACTCAATTAAGATGCTTGCTCAATCCATACCAATGATTAAAAAAGCAAATGAGATGATGGAGTATATTAGGACAGGGACAGAAAAAGTGTGAACCCATTCAAAGTAGTAGATATTTTATATTATTTTGATATTTATAAAGGAATTGTCCTCAGTGGAAACATTTTCTGCTTCTCTGAATGGAAATGAATTTTGCAAATAAAACCAAATCTGCAAATTTTTTAACATGAGGCAGAGCAACTGTCACAAAAAAGAGGTGCTGGAATCTTCCTGTATTGGAGATGTTTGTTTTGATGCTTCATAATAATACATTAATCATTTTCTCTACTGGTTCTGTAAGTCATTTGCTGCCCTTTCATCACTCCATTGATGTCAGTGTAGTATTGAGGGTGCCTGGCAGATAGAGCAGCAAATGAAGTGTGTTTCACTCCCCAGACCTGTAATACAATATGTACAGATTAGCATCAGTCAAAAAGTTTGTGTTCGTTTCTAAGATATACGTGCACAGTTCATAAAGTAGGTGAGTGCTACTTGTGTTAAAATGTATGTGGAATTCAAGCAGGAAAAGAGAATGCAGTGAAATAGCATGGGATGCTTGGCATTTTATTAAACTGTTTATCCATCCTTCTTTTCATGCAAATTGCATTTCTTTCTTGAAATGTACATGATAGGGCTGCTGTTGAAGAAAACAAAAAGGCTAGATTATTATTATTTAGAGATACACATTATACATGTGGAATACATTGGTCTGTTCCACTTGCTTTTCACACCAGGAAGAAAGGCAGCTTAATCAGATAGCTGGGGATTCCCCCATTGCAGGTGTATCTCCAAGTGGCACAGAGCTATGGTCCTGAGGCTTTTCTAATCTACACTGCAGGCTGAACCCAGCTGACCCCAGGATTAGAGAAGAAGAAAGATAGTTTAAAGTCATCTTTGCTCATTCGCTCCTCAGCTGCACAGTGCGGGTTATGGCCCTGTAAATTTAGTTGCTTATTTTATTTTATTACAGATTAACAATTGATACTGTAAATTATTTTTGTATACAAGCATTACAGAGATGTATCAGATGACCATGATAATGGAATACAGTCAGGGCCGGCGCTACCATTTAGGCAGCCTAGGCAATCGCCTAGGGCGCTAGGATTATTCGGGTGGCGGCATTTTGCCGGGGGGGGAGAGGGGCAGCAGACGGCTCCGGTTGACCTGCCGCAGGCATGCCTGCGGAGGGTCCACTAGTCCGCGGCTCCGGTGGAGCTGCCGCAGTCATGCCTGCGGATGGTCGGCTGCTCGCATGGCTCCAGTGGACTGCCCGCAGGCATGCCTGCGGCAGCTCCACTGGAGCCACGGACCAACAGACCCTCCGCAGGAACGACTGCGGCAGCTCCACCGTAGCCGCGAGATCAGTGCGGGGGGCAGCGAAATGGCTGTGCGCCTAGGGTGTGAAAAAACCTAGCGCCGGTCCTGAATACAGTAGAGGTAAATCTGTGTATGTTACAGGTTAAAACAGAAGAGGAAACTCTTTGGGACTTTAGAGGTCTTTTTAGGGTGAAGAGAAAGTGGTGCAATCAGACTTAGGGAACTCCCTGCTGGAAATATATGAATTGATGGATTAGCAGCAGCTCTGGCAAAAATTCTTTCAGACTTTTCAGAGATTCAGCAATTCCAAGGCCAGAAGGGGCCACTGTGAGCATTTAGTCTGCCTTCCTGTATAACATAGCCATAGAATTTCACCAAAATAATTCCTAGAGTAGTGTTTCTCAACCTGTGGTCTGCAGACCATGTCTAAGGGCTCAGCAAAAGACTAAGACTGAAAACTGACTAAACAAAATTCAATTACATATACAGACAATAGATTTCCAAAACATCCGCACCTCCATTCAAAAATTTCTAGAGGTCTGCAAATGAAAAAAGTTTGAGAACCACTTCTAGAGCATATCTTTTAGAAAAACATTCAATCTTGATATAAAAATTGCCTGTGATGGAGAATCCACCACAACCCTTAGTAAATTGTTCCAATGGTTAATTACCCTCAGTGTTAAAAATGTATAACTTATTTGACTTATGGTGAGAAAGATCAAGAGTCTCAAATGAAGACAAAAACCAAGAGAGAAAACTCATTGCATTTCTCCATGCTGAAAATGGGTCAATAATGTACAGGAGACCAGTATGAGGAGGCTGTATCAAATACAGTGGGGTCTTTTTTTAGTGAACTCACATATAGTGAAAACACCTTTCTAGGGAAGCAGAATGGAAGATCAAAATGGCCTCCCATTGTAATGTGCAAATTCCAGTTCTGGTTCTAGTGAACCTCTACTCAGAGTGAAGTTGGTTCAGTGAGAAATAGTTTCAATATAAGAGGGCCCCACTGTAGTGAGTGTTTGTAAAATGAAGTGATTACAGTGTAATATCAGTATCTAAGGAAAAAGTCAGATTTACCTACAGTATAATGTGTGGAAATATCATGAAGCTAAAATGACAAATGTGAGAACTGGAACAGTGTTAGCGACATAATTACATTGGAACTTCCATATAATAATTATTTGCATTAATTTCTACAGTATTTTTCATCTGAGCTGCTCAAAGCCTTTTACAAATGTTCAGGGGGGAAATCCTCCTCTTAGCACCCACCCAGAGTAACTAGGCTGGGGACCGATGATCTTTGTGGGAGCAGAGAGGAGTAATCCTCTCCCAGAGAACCTGCCCTGAGGCCCACTTCCCAGTCTCAGGAACAGAGTAGTCTCCGCAGCTCTTGCAGCCCACTCTAGATGTGTGTGGAGGCGGGGGAAGGATTTGGTCAGTGACCCAACGATCCTGTACCCAAGAAGCTGAGCACAGAAACACAGCCAGTCTACGTTGAACAGGGCTTTGACACACACAGTTTCCAACCCACATGAACTTCCAAAACCTGTACACACAGCACAACTGCACGGTTCAACAGCATCTGAGACTCTTCTGCCTGTGGAGAGATGGCAGCTTTTGCTCTGAATTAGTTAACCTTCCCAATGCCCTTTTGTGACTAGTTCATGGCTGGGGAAACTGAGGCACAAATGATTTCCCCATGGTCATACAGTGAGCATATGGTAGAGGACACTCATTCCCTGACTCCTGTTCCTGAGCTTTTATCAGAAGACCAGCTTTCCCCCCACTGCACCTGTGTTAGTGATGCCACAGGCTTTTTAGGTGGAGCTTTCTTCCCCTTACTTTCATGTTTTCCACTAGTGCATGGCTTATGTAACATCTTTAGTCTTTCTCTCACCCTCGTTGAGTGGCTGAGATTGAGGAATCTACGTTTCTGGCGTTCCTCTACTGCTTGTGGTGTTCTCATCTCACCGTTACTTTAACAGCCCAATCCTACAGCCATAGCTCAGGCAAAACTGCTGTATAATTCAATGTGTGTGGTTTGTCTGTATTAGGATTGCACACTCAGGCCCTTGATATAGTCTCGGTAATGATGAGGTTTGATATCTCACTCTTTGAAATAAGCGTCACATTTATTTATCTAATAAAATATACTCAGCTGCTTCCATTTCACGCATCACATACTTTTATTTTCACATCCAAAGCACAACAAGATAATTAGTTGTACCTGAGCTGCCATAGTAGGCCAGTGACATTGATTGAAGTACTTTACGTTAATTACATGCTCAATTGATAATGGTCACAATACATAGTGATGAGAGACTAGTAGAGTGTAGTAATTACATTTTGTGTTATGTAGAAGTACTTGTACTGTTCCAGTGCAATATTTCTCTTGTTCTGTAAGTAGGATTCTGAAAATTCAATGGGACATAGGCTCCTCAGTCACTTGGAGATGAATTTTTAAATGTATTTAGGCACTTAAAGATGCAGATAGGCACTTAGTGGGATTTTCAAAAGCTCCTAGCCCCAATTCCCACTGAGAGCTCAGTCCTGCACAATTCCCAATGGGAGTTAGGGATCTCGGTGCTTTGAAATTCCCATTAGGTGCCTATCTGCATCTGTAGGTGCCTAAATAAATACTTTTTAAAATCTAGCCTTTAAACACTTGTGAATATCCTGAGAGACATGGAGCACCTGCAGCTGCCACTGGCTCAGAGGAGTACAGGGGCTATTTTGTGTGTCTCTCTTGGTGCAAGGATCCCAAATGGAGCAGGCAGGCAGTAGGGTTCTGTGCTGACTCAGAGAATGGACTGGCTGCATTTAGTGGATCATGTTGCACTGTCCTTGCAGATGATGTAGCTTGCATAGCCCCATATTCACTGTTAAGGGAGGGAATTACAGCTCTTTTAGACATGTGGGGCTGTACAGTTCCACATTGTCCACTACTCAGCCTAGTGAATAAATGGCACAGTTTGACCCATCAGACTGAAGCAGGAGATGGAAGATTACAGCTGCCATTTCAAGGTGAAGGAGAGAAGAGAATGCTAAGTGGAAGGGACAGGCATACCTATGGTATTGCATATGTAAAATCGTTCTTATACTGAATCGAGTTTTTTGTTGTTCTTGTAGTTTTATTTCTTGTGGATCAGCAACAAAATAACACATCTTTCTTCTATGCTTCTGGGCCTGTGAACGTTTTTGAGCTCTCATGTAAGATCAGCCCTTGTGCAGGGAAAAGGGATGTCCACATGCAATTACCTTTAATTTTTGGACTTTCTAATGCCAATGCAGGTTAACTCTGAACCTAAGTGAGATGGCAAAGTGATACTATGTTGGCATGTTTTTTATGACTTTTTATTTTAACAGATGTATCTGTGTATTAAAGTTCAATACACTATTGTACACTTCTGTTAGCATGCAACCTATCATATCCTAGACCCTGTATCTGTGTGTAATTCAGGAATCTGTTTTTCTGTGTATCTGTTACCACCCAACACCCATGTAAAAACTCTGCTGCAAGATAATGGCTCACCTACATGACAAGGTGCTGAAATTGGTCCAAAGATGGAAAAATGTGAATATTATACTGAGGACTTTATTACCAGTACTATTTGTAATGTATCCAACTTTTACAAGTCAAGTAAAAGTACAGATAATATGATGGTTTTTAGTGTACTGCTGTAAAATTTACAATCAAAGAGCAAAGTGTGAATGTAACATGAGTTTACTGAGAAAAATAAGAAGTCAGATATCTTTTGTTGTGGTCCAAAGTACTGCCAGGTGAAACTTGGTCATTAAGCCTCAACTGGGATACTCAAACTGTTTCTGTTCTATCTGCCTGGACCTGTATATGCTCTTGTGTATGGAATACCAGTTTGTACTTCTAGGGCTGCTGTATTTTGTATTCTGTAATCTGACCTTTCACATAGAATGGAATCTGAGTAAATAGATTTTTTTAAAATGCTGTTGTGGTCTCTGTTACTCATCTCTCTGCAACCTTTGCAATCAGACTTTGTATAGACACAGACACCAAACCCCTGCCTTCAAACAAATCACTCCACTTAAACAAAAACTCAGCATAACCCACCATATTTTGACGATTTCCACCTAAAACCGTAAATCAGCTCAGCTTCTCTTGAAACCCAGTTCAGACACAAAGGTTTATAAGGCTTGGTCAACCTTGTCTGTGTATTAGGGGCTCAATCCTGCAAGAATCTGAGTGCTGTATCCCTGATCCAGCAAAGCCTTTAAGCACTTGTTTAATATTAAGCATGTGATAATGGAGCTGAATGCATGCTTAAGGGCTCTGCTGGATTGGGATCAGAGAGTTCAGCCTCTTGAAGGACTGAGCTTTAGGTTATTGATACAAAATGAGACCTTACATGGCCTGGCCTCACACAGTTTAAGTTACAAGTCAGAAAGACTGTGGAACAAAGTCATATGTGAGGCAAATTTGCAGATTTTTTCCCCAGAAAAACAACTTTGGGAACACAAAATGGTGCAGTATTAAATGAAGAAAATGTCCACTAAATTTTGCCAATCATGTCATTTTTTGCTTGGCATTTTATTGATAATGTCTCTTGTCATTTTTCAACACAAACTGTACTTTAAATACAAGTAAGTGGAAATAATAAAGAATTACTAATTAAATGCTAAGTTGATTAATTCATTCTTGATTAAACAGATAGTCAGTGATACGTTAAACCCAGAGGTGTACCCATTTAATAGTTCACATTCCAAGCACTAATCAAAAATCAAGAAGTCAGAATAAGATGACATATAACCCAGAGAACATGAATGCACATATGTGCTGATCCGCATCTTAAATTCAAGGAACTTCATATCTCCCTTTAATATGCTCCTTAGAATGCTTTGCCATACTGCCTTTAAACTACAGAGTACTTTTCCAATCCTGGCAGAAATGTAAAGCAGCAGCGGGAAAGGAGTAACACTCCAGTTTTTTACCTGCAACAAGTCTGAATTATATATGAAGTTATTTTGGCCTAAAATACATTTACAGGAATGATTAATGATAGGAAAAGCCATGTAAGTACATAAATCAGGCAGTAACTATTCATGGTATGGGAAAGATTCATAATGAGGAAGTAATATCAATACTGATACATGATACACGTTAATCTACTAGCCCTGACCCTGATCTTGCATAAGGATCTGCTAGAGCAATGGTTTTCAAACTTTTGTATTGGTGACCCCTCTCACACAGCAAATATCTGAGTGTGTCCCCTCCCCTTATAAATTAAAAACACTTAAAAATATTTAACACTATTATGAATGCTGGAGATGAAGCGGGGTTCGGGAGTGGAGGGTGACAACTCGTGACTCCCCATGTAATAGGGTGACTAGATGTCCTGATTTTATAGGGACAGTCCCGATATTTGGGACTTTGTCTTATATAGGCTCCTATTACCCCTCACCCACTGTCCCAATTTTTCACACTTGCTGTCTGGTCACCCAACCAAGTAATAACCTTGAGACCCGCTAAGGGATCGCGACCTCCAGTTTGAGAACCGCTGTGATGGAGCAGACTCTTGCATCCCTGTGGACTCCCACTGATGTGCAAGGGGGAAGGATCTGTGCCTCTAAGAGTTCTTCTTTCATGACAGCACACAACGGAACATAGTTATAAACTGCAAAAAGATATTAAGCTATCTCTTGCCCCTCTATTTTTAATTAGGATTTATATACTCTGAAGAAACAAATAAAATTTACTTTTGCCTAATATACATTTTAAAAGAAAATGTGATACACACAATATCAGAAACAAAGAGAGAAAGAGCCTTGATTTTTATAGGGCAGGAACATGAATGGTCTCATATACATTGGCAAGATCAAACTGTGTTATAATGTCACTGACATATTATACCCCAATCTCCTTACATAGTAAATTTGTCTGGATAGACAGCTCATGACATTATGGGGACAGGAGATTATGTTTAATGTGGTCTTGTTCACAGATCCAGATTCCCAAGCTATTGAGTTCATCTATGGCCTACATGCATCTCTGTTGAGGAATCTGGTTACAGCACACTTTGACATGTCCCAGACTTCCTGGACACTCTGAAAACACAGGCAGGTCCATTCTACACTACAAAATTGAATCATTGAGGGAGAATTTACATGGTTGAAATTCAAGTGCAGATGGTACCAGTATGAGCAGGAATTATTTCATGTAAACTGTGCTGTATTGTGTTTTAGAACAATGCTGTAAACCTCTCTAGGGTGTTTGTTTTTATATCCTAGATCTGTAGCTTGGTTTGGCTAGCAAGTTGCTCAGGAAACAAATCCCTGTGGTAGAATTGTGCTAGTGTCAACAACTTGTTGCTAACATGGTTTCAACTATAGTATAGCCAGTATAGTATATATAAAAGGCTCAATAAGGCTAAAAATAATAAAAAAAAAATCTGCTGGCCTCTTCCCACAAGAAATTAAAATCAGACACTGAAGTGTAAAGTATACATGAATATAAGCAAAAGATAAAATACTTTTACATATAATCCACAATTTAATTTTACTTTACTAGGTCAAATTTCAAAAGGTAAATTTTAATGATGAATAAATATAAACCTTTGCAGAAGTTTTACCAATATTTTTATGATGTTGGAATGACTGAACAGTCAGTCTTACAAGGAACAGTGCCCCTACTTCCTGCTTCCCCTGTGGCCAAGAATTAGCCAGATCTGGCCCTTGGAGAATATCATTAGTGTAATCAGATTGCCAGGATAATAGAGCCCTGCCTCCCTCTCCCCATTATGCTAGTCATAAGACTATGCCAGGAGCTTCCCCAGGGAAAGGGGAATGAAAAAAGTGCTGCTGTGATCTGGCTATTCTCAGCAACAAAAGTTTCTTGTGGGCCATTACAGCTGAGTGTATATTATAGCAGCCCTCTGGCTCCTCTAGCTTTCACCAACATTCAAATCATCCCCCAGCCAGCCCAGAATCTGTTATCCCATAAATGGACCATGAAGTACTTTTCCCCCTTGCCTTGTGAGCTGTTTTGAGCCAAAGCTCAGAACTGGGGTCAATGCATTTGTGATAAACATCAAGGAAAATATTGTCAGCTGGTTTTAGATTTGGTTTCAAGAAGGATAAGTCTACAGCAGCTTTAGCATATTCCAAAATGAAAGGGCTTGATGAAAACAGAATATTTTTTCTCCAGATGTTAAATAGGCCAACCATGAAACAAATGTAGTCAACTTTTCTGCTAAATCTCACTAAATTAAACTGAGCAGTAAGCTGCCTATAGCATCCACTTGTGAGACTGGGAAATTAGAGACAGACCGTTCCCTCCTTTGAAAAAATACCCCAAGGAAATAAAACACTTCTACATTGTTGTGAAGTCTCACAGTGGTTTCTCTTCTGTATCATTCCTTCACTGAGTTGGGATTGAGACCTGTGGAAAGAACAAGGCCTCTAGTACCCACATAAACAGGGGATCTGTGGGAGCCTGAAGCAAAAAAAATCTGTAGATCCCTGACAGCTATGTGAAGCCAAAGATTATTCATGCACACCTTCTTCTACTCTGATTTACACGGCATGCTGCCATTCTCTGAGTAAAGAGCAAACAGTATATATAGTGTCTTGGCTGCTGCAGGAGATCATTGGTATGTACTGGAGGGAAAGGGAGCAATAGATTGGCACACACAAAAACTGTCCAATTTCAAATGACTAGCCACAACACCTGAAGACATTACTTGATGAATAAATCATTGTAGGAACTGAAGCAGTCAGGTGGTATGATTTAATGAGAGAAATATAAATCAGACCTGAACATCTGTATTTTTCTACATCTCAAACTTCTGAATAACTGGAATGAACTGAGATTTTCATAGTTTCTTTCCCTATGATGCATTCAGTAAAAGAGAACAAATCTTGTGGGCATAAGAGTAAATATCTTTTTGAGGTGCATTCAAGGGCATCATTAGCTGCAGGGAAATTACTTCAACTGCAAATGATGCCACATCACAATAGCAAAAATGCTAGAACATAAGCAACTTAATTTCTTCTGATAAGACCTCAGTCCTGCAAATGCTTGCACGTTAACTCATCAGGACTACTCCAATACTCACATGTGTAACTGTTTGCAGGTTCAGCCCTAATATTATAATGTAGATTTATCAAAGGTAAGCAGGTGAAAACACACTATCAGAATATGATTAATTGACTGATATGCTCTGTCACCTACAGTTAATTTCTCCAAATATCATGATTTCTTACTATTGCTATTCCTTTTTTCTTTCAGGTTAGCAAACTCAGATCTTAAAATATTTGATTATTTTCCTAGTTTCTTCCTCTATCTCATAAAGAAAGCATTTGGGTTGCAATTATGAAAAGCACCCAAGGGATGGATTAAATCTAAATGGGGCCCAGATGCATCCATATATTGGCCCTCCTCCCCACTCAGCCTCTATCTCCTAGTCCAAACCTGGCCCCTATCTCAGATAGGCTTTTGTCTTCCTCCCACTCCTATGTTCTTAATTCCTTCAAGTGAGTCAATACAGCCACCCTCAGGCAGTCACATAGTCACCCAGTTAGCTGTGCATTGTGCTGCCACCTGCTACGCTGCTTCTGACTCACAGCTCTGTCTGGGCTCCTTCTCACTAAGGGCCGAAATCTGCCAGAATTTAGCATTTCTTAGTCACTGAGATGAATTCAAGAATGTCTGGGACCCAAAATAGTCCCAGCAAATCTCCACAGAATGCAGATGAGAAGGAAGGAGCCAGGTGTCCTGCAAGCCTTCTAAAACGTTGTCCAAGTAATTCTAATTTGCTAGCTGGCTTCATTCAGTGAAAAGCAGAAATGCAACTAGGCAGAGATTCTCTCAATGGTACAATTTTGAATTTTGCTTTTTCTGTGCAGCCCCTACCTCTCCAAAATTAAAAATAACTCCCTCAATGCTGACTTCAAAAAACCCAACATCATCTTTTGAAATCCTGTCCACAGACGTTCTACACCCTTATTATGTCTGTAATTGAAAATAAACATTCAGAATTACTGGAAATCCATCAGTTGTCATGAACCAGTCACTTGATCTCTCTTAGCTTTTTTATGTATGACTTCATAAGGAGACACTAACACTGTGATCCAGTGGTTAAAACACTGAGTGGGAAGGCAGAAGACGTCAGTGCTGGTCCTTACTCTGTCACTAACTTGCTGAGTGGCAATGGGCAAGTTAATTAACTATGCTTTATCTGGGCTTCTCATCTGCACAATGAGGGTAATACCACTAACAGTAAAGTGCTATGGGAGCTTTGGATGAAAGGCACCACCACAATAAAATAAAACTAATAATTGCCACAGTTGGAAATTAGCTTCCTGCATAATCATTTCCTTCTCTTCTAATCCCAGGAGACTGCATAATCAGTGAACGTACATGTTTATGAGAAATGCAAAACCACATCATTTGTTTGGGTGCCATCCTCTGGCTTTTGCTGAAAGTGAAGCTAGAAAGCATGGAGCTCTGCAGAACTCTTGCAGAGGCTGTTGAAGTGCATATGGTGGCTGGGGCGGGGAGGGTTCACTGTGAAAGTAAAGCTTAGCTCTCCATGGTATTATTATTTATGAGGTGTAACATGCACCTGATGTGCTCAGCACTGCACAAGACACAAAAAGAAAGACAATCCCTGCCCTGACGAATATACCTCTAGTCAAGGGTTCATAAACCTGGATTCCAGGGTCATGCAAATGTTCATGAGGTCAGACTCTTCATGTCTCCTAACAGAGCATTTACCTGGCTACTCCTCTAGAAGAAATGAAGAGGGAGAGTCACCAATCCAGCTGCCCTCAAAAAGATCAGGAGCTGAAGCGGACACGAACAGAAGATGATAGAGGGCGGGGGTTAGGCTAGTTATGTATATGAAGGGGAGAGGGAAGCTAGCCAGTGCCTGGTGAGGAGAGCAGCTTGGGGGAGCGGGCAGGAGATAGGACCATAGAGATGGGCTTTGAAGGGAGGTTTCTTGTGAAGTGGGAAGCATCCTCCTCCATAACCGCTTGGGGGATGGGATATTCAGGCAAGGGTCTTCTTCCTTTGCGTCTCTGCCTGGAAAATACTATCCCCAGCCCGTGTCCTTCCCAGCCCGTGGCAGAATCCCTAGCCAGTGATCGCCTTTCCCCCCCGTGGCATGCTTTTCCCCATTGTTTTCCTGCCTCCCCCTTCCCTTCTCCCTTGCTCTCACCCAGCGCTTCTGTAGACAGCATCCTCGCACTGAGCATGTGCGCTGCATCCCTTCCCCTCCTCCTCCTCGGGTACCAGCCCGGCGACGAGGTTCAGTGAGCTCAGCAGCGCCTTCCAGTCCAGCCTAGCAAAGGGCTGAGCCGGAGCCCTGCCGCCCCGGCTCGAGTGGAGTAAGCCGGGGAGCCCCATGCACACAGACTGCCCGGGCAGTAGCCATGCATTCAGGCGTGGAGTTAAAGAGAGCCATTTCTGCCAGCATGGAGGCAGAAAAACCAATGAGAAGCTACGGGGCAGTGGAGGAGACTGAGTGGAAAGCTGAGGGGCTGGGGAGAAGTAAGTGCTTTGGATTGCTAGTGCAAAGGATGAAAACGCTGAGCTGCTGCTTATTTCCGGATCCCCGCATCAGCACTTTAAACCAGAGGAAGGAGGGGGTAGGGGGTGAATAGAGCTTTAAAGGGCCATTCTGTTTGATAGATATTGTGTTCAATCCGCACTGGAATGACCTGATCCCCTTAGCTTAGATTTGGCAATGCATACATACATGCAAATGAGCAACGGGGTCTTGGTAACAAAAGGAAACAGCCTTTGCTTTGGGGCTGGGCAAGGTTTGTGCGATCATTTTGCCCATTGAGGCTGGTGGGAGCCTCTGCCTTCTGAACTGGGTTGAGTTCAAGGCAAAGGACTTTCCCTCACTGACCCTAAGAATGGACAGGGGCTGGATTCATTCTAAGGCAGCTCAAATCACTTTGTTATTTCGTTGGAAAATGGATCACTTACTTAGCTCAATGAAGTGCAGAGATGTTACTGTTTTGGAGGCTGTGGGATGGGGAAGGATAATTGGGACATTAGTTTTCCTTTGATGTCTATACAATGTGATTTAATATATGGCATTTAACAAAGATTGGCAGCATTTTATAGGCTTCATGTTTGAGATGCACAAGTGACATCCATATTATTCATTCCCATGTTCAGTTGGAGGGTATTGAAATACTGTGCTTCATTCAATTGTATAATAATGGATGTACTGTATTTATTGGCTCAATAAAAGATCTCTAGTGCAAGAGTGCTCTTCAGTGAAATCAACATATTTCAGAATGCAGGAGCTGACACATCCATTCCAAAGTGCTGATGACAAGAATAGGTATAGAGATAAATGCTATCAATTCAAGCTGTCAGGAGGACTCCTCACTGTCCCAATACTAGTAACTGTTACTCTTTTGGTGGCAGAGCCACCTCCCAGCACAACTTGATAAACCTGTAAATTCCCTCCCATTTCCTAAATAACCATTTGTGGCTAACATCCTTGAAAAGGAAGTCAGCGAAAAGCTGTGCATTCGTTGCAGGACAAAATTATGATAAGTTTTAGCAAGGATTCAGATTACACTCTATGGAGAATGCTTTGTGGAGAATGAAATGTTTGCAATAACTTATTTGTTAAGACAGGTTGTGGGCCATAATGTTTGCTGGTCTCTGAGATCTGTCATCCACCTTTTGATATTGTGCATCATAACGTCTTACTAGAATATCTTTAATATCTTTGGTTTGCAGCAACTTGGTATCATATTTTATCCACTGTTTCCTGCTTTGCTCAAGTTTCTAAGATATTGCCGTGTTCCTTAGGACTGTGTGTAGGGTTCATATTTTACCTCTGGCTTCAGTTTTCCATGAATATGTTATTACATAGATCATATGCTGATGACAGTGAAATCTAACTCTCCCACACTCCTGATGTTTCAATTGCAGCATTGGTTTTGTTGCAGTGCCTGGCATAGGTTCAGGACTGAATGGCTCAACGATTTTCCAAACTGAACTGGACAAGACTGAAATCGTGTTGGTTGACTCATATACATGTAACAGTTTCTACTGCTTCTGTGCACGGACTAGACTTGTGCTTGTCTCCTTGTTTCTAAAAATAATACTCTTGGTATTGTTTTAGAGACAGATCTTGAATGGTAGTGACCATGTAGCATCTGTAATAATGATAATAATTTGTACTTATAGAATAACTTTCATCCAAAGTCCACCAAGATCTATATTACTACTGTTCCAGTATCTCTACACAGTAAACTCAGGCTTAGAGAGGTGATTAGCATGATTTTCAGAACTGCTGATTACTTATGACTCCCACTGAATAGCAACTTAAAGTCAGAGAACAATTCATTGGCAGAGTAAATGGCAGGGAGGAATAGAACACTGGTATCTTGACTCACATGCCCAGACTCTAGCCAGTAGAGCACTACTGCTTCACACTAGCTCCTGTTTATTGATGACTTTTTTTTAAGTCGCTTAAAAAACATTACAGATTATATCCCAGAGTAGTACTGAGGTGTTAGTCTGTTCTCCAGTCACCTTGAGTACTATTATGAGGCTTTACTATTTGAATAATTGATCAGTTGGTTCATAGGCTTCAACTTGCTTAAAATATTATAGAGAGGCTATTTACAGTAGCTGTTCTAAATGATCTTTGCACATCTTTCCTGCTCTGATGCCTGCACTGACTTCTAATCAGGCTTTTACACTGATTTTAAAATCTTATTTTTGACTTTGTAAAGTGATTCCAAGCACTTTGGTGCAGAAAAAGGTGGCAGAAGTACTCTCCAGAACATGTGGGAAGCAAAATGTAGAGTGTCATATCAGAGTCACTCCTCCCAGTGCACCAAATTGGCTTTTCATGTTGATACAGCACTTTGAACATGTGAAGTGTTTATTATTATTATTAACAAAATCTGATGCACAGAATAACCATACGTAGTTGCCTTCCCTGTTCTCTTGTTTGTCTCATTTGTTTTCTGTGTTTTGTCATAACTTAGATTGTGAGCTCTTCAGGGCTAAGATGATCATTTTTTTGCCTACCTTTACCGTGCCTATCACAATATGGCCTTGTTCCCCAGTTAGTGCCTCTAGACACAACTGTAGTACAAATAAATAATAATAACCAGGTCATGTACATTTGTTTTAAAGTCACTTGATTGTCTAGGTAATGTGGTGGAGAGTGATGGAAGCCAATGTAATGGAAATAATATAATGGAAGCCAGATAGTTTCCATTTAACTGTTAAACAAGAAGGAACTCTTTGCTAATATATATCTAGATTTGCAAAACTAGAAATAGCGTACTTATTGGTTGTATCAGAGATTTGTTATTTTTAGAGCAATTAAGTGTAACACTGTATGAAATCCTATTCGACAACAGTCACTTTTAGCCAGTGTGACAATCTGAATGAATTTCACATATAAATCTGAAACAGCTTTGTTGTAAGACATGGGTTTTTAAAAGTTTGTGAGGCACTGAACTTGTTTACTCACATGTGTGAGAGAAAATTTCTGAAGAGAGGAGAACAACATAAGAACGACTGCTTTCCATACATGGAGCAGTTCTTGTGCTCAACAATAAAATGCATTCAGACTTGTGAATGGACAGCAGTTCCAGCATATAATAATAGTGTGGTGACAACCTTCTCTATAAGTGATATTTATAATATACTTTTGGAAAGGCTTCACTGAACCAGAGATACATAAATGTATTTCTTGGCCATCATTAGCATACACACAACTTTATTTGGAAGCAACTGTATTGGCTTCAGTAGGGTTATAGAATTTCCTGGGTAAATACCAAAATGCCAGTCCAATGAAATAATCACACAGAAATGAATGAGGAGAACAGTATCCTATTAAGCCTCACTGTTCACAGGTATATTTCTGCATGTTATTGTTTTGAAGTTTAGAACCAAGGTCAGGATACAAGGTCATGCCCCAATTTTGGTCAGCACAAACAGAAGTACATGTCAGGAGACTGCAAACGAAGAGATTTGATCTAATTTAATATGAGAATAAACAACAAATATTCTGTTTTTCACTTGCTAAGCTTTAGGATTTTGTGGGTTATCCCTATTTTGTGGTAACAATGTCAGATGTAAGCTGCAGTGGTTAATTCAATAGTTCTTTTTTGCTTAAGTTTGAGTAAGAATGGTAGGCTAGACAAAGGAGTCAGATTCTCACTCAACTTCCCCTGTCACATGGGGATTACCCAGTAGTTTAAGGCCAGCATAGCCAGCTCTGAGCCACCTGCTCTTCCTCTATCCTCCCAGCACATGGGGTATGTCATTGGTGTGCCATTGGCAAGAAGCAGTCAGCCTGGAATGAACACCAATCAGGGCGGCTCTAGGTATTTTGCTGCTCCAAGCACGGCAGGCAGGCTGCCCTCGGTGGCTTGCCTGGGGGAGGTCCCTGGTCCCGCGAATTTGGTGGCACGCCTGTAAGAGGTCCACCAAAGCCATGGGACCAGCAGACCCTCCGCAGGCATGCCGCCGAAGGCAACCTGCCTTCCGCCCTCGCAGCGACCAGCAGAGCGCCCCCTGCGGCTTTCTGCCCCTAGCACGCTCTTGGCATGCTGGTGCCTGGAGCCACCCCTGATACCAATAATCCTGGGCCATCAGAACAACACCTGTGGGGCTATTCCAGCTGGCATAGAACAGTCCTGTGGTTGCTCTAGTTTGTGCCAGGGGTTGAATGCCACCTCTGCCTCCAGCCCTGCAAGGGCACTAGGTAGAGCTTTGGCCCACTTGAGGATTTGTTTCCGAGTGTTTTGTTGATAAGTCTCTGAAAAGCTTATTACCTGGTTTACCAAAAGGCTATGATGACAGCTATTTTAACTGCTCTGTCACTGAGTAGTGTGGCTGATCTATGCACTGAAAAAATGCACTATGTAATACGGGCACTCATTTGATAAGAGACTGTTGAAGAAACATATAACACCTTTGCTGTTGCCAGAACATGCATAATACTGGGGAACTAGATTCCTCAGGTAATGGGAAATCTTTTACGTTTACACAACTGGTTCAAAACCAGGTCATGTTAGTGGTGCTCTTTTGTGCAGAGGTAGTCCCCCTCCCTGAGTATGGGCAGCCTGAAGAGGCTGAAAAAATAGCTGAAGTTAGCATACCACAGGGGCATGATTAGGCGTGTCCCATTCCTCTAGCCATGCATTCTTTTTCCTGCTCTGGCATTGGCAGGAAGGGGGAGAGGCATAAGAGCTCCTACTCAAGTGCCATACCACTAGAGGTCACTCTTGACCTGGGGCAATCCTCCCTTGGCTGGCTAAGTCAATTTTAAGACCAGATTTTGCTAGCAGTGCAGTGTAGCCTCATCACAGAACAGAATTTGTCTCAGGATGTTTAACGTGACTTAATAATGTTTTATAATCCTTTGGACAGCATCTGATGTAATATTTTTTAAAAAATCAAACAGCAGTAGGGATATACACTTGAACTGCCAAGACAAATATCTACAGTGCCCAGCTCCAAGAGTTTGTCACTCTTGTCATCCTGTTTTTAAGGTAGTTTAAGGCTTTTCATGTTGGATTCACATTTATCATTGTTGATGTTAATCAAATACTTGTGTACATTAGACAGAAAACAGGTAAACGATCATTCATTCCTGAATTTGTGTGTCAGCTTCCTGAGATTCTTATTTTCATAGCCCTTTAGAGACAGACGGTCAGACACACATGTACAAACAGACAGACAGGTAGGCCCAGTCCTACATCATACTGAGTGCCTTCTGTGATTTCTGACTTCACTGGGAATTGAGGGTGGTCATCACCTTGCTGGATGGGCTCTATGACTATAGAAAAGAAGCAGATGGATTTGTCTAAATACCATTAGACTGTCCATGGCGGAATAGATTCAACTAAAGCTTCCGCAGAGCTAAAATAAAACATGCTTTAATTCAAACCAACATCCAAATGAGTGAGACTCTACTGTCCCACACACCATAAGTTATTATTATTAATTAGTATTATTAATAATAAACTTCACTGTATAGTTATCCAGGTCCAAAGGTTTCAAAACAATTTAGTACAAATAACAAAAAACAAAATTAATCATAAATTGATGAATCATGAGCCAAAGGAATAAAGAACAGATGAAACAACATGGGGGAGACTTTCAAAGGCATTAATGGGAGTTAAAAAGTCCAACTTTCATTGATTTTCAATGGCAGAGGTCCCCTAAACTGCTCTTTGTGTTACTGGAGATCTCCCCAGTACATGTGTAGTGTGCCCCCACATTTCTAAATATAGAACTATTGTAAGGTGACTGTGGTTTATAGATGCAAGCAATGTCATTCAAGGTAGTGAATGCCTGCTGTTTAGAAGCTCAGAATTAGATTTGTGGTAAAGAAAGGAGGAGAAACATTTTAATACACTTCTGTTTGTGTGTATATTGTATTGAAGAGTGTCATGTATGTCTAAGTGAAGAATCTGCATGATACTAAGGGCTTCACTCAATGCCTATGTAAGTCAATGGGTGTCTATGCATTGATTTCTGTGGCTTTTGGATTGGGTCCATAGACATCTAGGCCTTGTCAACAGGAGAAAGTTGCACTGGTTTCAAAGTTCAAGTTTTAAAACCTATTTAGTTAAACTAGGGCAAATCTGTGTATGCATACTCTTATTTCAGAGTGGCTTAATTCAGTTTAAATTGATTTTTAATTTATTTAAGCTAAAATGAAATAAACTTGGTTTAAACTGAAATAAGACGTACCACATAGAGGTTTGCACTAGTTTGACTAAATAGATTTAAAATCACACCTTTAATAGAACGGATGCAACTTTCTCATGTATGCAAGGCCTTAGATGTGTGTTTGCCATTGATAATTTACTTCAGGCTAGTGCATCAGATGGTTCAAGTTCTGGGGAACCATAGAAGAGTTTCGCTACTAAATGCAGAGACAAAGGGCCTAGTTCCCCACAACCTTGTGCCATGTGCCATAGAAGTGTAGGGCTGGAAGGAACCTTGAGAGGTCATCTAATTATACATCCTCCTGCACTGAGAAGGGACCATTATCATCGATACCTATGCAAAGTAAGTATAAAAAATCCTAACATATCACAATGGTAGCATTTTACATTCACTTTGCACAGGAGTAAATGATTACACAAGGAACAAGGCAGTGAAGAATCAGGACCCCAAAAGATGGAGAAAAAGATAAAGTGTAAGAAGAATAGAAAATCAAAGCTTTACATAAGAAAAGAGATTGGTGGTAAAATAAAATTTAATGCCACAAGCGTGAAAGAAGTTAAAAACTTGTTTGAAGTTCCAGATGTTGAATAGACTCAGCCTCTTAACCAAATAGATTTAATTTTGCAAAAGATTCTTGCTTCACTAAAGAGGCAGTGTGGTCAAAAGAGTACAACATGGGTTCTACTCCTCACTGTTACTGATCTGCTGCATTACACTGGGCAAGTCATTTAATTTTCTTGTGATTCATTTTCCATTTCTATAAAATGGAGATAAAGATGCATTGTAAAGCACCTGGAGATCTCTGGATGAAAAGTTCAGCATTAAGAGCTAAGTATTAGAAACTGTATCTATTCCAAGCAATATCATAGACAAAACTGCTTTTGGTTTATTCAGCACCAGCCCACTGGGAAAAGTGGGAAAGGATCTAACCCCAGGGTATGGCAATTAAATATCTCTTTGCAGAAGCAGTGAATCTGCTGGTTTTATGAACATCTGAAGACAGGCTTTAAATAGACTGAGACAGTAATTAAGATTCTTAACATGTTTCTATTTTTAAAAGACCTGTACATTAATTTTTAAAGAAACACAAAGAAACCAAGAAAGCAAATTTGCAGTGATAAAACAGCAATAAGTAATCCCGCGGCTTTAGACAATATCGGCTCAAGTAAAACCTTGTAGAATATTTTGGCACCTATTTTCTAACAGGCAGTAAGATAGATATTGAAGGATGAGTCCAAGCCAAGATTATTATTGTCTCTTATTATTGTAATTATTAGTATTAACATATTTATATTGTATTTCTTAACTGAGGAAAGTCAGCTTTTGTCTCATTAGTGCAGCAAAGACAATACTTCCCACTGAAGAATTTTATCCTTTCTAAAGGATGGAGTCTAATCCAGTTGAAGTCAATAGCAAAACTCTCATTGACATGAGTAGGAGCAGGAGTGAGCCTTAAAATTCTGTTGTGTGAACGTTTCTATAAATGACTGATGGCATTGACCAGTATCAGAAACAAGTAACTGTGCTTGTATTTCTGGCACAATTGTAGATGCTTTTATTTATTTGAATTCTCTTCTTGTATTTATTTCTACCTGTGTTAGGTCCTGAACTCCCTTTCTCGCAGAATATTACTTATGTATAGGAAATAACACTTAAAAATTCCCCCAAGGTTGAGCCTGTGTTGCATGTAGCTCTCAAAGGGGAGAGGTTTTCCTACTTCGCAGAGGGTGCAGGAGCATGACTCACAGACCCCAGAAAGCTTGAGGATTCACAGAATGACTAGTTTCCAAGCTAGCAGAAGCTAGAAATGACTAGTTTCCAAGCTACCTGGTGTCAACACAGATACCGCTATCTCCCCAGCGACGTAGCTCCTTCCGCTACAGCTATGGACTCCAAGGAGCTGCAGGGATGGTGTGAGAATGCAGAAGAAGAACACTGTTTCCAATGCCAGTACACACATTTTTGCTCAGAATCCTGCCATTAGTAGAAGGAAGCATGCTACTTTGAGCAGCTGCTTTCTTGCTTCGGTCCCTCTTAGTCCTTGGAACTTTACAAGAACCTTTACAAGAACCACAGAACCTTGATAGTGCAGATTGGCATGGAGGGGCTGTTTTGGCTTCTGGTGATGGAAGTGGAAACAGACCAGGAAGCTACTGGTTTCCTCCCACATTCTCTCTATCCCAATTCAGTATGGCTAGACTTCCTCCTATACACTAGTCCCTTTTCTAGCTGAGTCGCACGGTTGCAAATTACTGCCTCTGCATTCTATGCACAAGCTGAAACCTCTGATTTATTATTCTACCAACTCAATTTACACCACAAAAATGGTCTAATGAGAAAAACTGCAAAGAACCTCCCCAAACAAAACAAAATAACCTCCCCAAAAAGGGAGTGGTTTGAAGAAATATGGGAGGTGTCTGGGCAAAGCCAATATATTATGCAGAGTACAATGGAAAAACAATGAAAGTTAGTGCAATAAATAAATAGCAAATCATTGCTGCACTGATTAAATGTTTTCGCAAATAAATTTGTTGTTAAAATACTCATAGGTCAAAGAGTTAATGAATTCCAAAGTCTTTATATATGACAGTGAATACTTAAAAAGGTAAATTAAACGTAGATATAACTCAGTGTTAATATTTGGGTGAGTGTACACCAATAATTATTTGAAATGTTATTTGTGGGGCTCAGATATCATATTCGGGACAGTTTCTCATTAGCTTTCACATATCCTTTAAATATAATTTATTAAAAGTAATATGGCAGATCTGTAAAATAGGACACTTTGAACATAAATTCCTGCCAATAACCAGTGGCATTATGCACTTCTATTATGTAATTTTCTCTTTGTGTTTGGTCGTTGACTTCTATGCTTTATAGCGTGCTTCTCATAGGAGCCACTGTTTACTTACGCCTATATGGGTGTACAGAGGCAGTAATAAAAAAATAGCATTGTAAGATCAAGCCCACCTGCCCTGAGCACCTCTGAGCATTCCTCAGGGTGCTCAGTCACTGTGCAAATTGAAACTCAGCACCTAGCAATATTGAGCCCAAAGGTGCTAAAATCTGCATCAGGACAAGCTCCTTTTGGTAGAAAATCTACAGTGCAAAATACTTGATTATTTTCCTTTTGGGCTTTTAAATAAAGCCATTTCATTTCCCTGAGAAGCATTCTGCTGTATAACTAGATTAAAGCTATAGTATAAATTCACTCACAATTCAAAGATGAAAAATGCATGCTTGGAGGGTGAAGTATATGAAAAAACAGTGTGAGTGTCCCTGGATAATTCTGTTAGTTGCCCTACAGAATTAGCAATGAAACATTAATTAACCACATTTTGTCAGTTCATAAAGGGCAAAATGTTTGAGAAAATCATTTCAAGAAAATTCTTCATTAAATGAAAGAATAATTTCCAGTGAGACAAGTGGCTCATTGAGCAGTTCTAACGATTGTATGTGCTCCCAAAAATGCAAAACGTAATGTGTTGTATGAAGAGCAGGAGCAGGGTTGTAAGTATCTTTTTACTGGCCTGAAGAAACCACTTTATTGATTGGGGATTTATGAGATTTTGTACAAACCTGTTTGTTTTTTATACTGACAAACTGGAAAAATCTGTCATCTCCAAGTGATTTAATGGAAATGTGACAGCAGCCTCTGTTCACCTCTTAGCAAAAAAATTCAAAAAGGGCAGAAGAATCAACAAGGAATTCCACCTTTTATGTATTTTCAGAATACGAGGCCAAGCTCGTTCCTGGAGCAATGCCAGTGAAGCCAACTGAGCTACTTCAGGGGTGAACTGGTATTGTGGTGAACTGGTGCAGAAGTGTAACACCCATTCTCTTATTTTTACAAACACAGAACCCAGTCCTGTTCCACTGAAGTCAATGGGAGTTTCACCATCTACGTCAGTGAGAGCAAAACTGGGCTTTGTGCTTGCAGCTATGTAAGTCTGGATCACTCTGATTTTCTGCAAAAATACCCAGGGAAGGGAGTTTGAAAGATGTGTACAATCTGTGATGATTGCCTTGCAGAGATTTTCTGGGATTGTTTCATTAGCATGGTGGAGTTTGTGTCCTGTCCACCTCTCCCAGCCAGAGAGAGTGCTCCTGTTCTTGACTCCCAGGAATCCAGGTGATCAATGGGGATTCATCTTCTTGGAGGCCCTGTGCATCTACATTTGTTCTAGGGATCATTGTCTCAGTCATTTAGCTCCTGGGCAGTGTGGCACCATTGGGCAATGGACCTGGGGCATCATGAGCCAGTGGCTTTCCCTAAAACCAATGTGTTTCCCAGTTGCAGAGGGAGAAGAGAAAATTTAATGCTACCTGAAATTAATTCATTCCCTTGGCCACACTCTTGGTCCTCCCTGTGCTACCCCATGTCTGTCACCTCTGCCACTAAGGATACTTAACCTCTCAGAGGACTTTCCACCAGAGTCTGGGCTGAGGAGAGGTGAACAATGCTGCTAAAGTGAATCAGTGCAGAGGTTTCCCTCCATGCTGCTAATTTTAGAGCACATAAAGAATGCATAGGCATACACAACCATAGAGACGTGTCAGCCAGTGGAATTGAGGTAGATTTGTCCCTGTTGTGATGAAACCTACATATAATGAGGTTAAGACAACCCCTCCATCAACAATATCCATAATATTATCTCCCCCTACCGACAGAAGGTAAGTATCCTGAATCCATTCATTTCTGAGCTGACGTTTAGGGCTCTGTTACGAGGTCTCCATTTCTTCATCTCTAAGAATACAGGATAGGCAATCAGCTCAGTGGTTTCAGTTTTATATCAGTCCAGTGACAGCTGCAATGGAGAATGCATTAGCACGTTTAAAGGACATTGAAATCAGAATAAAATTAAGCAATTAACTTTGTGAAAATGAAGGTTCATAAAGTGCCTCCAGGTCCTCAGATGAAAGGTGCTGTTTAAATGCAAATAGTCATTATTATTTTGTGTAAATATAAACAAATAAGAACCTCTGCTATGCCACCAGAGCTCTGTTAATCAGTAACAGTTAACACACACATGGGAAAAGTATTAGAAGATCTTGGCTCCACTGTGGGCCAATCTACTCATTCTGGAGATAGGCTGGTCAGTGGGAACCATTTTCTTGATTGCTTGGGGCCCTGACTGTGGCAATACAAGGGAGGAAATTCTGAGATTTATGTCTATGCACCACTGAAGTCCCACTTTAGCCTTAAGAATGAAGGATATCCATGTAGCTACTACCGTTACAGTCCAGGGACTGCAGTAGTAGCTGTGGTCCCTGCATGCTCCTTATGTAAGAATATAGGCTATAGAATCCTCATAGTGTTGACCCATTTTACAGGCCATCCCCTGAACCTGTCCCTGTTTCCCCTCCATGGAACCTCAGAAAGCATCATCTATGGCATCCTGGGGGCACAGAGCCTTCTATGTGGCATCTCCACAGCCTGGCCCCACCCTTTGTAGTGGAACTGTGCAAGTCTCACTGTATTTTGAGCCTTGTATGCCCATGGGGTAAGGAAAACCAGCATTTGACCCTCTGAGCAGTTAGCAATCATATCTCCTACAGTGAATCTCCTCTTTTCCTGGCTTCTGAGAAGAATCTCCTCAATATTTAATTAGTTACCTGTCTGGGAAAGTGCTATATGCACCAATTTCTGTTATGTCTGAAACAATTCTCCATACCAGTATCACTTTGGGCTTTGTTAGACTGGACTCAGATATATAGAATTATTTATTCAACAGCTACTAAGATTGCTTAAAAATACTCACCCGCTGCTTGGAAGATGACTAGATGCTTAGAAACCCTCTTCTAGAGAACTATATTAGGCTACATCTACACTGTACTTTCATCTGTAAAACTTTTGTCAGTTAGGGGTGTGGAAAAAAAACCTCTCAAAGGTATGAATTTAAAGTGGATTAGTTAAACCACATTAAACTCCTGTGTGAACACTGTCATTCAGAATTAGAATGGTCTTAGTTTAGTTTAATTCACTTCCAAGCCTTGAGTGTCTCTTTGTAGACAAGCCTTAAATTATTGCAGAGTACTATGACACTGTAATGTGGTACAGAGCTCTATGAAAGAGAACCAAGTTATATTGTAAAATGATTGGATAATTTGAAAACCAAAGGAAACAATTACAGAGAATTTAAATTTGGGGAAATACCATTGCTCGTTTTACTACATAAATTCACCCAACTGTGTGAATTTCTACCAATTATTTTTCATTGTTTAAAAATACTTAGTGAATGATATTGGTGATACTGTGAGAAGTTTAATGTAAAACTGTATATTTTTAAAGGAACACAGTAAGTTTGGTTAGTTAGTCTTCAGATTTCAGTTTTCAGGCTTTTTTGGTGAGGCTAGGAGAAGAAAAAATAATAGAATTAGAAAATATCTTTTAAATAATTCAAATTTAAATTGGGTGTTTGGAGTTTTATTTGAAAACTGAATTTTGACATTCTTTTGCACTGTTGTGGTATTTGAAACCCAAACACTTGCTCTTCATGCAAGAGAAGCAGAAAATGACCCTGGCTGTAAACCAAATTTAAACCCACCAGGCTGTTTTCATTGTTCAAGGCAAATAAAAAGCAAAAAGGAAACCAACAACATAAACCAGGAACAGTCACTTGCATTTCTAAATATTCTTTCTTTTTTTTAATAATCTATTGTGTTATAAATACAGATTATAAATGTGTTATTTGAAATGTGATATTTAACCTGGCATTAATCCCAATTCCACATCACTTACTGCCTGGAACGTCCATTGACTTCAGTCAGAGTCTCATGTAAAAGGTGAAATTCGCCCCTGTGCACATGCCCAGAACAAGACTATACACCACTTAAGTTCTATTTAAGTCTTCAAATTGGGGATCAATATCACCCAGGGACTGGCTGAGGGATCAGGACAAGTGACCCTTTAATGATAGTCTTCTGAATCAGATTAAAATACCCTATTTTAAGTAAAGGTTCAATCCACCTCCACTGAAATCAATGGATATTGACTACAATGGAAGTTGGATCAGGCCCTCAAATACCATTTTTTTCTTGCTTTTCATGCACTATTTTGAGTCTTTTTTCACACAGAGTTATTATCAAATCAAATATGGTTAGCAGCTTTGACACAGAGGAAGCATACAGATGAGTATTTTTCCACATCCTTTGAAGGTCTAATTGCTGTTAATATGTAAGGCCACAGTATTTTAAATTCACTTTTAACAAGTGCTGGCAAAGGGAAAAAGTGCTATGCAACATCATCAGTAAATCTATAGGCAATACTATTTATTTGAATTTAAAACTTTTTTTGCAAATTATGCACACTGGTTTGTGAAAAACAAAACTAAGTTTAAACAGCCAACTATTAAATCTCACCAAATGTACCCAGATATCAAGGTACAGATTGCAGCCAGCCCCTGTAAGGGGTGGGGGTAGGTGCAAGGAATTCTATTCCTCTTATTTCCCAGCATAAAGCTAGTTGGAATCTCATTGGGGAACACAGTCTCTGATCTCAGCAGCTCCCTACCAGCTATCTGAAAGGGGAAGAAGAGAGGCAGGGTTAGAGTGGCACCATGGCCATGCATGGGGTGGAGAATGTGTTTTCAGGTTCCCTCTTTAGGAATGAAAAAAGGATCTCTTGGGGTATGTTTGGTCAAACGAGATAAACATGTATCAAATGCAGCATTGTGAATACAGGGGCTCAGTCCTGAAGTTTCTTGCTCAAGCAACACTCCCACTGACTTTAGGTCTGGGCAGAGCAAATCTAGTAAATATAAAGTAGGTTGATTCTGAGGCCTTTGCTTGGAGTAACTCAGGGATGTTTGGACTGATGGATCAGTGTAGCGACAGTGCCTGAACTTATGGTGTGAATCCCAGCCCAAAGCAAAGAGCTTGTATGAGAACTGCCTTATCTCACCTGTGCACCTTTAAGAATGTCCTTCCAGTTTATTTCTCTTTGTTACACTGATTTAATAAAAACTTCTTAGGTGATTTTTTTCTCTGTGATATAGAAGAAACTCATTTGTGTTTGCTTCTCATGCATAATACTTGACCTGGATATAAACTCTGCCTTGGTAGGATTTCTCATGGTAAAAGGCAATCAAGTGTAACAGCACACTTTTTTCATCTTTCCTGAATTCCAGGGCCAGATTCTGCTTGCAGTCACAGTAGGGTAAATCCAGTGTAACTGCATTAACTTAACAGAGTCTTGCCTAACGCAGTGTAACTGGAAGAAAAAGCTGCCACCATACATGAGTCATAGAAAGGTACAGGTGTTTGAGTCAAACAAATCATTGACTCCTTTCTGCATCATTCAAAAATGAAGTGTAAATCAAACATTGTTTCTTCAAAGCTAAATATTGCTTTAAACCGTGCTGTTCCACTTTACAACACAATTACAAGGAGAGGACCATGTACTGCCCTACACAGAACAAAACATGCAAGATGCAGAATACTCCAAGTTTATCTTTGCAGAGTGTCCTTCTCATTATACCACCATAGGTACTTGTTCTTTATGGTAGAAAGTGTAAATTTCAGAGATAAATGTCATTTTATGTCTACTATAATAAGGACTATCAGACCTCTCATTAGTTTCTAGATACTATTGTGATTAGTGTCCTAAAAATATATGAAAGACACATAAAGTGGGTGGATGTCAAAGGGAATTCTGTGTGCAAAACAAGGACAGTATTAACCCCCAATTAATGACCTAAGTCAGGAGCGGTGCCAGGGTTATTGGCGCCCTAGGCAGGGGTCCTTCCGCGCTCCCGGTCATTGGTGGCAATTCTGCGGTGGGGGCAGTCCTTCCGTGCTCCCGGTCTTCGGGGCACTTTGGTGGTGGGTCTCAGAGCGAGTGAAGGACCCACCGCAGAATTGCCGCCGCCGACTCAGAGCACGGAAGGACCCCCCGCCATCAAATTTCAGCCGCGGGTGGCAAAATGCCACGCCTCCCAAATCCTGACGCCCTAGGTGACCGCCTAGGTCACCTAAATGGAAGCGCTGGCCCTGACCTAAGTATATGTTAATAGGCAGTAGTATGTTAAAAATAATAGGCAGCAAGTTTAAAACAAAAGGAAGTATTTTTTCATATAACGCACAGTCAACCTGTGCAACTCCTTGCCAGAGGATGTTGTGAAGGCCAAGACCATAACAGGGTTCAAAAAAGAACTAGGTAAATTCACAGAGGATAGATCCATCAATGGCTATTAGCCTGGATGGGCAGGGATGGTGTCCCTAGCCTCTGTTTGCCAGAAGCTGGGAATGAGCGACACGGGATGGATCACTCGATGATTTCCTGTTCTGTTCATTCCCTCTGGGGCACCTGGCACTGGCCACTGTTGGAAGACAGGATACTGGGCCAGTAGGGCCATTCTTATGTTCCTGATTCACATATAGAGACTAGCAAACATGAGAGACCATCAGTTTTTGTCATAAATCCTCCTACAAGAATTAATACTACAACTGAATAAAAACTTCTAAACTAGATGTAAATAAAATACCATAGAACATTCACAACAGCAGAGGAAGAAGGTAAGTATACATACTGCACTAGTGTGTGCTTTATTCTTTAGAAACATACATTGGATGAGAAATACTTAATTCAGAAGAAAGGTCAGTAAAAATGGACGTTCATCACATCCCTGGAGGTAAAGACAACTTTGATGAGTTAATTAAACAATGTATAAGCTGTAATGAATCCTCTACAAATAAATGCTAGTTTGAAAATGTATCTATTCTGTGCTTACACGCAGAAACATTTATTAAAAGGTAAATCCATTGAATGTGAAAAGTCTACTTAAAAATATCACACTTTTGTTAGACCAACTATAAATCTACAATCACTAGTAACAGGTAAGGTTACTGGCCTGAAAGAGATTATAATGAACATTTTTGTCTGTTCATTTTGTTTACTTTGTGCATTTGAAAGCACTGTGATACACAGCCATAATTTTCTCCTGGTGCCTGTGAGTGGTTCTCACACAGCAACAAGAAAGAGATAAACACTTTAGGAAATAGGAAAATGCAATTGGTAAAGCTCAGAATGTTGCAGGGGAACTCAGGAACAGATTTAGTTTAACAATGTTTTTTTTAAATTGACAGAGTTCATGTTACTGGCATCCCAATAGTTTATTCACTGATAGGTATCTCTCCAGCTTCTCTCTTCACATTGAAGCATATTTAATTTATATAGGGAACTGCAAGAATTTCCACCCACACCAGCCTCAGAAGGCAAGAGTTCTAATCACTGACAATCAGAAAAATATATTATCTATTACCTTCCTTACCAACTTATTATGGAGTAACTCTCTAGTTGGAATAATTTTTAATTTGGCAACTCTTTATATGCAGACATGGCAACAGGGGAAATGAATGTTAAGGAAAATTCAGAGCCAGAGAAATTGCTTGCAAAATGATTGTGAGGGAAATAAATAGTTTGATTAAAGTCCACGTCACAGTTGCAGGGCTAGCTACACCTCTGTCCCTTCTCTGATTTCGCTAATAGCACCCCCTCAGATCTTAGCCTTGTACCTTTACCTATCACGGGCTAGAATTCCATAATTCTCCCACTCTTAGATCTAGCTCTGAACTACAGTACCCTGCATATTACTCATTGTTCTTACCCAGTAGGTCCAACCAGACATCCATGGTTCTTTCCTTCAGAGTCTGGGACCAGTGGTGTTTTTAGTGACCTAATAGCTTTCTTAAACCAAAATATTGTTTATTTTAACAGTAGGAACAAAGTACTTAGAGAAAAAGGATTTTAAATAACAGTCTACACATATCTCACCTAAACTCTTATCATCCCCTGACAGCAACCTAGGTAGTCTAACTTCTTCAGATACTGTAGCGAGTAGCTGCCTGGTTCCTTGAAACAAGTCCATCCCTCTTCAGTAATGTTCTTTTTTTTAAATCTGTCACAATTTTTCTAATCTCTATTTCCAGGCCTTTTCCTATCCTAGCATTGTGTTAAGAGTAAGAAACCACAGGTAGCCTGCTTACCTGCTAGCTTAACCCTCAGGCAGTCTAACAAGCACAGCTGGCCTCACTTGTGCTGTCTGATTGGCTAAACTGCCCAACTGGCTGAGGGGATCATCAGATCTGCTTTTAAGACCAGCAGCAGGGGAAGAGGTAGTTCAGAGCATTTGCTAGTGGTTGTGCTAGAGCCTGTGTCTGTTTATTTTCAGTCTTGTTCTAGCCCTCCTTCTGCCTTGGCCCACTCCAGGAATCCTGGTTTTAACCCTTCATTCTGGCATGTGGCTTCTGACACCAGCTCTGACCCTTGATGCTAATTTCTGACTTCTGCCTTTGGCCTCTTACTCTAGTTTTGAGGCCTTGCTCAGATTCTTGGCTACTGACACCTGCTGTAGTCACTTGGCATGACCACCCACAGCCCAGTCTCTGACACAGTGTCTCTTAATAAACCCTCAAGTGTTTGCAGAGATATGGCTTATCCTGTGCTATTCCTTTTCTTTCCAGCTTGATTTTTCTTACAGTCCTCTATTAAACTAAAACAATACATTCTATAGTAAATATCCCAATAACCAGGTCAATGCACAGTATTCATAAATTATTATGCATCATTTGATAACGACCTGTTCTGCTCATTCCCTCTGAGGCACCTGGCATTAGCCACTGTTGGAAGACAAGATACTGGGCTAAATGGACCTTTGGTCTGACCCAGTATGGCTTTTCTTATGCTTTTATTACAGAGCTGCTTCAAATCCATTATAGACAGTAACTTTGATATATTGGCATAGAATACCTAGCTGATAAGATCCAAGTGACAAGCACTAAAAAAACCTTTCACATTCTGAACAGAATGTTGTAAACAGCTGGACTCTTCAATTTCCATATAATAAAAATCTGTGCTGTATTGTAGAATAAGTGTTTATGTAAGTTCACGAAAGAAGACCCCCTAAATCAGGAGTGAAAATTCATCTTGAACTGTAAAGCATCTGTCAGATGAAAATATACTGAGCTGGGAAAAAGACAAAAAAAATAAGAAATTGCAAAAAATGTACAGGCACAGTCCATGTGATCAGGGCAATAATATAGCAGTTATAATAATTGTAAAGCCAATGACACTAGTAAAAGGACTTCTGGAGATGTACTTACAGCCACCACATACACCAAGGACATGGCACTATTTTAGAGGCATAAGGCCATTTTCTGCCTTTGATATATAATTCCCATTGACAGATGCAAGCTCTACCTGTGCATCACAGAGAAGATATTGGGACCCAGGCTTTTAAAATGGAGATTTACTGAGATCCAGACTGGGATGTCAGGTGAGAAAGCTGTTTGCCTTGCAACAGTTCCCTCAGGATAAATCTGACTTTAAAAAATTGTATTTCTTTAGAGAAGATGGTGTCCAGTGGCTCATTAACCTCATACTAAAAACTGTGTTACCACATAACTATATTAGAAAATATTTATCTGAGCAACATTTTGAAATGGGACATGTTTCTGTGGTAGGTGCAGTAGTGAGGAAGTCCTCTCTGAGAGGAGATTATGACATGGACTATATGCTTGTCCAAGGAAATAAGAAACCCTCTCATATCCCGGTGAGGGCTATTTAAATGATGGGTCTGGGAGACACTGACTGCATAAGAGTATCTATTGGCTGTCTGGGAAGTGCTAAAGGATCCTCCCCCAGCCTAAGGGGAGGAACCACAGGGCCACAGAACCCACTGAGTTCAGGGGACAACTAATAAAAGAACAGGGACAGGAGTGAGGTCAAAGGGTCAGAAGAAGGGAACCTGATGGGGACACCAAGCAGGGAACCCCGGACAGCGCCCACTGCTCCTCGAAGGCATCAAGGGAGCCAGTGGACGCCGCCCAGAGGAACTCCGCCCGGATGCGTGATCGGACCATGGATCGGAAACAAGCCCCACAGTCACCGGAGTCTCCATCGGCCAACCTCCCCTCCCTGGTCGCATGGATGGTCTTTTTTGCCAGGGCGAGGAGGAGGTGACCAGGAGGACCCGGGACTTCGTGGGGCCACGGATAGGGAGTGCGTACAGAAGGAGGTGAGGAGAAAAGTGCAACCAGAAACGTAAGAGGATGGCAATGAGGAGCCGGTGTAGGGGCTGCAACCTGGCGCACTCTAAGTAAACGTGCGCCAGGGTCTCCCTCACGCCACAGAAGGGGCAGGTGTCTGGGACAGGGTAAACCGCGCCAAGTACACGCCCGTGCTCATGGCCCCATGGAGGAGCCGCCAACTGATATCCCCAGTGGGCCTTGGGACTAGGGTGGAGTAGAGGCTGACCCACCGGGGCTCCTCACCCTCCAGAGGTGGCAGGAGGTCCTGCCACTTCGTATCGGGGCAGGACACGAGGGTGAGGAAGTGAAGGGTGTGGAGCACGAGCGTGTAGAGCTGTTTCCGTGGCGCGGTTTGGAAACCGACTGGCTGCAGGTCGTGCAGCCGGCTTGCGGAGAAGGGGCGGGGGGGGCTGGTCGGGCCTACGGGGCAGAGGCCCGATGAAAAGGTCCGGAGGGCTTGGGATGGGGGGTGGGCGCGGCGTGCCATGCCGCAGGACCCGGTCGAGGTAGGCCCGAGCAGCAGGCGGGACTGCATAAGAGTAAGCAGGGCATCTAACCTGCCAACTGCTTCCCTAGAGCAGGTAGATGGGGAGTAGTAGCAAATGAGAAGAACCATGGCTCCACTCCTTACTTGCCAGTTAGGGTCACTGAGCCAGCATGGGGTAGAAGGATTGAGATTGTAATTTACTACTGGTTTATAGAGCAAAAAGAACAGGGAGTACATTGGATGCATGCAGTGGACACTGCGTGCCTCCAATGAAGTGGGGTTTAGCCCACGAAAGCTTATGCTTAAATAAATTTGTTAGTCTCTAAGGTGCCACAAGTACTCCTGTTCTTTTTGCTGATATAGACTAACACGGCTACCACTCTGAATACTGGCCTATTAACCTCCCATCCCTAGGAGCAAGCAGGGAGCATCAGTGCCACAAAGCCTCCTAGGGCTGCTCCCGGTGCTGGTCCCTGAAGTCAGAGTTTAGTCCTCAGTCACAAACAATTACAAGGAAATAAAGTTCACAAACCCAACCTGCAGCTGTCTATCAAAACTGATGAAATCCACTGCAGGACAATTTAGACTACACAATACTATCAGCTGCTTCTTAGTCACAAGCAAATGAACTCAACTCTTGGGAACTCTGAAACCAAAAGCAGTTCTTCATATTCAAGCTATCTATCCCCAATCATTTAAATGTCAAAACAATGCTGAGGGAGATGGGGTGTATGCAAGATGTGGTGTAAGGTGAAGATTTGTTCAGACTATATACCTTATATTAAAAAAATTGTTTTTGGTCAGATACACTATGGAGAAACAAAATACAGGAAGCATTCTCACTTTGCTTTTAAATGCTAATGCTTTTAAAAGACACTGAAGGCAGCTTTTCCTGGAAATAATGATGAACAGGAGACTCAGTGACATGAAAAATAAGTTGCTGCATCTTTTCCAAAAGAAAGGAAGAAAAATGCTGATCCACTATGGTGGATATAGTAGGACAAATTAGGTTGCTTGGTTTCAGATTGGCATATAAGGTGGCCTGCATGAAGTTGCTTTCACACTCATCTAAAGGTCACCGTCTAAATCTGTGAAAAGTCCTGCTGTTAGAGCATCTGACAATTACTAACCCTAGCAACAATTAATAGTTTCCATTAAGAGAGTGGTTTGCATCAGGAAATAACAGTATCAGCCATGTAATGTCTCAGATGGAGTCTTGCGGTTGACTTCAAAGGCACAAGATTGAGCCCCATAATTGGAATGTCAAAAAGTATCCTTATCCGAGCTGCTGCAAGGTAATTCTCATTAATGGACACATTTCTGTGTGAATTCCTGTGCTGTCTGCAGATTTTCAACCACACAAAAATTATGTGAATTTTTGACTTGAGAGTAAGGCAATTTATAAAGAGGTGTGAGGTTGTTAGTTGGCTGATTACAAAAGGACTTAGTCACAGAATTTCTCTTATATTTTCAATGTTAAATTCAAGATTGGTGATTGTGGCTCATTAAGCATTTGTTGCAATGGGGGCCCCAAACTGTACATATGTTAGCTTCTGTATTGCTGTGTGATTAACTTGCTGAGGAAATATTGTCTCTCAATAAAAACTGCATTGTCATTTGGGGGGATGTCAAGGGTACTGAGAGACACAGATCAAAGGCACGATATAAATAGGTAGCATTATAAAAAAAATTAAAGATCTTAACGACAGCAAAATTACATATAAATTATAGCTAGAGTACTACAAAACAGCACCAAATCAGATAAGTCTTACAATTGAGTCTCATTATAGATAATTAGGTACCATATTGCCTTATAGTACTGAATCAGCTACTTATATAGGAAAATACTCTCAGATCCTGATGGAGTAAAATGTAAGGAAAGACAACACATTATTTTGAAGTGGATGGATTGTCTTTCCATCCGCTAGATGGTTTCACTTGACAGGATGAATATTTTGATTCTCTGCAGATGAGAGAGAATCTTGGAACCACTACATTGCAATATGTCTGGCTATGCAGAAAGCTACATGTAAGGACTGGATACTCAGCTAGTATACACTACAGTGGAGCCTTGCCCATTTTATTCCAGATGAAGATCTGGCCCCAAAACCTTGTGTAAAGTCTGTCCCCCTTCTAAGAAGCCATTAGGTAAGACATTTGGGGGTTCTTCAAGACCTGAACTTCTTCCATTTCCTGCACAGAAGAGGACATCTGGGATGAAACTCAGTTTTTCATAATTGTTGACTTTAATCATAGGCAGGGCCTCATCTACCTATCAGTTCTGCATTTTGTCTCAGAATCCACCTTGTTCTGCAGAAAAGTGCTCCAGATGTTAAACTTTCATTGAAAAAATTATAACCCTAGCCCTTGTTATCGTAAATAAAACTTCCTAAATGTGACTCAAAAGAGGATGATTCAGTGAAATCTGCCTGAGTCTGGTGCTAGCTCTGAAGACTAATGGTAACATTTTAATTATTAACTTTTTTATTAATGATGAAAAATATTGTTAGCAGTGTAATTATTTTCTTACATTTTATCAGTATGTAAATTTACTGTACTTGTAACTTATATTGCCTCAACTCTGCTTTTACATCAACATTGCTAACTGTTTTATAAATGATCGTTTTAGCAGAAATGTCCAACTAATGTTATCACACAGTCCAAAACCACCTCCCAAGACTTCTTGGATGCTCAGGCCACAACTATCCCCTACACAGTTACCAAAAGCTCCAGCTTCACCCAGCAGACAACTTCCCCAATGTTTTTTAGCAGAGCCATCTTTAGGATTTATGGTGCCCTAGGCGGGATTATTAAACTGGTGCCCCTGACCCTGTCTTGCTCTTAGCAACACAAACATAAGCTTACACTATTGGAAAACTTGCCACATGCATGTTATTAAAACCAGTTGAACGTAGTGAAGCCACTGTAATGCTGATGGATTAGCACTAAAGAAGCAGCACTATAGAAAAAATTCTGATTTGACAGAATGATGCAAATAATATAATTTTTTTAATTTCTCAACATTTTATTGGAAATTGCTATGAAAAGGTATTGACACAAGGATTAGCTTTAATTAAAAGCAATCTTTCTGGCTTTTTTGGCTGCAAAATCAGGAATAATGTCATTGTATGACAACGACAAAGTGATGCAAGAATAGCAAGACCAGTCAAGTGTTCCTGACTCCTTGTAGAGTGGAGATAGGTTTTAATGAGCTTTAGTTTTGAGAAACTCTGTTCTCCTGATGCTCCTGTTACAGAATTTGTCAGTAGAATATGAGTGGAAATGTATACATTAGGATACAAGTCAACAAGTTTGCTGGTATGAGTAAACTGTACAATATCCATTATCGATTTTGCATGTGGCAACACTGATGACAGTGTACTCAATTCTTCATACAGCTCAACTCCATTTAAATCAAAACGATTGCCATGCTTCAGGAGGCTCTCTAGGTCAGGGGTCCCCAATGTGGTGCTTGAAGATGCCATGGCGCCCGCAGGGGCCTCTCAGTGCACCTGTGTACTGGCCAGTGGACAAGCATCTGCCGAAATGCCACCGAAATTTGGCGGCATTTCGGTGCCGACGCCTCTGGATGGCGCCACTTGCCGCTGATAAGCAGCGTCATCCAGAGGCGTCGCTGCTGAAATGCCGCCGAATTTTGGCGGCATTTCGGCAGATGCTCGTTCACTGCCACAGTCCTTCGTCTGGTGACCGCCAGATGAAAAAGGTTGGGGACCACTGCTCTAGGTTCTTGCACTTTGTAATTAATTGCTCTTGTTTTCCTATTTCGTTGAATTTAGTCCTGCTCAGCCAACCTACCAGCTGAGTGAATGGAACTCCAGGCCGACAGTGGGTTGAGTGGCTCAGCTGGGGTCTCAGCCAGCTGGGGTCTCAGCCTGCTCAGCCTGCTGCCAACCTGGGGTTCCTTGGGGGTCCCCAGGCCAGCAGTGAGTGCTGAGTGGGGCCGGTGGCCGGGACCCCAGGAGGCATTGGGGCAGCAGCCGGAACCCCAGAGCAGTGGCGGGCTGAGCCACTCAGCCCACCACCGCATGCCAGCAAAAATCAGCTCGCGTGCCACCTTTGGCACATGTGCCATAGATTGCCGACCCCTGCTCTATACATTAGTAAGGAGATGAGCATATTACAGTTGTTGGAGGGCTCTATTTAGCAGTAACAGGGCTATAGGAAAGTCAGTCAACATTTTTTGTTTCTCTGATGAAAACTGGCCCACTCTCTTCCCCATACCAAACTTGTCACAAATAATTGTCAACAACTTAATTTTCTGTTTTTGGCTAAGATATTGATTTTTTAAAAAAAAAATATTGAAATTGAATTCAGGATTGTTAGCAAGCATTTTTGGTGAACAAATTTGTTAAATGACAATCTAAATGGCAACACAGTACTGCTTTCATGCTTGGCTCACCCCCCAGCCCGCTGGTCCAACAGCTGCAGTAGAGGAGGAGATAGGTGGAAAACCGCAGGACCCCAAAATCCACCTCTTGGAGTGCAGAGTGGCAAGAGCAGCAGCAAAACCTCAGATCTGATCACACGCCAATGGGCACCACCATCAGCCCAACGGACCATGGTGAAGTTAGCACAGCATCTGATCTCAGGGACGGGGCACCCATGGAGCCACAGCAGCTCATCCTGCCCTGTGCATTTCCCCCTGGATGAGATGGATCACTGCCAGCCCGAGGGAGAGACCCACTCCCCAGCTAGGGTGACCAGATCCAGATTTCCTGATTTTATAGGGCCAGTCCCGATATTTGGGGCTTTGTCTTATATAGGTACCAATTACCCCCACCTAGGGTGACCAGACAGCAAACGGTGGGGGGGAATAGGAGCCTATATAAGAAAAAGACCCAAAAATCGGGACTGTCCCTATAAAATTGGGACATCTGGTCACCCTGCAGGTGAGTTCCTTCCCCCACCCCTTCCCAGAGACCCCAGCAGCCAATCCCCTCCCTCAGACTGTGCTGCATTCATCTCTCTCTAGGGCCCAGCAGCCCTGCTCTTACATGCTCCACTGCTTCTCATCTGTCTGGGCTCCCAGCAGAGCAGTGTCCCCAGACCTAGTGGTGCCCTACGCGGCTGCCTGTTCTGCCTATGGCTAAGGACGGCCCTGTTTTTTAGGTATTATCACTACAAAAATCAGAGGAATACTGAACATTTGGGGGTAGTGTAAAATGAATGGAATGTAATAATAAAATAAAGAATGGCTGTTGGCCTGATTGTATTCATGTACATATTTAACTTAATCTAAAATGTCCAGTGTATCACTTTAGAGTTCCATAAGAACAAGGGGCCTGCCACCAAATGTAGGTGTCTAACTTGCTACCAAATACACAGGGCCTTGACCAGTGGACAAGACTGAGGGAACAGTTAGTCAGAGATTAGCTCATTGTTAAGGACGTCAGTACAAGTTGGAATGAAGACTTTTTTCCACAGTTAATGAGGAAATGCTGAAGGTTCTCAGACTAGGAATATATTTTTTCAAGTGGAAAGAGTATAATGCTGAGGGGCTGTATAATTATACACGTAGGAAATTAGAACTGTTAAAAATGGACAAAATATTGAGCCAGGATTAATTACATCTCCGAATTTTCTCAGGGGAATAAACAAGACAAAGGAAAGAATATGATAGATTTTTTGAGAGACAATAAAAAGTCAAACATGATGTTTAGATGTACTTTACTTTTATGAACATATCTTGACATTGATCTTTACCTAGGGGACAATAGCAGGATATTGTCCAAAATATATAAAGCTGGAGAAATTATTTAACCATTAAGGCCCTGACTCAGCAAAGCACTTAAGCACATGGTAAAAACTCATCCCTAATTGGCAATCAATTTTGCTGAATTGAGGACTATATGTCTCCAAGTAGAAGGGTTTGAATCTTAGAAAGGCAAAAGTCGGGTCCACTTCAGTTAAAATTTTTATACTAGTCTTATTTGTCACCTAGGATATGGCTATGGTCTGTATACCTAATGTATACCAGATGCAAGGCAGTAAAGAATCTCATTTTGAACAGTAGGCAAGGAGATACACCTTCTTATATCAGCCTGAATGGAATGTGACCCGTTATGCACAATTCTGGTCACAACCAGATAGAAAAGATATTCCAAGTATCAGATAAGAGAAATCAAAATGAGTGGAATGAGTTAATATTTTATGCTTTGAATCTGGCCTTGGTATTGCAGGAGAGATCTCACTGAGGATACTGCATACAGAACCCAGGAACAGAAGGAAATGGAGTGCTGCCAACAGGCCTTTTGCAATCATAAAAATAAAAGGGCAACAACTGAAGATAAAGAAGAGAAACTATAATATAAGCAACTAAAAAATAATCTCTTTATATGAGAGATTGTTAAATATGGAGCAAAGGGGGCACTGATTTTTGGAAAAGCATGCAAGCAATTGGAGACATGGGTAATCTTTATAGTCTCTGCTGATCTAATTTTAAAATTGGGTCATGTTGTGGCTTGTAAGCTAGGCACCATTTTAAAGTGGAAATCTAAGGGCTTGTGCAGAAGCCTAACTGTGCCAGTTTTATGTTTGGAGTATAAATTACACAACATAGTGCTATAACTGTGCTGTCCCATCCTATTCAATAAACAGACAATTCTGTTTGAATATGGTTGCTTCTAACTGTATCTGACAAGCAAGCATTTATAGCTTGGGAGGAGGTAATGTGTGGCAAGTGTGGACTTGTGTGGCAAGTTTCTAATGGTTTTTGTCAGTGAAGCCTTTTGATCACACTACTAATGAAACTCCGCTTTTGATTTAATTCTTTAAAGTTATGTACATGTGCTTGTTAAATGTTGGTCTATCAGAGCACTTGAAAAAATTGAAATAAATATATATAAATATATAAAAATAAATTATAATGGACCCTCAGCTGTGCAGAGCATAAGTGGGGTCTGCTGTGCTATTATTAAAAAACAAGTAGGAGTATTTATTTTGTATTAAATAAGCAAAGTGACACCTTATTAGCTGATATTGAATGTTGATGCCAAGCAAGATAGAGAGGCAGATCCAATATTGAATGAGAGAAAGAAGCTGAATTGGGCAGAAGAACTAGTCATATTATTTGCACACTTTTTTTCTCCAAATGAAGAATTAGCATTTAGTTCAACAAAATATCAAAACACTGTGTTCTAAGCTTGCTGTGTTTAGTATAAAGTAAATATTTGTTCAGTTTGTCTATTCAAAGTGCATATGCCTTTCTCGGTTGTTAATTACATTGTTAATATATCCCAGATTCCCTAATTTCCATTTTGATTACATAAGAAGTAGTTTACACTAACACTGTGTAACTGCAGCTATTATCTTGACACACACTAGGAAAAAGAAGTTTTTATTCCCTTCAACTGCAACATAGTGATATTTACTCTGCATCCGAGAGCTATAACAGCACTATTTCAAATGACTCTAAATACCACTAGACAATTTATCAAACTTGATTTCTTGCTTACTGATAGTCAAAAGTAAGCTTAAATATGTGATAATTCCTTGTGATCATCTCAGGAATGTCTGTATTTCTCTGTGCAGGTCTAAAGATTGTAGGATTTCTAATCACTTGAACTCTGAGATGCTGGATGTAATACATAGATGAAAGGGTCACTCTTGAACACCAGTGCCTTTTCAAACAGTAAGTGGTTTCTGCAGCAGGACCAAGGACTTGAGAGAGCATTTTCAAAGAGTACATGATGCCTTGCTCTGTTTGTGTGGGCTCTGGGTGTGTTCATTTGGCTCTCCCTAGCTTCACCCTTTGTGATACAACTTCAGTTGCAGCCTAGGCCAGTGATTCCAGAATGAATAGCTGTGCTGCTCATCCCAAGTGGGAGAAAGAAGAGATTTTTTAGCACTTACACAGCCAGAAAAATTCTTCCTTTCATGCTGGAGGCTGAATAACCTTATATTCTCCCCAGTATTTGGCATACCAAAGCTTTGGAAGCCAAGTGGCTTTGGGAACTTAAGTGCATATAGTAGCAGTGCAACATTAGCACGTTGCTCCACTACTAACTACTCATGTATTGCACTAGCAGCTTTACATGCTATTATGTGTTTCCTTTGCTGCACTCTACTGGGTAGAATGGTAGAACTAGTCACGTGTGTGTAATCAAATGGATGACCTATAGCGCTCTGATGCACTTCTAAGTAGCTAGCCTATAACCTGGCTATAACTCAGGTGGCCTACTGAGCCCTGATACCACACTGAATGCCTTATCATAGCGCTACAATTGCTAGAGATTCTCCAACAGCTGATGTGAAGAGGCTGTCTTTCTGGAACAGAAGACTTTGAGCGCTCTCCCTAATGATGACCATAAAGTACATGTGGCCACACTGTCTAATGACTGCAGTGCAGTTAGTAAACACGCAGTGCATCAGGTTGAATGCAGCTGCCAGCCCTGTTCCAGAGGGTAAGTTAGAAAAACATATTCTATTTTGGTAATTTAAACTTTAACAGCAGAGACAGATGCTGTTCTGTCGTTAGTGTAAAAGGAGAGGTTTTGGTGACAATCAATACAGGAAGGGAGAGGATGCCCCGGGGCAGGAACGGAGGCTGAAATAGTTGCTAATCTTCTCTAAACTAATGACTTTAAATGAATTATAGATTTTTTCAAGGCAGGAATGGTCTGATAGGATGTGTTTGTATGTGCCTAGCACAATGGGGCCCTGGGCTTGATTGGGACTCTAGGTGCTACTGTAGTACAAAAACCATAATAATAACTGGTAGCAGGTAATATAACTGTTAACCATTATCCAATACAGGTGTTTACAGGTAAAGATTATAATAATTATTTTTGTAAATATACATTTCTTTGCAACATTTTCCAGAGATAATCATGAACAAGGAAGGTGGAATAGGCCACTAAGCTGATCCTGGGGAACTTGGGTCTGATCCAAAGTCCATTGACTTCAAAGTCAATGACTTCAATGGGCTTTGGGTCAAGCCTTTTGTGTACTGATGCCAGGGGCGGCTCCAGACACCAGTGCAGAAAGCTTGTGCTTGGGGCTGCACGCCACAGGGGGCGGCATGCCAGTTGCTGTGAGGGCGGCAGTCCGACAGTGTTCGGTGTCACTCCTGCAGGAGGTCCGCCGGTCCTGCAGCTTCAGTGGCAATTCGGCGGCAGGTATGCCGAAGGCGCGGAACCGGCAGATCAACCACAGAAACGCCGTTGAATCCGTGTGACCAGTGGACCACCTTCAGGCATGCCGCCGAAGGCCGCCTGACTGCTGTGCTTGGGGTGGCAAAAAACACAGAGCCACCCTTGACTGATGCTACTCCTTGGAAAAACCTTGCCGCCCCATTTAAGATCACATTAACACCGTGTACCCCAGAGACGCTAGAAACAAAACATAATGCAGCTATTTGTAGTGTGTTTAGCTAGTATTCAGATTTCTTTGGTTATTCTAGCATAATACATTGAATAAATAAAGCTGTACTGATGCGTCAAATTACATCACCTTTAGCGCTCTCAATGACAAATTTCTGCTGCAGCCTGGATTGGGAGTCAGTATTTGGGTGTCTTTCTTGCCAACATAGGCTAATTATTAGCCATGCCATTTTTGCCACCCTATATGTTAATTCCTAAAAATACCATAGCAGGAGAAAACTGAATCCGTATTCACAGAACAGAACAAGGTACAATATCTGGCTAGATAGCTATATTTTGTTCATGTTTCCAGGTGGCAAGTTAGTGAGCAATTAAATGAATCACCTGATCCTCTTTACATGTATTTGTTATCCAGAGTATTATTTTGTACATACCAATTAATTTTCCTGCATCATGTAGCTATTTTGGTTTCCACCAAGCATGTTGATTTTTTAAGCTGCACCATTTGGTTCTCTTCTCATCTGCATTTAACCTGTACCTCCTGCTTGCTTCTGCTCTGGCTCATCAATATAACTGCTCTTGAAAGTCCTAGCTTTAGTACATGAATCAGTCTTCAGAATATACTTCAAACCATATGTTCCATTAGCATTTAGGAAACTTAAGTAGTAAGGGTTGTGTTAAGTGTTTTTCTGAATAATTGAGGGAACTTGCAAAAGTGTTAATTTGTATTGAAATGGAAACTCCAGACACTTATGAAATTTTAACTAGAATTATCTTTTTATTATAGGATGGCTCAGAGGTTGGAATAGGATATGAACCCTTACACCTCATATCGGCCAGTTTAAATTCAGTCCAGATCAGTAGCAACCTAAAATCATTGCCATCCGAGGGACAAAAACTAGGTAGTCTGAGTGAAACAAGTTGGTCTTCTTGATCCCTTATGTAGTGGAGAAGTGTCCACATTAGAGGAGCCACCGTCACAATTGGCATGAGTTGGTATCCTCTTTTGAGAGTCTTAGAGAGTGTGTTTATTGAATGAGTGTGGAGACTAAACTGAAGGTGGTGGATCCTCCAAGTCAGAGGTGAAACAAAGTGGTAGGGTAGTGTGGCAGTCTCAGATCTGTTGATAAAGGTAGGATATTGTCTCCAGAGCTATCTGTCTGGCACTTTTATCAGCAGCATAATGCCAAGCAAGAGAAATGTGAAGGATGAAGAGGAAGACTGATGCTCTTAGAGAGACAATGTAGTCTCACTAGATACGGCACTGGACCTTTTACTGGCTCTACCATTGACCTGCTGCATAGTCGTAGGCAGATCACTTCACTTCTGTGTGCCTCTTTTTCCCCTTTCAACCTTTGTCTTTCAAGTCTGTGCTGGAAGTTGTTTGGGACAGGGATTGTCTCTTATTATGTGTTTGCTCAGCTCCTAGCAGAATGGAGCTCTGTTTGCAATTCAGGCTTCTAATACTATTATATAGTAATAATAGCAACAGTTTTGTGCTTGTGGCATAAGAGCAGGTGCCAGAATATTAGGTTCTTGTACAGACCTTGTGACCTTGTTCCTGTGTGACCTTGGACACATCCGTTTCTCTGTGCCTCAGTTTCCTGTGAATATGTGGATAACAATTCCCTCATTATGGGGCTGTGGGAGACTAAATCAATTCATGTCTGTAGAACACAGTGGGCTTCTCTGATGGACAATGCTATAACAGTGTAACATACTGAAATTATTCCCCATTTTATCACTTTTTCTTACAAATGTGCCTGAATATGCCTATAATTTGATTTATACATTCTTCCATTTCTCATTCTGTTAGTTCAGGCTTTTTCCAAAGTTTTCTTTGCACATTGAAAGACTTTGGCCTGGTCTACACTACGTGTTTAAACCGATTTTAGTAGCGTTAAACCGATTTAACCCTGCACCTGTCCACACAACGAGGCCCTTTATACCGATATAAAGGGCTCTTAAAACCGGTTTCTGTACTCCTCCCCGACGAGAGGAGTAGCGCTGAAATTGCATTGCCATGTCGGATTAGGGTTAGTGTGGCTGCAAATCGACGGTATTGGCCTCCGGGCAGTATCCCACAGTGCACCACTGTGACCGCTCTGGAAAGCAATCTGAACTCAGATGCACTGGCCAGGTAGACAGGAAAAGCCCCGCGAACTTTTGAATTGCATTTCCTGTTTGCCCAGCGTGGAGCTCTGATCAGCACGGGTGGCAATGCAGTCCCAAATCCAAAAAGAGCTCCAGCATGGACCGTAGGGGAGATACTGGATCTGATCGCTGTATGGAGAGACAAATCTGTTCTATCAGAGCTCTGTTACAGAAGATGAAATGACAAAGCATTTGAAAAAAATCTCCAGGCTATGATACAGAGTCCACAGCACAGTGCTGTGTGACAAGCGTAACGGAAAGCCAAAGAATCAAATGGATGCTCATGGAGGAAGGGAGGGGGGACTGAGGACTCAGCTATACCACAGTCCCCGCAGTCTTCGAAAAGTATTTGCATTCTTGGCTGAGCTCCCAATGCCTGTAGGGTCAAACACATTGTCTGGGGTGGTTCAGGGTATATCTTGTCAATTTACCCCCCCTCCCTGCCCGTGAAAGAAAAGATCGTTTCTTGACTTTTTTCAATGTCACCCTATGTCTACTATATGCTGCTGGTAGACGGGGTGCTGCGGCACTGAACAGAAGCATCCTCTCCCCTCCTTTCCCCAGTGGCAGACGGTACAGTGCAGAAAGACTGGTAGCTGTCCTTGTCATCATCCTGTGAGTGCTCCTGGCTGGCCTCAGGTGAGATCGGCCAGGGGCGCCTGGGTAAAAATAGGAATGACTCCCGGTTATTCCTGGCAGATGGTACAGAATGGCTGGTAAACGTCCTCATCATAGCAACTGTGGGCTGAGCTCCATCAGCCGCCCCCCCCCCGCTTTCATGTCTAAAGAAAAGATTCTGTACTGCCTGGACTATCATAGCAGCAGGATGCTGGGCTCCTCTCCCCCTCACCGTTTAATGTCCTGCCTGGACTATCATAGCAGCAGGATGCTGGGCTCCTCTCCCCCGCACCGTTTAATGTCCTGCCTGGATTATCATAGCAGCTGGAGGCTGCCTCCCCCTCATTTTATCTTTTTTCTATTTTTGATCCCGCCAGTTAAAATAACTCTGTAGCAATGGAACGCTACAAAAAGCAAAATGACGATTACTGATTCTTTGATCTAGCAATGAAATGCAATTTTACAAAGAGCAAATTTGGAGCCCTGAGCAGTTCTGCTGTAAATTTGCCAGTTAAAGGATTCCTGTTAATAAAAGCAAAAATTATAATTTGTTGGGTGACTCAAAAAGCAAAAATAACCCAGCCAGTGCCAATGAACATGTTGGCCAGCTTAAAAAGTTTTTAAAATACAGTAATGATCCTTTACCACACTTTCCATATTTTTTTTTAATAATTAGAATGCAATTCATTTTCCTTGGATAAACAATGAGGAGTCCTTGTGGCACCTTAGAGATGGACAAATTTATTTGGGCATAAGCTTTTGTGGGCTATTGTCATATAACCTGGTCCCAGATTTGGACCTTAGCATCCAAAATATGAGGGTTAGCATGAAAACCTCCAAGCTTAGTTACCAGCTTGGACCTGGTACTGCTGCCACCACCCAAAAAATTAGAGTGTTTTGGGGCACTCTGGTCCCCCCGAAACCCTTCCCTGGGGACCCCAAGATCCAACCCTTGAGTCTCACAACCAAGGGAAATAAATCTTTTCCCTTCCCCCCTCCAGGTGCTCCTGGAGAGATACACAGAAGCAACCTCCGTGAATCTAAGCAGAGGGAGTCCACCCTCTGTAATTCCAGTCCTGGAAACAAAAGCACTTTCCTCTTCACCCAGAGGGAATGCAAAGTCAGACTAGTAAATCTAACACACACAGACCTCCCCCTGATTTCTTCCTCCCACCAATTCCCTGGTGAGCTGCAGACCCAATTCCCTGAAGTTCCCCACTAAAGAAAAACTCCAACAGGTCTTAAAAAGAAAGCTTTATATAAAAAGAAAGAAAAATACATACAAATGGTCTCTCTGTATTAAGGTGACAAATACAGGGTCAATTGCTTAAAAGAATATTGAATAAACAGCCTTATTCAAAAGAATACAATTCAAAGCACTCCAGCAACTATAAACATGTAAATACAAAAGAAAAACCTACTTTGTACTCACAACTTGGAAACAGAAGATTAGAAAGCAGGAAAAAAATCCTTCTCTAGCTGAGAGAGATTCAGGCAGAAGACAAAGAACTCAGACACACAATTCCCTCCACCCAGAGTTGAAAAAAATCCTGTTTCCTGATTGGTCCTCTGGTCAGGTGGTTCAGATTATTCCTTTCCAGATGAAAGAGACATTAACCCTTAGCTATCTGTTTATGACAGCTATAACCCACTTCATCAGATGCATGGAGTGGAAAATACAGTAAGCAGGTATAAATATACCGCATATGAAAAGATGGGAGTTGCCTTACCAAGTGGGGGGTCAGTGCTAATGAGGCCAGTTCAGTTAGTGTGGATGGCGCATTCTCAACAGTTGACAAGAAGGGGTGAATATCAACAGAGGGAAAATTATTTTTTGTAGTGCTAACGAGACCAATTCAATCAAGATGGATGTGGTCCATTCCCAATAGATAGGTTTGAGTATCAACAAAGTATTTTTTGTAGTAACCCAGCCACTCCCAGTCTTTATTCAGGCCTAATTTGATTGTGTTAAGTTTGCAAATTAATTCCAATTCTGCAGTTTGTCAATGAAGTCTGCTTTTGAAGATTTTTTGTTGAAGAATGGCCACTTTTAAGTCTGTTATTGAGTGTCCAGGGAGACCGAAGTGCTCTCCTACTGGTTTTTGAATGTTATAGTTCTTGATGTCTGATTTGTGTCCATTTATTCGTTTGTGTAGAGACTGTCTGGTTTGGCCAATGTACATGGCATTGCTGGCACATGATGGCATATATTACATTGTTAGATCTGAATGGCCCACATCCACCATGATTGAATTGGCCTCGTTAGCACTACAAAAAGTAATTTCCCCTCTGTTGATATTTACCCCTTCTTGTCAATTGTTGGGAATGGGCCACATCTACCCTAACTGAATTGGCTCGTTAGCACTGACCCCCTGCTTGGTAAGGCAACTCCCATCATTTCATGTGCTGTACGTTTATACCTGCTTACTGTATTTTCCACTCCATGCATCTGATGAAGTGGGTTATAGCCCATGAAAGCTTATGCCCAAATAAATTTGTTAGTCTCTAAGGTGCCTGTAAGGAGGCACCCTGGCTCCCCGCCGCGCCTGAGGGGGACGAGCCAGAGCAGGCGCCTCAGTGGGCGGAGTCAGCACGGCCTGTCCCCGCCCCCCAGAAGTCAAGGAGCGGGACAGGAAGTATAAAAGCCCAGCCCCAGCACTCAGTTGGAAGTACGCTGCTGGAGAGAACAGACGTTGGTGCCAGGCTCCTGCCGGGCCCAGCTTGCCCCGCGCCCACTATCCAGAGGAGCGCTGGCCGGACCTGCCCCGCGCCCACTATCCAGAGGAGCGCTGGCCGGACCTGCCCCGCGCCCACTATCCAGAGGAGCGCTGGCCGGACCTGCCCCGCGCCCACTATCCAGAGGAGCGCTGGCTGGACTTGCCTCAGACCCGGTACCTGGAGGAACGTCGGCCTGACCTGCCGTGTGCCCGATACCCCGAGGAGTGGCCTGAGCTTCCCCACGACCGGTACCCGGAGGAGCCCATGGTCTGGGACCCCCCAAACGCCGCTGGCAAGGACCAGGTACCCAGAGAGGGGGATGTTGGAAGTGGCCTGGGGATAGCCGACCCTGGTTTGGCTCCTGAAGAGCCCGAACCCATGTCAGTATGTTGCGGCCAGGATCCCCACTGACCGCAGCGGGTCTTGGCCGCTGCTAGGGCCCCGGGCTGGAACGCAGTGGAGTGGGAGGGCCTGCATTCCCCCTGCCACCCATAACCGGGTGGCAGACTCCCCCTCTTCCCGCCTATTGCCACTGCTCTGCCCTGACCCAACGGGCCAGAGCTAATTAGACTTGTGTTTGGTGCCCCGCCCGAACCAAGGGCTGGCCCCTTTGACTTTGCCACTGCTCTGTCCTGATCCAGGACCCAAAGGGCCAGAGCTAACTAGACTTGTGTTTGGTGCCCCGCCCGGACCAAGGGCTGGGCCCCTTTGACTTTGCCACTGCTCTGCCCTGACCCAAAGGGCCTGAGCTAATTAGACTTGTGTTTGGTGCCCCGCCCGGACCAAGGGCTGGGTCCCTTTGACTTTGCCACTGCTCTGCCCTGACCCAAAGGGCCAGAGCTAATCAGACTTGTGTTTGGTGCCCCACCCGGACCAAGGGCTGGGCCCCTTTGACTTTGCCACTGCGCTGCCCTGACCCAGAGGGCCAGAGCGAACTAGATTTGTGTTTGGTGCCCCGCCCGAGCCAAGGGCCCGGGCTGATACTGTGTTTGCTCAGCCCCTGCTAGAGGCCTGAGCCTGAACTATTACTGCCCGCCCTGTCCAAGGGCCTGGGTTGATACGGTGTTTGCTCAGCCCCGCTAGAGGCCTGAGCCTGAACTATTGTTGCCCGCCCTGTCCAAGGGCCAGGGCTTATTGACTTTGAGAGCCCCGACCCCGGCTAGAGGGCCGGGGCTCTACCCTGTTTACTGACCTTATACCCCGCTCAACACCTGCCGAGGGGCTAAGCCGACCCGGACTGCAGTGCGTAAGGAGGCGCCCTGGCTCCCCGCCGCGCCTGAGGGGGACGAGCCCCAACGCAACCGGCTTACAGTGCCACAAGGACTCCTTGTTTTTACTGATACAGACTAACATGACTACCCCTCTGAAACCTTTCACTGGATATTATATGTAACTCTGCCCATTGGTCTTGTGGTAGTACAAAGTGATACATGTATTGGGTTGAAGTTCAGAACTAGAGTGGTCCCTTGATCCCAGACAGGCCAGGGCTGGAAGGGCTTTGCATTAGGGACTAAGGCTAGAATTTCCAGAAGAGTTGGATTTCAACTCTCATTTAGGCACCAAAATAAGTGACTGGATTTTCAGAAGAGCTTTTCGGAAAATTTGGCCACAAGTTTCACAATGGAGAGAATAATATAAATCATAGAAATAGGCTGTTTCCAGCTCCTATTAGGACATCTAGATCATGCCTTGCCTCTGGAAGAGATTCTAACAATGTTCTAACTGAAAAAAAATCTTCATTTTGCAGAAGAAGCAAGTCGTAGTCATAGTCTGCTCCCTTTCCTTTAGCCTTCCACCCATTAGAACTGCAAAGCTCCACACCAGGGACCTGCATCAGAGGGGCTTCTATGGTGTCCAGGGGAAGCATGTTATAGAGGGATGGTTTCTTCAAGCACATTTTTTTACCTGTTTTGCTGCCCTTTGCAATGTGTGGCAGAAGGAAGGATGTGTCTAAGTGTTTCTCTTTCACTTTGAATATCTGCATATCAGATTATTTTCACCCAGATGGATAACTGTTTTCTATGATGAATCCCATTTTGTTGCCTCATGCCTATATTTCTCACCTCTCAAAATTCCTACATATTATTTCTGTTATTTGTAAGGCCTCCGTTTAATAGTATATATATTTTTCATTAATGTGCTGCTTACTCCATTGGTCACTAATAATAATATTCAGTAAGATGGGAACTAACACTGATACTAGCTAGAAACCTCTCCTAAATGAAATACATCATCATCATCTATAATTTCCACCTTATTTAGGCCCTTTAGATTGTTTCCAGTCCATGAGACAGAATCAAGTCAGTTTGGATTAATGCTGCTAATAAGATTTTTAATTTCCAAATATACTGTATAACATTCCTTCATCTATCAGTTTTGTAGTTTTTATTTTAAAAGCTATCAACTTTTGGTCTTTATAAAGCTGTGCAACTTTTGCTCATGGTTCTGTTATCTTCTAGCCATTTAGTGATTTTACTTTTCTTTTCATATTTGCTCCATTGTTTTACTAGGAACTGAAATTGCCAGTCTGTAGTTGCCAGGGTAACTCTTCATTCCTTTTTTGAAGATTGATTCTATATTTGCTTTTTTTCAGTCCTCTGGTATTTTCCCAATTCTCCTTGACTTTCCAAGAATAGATATTGGTGAGTTAGCTAATACAGAAGCCATGCTGATTGCAGGTATTTTGAGGAAAACCACATCTGGATGTCTTCCTCTGTGTTAATAATAATAATGGCTATTTCTTATACAGCACTTTCCATCATTAGATCTCAAAGCACTTCACAATCTTCTCAATGTTCTTCTCACAACAGCCCTGTAAGATAGTAAAGTAAATTTAATGAATGGGTCCCGGAGAGGCTAAGTGACTAGCCCAAGGTCTCACAGGAAGGCCATGGCAGAGCAGGGATTTGAACCCATGTCCCATGCTAATGCCCTAACCACTAGATGATCACTGTAATATGAGACCTTAAGAGCAGTTGGGTAGAGTAAAAAGGAAAACATAAGGAGACTGATAGTGCTTGAAGATGGATAACGCCACAGAGGGGACTGTAGCTTTATACATATTTCACGTCTTCTTTGTAAGAAGTTATGTTCAGCTGCCTGGATCTGGTCTTTATGGTGGTACTTTCATAATTTGTTTCCTTGTAATTGGTAGAGCTGCATTCTCCTAATTCAGAAATGCTGCTAATGCTACAATTTCATTTTTTGCTTTTTTGTGTCCTGTACACATGGATGTTCAAATGTAGCTAGTGAGTTTGGGTGTCTCAGTTTTTGTTATTTAACCTGAGACTAAAGGGGCCTGATTTTTCAGAGGGCAAACGCTCAGCACTGCCTGAAAACCAAGCCTCTTTATGTTGCTTCCCAAAATCCGAAGTACCCCAACATCATTAGTCACGTTTGAAAATCTTAGCCAAGATAAATAAATGTGATAAAACATCAGTATAAGGTTTTCTGGAGGTCAGACTCCTGCTTCCCAAAGCAACTCTCTGCAAATTGATAGTACCTACTTCTGCCAATAGGGAAGAGAGAAGGTGTCAATTACACAAAAATAATAATAAACCTCCTACAAAGTACTGTGTATCCTCCACTCCATCTGATTTCAATGGAGATCATGATTACTAGCATTTCACAAGAAGCATTCTGTGCTTCATAGGATTAGACCCTTAGCCTCTTATACACACTCTTTAGCCTCTTCTCTGATAGACCTTTTTCTCTGGGCTGTCCTTTTAACTGCTTGTCCAATTGAAATCAATGGAGTGCCAGGAAGAATCATAGGAATTATATAGATAGAAAATTCTTATTAGTTCTTTTTGTCCATATCTCTTCTAATGCAGGATTGTTCGTAATAGTGAATTCTTGTAGCTGGGAAGTTTTGTAGCAGTTATATTGCTATGTTTTAAAAGTCTGTAGTGATGTAAAATAAGGCACAGCAGCTCTGACTGTAGACTGAGTTACTGTAAGTTAAGCTTTCTTATGAATTTGTAATATATTCTGATTTACTGAAACACATGTCAAATCGTATTAGAGATTTATAGGAATCCTTTTATTTTTAAATGATGATAAATTATTGAAAGTACCCAGCAAAACAAGAAAGGACCAGTCCACCTACCATCCAGCTACTATGTTCCCTGCTACCCACATTAATTACGCCATGACCTGGCACCTCTGTGATTAAGTTGCATTCTTTAAGGTCCGGCTAAGTCAGTTTGACCAGCCTCATTCATTTCCTGTCTTCCTTTACACACACAGATCAACTTGACATCATCTCAATGGCTGAAACAACAATGATGCCTGAGGAAATCGAATTGGAGATGGCAAAGATCCAGAGGCTTCGGGAAGTCTTAGTCAGAAGAGAATCAGAGCTCAGGTTTATGTAAGTAGCAACTCTTCTGGGAAAATGCTAAGCAAAACTAATCAAAATAGGAGTTTAGGGTTTTTTTTAATCCATTTGACACTTTAAAAAAAGATGAAGAGTGCCCATTTTAGCTGAATGTTTGCAAAATGCCAGTGGGAAATGATTTCTGTAGTTGCAAAGGAAGTAAAATTTTTTATCCAACATGTTTTACAGAATTTACAAAGAAGATCTATTGCTTACAAAAGAAACATTGGAGCAATGCTTCTGGCAGAGTATGTTTTTACACCAGAGCTCATATCCTATGTGGGAGTGAGCATGGTGTGAAAAAACAACTAAATTCTATTCAAGTCTCATTGAAGTTAGTGGGATCTGCACACGAATATCCAAGGGAAGAATTTAGCACTGCTCATATAGGGCCAGATCCTCTGCTGATGTAAATTAGTGGTTACATTTATTTATACCACCTGAGAATCTGGCCCTTTTCTCTTCCTACCTAGGCATCCATTTTAAAGGACAAATATAGAGCCTGATCCTTTAACTCTTACTCATGCGAGTAGTCCCATTGACGTCAATACTCCCTTACTCTCCTCTTTGACTCACTTGTGTGAGTAAAGTGGGGTTGGCCTCCTATTTTTTACAACAAATCATGCAAACATTTTTTATCCAGGTCTGGAAATTGCACTGTATTAGTGAATTTCAGTCCAGAGCAAATGTACAGCCATAGTTTACAACCTTTTAGAAATAATAGTTTGCTGACAGACTCTTTGTAATACTGAATGGAGTGATACTGCTAAAATAAACAAGAACAAGATTGGTTTTGTTACACCTGCTTCTAGGTAATCAAGTAAATACTTGGCTATCAGTTTCTATATAGATAGTCAGGCAAAAGCGTTGCTAGAGACACCTGTATTTCCCTTGAAATTTTTTATATCAAACAGTGCAAAGGGATTGAAATAAATTATCCTAGTGAAAGAGTACAATAGTAGCTGTCTCTCTGTCCAACTTTACTATATTATTTCTCTTCTCTTGGTCTATTTTTCCTCATTTCCAGCCTGCCTTTTTCATTTCCTCAGTGCTCATGCTCATAGCTGTTCTCAACGCTCCTTTTCTCCTGACAGGGTCAAAGTCAGCAGATTAACATGGAGGATTTGACAGTCAGACTGTTGAAAAGGGAACTTTGCCAAAATCGGCACCATCTACAGTGCTTTCCAAGTGTTATCCATAATTTGAATACACTCTGCTTAATACCCAGAAGCACACAGCAGCTGTCCACTTGCTGAAGTAGGACAGCTTCTCTGAGCACCTACCACCTGTGCTGTTCTACATTGACTTTGGGATGCAATTCAAAATGTGGATGACGATTGATAACTTTTAAAGGCCTGAATGGTCTGGAATCTGGCTGTCTTGCAGGCTGCCCCTTGCTCTGTTTCCCCCTACAGCAGATAAGAGCATCTAGAATACTGTTGCTATTGCTTTATGAGGTGACACTCTGACGCTGGCTGCAGTGACTTCTCTCCAGCAAGGGCCTCCAGCATTGGAAATTGCTACCCTTCACAGTCCCTAACTGCCTAAGACCAGTGAACTGCTGTGACTAAGATTAGTAGACATGCTGCAACATGCGTCTGTTTGGTTTATTTCTTCTGATTTTAAAAAATCTTCTATTTTATTCCTGAAAAATGAGAGGAATATTGCCAATGTTTCCCTAAGCCAAATCAGCAGAGGTTCTTTACTGCCACTCATTATGGATAGCTCACGTAAATTGTGGTGGGTTTCATTTTTATAATCCAAACCCTGCTTCCCCTCAAGCTAATGATGCAACTTCCATTAACTTCAGTGGGTCCAGGGGTACGCATTTTACAGCTGCTCAGGCCATATATGCTTTATAAATGAACCTATAAAAATAAAAGGTAGGTACTCTCATTTATGGATGACTTTATTACTTTCAGTTGTTTCCTGAAGTAAAAGACTTGTAGATGTCCTGAGACTAGTGATCTGTAGATAGTTAAAGCATTTCAGTAGCTGCATTCTCTTGCCAGGACTTGGTCTCTTTTGAAAGATTTGTATAGTCAATTATATGGCCTGAACATAGTGAAGGGCTGAATTGATTCAGCCAGACTTTGAACATGTGATAGCTGGGAAACTAGCTATGCCATATTTAGTGCTCAGTCCACTAAGTCTTCTCCGGCTTGGATGAGAACTCCAGTCTCTAATTAGTTCTGCTGCTGCTGTAGATTTTCAATTAATGGCATGATCAAAACAAGCCAAAGAGTATATGGTGGTGGAGCCCAGAGTGTGGAAGTGTGAGGGAGTGGAACAGAGTTTGGTAAGTGTGACTGCATTACTTATAATTAACCAAGATGCTAAAAGACTTTCTGGTATTGGAATATTGGACCCTTTTTTTGAATTCATACAACAGTGAAAACAAACTGATCTTGCCACAAGCAGACCGGTTATATTTTTCCTAGTATCCGAGGGTAGCCGTGTTAGTCTGGATCTGTAAAAGCAGCAAAGAATCCTGTGGCACCTTATAGACTAAACGTCTGTTAGTCTATAAGGTGCCACAGGATTCTTTGCTATATTTTTCCTGTTACTTTTTCCTTTAGTCATGACTTTCCTTCCTACTGCCGTTCTGTGATGTTGCTGTTTTGTGTCCTGCAATGCCAGCCAAGGCAATGAAGTCTCACATGTACTATATATTACTGCTTCCACTTAAGAACAAAGAAAATAAATGAACTGGAACATAAGTGGGGCTGGCTCAGATGCTGACTATGCTATAAACCATCAGCACAGTGGTAGTGCCACTTCCCACCTTATAACTTTTAGCCCAGTGCTTAGTGCACTTCCCTAGGATGTGGGAGACCTGGGTTCAACTTCCCCCTCTGCCAGAGGGTGAAAAAGGACTTGAACAGAGGTCTCCCAGTGCTTAGGGGAGTACTTTAACCACTAAGCTATGGGATATTGTGATATATAGTGTCCTCCTCTCCTGTTTAGTCTCGCCTAAGTTTGGATAAATAATTAAAGAGTCATTAGGTCAGAGAGAATAAGACTGAGAATAACTCTATAGCTTAGTGGTTAGGACACACACCTGGGTGGTGGGGAACCCAATCTCCCTGCTCCAATGACTAATTATTTATACAAAGTGGAATAACTTCAACAGGAGAGACTGAGGGAGCCCCACATCAGAATATCACAGAGCTCAGTGGTTAGAGCACTTACCTGACAGGACTGGGAGACCCCTGTTCAAATTCTTTCTCTCCTTTGCTGAATTGGGGTCTCCCACAACCCAGGCAAGTGTTCTAAGTAGGGCGCTAAATGTTATACGGTGGCACCTCCTCCTCCAGCTAGATTTTGAATGGGTCCTGATCCAGTACGTGGCTTCTGAGTGCATCTACCAAATTGAGCCCTGCATGCTAGTGAGGTTGATGAATCCCTATCTTCCCCCACTTTGTGGATCACTCCGGGGCTTAGGCAGAAGACAGGTGTTCAGATGCATAGAGTGAGGCAGCCAAAATGTACGTGCCAGGGAACTTTAATTGCAAAATTTAGGCACTGGGTGTGTTTAGGGACATACAGGGTTAGGCAGCAGCTGAGAGTTTTGTGGGTCACAGCGGAACCTAAAATTGTGATTTAGGTGCCTAACTACCTTTGTGGATCTGTGCCATGATGCCTAAAGTTAGGCATCTAAATAATTGGCCTGATTTTCAGCCCTATAGCTCCAACTGAAGTCAATAAGAATTGTGGGTCCTAAGTAGCTCTAAAAAAAAATAAAAAATCAAACCACTTTCTGAGGTGTTTACATCATGATTTAGATGCCTAACTTCAGGCACTAAAGTTTTAAAGTGCAGGTTTAAGTGTTTTTTGCTCAAGGTCACAGAGGAAGTAGGTGTTGGAATGAGATTGAGGACCCAGAAATTCCTGTCCCCAAATCCTGTGCTCAGATCATTCCATTCTCCAAGAATCATTGAAGAGAACAGCAACCATGGACTGAATTTTAACCTTTGGGATTCCACAATTTACAAGTAGGATTTTCAAAAGCACTCACCATAAGCCTAACTGTGTAATAGCTTTTCGAAGCCAATTGTAAAATTCCCATTTATTTCAAGGGATAAAGAGTAAGGTAATTGCTGAGTGGTTTTGAAAATCCCAACTATGCTTTTACAACTGTAGTCTAAAACAGTCATTTTCTGCAGATGTTTGTTTCGTTTTGTTTTCACTTAATTACAGACTAGCATCCCCAGTTCTCTGAGAGGAACCTAGGGAGTTAGAACAACTTTATAAATTCTATTTTATTGTAATTTCAAAGTCTGTAAACCACAAATAGTAATCAAAATAAAAAAAGTCATGAAATATACTGCTAGAGATCTATTAAATAACAAACAAAATGAAAATGTCATTGCAGGTAAAATTTTTACTGCAGAGAGCATATATATTTAAACACTTTAGATTAATTTTTCTTCCTTTAATTCCAAAACTATAACGGGCCACTATTTTCTGAAAGAATTACTTCTGCCAGATACATCAATTTTACCACTATTGCCTCACTGGAGTTAGAAATGTCTCTCCATTTTATAACTTAGTTTAATTAGATAATTAAATACCAGGGACTATCATTTACACAGATATTTAAATGTAATTAGATACATTTTGTAGTTTTGTTTTTAAAAAGCTGTCTTTGATACTTTTAGAATTTGATCCTGAGCTTTCAAAACCACTGACTCCTGAGAGAATCAGCAGCAAACACATTTAATCATAGAATGTTGACTTGGCTATGGTCACTAGAGACAAAGCAAATTAAAAGAGGCTTTTCCATTTCAATATGTAAAGCTTCTAACATAAAACCCATCCCCAGAAACCTGATGCTCAGTCCCATCCTACTTCACCAAAGGTTGCAAAAATGGACAGTTCCCAGTGCAATAATGGGGTTGGAGCATTTGTCTGCATTGGTTTTCTGTTAAAGGTTATCAAGTGTTGTTCCAGAAATTTCGCCATTGCCTCATGGTCTCTGCACATATAGGGCCGGCTTTAGGAAGTACGAGGCCCAATTCGAACGGTTTCAACGGGGCCCCGGCAGGGATGACTATAAAAAAAATTTTTTTTTTAAAAACACATGGGGCTTGTACTCACCGGGTGGCACTCTGGGTCTTCGGCAGTGGATCCTTCACTTGCTCCAGATCTTTGGCAGCACTGAAGGACTCACTGCCAAAGTGCTGCCGAAGACCCAGAGCAAGCAAAGGACCCACCACCAAAGACCCGGAGCGCCGCCAGGTGAGTAAAAATTAAAAAGGCGCCTCTAGCCAGGGAAGAGATTCTCACTGGGTGCGGAGCCCTCTTAGGCGCGGGGCCTGATTTGGGGGAATTGGTGGAATTGGTCTAAAGCCGGCCCTGTGTACACAAGCAGGGCAACAAATCTCAAGTGAAATTCATCTTTGCTTGTTGGATAGGAGAGAGGAGTTCCATAGGGTATCCCATCAGATTGTCAGGGTTTAACCAACAGTTAGTTCCATATGTAGGGTTATAATTACACATATTCTTGAATCCATAGGACACTGAAGACATCACTTATGCTCCATGTCCTGTACTGCCATGGTATCTGCCTGTCTGCATTACCTACGCAGGCCTAATCTAGCTCCCACCAGGAGCTCTGCTTCCATCTCCATTATCATTCCTTCCCTGAAGCACATGAACCACCACCCTCTTCCTCAGCTAATCCATCAAGCATCAAAACATCACAACAATTTTAGGGAGATGAGAGCTACAGACTTCCTGCTTGCCATTCAGCATCACCATCACTGCCTCCCAGCTGTTCCATGCTGCTAGCTCTTCCCCATCCATGCCCTGTTCTCCCAATATGAACACATCCTCTAGTGCAGTGGTTCTCAAGCTTTTGTACTGGTGACCCTTTTCACACAGCAAGCCTCTCAGTATGACCCCCCCCCATTATAAATTAAAAACACTTTTAAAAAATATTTGACATTATAAATGCTGGCAGTGAAGCAGGGTTTGGGATGGAGGCTGACAGCTCGTGACCCCCCATGTAATAACCACATGAGCCCCTGAGGTGTCCTGACCCCCAATCTGAGAATCCCTGCCCTAGTGTGCCTGTGGATCTGATGGAAAGATTTTAGCCTAGCTTAATTACAGATCAGTTATTATATCAAAAAACCTACCCGTTGATGATGTTGTGACAGACTGGATCACCAAAACCCCCTTGGGAACTACCAACTGATGTGCCAAGACTACTTCTGCCCCTGCTTTCCCTGCCAGTCTGGGACCCCAGCACCCTGTCTTGCTGAGCCAGAGGTCTCTTTAGGGGTGGAGAGGCTCTCTCTTCTGCCGGCTGAAGACAAAATGGAGGGGGTCTCACACAGGCTTAAATAGACTTTCTCTTGTGGGCAGAGACCCCCTCCTCTCATCTATGCAAAGTCTAGCTCTAAGTTGGAGTTTTGGAGTCACCTGGCAAGTCACATGTCCATGCATGACTGAGTTTCTTACCAGCCAAGCCAGATTCCTGGGAAAGCCCAGATGTGGATTGGTGTCTCCAAATTCATTGTTGGCTTAAGTGTTTTCTGACTGGGCACTTGATGAGAATAGTCTTTTCTCAGGAAGCTAACCAGCTGCTTCACTACAGCCTACTTAGACTCAAACAATCAAATAAAGCCTCATGGAAGGTATTGTCAGAGATGTATTTTAGGAGCTTTTATCTCACTGCTTTTTGTACTCATATTGGGAGTGTGAATAAAAATAGAGGCCCAGATCCCCAGTTGGTGTAAATCAGAGTAGCTCTGGTTCCACTGAAGTCAGTGGAGGGATACAGATTTACAGCAGATGAGAACCTAACCGAGAGATTTCTAACTGAAATGATATGACGTTACTTTCTTTGGGAGGTTGCACTCTAACAAGCTCAGCAAAGGGTTAGTGGAGCAATAATAAAATTCACTTATACTGGAGGCTTGAAATGGCTTAGCAATAATACGTGCATTGCCTTAGATAGTCACAACATTTACTGCAGCACATATTTTAGCCAATGAAATATATGCTGCCATGAACAAAGGACATTTGGTGAAGAGAAATTCTCCAGGTTAACATAGTTTCTAGTGCAAAAATAATGAGGTCTGGCTGCTTAGCAGCCAATTAGCATTCTCCAACTCTCTTGTCTTCTGTGTATAAATGAGCAAGAACTTATCCACTGGTATGTGATTTCATGGATAATGTAATGTTCCCTCAGGCAGTTCCATGTTTAGGATCTATGTAGCATGCATCTCCTACTTGGCATTTTCTCTTCTCCCCTCCACACAGCATGAGGTGCAGTTGAAGGAGACCATCCTGCCTTTATTGTGGTTTAGAGACGGATCTGCTTGCCTGGGAAGTTAAGGTGTAAAAGTCGAGCTCTAGTTATTATAGTTGGTGCTGTATTGCACCATGCTGAAGATAATTAACTATTTCTAGATGCTTCTCCGCCTTGAACAAAATGATATGAATGACTAATGAATCTTGCAGGAAAACCTTCACTAAGGATAAAATGAAATGTGTGGCTGCTGTGTCAATAGGCAAATGCCAACGTGTTACATTACAGCATTCAGATTAGTAACACTCCAGTATTTAAATAGGACCTTTACTAAACTGGTCACCACCACTAGGAGCTTTGTAAAAGTCATCCTGATGCAGGAGGAGGCCTGAGGAGGACAGAACAGGCGGCTGATGAGATAAAAGCCGTACACTTAAACATCATCATTTTTAAGGCTAATTTTAAAGTACTTGATGATGGCGAGGGAATAAAGAGACAGACCCTAAGACTGAGCTCAGAAATAAAGGAATGTAGTAATATCTGACTTAGGCCATGTCTACACTTACAGTTCTGCAGCGCTGGTAGTTACAGCTGCGTTCGTACAGCTGTGTAGGGCCAGCGCTGCAGTGTGGCCACACTGACAGCTACCAGCGCTGCAGTGTGGCCACATTTGCAGCATTTGCAGCGCTGTTGGGAGTGATGCATTGTGGGCAGCTATCCCAGCATTCAAGTGGCTGCAACGTGCTTTTCAAAAGAGGGGGGTGTGGTGGAATGTGACAGGGAGCATGGAGGAGACAGACAGAATGGATTTTTGGAGTTGACACTGTTCTCAGCTCCCTGCCTTGCAAGTTCTAAGGACTGGAAGACACACGGTGCCTACCTTCAATCATTTAAAAAGTTCTGACTCCCTTCCCCCACTCCTCTCTCATTCACTAAATGCAAATTATGTACTCCTAAATACCCGTCAGACCAGATAAGCAACTGCTCAACACGGACTTCCCCCTCCCCCTCTGCCGTGTGAGAGTGCTGTTTCTCTCTTCAAGCAAACAGCTTTGAACATTCCAAAGTAATTCCCCTGCCTGCCTCCACTCGCTCAGCAAACAGGAGCTGTGTTTGTTTTTTAAATAAGCAGTTTGGCTGAACTCCGAGCTCTCCCTTTCTTCCGGTTTGTTGTGGACAGGAATTCTGGGATACCTCCTTATACCCCGGAGGTCAATAAAAGCGCTGGTGGGGTCAACACTTGCTGACCAGCGCTGGATCACCAGCGCTGGAATTGCTACACCTGAGGCTCGACCGGGTGTACAGCCAGCGCTGCAACCAGGGAGTTGCAGCGCTGGCCGTGCTTTGCAAGTGTGGCCACATCCTAAGTTGCAGCGCTGTAACCCCCTCACCAGCGCTGCAACTCTCTAGTGTAGCCATGGCCTTATTAAACTATATTCAGTGCTACACTTTAACTTCCCTGAAGGAATATGTATGTATGTTCTATATTGGACACATATCCAAGTTGCAAAGTTTAGGTGAAGTCAGGTCTTTGGTTTTGGTTCAGACTCCTCTCTAATACATATCATGTAGACAGCTTCAGAGGTCTCTATTTTTCTGCTTACCATATTAGAGTTATGTCTGAAGAAGAAGTAGTTTCATACTAAAAGAAACTTTTTACAATCTCTTAATTTTTGACATTTTGATGAAATTTTGAATTGGAAAAAAATGGGACAAAACTTAAGCCAAAATTTTAAAAATTGACCTTTAATTTTGGATGCTTCTGTTTTTGGGAACTCAGCTGCAGACACCTTGGGATGCATCTTCAGAATTATGGCAGACTTACAGGTCCAGTTGAAGTCAATAGGAATACTCACAGATGTTTACAGGATTAGGATCTTATAATATATGGTGCAGATACAATATTTGTGACAACAGAGTCATCATCTTGCATAGTTGTTCTTCATATATGCCAAGATTCTCTCCAATAGCTTTAATATCCCTGTGTAATGGTATTTCAAGTATAGTGCACTGCTTCTGCTCACAAACACACAACAGATTTAAAAAAAATGTTTTTTTAAAAAGGAAATAATTATAGGAAATAAGGAAATAATTCTATTCGACTTCCAAGAGGGTAATTGATTGAGATAGTACCGTGGTAAATAGAAAAATCATAAAATGGAGTCATTATTTTCTTTTGTTTTTTCATTACTAAATGAAATCTAAATTAAGAACCATGACTTTGACAAAATGATCATCTGCAGCTGCTGGTACAAAATGATTGTTTAAATAAATGGAGGGGGTGAAAACATATGGTGTAAAGTGCATCCATTGTTTGCAACAAGATGAAGAGTGAGGGAGAATGATTATAATCAGTGTGCATAACAATTTTGGAAAGGAAATAGTATTGACAGGCCAATATAAAATAGCATAACTTCTTTTTCAGATGTGTTTAATTGGATTTTATCATTGGGTATAACATTGACATAAATTAGCGGTTATCATTTGATGGATGATGCACTAATAGTTGGTTCCCTACAGGAGAAAAAAATGGTTTTCATCAGTCTATAGATGTTCAGCATTTGATTTTTCTCCTTAAAAGAAAAACTGGTATTTCATAACTAAATGAAGGTTCAGTTGATAACTGGGACCCTGCACTCCTTCAGTGGATGGATGATTCAACATGAATACTTTACAATGCATTATGGATGAGTTATCATTGAAAGAGCAGTCAGCTAATTCCAGACCCTTCACAAAAGGATATTTTTGTGATTTCATTCATCATTTTGTGACTGGGTCTGTCGTTTTTTGATGTTATCCCAAACAACAGAGAATGTATCTGTTAATGAATGATAAATCCCATAACTGGCTTCTAAAGAAACCATCAACAGATAATTAAATGATTGAAGAGCTATTCATATAGTAGTGAAGGCTGATTAACTTTTCATTTAAATGATATTCATTCTATGAGGAAAGAAAAGCCTGGTTCCTGGGATATTACTTTCTGTTTAGAGACAAAAATATTAATTATCTGACAAAACTGATGGTCTGCCAAATTATTGATAAGAACTACGGGTTCATTCAAAGTCCATTGAAATCAATGGAACTTTGCTACTGACATCAGTGGGCTTAGGGTCAGGTCCATAGTCAACAGCAACAGGCTGGTGAATTTCCTAAAAAAGTAAGAAAGGACCCCAACTGGCTTGTAATCCCTGTGCCAGATCCTCAGCTGCTGTAATTTGGCATAGCTCCATTTCGAATATGGGTCAGACCAATGGCCCATCTAATAAAGGATCCTGTCTGTAATTGTGGCTAGTACAGGTTGCTTCAGATGAAGGCAGAATAAATGCTGTAGTAGGCAGTTATAGAATAACTTGCCAATAAGGAATGTTTCTTCCTGGTTCCCATTAATTGGCTTATGCCCTGAAGCATCCCTTCACAACTCTCTGTTAATTTTTATCCCTTATCTCTAGATATTCTTATTATCCAAATAAATGTCCAGTTCTTTCATAATTCTTGCTATGCTTCTGGTCTCAGTGAGTTCCATATGCTGATCATGTGCTATGTAAAAATTCATATCTTTATATCAGTTTAAAATTTGTCACCTTTCAGTTTCATTGAAAGTTATCTTGTTTTTGTACTATGTAAAAGGCGAGCAGAAGTTCCAGATAGAGAATCTATCTTCTCTATGCCATTGAACTCAATGGAGCGATATTGATTTAAACTAGCTGAGAAGCTGGCTCTCTGCATTACACAGTATCCACCCCAGTCTCAAACAACGGCTGTTATAGCATCCATTTTTTTTTATTATTCTACATTATGGAAATTAAAAAGAAAAACACTGGTTCTGATTTAACAAACGAGACTGCAAAGCAAAACAAAAAAACTCTTACATTTCAGAAGAAAAACTCCCATACTGTGCCTGTAGATTAAGGAACAACCAGGAGACAAACTGTGCACAAAAGTTAATGATTAACCAGTCTAAGATCAATGACTTCTTATTCTTTCCTTTGGTGCAAATATCTGAGGACATAGTTCTTTCTTTAACCTTTTTGTTTAATCACTTCCATATAATCCTCCTGAACCAAGGTTTCGTGCACAAATTAACCAACCATTAAGTATCATGCAGTACGTGGTAAATCTGGTCACCAATCAGTTCCTTATATTCAAAAGCAATGGTGGTTCAACATAAAACAACACAAAGGCTCCGAGATTATTTATCTGGGCTGTTGCAAAAATCCGCCTATTGTTTTTAAATTGAACTCCTTCACAAATCAATGCCTCTGTTTTTGATTTCTCACTGTTAATGCTGTGATATTGTATGGAATCTGGAGACACTTCATGATATTGTTGATACCAGTATTATAAAATTGCAAGGAATTTGCCCAGATATGCCATGTAAGGTATCTGGGAAAATGTTGGTGATCTTGTCTATATGTTTGTGTCATCTTTGTATTGTTAGTTATAGATATGTATGGTATATCTGTATTTCAAAAATTGTGCTCTGTTTCTGGGTGACACTCTCAGACAGATTGGCATCAGCACTGCCTAACCTGTTTGATGGCCCATCAAGGGTCATCAGCTGTACAAGAGAACCCATTGAAAGGAGCCAGGGGATATGTTTATGAGTCAGCAAGGCATGTAGGGGCATGCCGGTGGGCAGAGGCTTTTCCATGTCATGTGCTGTGAAGCTTGTGTTTGGGACACATGAAGTACAAGCCACATGAAGAAGGAATATAAAAGGCAGCTGCATCATCTCCATTTTGTCTTAGTTCACTCCTGCTTCTTACCTCTGGAGTAACATTTCTACAAACCAAAGCTCTGAACAAAGGACTGAATGACCCAAGCTGTGGCTGTGTTCCAAAGGGATTTTCAAGCCAGCAAATTCACCAGGGCTGCTAAGAGCCTGATATATGGACTTTGAAGTCTCTGTATGTATCTGAGTGTTTTGTCATTTAACAACTCCCTTATTGTTCTTTCTTTCTTTTATAATAAACCTTTCGTTTTAGTTACTAAAGGATTGACTGGCAGCATGGTATTTTGGTAAGATCCAAACTAATATTGACCTGGTAATGTGGCTGGCTTTTTGGGCTCAGAAGAATATTTTGTATAGTGAGCAGTGTTTTTAAATAACTTCTCACTGTACTGGACCTATGTGCTGATTAGGAACCAGAGAACTGGAAAGCAATAAAGAGCGATGTATGATTTCTTTTTTTGCTTCTTGATAACCAGTGTGCACAGATTATGACTGGCTGGTGAGTCTAACCTCAGTGTTAATCATCAGTTTTTGGGAGAACCTGCTCTCCTCTTTGCAGCCCACCCTTACCTTGGCATTTTCAGTGAGGTACCCTGGTCACAAATGCCTTCAAAGTAGAAAAAACAGAAAGTGAGAATACATAAATATTGAAATGTATCCAATAAATTATTATTCCAATAAAGAGGCTAGTCTAGTGGAATCAGCCCAGGGTTAGGAGTAAGGAACTTCTGAATTCAAATCCTCTCTCTACTGTAAAATTACCTTCCATCCTGATTATACAGGGGCGTTTCTTTTACTTTTTTCTTTATAATAACGTTCTTCTTTTAAGAACCTAATTGATTTTAGGGTCCTAAAGGTAAAGGGTCTGGTCTGTACTTTTATTAAAGGCAATTGGTTGGTATATTATTCTCAAGCCTCCCCAGGAAAGGGGGTGAAGGGGCTTGGGAGGATATTTTGGGGAGATAGGAACTCCAAGTGGTCCTTTTCCTGAATCTTTGTCTAAATCACTTGGTGGTGGCAGCAGTATCATCCAAGGACAAGGAAAGGATTTGTGTCTTGGTGAAGTTTTTAACCTAAGCTGGTAGAAATAAGCTTAAGGGGACTTTCATGTGAGTCCCCACATCTGTACCCCAGAGTTCAGAATGGGAAGGGTACCCTAACAGCACTGTAGATTTAAACCCCAGCTTGCCATGCACTATTTTCCAGGAGAAGCCCTCAAGTATACCTAGAACATCCCTGACAGATGTTTATCTAACTTTTTCTTTAAAACCTCCAGTGACAGGGATTCTACAACCTCTCTTGGTAACTTATTCCAGTACTTAATGAGCCTTGTAGTTAGAAAGTTTTTTTTCTTAGTATCTAATCTAAATCTCCTTTGTTGCATAGTAAATTGATGACTTCTTGTCCTACCATCAATGGACAGTGAGAATAGCTGATCACCCTCCTCTTTTTTGCAACAGAAAAGCTTAAAAAACAGAATCCAATGAGAAACTGCTGAGCTTGAATTAATATGCAAACTAGATACCAAAAACTTGGGTTTAAATAGAGACTGGAAGTGGCTGGGTCATTATACATTGCATCTATTTCCCCATGTTAAGTATCCTCACACTTTCTTGTCTACTGTCTAAAATGGGCCATCTTGATTATCACTACAAAAGTTTTTTTTCTCCTCCTGATAATAGCTCATCTTAATGAATTAGCCTCTTACAGTTGGTATGGCTACTTCCACTTTTTCATGTTCTCTGTCTGTATATATATCTTCTTACTATAAGTTCTGTTCTATGCATCTGATGAAGTGGGCTGTAGCCCATGAAAGCTTACGCTCAAATAAATTCGTTAGTGTCTAAGGTTCCACAAGTACTCCTCGTTCTTTTTGAGGATACACACTAACACGGCTTCTGCTCTGTGTCCTCTTTATAACATCTGTAACTTGAAGAGATTGATCAGGGCCCTACTCAGTCTTCTTTCTCAAGACTAAACATGCCCATTTTTTTAACTCTTCCTCAGAGGTCATGTTTTCTAAATCTTTCATTTTTGTTGCACTCTCCTGGACTCTCCAATTTGTCCACATCTTTCTTAAAGTGTGGTGCCCAAAACTGGACTCTGTACTCCAGCTGAGGCCTCACCAGTGCCAAGCAGAGTGGAACAATTACCTCTGATGTTGTATATAAGACACTCCTGTGAATACACCCCAGAATGATATTTGCCTTTGTTTGTAATTGCACACATTGTTCTCTCATGTTCAATCTGTGATCCACTATAACCCCTAGATCCTTATCTATGTACTACTTGCCAGTTATTCCCCATTTTGTATTTGTACATTTCAATTTTCCTTCCTAAGTACTTTGCACTTGTATTTATTGAATTTCATCTTGTTGATTTCAGACCAATTCTTCAATTTATCAAGGTCCTTTTGAATTCTAAACCTGTTCTCCAAATTGCTTTCAAACCCTCCCAGTTTAGTGTCATCTGAAAATTTTATAAGCATACTCTCCACTCCATTATCCAAGTCATTAATGAAAATATTGAATGGTACTGGACCCAGGCCAGACTCAGTCTCACAATGAACCATTGATAACTACTCTTTGAGTACAGTTTTTTCACCCAGTTTTGCACACATTTTACAGTAATTTCATCTAGACCAAATTTCCCTAGCTTGCTTATGAGAATGTTATTTGGGACTGTTCTAAAGTCTTATTAAAATCAAGATATATCACAACTACTGCTTCCCATCCACTAGGCCAGTAACCTAGTGTCAAAGAAGGAAATTAGAATGGTTTGTCTTGATTTGTTCTTGTCAAATCTATGTCAGCTGTTACTTATTACCCTATGATCTTCTAGGTGCTTACAAATTGGTTGTTTTAATAATTTGTTCCACTATCTTTCCAGATATCAAAGTTAGGTCTGATTGGTTATAATTCCCTGAGTCCTCTTTGTTCCCATTTTCAAAGATAGGTGCCAGGCTTGCTCTTTTCCAGTCCTCTGGAACTCACCTGTCTTCCATGAGTTCTCAAAAATAATTGCTAATGGTTCTGAGATTGCTCTAGCTAAGTACCCTAGTGTGAATTTCACCACTCCCTGCTGACTTGAATACATAACTTATCTAAGTATTCTTTCCCTATTTTGGTTCATGTTCCTTCCCCCTTGTTGGGGGTGCAGGCTCTGGTGTGGGACCAGGGATGAGGGATTTGGGGTGCAAGAGGGGGCTCTGGGCTGGGGCAGGGGGTTGGTGTGTGGGGGCTGAGGGTGAGGGTTCTGGCTGGGATGAGGGCTCTGGTGTGGGTCCAGGGATGAGGGATTTGGCATCCAGGGATTTGGGGTGTGGGAGGGGGCTCTGGACTTGGGAGTGGAGCTGAAGGGTCAGAGTATGGGAGGGGATGACAGACTTGGGGAGTGGATCCAAGGGATTCAGCATATGGGAGGGGGCTCTGGGCTGAGGCAGATGGTTGGGGTATGGGAAGGAACATGGGCTGTGGGCTGGGGATGCAGGTTTCAGGGTGGGGCCAGAAATGAGGGGTTCAGGGTGTGTGAGGGGGCTCTGGGCTGGTGGTTGGGGTTTTTGTGGGGGTGAGGGTTCTGGCTGAGGGTGTGGGGTCTGGTATGGACTGAGGATGAGGGATTTGTGGTGCAGAAAGGTGCTGGGGCTGGAGTGGGGGCATGCCGCTGCTTCCGGGAGCTTCGCGGAGCCACAGCAGCCAGGGAGCCTGCCTTAGCCCCGCTGCGCCACCAACCAGACTTTTAATGACCACTGTCAGGGTCCCTTTTTGACTGGGTATTCCAGATGAAAATCAGACACCTGGCAACCCTTCACCTCACCCTTCTTGGTGTTGTCTTAGCTCTCCTTCCCTGCTAAGTAGTGGGCCTACATCTGCCTTCATCTTTCTCTTGCTTCTAGTGTAATTATAGTTCCTCTTATTTCCTTCAATGTCTCTTGCTAGATATAACTCGTTTTGTGCCTTAGCCTTTCTGATTTTTCTCTAAATGCATGTGCTATTCTGAAGTTGGTGGTAAAACTCCATGCCTGTCCTCAGAAAAGATTTCAGCCCAAGATAGCAGAAATGCCACAATTCAGGCAGCTTGAGTGGTGCTGAAATTTATTCTAGTTTGAATTTGTCTGAAATATATTAAATATGAACTGCAATGGCTGGGATTTTCAAATACCCTTGCCTTCACCTCTGTCAAACATCTGTGATAATTGAATTACAATACTATATCAAAGTACCAGTACAGTACCTTCCCTTCCCCCTCCATGCTTCTTCAGGATCAGACAGTGCTTTTAACTAGAAGAGATAACCCCACTTGCTTTAATACTTGAAGTTAATCATAGGACTTTTGATTTGGAATGTGACCAGCCAGGCAGGGCTAGTCAGAAATCTGTTACATTAATTGCAGGCTCTGTGTGTTCCTGTCTGAGCATCACCAGGTGTCAAGCTGAATAACAACATAATAAACACATACCATAATGACTCAGATAATATGTACTATATTCTCCTGTATTAAAGGTTATCTGGGAATTCATGGTTTTATAATTAGAAGCTTCAGAAATCCAAGAGGGAATCTGTAATGTACTGACAGGGACAAATGAAATAAAACAGCCAGTTTTAGAAAAGGGACACATATAACCTTTCCATATCAATACAAGAATCTCAATTAGCCTCAAGATTAAGTTAGCGATTTCATTCCCCCAAAATCTTTACTGTAGATATCCCATTCCATGTTCCCTGTGTCTACTAGTTGGCCTTAAATATAGACAAAGCTAAGCTCTGCAATTCTCCTAGCCCATCCCTACCTCTCCCTCCAGTCGTACTGATAGATGGGGAGAAATCATGCCACCAATCTCCCCATCATCGAAGATTTTGCGGTCAGACTACTCCTCACTATTTCTGTGTAGATTTTTACTCCTAAATATCCAGTTAGTTCTGCTATACTCCCCTTTGATTTCAATTATATTCTTCCTTTAAAACACAGAAGTCTCCCTCACTAATGTCCCCTCTCTGAACTGGTGTTCAACAACCACTCCTACTAATGATGTTTAGGGGCAAGACTACTATAAACTCTTTCAGTAGATCCTCTGCTGATTCTAGTGTAGTAATATCAGCTTATGGGTCTGCATCATCATCCATGATTCTTCTTTTATAATCTCCCTTAGGGTGGATTCTTCCATCTCCTAAGATTTTTATTGCAATGAGCAACTTTACTTCCAGACAGGAATATGCCCCATCAGAACTACAGAATGAAATAGCTGCTGGCAAAACCAGTAAAAGGGCTGCTAAAGAGAGTGGACCCACAAAACTATCAAGTTGAAAATGTGGGTTTGCTTTTGAGCTGCACAAATGAATTCAAAAGGGTTTCATGGCCCAATAAAGAGAGAATAAGAGAAACTTAAGCACACTCCTACGGATACTCCAAGGAGACAATAGATCTATTTTGTAGCCTTCAAAGTCAGTCAATAAAATTAGCAGACACTCTCTAGATACGCTGAACTGCTAAACTTATGCCGAAATCATTGAAGAAAGTACTTGAAGTTTACTTATACAGTTCTGTTATTAACAGCAGGAAAATTAACAGGGAAGTCAGGGTTTCTGGCCACACAGAGCTTTTATGTGATAATTTGATAAATGAGAGAAAAAGCGGGTGAGGAAATATTTTGTATTGAACCAACTTCTGTTGGTGAGAGAGACAAGTTTTTGAGCTACACAGAGCTTTTCCTCAGATCTGGAAAAGGTATTTAGAGGGTCACAGCTAAATACAAGATCAAACAGGTGCCTCACCCAGACCTGAGAAACAGCTCCGTGTAGCTCGAAAGCTTGTTTCTCTCACCAACAGAAGTTGGTCTAGTAAAAGATATTACCTCACCCACCTTGTCTCTCCAATATCCTGGGACTGACAACAGGGTGACAATAACACTGCATACTGCTTTGATAAATGCCATAGGCCAGATTCTCAGCTGGTGCAAATCAGCATAGCATTATTAAAGTTGGTGGAGTTATGTTGATTCATGCAAGCTGACGATATGGCTCTTCTATATGTGGCTCAAATGTCTGACTGCCCTATATGAACAGCGTAGCCCCCTTCAAATGGCTTTAGTGTGAAACTGGCAGTTCAGTGTGACTAAAGAATCCTACTTACTTTTACTAATTTGCTTCTGTGATAATGAAAACATAGCGCCACAAGAAAGCTGGCTGTGATTACTGCAACTAGGGCTGGGGAAGCCAAGTTGGGTACAAGAAGGAACTCTTTTTCCCGCCCCTCAACTCCACTCAAACTTGAACCAAAACTTTGCTGCAAACTGAAAGAGCTCAGTTAACTCTGCTTCCCTGTTTCCTAATTTGGTGCATCCCTGAATTCTCAGAACCTAGCGAGGCCTGAGAGCAGAAATGGCCAAATAATATGTTTTCATGGTAGAAAGAAGCAATGGAAATTACACAAGAAATCCTGTTCCTGCAGTTTCTCTGCCTGGTAATACAGGTGGACAATTCAGATAAGCATTGAATAAAAAATAACTTAATATTGTGATGGCACTTTCTGACTGAGGATTGGAAAGCACTTTGAAACATTAATTAATGTAGTTTCATAGATTCATAGACTCTAGGACTGGAAGGGACCTCGAGAGGTCATCGAATCCAGTCCCCTGCCCTCATGGCAGGACCAAATACTGTCTAGACCATCCCTGATAGACATTTATCTAACCTATTCTTAAATATTTCCAGAGGTGGAGATTCCACAACCTCCTGAGGCAATTTATTCCAGTGTTTAACTACCCTGACAGTTAGGAACTTTTTCCTTATGTCCAACCTAAATCTCCCTTGCTGCAGTTTTAGCCCATTGCTTCTTGTTCTACCATTAGAGGCTAAGGTGAACAAGTTTTCTCCCTCCTCCTGATGACTCCCTTTTAGATACCTGAAAACTGCTATCATGTCCCCTCTCAGTCTTCTCTTTTCCAAACTAAATAAACCCAATTCTTTCAGCCTTCCTTCATAGGTCATGTTCTCAAGACCTTTAATCATTCTTGTTGCTCTTCTCTGGACCCTCTCCAATTTCTCCACATCTTTCTTGAAATGCGGTACCCAGAACTGGACACAATACTCCAGTTGAGGCCTAACCAGCGCAGAGTAGAGCGGAAGAATGACTTCTCGTGTCTTGTTTACAACACACCTGTTAATGCATCCCAGAATCATGTTTGCTTTTTTGCAACAGTATCACACTGTTGACTCATATTTAGCTTGTGGTCCTCTATGACCCGTAGATCTCTTTCTGCCATACTCCTTCCTAGACAGTCTCTTCCCATTCTGTATGTGTGAAACTGATTGTTCCTTTCTAAGTGGAGCACTTTGCATTTGTCTTTATTGAACTTCATCCGGTTTACCTCAGACCATTTCTCCAATTTGTCCAGATGATTTTGAATTTTGACCCTGTCCTCCAAAGCAGTTGCAATCCCACCCAGTTTGGTATCGTCCGCAAACTTAATAAGCATACTTTCTATGCCAACATCTAAGTCGTTGATGAAGATATTGAACAGAGCCGATCCCAAAACAGACCCCTGCGGAACCCCATTTGTTATAGCTTTCCAGCAGGATTGGGAGCCATTAATAACTACTCTCTGAGTACGGTTATCCAGCCAGTTATGCACCCACCTTATAGTAGCCCCATCTAAATTGTATTTGCCTAGTTTATCGATGAGGATATCATGCGAGACCGTATCAAATGCCTTACTAAAGTCTAGGTATACCACATCCACCGCTTCTCCCTTATCCACAAGACTTGTTATCCTATCAAAGAAAGCTATCAGATTGGTTTGACACGATTTTACAAATCCATGCTGGCTATTCCCTATCACCTTACCACCTTCCAAGTGTTTGCAGATGATTTCTTTAATTACTTGCTCCATTATTTTCCCTGGCACAGAAGTTAAACTAACTGGTCTGTAGTTTCCTGGGTTGTTTTTATTTCCCTTTTTATAGATGGGCACTATATTTGCCCTTTTCCAGTCTTCTAGAATCTCTCCCGTCTCCCATGACTTTCCAAAGATAATAGCTAGTTCTGTGAGTTAGGGATGTATTATTATCCCCTTTCTTCAGATGAGGAACAGAGGTGGTAAGTGATTTGCCCAAGATCACATAGGAAGCCTGTGGCAGGCTGTGAATAAAACTCAGATTTGTGCCTTAACTACAAGATCTTCCTTTCTCTTAAACAATGGCTGGGCAGGGTGAAGTTTGTCCCCAAGCCACTGAAATGGAGCCTAATTCTGAATCTTAAATGCTACTTGGCAACAGAACCACCGTCGCTCAGCAATGCTATCACCTGAAACTCTGAGATCCAAAGCTTTTCAATCTTTATTCCAATCTTTAAACAGTTTGATCTTCACCCACCATTAATTGTAATTAAAACTCTTCAGGACATTTTTTCCCTTTAGATGATCATTACAGTTAAGGAAACAGCGGGAAACACAGAATCTGCTCAAGCTTTTATCATCTTTCTTCCCCCTCCCCCCACAATAGAAGCACCGTTCTGTATAACAGCTGGATCTTAAACTACAAGTACAGGCCTTTCTTACTCCTCTGGGAGAAACCTCACAAAAGGACTGTCAAATAATATTCAACTGTTTGAAATGAACTAATGCTAAAGTAGAAAACAAAAAATCTCAAGTACTGAAATAAGCATGAATCATTTTTAAAGCCCTGTTAAGTTTTTTACAATCTTTTTATTATCAGGAAAGTCTTCAGGCAAAATTCTGCTCTCACATCTGCACAGTGGGTCTCAACTCCAGTATGCTGCCCTTCCAGTAGCAGTGCTGCACAAGTATGGAGGCAGAACACTGGAATCAAGATCCAGAATTGGATCAGGGAATAGAACTATGCTCTTCCTTGGCAAAATATATTTAAAGTCAAAACATGAAAAATGTCTCTTCTCTCTTTCTCTTGTATTTCTTTACTCTTTTTAAAAAATAATTTGACATCTATCTTCACCTTACACTGAGGGTATGTCTACACTATGGGATTATTCCGATTTTACATAAACCGGTTTTATAAAACAGATTGTATAAAGTCGAGTGCACGTGGCTACACTAAGCACATTAATTCGGTGGTGTGCGTCCATGGTCCGAGGCTAGCATCGATTTCTGGAGCGTTGCACTGTGGGTAGCTATTCCGTAGCTATCCCATAGTTCCCGCAGTCTCCCCCGCACCTTGGAATTCTGGGTTGAGATCCCAGTGCCTGATGGGGCAAAAATCATTGTCGTGGGTGGTTCTGGGTAAATGTCATCACTCATTCCTTCCTCCGGGAAAGCAACGACAGACAATCATTTCGCACCCTTTTTCCCTGGATTGGTCTGGCAGACGCCATAGCATGGCAACCATGGAGCCCATTCAGCTTTTTTTTACTGTCACCGTATGTGTACTGGATGCCGCTGACAGAGGCGATACTGCAGCGCTACACAGCAGCATTCATTTGCTTTTGCATGATAGAAGAGATGGTTATCAGTCGTTCTGTACTGTCTGCTGCCATTGTAAATTGGCAAAGAGAGGACAGTTATCTGTCGTTCTGTACCATCTGCTGCTATCATGGGCGCCCCTGGCTGAGGTCGGCCGGGGGCGCAAAGACAAAAATAGGAATGACTCCCTGCGTCAATCTCTCCTTTATGGTATCTAAAAATAGAGTCAGTCCTGCCTAGAATATGGGGCAAGTGTACTAGAGAACCAGTGTATCAGAGAACCAGAGAGCACAGCCGCTCCATGTCAGATCCCGCAGAAGTGATGAGCTGCATGCCATTCACGGGGGGTGCCCCTGCAACAACCCCACCCGTTGGTTCCCTCCTCCCCAACCTTCCTGGGCTACCGTGGCAGTGCCCCCCCCATTTGTGTCATGAAGTTATAAAGAATGCAGGAATAAGAAACAGTGACTTGTTAGTGAGATAAAATGAGGGGGAGGCAGCCTCCAGCTGCTATGATAGTCCAGGCAGGACATTAAGCGGTGTGGGGGAGAGGAGCCCAGCCTCCAGCTGCTATGATAGTCCAGGCAGTACAGAATCTTTTCTTTACACATGAAAGGGAGGGGGCTGATTGAAGCTCAGCCCCCAGTTGCTATGATGAGGGGACATGATAGCAGTTTTCAGGTATCTAAAAGGGTGTCATCAGGAGGAGGGAAAAAACTTGTTCACCTTAGCCTCTAATGATAGAACAAGAAGCAATGGGCTAAAACTGCAGCAAGGGAGATTTAGGTTGGACATTAGGAAAAAGTTCCTAACTGTCAGGGTAGTTAAACACTGGAATAAATTGCCTCGGGAGGTTGTGGAATCTCCATCTCTGGAGATATTTAAGAATAGGTTAGATAAATGTCTATCAGGGATGGTCTAGACAGTATTTGATCCTGCCATGAGGGCAGGGGACTGGACTCGATGACCTCTTGAGGTTCCTTCCAGTCCTAGAGTCAATGAGGACAGTTACCAGCCGTTCTGTACCATCTACTGGGAATGACCAGGAATCATTCCTATTTTTACCCAGGTGCCCCCTCCGGCCAGCCTCACTTGAGGCCAGCCAGGAGTATTTAGCAGCTATCAAGCATATTGTACCATCTGCTACCGGGGAGGGAAGAGGAGTGGATACTGCTCTTTACTGCCACAGCATTGCGTCTACCAGCAGCATTCAGTACACATAAGGTGACATTAAAAAAAGTCAAGAAACAATTTTTTTCCCTTTTTTTCACGTGGGAGGGGGAGGGAGTAAATTGACGAGCTATACTCTGAACCACGCTGGACAATGTGTTTGAACCTACAGGCACTGGGAGCTCAGCCAAGAATGCAAATACTTTTCAGAGACTGCTGTGGACTGTGGGATAGCTGGAGTCCTCAGTACCCTCTCCCTCCCTCCATGAGCATCCATTTGATTCTTTGGCTTTCCGTTACGCTTGTCACGCAGCACTGTGTAGCCTGGAGATTTTTTTCAAACACTTTGGCATTTCGTCTTCTGTAACGGAGCTCTGATAGAATAGATTTGTTTCCCCATGCAGCGATCAGATCCTGTATCTCCCGTATGGTCCATGCTGGAGCTCTTTTTGGATTTGGGACTGCATCGCCACCCGTGCTGATCAGAGCTCCACGCTGGGCAAACAGGAAATGCAATTCAAAAGTTCACGGGGCTTTTCCTGTTTACCTGGCCAGTGCATCCGAGTTCGGATTGCTGTCCAGAGCAGTCACAATGGTGCACTGAGGGATACAGCCTGGAGGCCAATACTGTCGATTTGCGGCCACACTAACCCTAACCCTATACCGATTTTAGTGCTACTCCTCTCGTTGGGGAGGAGTACAGAAACAGGTTTAAAGAGCCCTTTATATTGATATAAAGGGCCTCGTTGTGTGGACGGGTACAGTGTTAAATCGGTTTAACGCTGCTAAAATCAGTTTAAACGCGTAGTGTAGACCAGGCCTGAGAACTAGTTAGACATCATTTAATGGAATTTCCCCTGTGGTCACTGCTTTTTCTTGCTCTAGCACTGTGGAGAGCTGTGATGACTCAGGCTGTGTATCAAACCAGAGGATAGTATGGGAACTACTGCATTATGGCTCAGGGCATTCTTCTCCTAGTAAATGGATCATGGCATGATGTATCAGTGGGCTGTGTCACTATACCAGCTTACTGCAGGGCTCTTTAAAGCTGTTTATTTTTCTGTCATTTGTAACATGTATATAAAGTCATTTGTTCACATTTTTATTCATTATGTGCCATTTTATAGTTCATGAGCAAATAGATTGTCTGGTTTTAGCTTTGGAGGATATTTTTTAAAATTGCAAGAGGGTTGATAATTCTTGCTATGCAGAGGTGCTATCATGTACAGGATTTATTGAAAGAAGCCGTTAAATAACAGAAGAGGAATTATAAAAAGAGTGTCAGGAATGCTTTGAAGTATATGCCCAGATTCATCCCTGGGGTAGCTCCACTGAAGTTACTTCAGGAATGAATTTTGTCTGTTATTAAGAGAAACACTTCACCATACTTGTAACTCACACAGGGCTTGTCTACATCACAAAGTTGCAGCGCTGGTGAAGGGGTTACAGCGCTGCAACTTAGGAGGTGTACACATCTGCAGGGCATCACCAGCGCTGCAACTCCCTGTTTGCAGCGCTGGCCGTACTCCCGTTTTGTCTCGGGTGTAGAGGATCCAGCGCTGGTGATCCAGCGCTGGTAATCAAGTGTAGACACTTACCAGCGCTTTTCTTGACCTCCGTGGAATAAGCAGGTATCCCAGCATACCTGAGGAAGCGTCTGGTAATCAAGCAGGTCTCCTTCCCCGGTTTGCAGGGGGGTTCGGGGAACGCGAGAGCAAACCGCGGCGAAGCTGGTCTCCTTTCCCGGTTTGCTCTCGCGTTCCCCGAACCCCCGTGCAAGCAGGTCTCCTTCCCTGCGGTTTGCAGGGGGGTTCGGGGAACGCGAGAGCAAACCGCGGCGAAGCTGGTCTCCTTCCCCGGTTTGCTCTCGCGTTCCCCGAACCCCCCTTGAAGCCGCCCAACAGCTCTGCAGTGTGGCCACATCTAACACCACTTGCAGCGCTGGTTGCTGTAAGTGTGGCCACTCTGCAGCGCTGGCCCCATACAGCTGTACTAATACAGCTGTAACAACCAGCGCTGCAAAATTGTAGATGTAGACATACCCACAGACAGCATTGTTGTGCCTGGAACCTGTGCAGATATTTAAAGCTCAGCTCTTATGGAAACCAGACAAACTGTATAGCTCTTCAATTTACTGTTGCCTTTACTGCAATGTATGGTGCACCAAAACTGTATGGTGCTTTAGGGAGACTGGATAAAACGCACCATATACCACACACACTGTGCTGTGTTCTGTTACATTTATTTGTGTATTGCAACTTTCATATAAAACATCTCAAACTGCTTTGCAGATATAATAGCTGGGCTGGGAATTTCATCCATACCATACTATGCCATGCCATACTGGATGGAAAGGAACTTTGGATTGATTGACCTGATCTACCTGGTTACTATTCAAAATGAGAGAGCATTGTGGTGGGGAAGCAGATCAGGCCTTTTAGATAAGCTAAACAAAAGCGTATATGTCTTTTCCTGATCATCTGCCTTGTGACCTTGTGGATTTATTTGTAGGCCATATGTTGCTTTTATACAAAAGCTGTTGTAATAATTAGGAGAATTAGAATGTCCTCTCAGCTGTCATGAATGGAGGGAACTCTGCTCTGTAGAGCTTTGGGGGTGCAAAAAGGGATATTGCTTCCTCTGCTGTGTAGATTGCCCCCTCTTTGGGACACTGCAGATAATCTTCTTTCTGTCTTAGGTGTTTCTATCATTGCCATATCCTAGTGCTTACACACTGGAGCTGTATGAAGTTTATGGTACATTAGATTTGGAGGTGGGGACCAGTCTTTCTCTCTCTCTGTCTCATTATGCCTTGCTGACTGTGTGGATTTTGAATGAGAAATCCATTGGGAGTTGGTGCTTTCTGAAGCAGCATTAATTCCCACTGGGTCTTCCTTTGGTTGCTACTGTAGGGCTTGCAGGGGGGGCTCTCTCCATGCAACTAGGGGACAACTAGGCTGTTGGGGCACAAGTGGGGAGAGACCAGACCAGCTGTACGCATTGAAAGGCCCTCCATGTGGCTGGCATTCCCTTCTCTTCCCAGGGGCCAATGGGGTTGGGAGGCTGCACCCCCAGCCTCTTCTGTAGGGCTCCTAACAGTTCCCCCCTTTGAGGGGACAATGACATGATCCTGGCTCAGGATAAACTGATTTAGCCCTGGGGCTTCATGTTATGCTGCTCACTACATACACTTGGTCAGCTTTATATTTACATCCAAACGTGTGAGTTCCCACATCCGTTTATTATACCATGTGTCTGAGGACTTAGCTCGGAGTTTACAAACAGGCACCCTGAATCTTCTTTAGCCATCTGAATACATTGAGCAGATTTTTGCTAGGCAGTACGTGGAGTGGATGAGATACAAAGGTTGTTTCACACTGAAGGGAGGAAAGATATTAGAAGTAGCTTAGAAAGTCAGTGCAGATGGTGGGTTTAGCTTTTATCAGTCACAAACCCACCAGCTTGAGGGGCTGCGGCTTTGGAAAGGTCAAATTGCTCATGACATTTAGGATTCAGATGGTAACAGGGCTATTTCTGCCATGGAGAGTTATTTACTTATCTCCAAAGGGCTATGAGTCAGGAATGACAAAGTTCATGAATCAATAGAGATATGCTGGGAATATGGTATGTGAAGAAAGCAGGGTCTGCACTGCTGGGGGCCTCTGGCAGCCAAAGCTCCATGCGTGGCCCTAGTGGGCAGAAATTGCAGTGGTGATGGAGGCCATAACAGTCTCTCTATGGCTGGGGAAAGTACAGGAGGCCAGCACTACCACCAAACTGGGCGATGCTGGCCAGAGAGGAGGTGTGGCCAGCAAGACCTGGGGATTAATTGATGGAGCACATCTTCTTAGCAGGCTCTATCAACATTTGAAATCCCTTGACAGAAACTGTGAAGATGGACAGCAATTAATATCACCCTCTGGGACTTCATTTTGGAGTGGAGGTGGTCAGACTGGCACAGTGAGGAGTTGTGACCAGCACCTCTCTGGCCCAGGTTTTCCAAATTGGGACCAATTTATACGGTAGAAGAAGAATTTTCTGAAGTAAATATTATGGGCCAGATCCTCAGCTGGTATGAATTGACTGCACTGGAACTACACCACTTTACACCAACTGAGGATCTGGCCTGTAGACACGAGCCAAAAATAGCAGGTCAATACTGAACATCTTCCTCCCAAGAAAAATGTCTCCTTCCTGAGAAGTCATTTTATTCAAATATATTAGAGTAGTACACAACACCCAAACTGTGCAAATACAAAATGGATGAGGAGCTATATAGTTTGCTTACTTCCCAGCACGTTTTATTACTGAGTCTCCTACAGACATAGTGTTTCAGATTATTAATTGATAAAAGTAATTTCAGTACCATTCAGCATAATGAAACAGATTTTGCTCATGCTGATCATGAGCAATGTGGAGAACCTGAGAGGAAAATATCCTTCAGCATGAAGGTTTCTGCCTCTCTGTGTATTGGGTACAAACATAATAGTGAATTAGTGATTAGGCCACAGGGTGACGTTTAATCATGATATAGGAAGAGCAAGATTCTCATCCTGTCGGCAGACCATACAAGCAGAGATTCTGGAGGATGCGTTGCTTCCTGGTTGAGGTGCACAGTGGCATTTGGAACTGATGGGGAAGAAAGGAAGGAGGTCATAATGAAGATTATCCAATAGGCATGTGCGGCACATTTCATTAGGATGTGCACACAGGGAATTTTATTTTTTTATTTTTAAAGGTGCACATCATAGACGTTGGGGTGTGGGGGGGTGCAGGGTATGGGAAGGGGTGCGGTGTGCGTGAAGGGCTCAGGGCTAGAGATTGGAGCAGAGGAGGGGTTCAGGGTGTATGAGGGAGCTCAAGGAAGGGGCTTGGGGTGCAGGAGGGGTTCAGAGTGCAGGAGGGGGCTCAGGGCAGGGGGTTGGGGTGCAGGAAGGGTGTTGGGTGCGGCAGGGGGCTCAGGGCAAGAAGTTGGGGTGCAAGAGGAGCACAGGGTGCAGGCAGGAGGCTCAGGGCAGGGAGTTGTGGGGCAAGTGCTGCTTACCTGCAGTGGCACGCTCCCTGCCTGCCTGACCTGGCCCCATGCCGCGCCACTCACCATGGCCCTGTGCGGCCCCTGGGGGGCGGGCACGGGACTCCAAGTGCTGCCCTTGCCACACCTCCAGGTACCTCCCCCAAACCTCCCATTGCCGCGGTTCCCCATTCCCGGCCAATGGGAGCTGCAGGGGGTAGTACCTAAAGCAATGCACAGAGCCCTCTGCCTCTCCCAGGGACATGGTACCATGCCGGCCGCTTCTGAGAGTGGTGCGGCCCGCGGCACTATGGGAAGGAAGCAAATCTCACGGGCCAGATCCAAAGGCCTGAGGGGCTGGATTCGGCCTGTGGGCATTAGAGTGTGCCTGGGCACACCCAGCACACCCCGTGCACACACCTATGATTATCCCACTGACACCATCTGTGAGGACAGAAACCAGACCTGGAAGGAATAGCCATTACTCCCTTCTTACATAAACAAAGGAGCAGGGAAGATGGAGATAAACAAAGCAGCAAGCAATAAAAGGATCAGCATGTTTTAATAGCAATAAAAGCAGCTGAAGGATAGGTCTTTGGGGAGGCCAGTGCAGGGGACTGAGGGAGGATGTGAGCTCAATTTGTGATTAAGATCTTGCTTGTGACAGAAATGCCTACTTTCCCATTCCTCACTTAATTCTATAGTTTGATTTCATTATCCTTTGCTCTCTCCCTGATTGTGTCTCATATGAGTCTGCTACAGTTCTGGGCCTTCTAGCACAAAGTCCCCTTGCAATTCCCTGTGCTATCATATCCTCTGCCACATTCAAAAGGCTTGAGTAATAGGAATTGTGAAATAATATAATCATAAGGATGGAGTGTGTAGCAAACATTCAGCAGAAATATAGCTGACTTAGAGAATCAACTGCTGGAACTGGAGTATGTGAAACAGGGAGTCTGTAGGTGGGTGCAGACAGAGCTAGTATTGCTGATCTGGGAAAGATACCTGAGCAGAACAGTGTATCTTCAAGGCTAATTTTTATATTCTTTTTCTTCTTTGAAATGTGATTTGGAAACAGCAGCCCCAGAAACAGCCCTCAGCTGCAGTACATGAGCATAAGCACAGTGCTGCTAATGAAGCTGAATTCAAATGTTAATCTAAAATGTAGTATTTGTTGGGAAGATTGCTAGATCACAATGATTGCTAGATCATCAACATTTGCAATGTATTGCTGCTTCTACCAGTGATTATGAATGCCACCCTCTGAGGTGCTATCAGATTCAATGGGAGCTGATAATGCTCAGTACCTCACAGAACTGGGTCTTAGGGTATGTCTACACTACAAAATTAGGTTGATTTTATAGAAGTCAATTTTAAAAAATCGATTTTATACAGTCGATTGTGTATGTCCCCACTAAGCGCATTAAGTTGGCGGAGTGTGTCCTCACTACTGTGGCTAGCATCGACTCACGGAGCGGTGCACTGTGGGAAGCTATCCCACAGTTCCCGCAGTCTCTGCTGCCCATTGGAATTATGAGTTAAGCTCCCAATGCCTGATGGGGCATAAACATTGTAGGAGGTGGTTTTGGGTACATGTCATCACTCTCCTCTCCTCTCCTCTCCCTCCATCCCTCCCTCCCTCCCTCTGTGAAAGCAACTGCAGACAATAATTTTACACTTTTTTGCCTGGGTTACCTGTGCACATGCCATAGCATGGCAAGTATGGAGCCCACTCAGCTCACCGCTGCTGTTGTGAGCACTGTAAACACCTCACGCATTATCCTGCAGTATGTGCAGAGCCTAGCTAGGAGCCAGCACGAGGATGATTGTGAGGAGGACATGGAGACAGATGTTCTTGAAAGCACAGGCAGTGGCAATTGGGCCATCATAGCAGCAGTGGGGCTGGTTGATACAGTGGAATGCCGATTCTGTGCTTGGCAAACAAGCACAAACTGGTGGAACCACATAGTGTTGCAGATATGCGATGATTCCCAGTGGCAGTGAAACTTTCGGATGTGTAAGGCTACTTTCCTAGAACTCTGTGAGTTGCTTTCCCCTGCCCTGAAGCACAGGAATATCAACATGAGAGCTGCCCTGATTGTTGAGAAGTGAGTGGCGATAGCACTGTGAAAGCTTACAATGCCTGACTGCTACCGGTCAGTCAGGAATCAATTTGGAGTGGGCAAATCTGCTGTGAGGCTGCTGTGATCCAAGTAGCCAATGCAATCACTGACCTTCTGCCAACAAGGGTAGTGACTCTGGAAAATGTGCAGGTCATCGTGGATGGCTTTGCTGCAATGGGGTTCCCTAATTTTGGTGGGGTGATAGGTGGAACACATATCCCCATCTTGGCAATGTACCACCTTGCCAGCCAGTACATAAACTGCAAGGGGTACTTCTCAATGGTGCTGGAAGCACTGGTGAATCACAAAGGACGTTTCACTGACATCAGCGTGGGATGGCTGGGAAAGATGCATGATGCTCGCATCTTTAGGAACTCTGGGCTGTTGGAGCAACTGCAAGAAGGAACTTACTTCCCAGATCAGAAAATGACTGTTGGGGATGTTGAAATGCCAATAGTTATCCTTGGAGACCCAGCCTACCCCGTGCTCCAATGGCTCATGAAGCCATGCATAGGCAGCCTGGACAGTAGTAAAGAGCAGTTCAACTATAGGCTAAGCAAGTGCAGAATGGTGGTAGAATGTGCCTTTTGATTTTTAAAAGCTCACTGGTGCTGTTTGCTGACTAGGTTAGACCTCAGTGCAACCAATATTCCCATTGCATCCGACGAAGTGGGTATTCACCCACGAAAGCTCATGCTCCAATACATCTGTTAGTCTATAAGGTGCCACAGGACTCTTTGCTGCTAATATTCCCATTGTTATTACTGCTTGCTGTGTGCTCCATAATATCTGTGAGAGTGACAGGGAGCCGTTTATGGTTGGGTGGGAGATTGAGGCAAATTGCCTGGCTGCCAATTTTGAACAGCCAGACACCGGGGCAATTAGAAGAGCACAGGTAGGCGCACTGCGCATCAGAGAGGTTTTGAAAACCAGTTTCATGACTAGCCAGGCTACGGTGTGACCGTTGTGTGTGTTTCTCCTTGATGCAAACCCCCTCTCTTTGTTGATTTTAACTCCCTGTAAGCGAACCACCCCACCCTCCCTTCTATCACAGCTGCAATCTGCAATAGCCTCAGAGACAGAGATGATAGGGGGAGCATAGAAATATTTGCACCTGTGGGAGGGAAACAGAATTCAGTTTCCAGGCAGCCACGGTAAGCCAAAGGGTACGCAGGTTTAGCTTCTAATGCCTTCATAACACATGGGAATGTTTTCAAACTGCAGTGCCCTCCTTTCCTATAGCAAGCAATGCTGGTTGGGTTTGCCATTTAAAAGGAGGGGCTGCGGTTTTGGATGTGCAGCACACACCTTTCCCCCCCTTCCTCTGGTGTGGCTCCCCACCCTCAAGCGGCTATTCTCAGGGATGATCCCTTTTACCCAAGCAAAACAGCCCAGCAAGAACGGGGTCCTTTTACTGATACCTTACAAAAATTCCCCTATTTCAACCAGGTGACCATGAATGATATCATTCTCCTGAGGTTAACACAGAAAGATATAGACCAAATGTTGCTTGAATGCGACCAAAACCCAGGACCATTTGCTGCCATGCTTTGTGCTGCAATGATTCTAGACTACTTGCTACTGGCTTGGCATGGTAAAGTGCCCAGAAACCTTCTGCAAAGGCTTTCAGAGTACCTCCAGGAAAGCTTCATGGAGATGTCCCTGGAGGATTCCCACTCCATCCCCATACACGTTAAAAGACTTTTCCAGTAGCTGTACTGGCCGCAAATGCATCCCAAGTCTTCACGGCAAATCAAACATTAAACTATTGTTTTTAAACCCTGTACTGTAGTTACAAATGTGCACTCACAGAAGGGCCTTCTCTGACTTCAGGGTCAGGGATCCCGCTTTGGGAGGGTATTGGCTCCAGGGTGATGAAAAGGTCCTGGCTGCTGGGGAGAATGAATTCACTGCTTGCCTGCTGAGCATTCTCCTCCTCCTCTTCCTCCTCCACAAAATCCTCCTCCATGTTGTGTGAGACACCCCCTTGCAGGTGTCCACGGACAGTGGTGGAGTAGTGGTAGGGTCCCCCCTTAGAATGCCAGGCAGCTGGTCATAGAAGCAGCATATATGGGGCTCTGACAAAGAACAACCGTTTGCCTCCTTTGTCTTTTGGTAGGCTTGCCTGAGCTCCTTGACTTTCATGCAGCACTGCTGTGTGTCCCTGTTGTAGCCTGTGTCTATCATGCCCTGTGCAATTTTGGCATATGTATTTGCATTTCTTCTTTTTGGTTGGAGTTCTGCCTGCACAGATTCTTCTCTCCGTACAGCAATCAGACCCAGTGTCTCCCGTTAGGTCTATGCTGGAGCTCGTTTGTGATTCTGGGGGGCACTGCAAGGTCATCTGTGCTGCTGAGCTCGTCACGCTGGACCAAACAGGAAATGAAATTCAAAAGTTTCTGGGGCTGTTCTTGTGTACCTGGCTAGTGCATCAGAGTTGAAAGTGCTGTCCAGAGTGGTCACATTGGAACACTCTGGGATAGCTCCCGGAGGCCAATAACATTAATTTGTGTCCGCTCTACCCCAAATTCGACCCAGCAAGGTCAATTTTAGTGCTACTCCCCTCACTGGGGAGGAGTACAGAAATTGATTTTAAGAGCCCTATAGATCAAAGGAACGGGGTTGCCTGTGTAGATGCATTCATTATAAAATCGACCAACATGGCTAAATTCGACCTAACCCTGTAGTGTAGACCAGGGCTTAGTTATCTTACATTATTCTCTACCTATTGTACTTATCTGGCCTCCATTACTATACTATCTGAGCACCTCACAATCAGGGCCAGCTCCAGGCACCAGCGCAGCAAGAGGGTGCTTGGGGCAGCCAACAGAAAGGGACAGCACATCCGGCTCTTTGGCGGCAATTTGGTGGTGGGTTCCTCAGTCCCTCTCGGAAGGATGAAGCGGCAGCAGTAGAGCTGCTACTGATCGCGGCTTTTTTTTTTTTTTTTGCCCCTTGGGGTGGCAAAAACGCTGGAGCCAGCCCTGCTCACAATCTTTATCTTCACACCGCAAATACTATTATCCCCATTTTAATAGCTGGGGAACTGTGGCACAGAGAGATCTGCTCAACATCACAGAGGAAGTCAGTGGTAAAATAAATAATTGAACCATTGTCTCCCAAGTCCCAGGCTACTAGTCTAACCACTGAACCATTCTCTCTTTCATACTTATACTCTCCCTTTTCCCTAGTGAATGCCAGCTGAACTGTAGCAATCAGGGATTGCCCTGCTTATTGCTGTAGCCCTTGCCACAGTTCCACTGCTGATTTATTAAATATGCAGGTGCCCATTTTCAGAGGTAGGGCGAGCTGCAGAAAAGGAAAAAGTAGGTAATGTGACAATAAAAATATATAGATTAGGTCTGCATGGTACAAAAAGCACTGATAGGAGAGGTCACCTGGTAGGGCATTATAATGGAGGATATTTGTTCTGCAACACTGTGCGTTGAAAGGTGTCTGTGGCTGATGGCAGTTTGGTGCATGGGCTAAATATCTGTGCCTCAAGCAGATGCATGAAGCCCCAAAGAAAGGGCTGTACTACAGGTTTCACAGGTGTTTTATCTCGACCCACAAATAAATGTAACATGTATGTATGGTCCTGATGTGCTTTTTCTGTTTCTGCAGGATGGATGACATTCAGCTGTGCAAGGACATCATGAACCTTAAACAGGAGCTGCAGAATTTAGTAGCAATTCCAGGTAATTTCTATGCCAACCTTACAAAGTGCTTTGAAAAACAGAAACTCTTCTAGGGGCCAGATACCTGCAACCCCAAGCCAGGCGCAATCCCTTTCACTGTCATTTCCATCCCTCTTTGTGTGTTTCCTGCACTTTGCTCTCTTTTCTAATGTCCTTATTTTCGCTCAAGTTTTGTTTGCTCTTCCTTCAGCTCTCTATTTTTCTGAAATTCTTTGCTGTATTTCATCTGCCCCTTCTGATGGCCAGGACTGCAAATATCACTCCAACAAACTGCATTATTCCAAGATTCTTTCAATCCCTTGAAAATCTTATGACAACCACTGTTGACAAACTATGTTGACGCATTATGTGAGGGAGAGTGTGCTAAAGAATGGAAAATGTTGATGGATATGGAACACCTGGTGATGGTCTGATGGGAAATTAAACCTTGGATGTGAGTTTTTGTGTGTTTCCTAGAGATACTAATTAATTGTTACTCCCTATAAGCCACGCTATAACCTAAGAAAACAGTTGAAAGTATGAGGCTTTCCAGAGAGGGCTGAGGAAAAGGTCTAGTCCATGTTTACCTGAATCTTTAAGGGCCTGATCCTAAATTCTCAACAGCTTCATTGCTCCAAGTATGTGCAGAATCCTCCTTGGGCACAGTCCTGGAGTCCTTACTCAGTAAAAACTCCCACTGAAATCCATTGATAACTTTCTTTTAGTAAGAACTTCACGGGTTGGCCTTCTTGTTATTTTAGCTCAGCTACTCCTCCTGTTACTTTGCAAAATACTGAGCCACCATCTTATTCCAGAAAAGGAACATGGGGCTTGACCCTACAAGCATTTACTTCTGTGATAAGCCCTGGGTAGGCTCTGTTGACTCCAGTGTGTCTGTGACCAAAAGCAGAATTTGGCCCATTCCCATTGATTTTACTGTACACCCCATCTTATGAATTCATGCCAAACCTTCAATTCCTCAGTGTATTCTGGCTATACATTTTGTGAATCCATTAGTCAACGTAGTGTTACTCAGCAGCTGAGATTGTGGAGGAGGGGGTATTTTATTTTTACCACCTTTTGAACAACCTTTATTCATTCTCTAATAAACTTTTTTAAAGGATTGTGCACTTGCTGACATTAGCATGAATGCAAAATCAGTGCCACAATCACACTCCCAGAGCCAAAAAACCTGAAATACTCTTTGCCTGTTCCTAGTCACTGATCTTTCACTCCACAATGAAATCTTTGCAGGGTTTACCTCTCTCTCACCCATGAATCTACTGTTGGCAGAGATTTTGATCCAGAGGGGGATGGCAAAAAGTTTTGATCCAGAAAATGAGATTAGTTCCACTGCCATACATGGGAACTATTAGAAGGGTGGGGGGTTACCAGAGCATGGCTACTCGCTTTTAATAAAGTAATGAAATGGCCTTGTATCATTCAGATGAACATAATTTCCTCTGGGGCAGAACTTTGGCTAAGAAGTTATAATTAGATATGAAATCTTCCATGAGCCTTTCAAAAAGAACAATACAATCCACCTAGAATGACTTAAATAAAAATAAATCACCTCAGGTAAAGCTGAATCCCGTGTTTGTATTTTTAGTTTATCTTAAATAAAAAACGTAGTAATGCTAATTAGGATTGTGTCCAGTGGATAGTAGAACTCAGTGAAGAAAACCGTTCCTGTAATGACATGAGATATTTTAATAAGAATAATATGTGCATTGACTGAGATGTTTTCTTTACCATAGCAATTTGTCCTGTTAACCCCATGCTGTATTATTAAATGCAGCAGATTTGCTTTCCCTTGGCAGGCTCTGGTAATGATAATGCATCAGTGTATTCATGACCCTGTGAACACTGTGTACACTGGATCTAGATTCCACAGTAAGGTTTCCTACGTAAGTTCTGCAGCATAGTGTAATGCCATGTCCCTGTGCGGATCATCAGTAGAGGGGACTGAACCTAAGACTTCTGCATCTAAATATATGAGTGTCCACTGCCCAAGCTAAAAGACTCATCTTTGTCAGCCAAGATTGTAGCAGGCTTCCATATGTGCACTAGACACCACTAGGAGACAGAGTGCCACATTGTGTGAGGGCAGGTTACAACAGCCTTGCTGAATTCAGCTATGAGCTAGAAACTCTGAGGAAGGGGGAAATGCCTAGAAATGCATTAAGAAAATTAGCCTTTTATTTCTTAAATCAAATTATATGCAACAATATAAAATTGATACTGAGGTCAGAAAGGTTTTAAATCAGCTTTGCACTCACTTTGTACAGGTGGAAATGACTTGGCAAGGTGCAAGGTCACAGAGGATCAGGGCTGAGAGGAAAAATCTTGCCCCCTTGTGTGCCAGCTGAAAGTGGAGTTGTCTGGAACTCAATAGCCCATCTTGATTTACAGAGCATAACTGTAATTCTGAATGGGGATTTCTGGCAGCACAAAATCTCCCATAAGTGGAGAGAGAGTCCTCCCCTGACCCCCGTTTGAATTCAGTCCTCTTGGCCCCTTGCTGTAGGGGACATTTTGGAGTAGAAAAGGTGTGGCTTGCACACGCACTGCAACTATATTTGCTGGTGTAATGCCCACTGGTGGGGTGGTGGAGGTGTTACACAAGAGCTCTGCTTAGAGCAGGACTGAGGTTGCTTTAAGTTTTATCAGACTGAAGTGGTTCCCTGACTGTCCCCAGGATCATACATGTGAGGGGAAGAAGAGATAGCAGAAAGTCACTGTTGCCATGTACATCCCCAGTCTGCCAAGCACTGCTGTGGTGCTCCTGGGATTTTGGTCCCTCAGGCAGTGCTTATATGAGAGGTGGGGGAAAAGAAAGGTTTGCAGTACCAGCAAAAAACAGTTTTTTTAAATTGAGCTGGTTTGCTGAGGGACACTCTTTAAACACTGTCTTACCAAACCTGCTGCTCCCATTTTAAGCACCTGGGGCCTAAGCATAAGTCATTAAAAACTCTTAAATAGACTTCCAGGACAACACTGATTCACAATTGCTGCTTATATGTACAAATGTGCCTCATACAAGCCAATAAGTACAACTACGCCAGAAGTATGTATGGGGCCTATAGTACCTTTCAGAAATAATTTACTTTTACCCAACCGTTAGGGTGGGTTTTGAGTCTTCTAGTCATTTGTCCTTTATTTTTCCACTTATCATTGTGAGAAAAACTTCACAGCTAGCAAGCAAGGTAAAAGAGAAGAAAAAACCTTGCCAGAAATGAAACAGCAGGTCAGTCATAAAATAGGAAGCTGATTACATCTACACTTCCCCCCTCTGAGCCCAGTAGACAAATAGCAGCATTTCTCAGTGGGATAAGAAGCTTTCCACGTTTCATGCACATCTAACAAAATACATTCATGTTTCTTCTTTTTTTTCTTCTTGACATTATCTCAGCTACTTTTGCGCCAAACAATTCCTCCAATATTTTGCTAACACATGTATGGGATGAATAGTACCCAAGGGAGAATAATTCAAGCAGAGGTTATTTTGCAAAAGATTGTGAATGCTGCATAGATAACAAGTAAGAATGATCTACTCTTACTAGTGCTCCTGTATTCAAACCTCTCATTTAAACTTCTGTTTACTTATACTTAGGACTACTTTTTCCTAGAAACACCCTCCCACAGCTTAAATTACAAAATCTTAATTAAGTAAAGTTTAATATATGGCAGTTCTTTCTTAGACCTTAGCACACTGTGCACCATGTACCACCCAGCAATCCTTTCTAAGAGTCATATTTGCATATCTGACTATTTAGCATTTCTTTCCAGCAGTGCCAGCTGTTGGCAAATTCACATACAGAATATTTGAATATTAAGAGCAGGCAATGGGATTAAGAAGTATAGGGCTGTTGGCCTTTGCACAGTATTAAATGCTAGCATTGGGATTTTCCCAGCCTAGAGAAACATGGACTAAAGCAATTGTCATGCCTTTTATGTATATTTTGTCTGTGCTGTGTATGAGCCAGCTCATGCTCCCATTGGTTTCAATGGACATATTGCATTGACTTAAATGGGAACAGGAGTAGGCTTTCAGTAAAAGGAAATAGCTGAATAAGGACTGTAGGACCCAGACCTAACACTCAATCTGCATTTACTTGTCAGCAGATCCCCAAAAGGGTGGGGCGGGCGGACAATCTGCATGTGAGTTTATCCCCACAGCTCTCTCCCCTTTCACACCTGGCCTTCCATAAGTGGATCCATGTGTTTTGATCCCACTGATGGCTCTTCACCTGGAGATAGAGAAGATGGTGGTGTTGTAACAATTGGAGCATAGCAGGCCTGCTGCAGTGGTGAGTCCAAGTGAGGAAAGTGGATGGAAGCTTATGAATGGTTCAGTCATCTGTATTAACAAACGGTGTTGGAAAAAGGTAACAAAAGTCCAACTGCAACTGTTACATAACATTGTTTATAAAAATTAGTAAAAGTGAAAAACAGAAAGACTAAGTTAATCTAAACAAAAGGGCTTTACTGATATAATTCAAAGACTGTGTTGAGATCATACCTGGTAAACTAGAAGAGTTGTACTGGAATTTAATAGACTATATGTGATATGTCAGAAGTTAGGTCTGATGGTGAACAAATAATGAGAGGATGGACTATTCTGACCGTTAACCCCTTTTTGAGAGGGCTAAAAAAGAGACTTTGGGGCTGAGTACCTGTGAACTGGCAGGAAATTCCTGAAGGAGGGAAAAGGCCTGTAGGCCTCCATCCCATGCCCCTCCAGGGACTTGGTCCTTCACCTGTGGCCCTAGAAGGTTACTGCATCATCTTCAAGTCCAGACCTTGGCACTTCCTCAGGGTCACTTCGTCATCACCATTCTATAAACCAGAGACACGTGAGATCCTGATTATTTCCCGTTCCCTTGCATGTTCCCCTTTCTTCCCCACTCTTTTCCTCCTATCTTCTCGCTCTCTTGTCTTTCCATGTGATTTGATCTTGAGGTCAGTTGTAGCACATGGCACCAGCACAATCAGATGAGACAGCCCATCCAGCTCTAGCCAGCTCTTGCCCAGCCTGAGATAGACCAGTAGGAGAGGGGCCAAATCAAACAGATGACATCCCAGACCAGGAAATAAGCCAGAGCTCAGAGCAGTGCTGTTGTGGCAGACTTGCCAATCCAAAGCATCTGTCTACGACTGACCTGCAGCTTGGAATTCTCCATCAACAAAAGCTGTATTTTCTCCACCTTTATTAGCCTGTTTCTTCTTCCCCTTCTGTCTGCTGGTCAAAAGCAGAAGTTTTTTTTTTAACCATCCTTCACAATGATGTTTAATGTTGGACAGTGACAGAGTCATGCTAATACTGCTGACTCTTCGGGCCCATTTATTCCAACTCAGTTGATGTAAGTGTCATAATGGTGGCTGGTCCCTACCTTTCAGGATGGGAGAGGGAGGCTCATTGCAACATGGTCCAGCAGTTGTCAGTTTTAAGAATCCTTTTTTATTTTTGCTGAACATGTTAAGATTAAGCATTCATTGACATTATGCCCAAGTATTCCCCCCTCCCCATGCCCATTTTAGGTAACAATAAGGAATCTTTGAAGAACCAACAGAATTTGATAACAACATGCACACTTAATCTTTTGAATAAAATATTATTTTCATAAAAAACTAAAAATACTTCTTGTGAAAAACAAAGTAGCCTTGTTGTGCATTACAAATTGTTTATTTCCTCTTTCACTGGCAAACCATAACATACAGTTCTCGAAGGAATAATGATTTTCCAGCTCTGAAAGCCAACTTTCAAAATGCCTTTATTCCATTTTTTAAAGATGTGGATTTATTGCAGAAATTTCCAGTGGGAAATACAGCTGGAGCCCTTGGGCAAATCATTAAGCTGTAATAAAAAACTCTTTTCAAATGTCTGGATTTTTAGAAGTATTAGGAGCCCTTATAAATTTGGTCAATAAACAAGATATACTGAATGCATCACAATGTAGGTGTGTCCCAGGGACTTTCAATATACTTGACTCAATTTGATGTTTCTCTGAGCTCAGTTCCACAGCTCCACTACTGAAAACAAAAATTCTTGATTTAATGTGAAGCTTTGTTTTCTGCTCATAAACATTTTGAATTCTTTAAGGAAATGTATGGGCTAGGTACCCCTCTGGCTTTCCCATCACTGTTCCAGTTGCTCAGTTTTAGCCCTAGGGAGTTTTGTCTTAACTATATTTGTTTTATACCTTTGAACTATATCTCCCCTAAGCCCTCATATTTACAATGTTAGCATGTGACAGCCAAATCTATCATTCAACAGAAACGATCGTTTTCAGACAATCTAGTCATGATAAATTGGCTCTGGTTTTGCCTGATTAACTAGGACAATATTGATTACACTGGCTTTGAAATGTTGGGTAAATAATAGTTTTATTTAGCTCCACTATAATGTAATAATTCTACTACCTGACTTTTATCAGAGTTGATGTTTTGATGCTGCTGTATGTACCAAATTACACTGAGAGAGGCAGAGCTGACACATAGGTTGCTCCATTTTATCTGAGGCCTGATCACATTCCCATATTAAGTGAATGGGAGTTTTGCCATTATTCTATATCCATTGTGCCCTTACTTAAAAATGCTCTTCTTAAAGAGATTAGGAAAATAAACTCTAAATGGTGCCATGGAGAGATTTCTAGACTGAAAATTTACCAAAGGTTTTAAACTCATGAATGTTTTATTATTAATATCACAGTAGAGCTATTGTGCTAGGCACCGTGCAAACGTGCAGCAAGAGACAGTCTCTGCCCTGAAGGGCTTACCCTTTACATAGACAAGACAGACAAAGAGTGGCAGGGGAAATAGAGATACAGTGACTAGAGCTGGTTAGGAATTTTCTAGTGGAATGATTTTCCAAATAAAATAGCCTTTTGGTAAGATTGAAATTTTTCATTTGGCCAAAAGATTTCAATTTTGCAGAAAATTTGATTTTCCATTAGGCAAATTGAAATGATGGCTCCTCATCTGTCCACCTGGAAGGCTCTTGTCAGTTTCACTTTCTGCCTAAGGGAAAAGCAGGTGGCTGAGCACCCTGGCTCTCCGGCTGAAGCAGCTGTGGAGAGCCTGGGTGCGCAGCCTCTGGCTGCCTGTCTTGAAGACTCTTGTCAATTTCTCTTTCTGCCTGCAGGTCGAAAGTGAAGTTGCCAAGAGCCTTTCATGGAAGTACCCAAAAAATTCCCCTGTAATTCTCCCCAAACAATATTTTTCTGGAAATCCCCTCCCATGAAAATTTTGCACTTTTAACTTTTCAGCCTGATTTGGGAAAAATGGAAAAACATGTTTTTCAAAACATGAAGATTTTCACAGTCGGAGATTTCTATTTTCTGGCTAGTCATAACAATGATTTGTCCAACACCACACTGCAGCTCAGTGAGAGTGCTGGTAGCCAAACTCACATCTCCTCACAACTCCAGTGTCCTAGTGGTAGGACAGCTGGGCAACCAGCTGTGGCTGGAACAGGTGTTGGAGCAGGAGCAGGAGCAAGCACTGACTGAAGCCAGGGTCAGAAACAGGAGCATCCTGGAGCAGAAGCAGTCTGTCAGAATAACCAGGGAGTAGGGAGCATCCTCAACAAGGTATCAACATTGGACTACAGTGCCTTGCTTTCATTATGAGCCTATATACTTTCCTTGGGATCACCTTTCCAGATCCTGGAAATTATCTCAAATGAACACAATTTACTGATTAACCTTATGTATTTGCACTGAAAAAAATGTTTCCCTTTCTCACTATATCCATTCACTCCTGATCCTTTCGGTAAAGAGTGGATTGTTGCCTTGTGGTTTCAGGAGAAGCAGGGAAGAATATTTACCAAATAATAAAATGTCTTGAATATTATGGCATGGAAAATTATGACCCTGGATCATGCCCTGCTCTCCTGCTGTAAATCTGGACAAAGGCCATTGACTTTCATTGGTCAAATGTTAGAAATCCGAGTACCTAACCCTTGTCTTATTCTTTCTGTTTTTGATCAGAAAAAGAAAAAACAAAAATGCAGAAACAAAGAGAGGATGAATTGATTCAGAAGATCCATAAACTGGTGCAAAAAAGAGATTTTCTTGTAGATGATGCAGAGGTGGAGAGATTAAGGTAAGGATTGAAAGTGCCTGAATTTGTTTCAGAAACTTAGCAGGCCAAATAGAGTACCTGATACACTTTGGTGTCTTCAAACACTGCATGAGGCTAAACGCCTCTCTCTGGCACCACATGAAATGCATTCAAACTGGATCACTATGTCTCTTTCTCTCTCTATTTCATAATTTTACTTAATCTTCTGATCACGGCTACCAAGGATTAATGTCCCTTTGAATTTATTACAAGAAAATATCTGAGCCCTTTACTGTTATGAAAAAAGCTGGGCTGTACCCACTCAGGCCTGGCCTACACTAAAATTTAGATTCGCCTAGCTATGTTGCTCAGAGCTCAGAAAAAGTTTGCACCTTGAACACCGCAGTTATGTTGACCTAACTCCTGGTGTAGACACGGGTAGATGTTCAGAAGAATTCTTCCGTCGCCCTAGCTACTGCTTCTCAGGTTATATGCCCACAGTAGAAACACTACAGCAGCATAGCTCTGGTGCTACAACTGCACCACTATAGTTCGGTAGAACAGACACCACCTACTACAGCGATGGGAGAGGTTCTTCTGTCACTGAAGTAAACCCAATTCTCTGAGAGGCAGTACCTAGGTCGATGGAAGAATTATTTCATTGACCTAGCGCTGCCTATACTGGGGCTTAGATTAGCATAACTACATATCTCATGGGTGTGAATTTTTGACACCCCTAAGTGATGTAGTTGGTCAAGCTAACTTTCTAGTGCAGACCAGCCCTCAGAGAGATGGAAGGAAAAACTTTTTCAATTGATGTAAAAAATGTCTACACTATGGTACTAGAATGGCACAGCTGCAGAATTCTTCTGTCAGCTTAGCTACTGCCTCTCTCAGGGAGGTGGATTACCTATGTCGACAGAAGAGTCCATCCTGTCTGTCTAGATAGTGTTTTCTCTGAAGTGCAGTGGCAGTGCAGCTGCAGCTGTGCCACTGTAACATTTCAAGTGCAGATAAGCCCTTAGTTCCGTGTATGAAGCATGAAGCATCATATATAGCCAGAGAATATAAAAGCCTCAAAAAAGTCATTCTGCTAGACTACTGAATATACAGGCAATACAGCTGAAAATGCATTAGTGCTCTCTATTGCTCACTTGCAACGTTTATTGGTACTTTTACTTTAATTAATCTGATTTTTCTACACTAAACTGAAATACTTCTTAATCATTTTTATTGAAAAAATGGAATAATAATGAAAATTCCATAAGTGCTAAAGGCTAGCAAAGTGATGTTAATTTCCTTAGGGCCTGATCCTGCCATCCTCACACAACCACAACACTAGTTAACTTTAATGAGAGTTCTCATAGCATGAGACAATAAAATAAAAATCTTCACTTAGACAGGCTTTTAAAGATAGAGAGCATTAAAACACATCATAATGTTCCTTGGCTATTTTTTCTAGGAGCCTGGTGTAGTGGTTAGAACAGGAGTGGGCAAACTTTTTGGCCTGAGGGACACATCTAGGTCAGTAAATTGTATGCAGGGCCATGAATGTAGGACTGGGACAGGGGGTTGGGGTGCAGGAGGAAGTGTGGGGTGCAGGAAGGGGCTCAGGGCAAAGGATGCAGAAGGGGGCTCAGGGCAGGGGTTTGGGGTGCAGGGTGTGGCAGGGGGCTGGGGGCTCAGCGCAGGAAGTTGGGGTGCAGGAAGGGTTCAGGGTATAGCAGGGAGATCAAGGCAGGGAGTTAGGGGGCTCAGGGTAGGAGGTTGAGGTGCGAGGTGTAGGAGGGATTTGGGATGTGGGCTCCAGCCTGGCACCACTTACCTCGAGTGGCCTCAGGATGGTAGCAGCACTCAGGGGGGCTAAGGCAGGCTCCCTGCCTGCCCTGGCCCCGCACCACTCCTGCAAGTGGCCAGCCTGTCCGGCAGTGGCTCCTGGAGGGGGGGTGGAGCAGGCAGCTCTGCCGCACACTGCCCTCACCTGTGGATACCACCCCCAAAGCTCCCATTGGCCACAGTTCCCTGTTCCCGGACAATGGGAGCTGTGGGGGGTGGTGCCTGCAGGCAGGGGCAACCCACAGAGCCCTCTGTCCTTCCCTCTCCCAGGGGCCACAGGGACATGGTGCCAACTGCTTCTGGTGGTGCGGGACCAGGGCAGGCAAGAAGCCTGCCTTAGTGCCACTGCGCCATGGGGCTGGCAATCCCATGGGCTGGATTTAAAGTCCTGATGGGCCAGATCTGGCCCGTGGGCCATAGTTTGCCCTCCCATGGGTTAGAAAGTGGGAACTGGGATTACAGACAATTGGGTTTGGTTTTTAGTTTTGACATTGATTCGCTGTGTGACCTTTTCAAGCCATTTAACTTCTCTGTGCCTTGGTTTTCCTACTGGTATAGGCCCTGATTCACCCAAGCATGTGCTTTACTTAAGTGCTTTGCTGAATGAAGGGCATAGTGGAGCTAATACTTGCCTATCTCTCAGGATTAAGCAGTGAGCATTAGAATGAAATCCCAGTCCCACTGAGGTCAATGAGAGTTTTGCCACTGACTTCAATAGGACCAGGATTTCTCTCTCAATTCATTAAGTTTCTAATGAGCTTTGAGATCTTTTAGATGAAAAGTTCTAAATAAGAGCAAAGAAGTATTACTGCTATTAATAAGATTCTTACGGCTCTTGCCTTTACACAAGGGGCTGTTTCTCTTAGTTACGTAGAAATCGCTGCTTTTTCTTCCACAACTTTTTTTTCCTCTCTCTTTTTGCACCAACAGAGAGCAAGAGGAAGACAAGGAGATGGCTGAATTCCTGCGGATCAAATTAAAACCCTTAGACAAAGTAACACGATCTCCTTCCAGTGAGTTTAACATTTAAAAACAAATGGGAAAGAAAAAAGTCTTTGAAAAACTCTGGCAAGGAAGGGGATAGATTTTCAAAAGCACAGAGGGCAGCTAGACATCCAACTCCCACTGAAAGTGAATGAAAGGTGGGCTTTTGCTCCCAATTGTGTCTCTGAAAATCTCCCCAAAACAGCTTAGACCAAAATGAGCTAATATAAAAATATAAATCCCCCCCCACTCCCCACCAAAAACAAACAAAAAAAAAACCACATGAAATGCCAGCTTCTGTTTCTAGCTATTTCAGCTGAGATTTTGAAAACCACCTAGTGAACTTGGATTTCCAATTCTCATCAACATTAAATCCATATGTGCTAGGTGACACCTCTCTTGCTAGTAAAAAGAGTGTGTTTTTCAATCATGTTAGTTCAATCAACTGAGCTTAACATGATTTAAAAAAAATCCTGTTAAAATGAAGATTACTGTGCTTGAAACCATTTTATCTAGCTGCCTTTCTGCCTTTGAGGAGTCTAGAGTTTTAACTACTGCTAGCATGACTTCCTATGTGATAGTGACAGTTAGTCTATATCTTAATGATGGTTAACTGGGCTTTTCAGTCAGATAAAGCCAACTTGCTTGAGATAATACAATTGAAAGACCCACCTTTTTGTCTATCAAGACAGGAACTACACAGGTTGGAAAGTATCTTGAAAATCTTATACACTACAATACCAGGTGTACTAGGGATATGGGTGTAATATGCTCCAGGTTTCTAGACAGGACTTTGTAACAACCCAAGAAGGGACTGCTATCAGAGAAGTCTTCCTGGGCTTTACACTAAGCCCAGTGCATGCTGGAACAGGATGTTCTGAGTTTAGAACTCAGTCCTACTCCCATTCAGGTCAATTGCAAAACTGGAGCACATTTCTGGGTTAGTCCAAGGATGGATGAGTGAAGCTCTTTCCAGTTTTACTTACCCTTTGTTAAGAAACTCTCTAAAGCTGTTCTTGTCTCATAGATGTATTTCCCGGTCTTAAACTTGTTTTATCTAACTCTGCTCTTTAGTTTTACTACAGAGACAAGGTGGGTGAGGTAATATCTTTTATTGGATCAACTTCTGTTGGTTAAGGAGACAAGCTTTCAAACTACACAGGGCTCTTCGTCTGAACCTGTGTATCTTGAAAGCTTGTCTCTCTCACCAACAGAAGTTGGTCCAATAAAAGATATTACCTCACCCACCTTGTCTCTACACAGATACAACACTGCAAGCATTAGTCTTACTGTCCAGTTTACACTGCTTTTACCACCATATATCTCCTTATCTAGGGCATGTTTGCCTTATGTTATATTTTCTGAGATGCATGTTAGTTTATCTTCTGCCAAAAGCAATGGCTGAGTTTCCTATTCTATAGTAGTTGTCTTTACTCTTCATGTTTTTCTGACAAGAATCTGACATATATTTGGAGAGTGATCATGACTTTAAACTTATCATATGGTTCTTCTAAGAAGGTATGGATTACAAACCACATGCGTTAATGTTATTTGTTTCTTCCCCCACAACTGGTTTCTATATTTGTAGCTGTCCAAGGTATATGCATTTTCCCTACACTTGGATAGGTTTTGTTTCCTTACTTGCTGTCCATTAAACCCCTATCAGAAAAACACTTCTAATATGTTCTTAACTGTAAAACCTACTCAAGTTCCATTGACTTCAATGCACATGCTTAAGTGTTTTACTGAATTAGGCCCTTATTCAACAGAATTATGTTGAAAGAGTGAATCTCCAATTTTTCCATATAGTTGCATTCTTACTCTCTTGGGTTCCTTGATGAGTTAATCTGTCAGTTCTATAGTTCATGTCTGTTTTAATCTTCACTTTCAAATAGGAAGGAAAGGTCCTCAAATTAACAAATTTTGGAAAATACTCTCTAGTGGCCTGATCCAAAACCAACTGAAGCCAATGGAAAGGCTTCCATTGACATAATGGGCTTTAGATCAGGTCCCAGTCAAGGTGCAAAAAGTTTTAGAGCAAGGATTCTCATGTATATCTTAACAGAGAGATGGCTGCAAAGGCCAACTGCCCATTATATCATGCTATGCAGCATTTTTATCTTATTTTCATCAATAGGAAAAGATGATTCCTCTTTATTAACTGAATAATATGTAAAGAGGAACTGGAGTAAAGCATGAAGGTTCTGAGTGTCTGACAAAACCATATAACTTGGGCACCATCATTACCTACAGAATCACATAAGGAAGATATGAAGGAGAGATTTAATTGCTGATAAATCTGGCTTTTTTAAAATATACCATAGTTTCAATGAAAATACAATAAATTTAAGTGCCAGCCACTGATGTTCTTCCTGAGTCCAACAAAGGGAAAGTGCTGTTGTCAGGGTTCTTTCCCCACGCTGAACTCTAGGGTACAGATATGGGGACCTGCATGAAAGACCCCGTAAACTTATCTCTACCAGATTAGGTTAAAAACTTCCAAGGCACAAATTCTTCCCTTGTCCTTGGAACGGTATCGCTGCCACCACCAAGTGAGTTAGACAAAGATTTAGGAAAAGGACCACTTGAAGTTCCTGTTTCCCCAAACTATCCCTCCAAAACCTCTTCACCCCCATTTCCTGGGGAGGCTTGAGAGCAAACAAAGTGAGCACAGACCAGCCCCTTTGGTTTTTAGGACACTAAACACTAACCAGGTTCTTAAAAGCAGAACTTTATTATAAGGAAAAAGTAAAAGAAGCACCTCTGTAAAATCAGGATGGAAGGTAATCAGATTCAAAACACAGAGGAATCCCCTTTAGGCAAAACTTTAAAGTTACAAAAAAAAAAACCAGGAATAAACCTCCCTCTTAACCTAGGGAAATTCACAAGCTAAAACAAAAGATAATCTAACGCATTTCCTTCCTTACTTACAATTTCAAATCTTAGATGCTTAGTTCAGGTATGGCTTTAGGAGCTGTATTTTCCCTGCCCTGGTTCCTTGCTGTCCCAGAGAGAACACACAAAGAGAGCACAAAACAAAAACCTTCCCCCACAGATTTGAAAGTATTTTCTTCCCTTTTGGTCAGGTGCCAACCAGGTTATTTGAGCTTCTTAACCCCTTACAGGCAAAAGAGGAATTTTATGCTACCCTTAACAGTATGTTTATGACAGCTGTATATGAACATTCCAAATCCACAGACTCTTCCACTAGCCCAAAGATTTATCCCTTTTCAGCATCCTGGCTTATTTATACACATTGGGAGATATTGAGGATAAAATTGACCAATATCAGTTCCAGCAACATTTTTATTCAGCAGAGAACAATCCAGGCTGTCAAGCAAGCTATTGTGAGCATCTGATATATGGAAGCCCTGGAATCTCACAAAATAGAGCCACTGAGGAAAGTAGAAGATGACCCAATCTCAGGAGGAGTGGGAGATAGTATTAAATACAGAAGCAGCTGGGTTCCAAGTTAGGTTGGAGATTCATTCTAATAGAAACAGATGAGGGTTTAATGGATTGATCTGCTGTAGGTGCCAAACCTGATCCTAAAGGGAGTAAGTGTGGAAAAGTGGCAGCACAGTCTTACATGGAGGTGCAGTTGTAGATGAGAAAACTAGCGTAAAAGAGTTCTGTATCTGAAAAGGGCATTTCCCTCACATTACCACTTTACACTTGTGAATCCCAAAGGATAGAAATCTTGCTGAAGTGGATTTACAGCAGGGATGTGAATAGGCCCTGATGTTCAAGTATAAGTTTGAGAAGACCTTTTAAAATGTGTTGCTAATTATTTAACCTATTTTAGTCCTGGTGATTGTGACTCACCTCCCTTGGTAGTTCTCTCCTCCTTGTCTTTCTTTTTATGCATTGTATTGTTTTAAATTAAATGTTATTGGTAATGATATTTCTTTCTCCCTGTAAAAGAATATCCATCTTTTGTCCTAATGATTGTGACATACAGGTCCATAAAGAGAATTCAAAATATCATGATATTCATGGTAGTCAGTTGTACATATCCCCAGTACATGGGTCTGATACAAGAAGCTGACTTTGTGTGGAAGGGGATTGGCAATGGAATATAAAGCCTTTTGCCTTTAGAGTTAATTTGAATCTGACATAGGTTGTCAGTGGCTGAAAGCTAGTCCCATCTGATGACCATTTGTTGGACAAAGCAAAATGAGGTTCTTCACAAAACTTGTACCGGGCATCACAAAACCACCAGGACAACTGGTACCAAACTGATACCAAAGGTATCAGTCTCTGAGGGCTGAATGGATCAGGGAACTTGGTCAGTGGAGTTATACTGATTTACACCCACTGAGGAGCTGATCCTCTCACATTCTAGATCTGGCTGTGGACCAAGGCACTTGGACAGAGTAGTGAGGGGAACTTATACTGCTGCAGCCCACTCATTACCTTACTGTAACAGAATACGTCAGTCTCCAGGGCTGCCAGATAGTTTCCACTGATTCCTTGGACTCCGTCTCAGAGTAGTGGGTGTAGTCTGGAGTTCCCTGCTTAGTTTCCCTTTCTTGTTCCCCCATTTTAACCATATGATTTACATCTAAATCCCCCATTTTCAGTTTGATGTCTGGATTCTGTGGCCCCTCTCTCAGCTGAGTGGGCAGGCCTTCTGTTCCTTTTGTGGGATCAGTCATCACATAGGCTAGTATCTTTCAACATCACTAAGAACATTGTTTAAAGAATGTAAAATAAACTCAATCTAGAAGGTAGGCCTGTGTGATACTGCAGAATACTGTGTGCTGAAAGCAGAAGGAAATAATTTGGTCTAACTCTAGCTTTTAATGGTGTCCTGTTCTGAATGTCACAGGTACCCCAGCAGAAAAGAAGGCAGAACCTCCTCCAAGCAAGCCCACCGTTGCCAAAACAGGAATAGCTATTATTAAAGATTGTTGTGGGGCCACGCAATGCAACATCATGTAACTCCAGTCTCTCTACCAATTGTATCTGTCTTTTTTTCAAATGTTTTTATTGGATAAAACTGTAGGGTGAAAGGATTTTAAAGCATCCCGATAGTTGAATCAAGAAATACTGTAAACATTACAGTAATTGTTAACATCCATGAGAAACTTTAGCTGCCAACTATTATAAAAAGACAATACATCCCCTAATTCTGTCTTCAAGATTAAAAATAATAAACATAAAAGGTGAAGTTTTGGGTACTCAAAAGATAGCAATACATAAAATAGTGGTTTCAAAACTAAGGGAAAAACAATTAGGTCTGATACTTTGATGTTTCACATTTCAATTGGTATGCAGATGAACACATGTAAAATATAGTTGTCCCTTTACTAGCTGTCAATAAGATGGTGCATCTGTGTGACTAGTGTACCATATTATAGGTGTATGTTGTGATGGGTGTAAGTAGTTAAATGAATGTGTTCTGATGTGAAAACATGGGGCTTTAAAAAAGATGATTGAATGTTCCTAAAAGAAAAATGTCTTTCAAGCTGAACAACTGTTTCTTAATACTGGATAAGCAAAACACTACATATAAACCCACAGGAAATAATAGTTACAGCAGGGGAAACCAATAAAAAATATCAGTGAGTTATGTAACTAAAGGTAGATGTTAAACACTTCTGAAAGAGCTGAAGCACCGTTTAGTTCAGATTCAGGGATGTAAACATTCAAAATAATATAAAAACCAAACTGCCTGAGCTGTATTGGTCCTATATGTAGCATCTGCATCTCCAAACAACCTGTTTCACTGTCACAGACTCTTTTCAAGAACCATACTACGAGAAGACTAAAGAGCAGCAGGGCAGCAGGCCTAAGAAACAAAGAACATATGTTACTTCAAAATGTTCCTTAGGGATCAGAAATAAGTGAGGAAAAATATTAAAGTTTTTCTCGAGACACCAGCAGCACTTTAAATATTTTAATCAAAGTACTATATGGATGTGCATGTGTGCTGACATATAGCTTCAAATTCACCTCTGGATCTGTCAGAATTTGGTGTATCTATATTTAGGTCAGGTTGGTTGCAGGGTCAGTACAAAATGTTCATCAAAGCAGAGAATTGTTTATAATCTGAATAAACTTTAAGGAAAATGCACATGAAAAAAATCAGTCAGACTGTGGACAATCAAATAACCCCCCTATAGTTTCCGATACCTTCTCATTGCTTTGGACCAGTCCCTCATTCTCTATCGTGCAGTGTCTTAACATAAATATTGGATGGTTATATTATATTATATATATTATTAACAGGGGTGAGGAAGAATGTAAGTAGTGTTAGGAGTGGGACTTGCTCAAGAAGTGCCAAATTTAAGGTCTGAGAGAGGAATCAGCTGTTTCATATACTTCTTTGTGTATACTGGTGTCAGGAAAGCTGGGTGTCCTGAATAATAGGCTAATCACAAGGTTGCAACTGATAGAGAGGACTTGGAGACTGGGGTGGGTGGGTAGTATGAGTATTTAGACTTTCTGTCCTTGGTCAAGATAAGAGAAATTGCTGGGGATTCACATCTGGAATCCAAACCCACATCTGGAAGGTCAGATTCTGTTGAGGGATGGGGAGAAATCAGCAGGATTTTCCAGATGGGAGGTGGGCCTGGACAGCAAATTCAATTAAAGGACAGCCCCAAAACAGACCTTTGTGTGACTGGGCATTCGTAATTGGGATACCTCTCCACAGTAGTGGCAGTAAAACACCTTATTACAATTAAATTAAAAAGAACAAGCACAGCAAAGAGAGCTAAGCATCTATGAACGTGGCTGTAATCAGGCATTTGCAATTGGTGTCTTGAGGGAACAGAACTGAAGTATCAGTAATGAAAGTGATCCTTTCTTTTTCAGAATTTACAAATCAGATCAGCTAGAAGGTCTGTTTTATCTACTTTTGTATTACTTGGGTTGAGTAAGGCATAGAAGTTGAGTGACTTGTCCAGTGTTAATCAGTGGCTCATTTAGAAGTAGAATCAAGGATCCTGAGGGCCACAAGTCTTGCAATGAATTACTAGATGGTGCATAGTCAGATTTTTCACAGCCTTACTCTACACTCCCCTAAAGTCAGTAGAGAGTTCACATTTGGACTCCAAACCCAAGCACTTAGGCTTTGATGCTTGTGCAAATACCACCCCATTTTCTTTGAAAACTGGACTCATACAGTATATATTTCAAGTGAGAGTTCATAGCCATTTAGCTCCTCAAAGTTAGTAAGAGTCATGTGGCTAAAACCCATCACACAATATCTTGGAAACATAATTCCTTCCATGACTACAGCTTTTTAAAAGATACTTAGCTGACATTTTCAAAAGCGATTAATGATTTTAGATGCCTCAGTTTTGGGGGGCCCCAACTTGAGACATTTAACAGAGCCTGCTTGGTTGGTAATTTCTGAAAATCATGTTGCATAAGGTGTGTCAAGTTGGGCACCCAAAATCATTAGTCACCTCTGAAAACCTTGGCCATTTATTACCATTTGTATCAAGTTAAATACCAACATATCAGAAAAATCATCAAAGTTCAAGAGAGGAAAGACATGTTAAAACATCAAGTATATCTGTCCAGGGACAATTGCTACACTACAGCTACACTAGGTTACAGTTTGTGAAGGATTTTGCAGTCCCAAAACACCACAGAAAATGATGAAACTCTACAGCAAAGTAGAGATAAATGTGTTTCCAAATAAACAAAGATGTAGTGTTATCTAAAACATTTGTTACTTTTCTTCAAGCTACCAAGAGCAATGAGTGGTTGTGAACTAGAGTAGGATGTACATGTCTTGTGCACAGTCTCCTTCCAGAAAAGTTAGGTTAGCTTTGTGCAAAAAAAGAATAATTTTGTAAATTCACATAGTTTGTGAAAGAAATCTGAAGGGCTCTATTCCAATGAAAAAATGCACAATCTCCCACAGATTTCACTCCATAGAAATCAGTAAAAAGGAGCCACTTCCATGACTTTTCCCTTGAACTAAGCACTGCAGAAGTATAATTTGACATGTCCCAGAAAGATGCAGAAACCAAAACAATTCCCAGCCCTGCGTTCAACCTCGGTCATTTGCAAGGTGAGGGAGAGAAGGGGACAAGGGAGGTAAAGACCTCGGTATCCAGTGTACCATGCAAGATTTATTTTTTATATAGTATATGACATTGACCCTTCCTGAATCAGAGATAAAAGCCCACCTTGGCCAGAATGGTTTAACAGCAGCCAGGGGAAGGTGTAAAGTCCATCAGAGGCTGCAAGAGTCTATGCTGTCTACACTGACTGGTGTTTTCACTAGGGAAGTCCATTACCGGTTCTACCTGCAGTCCAGTGCTGTGTGTTCTCAGGATCCAGCTATATAGCGGTCCTAAAATGACATACCATGGTGGACCGCAGATAACACATGGGGAAGGAGGAATGATGATGAGGTCAAGAGATATTGTTAGAGGATACTGCTGCTGCTTCTATATTATTTTACCACCTCTGTTTTTGCGGCTGTAGGAATCACAGCAAAATGGTATGTGCTAATGAATTAAGAGTTTAGTTTATTTTACTCCTACATTTGGAGTAATAGTGTTCCAGAATTTGTAAGAAATATCTAACAATAACTGATTTTATTATCAGATTAATTCAACTCATCTTAACTGAATTTATAGGAACAGGAGATCAGAAAGATGCAAAGATAAAGAGAGACATTTTTTCCCAAATTACAGTGAACCAATTCAATCCAACTCCAGAGAAACTTCTCCTACACAACTCTCCTTGTAGGCTGGAAGTGACAATAATATACTAAACCAAGATATATTGGGTATGTACAATACATATTAAATAGATTACACCATCCAAACCCTAATCTTACTAGGAGAACAAGATATTGTTAACTAATAGCTACTGGTAGCTGACACAGTTAACCCTTTCATAGGTGTCACCCTTAACAGAAGGATATTAATTTTTTACACATGAATACTTCTAGGCCATCATCCAAACCCACACAATTACATCCTGAACAGCAATGTATGCAAAAGAGGAAAAGTTATGGAATGGCTATATCTTTTTGTGGTAAATGGAGCCCTATGTGTTTTATTTGGTTGGTGCTCAAAAGTTTATATATGATTGTCAAGCTTTGTTCACACTTCATATTTTCCCAAATGGGCTTAAAAACCTTTCTGCAAATCAGTTAAATGGACACAGTCAGTGAGATGTTTCTTTCCTCTGACCTATTTTTCCAGTATGTTATCCAGTTTGACCCTGAGCCATGCTGCTTGGAGTTAAAAAAAAAAATTAACATTGTTTTGAACTAATAAAGCGCAGAACGACTGGGTTACTTGATAGGTTGAATTTTGAACGGAAAGGTGTTTTTTTCACCTTACAAACACATCTGTTTGTTTTGTATTAATTGCAACTTTGTGTCCTGATTCTATAACTGACTTGTGTGTGATCTTCAATAGGAGTTTCATGTGTAGAGCAGCTACAGAATTAGGCTTATGGGAAGTGAGATCCCATACGGAAGCGCTGTTTTTAAGCTATTCATCCTTTACTCTGTAATGGGTAATGTGGAATCATAACTCTAAATCCAAACACCTTGAGATCTAGTGGAATTTAGATCCACCTCTGAAATTCACAGATGTCTCTTTTCTGTATAGTTGGCCAAACCAAAATCCTGAATCAACCACTCAGGAAATTTGAAGAAGTTAGCTTCATATCCAGAATTCACTTCTGGGCCTCTTCTTTACAACACACAGGGCTGAATCAAATCTCTGGATCTGAACACACCCACGTATCAGGGAAATTTAGATCTGCATTCCAACTTTATGGTTTAGACTCAGCCGAAAAATTAGGCTAACTAGAGAATGATTATTTATCGCAGGTAAGAAATGTGTAGCTTCTAAAAATGTCACAGACTTTGTTTAAGGGAAATATGGGGTTGAGTGTGTAAGTGTTGGGGTGTTTTGATATCCAATTAATATGTATTTCTAAGCAGGACTCTACTGAGTCTTGCATCAAAACATGAAACCACATTACTGTTATTTATTAAGTAACAAAAATGAACAACTGGACAATCTATAGTCATCAGTAAGGAATATTCAGAGAAGCGTGAACAAACCAATTGTTCTATGTAATGTTGTCCACCTACTGTAATGTTTATGTATCTCTCTATATCTACATTACAGCTGAATTTTTTCTTGGTGCTCCTGCCTATGAAATAAATATTTGTTTGTGCTTGCAAGTCATCTCTAACCTTTATATGACAACAAGAATGTTGCTATAAAAAACAATTATGAACACAACAAGCTCTAAGTCATCTGTGAACAGTTCCTCATCTTTACCAACAACCAGCACATGACTCAGGGTGACTGGTGATCATTTTCCATCTGTACATTGTGCACAAGCTGTCTTGTAGCTTACTGCTTTTATGGGAAATCCCAGCTCTAACCAGCATTTGCCCACAAGCCATTTTGTGGATTTAAGGAATTCTGTTCCCACAAAATCAAATCCTGATTCAGGAATCTTTAACTGAAGGGAGATTAATCACTACATGAAACCAGGTATTTAAATCAGAAAGTATGCTTTATTGAGTTGGACAGAGCACAATGGTAGTTAGCAAGGCACACTCTGTCAATCAAGCCATCTAAGAGCTGAATATACACCTGCTAGGACATGGGCTATTTTGGGAAAGAGATCTTGGAAAAAAATATATAATGAATGATTTGATTAACTTTGCCTCCTCTTCTCTTTGAAAATTGCCTGCAAACAGATTGCTGCTTTCTCAAATGTATTCATTATGGCCAAATAATTCCTGGTCTGCAGATTGTTCATGAGTTTGTTGTGAGAATATTATGTGTTTGTTTTACACTTGCACCAAGACCATAGCCCCACTGCTCTAGACACTGTACAAACAGAGAGAAAGAGTCCCTGCACCAAAGTGCAGTGAAGTTGCTGAGCTTTCCCAGTAATCAGAGCTTCAGCCTCTCAGACATGGAGATATACCTATCTTGTAGAACTGGAAGGGACCCTGAAAGGTCATTGAGGTGAGGCCAGCCCCCTGGACCAAGTACTGATTTTTGCCCCAGATCCCTAGGTAGGTCCCCTCAAGGATTGAACTCACAACCCTGGGTTTAGCAGGCCAATGCTCAAACCACTGAGCTATCCCTCCCCCAAGACAATTTAAAATATTTTACTGTGAAGAGGACAATTAGGAGGATGTTAGTTGGGTGTCTTCTCAGAAACTGAGTTCAAAGTTCATTTGGTCTGAAGTGGAAATGTGATAAAATGCTTTAACAGTCTGAAACAGACATTGCTGACAAAGATATATCACCAAGGTTGTCATGTCCAGCAGTTATTGTTCAAGTGTGGCTCAGAACTGCAAGGTAATGATAGAGGCATTTTGGGATACCTACACAGCAGCTACCTGTACTGGAGCAAACTTTCTAGTGCTTTTCTCTAACTTTGCTATGACACGTACAGGTACCACTGAGGGCCAACGTACATCAGTCAGATAGACTCATGGGGATCATGAAACAGGGATCCTTACCAGAAGCCCCAAAAAGTACTCTGATCACCCTGGAAAGCTTCAAAGAAACACACACACATTGTCTAGATTAGGACTGAAATTGGTGACACAAAATCTCACTAGTACAGTGAACATGTTTTAACAGATATCTGCATATCACAGTTTATAATAAGTGGCCTCAAGGGGCACTTTCATGGTGAATTATTTGATCACCCAATTGACTATTAAAGAACAATTAATCTGTAATCTAACCAGTTTGCTGGTTGTTTTCACTTTGTATTACATCTTCTCTTTAAAGGCCTGTCTTCAATGGAGGACAGCACTTACAGTTTGTTGGCAGCAGTAATTTTATAACTGTTGCCTAGCCAGGCATAGCTGTTTAGAAAATGGTAAAGCAAAATGCTTCTACCAGTCTAAAGCATTTCCCCTTCAATGGTCAGGCAAATCATACTTAAAACTGATTATCCTGAGGGGAGAGTTTAAAACCATGTTTAAGATGAGTTTCATTAGTGTAATCTTGCCACTAAAGTAGACAATGTGAGTGAATTGAAATTGCTTTGTGCCATTATTAATGACTGTTGTGTTCATAACCAGTACAGAACCACATAAACCCAGCAAGAACAGGAGTATTTGTGGCCTGTTCTTTTTCCAGATACAGACTAACACAGCTGCTACTTTGAAACCTGTCATTATGCAAAATAATCCCAACAGTTTTCCACCATTGGGCAAATCCTGGCCTCACCTCCCAGGCTGCCTAGTAGCCAGCAGAAGTAGTGCAACCCCTCTGCATGAGGGCCAGGATGGAGGAAACCTGGACAATAGGGTCCCATATCCACATGTGCTATGGAGCTGTGCTCACTCAGCAGGAGCTTCATCCACCCTACGCTGAAGGTTTGGTGTGTGTTTGTTTTTTAAATAGGTATATGGCTAATTAATCCGTAACTATATGGATGCATATGCCAACCCCTTCCTGAAGTGGAGACTACTGCTCTGCTGCTTCTGGGAAGAGAATGTTGTCAGCCCTCAAGGAACTTCCCTGCACAAAGCTCTGATCCAAACAGAAAGACCCAAATTCTGCTCTCAGGAGTGTAAGACTGGAGTGAACCCATTGAAGTCAATAGAATTCACTCTATAAAACTGGTGTGAGGGGAGAATTGGGCACAAAGTACTTCTATGCAGCCTTGAAGACAACTTCAGGGAGACTCTGGTACTGTCATTTCTATTACTTTCATGATTATTTCCTTTTCAGCTTTACTATTTGTGTCTCAGTTTTCTTGCTAGTGGAAGTTTTCTACAGGCACAATGCATTGGTCTGCTATACTTTGGTTTAGCTAGCTAAGTTACGCCACACAGATGCCTTTGATGCTAGATGCCTATATAGTTTACTATCAGTAGAAATGGAGGAAACATGGAGTTGGAGGTTGCACACTAGTTAAGTCTGTGAACCTTATTTCTGCATAATTTTAACTCATTTTCTTCAAAGGGTGATTCACTTAAAGAAAACAAGAAATGTTTTTCTAGCTAAAAAGGAAATGTAAGTTATGTATTATGGATAGAAGATCCCAGACACCTAAAGTAGATGGCAAAAGTGGTTGGCCTACATAATGCATACACCCCCCACATTTTTCCTGCTGTCATTTCTATCCCCCTCCCTTTACCACCTAGTTTTTCTATCTGATTTATTTACTCCTGCCTCTTTCCTTCTCTGTTCACGTCTTCCCCTTATCTCATCATCTGAGGCTGGGTCATTGTATAAGCATCTGCTATCTTCATCTGTCCAAGATCCACCTGTTTACCATCTTCTTTGTTGCAATCTATCCATTGCTTCCTCAGGGTTTCTTTCCTACCACCCTCTGCTGTTTACATTATTTTCACCAGGATCTCTTCATTCATCCTCTGTATGTGTCCAAACCAGTGAAGTCATGCTTCCTGGATTTTGTCAGCCACAACATGAACTTTGACTTCCATCCTAATACATTAATTTAGAAATCTGTCTCTTTGTGTAACTCCTTTTATAGAACAAAGACATCTTATCTCAAACACCTGCTGACATTGAATCTGCTCTCTCTATCACCAGTGCTTTTGCACCATTGTTCTATGCAGCTGGGCTTTCTATTTCAGTGGCATATGCTTGTCAGACAACACTTGAGATGTTATTCCACACTCTTCCAGCACTCCCCAGTCTGGACTATATCTCACATTCAAGCTCACCATCTTCTGTAACCTAGCCACCAAGGTACTTAAACTGGTCAGCCTGGTTTAGCTGTACTCCATTAACCTCTATATATCCAATTTTCTTGTGGCACCTCTACTGGCACACTCAGTTTTAGTCATGCTCATTTCACCCCATGCCTACTTACCTGGTCATAGCACTGGTTTACTATTTCCTCTGAGACTCCTTTTGAGGAAGCCGTTATTGCTATGTCGTCTGCATATGGCAGTCTCTCACCTTTTCCCATTGGGATCTTCCTGTTGACATAGTCCATCAATATAAAAAACAGCAGAGGACTGAGGGCTGTCCCCAGATGCAGTCTTTCATTTCAAAGGCGCTTGTCATTCTAAAACCACGTTCAGGTGATTATTTTAGGTGATCTAAATAATGCATTCACCATAGTTATTAAATCAGACACTACATATTTCCTCAGCACTGATTCGAGCATCCTTCTCTTCACTTCATTATATGCTTTTTCTACGTCTATAAAAGCCCTAAGCTATCCTGTTAGTACTCTAGCCAATTCTGTATCACTTGCCAAATTGCAAGTCTACTGAACAGAAAGTGAACCTAATAATTACAATGAGCGACGTTTTCAAGCCAACTTGCGTGTGAGTGCCTTTAAATTAGACAAAGCCCATTTGCTCATCTTAATTATGGTATCAGGTTTATTTAAATTTCTTTAACACCACATGCATTTGAGCCTAGACTACTTGCTTATATCCGTGTAGGAGTCTAGAAACAAAGATGCCAAACCTAGTCCAATATCAGCAGGTACACAAAGCTGCCTTTATAAAATACTATACATACAGAAGAGATATGCTTCACAAAATTAGACATGGTGGTTTGACTGGGGAGTTCTGGCCATGTGGGGAAAATAGAAGAGCTTATACTGCCAAATATAAACAAATAAAAGAGACTGTGGCTACAACGTTATTGCCTATGGATAGCACACGATACAGCTAAATGATGAAGGTGCACAGTCCACTATAAACTTACTTCTATTAAATAAAAGTAGTTAGATGGGAAGATTATATTTTGGATGCAAGTTGGTTCAGTATATTACACCCCCCACAGGAATTCCAAAAAAGAATGTTTCTTCTGAAGCATAAGACAGCAAGATCTACATCAGCATAACCAAAGTGACAAAGCTGGTCTTAGAGGAAACAGCAGACCAAGTTTTATTGTGATTTACAAACACTCATTTTAAATCTCAACATATTAACAGAATGAAAGAGCTCACTTAAAGGGGCTGTGAACATGATGGCAGATTTGAGGTCAATTTCATACATGTGGGGTTTTTTGTGTGTATTTAATCCTTTATTGATTGTTAATGTATGTATGTGCAGACAAAGATTGTGATGGGCACATTTTAACAAGTCAACAAAAATTTATGTTGGCTGCAGAAGTCCATTTTTATCCATTTCAATCTGTAGCCCTAATATGTTAATAAACTATTAGTTATGCTTTGATAACATTTTCCATGCAAAGACTGCAAATAGCTACAGGCCTGATTCTATAAAAGTCAAAGGATATGCACTGTACAGTGATGAGGGTCAGAAGTACAGTAACTCCCCACTTAACATCCTCTTGCTTAATGTTGTTTCGATCTTAAGTCCCTGCTCAATTACAGAACATGCTCCATTTAAAGTTGTGCAATGCTTCAATGTCGTCTGGCTGCAAGCTTTGTCCACAGCTGGCAGCCCCCCATCATCTCCCCTATACCCCCACTGCCCCACAGCGCTGCCCACCCGCTTGCAGACCCTCAGATCAGCACCTTCCCCCCGTTCCCCGCCTCCTGCCCATGGCAATTAGCTGGCTTGCGATAGTCAGGAGGCAGGGAAAGGAGGGGGAGCCTGCACGCCATGTCCTTACTCCTCCCCACTCCCTCCTGAATGCTGCAAGCCAGCTGATTGCCGCAGACAGGAGGCAGGGGAGGGAGAGGAGAGGAGCGTGGATGCGGCGTATGGAGTAAAAGAGGAGGATTAAGGGTGGGAGCTTGGGGGAAGAGGTGGAGTGGGCGGGCCGAAGGTTGAGCCCCCCCGCCCCCTGGTGCTCGCAGACTGGGTGAAGCTGCTGCTGCTGCGCAATGTGCTTCTCCTAGCCTACAGCACCTTCAGCCTCCTTGCCTGCCTCATTTTCTCCAGTGCCAGTGGGCTGTGCCTGTGTGAGGTAAAGGTGTGAGCACCTCCCAACTATAGTACTGTACTGTGTGGCAAAAAAAAAATATATATATATATTTTCCCTGGAACCCAACACCCCATTTACATTCATTCTTATGGGGAAATTGGATTCGCTTAACATCATTTCACTTAAAGTTGCATTTTTCAGGAATATAACTACAATGTTAAGTGAGGAGTTACCGTAATGAAAGAAATATATTTATGTGGCTAAGGGATACTGGTGTAAGCTTTGCATTACAGGTAAGCTGTTATTCCTATTTTGCAGATAGATAAACTAAGGCACAGAGGTTAAGTGGCTTGTCTAAGGTCACATGGAAAGTAACTGACAAAGATGGAACCAGAAGCTAGGCGTTCTAGATCCTAGTTTCTTTTGCTACCTGCCAGAACACACACACAATGCACAGGGAAATTGATGAATCAGTTGCCATCTGCATGAAGCACTTTACACATGGAGCTGGAAACTTTGCATACTAGCCCCGTCAGTTCTCTTTGGCAGTCATCTCAGTCTGCAAACAACTTCGTGTTGAAGGGGTTCTGTGCTTAGTCGCATGCTGCCCAATGGGAGGGAATGTGAGAAAGGCTGGCACTATGTGAACCTGTGAGATGTGTGGCAAAACCTAATTAAATAAGAGCTGTTTTGTGGAGGGCTTCATTTTAGGGTTTTGGCTTCCTAGGTGATTGCTGCTTTAGCTAATTGCAGAGCAGCTTGTGAAACCTCAAGCCAGCAGAGAGATGATTGTAGCTAATTCCAAATTCATTGTGAGTTAAAAGACCTCGTTCAACCTACATTCTACCTACATTGGTGACAAAATATTATGTATTCTTTTATCGCTTTTTGCGCAAAACAGATCTCCTGGCTGGATTCCTTTTTTGTATGCCATTTTAGTTCAAAAAGGCTGATTTGAAATTTCTATGCCTACAGCATAGCATATGCTAATACTCTTTGAGAGCTGTATGAATAGTCTGAATTGACTTGGACTTTGTATTGTTCTAACCCCTGTGATACTGAAGAAGGCACTAGTTCAATGTGGCACCATCAAAACAGATGACATATGCACCAAACAGCCACAAGAATACTGTGCGCAGATCTGGAAGCCCCATATAATATTTGAAATTGGAAAAGGTACAGAGAAGGGCAACTAAAATGATTAAGGGCACGGAACAGTTTACTTCTGAGGAGAGATTAAAAAGACTGGGGGAAGTTGATAGAGGTCTATAAAATCTTGACTGGTGTGGAGAAAGTGAATAAGGAAGTGTTGTTTACTCCTTCACATAACACAAAAACTAGGGGTCACCCAATGAAATTAATAGGCAGCAGGTTTAAAACAAATAAAAGGAAGTACTTCTTCACACAATGCACAGTTAACCTGTGGAACTCTTTGCCAGGTGATGTTGTGAAGGCCAAAACCATAACAGGGTTAAAAAAAGAACTAGATATATTCAAGGAGGCTAGGTCCATCAATGGCTATTAGCCAGGATGGGCAGGGATGCTATACCATGCTCTGACTGTTCCTACCTTCTGTTTGCCAAAAGCTGGGAATGGATGACAGGGAATGGATCACTTGATGACTGCCTATTCTGTTCACTCCCTCTGATGCACCTGGCATTGGCCACTGTTGGAAGACAGGATACTAGGCTAGATGGACTATTGCTCTGTCCCAGTATAGCTGTTTTTATATTCTATTTTTATATTCAATTGTCAGCTCAGAACAGGTCTGTAGCAGCTGATGTTTCTCCTCCTCCCAACTTCTTGAAATCATGGCTCAAAAACTTCTTTGCTTCTGCTCAAGGTCAGGGCTAGGAAAGGCTGTCTTAAAAATCTTTAGGGCAGACAATTAGCCATATAGGGTTGCAGCCTGGAGTATTCACTCAAAAATCTTGATTGGTGAAAATGACTAGTTTTGAAGGAACTATTTTGAAAACTCTGCTTGGATCACTGGGATCAAAGACTAGAAGGGCCACTTCAAAGGTGTCACTGAAGTGCTTGTGTCTTGAGCTAGAGAAACCATCCATAAACTAAGTTGTTGAGTACCAGGACCAAGTACAGTCTCCCGACTAACACTGCTGAAATAGAAAGCATAGCCCAGGGGCACAAACCAGTTCTACATATGAATCCTTTTTAAGGGTAGGAAGGTTATTCTTATTCAGAAGTCCTTAGCTGTTCTCATGGGTGATCAACAATCCTACAAAGTTGGAATGCATGATCTACCAGAAACAGGACTTTTCCGTATCTATCTTCTTGCCAAGAATTGTTCCCAAGAGGACATTTTCTAATAGCTTTGCCTAGTTGTATGATTTCCAAGTGATGGATCTTCAAAAGCCTAAGATCTCACTTTCATGAATTTTTTTCTGATATTCAGCTTAATTTCCCTCTCACCTTAATTCTTACTACCCCAATAAAACTGCCACATACCCCACCTGAAACTTCTCTGTTCTTCCTTATTTGTAGATTTTTGTCTTCCCTTTAGTTGTCTTAGCCCATGATTAGAACTAAGCAAATATTTAACTTTTTTGACAACCCCCCCCCACCCCATTTAGTTGAAAACTGAAAGTGAGAGGTTTTTTTGTTTTTCTTGATGAATTAAAAATTGGAAAAAAATTGTTTAGTTGAATTAAATGTTTTGCTAAACCAGAAAATTGAGAAGGGTTTATTTTGTTTTGTTGTGTTATGTTTTCATCTTTTAAAAATTTTGTAAACAAATCTGGCTAAATTTCTAAACAAAACATTATTTTAAAACAAAGTTGAAATGTTTCATTCTGAAAATGTTAAAAACAACCAATTTAATCTTTTTATTTTTTTTTCATTATTTTTATTTGGCCAACATTATTTGCTCCGAAACTGCATTTTTCAGCAAACTTACTATTCAAATGTACAATTTCACCCAGCTCTACCCACAATACAGAAATAGATTTCTTTAACATTTACTCATATGTCAATCTGACTAGCCTCCTAGGTTATTTTGTTGCTCATCTCTGAATCCCTTCAGTTTATTAACAGATACATTTTATCTTTATTTTACAGATAAGCAACTAGATGCAGATATATTAAGCCACTTACTCAAAGCCTGTAGCAGTCAAATAGCACAACAGAAGTTTTTGGCAGTCAGAAATATTGCACACGTCTTGTGACTCCTAGTCCTAATGCTTAATGCTTGAAGTCCAGTATCCTAATCCTCACTTGGAGATCCTGGGGTGTAACTTACTCCTGGTCCTCTGTTTGAGGCGAAGATTAATTAGAGGTTCCTGTTCGTGCTCTGCTACCACACTGGACTCCCACCAACATAAAATGATCTCTTTGAAACATGATTAGTATAGCAGATCTCCTATGTCAAATGCTTACAGCTTACCACTACGTTTAGCCAAGCCTACCAAGTGGCTCAAGGAAGGCAAAGCACACCAGCAAGTGCCATTCTTTGCTCAAAGGGTAGAATCAAAGCTCTTTAAGAGACACCATGCAAGGTCCTAAAATTATAACCTTAACATTCTATTAGTGGCAATGAACAAATGACATCAAGAAAAGGGAAGGAAAAACTTTTTGCCTTGAACTGCAATGGGTGCTTCTGGCCTCAATGAAACTATCTAAGCCTCCATGCCCAATGGGGAACATCTGGCAGTGGCAGCCCTTAAACTGACTAGTCATAAGACAGACACTGCTCTCACAAACCACCCATGCCAGTGGGCGATCCTCCAGAGAGGTGGCCTGAGTGGCTCATCCAATAAATCGAAGTGTGCAACATTACTATAATACAATAGCATTTATAGTAAAGAAAACTGGCAATACATACACTTGGCACTATAGAGCCACTCAAGTTCTAAGGCATTTCTCTCTCTGTACTTATATATCTGTATCACATTAACAACTGTGGTACACATGAAAAAAACAGCCATCAAATGATGAAAATGCATCTTAAATCTTTCTGCCAGGTACTCTCAGCAGCAAAAGGGCCAGGTTCCTTCTGAGGAGTTAAACACTGGCTCAGGCTCCCACCCTGAAACCTGGGAAACCACACACACACACATACCCACCACCACCACCCAGCCTAGGCACCCTTTATGGGCAATACTCCCCCATTCACAAGCACTGCGTCCAGGGGTTTAAAACAAAGAGAATGTATTGGGGGCAGGGGTGTGTGTGTGGGACAACAGAATAAACTTAGGAAAGCCAACAATTAATAAATTAACAGCGCCTATTAGATAAGTCTCCCCTGCCCAGGGCATCCTAAGAACAGTCCCAGCCTCAATCCCCCTCTTGCAGTGGTGGGAGGCTAATGCATTTTAGACACTTCCCTCCTCCCCAGTTCCCCACTCACAGTTTGCTGACCGGGGCTAGAGAAGTCCAAGGATTCTGGCAGGTCCAAGGATTTGGTAGCTGACTGGGATGCTCCAGAGGCTCCACCACCTAAGCTGGCTGAAGCGATGTCAGCTTTGAGTGCTGGGTAGGGAGGCCTGCAGCGGAGTCCCTCAGGTAGGCTGCTGCTCTCTGCAGGTTCAGTCCGTTACCTCAGTGTTGTCACCGGTCTCAGTGCCGCTTCAGCTCAGCCCAGCCCGTTGCCTCAAATCTGCTTCAGCTCCCCAGTCTATTGCCTCAAATCCCACCCAGCTCAGCTCATTGCCTCAGATCCTCCTCAGCTGAGTCCATTGCCTCAGATCCACCGCAGCTCAGTCTGCTACCTCCAAGCTATCCACTGTCTTGAAGCTGGCTCTGTGCCAAGCCTTTGGAGAGGGATCAGAGGTAGAAAGGATTCTTAACAAAGTCCTTACCACCAGAAAGGCATTCTCCCAGCACAAGGCCGGAGCCCCTTTTCCTATTTCCCACTTTCTCCTTGTAGCCCTGCCCAGGCTACTACCCAGTTATACCTGCCTGCAGTGTTGGCCACGGAGACTCCTCACATCAGGGACCTTCGGTGTAGTTCTTGTCCTGACATTTCCACAGTTGACAATAGCATTTATTGCCCCCCAAACTCAAACACTTAACTGTCCGTTAATCAGAATTCTCCCAACTGTCACGTAAGGCCTGGCTCATGCCGTCATTTCCCCATGCCAACCAACAGATGCCAGCAGAGAGCTCCCCGGTCCACATAGAGTTCTCAAGCAGCTCTAGGCCGCACTTCTCCCTATTCACCAACAGGTGTCAATAGTGAGCTCTCTACTGTCTAGGGCAGGGGTCGGCAACCTACGGCACGCGAGCCGATTTTTGATGGCACATGGGGCAGGCTGAGCCTCTCATCCTGCTGCTGCTCTGGGGTCCCACTGCTGGTCCCACTCAGCACCTGCTGCCGGCCTGGGTGAAGGAACCCCAGGCTGGCAGTGGGCTGAGACCCTGGCTGGCAGGAGCTGGCAGCTGAAACCCCAGAGGGGGGCTGGCGGAGACACTCAGCCCACCCCTGAAACTTTAGAGCTAGGCGGGCTGACCCGTTCAGCCCACTGCCGCTCTGGGGTTCTGGCTGCTGGCCCCTTACCAGTTGGGGTCCTCACTGCAGCCCCACTCACCTTGCTTCCGGTTGGAGTTCCAGCACAGGCCCCCTGCAAGACAGGGTCCAGGTTTCCAGCCCTGCTCAGCCCTACCAGCCGCCAGTTCCTCACCTCAGCTGCCGATCTGGGGTTCCAGCCGCTGATCTCCTGCCAGCTTGTTATAAACTTACAACTCAGAAGCCTGTGTGCAGCTTAAAGTATCTAAATAGGTGCCACCAGACATTGGAAAACTCAGCAAGGAAAAGCAAGGGCAAGGATCACACTAGACTAACAAGACCTGCATTTTAATTTAATTTTAAATAAGCTTCTGAAACATTTTGAAAACCTTGTTTAATTTACATATAACAGTAGTTTGGTTATATATTATAGACTTATAGAGAGACCTTCTAAAAAACGTTAAAATGTATTACTGGCACATGAAACCTTAAGTTAGAGTGTATACATGAAGACTCGGCACATCACTGCTGAAAGGTTGCTGACCCCTGATCTAGGGCTTCAGGCCACAGGGTGCACAGAGCATTAAATGGTGCTCCAGTATTTGGGAATAATTAAAATATTATTATGAGAAATTACTGTGGAAAAATATTAAGTTCAGAAATGACTATGTCTGCAGATTTGTCAGTGTTTTAGGCAACAAGTCCAGTGCACTGTGCTATGTATTCATAAAATACTGACCCCATGGTATGTTGGAAATGTTTTGGTATGTGCAAATGACATCAAGTCAATCTGAGTCCAGTTTTGGATAAAGTCAACTGAATAAGAGGGTGAAACCTGCACTCTTGTTGTAAGGAGAGTTTTTCAAGAGCATAAAGGGAAGTTAAGCACCTAACTTGCCTTTAAGAAAAAAGAAATCTCCCCCCACATCTCCTAGGAAGGACCTTTATGGTCTAAGGGAAGAGTTGAAGGCAAGTACAAAACCCCCACAGGACTGTGCAAAATACATTACAAATGCCACACACATGATTTAGGTTAAAATTTGTCTTATGAATTTAGCTCTGAGACTAACTTCAGGAGATAAGAAATCATTTGACCATACCATGAGCATGCAGCATACAGGATTATCACCTACAGAGTGACTATCAATAAAGTGGCAGTGACACCACCACATATAATTAAAAATGCATCCAAATCTTTTTTATATGTTGCCATGGAATATTCAAAATTATATTTGGTTAGTCCTGAGGGCAGTATTTGGCCAGGCAAAGTGAGGTCTAACCCTCAACTTAATGGTGTTTCTCTGCTGGTCTATAATGCAATAACTTTTGAGCACCATATCCAATCAATTAAAATGTCAGGGAACGTTCTAGGCATCAATGGACACAATTCTATTTTTTGTGCAACTCTGAACACCAGAAAAGCCCAAGTCAGAGGAATATTATGGCTCCCTGACTTTGATGCTTCAGAAGAGGAATCTCTCTGCCCTGCTGCCTACATGAGAGGGAACAGCTTAACTTGTCTTGGGCGAAATTTCTGTGACCTGGAGTCTACCAGAAATAGGACTTACAGGGAGGAACCAGGGACTTAGGGGAAGAAGGCAAAAAGAGTAAGGGTGTGTGTGTGGGGGGGGAGGAACAGCAGGAAGCAGAGGAACGGGATAGTAGTGTAGAAAGTAGAGGTAGAAAAGGTAGGGAGCTGGAGAGAACCTGGTAGCAATAGTGATGGGGCAAGCAAGGCCCTGGGGGAAAGGCAGGGTGCTAATGCTGAGGGGAGCAGGAACCCAGGGAGCATATGGACTTAGTGATGAGGGGAAGCAGGGAGTAGAGGGGTGATGAAGAAAGCAAGGTTTTGGGGGTGGGGAGATAGGGAAGGGAAAGCAAGTACCCTGGTGGGAAAATGAAGATTGGGAGAGGGAATACAGAGACCCTTGCATGCGGGACGGGAGTTGCAGGGACAGGGGGGTCCCTTAAATAAAGTGACATGGCAGAGTGACACAGGGATCTTGTGAGGGGAGGAAATAGAGGAATGCAATGAACCCTTGGTGTGTACAATGCACTCAGCCTACAGAAACAATGAAACTTTAAACTCTCCCCCGCTCCCCAGACCTCTCCTTCCCAGAGGGAGGAATTTCATGGACAGCTGTGTATTGTATATTGAGTACCAGATACTTACTTTCAGGTGTAAATTTGTGATTTTTCATCTTGCTGTGCTTTGGTGTTCTTCATTTAGGAACCTGATTTCACTCTCAAATCCTTCCCCACTACTTCTTTGCGTTTTCAACCCTCCCCGCAAATAGTAGTCAAACAGGAACAAAAAAAGTTACATGAAACCAAAGACAAAAACCTACTCCATATTACACCTTATACTCTTGTAAGATGTAAGGTGGGCAAACCTAGCAATCTATATTTCTCAAACACTTCCAATTGCTTGCTTAATTATTAAATTTATAGCCTACTGATTTATACAAACTGAGATTCTATGAAAAGACTTATTTACAAGAAATGATAGGGTGACAAGGCGAAAATGAAACAAGAGAAATGGTTAAAACAAGATAAAGTAAAACCAAAAAGTCAACATTTGTCTGCTGAAGTTAAGTTCCATGTTAAGCTGTGACCATGATTTTATTTGTGCACACAGTGGGAACTTGCACAACTAAAAAAGGTAGGGTTGCCAACTGTCTAATCACACAAATCCAAACACCCTTCCCCAAGGCCCTGCCTCCCCTCCATTGCTTGCTCCCCCCCACCCTCACTCACTTTCACCAGGCTGGGGCAGGGGTGCAGGCTCTGAGCTGGGGCTGAGGAGTTCAGAGGGTGGGAGGGGGCTCTGGGCTGAGCCTGGGGCAGGGGTTTGAGGTGGAGAAAGGGGCGCAAGCTCTGAGAGGGAGTTCAGGTGCTGGATGGGGCTCAGGGCTGGGGTGGGGGTGAGGGCTCTGGAAGGGGGCTCAGGGCTGGGGCAGGGGATTGTGGTGCAGGCTCTGGCTGGGTGGCACTTACCTCAGTCGGCTTCTGGTCAGCAGCAGCCTCTATGCCTACCCTGGCCCCGCACTGCTTCCAGAAGCGGCCTGCACGTCCGGCCCCTGCAGCGGGAGGGGCAGGCAGTTCCACGAGATGCCCCTGCCTGCAGGCACCGCTCCCACAGCTCCCACTGGCTGCAGTTCCTGGCCAATGGGAACTGCGACGTTGGCACTCAGGGCAGTGTGCAGAGTCCCCTGCCCTCTCTCCCCCTTGGGCAGCAGGGATGTGCCAGACACTTCCAGGAGCTGTGCAGAGCCTGGGCAGGTAGGGAGCCTGCCTTAGCCCCGCTGCACTGCCAGATTTTTAGCAGACTAAAATCTTCCTGTTTGGCTTCAGTAGCCTCTGGGAAATAGAGTCTGATTCCAGGAGACTCCTGGCAAAAAATCAGGAGGGTTGTCAACCCTAAAAAAAAAAATGGAGTGTGTGTGATTGTAATTATGGGACAGCGGTTACAGTTTTCATTAAACTACAACAGCAGTTCTAGAGAATCCTTTTGCTTCTACCCACCTTCATTTCTCCATTTAAGAGCAATAATTTATGGCATTCATCTTGTTTACCTGGGTATTTTATACAAGTTCTCCATTAATCTTAAATTAAAGTAGCTGCAACTAAAATTGCTCACTTCCCTATTGAAAGTAGTGCTTATTCAGTCAGGACCTATGATGTATATGAAGCAGCCTTTGTGCCAATAACATATAAACGCTTGAGGAGTTTTCATTAAAAGAAACACATTTTTTAAAAATCTAGACTAGTAAAATTTCAGGACTTCTGGTACGCTCATCCAGCTCTTCAAAAACTGCACAAGGAATATATTTATATCTCAATTGAATAACTGGAATTTTAAAGAATTTCATGGGAAGGTTTGCTGTTGGTTTTAATCTGGGTTTTTACAGAACAAACGTTTTACTGCTTTACTTTGCAGGATGACTGAACTTGGTGTGAGTAGGGGGAAAAGTAGTAAACAAGAATTCTAAGATATTTGTCTGTTCTTAGGTAAATAAGGCAAGAGTTATATGCTTGCTTGAAAATTTTATTGACACAACCGTTTGGTCCCAACACACAAAACAGCACTTGAGCCACAAAAGAAAGTGTCTAACAAAATAGACAGCTATGAAAAACATTCTTCTTCTCCCTCCCACCCCGAGAAGATATAGCACACATAAGTTGAGGGCTTCAGTGACATTTTTTTTTTTTTTAAACAGACATGAATCTAAATTAGTACAATTAATTTGTAAATTAAAGAATATCACGGTCCTAATAGTTTTGAATCAGTAAGTCACATCATTCAATTAACCTCTGGATAAAAAAATATATTGCAATTCAATTGGCTATTTTGTTACTGTATGAACACAACTTCCCCAAAATGTATTGTATTACTTTCAAACAGCAATTGAATCAGAATTACACATGAATCAAAAATATATATATATATATATGCTGACCTCCATAAATGGTATAACCACCACATTCACATAAACATAGTACAGAGTTGTACCTCCATTTTTCCTCTATAGCATCAATTATTTGGTTTACTTAGCACTCTGGATGACTTGTAATTGTATCTCATGAAAATATAGATTTTACAATTTTTTGCACACACTACTGAAACAAAGATCTAAATGATCACTGTTAACCTTACAAAATCCATGTAAGGTGATAGCAGATGTATTACATTTAACTCATGAAATTATTAAAAGCATTCTAAAAAAATGTACATTCTGTTTCTGCTTTCTTTAACACTATGTCTGTAGAGGTTTAATAAGGACTCAAACACTGTGCCATAATGCTCAGAAAAACTTCCAAGTGTTTCCCTGTATTCATAATGGCTGTAAGTTTAGTATTGGTAATACTTGGCTATATTTAAAAGATTTTTTAACAAAATCTGACTTGTAAAATTCTGTCTATAGCCATTATTTCGTGGCATTTTCAACTGCTGGCTATGAAATCTGAGCCCACTTTCCATCTCTCTTGTACATTACAAAATATAATCCATCTAAAAAAGAAACCATTCAACCAGTGGAAAACCTTAGGTATACGTTCTTTCAATTTTACAGGAAATTTAGTCTGCCTGGCAAATACAACCCATTGTAAATGCCAAGTTTACCCAAAATAGGTATAAAGCCTCACTCACAGGACATTTCAGCCAACTAGAAATAAGGTCATTCCCACTGGTTTACCTTCCTTCCAAAGGCTGGCCTTTCCAAAAGCCAACACAAAATACCACAAAAAACTGAAAAAAGCTTCCAAACACTAGAAGTAAATATTAGAATAAAAACAGACACAGTTAAAAGACAACGTGATGAAGAATAAGCTTCCCATTTACCAAACATGCTTAAAAAATAGAAAACAAGGTTAAGCAGAATAACCTTGGCATTTCCACATACAGCTAGAACTTTCCTTGCAAGTGGAAATAACATCAATATCTTCCATCTTATAGCACTTTATATCTCCTGCTCTATGATCCATAATTTATGCATTAAATGCATATTTTACAAATATTGGAATCTTCCTAGTAACCTCATTTCCAAACACAAGAGTGTGTCTTCATTTTACTTTAAATTCATGACACCAAGACAATCTTTTTTCCTTAACCCAATCCATGTCAAACTGGAACTAAACATAAAAGGGAAGCTTAAAACATCCTCAACTTCCTAGAAAGCTCCTCCACGGAACTGAAAGTTTCACAAAACATTTAAAACAAATTTTGCAATAAATCCACATAATCTTCTACAGACATCTTTACGTGAAAGGAATTACAATGCAATTACAAATCACCAGAAGGTGCACATAACATAAGCTTTCCCTCAATACAATCAAAAACCCACCACACAGTCATTCCAAGCCAGTAACGGTTAAAATTCCTCAACAGGCTTTTAAAGACAGATCATGCATTTTACTAATACTGTCTGAAACAAATCAGTAAGCAACAGCCTATAGAATATATTATGCTACATGTAGGATTACACCACCGATGAGGCTTAAAGAAAATAAAATCCATTCCACTTTAGTTGAGCATATTTTGCTGTAAATGAACACAATTGGTTTGGGGGGGGCGGGGGGCGGAGAAAAACTTGTTAAGAATAATTTAATGAATACTGGAAGTTTTTTCAAAATAATAAAAATAGTTTGCCCTGCTGACAGCTGTGTTCAGTGTAAAAAGAACAAAATCTTCACAGAATACATCTAAATACAAATTAAGTGACTTCTAAGCCTTCTCATTAAAATACATAAGGGCTACCAAATAGCTATATTTTTGTGCAGAGTCCAACAGTATTTGTCTTTCCCACTAGAAGAAAATTTAAAGCTTGGTTACAGGTGCAAGTGAAAAGTTTGCTGCCAATTTCACTTTGTTTTTGTGTTGTTTTTTGGATGGGCTGTCCATTGCTTCCTTGCTTAGTTGAGTTTCAGAAGATTGGTAAGGAGGCACTGAAGAATTCTCTGTGGCACTAGATACCACAGGGCCACAGCTCAAGTTTCTTTTTGCTACTGTGGTAACAAGTCTGTTTTTTTCTTCTTCTGTTAGAATCATCATCTCTAAAATAAATACAACAGCTAAATTATTTACAAATATTTTATTTTCAAAATCAGATTTGTTTACAGCTATGCATTGATCGCCATATTTGGGGTCAGGATGGAATTTTCCTCCAGGGTAGATTGGCAGAGGCCCTGGAGGTTTTTTGCCTTCCTCTGCTGCGTGGGGCATGGGTCACTTGCTGGAGGATTCTCTGCACTTTGAGGTCTTTAAACCATGATTTGAGGACTTCAATAACTCAGACATAAGTTAGGGGTTTGTTACAGGAGCTGGTGGGTGAGATTCTGTGGCCTGCATTGTGCAGGAGGTCAGACTAGATGATCATAATGGTCCCTTCTGACCTTAAGTCTATGAATCTATGAGAATCATTTGATAAAGAGTTCTCTCTGTGCGGAAGTGTGACTAGTAGATTTAAGAACCGTGGCACACTGATTCAGTTCTCATCTCTGCTGTTAATTTGATGTTTGGTTTTAACACTAAATATTTGTCTTGGTTTATCTATCTGTAAAATGGGTCTAATTCACAAACCACAATAAACCATCTCAAATACTTCATATGAAGTACTGTAAAACTACTGTTAAAGAGCTGCTGCAGGTCGCTAAATTACTGCCATGTGCCACTGTAATGATGACTGCATCTTTATTGAGAAGGAAGTGATTCCTGTAAAATTCTGCATTTACCTCACAAGAGCACTGTCGATTAATTGTTGTAAAGCACTGACAGCTTCAGATGGAACACCTCCATATAAGGTGCAATATATTGGAAGCAAATCCATAAGAAGTCAGTGGATCATGATCAGCCATTTGTTTGATGTTTCATTTTCAAATTTTAAAAAAAGTTATCAGTGAAGTCTGATAAGTACCACGTAGGCTAGGTCTACAGTTAAGATGAGGTGTAGAGTACAGGCACTACATGTGTCGCTACATGTCACAGTGAAAGGCTCCAGCAGGGAAAGGTTCTGGCAGAGAGGAGGCAATGGGACACTGCATTGCTAAAAGCAGCAATGTAGAGAAGGGAGGTACTGCTTAAGCATGTAGAGAGCCATGTAGAGTATATAACCTGGAGACTCAGGCACATAGGGTACTCTACTTGCCTAACCTGTCTCTCACCACATACACTGCTATTTATACTTATTCTAGCTGGGCATGCAGTGTCTACTCTATGGGCCACTGTAAATGTAGACCTAGCTTCCAGATACCTGCCTATGGCTATTAACTCTTACCAGATAGAGGTGGAGTACGTTCCTCAAACTGAATGAGGTCTGCAGATTCAAGAATGACTGGATCAGGTCTCAGTTGTGGGGATGGTAGGCAGGAAGGAACTGGTTCACACAAGAGGTCAACAGGTGATGTATTTGTGAGGCAAAGGAGTTCTTGTTCAGTGTGATTAGAAACTGCAAAAATAAAATCTTTCAAAATATCTTTCAAAATATCACCAATTTTAAATACCTAAATGCCATAGTAAATATATTAATAGCTGATAAATGCTAAGTCTGCAGCAAAAATGTTTTAAGGGGATTTACTGACTAAACCCAAACTGAAATTTGTTCAACCCAAAGCCTGACACACCCCAACTTCTTGTAACATGACCTGACGTTCATCAAGCTTGGACCCTGAAAGAGAGAGGCAAGGGAGTAAGTTCCCGAGGAAGAGCTTTTAAGCAAGCAAGTCAGCTGCCATACTCAGACACTATTTCCATGTAGGCATACCAAGCTCCTACCAACCATTACAAGAGGACATGTTCTCTTAAAGAACTGATCCCTAACCAGGTACGATGTTAAAGAACGTATTTAATTGCATCTTGAATGAGGCCTGGATGTAAAAGTTGGATGTAGCTATGTCAACTTAATAGGTGTGAAAAATCCACATCCCCTGACCGACACAGCTATGCTGACCTAACCCCCAGTGTAGGCACAGCTATATTGTCAGAAGAATGCTTCCACTGTAGCTCGGGGAAGTAGATGAACCCCTTCCATCAGTGTAGGTTATGTCTACACTACAGGGTTATATACCAGCATACCTATGGCAACGTAGCTAGGCCAGCAGAGTCTCTGTAGTGTAGACATACCCTGAATCAGTAAAAGCAGCAGAGTGTCCTGTGGCACCTTATAGACTAACAGACGTTTTGGAGCATGAGCTTTCGTGGGTGAATACCCACTTCGTCAGATGCATGGGTATTCACCCACGACAGCTCATGCTCCAAAATGTCTGTTAGTCTATAAGGTGCCACAGGACACTCTGCTGCTTTTACAGATCCAGACTAACAAGGCTACCCCTCTGATACTTGAATCAGTAGTGAGTCAAGGGCACATTATCCTACTCCTCACAGAAATAGACCTAGTAGGTTCCTCCCAACATCAACTAAAGCTTCTGTCTCAAGGGCCATTCTATTATAGTAATCCAGCATGGAGGTGACAAAGGAATTGGTAACCATGGCAAGGTCTGTGCAACAAGGCCCAGGCTCCTGCCTACCTGCAGCTGGAAAAAAAGACTACACCAACAGAACTACCACTGCTATTAGCAGATGTAGCAGCAGCTAGGGAGAGCTAAGGCTGCAAATTATATGCAAAAAAAGGAAGTACTACAGCTGCATGTCAAGGTACAGGTACTCTGCTCGTGGAATCCCCTAGTAGGCCATCATCATTTGCATTTAATTTCACTTTAGCATGTCTTCAACTTCCATGGAGGCGAAGGGAAGTAAGGGAACTCATCTGAAAAAGGTTTTCTGCAACTTGGAATATCCAACTTCAGAAGCACACAGAAACAGGCTCCACCTCACATAAAGAGGAATGTATGTCTAACACCTTTGTGAAAGAAGTCTGATAGCTTTAAAAACTCCTTACATCACAGAAGTTTACTTCAAATAACTAAGTCACACAGCTCTTTCCCCATGCTGCTTTCAGTGTATTTCTCCACAGACTGAAGAACTTTATATACATTAAGTTTGCATTACCATTGCTAGGTGTTCCTAGTTTTGATTCCATTGATGCAGTGGATCCTAGAATCTCCATGTGTCCATTACTGTCAGTAAGTTGATTTCCATGATCATCCACATGATCAGCAGGGGAAAAACTGGGTGAGCTAAAACGAGCTTCAAAAAAAGGGAAGTTAATTTGTCTCTGATCACCTCTAAAAAGATACTTGTAAATGTCAGTGTGATAGTTGGCTTATAAAGTTCAATTGGCTTACTTACTTTTCATGTCATTCTTTAGTACTACAATTCTCTTATGCCCATGTCCTTTGATCCAGACCACCTACAAGACAAAAAGAACAACGTAACCAGAGTGCACACACTAACCTCAACACCTAATCCATACTACTCCCTAGTTCTCACACACTATGAAAAAATTTCTAAAGGAATGCAAGCTAACTCATACTATTCACATTAGATTGCCCAATTAGAAGTCTTGTCTTGATAAATAAAAAGAGATGCTAAACAGCACAACAGGATGTCTGAAGCTCATGCATTTTTCAGCCCCATATTTTCAAAACAGATTGGGGAGCTGTTACTGCAAACTGCTCTCCAAAAAGATTAGTTTACTTGAAAAGCTTAAGACCAAAGATTTTTTAATATCTTAGAGCAGGGGTGGAAAAACTTTTTGGCATGAGAGTCACATCTGGGTATAGAAATTGTATGGCGGGCCATGAATGCTCACTAAATTGGAAGTTGGAGTGCATGAGGGCTCCGGCTGGGGGTGCAGGCTCTGGGGTGGGGTTGGGGATGAGGAGTTCAGGGTGCAGGAGGATGCTCTGGGCTGGGACTGAGGGGTTCGGAGGGTGGGAGGCCGATCACAGGTGGGTCCGGGGCAGGGGGTTGGGGCTTGGAAGGAGGTCAGGGGGCAGGCTCCCGGCAGCGCTTACCTCAAGCAACTCCCAGAAACAGCAGCATGTCTCCCTCCAGTTCCTATGCGGAGATGAGGCCAGCAGCTTTGCACGCTGCCCTGTCTGCAGGTGCCGCCCCTGCAGTTCCCATTGGCTGTGGTTCCCGGCCAATGGGACCTGCAGGGGCAATGCGTGTAGTGGAGGCAGTGTGCAGAGCCCCCCTGGCTGCCCCTACTCGGAGTCGGAGGAAGGACGTGCCGCTGCTTCCAGGAGCTGTGTGGAGTAGGGCATGACCCCAACCCCGCTCCCTGGCTGGAGCAAGGCAAGCCCCAGACCCCACTTCATAGTGGGAGCTCGAGGGCCAGATTAAAACATCTGCAGGGCCGGATGTGGCCCCTGGGCTGTAGTTTGCCCATCTCTGTCTTAGAGTGTATAAACCAACTGGCTGACATCTGAGATGCCACACTAAAATTCAAATATGTGGCATTCCCATGGCTTTTAGATTGGTAGTAAGGGTTCAAAGTTACATGGCTACTGGGACATTATCAGGTAAACTTAGCACAAATATGCAACTCAGCAACTGCAATACATTGTTTCTCTTTAGCAACTATATGAAGAGTCAATTCTCACTTGGTGAATGCTAACAACATTTCTGATCCATCAAGGAGTGGGGGGGTTCATGGAGTTTTTACTGCATTTTTACTTACATATGCATTCATTTGATTCAAGCAATGAATACACTGAGTAAATATGGCTCTGTTGACCAGTCCAGTCCAGCAAAATTGAGATTGTTAAAATATGTAACATGTCTATTATGAATTTCTTTGTAACTATAGCAGCAGATCATACAGAGTATGAAGCAGAATTTCAGTTGCATAATGTATTTAGATTAAATGCTCTAAGAAACTGTTTACTGAAGCCATTCAGGAATCTTAAATTAAGATTATGATGCAGTAATAAAGTTCTTCAGACCTGTGGAATTGCTCCCAAGAGCTCTTCTAGACTATTATATCCATATATTTTGGGCTGCAACACTTCTCCTGTATATTTGCTATATGCTGTTGGGAACTCGTGAAGGAAGATCTGCTGATAGTGGTACGTGTGAAGCAAAGACCTCACATTCTTTGCAAACAAATACAGATTTGTAAGTTTCACATATTCTTCTGCCACATCATTGGTAAAAACCTGCACAAAAGCAAAGAAATGTCACCATATAAACTTACGCTTCTGTTAGTCTCAGTAATATCCTTTGAAAATACATGGAAGCACCACATACTGTGTCATAACTAAAGCCAAATAACATGGATAAGTTTTAAGTATGGTTCTAAAAACCAAATCAGCTTTCCTAGTAGTTTCCATACCTCAACCAAGTAAGGCAGACTCTTCAGGAGTTCAGTTAAGGTCATAAATCCATATTCACATGGATTAAGGGGAGCACTGTGGATAGTTTCATAATGCCTTTTAAGCTCGTCAACAGAAAGAAAGGTGGTTTCATCCCAAGACATCATCAATACCAGTAGTTGTGCAGTCAGAGTACGTAGAGACTTTCTATTAATCAGCTGAATCTGTTTACCAGATTCTGTGTCAGCAACCTGACGAAGTTTGATGTTAAAAAACAGAAGAAAAATGAGTAAGTCGCAGTTCTATAAAATGGGTATAAAATAGGTTAGGCCTTTTTGGATACAACTATTTTCCATTAGATAATCTAAACTATAAAAGAAAAAAAGCTTTCTACATGGAAATATTTTGACCTTAGAAATAATTCTGCTGCAGCAGTTTTATAGTCTCTGGTGCTCTATAGGACAAAGCCGTTTACAGGTCTATGTATTTTCTTTCAATCAGAAAAAGTCAAAGCACCAATTCTCTGAGCAAAACACTAAGGAATTTCAAAGGGAGGGGGAAACCCAATGATTCCCATTGCAATGAAATAAGGTAAAAATATCAATTAAACATGCAATCTTGATATTTAAAAACAGTTTAGACAGGGAATTTAATGTCTTTGGTTCTACAAACATGAAATCATGCCTTTTTTTTTTTTTAATAATAAAAGACCACACTAAAAACAGTTTACCTTCACAACGTGGCAAAGTTTTTGCATTAAAGCTAGAACTGAGCTGACATCGTAGTCATGAAGGCGCAATGTGTAACCAAACGTTTTACTGTATTCTGTAAGTAAATCAGTCATCATAAGACAGTTGTCTTTCTGAGATCGCAGCAGTTTAACTAACTGGGCTGCTAGAGCTTTGACCCGTTCCACCTCTGTCAGAGTCAGAATTTTTTCCTCTCCGCATTCTAATACCTTAAATAAAATGAAATCATTTTTTAATTTTAAGTTACTCTTTGTTAATGAAGTTACTTACCTAAACTGACCGGAAAATCCAGTTTGCAACTAACATTCAGTAAAGGATATTAGATATTTGTGTGACTATTTTACATAACGATTCAGCTACTTTACATAAGGTATCTACATGAAAGCAAGCAGAGTTAACAGACATTCCTCAAGAGAGACAAGCAAGTAAGTCTTGCTTAAGCTACTGAATTTAGTCTGCTTTTATTGTCTAAACTAAGTGAAACAGAGAAAGTAAATAAAAGTTTGTTGTGAACTAGATTTTTAAAATTCAGTTTCAATATTTTAAGGTTCGTTACAGAAACTTAAAAAAAAACAAACACACACAAAAACTTTTAAGTATTTAACCTGATAGCGTCCTTTAAAATAAATAAATAAATAAATAAATCACACACTTTCTGTGGTCTATGAAAAATAGTAAATATAACTAGCCAACCAAGTGTAATCATGAAAGGTTAGAAGTGCAGGCAGATACACAATTCACAACTCCTAGTGAAGTTAACTACCTGGAAATAGCTCTTGATGATAGTAAAAATACAATCTATTCCGGTATGATCTGAAAAATGCTTAAATATACCTTAACATTTCTAGAACTTACTTGCAAGACATCTGGTATGGCTTCAAAAAGTTCAAGGAGTTTGGTAAACCCATAATAAGCAAGTTTGCACTGACGGCCAAAGTGGTGGTGGTAAGAAGGAATAAATTTATTAAAGGGCATTCGGAAATGGGGTTGATGACGCAGCAAGTCAACTACCTCCTTAGAGAATTGCTTTGTTCTTTCAATTTCTTCCTGGGTACGTTCTGAAAGTGAAAGACATTAAAACGTAGTTAGTTTACAAAGCAAGAAAGGATATATAAAGAAAATACAGGGCATCAACATTAGCATATTTTTAGCTTCGTATCAGCTACAAAAAAACACACCTTTTTTTTTGTTGGAAGAACTTGCCAATACAGCAGAAAGTCTCTGCCATGTTTACATATTTACTTTGTAAAATAATAAATCACGTGGCAATCACTGTGCAGTATTTACTAAGCAAGTTTTCTTGTCTCATACTCCAACAATTTCTCCCCCTCTAGCCATCCTGCACAAAGTTTAACTAAACTCAATATTACCTAGTAAAATGAATACAAAATATGACACTAACATAACATTCCATTTATTCCATTACAGAAATTTTGCTTTTTAAATGGCTAGGATTATACATAACTACCTCTCAATCATGGGATTATGATATATAATGGCATAATCTGGCAACAAGCACACAAGAAAACCGTTAAAGGAGAGGAGAGGGACATCTTAATTATACATTTGTATTTGTATTTGCTTTACCCAATTAGCTAATTTGAAGTTATGTGAGAACACAAAATATACTGGCAATAGTGAAGGCAGAATGTTATTTTTATAAATTAATAAACTATTATTTTACAAATCAAAATGATGATATGGCCATACCTCTTTTGGGGATACAAATTACCATTTCACTGTCTTGCTGAGACAAACAGATTGTTGTATCTGGAATTTCTGATATTATATCTGCCAACTCACACACTCCATATTCAGTAACATCCCAATCTTTAGAGAAACACCTGAGTAGTTTAAAAAGAAAATTTTAAAGCAATTTCAGAATGTTGATGTATTTTACACAGGACAATTAAATGTGAAAGTTAGCAATCAGTTTGCACAAACAAAAAAAAAAAAAAGAATTATAATTAGTTATCAAGACAGAACCCACACTTCAATGAAATGAAAGGCATTTTCACACCGCTAGTGATATAAGCACTTAAGAACCCATAGACCCAGGAGACATTTGTAAATCAAGTGCACAAAATCAAATATTCCTATTAACTTCAGAACTAAGTCATACACTGGTGCTTCAGATGCATGTGGAATGAAGCGTGAAGCTATGTATACCAACTACTGGGTACCTCAGACCGATTTAAATGATAAAAATGAGAATTTAAAGAACGTTACTTCACTAATCCAGAATTTTATATAGTAGCTTTGGAGTTAAAAACAAACGAACAAACAAACCTTTCACAAGACAAACAAACATGGCCTATTTTCTTGTACTGCAAGAAGGCAGCAATTGCCATATAATAAAACTTCATGTGCTATAGTCTCCTGAAGACATGTGTCAGCTGCTACCTCCTGACTTCACACTAGGGAAAGTAACATGCTGACATTGATTTAAAAAAGATTCTGCTAATCTAAGACTATCAGAGAGATGGAATGTTACTGGCAACGTGAAGATAGCACTAATTCCTCCTTGGATTTTTGCCCATTATTACTCCCCCAATCGATCAGATATCCTTGCTACAGCTACTAAATTATACTGGTTTGAAACCCCCCACCGCCAGTCCCTTCCTCCTCTTTCTCTCTCCATGCTTTAAAAGAGACAGACAGACAGTCTCCTTTTCCACTAAAAGGAAATAAAAAAAACCCAAAACCACAAAATAGCACCTACTTTCTCAAGCTAGTCTGCATTACAAGTATGCCATGCACTGGTGAATAAATGTAATCATTTAACCGCATGCCTTAAGGAGCAAGTTAACAAGATATAGTCCCCTAATTTGAAGTAGCAAAGTTTTAAGGCAATTGAAAAATTAAGTGCTAAAGTAATGCTGTACTACATTCCAAAAAGTTCCTATAGTAATAATGGACTTTTTTCAATCCTTTCTAAAATCTGATAAATTTCATCTTCTGATAATCTAACATCACAATGAAAAGGCAACAATGTAGTATGTTTTTGTATTAGAATTCTGAGTGCCAACCCCTCTTACTCTACACTTTTAAAGAAAAGCAGTGGAAAAATGTGGACAGCAGATGTCTTGATATTTGGTAAAGACAAAAACAACTTACCAGTGATAAGCCTGTAAGAATTCTCTCACAATAACTTGTTTACTGGCCTGGGATTTGAGAAGTTTCAATAAGTCTTGAGTGAAACGTTTTACTTGGGCCCTGTATGTTAGGGTTAACAAGCGTTTAGAGCCCATGCCAAGAATCTAGAACATAAAACAACAACAATAAATCTCTTAACAGCATAAAAGCCAAGCAGTGATTTCTCAGCACTGATCACTTGTGACCTCCTGCCACCCTCCACAGTAAATAATGTTATAAGCTATTTAGGTAAAAAGGAGGACAGACTGTGGTAAGAAATATCAAGTGCATTACTATGAGAAGCTCTCTTTCCATATACTTCCATAACAAATCATAGATCATTAGGAAAGCACACCAAACGCTTCCTCCAAGAGAAGTGACATACCTGCTGTAAGAGGTGATTTAGTGGAGGTTGTTGTAAAATCCACAATAATATGCTTTCTCTAAGACCACCTAATATGAACAAATACACTACTAAAAAGCTACGTGTCCAAAAGACTGTGTAGGATTCCCTGATCACTCAAACAGTATCACTTCATAAAAATCAGGACTACTCAGTTTGAGACAGTCCCAACTAGTAATACTGATGCTCTGCTCTATCTAAATGCAGGTGAGACTATTATCCAAATAGCCAGCTAACCAAGGCAGCTGAAGAGAACACCACAAGCGTGAAGACAGAAAGGAGACTTCAAGATTAAACTACATAACCTCAAGTTTGAGCTCCTTGAGTCTACCACTAAATATTTAGCTTAGTAAAAAGAAGGTTTAGCAGTGGACTTGATCACAGTTTACAGGTACCTAAATGAACAACCAATATTTGATAATATGCTCTTCAATCTAGCTGACAAAAGGTATAACATGATGCAATGGCTGGAAGTTGGGACTATATAAATTCAGACTAGAAATAAGGCTAAGTTTTTAAATGTGAGGGTAATTAACCATTTGAACAATCTACCAAAGTTCTCCACCAGTGGCAATTTTTAAAATCAAGTTGATTAATTTTCTAAAAATAGACTCTAGGAATTATTTTGGGGAAATTCTATGGCTTCTGTTGTACAAGAGATCAGACTAGAAGTGACTAGATGATCATATCTGTGGCCTTGGAATCTATGAAAGTTAGATCTAAGAGAACTTCATATATTCATAAGTTCTGAAAACACAATAATAGCTGTCATGGTTATAATCTCAAAAATAAATGAACTGAGAAACAACTGAATCCTAGGTACAGCCATCTCCTTCGTAGAAATGGACAAGGTAGGTGAACAAATACATTCTGTGCCAACCACTGACACACTCATGAACTCAGCTGATTCAAGCAGTGAATATATGTGTAAACAACGTCACTTTTTTTTTTTGAACTCACTTGTAATACATGTGGCACTGCTTCTAGTAACTCCATTAACTTGGAATACCCATAGTCAGACACACGACACTGCTTTGCAAAGTGATGATGATATGTTGGGATGAATTTACTGACAGGTATGATACACGATGGTTGGCTTTTAAGTAGATCTATCACTTCTCTACTGAACTGAATAAGCTGTGGGTTACCTACAGGGCTCTTCGAACGTAAAAGCCAAGGATCTAGAAGGAGAAATTTTTTTTAGAATGAGATGTTCATTTCAGATACACATTATATTACTAAGTTTATTAATACTATTCCTCCACAAATGGGGGAATATCTAAATAATTTTAGAAATGTGTTAATATGCACTGAAAACAACTTAAATACTCAAATTTTCTATTGAAACCTTTGATAAGAGATCAATTTACTGTATGCAACTAATATGAGCAGAACTTTTCTTTGAGACAGACACTTTAAAAAACAGACTTAAAAAAAAGTTATGAAGACTGAATAAAAAGGGTACTAGTGCTAAATAATTTAACCACTATTAAAAAGAAACAAAAAATCACAGTGAAAGAGTCCTCCTTTTACTGCTGGTTACCCAGTTGCAAAGAAAAAGCCAGATAAAAAGTGTTACCTACCTGTAGTTGGGGGTGGTGGTTTGTTGTGTATCCACTTAACAACTTTAATGCTGTTTTGGGCAGTGGCAATATTAACTCCAGGAACACAGGTGATAAGATGCTCCAAGGGAACACCTCCCTGGCCTTCCTGCACCATTTTTAGATCACTGAACTCTGACGTATAACAATCAGGAAAGCTTTAAAAAAGAAAAGTGAGAACAGAAAAATTCCAAATTACTAAAATACTATGAACAACAATCAATAACCAATAATCCCCTCCATAAATACCAATATAAAGGACACATTTCCTGCACAAAGAATTTTTTAGACATCCTATTGACAAAATTATCCTGTGACTGTTTCATAACCAAGACACAGCTTAGATTTTGTATGCCTTTAAAATACAAAAAAACCCAACCCCACATGTATTGAAAACTTTTTTTAAATCCACAATAAAAGTAATCTTTATTCAACTGCTCCCATATTTTTTGATAAATGAAGCTCAAGTAGCCAAAACAATTACCTAAGAGAAACAGCACTTCATCATGTTCATAAAAGTTTCATTAGAAAAAGAGAGATGAGATAAAATCCTTACCATATCTATTCATACATTAAAAGAAACACAGTTAAGCATGTTTACCTTAGCAAAGGCACAGTGCCCTCATGGGTCTGCAGCAGACTGTGCACTTGAGGTGCAAATGTCTTCAAAGACAAAATCACAAAAGGAATTTTGTAGGAGTCTGGATCAAATTCATGTTCACTGTAATGACGAGAGAAGTACTTAACTATGTTTACATCATGCTCAAATTGAAGAAATGTGCATATAGGTACAAAACTAGTGCAAGCTGGAGATAAGGTTGAGAAAAAACTAGAGCATGGGGGTTTTCATACTTTTCACAGTATAAACTACGTTAGTTTCTTGGACTACCTCCCCACCCATTCACATAATATTTATATAGCAACTACAGCAATTGCTTAAATGGAGAAGTAACATTAGATACTCCTGGGGCGATTTTGCTCCACTGCGCACGTGCAGAATTCATGTGCGCTGCAGATATATTTTTTTTAAACTCTGCAGAAAATACATTCTGCTGGTGAGATGCTTCAGTTATGCCTTCCACCCACCAGGGGCTGCTATGATATCAGAACAGAGGGCAGTTGGCTCACCGGCCACAGTAGCCAGCAGCTGATGGGAGAAGTAGGGACTGCATTCCTCACAGCCCTAGCCCACAGGGCCAGGTGAGGAGACGCAGGATATGAGGAAAGAAACAGACACAGCAGGGCACATGGGATTGCTGGGGAGTGTCTCAGACTGGGGTTCAGAAGGGCTAGTGGGGGGACAGACTAGGGCTGGGACTCAATGGAAGTGGGGATGCAGAGACATATGCGGATAGTGGAGGGGTGGATAGAAAAAAGGGGGTACAGGGACACATGAGATGGGGGAGAGAGTGTGGCTAAGTGGGGTGTAAGGACACATGGGAAAGGGGGGAATGCAGGGACAAATGGAGATGGGGTAGATGTGCCTGCCTGAATGGGAAAGGCTAGGGGTTAGCCAGGATCTGCATGGGAGAGGCTCCCAAACTCCCTAACAACCCCTACTCCCCCTCCAGCAAAAAACAAAACAAAACCAAAAACAAAAAAACCACCCTGTTTCATACTTCTCCCACCACGCCCAACCACCCTCCAGGTTCATTCCCAGGCTTCTTCCCAGCAATTAACTCCCTCCCCCTCACCCTGACTCCCCCAAGCCTTTTCACAGCTTCTGAGGAGTGCAGGAAATACATTTCTGTATTGTAGTTTAAATGAATTATTACTCACAGTTAGGAATCTATTTGTCAAAAAAATTTCCATTTTTTGTTGTCTGTATTGTTACAGACATACTTGTTGGCAGGTATTTTGAAACAGATTACCAAAATAACTGAAACTGACATGGTTATATGGTGTTATTTTGACAAATAAAATACGCAGAATTCTGCCAATTTCAAAATACTGTATGTAGCTTTTTAAATATTTTGGCACAAAATTCCCTCAGGACTAATTAGAAAGACATTTCATGTACTTTTACTGTAGCTGTTGTACTGTGACTTACCAGCTGGACACAATGAGGAGAGCCAACACCATGTAACCAGACACCTATCTGCATACTAGTAGCAAATGATCGGTTACCAACTTTGGTTGTTCACAACTAATCCTATTGCACAACTGGTCACTGAAATAAGTTTAACTTTCAGATAACAGTGAAGTTTTCAGGTTATGATGGGCTGCCAGCTGACTAAAGATAGCTAGAGTGTAAATTAAGTGGAATTCTCAAAGACTTCATAATTATTGTCTCAGTGAAAAATTAAGCAATTCTTTTTCACCGCTATCAAAACATTTCCCTTCTAACCAACAATAGGATTGAGGTGTGCATTTCAGTCTCAACATAACAAGCATATTTCATCCTCAGAAATTAGGCTGCAATGCATAAACACCACATCCTCAAAACACATGAGCCCACTAAATCATGATACTAACTTTGATTTGAAGATGGATGTTGTGCCATCGCTGCTCTTTTGTTCTATGACCAGACACTTCAACTTTTAATATGTAACAGTGATTAAATGTACTATAAGATATAAATCTCAAAAGATGTTTGTTTGTTTATTTTTTAAAAAGGTACAAATTTAGTATAAAAACAAACTAAAACTATTGCATACATAGCTTACCTAAAGTCTTTATTCAGACAATGCTGCTTACAAATGGGCTCATGGTATTCCAATTCTTCAAATATTATAGGACTGCAATTTGCTGATGAACCATCATGAGACTGCGAAGATCCTAAAGGACTCTGCCGGGCTTGGCTGCTGGGTAAGAGACATACCAAACGTCCATTTCCTTGGTCACGGATAGCCACAGTATCCGTTAATTTATATAGATCTGATGCTATTAACTTGTGTCCAAATCTAAAATGAAAAAAGATTTAAGTGTACTTTAGCCATAAAAATAAACATTCAACGTTCAAAACTAGAACAAATGTTCAATTACAGAATGCAATAATGAACCACAGTAAGAAATAATTCAAAAGTAAATTACAAGCTACTCAAAATTAACCAAAAGGCTAATTTAAATCACAAGTCTTTCTATCTTGGAAGAAGCCAAACTAAAGAGATTTTAAAAAACTAGTTATGGGAGCCCAGTTAAAAATATTTGTGCAATATACTGTGTATGCAGAGGTTGATAAGGAGCAAAAAGTTATTTTATATCTCCATTGTAATTTACTGTACAAGACAGGAACTGAGAGTTTCTGAAAAGAGTAATTTAAAACGAGTGCAATTTAGAACCTACTTTTTTTCATATATTTCTGTGAACTTGAATATAGGCAGACAACAAGCAGGAGCATCCTGAAGAATGGACATTGTTTCTGAGCTGAAAATACAATTTTGAACTGTTATAAATAAATATCTTAAACTTTTCTATTTAAATTATCTACGTAATCTCTAGTAGCATTCAAACATTCAGTTACTTCACTTACAGACATAGGGAATTCTTTCATTACTAAATTACACCAAATAATTCTACTGAAGTCAACAGTATTAAAATGGTACAAGGGGGTTTAAAGCCCTCACATGTAAAAATTAATATTGAACACTAGGACTCTTCAATCTACTAAGATCTCAAATAAAGAAAAAGTATTTAAGTGATGGAATACAACGTAAAGGCAGGAATTAGGGTGCACTTAAATTACATCTGTGAATAATACTTTTGGATATTAGGTGTAAGGAGATCATGGGACAAATTCTGTTATATCCAGCCAATGCCATGGAGGTCAATGCACTCCAGAGAAAGATATAACAACGTGTATTAGACTCCTGCCCTCTAGTTCTGTCATCTAGGAGACTTTTCTAAAGGAGTTATTGAAAATCTTGCATGTAAGGTAAGCACCAGATATCTATGGAAAGTAATACTAACACTACATCACTAAAAGTTATCAATCTGGATTAAATCTTGACTGTATTAATAGACAGCTTGGCCAGGAAGAAACAAAGGGTATGACAATGCAATAATGAGAATTAATAAAATGGTCAACTATATGTGATAACAAAAACAAATTTGCAAGAAAAATCAATCCTCTCTCCAAAAATTTCAAGGAATAATGAGCACCATTTTTCCTTAAACTGAAGCTTTTTTTGTGAGACAAAATAAATAGTTTTCCTTCCAGTGGTTTCTTTCAGCATAAAAAGTATATGATGCAAGATAGAAAGTATACTTCTTCAGTTAGAATGCTCTCAACCTTCTAGGCCTATATCTTCCATAAATAAAATGAAGGGCTGTATCTTACATAGAGCAAAGACACAAAAAACCTACAGCAAAAACATATTCAGGTGTTTGTTTCTTAGACATGTGAACTTAGTCACACAATTAAATGGGTGGAAGGGAGGAGTCTCCTCATACAGCTTTTCTGGAGAGGGATGGATGGGGGGGTTGGCATCTTTATTCTTTGCTGTAAATCTGAGTTGTGTACAAGTATAAAATCTAGGTTTATTGATGGTCAAAAAAGTTAAATGACTGAAAAGGATGAGTGAGATTTAATGCCAATTGTCTACACTAACTGAATAAGCATATCCTAAAGTTTCTGAATACCATAAACTTTAAGAAATGAACATAATTAACTTTTCTCTATGACTCGGATGATATAGGTGCAGCTAAGAAAGTGATCCCAGGAGGATGCTTCTACATGAAGATCTGGTACCTTCAGAATTTATTTGGAGTTTCTAGATTGCTTAAATTTAGGTAGTGTTGACCCACATAATACACAGTAAGACAGACTTTTTTCATCGTATCTAAATGTTACATCTGCTAATGAACTTTAATCAGCTGGCACAGGCTGTATTTTGCTTATATTGTTCCCAGTTTTCTTTCCCTTAGTATTTTTACTTTGACATCTACAGGAACAATCCTTAGCCAGTAGACATAATCTAACAATTGTCTAGGCTGCTTTTTACCTAAGCTGAGATAGAGATTTATTAGCAGCTCCTGTAGCTAGGGAGACCTGGATCCTTTTGCTGCCAATTTTGTATCTGTGAAGGTTGTTGACAGCACTGATTGCTTCTTGTAGATTTTCCATTTGAACTATAGCCTTCAACTGATAATCCGTATGAGGACTGAGCTCCACACTCTTTACCTGAAAGAAAAAAATGAACATACAAATTCATCACAAAAGATTAACCCGAGTTAATTGTCATCTTTAGATATAGAAAAGTAGACTAAAGAAGAAGGATCAGATTATTTTACGTAATTACCATAAACTCTATGCATAGTTTCTTTTAAAGCTGTTATTAAATGGAAGGTCACGGAAATGGCCTCTCCCTGGAGTTTTATTTTCTAGAATTGACAGTGAAGTAACATCTACCTTCTGTTTCAAGTCATTTTTAAAAGTGATTCAAACTGTCGGCTCAATATTTACACTGAACATTTTAAAATTTTGAAGCGGACATGAGGAACAGATGTTTTCAAGGTTTTTTTTTTTTTATATTTAAGTTAATGCTTTGAGCTATGGAAACACATGGGACAGCTCAAAGCATTAATTTTAACTCTTCCAATGACCCTGGATGTACATTTTCAGAATTCTATTATCCCAATGAAGCAAAAAACATGAGCTCCATTTAGAGTTTTACATACAATGCCTTTAGTACACAGACCTATAAGACTATACACAAAAGAAATAGTTAAGGTAAGATGTATTATGGCATGGTAACAGGAAATACCAAGTTCTGAGTGCCAATATCTTAAGGTATCTTAGATAGCTGTACTCTTTACCTCAAAGGTAGAGCATACAGGCTTGTGGAAAGGTAAAACAGAACTCAAAGAGATTTTATCCTTTACCTTGCCATATCTAGAGAAGATTTCTTGCAGAATTTGCTGCAGGTCCTTTCTGGACAATCTGTAGTCTATATTGCTGATCTGAATATCTGCACCATTTGCAAAAGGATCAGGATAGTCTGTACCACTGGTGTGATTTACAATATTGAAGGCAAGTGGAGATGATCTGTTTGAGAGGTTTGGAGACATACTCCTAATTAAAATAAAAAGACATTTTAGTATTATTCAATAAATATGCGCATGTGTAAGTGCAAGTAAAAAAAATAATTCTAAGCATAGGTAAAGTAAAGAAATTTGCAAATCTCAATGCATTTTGGTTTTGGTACATATGCATTTAGTTTACATGGCTAAATACAGAAGCTGAAAACTTGCTTTTTTCCTTTAAAAGCTTAAAGAATCCTGGAAAAACACAAAAATCTGTCTCAAGACTGATCAACCTAGACAGCATAAGGTCTGGGGTTGGATACAATTTTTGTCCACAAAATGTACTTTCTACTGTGTGTTGAGAGAGTCAAACAAACAAACAAACAAACAAACAAACAATCTCTAAGCAGCAAAGGACCAGAGTTTCAAAGATATTTAGGAGGGTTTTCAAAATTCCACTAACTAATTATCTGCATCTTTGCAAGTTAGGCCCCAAATGTTTAAGAAACGGAATGCTTCTGAAATACCATGAACTCTGCCACACACATACCACGGAGATAAGGATGTACAAGGAACAGCTGAGGCAAAATAAGTTTAAATTAAAAAGGCAGTCTCTACTGCCTTGTTTTTAAATTCAGTCCTGTTAGCTGCTACCACATTACCAGATTAGCATCCTTATCCAAGGTTGAGCAATGCTACAACATGTAAATGTTTAAATGGAAACATCTCTTGTACATACAGATATATGGACCTGTTTACTTATACACTGGAAATAGGCTAACACCATCAATCCCAAACTCCATCTTCCAGATAGGAGATGCTACATCATACAGATACCTACCGAGATGACCAACAGCTCTGAGACATGAGCAGAGGACTGAGCTGTCGTGATGCTGTCAATTTACTGAAAGCAGATGGGTAGCTGACCTGGAATACAACTGCATCTTTATCTTTTTTCTCTATAGGAGAGTTGGTAATGCTTCTAGAAGCAGGGGTGTCTTTTCTACTAAAAAAAAAATAAATCATTATTGAATTGCTCAATTTTTTTACTACATGGATTAACTTTAAAAACATTATTTTTTTCCTTAACATACTTCTGACTGCATTTATAGGTCAATTCTCCTATTCCTGTGTTTTTGGTTGCCAAGCACACAAGATTTGCTGCATTAGAGTTTTGTGGAGAAAGAGTTTGCTCTCTTAACTGGTCTTGCTCATTTTCAATTTTTCTGATGGTCTTTGATTCAAGGTGGCACAGCTCCTAAAAATGAGTAAAACACAAAGGTAGATCAGCCACTAAAAAGTTAGTGCTTCTCCTCTTCATAAATCTTCCATCTTCATTAAATGTAAAGTAAAATTAAACTCAAGGCATGACTTTGTGGAAGCAGCCAGGTGCGTTATGTTTTTTTAGAAATAAGCTAGAAAGAATAGTAAACAGTATATTGAGGTACACATTTTCACTGCAATTTGTATTAAGTTCTGCGCCCTCTGAATTTTTCAAAAATAGCAAAGGCTCATTCTCAGTATACCTAAAACACAAATAGAGGACAAGAACCTGACTTGGACCCCTGGTTAGTAAAAAGTTGTTAGCACTCAGACCTGGATATGGATGTGAGGAGAAGGCAGAAAGTGAAACTCTATACTCCTTTTGAAAAAGCACCACCCATCTTCTTCCACTGATTTAAGTCATGCTAGCACAGACAGGCAAAGATAAAAGGAGGGGAATGGGGAAAATCTGGAAACATGGTAAGAATACAGCAGGACAGAGAAGAATGATGGTACCTGTAAACTTTTAACATTTGTGGGTTTTGCAGCAGATCCATGTGTCTGCAATCCCTTTCCCGCTGTGGTTTTGGAATTGGAAGACTGATCATTTGAATCTTTGCTGAAGAGGCAGAGTTTTGGGTTCTTGTTCATTTTTTTTGGAGACTTCACCTTTTCAGCTCCAACACAGTTTGAATTTTTTGTTTCATTGAGTTCCTTGTTTTTTGGGGTAAAAGACACAATAATTCTGTTGCCAAACACATCTTCATTTTCCATTCGCTTATGAGCACGTTCAGCACTTTCTTGATTTGAAAAGCGGAGAATTGCACTGCTGCCAGAAATGCTCAGCACCTTTCCTCCACAGTTATCTGACAAACGCCTGAGTCTGTTGCTGACACTTTTGCTGTCTCTGTTTGTTGGCAGGTTGTAAACATATAACAATGTATGGCATGACTGTTGGAGGGAAAAAAACGAAAGATTTTATTTGTTTAAGCAGGTCATGTAAGGACTTGGTCATGCAAAACCAATATTTAATATACCAAGATCTAAAGTATCAGATACTACTTTTTAGGTTTTTTCATGTATACCAAATATACCAGCCATGATGTGAACCAGGTTGTCAGTTTAGCTATGTTAAAGGGAGTCTTTAATTTATACGAAATCCTCCCTTAAAGGGGCCTTTTCCTTAAGATGGTGACTTCACATTCACAAGGTAGAAAAATCAAGGCAGCATAGAGTAAAGAAGTTGTTATTGCACATTTCTTACCTTCTGTTAATAGCACCAAAGCACAGAAAGACTGTCTTAAAATACAAGTGCATTCCAACACTGCTTGCTCTTAGCATTGTAAACTTTTATACAAAATGCACATTTCATTAGGTGAACAATGAGGATTGTAACCGGACTGCTACTTTTATTATTTCGTTTTAATAAATCTTAATCTGTAGATAAGTCATTGATAAAAATAGATATTGGTCATTTAATGATTAGGGATCAGTGCTTAGGTGTTCAGTTGAAATTAAGACCAATTCCAAGAAGTAACAGCCTTGTGAGAGATAGTAGTTCTGCTGAGAAGTGTCCTGATATTCACCTACTTCTCCCAAAAAATCAGAGAAATAAAGGTCAATATACACCTTTTCTACAATGTATGCAACAAAAAAAGTCACTTACTGGCATTTTCAATGGTAACCTTGGTGGCAAGTCCGAAATAAATTCTTCAAACCTGATAAGCTCATGAGCATGATGCAAGAGTGCTTCAGAAGCTTGGTTCTTATGTACCAAGATTATCTGGAAACCATGCCGGTGTCTCAGGTCACTGAGTTCTAAAGCAAAGTTTACATCAGCTGAAACAGACCCACCCACCCAAATATTAGTGGTTAAAAAGATTACTTTAAAAAGCACTGTCACCAAAACAACAACAACAACAAAAATATTTCAGGGAAAGAATAGCAATGGCTATAAACATTCATGGTAGATATATAATCAGCAGTTAGTATTTAAGAAATTTAGGAATCCAGGTTTTCTTTTCAACAGTAACATTTAACAATTTAATCAGGAGAAGTTAAACTGGTACTGTATGTTTTTGTAACTTTTTTTTTGCTTAAAATGGAATATTATAGCCTTAAATGAAACCCAGTGCAGTACATACACCTCTACCCCGCTATAACGCGGTCGTGGGGAGCCAAAAATCCCTACCATGTTATAGCTGAAACCCCATTATACTGGAGTAGAGGCAGCAGGGCTCCAGCGGACTCCAGCCACTGTCAGGAGCCTAGGCCCTTTACATCGCCAGCGAGCCGCACTGCTGCAGCCCCGGGATAGTGGCAGCAGAGTTCCAGAGGGATTTAAAATGCCTGGGGTTCCCCACAGCAGCCAGAGCCCCGGACCCTTTAAAGCATCGCCGGAGCCCCGTTGCTACCGTGCTATACGCGAACCCATGTTATATCGGGCTGCGTTGCAGTGGGGTAGAGGTGTATCATACAGTTCATTAAATAATTGTGACTAAATTTAAGGGTGTATGTTGTATTATTGTATTAAATATATCTGCATTCATTATGCTCAAAATTTAGAGAGTTTACATAGAGTACTCAATATAATAAAACTTATCTGAAGTTGGCACTTAAGCCTCCTACTAGCAGACACCATTATTATTAAGAGCAGTCTATGATAGTCAATGTGATATGGCAAATAAGTTTCCATCCTGGTTTAACAGAAGCACTAAACAGGAATATTCATCTTCTCATACTTAAAATTACTGTTCTATCAGCGTCACTGGAACTCATCATGAATTCTTACTTGAGCACTTTGCTTAAAATAGTGTAGATTCTGAACAGCTTGGGGGAAAGAACACTCAGTGCAATGTCTGAAAGTTTGACTGGAAATTCTCAATAGAATTCTGTTCCCCAGAACCCTGAAAGAACACAGTGAAAGGTTTTATGCAATGTGATTAATATTCTTACTTGATACAAGAACCACAGTAGCAGGCGCAGTGTGTGTATCAGCAAACCTCCTAAGACTCTGTCTGAGCTTGTCATCAGCTGCATTCTTTGCTGTAGCATTGATGTGTGCAACAGTTACCTGCAGAATTAAAGGAAGATGCCTTGAGGAAAGAACTGAATGTGAAGACTGGTAACTGGCATTAACTAGTAACAAATCTGACAGATTTAAAAAAAACAACAACAACAAAAAACACAAAAACCAACAGGGATTAGCCACTGAAAAAAATTGCGTAGTTCCATGTATTTTAAGTAGTTAATGCATGTTATATAGATAATGATATAGTGTGTACAGTATACAAAAGATATGAACTAGAAAAAAAGGTTTCCTGGGAGGGGGGAGGGGAAAAAAAAAAGAGTTAGAGATGTTATAAGAACTTCAGGGTGGTTAAGAAGTGCCTTTTTTTATTTTAAAGGACAGATTCCTGTTGAAATAAGCAGACCTAACTAGTTCACCTTGGAGCATCTAATTCTGCATCTAACTGTGTCCTTAAAGAGGAAGAAAGAAGGTACATGCACTTAAATGTATAATTGAGGAAATTATAATACAGCAAACAAGACTGTTTTACTACTGATATATAAATTAGCTTATTCAGAACAAACCCTGGTTCAGTATTACACTTATATTTTTATTGAGATCCAGTAAGAGGGATATGTATGAAGAGAGAAACACTGTATACCTTGCTTTGAATACCTGAAGTTAAAAATTGTAAAATAATTATGCATAGGAATTATTGATAAACAATTGTATGCAGCTTTGTTATTTTCAGCTTCTTTATCTGAAAAGAAAACATACACCAATTGCTAAACTATCAGCATTGCAGTGAACAAAAACAACTTGTCACAAGGATTGATAGATACATATTTTTGTAAATACAAAAGCAATTGATAAGTGTCAGCCTTCCTGAATGTATAGAGCCAATAATCAAAAAAAAAGAGAGAGAACTGAACTACTGTTCTCATAGAAACCAAAAGACAGATACAATTAAAAAAACCAAAAACCCACTTACGTATTTTTGACCTTTTTAACAAAGCATAAGTCTAGCTGTGAAATGGGGAAAAAGAACGGGGAAGCCCGATATAACATACATGAGGGACTTGCATTAGAAGAAAAAAGACATTTAGTCAGTTTAAGTGTCTGCTCAATATGTTCCAAGATGAGCGGACAAGATTTACTGAAACTGAATGCTAAAATGCAACTGAAGTGTGAAATATTTAAACTTCAGCATATTGTATTAGTGATCAAAACTTTTGTTAGGTAAATGAAGTTACTACTGAAGATTGTTTAGTATTCATAAGGTAAGCCGTGAAGGGTTAACATTTCAAACAATTGATAAAGGGAACTGACCCTTGGAAATAAGTCAAATCACTGATTACCAATAAGAACAAATCAATTAGATTCTTCTGGGTATTAAAATCTCTCAAAAAAGGAAACCAAGCAAGTTTGCCAGGTTCAATAATTTACCTATAAAGGTACTTTTCAATTACACTTGGACTCCAGCAACAGCCAAACCACTCCAATTGTTTTTAATACCACTGGTCTTCAAAGTGAAACACTTCTATTTTCACTATTATTTTTGTTATTTAAAAGACACAACTCATTTTTTCCATTTTGAAACAGTGGTACTTCAGACACTGTTCTCTAAACATTGTATCAGTCTTTCAAATAAGGTAAATTTTCTGAAAGAGTTGTCATGTATAATCTTACTTTGTCATTTTCAGAATTTCAGAACACACTAATAAATTAAAATCAAGAAAAAATTCAGTCATGTACTAGTTTAGACTTGAATATGCCCAAACACTGCACTCAGAATACAAATTTCAAAACAAAATGTAGTCAACCCCTCAGAGATTAGACTAAATGGATTTAAGACACACATGATAACTGACATGATTTATATGCCTAGTTTTCTTTTTTTATAGCCATTATTATACCAACAACAACAACAAAAACACAGTGCCCAGCAATACCATCATAAATAAAAGCAGCAAAGAGTCCTGTGGCACCTCATAGACTAACAGACGTACTGAAGCATGAGCTTTTGTGGGCGAATACCCACTTTCTCAGATGCATGTAGTCATGCATCCAACGAAGTGGGTATCCACCCACGAAAGCTCATGCTCCAATATGTCTGTTAGTCTATAAGGTGCCACAGGACTCTTTGCTGCTTTTAGAGATCCAGACTAACACGGCTACCCCTCTGATACTTATCATAAATAAAGATATAGGGGTAGTTTCATTATCATTAGGGCCCTACCAAATTCACAGTCCATTTTGGTAAATTTCATGGTTATAGGATTTTAAAAAAAAATCTTGAATTTAGTTTCAGATATTTAAATCTGAAATTTCACAATGTTGTAACCGTGGGGGTCTTGACCCAAAGGAGGTTGTGGGGAGGGTTGAAAGGCATGGTAGGAGGCCCCGGCAAGGGTGCCCCCAGCCCTGCCCTTCCCTCACTCCAGGCCCAGCACTTGAGGGCTAAAGGGGCCTTGGGCTGGCTGTATGTGTGCGAACACTGGGGTATCCAGGGTGTCCCCCCAATCATGTCACCCAGGGTGGTTGCCCACCTGTAAGGCCAGCCTTGTTCCTGCAAAAAGTGACAAGCCCCCACCCCCATACCATGCCATCCTCACTTCTGCTGGCAGTGCTGCCACCTTCAGAGCTGGGTGCCCAGCCAGCAGCTGCCGCTCTCCAACTGCCCAGCTCTGAAGGCAGCACAGAAGTAAGGGTGACCATTCCTGCCCGCCTCCTCCCCTACAACATTATAGCCAGATTTCACAGTCCATGATGCATTTTTCACAGCCATGAATTTGGCAGGGTCTTAATTATAACCCATCCCCTCCACTTTAAAAACCTAATGACAGAAGTCTGGCACTCCTGATCACATCATCTAACCCAATCTAAGCAGGCTAGTTGCCAGCCAAAACACAGATAATTTTTGAATGCCCAAACATTATGAAGTAGTAAAAGGTGGTGATCGTGTATCATTAATTCAGAGAAAAAAAACTTAAAGGTATTAATGTTTAAAAAACTAAACCAAGGAGATTAGAATGCAAGGTAATTTTAAGGTAAAGTGTCTTAAAAAGTGTTTGAAAGTGTAGAAATGAGGAGTAAAGGAGTTCCAAACAACACTAACTGTGCTCCAATGTCCCCTCCACCCACTGCACCCTCCATTTAGGAAAAGGTTCAATCAGCAACAAGTATCGGTTGACCTGTCATCTCAGTTGGTGATTTAGCTGCAAATTCTGTGAACTGTGCTAGAAAATGTTTCTTAAATTACCAAATGAAACAAAGATTCTCCCAAAACCAAAGTTAGTTAGAGAAGATAGTTCCACAGGTAATGTAATGCATCTGAAAGAAACAAAAAACAATTAGGGGAGGTAGCTGTCATGCATTAATTTTCTTAAGAAAAAATAGACGTATAAATTCAGCTAATATTGTCACTTCTATCTTCTCCAGTGAAACTGTTTTAATTAAAAAAAGGACTTGCTTCTGTTCATTAAAGATTGTCTGCATTATTTTTTATACAGAATGCTTTGAGCAAATAGATTACAACATTTCCATACCTGGCAGTTGTTCAGCTCCTGAATAACTTCTTTATTTTCTTTACTAATGTCACATACACAGATGAATTCTGCCTCCCTGTGACCTTTAAAAAATTTTTCACGAATTCGTTGTACAACTGCAATAGCTGAACGGCCAGTCGGAACAGAGCAGTTTTCAATATCCCAAAAGACTCCAATGGGGGGCAAGTTCTCCAGCACCTGGCCTGTTATTGCAACTTCTGGAGACCCTGTAGAAATTTAACAGAACAGCCTTTACGTTAAACTGGGAAATGCCGAGACTATGCCACTTTGCTAGTTATAAGCATAAAAGGACAAAGATATAAAAGATGGGAAGTTTCAGATGTCATTCTTTTTGCTGATACAGACTAACATGGCTACCACTCTGACAGCTAGGAAACTGATCACATCTGAACATTTCCAAGGTCGTAGTTCTCTGATGTATAAGGATTCTTCTTCATTTTAAAAAAGACGTTTGGGGTATGTTGACATAGCAAAAAAACCCATGGCAGTAAGTCTCAGTCCAGGTCTACAACTTGGGCTCATGCTATAGCGTTAAAAATAGAAATGCAGAACAGTGCTTCTCAAAGTCGGGCCACTGCTTGTTCAGGGAAAGCCGCTGGCGGTCCGGGCCGGTTTGTTTACCTGCCGTGTCTGCAGGTTCAGCTGATCGCGGCTCCCACTGGCCATGGTTCGCCGTCCCAGGCCAATGGGGGCTGCGGGAAGGGTGGCCAGCACATCCCTCGTCCCACACCACTTCCCGCATCTCCCATTGGCCTGGGAAGGCAAACCGCAGCCAGTGGGAGCCGCGATCGGCCAAACCTGAGGATGCGGCAGGTAGACAAACTGGCCCGGACTGCCGGGGCTTTCCCTGAACAAGCAGTGGCCAGACTTTGAGAAGCACTGATGTGGATCATCTAAATTGTTTAAAGCAGCAAAGAATCCTGTGGCACCTTATAGACTAACAGACGTTTTGGAGCATGAGCTTTCGTGGGTGAATACCCACTTCCTCAGATGCATCTGAGGAAGTGGGTATTCACCCACGAAAGCTCATGCTCCAAAACGTCTGTTAGTCTATAAGGTGCCACAGGATTCTTTGCTGCTTTTACAGATCCAGACTAACACGGCTACCCTCTGATAAATTGTTTAACTGTATCTGAAGTAACATTACACAGCTAAAAGTTCATAATGAATACTGAATTAGTACTGGAAAATAAATATTTAAACCTGTCAAATATCAGAGGGGTAGCCGTGTTAGTCTGGATCTGTAAAAAGCGACAGAGTCCTGTGGCACCTTATAGACTAACAGATGTATTAGAGCATAAGCTTTTGTGGGTGAATACCCATTTCGTTAGACGCACGTGGTGAAAATTTCCAGAGGCAGGTATAAATTTGCAGGCAAGAATCAATCTGGAGATAACGAGGTTAGTTCAATCAGGGAGGATGAGCCCCTCTTCCAGCAGCTGGGGTGTGAACACCAAGGAAGGAGAAACTGCTTTTGTAGCTGGCTAGCCATTCACAGTCTTTGTTTAATCCTGAGCTGATGATGTCAAATTTGCAAATGAACTGAAGTTCAGCAGTTTCTCTTTGGAGTCTGGTCCTGAAGTTTTTTTTTGATGCAGGATGGCTACCTTTAAATCTGCTATTGTGTGTTCAAGGAAGAACCAAGCAACTATGCAGTAAACACAAGGTTCTTCTACAGGCCAACAAACTAAATTGAAGAATGGATGTGAGGCTTGGAATTTGATATTATGGAGTCAGAGGGACAAAGATAAGTTTCTGCTCTTACAGAATGGCCACAGGAAAAGCTTTATCACATTTACATACATTCCCTAACCTACAATAAGCAGAAACCAAAGACAATAGACGATGAATTAAAAGGGACTCCGTACAGATGGTCAGCGACTGGAATGTCCAAAGAAGCGAAAACAGAACTGACAAAAAAGAATAAGTACCAGATAACAAGCAAACGACATGAACTATTGGTTATGATGTCTGATGAGTTATTCTTCCATGGATTTGTCAGAAATCATATCCTGGAAAAACCATAAAACTGGATAAAAAGCCTCAAATGGCTATAGCTGTTTGCTTCCCAAGCAGAAATGACACAGCTTCTCACAAGCTGAGCAGAAATAGACAAGAACTGGGAATCGGACTGTCAGATTGCCACTCAGCACTCCCTTTGGTAACCAAAAGACTGGGGGGAAATCCACGCTACAGAGACTATACTGGCATAACTATGTTGCTGTAGCTATGCTGCCATAACCCTGTAGCAGAGGCCTAGCCTACACCGATGGAAGAGGGTTTTCTGACAGTGTAGGAACACCACTTTCCTGAATGACAAAAAAACTAACTATGCTGATGGAAGCACTCTTCTGTTGACATAATAGCATTTATACTGGGGGGTTGGCCCATTAGTCACTTCTGTCAGGGACTTTTTTTTATCTTCATACCCGTGAACAATGAAGCTATGTTGACATTAGTTTTTGGTATAGGCCAGGCCTAAGTCTCTAAAGTCCATAAGGGAAGACAACTGCATTACCAGAATAAGATTTGTCATACCATCTAAATTGCAAACTGTCCAATTGAGCTGGAGAACATATCTAGCACACCACTGTACATACGTCATTGATCATTTCATACAATTGTCAATAGTCTTTTTAAAATTTGCATTATAACATATAGTAACTATACCAGAAGCACAAATATTAAAATTTTACAAAAATATACGAATATTTAAAGTATTAAAGTGATATCATCAACTTGGTATGTAGTCCATTTTGGAAAAGTAGGTTAAGGTAAGTTTCTGGTATTACACTTAATCTAAATTCGCTCCAATGTTTCACAGTTAAGTTTTCCTTTAAACAAAACAAAAAACACCACAATGTTTTCTTTCCTTGTATTGCTATGCAAAAGATCCACACAACCATATGGAAAACTAACTATACAATGGAAACAGTAAATATACAGAACTGTCAAATGAACAAAAACAAAAAATTTTACCCGTTAGTCTTTTTCATAAGAAATATCTTCAGAGAGACATGCAGTTTTTAAGATGATAACCTTTTAACTTCCAATGGTATTTTACAAATGTGGCTTACCATATTTTTGTGGTGACTTGCCCAGGCTACTTGCCAGTAATAAACTTGTCTCTTTTCCTGTTCCTTTGGTTCCGCAGCCGTTACACATTGGGATTGATATGGGTGCAGTCTGCGTACTGGGAGGGGGAATATTTGGCCAGATTTTAGCAGCATCAATTAAGCTATTTCTGGTTGGCTGTTGGAGCAATTTTTTTTCAAAACACCAATTAGTTTAATGTACGATATTATGCATTAATTTAACCTAGAACATTTTATACTGACATGAAGAGTAAAAATTGACAGAACAACCTTCCAATGGACTGGGAGTTAGATGTTAATCTGGAAACTAATCCACAGTAATATTAACCCATTGAATGAAGTGTGCTCATCTCACAGACTTTCTTCCCTTATGTATTCAGATTTAACTTTCAAAAAGTGATTTTGAGTGCCCTTCTCAACATATGAAAGGGGCACCCTTTTCAGAAAGTGCTAATCACCTACCCTCGGGCAAAAAAACAAACAACCAAAAAACAAAATGCCCACGCCCTTTTAAAAAAAATCTCAAATTAAGCATTCTAACATGGAAGCACCCAAAATCACTCATCACTTTTTAAAATCTTGGCTCCTTATCTAGTTCTGTGATTTTCTATGTACAGTATTACATTAAAAATGGACCAAACTTGAAACCCCAATTTTCATTTTAAATGATGCCTGGCATTACAAGACGTGGAATAAACTTAAGTATACTTCACTTCTGATCTGTTATTGAAATTCAGACGGATTTTAAATTTGAATGTAGTTAAATTAAGTGTACTAAATTGGTACTGAAGCATAAAAATAAATTATAGATTAGAAAGGCTGATCTTAATGCTCAAAAAAAAGCTTTCCCAATTCATGAGATGGAGCCATCTTGATTAGCTGTCTATGCTGGATACAGATTATCTGCCATGTAATCCTTCACAGAATCACTACTAATGGAATGTTTTATCTGGAGCTCTCAGAACAGGTGAGCAGCTCCTTTCAGAACTAGAAAAGATTCTGTTCAATTAATAAAGAATCTGGGATACACTCAAATAGTGTGATATCCTGCTGTCTCTTCCCATGAAATTGAATGCTACTTCCACGAATCTCTCACCTTCAGATTAAGAACAGGCTTCTGATACCATGGCCCTTAAACTACGTATTAACATCAACTAGATAATTCAAGCTGTAAGCCACCATACCTATTTTGTCTCCCAGTTAACATTCACTATTTAAGCATTTACAACATATAGCACTTTAAGAAGAAATGTGAAACGTACAAACCTTGCTTAAACATTCATTACAGTAGTGAGATCCCTTTAAACAGACTGAAGGTGCCACATTTAGGTGCAAAGAGTTGGTGCATACACGTGATGTTAGCTCCGACTGTGTAATATGTTCCTCCAAGTGCCCTGTAGCCCCACTTGTAAATTCGGAACAGGGAAAATAGCCAGAAGATGTGCAGCTCTGAAGGGCTGGAAATTGACGCAGTTTGTGCACATTACCATGACAGGACTGGAAATGGAGCTTTCCACAACATGGTAGATGTTGACAGGAAGACACATTATTTTCTAAGCACATGCTGGGGAAGTCACTTGCAATGCCTGCCAAATTGCTTCTAGCTGGAGCATTCTTGAGTGACGATGCAGCCTGATAAGCAAACCCTGACCCTACTTGACAAGTAATTGTCCCAGTGCTTTGAGAGTCTAATATTGTGCTAGGATGAATCAAGCTACCACCACCAGCACCACCACCAAAATGCATCTTATGAGTACAAGAGGAGTCAGATCCATGAGCACAGCAGCTTACTTTGGGGCTAGGTGAAAGCTGTATTTGCTGTTGCTGAAGAGAATGAACATCAGGAAGTGGTACTGCTGGAAAGAGTTTAGAGCCAGCATGAAGAGGAGATGAAGCATCCTTCAATTCCACAACACCTTTCTTGTTCTCCATGTAATCTTTCTGGAAAAAATAAGTCATAGTGTTACATTCAGGGGCATCTCTCATGTACGAGCTAGTAGTTTATAGTTTGATTATACATACACACACACGCGCGAGCTACAATTCTGACAGTGACAGAAGCCAGGAACTTATAATAATCAAAAGAACCATCAATCCACCAGCTGCACGTGCTGAAATCCATAAACTTATATATAAAAATTGTATGCACAAAACTAATGGAATGAATGTTCTATAGTTTTGATATTTCCCCAAAATCTTGGAGATAAAAAAAAACCAATGGCTGAGGCCAGCTACCATGTTGAAGGTGGAGAAGGAAGTTAAGACAATTATTACAGATATTCTGAAATTACAAAGCAAGCAATGTTACAGTGATATACAACCACTTCTATAATGGTAAATTCTAGCTGACTGGACGGTAGAGGTAACCAAAAAAATGGATAATTATAACAGGAACATATAGAATTTACTTAGGCTCTGGATCAAGTCCCTCTGAAAAGGCTATTAAAGAAGACTGGTAACCATGAGGTGAAAGATGAATACCTTAAAAAGAACAAAAAACAGATAGACAAAGTATGAATGCAAACATACAGACAGAAGATAAAGCAATTTTCAACACACAGATGTTGAATGCCCCTGGTATTAATAAGACTGATGTTTGATATACTTAACATCATGGAGGCTGGGGGATAAACAGTAGTTCTGCACCTCAAGCCACTATAACAAGATGCATTATAAAGGACAGACACACATGGTATAAGAACTGCTGACATCACATGTTTAGGTTAGCCAAGACTGGATAATGTGAAGAGCACTAGAGATTATCCAGATTAGCAGCCATTAGTTCTGAGAAGATCAGTTGGGTATTCCTATTTACTGTTTCCCATAATACAAGAGCAAGATTAAAAGAGACAGACAATGTAATATAGATAAAAGGGAATACGTACACTTGCATGCAACATATATTGTGGAATTCACTACTACAACTATTCAGGCAAATATTCTGGGAACTTTTTAAAGGATTGGTTTCTAAAATCTAAATGGAGTTTGAGGCATTTCTCACCCTCTCAGAGCCCTAGATGATTTGTAACCTGGATACTCAAGTCTGCCCCCCCTTCATGTGATGCCACCTCTGTTGCAAACAAAGGCATTTAAAAAAAACCCAGCCATTTCCATAAGGCGTCATCAACCCTCGAACTTGCTCTCTCACCTTAGTCTGACAAAAAACAAATTTGTTGGAAGTTAAGGACCAGGTTAATCTATTTCCCCAATGTTTTACTGACAGGTAGATTGAAGATCAATGTGGTGGCTGGAGAATTGATATTATTGTAGGGGGTTAGACATTTATAAGAACATCTTGCAGTTATAGTAATTAACATATAAAAACTTAAGACCATATTTATGATTCAGGGCATAAGTTGATAACTTGTGGAAGTCAGGAAGAAACCCCCTGCTCCCTCCCCCCATGGCATAATATGCATAATTTGGTGTACTCATCTGTTCCTGTGTATCAGTTATGTTCTTAGTATAGCAAAGAATTACCGGTTTTGTACTGAAAGGCGAAGTCTGTTCAGTGGTAGAAAAGCAATTAGAGAATTTCCAGAGCCATGGTTTAGCATCATTATCTTGTCGTTGAACCCATCCAAATGATCTACTGCAGAGATTCTCTGTTCTGTTTCCTTCCATCATACAGCCATACAGAATAGTTCAACATTCTTTCATCCCTCCTTTCTTTCATTCTTCCCACCTGTTAAAGTTGTGCATATTTTAAATATTAATACTTTAAAACATAATAAAGCCATACTTTTGTCTTGATTATGAACTGCAAAGTTGAGAAGTCAGTAGATCTGCACTAAGCAACAGAGAGTCCTGTGGCACATTTAAGACTAACAGATGTATTGGAGCATAAGCTTTCATGGGTGAATACCTACTTCATCAGACGCATGGCTGCCTTGCACGGCTACCCCTCTGATACTAGATCTGCACTGTTTGCATTCAACTTAATAAAATGGTTTGGACACAATTAGATTTATTTCTACAATATGAATTATTATTGTAGCTTACTACTGTATCTTAAAATGGGAACCCAAAGCACTGGTAAGTGAATGGAAATGTTGCTTATGTTCACGGTAGCTTCTGAAAATACAAAAAACCACTTCAACAACGGATATCTAGCAACACAGTGAACAACTGATACTGCTACAAGAGCCCTGCGCAGGACTATTTTTTTAATCCCACTCTTGTCCAGCAATACCCATTTCTACATTGTTTCTTGCATTTTTTCTGGCTCCAACCTGCAAAAAATCTTAGATCCTGCAAATCCCACAAGAGAGACAGATTCCCCCATGATACTTAACAAAAAGAAAAAAGGGTTGGTTATTATATATTGTGGTAAAAATTATTTCTGAATCCCATGTATATATATATACACACACACACATATACACGTACACATTATATATACACATGGAATTCAGAAACAACCACCACCACTAAAAGAATAAAACAAATCTTGCTTAAACCACATAAAAATATACTTTAACTCCTGTTATAACAGACATCAAATCCCTTTCTATCCCACACTTAAATTTAAGAATGAAAACTTTTATTTAAAAAAAATAAAGAAAAATGTGCTTTACACTGCTGAAATTCTATTTATGACAAACTGATGAGAGATTTAGTGTTTTCCTAAAAATTAATGCAGTCTTCTGGGTGTTTTTTTGCCTATCCAATTCTGCCCACAACAAAGTAGATTTTACCGGCTGCCACTATTATGGCATCTGAGTCCTGCTGCAGGGCTCTAATTGCTATGGGTCTTAAACCGCAATCCAGGAGCTAGAGTTTCATGACAGAAGTCCAACAGGAGAGCACACAGAGTGAGTGCAATGTAATGAAAAAAATGAAGGAATACCAACAAGCTCTTTTACTAATCCTCAGCACACCACTGAGGTTTGTAAGCCTTACTACTGTTTCACAGAGTCACAAAGAAGCTAAACAACTTGTTCAAGACCCCAGAGTAAATTACTAGCAGAGCTAATGATTAGAAATGCAGACTTCCCACCCATATAGTCTATTCAACAGAGACCATGTTGCCTCTGCTCTTTAGTTACATTTATGAAAGTTTAGCCTTGAATGGGAGAACTGGCATTTACTCCAAGTTAAAGCTACCCGGATTTGACAGTAAAACTATATGAACTCTACTCCAAACTGTAATCTGATATCTGTCCAGTTCAAAATTATATCACATTTATTAAATCTTGAAACTTGGCCAGTTACTTTTAAGAGAACATTCAATTTATAAACAATTTTAAAAAATAAATGTCTCAATCCCATATTATACCATTCAAAATTATTAAAAGATAAGGATTTTAAAAGCCTGATTTCTTTCCAACTTTTTAGTGTTTACTGTTCCTTTCCCTTCTGTTTGGTTTTATTTTGCAGCGATTCTCGGGGCAGTTTCTCTTCCGGGCTTACGCACTCTTAGTTCACACGCTACAGGGGAATGCTTATATCCAAACGAAAGCCTGGTTTAACTTGAGCGCGTCTTGAAACGCAAGGCAGAAATACTGCCGAGGGTTTGTCTGGGAAATGGGCTCCCACCGAGCCCCGCACGGGCACATGGCCAGACGACAAAGGATGAAAACACACGTTCAAACCCGTGTGGGGCTCGCCTTAGGGAGAGGGGGCGCAGCTCGGGGCGCACGCAGGGCAGCAGGACTTTGGAAGCTCAGGAAGCGAGCGCAAAGCGCAACCCCACCGAGAGACCCTCCCCTCCCCGCCCGGGGCAGCACCAGGACCGTATCCCGCCCGAGACAGGGTCAGAGCCTCCCTCCCCCGCCCCTAGGGCCAGGACCCCGCGCCCCCATTGCTCCTACACAGGCAGGCTCCCGCAACGGTGCCAAGTAGGGCCGGGCTTGGTTAGCAGGGGGCCGCAACCGGAGACACGGGAAGCCGCCGGTGCTCAGCCCTCCCCTAGCCCAGGACGAGGGGCCAGGACCGTGCACCACCCTCCCGCTGGATTTTCCCCAGGCCCGACGCCCGATCCCTTTGAGGCCTAGGTCCGCACCCAGGGTCTCTCCCACCAGCCGGAGCGGGCCCTGTGTCCCGGCCCGCCTGACGCTGCTGCTAGACTCCCCCCCCCTCCCCGGTCACCTGGGCCGCTCTCGCCACCTCCGCCGCCTCTCTCTCTCTCTTCACATCCCGGCTCCCCCTGCCCCTCACACCCCCTTTGTTTTCCTTCCCCCGCCTCTCCGCAGCTTCCGCCCCCAAGCGCAACACCCAATGCCGGAAATGAACTCACTGTCGTAAACTAACTGCTACTGCCGTAACACTTCTCATCCCCTCCCAGGCTATAGCTGGGGGAGCCTGAGGGGCGCAGACATTTAATCCCCCTCCCAGGCACGGGGCTTGCGTCCCTCATGTGTCACGGCAAAAAGGGAGGGAGTGGAGGGCGACAGAGCCCTCTAGTCTATAGCGATCCTACTAGACACTAATAGGGGCCCTGCTCGGGTGAACAGATGTCCCAGGTTTTATAGGGACAGTCCTGCTGTTTGGTGCTTTGTCTTATACAGGCACCTTTTACCCCCACCTGCTGGCCCGTATTTTCATATTTGCTGTCTAGTCACCTTAGTCCCTGCACTGAGGGTTGGCTTATGGGGGAGTACCTGGCACAGGCCTCAAAACAGGAGTACTTGGTAGTTCTGCACCCTTACACCATCTGCTACTCTACACGTGAAGTGTTCAGGAGGCACCTGGTGTAAGGCAAGCCAGGATGCAGCTCCAGTACATTCACATTCCTATTGTGGTTTTCATGACACCGCAGTAAAGACAAGACACCAGAAAAGAATTGTAATTAGGGAGCGGTAAAAGTGCGTGGCATTTTACAGGTCGCAGGCTACACCACAGTAGTCCCTTGGGGCAGTTACATTGGAACTAGGGTCTTGTCTACACTAGGGAGTAGCCTTCATTCAGCCATTGGTTGCCAACAGTTGGTGTAGCTGTACTGATGTAGAAAAGACCTCAGATGTAGAATAAAATACAGGGACTGGAAGGTCAGGATGGTGCCGGAGAGATCATGCTCCAAAACGTCTGTTAGTCTATTAGGTGCCACAGGACTCTTTGCTGCTTTTACAGATCCAGACTAACACGGCTACCCCTCTGATACTTGATGGATTAGTAGTGGACAAGAAGAAGGAGCATATTCCTGCACTGCAGGAAAGGAGCAATTAGTACAGTGTTCAACTGAGCTATTACACATCCACCATACCAGTGTTTCTGGGCTGGCTCCATCAGTTCCTTTAGAATTTAAGCTTTCCTTGAAAAAAAAAAATAGTCATCAGACTCCTGGTTGCAAAGAATGCATTGCAAATGACAGTTTGAGTCATAAATAGTTTTGAGTAATAAAATTCCAACCATCCTTTCATTTCAATAGGGTGTAAACTCAGAAACTAAAAGATAACAGTGTGAATATCAAAACTGTTAATTAATTTGCTGCTTGCTGTTCAACTGTTGGATTGTGGGAGTTTGAGTAGAATATCAGGAACTTATCTCGCCTGCCCCAAAGAAGGTTCAGAGCCTCCCTTCCTGACCCTTAGGGCCAGGACCCTGCACTTCCACCATCACCCCCATCTTTACTCCACGCCAATTTGACCTCTGAGAGAGAAAATTAGGGTTTATCTACACACAGTTTTTGCTAGTTTAAATGGTGCAATCACCTAATGTAGGTGCAGTTATACTGACAGAAAAGTATTTATATTGATCTTAGCATTTTTATATGGAGACGACTGCGCTCACACTTAAAGACTTAAATGCCACTTGTTTTTTCAATTGTAGCAGTCAAATTAAAAAATAATGTTATAATGTTACAATATCATGACTTCCTCTTCCCAAGATGATCAGTCTTGATGAATCTGGAACATCAATTTTCCTTCAGATGGCTTCTGAACCCAAAAGACAAGGCTTCTCAGTTTTACCCTGGATTCTCATAGTTTACAAATATTGCCTGTTCCCCTTTACCTCACTTTCTTTCAAGGTCTTTGGCAAATCAGACATACCTTGAGTCATGCAACTCTGTGCAATCAAGTTGGATTTAGGTCACCATTAGGGACTGTGAACTTGGAAAAGTCCCACTTAATCCAGACATTATAAAAACATTTGGTATTTTCTGTTTCACAGAGACTGTTGGTCTTTGGCCCTCTAAAGTGTATATATAAAAAATCCAGACAGTTAAGACCACTTTTGAGGAAGTTAGTATGGTCTTATCTGGGTAAAATGGATTAAGAAGATACTATGTCACCAGTTTATGGGAAATTCACTGTAAAAATATCTAGCAGGTAAACCCTAGTGCAACAAAACCAATATTCATTCATCAGCACAATAAAAATAAACTCAGTCTTATAGATTTCATCATCTCCACTTCTTTGCTTATTGAAAAACAGACATACTTGTATAGTCTTCTTACAAACAAGGCAATTACAATAACCTTTATTATTATTTATTATTTGTATGGAAGTAGTGCTTAGGAGCCCCAGTCTTTGATCCAGGACCCCACTGTGCTATTTTGGAACTGGACTATAGCTCCAACAGCTTATCTTCTGAAATCTAAATCTTGTTACAGAAAAGATACTGTAAAACTCATCAAAATGTGAGCCATTTAAGACATAAAATTTTTAATTTTAAGGTCTAAATAATCATACAAACTATTCTTACAATCTTAAAATTAGTGTACAAATAGTAACTAATTAATATTAAAAAATCAGCAGGATATTGGGACATTGGTCCCAATTTTGCAGACATGTTTGTAGGTGCTTAACTTTACTGAAGTTAAGTATATATGTTTGCAGGATCAAGATAATTGTCAGGTGGTGTTTAGCCTGTTTTCTTAACCTGTCCAAAACAACAAAACATTTTGTAGTAATTTAAGGGCAGAATTAAGGGGCACTATCAACTAACGTTTTTTAAAATCCACTAATTTTAGAAATTTCCAGTGCTGGTACAAAATCCTTTAATAGTTTGTTCAGAAATTAAAAAAAAATACTTATAATTGTTGGGGGATTTTTTTCTCCAGACCTGTTGATGTTTATAAAGCTCTTAGTACAGGTTAAACAGACAAACTGATTATATACTATAAAATCCTTTCAAATGCATAAAGTAAGCAAACAGAAAAAAACAGAAGGCCAGATCTTCAACCGGTGTACATGGGTGATGCTCTGTTCATGTCAAAATAACAGAACCCATTTACACCTGCTGAGGATCTGATTCCAAAATGATTTTGCTAACTTCTCTCAGTTATAGTTATCTTAGTTGTTGAGTGTTCCATTAATATCTGAATCTTCTACAATAACACAAACTGCCACCTGAATTACACTATTGGCCTAGTCCTCCAAAGACTCTTAGGACTTGTCTACACTACCGCGAGGGGTTGATCTAAGATACACAACTTCAGCTGCTTGAATGGCATAGGTGAAGTTGACGTACTTAAATCTACTTACCGCGGTGTCTTCACTGTGGTAAGTCGACAGCTGATGCTCTCCCGTCGACTCTGCTTGCGCTCTTCTTTCTGGTGAAGTACTGGAGTCGGCGGGAGAGCACTCAGCGGTTGATTTATTGCATCTATACAGAACCTGATAAATCGACCCCCGCTAGATCAATCACTGCTCGCCAATCCAGCAGGTAGTGTAGACAAGCCCTGAGTATGTGTGCAATCCCATTGGAATCATAATAACTCAAGTGTTTTAAGTCTTTGTAGGATTGTGCCCTAAGGACTCGGACCCAGATCCTCAAAGGTTTTTAGGAACCTCTCTCATTGAAATCAATGGAATCAGAACCTGAACTTGACTCTTTGAAATCAGTGGGACTAGGATGAGGTCCTCAGTCCTCTGCTTATATATGTGGGTGCCCATCAACAGGCATCTTGATAAACTGGTGGCTGGATGTGCGCAATAATTAATAATAAGATACTCAGTGATCTATGACCACATATATGTGGGCTAGATCACCCTTTGAAGTAGTAATTTGTGGTTTTGTTTTGAGTCTTTCAGGAAGCAAATACCAGACACACCTACTGAGCAGATATTTGTGTGCATTATAGTATAGGCACACACCTATGGTACTTGAGCAACACTGAGTAGGTATGTCTTATCCCTATTAATAATTTATGAGCAAAAAGAACTGGATCCAAATTCCACTAAAGTAAAATAGAGTACCATTGACTTCATTAGGTTTTTGGATCAGGCTTACTGCTGCTGGTGAACATTCTTGTCCTTCCCAGCATCCTGGAGACACAAAAGCATTATACTGGTGTGCTCACATCATTGATAGGTTCTGTTTAGTCTTACTGTGGTTTCTTGTGGAGACATGGCCCAAATGGGGAGATCATAAATGAGGTATAAGTTAATGCTGCTTTCTAATGTCTCACAGAGGGCCTAATCCTAATACATATTGACTTCAGCGGTAGCAGTACAGCACACAGAATCTTATCCATGGTAAGCAAAAAGTGGATTGAGTGGGTATCTTGAATGTATAAATTTTGCACTTTTATGGCATTTAAAATAGTTACAGTTACATACTGAGATATCTTTCTGAAAAAAATAGCCTATGGAGTTAAAACTCACAAGTCAGCCCAAGGTGAGTTTAAAAAAAAAAAAAAGAACAAAACACCACATCCCAGGGAAATTTTTATTTATTTTAAAGTTATGGGAGTCTGGAAAAACACACAGTTTATATTATAACTGAGCTGTGGCAATTTAAGCTCCTCTCACACCACCGATCTTACAAACTAATGCAAGTGCTTAACTTTTGTCAGTAAAAAAATTAATCACAAATATTTGTGTTTGCAGAATTAGTGCCTATATCTTCTTACGCTTTTGATGAAGCCCCAAGCACACTTGTGAATGTTATAAAATAAGTAACACACCCACAAAAAGGTAGATAATGATAAAGGGAGGAGAAAAGCTGAAGACTCCCAAGTTGCATTGCAGCTTGCTGAAGTATATTGCTTGCCCAGTACATCGAATCTTCATAGCTCCACCGTATCTTTGCCTTGCTTAAAGGGTGGAGGTCTGCTTGAGATCCCTGGGGTGGTCCTGCACCATGCCCTGCGCTCAGAGCCCTGTCCCACTGGCACCTTCGTCCGTCGGCCCGGCTGCAACTGAAAAGTAAACAAACAAACAAACAAACAAAATATTCGAAAGACAAAAGTTTCTCTACCGGAGCTGATTGGAGGAGCCTCTTCAGGCCACGTGACCCCACAGCCAATAGGGTGTTGGGTAGAGTTTGGTTGTAATGGTTCGGATGGGGGCACTGAGACCTGCGCAGCGTAGGAGCTTCGATTCGTACTAGTCCCGGCTGGTGGCTATAGGAGGGTGGCAGAAGGTGCCTGTACCCTGCATGGAAGGTGGCAGTGGCCGGAGCTGGCTGCTTTTCCTGCGGAAGTGGTGAGTGTTCAGGGCTTTGCTGGGTCTCTTGGAAGTTTGGGGAGGACAAACTCCTAGGATCCTCCTCTCCCATCTCCTCATGTGGCTGCCACTGCTGTGTGGGGACGGGACGGGGCAGGACAGGACAGGGGGGTTTCCACGTGGCAGTGTGAGGGTTGCATCCTATTGTGAGGCGGGGGAAACAACTGCCCACTGTGTCCACATCCTGCTTGCATCGCTCTCTTCCTTTCTCCTTCTCTGAGGCAGCAGGGGGCATGGACTCGGGTAAGCCCACTGGGACAAAATAAATACCCTGTACTTTCTCCATCGCTCCCACCCCTAACTACCAACCTGCACCTTAGACTATTTCTGGAGCTGGACTTTTATGTTTTGTCGAGATTTGGAAATGTCCGGAGTAGTTTATTTCCCTTTCTGGGTTGATCTGGCAATAGAATCAGAAGCCCCTACTGCTGTGAGAACGGCCTCTCTGTCTGAGGCCAGGAAGCATCAAGGAACAACTAGGTATTTCAGGAGAGAATTTGCCTGTTCTGCTGAGTTTCCTTAAGACAGATTGAGACTCAAAAGTATTGGATTTGGATAAGTACTTGAACTTTTGAAAAGCCTTTTTAAAAAAAAAAATTAGCCCTTTTTGCAGAGATACTCCCATGCAATGATAACCTCCTCAGACTGGCCTTCTCTTTGGGATGACCTCTTTCTCCCTTTTTGTGGCATTTAAACAAAGGGAAATAGTCCCTGATGTGATGTGAAGCCCAGTATGGGAAGCTGCTGGAAGTTTTGGTAACGTGGGTAACTTTGTGAGTGTGAAAACCTTTTTTTCTGTGAGACAAAAGAACTTATTTTCTGATGTTAGAGGAAGATTCCCCGTATGAACTTAGTTTTCCCCTTGCCCTGATTATGGAACAAATTACTTGTCCAAACAGAATTTATGGATTCTATAAAAGTTTGGCCCCTGAGAGTGCTTTGCTCTTACCTTTTCAGAGGGTCCTTGTGTTCTACCCTTGTGTTCTACCTTGTGTTCTAGGGTTTTTTAGGGGGACATGGAACTGCTCTGAATGTAACTTCATTGCTGACATTTTTAACCAATTTAAATAGATCCTTAACATATATTTAAGTCCCAGAGCTGTTTTGAACTGGTTTCTACAATCTTCTATTAGAATCCAGTATAGAGTTCTCCTGAGTTTGATCAGCTCTGACTCTGATTACAGTTTTTCAATCCCCATACTAAAATTACTTTGAAGATCGTCTATGCCAGGGGTTGGCAACTTTTCAGAAGTGATGTGCTGAGTCTTCATATATTCACTCTAATTTAAGGTTTCGTGTGCCAGTAATACATTTTAACGTTTTTAGAAAGTCTCTTTCTGTAAGTCTATAATGTATAACTAAACTATTGTTGTATGTAAAGTAAATAAGGTTTTTAAAATGTTTAAGAAGCTTCATTTAAAATTAAATTAAAATGCAGAGCCCCCCTGGACCGGTGGCCAGGACCTGAGCAGTATGAGTGCCCCTGAAAATCAGCTCGCATGCCTGGTCTATGCCATGGTGATATGAACTAGTATCTTGCAGTACTGTGTCACTTCCTGGAGCGAAACACGTAAACATAACTTTTCTCACTGCAGAAGTTTACCCCATCCCCCCAGAAAACTTTAGTTTCTTCATGATAGAGATTTTGTAATGTCTGTGACCAGCTGTGCTGCTTACAAGCAGGAAGTATGGCCAAGTCTTTCCTTCTGGTTTCTACATGTGTGAAAACAAACGAAGTGTAGCTGAACTCTGTGCATTATATAAAGTTATAACTTTATGTTTTTGATGGCAATAAAAAATTGTGAGCAAAATGCCGGTAAAACACTCTTCTCAACAAAACTACAAAATTGTGTAATGTATAATTCTGTGTGCTTTAGTTGTGTAATGGTGGCCTGCCTCCACTGGACAACTCCATACAATTAGCCCTGTCCACCACACTTGGTATGAGGTGTGGGGTTTAATTAGTAGAACCATCTGGGTATGGAAGAACCGATAGAGAGCATCGGGAAGCTATCAATGAAAGAGAAGAGATGCTGAGGGACAGAGACTGCTACAACTTCTTCACTCCCAGCAGGGAACCCCTGTTTAAGGAAAGGCCTGGGATATCCCCAGTGAAGGGATGTGGCAGAACCAGGGAAGGCTTTGTTTGGTACAGTAGTTAGTTTAACAGGGCAGCTGAGACAGTGCACCTGCATAGCCATCTCTGACCATGAGGGGGCACTTGGGAGGCAGTTGCTTGTTCACATGTGGCAAACAAATTGTTTTTCTTGGCATTGAAAAAGAAAACGGAAGATTCATGGAAACATTTTAATTGGTCTGAAGTCTCATTAAACCTTGTTTTTGGCAACCTAAGTTTTGGACCAAATTTGATAGTTTTCTTTTGAGCAAACTTTTCCCTTTGCAGTTTAGGCTGCCTTGTAAATCTTGCCCTAAATCTCTCTAGCACCTGATGTGCCCTCTATGCTTGGATAGGGCCTTGTGTGAAATGGCTAGTAGAAAGACATGGTGGGGATGCAGTTCTTGTTTCACTGCTGGCACGAGGCATGCACCTGAGACATGGAACTGTAGAAAAACAGTTCATGTCACATCATGTTACCTTGTAGTAACCAATGGAGGGAAGTTTTAAACATGTACTTGCAGTCTCTACATTAGTTTGAAATTAGTTTACTGTAGGCATTACTTAGGGATAAATATAATGGAACAAAGCGTGTTCCAGTCATGTATGGTCCCAGAGGATGCCTGGGGAGTGTACCTTACTGCTTGTCTACATGGGAAAATTTACTGGCAGAACTATGCTGGTATAATTGTATTGCTACAATTATACCTGTATAATTCCCTGTGTAGATGCTTACTCTGAAATTTGTATCCACACAGGGAATTATATGGGTATAACTGTAATACTATAATTAGACCAAAATAGATCTGCCAGTAAATTTCCTTATGTAGACAAGCCCTTAGAAATCTAAAAAGAAATTCCCCCTTTCTCCTGGCCCCAAAATACCTATCACCATGTAGGGCAAACAGGCTTTAGAGCAAATCCAGCCTTAATGTAAGTATATTGAACTCCCATTGAGCAGCCAGTAAGAGCTGTGCTTGCAAATTGCAGGGCTTTTGGCTCCATGTCTTTGTGGCTGTGAGGAAGAGGAGTCCAGAGGGCCCTATTCCTGAAGACCCCCCGTACTCTCAATTGTGTCTAATTTTGTTCGCTGTCTGAATACAGGTTCCTTTGGGCCCATTAGTGCATCTCATGAATTAGCCAGGGGAATTGCTGTCCTGGAATCCATGAGAATCAGTATATGTTAATGTTGAACTCTGTTTTATGTGAGTGCTGCACTGACCCCAAGATAGGATCTTTTCCCAAAGTACACTCCGCAGGCTGGCTGGAACTGCAGTCTAAGCATATACCAGGTTCCTGGAGGAAGTGTGGAATGGCCATTCTGACAGTACCCAGGACCCAAAGATCAGGGTCTTTGGAAAAAAGAAAGTTCAGAGGTTCTATGCAACCTTATGTAACTGCTCACGTATACCTATCTTCTTTCCTGGCCAACCCAATCCAGAAAGAGGTTAGGTATTGAATCTCTTTCCTCTTTTTCCTATTCCTTCCCTGAATGTTCCAAGTCTAAAAAGCTGCCTTTGGCTCTGAAACTTGTCTGTTTTTAAATCCTTTGTGTGTATTTGGGACCGGGGGAGGAATGATTTGCATGTATTAACACTAGGTGGTATCCTTTCCTTTGCAAAGGTCACACTGAATTGTAGTTGATGACTTTCTGCAGCTCAGTGCATAAATGGTGTTTCCTTGTCGTATGCATAGTGGTTCAATTTCCACACAGACAAACTCTCTAGAAAAGGATGTTGAGAATATTTCAGGTTTCATGCCTACATTGCATCCTCTTCACAGTGTCCACTCTGAATCCTGTACCACTGGGCTTGTTCCACATGTCTGAGCTTTTCCTGTGCATCTGAGGTACTTTTATACAGCCCACTGTCTTTCATAGAACTTAATATATGAGATTTGTTGTTACATGCCAAGCTCTGCAAGTGGAATCAGATTTCACATTTACCGAACCCAACCATGGCCTTCTCTAGACTAGCATTTAAAGGTGTAATGTCTTCTTGTGTTAGCTGATATGTGCTAATTAATGTGTTCGTAATTTAATCTAGATGAGGCATGTCATCTTTAGCATATGCTAAACTGGCAAGCTAGGTTGAGTTTAGCAGGACCCTAAAATATGATACCATTCCTTTGTCTTGACTAGAATTTTAAGAGAGTATTAATTAGATCCAGTCACCTAGCTTGATATACCATCACACTTCTAAGCCCTAGGCTAGACAATGCCTGTAAGCGAGCCTGAAGAGGACTTTGCAATTGTATTAAAATAATACACTTTCAAAACACTCCCTTTTTGCCATCAAGACTGGGTCTTGGTGGTGAAGGATTCAACCCTTTTATTTTTCAAACACCAAACTTTTGGAGGTTTTATCTATAACCTGTTAGGAAAGTGCACACTACAATGTAAATCTGAAGGTGCTCTGCCGGGTCATTTTCATGTTAGCCAATATTTTTAGTGGAAAAAAATTGACCAACAGGAGAGAAGTTTCTATTGAAATATTTTTTAAGCCTCCTTTGGGCCAGATCACATCCCTCATCTATGTGGACTCAGGGGTTATGGGAGGCACAGAAAAAGAGGAGCACAACCTGCACAGCATCATTTCTCTCCCATGTGCACGCAATGAACGAACAAACACCTTGTGGAAGGCTTTCCAAGTTGTGTGTGTGTGGATCTGATTCCATTAGAAGGTCAGGGCTGAAATTGTGGGGAGGACAACAAATCAGTCAGTATGTTCAATGGTATTAGCATTAATTTGTTTCCTTCCCGCACTTATGGTAAATCTTGGGGCAGTGGCTGCTTGTGACCCTGTGGAAAGAGTACTGAGAGGCAGCGTGGAGTCAGGAGCACTGATTCTCTCTTACACTGGAGCCCCTTATGCCATTCCAGTGGGATAAGTGGGCATAGACTTTCCCCACAGGATGTCCTTGTTTTCCTGTTGGCGTAGAGTTACTCTAAATTGCAGCACAGGCTGGGGCCAGAATTAGGGAGGTGTGAAGGTGCCTTTATCTGTCTAGCTACTTACTTTGCCTCATTGCTGTAGTAGTTGATCATTACACAAATGTTAATGGGTTTATCCTTCCAATACCATATAAGGTAGGCATGTATTATCGCTGATAGGGATGGAGACATTGAGGGATTAACTGATTTGCCCAAGGTCACACAAGAAAACTGTGGCAGAACTGGGAATAATACTGATAATAAAACAGCAAATTTTCTGAGTCCTGGTCAGATACACTTACTGCAAGATGATCCTTCCTTCCATAAAACCACCTTTGCTTTTCCCACATCTTTTTACACCTTGGGAACCTGACCCAGACCACTCTGAGGGTGACTTCTGCCTCCAGCACATTGCCAAGATATGTGGTTTCTCTGTGCCAAACCCTGTCACTTCCCTGAGGGGTGGGAGTAACATAAGGGTGTAACCTTTGCCCCAGCCTTCAATAGAATTTGGAAAGTACTTGTTCTGAGTGTGCGGAAAACACCCACCGAAGCGATGATGTGGTCTGTTGTCTTTTTCTGGTGAGTTGAGCACAGTACTGGGGGTTGGCCTCTCCTGATTTCTAATCTGAGTGACACATCTGACCTGTGGCCCAATGGCTTTCCTTCTCCCTTTCTGCTTCCCCATCTGTAAATGGGGCCAAAACTTATCCACCTCCCAAGTGTGGTGTGAGGATTAATTAATGTTTGTGCAGAGCGTTGAGCATGTGAAATGCTTATTAAAATCAAAGGCACTTTCAACTTGCTAAAAATAAAGCGAGAATCTTAATTGTGCATGGTCTAGTTTCCCATTACAAGACATGAATATAATTTGGAGTGAGTCAGTGCTTCCCACCAATCCCATTCTTAGCTTTTTCCATACATTTCCATAAATATATCCACGATTGGAAGCCCCAAGACTTCTTCAGTAAATATCACTAGGTCAAGTGTGGTGGTCTTGTTTGTTTGCAGAAAGGTGTAAACCTCTTGTCTTATTAACATTTTGTTTTTTTTCTCTGGTCCCTTTAAACAAACCAAACTCCTCATGAGTTCTGGTTTATAAACACTTTCACGTTTTCCCCACTTCCTCCAGCCCCCTCCTGTCCCCCCCAGGTATTTAAAGGAAAGGTGTTCAGAAGTGTCTAATTCCTTTTGAGTGTCAAGTGGGGACTTAGGCTATGATTTTTAAAGGTGCTCATGTGGTGGTCCATTCAGCCTTGTAAAGCCTAAGTAATTTAGGCAGCCAAGTCCCATTTTCAAAAGTGACCTAGGTGCTTAGGGTCCTAAGTCACATTGATTTTCATTGAGGCTCAGGCTTCTAATTGTCCAAGTCACTTTTTTGAAAATGGACTTAGGCGTGGCAATGCCAAACAAAGCAATACCTAAAATACCTTTACGAATCTGGGGCTTAGATGCTTTTGAAACTGTTGCACAAAGATTTTAACAAATGGTGGGACATGCCATGAAGACCTGGTATCTGTGTATGCCTCGGATGTCAGGGAGTGTGAAAGCTTAGATTGTCTTTGATAGTACTTTTAGCTGACTGGAGAAGGGTGAAATGGGGCCACTGAGCTATTGTATTTCACCTGCTTTATAATTTGTGGATATAAGATTTCTTTAATCATATAATCCTTTTTTCAAGGTCCAGTCCAGCATTTCTTGCTCACCAAAAACTCCAGTTGAAATTGGAAGTTTAGGGTCCATGTGAAATGCAGGATCAGGCTCTACAGTGTGACTGGAAAAATCTTCAAATGGTCATCGATGGCTTTGAATATATTTGATCTTTCTCCTTTTAAGCTTGCCATCTGGAGACTTACTGGCTTATTAATAAACAGATCTAAAGCTGAGACTTTAAAATTTGGAGTTGGCTTGCTGACTCTGCAGCTCCAGTATTTCTGCTGCCTGATTTTGTAAATGAAGAGCCAGGCTCCACTTTTATTTATGGTCTTCAATCTGTGAAGGCTGCGATTAGGTTTAGAATGTCAGCCTCTGTGTAATCCTTGCCTTGCCCAACATTGCACAGAGCAGACTGTCTAGAGGCCTTAATTGTGACCTTTCTCCACTCTGAGGCTTGGTCTACGTTGCCAATGTATGTTGGTATAATTATATCGCTCAGGGGTGTGTGGAAAACCCAACCTAATCGCTAGAGTGGACAGGGCTCTGTCAATTGGAGGTCTTCTCCCGTTGACATATCTACCACCTTCTCCCTCTACGCGTATGGGAGAAGCTTCACCAAGCACTAGAGAAGCGCAACTGCTCTGTGAGTGTAGACAAGCCCTGTGACTAACTCGCACAAAACCAGTTTTACTTTAATGCATTTATTATGGCGCATCACAGGCTTCAGAGTTATAGCGGTTCTGTAGCATTACATTTCTACAGATGCTCCCCAACTTGTGCAAGCATTCCATTCCGGAATGCCTTGCGTAACTCGAATTTCGCATAAGCTGGAAATGTATACCCGACCACTACACCAAAAAACCAAACAAACAAGCCCTCTATTTCTAGCTTACGGAACTTTTTCCATAAGTGTGAATTTGCGTAAATCAGGTTTGCATAACCCAGAGGGCATCTGCATTCTGTACTTTATAGTGTCTTAGAGTTTAGATAAAAGGTAAAATTTAAGAAGTATCTAAGTGACTTAGATTTCTATGCTCCTAAATCACATAGGCACTTTTGAAACCTTTAAGGAAATCGTTATCCCTGGATCCTTTGTATGTTTTAGTGACATTCCTTTGTATTTTCAGGGGCACCTGCCGTGTCTGTGGGTTTGCTAAAGTCCAACTTAGTTGCATTTTCTCTTAGAACAGAGCATTTGGTTTGTTGCTCACATGGCCTTTCTGCATTTCTCAGGGTGTCCCTCATTCTCTCACTAGGTAGCGTTTGTTCTGGGGTGTCTCCCTCCTCAGATGCTTTCTGTACCTACCGCTTACGCTAGAAATGTCTGTTAATGTTCTGTTGACCAGTACCATTTAGACAGGTAGGGAGGGGAAGACACTCGGTGAAGGTAATCTCATGGGTGCCAACCTTCAATAGATTCAGAGACACTTGAGAGAGAAAATCCCTATTAAACGATCTAGTCCTCCCTCTGGCATGTTGCATATTTGACAGTGCTTTGTCCAATCTGGTTTTAAATGTATCCAGAGATGAGGCTGCTTCTACTATGCCTTGGGGATAATTCCACAGGAAGAAGCAAGGGGATAATGCAGTAACAAGAAAATGCTAACTTCTAAATTTGCAACTTCTTAATTTTCAGGAAAACATGAAACAAGATTTCTAGACGTCTAGGGATTTCACCATGGAAGACTTGGAAGGAAATCACTTCAAGTCAGTGGAAGAAGAAACCAGCTACTGGAAAGAACTGGCTATGAAATATAAACAATGGTAAAGGCAATGAATTTGTGTTCATAATTTGTCTTTCTAGTATGCTCTAGATCCTGTAATTCATTCTAGGAACTTCTAGTGGGATGATGAAATCTGTGTAGAAGAGCCTGAGGCTACAGCTCTCCAGGAAAATTAACAGATTCTAGGGCTGCCAAGCGATTAAAAAAATTAATTGCGCCACTATTTTTCACTGTTTTAAACATAATAGAATACCATTTATTTAAATATTTGTCAGTTTTTTCTACATTTTCAAATATATTGATTTCAGTTACAACAGAATACAAAGTACAGTGCTCACTTTATATTTTGATTGTAAGTATTTGCATTGTAAAAAAATAGTATTTTTCAATTAATCTCATACAAGTACTACAGTGCAATCTCTTTATCATGTAAGTTGAACTTAGAAATGTAAAATTATGTGCAAAACCTGCCTTCAAAAATAAGACAGACTAAAATCTTAGAGCCCACAATCTTAGAGCCCTACATCTTGTTCAGCCAATCGCTCAGGCATACAAGTTTGTTTACATTTGCAGGAGATAATGCTGCCCGCTTCTTGTTTACAATGTCACCTGAAAGTGAGAACAGATGTTCTCATGGCACTGTTGTAGCCAGCGTTGCAAGATATTTACATGCCAGATGCACTAAAGATTCATATATCTCTTCATGCTTCAACCACCATTCCAGGGGACATGTGTCCATGCTGATAATGGGCTCATGCAGAAGAGAAGAATGAGGGGGGATTTGATACTGCTTCCAACTACCTGAAAGGGGGTTCCAGAGAGGATGGATCTAGACAAGAGGTGGGAAAACTACGGCCCGTGGGCCCATCCTGCCTGGCCCCTGAGCTCCTGGCTGGGCAGCTAGCCCCCAGCCCTTCCCCCACTGTGCCCCCTCCCCCGCAGCCACACCGCCGTGCATGCAGCTCTCTGGACGGCAGCGCTGCATGCTCATGCAGGGCAGTGTGGCAGTATGTGTGGCTCCAGCTGGGAGGCGTGGCTCCAGATATGCTGCTCTGAGCAGCAGAGTAAGGGGGCCAGGGGTTGGATATGGGGCAGAGGGTCCTGGGGGGCAGTCGGGGCGGTTGGATGGGGCAGAAGTTTGTGGGGGAGCAGGGGATGGGGAACAGGGGGATTGGATAGAGGGTGGGGTCTCGGGGGGGCCTGTAAGGTGGCGGGGGTGTGCATAGGGGTTGGGCAGTCAGGGGACAGGGAGCAGGGAGGGTTGATAGGGGGTAGGGTCCCGGGGGATGGTTGGGGCGGGAGTCCCGGGAAGGGGTGGTCAGGGGACAAGGAGAAAGGACGTGTTGGATGGGTGGGGAGTTCTGAGGGAGGGCAATCAGGGGTCAGAAAGTGGGAGGGGCTGGATAGGGGGCAGGGGCCAGGCTATTTGGAGGGCCGTGTGGGGAAGTCTGTGCCCCCCATACAGTTTTGCACCCCAATGTGGCCCTTGGGCCAAAAAGTTTGCCCAGTACCGATCTAGATTGTTCTCAGTGGTAGCAGCTGACGGAACAAGGAGTAATGGTCTTAAGTTGCAGTGGGGGAGGTTTATTTTGGATATTAGGAAAAACTTTTTCACTAGAAGGGTGATGAAGCACTGGAATGGTTACCTAGGGAGGTGGTGGAATCTCCTTCCTTAGAGGTTTTTAAGGTCAGGCTTGACAAAGCCCTGGCTGGGATGATTTAGTTGGGGATTGGTCCTGCTTTGAGCAGGGGGTTGGACTAGATGACCTCCTGAGGTCCTTTCCAACCCTGATCTTCTATGATTCTGTTCAATAACGATCCAAAGCAGAGCAGACCGACACATGTTCATTTTAATCATCTCAGATGCCACCAGCAGATGGTTGATTTTCACTTTTGCTGGTTCAGGTTCTGTAGTTTCCGCATCGGAGTATTGCTCTTTTAAGACTTCTGAAATCATGCTCCACACCTCGTCCCTCTCAGATTTTGGAAGGCATTTCAGATTCTGAAACCTTGGGCTGAGTGCTGTAGCTATCTTTAGAAATCTCACATTGGTACTTCCTTTGCATTTTGTCAAATCTGCGGTGAAAGTGTTCTTAAAACGAACATGTGCTGGTCATCATACAAGACTTCTGTAACATGACATATGTGGCAGAATGCAGGTAAAACAGAGCAGGATATACAATTCTCCCCCAAGGAATTCAGTCACAAATTTAATTAACTTTTTTTTTTTTTTTTTTTTTTTAATGAACATCATCAGCATGGAAGCATGTCCTCTGGAATGGTGGCCGAAGCACGAAGGGGCATACAAATGTTTAGCATATCTGGCATGTAAATACCTTGCAATGCGGGCTACAAAAGTGCCATGCAAATGCCTGTTCTCACTTTCTGGTGACATCGTAAATAAGAAGAGGGCAGCATTATCTCCTGCATATGTAAACAACTTGTTTGTTTTAGTCCTACTTCTTGTTCAGCCAATCGCTGGGTGGACTTGTGGGCTCTGAAGTTTTACATTGTTACATAATTGCACTCAAAAAACAAAACAAAAAAAATCTACATTTGTAAGTTGCACTTTTATGACAGAGATTGCGCTACAGTATTTGTATGAGGTGAATTGAAAAATATTATTTTTGTCATTTTTAAAGTGCAAATATTTGTAATAAAAAAATACACTTTGATTTCAATTACTACACAGAATACAACATATATGAAAATGTAGAAAAACATCCAAAACATTTAATAAATTTCAATTGATATTCTGTTGTTTAACAGTGTGATTAATGGCGATACATTTTTGAGTTAATCGCATGAGTTAACTGAGATTTAATTGACATCCTTAATAGATTCTAAGGCTATGTTGTCTCTCTTTGTGTGGAGGAAGCCAGCAGGGGCAATAGACCTTGATGTCTGCCGCATGCAGCATTCCAAAAGCAAGACTGAAATAACCTTTCAAAAATATGTTTGAGTCAGGAATATATTGGCTAAGTAGGGATGGCTCAGCACCATCCAGAGCAGGAGTGAACTCCTGGCAGTGGCAGAGAGTCTTCTCTGCATCTCTTTCCAGTTCAAACTGTGTCAGGGTAGATGGAATTTTTATGACTCAATATGTCAAATTGCTAATTTTTAAGGTTTGCAAATCAGATGGCTCGATCCTGCTGTCAGTGGATCCCTCCTGGGATCAGGCTTTGAGGTGGCCTGTTGATGGTCAATATTCATATCTATTCTTAATCATTGTAGCAATATTTGAATGAACTCTGAAGACAGGCTCGTTTGCCTTTAATCTCTTGTATAAAACTTCTGCAAATTAGTTTTCACCCAGGTGAATATTTAATATAAATAGCTTAAATTTGCAGACAAATGAGCATCACTGAGGATATGGTGCATAAATGTAGGTGTGTCCTATCATTGTCTCGGACTCTGTTAACATAAAGATGGACTGGGTTGTTTGTAATCCTCTGTTCCAGGACAGATTGCTGTGAGAGTGAAGGTGAGCAAATATGATGTAACTATAGAAAGGCATTTTCATACAATCACTTATTTTCCTTTCTGAACATGTATAGGTGACAGGCAGGCATAGATCCTTCAGTTGTATTAGAGGAGCATTTTATTTTGTCATACATTTATACTAAGGTGAACGGAATTTCCTTGTTTTATTAAAATGAACCCAACTAATTTTGTGGCTGGAATTGTGCCTCCAGTGCAGAAAATACACAGGAGGAACTGCGTGAGTTCCAAGAAGGGAGCCGAGAATATGAAGCAGAATTGGAGACACAGCTGCAACAAACGGAATTCAGAAATCGAGACCTTCTATCGGAAAACAATCGCCTTCGAATGGAACTGGAGTCAATTAAGGTAAAGGAACAGCAGAGAAAGGGCAGTGTGTGGGCAGATGATCAGGGAAATATGGAGCTGCAGCATTAGAAATGTGGTGTTCAGAAAGATGTTTATCAACAAATTGCAGCAATAGTTTGCTTTGATAATAAGAAAATATCAGTATATTGCCCCATTCTTAGATCTGAATACTGTAGTTAATATTACTAGCCATCTGTTTGTTAAGACATTGGATATATTTCAGGATGGATTCCAGATGGGAAAACCCTCACGTTTGTAGTAGAATTCAGCACTGTGTATAAGTATGATACTTTATTTCTCTGTCATCCTTCCATTTCTATCTGTCTTTCTTTCTTGTATAGGCTCATATAATAACCAAAGCAATAAAATTCGCTCTTGCCACAGAGGCCAGGACAGGGGGCAGTGAGTTCAAACTACAGCACAGCAGATTTAGATTAAATCTTGGGAAATAATTCCTAACTGTAAGAACAGTAGGACAATGGAATTGACTGCTGAGGGAGGTTGTGGAAGCTCCTTCAGTGGAGGCTCCTTCAGTGGAGGTTTTCAAAAGGAGGCTGGATAGTTATCTATCTTCGATGGTTTAGACACAACAAATCCTGCATCTTGGCAGGGGGTGAGACTAAGGTGAGACTTCACCACTGGCCAGATCAGCGAGCAGCGATCAGTCCAGTGGGGATTGTTTTATCGTGTCTAGTCTAGATGCGATAAATTGATCCCCAAGCGCTCTCCCTCAACTCCTGCACTCCAGCTCCGTTAGAGGGGCAGGCAGAGTTGACAGGAGAGTGGCAACAGTCGACTCACCGTGGTGAAGACACCACGGTAAGTTGATCTAAGTACATCAACTTAACGTTATTCATGTAGCTGAAGTTGCGTAACTTAGATTGATTTTCCTCCACGCACACCCAGCGTAGACCAGGCTTTAATGACCATTGCGGTCCTTTCTAACCTATGATTCTATGCTATTGTCAAGATCCAAGAGAAGGAAAGTCAGTTGTGCTTAGCTGCTGCACTTGAATAATGGAATAAGTCCATTTAAAAAAAACAGTAGCAGTTGTGACTCGTGTCTAAATGTCAATTGGTACCTAATCTCTAATTAGGAGGAAGCATGAACCAGTGGGAGCTGGGAGACTTGTTTTCTATTCCTGGCTCTGAAAATGTCTCTAAATTACTTCTGCCAGTTGTGTATAACCTCTCTGAATGTGGTTTTCCCCATCTGTGATATGGGATAATGAACTTGCAAAAAATGCTTTCTAAGATCTCTAAGGAAAAAATGCTAAGTATTTTATTTAGTAGGGAGTATCATAAACTTTTTTTGGCAAGAATATCTTGGGAGATAGTAATGATGGAACATGAGATGGTGATGCCATTGGGCTGTAATGCTACAGAATAAAAAGAAGTTAACCTGCTTCAGTTTTCAACAAGTACAAGATGCTGAATATAATCCTTTACAAAAAGAAACAACCAAATCCTCCCCCCCCACACACACAACTGACAACTTTTAAAGAACTGCATTAAATTAATATAAACTTGACAAAAGTTTGTCACCAAAATTTAATTCCTTTTCAAAAATAATCTTGTTGGCATTTTGTAGCTAATCTGCAAATAATCATTTTAAACATCAGCTGTCTAAAAATCTAGTAAAACTGCTTAGCATTTTCCAAGGCCCAGTTCAATATCTGTGGAGACAGAGATTAATTTAATTAGATATACTTTACTCAATTGGATCCAGTACTGAGCTAACAGGAGTCAAATGTAACTTTTGAAACCCCTGGGTTTTGCTATATGTGTTGCTTACGCAAGTACAATAACTAGGTAATAAACATCAAAAGGGGATACTAAAGAATTCTAGTCCACTTTTAAGATACTGTTTTTCTTAACTATGTGGGAACTTTGTTTATTTCAACCCAAAACAAATCCAGACATTGCTATTATTACAACATGTGGTTTTAAAACAAAACAAAATCCCATATAAACACCCTTACAGTACTCATCATATAACCTTTTATATGGAATGTTGGCCTAATTGGTCACACAAGCCACATAAACCCATTCAAGCTGACATGTTTGGGGAAGAGGAGGAAAAATATCTCTGCAAAAATAAAACTTCAATCAATTCCCATGAGGAAAGAATAAATTCTTCCTTGGCCATGGGGCGAAGATGAGAAGCAACGTTACCAGGGCAGTTTGGGATAGAAATAATAAAAATTGACTCAAAAGTGGAGAATAAACATACTGCATTGGGGGAAGAATTATTGTTCTCCACTGCAAAGAACTTGATTAAAACATATTCTGTGTGACACAAACTCTTTAACAATTGGCTTATTCATGCAGACTGAAAACGACACTAGCAGCCTGCAAGTGAAGAAACAGTATCTCCATTGATGAGCAAATCAGCTGACTATTTATTACAATTCGCTAAAAACAAAGGCCCAAACTTAGCAGTTCTGTCTTTTGTTTGAATCAGTTCAAGAGAGAAGCTTTAAACTCATGAAGCTGTTGAGCAGCATTGTTAACAAGGACTCGCATCTACTTCTAGGTCAACAATACCAAGTTTGCCAGGGCCATGCAGTTCATGGCTTTGAGCTTCCCAGGCTGCCCTCTCTGCTTTCTCCTCTTCCCTCCGAAATACAGGTCACGCTAATTGGAAACAATGCCTCAGAGGGTTTGTTTAGTGAATCTTATGTGACTGGCTATAGGTAATTGGGCTCTGTGTTTGACTTTCAAGTTAGACTAGTAACTATCCAGGAAATTCCAAACACTTTTTTGCTCCCTAATCAATACAGAATTTCTTCAATTAAAAGAAGATATTTCCCCAACTTCATTGTCTCTGTACCACTTAATACACACACTGAAATAGCGCTCTTTAAAGAAGTAAAAAATAGGCTACAGGCCTTGCTTTGTCTCAACTTTTTAATTCCAGTATGTGGATTTGTTTTCAGTGACTTTAGTTTGTTACGCTTAGATCCTACAGTTTATAAATGCTTTAGATATGTTAATAGATGGTAATCTTGAGACCACAGAAAAAGGAATTGGCATATTAAGGTGATCCAGTGCCAAGTTTTTGGTGCATAAATTTTTGCAATATAGGCTACATTGTGTCTCTGCCCTAAAGGGATATTGACATCCTCTTTAAAAAATGCCCTATTAGTAACATAGGCACTCTTCTTTCCTCCTTCATGGAGTCTAGACTCTCTTGTAGTGTGCTGTCTGCATGGCGCTGCTGAAGCACACTGATCGTGCTCTGCCTGGTCCTGGGTAGAAGAAGGAAGCACTGTTTGTCTGGTACCTACGTGTGCCTCAGAGAGAGCTGAGAGCTCATCTATGAGCATATGAGACGGTGTTGTCTTTTGCCTCTCCCACAGAGAGAACCACTGATAATCCCAACTCCCTACAGAGGATAGAACTGCTTCCTCCCCATGAAGGGCAGGAATGGGGAAGGAGAAAGAGAGAGAACTAGCGTAAGCACTCATGAGAGTAGGGAGCAGTTTGTGATGGAGGTGAGTGAGGCTAGATTTCCTAGCTCCCTACCTGTAGAGAGTGAGGAAGAGAGATCCTGCCCTCCCACCCAGCAACCAAGAAGATTGCTCCTGGGTTCGGCTTGCGGAGGTCTGGCTTGATGGAAAGAGGTTAGCGTCTGTCCTTTATTGGTTTTAACCCATGTGAAAGGTGGTAGCTCTAAGATGGCCTAGCAGGACCGCCTTCTTTCTGACTAGGAAAGGCTGAGTAAGCACAGCAGAGCAGAAAGGAAGGAAGGGGTTGTGCGGTGCTAAATCCCTGATGTAGTGGTTGATTTATCTTTGGTCAGGAAAAAATTGAAATGCAGCATTCAGAAGGCTACCAGCAGATCTCTGCGCTAGAAGATGACCTGGCACAGACGACAGCTATTAAAGATCAACTACAGAAGTACATTCGAGAACTCGAGCAAGCAAATGATGACTTGGAACGAGCAAAAAGGTAAAGCGGATGCTCTTAACCCTTCCCTACCCTGCCCTTGCTCTCTTTTGTGAAGTTAGCAGAACTGAGCATGTCCATTTCTATGCTGTGCCAGTTAGCACTGTGGTACTGTCTACTCTTGCTACAGGTGTTGAGCTGCTGCCTTCCTACAAGTGGGTGAGTGGAATGTGAGGCTGGTCAATTTCTTACAAGCTTGAAATTAAAACATCGGAGCGTCTCACACCAGAAATAGCGCAGTTTCTTTGCGTCCAAGTTGATGCTTTAGATGTGCTAGGAACCTAATGACTTCTGTTACATTATTTTTCTACACACAGAGCCACTATAATGTCTCTGGAGGACTTCGAACAGCGTTTGAACCAGGCCATTGAAAGAAATGCTTTTCTGGAGAGTGAGCTAGATGAGAAAGAGAATCTCCTGGAATCAGTGCAGCGATTGAAAGATGAAGCCAGAGGTTAACTAACTGATTTATATACAGCCCTGTCCACCCGCCTTCCAAAGTTTTCATTAAATCCTCCCCTCGAATATGGTGTCGAGATAGTAAGAAGAGAGAGACCTTAGAAATGCTGTCGATGGAAGCTTCAATCTCCTTGATGGAACAGAGATCCTGTCTGGGCTCTTGTCTTGGATAGTAGTTGCATGCTGCTCTTCTCTCTGTCCTACCCTGAGGCCTAGGGAAAGCGGGATGGGTGGTATTCTAGCTTTTGGCATATTTCTACAAATCGGAAGCATGCTTTGAAAAAACATTGTAGAATTCAGTGTTTCGTCAGTGAGCTTTTAACTAGATCAGGTGCATTTTCTAAATATTCTTCTGACTTGTAGAAACGCCCAAGGAACTTGTAGCCTTGTCCAGCCGGCTCCTCTGAAGTACTGCTGTCATTCTATAGCAGACCATGCAGGCCGAGATATATTCCAGAATGCTCTCTTCTCTGCTGTTGCCTCTGTATTTTAAAGCAATAAGAAAAGCTGACTGGCTTGGGGGGGATATAGTCTGATTGCCCACTTCATTGTGAACTGACAGGACATGAATTTTGACAATATCTCTGTTGCATTTATTAACTTCTGTGATGAGAGCGGGGCCAGTAAGGAGCATAAAGGGACAGTGTAATATGGAGAGCCAGTGTGTAACACAGACAGCGTGAATGAGTGCTGATTCCCCTCCACGACTTCAGCAGTTAGTTTCCTGATTGTTGTCTGTAGCAGTAGCACCAGAAGAGAGGAAGGGTGACTTTGTAGCTAAAGAACTGGACAAGGAATTGGGAGAACTGGGTTCTCTTTTCAGTTCTGTCACAGAGCTCACATGGCCTTGGACATGTCACCTCACCTCTCTGTGCCTCAGTAACCCATCTGTAAAGCAGGGATACTAAATTCCCCGTTTTACATGGATTGAGGGAGGAGAAGTTCATTCACAATTGTGCAGTGCTCTGTTACTAGGAAAATAAGCACCATAGAAAAGCCTACAACTAGGTAACAATAATGGGAGGGAGGAATCTGTGCTTGTTTTGGGGAGGAGGTGGCAGGGAGGGGAGGAATCATAAGCTTGGGGGTGTTACACTTTCCCAACAAAGCTTAGTTGCTGATCTACCATTCTGGAATCTGGGATTTTGAGCCAGTTATAAGAGGCTAGTGCCAAGATTGGTGGGGTGTTGGCTGGAGTGTGCATGTTCTTTGGAAGCTGAATGTGATTTCTTTTTTCAACTGTGGCGGTGAAACACTCTGGCGCCAGGGGTGGCCAATCTGCAACTCCAGGCCTCATGTGGCTCTTCAGAAGTTAATATGTGGCTCTTTGTATAGGCACCAACTCTGGGCTTGCAGCTATAGGCGCCAACTTTCCAATATACCCAGGCAAAGGGGTGCTCACGGCTCAACCTCTGACTCTGCCACAGGCCCTGCCTCTACTTCAGCCCTTCCCCCAAGGCCCCTGCTCCTTCCTGCCCCCTTCCCTGAGCCTGCCACACCCTCACTCCTCCCTCTCTCCCCAGAGCCTCCTGCACGCCTCAGGGGGCATGGGGAAGGAAGGGGAGGCACTGATCAGCAGGGCTGCTGGCAGGAGGGGGCGAGCTGATGGGGGGGCTGCTGATGTATTACTGTGGCTCTTTGGCAATGTGCATAGGTAAATTCTGGCTGCTGCTTCTCAGGCGCAGGTTAGCCACCCCTGCTCTGGAGCAATCAATGTTAACAGTGTTCTTTGACAACACACAAACACTTCTTGCACCTGTAGCTTTGGATTGGGACGTGTATCCAAATGCTTTGTACCTTTTTCTTCTCCTTTAGACTTAAGGCAAGAGCTTGCAGTTCAGCAGAAACAGGAGAAACCCAAAACACCAATACGAAGTACACTGGAGACAGAAAGGACGGACACAGCTGTGCAAGCAACCTTATCTGTGCCTTCAACTCCTGCAGTTCATAGGGGACCCAATGTCAGTATAAGCACCCCAGGAACATTTAGAAGAGGTAAGAGTGACTGGCATTTGCTAACGTAAGGTTACTGCACGATACCAATACTTGAGTAATTTTTCAGTCTAGACTCACTGTTCCTGGTATACGTTGAATTTCTATCAAACTACTGACAATAGAAGAAGTTGAGAAATGTGGAACTGAACATGACAGGTATTGAAGTGTTTAACGCATTGAAGGACAGTAATCTATTTTGAATACCTGTCATGGGTTCAGTATGAATGTTTGGGTAGATTTATAGCCAGTGCATTATAACTCACCCATGTTGTATTAAACATGAGCTTAAAAAAAAACAAAAACACCTTCCAGAGCAAGGTAGTTCACTAGGTTATAATTTGCACTCTTTAACCGTCCCTGAATCTGCATGAGTTTGGTAGAAAGGAGATTGGAGGTCTCAGCGGACACACTCATTTGTATTAGCCAGTTAGAGGTTGAGGTTGCTACTTTAGAGCTGCTTCGTTCTGGAGCAACGGGAGACTTGTCTGTACCAAATTATAAAATATGGGCTCTCACCAATGGTACTAGTTGCTCATTTTTATGAGCACTAAAAATTTAAATAACTCCCAATTACACCTGCCCATACTCTTTAAATTGAGTAGAAAGGAATAGAAATTCTGTTTAGGGGACTTCACTGTACTGTGTGTGCACGCATACACTGTGAGTGTTTTCTTGTGATCGTGTCTGACACTAATAATTTAGCGTTACAGTTCTAGTAAGTGGTTAAAGTATGTGTATATCCTGACTGGTACTTTTAGCCTAAAATCCTGTGTTCCAGCTGGAAGCACTTGCTGTGTTATATGTTCACACAAGAGAGAGAGGATCCAGGAATTCTTGCAATAGAGTCAATAAAGCTTTGGGTCATGTGAACATCTCTGGATGACCTGTCTTTTTTTAAGTTGCTGTCTTTCTTCTCTCTGATTCCATTGCAAGTTACAGAGACAGACTAGAACCCTTCTCATGAAATCTAAAGGCTTAAAAGCTTCTTTCAAAACCAGTGCAAATTAAAGTTCAGCATCTCTTCAGTGCAACTTGTCTTGTCGGAAGGATGCAGTGATTTATATTTCCAATGGGAATGAAGAGAATTGCAGTTCAGCTAAACAGAGAGGAGAGAAGATTGCTACTCACTATTTACAATCTCTCTTTAGTGCTGGTGGGGATACTTAAGATTCTACTAAGAGTTCTCGTATATAATGAGTAAAATATCCCTTTTATTAACCCTTCTTCTCTCTCAAAGGTTTTGAGGGTAGTTACAGCGGGACCCCTCTCACACCAGCTGCCAGGATATCTGCGCTGAACATTGTGGGAGACTTACTGCGGAAAGTCGGGGTAAGAAGGATTCAGTCATTAGTTAAAGCAGGGGTAGGCAACCTATGGCACGGGGGCCGAAGGCGGCACGCGAGCTGATTTTTTTCAGTGGCACACTCACTGCCCCGGTCCTGGCCACTGGTCCGGGGGGCTCTGCATTTTAATTTAATTTTAAATGAAGCTTCTTAAGCATTTTAAAAACCTTATCTACTGTACATACAACAGTAGTTCAGTTTTATATTATAGACTTACAGAAAGAGACCTTCTAAAAATGTTAAAATGTATGACTGGCACGCGAAACCTTAAATCAGAGAGAATAAATGAAGACTCGGCACACCACTTTTGAAAGGTTGCCGACCCCTGAGCTAAAGCTATGCAGAAAGGTGATGGGCAGCTATGTTTGTATTATGAGACTGAAAACCAGCATTAACCCTTTGTACCGCTGAATGAGTTAAACCAGACAGATGAACTCAGACCAAAACTTGGATCCAAACAGGCTCTAATTCTGCATTAAAGAGATTAGAAAATTGTGAACTTTATTCGTCGCTTAGGCCTCTGCGTAGATAGATAGACTGTACCTCAACAAGGGCCAATCATTTCCTCCTGTGGCTTTTGCCCTGCTCAGTGTGCCAGCCAGAATAGCATTTTCTCCCTTCTAGGTGTCTGAAATAGCGGGTGGGGGAGGGAAAAGTGGAGCAGGCCAGTGTGTATGAGTGCCATGCTAGGAGAATATCCTGTACTCTCTCCAAGGGTGGTACTGCAGAAATGCAGCCCAGGAGGAATTCTGCTTGAGTCCTCCTTTGATGTGCCTGATGGTGCCTGAGGCAGAATCTAGTTTGTTGGTGATTACTGCTAAAGTCATGTGTTCGGGAGACCCCAGGCATGCCACAAAGTGGGTGTGTGTTGGCTTTGGGGAAAAGGTTTGAAAGAACATTTTGTTTCATAAAGAAGTGATACTTATAAAAGCAGCCCCTAGTTATAAAAGATGTGTTAACCTCTAGGGAAGTCGAGGCTCGTCTTGTTTAACTGAACAGAATACTCAGTTGCTTTTCCATCCTTAACATAAGATCTAACTCCTTTACCTCTCTCTTCCCCTTCCCATCCCCCAAAACACAAAATAATTTTGTCATTTAATGAGACACTTAAGGGCCTGATCCTGAAACCAGAAAGTTTTGTGTATCACCAGCACCTCTTCCTTCAAATTCAGAGCTCATGTATAGATTTGGGACTAGTAGCTAAAAGCTGCTTCTATTGGAGTCCTTGTAAATTATTAGAAAATCCTTCCATGGGCCCTGTGCTGGGGAAGAGACTCTTGTTTAACTCTCAGACAAACTGTTTGTTTGCTTTAGGCTCTGGAATCCAAACTTGCATCTTGTCAAAACTTTGTGTATGACCAGTCTCCAAACAGACCCACCATGTCCTCATCCATGTATCTGAACAAGAGCAGAGATGGCCTTGAAAAACGATTGAGCGGTTCCCACATGCCGTTGAGTGATAATGGGTAAGTGCTGATTGGCTGCAGTTTCTTAACGCTGATCTTGTGGTTTGGTGATACACAGATCTTGATGCTCTAAAGTGAGTCTGAAGTCTGGGGCTGAAAGCTGGGGGATGGGTGGTAAGGTACAGAGTAGCTGGGGATTGGGCTAATAAGAGTAGACTCTGTCAAAATGCCTCCTGTTCCCTCTTTCTTACGGGCCATCTTCTGACATTTGCAAACTGCTCCTTTCTAGTCAGATATCCACTCCTTCCTGGTTGAGCTTCCTATAAATCGTCTGTCTTCCTGAGATGCCTCACACTTTTTGCTGACTCCTTGCTTAAAGCAGTGGTCTGATCTGACAGAAGTAAACTGCTCACATGAGGAGAAGGCAGGGGAGCCAGTTGAGACATTGTGTTCTGACCAGTCCTGTCTTGAGTGGCTGGAAAATGCTCTTTCTCTGTTTACCTTCTGGTAAACCTCCCAGTCCCTTTATAAAATCGGGCTATTACATCTGATGCTAACCTAGAGATAAGTGTTTCTCAAAAGGGATGAACTACTTCAGGGTCCTTTTTTGCATTGCACTTCAGCATAATTGAAAAGAAGATACTAAACAGGGCATGGAGTAGTGAACTACAACAGGCTAATGTATATTTCCTTTAAAAGCACATTTCCATATGTTGTGTGTCACTTGATAGCTGACCGTTCAAACTAGCTAGCTGAAGGCTTTAAGTGTAATGGAAACGATAATATTCAAACAAGAAATTTTAGAGAGAGGGTAAAGAATTCAGAAATGACTTAGCCATTTAGGCTCCTGGGAGGCTATCACTATTCTGAAAACTTTATCCCAGAGCTTAGTTTGGCGCTGTTTGAAAAACATATTTAATTTATAGAGAGTATGTTGAACACTTTCAGTATAAATGTACAATCCAGTGTTTTATTTTGGGCTCTGGGTGAGTGGTATGTTGACAGCCAGGGAGTCTGATGAAGATTTGTATGCTCCATATTCTTGTGTTAAAGGATGGCCCGGGAGCATAGTGATGGATGGGGAGCCTGCTTCCCTTGTCATTACTTATGCTCTCTTATTATGGGAGGACAGAATAATAAAAGTTCTGCTTTTGCATCCCCAAGGCACTTTCCTGGGATGCAGCTGCTTAGACCTGTTTTGTCTAACTAAATTAGATTCTAAGTCTGGAACCTTGTAAATTTTTGTCTTCACACTTTTTAATCAGCTTTCTGTAAATAATCAACAAGGGTGTTTCCAGCTGCAGCTCAGTGCCTGTTTAAGCACCACCCATGATCTAGTCCACATTCTTTTCTTCATGAGTCAGATGCATGCAGCATCCATTTCAACTTGCACATAAAATGCTAACCCAAAATATAAAAATGCTCCTTCTGGAGAAGTTGGATAACTCCAGATTGATTGTATTCACTCAGAACCAACCCTCTAGTGCTAGAATTCCGGTTATTCTTGTTGCCCTATTACCAAAAATCTACAAGAGCTCATGAAGATTCTGCTCTTCCTTTCACAGTAGTGACTCCGCATCTGAAACTCTCCTTAAATGTTTAAGGAAAGTTTCTGATGCAGAGTCACTACTGTGAAAGGAAGAGCAGAATCTTCATGAGATCTTGTAGATTTTTCCTTATTGGGTTTTATAAATGTGTTTGCATTGTATGTGTAAACAATATTCCTATTGATGTAATGTTGAAAACAGTATTTTAGCACCAGCAAGCATAATACACTTCACACTAGTGGGAAGGAGAGAGGTATGGTTTAGCCCCATTTTACAGATGGGAAACCGAGGCACAGAAGTTAAGTGACTTACCAAGTTAGTGTCAGAACTGCCATTTGGATTTGAGACTTACTGTTTGTCTGTTAGTTCCTTGTGCTGTTTGATGCTGAGTGATACATTTTACTATACAGCAGTGACCTACCAAAGATGCAAGAACTGAACATGCATGTACAGTGAATACAATACACTGCATTGCAATCGGGCTGTTGTTTGTATTTACAGGTTAGGAAAGCGCTTGGAGTTTGGAACACGGCCTTCAAATATTCCTGCACCACTGGTACATTCCCCTCAAGGTGTAGTCAAGATGTTACTTTGAGAAGACCCTGAGATGATGAGACCATCATGGTTTAGGGTGTTTTTGTTTGTTTGTATTTTTAAACCCTTGTCTTCTAAACTTTTAACAGAATACTAACAAGCAGTCACAGTAGTTAACTTGAATAATGGTGGATGGGAACTACACAGAGCAATTGGCAACAGTCCCCTGCAATCTCAGCCTTTTCCCCAAGACTGAGTTGTGTGGTGCTGTGACAAAGCAGCACTGCTGGTCAGTCCAATACTGTGAATCACTTTCCTACATCAGCTGCTGTAAATAGCTTCTTGAAAGCTGTATCTGTAACACTGCTGGTCAAAACTAATGACCTGCTACATAATATTGGGACAATATTCTTCCCCATAAACACTGAATTATTTTCTGTAGCACAACTACTGTTTTAGCAAGAGAGTTATAGTGTTATAACTTTCTAGTGCAGTGTGCTGTGTGCATCAGTGGCCTAAATTAGAGAAATGTTTGTCTCCATCTACTTTTAGTTCCATGGCAAGCTTTTTTTTTTTTTTTTTTTTTTTTATATACCAAAATTAGTGCATTTGGAAGTCCTAAAATAAAGCCACCTGGGGAAATTAATTTGTTGTCAGAATCCTTTATATAACAATCTGCCTTTCAGGTGGTAAGATATTAGTGAGAGCGACTTGCCATTACGATTTCCTAATGGTTAAAGAAGGAAAAAATGCTTTCATTGCAAATATTGAAGAGACCCCCAAATATGTAATAATGCAGAAAAGAGAGATTTGCACTGATATAACAAACCCATGTCTTCTGCAGTCACTACATGACTGCAAGACCTAGCAAGATATACAACACTGATCTATTGATAGGGTTAATCTCAGTTGATGGGTTGGGGCCTTTTGCTTTCTGAACCTACATTTGATGTGCCCTGTGTGGTTAACGTGAGAACATACCCCTTCTAGTTGCTAGTGTTACTAACTTAGAAATGGTGGTGTAAAACCTCAGAAATTCTTGATGCTGGCCAAGGTTATTAGGATAATGAGCTCTTTTAAGATAGGTTTTTATCTAACAAAATAATGCTGCAAATTTAAGTGGAGTAGGTTCACTGACAGTAATACTGCAAATTCACATTTCTATAACATGATACTAAGTATGGCTAAAACTAATTTTGCACAGCAAATGAATACATAACGACTTTTTTATTAAATATTCAGCTTTGCATATACAGATACTATTGTATAGTAAGCAACCACATCTTAATTTCACTCTGTAAATCTAAATTGTCTGGTTTAATCAGTGAACAGAATAAAGCCTATTCTGAATATTAATCTATAGACAATATTATCTGATCTCTGAATTCATTGCGAGTTGCATTTACAGTTTACATACATATGTTAGCCTAACCAGTTTCTCATTTGTGTTCCTGCAAAAGGGAGCTTAAACAAGGCCACACTCACCAGATCTGGTGGGAAAAGATTTGAGAAAATGTTCATGGTCTCTGCCCTAGGTGGTGTTAGTCCTTCTGCCCGTACCCCTAGGAGTGGCTGCCTGAGGAGAGCTCTATGTATTGTACTAATATGGCTCCCCCCACTACTGTTGTAGCTGAGGGACAGATTAGGAATTTAAAGATAGGCTTCTACTGGGGTTTTCAAAAGTGCCTGTCCACATCTTTAGGAGCCTAAATGTCTTTAAATATCTGTCCCTGAGGGCCTCTGTCTTTAATGTATTTATCCTCAACGCCCCTATGAGGTCAGGCAGTACTTTTATCCCTATTTTACAAATGGGGGATGGAAGCACAGAGAGGCAAAAGACATTGTTTACACTTGACAATTTACCAAAATATCTATTCTGGAATAGCTCCCTGTGGAGCACTCTTATTCTGGAATAAGTGTCCCCAGGGGGTCTTATACTGAATACAGTATTCTGGAATAATTATTCTGGTAAATTTCCAAGTGCGGATAAACCCTCTGACATTGCCCAGTGTCACGCAGGACATGTAGAACAAGGGCTTGAACCCAGGACTTCCAGGACTATGCTAGGATAGTGCCCTGACCACTGGACCATCCTTCATCTCTCATGCTTTTCTCTGAAGCACATTTTGCATGCTTGTGTGCACGCACAGACTTACTCTGCCTCTGTCTTTCTGTCTTCCCTTCAGCTTCCACAGGCCTACAGACTTTCTGAAACCTTCAGCATCCAAGGTGCAGCTGCCACTCCAGATCTCTGTGCTTAGGATCATTCTCATCTCAGCAGTTTCAAGCCTGACTGTCTCAATCTCCCTTCTTCCCTCATGCTGGGTCACCAGCCATGTGAGCTGCTAAGCCAAACTTGGAAGCATGTTTGCAGAAATAGGGTTGGACTGTAATAAGTGGCTGAGCAGTGAATTCAGCCAAGCACCAATACAGTGTTAACTCTTTAAAATCTCCCTCTGTTGTAGAATCTCTCAGCCTGTTGGCCCCAGCTGGGTTCTCATTTAATCTATTTTATAAACAGAAGGTGGCTGCTGTCTGAATTCCTTGGACTCACTGCCACTGGCTGAAATGGGGCTTTGGGTAACTTATTTTTAAGTTACTGATCTGAATGCATATTGACCACCTTGGAATCTAGATTGAAGTTATTTCCTGGCCTCCAGGGCTTGCTATTTAAGGATCATCTGTCCTAAAATCTAAAAGGTTCAACTGTCTGCGCTCACTTAATTGTGTCCCACTAACTTGCCTTGCTGTGTGCTCCTGCTGGACTGCTAGCACCCTCTCCGAGCTGCTGGAAGTACCAGTGTGTCTGTGGGTCTTCTGTGGTGCCTGTCCAATAATTCCCGGCACGTCCCTGAATGGGGGGTTGCAGTCCAGCTGGAGCACAGCAGTCAGGGCTAAACCGCTTCAAGCTCCTACCTGAATGTGCAGAATTAGCATGGTATTGATCATCGTATTAAATACTGCTTCAAAATTGCACTAGAGGCACTGAGTATGACCACTAGTCTCCAAGAAGGATACCTAAAGGAAAACGTCAACAGTCATATGTAGCCTAAAAGAAAAGTTCTCTTGGAGTTGTTTAGCAATGAACAATATATGCTAAGGCGGTGGTTCTCAATTTTTTTTCTTTTTTTGGTGGCTCTCTTGAAAATTGCTGAGGGTCTCTTGCTTAGGGTACATCTATACTACCGCTGGATCAGTGGGTAGCGATCGATCTATTGAGGATTGATTTATCGCATGTAGTATAGACACGATAAATCGATCCCTGATCACACTCCTGTTGACTGCTGAACTCCAGCTCGGTGAGAGGTGGAAGCAAAGTCGATGGGGGAGTGGTGGCTGTTGATCCCGTGCTGCGAGGACACAAAGTAAGTGATTCTAAGTTATGTTGACTTCAGCTATGCTATTCCTGTAGCTGAAGTTGTGTGTCTTAGATTGATTTCCCCTCTCAGTGTAGACCAGGCCTTAGTGACCTTTCCAAATGTTGTTTGTGCTGTTAGCTAACTATTGTCCATAGAATAGAATATCAGATCAGGGTTGGAAGGGACCTTAGGAGGTCTAGTCCAACCCCCTGCTTAAACTAGGACCAATCCCCAGACAGATTTTTGCCCCAGATCCCTAAATGGCCCCCTCAAGGATTGAACTCATAACCCTGGGTTTAGCAGGCCAATGCTTAAACCACTGAGCTATCCCTTCCCCCCATCCTGCATGTGGAGGGCCAATTCGGCAGTAAAGCACTTTAGATAAAAGCACTATATAAAAAAAAACACAACTTTTTTTTTTTCTACAAATAAAAGCACACAAGTCATATTTTAATATCAATAGTCTTACCTTTCTAATGTGATGGATGTGCCCTCTCTCCCCCGCCACAGAGCTGAGGCTGGGAAGGAAGGGGGTCTCTCCTCAGCAGCCAAAGCCCTGCACGTCCCAAATTCCCCCCCCCACGTCTTCTTACCCCACTGCCCCCCCCCACCTACTCCCTAACCCCCGCAAGGTCACCGCCTCACTTTACATGTGCATCTTCTCCAGGGTCCGGGCACCTAATTACTGGAGCCACACCTGTGCAGCTCCACTAATTAGGTGGGTGGCCCTTCATTCTCTCATGCGACTGCCCAGGTGCGCACCTTAGAGGGAACTATCCGCGGACCACCTGAATGGAGCCTGCAGACCACTAGTCCACAGACCACAGTTTGAGAACCTCTGTGCTAAAGAATATAAAGAATGAAATGTTGAATTTTACGTACAAAATGATTTTTTTTTTCAAAAAGGTATGTGAATACTAACAAGGTCAACAGCAGCTTAAGTTCCTTCTTAGTATATCAGATTGCACCCAACTGATACTTAGAGAATACTTAAATGTAATGCTTTATAACCTTCTATTTAGCGTTTGTGTCTGAAGTGCGTATAAAACAATAACAATTTGACTTCATTTGAACAAATGATACTTTATTTTTGAAAAGTGACTGAAGACGGCACTTCCATTTTGTGACCAGTGCATCAGGGTGTAGCATCCAGGAAAAGAAAATGCCTATACTGTATTAATTGAATAGTAAGACAAAGGGAAGGGTCGGCTGGATTAGGAAAGAATTAGCTGGCCAGTGGCTCTTTCTGTAGCATAATTGCATGTCTCCATCCATTGGGATTTAAACTCACTCGCTCGAATTTGCATTTCTGACTAGGTTCTCAAGGTGAATTACTCAATGTAAACCTTTTCAAAATACCTTTCTTGATAAAATAAGTGTTTGCGACACCTAAAACTTCCATTTATACATTGGAGAGAAGGCAGCTGTGCTCTTATCATTGCCATCAGAGTGGGTGGGTGTGGCATTGGAACTAAGTTGCCTTATGCAGTGCTAAATATTGTCTTCTCTTCCCCCTTGCTGCAGTGTAGTTTGCGAGCGTGTTTATTCACTGGCTTTTGTTCCGTTGAAATCTCCATCTCTTGAATCAGCTTCCTCTTCTGAACCCTCTGCATTTTCAATTATTCTTCTGCCTCCAGATCTACGGGAGGGGGCAAAAGATGCTGGCTCATTTCCCCTCCTGCAGTAAGAAAACAGGCTTTAGTTTATTTAAACTCTTTACAAATTAAGACTGGACTAAGTGTACAAAGCCCAGTAACTGCATCGGTGGGACTGAGGATCGGAAATGCAAAGAAGTCAGGGAAGTTATGGCTTCAAGGCAACTTTCTGTAGCCCTTGTTGGTACTTTGTATTGGTGTCTATGGCTGGGTAGGGCTCGTGAGTCTGTGTACCATGGGACTGTAACTGGCTTTCTGACATTGTGCGTGCAAAATCAGCGCCCTGCTATAGCTATTGCACTTGTTTGTTTTGAAAAGCCCAGTCCAAACAGAGACTAAGTAACTGATTTTGCACATAAAGGAGTGGTGTTGTGTGTGTATATGAAGGAGGGGACTGGAAATGCAGGTACCTGGATCTAGCAGCATTCAGGACTGCATCCTTGCTGCCAGGGGAAGATTCAGAGGGATTGCCCTGGATTTCTGAACAGAGCACGAATATGCCCTTGCAAGTAGAGATTACTGAAGGCCTTTATTGTGTTGGAACTGCTTTTCTGCAGTAGCCACACGTTCCACCGCAGAGGTGCACAAGTGTTAAATCTTTTCTATCCTAGCGAATGAAGAACTGCCCTCTGCTTGCTTTGTAGGTAGGGACGGGAAATTGATTTGTGTACAACAGTGAAGCTCCCACTCCCTGCATGCACACCCTTACGGACTCTACCACTGTGCACAGGAGTGGAGTGTCACTCATTCAGCAGGGAGCAGTGCACACCTTCCTCCCCAGGGACTACATCCATGCCTCTTGTGAGATTAATGGGGATGTGCTTTTCACAGAGAAGCTCACAGAATGCACTTTCTTCCAGCTTGCCCCTTTCCCCCACCCTCCATAATCTCACAGCCATAGACCAAGCATGGAGAATTGCCCCCCTCCCCCAATCCTAGTTCCATTGGGGGGGCTAGAGTATAAGAGGGAGGGGGGAGAGAGAGAGAGGAGAAGACCTGAGGCACTGCAAGTGGCAGTTTAGAAGTAAAAACAGCTTCTCAGCCACAGTGGTGTTACTTCAACATGACAGTAAAATAGCTATTAAAATGGTGGCTGCTATCACTTTCCCATTGTTAAGCAAACCTTCTGTAAAGGCTTGAGAGCTCAGATATAAGCAAGGAAATTCATGATCACTGAATAATGTGCAAATATGACTAATGTGAGGCTAAACATCCAACTACTCATGTTGGGGTATAGCAATCATGCCAAAATACTTCAGGTTTCTTTTTGTCCTAGCAAAAGTCTAAGTCAGTTTCACGTATATCAAAGCCACTAATCAAGCCCAAAAGTCAATCTACCGTAATGGGTAAGCATGTAAAAATGTTAGCTACAGCAAGCAATTAACTAGCCAATACAACCTAGTTTGAGAACTAGTTAGTTACCCTGTCACTGATAACATGCAATGTAAAACAAAAGAGGGCATCCATTTCTGCTCTGTTACACACTTGGCAAACAGCTCTCTCTCTCCTATACAATTTATCTTGATCTGCAATATTTAAGATTCACTGCTACTGTTTAAGATATGAAAGGAAGTGGCACGGGCTGAGGGACGTGCTGGCTGCCCTTCCTGCAGCCCCCATTGGCCTGGAGCGGCGAACTGCAGCCAGTGGGAGCCGTGATCGGCCGAACCTGTGGACATGGTGGGTAAACAAATCAGCTTGGCCCGCCAGGGGCTTTCCCCGAACAGGCGGCAGCCTAAGTTTGAGAACCACTGCACTAACATACCATAGACCAATCCCTAGTTTACATATATAAATTGCAATAATGGAACTGAAGTCCAGGTCGTTAAAATTGGTACAAACCCCTATGTAATGCTTATTTCAGTTTAGCTTAAATCATGCTTCTTAAACTAACTTGGATATAAGCCAGGTTTATATTTATTTAAGAATGTCCACACAGTCATCTGTACTGGTTTACCTAAAATCAACTTTAAATCACACCATTAGATAAACTGGTGCAACGTTGTATGTAGACAAAGGGAGAAAGGGAAAATGTTATGCCAGAGGTAAAGCACCCCATGTCTACTGCAAGCTGAAAAACCCTTGCAAAGCACTTCATTTAGTTTGTATTTCACTTTCCATTTAATCTAGCTTTGAATAAGCACCACTACACCCCAACCACAAACTCTATAGCCCTGTACTAATCACATGCAAATATGTTACATTGACTTAAAGGCAGTTGCTGGGACAAAATGTCATCTTTAAATATTTGTGTAATAAGAAGAAAGCCCCGTATTTGTAAAAAGAGAAGATCCACAAATATTACAGAATGCTATTTTCTTAGCATCACTTCTGCATGTGTAAAGTAAGATGCTGTTTAGCTTAAAGCATCAAAGCAATACAACATCAGTAGGGTATTTCCATGCGTTAAACAGCAGTGACTCCATCCTATGTCAGAACATGTAGGCATGCCTCGTAATGTATACAAATAGCTGCTCTATAAGTGTATATATAGTAGCTATTCAGTACAGGCGTATATTGATGTGCTTTGGAGGGCAGGAGCTTATCCTCAATCTATGATTAGATCTTTGTTTGTATGGCAGACTTCATGCAAATAATTTTTTTCCAAAGCACATGTAAGATTAAATAGTCTTACCAACTGATTACATTAAAGAATTCACCATATGAAATGTGCATTGGTAGTACTGTGAAATTCTAACATGCTGCAACATCTCTGTTCATATCCATTATGTGCCTTTTAATGTTTTCAGCTGTTTTAATTAATCAAAGCTATATTTTGTTTGCAAAACTTCCATGTTTAATTGGGACTTTAAAAAGTGCAAGGAAGACTATTTTCATGCAGAAATTAAAAAAAGAGCAACTCATATGTCTTCTGTCAGCAGAGCTTATGAGAAAAGTGAGAATGCAATGTTTGCAAATCCATGTCATAACACAACCTAGCTGTAAGACGAATAACTGACAAACAGCTGATGGAAAAGAGTTATTGTAATATTTGTCTCCTTTGATACAACAAATTGATGACAAGATATCCAAGCCTTCACAGTTTGCAGAAATCTCACATAAAATTTACTTGGGCAAAAAGGAAAATGGAAATTTGTGCACCACAAGCTAGCTGCAAAGTTGAAGGCATGATACCTGCTTAGTCACTGCGAAGGTTCCTGTGTCCCTCTGAAACAGAGATAGAGAGTCCCGAGCAGTTATGCTAAGCACATGGTCATTATCACTTTCAAGTAAGTTACCTTCAAATAATTAAACAAAGTACATTATAGCATATTCTTGAAAACGCTGGTGAGTAGAAGTGAGCCTTGGACTGCGTCGTGAAAATGTACTATCCATAAATCTAGCAGTCACTTGGACAATAGATGGAAGGATTTGATTAATAAAAAAAATTAAACTATCTGCCTAAAGAGCATGAACTAAATTTACACAGGAAGATGTTGTAGGGGCAGCAGTTTCCCTTTTAACCAGTTGGTCTCTTTGTTCATGCCACTGGCATCATGGGCTTGACAGCTGTATTAAAGCTTAGGAGTGTTGATAGAGTGCTTGACTATTGTATAATTTGGCTTCTTTTATTTAATGAGAAAACAGAAATGGCTAGTTTGATACTAGCCATTTCAGTTACACTAGCCATTACAGTTACACAGTGAAGCTGAAACTCTACTGGTCAATGTGTGAAAAAGAGAGGCAACTTGGGCAAGTGTCACGGGGTGCATGTGCTTTGCCTTTGCCCTGGTTTACACTACAAACTTAAGTTGGTATAATGATGTCGTTCCGGGGGGGAGTGGAAAATCCATCCCCCTGAGTGACACAGTTATACCAACCTAACTCCTGGCCTAGACAGTGCTATATTGACAGGAGGGCTTCTCCTGTGGCCCTAGCTACTGCCTCAGGGAGGTGGAGTACCTACAGCGATGGGAGACGCTCTCCCCTTTGCATCGATGGTGTCTTCATTAAGCGCTACAGCATCAAAGCTGCATGCTGCCGCTCTGTAAGTGTCAACAAGCCCTTTGACTCCCTACAGAACTTCAAGTCTCTGAACTTCAGGAGTATCACTTTAGTCATCTCTCCAGTGTGTGGGGGGTGAGGAGGGACAGGTGACTAGCTTCAAGAGTGCTAACTAGTACTGCACATAATAAATATCATGGCAGGTAGGTCCATCAATGGCTACTAGCCAAGATGGTCAGGGATGCAACACCATGGTCTGGGTGTCTCTAAACCTGACTGCAAGAAACTGGGACTGAACAACGGGACAGATCACTTGATAAATTGCCCTGTTTTGTTCATTCCCTCTGAAGCACCTGGCACTGGCCCCCTGTAGGAAGACAAGATGCTGGATTAATGGACCACCCAGAATGGCCATTCTTATATGTTCTTAATATCACTATCAAGGGTTAATATCACTATCAAGGGTCTCGGCAGTCACTGTGCCTAACTCAGTTCCTATTGTAGCCAATAGGCATTTTATCATTAACTTCAATGGGAGTAGAGGTAAATGAGTGCTGAATGTTTTTGAAACATCTCACTCCTGAAAGGTGAAATCCTGGCCCTATTGAAGTCAAGAGTGTTGCCATTGATTTTGGTGGGGTCATGACTTCATCTCAAGTCTTTGAACCAGGGGTAGCATTTTTATTATTGGTGGATTTATCATTGGGCGGATGTGGGGAACCCATAACTCTCCAGCATCAACAGGGTGTTTCTTCTTAACCAAGTTTCTTTCCTCAAATTCTGCTATAGTTTAGAATTCTAAATCTCTCATTAGTGGACAGAAAAGAGCTAGTAAAAAACAAAGCCACCCTACCTGAGTTTGCTCTTCAGTGTAGCCATCTCCCGGCCCATGGCCTCATTACTTTCAGCTGCTTCGTCCAACTCTCTCTGCAGTTTCCTGCGATTTGCATTGATGCGCTGGGCCTCTTCCTCAGCCTCTTCCAGCTGTCTTTTCAGTTGTTTTACTCGGGCGGTGCTCTTATCAGCCTGAGCGAGAAGTAAGAGGAATGCTTAGAGTTTTGAGTTTCCTTTAAAGAGATCAGAATGTTTTACGTTCCTCCGTCTGCACCCCTTTATTCACGTTGATGTACTTTCCGGACTCTCTACACCTGCAAGTAGCTGCTGTGGCCTCTATTGTGACATCCCAGTTGGATTAGCTCTGTTCTTTTGGACCGCATGTATTTGATGTGTCTCAACTGAAATTAGCACGTTAGGCTCTGAGATGAAGAGTGGTCCCTGTATGAAGCTCAGATGGCTACAGGAGGCCAGTTGGGACAGGCATCTGAACCCAATAAGTTATAATCCAGTGCCCAATGAGGCTGTTCTAGTTGGCTGGTTGGCAGGACCAGTGCCCTGGCAGTCGGTCATTGCCTTGGTATGGAGGATAGAGAATCTTGCTGTCAAGCATGAGTCTTGTTAAGGACTTTACAGCGAAAAAAAGCTGTTTTCTCTTCCACTGGCAAATGTCCTATTTGGCAGCCCCTGTGAGGGTCCTGCTGACTTGCATTCACAATGAGGCACAACACAGCATACTATGCCAGAGTTGTCCTGACTCTTTGGGAGACACTGCTCCAACAGTCTCATTAATCCAAAGTACAGAGTTCCTCCGCCTAGGGCTAGCAACCAGAGGCCCTTTCAGGCTGGGATCTGGGCAATTGGTTGCTGTCTCTCAGCCTAAACCCTTCCTTTGAAAGGCCTGCTTCCAGAACGAGGCTCAGCTGCCTTCCCCGCCGCCTTGGACTCTTTCAAGCCAGAGCAGGCACGGCCCTAAAAACCGCTCAATGCCAACTGTAAGAGAGTCGATTGTTCTATAACAGCAACTCCTATCAGGCCTGACAAAGTTGCTACACTTAGCACACAGTTTTCATAGTATTTGTCTATAAAGAATGTCATTGAGATCCTAAATGAAAGCCAGGATAACACTGGTCATTAATATCATTGTAAAATGTATGTAAAGAATTAAAAAATATTTTCCAGTATACACACAAAGTCTGAATCCAGGCAGGTTGACAAACAGGTTTTTGCAAGACAAGGGATGTGGATTCACCCCTCTGTCTTGGTTCACATGTACATTAAGCATTGTAAGCCAACACAATGGAAAACCTGTTTGCATTCAACCTCAATATGAGGATGTAAAGTCAATTCAGCACATCAGGGAATAAAGTCGGAAGGTGGGGGTGGGAGGAATCATCCTGACTCCGGGGATCAACAATTTGGGAGGATATAAGGGATGCAAAAGGACATTGCTTTATCCTTCACCAAGGCAGCCAGTGTGAGTGGAGATACTCTCACCTAAAGGCAAACTACTTTAGATCAGAAATTAGCCCGTTAAAGATGAGTTTAGACTCTAGGAAGCATTATACTTTTTGTTCTATATGTACCCATTTACGTCTCGATTATTATCCTTAGTAGCTTTTAAATCTTTGATAATAGACCTTACACTTGCCTTCACAATAACCTCACAGCACTAAGATGTACTTATTAGGAGCTGATCCTCACTTGGATCCAACAAGCTAGTGTGTATGCTGTCCCTCTAGCGAAAGCAAACCTGGTAGGACGTGGGTTGGCATTTGCCTAGCACGAGCCTGTACAGAGGTCTGTGGAGGCTAGGAAGGCAGTGCTTGTGTGGCCAGAGGCAGCTGGTGTCAGGGAGCTGAGCTACAGAGGGCACAGACAAGACTAATTCATGCTAGAGGCAGGTAGTGGTGAGGTGCCTCACAAGCCTGGGTATTCACACCAACCCTTTCCTCCCCTGCTGGATCCCCATCACATGGTGCATTACCTGATCCTTGTATTGTTCTGCTTGCTTTCTTTCATCTTCAACCTGCAGCAAGACCTCTTTCAGCTTCTTGTCCTTCTGGCGCAATGTCTTGGCTGTGACCTGCTTCTCTCTGCAAATGACAGCATGACACTGACTGATCTGGAAAATGGAGGACTCTTAGGTGCACAGGGCTTTTGAAAACAAGCGTGAGCGATCCTCGTATTAAAAGCTTTCCTCAGAATAATGCTATTGGCGTCTATAAAAACTGAAGGAAGCAGCAGCAGCTTCTCCCATGGCCAACTCATTATACCCCTGTCCTGTGTGTGTTTCTACATGTGAAAGCAGGGAGCATTTGCCCACACTTGTATCTTTGTATAGCCATCTGCCACATTTCAAATGGCTGGAGTTTTTTGGTTTTTTTAACTAGTTATTTACTAGTTTTTCACTTACAGCCAAACCCTGCTTCTTTAGTCAGAAAGTGAATAAAAATGGGGGACTGCAAGGGCGTTTTGGAGGGAAAGGACACTTTCCCTCCTCCCAGGTGGCAGGTGTGGAGCTAGTGCACAGCACAGCTCTTCTCCAGCTCAGAGCTTACGGAGGTCTTCTCCAGGCAGGATTATGGTCCAGCAGATCTATGCATTCTATGGAGCCACTGGCCCTGCTGGCCTATTCACAATCCACTCCCCTTTCTCCATTTATTCCCACTGCAGAGCTTGGCTTCGTATCATATGAGAGATCAGTGTTGGCTCATTTGACCTGTCCCTGCTCATACATCATTTCCACTGTGATTTAGGCCTCCTGCTGCCATGGAATGGAGTCATTTACCACCTTACCTGTGCAGGCTTTTGCCATTTAAATGGGTCAGAAGAGAGAGTTAAGACAGATAGCAGCCTGGCTTCTTATCACGGGCAATTGACAATGGGCTGAGTATTCTCAGATATTTACTTTGAATAATCTACAGTTCTCAGAATCACACTCGTGTCCGAGATAACAGCTGCAGTGAGAGAAGCAGAGGCTCTGGCCTGATGCAGGCACCAACGGCGCCCACAACAAGCAAATGCAACTGAGCGTCCAAAAGTGACAACGGTGCAGACTCACGCCCCTGACCACAATCCAGCACAGTTTGACAGCTAGTCAGCTATTCTGCATTGGCAGTGCAAGGAGGTTGGTAATTACTGCATGTGCACATGAGGCCTGAAATGATGCCCAGTTGCACCAGCATGTGGAAAGGGCCAAGTCCAGCCCCCAACCAGAATAAATGGTCTGGTCCTGGTTACACTGAGACAGAAGGAATCTTTCCCTTTGTCCTCAAATTGCAAAACTCTGCTCCCTCCCACTGCTTAAGTGCTGTTCTCAGCCCGGGAAGAGATAAATAGAACCAGACAGCCATGCACCCTAACAGACAGAGAACTCCCTTGGAGCTGAGTACCATGCTAACTAGACACCTTTGCAGAACTTGCTGTCCTGCCAGTGAAGTCAAGATCTGGCCCAAAACAACAGGACTAGCACTAATGAAATGGTCCTGCAGCCAGTATAGAATGTAAAGGAGGGTAAACTAATCGGTTTTCAGAGTAGTTTCTGTAGAAACCTAGAGAATAAGATGCTGCATCTAGGGTTTTTGGCAAGCCCACAGAATTCTACAGCAGGGAAACTTTTTCCATTAAATTCTAGAAGATTTTTCAATAATAAATTCTTCTCAAAGCTGGCCCTATGCAAGCTTTTGATAAGAACCAGTCATTTTCCAAAGAAACACTGCTCATGTGTGAGAGACTCTTTACCAAACCTTAATGCCACTAATAGACTCCTGGAAAACCTCTAGTTTTTTTGGTATTTCATGTATTAAAACAGGGGGGGTCAATAGGTGGACCGTGGGCCAAACCCAGACTGCCAGACACTTTTGAACCAATAGTGAAATCTTTTTATTTACCTATTACCGTTATTATTGTTGTTTTTTTGTATTATTTTCTCTGAAATCTGGAATTTGACTATACCTCGACCAAGAAATTTGGACCTTGACAAAAATAGCAGATTACCTGTATTAGAATCACTCAATAAAAGGATGGCTTTACCAGTGAGGGATGAGTTGTAGTGTCCAAGTACCTGGATTCCTGTTCCACTTGCTCCTCAAGCTGAGCAATTTTGGCCTCCAGAGAAGCAATTGTAGCCTTAAACTTGGACTTCACAGCTCCTTCCATTTCCTGCAGTTTAGCCTTCAGCTCTTTGTTCTGCCTCTCCAGTTGCTGCCGAGCACTCTCATTCTTCTGTGCCACTGTGCGCTCTGTTACCAACTCATTATTCAGCTGCTCTGACTGAAATATTTAGGAAAAGCACTTTAAGAATCTACAGCTGTTTACCTTAGGCTTGGGAAAAGGGAGTTAGACCAATTTAATATAAAACTTAAAGTCTCTTTCTGGGAGCTCTCTGAAGGTGTGTTCAAAAACAAACACACACTTGGATGAGTACAGTCAGACACACACATGCATTATAATACACACATACACCCTACACCCCTCTTCTAGACACACTTGAATGGACTGTACCTGCTGTACTGCTTTCCTGAAGCGATCACTCATTGCCTCCATATTACCTTGTTCCTCTTCTAGCTCTTCCTCCAGTTGGGAGATTCTAGCTTCCAGGCGACGTTTCTCATCCTGGAGGCTTGTCCTGTAAGTTTAAATTTGCAAAGCCTGTAGTTTTTGGTTTTGAGCAGTTGACCATGGTCTTGCAACACATTGTAAGGTGCTGAAGACTCATGGAGAACCAGGAAGTATTCTTGAAATGAGTCTACCTGTGCTGCCACCTTATTTATGTTACTAGAGACCTCACTTGCCCTTTTCTGCTGGCTTTCATATCTATGAATCACTTATAAGCAGACCCATTGATTTAATGAAATTAGCCACATGTTTGTAGCTAAGCATATGTGTATGTGTTGGCAAGGTTGGAGCTACAGATCGCTTTTCAGGACATAAAAATTGGCTACTGAGAGATATTTAGCAAGGCTTTGGTACACTTGAAAATAATTGTCTATTCTTACCTCCCAGAGGCAGCATTTGCAAGTTCTTCGGCCAGTTCCTCTTTCTCCAGATCAGCATGTTTGCGTGCCCTTTCTGCAGCAGCCAGATCCTTGCGGAAACAAACAGTCAATGTATTAAAGAAATGAAGAGTGTTAAACAAAGTTCAGTCCAACCATTTAGTCCTGTCGGGTGAGAGACCGATCAGCCATAATGTCTTTTTAAACCCAACCACCGTCAGACATTTCTGTCACCAGAATATTAATTTATGATTCTATAGTCACAGACTAACGGAACAAAAATATGCATTATCCAACCCATCAGCAGTTTGTGTTTTATTGTGCTTCCAGATACAAGAATTGCATCCATTTAAAACATGATGAAAGACGTCAGGAGTACAAAATTATTGAAAAAGTCATAGGGGGTGTAAGAGACAGTACACTTTCTTTTCCATCCAGTGAAACATATCTTTCTATGGGTTAATAGTTTTAAAGGAAGCTCTTGGTACTCAGCAACTCTAAGCACTGTGGCCCATTTAAATGGAAGTCAAGCACCTAAATACCTTTGAGGATCTGGGCCTTGGTTTTTACTGAGGTCCACAGAACCTGCTATAAGAGATTCTGACTGTAGCTTTCCTTGCACCACAGCCAATATCACTTTTTTTTTTAAATGATTTGGTTCTCTCAAGTACAACTCAGTTTTGTTACCGAAGATCTTGTGCAGTCTGCATTCTAGTTCTCTCTAATATTCACACTTTACCTCTTGCAGCTGCATAAGTTCTGCTTCCAGGTTCTTGGCTTTTTTCTCATTTTCTCTGGCTGTAGCAAATATCTCTTCTCTTGAGGCACGGGCATCATCAAGCTCTCGCTGGAAGTCCTTCATCTGACTCTGGTTTCAGACAGTTAAAAAGAAAAGGATGGATTTGTATTTGTCAGTGGTTATCACAGTTTTGTTGAAAAGAAAATTGGATGAAAACAAAGCAAATACTAATTTCCATATAACTACAAAACTGACCGTGTGGACCCGTCTGCCACGCACAAACAGTTCCATAATGCACTTTGATCTAGTCTGCTTTGAAACAGGACTGGGTCAACACTCTATGGAACTTTTAGTGCGCAGTTACAGCATCCACCTAGATAGTTAGTACGCTGCAGGCTAGCGTGCAGTAGATTTATACCCCAGCTTGCTGCATGCTAACTCACCATCTAGACAATCCGTCAGTGTGATTAAGAGTTGGCTTGTCAAGTCTCAATCCTTCCCTCGATCACTGATCGCTATATACAGCGTTTTTGAAAACAGGCTACTATTCATGCAGGTGCAAATGTGATAGCTGGTTTTTCAAAAATACATAGTGCTATGTTCATGTACTGGAGAGCCAATTTGGAGTCCTATCGCCACATCTGGCCTTTTTTGCTTCACCTCTTCAATGGAACCCTTAGGGTTTCCACAGAGATGCCAATAGCACATCAGTGCTGATCAGTTGGTTGTGGTGACTCTGTCCACCGTGAAACATGGTATTTTTCACTCTCTAAGCCAGCTATCTCAAGGTCACTCAAATTACATTAACTAAGCATTTTGGATCTGGGGTCTTAGTTCAAATGTAGGAGCAGGATTTTATAATTGTACTATGAGAATTAATGTGTGATTTGATTTCATCCTGCCAGCCATCCTTTTTGAATAGCAGAAAGGAATGACAGACCAAAACAATCCTTATGACTGATTATGGTCATCCTTTTGTTTTAGGATAAGTTATAATGTCTACTGTGGTTTTCCTATATGTATTACAAATTAGGCCCTCTAATTAAATATACATTTCTTTGTTGTAAGGTTTTAGTAAGAGACAGGATCTTGTATTATATCTCTGTTAAGGAGATTAGAGAAATGTTGAGGGCCTGAATCCCCAGTGTGAATTGTTTTAGTTATAAGATTTAGCAAGGCTTGATTTGCAGTGTATTCTGCTGAATATAAAATACTGCTGCCTGTATACCTTTTGAAGGTTTCTGTAAGATTGTTTGTTTGTGTGAATGAGGAATGCATGCATCAGGAAAAGATAAGGTGTGAAAGCCATCACAAATGTCCAGATGGTCAAGAAAAAGTGAGAGACTTGGAAAAAAACAGAAGACAATCAGAAAACCTCCATTGTATCCGATGCTAAACATGTTAGCAGCATTGACAACCTCAGAGGTAAGGCAGGAAGGCAAGAGGACAAATAGGAGATAACATGGGAAGACTGACAATAACCATCAAATGATAACAGCAGAAAACCCCAAGATTAACACCACTTAAGAACTAATGATTACAGGATGACATTGCAAAATGCATGGCCTCAAATGGGAATTTACAACTAGAAAGCTAGGGTGTTTTGCCATGGAACTCTGGGTTCAGTCCTGCAAAGCCTCGGAGCATCGGATCGCGACTGACAGAGCCCAGCTCCACACTCATGCTCAATCTAACTGGCCATTAGATTGACTTGAGTTACAGCAGACTGGTAACTATAAACATCAACTCGCAGGTGTGTGTGTGTGTGTGTGTGTGTGTGTGTGTGTGTGTGTGTGTGTGTGTGTGTGTGTGTCTTAAAAAGCATATGCTAACTGTTGTATTTTCAATAAATGTGGCGTATTTGCCTTTTTCCCTCTGAAAAGATCCCGTGTGCTTTGCATAACAATTCAAACCCCTCTCTAATGTTATATCTATATCTAGCATCAAGGTCACAAATGACGACATCTAATTTCCACTTGCTGTTATACAAGTCACATCAATGGCCCAACAGAAAACTATTCAGTCTCAGGAGCCACAAACCTGTAGTTTACGAAGTTGCTTAATGGCTTCTTCCCGAGCCTTGTTAGCAGAGTCAACCTGACCTTCCAGATCCTTAATGTCAACTTCTAATTTCTTTTTAGCTGCAGTTGCCAGGCCACGTTGCTTACGCTCATCTTCCAGTTCTGTTTCATACTCATGGAGCTAAACAATAGCAAAGAAGATTTTGTTTAGGATTACTGGTACACTTTAGCACACTTAGACACACTTTACTTACACCTGGCTTGCGTATACTGTGGCGTTCTAGGGGCTTGCCGACAGGTAATAAAAGCTCCAGTAGTTTTCCAATACCACTGACTGCTGAAATAAATTCTCATTTGGCTCAAATGCTGGCGTTCGGTATGGTAAAAGACCAGAGTTTGATTCAGTCCTGAGGGATACATGTGTAGTTTAGTTGGTGAATGGAATATTTGTGTTTGTAGTCACAATATCACCTCTGCCAACAAGATCTACATTGTTTGTTTTCCCTTCCAGAATTTTTGGATCAGTTCATTGTCATTTAATGATTCATCCAGGGAAGCCAGGTATTATATTTGGGATCCATCTTTTACTACTTGCACTGAAAGCTTGGGGAGCATTTTAGCCATTATGTCAGAGTTAATAATTCAGGTGACTTACACTAAATGGAATCTCACTGTTAAATCACTATCTTCTACAGTCAGATTCCTTACACTGAAATAGCCACAAGCCATAACACTGCTATAACGACAGCTCATTTTTTAAGCAAAGCAAAATGGTCTACGTAGCTTTTATTCAGCCAAGCACAAGGAAGAAGAATGTTTGGTTCTTATTATCCTGAAGCACTTACTAATAATGGCGTGAGCCAGGGGATTTGCAATTAGTTTGAGTAAGCATTTACAGTGTCACTGATAACGAATTATACCTGTTTAAGCAGCTGTCTCCTCTTCTCCTCATTCTGTTCATCTCGAGCTTGCAAGTCTCTTTCAAACTGTCCTTTTAGTGCCTGCATGTTAACCTCCAATCTAAGCTTGGCATCTTCAGTAGCCTGTAGCTCATCCTCCAATTCCTCTAATTGTGTCTTCATCTCCTCCACTTGTTGTTCCAGGGCACGTTTGGACTTCTCCAAATCATGGACCTTTCATGCAATGAGAAATCAATAGAATGTTTTTATTTATTGTAATCAATCTGAAAATACATATTGCTGGAATGTGATCATTCTATAGCATGGGACAAATTGGAATACATGAATGGTGGAGAGAGAATGGATTAAGTTTCAAGGACACCCACAAAAAAGTGGCAAACTAGCATTTTTTGTACCCTTATAAATCTATTTGAAAAGGCAAAATTCAGCTTATTCATAGACTGAGACTCTGGATACCCAATGTTATCCCAGGATTCATTTTAGTCTAAACACCTACAATTGTGGAAATAAACCCTTAGTAGTAGTGATGTAATCATACCACTAAAATAAGAGATAGGAAGCAATATCCCCTTTCAAATCAAGTTAGCAGTGCTCCTTTTGTTCCTTTATAATTTTTATTTCCTTCTGAAGCTCTTAGCTCACAGACACCTACTAGAGCCATCACGCTGCTTTGGATCCTGTCACAACTGAACTCTGCCAAGTCAACTGAGGAAATTTCTTTTAGCCACAGTGGTAGCTGCTGGCAAAATCAAATCCAATCAATAAATTCAGATTTGCAAACCTTACAACTTGGAAGCTGCTTACTGGGTTAGCAAATACTTCTCAGTCTCTGCTTTAATTTTGTCTTCTCTCAGAAATGAGGCAAATAATCCTCTTCAAGATCAATAACTTTCTGTTGCTCTTAAAGTCAAGACTAAAGAAGGCTTGTAATCATAATTCTTTGCTGAGTCTGTGATAGGGCTAGATGCAGATGGAATTGCTCATGGAATTCTGCATAAAACTTCTAACATTGTTGAATGGATTTTATACTGTGAAGAACTCTCCACACTGAAAATGTAGATCTTGGTGGCATTAACTATTAATTTAAGTGATTATCCCTGAAATAGTTATATGGGATATATATTGTGAGACTTACATTCTTGCCAACATCGTCCTTGGAGCTAACTAGATCTTCCATTTCTGCTTTCAGCAATTTGTTGGTTCTCTCCAGTTCTTCTTTGGCTTCCAAAGCTTCCTCAAGAGCTCGGGCCAAGGACAAAGCCTTTGTTTCTTTTTCTCTAGCTTCAGCTTCTGCTCTGTCCCTTTCATCTGCATATTTGGAAGAGATGTTTTTCTCTTCAGCTAGCATCTATAAACCAATAACATAAAAATTCTCAGTTTGAGCACAGTAATCCTGTTAAGGCATTAAGTGTAGGGTTTTCTAGTGCATTAGTGTTGTCAACTACTAATGACTACAGAGAAAGGTCCCTGTATATGCAGACACAAAATTAATCAAGGCATAAATAATTCAACCTTAATCTTTTTTTTATAACTATGTTAATTCCCACTCAACAACTTACTCTCTGCACCCAGGACTCCCAGCGAAGTTAGGTTATGACATAAAGGGAGTTAACCATAAGCTCATACCTGATCAAACTTCTTCTGCTTTTTCTCCAGGTTGGAGACCAGCTGGCGTTGGTTGTCCAAGTCCACTATCAGATCATCCAGCTCCTGCTGGAGTCTGTTCTTGGTTTTTTCCAGTTTGTCATAAGAAGCAGCTTTTTCCTCAAACTGTTGTGTGAGCCCTTCAATTTCCTTCTGGAATTTCTTTTTGCCTTCCTCCATACTCTCTATTGTGCTGGTATATTCCTGTAGCTTCTTCTTGGAGTCAGAGAGCTGAAATTTGAATTCAAGGAATGAAACAAGTCTGTATAGCAGAGGCACTCTAAGTTTGCACAACAGCAGGCTGCATATGACATCGTCCAAGGAACCCATAAGCGTGCACCTAACTCACTCAAGCTGACGGCAGTCACTCATCTTTAACATTATGAGGCAGCCTACAGATGCTTTAGGCCCATCGCACCAGACTCCATCATGAGGCGAGTGATCTTGCACCAAGGTGTGGCCAGTAGTCCTGTGGTCACAGTTTCCTCTGCATTAAGAAGAGGGTGGCTACTGGCTGCCCTGTAGAATTCCATAGGCTACAGCTGGTTTACAGGTCATATACTTGCCGCTTCTGGCCTAGTAACGATAGTTCGCTGTCTAACATGTATAGGGATAACTGGAGATCTGAAATCTATGGTCCTGTTGTAAAGACTCTGCACTAGAGCTAATGTTCTAACTGTGCCACTGTACCTGTACTGTCAGTGTCGAAATATGTCGCTCTAGGTTTTGTTTTGCTTCTGCTTCTTCCTCCAACTGCTCTTGCAGGCTGTTATTTTCCGCCTCCAGCTGGCGAAGCTTGGTAGTTATGGTCAGTTTCTGCCGAGTTTCCTCCTGAAGCAGCTCCTACAGAGATCATCATAATAGAACATGGTCATTTTTTGTTCTTTTTCAATATGTTTTATACAGGTTATCCCAGTGGGAAGCCTACCTGTGTATCCTGTAGCTGAGATCCCAAGCTTGCAACATCCTTAGTGAGTTTGATTGCCTTGGTTTCTGCGTCACTGAGCAAACCGGTAACATTTTCCACTTCAACCTAAAGAAAAATCACATTGAATCTTTTCCGTCATTTTGTGTAGCTTCAATCTCATCTACCCCAGCTATGTTTGAGATGGGTCCGGACTGGACTCTTGAATCACACTTTGTATTTGAATGCCAGGACCAGAACCTGCTCCTGTGCTTCTGGATCACTTTCAGAAGAGGCCTATTTTCCAGTTCAGATGTAATTCAAGACAGCAAAAATCATGTCAGAGTGGTGGATATTGCCAAAGTTTTGCTAAGAGAATTTGTGAGATTTCAGTGCTGTGGAACCAATCCGCAGCAGGTAGGCATATGTTTGGAGTGGAGGTTTTGGAGAATTCTGTCACAGGCAACTTTATTGAACCTCCCTTTGTCCAGCAGAGCTGTAGAACAGCTCCATGCAAAGGGTGCCTTGATTTTGTGCCCCACTCCCTCTGTCACACTCCCTAGTTGAGTGGAGAGTTCTATACCCAATGGAGTGCAATTTGTTATGAAGAAATTGATTTTTTTTCAAATGCAAATACAAAATAAAACTGTATTCTATTTCCACAGGTTTTTACTACATAACATACAGAGGCCTGATCTACACTGAGGGGGGGATCGATCTAAGTTATGCAACTTCAGCTACGTGAATAACGTAGCTGAAGTCAACATACTTTGATCTACCTACCATGGTGTCTTCACTGTGATAGGTCTACTGCTGACGCTCCCCCGTAGACTTTGCTTATGCTTCTTGCTCCAGTGGAGTACCAGAGTCGACAGGAAAGCGCTTGGTGGTTGATTTATTATGTCTTCATTAGACGCAATAAATTGACCCCCCCGCTGGATCGATCGCTCTGGAGGTAAGTGTAGACCTCCTAAGAAGCCTTTTTTTTCTGCATTTGTGAATTAACAGTTCTTGGGAATGGGCATTTAGTAAGAAATAAGTAATGGTTTGTACTAGCAATACCACTGTGTGGGACCCAGAATACGTCAGTCACTCTATATCCAGTTGTCCCACTGAGCCTCTCAGGTCACTGAAGAAGGTATTTCTTACCTGTAACTTATGTACTTTTTCATTGAGTTCCACCCGGATGCGCTCTCCATCAGTGTATTTGGACTGTAACTCCTGAAGCTGCACTTCCAGCTTCTTCTTTTTGTACTCCACATCTTGTTTGGCCTGAGTTAATGACCTGATTTCAGTACTTAGGTCAGCATTTTCTTTCTCTAATGTCTGCTTGGTCTTGTCCAAGTTTACTTTGGCCTGAATGCATAAGGCAAAGAAAAATACGTTGTGTAAAAGAAATCCACCATGTCTAATAGATAAATCCATTATCAGGGTAGTGGTTTTCAGTTTACCCGTTTAAATTGCTCCAGCTGTTCTGTTAGCTCCTCCACTGCCTGAGTATGCTTTTGCCTCATCTCCTGGACCTGGGCTTCATGAGTCCGAGTTTCCTCGTCCAGAGCTCTCTTCAGCACTGTGACCTCCTGTTCCCTCTTTGCTCTGGAAAGCAATACACACATGAATGGAACAGTTGGCCGACAATCTAATCACACAGGAAACTCTGTTATTGCACAGCTGTGAGATGATAAATAATGGCAGCAGCAGCAGAACTTTTATAGTAGCACTTTAGAACTGTGAGTTAATGAAGTGACTTGTCCAGTCCTACATAGGGCACCACTGTCAGAGCCTGAATAAGAATCCAAGAGTTCCTTGCACCGGGGCTTGTGCTTAGAGCCCATGTTGTTCTATCCAGATGTGCAGATCTTTACACATCACTAGATATGTGTCATGCAATATTTTACTGAAATGGTGCTTTCTGATTTTATGTCTTTTATAATGACTTTGGCTACATTTGTTTTTCTGCCATGTGCTAGGTCTTTATACCTGAGCTCTTGCTGTGTAGCTGTGCTGTCCAAGGTATCTTCAAGTTCTGTTTTCAGGGCCTCCAGCTCTTCACTCAGGTCTCTCTTGTGTTTTTCTGCTTTGTTTCTTGCTGCTCTCTCAGAATCCAAGTCTTCCTGGAGATCAGAGATGTGACCTTCCAGCTCACGGATTTTTTTGAGGGCATTATTCTTCTGAGCAATTTCATCTTCAAGCCTGGAAAACAAAGTATGATGTAAATATAAAAAAATATTCAGCTATGTCGAGCTGTTGGGAACTGGTGGTATGATTTCAATCTGAATAACCTAAGTGAGTCCATATTAGGTTTTTTTAAAATTTTACTAGGAAATGTAATTAATCCACACCAGGTAATAGATAAGATAACATAACATTTTATGTTAGTATAGCTTAAACTGTGTATAAAAGGGTAAGGTTTTCTGAATGACCTAACTCTTAGTCCTTTAGAAATCCATAGGAGCTTTACCATTGACCTCGGTATGAACAGAATTAGGCCAGCTCCAAGAGTTTTTGAAAATCCCATCCTAAATATATGTTTGAGTGTATGTGCTAGGTTCAGCTTTTAGTTCATTGTGCAGACAGTCCTAACCAGCAAGGACAGAGAGAGACAGAAGTAGATTTGGTGTCCTCATCTCTTGGATGACACAGACAATTGGGAGGATCACTGGTATCTGCGGAGTAAGACTTTCTCAACTGTTTGACATGTAAGAAACTGGGCCCCCAATGCAGGAAAGAGATATGGAAGGGAGGGGCGGGGAGGCTTGGGAAAATTATTGTTGCACCTGTATGGAGAGAGAGTATCCCAGAGGATACTGAGGTGTGGAAGGATCTTACTGCTCAGTGGGGGCTTGGTGGCCAATGACGTTTCAAGCCCTGATTTCTCATGGCCTGAGGATCCTGCTTCTACTTAAGTCTATGGGAAACACCCCCCCCCTTCATTTGAATGGGTCAGGGGCAGGGGCAGACCTGTAGTAATTTGCAGTGTATTTTGTCTATAACCTGCACTTCAAAGTGCAGAGATCAGATTCAGAGCTGAACTTTCACAAACTGTGGGTGGGGATTGGTGTGTGCATGTCCAGAACTGGAGTTTCAGCTCAGGCCCTTCTGTCAGTAGGAGTTGGATACCTGGCAAGAGCGGCCTGCAGCTCTTCCTCCTTTTTGGCCAGCTGCATCTTTAGTTCAGCAATCTGCGCCTGCAGGTCTGCAATCTGCTCATGCAAATCACTGGCGTCTCCCTCCAGCTTCCTCTTTGTTTTCTCCAGTTCTTGTCTGCTCTTCTCTTCTTTCTTCAGTCGCACTGGAAAAATAAGGACTCTTGTCAGGGTAGTGAGTCAGCCCAAGGAATTCTCAAAGTGATCCTGAACATAGGTACGTATACACGGAAAACCAGTGAGATCACTGTACTTCTCCATTTGGTTATATGCTGAATACAAGTCAATTTTCTTTTTGTAGTGATGACTAGTGACTTGCAACTAGCACCCAAACTTTACTTTCTGTCCATCTATAAAATCAGAACTCTCTGCTCCCCAGTATTCCGAATAGGGTCACCAGATGTCTCGATTTTATAGGGACAGTCACAATTTTGGGGTCTTTTTCTTATATAGGCTCCTATTACCCCCCACCCCATCCTGATTTTTCACGTTTGCTGTCTGGTCACTAATTCTGAAGCACTAGTTTTTGCCATATTTTCTCTCTTGTGCTGACTAACAAAAAGGGATCTCTGTTTTGCTTATGCATTGTTCCCATCCCATAGTTTTTGTAGGTTGGGTTCATTCTCCAAGAAACACAAATGAAACTGTTAATTTCTTTTACCTTTATCTGACTTGGATTAAAAAAAAAAGATTAATAAATGAAAGCCTCGGTTTCTCATAAATATTGTAATACATAGTTCTAATTGGCCCCAGAATACTGAATCTGGCAAATACCATTTGAAATTAAAAGGGAAAAACAAACATACAAAACCATTAAAATTACAATTGTGTTACTTGGAAAGAGCCCCCCAGGGCTGTCATTAAAAATAAATTTTATTTGGTAATTGTTACAGAATTTCATGTTCTGGCATTTCAGAAAACCTAGATGGTAAATTTATCATCTCTATTTTTTTTAAAGGAGTCGTTTAAAAATACAACTCAAATAAGCAATTGATATAAAACCACCTTTGGTTTACAATACCTTCCAGTTCTGAAATCATTGATTCATGTTTGTTTTTCAGCTTTGTAAGGTTTTTGGCTTTTTCTTCTTCTTCTGCAAGATTTGTTGTTAAATCACTTATTCTCTCTTCAAGGAGTTTTCTTTCCTTAAGGAAAAAGAGTTTCCATTTACAGACAGAACATATATTATTTTTGCTCATGAAATGCCAACGTGCACACTAAAAAATAAATCAGATCTTTTTAAATGCCACATTTCCTGACAGTGTCACGTAGCACTTTGATTACAGAGGAGATGGAAAGTGGTGGATGCTTTCTATGAGATTAACTAGACTATTGACTCTTTATACCCACTCTATGCTAGCAAGTACTTGGGCAGCAATTCAGGAAAGTATTTTAACACATGCATACTTCCAGTGCATTTCTGAATCATGGCCTTAGGGTTTATGGGTGAAATTCCTTCTGTCCAGAGGACCAGCACAAGGCCTATGCATAATTAAAGCCCTCAAAATAGGATGTAAGTGGTGCATGAAGTGCTGGCCCTCTGCACGAGGTAACTCTACATACTTAACTTGATGCATAAGAAGTTGTACCAGTTATCCCAGATTGGGAGGAACACACAGATATCCTTTAGCAAATGTTATTGCACATCTGTCTTTTATCTCTTAGTATTCAGTTGTTTTAGAAAGCAAGTGGTATGGACATCCATGGAGATGGCACCAAGACGTAGCAGTAATATATTTAAACAACAGTTAGATGATTATGTACAATTTTATAAGTTAAAAGGAATTAGTGAGTTTTGTGCATAGGGGGAGCTGTCTGCTCTTTCTAGGAGCTAAAAGGGAATGTTTCCACTGATCTTGTTTAACTGCTATGGGAATTTTTGCTTGGAGATATTTTTGCCATTAGAGGACCCCAAAAGCCAACAACATTTAGATTTTTAATAGTCTAGGATAAACATGACAATGTTGTCACCAGCCCATTCCAGACACAAAGGGCTTATGGCCTGCTAGCTATGTGACTATGAAGGGCTAAGTTATTGTTACCACCAAAGCTGAAGAGGAGATCTTTTCATCTTACATTGATTTTGTGCTAAAACTGGGCCTATGACACTGACCTTGGTCAGCTTGTTGTTCTGATCATCCATTACGAGAATGTCATCTTCCATTTTCTTTATCTTGGCCTCTGCTGTTACTTTCTCAAGTTGTAGTTTTTGCCTTGCAGCTTCTTCTTCTTCCAGCTGGTCCTCAAGGTCCTTTTTGGTGGGGAAAAAAAGCCCCCAAAAACATGAATTCTAGAATGAATGTACTACAGGGCCTATTTTAGGCCTGCTCAAACCTATGTGGGCATATTAAAAGCTTTTCTAGTTTTAAGAAATGGGTGACCCATAAGGGTCTTGACAATACAGAAGGAAAGATTTAGTAATCTAGCCATTTAGAAAAGAAACTCTAAATATTTTAAATTGGGATAGGGGAAGAATGTGCCTGTCTACTATAAAAAATTACATGGAGAGGAAAACAGCAGAAATGCATTCCTACTACTGTGTAGCACAGGGGTTCTCAAACTGGGGGTTGTGACCCCTCAGGGGGCCACGAGGTTATTACATGGGGGGTTGCGAGCTGTCAGCCTCCACCCCAAACCCCTCTCTGCCTCTAGCATTTATAATCGTGTTAAATGTAAAAAAGGTTTTTTAATTTATTAGGAGGGTTGCACTCAGAGGCTTGCTGTGTGAAGGGGGTCACCAGTACAAATGTTTGAGAAACACTAGTATAGCAGATACATATTCCGCAACGTACTATATAGCAGCTACTTTCATATGATCAGTAGTTGCCAATTTTGTCAGCAAGGTGCAGTTGTATGAGCTGTACATAGGTTATAGTACCAGCATTTGTTGTTGCATCTTTTTCTTCTCAGTTTGCAACTGGTGACTGCGTTCCTCCTCCTCTTCAATCCTGGCCTCCATTTCATGCAGGATCTCCTCCAGCTCTTGCTTCTTAGCAGCTAGGCGGACTCTCATCTCCTCAGCTTCAGCATACAGTTCGGTCTCGGCCTGAAGCTGTTCCTGAAGGAGATTCTTTTCTTCACACAGCTAAGCAGATAAATGGATATGCATTTAAAACTTAGCTCACAAGTTACCCAGTGCTGCTTTCTTTAAGAAATATGTGGACAAATTGGAGAGACTGTCCAGAGAAGAGCAACCAGAGTAATATAAAGTTTAGAAAACCTGACCTATGAGGAAAGGTTAAAAAAATTGGGGCTTGCTCACTCTTGAGAAAAGAAGACTGAGTGGCGACGTGTTAAGTCAGATATGTTACAGGCTGTTATAAAGAGGACGATGACTTACTGTTCTCCATGTCCACCAAAGGTTATGTGATGGGGCAAGGCCGGATGGCTACAGTAAAGTACTGAGGAACAGGTATGTTAGTCCCAGGCTAAACAAATCCCTAGGACCATGGTAACCAAATGGCAGTTGCTCCAGGTTAATCAAGGCACCTAGGGCCAATTAAGATCTTTCTAGAAGGCAGTGGAGATAGCTACATTGATTAGAACACCTGCAGCCAATCAACGCAGGCTAATCAGGGCACCTGGGTTTAAAAAGGAGCTCACTCCAGTCAGGCAGGGAGGAGCCAGAGGAGAAGGAATGTGTGTGAGGAGTTGGGAGTGAGAGAGTGTACTGCTGGAGGATTGAGGACAAGCATTATCAGACACCAGGAGGAAGGTCCTGTGGTGAGGATAAAGAAGGTGTTTGGAGGAGGCCATGGGGAAGTAGCCCAGAGAGTTGTAGCTGTCATGCAGCTGTTACAGGAGGCACTACACACAGCTGCAATCCACAGGGCCCTGGGCTGGAACCTGGAGTAGAGGGCAGGCCTGGGTTCCCCCCAAACCTTGCAACTCCTGATCAGACACAGGAGGAGTTGACCCAGACTGTGGGTTCCACCAGAGAGGAAGATCACTGAGGTGAGCAAATTCACCAGTAAGCACAGGACCCACCAAGGTAAAAGAGGAACTTTGTCACAGTAGGACAAGAAGTAATCAGTTTAATTTTGCATCAAGAGATATTTAGATTAGATATTAGGAAAAGCTTTCTAATTAGAAGGGTAGTTAAACTCAGGAATAGGTTTCTAAGGTAAATTGTGAAATCCTTGTCTTTGGAGCTTTTTAAGAACAGTTTAGACAAATGCTTATCAAGGATGGTCTAGGTTTATTTGATCCTGTCTCAGTGCAGGAGGCTGAATAGACGATGTTGTGAGCTCCCTTCCAGCCCTATATTTCTATGAGGGAGTGACAGCTCAGTGGTTTGAGCATTGGCCTACTAAACCCAGGGTTGTGAGTTCAATCCTTGAGGGGGCCACTTAAGGATCTAGGGCAAAATCAGTACTTGGTCCTGCTAGAGGAGGCAGGGGGCTGGACACAATGACTTTTCAGGGTCCCTTCCAGCTCTATGAGATAGGTATATCTCCATATATACATAGTCCATGGTTCTCATAGACTGCCACTGAATAGAGATTAGTACACTGATAGGAGGTTTAGGGTCCAGGCTCTTGAAGTCTGGCAGTAGACTGTAGTGTGCTTTGGTTCAGGTCCATTGACAGTAAGAGGATCATAAGGAGAATAGACCCTTTTGCTGGTATTTTGTAACATTTAATAATCTTCTAAAAATAAAAAAATTGATAAAGTTTCCAGTGGTCCACAACTGTATGTCACCTGATTGTGTTTCAACTCCAGTTCCTTCAATTCACTCTCTGCTTTTTGTTGTCTTTCCTTCGTTCTCTGTAGCTCCTCATCTTTGGCCTGCATTTCTTCCTCTTGGCGGGTGACTTGTAAGAGTGGTTTCACCTGAAAAACCAAGTACGAATGTTCCTTTTCAGCATTTACTTTAGTGAATGCAATATTTATCAAGGATGCCAGACTGACAGCCCTGTGGATGAACTTTTGTATTATGAAGGTAGTGGAGAAATACAGCACAGTCAGTTCCAGTGCAAGCTTCCCCACACCACTGAGCTTCAGCAGCACTGAAAGGCCATTTCTCTGTTAAAAAGGCTATTTCATTCTTTGGGTCATGTCAGTCCTTTGACTCTCTGATGAGACTTATCATGAAACGGGACAATTAGAACAAGATATGATGGGGAGTTGTGATGCAGGGCACCTCTTCACTAATGCATTTCAGTTTCTGATATGAAATTAAAGATCTAAACATGCTAATTCTTCTTGTGTGAATCCTTTTCAGGGGCTTATTTTCATCATCTGAATAAAGACAGATTGACCCATACTTTTCTAGAGATATGTTCAAAACATTCCAGAGATATGTTCAAAACTTTTCTGATAATGAGCCCAATCTTAAACAGTCTGAAATCAGTGATTATAACGGACTTGGGAGCAGGCCCTATAGGTCAGTAACAGTCCTTTCTCCTAACATGACTTGGAATCCTAGACAATCTCTCTCATTTGGAAGGCTGAAGAGAAATTCACTGAATGACAATCACTTACTTTAGTGAACAGTCTCCACCATTGCCAGTTCCTTAACTTCAGGTAAGCAGAACAGTTTCTCTGAATGACCCTCATTGCTGTTAACTGCTGCTGTTTCTTGGCAAAGGCCCTATAATTAAATACAAAGCAACTTCCTTCAAATAATCTGATAATAGTGAGCACAAGTTGTCTGCACAATACATTTCAAACAAAGCAACGCTGGTGCACGAATCTGTAAAAGTTTGAGATGTCTGGTGCAAACTCTTTCACTTTAAAAGTCTCTCATTATTTGTGGTACTCATAGGAAAGGTAGTAATTTTGTCTGTCTTTTCAATATTTTATTCTGCTGTTTTTAGAATGGCTTAATTGTAGAGATAGGATCAAACCACAAAATCCAGATCTGAGTAGGGACATCTCCAGAATCCTGGGTATGCAGGCACTCGGATCTTGGTTTTTTATTCAGGTCAGCACTCCAGACACCAGCGCTCCAAGCATGTGCCTGGGGTGGAAGCTGCAGGGGGCACCCTGCCGGTCCCTGCAAGGGTGGCAGTCAGACAGCCTTCGGCGGCAATTCAGCGGCGGGTATGCCGAATCCGCAGGACCAGCGGACCTCCCGCAGGCAAGGTGCCGAAGGCAGCCTGCCTGCCGTGCTTGGAGTGGCAAAAAAGATAGTCACCCCTGATTCAGGTCCATCATTCTTTAATCATACCATATTTAAAATTGTTTGTTTGCTCAGAAATCTGAGGGCCTTGATGGAAGGGCCTAAGGGAAGAACCTTTATTGTTAATATTTAAAAAATGGGCTTTTACCTCTTAGAGTGCTTGGTTGGTTTAAAATTAATTGGGAGTATGGTCAGGTGACTCAAGTGCTCAGGTCCAAGCTCTGTATCAATGGGGTTTAACACTTTACAAATGGCATCAGCTTTATTATTTATATTTATTATTTGTATTGTGGTAGCATCTAGCATTCCTAGTCATGGACCAGAACTCTGTTGTGCCAGGGGACGTACAAATACAGAACAAAAAGACAGTCCTTGCAGTTTACAGTCTGAGTAGTTGGAGTACATATATTCTATGTAATTGATCTTATTAGATTCTTAAGGGGAAGGAGTATGTCCTCTTATGTACATGTACTGCACCTGACACCTTTGCATTACAGTGGCACCCACAATGTCACAATAACTATAAACCTCATTTTAAAAAAGAAGCCTCAAGTTGTAATGCAGCTAACTACACATCGCCATAGACTTTATTGTGTTTCTGACAATGCAGTCTTACTTTCTTGCCAGGTAGCCTCGACTTTGAGCCTGGAAAGCAATAATAATATCTGTGATTTTCAAGTCCCTTTCCTCTTCTAGATGAGCCAGGACACCAGTTCTGAAGAAGATTTTACTTTGTCCAATCCTGTACAAGTTGGCATCAAGTTCTAATGCTTTGATCTATTGGGAGGGAAACAAGGATATTTTGTGGACTCCGTCATTACAGTTCAGTCTTATACTTTGCATTGGAATGACTTTTACACTGTTAGCAGAAAAATTAACTATTTCCATGTAAAATGTATGTTACTGCCTTTATTAATTTTGGTTGAAAACATTCTGCTCACCATCAGTATACAAGCCTGTTTCCCATCCATAAATCCTTTAGGAATAGCATTTGAGGCAAGAATTTCATATCTGTAAACAAAATGGCACAGAATAGGAAAACCAATTATTTAGCACAGACGTAATCTTAGTTTCACACAGATTAATGTGTATTACAACGCTCCAAATCATGTGGTACTATAGCAGTGTCCTACCGCTGGCGGAATTCCTGGAAGACAATTCTGTTGGGGAATCCTTGCCGGCAGATACGAATCCCTTCCAGGACACCATTGCATCGTAACTGCTCCAGCACTAAATGGGCATCAAGTTTGCCAGCCTGTGGAATAAAGACATTTTCAGTTTTAGTATATAAAATAAATGAGGAAAGAAGATAGAAGTTTAGAAAGTGTATTACTGGCACAGCCTTATAATGGAAGATATGACCTATGAGGAAAGGTTACAAAAATTGGGCATGTTTAGTCTTGAGAAAAGAAGATTAAAGTGAGAACTGATAAGTTTTCAGATACGCTAAGGACTGTTATAAAGAGGATGGGGATCAGTTGTTCTCTGCATCCCTGAAGGTAGGACAAGAAGTAATCGGCTATATCTGTAGCAAGGGAGATTTAGGTAAAACTTTCTAACTACAAGGCTATGTAAGCTCTGGAATAGACTTCCAAGAGAGGTTGTAGAATCCCCATCATGGGAGGTTTTAAGAACAGGTTGGACAAACACCTGTCAAGGATGGTCTAAGTTTACTTGGTCCTGCCTCAGCAACGGGGACTGGGCTTGCTGATCTCTCAGGGTCCCTTCTAGCCCTACATTTCTATATTTCTGTAATACTGTCATCTGCAAAAGTGTTCTCCAGGTAGTGGGTCATGATCTACCAGTGGGTCATGGGAAGGTTGTACATGGATTGTGGGCCTGCTGTGGAGGCCTCAAGGGGGCAGGTTTGGAAAGCGACCCTGCCCCACACTCACCCACAGTGGTGGCTCCTGTCCAGGGGCTGGGCCTTGGCCTGGCTCCCTTGTCTAGGTGTTGTGACCTGTCGTTACAATCCAGTGTACTAGTTCACAGGGCCACTCACTCAAATTTGGCCTGGCTATGCCCCTGTCATGATGGAGGGGTGACCAGGCCAAATCTGAGTAGTTCTGTGACCCTGTGCACCAGGTTTAATGCCACTCACTCAAATGAAGTCTGGTTTTCCCTTTGTCATGACATTAGGGGCAGCTGGGCCAAATGTGGGTGCTGCTGTGATCCCATGTGCCAGGTACCAACGCTGAGGGCCATGTCCAACACCATGGACAGGAGCTGCCATTGTGGGGTGAGTATAGGGAAGCTTTCTCTCCAACCCATCCCCATTCCTGGCGCTTCCCATCTGCATGAGGCTGGGATAGGATTTCCCTAGTAAAAAGTCTGGAAATCAGTGGAGTCTACAGTATATTGTTATAGTTACTAGAACTTGACAAGAACCTGAGCATTTGAAACGTACCCTTTTTTCATGATTTGGAATGATACAACGGACAAAGTTTGGATTTGTGTTCCTTAGGGTAGTCATCAGCTTGGTCAGTTGCTCCTTATAGAGTTGCCCAACAGTACGGAACATGCCCTTCTTGGTTTTTGAAGAACTAGGGAGTGAACTTTCAGTCATCTTTGCCATCTGGTCCAGCCCCACTATGCGGTCCACTGAAACATAAAAGCAAATGTGAATGGAACCTCTCAGAGGTCTTCAAAGTTCATTGCTTCTGGCATAATTGCACATATTATTAAAATATAGTATAATCTAACTGTATATTGTGGTACTATATAAAAGTTTAGTAGCAACAGTCAGAGATATAGACAAGATTAAATATCCGGTAAGGTCTACTACTTCTGTGTCAATGCTGAAAATACAACTTGTTAGGGACTGATGACTGAATACAGTGCTGTTGAACACATGGCTATTAATAGAGAATACTTAGCCCTTATATATGGGCTTACATCTACCCTACAAACATTATGCTTGCCTCACAACACCCTACACGGGTAGAATGATTAAGCAGATTAGAACTGGGAAAAATACCCACCACCACCTCCTGATTCCCACCCCAGTGTTGCACACACTGGACCACACTCCCTTCTGGGTCATTTCCCCTGATTATCTCAATGTTTGGGTTATCCGCCAAGTCCTTTGGAAAAATTAGAGTTCTGCTGTTTATATTGTACATATGTTTATACAACTCCTTGTGATTCTTTAAGATTAAGAGTGCTATGTAATAAAAGATCATACTCGAAGGGGCCACTGAAATTATACCTCCTTAGCAATGCTGATGTGGCACTCATTTGAGATGTGGGAATGAGATATGGATTGTACACGATCACTCTTCAGAAGTAAAAACAATATAAGCTGCTCAATGTTACATGTTCAATAATAGATACATGCTGAATCTTCATTTTCATGATCTCTTTGGATGGCATTTTTAAGTAAGTGATTTGATGGAGCTTAAGCCATACATGCTGTCTCTAAGGAGTACAGTTTAAGGATTTAATATGCTTAGGGGAAAGGATTTTAATGCCTTGTACCTAACACTGATAAGAGACAGAAAGCAATCAGAACAGGTCCTAAAGAATGACAGCTCTTTACTCAACGTTACAAGCTTAGCGTTCAGATTCATACCATCTTTCCAAAGGTCTGCCACAAATTTGTCTGAAGACTGATTCAGCAGAGAAGTCACATTGTCATTTAGTGGATCCATGTTCTTCGTTAGCCAGGCAGTTGCACTGTAGTTAACCTTTAGAAAACATCACTCATGTAAAAATCTGTTCTCAGTCAGGAATTTTGACAGTGAGGGCCCTGATCCTGACTGGGAACTTTGGGCGCTATAACAATCCAAATAATAACAATAATGTGAAATACCCTGTGTAAATAGGATTTGCTCACATGGATTAAGGTTGGTACATATGTGGCTCTTAAAGGTTAATGCCCTCATATTTTGGGGGCCCAATCCTCTTGCCCTATCCACATCAGTGGACTCCTGCTATCTTTGTGAATTTGTTTGGAGAATCCACAATAGTGGCATTGCTGAGAAACACAGCTTTGGGCTAACTCTGCTCAGATTGAAATCAATGGATTTCACCAGGGATGGACTTCAGTGGGAGCAAAATTAGATCAGCTCTGAGCGCTTTCTACATGTTACAGAATGAAAGCACTTTTTATTCCAGCAAACTAAGTCACTCTCAGTACTTTGATTCTATTTCTCGGCAATCTCTCACACTTTGGCTGTATATTTCACTGTTTGGACATCAAAGAGTTACAAGTGTTGTACAATAAGAGAACTTAGTCCTGTCCAATACCCTTCCTGCATAGTGGATTATGGAGAACTCAGTTTTGTCTTTGAGTTGTTTAGGCTTCTGGAACTTGGCATGACTGCCTTGTTCTTGACACAGTTTCTCTACAAAAGATGTGTCTGTAGCTTTGGGGAACCAGCACTCTTCATCCAGGAGAGCCAGGACACCAGGTGGGTTGTTCTGCAACATAAGCAGTAGACACATCAGTCATATATAATGAAAGAAAACCGTCTTCAGTTTCCTCTAGGTTATTATTAATCATGCTCTGAAACAATGGAGCCCAAAAGTCTAAAGTTACACAAAGCCCCTGTTGGACTGAGATATAAGCATCCCTTATCCAACCTACACAATGTTGTCCCACCTGAAGACATGTAATCTTACCGGTCTTTCAATCAGCTCAATGCAAGGTTGCAGATCAAGGCCAAAGTCAATGAAATTCCATTCAATGCCCTCACGCTGATACTCCTCCTGCTCTAGTATGAACATTGTGTGGTTGAAGAGCTGCTGAAGTTTCTCATTTGTGTAATTGATACACAATTGCTCAAAAGAATTGACCTTAAAATGGAATGAAAAAACTGAATTATTACGTTTAAAAATAAATGTACAAGAGAAATTTGAAAAGTAAGATAACATTTTGTATCTTCTAGTTCTTTTATTAGCAATAATCGTTACATTATAAGGGAGTAGATTTTACTATCCTAACCTTGGCTTTACATGAAAATTTACATTAGACTCTTACACAAGGTTAACCAGCTATAGTTAAGTTTGTTTTCTCAACTAAATGTAATTCTCAATAGTTTTATGTAGGTGCCTCTTTATCACTGAAGTAGTACGAGTTTATAATCCACTAAGTGCATTCCTTAAATTTCTGAGTACCCAACCTGTCTCTTTACAAACTTCACAGACCAATGTTCAGTGTATTCCCACCCTACACAGTTCTAGTACGCTGCTTAAGGCCCCAATCCTCCCCTGGGGATGGAGCAGGTTGATCCCTGCATCTATACAGAGCCCTTCAGTGCTGTGCAGTTGCAGAGGGTCTGCCCACCTGGTTCTCAAAGCAGGATCAGGGTTTAAGACTTTTAGAAAAAGACAGATAATGAGGCTGACTAAAACCAAAGAGCGAAATACACAAGTGGGAAGTTAAAATGTTCAGATCATCTTGTGCCAAGTAGTACATACCTCAAAAATCTCAAATCCAGCGATATCAAGGATCCCCAGGAAAGACGCACCTTGTCTTTTTGTTTTATCCAGAGCTTTGTTCACACGAGTAAGAATCCAACGGAACAGACGTTCATAGGTTGCTTTGGCTAAAGCCTCTACCGCAAAGTCTGCCTATTAAAGCAGGGCAGGGAAGAAGATATGAAATGAATGAACAAATCAGAATCAGATGCTATCTTCCATATAGAACAGTACATGAGGTGCAGGGGATAGGATTGCCCATCCCTCCTCCCCCCGCCACTGATTTTTAAAGAAGAAAGTTAGCAGAGTTAAGGAGATCACAAATTGATACCTGCTCTTTGGTCTGGGCTTTCTGAACAACATCTCGTCCAACTTTGATCCGTGGTGTTAGGATTGCCCTTGTGAAATCTGTCACATTAATACCCATCAGGTGACACACTTTCTGTGCAGCTACAATAAAGAGAACAAAATTCTATTTCACACTGGATTTTTTCATAGTAGATCAATAAATATCCATGCTAGGAGTATGTCTAATGATGAACCCATTATCCCTCCATTCCATTAAAATATCTTCCTCATGCATATGCAAAAGAGACTCCACAAGTCTCATTCACAACACCAGCAGCATAGGCATTGTTCAGCCACGTAGGACTCAAGATCACCGGATACGATGCATGTTAATTTTGTTAATTGAAAGTGCAGAATCTCTTTTTCAATAGTTGCAGCATCAGTGGAAATCAACAATGAAAATGAGAAGACTGGTGCAAATTACATTTACTTAACAGTCTGTGATGGAGTGTGTTTCCACACTGGCAGTGAAATGATTAATAGGAGTCTCAGAGAGCAATTAGCACCCCTGGTTGCACCTGGAGGGTGGGTTAGGCCCAATTAAAGTCAAGACCCAGCTAGGGAGCAGCTGGGTGGTTACTATAAAGAGAAGAAGTCCAGACTAGAAAGGAGGGATACTGGAAAGACAAGGGAGTGGTGCAAGTTGCTTTAATGATCCCTGAAACAGAGTAGGAATTGGACTTCTAGGGAGGAAGCCCTGGGAGGTGTTGCTCATTACAAGAGCTGGAAGGAACATTGTAGAGCCTAGAGAGGATAAAAGGGTCCTAAAGATGGACCAAGGTAGGAAAGCCAAGGCAGCCAGGGGTCTACAGGAGCAGAACTTGACTGTTCAGTGCAGTGGTACTGAACTGTAGAGGGAAGGCCTAGGCACTCCTACCAGTGACTTGTGAAAGGTGGTATGAACCTCCCTCCCACACACATCCATCTTTGAGATAAGGGGCAAGGGCTGTGGAGAGCCTAGAGACAAGGGGAGTGAAGACCACAGGGCCCAGAGTTGCAGGTCAGACACCTGATATAAGGTCACTGGACAATTGTTTTGTGGGATTCTCTGTTACCCTGGAAAGAGTCAGACTGAATGTGACCTGGCTGGTGGGTTGAGTGGTGAGAAGAGGCAGGGCTAGAGTCAGCAGAGGTTTCTAGATGAGGAGAGCTTGCTACGCTACATTATGCCACACTATTAGGGTGTGCGCAAGCAGTGACTCCATCTTTGACACAGACATTTTATGCTATTCGTGGTTTTCAGTTTAAATTTTGAAGAGATAAAATTATACCAGTGTCATCTGGCATAGAAGCTTGATCAGTATTTCTCTCCTTCTTGAAAATAATATTACCCAGCTGTAGGACAGATGAAACAACCTTCAGCATTGCTGTAAAATAAATTAAAGAGTAAAATGTCAGGAATTCTATCAACAGAAATAATAGGCATATAATCAAAAATGACTGTCCCCTAAACAGCTATTTTATAGTGTAGACCATATCTTAAGAGATTCTCTCTCATGGGTTTAACCTCCTCTTCCAGTTATGATGATCAGGGCCATCTCCGTGCCTTGGTGACTGCAACACATCAGGAGCAACTAAAGCAGTTGCTTACACGGGGAAGTCATGTTAGAAAAGCAGGTGATGTATCTGTTGCTCACTTTTAATACTGTTTAATAGCTGGAAATAAGAAGAGCAGCCAGCACCATGTCAGGTATTCACCACCACCACTTAGCACTCTGAGCACTGTTGATGGTTCATGGACCATAGGTTGGGAACTACTGTGTTGTAGTGTGTTATTTTATAGTAATTGTCTTAATATACTTCTAAGAGCAAAAGGATTTAACTTATCAGTTCCATGGAATTAAAGGTAAGCACATGTAAAAGTCTTGCAAATTTGGGGCTAAACATCATCTGATTGAAGTGCAATTCCAGAGGCGTGCATTAACATAACACTGCATTGCCTTAGATGTTAAAATACATTGTCACTTTACAAACCAGATTGTCTTTCAGGGGTTAATTCTTCTTTTTGCTAGATTTCTAGACTTGTACAAACAGAGAATGATGCAGCATGTTCATATTTTGGGGGTTCAGGAATGGGGGATTAAGGGATCAATACAAAGAATTACTATTGATGCCAGTGAGAGGTGCAGGTATCATGTCCTCCTGCATGCTTTGATGGGATATGAGACCTGCCATCTTTATTAAACTAGACATTTTTTAATCCAATCTGGAAAGGTGCTAAATTGCTGCTATGCAGGGTTTAGCACCCTCAGTTCCTAATGAAATTAGTGGGAGCTGATGGAGTTCTCAGCACCTCACAGGCTCAGTTTTGATCGATGTGGTCAGTAATAAGATCTCCATTGTCCTGGCTACCAGGTGTCACTTCAGGTATGAAGACTAACACAACCTGGGGGGAGCAGGGGAGGGGGAGAAGCACACATACAGTGTCATGACAGTTAAAAACCACAAACTGTCAGTTAAGAGGGTTCTTCTATGTCTGCATTTGTGTACATTTTCAAGATAGTTTAGGCTGGTTGTTCATGTCCCTCTGCCCTGAACCTCCAGATAATACTAGTATAACTGCTCAAGGCAGGCCCAATTCCTTCAAATTTAAGTCATAATATTTTGCAACTTTTTTTTTGGTCATCTTTGTTGGAAAGTGCCTAAAAACTATCTTTAAATGATCATTAGTAGTGAGCATGTGTGGAGTTCGGTCAGCTGGAATGCTTAAAAGTCTGTCCTTTAATAGCCATGTTTTACCTTTCAAGGCCCAATTTTTAAAATACTACTGGATGTTGACAACTGTATTGATGGTTTGTCATTCAAATGAGTTTGGAATGCATGTGACGTTCCCTCACCAAGCAGCTCTCATGGGATTTGTCACTTCTGACACTGATGAAAAAACCTTTGTAATTCGTCAATTACACAGACAGCAAAACATGTAGAAATAATTTCAGGTGATCCACATTTAAGATACGTATGCACTACATACATATCTGTGTTTGTTCTATGCATTATATTTTGCATATAATCCAATACAGTTTATTTTCTCATTCTAACGTACATAGTAACTCTTTTCATCTTATAACTTATTCCATTTTCAGTAATGGAACTCTTGCCAGTTTAATCACATTCTGGGTGAGACTTTCAAAGATGTTCAGTTTAGCCATCATTTCAGTGGGGACAGAAGTAGGCCAATGCTAAGTGTTTTTGAAAACCTCCACCCTAGAACAACATTTAGCGCTTACAGAGCAATTTCTATTTTTGTCAGTCTTTTCAAACATATAATCAGTTAGGCCTCCTTGCATAGCAAAGCCAACATTCACTCCAGACTTCCTGCCGCATCATCCTTCCCCCTTTCTTTTTGTACGAAAAGGTTTAGAGAGCTGAAGTGAGGCCGCATCTCCAGAGAGGCCTGGACATGAACCTTGAATAATATTAACTTCCTAATATGAAACTACATGTTCATTTACATTCAGCTTACATAGTGGCACATCTTGAGAAGAATCCATTGCTGTACATGTGTGCACAGGGATTACAGCAATATTTCTTACTTTTACAAGCATCAGCTTATTGCTCTATGTGCTTTACTTGACCTAAAGCTTGCTAGCAATTCTTACCAAGCTGCTCCTCTTCACTAAAACCCATAATTGTCATGGCTTCCAAGGTCTCCTGGAACATCTCATCATCTTGCTGACCAGGAATAGGCACGTGGCCATTAGATAAAAATGTATAGTTGTTGAAACTTTCCAGCAATAAATCCTCTATAAAAGGTGAAGAAAAAAATCAACTTAGAGAAAAGAATTTAACACACACCCATACTAGAAATCAGAATCTCATCCATTATTCAGAGTATAAAGTCTGCTTTTAAGTTCTCAAATCTTGGGACTGTTAAGTCCATTCCCCGGATGCAAAGCAGACAAAAAAAACAAAACAAAACAAAAAACCAGTGGTTTGCCAACTGGGGATTTCCCTTGTGTGTGGAATTTTGGGTGGTGTAGAGTTACCATGACCTAAATTTTCAAAAGTTACTAGTGACTTTGTGTGCCTCCACTCACTACTAGCTTTTAAAAATGTATTCTTCCAGCTGCCAGTGAAGGTGGAATGGCTCCAGGAAAAAGGGCATAGCCAGGGCATCTTTGTCCTGGCAATTCCTGATTGCTGCAATGATCCTCAAAGTCAGGCATGCACTATATCTCTGAGCAGGGCCGTGCACTTCCTGATCAGCTGTGATCTGATCCATTGTTTCCATCAAGCTTTTTCAAATTTAATGTTTTTCTAAAAAATTCCATATTTCTACTCATTTTAGAAGTCGGCTTTTTTAGACCTAGGGACTTGCCCCTGATCTATTAGTGGACCCTTCTCTATTTGCGCTGGGGTGACCTGTGAACTGCAAACCACCAGTTACAGATGCACATAAGTTGGGACAGTTCTACAACTCTTGAGTAGAATTGTTTAGAACAGCCAAGGAACTCTCATTACTTATGACAAGGATTGAATAAAATTACAGTTTCAGACACTAAGGTCAATTACGTAACTGAGCTCTTTACAACTGCTGCTCAGATAGTTCAGCTTAAGATAAGTAACTTACTTTTCATTTGTTCCCCAGTGCCAGCAATCATATAGTAAAAGATATGAAATGTTCGCTCATCTCTAGCCTGGCGAATAGCACGAGACTTTTCAAGCAAATCTGGACGTTATGTATGTTAAAAAAAAAATCTTATTGGCATATTTCACTCAGTGCCTTAGTACCACCAGTGGCACATATTGGATATTAGCTTGTCTAACAAACATGGGTCTGATTCTGCAATCACTTGCTTCCATATGTAGTGCTTATTAATGATGTTAATTGAAATACTCACAAGAAGTGATACGAATGCTCGGTTGAGTGCTTACTACCATGAGGAGTCCCATTTTATATCTGATCAATGGTGCTAAACAGGGTAGCATTCATTACATGTAGGCCTAGGTGTATACAGAACCAGGCCTAATCTGAATAGTTTACATGATATTTGTCATGTCATGCTGTGATGCCCTTCTTCCTCAAGAGTATACTAGGATCTGATTCCCAGACGGGTTAAATCTTTTAACATCAACCAGTGTCTTCAGCACCTTTCCAGAAGCACTGTGCTCAAGGTTGGTGTAGGAGATAAAAAAATAAAAATAAAAACTAAACTATTTTAATGACTATCTAATCTGCTAAAATTAGAGTTGGCAACATGTACATATGGCACATGTGAATTGTGAAGAATAGTGCAGTAATGGTTCTTTTAAGCCCTTGGATCAACATGGTTTTCTGAAGGAACAGGATCAGACCTTTAGTTCATAAGCCAAAAACTTTAAAGTTTGCCCCAGCCTGAACATCTTCTCTGCAATGAAAGAGTCCCTTAGCCTCAGCCCCCAAGTCAGTTGACACAGGGCAGCCATAGGTTTTTAACTGCAGTGTAGACATACCCTCAGTCTGCCATTTGAAATGGAGGAGGTGGGGAAAAGGATGTGAAGACCAAGTAGGGGAATCTGCAGAATCAGCAGCAGAAAAGCTGTTTGCAAATGTCCAGCGTTTGGACCTTGGTGGTGCACTCCAGTGCCAGAAATATTGGCACAGAACAGACGTTTTATGAGCCCCAAGGATAAATGATGTCTGGCAAGGCTGGGTCAGCAGTACATATACAGACCAGGTGGCTCCAGAGGAATGGAAATCCTCCCATCAGTTTTGCAGAAGCAGTTTAACAAGAGGAAGGGAATTTTAGGTGATTCCAATACATTCCTGCTGGACAGCATCTCTTGTTGGTTTAAACCTGACTCCTGCATCTTTCCTATTGTAACTTTGCTGAAGAAAAAGTAAATGTCTTATGTATAAGTGGTATTGAGATAGCACCTAGACACCCCAGTCACGGACTAGGACCTCGCTGTAGTAGACACTGTACGAAAGACCGTCTCCAACAGCATATTATCACTAGTGTTTTCTTCGAGTCCATCTATTTTAGTACTTATACGGGCCTCAACGCCACAGTATCTAAGCATCTCATACACAATGGATTTATCTGCACAGCCCCGTTGAGAGGCAAGGAAGGATTAGCCCTCTTCTATAGATGGGGCAAACTAAGCCACAGGAGTAAGTGACCTGCCCCCATCACACAGATGCAGAGCTGAATCCGAACCCAGATTTCCCAAGTCGGGGGTCTTCATCACAAGACTTATCGCCATAACACATGGCTTCTTTGACTGAGACTCTGATAGTAAAGTGTACTGTGATTGGGTGGGATGTTCTGTCGTATTTTCTGAGATGCTGCGTGGGAGATAGTGTGCTTTGTCCTGATAGCTGAGAAAACAAACTGATTAGTCTGAACAGAAAATGTAAACATGAGAGTGAGACAAACTGCAAAATTGGTATCAGCATAAATGGAACTACTTCCCTCCCTGCCCTTTGTTTATATCAGTCTTAGTGATATTTGCCTTTCTTAGACATGCAAGGGAGTCTGCTTATGTTACATCCTTTTGCTCCCCCTAGTTAGTTTCCCACGAAGCTCGCTGAAAAGGATACAAGTTTCTATGTTTGCTCCAACAATGTAGCCGGTGACATCAAAATTGATGCGAATGAACTTACCCTGTCAATGAGAAGAGAACATGGTTTGGGTTCTTTCTGTGTTTTATAGTATATTTTAAGAGGCATGTTACAACATTGTCTACTTGGTAATAACAGGCCCAGTTGCTGCCTTCTGTAACAAAACTCCTGGGAGGAGGCTGAAGGGAAGCAAGTCTCTGAGGTTCTCCTTGCAGAGATTTGCCTCTGTTTCATCTGGGTAGTGTGAAAAGGAAGGACCGAGGCCTGGCAGGCTGGGAGCCAGTTCACAAACCCCATGGATCCTGCAAGTGGCCAGGGAATTTATAGTTCCACCTGGATTTCTGCAAGGCCAGTGGGGGGATGTTATGATCCTTTCTTTCTGTTCAACACAGATCCCTGGAGCATTAGAAAGGTATCTTCAGAGTTGGCGGGACAGGCAGGGTAACACTGTGGCAGCAGCTGATTCTTCAACACAAGAGAGGACTCTCCACATGCTGATCAGGGTACAAACAGAGGTGAAAGTAAGCCGGTCTGGTCCAGTACAGTGTACTGCCAAGTGCCAGTACACCGTGCCGGACCACACTGGCTTCCGCGGCAGGCAGCCCAGAGCCCTTTAAATCCCGCCCGCAGCTCCAGCGGCCGGGCTGGAGCTGGAATTTAAAGGGCTCAGAGCTCCTGAGGCTGCAGGCAGCCCAGAGCCCTTTAAATCCCGCCCGCAGCTTCGGTGGCCTGGCTGGGGCCGGGATTTAAAGGGCTCAGAGCTCCCGCGGCTGCAGGGAACCCAGAGCCCTTTGAATCTCATCCGTGGCTCCAGCTGCCGGGCTGGTGCCGGATTTAAAGGGCTCGGAGCTCCCCGCAGCCACGGGAGTTCTGGGCCCTTTAAATCCCGCCCACAGCAGTGGGGATTTAAAGGGCTTGGAGCTTTGCGGCAGCTGGAGTCTCGAATCCTTTAATTTGCCCCTGAGCCCCAGGGGCTCCCAGCCATCTCTGCAGCTGAGAGCCTTGGGTTGATTTAAAGGTCCTGGGGCTCCCAGATACAGCCAGTGCCCCACGGCCTTTAAATCTCGAGGCCTCGTCACTTCCAGATGAGGCCACGCCCCCTCAGGACTCCGGCAGTACCGGTAAGTCCTGTAAATTACTTTCACCCCTGGATCGTACAGATATAACCACCACTATCTTGGCTGTCACTGGAATTGAACTTGATACTTCATGAGCTAGGTCAGGAGCATGAGCCTCGCTAAAGGAGGATTACACCCAAACAGGCTCAATGTTAGTGACCATCAAAATTCTTACTACTTTTATTTACTTTCAACTTATAGCTAAGCTAATAGTAAAAGGCGTTAGGCTTGAGTCAAGTTTTTATAAGCCTTCCACTGTTGTAACATTTCTACCTTCTATTCAATTAGTGATTTGGGGATGAAAATGCTTGGTTTTAACATGTAAATTAATATTCTGAGATCTTGCATCTCCAACTCTTTAATAATTAAAAATAATCAGAAAAAAAGTTTTTTATTTTATATCTATTATCTGTGAAAGAATACACATGATCATGGCGCTATCTTTACACAGAAGCATCATCCATTTTAAGACTCTTTTCAAATATAAGTGAGACAATCCAAGCCAGTGAAGATCAAAGATCCTGGCTCCATATGAGACTAAATTATTCAATATGAAAACTGGCCGAATGGGAAGGTTACTGAAAGGAAGTGGGCAGTTTTGAGAATAAAATCTAGTCTGTTTTAAGGCTCGTGCACATCTGAGAAAAGTAGTCTGGTTTTCCTGGGATTTTCACACTCATTTTTATAATTTATTATTGGCACAGTATTTATTGTGAAGGCCACTTTAGTATCTTATCTTAGTAGTGTATTGCAATAATAAAAAACCTTCAGTAGCATAGCCTGCTTATGAGTGTGTGTTATGTATCCCCCTCTGTACCCAACCGACTTATAGTCAGTCACTAGTTATAGAGCTTTGGCTCTTTAACTCAAGCTTGTGCTTTTCAGTTCTGCAAGTGCCGGGTTCAGTCCCCAGTGTGTTGGTCAAGATGGCAGCCACCACAATATCACACACGCACATGAGGAGGAAAGGTTGGGTTAACGCTGCTACCGCAGAAATTACTACTTCATCAAGTCGCCAGGAGGGCTTTGGCTTCCTCGACCACGGGATGCTATTTGAGGAAGGACTGCTAGGAACAGATGGCGTTCACCTTTCGAAGCGGGGAAAGGCCTTATTTGCGCACAGACTGGCTAACCTAGTAAGGAGGGCTTTAAACTAGGTTCGACGGGGACAGGTGAGCAAAGCCCACAGGTAAGTGGGGAACAAGACCTGGGAGATGGGTTGGAAACAGGAGGGAGCACGGGCTATAATGGCAGAGAGGAAGGAGGGTCAGGGCAAAGCTGGGAGGCAAGATCAAACCAGTATCTTAGATGTCTTTATACAAATGCAAGAAGTATGGGTAATAAGCAGGAAGAACTGGAAGTGCTAATAAATAAATACAACTATGACATTATTGGCATTACTGAAACTTGGTAGGATAATACACACGACTGGAATGTTGGTGTGGATGGGTATAGTTTGCTCAGGAAGGATAGACAGGGGAAAAAGGGAGGAGGTGTTGCCTTATATATTAAAAATGTACACACTTGGACTGAGGTGGAGATGGACATAGGAGACAGAAGGGTGGAAAGTCTCTGGGTTAGGCTAAAAGGGGTAAAAAACACAGGTGATGTCGTGCTGGGAGTCTACTACAGGCCACCTAATCAGGCGGAAGAGGTGGATTAGGCTTTTTTCAAACAACTAACAAAATCATCCAAAGCCCAAGATTTGGTGGTGATGGGGGACTTCAACTATCCAGATATATGTTGGGAAAATAACACCGCGGGGCACAGACTATCCAATAAGTTCCTGGACTGCATTGCAGACAACTTTTTATTTCAGAAAGTTGAAAAAGCTACTAGGGGGGAAGCTGTTCTAGACTTGATTTTAACCAATAGGGAGGAACTTGTTGAGAATTTGAAAGTAGAAGGAAGCTTGGGTGAAAGTAATCATGAAATCATAGAATTTGCAATTCTAAGGAAAGGTAGAAGGGAGTACAGCAGAGTAGAGACAATGGATTTCAGGAAGGCGGATTTTGGTAAGCTCAGAGAGCTGATAGGCAAGGTCCCATGGGAATTAAGACTGAGGGGAAAAACAACTGAGGAAAGTTGGCAGTTTTTCAAAGGGACGCTATTAAGGGCCCAAAAGCAAGTTATTCCGATGGTTAGGAAAGATAGAAAATGTGGCAAAAGACCACCTTGGCTTACCCTTGAGATCTTGCGTGACCTACAAAATAAAAAGGTATCATATAAAAAATGGAAACTAGGTCAGATCACGAAGGATGAATATAGGCAAATAACACAGGAATGCAGAGGCAAGATTAGAAAAGCAAAGGCACAAAATGAACTCAAACTAGCTATGGGAATAAAGGGAAACAAGAAGACTTTATCAATACATTAGAAGCAAGAGGAAGACTAAGGACAGGGTAGGCCCACTGCTCAATGAGGAGGGGGTAACAGTAACGGGAGACTTGGAAATGGCAGAGATGCTTAATGACTTCTTTGTTTCGGTCTTCACTGAGAAGTCTGAAGGAATGTCTAGTATAGTGAATGCTTACGGGAAGAGGGTAGGTTTAGAAGAGAAAATAAGGAAAGAGCAAGTAAAAAATCACTTAGAAAAGTTAGATGCCTGCAAGTCACCAGGACCTGATGAAATGCATCCTAGAATACTCAAGGAGTTAATGGAAGAGGTATCTGAGCCTCTAGCTATTATCTTTGGGAAATCATGGGAGACGGGGGAGATTCCAGAAGACTGGAAGGGGGCAAATATAGTGCCCATCTATAAGAAGGGAAATAAAAACAACCCAGGAAACTACAGACCAGTTAGTTTAACTTCTGTGCCAGGGAAGATAATGGAGCAGGTAATCAAAGAAATCATCTGCAAACACTTGGAAGGTGGTAAGGTGATAGGGAATAGCCAGCATGGATTTGTAAAGAACAAATCGTGTCAAACTAATCTGATAGCGTTCTTTGATAGGATAACGAGCCTTGTGGATAAGGGAGAAGCGGTGGATGTGATATACCTAGACTTTAGTAAGGCATTTGATACAGTTTCGCATGATATTCTTATAGATAAGCTAGGAAAGTACAATTTAGATGGGGCTACTATAAGGTGGGTGCATAACTGGCTGGATAACCGTACTCAGAGAGTAGTTGTTAATGGCTCCCAATCCTGCTGGAAAGGTATAACAAGTGGGGTTCCGCAGGGGTCTGTTTTGGGACCGGTTCTGTTCAATATCTTCATCAACGATTTAGATGTTGGCATAGAAAGTACGCTTATTAAGTTTGCGGACGATACCAAACTGGGAGGGATTGCAACTGCTCTGGAGGACAGGGTCAAAATTCAAAATGATCTGAACAAATTGGAGAAATGGTCTGAGGTAAACAGGATGAAGTTCAATAAAGATAAATGCAAAGTGCTCCACTTAGGAAGGAACAATCAGTTTCACACATACAGAATGGGAAGAGACTGTCTAGGAAGGAGTATGGCAGAAAGAGATCCAGGGGTCATAGTGGACCACAAGCTTAATATGAGTCAACAGTGTGATACTGTTGCAAAAAAAGCAAACGTGATTCTGGGATGCATTAACAGGTGTGTTGTAAACAAGACACGAGAAGTCATTCTTCCGCTTTACTCTGCGCTGGTTAGGCCTCAACTGGAGTATTGTGTCCAGTTCTGGGCACCGCATTTCAAGAAAGATGTGGAGAAATTGGAGAGGGTCCAGAGAAGAGCAACAAGAATGATTAAAGGTCTTGAGAACATGACCTATGAAGGAAGGCTGAAGGAATTGGGTTTGTTTAGTTTGGAAAAGAGAAGACTGAGAGGGGACATGATAGCAGTTTTCAGGTATCTAAAAGGGTGTCATCAGGAGTAGGGAGAAAACTTGTTCACCTTAGCCTCCAATGATAGAACAAGAAGCAATGGGCTTAAACTGCAGCAAGGGAGATTTAGGTTGGACATTAGGAAAAAGTTCCTAACTGTCAGGGTAGTTAAACACTGGAATAGATTGCCTAGGGAAGTTGTGGAATCTCCATCACTGGAGATATTTAAGAGTAGGTTAGATAAATGTCTATCAGGGATGGTCTAGACAGTATTTGGTCCTGCCATGAGGGCAGGGGACTGGACTCGATGACCTCTCGAGGTCCCTTCCAGTCCTAGAGTCTATGAGTCTATAAGAGAAGACTTAGATAATGTCAAGTTGGAACTTCATGATTTCCCATTCTCTTCCTTATAGTCACTAATTCACATGTTAACACTCCCACTAAATCAGTCATGCCAGAAGAAGAAAACTGATCTTGTTGGCAAAATGTTCTGAAAGTGAATATTAAGCCAAATAGCTCTGGCAGGGGCCAGGTGCGTGTACTGCTAAACGCTGAGTAAACTATGACACGGCCAACTTTTAGCTTGTTTTGTTCTTTTCTAACATGCCAAAATAATGATTCAGGGATAAATCCTAAATCCCTTATTTAAGGGAAATAATTATGGAGAAATCTCTTTTTAAAAAAACCTCCCCCAATGTTTGAGGGTTTTTAGCCATCTGCAAACTTTGTCTTTGTGGGGCACTGATTACAAACACCGTACACACAGAGAGCATTTATACTACTTACAAATCTGGAGGAGTTGTCGTTCTTCACAGTTTTGGCATTGCCAAAAGCTTCAAGAATAGGATTTGCCTGAAGAAGCTGCTTTTCCAGCTCACCCTAAAAGTCATGCAGACTCAAGTTAACCTTGAATTAATCAGTTATTTAAATGAAAACAGAAAATGCACATACCTGAGAAACTCAAGATGATTTAAGCCTAAGTGTATTTTTGCACTCCATGTAAACTTATTTTTTTTCCCTCTAGTAATCTTTGTGTTTACATAATGGTGCACTGCAGTCTACTGCTATTCTGTACACAAAGTCAATAAGACCCTTTTCCAGTGTTATTGCTTGTTGAAGATCAGAGTCTGTATATCTGTTTAGTGTCATTACTGGCTTGCCTTAATGAAAAGGATTGTTCTGTATCAAAGATGGATATTTTTACTTTATTACCAAAAATACTTAGAACCTACTAACTTGTTTTTTCCACGTTAGTGTACTGAGATCTCATGATAGAAAATGATGTAATTAGAAAAAAACTTGCTGAGAATACATTTAATGTAATGCAGCACAAAGATACAAAGCAGATTACACCAAGTCTATTAATCACATTACATGCAGGGCTATTCAGGTTGAATATGGAAATGCATTACTTTATTTCAAAATATGACCATGAATTCCCATGCAAACTTAAACACACTGTTATATTGTTAATTTTGATTAGTAATTGCGAATTAAGCAAATCATGCAATGAAAGCAAATATGCACTTAATCCTACTTCTAGCACAATGATGCTAACAATAAGTAATTCTGCCTGAGGCCACTTGCATCTGAATTCGTCCTCATCATCATCTATATTAGAGTCATTAATTGTCACATTCTAAATTTGTATTAACCTTTATTTCCAGGTGTCCTAGTCTTTGATATTTCTCCTGCTATGTGCAGCTCTTTATACAATGCTGTGTACCACTTCAAACACAGTTTTTAAAGCAGAAATTTCTTGTAAAAGCTTAATATTTTTTAAACAATGTTAATTACTCTGTTAACAGTTAATGAAGGCAACATTTGGACTGAGTCCGGAGGAAATAACTTAGAAAACTACCACTTGCCATGAAACAGAAAAATGCACACTCTGAATACATCTCTGTTTATAAGGCCATCCCTGATGCAAGAGTAGCTCCCTCTCATTCCAAACATAGGGTTGCCAACTTTCTAATCACACAAAACCGAACACCGTAGCCTCACCCCTTCCCCGAGGCCCCGCCCCTGCTCACTACATTCCCCCACCCTCAGTGGTTTGCTCTCCTCCACTCTCACTCACTTTCACTGTGCTGGGGCGGGAGGGAGGGAGGGCTCTAACTGGGGGTGGAGGCTCTGGGGTGGGGCCAGAAATGAGGGGTTCAGGGTGCAGGAGGGGGCTCTGGGCTGAGGCAGGGAGTTGGGGTGAAGGAGGGGGTGAAAGCTCCAGCTGACGGTGCAGGTGCCGGGCTGGGGTTGGGGGATGAGGGATTTGGCATGGAGGAGGGGGATCCAGGCTGGGGGGTGGGGCCAAGGGATTCAGAGTGGGGGAGGGAGCTGTGCGTTAAGGCAGGGGGTTGGGGTACAGGAGGGTGTACGAGCTCTGGGATGGGCCTGGGGATGAGGGGTTTGGGGTACAGGAGTGAGCTCCAGGTTTGGGGGGGCTCAGGGCTGGGGCAGGGGGAGGGGCATGGGCTTTCCTAGAGCGGCTCCCAGTCAGTGGCACAGCAGGGCTAAGGCAGGCTCCCTGCCGGCCCTGGCTCCACGCTGCATCCCGGAAGCAGCCAGCAGGTCTGGGTCCTAGGTGGAGGAGCCAGGAGGCTCCATGCACTGCTCTCATCCTCAGGCACTTCCCCCCCAGCTCCCATTGGCTGTGGTTCCCGGCCAATGGGAGTGTGGAGCTGGTGCTCGGGACATGGACAGTGCAGGCAGAGTCCCATGGCCCCCCTGCCTAGAAGCTGAACCCGCTGGTTGCTTTCAGGGCACAGCGCAGTGCCAGGACAGGTAGGGACTAGCCTGCCTTAGCCCTGCAGCACCACCAACTGAACTTCTAATGGTCCAGTCGGTGATGCTGACTGCAGCCGCCAGGGTCCCTTTTCGACCGGGTGTTCCAGTCAAAAACCAGACACCTGGCAACCCTATCCAAACACCATCACTGTCATTTATAGATGCCCTGCACTATGTGTGACAGGGATACGACCTGACCATAGAAAAGGCAACAGTTCATTAACACCTTGCTAAATTCTTCTGTTTGGACATGGTTGGTGTATAGGTGAGGACTCCTGACTGTTCAGCTAAGGGTCTCAACCTGCCTGAACTATGAAAATATCTAGCTAGTAGTTTGGAAGAAGAGGAATAGAGATTAGCTAACTCAAGAGCCCTAGAGGAAAAATGCCTGGAAATAAAACCATGAGCACCTCCTTGTGCAAGGCTGCTACCATGCTGCAGTGGGTTGGGCAATTCTTTCCAATTATACTCTGCCATTATAACAACCCTGGTTGTGCCAACAGCAGGGTTTGATCCTATGACCTTCTAGAGCAGTGGTTCTCAACCAGGGGTCCACAACCCCCTGCAGGGTCTCAAGCAGGTTTCAGGGGGTCCACCAAGCAGGGCTGGGATTAGATTTGCTGGGGCCCATGGCAGAAAGCCAAAGCCCCACCACATGGGGCTGAATCCCCAGGCTCTGAGCCCAGCCATCCAGGGCTGAAGCCGAAGCCTAAGCAACTTAGCTTTGTGGGTCTCCCTGTGGCATGGGGCTCTGGGCAATTGCCCTGCTTGCTACCCATTAATGTATGCCCTGGCGCTTATATGCATAAAAACAGTTGTTGTGCCACATGTGGGCCGTGGAGTTCTTATAGCATGTTGGAGGGAGGGGGGGCTCAGAAAGAAAAAGGTTGAGAACCTGTGTTCTAGAGCACTGTAAGCATAGCCCTCCACAGCTTGAGTTAAAGAAGCAACTTCATTAGTGGAGAGCTATAACAGAGCTTTGGGTCAGCCACGAGAATGGCACAAAGACCTATACTTTCCTAGTGTGGCTTACACTGTTCAGCACAAATCACTGGTTATCTAGTCATAGGGTATGTGGATGGGTAGGGTTCTGTGGCCTGCCTTGTGCAGGAGGTCAGACTAGATGATCATATTGGTCCCTTCTAACCTATGAGTCTATGTCTTCACTACCAGCTGGATTGGCGGGCAGTGATTGATCAAGCAGGGATCGATTTATCGCGTCTAGTCTAGACACGATAAATCAATCCCTGAGCACTCTCCTGTCAACTCCTGTACTCCAGCTCGGTGAGAGGTTCAGGCAGAGTTGATGGGGAAGAGGCAGCAGTTGACTCACTGTGGTGAAGACACCATGGTAATTCAATCTAAGTACGTTGACTTCAGCTACGTTATTCACGTAGCTGAAGCTGCATAACTTCGATCGATTCCCCCTCCCACCCTAGTGTAGAGCAGGCCATAGTTCCAAATCTGCAGCTAGTGTAAGCACTTACCTCAGTTGTCTACACTAGCAGTGAATTTAGTCCATCATAGATAGAAATTAGATGAGAAATTTCAAAACAACTTGTCAAATGAAATATTAAATACCATCAACAAATAGTTTAACCTCTGATATGTCCTCTAACATGAGTCTCAATCTTAACCTAAATCTGAGCGGAAACTCACAAGCAACATTGCATCTCAAGAACCACACTAATAAAAGAGCAGAAGACACACTGAAACTCTTTTGTACTATGACTAATTGTAGGAGCAAGTTGGGAAGCATGCAACATTTTTCAGACATGCATAATTCTCCACGGTTGTAGGAAAATGCAGAATCATAAGCAATATCAAATGGAAAGCATGCAGAGTTACAAATCAATCACACACTGTGATGGTTTGGGAATTATTTCACAACAGTCCTAAAAAGTTCAACCTGAAGCACAGAAAGTCTCTGGGTACTTTCATTCAGAAACCATATGATCAAATTTCAGGCTGATTAGCTCTTTCAGGATCGTGGGAAAATTCATTCAAACTATGAAAATCTGGATACATACACACACATAGAAAATGGTGACACTTGAAAGACAACCCTCTGTGTCAGACTTCATCTTTTCCTGGAGCTTGACACAGTTAGAGTTAACACGTGTGAACATTGGTGCTATTGTTGCTTTTTGTCATGTGATACAAGAATTATATATTTCAACAAAAATCTTAATTTTTTTGGTGCAACAATAGCATGCAGATCTACACTCAGTGCCTTTAACACACATCGAACAGTCTAAGTTACTCACGTAAGCAAAAGATGGACCTTGCTGTAGTTGAATAATGTGGTATAAAACAAACATCAGTATTATTTCCATCACACATACATTTGTGGCTCTCTTTTGTTTTATTTTTCTACATAAAAATAACAAACAGTTTCTCTATGCAAATTAAACTGGGGGAAACAAATAGGAACAATCTGTTATAGACATACCAAGAGTACAATTACAGTGCGCAAACGGTTCATTTTAGGAGTTGATTATAAAAAAAACCTGATCCAAACTCCATTTGAGCCAGCAGGAGTTTGTCCATGGACTTCGGATCAGACATAAAATTATTCCCTCAATATAAGCCAAAGAATTTTTTTTTTTCAGGATAAATTCCTAAGTAAGTCTCCTCTGGGGCATTTAATGCAGCCAGAGATTTTTAAAGTAAATATAAGTGCTGAGTCAGAAGCCCCAGGCATGGAAGTTTTCCATTTCCCCTTAGAACAGAGAGCAGTTTCGGTTTCTCCTAATCATTCTGCCTCAGTCCTTGCTTGACAGGATTCACTTTCAGGGGTGAGAGGATAGATCAGTCTCAGGGCCAGTTCAGTGCTTAGCCCTTGAGTCTTTCCAAAAGAGTATCAGTTAGCAATAGCTGTAGTGGCAAAGTGGATAGCTGGCCATTAGGAATGGCCTTGAAACCATCAGTTTGTTTCCCATAGGCCACTGAACACTTACACATTTAGGGCCTGATTTTTCAGAAGTGCTCCACCTCAGGAATACCAGGCCTTTCTTTATTCTCAGTTTCTTTTCAGGGAACATAATGCCGGTGAAAGGTGCCGAAATGAAGCCCTGGATGCTGGAGTTCTCTATTTGTCACCATAATAGGTATAGGAACAGCAAGGGCAGCACAAGCTTCCCCACACTTGTTCTGTGCTGTGGATACTTATCTATCAAGGACTGGTAAGACTGTCTCATTCACATAGTCTAAACAGCCATTTAATGGTTCAACTTCCAGTCACTACCAACCTGAGCTAGATTTTAACTGATAACCTGAAAAAGAAAAACACTTCATATTCTATTACCAAGCCCCTGTCTGAGCCAGCCAGTCCTGCATGTTGGGCCTAATGCTGCATTCCTGGTGCATTGAAATCTCTTACTGAAGCAGGCTCATTGTGTTTGTGATAGGGTGACTATCCCACACTCACCCTGTACGGGGGTTTAATGCAGGCCAGATGGGTCAATTAAAACAATAGGCAGCTGACTAAGGAGGCTCAGCTGGGCAGGAATAGGTGGGGCTTATAAAGTCCAGGAGCTGCTGGGAAAAGGTGGAGCCACTCTCAGAAGAAAGGCAGGTCTGAGTAGAGATTGCACTTGCTTCCTGAGAAGAGGGAGGTTCCTTTTAGGAACTGGTAGGCCTAGGAAGAAAAGGGGAACCAGCAGTAGAAAGAAGCCCAGGGTTATACCAGTGAGGCTATAAAGAGAAATGGCTCAGACTGCTGAGTTGAGGGAACCTAGGCTGGAACCTGGAAAAGATGACAGGTCTGAGTTCCCTGATCAGCCACTGGGTGAGGGACACAGAGGCAGTGAGTAGGAAGACTGCCTAGGACTATTGAGGTGCTAAACCTCCCTGGAAGGGGGGGAAAACATAGACAGTAACATGGCTGGAAGGCTGAGCCATGAAGAGGACATTAGGGTTCCTGAGGCTGTGAGAGGAGCTGCAGGCAGACAGAGTGATGGTGTGTAAATCAGATGGGAGGGATTTCCATCTTGAGGTAATCTCCAGTTCACCAGGAGGAGGTACCAGTCTGATGGTGAGTGGTGCACCCTGTGACAGTGTCATAAATTTGAATTGCTACAGCTTTTATAAAACTAATGTTGGGTAAACTTTTCAAAAACCTAAAAATTGGATCAACCTTGCTTCATCACACAGGTTTTATGAAAAATTCCTCACCCTGTGTGAGGTAGGTAGGTTAGTTGACCTAATCCCTAGTGTAGATGCAGCTAAATTAACAAGAATTACTCCACTGAGCTAGCTACTGCCTCTTGGGGTGGAGTAGATTCCCTACAGTGCAGGAAGAATCCTTCTGTTGTTATGCTACAGAGATGTAGCTGAAGTGCTGCTGTATGCTTGTAGTGTAGACTTTGTCTTTGTTACACTGAAGATCACTGGGACATAGGCTCCCAAGTGCCTAGCTGCTTTTGATCTTGCTCAAATACTTTTTCCTAATAGAGCTGAACAATGTTATTTAAAGGCTTTTCTACATTTTTTTATTTAGTTGCCAAGAGGCAAAGGTAAAATAAGGAACGTAACTCCTTGTGAAGCTCATGCAGTCCATTCTAGACTATAAATAGATGATATCCCTATGGAAAGCTATGAATATTCTCTTCAGCAGAGCACATTCTGACTTTGTGCCTAAGAGGATGTCAAACAAAGTCGTTGGGTTTTTTTCCATAAACATGAAACTGTGACATAATTGTGTACTCTTAATATGTCAACTATTTGGCAAGACATGGAAGTAGCAAACATTTTGATCACTTAATTGACTTGCTGTTAGCATAGTTGGCAAGTAGAGTCCTGATAAACTACAAGTTAAACTAAAAAGGAAAGCAGCAAGCTATTGAATATGGAAGAGGCCACTTACAGTGATACTGGTGTCCTTCTTGCCCTTATGCGAGGAAGCAACAAAAGCCAGGTATTGAATGACCTTCTTGGTGTTTTCTGTTTTACCTGCACCAGATTCACCTCTGGGGGAGGGGATTTGAAAGAGAAACAAAACACAGGTGACTCTTGGGTTCCCTCCATGCTGTGGTGATGTATTTAAGGTAAAAGTGAGAGCATGAATACTGTACCAATGAAGTTCAGCATTCTACCCCAACCTGCCATCTCTTGCACACCCCATATTCTACCTGAGTTCAGTATGCCACGAACACGGTATGAGGGCCCTAGCTTTGTTCTTTTTGTATCTTGACTGGCCATTGGTCCATTTAAGGTGATCCTAAGACATCATGCATGTTTGAAAGACCATTCTTCTCACTTTGGGAATATTTGAGTATTTATAAAAAGTTAGCGGGGAGGGGAAGGAAATAAGTCTGCCAATATTTTAAGGTGAATAATAAACTACAAAGTGGGATGGTGGGGGACTCACCAGCAGTGGCAAGAATCATTTGTACTCCATAGTTGATTTTAATACTGGAGCTAACTGCTCAGACTTGATAAAAATCTCAGATAATAGGGGAATATTCTTGCTCCCTTTGAAGACAGTGGTGAAACTACCATTGAGCCTGGATCATCTAGAGGCAGGATCTGACCCAATAAGATTGCTGTTTGCAACTCTTGCAGAGGGCTCCTTGGTGTGAGGAAACCATCTGGTGCAGTTCTAAATGGTAAAGTGACTGTGAATTGGCGCAGTGGGGCTCTATTTCCACACTGACTGTCTCTCAATAGACTTCCAGATCAAGTTTGTTGACAAATAAAATGTCCTTCTCCCTGTCTCCTGCAACAACTGCAAAATCAGCCTGGGATCTGGAAGCCAAGCTGGGTTCTTTCTGAATCCCCAGTGATAACAGCTTTGCTGGCTAAATTTTTAATAAATCTCTAGCTCTGTTTTTGATACAGGTGAGGGGCACATCTGGCCCTGCAACTGAAACTTCATTCACTTTAATGAGCATGTATGAGCCAAAAAAGAATCCAACTCATTCTGCCCAGAGCTCTGCTGGGTTAACAGTCAAAAGCATCAAACATTTATCTTTGGCACTAAAGTAAACACACCTTACTCTGAAATTAGACTGTTGGGAGCAGATCTGAGTGAGAGGCTACCATGTTAACACTTATCAGTGTTGAACTACACTGAGCCCAACCATTCTTTCCCTACACCTAATGTTACTCTACCTGGCCTCTTCTAGATTCCTGTGGCCCCAGGTCTCATTTTAACAAAAAGTAGCTCTACACCACAATCCTGGAGTGTAATGGCAGCTTGTATAGACATATCTGAGCCATCTTTAATCTAGCTAGCTTGGGTATTGCCAGTATAGATGTGGTGGCATAGGCTTCCATGTGGCCAAGCCTGCCCAGAATCCTGGGTAATTACTTGGCTTCAGCACAGGTTAGCTACCCCATGCTGCCACTATCAGTATTCCACTAGCTAGGTTAAAACTAGTCTGGATATATTTACATGAGCTGAGTCCTACCCAGCAATTGCAGGTTAGACATAACCTAAGATGTCCCTTTGCGCTTCCCTCGCCATCTGGAAGGGCCTTAAAGTGGGTATGAACATAATTTAAACTCCTTTTAATGTTCCTTCACGCTACCAAAACAGCATCAAGAGATCTTAGTCTAAATAAGAATCAGGCCCCGTTGGTTGTGTGTGGTTTTTTTTTTTTTTTGCATTAAGTGGATTTACAAAAGCAAATACAAACTCCCATTGACATTTAATCAGGTCCTTTGAAGTTGGAACTATTTCACTGCATCAATTACGGTTCTCCTTTTCCTAATTAGGAAATATAATTTTTTTCTGTACAATTCCCTCCTATGGTAGATATTCCATGATGAGAATTGTTCTTGTTTGCAGAAGTTTAACAAGATTAATTGGGATGAACAGGCTCCTTTTCACAGGATTGGGTTAGTTTGCATAGTTTAGAAGACTGATTTCCCGCCCCCCTCTTGCGTGGGCTTCAGAGTTGAAACATTTCCATGTTTTATTGATTAAAAATTAAGTGTCCTGGGAATGATTCCAAGCTAAGCACACCAATTTGAAGTCTTCTGCATACAGTTTTCAAACAAATCTACCTTACGACGTTGCCTTTTGGAAAAATAAAAAATTTTCTTCTAACAAGCCCTGAGCGAAAAACTGTTTATGAAAGGTTATTTGCAGTTCATCACTACATGAACTGCATTTCCTCTCTCCCAGGGCAACAGTGCCCATCACTGGGCTTTCTCTTAAATCCCTGGGAGTATTACCATATATGGCATCATTTTACTTGTAATTATATTACCATACAGCAGCTCTTAAGTTACTTAATATTGGGCTCTGTGCTCTCTTTAACCCTTTTCTTCCAAGCTGGCTGATCACCCTCCTGTTTTCTGCATATGAATTGTGGGGCTTATTTACTTGATTTTGAAGTGGACATTGAAAAGTTTAAACAGGCTCCTAAATGTGAAATGCTCTTGCATGCAATATAAAACAGATAGGATCACAGCAGCTAGAAATGGAGTAAAGACCTATTAGATCGAGTTGGGCTATAAGAGATACATCTTCTATCAAGAGATTGTATCTAACATGCTGCACTTGATCTTGGAGATCATGGAGATTGACAGGTCTGATGGGCTGCTATCCATTAAGCAAAATAGGTAGTATCTGTAATCTGAAAGGCACATTGTAGCTTCAAAGTTTAGGCTTGATCCCACTGATAAACATCACACATATGTGAAAACTGATTACATCAAACCATGGAGGGCTAAAATTGCTTGGCCCAGATTCACCCCTTTCCCCCTGCCCTCACCTCCCGAACCATCTAGGTATGTGTAGGGTGTGGGTGACCAGCATCTTGGATAGTGGCCTTCCTGGAACTACTGACCTGTAGCCCAGCACTGGTCATGCTGATCTATCATGACATAGTATCCCAAAGAATCACCTTCCAAAGACACTGGTTCTGGCATGCCAGAAATATACTCTATTGTTGTGCCATGCCCTAAAGTAGGTAAAACAGCTGAAAGAAACTCTCTGGTACCATGTTTTCCTCCTAGCTCTCTCCCCTGATGGGTCTTTATCATCTTCACTCCCCTTCCCAGCACCTGGTCACTGTCTCCCCCATTATAGGTTTCCAGGTGGGCCTTTGTATGACAAGCATGTTTTAGGATTGAACCCTGCACAAGGTCTACTCCACAGCAGGGCCCCTGACTTCCCAGGAGGTGTGTGACCCTTTCTTGTGGTGATCTATAAATCTCGGCATGTATTTTTGGATTGTTCACAAGTGGGAGTATGAGATCCTATCTCCCAAAGTCTGGCCACTGCTCTTTGATCCTGGCTCTGAAGAACTAGACAGACTGGTCACGTAACTGAGACATTCTGAAAGCATAAATCCCATTTCTCCATAAGAAATAGAGGCAGCACATCGATAGAAGAATGAAAGCATACTACTGGCCCTAGTTCTCAGCTGCATTCCAGCCTTTCTACACTAGTCCGGCACCTGGATTGCTCTGCGCCCCCATGGCTGATCATTACACCAGGTCAGATTCTGAGAGAGGTATAAGCCCAGTGTAAGAGCCTTAAGCTCCAGGCATAGTGGTGAGTGTGGACGTGGCTAAAACTCTCTGCATTCTGGATATTCTGGCCATGTGGAAAGCCTCTTGAGTCTGCTCTAAGTTACACTGGCAGTGCTTGGCAGGCTCCATACTGAGAATCTGAGAGCTTTACATTACCTTCACCCCTAACTTTACTCCATACTAGCAGTAACTCTGGAGAGGCATAGCTCAGAACTGGGCTCAGTGAGCCTACTGTGAAAGTTTGCTAAACGTGTATATGCTTGAAAGAGTCCAAGCAGCCTCAGTTGAGCAGAAAGCTCTACCCCCCTCCTGCCCTGGAGTTACACAAGGAGTCTGTGTGGGAGAGAAGCCAGGCAGAGGTGTTTGCCTGCACCAGCCTTTGAATTGGCTTTGATGCCTGGTGTAGGTCTGTGGTGCCTCTGGTGGGGCTGGTGCCCAGGGGGTGGTAAAGAGAGATCACAGTCCAGCCTCAGCCTCACCATCTCTTCTGGAGATTAGCTGCCATTTCCTAAACTAGACTGAAGAACAGTAGCTTATAATTAGGGAGACCAGATGTCCTCTTTTTAAAGGGACAGTCCAGTTTGGGGGGATTTTTTTCTTATATAGGCACTTATTACCCCCTACCCTGTCCTGTTTTTCCACAGTTGCTATCTGGGGGTCACCCTTCTTATAATATATAAAATTAAAGGAAACAAATTTGTAAAATAGTAAACAGAATTGAAAAAGTAACATGGCTTGAATTCTCATGGGATCGTTATAGTGGGCACCCAGTAGTGCTGAACAGTTTTTAATAAAATATTGTTTTCTAATATCTAAAACCTACACTTTTTGAACTGAATTTTTCCATGTTTTGCCTCTACTTGAAGGGTGGGTGTGTTTTAAGTTTGAGTGAACTCCCTTCAGCAGGGGTGAAAGTAACTTAAAGGACTTACTGGTACTCTGGAGTCCTTAGGAGGGGGCGGGGCCTCTACTAGAAGAGGTGGGGCCTTTAAATACCCAGGTGCTTTAAATCAGGATTTAAAGGGCCCGGGGCTGGGGCTGTGGTAGCAGCAGCTGGGAGCCTGGGCCCTTTAAATCACTCCTGGAGCTACCAGCTGCAGAGGCGGCTAGGAGCCCTGGGGGTCATTTAAAGCGCCCAAGTCTCCAGCTGCTACTACTACAGTGGAGCCCTGGGCACTTTAAATCATCATCAGAGGGGGCCCTGGCCTTTGGCAGAGCTTTAAAGGGCCTGGGGCTCCACGGCAGCCGGGAGCCCCTGGCCCTTTAAATCACCACCAGAGCCCGGCTGCTACTACCCCAGGGCTCCAGCAGCGGGGCTCAGGTGGTGATTGAAAGGGCCTCAGAGGGTAGCAGCAGTGGGAGCCCTGAGCCCTTTAAATCGTCACCTGAGCTGTGCTGCCAGAGCCCCAGAGTAGAAGTGGCAGCCGGGGGCTCGGGCGGTGATTTAAAGGGACCAGGGCTCTGGCTGCTGCTACCACCATGGGCCCTTTAAATCTTCCCCGGATCCCTGGGGTAGCGGCAACGGTGCTCCAGCAGCAAGTTAAAGGGCCCAGGGCTGTAGCAGTGGCTGAGCCCCTGGCCCTTTAAATTGCCGCCAGAGCCCCGCCGCCACTACCCCAGGGCTCTGGCAGGCTCTGGGGACAATTTTAAAGGGCCCTGGGTGGTAGCAGCTACTGGAGCCCTGGGCCCTTTAAATTGTCCCTGGAGCCCTGGGGAGGTGGCGGCAGGGCTCCGGCGGCTATTTTAAGGTCCGGGGCTGTAGTGGCTGCTGCAGCACCAGATCCTTTGAATAGCTGCCAGAGCCCCACTACCGCTACCCCAGGGCTCTGGGGATGATTTAAAGGACCCAGGGTGGTAGCTGTGGCAGGTACCCTGGGCCCCTTATATCGCCACCCAAGCCCCGCCACTTCCCCAGGGCTCCAGCAGTAGGGCTCTGGTGGCAATTTAAAGGGCCCAGGGCTCCAGCCGCTGCTGGGAGCCCCAGGTCCTTGAAATTGCTGCCAGGGGAAGCTGATCTGCCCTGCTACAGCGCATAGGCTCTTGCCAGTATGCCGTACCAGGGCGTATTGGCCTACTTTCACCTCTGTCCTTCAGCCAGTTAAGTTCTAGAACAGTGGGAGAAAGGGGAAAAAAATTCTAACCATACTCTTTAGTCAAAATGACTAAAGCCTGATGCACTCAACTGCATATTGATGTTGGTCCTAGGTGCTCAACTCCCATAGAAATCAGCCCCACTGAAATTAATGGCAGTTAGGCACCTATTGGGATTTTCAAAAATATCACACACCCCATCTCTATGCTCTTAAATACCTTTTAAAAATCTGGCCCATGGTCCTTACTGAGGACTTGTACCTTTGTTTAGGTTGGTGAAAAATTATAAGGGATTGAGAAATCACTTCTGGGCATGCTTATTAGGCAACTGCTATGAAATCCTACCCATTCTGTGACATCTGTGCACATTTGTCTCTTCTCATCCACTCTAGCCAGTTAAGTCAAACTGGAGCTTCTGCTGGGACAACTGGATGAGAGTGATTGTCCAGTAAAGGTCTGGGACACACATGAAAGACCCACAAGCTTATTTACCAGCTTAGGTTAACAGTAAGCTGCCGCCACCAAGCGTGTTTCAATCTTAGGGGAGAGCCACTTGGAACTCTGCCTTCTCCCAAATGTTTTCCCAAGTCCCTCCCCCTCCCCCTTTCCTGGGCAGATTTGAGACCAAGTCCTTACACCCCTTTTCCTGGGTAGGCTTGAGAGTATATTCTCACCAATTAGTCCTGGTGAACACAGATCCAAAACCCTTGGATCTTAAAACAATGAAAAATCAATCAGGTTCTTAAAAGAATTTTAATTAAAGAAAAAGGTAAAAATAATCTCTGTAAAATCAGGATGGAAAATAACTTTACAGGGTAAGCAGATTCAAAGAGTCCAGAGGAACCCCCTCCAGCCTTAGGTTCAAAGTTACAGGAAACAGAGGTAAACACTCTAGCAAAAGGAACACTTACAAGTTGAGAAAACAAAGATAAAACTAACATGTCTTGCCTGGCTGTTACTTACAAGTTTGAAATATGAGACTGGTTTAGGAAGATTTGGAGAGCATGGATTGATGTCTGGTCCCTCTTAGTCCCAAGAGCAAACAACCCCCAAAACAAAGAGCACAAAAACAAAAGCCTTCCTCCCACCAAGATTTGAAAATATCTTGTCCCCTTATTGATCCTTTGGGTCAGGAGTCAGCGAGGTTACCTGAGCTTCTTAACCCTTTACAGATAAAAGGATTTTGTTCTCTCTGGCCAGGAGGGATTTTATAGTATTGTACACAGAAGGGTTGTTACCGTTCCCTTTATAGTTATGACACATGCACAGCAGAATCTCCCTCTGCCCTCCCAAAACAACCATTTAGCATCAGAAGCAGCTCACGGGTGTGAAAAATACAGAATCTTTAGTCTCAAGAATTTGCACTAAATTCTACACCTTCATTTATAGATACGTAGGATACTATGCTTTCCCAGTATAAAGCTACAACCATTGCAGTGTAAACCAACGTGCTACTACCTTTTAAACCCAGGCTTGCACAGAACAATCTTTAGCCAAACAGCAGAAGTAGGAACTCATCCTCTCTCCACCTAATGCCCCTAAATGAAGTGTGGGTATCAATTAGGGTTTGAAACTATTTCCGTCAGAAAACTAATGACAGACATCTTCAATTTAAAAACACAGAAATTATGCAATAATCCCATTTTTGGTTGTACACACCCCCCACTACCTACCTAGCTACAGATGTATAGAACTCATCTGATACAGCATTGTTGGAACTTTATTAGCTTTGCATTTCTTGAATTGTTGCACTTTAAAATGTGCAAACTTAGAAGTTGCTTTCACATTTTTAGCCTTTAATATAGATTTCAATAAAATTAAAATTGTGATGTACTTAATTTTAGCAGCCAGAAACATTAGTTAACAGTCTAGAACGTCCTCAGCACCACAGTTCTTTTCAACAAATTGACTTCTTTTAATAGTAATTTTTTAAACGTTGTAAAAGCCAGAAAAATTTACACACTCATAATCTGGATCTACAACTGTTTAATAAAAAAAAAAAAACTGTCAGAGTAGGAATATAATAAAGAAGCCTGGTGATCCTGAGATAGCTAAACTGAATGTGGTACGGAATAGATGCAAAAAAGGTAGTTCAAATTCAGAATAGATTCACTTGCAAGATAAAATGTTTGTGGTGCAAATAAATCAATCTAATGAACACAGTGAATTGGAGGAAATATAATCCGGGAGTGTGGAGGAAAGCTAGAGAATCCTTGACTGTGGTGTTTTATAACAACAAACAGCAGTTACAATGAACAAAATGCAGGCAACAGGACGTAGCTGATGTGACTGCACAAGGATGTGCTCAAAGATTTGAGGGTGAAGTGCTAAGAAAGAGATTGGAAACAAGTCAGCAGTATCCTAGAGCAGAGCAAACAAGCAATTTGGGGCGATATTCACAGAAGGCACATACCGTGAGCAGAGAGGTAAGAGCCCTTTTCGATAAGATTCTTCAGGAGTCTGCATCTTAAATATTGTATGTAGCCCAGGGTACCTCAGTACCAAAAAGATGGATTTGAAGGAGTTCAGAGAACAAATGTTTTGGGTGTTAGAGACTGACGAGGAAAGATTAATAGAGCCAAACTTGTAGAACATGGTTAGAAACATGTGGGAACATGGTGACACTGTGTACCCATTTTAAAAACTGTAAATAGCAAAGATGGAGAAGTTACTTAGAGTAGTACACCTCTCCCCGATATAACGCGGTAAAGCAGTGTTCCGGGGAGGTGGGGCTGTGCACTCCGGTGGATCAAAGCAAGTTCGATATAACATGGTTTCACCTATAACACAGTAAGTTTCTTTTTTGGCTCCTGAGGACAGCGTTATTTCAGGGTAGAGGTGTATGAAGGGTTATTGCTAGTTGTGATGGGATGAAAATGAGACCTAAGTGATAGGTAGGAAAGAGGATTTTGGAAGCATCATATTTGGATGTACTTGGAGATGAGGTTAGTATTAAAAGCACCCAAAAGGAAGCAACTACTACAGTTGAGGCTAGAGATGCAGGCAAGGATACCCAACTCGTCTATCTGGATAGAAAGGAAGAGGCAGATTTTTTTTAAACATATTGGATGGCTTTTTTTGAGCTGTGTTTAGGCAGTAGAATACTCTCCTGAGGGAAACTGTGCAAGCCCATAGAACAGGATATTCAAAACTAGACTGGACAATTTTTGCCTGTACATTTTCTGCAGGTGTTTTGACTGGATTGGGCATGACTGCACAATCCCCACAAAGTCAGGAGCATGAATAATCCCAGTGAGTTGGGGACTGTACTAATGATTGGCAGGGGGAGGGGAATGGAGGGGCTGCATTAAAACACAGACTATGCCCACTGAGCAATAAACATCAGCAATACAATTTCCATCAGCATCCAAAAATACATTCACTTATGTAAATAGGCCAGGAGTTCTCAAACTAGGAGTTACAACCCCACAGGGGGTCGTGAGGTTATTACATGAGGTGGGTCGTGAGCTGTCAGTCTTCACCCCGAGCCCCGCTTCACCCCCAGCATTTATAATAATGTTAAATATTAAGTATTTTTAATTTATAAAGGGAGCCTCACTCAGAGGCTTGCTGTGTGAAAGGAGTCATTAGTACAAAAGTTTGAGAACTATTGAAATAGGCACTTATGGGTACATAATCGTTGGTTGCAATTCAGGTCGCAAGGTTTGGAAATGTTGAATCTGAAACTGTTTACAGAAAAGATCCCAGATCAATTTTATGAATGCTTCAGTCATTTTTGGATCATATTTTAAGCAAAAGAACAATTTCTAAATCATAAAATAATGCTCATTTCTGGCACTCTAGTGCTCTAACTAAAAACAGTTTTTTTTTCTGTGCAACCGAATATAGCCAACAAAACTTCACTTCAAATATATTTTAGCTTTCCTAGTGTTTTTGGACTAAATTAAAAATGCTATCAGAAGCTATGCTTTGTTTTAAAGTAAAGGCCACAATCTTGCCAACACACAAATTATTCTAAGCATCTAGAAAATCAGCTGTTGTAGTTGCAGAATGATACAGAGAGCAAAAGAGCACAAATCAGTCTTGAATCTCTACATTGTATGTATTACTTGTAAGATCCAATAAATAATCCATTTCCTTTCCATTGGGTTGTATGAAATCTGACATCTTCATCCTGGTTGACAAAGTTGGATCAAGAAAGTTTAGATTTGCTGCACATACAGTACATGTACTATGACTTTCATAAATGCAAGCTTTAACAAAGGCATGGCTTAGTAAGAGCTTTCTCCCGTAAAAATCCAGACCTTCAAGAGTTAAAACAGGAAGAGATGAGAGACAAATGGAAAAATAAACCTAAAGCACAAGAATGGAAGGAAATAAACATCGTAAATTGGGCTCTCTTAAAGTGACAAGTCTTGTCCTGGGAAAATGAAGTAAATGGCCAGTTTATAGTGCCTCCTTAATATTCTAAGGATTTTAGTTTTTTAAAGACATCCAGGGCCACATTCTCAGCTGCTGTAAATCTCTGTTGCTCTACTGCAGTCTATGCCAGTTAAGAGTCTGGCCCATAATTTTAGTGTTTCTTAGGGCTTGGCTACACTCACACTTTACAGTGCTGCAACTGGGGTGTGAAAAAACACCCCCCTGAGCGCTGCAAGATACAGCGCTGTAAAGCGTCAGTGTAATCAGGGCAGCAGCGCTGGGAGTGCGGCTCCCAGTGCTGCACGCTACACCCGTAAGGGATGTGGTTTACATGCAGCGCCGGGAGAGCTCTCTCCCAGCGCTGCCGCTCTGACTACACTCACACTTCGCAGCGCTGCCGCGGCAGCGCTTTGAAATTCCAAATGTAGCCATACCCTCAGACCTAGCATAAAAGTGTTCCAATGAGTAATTCTCCTCATCTTCCAGGGTCTGAGACACTATGGGTCAATAACAGCTTTTTCTAAAACCAGGATTGAAGTACATGGTCATAGACTCAAGAAACCACAGGTTGAGGGAGGGACCTCCCACAGAGAGGATTTGAGTATGACTTCACTGTATGATCTTGACTTCCCTCCAGCTTCTAATATAACCACCACCTGTGTCTGTGTGGCAGAGCAGGGGTACAACCCCTTGAATGCCCTGCTAAAATGCTGGCTAAGCCCTGCTTTTGGGCAGAGAGGCCAGGGGCAGAGGCTCAAAGCAGCCAGCAGGGAGCCCAGCTGTAGGCCCTAATGAGGGCTGGCTCACTGCAATAGATTAAGCTAAGCGGCAACAGCTGGGCTGAAGGCTAGGCGGGCTATAAAAGCCTTGAACAAAACTTGGTTAGGATGCTTGCCTGGGAGGGGGTGGGAGGCTACAGCTCTGTCTCCTCACCACAGGAAGGGAGCCTCAAAGGGGATAACTGTTAGGGGGTAAAGGGGACTACTCACTGGCACTGTAAAATAAAGCACAAGGGTGAAACACTGGAAGAAGGTGTGAGAACTCCAATTTTACCAGCCCGGGCACAGGATGAGAGGGAGAAAATCTGTGTAGACCATGTGACAGTCATCTTTTGTAAATTATGATGATTGTTATTTATGAACAACATCCCCGTCCCCACTTCCACTGAGATAACTGGGTGCTGCCTAACACACACACAATCTAATGCAATAAAAGCAGCAAAAAATCCTGTGGTACCTTATAGACATGCATCTGACGAAGTGGGTATTCACCCAGGAAAGCTCATGCTCCAAAATGTCTGTTAGTCTATAAGGTGCCACAGGATTCTTTGCTGCTTTTACAGATCCAGACTAACACGGCTACCCCTCTGATACTTAATGCAATAAAAACATCCTCACCGACATTCAAACAAATAAAGCCAATGGAGGGCTCCAACCTGATAAAAAAGGGATGAGGAGGAGCAGGTCACAGATATGAAACCAAATCTAAAACACCTGTGCTTAAGTCTAACATGTTCTGTTAAACTGGGGTGAAGAACAAGCAGAGGGGTTGCAGAGTGCAATATATTCCACCCAGTAAGGCCCATCTTCCAACCCAGGCTCAACCATTGAATCTCTAAAAGCAGGTGCTACCTGAGTACAGACTCATCAGGCCAAGGCTCAAAGAGGAGGTTTTGAGAACAGCCAAGATTTAGACCAACTGGAGCTTTAAAAACAATGTCAGCTTCAAGGCACTTTACTACTCTCTAGGAAGGCAATGTAAAGAATGCAGAGCAGCTATACTATGGTCAGAGTCACTGAGCCCACTGAATTAACATGCTGATGCATTCTGCATAGACTCCAAGCAACTGAGGAGTGCTGCTAGAAAGTTACTGAAGATCAAGCCTCAAGGGCTTGTGCTGTTCTTGGGAGTTCTTTTCAGGACAGATCCAGTTATAGCCTACACAAGTAGGGGGCAAAAATCAGCAACAAAACATGCGCACTACTCACCTACTTCTGTACTAACACCTGGCTTGGGGCTTTCCATTAAGCTACCATGAGCAAATGTACATGAGGCTTTGTGTTCCTAAGGGTTTCCTAAATACACATGTATCCATGTATGCTCATCACAAGTCCTTCTGTAAGCTCTGAATTTTCTGAACTTCAGGAGGTCATTAAAATTATTAGTCACATGCTTCCTCCTGCAAATACAACTGCTTTATAATTTGATCAATTTAAAAATAGCTAAACACCTTTCACTGAAGGCTGGATCCCAAGCCCATGGATGATGAAGGGACTCTACCCACTGGCTTCAATGGGCTTTGAGTCACTCTGAATCAAGATAAACATCAGAACCCTGAAATATACTAAAAGAGTGATTTTACTTACGTGCACAGAATGGACTGGTCTTCTCGATCTGTGAATAAAGAGGAAAAACTATTAATTATACAAGAAAAGTTGCATGCTGACAGCTATTTGCATTTCAAAATAATTCTTTTGAGCAAACAGGAACTGCCTGGACTTCCAAAATCTTATGATACATTGTCAGTCAAAACTGTTGGGATCACATCTCAGTCAATTTGTCCTAGTGTTAAACTCAGTGCCCCTAACACCAGGATTCGGTACAGAAAGAACTAAAGGTTAAATATTCCAAGAGCTTTTTAAAATTTAATTAGAGATGAACTGTAATGAGGAGTCCGATATGCACAGATAACACTCTGTAAGAGAAGATCATAGCGCTGGAAAAGAAGCTTGTACTACACTTACTGATAAAAGCCTCCTAATGAGACTAAGTGAATGACCTAATAGATAAGCCACTCAAAGCTAAAATGATAGTAGGTCAGTAGCTTTAGAAGCTGAAGCTCTGGCAGTATAGGAATTATAAAAGTTGGGAAGTGCAGACAGCCTAAGTAAAGTGTTCTCTCAGTTCCACTTCAGCTCTAGAGGAGATGTCTACCAGGAGAGATGAGGACTGAGGGAGTGGAAAAGCAGCAGAATGAATGGTAAAGGCTCTGGGGAAGGGCCAGGAGACTGTGGCACAAGACTGAGGAGCATTGGAGAGCATAGAAGAGGCTGAACGTGGAGCACAGAAGAGAATTAAGAGTGATTTTAAGGGCTGGAAGTAATAGTAATGGTCTGGACTAAGGCAAGAAGGGGACACAGAATTATACTGAAGGGTATAAGAAAAAATGTCAGGGGTGCTTAGTAGGGCCAGAAGCAAATAGGGTAGCTGGAGAGAGCTTTACTTTATAACAAACCCTGGATCACCTATCCAAAGTTAAATTCAAAAGAAACTGTGTGGCTAGGAGAAACCTCAAAGCTAAAAATAAAAAATGAAAACCACCTCTGTGGTGGCTGTGCCCAGGGAACCACCACAGTAACTGTGCTGTACAAACCTGAACTTCAGATTTCACAAATGCAAATCGAAGAACAAACCAGAAGTGGTCCCAAAGAAATACAGTCTAGCATTTCAACGGCTTATCTGAGGAAAAAATCATCTCAGCCAGATAAGGTAGCTAAGGAGTAATAAGATACAGTAGGAAGCGCTATGTCCTCCTAGCTCTCATCAATTCAACTGAAGTTGTGTTGTGCTGACTCCTCTCAGGATATACTGATAAACATACAGTCGGACCCTGATCCACCCTAATCAGAATACCAGAAACTCCCATTGTCTTCAGCTGAAGTTGCTGGTACCCTATGGGGAAAGAATCAGGGCCTGTCTTGGTCATCTTTCAGTCTCCTACTCTTCTGTAACTGTTTGAATACCGAACATCATATTTAAGCATCTTGTAGGATTCCCATCTACAGTCACCTGCATTTTAGGATAAACATTCTGCCAACTTGTGAATGGGCATCATGTCATTAAGACGAATGCCCATGAAGACTATTGACCCAAACATGATTGTTGATATGTTTCCCGTGAGGAACACTGGAACAGCTATTCATCCTGACATTTAGAGCCCATAATTCAGGGGAGAGGTGATCATAAATATTCTCTGTGTTGAGTTACTTTTAAAAACTGAAAAATAATGTATAGGATCATGTTAGGCAAAATTCTGGTAACCGTGAATTATGTCAGATGCTATTGCTAGTCATTGGTGGCAAGAGTAATTACACTGAGGGCTCAACTCCCACTAGTCTTCCCAAACCAAGTTACTTGGCAGATTTCACATGACCTTCAGCTGATTCTGAGCAGAATCATCAAATGCACCTCAAATCCCAATTTGCTAAGAAGTAGGCCAAAGAATTTTCATTGATCAATTTCCATCATGTAGAAGCACAGCTATGGGGTAGGTATTTTTCTGCAGTGGAGTCCAACAAAATTGTGTATGTTGCCCTCAACATACCCATAACACTTACAGCTCTGCATTCAGACTGGCTGTGATCAAATTTCATTCTTCAGGGCTTCAGCTAGTTGCCTGAAGGGGTCAGGTAATTTTTTTCCCATGATGCAGGTGTATTTTCCCCCTCCTCAACTCCCTCCCTTCTAGCCTCTGTTTGTCAGAGGATGGAGATGGAGGGCAGGAGAGCGATCACTTGATCATTGCCTGTTAGGTTCACTCCCTCTGGGGCACCTAGCATTGGCCACTGTCGGTAGACAGATACTGGGCTAGATGGACCTTTGGTCTGACCCCGTATGGCTGTTCTTATGTTTTTAGAAACATCTGAGATTGGCCACAGCTGGAGATGGGAACCCTGGGTAGGGCTGACTGGTGCTCTAAGAAGGTACAGAGACTTCTCTTTGTTACATGCCTGGTTGGTGTGTCTTGCTCACAAGCTCAGGATTAAAGTGATTACCAGACGTGGGGTCATGAAGGAATTTTCCTTCAGGACAGATTGGCAGGGACCTCTTTTTTTTTTTTTTTTTTTTTTTTTCCCCTTGCCTTCCTCAGCAGCATGGGGCTTGAATCACCCACTAGGACCAGCTGGGCATCTCTCTTGGGAATCAATTCCCTGGCATTTGCAGGGTCCTCAGACATTGCTGGCATCTTGGTCTCTATACCTGTAGCACACAACAGTTTAGTCTCTTCAGGACTGAAGTGCTCTAGTTTAACTAAAGTCACTGGGGGTCAATATAGAGATAACTAGATGAAATATAATGGCCTGTGATATACAAGAGGTCAGCTGCTAGATGATCTAATGGTCCCTTCTGGCCTTAAGCTCTAGGACTATTATTTTGTAGCACCCGCTGGCTCTGCAGCTCCCAGCGGCTGGAAACTGCAGCTAATGGGAGCTATGGGGGCAGTGCCTGCGGGTGGAGGCAGTGCACAGAGCTGCCTAGATACACCTCTGCCTAGGAGCAGCAGGGACAGATCACTGTTTGCAGGGAGCCACCCGAGGCAAGTGGCCCCTGGATCTGGCACCCTGTGCCCCAAGCCGCCTCCTGCACCAAACTCCCTCCCAGAGCCCCCACTCGGCAGCCCCTCTAGAGCTCCAACCCCCTGCCGGCCCCGCACCAACCAGACTATAAACTGGCATTTCAATGAAGATCAGAAATACCAGTTTATAGAGCTTTCTGGTTGGGGAAGTGATAGACAAAACAGCATTTACTGTATATACAGCACTATTCTGATTGCCCACAAAGTCTCTGTATAGAGTTTAACACATCATTGGTTTAGCACCAAGCTAGGCCCTTATCAACGGACACTTCCTAATAAACTTACAGCCAAATCCTAAAGTCTTTTCCCAGTTTCAATTTGTTCTTTACTCAGGCAAAACTCCCAAGTAAAGGCTTCAGAATCTGGCCTATAGAATTTACAGTAAAAATTTATAAGAGCCAGATATGTTCACACTGATTAGGAGCTTACTCTGTGAGTAGCCATTGATTTTAGGGGGGATGCTTGCAGAGTAACAGAGTACTGCTTAGCATGAATTAGAATCTCTGAATCTGGTCATAAAACAGTCGCTTGCAGAAACAAAACATGATGATGATATGCTGCAGTGCAACATAAAAATATTTTTAAAATGAGCAGTTTCTGAGACAAAATTAGTTCTTAATTCAGTTTCTCAATATCGAGCGGTTTTCCTGCTAACCATAGATTTGTGCTTTAATGCAAGGAAGTTATTTGTCAGATTCTACATCACCAGTTATAAGCTGTCAAATAACAAAATTACAGGAAAAAGTGGATAGCAATTTTTAGATTCCTGGAGGTGTAGCACTCAATATTTTTGTAGAGACCTGTGACATTTTGATAGAATCGTTTGACATTGCTAGCAGAAACTGGCTTGTTTGAACTATGGGAAATCATCTTCTCATTTAGGAAGACAAATTATCATGCAATAAAAGTATATTTATAGGATTGTGTATTTAGTGCATGAATCTCTGTTTTCAAGACTTCTCTTTAAACGCTTAAACATTTTGTAGCCTGTGACAGGGTTCCCAGCGTGTAGGGTGACCAGATGTCCCGATTTTATAGGGACAGCCCTGATTTTTGGGTCTTTTTCTTATATAGGCTCCTATTACTCCCCACCCTGTCTTGATTTTTCACACTTGCTGTCTGGTCACCCTACCAGTGTGTAACCTGAACTGTGGGACTGCTGATCCCTGTCTCTCAAACCTTGGCTTTATTTTGCACTGTGATGCTGTTGGCAAGGTACAAACCTCTGGCAGGTATTGTACACAGACCTTCACAGTCAGGGACACACCCAGCTGAGTTACATGAATGCTTCTCCCAGCCACTCATAAACTATCTTGCCCTGGTCAAAAGCCTGACCCATGTAAGTTCGTTACCCAGTCTGCCCCTCCCTCGACTGGGAGAGGACACACACAAGCCTTTGTAAACTGAGCCCAGGACTTCAACTAAAACACACTGTTTTAAATTAAATCTAAAACAGATTTATTGACTACAAAAAGATAAATTTTTAAGTGATTATAAGTAGTAAGTGTAGAGATTAAAGCTGGTTACCTAAGAAATAAAAGTAAATTTGCAGTCTGCATTCTATAATCTAAACATGATTTGAATCAAGTAGTGTCTCTCCCTGATAGATGGTACAAACAGGTCACAGATCTTCAGTACACAGGCTGGAACTCTCCTCCAGCCCAGGACAACCCTCCCTAGTTCAAAGTCTTTGTCCTCCAGATATGTTTCCAGAAGTTTGAGTTGTGAGGGGAATGAAGCAAGTCATGATGTCACTTCCCCTTTTATAGTTTTTTCCAGCTTGCTGGAAAGATCTATGCTTGTGACACAGGAGTCTGCCCCCATTGGTCAAGCATTCTCCATTGTCTATGTGCTCTCTCTGATAAGTCTTCTGGGATGGTCATTGGGAAAGTGGGGATTCCCTTTAATGGGCCATCAGCACATCTGGCTACTCCATTTTTGTACCTGAAAGGTTGGTTGCGGGTATTCCCAACCTCACAACATATTTCAGTAACACACACATAGAGCAAAACTTCCTAACTTCACATACACTGATAGCACATACAATCCACCAGGCCATTAATGTTCAACAGATCAAGTCTTTCAAAATTATACCTTGCAAGGCATACTCTGTACAACACGTCAGTTATATGACAGTGATAAATATGAGGGTTCCAGGGTATTGTTTTGAGGTATAGAATGCTGCACATCCCCTTAAATTGTGTATGCTTTGCTACTAAGTTACCAGCACTGAGTGCTAATTAATATAATATCTAATTAATCAAAGCTTTTTGTACTAATATAATGTGGCAAAATAGGTTGAATTTGGCCTCTTACATTTAAACTGACTTCCAGATCACAAGTCTAGAAAAGGTTGTGGTTGATTTTACTTATCATAAAATGATCTTAAGAGTCTGCTCCCATTCCTTCAATGGTGTAGGATCAGATCCTACAACAATAATAGTCCTTTTCTTCACTGAAAATTCATGCTGTAAGTAGCGTACTTTAAAAACTTTAGTTTGTACATTGGTACAAACTAAATAGCTACATTTATTTTACTAAGAAGTTGGTTACCAAAAGGTAATATGATTGGGTCCTCTCCAAACACTTTTGACCAGGGGAGTAGGGAGCCATCTTCATTGGACTAGAACGTTGGATTTCTTTTAAGTTGGAGATAGAATTTTTGCTAAAAATAGAGACTTGTGCATAAACCGAAGCATTTGGTATATGTTGATATTTGTATCATAAAGCGAGAACAGTAGTTCCTAGATACAGGCTTCCAATGGAATTTCTGAGCTCAGGGGACATGAGAAAATACTTGGATGGGTAAGGGAGCCCAAGATTTTCTAACCACCTCTCTTTTGTTATCTATTTCTGCTCTTGTTCTTCTCTTCACTTTTCCTTCTCTCTGTCCTTCAACTGCTAAACAGCAGCACTTAAATCTACCTTTTAGTGGTGCCCTGCTCTCTGTGTCCCTCACTTGTCATTGATTTTTTCCCTCTGCTCTCTTGATACAGTAATCAATCATGATTATTACAGTAGTGTCTGAGGGCCACCAAGAGTGGGGCCCCATTGTGCTAGGCACTGCACAAATAGAGTAGCAGATTATCCCTTCCACAGAGAGTTTATGGTCTAAATTAGGCTGGGGGAAGGAGTAGAACACACCAGCTGAATGAATGTGTGATGGCAGCAAACATCATGTTGGTTCCACAATTATTTAGGTGGATGGAGGGGGTTAGTAAGGAGGTGATAAGCTAAATACACACAGAAAGGAAGGGAGTACAGGGGCAACAGAGAAGAAGGTGAAGAGGATCAGATAGGTGAAGGGACTGAGGCAGAGGGCTGGAGTAAGCAGCTACTCAGCACAGGGCAGAGACAGTCCTCCTCCCACCTGGCAGCCATTCAGAGTCATTAGGCTTTCAGCTCCATCTCATTGACCCATGCAATCTCTGAATCCTACTAATCCTCTTACTGACAAACTAATTGTGGACATGCATGAACAGAGGTTTCCAAAGGTACTTTACACCAATAGATGACACATCAGCTGTTCTAACCAATGGCAAAAGTTAAGGATGAACAAAGTCAGGAAGCCCGTTTAAGAGCCAGCCTTTCCTTTGAATTGATGGTCAGACCCCAACATGTCTTGTCCTTCTAATAATGTCTCATTTCCTTTTTAGAATTATCCACTTTGGTTGTTATTTCTGCCGTGGATAGCGAGCAGGCATTCTGTTGTGGATAGTGAAAAGGCATCATCCTTAGGCATACGCGGCTTCGTAGGGCACCTCAAAATTTGGGGCACCCCTGGGTCTTAGTGTCCAACCTCCCATGCTCATCCTATCCCCTTTCTGACCCTTCCTGCAAGCTCCCACCACAACTGGCTGCTGCAGCCTGGTGAGTCTTTCTCCATAGGGGATGTAGTAACTTCAGAGTGGAAAAAGCCTTCCAGCCTGCCAGACCTATTAGCACAACACTGAAACTGTTAAAAAGCCATTCAAGTGGTAATGACGCCATTTAACAGGCATTTGCCAACTCCAGGTATATACTGTCACAGTGTCTGAATTTACTGACAAAAACAATTGTGCATTATTGTAGTATTTATTCAGAACACGTTAGTCTACAGTGAGTTTGTGAAGATTATAAAATCACATCTCTTAAAAAAAAAATCCTTGCATAGATTTTTAGATGCACAATTATCTTTAGCCTTAAATGCCTGGATCTTCAGACATATCGTTTTTTAAATAAATCCTTCAGAAGACCACCCTTATCTAAAATACACATTTAATTGTAATTACTATAGTAAAAAAAATTTGCTTCCAAAGTCTTCCTGGCCTTTCTGTCCATCCCTTTCTCTCTTCTCCCCCACCCCCGGCCTGATGAAGAGAGCCCTTAAAGGGGCAACACCCCTTTCCTTCCTTTACTTCTGACCATCTGATGAATTAGTTTTAAGAGAATCCTCCAGTAAAATCAGTACCTAGTAAGATATAATATCCTTGGAAACAGTTTTTAAAGTTGGTGAAATTTCATAAACATGTCTATTGTTATGGAGATCACACAAAGTAAAGTAGTGTTCCCTTTTTCTAAAAGCAGTGAACATTGTTATGAACACACTAAACCTCTGTGACTGATTAATTTAAAATAATGTCTTTGTTTCAGTGAGTTAATATGTAGTAATCTGGAAATGTTGGGTCTAAACTTTTGGTGAACTTTGGAGCCAAAAAACACCCAGACTGGCCGTCTCTGCATAATCCTTTCTGAACCTTTTTTTGAACAAAGCACTGACCTGCAAACTACTCATGACACCCCCTTCCTCAAGTAGCCATTAGCCTTTATCTCTATGCATTTACTTGTTAAACTTGCTCTTCCTGTAAAATCTTGATTGATTATGCATGACCATTATCTTTTATTAATCACTTTGTTTACTTCTGTGTATAAATATTGATGCTCACCCCTAATAAAGGCGCCACACTTATTCTAAAGCTTTTGGGGTAGTGTGAGCCCGTTGATCAACGCATTAGTGTCTGGTCTCTGACAGAATTGTGGGCCCAAATTCCAACTCCGCACGACCTTGGGTGTTGGAGAGGTGAGTGAGGACTTGCTTTATTACCTAACAGAATAATTACCTTATGAAGCCTTAACAGTACATTTAAAATATAAAATCAGTTTAGAAATACGGATTACAAAAATGTAAAACAGAAGAGCTGCATCATGTATTCCATAATATTTAATGTTATATTCAGCAGGTCAGCTGACTTGCCCTTACTACAAAGCTTTTGCAAATAAATCTCTGACAAACTTCAGGTATATCAAAAAAAACCATGACTGATATTTTTTATTCCCAAGTTTAGTGCTTTTAATTAGGTACCTTCTGCACATCCAGACTTTACCTTCTGGCATGCAGTGGAAAACATGCTCCATTTTCTTTAGGAAAAAAATTGCAGAAGAGTGTTTTTTGCACATCATAGAATATCATGGTTGGAAGGGACCTCAAGAGATCTAGTCCAACCCCCTGCTCAAAGCAGGACCAATCCCCGGACAGACTTTTGCCCCAGATCCCTAAATGGGCCCCTCAAGGACTGAACACACAACCCTGGGTTTAGCAGGCCAGTTTCAAATGTCATCTGCTTCATTTTGGTTCAAGGATTTGGCTGGAAGGGGGTGAGCAGGATGGGGGAGGGAAGAGAGGAGTCAGACAGTGGGGAGAGGGTGGGGCCTGGGAGGAGTGGGGTGGGGCCTGGGGCAAAGGAGGAGTGGAGTATGGGTGGGGCCACAGGCAGAAGAGGTGGGCTGAGGGAGTTAGTCTCCCCAAGCTGCAGCTTCACCCACCGCCCATGGCAGCAGGTAAGAGCAGGTCGGCTCCCACACACCCAGTGCACACAGCAATCTCCTTAGCCAGGGGCTGTATTCACAGGCTTCGGTATCCTTTGCTGCCTTGTCCCTCTCCTCGCCCCCTACCCCCCCCGGGGCTGTGAGCCGGGGCTGCCATAAGGCATAGGGGCACCAATTTAATAATACTGCGTAGGGCCCAAAAAATCCTAAGGACAGCCCCGATAGCGAGAATACTTATACTCACTACCCTGTTGTGAGAACACTTATACATGTGCTTAACTTTACTCATTCAAGAAGTTTGACTTGAGGGCACTACTCATGCAAGTACTTAAAGTGCATATGTGTTTATAGCATCTGGGCCTGTGTTTTATATGGCGGGGGTGGGGTTGGAAGGGAGCACCACAGGGCCACCTAGGTCTGGTCCTGGCCCTGACCTTGGCTCTGGTCACCAGCCCCACCCCCGGTTGTGGCCCCAGCCTCAGCCCCATTATCCCATCCACGTCCCCCACTCCTGCAGCTGTGGCTCTGGAGTGTGTGTGTGTGTGTGTGTGTGTGTGTGTGTGTGTGTGTGTGCGCGCGTGCACACAAAGACAGGGATAAGGGGAGGGCACAAGGTAAAAAGTTTGGGAACTACTGCCCTAAAATCATCCCCACCTCTATCAGTCTTTCTGAAAACCCAAGTTGTTTTCTCTAGAAGCTATTGGGCTGTTTTATTGGTATGCCTTCTGTCTGCTTGTAACTCTTGTGTGCCCCATGGATCGCAATAGACCAGCTAGTTCTGCTTAATCACAAACATGATCTGATGGTTTTTCACAAGGAAGCAGCTAGTTGGCAGCTTTACCATAAAAGGAGAAAACAGACTGAAGCTGTGATCAGACATTGGCTTCTTTACATTTATACTGGCTACACTGCCTAAAGGGGAATGTCTGATGCAGTCCCTTGAAAGTTACAGCAGGAAGATGGCTTTTCATAGCAGCCCCCTTTCACCATTTTAACTTGTATGAATATAATCAAAATTTTAAAGGTCCAGGTTTCCTCCCTTGCTCTTCCCCTAGTTATTAATTAGTTTATTTTCTTTCGTTATTTTTAACGCAAGCTTTCAAAGCAATACAGCCATTAAAATTGTTTATTTCATGGCTCTTTACATAAAAGAAACAAGATTCCTGAATTGGCAGGAGGCTGTAATAGATCCTCTTCATCTGATTCTTATGGACAGAGCTTTCACATCCATATACAAACTTTATCCCAATCGTTACTGCTACCCACGCTGGCTTTGCACATCAGCATTGACCAATACCAGCAAAGTGACGTCTGACTCTCTTGGTGTTTAAGTGCAGTCGCCTTTTGGTGAGGGTGGGCAAGTGATAACAACACTTGTGTGATGTATGTAGTATGTAACTGTAAGGCTGTTTTCTATGTACTGCATCTTTAAGTGTAAGGTTAGCTTGATAGTTTGTCTGCAAGGACATTCAATATTACGTCAGTCAACTCTATAGAGACAGTGCTGTCTCATGGAGACTTTATTTATGTTCTCTTTTTCATTTAGGTTAAAGGAAACAAAGTCAAAGGCAGAAAAAGTTCATGGCTGCTCTCTACAGTGATAGACTTGGCACGTTTCTGCCTTATCTGAGCAGAGCCAGAGCATGTGCCACGAATTAATCTACCTGTGTGTACAGAGACAAAATAGCTACATTCACCACCAGTGGCAGTGGGGAAATCAGGAAATTGCCTCCCTCCAGTTCCACTGCCAGAAGAGAAGCTCTTGCAAGACTATGTTTTGCAAATCTGGGCAGAGTCTTAACAGCACGGAGCGTCAAGCACTTACTTGTGTTTAGGGGCAGCCAATGAGCACTTGATTCATAGTTCTGAACCCTTTTCAAATTCACAAGACTTCTGATATCAAATGGGCAATGAGAGAGGTAGAAAGCTTTTAGAAAGGCCCCATCAGTGACCTAGAGCTGTTTCTCTGCCATACAATATTTAACCCCCCGCCCCTTTCCACTTTTACATGTGTAAATTTTGACTGTTCAGCTATTAGCACACTGGATTGTGAAGGGAAGCAATGCTACAGCCTCTGGCTCTTGGCCTGCTTTGTGTTCTATCCTCTCAGGACAGTACTTTAGTCACCTGAGTGTATTAGTTTTTCCCCTCCATTATAAAGAGCAGGACACTTGAATCTTTGAAGCACTGCCACAAATAAGAGCTCACCAAAAGAGCATGGGGGTGGGAGGGGAAGGAACAGAGGCTGAAACAGATTGAGTGGATAATGCACTCAGCTCAAGAGGATCATTTCTTTGTCTCAGGTTATGTCTACACTACACAGCTTTTAGCGACAGGGCTGACAACACACTGTTCACATTGACACTTGTCAAAGCAAAACTTTTGTCTTTCGGGGGTGGCGGGGGAAGTTAAAGACCTCTGTTGAGAGACAAAAGTTTTGTCATTCAATTGCCGGTGTAGACATAGCCTTAGATTGGGTTTTTACCTGCAGTTCTAAAGATGCTTGGGCAGAAAAGTATTTATCTGTGAGATGGCAGGATAAATAAGGGAGTGAGGCAAACATACCATCACTTTTACATGTTTCTACAATGTTTAGGAACCCCTTATTGCAGAGGTCAGCAAACTACAGCCTGGGAGCCACATCCAGCCCTTGAGCTCCTGCCGGGGAGCAGAGTCCAGGGCTTGCCTCGCTCCGGTGCTCCAGTTGGGGAGCAGTGTCAAGGGCTTGCTCCGCTCTGCGCGGCTCCCACAAGCAGCAGCATATCCTCCCTGAGCTCCTATGTGAAGGGGCAGCTAGGGGACTCCATATGTTGCCCCTACCCCAAGCACTGCCCCTGCAGCACCCATTGGCCAAGAACCACAGCCAATGGGAGCTGCAGGAGCGGTGCCTGTGGATGGGGCAGCATGCAGAGCCAGTTGGCCGTGCCTCCGTGTAGGAGCTGGAGTGGAGACATGCCTCTGCTTCCGGGAGCTGCTTGAGGTAAGCGCCGCCCCCGAACCCCCCTACTCCCCAACCCCTTCCCCAGCCCTGATCCCCCTCCTGCCCTCTGAACCCCTCGGTCCCAGACCGGGGCATCCTCCTGCATGCCCAACCCCTCATGCCTAGCTCCACCCCAGAGCCCACACCCCCAGCCAGAGCCCTCACCTCCTCCTGCACCCTAATCCCCAATTTTGTGAGCATTCATGGCCTGCCATACAATTTTCATACCCAGATGTGGCCATCGGGCCAAAAAGGTTGCCCACCCCTGCCTTATCAGAATCACAACTCTTTGCACACTGATACTGTTTCTCATTCAAAGATCTCTAACTCCTCTATGATCATTAATGGATGGAGCCACAACATGCCCAGTGAGGTATTAAGTATTATTATGCCTATTATACTTATGAGGAAACAGGGGCGGTCAAAGGTGAAGTGATTGGGCCCTCATCATACTACTCATGACAGATGGTGTTAGACGGATTAGTCGAGACTCCCAGTCCCCTACTCTCAGAGGCAAAGCTAATAGACACGATTTTCAACATCACTCAGCTCCCAGTGAAGTTAATGGGAATTGTGTGTCTCTCTCCTAGTCACCATCTCTTTACACTTCCCCCTCATTTGAATACACATTTGTGTGGGTGTAGGGCAGGTACCCAAATATTTTCCTTGGCTATATTTTTGAGCATCAGAACAACTCAAAAACTTATCTCAGACCTCATATTTGATGCCTAAATATGAACCAAACAAAGGGGGACGTGTCACTTAGCTTAGCGAGGACCAAATGCGTAACAGAAGAAGAGTTCTCTACTTTGGTAATTGGATATGCTTTTTACTCCAGCAACATTAAAAACTCTTGGGGGCAGATCCGCAGCCAGTGATGACGTCATTCTGTTGTCTTCCCTGGAGCATTGGCAATTTACACCAGCTGAGGGTCTGCCCCCTTATGAAAGCAAAGTCTGTCAGCCAAGGATAAATGAGTGGATTGCCCTGGGCCATGCTGTCCTGAGGAGGAAATATTAAAGCACAGTTCTTTACACTTTATAAACATAGTGTCCTTTAACAACCAAGAACATCTCTATATGCCTGTTGACTAAGCACGATACTAAAACCTCACAAGGAAGACATGCAGGGAGTCAGTGCTGGCTGCAATGCATGCTTTGCAGACATGATTTTCTGTTTACACTCCAGTTGTATACATATTTGTTCAAACCCCATATGTGTCTGTGCATGTCCATGTGTGCATACACTTTATATGTACATCTCTTGCTCACCCGCAACTCTCACTGAAATGCACTTTCACCACTCCAACCAGGCGTAAAGTCTGGCAGAATAAATGAGATATTTTGAGGTGTGCAAAGCACAAAAAGACAAAAGCACAGTTTTTGAAGCATCAAAAGCAGCTGGGGCTCTCTCTGAAATGGAGAGAATCCAAATAAATAAGCAAGTAAATAAATAAAATAAGAGTGTGGGTGTCCTGGGCTTGTGACAAGATCTCATGGGGCTGCTCCTCCCATTGGACTGCTGCTGTGTAGGGTTAGAATGTTACAGACAATGAAAGTACATCCAGTTCAAGACTCCTCTTAGGCTCTTCCCATGAACTCTTCCCCCTTTTTCTCCCTCCCACCCCTCTTCTTCCTCTCCGCTGTCAAGAAGTGTAACTTTCAAAGAAGTACATTAATCACATTGCCACAACAGCAGAGATCCCCTCAGAACTGGTGCCAGCAATAGGAGTCCAAAAAAGGGAAGGGTCAACAAACAAGGAATTCTATTTGCCATTTAAAAAAAACTCACCACAACTCATAAAACATCACCCCTCAAACACAACAAGAAACACAGAAACAAACCAAAGCCCTCCAAGGTAAAATCTGTGAGATGAGCACGTTGCAACCTCTCAAGGGCAAGTGAATTTCAGGAAGACTGAGGAGGGTGGGGAAGTAGGTGGGAAAAGCAAGAGTGAAGATGCTCTGTAAGCCCAGGGGCTATCTCACCAGCTCAGGAAAGAACTGATGCAGGCCCAAGTCTGTTTCAGGTCCTAGCCTCAGGGCACAGTTTTTTGGTTAAAACTGATAAGTAACACCAAAACCAAAGTAATTCCGCTGCCCTACATAGTCTGTAATCTCCAGGGGCTTTTCCCTTGCCCTTCTCCCCCCGGGAAAGAGAAAACCACTTCCTTCAACCCCTGTTGGATCATATGTCGGCCAGATCCTTGCTATTTTACCTTGTAACAAGCTTCCTATGGAGCAAAGGCACCATTCTAGCCAGGAGCTAATTTGGGCCAGTGATGGTGAAGTTGTGAGAGAGGCACAATGGCCTTCATCCTTCTCACATGCCTCTCCTCTTTCACCTCAGTGCATAACCTGACTGAGTTTCTAGCTCTAGCTACTAGACAGCATGGCATCCCTAATGTCAAGGGGTAGTTCTGAAACAGTACGGACTGGATATGGCATCAATTTATACTGAGTGGATTACTCTACCATGGTTATGCTATTCTGGAAAGAGATTTCCCTGATCTCATTAAGTTAGATTCCAGTATCCGACTCTTGTATGGTTATGCAATAAATTTGAGTGTAAGAAGATTTTATAAGCATGTGTTTATAAGAGTAACTGCTGCTATAATTAGGGGAGGGAGGCACGTCGTACGTTGATATCTTCTCTGTGCACTACAGTGAAGTGTCAAAACCCCTTGCGCCGCATGTCAGACTGTGACCCTATCTTCCATTCCCACTCAATTGGAAAAGCCAAAGTGGTTTCTAGATAAGAAAAGCAAATTGTGCATTCATCACATCAGCCACAAAGCTAACAAAGGCTGATACAACATGGCACCTATTTGATTGTCCAGGATTTAAATAGGATTATATATATTTCTACACACTCTGGCCAATGTCCAAAAGTGTAGATGTCTAAAGTTGGACACCTGAATCCATATTTAGGACCTAAGTAAGTGGCTTGATCTTCAGGAGTACAGAGCACTCACAGTTCCCACTGAAGTCAGAGGGAATGGTGAGTGTTCATGTCTTCTGGGGGGAAAATAATACTAATAAAAACCCCCAGACTACTTACTTTGGTCCTAAATATGGATTCTGGGGGCCTCACTTTAGGCCCCCAATATCTGAAACTGTTGACCTATAGGCAACAGATGAATTTCCACATTAATATCCAGCTACATTAAAATACCTTGCTAGGTATTTAAAGTCAGCTGAAGTCTGTTTATCTACAGTCAGTTAATATAGGCTGCAAGAAGAATCTAACATACTAATTGTAACCCACACACCTCCTGGGTGTAGTGTTCTGTCCCATCTGGTGGCACCGAGACCAGTTAGCGAGAGAGAGATGAATGAGTCTGCTCTGCAGCCTTAGCTAACAGCCAGTTGGCTTTTAGGTCATGCGCTGAGCTCCAGAGGTCCCAAGTTCGATCCTGACAACCAGGGTCTGTCGGTGTGACATCATCACACAAGAAAGCCAGTCTTATACAAGAGGACCACTGCTTTTCATGGAAAAGCAGGAAATTCGCTTCCTTCATTATGTCTTGGGTAAGTATTGTGAATGAAGCAATAGCCACCATTTATGATATTCCAGATTATTTGTTAAGGATGGGTAACCTTACTTTCTGATTCCTTATAATTAGCAACTAAGATCGCCAAGTATATTTCTCAGAGAGTTACAAAGGAGGCACAAATACAGATCAGAACAATTCTTCTTATAGTATTTCATAGAGTATTGAATAAATTGACTACACAGGAAAATGACACAAATAATACAGGGTACAAAATGCTTTGCTGAGCCAATTCCTCTGAACAGCAATCTTATTTTTGCATACACATGCGTAAGCTTATTATAGGAACAATATGTTACAGAGAAATCAATACTTCACAGTAGCTCAGCTATTGGGCTGCAATACTGCTTAATAAACATTCCTGGTTTGTTTTGCCAAGTCAAGCAAGTTCAGGGCCCAATCTGGGAGTTCTTGCTCAGGCAAAATTTGTCAACGAGGACTGCAGCACTGAGCCCTTGAACAGCATTTTTCAATATCTTTCAATATCTAAATGCTCCCATCCAGGGCTGGTGCAAGGAAGTTTTGCGCCCTAGGCGAAACTTCCACCTTGCGCCATCCCCCTGAGCCTGCAGCTCCCTGCCCCCCCTCTGCCTTGAGGCACCCCTCCCCACGGCAGCTCCCCCCCCGCCCTGAGGTGCCCCCCCTGCTGCAGGTCCCCCTACCCCCGGAGCCATGCAGCACCTCCCCACTCCAGCTCACCTCTGCTCCACATCATCCCCGAGCACGCTGCCCCTGCTCTAATTCTCCTCCCCTCCCAGACTTGCGGCGTCAAACAGCTGATTGGCGCTGCAAGCCTGGGAGGCAGGAGACGTGGAGCAGCAACTGTGCTCGTGGAGGAACCACTGTAAAAAAAAAAAAAAAAAAGAATTGGGGGCACGGCTCTTTGGTGCCCCCAATCTTGGCGCCCTAGGCAACTGCCTAGTTCGCCTTAATGGTAGCACCGGCCCTGCTCCCATCTCAAACATCAGAGGACAAAGAGTGCAGTTCATCTGAACTCCAGTTTCCTGGACCACATTTGTGGCCGGTTCTGAGACAGTGGACCAATATGTCAACTTACCCTGTACCAGTGCAGTGTTATAAACTGATTGTTTTCTATTCCCCACCACCACCCAAAATCTGTTGTTCGTAGACTACGTTTTTAAATAAGGCTCTACAGATTTATATCTGAAAGCAACAAGATGAAATTCAGTAGCGACAAAATGCAAAGGACTACACTTACAAAGGAAGAATCAACTGCCCAGAGACAAAATGGAAAATAACTGGCTAGGAGGTAGTACTGCTGAAAAGGATCTGGGTATTAAAGTTGATCACAAACTGCATCTGAGTCAATGTGATGAAGCTGCAAAAAATAGTCTAACATCACTCTGGGGTATATTAACAGGAGTGTTATATGTCAGATATGGTAATTCATTGTTCCATTCTACTCTGTAGTGATGCGGCCTGAGCTGGAATATTGTGTCCATTTTTGGCATCACACTTTAAGAAAGATGTGGACAAACAGGACAAGAAACTTATCAGATCCTCCCCTCATTCTTCTTTTCTTTTAAGTCTTCAATATGTTAAGGCAGCGGTCCCCAAACTTTTAAGGGTTGCACCCCCCTTACCCGTGTCCGCACCCTGCTTCCCTCCCAGAGACGGGAGCGGGTCCGTGGGTCTGGGAAGGCGGGGAAGGGAGGGCCAAGACTAGGGCTGAAGCCGGGGATGGATGTGGAGCCAGGAGAGGGGCTGGGGGTGAGGGCAGGAGCAGAGCCGCAGCTGGGCTGTGGTGGGAGCCGGCAGCCAGGCCCACAGCCAGGTGTGGCTCCCCTCCCGGCCCTACCCCCAGCCTCAGCTCTGGGCCAGGAACAGACTGCAGCCAGCCGTTGAGGCTGGGGGCGGGGCCAGGAGTGGAACTGCACCAACACTGGAGATGGGAGTGGGTGCTGGGACAGGAGCCAGGGAGGGGGCCAGGCGTGGGACCGAGTCCAGAGCAAAGCTGGTGGTGGGGAGGGGATGAGTGGCATTCCCTCCCTGCCCCGCTGCGGAGCGCTCCTGGGCCCTGCCACACACCCCTGGACATTTCTCCATGCCCTCTAGTGGCGCACCCCCCAGTTTGGGGACCTCTGTGTTAAAGGCTGTTATAAGGAAGATAGGGATCAGCTGTTCTAACTGCAAGGATAGTTAAGTACGGGAATAAGCTTCCCAGGGAGGTTGTGGAATCCCATAATTGGAGCTTTTTAAGAAGGGGTTAGACAAGCACCTGTCAGGGATGGTCTAGGCTTACTTGGTCCCACTTCAGCATGGGGGAGAAGGGGCTAGATGACCTCTTGAGGCCCCATCCAATCCTTTATTTCTATGATAAAACAACGACAGCATGAGTGGGAGGAGGTACGTTACCTCGAAAGTCTCTTCCACATTACTTTTGGGTCTGATCCTGTTCCCACTGAAGCTCATTCTCTTTACTGTTAGAAGGCTGAGTGCGTCCTTGATGCCAAAGATAGGACCCCAGCTCCAAAAGGTGAGAATGCAACCAAATGATAGTCACCAAGACATTCCTGGATTTCACTTGGCTTCATTCTACTGCAGCGCGCACACGGCAATGCTGACCAGGCATCAGCAAAACTTAGCAGCTAGCCTTGGAATAGTCTCCATTGGTACAAAGGGAGTTTTTCCCATGCCCGTATTTGCCAAAACTATTTGCTTGACTTTAAACCCTGCCCACATGCCTCCACTCAGAGTGGTGAATGGATTGTTTTTCCTTTTTGAGTCACATAATGTTCATGGACCGCAATTCCTGCCAAAGAATTCCTCGGGAAGTTTTAGAAAGCCCATGTTGCTTTTCTGTAATTGAAGAGAGCTATAAATCTTCTGACTGTGCTCCTTTCTTAGCTGGAATAAACGTTTATAACAATCATTTACTGTTGCTGCTCAGGGATTTCTAAGTTTTATAAACATTGCTAAGCCAGGATATTTTCCAGCCTTACCTTGCAACATACTCCTGTATGCCGTATCCGCAATAGCATAGATATGGGGTGGCATCTCATGCCTCTTCTTCCCTTTGTACATATCAATGATCTTATCTGAATAGATGGGCAGGTATTTGTATGGGTTTACCACAACACAGAAGAGGCCTGAATAAGTCTGCAAGGAAAACCGAACAGAGAAGAATGGTGTATCTCAGAACGTTTCAAGAGCTTGAGAAACATGAAGATCAAACACAATATTTTAATAAGTGAATCGCTTTCCTATACAGCCTTTTATACAACACAACGATGATCTATCCATGGAGAAATCAGAATGTATACATGGGTGAAGCAAGAATTTTCAGTCCCATATCCACCTAATCATCTCTAACAATAAGAGATAGCTACAAGAATGTTCAAATGTCAAGTTCTATAGAAACATCATACTTCACACACTGCGTGCCATAGTTCTTGACTGCAGTTACTTGGGGTTGCTGGGGTTGCACAGGGTGAATGAGCAGAACTGGCACCACCATTCTTAGTGCTTGTCTGTACATGGAAATGCCTATGGATCTGCATACGAGCAATTTTAAAGAGCTGAAAAATGTTACAAACTCTGTTTAACCTGATAGCAATTTGCTAAATTAAAATCTCAGGATAATTGGGAAAAAACTTGAAACGGAAATTGATTTTTTTTAAAAGTAGGGTGGTATGTATATAATGTAGAGCTGGATGAATATTGCAAAGATTGTTTGCAAAAAATCATTCTAGTTCCAAATTGCTGCTTGTTTAGACTACATGTATGTCTTTATTATCTGGCTTTGGGGGTTTTGTTAACACAAGAGTTTAGGGAATGATTGTTCTTTACATGTGAATAAGGATATTCATGCAAACAAGAACACTATTTGTTGTTCATCATTTGCTTTTCATTATTCTCTTTTATTTTAAAAGGTTTCAGCTATCCAATCAGTAGCAGAAACAATAGCACATGATGCAAGTGACTGATCATGTACCACAAGTAATGAATAGCAGGTAGTCAAAATGAACAGTTTGTAAGCACTTCACAGGCTGAACTTTGTTTGCATGACTCTGGCTAGCTAGCAGATCTTGAACAATTCACAAATAAAGAACTATAAACTTGTCTGATCATTTATTCATAATCAAAACTTCATATTAGATTTAAAAAAGAAAATTATAAGGAATTATATATACAGTGTGTTGTAAAATATAAACTATAGTTTAAGAATTTAACATCTTCCAATTACTTTAATTTATATTTATATAGCTGAATTATTATTGGATGGTTTTTTTGATATACCATTTGAGTGATTTCTCAGGAGGCTGCTGCTATTTGATCTTTCCCTTCCTGGATCTAATAAATATGTCTGAGTATGGGTCTAGCTGTAGAGTAGCCATCACAAGAACCTCCAAAACGTGACCACACAAAGGCATCTCTGCAGGCTTGTATCCTTGAGCAGAGACTTAAAATATGGGCAGAAGGATTTCCCTTTCTTGACTTTATTAGGAAACAGCACAAGTTTTAAACACAGACTGAACACCGTATATGGAATTAAACAAACACAGAAATAGCATCCATCAGTTTGCAGTGCTGATCAACAGGTTGGTTACTTGCACTATGCAGGAGAACTCCTGTAGTCCATTCTGGTTAGGTCACAGGACCCCAATGCTTACACTTCTACCACCTTTGGAAACTCTGCTGCTGCATCTGCATGTTCTTATGTGAGATATCAAGGAAAGTATGGTCAAGCTCTTCACTTCCTTCAAGGTCCCTACGCTAGAACTAGTGACGGTCGGTCACTAGTTACTAAGCCTGGATTCTCTTTGGCATTAGAGCCTTGAAGGGAAATCCCAACTCCAAACATTCTGAAATGATCCCGTATACTGGAGAGAGAGAAGAACTCAGAACTAAATGGACAGTGGGGTTTTCTTCAGACTGGGCAAATATTCAGTTAAAAAAAAAATCTGTCTCAGACTCCTATAACCAGTGTTGAAGGACTACATATGTCTAAAACAATTAGAAGTTTTAAATAATAATAGTTTAAGGTTTAAGTGATTGAAAGACTGATTCCCTTAAGGCTTTTAAAAGCAGGGACCGCTGGGCAGCTTTATCTTGCATAGCTCCCCCCGAAAAAGCATGTAGACTTCCCATTTAAGAACAGTTCTAACTTAGGCTTCAATTCAGTTAGGTACTTAAAAATCACCTGACTTTGAGCGTGTGACTCGTCTTACTGGAGTCTGTAGGTTAACTCTTATACTTTGAGTTAGGCATGTGCTTAAGTACCTTGCTGAATCAGGGACTTAAAGAGTAAGAAGTTATAGTGAAGTGTTTATTTAGGCAGAGAGACAATGTGAGCTACTGATCCAAGCGCAGGAGTCCAGACTTTTAATCTGAGCTATGACATAGGCTTTGTCTGATTTTGGGCAAATTACTTGAGATCTTCCTTTCCCAACTTGTGAAAGCTTAGATACAATCCCAGGTACCTACCTGGTAAGGGTATTGAGAAGGAGAATTAGTGCATATGAAGCATTCTGTAGCCAAGATGTAATGATCATCTATCACTTAGTGTTAAAAGATATTTCTGCATGGGTTAAATCAAGCTGCCAGCCCCCATCAATACAGTCTGCCCAGACAGGGGAATTCAAAAGCTCAAGTCACCCATATGCCAGTCCACAGAGGGTCAAGAGCTGGAAGGCACAGCCCAGAAAATAGGTTGGGCCACCTAGGGATGGGTGCATGGCCAGGGCACCCTGGATATGTGGTGATTCAGTGCATCTTCTGGGCAGCTTCCACTGATGGGACTCCTACCAACCACAGGCTGTAAGTTAAAACTCCTCCTCTTAGGCTACGTCCAGACTACCCGCCGTATCGGCGGTTAAAATCGATTGCTCGGGGATCGCTATATCACGTCTCATCTAGACGCGATATATCGATCCCTGAGCGCGCTTATATCAATCCCGGAACTCCATCAACCCCAATGGAGTTGCGGAATTGACAGGGAGAGCGGCGAACATCGATCCCGCATGGTGAGGATGGGCGAGTAATCCGATCTTAGATATTCGACTTCAGCTACGTTATTCACGTAGCTGAAGTTGCGTATCTAAGATCGATTTCCCCCCGTAGTGTGGACCAGCCCTTAAAAAGTGCAGATGTTACTCCTGCCCCTGCCCCCCTAGGAGGTGAATGCCCCTCTGCCACAACTGTCCTTGCAGATTCCGGGAGAGAACTGAGCCTTTAAAATCTTATGTAAGCACTAAAGATGTAAACTCTGTGTGTTCAGTTAGTGTTAGAAATATTCCTTCTGCTCTCTCCGTTAAAAGCACATCATTTTCCTTTGAGTTCCAGGCAGCTGGGACATTATGGTTTCTCTCTAATCGTCTGATGGAGATGCACTTACTGGAATTGGGCAACCTACTTACTTACATCTCTCCTACTTTAAGCCTCAGAAAGACAAATACTAATCTGATACAGCCAGGCCCTGGAAACTGAATCTGCTCACCTTGCAATGCCCTAACCTCACAGACAATGCTGAAAGACACAGCCAGTAGGACTTTAAGGACTCTATTTGTCTTTCCAATTTGAACAATGGGCCTGACCTTCACTATACTGCTCTGACTAAGTGAGCAAATCTCCCATTGACATCAATCCCCCAGCCATGGAGTGAGAGCCAAACAGTAGAGTGTATATCCAGGGCCAGGTCCACAACAGGTTAAATCAACATAACTTCACTGAATCCAAAGAAGCTATACTGATTTACACCACCTGAGACTCTGGCCTCCAGTATGTAGATCAGAGAGTGGAATTCTACCCTAAAATGTTACTTGTGGGCAAAGAGTTGTGTTAATGTGTCATTTTTGTTATATGGTACTAGGATAAAAAATATTTAACAAAAGACACCATGAGATAATCTGGTTCTAGTCCAAGCATATTTTTCCTATATTTTAATACTTACTGTCTGAATTTAAGGCAAAAATAGAGTGTGTGTTTCCCAGGATTCATAGTGACATCATTTAGTTTTAATGGGAGATTATCAATCTAATCTAATCTAGCTACACAAATGGACTGCTCTTGCTCCCAGTAGAGTCAATGGAAGTTTTGTTACTTGTTGCTCAAAATATATATGAAATAGTTTACCGATTTTCATGTTTATCACCATCCTTTGATCTAGGATTGTGTCGGACTTGGTTGTTTAGAAGGCAGATTCTATTTTTTCTGAGCAACATGAAATATGATAGCAAGAGGAAGGACAATTTTTATCCTTATTTCTTTCTGAATTTTCCATGATGCTCTAAAACAGGCTTGGAATTTTTCCAGAAAATAGCCACCCTAGGAGTGACTGCTACTGTGAAAGAAGTAAAGGTTCTATCTTTTTTCAGTGCCTCAGCCTGCCCCAAGGAAAACAGAAGCAAATGAGCTATTATCATTCAAGAAAACTGAACACTGGTTTTGAATGTGCTTAGAGTTTGGGAAATGCTCAAATCATATTTTCTTAAATAAGATAATGCCAGCAGGGAATAATAGCAAAGTGAACAGCATTGCTGGCTTAAGTGCTAGTTCTACATGGACAGATTGTTTTCCCTCTGATAATATCCCCATTTCATATACTTTTAGTAAGCACTAAAAAAAAGGACATATCTCAATCTTTTCCTCAAAGCTTATTTGCAGGGAGCTTTGATCATGCTTGTCCAATTTTGTTGTTGAATGTATATTAAAAAGGCAATATAATGTAAATAGGCAGGGCAGGTAATTTGAAATTTCTATTCCAGTTATCTTTGTCTATAGCAAAATGAGGAATCTACATTTCATGAGAGACGTCCTTCTGGGAAAAAGATGTTTTAAAAACAATTTAGGTCAAATTGTTCTCTCCGTTATGCCCATGTGTTCCAAAGAAGTCAATGCATGACTAGAAGTGAGGTGAGAATTGTTCCAATTAGATAAGGAATGAATGAGAATGAAGCTAGGAGCTCTGTTTAAATGCCTCATGATTTTTCTGAACTATAAGCAAGTTCACTAGTGTTAAGCGCTTGAGTAGGGATGGGCAGTTTTGTATATCACAGAACAGCAGATGGAAGCTATTGTTCCTTAGACTGCTGCAAGAAATAGTGAGCCATTGTCCTGAAAATTATATTAATTTATGTGTGTTAAATTAACACCATCATATTGAAATCATGAGAAAGTTTAAAGAAGTTTCAGATACTATGTTTGCTTGTGTCCTCTGCCAATTTGTATGATTTTTACAATCACATCTTCCTGTTTTGTAAAAATGTTTTTCTCTCCTCTTTCGCTTCGTGAAAGTCCCGTAACAAGGGAAACTGAGTAGCTATATAAGAGAGAGTGGAACTGATTATTCACAAGTGCTGTCGAATGAGCAAAGTAAACACCCAAAAAATGGATAAAATTTCCCCCTCTAATTTCTTTCACGTACAGTTATGTTAGGTGTTGTTTGTAACAGCAGCAAAACATTTTTAGACAGAAGTGTGATTTCTAAATTGATGGTATCCCTTCAACGATGCTTTAACAAATAGTTCAATATATTCCTCTCTCAGATTAGAATCAAATCATAACCTCAAATGCTGAAACTTGCAATAGTGAACTTCTTTCAGAGATCTTGTTTTTGCTAGGTTTATTAAGCTCCCAAATGAAAGGCACCAGATTTTACACCTCTTAAAAAGTTTTATTTGATGATTAATAAGTCTCTTTGTAGCACTGCATAACTACCTAATTTTCTGCCTGATTTCCTACCTTCCAATTTAAGGATTTTCATGTTACTAATGAGAGAGTTTTAAAAGCAACAGTAAAACTTTGTCAGATCAGCTCCATATTTCCATCCAATCACTGGTGACAAATATCACAGCAGCACAGTTTATCCATCTTGGGGCGTTATACTGCTGCCCATCACCACAGTATCTGAGTGTCTTCCACATAAAATCAAGAGCAATGGTGAAGTCCCTACTGGATATCATGGAGTCTCTTGTTCTACAATTCAGTAGATGTAGTTATGATTAATTATAGGATTTGGTAACGATAAAATACATCTGTGCGGACTGGTGGATGGAAATACCTTGGCTATACAAGTTCAATGCATGTGAACATCAAGAGAATTCCAAATTGTTTTTATCAGTAATTTGAACCAAAAAAGGGAAGCATTTTAGATGAAGAATGGAATATACTGAACAGAATTATGGTCCTGATTCATCAGATCACTTAAGCATATGAGTAGTTCTACTTGATTTCCATTGGGACTATTCATGTGGCTGGGGCTCAACTGCTCCGCTTCCCGCCGCAGGTGAGTGCGATGGGCGTCCTTTCCCCAACCTCCCTGCACTCATCGGTGGCGGGAAGCAGAGCAGCCGAGCCCCAGCCAGCTCCACTCCGCCAGCTCCCAGCTGTGGTGCTCCACTTCCCGCCAGGTTGGTGAGTGCAGGACCTTTCCCCAGCCACCCCCCAGGGACACAGCTGGAGCAGAGGCAAGGAAAGCAGAACAGGCTGGGGCCGTGTCACTCCACTTCCTGCTGCAGGTGAGTGTAGGGAGGTTGGGGAAAGTGGAGTGGGCTGGGGCCGTGTCGCTCTGCTTCCTGCTGCAGGTGAGTGCAGGGAGGTTGGGGAAAGGACGTCCCCCACTCCGTACTCACCAGCGGCGGGAAGCAGAGTGCTGCGGCTGGGAGCTGGCGGAGTGGAGTGGGCTGGGGCCAGGCTGCTCTGCTTCCGCTGCTGCTGGTGAGTGCGGAGGGGGGATTCCTTCCCCCAAGCCTCCTCCCCCGAGCGACATGGCTGGGGCTGGGGTGAGGGAGGCAGAACAGGCTGCTCCCGGCCCCGCGCTAATCCCCTGGGCCACTCTGGGACTGCGGGGACCCCAAAAGTGCCCTCCCACAGCTCCTGCCCCCAAGACCCTGGGGGGGAGCCCCCGACCGTCCCCGAGACCCTCTGCCCCTTATGAACCCCTCAGCCCTGGCCTGGCCCAGCACCCTTAACACGCTGCTCAGAGCAGCGTGTCAGAGATTTACCGCTTTGTATGTGAACCCACCTTATATCGGGTTGCGTTATATGAGGGTAGAGGTGTAATTCTTCTGCTCTACTCTGCACTGATTAGGCCTCTTCTGGAGTATGGTGTCCAATTCTGGGCACCACATTTCAGGAAGGATGTGGACAAATTGGAGAGAGTCCAGAGAAGAGCGACAAAAATGATTAAAGGTCTAGAAAACATGACCTATGAGGGGAGACTGAAAAAATTGGGTTTGTTTAGTCTGGAAAAGAGAAGACTGAGGGGGGACATGGTAACAGATTTCAAGTATGTAAAACAATATTACAAGAAGGAGGGAAAATTTGTTTTTCTTAACCTCTGAGGACAGGACAAGAAGCAATGGGCTTAAATTGCAGCAAGGGAGGTTTAGGTTGGACATTAGGAAAAATTTCCTAACTGTCAGGGTGGTTAAGCATTGGAATAAATTGCCTAGGGAGTTTGTGAAATCTCCATCATTAGAGATTTTTAAGAGAAGTTTAGACAAATACCTGTTGGGACTGGTCTAGATCATGGGTAGGCAACCTATGGTACCTGTGCCAAAGGCGGCACACAAGCTGATTTTCGGTGGGACTCACACTGTCTGGGTCTTGGACACCGGTCCAGGGGGCTCTGCATTTTAATTTAATTTTAAATGAAGCTTCTTAAACATTTTTAAAACCTTATTTACTTTACATACAACAATAGCTTAGTTATATATTATAGACTTATAGAAAGAGACCTTCTAAAAACATTAACATGAATTAATGGCATACAAAACCTTAAATTAGGGTGAATAAATGAAGACTTGACACACCCTTGTGAAAGGTTGCCGACCCCTGGTCTAGATAATACTTAGAATCATAGAATCACAGGACTGGAAGGGACTTCAAGAGGTCATCTAGTCCAGTCTCCTGCACACATGGCGGGACTAACTATTATAAGTCCTGCCTAGATGACCTCTCAAGGTCCCTATTAGTCCCATGATCCTATGATTCTATGATTATCTAAGGAAAACCTCCAAAGTCACCACTGTTCTTTCAGAATTAGCAAGCCTTTGGCCTTCCCCTGAGCCAGTGTGCAAAAGAGCTACAGAGGCTGTATCCTTAGTTACAATAGGAGAAGTCAAACAGGGGGAAATATAGAATATACAAAAAATTCAAATAGGAACATGGACCAAATGCATTATACATGGAGAAGCATCAGGAAGAAAGGCATAATCCACACAGGTCATTGTTCAGAAACACAGAACCTCTGCATTGGCTAAGGTGTGTCAGTTTCATGACAAGACTCGGTCAACTCATCAGTAGATAACAGCGATGAACCTGAATTTACTTACGTAAATTAGACCTGAGAAGTATCTCTCCCTTAGATTGTGCAGCACTGAAGCTTCATTGAGGCAAGTCAACTCTGCCATGTCCTCTACTTTGGAGAATTTTGGAGGGTTCATCTTCTGGATGTCATCCTTGCTGATTGTAATTTTCTTTCCATTTTCTGCCAGCTCAACAAGAACCTCATCTCCTTTTTCTTCCTTGATACTTGCTGCTTCAAATCCTTGCTTTTCTGAGGGGACCCATACTAATCTTTTCGCTGTCCAGTCTGCTTGGGCAAGTGGGCTGTTAAGGATGTTTTTGTCTACAAAGAGGAACTTCTCATCATCACTTAGCTGAGTTTTCTGTGCCATTTTGACTCAATAGTCACCTGTTGAGAAAGTAAAACCTTGTTTTAAAAGAAGGCAAATGTGAATTCCGAGTTCCAATCAAAACATGGTTAAATAGTGATCACACAGAAGTTACATAGTACTATTGTTAGTGTCATGGACATCACCTAGTAGTCCTGAATCTGTCCATAAAAGATGCTTGGGCAGATTTTCATTAATATATATTCGGCTGCCACCATCACTCAATTGCCTTAATCCTGTCAGGGCAGAGTGGAGTTCACTAACATCTCTCTGAAACTGTTAATCAGATGGTATTTACAAAATACTATTGACTCTTGCAGGAAATTGCTACTAATTAAAGTCTTATTGGGAAACTGTAAAATCTGACAAAAAAGAGGGTAGAAATGTTACAGAAATCTACTGCAATTTATAAATGCTCATATATACATAGGAAAACTTGCAACAACATACATAGTTTCAGAGGGGTAGCTGTGTTAGTCTGGATCTGTAAAAGCAGCAAAGAGTCCTGTGGCATCTTATAGACTAACAGACATATTGGAGCATGAGCTTTTGTGGGTGAATACCCACGTTGTTGGATGCAACATACATAGTTGTATTCTGGATCAGTTTGACTGAAAGATACACTGTAGATAGGAACCACTCATGTCATTGTAGCGCAACAGTGTTTGACCTTTGTGTACCTTCCTGCTTCTAGCACTAAGCATTCTGTTCGTCACTTATCCTATGAGTTGTCACACTGTACAGTAACAAGTATGTGGGTACTTTCAGAACTGCTAGACAACCTGCAGCACATGTTGTGAACTAATAAAGATGAATTATTTTCCAAGTAATAGAATTTTAGTCAGTAAAAAAATCAGTGCAAAGAAAAATCTGTGCAACTGAAAAGCAAATACATTAAAAAAATAAATTCACGGAACAGAACTTTACAAGGGGAAAGAACATTTTTATCCATTTTACCCACACATACAGCAACTGTGGCTTTCACAGGTCAGGGTATGTGAAGCTGTGGTTGTCTTAATGTCACCCAGTGGAGTGATGGAGTAGGGATGGGGACCCTGATACCAGGTGGAATGTTTGGAGGTGAGTAGGGAGGTGCTGTAATGGAGTTATCCATGGACTGCAAAGGGAGATGAGCCTGGGATTGTTGAACCTGCAGGTCTACAAGAGTCCACAGAACAGAGAAGCCCCATTATGTCCTGGTGCACTTCCCTCTCCTTTTCCTGGTGGGGCTCCTGGGCCTTTCTCCTGTCCACTCTTTCCTTCTCCAGGCTGTCTGCAATATTACCCCTCCAGACCCTTTGCTTATGGGCTGGTGCAGCATTGGTTTGCAAGATCTCATTGAACATGTCATTCTGAGTCATCTTCTTTCTTATCTGCCTCAGGTGATTCTGCAGATTTGGAGGCGGAACCCCTCAAGTCTGCAATGGCAGCAGCTACAGATAAAAGATGCAGAGGTACCATTGTCGATATAGTCACAACGGAACATGAAAGTTAAGATGCCATGGTAAGATTCCCCTAAAGTTTTAAACAAGACCTGCTTATTGACACTTCTGCTTCGGAGTGCTTGTGCATGGCTCCACTCACAGCACCAGGCATGCTGAGTATGGCCAGCCAGGGGTGAGGGAAATGAGGATTTGCTCAGTTCCCTGAAACTATGGGTATAGCGCAATGGCACTGAATACTGGCACTATTTCCACAGGCGGTGGTGATTTTCGCTGACATCTTACTCCTCTGGGTGACAAAAGCACAGACAGCACAGTGGCTGCTGGTGTCCTGAAGCTGCAAAGGCCCAGATGCTGCTAGCTTGTGTACTGTAAGGGTGCCAGCTGAAGTTATCGCCGACTGGAGTCGGGAAGTCCGCGGAGAAGAAATAAGGCTGCCATCCCTTCAGGAGAGGACTGCAGAGTACTTCCATGAAAGTTCCTCTGAGAAGAATTCACTGGACACCCCTGTGCACATAAACAAACTGCTCTACATGCTTCCCTTCCATTGCCCAATTCTACAGGTGAATGGAAAGCAGGTAACAACACTACCTCTCTTTGTTGTACCGTTATCTCTTCCAGCAGGACTAAATTAATGAAAAGTCAGTAACTGTGTCCTGTTAAGTTGGGGGGTGCCGTCTGTACATCATTGTAATGGGAAATACAATTCACTCTTACCTGAGATACCTTCCCATGCATTGGGTTCGCCCATGCTCAACTGCTGGGACTGACTGGACTATGGTGGAGTCTAACAGGTCCTGGCTTGCAGCATAGCTGGACCCGTGGTCGCATGTCCCCCATCCTCTGCCTCTTCCTCCTCCACTTACTCCTTATCCTCGCTGTTCCCTCCAGGGGAATGTTCCCTCCAGGGGCCCATGGCTCAGGCTTCTTGGAGGTATACAGGGTGGTCTGCAGAGTGGTGGTGGTGCAATCTCTGCCAAGTATGGCATGCAGCTCTTTGTCAGTGGCAGGTCTGTCACCTGACACCAGATTGACTGTTGACCTCTCCCCCGTCTTCTGGTATACCCGATCCCGTTCCTTTGCTTTCACATGGGACTGCTACTGGTCCCTGTCATACCTCTTCTCCTGCATCTGTTGTGCATTCTGCTCATAGATATTCATGTTTCTACTGCTGATCTATAGTTGTGCTTGCACAAGCAGAGGAAATCCAATATCTCCTGTCTACCCCAAGAGCACGTGAGGAGCATGTAACCGGCATGGTCAGCTGGGCAGTTAGTTGCACACAACAAAGGAGAGTAGCTGGGTGTCTTGCCAAACTGGTCAACCAGGAAAAGACATTTAAAAATATCTGTGACTTTAAGGGGGAGGGGCTGTCTTCTGGTCTCTGTGACCCCCGAGCAGTGGAGTTCACAATTGTGATCAGATCTTTTACTGTCATACATCGTGGGACAGCTGCTGTAGGACCGCTACGGTCCATATAAGTAACACAGTATCCACACTTGCACTGATCTCAGTACATTGACCCAGGCTCAATGTCACTTGGGGAGGCGGTTTTACTGTGCTGCTGTAACAGGACACTTATGTTGGTGGGAGACAAATTTAAGTGTAGACATATGCAAACTAAGTCAACACAAGGTGGCTTATATTGACCTAACTTTGTAGTGCAGACTGGGTAAGAATTCTCTCTTTGTTGAAAATATTGATTGGTATTAATAATTCTAAACCATGTAAAAATAGACCTAGATACAATGGTGATGGGCACCACACAAGAAATAATGAGAATATGGGGAGTCAGAGGAAGAAAATATATAAGCTAGGGACAATGCTCATTTAGGCCACTTGTCACTTTGAATTGTGAGCTCTCTGTGGATAATGGGGTCACAAAGTAATGCTTAGCTGGACCTTTTCATAAACTGAACTAGGATGAAATTATGAGTCAAGTACATGCCCAGGGTCCATGTTGGGCTTGTACTACCAATATTGCTACCTGTGCTGCCTGGATTCAAGCTGATTTAGATAGCAAAAGCTGTGAATAGTTAGGCTGTGTAGACATACTGTCAGTTAGAAGGGCACAGAGGCATTTAGAGGAAGAGGTGTGGTAGTTATTGGGCATGCTCAGTAACTATCTCTGAAACAATGCAGAAGGCTTCCTTTCAGGGCAAGCAGTCTCACAGGTACTACATATTCACCATCTGAGAGCTGAGACAATCAGAGCTCAGCGAGGAAAAGACTGGGGGAATGTGGTGACACTCGGGGACTCAGTAGCTGAACAAAGATGCATCTCCTGTGTTCCAGACCCTGTGCCATTTTGGATCCAAATTCCCTATCTTGCTGGAAATCAAGGAGACACCAACTATTGACTCCAGGACTAGAATTGCTACTTGACATGAGGTTGTTTGGACTACTTTGCTGAGAAGATTAAGGAGTTTGGAGCTGCCATTCTCCTCTGGCTCTGAGGAGCCTAGGTGATGCACAGGCACTTCTGATACCACGCTGCAGAGACTGAGAAGTCATGTCTGTGAAAGGATTGGAGGGGAGTGTGCATGTGTAGGTGCTAAGGTATTCCTTGCACTGAAACTTACATAACAGCAACCAATTGGTGAAATAGCTCTTTAGGAAAAGTTTTCATACGTATTCCTCATGCTGGTAGCAAATGTCTTTCTATATTAAACGTTATAGTATGAAATTGTATTGCATTCTCTGTGCAGTTTTATTATTTGTTAAAGTTCTGAAAAGACTGAGTTCTTCCCTGTGCTTCTGCAGAGAAGTTGACTGAGGTGCAGGAAGAAGGGGAGTGTATTACCATTACACATAATACTGCTCCTCCTAACCAGTTATATTTGCTCAGTCAAGCAGGAAAATTGGTGAAGCGTTATAGGACTGATTTGGCTGAGAGATGCTTTTTAGGGGCAAGATCATTGTCATTTTGGATTACTGGGTCTGAAATCATCTAGGGAAACTGAAAGCTTTGATGACACTAAAATAACATGATCATAGGTTTATCACTTTTATTTCTTTTTTGGAGGTTTTACACAAAAGATCGGTCAGAAAAATAATGCATAATTAGTGTCTATAATTCAGTTTTTCAGTGCACTGCGTTAAAATGAGTAGCAAAAGCCTTCCACATCCCTGTTTCTCGTTCAATACAGAGCTAACAGATGAGAGACAAACAAGATTTCTTGTTATCTAAATATTTTCTGGGTGCATACTGAAGTGCCAATGTAATAATGAAATAATTAGCGAAAGTTCCCAGGCTGCATTCCAAAAAAGGATGGAAACAAATGATTGCCAAACACTACTTCAAACCATTTTAATTCCGTTGCACTCAGGGAAGAGCCAGATTAAGAAAAAGGTCAAGAGAAAAAAGAAAATAAAGTTAAGAGTTTAGCAGCAGACTCAGACTAACTCTGAGATCGATGACTGATGAAACCAGCTTCATTTACTCTTTCCATACTGTTTAGATAGTGACAGATCATCTGTCCAAGGATCGATATGCACACAAGAAGGGGACAGTAAAAACGTAACAAGCCTGAAACCAATCTTAGCACATCAGGCCTCATCTAATGTGGTACTCAAACAGGGTGGTATAAGCAGGGATGCTGTACCAGCATCCTGTACCCAACTCTAATGGCACTCGGATAAAGCAGCTGCAGTACAGCTCCTTTCCTCAGCTGAAAGTTGTAGCTGCTTTGCTTACTCCCAACCAGCAGCTTCTTCCAGTACTCTGGCTGATCACCTGCCCACAAGATGTCAGCAAGTGGCTGAGCTGGGGATGGCAGGCACAGATAGTTGTAAGCCGTCTCCCGTAGCCCACCACACACACTCCAGAGCGGGCAAAAAGATGGCTATTTGGTTTTCTTTCCTGCTCCAACAGGTCAGAAAAGAGGTCCCCAGTTAGGTTCCTTGTTGCTGCAGCAAGGAAGACAAGGACGAGTTCAAGTGATGGTAGCAAAGGCACTAAAGCAGGGAAGAGAATATGTGACTGGTCAGTTGCCCGGTTCTGCAGGAAGAAGAATTGGGGAAAGAGAGGCAGTAAATCTGAGGAGGAAAAATGGGAGAAAGCGAAGAAAATAGCCCAGAGACAAAAGGCAGGCCTTTCCCTGGTGAGAATGAATTGAATATTCACAGCATCCAAACAAAAAGTTAATCTTGAGGGAGTTCAAAGACCAGAGTGCTATGGACCACTACAGTCAACCAATGTGACTACACACAGATAGCCAAAACAGTCCTCATCTGGAAGGAGACATGAGTCGGTGTGAACATAGTCGCACAGCAATTTTCTGTCTGGCAAAGCAGACACACACTTTAGTATCCTTTCGGGGTCCCTTCCAGTTCTATGAGATAGGTATATCTCCATATATTAAGTGTCACGTGGATCTCTGGGAGTAACATGGATAATCATACACCTTAAAGAAAGACTGAGATTTTTAGAGGAGCTGAAGGGAGCTGGATGATCAAGTCTAATTGAAATTTAATGGAAGTTAGGCACCTAACTTCTAGCCTTCTTTGGAAATCTCAAACTCCACTAAATGACTTTCCTCTAAATGTCTTTGTTTTACTGACACTAGCATTGTCAGAAGAATGAAAGATGGAAAATTCACCCATGCATCTTGGCGTCAGCTGAACTGACAAAGGGGCATAACACTTTGTCTATTTATTCTCATAGGGGCCTGACTGCTGTCGGCCTTCAGCATGCAGAACTCTTATTGTAGTCAGTGCTTTCTGCAAGGGGGCCATGTGCAAAAGCCTTGCAAGATATGATCCTTAAGACCCATGAATTTCTTAGGAGAGAACTGCAAGAGATAAATATTTGACCTCTGTACTGATGAAAGCAGAAAATGCTCACTTACTCCAAAAAGGCTGGTAAAGCAACACATGGAAATGGTGTTCTCTAAAGGACCAAATCCTTGTCCCAGTGAAGTCAATAAGAGCTTTGACATTTACTTCGCTGTGACAAAGACTTAGACCAATTGAACACTGGGTGGGGGGTGTTGTAGTGTCAAATATTGCTACTTGGAAAGGGCCTATATGACAGTGAAAATCAGCCTTCCAAGTTATCCTATGATCATTCTTTACAAAAATCCGCCAAATTCTAAAAACGCTAATATGATTGTTAAGAATCCTAATCTGGTGTAAATTTGGTCACTGATTAGATAATGGCCTAAGGATTTTTCCGCTGCTTTGTCACTCAAAGATTAAGAAAAAGTTCATGTCTCCCTTCCTTACTGTGCCTAAAAACAAGTGTTGACAGAAGTCACAAGCATCTTACATGCAGTGCAGAATGATACGCAGAGAAAGAGGTCTATCCTACTGAACTATGTTCTCCTGTCTCTTCCGATACTTTTCATATGTGAGCTGATTGTTGCTATTGATTCTGGAAGAGTTTTGGCATGAAGTAAATGACTGCTTTGAGTTGTTACACAAGAGAGCCAAATTGCACTCTGCATGAGGCTAGCCCTGAAAAGTACACAAAAGCTTCAGTCAGCGCAGAATACATTGAATTCAATGGGAGGTGCATGTATGTATCCAAGAGTAGGAATTGGGCTACAGCGGTGGTTCTGAAACTTTTGTACCGGTGACCCCTTTCACATAGCAAGCCTCTGAGTGTGACCCTCCCCCTACAAATTAAAAACACTTGTTTGTATATTTAACAGCATTACAAAATGCTGGAGGCTGGTAGCTTGCGACCCCCCATGTAATAACCTTGTGACCCCCTGAGGGGTCCTGACCCCAGTTTGAGAACCCCTGGTCTGCAGTCAGGAGCTCTTGTGTAAGGCTGCTCATGTTAAGCTTTCTCACTGCACCCTTTATGTGTCAAACTTATAGGAAGGTAGATTACAGATAAATAGGACTCAAATTAACCTACATTTCTCCCTTCTCAAAAGACATTTATTAACCCCCACCCCCCAAGTGGTTCTTTTCTTCCTCCCATTCATGAGCCCTTGATCTCCCACCTGTGTCAGGCAACCCAGTCCACCCAAGCAGGCAGCCAGTAGTCAGCTGTCAGCTGTGTGCTGCCACTTGATTCTCATTTCACGCACCCTATGACCCCTAGGCTTGGCCCCACAGATTCTGCTTTAATCCATCCCTGCAATTGGGTGCTAAAACAAATCAAACTTTTATATTTGAACATTGGGCTTGCCACAACACTATATGTACAATTATACATAGTGATGTGCTGCAGGGCCCTTGTTAGAAATCCTCACAAGCAGAAAGGAGAGCTGGGGCAGTTGCCCAGGTTGAGATGGAATCTCCCCATTCTGGCTGCTGCTCAAACAGCCCTGCTAGAGATGACATCTCTGTAGCTCACAAAACCTTTTTGAAGCGTGAATTTTTTGCCTTCAGAATGCACCAATCAGCAGTATAAAGGGGTGCAGAATATATATTTGTACACAAACACTTGTGCACATGCACCCCTACATTCTCAAGAGAGGATATTCTTCCTTCTTTCTTCCCAATCCCAGATCATTTCTAGATGGTCTTCATTGCCCTTCCGCACCTCATTTCAAAGGACAGAATTTGACCGCTGTGCTTTACAATTAATATACACAGTGCATATTGTTCTTGGAGAAAAGTATAAACATTTCCAGGAAGTTCAATTAATTAAACCATTGTCGATCAAGTGGTGTTGCCTCCCTGGTCCTAGCTAAGAAAGACTTTTTTTGTTTAAATGGGAAAGCAATTACTCCTCACCTTTTCTACAGCACATGCCTCCTGGTATAAAAGGCTTATCACAGGCTTAGGGGAAATATTTGTTAGAATAGTGGCTGCCCATCACCACTTGCACAATATGACTTCCACAAACAAATCCTGTCTTCATAAGGAGTATCAGAGCAGAGAACACAGCAAGTAACCAGCTGTTTGGCCCAAATTCATAATTTCTCGTGCTACAATAACTCCTTAGAAAGATCTTTCTTGTCTCTTTTTTTTTTCTGAGCAGAGAGCTAGGGAGTGGGGAAGTATTTCCACCCCCTAACCCTCAAACAGATCCAAACATAAAGAATATTCTTAAAAGGAATTCCATGGCTCTAGAGATGCACTTAACAGCCCATGCCTGGCATCAATTAAAGCACTGGCACAGGCATAATGGTTTGTTGTTTTCCGACTGGAGAAGGTTTAGGCAGCTATTATTGCACTCAGAATGCAGGTGACACTGATATCAGTAAAATCAAACATGAGGTGCCATGCTGTTTTGTTGTCAACCCTCCAATATATGAAATTCACTAGCTTCGATATATCCAATTCTTTGAAGCAATCAACAGTAGTGTACTATGAGTGTGGGACTGGGAACCAGGAACTCCTGAGTTCTAAGATTGCACTTAGATTCTCAGACTTCTATGAGACACAATCTCTGATTGTCCATTTCCCACCTAAACAATGAGGATATTAATATGTATGTTAATTAGTTAACATTGTTCAGCACTTGAAGATAGAAAGTGTTAATTTATTAATAGCTTTAACTTCTCTTGACCAGGTGTTAGGCGCTAGTATTTTAACTGTTTCCTATGGCTCTCTCTTCTAAACTCTCCATTTAAGGAAATTGTCGGTACTGAAAAACTTAGCGTTACTATTTTTATTTTAATTACTTTGATTGCTTGGCAGACTTTCCAGTCTCTCATAATTCAAGTTATTACATAACTCTGATTGTGTAACTGACAGTTAGTTAAAGGTTTCCAAGAAATCAGAATGATTGCTTTATCTCAGGTTATTACAAGATTATGAACTGTAGAAAAAAAGTTAATAGACCAGTTTCCTGCCCAATTTAACTCCACTGTCTGCAGAAGTGAATTTGCCTCAATATACTCTGGAATATGGATGTTTGTTCACTAGAATATAAGCAGCATGTACTGAGCCATCTTTTAATTTGAGCAGTGAATGACAAGATCTAGAGAAGCTTTCCCTCATTCCTTATAATATGAACCGGTTTAAAAGAAAAGCCAACAGATACACAACTAATAAGTCATAGTAATTTGAAAAGAGCTCTGGATCCACTGCATACATCCATGCATGATGCTACCATATATGGTCATGTTCTTCTCAATACTAACTGTTCCACAAAAATGTAATGATAACAAATTCAAAACAAATACCTTTTAGGGAATAACATGTCCATTGCAAATGTGATAATAAAAATCATTGTTTACATCCAAGTGAATACAGCCAGAGCAGCAACATGCACTAAATTAAAACTACCACTCAGTCAAGCTTTTAGCTTTCCAGTCATTCATATTCCAGGAGTTCATACTTTTGGTTTCAGTGATTGAGGTTTAAAAATGATGTTGACTGTTAGTAGTTCAGAATATCAACCCTTTACAAAGTACATTCTTAGGAGCTGATAGCTAATGGAAACTTTTGAATAAGAACAATTAAATAACAGATCAGGTTTACTACTTTTCTATCCCAGGTTGGAAGGGTCATATTCTAATTAATTTAAAAAAATGCTAATATAAAAAGTGAGTGAGATTTTTTCTTCTGGATTACCAATGATGCTTTCTATACTGCCATCTACTGACATTTTTCTTTATCCACATCATTTCTATTACAAACTTGAGTTTATTGCTTAGTTTCTTCCTATAAAGGAAAAAATAATCTTCAGATCTATGCATATAAACAATATCAACAAGTGCACCTCACTAACAGGGAAGAAATCTGATCTAGCAGTGCAATCTCTTTATTCCTAACATGCAAATCTATGTTATTATTTATGTAATAATAAAGGTGATGCTTTTCTTTTGTATTTTAAAAGGGTTTTTTTTTGCTGTGCAATTAAACAAAAAATTAGCAAAGCTAATTATATTTAATCAAATGCATTTATATTGCAATCAATTAAATATTAAAACTAAGTTATTTTATATATTAGTATTGAAAACATATAAAGAAAACCTGCTGCTAAACTACCACTGCTTTTACTAGAGCATCTTTACTGGATAGACATATAAAGTTAATTAGTGCTTGTGCCTGTCATTTTCTGGAAAAGCTGCTATAGAATTGCAAAGTATTATTATATTGAGCACAACATCATCTGGGTATTTGTTTTTCTACATCTCTATATAAACAGATGCAGCTATGGCAGTGATATAAAACAAATTATGAATTTCTCACACCACTTGGAGATTTTGAGTTTACCATGCTCTTTCAGTGAATTTTAGCTGAATGCTCTGTTTGCAATATGCAAATCAGGTGTAAGCCAAACAAGCATGTTTTGTAGGTCTGTCACAATACAGTTTAAGTAAAGCAGCAATAGGGTGACCAGATGTCCCGTTTTTAAAGAGACAGTCTTGTTTTGGGGGACTTTTTCTTATATAGGCACCCATTACCCCCCACCTCCTGTCCCGTTTTTTCACAGTTGCTATCTGATAACCCTAAGCAGCAAGCATTTGTAACCTGAAAGTAATTCACAAATAAATTGCTTTTGCAAAGGTACACGATAACTTGGATTGCTAAAGTAACTATGTTAGAAACATCTGTTGACTCCCAGACCGCTCCCCCAGCAGGAGAGTCCTCAGTCACAGTAGTACTTACAGATATCCAAGTAGGGAAGCAGAGAATGAATTGGAGAGTCCGGAACCTGTACAGCTAACAGCTGGAACAGTCCAAATCCTCTCTGCCTTTGCAGCCTCCCTATATAGAGGAGGAGAATCTAGTCAAGGGGAGGGGCCCTAGAAACCACATCTTCAGTACCTGGGCTAAAAACGAGAGGTCATCAGTCAAAACTCCTTCCTGGAGGGGCCCAGTTCAGGGCTGGTGACTTCCCCCAAACCTTTCACTTAGTATTAACAAACACAAAAATCCAAACAGAATTATGACCTGGGTGTCACCCCTTATTTTCTGACATCCAATTGCACCTTGTGCTATAGTACTAGGAGATGTCTGAAATTAACAGGGTTATTTCTTTTTCCCAGAATGGAACTGATATGTTGGATCAAGCAAATGAGACACTTTAACCCCTTCCTGCCTTATATGTCTCCCAGCTGGGGTTCCAGCAAGAGGGGAAAGCCAGATCGGGGGTAGCTGTAGTTGAGATTCCATTACAAAAGCCAATCAGACTATTGGCCTGCTGATGTGGAGCTAAGATGAGTTCTGTATGAGTTGTTTGGGAGTGGGAGATTATTTCCAACACAGCGGCGGTGTGGGGGGTGGAGGTCTTTCTCTGTCTCCTTGTGTTTATGTAACATTTAGAGCTTGGGGCTGTTTTAAGCCTTGTCTGTCTCTGGGGAATAAGAAGGTTATTTTTCCCAGCTCCCCACCAATTTTGCATAAGTTGGTCTTGCTTTTTGCAGCCTCAGCCCAGTTCCTGAGAAAATGTTGTAAATAACTTATCTATATAAAAATACTTCCCTCTGTCCATAAAAGGAAGAAGAGGTCTGTTAAATGGCTGTGGGCAATGGTCCCTAGGATGTAGTGGAAAGAACAGGAGGCAGGCACCAGCTGCTGGGGGAATGGAAGAAAAGGTGCTTGGAGCCAGCCTTGGACATGAATCTGGTCCTTGTCAACTCCTCTGAAACCTTCAGTCCTCAGTTGCATCGCTTTACCCCAGTAGCAAACAGTTTTGTTCAGCAAGACCGGTGCATAGGAGACATCCCAAAAAGGGAAAGCTAGGATCCTCCAGGAATTCCCATCAGCATACCGGATATGAAATACTGAAGCTATTTGCATGCTGCAACAGACTAAATATGGTGCACAGATCTACCCAGTCAGCTAGAGCACAGTGCTGGCTGAAATGGCGTTTACTGACTTCAAATAGTCCTCTCCGTCCCCTGAAATAACCCCCTCTCCCTCGGGAATGACAGATGAGTCCCAGCCCAACCTGGGCCTTCCAGGAAACTCCTCCATGAAAGGAGGCAGGGCTGTTCACCTTTCAGATCATCAGGACTGAAAACCAGTGTTTTCTAGTATGATGAATAAAGATTCATAGAAAGGCCAGAAGGGACCATTGTGATCATTTAGTCTGACCTCCTGTATAACACAGGCCATAGAACTCCTACTAGAATAATTCCTTTTGAACTAGAGCATACCTTTAAAAGAAATAATCAAATTTTGATTTAAATATTGCCAGTCATGGAGAATCCATCACAACCCTTAGTAAATTGTTCCAGTGGTTAATTACACTCGCTGTTAAAAGTGTACACCTTATTTGCAGTCTGAATGTCTAGCTTGAACCTATAGCCATTGGATTGTGTTATACCTATCTTTGCTAGACTGAAGAGCCCATTTGCAAATATTTAGCTCAGTGGTTTGTGCATTGGCCTGCTCAACCCAGGGTTGTGAGTTCAATCCCTGAGGGGGCCATTTAGGGAATTGGGGTAAAAATCTGTCTGGGGATTGGTCCTGCTTTGAGCAGGGGGTTGGATTAGATGACTCCTGAGGTCCCTTCCAACCAGGGGTGAAAGTAACTTACTGGTACTGCCGGAGTCCTGAGGGGGGCATGGCTTCAACCAGAAGAGGGGGGCTTCTTGAGATTTAAAGGCCCTGGTGCGCCGACTGTGGCTGGGAGCCCCAGGACCTTTAAATCAACCCAGGGATCCCAGCTGTAGAGGTGGCTGGGAGTTCCCAGGGCTCAGGGGCAAATTAAAGGGCCCAGGGCTCTGGCCACCGCAGAGCTCTGGGCCCTTTAAATCTGGCCCCAGCCCGGCTGCTGAAGCTGCGGGCGGGATTCAAAGGGCTCTGGGCTCCCCGCAGCCATGGCAGCTCTGAGCCCTTTAAATTCCAGCCACAGCCCTGCCACCAGAGCCGCGGGTGGGATTCAAAGGGCTCTGGGCTGCCCGCAGCCGCGGGAGCTCTGAGCCCTTTAAATCTGGCCACAGCCTGGCCGCCGGAGCCACAGGTGGGATTCAAAGGGCTCTGGGCTGCCCGTACCGGCTTACTTTCACCTCTGCTTCCAACCCTGATATTCCATGATTCTAAGATTTGTTCCCCATGTAGGTACTTACAGACTGTGATCAGACCCCTTAACTTTCTTTTTGTTAAAATAAATAGATTGAGCACCTTGAATCTATCCCTGTAAGACATGTTTCCTAACCCTCTAATCATTTCTGTGAATCTTTTATGAACCCTCTCCAATTTGTCACCATCCTTCTTAAATTGTGAACAGCAGAACTGGACACATTATTCCAGCAGTGTTTGGCTCCTCTGCCAAACATAGAGGTAAAATAATCTCTTTATTTCTATTTGGGATTCTTCTGTTTATGCATCCAAATATTACACTAGCCCTTTTGGGCTACTGCGTTGTTCTGGTAACTCATGTTCAACTGATTATCCACTAGCAGCCCCCAAATTTCTTTCAGTCACTTCTTTCCAGGATAAAGTCCTCCATCTTGTAAATATGGCCACCATTCTTTGTCCCTAGATGTATACATTTACATGTATGCTTACAATTAAGCAGCAGTTTCCTTGTGCCAGGTTTACTAAGCGACCCAGATTGCTCTGTATCTGTGAAGTGTCATCTTCGGTATTTACCATTGCCCCAATTTTTGTTTCATCTGTAGACTTCTCCAGTCATATTTTATGTTCTCTTCCAGGTCACTGATAAAAATGTTATCTAGCATAGAGCCAAAAGCCAGTCCCTATGAAGAACAGTAGAAACACACCCGCTCAATGATAATTCTGCATGTACAATTATATTTTGCGTCCTATCAGTTAGCCAGTTTTTAATCCATTCAGTGTGTGCTATGTTGATTTTGTATCATTTTAGTTTTTTAATACAACTATTGTGTGGTACAAGAGACCCAGACTGTTGCTTTGCACCTGACCTGCTGCTGGACCCTTAGCAGAGCTGGACAAATAAGGGGGGTGGGGAGTTATATGTGAATAACATTTGAAAAAAATCACAAAATTCATGCACATCAGCAAATTATTTGACCAACTCTAATCAGCTGGGAAAATGTGAACTCTCCTGCTGTTTGTATCCTTTAGCTGCAGATGTGAGTCCAGATTCTACTCTGCCTTGCACCTTGCGTGGTCATTTCCACCTGGGAAAAGTAAGAGCATAACCCTACCAAAGTCAGAAAGATAGCAATGGACACCCACTTTACACAGGTGTAAATGACTATGGCAAATCTAGGCAGAGGAAAATCAATCCAAAAATTAAGGAAGGCTAGGCCCTCCTTGGTAGGAAGTTGTCGGCTTAGAAACTCACCCTGTATCTTGCAGCTCCTCTGCTGCTTCTTAGCTTTTAAACAAGGAGGTAAAGAAAACCATGGGGCCCTCTGAAAAGTGTCACTAGATTATACAGCATTCATCCAAACTACCTTAAAATGTTCCCTACAAATGTATAGAGCTGTGTCTCAACTATATATGAAGTTTAACAGCAACTTTAAAAGGAGTGGAAATTGTTCCTCCAGTTTGGTGAACTGCTGCATACACACACGCAGGCTGCATGTTTAACAGAGTAAATGGTGGTGAGTGATGTATGATGTGATATTAAACTGAACTGGAAAGTTTAAAAAAGCTAGATGAGGGTATATCAGAGTTACAATTGGAAGCCACGTGTGATAGGAATTGCCACAGAGGCCAAGTTGCAAGCAAGCCATATATAAGATAAAATCTAAATAAGAAAATGTTAGTGGAATAGAATATGATCAGAGGCTAACTATCACATGTGTGCTGAATACTGGGGCATTTATGAAACATAAATGTTGAGGCAAAATTAAACTTCTACTTTTAAAGCAAGGGATGTTGATATCCAACTTGTCCTCTTACAATGTCTTTGTGGGTTAAAAATATTTTGTCACCCCAGAGACCCCGAATGTTGGGTTTGCAAAAATATTTCCATGTCAATTTTCTAGAAAAAGAATAGCTCATTGAGGAGACTGGATTTAAGTTTCTTACTGCTGAGTTTGCTGGCCAAATCTTGTGCTTCTGCCAGTAGGGGGAAACACTGGAAATGATTAGGGTCTAGGAATAAAAATGAAACTGGCTAGACTATTTTCCACTGTGCAACCTGAATGAAATGCAGAAAAGTAACAGTATAAATAATGAAACATCAACTAAAGGCTCTAATATGTTGTAATGGCTAAGTTATGGGTGTTAATACAGATCAGGAAACTTATTTTTTTAAAAAGACAGTTTACCTGTCACTGAGCGTCTCTCTAATCTAACAGATTTTGGTGCAGGACTGGATCCTGCCAGGTGCTAACCAGTCTGCCGCCAAACCAACAAAACAGTTTAAGCATATGCATGTCCCAGTGCTTAATGTTGGATCAGGGCCAACAGCATAAACCCCTATTGACCAATGCAAGCAGACTGGCTGGGTCACACACATCTAGTCTCCAAGCCACTCAGTGACCAGCTATTAATGGAAGAAGTTCTTTAAAACATGAATACGTTTCCAGGTTTTCTTTTTCAAAATGTTATCAGTGAGTGATAGTCACCCATCTGGCAAAGTGATTGTCTGGCTGCAGGATTCAGCTTGGAATAATGGGTGGTAGGGAAGGAACATGTAACTGAACTTCGGAAGTGTGTTGGCATGGATAGGAAAATTCTGTGCAATTAACAGAAGCTAAAACCTCTGAAATTACATTGATGCTGTGGATCCCATTAATGTAGCTTCCTCTGAATGTAAGGCTCCCTGTCATCTTAGTTTGTGCTATCATATTCCGTTAAACACACAGACCCGGTATTCTCTCTCTCTCTCTAGCTAACACAAGACAAACAAAACCCCGTAGATCACTTTTGCACATAATATTCACATTTATAGCATCCTATTCAAAATAATTTGGAATTGTGCATTTGCTGGTAGATGGTACTTTTAAAACCATCTACTTAGCTATTTACTGCTGTTTTTTGTTTTCATTTTCTGATTTCTGTAAAAAGAACTTGGTCAGAAAATTCCCCAAAGCCATTATACTTCAAGGTTAATGTTACACTAGAGTAAATATATTAAACTACAATTTGTGAAATATGAGGTCACTAATATGATCTATTTTTTAGTGCATGGAGGGTTGGGGGTTTTGTTAGGAATCTGTACCTTAAGGTTTGAATTTTCAAGTACTTAATAAGAAAGCTTGATTTACCTAAGTTTTTTTTTTATGGAAACCTATGAAATATACATGTATACTGTGTAGGGAGTTGAACCTTTCCCTCCCCACACGCACATCAGAATGGGGAGATCCCTTATGCACAGCATCTCTCCATGCCTGGATCTTGGTGGATGATCCATCTTTCATTATTATCAACTACCATGGTAAAATATAGGTAGTAAGAGTTGTGGTTGGGCTGGTAAACGTTCATGTCAATGTTCCAAGGCTGTTATACAAATATCACTAAGAGTGTGTTTTAGCTTTGGTTGCTACAATAATAAACTCTTTGTGTTCCAAAAAAAAAAAAAATCAAGTTCCATAAATGTAAAAAGATTAAAGTGCATCCAAATCAAGTATCAGAGGGGTAACTATGTTAGTCTGTATCCACAAAAACAACGAGGAGTCCAGTGACACCTTAAAGACTAACAGATTTATTTGGGCATAAGCTTTCGTGGGTAAAAAACCCCACTTCGTCAGATGCATGGAGTGAAAATTACAGATATTTGACTGTATCTGTAATTTTCATTCCATGCATCTGAAGAAGTGGGGTCGTTTACCCATGAAAGCTTATGCCCAAATAAATACAAATTAAGGGTTGGATTCAAAGCAAATGCTGTGGCAGCTACCACACCCCTAGATCATATGGAACCTCTGCACGTTATAGAAGTTGGCTCCATATTACTAAACTTTTGTAAGAAAATAGCCCATCAATTTCCTTTGGTTCTAAAATGGATTTCTGGCTTGAATCCAGATTTAAATCCCCATTCCACAATTTACAGAAGTACATATGTTTAATATAGCCCCCAATAGCCTTTCCTTTCGTGCATAGAGTACAGTACTATACTCCTACACAATTGTCTTTTTGGTAAGGAACAGGCAAGTACCAGCTTCACTATCGCCTCCATCCATGGGAGCAACATACATCTCCAAAAAATTTCCACTTATAAAAGTTAGTATGAACTCCTATTGGAGCCCCCTGAAGCCAGGGGCAACTTCTGTAGAAGTTGTGCTGGGGGAGAGGAAAGGCTGCAGAGAAGTGTGCTGTTGTTGCATGGGAATGCTCTTCTTGTATATCTCATATAAATCATTGGGTGGTGGAGGACCTTCCTGCAGAGGACCTTAACTCTTCACTCCGGACAGGAAGACATGACTGGAATTCTGAGATGATACTTGTGGACTAAACTGAGCCTTGTGTGTGTACACAAGGGAGTAGAATTTGGTCCTCTGGAGTTCAAACTCAGGCTTTCTAAGGTAGAAGTTCAAGGAGCATGTGATAGGGTGTCCATACCTCACAGCAGTGAAAGGGGTTAATGGAGACCAGATGGGCTAATTAACCTGGTAGACTGATGGGAAAGCCTTAATTAAAGAAACAGGCTCACCTGGATAAAGCCAGGAGGGAGGGGCTAGAGAAAGTATTCTGTACCTACTCCCTGCATGGAGTGAGTTGGGAGATTGGCAAGCTGGGGAACAGATAGGTAGGAAACAGCAACAAGGGATAGGACAGGACAGGACAGGACAGAGATCATGGCTGCTCGTTATAAGGTCCATGGGCTGGAACCTAGGGTGGCCTGGGTTTCCCTTACCAGCTACTTGGAAGTGGAAAAGGCACTAGACATGCCAGTGAGTCTAGAAGGACTTGAATTCCTTGGAAGGGGAGGATCTTGTGATCTGGCTGGAGGGCCAAGCCCTGAAGAAGAGACTGCAATTTCTGTAGTGAGAGGGGCTGCATGGCAAGACAGGATAGGTGAAGATACCATTGGAGGGAGTGCAAGCCTGGCAGAGCTAATTCCCAGGATGGCCAACAGGAGGTGCCTCTGTGGTGAGTGGACCCTGTGAGTAATATTCATATGTATAAATCAGAGACCATGGGCATCTTTTTTTTTTTATTGACAATCCTCTCCTCTTTAAACCTGTAATTATCCTTCATGGCTGCGGTTTCACATTACAGCTATATCCTAATAAGTTCTTTTGAGTTCTGAAGGAAATTACAGAACTACTAACTGTGGTATGTAACCTATCACTTAAATCAGACTCTATACCAGCTGACTGGAGGATAGCTAATGTGATGCCATTTTCTTTTAAAAAAGGCTCCAGAGATGATCCTGCAATTACAGGCCAATAAGCCTAACTTCAGTACCAGGCAAATTGCTTGAAACTACAGTAAAGAACAGAATTATCAGATGCATAGCTGTACATGATTTGTTGGGGAAGAGTGAACATGGCTTTTGTAAATGGAAATCATGCCTCACCAATCTATTAGAATCTATGGATCAACATACATGAACAAGGGTGACCACTGCATATAGTGTACTTGGACTTTCAGACAGTCTATGACAAGGTCCCCCACCAAAGGTTCTTAACCAAAGCAAGCAGTCTTGGGATAAGAGAGAAGGTTCTCTTATGGATCAGTAAATGGTTAAATGACAGGAAACAAAGGCTAGAAAGAAATCCTCCATTTTTAGAATGGAGAGAGGTAAATAGGGATGTCCTGCAAGAATATGTACTGGGACCACTGCCTATTCAACACATTCATAAATAATCTGTAGGAAAAAAAAAAAGAGTAAACAGTGAGGTGGCAAAAACTGCAGATGATACAAAATTACTCAAGGCAGTTAAGTCCAAAGTAGACTATGAAAGGTTACAAAGAGCTCTCATGAAACAAAATGGTAGATGAAACTCAATGTTAATAACTGCCAAGTAATACACATTGGAAATAATTCCATGTATACACACACAATGATGGGATCTAAATTAGCTGATACCACTCAAGAAAGATCTCGGAATCACTGTGGCTAGTTCTCAAACATCTGCTGAATGTGCAACAGGAGTCAACAAAGCTAGCAATGTTAGGAACCATAAAGAAAGGGATAGATAATAAGACAGTAAATATCATGCCACTACAAAATCCATGGTACGCCCACACCTTAAATACTGTGTGCAGTTCAAGTAGCACCATCTCAAAAAAAGATGTATTAGAATTGGAAAAGGTAGAGAGAAGAGCAACAAAAATGACTACGGGTATAGAACAGCTTCCCTATGAGGAGAAACAAAAAGTCTGGGACTGTTCACTTTGGACAAAGATGACCAAGGGAGGATATGACAGAAGTCTATACAATCATGACTTGTGTGGAGAAAGTAAATAAGAAAATGTCATTTACTCCTTCTCCTAACATAGGAACCAGATATCACACAATGAAATTAGTAGGCTGCAGGTTTGAAACAAACAGAAGGAAGTATTACTTCACACAACGCACAGTCAACTTGTGCCATTCCTTGCTAGGGGATGTTGTGAAGACCAAAAGTACAACTAGATTTTAAAAAGAATTAAATTCATGAGGAAAGGTCCATTGTGGTTATTAGCCAAGATGGTCAGGGATGCAACCCACACTCTGGGTATCCCTATCCCCTGACTGTCAGAAGCTGGGAGTGGACTACAGCGGATGGATCACACTGATTGCTTGTTCTAGTCATTCCCTCTGAAGCACCTGGTATTGGCTACTGTCAGAAGACCAAATACTGGGCTAAATATGGATTACTGGTCTATCCCAGTATGGCCATTTTTATGTTCTAATCAAAAGAACACTTTAATATAAATAATGCCCACAGGTTCTAATTAGGATTAAGGCATAATTTTGTTGGGAGGTGTATGAACGCAAATGAGAAGACAGTCCTCTCCTTGAGAGTTTAGTAAATTAAAAGTTACCTGTGCTGCTATTTTACCTTATCTCCCCTTCCCTTCACACACACTTAGGGTATGTCCACATAAGAAATGATACCGCGGTACAGCTGCGGGCACAGACACTCTCTACAACAATGGAAGGGATTCTTCATTGCTGTAGTTAATCCACCTCTGTGAGGTAGTATCTAGGTCGATGGAAAAGTTCTTCCATTGACCTAGTGGTGTATACTCTGGAGCTTAGGGTGGCTTAATTACATTGCACAGGGTGTGAAATTTTTCACAGCTGTCAGTGACATAGTCAAGCCAACCTAACTTTATAGCATCGCTCAACCTCAGGCTATGCCAAGATAAGGGAAAACCTCATAAGGATCCAAGTCTACAACCTTTACTTGGGTAAACCTCCTATTGATGCCATTTGGAGTTAAATATACTTATTAATTCTGTTAAATCAAACTTGAGGCCACTTACATACACACATGCCTTTCAACTCCGTTTTTTAATAGTTACCATGTTTGCTGGAAATTTAAAACCTGGGGAAAATGAATGAACTTTCCTGAGACTGGTGGTTCACTATGCAGTTTTAGTGTAACTTCCTCTAATTTTGATTCTTAAACAGCTTAGGAGAAAAATATAGGCCTCATAGTCCTTGATACTAACTCCATAACACTCCTGCTGGAAAAGACGACTTGACAATAGTTGTTCAATAGCATGAAGATAAATATACTTGTGGCTTCCGGAGCAGTAAAAAAGTTAAACATTCCCTAAGACATTTTAGTTCTGTTTTGTAGTTAATTTTCCACTGATTATCTGTAGGAAGTGGTAAAGCTGCCACTTATTAAATAATGCTTAAAATTTAAGTTTACACCCTTGCAAGTCAAATGCAGTATCAAGTAAAACAGAAAATGAAGTTAGCTGTTTATTCACTGTACAGGATAGTGATTTCACAGGTGCAGAAAAGTAGTGTAAAGTAATGAGAGAGTTAAATAATGAGTGGCTGGAATAGAATAAATATTCCTGAAAAGTCTTATTTTTGTAAATTAAAGTGTTTTTGGGCCCCTTCTTGCATAGCAGGAATAGGACCAGAGCTAACTTTGCTTTTCCCACAATAAATTATTGTGGGCCTAATCCTACAAAGTCTGATTTATAGGTAGCCTTTACTCATTCAAGCAGTCCCACCGAAGCCAAAGGGACAACTTATGTAAGCAAGAACTATTCATGTGAATAAGGGTTTGCAGGATCCAGTCTTGATTGTTTAAATGGAAAAATGCACAAAGAACTGAATTGTCATCTGTTACAACCTCTAAAACAGTGGATCTTCAATGCTAGTGCAGGCAATCCTCCCTGGTTCTGGAATTGAATCTGAAATTAATACAAGATGTTGTATAAGTATTTATGCATCCGCAGAGTCAGGGGAGACACTTCTATGTAAATGTCATTATCAACAAAATTTAGTAGTCTGAACCTCAGTATATAGAACATTTTAAGACCAGAGGAGGCTAGGAAGCTCATCCATGTCAGTTTTTGTATTAGCAGTTATGCACCATAAATTTGTCTATACATCTCTAATAACTTTTTGAATAAGTATTAACAGAATGAGCTTTCAGTCTATTATAGTTCTCAGATGCACATGAATGTGTTATATTTATATACTGAAACATACTGTAAATTACAGTATATAACAGGACCCCCATCATGATGCATCATGCCCAAAAGCATATCAGAACATTCACAGGACAACATGAACAAGAACATTTCTAACATGAAAAATAAAGGTCTTCTCTTCCATTGTTTAATATACATGACTCATTAGGAGTTCTATTTACATAGAAAAGGAAAACAGATTCCAGAATGCTGAAATATTTGTTTTCTCAAGATCACTTATTTATTCCACTGGACTGATTTTTGCTTCTTCATAGTAAGACTTACTGAAGAATTAATCAGACATCTAGTATCTTAAAACAATTGCTGCTTGTGGGCTCCTCAGCTGTGTTTTGCATATCAGCATATTGTATTCACAATGCAAACAGGCTAAAGCTAAAGACTAAAGCTTCCTCTATGAAAAAGTTAAGATATTATTCTACAGTTATCATTCCTACATAAGGAGGTAGTAATGTCTAACAACTAACACCCCATCCTGTAGTTGGCCGGGAGACCTTGTAGTTGGTGTTGAGTCTCACCAAAATCAATGGGCTCTGCATAGGAGCTCCAGAGCAGAGTCAACTGCAAGATTGATGACTGAAGTTATAGTAGTTTAAACTAACCAGCACAACACTGAACTTAAAACACTTAGAGATAATACTGCACAGAAAGAAAAAGTTACTTTTTGAGAAGCCTAGCTTCTGTACCAAAGTGTTGCTTCTTTGGCACCCTCTTGTGGCAGAAAGGAAACTAGCTGTCCCTGCCTCCCACTTTGACACCCCTATGTGACAGAAATCTCTATATAAAAATATAGCCTGTATATAACGGTTTTTTAATCTGTAAACGTAAGAATAAAACATTCATCTTCAGCAGGATTTACAATAAAGGGAAAGTACCAAATCTCAATGAGCACATAAGTGAAATAACACAGCAGAGTGGCTTATTCAAGGGGAAAAATCCTGGAGCAACTTCCCCTTTTGCTCTCTTGTGCATAAAACACTAAGGGGGGAAATACACTGTATCTAGTCAGAATCAGTAGTGGATATGGGTCTTTCTGCCCACCTACAAGTGTTTAGGCCCCAACTTCCATTGATTTCAATGAGAGGAGACTAAATACCTGTGTGGACCCTGGCCAAAGTGGCTAGAAAACAAACAGGACAGTAAAGACAGTGATACTACAGTACAATATGGTAATAGCAGTTATGGCCTGATCTAGAGATGACTGAAATCAGGGGGAAAGCTCCCACGGAGATCGGCGGGCTTTGGATCAGGCCCTTAGAGGGAATTAGGTATTTATGCCTACAGGCATAAATCAAACTTAAAGACAGATGCCTGAACTAATGAGAACTTCCTAGTGAAAATATTTTGATGATCAGAACATACAAGAAATGTCTTTGCATAAAATATATATATTCGTGTGTATGCACCCCCAACCCTGTATTGAGAGTTTGGGATAAATTTTGCTCCTTGTTATCCAGCGTAAATTTGAAATAATTCAACTGATGCCAGTAAAACTATTCCAGATTTATAGTAGTGACACAAAGTGAAATTTGGGCTTTCCTCAGAAGCAAATGGGAAAAAGGTTGTAGGTGACATTTTGGTACTGGGAGCTGGTATTTACGGATTCTCAATGCAAGATCAGTAACACTGGTAATGGTTCAGAGTCAGCAAAGCCTGAATTCTAAAACTACAGGAAAAATTGCACATAATTCTTCCTACGATCTACCAACCAGAATAACTCATATGTCTCCTGTTGATGAGTTCAAGCATTTGTAACATTCTTACGTTTTTTCACTGCATATGCAAATTTTAACTCGTGTTTCAATTGTCCTGGCTACCTGCAGCTACCATTGAAGACAACAGAAACTGCAACACTCAGCAATACTTAAAATAAGGCTGTATATTTAAACTTACTTTGTACAATTTTTAAAATGTCTGTTCTCTAGGTGTTCCCATTTTAGAGGAAAATTCCAACTATCAAGACATTTGTTGGCAAAAACAAGATCTGTGAACATTTTTCACATCTGCTTTCCAGTGTGTTTGGTCTTGGTAAGTCAAATGTATGTTTTCCTCCTCCCTAGATGTTCCAAGGTAAAAATGAAGTATTCATACGCATTAAAAGGGATCTATTAGACACTTTCAGAAGTGAAGGATTCTTGCTTCATAAAAATTAGCTATGGTATGAGCAAAGATTTCTTTCATGTACATATAGCTATATCTGGTATTAATGTAGCACTTAGGTAGCAGGATTCATCCTACAGCCCTAAATCTCCATATGATTAGCCAACACATTTTTGCAAATATTAACATTGTGATGATAGTTCTATCGAAAACAAAGAACTGAAAAACAAATCTCATCCTTTATGCACTCTTTGCATAGAAGAGGGTATACACTTGGTGTATCTTATTTGCATTCTTATTATGTTCTGCTTTCATGTTCTTTATACATGTGTATGAAGTTATCAGTCAACTGGGGAAATAATTTAATATGGGCCAGGTAAACTTCTGGCTATAGAGATCTACCTTCTCAATTCACTTTTAGATGCAAAAAGATCTATGGATCTATGGCAATGACTGTTCCCATCTGTTGGCATCTTTGTTCTATAAAATCTGTCAAGTGGCTCAAAACACAGCACAGGAGGTGGGGAGGAGGAGAATAGTGGTCAACCTCTACTTGCCAATACCAGATTTAGAATGGAGAACTCTCTCTAATCATTGTGCTAAACTATGCCCTTTGAAGCATGAGACGGGATCAGATCAGAGTCAGTGGTGCGCAGAGGGCACGGTGCTGGCTCTTCTCGTAGGACCTAAAAACTCCTGAGGGAAAACAAAGATGCAGATTAAGATATACACACCCATTTGATTTCTTTCGTTAGGTAGTTTGCTGAGGTTCCGTCTTGGAAACTGCAATGAAGATCCTTTGGAAAACGTATCATGGATGTCGCCTTTACTACCATGTAAAAAATGAGCTATAATTCCATACAAGAGAGGGCTGTTAAGAGAAACGACAAAAGTAGTGTACATAGAATGTAAAGAGCTGAGCATAAGAATTCTCTCCAACCCCCCCCCTTTTTTTTTTAAATTTCAAAGAACATAGAGTCCTGGAACAGGAAAAGGCCACTTAGTCCTCAGTACTAGTTCCCAGAATGTAGACAGATAGGTGTCTTCAGCATAAAAAAAAAAATGTTTGGGAAATAGTTAACTGGAGGTTTATAAATCCTGTCTCAAAATTATTAGCTTAAGTGTCACAGCCAATGCTCTTTTTCCTTTTGTTTGTAAACAAATAACCCTAAAACAAATTCCTCTAATTTTGTAAAAGATCAAATAGGATTGCTATCTTCCATCATACAGGATGTCCTAAATCAGAATAAGTAAAAAATTACCCTCAATTCTTTATTCATATTTGTCAAAAATAACAACTGCCAACAGAGAAACAATCACTTCATTGGTTTATGAATGTCATGCCAAAGAGCACCACACAAATTCACGTGGAAGTCTCAAAGCATCATTTCGCAACTGACTTTGGAGTTAGTTGAAAGATGTGTGGAAAATCACAGTGAAGAACTCTCTAAAGGCTTGCATGTTGTGGTCCTAATGCGCAGTTTGGAGCCTTTCACAAACCAGGTAGAACAGTTCAGCATATGTGTTTCAGATGCTAAGTGTGTGAGTTACTACACAAATTGGTAACATGCTTGTGCAGAGAACTACCGCCTTTGGAGATGAAATGTAGGCCAGTTCCTCCAAAGACAATTTGCACATCTCCAAGGCTTAAGTCTATAAATAGCACTTACATGGGTCTTAAATATTACAGCAGGCACAGAAAATGTGGCACACACTGAATAGAGTGCACCGTGATTTCAAATCTACTTACACTGATTTTCTATTTGGATCTTCCACTATATTCAGCTCATGGACAAGAAACTGTCTATCCAATGGTACTTCAGGTTGACCAGATTCTGAAAAGTCAAGAATTGTTTTAATATATTTTAAGTTCTTAAATAACACCTAAACTAAAAGTCTGGGTATAAACACTTTACACTCTAGTCTTTGGAACCAACATCCAAATTCACATTATCTTTAACATATATTCCCACTGTTAGATCTTTTCTATTCCCATATGGCTCTGAGTCCAATACTACATGAGATTCCTATAATAAACTTTAAATTATCCTCTTTAAGAACTTTATATAAAGAAACATTACTAAAGTCATTTTTTAAATAAAAAAATACTTGGGTAAGTTATTTTTTCCCACAGGGATCCTGTTACAAATATCAGGCTGACTCTGCAAATAATGGAATCCACAAACTCCTTCCTCTCTCCCCCATCAAAGGACTCATGGACATATCTGTGCATTTAAAATATCCTTTAAAGAGAAAGTTGACTCTGAAGGATGATGTCACAATGTGTACAAATACCAGATTAGCTCCTTACTTAACATCTTTCATATTGCTTTACTGAGCTATTTTCAATCTAATTATTGCACCTTTCCAGTTTAAATGTATTGCTAAGCACAACTGGAACATGTTACACATCTTTTGCATACTACATTTGAAACAGACAATAGCAGCAATAATGCCAGAACTGAGAACCTGTACAAATTTCAAATATGTAGGACAGTGATTTGACTTATGAACAGTGCAGTAATATAATTATCACACTAATATTTGAACTATAATCAATAACATTAAAGCATAGATGTAGGTGTTCAAACACTAATTACTCCTTCCTACCCTCAATCCTACCATTTACTGAGTACCTCTAACCAAGTCCTGGGTGCAATTAGATAGTGTATTCACAGTACTCCAAGACATAAGCTGTCCTCCACCTCATTTGAAGCGCTAATATAGTTAGAATCATTAGCTGACGCCTGAATTTTCATCCTTCATTTATTTCCATTTGGCACTTTACTTAAAGGAAATGGACATATAAATGGAACTGTATGCTTTAAATTACTCATTCCCATGTCCAAATATTTTCTGACATTTCAGTGGTGGCAGTTTGCATTCCATATACTATGTGTGTATCACATGGGATTGCACCTAACTCGCAAGGATGTTTCTCCACCTGCTACAGCAGACTAATTTTTGCTTTAGAAAGCCATCTTCTTCTGTGCATCAGTTGCTACATTGACGCATTTACCTTATGGCAAGGAGCCTGAGAGAGAGACGACTTCACAGAGACTAATGCCGTTATTTAGCCTGCTGTCTGAGGGAAAAGAGATGTCTACACTTTATTTATCTTCACTAACCTTTACAAGACAAGCCGGGGGGAAGGAAGTGGGTGGGTGAGTGAGGAGGAGGAAGGGAAAAGAGTACACACATGACTCGGAAGATTTTGACTTATGTCATCACTCAGTGATATGATCAGATTTGTTGCGCTAATCCAGCTATTCTCCATTAAGATAGAGATTGTAAATAAAGCAGTTGAAGTCAATAAGACAACCCAATACCTGCTGTTAGAACAGATGCAGTGTACTTATATTTATTATATTCCAAGTATTCACGAATTAGTTCATTGATTAGAAAATTTTCATGAGACAGTGGTGGCCGTGGTTCACTTTGGTCATCCAATGCATTAAAAACTTCAGCTCTGATCCTTGCTTTATTTGTCCCAGTGCACCTCTCTTTTCCAACGTGTCCTTTAGTACTATTAAATACATAAAAAGAATTTCTATTACTGCTCACATGCATAAGCTTATTATCAATACTAATCCCCAGACTCAGTCATTTTATGTAACAATCATTTAAAAAAGTCAGTTGTCCAAACTATTTGGAATGGTGGTTAAGGATTATTAATTATGAAGAGAAATGTGCAGGATCCGAAGCACGGACAAGTCAGCTGTTTTTTTTAAGCACTGATCAGAAATCATCTCTGAGCAAAGATAGATAGAAATTAAAACAATATCAGCTACTGGGAGCTCAAGTGTATACAAGGTTCCCATCTTGCTAAAACCAGTAAGAAATTTCAGAATGTCTAGTATAGGAAAGGCCAGAGTATACTCACATTGTATCTGATTGGGTATTACTTATTGGCTGGTCAGCAATACCTACTATGTATTGTGCTGCCAACCCCAAATGTTCAAAAATCATGAGTCAGGGGCCAAAACTAATCATCACATTGGCTAACAATAATGAATTTTTAGAAATATTTTAATGAGTTCTATTTCTTTGCCTTTGACACTAGAATCCATGTTTCCAAACTGTTCTCTGCAATCATGAGATCTAGATACCACTTTTTTCAGCTATTTAAATCACCAAGTGGAAGACCTTGATTTAAACCAATTTTAATAAACTTTTTGTACTTGCTTTATTTTTCTACAGAAAGGTGCACGCTCACTGGTTCATATAAACATTAAAACATGTTGATTTACAACTAAATAGTCTGCATGCTAGATTTGCTACATCTTTTTGCCACCTAGGAAGGAACACTATAATTATACATTTATTTATGCAAGTATCGCTTACAATTTTCAGAGTCCTAACTGTACACTTATAGAGGGTTAGAAAATGGTGAATCTCTTGCTCATTTACTAGATGATTAATTTTGCTCAAGCTGCACTAAACCAATCGTCTGTCATGGCGAAGCCCCAGTGGGCCCGGCTGGGAGCGAATCTCGGCTTGGGAAACCGGGGCCTGGCGCTAAGGATTTATCCAGCAACGCCGGCCCGGCGCACACGCTGCCCGCGGCGGCTCCCGCTTCCACCCCGGAGCGGGTAGGGGGTCCCATGCAGCGCGGGCGCTCTGGGAACAGCTGCTCCCTCCAGGCAGCCATTACCTGCTTTCAACTCGGCGATAGTCGCCATCTTCCAAAAGCCGAGGGGCGGGGACTGGCAGGAGAGTGAAAGGCCCCGGATGGAAAGGGCTAAGGCAGCGGGCGTGCTGCGCATGCCTACTGTGCTAAGCGGCAACGGTGAGGTGGCACGGAAATCTTTCGATGGCGGAAGTGGAGCTTGTCTTAACGTTCCATCGCTGAGCCCTGAGCCAATCAGGGTGCGCGGCAGCGGCAGCGTTCGGGAACGTGGGGAGTTTTGAATGGGAGAAAGTGACTCTCTAGGGCGGGGCGGAAAGAGGGTGTGTACTGAGGCTGGGGTGGAGCTCGTTTCTGCCTCTGAGGCCATGTCTACATCTAAAATTTTGCAGCGCTGGTTGTTACAGCTGTATTAGTACAGCTGTATAGGGCCAGCGCTGCAGAGTGGCCACACTTACAGCAACCAGCGCTGCAAGTGGTGTTAGATGTGGCCACACTGCAGCGCTGTTGGGCGGCTTCAAGGGGGGTTCCGGGACCGAGAGAGCAAACCGGGAAAGGAAACCAGCTTCGCCGCGGTTTGCTCTCTCGGTCCCGGAGCCAGCCAGCAAACCGCAGGGAAGGAGACCTGCTTGCTCGGGGTTCCGGGACCGAGAGAGCAAACCGGGAACGCCGCGGTTTGCTCTCTCGGTCCCGGAGCCAGCCAGCAAACCGCGGGGAAGGAGACCTGCTTGCTCGGGGTTCCGGGACCGAGAGAGCAAACCGGGAACGCCGCGGTTTGCTCTCTCGGTCCCGGAGCCAGCCAGCAAACCGCGGGGAAGGAGACCTGCTTGCTCGGGGTTCCGGGACCGAGAGAGCAAACCGGGAACGCCACGGTTTGCTCTCTCGGTCCCGGAGCCAGCCAGCAAAACCGCGGGGAAGGAGACCTGCTTGCTCGGGGTTCCGGGACCGAGAGAGCAAACCGCGGCGAAGCTGGTTTCCTTTCCCGGTTTGCTCTCTCGGTCCCGGAACCCCGAGCAAGCAGGTCTCCTTCCCCGCGGTTTGCTGGCTGGCTCCGGGAACGCGAGAGCAAACCGGGAAAGGAAACCAGCTTCGCCGCGGTTTGCTCTCTCGGTCCCGGAGCCAGCCAGCAAACCGCGGGGAAGGAGACCTGCTTGCTCGGGGTTCCGGGACCGAGAGAGCAAACCGGGAACGCCGCGGTTTGCTCTCTCGGTCCCGGAGCCAGCCAGCAAACCGCGGGGAAGGAGACCTGCTTGCTCGGGGTTCCGGGACCGAGAGAGCAAACCGCGGCGAAGCTGGTTTCCTTTCCCGGTTTGCTCTCTCGGTCCCGGAACCCCGAGCAAGCAGGTCTCCTTCCCCGCGGTTTGCTGGCTGGCTCCGGGACCGAGAGAGCAAACCGCGGCGTTCCCGGTTTGCTCTCTCGGTCCCGGAACCCCGAGCAAGCAGGTCTCCTTCCCCGCGGTTTGCTGGCTGGCTCCGGGACCGAGAGAGCAAACCGCGGCGTTCCCGGTTTGCTCTCTCGGTCCCGGAACCCCGAGCAAGCAGGTCTCCTTCCCTGCGGTTTGCTGGCTGGCTCCGGGACCGAGAGGGCAAACCGGGAAAGGAAACCAGCTTGATTACCAGAGGCTTCCTCCTTCCACGGAGGTCAAGAAAAGCGCTGGTGAGTGTCTACATTGCATTACCAGCGCTGGATCACCAGCGCTGGATCCTCTACACCCGAGACAAAACGGGAGTACGGCCAGCGCTGCAAAGAGGGAGTTGCAGCGCTGGTGATGCCCTGCAGATGTGGACACTCTCAAAGTTGCAGCGCTGTAACTCCCTCACCAGCGCTGCAACTTTCTGATGTAGACAAGCCCTGAGTTTGGGCAGGCGGAGTGTGTGGCTTTAGCCCTGTGTGTTTATGGTGAGGGCGGGAGAGCGCAGGGTAGGAAGTCCTTCGCATAAGTCCCAATTTTTGCCTGCGTTATATGAGTTTGGTGGTTTGCTGTGTTTTTTTGTCACCCAAAGTGATTACAAGGATCTATTTCCTTCTGACCTCTTCCGAAGGTGGGAGGGGACCCTGTGCTGGGTGTGGAGGAAGGGAAGGATAGCTCAGTGGTTTGAGCATTGGCCTGCTAAACCCAGGCTTGTAAATTCAATCCTTGGAGGGGAGCAATTTAGGGACGTGAGGTAAAAAATCTGTCTAGGGAGTGGTCCTGTTTTCAGCAAGGGGTTGGACTGGATGACCTCTTGAGGGCCCTTCTAACCCTGATAATCTATGAAGGAAGCCTAGCTACTCTTTGAGGAGGAAGAGAAAATGTGATAGGGAAGGTCCTTTCTAGGATGGACAAAAGCATATGCAGGGAGGAAAACTTCTGGAGGACAAAAGCATATGCAGGGAGGAAAACTTCTGGAATGAGGTGTTATTTTTAAATAATACATGTGATTATATATCATCATATTAGGCATGGTGATTATATGCATTTAGTGACTGATTGTTCACTTTGTCTGGTCAGTTACGATTTTTTGTTTATATTCTCTACCTGAGGGTCTGTCCACGTACATAGTCTTGGTGTCTGTAGAGCAGGGGTTCTCAAATTTCATTGCACCGTGACCCTTTCTGACAACAGAAATTACTACAGGACCCCATGAGGGACCAAAGCCTGAGAGCTCCTGAGGGGTGGGGGAAAAAGCCCAAGCCCCACCACTCTGAGCAGGCCCGAAGCCCAAGGACTTGCCTGGAGCATTATGTAAGTGAGGGAATGATCCCACTATTGTGGAGTACTTTCCTCGCTTATACACTATTCCAGGGAGTGGGCTAGTGAAAGGATCTGAGTCCTCACTTCCTTTACCCTAGATCTGCCTGACTCAAGCGCTCCCCTTCCGTTCTGCTGTTGTGACAGAGTCCTTGTAACCCCAACAAGGCTGGGCCCAGGATTCCGGGGGTGGGGGGGGCTCAACCTCCAACCTTGTGGTCACTTAAGGCAGGGGCTAGGGTGTCCCCACTCCGGGGTGCCTCTCTGACTCACTGATCATTGCATACAGTTCAAAGCAAATACAATTTATTAAAGACATTCAATTAAAAAATAAGGAAAAATTTGGGAAAGGTTAAAAGAATACATGTACCCTGCTCTGTGGCAGGGGGACATCACAGCCAGCATCTCTAGAATGCAAGGGGAGTTCATGTAAGGGGACTGTTGCCCCCTTACTAACATTCAGGGGGAGTGTTTGGTTGCCAACTCCCAGCACTAAAAAGGGAGGGGTCGATGGGAAATCAGGAGCCCTGAGACTGACAGGTCTCCAGGAACAATGTGGAGAGGCCATGTTCCAGATCAGCCTGATTGACAGGGCCAGCGGGCTAATCAAGGAGTCAGGAGGCCAGGGGGTCCCGTCCTCCCTGTGAGCTGGAATTGTCTGAGTCAGATGGAGTGGGGCTAAGCTGCTAGGAAGCAGAGCTGCAGCCCAAAAGCCAGAGCACAGCCCAGAGAGAGCAGACCTGCCCTGGGAGGAGAACTGCAGCAACCAGAGCCAGAGAGGCCAGACAAGCAGCCCAGGAAGCAGGTGAGAGCAGAGTCACAGAAGCAGCATGCAGAGCAGACCTGCCCTGGGAGCAGAGCTGTAGCAACTGGAGCCAAGAGGGCCAGAGAAGCAGCCCAGAGAGCTGAAGCAAAGCAACAGCAGCAGCCATACTGAGGCAGAGTGGAGCTGGGGCTGGAGCAGTCTGGAGCTGGGTGCGGTGAGCAGCTGGGGAGAGTGAAGGGGGACCCTGGGCAGTGGGCCCAGCACAGGGAGACTCCTCAGCCAAGAGGCCCTGCAGGTCCAGACTTGGAGGGGATTGTAACCCTGACAGGGAGGGGTGATGCTGAGGAGAAGGTCCCTGCCACCCAGCAGCCTGAGAGCGTATGGCCACTGCCAGAGCAAGTGTCCCAACCCGCAGCATCCCTGCAGCACAGCCAGGTCCTGATAAGGAGGCCTGGACCTATAGGAAACAGACTGTGAACTGCCCTGACATTCTAGAGACACTGTTTGTGATGTTCTCTGCCACAGAGCAGCGTGATGTGTTTTCCTTTAACCTTTCGCATTTTTCCTTATTCTTTTTTGTTAATTAAATAACTTGTATTTGCTTTAAAATTGTAAGAATGTGATCAGTGGGTCAGGGAGGTGCGCAGTGCAACGCAGAGTACCATGGAGTGGGGACACCCTAGCCCCTGTCCTGGGTGACCACAGCAGGGTGGGGTCAAGCCCCCCCAGGAATCCTGAGCCCAGCCTTGTTGGGGTTACGAGAACTCTGCCAGAACAGGAGAGTGGAAGGGGAGTCCTCAAGGGCAAGGAGGCCTCTGGTGTAAAGGAAGTGGGAGCGAGGACTCAGATCCTTTCGCTAGCCCACTTCACCACAGTAGTGCAGAAGCCAGGAAAGTTCCCCACAAAAGCGGGATCATTCCCCCGCTTACATTCAATCTGTTCCTCACAAGTCCCAGGCCCCTTCTCAGGCCTGGCTGTGCTGCAGGGATGCTGTGGGTTGGACACTTGCTTTGGCGGTAGCCACATGCTCTCAGGCTCTAGGTGGCAGGACCCTTCTTTCCAGCATCACCCCCACCGTGTTGGGGTTATGATTCCCCTCCAAGTCTGGCCTGCAGGGCAACTTGGCTGGGGATGTCTCCCTGGCTCTCCCCAGCTGCTCATTGCACTCGGCTCCAAACTGCTCCAGTTCCAGCTCCACGCGCCTCACTGCGCTGCTGCTCTGCAATCCAGCTCCCTTGGTTGCTTCTCTGCCCCTCTGGCTCTGGTTGCCGCAGCTCTGCTCCAGGACAGGTCTGCTCTGTGGGCTGTTTCTGTGACTCTGCTCCCAGCTCTGACCTGAGCCCCACCACCCAGACTGAAGTCCTCTGGCTTGGACACTGGGCTTCGCCCATGGGTCTTAGCAAATCTAAGCCAGCCCTTGTGACCGCATTAAAAGGGGTTGGGACTCACTCACCTCTACAGCAGTGGTTCTCAACCAGGGGTCTGGGGCCCCCTGGGGGGCCATGAGCAGGTTTCAGGGGGTCCTCTAAGCAGGACCAGTGGTTCATCTTTGTGCCTGGGCTCCAGCAAGTCTAAGGCCTACTGCATGCAGTTGAAGCCTGGGGCCCCGAGCAGCTTAGCTTCATGGTGCCCCCTGTGCATGGGGGCCTGGGCAGTTGCCCTGCTTGCTACTGCCTTAATGCAGGCCCTGGTTTTTATATGCAGAAAACCAGTTATTGTGGCACAGGTGGACCTTAGAGTTTTTATATCATGTCTGGGGGGGGTCTCAGAAAGGAAAAGGTTGAGAACACTTGCTGTAGAGGGTCTGCCCTATTCAGGCCTTGATCTTATGATTGGATTCAAGGTTGTTAGTAAAATCATATAATAAAATGATATATATTATTAAAATAAATATAAGTGGGGGACTTGCAACTATAGATTACCATGGAAGCTTTCATTTTGGCCTGCCCCTCCCTCTTTTTTTTATATTTATAGGGGTGTCCTGTATTTTCCTTATGAAAATGGTAATGCTAGGAGGGTGGATGATTTTTGCTTTTTAATATGTACCCCTTTATATCTTATGATAGATGGGTTCTCTCTGTACTTAGGTTCACAATAAAACGAGATTTTAAAAAAACATAAAAAGGTCCTGTGAAAGTGGATGCTGTGAAATGTTGAAATCGCTGGGACTCGCTGTGCATGTAGAGTTCTGTTTCTGTGGTTCTCCATGCAGGATTGGGGTCATTGTGTTTAAGGGGTGCATGTGTGTGTAACGTGAAAGCAGTTCAATCACTATGGATAAATAACCTGGATTTGCTGAGATCTAGATAGATCAGTCTGCTTTGGTTATGTGGGCGCATGACTCCTTTAGTTACAGTGTGTATTTTCTAAGTGTGTTGTGTTAAAGCAAAACATTTGTATTATACACTGGTTTTGTTAATCAAAATCAAAACTGGATAAATCAAAACTGCCAGGGATGATTTAGCAATACCTTGAAAGGGAAGATATCCACTAGTAGCAGTAAAATCACCTGACCTGTCCCTTTTTTCCCCTTCGTTATGGCAAACTGCTCTGTATTTTTGGGGCAATAGTTCATTTCGCTGATATGGTGTAACCTATTTTGTTCAAAGTTTCTGTGGGTGAATGAAGTGTATAGAAGTTTAGTATTGCGACATGAGTGTCATAAAAGATGTAAAAGCATCAAGAGAAAGTGAAAGTCCTACTGGATTCAGGAGGAATTGGATCTGACTCTAAATTAAGCACCCCATAGACTTCACTAAATATTATTTTAATACATTCTCTGTTATATCCCATGTATGTGGACGGGTTGTTTCAGATGCCATCTTCGCTAAAGGTGGTACGGTCTGACACTGTGAAATTTCAAGAATACACATTGGTGTAATTCTCAACAAATTATTTAACAATGACACAGGCTTGCACCTACTTGCATTCTTGAAATCTCACTGTGTCAGGGCATGGCTGCTCTCACAAATGTAGAGTGTCAGGAGTTAAACCAGCTCCCGTAGACAGCAGCAGGGAAAGTGCTGCCGTGTGTTCACGCTGTCAGCTGCAAGCGCAGTGGCGTGGCAACATTGGGGCACTTGCAGCGGCATTCGTAACGGTGCATTATAAGCAGCTATTCCACAGAGCACTTCTTCCCATTCTGACTCTGAGGCTTGTGGGAAGGGGTGGCACGGGGCATCCTGGATCCTATCCCAATGCCCCATGATGCATCGCTTCGCATCCCAGCAATCCCTGTGCTTCCGTCCGCCATCTTTCAGCTATTTTTGTACTCCGCGCTCGGTCTTCCCTTTTGATCTGCAGGAGTGGATCCTGAACTGCTGAGGAATATGCTGACGGGTCTCACCAGCACATCACAAATTGCAGTTGTTACTCCTTAAGCTCCAAGTGACAGTGAGGAGTCAGACGATGATATCAACACGCATAACACATATGACATGAGCTTGCTTGTGGCGTTCACAGATATGCTCACCACCATGCAACGCCGCTTTTGGGCTCGGGAAACAAGCATTGAGTGGTGGGATCACATCGTCATGCAGGTCTGGGATGACGAGCAGTGGCTGCAGAACGTTCAGATGAGGAAAACCACTTTTATGGGATTTCGTGCTGAGCTCGCCCTCACCCTGCGGTGCAAGGACACGTGATCGAAAGGTAACCTGCTGGTGGAGAACTGTGTGGTGATTGCAGTCTGGAATCCAGACAGCTACTGATTAATCACTAACCAGTTTGGAGTGGGCAAGTCTGCTGTTGGAATCGTGTTGATGCAAATGTGCAGGGCCATTAATCACATCCTGCTCAGAAGAACAGTGACTCACTCTGGGCAATGTGTGTGACATTGTGGATGGCTTTGCACCAGGGTTTTGGAGCTGTGCTCCAGCAAAAACCTGCAGCTCTGCTGCTCTGTGTTCCAGCTCTGGCCTCCGCTTCAAAGCCCTGCTTTGCGCAAATGGGTTTCCCTCACTGCGAAGGGGTGATAGATGGCACACATATTCTAATTCTGGCACCAGACAACCTAGCCTCTGAATACATAAATCAGAAGGGGTATTTCTCAATGGTTATTCAAGCGCTTGTGGATCACTGTGGACATTTCACAGACATTAACGCAGGCTGGTCTGGAAAGGTGCGTGACGGACGCATCTTTCAGAACACTGGCCTGTTCAGGAAGCTGCAAGCCTGGACTTTCTTCCAGAAGAGGATGCCCATTGTGATCCTTGGAGACCCCGCCTACCCTTTAATGCCATGGCTCATGAAACCATACACAGGGAGCCTTGACAGCAGCATGGAGCGGTTCAACAACAGGTTGAGTTGGTGCAGAATTGACTGTTGAGTGCCCTTTTGGCCATTTAAAGGGCCAGTGGCGCAGTCTGTATGGGAAGCTGTATCTGGCTGATGACAGCATCCCTATGGTTAGCCGTGTGCTTTACCCTCCATAACATTTGGGAAGGGAAGGGTGAAAGCTTCACTCAGGCATGGGCCTCTGAGATTCATGCCTGGAGGCTGAATTTGAACTGCCAGAGACCAGGGCTATTAGAGGGGCCCAGCACAGGGCTGTAAGGATTAGGGATGCCTTGAGGGAGCAATTGAATGCTGAAAATCATCAGTAATGTTTGGTGCCCTTCAAGGGAGTGAAGTGGTTCCAAGGCTAGTAGGCATCTGTGTTTGCTAGGTATGATGCACTAACTGGAAGTACCTGTTGCTTTCCTGGGCTACAGTATCTTTTACTTAATGCAATAATGTTTCAAAAACCAAAAAATTCACATATTGAAAAGAAATACAACTGCTGGAGAAACACACATGGAATGACCCATCTGTGCTGTGTGGGAGGAGGGAGGGTGGGGAATGGAACAATCACAGATTTGCAAATGTCTTGTTATCATATTCCGCCTTCCTATCTGGAGTGCTGAACTTCAGGCTGGCTAAAATGCATGATGATGGGGATTGAGTGCAGTGGGTAAGGGTCATAGTTTGCACGGCTGGGCGGTGAAGCTAGAGGTGTTGGAGGAAGCTGGTGGCGATAACCTGGATGTTGGGGAAAGTGGGTTGGCGGTGACATGGGGGCACATGGGAAAGAGTTTTGGGACAAGAGCACGCATGCGTGTGTGTGTGTGTGTGTGTGTGTGCGTGTGTGCATGCAGATCTGCTCCATATGCAGTGATATGAGCGCCTGCATCGAATCTGTATGGCGCTCCATAATGCTTAGTAGCTTCTCCATGGTTTGTTGCTGGTGATCTGTATTCTCCTTTCGGTCTCCTGCCACTCCTGTAATTTTTTATTTTCATTAAGGGACTGCTGCCTGACTTCATGCAGAAGGTCCTCCTTGCTTCTTCGCGGCTGCTTCCTGAGTCTTTGCAACCTTTCTGCCATTGATAACAAGGATGTCTGGGATCTCAAAGTTGCATCTGTAAAGCCAAAATGCAACATTTAACAGAGGCAACATTGTTCACAGTAGAAAGAGCAATGATTCGGCTGAACTTAAAGACAAGCTCATAGCACACAATAGCACAAACTGCCTGTCCTAAGGCGAGCACACACAACCCACAAGAGCCCCGAAATGGTGAGTAACCACAGGGGTAAGGGGGAGTGATTGTTTGAGGGCCATACTGTCCTCTGTGGTCCTGTGCCTTGGGGAGAGCCAACAGCTGCAGGGGGCCCCTATAGTCAACTGTCCCCACATTTTCAACAGGATGGGTTCGTCCTGGAAAATATCTCGCTGCTGAGAGTGACCTGGCAAGCAAGGGAGAGTCTTCTGCAACAATGCGGCTTCCGCCCTGACCCTTGTGTGGCTTGCCTGTGTGCAGCAATGGTCCCCCGCCCCTCACGGCACAGTGGCACAGATATGTTAGCCTTACTGGGACAAGGAGCTGGAGCACGGTAGCTCTGCCAAGCAACCTGCACAAGCAGATTGCCCATCTTCTGCATGAGACCTTTGAAGAGATCACTGAGGTCGATTACCGCGATGTGAGAGAATAAATCATCACCCTATTCCGCATCTAGGCATGCATGCAGCCCTAACCCTTCTTTTTGCAACCCTCCTCGCCCCAACAGCCTGTACCCAGCAACTCCCTTCTCAAAATAAAAGCTGCTTACTGGGCATCTCCTCTGCTATTTTTTCTTCCCCAAGCACCGTCTGTTGTGACTGGCTACCTTTCTCCTGGCTTGAAAACAGCTCCTGGCTGCATGAATCTAGGGATGCTGGGCTGTCCTCTGGCTCTGCCCCCCCCCCAGCACCCTCACTCCTGCTTTCCTCCTCCTGCCTTGTTGCACTCTGGGCTGCCATGGCCTCTGAAGTGTCCATGGTTCTCTTCGGAGTGGAGGTGGGGTCACCCCCAAGTATCTCGTCCAGCTCTTTGTAGAACTGGCAGGTCATGGGGGCAGCACCGGAGGGGCGGTTTGCCTCCTGTGCTTTGTGGTAGGCATTCCACAGCTCCTCACTTTAACTCTGCACTGTGTCCCAGTCATGGCCCCTTTCTATCATAGCCCTTGATATCTGCCCATAGGTATCGTAATTCCTACTGCTGGAGCACAGCTGGGACTGGACAGTTTCCTCCCCACAAACACTGATAAGGTCCAGGACCTCACCATTGCTCCATACTGGGGATCACATGGTGCGTGGAGGCATGGTCACCTGGGAAGATGCGCTGAGAGCACTCCAGGCCTTGCTGAGCAAATAGGAAGGGGACTTTCAAAATTCCCAGAGAATTTAAAGGGTGGGTCTGATGGTTGGTCACCTGAGGACAAGGCAGTAGACTTCAAAAGTGATGACCAGAGTGGCGTGGCTTGGAGTGCTCTCAGCGCATCTTTCCAGTTGACCATGCCTCTATCAGTGTTTAGGGGGAGGAAAGTGTCCAGTCCCAACTGTGTCTAGAACAGGCATTGTGGGATGCTTCCTGGAGGCTGATCAGAGCGTTTTAATAGACCAGGGCATCCACACTGGCACCACGACTCTCCAGCTGGGGTGCAGCAAGCTCTGTGCTCATGAAGGTGGATTACCAGGGGCGCTCCAGCTGCCGAGTCCAGATGATCTACATGCCTTGCCAGTGTGGACACCTCAGGAGTTAGGGCGCCCTGGGCTGATTTAATGTACTCCAACTTGCAAGTGTAGCCAAGGCCTCAGACTGTACCAACTTTAGCGAAGATGGCATCTAAGCAACCTATCCAAATATAATCTGAAAGATGAATGGAAATACTTTAAATTATACAAGAAAAAACAATAATGAATTTATCAAGAAACAAAATCAGAATAAGTATAGTACTAAAATAACTTTCCTCAGGTGTAGTAATAAAGTATCTAACTGCTGTCGGTTATTTAGCAGTATTGCAAAAAAGAAAATCCATCTATTTTGTCAAATTAGTTTGAAATTATCAGACCTATCTACCTGAATTCTCTCCCAACAAATACAATAGCACTTCTCTTCCAATTGAGAGGCTGGTGGAACAATGTACCGTAAATTTCTGTGGGTTTTTTTTATTAAATGTTTTGGATAAACTTTAGAACAAGAATACCATCAACTTTGGTTCTTATCATTGGTATGATGACTGCCTGATGGTTCAAGGCAAATGGTCTTCATAAAATACTTTGGATCTTTGAAACTAAGTTATGTGGGTGCATCTTTGCATTGATGTTGTCTGGAGAGAAAGATGAGGAAAAGATAGATTACGTATTATCTTTCTACTTCTGACTTCATACTAGGTTTCCCTCCTCTCTGCTTGGAAATGCCTTTCTCCTAGTAGGAAACTCCCTTTTCTTTGAAAGACCTGTCATGTCCATGAAGCTTTCTGTCTATATTACTCTCCTTGTCTGTTTGTCCTGCAATGTATTGCTTTATATTGTACCCACATGTGCCTTTAGATTGTAACCTCTTCAGAAGAAGGACTATTATCTGGTCAGCATATTTTACCTATTTTACAGTGCTATTGAAAATAATAAATTACAAACTCCAGAACCTTAGCGTCTTCAACTTAATCCTTATTAGTCGTCAGTATTATTAAGGTGTATATCCTTTGGGGAAGCCACCACAAGGGAAACATCTAAAACCATTGTAAGAGAGGGTTGTAGTACACATACACATTAAGTACTACTCCATGCCCATTTTTCTGGATATGGGTCATGGTAGACATGGAAGGGTTAAACAACTTCTAATGAGTTTTTAGTATTTTAAAGAAAGAACAGGGTACACGAAATCAGATTTAGAAATATTTAATTATATTGTCAGTGAAAAGTTTTAATATTTAAACATTCCATTGTAGTGATGTGAATGAACCATTCTAGTTTTATTGTATAAAGTGAATAAACAACAAAAATTACAAGCATAATGAGCTATGTAAATTCTGCTCTGAAGGACAGCTACATATTCTAGCTTCTCATAGTCTGTCAATAATTCTTTTGCCTTGAGCAGAAATAGGTGTGAGAGATCAATGTGTACTGAATGCAATGCTGCCTTTGCCATACTCTCAGCCTCCTGAGGTGGAGTGTGTGTGTGTAGTCTATCTTGACCTCAAACATGCTGCGTGGCACTAGTGTTCCATTGTCTGTGGTTATACAGTACATCTCTATTTCCCCTAAAAGGTTTTGGAGCTATCTAAGTATAAGACAAGTAAGGGGAAACCAAGATATGGTATGTGTTGCTGTTGGAGAATATGAAGATTTCTGATTAACTACAAGTTATACATGTGGGGTTAATCTATATTCTTACACATCTCAAATTTATTTAACTTAAATTCATAAGACATTACAAGGGAAATTAAATGCAGATTCATTCTGTGACCTGCAAAATACATACTTCCAAATAGTATATTGCTTAATCATAGCAGTGTAGTATGTATGCTTATCACCCTTTCCTGCTATGTATAGTGCCATCGCTGCATAGGAATATTCTGCACTACATGTGCTATATACTGTACACATTATCAGTTGAACAATGACAGTGTGCCTAAGAGATACTGTTTATGCCCTACACCAGCTCTACATATGTATTTCATAGAGTTGCTGGCTGTGTAGTATAAGGAGGTAACCATGTTAGTCTGTATCCACAAAAACAATCAGGAGTCTGGTGGCACCTTAAAGGGTATGGCTACACTTACACTTGTACAGGGCTGGGCGTTACAGCTGTCTTCGTACAGCTGTGTAGGGAAAGCGCTGCAGCGTGGCCACATTTGCAGCATTTTCAGCGTTGTTGGGAGTGGTGCATTGTCGGTAGCTATCTCAGCATTCAAGTGGCTGCAATGTGCTTTTCAAAAGAGGGGGGTGAGGGGGAACATGGGGGAGAGAGAGAGAGGATTTTTGGATCTGTCAGCTCCCTGCCTTGCAAGTTCTAAGGACTGGAACATACACATCACCAACCTGCAATCAATTTAAAAGTTTCGAGCTCTTCCCCCACCCCTCTCTTATTCACTAAATGCAAATTATGCACTCCTAAATAGCCTTCAGACCACATAAGCAGCTGCTCAACACGGACTCCTCTTTCCCCCTCTGCGTGTGACTTCTCTCTTCAAGCAAACAGCTGTGAACCTTCCAAAGCAATTCCCCTGCCTGCCTCTGCTCGCTCGCTTGCTCACTGGAACAAACAGGAGCTGTGTTTGTTTTTTAGATAAGCAGCTTGGGGGAGCTCAGAGTTCAGCCATTCTTCTGGTTTGTTGTGAGCAGGCATTCTGGGTTACCTCCTAATACCCTGGAGGCCAATAACAGTGCTTTTGGTGGCCATACTTGATGAGCAGCGCTGCATCACGAGCGCTGCAATCATTACACCCTAAGCAGACCAGGTGTACAGCCAGCGCTGCAGCCAGAGAGTTGCAGCGCTGGATGTGCCTTGCAGATGTGGACAGTTACTAAGTTGCAGCACTGTAAACCCACCCACCAGCGCTGCAACTCTCCGGTGTTGCCAAGCCCTAAGGGTATGGCTACACTTGCAGCTGTATAGCGCTGGGAGTTACAGCTGTCTTCATACAGCTGTGTAGGGAAAGCACTGCAGTGTGGCCACACTGACAGCTACCACACTGACAGCTACCAGCCCTGCAGTGTGGCCACATTTGCAGCGCTGTTGGGAGTGGCTGAACAGGTATTCTGGGATACCTCCGAATACCTCTGGAGGCCAATTACAGCGCTTTTGGTGGCCACACTGGCGGAGCAGCGCTGCAATCGTTATACCCCAGGCAGAGCAGGAGTACAGCCAGCGCTGCAGCCAGGGAGATGCAGCGCTGTATGTGCCTTCCAAGTGTGGATGGTGAATAAGTTGCAGCACTGTAAACCCATCACCAGCGCTGCAACTCTCCAGTGTAGCCAAGCCCTTTTTAACAGATTTATTCAGGCATAAGGTTTCATGGGTAAAATACATCACTTCTTCATGGCTCCATGCATCTGAAGAAGTGAGGCTTTTACCCATGAAAGCTAATACCTAAATAAATGTTCATCTTTAACGTGCCACTGGACTCCTGGTCGTTTTTGTGGCTGTATAGTGTACATAAGGTAGCAAAGAAAAGTGGCCATATAGCGTGTGCTGTTCTACATGTGAGCAATACTGAAGGTGTTTGAGTACATAACATCTTCTTGCATTCACTATTAAAAACGTGGCAATTACAGCACTTGCTTACACTGAACATTTGGAAATGTAACATGGGGAAAGTATGTGCATATAGATGGGTTTTAGGCAGTATTTGGTCTGTTTTGAAAAAAGTGAGGTATACGAACTACATTGTTTTTTCATGCAGGGCCTGATCCAAATCCTGATCAAGCTACTAGAAAGCCCTCCCCTAACTTCAGTGGGAAATGGTGTAGGCCCTTAATTTACTCCTTCCATCAGTTCTGTTTCTCTCAGTTGAAAGTAGGGAGCACTAGCATCCTCTGACCTTCTAGCTTAGAGTGGACCACCCGCAGGTGCGCTGCAAACCTCCACTGCGCATAGTTGGCGAACGTGTTACACTGCATCTAGGGGGCACCGACCCATCGACACCTGGTAAACGTACTGTATAGATCGGCGTAGGGTGGGCTACACTGGGGGTGTGCACCATGGGTGGTAGTAATGAGGCCCCCTAATGCCTTACTAATTAAGGGTACATTGCTGACTGCATTTCCAGGAGGAACGAAATCTCGACGCTGTGGCTGTGGCGCGTAGGCAGGGCGGGCACGCTACAAGCCGCACCCTATGGAGCCGTATACCGGCCGCGTGCGCACTGCCCCCACCCGGCACAGACACCGGGGCGCCCCCAGCGGCCGGCCGGCGCGGCGATCTGCCGGTACAGCAGGCCCAGCATCCCCGTGACCGAGGAGCCAATCAGGGAGCGTGGCAGCTGCCCGCCCGGCCGCCTTTCCCCACTTCCCTCAGTCGCCGCCGCCGCCGCCCGGAGAGGGAGAGCGTGGAGTGGGGCTAGTTCCCGGTCGCCGCGCTCCATGGCGATCCAGGGCTTGTGCAGCGAGGGTGGCTCGGAGCCCTTCTGGGTAAGAGCGGCGCGGGGTCTGCGGCCGCGTGCTCCGGGGCCGGACCCAGCGCCCGGGGCTCCCGCACGCCGCCTGGCGGGGGTCCCCCACAGGGGGGCAGGGTTCGCGCCCTCATGGAAGGGGTGCAGCCTTTCCCCCGGGTCAGGCCCTTTCTGGGAGGGTGCAGCCCCCTCTTCCCTTACAGGAAGGGGGTGCATGGCGGGGTTGCAGGGCCCTTGGTCCAAGAAAGGGGAGAGTCTCCCCCACCCATCCAGCGGAAGCACAGGGTATCACGAGCTTGGCCGATGCCTTTTGTTCCCTCGCCCTGTCAAAAGTTATGTAAAGGATGGGGGGGGGCGGTAAATGGGGTTGTGTCTGATTAGTGTGGGGGCTGTGCTTTTCTTGATGGCATAGGACTGTCTGCTAAACGTATTAACTCATTGCAAGATCTTGATAATTTCACCCAGGCTAAGCCTGCATTCACCCACGAAAGCTCGTGCTCCAAAACGTCTGTTAGTCTATAAGGTGCCACAGGACTCTTTGCTGCTTTTTCAGTTTAGGTAGCTCCTAGGTGGCTAAGGGCAGCTCTGGCCGCATGAGGTGGTGGTGACTGCCCTTGAATGGTACAGAGCTGCCTGTTCTGTGCTACTGTAATTGTGATATCTGTTAAGAGACAAAAGTGTTATTAATTATTTCCTGTCTCATCGAGATTAGATTGTGTGTGTTAAGTATATTAGAATGGGTGCCTCTTGGTGATATCTCAAAAGTTAGGTAGCAAAGGTTCCTCTATCTTTATTGCTGTTGTTTTCATGCCACACACTCTGATTCTCCTTCCACATTTCTCTATACTACTGTTTTATGTTGAAATGCACTTTCAGTCTGGATATTTGAGTAATTAGGACATGGGCTACATTCTGGTTCTCCAAATCATTACAGTATGGTTGGTTACATCGTTCTCTGCTATGTATTTTTTTTAAATATTAATATTCTGGTAGCAAGTTAGAATCGGGGCTCCATTGTGCTAAATGTACAAACACTTATATGTACATGGTCCCTGCCCTTAAAGCTGCTGTTAATGAATTTTTCTCTGGTTTTGCTTTCATTTGGTTTCTTGATCTAATCAGACATGTACAGTTCACTTGCCTGATGTCACTTTGAATGTAATGTAAACAAAGCAACTTTGGGTGTGAATAGAAGTTTATGGGAATGTTCTCCTTTATACCAGAGATAATGAAGAAAACACTTGCTTTGTGGATCAAGTGAAGCCCTAATCCTGAATGGGGCTTTCAATTGCTACTGCAAATATAGAATCCTAGATTCTAGTGCAGGGTTTCTCAAACAGGGGTCTCTGCTTGTGTAGGGAAAGCCCCTGACAGGCTCCCACTGGCCCTGGATCGCTGTTCCGGGCCAATGGGAGCAGCTGGAAGCGGGACGGGCTAAGGGACTTACTTGTCGCCGTTTCCAGCAGCCCGCATTGGCCCGGAGCGGCGATCTGCGGCCAGTGGGAGCCTTGATCGGCCAGACCTGCAGACCGGGCAGGTAAACAAACTGGCCTGGCCTGCCAGGGGCTTTCCCTACATAAGCGGCGACCCCTGTTTGAGAAACCCTGTTCTAGTGGCACTTCAACCTATCTTTCTATAATTCCAATTTATGTGGTATCTTGTAGACTCGATAAGTATTCAGGGTACTAGCCACAAAATAGAGTGGCATGTACATGTTGTCATTGTAATAACTGTTTCCTGGTTTGATCAGATAAATCACAGCTTTGAATTCTCACATGTGATATTCTTCTTACTTCAGTTATATAAATAGATATCTGATATGCTTTTTGTTGAAGGTTTGTAAATAGTTAAGGGTTTACTAGTGTTGGAACTTGTAGTTCATTGGGAGTTTGCAAGTTGGGAACTTGTCTTGCTTACTGAAAAACAGTTCTTGTGCAAGCTGGAGCAGTTGCTAAACCAGCCTGCTTGAAGTGAGACAGTTCCTGGGAAGATACACCGTTCTGAGGTAGTAATCTGTGTTACTCATCAGGTTATAATGGTAACATTAATAATTGCTGAAAATGTTATCAGTTTGCATTAAGTGCATTAGATTGTTTGTAGATGAGTTCAGAGGACTTTCTTTGGGCTGACTTGTAGTAGCTATTGAGCGCTTGCTTTATTTCTACTTTTCCTGAAATTTTCAAGAGGTATTAAAATTGTGAGTGGAGCTTAAAAAATCCATTCTCCCATGGCAAGTAGGAAGCTTTTCCTGGTGTGTGCTGTCAACTTCTGCAGAACATAGGTTTCCATTTAAAAAAAGGTCTCTAGTCCTTATGGTTGTGAAGGTAACCTCCCACATGTGAGCCACTTGTGTACAATGCAGTGTGTAGGTATGGGGCATATCTTGATATATCTGCAGACATACCACTTCAGTGCCTTTTCTGCAGCTTGTAAATTTCCATTGCAGCAGTGAGAGGGGTTGAAAAGCAGAGACTCAACACTCATGCCCTTGTAGTAGCTAGGAATCTACCTTTCATATTGGCCTTTGGCTGTTGCCGTGCTCTGTTATTGCTATTGCTCTGGCTATTGGGTGTCTGGTAAAATTTCCAAGCCCAATGCATGGATTTGGTCAGAAAGGGTGGGAAAGATACTGAAGGGCATAAATTAGAGAAGTGAAGTACAATATATAGAGAATATGGAAAGGTGGTGCTAGAATGGACAATGTAAGAAAATAAAGGAAGAGAGAAGTGGGAATGCAGGGAGAGAATAGGGAAAGAGGAAGACTGAAAGAAATGAAGGAAAATATATTGACTACTAAAGCAAAGAGAAAAAGAGAAATATAACAAAAGGAAGATACATTAGTAAGTAGGGCTAAGTGACTAGAACTAAAATAAAAATCCATTAATTTCACGTATTTGTCAACTCATGTATCAGCAAATAGTATTTGAACAGATAATAAGCAGATTGGATACTTCAGGAGAGAATTTGTAAGATAAACTTCATCAGTATTGTTGAATTATTTGTTTGTTCTCTAGTGGTGTTTGTCTAGCTCAATAGCTGTTCAAAACTATTCAGCAAATACATTATCTATCAATATTGGTGATATTCAACAAATATCTTGTTTTGTTGCTCAGCTATCCAAACATTGTTACATTAGAAAAAGTTTGACATTTTTACAGTTAACAATATACATAATAAACAGCACACAACTATTTTAATTAAATAGCAGGAGATGTTGTTTGGTGGCACAGGAAGGGAGTAGCTTTGGGGGATATTTATCCCCCCCCCCATTGTATTTGAGCAAACGGGTACATTTTAGAGTCTGTTGCCTGATTCGGTTAGAAATAGGCACAAGCATACAGTGCATGAACTTTTTCAGGTTTCTAACTACCTGTTGACTTTTCTCATAACTTAAAATATCACAAATGCAAAATGAAAAATTCAGTTATAACGCTTATTTTCAGGATTGATGGGTATGCCTTTGTATCACTTTTTACTAATTAGTTGGGTAACATGAAATCACTTGGAGGATTTCAGACTCCCATGGTTTTTGGATTTGTTCCAAAGCATAAGTACTAGGACAAATTCTTTTTCTGCTTGGTCTTCTAAGCTGTGATCTGGTGGCCTTAATTAAAAAGGTAAAGGTTGCTTGTCATCATATCCTTTTTAGAATTAATTTGCAGTGCTTTTAAAATTGATTGATTTAATGAATAATAAATTATGAATAGTTAAATATTTTTTCTTTTAGTGAATAAAGGCAGATTTCTTTATTGGTAAACTCTACTGTTGGTATGTTTCTTTGGTGAGAATTCTGTACATATTGTGAAATCCTTGACTTGAAAAAAATGTGCAGTCATTTCAGTATTTTTCAAAAAATACAATTGCCAATGTGGAAAGGTTGATCCTTAGGGCTGACCATTAAAAAGAATCCTACTGGAATAGAATTTGTGGATCAGATAATTATTAGGAAACACCCCCCCCCCCCCCAAAAAAAAAAAAAAAAGGTTATAGGTTACATCCTTTCTGTTTGAAAGCTGTGGTAAAACATGAGCCCTGTGTGCTTGTCTGTTGTGAAACAGTCTGTCACATTTTTTTTTCTTCAATTACTTCAGGGAGTGAAAACTGAAATCAACAGGTTAGGCGGCAAAGTGAGTCATGCCCCTTTTTATAAATACATTGCATCACCAAGAAACAAAAGATGTGTAATATATTTTTAAATAACATCTTTGTTCAATGGCTTTATATAAAAAAAAGTAGTTTAAAATGTAATCTTTTATACAAACAATTAGTAATAGCGATTCTGATTCTAAAGTATTTCAAACTGTATATGGAAGGCCATACAACTTCTCTGAAACATAGCCACTTCTTGGGAAGAAGAGGCTGTAAGTCACTAGTGGGTGCCGCAAGGTACTGGAGGGGAATTTTTGTCCAAGCTGACAGATGCTCTAGAAACTTGAATATAGGTAGCTCATTACTATCTCTTCTTCCTGAGAATTAGAAATCCCTTGCAGTCTTCCTAACTTTGCACCATCCATTTCTGTGCTGTGGTCACCTGCTTTCTGGATTCTTCTCATATAGAAGAGCCTAATCATGCAAATGACTATGTGCCCTCAGCTTCAGTTGACTTCAGTGGCTACTGTGATGGGCTGTCCTCTCCACGCATGCACTGAAAGAATTAAGGCAGGCCAGAGGGGCCAATTAGCCTATTAAGTGGCAAGCTTGGGGGAATTAAGACTCAGAGAAACCTTCATTAGAAGTAGCTCACATCTGCAGGAGCAGGAAACTGACAACAGAAGAAGCTGCTGGGACAGACTGCAGAACCTCTCTGGGAAGAGGGAGGAATAGACATGTAGCTTGTAGTTGCTCCCTGGGAGGAGGGAGGGAGTGCTGAAGCTGGGAGACCCAGAGAAGGAAGGGAGAGCCAGAAGGTTAGGAAAGGGTTCAGGGAAATGGAGAAAGCTTCAGGGTGGAACAGACTTGCAGTGGTTCTCAGCCAGAGGTCCGGGGGCCATGAACATGTTTCAGAGTGTCCTCCAAGTGTGGCCAACCTTAGACTCACTGGGGCCCAGGGCAAAAAGCCAAAGCCCCACTGTGCAGGACTGCAGCCCAGGGCCTTGAGGACCAGCACCCAAAGCTGAGGCTGAAGCCTGAGCAACTTAGCTTTGCAATGCCCCCTGTGATGCGGGGCCCTGGGCAATTGCACTGCTTGCTGCCACTTAACACTGGCTGTGGTTTTTGTATGCAGAAAAACAGTTGTTGTGGGACAAGTTTTTATAGCAGGTTGGGGGCAGTGGGAGAGGAGGGACTCTGAGGGTATGTCTACATCTACAATTTTGCAGCGCTGGTTGTTACAGCTGTATCAGTACAGCTGTATAGGGCCAGCGCCGCAGAGTGGCCACACTTAACAGCAACCAGCGCTGCAAGTGGTGTTAGATGTGGCCACACTGCAGCGCTGTTGGGCGGCTTCAAGGGGGGTTCGGGGAACGCGAGAGCAAACCGCGGGGAAGCAGGTCTCCTTCCCCGCGGTTTGCTCTTGTGTTCCCCGAACCCCCGTGCAAGCAGGTCTCCTTCCCCGCGGTGTGCTCTCGCGTTCCCCGAACCCCCCTGCAAACCGCGGGGAAGGAGACCTGCTTGCACAGAGGGGGTTCGGGGAACGCGAGAGCACACCGCGGGGAAGGAGACCTGCTTGCACGGGGGTTCGGGGAACACTGGAGCAAACCGGGGAAGGAGACCTGCTTCCCCGCGGTTTGCTCTCGCGTTCCCCGAACCCCCCTGCAAACCGCGGGGAAGGAGACCCGCTTGGGGGGGGGGGATTCGGAGAACACCGGAGCAAACCGCGGGGAAGGAGACCTGCTTGATTACCAGAGAGGCTTCCTCAGGTATGCTAGGATACCTGCTTATTCCACGGAGGTCAAGAAAAACGCTGGTAAGTGTCTACACTTGATTACCAGCGCCGGATCACCAGCGCTGGATCCTCTACACCCAAGACAAAACGGGAGTACGGCCAGCGCTGCAAACAGGGAGTTGCAGCGCTGGTGATGCCCTGCAGATGTGTACACCTCCTAAGTTGCAGCACTGTAACCCCCTCACCAGCGCTGCAACTTTGTGATGTAGACAAGCCCTGAGGGAGAAAAAGGTTGAGAACCCTTGGAACCAGGAATAGAGGGCAGGCCTGGGTTCCCCAACCAGTGGCTGGGGAAGTGGCACTGGTGGGGCAAGTGCATAGGAAGACTGCCTGAACCTGTTTGGGAGAAGAGACCTCTTCCTCCCTCCCCTCAACTGAAGGGGAAACCATGATAGTGACCTAGCCTGTGGGCTGCGTAATGAAGAGTCCGAAGCAGCTCCTGGAGTGAGGGGGCTGCAAACAGAAAGACAGAGGTGTAGGGATGGCTTTGACCTGGTGAGCTGTTCCCCAGAATGACCAGGAGGAGACGCCATAACGTGATGAATAGAGCAACAGTCACAGGGATATTCAGTCCACTTTGCAATAAAGCGTATAGAATTCCATTTCATCTCCCTTTTGCACTTGTCTTCAGTAGCTATTTTCAGAAAATCTCTCCTCATTGCTACCCACTGACAATAGTGTAAGACTAGGGTATTCACTTGATGGGTGTTTTCACTGCTCTGTTTTACTTCATGGTAAAAATGTCTGGACTCTGAATACACTAGTGTTGTCACCCATGAAGCTGAAATGGTGGTACAGTAGTGCAACTCTGGGAAACATCCCAAAAACACCAGTGCAGAGGATTTGTAAGTAACTGTCTCAGTTATTGAGTAAACTGCACCTCTGATCCCTCTTGCTTTCATTGAATGCGTCCCTCGTAGGTCTCTATTCTTTATGGTTACATATGCACAGCATGCATCAACCTGTGTCAGTGAGTCTCATAGCGTGGGTCTACAGGCTCCTGCTTGTGTTGCAGCAATAAAAATAACTGTGGACAAGACTCTGAAGCCTACAAAGGGAGCCTGAGCTTTAGATCACAAGTCTTGAACGTCTACACAGCTCCTGAGGACTGCAAGCCTGAATCTATAGACCCAGGCTCCAAGACTTGCTGTCGGGCCTGTGCTTGCTGGTTAGACGTATCTTAACTGTCACCTGGCTCCAGATGAAATTACAGTTTCTTGTACTCTGACTGTGCCCTGAGTTGCAGTCCCCTGGTACTAACTGTGATTACATCAGCAGGTCAGATTTAGGCTAACACCCGACGGTTCTGTTCCTTCACAGAGCAATGACAGTATTAATACAGTCGTCAGACTGACTCCTTAAAGGAAGAAGTTGTTTGTTTAGAACAAAAACACTTAACAGACAAGCAGATCTTAACACAATAAAACATAATGTATTTGTATCTAGCTTTTTCCTTAAGGCTGGCCCTGTGCTGGAAACGGGAAGGTCCTACTTGTTTAGACTCACTCTGTCAGTCTCCCTACAGAGCGTTTGACAAGAGACCCCTTCTTCTTCTGAGAAGCACTTTTTAAATCTTTAATGTTTGTTTGATCTCCAGGTTGCTAGTTTGACAAACCAAACTTGCATCTTCCTTGGAGACAAGATCCTTGAAGCTAACAGCTTGTCCTGTTGTCTTTCAAGTGTATTGCTGGGGAATCCTTATCTAGATCCATTGTGTTGGTTTTCTCTCTCTCCTTCCCAGAGCCCCCTATTAAGTCAGATCAGTAGTCATACAGGAAATTCTAATAACCCACCATAGTTAGACAGTAACTTTACCTCACTGACCAAAGTCATTAAAAAAAATACATATCAATATTCATATATTAATACATAGCAATTCACAGCAACCATATTGGAAATATGCATATAACATTTTGTAAATATTGAAATACTGCCACTTTAAACTCATACTTCTAAATTCTAGTTTTTTTTCATTGCTTGACTATACATACTCTCAGCCTGTTCTTAGTTAGAAAATTGGCTTTCTTGCATTTCCGTTGGTAAACTGGAGCCATGTCTACGCTAGCACTTGTGTTGGCAAAGCGTTTGTCACTCAGGAGTGTGAAAAAACACCCGCTGAGCAACACAAGTTTTGCCGGCATAAGTGCTCTTGTGCATAGCGCTTTGTCGGCGGGAGATGCTCTCCCTCCAACATAGCTACTGCTGCTCATTGAGCTGGTTTTATTATGTCGACAGGAGAGCCCTCTTCCATTGGCATAATGCTGCTACATATTGATATAGTTGTGCCGCTGTAACCTTGTAAGTTTAGAGGTGGCCTCCCTAAATGGCATAACTTAAGTTCTCCCTAACCATTGTTTAACTGCAGCTTAAGTGGTATTAACATATCCTTTTATCTTAATCAAGTTTATATTTCTGGCTCCTGGGAACCTGAAATCTGACTGTCCTAAGTGAGGTTTGTGGTTCAGTTGTTAGTAAGTAACAAGAACTTGAGGGATGATATTACAGAAAATATTATGCATTAATAAATTGTAACTGCATTATTTTCCATGAAAGGTTGAAAGCCTGAATTGAGTCTGTCAGGTTTTTCATCTTATCAGGCAGCCTACATATTCCTTGAAAATGAAATAATAGAATTGCAAAGCTAAAATTAAAAAATGAACATGGAAAGACAGATAATGGTGTATTGAAAAGATAACCAGAGTCGCAAGGGTAAAGGATTACTAGAGGGATTTTAAGGTCAGTGCTAGTTGGAAGAAGAATATAGAAATATACTTTTATATGTGGTTGTATCTCCACACTTGTAACTCTGAAAACACTCTTGAAAATTGCTTTGAATACATTGGATAGCTTAATGTTAAACAGCTCAGATAACTTTTTTACCAACAAAAAGACAGCAGATCAAGAATCTTTCCTCTTAAAGACCCTGTTTAAGGATCACGTTAACTAACCTGAAGGAATTTTTTTGTTATGTTGGTTTGTCACAACTTTGTCTACTCTCCATTTAAATAGGATTAATATGTGTGTTACTGGCAGAGCTGGTAGTACTGGATAATAAGGTTATACAACACTTATCATTATGAAGCCATGTGTTTGATTGCTTTGCCAAACTCAAAATGTATGTTGAAATTTTGCACGCTGGATGTCTGCCTCAGGCTGTAGTGTGGTGGGGTTTTTTTGTTTTTTTTTTTCTTAAATTTTGTGTAGGTCCCAACATTTGCTTTCAGTTTGATCTGAGCAGTCTCTGAACGTCTTTCAGGTTACAGCAGTCTCTGTAGGGTATGCCTCAATAGTAGAGATGAGAGCAGCTGCAAACAGCTTCATTTTGTGGAAAATTAGTAGCCTGAGAGGAGTACTGTCAAGTTGCTGCTGCAGGCTTTATTTCAGCAGTGTTTGCTTCTTTGTTAATAGAGGAATTCTGATCTAAATATCTTGGAATTTCTGCACTTTTAAGTAAGCAAGTGTCCTCCTTAATTTGCATGCTAATAATCCTTCTAAATCTTGCCAGATATTTTTCTGTACATTCAAGTAGTGTTTTAAAACAGGATCAGTTTTCAGTTCATGTTCCATCTTTGAAACTTCTCCAGATCATACCTGCTCTTTATCTTCCTGTTTACTCTTTGCCTTTTTGTTATTTAACTCTTCTTTGTTCAACTACTCAGCATCTTAATTTTTACTTGTATCTAACTTGGTTTGCAGAACTCAATGTTTTTCCCTCACTTCCCCTCAGACCAAATTCCCTTTTCATAAGTTTCTTCCTCACTCTCTCCTTCAGTCAGCGTTTCAGAGCTCGCAATGAATAATATAAGAAGGCAAGACAATGTTTGCAACAGATAATTTTGCTTCTCATTTTATATAATTCTACACTGAAGTAAAAGGGTTACAGTACATTAAGAACTTAAAACATGCTTGGAGTGTGAATTTAATCTAGTTTCAGCTCAGTGTCATTTTTTGAAGGGTCCTGTTAAACTGAAAATACCATTTGTGATTTGAGATGTTTTTTTCTATAGTGTCATTAATTTATGAATGCAGTTTAACTTTTACTTCATAATGCAAAACAGCAGCTTCCCTTTGCCTTTAGATGTTTAATACCAGCAGTATTATCAGAGCAGATCTAGAAGTTACTGTGCACTGTGTAGCTGCTGACCTAGCTCTGTGTGTAGGGTAAGTGGGAGTTGACACAATTGAGACAGCCTCAGTACACTTACATTTTTAAGTAACTACGACACCTCTACCTCATTATAAAGCTGTCCTCAGGAGCAAAAAAATCTTACTGCATTATAGGTGAAACTGCGTTATATCGCACTTGCTTTCATCCATTGGAGTGCGTGGCCCTGTCCTCCCCCCGAGCACTCCTTTACCACATTATATTCGAATTCGTGTTGTATCAGGTCGCATTATATTGAGGTAGTGGTGTATGTTTAATTGCCTCCAACATTGTCTCCAATTTTAGTTTAACACAGTTTAATTTTTCTATACATTTTTGTTGTGATCTATCAAATATCATTTAAGTCAAACTATTTATATTTTAAATCGTCTTGAATTTGGTCTGTGTGTATTGGAAGGGAAGGGTAAAAAAAAAAATTTCCTCTGGCCTTCTCATGCCTGCCTCACTTTAATATTGTTTGAAAAATTAAATGGTGGATAAACTGACTGCTAACCTGAGCCTTTCCCCAATATCTCCTCTTCTGCTTTTGCCAGGAACAATGCTGGAGTCTCAACTTATCCATCCTGAGAAGCTTTTCTGTTGGGAGGTAGAATCTGATAATTTGATGATTTCCTAGTTGAGTTTAGGAGAGGAAAAAGGAAGCATTGCTTATTTTATGTAAGGACTACTTAGGTTATTCACAGCCAAAAGTATTGTGTCTCTTTTTTGATTAAAGACAGTAATTATTTCTAATTCTTCTTACTTTGGTGGGAACTTCCTGGAAATACAATATCTTTGAATATAGTGGGTCCTCCACCACAGTTTGTATTTTGAGAACTCAGTCCTGTGCTGAGGACATCAGAAGCATGAAGCCTGCTAAACAGTCATTGGTGCCACTGAATGATCAAAGTGCTAAAGAAGTACTAAAAAGACAGCGCCATTGTGAAGAAGCTAAGTGAATTCTTTGCATCCATCTTCACGGCAGAGGATGTGAGGGAGAGTCCCACACTTGAGCTATTCTTATTAGGAAACAAATCTGAGGAACTGTCTCAGATTGAGGTGTCAGTAGAGGAGGTTTTGGAACAAATTGATAAATTAAACAGTGATAAGTCACCAGGATCAGACGGTATTCACCCAAGCATTCTGAAGAAAATCAAATATGAAATTGCAGAACTACTAACTGCTATGTAACCTATTGCTTAAATCAGCTTCTGTATCAGATGACTGGAGGATAGCTAATGGAAAACCAATATTTAAAAAGACTCCAGAGGTGATCCTGGCCATTACAGGCTGATAAACTTAACTTCAGTACCAGGCAAATTGCTTGAAACTATAGCAAAGAACAGAATGATCAGACACCTAGATGAACATGATATGTTGGGGAAGAGTCAAAACATGGCTTTTGTAAAGGGAAATTATGCCTCACCAATCTACTAGGGGGTCAACAAACATGCGGACAAGGGTGATCCAGTCGATATAAAATACTTGGACTTCCAGAAAGCCTTTGACAAGGCCCCATACCGAAGGCTTATAAACAAAGTAAGCATTCCTGGGATAAAAAGGAAGGTCCTCTCATGGATCAGTAACTGGTTAAAAGACAGGAAAAAGGATTGGAATAAATGATCGGTTTTCAGAATGAAGAGAGGTGAATAGTGGTCTCCCCTGGGTATCTGCTGGGACCATAGTGCTATTCAACATTCATAAATGATCTGGGAAAAGGGGGTAAATAGTGAGGTGGCAAAGTTTGCAGATCATACAAAGTTAGTCAAGATAGATAACGTCATAGCAGACTGTGAAGAGATACAAAGGAACTCACTAAGTGCGGCACTGGGCAACAAAATGGTCAATAAAATTCAAGGTTGATTAATGCCAAGTAATTCTTATTATAAAACATAATCCCAATTGTATATATAAAATGATTGGGATCTAAATAGGATCTATTGGGATCTATTACCTATCTATTATCTATTACCACTCAAGAAAGGGATCTTGGAGTCATTGTGGTTGGTTGACTGGATGTTTTCCAAGAATATGCAGTGGCAGTCAAAAAAGCTAACAGTGTTAAGAACCATTAGGAAAGGCTTAGGTAATAAGGAAGAAAATATAATGCCATAAGAACGGCTATACTTGGTCAGACCAAAGATCCATCTAGCCCAGTATCCTCTCTTCCAACACTGGCCAATGCCAGGTGCCCCAGAGGGAAGTGATCCATCCCCTGTCGTCCATTCTCAGCTTCTGGCAAACAGAGGTGCTATCCCTGTCCATCCTAATAGCTATTGATGGATCTATCCTCCCTGAACTTATCTAATTTTTTTTTTAACCTTGTTATAGTTTTGGCCTTCACAACACCCTCTGGCAAAGAGTTCCACAGGCTAATTGTGCGTTGTATGAAGAAATACTTACGTTTGTTTGTTTAAACCTGCTGCCTATTAATTTCATTTGGTGATCCCTAGCTCTTGTGTTAGGAGGAGTAAATAACACTTCCTTATTTAATTTCTCCACACCAGTCATGATTTTATAGATCTTTATTATATCACCCCTTTGTTTTCTCTTTTCCAAGCTGAAAAGTCCTAGTTTTATTAATTTCTCCACATATGGCAGCTGTTCCATACCCCAGTCACTTTTGTTGCTCTTTTCTGAACCTTTTCCAATTCCAATACATCTTTTTTGAGGTGGGGAAACCACATCTGCACATAGTATTCAAGATGTGCGCATACCATGGATTTAAATCAAGGGAATATGATATTTTCTGTCTTATTATCTATCCCTTTCTTAATGATTCCCAACAGTCTGTTCACTTTTTTTTGACTGCCGCTGCACGTTGAGTGGATGTTTTCAAAGAACTATCCACAATGACTCCAAGATCTTTCTTGGATGGTAACAGCCAATTTAGACCCCATAATTTTATATGTATAGTTGGGATTATGTTTTCCAAAGTGCATTACTTTGCATTTATCAACAGTGAATTTCATTTGCTATTTTGTGGCCCAGTAACCCAGTTTTGCCACAATAAGATGTACGCGCACATCTTAAATAATGTGTGAAGTTCTGGTTGCCCCATCACAAAAAAAAATATATATATTTGAATTGGAAAAAGTACAGAGAAGGACAACAAAAATAATTAAGAGTATGGAATGGGTTTCATGTGAGGATAGACTAAAAAGTCCAGGACTGTTCATCCTGGAAAAGAGATGACTAAAGGGAGATATGATAGTCTATAAACTTGACGGGTGTGAAGAAAGTGAATAAGGAAGAATTATTTACACCTCACGTAACATAAGAACCAAGGGTTGGCCAATGAAATTAAGAGGCAGCAAGTTTAAAACAAGCAAAAGGAAGTATTTTTTTAACACAATAGTCAACCTGTGGAACTTATTGCCAGGGAATGTTGTGAAGACCAAAAGTATAACTAGGTTAAAAAAATATTTAGATAAATTTAGTAGAGGATAGGTCCATCAGTGGTTATTAGATAAGATGGTCAGAGTTGGAGCCCCATGCTCTAGGTGTCCCTTAGCCTCTGATTGCCAGAAGCTGGGAGAGGATGACAGGGGTTGGGTGATGTGACAATTTCCCTGTTCTTTTCCTTCCTGCTGAAGCACCTGGTATTGGCCACGTGCTTCAGCAGGGTACTGATTTAGATGTCCACTCGTCTAACTCAGTATGGCTTCGCTTATGAGTGGGGGCTCTGAGGCCTTGGCTACACAGGTGCTTTACAGCGCTGCAACTTTCTCGGGGATGTGAAAAAAACACCCTCTGAGCGCTGCAAGATACAGCACTGTAAATCGCCAGTGTAAACAGTGCTGCAGCTAATCCCCCCTCCCAGCGCCGCAAGCTAATCCCCATGAGGAGGTGGAATACGTGCAGCGCTGGGAGAGCTCTCTCCCAGCGCTGGTGCTGTGACCGCACTCACGTTTTAAAGCACTGCCGCGGCAGCACTTTGAAGTTTTGAGTGTAGCCAAGCCCTAAGAGTGATTAGTTGAAGCTTGCAAAGCTTCATAATAACTCTGTGAGGTAGATGGATATTGTTCCCATTCTTCATGTAGGGACCACTGGATAAGAGAGGGAAGAAGTTTCCTGATAAATATTGCTGTAAAGGAAAAATGAATGTCTTCGGTTTTTGTCGTCTTTAATCAGATTTCACGGTGGATATAAATTGAAAATATTTGTTGTATTTTGTAATTGCTAATTAAACTGAAATATTTAGTATGTTCAACACTAGGGTTCCAAGATAAGTGAGCTGCTCTTGGTGCATAGCAATAACCTTGTGTTACTTATAGCAATAGATAATTATCTGCCATATCGGTTGATAATGTTTGTATAAGCAGCTATTACACAGTGAAGAGTGTGGATGCACTCACAATAGTAGGCTGCCAATGTTAGACTTTCAGGCACAAAAACCCCTGTAGTTTAAAACAGTCACAGCAAATGCTGAATTTAAAATAAATAACTAAATGTCCAAAGCAAATGTTTGCACAGTACGTGAAGTACATTTGGCTTCAGTCTTCTAGGAAAAATCAATGTTTATTGTGGAATGGGCCACCCTAGTTCTGTGAGAGAACCTGCTTCAATATGGGGTGGGAAGGGGAAGGGACTGACTGCACACCCCTAGCTGTTACCTACCCCCCTCTATGGGTATATGGGAACCTGTATGGGGTATTATCAAAGAATTACAACCTGGTGGGGGAGACTTAGTCAATGTGAAGTATATCCTGAAAGAAATCTTATCCAAACTTGCTCTTTTGACCTTCAGACATCTCCCCAACCTCACCAAGCTCATAGTCAGAAGCAGACTCCCCGGAGACCATTACACACCAATGCAAAGTGGCACCAGACACTTCCATAACAGATGCAAAACCTGCAGCCATATCTCCTCTGCTATGATGATCAATACCATCCACAACAGTTCTTTCAAGATCCATTGGTGTTACACATGCCTATCACAACATGTGGTCTATCTCATCCAGTGCATCAAATGCCCCAACAACTGCTGTGTGGGTGAAACTAGACAATCACTTTGCTCTCAAATGAACTTTCACAGAAAAATGACAAAAACGCCCTGTTACCTGTGTGAACGTTTTTCACAAAATGCTCACTCCATATCTTACCTCTCAGTCCTCACCTTCCACGGAAACCTGCACAACACCTTCCAAAGGCGAGCCTGGGAACTTAAATTAATAATTTTGCTAGATACCAAAAATTATGGGCTCAGTATAGATAGGTTTTGTTTCATTTCAACAATCTGTAACTCACCCAACAATCTATACATTCTTTGTCCTATGGCTGCAGGGGTGTTAATTGCCCACTTCATTTTGAATGCAACATGTGTCAGCTCCTCATGCCTAAAAATCTCTTCCACCTTGTGTTTAGCTATGATACTGATTACCTTTCCCAGACCTGGTCATCTAGTCCAGTTCCCTGAGGCAGGACTAAATATTGTTTAGACCATCCCTGACAGGTGTTTGTCTAACTTGCTCTTAAAAACCTCCAATAATGGAGATTCTGTAACATCCCTAGGTAATTTGGTCCACTGCTTAACTGCCCTTATTGTTAGGAAGCTTTTCTTAATGTCTAACCTAAATATCCCTCACTGCAGTTTAAGCCCATTACTTATTGTCCTATCTTCAGTGGTTAAAGAGAACAATTTATCACCCTCCTCTTCATAGCAATCTTTTATGTACTTGAAGAAATGTCATGTCCCCATTCAGTCTTCTTTTCTCCAGACTAAACAAACCCAATTTTTTCAATCTTTCCTCATAGGTCATGTTTTCTAGACCTTGAATAATTTTGTTGATCTTCTCTGGGCATACTCCAGTTTGTCCACATTTTTCCCAAAGTGTAGTGCCAAGAATTGGACACACGATTCCACTTGAGGCCTTACAATTGCTGAGTGGAGTAGAAGTCTTACATTACATTGTTGACTCAAGTTTAGTTTGTGATCCACTATAACCGCAGATCCTTTTTCCTTGGTGTTCTTTCCTAGGCATTAGGCAATGATTTCGCATTTTGTATTTGTGCAATTGATTATTCCTTTCTAAGTGTAGTACTTTGCATTTGTCCTTATTTGAATTTGAGTCTATTTATTTCAGACCATTTCTCTAGTTTGTCAAGATCATTTTGAATTCTAATCCTGTCCTCCAGAGCTTTAGCAACCGCTTCCAGCTTAGTATTGTTCACAAACTCAATAAGTATACTCTCTGTGATTATCCAAATCATTTATGAAGATATTGAATAGAAATGGGCCCAGGAGAGATGCCTGTGAGATCGCACTCAATATGCCCTTCCAGCTTGACTTTGAACCATTGATAATTACTGAGTACAGTTTTCCAACTAGTTGCACACCCACCTTATACTAGTTTTCATCTAGGGTGGATATATTTTCTTAGTTTGCTTGAGAAGGTCATGTGAGGACAGTATCAGGAAGGCTTAATAAAGTTGAGATATACCACATCTACTACTACTCCCTCCCACCCCATCCACAAGGCTTGTTACCCTGTTAAAGAAGATTAGTGGCTTTGACATGTAGAGTCCTGCAGATCTGCAGATATCCATGGACCGCGTTTGCTGATTGTGAATGGATGCGGATCCAAATATTATATCTAGAGTTCTCAGATTTGCAGGACAGCTGCTTTATACCTGTAGATCATGTTTGCAGATCGGATGTGGATACAAATTTTGTATCCACGCAGGGTCTATTGACATGATTAGTTCTTGACTGTTGACTTCCATGTTGACAGTTACTTATCACCTTATTTTCTTCCAGGTGCTTACAAATAATTATTGGTTCCATTATCTTTGGGGTACCAAGGTTAAGCTGATGGGTCTATATTCACTGGGTTGTCTTCATTCCCCTTTTTGTAGATAGGTACTATACGTGTCCTTTTCCAGTCCTTGGGATTTCTCCTTGTCTTCCATCAGTTCTCAAAGATAATTGCTAATAGCTCAGAGATCTCTTCAGCTGGCTCCTTAAGTATTCTAGGATGTATTTGTCAGGCCCTGCTGACTGGAAGACGTCTAACTTGTTAAAATTATGGTACTTTTCTTCCCTATTTTAGCCTCAGATCCTACCCCATTTACCCTGATGTTCCCTATGTTAGTCATCTGACCACTGCTAACCTTTTTGGTTGAAAACTGAACCAAAAAAGGCATTTATCATTCTGGCCATTGCTCTGATGTTGTCTTTTCCTTAACAATGAATAATATGCCTTTTCCCTGTCCTTGATGTTCCTTTTCTTGCAAGTATTTGTAAAATGTTGTTTGTACCTTTTATGTCCCTAGCTGGTTTAATTTTGTTTATGCCTTGGCCTTCCTAATTTTGTCGCGGCATGCTTGTGTTAGTTTTTCTTTCTTTTTTTTTCTTTTTTACGTATAACCTGACCCAGTTTCTACTTTTCCAGTATGACTCTTGAGTTTCATGCGGTTGAAGATCTCCTGTTTAAGCCTAAGTGGTCTCTAACCATACTTGCTGTCTTTCCTGCTCATTGAGCGCTGTGTGGAGTTTGAAAGCTGGTCTCTTCCACCAATAGAAGTTGGTCCAGTACCTCATCTCTCATATACTGGGACCAACAAAGCTACAACAACTCTACAATAAACTTGTTCGACATACTGGAACGATAAAAGGAGTCCTAAGCAAAAAATACTTATGGATAGTAATCATACCTAGCTCTGTTCATCAGAATCATCTGTGTGCTTTATGCAGAATGTCAGAATCATTATCCTCATTTTATAAATGGAGAAACTGAGGCACAGGTATTGAAATTTGACTTGCCAAAGGTAACCCAAGAGGCCATTGGCAGAACTGGGAATAAAACCTATGTATCCAGAGTGCTGGTCTACTTGTGTGTTGTGATATTGTGGGTTATCGAAGGTAGACAAGTATCAAGGCAGAAGAAGAATTAGAGAGTAAAAGAGATGCATAAAGATATGTGAATGGAGAGGTACATGTACCTTTTATAGACTAATATGTGATAGCTGTAGAGAACTGAAGTGGAAAAAACAATTCACACTGATGTTTTCTTGACGAAATAATTGTATCAACTCATGGAGAAACTTCTTGCTCCTATTCACTTGCTTTTTTTTTTTTCCTCCCCCTTGCCTACATAAAATTGGATTATAGCCTACAGTCTTCAACCAGAAAATTTAGTAACTTGATTTTATTAAACTCTGGCTAATATAAACAACACTGCAGATCTAGATACCACTAGTTAGTTATTGGAAACAAGAAATCATTATATGGGATGAACGGAAATGGCTGCTAAAATTTGGACACTTTCTTGAGTTTGCTAATTTATGCCGGTTTCTTTTGTAATGTTCGATGTAAGAGGATGTAAAGAAATGAGAGCACTTAGAGATTGAGTTGATGTCTCTTGTTTTTATTTGTTTTCACTTGTCTCAGTGATTTTTTTTTTTTTTGGTGTCATTTGGGTTCACACTTCTTTTCAAATGTCAGGGTTCCCTCCCCACTCTAAACTCTAGGGTACAGATGTGGGATCCCGCATGAAAGACCCCCTAAGCTTATTTCTACCAGCTTAGGTTACAAATTTCGCCAGTGCACAAATTCTTCTTTGCCCTTGGACGGTATGCTGCCACCACCAAGTGAGTTAGACAAAGATTCAGGAAAAGGATCACTTGGAGTTCCTGTTTCCCCAAAATATTCCCCCAAGCCCCTTTACCTCCTTTCCTGGAAAGGCTTGAGAGTAACTAAGGTGAGTACAGACCAGACCCTTTGGTTTTTAGGACACTGAAAACCCCAATCAGATTATTAAAAAACAGAACTTTACTATAAAGAAAAGTTAAAGAAGCACCTCTATAAAATCAGGATGGAAAGTAATTTACAGGGTAATCAGATTCAAAACACAGAGGATTTCACCTCTAGGCAAAACTTTACAGTTAGAAAAACAAGGATAAACCTCCCTCTTAGCACAGGGAAAATTCACAAGCTAAATCAGAAGATAATCTAAAGCATTTCCTTGCTGCTGTTTACTATTTCTGTAATATTAGATGCTTAGTTCAGATATGGCTTAGGGAGATGTATTTTCCCTGCCCTGGTTCCTTGCTGACCTGGAGAGAACAAAGGAACACAAAAACAAAAACCTTCACCCCCACAGATTTGAAAGTATCTTCTCCCCTTATTGGTCCTTTTGGTCAGGTGCCAACCAGGTTATCTGAGCTTCTTAATCCTTTACAGCTAAAAGAGGGATTAACCCTTTACAGGTAAAGGAGGGATTTTATGTTACCCTTAGCTGTATGTTTATGACATGCCCCCCAAATCACAGATGGTGCTGGACAGCCTGCTCCACACTGGCTGTGATTTCTTCCAGGAGCTCTAGGAGGAAACAGAATTAATAAGACACATGCACATCTAGATATACTACTGAGTATATAAAACCTAATAATATTTTCCACATTTCAAGGACGATTTTAACCAGTTGATTCTGGGAAACTTTCACGGGAGAGTGCATCAGCCACTTTGTTTGAAGCTCCTGAAATGTGTTGTATTTCAAAATCAAAATCTTGGAGAGCTAAACTCCACCGAAGAAGTTTTTGTTATTGACGGTATGAAGCCACGTGAGCACAGCATGGTCGGTTTGCAGGTGGAAACGCCATCCCCAAACATATGGGAGTAGCTTCTCCAGCGCGTATACAATGGTGTAACATTCCTTTTAGCTGATTGACCAGTGACTTTCCCTCTCAGACAGTTGTTTTGCTGAGAAACACGACAGGATGGAATTCTTGATCCAGTCCTTCCTGCATTAAAACTGCTCCTACACCATACTCGGACGCATCTGTAGTTACTAGGAAAGGTTTGTCAAAGTCTGGGGCCCTTAGCACAGGGTCAGACATGAGTGTTGCTTTAAGTTGGTTAAAGGCCTTCTGACGCTCTTAGGTCCACTGAACTGCATTTGGCTGTTTCTTTTTGATTAGGTCTGTCAGTGGGGCAGCAATTTGACTGTAGTGTACTGCTTGCTATGCCCTAACATGGGCCCTGGCTTTTAATCTACTGGATATGCAGAAAAACAGTTGCTGTGGCACAGATGGGTTGTGGAATTTTTATAGCGGAGGGAAGAGATCAGAAAAAAAGGTTGGGAACTCTGCTGTTACACCATTTACTTCAGCTGACCATGGAGGATCAGTTGTGTCCATAACGTGGGACCAAGAACAAATACAGGAAATTATTTAAAAAAAAAAAAGGGGGAGAGAGAGAGAGACTGGAAGCTTTAAACAGTGTGGGGCTACCTTTAGCATAAACAAGTTTTTATAACTCCATTCTCATGACTCAGTTATTGTTTTTTACAGTAATGAAAGCCAGAAGCGGGATAAAATTAGTGTACGAAGGAAACAAATTTAGGTTTAAATGAGGGAAAAGTTGAGAGCCAGTCACCACCACACCCGTCTGAACAGCCTCAGCAGAGAAACCAAATATTTGAGTGTGCAAAGAAATTGTTACCATATCTCTGTCAATCTAGAGGTAGATTACTACCGGACAGAAGTGGGGAAAGTGTAGCTTGATGCCCTTCCTCCATCTGTACTGTTTTAAATAGAGGAGATCAGTCTTTATGGCCTTCGGTTCAAGTGAGCACTTTTAAGCTCACTCCAAAAATGTATAAGGAAAAAACTTGTCCTGGCGCGCATGTGTGGGTTCATTCTCTCTCTGCTAGTGCTGTGTGTGTTTAAAAAGCCTTGCTAATTCTGGCTTGTGTGAAGGTTAATCTAGGTTGCAGTGACGTTGTTTTGGGCCATGTCTCAAAAAAGCTTGCAGCAAGGCCTGACCTTTTGCTTGCTTTTGATGGGCTTATATTAACATCTGTTGGAAAGAGGAGGGGAAGATAACACTGGTCTGGTAGTAGATCATTTTGTCACAAGAAGCTACAGAAACTTGAAGCCCTCGGTATAGTCTAACCTGAAGACTTGGTATCTTCGCTGTCACTTTAGTTGCAACATAGGGAGGCTAACACAAGAGGCTGTCTTAGATGCAAAGTAATGAAGGCACAACTTATTTCCATATATCTTTAATCATCGTTTTAAAATCAGAGAGTTTCCCAGAATAATTAAAAGAAAGTCCTTTTGCTTCTAAAAATATGGGTCTTAAATGACACACACATGACATATGGCTAAGTGTCTCATCTAGCTGTACCATCAGACAGCAGGATGTGGGGCTGTTAAACTGTCCATAGATGGAGGATAAATATTTATATTCTGAAAGTTTGTCTTTTTTTGTCACAATTTCCCTGAAATTAAAAACACACAATGAACTGGAGGCTTTTTGATTCTTGGATTACAATGGCTAATTTTAGTGGCATGTAAAATCATGGAAATTTTGCTCTTTCTGGAACTTTTTAGTCATCTTATTCTCTTTTTTTTTTTTTTTTTTTTTTTTTTTTCAGTTTGGCTTGTTGCTCTGTTTACATTTAATTATTAGTTACTATTTCAGTGGATGCAATATTTTCTGTCACGGGAACTTTTAAATCCTTATTTCTTTGGCCCTACATCAGGATCAAAGAAGAGTATGAGGAGACGTTAATGTTTGAGATCTTCATGAAAGGAAGTATGATCTAGTGGTCAAAGCACAAGACTGGGAGTCAGGAGATGTGTGTTCTATTTTTGGCTGTGCTGCATACTTGCTGTGTTAGCATTGTGCAAGTCCGTGCTTTAGAGATCCTTTTGCTGAAAGGAGTTCTAGAAATGTAAACTTACATCTTCATTTATAATCCTCAAAATGCAAGAAGGGAACCCATAAGTGTAGAGTCTGTTATAAATCTCCTGTTCCTTGGAGCACTTGTAGTGAAAGTAAACTGTAATAATAGACCAGATGGATTATTTTTTCTATCTCTTGCCAAAACCCATTTTATATTTCTGTTGGAGCATGGCTGATATTTATCTGTTTTCCGTAAGCATTTTAGTTTTATTTTGAAAGATATTAATGATGAGTCTTGTTTCTGTGTTTTAGAAACGCTCTGTAGTCATGTCACAATATTCAAAAAGAGTGAAAATAAGCAATAGAAGTCTCTAGACTTTGAGTTCAGAGTAACTCAGGAATGTTTAGGTGGATGGGATGAAGCTCATCTCTCAACAGCTTCCCTCTGTCTGAGGCTACGTCTTCACTACCGGCCGTATCAGCAGGCAGCAATCGATTACTCGGGGATCGATATATCACGTCTCATCTAGACGCGATATATCGATCCCTGAACACACTTATATCGATTCCGGAACTCCTCCAACCCGAATGGAGTTGCGGAGTCGACATGGGGAGCCGCGGACATCGATCCCGCTCCGTGAAGATGGTGAGTAATTCGATCTTTGATGCTTCGACTTCAGCTACGTTATGCACGTAGCTGAAGTTGCGTATCTGAGATCGATTTTCCCCCATAGTGTAGACCAGCCCTGAGGCTCCTGAACAATCGCACCCAACACGCCTATCAGTGACTTTAAAGAGAATCAGCTGGAGAGCTTGCTCATGAGTAACACTGGCTTTGTTCGCTGACACAAAGTTGGTTTTTGTTTTTGACGGTGAGAAAACTATCACAGATTAGTTGCCTTATTACTATAAAACACTAAATGGTGACTTAGGTACTTGTCCTGTTTACTACAGGGTAGCTAGGTAAGGACAACACTGTACCTCCAACCGTGGTTGACCTTACCTAGTTTTTCCTCTGGGTAGAACTACAGTGCCTTGTCTCCACTATGTTTTCAGCATGAGATGGCCAAAGTGCATTAGTTATCATGTGGTAAAAACACATCTATTTTTATTTTATTTTTTGGTCAGTGAAGACATCGTCTGAAACTCTCATGGAGGCCTAAACTTGAAACCCCATGTGCCATTAGAGCATCACCCTATTTTTAACTACTTAAAATGAGAAACATTCATGGCAATCTCACTTGTTGGAAGCTGGGGAGTGAACAGGGAGAAGGAAGTTCATCTAGGCAGGCTGTTACCAACCTGATGGGCTGTTTGATAATTTGGTGGTAGTGTGGCACTCTGCGGGTGAGTGAGCATATGTGGAAGAAGCAACCTGCATATTTAATAAAGAAAGGGGAGCCCTACAAAAAGTCTCTCACCATCAAATCAGCAGCTAATCGGGTGGAGTGTTGGTCCACAGGTTTACTGTATGTGATCAGTACTACTGTTCTACATAATTGATCATTAGTAATAGAGTAAACAATACAGACTCTTTTGAAGATCTGGGAGCAAACTTGCGTTTGGATGAATAGATTTAAACATTACATTGTTGTAATGATTGTTTTTGATATTAACTTGGCAAAAATTTGTAAGGCAGTTAAGTCTTTCTTAAATAGTTTTTTAAAAGGCTTTTAAATGTTTACAAAAGCTAGTCATCTGTCATGTTGTTTAGATTGCACACTCTTCCGGGCACCAGATTCTACATCTGGAAAACACAAGTTCATTTTGATTGCTGCAATATTCTAGGTACCGTAATAATAAAATAACAGCTCCATAGTTAATTTTTATATACCAGATTTTTACATTCCTCCTTCAGCATTTTCAAGCATTCCCTTAATTCTGATGATGATGATTTTTTCTCACTCTGTAAGTCTTTTTAAAATTAAAAATCATGTGTTCAGGTAAGATGAGATGAGACACCAGGTTGCCTTAATTCAAGCTATTGTCTTCAGAAATTTGAACTTCTGTCTGGCATTTTAAGTAAAGCATGCAACAAGATTTTGCATGCAAGGCATGATCTAAAAATGGCATCCTCCATGCAGTGTGACCTTGCACACACTGTGTGGAAGAAGCAATTTTGTTGTATATGTGTGTTTAGGGGCTTGATGGAATCAAATCCAGTTGGGCAACACACAGCCAGTGGGGCATCTGTTGTCAAGGGCTTTCCAGCTGCAAGACTGAGACATCCAGATCATGTTTGTTACGGAATTGAGGTCACTGCATTATAAGGTAATGGGAATTTTTGGAAGATCCTGGGGCCGTTAGGTGCCCAACTGACTTGGAATGAGGAACTTGTCTTCATGTGTTAGTACCACGCCTAGCACTGATTCTGGTGCTGGTGGAGGGAAATAGTATAATTGCTTTATATACTTGAAAGATAATAAATCACTTTAAATTTCGTTGTAGTTTTTGTTGAATGTGAGCATTTTTAAGTGTCTGTAATGACAACTGTACAAGAAAACGTGAAGGGGAGGGTGTGGTGGAGAGGGAAGAGCCATGGTAGTCTGTAGTGTGACATGCAGAGATTTGTGCTGCTTATGGGATGAGTGTCTATTTCTTACACATGAGTACTAGTAATGAAACAGCAGGGCCTTTGTAGGCAGCAGATAATGGGTTAGCAAATTTTATGGAGCTTTTTCTCTTCTGTGTCTGGAGTCTTTTCTGTGAAAACATGATTAAATTTAAAATCTATCCACCTGTAGCCTCTTATAATTAACCTAAATAAATAAGCACTTTAGGACAAGGACTTTACTCTAGTTTCTAGCATCTTGCATGATGGGATCCTGATCCCTAAGTGGGACCACTAGGTGATATTGTAATAGAAAGCCAATATTAAACCTCACGTGAATGTTCCAGCACATGGGATGGAAGCTCATGTCTTGGCCTTTCAGTCTCCCTGCTCACTTCCTCTTCTCTCCATTGCTGCTGCTTCCCCTTGAATGCTCGTGCTTCCCTGTCCAGTTTACTTATGACCTGTAAGCTCATGTTTTAAACACTTGTGTATAATTTTTGAAAGCGTAAATCATACATCCAAAACAACAAAACACTTGGGCTTAGAGCTAACAAGAAGAAAACTAAATGGGAGATTGAGTAATGAGGGTGCTGAAAACACCTGCCTGAGGCCTGGTCTACACAACAATTACATTGACCTACCTGTATCACTCAGAAATGGGGAGAAATTTTGTGCCCTACGCATGATGTCGTTAGGTCTGTCTAACCCCCACTATAGACACAACTAGACTGCTGGAAGAATTCTTCCAGTATCGACCTAGCTAGTATGTGTCAGATAGGAAGATTACTTACATCAATGGAAAAACCCCTTCCATCAGCATAGGAAGCATCTGAACTGCAGTGGTACAGCTGCAGCATCGAAGCTGAGCTGCTGTAGCCATGGGTGAAGACTAACCATGGGTGTGTAAAGAAATGGATAATTAACTTAGATAAATGTATATTAAATCTTGAAGTATTCTATATTTAATAATATAAGAAAATGTAAAAGGAACTTTTCTTGTTGACGCAGATTTCAAAGGTTTGTGTTAAAAAAACAAAACAAAACCAAAAACTTAAAATTAGTTGGAGTCTTATCTACTGTGGATTCTTGATCTGTGTAGAAAGCCGGGCAAAACAAACAAGACAATGTGATTTACTAGCCAGCCGTAGATGTCCCTAGAACAGCAGACTAGGGAGGATGGATACTGACTGAACAGAGCTAGCCAACTTGTAACTCCAAGGCCACAAAAAGCAGATAAGTAAAAATAAGACAATTGTAAGAAATAATGGAAAAATATGAAAGCAATGAAAAGACAGCTGGATTGAATGAGGAGGAGGATAGTGAGGGTTAATAAAAGATAAATAAAGAGGTACCAATTAGAGTTTTAGAAGGTATCAGTTAAAGGGGTTTTGGATTAGAGGATGTGTGAGTATATTTAAAATAGAATGTTTTAATAATCTGTGCGTGTAGAAACAAGGTAAAAGGGATTTGTGTTTAACAAAGGGACGGTGAAGCAATGCAGGAACCCCCACCAGATCAGGATAGATTTGTTGCTAGAAACAGCCTACCTGCCCTCCAAGACAGAATCCTTGATCCTGCTCTTTGTTTACTTATGCTTTATGCTTAATTAAGGTGATAAGAAAATTTTAGGAGAATATGTTGTTAAAGCTTTAAACTAGTTAAGCTTAGCAGTTGGCGCAGACTCTGAGCTTTACCCGACAGATGTCTGGAGTGGAGTTGTTCAGGAAGCGGGACTAAGGGAAGCTGTACCAATAGTGCCAATATTCTTCAGGCAAAGAGAGCTTTCTCCAGTGTTCAAATTTATGTCTAGCTCTCAAAGCTTTCAGATTACAGTGTTTCAGATCTTTGATACTCACTTTCAGTTCAACAACACTATCATCTTCTATACGGGTGTGGTAGAGTGGAGTACAATGATGGTAGAGGTCTAATGCTTAAATTGGCATGGTGTTGCATAGGAATGTTGCCTTAGTTTAAATGCCCTTTGTTTTTATTGCTCAGAATTAAACTTGAGGTATCAGAACTCATATTTAACAAGAGTGTGTGTGTGTGTGTGTGTGTGTGTGTGTAAATGTTTGTTTACAAGACCCTGCATGTCCAGTTTAAACTGACTTTAAATAGTGGTGGCTTTAGATATTTAAATCTCAATGTGTGTTCATCACAAAGATTTATCCAACGTGGAATTTCAGTAGTTTTAAAATGTTTTTTCCATTTAAGGTAGCTCATGAAACACGGCATTGATAATGTACCTTGCAGCCTGCACCTCCAGAGCACTAGCTCACTTTCCAGCCTGCTGTGTGCAAGTTTAATTTTTTCCCCTCTGACAATGGAAATCTTGAACCACAGCGTAGTTTTAAAAGGATTATTGACATGAGAACAGTAGGCATATGGCTGCTCCTTTAACAGCAGCTATTGCATGCCAGGGATGAAGTCAGCCAGCTTCAAAGTCAGACATAGTTTTGAATGTTTGTTCCCAAAATTAGACATTTAGGGCGCAACTTTCCTTTATTTTTTTCTCCCATCTGTGGAGGCAGATTAACATTTCATAGGGCTTATCTACACGGGCAAGTTTCTGTGCAGTAAAGCAGCTTTTTGCGCTCAAACTGCAGAAGTGTACACACGGCCAAGCCATTTAGTGCACAGAAACTCCTCTGTTGCAGCGCTGCAAAAAAACCACCCTGACAAGAGTAAGGCTTTTTGCACAGAGGCTCCAGCGCTCTCTTGCCAGTGTTGACACTTGATTGCTTTTTGCCCTGTAATTGGCCTCTGGAGCTGTCCAATAATGCCTCAAATGACCGCTCTGCTCATTGTTTTGAACTTGGCTGCCCTGGAGACACACACTCCTCCCCTTTCAAAGCACCATTTTTTATAGCCATTGAGTGCTGTGCTGATCTGCTCCGGGACACACATACGGGACACAAACCATTAGTGTGAAATGTTCATGCTGTTGAAAACAGGCAGGTAGGGATGTGTGTGTGTGAGTGCTCAGGGAAGGAGGCAGGGCTGATGTTGGGGTTTCCCCCTCTCCTTCTGCCTCAGGACCGGTTGCTTCCTGCCTCTGTCTGAACTTACAAGATGGCATGCTGACATACTATCCCTCAAAACACAGTCTTGCTTCCCCTCCTCCATGCACACACACACACACACACACACACACACACACACACACACACACACACACACACACACACACACACACACACACACACACACACACACACACACACACACTCCTCCCCCCTTCGGTTGAAAAGCAGCTGGCAATGTAGTAGGATGCCCATGGAACAATGGGATTGGGAAATGCTGCGCCTGGCCCATGAGGCTTTGCAAACCCTTCCCAAAGCACCCTGCAGGCAGTTGCACAGTGGGATAGCTACCACAATGCACTGCCGTCTTTGCTGTTGCAAGAGCTGCTAATGTAGAAGCTGTCACAAGGAGCACAGTGTGGACACGCATCAGCAGTTTAATTCCAGCGTTTTAATAAGTGGTATAACTTGTGGCGCAGAAACTTGCTAGAGTAGACATACCCTTAGGGCTTTTCTACACTTGTGAGTTAGTGCTCATTAAAGCAGCCCACTAGCTCACTCACCGTCCACTCTGGCAAGGCATGTAGAGTGCTCTGACTCCGCAGCTAGAGCGCTCCTGGTACTCCACCTTGGCGAGAGGAGTAACATTTGCTGTGCCTTGGCTACAACGCCTGGGTGTCAGTGTGGATGAGGGGTTGCATTACTGCGTTCTGATGAGCTTCCAGAAATGTCCTATAATCCCCTTAAGTCAAGTGGCCACTCTTCTTGTTGTTTTGAATCACTGTAGGAATGTGGATATGCCCTTTGAAAGCTCCGCCTGCATATTGTGCTTGGTAACCATAGAACTAAAAATGTAACCTGTTTTAAAACAAATTAAAGCTGAGATTCTGGAGAAATTGGTGGGAGACTTACTAAAAATCAATATATAAGAAGTATTTATCTGCTGCTTTGCTGGGACATTGACATTTTATTAAAATAATACAATAAAAACAAAACCAGCAGCCATCTCCAGAAAAACTGCTGCAAAATTCAGTGCAACCTAAAAAGTGAAGTTCCACACTAGACTTTCTTCTGTGGAAGTGGGTCCCTTCCGCTCCAAATTTTTTCCATGGGACAATAATTTTAATTTGCAAACCACTTGCCAACAGCTTCTGTGAGATCACTGCAATCTACGAAGTTGCTGTTTTTATGAAGTAGTAATTCAACATGCATGTGGAGCTCTTTATTTGTTATGCTAACAAGAATTTTTTTTTCACTTGAAAAATAGATGCATCAAGTATCATTAGATGGGGTGGAAAAATAAGAGTTGTTAATCTTTGGTGGTACCCGCTTGTGACTTGTTTTTGAGTAGCTACTGCCTCATTGCTTTTCTGAATACAGCAGTAGAAATGCCATTTTGTCATATTTCACCACGATTACTAACTTCATTTGTCTTTAACTTCAGTTTATGCCACTAAGTTTTCTTTTTCTGCTACACTTTTTCTGACTTCCTTTGAGTCTTGATTTGCACAAAGGATGTGAAACTATGAAACTGACATGGACTGCAGGGAGGTATAGATGTTTTTTTATTGCCCAACTAACCTAAATGTTGAATTTAAATCAGCTGCTTGCTTCCTTTTCATCCTCTTCCCCACAGTATTAAATTCTCATGCTGTATTGCTCCCGTCCTCACACCCAAGCCTTTAGCTGGCAGTATTGCAGCACTCATTCACACTCAAACCACAGTTATGATCTAGTATTAGTGAGGAAACAGACTAGACTTACTGTCCCAGTTGAACCTCCCAGGAACCAGATGTCCCCAGTGACATTGTGGAGCCTTCCTTTTGCTCAGCTTGTTAAAACTGGCCTCTGCATTAAGAGCTTTCCTGATTTTTCAGGAGTGAGGAAGCAACAAATTGGAGTTTCCTTATTTCACAAATATAAAGTGTTAAGATTTTCCCATAATCCAGTATTTTCCTGTAATCCAGTATGCTTAGTTACACTTGTCTGCTTAGTTCCTCTTTTTCCTGACTTCTTTGTGCCTTTTGCCCTATTTTTTCCTAAATCTTTTATTTTGCCTGTCTTATATTTTCTTTCCAACCAGACTGATTACAAGGGTCTTTTAATAGCCATATCACTGTTGGATAATTCTCTGAAAATACTTTCATTTTCTCCCTCACTGTGGGCATGACATCAGTGGGAGTCTAAGGGCTTTGAATCCAGCCTTGGAAAATGCATTGCTCTTGCAGCTGAGAACTTCTATTAGCAGTCTAGCTTTTTTCTGAACCGTCTTGCCTTGCCTTCGCCTTTCTTGTTTACGCCTTTGCTTGATTCTCACCAACTGTATTTATCGCTGAAGTGGTGTTTCCTTGTAAGATGTTCTGGGGATCACCCGACCAGTAAGGGGTTCTGTGTCTGTCTGCCATGTAACTGTAGGTGCCTTTTACTCTGCAGCTTTAGTTCAGAGTCCTGACTCCAGTAGCCTGTCCACAAATGCAAGGTCTCACCCTGGCTTCCACGAGCTCAGTGACTCCTTGCAGGGTGACACCGACAGTCCCTCCATTCAGAGTCTCCCCAAATCCATCTCCCCAGGTTAATTACCAGACAGTTTGAACATTTCCCATCTGGTTGTCACCCCCGAAAACATGAAACCAGCCCCACAGACACCAGCTTACTTTGGCATGCGCACTCTGCTCAGTTTGCACACCAGAGACTGCTTGGGATATCAATAAACAAAAGGTTTATTTAATAGCAAAATCTGATTCAAAGTTAGAATAGTAAGGAAAACAAACATAAAGATGCAACTTGAGGCTTTACATCTCTATACTGGAGAAAATCTCTTTTCTAATACAAGTTACTGATTGCCGTGGAACAGTTTTCCAGCATAACCCCCTATCCTAGAGGAGATTGAGCGCTTCAGAAGCAGCCCCCACCAAGTGAGTGTCTTCAATTTCTGGATGAAGACCTCGGTTTCAAGCTCACTTTTTTAAAGGGGCTTTTTCCTTTTTTCCCTTCTCTCTTGGATGGTGATTCGTGCTTATTCAGAGTGGGATATTTTAGCTATCCTGTCTGTCTCTTTCCACTAACTCTAACGGCCCATCATTTGTCTACCCCTGGTTTGTAGGATGCTAGGTGCTTCTCGTCTGGCTAGGGAGGCAGCCTGCTCTGCTTGACTGCACCACAAGTTTTGAGCACAGTTTTCTGTATACACAAACATATACATTAATAACCAGTGTGTATACATCTCATAATGACCATCAAGTTCAGACCATTACAATTTAATAAAAGATCTTTCTTGATATATGTTTATAGTAGAATAATGCAGTACATAATCAGTTGGTGTAGTTCAGGGGTTCTCAAATAGGGGTTGGAACCCCACAGGGGGTCGCAAAGTTATTACATGGGAGGTTTGGGAGCTGTCAGCCTCCATCCCAAACCCTGCTTTGCCGCCAGCATTTATAATGGTGTTAAATATATTAAATAGTGTGTTTTTAATTTATAAGGGGGGTTGCACTCAGAGGCTTGCTATGTGAAAGGGATCACCAGTACAAAAGTTTGAGAACTACTTGTTTAGCTGCTTGCTTTTTGACAAGTGCACCCCCTGTTCTCCCCTTGGAGTCTCTGGGCTCTGATTGTCATACCTTGTTTCCTTCTGCAAGGTATTTTGAGGTACAGCTATATGAAAGACAAATGAAAATATAAAGGTCGGTTGAACTGAAAATACCCTGAAATCATACATGTAAACCTCCTGCCAGTTTATACAGCAATAATGCATAGAGCATTTCTCTCTGTCTGTTCAGTGACATGGCAACAGTGCAATGACTGGCTGCTAAGACACCACTTTCCTGTACGTTTTGTGGCAGGAGAAAGGTCAGATTTGTACAGATTATACCTTCCTCCTTTTTTGTCCCTCCACGTCATATATTTTAGTATTGGTTTCAGAAATTGTGTTACTGAGGCATGAAGTAGATGTCAATGCCAGTTTTACATATGTAATCCTTAATTATGTAATTCATGTAAATGTAATTTACATACTTAATCCTTAATTAAACATACCCTTAATTAAAGTACATGCACAGAGAGCCCTTCTAGAATTGAAGGGGTTTTCAGTAGAACCTCTGTTTTACTGACTAATTGGGAACTGAAGAGTACATAAAATGGAACATCTCAGAATTCTTCTTCGAGTGCTGTCCCTGTGGGTGCTCCACTCTAGGTGACGGTGCGTCCCGGCGCTGTCGATCGGAGATTTTCGGTAGCAGTGCCTGGTTGGGGCACACGCACCCAGATGGTATCTCCTGTCTAGTTGGAATCTTCCTGAGTGTGTGCGCCCCACACCCTCCTCAGTTCCTTCTCAACCGTCCTTGGCTGAAGACGGGACTTGGGGCAATGCTGCCTTCTCTTTCCTGATCTCTATAGGGAACAGTAACAAAGAACATTGGAATAATTATTAATTACTTCCCAGGTGTTTCCCTTCCTTTAGTATAGTTACATAGTTAGTTACTTAGTTTAAAAAAAAACGAGACACTCTCCTCGGCCATCTCTAATTCATAATGCCAGGAGTTTCAGGATTCAAAAGATGCATCTCCTGCCAGGACTCCATGCCACGGTCAGATGGGTACTCGCACTGTGTGAAGTGCCTCGGGGACACCCACATCCCCCACGAAGTGCCTTCATTGTGTTAGACTCAAGTCAAGAGCTCGTCGTGATGGGGATCTGCGGCTCAAAATCATCATGATGGAAAAATCCCTGCAGCCGCTGTCGGAGACGGGAAAGGTTGAACCTGCTCCCACACGCTCCGCACCCGGATTGGAACCGGTGGAGAGCGTTGCTTCACCCTCCCTGGAGCAGAGGTAAGAAGCTCAACAGTCTCACAGATGAGACTCTAACAAGGGTAGGGGGTCTCCTACAGAGCTCAGAGGCAGGGACCAGACCTCCTGCGCGGGGAAGGCACTTGTTGATTCGGTCCCCTCAGCGCCGCAAAAGACCGCAGCGCGGACACCTCACTCCTCTTCGGCACCGCAAACGGCTACAGCACCAGCACCACGTTCCTCCTCGGCACCAGCAACGGCTGCGGTGCCGGCAGCGCGTTCGGCACCAACACCAAAAACGGCTGCGGTACTTACAGCGTGGTCAGTTTCAGCGCCAAAAGCAGCCTCGATCCGCCAGCACGCTCTGTCTCAGCAGCGAAAATAGCTGCTGTGCCGACAGCACGATCAGCCTCTGCACCGAGAAGAGCGTCGGCACCCAGCCACTCTTCTACCCGCGCACCAGCAGCAGACCCCCTGCAGGGCACCTCTATGCTCAGTACAGCAGGACACTCTCTGTCACAGTCTCCTACTAATGACCTGGAGCAAAGAGCAGGCTTTGCTCAGCCTAGGGAGCAGGAGAAACAGCTTCTCACTCAGTGACCTTTTAGTGCTGCCTGAGCCTCACTCTCCGCTCCTAGGTACAGAGACTCTTTTTTTTTTTTTTCTTGAACCACCACTTTCTCCACCTGAACTGGCTTTCACTGACGGTGACCTTGAGCTACAGCAGCAAGCGGAGTTCTCCCCTCCTGCTTCTCCTCCACAGGCACCTTTACCACCTCAGGTCACGGCTCAAGCTCAGCAGTCTCAGTTTCCCTACTTTGCCCCCCCCCATGGGCAGCATCTGGGTTCTCCTACCCTATGCCTTGGCCTCAGTGGTACCCGTGGCAGCATCCTCCTACCAATCATCTTCCTTCGGTGCCTCAATCTCCTGCTCCATCCGCTTCCAGGGTGCCTGAGCTCCCTCCTGAACCTGGGAGCTATGCACCATATCCTGACTCGCCTAACCCTAACTCTCCATTAGCCTCAGATGAAGCCATCCTCCTTTCACCCCCACAGACCGTGGACACTGCAAACAATTTCAAGAACTTTTTAGGATGGTTGCACTCAGTCAGGATATCCCCTTAGAAGAGGTTCAGGAGATGCAACACAAACTCCTCAAAATCCTTCAACCGTCTGTGCTCTCGAAAATCGCACTCCCTATAAACGAAGCACTCATGGAGCCAGCCGACACTCTCTGGCAAACCCCAGCTTCTCTAGTACCAACTTGCAAGAAGGTCGAATGTAAATACTACATTCCTGCAAAGGACGCAGACTTCCTATTTTCTCTCCCACCACCGAACTCTCTTGTCATCGATGCAGTTGCACAGAGGACCAAACAGTCACAATATCGACCCACCCTGCAAGACAAAGACCTTAGGCGCCTTGATGTCCTGGGCCGCAAGGTTTATACTTCCTCTACACTACAATTCAGGATTGCAAACTATTCTGCTCTCCTCGCCAGCTATGATTTTGATAATTACAATAAGCTTTTCGAATTTGCCTCATACATCCCAGAGGACAGAAGAGCAGATTTCAAATCAATCCTGTCTGAGGGACAGCTGATCTCCAGAACGGCCCTACAGGTGTCCTTAGACACATCGGACACAGCAGCCCGTACCACTGCAACCGCTGTGGTTATGCGCAGATCCTCATGGCTCTCTGCATCAGGCATTCCTAAAGAACTCCAGACCAAAGTGGAGGATCTCCCCTTTGATAAGGACAAACTCTTTTTGAAAAAAACTGAACTTCTCCACACCATGAAAGATTTGAGAGCGACGCTGCGCACCCTGGGCATTCAGGAGACAACAATACCAACCCTATCAAAGGCCACGCCCACATCAGTACTATCGCCCTCAATCCAGACCATACGACACAACTAGGAATCGTACTAGACCTCTCAAACGCAGACAAAATCAAAATCAAGCCACCACCTTCCGTCCACTGGGCAATAAACAACAGTTTTGAAATGTTGGTCGACGGTCTGCACGACCACCCCTTAATTCCACCACTTACTTGTCTATTTGGCCACCGCCTCCAGTATTTCCAGCGTGCCTGGCAGTGGGTTACACAGGACCGCTGGGTCCTCGAAATAGTTCGGACCGGTTACTCCATCCCTTTTTATATCCTACCCTGCTACCCTTCCCCGTCCTCCTTCAGGGACCCTTCTCACAAGCAATTACTTCACATAGAAGTGGCACACCTTCTGCAACTAGGCGCAGTGAAACCTGTGCTGACACAACATCAAGGGACAGGGTTTTACTCCCCTTACTTTCTACACAGAAGAAAACCGGGGGATGGAGGCCTATACTAGATCTACGCTGACTGAACAAATTTGTGAGGACACAAAGATTCAAGATGGTCACACTGGGCACAATAATACCTGCATTGGATCAAGGGGACTGGTTCACAGCCCTTGACCTACAAGATGCTTACTTCTGTATATCTATTCATCCAGCTCACAGACGCTTCCTACGATTCACAATCGGTCAGGATCCTTTCCAGTACAGAGTTCTCCCTTTCAGTCTCTCCATAGTTCCAGGAGTTTTTTTTCCAAGACCCTAGCCGTGGTTGTGGCTCACCTATGCGACACATGGTCACACTTTTCCCCTACCTGGACGATTGCCTCATCAGGGGCGACTCCTATGGCGAGACACTTCAAGCCACGCATTTCGCCATATCTCTTTTTCACAGCCTAGGCCTCCAAATAAACATCCAGAAATCCACTCTGATACCCACGCAACAGATCGAGTTCATCGGAGCTCATCTCGACTCAACCCAGAGCAGGGCCTCACTCCCATACAACAAATTCCTCGCTATCATGTATAGCTCATACGCACGCTCTCTATTTGTCCCAGGACGCAAGCAAGAATCTGCCTACAGTTTCTTGGTCACATGGCAGCTACCACCTTCATGGTTCAGCACGCCAGGCTACATATGAGATGCCTCCAGGGCTGGCTCAACTCCAGTTTCAAACCCAGCAGACATCCCTTAGGGATGCTGCTAACTCCTCCACCCAATGTTATAACTTCCCTACAATGGTGGACAAATCCAGAAAACCTCCTCACAGGGGTTTCCTTCCAGCAACGGTTCCCAACACTTGTGCTCACCATGGACGCTTCCCTGATTGGTTGGGGAGCACATCTAGGGGAACACAGGGCACAAGGCCGGTGGTCTGCATCAGAGACACATCTACACATAAATCTCTTAGAGCTCAGAGCAGTGAGGAAAGTATGCCTTCACTTTCTTCCCCTCATAAAGAATGAATACCTGCGAGTCTTAGCAGACAACATAGCATGTACGTATTACATAAACAGACAAGGCGGAGCCCGATTACATTCCCTCTGCATGGAAGCCATTCAACTATGGAATTGGTGCATACGACACCGAATACAGATCATCGCTTCCTACCTACCAGGCTGTCACAACACTACTGCCGACGCACTCAGCAGACACTTCTCAACAGAACACGAATGGGAATTGCACCCCGCAATACTCCAACAGCTTTTCTCCCACAGGGGCACGCCGTCAATAGATCTCTTCGCCATGACCCGAAACAAAAAATGCCCCCTGTTTTGCTCCAGGGTGGGACTTGGGACTGCATCCCTAGGGAATGCATTCCTCATCCCATGGAACAACTGCCTCCTGTACGCCTTCCCACCTATCCCTCTACTACACAGGGTTCTTCAGAAGATCGCGGACAACAAGGCCCAGGTCATCCTTATTGCCCCGGCTTGGCCAAGACAGATGTGGTACCCCTGCCTTCTCCGCATGTCCTCCCGTCATCCATGGGCTCTCCCCAACAGGGCAGACCTCCTTTACCAGGGCAACAGACGAATCCTTCACCCCCCGCTCCAAAAGCTCCACCTCACAGCTTGGTTCCTTGATGAACTAGCCTGTTCCGACCAAGTCCAACATGTCGTCTTGCACAGTAGGAGAGACTCCACTCGTAAAACCTACCTTCAGAAGTGGAGGCGTTTCGCTGTTTGGTGTTCACATAAACATTTAGCACCCAACAATGTGACCCTCCCTGACATTCTAGACTACCTCCTGAAACTAAAACAGGATGGACTTTTGCTCAGCTCCATCAAAGTGCACCTGATGGTGCATACCACCTTCCATGAGCTATTGGATGGGTACCCACTCTTTACACACCCCACCATTAAACACTTTCTCTCTGGCCTGCAAAATCTTTACCCTGAAATTCATCCAACAGTGGCTCCATGGAATCTTAACCTCATTCTTCATGCTCTCATGAAATCTTCATTTGAGCAGTTGGCTACCTCCTCTCACCTCCATATGTCCATGAAGGTGGCTTTCCTAATTTCCATAACATCAGCAAGGAGAGTGGGTGAAATGAGTGCCCTGATGGCCCACCCTCCCTACACAATCTTCTCCAAAGATAAAGTCACTTTGAGATTACATCCTAAATTTCTTCCTAAGGTGGTGTCGACCTTCCACCTCAACCAACCTATATACTTACCTACTTTCTATCCCAAACTTCACAAAACTCCGCAGGACGCAACCCTGCATACTCTCGACGTCAGACGAGCAATTGCCTTTTATTTAGAATGGACTAAACCTTTTCGCAAGTCTCCACGACTCTGTTTCCATTGCTCAAAGGGCACGGCTATCTCTAAACAACGTCTATCCAAGTGGATCTCTGACTGCATCAGATCCTGTTACCATGTGAAGAAACTTCAACCGCCCGACAACATTAGAACTCCGTTCCACTAGAGCCATATCGACATCCATTGCCTTCTTACACAATGTTCCCATTCCTGATATCTGCAGGGTGGCGATATGGTCATCTGAATAAACGTTTGCAAAACACTATGCTCTCACGCAAGACACTACGGCAGACGCAATAGTAGGCCATAGTAGGCCATACAGTACTATCTTCAGTACTCCCTACCGCATCTCCAAAGTCCCACCAACCATAGTGGGTACTGCTACACATTCACCTAGAGTGGAGCACCCACAGGGACAGCACTCGAAGAAGAAGAAGAGAAAGTTACTCACCTTGCAGTAACTGAAGTTCTTCGAGATGTGTGTCCCTGTGGGTGCTCCACTCCCCGCCCTCCTCCCCTCTGCTTTGGAGTACAGAGATGACTCTCCACGGTGGAGAAGGAACTGAGGAGTGTGTGGGGCGCACGCACTCAGGAAGATTCCAACTAGACAGGAGATACCATCTGGGTGCGTGCGCCCCAACCAGGCACTGCTACCGAAAATCTCCAATCGACAGTGCTGGGACGCACCGTCACCTAGAGTGGAGCACCCACAAGGACACACATCTCGAAGAACCTCAGTTAAAGCAAGGTGAGTAACTTTCTCTTACAGTAAGCATGATGTGCAAGTGGTAGTCTAGTGCACTGCATCACTTTATTCTTGTCCATTGAACCACTGCAAAGCGACTTCCAATACACAGAAGGCTTGAGAATGTGAAGGGATGTTGACTTGTCGTTCATCGGCATCATGTAATGAAAGTGGTAGGTTTTATTTTTCCCCACTGGGAAGATGATTTGTATAACTGATCACGTGTGAGGTTGATCATAAAATCAGGTACTGCTGTAACTGTATCAGCTGTTAGAAGGTTTCTAAATTGCTATCCAGTTTAATGAGATATATTCTCTTGACTGTTGTATGGGGAGCAGTGAAATTGAAATCTTTAAAGCAGGAAACGATTGTGTAGTGGTGAAATGTAAGCATGACTAAGCTGAAAATCTTAATGGTATGCAGTGTAGTTGTAACCATGTCAGTCCCAAGATATCAAAAAGACAAGACAGGTGAGGTTATACCTCTTATTGGACCAATGTCTGTTTGTGAGAGAGAAACTTTTAAGCCACATAGACCTGAAGAGCTCTGTGTGGTTTGAAAGCTTGTCTCTCTCACCAACACACATTGTCAAGTAAAAGATATAATCCAGATGGGGTCCTTCAGTGATAAGGGAATGTGTAAGCATGCTAGCCCAATGACTTTCACGTATAGCAACTGCATTCTCATTGTAGCTTCTGCAGAATCAGCAAAGGAGATGTTTGACTCGGCGATGCAGGGAGATCTCTTAACACACATACATACACTGGAAATATAATTAGGGATTCAGGTTTTCCAGTGTTGAGATTTTACTTATTGTCAAAACAAGGTGCCACAAGGACTCCTCATTGTTTTTGCTGATACAGACTAACACGGCTACCATTCTGATGCTTACTGTCAGTGCCTGTTCTTTTTACTACTTCCTAGGAAAGTCTTGTTGTTTATGTATTTGATCAGAAACTTTTTATTTCACTGCTTACAGGATATAATTTCTTTTTTAAAACTTGTTACTTGTATCCTATCGTCCTGCTGTGTGACAGCCAAACCTATCACTTACTATGTATAACCAAGAACTGAACTCTGAAAAAACCAAAATCTTGAAGGCTCTGACTTACAGCAAACAGCATGAAAAGGGTACAAATCTTATTGAATGTCTTTCTGCCTTCTGCTCTCTCTCTCCAGCTCCATGCTTGGTTTGTTGGTTGGTTTTTTTGTTCGTTTGTTTTTTTAAACACTAGTTCCTGAAGAAGTAGGATAATTGTTCTTGGTTTAAATCGGAATACCTCTATGCTTCATAGGTTTGTTTGTTTGTCTCCCTCCCCTCCCCCCCCGTAAAACACTTCCTGGAGGAGTTGAAAGTTCATAAAACAGCAATATAATATATGACACAACACTTAAAATGATAGAGACTAGGACACTGTCAACCTGATATCTAGCTAGTCTAAAAAAAATAAACTAAAAATATTTCCATGGTTACATCAGCCTCTGTTTTCCTTCTGCCAACTTTTGTGACTGTGCAGCCACGTTTTCTTATCTTTCAGAATGTATTTATAAATTACTGTCTGCGAGACACCTGTGTGGATAGGGAAGAATTTCAAGGTGGTAGTGTGGGCTGTTGGATAGAGGCCTGGGATTCAGGAGGGCTGAATTCTGTTCCCAGCTTTGCCAGTAGATGGCTTGGTGGCCTTGGGCAGGTCACTTCACCTTTCTGTGCCTCAGTTTCTCCATATTTTAGGAAGGAGCTAAAGTGCTTTGAAATCTACAGATCAAATGCTATGTGTTGTTATTGAATGAGACTATAGTTACTTACTTTCTACACAATGCTGTAAAATGTGAAGTCAACAGAAAAAAAGTGTTTTTTCTCTACACTTTAGTTATAATCTTAAGTGTTTAAGTTTATTTCACACATCTGATTTTTTTTTTTAAATTGATTGTGGTCCTTATAACTCTGGAGGGCAAGTGTCTTTTACTGTAGCATACTCTGCTTTACTTTTGGTATAAGCATTTTTATCCTGCTGTATCATTCTGTATATGAAAAAAATCAATTTTCTAAACAGGAAGTAACTGATCTCTTCAAATATTTGAAGAGAAACTATTTGCTGCTGAATTACATCCTGTTTTCAGTTTTATAATGCTAATGTAGTTATTTACTATCCCAATACTTGATTTTGATTTAAAATTATATTCTCATCTCAGTAGTGATAATCATGTATGATTTCCTGCATTGTAGTCTCTTTTCCTTAATTCAAAGTAATGAGTTCTCCTGGGATAGGATTTCCTTTGGTAGTGAATGTGTGTCACTGTATATAGCTTTGTGGCTAGTAATGGAAATGGTGATTATACTTCAATTACCATGATGGTCAGTATTCTTTTGGCTTCTGCACATGATAGCTTTAGATTAGACTCGGTTTATGCACCATGTTCAGAGCATAGGAAAAGTAACATCAAAGTGCACAACAGAACTTTAGCGCACTCTATAGCAGGCCAACGTAGTGTCCACCTGAGACATTACTATGTGGCAAGCTAGCACACTGTTGATTAACTCTCTGGCTTGTGTCCCATGTGAGCAAACTCTTAGGGTATGTCTGCACTACGAAATTAGGTCAGATTTATAGACGTCGGTTTTTTAGAAATTGTTTTTATACAGTCGATTGTGTGTCCCCACCCAAAATGCTCTAAGTGAATTAAGTCATCGGACTGCGTCCACAGTATTGAGGCTAGCGTCGACTTCTGGAGTGTTGCACTGTGGGTAGCTATCCCACAGTTCCCACAGTCTCCGCTGCCCATTGGAATTCTTGGTTGAGATCCCAATCCCCGATGGGGCAAAAGAAGTGTCGCGGGTGGTTCTGGGTACATGTTGTCGGGCCCCCTGCTCCCTCCCTCTGTGAAAGCGATGACAGACAATTGTTTCGTTGCTTTTTTCCTGGGTTACCTGAGCAGACGCCATACTGTGGCAAAAATGGTTCCCGCTCAGCTTACCGTCACCGTACGTCTCCTGGGCAGACGTGGGACTGAATTGCTACACAGCAGCAGCTTATTACCTTTTGGCAGCAGACGATGTATTACGATTGGTAGCCACCATCGTCATATTCCTGGGTGCTCTTTTAGTCGATCTTGTTGAGGTTGGTCAGGGGTGCCTGGGCAGACATGGGAGTGACTCAGCCAGGTCATTCCCATCTTCTGTCGAATACCCAGGAGATGACTATGGCTAGCAATTGTACTGCACCGTCTGCTGCCAGCTTAAGATGTAAAAGATAAATGGAGTGGATCAAAACAATAAATTGACCCGGCAATGTGCACATCATGCTGATGAGCTCTGCATGGTCACCTGTGCTGATCAGCTCATCACGCTGTCCAAACAGGAAATGAAATTAAAAAGTTTGCAGGCCTTTTCCTGTCTACCTGGCCAGTGCATCTGAGCTGAACGCTGTCCAGAGCAGTCACAGTGAAGCACTCTGAGATAGCTCCTGAAGGCCAAAAGCATCGAATTGCATCCACACTACCCCAAATTTGACCTGGCAAGGCTCATTTCAGTGCTAATCCCCTCATCAGAGGTGGAGTAAAGAAATCGATTTAAAGAGCCCTTTAAGTCAAAAAAAGGGCTTTGTTTTTTGAACGGGTCTAGGCTTAAATCTAGGCTAAATTTGACCTAAAATCATAGTGTAGACCAGGCATCAGATACATAAAGTTTGATCCTCCTTCTGTTTAGAAGTTGTCAGCTTCATAGCGGGAGCAGGAATCACGCCAAAAGGGAAAGGCTCTTCCCCCTTAGTTGTACAGATAATCTTGGTGAATTCTCAAGGATTGAGAGAATTTTCATGCTATTTAATGATGCCTTGTGAAGCTGCCTTTACAGCAGCACTTTCAAGATTTTTTCTTTAATCTTGGATTTTTAATCTTTACATATCTTTTTCACACTAAATATTAAGTAACGTTTCTGAAACAGGTGTAATGGGGACAGGAAACTGCAGCATTTTTCTGCAGAGATACTTTTAAAAATAACTAGTTAGTGAAGTTAAAGATCTCAGTATGCCAGCTGAGTTAGAAGATGGCTGCGGTAGTTGTTGTGAAACCAGCACAGAGAACAATGACTTGGTTTTTTGTTTGTTTTTTGTTTTGTTTTGTTTTTTTAGGTGGTAAATTTTGCTTTTTCATTCACTACTTATCCATTTTGTTTCCTCAGGATTGGAACCTGACCTGGCACACAGAAAATCCAGATTTCACTAAGTGCTTTCAGAACACCATCCTTGTCTGGGTGCCTTGCATTTACCTGTGGGTTTGCTTCCCAATATACTTCCTGTACCTCCGTCATCATACAGGGGCTTATCCAAATGTCACATCTCAACAAAGCCAAAACAGTAAGTGACTTTAACTTCAGAGCCTGTGCCCATGTATTTGGATTTTTTGGTTTTATTTTCAAATACACCTCTACCTTGATATAACGCAACCGGATATAACACTAATTCAAATATAATGTGGTAAAGCAGTGCTCCGGGGGGCAGGGCTGCACACTCCGGTGGATCAAAGCAAGGTTGATAGAACACGGTTTCACCTATAACACGATAAGATTTTTTGATTCCTGAGGACAGCGCTATATCAAGGTAGAAGTGTATATACTGAATTGACTTTTTGTTTTTAAATAGTTTAACTTCATGAAATGTTTGTATTGGGATGGGGTCCATGCATACGATTCACCTGAATTTAATTTCCGAGTCTTATGCTGTCATGTCAATGGGCTGCCTGAGAATAAGTTTGTCAAGTGTAAAAAAGCACGTATCCTTCAAGGTCCTTGTGTGTGTGCTGATACATGTTACTGTCCCTTGGATACAGCCCCCACAGCGTGCCCTGTGCCCTGAATTTGGGAAGTACCACTTTGTGTTGGCCAACTTGATCCTGAAGCTTCAACCCTAGAAATGAAAGGATTTTATTAAACTAATCAGGTTTTTGAACATCTCTTAAAGTATATAAAATAGTCTATCTTTTTAGAGTAATTGTATTAATCCTGTTCCATTTCTCTTGACCAACTGGCATTTAACAATCTTTTAACAGAGTTCATTCCTCTGTAAAACAAGCAAGAGCCTTTGAGAGGAGTTGTGGTACATTAATGTGTATTTTTGAGGATTTCTGCCTAGTTTATAAACCTTCAATTTAAGAGTTTCTTCCAGCCTAAGTTGAGATATATGCCAGTCTTTCCTTCATAAAATGTTAGTGTGGGATATGATATTTAGAATAAATCTGAACTACGTAACACAGTAATCTTAAAATTCTCTCTCTGTCTCTTAATCGGGAACCTAGAGAGAGATTATTTTTTTACCTCATGTACTAGGTATGTTGTATACAGTTGGACTAATTTTAATTGCCTAATAGGACCACACACACAGGGCAATTGCATTGGACTGTGTATATATTAATTTGTTATACCAAAAGACGTTTTGTTACACGCGGTAAGAGTTCACTTTCAATATTTATTCATACTTCTATGTTCCAGGCCTTGGGCTTACTATTGTGGATAATCTGCTGGGCAGATCTTTTCTACTCTTTCTGGGAAAGAAGTCAAAATGTTTTCCGACCTCCAGTTTTTGTCATTAGCCCTACAGTTTTGGGCATAACAATGGTAAGTATAAATCATTCTACTCAGAGTCCTTCTGTGATGCAAAAACCCGACCACTAATCTACCTTCCGCAACTGTACATATTGCCTCTTTTTGTTTGCTTAGCATTTTCATTCCATTAGGTACAATCATCATTTTACAGATTTCACTTGCTGATGAACTGAAAAGCTGATTTTTTTGATTTATGTAAAGCAAACTTTGTGCTGAAAGCTGCATATCAGCATGTTGAGAAGCATACAGGCTAGTTCTAAGACATCTACATTTCTTTGGAGGTTAGAAGTTCCATTTACTTATGTACATGCTTGAGAACTTGATTTTATTCTGCGGACCAGTAACTCTTAATAGAAGTTCTTAAAACCATAAAATAAGTCAAGCGTTGCCAACATTACCGAATTTTAAAAACAAAACTTCAAATTGTTATGTGTATTTTTGTAAAGACCCTTGAGTTCTCTGGCTCTGAATGAACTACGTGTGGTGTTTATGCTCAAACTCTTGACACTGTGATGGAAAGTGTTAAAAGTTAGTTTTCTAGGTGCTAGATGTCCTGGACTGCCTGCCTGCTGGGAAGTGCAGGTACTATCCTGTTAGCTTTTTTAAAAAGCTGAGTACATTGTGCTCTTCAGGAAAACCTCGCTTCAGTAATCAGCAAGTTGATTTTTTTTTTTCCTTCAGCCCAGATTAGAAGTAATACAAACTTAAAACCCAGTTAAAACACACACTTGAAAGAATAACCCAGGCCCATAACTGACCATAATTTCATGCAAGGTTAATGATAGTAAAATGGGAACCCTGGACCCATTGTAAATGTGCTTTTTGCCACATGAGGGCTACATGAGTTTCCTAAAGTGTACGAAAGTTCCTCTAAATAGGGGTGGAAATGGAAAAGACAGACAGAAATCACATCTGGTTAGTGTCACTTTATTTTAACCAGTATGAAAGAGATGATGATTTAAGATGAACTCTTGCTAAGTCAGCTTTCAAATGCTTACCCCTGGGAAATCTCTTGGAAAGGTTAAAAATCTTCATGATTAGACACGGCTGTTTATGTTGATTTGTTACACCCCCCCCACCCCCACCCCCGGAGGCTTTGAACATATTTTGTCTGGTGCTCTGCTTTTCCCCTCTCCCATATTGTTTTTTAACTGATGCCCTTGGAGGATGAACTGGCTTCCAGTTATTTTTGCACAGGACCGAAGACGTTGAGACATATTTGGAACTTCTGGGTGATACTGGAATAGAAACACTAAAACATGGTTGGGATAGACATGGTTGTGCTGCGTATATTGTGCTTGCTTGCGCATCATTTAATTTTTTAACCTTCTATGAACATAACCTGCTTATGCTATCTTTTTATCTGTCTAGTTGCTCGCCACATTTTTAATACAATTTGAGCGAATGAAAGGAGTCCAGTCTTCAGGCGTAATGTTGATTTTCTGGTTCACTGCACTGTTGTGTGCCACAATAATTTTCAGGTCCAAAATCCTGCACGCCTTAAAGCTGGTAAGTGATTACTTTTTAACTGAGGTGAGTTAAGTGCTGCAATAGCAGTGGCTACTTGTTTAATGGTTTAATCTGTAGTGCCCATCAGTGCTTCTTAAGACACTGAGCGAGTTGATGATCCATTAAGTGTACCTTCATTCCTGAGCTTTTAAGGGCTATTAAGTCATGCTTGGTTTATTTTTTATTTAGTTTTCCATGTTTGAAACTAATCAAAGGTTTGATGGTCTTATAAATATTGGCAAGGAAGTTTAAAAGCAAAACAGTTTTACTGGAACGTCTAGAAACATGCAAAATGTATTGAATAGAATGAAGGAGTGTACGGTTACAACTGAAACAATGCAGGCTAAAGTTTAGTTCTTTTTCCTGTTGATTATACAGAGGATTTCCTTAAGCACTTGCTTTGATGGTAGCTCTGTTTCATACACCCATTTGGTCAAAGTGTTCCCTTGTATAGTTAGACTATTTTAGATCTCGCTGGGGTTGGGTTTTTAATAAAGAAGTTACCCTTGGCTAATTCATTAAATTGTAGCCCTGGCTGAAAATAGAATGTGACTTTCTTGGAAAAAGTTCCTCAGCTTTGTGAGGTTTTTGGAAAACTTTTGACTGGCTCCTATTAAATTGGTATTGGGTTTAGCAGTGGCCCTGTGCTTTCTTCAGCGTAAGTTGTCTCTACTTTCTTTGGGATTGTTGGATTGAGCTGTGCACAAGCATAGGAAGAGGAGGCTGTGGTGTCTAAACACAACATCGTGTAGTGGACTAATTTTTAATCCGGGCTCTGTTACTTTCTTCCTCTGCGGGCTTGGCCAAATCACTTACTGCTATGCCATGAAACCCCTTATGATTTGATCCTAGCTTTAAACTGGAGTGAATTGCACAGGTGCAGATCATGGCTTAAATACTACATGTGTGCTAGGAAACTGTACATGTGGCTACACCCGTGGCTGAAAACTCCAGTGTAGACATGGCCTTGGAAGAAAAAGAGTGAGAAGCTCAGGAACTCTGTTTGTGGTGTCCTCAGATGAACCTGGTGCAAAAAAGCTCCCCTCTTCTCCTCTCTCCTCCACAAAGATGAAACTGTTTCTCCTGTAATGTTTTGCATAGAGGTGGAGAGACAAGGTGGATGAGGTAATATCTTTTATTGGCCCACATTCTGCTGGCGAGAGAGAGGCAAGCTTTTGAGCTTTACAGAGGTCACCTGAAGAAGAGCTCTTTATAAGCTTGAAACGGGGTGTGTGTGTGTGTCTGTCTGTCTGTCTGTATCTCTCTCTCTCTGGCCGCCAACCCCCCCCCTCCCCCCCATCTCCCAACAAAAGTTGGGCCTGTAAAAGATGTTACCTCACCCACCGCGTCCCTCTAATATCCTGGGACCGACATGGCTATAACAACAAAGCATTGCATAGAGATGGCCAGACATTCTGTTTTATCCAGGCGAGTCCTAGAATGTTATCAGCAATGCATTTAGGCTAGAATGCCCAATACTCTCCTGAGGAATGCTTGCTGCACAGAACCCACCTTTTGCTTGGTTTATAAGAATATTTACTTCCTCTGATGCTTGGATACTTATTTCCGAATAAAGGCATTTGGAACATGGTCACTTGTTGTACATTAAGCAGTTGCTTTACATCTTCTAACCAGAATATCAAATCTTTTTTTAGGGTCCTGAAGTTGATGTATTTCGTTACGTTACCTTCTACAGCTACTTCGTCCTGGTGCTAATACAGCTTATACTGTCCTGCTTCCCAGAACGACCGCCTCTGTTTTCTGAAACCATTAATGACTCTGTAAGTGTTAAGTAATGTTTTTACCCAAGAGGAATAGACTGGAATATAAAGTGTCCTACCTGTAATACTGTTTACGGTGAGTCATTGGGCCTGATTTTTGGAGGATGTTTAATTCAGTTCCCACTGAATTTAAACTGCAGTAGAAGGCACTTGCTGTTCACTATTGAGTTGATTTGTGAGTGAGGATGTTTGACACCATGCAGGATTAGGTCCATAGCATGCAGAGATTAGATGATTTTGTAAACAATGTCAACAGTTTGAGACAGGCTGGTGGTGGTGATGGCTAAATGGGAGGAGACTGCTTTAGCTATCCTGGAACATGGATGGTAGAGATAAAATATTTTTCTGGTAGGCACTGGGTTTGATTCTAAGAAATACCGCATTGACACAGCTGCTGTGGTGTAAAGGTTTATTTACTTTTTATCTTTTTGTATGATAAGCCTGCATTCTGCCTACAAGGGATAAATATCCTACAATGATGTATAAAATGAGGTAGGTGACTATAGGCGATGAATGTATTCGCATCTGTTGTAGCACATAAATTGAAAGATTCCTCAGTTTAAAATGTCACACCTCCATGGAAAGAGTAGATAAATATAGTTGGGGTGGTCTGTACTTTTTTAACTCTACCCAACGCTTGCCTTTTGTTACTTGAACAACAGTTTCACGTATGTTTAACTCTGAGTCTAACTCTACATGTCAGCTCCCCAAAATGGATTTTCAATAATAAAAGAGCATTTTCTTCCTTTTGCTGTCCTGGTTTTGGCAGCACTTTATGTGATTACTCTGAAGATATAGGCCTACTTGAGAGAGGAAGGAGGTAGGTTAACAGTGTGGCTCCAGCTACTGGAGACTGTTATGTGTTTGTAAAGTGGAAATACTACGGGCCTCTTCTGTGAATGGAAGTGCTGCAGTCCTTGAGCTGGTAATGGCTGATGTAGTACGTCTGAAATTGGTGGAAGAAGGAGTTGATATCACAGCTTACTGTTTTAGCTGCAAACTACAGCAGTTGCCATCTACCAGGTTACCACAATTACTTTTTATTTTAAATGCAGAGTGTAACTGGTATCTCAGGTACCACCCTTGGCAAGTGCTGACTTCATATGTCTTGATGGGGGACATGCTGCTGATCTTTTGAGGTCTCCTAAGCAGACCAGCTATCCACGTCTTTTAGTCACTGTGACCACTTCAGAAAAAGAAATCGGGGTAGAGTAATACAGGTGGATTAAATGTCTGTTGCCATTAGGCTTTGTAAAAGGACGAAATTGTAGCACTAGATGGTGAGCATGAATTGTGTCTAACTGAAGGACTAAATGTCATAATTTTGTTCTCTTGTTAACTTGAATATCTGACAGACTGTGCCCTGGAATTGTAGAAATGTTGTTTTCTTCTCTGCTTTGGTCACAGTTGTCATGTATAATACTTTCAAAATCTTTTCTCATAATCCAAGCTCTTTAAGAATGTACAAGGTAATTAGTGTGCAATAGGTGTTAAAACGTAAGCCTATTTTTAAAGATGATTCTCTTTTTGAAATACTGTAGTGCATTGTGCATATAAGTAAATCACTTTTATCTTTATACAATATTTATTTCTAACTGTCCAGCATTCATTGAAGGGAAAGGCCCGTACGTCCATTGAATAATTGACAATACTGAAATTGGAAGATATCTGTAAGCATGTGTAGTGGTCCCTTGCTCTCAGATGGGGGAGGGAGACCACTCTGCTTCACTACAAGCAGACAGTAAGTCACAGTTTGTAGGGGAAACACCGCCACTGCAGAGCCACCAGCACCCCTTTTGGCTGGCGCCAACAGTAATTAACAGTCTCTAAGGGAGCTTCAGCTCCCTGGACCGGGCACACACTAGACAAAGCAGTCTGGAGTCTGGCGTTCTGGCTCCAGTGGACAGCAGATGAACACAGGCCTCTTGAGTCTCAAGTGGGGAGGATGCCACTCCAGGGTGGCAGCGGGTAGGGGGACATGGGCCCACCCAACTCCACCATGTCCCAGCCCAGGGCCCTGAGTCAGCCTGGATCCACCTGCAACACACTGACTCTCACTCCTCCAGCAGCAGAACCATACCAGATTATGGTCTGCAGTCCAAAGGTCCTCTGTCTCCTTGAGGGTACTCAGCCACCGGCAGTCCCCACAGCTCCTAGGGGCATTCGTCTGACAATGGTCCTGGTAGCTCCTCAGGGCACTTTTCTGTCTCCTCTGGCTGCAGGGCACAATTCCACTCGGGGCCTAGTTCAGGATCCTGTTTGAGCTATCTGCTCCCTCCGATGCTTCAGCTCCAACTGAGTGCCGGGACTCTCCTTTTATACTTCCTGTCCTGCCTTGTGACTTCCGGTGAGGGGGCAGGGCGGAGTGGATTTAGTTCCGTTTACCAGGGGGAGTGTAGTGGTCCCTCACGCTCCTGCTCGGAGGGAGGCCACTCTACCTCATTACAGCACGGAGAGCAAAGTTTCTTATAAAATATTTAGCTGGTAAAACACTGGAGTTGATTTTGCTATATGTTGGTCTTACAGAAAAGTCACTCTGCTCACATTTCTGTGTTCGTATAAATATTTGTCATTTGGAAATTATATAAACAGACCTGAAGCTAGCTTTGTTTGGTTTTTTTGTGAGGTGCATATTTATTAGAAAAACTCAGTTGACTACTGAGCATTTTTATATACCTTGTTTTTATCATTGATTTATACCTGTTTGTTCTGTCTGGCGGCAGAAGGCTAATTTTTAAAATTGGATATAATTTAAGATTTCAGAGACACATGTGGCTTTCTCCAGTAGTCTGTGACTAGTTTAGTTTCCTCCCTGTGCGTGTAAATAGTATACAACAGAGCCTTGAGAGTGTGGGCCCATCCTGCAAATTGCTGAGTGTATTAGCTCCCATTGGCCTCAGTGAGAGCAGAGAGCACTGAGCAGTCTGAGGTCCTGGTACTTCATGCACAGAATTGAGCTCTGTGAACAAGCTTGGAATTTGGAGGTGGGGGCAGGGGGGAGGCAAGGGTAGCACATACAATCACAAATGAACTGTGTGAATCCATTTAACAATTGAAATTTGGTCGTCATGGTGTTTGTATATTATGTAGTACAGTGGCTCTCAAAAGTTGGCAGCCTGAGGACCCCCTTTTTGATTGAAAATTTTGCATGGATCCCCAAGAACCCCGCTCAGCTCCAGGCCCCACCCCCACTCCACCTCTTCCTGCCCCTGCTCTTCCCTGACTCTTTCTGCTCCCTCCCTCCCAGTGCCTCCTGCATGCCACAGAACAGCTCTTCTGCAGCGTTCAGGAGGCCTTGGAAGGAAGGGGGAGAAGTTGATCATCGGGGCTGGCAGAAACCCTGGAGTAGTTTTGAGAAACCCTGATACAGTAGCACGTTATCCACCCATTGTAACAGTCCCTGGGTTCTATAATTCATAATGCATCATCTGCTCTCATAGCCTAGAATGGTTTTGAATTTAATACTAAATATGAAAAAATGTTTTAGGGCTACTAATTTCATCAATACTCGAATGTTTATGTTGTGTTCTAGATTTCTCTCTACATATCAAGTTCAGCACTTGATAGCAGGAGACCTTGCTAGCTGCCTAATGCAGAACTTCCACTTATAAGTTAGGCTAAGGTTTTATCGTGGACATTTTAGTAGAAGTCACAGGTCACGGGCAATAAAGAAAAATTCACAGAAGCTGTGACCTTCTGTGACTTTTATTAAAAATATCCATGAGAAAATGGGAAGGGACTGGGCATCAGCAGAGTGGCTGGGATGTCTGGAGTCCCCACAACCCCATGTGGGCTCAGAGCTCTGGAGTCCCCCTGCCAGCGGCAGCGAATGGGAGCTGCAGAGTCCCTTTCCCCAGCAGTGAGAGCACTGCTAGAATCCCACTTGCCTGTGCTCCTCCACCCCCCCCATGCAGCGTCTGGGGGCTGCAGCGGTCCTCCTGAGCACCCTGCGGCCCACTGCCTCAGATGGTGGGGGAATCTTACAGCTCCCTGTCACTGTGGGAGGCAGCAGGACCCTGCAGCTGCCAGAGCTGAAGTCACGGTGACTTCTGCGACCTCCGTGACAAAACCGTGGTCTGTCTTATAAGTAGACTGCAGAGATACCACAGAGAATCTAATACTTTCCATATGCTTCCTTGAGTCAGTTTAAAACTGCCCTTTTTTCCAGGAAGGCAGAGTGCTTCAACTGCTTGCAAGTAGCATTGTTTCTGAGCTGGCAAAGAGCTAGAAGTGTTTAATACTTGGGAACTGTCGAGTTCCTTATCCCTCCCCCAAATGCTGTCTGTTTCATACATAAATATGCTATTTGATATTTTTCTGTCTGTGTGCTTCTTAACAGTATTAATTTTTTCTGTGTTAACTTCAATAGATCAACCCCACCACCACTATCCCAAAGGTTAGATGCTCAGTCATTTGAAAGGGAGAAGAAATGCAGTTCTGTTTCATGCTACTTTGTTGTAACATTTTTAGAATTCAGTTTAATGGAAAAGTTAGTGAAACGAACATGAGACAAATATTAATCCTGAAAAAATTCAACTTCCATATTTTTTACATCATCTCTGTAATGGTGACAGATGACTTCGTAGGTGAAAGTGCATGAGCTGCTCTAATTTTATAATACACATAACCATAATTATAAAATTATATTGTATTAGTTACGTGTGCCAGAGGAGTGGTTGACTGTGCATTCTTGATATGCTGATGATTGTGTGTGTAGGGGAGGAATAGAGGGCGGGGAGTGTATAATCTCCTCTTGAATCTTGCACTGAATCCACAGTATTGCCTTTGAAATTCTTCCAAGATTCCTTTTTAACTTAATCCAATCACTGATTTTTTTTATTTTTTTTTAAACTAGCGAGGGTTAATGTTACACTTAATAGAAACTGATAGAAAATCCAAACTAAGAATCTGATGCTGACTTTGTGATGAGTCGGAGGGTGGAGACCAGCATAACTCCAATTGTGATATTTCTATTTAAAATTTGCATATGTGGTGTACAAGAAAATGTTCTTCATGGGTAACTTAATTTTCTCTGACTAATTGCCCTCTTTCATTCCTCAGCCTTGGGCTTTTTGGGGGGCACAAAACCATGTTCTAATGTGGTTCTCATTCTAAGAAGCCAGCTCTTTTTGTTTTCACAGACTTAATGAAAGTCTGCTAGCTACTGGAGGGCCGTGTGTGTATGCAAGTCAGAATAGTTGATTTTAAAATGGCCATCCTCCAGTGGCTGCCTTAGTTTGGAAGGATTTGATGGCTTTCAGACCACATCACCTAAATCACCATCACAAGCTGGATTGAGCAATACCCTTGTGGATAGTCTTGGGCTTGTCTACGTCACAAAATTGCAGCGCTGGTGAGGGGGTTACAGCGCTGCAACTTAGGAGGTGTACACATCTGCAGGGCATCACCAGCGCTGCAACTCCCTGTTTGCAGCACTGGCCATACTCCCGTTTTGTCTCGGGTGTAGAGGATCCAGCGCTGGTGATCCAGTGCTGGTAATCAAGTGTAGACACTTACCAGCGCTTTTCTTGACCTCCGTGGAATAAGCAGGTATCCCAGCATACCTGAGGAAGCCTCTCTGGTAATCAAGCAGGTCTCCTTCCCCGCGGTTTGCTCCGGTGTTCTCCGAATCCCCCCCCCCCTCCCCCAAGCGGGTCTCCTTCCCCGCGGTTTGCAGGGGGGTTCGGGGAACGCGAGAGCAAACCGCGGGGAAGCAGGTCTCCTTCCCCGGTTTGCTCTCGCGTTCCCCGAACCCCCCTGCAAACCGTGGGGAAGGAGACCTGCTTGCTCGGGGGTTCGGGGAACGCGAGAGCAAACCGGGGAAGGAGACCTGCTTCCCCGCGGTTTGCTCTCGCGTTCCCCGAACCCCCGAGCAAGCAGGTCTCCTTCCCCGCGGTTTGCTCTCGTGTTCCCCGAACCCCCCTGCAAACCGCGGGGAAAGAGACCTGCTTGCTCGGGGGTTCGGGGAACACGAGAGCAAACCGCGGGGAAGGAGACCTGCTTGCTCAGGGGTTCGGGGAACGCGAGAGCAAACCGCGGGGAAGCAGGTCTCCTTCCCCGGTTTGCTCTCGCGTTCCTCGAACCCCCCTTGAAGCCGCCCAACAGCGCTGCAGTGTGGCCACATCTAACACCACTTGCAGCGCTGGTTGCTGTAAGTGTGGCCACTCTGCAGCGCTGGCCCTATACAGCTGTAACAACCAGCGCTGCAAAATTCTAGATGTAGACATACTCTTAGAGACTGAACTCTCAGCCCTCTAAAGGCAAGTGGCTAGATGTCAGGATTCTGTGCTGCTGGCCAGTGCTGTATGTCTTGTTAATAAAGGTCTACAGTCTCTAGGGCAATCAGTTTTGGCACCTTTTGCAAACGCTGCAACTGCTTAAACATACCCTTTCTTCTTGTTTCAATTACATTTGCCTAATTTTTAAAATATTGTTTTTTAAAAATGGAATTGTGGTGCTTAAATGCTTCAATCATTCCATTGTAGGTTTCCCCTGCAGCTCCACCCCATAACTAGACAGGCTGCCTAATGCTTAGACAATCTTCTAGTTACTGAGAAATAAAATGTAAGGTTCTGCTTGGTTATCTACAGCAGGGGTTCTCAGCCTTTCTTTCTGAAACCCCCCCAACATGCTGTACAAATTCCATGGCCCACTTGTGCTACATTCACTATTCTTCTTCATATAAAAGCCAGGGTTAGCGTTAGTGGGTAGCAAGCAGGGCAATTGCCTGGGATCCCATGCCACAGGGGGCCTCGCGAAGCTAAGTTGCTCAGGCTTCAGCTTCAGCATCCGGTCTTGCGCTTCAGCCCCATGTGGTGGGGCTTTGGTTTTCTGCCTTGGGCCCAAGCAAGTCTAATGCCAGCCCTGCTTGGCAGACCCCTAAAATATGCATGCGGCACCCCCGCCAGGGAGCCCCGGATTCCTGGTTGAGAACCACTCGTCTAGAGGTGTGTGTTGTGAAGTTCATGTAACTTCTTGATATTGTGCGAGTGTATTTTGCATTTGTCTGCATCACTGAAATAAGGTAATGCTGTTGTGCTCCATTCCAGTAAACCATTGGCATCCTTGATGATGTGCTGTACCCTGTGAAAAATAACTTGCTTTAGGAAGGATGTTTAGGTTAAGAAAGAAAGATATAGTGGTGCTGAGGAATTCTTATAATAAAATTGTAAATTTTCATAAGGATAAAAGTAGTATTTTTTTAAATTGTTTCAATAGGTTTTATTTATATGACTGACATCTTTCTCTCTCCTTTCCTTTAGAATCCCTGCCCAGAGTCTAGTGCTTCCTTCCTTTCCAAAATTACATTCTGGTGGATTACAGGGTAAGAGAATAAGTCATTGTATAATGCAGCTATCAAGTGTCAACCTATTATGCTTTCAGAAGATACTCAAGGCTCTCCTGACCTGTGGAGAGTTTTACGATTGTTCAGTAGACACTTAACTACAGGAAACTGATAGGTGGATAATTAATTTTATTTTCTAATGACAGGTCTCTTCAATTTCTTGAATTCTGCTGATATTGCACATCTAGCCTCATAAACGTGTCATTAAATGATGCATTTTAATGTTTGATGCATACGAGTGGTGGAATGGAAACATACTTTTAGTATCTGTGCCATTTTGACTGTTGGAATATTATAGACTAACCTTTTAAAAAATTTCTCCTGGTTACACTGCTCTACAGCGAAAATGCTTCTGAAATAAATGTAGTCCAACTTTACTAATTCTGGATCACTGAGAACAAAAATGCTGCTTAAAATTGTTGATTGGCTCTAGTTTTCAAGATATGCTATTGGGTCAGTATATACGACCCTTGACTTGGGAATGGCGGAGAATAAGTGAGTTATAAAGGGAAGGGATCTCAATTTAAACCAGAAATGACTAAAATACATCTTTGACTGGATCTATGAATAAATCTATGACTGGGTTTGGACAGTACTTGCTTTTGAGGCAAAACAATGAATGATGCAATCTGAAGCTGGTATTGCATCATACATGATATGAATTGCATCATGTTATTCCTAGAAGTCATGGATAATGCAATCATAATGAAGCTTACATCACTCTGCCGAAGAAATTGCCCTATATCAGCTCTAGAAATCATACAGTGTCGTGCTCTTATTTGTCAGTGTTTGATTTTGCAAAGGGACACATTTCTGTTTAGCCAAAGTGAGCAGAGATGCCTCGTACTTGTGTGAACAGTGCAGATAACTTCTGCTATGTTTGTGGTGAAGTGACTTTTGCATCACAAAAGCGCAGTCTAACCACTATGGTTAAGAAAGCCTATCGCCTTTATTTTGGCTGCAAAATTGGAGATCAGGACAAGAGGTGGGCCCCACACATATGCTACAACACTTGTGCAACAAATCTTCGCCAGTAGTTGAACAGGAAAAGGAAATCTATGCCTTTTGCAGTGCCAATGATTTGGAGAGAGCCAACAGATCATACCAGCAATTGTTACTTCTGCATGGTGCCTCCAGTTGGGAAAGGTGTGTCAAAGAAGAAAAAGTGGACTGTGCATTATCCAGACATTCCATCAGCTGTAGGCCCAGTACCCCACGGAGAAGGACTGCTGGTTCCTGATGCACCAGAATCATTCTCACTTGAATCAGACAAGGAAGAGGATGAAACTTCTGGTCCTGAACCATCAATGTCACAGGACCCACATTTTCTCCCATCCTCCTCCTCTGAACCACACCTCATAACACAAGGTGAACTGAATGACCTTGTCAGGGATTTGGAACTACCCAAGAGTAAGGCAGAGCTGTTGGGCTCCAGACTACAGCAGTGGAATCTCCTGGCAGGCTATCAGGGCAAATGGAGCCCATCAGTGCTTGCAGACTATTGCTGGGCAGTGACAAGAGATGCTCCATTTAATGAATACAAGAGACAAGCCAAGAAGCGCCGAGTAGACACTGAATAGGACTAAACTATATACGTAATAGTTTTTTGCCTTTTGTTTCATAATAAATTTTATTTATAGAACCCTTTTGCTGATTTTTAAAGTGTTACATAAACAGGACAGGTGAACTATTATCATGTAAAGCAACCATAAACACATGAAAAGACCTAGGTTTACAATTTATGATTAAAACTCTACTATCTACACAATATACGTAGACATAAAATGTAAAAACTTAAATATCTTAGAAACAGTAGCCAATCAGTTGTTTTAATTGTCATATTTGAATTCAGCACATCAGAATACATAATAAATATCACATTTTATCTCTGAAGCAGATGACTTCTCAAAAATTGTAGACCAGTGTTATCTGTAGTTGCTTCATGTTATTTATCTTCAACTGTGCTTCCTTATATTGTGATCAAATCCGCTTTCTCAAGCTACATGGTATCACTATTTGGATGGGAGAGCACTAAAAGCATTATAGGTGATTAAGCAGGTGGTAACTTCTTTCTTAATCAGGACTTGGCCAGTGTCTCAGCATGGTCTTTTGGGGATGGATAAACAGTTCTCTGTGTTATGAAATTAAATATACAGGGTATAACTTGCTTTGACACTCTCTAAAGGATGCTGATGGTGATTCTTTCCAATACAGGTTGATGATTCAGGGATATCGGCGACCATTGGAAGCTAAAGACTTGTGGTCATTAAACAAAGATGACACATCTGAGGAGGTAGTTAAAGGTTTGGCTAAGTACTGGGAGAAGGAGTGTGCAGATACAAATAAGTAAGTTCAGTTATGCTAACAGTTATTAATACAAAGTGGTAGCTAATAGAATATAGGAAACTAGGATGGCATTGGTCAAGATCCATTTTAGTCAGGAAACTTTTCTTGAAATTTCATTTATGTCAAAACTGAATATAAAGGGGAAACTGTTTTTTAATTTTATTTTATGTAAAATAATACATGAGTGAAAGTAAAATAAACCATTAACACTGAAAAATAGTAGTGAAGTACAACTAATTGATTACACATTATGCTAGTGTGCTTTTATCCAGTTGGTTAATTCCACTTGTTATGCATATTATGAACATGTTCCAAAAGTCCTTAACAATCAAAGTATCATAAAGGACCTAATGAATCCATTTGTCCATTAATGCCTCAAGGATACCAGTGGCTAAAATATGAGATTATTTGGTTCTTACCTAGGCAAATTTCCATAAGCTCATTAGATCCTTTTATTGAATAAGGATCGAATATGGACCTCAGGATTTGCCCTTAGGTGCTTAGACACCTGAGGAGCAACCTTGTGAGTGTATGTGTGAGAGAAGAGGGGTTTTTTGTTTGTGTTTTTGTTTGTTTCTCAGCTTGCAAATGGACTACAACTTTTGCAGTATTTCTATTTTGAATAATTTTCAACCAATGTTCATTTTGTCTACAAATTTTTCTCATGCCTACATCATCACAGCATACTGAAGTGACTGGCCAGTGAAGGAAAAAAACTCTAAATTCATATGGTATTCTTAGTTTAGTTAAGTGTATAACTGGGGTGCTGGAACAGTTTGTATAGTGGTGGTGCTGAGAGCAATTGAACCAAACTGTAAACAGTGGAAACCACTTCAAGCCAGGGGGTGTGACAGCAGCCCTGTTTCCAGCACCCATGGTAGATAGTATACACAGAAACATAGTTTTGCATACTGCCTGTTTTCAAATACTGGGAAACATGGTTTGGCATACACCAGATGCATCAACTTAACCATGGTTTCGTTCTACTCATTAGGGATGATTTAACATAATTATTTCTTAGGTTGTAAACCCTTAAGAACAGGGACTGTGTCTGCTAACTCTGTTTGTACATTGTCTAGCACAGTGGGACCTTAATCTTGACTAGGATCTAGGGCTGCTACAGTAATATAGATAATAAACTCATGTTTAACTTGGCAACTCACATATAATTTTACACCTGAGTATTCCATAGCTATAGGATGTGGTTTTTAGGAACATTTGTCCCAAGAAAAAAAAAACTAGGCTTCTGAAGTGCTGCTCAGTTAACCAGAGGCTAGTAGCTTCTGATAAACAGATCCCTCCATAACGTTGTGAAACACTGGGTTACCAGTCTCAAAAGTGGCTGGTAAACTACCATCTCTGATGCAGGGACACTTGAAGCTACTGAAAGGAATGATGGCAAATGTCATGATGACTGCAAATCCCTGTGGTGGTGAGTATGTAAGGGCTTGTCTGCATTACCCGCTGGATCGATGGGCAGTGATCGATTCAGCGAGGGTTGATTTATCTCGTCTAGTTTAGACGCGATAAATCGACTGCCAAGCGCTCTCCCGTCGACTCTGGTACTCTCCCAGGGTGTAGGCGGAGTCGAGGGGAGATCGTCAGCCATCATCCAACCGCTGAGAAAACACCGCAGTAAGTAGGTCTAAGCATGTCGACCTCAGCTACATTATTCACGTAGCTGAAGTTGTGTAACTTAGATCAATTCCTCCCTCCCGCCCTACCCCCACAGTCTGCGCTCATCGTCACGTGTAGAGTACATGCACAGTTACATGCTGCAATGGAAAGACTCCAGCTGTGGGGAGCTGCCGGAGCATTTCCCTGCTTACCTTCCTGCCACTGGAGCCTTTCTCTGCTGTCTCCCTTGCTAGAGCCTTTCCCCATTGCTGGAGTCGTTCACTGCGGTAGGAAAGGCTCCGGCAACAGGACATTGCGCTGCTAAAAAATAAAATGTTAGACATGGGAGGCATGGCTTGGGCAAATAGATAGTCTGTGTAGGGTATATACCCTGGGATTCAGCTGTGTGGGGCATTGTACTCTTCTGTACCCATTTAAGTTACACCTCACTTACTACACTGCTATTTAAACCTGCGATAGCTGGGCATGCAGTGTTTGTACTCTGGATGTCGCAGTAAGTGTAGACGTATCCTAAGCTACTTTTTCTTGGCAACTGGAGTAAACTTCTCATTTTAAGACTGCATTCTTATGTTCAATTTTACAGAAGAGTCACCATTGTTAATTTTAATTAGTTGTCAGTGCGATTCAGTAGAATGTCCTAACGATTTAAAGAAATGTTTCTTAATTATTATTGTAGGCAAGCCATAAAAATGGTGTATTCACCCAAAAAGCAAATGAAATCAAGCAACTCAAATGGTGATGTGACAGAAGAAGTTGAAGCTTTGATTGTAAAACCATCTCAAAGGAACTCTGGCCCTTCTCTGTTGAAAGTGTTGTATAAAACCTTTGGACCGTACTTCCTCATGAGCTTCCTGTTTAAAGCCTGTCATGATCTTATGATGTTTTCTGGCCCGGAAATCTTAAAGTAAGACTTCCTTTAATGCCTTCTTCAGTTTCTCTGTTTATACAAAATACCTGGGTAGATCTTTGATTCCTTCTCGCTATTATCATCAGGCTACTCTTCCTTTAGCTGCGACAGCTGACAAGTTGCTTCCTTTTGCACTAGTGTTTCCATGCAAATGACTTTGCTTCACTGGTTTCCAATTGGGGATCTAGCATTCCAATTCCCTTCTGATGCTCTGAGAGTCACCTTTTTAACACTAGGAAAGTCGGACAATGGAAGTTCAGATGCAACAAGAAACTTGATTCATCTAAGCTAATGTTAATCTGTAACAGTTTATGGGATCACAGAGAAGGTCTAAAGGCTCCTGAAGCAAAAAGTAATCCTTAAAATCAGTAGCTGAAGCAATGGAAGGGTGAGGGGAAAAGGGGTGCTCGTATAACATAAGGGAAGAAGTGGAACACTAAGTGGAAATGATGTACCTTTAGTTTCAATGGTGATGGAAACAATTCTGAGTCAGTAGTTCTGAGTCAGTGCTGTATTCTGCTCATTCTCTTTTTAGATAGCCATGTGCCTTACTAGTGATCACTTCTAATATAGGTCTTCTTGGATGTACTGACAGAAGTTTCTGAGAAAGTTTGGTAATTCAATATTCCAGATTATAGTTAGGGACACTCGGGAATGAGGTCCCCCATCCTGGTGGGATAGGGAGGCGGTGTGAGGTGGGGGAGTTCAGGGGACCTCTCCAGTTACAAAGTCTGGGTAAAAATCTTGTGACTTGACCCTAGTGTTCCTGTGTGTTTGCTATTACCAGTTAGTTGCGTTTTGTTGGGATATCATGTGACCAATATGTCTGGAATAATCTAGTCATTGTTTGGAAATTTGATCAGCTCTGACAGTGTGCATTAACCTTGCTAAATCCTCTCTTTGCAGGTTGTTAATTAACTTTGTGAATGATAAAGATGCCCCAAATTGGCAAGGCTATCTGTACACAGGGCTTCTGTTTGCATGTGCTTGTCTGCAGACTCTGATTCTCCACCAGTACTTCCATATTTGCTTTGTTACTGGAATGAGGCTTAAGACAGCTGTCATTGGTGCAGTCTATCGCAAGGTATGCATGTTTGAAATGTTATATCATCACCAGAGTAACGGTACCTCTGAAAATTGGGGCGGGGGAGCTGCAATAAAATCTTAGTGATGAACTTGAGTAAATTACATAATTTTAACTAGTTGGTACGCTTTGTCCAGGCTGGTATCTAATGCTAAACAGAATGTCAGAGACCTCCTCCTTCAGCCCACAGCTGTAAATTAAAGATACTTTCAGTTAAGAAGCTGCTTTTTGTAAACAACAAAATCCCAACCCATTTCACACCTTATCTTGGAATGGGAACTAAACGTCCATCTGCACAGAAGTGGGACAGACGTCAGTAGAATGAGAGGATTATTAGCAACCAAGCAGGCACCAGTCTGCACAACCTCAGCCTGAAACAACCTGGAACTATTTAAAAAAGCTTTAGACTAGCTGCTCTGCAGGAGGTGAGGCCGGAAAACATATGACAAGAAGCCAGCACTCAACCCCCGGCACTAAAACCAAACAAACCCCAAACAAAAACAACTTGCTCATGTTTTTAACTCTGATTAAAACTGTGTATTCAGTATACAGTGCTTTTTAGGCATGCAGGGGAAAAAAACCAGTACTGTACATAAGAGAAGCATTGCCTGTGACCACAAATTAAACTCCAGAAAAAACTGTTCATGCTGCAGTACAAAATAAAGGCAAATTGTGAAGCTGTTTTGCCTACTATAGACCAGTATCTTCCTTTTTATCTACACACAGGCATTGGTTATCACAAATTCTGCAAGAAAGACGTCTACTGTTGGGGAGATTGTAAATCTAATGTCTGTGGATGCTCAGAGGTTCATGGACTTGGCTACGTATATAAACATGATTTGGTCTGCGCCTCTGCAAGTTATATTAGCATTGTATTTATTATGGCAGGTAATTATGTCATGCTGCTTGTTTTCCTGTTTAATTATGGTAGGTGAATGCAACTAGTGGCCACGTGTTTTCCTCTGAAGTTCAAGGCTATAAATAGCTAATGTCAAACCATTGGAGAGTATAGAACTGGGGAGAGGGAGAGTGTGCTACTGCATGGAGAACCGTTTAGGGCAGTATGCTGCCACTGTGATGGAAGAGAGGAAGGCAGAGGGCTCTCAGTTGCAAATCTAGCCCAAGCCTCCTCAAGTACCATGCTGAGACAAAGGCTTCTCTTACCCATTCCCTGTGTAGAAAGTTGGTGTCCTGTCAACAGCCCTTCCTCCACTCAGCAGTCTTGGCTAGCCAAGCAACCCCATGTGAATTTGGGCGTCCTGTGCTTCCAGAGCACCTAGTTAACTGTTGGGACTCTGCTTACCCTGTGTCACTTGGTGGAGAAGTGGGTAGATGAAGGACCTCTTTGTTTGATTCATCATCCCAGCACGCATCATGATGGGATAATGCCTGCTGTTTCTAGTCCAGGCACTTATCAGAAGAGCAGCCCTGGTTCTGCTTACAGCCAGGAAGCTAAGGCAGAATCTTAGAAACTCATCCCCCTATATTCTACTTTGAAAGAATAGCACCAGCAAAAAGTTGAGGCACATATGGGGAAGGACTTTGCATTTTAGCTTTGAAGAAGCAAAGATCATAATTATCTGCTTATGTCCTTAGTCAAAAAAGGAGAGCTGAAAGGGATAGAAAAATTATGTATATACATGGGATTTACGCTACATAGAATGCTTTGATATAAGATCTTTAAAGGTGTATGCTAACATTTTCTAAATAACAAGTGTGTGTTTTTATAAATGGTGGTGGTGGTTTTTTTTTTTTTCCTCTCTTTAGAATTTAGGTCCTTCTGTCCTAGCAGGTGTGGCAGTCATGATCCTTTTGGTTCCAGTAAATGCTGTGATGGCAATGAAGACAAAAACATATCAGGTATGACACTTCATGTTTGTTTGTATGTGTATACGCTTTAAGACATGTTACTATTTTTCTGTTCTGTGTGACCCATTCAATTCATGGAAGTTTATGCTTACTATTCAAATTCTTGTCCTTTTTGCCACGGTGTTTTTTATAATGGGCATGTGCTGCCTGACAGTAGCCTTCCCACCAGTGACTAGCAAAGCTAATGCACAAAACTCTTCCAAAATAAAAATGCACCAGTGTCCTGCAGTGTTGTGTTGCAGTGTGGTTTTTTAAAGTCACATCTAAAATGCCTGAGATAATGGATAAAATGTGTGCTGTTAAGTGTTTAAACTGGCTTTTAGCTGACTCTTCTAAGAAATGTGTACACCAGAGCATTTGGATCAAGTGTATTACTGAATTTGGGACACCTACAAGCATCCCAAAGTTAAGCTTAACAGCATTGCAGTAGACTACTCTTCTTATGTTAATGTCAGTATGTTAACAAACCTCTTAGAATACCCACAAAACTCCTTGACTCTCTGTTTTGATTTTCAAACTAATCAGGTCAAAGAATACAAATCCATTTGATTATGTGTGTGGTTTTATTTTTTCTGTGAACTATAGTTTGAAAATTTAAGCCCAGAATACGAAATAGCTGAGATTTCCTAGGTATCAGTCTGGTTACTGTGGGTAAATGTTGAACCTTAATAGAGACCATTGCATTGAATCATTTGACCCTGCTGCCACCCAAATAAAGTGAAACTCCTTTGAATTTTGCACTTTCATAGTGCATTCATCCAAGCCTCTTCAAGTGCCCCATTCCACTGATGAAGCTTCCCCACGTTCCTTTGAGGAATAATATCTAGGTATTTTCCCCATTTTATAGAGGTCCTTTATAATGAAGGTAATACTTGTATAATGTACATATAAATAAGGCACAGGGGTGATATGTGACTAGCCCAAGGTGACATAGTATGAGTCAGTGGCAGAGCTAAGATTAGAACTCAGAATTCCTGACTGTTTTATACTGAATCATACTCCACGCATGCCTAGAACTGTACATCTTTTCAAAGGTTCTTTCCCTTAATTTGGAAAGGCCTCAAGGAGTAAGGAGCCTTCTGGAGTGAACATATAAATGTAGCCTCATGGTGTAGTTGGGAGGAAAATGCTCGGAAGTTTAAGTAACAAGAAGGGAAGGTAGATTTGTTCCTGCCACTGACTGGAAGACATGAGCTATGAGCCAACAGGAGTCTGAACAGAATAAAAAGTGTGTGGGGTGGCCAAGGGCTAGATACAAATCGTATATCATTGGTGCACAAGGGTATAATGGGGTTACTTTTTTAAACTGCATTTTGTACATAAATGCATAGACTTTTTAAGGCCAGTAGGGACCATCGAGTCCCTAAATTCTACAAAGATGTCTCCCTTTATTTGTGCGAAATTGTTTTTTGCCTTTCCTCAAAACCACCCCTAATTAATTAGAATGTTTAATTCTGCAGTTCCGTATTTGTTGGTAAGGCAGCACTTTTGTTGTTCGCTTGCATTTGTAGGTGGTCTTTCCCCATAATAATTCACCAACACAAAATATACAGTTAAGAAATTTGTATGGGCTAAATCAGTTTATTCAAACGCTTTTGTAGACATGCCAAATATTGTGCTATGCTAATGACCTGTTTCTTTGTAATGGGATTTTAGGTAGCCCATATGAAGAGCAAAGACAACAGAATTAAGCTGATGAATGAAATTCTCAATGGGATTAAAGTGCTGAAACTTTATGCTTGGGAATTAGCCTTCAAAGAGAAAGTATTGGGGATCAGACAGGAAGAGCTGAAAGTGCTTAAAAAGTCTGCTTACCTTGCAGCAGTGTCAACGTTCACTTGGGTGTGCGCTCCTTTTCTGGTAAGTGAAACAGGTTTGAAGTAGTGCTTTGCCGGGTGGTAGTAGCCCAAAGAAACAGTGAGAGCGAAGTCCTGCTTTCCTATTAGTTACTGTATTGGTCTTTCACTGTTCAGAGAACTCAGTCTTGTAAACAGAACTCTATCCACAGCAACATGTAGTTTAACTGTCAACTTTTCAGCACTTTTAGAAAAACTGTTTCTCTACACTTCTGTCTTTATTTTTTTTAAATATTAACAACCTCCTCCAAGTTAAACATTTCCTGACTTTAAGGTAGTGATTTTGTTAGTTCTTAGGCTTTCATTTTCACCAGTATTACAAATGTTGTTGGAACTTAAAAGGAGTAAATAGTAATTTGGTCACAAACTGGAACAAAATACCCTCCAGGAGGTCATTATTATATAAAGATTACCTAGGAAGCACTTCTTAGGACTTCCCTTTACATTAACATTTATACTTTTGTAATTTTTCTGGGAAAAAAATTACATTATAGAAGTGCATGCTACACAAATTCTCAAGTGAGGGCATTGATCAAAGTTAATATTATGCATTTCCACGTACACCACATACTAGTCCTACGTAGTTGTGTGTGGATGCCTCTTTTCTCCCACCCACACTGGTAAAGCTGATTTGGTGGAAGAGGGCTGTTCTGTAGCTTGGGATCATTCTAACTTTTAAAAAGATTTTGTTCCTCATTTAAATATTGTCTCTGACTATTTGTGGCTGGTTTGAATTTGCACGGAAGAGAGGAGACAAATTGTATTAAAATTGCTTGTGGCCCTAATAGAACAAAGCGCAGTTGTTATCGTCATCTGGGAGAAGCAAACAAACCTTGCCTACATTAGGGTAAAATATGTATGTTCCGTTTGAAGGTATTTGTGTTCTTTCCATTCATGGATTCCTTCCCTCCAAGTGCTGTTCATGTTTACATGACATTATAGGTATGAGAAAAGGCAGAAGAAGCAGGATCCTGTGTAGGAAATGTCAGAAGCATTCTTTACTGAATCTTTTTTCTAAAAAAAGGATGAGATGGCTTTTTAAAAAGTTGATTTACTAGGTTCCTAAATACAGCTCCTCAGAGGGATTTTCCTTATTTCAGTTTAGCTCTGTTGAAGCCAAGATGATTAATTTCCGTAGCTAACTCCCTGAACGCCCGTGTGTTATGAATGTTTGTCAGTGGGCCTGCTCGCTTACCTCTCCCTTTAGCTTGTATCCCCAAGCTTCTACAAGAGCAAAATTTGACTCTGAGGGAGGGGATATTTTATAACTTTCTCTTTCCCCAATTTTTATCAGTCAGGATAACTTACAAAACTATAGCAAGCATAAAGGATTTTAAATTTGATTCATTTCTTTCCCATGCACCCTCTTCCTTTTTGCCCTGCTTTGTATTTCTTCTGGCCAGAGCTGCTTATAAAATTGTTCAGTATCTGTTTCTGCTCACTTCATTGTACCTTTTTGTGACAGAGTGTGCTGATAGTGTATTTTAGTATAGATTCCAGTAACATAGGAACGTGCAAACTTTCTGCCTTAAAGTTATTGTTTGAACCCTTCTTTGTTTTTCATTCTCTCTACAGGAGGGCTTTTTTCACTGTAGTAATCTGTGTGGATAAATGAACATATAAACAAGCTACCTTACCATGCACAGTTGAGTCAGCAAGCGTAAGAAAAACAGTGCATGCCTTCATAGCAGTTAAATAGGCTTTTACATAAGTTTTTAAATAGACCTCATGCAGAACTAAGAACCAATCCATTCACTGTGCATTAGGTAAATAAAGTGGGGTTTAGTCTTACCAATAATCTTACATTTAGTTAGAACATTCATGCCTCAAACTGGATAGCAGGTGGTGATTTTGCTGGGAAAGCATTATTGGGTCCTGCTGATATACTGAGGCGCATGATTTATTATACCGCCTTGGTACAAGGCATGTGGGAGTGGCTGTTAGGGAGAAGAGGAGCTAAAAGGTGAGCTGAGCCGTCTTAAGGGAGGAATTTTAGTAGCAGCCATGCCTGGCTTTGTGCTAGTCTTTATCTCATTGTTTTCTTTGTCGGTACATAATGCCTTAACCACGCTGTTTAAATGTAGTTATTGATGACCTAGTCAAGCATATCGTTTCTTTGTTAAGTATGCACACGGGTGCTGGAACAACTGGTATAGTGGGGGTGCTGAGAAATGGCAAAACCTGTATATGATGGAAACCGCTTCAAGCCGGAGGGTGCGGCAGCACCCTTAGCACCCCTCGTTCCAGCACCTATGTTTGCACAGTGATTCTTCTCCTGAACTGGGTGGGGTACTCATAGACTCTAAGGTCAGAAGGGACCATTATGATCATTTGGTCTGACCTCCTGCACAACTCAGGCCACAGAATCTCGCCCACCCACTCCTGTAACAAACCCCTAACCTATTTCTGAGTTATTGACGTCCTCAAATCATGGTTTAAAGATCTCAAGGTGCAAAGAATCCTCCAGCAAGTGACTTGTGCCCCAACGCTGTAGAGGAAAGCGAAAAACCTCCAGGGCCTCTGCCAATCTGCCATGGAGGAAAATTCCTTCCTGACCCCAAATATGGCTATCAGTTAAACCCTGAGCATGTGGTCAAGACTCACCAGCCAGCACCCAGGAAAGAATTCTCTGTAGTAACTCAGATCCCACCCCATCTAACTGTAGAGTTTTATTTTCTAGTATGCTTAAGATCACATTTCTTAAATGATTCCTCTACCCCCAGTTATGGAAGCTATGCTTGTGAAAACCAGGCTTGTTGGTAGCCTTCTACAAAATGTAGTGTGGGCAAGATCTAAGTCGTCTTAGTTACATTAGCTGTGTGCCCACCTTCAGAGCTGTTCAGAAGTGTGGTACAGTGCAGTGGTTGTAACTAGCAGAGGGAAAAGGGGTGATTAGAAGGCAGAAGAAGCAAAAAATAAACATGCAAGCTGTACGCCTGAGTTAATCAGCATATTTTCTTTTTCTGCTTTGCCATGTCTCATCTTTGTTCTGTAAAGAGAGTGAGACACTTTCTCAAAGTTTTCCAGGAGAAGCCAGCAGCTGTTGAGTAACAAAACAGTTAAGACCCAGTATTTGTTTTGCAAAGATTATTTTCTTGTTCTTAAGAATAAGTTGTTGTTTTTTTAATTGCCTTTCAGTGTGTAAATGTGGCTCTAGTTATTAGAGAAGACATTGTCTTTGAATTTAAAAGTGTAAGAGTAAAGAATACAGACCATGATAATTCCCTCTTTGTTTTTAGGTTGCTTTATCGACCTTTGCTGTTTATGTACTGGTAGATAAGAACAATGTCTTGGATGCTCAGAAAGCTTTTGTTTCCTTAGCCTTATTCAACATCCTCAGGTTCCCACTGAATATTCTTCCTATGGTCATCAGCAGCATGGTACAGGTAAGATAATAATATAAGTGACTGATTAACTCAAAGTGATTATTTCTATATATAGTGGCTTTTTTGGGATCTGTGAATGGTTTAAAGCCTTACAGTCCTGTGTGCACGTAGAAGTCTCTTTTCTCTACTCACCACTGAAATGCAGTCACCTTAGAAGGTAAAGTTTTTGGGTCTCTTATTTTCCTGTGTGTTTTGGCTTGGTCTACACTTGAAAGTTACATTGACATAGCTATGTTGGTCAAGGGAGCTGTGCCAACATAATCCCCAGTAGAAGTGTAGCTATGTCGAGGGAAGTGCTTCCATCGAGGTAGCCAATGTTGTTCAAAGAGGGGGTATTACTACACTGACAGAAAACCATCTTCCTAGGTGTAGGATGCATTTTCAGTGGAGGCAATGCCAGCGTAGGCATGCTGGTATAACCTCTGTAGCATAGATATACCCTTTGTACAGCACCTAGCACCATCAGACCCCAATCCTAGTTGTGCCCTCTGCATGTTACTGCACTATAAATAAATGTCTGTCTGTTTTTTCCACTCTGAGGAGGGGGTGGGTGAAGTGGCCTGTGGTGGCTAAAGTGGGAAGAATATACTGGATTTAACATCTAGTTAACAAAGCAAAATGAAACAGTATTTTTTATAAACTGTGTGTAAAATAGTTCTTCAATTGTTTCATGTTTAGGCAAGTGTTTCCTTAAAGCGTCTCAAGTTATTTCTCTCGCATGAAGAGTTAGATCCAGATAGCATAATCAGAGGTTCTATCAAAGATGGTAAGTCCTTATTTTTGCATAGGTTTTTTTTATTTGCTTCTAGTTTGTTGTTAATTTCCAGTGCTACAAACTACAAGTATTGGAGCCCAATAGAGCATTTTTTGGGTGAGTTCTAAAGTGTGTCTGTGGGCCTTTGTAATAAATTTTTGCAATTTGTGGCAGTTATGTATCTGGCAAGAGAAATCTGGGTTTTTCAACTCAATTTTTGTGCAATTTCTAAGAGCTTTTTCCCCCTCTCCTTTTGTCCATAGTATAAAATGCTCATATCCAGTGTCGGTAAGAAACAAGGAAGGTTATTGTAATTTAAATTAATCAGCTTTAAATGGACACAGTGAACATCTTGCAGAAAAGTAATTTTCATGTAGCAGTGAGTGTAGGTCAGAGGATGGCAAAAGCACTCCCATACAGAAAACCCATAATCACTTTTGTGGAGAGCATCTAACCCCCACTTCTGAGGCCCAGAAAAAGTCAGCGTCTCCCCATCACAGTGACGTATACCTCTCTTCATTTATAGAATTGCGTGTAGTCATCCAAATCTGCTTAAATACAAATAATACTACTCCAGTCTCCCATTCTACGCAGGGAATGTCATTCATTACTTTTGTGCAGTATCTAGCAAGCAGGACCCTACCTGGTAGTGACCTTTAGGTGCTGCTGCAATATAAATTTATGTCTCTGTGGATTTATCACAGAACTGTAGGGTTTTGTAGAATCTTAATGCCCCATGTTGTAAAATGTGCTGCTCTTACAGCTGGTTTAAACCCTGATAAGTGATTCCCTAGTCATCCTTTTTATAAAGGCAATACAATATTCTCGCTCTCATGCATTCAGGTGGGCTCTCCATTACTAGATCCACTTGGTTTTCCTATCAGCAGAGTTTCTTGCTATGACCATTGTCTGCCGCCTTCCTTTTTTTTTTTTCAGTTGAATCGCATGTCCGAATAAAGTCCAGCTTCCTTAACTGGATTCTTTGTTGGCTTTACAGTAGTAAAAGGAGTAAATAGTAAAATCTTCTCTGCCTTCCCCCCCCCACCCCCCCACCGGAATCGGTAGATATGAAAGTGTGTCCCTCTAAAGCAGTGGTCTCCAACCTTTTTACAGCCAGGATCACTTCTTGAATTTAAGAGCAACCCAGGTTCGAGCCCCTGCCCGCCCACGTTGGCTTGCTTTCCCTCACTCTTACTCACTTTCACTAGGCTGGGGCAGGGGGGTGGGGCTTGAGAGGGGATGTGGGCTCTGGGCTGGGGCAAAGGGGTTGCAGTGTGGGAGGCCGCGCTGGCCACTTCCAGGAGTGGCGTGGGGCTGGGGCAGACAGGGAGCCTGCCTTAGTGGCCCCCAGTGGCACCGCCATAGAGAGTCCTCAGGATCGATCAGTCGATCATGATTGACCGGCTGCTGACCACTGCTCTAAAGTCTGAGAAGCGAATGTGCAATGTGGCATTGTAGGAAAAGTACCTCTTGTTGATTTCCAGATCAGAATTGCTCTGTTTACAAGTTAGGGCTACGTTTTCTAATATCAGTTTTGTTAACTCAGCCTTCAGTACTTCCTTTGAATCATAAGTCCGAATAGAATCCAGCTTCCTCAGCTGGATATTTTATTGGCTTTACGATGGTAAAATGAGTAAATAGTAAAACCTAATTTGTTGGGAAAGGAAGCAGATTGACTCCCTGTGTTTGTTCAAAGTCCTGTCAGTTGCATATCAAGGTAATATTTTGATATACTTGTTGTTCTTGCCATACCTGTGCCATGGCCAGCAAATGATTGTAACTTGAGAATCCCAGCCCTGTTTGTAGAATCAGTCAAAATGGAGCATGAGCTATTAACGAAAACAGTGTGCTGGAGTTCTGATACTAAAATAGCATTGGACCTTCCTCTGTGTGTGTGCCTGGATTTACTTCCCATGGCACAGTGCAGTGTGCATCATATCACTCTCTTTTTTACTGGTCTGCGTCTTAACATAATTTTTCTTTCATTATTTGCTAGCTGAAGGAAGCATTATTGTGAAGAATGCAACATTTAGTTGGTCAAGAAATGATCCTCCCTCACTGAATGAGTAAGAATTGGTATTCTAATTAGTTCTGGCCTATAATTGCACTAAATCTTTGTCATTTTTTAAATTGTTTCTGTGAAGCTTGAAGTGTGTACATCACTGCACAATAAATAAGCTCTGCTAAAATGGTATGTCTGTGCTCCAAAGAGCTTACAACCTTAAAGGAACAGCGATACAAACACATTTCACTTAGTCACAGATAGGATGTTTCGTGCTTTTATAAGGTGTGTGGGTTTTGTTTTGGCAAGGAGTCAGGGAGAGACTATTGAATGGGAAGGGAGCTTTTGCATCCTCTAATTAGGAGTCTCACTCTTTCAAGCATACAGGTTGGTATGAAAGAAGACAAAGTTATTAGTGGGTAAGGAGTCAAAAGGAATAGCCAGGAAAAAATCTGATGTAGAGCATATGCAGTGGGCTAGGGTAGAGGAAGAGAATAAGTGAAGATGGAGGTAGGAGCAGAGTTCTCCGGAGGCTCAAAGTGATGAGAATAGCGTGTAGTTAGTAGAAGCTGTGAGCTACAACTAACCAGCCCCTTTCTTGTTTTATGACTTCGTCCATGGGGTTCCTTACACTTGTGTCCCCTTCCCTGCCATCCTTCCACCCTATTGTCCAAGTCTCCCCCTTAAACATCTTATCTATAGCTCTCTTCGTTCCAGTACTGGGCATGGGTAGGAGAGGAACCTTACAAAATCCTCGGGATACACACAGTGCTAACCAATCCACCTGCAGGATGTTGCTGCTGAAAGCCTTCCCTTCTCCTTATCCTCTCCCTTGTTTTTTATCATATGTTTTCTGGGACACAGACGTTGCTCGGTGTTTGTAAAACACTGTGCATATTTATAGTGCTGCATAGACAATATGAGGTAAAGCTGGTACAAAGAGTTTCAGGAAAGAGTGAGTATCAGACTGGTGGGCAGGAAGGATGGTCTTGGTAGCTGCTTTTTGGAGGCCTGATCACATACTGAGACTATATGATTGTTTACGTATAGGCAGAGCTGAGCACGTTCCACATATAGAAGTTTGAATTCTCAAACTCATGTTCTTGTTAAAGACGCAATGGACTGTATTGCAATTGTCAGCAGCTATAGAGTGGGTGTTTGGTGTTTCTTTGTATTTGATACTGTAATAAAATGCTCACCATTATTTGTGTGTGGTATTGTATCAAGCAAGGCTGAACTGCATATGATTTATTTCAGCATTAATTTCACTGTCCCTGAAGGCTCCCTGATTGCCATTGTTGGACAGGTTGGCTGTGGAAAGTCTTCATTGTTGTCTGCCCTTCTAGGAGAGATGGACAAGAAGGGAGGATATGTGGCTGTCAAGGTAGGAAATGTCTGGATAACAGTTCTGTTGTTTGTGAGTACGTCTGAGGCAATAACACTTCCATAGCATGCGGGGGGGGGGGGGGGGGAGGAGAAGCTTCTCAAATAACAAGTTGTTTTTTTTTTTAAATGGGTGAGAATGGGTGTGTAATTGTGCTTGTGGTGCTTTATGATGTACATACAGGCCTTTAAGTGTGCATGGTGTATTAAATTTTTGGTTTTTATCATAAAAATATCAGGAATATAAAACCTTGTTCCTATTTTTGCAGGATTTGTGGAGGACCTAGACAAATGATTTGGAAGCTCGCTCAGCTCTAAATTGAAAGGGAGAGGGCAGGGTTGAATTTCTTACAAAGACTTCTTTTCCAGCTATACATTTGTTCTTAATACAGATTTCAGTCAAAAAATCCAGTGTTCTAAAATTATCTGAAAAAAATCACTTCCCTTCTAAGGGAAAAAAAAATAATTGACTTGCATTTTCTTTGTACCTATGATGGAGTTTTATTAATTCTGTCATCCTTGAATCTTCCTGGAAAAACAGTGGGCAAGACATGAATTCTCATGTTGCAACCCCCATTCTCCTCTTCTCCCCCCTCCCCGCTTTTTTTTAAAACAGAAAAAAATGTTCAACACAAGCCATCTTTTTCCTTACACCCTGTTGTATGTGACGGGAAAGGGGGGAGAAATACTCCAATCTTTCATTTAATCATTCAGCAGTGACACAGGCATTTCTGAAGCATTCTTAGTCAAGATATATGAGCCTGAATGTCTTTTTAGTAGGGCTATTGATTAATCGCAGTTAACTCCTACCATTAACTCAAAAAAATTAATTGCGATGAAAAAAATGAAGCGCAGTTAATCATAGTTTTAATCACACTGTAAAACAATAGAATACCAATTGAAATTTGTTAAATATTTTAGATTTTCTACATCTTCATATATATTGTATTCTGTGTTGTAATTGAAATCAAAGTGTATCTTATTTCTTATTACACATTTGCACTGTAAAAATTATGAACAAAAGAAATTGTATTTTTCATTCATAGACTCAGAAGATTAGGGTTGAAAGAGACCTTAGGAAGTCATTGAATCTAATTGTCTGCTCAAAGCAGGACCATCCCCAACTAAATCAAAATTCACCTTGGACAAGTACTATAGTGCAATCTCTGTCATGAAAGTGCAATTTACAAATGTAGATCTTTGTTACATAACTGCACTCAAAACCAAAACAATGTACACTTCTACCCTGATATAACGCCACCTGATATAACACATTTGGCTATAACGCAGTAAAGCAGTGCTCCTGGGGGGCGGGGCTGCGCGCTCTGGCAGATCAAATCAAGTTCACTATAATGCGGTTTCACCTATAACACAATAAGATTTTTTGGCTCCCGAGGACAGCGTTACCTCGAAGTAGAAGTGTAATACTTCAGAGCTACAAACCCCTCCAGTGCTGCTGCTGCTTCAGCCAATCGCTAAGACAGAAAAGTTTGTTTACATTTACAGGAGATAATGCTGCCCTCTTCTTATTTACAGTGGCACCAGAAAGTGAAAACAGGTGTTTGCAAGGCACTTTTGTAGCTGGCATTGCAACATATTTATATGCCAAATATGCTAAACATTCCTATGTCCCTTCATGGTTCGGCCACCATTTCAGAGGAAATGCTTCCATGCTGATGACGTTCATTAAAAAAATAATGTGTAAATTAAATTTGTGACACAATTCTCCACAAGGAATTTAATGTCCTCTGTTTTACCTGCATTCTGCCATATATTTCATCTTATCGCAGACTCGGATGATGACCCAGCACATGTTCTTTGTTAAGAACACTTTCACTGCAGATTTGACAAATGCAATGAAGGTATCAATGTGAGATTTTTAAAGATAGCTACAGCACTTGACCCAAGATTTAAGAATCTGAAGTGCCTTCCAAAATCTGATCGGGACGGGGTGTGGAGCATACTTCCAGAAGTCTTAAAAGAGCAACACTCCAATGTGAAAACTACAGAACCTGAACCACCAAAAAAGAAGATCAATCTTCTCCTGGTGGCATCTCACTCAGATAATGAAAATGAACACGCGTCAGTCTGTACTGCTTTGGATTGTCATAGAGCAGAAACCATCAGCAGCACGGACACACGTCCTCTGAAATGCTAGTTGAAGCATGAAGGAACACATGAATCTTAGAGCATCTGGCACATAAATATCTGGTGACATCGGCTACAACAGTGCCATTAGAATGCCTGTTCTCACTTTCAGGTGACATTGTAAACAAGAAGTTGGCAGCATTATGTAAACAAACTTGTTTGAGCGATTGGCGGAACAAGAAGTAGGACTGAGTGGACTTGCAGGCTCTAAAATTTTACATTTGTTTTATTTTTGAATGCCATTATTTTTATACATAATTCTACATTTGTAAGTTCAATTTTCACAATAGAGATTGCACTACAGCACTTGTACTAGGTGAACTGAAAAACTATTTTTTATTTTTACAGTGCAAATATTTGTATTAAAAAAATATAAAGTGAAGACTGTATATTTGGTGTTTTGTGTGTAATTTAAATCAATATATATATATTTGAAAATGGGGAAAATATCAAAATATTTAAATAAATGGTATTGTTTAACAGTGATTTTTTTAATTTAATTTTTTAATTTTTAATTATTTTATCATGCCATGGATTTTTTTGAATCGCATGACAGCCCTTTTTAGCATTCACTACTTCTATAGAGCAGTGTGTTTGCATGGAGAATTCAGCAAGCTCGATGTTGGGGGAAGCATGTTCCATTTGAAACCCATTCCCCAAAACATACTTGCAACATGATTGCTGTAGAAGAGAGGGCATGGCTAACCTGAGCTGCCACAGACACGTGCTGTTTTAGCATGAGAGCTAGTGCATCTGTCTGCCTGCACTGGGAACCATGCTCTCAGCTGCACTGTAAAACACAAATAGCACTGTTTCCCCAGTTGTACGATGGGCATCGTACATATCTTACAAGGATGTTGAATATGATTATTGTTTGCATGGTGCTTTGAGGATGTCTGTGAGATGTTATTTAGATAGAGTGAAATACTGAATAGCTAATTTTTGTTTCTTATAGGGCTCAGTTGCCTATGTTCCTCAACAAGCCTGGATACAGAATGCATCTCTGAAGGACAATATTATCTTTGGGAGGGAGATGAAAGAGAGCCAGTATAAACGTGTGATTGAGGCTTGTGCACTTCTACCTGATATAGAGATTCTTCCTAGTGGAGACAGAACAGAAATAGGGGAAAAGGTATTGAGATACACCCCGTATCATCATGGATGTAGTCATTGGAGTTAAAGATACATACTTTCCATTTTAACTCCCTTTTTAGAATTGTACAGAACTTGAAAATCTTTTGGGTGAAAATCTGTCAGACCAGGTCTCCACCTGAAGGTGAATTTTCTTTTTTTTTCTTTTTACATATATATAGTTGAGCAAAAGTGGTGCTTTTTGAATGCTAGGAAAGCTGGGGAAGACAGCCTGTCCCCATTAGTAGATTGATGTAATTAAAAGGATTTTCATTATTATCGTTAAGCAGTCCAAGACCTGAACCTTGATGAGCAGTATAGAAATCACCCTCGTTGCTGAATGTTTAATTTAACTAAGTACTGAAAAATGTAAAGACTTATGAACAGGGACTGAGGTCACCGATGCAATTGGCCTGGAGTGACCATAGCTGTGGACTTGCTAAGGAAGACGGCTTGATGCTTCACTGGGCAGACTCTTTCCAGCAGCTGCCTCGTTGGCACCAAAGGCCCCCAGTGTACAAATCCACTTTCCAACCAAACTAAGTTAAGCTCTCATCCAAGTACAGCCATCCCTCACCTGAAAGGAGCAGGCAGCTAGGTGAATTGGGGAATGGGGAAGACAGGAGGAGAGCCCTTGAAAAGCCATTATCTAAGCCCCTGCACAACATGCAAAGCATACAGGGGTGGAGGGAAGGCACCTGCATGCTTTGTAAGGTGCACAGGAGGAGCTCCCACACTGGTGCATCCTGAGTGTGTGCAGCCTCTAGGGAGAGTGCCTAGGGCTCACAGTTCTGGTAGGTGCTCTAACCAAATAGTTCCAAATTGTGCAAGATAGCAGAGCCAGAGTGCCAGACCACAGAGGAGGAGAGGATTTTTAAACAGGAGTTCTGCACTTCTGTCTCAGAATAAGGCCCTTGCAAAACGTGCTCTGTCTTGGTTTGCTCTCGTGATAACTACAGACATGACTTTGCAAATGGGTTATTTTTCAGAATATATTTATTAAGCATGCCATTTTTCACTCATAATATGAAATAGTTCCTATACATTCAAGAACTCCTCTTTTCACCATGGAAACTAAATGCTTGTTTATCAGTACAACACTGAAGTGGCTTCCCAGCTTAGTAAGAAAACTAAATACAATCATGTTTAAGATGCTTTCCTTACACTGGGCAAAATGTAGGAGGTGCATTCCATTCACAAAACTCTGACTTTTAATTCATGGAAATCCTGTGAATGTAACGAGTTACAGAACATGCAGTAGAGATTATTGTATTACAGTGGTGCCAAAAGTCCCAATCTGGAACTTCCTCTCCTCTTTCTTGTGGGAGGTACTATAGAAGCAGATAGATAGATATGGTCCCTGCTCTCTCTAGTGTTTCATTAATGTCTAGATTTTTTCCATACATATCAGAAAAGGAGGCATTGGCCCATGATTTTTAGCACTATTAAGATACTGAAATAATGTCTGTTGTTTGGTATGTTTATCATGAAGCTGCATCTCCTCTAATGCCTTCACAGAAGCCTCCTATGACTGTTACCCTCCTTCACAAACTGAAACAGCTTATTTTACTGTAAAACCCAGCAGCACTTTATTTTGTCCTTCTCCAGGGTGTGAATCTCTCTGGAGGACAGAAGCAGAGAGTCAGCCTTGCTCGGGCAGTTTACTGTAATACTGATGTCTATTTATTTGATGATCCTTTATCTGCTGTTGATGCCCATGTTGGGAAGCATATTTTTGACAAAGTTATTGGACCAAAGGGAATCCTGAAAAACAAAGTAGGTATTTTTAAATGATACTTCAGATCGGGGTGACTTTTCCATGGAATGATCCTTTCTGTGATTTTTAGCTTGGTTCACAAGGTTCCAAGAACTAGAAAGCTCCTTTGAAACAACTTCATCCATTTTACTTCCTGCTTATCATCATTTTTATTTCTCAATTCTATTTCCAATTGGCTCTGACTTGTTACATGATCTTGTGAAAGCCACATGAAACATGTGGACCTGACTTTACTCATTTGTAAAATGAAGTGATGTGAAGATGTAGGCCCAAATATTTAAAAGTATTTATTTAGGCACTACTCGACTGAGCATTGCAATGCCTGTCTTATTTTCACAAGTGACTGAGATGTGTATGTGCCTAAGTCCCAAGGACTTTCAGTGAAACTTAGGTGCCTAAGTCACTTTTGAAAATGAGAGACATGCTCCTAAGTCAGTCAGATGTTGCAAAGTTGAGCAGAGTCAGAGCTTTAAAAATCTGGACTTAGTGTTTATAAAGTGCTTTGATCACCTCTGATGAAAGGTACAATAGCATCAGGGCGCAAAGTATTATGAGAGAGTTCAGTGACTCCAAAGGCCTAAGATGCAGGTCAGCTGGAGAAAACGACAATTAAAAAACAAGAACTAACTTTTTCTAACAATTATGTGCCTGTTGTGTGTGGTGTTATGTACATAATTAAAATCTGGTGTGCGACACTTACTGCAAGAATTTAACACTTAGTTACTGTTTAGAGAGAGCTTTGTACTCAATATATATCTATTTATATTTTTTAACATCTAGACTCGAGTTTTGGTAACCCATGGGGTCAGTTATCTGCCTCTGATGGATAGAATTATAGTGATGACTGATGGTGAAATATCTGAGATGGGCTCTTACCAAGAGCTGCTAAAGCAAGACGGGGCCTTTGCCGAGTTTCTTCGTACATATGCTAATACTGATCAGGATGTGGAGAATGGAGGTAAGCTTTACAAAGAAACTCCACTGAGTTAAGATGATGTGCTGCTTGCTAGTGGATTTGTGGTAGCATGCTTCGAGTGCCTTTCCTTCTCCATGGTAGATCAAAATAGGCAGGGATCCTTGTTTCACGAAGGTATCCGTGATTGGCTAGTAGAATTGAAAACCAGGTATTCAATATTCAGCATAAGAGTGAGGTCTTTTGAGCTGTAGAATAATCTCCTGTGGAAGCACAATCATTAATCCTTTCAGATTGTCCAATACAGCTCTGCAGTCAGTCTAAAGCTGGGCATCTGTTTACTCTAAAGATTTCTAAAAGTCATGTAATCTCTGACTTCTTATCCACAGGGCTGGTGAGTCTCTCACATAAATGGGACCTTACTTAATCTGAGAGCAGCTGTTCTTTTCCCAGGTCTTCCTGTTACAACATAGTTGCTTCCACACTTAGAGAATGCAGGGAATCTTTGTAACTTTCTAGTATTGCACCTTGTCTGCAAATCATGGAAGAAGGTCCAATGCCTCCCAGTCTGATTTTCTTACAAGACCTACTCAAATTGTTTTCTGGTTCTGTTCCCTGCATTAATGCTCAAATACAAGCAGTGTTTTTGGTGTGCTTGGCTGGTGTTATGCTGATATTCCCTCTGTGTGCACATAGGATGTGTTCTTTGGCATGCACCCTCTGCTGATGCACACAAATGGCAGGTTTTGCAGGAAATGGATTACTCCTGCTGATTTTTGCATAATTCACACGTGTCACCTGGAGTGCTGCATGGGTGTTTGGTGCTCGACATTCCATCCCGCCTGAACGTTACCGGTACAACATGAGCAGTGCACTGAACCACAGAATATGAACGAAGCTGTCAGACGAGCCATAGAGCTGTACTGAATTGCTGTCTGACCTCTCAGCCAGGAGAGAAGTGAGAATAGTATTCTGCCGTCTACCCCGGGCCAGGAGAGGGAAGTGCAGTGCTTGCATCCCCCTTCTGGCAATGGGAGAGGTGAGTGGGAAGGGAATGACAGGTGGAGAGAGGCTGATTAAGAGAATGACTAGGGAACAGGGTGGAGAGTGAGGCCAGGTGAGAGGGTCTGTAAGGTAGAAAGCAGAGTTGCCCTGTTTAGGCCCTGTCCTTCCCAGGCCATAGAAAGCTATGAGAGTCCTCCTCATTATTGGAGAAAGCAGAGCACAATGTGTCTCCTTGGTGAGAGCATGTATTAATGTATGTTGTAGAAGAGCTGAGCTTGTCTTCTGAATGTGCTTGTTGAATCTGCTCCACTTAGGTTTGCCAGGTGTCGGTTTTCAACTGGAATGTCCAGTCAAAAAGGGACCCTGGCAGCTCCAGTCAGTTGCTGACCGGGCCATGAAGTCCGGTTGTCGGGGCTGTCAGGCTTCTTACCTGGCTTTGTGTGCCTCCCAGAAGTGGCAACATGTCCTTCTGGTTCCCAGGCAGAGGAGCAGCCTGTGGAGCTCTGCACACTGCCCCCACCCTGCATGCCAGCTCTGCAGCTCCCATTGGCTGGGAACCGCAGCCAATGGCAGCTGCTTGGGCGGTGCCTGTGGGCAGAGGCAATACATACTGCATGTAGCCACCTGGCCACCCCTAGGCCTAGTAGCTGAGGGACTTGTCACTGCTTCCAGGGAGCCCCCCAAGTTAAACATCAGCCGGAGCCTGCACCCCACTATCCTCCCACACCCCAACCTCTTGCCCTAGCCCTGAGTCCCCTCCTACATCCTGAACCCCTCATTTCTTGCCCAAACCCAGAACCTGCATCTCCAGCCCAGAGCCTGTACCTCATCCCGCACCCCAACTGCATGCCTGAACACCTTGGCTCCATACCCCAGCCTGGAGCCCCTTCCTGCACCCCAAACCCCTCATCCCCAACCCTCCTGTGCCAGCCCGGAGCACCCTCCTGCATCCTGAACCCCTCATTTCTGGCCCCACCCTAGAGCCCACAGCCCCAGCTGGAGCCCTGTCCCAGCCCACTGAAAATGAATGAGTGGGGGAGAGCGAGCGACAGAAGGAAGGGGGGGATGGAGTGAGTGGGGAGGATGCCTCTGAGAAGGGGTGGGATCTTGAAGAAGGAATGGGGCAGGGGTGTGGCAAGGGTGTTCACTTTTGTGCTTATTAGAAAGTTGGCAACCCTAGTGCCACTGGACCTTTTGTAGGCACAAGCATTCTGGGAAAGGTATGGTCCTCTGGTTAACTCGCTGAGCTGAGACCCTGAAGATCTGTCTCCTGTCCCTGTCTTAGGCTTCTTGTATAACCTTGGCATGTCACTTTAATCTCTGTCTCAATTCTCATTCTGCAAAATGGAAATATTTTCATATTTCACTGGGAGAGCTGTGGGGCAAAGTAAGGATTGTGAGGTTCTCACCTACCACTGGGACAAGTGCCATAGAAAAGCTGTTACAATAGAAGAAATATGATTAACTTGCACACTGTATGCAATTTAAAGAAATAATACTTTGGGTTTGGAATCAGCTAGGTGTGCTCTTATTTGAAGGATATCTGATACAGACTTCGGTGTATGAGCAGACTTCAGAGATGTTGAAGGAAAACGGAGTTCTCACTCTCAGGTTGGGTGCAGCAAGTCAGATACTTTATTTTCTCTAGCAATTGTGTGGCGGGTAAGAGCAGAACAGGTCTCTCCCCAGGTAAACACAGCAAGCATTTATACCTTTTGTTACATACAATAATGGGCGACAACTGCATTTTGTTTATACATATGTCCTCCTGATATCTAACACAAGGTCACAACAACTTCTCATACAGTTCTTTCCCACTCGCCTCACACAATCTCCGCTTCTACAAATCTCGCGTTATTAGGGTTACAGCTAGCCTGACTCTTGCTCACACAAAGGGACGTTTGAATATGAAATCCCCTTCAAATCCGTGTCAGTTCTTTCTCTACTTCCACAGAGAGAAGGATTAATCTGCCTTTTTCTTTTATAATCTCAATAAAATTTAATACTTTGCATTTTGAACAGGTATTTATTTCCTGTAAGTTGCCTAATTCTAGCCTTTGTCAGCTCACCTATGCAGTTTTGTTGGCTTTTTGAAGGCTTTGTACATGTAAACATGCTTGACAAGTATGCCCTTCCTTATGTTTGAAAGTCTTTTTTCCCGTTGGTGTGCTGGGTATCTTGTTTTGGAAAGAAATCCAGAGTTTTGAGTATGCTGCACTTATTTGCCATCATTGCATGTAATTCTTCTTAACTACTGTGACCCAGATGAACACTGGGCATCTTTGTTGTTTACTTATGCAATATATTATCCTAGTGTTTGACTACTATTTGCCCTTTAGTTTTGGGCAAATCTCTTTACCTCTGCTTTTATTTTTCCCTAGCCGTAAAATGGGGGTATTTCTCTCTCTACCTAGTTCACATGGACTAATTTAATTTAAAGGGACCATATAAATGAGAAGTCTTTGCTTCTAAAGTCAAATTACTGTGTGTGTCTATATCTATAGTCTCATAAGCAGACTGTATAATCTATGGAAACTAACAAAAAGGAGTCACCACTAAACTAAACAAATGTCCTAAACCCCCCCGGCCTCTGTTTGCATCTCACACCTCCAAAGCTCAGTTTGGCTGCCTGTCCTGCCATGTCATCTTAATGCTGTCTCGACCATACACAGCTTTCTGTCCATCCTCCCACAGCTTTTTTCCAATTTACCTATTTCATGCTCCTCTGTTGGGGCCGTAATTGGGCTATCCATTAGTCTAACCTCCTCACTTGTTTCTTCCTCCCAACTTGATTTAGAATAGCAGAAAAGTCTTGCACTCTCAGCTGAACGTATTTATGAAGGCCTCCAGCATTAACTTCTAATTTTTCTTTCTAAGTCTGGAACTACTTTTGGCAGGGGCAGGGGGATGGGGGGCAGTGGTCATAGTAAACTTTTTCATAGCAAGTAATCTTTTGATGTATTTTTTTATCCCACACGTTACCATTCTCTTCTTGCTTCCATTAATATACAGCTGCAAAGAAGGGAGAAGGAGGTTTGTCGCACTCTTAACTGATAGCCCTTTTTCATTTGAATTCAATTTTTGTTTCTTTAAACTGTTTCATCACCTTCTTCCCCCTTTCTCTCTCCCTCCGCCACTGCCCCCCTGAATCCTGAACACAGATCCAAAGACAGGAGAAGACAAGGAAGGTTTGTGTTGGTTTGCTCAGGTGCTTTTCTGCATGCAGATAGTGGAAATAGTTGACTGTGATATAAAAGATGTGCATAGTTTTGGAAAAGTCAATGTATACATTTAAACTCAAAATATTCATAACAATTTACCATTCCTCCTTCACTGGCCACAGGTAACTCCTTCTTTTGCCACATTGTTTTAGACTCTTCATATTAGGGCAATAAACATGACTGCGTTTTGTTCTCTCATGTGGCTTCATCATTGACAGCTGAAGTTTCACACTACATGAAGAATAGTGTTGGTTAGCTTCTTACTTCATAACAGTAGGGAGAGAGCACATTGCTTTTTAGTACAGTGCATGAAAATAGTGGCTTAAACTTCAGCATTTGGTAAGCTGGCTTGTCAATAATAGAATTTATGACAACAAATCTTCATCTATAATAATTTTAAGGTTTGTCAAAATGTCCAAAAAAGCTGAACACTTTCTCTGTAGCTGTTCAAAATGTAGAGTTTTTACACAATGTAGAAACTTTTTTTTTCTTTGTGAAACTAATATTGCCCAGTTACTAAAGTTACTTGTAGAAATTGGAAGCCACAAAAGCAATGTTCATTTTGACACCGAGAGAGATTTTATTTTCTTAAATATTTTATTTAAAATAACTTTTTATGGCAACTGAAAACTTGCAGAACAGTTGGCTACATTCTGTTGTGCAGTAGATTTTTCACAAGATGTGATATTCCATCCCAAGCGGGACTGACTGAATTGAGATCTGCCGGTGTGAGATTCAAATTAGTGTTTATTGAGAAACTTGCCAAAAAAAATGTAATGCAAGGGAAAAAAAATTCTGAAAAATTCTCCTGACTAAACCAGTTGTCCTGCAGTTTTGGGTCTTCTTCACCCTTCCAGATGTTAACAGCCCTTCTTAGTCCATTTCACAGTGAGAAAGATTGGTATGTTTCTAGATTTGGTGAGAGTAAACACTAAAAAGTTCTGAAAACTTTTATTGATAGGTTTTTAAGTTTAGTTCAATGCAGCCTAATTTTTTGGCAGGGTGGGAGAATAAATATGAAAGATGGAAATCCTTAATGAATATCCCATTGACAGGGTGAGGTGGGTCTTGTCTCTTAAACTTTAAACCTGTCACAAAGACGACAAATTGAGGGCCCAATCTTGCAGATGCTTATGCATGTGAGTAGTCGCATTGAATTAAACGAGACTACTAACATGCATGAGAGTTTGAAGAGTTGGTGCATTCATGATTCCTTCATTTCCTTTCTCTAATACCTGTTTAGTGTTATAACTATATGACCTTATGATTTGAAAAGGAATTCTTCAGTGGTGATACTAAGACATGAAATAAGGATAATTTTTAGTGAGTTTGCATCCTCATTGGTATGGTGCCAGGTTAATTATACTTCTGAGAGCTTTCCTTGTTTCTCGAATACTGTATTCAACATGTGCAGAAAGATTTATCACATACAAAATTAAATCTGACTTTGAAGAGCCGTTTGGGAGCTGTGGGCTTTTTTAATGTGGAAAAAGGGTTGCCATTAAATTCGGTGTTTGCAATTGAAGGGAATATTGAATGCTTGAAGTTCTTCATCTGGAAGTTTTCCTAAAGAAATATTATCTGGGTAAAAACCTAAATATAGTTTCTCTCTTATTTGTAAATTTCTTAGTTTTAATAGTGTGGTGATTTCATTTATGCTGTTTTATTCATTGTTTGTACTTCACTCATCATGGACAATGAAACGGCACCGATCAGTTTAGCTTTCTGACTCTGCAGCATTAGCATGATGCATCAGTGTTTCATTTGCAAACGCAGCAGAGAATGCCTTAAGTCAAACAGCTGCAGTTCAGTGGAGTTTGGTGGTGGTGGTTCAGAAAAATAGTTCATGGAAACATTGAACATCTTTATTTTTAACAAACGTTTTTAGGTCTAAACAAATAATTGTCTCCCTGTTAAATGCTATTTTTTTAAAAGATACAAACTGACTATTTTTGGCTGTATTCAGCCTCCTTAAGAATGTTTGTGTGCAGAATTCCTTTGGGTTAAACACTGAAGAGCTCTGCATACATGGAAACATTATTGCCCAGACTAAGAGAAGGTACTTCTTTAAGGGAAAAAAGTCATTTGTTTTGTGTGTGGAAAACTATGAAATATAAATGTGTCAGGATCTGATAGCGACATTAGACACTGTTTCATTTAAAGTGCCTGGAGAAAAACAAGAAGAATTAAATTCAAAGCTATCTTTACTGTTTCACAAGCTACATAAACTTCAAAGTTTGATTTGGTTTTCTAAGCATTTCAGGTTGACTTGCCTAAATGCAATACTGCCTCTTGTTAATCGAATGGATTTATATAGATGTATTAAGGGGGAACGTAATGCCTATTTTTTTGCTTAGTTAGATTTATAGAAAGACCTTTCTAGTTACTCAGCCTCAGTAGCATGTACTTGATTAATCCTATTGGAAAGTTTGTTGTTGCCTGCTGTGTAGTCTGTGTTTTAGGGTGCTGAAGGAAAGCCAGCATTCTCCAAGTTATTCTGAACATATCTTCTACCTCTGTACTAAAAATCCAGAAAAGGCTTTTGTGTGGTTTCTGGTTTGCTCTAAAATAAAAATAACTTTTTGCCTTTTTAATGAATAGTCAAGGCATGAATTTGTGAAGAGTAGAAAAAGCTTAGAGCCTCCTCTGAATTAGCCATAGCATGTTCTGTGCTGTGAAGTTGATGTGTGCTTCAGTGTCAAACAGTTCTCATAATTCTATTTCAAACTACTAAAATTAGTGTGCATTGAGTAGGGAAAGGAGCATAATATTCTATTGTCTTTGCATTTGCTCAGTAAGATTAAGATTCAAACTAGTGCTAAAAAGTATGGTGGTTGTTGTTGTTAGTAGCTACCAGTGTGGTGCTTTACTTTTATTTGATGGTGATGATAACAGTCAGCTGCGTGTGTGTTCCCTCTTTGTGCTGCCCCAGTTCTGTGCAGATAGCTGACACAGCAGACCCCGAGAGAACCCCCAAAGACCACAGACTTTAGTAAGATATGAAGGAACCTGAGCCAGGTTTATTATCAAACAAAGAACAGTAATAGTGTCCCATAGACTTTACAAGACATACTACGAATTTGTGCCCCCTGGCAATGGATTGGCTCAGTCAGTGGCAGGACTTCAAATTGCCCCCTGTGCCAGACAAAGATGTGCACTTTAGGACCTACTTTTATACAGTTACAAGACAGATTACTTATTCCTACTGACATATTGAAGTACAGCCCCTTGGCTTATTAGGGTGCTGTCTCCTCTTTGATCATGTCCGTTCAAAGAAATCTATCCATCATGTTGTTGTCCGTTTGACTTTGTCTTTAATATGCACCTGCCTGTTCCTTGTTATCTCTGTGATGTGTTCTGATGCTATTTGTCACAAGTTCCTCTTATTAGCACTTACGTGTGGATGCACCTGCTTGTAGCAGCCCTCTTCTTGCCAGCTTTTGTGAGTGAGGCCTACCTCTGGCTCACAGCCCAGCTTTTGCTTAGCAATGCCTGGAAGTACTTTGGTTCAGGCTTCAGGCCTCAAACTGGGCCTCTGACACAAGAGTTTGTTTCAGGGCCCAGAGCTGGCGCTTCCATTAGGTGACCTTAGGCGGTCGCCTAGGGTGCCAGGATTCGAGGGACAGCATTTTGTGCACTCTCCACAGGGCGTGCGGGAGCTTCCGGTTCTGCTCCCGTCACACTGCCGAAGGACCTTCTGCCAATGTGCCACAGAAAACAGCAGCAGGCAATTGAGCAGCTCAATGACTGCCGCTGTCGCCTGTGGCATTTCAGCGGAGGGTCCTTCAGCGACGCAATGGGAGTAGAACCGGAAGCTCCTGCGCACCCCGTGGAGAGTGCACAAAATACCGCTCCCCTGAATTCTGCCTAGGGCGCTAGAAGTTCTGGTGCCGCTCCTGTAAGAGCCTCATCTTACAACAATTGTTAAAACCTATCAGAAGTAATTACCATATAGAGTATTAATTGCTTCATTGTGTTCTCTCCTTTGGGTGCAATTTTGATGTGCAAATATTTGAGTGGATTTTGACTATGACTTCTCTAGCTGTGGCCAACTTTGTTCATTTTTGCTTTTTCTGCAGATGCAAACAGCCCAACTGTGAAAGAAGGCAAGCCAATGGAAAATGGTGTTCTCGCAAATGAAACAGGAAAACCGATACTTAGGTGTGTAATTGTTTCAAAGCAGAGTAGATCAAAGTGCACTAGGGAACTGTTAGTGCACGGTAGTGGGGTCTACACGGGCAGTTACTGCGCAGCACACTAGTATGCTATACATTTACAGCCCAGTGTTCTCTGCACTTTCTCTTCACCTAGACAAGCCCTTAGTCTTTTCCTTGTGCTTTATGCTGGACAGTTTTCAGCCTACTCTTACCATTCAAAGTACAGTATTTCTGCTCCTCATGTGAATGAGTTTCCTTAAATAATTAGAAGTCTTAAATGTCTTTTGACCTGAGCAAAGACTTGGAAAATAGTCTCTCTCCTTCATGCTTCCCAAAGAGAACATCTAAGGCTGTTTTGTAGTTCCATAGTGTAAGCCTTGTGCTAAGGAAGTTCACATGCCAGCAAAAATTGAATATCCCATGAAAATCTGAGCCTGTTCCACTGCATGAGTTTGCATTTTTTGGGAAGGCTTCAGTTCAGGATACCCACAAGTCAGTCCATTCCTTCTTTAAACATCATAGAGATGAATATGCCCATTTCTGGAAGTAATTTGACTGCAAATTTTGAAGGCTGATGATCCATATATTAAATGTATTTGATTTTCCAATCCTGCTGCTGATGGGAATACTCTTGAGTCCCTGCATCTGCTCAATACAAGGGCAGGTTCCCGAAAGGCAGATTTTTATTTTTTTACAAAGGAATCGTTCTTCCTTGAGTTTGATTGCTCATTCAAGAACTCCTCTCTGTCTTGGCAGTCCTTTGTTTACTTACTCTGAAGCATTTGTCTTCAGGTGCTAAGGAAGTGCACTCAGGCAGAGAAGAGTGGGTCCTTGGTGAATGCTCACATGCATTCTCCTGTTAGGGAGGTTTCTGTCTAGCTCAGCGAAGCACAGAGTAAAATTGTGTCCAGACTTGTAGATCTGGGTCACAGAAATCCATTTGCCAAGTAAACAACTGGTCCCTGTTCTGATGGCTTGCTTAAAAATGTTTTTTCAGACAACTCAGTAACTCGTCAACTTACAGTGGAGAAACAGGGAAGTCTTTGAACCAAACTAGTACAACAGAGCTTCAGAAGGCACCAGCAGAAAAGAATGCTTGGAAACTCACGGAGGCTGACACAGCAAAGACTGGGAGGGTGAGATTTAATTATTTCATTTCCAAATTTTAGTTCATCAAAATCCCTGTGATTCAGGAGAAAATGGCATTCAAACGTGGGAGCAAAGTGATGTAGTTGCCAGAACTAGCAGTGCTGGGGTGCTGCAGCACCCCCTGGCTTGAGGAGCTTTCCATCATATCCAGGGTTTACAGTTTTGGTTCAATGGCTCACAGCACCCTTACTATACAAATTGTTCCAGCACCCCTGCAAAGAGTAAGTAACTAATTTGGGGAAGGAAGTGAACACATTTTTGAGTTGACAGACCATGTGTAACTTCATTAATTGATTGTTTCTAGACTCTGTGCTAGTAAACCTGCGTCCCAGGTTTGTTTGTTAGGCGCAGGAAGGGCAGACAAGGATGAAATGAGAACTTCGCTTACACTGGTGTGGCTGGCACTATTACCTAGGAAGCTGGAAAAAGAGGTGAAAATTTCAGCTGCTAATTATAACTCTATTGCGGTCACTTCTTGGAAAAAGGCTACAAGGTTGTGACAAGCTCTGTGACCTGAGCCACACTCTAGAGGGATTGGAATTGACAACTGGATTAAAACCAAGTTTCCGCTGTCAGATCCAAGTGCTGAATCCCAGCACACCCAGGGGGTTTTGTAAGAGATCTGTGAGCTAGTACTTGGAGGGGAAAATACTTCTCTGCTGCAGTGTAGATGTCAGCTATTTCACTTGAATCTTTCTCTAAATGTAGCTTATAACTTGAAGTCCCATCCATACATATTGGGCAGTAACCTTGGGCTCAATTTTTCCTTTGGTTGTAGTACCCCCATCTGCCTGTGGTTGGATCCTCCTGTTAAAAGGTGGGAGGATCTTATGGCTAAAGCTCAGAAACAGAAATTCTATTCCTGGCTCTGCCATAAATCTCCTGTGAGCTTGTGAAAGTCGCTTAATCTGTCTCGCTTTCTCCATGTGTGTAAAGGCAGCAATGCCTACCAGCATCCCAGGGCAGTGGAGGGTCACTGAGCTAACCTTTGCAAGGCATTCTGATAAAATGTGGCACTGGTGCTGCCAGGCATTATTTTCTGGGACAGGACTAGTAGGTATTTTTTGTGGCCCGCCATAAAGATGTAAACTGTGTAACTGGTATGTTGACTTCACCATCCTGTAGGTGGTGTTTACCTATATCAGTGTTCTAGGCCTTACACTTCTGGTGTAAAATGATTGGTTTTTTTTTTCTCTTGCATCTTTAGGTAAAGGCGATTGTGTACTGGGAATATATGAAATCCATTGGACTCTTGATCTCTTTTCTGAGCATCTTCCTTTTTATGTGTAACCATATAGCCGCCCTGGCTTCCAACTACTGGCTAAGTTTATGGACAGACGATCCCGTTATTAATGGGACTCAGCAGCACACGCACGTCCGGCTAGGAGTGTATGGAGCACTGGGAATGTCTCAAGGTTTGCCTGAAATTATCTGCTAAACTAGTTTAAAACTAACTGACCGGTTCAAAATATTAAGCCAAATGTTAGAAAGATCAGTGACTTGGTGTCTCTGGCACTGTACAAAGGCTTCCTCAGGAGTCTTTTATTGCCATAAATTTTATTTTGCTTTTTATGCGAAGGTTTAAATAATGGCAGTAAACTATTCAGTTAGTGAATTTGGTTTTCTTTTAATGTAAGAAACAAAGCTATGGTGTTTGAATGCATATGGTTATGGGATCTGGAATCTTTAGCCTCTGGGTGTCTGGTTCAGATCCATCCCAGGTCTGTGATGACTGAAAGTTACCGCCATCTGATGGCTCTTTAACCTGTATGAAATGAATTGAGTCTCAATCCAGTTCCCAGTGGTCAGGAGCTGCCACCACATCTTTTGATCTTTTTTGCAGCCTTACTGGCAGTTCTAGAGCAGCAGCCAAGGATTGCCTGAGCCATGTGGCCTACTAAGCTATCCTCTCACTGCTACATGGGTCCTGCCACCTCAGGATTCAGACATGCTGACAGAGTGTCCAGGAGAAGCTTGCACAATTGCTGCCTGTTAGTTCTGTTCTGTGTATAATTAGGGTTTGTCTGACCTGAAATTAAACACACAGTATCCTGCTTCTCTTCAGAATTGACACGTCCAGTCTTGCAACAAGAAATAAACAGCTTTTTTAAGTGGAGCAGTGTGTAAGTAGGCCATGTGTGCCAAATACCCTGAAATCACATGTTGAAAGGCTAACGCTTCCTTCAGATGAGTGTACCTTTTTCATTGAAGACTCTTTTACCACTCAGTCAGACTAGTTCAGATCACCATCTGCCTTCTTCAGTGAGGATTGATTGATTTTGAATTTGTGTTGAGTAAATTTACTATGGTTTAGAATTCATTGTTTGTTTTTTGTTTGTAATCATAATTGGGAAAAATGTTTCTGCTCAGGGAGGAAAAATTTTGTCAACTCTGTTTTTTCTTTCAGGTATTGCTGTGTTTGGCTACTCAATGGCTGTGTCAATAGGGGGAATATTTGCCTCACGACACCTACACATTGACCTGCTTCACAATGTCCTTAGGTCTCCAATGAGTTTTTTTGAACGAACACCCAGTGGGAACTTAGTGAACCGGTTCTCTAAAGAGATAGACACTATAGACTCTGTGATTCCTCAGATAATCAAAATGTTCATGGGCTCATTGTTTAACGTCATTGGGGCCTGCATCGTCATTCTCTTGGCCACGCCAATAGCTGCCATCGTCATTCCACCGCTGGGACTTGTCTACTTCTTTGTGCAGGTAGGGAACGTTGGCCATTGAGCTCTCTCACCAAACTCTCTCTCTCCTCTCTTTTTGTTACTTCGGTTTTAGATTTTAATGTGATTGTGACTTGAGTCCATGTTTGACTGACCATTTATGGATACTATATGAAGTGCGCTGTGCCTGGCACTCCCGTCAGCTTGCTGGATTTCCAGTAGCTGAGCATTCTCTACTTTGACCATCTGAATAGGACACTGTGTCAAACCACGAATAATTTTTGCTATCATGGATCATTTAATTGTAACTACTACACAGAAGGTAATGAGAATATTTTAATATAACTGAACTTAAAGAAAACCTCCTTAGGAATCTAAGGTACATTACACAGAGTATTTTTCATTCAGAGCTCAAATATTGGGGAAAGAAACTCCTATAATTCAAACAATGAGTGTGCTTTGGAGAGGCACAGATGTAGAAAGTGCAGGTATAGTCAGAAAAGTGAGCCTAGAAGAGGGAGAGAATAGGATTGACAGCAACCTTTTTATGCTACAGTCCTGCTCCGTGTGTGTATTGTCATGTCTGCTTACTTTAGTGGCTAAAAAAGACTTCACTGCTTTACTCTGGTGATCCCTGCAGAGCCAATACAGCCCTGGGAAAGGGAATTGGCTTCTCTTTTTTGGCTCCTGTATCAATGCGTTCGTTCACCAAGTTCTGGTTGTGGGATCTTTTTTTCCCAGTGGTGGTGCCTGAGCCAAAGAGAACTCAGCTTGACTCTAAGATCTCAGACTGAGCTTTCAGGACCGGTATTTGAGGGGAAAATACATCTTCCTGATGGGAAGAAATGTGATCTTCAGCCTTTTGGAGATCATAAACAGGAGCACCCACAATGCTGTCTTTACCATGCTTCTTAAAAACACAGTCAGACTAGATAATCATACCGTCTCTTCTGGTTTTAAAATCCACGAATCAATGAATTTTCATAAAAGCAAACTGGATTTCTCTAAGTGATGTGTAGTACTCTTATCCAGAGTAAAAGTCTGAGTGAGAGTTGGCTCCCTGTAGTTGTTAATAATAGTTGAAGTCGTGTCCAGGCTGTGCTGCACCTTTGAACTCATAGTATTCTACTCAACTTGATTTCCAGAGATTTTATGTGGCCACCTCTCGCCAGCTGAAACGTCTTGAATCTGTCAGCCGCTCTCCAGTATATTCTCACTTTAATGAGACCCTCTTGGGTGTCAGTGTCATTCGAGCCTTTGAGGAGCAGACGCGTTTCAAACTGCAGAGCGACTTAAAAGTGGATGAAAATCAGAAAGCGTACTTTCCCAGCATAGTTGCAAACAGGTAGATGGGCGTGAGTGTTGGGTCAGCACATGGAAAGCAGTGGCATAGGGAGGGTGCAGATCTGCAGTCCTCGCTCCATTGCCCAGGTACAACCCCTTGATTTCAGAGAAGGTTTTGCTCCTCCTTCACTCTCTCTACACATTGTTCATTTAGCTGAACTGTGGCTGTGTTGGGTACCTGAGAACCAACACGTTCAAGGTTAAAACAGGATTTTCTGCCCCTAACAGTTAGTTTCATGTGCTTCCGCACCCCATGCTTCTGGAAATGATCAGATTGCTCCAAATGTGTCAGTTCCCATGTCACTGGCAAAGAAGGGGATGAGTAGATGTAAATGCCTCAGTATAACTATATATTTTAAAAAAACAAAACAGATGAGAATTTAAGCATGTTCACCCTGAATTTTTGTTTGTTTAATCAGATATTGCTGGAAAATTGAATCACTTGTCTGTGTCTTACAGGTGGCTGGCTATCCGGCTGGAATGTGTCGGGAACTGCATAGTCCTCTTTGCAGCACTGTTTGCAGTGATTGCTCGCCACAGCCTCAGCCCTGGATTAGTTGGACTCTCAGTGTCCTATTCATTGCAGGTAATATACTTCAGAAATCTTTCTGCACTTTAAGACCACATCCCAGTATCAGGATAGAAATCTGTAATGGAATTAGAGTTGAGAATTGACCTGTCAACTATAGTCATAAATAGACTTTGTCACTACAAACTGACTCCCCAAATACTTCATGAAACTAAACAAGTCTTGGAGAGAGAACTAATTTGCGGAACATGTGATAGGGAAAATGTTTACAGATGAGATTTGAAAAGAGGTTTAGAGTGGGGTGGGGTGATAAAGGGCTTTCCTAAGTGGGAGGGGCTGTAAGGAGAAATCTTTTGAACCAATGAAACGAAATTGTGGTGAGACACACTGACTAGCAGGACAAATGGGGAGCTGCTTTAGGGGTCATGCTAGTGGCCAAGTTCTGCTCTATACTTACATAGCTCCCACTGCACATGTGTATCTGAGGGTGGAACTTGGTCCCAGTTGTATTTGATAATTGTAGGAGGTGGCTCATCCCATCCTAGGTAAAGCCAAGTGCTGCATTTAATGAGCAGATGGCACTTTGGGTTTTCATCTCGGTATTGCATGCGAAGTGTTCTTTGATATGTTGATGTCCATTTGTATTGTAAACGCTACATTTAGGAATTCTTTTTGCAGGTTACAACATACTTAAACTGGCTGGTTCGCATGACATCTGAGCTGGAAACTAACATTGTCGCTGTGGAAAGAGTCCAAGAATACTCTGAAATGGAGAAAGAGGTACATTGTGGCTAGTAGGTTCTGTACTTCTGTCTAAAGGTCTTCCTTGCTGTTAACCAATGCTGCAGGCTTGCATTATACAGTCGTTGTCTTTCTAATGGGACAGGAGGGGGACTTTCCTTCAAATCAGTAAAGCTGCCTTCTAACTGGCTAGACTGTAGTATTGGTTTCTGAACAAAAGAATGTATGCTAAGGTGTCTTTTGCCATTCCCTAATGGGCTGGATTTGCTTAGCCCTTACTGACGAAGGAATTCAGAGATACTTGTACTTGGAATTTGCTTTTTAAGAGCTAGTTGTTTTCTGCATACTTAATGCTGAGATTGCCCCTTAGTGGCAGAATGTTAACTTTGCAAGTATTTTTCTTCACTTAAAGCAGTGGTTCTTAATCTGTACTGCAGCCTGCATCCCTTTGGTTCTCAAAATATATTCTCGCACCCCTTACCAAAAATCATTGAAGTAGGTCAGTTCTTTAAACCTAGATATATTTTTGTTTGTATATTACAGTAATAGTTAAAAACTGTATAATAATAAATACATAGATGAAACAAAGTAGTTGTACTTACATGCCTGTGCTTAATTTGTGTTTTCGATGATTTACCTTCTAAAAAATTCTGGCATATCTCACACCCCCAGAAAGGGCATCTCGCACTCCCAGGGGGTGTGTACACCCAAGGTTAAGAACCGTTGACTTAAAGCATTTGTTTCCTCTATCGCTATTTGCACTTAATTTGTAGGAACCCTTTGTCTTCTGTCTAGTCCGTACCAAATTAACAAATGGAGTTATGCAAAATTCATTTTCAGTCTGATGATGACTCATGTAAACATCTTTTGGTCGTGTGTTTCTCCTCTTAACCTTCTTCTCCCACGTTATTTTCAGCAATGTGTTCATAGGAAGCCCAAACCCTCAAATCAAAACCCAGCCCAGCCTGAGTCATGTCTAGGGTGGGGTACAAACCAATGAGTTCCTCCTCACTCCTTTCTGCTTGTGGTTCCTCCAAACTAAAATCTATTGGAAAATTTCTTAATTTTAAGAATTATTTTAATTGGCTCTAGCAATGAACCCACTGGGATTTCTGCTTTAATATAACTGCTGATTAGGGTGAAAACCCTGTTCTGTTTACACACCCACTAAAGTCTGAGTCAGAACTCGTTCTTTTCCACCATGCAAAGTGTTCAGTGTGTTCTGTCTCAGGCAAGCTTCTTATAGTTATAAACCCAGCTCTCTGGGTTAGCACCACAGTGTGTAACTGTTGCATAACCAGTTTGTCATAATATTTGCTGTTTGTCATTCTCACATCAACAATTGTAGAGAGACTTATTCGGGCAGGTGAGGCTTGTTTTAGTCAAGACGCAATTTTTTCACAACTTTTGAGTCAAATCTTGCCCTTGATTATACCTTGTAACCTCATTGTCTTCAATGCAGCCGAATTTGTCCCTTTTTTGATTTTCCAGTACAGCCCTTTTTGAAAAAAGACTTCCGCCTCTTCTTCCTTATTCAAGCCCTGCTGGAGCTATTTCTTCGTTTGCTCAGGCAGATAGATCAAAAAGGGTAATAGATCTGTTTAATAATGATCTAGCTGAATGGCTGGGCGATTGTTCTTTCAGGCTCCCTGGTGTATTGAGCAAACTGCTCCACCAAACAACTGGCCTCATGAAGGCCAAGTGGAGTTCAGAGGCTATGGCTTACGTTACCGTGAGGACTTGGATTTAGTTCTGAAAAACATAAACGTTACTATAAACGGAGGAGAGAAGGTAAGTAACATGGCTCGCTGTTTATACGCGCACTTCATTTTATAAGCTACCAACTGCATGCTTCAGCTGACAAAGGGGTTTGAGCCCTGAGACTTTCAGCACTAAAAGGATGAGGTTCTACCATCAGAGATAAAAGAATAAGTCCTTTAGTGGCTGGTCTTTAAGAGCCCACTACAGCTGCCAGCTAGAGTGGGACGACCCCTGCTGTGTGTTGTGGGTTACATGTGCTCACTATTTTCCTGAGCGTTTTGCTCTTTTGGTGTAAAAATACAAACGAGTGTATTGGAGAATATGTGACCTTAACCAATTTCCTTTTTTATTCAACACAAGCAAAATGAAATGGCAAATTTATGGGGGAAGTTCAAATTTCACTTACTGCTAAAAACCACATTTTTCTGACTTGTGCATCCTTTTTTATGTAGGTTAGTATACTATTTTATTTAAAAATAAAATACAAGGCAGTTTATATACATATAACCATACAAGCACAAATACAAAAAAAGCACATGTTTTTATAACTTCCTAATCAGACATGCAACTGAGTATTATGTTTATGAACACAATTGTATCCTAAATTCAGGTGGAAAAACAAGATCAAAACCTATAGCTCCACAACTGTAACTATAAAACACATACAAAAGAAAGGAACAGGTGTGATCTGAACTTTGTCAGCACTTCTCTACTTCACATTTTCACCACAATTCTATTTTCCTGTCCAGAAAAGTCCCAAAGCTTTTCCAGGTGCATTGGAGTTTTGATGTGCTGTTTGAAGGATATTTTCATTTTCTGTTGCTTGTACCAACTTAGTTCTTCATTTTCTTAACGTAGTTACTTTGCACTGGGTAGATGTATGTATTAGGTTTGAAACTCTGTCCACTTCAGGAGATTCTCGGTGACACTTTGACTTTATCCTTTCCCCAGAATTATTAAATGATAACTTCTTTCTGTGTGCCTTCTAATAGGTGGGAATAGTTGGAAGAACAGGTGCTGGAAAATCCTCCCTTACTCTGGGTTTATTTCGAATCAATGAATCAGCAGAGGGAGAGATTATTATTGATGGAGTTAATGTTGCAAAAATAGGGCTCCATGACCTGCGGTTCAAGATCACCATTATTCCCCAGGTAGGTGCAAAGTTCCTGCCAATACCATAACTGATTTCTAAAGGCTATTGGGCTTTAATCAGCTGGATGCATGCTTTATTAATATACTTTATTAGGGTCTGATTCAGCACACAGTGGAGTCAATGGGACTCTTTCCATTGTCTTCAGTTGACTTTGGATCAGACTTCTGTGCTGGCTTAGGCATATTTCCCACTTGGATCTGAATTGGTTGGCTGCCATGAAGGCAGGATCCAGGGCCTTCTGAAATTACAAACTCATTTAGTTAACTCTTTTTATAATAGATTTTCAGTAGTCACCTAGGTCCTGATGCTGCAAATTACTCAACATGAGTGCAGAGGTCTGACCAGGTAGTGCAGCTGGCATCATGTGGACCTTAGTGGGTTTAGGAGGCTCTAGCTTTTCTGGACCAATAGAGGGCATATATAGACTGCATATTACAGGGTGGAGACGTCTCACTAGAATTACACTAAGACTCAATAAATTTCACTCTGTTTTGACAATAACTTGGCAGATCAAATCTGGTCTCTGTGGTTCACTTATGTTTAGGAACAGTAAGAAACAACATTAATCATATGGGGATATGGCACAGGGCACTCCAGTTTTGAGAGCTTAAGATCATGTTATTATTTTGGGATTGATGTCTGTTTATCAAATTGCCACATGACTGAGTCACTTCCTCACCCTAGGCTTGGTGGTCAAATGTCTTTGAATTCAGTTTTCAAAACTATTGGGTTGATAAGTTACTAGCTTTTAGTCTACAAGCTTTTCTGCTTATTTATAATAATGCAAGAAGGAACTGGATTTAAATAATTGCAAAAGGTGTTCTGCAATTCATCTCTCTCGGATCTGGGTAATAGGTTTGACGTTGGGATTATATTGCTTTTGCCCTTTTTTGATCATTCCATATTAGATTTCGGCTTCGCTATCACTAATTGCCATAAGAGGAAATGGAATAAGTAGATTGTAGGCATGATGCATTTACTGATGCAGCCGGTTTGGACTTTGAATCTTGTGAGAGTGTATTTTGAAGTTTGTTTTTCACATGCCATTTTATTTGAAAAAGATGGTTTGGCATTTAAATTGAAGATGTTTCTATATATTCTTTGGTATTGCAACTAGTCTGAGGCATTTTCCAAGCAAGAAACGAGTCACCTTTTATTTAAAAATAATTAAAATCAGAAGATCTTTTGCTATAATTATTCCTCAGGTTGCTTACAAAATATACCGTTTCCTTTGCCATTTACATGAAATCTCTTTTGAACATTGGCAATATTCTTTGTATGTTGAAGTGTTGAGTGCATGTTATTTTCTGACTAGGATCCAGTATTATTTTCTGGCTCTCTGCGTATGAATCTTGACCCTTTCGATAAATACTCTGATGAAGAAATTTGGACATCTTTGGAATTGGCTCACTTGAAAAATTTTGTTTCATCTCTTCCTGATAAACTTAATCATGAGTGTTCTGAAGGTGGTGAGAATCTAAGGTACAGTAAAATGCCTTATTTTTCAGTTAAAATTTACTGTTGGAGCTAAAACTTTTGACAGCATATGAGAAACATAAGCTTGTATGTTCCTCCCACTTTACCTCAGACTACAGGTTCAATATTACTACTTGTGACGTGATTTGGCGCAGTACAGACATGAGATCCCTGAACCTTAAAATCCATCTCAGACCTAACAATGTAAATATACGTTGCAGTTTGTATTCACTGCATAAGACCTGATTATCTTGGGGAAACAGAGAAATTGTAATGTGAAATTGCCAAAAGAGACAATTTGGTGTTTTTGAAAATATTTTAAGCTTTAAGCCATGTAAGTGAAAGTACATACTTAAGAAATAGTAAGTTTTATATTTATTGGCTTGGGCAATCTTAGGGAAATATATGGTTAATTTCAGGCTGCTGTAGTTGCTTATAATTTGGAGAGAAAATTGTACCTAACAAATGCAGGTTTCATAATGCAGCTGTAATACAAGTGCAATACTAATCCTAAATAAACACATTCAATCTACCGAGTATAAATTGGCCACCAAACCAGTTCAAATACAAAACTTTGCTACAGTCTGCACTGTTTAAATGCTATAGTCTGGTGTACTTACGAGGAAAGCATTTGTAATGTTTATCTTCCTAAAAAGGAAAGCTCTTTAAAAAAATGTGTTACCATTAAGAAGCTGTAGTAAGACACCCTCTTTTTATAGAGAAGAAATCACAGAATTAGAAGTTAATTCCATATCTAAAGCTTGCTAGACTCTTAGCACCTAAAATTCACACAAGATTGTGCAGGTAACAAAATTAGGATGTGAAACAAAATACAAGTTTCTTCTTACAGTTAACTTTTTTGGTTTTTTTTTACAAAGTGTTGGACAGCGTCAGCTGGTGTGCCTTGCTCGGGCTCTACTTCGAAAGTCCAAAATCTTGGTTTTGGATGAAGCTACAGCTGCTGTTGATCTTGAAACTGATGACCTTATACAGTCAACAATAAGGACTCAATTTGAAGACTGCACTGTTTTAACTATAGCACATCGTCTAAACACTATTATGGACTATGAAAGGTAAAGTGATGCAACTGTTGCAAAGGGAAAATGGTCTTTAGTGTCCTTATCTTTATCACCAGTGTAAGCATGCTGAGGGTCAAGTTCTGTCCTTGGTTATGGTTGTGCAACCCCATCGTCCACAACATACTTGCACAGATGTGGCTGATGGCAGCACTTGTTCTTACAATTGAAACATAGATTCATAATGTTCTCTCTTTCTCTGAGTGGGGGAAGGAATCAAAACTTGATAAGCGCCTGACTCAGGTGTTTTACTCTTCCACTTTTTCTGTGACTCCTGTAATTGGACTTGGGAGTCACACTGTTGATGTGACAAAGCAGGAGAAATGGGCATTATACCCCCAACAAACTTGCAGGGGTTCAGCACTTCTGTTAACAGTCAACCAGTACTAATTCAGGCACTCCAGCCATTCATGCAGCGGAAGCCCCCCCCCCCCATTTAGTTGGTGCTCCCTCTTGGGGGCATTAGCAGTATTTTTCTCCCAGCTGTCAGGGAGTTGGGGTAACATTTTGACTCTGAATGCTGGGTTTCCTGACTTTAGTGCTTGCTTTCATGGCCTTAATGTTACAGTAACACTGTTGCTTTGCTTAGGCAGTCTAAGCACAGAGTAAATTAGTATATCTGCGATAGGATTAGTGAGGTTGGGGACAAATGTTGCCTTTTATGAAAGCTTTTGCAAACCACCTGCATTATTTCCTGGTGGCTATGAGATATTATGCTAAGATTGCTAAAATTCCAGAAAAGTCAGTATTTTGACCATTTTTTCTTTTCTTGTTTTAGAGTTATAGTCCTTGATAAAGGCGAAATTGTGGAGTGTGATTCCCCAGCCAATCTACTTCAGAAGAAAGGCATTTTCTATAGTATGGCCAAAGATTCTGGCTTGGTATAATACAAGAACTTAGCTTGTACGAGTGGGGAAGAGGGGTGGAAATTGACTGACTATATACATTGAGAGAATTTTGAGAATTTTGACTTCCTTTGTTCTGCTACTCAAACCAAATGCTTCCACCTCAGACCTGGAAAAATCGAAGTTTAACATGAAGATAAAAGTTACATAAATGCAATGTCTTTTTTTCCTTAAAGATATATTTTGCAAGAAGTAGAAGTTCTGAATGTACTATGCTAAAGACCAAACTTAGACCTGTTTGATAGATTTGAGGCAAAAGATGAAACTGCAGTCCAAAAATGTTTGTCTTCTGAAAGCAAGAAAAATCCTTTGTTTTGAGTTGCTTATGTTCTGAAGGTCCTTTTGTTTGAAAAATCTTTGTAAAATGCTACCTATTTGTTCAGCTGAGATTTACCATTTTAAGAGCTATCTGCTGTGGGATGCACTCAGGACATTTTATGGAACAGCAATATGAGTCAATGTTTTTATTCCTTAAGAAATACTGTCCTGTACCAGGTCTTGTCTTGGCACTTATTGTATGTGGTCAGTACTTTTATGCATCACATTAAAGTTTTCATATGTGTTTATACTTTATAGCAGCAAGTTTGCAGAAATGTCCATCTCATTGATGTGAAAAAGCACAATCATCATCAAAACAGTCACTATAACACCAAACTCTTGCTTGAATGCAAAAATTAATGTATTTCAATATTAAGTACCCAATTCTGTACTCTATTCATTCAATGGTTCTTACTTATGTGAAAAGTACCAATGGGGGAAGGGTTATTCTTCTGAGTAAGGATTTACCTGATTGAAGGCTTCAGAGTCAGTTATCATTTGATTGTAGTATTATTGATTATTGCATTTCACTGTCTCATATTTCATTCAGAAGCCCTGCCACATCCAGGACTGTTAGCCCTACGGAAACAGCGAAACCTTCTTTAGAGGCGGCTGCTGCTACTAATTCTTAACTCTTGTGCAAAATGCTCTTACTGTTCCCCAAAATATACACATTTTTATTACTGTGTGGATGCCAGAGTAGCCTGACAGAGCTTAATTCACTGTGGAGTCTAGTTCCAAGAAACTCAAGTGTTTTCTGTTTTTTGCTTAGTAGGAAAAAGAAAAGTTCCATACAGTCTTTTTTTTTTTTTTAAATAGAAAGATTGCTGAATGACTGCAGTTTGAGTTCAGATGGACCCAGATAGCTACCACTCTGGAAATGTGGACTGTTGGGAGTTTTATGTTGCCGACCTTAAAACCAGACAAGTATCTTTTCTTAGAATAAAAGCTATTTATTTTTTTGTAAATTATGATTCTTTAAAATTGAGTAAACTGAAAATTTCATTGGTATTTTTTGTAATGACTATAATGGAAGAACTTGGAGTAAACTTTCTTTGTCTGAAAATGATTGTCCCAATTTTTATACTCCTTTGTAATCTTTTAATGACAAAAGTGTTTGCGCCATTATTGACAAAGGGTTTAAGGCCCGGAGAACTGTGGGTGCATCGGAGGTTGATGTTCATGCCTTGAAAACTAAGCCTCTAAAATATCACCACCAGTTAAAGAATTGATAGATGAGAATAATCAGCCTTGTTCTGAGGCCTGTTTTGAGGGGAATATATGGAAGTGTGCGCTTTGGATAAGCAGATCATAGTACTCTGATTACATGGTAACTCTGTTACTATGGCAGTACTATAATGGGAAATAAGCAGAGAGAGCGTCTCAGAGGTGGCACGTATAAAGGATTGGCTCTCACATGTGGGTGCTAAAGATGCTTTGCAGTGCCCAAGATGCCCAAATGATTTTAGCGCCTCCTGAAAAGAGCAGCAATCTCTGGGTAGCTGTTCCATGAAAATAACATTTTAACATTTGCAAATAAAGGTGGTTCTTCTGGTTACCAAGGGCCAACTTTTAGATTAAGGGATGTGGTTATTGATCACCAGGTGTAGTCTTCAAGGACTTTCCTGGATATTTACCAGACCTCCCTGCTCCACAGCTGGGGAGCTGTTCTCCTGCATGGTCTGTTGGTGAATTACACTCTAAACACACTCTGAAATCTGTAGTTGTAGCATAACTAGTCATGATGGAGGGGCTGCTGGGCCAGACATGAGTGGTGTTGCCACCTCATGTGCAAGGTCACTGCAATATTCGCTCAGATTTGGCCCAGCTTGCCCATCTGTCATGAGGGAGGAATGGCTGTGCCAAATCTAAGTAGAACTGCAACCCTGTACCATTTGGAAGTAATTTCTGAATCCAGGAAACCCCCAGATAACAAATATCTCAAAGTTCAAGAGTTGTAGGGTATGAAAGAGGTGAAGTCTGACTGGTGGGAGAGGCCCTTCACCTTAATCTTTCTGGTCCCTGTCTGTAACTTGTTCCTTATCTGCCTGAGTTATAAAATCAGCATATTGCAAGCACTATTCCTTACGCCTTTCCCTCTCCAAAGTCAATTCTCTTGTACCTACATCTCAGCAGTACCTAATGACGTCACACGCTTTAAGACTTCGTTACCTAATGGAGTGTCTTGCACTCCAGACCTGATATTAATTATGACTAGAAAGGAGTGTTGTAAATGTTGAATCATACAGCACTGATTAAAAATGACTTAAAAATAGCTACATCCCATGTCATATCTAACTTTCTCTTGTTTCCCTTTTTTCGGGTTTGCTGAATATTTTGTGTGGCACGCGCAAGCCTGCCCTGGGTGAAAGATACATTTTCCCACTTCACTGCCTCTTCCTTTTGATGGTGGTTGGTAAGCAGGCACAGTCCTGGCAGGAGGGGGTGAATTAGAGTACCGTTTATTCTGTGCCCTTGATTCCAAAAACCCCCTGCCAACTTTTCTTCCTGTGTAATGCATAGCATGTTTAGTCTCCTCCTATGGGACTGCTGCCTTGTAAAAGTCTCATCAAATCTCAACTCTGTTCTCTCCTGGCAGCATATAAATTCCACTACAGCCACTTCTGTTTGTTGTTTGGATCCTGTGCACGACCTGTTGGCTCCATGGAAGAAGAGACAATCCGATATGCAGTACTTAAAAGGCCCAACTTTGTTGTAAAGCTATTAATGCTAACTTCCTTGGAGGGGGGAAGGTTTTCCATTTCTAGGGGGATTTTTCCTATTGGTGTGCATTTTGATGGGGCTGGGAGCTCTCAATAATCCCCCCTTTTTGTGGGGAGCAGGGGGAACCATGTTTTGAGGCAGACAAGTCACCGTATCAAGAGAAGTGCAGTATCTAGAGGATGAGTTGCCACCTGAACCTGGAGTGTCAGTCAGTATTGTGCAGTGATAAAAGACAAACCAAAAACTGAATAAAACAGAAGTTAATATCTTAGAGGTTGGGATCCATACCTACAAGAGAAGCTCAATAAAAAGACCCATAGATGTTTCTGCACTGGCTGCTCCAAGGGTGAGATGACCCACATAGAAGTAATGTTTACAATATAACCTATTGTTTTGAGTTTCTCTCTCCCAAATTCACAGCACCTGTGCAGTGTAATAAGAAAAAAAAAATTCCAGCTCCATGCTGCCCTGTCAAATCCCTTATAATCTTGCTTCTTAATTCCTTGACTTCTCATACACACAACTGCAGCAGAACATGGTGGCATCTTCTGCAGAGCTGGGATTGGGACACAACAGGTGGGGGGTAGCACTTAAATAGAGTGACCAGATGTCGTGATTTTATAGGGACAGTCCTGATTTTTGGGGCTTTTTCTTATATAGGCTCCTATTACCCCCCACCCCCGTCTCTATTTTTCACATTTACTGTCTGGTCACCCTACACTTTTTCTATGCCTTCACTTAAGGCATTTTTTTCTATGTGTCATTCATGAATTCTGCATTCAAGTACCCTTCTGAGCTTACACACTCTCATTATAGCATATTAGTACTCTTATCTGTGTTCCACAACCTCAAAGCAGTATTACACACTGTAATCTCTAAAGCCCTATCATCATATTGCTTCCTGGGTACGAACCACTGTTTATTCGCTGCTTTAACAGCTGAGATCAAATGAGGGTGCTCCTGATTTGAAAGTGGGAGCAGGAGCCTTGTCCTCTGGAACTGGCTTCTCGTACAGCTCCAAGGAGTTTGCATCAGACCTTTCGGGCACGTTTCAGAGATTTGCTAGAAGGGATTGATGGGCTAATGTGTCAGGCAGGAGGTTTTCAGGTTGCGTTGTAAAGGTCTCTTTTTGGAATGGAACAATCTGTTTAGTACAAGCTCTTGGAACATATTTCTAGGCCTAACTAATTTAATAGAATTTAAAGCCACGAAGGATCAGCAGTTCATCTACTCTGACTTTTTGTAATCTCACAGATCATCCATGCTAGCTGTACATTCACCTTTAGGATTCCTACCAGACCATCTCCAATGCATCTGAGAAATTTGTAGTTTCACATGCAGTTGATTAAAAAAATTAAAGGAATACAGTACGTGTTCTGTGAACTAAGTACCAATGGCCTCTTAAATGCAAGTTTATAGTAAGAAAACTCTTACCTTTCAGACGCACACGATATGTGAATGTATAGGAATGATATGAGATAGGGTCATGTTAATGCAGGCCTTTGCTCTGGCTATTTTTAGAGGTCTTGTTAACTAACAAGTAAAGGGCAGATGAAAGCCTGAAATAAGACAAGCTTTGAAAAATAAAAATCCTTACAGATCTTGTCTGCACACGAATCCAAAAGCATTTTGCATGTAAGTGAATGGCAATTACTATTCATTATGATGGCTTTGTAGCTTACCCACATTTTTCTCTGAATCATTTGTTAGTTTTGTTTGTATTTAGTGTTGAAAAATTAATTCCATAGTTTGGCAAGTTACTTCAGGCTTTCAACAAGCGTTAGGAATCTGATAAAGTCCCGTTACAGTTTCTTTTGTACTGAATCCTTGTTACAGTTTAAGATGCATTGCTAATAGAAATCTTACACATAGTGAGGGTTGACTTTTACTTCATCTATTATGTATGTAGCTCATTCTAGTCCATGTTTCAAAGTTACTTGGATGTGGAATGACTTGCCCTGTTTTCCTTTGTATGTAATCCTTCTGTGTACTTCCGAGTAGAGAAAGCAAAGCAGTCTCAACCCTTCAATATTTTAATTAAGGCTTGTCTACACTGTCCTGTGGACTGGACTGTGGGGGTGTGAATAGAAGTGTGCACCCAAGTGCTAGGCTGTAACTGTGGGTGTGAACTAAAAGGTTCCTAGTTCACATTGTCCTCTTCAGACAGGATTACATTTATGTGAACCTTTTAGTTTGTGCCCTCAGCATCCATGTGGGGGAGTTACTTGGGTTTACACTGCAATTCGCACCCGCATAGTCCAAACTATGGGGTAGTGTAGACACAGCCTTAGACTGTAAGCTTCTGCCATGGAATGAAGTGCATTGGGACAGAAGGGGGGAAAATTGCATTTGTCTGTGCTAGGCACAGGGGAGTCTGCAGCTCTTGTGGTGGGACCTGGCTACTCCCGTGGTGCTGGCTCCCATCGCTCTTGCACGCTGTCCAACTATCCCATACATGTTCTCCTTTGAAGGTGTCCCATAGTGAGATGTTTCCTACTTTTGGGTGGGCACTTTCCTATGGCATTTCTCATTAGAACTGGCCTTTTACCACTTCCATGTTTCAATGACCTGTCAACATGGGACAATATAAAAAATAAAAGGCCATGCTCTTGGACCCACTGGCCTAACCGGGTTGGGGGAATGTAGCTGTTCAGTGCTAATAGGATGCCAGCCACTACCATTTTAAGAGTCACTGAAGTCATTTTGACTGATTCTTGCCCTACTAGGTTAGAACTGGGGTTAATGGATGGCATCGAGACCTGTTTTCTGTACTTCCTAAAACACATGCAAGTATTTTGTGTATGTCTTCAGAGTGGTCTTTGCTGGTCTGAGGGGATGTTCCAGATAGAACTTGGGTGAAACATTCCACACAGGAGTATAAACAAACTTGGGTTCTGATGAGCCAGTGGTGACAGCTAATTTCAGGGACCCATGAATACCTTTGTCCCCACATTGCAGTGAGAACACCCTGCCTCCATCCTAGGAACATTTGGCAAGTGGCTGTCTGCGGATCTCTATTCTCAGGTTGGAGTGATGAGCGAAGAGGTAGTCTGTAGTTCAGCTTTGAAGGGATCCTCTTCTTTGTTTAATTCCCCTGACTAAACAGTAGCCTAGATGAAGTGTCTTACCGCAGAGCAGGAGAAAGAAGCTGATGAAGCAGATTACCCAGAAAAGCCAAAGGGTGCAGTTGGGGTCTCTTTTCCCTCTTACAGATCTCGTATAAAGTAGTCAGAGCTCAATACCTGAAGAGCTCGCTATTCATGGCCCTATACGTGTGCTCTTGTTTTGCAGCCTGTATTTGAGGATGTAAGTCACGCAGGTCACAAAAGAAATTCTGTTTTAAGGAAAAGGAAGTAAACAGGTTTTACTTTGAGACTGAGTCAAGTTCTCAAGCTTGGAGACACTGATCACACTTATCTTTTGTGGGGATGAGTGTCAGGTCACGAGGAGCCAGTCCCCACCCTGTGAGGAATTGGAGCCATATTTGTACAATTTATGAAAACTGATATTGTGAAATTGTATTAAGAAAAAAGTTGGCATATAGGTGTCACATATAAAATATGGATCCACCATTGTTGATAAGACCTCAGCCCAGTTAAATACCATCCCAAAAATGGTACTTAAAAACTGAGTATCTTCTCTAGACTATATTAAGCATAGTGCAGGGATCTGAAATCACCACGAGGGCCACATGAGGTACACTGGTTCAAGGGCTGCATCACTGACACCTTTTTTTCATACAATGATACAGAAGTATGGTAAAAAATGAAGAGCAATACAGTGTGCTATTAAAAGTCAATGTATTAACTTTTTAAAAACTGTAACGTGAAGAGGGGTTTTAATAAAATATAAACACTCAGTAATGCACCTCACTCAAATGACAAAACACACATTTACTTTTAGAATTACTTCAGTTAAAGCTGGCCCCACGCCTGTCCTACTTCTTTCCACCCCTTCCCTGCCCCCATTCCAACCCATTCCCCAAATCCCTACCCCGGCTCCGCCTCTTCTCCTGAGCACACTGCGTCACCGCTCCTCCCCGGTTCCTCCTGGGAAATCCTAAGCACTGGGAGGGTGGAGGAGGAGTGGGGACCTGGTGCGCTCGGGGGAGGGGGATGGGTTATGGGGAGCTTGGCTACTGGTGGAGTTGGCACCTATGGCGAGCTGCAGGAAATAACTCCGTGGGCCAAATGCAGCCCAAATGCCACATGTTTGAGACCCCTGCCCTAGTGCTTTATCAGCAGCAACTCATATTTTCTTATGGTTAGATCCATTCTTCATAAAAGTCATCTCCCAGACATAAAACACAAGTCAGTTAACCCCTGAAAGAATTTCATTGGTCAGGTTTGTTGGTGTCACCAAGTATAACCCTAGGTAACTCGGGAGGGTGGTAGACCACAAGTGTCAATGAAGCCCTCCTGTGGTAGGCTTCAGTGAATCGTTGTTCCTCTATGTTCAACACTTTGTGTAACCTAATGTGTTAATAGCTGTAAAATGTAATGTCAGCAGTTAGTTTTCTGATTGTAACAGCCAGTTCCCTGCTGTAATACACTGGAGCTAAATTAAAGCAAGTTTCAAGGCCGCTTTTAGATACAGTATACGTGTGTCTGCAGCAGAAAGGAGAAGAGGGAGGGGGAAGACAAAAAAGTGTGTGAGGAAAAGAATGCTGCAGCTGGACAGAAGAGGGAGGGGAAACGGGGGATTGCTAGTCAGCGAGAAAAGTTCTCATGCATATAAAGGAACAGACTGCTTGTTTTAAACGTGCTTGATTTGAGGCGTTAGTCTCCCTATACCACTCTGAGATCTCAAATAAACTTGGTTTGCTTCTCCACCCTGGTGTGTTTATTGGCGCGGCACACCGGGCGACGGACCCCCCCCCCCCGCTGTTGCTTGGCTTTAGGCACTTAGGTGCCGGCAACAGTTCGATTATGGTATGCTTTGGTCTCACCTGTCATTTCTGTCAGAAAAACTCCTATTTCAGAAATAAGCTGAACAGGTGGAATTCTAGTTGCAGATCAATACTTGGACAGCTCTGCTAGGCTTAATGCAGCCATTTAGCACAGGATTTAAATGGTCCTATAGCTGAGATTGGAATTAATCCATATTCTCTCTGAGTAGAAACCCCTAGCCAGCTGAAAGATCAACCTCTCTATTTTAAACCCCCTACATAGCAATCCCTAAAAACTCAATTCCCATGGAGGCAGGATGAATACATCTGCACACAAATTAGGACACCACCACTAGAATCAGCATCTTGAAAAAAGACATTGATTGTCCTCACCTGCTGGAGCATCTATAAGGCACCACAAGAATTCATCAGTTTCTGCACATCAGAGGAGATCAGATTTATAATCTCCCCAGAAAGTGAAATCTTTCTTGCTGCTTTTATAATGACCAAGGATGGCAGGAAAATAACTTGTGAGGTAAAGTTTAAAAAACAAAGCAGCAACCCTAAATGCACTCTTCATACGTCAGGCTAATGCTTTTGTGCACAGGCTACATAGCTATCCAGTGGATATCCATGGGTCATTCATTATCCCGAAGGATGAAGAAGTGTCAGCTAGTTATGCCACTGCCAATTGTTTTTCCCTGACCCCCTTAAGCACTTCATTGGCCAGAGCAAGAGCACAGTGGGCTAAGAAGGCAAAGGCCAAGCTATTACCTCCTGCTGCTGAATTTCTTTCTTTGTGAACACATTTCTCTTGCTGTGTTTGCAGTGCACGTCTATAGCAGAGAGCAGCATATTGGATACAGAAACAGCCTTCGTAACCCTATTGTTTGAGTCCCTCATGCACTTCGCTGCAGTTTACAAAAGTTTTATACATGTACAATGGGTGCTCACAATGCTACGAGTCCATTTTCTTTTTGAGGTTTCTATAATGTAACCTGCTGGCACAATTCTTTTCCCTCCAAGTCATTTGTCTCCCTAAAGTGTCCGGCTGAATTTTTCTTGCATATGGTGGATAAAGGCTTCGATGTGGACAGTGGGTATCAGAGTTAAATAGGAGGGAAGCTGCTCTGTTTAACTGTTCTCAATGGCCCCAATCCAGCAAAGCACTTGCGCGCCTGCTTAACTTTAAACATATCGACTTCGAGCATGTGAGTAGTTCCACTGAACTTAAGCACATGCTTTGTAACCAAATCTTTGAAAACCTATTTCAGCAGCACAAAAATTTGGGGACAAATATCTGAGAAACAACTGGATAGCACAAAAGGGTGTCTGAATGCCATGTAGTTGACATGGAGGGATGCAGGCTCTTTCAAAAGACATTTTAAAATGGGTGTGATGTCTATTTTTGCATGATGGTAGGATTTTTTTGGAAGAATATACTTTCAACCTAGTGCCCTCGTTAAAAACAAAATAACTTTCCTTGCTCTGCTTTTGAGCTGATGTTCTGCCGGGCTGCCCTCCCCTTGTTCACCCCAAATCTGGTAGTATGCAATCAATAGGTTATAGTTTGTAAGGGGCTTTGGAATCCTGTGGGGGTAAAAGGCATTGTATGTTAATGTAAAAGCCTGTTGTTACTCTAAAAACCCTGTTCTTCATGCTGTGCTTTTATTTTCCCCTTTGACTGTTTTCGTTTGAACAGGTGAGATTGCTACAGAAGATGGGACATTCTCTTGGTCTTCACTGGCTTCTCTGTGTCTCAGAAGGTACTTACGTGCTGTAACTTAAGGAGATCTCTTTCCCTTAGTTACAGGCTAAGAGCAGCTACTAGCAATCATGGAAGTTATGCACCTGCATATAAATGATTTTCAGCCCAGCAAACTGTCAGGCAGATGTCAGACTTTCTTGGTAAGATTAAGAATAATTAAGAATAATAACTAGGACCCTACTAAATTCACAGTCCATTTTGGTCAATTTCATGGTCACAGGATTTTTAAAATACATTTCATTATTTTGGATACTTAAATCTGAAATTTCATGGGTGTTGTAATTGTAGGGGACCTGACCCAAAAAAAGGAGTTGTGGGGGGTCATATGTTTATTGCAGAGGGCAGTGCTACCCTTACTTCTGCACTGCTGCTTGCAGGACCAAGTACTGATTTTGCCCCAGATCCATAAATGGCCCCCTCAAGGATTGAAACTCACAACCTTGGGTTGAACAGGCCAATGTTCAAACCACTGAACTACCCCTCCTGCCTGTAAACTACTCTGTAATCAGAGGAAATGTAACACTTCAGCCATATCTCCAGAGCAATAAATATTCAGTAAAATTGTTTAAGCTGAAATGATAACTGCAGGTTGTGCTCCCGAAGTATAGTCATAGTAACACTGCAAGGCTCTGAAAGAGCTTTATTAACCTGTAAGGAAGATAATGAGTCTAAAATGTTATTATGTTTATTAAATGTTAAGCAAAAATAAGCAATGCATAGAATCCAGATTTTTGTGCTCCTGTTAATTAGGCTGTTCTGGGGTTCAGCACAGGAATACACTAAACCTTTTTATTTCTTTTAAAGAAACATTCCATTTGTGAAATCCTTTTGGTAATTCCTGGGTCACTGAAGCTATTCAAGATAGTGCTCAGCACAGAAATCTGTTCTGAAGCTGGAAAACAAACAAAATAACTCAACTCAGTTTTCAATCTCTAGATCTCTTAGTTATTTGCCTGAGACATCTTTCTTAGGCAAACTTTCCTTCCTGCTTTTTCACCCAACCTGCAAGCCACAATCAAATCTCAGTAGTACATAAACTGCTTTATACACTTTGTTTAACTTTTGTGTTCAACAGATTTGAGTTCCTTATTTATGTCTAGGTAGTGGGGTTTTTTGGTTCAAATTATCAGTGGGGTCATAAAATCAGGCACTTGTATTTATCTAAAAAATGGTGTGTCATCACCATGATCAATCCTTTTCCCAAAGTCCCTTCGTTTTCAGCCTTTCCTTACAACTTAGACTCTTGAGACCTAGTGGTATTTTGTCCTGCTGCATCGGCCAAACCAGTCAGAATATCTGTTCTGTTTTCAAAAGCCTGGTTGCCTCTGTGATTCACTGGGCTACAAACCTGCACAGATTAAAAAATTACAGTTGTGAAAGATCAGTTTTTATTTCATATGGGAGAGTGTTAGGTGAGCAGCTGAATCTATGGGTAACTATGGACATTTTTTAAATGACTAACATATTCATTAAAATGAGCGTGGGATTGAAAACACTTGTATTCATTTGTTACTAATTAAAATGCTATTCACTGTCGATTAGAACATTACCTGTCTAATATGATTTCTTTGGCATTCCTAGGAATATCCACAGCACTCCCATAAATGTTGCAAGGTGTATTTTACCATTATTTATATTCTGAACAGAGCTGATTGGAAAGCTCAGTTACTTTGCCATAACTGCATAAGATGTGAGTAGGTATTTTTTATCCTTACTCCAGATTTCTAATGGGCTCATCTAATTAACTGGACAGAACTGAGTTTTTGGTATTTCATTTTGAAAATGAAGCCAATTAATTTGGAGCTGCATAAAACTTTATACAGTGGTCATCACTCCGTCAAGAGAGTGACCACAAACTCAGTAACTAACATTCAGTTGCAACCATAATTTAATATATTCTAATCACTGAACATGAATACAAGACTCATTCTCCGTAGCCATCATCTCAGCTATAGTATGTGATATACACAGGCATACATGTATCATTTTCCAAATACACCAAGGCAGTTTCCCTTCACATATCCAGTGTAGTTTGAAGCTCAGTTTCAAATAAGATTTGAATAAGTATCAGGCATTTTCTAGCCAAACCGATGTAGCTGAATTAAGAACAGATCTGTTCTCTCAGATGGGGCTGGTATCTTCCTTGGGTGACAATCAGACACAGCCTGATTCTTCAACCAGTCTGTAGAATAGTCCCTTCTGAGCTATTAATTTCTCTGGAGAATCAAATTCAGCAACCAGACCGTTTTCCAAGACCAAAATCCTGTGAATATTAAAAAAGAAATGTAAGAACTAGGATATACCACAGTCGCACTGAACTCAAACAATATCTAAGCTACGATTATTAGAGCCTGCCTCAGTTCAACCCCTCTGAAGAGAGCTACTACTTATGGGATACTCCCTTGGGGAGACTAGGAATGGAGTAAATCTGGTCTTTAATTCTTTGGTTTAACTCCAAACCACTGAGCTGTATCTGAGCAGGGGAGAGAAGCTCCAGTGAGGAGATATTCAGCAGTAATGATTTATCTGTGAGTGGACAAAAAAGGGCTATATAGAGCATGAGATGGACACAGATCTCATTTTCCCTCTGATTAACCAGGATTAATGGTGAGAAGGCCCATTCTAAGGCGGAATCTTGAGTGGGGTAAACAAGAAATAGACAGAAATGAGACCTAAATGGTTCCAAGGAGATGTCACTCTCTAAAATGCTATGGGGTCTGTCCAGTTTATAAAGCCTGCCTCCGTCTTCTGCTGTCCTTGTGAAAATGAATGTGAACAAATACACCAATGAAAGGTTACCTGTCGTAATCTAGGATGGTGTTTATACGGTGAGCTATTGTTAACACGGTCCACTCTTTGAACTGAGTCCTTATGGTTGATTGAATCTGAAGATCAGTTTCCAGATCCACTGCTGCAGTGGCCTCATCTAGCACCAGGATCTGGGCTTTCCGCAGGAGTGCCCTGGCCAAACAAACAAGCTGCTTCTGACCAACACTGAAAGCAAGAAGGGCAGTTGGTGAACAAACAGGCTGTTGCTTTTCCTTGGGTTTAATCATAGAATCATAGAAGATTAGGGTTGGAGGAGACTTCTAAGGCAACCCTCTGCTCAAAGCAATGATGAGTCTGAAAGCAGCACAGCAGCTGATGGCCTTTCCCCAGCGAGGCAGGAGGCTGGGAATGTTAGGAGTGCACCTGGTCTGTTTCTGGGGACAAGAGCGAGGGGCCAGATGTGCAACACGTGTAGACACCATACTACTAGCATCGTCTGAGAGAACAGATCTGGTCTTAATTCAGCTATCTGGTGGCACTGCAGATAGCAGCATGAAGGGAGCCAAAAAAACGAGGAGATTATTTGTGTTGCAGTAGCATCCAGGAGCCTATGGTGCTAAGTGCTGTACAAACAGAACAGACTGCCCCTACCCCCTAGAGAGTTTATGAGCTAAGCAATTCCACAGTGCTAAGGATTATACTGCTACAGCAAGTTTGCTCTGTGCTGACTATTGCTTTGTGCTTTACTAAATTAGATTTTTCTGTTTAAATTTATTACCCTCATTTAGGAATGTTTACTAATTGTGCACCCTCTGACCCTCAAACACAATGTGCACTGCCTTTCTCTTTCTGCACTTATGGTACCTCAGGTTTTCCCCTTGCTCCGAGCACTCATGGTTCAATTGATTAGGCAGATCCAATACAAAGTTCTTGAGCTGAATGAGTTCCAAAACTGTCCAGATGGCTTCATCTGAGTACTGGTTTAAAGGATCAAGGTTCATTCGTAGAGAACCAGCAAACAAAACTGGATCCTGCACAGCACAAAAGATTCCTGAAATGATTGTTACAAAGCAACACAGCTCCTTAACTTCCTTCCACTGCAGGAATCCCAGGGTGAAATGCTACAGCCAGTGTTATGGGGAAGATCAGACAGTGTGGCTACGTGGTTATTTTTCCCTTTTAAAAGCAAATAATTTCTCTCTCTGTGACCCACTTAAGCAGTGATGAGCTGCCAAAATCTTAACAACCGGTTCCCTATAAAAAGTTCTGATTTAAGGGATGTTCCACAGTAAGTATTTTTGTGTACCTTTCTCCATAAGAAACGGCAATGCATTGAGTCATTGGGAGTCATACTTAAGAATAAAAACAATTTTTTTTACATGTTTATTACAATCACCCCCCCCCCCCCCAATAATTGTGAGGTAGCTGTTGGTGTTTTTCTTACACCCGACAAAACGTTGGCTCGTTGCTGAGCTCCTGCCGCTTGACCCGCCAGCTCTGAGCAGGAGGACCTCAGCCCCAGAGACATCCTCGTGGGGCCAGGGGCAAATTGCCCCCCCTCTCCCCCCTCCCCGGGCAGCCCTGGAGCTCGCACTCCCCCTCCCCCTTACCTTGCCAGCAGCTGCTCAGAGCGGCAGGACTCAGGAGCTGAGCTGCCCAGCTGCCGGCGGCTCAGCACACTGTGGCTCTGCGGGGCGGAAGGGCCATGGGAGCCTCAGCCTCCCAAGCTGGGACTCCTGGGAGCTCAGGTGGGGGACAGGACAGTCCCCCGGACCAAAGTTGTTTGTCCACCCACCCCTTAACAGCCGGTTCTACACCAGCGTCTAATTTCAACAGTGTGTTCTTGCAAACTGGTGGAAACCGGCTCCAGCTCACCACTGCACTTAAGCCTTCCTGCATGTCACGGATCTTAATGGAAATACCCTGCAGAATTGATAAATGCCTTAGAAATTAACTTCATACCTGGGGGATAATAGTTATTTTGGCTCTAAGGTCCTGGAGGCCTCTTTGGGCAATATTCACTCCATCAATTAAGATCTCGCCTTCTGCAGCTTCCATTAATCTCAAAAGACCCATGGCAAGAGTTGATTTCCCAGCTCCTGTTCTTCCAGCTATGCCAATCTAAAAGAATACAATGAAAATTTAGGATGTATGCTTTACACCATTTGGCTCATAGCCATAGTTAAATTTTAGGACCATGGAATTGACAGGTAACAAACCACTGGTTAAATTTGTCCAGCCTTTGACCACATCTGTCAGAGAAAAACACCCCATTAAGCTACAAGCTATTCTCCCTTCATCTGCTGTTCTCCTTGGGCCTCTTTGAAAGCCATCCAATATCTTTCATCAGATTACAAAGTAAAGGTACTATTCCTTTGCGTTAATGGTGGAGAAGACAAGTGGATCTGAGACTGACAAACAGTCTATCCTATGCAGATCTTGGATGCAATATCTGCCCATCTTTCCTGTCCCAAGCCAGGGATTTAATTCCTTTCCACTGCAGCCTCATGGAACAGCTGTTGAGAATGGGCATGAATTGGCATCGCGTTTGGTTACAGTTTTGGTGGTACACATGATCAGCCACATGGATTCCAGCATAAATTCGATACATAGTCATTAGGACCGGGACACGTGTGACTTGAAGGGATCTGACCATTTCTCCAAGAACCTTTGGCCTCACGTTGTCATAATATTCACCTAACATTCTTAGAGTTGGGTAACAACTCATAGGGAACTTTTAAATTGTTTAATTAGAGAGGGAAATCATTACAAGCCGTAGATCAGGGGTCTTAAACTCAGTTTACCTTAGGGCCAGTGCCAGTCCTCAAAACCTCCCAGCGGGCCGATAATCTCACTGAAGATGGTGTTCAGAAAAGAAAACATTTCTATTGTGTTTTTTATTTTGAATTGCATAGAAATAATAAAACTGTCATACAACTTTATACAGTTCTTCGCCTGCCAGAGAGCTTTTAGCGTTTGTCAGACACCTGGCAACACTTCAGTTCTGTCAATTTGTTGATGTTTGGCCTCAGTGACTGAGCAGTGGAAACCTTCAGGATTGCAGCAAGGTGTGCATCACAGAGCTGTGTTCGGTAGTTTGACTTGTTTTTATTCATTGTGGAAAAAAGTGATGCTGCCTCCATGGCAGACTCTGCCCAGCAACTAATGATGCTGACTCTGCCCAGTGACTAGTGATGGTATCGCGGTCCCTCTTCCTCAGCCAATGGGAGCTGTGGGGGGCGGCACCTGTAGCAAACATTGCCAACAGTGTGGCTGCATGTGTCTCTCCTCCGCGAGCTGCAGTGGGGAGGTTCTCGGACCGCAGATGGCCAACAGCCAGGACTTTGAGACCCCTGCCTTAATGGAGAAAAACCAGAATAGCTGCCAAATATAAAGGAGCTTTGATGTTACATGAGATTAAAATAAACATCAAATTCCTTTAGAGCTGGTCTGCCAACCTCCTATAAAATAACAGGATCTGACTCACTAGAATTCCAAACACACAGTATCAAAACTGAGAGCAAAGTCATATATTAAGAAAGGGTTCCTCAGTGTGCTAGGAGTGTGAAGGCCAAACGTACTATATGTTTACCTCAGTGTAGCTTTTGTGTCTTCAAACCTTAAACTCTTTGACAGGGATTGTTTTCAGTTCAGCAGCGGCTACCTATTCTAAAGCACTGTTCACACATGCAGCTCCAAAGAAATAAATGGCGTTGCTTACCTTCTCTTGCCCGTTTATTTTTATATTGATGTTCTTCAGTGCAAACTCTAAATTTGGCCTGTACTGCACACCATAGTTTCTAAATTCAATTGCTCCTTCAGTTGGCCAAGCCTGACTTGCGGAATTACTGCCCAGAGTCCAGGGAGCCTGTGTAAAAGAGAAACAAACAGCACCTTCTTAAGCTGGGTTAAGTCTTCAAGTAATATGGCTATATTCAAAATGGAAAACTTCTCAGAGCGTGTGTGCAAAAATTCTTTCTGGATCTCTCTCTTTTTAAAAGCTTCTCTAGAGGCAGCATTTATTCTTCATAAAGGAATTGCTGAAGTTGAAATTAGTTGCTTTATACAGAGATCCAGATTACTTTATTAACTGAAGTTTGGAGATAAGCATTTCTATGCGTCAGATTAATTACATTATCAGGAAACCATACTGAATGTTCTAACTATTTGCTCTGCCACACTCAGTTCAATCTATAAGTTGATATGATCAACATGAAGAGATAGTACCTGTTCATTTTTAATGTTTATGTAGCATAAAAGAAATAGGTCTCAGTCATTAAAAGGTGAGCAACTGTCAATACTTATAACTCAGATATGAGATGCCACAATTAGTCCCTATTCTAAACATGGAGAAAACCTTGCAGTGCATTCCATGGGTGTGGTAACTGTTAATAAATAATCCTTTATAAAAATGACAACTACAGCTTCACTGGTTTAAGAACATAAACTGAGCAGAGGTTATAAAGAACACCTAATTATTTTAAAATAACCTAACCGGGTCTCTGGGAATTAAAATGAGGAGGTGTTGGTCCTTAGAATAGAAAAATTGCTGATCTGGTTTGTGACAAATTCCAGTTCAAAGGGTAAGAACAATGGTTCGCTAGTTACCTCTTTTGGAGTTTTTGAATACTCTCTCACTCTCTCCACAGAAACAATATTGTTTTCTATTTCTGTCCAGGAGCGCACCATCCAGTTCAAAATGCCCGTTATCTACAAAAGGAAAGAGGACTGATTAGAAATGAAATACCGACTTTGACTCTGTTCTTACAAAGTACTTGGCACTTTGTCGGATCAGGCCCAATGTTTTCACAAGGGGCCTCCCTGGATAAAGTATTAAGAGATTGTCTGTCCGCAAATTGTTTTGCAAGATAAAATAAATCCTGCTGACACCAGGCCTTTCTGGAAAATTTTGCCAGGCCACATTGGAGGAGCCTTGCCAGCTCACCCTGAGGCTACCTCGGTGCCAATTTGCCAAGAATTAGATGTTGCTGCCTATTTTATGATAAATTTCCAGCTCTTAAAAGTGACATGAAAACCGTTCAAGATAATCTGCGACTAGTCACATGAACATGGAAAATAAACACTGAAGAAAACCATTTGGCTGTTAAACTAGAGTGACCATTTAAGCTTAAATCCAAAGGAACAAGATGGATGTTGCATGTATTTGAGACTTGTTCTCTGTAAGGTCCTATATTCTATAAATAACAGTGACAGAGTTACTGAGATTAAAAAATAAGGGAGTCTATAAAAATTAGCTTAACGTCTGGAAAGGAATGAAAATATTTCCAAGCTTTTTTTCAAAAGTCAATGGAAGCATCATGTTTAAAATAATAAATTCCCTTCCAGTATATGCAACTCAAATGTTGCACAATTGTGTGGGTACTTGAGCACTGGTCTACACTACGAGTTTAGGTCGAATTTAGCAGCATTAGGTCGATTTAACCCTGCACCCATCCACACGACCAAGCTTGTTTTGTCAATTTAAAGGGCTCTTAAAATCGATTTCTGTACTCCCCTCCCCACCAGTCAGGGGTTTAGTGCTAAAATCGACCTTGTTGGGTCAAATTTGGGGTAGTGTGGACACAATTCGATGGTATTGACCTCCAGGAGCTATCCCAGAGTGCTCCATTGTGACTGCTCTGGACAGTACTCTCAACTCAGATGCACTGGCCAGGTAGACAGGAAAAGCCCTGGGAACTTTTGAATTTCATTTCCTGTTTGGCTAGCATGGCGAGCTGATCAGCCACAGGTGACCATGCAGAGCTCATCAGCACAGGTGATCATGGAGTCCCAGAAGCACAAAAGTGCTCCAGCATGGACTGAATGGGAGGTACTGGACTGACTGTTAGCTGTCTGGCATTGCAAGCTTCCAGGGGGCTATCGCCCCTCACTTCTCAACTGTGAGGGCTGCTCTCATCTTGGTATTCTTGAGCTTCAGGGCAGGGGAAAGTAAATCACAAAGTTCCATGAAAGTGTCCTTAACGCATGTGAAAGTTTCGCAGCCACTGGGCATCATCCCAGACCTGTAACTCTATGTGTCCCACCAATCTGTGCTTGTTTCCCAGGCCCAGAATCGGTGTTCTACAGCATGAACATGCCCCATTACTACCATGATGTCCAAATTGCCATGGACTGTGCTTTGAGAGAAGTCCGTGTCCATGTCCTCATCACTATCGTGATCACGCTATCGTTGCCTCTTTGCCTGCTTTTGCAGGTTCTGCACCTGCTGCAGGATAATGCATGAGGTGTTTACAATGCTCACAGCAGCAGTGGTGAGCTGAGCAGGCTCCCTGCTTGCTGTGGTATGGTGTCTGCAGGAGAGCAGAGTGGCAGCAGAAGCGGTGGAGGATGATGGTTAGCACCGTGCACATTTCCTGAGGAAGAACACATGTAGCCAGGAGCCCATGACAGAAAACATGGAAAAATTTGCTATCGAGGCAATAGCAGCAGAGCAGAGTTGCAGTGGAAGTGGTGTATGATGATGGTTTGCAGACCTACTGCACCGTCTGCTGCCAGCAGCACCCAGGACACAACAGCGGCGGTGTCGGTGAGCTGAGCTGAGCAGGCTGCACACTTGCCATGGTATGGTGTCTGTGTGGAAAAAAGGCACGAAATGATTGTCTGCTGCTGTTTTCATGGAGGGAGGGGAGACTGACGACATGTACCCAAAACCACCCGCGACAGTGTTTTTGCCCCATCAAGCACTGGGAGCTTAACCCAGAATTCCAATGGGTGGCAGAGACTGTGGGAACTGTGGGATAGCTACCCACAGTGCACCACTCCGTGAGCTGATGCTAGCCACGGTAGTGAAGACGCACTCCGCCGACTTAATGCGCTTAGTGGGGAGATACGCAATCGACTGTATAAAATCGATTTCTAAAAATCGACTTCTATAAAATCGACCTAATTTCGTAGTGTAGACATACCCTGAGAGTTTGCTATTGCCTAGGAAATCGTAAAAATAGGAGGCTGGCTAATCTATTCTCATTGTCCAAGCTGAGAAATGTCCAACATAAATGGCACAACTAGTGGAAAGGAAATTAGAGTCTTTAAAATTCTTCCCGTTTTAATTCTCTAGAGCCTGATGCTCGCAATCTATGTGCTAATCAAATGAATAAGGGCTGCAGGATTGGATCCATAGAGTTATTTGTGATACAGGTAAGGATTTTAAAAAATGATCTGTAACCTGATGAGATGGTAAAATCATGCACTGCCGCTTTGAGTTACCTGAAGAGCACACGAAATGGAAAAGCCAACAATCCCTGGACTAAGATGTGCTTTGCTAAGCACAGCGAACAAGGCTGCAAACAACACGATACCATTACCTAGAAACTCCAGGTTTGTAGCAAGCCACCTGCAGCAGAGAAGAGAGGATTTAGCCCACCTCCATTTTCTTTGTTCTCGTTTCCTCTCAATTTCAAATACTGCCTGCAACTATTTTTGTAAAATGTATTTGGAGCCTTCTTGGTAAAGGGTGCTAAATAAGGTCATTATGATCATGGGGTTGGCTTTTTACATAACCACTAGCAAGCCTCTGGAACGGACAGCAGTGCTGGTCTGTAAATACTCCATGCACTGTGCCACAGCTCTTCCGCTGTAACCTGAGTCTATCACGGGGTAGGCAACCTATGGTACAGGTGCCAAAGGCAGTACATGAGCTGATTTTCAGTGGCACTCACACTGCCTGGGTCCTGCCCACCAGTCTGGAGGCTCTGCATTTTAATTTTAAATAAAGCTTCTTAAACATTTTAAAAACCTTATTTACTTTACATACAACAATAGTTTAGTTTTATATTATAGACTTAAAGAAAGAGACCTTCTAAAAATGTTAAAATGTATTACTGGCCCGCAAAACCTTAAATAAGAGTGAATAAATGAAGATTCGGCACACCACTGCTGAAAGGTTGCTGACCCCTGGTCTATCATTTCCACCAGGTGAGCAGCTTTGGTTCAGAGCCTGAAATTGTTGCTCTGAGCCTGGCACCAGCAATGAATGGCTCTTCCCTTGGTGTTAGTTCTGATGTAAGCTGGGTCTGAAGGAGTTCCCTCCCCTCCTCTTCTCCCCCCCCTCCCCCCCGTCATCTAGTGATGCACTGCCAGGGTGCGGGAAGGAGGGGAGGGTAGACTTCAGGAGCAGAGCATGTTTGCATTGACATGGCTGCTCTGCCTCGGTGCCCAGCATGATGGAGCTGCTTTGCCAAAATGATCAATTTTGGCTGGTTTGGGTTAGAAATCACTGTAGTATTCAAATGCAGGGATAATGAAATGTTGTTATCCTTATTGTATGAGTAAAAGGCAACAGAACTGTGCTTAGCCTGCCCTGATTGAGGGGGTCACCCTAAACTGAACCTCTCTTGCTAAGCAGGGGGGTAGGATGCCAAATTCCAGTGATGAGTGGACCAGGACAAGTGTTCCTAACTGGCACCGTGGATGCTGCCTCGAGAGTCCTAGACACTTTTTGACCTTCCCCTCTCCAGCTTTTAATGACAGAGCTTAGACTCAATTAAGAGTCCTTGTTTCCAAGTGGTGATTCCTAAAGCTTGCTGAGCAAGTCTAAGCTTAAGCCTTGGACCTTGTGTGGGAACAGGTAACAGCAACACAGAAACTGCCCTGGCAGGGAGGTTCCCTGCTATCTGCTGAAATCACTGAGAGCTGGGTGAAGTGGTAGAACCTCAGAATGTGACATTGCAGAAGCTCAGCGGCACTGAGACGGCAGACAGGGGGAGTGGTGGGATAGGGGAGTGGTGGCAGAGAGACAGCAGTAGCAGTGGGAGGCGACTAGCAGCAACAGAGAGTGGTAAACCCCACCCCCTCAGAAATGCACCTCTGAACTTTGGGTCTTCGCTAACCAAAGACCATCAACTATGAGTGGGGCGCTGGGGAGGGAAAGGAAGTGGTGTGTTAATGGACGTTTGTTTGTTGGACTTTGTGACGTTATCTGATTAAAATATGACCATGCAAAATCATGGTTGCTACCACTGTTATATAATTGCAACGGATCTTATACCAAGTGTGACACGTGGCCAGAAAGGATTAAGCAGCTTGCAGGATAAATGGCCCAAAATCAACCATTAGAGATGTGTTAAAAAGTATATGAAAGGTAATTAGGGCCACTACATGCTAGATAGGCTAGAACTTTGAAATGCAAACCTGTATTGTTAGAGAATTGGAAGTGATACCAAATGTATGTGTGTACTTTTTTCTTGTAGGATGTTCCTGTCTGTCACTATAGCTATTGATTCAGAGATCAAAAGGACATATTAACATTTAAACGAGCTGTAAACATAGTAATATCACTGTATTCATCTCTCTTTGAAATGTATAGCAAATTATCTGGGAATGATGGAAAAATGGGCAATTGCCATATGTTAATCTGTGTACCTAATTACCGGCAATGTTTAAGAACCAGGTCTACTTCAAAATCTCCATGATTGCCTTTTGTTCGCCGAAGGACCCGTCAAAGGAGGCTGGAAACCGTTTAAAAATGCCTTGGGTCCCAATCCTTTGGATCTCAGATCTGCTTGATGCTTCACGCAGGGGAAGTTTAAACCCAGGATTGATATTTCCAGTCTTAATCTGGAATCATTCTGAATATGAACACTGGACTATAATCTATGGACTATTTCTGAAAGAACTCTTCGCAACTACAAAGTTCACCATCTCTGCTATGAATTTAATCTCAAGAACTGTACTTGTCTGTATGTATACTGGTCTTTTAACCACTACTCTCTCTTTTCTTTTAATAAATTTTGGTTTAGTTAATAAGAATTGGCTGTAGCGTGTATATGGGTACGATCCGGAATATTCATTAACCTGGGAGGTAACGTGTCCAATCCTTTGGGATTGATAGAATTTTTTTATATGATGAATAAGGTTTGCAGTAATCCTCATCGTATTTGATTTGGGGGTCTGGGTAGAGGCCTAAGGCTGGGTTGCTTTAAGGGAAGTGTGTTGTTGGCTTCTGGGTAACCAGCGAGGTACTATAGAAGTTGTTTTGTGCTGGGTTGGTGAATGAAAGCACTGGAATATCCACCAGCTTTGGGGATTGTCTGCCCCATTCTTCTGCTGTTCATCCTAATTGAGTGATCTCAGTTGCCTCCCCTGGGACTCGGGTCACAGACTTGCACACCACAAGGGGAGAAACTGAGGCAAAGGATGCTGCCCAACACACTGTGGGGTGAGTATTTGTATATGGTCACATGCTTTTGTATTTAGGTTGTGGTGTTTTCCCAGGGTATGGCTACACTTACAGCTGTACAGAGCTGGGAGTTACAGCTGTCTTCGTACAGCTGTGTAGGGAAAAAGCTGCAGTGTGGCCACACTGACAGCTACCAGCGCTGCAGTGTGGCCACATTTGCAGCACTTGCAGCGCTGTTGGGAGTGGTGCATTATGGGCAGCTATCCCAGTGTTCAAGTGGCTGCAACATGCTTTTCAAAAGAGGGGGGTGAGGTGGAGTGTGACAGGGAGGGTGGGGGAGACAGAGAGAGTGGATTTTTGGAGCTGACACTGTGTCAGCTCCCTGCCTTGCAAGTTCTAAAGACTGGAAGATACACAGCACCTACCTTCAATCATTTTTAAAGTTTCGACCCCTTCCCCCACCCCTCTCTTATTCACTAAATGCAAATAGCCTTCAGACCAGATAAGCAGCTGCTCCAAAACGGACTTCCCCCTCCCACCCCCGCCGTGTTGCTTCTCTCCTCAAGCAAACTGTGAACATTCCAAAGGAATCCCCCTGCCTGCCTCTGCTCGAGCAAACGAGCTGTGTTTGTTTTTTAGATAAGCAGCTCCGGGAGCCCGGAGTTCACAACAAAACAGCAGAGTGACTGAACAGGCATTCTGGGATACCACCGAATACCTCGGAGGCCAATTACAGTGCTTTTCGTGGCCACACTTGCGGAGCAGCGCTGCATCACCAGCGCTGCAATCCTTATACCCCAGGCAGAGCAGGAGTATAGCCAGCGCTGCAGCCAAGGAGATGCAGCGCTGTATGTGCCTTGCAAGTGTGGACGGTGAGTAAGTTGCAGCGCTGTAAACCCACCACCAGTGCTGCAACTCTCCAGTGTAGCCAAGCCCCCAGATTAATGTAGGCCCCTCTTTTTCCCTTTTAATCAAAGTTGTATTTTGTTGTACGGGGACTCAATGCTGGTGAGAAGGGAAGTATTACCACTTAGAGGCACCAACTGGGGGAGGTGTTTAGCTTTCTAGATTACTGACTGGGGACTCAAGCTGGTTCTATTGTCTTTTGTTAAGAGAAACCCTTAGATACTGAACCCAGCCCTTGTTGCTGCCAACTCCACCTGGCAGAAGGGCTGCACTAATCTATGGCTTCATGAGAATAACATGATAGTATCCCCTATATTTGCAGCTCCATACCTGTCAGCAACGACCCCAGGGAAGCATGTTCTCTGGTTCTCATCCACTCTGGAATCATTCTGTAAAATAAATCTCGGTTGCTCCTTGTAAGCACGAATCACGCTGCTCCCTTGGAACGTCTCTGAAATGTGGGAATAGATGGGCGAGCGACTCGCAGCTTCCAGGCGTCTCAGCTGGCAGGAGGTGGCAACGTAGAAGTTCTGAGACAGAGGGAAATGGAAAGGGCATGTGACTACCAGTATGTTTCCCCCACTAGGCTAATTCATCAGAGGAACTGATCATGTTCAGAAAATTAGAAATGATGCAAAAAAAAATACAGCAGTGCACATTAATCTGATGTTAGAAAACCTAATGTGCGGGTAGCATGTGTTTACTGGGTGAGATACTGTGGCACAGAACTTGTAGCTTGGGTGAGGTATAAGGAGGCCTTTGAGCCCATGGGTACATTGTCTAAATTCTGGACTATGGGCTGCAGCATTACCTGGAATCTCCACAGTGCTACATGCTGCAATCCCACCCCTGGCATGCCCCCATGCCAGGATTTGAGAGAGAGTCCTTGGAGAGCAGCTATAGGGCTATGCTCCACATACCTGCATTGGGGGAATCTCTGGGTCCTAAAAGCCCTAGTTCTAGCTGTTTTAAGCGGGAGCAGGGGTCAGGATCTCACCCATCATTTCTATACTTCCTCCATTTTAAAATCTCTCCTGATCTCTTAAACTTTGCCTCTAGTTCAAGATAGCAGCTTAGCAACCTACAGTTTAGGAGAACCATTCACCTAATACAACAAGCTATGCCCGAGAGCAGGGTGTCTTGCTGCAGACTGAGTGTGCCAGGACAAACAGAGTTCTCCAGAAAGAACAGTCTGTTGAAGTAGTGCACAGTGCTGTGACGGGCCAGATGATTTCCTGCCCCATTTCATTATGTCCTGTGTGACTGGTACACCGATCAAAGAATTTCATGACGTGAATGGAATTGCAGAGTTGTACTGACTGCTTCAATCCCATCCTTCCGTGCTCAGATGGGATTTCATGAAGAATCCCTTGTTGTTTACCTGCCTTATTCATTAAAGTAGCAAAGCAGACTGATCTTAATTTTCTGTAACAAGTACTGTACTCAAGACTTTTGATATTCCCCTGACCACCCTCCTCCTCTGCCCCTAGTCCTCTGGCAAAGTTGTTTGACATTTCAGAGAACCAGTCTGGGAGAATAAATGGGTGCCTTGAAAAACATTTGCCTCTCTGGCATATGTTTTATGTTAAAAGTGGCACAGGGAAACTGGAGAAGAGGAAAAACACTTCGAGCCTTAGTCTGATCGCCTTTACACTGATGTCAATCAGGAATCTCCACAGAAGTTCCACCTAAAACCATCATGACATCTCAGGCCCTCTAGTAAGGCTTCGGAGGCAGCTACTGAGAGCCTGGATTCTGTGGGAAGACTCTTCTTAAGAATAGACACTGGTGGTTTTGATTCCAGCATGAAATCAGAGGTGAAAAAACACTGACTGAAAATCTCAGCCCCTCAAAAAGGTCTGGTTCAGGTTAGTCTAAACAATGGGAGCAGGTTCCTGTAGCAAAGGGTGTGGCGGGTTCTTAGATCAGCCACATATCTCAAAATCCTACCTGGAACACGGCATATAGTGCTGTCAGTGGCAATATCGCCACCACCGCTATTGGCGTGGCCACTATAACAACTATGTAGATCTCCAGTAAACTGAACAAGAAGCCCAGCAGGGACTTCAGTTTATCGGGGATAACGGAATCAATGGCATCAGTTTCTTTGGAGAATCGGTTCAGCAAGTTTCCGATGGGCGTCTGCTCAAAGAACAGCATTGGGGATCTGGCAACATTCTCCAGTAACTGCTGAAAGAGCTTGTGTGATGCAATCACTCCTCCTAGCAGGATGGCTGTGGTTGATCCGAATTTGCCAATGGCTGCAATGAAAGGGAAGGGAAGTGTCACAACCTAGATTCAGATTTCTCAGCCGAAAGCATGTTAATGGGAGTTTTTCTTGAATGTGACTTTGGTGCTGGTGAAAAGTGCAGGTCTATTATTATTGCTATTTTTTTTTATTTATATTGAGTTGCTGCCTTGGAGCCCCAGTCATGAACCAGGAATTCATTGTGCTCATCACTGTGCAAATGCAGAACAAAAAGACATTCCTTGCACCAAGTGGTTTACAATTTAAGGGCTGGTCAACACTGTGTGTGTGTGTGTGGGGAATTGATGTAAGATACGCAACTTCAGCTATGCTATTCGCGTAGCTGAAGAAGTATCTTAGTTGGACTTATCTGGCCGTCCTCACGGCAGCAAGTCGACCACCGCAGCTCCCCCGTCGACTCTGCTTACTCCTCCTGCCGAGGTGGAGTATGGGCTCAATTCGGGGATCAATTTATTGCGTCTGGATGAGACATGATAAATCGATCCCCAATAGATCGATTACTATCAGCCGATCCGGCAGGTAGTGTAGAAGTGGCCTAGGGTGACCAGATGTCCCAATTTTACAGGGACAGTCCCGATTTTTGGGTCTTTTTCTTACTTAGGCTCATATTACCCCCCACCCCATCCCGATTTTTCACATTTGCTGTCTGGTCACCTTAACATGGCCTAACAGTCACTCCAGAGCCCATTGTATGGCTACTGTATCTGCAGAATAGCCACAGAATGGGCATCAGCACGTGTAAATCTGATTGAACAGTTAGTTCTGTCTCTTACCAAACACCCCTGAAACTAGAAGCCCTCTGTTCTCCAGTGAATGGTGCAAATAACTGGGATTACTCTGAATTAAATTAACTCTCGAGTTGGGTAGACTCCCATGTACCCAGTTAGATTCACTATTACAGCAGGGACTGTGTTATAGTTAAGGTTGCCTAGCAGCTTCTATTCTAATCCCCTGTCTTAACTGGTTCAAAACTTTCACCATTTGGGCTTACAATTTTTCAGATTTTGTTTCTGCCCTAAACTTATTTTTTGTTGAAAGATTCAGCAAAACATTTTAGCTATTTTTGATTAGGAGAAGAGTTAAACAGTGTACACATTTCAAATAATGCACATTCTGGCAGCCTTTTTCTAACAGATTTTTAGATCCAAAAGGCCTAGGGTGGTAAAAAGATTAAATCTGGCCCTCATTGAGAAGTGAGATTTTAATTTGGCTAAGTTATGATTTGAGTGAAGAGAGGATGGGAAGGGGGTAAAAGGACGAGAGGGGAGGGGGATAAAGAGGGAGTAGTGAATAAAATTGGAAGAGATGGAAAAGTGAAACTGACATCATAATCGCCCCCAACAGGTGAATTTTTCATGGGTACCAGTTCTGACAAAGACAGGCAAGATGGATAAAGGTGGGGGAATGACCCATCATGCTCAGTTGCAATGCACATTAGAGAGAAGAACTCAATGCACACACAAGCAATCCAGAGTTTTTTGCAGCGACACTGGGAATATTGTTCAGATACCATAACCAACAAAAACCCATCAAAAAAAATCAGTGCGCTCTGTGCAAATGTGAGTCAGAACTTTTTTTTTTTAGATCCCATGCCAAGCCTTTTAGTTTTGTTGCCAAGAGCCCAGCACCCGTAAGACAAGCCAAAGTTTGTATGATGGGAAAATTTCCTGGGAATGGAAAAGAGGGAGGCAAATGATATGCAGAAGAATTAGGTGACCAGGTCAAGCAAACCTTGAAGGACTCCAAGAACACCGAAGACTCCAACTCGCAGCTCTGTGTGCTGCTGTGTTCTGTTATGAACAGGGTCATCTGCCCACATGCTGAGCCAGTAACCGCGACAAAACGAGGCAGCTTGCTGACACGCAAACAAGAGCACAATGTACAAACAGATCAGAGGCCCTGTGGTCCTCAGGTAATCCAGATAAATGGAAATATTGACCTAGAGTGAAGCAATGAAGAGGGAAAGAAGGTTCAGGCTTGTTAAGCTGTCTGTTCCTTAGCAAAGGAATGCTGTATGGTGTATGTTCCATGTTACGCATCGCATGCCATGACAGCCTCCTTAATCTCTTTGTCCTATCAATGCAGGATGAATAATTTGAAGCCATGTTGACCAAGCTCTAGGTTTTAACTAGTGATTGCAAACAATGTACAAATGCTTATTGGGTGAAAGTGTCATTATTTGCTGTAATGAATTTTACTATCCCTTTGAGTGATGATATGATCCATTTTATTCCCATTGGTGAGTGATTACTTGACAAGACTCATTAACTACTCATGTGAGTAACTGATCACCAGCAGGAGTGCAGGGATTGCCATCTGGCCCTTACGATGAAAGCAACATCTTTTGAATGTGCTTCCCTTGGACACAACTCTCCTTAAACAACTGCCCCCCCCCCCAACCTCTTTGGGACTTAGACCTCCCATTTTCCTCTGTTCTCTGTAACTGGGTTTACTTTACACCTTTGATCCTGACTATTCTTTCCCCTCCCACATCTCCTAAGTCGCCTCATCATCACCCCTCACACAGCTTGGGTACACTGCACTCTGGACTCCACCTCTGCTGAAATCCTCATCCATTCCTGCATCCTTTCACCTGTTAACGCACATCCCGTTCTTGATCTCCACAAGCCCCATCTCTGCCTTCACCTGCAGCCATGGAAGAGTAACAACAGCACTTCTAATCATACATTTCAGGACAGGGTTAAGCTGCCCTCCATGAACCTTATCTGACCTTATGTGTCTCCTGTCACTTGTCTCACCTGTCCCTTCACACCACTTCCCCCCAGTTGACTCAAAAGACCTTCCCTCTGCAGCACTAGCCACTTGAAACAGTCCTGTAGCTCTCCACTCATCATAACGGAAAGACTTTCCTCATCTCCACAATTTTCTCTCCCTCTGTTGCTGTTTTATTCAAATTTTCTAGCTACACTTTAGCTCTATAAAGCATTTTTTGGGAACACAGTTGGTATGAAAGATGCTACATAAAATAAGGTTGAATAGGACCAGACCTTCAACTGGTGCAAATTGGTGTCGCTCTGACTTGCACGGTGTTATGCTGATTTATACTAGCTAAGGATCTTAGTGTAAGTTCCTGTTGCTATGACAGGTTTATTTTATATTTCATTATTCTAAAAGGAATTGCTGCAGTTACCCTGCTGGTCCGAACCTTCTCCCCTTCTGTTAATCTTCCCACATCTTTTGGGGCTGTAGCAGCTGTGCAGTCTTGATTTATGGATTTGGCGCCATCTCTCATAATAGAAGATCTGTCGATTTATAAATGCAAAACAAACACCGTTATTTTTTAATCCAAGACCATGAAGTTCTTAAGCCTTACTTAAAGGGCTGTGGTTTCTGTGGTTCACGGAATTACTCAGAGCATTCCTTGCATTAAGGCACACCTCCAGCAATGTGAATCTGGAACAGATTGGAGATGAACAAAGCTTTTTAGCATCCAACTGTGGATTGGATGAAATGTTTGGTCTCAGTCTGTTTCCCAGTAGACAGATGTTCACATTCCCCAAACTGGCAACAATTATGGAGTCTCAGCAGAGAGGCCAAGGATTAAATGGGTACAGAGACTGAAATACCCTCTCATGCAGGGAGGTGGCACATTGGCAGACAGAAACTTGCAGTGCTGCTGCTGGTGCTTTTACTGTTCTGAGGATAATCCACAAGACTTCAGCCTTTAATGCTGTCAATCCAGCACCATCCAAAAGCAATGATGATTCTGTTAACTATGTGATGCGCCACACAAGTGAGGGCTAATAACCTTGATGAATCAAATATTTAAGCAAACTTTACAAATAACAGTTCACTTGTTAATGGGTCTGAACCTGCCTCCTATGGGAGCTGTCTGTCAGTTACTGTGATTGACAACCCATTATGGCTTCAGTCAAAAATGTAGTCTTGTTTACCTTGCGATCTCTTACCCATTTTCTCTCTGGCCTGACAGGGTTGCTTACCCCCCTTTAACTGCTACTGGTTGATCTGTGGTTTTAATACAAGAGGAGTGACTCTATCACCCTCATGATATGGAAGTGCCTAGCATCTGAACTCTGGGGAGGAAACTTATAGCTCCTTGGGAAGTAGAGAGAAAATATTATTAAAAGTACTCATAGGTGGTGGTGCCTGTTCACAGCCCTGCATTCCATCCATGGGCACATCCTATTCATTTACAGCCTGGTCCAAACTCCACTGAACTCAGTAGGAATCTCTCCATTGACTTGAATGGGCTTTGGTGTCTGAGGCAGTGGTCTACACTCACCTGCAGAGCTTTCCTGGGGACACAGCATTTCTGGAAGCGATGATGTCCTTGGTGCTTTCTGCAGCTGTGGAATAAATATTCTTGTAATACCTCACATCCTCCTTTGTTCTGTTTAGCCCCTGAGAGAACGAGGTATCATTGGAAAGATACCCAGTAAAGGTAAGTGTTTGTGAGTCACCTCAGCAAAGCTGCAGTGATGGCACAGACATTGAATAATGTGTGTTAATAGCATTATCCTTGCCTAATAAGATGGTAGCATTCATGCATCGTGCACATATAGCCCCATTTAGTGGGATGCATCACAGTATGGGATCTCATGGGAAAATGTCTGAGATTTCATGAATAGAAAAAAGCTAATGATTATTGATTGGCTCTTCCTGATCTGTTCTTTCATTTGCTCTTCCCCTGTGTGAACAGCAGTGGATTCCCACTGAGACAACATTCATTAATCAGAAAACACATGAATCATGAAACCAAAAGGGGAGTTATTCAGTTGGTGTACCTTGTAAATCACAGCCCTCTTTCTCTTCTGTATTGTTATATGAATGGAGAAAGTCTGCAAAAGCCCCGTTTCTCTGCAAAAGTTCTTGGTAGGAGCCAGTTTCGGAAATCTCTCCATCCACCATCAAAACAATATTGTCCACTTGGGGCAAAATGTTGATTGCATGGGTCACCAGAACACGAGTCTACTTTAAATAAATAAATACCAGTTATAATTACTCCAGCCTTCTGCTGCCCAGCGCAGCCTCTTCTGTCTACTGAAGGGACTGCACAGGTGGGCGCCTCTGGCAATGCGATTGATCTAGTCAGTTTTCACCACTGATGTTACCACCAAGGCTGAACCTCTCAACTTGGATGGCATTCCTCAGATTCTAGGTCAGATTTATTGTCACTAACTTGAATGTCTTAGAGCCAAATTCATCCCTTCTGCAACTCCATTAACTTCGGTGAAGTTACACTTGGTAGGAAGTTGCCCTTTGATTTGAAATTCCAAGGATATTGCCACACAATTGTATGTGGGAAAAAAGTCAGTAAAGATTTTTCAAAATAAGACGTGAGCATGTCTCTCTTTCTAATATACAATCAAGCTCTTTGCAAGTGCTGATTAAGTCTACAGTCAGTTCTGTATGTCTCTTTCTGAATTTCAATCTCATAATTACATTGACAGGCTGATAGACAATCTAACTGTGAATACAAATTTGACATCTGTAAGCACTGGTTGCTTGTTTTATTGTAGCCTTTTACTGAACTCTTACCCATACATCTTACACTAACTAGACTAATAATCAGCACTTCCAGAATCCATTCTACTTATGCATTAATGTTGAACTTGAATCTTGGTTTTGTCCGAATGCTCTGCTCCATACTTGTCAATTACAAAAGAGTGCCAGCTAATAAAGCACAGGCACTTAGAACTTACATGCTAACAAAACAAAGCCCATGCCACAGCATAGATTGCGAAACTACCATACAGCAGACCAATTCTCCACTCTACTGCACTTAGAGGTGATGCTCAGATTGTTTCCTACAAGAATAAGGACTACAAAGAGCATTGTTCAGGAAGAAGAAAGCAAAGAGAAACACTTGGGATAGATATTAGGACAATTTTTTTTAACACCACAAGGTGCTGTCGCTGCAGATATTCAACAAGGGCAGAGAGCAGACCGATAGGATGTAGTGATTATTCCTACCAAAGGCAGGCATTGAAAGAGGTTGGATGACCAAAGCCATTTTTTTGTTTATTATTTATGATGGGGGATATGAATTTGTTTACGTACCCTGTCCTTCAGTAAGCCATTGGGTCCAATGACGTGTTCAAAAATATGCTGTCCAACCTGGGCATCCACAGCTGAAAGAGGGTCATCAAGCAGGTAAACAGCTGCCTTCTTGTACACCGCACGAGCAAGACTCACTCTTTGTTTCTGCCCTCCAGATATGTTTATCCCCTGTTGAAATACAATGATGTATTTCATATGCTTTGGTATGTGTTTTGACCCTCTTCACTATCTTACACTGAAACTTAACGAGTTTAATGGCACTTTATACATTTGCTGTATAAAATTTCATGTAGCACTGTACCCTCTTGATCCCAGAAGTGCTTTCATTACTAAAGGCAGAAGCAGTCAGCTCCGTGTGATCAATTTCTGCAGCCGTGCGGGAGGGGACCCTTTGACAGTTTGGAGTTATTGATTTTGGCTCTTTTCACCCATTTCTCCTAGTTTGGGGTGCCTCAACTTTCAGGTGGCCAGTCTGACACCTTTAAATTAGAGTCTGATTTTTCAGCAAGTGCTGAGCACCTGCCCTCTCCCTTTAAGGTGTATCAAGCTGGACACCCACAGTCACTAGGCACTTATGAAAAGCTTGGTGGGGGATAGTAACTGGTCAAATACCTTCTCTCCTATTTCAGTTTTACTTCCTGCAGGGAAGCTCTCCAGGTCTGGCTGCAGTGCACAAGCATCAATCACTCTGTTATACCAGCTTTCATCCATCTCGTCTCCAAAGATGATATTCTCTTCCACTGAAGCATTTTGTATCCAGTCTTGCTGGGGGACATAAGCTACTGTGCCCTATACAGTGGAAATGGGTGAAATCACTAATTCATTTGTCTCTTTCACAAGCCTCTCAGAGGCCATATATATATATATATAGAGAGAGAGAGAGAGAGAGCGCAGAAATCTGGTGTTCTACAATCACCTCCCTAGATTTACCTTACTGCCATTATGTCATGCAAAAATATGAGAGCCCAAGGACTAGCAGTAAGTGGCTCTTATAGAGTGCTATTTCCCCATAGATCTCAAAGCACTTCACAAAGTAAGGGAAGCATCATTAGCCCCATTTTACAGATGGGAACACTGAGACACAGAAAGGCGAAATGACTCGTCCAAGCTGTCACAGACGGTCAGTGCCAGAGCAGAGAATACAACCCAGCCTCCCCTAGTCCCCGGTCATTACCCAAGTGACTGGAGCAAGATGGGAGGCAACCCTGCAGCCAGCCCAGGGCTCCTTGCTCAGCTGCCCCTCCTCCGTCAACGTTTGGCAAAAAATGGGTTTTCACCAAATATCAGCGACTCCATGTGCAACTTTGTCAGCATGGTAACTGCTCGTACGTGCTGATCAAAAGCAAACACTCAGGGAGAGCTTTACCTTAATAGCTGCGTAGCCATCCAACTTCTGCAGCTCCCCAAGTAACGCGGACAGCAGGGAGGACTTTCCAGCTCCCACCTGGCCAACCACAACAAGTAGGCAGCCTTGGGGCACGGTTAGATTTATCCTGCAAAAAGAGAGTCCCACATCTCCCCAGGTTACTGCTGTCAGTACCTTTTAGATGCAGCATTTGCAAGGGAAACTAGCAACATTTTTGCTATTGTCTCTTGAAGAGAGGAGAAAAAAGTTGCTTCCCTTTCCTTCTGCCAGTTGTCAGGCCCCATTATATGGGACAAACGAACTATCTCCTTCTGCCACACTAACTTTCCATCCCTTTTTTCTGACAGCTCAAAACTCATCCCGTCAAAGCTGTCTCTGGTCAGGATGCCACTGTCCCATTCTGCTCATTGTTGCTTTTTATCATCTAGGGACGGGCTCTTATAAACAAAACCCCAGATCTAACCTGTTTGAGGCTATCTGAAATCTAGATGTAAATGTTGAAACAGGCCCATCTATTTGTATTTGGTCTAAACCAAAGTTGTCGTCATCATCATGTTCCCATTACGCCTCTGGTGTTCAGGGCAGCGATGAAGCTCCTCCACTCCTGTCTGTTTCTGACAAGTCTTTCAGTGGTTCCCCAGCTGTGCCCCAGCTTTTTCAGTTCAGCCAAAGTACTGGATTTTAATGGCCTTGCACTTTGGCATGCTCAAAATCAGGATTCAGATCCAAATTTGTGACTTGAGCCCATCTCAGGTACTGTCAGCTTTACCCCCCTCTTCCACTGCATACGCTTAAATTTTTTTTATTGCGTTTCATAATATTATCCATTTCTGGAACTGCTGTGCATTGCAAGGTCACAGGAATGGACCTCACGTATGGAATGGCATAAAATGGCTTGCACTGTAAAGGAAAGACATACGACTGTTCCAGTTTTCAAAGGAAGCTATCTTATTAAAGAGACAAAGTAGGTGAGGAAATATCTTTTATTGGACCAACTTCTGTTGGTGAGAGAGAGAAACTTTTGAGCCACATGAAGCTCTTCTTCAGGTCTGGGAAATGTATTCCGAGTTCCGCAGCTAAATGCCAAGTGGAACAGATTGTTTAGCATGTTGTCTTATTAGGACACTCGAAACTCGTGTTTGGGCTGATAACTGCCAGTTTGACATACCCATGTGCCTAGCTGAGAATCCAGCTATAGAGTTGGGACATCCTACTAGTGTGTCCACATTTGGAATGGACACAGGTACAGTAAATGTCTTGCATGGTTTGATTTTGCAATTTAAGGTGAACTATGTTTAGAAAAAAACAAAATGTAGGAAATTTAGCTCAGAAATCCCTCTAACTATCCTGTACTGACCTCGCTGGATTCACTTTGCAGGGCTGCTGATCAGCACTGGTGGTGATCACTGAATCGCTGGAAATATTTATTTGAAACAAAAGCCTGTACCTTTTAATGCAAGGAGAGCTTCCTCTGCACCAGCTGAATGTTCCATTCCTTACGGTGATACCATTCTGTGCTAACATATAGAGAGACATGAAAGGCATATATGGGTATTTAGAGATAGGTACATAAATGTACCTGTTTCTATTTGCATAATTATTTACTGCAATGTAATAAATCATCTATGTTCTCAATAGCTTAAAAAAGTTTCATGCAGTTAATTATCACCAAACTGAGTGCACAAGTAGAATGTGTATACACTAGCAACTAGAGCGGGATCACCAAACCAACAGATAATGTGACTTTTGGTCAATATCCGCCAGTGGCTAGATTTGTCCTAGTGACTTAGGGACGAGCTTTTGTGGGTCTGGTCCTCAGCTGGCTAGCTATCCTGATTCACACTAGCCGAGGATGTGGCCTGCAGGCCTCTCATCACTTCCTTGAGTTATTCAGTGATCCTTAAGGCCTGCATTCTAGGAAGTTAATTATTACAATTAAGAGCATTAACGCTATCAAATCTTCTCTTGGCCCTCCTCTTAAAAGCTTAATTGACAGCAGCAGATTATTTCTTTTTTGGGGAAGAAAAATACACGTAGAGGATAAAAATTGTATCTGTCAAATCATAAATATACAGGAGAGAGAACCGAATGAAACTAGTGGCTATAATGGCGATACAGCCACAAGTTAGCTAGCACACTCTCCCTGTGCTGTGTGTAACTAATACTAGTGGAAGCGGAGTGCTATGCACTCCTCACTGAGGGCAATCACCCTAGGGCAATGCTTACAGTGGTCCGAGGTAACTGTGCTCATGTTGTTCGGATCCAGCTCTTCAAGACTAAGAAAGGCAGCTAAACGGCTTAAGGAAACCTTGGCCTGAAATTTAAAAACACACAAACCAGCCAATGGATTTAAAATAGTAAACGGGTTACAATTCAAGTGAATGCCCAGCTCAAGTCATTTCCATGGCAATGGTATTGTCTGGGTGTTGGCAGTTTATTTGTGGAAAATTAAACTGACAGTTGAGTGTTCTTGGTGCTTTAGGCAGCAATGGGCAGTGGTGTCCTTTCTCCATACCACTTACCTTTGTTCCCATCCAGCTCTGCAATACCCAGTTGTTCCATGTCCTTTCTTCCTCTGGAAGGGTGCACCTCTTTCTGTTCAGAGTTCTGCGGTTGGCCATCATTTCCCAAATATGTCCCAGAATCCTTTTTCACTGGCTCTAATGTTCTTTCAATGAGGTGCAATGACAGTCATCTTGGAGGGCAGGAGAGAACCCAGCTTCCCCACTTCTGCTAGAAGCAGCAGATATTCCTCCTCGTCTCCCTGGCTTGGGTTAGCTGTGCTTACTCACAACTCCCCCTCTTCTCATGGGCTAGTGCTGAGAACCCTTCCCCTTCTGTCTCAGTCTGCTTTAATCACCCCGCTTTGTATAATGGAGCCTGGAGCACGTCCAAGATTTAGTGGTGCCTTCTGCACAGGAATGGGCCAGAAATAAGAAAACATTTCTGAAGCAGGAATTTGGAGCTCACCCTCTTCCTGGCTGCAGAAGAGTGGACTGGAATCGGCCCATTGCTGTGTCTGACCATCACAATGCTATTTTGTCAGACTCTTAGATGTGGCATCCTGGAAGATACGGTTCCATCTTGCTATATGGGATAAGTGGCAGCCTACTTAACCTATCCCTAAGACTGCCCCTGATCTCAATACATCCTTGTTGTTCCATGTGAATGAATATAAACCCAAATCATTAACATTACATTTCATGATGACAGCCAAAACAGAGTGAAAAAACTGCTCTTGCTAATCCTTACGGAACACTGACTGTACAGCAGTACCCAGAAGGCTCCACGCATCTGGATGACTGCATGCCCTCATGCTCCACTCCCTGATTCCCATGGCCTTCCCCACATGACCTAAGCTAGGAGTGTGCCGCTCCTTAAGAAATCCCTACCTTCACCTCGGACCAGCAATGTGCAAAGGAAAGTAATGACCAAGCAAATGAGAACATAGCCTGCAACTAACCTGTATAGCGGCATTTATGGAATATGGCAGGAAAGAGTGAGCAGTGTTGAGAATGTTGATCAGGGTCAAAGAAACAAAGGCTTTCTGAGCATCTAGGATGTGCTGCTCGTCCACCAGGGTGTAGACCGCAAACATGGCAAATGCAATCTGCAAGGGAGCAAAGGGAAAGTAAACTAGCATTCACAGACCAGCAAAACAGTGATCAAATAGTGCATCATTCTCCCAGGACTCATTTTGTAAAACCCAAGTGGCATCCGCCACACCCATTTACAGTGTCCTGTGAGTTCTAGAAGCAAAGTTTTTATAATCTGGTGACAGTGAAGCCAATCTGATTGTGCCACTTATTGTGCTTTTGAGATCATTGCAGCACTGCAAATACAGTGAGATAGTGACATGAACATTCCCCTCCAGAGAGAAGGCTATCCTAGATAATGTATTTTGCTGGGCTGGGACAGCAGCAAAGGCAACAGTGCATTATAAAAAAAATACTGAGTCCCTGATCCTGCAGCGAGCTAGGTGTGGGTGGACCCCTGGACTTGCACAGAGCCTCGTGCCCTTGTGGGCCCTGTGTGGGAGTAGGGATCTGCCTGCAGGGGGACCCACTGCAGAATCAGATGAATAGATTATAAATTTCTCTGGGCAGGCATCTGTCTATTGGATTTGTCTATAAAGTGCCATGCACAGCTATGGTGCTAAGGGAATAACAGGCTGTGTGCTGTAAAAGAGAGTGAACTGCTCACCAGGAATGTAGATGAGTGGAAGGAAGAGAGAGACAGCGAGAAGAGGATCTGAGAGCTTTTTAAAGCTTGAAGCTCTTGCTTTCGGATACCGAGTACTTTCTCCATAAAGGCTTTCTCCCAGCCATAGAGTTTGATGATCTTAATGTCACTGAGGATGGCATTCGTGAGTTTGGCTCGGTTATCTTTATGGTTCATCTGGTCCTCCTAAAATAAAGGCCCATTGAGGCTGTCATTAGGAATGCTGAAAATGTCACTATTCCGTCTTTGTGAACACCACCTTGAACCTGGCTGTAAATTTGGAATGGATCTCCGGGCAATTAAGTAGCATGTGGGCCCTTTGCTTGTAGCTCTGTAAGGTTGGATATTTACTTTTGTAGCTTCTCGCAATTTAATTGTTTAGTAGTAGCAGAAAAACATTAAAATTTTGGTCTATGAACCTGCAAAATATAATCCTATTAGAGAGCTCACATTAAATCTATAAGCAATCTTCAGAGGCTTTGAATGTCTGGGATCCTTTCAAACATCAACGATCAGCATGGACAACAAACACTGAGCTATCACTTAGTCACATCTCAGTGCAATTACAATATACCTACATGTAATCACCTCTGTTTTGTTCCTTATCCTTGGGCTCCATGGGGACCTTACTTGGGTGAGAATGATAGGATTTAATCTGTGATGCAAGGCCTTGAATCCCAGAAATTCACATGCGAATGATAACATTTTGTATTTTTAGGAGGCAAAAAAGTACCTGAAAGTGACTTCTCTTCTTGGTGATCACGAAATTCAGAGGCAAAAGAATTAAAAATACACCAATTGCAGTCAAGGCAGATGGTCCCAGGAGCTGCCAGGAGAGAGGAGGTGAGATTGCCGTAGAAACACAAGAAACATTGGTGAAATATTTGTAGAGATGCTAGTTTTCCTGGTCACCTTGTTCTTTGCCTGTTTTCCCACTTGAGGCTTGTGTCTAACACCCTGTAGTGGGGTGGCTGCCCTACTCTGATAAGCAGGGTTAAAAGCAGCCAAGCTAGGCTGATTGGGGAAGCAGTCACAACTGGGGCTATGCCCCAACCAGGACACAGCTGGCCCTATAAAAAGGCTGTGAGCCAGGAGTTTAGGAGTCTCTCTCCCTCTCTCCCTCTCCAGCCCTGGAGGAAGAAGGTCTAGCTGCCAGAGGGGAAGGTACCTAAACTGGAGCAGTGCTGGGGAATAGGACAAGGGAGCTGGAGAGCCTCAGCCTGGTAAAACCCCAGGCTGCAAGACCTTGTTGAAGGTCTACAGGGGTACTGGGGCTGCAGGTATACAGCCTGGGAATAGGCAAAGGCAGCAGGTCCTAACCCCTTGCCAATGGTCAGTGGCCATTGCAGACTGCAGTCTACCCCAGTGAGCGGGAGCTAGATGATGACTGGCAGTAGCCACTGAGGCAAGGTGGGTTTAGAGGGTTGGGGGTTTCCCAGGGAGGGGAGTTCCAGAGCACAGGGGGTACTGCTGGGGCAGAACCCCGAGGTAAAGGGAACCGTGGTCCAGGAGGGACACGGGGCCAGCGGCAGGTCAGACACCGGCCTGCAGAGGGTGTTCTGTATGCTGGAAAAGAGCTAATTCCCAGGACAACCAGCAGGAGGCACCGTGCCGGTGAGTCATGCTTCACTACACACCCCTTTGGGCAAACCTAGAACTTTCCTCCTCCTCCTCTGCCTTCAGGAGTATTTTGATGAAGACGCTGTGACCAATTCATCCTTCTGCCGCCTCAGCCTTCCATGAGAATTCTGGAGTGATCATGGGCCTTACTCAGCTGTGCTGATGCAAAACACCTGAGTACTGAATTCACAGAGGCAAATCCTCTTCTCACATACCCCGGGGTAAGCCTATTGAAGCCAATGATGTGGGTGGAGACTTGGCCCAGTGATTTTATTTTCATAGACTGTCTTATAGGTGGTAATGTTTTTTATTGTAATGAGTTATGTTTATTTCCCTGAAGGAACAAAACAAAGTAATCTGTGAGAGAGCAGAAACATGCTTGAGAACCAACACTTCATTGCTATTTCCTCTAGCAGCCTTTGGATGCATTAATGGAGACATCTAGTGACTGGGTTAGGAAAGTCACACAGACCAATGCTGCAGGGTCTGGCTGGATTTAAATCAGCTAGCAAAGTGCAGCAGCAATGTTTTATTGCACTAGCTTTGGACCATTGAATATATGGGTGCAAATTTGACGTGAATGGTAAATTATAAATGTTTGGCTCTCTTAGCGTAGTCTCTGCTCCCTTTCCAGCACACTGAGGTGATTTGTAGAGGCCAGCACTGGAATAATCACAGTGATGCATGCCTGGGGCAGAGGTATGGTAGTAGAATTGGCACTATGCCAGTTTGCATTACTCGTGGCTCTCGCTGATTATACGAGTCTCTGATGTTCATGTGAGCACTAATTACTCCCAAATGAAGAGATGGACCAACATCTCTATATCTGTTACCTGCAAGTAACCCCCAAATACTCTCCCTGTTCCCCCCGACAACTAGCAACACCATTTCCAGAAAGGTGGTGATGCTCAACATGACATACAGCAGCTGCTAATTCACTTTCTGGTGCTGTAATGCTCTTCCAGGTGCTAACAAGAGCATGGGCCATCCTAGTCAGAAAAGCGGAGTAATGCAAGCCTCTCAGGACCCCAGTCTTCAAAGCTGCCTGATTTTACAAACATGATCATCCCACCCCACAGGGTACACGATTTCACTGGCAAAGAACCAAACAGGCTGAAACAGAAATGCTCATGATTCAAAACTGGGGGTTTTATGCTGCAGAAATATAATACACTCCTCATTAAATGTAAGGATGGAAAGGTCACTAGCATTATCTAGCTCATCTCAGTCTTGCACTAATGCAGGATCATTTATATCCTAACATTGGCACATAGTACATCTAGTTTATCCAGTAAGCCTACAACAAACATTTCTCATAACAGTATCACAATGATCTCTCTCATCAAATTGCCTCATTGTCTCACTGACTTCATGGGAATCAGCCTTTAGGATATAGTGTAGGAAAGTTCACATTGCAGGTCATACTCATTGTTAAGTTTTAAGGCTGTGCCAAATAACTGAACACCAGAACCCTGAAAGTCAGAGAGCTGAAAACAGTTATAGTATTGATTGTGAAAGGACAACGTATTTTTCTTCTAAATGGCACCACCAGAAGGAGAGCCAATGCTAAAAGACCCCTTTTTTCCATGAGTTGGTTGTAAGAACAGTCGCATTCACTGTCTTTATCTAGGAGATCAGACTGAACACTGGAATCCAAAAAATTAAGCCAAGAACTGTGTGTTGTGTGGGTGGAAGGATGAATCAAAGCAAGGCATCCAGTGAAGAATAACAAACAACAATGAAAAGACACATTTAAATGTGTGTGGAAACTCATTTTTCCTTCTAATGAGTTTGTGTTTGCTTTATACCACTGAGCTCAAGGATGGATGGGAAAAGAGACAGATGGAAATATCAGGTTGTTCTGGGCAGCAAACTTCACACCTGACTCTTGACAACTTCTCTTTACCCTTGATCTCATGAACAGGAACAGATAGATGTGACCATCTCTTACCTGCCACAGGAAGACAAAGCAGATGATGATCCGAATGGGAGCAAGCCAGGTCCCATTAAAATATATAATGAGATCCATTAACCTTTGCACATCGACACATACCAGATTGACAATTTCTCCTACAGTTGCTCCTCTCCTTGCTGCATTTGACATGACCAAGATCTGGGGGTGGGATGGCGTGGGGATTGAAGAAGCAAGAGCACAAACAGTCAAAAATCAGCTTCTGTTCAGAAAATAAATAACCAACATTCATGCTGAGGTCAAAGGGAAGAAGGAACAGGCTCATAAAGAGGTGAAGTCCTAGTCATTGTAATATCAAGAATGAAAACATCATTCAGAGTCATGTGACTTCACCCTGCAGATGAGTCTATTCACTGCCCAACAAGAAACGAAATAATGTCTAGCTTGCTCGGCAAAGCACAGCTTTCACCCCCTGCTCTTCAGTCCTTCTTATTAGATGTAAGAGCTACTCCATGAACCTCACAATAGCAAACGGGTCAATGCTTTCCCCAGATCTCATGGAAATTTATGCAGCTGCCCTTCATTTGCAGTGTAACCACGGAATTATTTGCTAAAAATGGCTCTTAACTATTATTCATATTTGGGGTAGCAGTTATTAAATACCATCGCATCAAAAACATTAGTGGTTGAGAAGAAAAACAACTCCCAAAGGGAAAAGCTGGCTTACCTTCCTATACACTAGGCCTGTGACTGCAGTCTTCAGCCTCATTCCCAGTACAAGACACACGTACATATAACGTTGTTCAAACAGAGTCTGGAGACAAGCTAATAGGAACAGTAACGTTGCATAGAAATAACCTTTCCAATTTGGAGCTTCTGGGTCGGTGATGAACTCCAGGAAAAGGCTGCAAAAGAACATTGAGCGGACGGATACAAACTGAGATGACAAAATACATGGCCCTTACAGCAGGCAGTATTTTTAGAAAGGCCTAATGTTGTATCAACCAGGCAAGGTACTAACAAACTTCAACAAGACTTTATTTTTACAGTGGAAACCTCTTTACTAATCTGCTGCTGCACCCTGTGTAACTCTCACTCAGCCCACGTGCAGACTAACCCGCGGCATCGGCGGGTTAAAATCGATTGCTCGGGGATCGATATATCGCGTCTAGTCTGGACGCGATGTATCGATCCCCGAGCGCGCTTACATCGATTCCGGAACTCCATCAACCCGAACGGAGTTCCGGAATCGACACAGAGAGCCGCGGACATCGATGCCGCGCCGTCTAGACGGGTGAGTACCTCGATTTTAGAAATTCGACTTCAGCTACGTTATTCATGTAGCTGAAGTTGCGTATCTAAAATCGATTTTAATACCCTAGTCTGGATGTGGCCTCAGCCTCCTCAACTCCTCCTTCCTGCTTCCCATCCTTTCAGACAGTCAGTGCTCCCAGTTCTAATTAATACAAGCAGCATCTAAACACCACACCTAAATAGTGGGGATTTTTTGTCTTGTCTTTAGCAAGGCTACATGCTCTGTAACCCTCACTGGCTGATTTGTGAATAAAACAATAGAAGGCTGGGTAAACAGCTTAGCATCCAGAGTATGTAAAATGGCAGCACCCAACCTAGTTTTTGTTTTACTTTACTGCAGCGCTGAACATTCAACTGCTCCTCCTCATGCTGGAGCAGAGATGTCCTAACTTAACACTTTCCCAGAATGGTATGGTGCAACTGCAGTGTAAAATGATCTACTGCGTTTAGGGCTGTTGATTAATCGCCGTTAACTCATGCGATTAACTCACAAAAGTTAATTGCGATTAAAAAAATTAATTGCCGTTAATCACAGTTTTAATCACACTGTTAAACAATAGAATCCTAATTGAAATGTATTAAATACTTTTGGATGTTTTTCTACATTTTCAAATATATTGACTTCAGTTACAAAACAGAACACAAAGTGTATAGTGCTCACTTTATATCATTTTTTATTACAAATATTTGCACTGTAAAAATGATAAACAAAAGAAACTGCATTTTTAATTCACCTCATACAAGTACTGAAGTGCAATCTCATTATCATGAAAGTGAAACTTACAAATGTAGATTTTTTTTTGTTATATAACTATACTCAAAACCAAAACAGTGTAACTCTTTAGAGCCTACAAGTCCACCCAGTCCTACTTCTTGTTCAGCCAACCGCTAAGACAAACAAGTTTGTTTACATTTACAGGAGATAATGCTGCCAGCTTCCTATTTACAATGTCACCTGAAAGTGAGAACAGGTATTCGCATGGCACTTTTGTAGCTGGCATTGCAAGGTATTTATGTGCTGGATATGCTAAACATTTGTATGACCCTTGCTTCAGCCACCATTCCAGAGGACATTCCATGCTGATGATGCTTGTTAAAAATACAATGCATTAATTTTGTGACTGAACTCCTTGGGGGAGAACTGTATGTCCCCTGTTCAGTTTTACCTGTATTCTGCCATATATTTCATGTTATAGCAACAAAGAGTCTATAAGGTGCCACAGGACTAACAGAAGTATTGGAGCATGAGCTTTCGTGAGTGAATACCCGCTTCGTCATATATATTCACCCATGAAAGCTCATGCTCCAATACGTCTGTCAGTCTATAAGGTGCCACAGGACTCTTTGTTACGTTTACAGATCCAGACTAACATGGCTACCCCTCTGATACATGTTATAGCAGTCTCAGATGATGACCCAGCATATGTTGTTCATTTTAAGAACACTTTCACTGCAGATTTGACAAAAAGCAAAGAAGGTACTAATGTGAGTTTTTTAAGGAAAGATACAGCACTCAATTCAAGGTTTAAGAATCTGAAGTGTCTTCCAAAATCTGAGAGGGACAAAGTGCGCAGCATGCTTTCAGAAGTCCTAAAAGAGCAACAGTCCGATGTGGAAACTACAGAACCCAAACCACCAAAAAAGAAAATCAACCTTCTGCTGGTGGCATCTGACTCAGATGATGAAAATGAACATGCATTGGTCTGCATTGCTTTGAATCTCTATCGGGCAGAACCTGTCATAGGCATGGACGCAAGTACTCTGGAACGGCAGTTGAAGCATGAAAGGATAAATGAATTTTTACCGGATCTGCACGTAAATATCTTGCGACGCCGGCTACAGTAGTGCCATGCGAACACCTCTTCTCACGTTCAGGTGACGTAAACAAGAAGCAGGCAGCATTATCTGCAGCAAATGTAAATGTTATCTGCGGCAAATGTAAAAATGTTGTTCGTCTGAGTGACTGGCTGAACAAGAAGTAGAACTGAGTGGACTTATAGGCACTAAAGTTTTACATTGTTTTATTTTTGAATGCAGGTTTTTTTGTACATAATTCTACATGTGTAAGTTCAACTTTCATGATAGAGATTGCCCTACAGTACTTGTAATGGAGGAATTGAAAAATACTATTTCTTTTGGTTTTTTACAGTACAAATATTTTCAGTAAGAAAAAAATATAAAGTGAGCACTGTACATTTTGCATTGTGTTGTAATTGAAATCAATATATTTGAAAATGTAGAAAACATCCAAGAATATTTAAATAAATGGTATTCTATTATTCAACAGTGCAATTAATCGCACGATTAATCACAATACATTTTTTTAATCACTTGACAACCCTAACTGCATTTCTTTTTGGGTTGCATGAGTTGATTGGAAATATCAGCAAAATCAATGGCCACATTGATTTCTCTGATATTTATATATCCATATAATTTATACCAGCAATGAATGTGGCCATTGATTTCTCTGATATTTCCAATCAACTCATGCAACCCAAAAAGAATGAATATAATTGGTATAAATGCCACTCTGCTGCAGTCAATAGTGTTTCAGGCTCTTATTCCACCTGTGAATTGGGTTTGACTTGTCTGAAGTGATACTATAATGCATTTTGGTGCTGAACCAATACTGTTCATACAACAGAAAAAGACTTACCTGAAGAAGTATTTTTAAAGAACTGTAGGGAGGCATTATTCTACTGTTTATAATTTATCATCGGATACAGTCTTTCAATTCTACAGTTACAAGTGCGTTGTCTGCTCTCACGGTTTTATATGGAGTCTCATGATACCTGATCTGTTCCTTAAAGCCCCAGCTCCTGGAGTCATGCAATTAAGAGCCTCAGCTTTCATTTTAAAAACAAGTAGTAAGTTTCTAGTCCTCTGGTCACAGAGAGAAGCTTGAAAACATGATCCAGGTACACTGCACACTAAAAGCTCAAATCCCAAAAGAACCCCAAAGATATTAAACAAAATTTGGATGACAATTTCCTGAAATTTAGGAGACTGACTCATGATATTTAAAGACTTGGATTTGGCAATGCTGCAACAGTTTACGTCTTGTTCCCAACAGTGTTGATGAAAAGTCACGGCCATCTGCTGGCTGTTTGGCAGCCTGTGAGAAATGACTTTTGTGATGTGTATGTACTATACTGAGACCATTATACTGGCCTAACTGCCACCTTTGGTAACAGAGACCAACCATTTTCAGGACTTGGAGGTTTAAGTCCCTCTCTGTATGACAGAGATTGGAACACCATGGTTAAGAAGAGCAAGGAATCTTGTGTTGTGTGGCCAGTACCACATTTGCTCAGCAAATAAACAGAGGATTTGGCAATCCAAGAATGCCAAATCTGACACCTTTCATCAGCACAAAAAATTAACGTAAGGAAAAAGTAGCCAATGTAACAGTATGTACAGCATTTCTTTCTAGACAGTCATTCCTGAATGTGCATGTACCTCAGTATCTTTGGAATAGAAAACAAGAAGACATCACAGATGACTAAGCAGAGGGTACCAAGAAGGAAATAGGTTCCAAACATGTTCCAAAACGCTTTCAGCAGTGGCTGACTCTGCCTCTGTTCTGGCTGCAGCAGAACCTGGGTCTCTTCTGTCTCGACCAAACCAGCTCCACTTTGTTGATCCATCTTGTATTTGATGGATTCTGTGTTTCTAAAGAAATAAACACAAAGAAAATTGGCTGCAATCCAAAGAAGGCCTGAAGTGTTTGACTTGGGCTGTCAACAGCATTATAAACACCCCACACTTGGAATCGGGGCTTCCCAAGTGGCCTGAATAGTGAGTTATTTATTTGTATTGTGGCAGCACTTAACAGCTCCAGTCATGGAACAGGACACCTGTAAAAACACAGAACAAAAAGATGGATCCTGGCCCAAAGCAGTTCTGGATATTTGGACATTAAAGGATGTTCCCCAATGAATTTCAACATAGTTAAGGTCAGATGTAGGATCTAAATGATAACTGGCCAAAAGATCACCTGGCAGTGGAAAGAGTCCAAGGGAAGGGAAATGCCACGAAGTTCTCCTTGCCGAGTATTCCATCCACAGCAGCTTCCTTCCCCCTTCCACTAGTTGAATGAGTTGAGGATTCAATGGCAGTGACTCCATTGCCCATTCTCTTGTGCAAATAGGGAGTACAATGGCCCTGGGGCTGCCTCATTTCCAAAGCTGCAGAAATAGCTGCAATGCAGCTTCCTTGGCACTCTACCACACTCAGCCCCCACGGCGATCTCCAGCACACAATCCCTCACATGGGCTGAGCCCTGATGTCCAGGATTTGGCCCTATCAGCATAAACCCCATGATCTAGTCTTTAGCGAGAACTAGATGGTGTCAAACAGGGCTCTGAGGTGGTGTGTTAGCACCTGGGATGCTGAACATGCGAGCTCTGCACTAGCTAGAGGAGAAACTCCCACCCTCTGGAACAAGTACTTACTGCTTGGCTCTGTTACAGTACTTTTTCCATTCTCTTTCAAACTGGGAAACAATTTCCTCTGAGGAGTTTTCTTTCATCAGTGACCATAAGTCATCTACTTGTAATGGCTGCCGACAGCCTTTCCAGACTAGCCTGTAAAATAAATGGTTAATACCCAAGCTAGGATGACTAGACAGCAAATGTGAAAAATCAGGATGGGGTGGGGGGTAATAGGAGCCTATATCGGGACTGTCCCTATAAAATCAGGACATCTAGTCACCCTAACCCAAGCACAGAGGGATGTGTGTCCAAGAAATATGTTCAGTTGATTGGCCTTAAATTAGTCCTACATATTGAGCCTAATTCTCAGTTACTCTGTTCTTGAACTTGGGGCAGGAACAGAAAGGTGAGAACAAAGGTGGCTTTAAGCCCAATTTGCAACCTCCATGTTCCTGGGGCCATTCAGCAGCCTTGTCCCCCCTCCCGCATAAATTAGATCAGCCCTGAAGTTGTTCAAACTTGCATTCTGCCTCTCATGACTCCTGTGAAACAGAGACAGGGCCTTTGGCATAACTGAGAGTGGGCCCATTGTATGTGTGCATCTGGCACTGTCCTTCCATTCTACTTGGTTGCTGGCTGCCCCACTCCCTAAACAAGCCAAATGTTAACATTTACAAGAATATTTGAAGTATTCTCAAAAATTTCAGGAACCACTTTGCTCATGAAAGCTAAGCAGCAAGATGGTGCAACTTCATGATCTCTAGTACCCTGGGACCCTGTAGAGATTGGAAGAGGCTCTCCTGGCAGAAAGCTGGGACGTTAGCAGAGTTGCAGTGATCATTTTGAAGGGTAGCTGGATTTTTCCAAGTCACAAAGTTACCTGGGCAAATTCTACACTCAAGTCTCCTTCCAACCCAGGGCTGAAAAAGCCTCTAGTGTGCTAGCATAACTCAGAGCACAGTTTGAGCCATGGGGAGTAACACATAGGTGTCTGAGGAAAGAATTAGTCTTGTTGCAAGGAGCTCTGAGCTTGTCAGCTTTGCCACTGTCCCTTAAACCTCAGCCCAGATCCACAAAAGTATTTAGGCGACTGTCTCCCATTTAATTGAAATGGAGCTAGGTTCCTAAAAACCCATAAAGATCTGGGCCCTTCTGCCTTAAGATGATGGAGCTTATCTGATATTTTAGAGTAAAGGTCTCTTGTCACTTGTTTTCTTACCCAGAGAACCACCAGAAAGTGATTTTGGAAACAAAAGAGGCAGTAAGTTCTGGACACGGATTCTGTGAGAGGAAAAACAGACAAGTTTCATATGTAGAAATAGCCAAGCTCCCCACTTCCCGGCTTCTTCCCTCAGTGCGCTGCCTTCCTTTGCCGCCTCCTCTCCTTCCCTGCTCCGATCAGCTGATCACCCTTGGGAGCGGGAGGGGGAGCGGAGCCGCAGCCTGTTCGCTGCTCTGGGGAGGAAGCAGAGAAGAAGTGGGGACAGACGGGGCCCTTGGGAAAGGAGTGGAATCGGGCATATCCCCTCCAGCCACTGCAGGGGGCTGGGAGCACCCCCATGAGCTGATCACCTCAGCCATCTGCCCTGACCCATGAACCCCTCCCCACACCAGCCCTCTGCCCTGACCCCTGAACCCCCCCACACCCAGCCCTGACTTCTGCACCCCCCCACATACCCAGCCATTCCACACCCTGACTCCCGCACCCCCTCATACACCTCCAGCTCCTGTTTTGACTCCTGCACCCCCTACACATACCTAGCCCCCCAACACCCCATGCCCTGACTCTTGCACCCCCCCTACACCTCACCCCCACCCTGAGCACCAAACAGGAGCTCCTGCACCCCGCCCCGCCATTCCCACCTGCACCCCTGGTCTGGGGTCCCAGTTACCGGCCCTGCTCAGCCCGCTGCCAGTCTGGGATCCCAACTGCTGGTGCCTTGCCAGCCAGGGTCCTGCAGGCCCCGCTCAGTCTGCTGCTGGCCTAGGTGAACAGAACTCCGGCAGCAGGCTGAGTTGGCCGGAGGCATAAGATCAGCATTTTAGTTTAATTTTATATTAAGCTTCTTAATCATTTTGAAAACCTTGTTTACTTTACATACAACAATAGTTTAGTTATATAATATAGACTTGTAGAGAGAGACCCTGTAAAAAATGTTAAAATGTATTACCGGCATGCGAAACCTTAAGTTAAAGTGAGTAAGTGAAGACTCGGCACAGCACTTCTGACCCCTGATCTACAAACACTAATTCATGCAGGAGTTGGGCTATGCCTTGTTTATAAAAGATCGGGTAGGGAGATGCAATGCTGGCTGCACTGGGAAGGCATGTAGCAAATGTCAGCACGGTATGGTAACAGCACTGAAAATGGAAGTGAGGGGTGTGGCTAGGGATAGGTCACTAGTTTTTCAGAATGTACATATGAAGCATCAGTATGCCAGGTTCAGCATAGGCAGAGACATGGTCTTGTGGCACTGGTTATATATTCTGTCTGGTCATTTGCACTGTAAACCCTTTTCTCCAATTTGTCCTGTGCAGAGCAAAACGGAAGCATGTTAAAAAAAATACACTTGATTCTCAGGATCAATCTCAGGATTTCTGGGAGTGACTTTCCATAATCTCCCTTTGGAGAGCTCCACTTACATCTCTCCCTGTCATCTCAGACCTTCCTGAGCAAGGCAGTGAAAATAACATGGAAAGCACCTCAATTTGCCATCAAGATCTAATTCTGCACTTTTAGTAAGAGCTGTTGTTTCTAGATAATTGCCTCTATTCTGATACATTAACCTCATATGTGGGACTACGGATCGTATTGGTTAAAACCACTTTGTTTTGGCGGTCAGAAACAAAATGGAATCCTTAGTCATTCTCTGTGTGTACAGTACAGAACATATGATGCTAGTAGGAATAACACTTCGTATTTCTATTAATGCAGGCTGACATGGGACCTTCTTACATCAAATAATTTGTTTTAAATTGCCTCACTGGCCAGTTCTGTTGTTGTTTGTAATATTTTATTACAGAACTACTTAGGAATTTCATGCAAGTATCAGGGCCCAGACCCAGGGCAGAAGTATAAAACCACAATCCTCACCCCAGTCAGTTCACAACGTGGGTGCCAGTCAGGATGCAATAGGTGGGAAAAACAGACAAAAGAAGGGTTGATGAATCAATAAAATAAAGAGCATTTAGCATATATTGTAGACTTATGTTTTCAACCATGTCCCCTGCCTTAGACTGCCTCTGTCTTTGGTACCAAACTGAGATAGCTCGGGCCTGTGTCTCAGAGCTGCAGAGCACCTGCAACGCCAGTTGAAGTCAATCGGAACTAGAGGTGCTCAGTAAGATCCAAGGGCTGCAAGTTCAAGATAGACAAATTTAGACTAGATATAAGGTTGAAATTTGTAACGGAGAGGTTAATTAACCAGTGGGAGAAATTACCAAGGGTGGTGGTGGATTCTCCATCATTGAAAATTTTAAAATGAAAATTGGATGTTTTTCTAAAAGACACATTCTTGTTCAAACAGGTATTAATTCAGGGAGGTCCTATGCTCAGGGCATTACAGGAGGTTAGATTAGATGATCATAAATCCCTTCTGGCCTTCTAATCTATGAAACCTCTGAAAATCAAGCTGGAGACCCAGAAACCCTGGCATGCCAAGTTACTAGCTTTTTAAAAAAAAAATACTGGTCTATATGTAGGCTGCCATGTTTTCATCTCAGACATTCATCTGAACTGCCCATTTCCAATGGGTTTTAGACAAGGGACTGATGAGCTTTGAAGAAGTCAAATATACTTACAGAGTCATTGACAGTTTTTGAGAAGAAGGGAGGCCAATCGGTAAAGAAGAACAGTATGACCTCTACTAGCAGCAGGATAAAATAAATGTAAGAGGTGACATGACGGAAAGGGTCCTCTGGGAAGCCCTATGAAAAAGAGAATTGCTGAGGTTGAGGTAAAATACTTAATGTGAAATCACTAAAGAAAGGTGGAGTCACACACTGTATAAGCCATAAGCTCTGAGTGTTGCTGTGGATGTGCGCCATGTGTATTTCTTGCACCAGTTTCTTATAGAGTGTGCTATATAAGAGGTAAATTACTAACAAAGAGTCCTGTGGCACCTTATAGACTAACAGACGTATTGGAGCATAAGCTTTCGTGGGTGAATACCCACTTCATCAGATGCATGTAGTGGAAATTTCCAGAGGCAGGTATAAGTATGCAGGTGAGAATCAGTCAGGAGATAAGGAGGTTAGTTCAATCAATACAACTCCGTAGTATGAACACTGGTATAAATGTGTTTATACAGGTATAGCTATTCCCAGATGGGAAACTTCTAGCAGTTGAAGTGTGAGAATCAAGGGAGGAGAAACTGCTTTTGTAGTTGGCTAAGCATTCACAGTCTTTGTTTAATCCTGAGCTGATGGTGTCAAATTTGCAAATGAACTGAAGTTCCGCAGTTTCTCTTTGAAGTCTGGTCCTGAAGTTTTTTCCCTGTAGGATGGCTACCTTTAAATCTGCTATTGTGCGGCCAGGAAGGTTGAAATGTTCTCCTCCTACAGGTTTTTGTATATTGCCATTCCTAATATATGACTCATTATCTCCAGACTGATTCTCGCCTGCATACTTACACCTGCCTCTGGAAATTTCCATTACATGTGTCTGATGAAGTGGGTATTCACCCACAAAAGCTCGTGCTCCAATACATCTGTTAGTCTATAAGGTGCCACAGGACTCTTTGTTGCTTTTTACAGATCCAGACTAACACGGCTGCCCCTCTGATACTTGACACCATGCAAGTTAAATTACTGTTATTGATACTGAAAACTCATGCAATTTGAAAATCACAAACACATGCACTAACAAACCACTAGGGGAGCTGGAGTGTAACTACAGTTTAGACCTGAGTAAAGGTTTCAGTTTGGGGTTTTCCAAGGAGCCTAAAAGAGCTAGATGCTGAAATCCCACTGTAATTTGGGGGATTTGGGTGCTGAACTCCCTTAGCCGGCTTTGAAAATGGCAGTGTCAGGCTTTGACCAGGCAGATGTTTATGTAAATGTTTATGGCTGCTTAATTTAAACTAATACAAGGGGTTGAGTTCTGTGAGGGTATAAATTCCCCATTCACCTAAAGCTTTGGGTATACTTCAAAATGGAAAAAGGCTATTCCCTGGTTTTATTCTAAATAGTGTGTACTGGAGCTGTTTGGGGAACCTCCCATTGGGCTTCATAATCAGCTCTGTGTCTGAGACAGGCAAGCAGTGTGGAAGAATGACGAGAGTGGGAAATTATATCATGGCAATAAAAAGAAGATGGCAATGTCAAATGCCTAGCATGTCCCTAGAGTGTGGGACTAATTCACATTAATTAATTCAATCAATATTAATTGAATACAACAGTGAGTTCCCACCATCCTCATCTTGTGGGAGTGTATCATTCTTCTATCCGTCAGTGAAATATAGGTGCTGATTTGAACTTCTGATCTTTCCCTGTTATCACAGAAAGATTCACCTGTGGGGTTTATCACTTAGGAGAATGACCAGTACTGATAAATATCAGATCTATAAATCGATATAGTGAATTTTAACATATAGACGCTCATCCTAATGAAACCAAAACAGCTGGAATAAAAGATCTACAGCAGAAGTGGCTCTCTGAAATCAAGTTGATCTGCCTGATCTCGTCTATATGCACATGTTGTACCTCTTTAATGATACCAGTATAGTTAATGCAATACAACTCCGTAGTATGAACACTGGTATAAATGTGTTTATACAGGTATAGCTATTCCCAGATGGGAAAGGGAATAAACGTTAATAGTATAAGGCACCTTTATACTAGTAAAACTGTATCCACCCTAGAGCCTGTACTGGACTTACTATGCTGGTAAAAATCCACCTGCCCTAACTGACACAGTTCTACCAGTACAAAATCTACGTGTAGACCAGTAACAGCACTAATATTCAAACAGCATTTTTCCTTTGATTTGTATGTGAATTGGGTGCTCAGAAAAGCTGTGGGGCCTGGAGATTAAAGTACTCTTTTCACCATAGAACAGATGCAGCCTGGGTAGTGGCAGTGCTCATTTCTTTCAAACTACCTGGCCAATGCTCCCCAAGCATAATTCAGTGTGGCTACTTGGAGAGAGCAATTTGATCTACTGGCCTCTTTAGTTCTTGGCTGTGTTGGGTCTAAACTTTTGGTGAACTTTGGAGCCAAAAAACACCCAGACTGGCCGTCTCTGCATAATCCTTTCTGAACCTTTTTTTGAACAAAGCACTGACCTGCAAACTACTCATGACACCCCCTTCCTCAAGTAGCCATTAGCCTTTTTATCTCTATGCATTTACTTGTTAAACTTGCTCTTCCTGTAAAATCTTGATTGATTATGCATGACCATTATCTTTTATTAATCACTTTGTTTACTTCTGTGTATAAATATTGATGCTCACCCCTAATAAAGGGGCCACACTTATTCTAAAGCTTTGGGGTTAGTGTGAGCCCGTTGATCAACGCATTTGTGTCTGGTCTCTGACAGAATTGTGGGCCCATATTCCAACTCCGCACAACCTCGGGTGTTGGAGAGGTGAGTGAGGACTTGCTTTATTACCTAACAATTTGGGGGCTCGTCCGGGATTCCTTCTGGTGCGGTACCTCTGTCCAGTGGTCGGACCACTCATATATGAATTGGCAAGGCGCCACAGGAGATTTCTCCTAGCCAATTCAATATTGAGGGGTCGTGTATTGGACAGCAGGGTAAACGCCAGTTGGAGGGCTCCTGTCAGACACCATGGGTCAAGGGACTAGCGTGCCTCTTGAGAGTCCGTTGGGGATTGTAAATAAGTTATGGAACGAAGGGAAACTCCCAGTACAGACAGGAATGTCTAGGAAGAAGTTGTACACACTATGTGTAAGGAATTGGACTGGGTATACCGCGGTATTGGCCGACTCGGAGATGAGGTGGCCTTCGTATGGCTCTTTCGAACAGGCTGCCTTAAGAGGAGTAAAGAGCCAGATCGAAAAAGACCATCCGGGACAGTTATGTTACTGGTTTTGTTGGGACACAGCAGCAGAGCTGTGGAAATCTTTAAAAATTATGGCAGTCAGGTACTCTCCCGAGAGTGAACCCCCTCCAGGTTATTTCGATGAAGGGTGTAGACCACGGCGTGTTTTGACTCGTCAGCTGGTCCCCTCTGCACCTGCCCCTATTCCTCCGCAGGGGAACTCTCTCCTTGTAGCAGAGGGGAATCTGCAGGATCCCAGATTGGAATTTGTGCAGAAGGATGAGGAGGAATTGGACGGGCAAACCTTGGGAGGAGTAGTTACTAGGCTTAGGTCCAAGCAGGTACAGCAGGGTGCATGCCCCCCCCCTGAGGATAGCCCAGAGGATGTCTCTGTCAAATCTCTTGCGAATAATAAAAGTATGGTTATAGAGATGCCTTTACAGGTGCACGATCAACCTTATATGAGCAATGATGGACGATTGCAACATGCTAGTATTGTGGAATATAAAGGATGGCTAGAATGGGATTTGAAAGAGTGGGGACAGTTGTCAGGGTCTTTTGGGGAAAATCCCCGAAAGATCATAGAACTTCTAGAAAGATTGTTTTTAAGTTATAATCCTACTTATACGGATGTGGATCAGTTGTTAAGTAGAGTTTTGACTGGAGAAGAACGTAGTAGATTGTGGATGGCAGAAAGGACATGGGGAGATAGCAATGCAGCTAATGTTACTTGGATGGATAGGCGGGATCTGGCCGCTGGCTGGAATCCCCTAGACTGGACTCAGCTAAGGCTGACTCAGCTGCGAACAGATAGAGAGCGATTGTTAGAGAGACTCAAGGAAATGGCTCGCCGCTCGCCTAATCAGGCTAAGTTCATGCAGATTCGGCAGGAATCTGATGAGCCGCCCAGAAAGTTCTGGTCGAGGCTATTGGAGGGGGCCCGAATGTTCACTCAGATGGATCCTGAGAGAGAAGCAGACCACCCTACTCTTATTTCATTTTTTGTGAATCAGTCGGTGCCCCCTGTAAGGGATTACTTCTTAAAGTTTCGCCCTGGTTGGGGAGGTGAGTCAGTCACTTCAGTGTTGGAAGTAGCTGATTTTGCCTGGGAGAAAGAAAGGGAAAGTAGTAAAAAGAAAGAGAAAAAGGAAGAATATAAGCTGATGGCTTTAGCTTTTCACGGTGGTGTTCGAGGCAAAGGCCGTGGCCGTGGCAGGGGATTCCAGGGTGCCCGGGGAAGAGGGTCCTGGCGACCCCAGCCATCAGGAAATTGTTTTCAGTGCGGACAGCCTGGTCACTTTAAACGTGAATGCCCCTGGGGACGCCCAGAGGGTCTGGTTGCATCCGCAGATGCTTATACAAGTGAGGAATACACCCCTGCACCACCAGCTCAGCCCATCCCCCAGGCCTGGATCAACTACGGGAAACAGCAGCAGCCGCAGCAAACTCAGCCTCCTCAATGACGGTACCCCGGGGGCGAAGGCAAACAATGTGATGGTCTTATTTCCTTAATGTCTTTAGCCGGCTCCTTTCTCACTTTCTGCCCTCCCAGCAAAGAGCCTCGTTTAACCCTTTCAGTCCAGGGACTGCCTGTCTCTTTCCTCATTGATACTGGGGCTACTTTCTCTCTTTTAAATCATGCCCCCTCTCCCTGGCTATCCTCTGAGGTTAAAACTGCGACTGGGGTGGAGGGCAACCCACAGTCTCTGGGACTCACTTTGCCTTTGAATGTTATTTATGCTGATAAATGTTTTTCTCACCGTTTTCTTTTTTCCCCAGCTTGTCCGATCCCTTTGATGGGCCGGGATTTACTCTGTAAGCTTGAGGCTACTTTAACCTGCACTCCTGAAGGGGTAGGATTATTGATGACAGTATTAGGAGATTCGGCCCCTACTCAGGGTAATTGGGAAACACCTCTCTCTCTCTCCCCTGACCTCACTGACTTGCCTTCAACCCTCTGGGGAATTTCTGACACTGATGTTGGCCTGCTCCTTTCGGCAGAGCCCGTAAGGATTCAGGTAAAGCCTTCCTTAACCCCCCCGTCAGTCCCTCAATACCCCCTGTCGCTGGAAGCCCGGGAGGGCATCCGCCCCATTATCGAGGGATTCATTGCGCAAAAGCTAGTCCGCCCTCAGCGCACTCCCTGTAACACCCCTATACTGCCTGTCAAAAAGCCTCCTAAAAAGGACGAAGACCCTGTTCGTTGGCGCTTTGTACAGGATCTACGAGTTGTTAATCAGTATGTGGTCCCTCTTCATGCAGTAGTTCCTGACCCAGCTACTATCATCAGCCAAATCCCTTGGGTTCACTGTTATTGACTTAAAATCAGCTTTTTTCAGCATTCCTGTGCACCCAGACTCTCAGTATCTCTTTGGTTTCACCTGGGAGGGACAAAGTTATGTCTGGCAACGACTTCCTCAAGGCTACAGAGACAGCCCCACGATTTTCAGCCAGTGCCTCCGCCACGACTTGGAAGGTTTCACCAGTCCGCAGGGATCCACATTGGTCCTATACGTAGATGACATCCTATTAGGTAATCGCGAAGAAGCTGCCCTCCGCATCGATGGTAAGGCACTTTTATTATACCTACACACCAGAGGCCACAAGGTAGACCCTAAAAAGATTCAGTGGGTCTCACAGAAGGTCCGATATCTGGGCTTCCTGTTAACCCCAGAAGGAAGACAGATGGACCCAGCCCGCATAAAGACTATTCAAAACTGCCCTCTACCGAACACCAAGAAACAACTTCGAGGTTTCTTAGGATTAATTGGCTTCTGTCGCCCCTGGTTGCCGTCCTGCGGGGAGTTAAGCAAACCGCTCCACCGACTCACTGCTAACCTTGCTCCTGACCCTTTGCAGTGGTCCCCGGACACTATTCAAGCCTTTCAGTTACTCAAGGACAGTGTGGCCTCCTCCATGTCTCTCCGCCCCCCCAATTACAGCAAACCCTTTCACCTTTTTGTCCACGAGAGGGGCGGAATTGCTAGTGGTGTCCTTACCCAGCTGAGCGGGCCCCACCATTTCCCGCTTGCTTTTTACTCTCAGCAAATCGACCCTGTCGCTCAGGGAACCCCATCCTGCACCCGGACTCTGGCAGCAGCTGCCCTGCTGATCACAAAGGCAAAGAGCCTAACCCTGGGTCATTTTACCACGGTTTGGACCTCTCATGCCTTGTCAGCCCTTCTGCGTAGGGGCACAACCCAAGTCTTTTCGGCCCATCGTCAGCAACAGCTAGAGGCCGAACTCTTAGAAGACACTAACCTACTTTTTGAAAGGTGTGGACCCCTTAATCCAGCTACCTTGCTTCCTGACCTGCCAGTCCCCCAGGACCAGCACGACTGTGTGGAAGTAGTTTACAGCATCTTACAGATAAGAGACAACCTGTTTGACGTGCCACTGGACAACCCCGATTGCATCCTCTTCTCGGACGGAAGCTCCTTCTATGTTGATGGCAAGCGTTTCACTGGTTATGCTGTCACCTCTGAATGGGACATTCAAGAGGCCGCCTCACTGCCAGGCAACTGGGGAGCCCAAGCCGCTGAACTCTATGCCCTGGCCCGAGCTTGCCAGTTGGCCGCTGGTAAGACCGTTACCATTTTTACTGATAGCAAATATGCTTTTGGAGTTGTGCATTGTCATATCCACCTCTGGAAGTTTCGAGGTTTCCAGACAGCTGCCGGTAAACCCATTCAGCACCTCCCCCTCATCCACAAGCTTTTGGACGCCCTCCAAAAACCCTCCGTCCTGGCTGTAGTTCACTGCCGGGCCCATACTAAAGATAGCAGCCCCGTTACCCGTGGGAATGCCCTGGCTGACGCCTCCGCCAAGAAGGCTGCCACCTTACCTTTAGCCATGCCCACATTGGCTATTGCAACCTCCTCCTTTACTCCACCGCACCCCGTACCAGTACCCGCTGCTGAACTAAAATCATGGGAAAGCCTCGGGGCCACTCTGGTCAAAGGGACCTGGCTTATGCCAGATGGCCGAGCCTGCCTCCCTCGCTCCACATACCCTGTGGCAGTTCGCTGGCACCATGATAAAGGGGGTCACTACGGCACGCACGCCCTCGTGGACACTATCGCTCGCTTTTGGTATGCTCCAGGCATTCAACCCTATTGCCTATCAATAGTGAAAGCATGCAGCACATGTCAGCGTAATGGACCTGCTCCACCTCTTAACAAAATTAAGGGTGGAAGACCTCCGCCTGCTGCTCCATTTCAACATCTTCAAATTGATTTTGTAGATATGCCAAAGGCTTTTGGGAAAAAGCACCTCCTTGTTTTGGTTTGCCCTCTGACTTCCTGGGTCGAAGCTTTTCCTACTGCTAATTGTACTGCTGCCACAGTGGCGAAGATTCTCCTTAGAGATATTGTACCCCGTTTTGGCATCCCTCTTGTGCTCGACTCAGATCGCGGACCTCACTTTACTGGTCATGTCCTTGGCCATTTAGAACAAGGACTGGGCATTTCACACTCCTTTCATACACCCTACCACCCCCAGTCTAGCGGGAAAGTTGAGCGTATGAATAGGGAACTTAAGTTTACATTGGCTAAATACTGTCAGGAAACAGGATTAAAGTGGCCTCAGGTACTTCCCTTGGTCCTGTTTCACCTTCGTACTCGCCCAACCCGCGCATTGGGATTATCCCCCTTTGAACTGCTCTATGGACACCCCCCTTTCAAAGGCGGGGCGCTACCACGTGCTGATGTTTCACTATTGGGAGGGGATCATATGACTGCGTGTCAGTTTCTCTCCCTACAGGCTCGCCTCCGTACCCTTTGGAAAGCCTCGCAGTTTTCCCAGACCGTGCCGCTGGAGGAACAAATCCACCCGTTCCAACCAGGGGACTTCGTCTGGGCCAAAAAGTTCGTTCGTGACGACACCCTCCAGCCAAGGTTTACTGGACCCCACCAGGTTCTTTTGACAACCCAGACTGCAGTGTTCCTGGAAGGACGCAAATCTTGGATCCACCACTCCCACGTCAAGCCAGCCGTAGTGGACCACAGTGACAGACCAGCAGCTCTTGTCACCACTGAGGACACTGCCTTCGACCAGTGGACCAGCTTACCTCTCTCAGACATTAGACTTAAATTAACTCGAAAAAAATGAGAGGACCCTTTATTCTGACAACTGTATGTTTTTTATGCTTTTTCAGTTTATTTTCTGCTTATGAAGATAATGCTTTTATTAGATATTCCCACGAGGTTAAAACTCGTATTTTAGGAAATAGAAGTGATTGCTGGGTATGTACTCAATTTCCAGTAAATGCAGCACAGGGACTCCCCTTCACACCCATTCCCCTAACCACTGCTAATATGACTTGGATGCCACCGACTAGAATAAAAGATCCAGTCCAACCCAATCTTACATGGGACAAAACAGAAGTGCCAATTAACAAATATCTCAGGGTAACCAATCAAACAGGATCACTGTGTTTTGTTAAAGAAAAAGGGTCAACTTTTGTGGGAACAAGTAAATGCAACATATATTTTAATGGCACCGCCTTTAGTAAAAATCTTGGCTTCAAGCCTTGCGCATCCCACTTATCCCATATGTGGATCCCTCACCCCGATCCAACCTTTTCAACTTTTTCATGGAGGGGCAGGTTTTCAGAGTCAGTTTTTAAAAAGCCCTGCTCAGATCTCGAAGGTGTCCAACTAATTGTTAAAGGATACACAATTGCCTTCTACAACTGCTCAAGCAGTACTACACTGCCCTTTGAGGACAACACTACCAAATTGTGCCTCTGCAGTTCACACAACGATCCCTCTGCGTTACCAGGGGAACAGTGGTACAACGGGTGGTGGGTTACCTCCTACTTTGAAAAATGAAATACCCAAAACGCATTATATGGAACATACTGGGTGTGCGGGCCCAAGGCTTATTATTTTCTCTCCCCTGATTGGGCAGGGTCATGTTATTTGGCATGGCTAGCACCGCCTTCTCGGATCTCCCTCACTCCCCCTCATTTTCCCCACGTTCGTAACATCCGTGAAACTGACAGAGATATTAATCTCCGTGATGGTTTGTCCTGGCAGCGGTGGGCTGGTCACACTAGCTTGAAGGGTGCCATCATCCGTCTACAGGGACTATTAGAATCTTTGACCAATGAAACTGCAACCCTATTTGAGAACCAGGCCGGGGAAATGTCCCAGCTGCGCCAGTTGGCTTTGCAAAACAGAATGGCTTTAGATATGATGTTAGCAGCCCAGGGAGGAACTTGCGCCCTCATAAATGAAGAATGCTGTGTTTTTGTAAATAACACCTACTCTGACACTTTTCAACGTACCAAACACCTAAGGGAAATGGCTAAAAACTACTCCTCTGGCCAGCCACCTTATGATTGGTGGGGAGCCTTATGGAATTGGCTGCCCGGATTTGGGTGGGTTAAAAACCTCTTGGTGGGTGTTGTTGGGGCCATGGTAGTCCTTATAATACTGTGTTGCTGTATTCAGTGTGTCCCCTCCCTCATAAACTCATGTAAGTCAGTTTATTCTTTTCCCACTTCAGCTAAAAGCCTTACTCTCTTCGAATTGGCCCAGGCTGAAATTGCCAAGCGGCCCTTGAGATCTTAAAATAGGGTGTAGCTTTTTGATTAATAGTTATCTCAAAGCTACAAATGGAGGAATGTTGGGTCTAAACTTTTGGTGAACTTTGGAGCCAAAAAACACCCAGACTGGCCGTCTCTGCATAATCCTTTCTGAACCTTTTTTTGAACAAAGCACTGACCTGCAAACTACTCATGACACCCCCTTCCTCAAGTAGCCATTAGCCTTTTTATCTCTATGCATTTACTTGTTAAACTTGCTCTTCCTGTAAAATCTTGATTGATTATGCATGACCATTATCTTTTATTAATCACTTTGTTTACTTCTGTGTATAAATATTGATGCTCACCCCTAATAAAGGGGCCACACTTATTCTAAAGCTTTGGGGTTAGTGTGAGCCCGTTGATCAACGCATTTGTGTCTGGTCTCTGACAGAATTGTGGGCCCATATTCCAACTCCGCACAACCTCGGGTGTTGGAGAGGTGAGTGAGGACTTGCTTTATTACCTAACAGCTGAATGACAAAGTCAACAAACAAGAGGGCCAAATGGAGCCATGCTGTTGTTAAGGCTATGTCTATGTTAAGGCTATGCACTTTTGTTGGTAAAACATTTGTCGGTCGGGTGTGAAAAAACACACCCCTGACTGACAAAAGTTTTACCGATGAAAAGCACAGGTGTGGACAGTGCTTTTGTCAGCGGGAGATGCTCTCCAGCTAACTGCCTCTCATTGGGATGGTTTTATTTTGCTGGCAGGAGAGCTCTCTTCTGCTGGCAAAGAGCAGCTACACGGGAGACCTTACCAGAGACGCACACTAAAACTAGAAAGTTCTGCTTACCCCTTCCAGGACCTGTTGAATTTTAGAACTAACAGTCACAGTAGCAGCCAGGAATGACAGCAGCCAATAAATCAACAAGATGCCTGAAGACTGAACACCCTTCAGCCTCTCAAACTGGGTGAGGAACACTGCAGGGATCTGGGAAGAAGAGAGAAACAATGAACAGTTTCAAGTTAATGGTCAATAGAGGTTATTGTCTGCTGGTGTCAGATCAGTTCAATGTTAATGGGCTGAACTATTGCTCCCATTATGGTAACATTTAATTCTACCACATGCTGTGGGAAATGGAATCCTCTCTTCTGTTTGCCTGGGGCCACTCTGCAGTCGCTACTGCAACCTCAAGGATGCCATAGCCTCTGCTGCATCAGCTCCCACATGGTGTTTTGGGTCAGTGGAGCCATACAAGTGCAGACTAAGTGACCACGCCCCTGTGCCAACCCTGGCCTGCCACCATTTCATGCAGCACCACAGTGCATAGGTTTTTGCAGACAGCTCACTTATAGAACCCCATCAGTCCTGCTGTTGATTGGGTCTTCTGCACCCAGAGATGGTGAGGGGGAAGAGGGCCAAGACCAGCTTTGCCCTATAATAGTTAAATTGAAACTTACGTTTAAAAGAAAAAATTACCATTGTGATCCCCAGAACTGCTGGGCTAATGAAGAACACTGGAGCTTGTAGGGTTCCTTGATTTATTTCCCAAAGGGTATAGAATAGGTTTGAAAAACACAGTAACATCAATATGAATCCAAGTACCTGGGATAGGGAAACAAACATGTTGGCATGGACTGTAAAAGGACAAGTATGATAACCGTAGTCTGTGTACTGTAAGGTATCTGAGTGTTAAAGGGGCGGTTTGGGGTACATTGTGACTGGAAGCAGTTTGGGAAGTGGGGGCAGGCTAAGAAGGAGAGTGCTACAATGATTGTTATTCCATTTTAGGCCAGATCCTGAAATCCTTACTCACTCACTTCTCGGCTCAGGAGTGAGTTTACCTGATTAGGAAGAGAGTAAAAACTAAGTAAGGCTTTCTGGATCTGGCACTTATATGGGAGATCCACAATCAGACAAAGAGAATGTAACCTACATAGTCATACGAACCACCAAGCAGGAGGAGGACTGGGAGATTCAAAGGAGATTATCAAGACAATTTTAATCATTTAGAACAAGGGTGGGCAAACTACGGACTGCGGGACCATCCTGTCCGGCCTCTGAGCTCCTGGCCTGGGAGGCTCGCCCCTAGCCCCTTCACTGCTGTCCCTCATCCCCTGCAGCCTCAGCTCGCTCGTTCTGCTGCTGGCGCAATGCTCTGGGCGATGGGACTGTGAGCTCCTGGGGCAGCGCGGTTGCAGACCCTGGCCTGACCCAGTGCTCTGCGCTGCGCGGTGGCGATGGTGTGGCTGGCTCCAGCCAAGTGGTGTGGCTGTAGCTCCGCCAGCCATCAGTGCTCCAGACAGTGCAGTGAGGAGGCAGGAAGCAGAGTGGGTTGGATAGAGGACAGGGGAGTTCGGAGTTGTGGTCGGGGGGGAAGGGGGTTGAATGGGAGCAGGGGTACCAGAGGGCAGTCAGGAAGGGGGGGTGGGTTGGATGGGGCGGCAGAGGGCAGTCAGGGCAGGGAGAAGGGGTGGTTGGATGGGACAAGGGTCCTGGAGGGAACTGTCAGGAATGAGAGGAGGAGTTGGATGGGGCGGCAGGAGTCCGGGGGCAATCAGGAGACAGGGAGCAGTGGGGTGTGGATGGGGGAGGGGTCCCAGAGGGGCTGTCAGGGAACGGGGGGGTTGGATGGGGCAGGAGTCCCGAGGCGGGGCCACGACTCCCTCCCCTAATTGTCCCTCCATACAATTTACGAAACCCGATGCGGCCCTCAGGCCAAAAAGTTTGCCCGCCCTTGATTTGGAAAAATAAAGTCACAATAAACTTAGCATTAAATACTCAGCCTCTAATACTAGCTAGTGTGACCCTAGAGGAGCAAGCACCAGACAGCGGTTCAGGAGATCTGCCTCTGCACTGGCCTACTTAGTGACCTGGGTCAAGTCCCTTTACCACTCTGTGCCTCAGTTTCTCCATCTGTAAAATGGGAATAATGATATTGAACTCCTTTGCAAAGTGTTTTGAGATCTACATATGAAAAGTGCTATGTCATAGCTAGGTATTATTTTTATGATTATTACCATTTTAGTTTTGAAGAGGTGCGACATTCTGATATATCCTCTGCTGTGGTGCTCAAGAAACAGGTAATAGAATGGAAAACAGATCCAAAGATAGGCACAGGGAATCCAAGCAATGACTGTATTCTGAAAGCACTGGGTAAAGCTTGGGTTATCTGTATACCACGTCTGATTCCAGTCCTGCAACAACACACACAGAGAAACAGTTTAACACAGCCATAGCCTGCTATCAACCTTACCCCTACCTTGGACTGTATGGAAAAACAGAGAGAAGGGACCAGATCCTCAGCTGGAGTAAATCACTATAGGTTGGTTGAGGACTACGCCAATTTACACCAGCTGAAGAGCTATTTTTAAATATTTACAGTTTAAAAGGAGTTTGAACAACAGAGAGATTTAAGGGAGTTGTGTGGGAATGATATGATTAAAGAGATGGGAGAGAGACGTAGATTTAGCACTTTGGATAAACTGGACGTGGGAGGGCGAGATGCGGGGAGGCTAGAAAGGAGAAATTGGTAAAACTGACTTTTCAGCTTGGAAAAGGGACGACTAAGGAGGATATAATAGAGGTCTATAAAATCATGACTAGTGTGGCGAAAGTAAATAAGGAAGAAGTATTTACTTCTCATAACACAAGAACTAGGGGTCACCAAATGAAATTAATAGGCAGCGGGTTTAAAACAAACAAAAGGAAGTATTTCTTCACATAACGCACGTGAAGGCCAAGACTATAACAGAGTTCAAAAAAGAACTAGATAAGTTCATGGAGGATAGGTCCATCAGTGACCATTAGCTAGGATGGACAGGGATGGTGTCCTTAGCCTCTGTTTGCCAGAAGTTGGGAATGGGTGATGGGATGGATCACTTGATTACCTGTTCTGATCATTCCCTCTGGGGCACCTGACGTTAGCCACTGTTGGAAGACAGGATAGTGGGCTAGATGGACCTTTGGTCTGACCCAGTATGGCCATTCTTATGTTTTTGAGAAAGCTCCAGAAAGCAGAGTAAGAAAAAAGCAGGGAATGGCCAGGGATTTTAGCAGCAGAGATAATCAAGAAAGGACAGGCTATGGAAAAACTAGAGAGGAAAAACTGAGAGGATTAAGGAAGTAACTGGATGTGGAGGAGAAAGAGAGATTAGAGTCAAAGATTACTCCAAGGTTGTGGACTAGGGAGACAGGAAGGCTAGTGGAAAGTTGTCAATTGAGTAAGATAAAATAGGCTAAGGAGAGGGATTAGATAAGAGATAAAGTCTGTTAAATTCAGTATATAAACTGCACTCCGTTACTTCCTTTCCCCCCACCTCCTGAAATCTTTAATGTATAATCTCATGGAATGTATTTTAAAAAATGCCATGATCATATAGTGGGATGTAGGGTGTTAGCATAATGAAACTGACAGTACAATGATTTTGTTTATATTTGAAAAATGTTAAGTAAGTATGTGAATTACAGAATAACAGCAAAGGTTCCTTCCCACGGGGATCTACAGGGGGAAATAACTACCAGGCACATTGGGGACAAGTCTGAGCATGTGGTATCTGAAAGGGGTATTCAGCAGGTAACTGCTATGCTAGTCAGATGGTTACAGCAAATAACGCTTTGGTCCTTACTTTCATGGGCCCTGGTGTTTGTACAGAAATTGGGCCTGAAGGTGGGAGGAAGACTTTACACAGAGAAGTAAAACCAAAACCTTCAAACCTCAGTGACTGAAGTGAGGCTCTCAAATCTGTATTTAGGCACCCAAATAAAAGTGGCCTGATTTTCAAAGTGCCGAACAGCTGCAGTTTAAGGTTGCCAATTTTGGTTGGATGTATTCCTGGATGATCTTTAATTAAAGATTAATCTTTAATTCCTGGAGATTCCAGGATGATCCTGGAGGCTTGGCAACCCTACTGCAGCTCCCATTGACATCTGAGAGATTTGTGGGTGTTCAGCACTTCTGAGAATTAGGCCCCTTTTATTAAGATGTCTAAAGATGCATTTAGGAGCCTAATTTTAGACAGCCATGTTCGAAAATCTTGGCCCACATTTCTTGAACTCTTTCTTGTGGTTATCACCAGGGTAGAACAGATAGGATTGGGTGGATATTTTGGTTCTCCTGGAGCTTTTAGGGGGTAATGAATAGGAGGAGAGAGAGTTATGGGAAATTCCAGGCTGGTGTGCAAGTGACCGAAGGATTTAATCTTGAAGCTTTTGCTGCCAGATATGTCTCTGGAATTGATAACCCAGCACTCGCCTGCATTGCTCATATTCAAGGGATTGGTTTCAGGTTGCTGCCTCTATGATTCCCTAAGCCACTGAATGGTCTTGGGTCCTGATCCTGTATTGTGATGTGCCCAGCTGGATGGCCATGCCTGCGCAGAACCCCACTGACTTGACTGGGATTCCATGTGAGTCCAACAATTTGTTCATGTAGGTCACAGTGAAAAATTGGAGCACTGGCTATTAAGAGCAGCCACCTGCACTGGTTGGACCTGTGCTTGGGTTACTTTCCGAAGACCAGTGCTAGGATCATTTTCACAGGATTAGAGAGACAGGTGTGGATATAGCTGGGAAATCACATAAATTTGTTTTAGCTCCATGTAAGTGGAGTCTGTTATCTTTCCTTTAGCAGCTTGCTAGGGTGGTATCAGTGCTCTCGCAGTTAGGGGGCTACTGACACCTGATGTGCATCTTCCTATTCAGTATGCTGATAGGCAAAGCTGAGAAGAAAGCAATCACTTGATGAGGAGAGAAAGTGCATGATGGTTTGCTAATTACTATGAGGCTTTATCAATTTTGAGCAAGGAGACTAAAGTGTCCCCCTTTAGGCTTCTAGTCACTATAGCCCTTTTAAAAGCATTTATCTTATGAATACATAACATTACAGGTGTATACTGAAGTAAAGTTTACATAAGGAGGGCTAAAACCATTTTAATATCCTTCCATCATGGACCAAGTTCTACTCTAGTTAAGCCCCACTGAATGCTTAGTGCAATTCAGAAAATAATTTGGCCCATTATCTATTGAGAGTGAAATCCTGCCCTGTTGAAGTCAACTTCAAAAGTCCCCTTGACTTCAGTGGGAAAGGGTTTCATCCTTAATGTTTTAATACTGCTTTTTGTAATATTAATGTTTATTTCCAACCACCATTATTTCTTGCTCAGACACATAGTGTCAGTTGGAGGAGCTTCTTTCCCATATAAAAATGATTGCGGTACCTGTAATGGCTCCAGCTAACAGGAGTTTTAGTGTCTTGGGCCACTACACAGTTAGCTCAATGTAAACTGCCTTGCATCAACCTAGCTGTGGAAGTGTCTTCACTTACATTTGGTTCCCACCCGTGCAAGTGCCTCTCTACACCGACTTAATAACATCACCTCCTCAAATGGTACAGTCACGGTCAATGTAATTAGGTCAAAGCAGTGTCAGTGTTGACACTGCATTACTTACACTGACTGTTACTGGCTTTTCAGGAGCTGTCCCATAATGCCCAAGGCTGACAATACAAGCAGGGGAGCTGAGAGCCATTGAACCAAACTGTAAGCCTGGTATATAATAGAAATCACTTCGAGCTAGCGGCTGTGGCAGCAGCTCCAGCACTCCTAGTTCCAGCACCTATGAATACAAGTGAGCCTGATGTTAGCTCACCGCTGACCAAAGGAGCCTAGTGTGTCCACTCTCAACTGATTTAATAATTGCAGTGGCTGTATGCCAACGTAAGTTAAGTTGACAATTTTGTGGTGTAGACATGGCCTTATACATTAGAAGGATTGCAAAGATTTTTGCCACTGGTAATAGATGGAAACAATGTATGATGCAAAAGTATCCCAACCAGCATAGCAATTTATTACAGATTTTGACTGCTTTTCACCTATGTGCATGTAGCTTATATTTTCAAATATTAAAGTCCAGGGTGGTGTATTAGCTTTGGACTGTGCTAAAAGATAAGGGTTCATGGGAAAGGGTTTCAACTTCCACATGAGTCCAAAGTATCTTGAAGTAACAAAGGTCACTGAAGCAGAGAAGTGCTATCTATGAATGCGGGAGCTCTATAACGCTGCTGGGCAGGTGTGGGCTTTCCTTCACTCTGGGCTCTAGTTCATCTCCTACCCCTGCCACCAGTTGGTCTCTTCCCCCCCCCCCCATCCAACAAGGGGTGACGAACCATTTGGCTACAATGACTGGGAGGAAAAGTGGCTGGAGAGGGGCAAAGCTCCCAAAGGTCTGGACTCTGCAGGTGGAGCTAAAGTGCCCTGTCATACAACACTGCAAACAGGAAAACCTGAGAGAGAGAAGCCCGCGGGCACTGTGTAGCTGGGAAGTTGCTGCAGTTATTGCGTGGCTAGGAAGAGGGAACGGTCCCCTACTCCAGGCACTAGGCGGCCTTTAAGTGCCCCGCTCCCCGCTGCACAGACCCCAGCGTTGGGCTATGTACAGGCACTGCAACCGGGGTACCAGATACGAATCGTGCCCAGCTGCAGCGCGGGGCAGGGAGCAGCCGGTGCGATGCCCCGCTGCCGCCCGGGGGCGAGAGGGGTGGTGAAAACGCCCCCACAGCCGGGGACGCGGGCAGCTCACTCACCCAGAGGCCAGCGAAGCCCTCCCGGGAGCCGCACAACCAGCCACCCCCAGCCATGGTGCGAGTTCCGGAGCGCGGCGGGGGCTGCGGCTGGCCTGGCCCAGTGCGCTGGCTCCAGCCGCCCGCCCCCTCCGCGTGTGTGGCTTCCTGGCCAGGGTGGTTAATGTGTGACGTTCCCGGGGCGGGGGAAGGGGTCCGGGGGCGCTGCCCAGAGCCTGGGCCTGTCTGCCTAGCAAATGGCCTTTGGGGTTGGGCCTGGACGGACCGGCCCCGAACCTGGGGAGACTTTGGAGCGGAGGCCGCACCCCGATGGGAACGTCCCAGCGAGTCAAAGCGCGGATACAAACACCCAGCTCCAGATTGGGAGGGTTGGGAGTCAGACCCCATTCCCTGCTCCATTACCCCACCCATGTATCTCTGCTGACTGCTGGGGAGTGAGATCCCCAAACTGCCTAGGATTGGCCCCCAGGTCAGATTTCCAAGAGTTTAGCTCACCTTGCAGCCCAGAGAAAGTTGCATCAATTTAACTAATTAACACTAATGATCTCTTTTAGGCCTGGGGTACACTGGAAAGCAATAGCAGCATAGGCATGTGGGTCAGGGCCCGGAGTGTGGAAATACTGCACCCCTGAATGACTTTGCTATGCTGCATTAACCCCTTGTGTAGATGCAACTATGGCAATGAAAGGGGGCTTCTGGCGACTAGCTAACTTCATTCAGCAACCTGGTGTTGCTACACCAACACCCCCTTCTGTTGTGGCTATGCAGGTATAATCTCTGTAGTGTAGACATACCCTTAATTAACTCAGGAGGAATCAAACTAAATTGTTATAATGCACTGTTAATCCAAAATCCAAGGAGGTTGCACTGATTAAACTAAATCAGTTATTAAGGGATTGTCTACTACAGTTAATATGCTACAGCTGTGCACTGTAATGCTCAGTGTAGACATTGCTATGCTGATGGGAAGTATTCTCCCGTCAGCACAGGTAATCCATCTCCCTGAGAGGTAGTATCTAGGCTGAAGGAAGAATTCTTTTGTTGATTTAGTTCTGTCTACATGGGGACTTGGATTGGCCTAACTATGCCGCTCGGGTGTGGATTTTTCACACACCTGACCGATGTAGTTAAACCAACCTACTTTTCTAGTGTAGATCAGCCCTAAGCAAGTTTAGATAAATATGTACAATTTTCTTGTGTAGACAAGGTCTGAGACACCTGCATGAACTGACCAGATTTTCAAAAATGCTCAGGGAGAACAATGAGAGCTACTAGGTGCAGAGCTCTTGAAAATCTGTCCCTTAATGTAAACCACAGAAAATATCTATATAGGAGCTGGAGAGGGAAATGCATTCCCTAGCTGGAAAGTTACTGAGGGCCTGCAGCCCTAACTGAGGCCTTGGCTACACTGGCGCTTTACAGTGCTGTAACTTTCTCGCTCAGGGGTGTGAAAAAACACCCCCCTGAGCTCAGCAAGCTACAGCGCTGTAAAGCGCCAGTGTAAACAGTGCCTCAGCGCTGGGAGCACAGCTCCCAGCACTGCAAACTAATCCCCACGGGGAGGTGGAGCACGTGCAGCGCTGGCGCTGTGACCACACTCACACTTCAAAGCGCTGCCGCGGCAGCGCTTTGGAGTTTCGAGTGTAGCCAAGCCCTAAACTCACTGGGAAGGGTAGAAGCTCCGCACCAAAGAAAATTAGGCCTTCAGTATTGTTATTAATAATAATTATTAATTTGTATTACAATAGTTCATAGGAGCTAATGGATCATGGTTCTATTGAGCTAAGCACTATACCAACACATGAAGAAAGATGGTCCCTGCCTGATGAGTTTACATGCTAAGTAATGTCTAAGTCAGGGGTCGGCAACCTTTCAGGAGTGGTGTGCCGAGTCTTCATTTATTCATTCTAATTTAAGGTTTCACATGCCAGTAATACATTTTAATGTTTTTAGAAAGTCTCTTTCTATAAGTCTATAATATATAACTAAACTATTGTTGTATGTAAAGTAAAGAAGGTTTTTAAAATGTTTAAAAAGCGTCATTTAAACATAAATTAAAATGCAGAGCCCCTGGTGGGCAGGACCCGGGCTGTGTGAGTGCCACTGAAAATCAGCTTATATGCCACTTTTGGCACACATGCCATAGGTTGCCTACTCTGGTCTGAGTGCTTAAAGCCAGTGAACAGATTGTTTGAGATAGATTCTCTAGGCTTCCCCTTATAGCAAATACCTGGCTTCTGTACATCTTTTCATGCCTTGTTTTAGCTGGAAGTAGGGTGACCAGACAGCAAGTGTGAAAAATTGGGACAGGAGGTGGGGGGTAATAGGAGCCTATATAAGAAAAAGACCCAAAAATTGGGACTGTCCCTATAAAATCAGGACATCTGCTCACCCTAGCTGGAAGATTTCTGCAGTATCAGTGGCACCATCTAAAACATTCTGTCCCTGCTTTGGCATTGGGTTGCATGAGGTTATCCAGAGCAAAGTATAATAGAGCTCAAACATCAGCCTTTTTTTAAACAAAATAACTATAAATAACCTGGGCTGGTAAATTATTTTTCTAGGTGATTATGTTGATAACAGGCAGAGAGAGCACAAAGTTAGTGTGGACATAGGAAATAAGTGGGGTTTAAAATGGTCTTAGAGAAGTGCTGTGTGTTTCATTGCCCAGTATTTGAATTTCATTAGTTTGTAGCAAATTTTAGGGCTTGTACCACTTGCTTAGATGCAGTTATATGACAAAACCTTAGGATGGGAACTGGGGGTGGAGAGGAAATGAAGCAGAATATAGGAACTGAGGGTATAGGAGCCTGGAGTGGAGAGGGGTGCGGTAGGTTTTAGGAGTATGGGGGGAAGGGCCTGGGGCAAGGCACGGGATTGGGGATGGGGCGGGGGCGGGTATGGATGGTCATGGGGAGATGGGGCATGGCTTGGGGGGGACGGGATTGAGGGATGGGGCCGAGTCTGGGCTCTCAGGTGTGGGAATCCTCCAGGCCAGCAGATGGCAGCAGGCTGCGGTTTCAGCTCCTACTCCGCGGCCCTTCGGGCCCTCTCCGCGAGCCGCCTGTCGCCGGGCAGGCAGAGCCGGGCTGCGGTGGCCCAGCCGCGGAGCGTGACTCAGCGCCTGCTCCTGTCCCGCGTGGGCAGCCGGGCGGGATGCGGCGGGGCTGGGCGGCCGCGTTCTGCTGGGCCCTGTGCTGGGCCCTGGCGCGGGGCTCCGAGGACATCGTGGTGGGGTGCGGGGGCTTCGTCAAGTCCGACGTGGAGATCAGCTACTCCCTGATCGAGGTGAGCGGCCCGGGTCCCCGCAGAGACCCCGCCTCCGGGGCGCCCCCTGGGGCTGGGGCCGTCCCTGTGCCCCGTGCTTCCCTGCGGGGGATTCCTCCGCCACAGCCCCGGTTCTCCTCAGTCCCTGGGTCCCTCTGCTCAGGCCCCGGCTCCGAGAGCGGCTGGCACGTGCCGTCCCTTTTGTCCCACAGGGGCAGCCGGGCCCCCCCCGGTTTGTGCGTGTCACGCTGGCGAGCCCGTATCTGATCTCGCCCAGAGTTGGAGGGTATCTGGTTCAGGCCCCTTGGTGGTTTGAATGGTGGATTTTATCTGCCCGTCCAGGTTTGTTTTTTTTTTACAAGGTCACCCATCGCTCCTGTGTGTCAGCGCCTTCCATGGGAAATAGTCCCCAAACTATCCCTCTCCCAAGTTAGTGTTAAGGTGTATTTTAAAATTGGAGGATGCTGATGTGTTTGAAAGGAGTGTTACTATTTTTTTTTAAACTGGTTTTGTTGTCTTTAAAACCCATGTGTTTCTGCTGTCTTTAAGGTCCATCTTATGTTGCAGAGGATTGTGGGGGTTTTAAATGCCCTTTTAAAGGGAGGCTGTCAACTTAAAAATCAAACTTTGCCTGAATGTTTTTGCCTACAAGAGTTAGCAAGATCTAATCTTATTTGAATTGGCAGACTACAGAGAGAATCTTTTTTCCATTTTGTGCATTTGACAGCTTTTTGTGTTTAGCAAGGTTCATTGTTTTTCCCAGACTAGCCAGTCACTTAATTTCCATTTTGTTTGTCAGTTTTGTATGGCAGTAGGAGAGGGAGAGAGAACAATTTAAAAAAACAAAAACAAAAAAACACCCTTAGGAAAATGTGATTGTAAAACCACAAAAGAGATTGCGTGAGCATTTGGGAATTTGTGTGAAACCACTTTAACTATTTTTTTATGTTGACTGGATTTCAAGTTGACAGTATTTCTTTAATGCATTTTGCTCTTAAGTTGCATTCTTTTAAAAACATTCATCCATGTTTTCCCAAGTTTGAGATTCACCTTTTTGTGTGATTCTTCTCCTTCTCTCCTACCCCACCCCCCATAAATTTCCCCTCTCTTATCCCCATGGAACTGTGTGATGATTTTGAAGTGCAAAATTCACTGGGAATTCCTCTTTCAGACTTCACTTACATGTGAGTTTTTCAGAGACAACTTTTAATCTTTTTCTCTTTCTTGTAGATAAAATTATATACAAAGCATGGGACTCTGAAATACCAAACAGATTGTGCCCCAAATAATGGCTACTTCATGATTCCGTTGTATGACAAGGTAAGAAGCCAAAGCTGTTGTGGTCTCTCTATCATGCAGTAACATAATGGGCTAATTTAATTTTCAGTCCTGTTTGTAGATGAAATGTCTTTTTAGAGTTTGGTGCAAAGTTACACTGGGAAAGCTGATGCTTACATTGGGGAAAAAAATGGAAATAGCTTCAAATGTTCTAATAAGAGCTTTTTTTTTTTTTTTTTTCCCAGAATTGGTTAATTAAATTATGCTCCTCATAACTTGGAGGCTTTCAGACTTCCAGTGCTTAGGCCCCAGTCCTACAATGAGCACTGCACAGGCGGATCCCTGAGTGCCTATGGTACCTTGTAGACTTCAGTGGGATTCTGCATGCAGCTCATGGCAGGACTGGGGCCTGGAAGTCCCTGTTGAGAGAGGCCTCTGACCTAGTTCCTGAATGGAGATACTCAAGTAGTCACAGGGATTTGAAAATAATGCTTTGGATGTTTTTAATGTGTTCTTATGTACAGTCTAAAACATTGAAACTCTGCACTGAATGTTTTTCTTTAAGCTGGATGATTCCATTTAAATAAACAGATCCTCATTATGCTCTTTTTCTAGGGGGATTTTGTTCTTAAGATTGAGCCGCCTCTTGGGTGGAGCTTTGGTGAGTATTCGATCTGTTGTATAAGTGGTGCAATTGTACGTGCAGCCATTCCATTGCCTCCTTTAGACTGGCTTTGATTTGTAGGCAGGAAAAAACAATTGTTTCAAATGAGATAAGCTCTAAATGTAGCTCTCTTTGAAAATTAGTTTGGTTTCATCCCAATCCTTATTGTGCACATAACAAAAACCACTAACTGGACAGTCTGGTCACCTGTATAGGCTATACTGCTTGAAGAGAGTGGGGGTTCTGGATGGAAATGAGAATGGTCAGCGGAATAGGGTATTTTTAAATTTGACTTTTTTGTGGTTTGCCTTTGCTAAGGGTTAGGCTGCTGGATTTATTAAAATTTGCACTGGTTGAAATGCGTGGACTGTATAGGCCTGACTTTCAGAAATGCTGTGAGTGCCCATCAGTTAACTGAAGTCAATAGGAGCTGTGGATGCTCTGTACCTTTGAAAATCAGACCGTGTCTGTTTTAAAGATGTCACCAATGTCCAGTGGTTGGGATAGGAGCTTCTTATTTGTATATAAATAAATTGTAATAGGGCAATTGTGAATGCATTGGTAGAAATAATGACCATTTTAGAGTATTGGTGGCATCTTGAATGTGTTCAGTGTGTCCTGAAACTCTTTTTTTAAAGCTTAACTGTAGAAAGCGGGAACTACAGAACAGCAACACATACTGTGTTTCTTTAGTTCTAGTTTATAAAGATGTTACTCTTCCTTCTTCTGGGAAGAAAAATTTCCCAGAAGACACCAAGATCTTCAATTTTATAGAATAAAGATGCATGGAGTTTTGGAGCTTGTAATAGAAGTTTGAATGAACTATGGGTAGGGGAAGGGGCTCATGAGGCTCTTACTATGGGCCATGCTTTGGGGTGGTTACTGCTATGGACTCCTTCAAATGTGGAAAATGGCTGCTGGAGTATTGGCACTCCAGTGAAACACTGAATTGTAGGTTGAAGAATGAACATAGAAACTAGCATTAAGGATTTTCAGTAAATAAACTAAGTTTTGTTTTCCTAATTAAATATCTTTCTATCTAAAATGAACTCCCAGACTAAATCACCAGCCACAAGACTTTCCCCTTTTACCACATTATCGGAAAAAGTGCATGTTGACTTTAACTGTATTTCATTGAAGAAACTTAAGTCGCTAGATGGGAGAGGGAAGAAGACCTACTAGCTTGACTCTAATGTGTCTGTGAGGTGGATATTTTCAAGGCAACTTTAAGTGGTTGACAATTGCAGGTCTTTATATTCCAGGACCTCTCTAATGAGAACATTTTATGACTTCATTATTCAGTCACTTGTTTCTGATTTTAAATGATTTGCTTTTTAAAGAGGCTTACAACATTTCAGTAAATGCAATCAAACACTAAAAATAGTGTACAAAATAATGAGGCGATTCTCTCATTTGCCTGGGGAAAGTAATTTTTTATAGGTGAGTTAAACATCAGTAGTCCCTTCATATGGTAAGGGTTGGCAAGCTGTTACTGTGCTTGGGCTAGTAAATTTCCATGATGATTCTGCAAAGCTGCAGTAAAATAGACCCTCTAATGTAGTTTGCAATTTCTTTTTTTTCCCCCAGAGCCAACTAATGTGGACATCCACGTGGATGGTGTTAATGACATTTGCACAAAAGGAGGCGATATTAACTTTGTGTTTACAGGGTTTTCTGTGACTGGAAAGGTTAGACTTCTTTTATGTTCTTTTGCCGCATCTCACTTTAACAATGCATGTCTATTTCTTAGGAGCAATATGCTGCTGCTTGGTAAGTTAGAGTAACTCCTCACTTAAAGTCATCCTGCTTAACTTTGTTTTGTAGTTATGTTGCTGATCACTTAGGGAACATGCTCGTTTAAAGTTGTGTGATGCTCCCTTCTAACATCGTTTGGCAGCTGCTTGCTTTGTGTACTGTTTGCAGGAAGGGCAGCCCGTTGCAGCTGGCTGGTGGGGGCTTGGAACCAGGGTGGACCCCTAATTTCCCTGTGCAGCAGCTGCCTGCAGTTCAGCTGTGTCCCTCCCCTCATTGCCATTTGCTACTCCTACCCTCTGCCTTGGAGCTACTCCCTGAGACTCCTGCTTGGTGGGGGCGGGAGGGAAGGAAGAGGGGGGCTAATGTCAAGGTGACCCCTCCCCCCTGCATCTGCACCCTGATTACCCCATCTTCCATAGAGCAGGGGGGACAGACCAGGATTTAGGATGGAGGGAGCTTGCAGCCTCTCAGCAAGCTGATCTAATTAACAAGGCAGTGTACTTAAGGGAAATGCGCATATCTCCCTTCATTCCTGCTGCCTTATGTAGAGAGAGAGAGAGAGAGTTAACCCTTGAGGGCGCAGCCAATTGCTAGTTCATCGTTTAGCAGTAAGGGAAATATGCCACCCTCTGACTCTTCCACCTCAACCCAAGTTTCACAATCATCATCACTGTGTACCAGTATTAAATTGTTTAAAACTTATACCGTGTGTGTGTGTGTGTGTGTATATAGTCTTCTGTCTGGTGAAAAAAAATTCCCTGGAACCTAACCCCCTCATTTACATGAATTTTTTGGGGAAATTGGATTCTCTTAACATTGGTTCACTTAAAGTCACATTTTTCAGGAACATAACTACAATGTTAAGTGAGGAGTTACTGTACTTTTTGTTCATCTTGACAGGTTCTCAGCAAAGGTCAAACCTTAGGTCCTGCAGGAGTCCAGGTTGTACTGAGAAATCCTGGTACTGAAGTAAACATGCAAGCTACTGTGACCCAAGCTGGAGGAAAGTGAGTTTTATGTGTGCAAGCGATTGATTGGTTGATTTATTAAGTTTATACTGTATTAGTAGATTTGGGAAGAAAATGTTTTAAATTATTTGGGATTATTGCTAATTTTTTTTATTTTGCTTAAATATTTTTTCTAATGTGTACCGCTATCTGTTTGTTCTATGAATATGCTGGAAATGCTGAGAAAAATAACACATTTCATATTGCACAGGTTTGCTTTTTTCAAAGTGCTTCCCGGAGAATATGAAATCTTTGCATCTCATCCTACCTGGACGTTGAAAGAGGTTAGTGCCCAGAAAGCATTGGTAAAAAGGAGGTGACTTTCTGTTTGTTGTGAGTGTATATTGATTAGTGCACTCTGTTTTAAGTAATTAGGAATGAACATGAGAGAAGATCTGAATCAGTGAAACAAGTTTAGATCAATGTTTTTTTGTAAATTTCAGTTGGGAGGTGGGAAACTGCCTTGTCAGGCTGGGCTTTAAAGGTACAGGGCTAGCAGGCTGAATGACTGTACATCATCAAAAATGCATGTGCAGAGCCTGCACCTTCCTGCTTGTATATGTAAACAGAAAGTTTGCAGTCCAGTCTTATGTTGAGATGGCCAGTGGGTGAACAGGCCTTAGGAGTAGTGACACTTACTTCCCATGGACTTCTGTCCATCCCAATCTCCTGTTAAAGCAACTTAATCGTAGTTTTTCAGCGGGGTCTTCTGTCTGACACATTGCTTGTTGCTGTGTTGAATCACCCTCACCCTGAATAATGATGCTGTGGATTATAAATCCTTTTTGAATATTATGTATGTAGTTGCATTGTTTAGCTGTCTTGCTTTGTTTAACGGTATAAAAGGCATCCTATTATTATTTTTGATTGAAATGTATTCGCTTCTACGTTTCAGGCGAACACAGTGGTGCGAGTGACCAATTCTAATGCCTATGCTGCTGGCCCTCTAGTCGTTGCTGGCTACAATGTTTCAGGCTCTGTGCGGAGTGATGGGGAACCCATGAAAGGAGTCATGTTTCTTCTTTTCTCCTCCTCAGTCACCAAAGAGGTATTGACAGATCAGACACATTTTATTAGTAATAAGGATGTAAATAGAGAACATTTTGAAGTTTGATAATGAATAATGGTGTTCCTTTAATTATTCTTTTACAAAAAGGCCCTGATTTTATGAACACGTCTGCTTGTGTTTAACTTTACTCACATGAGCTCAGTGAGATTAAGCGTATGTGTGAGCTCTAAGGTTGCAGTACATGTAAAACTACGTGTTCATGTTTACATCAGAGTCATACGATTTTTGTTGGGAGGGCGAGAAAGGGGATTTAATCCCCTACATTTTTTTAAAGTCATATTTGTCCGGTTACTTGTCCCTGCATGCTAACCTCTGGGTCACAAATCTTGGGTTTCTCCAGCAACGCACAAGCACCACAGGGGTCAGGGAAGAACTTCTGGCGGAGCATTGTGCAGCACTAGGGTTTTCATCTTCCTGTGAAGCATCAAACTCTGGCCTCAGTTGGAGGCAGCATACCACACCTGATGGACCTTGATCTCCTTTGGTATGGCAACTCCAGCCCCCACCTGCTGTAGCCCAGGACTAGGAAAATTACTGTTCTGGTTCAGAAAGCATTTGTTCTTAAGTGCTTATCACTCTTTGGAGGGGCGGTGGGAACCAAAACACACCTCTAGCCTAAAATATTAATCCTGTCCACAGGATTACAAATAGTACTGTACAAACATGCAGGGCAGCTGTTAGATGTTGAATTTATTGATTCTTGTGCCTTTAAACTTGCTACCATAACATTTCATGTGGTTTTCTCTGGTGTGTACAGACTTTCAAACTCTGCCCTTAAGGGCACACACAAGTCTTGTGTCACATCTAAACATTTGCTACCCACCTACCACCAAAAAAAAAAAAAATGTGCACAAGAACTCATGGGTGCAAATTTGAAGATTTAATTTTAGAGGCTGCTTTTGAAAATCTGTCCCTCTTTGTGAAGCATAGCTGTTTTTCTCCACTCAGGAGGAGATAGAACATATGGGAGAAAGAAGCAGGACCACCCAAGGGGGGGGGGCAAGAGAGGCAATTTGCCCCAGACCCCCACAAGGGTTTTTTGGGGCCCCTGGAGCAGGGACCTTCACTCGCTCTGGGGCCCCTGGAAAACTCTGCGGGTCCTGGCCCCTGGAGTTTCTTCTGCTCCCGGTCTTTGCCGGCGGGGGGTCCTTCTGCTCAGGGGCGGAAGGACCACCCGCTGGCGAATTACCACTGAAGTGGGACCCGCCGCCGAAGTGCAGCCGGGTCTTCAGTGGTAATTCGGAGGCGGGGGCTCTTCCATTCCAGGACCCACTGCCAAAGTGCCCCAATGACCCGCGGCGGGGCCTCGCCGCCGGCGAATTACCACCGAAGACCCGGCTGCACTTCGGCAACAGGTCCCGCTTCGGCAGTTATTCACCAGCGGGGGCTTCCCGCCGCAGGTCTTCGGGGCACTTCGGTGGCGGGTCCCGGAATGGAAGGACCCCACGCCGTTGAATTACCACCAAAGCAGGGCCCCCCGCCGCCGAAGACCCCAGGCCCCCGGAATCCTCTGGGCGGCCCTGGAAGGAAGTAATATTGCTTTTTATTTGCACAGGACATTATGGGCTGCAACATTTCTCCAGTTGATGGGTTCCAAGCAAGAGACGAGTCTCTTTCCTATCTGTGCAACGTTATATCAAAAGAGGATGGATCTTTCACCTTCCTGTCTTTACCGAGTGGGGAATACACTGTGGTAGGTAACTAGAAAGTTCATCCCTTCTTTGTATACTAGATTGCTGTTGGATTTCTTATTTTTTCTAAACCAGAATTCATAATTTTCTAGCTGCCAAAACAGCACTAATGGAAGCTTTCTGTATTGGATGAAATAGCTGGAAAACAGTTGTGCAGTGTAAAAAGTTGGGCGCTGAAGTAAGTTGGGGTGGAAGAACTGTGTGGTGTGGTTTCTGAGGCAGTGCTTATGAAGCAAATCAGGTTCTCATCTGGATAGCTCAGCCAGTCACAGACCTCCCCTGGGGCTTGTACTGGACTGGAAAGCTGCAGATAGCTGTTGCTGGATTGTATCCTTAAAGATCTCTTCTTTTGCCACCCTGCTTTAGTTCACTCACAATTCCTAATAAATATATCCACTCTCAGCCAGGGAGGAAAAGACCTTGTAAGTCTTCTAATTAGGTCTCATGCGAGGGCCTGGTATAGAATATTTTGGCATTGCAACCTGTAGAATGGTTGGAATGCACCATGCATCCATTCCCTTGGCTTTATCTAGTGACGTAGAGGCACCCGCAGCTATGATTGCACTAACATTGTACCTTCCTGTCAGTACATATAAGTGAGGCAGCTGCATCAGTGCATTTGATCCTCCCATTGAAATCCCAAAGCTGCCCACTGATCAGAGATTGTTCTGACCAGCATCTGTCATCTGGCAACCCTCTCCCCCTCGGCACAGATGGGTGAACTAAGCCCTGGTCTACACTACGAGTTTAGGTCGAATTTAGCAGTGTTAGATCGATTTAACCCTGCACCTGTCCACACAACGAAGCCATTTTTGTTGACTTAAAGGGCTCTTAAAATTGATTTCTGTACTCCTCCCCGATGAGGGGATTAGCGCTGAAATAAACATCGCTGGGTCGAATCTGGGGTAGTGTGGATGCAATTCGACGATGTTGGCCTCCAGGAGCTATCCCAGCGTGCTCCATTGTGACCGCTCTGGACAGCACTTTGAACTCAGAGGCACTAGCCAGGTACATAGGAAAAGCGGGAACTTTTGCATTTCATTTCCTGTTTGGCTAGCATGGCGAATGCAGCAGCACTCAGCAGCACAGGTAACCATGCAGTCCCCCCAGAATGTCTCTACGCTCCCCCTATCATCTCCATCCCTGAGGTTATTGCAGATTAGAAGGCGAAAAAATGCACTTGCTATGACATGTTTTCTGAACTCATGCAGTCCTCCCGCACTGCTGGGGCACAGTGTAATGCGTGGAGGCATTCAGTGGCAGAGGCCAGGAAAGAATTGCTGTGTTTATATAACGGCAAAAGTACCATGCCTTGCTAGGGATCCTGCCTGAGGCAGCTCACTATCTCACATGCACTCCGCACTGTGTCAGCCATGGATGGGGCCATGACCACTTTGTGAGCAGGAAGGCCATAGATATAGACATTTCATTAGGTAGCTTCTGTAGCTAGAGAAAACATTCCTGTGCTTTCGGCAAAGTCTGTGGCAAAAAAAGAGAAGCCCCGTAGTGTAGTGGTGATCACGTTCACCTAACATGCCAAAGCCCCGTAGTGTAGTGGTGATCACGTTCACCTAACACACAAAACATCCCCTGTTCAAAACCGGGCAGAAACAGGTCACTGTTCCTTTTTCTGACTCCCCTCCTGAATTTTTAGTCTTAGAATAGACCGTGCTGTGAAATTTTACTTTGAATTATATCAATTATGTGTTAAATAATATGGAAGCTCTCTCTCAGTTTTAGTCCCGGGTTCCTTACTCTTTCATCTGCTCTGATAAGTTAACATTTTTGTTAGGGGTGGGGGAAATTTCATGAAGCCTTTTATAGGGACTAAATGCTATCTAGGACTCTGAAATAATCTTAATGTGGCCCATAGCGTGCAATCCTTCGTTCTGGATTTGTCATTCCGCAAGTCGAACTGCTCCTTGCTACTGTCCAGGCTTCATGAGCCATGGGAGCAAGGGGCAGACGGGTTGGTGCGACCGCGCAGTGCTGACGGCTGGGAGAGCAGCCTGAGGCAGAAGCCTCCAGCTCGCATGATATTCCAGGCAGATGAAACTTAAAGAAGAGAATGACCTGGAGTCTCTGGCTCCCATTCGGTGCTCTAAGAGGAGGATAACCATGTCTGTCCAGGCACCCTTGATCGACCTCACCGAGGTCTGCCAGCTGAGTGGGACCCCGGCTGGCAGGAGCTGGAGGATGGAGCCCGCTGTCTGCTGGGGCTCTGTCCGTCCGCCCCACTCAGCCTACTGCCTGCCTGGGGTTCCATCATCCAGGCAGGCAGTGGACTGAGCAAGTGTGATGGACGGGACCCCGGAAAAAAGGCATGAAATGTTTGTCTGCCGTTGCTTTCATGGAAGAGGGGGATGGGGGGGACTGACAACATATACTCAGAACCACCCGCAACAAAGTTTTTGCCCCATCAGGCATTAGGAGGTTAACCCAGAATTCCAATGGGCAGCGGAGACTGTGGGAACTGTGGGATAGCTACCCATAGTGCACCGCTCTGTAAGTCGATGCTAGCCGCAGTCGCGCGGACGCACGCCGCCAACTTAATTAGCTTGGTGTGGACATACGCATAGACTGTATAAAATCAAATTCTAAAAAATCGACTTCTATAAAATTAACTTAATTTCATAGTGTAGACATACCGTAAGACATGAGCAGTCAAGTGACTTGGGCGAGGTATACAGGGAATCAGTGACAGAGTTGAAAAATAGGATGCAGAAGTCCTGGCTGTTTTCCTCCTTTCACCACTAGAAATTGTGTAAATCCATTCTTTGTATAAAACCTGGGAAATCTTCAGTGCCTATTTCATTGTTATTCACCAGATAACGTCTTGAAAATATGTAGGGCTGAGTACTAGGGTAAGACCCATCTTAACTTGAGAGTAAACAGTGAGGAAATGTATTTCCTCTTTACAGTGGCTGCTTGCTTTGTAGCTGGGTGTGTTAGCAGGAAACTGCAAGCAGTTGCAATGAGGCAATCTTCTGTGTGTGTGCTATAAATCCTCCTCTGCACTAGATGCCGGGACTGCTAGTGAAAATATTTTGGCTTGAATGCCAGCTTTTAAATGCCTAAAAAGAGAGTATAGCATTTATATAACCGTTTATATTTGCTGTTCTTGATTGTGTGGACAACACTTACTAATTCCCTGCTGTGTGTGTTTACGTGTGACTTTTACAATGGAGCTTGGGTTGCCTAATTTAATTTCTCCTTTATTATGCTTAAATGTAAGTCTGCTAGACCAGAACATTTCTGAAAGGTTAACTCGTTCCATTCCTCCATCCTTCTGAATTATTTTTCCAGCAAGTTTTCAACTCCATTTCAGTAAGGCAACCAAGGGGTGCCAGATTTGTGCAGCATCACTTTGTCTAATATGCCACATAGGACACAATGCCTTGGTTATACCACAGCTGCTTAGGACTCAAAGAAATGCATCTTCTTCCAGATACCATTCTACAGGGGAGAGAGAATTACCTTTGATGTTGCTCCATCTAGACTGGATTTCTTGGTAGAACATGACAGTCTGAAAGTCGAGGTAAGGGGTTAAATGCAGATATTTACAGAGAAAAGCTTCCCTGTAAATTTATACCTGTAACATCTGCATTTGTTTTAGTAGGAAACAGATTTGTTCCAACAGAGTTTTCTTCCTAATGATCAGTGTTAAGCAAATTCCTAATCCATGTTTGGGTATGAAGCAAACTATAGAGCATGTAAGCTGATAAGAGAGGAAGATCTGAACGCTGTGACATGGTGCTTTGACACTTGAGCCTGGTTTTAAAGCAAAATTGGGAAAATAGTCCTCCAGATCAGTGAACTTGTTCTCTCCTTGTTGCAAATGCATAGTAACCTTTTAAATTGGTTATGTGAGCTCCTCCGATTGTAAATTCTTTGGGCGGGGACTGTCATTTTGTTTAGTGTTTGTACAGAGTCTAGTGCAGTGGGTCCTGCTCATGATTTAGAGGCAATACAATAATACAAAGAATGAGCTGAAAGCTATCCTGCTTCTGCAGCTGTTGATATAAGGTGCTTTGATTTTGATTTTGATCTTGATCTGAATTTATGTAGCGAACACATCAGAGAGATTTAGTCCTAAAAGTGAAAAGAAATTTTTCTTTATAAATTTCCTGTGTTTAAAAACAATCTGTTCTATATGCCCTAACTGCAAGTGTACAGCCAAACACTGTTTAACATTTGTATCCAACATATAACAATTTTTTTTTCCTCCCCAACAGCCTGTTTTCCACGTAATGGGCTTCTCGGTCACAGGCAGGGTGTTGAATGGCCCTGAAGGAGAAGGTGTTGCTGATGCTACTGTGACACTGAATGACCAAATTAAAGGTGCACAGTAATCCTTGACCTATGGTGCTAAGGGAAAGTCTAAAGTAAGACTGAACTAGGGGAATAGAGCCTGAGATTGAACTAAAGACTAGAGGGCAATAAGACACTTTCATTGTGGTTTATTTGGCAAGTTTAAGGGATTTTCAGTCACTCGATTAATTTTCCATTTTCAGTCTGTTATGAGAACAACAGCGCTGTAATCGTATTGTTCTACTTTTCTAAAGCTTTGTCACAATTTCTCTTTCTAAAACTTGCCACATCAAGGACAGAGCTGTAAGAAACAGAAACAAAAGCTGTGTTAGTAAAAAACAACAACAACAAACCTTTAACTATATCTTGCCACACAATGCTCGCTAAAAGTAACCTGGAGCTTTGAAGGCCGTCTGAGAATTTTTTTCTTAACTCTGACAAGAAAATGCACTTTACACACCTTTTCCTCACTGTCCTGTCTTTTTGTTATAGTAAAGACAAAAGCTGACGGCTCTTTCCGCCTTGAAAACATAACAACAGGCACGTACACCATTCATGCACAGAAAGAGCACCTCTTCTTTGATACGATTACAGTGAAAATTGCACCGAACACACCTCAGCTGGCTGACATCATAGCAACAGGGTGAGTACAATGTTAAGGGTAGAAACGTGAATTGATTAAAAAACCAACCTTCAATAGACAGGTTTAGATTTTCAAAGTTTTGAGTGCATGATCTGTAGTACCAGAGGCATAGATACTACTTAGCATTGTGCTAACAATGAGCTGTTGTAGCCAAAGAGAAATGTGTTCAGTGTTTAGTTTTGGGAAACACTTAGCTTATTATGGGATGGTGTAGGTCAATTTAAAACATACATGTTGGGCAGTAACTGCATGGTAACTCCATTAATCAACTTTATTCTTATACATTAACTTGCATTAATACTACTGGATTCTCTTGTGGTAACTAAGAGGCATGCACTGCGCTGAACATCTCTCTCTCCAACTTAGTGATATTTCTTTTTTAATGGTGCTTGAATGCACATACTTTACGTGGGATCTGTGTATTCTGGCTAATGGATGGCAATCTCATTTGTAGATTCAGTGTGTGTGGTCAGATCTCGGTAACTCGCTTCCCTGACACAGTCAAACAGTTCAATAAATACAAGGTTATCATGATGCCACAAGACAAGGACAAAGCATCTTTGGTTACAACAGAGACTGACCCTCATGGAATATTTTGTTTTAAGGCAAAATTGGGCACATACAGCATCCAGGTAAGAGCAAGCTTCATTTTCTTCTTCTCCGGTGAAAAGCTGAGTAATTTTCTAGACACTCAAGAAAACTAATATTTTAATGTTTTACTTTGTGTTTAAGAATCCAAAAAGGTGTCTTCCCCAGTATTTTATCCCCTTTACACTGAGCAAAACAATGTTTGCTGTATTCTAATGGAGTTAAATTTCCTATGCTCCTTTCTGCTTACAGCTGGCAAAAATAGGAGACCAGGCTACACAGGATGAATGTTAAGTATCAGAGGGGTAGCCGTGTTAGTCTGGATCTGTAAAAGCAGCAAAGAATCCTGTGGTACCTTATAGACTAACGAACGTATGAAGGATGAGTGTTGTTTTTCATCTGTGTCTTTGGTTTGAAATCCTGTCTGCCGTTCCATCTTGTCCTATTATATTGCCGTGTGAGTAAGACGTGTCAGACAACTTGTTGCAGTCTGCCTGTTCCTGCTCTCTATGGCTTTGTCAGTGCTGGTGATGGTGTGCAGGGTATGTATAGCTACATGCAGCAGTGGAAGACTGGCAGCAGGGAGGCAGTGGGGAAAGGCTCCAGCAGCTCCCTGCTTTTACTTTGGCAGGGAAAGGCTTCAGCAGCGGGACGCTACACTGATAAAATAGCAGTATAGCTTTGAGAGGCACTGCTTGGGTGTGCAGAGAGCTGTGTAGAGTACATACCCTAAGGTTCTGACATGGCTTTATTTGCCTAAACAGTACCTCACTGTCTACACTGCTATTTATACCTGTACCGGGGGAGAGCAGTGTATGTATGCCGCACACTAGCATAAGTGTAGACATAGCCTAAGTGTCTGCTTGAGATACAAGGCGCAACTAAGGCTGACACACATGATGATCCCCTTCCAGCTGAGAGCTCAGGAACTTGCAGCTGTTTCCCACTGGAAAAGGATTAGGAAGCATGCTTTTAGGAGATGGTTGACGACTCGTAGATACAGGCTGCCCTGGCCCTCGCAGAGCTGACATTACCAAAGTGGTGGTTCCTATCAGTTGCCACTTGTGGGATTGGCAGGTCATCATGACTAAACTGTTGGGTGGCTTCCTGGTGCACAGGTTTCTCAGCAGCTTTTAGGAGGAAGCTAGACTGGATAGTGTAAGAAAGAGGAAGCTTCCCTCCATCCATTTTTCCCGGGGTGTGGCCTCCCTCTGTCACACCTGTGTCTCTGTAGAACTATATTTTTGCAGTAATGACCAGATAATCCTGAAAAGCAAATGCACTGAAGGGCAAGTTCTGTTTTCTCTAAGATATACAGTAAATTTCCAGCCACTAATCCCTGATAAATTGTGTGCAGTACAATTATTGTAGCATTTAAATAAAAGCTTCTGGTGATGTGGTGTACCCTGCAGGTAATCATTCCGGAGGCTGAAAGCAGAGCGGGACTTGCTTTGAAACCAAAAATGTTCCCTGTTACTGTTGCAGACAGGCCAGTGATGGATGTGACCTTTTCTCAGTTTCTAGCATCAGTTTCGGGGAAAATCTCCTGTTTGGGTAAGACTTGCCTTGGAAGTAAAAGCACGGGTGGTGACTTCTTAGTAGCGTACGTGGTCAGTGTGATGTCCCTGCACCTGAGCACAACGTGAGCGCTGTTATGATCAGTACTAGTTTCCAATCTGCAGGCAGGGCTAACCCAGGTAAATGCCGACTTCTTACTGTGTGGTGCCAGGGGGTGCTTTATGTTATGCAAAACGCTGACAGAGAGAGCCTCTGCTCTGAAGAGCTTACAGTCCAATAAGACTTCTTTTTGTTGGGGCCATTGGGGTGTCTTGCATTAGTAAAACTATGTATCTACTTAAGTGTGTGCAGGATCAGAGGCTCTTTGTGTGTCCTATACTGCACTAAACACACTTCCAGCACACACTACTTTATCTTTTACAGCTGTAACCCACCAGCTGATAGATAATAGGTCTTGATTGCAAGTGTGTATCTTTCCGGTGCAGGGATAGTGTATTTAATGTAAAGGCTGCCACAAGAACAAACTTCACAAATAGCTACTTGTGCACATGAGTGTTTGTAGGCTCAAGGCCTAAACCACCAACAAGCATACTCACAGAGTACACTTGTTTGACTATGTCCCTGTTCCTCCCAGCGGGTTCCGCAAGCTGCACATAGTGTCCTGAGGTTCCCCTTGTCCCCCCCACCCTCACCCCCAACTGTCTGCCAACTCCAGCAGAAAGGACTGGGGTCAGAATTCTGTGGAATTAGTCATAGTTGCACCTAAATTGTTCCCCATGCACCTTCTCCAGGGACTGAGCATTCTCTCTCGGCAGTGTTTCTAGGCCCTGCAACTTATGTATAGAGGATTAACCCAGGAGTCTAATCTGGGCCTCTGGTTGTCAGCTCCCAGTAGATCACCAGCTGGTCTCCAAGAATATATTGTGGTTTAATGAACTAAAACTCGCTAAAAAAATACAGCAAAGCTCTGGTAAATGAGCGCCTAAGAAATAATCCCCTTAAAAGATTAATTTCCTGTAGTCATAGAGCTCAGGATGTGAAAGACGGGATTGGTTTGCAAACTAGAAGTCATTGTAATTCCTTTGTCTGTCTCGCTTGTTTTTACAGACTCCTGTGGTGATCTGACGGTGGCTCTGCAGTCCGTGAGCCGCCAGGGAGAGAAGCGCCACCTCCAGCTTTCAGCAAAGATGGACTCTGTGGCTTTCACGTTTGAGAATGTGCTACCTGGCAAATATAAAAGTAGGGATTAGAGAGAATTTCTCAATATGCTAGTTCAGTAACTAAATTTGTAACTGTAATCTGCTTCCTTTCCTTAAACTGGCTGTAGTCCTGCTGTACTCCAGTACTTGCCTCACAAGTTGGATACACGATGTTTGAGAGTAGTTGGAAAATATTACAAATGAATATCCTCAACTTTTCTTGCCCTTTGTATCCAGCCCTGAAATCAATCTACAATCAAAGACCCATAGGCTCTGGGAAATTATACCTGCAGGCCTGGATCTTTAGCTGGTGTAAATCAAAGGGCCATTTACGTATAAGTAGTTATGCCAAAACTGATAGCATTGATCAGGCACTAATTCTTCTACCTGTCATTCTCCCAACTCCTATAGTAATTGAGTGACTACCATTAACAGTGTTTTAGAAACCCTTACCAGGCCACTGTAAAGTGTTCGCTCCCTGAGATTTCCCTCTTAAACCTGGCAGCAAAACGTAGTCTTATAAGGAGAGATTTTCAAAGGATCGCAACTCCTCTAGGCACCTTTCAAAGTGTCACACCCACAATGAGATCAGGAAATGGGAACAGCTTGAAGGTTTTGCTGTTCAGCTTTTCAGTTGCAAAATGCGCTTGGATTAGCAGTGATGCTGCATGGCTACGTGATGTTGGTTAGGCCTCCCCAAACCTGTTGCCACGTCTGTATTCAATGGGTTTTAAATTGTTGAGTAGCTGGGATGGGCAAGTGTTTGTTGGGGAGCAATCAGAGTCATATGAGACATCCATGCAACAAGGAAAACTTTTGTTCCCACCATTATAAGTCACAGCGTTTCTCTGTGCTGCATGTTTTCTAGTAAGCATTGTACATGAAGACTGGTGCTGGAAGAATAAGTCTTTGGAGCTGGAAGTTCTGGAGGAAGATGTGTCTGGAATAGAATTCAGGCAGACTGGGTATATGCTGAGGTGTTCTCTTTCCCATGCAATTACACTGGTATGTACGTGACATGTTCTCATGTTTTCTTACAAGCACAGTTTAACACAGTCCGACGTGTACACAGTTTGGAATCTCTGCAGTTATCCTCCTGGTTGAAAGCTCTGCCCAACACATTTCAGAGGTGATAGAGTATTACGTAGACTTGTGTGAGGATCACTGTGGAAAATGGGAGCTCCTTGCTCTTTGCAAATGCAGCAGCTCAGGTCTGCATGAACCCATTCTCTTTTGATCACCCATCTGCAAGCACACTATTAGAGAGCCTGGGTTTGCAATGGAGAGTGAACTGATCAAGGCTTTTGCAAAGTGAGTGGTAAAGTTTTCCCAAAGTACACCATGGTCCTATGGCTAGAGCAGCCACATTTTGGGGAGTGCTAGGAACTCTGGGATATGGTTACTTTGACTCAGGTTTGTGCACTTGAGTGGATGCCAGATCCCTAGGTTTGAGCATGAGTTAGAAAAGGCTTAACGTAGGGTTAAAATACAAAGTAGGCGATGCTCAAATCCAGGGTTCCCTAACCATGGGTCCCCTGACTTGAGTCCCACTAACCTTGGGTTTACTTTGTAGTGTAGACATACCCATAGTTGCAGCACGGGAATGGGAATCAGGAGATCTGAGTTCTGTTCCCAGCTATACTACTGATGTCATATGTGACAATCACAAACGATCTCTCTGCCTGCCACTGCCCCTCTCTCCTGGATTGTAAAATAAGGACAATATTTAATTCACAAGAGTATTTAGGCTTAGAGCTCTTTGAGATTTGCCTCACAACATTTGTAAAGGGCTTTAGAGATCTTTGGTTGGAAACTGCTATAGAAGTGCTGTAATTAGTATTTGCCATGTAAATACTGTTTGTTGGTACCTGCTGATAATCTTTTGTATTGGGGTCCCTCATTCAGGAATTTTACCAGGATGGAAATGGACCAGAGAATGTCGGTGTTTATAACCTGTCCAAAGGAGTTAACCGATTCTGTCTTTCAAAGCCAGGTAGCTTCTTTATAATGTTGATTTAAAACATTGCTGGAAGTTTAATATTTTTTAAAGTAACTGATCTTCTGGGGTCCCTTAAATCTCTGAATGGTGTTTACTAGTCCTGTTCATATAGAAATACCTTGTAAGGCTTATGCAGTCTCTCATACTATTTAGTTCTTCTGTAAGGGGTAGTGTATTCCTCACAAACTAATTGAGGTAAGAAACTTTCATTGAATTGGATCAAAGGCACTGATCTTTGGCCGTTTAAATTTAGCAGGCTAAAGGTTCATATATTTTGATCATAACTGGGCTTTTCCTTTCTAGATGTGACATCACAAATCCCATAGGTCTGATTGCAGTCCAGGGTTCCTTCTGGAATAGGTTTGAAATAGAAGATAACAAAGATTTTTCAAAGCAGAAGAAGGAACTTCAGGAAGTTTGGTTTAAAACTTATCTGTGCTGAATGCCTCTGATAGCCTGCTGAGTAGGAAAATCAACACACAACTCTGGGTTTAACTCAGTGTTAGGCCTTGATCTTCAGTTGATTGTTAAAGTCAGTTGTCTTATTGATACTGCAGTGGTTAGTAACCAGTTGGAGACTGGTCACCTTAATGGGTTACAAGTAACCCTGTTCAGTTTGTGTCCACACAAGTATCACAACAGACTATGCATGTCCCCACCTGCCCTGCTGCCTAATTTTGTTTGTATCAGTGTGGTCTGGGAAAATCTGGGGACTAGCCCATAGTGCCTCTCTATTATTCTCTCCGGTATTCAAGTGAGGTAAAACAACTTGTTAGTGCCCACAGAAGGGGTTGCACTGATTTTAATTAAACTGCTTTAAATGGCGCAAATTTTGGCCATATTCTGTCTTTAGAATTCTGCTGAATGTTAACACAGAAAACTTCAATCTTTTCGGTGCTTCTGTCTTTGACTCTTCAGGTGTGTATGAAGTGACCCCACGTTCCTGTCACCAGTTTGAGCACAAGTACTACATTTATGACACGTAAGAACAAACGTTACCCAATGTATTTGACATGTATCTTCCGTAATACCCTTTCAAGATGCTTTCCTCACCTGAGACTTTCATCAAATCAAGCTTAAAATATTGACAGTGAGCCATTCTAACCAGTAGAGGGAGTCCTTATCACAACGTTAGAAAGAGGAGAGAGACTTTCATGTTCATTAGATATGGCCAAAAACTTCTCATCCATATTTTAAAAATAGCAAGCTTTCAAAATGCGTTTGTCATTTTAAATTGATATTTTTGACAGCTTTGTTTCTCTGAATAATGATTTTCTTTCTTTGTAGCAAACATCAAAATGGCTTTTTACATAGACCATCGATCACTTGTCAGGATTGGCATGCAAAAGACTTGTAACAAAGTGCACAAAGATGAATTGCACTGTGTAACTACCCACAGTGTTGTGTCTAAATTCCAGCCCTGGTAGTTACATTCTACCTGCCTTGCTTTTGCCTGCTGTCTTTATTGAATAAAGTATTCCCCTTAAACTGCTGTTGTGCAGTGGTGAGCTACCTGAGCTGGTTGTGCCTGGGTTGGTGGGTGGAGTAGTCTCACTCTTGTATGCCACTCGCACCCAGAGATACTAACCAAGAGTGACACTCCATTGTGCGAATGCATAGCGGGAGACCTTGGTCCCAAGAGCATACAGTTGAAATAGACAAGACGGGCAAAGATTGGGAGGAGGAGCAGAGGCCCAGAGTAAGGCAGTGACTTGTCCAAGGGTATAGAACAGATCAGTGACAGCCCTATGAATAGACTTCCAGTGCAGTGTCCTATTAGCTAGCCCACACTGCCTTCCCCATATAACATGTATTTCCAAGTTTGTAAAGTGCATGGGACTCTTGGGGGCAAATTCAGCTAAATGAGATGCTTTTGTTTCAATTTTTTTAAAAGGAGATACTTAGTTCACCTCTTTGCTGCTCTGATTTTCAGATCTTCTCCCAGTATCCTGACACTCACTGCAGTTCGACACCATGTCCTGGGAACAATAACAACAGATAAACTGATGGAGGTGACTGTTACGATTAAGTAAGAACAAAGAAATCTTGTGGTTAAAAAAAAAAAAAAAAAAGACATTATTGCATAAAGCTTTATTCAGTTTTTTAATACTGCAGTCTATAGCACAGCTGTATGACTGCTTCTTGAGAGATCCCACTTTTAGCCACAGCATTCTTTGAGTGGCAGGTCATGCTGTGTGCTTGGGACTCTCTATGGATGTATAAGGGTTTCTTGATGATTGTTTTGAACGTTGTCTCCTGATTCCCATTTAGCCCTTTTATACTTATTTGTACCAGGGTTAAAAAAACAAACAACCCCGGATTATGGTTTTCCAAGAATTCATATTTTTTTAGTGACTTGCCCCTTAGCTGGAATCTAAAAGGGGAATCGACATATTAGCCTGTTCTGAATTCTCTAATCCTGGGATCTGTTTTTTCTTTTAGTACTTAAAAGAGAGAGTCTTCTGTTTTAGAGGCCTGTTACTGATGTAAAGAAGCTATAAAAAGAGAACCATGCAGAGTGATTACACACTAATGTGCCCGTTTATGTTCAGCTAAACACACAGCGCACAAGGGGGCACTGATTTGTGAGCACTGTAGTTGTTGGAGGTGCCATATCTGTCTGGATGAGGCTGATGATGATCAGAGCTTTACTAGAGCTTTGCTCATATTCACATTTTCTAGTTTGGGCTTTTTTACGGTATGGAAATCATCTTAAAAGAGAGTGCTTTTCCCTGCAGCGCCCCACCTCTCTTAGCATAACAAACCTGTGGCAGCTACAGCAACTACTAACTTGGAAAAGTAACAACAATGAATTGTTAGCTTTATTAAATACAGTTCTTAGCAGCCACAAACAAGGAGATACAATACCATGCAACCAACCAGCTCTCCACAGACCACCAGCAAGTGCTCTGCAGACTACTGCTGGTCCACAGAACACATCTGCTCTAGTCTGTTTCAAGCTTTCTAGAGAAAGTGCCTTTTATGAAACGAAGGAAAACATGTCCCAGATCTTAAGGGACAGTTCTTATGTTAAAAACCATCTATTTGTTTTTAAAATTCCTACTTCCAAGGATCTGAAGCATGAGCAAGACTATTATAATGGAACTAAATGTAAAAGAAGGAATTGACTTTTCACAGTTATGATTAGCTTTTTCCTATGTACATTTTCTTCATCTTGGAAAATAAAAGTAGACTTGCGAGGTCAGCTTTCAGTTCTAGCTCATTTTCCCCAAGAGAATGATCATATATATGTGTATAGTCCTAATACACCACCATATGCACCTAGAATGCTGTATAAATGTTAATGCTACAGTATTTGGGATTCAGGTGCTGCAGGGAAATGTTTTGTTGTTTCAATATATAGTGCACGTATATATTGTCTAAATTGAAATGTTTCTATTGATCTGAATTTCTGTCAAGTTTGTTTTCACAACTTGAACTGGGGTCTAAACCTCACTTGAGACATTTTGTTTGTTTATGAAGACTGGTGACTTGAAGTTATTGTCCTTCAGCATCAGCACTTGGTCCCCTTGATTTTATTTTTGTAGCTGTTTTGGCCATGCACACTTTGCACCTCTAAGCAGGGCTCTCGCTGAGGTCTTTAAAGTTTCAGAGCACTGGCAAATGAAATATGAGCTCTCACGGGCTTGCATTTGTTTTGTGTAACTGAGCTGCTGTGGTCAAGTAGCTTCAAAATGTGAAGCTTTAATATTTCCGCATTCTAGAGTAAACCAGGCAATTTTCCTCTGGGCTAAGTTGATGGTAGGCTTTCTGTGTCTTCTGTGAACATGCGTTTCTGGGACTAGATGGCTGGTATGCGGGAGGGAAGTTGGTTCTGCTTTTGAAGTTGCTTTAGTTTTGTTTGCACTTGGAATAGGTAGTGGCATGAGAGGAGGATGGATAAAGAAAATGAGGAAACCAGAGAGATTTGAGCAATATGGAACAAGGAGAGAGGCTTGTGTCATTGCAGACGTAATGAGCACGTAGCCTCAGTTCCAAAGAGACTGTTTCGTTTTCTCATTTCCACTTTCAGGTCTTCAATTGACAGTGAACCTGCCTTAGTTCTAGGACCCCTGAAGTCACTGCAAGAGTTGCGCAGAGAGCAACAGCTGGCAGAAATTGAGGCTCGCAGACAGGAGAGGGAAAAGAAGAGTCAGGAAGAGGAAGGAACAAAGCCACCAGTACAAGAAATGGTGGAAGAACTTCAAGGGCCATTCTCATATGAATTTTCATATTGGGCAAGGTACTATGGCACACAGATACGCAGCACCATTTTCTTGGTGCTGTTGTCTAATGTTATCCAACTTGCATCATCCCACACTGCGTGTGCACCACTGTCATCTGGGTGGAATGTGTCCAAGCTACTTTAGTGCCTGTGGTAATGTTCTGTGGCTGCAGCCTAAAAAGGCAATTGTACTACATAGTGTCAGTGTTTGTTTAATAGCTTACTGATAGTTGATTTTTTTAAAGTCTCTTTATGGGCATTATAATCACTAGGCAGTGTTATGAGAGCTGCTAATCTTGGTCTTGTTTGAGTTATCTAGGTCTGGAGAGAAAATCACTGTGACACCTTCATCAAAAGAGCTGCTTTTCTACCCACCCTCCGTGGAAACAATTGTCAGTGGAGGTAAATATGTGTAAGATAGTAAACGTACAGTGTAAAGCCAAGTCACATTCCCACAGATCAATTCATAAAGTGTTCTTCTAGGGTTGTTCTGGCATTATGTAGACCCTTTCAATTGCAGCACAGTTTCTGTGTGGCCTAATTTCACTTATTAAACATTGAAAATGTAGTGTTTGAGCTGCAGGATAATAAAGAGAGATGTTTCCCTCAGGAGTCCTTGTTCATACCCAGCAGGCACTATAACAATATCAATAACGATAAATTGAAATTTTTTTGTGCAAGACGTGTTGTAAGGTAGGGTTACTAAAGCTATAGCTGAATGGTCAAGTCTTTTCTTTCATTATACAGGTGAAGAGAGTACATCTATGGTGGAACAGACTTGAGCTTTTGATTGTGATTAGCTCTATCAATTAGCTATTGGGATAGATTTCTATTTTTGTATTTTTTTGTTCATCTTACAGTTCATCTGGCAAATCTAGATTTCTGTTTCCAGAGATTTTTTTGTAACGAAGTAATAAAAAATAGTCCGCATGAAACAAATTAGTTTATAATATCTTTGCCATCTACGGATAGTTTGCAGTACAGTTACAAATTCTTTGCCTATGCCCAATATTCCATTGGTTCTTAGGTAAATGCCTTCTGATATTTGATACCTCCAAGAAAGTGTTGGACTGCTTGTGTGTCTCATACACATTTGAATATTGTCCCAGGCTGTATTGTTTTTGATTCTTGCACACAAATGGTTTTATGCTTTTTTTTTTTTTTTTCCTTCCCTTCCCCCCCCCCCGGGTAATGTCATTAATGTGGCACAAGGTGTCTCCCTCCCTCACGCTGCCTCCTCCCTCGTCCCCCTCCCCCCGCCCCAGCTTTGAAATACTAAAGTCAGTTGTGGATGTATTATGGCCTTTTGATTCCTCTCCAAGCATGTATAATACACAGTGCTTTATCTGAGAGTTAATCTAGTAAATCTAGTTTGACCTCCTGCATAACTCAGGCCAAAGAACCTCAGTCAGTGACTTCTGATGATGCTGAGATGTTGCTGTAGAGCACAGGGTGAGTGTATTGTTACTGTCTGTTTTCTTTCCTTTCCAAGAAAGCTGCCCTGGGAAGCTGATAGAGATTCTTGGAAAGGCAGGTTTATTTCTGGAAGGGCAGATTCATCCTGAGTTGGAGGGCGTTGAGATTATCATTGGCGAAAAGGGAGTGACTTCACCACTCATCACAGTTTTCACTGATGACAAAGGTGCCTATAGGTAAATAGCACAATTGTCCGTCTCTTTGGTTGCCCTAGTTTGAATGCTGTGAGGACTATAAACTTGAAACTGTGTGTGTGTACTGTCTGAATGCTTCTTGGTAGATTTTTTTTCTTTCTCTTTTTAACTGATTCTTGTTTCCTTTTATTTGCAGCGTTGGCCCTCTCCACAGTGATTTGGAATATACTGTTACTGCACAGAAAGAAGGGTTTGTTTTAACTGAAGTAGAGGGAACAGTTGGGGACTTCAAAGCTTTTGCTCTTGCTGGAGTGACTTTTGAGGTAATGTTCTTCACACTTCAAGTTCCTCACAAGAGAGTATGCAGTCAAAGCCTCGAGCAAAAAACCCAAATGCAGAGAAATAATTGTGGGATATGGGGAGATTTTGCCCTGGAATGATTTTGGTGTCACTAATTAGTGGAACAAATCTCCCTGGTGGACCGTGACTTGCTATGCAGAAATTATCTTGCATGTATCACAGTGAAGGTGTTAGAATCACTTACAAAATACTGGTTTTGTGTGTGTGTTCCTAATTTAGACCATTGTTTTCATAACTACTTTGAGACTGTCAGTAATTTTCCGAGGATGTTAATGCTTTATAAAGTAAATTGCAGAGTTCAGTAGCATTGCTAGTGTTCATTGATCATTGCTGCTTTTTAAAAACAGATTAAAGCTGAAGATGACCAGCCTCTTGCTGGAGTTCTCTTATCCCTTAGTGGAGGGATGTTCCGGTCTAACCTCCTTACCCAGGACAATGGCATGCTGACCTTTTCCAACCTGGTAATGTTCACGCAGTTACGATTTTCCCTATTCTGGAAGTGTATACGTATATCTATGTTCAATCACACCTTGCCCTCCAAAATGGAGATGTTAGCAATACCCCTCAGTACTGGGAGCCCATATTCTCTCCCCACTCATCTTATCCATTCATGATAGACATGAGTCCCCCAGCAAGTGTTGTGTTAGTTTTATAAGCAGCAACCTAATTTTAATGAGTGGAAATGGGAGAAAACTAACCAGGAAAAACTGTGCTTCTTGACTCCTGCTCTGACCCTCCCCACATAGCAGGCAGACTAGGCTGGCCTGCAGTTCTAGATGCAGCTTGTAAACACAAAGCGAACACATTAGTTTGTAATACTCTTGGATTCTTTGAGGATGGAATCCAGTTAGAGTATTGTTCACACCAGTATTTACACACATGAGCCATGTTTCCTCCCATGAATCTCTTGTTTCCTGATCACTCACCTGTTGTTGAGGTCTTGTAATAAAGGTAACACTCCAGTTCCCTCGCCCTTTGTATTTCACGCTCTTTCCCAGCAGAGCTGTGTTAGTTTATGGTCCCATATGTTCCCTGTTCTTCTCAAGTGCTTCTCGCATTTTTCTTTTTTTATTCTGAAAGACAGCATGGCATGTGGCTGTTGGGGGGAAACCTTAGCCCATATAGCATGGAACTCTTTAGGAAATGCAATTGGTAGGAGCCAGGTGATTTATTATGGGTATATTGATGGCAATTTAACTGAAATTGCTTGGTGCCTCTTTGCAGAGCCCAGGGCAGTATTACTTTAAACCCATGATGAAAGAGTTCCGCTTTGAACCATCATCTCAAATGATCGAAGTGCAGGAGGGACAGAATCTTAAAATCACAATAACCGGTCACAGAACAGCTTACAGGTGAGTAGAGCTGAGATACTTCACTGTCCTGCTTAGCTTGTGTACCCAAAACTGCCCCCTGGTCTGTATGGATGGGCATTAAGCCAAACTTTCACATTTTTTCCTGACATACCTCTATACCAGTTGTTTATGGCAGCTTTTCAGGGTAGAACTTAACTTCCTCACAGTGTGCATCATAAAAGCAGTCTTCATTTAAAAATGCATACTCCGTGGACGTGGTTTTATGATTGAATGAGCATGGATTGAAGAGCTTTGGCAACTACAATGAGTTGGGTTTGCACCACAACCAGTGGGAGACAGAGATTTGTCTGTTAAACCATTTCCTTTTAAGATGTGATTCCCATCAAGAAGTTTGGGACCAGCCAAAGTAAATGATACACTATTTCCTTTGGATCTTTGTATCTGTTGTAATAGTGGAGTGTCTTAATGTGTGTGTCAGCAGCAGCCACATAGATGTAGTAATGGATCCATCTTTTTCACCCCTAGCTGCTATGGTACAGTTTCTTCTTTAAATGGGGAACCTGAACAAGGAGTTTCAGTAGAAGCTGTGGGGCAGAAAGAGTGTTATATCTATGGAGAAGACACAGTAACAGATGAAGAGGGTAAATTCAGACTTCGTGGACTTCTGGTAAGGATTGTAATGCATCCAGCGTTGTTTGCTTTTATAGTGTTATGTGTGTTAATGGAACTATAAAATGCATTTTATAGTTAGTCACAGCTTAGTATTTTCTCATCACAGTTGCCTGATCAGACTCCCTTTGGTCTGGCTGTGGTGGGAGACATTGAGGTATAGTAATTGTTAACTCCAGTAAAAGAGAAACATTCATTAATGTACATCCTACAGAACTTTCTGTCAGTATCCTGTGGGGGCCTTGGGAGAATCCTTTTGCACTTCACTTGTTCAGCTAGAATAACACACAGTAAGTGTGATATATCTAATGGGTATGAATATACACATGAATAGTACTAGTATCCTAGGCAAAGGGGACTTTGGACAGTGTTTGCTTTCTTGTGTGAAATTATTACCACAGTAACATATCTGTCTTATCAGGCAGTTGTACATGCATATTTTAGATATAGTAAACAGTTCTGGATGAAGACCTGAAGCAGAAGTTTTGGACTAGCATGTCTAGGATCAACTATAGAATACTGGATCGTAAACAGAGCCCTTGCTTCCTGCATTTTGTCATGCTTTGCACAGCTATGGTTTCCTGCCTCAAGGTGTGCTGTCCTTGCTTCATTGATGGCAGCATAAATTAACCTGACATAATTACGCTTTTCAAAAGTCCAAATTGCAGAGTGTTTATTGAATATAGAAGGGGACTATTTGATCTGTTTTTAAACCTTGTTTAATGCATTTTCTGTGTAAGTAAAACGTTGCATAGCAGACCGTTCCTTCTGATAAACCAATGGAAGTACAGTCCTGGCCCTTTAAAACTTCTCTTGTCTCTGCAGGAAGGGAGTCTCTCTTTTTAGATAGTGTTATTCAGTGACATTTTCGTTGCATGGCAAGAGAAACTTTCAGTGAATAGGGCTGCGTCCATTTATGGTGGTGAATTATGAACTGAATTGTGCTCAGCTTTTTAAAGCCTTTTGAGTATCTCGGTTCTGTTAATGATAAAGCTTCTAACATAACTGAGCAATGGGATTTGTCTGAATTTTGTTTTTTAGCCTGGTTGTGTTTATCACATCCAGCTCAAAGCTGAAGGCAATGATCATATTGAAAGAGCCTTACCACAGCATCGTGCAGTTCAGGTAATTTCTCCTGGCATCTTTTTAAACCTGAACCTTATATTAAAAGGCATCAGAGTTGCTGGTTGTCTCTGCTAGGTTTCATTTAACGTTGGATATTTCAATGGGAGCTAGAGTTCAACCCTGCTTAGATGCATTTGAAAATACCAGTAGGGCCTATCTACATCTTTAGACACCTCATTAACTTTGAAATTCTGGCCCTAGACCTGAATTTTAAGATGTCACATTGACTCAAACGGAGGCAGTCAGCAGGGGATTATATTCAAGGGAATATGGTTTATAACCAGAAATAAAAACAGGGTAACGTAAATACAAATAGTACCTGAAGACTCTTCCATCCCTGAAGTTAAATGCACCCCTATGACTTTGGATGTGGAGCCCAGCCTTCCCAAAGGACCTCTCTCCCCTCTGAATCAATTGTAACCAAACTATAGTCCTTCCCTTCCCCTTAGCATCTGCATAAGGAAATAAACAAAAGGTTTATCTTGGCTTATTGAGGATGAGGTAGTACCTTGGTCACTATGCTAGGTCATATTAGAATCACAGCAGTGCTGGGAGAATTCTTTGATAGCTATGCACACTGATCTGGAATCCTGGGTCTGTCCTTTCTTTCACTTTAAGAAAGTTCAGATCTCTATATGAGTTGTACACATCTTGAATCTGTTTTGGTATTTGGCATATCCTCCATCACAGGAGTAGCTGACTGGATTCTGTTTTGAACCAGAAGGTTCAAACAAGGTACCTTCACCAAATCCATGTCTTCATGCCGGATATTAGCTTAAACTAAATGAAGCCCCAATAGGAACCAAGATTGAAATAAGTGATTTTCAGTCACCAAGTATCTGAGTCTAGGGAATTAACACAGGACACTGTTTCTGGATTTCCCTTAACACAGACAATGAAACATTAGCTAGCAACTCTGAAGGATTTTGTTTCTTAGCGTGTGCAAGTCTTTCAATTATTTATAGTATATTTATATTTTACACTTAATTACACATGGTAGATATCTTTTCTGTTGTTTTTGTTTATATGGTCCTGATCATGAAGTCCTCGTGCAGGCAAAATTACTGGTTCAGCTCTGTTAGGGTGACCAGACAGCAAGTGTGAAAAATCGGGCCAGGGAGTGGGGGGTAATAGGAGCCTATACAAGAAAAAGACCCAAAAATCGGGACTGTCCCTATAAAATCGAACACCTTGTCACCCTAAGCTCTGCAGATCTTCATAAAATTTAATAAAAAGCTCCTGAACTTAAAACTTATCAGATTTCATGAATAGTCCTCAATCGTTAGAGATTCTGTTTAGTTGCCTCTCATTTATCTCTTGACATCCAGCAGAGGTTAATTAGCCTGCCATTAGTTGTTTAAAATCTTTCTGTGGAGATGGTCATTACTCAAGATAGAATGGATGCCTGACCAGGCTTTCCTTCACTGCAGCAAAAGAAAGGAGCCGAATTTCTTTAAGCATTTGCACTCTTCATGCTAATTATGCCTGCTGCTTAGGTGGGAGGGAAGAGGCCACCCAAGTTACAGAAAACAAATCAGTGCCAATGTGCTGTGAATGATAGCCTATGTACACCAATTTGTCCTACTCTCCTCTCAGCTAGCATGCTATTTCCTTCCATCTGGAGAGAGGTTCTGGGTTCTTTGTCTTTCAAACGTATAAGACCCTCCAGATTCAGCCTACTCATGATATAGCTAGTTTTGAGGTCTACCACTGCTTGACCAGTGTCCCTTTTTAATACAGAAAACCAAGAAGCACCCGTTTCAGCCACAACCACTTTTTTAATGAGGTTATTTAGAAAAATATTCTTGTCTGACATCAGTCAGAATCTGGTGTTTAAATACTATGTGCTTTTAATTTTAACTCTGCTGGAAAGAGGTCATGTCAGGTCTTGCTTCGCTGCTCCTCTCCCCTCTTTCTCCCACAAAGAGGTTAGACTGTTTCAAGGATGATGGTCTTAGCCTACATGTTCTATGCTTCTCAAATGTCTATGAAGGTCCTAGCCTGGTAAGACAGTGCTTGTCACCATGGCACCAGGCCACCTTATGCTGATACAGTATTTACAAATGAGCATGCTCTGCTCAAGCAATGGAGAAAAACCAATTGTGATTGGAAACAGATTTCAAGTTTTCATGGGACTATGATAGGAAAACCAGTGTTTGTTTAAAATTCTGAGCAGTATCTGTGTTCTGTTAATTTTCCCTTCTAGCAATGTAAATGTTCCTGTGCTTGTATATTGTAGGTTGGGAACAGTGACATCGATGATGTGAATATTATTGCATTCCGACAAATTAACCAATTTGATTTAAGTGGAAACGTGATCACATCTTCAGAGTATCTCTCTACGTTATGGGTAAGTGTAAAGCCAGCCCTTTAATCCTACTCCAGAGTATTTTCCTTCAACTCCAGTATAACTATCTCTTAGGTTGCTGGCAGTTGATCAGTAGCCAGACTATAAATTATATTCAGATTAGTAGTGACTCTCTAACTACTTACTAAAGCTGAATTTGCATTCTAATTAGAGTTGAGATTTCAGTGAAAGTAAAGTGTTCTCAATGGAACAGTCCAGAGCTACGGAGTAGTGATCTCTTTTGGACTGGCTCTCTGATCTTATGGTTTGCTCTCCCATTGGGAGAGCGTCTCTGGATCAGAGAACTGGATTTGACCCTAAAATAGCTTTGCTGCTAGAAGTCTTGACACATGGCTTTGTTAGGGAAAAGAGATCCCATGAATGAAAACTTATGATAAGAATATGCCCAGATAAGAATACCGTTGCTTATAGCAGTATAGGAAATGAGTAGCATGGCTGAAATTTTTAAACTCGAGCACCTGAAGTTAGGAGTTAAAATAATTTGGTCTCATTTTTAGAGGAGGAGCTGAGCCACTCACATTGACATTGGCTTCAGTGGGTAATGGGAGTGCTGAAGGCATCTGAAAATCAGGCCAAATTGTTTCAGGACCTGAGTGTAGGATTTAATGCTGTGTTCCCTAGCTTCAAACAGTTGCTTTATTTGGACTGTTAATGTGTTAATGGCAATAAGGAAAATATTAAAGTCAAGGTATAGGGTTACAAATAGATTGTCTCCTTCTCCCCTCAGTCACCAAGACCTTAGTTCTAGGTCGTTGGCTTTTACAGGAAACCTCAGAAGCACCAAATGCACAGAACAGGAGTAAAGGAAAAATGCCTTGCTCTAGGGCTGTGTGTGTGAATGATTCTCTGCTCTGTCAGGGGAATTCATAACCTACAAGTTAGCCTGGGTGACTAAAGCAGCTTATTCTAGAATGAAATATATTTTCAAGTTTTTAAGCCTGCACATATGTTCTGTTATTAATTTTGATCTTACACACCCTTTGATTCTTGTATGCATCCTGCAGGTGTGGGTGAGCTCTTGTCTTTTAATGCAGAGAGAGATGCATTCAGGATTGGCATAAACATTTAGTGAGAGGTTTTGTGACCTCAGTTTAGCCTTTTGTGGATGCATAAGCTGACAGAACAGCTGGCAATCGCTGTTCTGGTTGGAGCCGAAATCTCAGAGATACAGAGCAGAACTGATGAGAATTAGCTGTCCGCATCTGAAAGGACTGTATGTGGCCCTACCAACTGCCTGGTCAATGGAAAAGGAAGAGGTTATGTTTGAGCATGCAAAATTCATTAAATTGTAAGGGGAGATAGAGAAAACAAATTACTGTGAAGTTGCTGAAGTAGTTTTATAAAATATATAAAAATCCAAAGCCCTAGTAGGTACTTGGGAGCAGATGAGTTTTTACCAGCCCAGAGATCTCAGGTTACAAGATCCCAAGCCAGTCTGTGGGATTTTAAACTTCTGTAGTTTGACAGTGCCAGGTGTTCTAAATTGCCAGGTTGATTTCAGCATTTTCTTTTAACATTTGTGCACTGTACTGTGAAATGCTGTTCTCCCTTATATAGGCGATGTCTACAATATTTATTACAGTACATCCGCGTAACTGTCCTTCTCTTGTGCGTTTTCCCCCTCTCCCAGGTGAAGCTTTACAAAAGTGAAAATCTTGACAACCCAATTCAAACAGTCTCCTTAGGCCAGTCCCTATTTTTCCATTTCCCACCACTGCTCCGGGATGGAGAGGTAATATTAATGATTAATTATTGGTTTCATTCATTTCAATTTTTTTTTAAAGATGTTAGCGTTATTTCCCGAGTGCTTGTGGCACAAACGTGATCTGTATTTGTGCTGGGGCAACAGGTGTCTCGGAAAGCTTGGTGCTTGTTAAACTGACTTACATTTGAATCTTCTGCTCTCTACGAACCTGATATTTTCTACTGGAGCTGGCAATTGATTTTATTTTTTACACTCAGAATTACATGGTGCTCTTGGACTCCACACTGTCCAAATCCCAGTATGATTACACCGTACCGCAAGTTTCGTTCACTGCCACTGGATACCACAAACACATCACTTTGGTCTTCAGTCCCACTGTAAGTATCTAGTGTTCTAACTTGTTTATTTTCAAAGTTGAACTTGAGGTATTGTGCCTGGTATTGTCACTTGTCTGCTTCTCTAGACTTCCATTGAAGCCTATGGCAAGACTTCCATTAACTTCGTTGTCTCCTGTGGAAGTCTTGCCATTGATTTCAGTGCAAGTTGGATCTGGTGCACAGAGGAACATGCATACATATGAGGCCTCAAACAACAAATGACCTAATCCTTGTCATATAAGCTGCCATACCTAGCTCCTGTGGAGTAAGTGATGGCAGTGGCATGAAAGAGTTGCAGCCATGACACTGTAATTCAGATCTGCTAATGGCTAAAATGTGTTGGTTTAAAAGGGAAAGAGGTTGCCATAGTAATTCCACAATGACTCTCCTAGTCAGGTAAGGAGTGTCACTTAGGAGAGTCCTTAGTTATCACTGGTAAAGAATGAGACTTGGAACCAAGACTGTCAGTTAAAGCAGGGGGATTCTCCAAACTAACATGGAGTAAAACTCCCACCTCTCCTGTGAGAGAGATCTTAAAATGTGTGATCATGCTCTGCCTCTGCCAGTGTAGCCATGTTTTCTGTGTGTGGCACTTAAATGGATGGTTTCTTTTCTGCTTCAGTGCACATCTAGACCCTAGTGGAATAGGAGGGAAACATGAAATGGCAGTTTTGGGTGAAGGATGCAGGTGTGCCTGTATGCTCCTCTAGTAGTCCATGCGACTAGTGATATTTAGGTATCATGTCAAGTGCATCACAATGTACCTTGTTAAAAGCAGTGTAGTGACTTGTCTTAATGCATGAACTTTAAAAACAAACTCCCCAGCTAACAGATGAGCTGAGCTGAATGAAGATTGCTTCTACGATGGAGGACGTAGTCCTCCTACAATGTCACTAGAACAGGAATTGGTCACATAGTAAGTGGTGAACATGCCACATAACTCTATTGTCAATCAGTTTTTAGTCATTTAAAGTTGAGAGATTTTAATAGGTAAAACAGCAGAAACGTTCTGAAAACCAGTGGCCATTGTTGTTTGCAGAGAAAGTTGCCTGAACAAGATATTCCCCAAGGATCCTACATCGCATTGCCTCTGACACTGCTCCTGCTGTTAGCTGGTTACAATCATGATAAGGTAGTAGAAGTTCTATTTTACTATTCTAATACTCCCCATAACATTTTGTAGTGTGTTGCATAAAATGAGGGTACCACCAATGTGGATGTCTAGACAGAAGTAAGAAAACAGGGTTAAATGTCAGTCAACAAAAGAAACAAAATGCTTTAGAGTTTCTTAAATACCTGCATATTTAATTTTAGTGTTAGTGTTTTAGTCCCTATGCTGCTTCTGTGTTTTGGTCAGCTGGTCTGATGATGGTCCTGGAAAGAACAATGCCAGATAACCAATCACAGCTGTCATTGATGTAGGTGTATTTAACTTCTTCCATAGTGACCCAAACCTCTCTTCTCTTTGGGATCATAACACCAATGCCGTTATGTGTTTTGCTTGCTGGAATTCAGAGTAGGCATTAATTATTTAATTTCAACCAGACAGAAACAATATTTGAGCATTTAAGATTTCCAGGAGGTTTGGATTAGACCATTTCCCATTTAGAATTTACCATGGTCCAGTCTTTGAACCTGTTGCACAAAGGGCATGTCTACGATCTGTTTTTAAAAATGCTTGGCTGAGAATTACTATAGAGTGTTATAATTCTAAATGCATATACCATCATAATAATATCCTGCTTCCCCTTTCTTTCCCAGCTTATTCCCTTGCTGTTACAGCTGACAAGTCGACTGCAAGGAGTATGGGCGCTTGGACAGACAGGTTCAGATGTGGGTGGCCCAGAGGATGCAAAGAGACAAGCGAAAAAACAGAAAACAAGACGGACGTGAGATGAAAGGAAAGATTGCATGAAGTGACACTTCTGTCAGGTTGGAGCCCAAGGAGTTTTAGAAGACAGGCCACTAAACCATATTTTTGATCTGTGGACTTTATTGACTTGAAATTTTTATTATACTATGTGAGCCCTTTGTCAGAGTGACTACATATTGGTTGTAAATTTTCTATGACATCTACAGATTGTCTTGTTTTAAAATAGTGAATTGAATGGCTCTGTTGTCACTCTGAGCAGCTCTTCCATGCCGAAGACAATATTTGTCTCATTATTGGAAGCCTCCTATTGGTCTAAAAATGTAACACGTTCATCTTCACAGGTAACTTTGCAGGGACAGTTCTAATAAAAATGGTTTTGATTTACCTCTCAGCCTTTATTACTGGGGGAGGGGGAGTGTCTGCTTCCTTATCTTTCCAACCATCCACTTAATTCTATTAGGTCAGCCATCAGGGAGTTCTGTTAAATCAATAGGTCCATGAAATATGAAGTTTATATGGATCTGTATGAACTGGAGAACTATATCTTGGATGTGTAAATAGTTCAAAAACTCAATTTTAGGGTAGCTGTTGTTTGCACAGCAATGTAATCAATGCTTGCCCAGTGAGGAAATTATCTTTAGTTAAATGTCAAATATTTGCCTGACAAAGATGAAGACCGTCCTTGGCTTGATGACTAGTGTTAATGTCTGATATATATGCCCATGTTCCCACTGCAAAAGTTGTGTAAATCTCAAGTTTATGTACGTAATGTGAACTCTGTAGACCTCCAGATTTCACAAAGTGGATGCAGCAAGTTATACCTTCCTTCCTGAAGTTAAAATGCATCATAACTGCAATATACATGGCCTATGGTCCTGCCTTTTCTGGAACTTTTTGCCCTCTAGAGGGCTGCCTTTAAGTTATTGTTGTAATTTGTTTAATTTATTTCTTTGTTTTAATTAGCAGAAATTTGAACTGTTGGAATTCTCAGACAAATGCAGTCCTAGTAAAACAGAGCACAATAATTAAACCTACTCCTTGATGACTGTCTCTTCTGATTCTTGTTTGAGGTGGGCAGTTAGGCATATAGAGTTTAAATGTTGATGGGGCTTTTTACTGACAGGTACCATAAAGGTTTAGAGCTTTTGAAAGATGCACACAAACATTTCTGAATTGTGCACTGACACTGATGTTGCCAGTGAGTGGCAATGTTCCTCTTTACAAGATCTGAAAGAAAGTTAGGTTACATGGAACATTTAAACCCAAAAGACATTTACCATTGTCAGAAGAAGAGATCTGGATGCTAAAGGTTTCATGATAGTTTTGTTAATACTTCTTACATTAGTGTGGGCCTAAATAATTAAAGTTCAGTACATTCAGTGAACATTTTCCGTCAGCAGCTGTCATTGCAGCACACACACAACCTCTCCTTTGGAGAGAACCTTTGTTAAGAATATAAAAATGAAGAATGTTGGGAATGCAACGGGAAAGTGTTCACAGTGTTGGAATTTTAGGGATGCATTTGCAATAAATTATGCTTTATTTATTGACCTCTTAATTTATATTGCCATGATGAAATACAGATATCTTTTGTTTTCCTATATAATTTATTCTAAAAGCAAGCTTGAATTGTTAACATTTTGATTTTGTTTTTAGTGCAGTAAACGTTGACCTATGAAAGGCTGGTCTGGGGAGGACAAAGATGCAGATTTTAAAAATACCCGAGGGAAGTTTAAATGTTCTAATTTTGGTCTTGTGAAATTTACTGGTGGATTGACATTTTAAGTAGTATCCACTTGCCTCAGCAAATAGCTCCTATTGTAGGGTAAATCTGCACATGTGATTGTAGCACAGATAAGCACCCCCATCCTAGCTTTTACCTAGTTAGCATGGGTAGCAACAGTAACGTAGGTGGGGTGGCACAGGCTTACGCGTGGGTTAGCAAGCCAAGTATGTACCGATATTCCCTGCATACTTGTATATCTGCAGCTAGCCCATGCACCATGTCTTCACTACTGTTGTGACCCATGCGAGGCACATTGAAGCTGGCACAAGTGTAACGACCCATGCTATAATCACATCTTTACTTGTAGTCTAGACATAGCCTCAGGCTAAACTCTGGCAAAGGACTTTCATTCAAGGTTCTAAGATGCCAGGAGGGAGGCCATTTGAGTGCAGTATTTGGATCTGTGTCTACACTCTACAAGCCTCTTCCCAGAATTGGGCCCACACTAAGTGTATACGTAGATCAATGTGTATCTTTCATTGTTGGGAACTGTAAGAAAAATCTGGATGATACTAGCGTTCTCCTATTATATGAATACATCTTAGAAGGGCAAACCTGAGGTTGAGAATACAAGACTGATGAAAATTTCAGCTTCAAGTCCAAGGAGGCGTCATTCCTTTAAATGTATTCTGTTGCGGGGGGCGGGGTGTCTTTCAAGTAACTCCCCAGAGAGGGGCTGTCTGTTCTGTGTAGATACTGTGCATCATCAGGCAAGAAGGGATATGCCTCAGTGTCCGTGACCAAAATTCCCTCTCCTCTTCCCTTATAGCACATCAGCAGCCTACTCAGTTTAAAGTGCTTTGAAATTAAGGGTGCAGCACAAGTGGCTCATAGATGTGAGCTCATATTTCTGTTAACCTAACCGTAGGGATAAGCCCACACATAGGACATAAGTGTGTGAACCTGCCCAGGAGTTTTTGTTGCGTATTGGGGTGTGTGTGTAATTCCTGTGTATGCATAATGTGTTTATCGCCTAGCTCCTTTGGCTTCCATTGTCATTTTTAATTCTTTGTTTTTACTGGAATCAATATGGCTGTATTATTGCCCTCTGTTCTTTGTATAATCTTCCATTTTCTTCCCCCTCAGTAGTGTGTGGCATTTGAGCCTAAGAATTTCATATGGCTTGACAATTGTCTCAAGCCTTCCCCCCCCCCCACCAATAGTTCCTATTTTATGTTCCTTTTATAGCCTAAAACTGTTTACTTGAAACCCAGTGATATATTATGATAAAACATCAAACGCTCACCAGAGGTTATAGAATTTTTCATATCCAGACGCTCACTAAACAGTGAAAGATAAACCTGTTTTTTATTGCCTCCAGGAGCAGGACCCGTGTCTTTCTTTACTACTCATTCTTGTCAACACAAGTGTAATTAAATCCCCACTACCAAGACTCTAGTTCCTTTGCTTACCACTGTGAGTTTAGTCACTTAAAATTTATAAAAAAATGTTTTTTTGTAAACCATAAACCATTTAACTCCCTCCAAAAGCTACCCTAACATCTGGCAGGGGGAAAAATCACAGGCATTTTTATTTAAAAAGGCAATTGTTTTGGTTTTATGGTCTCTAGTTTTTTCTACATTACAGAATATCCTACAGATCCTAAGATTTCAAGTAAAGAAAGTTAAGATTCCCCCCAGTTCCACAGTGGGAGGCATGGGAGTGAACTCTTTTATAGGGTCTCAACAGGGCTTCACCTAGGCACAAGGATCGGCCTCTGCACATCTCCTTGCAGGATCAGGGCCTGGATTTCTTTCTGCTGTGAAGATATGCCTGCCAAATGTAAACCAACAGCCAACTGGCTCCAGTCATACTAGTGTAACAGGATTGTCAGTAAGTGAAGTGGGACTATTTACATGCAGACTTTATTAAGCAAAGGCAATTTCTCCTTTTAAGAAACAAGGAAATCAAATACAAAAAAAAAAGTCAGAAAAAGTGTTTGCATTCTGCCCTCAACTACTGCTGTGCACCCCATTAACCTTCAATGGGCCTTGGATTGGATTGTATGATAGTAAATAAGGGCAAAATGTAGCCTACAGAATCTTTGTAGTGGTGATGATGAATGGGAAGGAAAAAAAGCCGACTTGAGTATTAAGCCTCAGTCCTGCAATGAGCTGCCTGTGACGCCTACTGATATTAAATAGGCTCTGTGTAGACACAGGTCCACCCACGTATAGCTCATGGCAGAATAAGGGTCTTAGCGCACGTCCAGACTAACCCGCGGCATCGGCGGGTTAAAATCGATTGCTCGGGGATCGATATATCGCGTCTAGTCTGGACGCGATGTATCGATCCCCGAGCGCGCTTACATCGATTCCGGAGCTCCATCAACCCGAACGGAGTTCCGGAATCGACACGGAGAGCCACGGACATCGATGCCGCGCCGTCCAGACGGGTGAGTACCTCGAGTTTAGAAATTTGACTTCAGCTACGTTATTCCCGTAGCTGAAGTTGCATATCTAAAATCGATTTTAATACCTAGTCTGGACGTGGCCTTAGAATCTAGGAGGACTTTGCTGTCACTTTCCAAGTGGAGAGGATGGCTTCTCAAATGGAGACAAACCGTGTGTCAGTGACACACAATAAAACTGGAACTTTGTGATGCCACTTCGCAGAGGAGAACCACACTTTAAATGTTGTAGTTATGTCTTTTTTTCACATTATATATAAAATCTGCGAGGGCGTGGCTCCGTCTATATTTTTCCCTCACCAGCTGTCTGCTGATTATTTCCTTTGTGCTTCCATAACAATTACCTGCCTGCAGACTCCCTTAGAAGTGGGTGAGTAATTTCAGGGGCCCACTCCATCTGCTAGTTAGAAACATTACAGCTGTGCATTGTTTAGGGCTTGGTATAGTTTCATCTTTTCTATAGGTGAAGTCCGATCCTCCATCATCTGTGTGCTGTACCTCTGTGTAGCTGGGTATCTCCACCTTTCACATCTTCCATCATGCCTCATCCACAGTAAGGGTACATCCAGACTACCTGCCGTATCGGCGAGTAGCGATCAATTTTTTGAGGATCAATATATTGCGTCTCATCTAGACGCGATATATCGATCCCCAAACGTGCTCCCGGCGACTCCGGAACTCCACTGGAGCGAGTGGCGGTAACGGAGTTGACACGGGGAGCCGCGTAGGTCGATCCTGCGCAGTGAGGTCCCGAGGTAAATCGATCTAAGATACTTTGACTTCAGCTACGCTATTCACAAAGCTGAAGTTGTGTATCTTAGATCAATTACCGCCCCCCAGTGTAGACCAGCCCTAACTTGTCATTCATCTCTGCAGCTCTGTTGAACAGTTTGAGCCTCCACTTATGTCTGTCAGTAACTCTAAATGTAGCACTTCATTCTTTTATATTTAGATACCGAAACTTATCTTTAGTTTATGGAGGTGATGGTATGATGGAACTGCCCGCAATGGCATGTAGCCAATCTAAGGCTGCTAGGAGCAAATATCTCCAATGGCTGGTGATGGGACACTAGATGAGGAGAGCTCTGAGTTACTACAGAGAATCCTTTCCCAGGTGTCTGGCTGGTGGGTCTTGCCCAGATGCTCAGGTTCCAACTGATCACCATTTAGGGTTGGGAAAGAATTTTTCTCCAGGTCAGATTGGCAGAGAACCTTTTGGAGATTTGTCTTCCTCTGCAGCATGGGGCCTGGGTCACCTGCAGGTTTAAATTAGTGTAAATGGAGGATTCTCTGTAACTTGAATCATGATTTGAGGACTTCAGTAACTCAGCCAGCGGTTATGGGTCTATTAAAGGGGTGGGTGGGCGAGGGTTCTGTGGCCTGCAGTATGCAGGAAGTCAGACTAGATAATCATGACAGTCCCTTCTGACCCTTAAGTCTCTGAGAAGTTGCTGCTCATTTGCCTTTCTTTCGATGTGTGCCAACAAACTGAGTGGTCTCATCATTTTGAATTAACATGGTTATCCTTTTCCTGATGTACTTTACCTTTCCAGCCAATAATTGGCAAAGCAGATTGGCTGCAAGGAGTAGCAGAGACTCTACAACTGCTACGTTCCCTGGCTCTCTCTATTGGTAGCCTTTTAACTCTTTATTATTTCTATTCTACCTGAAACATTTACTTTTATCTGCCCCCCTCCCGATCACCTTGTCTGTCATCACATCTACGGCATACAGCACTGCTCTTTTTTTCACTGAGCCTCAAGCTGCTCTAAAATGCTTTTGTTTCTGATAAGAGCCAAGTGCCCGAGTGGACAAGAAACTGTCTATGCAACAGGATCATTAAATTTATCAAAAGAGGGACACAAATAAAGTGTCAGCAGGGTAAGAACAAATGTACTAAATGTGGCCACAAAGAAGTGTATGGCTCCAGTCCCTGAAAGAAATGGCTCTAAAAATGCTCAGAGATGGTCTCTGATTAAAGCCATTCTCTGTTGACCTTGCTTATATGATAAGGCCATGTTTCAGTAAGGTACTTAAGCATGTGTGTGATGTTAAGCACGGGAATAGGCTTACTGAAATCAATAGGATTATTCACATTAAAGTTAGGCATGTCTTACGACATTACTGACTCTGGGCTTAGTAAGGAGGTGGCTGCTATTTTTGCAGGACTGCACATGCTTTTCTATAGGAAATGGAACCTATTTGGTGAGGACACAAGGAAATACCTGTCAAATTAGTTTGATAAACTTTTTGAGGCTAGACTGCTGAAGTTAAAGGATGGGATTCTCAACAGAACCCAAATGATTTATGAACATGAGTCCCATTGGCTTTCAATAATGCTTGTGCATCCGAGTCACCTAGGTGCTTATGAAAATGTCATCCTAACCCATTAAATTAATAGGATTCAGACTCTAGTGGGGGTACTGAGAGCTTTTGAGCAGTGTCTTGATTGTTTAGAAGGGTGGATACTGGTTGTTGGATTGAAAAAAGAATGTGAACTTTATTTTTATTGGTTGTAGGACCTGAGGAAGAGACAGTGTGTCTTTCCACGCATACCCTTGCTTCTCTGTAAACTCCAGTGTAAAGAGAGCCAAAGTTCAGCTGGTAGATACTATTTGTGCTTTGGAAATAATGTCTTTTTATTTATCTGTGTTATTTCTGCACTATACAATTTCCAGAGTATGAGTCCATGAGCTTACTACACTGATCGGAGGGTGGCATATGAAAACCAGTTTGCAGGATTGGGTCCCATGTTTAAAAAAGATCAAGGTATTGCAAGGAAGAAAAAGAAATTCTACCCACGCACTTCCACATCAACATTTCAAAGAGGAGCAGTGACAATGAATAAATTTATAATAATATGTAAATAATATGTGAAACAATAATATGCACCAGTAATTGTCAAAGTATAATAGGGTAATATTTTCAATGACTCATCACTGAATGTGATTTGCATGCACATATGAAAGAATCTAGCTTAATAAGAGCCAAAGCGATTGTTCCTGTGCTTCTCCAAAATGATAGTTTCTTACAATTTTAACCATTTAGTCTGTGATTTTCAAAGGTGTCTAAGGGAGATAGAGCCCAGCTAGCACTGAATTTCAGTGGGAATCGGGCACTTCGCTTCTTTTGGTTCTTCTGAGAATCCCAACCTTATTTGTCCAGATTTCCCTCCCCTGCCCCCTCCTCCATCATGAAAAAGGAGAGGCTCTTTGAGGAGCTGGCTAGCTGGATGCTGTGCTATCACACGCTGGTGCTTTATTAGCCTGGCGCTTTATTTAAAACCAGAACAAAGAGTAGGCTCTTAACTTTTACTATAGCAAGACTTCCTGGAGAATTGAAGGCCAGATTTTTAAAGGGATTTAGGCATCTAAAAATGCAGCTAGGGCCTTAGTGAGATTTTCACAAGTGCTTAAACAGGTTAGGAATGGGAATAACTCCCATTATTAATAATGCTTAGCTCTTATAAGTCTTGATCCTGTGCCATTGCAATGGGAGTTTTGTCATTGACCGCAGCAGGAGCAGGAGCACTTATTGGTGATAAGTCTCAAAGCAATTTAGAAAGTGATGGCGTTAAGCTCATTTCACAGATGGGGTAAGTGAGGCACAGACACTTACCTAAGATGACAGAGCAAATCCATGGCAGAGTCAGGTTCCCTAAGAACAGCATCACTTTTCAGTGGCAGCGTTAGGCGCATGCAGTCGCTGGGGGCCTGAGGGAGCCCCTTGATATGGTGACTCAGTTACTTGTCCCGGGTGACAAAGAGTTGTAGTGGAGCCAGAATGTGCCCTACCTGGGAGGAGGAGACCATTTTGCTCTCTATTTTCCTCCCCACAGATAGGGACCCCAGAATTGAGCTGCAGAGGGCCCCCAAAGGCCACCACTGACACTCCCTCGAAAGGAGGGAACAAGAAACGTATATGTGGAGTACTATAAGATAAAAATAGGATCCTCAACGTGGCATAAAAATCTCCTCAGTGGTCCTTGAAGCTCCGGCTGGCTTCCCTGGTCTACCATTTTATTTCACACCCATTTATTACCTTTCTGGACAGGAGGACCAGATGTGGCTGCCTTTGGACCTAGTCCTGAATCAACCAGAAGTTTTTTTCAGTGCTTTCATTCCTCATGGAACAGCCTAAGGGCTTCACTCTATTTAAAACAATGCAGCAGCGCTGCTGTAGCGCTTCAGTGAAGACACTCCCGATACGCTGACAGGAGGAGTTCTCCCATTGCTGTCAATACTCCATCTCCCCAAGAAAAGGTTCTCCCTTCGCCTTGTGTCTACGTAACACCAACAGACCCTGGTCACTGGCGGACGGGCTTGAAGTTTGGATCTGGGACCTCTGGAACTAAATGAGCCTCTACTGCATGAGCTCAACTTGCTCTAGGGCAGACTCCTTGTTTGTCCGTCCATTGTCCTTCCCTCGCCTCCCATGGGACAGAACACCACACCCAGGAGGTGTGTGTGGGTTACATCTATACCAGGGGTTAGGTCGGTTTAAATGCATCACTTAGGGGCGTGGATTTTTCACACCCCGAGCAACACAGTTATGCCGACCTAACTTTGTAGTGTAGACGGGGCCTGAGAGTAAAAGTTTCCAATAGAACCTTATCCTCCTCACTGTAAATCTCCCTCATGTCAGTGGGAGCGCTTCTGGTTCCTAAACTCATATTGCCTGGATGCTGGCACAATATCTCCAGATCACTCAGGGCTTGTCTACACGGAAACCTCCAGGAGAGTTTATCCATCTGAACTAAAGGTGTGAATTTGAAGTGGATTAGTTGAATAAGTGGCTCGCAACCTTTCCAGAATACTGTACCTCTTTCGGGAGTCTGATTGGTCTTGCATGCCCCAAGCTTCACCTAACTTAAAATCTACTTGCTTACAAAATCAGACATAAAAATACAAGTGTCACACTTCCTCATTTTTACCATAAAATTATAAGATAAATCAGTTGGGATATAAATACTGTACTTCCATTTCAGTGTATAGTATTCAGAGCAGTATTAACAAATCACTGTATGAAATTTTTGTTTGTACTAACTTTGCTTGTTTTTTTTATGTAGCCTGTTGTAAAACTATCAAATATCTAGATTAGCTGATATACCCAAGGAAGACTTCTGCATCTCCCAGGGGTACACACTGAGAGCCAGTGAGTTAACCACAATCTCATTCAAAATTAAAGGGCTATTAATTTGGTTTAGTTTAATTCCAAAGTGAATTCAATTTAATTTAATTAAGGCCACTTTAATTTTGAATACCCGCCTCCACACAGGGATTTAATGCGGTTTAACTCATCCACTTCAAAATCACACCTTTCGTTAATTTGGATTAATTTTCCTGGATGGCTCTGTGTAGAGAAGCCCTGAGGTTCTGATCCAGCACTTAAGCACAAGCTTTAAACTTGTGTTTAAGTGTTTTGCTGCACTGCAGGGCCAGCTATGGCCATTTGTGGCTAATTAGGATGTCAGTCTCCAAGGTTATCCGGTTGGTACCTTTTGTCAGCACATAGACAGCTCTTCTACTACAGAAAATACAAACACTTCATGCAGCCCAGTCTTTTTGTAAACTGAGGCTGGACTATGCAACCAGAAGCTTTCCCCCTTGGTTTGCTGTCTTCATTCATTCAAGTACTGAGCAAATAAATGGAGAAGAGAAGTGACATGCAAGTTAGAAAGGCAGAAAAGACAGAAATGCTCTTGCTTATTAATTTTTATTCCATATTGTGCCATGTAACATTTTTCTTCTCTGTCAAACTGATTAGCAAGAAACTTCATCCATAGAAAGTGCCTGAGCTTTTTGCTAGGTCACTGAGTACATGTTCTTTCTGGTAGCAAATGCTGTCTGTGATTATTGTGTTCATTAATTTTAATAATGGAAATAATACCCATGTGTTGGTATATATTAGCACGCCAATTTCTGTCCCAAATAGAACTTCATCCATGTCCTTTGTTAGTGCTGGACAGCCACAGCAGCTAATGCAATGTCAAATCAACCTTAAAAATGCAATTTTATTTTAACTGAACAATAATTTAGTGTCTGTTGGGATATGCAGGCTGAACTAGGGTAATAATGGTGGACTGTTATGTTTTTGTTGTGATTTTTAGGGCACATAAAACATTTTAAAAAATCAGAAAAATTGTTAGGCTCTGAAAATATTGAATACGTAGCCTTGTAACTTTGGTTTATGTCTATATACCTGGGTTCTGTTCCATCAGCTTAAAATGCATTATTATATTTTTGTCTTATATGTCAGCCACACATGTTTTGGTAGCACCAAACATTGTAGATTCTTCCAAGAGACTGCTTCAGTGTTAGGGATTAAACTCCATGATTTGTTTGTTTTAGTGCCTATCACCCTGTAATGAAAATAGTGCTGGTTCCGAGAGAACAGCCCACTCTGCCGGTAGAAGGGTAAAGCATAGCGGATTCAAAACAGTCTTGTAAAATCATCTGACCCAAGTAGAACAGCCAAACCAGATGAACTAAGCCTTGATGATGACATCTGTGCCAAGGAGAGGGTTGCTGCAGCAACGGGGCTTTCCTGGAAGCAAACTGAGCAACTACTGTACAAGCTACAATACTACTGGGCCTACTCCGCTCCCATGAAGCACCACTGCAAGAGGAATCTAGCAGCATAGGCCCTTGAATTTGTGTGTCCTGAGGGATGAAAGGACCTGTGGGCAGAGAGGAGGGAAGAGGAACTGGAGAAGAATTGAGTAGTGCAGAGCAGGTGTAGCAAGGACAGGAGGAGCTGGGAAAGGATTAAAGGTGCTTCATTACCTGATTTCATTCCCATGGGGTTCTAATTACCACAGGACTTGTCCATTTTTCCACACTCGCCTGCATCAGAGAAATCTTGCTATAAACAGTCCCCCTCCCCCTAAATCCTACAGCATGCTCTCTGCTCAAGAGTGAAAGGTAACTCAGTTTGTGACCATGCTAGGAGTGGGATGCAAATCATATCACAATGAGTAGCAGATGTGGTTTAAGAGCCTTCTTGCTATTGCAGTCCTTTAGACAGCAATGGGACCAGGTTCATTTTGCTTTCCAGCCATTAGAGACTCTGAACTATAAACTGCAAACTATGACTTCCTCAGCTCTGATATAGATCTGCTTAGGAGATGCTCTTCCATCCTCTTTGTGTATTTGTCTTTAATTGTTTAAACCTGGGATTGACTTAATCCTACAAGACTCCTGCTGCTGGTTCTGGTGAGCCGAATCTAGATCTGCAGCTGAAACCTTTTTTTGCTTAACAAAGCTCATTAGGTAAATTAGAAATTATTGTGCCATATTAATCTTATTAGTTTGAATAATTTCTCCAATAATTATTTTGTGTCAAAGTCAAAATTCTACATCCAGTAAATTTAAAATGGTTTTGCATATTCTACATGCCCTGAGAATCATCTGCATTCATTTGCCTGGTATCCTCCTATCTTTAAGGGATAACATTGTCATGGGCATGGAAAGGCTACTTAAGAAGGATCTTTGATATCACTTTTCAGGATGAGGTCTAGTCATCCTCGGGAGGGAGTAGGAGCAGTGACCTTTGCTTTTCAGATATGGTCTTTTGAAAGACCTAGGCCCAGATTTTTTAAAGGTATTTAGGTTTTGTTGTGCTCAATGTTGTGACATCTAACTGATCTAGGAGCCTCTATCATTTTCAAAAGGCATTTAGGAGCCAAACAGCCTATTGAGAGGATTTAAACTCCTAGGTGCCTAAATCCTTTTTGAAAATGAAATATAGGTTTCTAAATCAGTTGGGCATTGCAAAGCTGAGCACAGCAGTGCCTAAATACCTTAAACATTGGGATTTATTAAACATTAGATTTGTTTCTTGAAAATATTGGTTTGCATTTAATTAAGCTAGCAGGGAGCTGAGAACCGTGGCATAAATACTGTTTCATTATTATTGTTATTTAGTATTTGCAGTGGCCCCTAACAGCCCCAACCGTGATGGAGACCCATTGTGCTAGTCTGACACTGAGGCCCATAGGTGGTTTGTTAATCTGTATCAACAAATCTTTTCAGGCCTGGCAAACTCATTACACCCATCATACTGTTTTCAAAGTGTTTATCCAAAAATGTGTCCTGTCAGGTATGTAATGAAAGCTGGCAGCACATTGGTCATTAATATCCCTGTGCAGTGTATGCATTACCACTATATGAGGAATTATGCACACCTATTAACATTATACTTTAAAGCCTGTAACAGGGCAGTGTGTGCAAACAGGTCTTCTGCCAGACAAAAGCTTGTCTATGCAACTATCTCTGTCTATGTAAATTAAGCACTGTGAGCCAAAGACAAGGAGAGTTGTATTTGCAAGTGAAGTAAACAGGAAAAATGAGTTAACATGAGGTTGTGAAGGTAGCAGGGCACCAACACACTGCAGAACAAGTGACCGGGGCAGAAGAGTCTTTCTTGGTTATACGCTTCAAAAGGAGACATTTCAAAGGTTTACTGGATTATAGGAAGAAGGAAAAAGAACCCCTTTGTTACCCATTTACTGAAGAAACCCCTTGTAGTGTAGAGTGGAATCATGAAATCTGGATCCTGGTCTGACTGAAAACCAGCCAGCTCTGCAGGAAAGCTTGGTGAGAGACAGTTTTAGGCAAAAGATTGTACAGTAGCTTGTTAAGGTTTAGTCTCTCCAAAGTGCATTATACTTCTGTTTTATTTGTAACCTGTTGCTCTCATTATTCTTGCTCACTACATCTTGGATTCTCTGATCTTTGTCATTAAACTTATTCTCTTTTTATTATAAACAAGGATGCTGGAAAAATTTTTATAGTGGGAGGTGCAGTGAGCCATTGCACCAAACTGTAAATCCTGTGTATAATGGAAACCACTTCAAGTCAGGGGGTGCTGCAGCACGCCCTAGTTCCAGCACTATGATTATAAATTCATCTCTCTGCTGTGGTATTAAGTAAAACGGGCATCTCAGTTGAATCCAGCAATCTGGTGTGTACACTGTCTCTTGAGAGACAGTGGCCTTGGTAATTACTGTGAGTGCCCAGTGGCTGGACTCTACAGTGAAACACTTCTGAAGTGTTTGGGAACTGGAGTTGTTATCCGGGGTTATCTAAACCCACAGCTGTGGTAACTAGGCTCTGTTTTCCCAGCGGTGTCAGCAAATAAATCAGTGGGGGACACAACAGCGCCAACTGATAAATGATCGGTGCACACAAGGGAGCTTCCACCCAAAAATCCTTATTTTCACTGAATACAAAGTACACATCTAAAATAGCAGTTGGGCTACAGCGCCCTCAAGAAACTTAGTTACCCAAAGTCTGAGGTTGTGTTGAATGACAGCAACAGGGTTCCAGTGGCCAGCCTTCCACCTAGCTGCTGTGGAGTTTTTATGGCAGTGACTCCTTGCTCGTAGAAAATCCAAACTTCTCCAAAGCACAATTTCTAACTAAACTCCTGATGTGCTTTGTCTTCAGAAAACTTATAACTCATAATAGCCCCAACAGGCTAACAATTTCCTTTGCAACAGCCAATAATAATTCATTATTCTACTTAGCAGCAAAGCAGCTTCAGCCCAAAAAACAAAAACAAATAAAAAACACCACCACCACCCCACACTTGAAAACACAGACAATCAGAATCAAGGAAAGTTTTCTACCCCCGCCCCTTCTCATGGACCTGTGCTTTCACTCTATCTATCCCAGTCAGTAAAACTGCAGCTTGCAGCTATTTGTGTTCTGTCTAGCCCTGGCCAGATTATTCCTGTGTGCCTAGATGCTGAAACGGGGGGTGCTGCCACACCCCCTGGCTTGAAGTAGTAATATTCCAAATACGTGGTTTCCAACTTCAGCACCCACACCATAAAAATTGTTCCAGCACCACTGCCTATGTGGTGTTCCTGCTTCCAGCCCATGGGGGTTAAGTGCACAAATTGGCTGTGAGTTGTGTCAAATCCAGTTTTCCCACAACAGGGTACACCAAGTGTTACCTGCAAGGTGGAGTAATGGCTGGCAGGGCTTCTGAGGAGATTGTTTGGATGGCTAAGAGACTGGGGTGAGAGGAAGCTGACACCAAATTTAACCCCAGCAAGTCTTACTCGCTGAGGCAGGGGGTTATCAAATTGACTCTTAGGCCTGGCACCCCAAGAAAATGTCAGAGCTAGGCATGCTATATACACATTATAAGACAAAATCCTTGCTCCAGAGATCTTACAGTCTATTCACAGAATCTGAATATTGGCCCCATGGTACAGCTGGGGAACTGAGGTATAACAAGATTAAGTATCTTGCCCAAGGTCACACAGGGAGGCCGTAGCAGAGCTAAAAACTGAACCCAAATTTCCTGAGTCAGAGTCCACAGCTTTAATCACAGATCCATCCTTCTTGTTCTGTAAAGGATTGTTGTCTAGTGGGTAGAGCAATTAAATGGAAATCGATTTTTTCCCCTCATTTTGCTACTGATTGGTCATATGCCTTTGGCCAAATGCCTTAATCCACTATTTTCAGACATGGCCTGTGACTTTGGCTGCCTGATCTGAAACATGCTGGGCTTGAATTTTAGAGGTGTTGAGCACCCCAAATTCCAACTGATGTCACTGGGAATTGCAGGATCAAAGTGCCTTTGAAAATGAGATGCAAGTTGGCGTCTCAAAAAACGGATGCATCAAAAATCAGGGTCCAGTTTTAAAAATGTGGCTTATAACTCTTTGTACCTCAATTTCCCTTTAACAAAGGATGTGGTGATTCTTAATTCTGCCTCAGCTAATGTGTGTGCAACTCTGAGTGAAACCAGGGGGATTTGTGTATGCAGATTGGAAGGCTGTACTTGGCCTTTTATGCAAGTCTGTGAGATTCTCAGGTGACAGGTGCTAGGTAAGTTCAAAGTGTTGTTGTAATTATAGACAACACATTAATGTCCTAATCACCTAGCTAAGGTAGCTCTGACCACTATAAACGATGTTTAGAATGAAACCAATTTACAATGAATTACCCTGTGATGGAAAAAGTAAAGAAAAGAATGCAGGAAGGACACTAACAAGATGTGGAAATACAATTTGATTTATATTAAAAATTGTGCTGAGGAAAGTCCTTCAGATAATAAATATTTAGGGCCTGATGTGGAGTGGGGCAGGGCAGCTGTATGTCTCACTGACTTCAATGGAAGTCATGGGTTCTTAGAAAATCAAGACCTTAATATTAAAAAAAAGAATCCACTTCATCATCTAGAAATTTGCCCCCAACACCAATGTTATAGGCCCTTGTAAAACACAATCTACTGTGAAATGAGAAGGTGCTAAGAACTAGGCTGTTCTTAGTCTTGTGTGCCTCACTGCATTTAGTCGGCATGACAGAAGTGCTGTGGCTGGCTCCTTAACTCACACAGAGCCTGATCATCAGCTTGTTTTCCTAAAGCAGAATCTTAAATATTTCCCTTCCTATTAGCCCCATCCCTTTTCAGTTGTGTTGACTTCATCCTTCGCATCACAAGAGGAGAACAGAACAGATGGATATCCTGCAATTCTGCCTTTCCATTCTCCAAACGGTCTTTTCCTATCTCTTGCCAGGGGGCTGTTTGCTAGTTTCTGGTTTCTTCTAATTTCCCTCTGTTTGACAGTAAAGGGTATAATATGAAAGGCCATCTGCACATCTGTACCTCTCTGCTGAGGATTATTTGGGTTGTGGGAAGCTCAACGGAATTCTGAAGAATCAAATCTGTTTTTCATTGTAGGGAATGGGCTTACATTTCTGATTTAAAAATCCAACTAGAAACCAAAATCTATCCAGTGTGCTCAAATTCTTGCCGACCCCTGGAAAAAATGCATTTCTTTGATCTACTGGTCCTCTTGTCATTTAGAAAACAGACCCCAAAATAATGGCTTTATGAGTAAAACTGAAGGGAAAGAGTCCAGCTGAATCACCAATGTGTTCTCCAGCAGGTGTTAATATAATGTTTGTTAAGATGCCTCTGTTGAGAAAGGTTACTTCCATTTATACTTTAGATGAAAATATTTCCTAGCTTTATAGCATGTAATCACCAGCCTACACAAGTTAACCCTTCAGGTTTTCAGGTTTACAGCAGTTTGGCATATTTGACCTAATGAGGATGGAATGTTCTGCTGTTTTCTTTCAAAACTACTTTTTTGTTTCTAAATGAATTTGATGATATAAATTATGATCTAAAACAAAAATTGAAATTAGAACAAAACATTTAGATTTTATCAAGATGGGGCATTGTGGTTGATCCAAAAAATTTTTTTTAACAAATTTTGTTTCGCAGGAAATTTCAAAAGTTTTTGGTTTTGTCCCAACAAACTTCGAAATGTCAGAATTTCCCACAGAACAGACATTCCAAATCTTAACCAACTCTGAAAAAGAGTTGAGGATTGTGGTCGGTAAGCAACTGAGCTCCCATGTGATACCGTGCCCAAAAGAGCTAGTGCTGTCTTGAGATGCATAAACAGGGGAATCGGGAGTAGGAGTAGAGAAGTTATTTTATCTTCCTATTTGGCACTGGTTACACTACTGCTGGAATACTCTGTCCAGTTCTGGTGCCCATAATTCAAGAAGAATGTTGAAAAAGTGGAGAGGGTTTAGAGAAGAGCCATGAGAATGATTAAAGGATTATAAAACATGCCTTATAGTGATAGACTCGAGGAGCTCAATGTATTTAGCATAACAAAGAGAAGTTTAAGGGATTTAATAATGGGCTCTTTAATGTAGCAGAGAAAGGTAGAACACAATCCAATGGGTGGAAGCTGCAGCTAGATGATTTCAAATGGGAAATAAGGTGTAAATTTTTAATGATGAGAGTAATTAATCACTGGAACAATTTACCAAGTGTCATGGGGATTCTTGCAATTTAAAAATCATGATTGGAAGTTTTTTTAAAAGATTGGTACTGGAATTATTTTGGGGAAAGTCTATGGCCTGTGTGATATAGAAGGTCACACTAGATTATCATAATGTCCCTTCTGACTTAGAATCTACAAATCTATGAAAACAATCAGAGCATGCAGACCATATATTAGCAGCCCAAAACTTTTATCCGAACCTTATTGTTATGAAGGACAGCCCTAAAAGCTGAGAAATTCAGCTGGCTATATGATATATTTGGGACACGTGGCCTTCATTGGTAGGTGATGGATTCCCTTAAATATCCCTTTCATCATTATTATAAACAAATAAACTTCACTGCCTGTACAGGCCTAAGGCCTCACTCTCAACCAGAGTGGGGAACGGAGGGAAGAGGATAAAGCAGACCAGCTGCAGCCATGTCAAGGCAAGCCAAGCTGAACCCAGGGCTTGCCAGGGCTGAGCCCCAGTGCTTCTAGGCTTGGCAATTCATAGCCCTGGCACCTTCAGGCTTGCCACATCAGTTATGAAAGTAAAAAACTGCTTGAGCCCTGGCATTTCTTTCATTACAAATTAAGCACTGGGCTTCCTATTTAGAAACCAGGTGAATTGGTTGAGCACTCTGCTTACCAGACCTGTGGAGGGGAGGCACTGTAGGAAAACACTTCAGGGAGTTTTGCTTCTGACAGATTCACCGAAAGCTCCAAATTTGAATGTCCCTCTTGAACCATTCTCAATTTTCAGGCAATTTGGCAAAAGGAGGAAAGCTGCTTTTTTGTAAAGGCCATGTTGCAAACTGAAATCTGATTAGTTTCACATAGTTCTGGGCACTCAAACTCTACGTGGCGTTGTGTGAGTTGGACTGATATGCTGCTTCTCTAGCTTCAAATCCTTGATGCAGAGGAGTAACTCTTGAGTTGCTTACTGTGCAGCCTACTTACTCTAGCTCTGGAGGGGGACTTCAAAGGCTTGGGTTCTATTCCCACCTATGCCATGGTCTCCTGGATGACCTTGGGCAAGTTACTTCTCTCTCTTCCTCAACTTTCCCATCTGTAAAAGGGGAATGATACTGACCTCCTTTGGAAAGTGCTTTGGTATTTACTGATGAAAAATGCTATGTAAGAGCTAGGTTTTACTATTAATATACTCTTCTGGGCCTGTGTAGTGGGAGTTACACACGCACACACACTGGGTCACATTCTGTAATCTTGGAAATTAATAAGCATTTATGACAAAGAATTGAAGTGTTGTGCACATTATTTCCCCCTTTTCTCAAAGACTTTAGACTTTAAGGTCAGAAGGGACCATTTTGATCGTCTAGTCTGACCTCCTGCACAATGCAGGCCACAGAATCTCACCCACCCACTCCTATATCAAACCCCTAACCTATGTCTGATCTACTGAAGGTGCAGAGAATCCTCCAGCAAGTGACCCTTGCTCCACGCTGCAGAGGAAGGTGAAAACCCCCCAGGGCCTCTGCCAATCTGCCCTGGAAGAAAATTCCTTTCTGACCCCAAATATGGCGATCAGCTAAACCCTGAGCATGTGGGCAAGACTCACCAGCCAGCACTCAGGAAAGAATTCTCTGTAGTAACTCAGATCCCAACCCCTCTAACATCCCATCACAGGCCATTGGGCATGTTTACTGCTAATAGTCAAAGACCAATTAATTGCCAAAATTAGGCTATCCCATCATACCATCCCCTCTATAAACTTATCAAGCTCAGTCTTGAAGCCAGATATGTCTTTTGCCCCCACTGCTCCCCTTGGAAGGCTGTTCCAGAACTTCACTCCTCTGTGTGAAACCTTCATCTAATTTCAAGTCTAAACTTCCTGATGGCCAGTTTACATTCATTTGTTCTTGTGTCCACACTGGTACTGAGCTTAAATAATTCCTCTCCCTCCCTGGTATTTATCCCTCTGATATATTTATAAAGAGCAATCATATCTCCCCTCAGCCTTCTTTTGGTTAGGCTAAACAAGCCAAGCTCTTTGAGTCTCCTTTCATAAGACAGGTTTTCCATTCCTCAGATCATCCTAGTAGTCCTTCTCTGTACCTGTTCCAGTTTGAATTCATCCTTCTTAAACATGCGAGACCAGAACTGCACACAGTATTCCAGATGAGGTCTCACCAGTGCCTTGTATAACGGTACTAACACCTCCTTATCTCTACTGGAAATACCTCGTCTGATGCACCCCAAGACTGCATTAGCTTTTTTCATGGCCAGATCACATTGGCAGCTCATAGTCATCCTGTGATCAACCAATACGCCAAGGTCCTTCTCCTCCTCTGTTACTTCCAACTGATGCGTCTCTAGCTTATAACCAAAATTATTGTTATTAATCCCTAAATGCATGACCTTGCACTTTTCACTATTAAATTTCATCCTATTACTATTACTCCAGTTTACAAGGTCATCCAGATCTTCCTGTATGATATCCTGGTCCTTCTCTGTATTGGTGATACCTCCCAGCTTTCTGTTATCTGCAAACTTTATTAGCACATTTCCACTTTTTGTGCCAATTTCAGTAATAAAAAGGTTAAATAAGATTGGTCCCAAAACCAATCCCTGAGGAATTCCATCTTTTTTTGTTCTTGTCTAGTTTCCTGTCACAGCCTTAAATCTTTTTAAAGTAGTTTCCTTAATTGAGGGGAATCTTTTTGACTAAGCTCATGGTATCATTAGGGTTCCCCACCCGGTCCCAGAGGCCATGCCCCTATTCTGCCCCATCTCAGAGGCTCCGCCCCTGCTCACTCCACCCCCCTCCCTCTGTCGCTTATTCTTCTCCACCCTCACTCACTCGTTAATTTTCACTGGACTAGGGCAGGAGGTTGGGGTGTGGAAGGGGGTGAGGGCTCCAGCTGGGGGTATGGGCTCTGGGGCCATAAATGAGGGGTTTAAGATGTGGGAGGGGTTCTGGGCTTAGGCAGGGGGTTGGAGTGAGGGAGGGGGTGCAGGGTGTGGGCTCTCGGAAGGAGTTAGGGTGCAGGAGAGGGGTCAGGACTGGGGCAGAGAGTTAGGGTGTGGGAGGGAGTCTGGGCTCTGGGCAGCACTTGCCTCAGGCAGCTCCCAGAAATGGCTGGCATGTCCCTTGGGCTCCTAAGTTGAGGGGCAGCCAGGTGGTGCCACCTCTACAGCTCCCATTGGTGCCGGTTCCTGGCCAATGGGAACTGCAGAGCTGGTGCATGTGGCAGGAGTAGCACGCGGAGCCCCCTTGGGCACCTCTGTGCCTAGGAGCTAGAGGGACATGCCAGCCGCTTCCAGAAATTGCATGGAGCCAGACAGGCAGCCTGCCAGTCCCACACCAACCGGATTTTTAATGGTCAAAAACCAGATGCCTGACAACCCTAGGTATCATAAGTTCTGCAAAAGTTTGTAATGATAATATCTCAAGCGTGTTTTTTTAAGTAAGGATCCATAAAGTAGAAGTCTTTTAATGGTCCAGTCTGATGGGACCATGGGGATATTTAATCAGGAACCAAAATAAAGAGCCAGATCGATTTATAACAGCTCACAATGTGTAAAGTACCAGAGAGGATTTTACTCAGCGCATGTGTGCCAGGAGTCTTCTGATAAATCACAATGCATCACCTGTGCTGCATACTGTACTAGTGAGATTATTTTACCTGCAATGTATGCACTGCAGACAGATTGGGACAGAGCCTCTTGCCACTTCATATAATATTTTCCTTACACCATAAGCAGACTTACTGAATTCACAAAAGAAGAAATATCCCTTATAGTTCCCCACCTTGCCCCCAGATCAGCAGTAAATGGGAGGCTCAATTTACATGTTCTATGTGAAAGTCTTGTGCAAAATAATAGCATACATGTGCATGGAAGTAATATAATTTATATGCTCATAAAATTGCCGCCATAACAAACAAAATTATTTCAGACAGGTGAAGAGGTATCTCCTTCCTCCTCATTTTTAATGTCTCACTTGCACAATTCTACTACCTGAATTTAGACCACTGAAATTTTGCTCCTACAGTATTTAGTGCCTTTCCTCATATCTCAGATTACATTGTCACAGGGATGTGCTGCCCCTTTAAAATGGCTGGCTTGTCCCAGGGCTTTACAGGCCCTTTTTGGTGTAGGCATTCTGGGAATTGTAGTTCCCAAAGGGGTCAGGTGACTGTGGGAAAAGGGGGTAGGCTATAAAAAGGCTGCTTGTGGTTGAAAATAAAGTGAGTTATGGTGTCTCTTTAGGATGAGTGGAGGAAGGAGCCTGGGTTGAAGCTGTAGCTAGAAGCTGGATAAAAGGCCAAGAAGAGGCCTAGAGAATCTTGAGGGTGGAACCTGAGCTGGCCTGTCTGAAGGATGCCTAAGGAGAACTGGTAAACCTTTAAGCTTTTAACACTGATCAGTCACTCTGAACTTTTCAAACTCTAAGTAACTGCACCTTGTTCAAATTACTACAAATAGCCACCATTTTGTTGGAAAGCTAGATCATAGACTGGGGACATGATTATTGTGGAACTAAGTTTTACTTAGAAAACTGCAAGCTTTTTACTGTGGAATCATTTGTAGACTAAATATGTTCTCAAGTGCATTGCATATTATGTGTTTTTTGCATTTAAGTTTGAAACACCTGTGTAGTATTTTTTTCAGCTGTCTTTTTGTTGTTCATTTTTTATTCCTCACCCCCTTATCCCTTGGAGGTATGAACAGTAGATTGGTTTAGTTTGAGGGGAAAATTGCAACAATCCTACTATTTACACACTTCCATGGCTTACCGTGGTTTGGTGGAGTACTTGCTCCAGTAGATGGTATTGCCGCATGTGGCTGAACATATATTGTACTGTCATGTCATTCTCAGAATTAGCAGTGATGTCCCTTTTCTATCATACTTCTCACCCAATGTTCTAGTGGTTTGCAAATAACTAACGCTCACAACAATCCTGTGATGTAAATAGAGGATATATGGGGGACACCACTGAAATGCACCTTCTTCCAGTTTCCCCCATCTAGTAGCTGGCACAGAGGAGATGTTTTAATAGGGGATAGCAGCAGTACAGGCCAGGAAGAGAAGAAAGCCAGGGGCAGTTAAAACTATAAGGGAATGTAGGTAGAATGTAATTAAACCCAGCTGGAATTTGCTCAGAAAAGTAGGGTTAAAATTTCCAAAAAGTGCACTGGGTAAGTTAATGACTATAAAAGTGGCCAGAAACCCTTGGTATTTCATCTCACCGGAGACTAAGAGGTGCCATCTTCAAGAGCATAGTATCCCATTATACTGTTTGTGGGCATTGACCCAGTGTGACTCAGAGGAAGGAGTACCATCTATTCATCCAGCACAACTCCTTGTGGTTTGAATGCCTCTGATCTGCGCACAGACTCAGGTAGGCCTTGCTCAGCTTGTGACTCTAACAGGATCTCAGTCTGAGATGGCATGATTATAAGTGCTTTCAGGAAGGGTACATGGAAAAACAAGCTCATATCAACAACTGGAGCCTCAAGTATCTGAATCCTTACATTATATGCACAGCTTCTTGGAGTGGTGGGAGGAATCTGGCCAATATCTAAATGCATCCATTGTGGAGCAATGTTGGAATTGTAGAGCGCTGCCACCCTATATCAGAAAAACAGACCACTCTCTGCTGACCCTTTGCCTTTTTAAATGGCAAGCTGTGAAGAATTTTGGAGATCCCTTCTTCTGTGTGCATGTCCTGGGGACTGGCCAAAGATTTTTCTCTGACTCAGTTCTCTGTGAAAACACCAAGAAAACTTGTACAACTCAATGGAAATATCACTGTTCTGGTGGCTCACTTAGTTATGAATATGATAAACCTTAAACTACAGCAGCTTCAGTATGAAGTAAATTATCTGTGTATAGCCAATTAAAATTAAACACATTCTCAAGGCTGGGAATTTACCCAGATAGAGAATGAAATTTGCTTCCTATCAAAGTGCAGTTCTACTCTCTGGGGTTTAGAATTGGCTCCCCTCAGTTCTGGAGAGGCATTGATTTGACAACCATGGAAAAGCATTGAATTCTCATTCCGTAGTCCAGCTGCAGAGCAGTTTTGCTGAAGCGAGAGAAATTGAGAAGACCCTTGTTCCATTAGTTAAAATGTCGGATGAAATACTCACCCCACTGAAGTTGATGAGGAGGGGAATTTTTCCATTGCCTTCAGTGTGGTCAGGATTTCACCTATTTGACATAAGTCTGTAGCAGTTCATACAAATGGTGCATTTAAAACACACTTGCGTTGTGGGAAGTCAGAGATGTTTGTTTCTCCGCTTCCTTTTAATAGCGAAACCAAGTAAGAGTAGGAACAGCTGAAGCAGAAAGCATAAGTGAAACCAACGGGCTTCCATTTAAAAAGAAGAGACCCTGCCCCTTTTAATAGGATGTGTGTACGTATCCAAAACGATAGATAGTTTTGCTGGTTTCCAGAAGTAATGGCTTTATCTATAATCTATGGAACAAGACTCTGGTAGAAGAGGGAGGCAGTATGGTCTACTGTCTAGAGCACTGGACTGAGAATTGAGACCTCGGTTCTTGTCCTTAACCTGCTCTTTGACCTTGTGCTTCTGTTTCCCTTCCTACTCTTTGCCTGTATTGTGCATCTAGATCAGAGGTCGGCAACCTCTGGCACGCAGCTCACCAGGGTAAGCACCTTGGCAGGCCAGGCCAGTTTTTTTACCTGCTGCATCAGCAGGTTTGGCTGACCATGTTTCCCACTGGCCGTGGTTCGCCGTCCCTGCCAATGAGGGTGGCAAGAAGCTGTGGCCAGCACATCCCTCACCCATGCCGCTTCCCACCGCCCCCATTGGCCTGGGATGGCGAACTGCGGCCAGTGGGAGCCACGGTTGGCTGAACCTGCCAACGCAGCAGGTAAAAAAGCCGGCCCGGCCCTCCAAGGTGCTTACCCTGGCGAGCTGTGTGCCAGAGGTTGCCGACCCCTGATATAGACTGTAAGCTCTTTGGAGCAGGAGCTATCATCTTACTGCGTTTGTAAAGTGCTTGGCGTTATGAGGTCTGGTCTTGGTCATGGGATGGATGTGTCCAGATGCTACTAGAAAATAAATCACCATAGCATTCTTCAACCCTTAGTGTATCGAAAGAAACACTGTGAAAACAGGAGATATCCATTTTAATGATAATGGAAACTGATACAGAGAAGCCTGCAAACTGGGATTGGTTTTTCTTATTCTACTTCTGTGGGATTTTTGTCCTTCCTGATCATACTCTTCAGGAAATAATGTATGAATTATTCAAGGAGTAAAAGGTTTTACCACATACTGTGTGGATCAAATCCCCTTTGGGGTTTACTCTGTCTCTTTTTTATAAATGCATAGTTTGTGTTTCCTATGGCTTTGACAGAATATTCAGAAGTTGCCAGAACTTCCAGCTTCAACTCTGAGTCCAGAGGGAAGAATTTTGAGCCCATAATGCAGTAGGTAGCGCTTAAGTTACTTTCTGATACTGCACCAAGCCACTGGTCTTGATCCTGTCAATAGAAAGTATATCAGAATGAATCTGTTGGCATTTGAGTCTCCCTTTATTTTTTTGCAATGCTTCTTTCCTCTTGGCAAATTTGAGAGACGAAGGAGGTGTAGGAGAGGAAGGTCTGAAAGATTATGTCAAATGGAGCATTCTGTTCTGAAACAAAAAACAGGAGTTCTGTATTTCTTGTGCCCCAGGATCAGCCCCACACTGTTAAATTTATTGTGGCCTGGATTGTGTCTTTAGGCACAATCCTACCAACAGGTGTTGTCAAAGCTCCCTTCCCTTAGTGGTAGCTCTGGAAAGCACTGTATCTCAACCATCTTTGAAGTACAATGCTGGCTTGGCTCTCCCCTTGCTCCAGGGGCATGATTTGCTGTTGGCTTATACCTTTGAATGCCAGAACCAACTCTCCACCTATTCCTTGCTCTCCATGTCCCTGGCTGGCTCTGGTGGGCAGTAAGTGAGCTTAGTCATGTGCACTTGGACTCGAGGTGGTCCTGGCAGCATCCGCAGGGCTGTAAGGGGCTCTTTATGTACATGTGTTGTCCAAGTCATAATCTATCCTGCTAACACACACAAGACTTCCAAAGCCATGACTGCCTCCCTTCACAGTCTGCTTTTACAAATGAGAAAACTTACTTGGGTCTTGATTGAGCAAGGTCCCCACCTCACTTGGTCTTTGCTCTTTGTCAGAAGGTTGCAGTTAAATAGGTGGTAACAAAACCAAACATCACAAAACATTTTAGAGTCAGTGGGGCTGTGGGCAGGCCCCACTATCTACCTGCATATGTGCAGTTGCAGGATTGGGGCCCAAGTTATTCTTAACTGGATAAGAACCATCCCTCCTCAGTGTGGCTTTTTCTTAAATAACTGTGGTGCCTATGAATGAGCAGTTCTTCTCAGACTTTAGCTCTGTTCATTTGTAATGAATGCATGTCGTACTATATTTTCACTTCTCTTCAGCAGAAAGGGAAAGAATATAGTAATACAGCACAGTTCTGTAGCGGTGTCCCCCATCTCTTACACAGTTTCCAGGGGCCAAGGATGGATATAGGACATATGCTTAGGCCGCTTTTAGACCAGTCTTGGGGCTTAAGTAGATCTACATTTCTCATGGGAAAGATATTATAATGCAACCATAGCTTTCCTGGCCCCTGGTCCCATGCAGGTATTTTTTTTCAGCAATCAGCTATATATCTTTAAAGAGGCTTTTCTGCTTCATATCATTTCCAAGCTCAATTCAGAGGCACCTCCTCATTCTAGAGTTTTATAGGGGAAAAAATACCCAATTGATCTGCTTAACTTAGAACTGAAGCCAGCTGTTAGGTCAGTGAGGCATTTGCTGACCCCAAGTGAGTAACTGGAAAACTAGTACTTGACTTGTTTAATGGCAAGATGGAAAGACAGTAAATCTTTGAAGTAGGATCTGTGACAGGACTTGATATCCTGTCACTCAAATCCCCACCAATATGGGTTAAGTGGGATGTAAATAGAGGCTCAGTTAACAAGTAGAGCCACAGCTGAAGGGCTAATTAGAGGGAGAAGCAACCCCAGCAAGTGGGAGCAGATAAACAGAGAGGGAGGAAGCCTAGGAAGAGGTAGGGGGTGGAGAGGGAGAGCCTGGTACTAGCAGAAGTTGCAGCTAGTTTTTGCCTTCTATTTGTCCTGCCTCCTTCCTCCCCAAAAGTGGTCAAGGTGGCTTGGAGGAGTGTGATTTGTACCTAAGGTGAGAGACACTCACAGGGGGCCACCCCATGGTACATCTTAATGACTCTAGGAGGGCAGTAATTATTTTAATCTAAAGGAAACACAGTTGTGCAATCCAAAGATTATGCTACTATCCTAAGTATTTCAGGTCTCAGGCTGCCCTATTCCAGTGTCAGATATGCAGGTGCATCTTGAAAAATCTGATATTGCATGTCTATGGGTCTAAGAATGAAACTGCTATGTAAGTGAAACAGGAAGGCTGGGAAAGATAGTTACCTGCAGCTCTTCCCACTCAGAGTGAAATCCTTGCTGAATTGGGGTAATTCAGTTCTATGCAGTGGAAGCGTGGTGACTGAAGATAAAATTCATCCTCCATCTTGGAGCATCCACTATTTATTGAAATAGCCACTACGGCTCCTTCATGCCATGTTAGTTGAAAATGAATTTTTTCATTCTCCTATGTTGTCTTGTGATGAAGCCTTTCAAGAAAACAGATGAAGTTGCATTCTTTTTGTGTGCCTACCAATAGGAGACTTGTGATACTTGCTGTGCCATTACAGCAGTAAAAGTCGTGTAAATTAGCAAGTTGCTTGAGGGTGGCCTTTAAAGTGTGTCCTGTGAAGGTGACACTTAGCCTATGACAGCTAAGAATTCTTATATAATTTTTGGTGAATCCTATTTTGCCTCCCAGACTGCAGCTTTTCTCCTATCCAATAGCTGTGATGACAGTTTATTCTTTGCACTTTGGAGATGTCAAAGGAATTGTTGCTCCCTAGAAGAAAACTTGGAATTGTCACTGTTCGTAAAGTGTTCAAGGGAGATAAATATGCTGTTCTTTCAAAACCCCCAGCACCTTGGTGCACGAGTGTTGAAGTTAAGCATTTAAGTCAGGCAATGACAAAGTTAAGTTTGTACATACAACCTTTACTCTGCCCACTTGTGCATTATGTCCCCATCCTTAATTACATGATTAATAATAGAAATGTCAATTTTTCTATGATTACTACATATCCACAGTTAACGGTTCTTACGCAGTAGACTACAGACTAAATATGACAGTACATCCTGTAAACACTTACAGCGTGTGTAACTCTACTCACATTGAACTCAGTGGGACTGCTCACGTGAGTAAATACTTGGAAGGATGAGTCGCCCATTACCTTTATAGTTCATGATGCCCTTAAACTGCGTCTGAGAGGCTATGCTGCTGGTTGGAGAAAAGTGTTATGTACATGATAGATGACTAAAGGCAGATCCCTGTGCCCATACAGATTCCCAGTGATGCCTATGGCTCTATGCAAAGCATGCTGTCTGCAGTCCTAAGTTGATCAAAGCAAAGCCAAGTCTCACCACAATACTCACGAGAACTAGGTTGTCACAGTCCTTGCAGAGCTTTCCAGGGATGTAAGGAAGAAAGTGATTGCTGGAGTAAGGGTAGCCAGGATTGTGGCAGCTGGCACTACTTGCCTAATTCCCACCCCCATGCACAAGTAGGCAGGGAGGAATGGGGAGTAGAGGGAGCTCTGGCATTGTCCCTCCCCCACTTGCTGATTGGATTAGCTGTCTGGCCATATAGATGGGAATAATTTGCTGACCAGAAGGAGTGAAGTAATTTCTTCCTCTCGCAGGGCATGAGAGAAGCTGGGGTGAAATTATAACTTGGAGTCACTGTTTCTTCTTTGGCCCTCTCCTAGGGTGGTGCAGTTACATGCTGACCTCCATTCAAGGTAGACTGGGATGCTAGTCTAGCTATTGGCAATGGCTGTATCCTTGACACATTTCAATTTCCCACCTTGTCCTTTGTGTTCTAATGCTATATTTAAAAACAAACACAAAAAAACAGCCACCCCCAGGCAAATGGTTGATCCTCCCACATGAGTTCCCAAACTTTCTAGAAAGTTGTCTTCAGAAAGAGACCACGCACAGGAAATTTCATTCTAAATGGTGAAAGTTTGAGAAGCATCTTAATATAGGGACTTAGAATGGGAACACTCATGCAACCTTTGCTATTGGAACACTCTTTTTGGTATCTTCAGCTGGGTGAAACAATGCTGTTTAACTGCAGAGTTATTTATGAACAAACCTATTATTCTGTCATGTATTAAGGAAACATACTTGAACCATTAGCTGTCTTGTATTCATAAAAGGATTTCTTTGTTCACTTTCTTGCTTTATAAGTTCTTGGGTTTTAAGAAGGTGTTTAGAAGTTTAGCAGGGACACACACTCAACCTGCAAATCAAGTCTTGGGCTGGCAGGGAACCTTTGTTAAGTGGCAATCTCTCACTGAGGGTGGGGGAAAGTATTATAGAGAGTCTAGCAAAGCTCTTATTCTTCTCGAAGCAGTCTTACCAGTCAGCAACAACCGTGGGCAGAGACAGAAACCTGGCTGTTCTAAAAACTGAAGACTCTGGCACTGCTCCCTGACAGCTACAGTTATTAAAAATATGCTGAAGTAGCACCATCCAGCAGCTTGAAATATTTCAGACAGCGTGATGATAACCCATCCACACCTATCCTCCTCATAGAACGGCAGAAACGAAAAAACCCCACAGTGTTCTGAGGAAAATGTGGAAAAGTTTCTTATTACCTTGCACCAAAATCAATATTGTCCTGGGGGACAGGGAGCTTTTGAAGAACTTTTGCTGCATATCTGAGGGTTGAACGCCCAGCAAGCTTCTGAGACGGAGATCTGATAGAAATGAAACACTAGCCTTTCCAGAGTTAGAAATGTCATGGAGGCATGCTGTAGCCATGGGGAGGAAAATGAGAGACTTTAAAATTAAATTGTTTCAAATGCAGTAAACATGTTAACTTTATCTAGAGCAAAGACACCCCTTGGAACTGGCATAACTGCTATTTAGAAATGGGAAGACTAATTCTGCAAACTTATGCATATGCATTACTCATGTAAGTAGTTCTACTCTACTCCTCAAGACTTCTCATGTGTAACTTTACCCAGGTGTTTAAGGCCTTGTCAACATGCACAGGTTGTACTACACTGGTCTCGGTAAACAGTACATCTCTTTCCCTGGTGTGGCTACAGTTCAGGGCCGGCTCTAGGCACCAGCGCTCCACGCATGTGCTTGGTGTGGCACTTTCCAAGGGGCAGCACTCCAGTGCCTTTTTTTGCTTGGGGTGCAAAAAGCCAGGAGCTGGCCCTGAGCGGAGGTGAGTTGCGGCGGTGAGGGGTGCAGGGAGGGCCGCAGGAAGTAACCGGGGTGGGGGGGGGAGAAGAACCATTCCTCCCCACCCGCTCATCTCTGCCTCCTTCCCCAAGTGTGCTGCCGCTCTGCTTCTCCCCCACTCCCTCCCAGGCTTGCCTGGAAGGGAGGGGTAGAAGGGAAAATGCGGCGCGCCTGGGGGAAGAAATGGGGCCGGGGACTTGAGGAAAGGGTTAGAATGGGGCGGGGAGGGGGTGGAGTTGGGGTGCGGCCAGGGAAGGGGCAAGGGAAATTTTTTTTTTCAGCCCCACGCAAAAAAAACCTTGGAGCCAACCCTGCCACAGTTGCACTGATATAATGATGGCCTTGTATACACTGAAAGGGTTTACCAATATAGCTATGCTAGCAAATCTTCCTAGTGGAGATACATCTTATACCAGCAAAAGTTCTTTTATACCAGTTCCCTGAATGAAATAAGCTAAGGGAATTTTTGCCAGTATTACTGCATCTACATTAGGGCTTTTGCTGGCTTAGCTATGCTGGCCAGGGGTATGACTTTTTTTTTTTTCCACACTCCTAACAGATGTAGCTATGCCAGTAAAACTTTTAAGTGTAGATGAGGCCTAAGCTGCTTGGGAGAGGGACTGTCTTTTTGTTCTGTGGCTGTCCAGTCCCTAGCATAATTGTTTAGTCCATGACTGGGTGCTGTGGAAATACAAATGATGATTGCTTACATCAATGGTTGTACTGCTATCGCTACTTTGGTAAAAAGTCACACCCCTGACCAGCATAGTTATACCATGTCTACTATGTGTAGATCAGGCTTAAGCCTTCTCAGAATTGGAATCAAAAGCAGCTTTGACCAGCTGCCAGTCATTAATTAAAGCCCCATGTAAACATTATGGTTTCATTATCTGTGTAGTAGTGTAGGCAAAGTAAATCATTAACTTAATTATGACACTTTTACTTGAAACTTTATAATTACTGGCTTTACAATTAACACACACTACTATAACTGGAGAAAAAAGTTCTCCTTCTTTCTGCTGAACTTTACATTGTGAATTTGGCAGTGCTTGGTCTCAGTTTGTGAGTGCTAGCAGATGAATTGGAGTAACACATGATGTCCAGTTAAGCTGGTCTGTGACTGTAAGATTCCTGTCCACATAAGCAAGCAATATAGATAAGTGATATCCACCTAAGTGAAGACTACTATATGCGGATGCATGCACTGCAGGAGGCACTAACAGACACATGGATGGACCTGTTTTTTCAGAGCTGCTAAGCATGAACAGCCCTTTTTGACTTCTCCAGAAGTTGTGGATGCATAGCACCTCTTAAAACTGGGCCAGAAGAATCTCTCTGAATCCTGGCTGAAGGCCAAAAAAACCCAACATCAGACTGGTACTTACTTCTCATGAGAAAAATCCATTTAATTCTATCTCTGAAGTGAGTCAACCGATTCCCTCTTGTGTTGGAGCTTGTGAAATTGTTGCAAGGTGCAGTAGAGGTTGACAATTCCTCACATTTGACAACTGGTCAGAGAACCTGCCCTTCTGCTGTTTGATCCTACAGTCACAGACACCAAATCCGTTGTAGGGTGTAGGATTATTATTTAAACCAGTGTATTGCCATGAACAAGCCAGTGTTTTAGAACAGACATAAGAGGTACTTTAGTCTGTCTTTGATATCCTGTTCTGCTGGCATCTGAGAGCAGCAGCATTACCAAGTGTCCAAATGGATTCTTCTGTTCAGCCAATTAGCCGTCTTCTAGAAGGAAGATATGCCAAAATAAGAGCTACAACAGGAGCTGCTTGCTGAAGAAAATGCCAAACTCCTCTCTGGAGCATTTTGTCTGTGGATAAACACTAATGTGTTTAGAGCTTAAACAAAAAATTGGTGAAATCCTATTATAGGTTTAATGATGCAAGGAAGAGACATGCATCAAAAAGCTTCCTGTAAAGTCTGCAGAGCCTGCCAGTGGATAATCCCCATTACAATGTGCTGTCAAACTGGTCAGGTGTAATGTGCATTAGTAAAGCTGCTGCATAGGGAGAAGGTTGCCCATCCACAGCAGAAACTGATCAATACCAAAACCTTGGATTTCAAACCCTTCCTTTAAGAACAACAGGTAATCCTAGTTCTGGAACCAAATTCTGTGTGAAGGTCCGTACCCTGCAGTTCATAATACCATAGTTTCTCCTTCACTGTTACCCAAAACAATGACACTTAAAATAGTTTCCCTATGTATGGAGCAACATCATAACAGTACAGTCTGAGCATTAAAACAATGCTAAATATGAACATGATAAATGCTAACAATTGATTGACCTCTTGCAACTAATATTATTAACACTCATAATCTTTATCACCAACAAAGTATAGTTATTTGGGTAAAGACTTTTTTCCTGATGACAATTGTCAGATACTTTTGCAGGGAATTTTTAGACTTCAAATTAAGTGCGGAAGAGATCTTCTAGTCTGACAGCCTGCACGCTGCAGGCCACGGAACCTCGCTCACCCTCTCCTGTAATAGACCCATAACTGCTGGGTGAGTTACTGAAGTCCTCCAAATCATTATTTAAAGACTTCAGGTTAGAGAATCCACTAATTTAAACTTGTAAATGACCCGTGCCCCGTACTGCAGAGGAAGGCAAAAAGCCACCAGGGCTCTGCCAATCTGACCTGGAGGAAAATTTCTTCCCAACCCCAAAGTTGGGTCCTGTGAATTTTGGCAATAGCCAGACACCAGGAAAGGATTCTCTGTAGTAACTCAGCGCGTTCCCTATCTAGTGTCCCATCACTGGCCATTGGGGAATGTTTGCTACGAACAGTCACAGATAGGATTGCCTACAACAGTATATAGCCAATCAGACCATTTTCTCAATCAACTTATCAAATTCAGTCTTGAAGCCAGTTAGGTGTTTTTTGCTCCCACAGCTCCCCTTGGAAGGCTGTTTCAGAACTTTACTCCCCTGATGGTTAGAAACCTTCATCTAATTTCAAGCTTAAATTTGTTGATGGCCAGTTTGTTCCTGTGTCAACAAAGGCACAACATTTTAATTCTATTGAAAAGACACAAAGGTAGTTAGACTACTCTAACTTTAAATTAAGCCTCTAATGCATGTCCACAGATGGAAGGAGGCTGATACCTTCTCACCTAATGTGCCTCAGTGGGCGTATTGTGTGGTCATGGGACAGCGGGTATGATCACCATGCATTGCTGTGTGCAGGCTAAAGGCTGTGAGTTAGAGAAGGAACCTGAGGGTTTCAAAGGTGGTCAAGGAAGTTGGGCTTTCCGTGTCAAATGATTACGCACTCCCTTCTGCAACCCGGAGAAGGATGGATGAAAAGTTTCAATGAGTGCTTTATTGGCCAACTGACAGTGGTGGTTGATAATACTGCTATGTACTTGTGGTGAGGATAACAGCTGCAAACAAAAAAGGAGCAAAGAAGGTAATTTACACTTGCAAGGACAAGGACAAAATATACATATCATACTGGAGATAAAGAAAAGCTCAGGCTTATGATGGCAGTGTGTTTGAGGTACATGATGTTATCACAAGATACAGTAGCTCATTTATCTTGCTATGAAATGCGCAGACTAGACATGTCAGTGTTGGAAACAATTCTGAACCACAAGAGCTAGGGAAAATAACTTTGCAATGTACTTAGTTCTGCTAATGAACTAAGATAGTGAAGACTGAAACACTGAGAAATGAATGCACTATATGTGCAGTCTATTGGCACATTAACCTTGAATCTTCCTCATTTATGGTTGATGCAGAGGCAGAATTATGTTGTGACACAAGTACAGAACTGGTGATACGGGCCAGATTCTCAACTGATGTAAATTTGCTGTAGCTTCATTGAAGTCAATAGTACTACACCAATTTACACCAGCTAAGAATCTGGCCTAAAAGTTTGTTTTATGTCAAGTTAGACTAGTTAATGTTTGTTAATGGATCATGATCTGAATAGAGTGGCAAAGAGGTAGCGTGTAGGTAACTTTGTTTAGAGGTTTTGTGGTGGTCACACAGTATGTTGAGGATAAACCACAAACTTCATAAAGTCACACTTTTTTTTAATCTAGAGTTCAAAAGGTTACAATTTATACATGACACCATTACACTCTAGTGCACTCAATGTACTACATGGATTTAAAGATGCATATCTGTTCATCTCCAGGTGTGCATGTAACTCCTTTAATTATTCATACAAGTTACACAGTAACTGCATTAACTCTGATTCTGGAACCATTTCCTGGTAATCTAAAGGTGGAGAGGGGAGTAGAGAGGGTTAAAGCTAGAAGCAAAATTTAACTTAATGGGGGGAAAAAATACTTCCATTAAAAAGTTTGATTCTATAGACAAATAGTTAGCTTTTCACCCTACAAAATGTGTTAAACTTTCTAATAGCGCTATGAAAAATACCCTAGTCCTATGAATAATACTTCTGATTTTCAGATTGACTATGTTGAGAATATTTGCCAAAGAATGAATAATACAATTCATTATCTTGATTTTTCTTAAAACTGGAATTGCTGAAGCCTATCCCCCATTACTGTATCATAGTTTTTGTAAACCCGTAATTAAGAGGCCTGACATTTTATTTGTTCTAAAATTGGAAAAAACCCTCATTTTGTTAATATTCACAGTGTAATTTCCCTAGTCACCTTTTTCAGTGAAAAATGTTTACAACAAATAGAGTTATGTATGTAGCAGAAAAGTTAAAAGAATTGAATTCTGTCCTCAAGTGTGGTGTTAGCATGCTCTTCTTGAATACATTAGTTGGCTGATCTATTAGATGTACAAGGTGTTGTACTCAGTTATTTCTTGCTTAAATTACTCCATAATGAAAACTAAGCTTTGTGCAGAAGATTAATCAGTTACGTTTTGAGGACACTGAGGCTGGCGTGGGGAGGGGAAATTTCATATTCCTACCTCAGTACGACTCCTTGAATGAAAGGGAGGCTCCTTCTTTTCTTTGTCTTTTTTCTTTTTTTTTCCCTTTGAAACTCTAGCTATTGCTGGCTATAGTCCTGCTGCAACTTTTATATAGTGGCCTAGTCTCCAGGGACAATATTGTGAATGTTTGTTTGAAATGAATATACACTGCCATTTACTTCTGTAAAGGACCTGTTTTCAATAACATAGTGGCTCCAGGATTGGATTTGGGTAGAGTCTAATGGAGCAGAAACAGAATCACTTGAATTCCAGTATATAGGCTTCAGTGGCCTAGCAAGTATTCTGGATCAGGTTTCAACCGCAGACTGAAATGGGGGGCCCACACAAAGCAGTGACAGTGGAGAGAGCAGGATGAACCTCTCAGATAAGAGGAAAGCTGTATCACAGGGAGCTGGAGGAATGTTGCTTCTGGCTAAATACCAAATAGACATAATGTGCAAATAAAATTTACTTTCTTATGAATTTTAAAATCTACACACGAAATGAAGATCATCAGGGTTAAGACTTCTCTGTTTTGAAAGAGTTTATTTGGTTAAAGAGTTGGGATCAACTACTTTACATCTGAGGTTGATCTACTGGATCTATGATTCACAAAGGTTATTTTTACTTGCAACTGTGGTCAGAGGCAGATTAGGGGTTTCTGAAGCCCTGGGCCAGAGCAAGCGAGGGACCCCCTCCACCTCTTCCACCAGCAGTCTCCCCAGCTCCTCCCAGCACTCCTGCCAGGGAAATGGGGTTTGCCCCACTCCGCCCACCTGGCGCTCCTGCTGGGAGTATATGACATCAATGTTGTTCCTTTAACTATACTTATTATCTCATTTAAAAAAATAAATCCAGTTAGTTTGACAGGATTTATTTTCCATAAACCTGTGTTGATTTGCATTAATTACATTACTCGCTCCTTTAGTTCTTTCTTTATTAATAGAGTCCCAGATCAGCAGCACAATTATCTTTCACATGATCTAAGCCAGGCTGATAGGCCTGTAAATATCCACATCACCTTATGTAACTTTTAAAACATTTTTTTGGCATATTAGCTTTCTTACAGTCTTCTGGAACTTATTGAAAATGAACATTAATGGTCCAGAAAGCTCCTCAAACAGCTCTTTTAAAACTTAGATACAAGTTTATTGGGGCTGCTCTTTATAAAATGTTTAACTTTTGTAGCTTGTTTAACATTCCCCAGACACATAAGTGGAATGGGAAGAGTGTTATCACTGTATGATGAGACAGTATCATTTGTTTTTATCTCCGATATAGAATAGAAATATTTATTCAACACGTCTGCTTTTTCTGCATTATTATTGATGATTCTACCGTTTCTATGTAGTAATGGACTAATACAATTGTCAGAATTATTTTTGTTCCTAATATTTAAACGACTCCTGCTAATTGTTCTTAACTCTGCTAGTCATAGATTTCTCCTTGTGTACTTTTTGCTTTCCTTATCAATTTTCTACACTTCTTAACTTCTGATTTATTTTCTTTATCAACTTCCCCTTTTTTCCATCTGTTCTAAATATTTAATTTTTATAGCTACCCTCACTTCCCCTTTAAACAAAGCAAGTTTTTTAACCAGCATAGCCTTCTACCTTGATTGTGGCTTTTTGGACATCTACTAAGGCGTTCTTAAATTATCTCAATTCTTATTCACATTTTTTTTTTCTGACTAAGTTCTTCATCGTAGCTGATGTTTCATAATTGTTTCAGCTTTGTGAAAATGGCCCTGGAAACAGGTAATGGTGGGGTTTTTTTTTTTTTTTTTTTTTTTTTTTTTTTTTTTTTTTTTTTGACAGAGTGACACTTCCTCTCCCTTTTTGCTCACTTGATCCTTCCTAAATAGGTTATAATTATTGGCTTTTTTAAAAATCATTCCAATCATGCAAATCATCCTACCAGGTTTCAGTAATACCAGCTAGATTGAATTAATGCTCATAAATGAGCAATTCCAATTCCTTTTGTTTACCTCCTAGCGTTGGTGTAGAGGCAATTCAAGAACTACTACTTCTCTTCAGGTCCTTTGGCTCTTGATTTAATTTTGTTCTCAACATCTCAGTTTTGTGCTAAGTGACTTTGCAAATCATCCCTCTTTAAACCTTCCCCTTTTGTTGTTAGTTTAACATCCTCCTGACTACTGTAGCCAGCTTGTCCACAGAAGGTTGGTCTACCTTCTACTGAGGTGGAGGCCATCCAAACAATACAGCCCCATCTCCTTTTAGAAGTTGGACCAGTGTTCCACAAAGCCAAAACTCTCTACCCTGAATCACTTACTAGCTAGCAGTTCACTTCCAGAATCATCTTTTGTGTCTTCCTTTGTTCCTGGGACATGATGGATCTCAGAACATCACTTGGATATTCTTCTTCAACATGCTTTTGAGTTCCCTGAAACCATCTACACTCTGCAAGATATCCCATAACTCAGTGTCGTTTCTACCGGTCTGACCCATGAACTTGGCTGTCCATTAAAGGTCTTTGCCTTGTGTAAGTCATGACCGGGAAAGAAACGTGTTATAGATATGCTGATGCAGCTTAATATCCATGGAGATGTAAGTGCATTTCTGGAGATGTGACATAAACTATTTATGCTTGCATGTTTGTAGAGCTAGATCCCCAGCTGGTGTAAATCAGCGTAGCTCCACTGAAATTACACCCGCTGAGGATCTTGCCCCATACTCTCTTACTGAGCTAACTGAATTGGGGATCTCTAATAGGGTCAAAGAAGATCAAGTGCACAACATTCAAATAAGCCAAATTGCAAGAAAGGCACAACTCAAGCTGAAGAGCTAATAAAAAACTGTCTCCATATTGCTGAGTAGTATTAAAGATGTTGCATATCTGAACAGCTGTGAAGGATTAGTAGCAGTAAAAATAAATTATATGTAAAATCAAAAGGGAGCTTATATATTGCTTCCACCAAGCGGACATAGAGTAAAATAAAACCCATAAGTTGTATCAATAGAATAATAATATAATTATAGTATTGCCTGGCAGTAGGTTGTATTTTAGATAAAATTGGTCTCACAACCTTAAAATGTCAGATAATAAACATCTTCATACACTAGAGGCTCATCTCACTTAATTCAGAAATATTAGACATCTGTCTAATCATAGTACTTTAACATACAGTGAAAAGACCCATGTGGAAACCAGAATAGTATGTTTGTTCTATTCATCCTATTGAATTATAATATTGGTGTCTCTCACCAAATTTTGCATTTTTAATCTTATCTATAACTGTAAATTTTATTGAAACAAGAATATAAAATAGATGAAAGTAGTGCGGTATGTTTTAGTACAGTGACGAAAGTAAAGGCAATTCATATGGCACGACAGGTGCAAGTCAGTAACAAGGGTGGGTAAGCACAGACCTGCTCTATGCTTAACTGATAGTGACCCTCTCTTGGATGGTGTGTAGGGGAGCCAAATGGCGTTAAGTGGATGTTGGACACAGGACTCAATGAAGGGGAAATAAAACTATATGTGGAATGTCATCACTGGCCCCTCTGTACAAGCCCATGTGGCACTCTGGCTATGTACTTGTGTTGTCAGCCCATCTCACCACGTCTTCACAGTTGTTTTTAGCCATGCTAGCTAGATTAAAGCAAGTGCAGGTATGCCTACCCGAGCTGCAATCACACTTTTGATTACAGTGACAACATAGGTCACTGAGGCCCACAGTCAGCTCCAGGGATAAAGACACGTTTGTAGCTCAGCATTAAACACTCTCTTTTATTTTAAAGACCTTTTGTGTTCTTGCCTCGCTTACCTGGATAACCTGATGCCACCCCCCATACCACCTTGGCTGCACTGTTATTTTTAGTGTGCCAGCTCAAACTGACCTAGTATGTGTCTCTCTGCCCATGCTGGGAAGCACACTTCTAGCTGCAGTGCAGATAGAGCCTTACTAAGAGTATTCGCCCCAGTACTGCCTTCCGTATGTGTTCCGGTAACAGATCAAACGAGAGAGAGAGAGAGAGGGAGAAAAGGTTTCATGGGCTCCAGCTGGTACCTGATAAATCTGTGCCTTTCAGAAAGCAGTCCGTTCCATTCAGTACATAAACGCTTCAATCTGGAAACAAATACAATATTGCCTGTCTCAGTTATGGGTTACCCCAGCAGAAGTTTCTGCCATGACTTAAAATGAGAGCTGTGAATGCAGAGGAGGGCGGCTGTTAAGAGAAGTAATTAACATCATTGAAAATAGAACTTGTTCCTGTGAGGTGGGAGTGCTGATTGAGCACATGAGCGCTATTTACATTTTGTTGTGAAATAGATTTTAATAACACTGCCGGCAAATTGTGAGGGAAGAGAACAAATCACCAGAGTGGAGAAGCTTTTTTTAAAAAATCTTTTTTTTATAGCAGTTTAATGAGGGTGCAGAGTGGGTTCTGTATGAAGTATCAGATTTGAAGTAAAATCAAGAAGTTATTGAAGAAAAGCTCCAAATTCCCTTAACAATGTGTCCATGTGATGCTGGCTATTTGAAAAGAGTGACACTTTACATTTAAAGTAAGTTTAATCTCCAACATCTGAACTTGCCTTTTTCTAACTGACAACTGAAATCCTTACTTTAAATTTAAAGAAAAATATTCTCAATTTAAGAAAAACTTCTTTCTGAACCCTGGATACTCAGAGGGCATTTGAAGATCACTCGGATAGTTTGCTCTAAGCTTAATATATACGGCAGATACTAGTGTTTATACATGAAATACTATAGTCCTGACTTATAAATCATTGTAATAGAAGGCTGGTTAATATTAAACTTTTGGCAGTGTAAACATTACCGATTCCTGAAGCATGTAGTGTTTTCTGGGTAACCCATTCCTGAAAATACACTTATACTCTCAAAAGCAACTGAGTTAAAAAGAAGGCATCTTGGTATCCCACATTTTGTTCCTTGGTGATTTACGTATCAAATTGGCTCTTTCTGGTTAAATGTTTCTTAACTCTTAATGCTGTGAAGTTGCCCTTGGATCTGAAACTCAAGCTGTGATCTTTCTTACATGCAACAGCAGAACTATTCCACTGCTGAAAGTTAGCAATTCCGATTGCTGGTACGTGAACAGGAAGGGGTTTGCTTTCTCAGATGTGTTGATGCTGCATTTCTAGCTTATCGTAACACACTTGTATCACTACAGTAAGCAGGTAACTGAGTACTTGCAGAGAGCATGTCTGTGGAGTAATAATATGCCATTTTTAATAGTTGCTTCCTTGACCATAAATACTCTTTAATTCAATCTCTAGGGAATGTTCTCATCTTTTTATTTATAACTCTTTGAATTTCACAGACAAGATAAGTTTGCTGCTGCTTACACAAGGTGTGGCAGGTTGGCATGAACCTGTCAATAATTCATATTTGATTCCAAGCAGAATTAATGGTAAGGATGAATTATAAATACTCTGTATCTCTCAAAGCTTTTTAACAATAAAACAAAATCCTTCACTTGTCTTCAGCGATGTAGTATAATGAAGTCAGACCCCTTTTGGTAATCCATTGTCCATATTTGCACTAGATACAGGATTATTCAAAGAATCAGACCCTCTGTGGAAGGAACAGACGAGGACAGGCTGCTTTGTCGTTTTGCCATACCTGCCCTTTTTTTAGCCTGGTGTCTTTTTGCTCATCCAAGGTTCTTGCACAGTTTACACACTTACAGTTCTTGCACAGTTTGCATATGCAAACTTATACATGGGACGTTTCTCCCATGTAGGCACTGTTCTGAGCTATCACTTCATAAACACACACACATCCTTTGCAGCTGTCTTAAGAACAGGCTTACCATAGGTCACATTTCTGTGAGCTTTTGCCTATCTTTCTGCCATCATTGCTTTAACCCTCACTTAGCATGGTCACCTTGAGTGGTGAGAAGGGAATTCAGTCTCCATGCTGATTCAGCCCATGGTCTGGGTATTTGCAGAAATAGAGCAGAACATAGGTGGCAGTGTTTCTTCTGATGAGCCAAGAACCATACAACTTGAATCGAGATCTGGCTCTCAAATTGATCCTCCAAAGAATGGTGCTCTTCGATTGGTGGTTTAGGTTCAAGCCTGTCTTTACTTTTAATAAAGGATTTCATAAGGTCTGAAATAATTCTTGTTCCCCCATTTTGTGCCCTGTTGAAGGGGAAAGTACCTAAAGAAAACTGAACTGACTCTGAGATGGGAAGCTGGAATGGGACATAGTATGAAGTACACCTCTACCCCGATATAACACGAATTTGGATATAATGCAGTAAAGCAGCGCTTGGGGTGTGTGTGGGGGGACAGGGCTGTGCACTCCAGCGGATCAAAGCAAGTTTTGATATAACATGGTAAGATTTTTTTTTTGGCTCCCAAGGACAGCGTTATATCAGGATAGAGGTGTAGCATATAGTGGTGATGGACATATGAAGGGTTGTCATCAAATTGTGAGCAGTTTTTATTTTCTATTGAGCTCCACTAGATGGTAGTGTAGATAAAAGCAGTGTGCATAAGGTACCTTGCATATCAAATCAGTTCCTGTTTCAAAATCTATTGGATCAATGTTGGTAATTGTTTGTTAAGAATTAATGATTTAAAGAGCTGGTCTCAGTCTTAGTTCTAGCACACTAACGTTAGGATTCCTGATGTTAATTTTGTTAACTACTGTAAAGTTGTTGAACTATATCCCTTTAAGCTTTCCTAAAGTGAGTTGCCTCAGAACCCATTTAAAATTGCCCTCAGAGATTTGGTTTGACTTCTTACTATTAGTTCGCTGGCTAAATCTGGTTCTGACTGTTTGTTTGGAATTCCATATCTTCCTACTTGCTATCATCCTTTCAGAAGCAACAGACCCAAATGGAAAGAGAATGCAAATTATGTCCTGCTGAGAAACTTGGATCTGTTTGGCAGGTAGAGTTGAGCTATGCTTCCCTGCACATGAAATCAAAGAAAACTTGTTAAAATGTAATTCTCCACTGTCACCATGAATCTTACAATCTATGGATACAGTGTGTTGCACACTTCCGGTTGCCTATGGCAGGGCCGAATTAACCTTTTGTGGGCCCGGCACCAAAATTATTTGTGAGCCCCCATGCCCTGCCTCCCAGCAGGACCAGTGAATGTGGCCAGGAGGCAACTGTATCTGCCAGGCTGAGCCTGCACTGCAACCAGAGCTGGTCCCAGGGCGAGGAATCACTCCAGTCCCTTGGGAATGGTGAGATCGGCCAGGCCAGAGCCTGCCCCAGCTGGGCTCCCTCAAGACTCACTTCCCCTGGAGTATATACACCAGTCCATGCACAAAACCTGTTCCCTTGCCCTTTTGTTAGAGGGCAGGTGGATAGTGAGTGAAAAAAACACTGTTATGCTGGAGGGTGTTGGTAGCTGCCAGAAAGTGTCTCTGAGATATGGGTTGGGCCATACCAAATTTACAGTCATGAAAAATGTGTCGCAGACAGTGAAATTTGGCCTTTACTATAGGGTAAAAGCACACAATAGAGATTTCATGGGGGAGACCAGCATTTCTCAAACTGGGGATCCTGACCCAAAACGGAGTTGCAGGGTGGTGGTGTTGCAAGGTTATTTTAGGGAGGTTGCAGTATTTCCACTCTTATGTCTACACTGCCTTCAGAGCTGGGTGGCTGGGAGTGGCAGTTGTTGCGTGGGCACCCAGCTCTGAATGCAGCATCCCACCAGTAGCAAGAAGTAAGGGTGGCATGATATTGTATTGCCCCCCTTACATCTGCATTGCTGCCTTCAGAGCTGAGAATTATTGAGAATTAAAGTGGCCTTAATTTGGTTTATCTTAATTCACTTCCAAAGAGAGACAAGGAGACACCGCAGGGAGGCAAGGGTCCATGCTAGCCAATCTCAATGGAGTAGTGGTGCCATATATTCTTTTGAACTTTGAAACAATTTGGTTTTTTTTTTTTTCTGGCAACTCAGTTAGCAGCTGTGGGACTCTTGTCAAAGATCCTCTTCAGTCTGTGTCCCTTGAAGCTGATGGGTTTTTTTTTTCAATATTTATAATACAGAGATTAAATGGCACTTGTTCTCTTGTTTCTCCCTGCATATTATATGTTAAAGTTTTTATGTTATGTGGCTGTTTTTTTTTAATCACCATCAACCACATCAATTTTATCTATTAGCGTTTAAACTATATTCATGGAGGCACTCCAGCATGTCATTTTGAGTACTGAGAGTACTTCTTTATTGTCCCATGATAGGGAATATAGTAGGTTTTTTTTCTTTGCAGAACACTATCAGATCAAATTAATTATGGGCTTTCTGTTCTCCATTTCAGTAAAACGTATTATCACCCCGTATCAGCATCTCCATCAGAACAAGAGTAGAGGGAGAGGCTTTCAGAGCCAAAGCAAAATCATTTTTGGCTCCTGCCTGTTTTTTTTTTTTTTTATTTTTTTATTGCAGTATTTTAATGCCCTGGTAGTAATTATTATGTTAATTACACTCTGGGGAAAACCAAATGTGTCTACTGCTCAAGTGCAAAAACTTGAAATGCAATCTCACTGGAGTCCTATTAATGGAAAAATATCTTCAGCCAAAAAACAGAGTCCCGAGGGATCTGATGACCTTTTTGGTTAACTTATTTATAGTGAAAGCAGAGGAAATTTGTGCTTATTATTTCTGCACCAGGAAGCTTCCCCTCCAATCCAGCTCTTTCTATAAATCAATCACTCAGTATGTTAAATAGCAAAGCCTGTATATAAATGTTTAAGCAAAGGGTGTAGCATAAATAAATCCTGTAGCACTTTGCAGTATTTGGATTTTTTTATTCAGTCAAGGTAGCAGCCTTTTTTAGTTTTAATGTTGAGCTGTGGCCAGAACAGAGACATCTTAAAGATGTCAGCACCTTCGCTCATCAAACATACCTGTTCCTTGTTGGTTCATCCATCAGTATGCCCATGGAGGAGAGAGAGATGGGGTTTAGGGATACACCCTTATTCACCTACACAGGCTCCTTACTTGCCAGACCTGTGTGAAGGAGGGAGGGAGATCAGCTGCTACTTCACCTGCCATGTGGGTAGATGGGGAATGGCTGGGTAGAAATGAGTGGGTGGAGCCTTGGTCCCCCTTTTTCCCCTCTCCAAAATGTCCCCCAGTACAGCCGAGCTAGTGTGGCAGGAGATGGGCTGGAACAGCTTAGGCTCCTATGGATCAAAGGGGTTCAGAAACTGAACATACACAGCCCCTTACTTGGGGGGAAATAGTAAAGTGCTAGCCTGGCCCTTTATTGACTCTGGTCTGTACAAACAGTTTGGCTAGAAACTTGATCAGCTCATATTTAGAGTAAGCTGAAGTCTCAGTTTGCGGAGCTGGGCAAATGCAGTTTGCCCACCATAACTCATCCCATTTCGAAGCAGACTCCTCCAAGGATTTTTCTCTCTTTCCCTTCCCCCACAGTTCTATCATACTTGCCTTCCAGGGTTGGTACTGTGAGCCCCTTCACTGCCTTGTGGGTGCTATGCAGAATCTCTGTTCTGGTTGTTTAGGAGTGGCCTGACCATATCTCTCTGTCAAAAGAAAACAACAACATCACCATGTTGATCCAGAGGCAGAGCACATGGCATAGCACTCAGCTTTAGTATGAGCAGGATTAACACCATAGAAGGAAACAGGAAGGAGACCAAAGAATGGGGACTTGATTCTGCACCACATTTTACATAATGACTTATACCTGTGCCTCACATCCCCCTTCCTCTCTATGTTCTGGTGGCTTTCTGTGGCATCAGCCCCAAAAAGGGAAATAGTTGGGGACAAAGAGTGTGACTGCTAAGCTTCAGTGCTCCAGCAGTCTGACTGTGGGGTGGTGTTCAGCCAGGTTTAACTTAGAGCAGTCTCAGGGCTGTCCTAAGTTGAGCTATTCAACCTGATCAGGATTAGGGCAAATGAGTATAAAGGTGGTACAGTGCTGATGTGGCCCAGAATCTGTCAGAGTTAGCACTTCAAACTGGCAATGTGTTTACACCCACTTTGCATAGATGTGACCTACTGAAGGTGCAGGGCTTTGGAGAATGAGGCTCTGGGTGTTTGAAGATATTCCTGAATCATCTGTACCTACATTTTACTGTAAGGGCCATATGCTGCCCTTCATGTCTGGTGGCACTTTCATTAACATCAATGGGAACTTCACTTACTGAGAACCACGTTCTTTCTGACCATGTCCTATCAGACCATCATGATGGATCTCAAGCCCTGGAGTGCGGTTTACTTAGATGTGATGAATCTACACCATTTAGTTCAGAAAAGCTGGGAACTTCTACAGACTTCACTGTAGACTAGTTTCAGTATTCATTGTTGTTTGTGTCCCTTATACCCATGGGTTTTTTGACTGGAGAACCAAAAAAACCTCATAATACAATACTCAGATCTTCAATGGCAAATACCTATCATCTGTGTGGAATGTAATGCTCATTAGTGTCAATGGAACTTATGTATAATGAGTACAGAAAGAGCATACACCTTAAGGAGGGGAATTCCCATTTCCTTTCTCTCGCATAATTTATACACAAAGGCAGCAAACTTTGCTCAGCTGAGACAACCTGCTGGGAACCAAAGGACCATATCTAATTTGTAGCGAATTGAGAAAATGTATAGAATATCCACTCAATATGGATCAGTGAATGTTGGGAGTCCATATGTAACACCTCCATGTCAAAGATGAAGACAGCTGTGGGCCTGTCCATATCAGAGCAGGCCTAGCAGCACTAGCATCTGCTTTGCTATGAATGCACATGCATCCTGCATCTCCAAAGCCTAGCTGATAAAAGAACACATAGCAAAGTAAAATCACCTGCCATCTGCTCTGTTCTCCAAATCCATTTGAACTTCCGTTTAACTACATATGTTGTGCACACAGTCCTTTAGCAACCTTGTCTATTCAGTGGCAGCCTTCGCTTCAATTCTTAATTCTAACTGGACAGAAACTATGTCCCTATTTTCTGATCCACTAAGCAAGAATTGTTTGACATGGCCATCTGGGACTTATTATTCACTAAGCATATTTCAGACAAAAGGTTCTGGTTAAATAGGAACATTTGACAGATGTTCCTAGAGTCTCGCGTGATGATCAGTGCACTGATCTATTACAAAGCTCAAACAGACAAACACTGCTTTTAATTACTATACATGGATCTATTTGATTTTTTTTTTCCTCTCCACTTTTCCACCACTGTCGCTCATTGGGCCCAGGAGACTTCAGTTTTATCTTAAGTAGCTCTTTATTTTTTCTAGACAAAGGGGAATTGGCTGCTGGTCCCATTGGAGCTGTTAACCAAGTAAATTCTAAGTCTGTAAAGCATTCCAAATAATCAGGATGTTTGTGAGAATTACTGACTGAATCTGGTGTGATGAGAGAGTGTTTGTTTGTAAAGCTCTGAAAATTCTGCCTGTTTGAACACCAGTGGTTTGGTTGTTTTTAACAGATTTAAGCTGTTAAACAATCAATTTCTATTTTGGGGAGGATCTCCTCCCCAATCATGCTGCTGTTGTCTGATCTGATCCACATCTCTGGCTCTGTAAATGCCGGCATCGCTGATCTCTGAACTGGAGAGCCATAAGTAGGAACAGGACTGAAATAGAGCTCTGGATGATAACCCTTTGCCCCTGAATTTGGGAATAGTTTGGGGTAGGATTTTATCTCCCTAACTCGAGGCCTGTCTCTAATCATAATACCCTTGCTTTTCCACTGCTCCCTTTGAGGGGTCAATCCTGCAGTCCTTGAGTGCGTACATGTCTCATTGATGTCTGGGGGAGTTCTGTGTGCAGAAGGACTGCGGGGTTGCACTCCTAGAGACAGGAGACTAGGGAGAACTGTGTAAAGTGGTGTGAATGGAAAGAATCCCTGCCAGGTATCAAATCTCTCGCTTCACACACCATCCCTACTGCTCACTTTTGCAAGGGCTAGTTCAATATGGCTGTTCACCTTGTATAATTATTTACAAAAGTGCATATTGAGTGTAAAACAATCAAATCAGATAAGAATGGCCATACTAGGCCAGACCAGTGGTCCACCTTGCCCAGTATCCTGTCTCCTGATAGTGGCCAATGACAGATGCTTCAGAGGGAATGAACAGAACAAGGCAATTTATCAAGTGATCCATCCCCTGTTGTCCGCTCCCAGCTTCTGGCAGTCAGAGGGTTAGGGACACTCATAGCATCGAGTTGCATCCCTGACCACCTTGACTAGTAGTCATTGATAGACGTATTTTCCATGAACTTATCTAATTCTTTTTTGAACCCAGTAATAGTTCTGGCCTTCACAACACCCCCTGGCAATGAGTTCCACAGATTGGTTGTGCGTTGTGTGAAGTACTTATGTTTTTTTTAACCTTCTGCCTATTAATTTCATTTAGTGACCCCTGGTTTTTGTTACGTGAAGAGGTAAATAACATTTCTGTATTTACATTCTTGACATCATTTCTGATTTTACAGATCTCTGTCATAACCCTCCCTTAGTCATCTTTCTTCTAAGGTGAACAGTCCCAGTCATTTTAATCTTGTAATCATATGGAATCATTAGGTTTCGTGTCCCTAATCATTTTTCATTGTGCTTCTCTGCACCTCTTCCAATTCTGGGGTGATCAGAACTGCAAGGAGCATTCAAGGTGTGAGTATACAATGGATTTAGGTAGTGACATATTTTCTGTCTTATCTATTTCCTAATAGTTCCTGACATTGTGTTAGCTTTCTTGACTGCCACCTCACATTGAGTGCATGTTTTCAGAGAAATATACTCAAAGATCTTTGAGTAACAGCTAATTTAGACCTCATAATTTGTATATGTATGTATAGTTGGGATTACGTTTTCCAATGTGCATTACTTTGCATTTATCAACATTGAATTTCGTCTGCCTTTTTGTTGCCTAGTCACCCAGTTTCATGAGATCTTTGTATCTCTTCACAGGCTGCTTTGGATTTAACCATCTTGTGTAATCTTGTATTGTGGGCAACCTTTGCCACTCACTGTTTACCGCCCCCCTTTTCTTTTTCAGATCATTTGTGAATATGTTGAACAGCATGGTCTCAGTACAGATCCTCTGCAGACCCATTATTTACCTCTCACCTGGTTTCCTATTTTTTAACTAGTTACTGGTCCATGATAGGACCTTCATTTTTATTCAGTGACAGTTTACTTTGCTTAAGAGCCTTTGAGGGACCTTGTCAAAGGCTTTCTGAACGTCCAAGTATACTATACCCACTGAATCACCCTTGTCCACATGTTTGCTGATCCCCTCAAAGAATTCTAATATATTGGTGAGGCATGATTTCTCTTTACAGAAGTAATGTTGACGCTTGTGTTCATCTATGTCTGATAATTTTGTTCTTTACTATACTTTCAACCAGTTTGCCTGGTACTGAAGTTAGGCTTAGTGATCTGTAGTTGCTAGGATCACCTCTGAAGCTTTTTAAAAAATTTGATCTTGCGTTAGCTACTCTCCAGAGGCTGATTTTAAGCAATAGGTTACATACCACAATTGGTACTGCAATTTCATATTTTAGTTCCTACCTGGTTCTGGTGGCTTATTACTGTTGAATCTATCAATTTGTTCCAAAATCTTCTCTAATGGCACCTCAATTAGGAGCAGTTTTTCAGGTTTGTCACCTGAAAAGAATGGCTCAGGTGTGGGGATCTCCCTCACGTCTTCTGCACTGGAGACAGATGTAAAGAATTCATTTAACATCTCCATGATGACCTTGTCTTCCTTGAGCGCTCCCTTAGCACCTTAATCATCAGTGGTCCTACTGATTGTTTGGTAGGTTTCCTGCTTCTGATGTACTTAAACAGCACTTACACCAATGCAAAGTGAGTGTAAGTGCAACATTCAAGGCAACACTGAGTCCGGCACAGAGTCTAATATTACTCCAAACATAGTCAAAAGAAGTTCTGTTAAGGATTTCAATGGGAGCAAGACTAGGCCTGAAATGACAGGGAGAGAAGTACGTTGTTTGTAATGACATTTAGCTACACCTTTAACATTGAGAACAAACAATTGTGTAACTTTGCCCTTGGTAAGAGGTGTAATCTCAATGGAAAATTCCTGGATATGTCAACTGGCTTCTCAGAAGATCTCAGTCTCGGCTTGACTTCCATGGAAATAGTTAAGCCAGCACCGAGAGCTTTAGAAAATCCCTCTTAATTGGAGGTTGGTTTGTACTGGTACGGCCAAGCTCTGCCAGCCATAGTTTTCTACTGTAGGAGCATTAATAGATTAAAATGCTCACAGATTCTTATTAACTCCCCCATAAAAGGGGTGGTTTTACAGAAATAGATCCAAATGCTATAGATATCAATGAACATGCAAAAACATATTAGTGACAGTGTGCTTGCAAACAGTTGGAGGGAACGCAAAGCACAGTGTATAAATAGCAGTATGAGGAGAAGAGTTTTTTCTCTGGAATTTATATTTATTAATAGCATTTGTTTTTTTTCTGCTACAAAAAAACTTGGCAATGGTTAGGTAGTTGGTGCGCTGAGATCACTGCCTATTGTGCAGACCAACATTGTCTTGTTGTTTCCTTGTGCTCCCCTGTCAGTCTGGGTCTGGCTCTTGTTTTATTCTTAAAATGTAAACTGTTAGGGGCTCTTGCTTTGGTACAGCCTAGGGTGACCAGACAGCAAGTGTGAAAAATTTGGGACAGGGGATGGGGGGGGGCGTAATAGGAGCCTATATAAGAAAAAGACCCAAAAATTGGGACTATCCCTATAAAATCAAGACATCTGGTCACCCTAGTACAGCCCCTAGCACAGGAGCCTCAATATTAGAGCACAACTTCACTGGGCGTTACCACAATACAAATAATAACTAGGTAGTTGCTACCTCTAGTGATTTTTAAAAAGGAGATGATATGAGACAGGCAACCTCTTAGTGTATTTCTCTCTCCCTCTCCTTTGCCTAATTTCCTGTGTTGATGTCCTATCTTATCTAGCCCAGACTGCAAGCTTCTTGGGGCAGGGGCCGTGTCTTCATTCTTTCTGTAAAGTGCTGCTCCTCTTTGGCATCTAGAATAATTAATATAATATCCCAGATTGTGTCCTCCAAAACCATGCATGGAGGGGAGTCTCTCTGCATGCTGAGCTCTCCCCTTTTGTTTCTAAGGGGTGGGAGTTGAGTTACCTCCATGGTGCTGTGTACTCCACTGCTCTTTGCTTGCCTTCTGGTTTCTGCACCCGCTTCCCATTGTCAAGCTTTCATCTGTAATCACAAGAGCTAGAAGGTGACTTGGTTTAAGACTGAAAGCTGAGAAGGCCTCTTTGCGGATAGTCCTGGCCTTCCAAGGATCCCTGTCATGCTTGTTGCTTTTCTCTCCTCAGCTCTCAAAACAGAGTTGCCAACATTTGTATTATTTAGCATCTTTCTTAAAGACCTAGGCCTTGGCTACACTGGCGCTTTACAGCGCTGCAACTTTCTCGCTCAGGGGTGTGAAAAAACACCCCCCTGAGCGCAGCAAGTTACAGCGCTGTAAAGCGCCAGTGTAAACAGTGTCCCAGCGCTGGGAGCGCGGCTCCCAGCGCTGTAAGCTAATCTCCACGGGGAAGTGGAGTACCGTCGTCAGCGCTGGGAGAGCTCTCTCCTAGCGCTGGTGCCGTGACCACACTCGCACTTCAAAGCGCTGAAGTGGCAAGTGTAGCCATACCCCTAGTTGCCACATTCAGGTGCCATGCGAATCTCAGCTTTCAGTTTCAGTTAAAACAAGTAACCTTCTAGCCCTTGTGATTACAGATGACAGCTTGAAAATGGGAAGGGAGTGTAGAAACCAGAAGGCGAACAAAGATTTGGTTTCTTTTTTTTAATCTCCATGATTTTTGAGCTAGTATCAGGATCTGGGGAGAGCCTGTCTCATGTTTTCTGAATGCTCGGAGTTAGCAGTACTGAACTATTATGATTTACCATTTATGGGAATAGATATCATGTACTGTATCCTCGTTCATAGAATATCAGGGTTGGAAGGGACCTCAGGAGGTCATCTAGTCCAACCCCTTGCTCAAAGCAGGACTAGTCCCCAGACAGATATTTGCATTGGCTGGTGAAGTTGGCATGGGCCTTTTATCCAGATAACACTCTGCACCCTTCCTGTTCTTTTGTATTCACTAGCAAAACTCCCATTTATTTTAAAGGGATAGGATCAGGCCCACTTTGTGTTGTCTCTTTTATGGCATATTATGGACATTGCCTTCAGATATTTCCATGGCCTTATTTTTCAATAAACAAGGTCAATAAGAAGCTGTATCCAAAAAGAAAGATATTTGTAAAGTACAATGATTCCTTTTGTGGGCATTCACACTATTCCTAGCTTCATTTCCTCCTTCCTAGTACTGCTTTCCCCCCGGATATTACAGAACTATCCTTTTAAAATGTGAGCCGGCAATCAAATACCATGTGTTAACCATGACCAGGCTGAGTTTTCAACTGAAATTGAGACCTCCTGATATATCTAAACCAGTCATACAAAAAATTAGTGACTGAAGAGTTTAATCCCATTTCAATGTTTCTGGGCATATGCCATAGCAAAATGAGGAGCCAAATGTCAGACTGCCTAGAGAGTGCAGGAAACTGGACACATACCAGTATTGCCAACTGAAGTGACCTTTAGCTAAAGAGTTTTGGAATTAATATTTCATATATTTTTGCTTAGGAAAATGGAATTTGAACCTTATTAAAATGAGCTAAAATACCCATTGCTTTTTAAAATAAGTCTCAAAGTGCACTTGTCTCGTACCAATTGTTTTACTGTTTTGTGTAAACCAAGAGATTTTTTTTCCTAAGAAGTATTTTACCTAGACTTCTAAACAGAATTCACTGTCATAATGGCATGTAGTGATCCTTTGTCGCCCAGTGAAGTATGGCGTTTACACCCTTAGGTGAGCATTTCGAAGGTAACTACCATGATTAGCCAACAATTATTGAAACTGATTTGTGTGGCAAATGCTGCTAGGCACTCTTGAACATATCAGCCTTCATTCAGTATGAACAAAACTGCACTACTTGGCAGACATGATACATAAATGAACTAGAACCCAATGCAGTAATCCGACCACTCATGTGCCCAGGGTGTAGCCCCACCAATTTCAGTAGAACTCTGTGCAGGTGGGAGGATTGATTCAATTTCATAAGTTTGCAGAATTGAATTTGCACGTGCCTCGTCACAATGAAGAGATTTATAGTCTCCTCTAAGCTAGATGGCTGTCTTGTCAGATTCTGCTTAAATGAGGCATGGATTGAGGTTTCAAGGGAGCTCTGAAAAAGGTAACTATTCCCCCCCATGAATAGGAGAGAATGTCTGTCATTCTCATTTTTTGTCCAAATGTGAATGAATGGCTCAGCCTGTTAGAGAGAGAAAATCCTGCTTTATGCAACCATAAGAAGGGTCTAGTGAAAATAGGGAGAGAGGAAAAAGTTGGTTCTCCCCATAGGCTACCCTGTCATGAGAGAGCTCTGTCAGTGTATGTGAAATTAGATGATGCTTAATAACCTGTAGTATAGTTCCTGGGTTTTGTAGACCCTATAAAACTTGGGCACTGCAAATGGCTTCCTCTGGCTGCTGTTTACATATCTCTTAATAGGGTTTTAGAAATGCGATTTGGTTTAGCAAATGTATCCTGTCCAATCCTTAAAGCACATGATGCTGAAAGGAAAGCCACTATTCCTTCAGTGTTTGAATGTCTGAGAGGTGCCTTGTTAACGTATGACACTTTAGCTGGGAAAACCCCTCTTTTCCCTTTGTGTTTGGTAGTGCTCTTAACGCACCTTGAGGCTTCCACTTCTGGGGATAAGCCTGAGGACCTTGATCCATTTTGTACTTCATCCTTTATTCAAACAAATTCCCATTAGGAGCATTGCCATTAGCTTCAGGATGCAGGGTCAAGTACAGCAAAAAAAGTTCTTCTGACACTATTCACTTATGGGCAATCCAGCCCTCTTATGTTGTACAGAGGGCCTTGCTGAAGTGTGTAGGGGTTGGTTAGTGGCGTATTAGATGTGAGTGTCCACACAGCTGCATACAGAGCGCTCTTGTTACTCATCTCTCAGAATGAGCCTAGTACTCTGGCCAATGCTAGAGTTCAGCTTTGCCCCCTAGTATGTATTACTATTACCCATTGATCCATCATGTACCTGCTCTGTGTTGGCAGCTATGAACGAGCAGTGTCAGACAAAAACAAAGTTGAGGAACATCACTGGCTATTATCTGTTCTCTTTAATTCTCTACACTCACTTTTCCTGTGATTATATATTTTACTATAATTAAATATACAAAACTAGAATATTTCCCTATAGAATTTTTCTTATAACATCCTCTACCTCCAAGATACTTAAAATCTGTAGAAAATTCCCCAAGAGACTTTTAATTCTTGTAAGACAGGCCACATTTTGGTTCTGAACACACACACATTCTCTCTAAAGCAGGGGTGGGCAAACTACAGCCCGCGGGCTGGATCTAGCTCCTCAAGGCTTTAGATCTGGCCCACGGGATTGCTCCCTGTGGTGCCGTGGGCCCCGCGCTGCTCTCAGAAGTGGCCGGCACCATGTCCCTGTGGCCCTTGGGTTGGGGGGCAGAGAGCTCTGTTTGTTGCCCTTGCCTCCAGGCACTTCCCCCCACAGCTCCCATTGGCTGCGGTTCCCCATTCCCAGCCAATGGGAGCTTTGGGGGAGGTACCTGGAGGTGTGGCAAGGGCAGCACACACAGAGCCTTCCGTCCCCCTCTTCCCCCTGGGGCCCCAGCGCTTCCTGGAGCGGCGTGGCATGGGGCCAGGGAAGGCATGCAGGGAGCCTCCCCTGGCCCCGGTGGATGCTGCTGCCACCCCAGGGCCGCTTTAGATAAGCGACGCCAGGCCGGAGCCTGAACATCTCCTACTGCACCCCACTCCCCAACTCCTTGCTCTAAGCCCCCTGCCTGCACCTCACACTCCTCCTGCACCTCAACTTCCTTCCCTGAGCCCCCTCATACACTCCACACACCCCCTGCTCTGGGCTCCCTGCTGTACCCTGCACCCCTGTGCACCCCAACCCCTGCCCTGACCCACCTGCCACACCCCTCCTGCACCCCGAACCCCTCTTCTGCCCTAATCCCTTGCCCTGAGCCCCTTCCTGCACACCACACCCCCTCCCACACCCTGCACTCCCTCCCGCACCCCAACCCCCACTCTGCATACAATTTCCCCACCCAGATGTGGCCCTTGGCCCAAAATGTTTGCCCACCCCTGCTCTAAAGCCTGAAGCTTCAGCAGAAGAATTTTCTGTAAGGCTTCAATCTTTCTGAGGTTTGTTTTTATTTATTCCACTCAAGTGTTGCAAGAGAAACTTGCAAGTAATCAGTCTTGGATACAAGGGCAGGATTTGGAATCTGTCTAGCCAAGGAAGTGAGAAATTGCCAGATCTTACAATATTTTTAAATGCTAACATTGTGATTGATAGGTGAGAAAAGTTAACCTGAAGTTAAAGTGTACGTGTGCATATACACCCCACACACCCCTGAGGACATTGAAAGCTATTAGAAGCAAGAGAGAATTGATGTCCAGGTCCAACAGGGATGGAGTCACCAATCAAAACCTTAGAATCTAATCACAAGTGTCCGTAGTTGTGATACATTTTAGATCAGTATGAAAGCAAGTTGCTCAAAATATTTGAATGGCATGATTGATGCTCTTCTTAAAAGGAGTTACAGTTCCTGGGGGAAATTAAGATTTATTAGTGACTGTTGGAGCTCAGAAATGCTGCCTGCATTTGTCAGTGAGCTCTCTTCTAGGGCTGCAGTAATTTACTAATTCTCACACATTGGGATACATTAGTGTCCATCCTAGCTGCCCTCATGAACGCCATTTTTATTAATGCATAATATACCAAAGCCTTGTGGTGAGGCAGCACTGAAGATCTTCACAAACAGTCTATTTTAAATGTTTACTAGTTAATTCCTCTGTGTAGCACATGGTGGTAGTTGCAGGCACTCTTAGGACTTAGCCATAACTCTTTAATAACTGAAAGCCATGCAAAAAAAGCTATATTTGAATGAGTCCAAATTGTCTTGGAAATAAGTATGCTTAAGGGTGATTGATCATATTATAAAACTAACTAAATTAGAGATGGAGTCTGTACAAAACTCCACCTTCTGAACCTGGATCAAAGAATGTAAAGCTTATAAGTGAGCTTCCTCTGAATACTTGTAATTGTTCAGGTTTAGCTGTCAAACTCACAAGTTTGAGGGTTACCAAAAGAAACTGCACCATCTGCTCAAGAAACTCCCTGCAGAAGTACAGGAACAAATCTACACAGACACCCCTAGAGCCCAACTAGGGGTATTCTATCTGCTACCCAAGATCCATAAACCTGGGAATCCTGGATGCCCTATCATCTCAGGCATTGACACCCTGACAGCAGGATTGTCTGGCTATGTAGACTCTCTCCTCAGGCTCTGTTACCAGCACTCCCAGGTATCTTTGAGACACCACTGACTTCCCGAGGAAAGTACAATCCATTGGTGATCTTCAGAAAACACCATCCTAGCCACTATGGATGTAGAAGCTCCTTACACTAACATTCCACACAAAGGTGGACTACAAGTCGTCAGGAACAGTATCCTTGATAATGTCATGGCAAACCTGGTGGCTGAGCTTTGACTTTCTTTATCCACAACTATTACAGATTTTTGAGACAATTTATACCTTCAAGTCAGCGGGACTGCTATGGGTACCCGCATGGCCTCACAGTATGCCAACATTTTTTATGGCTGACTTAGAACAACGGTTCCTCAGCTCTCGTCCCCTAATGCCTCTACTCTGCTTGCGCTATATTGATGACCTCTTCATCTGGATCTGTGGGAAGGAGGCCCTTGAAGAATTCTACTAGTATTTCAACAGTTTCCACCCCACCATCAACCTCAGCCTGGACCAGTCCACATAAGAGATCCACTTCCTGGACACTACAGTGCAAATAAGTGATGGTCACATAAACAGCACCCTATATCGGAAACCTACTGACGACTATACTTACCTACATGCCTCTAGCTTCCATCTAAGACACATCACACAATCCATTGTCTATAGCCAAGCTCTGAGATACAACTGCATTTACTCTGATCCCTCAAACACCTACAAGATCTCTATCAAGCGTTATTAAAACTACAATACCCACCTGGTCAAGTGAAGAAACAGATTGACAGAGCCAGAACGGTACCCAGAAGTCACTTACTACAGGACAGGCCCAACAAAGAAGGTAACAACGCCACTTGCCATCACCTACAGCCCCCAACTAAAATCTCTCTGGTGCTCCATCAAGGATCTATAACCTATCCTGAAGGATGATCCCTCATTCTCACAGACCTTGGGAGACAGGCCAGTCCTCGCTTACAGACAGCTGCACAACCTGAAGCAGATACTCACCAGCAACTACACACCACACAACAAAAACACTAACCCAGGAACCAATCAATCCCTGCAACAAACCCCGTTGCCAACTCTGTCCACATATCTAGTCAAGGGACACCATCATAGGACCTAATCACATCAGCCACATCAGGGGCTCATTCACTTGCACATCTACCAATGTGATATGCCATCATGTGCCAGCAATGCCCCTCTGCCATGTACTTTGGCCAAACTGGACAGTCTCTACGCAAAAGAATAAATGAACGCAAACCAGCCATCAAGAATTATAACATTCAAAAACGAATGGGACACTTCAGTCTCCTTGGACCCTCAATAAAAGACCTAAGTGGCAATTCTTAAAAAAACAAAACAAAAAAAAACTGTATAAACAGACTCCAAGAAACTGCAGGATTGGAATTAATTTGCAAACTGGACATCATCAAATTAGGCTTGAATAAAGACTGGGAGTAGATAAGTCACTACAAAACCTAATTTCCCTCTGCTGATACTCACACCTTATCAACTCTTTGAAATGGGCCACCTTGATTGAATTGGCATCATTAGCACTACAAAAGTGATTTTTCCCTCCTTTTGGTATTCACCACTTGTCAACTGTTGAGAATAGGCCACTTCCACCTTAATTAATTGGCTTGCTAGCACTGAACCTCACTTGGTAAGGCAACTCCCATCTTTTCATGTACTGTGTATTTGTACCTGCCTACTGTATTTTCCACTCTATGCATCCAGTGAAGTGGGTTTTAGTCCATGAAAGCTTTATGGCCAAAGAAATTTGTTAGTCTCTCAGGTACCAGAAGGACTCCTCGGTTTTGCTGATACAGACTAACACGGCTGCCACTCGGAAAGTTGGTGAATGTTTGTCATCTGGTAACCTGCCTTGTATCAGAGGGGTAGTTGTGTTAGTCAGTATCCACAAAAACAACGAGGAGGTGCCACCAGACTCCTCATTGTGCTGCAATAGAAATAGCAGAGTTAAAATCCTGGCTCCATTTAAATCAATGGAAAAACTCCCACTGACTTCAGTAGACCAGAATTTCACAGGTTTGATGTGGCCCATCTTTAAATACCAATAAACTGCAGAGCGTGCATGAGGCTGATGGTACTATATCTAGATGCTATAAGGGTCTTGGAGTAAGATTGGTAAAATTCTGAGTGGATTCCTTGTGTGGCCATATTTGATTAGGATGGTGAGTTTCTAAAGCTGATTTATTATCCTAAATCAAAGGTCTGATCCAATGCTAACTAAAGACAATGGAAAGACACCCATTTACTTCAGTGAGTTTTGTGTTAGGCCTTAGATCTCGCCTGGCTTCCCCTGTACTATGAACCATTTTCTTCCTTCATTCCAAAGATGTTCTGGAGTCTGAATCTCTGTTGGTCTGATCCCTGGGTCTCAATTAACCTCAATCCAAGCATATGACACATGGCTGGTTGTGAAGATGTGGGCTGTAGCAACTATTTCTAACAGTCCACATGCCACGTATGTATGCCACTCAATATACTGCTAGTAGTACACCTTCACAACCAGCCATGTGTTGTATCTATTCAACTTATTTTGAATATTTCATAGTTATGAGAGAGCATTGTCCATGTCCAGTGCTATAGATATAATAGTAGTAGGCAGAGTGTTTGAGCCATTATTTTCATTCCCCAACCATAAATGGGTATAATATTCTCCACCCTCTCCCATTACCGAAGGGCATGTTCGGGGCTAGTGGAGTCATCAGGTGAGTACAGGATGCAAGTATCGCCTTGCTGTTGCGTGTTGTTGAGTTTGTTTAGGTTTGATCTCCTATTCTGTTCCTTCACCATAGCAATAATCTTTGAAATGTGTTCCACACTGGCTGAAAAATCTAAACAAGCTATTATCTCCAGTAACACCAGTGAGCTAAGCATAATCTCCATGAATGTATCAGGTGCTGCTTGTTCTTGATCAATCTACTTTCCTAGGTGTTACCCATCACAGCTCTTAAGTTAGATTGATGTCACAACAGATGTTAAACATACTGCACTGTTTTCTGGGTTTATCTCTTGACCCTTTTCTAAATAATGGAGTTGTTGTTTTTGTCATTTTTCCTCCAGTAGTTAAAGAGGGATCAAAAATCAAACCAGAAAACTATAAAGCAGTAAGTTCAGCATCTGTCATACCACCACCGGGAAGAGATTGCTTTGAGAAGGGTACACTGTAGGGCAATTCAGTCTGGTGACTAGTCACATTAGTGTCTTCCCATGTATCTTTTTTTCTTCAGTTTCTCTTCTGATGTGATTCTCTAGTCTCCTTATAAATTTAAAGAACTACTAAATTCAATCACTTCTTTACACACAAATATAATTCTTAAATAGACACTTCCTTGTATTGGATAGTCCAACCATAGGCTATTGCTATCATTTATATATGGCCTGGGGAAAGCTTTAATGATTGAGATGCAGCCCAATATATATGTGGGTGAAATGGGACCAAAAATTAGGATGTTGGCATTAAATTTACCAGGTCTTAGTTTGAAATTCTAATACAGTAAGAATTTGTCTAGAGGAGATCTGTGAATTATTGTACAGTGTACCCTCCAGTGTCAGGTCATACAAATATTTATCGCAAGCGTTACATGGAGCAGTCTGCATATTTGTAAATCTGAGCTTCGTTTCAGCTGGGAGTCTTTCTGGGTTAGGACTGCAGTTCATTTTGTTGCATCTGCCCTGTCCAGCGGGAAGACAAACCAAAGATGAGGAACTGGGAGCTAGCTATCTAGATTTACTAGCCTGAGACGGATTGTACCTCCAAAATGATCACTTGGCAGCATAAGAATGTCCATGTAACTGGCACTGCCTGGAGAACAAATTACATTCATACTTTATGGCCCTTACTCTGCCACCCTAACTCAAGGCTTGTCTACACTGGCAGCTGGTGTACACCAACACACCATAGGGACCCCACTGGTGCTCACTAAAAGTTCTCTGGTGCACAGTGGCTTAGTACTTTTGAAATGAAACTGTGTCAATGCACACTAGAGAACTTTCAGTGCAGGCCAACAATTAGTGCACATCATGCTGGTGTATGCTAATGGAGCATGTAGACAAGCCCTTGCATTAAGCCTAGTGGGTCTACTTGTGGAGCAAGGTGCTACTCAGCATGAGTAATGGTAGCAGAAATGGGCCCTGCAGAAGATGGTCACATTTTTCTGAAAACTTCCTGATTGATTCAGAATGAAACATAATTGTTTTGTGAACCACTAGAATATTGCTTGCTAAACATCAATAGGAACTTAAGAGTAAATCCCAAGAGATTGAGGGGAAAAGAGTCACAAAATATATGAAAAAGCATTTCTTCTTATAAATCCAGGAGAAATACTTTGGCCTAATTTCTCACACGGGCACCTTTTGAAAATCAAGATGTTTGTGAGGATACCCAGACGTGGATTTAGGTGCCTAATTTTATAGTATTTAACTTAGAAAAGCTCTCTGCCTCAGTTTCTCCAGCAGTAAAGTGGGGATTAATATCACCAGTTCTCCGAGAAGTAAACTAAAAGGTTAGTTGTGAAGGTACAAATGGGAGTTGAATGCCTGCCTGCCCTTTGTGCTACTGAAAACTCCCCCCCCCCCCGCCCCAGTGTTTAGGAAGTACTCTGTAAATAGTAGCTATTTGTATTAAATGCCCAGGGCAACGGAATTTCCTTGTCATTGTAAGCTGCACAACTGTTCTAAAATATTTAGAAGACACTAATTCCTTTAAAAGAATAAACGTGGTGTTTTCTTCTATTGATGATGTGGTCTCTTGCTGCTGCTGGCTGGCCTTATGTGAAGGAGACTACATATTTTCAGAGCTGTGGCACTTTGATGTATGTTCACTAACGCCAGGCCAGCTGGCAAGACAGATATGGACCCAGCGGCTTTTAGGAAGGATTTTGTTTTTAGAGTAGTATAATCAGCTAGGAGAATCCATTTAGCTCCGTCTGCTTGAGTAAAGCATACTGGGCTAGATTCTGTTCTCTGTTTTGCAGATGTAACTGAAATCAGAGTCCATGTTGCTCCTGTGTGTTTGCAGGGTTACATAGTTTAACTTGTGGATGATTGCATCTTTGTTTCATATTAGATATTGTTTACCCAAATGACAACCTTGTACTAACAGGGATTAGAAAGATACTGTCCACCTGGCTGCTTTTTGTGGTGGTTAGTTTTGTATGATGATGTGCAAATGTTTATGGAAGTGAGTTATTTAATAATGTTGGCTTTGGCTAGAGCCAGGCATAATGCAGACAGATTGTGAGCAGGATTCATTATATAACTCTGCATTTCAGTCCTGACCTGAAAGACCTCTACTGTTTCAACCTTCAATTTATCAAATTATGGGGCAATTCTATGATGTAGACTGTAGTTCTTCGAGTTTTAAGGAGTTCTGTGAGATTACTGCACTATATGGCCTGAAATTTACTAGGCTAGTAGAGTTCAATAGATTTATCAATAGAGAGTCAGTTGTAGCTGGAGCTGAAATTGGTGTATGAACGTACGAATGATGTGGGGAAGGATGAAATGTTTACTGTGCTAACTGGATGAATTTTGACTTTGTTTCTTTGTTTTCATTTTAATCCCACTATAGTCACTGAAGCTGGTCAAATTTTTTTCCTGTGAAACAATTTTCCATTGGAAACTGCTGATTTGAGTAAATCAAAACATTTTGTGTCAATGTATCAATTTTTTTGGACAAATGATTGTAGCGCTTTGTTTCAATAAGGCGGAAGCACTGCATTTTGACTGTAGTACCATAATAAAGTCAAAATGATAAAGTGGCACAGACCGTGTCAGAAGCAAGCCCTTTGACATTTCTGAAACAATTTTTGGGGAAATTTTGTTTTGTGGGAAACTTAAACATTTTGGCTTTACATACTGACCTTGAGATGAAAGTCAAATGTGAGACTTTCCCATGGAACAAGTTTTGACAAGCTCTAATAGTCACTACAGCTAAACCAAAAGGCATTATTGCTTGAGATTTTTTGGGAAGATATAACAGTGGCTGCTATAATCTAGAATTAGAACCAGAGGTGGTTTTCATTTAATATTTTCTTTATGGAGAGTGGAAACAGACATTTCAGAGTACATTTTCTCATTAGTGCACACAATATAGAGCTTTCAGTGTATAATCCTACATCAGTACTGTGATAGCAGATTCCCAGAAGCCTTATACAGGAGAGACTGAATGTGGTGTTCCACTTTGCCTTTCTAGATAAGATTTTCCTTTACAAACTCTATCCATTTGGAAGACACAGGACAGAAGACAAGGGGTCCAGTAATAAACAAGGTGCCAAAGATGAAGGGCTTGGAGGAGTGGTCTTGAAATTTTGACAAATGTATGTTTTGATTTCTGGCTGTGATCACACTGCTGATTTGAAGAGGTAGCAGAGTGACAATGGGCTGTTTACACAATACCACATCATGAGTCATAGCAGAGTCTTACATTTTATTTAGAGCTAGGGGAATTGTTCAATTAGCTTTCCAAGAGCTGGATCATAAATAGGGGTTTGTGTTTTCTGTACAGGAACAGATTAAAGATATTAAATTCCCAAGCCATTTTTCCAGCTGTTCTTAGTACTGAAGAAGTAAGTGGTGAATAGCAGAAGTCTGTTCAGAGATGTACAACACTGCCAAGCACCATGAAAGTGGTAGAATCTGTGGATACTAAAGGGAGGGTATTGTTTCTTTAAGGAAATTAGAACACTAATTTGTCCCTCCCCTACTTTTGAAGGCAGTGACAAAATTCCCAATGGCAGTTTCTCAATGGGAGAAATATTATGTAATAGCAGGATCCCCCACCCTTCCCAATGTTAGTGAGATGGTGATATGGAGAATTGCAATTCATAGAGCAGCATTGGATTAGAGAGAAAATGGTGGCAATCGGAGGTGCTGAGACAATTTGTATGGTGGGGGTGCTGAATGCCACTGAACCAAACTGTAAAACCTGCATATAGTGGAAATCACTTCAAGCCAGGGGGTGCTGCAGCACCCCTGCACCCTTAGTTCCAGCACCTATGGTGGCAGTTAGAGTGTGTGTGTGTGTGTGTGTGTGTGTTTCATCAAGCTTTTCCACTATCTGTTGATTCCCACAAGTTCTTAAACAACTGGTAACTAGGATTACAAGCCGTTTACAACATGATGGTGGTGGCAAAAACTGGAGAGCACAATTCTCATGGCTCTTGAAGGAATCAAGTAAATATTGACACGTTCTACTGGGATGACTTCAATCCCAGGTGACACTGTGTTATTGTGAAGCATTGGGGACTGAATGTAACTGTTTTTAATCTCTCTGTGTATCATATTCTCCTTTGGAATACTGACAGACTATTTTTACAAACCTTCAAAGGGCTGGTGTTGGATTTGATGCTCCCCCAAATAGAGTTGCTGCTTTGCGGCAAATACCGCCCTATTCCAGATTCCACCATAGAGAACAGTCCTCAACAATTTGAAGACCACGGTGGTTTCTGCTTCAGTGTTATGTCCAAAATCTGAATTCTACTCCTGGACATATAATTTCTTTTTTTAGCTATGCAATAATACACTCCTGCATGTCTGAAACTAGTATTGAGCCCAAAATACTGTGGCTGATATCTAATTTCCTTCTTATGTAGATCACTATAGCATCCAGGTTACTAGAAGCTTCTTAAACTGATGGACTAATACACTGCTCATATTCAGAGGTGAATCTAAATTGAGAAGGATGGAAAGTGTAAGTTCACCACTGTTTACATTTATACCACTCTAGTCTCCAAATTTACCTGGGGCTTCTTGACACAGGCTTTCTGGCACCAGTATGGCTACACTGATGTAGCAACAGTGGTGGAGACCCCTAGAGTGGACATGCTGCACTGGTGTGAAACTTTGCACCAGTGCAATTTACCCGTGTTTAGAATTCTCAGCTTTAGGTAGCCATTTAAAAAAAATCTTCCTTCTTATCATTCTATTGTGACCAATGATCTATGAGCCATAAGTTGGGGGCGGTTGGGTGCATTGGCAAAGGAGGGAGCTTTGTGAATGCTAGCATCCTTTGTTCCAAAGAGAGATCCACAAGAATGCATAAACAGCCTTGCCCTCTAGGTTGTAATGGGGTGATAAACAAGGGCTCCTTAGACTTGAGCAAACAGGCTGAAACCTCAGTGAGTCAGCTGGAGAAGGCTCGAACTCCCAATGGCCAAAAGAAACTCCGCAATACACACAATTGTGGTAAGGAGTCTATCAGTGTTGTAGTGTCATTTATAGCTGCAGGTGTATTTATTGTGATAATAAAAGTATTGTAGGTCAGGATGTAATTAGCCATTATAAATTAGTATTTACTAGCCACAGATAGTCTGTCCTATTTTCTTGTAAATTGCTCTGGCACGCCTCCAACGTGGAAAGCTTGCAAAGGCTGAGCAGACTAAATCATTCCTAAGGCCTTTTCAAGGTTTTACTCAAACCAAAATACTGTGTAGCTAATTCATAGCCACTGATGCATACATTACAGTGTCAGACTTTGGTGACTGTATGTCGTTGGACTACTCTTTCAATGCAACCCATTTTTTTTAAAATATGTGACGCATTTGCATCTATATGACTGTCTCCTCCTGGCTCTGTGCAGACTGATGGACATATAAATATTAATGATTAGAAAAATAGATTAGATAGAGCATGCTACTGTAATCCACAGGGAAGATGTCCTCATGAAAACTTGATTGTTTTACATAATCCCATAAAAATGCTTTCTAAGGTAAACTAGAAATGCATTTGCAACTATTTTACCTTGTCAGTATAAACAGGGAGAGACTATCCACCTTTTATCGAGTACTTGAGCTCATGCAAAGGTAGAGATGGCAGTCAAAAAATCATATGGGATGGCTATCGCCTATGATGATACATCATATTGATATAACTGAAGGAATTTTAATTGGAATGTCAGATTTATTGTGTTTTTATATTAAAAAAACCCCACAAAACCAAGTGGAGCCCTTTAAGAAGTGGCTCATTAGATGTGCTGAAAGTGTACTTTTAGAATGATAGATAAAGCCAACTCTAAGCCTTTAGGAATCATGCCTCTCATGGAAGAGATTGACCGTGTGTGTCTGCTACTGTAGGGCAATTACCTCCCTCAGGACTGGAGTCCAGATTGTTGAGACAAGAAATCAACAAGAGGCTGATCATATTCTCAAGATATTCTTAGCTGGTACTTTGCAGCTCTGCTCAGAGAGGGGAGAATATACCTCAGACACTGAGAGCTCTTTAACTGCTTTATACAAGGGTTGGTATTCAGCTATGAAATGCCATTTTAATGATTTTATTCCCACATTTCTAAACAGACAACTACTTTATTTCATAAGAAACCAAATTAATGGGCTCCCTGTAAAAGAGCCTTAAACTGCAGTAACTGGGGTGCTCTATATACTGCTAGTATATACCGCTACTTCTTCCCCTTCAATTCTGAGAAGGAACATGGCAGAGACCATTGTAGCAAATAGGAAAATCATCGATGGCAGCATGTAAAATACATAATTAAAATAAAAACATTGTCACCTGAATAGATGGTGACTACCCTTGTGATTATGATATGAATGTAAGAAAATATGACTGACTCATGGTGACTGATTGTGGTTGACAGATAGGGTCTGATCCTGGAAGGGATAAGAAAGCCAGGCCTCTCTGATTTTTGGCTGTATTTGAAACTCATGGGAATTAATGACATGAGATGCCTGTTCTGAGTTATTCATTCAGAACTGAAATCTGACCACCACACTGAAGTAACTTTAGCTATCTACTGGTGAAACTACTGTAGATCAATCGCAGAGATGTTTGGTTTAGTAAAAGGCATTGAATATACTGCATTTTCAGTGGTAAAATGTGCAGTCTGTGTTTCTATGTAGATAGAGACAAGGTGGGTGAAGTAATCTTTTTGGATCTGTTCCTGTTAGTGAAAGAGAAACTTCCGAGCTTACACAGAGCAATGCAGAGCTAAAACAGTGGCCCCTCCCAGCTGTTTGCTGCTGCCTCTGCACCTGGAGCTAATACTGGGATCTGCAGGGAGGAGCTGCTGAGGATAAGAGGGGGAAGGGAATTTTGTATAAGTGAAATTATCCAATATGGTCTAAAATGCCCATAAGCTGAAAAGCCCACTGACTGTCATAAACAGATAGCTAAGGGTTAATGTCTCTTTCACCTGAAAAGGAGTAACCTGAAACACCTGACCAGAGGACCAATCAGGAAACAAGACTTTTTCAAATCTGGGTGGAGGGAAGTTTTGGGTGTGAGTTCTTTGTTCTTTGTCTTGTGTCTGTGCCCTCTCGGCTATGAGAGTGATTTTTCTATCTCCTGGCTTTCTAATCTTCTGTTTCCAAGTTGTAAGTACAAAGATAGTAAGACGATAGGTTTATATTGTTTTCTTTTGTATTTACATGTGTGTAGTTGCTGGAATGTGTTAAATTGTATTCTTTTTGGATAAGGCTGTTTTATTCATTTTTTTTCTTTTAAGCAAATGACCCTGTATTTGTCACCTTAATACAGAGAGACCATTTTTATGTCCTTTTCTTTCTTTTTATATAAAGCTTTCTTTTTAAGACCTGTTGGAGTTTTTCTTTAGTGGGGACTCCAGGGAATTGAGTCTGCAGCTCACCAGGGAATTGGTGGGAGGAAGAAGTCAGGGGGAAAATCTCTTTGTTAGATTTACTAGCCTGACTTTGCATTCCCTCTGGGTGAGGGGGGGAAGAGAGATTAGCTCTCTCGGTACTTGTGTTTTTCCAGGACTGGAAACAGGGAGGGTGGAGTCCCTCCGTTTAGATTCACGGAGCTTGCTTCTGTATATCTCTCCAGGAACTCAGGGAGGGAACACCTGGAGGGGAGGAGGGGGAAGGGAAATGGTTTATTCCCCTTTGTTGTGAGACTCAAGGAATCTGAGTCTTGGGGGTCCCCCAGGGAAGGTTTTGGGGAGACCACAGTGAGCTAGGCACTGTATAAATCCCTGGCTGGTGGCAGCGTTATCAGGTCCAAGCTGGTAACTAAGCTTGGAGGTTTTCATGCCAACACCCATATTTTGGATGCTAAGGTCCAGATCTGGGAAAAAATGTTATGACACTGACAGCAAATATACTGCCTTCATTAAAAGGGTTGATCTTGCCTCTGCCATCTCCTCCAGCTGCTTCCTCCAGCTCACCACCATCACCTCAGTCTCATCTGGGTAGAGATTCAGCTAGCTTAGAGTTCGTGGTGGTCACTATTGTTACTCCTTTAGCCTTCAAGTAAACGGTTGCTCCTCTGCAGGCTTCTTCTCCAAGTGCAGCTCTTTTCCAGCTTTTCTCTCGCTTCTGAAAATTGCCCCACCCTTAGTTACAAACTTGCAGTGATACTTGGGCATTGCTGGTGTAGCCGCTCTATGCTGATGGGGGAGAGCTCTCCCATCGACATAATAAAACGACCACAATGAGTAGTGGTAGCTATGTTGGCAAACAGTTTGTTCACACCCCTGTACGACATAAGTTTTTTGCCGACATAAGCAGGAGTTTAGACAGGGCCTTATAGTGTCAAGCATTTGTGTTTAGCTTTTGGTGCATTGAAGGTACGTATACGCTGCATGGTTTTTTTGGCAGCGGGCAGAGTACATACTGCCTGCTCACCTGCACGGGTATAAATAGCAGTATAGACAGTGAGGTACTGTTTAGGGAAGTAAAGACAAGCCTGAGCCCATAAGGTATGTACCCTCCACAGCTCTCTAGGTGCCCAAGCAGTGCCGCCCCATCTATCCTGCAATTATTAGCAGTGTAATATCCCAATCCCTTCCTGTTGCCAGAGTCTTTCCTCACTACAAGGAAAGGCTCAGGAGGGGATGCAGTGGGGGCAAGGCTCCATTAGCTCCCCACTACTGGAGCCTTCCCCCACCACAGGGAAAGATGCCACAGCAGAATAGGGCTTTAAAAGAGTTGAAATCCTGGCCCCACTGAAGTCACTAGCTGGTTTGCCATTGACTCTTGGGTGACATTTTCCTAACTTCTGTGTCTTTAACTTTGCAACTTTAACACTGAGCCTTTTAATGCTGTATTAGAAAAATTTAATGTATACAAATGGATTTTTTCAGATGCTTTGCACTTTGGAAATAAAGGGTGAAATTTTAAAAAGTGCTAGGCTGTGTCTGCTCCCAGTCAATGGGAGCAGAGTGAGGCCAAGGCTGAGTGCTTTTGGAAATGCCGCCCAAAGCAATTCCTCTAATAAACCTGACCTCCCTAATTGATCCAATTCTGGGCAATGTTAGGTTCTTAAATTGCAGTGAAATTGCAGTGAACAGCCTCCTCTGCTGGGGATCTCTAGTGGACATGGCCTGCCAAGGTCATGACACTTGGCTCTCAAATGCACTGCTCTTTGCCTGGTAGGCTCACTCTTCACTGTCAGTCTGAATACACACAATAAAACAGACTTAGAAAAACATATTGCCCTCTTTCCCCCACCTACTGACAAGCATGCCAGTGAACAGCAGGGTGATTCTAGCTCTGGGAAGTGCCAGAGGCAACAGAGTATTTAAAACAAATAAATGTTTGGAATAGTGATGCAAATCTATGGTCAGTGGGACTGTTTATGTCAGCGTGACTTTGGGGCCATATGAAACCCATCAGTGAGAGGAAACCTAGAGAGAAGACTGGGTAAGGGCCTGAGGTAAGCACCAGAATGCTGACAACCATTCTCCTTAGGCTCCAATACAGTCCGTATGCAGACAGAAGCTCCTACTAGAGTCCAAATGAAATTTATACCGAGTGAGAGTTTTGCCAGAGTTTTGGTGTTTCTAAAATTTTTTTTTAACTTCCATTTCTACTGACTTTAATTTAGCTTGCACAATAGAACTGAGACCAATAGTGAGTTTTCTTGGATCTATGACTATTTCACCTTCGAAAAAATACCCTTTTCTTTTTAATTCAAGAACATGTCCTCCAGACCTTTTGGGCTAGCGAAGGATGAAAGGTTTCTCAGAATTGTGTTGCCCATGCCACTAGCATAGTTTTGAGATCGTATCTCTGCCTCCAAGAACAGTCCTGGTGTTTGAAAGTTGGATGGCAAGGCTGGAAAGCCATTCCTTCATGTCAGAGACTTGAAACTCGCTGGGCTTGTTGGATGCCAGTTTTATACTGGTGCAATGCCATTGAAATCAATGGAGTTACAGTGATGTAAAACTTGAACAGCACAGTGGTTCTCTATTTGTAACCCTCAGCCTCTCCACCTTGCACTTCGATAATCAGTGAAAGCAGGTAAAAAGCCAGAGTCTTAGAAAGCGCAAGACATAGGTGAATGTGAAGGAAAAGGTATGAGCAGGAAAACACCCTCATCATATGGATGAGATTAGCTGGTAATTAAAAAGTCAACCAATTTGAGTTAAAGGATGGGTTAATTAGATAAAACACCAGGAAATCTAATTCACTCAGCAATTTATTTTTAATCTGAGTCAAGAAGATGTTTATCATGGTTTCTAGGAAGCTTGTAGAACCAAGTCAGATTTAATTAGACTCTTGTGTAATGACCCACATCTCTCTAGTTTTATACTTGTTATAATTTATTTTATTTATAAATAGATGTACATTTAAGATCTGGAGAGAATATCTAGACTATTTGATTGCTGCTTTAGCAGGTCAGATGTATTAATGTTGTAAATGTAGGGGATGTACTGTTTTCCCCCCTATTACCATTCATATATCAGACTTCCTTCTGTGCCTACACTATTAGATCATTTATAACTGGAAGTTTAACTCTTCACAGAAAGCAGAAACTCACTAACCTATATCATCCCCCATTAGGCAAGCACTTATGCTTGAAGCTAAGTGTTGGCTTAGTGGTTTCTTGAATTGAGGCCTAAATCAGCAAAAAGATACATATGCAAAAATATACATATTTATAATTTGAAAGTGGCTGCTAATTAAGGTTAAAACAAATTGCAATTAAATTGTACATAGAATCAGTCAGAATTACGTCCATAACTAAGCTCGGTTCATCAATAGAAAGCAAAAGATGCTGGGAGTGAAACAGTGTGAAAAATTAGCAGACCTTTATGTCCCATTATTTTGAAGAACTTGGTTTTGCTTTTCAGAGTGTCTGAAGCTTCCATTATTATCACTTAGTATTGTTTTTGTCTGTTGCTGACAAGCGCCTCTACAAGCAGAGTCAAAGAATATCACTCACAATTACAGCAGGTCTGGTAGTACCATAGCAGTTCTTTATGCTGGTATGCAGGAGACCTAAGCTGAACATCAGTGCAAAGGTCGTGCTGTCCCACTAGTGGAAATTGGGTGCATCTTAACAATGGTTGGCTTGATGGAGAAAAAAGAAAAGACCAGGGGGCTAAATAAAACTTTATAATTAGAACCAGTTGAAAATTGGAATTTCTGGTATTTTGAAATTTTTGTTTTCATGCTGATTTTTGGGATAAAAAGGTAAATTTCCAAATTGCAATTTTTCAGAACTTTGTTCTGTGAAAGATTTGGATGTGCCAAAAGATTTAGTTGGCTTGGTTCAGTATTAATCTGTTTCTCCCTGAATTGCCTCATACCTCTGTTATCCTCTAGGGGCCAGGCTCCCCGGCTGGACTACATCTCCCATGATGTGCTACAGTGTTTCGACAAAAGTTGAAGATCTATCGTGGGAGTGTAGTCCACCCTGGGGGCCTTGTCCAAGGAGGCAAATAGGAGCATTAGGCAACGTGGAAGCACAAAACTGCACACAGATTTTAATGTCAAATTGATTTGGTATTAATATTTGGACTCAGACTGATAAACAGAATGTTTTGATTTGGATGGACCTGACATGAACAAAAATATTTTGTTGAGATTTTTGCCAATGGAAAAGTGAAATTTTTAGCAAAAACTGAAGCCTTCCCACAGAAAATTTGTTTTCAGAAACTGCATTTTACACAAATTCCCATCCAGCTCTATTCCTAACCATGTAAGTAATGGTAGCTAAATCAAGGTCTGCAGAATGTCCTCCGTACTCCTATATCACTTTGTGATTCTTCGGTAGCACATGGACACACTAGATATGCCTAGGTACAGTAGCTAGATCCTAAAAGTTAGATCCCCTGACTAATCACATGTTTCCTATCTTCTGAATGAAATGTGGAACAATGACAATCAGAGATGGGAATCATAGAATATCAAAGTTGGAAGGGACCTTAGGAGGTCATCTAGTCCAACCCCTTCTCAAAGCAGGATCAATCCCCAGACAGATTTTTACCCCAGTTCCCTAAATGGCCCCCTCAAAGATTGAACTTGCAACCCTGGGTTTAGCAGGCCAATACTCAAACCAGTGAGCTATCCCTCCCCGAGAGCAGAAGGGCAATGACATGAATGTCTTTAGGTCCTGGACATCCAAATTGATATGATGAATGAATAAATTCTTTAGCTCACAAAATAATGTTTCCATGTTCTTTACTTCTCCCTTAAGACCAGGCAAACCAAGGGCTAAATCTTGATGTTTTGGCTCAGGCTGTCTTCATTGGAAGTTTTGCCTGGGCAAGGACTTCAGGATTGACAAATAAATCATTTGGAATGTCTTTTGTGTTTTCAGTTAACAAGATGCCAGCTTGGCGTTACTTGCATCTGCAGGCAGTGGCTTGTTGGCCAGATTGCATGTCCAAGCTGCCTTTACGAGACATGGCATGAATCGTATTTCAGTCCTGGGCAGTAAATGCAAAGATGGTTAAATGGCATGCCAAGAATACAACCTATCCAGCTGAGAGTTGAGGCAGCGGCAATTCCACACTTGGCACTGTTCAACAGACAGGGAGGAGATACAGGCAGGAGAGGCTACCACAGTAAAGATAATGCCTAGCACAATGGAGCCCTTATCAGAGCCTGCAGGTTCTACCACAGTATAAATAATATAGACAGGGGACAGCCTCTGGTCAATGGTACATTGAGTCTAGATGCATTGGGTCCTTCTACCCTTTCGCTGTTAGAGGTGAGCCTTCTAGGATAGGGCTGGGGCACACTGGTGTTACTTTCAAACAGCATCTCAGCTCAGTGCTCTGAAGGAAGGTGGTTCTGCAAATGGACAGCAGGGGTAAGCAATCATCCTGCCAGAGGCACTTGTCCCAAAGATGCCTGCTTCTAGGCCGCTTTAAATGTATAATTCATAAATAACCTTCTGATCGTTGCATTTGTCTTCACTATGGAATCTAACTGCACATTGAGGTTTTATTATAATGAATTATTTCACATCCCCATTAAGCTGATTACTGAAGTGATTGAGACACGACTGGCCTGAATGACAAAGTAGTAATCAACAAGAGTAAACCATGTCTGACAGGGAGATTATTTCTGCAAAATTAGTATCATTGATGAAAATGTTTGGACTGAATAAAGCAGCTTTTTTGTCCTGTAAGTGACACAAGCGGATTGCTTACTTAAATATGCATCTTGGACCATTGACATAATTGTAATGGAATTTATAATGGTTTCAAACTAATCTCTTTAAAGGGGATACTCCTGGCTGTATAAATCAGGTATTACTTCCATTTATGCTGCTGTTTGTTTGCCATTTTAAATTATTATTTCAGTGATAATACTCCTTCCACCTGACAGTCATGACAAGTTCCCACTGCCCCATAAACCTACTGTGTGAGACATGGGCAAATGCAGCTATGTTGGAACATCTGGTTTCAGCCCAATAGTCTATCTCCAGGATAGAACCTCATTTGAATTCAGCTGTGATGTGCTGAATTAATAACATGGGGGGGGCACTATTTCTCAGATTACGAGGTGTATTTTATCTAGAGAAATACAGCATGAGTATTAGTGCTGCCATTGTGTCTCAGCCCTGTTCTGGAGGAGCCATCTGGGGAAGAGCAGGGAAAGTGAGGTTTTTCACTGCTTGCCTTGTTTGCAGAGACTGTGAGCAAAAGGCGCCTTTTAGGGATATTTTAAAGACAATCCAAGATAACAATCTTTAGGCTGATTTTTGAAACCTTTTAATGTATGAAGTAAAATTATGACTTACTCAGTAGTTAGTATATTATGTTCCACTCCGAGACTGGGGTTTGAAAAGGGCTAATTTCCAAAAGGGGAGGAAAATTATGAATGAAATTGATAGAAAAATGAAATGGAAAATTGGGAATCATTTTGAGAAGAGTGTATTGGATGGTCAAAAAGCTACGATTCCACAATCAAGAAAGAGAACAACTTTGGCTAGAAGCCCATCTTGGCTCAGTGGTGAAAGGAAGGCAGCAATGAGAAACAAAAGTACTATGTAACAATGTGGGGTGGCAGCAGGGGAGTGGAGGAGAAATAGATGCAATCAGTATAAATTAGAAGTTATAACATATAGAACTTAGTAAGAGAAGCTACAGATGTCTAGGAAAATCCAATAAGAGAGAGTCTGAATGATTTAATACTAATAAAAGTGTGTGTATGGAGAGGGGGAAAGAAAAGGAAAATCTGTGTTCTATAGAACTTGAGACAACAATGGGATACAGACCATGAGAATAGGGGTTGGGACTTTGAAGTCAGGCTTACTCTAGGATTTGAGATCCATAAGAGATTTTCAGACTCTGATGTCCAAGATTTTTATTTCCTTGGGATATGTAGCTTGTTAGATGTGTACGAACTGAGGTGCATAAATATACAGCACAACTGTTAACAAAATCCCCCTTTGATTCTTTTGTCCCTCTTTTTTTAAATTTTCTATCCCTTGTAAAATTTAACAGAAATATGACTTTACTCCAGGTAAGAATGGAATTGAAAAATACATATGAGGATATACAGTATTATTAAACAAACAAGGGCCAGGTCCTATCCCTGGGTGGCCATGGAAGAGCCAAAATGTAGTGTCTTTTGGAGAAGTCAGGGAGCCAAGTGGGACTTTCTGTACCCTCCTCTGGTAGTGCCAGTCTCAGCTGTGGTGCTTTGAACAGCAAGTGTGTGAATGGGACACCAGGTGCAAGAGATGACTCATGAACAGCTTGAATTCACAAGCACTAAATCCCAGGTAAGGGGAGACTTGGAGCAGTTTATTTTCCCATGGCCTGGCCATGCACCAGCTACTACAGATTGGACTTTAGGATTCTAGCCTTGTACCTTTTTGAACAGCCTCTTTACTTTCTGAATGATTTATAAGGATCAAATCTACAATCTCGCTCCTCTGACTCTAACACTATTTAAAAATTTAAATGGATTAGTGCTGGCCGCCTTGCTAGGAGATGCATATCTGCTCTTGATTAATAACATCTTGATAGTGAAAGATGATGGTCCTCTGAACTCTAACCTTCGTGTTCTTGTGCTACAGGGTTGAGAGAAGCAATTCAACATTTATCAAGAGGTCTTTTAAAAGATGGATATTTTTCTATTCTAGACAACCAGTAGAGAAGTTCCAAATAGTTATACAGTATGCAACAGTGATGTTTGGTCAGTTTTAATCTATCTACTGACAAATGTACTGAGCAAAGATACAGAGTAACAATTGAGAGAACCTTTGGTCTACAACTCATTTGTCTGTCATTTGGTTTCAAAGCTACGCTCACAGTGCTACTGTAGGATCTTTTATCATGTATAACTCCCATCCTTCACAAACACTACAGTAATTTGTGTGATACGCACCATCATACTTAAAAGCTGGCGTTATGATGACTTGTGATCTGATCGACTCTGTGTATTCAATCTGCTATTTAAATATACTGTCGCATCACATATAGTGGAATAGTCTTATTCCGCACACAAGTCATAGGTCACCCTAAGTATGGTGTCTTTGTATACAGGTAATGGGTCACTCTGCAACAGTGAACCATATTTGGTCAAAATTTGGAAACTTTAGGAATTTAGCTTCCTAACTTTAACTTAGTTTGGATTGTCATCTTCTTAATCATTTCATTTCAGTAACTTAAAAATCGTTTGCTTCAAAATGATGACATTTGGATGAGAATGAAAAGGTAACAAGCACAGAGGCCAATAACCGATGCTCTCATTGATGGCTGTTTAGTAAATTTGACCTGAAAGTAACCAATGCAGTTGCTTCTGCCAGAGTCTACAGGAAGCCTGAAACGATTGCTCTGAGAGGGGTAATGCTCACATTTGTCTCAAGTGGGGCTTAACTCCAAGGCCTGCTGCTTGGGGTGGAGGGGAGGGCAAACCAATAGAGGACCCTGGGATGTGAGGAGACGAGAGCAGTGGCCCTGTCTGCCCACCTGTGCACATATCCTTGCAGCCAGTGTGGGGGTACTGTTCTCCCTGCCTCTCTGTTGGAGAGAAGGAATTCACATCCTCCCCAGCCCCCCACCCCATGTTGCTCTGAGGAGCGGGGACTCTTGCTGCTATACCTTGTGAGGAGCAAGGTGCCCATGATGCTGCCCCTGTCTTTCTCAGAGGGTGGAAAGGGGGCCTCCTGTATCGGCTATTGTGGTGTGAGTGTGGAGCTACAGAGCCCCATGTTGGGAAGCGTTCAGGGCCCTGGATTGCATTAATCTGAATGTGGGCATCCCTAGATAAGAGTCAATTAAACTCTACTGTACCATAAGATATTGTGTCTGCTTGATCACAATAGGTAATTGTGAAACGTATGACTGTTTACCTGATTGTTTTGAGGTTAAGATGGGATATGGGGAAGAGGTAAGGTGGTTTGGAGCACCATAACTCTGCATTTCGATGGTTTAACATTGAAGGTGTTCTTAGTTTTAGCTTTAATTTAATTTTAAACTACTTAGATTTTAATTTTTAAAAAATGCAGAATCTTTAACTTTTTAAGATTTCTCCTCCCCATTAATTAATGATATAACTCTACCTTAATAAAGTTTATTTTTATTCAGGTCTGTATTCATCTGTAGGGGGTTGCACTAGTCAGAATTAGAGCTATCCAATCCCTACATATCTAGCTGAGTAGAAGTTAGCACTTGTATTTGAATTTTACATAATAAAAGTAAATGTTTGGTGATCTGGGTATTTATACTATTGGGCTTTTCTTATAACGATGCTACAATGCCTCTTTCCCACTTGAGGAGTGTGGTGTTTAGTAATAAACCAAAAACATTTTTAAACGATAAACTATAGACTTGATTTATCAGTCCACTGTGCTAGCTTATGCTCATTTAATTCCATTCACTGGAGGGAAAACTGATATAACAGAGTGGAGAATCATGCTGTTAGTGAAACAACCACCTACCTTTGATATCCTATGGATTAAAGGAATAAGTTTCTTTGAGTGATGATCCCACCTTGCAGTTCTATGTAGTCTTACGCTAATGATTAGAACAGTTTTGTTCATCATCTAGCCAATTTCCATTTGAGAGTTGATTTTGGATTCACATGCTTGTAATTGAAATTGGATGTTTGTCATATTAAAATATAGATGATATGCAAAATGACACACTGACTGTATTTGATTTGCAAACTGGTTCTTTAAAATGGATGGTCTTGAATATTAATGGAGCAGGCTTTCAAACAAATTTGCCTTTCTACCACAGCCCTTTTTTTTTTCCCTTTCTGGTTGACGCAGAGGGTTTGGTAGTATGGAAATTCTGAAAATACTCAAGTCCATTTCATCAAGTGCTTCATTAATTATTCATTAACAATTTCAGTGGAAGCAGCTCAGCTATTGTACATTTTTATGTGTCATTCACCATCTATTCTAGACAATGTCCTCTGCTTTGATATCTCTAGGTGGTGGTTATACAATTCTGATCAAAGGGCTGGTCCCCTTTAATTGGACCCTGATTAGTTGAAAAGATACTGAACCACGCTCATTATCTCTCCTGTTCTATTTATATAGTTTCTTTCTGAGTGTTATATCCCAGGCTGGTTTATTTTTTATTAAAGCACCCTATAACAGGAGAGCTTATAGCAAAGAAAAGTTTATGTGCAAATTACTAGCACAAGGTAGTACCAGATTATGTAAAACAGACTAGAATTGTTTATTACTCTGGGCTGATTTCTATTCGCAGGCCTGGTCTACATTAGGTCAACATAGCTGTGGCACTCAGTGATTATAGAAAAATTCACCCCCCAAGCCCTGTAGCTGTGCCATCCTAATGCCCCTAGGCACAGATGCAGCTAGATCAGTGGAAGAATGCTTCCATCACTCTAGCTAATGTTTGCTCAGGGAAGTACAGTTCCTTCAAAGACAGAAGCTCCTTCCATCACTGTAGGTGCATCTATGCCATGGGGCCACAGTGTTAGAGCTATGGTGCTGTAGCACCTGTAGAGTAGGCATGGCTTCAGATACGCAGGCTCTAAATCCTAATGAAGTTAATAGATGCTGTGTCCACGTATCTCCGGATAGTCTGGTTCATTCTGTATAATGTAGCCAAAGATTTGGGCCAGAGATGTCTTAAAAAACAAACAAGCCAAAAAGCCACCTTACAATATAGTGTGAAACAACCATGCCGTAGCTAGCCTGCTATGAATTGAGGGGCTAGTGGTGCCAACCAGTAGCTTGCATTCCACTCTGGCACATGAGCAGATGCAGGAAAAACTCTTGACTGGATTCTGCTTCTAAACCCACAAGGCTCAAATGGGTTCAAAATTAGACACAATGTTCCTAAGCAGAATCAAACTCCTTCACTGCTAGTTACCCATGTCATTTGAGGAGTAACTCCACCAGAATCACTAGTCTTACCAGGGAGAGACGAGAATTGGGTCCCAAGTGGCTATAAGACACACACGTGGGTTTCCCATGCTTGTCACGTGCTTCTGCCATCATTATCGTGATCTTTGTGTCTCACACAAATAATAGCTTTGTTCAAAAGAGTTCTGAGCACTGTGTGGTTATATGCTTTTGAAAATCAGTAGCGTCTGACTGTGTAACTGATGTTGAAAAATTATTAGCAAACAAATGTCTAATCAGTTACACAGTGGAGATCACCTATGGTGTGCTAATCAGCTATAGTGAGGCTATTTCAGCAGTAGTCCTGCAGCTTCAAAGAGAACAGATGCACAGTGAGAAGGTTGATATAAAATCAGAAACATCCCATTTTATGTAATTTATTCAGTTCAGTGTGCTCTTTATCCAATTTGCCATATGCTGTGGGATATAAATCTTGGGTATATGTTTTTTCTCTTTTTTTATACTGTGATCATTACACAACAATACTAAAAAGTTCATTAAAGGAACGCTAAGGAGCGGCTTGAGAATCTCTAAGAATAAAGACAGTGAGGCTAGGCTTCTGCCTCATCCTTTGACTATAACACAGGCCATTGAACTTGGATTTGGCACTATTAGAGATGTAGCTTCAATGGGCTGCACGGGGGGGGGGGAATAATTCACCACATAAACTGCACTAGCTGGGCCTGGTAGAAGGAGGCTGAATTTCTCCATCTTTGTGAAAAATGTAGGAAGCATGGCATGGGGATATGGTGAGGGGATGAAATGATGGCTTTCCCTCCATATTTTCCCTTAAGCCTGACTTCTTCGTTCTAGGGCTCAGCCTAGCTACAAAGCTATGCACTGGATAGTTGTGCCAGCCGCAGGGAGGGGAAAAGATCCCATCATCCAAGCTTTGGAGCTGCCTGGTGCATTCTTGTCAGAGGGAGAAGGATCTGAGTAGCAAATCATTCCCCTGCTCCAGCCCATATATACTGGCCTGCAGTGAGCTTTTGCGGAGCTGAACGTGGCACTGTCCTTGAAATATGTAGCTAATGACATGGACTAACCACTGATCTCTTCAGTAGCATAGAGACCCTCAGTTGTCTATTGGTCTCTCTTAAAAGTATATGAAACATTTTCAGTTCACACTAACAGTCCCCAGTAGATGTGCGAAATTGTTGCAAAAATAGCCAATTTTCTACATAAATTTTATATCCTGAGGGAACCTGCCTGTCATGATTTTTTTCCATACAGAAAACAGCATGTCATAAATGTCAGTGAGCTAGAAGCCAATAAAACATGTTTGTTTTCTAAGAAAAACAGAACATGCACTTAAAGGCAGACAATCAAAGGACATGTTCAGAATACATAATTTTGCAAACATTAAGGAATAAAACTTGAAATATTAAAGAACAAAGCCTGCAGTTAAATTAAATATCCAATTAAGCTATCTGGCTGCAAAATATCTTTGACAGGCAATTAGTTCTGGGCAAGTCAAACATTTCAGCTATGCATTCATAAAGGGCAATTAAAGAAACTAATTTATATTTGATCTAAGGAATTGGAGAATTAATTGGAAAGTTTTTAGGATTAATATGGTAGGCTAAACTATGCTGCCTTCTATGCAGTCACCCCAATGTACTAGTAAGAAGTCAAGTGATTTCCTTGATAACTAGATGACCTTTCTGCTCTTTAGGAAATCTCTAGTGAGATAACATTATTGATTGTTGATTAATGTTGAAGACACTGCCAATTTCTCACACTGTGAAGCCTTTAATAGCAATTCATGACAGAAAAGTACAAAATAATAGAAATCTGTCATGGGTGGTTAGTTTTAGATTCCCTTACTAAAATGGAGCATAATCTCCTCCTTAACTGGGACCTCTTCTTTGCTGCCACTCTCAGGGAAACTGGCCTCTTGCTAGTTTTGGAGCCCTCCTTTTTCCCTGGTGCCATAGGTCTGCAGGTGTAGGTTTCACGATCCCTCCAGAAGGTCATGTATTGGTTCCAGGGGGTCATGACCACTTTCCATTTTCTCATGGCTAGGTGAGAGGGAGTCTCCTAAAACTCTTCTGTTGCAACAGAAGAAGGTTGAGAATATTAGTGCAGGAACCCCCCCTCCCAAAAAAAATAATAATCTGATCTCCATTTTAGTTTTTTATGATCAATTTGTGATCCTAGCCATACGGTGGTAAATGGAGCATTGATGGCTAGCACTGGTTCTTTGAAACATGAAAGGTTTTAATTTAACTTCAGCTATTTTTTATTTATATTTTGGGTACATTTTTCAGTCACCAATGCAATTTAGGCTTCTGAGTCACTTAGTTGCTTTTGAGAGTTTTACTCTTCATATATGGTATGAAGGATAAAATTAGTGCTTTCTCTTGCATGCCCATGCATCCAAACTTCCATGGTGTCTGAAAGTTTTGGAAGTATAAGGAATGTAGGATTTAATCCTTTATTTACACTTTTTTCTCATATGTCTTAGATGTTACTTTTTTTCAGTGCATAAATATCAAGGTATTTTGTATAATTCCGTTGCTCCATACGGTTCTCTCTGTTATGCCTAGCTAAATGTCTCTACCACAGTTCATCACTATGCTGTCTGGCTAAAGGAGACTCCCTGTAAAGTCTAAGAAGCATGTTTTCTGTAGGTAAAAATATATATCCTGTCATCATTCATTCATTTATTTATTTAGTGTGTGCATAGTTGTCTAGCCAAGCGATAGCATCTTCAGTGGCATGATGCAGGTCTTCTAGGCCATCGCTGAACCTAGTCAGCAGGCACTCATCGACAATCTGCGTCACCTGTGTTGTGCCGCAGCTGCACAAAAGGCTGTCACGAAGGCCCCAGGGGCACTGGTTGACTGCACGGAGTCCTTGCCCAGTCCAGAACCAGTTCAACAGGGACTATTGGTAACGGGGCAGGTCAAAACCAGGTGGGAAATTGTGGGATCGACGACAAGGGACTGATTGAGGATTATAACAGAGATCCATTCTTCTCGCCAGAGCGTTTCCAACCTAATGTCTTGGCGTGGCGGATGAGACCATAATGGGTGATATGATGGCAAACATGCAGCTGGTGATTTTAAAAGGTCAAACTCATTCCATTCATTCATACATTCATTCATTCACCATATTTGAAAGCAAACCCCCTACTATTCCCAAAATATTTGACCGATCATTAATCTTAACAATGGTTTAACCAATTCAATCCACGTTAGATGGTGAACCCTATAGGAGTGCCAAATTTTAACTCAATACAAATTAGAATGGCTGAGTTTATATAATCTTGAAAAGCAGGGTTTATTATGGAAACAGCAACTGGCCATTAGCTGGAGTGGTGCTATCAGGTACAATAAATTGTTTTGACTTTACGAAATGGTGACACAAGAAAGCACGTTTGGTTTTAGAGTATAATTAGCCCATTATTCTACTTCCTGAATTTTGTTTTATTACTCTTGAAATTTTATTATAACCAAGTGCACATTAAGCCATAACAAAGTCTGTCCCATGGGCAAGAATTTGCTGTTTTTAATATAGTCTTTGAATGTGTAAGACAAGCCATATATTATGTGACGTGCAAGGCCCATGAAACCAACCAGTGATGGAAAATGCTGCTATATCACTGTAATCACAGTTCAGAAGTTTGTGCAGGTTTCCGTGTTTAGATCCTTAATAAGCCAACATATTGATGAATGCACTAAACACAACTGTCAGTAGGTTTTTGAAGAATTTTTAAATAGGGTTAGTTAGTACCCATTACGCCTCTGGCGTTTAGGGCGGTGATGAAGCTCCTCTGCTCCTGTCTGTTAAGATATAGATGTTCAAGCCTGTCTGGCCTATACTTTAAGAATTTAGGTGTATTCTTATCACTTAGCTAGTTATAGAGGTGTATAAAAGAATCAAAATCATTGTCTATCTGTGAAAGGGCCTTCTCTCACTGTGACAGTCTGAGGCCCTGTTTAGTCATATTGAAATAAGGCAGTCTGGGGCTTTTAGATCGGATCACCTTTCTATCACCTCCAGAGAAAGGAAAGAGCCTAGAACATGTTAAAAGGAAATTTAGTTTGATAGTTTTCTGTCTAGTAAAAACTCACTTATCAATAGACACAGCTGGAAAACCTTATGTCTGTATAGATGTAGTTGTGAAATCCTCACTTCTATATTGTTTTGTATGTTTGTTTGCATGGTCTCTGGTTCTGTGATTGTTTGTCTGCTGTATAATTAATTTTGCTGGGTGTAAACAAATTAAGGAGGTGGGATATAATTGGTTAGCTAATCATGTTACAATACATTGGGATTGGATAGGTAAATTTTAGTAGAATGATTGGTTAAGGTATAGCTGAGAATATTACTATATAAATTAGGGGCAAACAGGAAGTAAGTTGGGATTCGAAAATAAGGAAAAAGGAACTTGCATTTAAGCTTGCTGGAAGTTCATCCCAATAAACATGGAATTGTTTGCACCTTTGGACTTCAGGTATTGTTGCTCTTTATTCATGCGAGAAGGACCAGGGAAGTGGAAGAGTGAAGGAATAAGCTTTCTAACAGTCTCTATTTCTAGCTAGTCTTTCAGTGGTTCCCCAGCTGTGCCCCAGGTTTTTCAGCTCAGCTTTCACAGCTGTTCGCCATGTTGTTTTGGGCAGCCTCATTTTCGCTTGCCTTCAGGTGTCCATCTTAATGCTACTGTAGTGATGGAATCAGTTTCCATCCAAAGCAAATGGCCAATCCAATCCTGGTAATGATGCTCATCTTGGCTACTCCCTGTGAATAGGTCTTAGTTTGTGGTTGTTCTGGGCCAACAGTTAGAGGATTTTTCTGAGGCAGGTTGTATGGAATGGATTAGCTTGGGGTTTTTTAATTTTTGCAAAAATGTTTAAGTTTTCAAGTGTAGTTTTACTGTGTTAAATAAGTCATTGAGTGCTCTGATCCTGTAAGATGCTGCATGCCTTAAGATTCCATTAGAGTCAATGGAAGTTTAATGTACTCAGCCCCTCTTATAAGCATTCAGCACTTGCCAGAGCCACAAGTAGACTAGCTCTGGTAAGGGAATGGTGTTGTCGATGTTCAGATGGAGTCTTTCTGGGGGGTAGGTATCAAATTTGGGAGAGACTGTGCTAGTAATTGTGTTAAGCCTCTCAGTAGGCCAGTTTGAACAAATTTTTTCCACACACCTAAACTTACCTACTGCTAAAAAGTGCAGTAACTTCCCTCCTGATAAATCTGAGTGCTTACTAAACATTATAGGCAGTGGGTCAGAGCAAAAATAAATCTGGATCTTTACTGGATTAATGGACTACCATAGCAAAATATAGCATATGGACACAAAGATCCCTCAAAACACAAGCTTTGTCTAGGAAAACTTCTGTGTATCTGACACTCGTGCCCTGGGCACTCCAAAGGGAGAATTGTGCCCTTTTGGTAATAGCTAGAAAGGTGGTAGTTTGTAAAGACATCTTGTCCTCAAGAACTTGTTTTCACTCTTTTATTGGGGCCTTAGCCAGTGTTTGATTATTTGTATTCCAGTGCTGCCTCGAGTCTCCTTTGAGACCCTAGTGTGCTAAGCGCAAACATAGAATAGAATGTGTTTCTTTTGTATGCTGGCCTACCTCTCTTTCTATCTATCTTTCTATCTTTGTTGTCATTGAAAGTACCTTTCCATGGATCTAGATGCTTTTTACAACAGTTTAAAATGTGCAGCTGTAAACCACAGCCAAATGCTGCCCAGGAACAGCCATCCAGGCTAGGAATATTACTGCAGTAAAGGAATAGTAATTAAGGTCCTGGTTTAGCGAGCCTCTTAAGCAGGTGATTAGTCCCATAGAAGTGAAATAAACCCCAAACCCTACCCTGAAGAACATTTTGCAGGGAAAGCAGCATACTCAGTTAGTCCATGATTGCTAGACCTGAGTGATGTCCTATTACTGATCTGCATGGAGGTAGGGGTGTGTGTGTTGTTTTTTTAAGACCTGATATTCTCAAGGAAAACTTGTTCTGACTTTATGAAATAAAAAAAAATTGTTTTAGTGTCGGATCCCACTTTGCAGCTTGTCTCCCTCAAACTCTGCTCTCAGACTTGCATCTGTGTTAATAAAAGCTGGACTGCAAACTTCCAGGTTTGTCCTGGTAACATGCACGCCAGCTGTCCCTACATGTGCACCTCACACAAATTTCGTGGTGGGGGTGGGGAGCAGGAATTGCATTTTTAAAGAACCAGTTTAATCATAAAAGCAGTTTGGACAATGAGGTCAGTACAGGTTATCAAGCAGGAGCTGAAGGCATGAAGTGGAAAGCAGAGCTAACAATTCAGAATTATTTATAACAAGCCTGACTGAGCAAATGATGGCGAAATATTACTCCAGACAAGCATACAAGAAAAGGCAGTTATTTGAAGTAAGAATGTGCCAAGATGCTGCTGTCTGCATTTGGCTTGAAGATAATGACCTCTGGCAATTATTGTGATCATCTAGTGTGACCTTCTGCATAACACAGGCCATAGGAATTCCCTGAATTCATTCCTGCTTTAAGTCTAATAGCTGTGGTCAACGTTTGACCTCACTCTGCCATTCTTGCACATTCACAACTCCCATTGTAAATCAGCACTTCCAGAATGTTCTTTTGAAGCATAGCCTATAATAAGACTGGCAAATATCACAATGCTGCATGAATAACATTTAAAAGATACATCTACCGCACTTTAATAGAGTCTGAATAAAAGCATTTTCAAATGGTGATAGTTAGTTTATTCCTTTGCCCCATTAGGTAATGAGTAAAAATATGCTTAGCTTCACTGGGTGCAATGGAGTTATTTTGGATTGACATTTGAAGGAACCAAGGGTAGAATTTTGGCTCAGTATAATTTTTGGGACCTAATCTGAAAAATAGCAACACTTTGGGGAGAAACAAATGGGAAAGGGCACCACTATTAAGCTAAATTCTGCTTTCATTTACACCAGTGTAATGCCGTTGAACAACGTTGCGCAGAGGGGTGGCTGGTACAAGAAATGAGGCAAACTTGGCTAAGTTTCCAAGTGGCTTTTGGGGGACAATGAAGAGTTGAAAATACAAAGAGTTACAACTGATCAAAGGTAGTTGCCAACCTCTCTTCAATGAACAGCAATTTAAATAGAGAGATAGTTCAGTCTCCTGGCTGCTGTTGCTCACTTTGGGGATTAGCTGCATAATTGCAACAACTCTCATTATGTAAAGGTTTTGGCTGACAATAATTCCTAAGGGCTAGCCCTCTCCTCAGTCGCAATCCATGAACTTTTCTTCTTGAGCTTGGTGACCTACATCTTTGTTTCTCATCCAGAGCTCATATGCCTCGTGTCTTTTCTCCCTTAGGCTTTCTTCCTTCCTGCTCACTAAACTGTCTAGGGGCTGAATGTGGCCACTCTCATCATAAACTTCCCTCCCATATGCTACACATTCTAAATCGGGTTGGTTGATCTCAAATGGTCAGTTTCAATCTCTGTGATGACTGGAATGGCATGTAATACCCCGAAGCAGATCTCAGTAAAGGTGCCTTTTATAATACCAATTTGTGTCCACTCATATCTATTAGATAAGTAATGAAGCAGGTGAGAAGAGACATCAGTGAGGCTTGTAGCCTCTTGAGTAGAAAGCAATATACTTCAAGTCAGCCAGCACTCCTCTAACTGATCTCCATCGTTATCAATGAAGAAACTACACACAGTCAGTTCCTGTACAGCAGCATATACAAAAACAACGTATGCCCATTTTGTATTCATTATTATTTAGTCCCAGTTCTGGTGACTGTGAATTCATGGTGCATTATGTCTGCTCTTTTGAAAAGGGATAAAATGCTACCGATATTAAGTGGGAGTTTATATATATATATATATATAATATGTGTGCGTGTGTATAATATATGTGTGTGTATATATGTGTATATATATATATTTAATAGGCATTATTAGTAGAATCTTTGTAACCTGCAAACATAGTTAAAAGGAGCAAGGAGAGTAGATTCCAGTGTATTTTACCTAAAGCAGAGGAGTTTATTGCTGCCATATTCTGTAAATATTGGTCTTGCCTAGAGATAATTTGCTTAACACATTACTTTTTCTTTAAGGGAGCAGGGGACACAACAAGCCATTATTTGGCCCACCTTAAGAAAATTAGTAAATTATTCATGAGGCAGTATTGACTTGTGTACTACACTTTGTGTTCTGCCTTAAATTTTGAAAGCCATCATTTATCTTCTTCATACTTCGACATTTTCTAAATCTTGCTGAATGCCACAGCTCACAGGTTGCCTGCTCTCATTGGAATTTAGCTGCATATTTGACCTTGCCAGAATTCCTGGCTGTTTGTTTTTTTTTTTTTTATCAGGAAGAGTGTGCTTGAAAGTGGTAATCTGTAATAGTTGTCCTCTGATGATTAATGTAATGGAAAAATAATGGCCGGTTCTGGGGAATATATCCGGAGTTTTTCAATTAGAGAGCTACTCACATTTTCATTAATTAGCAGAAAGTTAGTTGATTAGGTAGTATTATTCTTTTTAAAGATGTTGGCATTCCCCCCTTCATTCTGAGAATGTTAATGTAAAGCAATATTGCCTTTTATTTGGTATTCGTTACACCATAGACAATCTCTAGTCTATTTGCTATCTAGTCTCAGTTTTGGTAAAAATGAGCTGGATTAATTCCCAGCTAGGAACCCTCTTGGAGATGAATCTCCAACAAGCTGGTTGGTGGGGAAGGGTGTCACTCCTTCTCTGGCACCATCTTTCGAGTATTTCCCAAAATACCTTTTGAGATGAAAAGTTGGGGAATGAACACCACCCCCTAGGAAGTCCCTCAAATCTGGTGAGAAGAGTCAGCCTCAAACTGCATTAGCTCTTTGCATAGCCCCATCCTTATTGCTAAGAGCTGACCCCCTTTAAGTGAGATTTCTGGCTCACTGCAGGCTGAGACGCCCTTGTAAGGTGGTTCCAATAGGTCAGTGTTTACAGGGGTTGTTTCTTGTAGTGTGCAGACTGAGGGGCTTCCACACAAACCCTTTGCTCCTTTGGATCCTCCTTCATCTGCATGTCAAGGGGGAAACAATTGCCTGTGGCACAGGGCTTCAACCAGAATAGATGTGGGGATATTTATAAGAGGAATTTTCCATGTCTGATGTCAGCCTCCCTCTCCTTGCCCCCCAGGTTATTTCTTCCGGAGGCAGCAGTGGGGTCTACTCTGAAGTTCTTAATTATAGAAAACACCCACTTTTCTTCAAAAGTCTGAATGCAATAGGAGATGCTGCTTGGGTAGAATTAAGATTCTGTATATATCTTGTATAGAAAATTGCATTTGTTACCTGTTGCATATTGTCCAGAGGGGATTAATTTGTTTTGTGGTTTGGCATTGCTGTTGTGAGATTTTGTGTGTGTGTGTGTGTGTGTGTGTGTGTGTGTGTGGTTTTTTTGTTTGCTAATACATAGGGGTGGCTCCAGGCACCAGCACGTCAACCACGTGCCTGTGGCAGCAAGCCACAGGAGGAGCTCTGCTGGTAGCTGCGAGGGCGGCAGGCAGGCTGCCTTCGGCGGCATGCCTGCAGATGGTCTGCTGGTCCCGTGGCTTCGGCGGACCTCCTGCAGGCAGCCTGCCTGCCGTGCTTGGAGTGGCAAAATACCTAGAGCCGGCACTGCTAATACAGAAGGTATCTGTAAAATAAAATCTGAAATTAGTTAGCTGTCAAACTGCATACAAGCATTGTTTTATGCATTAAGTATACTATGTGCACAGCAATAACTAAAATATGTATTTAACCAGGTGTAGAATGTATTAAAATCTGACCAATGATGCAGCCTATTTACAGTATGTTAAATACTTGTTCTCTGTCACATACCTGAGCTTTCATTTCCTACGTGCTAATGGGTATTTGAGGTTTGCAAGGAGGACAAAGTCCAGAATAATGAAAATTTAACTGTGTTTTGCAACTTTAATGTAGCTATGACCTCTGATTGAATACCAATACCAATAGTTAGCACTTAACTATGTACTGTAGGTACTTATATGGTCCCCATTAATGTAATGTTTGAGCACCTCAGTCTTTTTTAATGTATTTTGAATCCAGTGCTTTAACCACTGGGTCATTATTTCCCCCCTATAACTCTCTACATTTGGCCCATTTTAATAAATGTAAAACCTTAACTGTCACTTCACTAATGTTAAAGCAAAATAACTTCCCAGATGCATGCAGTGTGTGACAGTTGGATGTGCTGCTCTGTTCATATAATTGATACAAAAACACATGAGATCACTGTTAAGATCAAGTTTGATGAAGCTGGTGCATGTATTGCTTTTGAGAGTGTGTTTGAAAATGAACTGAAGGCCTTGTGAAGCATTGGGTGTGTTACCACTAGTGTTTGTAAGCAGTAGGAATGTGAAAAGGAATGCATGTCTTTCCCCTTAACATCTCATTTCCTTGCTTTTAAGGCTTTGGGTAGGTGGGGTGGGTCCTCCCACAACTGTAACCATCTCTAAAGCTTTGGCTACACTTGAGAGTTACAGTGCTGGTGGTGGCTTTTACAGCGCTGTAACTCACTCCCTGTCCACGCTGGCAAGGCACATACAGCACTGTATCTCCCTGGCTACAGCACTGCATGTCTCCACCTCGACGAGAGGAATAAAGAGAACAGCACTGCTGCTGCCACGCTGGGTGCCAGCGTAAACAGGGAATAATCTTACTACGCTGTAACTGACCTCCGGAAGCTTCCCGTAATGCTTTCAAGTAAAGGTTTCGCTCTTTGTTTTGTTGTGAACTCCAGGCTTCTGAAGTTGCTTATCAAAAAAACAAACACAGCTACTGTTTGCTGTGAATGAGCTCCCTTTGGAACGCCCACAGCTAGTGTTTGCTTGAAGAGAGGAGCAGCGCAGCATGTGGGAGGAAGGGGAGCGGGGGATCCGTTTTGGGGAGGCTGCTTATCTGGTGCTTTCAGTGAGCAAGAGAGGGGTGGGGGGGGGGAACTTGCAGCTGCTGACAGCGTCTGCTCCAAAAATCTCCTTTTCTCTCCCCCACGCTCCCTGTCACACTCCGACCGCCCCCTTTTGAAAAGCACATTGCAGCTGCTTGAACACTGGGATAGCTGCCCATAATGCACCGCTCCCAATGCCGCAGCAGATGCTGTGAATGTGGCCACGACAGTGCGCTGGTAGCTGTCAGTGTGGCCAGATTGCAGAGCTTTCCCTATTCAGCTGTATGAAGACAGGTTTAACTCCCAGCGCTGTACAGCTGCAAGTGTAGCCATACCCTCACTGTGTAGTTTTTGTATGCTAATAGCTAAAGAATGTGTTGCGTTGTAGTTCTTTTCCAAGTTTCATAGCTGGAGGTGGCAGGCTTCTGGATTTGTCAGATAATTCAGTCAGAAATTACTTTCCTCAGTGATAAAGGATTTATTGTTCTCAAAGGGATAGAACGAGAACTCCTTGCTTGCATGGTGATTTACCTCTGCTTAGATTCAGTCTGTGGGGTTATATGACAGGAAATCAAAGGTGCAACTGTTGGGGGTGGGAGGGGGAGAGAGAGTGGAGAGTTTGTGGGGAGAAGAATGTTTGTTTAAACATCTTTAATTGTGGCCTCTTCTAATCTCTCTTCCCTTTGGAGAAATGTAACAGTAAAATTAGATGTCACAGATGTTTTCCAATGCATATGTTCACACACATCTGAAGTATCCATTAAAGTAGGTCTCTATAGCGTGTCCTTCTATCAGACTTATTTGAGTTTGAAATAGACACATTTGTCTGTTATATATTTGGAAACAAAAAGCTGCTTTATAACCATGTTGTTGTTTAAGAGGAAAAAGTGTGTCAAAATGATCTATTATGGACAGTTAAGTAAATTCAGCTCCAATTTGTATTCCATACTCTTATCACTAGTACATTTCCCGGAGCCTTATCAGGACTGTTTTTTTTTTTTTTAATATGCAATCTATTGTCAGTTACCATGGAAAAGAGGCAAAAGGGTACTGAATAATTCAAAGGGAAGCCCTACTGGAGGGTCTGACTGCAGTCTATCATTTTTTCATTCCAATGTATGACTGACTGACTGGTTGCCTTCTGTCCTAGTCTTAGATGTTGACCTTCCTGTAATGACAGAGGTTCCTTTCTAGTTTGACAGTAACCTTTTCAAAGTGATCATTTCTATGCCATCCAATATTAATGGAGCAACAATGAATAATAAACGCTCTCTAAGACAGTCTGCTTGTTTAAATTAGACCACTGGATCGCTCAGGAGTGACAGCCATATTTTGTCACTTGTGATGTAGTGTCTGGCACTGTGTGTGGTAGCGATGCCCAGGGGCAGCCTGAAGTTTCAAGAACAAAGGGAGATGGCTTTCAGTAGTTGCTCCGGGTGCTGGGGAGGGTGTTACATGTGGGGATTGAAAAACAATAGATGCTTCATAAATTGACCTGTGCATTTAGAGCCGGGGGAGTGGGGGGACCGGAGTATAAAATGATGTTTGTTCTTTGGAATTGGCAACCTGACTGAATACAATATTGAGTGGATCAACTGTTCAAAGTGGAATAAATCTGTGGAATGCATTAGAGATGAACAAACACAACCCTGTTATGGGGGCTTGCTGCTGCTGCCAAGGAAGCAGTTCAGTTCCTCCACTGATTAGTCACTTACTAGTTGTGGTATTTCTTCACAGCAATGCAATGCCAATGCCAATGCATTAAATATCCTCTCTAACTGCTACTTCTTGTTTGGCCTTCCTCACTTTCTTTCCTTTCTCAGATACTAAATTTCAACGCTTGTTTAGCATGTCTCTCATCTTCCATACCATGGACTTGTCCCAACCACTCGAGTCTTCTTTCTTTTATGTTATTTTCTACTATGTCCTGCTCTATCCATTCCCTTACTCTCACATGAAGTATGTATCTTCCTCAGATATCTGTGATGGACAGCCTCCGATTCTTTTGTTTACCTCTGTCTCTGGTGAAGTATGTGTGCCCTACAGGAGCATTATCAATAGAAGCATATGGTATAATACAGGAGTCTCAAACACGTGGCCTGGAGTTATTTCCTGTGGCCTGCCATTGGTCCCAACTCCACTGGCAGCCAAGCTCCCCGCCTCACCCGCATTCCCGCTCCCACTCCTCCATCTACCTCCCAGTGGTTCCTGCCACCATACAGCTGTTTGGTGGTGCTTAGGGCTTTCCAGGAGGGAAGGGGGAGGAGCAGGGATATGGTGCACTCAGGGGAGGAGGTAGAGAAGAGGTGGGACCAGGGTGGGATTTGGGGAAAGGCTTGGAATTGGGGCAGGGATGGGGTGGGAAGAGGTGGGGCAGGGCCTCATGGAAGGGGTGGAGTAGGGGTGGGGCCAAGGGCAGAGGAGGGCGGGCTTTTGTATCTTCGTATGAAAAGGTTTCAGTGATGCGGCCCTAATCTTGTATGAATATCTTTATCGCAGCCCAAGCTCCAGCCCAAGCTTAAACGTCTACACAGTTATTCTTAGCATCGTAACATGAGCCCAAGTATGTAGATCTGGGCTCTGAGACTTGCTGCCACAGGTTTGTTTGCTGTGTGGGCATACCCAACAACACAGTCCCTGCCCCCAAAGAGCTTACAATTTACCTACGCTAGCAAACACAAAAAGCTGGTGCCTTATTGTTTGTAATTGTTTCACCTACTTAAAAAAAAAAGGGGGGGGGTCAGATTCATCCCTAGTGTAGGTCAATTTAAACCAATGAAAGAACATCAGGGATTAATTTGGCACAAGGTTTTAAAACTGATTTAGTTCTATATTAATTTTCTCTGCATTTTCCTCATGACCATTTCAGAATAGTAAAACACAGGAGTTAGGGTTACGGTTCCTTTAGTCAGTCTCTTAGTGAAATAAAATCAGATCACTGTTACGATTTCTGGACTAAACTCTGCCCCCATTTATACCCTTAAACTCACTGGGCCAAACTGCTTCCTGCTTCACCTCTACTAAAGGCAACAGGGGTGATGAGCAGTGGGCAGCTCAGAAAATCAAGCCCAGATTGCCTCAAGTCATGCACCCAAGAAGTGAGATACCAAAAATCACTGATCACTTCAAAATAAATGAAAGCCTCAATGCTTAGCTCAGGGTCAAACAAAACAGATCCTCAGGAGTCTGAATCCAGCACCCTGCTGTAGCCCCAGGTAACTGCCACACTTCACTTTCATAGGCTGAAGTTAATAATTCAGCTTTGTAGACTTGTAACTTCTAAGCCCCTCCGCCTTTTAATCATCCCCTTAACCTCCAGTGGATAGTAAATGTATTCTGGTATATTTTATTGATAAGATTAAGTGAGGAATTTTTTGGTGGTTTTGATGTAACACTGAAATAAAGGGGAAAAAATCTCTCAGCATTTTTGTGTGTGAGAAACCTTTTGGCCATTTTATTCCTATCCCATTGTTCCAAGAGACTGTTTTTCAGTCTCAGATAATTAATGCTTGCTGACATTTTCCCAAAGATCTGCTTTTTAAAAGAAAAAGTTACACCTGTTTTTTACTCATCGGGGGAAATCAAAACAGGAAACCTGTTCAAAAGTGTATTGAGTTGAAATTCTTCGGACCTGATAGCTCATCAGTCTTAAATGAGAGGCCTTCTTTGAATTATGTTTTTCTTATGGCTTTTAGAAATGCAATTGTTGATGGTAATCTCTAAATGTTGATTGGCTGGTCTAATAATAATGGCATTCATGTTTCTGTTGAGCAGTGGGCTAAAAAGAGGTTAAAGAAAATGGGTTAGATCACTTCCCTCCTCCACACGGAGGGGACAGGAAATGCAACAAGGTTCCTTATGAGATGTTTTCCTGCCATCCTTCCATGGAAGGTGGACTAGCCCCTAAAGTAATACATGAAGAAACACTGACTTAGGCCTGGGTTTACCTTGCGGTTGGTTGGAATTGAATGAGTGGACTGTAGGGTTGCCAATGCGCCAGGATTGTCCTGAAGTCTCCAGGAATTGAAGATTAATCTTTAATTAAAGATTGTCATGTGATGAAACCTCTGGGAATATATCCAACTGCCCTGACCCTTCTGGTGCTGGTCCACTCTCTTACAAAGATTCAAATCCCTGTGGGACTCATGGGGGGTGGAGGGAATCTCCAAAGGGACTAAAAGGAAGAGGGATGGGGTACCACTTTCCCCCTTTGGTGGGTGATCCACCTAGATTTCCTCTTTTCCATCCACCTGAGCTCGATTCTGTGCAGCCCTCTGAATGCTCACCAGTGAGTTGGGGAAGTAGAAGAAATGGTCTGGTCCAGATTATTACATGTTCTTACCTACGATTTCCCTAGGGTCCATGACTAGGCAGTATGTTCCCATATGTATTTGGTACACTGGGCGTTTCCTATCAAGCTTGTCAGGCCTAAAAATGAGCCATCCTAACTCTTCCACTTCTTTGCGGGATATGCACTCTATCCCAAATGCTGGTTTTGCATGACAGCATAGGAGTTTGTTGTTGCCTTCATCATTTGTGCTAAATCTGGATCTTGAAAATCTAGACAAGTATTTTTGAAACAAATGCTGAGTGTAGAATGGATTGTAAAAGTGTGAATTTCTGCATGGAGTCATAGGGCCAGATCCTCTTCTCTTACACCAGTACAACCCCACCCTCGTCAATGCGGTTCCACCTGTGTAACTGAGAGGAGAATTTGGTCCATTCCTAGTAGGATTAGGATTAGCATATCATTCTCACTAATTTTACCTACAACTAGAGCTGCTCTTTGTTTGCCAGCTGCGAAGTACTTGGCAAAAGCAGTGACTTTTAGGAATGTGGATTATCTTAGTAAGCATCATGGCTGACAAACCTTCTTGTCTGATGGCCTCCTTCTGCCAATGGCATATACCTTTCATAGCACATAAGAGACCGAAGTCATGCCTGGCATAACTCCAAGTCACACATAGCACTGTAGTCAATGAGCAGCACCAAAGATGAATACAGCCTCAAGGATCAAACTCTACTCTTAGTTGGTCTCAGTGGAGTCATGTGGGTGTGATTGAGAGCAGAATTTATCCCAAAAGGTGATTTAGGCAAAACTCAGCATTGAATTTGGCACTGAGGCTTAAAGTTCAGTGACATTCTAGCTGAGATTGTGGAGAAAACAGGGTTTTTACCAATAAAGGGAGTCCCAGTGAGTTTAAAGTATGTGATGGGTTTAGAACAATCCTGAGTTTCATTCTGTTATGTTCTATCCCCTCTCTTTTCTCTCATGTTCTTATAACTGCTTCCAAGTGTGTTATCTTGGATTTTCCAAATCTTTCTTGGCTTCTTTTTGGCCAGCTAGGATCTTCATGTTGACTGAGGTTGGTGTCGGGTTTGGGAAGTACCTGTTCTGTTTAATGTATTTGGTTGACACACAATGAATAAAGATAACAGGCCAGAACAGGCATAGCTAGTGTAAATTTTGCATGAACTATGAAAACGAAACCCATGGAAATTAACAGGGCTATGCCAATTTACACCAGCTGAGGACTTGAAAAGAAACAGAGTAAGTGGCACCACTATATTTGTAAGTGTGGTCAACAACTAACCTTGTGTTTGTTTAATGGAAAAAAAAAAGGTGATAGTAACTTGACAGTAAAAGGATTGAGGAGAAATCTACTCCCAACAGTTGAACAGAACCAACAAGGTCATGAAGAAATGATGCTTACTGTTTGATTCTTTGAGCTCGCTCATGAATAAAACAGTTACCAAACAGAGATATGAGCAGGTGAACACAATTCATGAGATCTTTAGGTTTACAGCAAACAGTCTTTCTACTATAAATTTTATAGCAGCTTTTGCCATTCTATGTATTTAACTTGCAGATGAATGACTTTTGGTTTGTATCAAACACATTGTTTGTGGATGATATTTATGCAAATCACAAGCTCTTCTCTGAGTTTATTTTATACTTAGTTATTTGAAATGTTTTTGTACAAGCTTGATTTTCTATCTTTTTGACTTGACACTGTTCTTCTGGGGTAATAAGGTATTGGATGCATTTTGATAAACAATGTTGAAATGACAGATTTAGGCTTTAAATAAAATTGTGTTCCATAAACTGTGAAACAAAGACTCATAACTCATCCTCAGCTACATGTATTTCATGCTTTGAGCTACACTGTATCATTTTACCGAGTAGCCTCATGTGCAGTATCAATCAAATCCACTGAAGATGCAGGAGAATCTCATTTTAAAATCAGAGAATACAAATCATAGATTCATCTGCCTAGTAGGAAGGAAAATTATTCCACAAGCTCCAGTTTCAATCTTCCTTGATTACCACTGAATTATTTCTGTAAAACTCCAGAGAATAATCATTTGCACTTCCAGACTTTCATTATTTTTCAGATTGACCAATATCTGAGGAGCCTAGGTTGGGGTTTTCAAAGGAGCTGAGGGGATTTAGGCACCCTAATACCTCTGAAAATCAGTCCAAGTCATCATATTCTGTGATTTTTGAAAATCCCAACCTTGGAGCTCCAAATCTAAAGGGCAAGGGAGAACTGTGCAGAGCAGGATTCGGCCCTTGGAAAGGAATTTCCCCTGAAAAAGTTGGATTTTTGGGTGAGGTCAGAGCAAGGGAGGGGGAGGGAACAATATTTCTCTTTGAATAGCTTCCCCCCTTCACTTAAACCAATGTTAGAACATTCGTCAATACGGAGCATGACATTGACTTAAATGTTTGACATTGACTTACTCTTGCTCACGCCACTGCAAGTCAGAGGAGAAAAAGGCCCCAAGTTATTAGCACTGGGGATACTAGCACTTCACTCAAAGCCCCCAGCTGTTACTCCTGGCTTTGCTGGGTGGCTTTTTGTGGAGCTAGAAGGGTTATAGACTCCAGGAAGAATAGATGGAATGACAGACAGCCTGCAAAATAAAACGGATTTGTGATAGGAGAATATGATGCTGCTACTATTCCCATCTGTTTCAGACTTCTTGTCATTACAGATGAAACTCTGGAAGTAGCTACTCACTTCCCGCCCCCCCCCCTTTTTTTTCTTTTCTCTGTTTTTAAGCTCACTTTCATTTTCTGGTTTTGTTGCCTTTTCTCCCTGATTTTTGGCCCCTTTGAGGAGTAGAAACCTTTCCATTCCTACAAAGTTGTTCTATTGTTTTATTTATTACACACGGGCAGCATTGCTTTCCCTGACTTGGTAAGATCTTTGAGCAATGGACTGTTTTCTGTGCTAGGCGAGACGAGTGCTCTAAAATATTAATAACAACACCTTAGGTAATACAGTACCATTATTTTAACACTCACCTAGTGATCTTCAATCCAATTAAATTTGTTTTTGAGCAGAAATTCCAGTTAACAGGAGTCAGAAACTTAAACACGATCACTCTTCTGGTTTGTTTGTCTAGAACATAGTTTAGGTGTCAGGTACCATGACAATGGACTTGGTATAAAAACCCCATTATTATGGGTTTCAGAGTCAACATGGTCTGGTGGATAGGTCACTGCACTGAGATTTAGGAGACATGCGTTTTATTCCGAGACCTGTTGTCACCTTGTGCCAGTCTTTTCCCTACTCTATGCTTTTATTTCCATTCTTGTCTATTTAGACTGTAAGGGGTTTGGGGCAGGGACTCTCTCTTGCTTCCTGTTCATACAGTGCTTAGTACAAGGGGCCTCTGATCTCAGGTAGGACCCGGAGGCATCACTGTTATACAAATAATATAATAATAATAAACAGAATGGTCAGTCAGCAAGGAGTGCAGACACCAACTTAGTTTCTGTTTTAACAACATCAGAAAATGAGGCAAGATTAAAAACAAAGTACACTTGACTCTGTAGAACTTTGGAATTTACTGTTTACATAAATTCATATGTGCGCACATAAATTCTCTCCCTTTCAGGTATGATTGTGAGTGCAGGTACCATGAAATGTGCTAATGGTTTGAATCTTTTCTGCCATCTGTGTTTCATATAGGAAATTTGGGATTTCAGCATTAACCTGGAAAACCGGTTTTAAAGATGCTGGAAGGGGAACATCTGTGAAAATCACAAGACCGACTTCAACATCTGTCCCTCTAGTAGAAAATTGCTGATGTTCTCTTTTTATATCAGATAAATCTTTGAGTGCTGTTCTGTTTACATATTTAAATGCAGGTTTGAAATGGGAGAAGTGGCTAATTAATTTGATTCTAGCTCTTAGCGTTTTCATTGGTTTTTAATTTTAATTGAACATTTTATATACTGGTTTAGTGAATTTTACCGTAGCTCAAACTCTGACCTTTTAATAGGTGTTTGAGGGACAGAAAAATGGAGAAACATCGTATTGAAAGGGATTGTGTGGGATGACAGCAGTGATACTGACAACCAAGGGTCTGGTTTTACACCAATGTACATTTATGGGTTACATTGTTGCTTTTGACTATAAGTGTGATCAGAATCAGGCCCACAGTGCTCATCTTGATTAAGTTGAAAATAACAAACCTCAGAATGTCACGATTATGGGGCTGATGGCCTCAGGAAGGGGACAGTTAGAGAAGATGCCTTTCCAGAAGTTTTTAGTCATTGGTCTGTGCTGGACATCTGATTTTTGTTTTCTCCAGCCTAATTATAAAACTCCCAAGTGATGGGGCTTTTACCATTTTCTTTTGAAAACCCTAATGAATCTCACTGTCTGAAGGTCTTCCGGCTATTCAGGGTAAATTCCTCTTTTCTTAGTTTCACCCTATTATTCCTAGTTATACCCCTACCTAACCTGTTCTTTCCTAAAGTGCCCATCACCTTGGTATCTATGTATCGTTTGTGTATCCCTCTAAATAATTCCTCTCATGATCTAGTGTTCACATCATCCTCCAGATACATGTAGCCATATTCCCCTCCAATTTAGCTGCTGTTTGGCCAAACTACCATATACAGTTATAGCTTTTTCAGTTTTTGCATTTAAAGTAATTCCTTTAGCCCTTTAATAGTTGCTGTGTTTTTCTGCATTCACTCCCATCTGTCAATGTACTTCCATGCAGTGGTGGCATAGCCATGTTGGTCCCTGATACAGTATTAGAGAGAGAAGGTGGGTGAGGCAATATCTGCCTCTTCCTGCCCCTGCTCCAAGCCCTCCCCTTAAGTTCCCCGCTCACTGCTCTTCTCCCTCCCCACAAGCCCCTCCTTGAGCTAGCAAACACCTGATTTGTGGTGCTGCTGGACAGCTGTGGCTGGTGGGTGCTGAACCCCCACTCTTGTTTTTCTTTAGGTGCTTGAGCCCCAGAGCACCCACAGAATCAGTGCCTATCCTTGACAGTGGAATGGTTCTGAAGAGGAAACTACCCCTAACACTCCATGACCTTGTTTTTGGCTCTGCTGAAGAAATTACTAGCTTTTGAGCTTGCACAGAGCTCTTCTTCAGGTCCAGTAAAAGATATATTCCCTCACCCACCTTGTCTCTGTAACATACTTGCAATAATGTGGTATCTAGAAATGAACATACTAGGCCCATTGCCTGGCCATGGTACAGGTGGTTCCTCCTGTCCCCACTATACATCCCCTAGTGTATCAACACAAAGCCCAGTCTGGGCCTGTATCAATTATTCCTTTTTTTGCCATGACAAACAATCAGCTTCATGCCCTGATAGCACTGGGACTTGCATAGGTGCAGGGGTGCAGTTTAGAGAGGCAGTTCAGGGCAATATAGCCATGTGGATAATGCATTTCATTGGGCCTTCAGAAGCCTGGAGTTCTATTCCAGACTCTGCCACTGACTTGCTATGACCACAGGAGCATTGCGTACCACTCTGTGCTTCCTGCTTGTCTATTTAGATTGCAGACTTTTTGAGGAAGGGATTACCTTTTTACTCTGTATGTACAGTGAACATAACATAAGAACGGCCATACTGGGTCAGACCAAAGGTCCATCTAGCCCAGTATCTTGTCTTCCAACAGTGGCCAATGCCGGATACCCCAGAGGATATGAACAGATAATCAAGTGATCCATTCCCTGTCACTCACTCCCAGTTTCTGGCAAACAGAGACTAGGGACACCATTCCTGTCCATCCTGGCTAACAGCCATTGGTGGACCTATCCTCCATGAAGTTATTTAGCTCTTTTTTGAACCCTGTTATAGTCTTGGGCTCTCACAACCTCCTCTGGCAAAGAGTTCCACAGGTTGACTGTGCATTGTGTGAAGAAATACTTTCTTTTGTTTGTTTTAAATCTGCTACCTATTTAATTTCATTTGGTGACCTCCCCCCAGTTCTTGTTTTATGAGGAGTAAATAGTACTTCCTTATTTATTTTCTCCATACCAGTCATGATTTTATAGACCTCAATCATATCTCCCCCCCCCCACCTTGGTCGTCTCTTTTTTCCAAGCTGAAAAGTCCCAGTCTTATTAATCTCTCCTCATACAGAAGCTGTTTCATACCCATAATCATTTTTGTTGCCCTTTTCTGAACCTTTTCCAATTCCAATACTCTTATCTTTTTTGAGATGGGGCGACCACATCTGCACACAATGTTCTGTGCCTAGCCTAGTGGGGCCTCCGTCTCAGTTTAGGCCACTAAATGATACTCCAGTACAAATAAGAGATGTTGGCAAAACAAGCAAACAGAGTTTAGGAGTCTGCCTGTTCTTCTCTAGCTAGCCTGAGAATTGGGGTGTGGGTGTGTGTATGTATTTATATATAATATTATAGGAATTGTGTACATTGCTTGGTTGAATAATTTGGCTCAGGTTTTAGCCTTCCACACCCTCTCTAGCTCACTGATAGGCCATGGTAATTCTGTCTCTTATAAGGGATCTGGAGTAGGGCTGTGTACAGAATGGGTAAATGTCTTCCTCTGCTGGGGAAAATGGGAAACGAGCTACTATGCAAGTGAACTGATTTTTAACTTTTTTTTTTCTGAGCCATTTTGTATCAACTGTTCTTTGAAATCTACCCATTTTCATTAATTGCTAATCCTCATGCTCATGGGAATCATTTACTTTTTTGAAATAGCTCATTATTTAGATAAGTTCACTAAGAGAAGCTAGAAACCACAAAAATAGAACTCTTCAGAGTGGCTAAACCAATATGTAACAATGAACTCAACCCACTGGAGTTTTGCCACTGCCTTCATTTGGAGCCAAGGGAGGGTCAGTATTCGTAAGAACAAATTGCATTCTGGATGGCTGTTTGTTTAGTTTCAACCCAAGGGGACTGGAAATGGACAAAATGCAGCATATGTCACTGAAAATTGAGTTGTATATTGAAACATTGCTGGCCCCATAACTACCATGACTATGTGAGATAATGACATAAAGTAAACAACTATTTGTCCTAATGGGGCAGATGCTACCTACAGCCAGATGCCTGAACTTTGCTATAGCAAATAGCTAATAAGGGAAACAGACATGGACAGATTCACATAATGACCCAAACCAACACCATTTCTGCTTGAGCAGACAATTCTGATTTGAAGATAAATCTGCCTGTGGAATACTTTTCACTGGCTGTCAATCAAAAGAGACAAGACTCCAGAGAACCTGCTTCAGTATATTGGGTATCACCTTTTCATTAGTCTGTTCTGTATTTCTTGTGCTCTCAGAATCCCTTTGGGATATCTTCTGTGAGGGTGTGAAAGAACTTTTAAATCTCACTAAAAGAAGGGAAGACAGAGGAGACAGAACAACAGCCCTGCCTGAAAACAACATTTGGCAGCATTTACTTCTAATTTTAGGCCCTGGGAAGAAAATTGCCTCAGTGATTACGTATTAATGTGCAGAGCAACATGCTTTCGCAATGCCAATCTGGAGATCTGTCTAGTATGTGTCTTGCTGGCATTTATTAACTGTAGTTAATTTATACAAGCAATAGCTTGCTGAGTTGTGACATAATGTATCACTTACATGAGGATCAGACAATACCTCATAACATGTAGGCAATAGATTTCACAAAAAATAGTTGCACATTAAGAGATTTATTTTTATAAGGCTACTTGGTGAGCATTGATGAATTTCCCATTCACTCCTGTGGATGTTGCCCATGGGGTTCCATAAGGAACTCTAGTCTGCCTCAGGGTGATGTTGGTTGCAATCATGTCCTTCAATATCCTGTTGTATGCTCATGATACATGTTTATTTTTGGTCTCTGCAGGTACTATGGGAGTGGCTGACAGATTAACCAGATGCTTGTCCAATATCCACTGCTAGAAATCTGTCTTTTTTAAATTAAAAATCTGACAAGTTTTAGTTATTTGCCCTCGTGCAATTGCAGAAATTGTATCCCATTTCCCCACTTCCCTCTCAGAGCTGAATTAAAAACACCCTCCCTCCCCCTGGCTTTTTTTAGTGATCATTTATCTTAGGCTACAAAATTACCTCTTCCTCATCTTAAGATCCAGGTTCAGAGCAAAGTATGGAATTGCTTGTACATGTCTCTGCCATTTAATCTTTCCTACTGCTCAGAGATTGCACCAAGTTTTTAAAACCATGAAAGAGAAATGAACCATCAGCAGTAGTTGTTTCTTGTAGCACCCATAGCAATGTAGGCATTGAACAGACTCAAAAGAATGACTAGTCCCTGTTCCATAACACTATATAAGTTTAGGGAAAAGAGGTAAACCAAACCAGTAAGGTGGCCAGGTGGTGACTGGTCAATTTGTGTTAAAATGTGAATAATGTAATGTGGTTTTCATAGTTCATTTTATTTTTATTTTTAAGGCTTGAAGAGACCGTTATGATTCTCCAGTTTGACATAGGTCTCCAATATCACTCAATAATTCCCGTGTCTTGTAGTTTAACTAGAATGCATCTCTTGGAAAGTTCCTCAGTCTTCATCATGAAGAACTTAGCACATCACTTAAGAGTGTGTGTCCAATGGTTAGTTACCCTTGCAGTTAAAATTTGCATTTTATTTCTAGTTTGAATTTTGCTGACTTCAATTTCCAACGTCAGTTGGTTGTTTTTTTAAAGGAAAAGTATAAAGACCTTTCCCAGTTACACTACAACCATCATACAGTCAGCTGACTGGTCTCTTGTAGGCTTCATGGCAGAAGTGGGCCTACTAGGAGGGATTTGTATGAGGAGAGGATAGTGACTTTGCAGAATACAAAGAAAACTAAAAGTCTGTGGGAAAGGAGGTGTGGATTTTGAATACTTCCCTTTGATTTGATTCTTCCATGGAAGAAATCAAATCCAGTGGTTGAAATAAACATTAAGGGCTTAAAAACAGAAATTAGTTTTCAGCATAGAAATAAAGGGGGTACCATTATACAAAGGCATACAAGTATCTACTAACCACAACATGAGGTGTGTACAAGGGAGAACATTATCTGATGCTGTAATCTTGCTACAGAGGCAAACCTTTCATCAGATCCAGTGGGAGCTTGGACTGGATGAGAGCTTCACTTAAGGGTGATCATTGGGTCAAGATCGAATACTTCTCCAATCCATCTGTTTCTTCAAGCTGGCTATGACTATTCTATGATCACTCTACTTTCCAGTTTCTTCTTCAAATCAATCACATGCTGTTCTGAACCCACTGCTAAACCAGCATGATCTCTTATAGCAGCAGTTCTCAAACTGGGGGTCACAAGCTGTCAGGCTCCACCCCAAACCTTGCTTGGCCTCCAGCATTTATAATGGTGTTAAATATATAAAGTGTTTTTAATGTATAAGGAGGGGTCGCACTCAGGGGCTTCCTGTATGAAATGGGTCACTAGTACAAAAGTCTGAGAACCTCTGTCTTATAGTAACAGCAGAAATTCTTCTGTGCTTAAGTCACTAGCTACCAGCAGAGTATAGTGTGGCAATGATATTCTTCTGTTGAAGAGAAATGAGATCATTTGGCCTTATCTTCTCTTTCAAGACTACGGTACCAAGTTCCAGCGAGCTTCCTCTTTTCCCCGTGCACAGTCTTGCAGATGGAAGTGCTTTTATTTTGCTTCCCTCACATGTAGAAACTCTTGCTCTTTTTGTGTGAGATCTCATGGTATCACATCTACAGAAGTCTCCATTTAAAAAGACAATGTTTGCCAGTGGAGGCCAGTGCAATTACTACACTTATTTCCTTTTGTACATATGGGTGGGGAAATGTGGCCTCAACTCCACTGTGGCAAATGCTGCCTTTTTAATGGCGACCACTTACTTTAAAACCAGACATCCAAAGAGGCAATTATTATACTTATGGTTTCCTGAACAGTAACGTCTTCCAATAAGATTTCTCTTCCATTGTTTTAATCTTTGGTACATGGTTATCCACAATAAATGAGTTGAAGGCCATAGCATTGATGCCTTCTCAGCTATCATTACTGAGGCTAAAATCTACTGCGTATTGCACATAAAATGATCTGAGGCAGGAAAAATGGCTATTGTTCCTTTCCAATCTTCACAGCTACTGATTTAGCAACCTGTGAATAGCCTTTCTGACTCCTTTCCTCTGGTCTTCTGTGGATTTCCCTCAGCTTACGAGGAGAGAGCAATACTTTAGGGTACAAAAGCTTCAAAATTGTATGGATTAAAGCTATTCTATTCACTGGAAAATCCACACAGTTCTTGGCAGTTCTTGGTAATTTTCTAACATTAATATAATTGTTTCATTCTTACTTAAAACACATTTTCTAGTCCTTGCTTTTAGCTGTCAATACAATTTTATTCTATTTATTTTCATTAGAGGATGTTCAGGGATGCATGTGTTAAGGGAGCTTTATGAATGTAAATGATCAATTGATTCAGAGGAGAGATGCTGTTGTGCACTTTAAACCTTGCTGCTTTCGATAGATAGACACTTAGCAGTTCTAAATAACCAAACCAGCCAAGTTACAAGATATCCACATTTTAATTGCAGGGAGTGCACAATGCAATGCTCTCAGGTTAGCAATCAATATATTAACCTTGAGGTAACCTTTATGCTGAGACAACATACATCCTAGCGAAGACATTTGTGTCATTCTAATTAAGGTTGTGCTAGCACTTCCATTTTAAAATCTTTCCCCCCTTCCATAAGATGAACATTTCCTGTACAGTATCCTTTTTGTCCATTATATCTCAGGACATTTGAAGGACTGGATTTCAGACAGAATCCTGATACCATAAAGATAACTGTGTGTGACCTTAAATTTAGGGCAAGATTAAATTCCCTCGGAGGGAATTTTTGTTTTGTAGAAATTTTAAACAAACAAAATCAGTGTGGTGGGGTTTTAAACCTACAGAGTTGCATTATGGGTGAAAGTCAGTCAGGCCTTATTCTGGCCTTTAGTTTGGGGCTATCTGCCATTTGTGACCTGTTTCATGGACTTAAGTGGAACATAGACCCTCTACATGCAGAGATACTAGAACAATTTTTATAGTGGGAGTGCAGAGAGCTGCTGAACAAAACTGTAAACCTTGTATGTAAATGAAACCAGTTCAAGCCAGGGGGTGCAGTAGCATTCCTAGTTCTACCATCTATGCCTACAGGAGTGCATTTCACCTACAAGAAGTAAATTTACTAGTTAAATATTCTTGCTTCTGTAAATAGAAAAGCAATTATCTTTTACTGAAGGAAATCCAGCTGGGCTTTAGTCCATAATGCAGCATAGGGCCTTTTGCTTTCTCTTTCCAATGAAACAGTTATGTTCTTAATATTATAAAATATCTTTAATGGAATTTGTTGCCAGTGGATGTTGTGAAGGACAAAACTATAACTGGATTAAAAGAATTGGGTAAGTTCCTGGAGAATAAACTATTAGCCAGGGTAGTCAGGGATGCAACCCCATGCTCTGTCTCCTCAGCCTCCAACTGCCAGAAGCTGCGAGTGAGTGACAGGGGATGGATCACTCAATTGCCTGTTCTGTTCATTCTCTCTGATACTGGGCTAAGTGGGCCGTTGGTCTGACGCAGTATGGCCATTCATGTGTTCTCAATGGGTTTACTCCAGATTTGCATTTAGTCCAATATATTTCTTGATTATTTGATAACTTTAAACTAGTTAACTTTAAACTGCATTGCGGGCTGTTTAGTTACTTATTAAAAAATAAGAGCCAATATTAATTTTAAAGAACTACCTGCAGGGAATCCTCTCTCTCAGCCAATGTAATGTTTTATACTCGGTACAGGTTAGTTTTATTTGTGTTTTGTTAAGAAAGCTTGTTAGTGGGGGGGGGGGGGGGAATACTGGCTTGATCCAATCCCAAATTTGCTCCTTTTTTGCTATAAAAAAGTCACCTCTGATCTCTATTTCTGGCATAAAGGGAAATGCCAACCTAATCAGTCAAGGATTCAGAGCAGTTCTAATTCCTCCCAATGCAGTACCATAACAGGTTGTGATCAATCACGTTAGAAGCTCTGTTTAGGGTAATAAAAATTGTACCTGCCAGCTGCTTTTATGTGTAAGACCCTGCCAAGCGAATTACTGATCAAGAGGTCTGCGTAGAATAGTCTGGGAGGAAACTTATGTGCCATTAATAAAGCAGATTCATAGAGTTTAGGTACCAGAATCCTGTCTGAAATCCAGTATTTCCCATACCCTGAGATAAAATGGCAAAAATAATACTGTCTGGGAAATGTGTAGCATCCTGTTTCACTGTTGTAACCAAAATTATTTGGTCCAGCTTTGTGGGCATATTCCTGCAATGTACAGTAAGAGAAGTGAAGGAAGACGGAGAAGCCAACACTTTGAGAAGCTCTAATAATTAGTTAACTCCACGTTCATTGTTTCAGTACCTGAATTTATTGTTGCAGTAATTTAAATACTTCTCTGAGATCCTTCTTTTGAAGATGATTTGAGCCACCGCTTGTGATTAGTCAGAAACATCTAGCAGTTTAACAGCAGCTCCATCATCAAATCCATTCCAACATTTACTGGATATAAACATTGTCTATCCAGTATGCGATCAGACATTCTTCTTCCAAATTTTCAGTATAAGGAACTGTTATGAAGTTCGTATCACTAAATATGTTTTGATCAGGCCTCTAAATAATATGGGCCTCTAAATAATTGCACAATTTGCATGTGTGCCTGCTTGCATTTGCAAACACAAAATGGGTGCTGTGATCTAATTTTTTTTTTTTAGGAATAATTTCAATGGAGATGTTTGAAAATTTGGCCCTCAGAACATTATATGGCAGCTTCTTATTTCAGTTCAGGCAACAGTATCTCATGGAACACGGTTTTTCTGTTAGATCTGTTCAGAGCAGAAGTTATAATGTGGAAGTAGACTGAGAGTAACAAACCTAGATCTTGTTGAAAGGGGATATTTTCCCTCCTGGAAAAATTGAATTTTCAGTGGAAAAAAACAATTGAAATAGCTTGGTTTTTTTTTTTTTGTTTTTTTTTTTTACAATGCTGTCATGGTGCCTCATGAAAGTTATAATTCAGGTGTCACATGGTCCTTTTTTTCCTTGCTAGGCGAGGCTCCCTGGTTAGATTACATCTCCCACAAAGCACCATGATCTCCCTTCTTGATCAGAGGAGGTCATGGTCTGTGACAGTTGCGTGTCCGTGGTACGTTATCAGAGATGAAGTCTGGCAGCAGTCCAGCCCATTGAAGAGAATGGGAGCATGAGACATCCAAAATAAAACTCTGAGACCCCGTGGCAGCATTTCAGAATTGAAATATCTGTTTTTGGCCAAAATATTTTGGTTTTGGGGCATTCAGTTTTTTGACAAAGTTTGTGTTGAAAGCAGATATTTAACTGAACCTAATTTTCTGTTTTTTAAAAAAAAAAACCCAAAAATCTCAAACCAGCAACAGTTTTGATATTTTTTTTACCAGCTCTACAATAAGATAATTTTCCTTTATAGTCCATATAAGATCCAATTTCAATTATGCTTTGAAGAGCAAATGCATTATTAAATACTATGCAATGCCAGCTCCTATTCTAAATCCTGTAGAATTTCAATTCTACAGTATATTTTTAACAGAACTATAAATGTGGGACATGCATATTGCATGCTTTGTGGATTGATTCTAGGGGTAAATATTGAATGCTACGAGCAGGTGATGTGATACCATTTTCTTTCATTTCCACATATTCCTCTCTTACAGCCTTGGCTTAGTTTACTACACCAAATGTACAAAGTCATACCCTAAAGGAAACTGGACAAAACTATCATGGTGCTCTTATCACTGTGAGGGAAAAAAGCCGCACCTGTCTCTAGCATAAGCAAAATAGCTTTTGCAAACAAAACAATGCTTTCCACTTCCTGGTATCATACCAAGTTAGAGGAAAGGCAAAGCTGAAGGTCAGAACCTGGTGTTGGCTAGCGGTGATACTTTTCACGCAGTCTGAATGTTACCCAAAGGAATTGCCAGTTTCCATTGTCACACAAACAGTCTGGCAGGAGAGACAGATTTCACACTTTTCAAAGCATGTATGAGAGGCAAATGTGCATTACATTTGTCAGAGATGCTGTAGGTGGTGGTTGCCTGTGCTTGTAATTTCAGAGTTCCACATACAGAGCTTTAAAGGATTCCTCCTTAGAAAAAAACAAATTTTCATTTTGTGCTGTTGAAAGTGTCCAGTAGGGCTGGACAAATATCTGTGTTGAGGGTTCATGTGATATTCATATTTGGAGGGCTTACATGGATGATATTCAAGATACTTGGATATGGGAGAAAATACAGGTAAATCTGAAGTACAGGGAGCGGAAGAGTCAAGACAGTGGTGTTAAGGACGCCCCTTCATCCTTTTATATGGGAAGCTATAATTTAAAGGTCTGCTCTTGCTCCCAGTGATGTCAATGGAAGTTTTGCTATTGACTTCAGTGGCAGAAGTCTCAGGACCTCAGTGCTGATGACCATAGTGTATGGATGCATAAAAAAGGCTAGAGCCTCCGCTCATGCAAATCCTAGTCGCTCCATTGAAGTCAACAGAGCTACACCAATTTTTACATCAGGTCAAGGTCAGGCACATTCACATATCTACTCTACTGGCTAACTGGGCACCACTGTGACTGATGTACACACCACTGTAAATTGACCTAACTTATGTCAACTTCATTTATGTAACTTACATAACTGAACTAGCATAACTTAAATGGACTTAGAGTGTTAGTGTAGACCAGTCCTATATTACACTTTTAACAGATCAAGCTGTTGAACTCTAAATGTGTCTAAAAAATTCCAAGCAAGGCAATGACTTAAACTTTCTAGTTTAAATAGGAATATTTGTGCTACGTCTGCCGCACATACTGTATTTATTTCTTTTTATATGGATCTTCATTCCATCTGGCTAAATCTTCCTCTTCCATCCATCTGCTTAAAACTAAAACGTGTTGCATTGTTTCATGAAAAAGTGAAGAGGAAGTCCTTCTTTCTGCAGTTGGGAGTCGCACTAATTCTCTGCCCTGCACTGGAAGAAGACAATAGCTTGCAACTGTGCTGGCATAGTGGCCCCCCATCAGTCAGTGGCTGCTCATTTGTTTGTTACTTTGTTGGATATTAATGGTTACCTAGTCAGCTAGAACTGCCACAGCAGTTATAACCTTGTTAACAACTTCTGGATTTCATTGGACACTTATGATCTAACGGTTGATGTCCAAAGGCCACAATACTGCCAATAAATCATTTTTACTTTATGGTTATTACACCTTCCAGGTGCCTTTTTGGGGTCATTTTGGCTATTTTAAAGCATTTTTAGTAGCTATTCCCGGTACTGTGAAAGATTAATTTATATGATGTGACAATTATGAATCCTGCTTCATCGCCAGAGAGAGAATTTCAAAAAGACATCTCCACACAGAGAAAATTTTATGCAATATAGACAGTGTCTCAGGTATTTCTGATCCTCTTTTCCTTGTGGTGTCAAAAAGCATCCTAACCTACTAGTACAATTTTCCAGTTAGCACTATATGGTACATAGCCTAGCCTTTCAAAAGGAGAGCCATAGCAGAGCAAGATATTGGGATCAGAGGAAAGAAACCACTGATTTAATCTGATATGGCATTTATGTTCCTAGAGAACTTGCCTCATTTCTCACACTGCCATTGAGGCAACTCAAAGTGTCTTAAGAACCCTACTTCCTCTGTCACGGGAAAATAAATCTCTAATTTTGGCTCTAACGATGATTGTCACTTAGGTCATAAAATACTCTCTCTCTAGATTAGTCCAATATTTAACTGAAAGGCCAGCACATAAATTAGTTCTTGTGACTCTTCTGACTTCACCCAAATCATACCAGGGATGAATTTGTCCCATTGCTTATTTAGCACTTCTTATGTACGGTCCACAGATGTGGACTGTTTATGGTATGACCAATTATTGTAAGATGCAGGCCTAACTTTCATTCTGTGACAGATCATTAGCCCAGAGAAAATCCACTCAAGAGATCTGCCTATGAAACGAGAATATCCCTCTGAAAAGATGTGACTTTTTAGATTGGGCAAAGCTCGCTTACAGTTCCCATGAGATGAGCTCATTTCCTACATTGATGATCATAAACCATCTTCTCACTGATTTTCATTAAGCTTTCTGTGCCTCATCAGCTTTCTCTTTAAATTTATCCAGACATCTCTATAATTCAGGAGTCTATCTTACAGACCTTTGTTTAGTTTTGAGAGGATGAAGCAACATGTGAAAACTCCTGGAGCTGCTTCCTAACCTCAGTGTGACATGAGGGAATAACAGCATTATTGGTGATCAAGTCCAGACCAGTGATGTATACTTGTTGCTTTAAAAGGGCCAATTTGACAAAGCTGAAAACAATTTTGAGACAAATCAGCTGGGAGGAAGAAGTAAGATGGTGTGAGCACTCGTGCACGCTCTCTCTCTCTGGCTGTCTTTTAGGGACCAGCATGCTTTGTGTGTCTGTTCTTCTGTGTCAGGGTTCTGAATTGTAAGAAACAAAGTAGTGTTATGTTGCAACCTTCCAGCAGGAGTATTTTTTTAAAATCTGACTGTGTGCATGTTCTGATCGTAACACTAATGGTGCAGTTTTTCATGACAATTTCCCAGTTGAGAACCTAGAAAGAGTAGGGGATTTACTAGGTGGACCTGATTGGAATTCCAGTAAAACTCCTATCGCAACCCTTTTGTGGAATACTCCAGGTCTTAAAAATAAATCCCAGGATTTGGATTTTAGGAATATGTCTGTTTGATTTAGTTTTCCTCCAAGGAACTTGTCTTAAGGATATATCTTTTTGTTTACTAGGCTTTGATCTTTATTTTAAAAAAAAAGACATGCTGAGCATGCAAAGAGAAGAACAAGTGGTCTGTCCCTTCTGATCTCATCTACTGAATATCCTAACTAGTAAATGAACACCTGGCAAATGGCAATCTTATTTTCAGGCGTATAGTACTGTTGTCCCAGATTCATCTATTCTATTCTTGAGTGTTTGTTTTTCCTTTGTGGTCCCCTTTGATAAGAAGTCTTTGTGGGCAGAGCTTGAGTCGCTCATTAACTTTCTTACAGGAAAGTTTCCCTCAGCAATATTGGTTCTTTTGGAAGATTTTAATACCCAGCTGGGTTCTGGGGATAAGGATGCTTTTTAAATTTTTCCTCTCATTCAGTAAATGGGATGTTACCCCCATTTCCTCCTAAAGTCTAAGGTCACAGTGAGAGATCGTGAGCTGTACATTTTCTAAATTTTAAATTGTATTTGACTGACAGTTGTGAATGGTAGAGGAGCCACTGATCTGGGGGGAGGGTCATTTCACATGCTCATCTTCTAGAGGAGGCAGCATGAGTTCCACTTTTTAAGCTAGGCTTGTTTCTCTAGGTTTATAGTGACCTTTGAATCAGACAGCGAACAGATACCTCTCTAGGTGAAATTCAGCTCTTCAGCTGCCACCTCCTGGGAAAGGTTCTGCAAGACTGTACCCCTGGTTTTAAAGCTGTAAATTCAAGGTGAATCAAGTGGGATCCATTGGTTGAGTTGAGTTGAAAATCAAACACTTCCATCCAGTGATTTTGTAGGGTCTGAAGAACCAACTTCTGGACCTTAATGATCCAAGGCTACATTTATTAAAATTGTTAAAAATTACTGGATTATCCGACCACTTAAAGGATATTTTTGCCTTTTTAAAAGAAACAATTTCAGTTTATGGCAAGGGCTGTTAGACATTGGCTTCTTAATCAGAGGAACCATTATCTTAAGCAATTTTTTGTTTTCCTATCTAAAGAAAAAGTTGTATCATCAGGCAGTTCTTTGGAAGGAATTTGAACTCATTGCCATAGAGAAAAATCCATCTCTATTTTGGATGTTGGTGGCAATTGGCTATGATAATATTAATCCCCAAAAATGCTAGAGATATTTGCATTTTATAATGACACTTAATCTATCACGCTCTCAGTATTGTCTGTCTCATTAGACCTCACAAGTTATGCCTTTTCAGAATGGCCTTCAGGCTGCACAAGGAAAGCTAGAATTTTGATAAGCCAACACCACCATAACAAAGCTCCTGGAGAGGATTTTATCCCAGTGAACGTTTATAAGGACAATATTGAATGCTGGGCTCTTTGATTACTGGAACGGACTATTACAAATAGTACAGGGATTTTTCCCATCAGTTGGTCCACTGGTATTATAGTTCCGTTTTATATAAAGAAGGTGACAGAAATGATCCTGGAAATTGTTGACCAGTTAACCCCCTAGATGTGGTTTTTAAAATCCATACCAGATATCTTCTGGGGAGATTTAGAGGTCTGATTGGAGAGTAATTTTATTTGCCAAGGAACAAGACTGATTCAGGAATGGCTGCTCCACTATTCTTAATTGTTTTGTCCATTGTCATTTGATAAATATTGGTCTCAAGGCGGGGGGATGGAGGGGGCATTTTATGCAGCCTTTGTGGATTTAAAATCGGCATTTGCTTTCCTCCGTCAGGATATCTCTGGGAGAAACTTGCGAGGACTAGCATAGATTCTAGGTTATATCTTTTGAGAGACCTCCATAGCCAGACTGTGAGTAGGGTTAAAATAGGGTGTAGGGGTGAAATAACTGACGCTATTTCCATTACAAATGTCTGTCAGGGCTAATAGCCTTTTTCATTTTTTAGCTTTTATAATAGTAACATTGTGGTAGTTTTAGAAGAAGTGAAGTATTCCCACTCCTCACCCCACCCACCACCCCAAATTGGAATGGTGTCTGTCTGGACATGGTTCTGTTGTCCCAGACTTCTTTGGGTTGAAGTGTATGTTAAAGGATTTGGGCTCTTTTTTGCCAACAGGGGTGTCTGTCTATGCATTGTCAGAAAACTAAATCAATTTACTTTGGCCTCAGACAAAAGCTGCATCACCATGTCTACTATATTGAGCAGGTTAGGTTTTTCACTATTTGGGTATTTGTTTTACAAATAATGGCCAGTGGGATAAACATATAGAGGAGGTAAAGCGGGGGAGCTTTAAAATCTATGTAAGTGGTGCTCTGTTTCACTCATGTCCTAGGGGTTTATTTAATTGCATCGGCTTTCAGAGTTTTCAGGGCTAAAGTCTATGCTCAAATATTATGATGTGGAAATCTGAGGCTGCAAAGACTTTAGAGATTGTGCAAAACACAATTTTAAGGAGGAACCTCAGACTCCCAAACTACAGCCCAGCTGATTAAAGCAAACATGAGGGAATGTGCTATGTCAATGAAAGCCCATTGCCTTTTTGTATCAATTATTGGCTGTGTATTCAGCATATGAATTTACAGCACCTTCTGAGATTGTCTGGAGGAACAGTTTAACAAAGCACAAATCTTAGTTTCCCTGACTCTTGAAAGCCCTTTATTCTCTTCATTTAGGCTTCTTAGAACTTGGTCTGGCTAGGATGGTAGGCAAAAATATAAATTCCTTAATTAAGCTTCCAGCCAAAGATATTTGCAAATAGCTAGATAGGCAGTTGGCCATGCGACAGATAAATCATCTTGTCTTCATCAAAAGATTATCTGTAGTTTTGAGAAATATATCTGGATTTTTTTAAACAATGTATGAAGAAGGGTTTTCACGGCTCTTGGTTTTCAAGCTGTGCAGTTGGCCTATCTGGAAGGGAAGTATGTGGCGTAGATAAATATCATCATTGTTTTGTCCATGCAGGACTGGCCTGGTTGAAGATTTGGCATGTTATTTACGTTCTTTCAACTTGTTGTGTCACCTGAAAAACAAATGGTTAACCTCATTCTTAGCTTAGATGCCTTTTACTGCACCAGCTCGCACACTAGGATATTTGCTATGCAGTGACAATGTTTCAATTATATGGGCCATTGCCCTGTTTGCCTGGTTGGCTGTAAAAATAAGGAAAATGTATGTGAAAGAGAGGATCCTTATGACCTCAATGAAATAACATATTCATAGCCTTGTTGGTATATTTTTCATGTTGTTTTATGGGTTGTGATTGTAAAAGTTAAATTTATCTTGGGGGAAGATTTAATTTTGTTTCTATTTTTTGTATTGTAAAGATCTGTATCTATTTTACTAAGCTGTGCTGACTTTAAAATGTGTATTTTATTGTGAGCTAAAGCTAAAATGCTATATTCATAAACTTAGTTTGAAACTCTGTTTTGAGTACATTGTCTAAAACTCCCTTCTCTCAACTGCTCAGATTTCACTTCCTTTGTACTTGTGGATATCTTCATCTTACAAATTCTCTCTAGTTATTCATATAGTTTCTCAGCAAGGTTGGGTAAACAAGGCTTGAATTTCTCAGGTGTAAAACCAGAGGCCTCTTTATAAAATGAACACTTTTCAGGGCTCCTTTAATCTTAAAGAAGCAATGAGGTGAGGGAAGAGGGGCATCATAAACCAATGTCTCCCTTTTGCAAGTCACATTTCATTCTATTCTTTCTCATGTTTTTGTTTTTGTTTTTGTTTTTTTAAATCTAGCAGGACCAATGTCCGAAGCATCTTCAATCCTCTCTCTCCTGATTCATTGTTTATGTCATCATCAGTAAAAGGTTCAAAAATGTTCTTCCACTGCTATACGTTATCCAGCATCAAGCTGGAGTTGTTATAATTACAGCTGTGGCAGGATTGCAGTTATAGACTCTTACTTTCAGCAGACGGAGCAGTTGCTGCCTGGCGGGGAGGGAAATAAATGATGCTGGCTGTGCTGGGCAGCCATTGATTACCCACTCTGCTACATAGCGTGCGTTCCCATTAGCTCTCGAGAGCTGCCACTGGGGGATGGATTCATTATTGAGAAAGTGAGGCAACAGGGGTTTAAAAAGGAAATAGAAAGGTGACACACGCATAACCTGATCTGTAGCTCAGTGAAGTCAATGGGAAGATTCTCATTGACTTCAGTGAGCTTTGGATTGTCTCAGATTGTAGATAGTGACCCACTAAATGGTAAGACCACTCAGTTCATGGTGCAACCCACCCTAAATGTAAAAGCACCTGTTTTGGGTCCTTACTCTGTGTTTCCTATGAAAAGGGCTCCAACGTGTAATTAATACACCTACTTGCCCTAGGGCTGTGCACTGCGGCAGGAGCCTCTGAGGTTGTCTCCGAATGGTATATTCTCCTCTCTCCAGCTAGCCTGCACTGCTGGGCTCCTGCACAGGTGAGAGAGGGCAGTCCTTGCACAGCACTATGCCCAGCTCAGTAAGGTGTATGATGTGACTAGCCCCTGCTTGGTAGCAATGAAGAGGTCAGGGGGAGGTTCCTTGAGTGCCATGTGGTTTCCCCTGCATGCACAATGAAAGTGCATGCTTGCTTCTGTTGGGTGGCCACTAATCACTGGTGTGGGTTGTTCCATTGAAGTCAACAGGACTGCTTGCATGAGTAACACAGACTTCAATATGTAAGGGTCTGTAGGCGTGAGCCCTGTAAGAAAATGTTGCTGTTGCACTAGGGATGGATATTGTGGTGGTCAGAAGAGCAGGTGCTTCACAGCACTATGCCCAGGAGAGTTCAGCCCTTTAAAAGCACAGTCCCCAGTACACAGATATGGTCCCTTGTTTCTGTTCATGCATGTGAGGAAACACTGTAATCCTCATAACTCTCCACAGTGTCTAGTCTAGAAGGAATTGAACACAAGCCTTCTAGATAAACTATTGGCTGCTGGCCTATATCCTCTTGTTCCACATCTACTTCATCACTGCAAGTCTGTCTGACCTTCCATTGGCAGTACAAGACTAGCTGGGTCAAGTGAGCTTTGGACATCAAGGATTCCTGAAGCAGACACAGGAGATGAAAAACGGTGAGCTAGAATGTGAAACTTGATTGTCTTGTAAAGCAAATGGAATTAAAGGGGAACAAACCTCCAGATAGAAAACAACATCCAGCCCACCTAAGGAAAGCATTCTTATTCAACATGTAGGCACAGTCCTTTTTTGTGTAAGATGCTGCTTCTACTTTCTGGCAAGTGTCTGCCCTGCAAACTAGTACATAAGCTGACAAAGGATTTTTAATGAATCCTTTTTTGTACAGATGGTTTGTGAAAATAAATGCCAATGGTACTGAATCCTGAAGACTGATGGATGGTATTTATGGGCTTATGATTTACATTTTTGGCTGGTAATTGGATTTTTCTTAATTAAGGAAAGTGGGTGGACAGTTTTTTCACTTAACAAAGTCCTTACCAATTAACAGGGAGACATACTGTGCATAGTATAGACATTTGAACTAGGAGTAAGTGCACAGAATAATTGTGTATTTACTTGAGTTTGTTACTGGATGATGTAGTGCATGAAAGTTACACTCTCTAGGGCAATGTCTTGCTTCAGTTGGCGTTAAGCCACCAAATACCTCACTGCCAGGGCCGGCTCTACAGTTCTCGCTGCCCCAAGCAGCGCACTGAATTGCCACCACGGGCGCAGGCGCTGCAGTTCGTGTACCCTTGGGGCTGCAGACGCATTTCCGCGGTGGTGGCAATTCTGCAGCAGCTTCTATGTTTAGCTAAATTGCCGCCGCCGCCGCCGCCAAAACACGAGTACTGCCGTAAGGGCACATGGACTGGCCCGGCTGTCCGCGGTGGCAATTCAGCACGCTGCTTGGGGGCAAAACAACAGGGACTGCTGCCCCTTGCAGAATGCCGCCCCAAGCACCAGCTTGGAATGCTGGTGCCTGGAGCCGGCCCTGCTCATCGCAGCCCAGTTGCTTTTATTACGTTAGCCCCTGTGAAGAGGGCCAGTCTAAAACTTATGCACCATTTTAGTCCATGTAAACCCTATTTTGAGAGTTTAGATGAGATTAAACTGTGCATAATCCTTGTACTGGCTCTTCTGTATGGGGCGAGTTTCACCTTATTAGACAAGTCTTCTGTCCTTAATTATTGAAAAACACAAAGGCCTCACATGAGCAATGCTGTAACACCCTAAATTAACAGATGTTTTTTTAAAACAGTTTCTTAACTTTAAAGATTCTGGAGTAGAAAAGTTTTCACTATTTTTTCTTTAAATAGTTAATTTTTAAATCAAAGAATGATATTCTCCTACAGCAGAAAGTGAGGGAGACTGCCACAGGCTGTCTTCTGAGGGCCTGTTCTCAAGCCCTGGTTAGGACATGCTGGTGGTGGGGTTGCTGCATGTAACATTGCAGAGATTTTGGGCAATGCTCTAGGCTACTGGGGGCCATGGACTGGCTGCTGTAACACAGACAGTTCCCCAGTGAGGGGAGACTGGGGTATACTAGCGTGGGAGGGAATGAAGGGCATGAGGGCACATAGAGCCCCTGCCATAAGTGGGGGAGATGGGAATGGGGGTGTATAGACTGCTGTGAGGGGAGAGAGTGGGGGGACCTACAAAACCCATGATGAGAGGAGATTAAGGGATGCTGAAATGGGGATACACAAAGCCACCGCTTTGCAGGGCGGAGAGTAGGGGAAGCTAGGAAGGATGGAGAGGTCACCTAACAGAGGGGGATGGGAGGGTGCCACACACAAAGCTCATGGGGTGGAACAGAGGAAAGCCAGGGGCTCCTGGTGGACTCAGTAAGCTCAGTTGACACTCTGAAATGTGCCTCCTCACCCCAACTGTTTGAGACAATGCACTTTTGATGCCTAAAACCTTTTGGGAAAGGGTGAGTTCTCAGAACTGTGATAGGTTTCCTATTTCAAGTACAGACAATTGCCAGAGCAGAAAAATGGCCACGTTACAGCACTCTTCAGATCTTGTGTCCAGTATTCCCTTCTCCCAAATACAATTTTTAATTTACTTTTTTTGGTATAATCTAAAGGACTGATTTTTTTTAAATAAAGCACAACGTAAGATGTCTATATTTAAACCCCATGATACAAACCACCCATTATATTTAATAACTTATAATGTAGCACCTTTCATCGTGAAGGATTGGAAAGCACTTTACAGATAATATGTAGTGATGACTTGCCCAGCACTGAAATGCTGGCATGCAGAAACCACTCTACAGAAGTAATGCTGTGTAACAGTTATTTTTATCTAGGAAAGAAGGAAAAATAGCTTTGCCTCTGAAACTACAGGAAAAACTTCAGGTGTGAGGAATGTGCTAATGTCAAGTGGATGTCTGGGTTGTTTTTTATTTATATTACCCCACATCTGCTGGGTGCTGTACAGGTCCAAAGAGGAGCACAAATCCTAGCCCCAAAGAGCTTGTTGTGTAAAAACAAACAAGAACCAAAACATTAACCACAGAATATGGGTGAGGGAGAGGGATGCAAGATACGGGCCTGGTGTGCCGATGGTGACAGACACACAGCTTGTTAGCTTGCGTTTGTGTTTTAAGGATATATGTCCTTTTTGCAGGCAGCCCTGTAGCTGTGGATTTTTCAGTGATTTCAATGTAGCTAAGAGAGCTTGGCAAATATATTTCTCAGTGGAGGAGCAGGTGTGGGGGGCAGCAACTTGGATAATGAGTTCTCATTCAGAACAGGAAAAGGAGAACATGAACCAGCTGAAGCCAGACAGTAGGGCATCAGGCAGGCAGTAGGTTAGCATAGCTCCCCTGCTCTAGTAAAGTGGCATGGGATCTTCCGTAACCCTTTTTCTCGATCTCCTCAGTAAGATGGAACCTCAATCAGTGCAACGCTCCATAGTCAAATGCTGGGTCAATAGTTCAAGACTAACTCAGAGAATAGCACCAGCTACTGAAATACCCACACTGCTTCCTGCAGCACCAGTGACCAGGGCTCTCCCAGCCAAAGAGATCAGACAAGGTCACAGGCAGAGGTGAGAAGGCTACATTTTAATCCCATAAGAAGCTGTATGATCTTCTGCAAATCTTGCAAGAATCAGTTGTATAGTAAAAAATAATTTCCCTTAAGACAAGCTTAGCGCACCTCCTGCTGCTTTCACAGCTGAGATTGCTCTCTGCATATTGTACAAGGGGCAGTCTTTGCATCCGGTCACTTGGCAAGAACTGGATCAAAGCTGAGATTCAGTGCTGTGCAGCGTGGACCCCTGGTGAGTTTGGACAAATGGATGGAGGACTCCGCTAATAGAATAATTTTACTTAAGGGTCTTGCCAGTGGCTATCAAGACTCATAGACTCATAGACTCTAGGACTGGAAGGGACCTTGAGAGGTCATCGAGTCCAGTCCCCTGCCCTCATGGCAGGACCAAATACTGTCTAGACCATCCCTAATAGACATTTATCTAACCTACTCTTAAATATCTCCAGCGATGGAGATTCCACAACTTCCCTAGGCAATCTATTCCAGTGTTTAACTACCCTGACAGTTAGGAACTTTTCCCTAATGTCCAACCTAAATCTCCCTTGCTGCAGTTTAAGCCCATTGCTTCTTGTTCTATCATTGGAGGCTAAGGTGAACAAGTTTTCTCCCTCCTCCTGATGATACCCTTTTAGATACCTGAAAACTGATATCAGGTCCCCTCTCAGTCTTCTCTTTTCCAAACTAAATAAACCCAATTCCTTCAGCCTTCCTTCATAGGTCATGTTCTCAAGACCTTTAATCATTCTCGTTGCTCTTCTCTGGACCCTCTCCAGTTTCTCCACATCTTTCTTGAAATGCGGTGCCCAGAACTGGACACAATACTCCAGTTGAGGCCTAAGCAGCGCAGAGTAAAGCGGAAGAATGACTTCTCGTGTCTTGTTTACAACACACCTGTTAATGCATCCCAGAATCACATTTGCTTTTTTTGCAACAGTATCACACTGTTGACTCATACTAAGCTTGTGGTCCACTATGACCCCTAGATCTCTTTCTGCCATACTCCTTCCTAGACAGTCTCTTCCCATTCTGTATGTGTGAAACTGATTGTTCCTTTCTAAGTGGAGCACTTTGCATTTATCTTTATTGAACTTCATCCTGTTTACCTCAGACCATTTCTCCAATTTGTCCAGATCGTTTTGAATTTTGACCCTGTCCTCCAGAGCAGTTGCAATCCCTCCCGGTTTGGTATCGTCCGCAAACTTAATAAGCGTACTTTCTATGCCAACATCTAAATCGTTGATGAAGATATTGAATAGAGCCGGTCCCAAAACAGACCCCTGCGGAACCCCACTTGTATAACCTTTCCAGCAGGATTGGGAGCCATTAATAACTACTCTCTGAGTACGGTTATCCAGCCAGTTATGCACCCACCTTATAGTAGCCCCATCTAAATTGTACTTTCCTAGTTTATCTATAAGAATATCATGTGAGACCATATCAAATGCCTTACTAAAGTCTAGGTATATCACATCCACTGCTTCTCCCTTATCCACAAGGCTCGTTATCCTATCAAAGAATGCTATCAGATTAGTTTGACACGATTTGTTCTTTACAAATCCATGCTGGCTATTCCCTATCACCTTACTACCTTCCAAGTGTTTGCAGATGATTTCTTTAGTTATCTGCTCCATTATCTTCCCTGGCACAGAAGTTAAACTAACTGGTCTGTAGTTTCCTGGGTTGTTTTTATTTCCCTTTTTATAGATGGGCACTATATTTGCCCCCTTCCAGTCTTCTGGAATCTCCCCCGTCTCCCATGATTTCCCAAAGATAATAGCTAGAGGCTCAGATACCTCCTCTATTAACTCCTTGAGTATTCTAGGATGCATTTCATCAGGCCCTGGTGACTTGCAGGCATCTAACTTTTCTAAGTGATTTTTTACTTGCTCTTTTTTTATTTTATCATCTAAACCTACCCTCTTCCCGTAAGGATTCACTATATTAGACATTCCTTCAGACTTCTCAGTGAAGACCGAAACAAAGACGTCATTAAGCATCTCTGCCATTTCCAAGTCTCCCGTTACTGTTTCCTCCTCCTCACTGAGCAGTGGGCCTACCCTGACCTTGGTCTTCCTCTTGCTTCTAATGTATTGATAAAAAGTCTTCTTGTTTCCCTTTATTCCCATAGCTAGTTTGAGCTCATTTGGTGCCTTTGCCTTTCTAATCTTGCCTCTGCATTCCTGTGTTATTTGCCTATATTTGTCCTTTGTAATCTGACCTAGTTTCCATTTTTTATATGATGCCTTTTTATTTTGTTGGTCACGCAAGATCTTGTGGTTAAGCCAAGGTGGTCTTTTGCCACATTTTCTATCTTTCCTAACCATCGGAATAGCTTGCTTTTGGGCCCTTAATAGCGTCCCTTTGAAAAACTGCCAACTTTCCTCAGTTGTTTTTCCCCTCAGTCTTGATTCCCATGGGACCTTACCTATCAGCTCTCTGAGCTTATCAAAATCCGCCTTCCTGAAATCCATTGTCTCTATTTTGCTGTACTCCCTTCTACCCTTCCTTAGAATTGCAAACTCTATGATTTCATGATCACTTTCACCCAAGCTTCCTCCTACTTTCAAATTCTCAACGAGTTCTTCCCTATTTGTTAAAATCAAGTCTAGAACAGTTTCCCCCCTAGTAGCTTTTTCAACTTTCTGAAATAAAAAGTTGTCTGCAATGCAGTCCAGGAACTTATTGGATAGTCTGTGCCTTGCGGTGTTATTTTCCCAACATATATCTGGATAGTTGAAGTCCCCCATCACCACCAAATCTTGGGCTTTGGATGATTTTGTTAATTGTTTGAAAAAAGCCTCATCCACCTCTTCCACCTGATTAGGTGGCCTGTAGTAGACTCCCAGCACGACATCACCCGTGTTTTTTACCCCTTTTAGCCTAACCCAGAGACTCTCAACACTTCCATCTCCTATGTCCATCTCTACCTCAGTCCAAGTGTGTACATTTTTAATATATAAGGCAACACCTCCTCCCTTTTTCCCCGTCTATCCTTCCTGAGCAAACTATACCCATCCACACCAACATTCCAGTCGTGTGTATTATCCCATCAAGTTTCAGTAATGCCAACAATGTCATAATTGTATTTATTTATTAGCACTTCCAGTTCTTCCTGCTTATTACCCATACTTCTTGCATTTGTATATAGGCATCTAAGATACTGGTTTGATCTTGCCTCCCAGCTTTGCCATGACCCTCCTTTCTCTCTACCATTATAGCCCGTGCTCCCTCCTCTGAGTTGCCTCTGAATATTTAATAAGAAATGTTACGTGAGTGAAATTTTGTAGACTCTTAGCAACATAACTAGTCTGTGGAGTTACAAGGCTATGGACAAGAAAGATGCTGAAATACAGAGCGGGGACAGGGTCATTCTACATGTAAAGAAAATGGTGGAGAATGTGTCTCATCTGCTCAAGTATCTGGGCTAAAATACAGGCTGGAAATGGTTAAGAGAAAGATCTTAGACACATTATCCATGAGAAGATGAGTGTAAAACTCAGGGAATGTTTATGCACTTGTGGAGACTTATTAAAAGCATAGAGCACTAATCACAGAGGATTTCAATTACCTAGAGTTTGACTGGAATAGAAATTGTTTAATGCCTGAGGAAGGATGCATGTGTCTGCCAGTGGTAGGGTAAGATTATTTTTCTTTTACAATTTTTATATAAGCAACCAAAAAAACCTCAAAGAATATTTTGGACTTAGTCCCAGGAAATGAAGCAGGTCCCGTATGATAAATAAGATAGTAGCGGGTGAGCTTATAAAGTTGAGTGATCATAATACTATTGGATTTGAAATATTCATGAAACCACAATATGTGCAAAGAGAAGCAGCACAAAAATATTAGAAATTGAAAAGGCAGCATTCAAAAAATTGATGGGGATGCAACTATCGTCCCCAAAAATGTGTTGTGGAAAAATGAAGGAAATATTTTAGGAACAGATGATAAGGATGCAATCTGCATTCTTTCCAATAAAATGTAAATGTCAAACATGTAATGAATCATCTTAAACAATTAGCAGAGAAATAGTAGACAGCAAGAAGGATTAAAAAGAATCAACCTGGGTAAATTATATTAAAGGTATTTTCCTTTCCATGATCACTCATGGAGGAACCTAAATGAGATTTGAAATCACATAGTGAACCTCAGCGAACTGCACTGCAGTTAGCCACTGAACATGAAACACTTTCTCCGTCTGAAATATAACAGTGGGAATGAGGCAGATTATAAATTAAAGAAATTGAGGGACAAGAAAAGATGGTTCATCCCTACTATACATGTCCGCCTCTTGTTTTTCTTCCCATTTTTTCTGCATCTTCTCCACCTTTCTGTTCTCAGTCCAGAATCAAACCTTGTTTTTTCTTAAACAAATTTATACTTCTTGCTTCAATGATCTCCAACAATAATTTACTGCCCTTTACATGAAATAATTCTGCCCAATTTCCCTGTTAACTCCAAGTTTCTCATTCAGTTTATGCTACCTACTTGTTGTCCTTCCTAGTGCTCTCCTACTTTATTGGTCACTTTTTAAAGCTAGATTGTGACTCTCACTATGTGCCAAGGAATAAGAGGTGGTACGAACCCCCGACTCATTACACCCTGACATGAACCTGGGGTCTGAGTGCACAGGAATAAGCAAGACTACTTACCGTTTATTTCCTCCTGGAAAAGATGGGTGAGGAATAGGTGAAATCCTGGCTCCATCTCCCTGCTGGTCAGAGTAACTGAGCCAGTACATGGAGTAGCAATTTACTGCAGGCTTATACCAGCAGTAATTTACTGAATCTCAGAAGCAATGAGGAAGCTGGGAGAGAACTATGCCTCTTAGGTTACTGGAAGGCACAGTGCCTCCCAGCTTATGCATCCACCTTGCACAGTGGCTGTGCCTGAAGGCATAGTCTAGCCTATCCTCTTTGAAGTTCTTTGGCTGTAGGTGCAGTTTAGGGTGGATGTCACTATGGTCTGTAAGTGCTACACTGGTCTCCTTTTTCTATGTGTTGCATCTCAGGATACCCAGCACCAAACCCAAAAGGATTAAGTACTTGCTGTGGGCTCAAAAAGAACTCCACCCCCACCAGATCTGCAAGGCATCCTTGAGTTGGGGGAAGAAGCAGGAAGGGAGAAGCCCAGTGTAGTCCTGGGAGGTGGGAAAATCGCTCAAGCCTGAGCTCCGTTGGAGAAGCCTACCCACACTACTACAGACTGTCCAAGGCCTCTGAAAAGGAGGTGGGCTAGACTCCAAACGATTACCTGTTGGTACTTTCTGGTGGTTTGCCTGAGGACGCTGAGCTGGACTGTGGCTAGTCAGCGGCTCCCTGAAGGAATGGAGGGTCGCTGCATTTTTGGGGCACTTTTTTATTTTCTCATAGATTACCCCGCCCCCCTTCTCTCCATTGGAACCCAGAAAGGGTAAGTTCCCGTGCAACCCACCTGGTGGGATGAGTTTCCATCCCCAGTCCACAGCACTGCTGGCTGCGAGGGTGAGTGAGTCCCCATCCCACCCCAAAGCAGTGCTGTGGAGGGACTTAAGCCAATGACACACACTTGAAGTGCTAGGAGTCTTGCTGCCTCTCTCTGGTGAGCCAAGCACCGAGCACATTAACTATTCACTTATTCCTTTAGGCTGTAAGTCCCTAGTGCACGCAAGGAAAGAAAAAGAATCCAAAATGCGTATACAGCTCATCAGAGAAAGGAAAAATGCGTTCCCAACCATCCCTTCTTTAGGAACTTCATGGTCAAGGAATCTTAGTGGGGGAAAAAACATTACAGTGACTGCACAAGGATGTCTCTTACAAATTCCAGAGCAGCCTGTCAACACAGGTGTGGACTCTTCCTTCCCAAATATTAGTCTGTGCCCTCAAAATGATTACTGCAAAGTGAGGTTCTCATACCATCTGTTTTGTATGTATGTATGTATGTATGTATGTATGTATGTATTTATTTAGCCTCACACTGCCACCTGTGAGGCAATCGCACCCTTTCTGTGCTATGATGCCCAGTATTTGCGCACTGCAGATCCTGATCCAAGCCCATGGGAGACAGTACACCGACGTCAGTGGACTTTGGGTCAGGCCCTGTGTGCGAGGCACCAAATTGAAGTCAATGGAGTTACACCCAGGATGAATTTGATTGAAGGTCTACATGTGCCAACAGAATCACCTCTGCCAATACAGCCTACCATAGGAACTTGTTTGTGCTCTTGGTTTCAACTACTTTTCTACAGTAATTGCCAAATCCTTTCCTCTTCAGCGTACTGAATGCTGCCTTGTTCTATTTAGCAAATATCCACTAGCTTGAATCTTACCTCTGATTACTAATTATTGTATGTTTGTCTGCAATGAACTACGTGTTGCATCTCATGGTCCAATTATATAAATGATCCAGATTTTTTCCTTTGAACCTCATTTTTTCTGTTATGATTCAGTCTAGACAGGGAAGAGTAATTATGTAGTTTTTATGCAAAACTGACAGTTTCTGGTTGTTTTACAGTTTTAAAGATTAACTACAGTATAATCTGCTGTGCTCTTAGCTTATTCAAGTGGCGTTCTAAGATGTGCTCACAATTTAACGTTTAATTAGGAAGACAGATTTGAAACAATAAATTAACTCAAGACCTTACTTTTACATTATAACTATGTTTTTAAACAGTGCTATGGCGGGCAATACTGAAAGTTTGTAATTCCAAACTGATCTATTACACTCTGGTAAGGAAATCCTATATTTTTCTACATGATTGCAATGCATTGAAATGTATGGGGCTTTTGCATATAACAGATGGAACTGACTAATATGTGCCATCATTGTATTGGAGACTTTTTTTAAGTACATGCCAGCCAATAAGCAGGGAGACTGACTAGTGTGAGTCATAAATCTCCTAGAAATAAATCAGTTACGATAAATTTAAGGATACATTCCCTGAAACTTAAAGGCCAGATTCTGCTTTTGGTTTAACCAGTGCAAATCCAGAGTAACTTCCTTGTCTTCAGTGGAGTTAGTCTGTATTCACTCCAGTGTAAAACAGAGCCAAATTTGGCCTCTTCTTTTGTTGGGATGCCCTTGAAATTAAAACCTTCAGATGTCAAATAGACACTTTCAGATCAAATAAATTAAACAAAGGGTGAATTTCTCTTCTCTGATCTGCATTATGGAGCTCTGTTGCATGTTCTGCATCTGTTCTGCACACAGAACACAGTAGGAGTCTTCAGCACAGATGAGTGTTTTTTCCACTTTGTATTTTAAAGTTTCTTTCTTTTGTATCTGGGTGACCCTGCCCCCACTCCCCAATATTTATCTTGATGTGACTCTGCTGCTAGTGACAGTATGGAAGATTGCGAGTCCTGGAGACTGTCTTCTTTGACAGAACTGACATAGCAGCATGCTCAATGACAGTTGCCCACATTGACCCGCCAACATGCTTCAGCAAGACAGGGTGAGAACCCACCTGAGAGGGTTGGAGTCTCTAGGCCTCATTGTCTGTTCTACAGCTTGTGTGGATGTAAACTGCTGCCATTCTGAGCAGATCATGTTTTACACCCACTTTGCACTGGTGCAAATATCCACGCAACAAAACAGAGCCCTCTATATTCGCTCAGTCTTTGGAGTGTCTGCTGTGATGGCAAAATATGGTCTTCTATATTTTTATGTGTGTACTCCTAAACTAACTCATTGCACATAGGTCTCTACACAGCCTCCAGATGGTGGTAACTTTCACATACTAGGGACCTCATCCAATGCCCATTTGAAGTCAATGAGAGTCTTCCCATTGATTTCACTGGGCTTTGGATGTGGTCCCAAATGAAAATGGACTGGATTAGAAGTGGTGACTGAAGGGAGAAGAGCTCTATTCCATCTCTAGTTGCCCAAAACATCTAGTCCCTGATTTTACTGCGTTTTAAATCAGATGAGCCCCAAACTCCAGATCTGGACATCTTGACCTTTGGACGATTTTGACTCAAGACCTAAGTTTTGTGACTTGAGCCCTTTTCAGTTTTAAAAATTCCCCACAAATTTGTGTGCGTGTGTGTATATATATTCAAGTCTATATATACAGACAGACAACTAAATATTGACAAATTTATAAGTGCTTGTATACAAATGCTAGAAGTCTAAATACTAATTGGGTGAAGTTGAGTGCCTGGTATTATATGAAGACATTGATATAATAGGCATCACAGATACTTGGTGGAACAATGATAATCCATGGGACATGGTAATACCAGGGTACATGATATAGGAATGAGACAGTAGGTTGTTCTGGTGGGGGAGTGGCACTATATGTGAAAGAAAGCATAGAGTCAAATATAATGGACATCTTAGTTGAACTGTACCATAGAGACTCTAGAGATAGAAATTCCACACTTGAATAATAGAAGTATTGCAGTAAGACTATACTACCAACCTGCTGACCAGGTTGGTGACAGTGATTGTGAAATGCTCTTGGAGATTAGAGTCTACAAAAACAGAAAACCCAGTAATAATGGGAGATTTCAACTATACCCATCTTGACTGGGTACATGTTACCTCAGGATGGGATGAAGAGAATTTCTAGATATCATTAATGACTGCTTCTTGGAGAAGCTGGTCCTGGAGCCCACAAGAGGAGAACCAAGTCTTGATTTAGTCCTAAGTGGAGCACAGGATCTGATCTCAGAAGTGGCTATAGCTGAACCACTTAGTAACAGCAACCATTATGTAATTAAATTTAACATTTTATAGGGAAGAAAATACCAGAGAAACCCACAACAGCAGTGTTTAACTTCCAGAAGGGGAAATACACAAAAATGAGGATGCTAGTTAAATGGAAATTTAAAAGGAACAGCCACAAGGATGAAATGTGCAAGCTACATAGAAACTGTTTAAAAACACCATAAGAGAGGCTCAAACTAAACATCCCCCCACCCAAAAAAACAGGAAGGAGCCCCCCGCTCTTCCAAACCTATGATGGCTAAACAGAGTAAAAGAGGTCGTGAAGGGCAAAAAGGCATCCTTTAAAAATTGGAAGTCAAATCCTACTGAGAAAGATAGGAGCACAAACTCTGGGAAGTCAAGTGTAAAAGTATAATTAGGCAGGCCAAGAAAGAACTTTAAGAACAACTAGCAAAAGATACAAAAACTAACAGCAAAATATTTTTAAGTACATCAGAGGCAGGAAGCTGCCAAAAAAATCAGTGGGGCCGCTGAATAGTCGAGTTGCTAAAAGAAGGCGACATTCAGGGAAGAGAAGGCTGTTGTGGAGGAGCTAAATTAACTGTTTGCATTGGTCTTCACTCACTCGCACCACTCCTGCTAATACATCCCAGAATGATCGGTGGTTTTTTTGCAACAGTGATCCAGTAGAACCCCCAGATCCCTTTCTGCAGTACTCCTTCCTAGGCAGTCATTTCCCATTTTGTCTGTGTGCAGCACATTGTTTTTCCCTAAGTGCATTTGTCCTTATTGAATTGCATCCTGTTTACTTCAGACCAGTTCTCCACTTTGTCCAGATCATTTTGAATTTTAATCCTGTCCTCCAAAGCACCTGCAACCCCTCCCAGCTTGGTACCGTCTGCAAACTTTATAAGTGTACTCTCTATACCATTATCTAAATCACTGATGAAAATATTGAACAGAACCAGACCCAGAACTAATCCCTGCAGGAACGTATTTGATATGCCCTTCCAGCTTGACAGTGAACCGGTGATAACTATGCTGTGGGAACGGTTGTCCAACCAGTTATGCGCCCACCTTATAGTAGCGCCAACTGAGTTGTGTGAAACTTACTGTCTGATTTCTTCAGAGATTAGAATCCACATGGCAGACTCTTGACATGTTGTTGAACATCATGGGGGTGGAGGGGAAATTACCCTATTTCTGGAATGCAGGAGACAGAGATAAATTGTTCTCTCTGTGCTTATCCATGCTCACTGAGCACCTCCTAAGTATTTACAAACAGAATAAATAATAGATTAGGAAAATCGAGCCACTGTCTATTCATGGAATACCATCCCTTTTCTGACATAGCAAGTCCCCATCCTCACTTAATTCCAAGACTCACGCTTCCATAATCACCCCAAGAAGTGAGTCAGCAATGATGGTATCCTAATTCCCTTCTCTTTGCTTCAAGGTGTTTCTCTTGTTTAGATTGTAATCTCTTGGGAGCAGGAACTGTTTGTTTTGTACTGCGCTGAACACAGACTGTTGGTACTTAAGCTAAGAAATTGTAAATGGGACTAGTGAAGCTGAGAAATAATCACGAGTGATGGAAAAATATGTACAAGTTCATTTATAGCTACTGTACCAGAGAAGAAGGCATACTGTAAGTATAACCCAGTTTTTTTCTATTAGCGTACACACAAACACAGGCACCAAAAGAAACTCCTTTAATTGAAATTGTTCTGAAATTAGATATCTCTAACTTAATATTCTTCCGACTGAGGCTCTCATTTCAACTCGTTTAAACTTCTAGCTATTATGTCTACGAATTTATTGTCTGTAGGGGTGTTGGGAGGACAGGAAGATTGGATTGTCTTCTCTGGGACCATATGATGATTTCTTCACTGCCTGGATTATGGAAGCACACAAAGCAATAACTCATTTATATGAAGACAGAATTCCTAGGGTTGTTGTCGTGGAAGCACTTCCTTTTTCATGAATAAATTGAATAGCCACGCTAAAAAAGATTGAACATACAACTCATTTATTCGTTCAATCTTACTGAAATGGCGCTGATAAGGAAAGCCATTTATTAAGGACCCAATTCCACAAACCTTCAGGTATGCCAGGAGTCCCACTGACTACAATGTTCATCTCCTCTTGCTAAGTATTTGAAAGTTGGGCGAGGGAGAGTTCTGAGGTTAGTTAATTGTTGGAGCGGGGAGGCTCTGTTAGCTGTTAAGGTGCTTGCTTGGGGAGTCACTTGGCATGGAATTGCTGCAGTTTAGTTAGAATGGAATGGGGTTTTTATATTTGTTCTGTGTGATGCCAGAGGTGCCTAGGGCCTGACCCAGAAGCAGTGACGTCAATGGGAAGACTCTCATTGACTTTGACTTTGGTGGCCTTTGGATCAGATCCTTGTTTTGGGTCTGGCTCCTAGAGTGGCCAGAGAGCTGTTCTGTCTATAAACTGAAATGGTAATTCCAGAACCATGTATTCAATAGTGAAAATGGCAAATGGTTCCACAGGTGACACTGAGGACACAATGTGGAGACTGTGGGGTTGTGCAGGTGTAACTGAAGGTGTGAATTGGCTAGTAGACCTGATACTGCAGCTTAAGCAGGAAAGAATCCACTTTGCCTTTCTAACCTAGAGGAGTTTTCTGGCTTGGCAGTTGGAAAAACAACTTTTTCCCCCTTGTAAACTGACCATATTTATTTTGAAAATCATTGCAATGCAGTAAATCATGAGCCCTCCAGTCCCACTATTGAGTCACCTTGCAGAGCAGCACATACTTTTAAACAGAGACTATTCCATTTGAGTGGAAACACAAATGTCACTTGCATTTGGAATGTGTACTTCCATTCCAAGAGTCCAAATTCCAAATCATCTGAGCGTTTAAACTGCTACTCTAAAGGGTTTGATTCTGTTGAGAACAAAATTTTTTAGTTCATCATTTTATTTATTTATCCAAGAGGGCAGGAAGTGGAAGGAGGAGAGGACGGAGGATTGTGATTTGACTGATATATTTTTTCTAGCTTTGGAAACTTCTTGATGATCATTATTACTGTTAAGCATTTAGGAGCTGATCCAAAGCTCATTGAAGTTAACGGAAAGATCCCTCTTTGGCTTTAGTGGATTTTGGATCAGGCTCTAACATATATTAAATATACCATAAATGTACATGGCACGTCAGAAAATGTGGATTCATCAGTCCCTGCCCCAAATTGCTCATATAGAAATTGCCATAAAGAAATGTATAAGTGAGCATCTTGAAATAAACAATAGTACTCTTCTTTCCTTCTTTAATCTAGCATGCATGTGACAAGCTTTCTAACATGAAAATACTCTAAAGCACAAATACAAAATAAAATAAACTCATGGGATAGACTTTAGATGGCAATACTGAAAATATAACATGTAACAAGTGTGAGAAAATTGTGTTATCAGCAAGTATATAATGTTCCTCTTTCCAGATTAAATGTTCTTCAGATAAGTATAATTCTAATAAACTGGCCTTGCCTGGCCTTAACATCCCTTTACTAGTCTTTTCACATAATTAAGTATGAGAACAACCATTACCCTTGTAAATGGTCATGTAGATAGATTTTTGGCTTCTATAGGAATTTCACACTGTCACGCTGCTCAAATGAGTATGTTTTGTATTACAACATATAGTCAGTGTTGTAAATTCCATCCAATAGCTGGCAGCCTTATCAAAGTCCATTATCTGAGCAGCTGCAGTAAATGTGTTGGTTTGGTGGCATGTGTGTTGGTAATCTCAGTCATATCTTGTCTGTTATATATTTTACCTGAGAATAACACATACTTTGACTCAGGTGCAATGGGAACCTTAAAGAAATGGTGAGCTTTCAAATAGCTTTCATGTTTTCTTTAGTGCATCAGATTACATCATTTCCTGTGTAGTGTGTGTCATGTCACAGTGTGAACACAATCCAATGTGAAGTGATAGATCATTCCAGGGTCTATTTTTTAAATTTAATATTTTTTTCACTGAGTTAAGAAAAAAACTTGAAGAAATTTTTTTTTCAAGTTTCTTTTTTAAGTTTGGAGCCTAAATTCCTTGCCAGATATTCTCCTAAAATGTCCACAGCATGGATTAGAAAACCTGCAACCAAGAATGTTGAATCTTTAAAATGTATTGGCATCTGATCCTGCAAATACAGGTATGTGAATAATCCCGGTTGGGCATTGAGGGGCAGTTTTCTGTTGCTGCAGAGTACCATTGTACCAGGAGAAGTTCTCTGGTATTGTGCTGCAGGTTTTTCTTGTTTTGTATTGTGTGTTTTGTCATATTTAAAAATTGACAGTTTGAACACATTTGTACGCACATGCACATGCACACCCTCACCACCAGGGGTAGCTCTAGGTATTTTGCCGCCTCAAGCACGGCAGGCAGGCTGCCTTTGGTGGCTTGCCTGTGGGAGGTCCCCCAGTCCTGCAGATTCGGTGGCACGCCTGCGGGAAGTCTGCCAAAGCCGCGAGACCAGCGGACCCTCCACAGGCATGCCGCCGAAGGCAACCTGCCTGCCGCCCTCACGGTGACTGGCAGAGTGCTCCCCGTGGCTCACTGCCCCAAGCATGCGCTTGGCATGCTGGTGCCTGGAGCCGCCCCTGTCACCACCGCTACAAAAACTAGCTCTCTGATTCACCGGCTTCTTCCTCATCATTCAAGTCATCTGCTCCTGCTCTCACTGAGGTGAATGGAAAGATTCCCACTGACTCTGGGGAAGTTGCATCAAGCTCTCACAACATGTGTTCTAATGAAAGGAGTTTGTGTATAGTTTACGTGATAAACCTAACAATGCAGTTGGCTGTCTTCCTTCAGTCCTTTCCGCCTTCATATGTGGCAGAGGTACAGCACCTAGATATTAGATTATAATGAAACAATTTCCATTGCTTCAGAAATTTGAACAGCTGCACATGAAAGGATAAAAATGTTTTGCCAAGTTAATCTCATATGATTTACTGCCTACGCCTAATCTGTTCGGAACCAGCTATGAATATTCTAATACCTTTTTGGAAATTACTTACTAGGATGACAGCAGCTGAGAAGAAGCTGTCAGAGCTTTATGATGGCTGCTTGCGGAACATGCACCTGCCTGCATGCCTGGAGCAGTTGCTATTAGACTTGTAAGATGATGAAAATTCATTGTTTATTGCAGAAATAAAAAGTACCGCCTGGGTTCCTGGTAACTTGAGGAAGAGTCAGTGAATCCATATATGGCATCTGCAACCTGTTAAGCAAATTTATGGTTTACATTTGGGGATTTAATACTATCAAGAAAGGTGAGTCAGAAGCCCCGCTGGGTAAACCTTCAAGAGACCTGTGAACAGATGGCAGTCATAGCTCATAAAGAAATTGGAATACCAGCTTGTCTTGGTTTTACTCTGAGGATGTAGAATGCATCTTCCAAGCTAACAAAACAAATACTGCATGGTATTCTGTTGCGTACAACTCCATCAGCCTAACTGTTTGAATGCAGCTTCCAAAATTTTGAGCTTAGATGCCAAAGGGACAGACCCCTTGGACATACAATGAAGAGATGAGTCTAAATAGTAATGGTGTCTGTGGAAAAATCCAGCAGAATTTGATGGGAAATAATTCTCATTCTATGTAAATTTTTGAACCAACCTACAGAATTCTGTAACAATCAGAATTCCCAATTCAATTCTGTAGGTTGCTTTAAAATACTATAAAATGGATCTTATTCACTTATTAAATTCAGTACATTTTTAGAGTATAGAAACCTATTTCATTTCTATTGAACCCTATTGATTTCATCAGTATTAAATTACATAGGATTATTCCAGAAGAGGCAGATAGATTTGTAATAAACCATGTTTATTAGCAACATACAAGGCATAGCTACATATAGTCACTGCTGCTTTGTTAGTCTCTGATGGCTTCTGTAACAGAAGAGACAGAGGCTTACTGCAGGACTCTCAAACTATTTAAAGGGATACTGCCCAATTCCTATGTGCTACAATTTGTTGCCAATATTAATTGAAATATTTTTTTCATTTGTCCCCTGTGGAAGTGGTGCATCTCTGTACCTCCCCCTTCTCAGGGCTATAACTAATAGATGGCACAATCCAGCCCTTATCTAACATGTTTTATGGCATTCCGCATTTCAGAAAATAAATCCAGAGTTTTACAAAAGGTTTTCAAGTTTGCCAAGACAAACTTAAGTCTTTATAGGAATTGAGAGGTTTATGTGTAAAAAATGTGGTTGCTCCATTCCCATCCTCTGATGTCCCAGAAACCTCTTACTCTGTTCAGTAAGTGGCAAATTTTATTTATATTCCTGTCACCAACACCAATACTTTGTTTAGCAAGGTATTTGCAGTGCTGCTTTCCCTTTCCCATAGGGCTGAGGGAGAACAGTGGTCTCCCTTTCTTGAGATCTCAGAACATACTGGGCTCAGCTAGCCCAAGTCTCTCTCCCTCTCACTTCCTTCATGTCTCTACTTTTATATCCCTCAGCTGATGGCTAATTGGTTATTGGTCTTCCCAGCCTGATTAGCTAATTAGCTGCATCACCAGTCTGCCTTTTCCAGGGGAACTGATTGGTGTCTAAATGATCAGCATACTGAGTCACTCATTAACTCCCAGCACTCTGCCACACACCTCCCTCCCTCCCTCGTCGAACGCTGAGGTTCCTTTTCCCTGGCACCTGCCCTTTAGAGGTGGCACCAGGTACCTTTTTCCCGTGCTTGTCCTAGTGTGGTTATCCTACCTCCACCCACAGAAGTCACACTTTGTGGGTGAGGGATGTGCCTGTAATTTTGTTTCAGATCACTGGTCTTCACACCAGGGGCAATTCGGGGAACTAGTCTCTTCCCCCTTGCCCTCATTCTTTTGGGGCAGGGCATGCACTATCTTTTCAGCTTTTTTGCCCTTTGCTCTCATTCTGCTGGTTCTACCAACATAGCTCAGGGTTCCTCCTTTCAGGGCCCTAGCAGTGAACATTCTGTGGACAGCCCATCTTTCTCCAATACTTTTGAGCTTCCCTTTTCCTCTGATGCCTACTTGGCCAGTTCTTCCTTTTTCTCCACATTATCCTCAGGAATGTTCAGTCCCCTCTTTCACCCCCTGCCATGCATCCTACTTCAATCCCCTTTGTCTGACTTCGCTGACAGCTCACTTCCCTTCTGCTCTATACCAGATGCCTACTTTTTTATTAAAGGGTAAGGGGCTCCACTGGATGGGGCAACTGATCCACACCAACCTCTTTTTCAGCTGAAAACCCTGGAGGTCCAGAGAGTGATCTCAGCCACTGGGCAGAGTTTTCTCTCACCACGGATACTCTCCAGACTCAGCCTTCCCTTGACAGGATCCAGTGTGGCTTCACCACTTCTCTCCTAGACATTGAACACCCAGATGCAGCGTCCACTTAGCCACTCTCCTATCTCCACCCACCTTCACTGAGATGGTTGGCATTTTCTCTGTTCCTTCCCCAAGCTCCCAGTTCAGTCACAAAATTCAACCATCCCACAGTCCATACAAGGGCAGTCTGTTCTTGTGCGTCCCTGTCTTCCATGTTGGTAACGGGTAATTTCCCATCTCCCTGAAGGAGTTCCTCCGCTTTCCTCCCTTTTGCCCTCTGCAGGCTTCACCCCTGCTAATTCTCCAACCCTCTGTCCCAGCTCAGGTCTGTTAAATGGATGCTCCTCCATGATTTTGACCACCACCTCCAGAGTTCTGGGTTGATACCATCTAACCCAGACACAAGTATTATCCAGGAGGTCTTGTAGAAGTTGCTCTGGAAATATAGAGTGAATAATTTCATCCATGCTCTGTGTTTTCAGCTTTAACTAAAAAGGGATATTTTGCAAAAATATTTTCAAAAAAAGTTAAACTTGTGAACAGTGAAGAAATTCAAATAAATATTTGCTAAATTCTCTAAGCCCAGTTTTGCAGCAAAATTTTTGTGAAGTCCCCAGCGGACACCAAAAAAAGAGTATTTTATCCTCTCTGGCAGTTTCCTATCTGATACTATGAGCTGTGTGTGTTTAGAATTACTTCCATAAATTCTCAGTACTGTCACAGAACTCAGTATTATTAATAGCATGGAATGGTTACTGGGAAGAAAAATTCAGTAGCAACATACCACAAATGCATAAGGAAAGTGAACATAAAAATGTCCCTGATATTCCATAGCTCTTGAGATGAAAACTGTTCCTTTATCCTAATGTTTGTAGTATTCACCCTGCACTACAGTCTGATCCAAAGTCCACTGAAATGAAGAGAAGTCTTTCAATGGGTTTTCGATGGGGCCAGACATCCCCAGACTTCGAGGAAAATCTGCTCCCAATCCAGATCTGAACTCCATGACCAGATGTAGGGTGGCCAGACATCCTGATATTATTGGGACCATTCTGATATTAGGGGCTTTGTCTTATATATGCAACTGTACCCCACCCTCTGCCTGAAAAGTGTCCTGAGTTTTCACACTTGCTTAACCAGGTATTGGCTCTAATCTAAACTGAAAGAAATATTAATTGTGGCCACGCTAAGCCCAATCCTGCAGTCTTCACTCAGTCAAAACTCCTATTAGTAGGTGCTTCGCTTGAGTGAGGGTTGCAGAATAACTCCCAAGGGCCCCAGTTCTGCAAAGACTTACACACATGCTTAACTGGACACACTGAGTGATGTCATTATAGTTAATAGGACTGCCTTCCATGCATACAATGTGTGCTAACGTCTTTGCAGAATACTTTTTAATACAGTGCCATGTTCTAGGAAGCACATCATTTGTTTAATATATCAGATGACTATAATATCATATAAGCAGCAATGAAGGACCTGTAAAAGATGGGAAGAGTGGTTTGTTTTAGTTAAGGTACTGGCCTGGGCACTTAGGAGATCTACGTTCAATTCCTGATTCCACCACAGACATCCTGTGTGACCTTGGACAAGTCACTTAATTTCTCTGTACTGCAGCTTCCCCTCCTTTTCTTCACCCATTGTCTAATTTTTCTATTTAGATTGTAAACTCTTTGGGGCAGGGACTGCCTCTCACAATCTGTTTGTACATTGCCTAGCACCATGGGGCCTCAGTTGCAGCTGAAGCTTCTAGGCTCTAAGGTCATATAAATAATAATTAACTCTTTATTGGGTTAAATCAACATAATTCAGATCAGTGTTCACTCTGGCCTGTGATGGAATGAGCAAAACAGCAGCACCAATTTTCAGTTTGTCTGTATTTATCTCCCTCAAACTATATCTGCTAAACTTTAAACTGTTTTCTAAGAAGAAACTAATAATCGAAAACAAAATTGACTTGGCATTATTGTTCCCTTTCCTCAATATTTATAGTGATTAATTTGCTCTCTATTTATCTGCAGCTTGAGGTTCAGGAGAAACAGAAAATAAGTTATCAATATCGATTTCTTACATTGGCCAAATCCTCCTTTAACCTTTTATGTTCACGAACAGCACAGAGATAGGAATACAGGAAATAGACCTTTCCTATAACAGAGGGTCCTTTGCACATTCCCAACTTTGTTTTATGTGTATAGGATTTATAGGTTGGTTTATGCGTTACTGCTTTACACTGTCAGTTTTAGAATGCGCCTTTAGACTTGAAAGTCATTTTTAGTCATATTGTGCCGTACAGTGTTTCTGCCTTGCTTTCGCAACATTGCAGGCATAGGTCCCAGTCTTGAGGCAGTGTAAATCAGTACAGCTCCATTTAAATCAGTGGAGCCGCACTAGTTTACATCAGCTGAGGATCTGCCCATGGTTGTCAATGGTGGCTGAATGGGTCCAAGGAAAAGAGAACACATTAAATTTTGGAGAGGTTAGGCATTTATATGGTGTCTATGAATATATTTGGTTTAAAATTTGACTTCAGAAATTGGGACTCGCTATATAATTGATGGTGACTGCTGCAATATTTATAAATGCAGTTTATTTTCCTGCAAGCCTGCCTGTAGTTTTTCCTCATCAATAATTCATAAACAAAACTTTCAACTCTGGTTAGCAATTAAAAGATATTTGGTCCAGTGGTTATGGGCTTGGGACTGGGAGTTGACTCTGAGCAAGTCATTTAACCCATCTCCATCTGGAGACTACTAGATTTGCTAGTTACCTACCTGTGTGTGCAGAGTGAGGGGAAAGGAGAAGAATATTCTCTGAAGACTGATGATGTGGCATTTTAAGTTAGGCTGCAGCATTGAGAGAAGCAGTTTGGTAAAGGCCAAAAAAAAAAGTTAAAATAACTCTAAAAAGGAAAACAATAAATTCTCTGGGGCAATAGAGAGCTTTACTCATTTTTCAGGTAGTTTTAGTCATGCCCGGTAAGTCATTCTTCCTTTCATAAATCTCTCCTTTTTTGTGGCACTTGAGGTTATTTATCGCAGACTTCTTTGGTGTTACAAAACAGAATGGCAATCATTTAGAAACTATGCTATGAGCAGCTATTGTTCACAGTAGCTTCTAGTTTTACTTGTTCCACACACATAGCCAGATTCTCAGTTAGTGTACGTTAACATAGATGAATTAAAGAAAATGGGACTCTGCCCATTTATGCCAGCTGAAGACTTGGTCCATAATCTGCAATGGCAGGGGGTGGATTCCAATTGTAATCTGTAATTGTAATTCTAAGAATCTTTCTTTGTAAAGCTGTGAAATTTGTGACACATTTATCACACTTAAGTGTCATAGGCCGGGGCTATACCACACATTTCTTCCTTCTTGGCCCATCTCTTCCATATACTTTTAACTTTTGTTATAGCATACCAGAGAGAGATGGGGGAATGGACTCAGAATGAGATACAATACCTTTACCTTGAGGTCAGCAATTTGAATCTAATTCAGATTACCATCCGCTGGCACTTTGGTAAGCTAGTTGCCAGTTGACAAGAGCATATAATATGAAAACCATCACCACTTTCAAAGTTCATGTTCCTCCAAAGCATCCAGCAAAATAACTCAGGATGGTATTCACATCCTACTGTTGCAGATTCAGAAGTTCAAGCCTGAACGCTGTGGCATGGCAGTGAGGCTGGGCCTCATTCATTTTTAATGACCCTTTATCCACCATAGTTTTTGAAACAAATGGTTACTAATGGCTAGTCATGTGTCAGTCTAATGAATGGGACACCCACATTAGAGACTAATGTGCAGTCTTAGTCCAGACCTTTGACCTTACTCAGTCCATGACTATCTTTTCAGACTGTAGTGATGTCCCTCTAGGTCCTTGGTCAGGCTGGTATGGAGAAGCTTGCATTGCTGCTGCCAATACAGTCCCTTTAATGTAGTTATATTATAGAAATTATTTCATTCTCTGGGCCTGTCAGCCTAGAATTCATTTAGTGGGGGCCTGATGAAAGAATCCAATAAGTATCCTCCTACTTAAGCATTTTCTCTGCCTTTCCTGTAATCTGTCAACAGGAGGCTGATTACAGAACTGTGCATCTTCCTCAATTCTGTCTGGGGATGTGAGCCTGGGGCTCCTATGGATGTCAGTGCACAATACACCTGAAGGCATAATTGATCCCCAAAGGGGAATATTATTGGAATTCAATGCAAATTGTCCCACTCACTCATCGCAGCCTCGGAGGTGGAGGCCACAAGGGAAAAGAAAATCCTGGAGTGCTTTTGCCTCACCTTTTCCCTCTCCTCATAGGCACTCAGCCTCCTGGTAAGTTTTGGCATGGGGGTGGCATGCCAAGGAAGTCTCCCTTGCTAATTGGCTGGATTGAAGGGTGCACCAGAAGGCCATTAGAACATAACACAAGAATGGCCATATGGGGTCAGACAAATGGTCCATCTAGTCCTGTATCCTGTCTTCTGACAGTGGGCAGTGCCAGATGCTTCAGGTTCCCATGCCCCTGGGGGATGGCTGTCTGCCCTTCCTTGGGTACCATTCTTTGTCTAATAGCAATCTCTCTTCCCAACCATCTCCTTGGGATTAGAATAGCCTGGTTTGTGGGACTTGTTCTGGGCAATCCTGCTATATATCTGGACAGAATGTTCCCTCTCTGTCAGATTAGCCTAAAGTAGATGGATATTTTTACCAGGTCCTTTGGTTGCTGAAAGAAAAGTAAACATGTTAGGTTGGAAAGGGTTTACCTTGTCACAGCTTGGCAAATGTCCACTGCAGTCACTCAGTAGGGGTCTGGACAAACCAGAACTGGAAGCAAGATTAGGGGAGAACATTGCCTAAAGCAGGTGTAGATGGATTGAGGCTCCTAACGTTGCGTACGATAAGGGGCCAACTCCTTTGTTCTAAATATCCTTGTATGAAGGGACGGTCGGTGGGGTCCCAGCAATAGTACTGGAATCTGATAATGTATTACTACTATAGACTGCTGAAGGAAGATTGGCCTACACTGGTGGCTGGTCCTGTCTTCCTGTGGTATCTGAGACAGTTAACTTGGTTGCCTAGCTCCATGCACTGCCACATATTTGTCCTATGTACAGAATTCTGATTGGAGGTCATAGGAATTTTGCTTAAGTAGTGATAGAAGAATAAGCTTTGAAATCCTGGATAGGCTGTCCATTAACTTTTTTTAATAATGCCCTATTTTCAAAGGAAACTAGTATTTTTGGGTAACTGAAAATCAGGCCCCTTTAGGGTGTCACAGTTTTGACACTCAATCACCTGACTTTTAAATTTAGTTCAGTTAGTTATAATCTAATGATCTGTGATTAAGATCATGGGGCCACTTTGGATCTTAGCGCCCAATTATCCACAGAAATTAGATCTCTTTACTATCTTGACCCATAGGCTTAGCCTTCCTTGTTCAAGGAAACCCTGAGATATGATCGTATGCTTAAAGATTGAGTTCACTCATATTTTTCTGTTTTTCATGGTTGTTTTCTATTCTTGTATATCCTATGTGAGGTTAATTGATGTTCTAGCATCCATTTTACACAGTCTGTATGTATTTCTCTTTGTTAATAAGAAAAGTGCTTCTAAAACAGCTGACATGAGCTAAATTGGGATGCCCTGCCTAAAGATTTTCAAATAAATAAATAGACTTCAAATAAATAAATGGGCAAGTAGTGCTGAACTATAATTACCTGGGGCTGTGTGCCATAGAAATGTAACAAAATTCCAAAAAAGCTGATTTGGTTATTCTAATGCACGTCTGCATCTCATTCATTAGACTGACATATGACTAGTCATTAGTAACAGTTCATTAAAAAAGCTAGGGTGGATAAAGGTTGATTAAAAATTAATGAGGCCCAGCCTCATTGGCATGCCACAGCGTTCAGGCTTGAACTTGTTGATGTTTAAGTCTGCAAATCTGAAAGAACAGTAGAATGTAAATGCCATCTTGAGTTACTTTGCTTGGCGCTTTGAAGGAGCATGAACTTGGAAAGCTTTACCCTCCCACAGATCTCAGAGACAAATTAATAGATAATTATGATATTTACTGAATAAATTGCAGCACTGCACTAACCATTATGCCATGTGCTTGTAGCAAAAATACTTTGCTGATAATCAGGCCAATGCAGGGCTTCATCGTATGAAATGCCAAATGCCTTCAACTCTGTGAATTCAGTGGGAATTGGAAGGCACTTGGAATTTAAGAGTCAAGCCCTAAGCTACTTGCTAACTCATTGACATCACTGTTTAGGTTTTCTGACTCTACTGTGGCCACAAGTATCAGAACTCCATTACATGTGTGTAGTTCTCATTTATTACGGGGAACTTGGAAAGGTGGGTATAACCAGGATCCATTTAGATCAAACTTTTTTCAAACAATACTTTGTCCAATTTAATTCACTAGAGCTGGAAAGAGTTTTACGGTCCCTGGTGTCACTTTTTTTAAAGAATCCACACAGGAGCCCTGTTAATCCCAGCCTGCTTGTTTAGTTTACAGTGGAGAAGTGTATGTGGTGGTGGTGGGTTTGAGGGAAGAGAGAGAGGATTTGAGGAGACAAGTGGATTGTAGAAATTTTTGCAAGTATAGTGAAGAAAAAAATTCAGTCTCATAAAACCAATATGGAAAGTTGCAAAAAAGGAAGAGATGATTTTAGCTAGAAGGATACCGGACTTTCATCCAAGCCCAAAATGTTCCCCCTACATCTTAAATATAAGACCCAACTTATAGAAATATTTCAGCAACAGCATTGCCATCTAACTGCAGTGGCTCTCTTACTCTATTAGGGCGAAGTAGTCATGGCAGCTCATGAGGTCTGAATTGCCATTGGGGTTACGGAATCGAAGGCCAATCTGTCTTAAAATGAATGATGGCGGAACTTCAGAAGATTCGGTTTGGAGAGAACTGGGTGAAATTCTGTGGTCAGTGTTGTGCAGAAGGTCAAACTAGATGATTGTGAGGCCCTTCTGGCCTTAAAATCTATAAACCAAGAACTCTAAGACTAGAAATACCATGAGTGTTTTCCGTATGATGTTTCAATACCTCCACTGTTGTGGGGCAGGGGACAAACAGCATTATCAAAATTCAATGGCTTTTGATTTGGGTAAGGCGCACTCTGTTGAATACATATCATCAATACTCCATACTCTGCTCTGGCCTACAGTTCACTTTTGAGTCCAGCTAAAGATGTTGAGAATGATCTATAAAGCTGTCATAAACAGATGGTTAAGGGTTAATGTCTCTTTTACCTATAAAGGGTTAAGAAGCTCAGTAAACCTGGCTGATACCTGACTAGAGGACCAATAGGGGGACAAGATACTTTCAAATCTTGGTGGAGGGAAGTCTTTGTTTGTGCTTTTTGTGGTGTTCGTTGTTAGCTCTTGGGGCTAAGAGGGACCAGATGTACACCCAGGCTTTCCCAATCTTTCTGAATCAGTCTTTCATGTTTGAAAATTGTAAGTAATAGCCAGGCAAGGCTGATTAGTCTTATGTTTGTTTTCTTAACTTGTAAATGTGTGTCTTTGCTGGAAGGATTTTTACCTCTGTTTGCTGTAACTTTGAATCTAAGGCTGGGGGGGGGGAGTCCCTCTGGTCTATATGAATCTGAGTACTCTGTAAAGTATTTTCCATCCTGATTTTACAGAGAATTTTTACCTTTTCTTTCTTTAATTAAAAGCTTTCTTTTTAAGAACCTGATTGATTTTTTCCTTGTTTTAAAATCCAAGGGACTGAGTCTGAACTCACCAGGGATTGGTGGGAGAAAAGGAGGGGGGATGGTTAATTCCTCCTTGTTTTAAGATCCAAGGAGTTTGGATCAGTGTGAAGCCTCTCAAGGTAAACCAGGGAGGGGGAAGTCTGGGGGGAAAAGAAGGGGGATGGTTAACTTCTCCTTGTTTTAAGACCCAAGGGGTTTGGGTCTGGGTTCCCCAGGGAAGGTTTTGGGGGAACAAAGTGTGCCAGACACTAAATTCTGGCTGGTGGCAGTGTACCAGATTTAAGCTAGTAATTAAGCTTAAAAGGGTTCATGCGGGTCCCCACTTTTTGTACCCTAAAGTTCAAAGTGGGGGGAAAACCTTGACAAAAGCCATAAATCATCTGGGACAAATCGCCCCACTCCCTGTGTCTCATCACAGTGGTTGTGGTCTGGTGGATGGCTGCTGTTTCCGGAATAGGGTTGAACTCTGAGTTGGAAGGAAGACTGTCGTCTATGAGGGGCACATGTTTTTGGTGCCTGTTTTGCCTGAGGCAGTCTGGGGTTCTGACTATACTGTGAGACCTGTCTATTTGGTCAGAGTCTGAAAAGCACAGGTACCAAGCAAGGGATTAACAAATATTAGCTAGTTATAAATGTATGAAACAGTAGTCTGCGCTTCTATATTGATGAGATTTTTCAACAATCCCTGGTAATATATCTTCAGTACTCATCATTATATCTTCAATATGTTTAACTTCACTTTAAATATTCTATGAAACAGCTGAACGTAACCCAAAAGATAGCCGGAGAAATCTGTAGTGGCCATATGGTGTTGTAAAATTACAAAAATGAGAGACGGGAATGAGCCAATTCCAACTGCCAAACTTGCTACTTGCCTCTAATAAACACTGAACTATCTGGCATCTGCCATCCCTCAGGTAATACCATCAAGAGTGCAAGTAAATGTTCCCATTTAATTGCATTGTTTATCTCTTAGAGGGTCCAGGGAAATCATGCAATGTTTATCTGGATTCTCCATTAATAGTGAATTGGCCATTTTTCTGAGATCTTCAGTCTTCTTTCCAATTTGTATTTTAATTAGGATGAAGTCTCACTTATCTCACAGGATCCACATTCTGTATACCTTCATAAGAGTGCCCTTATTTGTTTTCAATATGATTGTGGTATTAGGTTTTCCCCTTCCATCTCTCTCAAGCTAAACAGAGTCAAGGCAGCTTGGTGTTTTACATGGAGGGGAAAACCCAAGTGAAGTACCTTTGGGGAAAAATGTCCTGGTTAAAATCTAGAGTGCTACGGAAAGAGGATGCATTTACTCTCACAAATCCATAAGCCACTTAAGACTTGTGGGCTGTAAGTGTGGATACAATGCAAACCCTACTGTTTTGAACTAAAAGGGAATCAAGATTAGTGGTAATACTGAATGAGGGCTTTTTTTCTCAATCACTACCTCTAATGAAAAAGTCCAATTACATTTAATAATGCTCTAGTCAACAGAGTTCCATATAGATTTATAAAGTTCTATACACATTTAAAAGGATTTTGTAGAAATTACACACACAACCTATAGAATTAAATTGAGAATATCCTTTCACCAGCATCCTATAGATATTATGATAGCAAATATTATCCCTGCTACCTAGCAATAAAGATTATTATTTTCTGTTGAAGTCTATAGAACTGTTCCATAAGGAGATGCAGTCACATCTGAGCAGATCTGGCTGTGCCAAAAATCAACTTGATTTAACTCTTTCTATAGTTTGCTGACAAGCCTACAACCACTTGGATTAGGGCCTGTCGGCATTCAGTTCCAGATAGTTGGGTGGCACAGGATAAGCATAGCCCGATTTTGGAATTAACAAAGATTTGGCAGCCTTAGTGAAAATTTGGATGTGGTTTATGGATAACAATAATGATAAATATTTACATGCCCTCATGAGATTTCATGCTGAATTGTATCACTATAAACTGGATTATCCATATGAATGCTGGCTTGCTGCCAAGTATTCCCATGCTTAGATATGATTGTTGGTTATTGGGTGTTAATGATGCCACTAATGTATTCTCACCATTGCACTAGACAATAATTTTGAAAGAAGGATTTTAGCATCAAAGATTTGAAAGACAAATCAAGGAAAAGGAGATAACTATAGACAGACATGATGGCTACTGAAATGATCCGGAGACCAGAATCACTTAGGAATCTAGTTGAGACATCAAGACTATGCCGTTAGCATAGTTGCTAAATTCTGGTTATAGTAAGAGCTCATCCTTTAGATACTATGTGTATTTTAATTTGAAATCTTGGTTTTTAATTCTCTTCCTCCATTGCTACTGCTCCTACAGAGACACCCACTGGTATTGTTGAGTGAACAAGCTGAAACACCAGGCTCCACATCAGGGAAATGTACAGTCTTAGGCCACGTCCAGACTAGGGTATTAAAATCGATTTTAGATATGCAACTTCAGCTACGTGAATAACGTAGCTGAAGTCGAATTTCTAAAATCGAGGTACTCACCCGTCCAGACGGCGCGACATCGATGTCCGCGGCTCTCCATGTTGATTCCGGAACTCTGTTCGGGTTGATGGAGTTCCGGAATCGATGTAAGCGCGCTCGGGGATCGATACATCGCGTCCAGACTAGACGCGATATATCGATCCCTGAGCAATCGATTTTAACCCGCCGATGCCGCGGGTTAGTCTGGACGTGGGCTTAGACCTACTCTTTAGCTCTAACACTTTGTGTAGGAGATAATTAGGGTCAATTGTGCTTGTCCCAGCAAATAAAGGCTAATCTGTCAACAAGGCATTCCCTAGCAATGATCTTGAACAGAAATGAATTTTCATAGCATTAGGAAACATCTGGGACATGCTCTGGATCAACTTGGGAACTGACTCGAGCACAAGTAATTATATAGCATAAAGGAGGATTCGCTGTGTCAGTGTGAAATCCTGTGATCTCACATGAAGATTGGGACTCAGATCAGCTAAACTGAATGATAGCAGGAGCTAGTCAGGGAATATGCACTGAAAGAGCAACTATTTAATTAAAAAAAAATCAGAAACCTATCAGTTTGACAGATACTGTTGTACAGCTCATGTCACCTAACAGTGGTAATACTTTGCAGTGAAGAGTGTCTGATTGGCAAGAACTCAATGGAACTCAAGATAATTTTCCCTCCTGGTTAGGGCTCCCTCTGCAGGACAGTCACATATTTAGGTGGCATGGACGGTATAGCACCTGAGGGCTTGTCTACATCAGAAAGTTGCAGCGCTGGTGAGGGAGTTACAGCGCTGCAACTTTGAGAGTGTCCACATCTGCAGGGCATCACCAGCGCTGCAACTCCCTGTTTGCAGCGCTGGCCGTACTCCCGTTTTGTCTCGGGTGTAGAGGATCCAGCGCTGGTGATCCAGCGCTGGTAATCCAATGTAGACAGTTACCAGCGCTTTTCTTGACCTCCGTGGAAGGAGGAAGCCTCTGGTAATCAAGCTGGTTTCCTTTCCCGGTTTGCTCTCTCGGTCCCGGAGCCACCCAGCAAACCGCAGGGAAGGAGACCTGCTTGCTCGGGGTTCCGGGACCGAGAGAGCAAACCGGGAACGCCGCGGTTTGCTCTCTCGGTCCCGGAGCCAGCCAGCAAACCGCAGGGAAGGAGACCTGCTTGCTCGGGGTTCCGGGACCGAGAGAGCAAACCGGGAAAGGAAACCAGCTTCGCCGCGGTTTGCTCTCTCGGTCCCGGAACCCCGAGCAAGCAGGTCTCCTTCCCTGCGGTTTGCTGGCTGGCTCCGGGACCGAGAGAGCAAACCGCGGCGTTCCCGGTTTGCTCTCTCGGTCCCGGAACCCCGAGCAAGCAGGTCTCCTTCCCTGGGGTTTGCTGGCTGGCTCCGGGACCGAGAGAGCAAACCGCGGCGTTCCCGGTTTGCTCTCTCGGTCCCGGAACCCCGAGCAAGCAGGTCTCCTTCCCTGCGGTTTGCTGGCTGGCTCCGGGACCGAGAGAGCAAACCGCGGCGTTCCCGGTTTGCTCTCTCGGTCCCGGAACCCCGAGCAGGCAGGTCTCCTTCCCTGGGGTTTGCTGGCTGGCTCCGGGACCGAGAGAGCAAACCGCGGCGTTCCCGGTTTGCTCTCTCGGTCCCGGAACCCCGAGCAAGCAGGTCTCCTTCCCTGCGGTTTGCTGGCTGGCTCCGGGACCGAGAGAGCAAACCGCGGCGTTCCCGGTTTGCTCTCTCGGTCCCGGAACCCCGAGCAAGCAGGTCTCCTTCCCTGCGGTTTGCTGGCTGGCTCCGGGACCGAGAGAGCAAACCGCGGCAAAGCTGGTCTCCTTTCCCGGTTTGCTCTCTCGTCCCGGAACCCCCCTTGAAGCCTCCCAACAGCGCTGCAGTGTGGCCACATCTAACACCACTTGCAGCGCTGGTTGCTGTAAGTGTGGCCACTCTGCAGCGCTGGCCCTATACAGCTGTACTAATACAGCTGTAACAACCAGCGCTGCAAAATTTTAGATGTAGACATGGCCCGAGACAAGACTTAGAAGGAAATATTCTGAGACGATCTCAGGGCAGATTCTCAGCTGCTATAAATTGTGAGAGTTCCAGTGAAGTCGTCTCACGTATTTGACATTTCCTGCATGTGTGTGTAAAATGTATGATAAGGAGTTTATGAAAAGGGGGTAATTAGGGTTGGATTTAATATTTTGGAATGCAGTATGCGGAACATCACCCTAAGAGAAGGCTACATACTACATGACATATTTAGACTTAAATTCTGGAAAATGCAAGGAAATTATAGGTGGGGAGAAGGGGTGGAGTGGAAGGAAAAAGTTCCCTTTTCCACCTTCTGTGTTGTGAGGTGTGTAGCTTTTGACAGCTTTCCACCGACCTCCAAGATGGCTCCCCACATGAGATGGTCACAAGCGCATGAACATTGCTCAAGTCAGCTGCTTCAGATCTATATATTTATTGGTTGTAATTTAATCATCAAGAAGATAATCCTCATTTTGCTGTTTGTACACATAAGAAATTATAGAGCTGGCTGATCACTAAGTACAGTCTTCATTACTTGTGTAAACTAGGTGGACTGACGCTCTAGTCTAGGGCAGTGGCTTTCAACCTTTTATCATTTGCGGACCCCTACAAAATTTTGAATGGTGGTGCGGACCCTTTTGGAAATCTAAGACGTAGTCTCTGAACCCCCAATTGTCTGCAGACCACAGGTTGAAAACCACTGTTCTATAGTAACAACCACCTTTTGCAGTCCTTTTGGACATAGAGTGTGGATTCCCAGGGGTCTGTGGACTCCCAGGTTGAAAACCACTGGTCTAAGATAAGGAGTTTCTATGCATCTGTTGGTGAATATGGGGAAGAACAGTTTACTTCATCAATATAAGCTATTTACCCAAACTCCAAATGGATAGAAGTTCCAGAGGAGAAGGCACTTCAGGCTCCTCCATCTATTAGTGAACAGTGGGAAGCATAGCTACAGAGAGCTTCATTTGCTTAAATTATTTACCTAGAATTCCTCCAGTGACTCTCTTTAGGAGCCACCATAACTGTACACAAACTCAGAATTGGCTGGGTAAGAGAACTGAACTGAGGGTACATCTACACTGAGATGGGAGCATGCTTCCCAGCTTGGGTAGACAGATGCGCTAATCTGCTCGACCTAGCATGCTGAAAATAGCAGGGTAACGGGGGGGTAGTACAGGTGGTGGTTTAGGCCACCTGCGCCAAAACATACCTAGAGGGTTTGGGAGGATTTGCACTAGGCTAAGCTGCTGCCTGTGCAACCCCGGCTATGCTGCAAGTTTTAGCATACTAGCTTGAGCAAAGCTGGGAAGCATGTTCCCAGCTGCAGTTCAGTTGTGGCCTGAGAGAAAAATGCTCCTTGTGGTGGGGACTCTGCTCAAGGGTCCTATATGCTTTTGGTTCTCCTACCCTGAGGATCCTGCTATGTTGAGAGCAGAGCACTTCGTGAGGAGAGATGACTCAGGCTGAGGACTTTGCTGTAAGAGTCACTGCAGAGGTGGCTCTTTGATTGGAGACAATGCACAGATGACTCCATCACAGAGAGATTGCACAGGCACCTCTTCAGCTAGGTGCAATACCAAAAGGGCTCTTTACTGACGCCACAGAGGATGTTAGCAGAGGTAAGTGAACTCCAGTGAGGCCCCTTCTACTCAGCCACTAAATAAAATTGGAATCACTATAGCTGGGTCAGGACAGGACTAGGCAGCACTTCCCACAGGACCGGACACAGGCCAGCCTAAGTGCACTTGTGTCTCTAGAGCTACACTGCCCATTGACACCAAACCAGAGAGTTGGTATTTAGTGGAGGGGGAAATGACCTAGTAAAGAGACATTTACCTATTGGATAATGTCACTGGTGGGGACGGGGACCGAATTAGGACTACTGCCAAAGTTACCATGGAGGTGTGTGTTTTACTGATCATTCCTTTAGGTATGTTGTTGTCATGTGTTACTTTTTCCCCTAATACAGTCTTGAACTTTTGAATGGGGAAGTATTGCCTATTAAGTGTGCCCAAGGATGGTATTTAGTTATTCCAGAAATTCTCGGTGGGAGGTTGGGCTGGTGATGGGTGGTTTTAAGAAGGACTTACGGCTTTTTGATCCCAATGGCATCTTGCAGAAGAGTTACACTTAGAAAAATAACACACACATTTGTCCTGTGCTGCACCAAATTAGATTTTACTCTTGTCCCCATCATCTCCTTTTATGCTAGCTTTTCAAATAAGCAACGATAGACTTAATATTTAAACTAGAGAGGAAGGATAATAGAGTGTATATTGTTTGGTATTTTTGTCATCTTGTGATTCAGTCATAAATAATTCATTGTGCAGCATCAATGAAATAGGAAAGGATTCATTATTTCTTTGAGCTTGAACATATCCAAATGTTACACTCAAAAATTAATTAAAAGCAGTTTAGATCAAACATCCTGTAGTGTATCTCGCTTAAACTGAACATGTAAAGCTGCCATCATTTCAGGCTTTGAAACGCAAAGGATTGTACAAGCATTACTTTTATAGGTGCTCTGGATCCTGAAGATGATGTGATAAACTACCAATTGTACAGGAAACTTATATTTTTGTATCCACAGAGATGGGAGTCTAATTAACCTGAGGGTATTAGGACTCCTGCCCTGCTAAATTAAAAGGCATATGTTAATACACAGTTGTCGTCATTTCTCAAAGCTTGAGGCTATAAACATACCCAGTTGTAAGTAGTCCACTAGCAGGGGCCTTTTGACTAGCGGATAATCTTACATACTGTGCTATATTATATTGGTTGGTTTATTTAAAAAAAAGGAAGTGATCTAAATGTCTACAAGTTGGCCCCCGTGCCTGAGTGAAACCGATGGCTATATTGGGTGTTTACAGTCCACTGCATATAAGAGTCAGTGGATAACTGCACTGCCCCAGGACTGACACAGGGAAGGAATTGTCTCATGGGTATCTATATGGATTCTAGCTATAGCAGTATATGAATGGCTTGCATGTATAGAGACCTCATTGTTGTTCCAGCTTCTTCATATACAGACATGGAGCAATAGTTGTAGCACTGTTGGCTCCGAAATCTCAGTGGTAGAATCCTGACTTCATTGAAGACAGTGGCAAAACTTTTTCCCATTGACTGTATTGGGGTCAGTATTTCACCACAGGTCTCTCACTGATACTGAAGGGAATCTTCCTTTTATGCTGGTAGAAGGATTTTATCATTTTCAGGCCACTAGTACTACCTTACACTTCCTTAGCTAGTCCTAAAGAGATGGCGTTGTTTACTGTGATCTCATGTTAAAGCTAAAGCTTGTCTCCTCAAATGCCAGGTTTTGAAAAGGAGAGTCTCAGACTTACCAATAATTAGTCACTTCATTTTTTAAAAAAATCAGGCTGTGTTTACTTGATTCAAGAAAAACTACACCAGATTAATTATCTTCTTTTAAGTCAGCCAGCTCAGCTTCAATTTAAAGTGACTTGAGCAGATTGTTCCTAATGTATTTCTTCCTTGTACAGTATTTTCTTTTTGTGAATTCTCGCCTGTCTGAATATGAGACAGATACTAAGTGCCAATAATCCAGCTGCCATTGAATGCAAAGACACTCCCATTGATTTCAGTGGGAGCTGGATCAAGTCCTATAGATGTGGTATATGTTATGAGACACTGAAATGTTAATTTGGTCGGTATTGTTACTTTACATGATAACACAGTGGGTGAAATCCTGGATGTAGTCAAGTCAGTGAGAGTTTCTCCGTTTCCTTCAGTGAGGCCAAGATTTCACCTAGTTATCCTTCTAAAGTAGTTTTACGGCAGGTGACTTATCTACATTTAAAAAAACCCAAATAGGTTTTCCCACCTTTACTATCATCACCCACTTTAGCCATCCTTTTCCCTTTCTGCTGTTGATCAGTGTTCCAGGTTGTGGCTTGGAAGTCATGATCTAATATTTATTTGGTAGCCTCTGTCAAACAAGTTGAAAAGGCATTGTCTCACTGCATTATTGTAGCTAATACTACTTTTTTGCCAGAGGCTTCCCTTTTCTTTAGACCAAGACATTAAGAATTTTCTAGATAAGGCATTTATGGCTTCTTGTGTGCTGGATGAACCATGCAATACTGTTCTGATCAAGTACCCCGCTTTTCATCAAGTACTACTTTTCTGTCCTAGTTACAGTACAAGAGGAAGTCTGTTTCTCCCCCCTACCCCTTACTTTAGAAAATGTTTGGACATTATATATAGGGGTGTAATGTGAGTGACAGGAGGGGTGTTCGAAAGGGGAAAGAACTGAAAACTCTTTGAAACACTTGCCTTTTCTGTTCATAATCAATACAAAATAAACAGCTTAAAAATAAAGGCAAAAATGCTTGTAGCTGTTTGTTTGCTGCTGTTTTGTGACTGCAAAATGGGATATTTGAGGAGTTTAATCAAAGTTGTAACCCTCCTGGTAAACTCCCTGTAGACTTTTTGATCACCGAGGGTAGATGCCTTTTTTGTAATATCTACCCTACATTTTATAAATAATAGTTAGAACTAGTCATGTACTGAAGTTGTTGTGTTTGTTTGTTTAATTAGGAAACTGAATCAAGCTGAATCCTTTGGCAGATGTTGCCATGTGTAATATAATAAATAAAAGTCTATACGAGACCCAGCAGGCAGCAGAGCTTTCAGTTAGCAGATGGGAAAATATTAAACTGGCAGTGCAATAATTTAGCTGACTGATTCAGCTGGATCTTGCCCAGGTTTAACACAAGCATGAATCAACTTCCTATATGAAACGTCAGTCAATCCTGGGTTCTTGCGATGGATGTTAACCTTTTTTAATACAATATGTGATTTTTTTTTAAAGGGCTTTTCAATTAACTAGATATTGTTGCCATATCACTCAATCTAGGCTTAGTGTGATATCTGCTGTGCGAGACTACAAAGATCTTTTACAGTAGAGGAATGTCTAAGAAACAGATGTGCAACTCTGACTCCTGTACCAGCATTTAGTTTGGATTTAGTCAGGAAACTTGTTACTACTGACCCCTCTTGAGCAGAGCAGGTGCTAAAGTGCTTTAACATTTCTAATGAATAGTTGTTGTTATACCTTCTGGTGGTGGTCTGTTTAGGCATTGACTTTCCAGTGGAGCTTCTAGGGGTAAATGTATGTGATAGAAAATATGATAAAGCATCAGGACCAGTTCTAAATGAACCAAGGTGAATCCCTAAAAAGTGGGAAAGTGAAATACTTCCTATGATGGTACTTCCTACTTCCCAAGGTATGTAGGCATGAACTATTTAGTTCCCTACTTGCCAAAGTCATTTGCAGCTGGACATGGTAAACTGGGGACATTTGTGGAAAAAATGATCAGTGCAAGTAAGTGTATGCCTTCATGTTGTAGATTATGGGAGGTCATATACAGTTAATTAGGACAAAAATATTTGCGATTTTTGCCTGTGCCATTTTGTTCTTCTTTTTTTTGCTATGTTCTTTGAACAAGTGATTCATACTACTTATCGCGAACATGCTAAAGGTTCAGAAAGTATTTTAAGTTGGGTTGGAAAAAATAAATGAATGGTTAAAATAACCATGTCTGTAAAAATACACAGAATAGAGTTAAAATGCAACTTGTAAAAGGGCAAGTTGTTTAAAGATGACACTGCTATTTCAGTAAATGCATTGAACTGGCAAAGACTGTCTAAAACCTCCAGTCCTCTGAGTAATAAAACAGATTTGCTTTTTAAAGCATAGGTCTTCTCTAGACAAAACCTCTGACCTGAATTTCCTCCTGTTCGAGATTTTTAAGGAAAATTTAGGACACAAAGAATAACAGGATGGAAGCTGAATGCTTTATAGCCTCAGTGATTTTATCTTCTGTGGTGAAGCTCTTATCAAATATATAGCATCAAACCACTATATGGTAAAGGAACAAGATAACTAACCCATCATCTTTAGCAAACGCTTTCCCTACACATGAAGGAACTTGGGTTTATATCATTGTAGGAACATGTAGATTTTAATAATCAAAGGCAGGCACGGCTCTAGGCACCAGCAAAGCAAGCACCTGCCTGGGGCAGCCCATTTGCAGGGGCGGCAGGGATCCAGCATGGGAGCTGAGAACCAACAGGGGGCTCTGGGAGCCATAGTTCCTTGGTTAGCTCCCTGCCTATAGAGCCAGCCCTGGAGCAGGGAAAGAACTACATTTCCCAGCATTCCCTTGGCCACTACCAACTGGAAAGGAAGGAGGGGGACCTTGTGCAGCAGCGTGCTGAGAGTGCTGTGATTGGTAGGGAGACCATATTTTAACATTCAAAAAACAAGACATTCCAGGTGGAGGGAAGCCCCACCCTGCTGCCATCCACTCCTGACTGCCCCGCACAGAAACCCCAACCCATCCAACTCCCCGCTTCTCCCTGTCCCCTGATCGCCCCCGCCTGGGACTCCTGCCCCTAACTGCCCCCCAGGACGCCACCCCCTATCTAAGTGCTGCTGGTCCTTGTCCCCTGATTGCCCTGCTCCTTGGGACCCCACCCCCTATCTAAGCCTCCCTTCTCCTTGTCCCCAACTGCCCCCTTCTGAGACCCCCCCCAACTTGTCCCCAGGACCCCACCTCCTACCTGTCTCCTGACAAACCTCTGGGATTCCCATGCCTATCCAACCTCTGACTGCCCCCCTGAACCTCCACCCCATCCAACCCCCCCTGCTCCCTTACCGTGCCACTCAGACTAGTGTGTCTGGCTCTGTGCAGCTCCAGACACCATTGCTGCATACATGCTGCTGTGCTCCCCCGCGGAGCCCACAGCCCGCCCCACACACACACCCAGCACCTGCCTTCCAGATTTTAACACCTCAAAATTCAGGAGTGCTCAAGCTCAGTTTGGGCAGCTGTTACTTCATTTCTCTCAAATCAAATATACTGATCCACTGTAACTTACTAGAGAAAAAGTAGGATAAAATTGAGCAAGAAATGCTTCCCAGTGGTTATTAGGACTGGAATTGCTATTTTCAACAGCCATTGCCTTTGTTTGTTTGCTTAAAAGGAAGACAGTGATATTGCATTGTCAAATTCCCCATAGAAAGAATGGAACAAAAGAATAATAAAGGCACCTCAACTTTTCCTCATTTATGGAGGACAGTCTTATAATATGCATCCAGATAGTCTCTACTCACACAAGCTGAAAATTGTTCCACTTTATTGCAGTTCTGTAACCATATGGGAACCAGTTCTGTCTGTTTTATGCACATCCAAAATTCTTGCTGAATGACCTGCCCTGGGAGCGAGTTACCAGTGACCCAGGGCTGTGGCGGAAAGAAGGTGCAGGTGAGGGGAGGAGGAGAGCCCAGGGCTGGGGCGGCATAAGGCGTGTGTGGGGGTACTGTGGGGCAGGAGGGGGGAAGCCCAGCACTGGGGCAGCAGGTGGGGTAAGGTGGGGGAAGCCTAGGGCTTGGATGGGGAGCAGCCAAATTTTTTTTTGCTTGGGGTGGCAAAAAACCTAGAGCTGGCCCTGATCAAAGGGCCTAATTTTGCTTTCAGTTGCTTCTTTGCAACCTTATATACACAAGAGGCCCCAATTTGTGGGTCCGGCTGAGTTATGACTGAAGGTAGAAACAAAAGTGACTTTAGATTACCTGTTGTCCCTAGAGTCTGGGGCCAACGAGGGACTGATCTGGCCTACGCTGTATATTCAAGCAGCCCTTTGGCCACTCTAACACTTGGCTGCCAGTAGCCCAAAAGGGCCAGTTCAGATGCTGGGAGAAGGCTTTCCAGACATATTCCCCTTTCCTGGCCACACTCCCTTTGCTGGGACTGCAGTGAGGATGATGTAGAACTATTCTAGTGGCTTTGCGTCACTCGGGGATGTTTCTTACATTGGCAAAAAGAACGAGGAGTACTTGTGGCACCTTAGAGACAAACACATTTATTTGAGCATAAGCTTTTGTGGGCTAAAACTCACTTCATCAGATGCATGCAGTGGAAAATACAGTAGGAAGATGTATGTGTATATTTTATACGTGTATATATACACATACATATTTATATACATATTAATATATATATGTGTGTATGCACACACACACGCGCACACACACACACAGAGAAAACATGAAAAAATGGGTGTTGCCATACACACTATAACGAGTGATCAGTTAAGGTGAGCTATTAGCAGCAGGAGAAAAACCTTTTGTAGTGATAACCAGGATGGCCCATTTCTAGCAGTTGACATGAAGGTGTGAGTAACAGTAGGGGGAAAAATAAGCATAGGGGAGGAGGCAGAGGTGAGCTGGGAGGGGGAGGAGTGGCTCATTTGCCCCCCCCGCCCGGTTGCTTCCTGAGGCCCTCCCTGTGCCCCCCACCACTGCAGCTCACCTCCACTCAGGGCTGGCTCCTGGCTTTTTGCACCCCAAGCTAAAAAAAAAAAAAGGCATCAGCGTGCCAACCCCTTGGAAAGTGTTGCCCCAAGCACGTGCTTGGAGTGCTGGTGCCTAGAGCCGGCCCTAATCTTCATTAACCAGCCCTTCAGCTGTACTTTCTCTCCCCTGGCTCTCTTTGACCTGACTGGAGTGACCCCTTTTATAGCACCAGAGGGGCCTTAATTAAAGTCAGGTGCTTAACAGCCTCACCTGACTCTTAGCAGGTTAATTGGAGTCAGGTGTTCTCATTAGCCTGGAGCAGCCCCTGCTCTGGTCACTCAGGGATCAGAAAACTGCTTATCTAGTGGCCAGTATATCTGCCTTCTACTACTCTGCTGTTCCCAACTGGTCTGGGTCAGTTGGTCTGTCTGTCTGTCTACTGTATTTTCCTCTGCACGTATCCAGTGAAGTGGATTTTAGCCCGCAAAAGCTTATGCTCAAATAAATTTGTTAATCTCTAAGGTGCCACGAGTACTCCTCTTCCTTTTTGCTGATACAGACTAACAAGGCTACCATTCTGAAACCTTCTTACATTGGGGAATTCCCAGATTGCTGACTAATTTGGCTGTCCACCTGTTTTGCCTCCCCTCTAGCTGTGTAAAATAGGCAGAACATAGCTAAGGAATTGGGCCCATAGTTTCCAGCTTGCATTTTGAGATTCATCAGAACAAAAAGGGCTGTGTTAGTCAGCTACTGATCTTTGCAATACTAATAATACAAGCTATCTTGTGTCAACAGAAAGCAATGGGCTTTCGTTAGCCTTTGAGTTTTGTTAGCGGGGGTGTGTGTGTGGGGGAGATGACTGCAGATCCCAAGCATAGTTTTGTAAAATGATGATTGCACAAATGACTCCCTCATTGTCTCTTTAATGTATTCCTCTACTGGGTGGTTGCTAGAGAAAGACGGATAGTAATGGTTGCAAGTGCTTATATATACAATAGATTGGTGTATGTGGGGCGGTGCCGTATGAAGAAGACAATGCCTTGGCAAAAGTCCTGTGTTTGCAGAAAAGGCAATGGGCACACCCTAATAAATATTCTTTTTGACATAAACTGAACATGTTGGTAGCTAATATAAGAAGTGGATAGTAAAAACCCTCAACCAATCCAAAAACATCTGGCATGAGAGTTCTGTTTGGAATGATACAATTGAATGGAAACACTTTAAATGTCAGAGTACTTCAGAATCACTTTTTATTGCATTGGCACTAAAATAAAGGAAGCAAGCAATTCGTAATAAGCCGCCAAAGCCCCGCCTACACTCTTCTGTATTTTGTTTAGTCAGTCATACACTGCTAAGAAAACTGGAATGCATGTCAATGCATGTCAGGTTTTCTAAAAAGAAAAGTATATAAATCATATGGTATAAGGGCCTGAAGAAGGCATAGCTGGAATGTGCTATGTTGGCGGATGTTCCTTTGGGGACCATTTCCATCTGGCAGAGTTTAGAGCAGCGCTAAGACTGCTCTAAACTGCCTGTTTCAATGCAAAACTGCTTTCAGAACCAGGGAATGGTAACTCTCTTCCTGACAGGCCCTGTGTCATTCTCCCCTGAGGCTGTGCACAGCCTAGAGGCTGAAAACAGCAAAGAATATGGATTGATCTGTTTTTCTAGTGAAACGTGTATCAATGCTTATTAGCTGGGGCAAGGGTTTAAAACTGTGTGGTGCTGCATGCTTTATGTTCAATTTGCTCTAAAGCCAGCCCTCATACAAGGGATCAGATTTTCAAAATCATTCAGAACTGGCATAAGTCTGCTCCCATTGAGTGGTAAAATTCTCACTGACTTCAGTGGGAACATAGCTGAGTCGGTGCTGAGTGCTTTTGAAAATGACACCAAAAATTCCCACTGTTGAATAGTTAAAGTACTAAAGCTTTCCGCTGAGGTTAGGAATATCTTTCCAGGGCATCCTTCAAATAACGTTTCCAGTCTGCTGTCGTTTGTACAGTACTTCGTAAATTCAGATGGGCACAGTGGACACAAAGATAGTTAACATTGATTCTTTGTCCCCTGAAGGACTGTGGAAATTCTATTTTTTGTAACAATGGACAAAAAATGATGTGTCGAGAGTAATTTAAACCATTTAAAGATGGCTAGAAGAGAAACTTCTTTGCAAGAAAATTGAGTAAAATGCTTGTGACAGGTGAGCACAGTCCCTGGATACATGCATCAATTTCTGCCACTGGCAGATCTTGTGTGCATAATAAAACTAAAGCGCTGAGGCCAGCGTCAGATTGAAATGAGACTTATTGTCACAAACACCTTTATGGGATGGTAATATCTACTAGCAAAGGTGACACGGCCATCTGCCAGATACACAAATGAGCTCTACCACACTGCAAGATGAGCAAAGAAGGGGATCAATAAATCATAAAGCTAGTTGAGACTTTATTTATCTTTCATGGCTTTCCTTCATTCCAGCCCAGAATCCCTCAGGACACTAATTCATTTATTGCATTTTATTGTTATGAAAGCACGTCAAGGCTTGCGGGTGGTGTGAACTTAGGTAAGCAGAGATAATAATCTGTATCATTAGTTAAACAGGGTTTTGGATGGGTCAGTTCAAAACTTGATCACAATTTGCTGTAATCTGTTGGGTTAAAACTCTGCTTCAGAACTGTATATTGCTCATCAAAAGAAAGGTTTTAAGTAATATGCCTTTACAAGGAGTAAAGAATTCTGGTGATGCCAAAGCAACAGTAATTTTGTTTTGGAAACTTACAGTAACAGGTGGAAAAAATAAGAGATGAGGCTATTTTATCTGACATATCACTTTAGTCATTAATTTCTACATATAGGTTGTGTGTTAACCTAAGAATTTAATTTAGGGCCCCAAAAGTAAGGAGGTATCTTCATATTTGTTTGCCTTTATACCTTTTTAAAGATCCTTAAGTATTTTATGGTTTACATATAGAGCTCACTTCACCTACCACTAAAATGCAGCCATCATGGTTTCGAGCACAAGCACAACTATTTAGTACAGGAAGTGAAGATGACTGTATCTATTTGAAACTGCAGAGGAAATGTAGCTTGAATTATCTCAGTGTGAAGCATAGATACTGGGCCCCTCTTTAGATAAGAAATAACCCTCTGATTAGAATAACTCCCAATATTGGATTATTTACAGTCTATTTCATGCTTTTAGAAAAGAAATCTAAAGTAATTACTTAATCCCAAGGTTTACATTTTTAGCTGCAAGTGGCTTTAAGCTAAAGGCTGCCTTCAAACTCTAGAATGAACACATCATGCAAAATTAATGCTGAACGTACTGCTGAGGAAATTATTGAACTGTATTCTTCCTCCAGTGAGCTGTTTTTGTTTTTGACAATTGCAATGAAAAAGTCATTGATACCGGAAACAGGTGTCTTAGGAATATGAAGCAGAGAGAGTAGGAAAGAATGGACTTCTGCCTCCTTCCTTCAGAAAATGTGATTTTTGTGGTGCATAATACTGCAGCCTATTAAAAAAAAATCAGAATGAGCGATTGCTCTCTTTAAAATAATCGACATGGGGAAATCAGAACAGAAATTGGGACGTGATTGTTTCAATGAAGTATGTGGGAACAGGATTAGTCCTTTAAGAAGTGAGAACTTAGAACAAATATTCCTTTCCAAAAAGAGTAACAAATACATACAAAAGTAGTTTTAGGGACCGCTGATTTTTGAAGCCACATTCCCCCTTGCGGAAAATGAAGAGTGCTACCAAAACTGATAGTGCAAAAGCAAACTAATTTTAAAGTAGTGGGACAGACTTCCCTGACATGGCCATCATCCAGAGACACTGCTAGGACTTAAATGAACCCTACCAGCTGTCTGGATGTAAAAGGAAATCTATGACAGAACACCAGATGAATATTTTGGTAATCCCAGTACAGAGTCAAGAGGATACTAGATTGTTGTGCTTTATCGTCTTCATTTCATGACACCCCCGACCACTTGTCAGAAGCAATGGATTACCTGTTCTTTCTCCTCTTCTTTGTCAATCCTTATTTCCCTTCTTCTCTGTTGCTACTTTTGCTTTGTCTCTTTCTCCTCTGTTTAGGTTTAATGAGGCCCCATTTCAGCAAAGCACTTGCTTACACCCTTACATCTATCCCTTTCCAGCAAAGCACTTAAGCTCATGCTTAAAAGTAAGCACATGTGTGACAGCCTCACTCTTGCCTGACACTCCAGGGACTGATTTGGGGACCTCTAGAACTAAAAGCCTTGAGATACTACAGCAGGAGCCGAAGAGCCAAGTCTTAGGGGCTGAGGGTTGTGGCAACTCATATCCTCAGTGGATCAGCACAGAGAGGGTCTTTATAGCACACTGAGTGGATGTTGCATGTTTTGCTACTTACAGGTGCAATCAGTCAGGCTCAAATTCAGCGAACAAATACAGCTGCCCGGCTGGCTGAGATCGGGGCCGGGCCGGAGCTGAGCTGCCTGGGGACGGGGTCAGGGTCTAGGCCAGAGCCGTGCAGCGCCTGGAGCCCTCCTCGTGCCCCTGCCCCAGCTCACCTGCGGGAAGCTGCTGCTTCCTTCTCAGCCCTCCCAGGCTTCCTGCGTGAACAGCTGATTCGCGGGAAGCCGGGGAGCGGGAGGAGAAGCCGGGGGAGTATTCAGGGGAGGAGGCAGAGGCGGAGTGAGGTGAGCTGGGGCTGGGGGAAGGGCAGGGAGCTGCTGGAGCTTTTGTTAAATTTAAAAGCCCTTTTCGAACCGGTTGTCCCTGGCGGGACAACTGGTTCTAAAATGGCTTCTAAATTTAACAGTCGGTTCCTGTGAACTGGTGGGAATCGGTTCCAGCTCACCACTGAATAGAAGGCGAAAGAAAGAAAAAGCAAAGACAAAAGGTGGAGCAGGAGAAGGTCACTCTGTGGAGTGAGGTGGAGAAGGAGGGACAGACAGTCTCACATCCCAGGTGGTGGTTGGGATTTAGCTGGAGCCAGTGTTGATGGTGATGGTACCTCTCTCTTGCCCATTCTGATCCAGGACATCTTTCAGATCAGGATGAAGAAGCCACAACGATGTCATGCTAGATCCTGGCATCCCAGGAGATGGGGGGTGGTGGTGGTGGGGCTTGCTCCTTCCCCTTTTATCTTTCAGTCACTCTCATTGCTGTTGCTTCTTCCTTATTTACTCCTCCCCCCTAAAGTATTTTCTTTTAAGGATGCCACAAGGGAATGATGGGAGGAATAGCCCATCCCCTCGTTATTTTGTCAACCAATTAGGCCTAATTTTTGACATACCAATTTTGGTTCATTAATTTCCTGTCCCAAACTAATCTTGCTGCCTTTGTCCACGCATCCAATGTGTTTCCATCTGGAGATGGTCCTGGCAAGTGTGAATATCCGAACTCCCCACGTACCATTTATGCATGAGCCATGCTGCCTATTCTGTGGAACTGGCCTTGAAACTTGTTTTCAAAGTGTAACCCTGCTGTGTCATTGACATCAGAGCCATTTGCCATTGACATCACTGAGAGAAGGACTGGGCCTTAAACTGATCTTTTTCCTTTGAAGTTACCCTTTCTATGATGCAAGCTTTTAATAAACTGGGGCAGTTTCTGGAAGTTAACTTAGCCTGACCAATGGAAAGTCCCTATGACAAAACAAGCAGGTGTATGTGCTAGCACTCTGAACCGCAAGATTTTGTCATCTGGCTATTGTGGGGAAGGATGTTGTTGTCTGGAGAGGGGTCCCGGTTAATCCAGCAGAGCCTATGCCCTGATCTGCATGCCATACTGTAGGACCCATGTCTTTTTTTCAGTCCTGATGAGTATAGGAAAGATGGTTCACCTAAATGCTGGGATTGGGGAAGGGAATCTTTAATGTGCTTTTTTATTATGTTTTTGTGAAATCTTGGATGTGCACTTAGAGTGGATTGGGGAACAGGTCATAAAAATCGAGTACTTTGTCCAGTGCAGGGAGGATCATAGACATCCATGCAAGTGTAACACCTTCCATGTGCTTCTGGGGAAAAGTGTGTGTGATAGCTTTATCAGTCCTCATCCTCAAAGGAAACTTGCACAACACTTTAAAAAAGATGAGCCTGGGAGCTTAAACTCATACCTCTGCTAGCCACTGAAACTCATGAACTGAACAGAGACTCTGGATTTATGGCTTGTTACAACATTCTGTAACCCAGAACTTTGTTCTGTGACCACAGAGGTGTTAACAGGCCATTCGACCCTGAATGGCCCCTTATGTGCTAACTCTTTATGCAGAACAATCTGTTCCACCTTGTATGTAGCTGTGACTTGGGAGTACTTTTCCTGGACCTAAAGAAGAGCTCCGTGTGGCTGGAAAGCTTCTCTCTCACCAACAGTTGGTCCAATAAGAGATTACCTCACCCACTTTGTTTCTCTAGCAATGTTGTCATTTCAGGTTCCTGGCAAGTTTGGAAGTGGGGTGTTTCCTATTTGGAGTGATAGGATGATGGGATGTAGGGGGTCACATAAACCAGCATATGCTCGGCTGATGGGCTTTCAGAGCAAACAAGATGCATCTGTAATCATCTGTGCGCCTATCTGCCTCTTTGTGCAGTGCCAAGTACATTGTCAATATTTAGCACCAATAAATAACAATAACTTAGCTGCCTAGGAAGCTGCAGGACAGACAGAATAATGAGGAAAATATTTTTTAAAATTTCACTAGAGTTAATAAAATCCCCAGCGTCCCTTCTTCTGCCTTTTATGGTCGTAGAGTCTGACCCAAACCCCACTGGAGGTCATGGGAATCTTAACATTTGATTTCAGTGAGCTTTAATCAGGTCCACACCTGAACTTCTGGGTTTTAAAGGCTTTACTGGCTGCAACTCTGACTGAGCTGAATATTGTGTATCTGTGTAATACACAGAAAATAACACAGCACATCCATATTTTCCATGCATTGTGCAGGGATTTTTCACTTCCTACATCATCCTTAGCTGCTGCAGCGATTTCACAAAGTCAATCCATATCCATTAACACCCAGGGAAAGTGGCAGAGAAATGCACATTTGCGGTATGGGTATTTTTCTGAGAATTCTTTCTAAGCATTAACATATTAGGTGCAGGTATCATCATACTGTAATATCACAAACTGCACCTAATCCTCCAGAGTCAAACCTCCATTAGGTTAAATTAGGATAAACAGATCTCTGTTGGCTTTTTGTCATGATCTGCATAGCAACTGATTTGTGGGGCTTCCCCTCCCCACTGCATCGATCAGATCTGTGCATCAGACTGCCCTGATTTAACGTAACATAATTTCATTATTCATTTAATTTTATCTGAACCTTTACAGGTTCAGGCAAGGACCTTCCCTGCTCTTTCCAACTTTCAGCATGGACACATTCACTCCCAGGCTCTCCAGTTACATCTTGGCCTCTTTGCTCCCTGTGACAGTTGAGTATTCTTGCAGCTTCCCCTGCCTAGAGATTCCAACATGGCCTCAGCTCCTCGCAGCCCACGATTCCATAACCCAGGTGATAAATTGTCTTTTCACCTTAAGCAAGGATCCTGCAAGTTGATAGTGGGATCCCTGCACCTGAGTGGAGATGAACTGAATGAAGTTAATAGGTCTCCATGTGGAGATGAGTTAGTAGGATCAAGACCTAAACCTCTTCCATTTTTATAAAATGGTAAAAAGCCCCTGCCCCCAACACCAGATTGCTTCTTGCTTTCACAAATCCATTGCCAGTAAACAGTGTCTTGGTACAAATGGTGAACTTGAGTATCACAAACATCTCACATTTTTCAAATCATGAAAATGTTTTGTTTTTACCACAAAAATTAGCAATACAACTTGAGAATTTTTTTCTTGTAAATGAATGTACATTAATTTCCTATCTTGAGAGCTGGTAACTGTTTTTCCCAAGAGAGAGATGTTGGGATATGGATCCTTTTCATTTAAAGAGGAAATAGTAACCACTTCCCAGCATTTGACCTGCAGTGATGGCAGGATATTCTCTGCTGCCAACAAACTGTATTCACACTGCTAATCAAAATACCACAGTATATTTGTGATTATGTGAACATTTGCTTTCATCCAGTAGGAGGATCCAGAGATCCTAAACAGTGGGGATGAAATCCTGGCACCAAACTTCTGACTCATGTCCTCAACTTGACTTGAGTCCACACTGCAAAGTGATAGGGCTTGGACCTGTGTCAAGGCAGAACACAGGCTCTGACACCTGTGTACTTGCTGATCTGAGTGAGACTGGTTTGTGTGTGGACAGAAGCGGGGCTTGGGATCAAACCTGAGTCAGAGCTCAGGCTTAGGCTGTAGTATAGACATAAGTTTTATGCTGACATAGGCTATGTCACTCGGGAGTGTGAATAAACCACCCCTGTGAGTGACCTAATGCTTGTATGCACAGCGCTATGACTGCGGGAGAGCTCCTGTACATATAGATGTGGCCTTAGCACGCAGTGTAGATATGCCCTCACTCCCACAGTGATTCAAGTCCAAGCCCTGTCATTTTGCAGTGTAGCTGCAGCTCAAGCCACAGACCCAAGTCAGAAGGTCTGTATAGTGCAGTATGGACTCATTAGCTCGGCTGTGAGACCCAGGACCAGCCATTGTAAACTCAGGTCCACAATACAGTATGGACATTCAAGCATGGGCTTGGAAACAGAGTCCACAAGCCTGGGCTTAGTGTGCAGTATTGACATACCCTACGTGGGCTGCAGAAGGGGTGTGTGTATGTGTGTGTTTCCTTGCTCCCTCGCTCATGTCTGCGTAAGAGCTAGCCATAATTTCCCCCCAGTGAGCTTGTCCGACTGTTTCTGTTTCAGTGTGTTTGTTTCCCCGCCTCCAGTGCAGAGTGGGTAGGGTGATGTACATGCCTACTGTGGGTGATAAGTGGTGCCAGGGCCCTTATGCAGGGTCTCTGAACTAAGATGGATTTCACCTATTTTGGGTGATGATGTGAGATTAACATGCTGAAATGGAATAGTCTTTTTCCGAACAAAATGAATGAAAAACAATGATGAATGCCAGCGACGGGATAATTGGGGCACGGGGGGGAGGCAAAGGTGGTGGTGGGGAAAGTTCAGCGAAGACAGAAACCAAATGGAAAATGGAGAAGTGAAGTGAGGCCTCCAGTCTCCCAAATACGAGCAGTGTTTAGTTCCGTAAGCCACAAGAACGTATTTGTCACCTGCTCATTTGATAGGTATTCATGAGCTTTACACTTAGCCACTGTCCTTAGCCTGTGCAGAGGGTATGTGCCATGTGAGTTCCTATGTGGTACATAGACCTTGCACTTCCCTGTGGGCATTTGTAATCAACAGGATGGTAGTTTCCTCTGTGTGGGGAGAGGGGTGAAAGCAAAGACCAACGAAAATATAAGCAGGAGGAAATATTTTCTAAAAATGGGCCAGATTCATTCCTGATGTAACCTCTGACTCCAATAGAGTTACAGCCATGATGAATCAACCCAATGGCTTTGAACCCCATCTGAACTGCAGTGCATTCATGAGAAAAGTGACTGAGTGGGTGCTCCTGCAGTGATCTCTACATCTAGATGGCACTCTTACAACACTCATTTGCTACCATATCAAGCTCGGTAATGGCTGGCACAATGTTCAGCAGAAAAGAAAATGCTAAAGGCGAGTACTTACTATTTGGTAAACAACCTAATCTTTTATCAAACAATTTATTTTATGTAAAGGAAGGATTTTAGTTGGCCAAGCTAATCTGCCTTGTCTAAACCCTCATTTTTATCTTTGAAGCCCAAGCAAGTACCCAATTTGTAGTATTTAGTAGATAGGATTTGGAATTATCAACCTAGCAATCTTGGATTTTGAGTTTCTGATCACGTTTCCATGAAATAAATCAGCATGAGAAGCTGACGTTTTTGACAGAGTATTTGCTTTTCTTTTTCTTGACTGCCCAAAATATTTATGCTTGGAAAAGTGCATGTTACGTTTATCAGAAGACTGTAGCATGATTGTAATATTTTCTTAGTTTTTCTTCCGAGTAAATGACTGAAAACCCCCACAGTTGAACAACCTTTTATATATTTTTCTGGCTTCAGTATTGACTGTTAAACTGTTCCACACAGCTGCTAGGTATCTGGTTCTATCAGGGGGTAGAAATCAATGACACGAGGGGAAGGGATTTAATAAGAGATGTCAATATCACTTTGAGACATGCTGCCAGGCTTTTATTTGTAATTATTGCAGAGCTTGACACCCCATGGAACTCTGGTTTTTATGGAGCACTGGGAGCTTGGTTTTCAGAGATGTTGCCCACTAGCAGTTTCCACTGATTTAATTTTGAGCAGGGATGCCTAACATTCTGAAAGTCAGGCCCAAAGTACCATCTTTCCCCCCTCTATTTAGGCATTTTTGCAGCTAGACTTTTGGCTGAAGAACAAACTCGCAAGGTATGGAACAAAAGAGTTGGGATTAGAGAGAGAGGTGAGTTAGAAGGGTTAGAGGCTAAAGGGGTAGAGACTCTCCACACTTTTCCCTCTACTTACGGACACAGTGGCATTTTCTTAAAAAATACCAGCTGTACAAGGTAAATCTGAATGCAGACAGCTTTACTTTTATACAAGCAGAAGGCTTATGGCCACTGACTCAAGATTTCATTGACCTTTACATTATTAGAGGATAATCCTTAAAGACTAATTGATCCTGAATGTGTTCTCCAGTGTACAGGTGAGACATTCAGGTGCCCATATACCAGAGTGTGTGAGAACCCCTTTCTTATGCTGATAAGCTGTGACTCTCAGAAGTAGTCCAATGGCTCTGTTCATGCGCGTAAGAGGTTTTGGCCCTAAGGGAACATAACTGCTTCCAACAGAAAGTTAGCAACCTTGTCTCAAATACAGTAATACATGGTGTGTTTTATTATCATTTATTTGTTTGCTAGTAGCACTTATAGCACCCAGCTGAGATGGCGGGCCCCATTGTGCTAGGCACTGTACATATATCTAATAAGAGACAGTCCTTGCCTTTTAAAAAAAAAAAAAACTACTGCCCCCATTTTACAAGTGGGAATGCAGGAAGAAACGAAATGAGTTGACCAAATTCACGCATGGAAGTCAGTGGTGGGGCAGGGAATCGAACCCTCATCTCATGTGGCTTTAATCACAAGAGCATCCTTGTTCTTGTGTAATCAATTTGCATCAATATCATGTTAGGCACAGACCATTGGCTATGGCTGTAATCTTGTTTTCCTTTTTTCTTAATCAGACATAGAAAACATACCTGGGGGAGCAGTCCTGTTTTTCATTTCTCTCATAGATTTTTCTATATCCTACCTACTGTAGCTTGGGATATTGATTAAGCAGAGTACAGATGGATGATTTTGTAGGAGACCTTTCAAGACTCTGATGCTAGTACAAATGGTGGTATTTAGTGACCATCTATCTTTGGGAATTCAATTACTTTCTTTTTTTATTTGCAGTGTTGTTTCAGCCGTATTGGTCCCAGGATATTGGAGACACAAGGTGGTGAGGTAATATCTCTTACTGGACTAACGTCTGTTGGCAAAAGAGTCAAGCTTAAGGCTTGTCTACACTTGAAATGCAACTGCTGCAGCTGCGCCAATGTAGCTACCAAAAACAGAAGTTGGTTCCAATAAAAGATCTTGCCTCACCCACCTTCTTTCTCTAATATTCTGGGACTGACACAGCTACACTGCATACAATATGTAAAATGTATGTCAGAATGAAGACTGATGCTCTTCCTCCATATGTTGACAGAAAAATGCCTGTGGCTGTATTTCAAAGCCACACAGGTATGTGGCTAAAAATGCCTATCAACATGCTAGTGAACAGTCCTGTCTCTTGGATAGCCAGGGCTTGATTCTTCCCTCACACTGATTTCACTCTGTAATTCCACTGACTACAGTGAAATTACTTCTGATTTACTCATGCATAAGTGAGAGGAGAACCAGGCTGTCGTTTTTTGCAGAATATGCTGCATTTAACTCATCCATCCTGCTGTGTAGATCCATTGGGGAAAATGTGCTGAATATGCTTAAAAAGCCTTAGGCACAGATGTGGTTTAAAACAGATATATTGTCAGATCCAGTTTGTCATCTCAGACAATCATAGAAATAAATTACAGTCAGAATGTATGGTTGATAATTCTGATTATTATTTAAAAATATGTATATTACAATAGCACTCAAAGGCTGGAATCATGATCTGGGGCCCCTTTTGCTGGGTACTATTAAAAAAAAATTCCCTTGCCCCAAGGAGCTGAACTAAAAGAATTATTCCGTTGATTGATATTCACCTTGTGGGACACTACTGTGGCCCATCTATTTCTGTTTCATCTCTCAGCATTACTAAAGGGCCCATCTATGCAGGAGAGTCTAGCAACCACTGAGCCTGAAGTCCAGTCAAACTTCAATTCTTTCCTTGACTTCTTACTATCTGAACACTGTGGAACACATTCTGTCCTTCAACATAGGTATGGCTCTGTCATAAACAGATAGTTAAGGGTTAGTAGAACAGAAGTACTTCATGTCTTTTTTGCCTGTAAAGGGTTAACAAATTCAGTGAGCCTGGCTGTCACCCGACCAGAGGACCAGTCAGGGGACAGGATACTTTCAAATCTTGAGGGAGGGAAATTTTTGTGTGTGCTATTAGTTTTTGGTGGTTGTTCTCTCTGGGTTCTGAGAGTGATCAGACATTCCACCAGAGTTCTCGCCAATCTCTCTGATACAGTCTCTTATATGTCCAGAATAGTGAGTACTAGGTAGATAAGGCGAGTTAGGCTTCTGTTTGTTTTCTTTATTTGCAAATGTGTATTTGGCTGGAAGGAGTTCAAATTTGTATTTTGCTGAAAGGATTTTAATTTGTACTTGTATACTTAGGCTGGGAGGGTATTCCCAGTGTCTATAGCTGAAAGACCCTGTAACATACTCCATCTTAAATTTACAAAGATAATTTTTACTGTTTTTTCTTTCTTTAATTAAAAGCTTTTCTTGTTTAAGAACCTGTTTTGTGTTTTTTTTCATTCTGGTGAGACCCCAGGGAACTGAGTCTTGATTCACCAGGGAATTGGTGGGGAGAAAGGAGGAAAGGGGGAGAGAGAGGTTAATTTCTCTGTGTTAGGATTACTTTCTCAGGGAGAGTCTGGGAGGGAGAGAGAAAAGGAGGGGGGAAGGTGAATTTTCCTCTCTGTTTTGAGATTCAAGGAGTTTGAATCAGTGATCTTCCAGGGTAACCCAGGGAGGGGAAGCCTGGGAGAGGCAATGGTGAGGGAAAGGGTTTACTTTCCTTGTGTTAAGATCCAGAGGGACTGGGTCTTGGGGGTCCCCAGGCAAGGTTTTGGGGGGGACCAGAGTGTACCAGGCACTGGAATTCCTGGTTGGTGGCAGCGCTACAAGTACTAAGATGGTAATTAAGCTTAGAGGAATTCATGCTGGTACCCCATCTTTTGGATGCTAAGGTTCAAAGTGAGGGTTTATACCATGACAGGCTGCCATTAGTTAAAGGAGTTGGGCGCACACTTTTCATATTGCAATATTTGGCCCAGTTATACCAAGGAGGTGAAATGTATCTGTGTGCTTGTATGGGTACTGTACTTCTCAAACTTCTGTTACGCCTGCTAAGGGAACTGTTTGGCTATCTTTTTCTGAGCACGTGCAGACAGAGCTAGGACCAAGGGAGGAACCTGTTAGGTAGCAGCTCAGAGCTAATGAGACCAATTCAATCAAGGTGAAAGTGGCCTGTTCTCAACAGTTGACAAGAAGGGTTGAATATCAACAGAGGGAAAATTACTTTTTTTTGTAGTGATCCAGCCACTCCCAGTGTTTGTTCAGGCCTAATTTGATGGTGTCCAGTGGAATTAATTTGCAATTTTAAGAATGGGTGAAGTCCACCCTGATTAAATTGGCCTCATTAGCACTACAAAAAGTAATTTTCCCTCTATTGATATTCACCCCTTCTTATTAACTGTTGAAAGTAGGTCATTTCCACCTTGATTGAATTGATAGCACTGACCCCCCCATGTGCTAAGGCAACACCTATCTTTTCATGTGCTGTAATATATATACTGTCTTCTGCTTTTTGCACTCATGCATCTGAAGTGGGTTATAGCCCACGAAAGCTTATGCCCAAATAAATGTGTTAGTCTCTAAGGTGCCCTAAGGACTCCTCGTTGTATGTACAACATGTCCCTGATGCTGTGGATTGGTAAAATTATTTGTATTTGCATTTTTAAGAAGATGGAGAACTTACAAAAATAAATGGCTAATAGCACCAGCTTGTGTCCCCTAGAGTGTAGGTAGGTACTATTATTCTGTTTGACTATGAATAGAATGAACGTTACCAGTGTACCTTAAACATGCTGGGATGGAAGCAGCTTTCTTAAGTCTGTGCCTCTCTTAATGGAAGGGGAACTTTGTTGCTCATTGGCAGCAGGTGGGTGTTTTTGTTTTTTGTTTTGAGATTCTGTTCAATTTCCAGACATAAGATTTTGTTACATCGCTCTACCAATCACTGTTCTGACCTATAACACCTCTGCTTTCCCAAGTCCAGGGATCTCTTAGCTAGAGACTGCAAATTTTGCCACATGGTGACATTTATTGACCTGGGAAAAGGGCTACTAGTACCCTAATTAACATAAAGTAACAAAAATGAAGAGTATCAATTACACAGGGTCTGATCCAAAGTCATTTTAAATTAATGGGTCTTTCCCATATTCCTAGTGACTGACTCTATAGTTCAGCATAATCAAAATCCCAGGCATATTAAACTCTTCGCTATAGACTTGCATAGTTCAGATGAACTAACAAACTGGATTGCAGCACCTGGGTATTTTATTTTTTTGTGGGTTAAGCTCATAAACCCTCTGACCCTTTTTTATTAAGTGTAATCTCTTCTGGATTTGAACCCAAGCCTTTAGAGGTCGCATTAGTACATCGACCTGTTCTATCACCTAGTCCTGAGCGCTGTTGACTTGAATGAATTTGGAGGTCATACCTTAGAGCCTGTCATATCTGTGAATTTTGTAACTGAAATGTTGAAGTCAATTGAGAATTTGAATTTGAACAAAATATTATAATGTGGAAAAATATTTACATTGATTCAGAGAATTGTTTGCTTTATTTGGTTGAGGGCTGTTATTTCCAAGTTTGGCAGTGACATTAATAGACTGTTCTGAAAATCTAGAAGTTTATCTAAACTCTGATTTGTTCCCATGATGGATTCTTAAATTACTTTTTTTTTAAATGGGGTGTGTGTGTGTGTGTGTACGTGAGAGAGAATATCACTTGCACATTTTTGCGGGCAATAGAGTAGTTGGGTTATCTACTAGCAGGGGATATTGTCCTTCTAGTTGTTGAAGTAAAACATTTAAAACCTATTCCTGCTTGGTGCATTGCAGTTGTCAGGGCTAGAATGAGATCCACCACTATGAGTGCGGTGAAGGCATGCAGGAAGCTTTTGCTCATCCTTGTGACGGGGTCGGAGCTTCAGTTCCTGTGATCAGAGATTGTTAAATCCTTGCTTCCTCTGAGGAGCACATCACTCAAATAGGGGTGGCAGGAGGCTAGGTCATGTGCAGCCTCCTTCCCCCCTCAGCTGCTCATAGCCTTCAGAGAGGGGCTGATGTACTGAATATGGGTGGTGCCAGCTGTGCCTGGAGCTAACTACCTTCTGAGGCACAATCTCTCTGTGCTACCTTACAGGCAATGTGCCCACTGCACACTCCAGCCCTAAGTGAATTCTAGAAGATGTTAAATTATCTGCAAGGAAAAGTTACAGTACAAAATGTTGCGTTCCCCATTTGCAAACGTCTGGTATACGTGCTGCAAATGTTCATTTAAAAAAAACAAAAACAAGACAAGTATGTTGCTTCCTTTGTTGCTGCCCTGCCCACTGTGCCTCAAAAGTGTTTCATCATCAGCCATTGTGTCAGTCTTAGCAATCCATGTAAGGAAACAACATTACTGTTAAATGACTGGCTTTTCAAGGCTGTCATTTTCTCCTTTGCCACTGGATTCACTGTTAAAAGATCAAGAGCAACAGTGATAAGCACAACAGTAATATGAAGGAAAAAGTCAGTGCCTGTGGATCATAGTATCAATGTTATCAAGCATTTATTTTTATCAATTTAAATTTTCACAGGCGTGGGAAATTATGGGGGTAGTGATCTGACTTTGCATATTCAGTGTAGAAGGATGCTGCTTCTCATGGGCATTTGCTTTCAGTAAGAGCAAGCCAAAGCTATGCAGGATAACCAACAAATACAAACATAAGAACGCATTATTCTATGTGTTTACTCTTGCTAATGCAGTGCACAGCACGTGGCTGTTACTTACACTGGCTTGTAATGTTGTGGTGGCAGATGGAGATGTTGTGGACTCTCCACAGCAGAAGGAAATGTTGACGTAGACAATGGTGTCAATATACTGTAGTGTGTGTAGCCAGTTTTCCTATACACTCTCTAATTTGCACATTATTGAAAGCTCATCAATTACTTCCTGGTATCCAACATTTTGAAAAAAAACAATTTAGAGTGGCATTGTATTTTCATCTCATGCAGTAACACATGGAAGAATGTTCTAATATACACACAATTACAGGTGGTCTCCTCCTACCCGTCTTCCTATTCCCAGCTCAGTTGACTCATAGCGCACTTCCCCATGCTTTGCTCTGCTTTTCATTCTCTTGTTTCTACTTGATGCCACAACATGAGGATAGAATGCAAAGGAGTTAGTGCTTAGTAACACTGACAGACCCCAGTCGTTGGCAGGTGGGATCAAACCTGGGACCTCTGGAGCACAGTGCATGAGCCTCTACTGCATGAGCTAAAAGCCCACTGGCCATTAACCAAACCTGTAGAGCAGACTCCTTTTGCGCGCGGGCTTTCTCACTGGGATAGAACACCACACCCAGAAGGTGTGTGGGTTATACAACCACAGACAGTCATTACGGGGGATGCTAACTGGGTACTCAACTGTTGGAGTGTTTATACCTATTTGGCTATGGATATTTCAGCAGCATTTATGGGTACTTATCTGAGCTGGGTTTTTCAGTACATACCCATTTCTCTTAAGTCCGTCATGTGCTCTGTGGGCAATGTGTGCCTTACCTTACTTTGCTTGTCAATAGGAAATTTCTGCACTGCAGACAATTACCCGTTCCTGGTAACTGGGGAAGTACTGTGCTACTGCTGCTGCGATCCATTCAGCACAGCAGAAATGGGGAAATGTCAGCCTGGGGGCTGCTCTAAACTATGCTACCAGGTAATAGTCCAACAGCTGGGGATAGAGCACGGTGGGCTTGGGCTCCCCATTCCCCACCCAGTGCCAAGGTTCTAGGAGGAGGGTTATGCATGAATCCGTTACACCGATTCTGCCCCCTAGTGGAGTGGAGCAGTGATCTTCTCCCAGATCTTACCTTTCTGATGTCTATAATGAAAAACTGGCAAAGGGCTGGATCCTTCCTTTGAAGAGACTCCCATTGACTTAAATGGGAATTTTTACTGAATAAGGACTGAAGAATCAGCTGATTATTATTAATAGGCTGTAGATATGAGACTCTCCCACAACTGCCATATCAGTGTGCCTGAACCTGGGCTTGGAGTGGACTATTTCTGCAGTTAGATAATAGGTTAGGCAATAGTTAAGACGTTTGGCATCCACAGCTGTTGCAGTGGGAACAGAGGATTTGGCCAGTAAATAGACAAGGAACTGATTTTAATCGCTGCTTTAGAATATAGACTCACTTGCAATGTTGTGTCTTCACATATTACTGCTCTGGGATCGTAACCATTTTCTGTCATTAAAAAAATAAATCTCTCAAATGGGGCAAACTGAACCCTTGGACCTGAATGCCAGAGGACTTGGAGAGCCTTGCATTGCTGGAGATGAATTGAGCAGCTCTGTCCCATCAGTACTTTTTACAAAAACAGGTTGGGGCACCTAGGGTGAAATCCATCGTTGTGCAAAGGGCCAACCCAAGGCCTGTGTGGGACTTAATGGATGCTTAGGCCTTCTTGCTAACCTCTGCACCAAGGGAAGTTCACCGCTAATGCATGTGTCTGATTAAAGAACTATGGGGAAATTCAGGGGTTAAAATAAGAATCGATTCAGTATAGGTCAATAGGCTTGTATGGGCTCAAAGAATGGCTTTAATGAATCAAAGCTGAATGTAGCAGACAGTATTAAGTAGACATTCCAGGAGTATTAATGCAAGCCATATCATTGTGCTCAGTCTGACATTGTTAACAAGTTCTGCCATAACTCAGTTTGCACCTTGGAAAGAGTTAAAGCAATTGAATGGCAAACTTGGTATAATTAGTAATTAATAGCCAGAGCCAGTGCTCTTACAGTGAAAATTGTTTCTGCATTGATCCAAGCCCGCATTGTCAGCACTCTGTAGAAACTGAACTTTAAGTGCTTAATTCAGCCGTATTCAACCAATGATTTTGTTTTTATCCTCTCACAAAAGTGCCTGTTCTATTTTTCTGCAAGTAATAAAATCAATTAAACTATTTTTTTCCAAACCTAGCTTGCCCCTGTAATCAATACATTTGAAATGTCAATGTGCTCAGAGAAAATGGCTTCAATGCATTCAGGGCCGGCGCTTCCATTTAGGCGACTTAGGCGGTCGCCTAGGGCGCCAGGATTTGGGAGGGCGGCAGACTGTTCCGGTGGACCTCCTGCAGGCACGCCTGCGGACGGTCCGCTGGTCCCGCGGCTCCGGTGGACCTGCCGCAGGCACGCCTGCGGCAGATCCACCGGAGCCACGGGACCAGCGAGCCAGCCCTGCGCCTAGGGCACCAAAAACCCTGGTGCTTCTCCTGAATGCATCGTGACAAGATTTTGGGTTCATTAAGACAAATGGAAAACTAGTAGTGAGTTGTTTTGTAGCTACTGATGAGGCATCTCTGGTGATAGCTTCCATTGGTGGGAATTCTGTAATGGTTCTTAGGTGTAGCACAGCCTTCATGGTGCTCACTTTCCATTTTGTTTTTACTTGTTTCAGTTTTGTGTACAACCTGGTGCTTGGAATATTAGATGTTGGTAAATGTTCAGAAAAGGGCAGAGAGCCAGCACTAGGCTCATGCACTGCTTAATTCTTCCAGCACAAAGAGCGTGAATAAAGTCAAAGTAATTTTAGAAATGTGAATGAGTGTGTGTAGATATTTCGTTTAGTATTTTCCCCAGCTGTGCTCTGAGCTTATAGTTAGTCATGCCCAAAGGTCTGTAGCTTTACTGGACAAGCAACACACATCATGGATCCTTCTTCAAAGCTTTATCGGAGCTACCTGAACCTCCTGAGACTGGAAAAAATGGGAGGGTCGAGTGACCTAATCTTTCTAGAATCCCCATGTGCCATGAGAGGGTGAACTGAAGGGCTTGGCTACGTGGTGGGATAATGTGCACTCCAGGGGAGTGATTTCTAATGCTCACTTACATGTTGCATATTCAGTGAGCCATGTAAACCCTGTTGGCATGCACTAAGTGAGTGCGTTTTAATATAATACTGAAACAGTACTACATTGCTGTGCATTAGGGAAATGTTCGTGTGTATCTGCAGAGTCTACACGGACCAATTAATGCACCACATATTAGTGCACTTCAGACATCACTCCCCTGTATCGCAGATTACCCCACTGTATAGATATGCCCTCAGATTTTCTTCTTGGCTCCTGGCCTCAGGTTTTTCTGCAAGGCAGGTCTATCTGTGGAAGGGAGAGAGTATTGATATGGAGTATTGATTCATTAGTGCCAGACAACCACTCTGTATACAATAATTGTGAAGTATCAGATGGTAACTGTATTAGTCTGTGTCCACAAAAACAACAAGGAGTGCGGTGGCATCTTAAAGACTAACAGGTTTATTTGGGCGTAAGCTTTCGTGGGTAAAAAGTCCCACTTCTTCAGATGCATGGAGTGAAAATTACAGATGCTGGCATTATATACTGACACATGAAGAGAAGGGAGTTGCTTCACAAGTGGAGAACCAGTGTTGACAGGGCCAATTGGATCAGAGTAGATGTAGTTCACTCCCAATAATGGATGAGGAAGTGTGAATTCCAGGAGAGGCAAAGCTGCTTTTGTAGTGAGCTAGCCACTCTTAGTCCCTGTTCAAGCCCAAATTAATGGTGTTACATTTGCAAATGAATTCTAGTTCTGCAGTTTCTCTTTGAAGTCTGTTTCTGAAGTTTTTTTGTTCAAATATGGCTACTTTAAAATCTGGTCTAGAATGTCCAGCAAGATTGAAGTGTTCTCGTACTGGCTTTTGTACGCTACCATTCCTGATGTTCGATTTGTGTCTATTTATCCTTTTGTGTAGAGACTGTGTGGTTTGACCAATGTACATGGCAGAGGGGCATTGCTGGCACATGATGGCATATATAACATTGGTAGATGTGCAGGTGAATGAGTCCCTGATGGTGTGGCTGATGCGGCTGGGTCTTCTGATGGTGTCGCTAGAATAGATATGGGGACAGAGTAGGCAACGAATTTGTTACAGGACCTGGTTCCTGGATTAATGTTTCTGTGGTGTGGTGTGTAGTTGCTGGTGAGTATTTGCTTCAGGTTGGGGGGCTGCCTGTAAGGGAGGATTGGCCTGCCTCCTAAGGTCTGTGAGAGTGAGGGATCGTTTTCTAGGATAGGTTTTAGATTGTTGGTGATGCGCTGGAGAGATTTTAGCTGGGGGCTGTATGTGATGGCCAGTGGTGGTCTGGTTTCCTTGTTGGGCCTGTCCTGTAGTAGGTGACTTGTGGGTACCCATCTTGCTCATCCAATCTGTTTCCTCACTTCCCCAGGTGGGTATTGTAGTTTTAAGAATGCCTAATAGAGATCTTGTAGGTGTTTATCTTTGTCTAAGAGATTGGAGCAAATTTGCTTGTATCTTAGCCACTGGCTATAGACAATGGATTGTGTGATGTGTCCTGGATGGAAGCTGAAGGCATGTAGGTAAGTAGAGCCGTCAGTAGGTTTCTGGTATAGGGTGGTGTTTATGTGCCCGTCACTTATTTGCACTGTAGTGTCCAGGAAGTGGATCTCTTACGTGGAGTGGTACAGGCTGAGGTTGATGGTGGAGTGGAAATTGTTGAAATCCAGGTGGAATTCTTCAAGGGCCTAGTTTCCGTGGGTCTATATGATGATGTCATTAATGTAGCACAAGTGGAGGAGGGGCACTAGGGGATGGGAGCTGAGGAAGCATTGTTCTAAGTCAGCCATAAAAATGTTGACAGCCCCATAGTATGCCATTAACCCTTAACCATCTGTTTGTCTCTTTTACCGGTAAAGGGTTAAGAAGCTCAGTAAACCTGGCTGACACCTGACCAGAGGACAAATAGGGGGACAAGATACTTTCAAATCTTGGTGGAGGGAAGTCTTTGTTTGTGCTTCTTGTTTTGTTTGTTGTTCACTCTTCGGACTAAGAGGGACCAGACGTACATCCAGGCTCTCCAAATCTTTCTGAATCAGTCTTTCATGTTTCAAAATTGTAAGTAATAGCCAGGCAAGGCGGATTAGTCTTATGTTTGTTTTCTCAACTTGTAAATGTTTCTTTTTGCTGGAAGGATTTTTACCTCTGTTTGCTGTAACTCTGTATCTGAGGCTAGAGGGGGTTTCCTCTGGGCTATATAAATCTAAGTACTCGGTAAAGCATTTTCCATCCTGATTTTACAGAGATAATTTTTACCTTTTCTTTCTTTAATTAAAATATTTCTTTTTAAGAACCTGATTGATTTTTTCCTTGTTTTAAGATCCAAGGGATTGGGTCTGAACTCACCAGGGATTGGTGGGGAGAAAGGAGGGGGGATGGTTAATTCCTCCTTGTTTTAAGATCCAAGGAGTTTGGATCTGTGTGAAGCCTCTCAAGGCAACCCAAGGAGGGGAAAGTCTGGGGGAAAAGGAGAGGGGATAGCTAATTCCTCCTTGTTTTAAGATCCTGGGGGTTTGGATCTGTGTTCCCCAGGGAAGGTTTTGGGGGAACAGAAAGTGTGCCAGACACTAAATTCTGGCTGGTGGCAGTGTACCAGATCTAAGCTAGCAATTAAGCTTAGAAGTGTTCATGCAGGTCCTCACTTTTTGTACTCTAAAGTTCAAACTGGGGAAAGAAACCTTGACAGGAGCCATGTGGGTACCCATAGCAGTGCCACTGACTTGAAGGTACAAGTTGTCTCCAAATCTGAAATGGTTGTGGGTGAGGACAAAGTCACAAAGCCACCAGGTGTGCCATGGCCTCACAGGGATACTGTTCCTGACAGCTTGTAGTCCATCCTCATGTGGAATATTGGTGTAAAGAGCTTCTACATCCATGATGACCAATGTATTGTAGTTTCCTCAGGAAATCTGTAGTGTCTCGAAGATAGCTAGGAATGCTGATAGAATAAGGTCTGAGGAGAGAATCCAAATAGACAGATAATCCTGCGGTAAAAGTGCCAATGCCTGAGATGATGGGACGTCCAGCGTTTCCAGGTTTATGGATCTTGGGTAGCAGATAGAATACCCCGGGTCAGGGCTCTGGGGGTGTGTCCATGTAGACTGTTCCTGTGCTATAGCAGAGAGTTTCTTGAGCAGATGATGTAGTTTCTTTTGGTAACCCTCAGTGGGATCAGAGGATAGTGGCCTGTAGAATGTGGTGTTGGAGAGCTGCCTGGCAGCCTCCTGTTTATTATGACTACAGCACCTCCTTTGTCAGCCCCTTTGATTATAATGTCAGAGTTGTTTCTGAGGCTGTGGATGGCATTGCGTTTTGTACGGCTGATGTTATGGGGCAAGTGATGCTGTTTGTTCACAATTTCAGCCTGTGCACATCTGCGGAAGCACTCTATGTAGAATTGTGAGTTTCTTCCCCAGCTTTCCCACTGCGTTCATTCCCTCCATAATAAATCCTGGCTGTCAGTTTGCTGAAGAAAAAGATTGTCCCTGCCCTGAAGAGCTTACAGTATGAATCTGAGAGACAGGAGAATATGGCAACAAAGAAAGTAGTGTGGGAAGGGAGGGACAGGTTAAAAACAAATATAGATCATGTGACGTGTGTGTAGCTGCTGCATGAGTGCCATTGCTCACTGTTCTCGGTGTGCTTTGCACCAGCTGTCCTAGTCTGAAGTGCCCACAAAGGTATTGTGAGGGAATAAATATGTTAAAGATTTTGAGATGGGCCTTCTTATTGTCTTTAGCTCTACTATTCATAGATTTCTCCTTGTGTCTTTTTGCTTCACTTAACAATTTTCTACAACTTCTAGCTTCTGATTTATATTCATTACTATCAGCTTCCTCTTTCTTTCATTGTATTATAACTGCTATTACATCCCCTTTACACCAGGTCAGTTTTTTAACTTGTATGCCTTTTCACCTTGATAGTGGGTTTTTTTGGGCTTTTATTAAAGTAGTGGAGCAGACTTTTTCCATTTAAAACAGAGTGGAGAATTTATGAAGCCAAAGCATGATTAATGGAATTCAGATGAGATATGGGAGACCATATTCAAACTCTTGTGAAAAGTACCTTTAGTGGCTTCAGTGTCCTAATCACCTGATTGACCTAATTATATTTAGATGCAAAGATCAGCTGTATCTTTCAGCCCAGTCTGTATCATGGGCTGATATGAGTATATGCTGAATCAAGAAGGCCAATCAATAATTTAAAGGAACAACAGACTTTTAGAAAGATCAATTAAAATTCATGGGTCATTTTGTCACCAGCAGGAGTGCTGGCATGAGAATTTAAAGTCCAGGGATATCTGCTGTTCATTTCTGCACTTTAGAGGCAGGGCCGGCTCTACCATTTTTTTCTGCCCCAAGCGCACGCGCGCACATAAAAAAGCTGCTTGGACTGTGCCGCCCCCTGAGCATGTGCGTCCTCCACTGGTGCTTGCTTAGAGGAAACTTCAGTGACGGACATCTGTCCTAGTTTTGACAATATTGATATGTTTACGCTTTTTATTTATTTTGCATCTTTGTGGTAACAATCCATATATACTGAACTTATGTTTTCTTTACTTTCCTTGTACTCTCTGCTTTCCAATAATAAGTCAACAGTCTTTGCTGCTTGTGAATGAAGATTTATAACTGAAGAAGTATCAGGTATACACTTCTCTGGGGGAGTTTCCCAGGAGAAAATGAAATAAAAAGCTGGGATAAACTGTCACTGTTGGACAGATTTTAGGTTTCCAACAGCTTAAAACTTGATAGCTCTATGTATTCAGCATTTGAAATATTTATTTCAGAAGTGGTAGGAGAGACGGGAGGGTCAAAACCCAAGTAAGTCTTTTGGAGGAGAGAGATTCTGGCTAGCGAATCAGAGAAAGGAACCAGTGGATCCTAGAACTGGAATGTCTGATCCAGAGATGCTCATATTCCGCAAGAGGGATGGGTTTGTTAATGGGTGTTTATATCCTTTAGAGGGAGAAAAGGGCTTCTGGAGCACTCCTGATGGCATTCTTCCAGTCGTGGTAATGGGCATTTGGCTTTATAACATGTGCATGGAGTGATCCCAAGGGGAAAGCAATGAGCCTGGGAGCATAACTCTTAGCCTAAAGTGGAGGACAACATGAAACAGAGCCCAGCAAGAAACTGCTGAACTTGAATTAATATGCAAACTAGATACCATTAACTTTGGCTTGAATAGAGACTGAGAGTGGCTGGGTCATTACACTAATTGAATCTGTTTCCCCATTTTAAGTATCCTCATTCCTTTTTGTCAGCTGTTTGAAATGGGCCATCTTGATTATCACTACAAAAGGTTTTTTTTTCTCCTGCTGGTAATAGCTCATCTTAATTAGCCTCTTAGAGTTGGTAGGGCAACTTCCACCTTTTAATGTTCTCTGTATGTGTATATATATCTTCTTACTATATGTTCCATTCTATGCATCTGATGAAGTGGGATGTAGCCCACGAAAGCTTATGCTCAAATACATGTTAGTCTCTAAGGTGCCACAAGTACTCCTGTTCTTTTTGCGAATACAGACTAACATGGCTGCTCCTCTGAAACCAGTCATAAAAGGCTGAGATATTTTGTATTTTAGAGTAATGCTTTCTATATCTACACTTAAAACGCTGCACCCATGCAGCTGCGCTGCTGTAGCAATTAAGTGGAGACACTCCTATGCTGATGGGAGAGCTGCTCCTGTCAGCGTAGTTAATCCCCCTCCACAAGAGGCAATAGCTATGTTGACAGGAGAAGCTCTCGTGTCAACATAGAGCAGTCTACATGGGGTGTTAGATTGGTAAAACTACATCAGTCGGGATATTTCAAACCCTTGAATGACATAGTTATACCAATATAGGCCATGTCTACATCTAAAATTTTGCAGCGCTGGTTGTTACAGCTGTATTAGTACAGCTGTATAGGGCCAGCGCTGCAGAGTGGCCACACTTACAGCAACCAGCGCTGCAAGTGGTGTTAGATGTGGCCACACTGCAGCGCTGTTGGGCGGCTTCAAGGGGGGTTCCGGGAACGCGAGAGCAAACCGGGGAAGGAGACCAGCTTCGCCGCGGTTTGCTCTCGCGTTCCCGGAGCCACCCAGCAAACCGCAGGGAAGGAGACCTGCTTGCTCGGGGTTCCGGGACCGAGAGAGCAAACCGGGGAAGGAGACCAGCTTCGCCGCGGTTTGCTCTCGCGTTCCCGGAGCCACCCAGCAAACCGCAGGGAAAGAGACCTGCTTGCTCGGGGTTCCGGGAACGAGAGAGCAAACCGGGGAAGGAGACCAGCTTCGCCGCGGTTTGCTCTCGCGTTCCCGGAGCCACCCAGCAAACCGCAGGGAAGGAGACCTGCTTGCTCGGGGTTCCGGGACCGAGAGAGCAAACCGGGGAAGGAGACCAGCTTCGCCGCGGTTTGCTCTCGCGTTCCCGGAGCCACCCAGCAAACAGCAGGGAAGGAGACCTGCTTGCTCGGGGTTCCGGGACCGAGAGAGCAAACCGGGGAAGGAGACCAGCTTCGCCGCGGTTTGCTCTCGCGTTCCCGGAGCCACCCAGCAAACCGCAGGGATGGAGACCTGCTTGCTCGGGGTTCCGGGAACGAGAGAGCAAACCGGGGAAGGAGACCAGCTTCGCCGCGGTTTGCTCTCGCGTTCCCGGAGCCACCCAGCAAACAGCAGAGAAGGAGACCTGCTTGCTCGGGGTTCCGGGAACGAGAGAGCAAACCGGGAAAGGAGACCCGCTTGATTACCAGAGGCTTCCTCCTTCCACGGAGGTCAAGAAAAGCGCTGGTAAGTGTTTACATTGGATTACCAGCGCTGGATCACCAGCGCTGGATCCTCTACACCCGAGACAAAACGGGAGTACGACCAGCGCTGCAAACAGGGAGTTGCAGCGCTGGTGATGCCCTGCAGATGTGTACACCTTCAAAGTTGCAGCGCTGTAACTCCCTCACCAGCGCTGCAACTTTCTGATGTAGACAAGCCCATAGGTCTGTAGTGAAAACCTGGCCTTAGTTTCATGGTTCTCTGTGACTGATGTCCATGAGTAACTTTAGAACTCAAAGCAGTGACTTCCCTTGAAATTAGGAACTTTTGGGAACTATGCCTGTACACACCACCATCCAAGAGAACAAAGACAAAAGGAAAGGACTCTTGGTAGCCTATGCAGTGAGAACAGCCAGCACTATGAGGCACTGTTGCAGGCCAGGGTTTCGTAAACACTAAGGATATGTCTACACTGCAATTATAACTAGTCGTTGGCCTCTGCCAGATGACTTGGATTTGTGGGTTTGGGTTAATGGTTGTTTAATGGCTGCAGCCCAAATTGTGGGAACCTCCCCCTACGCAGGGTCCTAGAGCCCCAGGCTCCAGCCTGGGCTCAAACATCTACCCCACAATGAAACAGCCTCTTACCCTGAGCCCCTTAGTCCAAGTCAGCTGGCATAGGCCAGTCACAGGTCTTTAATTGCAGTGTAGACATACCCAAAATGTGCAGAAGTTTCCTCTCACTCTGACTGTTTGGATGTCTGTGCTGTGATTTTAATGCGCAAGAAAAGTGGCATGCCTATTTGTAGACTATAAAGGATGACTAATCAAAGTAAGGTGTGAGTGGTGTGTGTTTGCTATCAACACACTGAGCGTTGAGCTGCCTTTGGAAGGAAAAGAGGTCTAAGACCAGGAGACTCATTGTGCTCTGCTAAAGCCTCTTTTGTTGCAACTGTTCTAATTTCCTCTTTCACCACCAGCTAGTTAGCTCGGGATGTTCACCTCTTGTAAGTAGAACCATATTGTATACGACTGTTCCATCCGGTGTCTATTTTGGGATTTTCATGTGCCTTTTTTTCTCTGTTCAGTATCTCATCTCAAATGCACTCTTTTATTGAAGGAAAATGACTTTATTAGAGTGAGATGCTTGCAATGTAGTCAAGCATCTTCCAAAAGAGTAACACTAGTCCCCGTAAAATAAACGGAAAGAACTTCCTTTGGGAGTGTTCTTCTTGTTAACTGGACGTCTGCCATTCTGCTTGTTGTAAAGCAAAGGATTTATAGCCCAATACCAGGGAGTGAGTGCCACCCCACTTTTGTTAATGACAGCGCAAAATCCTGTACACCAAGTACCTCATAAGTTACTGAAGGGTTTAAGCTAACAGAAGCTCGAAGAATGTATACTCTTCAATGGACAATCTATTTTCATATTAAAAGAAACAACCTTTACTAGTTTATAGATTATATATTTATCTTATTTCGATGTAGCCAGTGAAGAGATGTTTTCTGAACTGATCTTCAGAAGCAATACTTCCGAGAATTCCTTGAGTTTAAAACATTCTGGATCTAGGTGTTTCTGAAAATTTGTTTGCATCTGCCAGAGGTCCTGCACTGCTAGGGAAACATTTTCACTGCTCTGAGGATGGCTAGATGGATTTAATCCTCAGTTTGTGTTAAAAATGGGCATTATTCATTGTGCATCATACTGAAAATTTGACCCCTATATAGCATTAATCAAGCTAGGAGTATAATCCTTTCAGTACCATCATTATCTCACAGTGGGTTAATTCTGTTCTGAAAAGACTATGCACATTAACTTGGATGAAAAGTTATTGTTGCTGTATATTTGCAGCATTTACTTGTGGAAAGACTGAGGTGACACACTGAGTATACACAATGCTTTTCCTGAGTTTCTTCTGTCTTGCAGTTACAGAGCCAAATTCTGCTGGCAAACCCAGATTCAATAGTCTAATTGAGTACAATTAGACTTCAGCATGTGCTTAAATCCTTTGCTAAATTGGGGCCTTAGTTCCACCCCATTGATTCCAACAGAGCTACTATAGATTTACAAAGGAATACAAGATAGTAGCAGTTGGTTTAGAGATTTAGGAACTCTGCTGTTGATTTGATATGGAAGATGCCTAAGATAACATGATCATGAAGGTGGTTTTCCCAGGGTGATGCTCATCCATTGCACTGCGGGTGTGCTGACCCCTGCAATTTCCCCAAATGCGGGAAACTCGACTGCATAATTTGTGGTAGTGGGGGACTGCGTTCATGCTCTCCCCTGGCAGGGGGGGGGGACAAAAACTGGTGAAGAGCAACAGTTTAAAACCCTATTCTTTTTTTAAAAAAATGCTTCAAAGGGGCTATACAATAGGACTGAGCTGTGCAGTACTGGCCCAGTCCTATGTCCACTAAAGCCAGTGAGAATCCTTCCATTGCCAGTAAACATTGGATCAGACCCAGTGTATACAAGCCTGCACTGGAAAGTGTGGAACTGCACTGTTCTTAGAGGAACTCTGGGAGAATTGTTCCCAGATTTCACCAGCCAAAGAAGAAAAATACTTGCTGGTGCACCGTGCCCCGGTACTGCGTTTAGCTTGCTTTGCAATCCAGTGCTGAGGAGTCCAGGCCCACTTTGAGTGAAGTGAATAGGAGGAGCCATGTCTGCACGTAGAGAAGTGCAAGAACTGCATTGTGACTAGCCCCAGAGCACATTTCTCCCCTTCATGTGTCCATGCATCTCCCTGAGCTGGTCCATAGCAAACAAGGCTCAGAGTCTGTCTACACTGCAGTTGAACACTCACGGGTGACCCGCATCAGCTGACTTGGGCTTGTGGGTTTCCAAAGCCCAGGCTCCAGCCACAGCCCAAACATCTACACCAAAATTTTACAACTCTGCTGCCCAAGCCCCACGAGCCTGAGGGCTTGTCTACATCAGAAAGTTGCAGCGCTGGTGAGGGAGTTACAGCGCTGCAACTTTGAAGGTGTACACATCTGCAGGGCATCACCAGCGCTGCAACTCCCTGTTTGCAGCGCTGGCCGTACTCCCGTTTTGTCTGGGGTGTAGAGGATCCAGCGTTGGTGATCCAGCGCTGGTAATCCAATGTAGACACTTACCAGCGCTTTTCTTGACCTCCGTGGAAGGAGGAAGCCTCTGGTAATCAAGCGGGTCTCCTTTCCCGGTTTGCTCTCTCGTTCCCGGAACCCCGAGCAAGCGGTTCTCCTTCCCTGCGGTTTGCAGGGTGGCTCCGGAAACGCGAGAGCAAACCGCGGCGAAGCTGGTCTCCTTTCCCGGTTTGCTCTCTCGTTCCCCGAACCGCCGAGCAAGCGGTTCTCCTTCCCTGCGGTTTGCAGGGTGGCTCCGGGAACGCGAGAGCAAACCGCGGCGAAGCTGGTCTCCTTTCCCGGTTTGCTCTCTCGTTCCCGGAGCCACCCTGCAAACCGCAGGGAAGGAGAACCGCTTGCTCGGCGGTTCGGGGAACGAGAGTGCAAACCGGGAAAGGAGACCAGCTTCGCCGCGGTTTGCTCTCGCGTTCCCGGAGCCACCCTGCAAACCGCAGGGAAGGAGACCTGCTTGCTCGGGGTTCCGGGAACGCGAGAGCAAACCGCGGCGAAGCTGGTCTCCTTCCCCGGCTTGCTCTCTCGTTCCCGGAACCCCGAGCAAGCAGGTCTCCTTCCCTGCGGTTTGCAGGGTGGCTCCGGGAACGCGAGAGCAAGCCGCGGCGAAGCTGGTCTCCTTCCCCGGCTTGCTCTCTCGTTCCCGGAACCCCGAGCAAGCAGGTCTCCTTCCCTGCGGTTTGCAGGGTGGCTCCGGGAACGCGAGAGCAAACCGCGGCGAAGCTGGTCTCCTTCCCCAGTTTGCTCTCGCGTTCCCGGAACCCCCCTTGAAGCCGCCCAACAGCGCTGCAGTGTGGCCACATCTAACACCACTTGCAGCGCTGGTTGCTGTAAGTGTGGCCACTCTGCAGCGCTGGCCCTATACAGCTGTACTAATACAGCTGTAACAACCAGCGCTGCAAAATTTTAGATGTAGACATGGCCTGAGTCAACTGACATGAACCAGCTGTGTGTGTTTAATTGCAACATAGGCATATCCTCAGGAGGTATTTGCGTGCAATAGGGGTTTCGGCACTTCCACCTGAACCTAAAGTACCTTCATTTGTGACAAACTTCCACATGGTGGTGGTTTTGACAGTTTTATTTTGGAAAATATTCTGTATCTTGTGCTATGATGATTTTGTAAAACTTGCTCATTTCAAAGTCCCCCTTATGCAGATTCTAACCAGCTAGAACTGAAGGGCAAAGGGCTAGTAACAAAGAAGTAATTGCAGCAATTTTGTTCTTGGGCACTGAACATCATCTGAAAGGCTGATCTGGCTTTCACTGTGTTTGCATACAAAAAGACTTAATATTGCCTCCCCTATTTCTCTGATTAATACTAAATAGATTTATCCCCATCAGAATCAGACTTCTCCCTCATCAGAGTATCCTGAGAAAAGCTCCATCATTAATTGTGATGTATGACCTGTTAAACTGCTCTAATTCTTCCTAAGGGTTCATTTCTCACTCTAGCGCTGTAATGGTGGTAATACCAGCTACCTCAATGATACCAAATTAATAAGAGGATCTTCATGGCCTACCAGGTAGTCCAGAAGATTTCAGAGTTTTACTCTCAGCCTTTCCACTGACTTGCTTTGTGACCTTGAGTAAATCTTCTGTCTTTTTTGTGCCTGTCACTAGTCTCTCCATCCCTAAAATAAGGGTAATACTGAGATGCCTTTGTAATGTGCTTTGAGATTCTTGGTTTGCAATGTACTGTGTCAACATAAGTGCACGTTTAGCATAGCTAGGGCTTGGATGTATGTACCGCAGATTTGGACTCTTAACTTCAAATCTTCCAAATTGAATTGTATCCAATATTCATGTTTCAGACCAAAAGTGGTTTGGTTTTTTTGATAATTATAAGTGGTTGGAAACTAGTGGCTTAAAAAGAGAGTGCTCCCTTTAGATTTAATGCAGATAAGATGGGATTTTCCAACATAATGAGCCTTCGCTTGTAACAGACTGACTCTAACCTGTTACATCCTGAACAAAGGTTAATGAAATTAAGATAAACTTAATTCAATAAAGTTTAAACCTTACTGAATTAGGGTTAACAACTTTGGGGTACATTGTAGTAAAAATTGCAATTGTGAATGTGTTATTGTGGACTTGTATGTACCTTCTCTAGTAGGGAGGGGAGATGCTAATGAACTTCCTCAATTATCAGTCTTTCAGCCCCCCTGGAGAGAGATGCATTTACTAGTTTAAGCTGGATTCTCCAGAGACCAGCAGACAAAGGAGAAGACTTTTGAATAAAGAAGTCTGAGTGTAGGCTGACTCAGAGCCACCTTTGATCCAGCAAATGGATAGGACCCCGGAGAGCCCCAGTCCTTAGGGAGGATTGGAAGGATTTGGCCTACTGACACGACTTTACTTGTTTTGAGATGAAGCTCTGAAGCTGTGACCGTCGAGAAATCCCTAGAGTGGGGTGATGCTTGGTAAACTTATTAGTATGCATGTAGGTTCTTTTATTGTTTGTAACGTCTTCTCTGTCATCCTTTTTATTTAACCTTAAGAATAAAGTAGGCTTGCCTAGAAAGAACGGTGTGGTAACATCTGTAGCAAGTACCCTGGTATCAGTCTCCTAAGAGAAAGCAAGCAGGTTTGTTCGGACAGATTCTGAGCTGAGAATTACACAGAGAAGGCAGGGAATTGTGCAGCCTGGCAATCTGCTGGTCAGAATGGGGAGAGACATGGGTCTCCTCCCAAGAGAGGCAACAGCTGGGAAGCTGGATGCCTGACAGTGGGTGGGTGCTCTTGTTGAACCACTGAGGGGAGAGGTGCAGTTGCCCTGAACTGTGACAGCCTAACTCTACTCCTACTGAAGTCCATGGGAGTTTTACCAATAAATAAATAAAAATTGGAGATACACCTAGCTCCTAGAACTGGAAGGACCTTGACAGGTCATCAAGTCCAGCCCCCTGCCTTTGCTAGCAGGACCAAGTACTGAGTTTTGCCCTAGATCTCTAAGTGGCCCCCTCAAGGATTAAACTCACAACCCTGGGTTTAGCAGGCAAATGCTCAAACCATTGACCTATCCCTGCCTGCTCCCCCTGCCAACAGGAGCAGAAGTTAGGCCAACACTAAAGGCTTTTGAAAATGCCACCCATAGTATAAAGCACCCATTTATTCATTAAATCCATTTGGAAGTTGAAGCTGGCAGCCACTTGTTTAGCAGGGTATCTCATTACATGTGCATTACACTAGTGCCTTCTAATTTGCACTGGCTACCTGTGGGTCACCAGGAGGACTTCAAGGAATTGATTTTGACTTGCAAAGCTTAGGATCTGAATATTGGAGAGCCCTTGTGCAGTAGCACTACAGTTGCCATCAGCAGAGGTGCTCAAGCTGCTGCTCTCTTGCTTTGAGAACTGGAGCTGCCAGTAAGGCCTTCTCTGGGGGTGGGGGGAGCCTTGCACTTTGACTTGCTCCCTCACCCCTTGGTCCAAAATAGTGCCAATCTGTTGCCTTTGAGGGAGTGCTGTAAAGCTCAACTATTACTGAAGCTTTTGGAGAGCGAGAGATGAGTCGTTTGGGGGATGCGGAGGGTGAAGGGGGAATATCTGGGGAGGATGGTGTTGGATGGCAACAATCTCGCTTATTTCCAATTCTCCATCTCAGTGAATTCAAAGGAAGCCAAAAGTGTCTCCATGTTTTCTATGGTGTACTACACCTGCTCAATGCTAGGCTAGCCACACCTCAGAGGGGCTCCACTGGTTGACCCAGGGCTAAGGAATCTCCCTGGGGCACCTGTACATACCCCCAGTGAACCATGGAAAGAGAGGATTGGTTAGGGCACTAGCATAGGCCTTGGGAGACTCAGGTTCAATTCCATGCTCTGCCACAGACTTCCTGTGTGACTTGGGGCAAGTCACTTAACCTCTCAGCGCCTTAGTTCCCCATCTGTAAAAATGGGAATTGTAGCACTTCTGTACTAGACTGAAATGCCTTAATCCCTGCTGATGAAAAGCCCTATATAAGAGCTAGTTTGTATGATTGCTATTGTCTCTGCACAGGCATAGAAGGCAGCGATGAGGGTAGCCAAGGGATCTGACTTTACATAGACCTAGGGCCTAGACTCCCTCAGTAACTGATGCTGGGGGGTGGAGCTGGAGTAGCAGATGTGGGCAGAGGGAGAACTGCAGCCTGGCATTGGAGGAGGGGTAGAATTCACTCTGCAGCCCTTCACCTGCCCAATGCCCAAATATTTTTTCATGAGGCTGGGGTAGATGTCACTCTATCAGAATAGACAAAGTGCTTTGAAATGTTGGAGTTAGCTGGAGTCTCCTGACAGGCCAGTTTCAGCATTTCATGTTGGTGGACAACAGGAAAAGCTTGAGGCAAGATCACAAAGTGAGTGAAAGCTGCATGTGTATATTGGAGGGTAGATGTGGACCCAAAATATTGGTTTCCTTGAAAGTGAAGGGCCAGCTTCAGTTCAAGCTTATTGCCCAATTCTATTTTGCCTGGCATTCAGCTCAGCCAATACAAGTGATGCTGATATTTCAGTCAGAGCTGATCAAAAAAGCTTTTGACAGAACAGTTTTCCATTGGAAAATGCTGCTTTGTTTGAAATCGAAAGGGCGTCGTGGGAATGTGTGGATTTCAATGCAATTTTCCACAGAAAAATATTCCAAATGAAACAAAATCAAAGGGGAGTGTTTTTTTTTACTTACTTTGTTTTGACTTTCTCATATCAGTTCTTTTTGACTTTCTTGTTTCACTTAGATTATAATTTAAAATTATATTTTTATATATTTTAAATTGTTTAAATGTTATCAAGATAAAATATTTGGACATTGTTGAAAGAAAATATTTTAATAAGGTAATTTTGATGTTTCCAAATTGAAATATTTTAGAATTTCTGTTCTGCAAAATATTTTGAGATTAGTTTTTTGTCCTGATTTGGGATGAAGACAAATTTCAAAATATTGCTTTGCATTGAGCGTGTGTGTGTGTGCGCGCAATAGAATAAGGGTGGAGAGAAATCAGCATTCAGTCCCTCCACAAGCAAGAAAGGAAAACCCAGTTCAAACCACTTCCACAGTAACACGCAGTGGTGAGTAGCATACAGTAATTGCACAGATATGGGAATGAATTATTAGGAGCTCACCTGAGATGTGTTTTTTCCATAATATTTTGCCCCAGCTTCAATTCACATAATGGCACAAAATGCAAAATATTGCGGTAGCTGCAATTACTGTGTCACTGTTGCAGTAAACACCAATTCAGGGACTTCCTCACCAATTCTGAAGAAGCCTGTTTGAGCACACCCATAAGTGAACAAGAAAAATCTTGTTCAAGAATGGCCACAGTCACAAAGGAAAACCCCTCCAAAGTAATGAGGCGAGAGCACCGGAACAGAGTAGTCAGCTCAATTCAGGCAGCTCTAAGCTAACTCAGAAGAAGACTATTCAAGCACTTCCAAGGCAATAAGCACTTCCAAATGTATAAGGAACCTCCAGAGAAGTCAGGGTGAATGCTGTTCAAACAGTCCCAGACAAATGTAGAAGAATCCTATTCATGCACCTGTCTATTTGTCAGTCTTTTAGATGGTATTAAAGACGGTAATAACTGTCCTTTTGGCAGACAAAAAAAGAAGTTAGCTGAAATCACTTTGACTTTGATTTGCAATCTTCCTGCTGGAAGAACGAAGGCATTGCATACAGTCTTATCAGCCACTCCAAAACCTGGCAAACTTGTACCATCCTTGGGCTGTTTAGGACATGGCTTTTAGCTGCCTTTCTGATCACATAATTACAGTACAGCTGCAAAATATCCAATCGTGGCTTCAATGTCAGCAGGGGCGGCTCTAGCTTTTTTTGCTGCCCCAAGCACAGCAGGCAGGCTGCCTTCGGTGGCGCACCTGTGGAAGGTCTGCTGGTCCCGCAGCTTTGGTGTAACCGCTGGCGAATTGCCGCAGGACCGGCAGACCTCTCACGCCACCGAAGGCTGCCTGACTGCTGCCCTTGCAAGGACTGGCAGGGCGCCCTCCTGTGGCTTGCCGCCCCAGGCACGTGCTTGGAGTGCTGGTGCCTGGAGCTGCCGCTGAATGTCAGACTCTTATTGGACAGAAGGAAAAAGAGGGATAGGAAAGAGACAAAATATGGCAGGGAAAGAAAAGGACACACGAGGGAGGTGGAGGACAAAGTCTCACATCCCAGATGATGTGTGACTTAGCAAAAACTGATGGAGGTGGTGTGATTTGGGTCTCTCTCTTTGGCAAGTCTGGTCAGGACATCTCTCCAGATTAGAGTTGTGGGTTATTGTGACATTTTATGAACTTTCACTCACTTTTCACAAGTGAGCTTAGAGTTAGGGTAAATTCCTAGGCTCCTGATGCCCACGGGAAAGGAGTATTGAGTGTAGGGTGGAGCTGACGATATTGCAGGAGGTCACTAGTTGTTTTTTTTTATTTTTGTTTTTTGTTTTGTTATTTCTTAGAATCCAAGGAAACAGTGGGGACTATAAGCAACCAGGCTGCAGGGCTGAGTTGTGAGAAAGGACAAACCTCTGCAGGTTCAGGGAGTGTGGGGGCAGGAAAGGGGGGCCTGACAGGGGTGCCAAAGTTGGAGGCTGCTGCATCATGCCCACACATGAGGCACACTGGCTTGTGAGTGTCCCCTTCACAGATGATTCCAGGTAAACTCTGATTAGTTTGTAGGGCTCACGTTCTCTCAGGGAGAATTCCCGTGTCACTGGATTCTCTAGAATAGGGGTGGGCAAACTACGACCTGCATGACCGTCGTGACCGGCCCCCGAGCTCCTGGCCGTGGAGGCTCACCCCTGGACCCTCCCTGGCTGTTCCCCCTCTCCCGCAGCCTCAGCTCGCTCGCTCGCTCTGCTGGCGCAATGCTCTGTGCAATGGGGCTGTGTGCCCCTGCGGCAGTGCAGCTGCAGAGCGCGGCCTGACCCAGTGCTCTGTGCTGCATGGTGGTGGTGGCAGCAGCATGGCCTGGGCACCAGCCGGGCAGCACAATTGTAGCACCGCCAGCCACCAATGCTCCAGGCAGTGCAGTAAGGGGTGGGGGGATTGGATAGAGGGCAAGGGAGTTTGGGGTGGTGATCAGGGGACAGGGGTGTGGATAGGGGATTGGGAGGGAACAGGAGGTTGAATGGGGGCAGAGGTCCCATGGGGCAGTCAGGAAGGAGTGGGGGGAGTGGATGGGACGGCAGGGGGCAGTCAGGAGACAGGGAGAAGGGGTGGGTGTATGGGGCAGGGGTTCTGGCGAGGGCATCAGGAATGAGAGGAGGAGTTGGATGGGGCGGCAGGGGTCTGGGGGCTGTCAGGGAGCAGAGTATGTGGATGAGGCAGGGATCCTAGAGGGGTCACAGGGAACGGGGGGGGGGGTGGATGGGGCAGGAGTCCCAGGCAGGGCAGATAAGGAAGTGCGGCCATGACTCTCCATACAATTTATGAAAGCCGATGTGGCCTCGGGCCAAAAAGTTTGCCCGCTCCTGGTCTAGAACATAGCCTGATAGTATTAATTTATTTTAATTGGCCACCCCCCCCACAATAATTCAAAACTATTTCCCTGCTGTTATCTTTGATGTAGCCAGTGAACAGATATATTGATTCCCAAACAGCACTACTCTGTTAGTTTCTTGAATTTAGAACCATCCAATATTTATGAAAGATCAATTGTCAAGCTGCATGTCGTCCAGGGGGCACATTTTCATTGGTATGAAGATGGTTGGATAATGGACTTGGTTTGCAATTTGTGTTAATAATAGCAGTTGCATCTCTAATTCCTTGTGAATTATGGTGAAAAATGTCCACTCTGTGGGAATATATTTACTTTCTTTATAATGCTCAGCACTTACAATCAAGTACAGTGTTGGAAGAACTGAGCTGCCAATTAGGGCTAAATAAGAGACAGATTTTTCAAAAGCACCCAGTGTGCCGAGCTCAGTTGAAAATTTGACCATTTGTTTTGGTGCCTAAATGGGAGGTGAGCTCTTTAATATCCAGCCCATAGTACTCCCCTCTCGAGCAGAGTAGATGCACTCGATGTAGTCGGTATCTCAAATGTTCAGCCGTGGTTTAGCCAACTACAAATCTTAACTTGGGTGCAAACTTACTATTACTAACTATCATAGCATTTGTAGTTATAGAAGTGATTGAGGCCGTACAGTAAAGACACTTAGTACCTTTCATGATTTTTTTTTTCTCTGAGATGCATTCTGCTTGAACACTTATGACTAAAACCATTCAAATTCCTCTGGGGGAGAGGCTACCAATTTAACAATAAATTAATTGCTAGGGGAGCATGACATTTATTTATTTATCGACTCATTCTTGTTCCTTCAACCCCCATTTCCCATTCCCAGTGAGATTCATCCGTCCATGGTATTACATCAGCACTCAGACAGGCTCATTCTTCCCCTATGAATGTTACTATCTATTCAGCAGGCTCCCTCTTTCCATGATGATGTCTTTATATGATGACACTTTAATGAAGAACTTAATGTACAACAACCTTTTCTCTCTCTGCATGTTTCAAAGGAGTTGGTTGAATTTTAGAATCCCATCGGGCAGCCGTTATACATCGCTGTGCCTGGCATTGCTTTAAATGAGGCAATGCATATTCCCATCACCATCCCTAATAATATATTCAGTCCATCAAAGTGTGCATCAGAACGTTCTTCCACATCCTCAGCGAACCCTACAGAAACTGCTTGTGTGGCCACTGATCGATGCGGTCTAGGCTCAGAATTATAGCAGTCCTTTTTTACAGGGAAAATGAAATGACAAATATCCAAATTAATGTTGACGGCCTCACTCAAACAGGAAGAGAATGTAAGATGTGTATCCTCCCATGGACACAAGAAAAATCAGGACCCTGGGCTTCCAATGAGTGACATCCAGTCAGGATGAAACTGTGAGACTAGAGCAGATGTTTTCAGCTACGCAGAAGACCTGCTGATGGCTTGTGGAAATTAAGGAGAACATTCTGTTTAGAAGCTACTTATGTCTACATTCAGAGCCAGAATGTGCCTGTTGGGCCCAGCCCTGAGTGAGTAATGGGGTGGAGCTGCACTGCCTGTGGTAGTTCAGGGCAGGATTAATGCCTCTTCAGGCTCCCACTATATGGTGGGGAGTAGGCTGTTCCATGTTCTGGTATGGCATAGATTGTGTGGGCTAGTGTGGTGTAGAATAGGGCCTCACCTCATCTCTACCCCTCCCCATTTGAGGTAACATGCACCCCCACAAGTATAAAGAAGAGTAGTCTCTGAGCTCCCTGGAGCAGAGGGCTGCAATAGCCCTTCGCTTTTGTGCAAACTGCCTAAGGTGGTGTGGGAGGAGGGAGAGCCTTTGTGACATCCCGTCTTTCCTGTGCAAAGTTTGGAGACCATCTGATGGTCTGGGTCTAATTCACTTAAACTTGTCCAGAAAATGAATGGTTACATTGTCAGGTGGTTGCATCACATTCCAGATGTCCTACACAGTAAGGGGACACTTTAAAGCCTAGCTTGGTGAATGCTCTAGGGGAAAACAAAGTGTGTAACTGTGTTGCACTTCCTAACCCCCATGTATGTGCAAGGACTGCTTGGCAAGCCCGCTTGGTGAGTCCAGTGGGGGACTCTTCTACTTGTAAACAACAAGGCAATTCACTTGTTGCACTTATTACACAAGCCATCTGAATATATAGACTATGCTCATTTTTTATGCCTAGTCTGATGTAGCCTCTTAAATTTGATGTTAATATCTCTAAACTGATTGTTGCTGGCTCTTCCCAGGGAAAACAATCATTTATCAGTAAAATAAGACAAATCATGAATACATGTAGGAAACAGCAGTCACAGCTGGTTGACCCAGCCTGTGGGGTAATCAGATAGCACACCTGTGCTGACTGATTCTTAATTGAACAAAAGTTCTTCGAGAGAAATTAATCTTATGATAATTACTTTATTTTATTGATAACAAAAACAGGAACCTAGAGCATACACACAGTTAAAGGAATCTTCTCTGCAGATGAAGTTAGCATTGACAGAGCAATGCTCCATAACTAGATCACAACATTAGAAATGTGATTAGGAATTTCCATTCGTTTTCTCTGTTTTTGTTTCACAATCGATAGTGTAATGAATGAGAGAGAAATATGTTGCAGTTACGTTACTTAAAAAATAGCAAGGTAAAAGTATAATTTCTTATTGATTAGTCTAACATAGCAGGCAAGGGCCATACACAAGAGAACTGACTGTGCCTCAAATGCTAAAATGCAGAGAGCAGAAGGAAAAATGTGTATAGTTTAAAAAAAGGTAATCAATGTATTGAATCTCTCTAAAAATGTTTGTACTCTGTTTAAAAAGGCACTTTAAGTTCTTCCTGAGTTGATTGACTAAACTTTTTTTTTTTTTTGCCACTTTCATGCTGCCATTAAGAATAGGTGAAGGGAGCTGATGACAGCATTGTGCTGCGATAATGAAATGTCTAGGTGGAATGGAATGGATGTGGGTGCATTATCAGTCAGCATTCTGATTTTCCTGCCTGTATCCAGATGGAGTCTCTGGTCCAACAAAAGGTTACATGTGATGTGCAAGGGGATGGGGTGGCTTTACTGCTGAAAGTAACTCAAACTAAGGATCATGTAAACTCCAGCCTGGCTGCCCAAAGGTTCTGTTGTCTTTTCTCTTTATCCAACAGTAATAACATGAGGAAACTGCACAGACACAGTTGGGTTCCAAATAATTGTGTTACTAATTATATACAACTATATGAAGTCTAGCTACAAACATGCATTTTACTCCTGCTCTGTTACGATCTGGTGGCTTCTGCAGTAGAAGTCAGGGAGGCCCTCCAGAGGGCTCCCAAACTATTTAAAGGAATACTACCAAATTCCTGTAAACTAGGTTCTGTAGTGTTGTCTGGTGGGTTACTCCCCTCTCCCTTTATATTGTACAGTGAGCCAATAGGCACTAACCTGCAGGATTCAGCAGTGTTCCCACACCTGAAAAGAGGTTACCCTGTTATGCTCATACAAAGCACATGGGATCTTTATAGAGTAAGATAAATACGCAGCATTTATTGAGAATACAACAGTTAGCATATGCTTCTCTCCCTCTCTCTCTCTCTCTCCCCTGCCAGTGATGTTCACAGTTACCAGTCTGTTGTAGCTCGAGTCAATCTAATGGCCAGTTAGAGTGTGGAGCTGGACTCTTGTTGGTCACGATCCGATGCTCCTGGAGTGTGGCAAGACGAACCCAAGGTCTATGGCCAAGCACCCTGGTTCTGATAGGTTTTTTTTCCTTTGTTGAAGTCTATGGATTTTGCTGTATCAGTTTGTGATCGATTACTTCTTAATTGGTGTAAAAATTCCAATACACCTCCGAGAGGGTCATCCTGTCCTTTGTTTTGATTTAATCAATTGTCCTCAGGGGTGCCAGCCTTTACCTCAGGGTTGTCAATCCGATCTTCATTATGGATGCACGTTGATGATTCTCTGTCTCTTTACTACTTCTTCCTTGACTCTGGCTATAACAATGGCTTTTACACCTCATCTTTTCCTGATGCATACATCCTCATTCACACGAACAGACTGAGAATACAAACAGTAGTATTTTATATCGAGCAGAAAGGCATTGCAAATTAAACCTTGCCTTCAATGTTTCTCTAATCTACTTAACATAGACACAATAGAGAATCCTGTCTTTTACTTACTAAACCTTAAAACAAAGAAATGTATATTTAACTAGAGTGCCTAATTTGTAATACATATAGGAAACCATAGTAGACATTATAACTTAACCTAAAACAAAAGGTGACCATAATCAGTCGTAAGGATTATTCTGGTCTGTCATTCCTTTCTGCTATTCAAAAAGGGTGGCTGACAGGATGGAATCAAATCTTACATGAATTCTCATAGTACATTACAGAATCCAGCTACATTATAAAATCCAGCTCCTACAACCCTGCCTCTTCTATATTTGTTTGGGACCTATCATTTTAATATCGCACCACTAACTCTTTTAAGAGCTGCCATCTGCCTACACAGCCCAATATGCAGATATTATCAGGACTTTCCACATGAAATAGCTGGTGGGGGATTCCCTAGCAGGAGCTGTGTTGTCAAGATATTGGAGCTGAAGAACCAGGAGCAAGTGCAGAGGCATATGGCTTCCACACATCCTCTGAGCTCTATGCTGATCTTGTGGGTTTCCCTCATTTAGATATTCAAAGAGCTCTTATTTCTGCCTGTCTGATGGAGAGGAGAGGTGAGGCTGCAAAAGGGTTTCCCAAGGGATGAAATTCAAAGGAAACGCCACAGTTCAAAATCCTAGTTTCCTAGCTCCTTTTTATGAGTAGTTTGTGTTTGCGGTAACATGGACTTAATGTCATTAGATTCCTTTTCCAGATATTGTTAAAGATTGATGTAATTGTTAATATATGAAATATTGGGTGGTACTGCTGCTGCTTCATAGGCCTAGGCTACATTGGCACTTTACAGCGCTGCAATTTTTGCGCTCAGGGGTGTGAAAAAACACCCCCCTGTGCACTGCAAGATACAGCGCTGTAAAGTCTCAGTGTATTCAGTGCTCCCAGCGCTGCAAGCTACACTCGTAAGGGATGTGGTTTACGTGCAGTGCTGGGAGAGAGCGCTGGTGCTCCGACCACACTCCCGCTTCAAAGTGTATGTGAGAGCTCTCCCAGCGCTGCACGTACTCCACGTCCTCTATGGGTGTAGCTTGCAGCGCTGGAAGCCGCGCTCCCAGTGCTGCGGCACTGATTACACTGAGGCTTTACAGCGCTGTATCTTGCAGCGCTCAGGGGGAATTTTTTTTTCACACCCCTGAGTGCGAAAGTTGCAGCGCTGTAAAATGCCAGTGTAGCCATGGCCTAGGGCTCTGGGCTGGAATCACCACATTAAGGGCTTGTCTACATCACAAAGTTGCAGCGCTGGTGAGGGGGTTACAGCGCTGCAACTTAGGAGGTGTACACATCTGCAGGGCATCACCAGCGCTGCAACTCCCTGTTTGCAGCGCTGGCCGTACTCCCGTTTTGTCTCGGGTGTAGAGGATCCAGCGCTGGTGATCCAGCGCTGGTAATCAAGTGTAGACACTAACCAGCGCTTTTCTTGACCTCCCTGGAATAAGCAGGTATCGCAGCATACCTGAGGAAGCCTCTCTGGTAATCAAGCAGGTCTCGTTCCCCGGTTTGCTCTCGCGTTCCCCGAACCCCCGTGCAAGCAGGTCTCCTTCCCTGCGGTTTGCTCTCGCGTTCCCCGAACCCCCCTTGAAGCCGCCCAACAGCGCTGCAGTGTGGCCACATCTAACACCACTTGCAGCGCTGGTTGCTGTAAGTGTGGCCACTCTGCAGCGCTGGCCCTATACAGCTGTACTAATACAGCTGTAACAACCAGCGCTGCAAAATTGTAGATGTAGACATACCCTTAGCTTGCCGGAGATAGGGTTTGGTTTCTGGGTGGGATAGCAAGCTGCAGGTTATATGGAGATGTTCGCAATGTGAAATGTGAACTCCCTGAAGGTGAGGTTCTGCCTCTAAGAGAAATTCTGTTTGTTAGGCTTAATGGACAATAACCTTCCTGAAGTCCAAAGCAGCATATTACTGGTCCTCTTATCGGAGACAACGAATGTGCCTGAAGTAAATCTGACGGCATTTTAGTAGGGATTGACAGTACATTGGTATTTTGGATGCAAATTATAGTTTTCACTGTTTTAGAGAGAGAAGCATCTGACACTGAGAGCCTTGAGAGCCTTGACTTGCCTCCAACAGTGCAATCTTACTCCATGCTATCCCTATTGTTACTGCAAAATGTTTAGGTTTGGAAGGATTAGATGATCAGTTAATGTGGGTAAATATCGATTTCATCGAACGCACACAAACAGCTTGAAAAGAATATTTCTATCGACAGTAATAGAAATATACAGGTAGGCAGAGTAAGGAAAATGCAGCTTGACAACTTATTCAGGTTTGGTGTAAGGATATTTACGATGCATATTTTGAGATGTGATGTTGGAAATCTGTGTTTTAATGGTTATAAAGCTTTCACTTTTAAAATCTCAATGTCTATCTTCAGTAATTGTCTGAACCCCGCCCCCACACACCTAATTTCCAACAACTGTGAAAATGTAAACAGATTAAAAATAGAAAAAAAGCTTAAACTCCATAATCTTGTGCAACTGACAATTATAATGGGTAAAAATACAAAAAACACTTAAAATAAACGTCAATATTATCTGTCAAAATTACAAAAAATAAATTGGATTCTGCCAAGCTTGGAGTGATCAAGAACGTAAAAGCAGACTCCTGTTGTCAGGCCTTTTCTAATTTATGTAGCATATTACTTTGTGTTAGCAGCTGTGAGCATCACACAGTCTGAAATGCGGTGATTTTTTTTCCAGTGCTGTAAATGCAGAAAACATTAAGTCCAAACCATTGTTACTTTCAGGCACCAAGCTTTGCAGTTTAAGGCAAGAACACTAACTGAGCCAGGAATAATTCTGAGAGGGAAAAAGTCTGTCTTCGTGTGAGGGAATAAAATGAAATGACTGGAGATAGATGAAATCTGTGTACTGTGGGCCTGATCTTGCACCTGTTGGTATCTATAGCAAATCTCCAGGCAAGCATCGATGGCTTGCTAGTGAATGGGAGAGATGGTCGATACGGTGTGGATTGACTGGGAAAGGCCTTGAAAATGAAGACAAGTAGTTTGTCTGATGCTCTAGGTGGAGGGAGGCAAAGAGGGATGACATGATCAAAGCTATAGGCTGGGGAAATGGTCTTTGCAGCAGCATTTGGAATGGTTATGAGCTGGGTAAAATTGCATTTGTGAAGGGCAAAGCAGAGCGAAGGATGTTTCAGTAACTGAGGTGTGAGATTATGAGAACCTGGGCAGAGTTTTAGACATGGGCATCGCATGCACCCCCCATTTGGGGAGGCCAGCCCCATGCTCCGCCCCTTCTCCCTGAGGCTCCTTTGCTGGCTAGCCTGCCGACGCAGTCCTGAACTCTGGCCAGCCTGTTGGTGCCCGGAGCAGGCGGGAGGAGCCTCAGCCAGGGCTGAGCCCTGAGCCTGGACCACCCAGAAAAGCTCTGAGCCCTGCTGTGGCAGAGAGCATTAGCAGAGGTTTGGGGAGATGTAGCCTCCTCCAACCTCCATTATCTGCAGCACATGGCTTTAGCTGTGTAGCTGGATAGGTAAGACCCTGCATTAGGGATCTTATACACAAAGAATCTTTGAGCCAAGATGTAGGGTGGCCAGACAGTAAATATAAAAAATTGGAACGGGAGTGGGGGGTAATAGGAGCCTTTATAAGGAAAAGACCCAAAAATTGGGATTGTCCCTATAAAATCAGGACATCTGGTTACCCTACCTAGATGTGAGGACCTGGACACAGGTATCAGTGGAAGATGATCAGATGATGTGCCTGAGTGACAGGCAGGATGATGGTGTTGTCCAGAGTGATTGAGAAAGGAGGTTGCAGGGAGGACCCATAAACTTTCAGACAGCCTTGGATCCCTCATGGCTTCTGTGCTCAGTATTTGCATACCTCTCCTCTCATGTTACCAGTCTGAATAGCTCTGAGTGGGTTAGGTGGCTGCCTAGCTTGCATTTACAAGATCAATCTGCACCCACTGGAGGAGGGGGAAAAAATTAGACTGAATTTGTGGCTGTTTGTTTTAGCAGCTTTGAAAGACAGACTGAGCTGCTCCCTGTCTAATAACAGTTGTAGGAATGATATATGGAGATATACCAATCTGATAGAACTGGAAGGGACCCTGAGAGGTCATTGAGTCCAGCCCCCTCCCTTCAATAGCAGGGCCAAGTACAGATTTTTGCCCTAGATCCCTAAGGATCCCTCAAAGATTGAGCTCACAACTCTGGGTTTAGCAGGCCAATGCTCAAACCACTGAGCTATCCCTCCCCCTACACAAGTGCAGAGAGCACTGTGATATAGGGGTAATGATATCAGTAGGTGTGGGCTGTATCTTAAATACTTGACATCAAAGGAGGCTATAACTCCAAACTCCCTTCCCAAGTGCATTTTACTTTTCACAGCTGTTACTTCAGGTGGCAGTGACATCATTTAACAGGATGTCACAAATGATGAATTATGATGCCATCATTCAAGAGCAGTGTAGTCTAATATATTCCGACAATGCAACTTGGGCACTTCCAGCTCTGCTTCATAATGACGAAGAATGCAGCCTCTCTGCACATCCAGATCTTGTCTGAAGGCTTAAAACTTTCTGTAGCCTATTATAATTTGCTATTATAAATTCAATCTAATCTAAATATTACTTGAAGTATTTCATGTTGTTGTTCTCACTGGTATTTAATGTAATTCCAAGTATTAAAAGAATAAATTCTGGCACCTTCATTCTAATCAAATTTGTTTTGTCTTTGTTAGTGGACTCAGATCAAAGCTATGGCAGCGATTTGCTAAGGGAGCTGGGTGCGCATGGAAGTTCAATGGGAGAAATGGGAGCTTGCTCTTTGAAAATTCCAGCCTAAAATGCTAACGTGCCGCTTTTTGCTACCTCTCAGAGGTTGTAAAGGACAGCTGCTAGCTTTGGTCACCCTAAGTTAGATTGAGCTGTAAGACTTAGCACTGAGTAAGGGGTATCTCAGAGCTGTTCTGTTCCAGGAACAACTGTAGGAAGGAATTGTGACTCAGTCCAAATCCATCCTCCGCTCCCCCTTTGCTTCTGGGGCAAAATAACTTACTGGGTGCAGCTTCTCCCCCCATTTGTCTCATCTTTGTAGGTCAGTTGTGGCTGTGCCTATGCCCTTCTCTGTTTCCTTCCTGCCCACTTACTATCTGCACCCCCAGGCTTGTGATGTGGGGAGCCCTCTCATAGCAATGCAGATGGGTGGAGAGTCCTTTAGGATTCAGTTTTCAGAGCCTCTGATAACTGCAGATGTGTCCTTAACATTAAATGAAACTGAAAACAGCACAAAGGGAGAGAAGTCTTCCCAATTTTGAAATATTATACACTGCTCTTTGCTGGAGCTCAGACTTAATTCATCAAACAGCTTTATTAATCTAAGAGAATAATACAGAGAGATGTTTGATCATCTTTATTGACTCATAATGGCATCTTACCTGTTTCTGAAATCACCAGAAAATCTATTCCTGTCATGGAGGCAGTAACCAGGTTGTAAATTTGAAATGAAATAGAAAGGCATATAATTGGATCAATGGTTTGTTAATGTTGATACTGAACAGCTAATTCACTATTGCTCTATGATAAAATAGAAATGGATGATGCTGGCATCACATCGAAAGCTGACATGGCCACAGCCACAGACTCTAGGCTCTGATGTAATGCTGCGGCTCTTAGGACTCATTCAGCCATGCTAGGAAGGGAAGATTTTTGGGTCAATGAATGGATGAGTGGCTAATCAGAATTTTGTCCTGACTATGTGGAAGCCATTCCTGTTTCCTGAGTGTAGTGAAAGCCATTCTTGTTTCCCTATACACAGCTTTGGCCTTCAGGAGATGAGGGAGTAATCATTGCTAGTTCTTTCCTTTCAATGTACAGTATAGGGTTTAGGACTCGCCAGTGCTGAACGTCTGTCTTGTTTTTCTTAACTCTGCCCTGATGCTCTCCTTTTGGTTTGGATCCTTCACTCAGCATCAGCCCAGCTCTCCCTTTCAGTAGAGCCACAACTCGTTTTAGAAGGAAGACTAATTGTGGCTGTTTTGTCTCTGATATTTTAATATTAAAACTGATCATTACAAGTAGGCACAGAACTTTAGGAAGTGCCACATGGCAGTTTCTACTTTCCAAAAGACTAGATGGCTTGGAGAATTGGTACTAGGCTTTGAATTCTGTCATGGTATAATCCCCCACTTTGAACCTTAGCGTCCAAAAGATGGGGTACCACCATGAATTCCTCTAGGCTCAATTACCAGCTTAGTACTTGTAGCGCTGCCACCAACCAGGAATTCCAGTGCCTGGTTGTCATAAACAGATAGCTAAGGGTTAATGTCTCTTTTACCTGGAAAGGAGTAACCTGAAACACTGACCAGAGGACCAATCAGGAAACAAGACTTTTTCAAATCTGGGTGGAGGGAAGTTTGTGTGTGAGTTTTGTTCTTTGTCTTCTGCCTGTAATCTCTCGGCTATGAGAGGATTTTTCTGCCTCCTGCTTTTCTAATCTTCTGTTTCCCAGTTGTAAGTACAAAAAGAATAGACATAGGTTTATATTGTTTTCTTTTGTATTTACATGTGTGTAGTTGCTGGAATGTGTTAAATTGTATTCTTTTTGAATAAGGCTGTTTATTCATATTTCTTTTAAGCAATTGACCCTGTATTTGTCACCTTAATACAGAGAGACCATTTTTAGGTATTTTTCTTTTTTTTTTACATAAAGCTTTCTTTTTAAGACCTGTGGGAGTTTTTCTTTAGTGGAGAACTCCAGGGAATTGAGTCTGTAGCTCACCAGGGAATTGCTGGGAGGAAGAAGTCAGGGGGAAATCTGGGTGTGTTAGATTTACTAGCCTGACTTTGCATTCCCTCTGGGTGAAGGATGGGGGTTGAGGGGAGCTTGGCTCTCTCTCTTGCGTTTCCAGGACTGGAAATAGGGAGGGTGGAATCCTTCTGTGTGTATCTCCAGGGAGGGAACACCTGGAAGGAGGAGGGGGAAGGGAAATGGTTTATTCCCCTTTGTTGTGAGACTCAAGGAATTTGGGTCTTGGGGTCCCCAGGGAAGGTTGCTGGGGGGGACCAGAGTGCCCCAAAACACTCTAATTTTTTGGGTGGTGGCAGCTTTACCAGGTCCAAGCTGGTAACTAAGCTTGGAGGTTTTCATGCTAACACCCATATTTTGGACGCTAAGGTCCAACTCTGGGAATATGTTATGACACTGGTACACTCTGGTCCCCCCCAAAAACCTTGCCCGGGGACCCCCAAGACCCAGTCCCTCTGGATCTTAACACAAGGAAAGTAAACCCTTTCCCTCACCCTGTTGCCTCTCCCAGGCTTCCCCTCCCTGGGTTACCCTGGAAGATCACTGTGATTCAAACTCCTTGAATCTTAAAACAGAGAGGAAAATTCACCTTCCCCCCTCCTTCTCTCCCCCTCCCAGACTCTCCCTGAGAGAGAAAGTAATCCTAACACAGAGAGAAAATTAACCTTTCTCTCCCTCTTCTCTCCTTTCTCCCCACCAAGTCACTGGTGAATCCAGACCCAGTCCCCTGGGGTCTCACCAGAATAAAAAAACAATCAGGTTCTTAAACAAGAAAAGCTTTTAATTAAAGAAAGAAAAAACAGTAAAAATTATCTTTGTAAATTTAAGATGGATTAGGTATAGGGTCTTTCAGCTATAGACACTGGGAATACCCTCCCAGCCTAAGCATACAAGTACAAATTAAAATCCTTTCAGCAAAATACAAATTTGAATGCCTTCCAGCCAAATACACATTTGCAAATAAAGAAAACAAACAGAAGCCTAACTCACCTTATCACCTAGTACTTACTATTCTGGACATATAAGAGACAGTATCAGGGAGATTGGCGAGAAACCTGGTTGCACGTCTGGTCACTTTCAAAACCCAGAGAGAACAACCAAAAACTAACAGCACACACAAAAACTTCCGTCCCTCAAGATCTGAAATTATCCTGTCCCCTGATTGATCCTCTGGTCAAGTGACAGCCAGGCTCACTGAACTTGTTAACCCTTTACAGTCAAAAGAGACATGAAGTACTTCTGTTCTATTAACCCTTAACTATCTGTTTATGACAAATCCTTTCACCTGAGAGTTGCTAATTTCAGTTAAGCCCTGATGTGTATTGACCAAAAATTACCATTGTCTGGCTGTTCAGTGGCTGATGTGAAGGCTGCAGTCTGGGCCTAGCTCTTATGTCAACAACATAATTAACCTTGTAGTGTGGTGAGTAGAATTGGATGAGGAGCTTCAGATTTCGGGAGGGACATACAGTGTTGTGAGACCAGTAGCTCAGGAACACAAGCCTGGGTGTTGCTCCCAGGTGTGGCATAGAGACAAAGAGCAGAGCCCTGCCTGTTTGCTGCAGTACTTATTGTTGATGGAACAGGGCAATGGAACTCATTGCTTAAAAGTATCACTGAGTCCAGGAGTTTATTCGGATTCAGGAAATATTAGATATTTATATGGGACAATGGAAAACACCCCAGTTACATTAGAGAGGATCTAAAAGACTCCTGCCCCAGGTCAGGCAATAGCGGATGGTGGTGTTGCTGTCCCTGTTTGCCTGACCAAACTGTATACATGTGTGCTGCCTGAAATTCCCCCAAACAAAGCTCTTTTCCTATTGAAACAAATCTCAGCTTCAAACCTAGAATTTTCTTTCAGTGAATTGAAAGCATATGAGCACACCTTTGCTCCCTCAAATGTACTCCAAAAGCAAATAGAAAGGGATGTGAATCAGGAGCGGCGCCAGAGTTTCTGGCACCCTAGGCAGAAATCAGGGGGCGGCATTTTGTGCGCTTCCCACGGGGCGCATGGTAGCTTCCGGTTTGACTCTCATCGTGCCGCTGAAGAAGGACCCTCTGCTAAAATGCCGCAGGTGACAGCAGCAGTCATTGAGCTGCTCAATTGCCTGCCGCTGTTTTCTGGGGCACGTCTGCAGAAGGTCCTTCTTCGGCGACGCGACGGGAGCGGAACTGGAAGCTCCCGTGCGCCCTGTGGGGAGCGCACAAAATGCCACCCCCCAAATCCTGGCACCCTAGGCGACCACCTCGGGTTGCCTAATGGAAGTGCCGGCCTTGGTGTGAATGGAGCTGGAGGAAAAACTCATTTTATAAGTGGCTGAAATGTATGTGAATATCTCTGCTATTGTTCACTCATTTCTATTATGTATCAATCACCACATACATCTGCACTTTACCAGCAAGAAAGGCAGTTTCCCTTCTGAGGAATTTACAGTTTAAATTAGACACAACACAAGTAAGATGCAAAGTAAAATGAACACAAAGGGTCTTTAGGAGGGATGAATGCTATGTCAGCTTCCACTCTGCCCCCCTCTAGTGCCAACATATGTTTTTGAATAGAAATGTTGGTTTCAGAAAATGCAGCCTGCTTACCCTGTGTATGACCCTGTAATTAGGGTGTTTGTTGTGATGGCCTAATATACTATTACTATATGTCATAAGGGAATGTAATACATGGAAGAGTAACCAACAATATCAGAATACACCAAATGTTTGTTTTGAGTATATAATGCCAAGTATGGAATTTATATGTCTAATCTATCACCGGTCGGCATTCGTGCCGTGCTCATCCCCTTGGTATTGGAAACCTTTAATGGATTATCACTAATAAATTTCTACGCAAGTAATTCCAAAGAGGTTTCATTGCTACTTAAACTGCTTGTCCTCAGCAGTGTTCATTCTTTGAGGTAGTAGCTGCCATCTCTTAACAGTAAAGACATCCCAAATCTAGCTTAACTCTGTGCCTATCCAATTTCATAAGGATCATTAGGGAGATAATACTTTTTTGATGATAAAACTGAAAAACATGCACATTACAGGGCTTCTATTTCTCACCTAAAATATCTTTTCACCGCAGGAGGCCATTTTAGAATCCTATTAGGCAATCATTCATTCTGCCTTTCTTCATTCTTTGTAGTAATCAGCATGCCAGCAACTAAACGTCTGTAAAGTTAAAAGCATTGCTTTTTATGTTACATCAGTAGCTCGCTAATGATGGGAATTCACAAGTCAGGCAAACACTTAATTTGTCAGACATCTTCATTATTCCTTAACCCCTAAAAGAAGTTCTGTTCTATTTTTCATAATCTCCTCCATCAGTCTCTCTCTCTTAGTCAGAAGCTGCTGTTAAGACATTTTATTCTACTGCTGCCTGGATAAGCAGCTAGCACCCAGCCATTGCCAATGATTCTCATTGGATTTGCCCATTAGGGTAGCAGAAGTGCTAAGACTGATGAAGATGCAGTATAGGAACTAGGCTAAACAAGAAAGGATTAACTTAAGGGTGGGACTTTAAGAGGAACCTAAAGGGTTTAGGAGTCTAACTCCCATTGAATTTCAATACCATTTGAGCACTCAACTTCCTTTGACAATCCCTGCCGAGCCCCTTTTAATGCTGTAAACAGCACAGGGCATCTAAGGATATGTCTACACTATGAAATTAGGTCAATTTTATAAGTTGATTTTTAGAAATCGATTTTGTACAGTTGATTGCGTATGTCCACACTAAGCGCTTTAATTCGGCAGACTGCGTCCTCACTACCATGGCTAGCATCGACTTAGAGTGGTGAACTGTGGGTAGCTATCCCATAATTACCGCAGTCTCCGCTGCCCATTGGAATTCTGGATTAAGCTCTTGATGTCAGATGGCGCAAAAACATTGTCACGAGTGGTTTTGGGTACATGTTGTCAGTTGCCCCCTTTTTTTCCCCCCCCATGAAAGCAACGGCAGACAATCGTTTTGTGCCTATTTTCCTGGGTTACCCATGCAGATGTCATACCACAGCAAGCATGGAGCCCGCTCAACTAAGAGACGCCAGCACGAAGAGGACTCTCATGAGGACATGGACACAATGTTCCTGATAGCACAGGCTGTGGCAATTGGGACATCATGGTGGCAGTGGGGCTGATTGATACAGTGGAATGCCAATTCTGGGCCTGGCAAACAAGCACAGACTGGTGGGACCACATAGTGTTGCAGGTATGGGATGATTCCCAGTGGCTGTGAAACTTTTGCATGCGTAAGGACATCTTCATGGAGCTTTGTGAGTTGCTTTCCCCTGGCCTGGAGCACAGGAATACCAAGATGAGAGCTGCCCTGAAAGGTGAGAAGCGAGTGGCTGTAGCCCTGTGGAAGCTTGCAATGCCAGACAGCTACCTGTCAGTTGGGAATCAATTTGGAGTGGCATGTCTACTGTGGGAGGAGTTGTGATGCAAGTAGCCAATGCAATCATTGACGTTCTTTTATCAAGGGTAGTGACACTGGGAAATGTGGAGGTCATAGTGGATGTCTTTGCTGCAATGGGTTTCCCTAACTGTGATGGGGTGATAGACGGAACCGATATTCCCATCTTGGCACTGGACCACCTTGCCAACCGGTACATAAACCGCAAGGGGTACTTCTCGTTGGTGCTGCAAGCACTGATGGATCACAAGGGACGTTTCACCAACATCAATGTGGGATGGCCAGGAAAGGTGCATGATGCTCGCATATTTAGGAGCTCCAGGCTGTTTGAGCAGCTGCAAGAAGAGATTTACTTCCCAGACCAGAAAATTACCATTGGGGATGTTGAAATGCCAATAGTTATCCCTGGAGACCCAGCCTGCCTCTTGCTCTCATGGCTTATGAAGCCATACACAGGCAGCCTGGACAGTACTAAGGAGCAGTTCAACTATAGGCTGAGCAAGTGCGGAATGGTGGTAGAATGTGCCTTTGGACATTTAAAAGCTTGCTGGCACTGTTTGCTGGGTAGGTCAAAGCTCAGCACAGCCAACATTCCCATTGTTATTGCTGCTTGCTGTGTGCTCTGTAATGTCTGTGAGAGTAAGGGGGAGATGTTTTTGGCGGGGTGGGAGGTTGAGGCAAGTAACCTGGCTTTTGACTTGGAGCAGCCAGACACCAGGGCAATTAGAAGAGCACAGCAAGGCACACTGCGCATCAGAGAGGCTTTGAAAAACAGTTTCATGTCTGGCCAGGCTTTGGTGTGACAGTTGTGTGTGTTTCTGCTTGATACAAACCCGCCCCCTTTGTTTATTTTAATTCCCTGTAAGCCAACCACCATCCCCCCTTTGAAATAAAGTAACTATTGTTTTGAAACCATGCATGCTTTCTTTAATAAAAAGAGATAACGGACCAGGTAGGGTGCAGGAGGAGGGAAGGACAAGGCCACATTATTTATTGTAGCCACACTACAAATCAAAGCTGTTTGAATGACAGCCTTCTGTTGCTTTGGCCATCCTCTGGAGAGGAGTGGCTGGGTGCCCGGAGCCTCCCCCCGGTTTCTTGAGCATTTGGGTGAGGCGGATATGGAACTTGGGGAGGAGAGCATGCGGTTATGCAGTGGATGCAGCTGGGGTCTGTGCTCTTGTTGGCTTTCCTGCAGCTCCAACAGACACTTCATCATGTCTATTTGCTCCCCCATTAGCCTCAGTATCGCGTCATGCCTCCACTCTTCGTGCTCACTTAATTCTTTCCTGGCCTCTGCCACTGAATGCCTCCATGCATTAAGCTGTGCCCTATCAGTGCGAGAGGCCTGCGTGAGCTTGGAAAATACGTAATCATGAGTGCATTTTTTTCACCTTCTAATCTGCGATAACCTCAGGGACAGAGATAAGGGGAATGTAGAAACATTCGAACCTGGGGGGAGATAAAAAGGGAGAGTAAAATTTAAGATGATGCATTTCTGAGAACAAAAGGGAGACTTTTTCATAGTGAATCAAGAAATTCACAGCAGACAGCACATATGTTTTAGGTACAGGGTCGCATTTTTCCTTTTATATTGAGTGCCTGCCAGTATGGTGACACATCGCACATGGCTGGGCAACAGAATTTGGTTTCCAGGCAGCCACGGTAAGCCTTTTAGTACATATGATTGGCTTCTTAAGCCTTAATAAATGTGGGAACGTTTTCAAACTGCATTGCCCTCCTTTCTCAGAGCAAGCAATGGGTTGGGTTTCACATTTAAAGGAGGGACTGCAGTTTTCGGGTGGATGTGCAGCACATACTTACCCCCGCCCCACATGGCTATTCTCTGGGATGAGCCCATCACCCCTCCCCCCACCACGTGGCTATTCTCTGGGATGATCCCTTTTAGCCAAGCCCAATCAGCCCAGCATTACTGTTCTTTTACAAAAATTCCCCTATTTCAACCAGGTGACCATGAATGATATCCCTCTACTGAGGCTAACATAGAAAAATAAAGACCAAATGGTGCTTGAATGAGACCAAAACCCAGGACCATTTGCTTCCATGCTTTGTGCTGCAATGATTCCAGACTACTTGCTACTGGCTTGGCATGATAAAGTGTCCTACTGTGGAGGACGCAATAAGGCAGCCCTCCCCAGAAACCTTCTGCAAAGGCTTTCAGAGTACCTCCAGGAGAGCTTCATGGAGATGTCCCTGGAGGATTCCCGCTCCATCCTCAGACATGTGAACAGACCTTTCCAGCAGCTGTACTGGCCGTGAATGCATCCTAGTTCTTCACGCCAAATCAAACATTTAACATTATTGCTTTTAAACCCTGTACTGTAGTTACAAATGTGCACTCACCAGAGGTGCCTTCTGCAGCTTCAGGGTCGAGGATCCTGCCTTGGAGGGTATTGGCTCCATGGTGATGAAAAGGTCCTGGTGGCCGGGGAGAATGGATTCACCGCTTGTCTGCTGCGCATTCTCCTCCTCTTCAAAATCCTCCTCCCTAGAATGCAATGCAGCTGATCATAGAAGCGGCATGTATGGAGCTTTGACCTGCAGCGATCATTTGCCTCCTTTTGTCTTTTGGTAGGCTTGCCTGAGCTCCTTAACTTTCACAGGGCACTGCTGTGTGTCCCTGCTGTAGCCTCTGTCCACTATGCCCTGTGAGATTTTGGCAAATATATTCGCATTTCTTCCTTTTGATCGGACTTCGGCCTGCACAGATGCTTCTCCTCATACAGCAGTCAGATCCAATGTCTCCCTTTCGGTCCATGCTGGAGCTCATTTGCAATTCTGGGAGAACTGCATGGTTACCAGTGCTGCCACCACATTGACCAAACAGGAAATGAAATTCAAAAGTTCCCGGGACTTTTCCTGTGTATGTGGCTAGTGCATTGGAGATGAGAGCGCTGTCCTGAGCAGTCACAGTGGAGCACTCTGGGATAGCTCCCGGAGGCCAATACCGTCAATTTGCATCTGTACTACCCCAGATTCGACCCAGCAAGGTTGATCTTAGTGCTACTCCCCTCGCCGGGGAGGAGTACAGAAGTCTATTTTAAGAGCCCTTTAGGTCGATGGAACAGGATTGGTTGTGTGGACGCAGTCATTTTTAAATCGACCTAACATGGCTAAATTCAACCTAACCCCGTAGTGTAGACCAGGCCTATGAGTTTCAGATCCCCTAGTACTAGTAAGCAACAAACCCCTTGCCTTTAAGATAATTCTAAGGAAATACTTTTTCTTAAAAAAAAACAAACAACTGCCACCCCCAACCTTCCCCCCCAAACAAACAAACAAAAACTAGTTTCACTCCAAATGGAAGGGTTTGAGCACCTTCTTCTCTTACAGCTGGCTTCTCTGAGGAGCATTTCCTCTGACATACTATTATTAAAACCCTTAGGTTAAGAATGTTAAAGCTGGTCTGGGGATGTACCCACACAAGTCCTGTGCTTGTCAGTTGAAGTTGAGTGGTTACAATAACCGTGGTTGCCTTTGCAAATCTCAAACCGTAGTTTGTACTGTAAATGCCTGAATTAATCTAGTTCCCCTCCCTACCTCCCAAAAAACCCATTTACAATGAACTGTAAGGTCTTTTTCCTTTGGCCCTTTAGTTCCTGATGCATCTCAACAATGGAAGAGGGAAGGTTAAATGTGGGGAAAAGCAGGTATTGAGGAGGAAGCTGGATAGAGGTTTGCAGCACAGAATCTTGCAAATGTTTTGCAGCTACTAACAAATGGATCACTTTGAAAGTCAGAGGTGAGTGTGAGGTGTTTGTTTAAAAAAAAACCCAAAACCTTTCCATTTTTCATCTTTCACCAATTAAACAGAATTGATGTAGCGATGTTTTTTTTTTTTTTTTTTGGGTTTGGTTTGAGTGAAAAAGTGCACAGCTGTGGTGATTCCGAAAAGTTCAAATAGCCAATCAGCTTGCAGCTTTGAACAACTGCTATTCCTATCATACTTTAATTAGTTACAATGAAGAGAGATGATCCTGGCACTATGGATTTAAATCTGAATTCTCTGCCTTTTTGTGTTTTTAAGCCAAACCTTGAACTTTCTTTATCTTGCTGTTGGAATGCCATTTTTGTCCATGTTTTCTGTCCTGTACAAAAAAGACTTAGGTTACAAGGAAACATCTGAAGAGAGACTGATTTTCTGTGGTAGTAGTGACTTCTTAAATCAGGAAAGTAAGGTTAATGCAAAGCAAGTATTAATGGAGAGTTGTAAGTGCTGTTACTCTAATCACCATGAACCTTAAAATGCCCTTACTTGGATAGAGGCAATTCATTTTCTGGAATAAGCAATTTTAAAATGAAAGTAGAAAATTAGAGCCCTGTATGAACCACAAATGCTAAATTCCAGTAAAATGACCCAATTAATTCTTTTACTCTTGTTATCAACATTTCTTGGAGCGTGTTCTATTTCAGAAAAGGAGATGGATCATTGTCACAGTTACAGGATGAACTGCATTTTAGACTCCGTTCAGTTCCTCTCAGATGCATCTCTTTGTGGACAGGTTTTGCTACCTTCACCCTTCTCTGATTGGAACCACACTGTCCTGCCACTCTTAGGCCAGGTCTACGCTACCACTGCCAATCAATCTAAGCTATGCAATTTGAGTGACATTAGTAGGTGTAACTCAAGTCTACCTAGCATAGACATACTTACTGCGGGGTCCATGCTACGCTATGTCGACAGAAGACATTCACCGCCGACATTTCATGTGCCTCTCGTTGAGGTGGCATACAGAAATTGATGGAAGAGCGCTCTTCACTAGACCTGCTAAATCAATGCTGCATGAATGTTTAGCAAATCTGGCACGTAAATACCTTGCCATGTCAGCTACAGAAGTGCCATGCAAACATCTGTTCTTACTTTCAGATGACATTATAAATAAGAAGCGGGCAGCATTACCTCCTGTAAATGTAAACAATTTTTGTCTTAGCAATTGGTTGAACAAAAGGTAGGACTGAATGTACTTGTAAACTCTAAAGTTTTACATTTTGTTTGTGAGTGCAATTATGTAACCAAAAAAAGTACATTTGTAAGTTACACTTTTATGATCAAGAGATTGCACTACAGTACTTGTATGATGTCAATTGAAAAATACTTTATTTTGTTTATATTTTTATTATAAATACTTGCACTGTAAACATGGTAAAGTGATCACTGTACACTTTGTATTCTGTGTTGTAATTGAAATCAATGTATTTGAAAATGTAGAACATCCAAAAATATTTAATAAATTTCAGTTGGTATTCTGCGATTAATCACAATTTAATATTTTTGAGTTAATTGCATGAGTTAACTGTGATTGACAGCCCTACCTGTAAGCAATACTTCCCCTTACCTAACCTTTAATCTTTTCTCACAAGCTTTTGTAAGTTCCATTCACTCTAGTTACTCCATCTATGGGCTAGGAAAGATACCTGCATGGTGCAGTTTCTGTGTCTTTCTCAGTAAGTCTCCATTAATGTGTCCCCACTGGGCCGCTGATTATCATCCACTCAGCCTCTCCTCTCCCACCTTCTTCATCCCAAGGTCAACACTGTAAGATTGTTCTTAGTTTTGGACTAGGAAGAGTAAACCTTGCCAGCCTGGTTGGGGCCTGGCCAGGGGTATCCCCTAATTAATAGCTTCCCCCATTGTTTCCCCAGCTACTCTCAGAACTTGTCTTTGTGGCAATTTAGTGCACAGAATCTACAGTGCTCCAGCCTGCCATGAACTGAGTGGCCATGTGGACCCAGATACTGTGCACTGCGTTCTGTTGCCCACTCTCATCTACTGCTGTTTAACCCAAAGGAACTTCTGAACTTTTAGTGTGTGGTAGCAAGGTCAACGTGGCCACTTAGTGTGTGGCATGCAGGAGTGCTGTAGGTTTATACCCTAGATTGAATTGCTGCATAGACATGCCCACAGTATTCCCTGTGATGGTACCTTATCTTTGCCACTGTTTTGGAGCTAGGCTGAGTTGTGTCTCAGGAAAGTCACTTAGGATAATATCGTAGGCTTCCCTCTTGGGTTAACACCACACGGTTGGGCAGAATAGATGCTGGAACATGGGGTAGCTTTTGGAGTAGCTTGCATCTCTGGAGTCTAAAAGGGAACAATACTTGTGCTTTTCTGGGTGCTCCTTGCACCTCCCCGCTTGGCCGCTTCACAGAGAAAGGGCCCTTTATTTCATATTTCAGCACAGTGGGTAGAGGGTACCCCAAGAAGTGTTTGCATTTACATGTGCAGAGAGTGAACAACTTGTACTGGACATGAGTCATTTTTATGTTAGAACGTTGGCAAGTATTTGCTTTAAAATCCCTATTTTATTGCAAGCTCGTGGTTTAATCTGGCTTTAAACGTGAGCCACATCAGAAATGGGAAAGGCACCTGTCTGTCTTCCCCTCTCCTCAGCGGTTTTTTCCTCAACATTTTATGCATCTCCAATTCTTCTGCCACTCCATTTCTTTATTTTTAATTAGCAAAGAGAATCAGGGCATGGAATAATTATATGTCACACTCTGTCCTTTCCTGCACCCTGCTTTGTAGCATGAGCGCTGATCATTATCATTCACAAATATTGTGAGCTTCCTGTAGTTTAAATTAGAAAATCTTCTGCTCACCATTCTGTCCTATTTTGTATATTAAAAAGCATTCAGGGTATTGTGTCCTACACTTGATATCAGCTTATTGAATGGTACATTAGGTTTTTGGCTGGCATTCACATCTGGCATGCAAATATGGACAGATTGGCTAAGAAAAGGCAGCCATCTAAATCAGTGTTTGCTATGCGGCTGCAGCAAACCATGGTTTTATGAGAGAAGAAATATCATCAATCCTGGAGGAAACTGTACTGAAGAAGTCTGGGCCCTAGATATCCGGCTAGAGAAGATATAGCTGAATGGCAAGCATTAATTACAAATGTCAGCTGTAAGTTGCACAGTACAGGCTCATATAAAATTAAGTCTTTGATTTAGCGCATAGCTTTTATTCTCTATGTGCCAAAGAACTAGGTTGCTTTAAGTCTTGCATTTATAAATTGCTCTACCATTCTTTTAGAAATGTCTGGTAGATCTAAAGTCTTTTTTTAAAACTTTGTTCCTAGAAAAGGTGAGAACATTGACAGGAAAGAATTTCTATGCCACAAACCATTTAGACTTTCATCAAGTAATCTGAAAATAATCAGATGATGATTAACTTTGGAAACTAAATTAAAAAGGGTGTGCTGCAAAAAATGTAGCCTTATTAATGTTAGGAGAAATTACCTAACTGCCAAACCTTTCCAATGTATATTCATGTGCACGGGCAGCGTACTTAGGGTGAAATATTTCTGCCTTACAATAGTGAAACCTCTATGAAGTCAGGTGCAATTAAGTGGAGAATTTGGCCCTTAGTATATAACTGGTCTATAATATGAAATCAACATTAGAGCTAATTAAAAACTTTTTCTGTTTTTAAAATTATGATTTGAGGGGGAGGACACTTCTGAATTTCAACGGTAAAAAAGCAAGGGGGAAATTTGAAAAACAAAAAACCAAACCATTTAACTATTCCCCCTTTAGACTAGTAGTAATCAACACATACTGAAAAACATAGGGCCAAATTCTGCTCTGTTGCACCTATGTAAATCCAAAGTATCTCCATTTATTTCAATAGATAACAGAATTTGGCCTTAGCAGTCTCTTTTAATGTACGTCTCCCATGCATATCAATAGGAGAAAAAACAACTGACAAGGGGTAGTTTTCTGGGCCAGAAGAGCTATAAGAACAATAAAGGTGAATAAGTTGGTAAAATGATGATGAAGAGAACAGCCCAGGATTGACCAGAACATGAGCTCCGGAGAGAGAGCCGTGGATCAGTCATATGAGGAGAGGTAAATGACAAGGGTCACAAAAGAATGTGAGAAGAAAGCCCTCCTCCTCCATGTATGACAGTAGCAGTTTCAGGAATGCTTACATATACCGACTGCTACTGCCATCCAGTGAATTAGACCAAAGAAAAGAGATGACTGGACAATTGACTGAACTGGTAAGAGGAAAGGAAAATAGCCAAGGTCTTAGCAGTATGTGGGGATCATTAAAGAAACATTTAACAGGGAGCCTAAGGTAATCAAAGTGCCTCTTTTTGTCTTGGCAAGACAGTATTTTATTGTAAGCATCAGTTAATGTTGGTCGAGTGATTTCAACATGCGAAGCACTAAATGAGCTCTAAGAGTAATATTAATAGTACTTGATAGAAATCCTCAGGATGAAACTACTAATAATTAATGGCTAATAATTGAATGGATAATCAAAGCAACAGTAATAAGCCTAAGCATTTACAATTATATCAGCCCCCTCTCCCCCAAATCAGGAGATTATCTTATAAATCATGAAACTTTAAAAAAAAACAAAAAACTTTTTGGGTGGGGAGTGGGAGGTGGTTCACACTTTCAAGCTTTTCTAAGAGTTAGACATTTACTTTTTTAAAACAATGAAAGTAGAAATTCCCAGGTAATGACCCAAGTCCAGAACCTGGGGTCTTAAAAATGCTAAATATTGCAAGACTCATGGTAAAATTGTGAGTGTTGGCAACATTTTAAAAATTATTGGTAAGGAAGGTAAAGTCAGAAAGCAAAGTAGTTTAGCACAAAATAGTCTGCACTGGATTTCTTAGTTTACAGAGTTTTCAAGGAAGGCAATGTGTCTGCTGCTGTGTTGTACAGTAGTTGCACAGCGGGGCCTTGATCCTGAGCAGGGCCTCTGAGTGTTACTGTAATATTTAAGTTTAATGGAAAGTGACTATATACAAATAGCATTGTGAGGGTTTTTCCTGTAGCTGCCAGCCCCACAAACTCATCCTAGGACCTGAATGTCAAGCTATGTTCTTTCTAATTGTTTTAGGATTGCATGGATGCGAATGAGATAAGAATTTGACTCTCAGGGGGACATTAGTTAACTGTTTTATTGATATTTGCATCAGGATGGACTCCAAATCTTTCCCATACTACTGTTGTACAGCTTCACGGGAGTAAAAAGGAGTATAAACCTTATTGTTGTCACAAAGGTCAGCAGGTATGACTCTGAAGACACTCTTGGCCTGACTCGGACCTCACTTACACCAGTTTTACCCCAGCGTAACATGAATTGTACAGAGTCACTCATGATTTTAATTTGTGTAAGTGAGATCAGAAACAGCTCAGCAGATCAGTTGTTTAAGAAGCTGCCATTTCTACAAAGTAACTTTTCTCACGATAATGGTGCTTTGGCCATGAAACATGTGAGTAGTCACACTGTCATCTGTTCAAACAAGTGCAAAGTGCTTTGCTTAGGATGACCAGATGTCCTGATTTTATAGGGACAGTCCTGATTTTTGGGTCTTTTTCTTATATAGGCTCCCACTACCCCTTACTCCATCCCAATTTTTCACATTTGCTGTCTGGTCACCCAAGCTTTGCTGGATTGGGGCCTTTAAGCAGAGGCCTTGGCTTGGTGTGCATTCCTATGGAGTGGTGACTTTCAAGATAGTAAATAAATATTTGAAAGGGCTTGAAGTGAAGATGAGAATTTGATCATTCTGTTCTCTCTGGGCTCTTGTTCACCAGGGTATCTAACAACATATAGTCATTGTCCTCTTCTTTACAACTGTGTGTCTCCCGTTGATTGTGACTTTATTATGAAGAGCTAACACCTTTGTTAAGCGCCCATCTCCTTAGCTGATGCCAAGACATATGCATCTTCTGCTAGTGGTGAATGTAAATTCTTGCAGAGCTGATATAAACGTAGGCATCTATAGTGTTCTACACTATAGAGAGTTGAGTGATGGTTTTCATGGTTATTTTCAAGTTTTCTCTTGGAGACCCCTGATGTCCATTTATCTCTGGGAGGACAAGAAGGGAAATGATGGCAGAAGACAATGATAACTAGGAACATTTTTAATTCACTATGAAACATTCTGAGTCTGTGTCAGTAATCTTAAGCAATTTGCTTGGAACTAAATAGCCTGGTCTCCATAGCAGCAGCTGCCACAATCAAGTGCTGATTTGAGGCCAGTTTTGTGGAAGAAGGCAGATAAATTACAAATTCCTCGTAGAAGAGCAGTTCGTCCTGAACCAAACCTTTATGTGGAAGTTTAAGTCAGACAAGCAACTTGTCAGGTCTGTCCACTCTATATGATGTGGAAAGCACATTCCCAGAGGATGTGGAGATGTTTCATACTATTGGCCTCACTTTGATACTTGGCAGGAGTAGACTCCAGACTGATCGCCTGCATTGTGTTTGGGGAGGACAGTCGGAAATCACAGTGGAAGTACTGGAGAATGTGATTAGAGCTGTGTAACCCCCAGAAGTTCTCTTCAGAAACAGCTCTACTGCCAAAGTTAGCCTCCAGCCATGGATCTTCTTTCTATACATGTCAAGGCTAATCTCCGCTTTCATTAAGGACGAGTGAGTCTCTAGCCCTTAATGTTGAGGGGACAGCCTTGGAAATGTGACCCAGATACTAGGGTGGAGAGTTTAGCAAGGTGACGTCTCCAGAAAGTGATTTGTTAGTCATGACTCCTCTGTGTCTGCCAGAGCTGGGGTCCATGATACGCAGATATGGGGGACCCCAGACCAATCCAGGGCTACGGCAAGAGGACAGGGCACATGAGGGGATTTCATTGTCACCTACTGCAAAACTTCTGACTTAGCTGCAGGCTGGAAAAGAGCTGCTCTGTTGAACAGGGGCAACACAACTAAGGGGCAACACACTGAACAGTGCGATACCAGTACAGAACTAGGAGAAAAGGACTTTTATGATTCAGCCTCTGTCACTGATTCTCTGACGTTGCAGTCTATATGGTTTTATAAAAATATGTTAATGAGTGAAAATAATGTAACTGGAATATGCTTCATGCAAAAAGTCTCTTGTAAGGTATCATTACAAAGCTTGTAATCTACTGAGTGTGGTCATCCTATCTGTATAAATGTACCACGCTTATATCTGAAATTAGAAATGTGAAATATAACTGAGGGCCTATTGTAATTATGCAAAGTGTGGGCCATTAATGGTGGTTTGGAAACTTGATGACTCCCATTAACCAGGACAATTGTCTGCAAATGGCTGTTTTACCTGCAAGTCTTCCTGCATATGTGGGTGCTGGCAAGTGGGTAATGAAGCCTTACAGTGACATGTGATCATGTCACCTGAACTGGAATCTATCTTTAACCTGTTGTCTTTCCACTGAGAAGATATGTAAAGGGATGGAACAGAACAGGAGGAGGAGCCATCATGAAGAATCCCCTAGCTACCACCTGAGGTGGAACAAGAGCTGTATCAGGGGAAAGAATTGTGCCAAGGCCTGGAAGGTGCCCAGTCTGAAGAAAAAACCTATTGAACCATCTCTGAGGGTGAGATTATCTGTGTTCAGTTTGATTAGACATAAATTTGCACATTTTATTTTATTTTGCTTGGTGACTCGCTTCGTTCTGTCTGTCTCTACTTGGAACCACTTAAATCCTGCTTTCTGTATTTAATAAAAATCACTTTTTACTTATTAATTAACTCAGAATATGTAGTAATACCTGGGGGAGCAAACAACTGTGCATATCTCTCTATCAGGCGAACAATTTGAGTTTACCCTGCATAAGCTTTTTACAGGGTAAAACAGATTTATTTGGGTTTAGATCCCATTGGGAGTTGGGCATTTGAGTGTTAAAGACAAGAACACTTCTGTTAGCTGCTTTCAGGTAAACCTGCAGCTTTGGGGCAGTAATTCGGACCCTCGGTCTTTGTTGGAGCAGACGGGTGTGTCCGGCTCAGCAAGACAGGGTGCTGGGGTCCTGACAGGGCCAGCTCCAGAGTTTTTGCCACCCCAGGGGGTGGGGGAGGGGAGTCGCGATCAGTGGCACTTTGGCGGCAGCTCCACTGTGCCGCTTTCTTCTTTGCCACTTCAGTGGCAGGTCCTTCCCTCCAACAAGGACCGAAGGACTCGCTGCCGAATTTCAGCCGAAGAGCCAGACGTGCCGCCCCCATCCATGGGCCGCTCCAAGCACCTGCTTGCTGCGCTGGTGCCTGGAGCCGGCCCCGGGTCTCAAGTTGGCAGGGAAAGCAGGAGCAGAGGTAGTCTTGGCACATCAGGTGGCAGCTCCCAAAGGGGATTCTGTGATCTAACCAGTCACACACTCTGTGGCCTTGGTCAAGTTGCCAAACTTTTCCCATCTGTTATGTGGGGATAGCAAGGTACTCCATAGGGTGTTCTGACAATGAATTTCTTTGAAACCTGTTTTACAGGCCACCTTCATAAGAAGTATATTTGGGACAGAGCTTAGTATCTTACAATAAGTAACATTTACCTGTATTAAAAAATCTTCCTTCTGAAGGCCAAAGTCTCCCAGAATTAGTCTCAGTGTGTTCTTTTAGAGGAGACAGGTTCAAACTTTTTGGACCTTCGTGTATATAAGCCACCAAGGTGCCAGCACTGCACAACTGTGAGTTCATAGCTAATTTTTCTGGTCAGGGAGTTCGTATGTTCCTCCTGTATCTGGCCCAGGAGCTGATGAGTCCAGTATCGTGTGTGTATGGTAGCCTTGACAGATGCCATTTTGCAAAAGCCAAGGCATTGTCTTGTGTCAGCTCCCACAAAGCCAGGAGGTGGTTAGACGTCTTACTGCTGTGTTAGGGTCAAATCCCACAGTTCTTACTCAAACAAAAACCCTTGTGAATGAAAGGGGTGAGAGGATGATCATCTTATTTGAATAAAGGCTGTGGAATCTGGCCTCAGGAGAAGGAAGGAAAGAGTCTGAGGTAAAAGAGGAGGGACAATGACTAAACTTTGCCTCTTGCTAGCTTGTTTGACACTTTAAAAATTCTTCCAGTGGTCTGATATTTGTGAGGCCTTTCTTCCTTCAGAGCAATCTGCCCAATGTGGAGGAATTTATCAGTGAGTTTAAGATATTTTGCCACATACAGCTGCATGCAGAGCAGGAACATCTGCTGCTGTGTTTTCTTTTAAATAGCTGGAGGCTTCTATTTTTAAACAGTCAGCATTTTCAATTATTCTGTGCTTGTCCATAACCTGTGCAAACAGAAAATTGTAGTAACTAGATTCATAGATTCCAAACCAGAAGGACCCTTGTGATCATCTAGTCTGAGCTCCTGCATAACACCAGGCTGTGGAACGTCCCCAAAATAATTCCTAGAGCAGATCTTTTAGAAAAACATCCAGTCTCTATTTAAAAATCGTCAGTGATTGGGGAATCCACCATGACCCTTGGTAAATTGTTCCAATGGTTAAGTATATGCCTTATTTCAAGTCTGCCACTGTGCTACCCAATCACCTAAGATTTCTTAGGTACTGTATTTAAGTTCCTCACAGTGTGCTCTTAACTAGACTAATTTTGTGTCCTTGACAAATTTTGCCACCCTCTTTTTCCCCTGTTTCCAGATAATTGATAAATATCTCAATGGCATCTTGTTAGTAGCATTTTGCCATTGGGAAAATTGTCCAGTTACTCCCACTCTGATCTCTTGGCCAGTTTCAGATCCATGCGAGTTTTGTTGCCCCTCTGCTGAGCCAGTAGTAAATTTGGATGTCTTGTAAGTTAGTGGAGAAATTAATGACATGGAGTCAGGTGTTAAGTGGGTGAAATTTGGTTTATTATTACAGAGGCTCCGTTTCTTTGACTGATGGTTACAAACTGCACACAAGCGGAAAGCACAGGAAAGGCCTGACTACTGTCTCCTAAGAAACAGATGTCTGGAGCCCGCCCTCTTCTTTCTCTCTCTTGTCTCTCTTCAGTTTCAATCAAACCCAACTGTCTAAACATACTCTCTCTCTCTCTCTCTCTCTCTCTCTCTCTCTCTCTCTCTCCCCTTCAACCATTTACTTTCTTTACACCTAGGAATCCCCTAGTCCAAGGCTCTCCTTTTTGTGCAGCTGCTCTACAACACAACTACAATACCCGCACAAGGAAATTAGGAAACAGATGAATAGAGCCAGATGTGTACCCAGAAGCCTCCTACTGCAAGACAAGCCCAAGAAAGAAATCAATAGAACTTCACTGGCCATCACATACAGTCCCCAGCTAAAACCCTCCAACGCATCATCAGTGATCTACAACCCATCCTGGAGAATGATCCCTCACTTTCACAGGCCTTGGGTGGCAGGCCAGTCCTTGCCCACAGACAACCTGCCCACCTGAAGCATATTCTCACCAGTAACTGCACACTGCACCATAGTAACTCCAGCTCAGGAACCAATCCATGCAACAAACCTCGATACCAACTCTGCCCACATATCTACCCCAGCGACACCATCACAGGACCTAACCAGATCAGCCACACCATCATGGGTTCATTCACCTGCACGTCCACCGATGTAATATACGCCATCATGTGCCAGCAATGCCCCTCTGCTATGTACATCGGCCAAACTGGACAGTCTCTACGGAAAAGGATAAATGGACACAAATCAGATATTAGGAATGGCAATATACAAAAACCTGTAGGAGAATACTTCAACCTCCCTGGCCACACTATAGCAGACCTTAAGGTGGCCATCCTGCAGCAAAAAAACTTCAGGACCAGACTTCAAAGAGAAACTGCTGAGCTTCAGTTCATCTGCAAATTTGACACGATCAGCTCAGGATTAAACAAAGACAGTGAATGGCTAGCCAGCTACAAAAGCAGTTTCTCCTCCCTTGGTTTTCACACTTCAACTGCTAGAACAGGGCCTCATCCTCCCTGATTGAACTAACCTCGTTATCTCTAGCCTGATTCTTGCTTGCATATATATACCTGCCTCTGGAAATTTCCACTGCATGCATCTGACGAAGTATTCACCCACGAAAGCTCATGCTCCAATATGTCTGTTAGTCTATAAGGTGCCACAGGACTCTTTGCTGCTTTTACAACACAAAGGGAGCTCAGGCATCTTTGACTTCACGGAGTGCTATATACTCAGTGCTTATACATCAGTGACACCTAACATGCAAGTTATCAGCACCTTTCCCCGTAACAGTCTATTACCTCTCACCTATATCCATTGTTTCTCAAATAACCTTGTGGGGAACATTGTCACAGTCTTTTTTGAAAGTCCAAAGACTACATGGCTGGAATATTACAAACTAGCCTGAGAGCTAGGCACTTGAATCCCGTTGGAAACAAGCACCTAATTCCCTTCGGCTCATTTGAATATACAGTCTATTTCTACCAAGTTTTCACTGTGTTGTTGACATGAACTGATTTGGCTGTTAATACTAAAGAAACAAAGGCTGATTCTGCCCAGGGAGATGAGAATGTCTCCAATATCTGGAAAATAAATGCCAAAATAGGAAGTGTATTGATTGATCAATGTCAAGGTTACAAAAAAGGATCTTGGAAAGGAGTTTCTGCAGTAAGAGTTGCCATAGATGGACAGTGGAGCTTACACTGGTGCATGGAGGCTCCTATGTTAAGTGATCCTAGGTATGCTGACCCAGTGCTAGTTTAACTTTTTGAAGTATCAAATCTTCACAATAAGGGTATGAGTCTTGAGTGACTTCAAAGGACCTGTGAGAGTTGTAGGGGTATAATTTCAGGTGTGACACAGCCCATTAATATTCTCAGCATTGTTGAACTGACGGAACATTTTTTAATTAGACACAGCTAGTTGTAGCGAAGAGTCCGTTGCACTTTAAGTTATCCAAATGTTGTTTCCCAACACTCAGGGAGTGTTATAAATTTTACTCATGGGATTCTCTGATTTATGATGGTTGATTCATGTGACACATTCCTTATTGCAGTCTTAAATGGGATAAAGATGAGTCATAGAAGAAAGTGGGGTTTCTGATTAGGCAGTGTTGCCAACAACCCTTAGGAGCTGCAATCTTCAGTCTACCTTGTGGGAATATTTTGAGCAGTATTTAAGCAAAATTTCATCTAAAGGCAAAATATACTTTTGTGCATTATGTTGGAATCATAATAAGAAAACAACTTTTCTTATCTAATTTCAGTCTTTCTCTTTTGACTGCAATCAAAACCACTTTGTTGGCCACTCTCCATGTTCAAGGGCCAAAATATGATTATTTCACTCACATGAGAAGTCGCCTTGAGCTACGCTTATAAACGAAGCGATTGCAATTAGGGCCTTTCATAGAACAGTTTGCTAGAGAATTAAATCCTTTGATCACATCAGACTGAAATACTGCTTCTGTGAAATGAAAAAGATTTAACATGCAATTTCAAAAGCACCCAAGGCCTTGTCTTCACTAGGGGGAAAAATGTGTTTTAACATATACACACTAAAATCCTAGTCAAGATATCCAGTTGTTGTTTTAATATGTGCTAGCTGCCAAGGCCAGCTCCAGGCACCAGCGCAGCAAGCAGGTGCTTGGGGCAGCCAACGGAAAGGGGCAGCACATCCAACTCTTTGATGGCAATTCAGCGGCGGGTCCCTCAGTCCCTCTTGGGGAGAAGAACCTGCCGCCAAATTGCCACTGAAGACTGAAGCGGCGGCGGTAGAAGTGCTGCCTATCACAGCCCTCCCCCCCCCCGGCTGCTTGGGGCGGCAAAAATGCTGGAGCTGGCCCTGCTAGCTGCTACATGACTTACCTCTACCTGCTAACACATTAAAACTATCAGGGCTTTGGAGCAGAGCCAGAAGCTGGACTGCGGAGCAGCTCCAGAGCAATGGAGCTGCAGGTTTTTGCCTGGAGCTGGAGCAGAGCCGGAGCACAGCTCCAAAGCCCTGAAAACTATTTTAGCCCATGTTAAATATATAACTTTTTTCCCCCTAATGCAGACATGGTGTAAGTGACTTGGGAGCACAAATCCCATTGTTTATCGCTGAATCCTAAAACACTGTGCTTTTGAAAGTCTCACCCTTGTACAATAATTACCTTTAAATATATAGAGCAACTTCTATTATCCAAAGCTCTTTTATTTAAAACAGTCATTTCCCCATATTGAAAATTTCCTAGTTTCCCCAAACTTAGACACTGTCTCTGGTAACATATAGAAAACCAATATTATACTGTAGATTTGTTTTTGGCATGTTTCTTGCCTATTTCTTTCTTAAATGCTCCAGATTCTAAGGGGAAAACAGAGGACGTATAATTAAATTATGTAGTTTCTTTTGTTTTCTGTTCACTTTGTCTGACTTTTTTTTTCAATTTATTTTGTTGGCACATATGCACAGTGCTTCGTTATATTTTCATCCATCCTTTGTGGTATTAAAATACATAGTGCAATGGTATGTAGGTACAGTGCATGGATGATTTAAAAAACAAAAAAGACAGCACCACCACTCCAGTGGGCTGTCTTCTGCTGTTTGAGTTAGCTATTAACATGCTACATTTTCAAGTACCTTAATCCCAGTCTGAGGGAAGAAGTGAGTTTTGCAGTGTGATATGAAGATAGCAATGGAAGTCTGTTACATAGACTTGGCCAGCTATTGAGCTGTTCCTTGAGTTAATACTTGGGTTTGTTAACGGAAATGTGGTAGATGTTTGTTACTGCTCTGGTGGGTGCCAAAAGAGGTCCTTGAGAGGTCCTATCTCACACAGAGTTTTGTAAGTCAGTATGAAACTTTTAATTAGAACTGGGAGTAAACAGAGATGCAGAATTAGTAGTAGAGCACCAGTGGAATATATTCTTTTCAGCTTCCCCAGAAGTGTGTTTCTCCATACTTAAGTAGAGCACATTACACATGCATGGAATCCTGTAGCCAGGCTGTCATTTGAGTGGAATAGATGGAGCCTTCTTACTGGCTGGAGATAGAAGTACCTGTAGTGCTTTTGATGACTGAGTGCCAGCTGGGTATCAAGAAGTGACATACTGCAGCAACTACTCAGGTTAAATAGTTATAGTTAGAGAAAGGGTGTGTTCTGTTGTCTGTTAGACTAAGTGCGTAGCCCTGCTCCAGCACATCTTTAAATAAAATTACCCCAGGGCCAGGCCTTTGATTTTAACGAAGATGAAGAGTAGATCATGTAATCAATTATGTAAACAGCTTTCAGAGATGCACTGGCTGACTTGAATTTTTTAAAGTGAAATCTTCAAAGCACGAAGAGATAAAGGAATACATGTTGATTTTGAGAATAACTAAATTAAACCAAAAGTTCAGATCCTATCTAATGCATAAAACTGAACAAAGCTCCAAAAACAAACAAACAAAAAACTCCCCACCCAAAATACTATATCTTAAGAAGAGAATTCTCCAGGCCATATGTGGTATCTTATGCCTATAAGAAAAAATAATCCTCTGCAGGATGACATGCTGGGGCAGGTCTGGGCCACGCAGCCCTTCTAATAATATGGTTAAAAAAATTTCTGTGGATGAAGAATAATCAGCAGCACACACTGCCTTTATCTTGGATGTAGATAAATGAGGCTGCAAAGGATTTCACCCAACATTGTAAGACTTAGGCCAGTATGGATCCAAGCAAAACTTTCTTTCAGACACAATGAACATTGGAATTTAAATGGCTGAACAGGTATTCACAATGTGCATCATGCTTTTCTTATAAAGAATCAACATCCACACTTTTTGTCCTTCATTGTTATGTCTTCTGTTTATATGAAACGACAAAGGATTTAGGAAATCTTTCTTTCAAGTATCAAATGTATGTCTTCGATAGGAATGATGGTAGAGGTTACACTGTTATTTGCGTAAAAAAACCACCTTGGTAATTCCATCATTCTTGAGCATGTATTTCCCTTAGTCATGCTGATTAAACTTCAGGATTGACTGCTTGGAGGAAACCAATGAAATCAGAAATGCTACATGTTAGATTTATAACAGAAGGGATTAAATGCTTTCAGAGTATTTGTTCAACATATCTGTTGAGACATATTTTATTATTATTTTTGTATTATACCCATATGTAAGCCTCTTGAAATGAAGAACAGCTAAGAATGGATTTGCCTTCCCAAAAGGGAAAGGACCTTGAGAAAATTGGCCTTGTAAGGTTAGATAATATGTCCTAGTCGTGGATCTAAGTTCAAAGGAACCAACAGGTACAGTAAGTGATGAAGAAGAAAATAAAAGAAAACAATTTTGTTTGAGTGATTGGAGGCTATATAAGAAAAGAAAGCAGGAAAGATTAGTTTTCTAAGGCTTGAAGTGGCAAAAAGAAACTTAGAATTTCTGGGTTATAGGCCTGGAGAGATCTAAAGACTGTGACAGACCCAGACCAGTAGGGTACAGGAGTCTGGTAGAGGGCAAATATACTGGTCACTGGATGAGTAGTTTTCTGTTCCCTGAGTGACCAGAGCAGGGGCTGCATAGAGTAATCAGGAACCTGCTAGAACCAATTAAGGCAGAGAGGCTGATTAGATCACCTGCAGCCAATCAAAGCCAGCTAATCAGGGCACCTGGGTTTAAAAAGGAGCTCACTCGAGTCAAGAGAGGGGGAGCCAGAGGAGAGGAAGTGCATGTGAGGAGCTGAGAGTGAGAGGGTGTGCTGCTGGAGGACTAAGGAGTACAAGTGTTGTCAAACACCAGGAGGAAGGTCCTGTGGTGAGGATAAAGGTGTTTGGAGGAGGCCATGGGGAAGTAGCCCAGGGAGTTGTAGCTGTCATGCAGCTGTTACAGGAGGCATTATAGACAGCTGCAATCCACAGGGCCCTGGGCTGGAATCCGGAGTAGAGGGCGGGCCCGAGTTCCCCCCAAACCTCCCCACTCCTGATCAGACACAGGAGAAGTTGGCCGAGACTGCGGGGAAGATCACTGAGGTGAGCAAATCTGCCAATAAGCGCAGGACCCAACAAGGTAGAGGAGGAACTTTGTCACAGGACCTTGAAATGTAAAGACACTGTCTGCCTTTGTAATGGGGTATTTATAATTAATGTGAAAACAGTTTTCATCCCCTTCACCTGCCATCATTACTCGAGGCAGATAAAAATAAACATTGCATTAGTTAAACTGTTCATTGACAGTGAATATAAACATATCTTGAAGCTGTTTAAATCATCTTAAGTGGCAGAAAAAAATCATCATATGATTAAATTATAAGTCTAAAAACCCATTGAATAAAATGTCTTGAAGTGAATAAGAATGGTGTTCTTTATTTGATGTGAAAGATAATGAATAAAAAGCCATGTTTCTCTGACTGAACACAGCTTAATCACAATTCTCTTTTATTATTAAATATTTATTAAATACAAGTAGCACCTGGAGATCTCAGCTGAGAGCAGGACCTCATGCTGGGTGCTGTGCAAACACATAGTAGGAAATGGTCTCTGCTCAGAAGTGTTTATAATCTAAATATAACCAACTAGATCATCCTTCTTCTGTCTTTCTCCAGTATTTCTCCAGGTGTTCTATATGGAGTTGTGTGTTTTTGTTTTTAAATGCTAACATGTATTTATTTTTGTTCATTCAGAAGTGTAATATACAGTATTACGCAGAATCCTTGTTCCAGTGTCCCTCATCTTTAAGTAAGATGGAGAAATGTACTACAGTTGAATGTTATAAGATGCCCAGATAGGCTACACTGTTGGATAGCTTGGAGGACTTTTTATTGACCAGTTATTAAATAGCTGCAAATATTAGTGTGCCATCACACTGTGCATTAACCAACCCACATACTAGTCAGACATGTCTCCAGCGATGCACTATACATGGGCCTGTGCCTTAAACTAACTCAAACTGAGGCTAGTGAAGGAGGCAGTGGCTCCTTTGTGAAGTGGAGTGTCGTGCTGAGAATACACTATGCCAGCACTCTGTGATCTGCTCTGGCTGTCAGAGGGTTTCTAGCTGGAGCAGAAGGCATGTTTAGGAGGAAAACTGACTCTTCTTCTGCTAGGGTGACCAGATGTCCCGATTTTATAGGAACAGTCCTGATATTAGGGGCTTTTTCTTATATAGGCACCTATCACCCCCCACACTCTGTCCCGATTTTTCATACTTGCTGTCTGGGCACCCTATCTTCTGCTGATGTGGAGAGCACTATTGCAGCAGAGTTAATACATTATCGTGATATAGGAGGCGGAAAGGTGTTGGAGCACAGCCCTTTGGTGGTCCCTGAGCAGCAGAGATCTGGCATTGAATATATTGGTTGGATTTCTACTTTGTCCTCTCTTGCCTCACTGTGACATAACAGTACAAAAGTGTCACAGCACATTATTACTGAAACATTGCTTACTTTCTCATTGTTACCATGTCATTATAAAATAAATAGATTGGAATATAAATCTGGTATTTACAGTGTTTATACTGCTCCCTACACTATAAATGATATGCTATACACAGTACTAAACAAGTCATTTTATGAAATTATAGTTTGCACTGATTTTGCTAGTGCTTTTTATGTAGCCTTTTGTAAAACTAGGCAAATACCTAGATGAGTTGATGTACCCCCTGGAAGACCTCTGTGTATCCATTGGGGTACATGTACTCCAGGTTAAGAACTACTGCTCTAGCACATAACTAACAACTTGGGATGCACAGTGAGGGCAGGATTTGGATCATAATGAATGAGGCTATAACTGCAGTGAGTTTCAGTTCTGAACAAATTGCAGAGAAAAGCAGCATATTCCATAAGATGGGATTCTTAACTAGCTCAAACTAAAGATGCTGTGTTTCAGATCACTCCGAACCATTTAGATGAAACCCACATAATATTGGAGAAATCATGTCCTGTTTTTAAATAAGGTGGGGGCGGAGGGGGAGGCAAGATAAATCAACATCTGCTGCCTTCAGGTTATTGCACAATTACAGGCCTCTGGGCTTTGGAATAGAGAAATGGGCCTCAATGCAATTAGAAGGAAGTTGCTGTTGGGATCTGAAAACCTGGCAGTTGTGAGACCAATTACCTGACTATTTTGAAGGTCACATTTTCAAGAGCATTCCTAAAATATATACCAAATCTTATTGAGAGCAGAGGACACATCCTGAAATCATATGCAACCCCTTTCTATGAATTCTGAATGAAACAAGTGCTAACCTGGTGCAAGCAGGTTGAACTCCATTGACTTCTGTGGTGTTGCAGCGTCTTACGTTGCATCTAGCTTTGGCCCATAATTTGGAAACAGCTACCTAATTTAGGCCTATTCTGAGATGCTGTTGTTTACTTGGTGGTCTGTCTTAGTGGTGTTTTGTTTTGTGTTTTTCATTTCACGTATTTCAGTGCCATTAGCATTAAGGGATTGTAATGTCATTCATTAATTTGGCTAACAAGTTTGGTTTGATTGTCAAGATTGAAGTATGCGAAAGCTGTGTTTTCCTTTCAGAAAAACAAAGCCCCTATTTTTATCTTGTATAATGGAACTGTGGACATTTTTTTTTTAATCCATATAAACGTCTAATCCTTTCTGAATTCTGCTAAATTCTTGGACTAACTGATACATCATTCAGTAAGCTCAATACATTACAACGTTTCCTTTTTCCAGATTTAAATGTGTTGCTATTCATTTCAGTGGATGTTGTCTTGTTCTTGTAAGAATAGATAAAGAGAAGCACCCTTTCTACCTTCCACATGTCGTTTATTATTTTGTATACCTTTATCATGAGCCTTTTTATTTCTCCTTCTTAAACTAAATAATCCCACTTTTCTCATTATCTCTTCATATAGAATAACTTTTGCCCTCTGAACCTCTTCTATGTTTGATCTATTTTTGAGATGGAATGATGAGAACTCCACACAATATTCCAGGGATGAAAGGCTCCCCATAGATTTATATGATGTCACTGTAGCATTTTCAGTATTATTGTCTATCCTGCTCCCTGGGCATTGCATCATCTTGATTGCTGTTTTGACATTGAGCAGTTTTCACAGAGCTGTACACAATGACACCTAGGCCTTTCTGTTGCATCGTCAGTTAATCTGGAACCTAGAAATGTGTACGAGTAATTATTATTCCTTCTACTGTGCATTACTGGGCACTTACCAATAATGAATTTTCTTGCTATCATTACCATTCACCTAGCTTTGTTCACTGAAGTTCCTCAGTCTTTTCTCTAGTTTAATGCCCTCTGCAAATGCTGACATCTCAGCATTCATGCCATTCAATATTTTCTTTGATCTATTAAACACCATGAAATCTACCATAGAATCTTGAGGTTCCCCTCTATTAACCTTTTTGCCTTGCTGAAAACTGATTACTTATTTCAACCCTTATTTTGTCTCTTAGTTAGTTAGTTTCTAATCCATGACCTCTCATACCATGACGACTTGGTTTCCTTAATAGACCTTGTGAGAGGTTTTGTAAAAAGTATTTTAACAGTCTAATATTGACTTGCTCGAAGAATGATAGTTGGAGAAGTTCAGTTTTCCTTTTCAGAAGCTATGCTGGTTTGTCCTTTTTTTTTTGTATCCTGTTCACTGAGTTGTTTTATCCTTCTGTCTTTGATAACCATCTTAGCCAATATACCAGATGATGAAATAAGGCTCTCTGGTCTGTATTTCCAAGAATCACTCCCATCATTAAAACAGGAAGAATGAGTGTGAGTACAAAGATTGCTACCTTCTACTACTGTGATATAGTAGCGATTTTCAAGAGAGATTGCAAACTTTTGTTAGGGCATTGCATTTTTTTGATAGGATAGAAGTAACCGAAAGGTGATGTTTTGGGTTGACAGGTAACAAACATAAAGTAATGAGATCTGATAGGCGTAGAGTAGAGTGGTCACATGAATGAAAGGACTTCAAAAGTCTGTGAGAATTTATCTGCTAGCAAATTTCATTCTAAGAACAGGAAATAGCATTTGAGTTTTCATCCGCACTCATAGGCAATGTAAGAAATTTACTTAGAGTGAATTCAGTGCCATAGTATAGCCTGGGATTTAAAAAAGGTTATCTCCTTTGGGGACCGGTAGGAGAACTCAGGTCTATTCACACACTCATGCAAATGGTGATAGCAAGCTTAAGAAATGGAAGTGAAAGCAAAAGAGCCTGCCAAGGAAAGAAGAATGACAATATAAGTGAAGGGGAAGCTAAAGACTTTGAGCCGAATAAAGGTCAGGGAGTGAGGCTGTAGCTAGAGACAGAGAACCCACAGCAGACATCTTGAAGGCGGCTGCAATAGCAGCCATTTTTAAACAGTCCTTAACGGGACCATAGCAATCATTCAGACAGCTTCAGTGGAGCGGCTAATTTTGACAGGAGCTAACCTTTGTCAAAACATCAAAGAAAGCCTTGGGTTAGTTTTAAAGGCAGAAGGGAAGGGAAGTGGTGTCTGAGCCTTCAGTTCAGAAAATTCTGAGACTTATTTGCAGTCAACTTCTCTGCTAAAGAGAGCCTTTGTCCCCTTATCTTGGACAAAGCATATGATCTTCTAAGCATCAGAGAGGTAGCCGTGTTAGTCTGGATCTGTAAAAGCAGCAAAGAATCCCGTGGCACCTTATAGACTAACAGACGTTTTGGAGCATGAGCTTTCGTGGGTGAATACCCACTTCGTCAGACGTCTGTTAGTCTATAAGGTGCCACAGAAGTGGGTATTCACCCACGAAAGCTCATGCTCCAAAACATCTGTTAGTCTATAAGGTGCCACAGGATTCTGAACTTCTAAGCAATGGTTCTGTGTTCTGGTTTTTGGTGCAGTATTATCTTAATTTTTAAAAGTTAAGTAACAGTAATGCTAACCCATAGCATTCAGAAATTGAGTCAAGCCCCCCCCCCAAATTGTGAGATTTATCTTAAAAATAATGAGATTTAAAATATTGCTAATAAATATTGGATTCAACTCTCTTTGCCTTCTAGTTTTTGAATCTTTAGGGTGCACTTGGGTGCATTCTCAACCTTTTCTCTACACCCATGAGGGCTAGAAACATATCTTTAAAATCAGGAAAGCGCAAATTCTCATGATTCTAGGAACTGGGGCTTCAAGTAAAACACCCATCATTATGAGACTCGTGATGAAACTGAGTTGGCAACGCTGAAATAATTTATGGACAACGACATCAGTGCTCTCCATTGGAATCTAGCAATAATTGTAGAGAATGCCCTGTACAGAAAGAAGTGGGTGTCCCAAATCAGGGTATCTTCATGAAATGCTGTTGTATCTTTTCATACGCAAAAATAATCAGTCATGAACTATTTTTTTAAGATTAAGGAACAACAAGAGAGAACAAAAGTTCAAGAGCATGTACAGTAACTCGTCGCTTAATGTTGTACTTATGTTCCTGAAAAATGTGACTTTAAGCGAAACAATGTTAAGCGAATCCAATTTCTCCATAAGAATTAATATAAATAGGGGGTAGGTCCCAAGGAAATTTTTTTCACCAGACAATACTATATGTATTTGTGTGTGTGTGTGTGTGTGTGTGTGTGTGTGTATATATATATATAATATGTCTAAGATGTTGCTAAATCTTCGAAGTTTGGATGTGTTTGGATCAAGAGTTTGGTTTGGGTCTGTCTCTAGTTAAGTGGATTCCAAAAAGTGTATAACCACAAATGATGAAAAAAGCAAATAAACAGAAAATTCAGCAAGGATTAAATATTTGAGATCAATGTATTCATAAATGATCTGGAAAAAGGGGTAAACAGTGAGGTGGCAAAATTTGCAGACGATTCAAAATTACTCAAGATGCTTAAGTCCAGAGACACTCTAAAGAATTACATAGCAATCTCACAAAACTGGGTGACTGGGCAACAAAATGGCAGATGTAAATCAATGTTGATAAATGCAAAAAAAGTAATGCACATGGGAAAACGTAATCCCAATTATACACACAAAATGATGGGTTCTAAATTAACTCAAGAAAGAAATATTGGAGTCATTGTGGATAGTTCTCTGAAAATATCTGCTCAATGTGCAGCAGCATCAAAAAATCTAACACAATGTTAGGAACCATTAGGAAAGGGATAGATAATAAAACAGAAAATATCATAATGCCACTTTTTAAATCCATGGTTCAGCCACACTTTGAATATATCTCCGAAAAAGATATATTAAGATTAGAAAAGGAACTGAGAAATGCAACACAAATAAGGGTATGAAACATTTTCTGTATGAGAGGAGTTTAATAAAAGTGGGACTTTTCAGCTTAGAAAAGAGACAGTGAAGAGAGGATATGATTGAAGTCTAAAATCTTGAATGGTGTGGAGAAAGTGAATAAGGAAGTGTTATTTACCCTTCACATAACATAAGAACTAGGGGTCACCCAATTAAATTAATAGGCAGCAGGTTTAAAACAAACAAAAGGAAGTACTTCTTCACACAAAGCGTAGTCAACCTGTGGAACTTGTTGCTGGGGATGTTTGATGGCCAAAACTATAAAAGGGTTCCAAAAAGAACTAGTAAGTGCATGGAGGATAGGTCCATCAATGGCTAATGGCCAAGATGGGCACGGATGCAACCCTATGTGTTCCTAATCTCTAATTGCCAAAAGCTGGGAGTGGACAACGGGATGGATCACTTGATTGCCTGTTCTGTTCATTTCCTGTGAAGCACCTGGCACTGGCCACTGTTGGAAGGCAGGATACTTGGCTAGATGGACCATTGATTGGTCTGACCCAGTATGGCTGTTCTCTGAACTAAAATTTTAAGGAATTAGACTTCCTTTTACTCAGTTATGTTCCTCTAGGGCTTCTTACTAATGTGCAAGGGAGTCTAAGTTGACATAGACCATTGAGCTGGAAGCCAGTGAATGCCACTGAGCCTCAAATGAAGGTGTAAGTTAGAAATGGGCAAGGGCTACTTTAATGTTCTTCTTATTTCCTGGCTTTTTATTGCCACCCCTCACTTCTGGCTTCTCAGGGTCTGAATTATGCCACTCCAATAACACACAGATACCCTGAGCTGTACAGTTACCTTAATGGATCCAGGAGAGGCAAGGGGTAAGGATGATACCCCTTACCTCTCTCTTCTAACACATGTGCTACACCCAGGGTTAGGAGTTCAATACTTGAGGGGGCCACTGCAGGATCTGGGGTAAAAAATCTGGGAATTTGTCCTGCTTTGAGCAGGGGGTTGGACTAGATGATCCCCTGAGGTCCCTTCCAACTCTGATATTCTGTGATTCTATGTGTGTGTGCTGCTGTCCTATTGACCTCTGCACTTCCCAGCTTATGTAGTAGCAGTACGTCCGGGAGCTCCGCCTTCAAGGCTGCCCTTGTAATTCATCCTCTTTCCCTAGGTGATGAGGTGGACCAGTGCATGTGAATACTGCCTCAGGCATATTCATTTGCAGTGGGTTCATGAGGCCAACCCTGGAGCAACCCCAGCCCCTCCTCCTCTCTGCCGCCGAGTTGAAATTGCACAGGAGCTCTGCAGAGGGCCTTCCTTGTGTTTTGAGGAAAGGACACGAGGTAGGATTCCTCATCTGTCCATTTCAGGCACAGATTCTTCTTTATACACAGACACAGAGGGGAACATGAGGCCCTGTGTCTGATCATTTTAGTCCCCGTCTTGCTCCCATTACATTAATGGCAAGATTCCCGTTGACTCTAATTAATGGGGCAGGATCAGATCATGATAGTTTTACGTGCATTTATTTTGAGCATATTTGTTTTAATTGTAAAAAATGAATTGCTTGAGAGACATTTCATGTGACTTCAGTAGTATACCTGCTCTCTGCCTGGTGTATTTCTTCCATGTAACAAATATATCAGTCACACATTTCATTGACCTCATTGTTCATCATTACATGTAAAAAGAGGTACCTCAAGCAACGACGACGATGGAGGTCTATGTTGAGGCAACCTTTAATTTAAAAAAATGTGAGCTCCGAATCTGACAAAATTCATGGGTCACAGAGCACTAGAAATACATAAAACACCTGAGACAGAATCCATAGGCGCCACAAGCCTGGAAGGCAGGAGAAGTGAAGCAGCAACAGCGTGCTCAGGGAGAAGGTGAAGCGGGGGTGAGCTGGGGTGGGCAGCTGCCGCACAGCTCCCCGGGCCGGGAGTGGGGGGGGAGGAGCTGCCATGGCAGGTGGGGGCCCTCAGGGCAGAGGGGGGGAGCTGCCTCGGGGGGCAGGGGGGCACAAGGCGGGTAGGGGCAGGGAGCCACCGCAGGGCTTGGGGGGGAGGGCGCAAGGTGGAAGTTTCGCCTAGGGTGTGAAACATCCTTGCACCGGCCCTGGGGCTCTGGAATACAGACCACATTCTGTTCCGTTGTCTTTACAACTGGGAACACTGGATACATCACACAGGAGTAATAGGACCTTCTGCTTCTAGGGCCAGATTCTGCAAAGCAATCCTATTGACTGCTGTGGAGTTACAGTACGTGCCGAGCATACCAGAGATGTGAGCCTGGTTCCCACAGCTTATTGTTCATTTTTATGTCACAGTAGCGAAGACTAGAATCTGAGGAAATAATTGATGTGATGCTTCTGTTGTATGTTTAGGAATGGGTAATTAGTTTTATAGCTTTTTATGAAGTCTCGTTTATAATAGAGCCAACTGCTTTATCAGCTACCACTTTGTCTTGAGTCCTTTCTTAATGATGCTAACTTTTCCTCATGACCCCTGCCTTGGTCAGCTCTCAGCAGACACACTCCTGTGTCACAGATCCTTCTCCAGTGCCATTTTCCTCAAAATCCAGTGTTGTCCCTATCTATCCAAGAGGAGAAAGCTAAGTCTCAGAAACAATAATTCCTTATATATTTTCTCACTTGGGCTTATTATTATTCATTCCCCATCTCTGGAGAACTTCAGCCTTTGAACTTAATCTTTCGTAAACGTATGTGGAGCTCTGAATTTCAACTTCCCTATATATCCAGTATTCACTACATGCCACACAGTGCATCTAGCAGGTGCTCTGTGCAAGCTCCCCATACACAATACCACCAATGCACCTCACTCCTTACAACATATCTCCTAATTGACTTTTTAAATCTCTGAGCGGAGGCAAATAGTTCATCAAGATGTGCGGTAATCTTTGAGGTGTTCATGAATAGACAGTAAACTCAGACTGCAGCCCTCGTTTCACTTCTGTGAAACCTAACCTAGATTTTAAACTCCTGCCTCTAGGTCCCTTGTGTTCCACTTACAGCTCCCATATGTTCCACCTACTTTTCTACTATTTTTAATGTGGTACATTCATCTTGTCCAAACAGCTTCAGAGAACTATTGAGATATGGGGTCCTTTTCTACTACAGAGTGTTAGGAAAAGCTCCAGCTATTAATGTGATGGAAGAGGTACTAGAAACTACAGCAAATAACAGAAACTCATATAAGAGCTCTGCAGTGTTTTTACTCCAAGTTTATGCAACTGGGAGATGCAGAGAGTGTTTGTTTTTTTCATGGTCACTGTTTCAGGCATTCAGTTATCTTCTTTCAGATGTTGTGGCCCCATTTCCCCATGTTTCTGCTTCACCTCCTTCTGACTTTTAGTATCACCCTCCATGAAAGAATATTCAGTTATCTCTAGGCCTATTACACCTATTATTTCCAGGTAGTGGTACCAAATATTGAGTGGTAAGAATTTTGGAGTGATTTGGGTGGAAAATACTTACTCTTATAAATTTTATAAATATATATTGAATATAGGTCACCATGATTATCCTCCTAATATATCTAACCATTCTTCAGCTTGCTGGGGGTATTTTAAATGAATTTAATGCTGAATTGATATTTTTGGAGACCCAAGTCCTCTATTTAGGTGAGTAAAGGCAATGCTCACAATACACAATACTTTCTGGGTGGATGATCTCTAAAGGTGTGAAAGAAGTTCAGTCTCCATGCCCATGTTATTCTGTCCTTACTCAAGTTGCCTATGATGGTGGTAGCTGTGTTTTATGTGACCGGGGTTTATCTGTCTTCTAGGAACTGGCCTCAGACTACTCAATCATCCCTCTGTCCACCCGCCTCCCAGGCTTGTGGCGCCAATCAGCTTAAGCGCCGCAAGCCTGGGAGGCGGGAGAAGTGAAGCAGCGACAACCAGCTTGGGGAAGAGGCGGAGCAGGGGTGAGCTGGGGCGGGGAGTTCCCTTGCATGTGGTGCCCCTCCCCTTTACTTGCTTCAGGCAGCCCTCCCCGCGCCACCCTGCCCCAGCTCCCTCCGCCTAAATGCCCGCAGCGACCAGGGCGGCCAAAGATTCGGCCACCCTGGTCGCTGCCGAAGAAAATGCTGCCCCCCAAATCCTAGTGCCCGAGGCGACTGCTTAGGTCGCCTAATAGATTGCACTGGCCCTGCAGAGCTCCAAATTTCAGTTGCTTTATTTTTGTGCTTTGTGTAGGAATGAAGGGGATGATGTAGAGGTAGCCAAAGCCGCCTTTGTACTCCCGGATGTCTCATGGGAGCCAGGGGCCTGACTGGTCCCAACCGGAAGTCAGAACAACCTCATGAGTGCCCTAAGTCTTGCTCCAGCTGTTCATAGCTCTGTAATTTCCACGGGCAGCCAATAGCCAAAGCACAATGTGTTCCAGTCATGCCTGTGACATATTTGCCCCCTCCCCGCCCCCAGGCTTGCAGGCTTGCTTCCTCCTTGTGGGGTCTGTAGGGAGAAGAGGGAGGAGGTGGCATAGATCAATTCCACTGACTTTATAATGAGCAAGGAACACCCTACTATGCACATCAGGGTTATCCCTGGAGAACCAATTCTGCCTATTATAGGGCTTATTTTCACCACTGGAGCAGTGTAAAAAGGCCACAGGAAAACAGGATTGGGCCCTGTCTGGACAAAGCTGTAGCCCCTAGGGTTCTACAGGTGTAACAGGGGAAAAAATGAAATCAGAGTGAGTTGTGTTTAAGTACAGCCAAACCTGGCCTGCATCAGTCACTGAAGAAGAGATTCCAGAATGGAGGTAATCTGATGAAAATAGAAATGAAGGGTTTTTTAAACAGGGCTTTCGACACTTAGTGAAGTGAAGAAAACAGAGAAGCCTAATACAGAGCTGTGAAAAGCAGAATTCAGAGAGGGTAGAAACCACTGGCAAGGGCTGTATATAGCCTTTGCTAATACTACAGCTTTTGATGAAATGCAAGGGCTCTGCACTTCAGTGCCCTTCTCAAGGAACTGCTCTGCTTATACTGACATGGGAACCATGCCCTTCACCAAGGGAGTGTAACTCCATCCATTTGATTCTCTTGTTAGACATCACTGCATATTTATGCAATAAAAGTGTCAGATCTGGCCATCATAGTTTATTAGATGTGATGGATCTCACCTTCAGACCACTGGTGATATTAAGCCAGACTTTGTTCCCAATGTACTCTAGAAAAACCTCATTAGAGCTTCAGTGAAGTTCATGTGGAGTTAAACTTGTGACCCTGAGAGTAGAATCTGTTCCACTGAATTTACAAATTGAACCATTTTTCAATTCTCTTGTTGCCACGGAGAGAAAATAGCAGACCAGATGCTGAAATGCTACCTGTGCCAGAACTGCAGTTAGAACCCAAAATTCCTGTTCAGCCATTTTGAAAAGAGTTTTTATTGTGGGATTTATCTTGTTTGGAATTGAGATTTTTTTTTAAAGGCCTTATGGTGTTGAACTTCAAAACATGAAGCCTAGGATATCCATCAAAGACGCGTCAGATAATATAGCTCATACCTTACCAGGGAACCTTTGTTTCCTACCTCCGGTATATCATCTGATGCTTTGTCCAGTCAAGCTGTAAATATCTATTACAATGTTACATTTTCTTAAAGTCCTTTCTTGACTACTCATTTCCACATCCACAAATAATTTAATACTCCTTTCCTCCACGCATAAGGCCCCTTCCCTACATCCTCAAGAAAGCCACCATATATAGATGCACACGTTGTAAGTGTCTGTCTGTAGCATCCGTGTCTAGGTCTTAATTCTGCAAAGTCCTTGAGCACAGTGCACATCAAGTTTATTGTGTTCTAGTACGGGAGCGTGTGTGTGGGCTTAAGTAAGGTTAAGCACTAGGTGTAGTACTCTGCACTGAGCAAGCCCTTAGTGTTCCAGCTCCCTTGATTACAGAATAAAAAGGAGGTAGTGTGTGTGTGCAGGATACTTGTGTCTTAGGAGGCATGAATTTAAGCACAACGCTGCTGGTATGAATGTTATGCCCTCCTCTCTTTTGGTTTTATTTTGATAGGTCTAACTTGATGGCTCTGCAGCAGGGATCTCATTATAGTTGGATTAGATTCCCATGCACACTCTGTACAGCTTTTCACCCTGCTCTTGTGTACACAGTACCTCATACTTCTGCTATGTAACATAGCTCCTTCGATGCACATGTAAAATGCATAGTGACGTGAGGCTTATTATATGGGCAGAAAGGAGTGAACACACTGGAATAAGGAATGTTCCTGGGGGCAGGGACTAAGTTTGCCAAGCTCCCAGCAAAGTGGTGCCAGGATCTTGACTGGGGTTTGGGGCAGTACCACAGAATAAATAATATTATCTAAAATATTATCCAAGGGCAGGACTCCTGGCATGTTGTTTTGGAAATTGAAATTTCTATTTTTCTGAAAGGGGAAAAATGGGGTAGGAATACGCTGCAGTGCTCTGAATGTGGAGAAATGGACATTTCTCCATATTTGTACATTTCTCTATATAGCTGATCAGAAATCAAATGTATTTCAGGGTATTGCACTAACTACTCATAACGTGTCAAGGACAATTTTGAAACATGCTTGCAAAGGTGACTCACAGCCGCTTTTCTATGCAGTTTGTTCTGTAATAGATACAATGGTGTTGCTACAGATTGCTATCTCAGTATTTATTTATGGAAGAGCATAGCCTCTAACTAAACACAAACCACAATTACTGATGTCATTCAGGCCAAAAATAATACAGCATTAATATTTTTATTATTAAAAATTCTTGTCACAAATTATATCTGGGGGCTGAGGGCTAGTATACACGGAGAGTTATTCTTGATTAATTCCAGGTGGGGACACTTCTGAAATAAAAGAATCCACACATCGAATAAATCAGGAATAGATAATCTGGTTCAAATTCACAGTGTACCTTATTCCAGATTAATTTTCATGTGTCGACAACCCCTGCAATGAGAGAAGAGATGAAGTTAGCGACTTTTTTTTTCATGCTTTCTAGGTCTTGTTATAGCTTCCGGTAACTAGCGGCCTTTTGTGTGGGATGAATGAATTTACATGTATGAATAGGCACAGCACAGCAGCATCCCAATGACTGGAAATAATGCAGTTGCAACCTATAAGGTTTCCCAGATGCCTCTTCAGAAGTCCAATTGTTCTCACACAGGTATGTGGTTACAGAGCCATGAGTGATGCTAGTAAGGGTTAGTCTACACTACAAAGGTTTTTTGCCTGTATAGATGTATGAGCAAAGCCCCTTAATGGAGATGCCAGCAAATGGAGTTCTTTTGCTGGTACTGCACAGTTAAACCACTTCCCTAAACAATATAAACCACAGTGGGAAAAGGGCTCTTTTTGCCGATATAAATTGTGTCTCCATGGGAAGGTGTGCTAGCGTAGTTATGCTGGCTAAGGATGTGCTTTTTCACACTCTGAACAGATGGAGTCTTAGGCCAAGTCTACATGACAAAGCTACAACAGTCAGCTATCCCACTTTGTCTGTATTCTGGGAGTTATCAGCAGTGTAACGTGAGCACTTCTGAATATAGACGGGCTCAGCGCAGGAGTAAACAAAGACTGAGACAGAATATTTCAGCCAAAATAAAGATTAATGAAATTGAGACAACTAACTTGCTAACAAACAATTTACATTACAGTTAATGATGGTTGGCAATTTATGCATTTGAATATTTCAGAAATATTAAGTACAGCTGGTCAATATATTTTATACTTTTGATGGAAAAGCATTTGCCTTCTTTTGCAAAACCTATTAGCTATTATCGACCAGCTCTTTGTAAATATGTAACGAATATACATTTTTCTAAGAGGTGGATCAAAGAGGTGAACCTCTTTTCTAAGAGGTGCACTCTGTCAGAGATTGATGACCTGCCAGTTTATACCTAACATTCCTATAGTCTTCACTGTGCCATTTTGCATGAGCTTTTACACTGCAAGAATTTCTGCATTTCTTCATTTCCCAACCTATAATGACAGAAAATCTCATCCATCCCAGAAAACTGAAAGTGACTTAAAACATGCTCTGTCTGTGTTTTAGATGGACAAGTCGTTGTAAGCCTGTGATGGGTTGGACCCCTGTTCTGGGGTGCCACCTGATGAGCTCTCTTGCTCAGCCAGCCAGGGTTCCCTCTTCCTGCTTTGCTGAATTAGGCTCTCTGGCCTCTTGCAGCACACACACATTGGTATGGCCGCACCCCACTGCAGTCACAGACTGAAATCAGCTCTGTGTGCAAGGACTCCCCCAGCACTCTCATGCACACCCTTCATGGAAGATAAACCCAAAAAAATACTGTCTTGCACTGTATAGAAAGATCTGTACAACGCAAGCTCATAAAAATCTGCTCTCTTCCTCAATGTGAAGAGAGATATGCATGATGTCTTACCCCTCACCCCCAGTTAGAAATTGCATAAACTGGGTTTTATTATAAACGAGAGTTTATTAACTACAAAAGGTGAATTTTAAGTGGTTAAAGGGATAACAAACAGAACAAAGCAGATTACCCTAGTAAATAAACAAAAGCCCAGACGGAGTTTAACACACTAGATAGGTAGGATACAAATTAACAAATTCTCACCCTGAGTGATAAACAGACTGGCAGATTCCTAAGGCACAAGTTGTCTTAGCTTTCCCAGGTTTTCTTACACAGACTAAAGATCTGAGCCTGGGACTATAACTTCTCACAGTTCAGACTTTGATCCTCAGATGTTTTCAAGCGTTGTTGTTGTTGTTGTTTTGTTGTTGTTGTAGGAAAAGTGAGGACCCTTCATGTTGTTGTTGTCCTATTTTATATCTCCCCCTCCCACACACACACATTTGTTGGAAAGCCTTTTTTTGCTGTGACCTGGGTCAAACAATTCCCACTGTATAGTGCTGTCTCTGATAGTTTTCTACTGTACACAGTTCCTGGGATAATCCTTATGCTTGTAGCATTTCTTCAATAAGCTACTAACATTGTTTGGCCTCATCCAACATAGCACATTTGAAATACAGAGACTTGGTAAATATTCCCAGCTTCAGATACAAAAATGCTACATGCATACAAATTGGATAAACACATTCAGTAAATCAATACCTTTCCAATGATTCCTTACAAGATCCATCTTGCATGAAGTATATTTTAATCATACCATATTCATATCATAACCATATTTCCATAAAGAGTATGGGGTGTAATATCACAAAGCCCATACACTGACTTTTCCTGTAAAAGTAAAATATGCTTCCAAATTAAATTTTTATTAAAGGCCAATTACTTGCTGGGTATAGATGAAGAATGTACAAGTCCATCCAGTTTTCAACTTCTTTATTCTTTGTGTTTGCATACTTCCTCCTTATCACCCTCTCAAAGCTCTTTGAAACACATTCCTTCTGGAGAATAGCTGTCTAAACCACCATGCACCTAGAATTCACAACAATACTCACCTCTGCTGTTAAGCCATAGATTTCACTTTCTTTCTTTAATGCTGACCTAGGAGTGCAAGCGTATGGATCGTCTCTAGGTAACAAACTTTTCCTCAGTGGATAATGTTCCAGTCTAGTAGCTCTTACTAAGATTAGTCTCATCTAGACTTCAACTTGACTACTCATCTCATTATCTTAATGAGAGCTGGGGCACTTAACTCCTTTCAGAAGGAGTTTAGGATACTGTAGCAGCAGGGTCTCAGGGGGTGAGCCCGGGAAGTGGTAAGCCCCCATACTACCCATTAGCCCGTGCAAGTAGCAATTGCTCATTTAGAGCAGAGTAACTCTTCAACGCTAGCCATGAGACTTGATGTCATGATACTCGGTCCTGCTCTCGCTGTATTCAGTAGCAGAAATACCATTGACTTAGGGTGACCAGATGTCCTGATTTTATAGGGACAGTCCGGATTTTTGGGTCTTTTTTGAATATAGGTTCCTATTCCCCCCTCCCACCCCTGTCCCAATTTTTCACACTTGCTGTCTGGTCACCCTAGATTGACTTCAGTGCAGGCACAACCTGGGGTGTGACAACAGGTACAGTTCCTGATCCTGCAAGATTCTGAGTGTAAAATGGAGCTCAGCCCCCCACAGATTTGAACTCTTGGCAAAAGCAACTCCAGTAAAAATTCAGTGCACAAGCTTTGCGTGCGGTAGACTTTGACTGTTAATGAGCGGAGTTGGATTATGTTTCGTGCTCGGTCGCTGGATTGGGAGTTAGGAAATGTGGCTTCTGTTACCACCTAGCCACTGAGCTGTAGTGTGACCTTGGGCAAGTCACTTCACCTTACTGTGCAGCAGTCTCCCATCCGTAAAATGGAAATAATGACATTTGTAAAGTGCTTGGCACTCTGTGGATGGAAAGAGCTATGATAGCCAAGTGGGAATAGTAGCATGGATTTTAAGTGGTATTACGTACATACATATTTCCAATCAGATATGAATGTTAGTTTCCTTCTGAAAAAGCTCTTAAATCTCTCTCCCAAGCTCCCTAAAACAATAATAGCTGATGACTTTGCTGCACACCCACTTCTTTGTATTTTACGTTCTTGGCTGAACTAGTTTTTCTCTTTTTTGCACACACAAGGTTTGAGTCAGTTTGATGCAGAATTTTTTTCTTTGCTGGGTGGAGATTATCCGCAGTGGATATATGGTGTAGAAATGAATTTACACGTTGCTTTTGCAGCAAGCAGCAGAGTATATTATCCCCCCCTCCGCAAAATTGCTTTGTATCCTTAAAAAACCCAAACCAAAACAAAAAATACCGACTCTCATTTTGTTTGGTGGAAAAAGGGAAGAGTTGCTCGCTGCTCTAGTATTTAACATTTATTCTCCGATTTTAAGTTTCTTGCACTTCAGAACTACTCTGATTTACATCAGCTGAGGATCTGGCCCATGATAATTCTCAGTTTTAATACAAATGAAGGATACTATAAAATATGTAAAGGATTACTGCAACGAAACAAGGTGGAGAAACTATGAATAATAGAAAAGTGCACAAAAAAAGTTAACCCGTTCCTCATGTTTAAAATATCCAGATTTAAGAGATTTCTTAACTCTACCAGAATATGAAATGGGGGCGCATTTAAAAAATGTCATGTATGGATACTTACTGTCTAAAGAATCTTTTTTTTTTAATACTGCTTTTATTAGCACTTCATTGCTTTCCCCCTAGCATTTAAAGCAGAGGTACCCAAAGGGATCTATAGCAATTAGGTTCAAGGAGTGCTTGGCAATGGTAATCAGAGAGCTGGCTGGTGATGTGGTACTGGCTTTCCTCATTTTTCTCTGGCTGAATTTCAGTAGAATACAGCTCCAAATACAAGCGGTACTTTCCTAATGTTAAATTTCCATGTAGTTGATTGCTGTAGTTGCTGTACAGGTGGGGAGGTGGCTTGCATGACAATTTCCATGTGAAGGTGTGGTTCACAAATGTTTGATAACGCTTGCTTGAGGGCAGTGTTTCCCAAACTTGGGAAGCCACTTGTGTAGGGAAAGCCCCTGGCAGGCTGGACTGGTTTGTTTACCTGCCCTGTCCGCAGGTCCGGCCGATCACGGCTCCCACTGGCCGTGGTTTGCTGCTTCAGGCCAATGGGAGCTGCTAGAAGCAGCAGCCAGTACGTCCCTTGGCCCGCGCCACTTCCAGCAGCTCTTATTGGCCTGGAACAGTGAACCGTGGCCAGTGGGAGCCGCGATCGGCTGGTCCTGCGGACGCGGCAGGTAAACAAACCATCCGGCCTGCCAGGGGCTTTCACTAACCAAGCGGCATCCCAAGTTTGGGAAACACTGCTCTAGGGGTTTTCAGTTCTCCAATTTATTTGCAACTACTGTATCATCAGATAGGAGTGTAAGAATGACATAGATTAATAAACAGAACTCCTCAATCTGCTGTGTGATTAAACCACTCTTCTCTCGTATGCATTATCCACTTTCCTCCTTTTCTTCCTCATTTGAAAGCTGGACAGTTTTGGGGGGTTGATGTGAGGCAGGGCTACTCAGATGAGTTAGGATTCAAGGATTGTACCAGTATTTAGGGGGGTACATCTGAGTATTTCTGTGCAGCATGGGGCCGTTAGTGTTAAGCTTCGCTTGTTCAGAAGTTCCACAACTTTTTGTCCAAGAAATGTTGGGCTCAGTAACTTGGTAACTTCATAAAAAAAAAATGTCTTGAGTTGTCATGTGGGGTCTGATTTGCCAAGCCTTAACTGACAGAAGTGATCCTTACTTACATATTGAAACCCATGGATGTCTATAGTCATTGGGTAACAATACATGTTTTCAGACGTGTGAGTGAAAAGTGCTGTGATAAGTTATTTATTTAAGTATCATGGGCTTTTGAGTACACACAAATTCCCCTATAGCTCGTATATTTAACTCTTTTTTAAAACCTCTCTTTTATTCTTGAGATGTCATTATGGGACCAATGATACGTTCCTTGTTCACCCAAGCCTCAATTCTATGGGAGATCTGGAGATAATGAAGGGATAACACCTGATCCTGAAATAAGTTATTTTGGTGTAAACTAACAGAAGCACCTCTGAAGTCTATAGAACTTCACCAGTATAAATAAGAGGAGAATCAAGCCCAAGAGAATTAGTACAAAAAACTGGGTATTGCAGCTATAACACATGATGTGCTAAAACATTTTTGCTGACCTTGCTTGGATAAAAACTTCAGGCCTTACTGGGAGGGCATGTTATAAATGTATAGACCCTGATATTAAACCTGGCTTCTAACAGTAATGCACTATTCATGCCCATAATTGTGTTCAAGAAATACCCAACTACCTTACTTTGAGTGCTAAAGAAGCCATTAAAACCTGGTTCAGCTGCCAGGACACCACATTTAAAAACTGAGAGGTAGATTTTCAAAGGCACGAAGAAAAGTTAGGTATCCAACTCCTATTGAAACTGTGCCCTGGAAAATCTTCTCCTTAGGCCCTAGTACACATTAAGGTGATGCAGTTAAGTGTGTCCATGTAAATCAACCTTAAAAACTAGTGAAGCAAAACTGAGTTTTGATTTAATGTTTATTGTAGTCCACAGCAGGGGAATAATGCAATAATTAGCTCAATTTGATTCAGATTGATTTCTATATTTACCTGAACATCTCAAGATAAGCAGTGAGGTGCAACAGGATGCATGTGGGAATAGTGCCTACTAGAATGATTAGAAAACATGCCTTATAGCAATAGAGTCAAGGAGCTCAGTCTATTTAGGAACTGTAAGTCTTCACATAGAGAAAAACATTGGATAATGGGTCTGTCAATCTAGCAGAGAAAGGGGTGACATGATCCAAGCTAGCCAAATTCAGAGTAGAAATAAGGGGCACATTTTTAACAGTGAGGGTAATTGACAGTTGGAACAATATACCAAGGGACATGGTGATTCTCCATCACTGACAATTGTTAAATCCAGATCGGATGTTTTTCTAAAAGATCTGCTGTAGGAATGATTTGGGGAAAGTTCTATGGGCTGTGTTATACAGGAGGTCAGACTAGATGGTCATAGTGATTGCTTCTGGCCTTGGAATCTATGAATCCCTGTCATAAAAGAATGCTGGGGAGGAACAGACAGACAGGGTCAGGAATGAGGCCCTTTTCCTCTAATCTCAGTAGCAATGGTGATTCTCACTGTATTTCAGCAGAAGAGTGAACATAGCCCAGCTGATGGGAAAAGAGGGTGAAACAGAAAAATGCCTCCCGTCCTCCAATACGCCCTTCATGTATCCAGGACCTGACCAGAATCAAGCCTATAATTAGAAATTCGTTCCCATTACTTTATAAAGGTGGATAATTATAAAGCTCTACAATTTACTTACACCAGGGCTCAATCCTACTTGCCTGTACCCAAGGAAAAAAAATAAAGGGCCAGATCATTGGCTGGTGTAAATTGGTATCAAACTTCAATGGAGTATTGCTGATTTACACCAGCTGAGGAGCTGGCCCAAAATATATGTTGCACAATTCAATAAAAGTGACATTTTCCTTGGCTGCTCCTCCTCCCATCTGTGTGACATATCCATCTCTTTGGGGATTTTTTCACTGCTGCGTCAATGTATTTTGCATTAGAGGCACAAATAGTGCTTTCTTTTGAAAAGTATGACTGTCTTGCAGTAAGTGGATGAGTTTTGTTCTCTCTGTTTGCAGTTACGCACGAGGCAGCTCTTGAAAAACTCTCAACGCCCACCTCAAGAATGTGAAATTTTAAAGCGGATATATTTGGAAAAAACGAAAAGGGAACTAATTTATCATCAATTGGCCAATTAACTTCCATGGGAACAGAACTCAGCCTAATTTCCCTTGACATAAAAGAGAGCAGGATCAGAAATGTTATTAAATCTATAGTTCTCGTTCACAACATGGTAGGCATTCCTTTTGTTTGATCAGCTACACAATGGGCCTGATCCTATTACCAGAGGAGGGCATAACCTGTTACTGAATCAATTCAATGGGATTATTGATAAAGATAATTACTTACATAAATATGGAAAGGAAGACTGAGCCCTTGTGTCGGTCAATCATAAAGCTTTATAATTAACTTCCATTATATTCCACATTCTTTTTTAGAATATTTGGATTTTTTATTAGGTAAATGCAATTCTGCAATTTTGCCACAAACAGTATTTCCAAGCAAATATTAGACCTTGCTCAGTAATATAATCACATCTGGGCAGATGCTTATCAGTTGAACAAAAAAGAGAAGGGAAAGACAGTTCCTGTGTCCATCAAGCAGGGAGTGTCTTGGCCTTTCACTTTCATTTATAATGAAGTTACAAGAATCACAATCATAGCTGAAAATGGGGATTCTGCAAAATTTACTGACATGGAGATTGCAAAGAATTAAAAGAGAACTGTATCAAATTGCCTTTCTGGACCTAAAATGGGTCAAATAGATTAAGAAGCTGCATCTTTTAACATGTTAATTCAAGGGGAAAAAAACTAAAACATGAAGCTTTAAAGGTGACTTGTAAAGGCAAAACATTGTTTTGCCTTCTCTTGCTGCATTGTGATGTATAAACAAGGCATGGAAGTTTAATACTTTTTTGGGCGCTTTTTTTTTTCTTTTAAATCTTTGAGACTACAGGGGTCCTTTCTGTCCCTGTCCAGCTGGGTGCATGGTGTGGCAGATAGACCAGATAATCCAACATTTATGCAGTCTCCCCCATACAACCAATAAAATGGTTGCATGCAAATTAGCTGTGGAATAAAGGTGTTGATTGGTTGAATTACCTCTGATATCAGAATGGTCTAATACTCTTGGCATGGTATAGATTACTGTAGCTGTACCCCACATGGATGTAATTTGTAAAGTCAAAATGACTGAGAACTTGAAAATTGGATAGTGACAGGCTGTGAATTCCCATGACAATTATCCCAGTGATAAGTTTTCAGCCACACATGTAGCTGCCTCCATCATTTCACACTGACTCTATAGACTATTTAGGTCTCAGAGTAACACAGTCACATTACTGGAAGCTTATTATTCTACTGCAATAAAAATAATCTATATAGGAGTCTGAACAAAGATCACCTAGGCACTTTATAGTTAAGGAACAAAGAGTATAGTCCTTCTCCCAGAGAGCTCACCATTTATATGTTAGATGGGATGGTGGACAAAGCAAATAAGTGGGTCGGAGGCTGAGATTTCAATAAAACAGAGTTTAGTAGAAAAGCAGAAACTGCAGCTTGTAATTGTATTGTGAAACACAGTATCTTCATTCTAGCTACCAAATCTCTGCTGCGTGACTCTGTACCTTTCATCCAGTGAGATTTCAGTCCACCCTTTGTTGCTGACATTGCACCTGAATATTTTGTTGTCTGAACACATATACTAAGAAAAGTAGAATCTTGATGTCACCTCCCAAACAGGCACTTGGATTGTTTGATTCTAGCATGCACAACCTTTAAATCACCCATTTCCTGCCCATGGTAGAGCAGTGCCAAACTTTCATTATGAAGTCTGAAGTCACATGATGCTCGCCTAGTTTTGTGTGGGTTTTTGCAAACACCACTTACACTGATTAAAATTTTTGCTACCATTCACAAAACTCTTGAGCAAGCAGGAGACCCTTTTTCAGGCAAAAACTTGGGTCCATTTATGGTTTTGCAAAACATGGGAGATGTCAGAAACAAGTTTCTGAGAATACATCCCTTGAACTTGGGAAAGTTTGGATCTGGATCTGAATGTAAACTCTGATGCTCCAGCATCTCTCAAACCATTTGAAGCCTGTGATTTTACACTGGTATGACTGAGTTTTGCCTGGAGTTTTTGGGTTTGTTCTGATCAAAAATTCAAAGTGAGACTCATGAGGATGTGAAGCCATGCAAATAAGAACTAAAGAAAAGTACCATACAAACCTCTTCTAGATACACACTGTAAGCTATGCCTTCGGGAGTGGGGGTGGCAGTGGTAGTCTTTTTACATAAAGAGAGCTATCTTCGTGTAAATTCTAGTGGTTAGAATGCACAAGTAGTTTCTCTATGTAGCTAGTTGAGGTGAACCCTGGGTGTTGAGTAATGGCTTGACCATGACTAGCTATACTGAGGTAAAAACTCCTTGTATCTTGTCTCCACTAGGATATTATATTGAATTAACTATTTCAATGCAAAAAGGATGTCTCTTTTTGCAATGAAGACATAGCTTCTGTTTTGTACAGATCTCTCTCTCTATCCAGGCACGGACTTCATCAGATAACGTTTTTTCTACTGATCTTCCAGAATTTCCCAAGCTTATTTTTTGTGGCCCACAAAATTCTGAAAATTAAAGATAACTTTTAAAGATTATAGTGCTGTACCAGTGCAGAGGAACAACCAAATGAGGGAATTTCTAACTGAATTAGCAGTTTGAATGAGATGTTGGATAATGTGCTTGAATACCATGCAAGTGTGTTTATTCCTGGGATCTCTGGAGAAAAAGCTCCATGTCTTATCAAGATTATAAATAGGTGTAAGGCAATGGACAGGGCCCGCAAATCAGTAATTCCCATTGACAAAATCTTTCTGTTACAGATAAGACTGCAATATTATATAATGTTGATTTATAGTGACAATTAAGAATATGTTACTGAAGCCTTTTTTCATTGTAAAGTCCCCTTGGATTTAAATCTTTCAGCCTCTGTATCCCAAAAGACTTTGATCTCAGAGGAAGGATTTAGTTGTTATAACTGTAGCAAAGGATGAAAACTGCTGGAAGACTCCAGAGCAGCAAATAAATGAGTTTTTAACCAGGATCCTGTGTAAATCAAAGGATTTACACTGCTTACAGAACTGAGGCCATGGAATCTTTTCTTTTTAAGTTTATAGCCGCTATTACTTACTATTTAAGTTGAGGTATGATGGTCTATCCCTCTCGATTGCTTTCTTTAGGAAAACAAAGCTTTGTTTCCTTCGCCAGGAGTTACTTCCTCCAAGTGTGTAATCAGAGAACAGATTGGCCAGCTGAGGGGATCAGCAGTGGGGCAAGAATTAATGTAAGGGCAGTGCTTGAAGTGAATAACTTTCGGGGGAAGGAGATTAAGCCCTGGTGGAGGGGGGGAGTGTCAATGTATCATCACCATAGGATTTTAAGAGGAAAAAACTATGCCATTTGGTACAGGCCAAAGGCAAAAAATCTGCTCGTCAGAAGTATCTTTGAGGCAGGACTAGAAGTCATGCCTGGAAGGAATGTTTTAGTGCTGTACTATTCAGAGAGAGGAGCAAACGCTGCCACAGGCAAGGACAATCACTTTCTGTTCAGCCACTGGTTAAGAGAGAACCTTGGACTCTTAATGACAGTCTGTGATATACAGCCTGACTGCAAGAGACATGAGCCTGGGTTCATTGATGTGAAATTGACCCAGAACTGGTTACTTCACTGGAAAAGATTCCAGACATCCAAGTCTGTAGTATCTCTAGTATCATTGTCGGGTATTTCTGACAAGTGATGCATGTGTATGTAAGTGCCTACATTATGGTTGTCCCAGTATGAGTGGGTGGAAAGGGAGCAGGGAGCACTGTCTGCACACATATAGGGTAGCTGGAGTTTGGTTGGCTGCTGGGAAACTAGGGATGCTGGCAGTGCTGATGGTCCCGTAGGGTTCATGTCTGAGTGGCTGTGAGCCTGACTGTCGACAAGCCAGCTGTTCTTCATAGGGTGTGCTAGCTGTAGCTGGTGTAGCAAGTCTTGCATCCATTCCCCCTGAGATGTGAGACCTTAAGAATGATTTCAGGAACCATTCTTCCTCCCTCTCCCCAGCATAGATCAGCTTCATGAGAGGCAAAACAGAATCTACAGGGCCCAGTTCTACCCTCTGATAACTCCAGGAACTCATTGTCCTCTGTCTTACGGGGGTTTCTGTGGGGTTTAACTCATTAACAGTTGTTTGGCAGGGGGGATAATTTTTTTTCATAAACAGCAGACAATGAAAAATACAAAAAGGTAAATAACTGACAGTTTGCATATGTTTCCAAATATTACATGCTTCACAGGGCTCCTATGAAATTATGCAATTTTGTAACTGCACGAGCAGACAATACGACATAGCCGTAACATGTTAGGGTGGGGTCGTGGGGGTAGCAGTCATGAAACAGGAGAAGACCTACATGAATAGGGAAGGACAAGACCTTGAGAAGAGGAAAAAAAGGAGAGGTTATTAAATCATTAGCCCTTACTCAATGATTCCAATTCGTCTATGATAGTTTGCATGGATTGATGTCCCCAAGATCACTGTGTCAGATGAAAACAAAATATTTTGACTGTCTCTTTGAAAGAGATCTGGCTATAGTGCTATTTATAGCAAATAAGTCCCATTGATTTCTTTTTGCAAACAATGATCACAAGCTATTCTGACTTCCTACTGTTACCTAATATTTATTGTAAGGTACTGTTCAAAGTAATTTGTTGAAGATGATGCAGACACAGGGTACAATCCTGCTCACATTACTCATATACACACAGTCGCATTGACTTCAAGGCAAACTGAATGAATGCTATTTGTACGTGTAAACTCAGGCCTCAAGACAGAATAACTATGAAAAATAAGATTACAGGTGGCCTGAGTGAGATGAGTGAGTGGTTTCATCCAGTTCTTAGTAGTCAGATACAGTTAGCCTTGAAAACCAGTTGTCACCAATTGGCCTTCTTGTTTGTGATCTGAGCAGAGAGGACTATAACTGAATGTGCATGGAGACATTTTCTCTTTTACCAGCTATCCCTGTAGATCAGTGTTGGGGTCCCTTAGCAGAGCAATCTGGCACCTTTCACAAGCACAGCATTAATGGTGAATAAACCTGTGTATTCAATTGACAGAGTGTAGTTAAATGATTGTTGCTACTGCATGTGAGACTGTAATGGGAGTAATTAATCACGTTTCTTCCTTGGAAAAGCTCTAATCTGATCAAGTGTTTATAAAGCATCCCTTTTCAGGCTGCTCAGCTGAGAAAATATAGCCCCAATTTACCTAGATAGATAACCTACTAAAAAGAAAATTGTAGAGAGACGTAAGTGCATACTTTGTGGCATACAAAACAATGGCAATAATAGTGTTTTACTGGATAGAATGTCTGAAATAATAAATATAAGGCATTAAAAGGTGTCTTTGTTTTAGAAACAATATTAAGAAGTGCCTGTTTCATTAACCCCTACCTGTTTCCTTTTCAGGATTACTGCTAGATGCACCACACCTTTTGAGATGGTGCCTTTTCACTCTCGGCACTGCTTTGCTGCTTGCCGGTTGGGAATGGGTGCTATCTGAGGAGAAAATCCTTATTAGCACCCTTCAGTTATATTAACAGGGTGGTGATTTAATAATCACAAATGACTGAGAGAACTTGGCATAGGGAAATAAATAGCCTAATAGAAGAGTAAATAAGCAAGATATTAGCATATCCTTTGTGGAAAATCGGGTCAGCTTCTGAAGTCAAAATGTGTCAGCCTTTTGCTTGTAGTCATTAAAGTGAACTATTATTTGGAAGTAGCAGTTTTAGAAGTCTAGTGTTTATCCTCACAGATTTATCTTGCTGAAGACATTAACCTCTGACATGCAAGAGTACAACCACCATGTATTAAGCACAGGGACAATGAGGGAAAAACATATTGAATCCTGTGATGCCTTTCATTTACTAGAAGACTAAAAATGGCCATGTGCCTATGGTACAATTATAAAGGGCCTATGCATTAGAGAAGAGCTTATGAATGTAAAAGACTCATGCTCTCATGAAGAAACATGAATTATATTAGAGCAGTTTACAGGGTATTATGCTCTTCCTGGAAGAGCAGTACTTGCTCCTCCCTCCCCATATCATTAGTTCCTCCTATTGTGATTTTGTGATTAAAATATAACCATGCAAATCATTATTGCTACCACTGCTATATAATCGCAGCAAATCTTATACAGGATATAACTCATGGCCAGTAAGGGTTAAACAGCTTGCAGTCTGAATGACCCAAGGCCCATGTTTAAAGTCATGTTGGAAAGGTATGCAAATGGTAATGAGGGTCATTGTGTGGCTAGATAGGCTAGAACTTTGAAATACAAACCTATATTATTAGAAGTAATACTAATTGTGTGTATCTTTGATGCTAGCATGTAGACAGTTCCTGTCTGTCACTATAACTATTAATTCAGAGATCAAAAGGGAATATTAACGTTTAGATGAATCTTGGGTAAAATAATGTCATTGTCTATATATCTTCTTGAAATTTGTAATAGACTGCCTAATGGATAAATTGCCCTATGCTAATTTGTGTAACAAATTACTGGTGGTGTTTGGAAAGCAAATGTTTACATCAAAAGCCTATTATTTAACCAGGACACTGTGGTCAAGTGGATGCTAGAACACTGTATAAAAAGACCCTTGAGTCCTGATCCTGTTCATCTCAGATCTGCTTAAGATTCATCAGGGGAAGTTTGAGTCGCAAGACTCAGGTCTCAGTTATGTTGGTACACCTTGCATATGATATTTGGACACTGGACTATAACCTATGAACTATTTCTGAAAGAACTGTTTGCAGCTAAAAAGCTCACCATCTCTGCTATGAATCTGAATCTTAAGAACTGAACTCATGTCTGTATGTATATTGAACTTTTAACCATACACTTTTGTTTTTAATACATTTTAGCTTAGTTAATAAGAATTGGCTGTAGAGTGTATTTGAGTAAGATCTGGAATATTCAATAACCTGGGAGGTAATATGTCCGATCCTTTGGGATTGGTAGAACCTTTTCTTTTATATGATAAAATAAGATTTTCAGAAGTCATTATATTTGACATTGGTATTTGGATGGAGGCCTGAGGCTGGATCACTTTGAGGGAACTGTGGTGTTTGGACTTCTGAGTAACCAGTAAGGTAATAAAGAAGCTGTTTTATGCTGGCTTGGTAAATCTAAATATTGGCATATCCACCAGCTTTATGGGGATTGTTTGCCCCATTCTTTGCAGTTCACCCTAATTGAGTGACCACAGCTGGCCCCCACTGGGACCCTGGTCACACTATGGTATGATTATAAAGGGCCTATGCATTAGAGAAGAGCTTACGAATGTAAAAGACTCATGCTTTGATGAAGAAATGTGAATTATATTAGAGCAGCTTACAGGGTATTGTGCTCTTCCTGGAAGAGCAATGCTTGCTCCTTCCTCCCCCTCCATATCAATAGTTCCCTCTACTCATTAGATTTCTGATAATACTGGGAGAATTATTCTCAAGTTCTTCTCACCCACTTTCCCCAACTTGGGGGCCTTGATTAGGTACAGCTGTCCGATAATGCTGGAGAAGTTGAACCTTTGATGCCATGTTGCTGGGGAAATCAATGAGCATCTGTGATGGAGTGTACCTACTCCACATCAGTCCTGTAAGGGCTTTCCAGGCTGAGGAAGCCCCGCCCCTCAGACTTTGCTGGGCATGCTTAGCCTAGAGGCAGAGTATAGAAGGAAGCATCCCAGCTCAGTCTAGGCAGGCTGCTGAAGGGAGAGTTCACAGAGTGCCACCCCCTGCCCCCCAGGGAGCAGCTGCAGGCCCCAAACCTAGGAGCAAGGCACACAGAGACCAGATGGACTCCAGACTGCCTGACGAGCCCTGGGTGTGACGTTGCACTCTATATCATTTTATGAAAATATGCTAATATGTGTGAATATAATATAATGAGAATATGCTTCATGCAAAGCTTGTAATCTACTGAGTGTGTTCATCCTATTTGTATGAATGTATCATTCTTGTATCTTGTATCTGAAACTAGAAATATGAAATATAACTCTGAGGGCCTATTGTAATTATGCAAAGTGGGGGTCATTAATGGTGGTTTGGAATCTTGATGACTCCCATCAACCAGGACAGTTGTCTGTAGATGGCTCTGTTTTACTTGTAAGTCTTCCTGTATACATATGTGCTGGCAAGTGGGTAATGAAGTCTTACAGTGACATGTGATCATGTTACCTGAACTGGAATCCATCTTTAACCTGGTGCTTTTCCATTAGAAGGGGAGAGGGTGAGGACCTAGAGAGACGAGTCCCGCCTTGTGCCAAAGCTATATAAGTGGCTGGAACAGAAAAAAGGGGGCTGCAATCATGAGGACTCCCCTAGCTACCACCTGAGCTGGAAGAAGGGCTGTACGAGGGGAAAGGATTGTGCCCAGACTAGGAAGGTGTCCAGTCTGTGATAGAAGCTTATTGAAATATCTCTGAGGGTGAGATTTTATCTGTATTCAGTTTTCTTACTGGATTAGGCATAGGCTTGTGTCTTTTATTTTATTTTGCTTGATAATTCATTTGTTCTGTCTTACTACTTGGAGCCACTTAAATCCTACTTTTTGTATTTAATAAAATCACTTTTTACTTATTAATTAACCCAGAGTATGTATTAATACCTGGGGTGTGGGGGGAAGCTGTGCATATCTCTTTGATGAAGTGGGCTGTAGCCCATGAAAGCTTATGCTTAAATAAATGTGTTAGTCTCTAAGGTGCCACAAGTACTCCTGTTCTTTTTGCGGATACAGACTAACACAGCTGATACTCTGAAACCTCGCTATCAGTGTTATAGAGGTGAACAATTTGTGAGTTTACTGTGTATAAGCTTTATTCAGGGTAAAATGGATTCATTTGGGGTTTGGACCTCATGGGGAGTTGGGCTTCTGAGTGTTGACTGAAAGCAGCTTAAGAAGTGTTCCTGTCTTTAAGTCTATAGCTTTGGGTTATGTGGTTCCAACCCTAGGTCTGTGTTGGAGCAGACGGGTGTGTCTGGCTCAATAAGACAGGGTGCTGGAGTCCTGAGCTGGAAGGGAAAGCAGAGGCAGAAGTAGTCTTGGCACATCAGTTGGCAGCCCTAAGGGGGTTTCTGTGATCCAACCCAACACACCGGGAAGAGACCACGCCAGTGGAAGCTAGGCCACTGGGGACCTGGGGGAAACATGGAGCTTCACCGAGGGAGAAAGGGGAGGCAGCAGCCCAAGAGACTTAGAAAGAGGGAACTGGTCAGTGTGTTTCAGATGGATCCCCACTGACTCAGTGGTAAGCACCACTACTAGGGCCCTGGGCTGGAGGAGCAGGGAGGGCCCGAGTCCCTCTCCCCTGGGTGCCATACTCCCCTAAGTGGTGCCCCACTCCCCTAATGGACCAGTAGGCCACACAATCCCACAGAGGTGGGCTTCCCTATTTACTTACTAGTCATTGGGCCACACTGTCCTGAGCAAAAGGGCTGCTTACAGAATCTCTGGCCACTGGGCTGCACTGCCCTGAGCGGAAGAGATGCTTACAGACTCTCTGGCCACTGGGCCACACTGCTCTGTTTGTAGTCAGGGTCACTAAAATAGGACCTGAGAAACTGCTATTCAGTTTTTTCCACTTCTTTCCATGAGGGGTGGGGGGGTGTACCTACCCCACGACAGCATCCAAATCTGGTGTGGAAATACAGGGATACCAGGTGCATAGCTCTACCCATATGCTGAACCCCAGTTTTGGAGGGTGGGGAAGATCTACTATAGGGCCCTAGCTTAGGGGAGGGTGAAGTGTTCCATACAGGGAATGGAATCAGGGCTCAGTATGGGCACAGATTACCTCCTTATTTGCATCTTGTTGATTTTCCACACAACCAACCTCTCTGAAACCAAACTGCAGGTGTCAAAGGGACTGCAAGTAACATTCAGGTTCCTGACCTTATGAACGCACAATATGGTGCTGTCCTGAATCTTGTATCATCATTTACACTGTGCACAGTGGGCGTACACTGCTAGAACTTCATGCTCTTTTGCACTTGTCTTACAGAGGTATAAATGATGACACAAGATGCAGGGCTGAGGAGAAGTGGGCTCCATGAATCAATACCTATGTGAACAATATCTGACTACAGGGAAAAGAGTGAAACGGATTATAACTGACTGGAGAAATGTAAGTAAGAGAGCCCAAGCCGGGCCAGTGTAGGGATTGCTGTTCAATGCCATCTGACAGCCAGATCCTCAGCTGATGTAAATTGAGCTGCAGTAGTGCGAGGCTGATTTACATCAGCTGAGGATCTGGCCTGAAATGAAACTGTATTTTAAAACATCCTTGTGATTACATGGTCTGTTAAATGAATAAATCTACTCTTACGAAGTTTATTCATGTTTCACAAGGATTTCTTTTTAAAGGTTAGTTTAGATTTTGCTTTGCAACTAAAAAAGTCCCTGATAGTAAGTTGCCGAAATGTTCCCTTTGGCGTTGTGTATCCATTCTGCAAAAAACTTGTCTATGCTGTTAGGGCATTTTTCTGAATGAACATGTCAAACATGGAATCTCTGCAATACCAGGAACATGATCCAAAGACCATCAAAGTCAGAGTCTTTCCATTGACTCCAATGGGCTGTGCCTCAGGCCCTTTGTCTCAGAAATATCCAGTGAGCACAGCTGGCCAACTCTGGATACTCGTGGCTCTTCAGAAAGCTGTAGGCGAGACTGATAATTACTGTTAAATGAGTCAGTTATTCTTTCCCGTGATCTCTCTAATTAGTCTCCATTCTCTCCATAATTCACCAGTCACTTTCTTAGCCCAGTTTTTTTCTCCAAGTTCAAAGCTGGTTTTCTTTCAACCAGCACTATTCCTAGTATTGCTTCCTATTTTCCCTTTCCAGAATACTGCGTTTCCCCAGGGCCCTGCTTGGTTTATGTGACATGTATAATGGAGAAACAATCAAAGGATGAAACATCCCCCCCCCGTAAACTCCGCTAACGTCCAGAGAAAAATGTGTGTTTTAACTGAAAGTGAATCAATGAGATCTGTCTCTTAATTAAAGTGAACGGTTGGAGTCTGTTATAGCCACAAGAATTTATTATAAGAGAAGCAGCCTGAAGGAGTAACATCAACACACTCATTAGGAACCATAGAAAGGTGTTAATTAGGGAATGTGTGATCCTACTATCAGACCAATTTGGGGAAAAAGGGTGAATAATATGGAGATGAGCTGCCATTAATAGAATATATATCATAATTATAGTGCACATTCCACTGGCATTAATGGCAGTGGGGTAGCAGGATGGGATGCTGGTTAATTCACATTAATGTCAAGTCAGGCAGTTAAAATGTTAAAAAGTAAATGAGGAAGTCTATTTGACTCTGAGCAGGCAATTAACATTCACTTTCTTTCCAAAACTCCTCCATTAACAGCCTTGAAAAAACCACTTCTGTTTGACAGGAGAAGAGACATCTGAACTGTCCAATAATATAAGTAGCAAACTAACTAGCAGGGCTTCAGATAGTATTGTTGGCGTAGCTGTGACATAACTGCATATGACACTCTGTAGCAGGCACGTTATGCTAAGCAAGCAAATACAATCGCTGACCTGAAGTGTTTATAAACTGAAGTCACAAACAGTTAACTAGCAGTTCGGTGTGTGCATGTCCTCAGAGTCAGGAGTGGTTTCAAAAGAGACTTGAAGAAGGGGATGATACTTGCTGTAGAAGAGTTGTGATCCTCACATGAGATTAGATGGATAGAGTTTAAAGATGGAAGAGATTTAAGCAGGAGTTTCCACTAGCTAAATTAAAGGTATAGAATTTTCCTTGTCTTCATTGAAGCAAATCCTATTCTTGTTGCTTTGGTAGGCGAAGAGCTCATTAATGTTCGGGATGTGCAAAGATAAAAAGCCAAACTCTGCTCTAGGTGGCTTAAAATTTTTGAATTGGAGTCTGACGCCTTAAAACAATTACTTTTTAAGAGGAGGCAAACAAACCCAGAGCATGTAGTACTGTACCCTATATCCGTGAGCATTCCTTCCAATTTGGGGCCCTCTATGGACAGCTAGTTTTGAGCTGTACTAATGCTGTCCTTTGCTTCCACACTCAGTTGCTTGTTTGTGGAATTGCTGCTGAAAAACCAAGTGAGGATGTGCTTTATTCCATCTCTAGCACCTCATCCACAGAAGATAAGAGCCTACTATCGGAGCCCACTCAATGGAGTTGCTCCTTTTGTTCATGCAGTAGTTGTCTGTGCTTTAGTGCTTAAGGTCCAAGATTCAAACCCTGCTGACTACCCACTTGGAGGGTCATTACACATTCTCAGCTTCAGAATGATTATATAATCAAGGATGTTGCCTGGATAGTTGCAATCCAAGACAGTGTCAATGTCCAAGTCGAAGATGTAGGTCACTTGCTTGCAGTAAACCTTGCAGGACACATTTTTTTCTGGGCTGCAGGGTGGTGGGGCCCTTCCTTCTCCACCTCACAGCCACCTGGGCCCATGTGCTTCATTAAGTTATGCTGGGCTCAGTAGAGAGGATGACACTGAGTGATTTCCAGATCTGTGGGGCTGGGTGGCTTTGTGCAGCTCGGGTTTCCCAAGGTGGCATCTCAGACTGGTATAATTTCCTGGGGTCTAATGAAATTTCCAAAGTGTGCTGGGATAGAAAATTGTTTCATGAGAGCTTTTAACGCAGCATTAAAAGGGCCTGCGGGAGGGTTGGCATTCTGCTAGAGACACTGATGATAAATGATGCCGACACACAGCAGCAAAGAGAGCTGTCCTGTAGACGTGTGTCTGCACACAGGGCTTACAATATTTAGATACAACAATATCTGTGCAGTCTTGTGTCTGAGCTTTCCAGCTTATTTTACTTCTCTCTAAATTAAAAAGGTACTGGTAGGAAAAAGAGAGCCTAGATTTTCTCCCAGTTATGTCTGTTTTACATTGGTGTAAATCCATTGTCCTCAACTGAATTATTCCTGATTTATACCAATTGTGATGTGGGAAGAATTGGGCCTTGAGTGATCAGAGGAGACAAGTGGATTGATTCTAATTCACCTTTCATCTACTCCAGTGTAGATCAGAAGTTGCTCCATTAATCTCAGTGTGAAACTAGTACAAGGAAGAGGAGAATCAGAACTCCCTGGGATCTATACCCAGAGCTGCCTCTAACTTGCAGTGGCTCGGATTCTGCCACTCCTTTTCACATCGAGTAGTACCTCATTCTGCAAGGGCTCCTGTTGATTTCTATAGGAGTATTTGAAGGAGTAAGATTCTACTCAAGGTGAGTTAGGGCAGCAGAAAGTTGACCTAAGTGAACGTGGACAAGTCCATGTAACTGCTTGAACCTCAGGCTCCTCAGCTATAAAATTTGTTAATGCCTACCTCAGTGGTGTGCCATGAGTTGAAATTAATGTTTAAGATAGACGGGCCATATAGTGTAAATGAACAATAGTAGCACAGCTCCCAGAATCAGATGGTTTTGAAAGAAGATACTTTGGAGAATTCTGCGACATGCCCCAAAAGTCCAGCTTTATAGAAAATGTATTGTCATTCATGGCTGGATACCAATGCTATTACCTTTGCATCTCTGGTAACTAGGGATGGGTTTGAATCAAACTGCTGAAGCTTTGTTTGTTCAAAATCTAACCTAGGTTGAATCTTAGTTTTCCAAATAGCTCATCTTTCTAACTGCCCTCCTCCCACCTATAATGTATTCTCAAAATTCGGGTTCTACCGATGCTTATTCATATAGTTGGAGCATGCTTTTCCAAGGACCTATTATGTAACCTTGGGCAAATCTCCATGCATCTTTCTCCTCCTACCCTTTGCGTTGTCTATGTAATTATAAGCTTTTTGGGGCAGAGACTCTCTTACCTTGTGCCTGTATGGTGACTCACAACTGAATCCTGAGCCTGCTTCGAGCCTGTTGATGCTACTGGAATACCAATAGTAAGTAATACTGGGCCTGATTCTGCTCTCATTTAGTAAATTAGGATTTACTCTATTGAAGTCAAGGATGTCAAAAAGGTGTTACTAAGAAAGCAGATGTCCATTAGAACTGGTCAAAAGTGGTAGAGAAAATAATTTGCAAAAATTATATGTAAATGTGTCATTAGCTAAACCAACTCTGATGCAATCTCAGGCACAAAGAACTTGATTCAAATCCTGTGTTCTCCACTGTTACACCAATATTGCTTGTTCAGCTTTGGTGGAATTTGTGCTGATTTACATCAGTGTGACCAAAATCAGAATCTCACTGTGAATTTTTCTGTATGTATTTTTCCATACAATATCTTTCTATACTACAGCTAGTTGGTTCTAGCTAAACATATATTTATAAATCTAACCCATATCTAGCAGCAACAAATTCATAATGCTGAGAGAACAGAGTACTGGGTTAGCTGCCAGGGAGCTAGTCTCTTCTGCATTGTTTTATGAATCAATACCATTCCCCTCACGTCTCCGCCTGGTGTGCTATATCTATGAAATCTGTGTCAAATGTCAGGACAAGATTTTCCGGGGTTGATGCTGATGAGAAGAGGCAAAAAGATCTGTTACAAACGTACAGGGATGTGGGTAATTCAGGCTCAAAATGTTAGTATTTCATCAAGAACCAGCCCAAACAAAAACAGGGTTTTACTAACAAATATCAGTAAATGTTTCCATTATTTACATTTTCATTGACAACTGTTCTTTGTTTAAATCTAAGCATTCCCTCCCTCAAATGTCACAGCATTGCAGATGAACTTGAAAGTGAAACTGTCTGGAAACGGAAAGGAAATTGACAATTGTATGTTAGTTCTCCACATTCAAGATATATAGAGCAAACAAATCTGCACTGATAGAGAAAAGTAAAGGGTTTGAAGAAATCATTCAGTTTTAATGCCGTCCTCTCCATCGCTCAGGCCCATAACTGAGAGGATCATCTTTGACTTGTTTCTGTCTTGTCCCTAGGACATACAGAAAATGCTCAAAACGTCCCGCTTCTTCCAATTCAACACTTTTAAGAACTACCTTCTTCATTCAGGCCCTAGTTATTGTCTGTTTTGATTGTTCTTTGGTCTCTCTGTCACCTATATTGCCCCCCTTCAGGCCACACAAAATGATGCTGTCAGCCTAATCATCCTTACCAGTCACTCTGGCCATAACACTTCCCACACACAGTTTTTGCTGCTCTCTACTGGCTTCTCTTCTACTACAGCAAGCCAAGCTGCTTGTTATGAGCGTCAAGGGCTTTCACAACCCTTTCCCTCCTTACTCATCTGCTGTTGTCCCTTTTATACCCCTGCTCCCATCCCCTCTAGTCCCCCAACTATGCCAGCCCCCTTTCTGCCCATTTCTCCCATGGCCCTCTTTCCTTCATCAGCCATACTACCCCTTATGCATGGAATGTCCTCCCTCATCTGGTCTGAAAGGTACCCTTTTCTCTTTCACATCCATCCACAATGCCCACCTCTACTGCGACACCTCCAATGCTTTGCCCACTAATAATGGCTAAGGAGTGGGTGGTTGTGCTTATAAAGGAATAACTTTGTATTTATCCCACAGCCTTGGTCTGTTGCCTGTCTTCTGAGGCTGAGTTTTCTCTGACGTTGGCTGTATCTTCCTGGGTATATAAACAGTGGCTACCGTGTTGTGGACAGTGGAAATAAATCTTAACTTCTATGTGTAATTTCACCCATTCTCCCCAGCAGTAATGTATGTAGGTTGGAAAGGCATCCTGCTGTACCATTAATTCTTGCCATTTAACTGCTACTAACTGTGTCCAAAGAAGGCTCTGTTCTCCAAATGAAAAAACTATGGCCATTACTCAGTCTTTCTTATTTCCTGTCCCTCAGCAAAAATTAAGCTGCTCTTTTATAATTGAACAAGTGTTTTTTCGCTTGCTAAACATGCTACTATGTATTAAGATTTAGTCCTGCTTTGTCTGCTTCTGAAAGGGAAAACAATGCTGGCGTAATGTAATGGAAGAATGGAGTTCTGCCTCCAGAGATAATTACTTTGAAGATAATTACGTCTGAAAAAGGGGCCATTGAAACCTTGCAACTTATTTTTTATAGGGGTGTGTGTGTGTGTGAGAGAGACTTCCAAGTACAGCTTTGCTCTGCTTTTGCTTGCACCCACACAGATAATGAGAACATAGAGTTTGACAGACTGGATCAGACCCATTGTCCGTCTAGTTCTGTATTCTGTCTTCAACAGTGACCAGCACCAGACACTTCAGGAAAGGGGGCAAGAAACCCTCCAGTAGGCAGCTGTGCAACAATCTGCCCCCAGAGAAAGTTTCTTCCTTTCCCCCAATACTTAGAGGTTGACATATGCCAATATACAACTTTTGAGTTAAACTATGCCTTGTTGGATCAAATATTAGTTTTCACCACTATGAACCAGATTCCTGAGATCTGCTGCACTGGTGTAATTCTTTGTAACTCTATTGATTTCAGCAGACTAACTCCAGTGTTATACTAGCACACGTGAGATCAGAATCTGGACCAAATTTTTCCAAAGAGAACATGAACATATGTTCCATGATAGGTTTTTTTTAAACTTCACTGCTCTTCTCCTTTGCAGAAGCACATTCTGAGCTGGTTTTTCTTTAATGCTCTTCAGTTCCACAGCTTATATACTGTTAGCCTCACTGCCAAATGAAGTACTTCAGTCAAGCAAGTGCTATTCTTAATCAGACCAAGCATCCCAGGGTAATTCAGCTATTTCCGTTTGGACAATGAGAAGCCATTAGCAGGTTCACACCATTTTGCCCGTATTTAATTACACCCCAGGGAGAGGATTGAGCTTACAGGCTTGCTGAATTCTAAGTTGACCCAGTAAAGACTCCAGGCATGAAGGCTTCTTTTTAATATTTCATGCCAAGTCCTAGCAGCAGTCTGCAGTAGAACAGGTTTCAGTTTCACTCAGTGCACATGTACAATGACTTCTACTCATTGCCACAGAAATATCCATTTCAGAGACTAACATACAAAACCGTCAAATGTGTATTAGCTCTTTGAGGTCCAGCGACTCTTCGTAAAGCGGGTAATGCAGTCAGATTTGGATATGATGGTGAGAGGTTTGCCTTTATTCCCCAAAATGGATTCTGTGGCACTGTTTGTGCACAGGGCAGTTAACGAAGCTCAGGGTAGTAATGATGGAAAATCCACTGCACTGTGAAAAAATATCCTTTGACTTGGGGTTCCCTCTGTCTTGGTGGGTGGGGAGGTTTCCATAGTACTGTTAGTACAGCCTCTGGTATGGTTTAGGCAATGCTGTCCAACAGGCAGTGTGACATTTATTGCTCCAGTACAACATGGTACATGCTGACAGAACTCTGTAGGTGGCAGTAATAACTCAAAGCCCTATGAAAAAAATGTCTTCCTTCTATTGCAGCCTTGGCTGGGGCATACCACTGGTTCCTCCCTTTCTTTCTTTTGAACAAGAAACCATCCACTATTGCCCTAGCATCCCTCACATATACCCATCCAGCTCCAAGTGTGGACACATTGCGTATTCTACACCTCCTCCCCATAGCTGGCCCAATGATAGACAAGGAGGCAGGAGAGGTGATCAGGTTGGTTTAGGACAAAGCAGAACACTGAGGCCTCGAATGTGAACATTAACATTTCTCAGTGCAAATATCATGATTCTAACAGTTGTTTCTATCCCTGTGGGTCTGCTCTCACACAGAGCTATTTTATCATTTGTCCATGTTAAATTTGTGGCTTTCTTTCTGCATTTTAACAGAGCTATCATAGTCCCAAGGTGGTGAGTGTGGAAAGGAGGACTGATGCAGGGAGAATGTTATTAGAGATGAGCTTTGCTGAATGGCTGTATAGTAACCTGAATATTAAAAAAAAACAAACAGGATCACATCATGCCATTGATTCAGTCCATTGATTTAATCTAGGAGTTCTGCAGTGGTGCAAGTATGGCAGTATGGTCCAGGGTGCCGTACCAGTCAGCTATTTATAGCCAGTACACTGTACCAGAAAGACACAGGTGGAGCAGAACGCTGGCAGTTCCTTCGGTGCCCAAGCCCTTCCATGCAGCTGCATCTAGTGTCTCCTGTCTGGCGTCTGTGGGCAGCCCGACCAGAGGACAGAGCTGGGGGCAGCAGAGCTGTGCTGGAGGAGCTGCCAGCATGGGGCTGCCCGATGTTCTGCTACTTTTACCACTGAATTTGATTCTGGTGCTACCTGAATGGCTTCAGTGGAATTATGCAATGGCTGAATTCCCAGCTGCTTATTTTTGTCTGGCAGAGCTATGATTCTATATGCTTTCTTCAGTTATGTATACATTGACTGGCTGGAGTCTTCTCAGGAGAAGAGAGTGCAAAGGAACAGTTACAAAAAAAGAGCTTTGTGTCTCTTGGGTTTACTTCCGGGTGCCGATCAGAGGACAATCAGGCTATATAAGGCTGTGTGCAATATAAACATTTTATTGGCATTTAACAGATAAACAAGGAGAAGCAAATGAGCCACAACAATAAATAATATTATGAGCAGTTCACTGGGGATTGGTTGCTTTTTAATTATACTTCATTATTTTCAAATAATGTAACTGACATTGACACTTAGTATAAATCATCGCAAGTAAAAAGCAATCGGGAAAATAAAAGAATAACGTAGGAATGGCAACGTATAAATAACAATATCTCACAGCGCTGTTTGCCTACTACTGTATCCTACAGATCCATTAATCTCTGATTTGGCATTTCAAGTGCCATTAATTGGTCTTGGAATTTTAAGTCTAGACCATTACAGTAACGGCTTATATCTGTATAGAGAGAGAAAATGGAACATAAGGCCCTGATCTTGCACAGGCTGATGCTTAGCTTTATGTATGTGAGTAGTCCCACTGAACTCCCATGCATAAAGTTACATACATGGTGTGTTTGCTGGATTGGGGCTGAACTAGGCTGACCAGATGTCTCCATTTTATAGGGACAGTCCCGATATTTGGGACTTTTTCTTATATAGACGCCTATTACCCCCAACCCCTGTCCTTATTTTTCACACTTGCTGTCTGGTCACCCTAGGCTGAACTGCCCCTGGGACACCTGCTGTAAAGCATGTATCCTGGTCTGTTCAGTTAAATTCAGTTGTTATCCCACACTGCTTTGCATTTGAGTAGACCACCTGCAGTTGACATATGAGGTGATCATTCACAACAACTTGTGCCATACTATTTCTGGATGCCAATCACACTTTTGGTACCAGTTTTGTGCGCTCAATCTCTTCAATACGAAGTGCTGTGCAGTAGCTAAGGATCAGATAGGAACAATGGAATCACCATCAGATCAGTGTTCCCTCTCCCCTAATGTCCTAGTACGATAAACTCTGCTTGAATTAAATTTCATTGTTGCTGTTGCCATATGAGACCCATCCTCTTAGACTTATCATTTTGGGTTATTTAAAAAGCCCATACTCTGATCTGAGTATCATACTCCACTGACTTGCCCCTATATTGCCTAACTTGTCTGGGCAAAACTTTTCCTCTTTTAAAAGAAGAAACAAAAGAAGGAGCAAGCATAGTTCTTGGGACAGTGCACCAGACTGGGAGTCCAGAACCCAAGCTCTGCTCCTGACTCTCTCCCCCTCACATCCACATTTTCAGAAGTGACCACTGAATTTGTGTCTATTTTTGGGTACCCAACTTGACTCAATATTCAAAGGTGCTAAGTATCTACAGCCCCTATTCACTTGAAATGGAATTGTGGATGCTCAGCACTTCTGCAGATCAGAGCCAAGGTGTCTCGAAAGAGTTATCCCCTCAGATGGAAGCACTAATAATCAATGGCCACTTCTGCAAAGGTAGTCTTTTTATCCTGTCACTTAACTGTAAAACAGGGATAAGTCTTAATGCACTTCTGTAAAGCTCTTAATGGCTTCAGATGAAAAGTACTGTATAAACGCAAAATGTTATTTACAAAAGAATGGGACAAATTTAGCCCCAGTGAATATGGCCCAAACTATGTAGATAATGGGTACAATCCTGTTCCTGTTGAATTCAATTGTAAAATGCCCAGTAATTTTAGTGGGAACAGGTTCAAATTCTACATCACTGTTTTTTCTAGTGGTCTCGCATTTAAAGCTGATATTGTATTTTGGAGTATTCACTAAGCCATGGAATCATAAAATCATATAAATGTAGGGCTGGAAGGCACCTTGAGAGACCATCTAGTTCAATGACTCTCAACTTTTCCAGTTTACTGTACCCCTTATTTGTTTTTCATACCCCGAAGTTTCACCTCACTTAAAAACGACTTGCTTATAAAATCAGAAGTAAAAATACAAAAGTGTCACAGCCCACTATTACTGAAAAATTGCTTACTTTCTCATGTTTACTACAGCTCTCCGAGAAGAGTAAGGTAAGTCAACTGGAGAGAGTCTCCTGCCGACGCAGCATGATGTAGACACCGGGGTAAATCGACCTAAGTTGCTTCGACTCCAGCTACGTTATTCATGTAGCTGGAGTAGCATAACTTCAGTTGACTTACCCTTAGTGAAGACAAGCACTAAGTGTAGTACTTTGAATTTTTTTTATTGAATATCATTTTGTTGATTTCAGACACTTTCTCCAATTTATCAAGATTGTTTGAATTCTAATCTTGTCCTTCAAAATGCTGGCAAACTTTCCCAGCTTGGTGTCACCGGCAAATTTTATGAGTATATTCTGCATCCCAGCATCTGAATCCTTTTCCTTTTCTCCATTTCACTTTTAAAACTAGTACTGTGAAATAGCAGATAATGAGATTTCTTGGGGGTGCTTTGATATCTCGTTTCCTGGCACCCTGTGTTTTGCAGATTGAGTTCTTGGCACGAGCAGCACTATTTTTTTTTTTTTTGTTTTATCAGCATTTTTAAGAAGCAAGAAGTGACTGTCATTGTCAAGGGCTTCAACAATCCACACAGTTCCAGGTACATCACTATGTGTGTTCATTGGAATAAGCTCATAAAGCATTCAATAAAAAGTGATAACACTGTCTTCAGAAATTAAGAATGCCTGGTGTTCCTCCAGTTACGCAATGCAGCAAAGAAAAAAAACATAATGAAGGAGAAGGAGCAACTAGAACCGTAATCACAATTTTAAAAAATTACACATTTATAATTTAGGAAGCTTGTTATTGTCAATAGCAGCTTAGGCGACTCAGAATTTTCAAGCGTAATTAACATATTCACCTGATAAGCTTTGTACTTTGTTTTTCTCTCCTTCCCCTCCCCTCACCTTTTATTTTCTCAGCCTGTTTTCCAAATACCATCTTGTCAAAACATTAGCTTGTAGATTAGCACTTGCGGATGGGCAATTTTTAATAGAACTCGAGCTTATTCTGGTCCCACTGATGATCCTTTGACATGAAGTATCTATTAAATCTCTAGGAGTGGAACTTTAATATAAGGGAGTAAACCTTTTAATCTTTATGGGAAAACAAATGAGGAATGAAACTAAAATGCAACTGTAAAGGTTGAAATAAGGCGGAAGGAGGAGTGACACTAGCAGTGCCTGAGTGCTCCTTTTCCTTCTGATGATAGAGTTAATCAGATGCCACCATCTCTGAAAAGCCTTTTTTTTTTTTTCCCCTTGCAGGGGCTATCCAAAGGTCATTGAGGTTGAGGTATTACTATTATTGAGTTCAGTGGCCTTTGGATCAAGCCCTACCTGGGTTCAAAGAAAAAAATTGTCTCTTGAAGTTATTTGAGACTGAAGAGGTAATGGCACTTTAATATCCCTGTTAGCAACACATATCCTTTCTTTGTCCCTACATATATGTAGATCAGTAGCTTTGACCCTCCAGGTTATATAACAATGAAGTAAAGAGGAACAATAGGTAAACCTGGTAGAAGCCCTCCCCAAGAGACACACAGGCTGATGTAGACAGCATAGGAAAGGAATGCTAATATATAAATTATCAGTGGAACTGGTAGTGCTTCATATTAAGGTTGCTTGGCACTTTTCACATAAGACCCTGTTTTCAGTTACTACTCATCTGGTCTGTTTGTTTAAATTTCAGCCAAAACAATTCAGCCCTTTCCGAAAATGAAGTGAAAGGAAAATACAGTTTTGTAATGTTAAAAAAATTCTGGGGGCCTTTGCTTTGAAACTCTAGCAAGCCCATGTTTTGGGGCAGAGGAATGCCTTTTGCTGTTCCTGTGAAAAATCTGCCCAAGTTATAAAACTTTGAAAAATCGCAATTTGCACATGCTCACTAAAGACTTAGATTTTAGCAATTAAAGGCTCCAAAGATTCCGTGTGCACTGAGTATGCTCCATCTTCTCACAGCTCATACGTTTGACTGGACTGCACCACGAAATGTATACTGTCAGGGAAATCAGGGGACTGCCGGCCAGTGTGTTTGGGGAAGAATCTGAGGATGAGGATAGTGTGGCGAACTCAGGACACTTAGCTACCAAGCGTGGGGTAGTAATTAATCCCAGAAGGCTTAACCATGGAGGAATAAGGTTCATCTGGAACAGGGGTTACCAGGGAGGTAATTAGTTTCAGCTGACCCCAATGGCTGGAGACCTTTTTAAACCCTCCCTGGCAGGGAAGCAGGGGGGAAGGAGAGAAGTAGAGTAGCTGCCAGCGAGTAAAGGCAGCTGAACTCTAAACACTTTTCTTGCAAGGCAGGTTGCACTCTCCCCAGAAGGAGAGGAAAACAGAACAAGGGCCTGACTGAGAAGGGATCAGCCAGACCCTGCGCGACTGTGAAGGGCTTTTGCTTTGCCCAAGCCTGTGTCTCCAAGGCTGAGGAGGACTGAGCTAGGAGAGGAGAGACAGGTACTTTGCCACACGTGGTGTCAGGAGTGGGATGTACCAGTGAGTGTGGCTCGGTGGCAAGCCATCACAGGGCAATGGGAAAAAAAGAGAGAATTTTTTTTTCCTCTTTGGGAAAAATGGAGGATGTGCTGAAGGTGTTGATGCAGCCCACCGCGGCTCAGCAGGAGGCTACCCGAGTACAGGTGGCGGCCCAGCGAGAGTCCGTGCGGGTGCAACAGGGGACCAACCAGCTGCTGATGAGCCAGGCGGCCCAAGATTGAGCCACCCTGACCGAGGTAGTGAACCAGTTGAAGGCCCTGACTACGATGACGCACGCGGCCCAGGGGACCCGGACGCTACGGGCAAGCAACTACTTACAGAAGATGACAACGGATGACGATATAGAGGCGTATCTCCTCACGTTTGAGAGGACAGCACTGCGGTAGGCCTCGCCCCAAGACCAGTGGGCAGGTCTGCTGGCTCCATTCCTGTGTGGGGAGGCCCAGAAAGCCTACTTCGACATGACCGCAGAAGCAGCTATGGATTACCCTCGGCTGAAGTGGAAATCCTGGCGAGGGCAGGCGTGACGCCAGCCATAAGGGCCCAGCGCTTCCACAAAGTGGAAGTACCGGGAGGACAAACCACTGAGGTCCCAGCTATTTGATTTGATACACCTTGCGTGGAAGTGGCTCCGCCCTGAGGCCCGTGGGCCGGAGAAGGTAGTAGAAACCCTGGTATTGGACAGGTACATGAGAGGGTTGCCGCCGGACATACGGGGGTGGGTCCGCCAAAATGATCCCCCCTCTTATGACGATCTAGTTGCTCTCGTGGAGAGGCATTTGGCAGCCCAAGAACTTTCTCAGACCCCCGAGGGAGGAAGGCGCCAGTATCGGAGACCAGCCTCTGCACCGAGGCCCCGGTTTGCCCCAGCTCCAGGCTGGAAAATGGAGAGGAGGCAGGAGGCGGAAGAGCCGCCGGCAGTCCCGGAGAGACAGGAGGACTGGGGAAGAAAGGCTCAGGGGATAAATCCCAGCAGCCCAAAAAACAGGGGGCTGCCCTGAGGGGGGTACCGCTGTTATGCCTGTGGAGAATTAGGGCATATTGCTGCCCAATGCCCTAATCTAGGAGAGCCCATGCAGTGTGAACTGGGAGATATAGGGGGATCATGCGAGCTAATAAGTCTAGTCGGGGTTGCGATGGTCCCCCATAGGTACACCAGGCCCGTTAAGCTGAATGGTATAGAGACCACAGCTTTAATAGACTCGGGAAGTGCAGTCACACTGGTCTCAGGGAAGCTGGTCAGGCCGGGCCAACTATCCCAGGCCAAGCGCTCGGGAATATCCTGTGTACATGGGGATATCAGCTATTACCCGACCGTCCCCGTACGCATAGAAGTTCTAGGGAACCCCGCTGAGTTGACAGTGGGAGTCGTCCCGAAACTCCCTTACCCTGTCCTTATTGGACGAGACTTCCCGGGGTTTGATGGCCTACTCCCCGGGGACGAGGGAGAAGGAAAGAAGGACTCTGGGATCCAAAGCGTGGCCCAGATCAGAGACCCTCTCCCCACCTTCCACGAGTTTAGCCAGGATGTGTTCTCCCCACCGGGGAAGTCCAGGAAGACTCGGAGGGAACGGAGGGCAGATAAAAGGAGGGGGACAAGGATCCTGACACAGTACCTGACGCCTACACTAGCAGGAGAAAGAAGGAACTCAACTGACAGTGGGACGGGGTCGGCCAACTACAACCCTATTGTTGGACCGGGTTCCCCAGGCTCTGTCCCTGAGGGGGAGACGGAGGTAGACCCCCCCCGAAATAGGGCCAATAGGGACCGCGCACGGGACTTTTGGTCAGGATCAGGCCAATGATCCCATATACCACAACATTTTTAAGGAAGTAGTCGAGATAAATGGGGTCCCAGTGGAGGGGAGAACTAAGGGCCCAGGGCCGTATTATATGATTAAAAAAGATCTTCTGTATAGAGTAGTCCGCGTCCAAGAGCAAGTCATCGAACAACTCTTGGTCCCCCGGAAGCATCAAAAAGCGGTAATGGATCTGGCCCACAGTCATCTATTTGGGGCCCATCTGGGGATGGATAAGACCCTTGATCGGATCCTACAGAGGTTTTTTTGGCCTGGCATTTATGCGGCCATCCGGCGATATTGTTCCTCCTGTCCGGAGTGCCAAATACATGGGCCCAGACCATACTTAAGGGCCCTTCTGGTACCTCTGCCAATTATTGAGGTTCCATTCGAACGAGTAGCTATAGACATAGTGGGGCCATTGGAGAAGTCGGCCCGGGGCCATCAATACATCCTGGTAGTACTAGATTACGCCACCCAATACCCCTACGGAATGCCATGTCCAAGACCATAGCCAAAGAGTTAGTCCAGATATTCTCCAGAGTAGGGATACCTAAGGAGATCCTGACGGACCAAGGGACCCCCTTTGTTTCTAAACTGATGACGGACTTGTGTACCATGCTCCGCATACGGACCCTCAGAACGTCGGTCTACCACCCCCAGACCGATGGCCTCGTTGAACGTTTTAATAGGACGTTGAAGAGCCTGTTACGGAAGGTGATTAGCCGTGACGGAAAAGACTGGGATGCCCTGCTACCTTATGTACGGTTTGCCGTACGGGAAGTTCCTCAGGCTTCCACTGGATTCTCCCCCTTCGAGCTGTTATATGGTCGACACCACAGGGGCATACTGGACCTGGCTAAAGAAGACTGGGAAGAGCAGCTGAACCCAGGGAGAAACATTGTGGAACATGTACTGCAAATGAAAGACCGAATAGCCCAAGTCACCCCTCTTGTGCGCGAACACATGGAGAAGGCCCAAGGGACGCAACGGACATACTACAGTCGTCAAGCACGGTCCCGGAAGTTCCAGGTGGGGGACCGGGTGATGGTGCTTATACCTACGGCGGAGAGCAAGCTCCTGGCCAGATGGCAGGGGCCCTATGAAGTAATCGAAGTCGTAGGAGAAGTTTACTATAAGGTCCGGCAGCCAGATCGCCGGAAACAGGAGCAGATCTATCATATAAATCTGCTGAAACCTTGGCGGGATAGAGAAGCTCTGGTAGCTGCGCTGGGGACACCATCCCCTAAAGGCGATCAGCCCAACCTGGTAGGAATATCCCCAGAGCTGACCCCGGAACAACGATCCGAAGTGGTCAGCCTGATCAAACGCAACCAAGATGTGTTCTCAGAAAAGCCAGGCAGGACTACTGAGGTTCACCATCACATCTTCACAGAACCTGGAGTGAAGGTGCTCGTTAAGCCATACCGGATCCCAGAGGCTGAGAGAGAAGAGATTATGAAAGAGGTCAGGAAGATGCTGGCCTTAGGAGTCATTGAAGAGTCTCATAGTCAATGGTCCAGTCCCGTGGTTTTAGTGCCTAAGCCAGACGGCAGTATGAGGTTCTGCAATGACTTCCGCAAGCTAAAGGAGGTGTCCCGATTTGACGCCTACCCGTTACCCAGGATAGATGAGCTGATTGACAAACTGGGAAAAGCCCGTTTCATGTCTACCCTTGATCTTACTAAGGGCTATTGGCAGATCCCCCGGATAAAACCGACAAGGAGAAGACGGCCTTTGCAACCCCAGAAGGACTATATCAGTATACTGTTCTTCCTTTTGGATTGCATGGGACCCCCGCTACCTTCCAGCAGCTGATGGACAAACTGTTACGGTCCCATGGAGAGTACGCTGCTGCCTATCTTGATGACGTCATCATATATAGCCCCGACTGGGAGACGCACCTAAGAAAGGTAGAAGCAGTCCTGGATACCCTGAGAAAGGCCGGACTGACTGCGAATTCCTCCAAATGTTCGATCGGATTAGCTGAGGCCAAATACCTTGGATATATTGTGGGGAGGGGCGTGGTGAGGCCCCAACTCAACAAGCTAGACGCCATACAGAAGTGGCCCTGACCACTCTGGAAAAAATAGGTCCGAGCATTCCTGGGACTCGTGGGGTACTATAGATGTTTCATTCCCCACTTTGCCACCAGGGCATGCCCACTCATGGACCTGACCAAGGCTCGGGGCCCAGATATAGTAAAATGGTCTGCTGAGGCCGAAGCCTCCTTTGCAGATCTGCGAACGGCCCTCTGCACAGACCCCGTACTGATAGCCCCAGACTGGAGGGAGGAGTTTATCCTGCAAACAGATGCCTCTGAAGTAGGGCTGGGGGCGGTTCTCTCACAAATGGTCGGAGATGACGAACACCCCGTCCTCTTCCTCAGTAGAAAGCTCCTGCCTAGGGAACGGAAGTACGCCATAGTGGAAAAGGAATGCTTGGCGGTAAAATGGGCAGTTGAAAGCCTCCGCTACTATCTACTCGGACGGAGGTTTACCCTGGTCACGGACCATGCCCCGTTGCAGTGGATGTACCAAAACAAGGACAAAAATGCAAGAGTAACGAGATGGTTCCTATCGCTTCAACCCTTCCACTTCACGGAACAACACCGGTCGGGAGCCCAACATGGCAATGCGGATGGCCTGTCGAGGGTGCACTGCTTTCCGACCCAAGTAGCCCAACCCCATAGTGTTGAGCGGGGGGGGGGGAGGAGGATATGCGGCAAACTCAGGACACTTAGCTACCAAGCATGGGGTAGTAATTAGTCCCAGAAGGCTTAACCATGGAGGAATAAGGTTCAGCTGGAACAGGGGTTACCAGAGAGGTAATTAGTTTCAGCTGGCCCCAATGGCTGGAGACCTTTTTAAACCCTCCCTGGCAGGGAAGCAGTGGGGAAGGAGAGAAGTAGAGTAGCTGCCAGCGAGTAGAGGCAGCTGAACTCTAAACACTTTTCTTGCAAGGCAGGTTGCACTCTCCCCAGAAGGAGAGGAAAACAGAACAAGGGCCTGACTGAGAAGGGATCAGCCAGACTCTGCGCGACTGTGAAGGGCTTTTGCTTTGCCCAAGCCTGTGTCTCCAAGGCTGAGGAGGACTGAGCTAGGAGAGGAGAGACAGGTGCTTGCCACAATAGATACACCTCACAAAGAGCATAGGTGTGGGGGTGATATCTGGGCTCGCTGGGCAAAGAGATTGGGACAAGGAGTTAGGGGATGTGGAGACCAAGAGTCAGTGAGAAGGCTGGGGAGGGAGACTGGGACTGAGACCCAGTGGGGATGGGGAACTTGGGTGGAGGGGAGAGAGAGAGATCTGAGGGAGTGGACAGGGGAAATGAGACTAGTAGGGAGCTTGTCATAAACAGATAGCTAAGGGTTAATGTCTCTTTCACCTGGAAAGGAGTAACCTGAAACACCTGAGCAGAGGACCAATCAGGAAACAAGACTTTTTCAAATCTAGGTGGAGGGAAGTTTGTGTCTGAGTTCTTTGTTCTTTGTCTTGTGTCTGTCCCTCTCAGCTATGGGAAGGATTTTTCTGTCTCCTGCTTTCTAATCTTCTGTTTCCAAGTTGTGAGTACAAAGATAAAAAAATAATAGGGGTTGTGTTTTTTTTCTTTTGTATTTACATGTGTGTAGTTGCTGGAGTGTTTTGAATTGTATTCTTTTTGAATAAGGCTGTTTATTCATATTTCTTTTAAGCAATTGACCCTGTATTTGTCACCTTAATACAGAGAGACCATTTTTATATATTTTTCTTTCTTTTTACATAAAGCTTTCTTTTTAAGACCTGTTGGAGTTTTTCTTTAGTGGGGAACTCCAGGGAATTGAGTCTGTAGCTCCCCAGGGAGTTGGTGTGAGGAAGAAGTCACGGGGAAATCTCTTTGTGTTAGATTTACTAAGCCTGACTTTGCATATCCTCTGGGTGAAGAGGGAAGTACTTGTATTTCCAGGACTGGAAACTGGGAAGGTGGAGTCCCTCTGTTTAGATTCACGGAGATTGCTCTGTGTATCTCTCCAGGAACCCAGGGAGGGAACACCTGGAAGGGAGAAAGGGGGGGGAAATGGTTTATTCCCCTTTGTTGTGAGATTCAAGGAATTTGGGTCTTGGGGTCCCCAGGGAAGGTTTTTGGGTGGTGGCAGCTTTACTAGGTCCAAGCTGGTAACTAAGCTTGGAGGTTTTCATGCTAACACCCATATTTTGGACGCTAAGGTCCAAATCTGGGAATATGTTATGACATGGTGGCAGCGGCGGGAAAGATAGAATCCAGAAGCCAGTAGAAATATTATTTTCTTTTTCTCTGCTAGGGCTTTTAAGCAGAGAGAAACCGTTTGGTTTTAATAGAAACCAGAGAGAATTTTTTTTCTCTGCTCTCTCTGGCAGTTGTGGCTTGCATATTAAGCAAGGAACCATTAAGGAACTATTAAGGGTCTTTTGTGACAATAGCACTCCCATTGAGAGTCAGTATCCAGCAATACACATGCAAATACAGTGTGTTTTTCTGGTTTACTTTACATTTAAAAGATTAGCTAGAGGAAGAAAGGGAAAAAGGCATTGTTGCAAGGCAGACCCTAGGAGGCAACAGAGAAGCTGCAGTTCAGACAATAAACACCAGAGGGCGCCTCAGCACAAGAAAGCAGAAAACATGAGTTCCAAGGAAAGCCTAAGGCAGGAGTGAGCACGGCAACAAGCCATAGACAAAGAAAAATCCTTCCCATAGCCGAGAGGGACAGACACAAGACAAAGAACTCAGACACAAACTTCCCTCCACCCAGATTTGAAAAAGTCTTGTTTCCTGATTGGTCCTCTGGTCAGGTGTTTCAGGTTACTCCTTTCCAGGTGAAAGAGACATTAACCCTTAGCTATCTGTTTATGACAGAGCTGGATAGCAGTGGGACTTGGAACAGCTGGAAAGGAGACAGGACAAGGAGTAGGGGGTTGAGAACAGCTGGACAAAGACTGGGATTGGGAGTTGGGGAGACTTGGAGTGGGGAGTCCAGAAAGATAAGACTAGGCCTTGAGGTAAAGGACACTGGGACTGGAATCAGAAGCCTGGGGATTGGAGACTAATTGACTAGCTGAGGAAAGTGGATCTGGGAGACAGGATGGAGACGAAGGAGAGAGAGAACTGAGACAAGGACTCATTGCACGGGCAACCTTAATTCTGGCATTTCCTAACTTCTGAAAGCTTGACTTTGTCCCCTTAATGTTCCTTTACGGTAGTTCTTTTGTGAGTAATATAGGGGAAGATTTTCACAGGCCCAAATGGGAGTTAGGAGCCCAAAATCCCATTAATTTCCAGTGGGTGCTAAGCACCTAACTGCCCTTTGAAAATCTTGCCCATCATCTTTTCACAAATGGAAGCTGGTGCCTGATTCAAAGCCCACTAAAGTCATGAGAGTTTTCCATTTACTTCAATGGGTTTTAGATCAGGCCCCTACCGAGCTTCAGATAAAGGCATGTACAGAATAGTTCTAGTGCTCCATAGCAAATTATTAAAATGAAGCTGTCAGTCAATAGTCTTACAGCCAGACTCCTGTATTTCATGAGCTGGGGAAGTTAGATCACCCAGACTGTCTGAAAGCACAGTCAGCTGAATCAGCCTGTTCTATTACATAGTTATGGTAAATCTGTCGATCAATATTGTGTGCATTTTTAATACCTTCATATTGAAGTTTCTCGTCTCTCTGCATTAATGCTGCTAATAGTTTTGCTTTTTGCTGCAATCAGTCTAATCATAATGTCCTTTTCCTCCCCACTCCCTGCTCTAAGGTTTAATGAGTCCTTCACCTCTGAAAAGCAAATCTGGGCTGCTTGTTGTTTACTTTTTAAAGGAAAAGATGGAAATCTGGGGCCAGGGGAAGGGAGGAATGTGAAGCAGGAGGGAGAGCTTGGACTGGATCCATTCTGATAATTCCCCACAATAATAAACCTTCAAGAATCCTTTTAAACATTGAAGACTGTGTCCATCTAATGAGCAGCATCAAACCAATAGGAGCTCATTATTTTACTGTCATGAAAATGCAGTTAATGATTATATCCTTTTTTTTCCCTGCCTTCCTTAGATCCATGTGTGCTTGGCTTCTACTCTCAACTGTTCCCCCTTGCTTTCTTTCCCTGCTGCATTATACTGTCATTGTTGGTCATTTTGGCAACTGTGTCACAACTGAGTTCAGCTTCTTAGCTCTGCACATCCTCTCACAACAATCTACTAAGAAAACACATTCCCATTGTGAGAAGATCTGAGCCTATGTGCAAGGGGCCAGATTCACTGGTGTTGGTGCAGTGAGGTATAAATAAAATTTCCCTGAACTAGGGAAAAAAGGGAGTTCTTACCTCATGTTAGCTAACACGTGGTAACGAGTACAAGGGAAAATCCTAGTGAAGACAAGGCAGTTTGTAGTAGTAACATGTGTTAACAGGTCAAGGTATGCCCTAAGCAGGGGCAGCTCTTTGTATTTTGCTGCCTCAAGCACGGCAGTCAAGCGGCTTTCGACGGCGTGCCTGCAGGAGGTCTGCCGGTGCCGCCAAAGGCTCCTTGACTGCCGCTCCCACAGCTGAAGGCTTCAAAGGCAAATTTGTGTAGCTTGCATGGCCTAGCTGACTCAGCTGAATTCCTCAAAGATATAGAAACTCATAAATACATCTCATGGTACTGGATCCCTCTTGACCTTTGCTTCCACAAGGCCTGGTTCAATGCACATTGAAGTCACTGGAAAGGATCCCACTAATTTCAATGGACTTTGGACCATCCAATAGCAAATATAACCTCACGTAATTGATTTATGGTATATATAGTTAGGTGTGAGCTATGTTTTATACAGGATTTCAGCTGAAACCTGATTAGTTTATGCTGAATACATTGTATCGACTAATTACTTGGATGTCTTAATTCTACAGAGAACTATGCAGGCCTCACCCTTCCACATCCATACAGAGGCCTGTTGGCTTCAGTGGGGTTCCATGCAGACACAGAAGCCTGCCAGACTGGTTTTCTTTGCAAGACTGGGACAATAATTTGCATGACAGATTAAAATCACTATCCTTTAAACGACGTACAAAAGCTACAGCAAAACAAACTGCATGGCTGCTCGTTAAATAGGTGAATTTACAAGCAAACCGCTAATATTATCTCAAGCAGATATAACTGAGGCAGAGTTACCATAGGATTTTCATGAAATGTATAACATACCACACCTACATCAATGGCAATCTAGTTTTTCATATGAATACAACCTTCAAAGGGGAATTAATGACCATTTACCACTCGCTGACGAGTACTGTCCTTTTTCCTTCAAAACCTGATTTGCAGTGAATGTTTTATTGGGGAGCTGTCAGCAGAGATTAGAGGTTGCACTGAGGGCAGATTAGTAACAGGACTCCCCTCTTTTACAGAACTGGTGTAATACAGCAACTATTATGTCGGCCTAGAAATACATTCCAATTAATTAATCCATATTCTTTTTACCAGTTGTCAAACTAGGTATATGGTGACTTCTGCTAGTAGTAGATGGCAATTGAAATGCATGATCAGATATTTAGAATCCAGCTTTAAAAATGCATTGAGCTTTTTCATCCACACTAACTCTAATACTGTAGCAAGATAGGGAGGACAGAAAAATGGGATGGGCTAGTAGAAGGAAGCAAAGTCCAGTGGTTAGGGTGTTAGTCTGGGATATGAGACATGGCCTCAATTCCACACTTTACCAGGAGCTTCCTGTGTGATCTAGGTCACTTAATTTAAAAATTGTAAAAACGCTTAAGTGACTTAGCAGCAGGACCAGCTCTAGGCACCAGCAAAGCAAGCACCTGCTTGAGATGGCACAATTAATTCCAGGGGCGGCATTCTGGCCATTCTTTTTTGGTTTTGTTTTTTGTTTTGCTTGGGCAGTTGTGCTCTGAGCTCTGGGGTGGCAAATTTTTTGCTTGGGGCAGCAAAAAACCTAGAGCCCTGCTTAGCAGCCCAAGTCCCATTTTCAAAAGAGACAAACACTTATGGCTTATCTACACTGAAAAGTTAGGTCGACCCAGCTATGCTGCTCATGGGTGTGAAAAGTCCATACCTCTGAGCAGTGTAAGTAAGCTAACCTAACCCCCAGTGTAGACCACACTAGGTCAATGGAAGAGTTCTTCTGTTGACCTAGCTACTACCTCTCAGAGAGGTATGGTGATGGGAGAACCCCTCTGTCACTATAGTGAGTGTCTGTACTGAAGCCCTGCAGCAGTGCCACTGTAGCATTTTTAAGCATAGGTATAGCTTAGGAACCTGATGCTTACTGGCTTTCAGTGAGAATTAGGCTTCTGAGTGCCTTAGTTATTTTTGAAAATGGGAGCTAGGCTAGAGTTGAACAAAACTCAGATTTTCTGTTCCATGCGAAATTCTGACACTTCAACATTTGTTTTCATCCCAAATTGAAGCGAAAAGTTGAAATTTCAAATTTTTTCCTGGGATGGAAATTACAAAAAAAAAAAATAAAAATTGGTTTGGAAATTTCAAAACTAGATTCCTGAAATAAAAAAGGAGTCACTTCAGTTTATTGAACTGACATGAAACACTTATTTTTGAGACAGTTTGATTTTACACAGCACTTTCCCAAAATGATGTGTTGCCTCCTGGGAGTTGTAGTTCATGAGCCTGCCCCCATTAGTCCCTGTAGGCGCCCGACTATGTCACCCATGATGCATCCAGAGTCACGTAACTCACGTGATGCACCACACATCTCAATCAGAGAGAAATCTGTATTATGAGAAAATTCCTGAGAAGCTGCTATTTAGGAACATTTAAAAGTTTTAATTTGGGTCAAATTTTCCAAGGTATTTAAACACCTAAAGATATACCTACGCACCTAGTTCCCATTTGATTTCAATGAGAGTTAGGCACCTTTTCAAAATCCCCATAGGTGCCTACCTACATTTTTAGTCACTAAATATGTGTCCCTCATCTGTTAAATGGGAACGATAGTACTTTTCTGCATCGCAAGGGTGTTTTGAATATAAATACGTTAAAGCTTGTGGGGTACTCAGGTGCTATGTTATTGGAAGCCGTGTAAGTACCTAAGATAGGAGATACCATCTCAGAAAAATCTAAGAGTAAAATCATTCCTTTATATATTAAGTGTCATTTGGAAACACCTTCTTTCAGATACTATGTTAACCTGTACTGAAATAGGTGGCAAGACACCTGACAGTCACATGGCTACCAAATAAATGCACTTCTTAATTATGGCTTTGTTAAAATGACAAGGAAATATTTACAATATGTTCATCACCCCTTAAAATACAGAAGCGTAAAACTTTGTTTTTGTGAATAGCTCTCCAGATTTGATGGAGACACAAAAATGGTTTTATGGGGGGGGTGGGAGGGATGGAATTATTTGCTAAGCTGAGGATGAAATTCACTTCCTGTCACTATAGTTATTGATTTTTCTTTTTTTAACAGAAATATTCTGTGGGATGAAAAAGCATCACTGATAACACAGCCTTGACATGAAAGATACTTTAGTTAAAATAGTTTGGTTAAAAAAAAAGTCTTTGAACATCTCAAGAGTTTCAGCTTTTCTTTGACAACAATGGTGCTAGACGTAAGAAAATATCCTCAGATGGTAGGAACAAGGCTTAAGCAATCAGGCAAACACAGAGTTTGTTCAAGTAAATTTTGAACCAGCCTACCTATATATGGATTTCAAATTTTCTCAAAGTCTTGATGCGACTAAGAGATTGAAAATTTTGGGCCTGACCATTCATGATGGAAAGACTCAGCTTGATTTAAATGGGCTTTGGATAAGGGCCATTGTGGGCATTTCCTTTTCTGTCTCTTGTGGTGCAAGCATTCCATAAGATAAGGTTAAGCTATAGCCATGCTCTCAAAAAGTCAATAATGCAATAGGGAGTAAGGAGGTGTTTGTATGAACACTTCTTGCTTCCTGTTAGTTTTTCTAAACTTAGAGACTACAACTCCCAGCATGCAATACTGGATCTAGCAACACGACATTTCCCCCCATCTTAAGAACAAATCCAGTTTCACAACAATAATAATGCAATACTTTGCTACTATATTAAACACCAATTAAGTATTGCTACTATATTAAACACCAATTAAGTAATTAGAAAATAAATAACCATTTCTTCTTTGTTATTGTTTATGTAACTACAGTTAAAATTCTAGTTATAATTGAAAACTATTAATAATATGTAAGTCTCTAGTCCAGGCCTGCACAACTCGTAAAATAGCGAGGGCCACATTACTCCAAAGAAAACAGCTGAGGGCTGAAACCTCCTAGCCCCGCAGAAACACCTCGCCCCAGGGCCACCCAGCCATGCGGAAACAAACCCTCCTTCCCCAGCGCCGCCCCAACAAAACAGCTGTGGGCCAAAAAGGAAGGTTGGGGGTGGGGAGGTGATACTTTATTTTAAATCAACCAGGGGCTCCCAGCTGAAGAAGTGGCTGGGAGTCCTCAGAGGCAAATTAAAGGGCCTGGGGCTCCGGCTGCTGGGGGAACCCAGCAGGGCTGGCTCTAGGTTTTTTGCTGCCCCAAGCAAAAAAAAATTTGGCTGCCCCCCATCCCAGCCCTGGGCTCCCCCCTTTTACCCCACTGCTGCCCCAGTCCTGGGCTCTCCCCCCACCCACACCCCCTGTTGCCCCAGCGCTGGGCTTCCCCCTTTCCTCCCCACCAGTGCTCTCCCCCCACCTCGCTGCTGCCCCAGCGCTGGGCTCCCACCCAACAGTGCCCCCCCACACCACCTGCCGCCCAGCCCTGGGTCACTGGTAACGCTCCCAGGGTGGGTCATTCAGCAGGAATTTTGGATGTGCACAAAACACAGACAGAATTGGTTCCCATAGGGTTACAGAGCTGCAGTAAAGTGGAACAATTTTCAGCTTGTGTGATTGGAGGCTATCTGGATGCATATTATAAGACTGTCCTCCATAAATGAGGAAAAGTTGAGGTGCCTTTATTATTCTTTTGTTCCACTCTTTCTATGGGGAATTTGCCAATGCAATATCACTATCTTCTTTTTAAACAAACAAAAAGTCAATGGCTGTTGAAAATAACAATTCCAGTCCTAATAAGCATTTCTTGCTCAATTTTATCCTACTTTTTTACAGCAAGTTACAGTGGATCAGTATATTTGATTTGGGAGAAATGACGTAACAGCTGCCCAAACTGAGCTTGAGGACTCCTGAATTTTGAGGTGTTCAAATCTGGAAGGCAGGTGCTGGGGGGTGGGGGCTGTGGGCTCCGCGGGGGAACATGGCAGCAATGTGTCTGGAGCTGCACGGAGCCAAACACACTGGTCTGAGTGGCACAGTAAGGGGACTGGGGGTTGGAGAAAGGGTAGGGGGTTCCAGGGAGCAGTCAAGGGACAGGGAGCGGGGGGGTTGAATGGGGCGAAGGTTTGGGGGGGCAGTCAGGGGACAGGCAGCAGTTGGATAGGCATGGGAGTCTCAGGGGCGCCCGAAGCCGCGGGGAGCCCTGAGCCCTTAGCTCTTTAAATCCCAGCCGCAGCTGGGATTCTCTGCGGGCAGCCCAGAGCCCTTTGATTCCCAGCCGTGGCTGGGATTTAAAGGGGTCTAGGCTCCCCGCCGTTGTGGGCAACCCAGAGCCCTTTGATTGCCCACCGCGGCTGAGATTTAAAGGGTTCTGGTCTCCCCGCTGCTGCCGGCAGCCCAAAGCCCTTTGATTCCTGGCTGCGACTGAGATTTAAAGGACTATAGGTTCGCCGCTGCTGCAGGCAGCCCAGAGCCCTTTGACTCCTGGCTGCGGCTGAGATTTAAAGGGCTCTGCCCACCGCGGCTGAGATTCAAAGGACTGTGGGCTGCCCGCAGAGCGCCATGTGTGAGGAATTTAGAATCCCCTCGTGGACTACACAGTGAGGCTCTGCGGGCCGCATGTTGTGCAGGCCTGCTCTAGTCCATATAGGTGGTTATCTGGCTTTGAAAGCATGTCTGTCAGGCCCAATGTCCTACTGGTTATCCTATAGTGTCAGTGGCAAAGTGAAATACTCAGGACCAGTTAGAAGATCTGAAACATCTCTGTTTCACTCTTGGTAAGCAGGCACAAGATGAACAGCATTCCATACCTGACCATCTGACAGCTTGTAAATGTATTGTCTTTTTTCGCAACAATTTTCAGTGGTGATGTGAACCTGTATTCTCCTTTTCATAAGATTCCAGGTTTCGTACTCTTACAAATGAACCGCATTCAAATTTTGGTCCTTTTGCACCACAAGGTTTATCTGTATAGGTCTTATATTTTTGTCATTTATGTTGAACTATTTGTCTTACGTCTGGCTGTACAGATTTATCAGATGTAGGTCTTTGTAATCCAGCAGTGTTTAATTTAGTGTACATCTCTCTGCCATGCAATAATTCAGCAGGTGAGCTTTATGTTGTGGCATGGGGTATAGCCCTGTAGATTTGTGAGAAATCTGTGGGAAAGGTAGTCCCTGCTTTTCTTTCCAACCTAGCTGTCTGGAGACTGTCTGTCTTTCAAACTCATATTGAATCATTCAGATTTCCCCATTACTCTTAGGTTAATACATGGGTGATCTTCTATATCTAATGCTCTTCTCTGCAAAAAAAATTTCAAATTCCAGTGAGAGACATTACAGCCTGTGACAGGTTGGGGACTCGCCACCTGGTGCCTTCCGCTGGTGACTCTGGGAATTAGCTCTGTCTAGTGAAGCGCCCCCTCCTGGTGGTGTCCCATCTGTCAGTCCACCCTCGGTTGGCATCTCTGGACCCACATTGCTCCCTGCTCGGCGGCATCCTCTTCAAGGCCACTGCCCTCCGGCAGTGCCCCTTAGTCCATCTGCATCCCCTTCCAGGGGTTGGCGATCAGCAGTCCTACACCCCAGCCATGTCCAGCCACACCCTCTGAGTCTAGTCCCTCTTGTCAGGGATCTGGTGTAGTCTATAATGGGCCGTTCCCTACGGCCGATGGCTGGGTGTACTGCAAGGGGGGGACCCGGGCCTGCCCTCTGGACCCAGGCCTGCCCTCTACTCTGGGTCCCAGCCCAGAGACCCTTTGGCGGCAGCCTCACTGTCCTCCTTCTCTCCCCTCATCTGTCTGTTTCCCTGGGCCGCTTCCCCTATGGCCCTTTGCACCCTCTAGGCCCTTCCCTTCAGGGCCTGCAGCCTGGCAGGCTACAGGCTAGAGCTCCCTAGCCTCCCTGAGCCTGGCCAGCACTGTGCTGTCCACGGTGCTAGTCTCCCACCCTTGGAGACTGACCTTCTCCCTCCCGAAGGCCTGGGACAGACTGAGTGCTCCCTTCCTGGGCAGCCTTTTTATAGGACTGAGCGTGGCCCTGACTGGCTCACTATAAGCCCTTCTTTAATTGGCTCCCTGTCTGTGCAGGCACCCTGGCCTGCCGCAGCCCACACTCTCATAGGGAGTGGGGCAGTCCACCCCACTACACAGCCCATTGTCCAGTACCAGTTCTTCTGGGTTCCCTTCCTACTGAAGACTGTTGACAAGAACTTGATCACTGTATCAAATGTGCTCTGGGACATAAATGCCCCTTCTGGACATTTACTGAAGTAGTTGCACAGGGTGATAGCGCAGCAACAGTCACTCAGCACATTGTCAAATGTACCTATAATATCAATGACAAGCTTCTTCCCATGCTGCATCTGAAAGAGGAACAGTCTGTTATGGTGGCATCGATCACCACCATCTTGTCATGTAACTGGCAAGAAATTCATGGGTTTTTTTAACTGCTTCAACTTGAGCATCTATTCCCAGCCACCCATACAGGTCCTCTAGATGCTATTTCATTCTGATTCCAGGCTGATTCTTTAGAATCACTGACGACATTCTCTGGAAAGTGTTGGGGGCTGATGCTAGTCCATATGGTACACATTTAAAGCAGAATAATCCATCATGCATAATAAATGCTATGAGATCTCTGCTGTCCTTTGTAGCATAAGTTGGTGACATGCACTCCGTAGATCAAGAGTAGGAAACATCTTTGTGCAGTGGAGTTCCACAAACATTTCTTCTATATGTGGAAGTGGATGACTGTCAATCACAACAGCTATATTGAGCTCCTTTTTGTCCACACAAAGACAAATGCCAGTCTTCTTTTGTCACCACTGTGCAATCTCTTCAATAATATAATTCTGTACCAGCTATTTTTAAATCTTGTGATATTGCCTCCCTGACTTAGAATGCTAGACGGCACAACTTCTGTCGTATGGGCGTCGCATTAGGTCGAAGTCTAATTTTGTTAACGAATACAAATGCACAGCCAAGGGGCTCCTTTTCTGCATCCTTGTTAAGCAGGGAGACTGGAGTTTGTGGGTAGTGGTGTCAGGTGGAGTAGAAGAAATGCTCCCGTTGACTAACTGCATATTTAGTGAGGCAAACAAATCTCTGCTTAGGATGGAGTACCCCTGTGCACAATATAGAATTCTACACCAGAAGTCACAGTTACAGGTAAGCAACTAAGCACAAGTGCAGGTCATCAAGTAGTGCACTAGGCATAAGCTTGGTTTAGTAAGTGTCATGCATCCAAAGTATTGCAAGTAAAGCAATTCAGGTAGTATAGAAGCTGCAGAGACATTGTCCGACATTCATTCCACTGCCTGGGGATTCATACCCCTGAGTGACGTAAGTTGCATCGATTTAAGCGGTAGTGTAGATGAGCCCACAGTAACGTCGGGCACAATAATTGCATATACTTGTTGCTATGTCTGGTCTTTTGGCAGTGATTGCACCAAAATGACTTTGCAGGACATGTTGTGTAGATCCACAGCAGTAACATACTTTTCCTCAAGTGTTTTGAAGTCACTGCACCTGTAACTTCTCCTTTGCATTGCCCTTGTAATGTTTTGACTGCTTTGTTGTAGTAAACATCTGTAAGGATTGTGTGGCTTGGATTACACTTGCTGTACCTGCACTTGTTGTTTTTGCCTCCACCATAACTGACTTGATGTGATTAGCAATGGTTAGGCATTCTGTAACGTCAGGTCCAATTCAATTCAAGTATTTTCTTCACAAGCTGATCTTGAATCATTTCATCTGCCATGTTGCCAATATTACATGTGACAATCAATTCCTTTATAGCAGCAATATACGGATACTCCTAGCTTCTGTTCATGCTGGTGAAATGTTTAGTGTTCAGCTGCCACATATACTTTAGCTGCACACACAAACCACTGTAACGTAGTGAGTGCATGATCATATTTATCATTTATCTGCTCCAAGGCAGTGAATAAGCAGAACATGTTTTCTTGGTTTGGAAATAAGGACATAGTTCTCAAATACTCGAATCCAGCATTAAAAGCAGTTGGAGGCACAGCCAGGCTTTGAAGAAGGGTGCAGGTACATTCAGGGCAGGAGTGCCCTCCTCATCACATTGCGGAATAGTAGAGGCCGAGATCAACAGAGCAAAATCTAAGAGTTTTTTTTAATTAAAACAACAATCGATGCAGCTCCACAAACAGCTGCAGTACAGAGCTGTGACATCCATCTACCTACACTTTTCCACCTGCTTCCTTTTAGTTTTTCTAAACTCAGACTTCAACTCCTAGATGCAATACTGGATCTAGCAAAGTCACAGTATACCCAAGCCCTTAGAAAAGGCGTTCTGAAAAATGTCTGTGGACATAACCATAGAAAGAGAGGGACATGCCTGAAGAAGCAGGGGGATGTTATTCCGAGACCCTGGCAGCACAGAGAGTTGACCACACTACCTTAGTAAGAGATGTAAAGCAGCAGGGCTTCAGAATAAAAACGGGTATTGAAGCCAAGGACTGACCAATTTGGAAATTTTGGAGTGTCTGCAGACACTGGGAGGGGGTGATTGATAGTTTCCTGTGTGTTTACTGCTCAGTGAGTACCAATGGACTGGATGTGATCCAAACTGCCCTTGTGAGCTTCACATCGCTGTAGCATTAGGGTTGATACCATCTAGAGGATTACCTACAGAAGTTAAAATAATCACGTCCCTAGTATCACATCTAATCCAACATACTGGGCCAAATTCATCAGGGTGTAGGCCCAAAGAAACCAGTAGAATTATAGCAGGGATGAATTTTATCCACTGAGTAGCAGAGGGTGATGGTGCATGCACACACTCAAGCAGTAAATTAAAGAAGTGTAGAGGGAAAGAGAAGGGTGTAGATGGTCTCTGAAGAGAGAGAGAAAATGCCTTTAAAAGAGAGTCAGATTGCCATTGAGAGATCCAGTCCTGGCAGGTCAGTTAGCTAAATGGACTGTAACGCAGGGCATGTTTCTGTGCTTTCAGCCAGATCACCCTTTTTTATGAGGGAGCCCACAGCAGGGAGCTAAAGAGAAGGAAACAAATGTTGCAAAATTCCCCCCTGAACATTCTGTTAGGAGGACTGTGTTTACTTCACCTCAGCAAAGGCCAAAAAGCTGGCTCCCGAAATGCCAAAGGTGGCTTACCTCACCTCCCTGTAGGGGCCACAGTTAAAGTATGTTCCCATGATGATCCGCCCATTATCGAATTTTTAGTTTCATGTAACATTAGAACTGTGGAACTCTAAAATACTTTAGAACAGTGGTCCCCAACCTTTTTGTGGCCAGTAGCACATTCATGTTTTCAGAAGAGTGTGGCGGGCGCCAACAATTTTTCAAGGCTTATTTTGTATTTGTACATTAAATAATATGAAAAACATCATATTTAATATAACATAATATATGAATCCAGAGAGAAGAGAGAACTCGGAGAGAAGCCGTGAGGACAGAGAACACCGGCGCCCGCAGCCCTGGAGTTTTCTGTCCCCGACAGGTGCGGGGCTGTGGCTTCTCTCCGGCTTAAGCTGCGGCCCCGTGCCTGCTGGGGACAGAGAACACCACGCTCACCGCCTGAGTTCTGTGTCCCCGTCAGGTGCGGGGCCATGGCTACTTTCCCCTGCTGGGCACTCGTTAGCTGTTGTTGGTTGCGCATCGTTTTCTTCCTTTTATGGATTCTGATAGATTTTCATGCTAAGTAGGTTAATCCTTTCTCCCAGCTAAAAATCATAAAGTTAGGTGCAAGAATCCCCAAAGCAAGAAAAATTACCGAGAAAAAAATTACAAAAGTGTAAATCAAGAAAGCAATATTGAACTTTAGAAGACAGCATACAATAATATGACACTTTATTCCACTGCTGCCTGCGGTTTATATATGCTACTGTCACTTTTATACTGTTCACCACCACTAGTAATTTTCTCTCAATCTAATTTTTATTTCCCAAGGGTTTGCCAAGGTTAAAAGTGCTAGGAAACCAATGACTAGTCACTTGCCAAAGGACAAAAAATTAAATTAACCATTGTTGGTAGCCAGCTCTGATCAGAACTATTTATATGTAAATAGGTGCAAAACCCTGATGGCATGCAGTATGATTATTAGCAGCTCATTGCAGATGCTAGTCATAAAATTGAAGGCCACTAGAAAAAGCAACGTGTTTTCTCTTTTAAAGAAAACATGTTTGATTTCTGCTATTTCAATACCTTGTTGTTTTTAGCCTTCCTCTGCATTACTGCCATAACTGTCCAAGGCCAAACTAGATGGGTTCCTTAGGCGTCCCACCTCCTTTTACTGGAAATTGTTCTCCCCTCTACAATCATCATAACCACAAGTTCCAGACAGGATTACTGTGGTGCTACAGATTTAAAATGGGCTATCCCACTCTTCCACTGGCTTCTGGAATTTGTGTACAGTAGCCCACTCTCACATGGCAGAGCTTTTCCACTTTTTGGAAGTAGGGCCAGGCAATTCATAATCCACCTTTTAGGTATATCTCCAAAAAATCACAGTGCTCCTATCTCAGAGAGCTGGAAGGGACCCTGAAAGATCAAGTCCAGCCCCCTACCTTCACTAGCAGGGCCAAGTACTGATTTTGCCCCAGATCCCTAAATGGCCCTCACAAGGATTGAGCTCACAACCCTGGGTTTAGCAGGCCAATGCTCAAACCACTGAACTGTCCCTTCCCCTTCATATGTGTCACTCCCTTTACTAACTACGGCCAGTGGGGTCAATTTCATATATACAGCATGAACCACTTGCTTTCCTATTGCATCTGATGGAGCTAACATTGTAGCATCAATGCATTAGAGATTATGGGGTGCTGTGTCCTGCCAGTGGGAGTAGGTCCTCTGTATTTTTGCTTTTTGGAAGGGAAGGTGAAAGGTAGTTAGAGGTCTGGCAGTTAATGGCTCCTACTGGGTGATTCCGAAAGACCTGGCTGCAGGGAGCAGTTACCTAAGAATACCAAGGATCTGAAGAGGGAGCCATCCAGCCTATGAAGGAGCAGACATTTGAGACAATACTCTTTCATGAATATAATGTTGGGGAGGGTTGCAGGAGCTGGGAGGAAGCGGTAACTATGGCAGTAGCTTGAGAGTGGATGTTGGTAGAGGCTTTAGCCACGTTCCTCCTGTATGTGACACACACCCCTATGCTGGGAGGGGAAGGGGTACTAGCTGCATAGCCTGTTTAGGGTAACTTTATCACCCCTTGTGCTGAGTACTATGAACTCAGAGCATGATTGTCCTGCTCACATATATAAATAGCAATGAAGCCATGGTAGCATAGGTAGTAACAGCAGAGGCATTCAGGTGTATTTGTACTTAGTACTTGTCATGGGTAAGACTCTGCAGCTGCTACCTGTGCTACCAAAGCTACGCTGGTATTTACGCTCATGCTAGCTCAAGGAGAGCCCCGTGAGTATGTATATGTGAGCCAGGGAATCACAGCCCTAGCTCATAGTATAGATGTAGCCATTGTATTACGCTGGCAGACCACAGGGATCATAGCCAGTGGTTAAAGGAAAATTGAAACAGGCAGGGAGATCTCACTATATCAGCCATGGATGGGGGCTGTGAGGAGTACTGTTTACAGAAGCCATTGAGAAAAGGGGGAACTCTCCCTCTGATTTTAATAGCAGAGGATGAGCTGTGCTCAGGGTGACCAGGTGTCCTGATTTCATAGGGACAGTTTCGATATTCGGGGCTTTTTTTCTTATATAGGCACCTATTACCCCCACTCTTGTCCCAACTTTCACAGTTTCTATCTGGTCATCCTAGCTGTGCGCACCCCATCATCTCTTAACTCCTTACTTTAACCCACACCCATAGCATACTGCAGGATTTGACCCCAGTGCTAGTAACATTGACTCCAGGCTTCTAAGTGCCTAAATCCCTTTGGAAAATGAGATTAGGCTTCTAAATCAGTTAGGTGTTGCAATGCTGAGTGCCTGAATATCTTGAAAAATCTGGGCCTATACCTGCTAGTTATAGGACTGGATCAGTATCTTGTACACACTAACCAGACACACACACCAGGATAAAAATAGTTTTAATAATAATATCAGGGGTTCTTTGTTGAAACTTTGTTGAATTTTTATATAACAGCTTTACACGTGTGCTGAAACTAAGCTTGTATTTATCCTGTTTGCTTTGAATTACTGTATGTTTGATCCAAGCAGGGAATTGTAAATTTTCCGCATTGCTGCTCTTTACCAGGAGTAAGAGAACTGCAATTTACCGTGTGTGTTGTTCTCTGCAAAGTAATTTTCAGGGATTATTATTATTATTTTGACATGAACTGAAACAAGAATGCAAGACTGGGCATGGGAGAGATGCCGCATTGAACGTGTCTCGTTGTGTTGATGTGCGGACTGTCACGGTGCTGTAATAAAAGTTAAGGGAAAAGTTAAGGCTTGGCTTGATTTAGTATATTTTGTAAAAGCAGCACCATTCAGGCTTGCATGGCTTCTAGTTTAAACAATTACTAGAAGAAGGATTATAATGCGCAATTCTGTAATTACTGTCTTGGGTAGATACAGACACTAAATAATGATGAGCTCTTTTTGTTAATTAAGACCGGAGGCCAATTTTTCCAAATGATATTAAATAAACAGCTAATTTAGATGCCCAGATGGATGCCCAGCATCAGATATCTGGGGCACCCAGTCACTTCAAACTGCATGTACAAATAGCATTTGTGTAAGTAAATTGAGCAATTTATATGCCTAAATACTTGAGTGACCATTTACATATGCAAAGCAGGATTATGGGTGTAAAAAAACCCACAACCCAACGCTGGAAGTACGTAAAGGCCATATTCTGGCTCCCCTATGGGGAGAAAGAAACCATAGGGAGCCCTGTTACTTGCTGTGCAGGTGCAGAGCAAGTATCTAGGGGCTAAATTTTCAAAGGTATTTAGGTACCTAAAGATGCAGATAGGCACCCAATGGGATTTTTGAAAGCGACTAGGCCTCTAACTCCCATTACATTTGGCATTTTTTAAAAGACCCATTAGGTACCTACCTGCATCTTTAGGCTCCTAAAAACCTTTAAAAATCTGGCCCAAGAATTTTAGCCCTGAATGAAGGACCAATAATGCTGAAGGGACTCTGGCTAAGACCCTGCTTCTGTCCACACCATCTGAGATTTTATATCCCTTCTAAAAAATGTCATCAGCTTTAACTCTGATAAAGCACTGCTCATTCATAGAAGCCTTCTACATCCCTCTATCCCTAAACAATTCCTGTGTTGTGTATTTCCAAAGAGTCTCTTGTTTCTTGTTTAAAAAAAATGGTACTTGGGAATATAAGATGCATAGTGGAGCATTGAGAAGAGAGGAAGGGAACCACTAGGGTTAGTCATCTTTTCAAGTACTTTAAAATGGTAATGAGTGGATGTAGGGGATAACTGAACAAGATAAATCAGAGCACAGAACTATATAAAATGTCAAAATCTACATCAGTGTTCAGGAAAAAAATAAGCCTCACATGAAATCTAGTTCTTTTGAATATATATAATAAATTGGATGCAACCTCCTATCGGTGAATCGGACATGGTTATATGGTACTTGCAAGATAATTTTCCTTGGATTTTCAATGAAAATTTGGGGTTTAACCTATTATCGCAATGTCAGTCATTAATACTTTGTCATTAATTACTGAGAAATTTGTATACATGTTTCTGGAAACTTTTTAGAATATGATTAATTTTTCAAGAACAAACTCAATGTGTAGAACTCATCAGTTTCCAAAAATTAACAGATTTACAGTGACTATAGGGTTTCTCCAGATGGCTATCAAATCTACTATGTAGTTAATTATCCTGTTTGTCTTTTGGCCAAATGCCTAAATTTCAAGATTATAACTTACCTAAATACATCAAGATAATACGCTTATTCAGTGGACCTTTCTGATCACGCTGTAGCATACATTTTAAAACTATGTATTTTCTCTCTAGGTCCAGGATGCAAATGTATATTTGCTAAATTGTTTTGATAAGGAGATTTGAAAACTGTTGTTATATTTGATTCAGGCTAGCTATCTACCTTACTGTTTAATTCCCTTGCTGCTTTGCCTCTTTGACGTCAAGGTCATAAAACTATCTGATTATTGTACCATAATAAAAAAAACATACAAAATAATAGAAAAATAGCTATTTACAACATCAGCAGATTAGAATTGTCTATTTCAGGAAATTCCCCAAATAAATCACAGACATTCCATTTTATATAGAAATGACAACAATAAAACGATCATTTTTTATCATTAAAAAGGGCTATAAAATGTGTCTCTTTGATGAAAACTCTTGCATTGTTTTGTTCATTTGAATGAGAAGAGATAGTTTGCAGGCAGCCCCCATGGGCGAATTCATGCAGAAATTGTTTAAACAGTGCATCAGTATAATTTAATTATGACTAAGCATACCCCCAAATAAATAAACTAGACAGAGAAAGAGTAGTACAAGAATCTGCGTTCAGCTCAATGAATCTGTTTTGTTAAACGCTATTAATCTAAATCACATGGAGGTTTGTCTAAGTTAACAGAAATACTGTACTCAGCGCAGGTTGTGAATATGGGCCCTGATCTGTGAGGTGCTGATCTCTCTGGATCCTTATTGACTTCAATGGCAGTTGAGAACTCTCTGCACTCTGCAGGACTGGACCCATCCTGCCCCACTGCCGTAGATAGATTAATTCATTCCGGGAATGTCACTCTGAAGCCTACAAGTCTGAGTCAGTGTGAAGTGATGGAAGCAGCCAGAAGCTCTTTTTGTTTAGATGGCACCAGATTGCATCATCACTGGGTTTCAGGATCTATGATGGTCCAGTTTTTAAGTTCTCAGCCATTTTGACTTTACAGATTGTACCCATGTGGTGTACAGCTACAGTAAGGCGCACATTTATGCCATGCCAAGAGTCCTCGACCATTGTGATGTCAGAGGTAACTCAACCAGTCACCACCTTGACTTTCCAGCTAATTTACAGGCTGCAATTCCTTTGTATGAGTGTGACTGCACAGATAAGTGAACTACTTGGCCCAGTTGCCACCTGCACAAATGGATACAGTCTCCTAGCACAACTCTCCCTTAGACACAAGTCAAGACAACCACCCACACACCACAACCAGCACACTTAGTAATCCCAAAAGTAGTCTCTCACCACACCATACATCCCTCATTTGCCACCCATATAAATCCACACAACTCTCCAGCACAACACAATCCCCATGAAAATCATTGTATCCAGCCACACAATAACCTCAAACATCACTCTGGAGCCTACAGTGTCTCAAGTCAGTGAAAAGTGATGGAAACAGCTACAAGCATGGTTGAGGGCTCTTTTGGTTTAGACTTATCACCAGGCTAAGTCATCACTGGGATTCGGTCTGTTGCTGTCCAGTTTTTAAATTCTCAGCCATTTTCAGCTTTTTTACAAATGTGACTTTACAATTTACACTTGTGCAACAGCATGGGTTTTCCACTACTAATATATGATATAGGGCTATCAAATGATTTTTAAAAATCGCAATTAATCGTAAGATTAAAAAAGCAGTAATCAGTTTTAATTGCATTGTTAATAATAGAACAACAATTTAATTTTATTTATAGATATTTTTATAGCTGTAACACCGACAGACCCCAGTTGTCAACAGGTGCGATTAAATCTGGGATTTCTGGAGCTAAGTACATAAGCTTCTACCACATGAGCTAAAAGCCAACTGGGGTTTCAGGGATACCAGATGGGACAGAACCTCACACCCAGAAGGTGTATGGGTTACATAGCTATAGATAACCATCTTTTTATCCAGAGAACCATCCAGAAGTTTTTTAAAAAATAAACTTTCCGTTCAAAAGATCTGAGCTTCTGCTGCTTTGCACCATTAACTTTTTCTGATATTTAATCACTCAAGATCATGAGAACACAGTAGAACTGTGCCAGTGTTTGCCAAGCAATGGAATACAGTAAGTGAAGAGGTTCAAACAGAGGTGTGCAATTAACGCTTGGATCTGTAGGAATGCCTGAGCTCTTGTTCAGGTGTTTGGGCTTTTCTCATGTAGTGACCTGCCTGGGGTAGCAGATCCTGAATTGGCCTTGGAAATGCCTGGTTGCATTTGAGCCCAAGGCTTAAGCAGGCTGATTAGATGTAGAGCAGTTAGATGTAGAGCCTGCTTAAACCTTGGGCTCAAATGCAACCAGGCATTTCCAAGGCCAATTCAGGATCTGCTACCCCAGGCAGGTCACTACATGAGAAAAGCCCAAACACCTGAACAAGAGCTCAGGCATTCCTACAAATACTCTGGATTTAAGTTGGTGACTAGAGCTGGGTGAAATTTTTCATGCAAGTGGTATTTTTGTTTTGTCAAAAAAATGTAGATTCAGGTCAACTGAAAAGGTCTGGGTTAAAAAAAAAAAGTTGGAAATGTCAAAAATGGTTTGCTTTAACATTTCCAAAACAAAATGTTTTGACTGTTTTTGTTTCAGAAGGACATCGTTTTGGAATTTCCCAACATTTTATTAAATTTAAAACATTTTACCCACCTACCCCAAACAACCATAAAAAGTTAATTTGATCCCAAACCTTTTTTCTCTTGTTTTCTTTATTGAATTGTAGTTCAATCTAAAACATTTTTTCCCACTATCTTTCGGACTGGCCAGTGAACTAAAAAGTTAGTTATTCAGCCAGTTCTAATGGTGACAGCTTGAGCACAGCCACTGCCTTCCACTTCCTCTGTTGCCAGGACATGTTGCCGTTTGTTGTTTTAAGTTACAGCAACTTGGACAATAATCTACTGATTCTGCCCATCCTCCTATCTTCTGTCATTCACAAGAAGCTAGGAAATGTGTGTTTTGCCCTCTGTATTAATTATTGTTGATTGTATTCAAGCAGCACCTAGGTGCTCTACACGAGCACACGGTGCCCTGAAGAGCCCACCGTCTGAATACAGATGACAGGCAAAGAGTGGAGGGAAGGAAATACTGTTATCTATATTATAGATATGGGAATTGAGGTTTAGAGAGATTAAATTATTTGCTCACAGTCACATAGGGAATCTGTGGCAGCGCAGAGAATTGAATCCAGGCCTCCTTAGTAAACCCTGTCCAGTGCCTTAATCCCAAAATCATCCTTCCTCTCATACCAAGGTGTGGGGAGCCAAGTGGAGGATTAAATGTGATTCAAAGAATGGAGTCAAATATTATGTTGAAATTCTCTGTTCTTTAGCTATGTTTAAAATGTAACTATGGCTATACTAGCCATCAATCCACGGTAACTTGACTTGTATGAAGCAAGTTCTCCACAGGCCGTTACAGCTTTCGGCTTACAGGCACATCAAAAATACTTGCAGTATCATAACACTATTAGCATTGCCAATCTAAACACATCTTTCAGTGGTATCACAGCTGGCTACTTACAGTAGATGACATTTCCGTTAAAACATAGACCAGCCTGCACACTAATACTTGAAACAGGCTGTGTATACACAGTGTGCATTGATTTCACATAAAGGTTCTCTCAGTTCAGCATACCTGGAGGTTCAAATTGAAACACAGTGAATATGGTGATAAAACAGTTGCTGTCTTATTCTGTTACAAATCCTGAATTCTGATGGTCTAATCTAGCCCCATGATTGTGAATAAAATAAATACTGCTCTATAGGCTGCCATATATATGAAAAATATATTTTTCAGGTAATATTAGTGTCTCAATTAATACAGTGATTATAGTTAGCAGTTTGAAAAACAAATTGGAATATGTCTCTTTAAAAGTATTTCTAATTCATTCATCACCATAGTATCTATATGCAAACGGGTCTGAATGTCATATCAGAAAACTCGCTTGGGAAAATAATGGTCCTGAAAAGAATTTTCCTTGGACTCTTCCTTTCAAGAGACAGTTTGGATTCCGAAAATCCATTTAATATTTAAATAAAAATAATACCTTGCTCTTATACAGTATGTCTCAAAGCACTTCCCATTTGGCTAACGTATTTATCCTCAAGGACCTCCAACGTGTGGATATCATCCACATGTTGGAGGTCCTTGAGGATAAATATGTTAGCCGACTGGGAAGTGCTTTCAGTGGATGGGTGTGGATGGGGAGGTATAGCAAGATAATGCTTGAAGCGTAAAAGCAATATTTAGATTAAAGTGTCTGGAAGCTGTAGCCACTGTCTTTGTGATCTTTAGCTTTCCAGGTGGCTAGCAACCAGCCTTCAAAACCACCTCAGTGGGAAGGCAATCTCTTCCCTCTTTTTATCACTTACCATCAGTAACCCATAAAACTTCTCTCTCGCGATCTTTTGTTAGATCTTATTTGACTCTTTGAGGCATGGAACCGTTCTAACTCCAATTCTATGTACAGTGTTATATAAATGCTTAATAAAAATTACCCATTGTTTCTCTGTTTATCCATGTTTGCCTGTTAAGGGTGTGCGGTATTTTTTGTGATTGTTGCATCATTCACTTCCAGGAATTTGCTAAGAAGACAGAGCTACAGATTCAAGATACCTTTAGATGCTAGTAAGCTGTGAAATTAATAGTTGAAATAGGCTCTTAAAGTGCTTTTGAGGGGACAGCTGGGTTCATAGGATTATACTGCCTAGAGCTCTTTAAATAAAAAGCAAGATATTCTATACCAGGTGTGGTGATTGCCATATTGTTCTTTTTTATGGTCCCTGGTGTTATACCACACCCATTCAAGATGCTCAGGTTATTCCAGTCTTTTTTTTTTTTTAATGCAAAAATACTTCAAGCATCAGGGAGTAGATTACTAAAAAGAGAAGGATCATTAGTTGCTGCTTCAACAAGGCTGCAGGAAGACTTGTAAACAATATAATTTGCCAATATGAAAGATGTGTTTGTCTTTAATTCTAGAATTCTACAGACTGTGTCAAGATTAACAGTTCTGCTGGGCAGATTTGCTTCTTTCTGAATTATATGCTTTGATGAGTTTTCTCAATGCTTCAATGGACCATGAATTAAACATATTTGCAATCAAACAAAAATGTGAATGCTCTTGACATGTTGGCTTAATGACAAATTAAAGTTTGAAACATAGTTAAAATATCCAACACGGCTTGTGGTTTGGGTATTAGGTGCTACAACAGAACACGGATGTTAGGAGCGGACGAGTCTTCACTATATTAAGCTTGATTTATTCTGTCCAGTCTCCTAGTAGCTGGTTGCGGTATGGCATGGCTGTGCTGGAGGAGAGGATCCTTCCATTTCTGTCCATATCTAATGATGGTGAGGAGAGTGGTTTAAGGGCCTGATCCAAAATGTATTACCATTGTGATAAACTCAAGACAGACAGCTGCAAGGGAGGGGTAGGAATCGGTCCCAGAGGGGTAAAAGGCCCTCCTCCTTATCAACTGAGAGGCAACCACAGGTCAATCAGGTTCAGCTGTGAAAGGGTTACCAAGGTAGCAAATTAGAATCAGCTGAGGGGGAGCTACCTGAGGTTAATTAGGATTGGCTGATTCCAACTTGGGGCTGCCTGAGACTTTTTAAACCCTTCCCTGGGAAGAAGGCCGGTGGGGGGAGAGTGAAGGAGCCCTGCTCCCAGAGCAGCAAAACAGCGAGAATTCCAGGAGGGGGGGCAGTACTCTCTCTCACAAGGGAGTAAGAATACGCTAAACAGGACGGGTGGAGATACGGGGAGCAGACTTCCTCAGTGTCCCAAGGGGGACCGCATTACCCAAGCCTGTCTCACCAGGGCTAAAAGCAGCAGAGGCTGGGGAGACTGAGAAGGTGCCTTGCCACACCATCAATAGTCTTCCACTGATTTCAGTGAGCTCTGGCTCATGAATTAAGACTTTGATCCTGTGCAGTACTGAACATGGTGACCCCAGTCCAGCAAAGCACTTATGCTCATGTTTAGTTTTCAACACGAGTAGTCCAACTGACTGCTCTTTTCATCTTCTTTTTTCTCCCTCTCCCGAATGTCTCCTCATTTTTTCATTGTTCACATTTGTTCACTTCCCCCTGATCTTTGCCACTTCAGCTTAGCATCTCTTTGTTAGTTACACATGACCATCAGGAAACAGTCAGATATGCTTAATGCTAAAGGTTGCAGAGAGATGGTTACAGATACAACATTAGATGAAAAGCATAAAGGTGGGGCAAGACTGAGACTGAAACAGTCTGAAATCGAGAAGTCACTTTATTTCAAAGTATTGTAAAACTAATAAAAGCTCCCTTGAACTGCTTCTATTTCCTCTCCTTTCATTTCATCTCTCATCCCATCAGTGCATCTTGACAGTCAGTGTGATGAGCTTTCCTGGCAGAAACACATTTTTTTCTTCCCAAACACAAGAGCTGAAGAGTGGGCTTGCTGGGAGAGAGAAGTCTAAGCTGGTGCGGTGCAATCTTCGCAAACCAGGCCCTATGTGGCTCGAGCTGGGCACTCAAAATTAGTAGCACTTGAAACTGGGGGTGAGGAAGTATTTTAAAAAGCGCTAAAGGGATTTAGAAGCACAAGTCCCATTTAAAAGTTAGTGGAACATGTGCTCCTAAATCCCTTAGGCACTTAAAAATTTCTCATTTGGGCCTTCAGTTCTTTGTGCTTTAGTTTTCCTGTATGTAAAATAAGGACATCTGTCACCAATTTGGGACTGTCCGGTCCCTGGAGGAATGTATTTTCTGAGGACCAGGTAGTGCGCTCTGGGTTTGGCATAGGGGGTCCTTTTTTGTTTCTTTTCCCTCCCTCTGATATTTGGGCCCTGGAGGATGAGAGGAGAAGGACTAGCTTCTATGCAGACTTAATTTTACTTTATTCAAATAGAGATGATTTATTCCAGGCCTCTTTCTGCTCTACCAGTGGTGTAAAGGAGGCAGCTGGAGCTTCTCATTCTGGGAATAGTAGGATAAAGCAGGATCCCTGGAGATATATGGGGTGGCAGAATAGCCCTAGGACAGGCTTCTTCACAGTGGCTGATGCAGGAATGTGCTGGGGGGTTGCCCCAAAGAGAGAAGAGGTGTAACTGGAGCATTCTCTGCACCAGCTATTGCCGGCTGGACCCCTGAGAGGACAATTGCAATCAGAATGTAAATATGAACAGTCTCCATGGCTGCTCTAGTTAACACTGAGAGTTGATCTAACGCCTACCATCTCCTGAACTGAGGAGGTGCAAGGATGGCTCTAAGCTTTGCCTTTTCCTAGACTGTGCCAGACTCAGCCTGACCACAGCCCAGAACTGGGGCCTAGGTCTGTGATAAATGTTTTCCTTGGGACATGCGGGTTATTTGAAGGAACTATCAAATATAAACATTCTTAAAACTTAGGACTGTTACTCTCCCCACCCTCCCTCCCCCCTTTACTGTTTTGCATATTGAAATTATTTCAATGTAATCTCCTCAGTGATCTGTGCTTTTGAATCCTATGCTGATGTAGATCAAGAGTTTTCAGAGGTACCCTGGCTCTTCTTTCTTAGGAGCCTCAAATCTGTGCACTGCAGGAGCAGCGACAGGATGGTAGCACTAATATTCCCCCTCCTTTGCAAAGTGCTCTGAGATCTCCAGTCGAAGAGCTATATCTAAAAGCGTTAGGTGTTATTTCGTTGCCTGGTCAGTGACAATTAGAGCAACCAGGTGTGCTCACACTTCTGCACCTGGAATGGCTCTTCCTAATCTAGTTTTATCTGTTTCCATGCTGAATTGCAATAGCTAGGTCACCTTGGAAAACAGGTTAACATTTAAGACTAGCCATATTTAAATTGCAAGTGGAGGCTCTCTTAATCTGGCCCTGCCTATTCTCCCTGGTGCAGCTCTGAGACCAGGTGAATACAGGTGGCCTTGCTGATCTGTAGTGAGCCTGAGCACAGCAGAAATGGACGGAATAGAGAACCCAGCCCACTGAATGGAATATTGGCAAAGGTAGTGATGTAGGGGACAGATGGAAAATGCTGCCACTTTTGAACCTTAAAAATGTTTGGAGACAAGAGCTAAGACTTGGCTGAATAATTTCAATTAAATGTGTGTTTAACTCTAATTATTGGTGAAACCTATTCCCAAATATCTCAGATATTCCTTAATTATATTCTTGACAAATATCATAGACTCATAGACTCTAGGACTGGAAGGGACCTCGAGAGGTCATCGAGTCCAGTCCCCTGCCCTCATGGCAGGACCAAATACTGTCTAGACCATCCCTAATAGACATTTATCTAACCTACTCTTAAATATCTCCAGAGATGGAGATTCCACAACTTCCCTAGGCAATCTATTCCAGTGTTTAACTACCCTGACAGTTAGGAACTTTTTCCTAATGTCCAGCCTAAAACTCCCTTGCTGCAGTTTAAGCCCATTGCTTCTTGTTCTATCATTGGAGGCTAAGGTGAACAAGTTTTCTCCCTCCTCCTAGAAAAGAGAGATTTGTGCCCCTCCCCCCCCTTTCTGCTCAAGTCCCTAAAATGCTGACCTTCAGAGAGGTAGACACAGATTTAGTTAACTTGGAACAAACTTCTTTGTGGCTGTTACGGCTGGATTGAAGAAGTTGCTGAATATGTTATTTTGAATGTCTCACCTTGTCTAACACTGAGGTTTTAAATTGAGCTGGGTTCATGTGTAGTAGAAAACAATGAATGAATCCTATGAATGGTGAATGTACTCTACTTGAACTGAAGCTGGGGAAGAAAATCCATTCTAATCAAATTTCCACAGAGAGCTATATTTTCTCCCACTCTGATCAAAATGGGGGACTTGCTTAAACATTCAATAGCCTCTAAACAAATCTAACTGTCAATCTGTCTTTAGGGTAGATATTTTTTTCTTTGGTTTTCAGATAGCAGATTTAACTGTTTACTTGAGGTGACTTTATTTTATTTTAAAAAGCTTACAGATCTTAATTTGAGAGATGAGGAACATAAGGTTTCTAGCTGTATTGTGTTCCTAAGGCATTACAGAAACATTCTAGCATGTGAGATTGGTGCTGTTTCTTCTTCTGCAGCTATTTTTTATGTTGAATAATTGGACCAGATAACTTGTGTGCTAATTAGCGTGAATTCCTCCCCATTGATCATCTAGCAGTTTCAAAATGACCTTCAGTTCTGACAAGAAGTGTGGCTGGCATGTGCAAATATCACTTCCATTTAGCCATGTTGACTCACTAATGCTTCCTGAGGTGTAAAGATACAAAGCCTGTAATACTGCTAAAAGGACCTGAACAATATTTCCAATAACCTAGTTACACAGAAACACTGCAAAGGTGTGGCTACTTGCGGATTCTCATAATGCTCTTGATTGGAAAAACCTGCTAAAAGTAGAGATGTAAGTGCCCTGGACTCAATTCATCCCTCTGCGGGTTCTAAGGCCACTGCAGGGTCAATATTGTTCCTGCAGAAATAAAATTGATAGCAGCAGTATTTGGAGATGGACTTAGTCTGTGTCAAACACAAAAATTCTGCACTTGAGGTGCCAGTTTAATTAAATCCTTTCACTGTGACAAGTTTCTTTGTAATTTAGCCATGTAATATATTACTATGGTGTATGCTGGGAACTGTACTAGTAGGTTGATGGGCTGGGTTAATTTCAAAGTTTTCTGAGGAAAGCTCCCAGGATGTTCCCAGCTCTCTGGGAAATTATTCCTCCTCAGGTTTGTGTTAGTTTCCCATTACAAATTACTCTGTCAATCAATGGTCAGCTAGGAGAGGCTGTTGAGAGAAGCTGGTGCAGTTATTCCTTCAACAGGAGTCATTGGGAAGTAAAGGCCACTTTCTAGGCATTACCCTTGCATCTCTGTACAATATTCCATAGTCTTCTACAAGTCAGGGACAGATAGTGAAGATGGCTTTTATTCCATTTGCAATAGTACTTGAAAATATGCCATTGAAAAGTGTTTTTTGCACTCATGTTTTGCAAGACAGAAGGGTTATAGGGCATGCCTGGTTCCAAGGGAAGCACTCACATCACATAGGAACTGGTTTGTAGCTTATTTCAAGCGTTTTAATCACAAGAGTGAACTCAATGGGGGTTTTGCATGCTGGCTGGACTGCAGGATTGGGCCCTTTATTGGTTTTGCTGACAGCCAGCTTCATTTCAATCATTATTCTGTATTGTGCACTGTTCTAGAAATTGTTTCAGCAAGAGCATGAGAACCTGAAGCAGTAAGAATTTAGTATACAGCTTCTCTGTTTTCCCCACTGAGACACCATCCGCTTGAAGATCACTGATGCCTGAAAATGTGTGATATTTACAAGCTCCCACCAAAGATTCTTTCCCCTGAACAAAGATAGCAAAGCACCAGTTTTCTCTCTCTTTGTTTTTTTACTTCAGTGTAGTCATTTTAACAGTTTCCCCCTCCATAGCCAGTTACTGTATTACGGTAGCCTCAACTGAGATTAGGGCCCAGCTGCTCCACTAGTCTAGATACTGTATGTACATCATAGCAAGGGATTATCCCTCCCCTGAAGTTTTTTAACCATAATTTGCACCACAGCAGTAGTTTCATTTGGTGCCATAATGAGTATATCTTGAACACTTGGCAAAATGAGCACAGATGCTCTTGTAGAGTATGGTGACTGATTTGAGATTCAAGAGGGTGTGTTTAAATTTGTCAGGTTGCATTCAAACTGCAAGGAGTGTGTGTTCCTTTGGGATTTGCCGTGATACTAAAACGGGTCCATTGTAAGAGCACAGGATTGTACACTGATGATGAGGAAGGTGAAAGTTATTTGCACATATGGAAAAATATTGTAGCATTTAATACCGGAGAAACTGAAAAGGTTTCAAAGACATTTAGTACAGTTGATGGAACTCAAAAGAAAATTATAACTTATCTATAGTTTTTAACCATCTATATCATTTTATAGCAGGGATACATTCCCTAGGCTAATATGTTTAATATCTTAAAATAACCCATAAAAATATTTTCTTTAATAAATTTTACAGGATTTTTGCATAGGGGCAAGTAGAATCAAGTTTCAATAATAGGTCTTCTAAAAACGGAAAGAAATTTCATCGGACAACTTGAGTGCAAATGAATTTTTTTCCCTAAAAATGCAGCTAATAACTATCAAACTTCTGTGTAAGAGTTATGTTATTTATGCCAAGATGATCACTTGGGAAGCCAGGAGAAAATTGACCAGGGGGCTGAATCTATTATCCCAGCCAAGCAGCCACAAAGGTATGCAAAGCTGACTTTCCCCCCTTCCTAGGGACCTGCACGAAGCATGACTCTGCCATACTGAGAGTGGGTTCTCATGAAGTCTCTAATGTATGTCTTAACACCTGTGTTTGTCAACATTTTTTCATTTGCAAACCCCTAAAAAAATTCAAATGGAGGTGCGAACCTATATGGAAATCTTAGACATAGTTTACGGATGCCCATGTGCCAGAGGACCACTGCTTTAGATGGATTAAGACTGCAGTGTTATGGTCTGTGTTTCAATTTATTTACTGACAGCAATGCCTGTTTTTAGTCTTGTCTGGATGAGGAATTCTGTACTCAATGTACAAGGTCATTCTTTCAAGGTCCCCAAAATAACTAGCCTTTTGCTCAGTGTGTGCTGTTGAATTGGATGTGTTAGCTATGTGACATGAAGAACGAAGTCCCCATTGGGGGCCTTCAGCTCATTCTCTTAGTACCCGTGCTTGTTTTGAGAGAGGCCTTGGTTTGCAATGTCTTTTCTATTCAGCTCATCTCTGTCACCAAGTGCCACTTCTGATACAGTTTCTGTGGAGTTGCCTCCTTTCTTCTTTGCACTTTCTTCTTTGCCCCCTATTCGCTTTCCTTGTATTAAGTCTACTTTGATCTTGAACTCACCACATGTAGTGCTTGGGACTCAGTAAACTGGAGCCTCTTCTAACTTAGGATCCAATCCTGAAAACCCTTGTATAGTCCTGTAATTCCATTGGCTTCAACACCTGTGCGTGTGTGTGGAGTAAATTCTCCTGAATTAAAATTCAGATTAGAACATGAATATATTTCACTACTTTATTTCACCAGTCAGTAAGCATTAATTCTGCTTTTTGCATACTTCTTAAACATAAGAGTGGCCATACTGGGTCAGACCAATGGTCCATCTAGCACAGTATCCTGTCTCCTGACAGTGGCCAATGCCAGGTGCTTCAGAGGAAATGCACAGAACAGGCAATCATCAAGTGATCGGTTGCCTGTTGTCCACTCCCAGCTTCTGGTAAACAGAGACTAGAGACTCTCAGAGCATGGTGCTGCCTCCCTGACCATCTTGGCCAATAGCAACTTATGGACCTGTCCTCCATGAGCTTGTTTAGGTTTTTGTTTTGTTTTTAACCCTGCTATAGTTTTGGCCTGCACAGTGTTCCCCTGGCAATGAGTTCTACAGCTGACTGTATGTTGTGTGAAGAGATACATTCTTTTGTTTTGTTTTAAACCTGCTGCCTATTAATTTAATTTGGGTGACCCCTAGTTCTTATGCTGTGTAAAGCAGTAAATAACATTTCCTTACTCACTTTCTCCACACAAGTCACGATTTTATAGACCTCTATCATATTCCCTTTTAGTCATCTCTTTTTCCAAGCTGAAGAGTCCCAGTTTTCTTAATCTTTCCTCATGCGGAAGCTATTCCATACCCTGATCACTTTTGTTGCCCTTCTCTGTGCCTTTTCCAATTCTAATACTTTTTTGGAGGTGGGGTGACCAGCCCTGCATGCAGTATTCCAGTTGTGGGCGTACCATAGATTTATATAGAGGCATTAATTTGAGCTCTGTGGTGCTTTTAAAAAAGTTTCCATGCAGTTTGCAGGCATTTCACTTTGGTGACTGTACCTTTTTAATTTGTTTAACTAGCTTCCTCGTTTTTGTGTAGTTCCCCTTTCTGAAGTTAAATGCTACTGTGGTGTGCTTCTTTGATGCTTCACCTTCATGTTAAATGTAAATAAATTATGATTGTTACTTCCTAGCAGTTCAGCTATATTCACCTCTTGGATGAGATCCTGTGCTCCACTTAGGGCTAAAATCAAGAATTGCCTCTCCTCTTGTGGGTTCCAGGACTAGCTGCTCCAAGAAGCAATCTTTTAAGGTTTCAAGAAACTTTATCTCTGCATCTTGTCCTGAGGTGCCATGTACCCAGTAAATAGGGGGATACTTGAAATTCCCCGTTATTACTGAGTGTTCTATTTTTATAGCCTCTCTAATTTCCCTGATCATGTCATGGTCATGTCACTATCCTGATCAAGTGGTCAGTAGTGATCCCTACCACTATATTCTTATTATTCAACCATGAAATTTCTATCCAGAGAGATTCTATGGTACGGTGTGGATCATTTTAAGATTTTTTTTACTGTATTTGACTCTCTCTCTGCTTTCTTTCGCATAAAGTACCACTCCCACACCAGCATGATCTATTCCATCATTCCTATATATTTTTTTACCCTGGTATAAGCATGGCCCATTAATTATCATCATTCCACCAAGTTTCTGTGATGCTTATTATATCAATATCCTCATTTAATACCAGGCACTCAACTTTACCCACCTTAGTATTTAAACTTCTAGCATTTGTATGCAAGTACTTATAAACTTGTCACTTTTTCGCTGTCTGCCATGATGTGATGTAATTGAATGGGACTTTTTCATTTGATTTTTTTCTTTTCCGTCAGACCCTACTTGTACTGTGTCTGATCTGTATGCTTCTCCACACTGTGGGCTTATTTAGTTAATCTTATGCTTCCAAACAGTTTTCTTTTGCTCCTAAACCGCATTTATAGAAAGAATAGCATGTTTTTTAAATAGATATTGATGTGTTCTTCAAAAATGTTCTATTTATATGACTGTCAGTATTTTATACCATTAGCATTAGAACATATGTTAGTTGATACGCAGATGTCTGACCTAGGGAATGCTTTGCCCAGCCTTTGAATGTAGGAGCATGCTAACTTGAGTCCTAAACAGGTATTGGTTGATTCAGCATGAAAAATGTCTGTGTATCTACCCATACATATATGGTGTATGCATGTATAAAGTTCTCTGGATGTAGGTTTTGCATCTTTGAGACAGCTATTTGCCAATTAGAGCTGGGTGAGTTACTTGTGGTGAACAATTCATTCATTTTGCTAGTGGAAGGTGTGGGAAGGAATAAATGGAGAGAGGCGGAAAGCCCTAAAAATGAAAAACACTCTGCCCCACCCCAGAATGTATGACTGGGAGGAGTTGGGGAATAACTGATCTTCAGTGTCTTTTAATGTTCTAAACCCCTAGGACTCTGCTAGAAAAATATATGTTAGTTACAGCCCCAGACACACAAAGGGCAGACAAAAGAACTGTGTGTTCCTAAAGAAACATTTGTTCCATTTCTTCCCTTTTTTTATAAAAATGTCTGCAGAGTTGCCTGCAATTTTGTGTCAGTCTTGTAAATATCAAAATGTTAATTGAGATATTTTTATATCCATTATAATCATCAGAGTCTAAATTTACCACAAACTCATGTGAAACTCTTAAAATTCCAACAGTGCCACTGTTATGTTAAGTTTTGTTATGTTTTATATTATGTATAAATGTAATGTCTGATTCAAATGGAAACATCGTATATGGAACTATTTATACTGAAAATAGAACCAGTCTGGATTTTCAAAAGCCCCTGTTGCTCTCAAACAGGCATGAATTCTGTTGTGTGTGTTGGACAATGGATGTTGAGAAGGCTAGTAGACATTTGCTTGCACTGAAATTGGTCCTTAGCAGCACATTCTGCTTTATTTCCTTCTGGGCATGTCTGCCAGCTATAATTATCCATCCTCCCTTTTCACTGATTACATGGCTTCTAATGTTTAGCAGCTATTCCAAAGTGGGGTGGGGAAAAGCTTATTCCTGTGTGAAAAGATTTAATTAAACTTCCAGCAAAATAATTAGTGACGGTATCTCAAAAGACTGTTTAAAAATCAATGCGGTACTGAGGACCAAATAGAGTTAACACTGTCATCAAAGATCAAAGTCATCAAAGAATGTGACTGAAAATTAAACCTGCAGCAACAATCTAATGAAGAAGCGTACTGAAGCAGTTGTGATTTTTCTGCCTCTTGGGTCCCATCTGCAAATTGATTTGACATAGAAAATTTCCTGCAGGAAGCTTAAAAATGGTAAATTTCCATTAATTACATAGCAAAGAATGTTCTTTCTCTAATTTATAATCCATTAGGAAACTTTTTTTTTTTTGTGGTTGCCTAAACTGAACTCCTGCAGTTTGAGACACAGGCAAGAATGGACCTCCAGGCTGGGATTTTCAAAGGAGTCTATGGGAGTTAGGCATTCAAATCCCATTGAATTCTCTAGGATTTGGGTACCTAACTCTTGAAGACTTGAAAATCCCAGTCTGGAGGTCCAGTCTCATATGCCCATTGCATGAGGCAATGGGAGAAGCTATTCACCAATCTCTAGCCTAGCCATTGGTTCAGATGTAAAGAGGATGTCCAGATACCTTGTTTAGGAACTCTTTTATTGCCACTAGCCTTTTTTAAGGGGTTGACCCTTGGGAAAACTAAATCAATGGGAGCTAGATCCAAGGACCCGTATGCAAGAATAAAGGGACACAGACTTACTGCATAACTGGCCTCTGCATTGTATGGACCATTCCTGGGAACTGTTGAAAATGGACACTAACATCTGCCATTTGAGCAAGTGAGCTCTCTCTCCCCATCCCCATCCCATTCGCTAAACCGTGGAGGTTACTGCACAGGTAACTGCCACAAAGAGAATGAGCTTCAATTTGAGTGACACATGTTGGAGGTTTCATGTTACCAGTACTAAAGCATCCTTGGAACTTTTTAAACATTATAGATTTAAAAATTCATAAAGACTTATAATTTAAAGTGTTGCAGCAAACACAGGGGTGTTCTTTGTTAGATTTTTCTTGACAGAAAAAGAGAAACTATGATCACAGACCAAAAAATAAATGGTAGCTTAGGTAAAAGTGACTTGATCGCATTTATAATGTACAAGCAGAACATTGTCCAGACCAGTAAAATGTATAAATAAAGAAAAGAAAATACTCTGTGCTTTAATAGAGCCAATGTCACAAAACTGAAAACAATTATGAGCCAGATCAGCTGGGAGAAAGAATTTAATCAGAAAAATATGAAGGATAATTGGGAATAAATTTTTAAAACACCTTGCTAGATGTTTCATTTGTGGATTTGGGGGCAAGTCTGTAAAGTTTAAAAAACTGACCTGGTTTAGAAGGGACATGAAGGCAGGGGTGTGTGTGAGTGAGAATAAAAATATACATGGAAGAAAGATGAAGTTGATAGTAATTAATATTAATGAGAAATTAGGAAATGTACAAAATTTATGAAGGAAGCCAAAGGCCACAAGAAGAAACCTATGGCCAGCAGAATTAAAAACAATAAGAATTAGTGTTTTAAAATATATTGGAACAAAAAATCTTGGTATTGGTTCATTACTAGATGGAAATGGTAGAATTAACAATTGCAGAAAATGCAGATGAGTTCAACATATATTCTTGTTCTGTATTCAGTGCGGGGGGCAGATGTAGTCCAGGGGTTCTCAAACTTCATTGCCCCATGACCCCCATTCTGACAAAGTTACTACATGACCCGGGGGCAGGGTGTGTGTCAGAGCCCAAGCCCTGCCACCTCAGGTGGGGGGAAGAGAGGACTGCAGCCTGTGCCCTGCCACCCCGAGTGGGGGTGAAGCTCGGGCTTCAGCCCTGGGTCCCAGCAAGTCTAATGCTGGCCCTGATGGCCCCCACTTTGGGGTCCTGACCCACAGCTGTGAGAACCACTGATCTAGTCTCATCATATGGTGATAACACTCTTCCCATTCCACTAGTATCACTAGAGGATGTTTAATGGAGGTTACTACACTTAGCCCCTCTTAAATCAGCAAGCTCATAACTTTTAAAAGAACTGGCTCAGGAGCTTGCTGGACTGTTAATTGACTTTTCAATAAGTCTTGGAGCACTGGAGAAGTTTCAGAATACTGGAAAAAAGCTAATGTGCCAGTTTTTAAACAGGGTTAATGCGATTACGTTCCAAGTTAAAGGCCTGTGGGCCTGACATCTATATAGGGCAAGATAATAGAGTGTCTGATCTGGGACCTGATTCATAAATAGTTAAAGGAAAATAATATAATTGTTGCAAATCAACATGGGTTTATGGAAAATAGATCCTGTCAAACTAACTTGATATCATTTTTTATGAGATTAAAAGTAATAGCTTTGATATAATATACCTAGGTTTCAGTAAGGCATTTGAATGCGAGTGGAAGTAAACATCACAATGCAGACAGCGAAAACTGAGCTTTTAACCCAAACTGGACAGTGGATTTTCTCTTTATTATGTCATCTCATTTAAATGCAAAACCATTGTTTAATATGCCAAACTGCTGTATCCATCTATGTAACATCATTGCTGCGAGGCGCCACTTTGAACAATGCTCAGTAACATCTGCATGGCCTATCCTCCCAGCAGGATGGCAAGACAGGATGAAATTGAAAATCTGACGTCTTCGTATCACACTTCAAATGTCATTCTCATAACATCAGCGACTGTACAGGAAAAAGCAACAGCTGCTTCATTTCAGATTTTCTTTAGGAATTATTTGGGGGAAGTTCTATGGCCTGTGTTATGCAGGAGGTCCCTTCTGGCCTTGGAATTTGAGAGGGATCAGGGCCAGATTCCTCCTAGTTAGGGAAAAATAATAAAACTATGATCGACCACTTTGCGGAGACTGCAGGTGAAGGGAGTGTCTTGGGCATGCCACCTTTTCCATATAATGCACAATTAGCTGGTTGAACTAGCTGCTCCATGATATACTTAAAAGCCAAGGGCTTAGCACGGTTTTAAAAAGAATTGGACTCTTATATAGCTCACAGTTATCTGAGCTTTAATATGAAATATTCAACACACATGAGTTTGGGAAAGGGTAAAACCCTTCCAACTCCAGGGCATAAGCCAATCGCTAACGATGGGAGGGTTAGAAAGAGACTTTCCATAGGGACAGGTTTCCCCATAACTGCTTATTTCAGGGTTTCTTAACTCTTCCTCCAAAGCAGCTGGAGCTGGCCACTTTCAGAGACCGAATACAGCCTTATACAGACTACTTGTCTGATTCACTTGGCAATTATGTTCCTTCTCTGACATGTTTGCTTGATGTTACGGATATTATTTCCTAGTGCCTAGAGGCAGAGCCTCTAATTCTAATTATAGATGCAGGGGGAGGGGTTGAGCAGATATGAAATGTTGTTATTGGTCTGAATTTATATATTGACTGATCCTTAGGATCAGATTTTGCAAGGTGTCACCAAGCCAGGTAAACTATTGAGACCTGGGACAGAAGCGAGTTGCTTTGCTAGGAACTGCTGTGTGTTGTGCCTCTTTTAGCTGCCTTGTTCTTGAACTGTAAAGATTTGAATAATTAATCTGGAAAGTTAAGCTAACTCGGTGTGGCATTGAAACCCTGCAGACTGGTAAATAATTAATTAAAAAAAATCTTTTGTCTGTAACTAGTGTCCTTGTTTGAATTACCCAACATAATCAGAAAGATTAGAGTATCTGAATGGAATATTATGGGGCTATGATGATGTAACTAACTGTTTTCTATTATTAATAAAACTAATTCCTTTACAGCACCATTAAGAATCTGATCTAAACTATAAGAAAAAAAAAAGTCAATTCAGAGCTGAAGCTCCCACATACTAGTTAAATAACATCAAAACCAAACTGTAAGCAATATTGAGAGAGAGCACCAGCACCGGGTAAAGTCGAGTAAAGTGCAGGCAGCTACTGTAGAATGAAAAGACATTGCAGGTTGTAATGGAAGCTTCCACGCACAGCTCGGCCCATCGGACAGGCCTAGTACTGACCAAAAGGGTGTTGCCAATACTGTTGGATTTGAAATGAGAACATGCATGGACTTCATCTCGAGGAATGAAAGTTCTAGTACATAAGGCTTTTATTATAGAAATCATGGTCCTAACAAAACCAAAAAATGGGCCAAGTTCTCTGCTGCTAATTGGTGCAGCTTCGTTGACTTCAGTGGCGCTTTGCCAATTTACACCAGCCTTATGACAGCTAAAGCCTTTTCAAAATGGAGTCCTGCCAGCTAACACAGTGGAAAAGGGTCTGTCTTACTCACCAAAATCTGCTCCATTCTGAGCAAAACAACCTTCTAGACTTGATTCTCGGCTGAGTTACGCCAGGCATCCATTTTATTTATTTTTAAACCATGAGCATCTGAAACTATTGTGCAGTCTTAACTTTAGTAGTCACATTTTGCTCCTTCTTTAATATTTAGGTGGCAAAAAAAGTGCTATTCCCCTGAAATAATCTATTCTTAAATCAAAGTAATATTTGAATCCTGCTACTCTAGTCCAGGGCCCTTGTTTAGCAGAGAGTATGAGGTGTCACATGGGGCAGTGATAACACCTTGACTCATTTCCACTTAAACTATCTCAGAATATGAAGGCCTGGTTCTCCTTTGGGTTTTGCTGGTGTAAATCAGCAACAACTCCATTAAAGTTAATTGAGTTACACTGGTGTAAATCTGGTGCAAGAGGAAAATCAGACCCCTGAGATTTGGCCCATTTCTGAATTAGTATTCAGGAAGAAAATACTAATCTACTGTAGTTTGACTTCCCAATTATCAAGACGTGCACACACAGTGCTCTAATAAACTGTCTTTTCACTTAATTAATAAACATTGTACAGCATTATGGTGCAACTGAAGACTTTCCCACTTACAAATCCACAGTGCTGCATAATTAAAAATACACTTTCTATAAATACAACATAGATATTTGGGGAAAGGCAATGCCTTCAAAATGGGATTTCTGACAATTGATTAGACACAGTGGAGATTTAAGATTTACAGGCTGATGATAATGGTATATGCCTAAATTATGGGGGTGGAGGGACGAGAGGGGATTAAAATATGGATTTTTATTTTCTATCCTTTAATCTGACACTGTTTTTTTGGGGGGTGGGGAGTGGGGTTTCCATCTACATATATTCCCAGTGTACCTTCTATGCTATCTAGGACTTGTACAACACAGGAAACTTCCCAAATGTCAGGAGGAGCTTTGGATAAATAAATGGACATCTTTATCATAGTAGGTTCTGAGTAATAACGAACGACCTAGAAGCTAATGTCACACCCCAGTGCCATGTTAGTAATGTTTGGAGAATGACACATACTTTAAGTAACAAACCATACCGTCAGCCTATGATTGAACAAATGAGATGGGGACCCAAGCATCACATGACAAACATCTGTTTGAATAACATAATATTGTCTATGACATGGGACTCAATAATGGAAGATGCTGCATGCCTTCAACTTCCTAAGAAGTCAGGGGGAAGTGATTGCACTCAGCTTGAGGAGTAGGTTCTCTTTTCCTATACTTTCAAAACTTTTATTCTGCATGAGTGTTGAGCTCAGGCCCCACTGTGTTATTGTATTACTATTCCTGCATCCAAAAGCAGATCACACTTAGCTGTGCCATAAATGTCTCTTTCAAATCTCAGCAGTAACTCAAGAGAAGGGAGCCAGGTTGCCAATGGGGACTCCTCTAGGGCCTGCTCTACACTTAAAACTGTCATGTTATGACACTTCTACATGAGAACTTGTGTTGGTATAAATGTAATTATACTGATATAAAAGGGCTTTGCATCTTCTGAGGAGGGCAAAACCTCTTCAAGAGCCAGGGAACCAGAATAAACTGTGCTAAGCCTGCCTCACTTGCAACAGAGCACCTTTGGTGACCATAAAAATCTCTCTCTAGTACAGTAGTGGCTAGTACTCAAAACACAATCTCCATTTCCTTCTGTAATAAATGTATTTTAATGTATGGCTAGCATATATAGTTAATATATGTAATGCTATCCTTAAATTTCTCCTAACTATTTGATGTAATGGCTCAAGTAAGATTAACAGGGATTGTTTGTGATGACCATTTTCGGATCAAATCCTGTGAGAATTGATCTATTATTGCCTTACTTGGGTGTGTGGTTGGGATATAATTTGCTTAGTTTCTCCAGAGAGCTTGGAAGTTGGCTAAAGCACTATTTGTTTTCCCGTTTAAATGCTATTTCCCAAGTGCTTGCATCTCATACAGTTGTTTAGTCATAACTGTCATCAAGTGGCTTCAGAAAGGTTTGAAGCTAAATCTCTGGATGTTTTTTCTTTTCTTTCACGCTGTTGCTATCCATATTGATTTTAGGACCTGTCAATTCAAATTCCTCACCTGGGTGTACTGCATATAATAACCTTACCACAGAGTAAACATAATCATTTGTTACCTTTTATGCTGTTAAGATTTTACCCATCTGGAAGCATAAGCTTTATTAGTTCAGTTTGTTAGCAATGTTTTAAATCATGACACAAAACAGAGACAGTGTAAAAGTACAGAATCAGTGCTCTAGGCCTTGGGAATGGAATAGACACCAGAGGGGGGAAAACATTTTAGAGAGTGTTATATAGGCAGGGCTAGCTCACTGAAGGTCAAAGTACACTTTCAGCTGAGCAGCTCTTACAGAAAGCTACTTCTGACTATGATGTCTACCATTCAAGTCCAGCGGATATACTCTGAAAGTATAGGACCGTGACTGTGGAATGTCCTTTTTTTTTTTTTTAAGGCAACAGAATAAGACAAGGACATATTGAGCCTGTATCTGGAATTTTTGCATAATTTAAATGAATGTGTCATATTATATGTTATGCAAGTCCTCACTTAATGTTGTAGTTATTTTCTTGAAAAATGCAATTTTAACCGAAACAATGTTAAGTGAATCCAATTTCCCCATAAGAATTAATGTAAATGAGAGGGTTAGGTTCCAGAGAATTTTTTTCACCAGACAAGATAGTATATTATATAATATACATACATACACAGTAAAAGTTTTAAACAATTTAATACTGGTACACAGTGATGATGATTGTGAAGCTTGGTTGAGGTGGAGGAGTCAGAGGGTGGGCTATTTCCCAGGGAATGCCTTACTGCTAAATGATGAATTAGCAATTGGCTGAGCACTCAAGGGTTAACACATTGTTAATGTAGCCTCACACTCTACAAGGCAGCGGGAATGGAGGGGGGGGAGACTGCGTTGTAGACAGACACACACCATATGTGTGAGAGAGAGGTGCATTTCCCCTTTAAGTACGCTGACCCTACTCTTAAGTACACTACTTTGTTAATTAGATCAGCTTGCTGAGACCGCAGCTTCTGCCAGCAAGCTCCTTCTGTCCTGAGCCCTGTCATGTGCCCCTCCTGCTCTATGGAAGATGGAGTAAGTGGGGTGCAGGAGCAAGGAGGAAGGGGACACCCTGACATTAGCCCCCTTCTTCCGCCCCTCCCTGCACAGCAAGCAGGAGTCTTGGGGAGCAGCTCCAAGGCAGAGGGCAGGAGCAGCACATGGCAGTGGTGGGAGGGATAGCTGAACTGCCAGCAATTGATAGCCTACTGGGCAGCTGCTGCACAGGGAACTTAGAGGAGTGGGGAGCTGATAGCGGGAGCTAATGGGTGTGTGTGGGGGGGGCGGGGGGGGGGGGGGGGCTCTGCTGCTCCTCTCTGGTTTGAAGCCCCGACCAGCTAGCTCCACCAGGCTGCTCTTCGTGCAAGCAGTGGACAAAGCAGGCGGCTGCCAAACGACATTAAAAGGGAGCATTGCACAACTTTAAATGAGCATGTTCCCTAATTGACCAGCAATGTAACAACGAAACGTTAACCAGGATTACTTTAAGTGAGGAGTTACTGTATGTTTTGAAGGGTTTTGAAGCTGAAAAAATGCCTATACATGTTAGAGACCTTGTGGGTTAAATTGGAATTACGGGGGAAAGAGGGTTGAGAAATTCAGAGAGAGAGACAAAATATGACCAGTTGCATGTGTGTTTTTTTTTTCCTTTTTCTTTTTCAAAAAGTGAGCCACAGGGCAAAGAAACCTTGGTAGATATGTTAAAAACGATCATTCAGTGAGCCCAGCTGCCTTTTAAATAGAACTCTTATTAGGATGTAATGATTTTGATGGCTATAAATGAATAGTTTTGCATATCCTTCATTAAGTGTTCCCTGTAAAATTTTATATGAAATGTTTAATCTAAGAGCATATTCTCATAAGCATGATAGGGAAGTGTGATTGAGGTGAAAGTACTGTATGGTGGGTGCACCCAGTTTGAAAAACCATATTCAAAGAGAAGCTATCAATGGTTTTCTGTCAAACTGGGAGAATGATCTAGTGGGGTTCTGCAGGGGTCTGTCCCTGGATCCAGTACAGTTCAATATTTTCATTAATGATTTGGCTGTACGCTTATAGAAATTGTGGATAGTACCATCCCTGGAGGAGTTGCAAGTGCTTTGGAGGACTTGATTAGAAATCAAAAGGACGTGGATAAATTGGAGACTTGGTCTGAAATCAATCACATGAAATTCAATAAAGACAAGTGCAAATTATTAGACTTAACAAGGAAAAATCAAATGCACAAATATAGAAATGGGAACAACTGGCTAGGCAGCAGTACTGAGAAAAGAATCTGAGAGTTATAGTAGGTCACAAATTTAATGACTCAGCAATGTGATGCTGTAATGAAAATAGCAAACACAATTCTGGGGTGGATTAACAGAAGTGTCCTATGTAAGACCTGGGAGGTAACTGTCTACTGTTCTTGGGACTGCTGAGGCCTCAGCTGGGGTACTGTGTCCAATTCTGAGTGCCCACTTTAAGAAAGATGTGGGCAAATAGGAGAGAATGCAGAGGAGAGCAACAAAAATGACACAAGGTTTAGCAAACCTGAGCTATGAGAAAAGGTTAAAGAAACTTGGGCATGTGTAGTCTTGAGAGAGAAAAAAGACTGGAAGGGGGACCTGACAATGGAATTCAGATACGGTAAGTGTGTTTATAAAGAGGACGGTCATCGCTGGTCTCCATGCCCTCAGAGGGCAGGACAAGAAATAATCAGTTTAATCTGGAGCAAGGGAGATTTGGGCTGGATACTAGGAAAAACTTTCTAACTGTAAGAATAGTCAAATACTAGAAAAAGTTATCAAGGGAGGCTGTAGAATCCCCATCATTGGAGGCTTTAAAGAATATGCTAGAAAGATGTCTGTCAAGGATGGTCTATGTATACTTGATCTTGCCTCAGCACAGAAGAAAGGACTAATGTCTTTTTGAGGTCCCTTTCAACCTCAATTTCTATTATATATCATCGTGTGAGCTTTCTGGGTTAATTTTGGAAAAAAAATCTTGTAGGACTACAGTAAAACCTCAGAGTTACAAACACCTCATGAATGGCCGTTGTTCGTAACTCTGAACAAAATGTTAAGCTTCTTTCAAAAGGTTACAATTGAACTTGGACTTCATACAGCTTTGAAACTTTACTATGCAGAAGAAAAATGCTGCTTTCCCTTTATTTTGTAGTAGTTTAACACTATTGTATTTGCTTTGTGTGTGTGTGTGTGTGTGTGTGTGTGTGTGTCTGCTGCTACCTGATTGTGTACTTCCAGTTCCAAATGAGGTGTGTGTGGTTGATTGGTCAGTTCGTAATTCTCTAACTCTGAGATTCTACTGTAATAGTTAAAATTACTAGTTTATCAAACATAACATACCTTTAGCAATGTGGCACTGTGTCAGGAAACGCTAAAGATAGAAATAGAGCTTGGCTCTAGAAAGTGCTGCACTTTATAGTCTGGGCAATTTCTTCCTTTGCTTCTGGCTCAGATTTTTGTAACACTAAACTATTCCCTTTTTTCTTCCTCCATCAGCCATTTGTTTAGTCAAAGAGGTAAAAATTAATGTATCAACAAAAACTTCAGGAGCAGAAGGTGTTTTCCTGTTTCACCGAGTTAATGTCCAAAGCCATGGACATTATGGATGTGGAAAGAGGATCTCTTTCAAAGATAGAGCAATGCCCCATTTTACTCGTGTATCTGTATTTGCACTAAGAGTCTGTCCACAGTTCATTGGAATCTGTGGAGATCTTGCTTTCAAAAGGCTTTAGATCAGGCCCTGAAGTTGGAAGCTATGATTGCTGTGTTCATCAATTTATTCTTTTATCAGATTAATGGAGATAAATCAATCTCTCCTCATTCAGAGCTGTTCTTCTCTGATTCCAGGGGAGAATAAGTCAATTCTGGAACCTGATAACCCAGAGTCAAGTTTTTCTATTGGGAGGAGACAGAACTGGGGCAGAGAGAGGAAGTTAGAAGTTGTGTTAAGTAGCATTGTAAATGCGAGTGGCAATGGGGCAGTCAGAGACTGGGTTGGCAGCTGCACTGGGAGTAGGTTTGGAAGTTTGAATGGATGGAATATTGGAATGACAAGGAGGAACCAAGTATTGGCTGAATTGGAATATAAAATAGGACCAATGAAGTATGGGAGAGATTGCATGGGGTGTGAACCATGGAGAGGGTAAAATTTTTCAAATAATTTATTTGCTGAAAAATGCTATTTTGGTTGATCCAAAACTGTTCATGTTCATGAATTTGACATAAATAAGTTTTGGCCCTTCACAAAACAAGAGGCAAATGTCATTCTGGGAATGTCATCTCTTCTACTTCCTTTGACTTCCCACACTTCTACATACCTTTATCATCTTTAGCCCACTGGTTAGGGTACTTATCTGGGATGTGGGAGACCCAGGTTCAAACTGGTGCCATAGAACAGACCAGAAATGGACGTTTTCAATTCACTGAAAATTCTCAAAAATTTCAGATTTGATTCAACCCCCTCAAAATTTTATTATTTTTATTATGAGTGAAATGGAATAGAAGGTGCAGGTGGGAGGAGAGGACTCTATCTGGACAGAGGTTTTGTTTGTTTGTTTGTTTGGTTCAGGGGCTTGGATAAAATTTCCAATCCATTTCTTAATTTACCTGAACTAGTTGCCCCTTCTCTGGCAATAGGCCTTTAGAAATTCACTGTCTGGAGTATGCCATCTGTTACATAATGGAATTTATAAGGCAAAAGCCATTCTGGGCACTACTGACGTTTATTTGACATCAGTGGGAACCAGTCAGAAAGCTACGTATGTGCCCAGAGTTCTGAAGCCATTTCAGAATAAATTAAAAAGCATCCTGTAAAACATAAAAGTCCTTGTGGGACCCTGCAGAGAATGCATCATAATGTGGCATAAGTGATCCAAACTAGAATGCAGCACATCATGCAGAATAACTGAAAAATGTAGCTTTCGTAAAACCTCTTCTGAAGGAATATGAAATTGCAAAAGGTGGCCCCAATTCATTTCCAAGTTCCAGAATGGTTTAAACACTATCTAGTAATAACTGTAGCATTCACTTATTAATTTCTGTCTTTTTATTACTGATAATAAACATGGTGGGTCAAAAAAAGCAGTCTTGCTTGTAATCGGGGCCGCCCAGAGGATTCAGGGGCCTGAGGTCCTCGGCGGCAGGGGGGCCCCTGCTTGGGCGGTAATTCGGCCGCGGGGAGTCCTTCCGCTCTGGGACTGGCTGCTGAATTACTGCCCAAGACCCAGAGCGGAAGAAGCTCTGGGGGCCTGGGCCCCGCGAGAGTTTTTCGGGGCCCCCAGAGCGAGTGAAGGACCTCACTCCAGCGGCCCCAAAAACCTCTCGTGGCGACCCTGCGGGGCCAGTTGCCCCACTTTCCCCCCGCCCCCCGGGCAGCCCTGCTTATAATCAAATTCTAGCTGAATTTCAGACAAAGAATCTGGCAGATCACCAGCTAAAATGTTACACGGCAGATGAAACAGGTATTAATATTTGTTTATATTCCTTCTGCTTTTTGCTTTCAAGTCTCTGCATTGCCTCCATTATCCCTGTAAAATACTGTTTGAACTGTTACAAATATTACACTAGTTTCCAGTGTGGAAATATTCTTTTTTAAAAGAACCTGTGCTAAAAGGCATAAGAGAACTTTTCATAGAAAGAAAACTACACATCTCTTAGGGCTATTAGAACAATTATGATACTTTTCAGTGAATCTAGCTTTTATTAAATGTTCTTAAAATCAATCAAGGGGAGTGCATGGGTCAAAATTCTGTCCCAGCACTACTTGGCTGATGCCAACTGATTTGTATCCTCTTGCACTACATTTTACTTTGGCCAGTTCTCATTCTGTTGACATCAATTAACATTTCTGTATCAGGCCTTTACCTTTTTAATATTCCTGGATTTCTTGTGGTGTACTTCTGCATATGCAGCTATCATAGAATCATAGAGTTGTAGGACTGGAAAGGACCTCGAGAGGTCTTCTAGTCCAGTCCCCTGCACTCAAGGCAGAACTAAGTATTATCTAGTCCATCACTGACAGGTGTTTGTCTAACCTGCTCGTAAAAATTGCCAATGACAGAGATTCCACAACCTCCCTTGGCAATTTATTCCAGTGCTTACCTGCCCTGATAGGAAGCTTTTCCTAGTGTTCAACCTAAACCACCTTTGCTGCAATTTAATCCCATTATTGCTGCTTGTCCTATCCTAGGAGGCTAAAGAGAGGTTAAATTTGTCTCCCTCCTTGTAGCAACCTTTTATGTATTTGAAAACTGTTATCGTGCACCCCCTCAAACTTCTCTTCTACAAACTAAACAAACCCAATTTTTTTCAATCTGCCCCCATAGGTCATGTTTTCTAGACCTTTAAAGATTTGTGTTGCTCATCTCTGGACTTTCTCCAATTTATCCACATCTTTCCTGAAATGTGGCATCTAGAACTGGACATCATACTACAATTGAGGCCTAATCAGCATGGAGTAGAGTGGAAGAATTACTACTTGTGTCTTGCTCACAACATTCCTCCTAATGCATCCCAGAATGTTTGCTTCTTTTGCAACTGTAATACTGTTGACTCATACTTAGCTTGTAACCTCCAGATCCATTCTGCAGAACTCCTTCCTAGGCAGTCATTTCCCATTTTATATGTGTGCAACTGATTGTTCCTTCCTAAGTGGAGTATTTGCATTTGTCCTTATTGAATTAATCCTATTTTCTTTAGACTATTTCTCCAGTTTGTCCAGATCATTTTGAATTTTAATCCTATCCTCCAAAGCATTTGCAACCCCTCCCAATGTGATATCAGCTGCAAACTTTATAAGTGTACTCCCTATGCCATTGTCTAAGACATTGATGACGATATTGAACAGAACTGGACCCAGAACTGATATCAGTGGTCTAAGGGCAACTACTGTCTGGGAACCAGTTATGCACCCATTTTATAGTAATTCCATCTAGGTTGTATTTCCCTAGTTTCGTTGAGAAGGTCATGTGAGACAGTATCAAAAGCCTTACTAGCATCAAGATATACCACATGTACTGCTTCCCCCATCCACAAGGCTTGTTGCCCTGTCAAAGAAAGCTATGAGATTGGTTTGACATGCTTTGTTCTTGACCAATCCATGCTGATGGTTACATATCACTAAGGCTATGATTTAGTCACAGAGGTCATCGCAGTCATGGATTCCATGACTTTACCAGACCTCCATGACTTCATCAGCTTCCACTGTCAGTGGCTGAAGCTGGGGTTGGAGCTGGGGCTGTGCGCCGCTGCCCCATAGCTTGGGGGGGGGGCTGAAGGTGGGGCTCAGCCTGTCAGTCCTACCCCCCATGGGACTCCAGCTGTTATTCCTCCCCACTGTCTAGCCCTGCCCCCCTGGTTATTTTTAGTAAAGTCACAGATAGGTCCTGAGCTCCAATGAATTTTTGTTCGTTGCCCATGACCTGTCCCTGACTTTTACTAAAAATAACCGTGACAAAATCTTAACCTTACTTATCACTTTATTATCTTCTAAGTGTTTGTTTGCAAACTGATTACTTAATTATTTGGGCCATTATCTTTCCAGGTGCTGAAGTTAAGATGACTAGTCTGTAATCTCCTGGGTTGTCCTTATTCCCCTTTTTATAGATTAGCACTATATGGGCCCTTTTCCAGTCCTCCATGACTGTTTGAAGATGATCACTAATGGCTCAGATATCTCCTCTATCTGCTCCTTGAGTATTCTAGGATATATTTCAGGCTCTGGTGACCTGAAAACATCTAACTAGTCTTTAACTTGTTCTTTTCCTATTGTAGCCTCTGATCCTACTTCATTTTCACTGTCATTCACTATGTTAGATGTCCAATCATGACTAAACTTTTTGGTGAAAACTGAAAGTTATTTAGCACTTCTGGCATTTCCACATATTCTGTTGTCCCTTCCATCCCCTATTACCCTGTCCTTGGTCTTCCTCATGCTTCTAATGTATTTGTAGAATGTTTTCTTGTTAACCTTTGTCTCTAGATAAAGTAATCTTGTTTTGTGCCTTTTTAATTTTTCCCTTCATACTTGTGTTATTTGTTTATATTCATCCTTTGTAATTTGATCTAGTTTTCACATTTGCAGGACTCTTGGGGGGGTGTGGTGTGGTGGGGAGGGAGGATGAGTTTCAGATTATTGTAGATCTCCTGGTTAAATCAGGTCTTTTGCCATACTTCCTACATTTCCTACGCAGTGGGATAGTTTGCTCTTCTGCCCTCAATAATGTCTCTCTTTGAAAAACTAGCAATGCTCTTGAACTGTTTTTCCCCCTTAGACTTGCTTCCCATGGGATCTTACCTACCAACTCCCAGAATTTGCTAAATTCTGCCTTCTTGAAATCCATTATCTTTATCATTCCTACCATCATGTTGGTTTGCTATTGAGAATATGGAGAGTACAAAGATTTAAGAGCCCGATCCTGCTCTGATTAAACTCTGGGAGAGCTTTGCCATCAACTTAATGGGTGAAGAACTATGCACTAAGGGCCTGATCGAAAGCTCTCTGACATCACTGGAAAGATTCCCATTAACAGAAATGGTCTTTGGATAAGGATGTAAGGCCCTAATTGAGCAAAGGTCTTAAGCATGTGATATCAGTGGGACTATTAATGTGTTTAGGTTATGCATATGTGTGTCCTAGTAGGCTGATGCCTACAGTAGTTGTCTCTTAACTTTAATGTGCTGGACTTTTTCCCTTTAACTTGCTTAGTGTTGGGAAGAGGGCAGTGTTTTTAATGTGGGAGGAAGAGGAAGAAGGGTGTTTTTTCTCCCCAAACTTCTCTGCATCCTCTGTGTAAAAGCCCTGTGTTGTTATGGTGATGGACCCATTAGATGTGGAAGTAAAACTACTTTGCATTTAATTAAACTAAAACTTTAATGCGTGTTGTTCTAAGCTGCATCAAATGCAGCAATCATTTAAGGTCCAGTCTTGCAAACACTATCAGGTATAGTACGTACTTACTGCTGAGAGTCCCCACTGAAGGAAATGGAACTACTTCTGGTAATAAGCACTCAACCCTGTAGTTCTTTGGCAGTATTTGAGTACACACCTTTCATAAATTCTTTGAATAAAATTAGGAGCAAAAATAACCAAACACACCTTACTTCTCATAATGTCATCTTTCATTTACAGGGATTTTAAAAGTTGCCCACTCGAAGGATTGGTGAGAGCTAGAAAATGGCTTCGTTCCCTTATCTTCAAGCCACATACAAACTGTCATCCAAACACTGCTTCTTGATAAGCTCAGTATGCTTTATCACAACAATTGAAACATATGTTGGACTTGCCTTTGAGATTCAAATTCTTTACAGCTGTTCTATTTTCCCCACCACCTCTTCTATGTCTAACTTCTTTTTGTTTTTCATGTGCAGAGAAAATGATTTGTTTCAATATATGTATCTTTTCATAACATAAACCCGGGGGCGGGGGGGGAGGGTATGAGAAAGACACACATGCTTGGCTGAGTTGCTGAGAAAAGTACTCTGTCTGTGTGCCTAATATCTCCTCATATCATGTAAAGCATTTGACAAAGAAAAATGGGTATTGCATTAAGTACTTAAAGCCACCACAATAACTGATGCCATTTTGAAGATGACAATAGGTTTAAAACAACAATAAAATACAAGGCTCTTTCTCACTGGCTCTTCTGTGTAAGTTTTATAAATAACAAATGTGGCATAGTAATTCCTTGGTTTGAATTTACATACAACACTTGTTTTTGGAGACATTAAAAATCTTAATTGAGGGAATAGAGCTATAACCTTATCACCCTTCAGGTGAGGACATTTTTATCTGTTACTACACGATATGTGTAACCGTCTTTTAGCACATGACATTATTATTCATGCAGAGTAAAAGGCAGATGCAGTTCAGTTTTGTGAAACTTTGGGAGGTGACTCTTCTTAACATTCAATCTAATTGATAAGGGGCAATATTCTGATGCAAATTTAGCAATTACTAATTACTATCTAAAGCAAAACAATCTGTTTTTGTTCTGACATTATGCAGCCCAGAGGCCAAGCAACTGCCTCTTCAGAAATCACACATCAGAGGATGGCACCAATGGAGCTAAAATATGCAAGAAAGCAATAATTGAGCAAATGCCTGTTACCTTACTTTCCTAATCCTTTCTCAACTGACAAAGGTAGCTGTTACTTCTTAAAATCCCTATTTTAAAGCCCCCTCAAAGCTATATTGTGAAACACTTCCTCTTGTAAGTGCACACCAACAATCCGAGGAAGATCAGCACAGTTTAGCCCTAACTGATCTCACTGGGTAGTCTTCATCTGTGTCACCTTCCCGTTCTCTCTAGTCTGAAAGTGACCAGAACCCAGTTTTGTGATATGGGCCTGGGTCAGGTCTCCCTTTGCTGCCACCTGCTGAAGCTCTTCTGGTATTACAGATTATACTTGAGCATTATTTGTATATTTTACTATTGTATGTTTATATTGCATTCGTACATGGAGGCTGCAAACAGTGGAGACCCCATTGTGCTAGGCACCATGCAAGCATATTGTACGTGGCATTCCCTGCTCCAAAAAGTTTATCCTAAACACAAAAAAGATTGTTTATAAGGCCTATGATATACTGAAGATGCCAACATGGCCCTAGGATGCATGTACAATCTATAGTAGTCAAACATCTGAGTGTGTTTGGGTTTTGAGAATAACACAGTTAGCTGGAGACAGAAGGGGGGATGGGAAGAAAGCGAGAGAGAGTAATTTTTTCATCCTAGTCCTCTTCTCTACCCAGCCTCTGCTGACAGATGCATGTCAGGGTCCAGGTAGGACAACAGCTATGCTTAACATTCAGTCATTGGGATCGATACAGACATTTAGAAAATACACACTTAATTTTTTTTAAAGAGTTTTAACATCAAGTAGCTTTCAAATGTGGTATCAGCTAGAGCTGCTTAGAACTTTCCTTTTGTTTTTCACAGATTAAGATGTTCTGTTTGGTAAACTGCATTCCTTCTTTGAGGGCCAGATTCTCACTCTCTGCTTCTGTGAATCCCTTTCCTAGCCTGGAAGCATAAGAGAAGTTTAGAAATTTGTAATTAAGTAGAATTCAATATATTCTAGTATCTTCTAAGAGAGGAAAAACATAAGGCCAGATTCTCACCTGGGGTAATGCGTAGGATTTCTTTAATACATATACCGTAGAGCATATGGTAGCGAGTTAAGTAAAACTGCGTGAAAATGGAAAATCTCTGAAGGATTTTAGGGAAAAATCAGCCATACCAGGAAAGTGTCACATTCCGTTTTTCATTTTTACTCTATTTTAGTTGACCCTGTAAGATATAGTACAGAATATGCACTAAAGACAGGTTGTGATTGTTTGAACGGATGAAGAGCTATTCACCTGTAGGTATTAGGAAATCAACTGCTCCTCTGCAGTTACTAATTACAAAAAACCTACCCACTCATTGCCTTTACATTAAAATATGTGCTATAAAATTAGTATGTGTGCATTTGCCTGTGTATTTTTAATATGTTTTGTTTTCCAATCCTGTTCCTTTTTTTAGGTCTGTTCTGCATAAGAAAATTGCATTGGTATCATCTTAATTGGCTTTTAAAACAATATAGTTAAACTGACGCATGGACAAACTTATTTTGATTTAAGAATGGCTTATTTTGGTTGTGTTAAACCTATTTCTAACTGACTTGAGCTAAACCAAAATAATCCAGTGTAATGTTGAAATATGAGTGTTCACACGAAGATTTGCATAAATTTGATTATATTGATTTTAAATTCTAATCTTAATTTATACCAGTGGCTGCGCAAGATTACAAGACCTTAGATACTGTACCCTGCAACAGGAATCATTGGCCAATAAAACTTCATGTTGTACATCAGTAAAAGAAAAAGTAAGCACTTTTGAGGCTCTTTAGTTTAAAACATTGATATTAGGTTTCTAATCTAGTTGAGCAAATTGAGATAGGACTGACTCTCTGCATGCACATAATCAGTATTGGGAAGGCTCCATTCTTCTCAAAAGATGAATTTTATTGATCTACTTTAAGCATGACTTTTGCGGACATTACCCGTTCCTGCAGTTCTTCTATACAATGCTTACAGATTGGTTATGAGTAGGCTTAACCATATCGCCAAGTTTGGAACTTGGTACGTTAAGAGTAGAATGACAATGACTAGTGATAGCAGTTCAAGGCTCTTGGCAGGCTGGACTATGAGTATTATAAATAACTCCATGAATGCTACAGTCTGGTTTGGCTAGCATTTTAAATAATAATCCCGATGTCTCTGGACAGGCATATCTTCTAAACCTTTAGGAATATTGCACAAAGCTGAATTTCTGCAAAGGGTATTTTTATACAGAACTGGTATCACATGAAGAAATAATGCTAATGCACACATCAATTTCTGTAGGTGATCTTGTTCATTAGTTGAACGTGGCTCCCTTTTATGTCTTTTGCACAGTACCTTTCATAATACCTTTTATTCCATTTAAAAAGAATTGGTTTGACTTCTGGCATTGACACAATCTCATTATAAATTCTACTTTTCCTGCTGGAAGGAAAGGTGCCACAACGAGGGATGGAAAAAGGCAAGGAGGCTAGATTTGGGGAAGAGCAAAGAACAATAGGGTGGATCCCACAGTCAATTGTTAGATTTTGCATTTATAGTGGACATATGGTCTAACGGAATATTGCAAGAAGCACTCCCTGAGGCTCCAGTCCCGCAAACGCTTTCACAAATGCTGAATCTTGCATACTGTGAATAGTTTAGTTGACATCAGTGTATAACTTGACTTCTTCTATATCTGAAGTTAAGCTTGTGCATCAGTGTTTGTAGGGGTGGCACAAAGAATCGAAGAAATGTAGGACTGGATGGGATCTTGATGGATCATTTAGTGCTGTCCTCTGCACTGAGGAAGGCCTACATATTATCTAGACCATCCTCGACAGGTGTTTGTCTAACCTGTTCCTAAAAACCTCCAAGGACAGCAATTCCACAATCTCACTATGTAATTTGTTCCAGTGTTTAACTACCCTTAGTAGACATGATTGGTTCAGTAAGGGCCTTGGTAAGACAGAACCATAGCAAAATCACTAGACTTCCACTGCATGCAGCCGGTCAGGGTTCAAACAGCCATCCAGGGTTGCAGGATCACAAATAATACATTAGCAGACCTTCAAAGGGGACTTTTGAGGACATGGCACTGTCAGACTGTGGGAAGGGCTTGATGGATGCAGGAGGGGTCAATGAGCCTGCAACTAGGCAGGTTATACCTGGGGCTTAACCCTGCATGGAGTAGCTGTGGATTGAGCAGTGTTAAAGTCTTATAGAAGTCATGGAGAGGACATGTAGATACTCTGTGCTGTGCCCCTAGCTAGGAGAAGAAAGTTCAGACCTTCCCAAGCCTACAGGTAATTAGTCCACATACAGCCTGTTTACTCTGCTTCATGCCAGGACTGTGTCTTAGCTCTTATAAAGTGTCATCCTAGTTATAAATAGCACCTTACCACAGAATGTTACCTCTTTACTCAGTATAATTAGAGCTCTTGTCATTTTGTGTATGTCATGATATTTGAAAACAGTAGTCTATAGCAAAACAATAGCAATCAAACACATAAAGATATGTCACCCCCAGCAAAGACTGGGTTGCCCATAGTATTTTGAGTAGACAGCAGTATCTGCTCTGAAGTTCTGCACTAAAAGAGAAAACGGGGTACCTATGTGTGCTATTTAGATATGCAAATGCAGATCATCTGCACTGGCAACAATTTTATTAATTATAATGTGTTCTGGAGGCTAGCTGAACTTGTGAATGAAATACTACTGCACTCTTTCACCTCTGGGAGGCTGGTTCACATACAGACATAAGTCTCTTTTAATAAAATTAACTGAAATTAATTAGGTAGTTCCTCCGTAATTCTTATAACTGTAATCCCATATCACAAAAGCGCCATATTCAATTTGGCACAAGCTGCTCACAGGAGAGGCCCAGATATAAATTAGCATGTAATCGAAATCACCTCTTTCCACTTGAAAGATTGGTCCATCTAGATTAGGTTAAAATCATTACTGGTAACCTCGAATGCACTGTGCCACTGCCCGTGTTGAAGGCTTCTAGATAAACATCACACTTATGTTTCTTGCGGAGCTTGTCCCCTGTAATCCGATGGCTTCAGAGGTGCTGAGCACCTATAGTTCCCAGCCAGGTCAATGGGAGCTCTGGGTACTCAGCACTTCTGAAAATCAGGCCAATCATTTTTTAAAAATCTGAATGGAGAGAGATTTTAACCTCAGTGAGTCTGGACTGCAGTTCCTTTCAGGTGTTTTAGGTATACAGCACTAATCCAGCAATAAATTCCTTTCTTTCTTGGCATTATTACTAACTGATTTTGCTGGCTTGGAAAATGAAAAAAGTGGTGGAAGTAATAACTTATGAGCAGTTTTTGGCTCCATTACAGTGAAATTCATCCCCGGACAGAGGACCAACACAAGGTCTATGCAGTGTGCATAGGTCTTGTACTGGCCTTCTGCATAAGGGTGAATTTCACCTTTTAAGAGTCAATGGACACTGTAGAAATGGATCCTCCTTCTTTGTGGTCACCATAGCCCATAATTAGAAGATATGAGACCAGATCACGCAAACCTTTCAAGAGTAAAGATTATTCCTGTGAGTCAAGTAGCTGTATTAAGCAGTGGACCTATGTATGTGAGTAGCTCATGTACTCATGTAGCTAAAGCTTTGTCCAGCTGGACCCCACATTGTACTTTACTAGTAGGAGAAAATTAAATTTTGCAAATAGTTAAGTTACACTGGTGACAATCAAACTCCAAATAAAAGTTGAAACAGAATTTTTTTTTTTTTTTTTACTATTCATGGAACCTGTCTCTGTGAATCCTTGTAATCTCTCAGCACAGGAACTTTTGATATTTGCCATATTTCATTATGATCAATGAACTCATTTGCCAACCTAGAATCCTAAATTGCTTCCAGCATAAAGGCAATATGTGCTGTGCCTTAGGAAAAAGAAGGATGCCGAATAACAGAGGAACAAATACGATTTCTAGATGACTGCATCATGACAAAAACAAATTACTCTCATATTGTGCCCTGGTTTTTGTGCAGTTGAAGAATGAGACAGTCTGCAGGCTAGCCAACATTGTTTTCCTATTGGTTCAGCATACGTTTGGAACTGGCTTTCGTAAAACCGTAAGTGATCTTACTGTCCATCCTACATCATCATATGTGCTGTCATAATGAAACACAATTGAAGGATTATAGAAATGTGGCCTTAATTCTGAAGTTCAGTTCCTTTGCTGGCTCCACCTATATTGCTTATTTATTTTACAGAAATTTTTCTATTTATAATTTCACCCTCCACCTCCCAATTCCTTTTTAATAGTATGGTAGGTTCCATGCTATTAACCTTTGGCATTCTGCAGCAGTTGTGGTGCAGCAGTATCGACCACTGTCAATAAAGGAAAATGTTTTAAAGTATACTCATGTTTTAATGGTGCCCACTTCAGAAGTACATAATGTGCACATGTTTCTATTACGCTGGCTTCCCCAGAGACCCAAACCATGTTCAGGACCCCATTGTCCTAGGCCATGGGTAGTCAATAGGCAGGCTATGGGACAAATTCAGACTGCCAGATGCTCTTGAATGGACCACAAAATCTTTTTGTTTACTTATTATCATTATTGCTGCTGTTGTTTTTATTATTTTCTCTGGAGTCTGGATCTTGACTATAACTTGACCAAGAAATTTGGATTCTGACACCACCCCCGCCTCCCTCACCAATTGACTACCCCATACCAAAACATAGTAAGTGACCATCCCACCCTGATGAGCTTCCAGTATAGGTAGATGAGATGGACCATGGTTAGGACAAATGATTATCCCCATTTTAAAATGCGGAACTGAGGCCAGAGAGAGGAAATCTGTGACAGATCCTGGGAATCATACCCATGTTACCGAAATGTCAGATCCGTCTAGTTGAGAGCCAGTGACAGCCAGACTGGGATAAGGAAAGATTGCTTTATTCTGCAGAAGAAAGAGTTTTGTACCTTGGTGCAAAGACTCTACTCCATACAAAAACCAAGAATCTTTTATACACATTCACACACAGGCTTTGGTCATGTTAGCATTTGATTGGTGGTTAGCAAACCCTGCACTTCTGCAATCTGCTCAGCAAAAACCGGCTTAGGACCAGCTTCAACTGCCTCAAGACCGATAAGGGAAGATAGTTCAAAAGTTCAGGCTACTGTGTCCGTGAGGTGTCCAATTTCCCCTAATGGTTGCCAGCTATTATAAGGCTACGAGCTGTTCGGGGGTCGCTGCTGACTGTCACACACGGATCCAGAGGGAAAACCGGTATACCGATTTTGTCCAGGACTTGTGTGCAGTGAATAAAGTTGTTCAGGCTAGACACAACATGGTACCTAACTCTCACACTAGCCTAACCTGACGCGTCAGGTTTTCTGACTGGCAGAATGAGGGTGTTGAAAGGAGACTTGGTGTGAACTAGCACTCCCAACCACAGGAATGTGGTGATAAGATTCCAGAGGCCTAGCAGAGCTTCTTGGGGGATGGGGTACTGACGAATTTGAGGAATTACAATGCCTGGCTTCAAGGTTATACATACTGGTTCTGTCTGGAGAATGCCCAAGTCTGTTTTTAAAGTGCCCCATGGAGAGGCTTTTATCTCCTGTCTGAGTCGCTCGGGTAGGATCGGGTCCGCAGGCAGGATTGAGTCCTCTGAAGCCTGGATCAGAACAGCACACAGCTGGGGAAGTTGGTTTTGAGGTAACTGGAGGACAATCCTGTCATCTGAAAAAAAGATCTGAGCATGCAATTTACACAAGTCTCTGCCCAAGAGGCTAACTGTGGCAGATCCTGGGAATCATAACCAGATCTCCTGCGTTCCATTTTAGTGCTCCAGCGAAGCAACATCTATCCACTCTGTCTGTGTACTAGGTACAGAAATGGAGTGTTACTGGTTTCTCTTATTTGTCCTTGACTGTCTCACAAAAAAAGTGAGTGGCCCAAGTAGAAGTGTTGGAACAGTGTTAGAAAGGAGACTGTTCTCAAATTGCCTGGATAGACATATGGCTTTCCATTCATATTCTGTCTCTTTTAACCTTGTTTTGCAGATGTAATGTCTAGAGTTGATATTAAGCATCATGGCCCAAATACTAGAAGGCTGCTGGGCATACTTAATAGGGCACCTTCATACAGATGGGGGAGCATAATATCCTATAAAACTGATCTTCTCCAGTCTCTCCCTGTCATAAACAGATAAGTAAGAGTTAATAGAACAAAAGTACTTCATATCTCTTTTGCCTGGAAAGGGTTAACAAGAACAGTGAGCCTGGCTGTCACCTGACCAGAGGACCAATCAGGGGACAGGATACTTTCAAATCTTGAGGGAGGGAAGTTTTTGTGTGTGCTGTTAGTTTTTGGTGGTTGTTCACTCTGGGGGCTCAGAGGGACCAGATGTGCAACCAGGTTTCTCTCCAATCTCTCCTATACAGGCTCTTATAAGTTCAGAATAGTGAGTGCTAGGTAGATAAAGCGAGTTAGGCTTATGGTTGTTTTCTTTATTTGCAAATGTGTATTTGGCTGGGAGGAGTTCAAATGTGTATTTGGCTGAAAAGATTTTAATTTGTACTTGTATACTTAGGCTGGGAAGGTATTCCCAGTGTCTATAGCTGAAAAACCCTGTACCTAACCCATCTTAAATTTACAAAGATAATTTTTACTAGTTTTCTCTCTTTAATTAAAAGTTTTTCTTGTTTAAGAACCTGATTGTTTTTGTATTCTGGTGTGAGACCCCAGGGGATGGGGTCTGGATTCACCAGGGAATTGGTGTGGAGAAAGGAGGGAAGGGGGAGAGAGAGGTTATTTTCTCTCTGTGTTAGGATTACTTGCTCTCTCAGGGAGAGTCTGGGAGGGAGAGAAGGGGGGGGAAGGTGGATTTTCCTCTCTGTTTTAAGATTCAAGGAGTTTGAATCACAGTGATCTTCCAGGGTAACCCAGGGAGGGGAAGCCTGGGAGAGGCAACGGTGAGGGAAAGGGTTTACTCTCCTTGTGTTAAGATCCAGAGGGTCTGGGTCTTGGGGGTCCCCGGGCAAGGTTTTGGGGGGACCAGAGTGTACCAGGCACTGGAATTCCTGTTGGTGGCAGCGCTACAGTTTCTAAGCTGGGAATTAAGCTTAGAGGAATTCATGCTGGTACCCCATCTTTTGGACGCTAAGATTCAGAGTGGGGAATTAGACCATGACACTTCCCTTTGTAGATTATCCTGCTATTGTCAGGAAAAAAATATGTGGCTTAGAGGTAGGGTGATCATATTTCCCTACAGTGAAAATGGGACACTGGGAAAGCAGTGATGCTAGGTGACTCAGGCCAGCCCCACCTGGCATAACCGCTCACCCAAGCCCCACTATGCGGGACCACCCGCCCAAGCTGTCATCATGGACGTCACAACTATTTTGGCAAAACCAAGCATTTGTCCCATTTGCTCTTGCCCGAACGGTCCTCTGCAGCCCCCTAAGGCAACAGCAAATGGGATAAATGCCCATTGTTGTGAAAAAAAATTGTGACGTTCGGGACAGAGCTTAAAAACTGGACTGTCCGAACAAAAACAGGACATAAGGTCACCCTCCTTAGAGGGAACTTCTCTTGAGACTCTGTCAGCCAAAACATAGCACTACTATGAGGTGGACAGTCTTGAGACATAGCCCTCCTCTATGTCCCCTATCTATACTGAGTGGCTGGAATTGGAAGAAAACCAAAAACCTCTTGAAGCTGGTCACTTGAAGCTGCTGTTCTTCACTGCTGACTACAAGGCAGTGGGCAGTGTCATCACATCTAGCTCTGTTCCTTGAGTGAGTGGAGCAAGGAGGCACTGGATAAATGAGTTTAAAAAAATACCACAGGAGAGGGATAAAAATCCACATTGGGCACAGAAGAGATGGTAGGCCTATGGGCTTCCCAATAGGAGGCTACAACATTTTCCCTCTAAGAAATAAAGTGGAAGCCAGGTTGTGTTGAGAGGCGGAGCTGTTCCAGATGCAGGCTCCCTGAGCCTGCCAGGACTGGTGTGGAAATGAGAAAATCTCTAGATTTCAGCTTGCATCTCTGAGCTCCAAACATCGAGTATTCTCTGCCTCCCCTATACATGCATATATATTTTTTGCTGGGTCTTTCTGGCATTGCCTTTTAGTGATGAAACATCACGTGGTGATGCTACCTAAGGGGCAAAAAAAGTACTGAGTGGACCTCTGGGCTGGCAAGAGAGCAGAACAGCCTGAAAATACCATAATTTTTGAGTCTCTAATAAGATAGTTGTAATTTTAAAGTTTAAAAAAACTCACCATATTTTGCACACAACTTCCTTGCCATCCACAGAGTCTTAGCCTCTATGGTCCCCTGAGAAAATCTCAAATATTGGCAACTGTGCCAGAAAGCCACATAAATTCTACTTCAGCTCCAGTAACATGCACCTGTTTGGTGGCCAAATTATGACAGTGTACCAAATTAAAGAAGTAACCCATTGGTTTGACATAATGTTTCCCATAATAAGCCATGAGACGCTCCCTGCTGACACAGAGAACGTTGGACCATTTGGAACTTACTGGAGTAGTTCTACTGAAGTCAGTAAACCTATGTTGATTTATACTAGCTGGACGTCTGATCCCTTATGTGTCCACTTAAATAAATTATATATATTTAAGGCACTTAGAAAAACCCAGCTAGAGGAGAAGATGCCCCACTATTCAATTTTAACTGTAAATATCTCCCCCACACTTTTTTTTTTAAGGGAGTGTATGATGGCTGAATTCTTTGTCATCAGCACAAAGAAATACATTCTCACTAGTGCGTAGCTGACATGGCCCCAGGGTATGAGAGAGGAAACAGGAAACTGCAATGGAAAAAAGAGAGATGAAGGCTCAGGTCTGGCCTTTTGTTTCCCTGTTTTCAAGTTGATGATATTGTGGAATTGAATCAAATGATGACATTAACCTAGGTTTCTTCAGGATCATCTTCCAAACTGTAGCTGGTGTCACTGAGTAAATGGGCCATTATTTTGCCAGAATCCCTCCCTGAGCACAAAATCAGGCAGCCCATCTCCATTGCACTGGCAGTGTAAAGGAGCCGTAACATAGGTGTGAATGTAATGCTCCTTAATGCTGCCAGATGGTGTCAATGTAAATCAGCCGCTACACAAGGAAAAGGGTAAATCAGTATAAGCTTAAACAAACAAACTCAAATTTAGCCCGAAGTCAGGATGCTCTATTTAATATTCATTACTCATTTCTTCAGGATGTTGCTGTTTTATCTCCCCTTGGCCTAGTAGTCAATTTCCTCCACTGCATGAATGTTGTTAATCTGTTCACACGAACACTCATTTCAGCCTATGCTGGTTTGTGATGCTTAGTACATACTCCTCTAGATACTAAACCCAAATCCAGCAATTTCAGTCTGAGTTGTGCCTGAACGGCTGCATGATTTGGCCTATTTGAAATTACTCAGCTGATGTTACTGAGCTGAGTGTAGTGCACACACACTTTAACCAGGACTTAAATGCTTTCCACTTTCACACTCCCTAGTGTTGTAGACAAATTGAGTACAGTCAGTTTTTCTTCAAGTCACACTTCTTTAAACCATTTTAAAAAACCTGTTTAAATTGCTTTCTTTGAGATAACACCCTCAAGAAAATATTACAGCTCACATTATCTTGATCACTAAACCTTGGAAGTTTTCCATATATCTTATTTATCAGACCTGGCTTATTTCCTGTCACTAGGTCTATGCTGTGGTTGTTAAACTGGGTATGTCATTCCTTGATATAGACACGGCTTCCTCCTCCCTATAAGTATCTAATCTTTATTCCCTAAGGTCACTTTGTACCTACATGTTCCATCATAACTGCCTCTTTTCCAGTACAACTCTGATTTTTTTTTCCCCTCAAGCATTTTAGAAGTAAATAGCTCTCTTGTATGTCCAGGCACCTTTCCTGAGTTGTTGTCATTTTTTAGAGTAACTGGAATTGTCCTCTTCTGTGCACAGACCATTTGTGATCTCTTATCTCAGTTTGATCATATCATCATGAACAGTTTCCTTTGCTATATTTGACCTTTTTCCATCTCAGTTCACTAAGTCACTTCTGTAACTGTTTTTAGGCCACAACTTGTACTCCCAATGCATGTCAAACTCCCATTGGCTTCCCCCAAATTCCTTTTGCCTTCATGAGGAGGCCTCAAGTTCCTCCACATATTAAAAGGTTTTGATTTCAATAAATCCTGCAAAACCAGATTTTTTTTCTCCCCTTCATGGCTTTTTGTTTTACAAGCTTCTTTCAGTATGGGAGCTGGGCAAATGCTGCAAAAAAGTTTCAGAAAACACTTCAGAGTCAAACTTTTAAATGAATTTTGCTTCAGCTTTGTTCTCGTCTCTTATGTTCATTTGCCACAAAGCTCCATTTATTAAATCATTAGCAATAAAGTTACCCAAAGGTATCAAAGGGCATAATTTGAAGAAAATGAGGCTTGCATAGGCATCATAAGGTGAGCTGTCCCTTTCGAGTCAGGCCTGGATCCAGCCAATCTCTGCTCTAAATTCTGGCTCTTTACCAGAGGCAATCTGAGACTTGTAATTCCCCAGAATGGGACCACAGCCTACAACGAGGCCTGCTGGGAAAAGAGGCTGGACTGTACAAGAACTGCCTGCTCATTTCAAGGAGAGACCAGACTCATGGTGACCTGGGGAAATGAGCTGAAGAGGGATTGGGTAAGGGCCAGGGAATGATCTAGGGAGAAGGGTCCTGAGATGGGTTGTCTGGAAAGAAGAAAGCTGGCAAGCAAAGCTTTGGAGGAGGTGGCCCTGGAAACACAGAAGCATGCATCCTGGAGTATGACAGCTGCGCACAGAATAGAGTCCCTTGGCTAGAACCTTGAATAGAGGCAGGCCCTGAGCTCTCTAATGCTAACACTAAATGACAGTGGAAAAACTCCTGCAGCCAACGGAAGTCCTCGGACAGAAAATTGTCATGGCCTGCAGAGGGGAGAAGAATGACAGGCCTTCAAAAGTGCTGTAACCCAACAAAGAGGTGGGTGGAAGACTTAGACTCTTTGCTGGACTTGGTTGTGCCCCTGGAGGGGAAGATTCATTGGTTTAACTAAAGGGATAAACCCTAAATCAACTGCCCAGCCAGAGGGAGACTGCTGACCTCTGAGGAGAAAGTGTGGCACTGATGGAGGGGAAACTGAGACTTGAACAACATGATGCTAGACCAGGTAAGCCACTCCACCAATGAAGGTATAATTTGGCCTGTTAAAGTCCTAATATTTGTCCCAATACATGAGAAGGAAAGAATCCACTTCTTTCCCTTCTGAGTCAGAGGGCTGCTGGAAACTGAGCACCTCTGATGGAGAAATTGCAGATGCAATGAACATGGAGTCCCACAATACTGTTTTCACAGAAATACTTCAGAGCAGAATGGCCCCTTAAGGGAATGGTTAAAAGATAGTAAACAAAGGGCAGGAATACATGGTCAGTTTTCAGAATGGAGAGAGGTGTATACAATGGTGTCTCCCAGGGGTCTGTACTGGGACCAGTCCTATTCAACATATTCCTAAATGATCTGGAAAAAAGGAGTAAACAGTGAGGTGGCAAAATTTGCAGATGATACAAAACTACTCAAGATAGTTAAGTCCAAAGCAGACCATGAAGAGTTACAAAGAGATCTCACAAACCTGGGTGACTGGACAACAAAATGGCAGATGAAATTCAGTGTTGATAAAGGCAAAGTAATACACATTGTAAAACATAACCTCTACTATGCATATAAAATGATGGTATCTAGATTAGCTGCTACCACTCAAAAAAAGATCTTGGAGTCATTAGGGATAGTTCTCTGAAAACATCCACTCTGTGGCCAGCGACAGTCATAAAAGCTAGCAATGTTACGAAAGAGATAGACAGGCAGTAAATATCAGAATGCTTCTATATAAATCCGTGATATATCAACATCTTGAATACTGCATACAGATGTGGTCACCCCATCTCAAAAAAGATATATTGGAATTGGAAAAAGTACAGAAAAGGGCAACAAAAATGATTTGGGGTATAGAAGAGCTTCCATATGAGAAGAGAAAGAAAAGGGATGATGGGGGGGAATATGATAGAGGTCTATAAAATCATGATTGGTGTGGAGAAAATAAATAAGGAAGTGTTATTTACTCCTCATAGCAGAAGAACTAAGGGTCACCAAGTGAAATTAATAGGCAGCCGGTTTAAAACAAAAGAAAGTATTTTGTCACACAACATACAGTTAACCTGTGCAACTCTTTGCCAGACAATGTTGCGAAGGACAAGACTATAACAGGGTTCAAAAAAGAACTAGATAAAATCATGAAGGATAGATCCATCAATAGCTATTAGTCAGGATGTTTGCCAGAAGATTGGGAATGGCTCACTTCATGATTACCTGTTCATTCACTCTGAAGTACCTGGCATTGACCACTGTCAGAAGACAGGATACTAGGCTAGATGGGCCTTTGGTCTGACCCAGTATGGCTGTTCTTATAATCCTAATCCATCACAGATGTGTTCTGTGACTGTGGGGTGGGGAACATCAAAAGAACCTTGACTAACCAGCCTGTTCTCAGATCAGTGCCACTGTCCCACTTCCAACTGACTATGTGCAAGGATCCCCACATTGTCTTTAGAAAATTAAATAAAAATTGAGGGTGTAACATAATTCTGCTCATCTAACAGATCACAAGTGATAACATTATCTCCTCATGCCTCTTGGAAACTTAATTTCCACTGACACTCTCTCTCTCTCTCTCTCTCTCCTGTTGCGGGCAATGAGATTCCTCTACAGATGTTCGCCATACTAGCAAATTTGGAGATAGATTTGCAAGCTTCTAATGGAATGCTGAGGGCTGTGACAGATGATTGTGTCTTCTGTAACCCCAAAGGGGCTGCAAATCAACATGACCTTGTAATTCCACACTGATGTCAATATACCAGCAAGGATGAGGAGTGACAGACTCTCCATTGTTTGGGAATAGAAATCAACCTGTCAATACCTCCCTGTTCCAGTTACAGGCTGATTGTTTGGGGAATTGGGAGAAACGTAAATAAAGGTCAGAGATTAAATTTCTCCTGTTGTGACAAATGTTTTGTTTTAGAGACACCATGAGGCTGTGAGTGGTTATACTGTTGTGTAAAGGGTATGACTACTTCTAGGTCAAAGCAGCATTAGGTTCAATGAATTTAGAGCTTGTGGTTGTTTTCAGGCCTTGAGGTAGGATGCAACAAGCTATTTCCCTACCCACCCTCCTCCTGGGACAGTAAGTCCACCACACTAGCTGTTCATTAGCAGATATTACATCCTGCTGGACTTTTCATCCCCTTTGTGAATAAGTGCTACTTAACAGGAGTTAAACTGGCAGAATGAAGCTCTCTGAAAGTGGGTTTTCTTGTAATAATACACTATCAGTTGGCACTGTTCTTTGGATGTAGTGCTTTGAGGATAGTTATATGAAAGCACTATGACCACCTGTCCTTCTAACCAATTCATAGTGCCCATCTGGTTGGTTTGGCTTATGCTGAATAATTATCAGCACTGTCCAGTTGCTATGTTTGCCATGGCTCATCTTTCTCTCTCTCTCTCCAAACAAGTCAAATGGCTAAATTAGGTATTTACTGCATATCCTGTCTAAATACTTTTCATTCTTTCTTGGGAGAATAGCTATTTTGGGTGAGGAGATATTTGGATTTTTCTAATGATGCTTTGTTCCTGGAGAACATGTTAACTCTAACAATGAAGAGAAATTCAATGTTAAGTGGAAAAGCTGGTATAGCATGCAATAAGTGATGCTGTCTGCCTCCTCTGGTTTCCTCTTAGCAATTTTACCATCTAAACAAAGTACATTGTGAATTTTAAGTTGGGCATATGTGAAACCAGAAGTTTTGTATCCAAGTTTGCTAAATTTTAATAAGATTTTGATGTATGCTGATAACATTGTCAATTAATTTAGGGAAATTAGTTAAATGGCTTTTTCCTTGACTTCTTGCTGAACTTTATTAATTTGTTTAACTAGTGTCAGGGCAGTCAGTTGCCTAAGTAACTGAGCATGTGTACAAAATGCTTTAAAATTGTGTATGTTGTCGTCTTTTGGGTGACTCACTAGAACAACTGCTCAGTCTTTGCTACACTAAGATTCACCTTGACGTGATGACTTGTCGAGAGACAGAAGTTACTCTGGATTGACATTGGAGCTGTTGAGGGCAGAGTTTTCCTATCAGAAGTTAATAGATTTGTCTGAGGCCACTTACATGACAGGTAGAGCTAGAATCAGAACTTGGTAGTTTCTTGCTCCTCATTCATTGCTCAACTCACAAGACAAAACTGTCTTTCATGAATTCGTCACCTTAGCTTAACAGAGGCGGCAACAACTAAAGAAGTAGAAAGGCAGGACTAGTATGTCAAGAAACCCTTACCAAAAGAGAAGGGTTCTGTCATGTGGAACAACACTGAAGAAGGAAACACTAGAGATTTCATTCAAGACAGCAATATGTGTAGCCTGGTCATACTTTGCCACTGTAGAAAGTATGAACATCTGAGGAGACTAAACACTAGTCTTGTAAAACAGAAGGCGTTATCAGGTATATATCCGAGGGTTCAAACCAGGCTGTAGAGTTACCTGTTACAAGAGACTAGAAACTAACTGTGCTAGAAAAAGTTGCTTCCCTGTGAGTTTGCAAATTCTTCACTGCAAGAGACTGCACTTTAATGGAGGTGCCATTGATTTTCTGTAGGATTCTTCAGTCCCTTTGTACCAGAGGAGCATTTTTCAGCTGGCTCCACTAGACAGCAAACTTTTTAGTGATCTAGGAAGTGGCTTTGACCACTCGGATACCCACTGTTGTCTTATAGTCAAAATCTAGGAGACAAATGCTCTTCCATTTCCTGGCAGAAAGGCTTGGAGATGACAGTTTTATGGGGTTTGAAAAATCAAATTACAGAGGATTTATAGTTGAATTGAGTAAATAGTTATGAAAAGAAAGTTCAAGCTGCAACATTGCCAACCACAAATGTTTAAAAAAAAACCACCATGATCTGTGCCACAAAATGTGAGACTTCACTAAAACCATATGCTTTAGATATTTTTATTTGCCTGATGGGTTTGGAGGACTTTAATGTTCACTTTTTCAAACTTTGCTAGCCCTCATGGATGTGGAACAATGTCTTCTTTTTAAAAAATGAAAGGTGAGATTCTCATGTGATTCCAGGGCCTGGGGTTTTAAGAAAAAAGCAGAGTGTTTGGAATTAAAATCATAGGTTGGGAAAATAGAAGTAGCTGGGTTCAGCTAATATAAATTAATCTGTGAAGAACTGACCTGGGCAGCCATGCAGCATCGGCCTCGCTGTCACCTGTGCAAAATGACTAGCAGGCTCTGGGCCATACTATGCTTTCATTACTCTACATTATTCTCATTAAAAAAAAAAAAAAAAAAAAAAAAAGCTGAAGTCCCTAATTCCACACCAGTCTTATTGGAATTACTGAGGGTGCTGTTTATTATTATTATTATTATTATTATTATTATTATTATTATTATTATTATTATTATTATTATTATTATTATTATTTTTTATTATTAGCTGACTAGCCCACATAAATAAGAATGGATCGCACTTGTATAACCTGTCCATCCAAGGATCTCAAGTTTTACAAATGAACTCTGCCTCCCAGTTCCCTTGAGAGAAATGTGTACTGTTACCCCCACTTTACTAATGGATGATCTTAGGTTAAATCACTTGCCCAGGCCACATGGGAAGTCTGAGATAGAGTTGGAAGTAAGGATCCAGATCTCCTAGGCTCCTTCCCCCTGCCTGAAATTTGTGATTTATAATTGAGAACGATTTCATGCGAAACTGGAGATTGTATGAACATGACTCACTCTCTGAAAACTGAACAGGAGTACTTGTGGCACCTTAGAGACTAACACGTTTATTTGAGCATAAGCTTTCATGGGCTACAGCCCACTTCATCAGATACATAGAATGGATCATATAGTAAAGAGATCTATATATACAGAACAGGAAAAGGTGGAAGTAGCCATATCAACCCTAAGAGGCTAATTAAGATGAGCAATTATCAGCAAGGGGAAAAAAAATTTTTTTAGTGATAATCAAGATTGGTCATTTCAGACAGTTGACAAAAAGTGTGAGGATACTTAACATGGGGAAATAGATTCAGTCTGTGTATATTGTGAGCCTCAAAGGGCATATATAATACTTTATTGAGTTGACACTTGGACCTGTGGTTTTTAAGGTTTCATCCAAGACACTCCTACAAAACGCATTCCATTTATTTACATTGAACCAAAACCTTAACCAAGTTACTTTTAATTTAAAACAGTAACTGAATGCCTACTCACTCTCTGCAAGTAAGAAACATGCTATGTCTGATTACTGATCATCAGTGAGATCAGTTGGAAGCTTATGTTTTGTTTTAACAACACTCCACTGGTTGTACCATAGCTTCTTTTATTCAGTTTAATTGGGCAAAGAGTCATCATTCTTTTCCTAAATATGTAACACAGATTAGTAAGTGAACTGTTTTGGCAAAATGTGAGTAATTTGGGAGAGAGTAGGGAGTTAAGCATATTGGTAACCAAACTGTAGAACTCTCCAGCTGAATGAGTTTCACCCTTTTGCAACTCATGTTGGTGGCACAACTGTGCAAAAGGGGTTGTATTTCTGGAAATGACATTGAGAGGCTGATTCTCTGTCACTCGATTGTCTTCCAAGATGAGCTATTATCTGTAGGTGGTATTTCCAAGAATACCAGCCTGGAGTGCCTTTAGGAGGTCAGGCACTTGGCAGATACTGGAGGACACAAAGAACCCTTGGCTTTCTTGGCTATCCCATCTTAGAGGTCTAGTTACTACACTTTTTCTTGTTTTAGTTCATTTGGTTCCATAATAAAAACAAACCCTGACTCGTGGCTATTTCAATAAATAATAGAAGTGAACTGAGTTTGCTACGGGTAACAGTGTTCTAAGAGTCCAGTGGGGATTCTGTGGAGTATATTAACATTAATGTTATCTTGTTGTTACTGAACAGTTATATTATGGGAACTCCCAATGGCCTCAATATTATGGGGGCTTCATTATACTGAGCACTGTACAAACAGAGACAATCCCCATCCCAAAGATTTACATGAAGGTCTGTTTTGTTTATTAGTGTATTTGTAACAGATTGCCCAGGGCATCCAAATGTTGGTTGTGCATTCTTTTAATGTAGACTTTCTAGATTCCCCCCCCCCGCCCCAAAGGCTTTGTTTTCAAATGCATTGTCAATGGTTTAGGAGCATAGACCCATTTTTTTTTAATCCAATCTTCACCTACATTTTTTTAACTAATTACACTAAAGAACAAACTCCCAACATTATGGAATCAATTCACAAACTAATGTGAATTCACCCATAACCTGAAAATTATTCATCCAAACTATTTGGCCAATATTTACAAATAACGAGTATGACTGAAGGAAATGCGGATCAGTTTATGGTGGGGGAGGAAGAGAATGATCTACATTCATATGGTCAGATTGTGAATCGCTTACTCATATTGCTTACATGAGCAGTCCCATTGAGTGAGTAACTGCTCACATGAGTAAGTTCTTCTTCGAGTGATTGCTCACATCCATTCCAGTTAGGTGTGCGCGCTGCGCGTGCACGTTCGTCGGAAACTTTTTACCCTAGCAACTCCAGTGAGCCGGCAGGTCGCCCCCTGGAGTGGCGCCGCCATGGCGCTCCATATATACCCCTGCCGGCCCACCCGCTCCTCAGTTCCTTCTTACCGCCGTGTCGGTCGTTGGAACTGTGGAGCGCAGCATAGCTGTCCTCCACGTCCCTAGCTCTCCTTGTTAACTCTCGTTATTGTTATAGTTGTTAGATTGTTAAGTGTAGTTAGTAAGTAATTAGGTGTAAATAGTGTTGTAGATAGTTCTCCGCCGGGGGCTGTAGCCCTTTCCGGCACCCGGCACCGGGCTCATGCTTGGTTCGCCGGGCTTCAAGCAGTGTGCGGCCTGTAGGAAGCCTATGCCTACCAGCGACCCCCACGACGCGTGCCTGAAGTGCCTGGGGGAATCGCACAGATCGGACAAGTGCCGCATCTGCAAGGCTTTCAAGCCCAGGACAAAAAAGGAGAGAGATCAAAGACTCAGGACTCTCCTTATGGAGGCGGCACTTGACCCGGCGGCTTCACAGGCCGTGATCTCGGTGCCGGCACCGGATCGCACCGGCACCGCGAAGACTCCCCGGCACCGACCTTCTCCGGCACCGGGTACAGAGCCGAGACAGTCAGCGTCTGCTACTCCAGCCAGGCAGACCCGACTGGAGCGCCCGGCCTCGGCATCGGCCGCGGCGCCGCCGGCACCGTCGACTCTGGGTCCGTCGAGTCCGGTGCCACCGAGCTCCCCCATAAGATCTGGGGTTGAGCTATTGGTCCCATCTACGCCGGAGACCTTCGCCTCGGCACGGGACCTTATTGCCCTAACGGAGCCTACTCAGCCGCCACCCCCGGTACCTCCGGTGTGGGTCGCATCTAGAGGCAAGCCCATGATGTCGGCACCGTCTCGGGACTCGCGTTCGCGATCCCGGTCCCGACGCCACGGCAGATCAAGATCTCGCCGCCGCTCGCAGTCCCAGCACCGCTCCCCTCGGCGGTACCGGTCGCACTCGCGGCACCGATCGACCTCCAGGCGGTCGCGGTTGGACTCCAGCCACCGATACCGGCACCGTGACTCCAGGAGCCAGTCCCGCCGTCACTCACCGCACCGATCGACCTCCCGGCACCGAGCTGGTAACAGGTCCCGATCCCGATCCCGGCACCGAAGCGGCGGCTGGTACCGGTCCAGATCCCGGCACCGAGACAGAACCCGGTCCCGATCCCGGCACCGCTATGACTCCCGGTACCGATCCCCGGCACCGAGAAGATCTTCGGTGCCGACTCGCGCAGACCCTTACCAACCAGGGTCGGCCCCGCCGTGGCCTTCTAGGCAGTCGTCGGTGTCTTCGCAGACAGACAGCGGGTATGCGTTGGGCACTGACCGGCAGGCGGCGCTTTTCCAGGACCCGCCACAACAGGACCAAGGCCCGCAGCAGTGGGGGTTTTGGACCCCATGGGCATACCATCAAGCCCAGGGCCCCCAACAGCTTCCTGTTAGACCTGCGACAGCGGAGCACAGGGTGCCGGAAGCTTCGTTGTCTCGCCCCCCTCCCTCCCCGGATGGAGAGGAAGGGTCCAAGCAGCAAGACTCCGCTCTGGCTCCCGAGACAGAGGCGAGGGCCGAGGGGGACCCCCCATTGGACACTTTCTTGCCGGGGGTCTCCTCATCCTCCTCCCCTGATGAAGCGGTGGCTGGCACCTCCTCCAGTAGCCCCCCCCCCCGCTGGATCTCAGGGCGCACCAAGACCTCCTTAGGCGAGTAGCTCAGAATTTGAGCCTACAAGCCGAGGAGGTCTCTGAGGTCGAGGATCCGATTGTCACCATCCTCTCGTCGGATGCTCCCACCAGGGTCGCCCTACCCTTCATTAGGACGATCCAGGCCAACGCCAACACAATCTGGCAGTCACCGGCCTCCATCCCCCCTATGGCGAGAGGTGTCGAGAGGAAGTACATGGCCCCCTCTAAAGGCTATGAGTACCTCCATGTCCACCCGACACCGGGTTCCCTAGTGGTGCAATCGGTGAATGACAGGGAGCATCATGGACAGGAAGCTCCAGCCCCCAAATCCAGGGAGGCCAGATGTATGGACCTCCTTGGACGCAAAGTCTACTCGGCTGGGGCCCTGCAGCTCAGGGTTTTGAACCAACAAGCCCTGCTCAGCAGGTACGCGTTCAACTCGTGGGTGGCAGTGGACAAATTTAAAGAGCTGCTGCCACAAGACGCCCGCCAGGAATTTGCAGCCATCCTAGACGAGGGCAAGAAGGTTGCACGAACATCGTTGCAAGCTTCTTTGGATGCTGCAGACTCGGCTGCCCGCACCCTCGCCTCGGGGGTAACGATGCGCCGTATCTCCTGGCTGCAGGTCTCTGGCCTTCCACCGGAGCTCCAACATACCATCCAGGACCTCCCGTTTGAAGGCCAGGGCCTGTTTTCGGAAAAGACAGATCCGAGACTTAAGAGTCTCAAGGACAATCGGGTCATTATGCGCTCCCTAGGAATGCACACGCCAGGAACGCAGCGCAGACCCTTCCGGCCACAGCAGCAACAGCAGCGCAGGCCATACCCCCAGTTCCGCCAACGGCAGGACCTCAATAGGCGCAGTGGCAGGAATGGAAGGCGTAGGCATTCGGGGAACCAAGGGGGGCAAAATCAAAGCTCCTCTAAGCCCCCGCCTGGACCCAAGCCTTCATTTTGAAGGTGCGCCCGAGGGCGCAGTAACAGTTTCCCCCATGGATCCTTCCCCCCCGTTTTCCAACCGCCTTTCGTTTTTCCTTCCGGCGTGGACCCAAATGACATCGGACCGCTGGGTCTTGCGTACGGTGCAGATGGGATACCGCCTGCAGTTTACATCGTTTCCTCCTTCCCGCCCCCCTTCCTCGTCCCTCTTCAGGGACCCCTCTCACGAGCAATTCCTTCGACAGGAGGTACGGACGCTCCTCGACAAAGGAGCTATAGAGGTGGTTCCAGAAAACGAGAAAGGCAAGGGGTTTTATTCCCGCTACTTTCTGATCCCCAAGGCCAAGGGAGGCCTCAGGCCTATCCTCGACCTGCGAGAGCTCAACAAATACCTGGTGAAGTTGAAGTTCCGCATGGTATCCCTGGGGACTATTATCCCATCCCTGGATCCGGGAGACTGGTACGCCGCCCTCGACATGCAGGACGCTTATTTTCACATTGCCATTTGGCCATACCACAGACGGTTCCTTCGTTTCGTGGTGGGCCCCCTTCACTACCAATTTGCAGTCCTCCCATTTGGCCTTTCCACGGCCCCGAGGGTCTTTACAAAATGCATGGCAGTCGTTGTGGCACATCTTCGGTGCAGTCGTATCCACGTGTCCCCGTACCTAGACGATTGGTTAATTCGGGGCACATCGGAACTGCAGGTTTGCAGCCACGTCCGCGTGATCACCGGCTGTTTGCTACCTTGGGCCTCATGATCAACATGGGCAAGTCCACTCTGATCCCCACGCAGAGGGTGGAGTTCATCGGGGCCGTCCTAGACGCCACCGTCGCCAGGGCTCTTCTACCGTTGCCGAGGTACCAGGCATTGGCGGCGATCGTTCATCGATTGCGGGCAGCCCCCTTAACATCCATACGGACATGTCTAACCCTGTTAGGCCATATGGAAGCATGCACGTTTGTGACCGGTTATGCTCGGCTCCGCATGAGGCCCCTTCAGTTGTGGCTCATCGAACATTACCGGCCGGCAAGGCAGCCGCTGGACATGCTGATCACAATCCCCCAGGGGGTGTTAGACTCTCTCGACTGGTGGCTGAACCAGTTGGTAGTATGTGCGGGGCTCCCCTTCCACCCGCCTCAGCCCTCGGTGTCCCTGACAACGGATGCCTCAGATCTTGGCTGGGGGGCCCACCTGGGAACCCTGAGAACACAGGGCCGGTGGTCCCAGCAGGAGGTGAGGTTGCATATCAACATGCGGGAGTTGAGAGCGGTCCGCCTTGCTTGTCAAACGTTCTGTTACCAGCTTCAAGGTCGTTGTGTCGCGGTGTTTACCGACAACACGACGACCATGTACTATATCAACAAGCAGGGCGGCACCAGATCCTCTCCCCTATGTCACGAGGCGATGCGACTCTGGGACTTTTGTGTAGCCCACTCCATTCACCTCATGGCTTCCTTCCTCCCCGGAGTACGGAACACGCTGGCGGATCGCCTGAGCAGATCTTTCCTATCACACGAGTGGTCCCTTCGCCCGGACGTCGCCCTCTCCATCTTCCAGAGGTGGGGTTATCCCCGTGTGGACCTCTTCGCGTCCGGGGGGAACAAGAAGTGCCAGGCGTTCTGCTCCTTTCAGGGCAGGGAGCCTGGGTCTATAGCGGATGCCTTCCTTATTCCATGGACGACCCACTTGTACTACACGTTTCCCCCTTTCCCTCTGGTCCACAGGGTCCTTCTGAAGGTGCTCAGGGACAGGGCTCGCGTGATCATGGTAGCCCCGGCGTGGCCCAGGCAACATTGGTACCCCATGCTGCTGGACCTGGCCATAGCCGACCCAATTCCCCTGCCCCTTCACCCAGACCTGATTACCCAGAAGAACGGGTCTCTCTGTCACCCGGACCTGCAGTCGTTGCATCTAGCGGCGTGGTTCCTGCGTGGCTGACCGGTTCTGAACTGCGCTGCTCCACACCGGTATGGGAGGTGCTTTTGGGCAGCAGGAAGCCTTCCATGAGAGCGACATACTCGGCCAAGTGGAAGCGTTTCTCCTGTTGGTGCGTGGAGAAAGGTCTCCGCCCTATGGAAGTTTCGGTGGCCAATATCTTAGACTATCTTTGGTCCCTCAAACAACAGGGTCTAGCGATATCGTCCTTGCGGGTCCACCTGGCAGCTATCTCCACCTTTCACCCGGGTGGGGATGGCCGCTCCGTTTTTTCTCACCCGACGGTGTCTAGATTCCTTAAGGGGCTGGAACGTTTATACCCTAACGTCCGACTCCCTGCTCCAACATGGGATCTTAACCTGGTGTTGTCTCGGCTCATGGGGCCCCCCTTCGAGCCGTTAGCTACTTGCTCCCTACTTTATCTCTCTTGGAAGACTGCCTTTTTAGTTGCTATCACCTCACCTAGGCGGGTGTCGGAGCTCCGGGCTCTTGTGGTAGAGACCCCGTATACAATCTTCCACAAAGATAAGGTACAGCTGAGACCACACCCTGCCTTTCTCCCCAAGGTAGTCTTTACCTTCCACATCAACCAAGAGATATTCCTCCCGGTTTTTTCCCCAAAACCTCACTCTTCAGGCAGGGAGCAGCAGCTCCACTCGCTTGATGTCCGTAGGGCTCTCGCGTTCTATGTGGAGAGGACCAAACCGTTCCGCAAATCCCCCCAACTTTTTGTGGCAGTAGCGGACCGCATGAAGGGGCTTCCTATCTCCTCACAGAGGTTATCCTCATGGGTTACTTCCTGTATCAGGACCTGCTATGATCTGGCCCATGTTCCTACGGGCCGTGTGACTGCGCACTCTACCAGGGCGCAGGCGTCGTCGCTGGCTTTCCTCGCCCGTGTGCCCATCCAGGAAATCTGTCGGGCAGCGACCTGGTCATCGGTTCACACCTTTGCTTCCCACTACGCCCTGGTCCAGCAGTCAAGAGAGGACGCGGCCTTCGGATCTGCAGTGCTCCATGCCGCGACTTCTCACTCCGACCCCACCGCCTAGGTATGGCTTGGGATTCACCTAACTGGAATGGATGTGAGCAATCACTCGAAGAAGAAAAGACGGTTACTCACCTTTTGTAACTGTTGTTCTTCGAGATGTGTTGCTCACATCCATTCCACACCCGCCCTCCTTCCCCACTGTCGGAGTAGCCGGCAAGAAGGAACTGAGGAGCGGGTGGGCCGGCAGGGGTATATATGGAGCGCCATGGCGGCGCCACTCCAGGGGGCGACCTGCCGGCCCACTGGAGTTGCTAGGGTAAACAGTTTCCGACGAACGTGCACGCGCGGCGCGCACACCTAACTGGAATGGATGTGAGCAACACATCTCGAAGAACAACAGTTACAAAGGTGAGTAACCGTCTTATGCCACAGCCCATAAGGGACAGTTTGACTAGCGGGGACCCATTAATATGGTCTGTTATGGACTTTGAATTAAATAAAGTCCTAGTTCTTCATAATTTCTCATATACTGCAAGTTCCTCTTTTAGGGAACTCTCTGTTATTTAATAGCACTTACTTTGCAGGATGAGAGCAATTCTAAAGGGACAGTATTGTTGTGCAAACTATTCTAAGACTACTGTGTTAATTCACTTTGAACAAACAACAAAATATTACATTAAGAAGGAACAACAATTAAATTTGTGTTCAGTCATAATTGATAAGATTTGATTATTATAATTGGTTAGAAGCTAAACCAATGCACTAAACTTCAGGTATCAAAAGTGCATACCCAGGCACATAGGTGCTTGGTTACTATGGTGATGAAGACCTAGTACATGAGAATGCTTTCATAATAAATACATAAGTAAGATGGATAGTTTCCTGCCTGTTCCGGTTCCTGACCCAGAGGCACCTATGAGTCGGGAGGAAGGGAAATTATTAGTTTTGGGTTTGTTTTTTTTTCTGGAGCCTTCTCATCATTCCTGTAATTTTGTTCTTGAAATTACATCACCAGCCCATCAGACTTTTCACCTTCATTCTCTTAATCAGCTGAATTTACAGAAGTGAAATTACAGTTTGGAGATATGGATCTAATTTGGGAATTAAATCTGCTTATTAGCCATCAGTGTTTCCAGGATGCCTAACGTAAGCGTGAAAATAAATAGTGGTATTTAACATCCCTATAGGTGGATGTAGTAGGGCAGCCTGGCTCCCAGCCACCCCGGAGGACGAAGAACCCAGCCGGAGGCCGGACTGGGCGGAGCTACAGAGCTCTGAGCCCGCCCCGCAAAGGGTCAAGCGCCGACCTGGAAGTATAAAGGTGGGCCCTCTGAGCTCAGTGATGCCCCAGCGGCCGGAGCGAGCGGACGTCCCTCCGGGAGCTCGGGACTGGGAGACTCCTGCAACCCAGAGTGGCCGCCCAGAGTGACCTGAACTTCCCCGTGCTCGCTACCCCGAGGAGCTGCCGGACCTACCCTCCAGCCCCAGCTGGGACGAACCCATGCACCTGGACCCTGCGGAGGACAACCCCAGGACCCAGGTAAGCCCAGAGGGGGAGTTGGGAAGTAGCCCGGGGGCAGCCAAGCCTAGTCTGGCTGCAGCCGAACCAGAGCCAATGTCAGTGTGTAGCAGCCAGGATCCCCACTGACACAGCAGCAGGCTGCCTGCTGCTGTTAGGGCCCCAGGCTGGGACGCAGAGGAGTGGGCGGGCCTGCGTCCCCCCTGCCACCCCACTCATGGGTGGCAGTCTCCCCCTTGCCCCAACGCTCAGGCCCAGAAGCCTGGGCCTCTTACCTTGTATAAACTGAACTGCTTGCTCAGCCCCTGCCTGAGGGTCTGAGCTCTGCACCAGTGTTTGTTGCCCCACCCTGATCCAGAGCCTGGGCTCTATAAACTGAACTGCTTACTCAGCCCCCGCCTGAGGGTCTGAGCTCTGCACCAGTGTTTGTTGTCCCATCCTGATCCAGGGCCTGGGCTCTATAAACTGAACTGCTTGCTCAGCCCCTGCCTGAGGGTCTGAGTCCGGAACTGTTGTTGTCAACCCAGGTAGTTGGGCGGCTGGGCTCCCAGCCGCCCCAGCCGCCCCAGAGAGGGGTGAACCCCCCCACCCTCCAACAGTGGACTGCTACAGTGGAGTATTTCCTAAGTTGTACCTTCTTTGTATATACTTTGTATATACTTTGTATATATTTCTATATACTTTGTCAAAGCCAGAAAACCAATAGTTAATTGATTAGGGCAAAGATGAATTGTTTGCCAAAGGTTAAACTCCTATCTACGGTATCTAGAGATATTTTTAGACTAGAAAAAATATATCGCAACCCATTTATAATGTGTATTGTTCCACACCAGTGGCTTTTGAATTCTGAACAAAAAATAGTAACCACATGCGGAGAGACCAAAAAGAAATTGTAATATGATATCCTATAGCAATTTCACAAAGGCACTCCTGTGTTCAAACAACCCATATTTCAACACAGTTTACCACTCTCCCTCCTTGGGCACTTCTGAGACATTGGGTGACTTATATGCTACTGTTTCTCTTAGCTTAGCTTCTATAGACTCAAGAGTAGTAAAATTATGGTTTTGTAAAATGGCTTCAGATTTTCTCCAGCAAATCTGTTATCTCTTAGTTTAGCTTCTATAGACTCAAGAGTAGTAAAATTATGGTTTTGTAAAATGGCTTCAGATTTTCTCCAGCAAATCTGTTATCTCCGATGTTACAAAGGCTTCTGTATTTATAACTTGACTCCTTAATCTGTGAAAGTTTCCTCGTTATTAGTAAATAGGTTTAAATGTCCTTCATACGCTGAAGAACCAGTAATTAGTCTTAACGTTTCTTCCACATATTTGTATGGGATTATGCCAGATATTTCCTGCAAGCTTTGTAGCTCATAGACAATGGCTTTAGACAGCCATCTCATTAACTCTTTCACCGGAGCACGGATTATAATTATTGCTGTGACAGCTATCTGAGTAGCACTAGTCTGGATTCAGTGTTGTACTGGTTGAGTAATGGAGTTTAGAACACTCTTTCTGCCCAGACTGGATCCAGGGAGAACGCCTCAGGAAGCCATGAAGGAAACATGTTATACAGTGCTTCTAAGGACTATTGATGGGAAAATTGTATCATGATCTTGTCAGTGATGCATAGTCTTGTATGCACCATCTTGTGCTTGTAGAGTGCTGCATGCCTCCTGGCGGGGATGCTTCACCCTTGCAGTCAAGGAGCACTAGCGCCAGCAGCGGGGGTCAGGGATCAGCATTCACATTGCGCTCCCCATCAGTACCCAGCCCAAGCTGGGGAAGCTAATGATACAACCAGCAAATCAAATTAGGTGATGAATCCTGGTCAAATACCGCTTGAGGAATGTTGCGCATATGCTGAGGAGTAGTAGTGCCACCATACTGCTAGGATCTCCCCGGAGGCGCTACTAGACCCCATCATAACACTGTATGTGATAGCAGGCAGCTGACATCTCTGAGTAGATGCATCTTTGCTATAGAAATAAATTGATAAAATTAGAGAAATTTGGTTCATAGGACCATCAATCCAGTACCATTGACAAACATTAAATCCATTTAAACAGATCAATTAACCACAGGGGTCTAGACAAATTCTCTCCAATTTTTTGAATCTCATTCCTCACTGATGTGTTGAAATCTGTTTTCTGTTATCTAGCCAAAGCATGTCCTTGTCTCATTCTTGCTGATGTTCAGGTCCTCCTTCACGCTTTTGTTTCATCTGCTCTTTTGATTACTGTAATTTTTTTTCTAATAAGATTCCTGAATGTGCAATTAAGAGATTACGGCTTGGTAGAAAGTGCTGCTAGGATCTCGAGTGCCTAGTGTCAGATGGAATAAGAATGTAGGTTGTTTGACTCGGCGGCACTAGTCAGTCTCTGTTAGTTTTAAGCTTCTTTTCTTATCTTATTGTCTTAATACCAGCTCAGCTCTGTTCCCCTCATTCCTGAATTAGAAAGGTAGGATAATTCTTCCCAGCCTACCACCCTAGCAGTGCCCTGGGGTCACCTCAGTATCCAAAACTGTTAGGATAAATACATCAGCGCCTCTAACTAGGAACAATGTCCATAAAAGTCACTTTGCTATAAACAGAGAAACATCCATTTTTTTCCACTTAACACAGGATACTCAGTTAAGTTTGTAAGTGATGCCCCAAGGGTATAAGTTGAATAATAGAAAAATCCAATTGGTTTCTTCAATGAGTTAACTAACTCCATAATAGACCAAAGAAGCAAGAAAGAATAGGTGATGGTTCAGAAGTAGCCAAGATAACACAAGTCTTGCAGTGTGTTTCTGGTGGGTTATGTGAATGGAACCATGCAGATTCGCTCAGAGGGAGGGTGTTGGTATTTGTCCCTCCCCTGCTAGTTTTCATGGAGAGGTTTCTGTAAGAGCTACCCATGCCTCCAACCACTCTTGTCTTTAGGACTCAGGCCATGGCCGCATACTCTGCCCTGGGCCAGATGCCTCCTTTCCAAGTGGCTAGTATGTTTATAAGTGGGAATGGCTGTCTCTACTTCTCTCCTATCCAAGCTCTTCAGGGAGTTGTCAAGTATGGATATGACAAAGAAAAAGCCAAGTAATGTTTTAAATTAGCCATCTGGGGGAACTATATAATCTAAACCAGTGGTTCTCAACTAGGAGTACACAGAGGTCTTCCCAGGAGTACATCATTTCATCTAGATATTTGCCTAGTTTTACAACCAGCTACATAAAAAGCACTAGTGAAGTCAATTTGAATAAATATTTCATACAGACAATGACTTGTTTATACTGCTCTGTAGTATAGTGTGTGTATATATACTATACACTGAAACGTAACTACAATATTTATATTCCAATTGCTTTATTTTATAATTATATGGTAAAAATGAAAAAGCAGGAAGTTTGTCAGTAATAATGTGCTGAGGCACTTTTGTATTTTTATGTCTGAGTTTGTAAGCAAATCATTTTTAAGTGAGATTAAACTTGGGGTACACAAGGCCAATCAGATTCCTGAAAGGGATACAGTAGCCTGGAAAGGTTGAGAGCCACTGGTTTAAACAAAATATATTACATTAGTGATAACTACATAATTCAAATGCATGTAGTATTTTATACAAATCAGAGTTAGTTGTGTATTGCACTTGATCAACACAAGTAAGGGAATGACAAAAGAGCAAACAGTGAAAATGTTTCTACTTGCAAGCTTGTACATGTCTCCGTTGCTAGTAGAGCTGGGCAAAATAATGCAGATTTTGGTGACGCGAACATGTTTTTTGTGAATTCAGATCAGTTTTGCTGAATAGTTTCAGTTCAAAAAAAAAAAGGGAGAAAACTTTCAGAAAGACAATATTTTATCTCAATATTTTAAAAGAAAAATGTTTTGATTAAAACAACTTTTTGTTTAGAAATCTCCAATCTTATCTAAATTTTAAAATTCTCGAAATCTGAACAAAACATTTTATATCTAACAAAATGAAACTTTTTTGAACTGCCAGCAAACCAAAAAAAGAGAGATTTGCACACCTCTACTTGCTAGGTCACCTACGAATTACTTTCCTGTTGCAAAGGTTTGTAGAAAGGCAATATAAATATAAAGTCTGAAACTGGCATGACAATACTCCTCTAACTCGATCCTCTATAAACATTAATTTTCTCTCTCTCGCTCTGTTACCAGTTATATGCTCTGACCTTTTAGAATGTGACAAACTCATATTAGAGACATAGAAGGAATGATTTATTCTTGCATATGTTTGAGGGAAGACCATAAAATGAAAGAGAAATGTGTAATGTATGTTCAAAAAACAAAACAAGTAAAGTAGGAAAAATGTTGTCCCAATGAAATTCAGTAGTAAAGACGCTGCTATGCATGTTTGCTGAATAGAAATGCAGAGCTGGATATTTGTCAGTTGAATGTGGGCCAGCTGTAGAGTGATTCTAGACTTATTTTTATTGAATGCTGAGTTCATGCCGTACCTGATAGTAGATGACATCGGTTAATGTCAAACCAGCACTTTCCTATCCATTTGGAGACTACCTAGCATATTTTTCTGAATAATTCTGGTCTAAGGATTCTGAAAACGTTTGTATCTTTTGGCGAAGGCATTGGACAGAGGTGATGGCAGTGTGTGGTCCTCATGCTGTGATGTAAATAAGAGCGAAGGATTTGGCTCTCCATTTATTTCCTCTGGTGCTAAAGCTTTCTCCCAAAACCCCTAACCTCCCAAAGTAGTGAAGTGAGTTTAGTGCTGATGAACGATGACATGTTTATGGCCCTATGTGACATGGTCTACTGGACAGGGAGTTAGGAGACCTAGTTTCTATTCCCAGCTTATGTCAACATAATTATGTCAGTGTCTACACTACAGCCTTGTTCCCGCCTGTGTAAGTGCCCTACTACAGCCGGGGCCAGCTCCAGGGTTTTTGCTGCCCCAAGCAGCAAAAAGAAAAGGGGGAAAAAAAAGAAGGGGGGGAACAAGTCCGCGATCTGCAGCTCTACCGCCACCACTTCAGTCTTCGGCGGCAATTCGGCGGCTGGTCCTTCACTCCAAGAGGGAGTGAGGGACCCGCCGCAGAATTGCTGCCAAAGACCCGGGTGTGCTGCCCCTCACCGTTGGCCACCCCAAGCAGCTGCTTGCTGGGCTGGTGCCTGGAGCTGGCCCTGACTACAGCAACATACTAAGTCCACCTCCACAAGGGGCATAGGGCTTATATCAGTGTAGTTAGGGCAATATACTTACGTGGTCTGTGGACTGTCCTTCTTGTCAATTTTACAGTTCCCTGCTGGAGCCGTGAAACTGACAAGTAAGGCTGGTAGGCTCCCTGCTGTGAACCATGTGCCAGGCTCACAGCACAGGCAGTCATCCTGGACCAGGTGGGGCATTCCAGCTAGAGCCTTCCTGACCCCCAGCCGGGCTGCCACCCAGGCTCCCAGTGGGAAGCCGGGAGCCAAGATCCTAGGGAGCAGCCCCCACTTTGGCCCTCTTAAATCAGTGGAAACGTTCCTGCTAAGGATGCACAACACTGACAGAAGGAGGGTAGCTTGGATGTGCAAAACTGCAGTAATTAATGCAGTGGCTGTAAATAAACCTAACTCAGGTCAACTTAAATGTGTAGTGTGGACGTGCCCTTTTTCTAATTCAATGTGTTTAAATTAAATTGAAGTGTCTGGGAAACTCCATTTGTGGTGGCAAGATGTGTGCATATTATTTCTAGTCAAGAATAATGGACTTGTCTTGGCCAGGGGAGGGCTGGGCAGTATAGGATGTACATTTCTGGGGGGGAAATCTAAGACCGGGAGTACGTTGGGGTCTGCAGTATAACCAAGACTGGTGAGAGCCAGAGTGTAACCCAAGTGTGGCTGGCAGGCTGCAGTTTCACACAAACATTCAGAGTGTGGCTTGCAAGCTAGAAGTCTGCTTGTGAGGAGCCCAGCTGGAAACTCTTTCCACAAGACTTCGTAAGGCACCCAAGGCTGCAGGACAAGAATGGCACAGCTGCTCATTAGTCTAGATTGTACCTGGGTATATAACAATATGGCCAGTGCCTAATCAAATGGGGCTCTGTTCTCCATTGGGCTTCCAGGTGCTATTGCAACACAAATAATAATAAACCCCCTGTTAATCTGTAGAGTACATACAACATGGGCTGCAGAAGTACAAGTCTCCACATACCACCCTGCCAGTACATCTCAACTTCTGCCTAGAAAGGCCACCCCTGTGAGTGAGAAAATAAATTAGTTCAGTCTTCGTTATCTCTGAGGAGGCTGCCCAAGTTCCAACTGAGGCTGTTGAAATTCCACCAAGGGATGTGTGGCGGTTAAGCCAATGGGAGTTTAGACTGAGAAAGGAATGAAGAAGGATTGAGCCCATGGTCCAAGCTTGATTAGAAATGCTCCCAGTAACGTCTTTGTCTGTCTAGCTCATAAAGAGATTTTTATTAGAAAGCCCAGGGTTTCAAGCAATCACTTTTAAAGTATTTTAACTCTCTGAAAGATGTAGAAAAATGAGCCTAAAATGACTTTACACTTCCATTTTTATCAAATCACCCCCATTTTGAAGAGCTGCATGTGCAGAGTTTCATTACCATTTACTTCCCAAATCCAGTTACCACCCTGCCTTTTTGGTTCTTGCCTGATGAAATTATTGTACTCTTTATTGGACAGAGTTATCAGAAACCCTAGGGGTAAAATTTGGAGAGGCTGTTGTTGTGATAAGATTTGTATGGATTATTTCAAACCGCGAGAAATGTTTCTTTATTATTTATACCTACATTTATGACATTTTATATAAACTTACAAATATGAAGAGCAGAGTGCAGCAATCTTATTAGGAGAATTCAATATCCACTTTACTCAGGCTCCATGTCCCAAAATCGTCCATCTGCATCATGTTAGTGAGTTGACTAATATGATGCTAAAGGTACTATTCTTCTTCTCTTTCAAAATCATGTAAGTGTCTCTCCCTAATTTAGGACACACGGGGATTTTCCATAGGCACTGGTGCATAAACTGCAATTGTTCAGGGTAGATAGCTTCCCCTGATGTCAATAACAGTTCTGCATGCCAGATGACTGCGAATTCTTATATAACGGCATTGAGCAGACGCAAACATTTAGCTCTGAATGCTGATCAGATTCCATTTGGAACAGTAACCTCTGCCCTGTTTGGAGAGAGTTCCAGTGGAAGAAGTTTAATGTAGGGTAGAGTTTATTGCCATAAACAAATCTGGGTACAAGTAACACCTAATTTTCCTCTCTCATATAATCAGGAAGAAGAGTATTTAGAGAGGGCTGAGATGAATGTGGGCGGTAGAGGTTTTTTTGGGCTATGCAGGCTTAGTGCTTTACTTTACATTCTGTTTGTCCCGTTGAATCAATGGGGTTACTTGCAGTGTGTGAAGTTAAGCATGTACACATGTCTTCACAAGATCTGGATCTTGATTTGTAATGAGCTAGAAAAATGCACTGCTGTTTTGTTGGTAGACTTTTAAATGACAAATGCCCATGACAGCCATTTATCCTGTGCTCTTTCGCGTAAATCCAAGTATATCAGGTACTTCTAACTAATTGATCTTGGATGTTTGTTTGGTATCCATGAATAATGGCAATTTTTTTTTTATTGAAAGGCAAATAAGATAGAACCTTACTACTAATAAATGAGAGCTGTAATGCAACATCAGTTTTTAAGCAGAACTCCCCTGATGGCACAATGTAGTGCTGGTGACCTAAGTTTGAGGTAAGGTATTTTAAGCATGATCAAAGAAGTGAAGAAGCACAGCTCTGAAAAGGGGAGATGTTGCCTCCCGTAAATGTACTCTGTTGATTTTTATAGTTTGTAGTTTAGTTTATATAATTTGTAATGTATGGTAGACTAGTCAGGGTGCATTGCGCTGTGTGCGCATTGTAATGATGAAATCTCAGTAATTGCATTAAATCATGGCTGAGAGATGGGGGAAAATATAACCAGGTTTTTAATAACGACTATAACTCTGCAGATAAGCAAGGTTCTGCTACATCCCAGCAGGAAGAAGCCTGAATAAATGGCAGGATTTTCAAATGGAAAATGTTAGGCCCTAATCCTGCAAGTTGCTTTAGGTGGGCAGACACCTGCACAGAGCTCCACTGATGTCCTTGGGGGCCCAGGCTTGCGCATGCATCAGCTTATGCAAGGCAGCTAGCAAGACTGGCAGTTAGGCTTGGTCTATATCAGGGGTCGACAACCTTTCAGAAGTGGTGTGCCTAGTCTTTATTTATTCACTCTAATTTAAGGTTTCGTGTGCCAGTAGTACATTTTAATGTTTTTAAGAAGGTCTCTCTCTACAAGTCTATATATTATATAACTAAACTATTGTTGTACTGTAAAATAAACAAGGTTTTCAAAATGTTTAATACGCTTCATTTAAAATTAAATTAAAATGTTGATCTTACGCCACCGGCCCGCTCAGCCTGCTGCTGGTCTGGGGTTCTGTTCACCTAGCCGACAGTGGGCTGAGTGGGGCCTGCGGCCAGCACCCCCGTTGGGAAGGGTCTGGGAGCCAGAACCCCAGACCGGCAGTGGGCTGTGCGGGGCCAGCAGCTGGGACCCCAGATCGGCAGCGGGCTGAGCCGCTCAGCGCACTGCCGCTCAGGGGTTCCATCCGCTGGCTCCTGCCAGCCGGGATCCCGGCTGCCGGACCCGCTCAGCCCGCTGCCAGTCTGGGGTCCCAGCTCTGCCCACATACAGTGGGTACCTACCTTCTCCCTGGTTCAGGCCCATTCTCTTCCTCTCTCTGCACTGAGCTGAGGCTGGGAGTGGACCGAGCACAGGGCTGGGGTTGAAGGGCCTGACCAGGAGCTAAAATGAGGGAGGGGGCTCAGGGTTGGGGCAGGAGGTTTGGGTGTGGTGGCACTTACCTGGGCAGCTCCCATTTGGTGTGAAGGGTGCAGGTGGGAATGTGCGTAGGGGTGCAGGAGCTCCTGTTTGGTGCTCAGGATGGGGGTGGGGATGTGCGGGGTGCATGGGATGTGGGGGGGCTGGGGATGTGGGGGGTGCAGGTGTCAAGGTAGAGGGGCTGGGTATGTGTGGGGGTGCCAGAGTCAGGGCTGGGGTCATGGGTGGGGGGTGAAGGAGTCAACAGAGGGCTGCCCCCCCGAACCGCCAATCCCCCTCGCTCCTTGTCCCGACTACCCCCTCCTGGGACCCCACCCCCTATCTAAGCCTCCCTGCCCCTTGTCCCCTGATTGCTCCCCTAGGACCCTACTCCCTACCTGTCCCCTGACTGCCTCAACCCTTACCCACACCCCTGCACACAGACAGAACCCCCTGGACTCTCATGTCCCATCCAACTGCTCCCCGCCCCCTGACAGGACTCCCCCAGAACTCTGGACCCATACAACTCCACCCGCTCCCTGCTTGCCCAACCCCTCTCCACACCCTTTCCTCCTGACAGCCTCCCCAGAACTCCCAACTCATCCAACCTCCCCACCTCCTTGTCTCCTGACCACACCCTCCAGAGAACCTCCCCCCACCCTAACTGCCCCCCCGACCCTCCTTTCTCCCTGTCCCCTGACTGCCCTGACCCCTATCCACCCCCCACCGCCTAACAGACCCCGGGACTCCCATGCCCCATCCAACCCCCCCCTGCTCCCTGACTGCCCCCTCCAGAGACTCCCGCCCCTAACCATCCCCCCGGGATCCCACCCACCCATCCAATCCACCCTGCTGCCTGTCCCTTGACTGCCCCCACCCCTTATCCAACCCCTGGCCCCGGACCCAGACCCCTTACCATGAGACTCCCCGCTCATCCAGAGCCTTGCCTCCACGTGCGCGCAGCCCTGCTCCGCTCCTCAGAGCGCTGCGTGCATGGCAGCAGGGCTCCGGATAAGCGGGGAGCGTCTACCCCCCACGGACGCAAACGCTGCCACGCGGGAGCATGCAGCCCCGGCCCCCAGAGCGCTGCGCAAGCAACAGCAGGGCTCCAGGGGAAGGCAGAGGAGGGGCTGGCAGCTTGCTGCGCTCAGCCGGACGCTCCGGCCGGGGAGCGCGGACCCTGCAGCTTGCCGCGTCTGCAGGATTTCTAATGGCACACGGAGTCCCAGCAGGCAGTCGCGTGCCATTAAAAAACGGCTCGTGTGCCATCTTTGGCACGCATGCCAGAGGTTGCCGACCCCTGGGCTATACTCAGAGTTGCAGCAGTTTAATTAAGGTCTGGTCTACACTACAAGATTAGGTCGAATTTAGCCATGTTAGGTCAATTTTATAAGCAATGCGGCTACACAACCAACCCTGTTCTGCCGACATCAAGGGCTCCTAAAATCTACTGCTGTATTCCTCCCTGATGAGGGGAGTAGCGCTAAAATCAACCTTCCTGGGTCAAATTTGGGGTAGTGCAGACACAGCTCTGTGCAATTTGATGGTATTGGCCTTCAGGAGCTATCCCAGAATGCTCCAATGTGAACACTCTAGACAGCACTTTCAACTCCGATGCACTAGCCAGGTACACAGGAAAAGCCTTGGGAACTTTTGAATTTCATTTGCTGTTTGGTTAGCCTGGCAAGCTCAGCAGAACAGGTGACCAAGCAAACAAGCTCCAGCATGGAGTGAATGGGAGACACTGGCTCTGATTGCTGTATGGGGAGAAGAATCTGTGCAGGCAGAACTCCGATCCAGCTGAAGAAAGTCTAACATATATGCCAAAATCACACAGGGCATAGTGGACAGAGGCTACACCAGGGATGCACAGTACTGCTGCATGAAAATTAAGGAGCTCAGGCAAGCCTACCAAAAGACAAAGGATGCAAACCGTTGCTCCGGGTCAGAGCCCCAGACATGCCGCTTCTTCGATCAGCTGCATGCCATTCTAGGGGGGGACCCTACCACTACCCCACCACCGTCCATGGATACCTTGTCCTTCCCTCCTTCCCCACCTCACCCAGGCTACCTTTTACTAGTCAGCATTATCAGTGATCTCAATTTTTTTTTAATAAATAATGATTGGATTCAAAACAATGGGGACTTTATTTCCTTTGCCAACTGTGGTTGAAGGGGGCAAGGGGATTGGCTTACAGGGAAGTACATTCACCAAAGGGGGCAGCTTTGTTTGGTCTTGATGCACACACAACTGTCACACTGTAGCCTGGTCGGTCATGCAACTGTTTTTCAAAGCCTCTCTGATGTGCAGCGCACCTCAGTGTGCTTTTCTAATTGCTCTGGTGTCTGACTGTTCAAAATTGGCCACCGGGCAATTTGCCTCAACCTCCCATCCCACCACAAACGTCTTCCTCCTTACTCTCTCAGATATTATGGAGCACACAGCAAGCACCAATAGCAATGGGAACATTGCTTTTGCTGAGGAATAACCTACTCTGCAAACAGCACCAGCACACTTTTAAATGTCCAAAGGCACATTCTAGCACCATTCTGTACTTGTTCAGCCTATAGTTGAACTGCTCCTTACTGATGTCCAGGCTGCCTGTGTACAGCTTCATGAGCCATGAGATCAAGGGGTAGGCTGGGTCCCCAAGGATAACTATTGGCATTTCAACATCCCCAATGGTAATTTTCTGGTTTGGGAAGAAAGATCTGTCTTGCAGTTTTTTGAACAGCCCAGAGGTCTGAAGGATGCGAGCGCCACACATCTTTCCCAGCCATCCCACGTTGATGTTTATGAAACATCCTTTGTGATCCATCAGTGCTTGCAGCATCATTGAAAAGTACCCCTTGTGGTTTACTTACTGGCTGCCAAGGTGGTCCAATCCCAAGAAAGGGATATTCTTTCTATCGCCCCACCACAGTTAGGGAACCCCATTGCAGCAAAGCCATCCACTATGATCTGCACATGAACGGAGTGAAGCGCTGGAATGGGTTACCTAGGGAGGTGGTGGAATCTACTTCCTTAGAGGTTTTTAAGGTCAGGCTGCAATGATTTAGTTGGGAATTGGTCCTACTTTGAGCAGAGGGTTGGACTAGATGACCTCCTGAGGTCCCTTCCAACCCTGATATTCTATGATTTCCCAGAGTCACTACGCTTGTTAGCAGAAGGTTATAGATTGCCTTGTCTACTTGGATCACAGCAGCCCTCACAGTAGATTTGCCCACTCTGAATTGATTCACAACTGACTGGTACCAGTCAGGTATTTCAAGCTTCCACAGGGCTATCACCACTCACTTCTCAACTGTCAGGGTAGGTTTCAGCTTGGTATTCCTGCACTTCAGAGTGGGGGAAAGCAACTCACAAAGTTCCATGAAAGTGGCCTTACGCATGCAAAAGTTTCACAGCCACTGATAATCATCCCATACCCGCGACACTATACGGTCCCACCATTCTGTGCTTGTTTTCTGAGCCCAGAATCGGTGTTCCACTGTATCAACCAGCCCCACTGCCGCCATGATATCCCAATTGCCCCATCCCGTGCTTTCAGGAATGTCTGTGTCCATGTTCTCCTCACAGTCATCCTTGTGCTGGCGGCTTCTAGCTAGGCTCTGCACATACTGCAGGATAATGTGTGAGGTGTTTACAATGCTCACAAAAGCAGTGCGCAGCTGAGCGGGCTCCATGCTTGCCGTGCTATGGCGTCTGCATGGATAACCCAGGAAAAAAAAGGCATGAAACGATTGTTTGCTGTTGCTTTCATGGAGAGGGTGGGGGGAGACTGATGATATGTACCCAAAATCACCCGTGACAATGTGTTTGCCCCATCAAGCATTGGGAGTTTTAAGCCAGAATTCCAATGGGCAGCAGGGACTGTGGGATAGCTACCCACAGCGCACCACTCCATGAGTTGATGCTAGCCACAGTATTGGGGACGCGCTCCGCCGACCTAATGCGCTTAGTGGGGACACGCATGGCTGACTGTATGAAATCAGTTGCTAAAGATCGACTTCTATAAAATTGACTTAATTTCGTAGTGTAGACATGCCCTGAAGGTGTGGTTTGTTTTTTTTTAGTTACACCAGTGCACATTCCAGTATGGACGCTCTTAATTGGGTATAAAGCTGTCTTATAAATACAGTTGATCAATATAAGGTAGATTTGCACTGATTTAAGAGTGTCCACACTCAGGATTTTTCATAACTTAAATAAATGAGTTTAAAAATCACAGCTTTGATTACATTGATGCAAGTTGGAACATAGACAGGGCTGTAGTCATTTATTTATGTGCATGACAACAGAAGCAAAAGATGGTTTAATCTACTGTCTGCCTCCTAAATAATTCTAATTTCCTAAGACCCAGGCTTCATGTCTGTTGAAAAATTGAGACCTACTATAAATGTATTAACAAATGAATACTCTTCACTTATATATGTAATGTACTCTGCCTGCTTTTCAACTAGCTACAGTTTGGAAATAAAACTGATACTGAAAAGTCTCCCACAAAGCAGAGGTACAAAATTATACCTCCCCTGTCCCCACCCATTTGAAAAAAGCACCTTTTTTCAGTACTAAATCCTTTAAATTACATCGTATGGAATAAACCATATAATACCTCTATTTATCTAGCAGGACTAAAGTGGCTAAATAGCATTTACTGAGCCAATTAATTCTTTTAGCCAGACACATAGGCACCATATATTGCACTCTACCTTCCTTTTATTGATCCATTTTGGAGGGTTGTATGAAACAGGCCAAAATGCCAGCTACAGCACCTGGACTGGCCCCTGCAGGAAGATCAATCTATACGTTACGTTTAATTGACATGGCAGATTATTCTTAACGAGCCAACTTGACTCTGCGTTGCTGGAGTAGGCACGCTCTTCATCTTTGTTCTCCTTGGACTGTAGCTATCAAAACTCAAGGCTACATCTCTAACTCAAATTTACTGTACACTTCTGATACTACAGTACTCTAAAATCATGCTGTATGTCACTGTCATCTCAGCTACCAGGCTCTAATGCAGGAATTCATCTTGGTTATGATGTTCTTATTTCCTTTGTACAAGGAAAAAATATTTACCAGTGTAGAGATGGAAAGAGCAGTCGGTGGCCTATGTACATGAAAAATGATCTATAAATACAGTCCCTTATTGACTGGGATGAAAATACTTTGATAAAAATCCCATTTTGAATTGTGTGATTGTGCCAGGTGAGCTCCAGGATTTTAGAGGTTCCACAGTTTAGGTTTTATTTTATTTCTTCTACTCCCTGGAACATTAGGAGAATGTGCTAGTGTGTTTAGAAAAACACTAATCATGACAGTGCTGCCATGTAACCAGCTGGACTTGACTCTGCACACTTTAGTGTTGAGTTTATTACACCACCCCAGACTACAGACCTACTTTTGTCCAAGGGGAGGGAAAATGTCGAACTGGAGATTGGAAGAAGTAAAAAAGTAAATATCTGGATTTTGTCACTTCAAATTCCCACTATTTTACAGTGTAAGTTTTACTACAGGTTTCTATCAGGGTCTACTCTTGCAGATTTAGTCCTTCTTCCCATACATGGTCTTTATTCTGGGGTGGCAAAGAAACCAGGTAGGTTTTGAAAACTTTTAATGGCTAGTTCAGTTTCTGGCTATTAATAATGTTCTGCTGGAGGTTGGGTGGCTCTCAGCAAGCATTTCTTTGATCTGTGGGCAGTCACAGATCTTGTTGAAACTCATGGGGCATACCAGCCACCTTCCATTCAGACTAGATGAAGGAACAATTAAATGTTCTTTTGTTTAGCAATAGCTGAAACAAGGGAAACCACTGCCCAAAGACTAGTCTGGAGTTGGGCATTGATTTGGCTGCATCTGATTATCTATGTGGAGGTCAGAAGCAGGCAGAAAGCTGGGCAGGAAAACCGAGAGAGCAGCCTGAAAGCAGGAGACAGCAAGAGAAGTGTTTGTAGTATAGCCATGAGAGAAAGCCAAGCAAGAGACTTTTCTGGGCAGAAAGCTGGCTGGAAAGGTAGGCTTAGAACTGTGAACAAGGAAACTGCTTCAGGTTGTCTGTTCCTACTGTGTTCATGGAAATGGGACTTTTTGTACATTCTTTGTACATAAATAGGATTGCACCAAAGAAATACCTTTTCTCTTTGTTAAAAGAATAAATTGATTATGAAACCAACCCACCATTCCTTGAATATTTGCCAACCACTTGAGCCAAAAGGGATAACAATTTGTATAAGATGAGAGCATTTTTTGGTGGGTTTGAGTTACCCCAGCATGACTTGCAACATTCTACATGGTATCCCAGACAGCATCGAGTTCTGAAATAAGATGTTCATTGCCAAGATCCTAATGCCTGGACTCTTCTACCTGATTTTCTGTTGCCAGGGTTCCCTTCCTTTTCTGCTTATGTTTTCCTTCACTGAATCAGGAATGTGAAGAACTACTGTGCACCTGCAGTGACTTCACTCGGATTGGAGCTTGATCCTGCTCCAATTGAAGTTAGTGACAAACCTTGCAATGATTTCAGTGGGCAGGACTGGATTTTGTTTGAGCTCAAACTCAGGCACGTGTTGTGCTTTAGCTTAGCTGAGAGAGCTTCCAAGTTGTATGGAGTCTGCTGAGTCAAACCACTGGGAATAATTTTGGAGTCTGAGTTTTGTGGTAAACTTTAGACACTTTACATTTGTAAACTCCATTTGTAGAGTGTTTGCAAAAGTGTAAGAATCACTGCAGGCAAAAAAGGGGACCCTTATCTTTAGCCAAAAAAGGTCTATGATGCAGGGGGACTCCTTCATTGTAGGTCGGCTTCTGTGTCTGAGTAAATTTGAGGGAGAGAGTAAGATATAGCAGATTGAAAAGATGTGCACTTCAGATACAGCAGCATACCTTTTATTCCACACACAACTTAGAGAGCAGCAGGCCTTCAAGTTCCCGGCTTTTGTCTGTTCTTCCTGTAACTTTACTGTACCTAAATACAGTAAAATAGCATGAACAAAGGCTTCATATATAAAGACCGTCTCATATAAATCATTGCCGTCATCCTGCTCCTTCAGATTCAGGCCCCAACGTAATAGCCCAATCCAATCAGGAAGAGCGTCGCTGGAAAACAACCATACTTACTTCTGAGAAATAGTAGCTACGTTGAGAATGACCTTTCAGACCTGTAGCTATTTTATAAATGTGTTCTCCTAAAGTGCTCTTATTCAAGTACACGCATCAAGACTTGTCCTCCCACTGATTCCGCAGTGTATTGTTCATTGACAGGTTAGTGCAATTGACGCAGTTCCTACTGGGCCGCTACTTAAGAAAGGTCATGTAAGCACTGACAAAGCCTGTCACTTGGCTTTTAAGAACAGTAGGAATCAAATCTTATCAGTAACTATGACAAACTAAGCTACATGAGATGTTTTGCAGTTTAATATTCTATTGCACATTAGAGCTACTGGGGAAACTTGGAAGATGAAAAATAAGAAAAAACACAAACACCTTATCTAAGCAGAAAATAAAAGCATTTAGCAGTCTGCTTTCTTAATAATAGGGTTGCCAACCCTCCAGGATTGTCCTAGAGTCTCCAGGAATTAAAGATGAATTTTTAATTAAAGAGTGTCATGTGATGAAACCTCTAGGAATAAGTCCAACCAAAATTGGCTACCCTATATTAGACTCCTATGGATCATGTCATGTTCTGCCAAAATACGCTTTCTGAAACAAGTGCTTGGAAACAGATCAGGATTTCCAAAAATCTATTTTAGAAACAAAACCAAGCAAAAAACTTACAGTAATCCAATAATAGTTTTCTTTTCCAAATTTATAGATAGCTTATAAAACAAAATTTCCTTGCATGTGTACTGTAAATGCGGGTTTGCACCAAACCTCAGGATTCTAAATTCTCTGTTTACCATTTGAGCACTGTGCTGGAAACAGTGTGTTATATTTAGATGCATTGGTTGGTAACACTTAAGTGCTAGGAACATGAGCACTTATGCAGCGGTAAAGAGTTGTGTTGGATGGGGAAGGAGGCAATAAAGAGGATGGCGTGAGTCAAGGGAAGTGTCCTATTGAGAGGATTCATGTGCCATGCTTGGTGGTTCTAAGGTAAATTTGAAATAAGAGCATAATTCTCTTTGATAAGAACTTTGTAACTGTACATTTTAATTCGGTATGTTCGAATATTCGAAATCCCATGGTACTGTACAATCCGAATGGGGGGAAAATGAAAAGTTCACCAGCAGTCCTTTTATTCCCAACTTTTGCTCTCTGTGGGACACTTCTGTTCTTCACCGTGCTTCCTAGGGTCCAGCATTTAGGGTCAGAAAGTCATCTTTCATTATAGTAATGTTAATAGGCATTTATTACAAGCTTCTGTGGAATGAGAAAAATGCCAGGGACTAATTGTATGCCATATGCATGCTGTAAACCACAGGCATTTCATCCACAGATGCAAGTTTAGAAAACCAAAAATACAGCAAGAGGCATATACTAATTTAAAACCAGTGACAATTAGGCATATGTTTAAACACATCGGTTATTTTGCTGGGCCAAAACAGAACAAAAAAAATGCTAGGAACACATGATGCTAAACTATGTGAAATTAGCATTGTGAATTTTCATTGAGATCACATGAGAGTAATTGTGAATAATGTTAGATGAATTTGACACATGCCTAAGCAATTGTTAGGTTGATTTGATTTGCTCAATTTAGAGCTTAAAAGTAAGGGCGCAGCTGGTATCGCAGAGAAAATAATACTCTGCTAGTGGAGGTAGAGAAAAAGGCTCATGGAGGGTATTACTGTAACAGGGTTGGTAATTAAGGCTCTTCCTTTTTAGATTCAGAAGAGGAGTGGGTTTTTCACATAAGGATTTGACCAAAAAAATCAAACCAACCCCCAGAATAACTGAACCCACTATTATCTCTGCTCTTTTATGAGGAGTCTAAGGGGGATTTAGAGATGAGATTGAAGAGTATTAACAGTATTTACAGTGATTGCAGAGAATACAGCTTTGTAGGTATTCTACTGTGATGAAATGTTTATAGATCTATGTCTGACAGCAAGATTTTATTGCAAAGAATAGGCACATGTTGTTTGAATGTACTAAATATGGTTGTGTATTTGGATCAACAAAGTGGACTGGCCCAGCAAACACAAGTGCGTATGTCTGCTACCATTCCTCAATGTAGGCAGAGCAACACGATCATAATTCTGCTATGATACCAATGGTTCTGTATTATGCCTCACAGATGTCGTACATGGATGCAAGGATGTGCGTTCCTTGATGATGAAACAGAGGAAAAAGTAGAATCCCATGGAAATTAAAAAGGAGAAAGTGGCGGGGGGGGGGGGGGAAGCCCACCAATGAGTCTAGCAGGGTCAATAATTGTTAAGTCAGAGTGTAGGAGCTGATGGTTCTTGGAAACATTCAGAGGAGTTATGCAGTATGAATTAGCTTAAATGGCCACTGGATGATACTGTGGTTCTATTTGAAATACAGTTGTGAGAATGGTTTTCAGGCTGATATTGGGGCAGCGAGGTGGTAGAAAGGAAGAAGTCTGGAACAGGAAGTCGCAAAGTGAACTGATCTGCAAGAGACATATTTCAAAGAAGCATTGCTAGAGAGAACAATATTTCACATACAGTTATGCTGAACTGGCTAGGGCGTGTGCATCTGTGTCTGCGGTGGGAGTGGGGTTATGGCACTGCATTTCATTTGAAAGACTAATCCGTTAGTATGGTTTCCAGACATGTATCATCAAATCATTCTGGGATAAATCCTGCAGACCTGAAGAAAATGGAGATGTTTAAATGTGTAGAGATTGGGCAAGACAGGATTTGACTTTATGACCCAAAATTGCAGTTACCAGCTCTCGTGACTTTGTGTGTGTGTGCGTGTGCCAATTTCAGGCAGATATTTGCTGTGTTTTTTAAATCCCAAGGTCCTGAAGTCATAAGATTAATTTGAGAATCTTATTTTTAATGAAAAAAAAATTAGATCTGATCTATAAAAAGTATAGGTCTGTGAGGGGTATGACTTTTTTTTTTTTTAACTGACATAGTAATACTGGTACAGACGCTTGTGTGGATGCTGTCCTACCAGGGCCAGTGCAAGGAATTTTTGCGCCCTAGGTGAAACTTCCACTTTGCACCCCCCCCAGCTAACCCCGCCCCTCCCATGGCAGCTAACTCAGCCCCCCACCCAGCGAGCCCTCACCATGACAGCTAACCCCTCTCCCCCTGTCCCCCCATGGCAACTAACCCTGCCTGGGGAGACTTCTCCCCTTCCTCCGGCAGCTAACCCTGCCTGGGGAGACCTCCTGCAGAAACTAAGCCTGCCTGAGTAGCCCACCTCAGCTCCACCTCCTCCACTGAGCACGTCGGTGCTGCTCTAATTCTCCTCCCCGCCCAGGCTTGCGGCACTGATTGGAGGAGACTTAAAGCGGGGGCTGTGTGCTCAGTGGAGAAGGCAGAGCGAAGGTGAGCTGGGGCAGGGAGCAGTTCCCCTGTGCGCCCTCCCCTCGTTATTGTGGGCAACCCTCTCCGTGCGCCCCCCCACCCAGCTCACCTCCACCTCTTTGCCTGAGGGGGCTTTTAGGGGCCGCCTAGTTTGCCTAAATGGTTGCACCGGCCCTGCATTCTACCAGTATAAAGATGCTGTGTACCCCTTTCTGAGCTGGTATGTCCCCAACCAGTATAAAGCACATTTATACCTATATAATTGTATCCATTCTGGGGAAAGGAGTGGGGGGTTGAGAGGGAGGGTGTAGACAAGCCTTAAGTTTCTAGCCCTCATCGTAGCAGAGGAAACCTTGGAAATGTACACACGTGTATCTGAAAGGCTTAAACACAACAAAGCAAACAAAAAGAATCCGTTTTATTTTTTAAAACTCATGATTTTGGGGCTCATGACTCATGATTTTTAAACACTTGGGTTGGTAATGTTGAAACCGAGTATCAAAAATCTGAATGCTGGCCTCATATTTAGACACTTCAATAACTAGAGTCATTTTTCAGAGGTGCTGAATGATGGCCCATGTTGAGGCTCAGCATTTAGAAAATAACATTTAAGGTATGTTTGATTCAGAACCCCAAAACTGAAACCTTTGGAATTCGAGACTTCCCTCATCATAAAATGAGGATAAAAATTATGCACCTCATAGGGTCATGTGGTGAAATTGAGAGGGACGGGTGGGAGTTGGGGTGTGTACACACCTCACCTCACAAATATGGTGCTTTGAGAACCTCTGTTAAAAGCTGCTACGTAAATTAAGATATTACAATTAAAGTATTAAAATGGAGAGTGAGGATCAACTAGATTTTATCCTCGTTCTCCGTCTGCTTTGAATTTTGACCTGACTTGTGTTTTTATGATCCAATGAATCTCTGTGCTTCTTTGGATCAGAGTTTGAAATGCTAATATAGAGTGGTCTAGGTCACTATCTTTTAAACTTTAGCAATAGAAAGGGTTGATAGCAATAACAAAGATTACCTACCTCTAAGGTGTACACAGCTTTCTTGCATTACATATTCATTGTTTGCATGCTGTTAATCCACATTAGTTAATTTTGCAGAGTAAATGGCTATTATAATAATCCGCTTTTAAAACTGTGCAGAGAAGTGCAAGTGGCAATATAATAATACTGTAATAAACTCCTGCGAGATGGATGTTGGACTAAACTGGCTAAAACTGCATTCTTGAGAGGTATCATTTGGAGCTCCATAACCTCACAACTGCAAAACCACTATAGGTTGTCTTTGTCACCATAGCAACACCAAACTAGGAGTAAGCGCTGTAAACTTAAAAATATGACTTTTCAGCCATTCGAGCTTCTCTCACAATACTGAAATCTTTTCCTGAATTTCAAGTGAGTGGGAGACTCTTCCCTCTCACATCCCAGTCATGAGTCTGACTCTCTAAATGCGATAGCAACCAAAATTAGGCGATAAATCATCTTAATGATATTTTTCAAAGAATTCTTTACTGGACCCATTCGGATCACACAAGGTGGCACATTTTTGAGCCTAGTCACTAATAATAGTCGTGTTATGGATGTATTTCAAGGATGAAAGGGACTTCTGTGGAAAAACACCAGAAAAAATGTTCGGAGAAATAGTTGCCTTCAAAATTTCAGCTTTCAGTTTATATGATAGCTTTAGGCATCCAAGGAACTTCCTTCAGGCCTTGTTTCAGAATTGTATTCACTTTTTCCTTAATTGTCTCTTGCTACAGACAAATATTGGTATCTGACCATCTTTGACAAGAGTAACAACCTTTTGCAAACTTTATCCTACATTAAGGGCATGAGTGAGTGCCAGGTAAGAACACAGGAAAACTTTCATTGACTGTAGATGTAATGACAAATTCTGATATCACTCACACAAGTATGTATTGCCACTATCATTTATGTTATGAAATTACTTCCTCTCTGATCACAGTTAGATCCTCTCTGTGTTTGTATGGTTATGCCATGGAAGATGACTAGGGGGAAAAATGGCCCCTTTTTACTCAACAGACCTGCTCTGTGAGTGTATTGTATCTGCTGACTTCAATGACAAAGTAAGGGCCAGATTCAACAGCATTGCAAAGCAGCCAGAGCATGCAAGTCAGTCTGGCTGTACCCTTGTTACTGCTATTGATCCAGCACGGTTATGAAAGAGGTTGCTGGATTCTTTCATTCATGCGTGTCATCAACAGAATTGTCTAATCTGTTTGTTACACTTGTGCAAACTCACCAAAGGTACAATAGTGCATTGGTGTCAATGACGAGCCAGTTTAGCTTCCAAGGGTCTCATTCCTAATATGGAAGTATGAGAAGGGAGGAATGCAGCTTGACTTACACATCCCAGGTTGAGTTTGCAGGGCCAGTAGTTTGAGAGATGGAGAATCCACCACTTCCTTGGGTAGCTAGTTCCAAAAGTAATCACTCTTTGTTCTGAAAATCTGTCTCTTATTTCTAGGTTGACTTTGTCTGGGTGTAATTTCCTACCACTGATGATGCTGGTGAGGAGGAGGAGTATGCTAGTGATGAGGAGTGCTAGTCATTGGTGTGCTAGAGGCTGTACAAACACAGAACAAAGAGATGTTCCTTGCCTCAAAAAGCCTATAGTTCTTGTTATGCCTTGCCCCTGCTAGATTAAACAGCTCTTTGCGAGTTGGTAATTTCTCCCACAATCAAGTCACCACCTGATTTTCCTTTGCAGTAAGCTAAACAGATTGAGCTCCTTAAATCTCTTACTGTAAGCTATTTTCATATGAAATGCTAGTAGGCAAAATTATTAGGAAACCTCACTTTGAGAAATGTTTACAATATAGAGTGGGAAGGGTTTTAATAAATGTCAGATTTCTATGAACCCCACATCATGTTGCACATTTCTTTAGATCTCGTGTTGTAAATCATCTTCTAAAGAGTAGGATACACTAGACCACTCATTTTAATGGCATATTTAATAGCAGACAAAACTGGAAACACTTATCAACAGAAACAAAATATTAGCTCAATATGTGTTATGAGTAAATGAGCACCTACTTTGTTTATTCATGCATATGTATGACATGACTTTTCCCTCTATTGGCATGACAACTAGAATGACAAAGTCTTAATGGAGAGAGAGAGTTCAGTTCATAAAGAATTATGGATTAGTAATGGATAAACACAGAAATATGCTGCTATGAGTAAATTTTAAAAAGGATATTCAAAATGATAAAACTGTACAGGACTATACTTTACTAGCCTTTTTCTAGGCTCCTTTAAAACTGAAAGCACAAAGGTTACAGGAAACTCATTTTACTTGTCCAAATACAATTACAAAAGGGTAATCATATATCATAGGTGGATATGTTTAGTTTCCATGAAATAAAATCACATTTACAGCATTTGACAAATACATATTTTTAGTGTTAGCACAGTGCACCTCATCACTTTGAGTTTCTGAGGCTGAGCATGATTGCTATGGTACCCTGTGTTTAGGCAAATTAGTCACAGCACATTAAAGGTAATAAGCAGGTAAGAGTGTGAATAAACACATTTTCATTTTTCCTGCGAAAAGAAGTGGCCACTGAGTACTACGTTTTAAAATAAACCCATATCTCTCTCTGTCTTCAAGTTTCCTTGAGAATCACTGCTAGGAAGACAAAGGGTAGGTATATCTTTTGTAGTTCCTCTTAATTTGTGAAATCATACTTTTCAAGAAGTGGCTTACTGGTTGTCCTTTATTTTCAGGGTGTGACTATTGTATAGCTCAGCTGAAGGCGGCTTGACTGCCGTGTTTGGGGCAGCAAAAAAGCTAGAGCCGCCCGTCTCTCACCAACAGAAGTTGGTCCAATAAAAGGTGTTACCTCACCTATCTTATTTCTCTAATATCCTGGGACCGACAGGGCTACAACAGCACTGCATAGAGCTATAGCTCTTTTTCATTTATAACGTCTGTAATTCATTGCTGTCCCTAAATGACATTACTTTGTATTTAAATATCCAAATTCCATTAAAACAGAGTAGGTGTTTGGCTGGATGTAAAATTCTCTTTTTCAGAATATATATTTTTTTCACTCTTTTAATTCAGACAAGCTACTTTGGGGGTGATCCTGCCATAAACTGCAAATTATCTTATTTTAAAATCAAGCCATCAGAAGGAGGAAATTGACGTGCTATCTCTTTAAATACTGAGCCAATTTTATTTTCTGTGTTTTATATCTTGTCTTTTGTATGTGACTATCTAGTGTATTTCCTAATATACAAAGCAGTTCTTATGTGCTGGAGTTGTGTTTACCTTAACAGTAGGAAACTAGGAACCAAATCATCTTGTTTTTACTGAGACACCGCAGTCTCCACCTTAGCCCTGTCACAGTAACTCTAAATTGTTGTGGTTTTTGGTGAGTGCGCTGGATCTGAGTGTGCTCAACAGTGCATATGGACAAATGACTGATCTAAAAGCCACTTGAGCAGAAGTTGTGATGCATAATATCAACAATTACAAGTCATTCAGTACAGAGATTATTCGTTGTCAGAACACATTCTGCATTTGTGGTACATGATTAAGGATCTGTAGGCCTTCATTTGCACCACTATATAAGTCTAGTATCCATTTTTCACACGCAGAAAGACTTTTATGATTTGTAGTGAGCCTAAGCTGCTGTTGTAGATGGGGTGGAATTGGACATGGATTTGCAAGGGAGGAGCAGATGAGCCCATGAATTGCAAATCTGTGTGGAAGCTGCAAAAAGTCAAGGCCCTAAGCATATCTGTGCTTAAGGCTAACTCTGAGGATTGCTCAGAAACAGTATAAAAAAGCTGGTGCAAAGCCTTATCACACGGGGCTCTTTCAGCTATGGTGCATGTGCTTAAAAAGAAACCAGGTAAACAGATCTTCTGATGAATATCAAAGTTTATTTACATTTAAAATCTGTTGATGAGTTGACACACACCAATTTGCAGCAATCTTTTACTTTGTTTCCCACAGAGGCCTCTTCAGTTACTCTGTGCTAAATAGCTACATTAGGCTCTGATTCAGCAGCTTTAAGTACCTGTATAATCTCACTGAAATCAACTAGACTAAGCATGAGTTTCAGTTTAATGTGCTTGAAAGCTTTGCTGAATCAGGACTGAAGTCAAGACTCTGTATTAAATTTGTTTCATTCTGCTATACAACTGTATTGGCAAGAAGAAAACAGTGTAACCTAAGCCAAAGAGCACCAACATTAGTGCACTTCCCAATATGAGCCCACATTTGGAGCGGGGGGAAACCACCTCCTTTCCTTTCGGTCCTATCCTGAGGCTACTATTTGATTGGAAGTTGTCTGTGACCTTGACTTGACTTCTTCTTCAAATACAAGTAAGTATAAACATCAACAATTCCAATACTAAAATATCTAAAGCGTCTGAAATCTAAACAAAGAATATATAGAAGCATAAAGATGAACAATCTTCATAATGCCATTGGGATTTGAACCATCGCTCTAAAATAAAAACCTCTCCAGTAATCAGGATAAGCAACAAATATGTGAAATTGTCTTTTTATTTTATTTAACTGTTTCAGACCTTCACAAACCCTATAAGTGAGAACACAACTGAATGGAAATTGCTCATTCAAATGTGAGGTATTTGCAAACTTCTGTGATGTCTCATCTCTGTCAGTGAATTGAAAGCATGTCCTTCTGGCTTGTCTGAGCATGTCACAGCCAAGATATGCCAAAACCCTAACAGAAGGACAATACATGCTGTATTGATAAAGCTAATTGCTGACCTCCTATATAAAATTGGTAGTTGCAAATACTGCAGATGGGATATAAGGAATATATATTTTGCCTTTGTTTATCTGTCTTGACCATTTAGATTGTATTATATTCAGAGTGGGGTTGTCTTTCATTATGTTTATACAGCATCTGGCACAGTAAGGCCCTGATCCCACCTGAGGTCTCTAGGCAGTACTTTAATACAAATAATAAGAGATGTTGGGAAATGTGTATATTGTATGTCCTTCTGATGTATGTTAGCTAAATTGTTTGCAGTGCAGCCAAAGATTTTGCATTGGTCATGTAATGTTGATTACATGTGCAAAAACTTAATGTAGACTTAAGATTGCCCAGAGCTGCCTTGTACCCTTTCAGAACATGGAATTCAGCTAACCTCAAAGCCAGGAAACACAAAGTTAAGGCATATATCACCCCTACAACACAACCTTATCATTGCCTTTTTTGCATGATGCCCCAATGTGCTGATAACGTGCCTACTAGCACTCTGCCTATACAGATGCTACAAAATGCTTTGGGAACAGAACACGCAAGCATTGTGGAACACAGACTAACAACTTCTCTTTCCAAGGTAAAATGTGGGTTTAGATCAAGCATAGCAAGCAAGAGCTATCTACACCTGGCCTACACTCCAACTGAGTCTACTCCACCCGTTCCCTCTTGCCCTGATGAGTCCCTCGGAGGCATTTGCACCTCAGTAAGCCCCAGAGACCACTGTCAAGTATGCCTCCAGACTGCTGACAATCCTCCTGACTAGTGCCTGTGCACTGCCGGTCCTTCCTCAGATCCACTCCTTATGGCACCATCTTTACTGAACCATTCCCAGTGGCTACTGCCAGCTCCAGAGGTCTGAGTTAAGGTTGTGGTGCAGGAATGGCATGTTCATAAAAGTTATATTTCTTGTCTCTGTCACTGAGTGTGGCAGAAGACAGAGTTCTGGAAGGTCACAAGACAACACTGAGATACCTTAACTGTGTATTAATGACGTTCTGGAGCATTTAATTTGCTTGGTTTTAAACATAACTTCTCAGCATCTCCATGTACAATAGTCCAGTTCTCCACCTCCACTGCTTATGGCAGTTGTTACCTAGCCACAAAATGCACTGACTGCATATTGGTCCTTCACTGCCTCACATCTTTTCCTGTTTCCCTGCCTGTCCAGCACCGCCCAGTTCTACCTCCGTCACCCTGCTCCCCGTGGAGAAGTGGGCATTGGCATGGGACCCACAGATTGAGGATCTGGGGAGGGGATATAGGAGATGGGAAGGACAGACAGGAGCCATGGGTTTGGATTTTTTTAGAGGGGGACGACAGAGCTGAAGTCACCCTAACAACCCCCACTGCACAGGTCTGACCCCTTCCTTTCCACCCTGCTCATCCCTGCTGCTCTGCTGTAATCTTAATCTCTATGTGAGTGTGGTATTTCTGCAAAATCAATGGACAAGAAAATTTGTGCTTGATTGAACAGGAAAATAAGGCATAAGATAGGAATGATAAACCTCTGCACAAATGGCCTAGTCCCACACTTCTTACTCAGTAAAAGCTCGCAGTGTTAATAATATTGATAAGTAATATATCTTTTATATAACTTCTAAAGGATGCTGGGTATCTTATAAACAAAAAGGAAAAAGTCTTTGCTTCTTTGACTATATGATCTCTCGAAACAGCAGCTAGAAGGGGTAAGAGCTGTAAGTGTCTTGTACTCCCTTATGGGTTTGTTAAAAACTTTTTAAAAATACACACACTTTTTATTTTTGAGGGGATGGGAGATGGGGGGATTAATAGGCTTCATAGAAGAAGAGAATTTTGAGGAGTTGTTTGAAAAGAGAGTGAAGAAGACAGCAGACCGGGCTAGGGAGTGGAATCCATAGACAGAGATATGAAGATGAGTGGGAGAGAAAGACGAAGAGGGGCCATGATCTGAGGGGTGGTGCAGGATGGAAGATCTGCACCAGGGAGGCAAAAAAGAGTGAGGTTGTGCATGTCTTTTTAGGACAAGGACAAAGTGCATAAATTAACATAGAGGAGAGTTTTTGCCCAAGATGGGCGCACGCAATCAGATACCAAAAAAGAAATCATTGTAGTCCTGATTCTGCAAGGTACTTAGCACCTCAGTTCTCTTTGACTTGGATGGCAGTAGAGAGTAAATGTGTTGAGCACCTGTAGGAGTAGGTGCAGGTACAAAGTAAGCACAGGCTGTGTTTGGGAAAATCCTATAAGTAGAAACTAGTGATGGATGAACCCCAGACAGTTTGGCTATGAACCCACACTGTCTTGCTTTGCAAAACTGAGCTGCAACCTCCATTAGAGCAAGTTTTCCTGAGAGATTTCTGGGATTTTGTCTTCAATTGTGCTGGAAATTCTACAAGAGGAACCCTTTTACAATACAGCATTTCTCCTACAAATCCCTGCCTGAAATGGCAGAAAGGCTGAAGTCCATGAAAATGAAGAATAAGAGGAAAACATATTATCCAATTATTTATGTACCTCGTATTTGTTTGGTTCCCAGTCAGGTTGGGTCATTATTTTGTCTAAACCATTTTGTCCACGTCTTATAGAAAAATAGCTCACAAACGGCTCTGCACAAGATGGACAGGCCAGTATATTGTCATAAAGGACTAATTTCCCCACTTATGGTTTTCAGATAAGTGCTGCTTTTTCCCTACTTAAGGCCTCCCTTGATGCCCACTGAAATCAAGACACCCTGCCTTGCTTTCAAAATGTGTTGGATTGGGCCTCAATTTCTTTGATTCTGGATTTTCTGAGAAAAATCTCATAATGTGGTTCTAGTATATAAAACAAATTAACCTGCATTCGTGATAATTAATCAAACCGAGATAATAGTCTTGCTGCCTTTGTCTCTAACTTCCTGTTTCTTTAGATCTTAGAGGGAGGAATGTGAGTATGAATAATGTATTCCAGTTTTGCTCTGATTGAACTTTCTATTATATTTACTCATGTACGTTAACAGATCGCTTTAGGAGCTATTCTCTTTCCATTATCCGTTGCAATGAAGGCTTGAATAGAATAAACTGTTATTTCCTTATCTGTATCCCTTGTAGGTAGACAGAGACTCCCAAAGCTGTGTGCTAATGTATGTCTACTAATTTGCCATTGCCAATAAGGGTGATACTCTTGTATCTTTGTTTGCAGGCATGAATTTTTTAGGAAGGGGTTTTTCTCCTCTGTAGAGATCTTTTTTTGAACGTGCTAAAATCAATAAGGCGTTTGTATGTTTGTGTTTTGTTATGTGTTCTTGGATGCTCTCTTGTTAAGCATACCCCCCCACCATGTTAGTGTGACCAAAACATCTCAGCTAGCAGCCTCTTTCAAGGTAAATAATACGCTAATGACAGTAATTTCACAGTTATGAAATTCCCATGTGTGTCTCCCTTTTAATAGGGTTCAAGATTTCACAGAAAATCTCAGTCTCCCATGGCAACCAACCTTAATGTGGGTCAGAGGTGTATGTACTACTTGCATCATGCTGCTTTTTCCATACAGCACATCCATTTTTACTTTGTTTTTGTACTGTATCGCCATGGATGCGACGTAGGAGGAAAACTTCTTTGGATTGCAATAGTGTGAGCTTATGGAAAGAGAAGAATAGGTGGAGGAATAGCACTGTCCATTTAAAATATGTCCAACGCAAGTAATCTGTAATTTGACAAGAAAGAACTTGACGATGAAATTCTATCGGCAGGGAAAGATACAGACAATGGAAAAACAAAAAAGATAAGGACAGTGAGCATCTGCTAGAGACTAGTGGGACAAGAAGAGAGCAAGATAGAGAATCCTGACAATTTATCAAAGCAGCAAGACACAATTTTAATTGAAGAAACGTAACTATTCCAACTTCACTTGAATGTCAAAAGATTGCTAACTATGCATTAAAGAGGTAACTGAGTTACATGATCCACAGCGGAGATCTAACCATAATCACCCTGGATCTACAGCAAGGAATCGAATGAGAACATGAAAGTTATAAGGAAGCCTGGAGCCAATGACCATGTGAAGAGTAAGAAATGGTCTTGTAGAATGTAGCAGTACAAAGGTATTCAGAGAAGCAAATTTTAGGAAAATAAGAAATCTAGTGAGTGAGGTGCAATCAGGTGAAATATTAAAATCCAGCCACGTGAGGAATGCTTTTTACAAAAAACAAAACAAAAAAAAACTTGTGCAGCACAATGTGCAGCTGTCTCTGAAAAATGAAGAATGTAAGGGACAAAATGTGGTCAGCGTGAATTCAAAGGAAACTAGCTAAAGATCAGAGGGGTTTATCATTGCTCTGCTGGCCCTCTGCCAGTGGTCAATTTCACCCCTATGATTCTAAATTGCAAAGAGTTTGTAAATTGTTTAGGGACCTAGGGAGAGTGACAGTGAAATAGGGGCAGAAAGTAACTAAATGAGATTCAGGTTGGAAAATGTTAGAGAAGAGTAGTTCTCAATGAAATTTTCGTTCAATTGATTTAGCCCCTTCTGCTCACCCATTATACACAAGTGGATTGTGTTTTCCTTGACTTTGTTGTTTCAGCGTATCATTCCAAATTCACCAGTGCAAGGTGCTGACCTGAGTGTTCCAAAGTTTGAGCTGTGTTCGTTTGTTGTAATTGGTTAGATCAGTTGTATGGAATAGTTTCAGTTTGTGACCCGGGTGAGGGCATGAACACCTCCAGGGCCTGATCATAGTGTTTTCTGTTGCACATGTGCTTGTCTTACTGGCTCCCATTGTAATTGTGTGCACACAGCAGCGGTAGGATTGGACTTCCAGAGCAAATGTGAGTGCACCTTTTAAATGTATTTTCTGCAAATAACCTCCCAGGAGACTTTTAAATTTTGCTTTCTATGAGCTTTATTGGTAAAGCTCAACCATTCAGACATTAGAGGAAAGTAAATATATATGCACATAAATATTTAGTATTCAGAGATAAATCTACTGCCATGATTAATTTGGGCTTAACTATGCATCTCACTCAGTCTTGTCTACCAGCTATTTGCTTAAAGGACCATTTCCAGAAAACCCTTATCACATGAATTTGGAAGTCCTTCCTATAATGGCAGCTCTTGGTGCTTTCCTAGGCCACGTCCAGACTAGGAATTAAAATCGATTTTAGATACGCAACTTCAGCTACGAGAATAACGTAGCTGAAGTCGAATTTCTAAAATCGAGGTACTCATCAGTCTGGACGGCGCCGCATCGATGTCCGCGGCTCTCCGTGTCGATTCCGGAACTCCGTTCGGATTGATGGAGTTCCGGAATCGATGTAAGCGCGCTCGGGGATCGATACACCGCGTCCAGACTAGACACGATATATCGATCCCCGAGCAATCGATTTTAACCCGCCGATGCCGTGGGTTAGTCTGGACGAGGGCCTAGAGTGGTAAACTCTAGTCATATCAGTTAACAAGATCCTGGCTGGCTGGTTTGCAGCTATCTGACAACATCTTGTTAAGTTATACTTTAAGATCTCGTCCTATACTGTTCAATTTGCTTTAGAATAAACACGTACCAGCCTTTCAGGGAACTGGTTTAATTGGAAGAAAGATAGATTCATCAGTTCTTTCAAAGTCCACCGTTATCAGCCCCATGCTGAATTAGGAGTTGAACTGCCATTGGCTTTCCCCACACACCTGCACAAACTCCTATTCCCACCTTCGAGAGGTACAAACACAGAGTCCTTAACTTCTTTGAGGCTATCCACTGGACTTAAAGGAGAATATGATTTGAAGACTAGCTTCTCCTCTTCCCCTCCCTGCCCCAACTCCAAAAGAGATTTTTTGGCAGAGGAGACTGTTAGCTAAAGGAGCAGGAGCCCTCTCTCCTCTACCACTTGTGCGAACTCTGTGCTGTCCGCCCTCCCCTCCCCATTCACACTAGTGGAAGGGATCATGTAAAATAAGCCAATAGTTCTCAACATTTTCCATCCCAGGATCTCCTTTTCCATCTACCCATGAGGCAGAGATGAAGCATGTCTGCTAATAGTAGAGTGTGGGGAGGGACAGAGTGAGGGCAGCTTCCTTCTGTGTGAGCATGCTCCGTCCAAACAGAGCAACAAATCGGGGGAGGGAGATGTGACCCTAATTGACCCCTTCTCCATGTGTCTCCTCTTCCATGACCTAACCACAATACCCCTCCAATTTAGTAGAGTTGAAAGGGCCGGGTGACGCACCTATTTTTGATTTCCATGTTGAGAGCCCATGATGCATGCCACATAGAATAATATTTAGCCACTTAGTAAATTTAAAGCAACAATTATTGCTGCTTTCTAAATTGCTCCCATCCATTGTTTCCCCCATGGGTGAATAATGCAAAATAAAATTCATACAAATATTTGTTCAAGTGTTTAAATTAAGGAGGAAATACTCCTTTAAATGAATAGCTGGTAGGCAAGACTATGGTGAGATATAAAATTAAGACCAAATTAATCATGCCAGTAAACTTAGTTTAGAATACTAAATATTTATGTTCATCTTTAGCATGTGACATTCACCTGTGATAAAGAAAACTAACCCCCGGCCCAAAAGCCGGGTCATAATCAGGGTCGTAATTACATCCACCAAGACAATAGGCCTCAATCATACTAACATAGAAAAAAGTAGGAAAATAATCAATCACTAACTCTCCTGAGGCTCACTCTCTGATTTACTATACACTACTATTAATATAATACTAATATGTCACTAAATGCTGCTAAACAATAAAAATGCTGCTATAAGGGGTTAAAACTGACATAGAATCCCTTAAATAACCCATCCATTACTGCCGAAATAAACTAACAGCTGCTAGGTCATTATAGTTTATTAAGTAGCTCATGCAAGCATAAAAAATAACCCCAGATAACTTGGCTAAAGGAACAAACATGTATTTTTGTACCCAAGTTCCTCAAAACTTTGCTTGGGAACACAGCTGCTGAAACCGCAAGTAGGTGGACACCAGGTGTCAAAGTCCTGACAAACAGAAAAACCTGTAAAAAGGGGAAGTTACAAAGGGCAAGCTTGCAAATTAGCTCATAACCGATATATTTTTAGCAGATGGTTAAAAGATGTCATTGTGTTAACCAAATATGGTATCTTCGGATATATGAGTTCATATGGTAATGTGTGGTTTTTGGTTATATAAACCCAGGTATCACTGCTGTAAGGTAGAGCGACTTCCCCTTGCTAGGGGACTTTGTCGTCTCTCCCTGCATATATGCTTGTATTCTCTGATTAATCAATAAAGGAGCCTCAGGCTGTCTGATCAACTCAACCGGGTGGTGGTCATTTTCCACGACACCTGAATATAAATATCAGTCTGACATAGTATTACTCACCATGTATAAATTGTCTTAGCTCCTTACTGCTAATCACTCAGACCATTCCAACCTCATTCATTAATGAGTGAGTGAGATGAATTTTATTCCATTGTAAAGAGTAAATTTCTGTATTACTTAAAGAGTAACAGGTACAGCAAGGAAGCAACAGAGATAATTGGTCAGCTTTAAGGCGTGTATGTATACACAGTAATCACTGTGGAAAACTTTATAATGGCTTAAGGAAGACTTTCAAAAACACCTTTGTAATGTAGCAGCACAAATCCCATTGTCAGTCAATGGAACTTGTGCTCCAAACACCTTAGGCACTCTTGAAAATCCCTTCCCCAGTCAACAAATAACATTACTTCATTATTTGTAGTGTTGTTTAAGTATAGCTAATTACAAGTAGGGAACATAGGGAAATACTCTGGCAATGTTATTTCATTACCTACTAAAAACTGGAAAAGGTTTGACTGTAGTGTGTGTGTGTGATATTTTGAGGGCTATCTCCTCAGCTAGTGTAAATCAGAACTCCACTGAAGTCTATGTACACCAGCTCACGATTTAGCCCTATTTTACACGCACACGCACACACACACGCACACACGCACACACACACACACGCACACACACACGCACACGCACACACACGCACACGCACACACACACACACACCTCCATGATTGATAGGTGCCATGGAAGTCATCTTATAGAATAATGTAGAGTAGCTGCCATTTTGGAATGCTAGCTGAAGGACTGATGTGAAAGGAGAATGAGTAAAATTATGGAGAGAGAGGAATAGCATAACCAGGCTTCCCTCATGTATCAGCCCTCAATTGTGATTCTCTAAATCTTCTCCTTTTTCCATCCTGTAATATCGTATCCAGTTAGTATGCATGGTTCTTCTCAGATGTCCTCTAGAGTCCTTTGTCCCACTCAATGGCAGTCCAAAAGAGGAGCCTTGAACTGTCCAATGCTTTTTGATATGTTTCCATTTTCTGAAAAGAACCAGATAGAAGACAATAAGAAAACCTGCTTCAGAAAAAGCGTGAAGAAAGGGAATGGGAGCTAACTGTTGAATGAGGGGGGGGGGGAATAGAGAGCACAATTTGCAAGCTAATAATCCAACTGAAAGCATTATGCACAGAACAGCTTAGTGCTTTCAGCATTCTTCACTACAATCCACAGAGGCCCAATTGTGTGTGTCCTGTTCCTCTCCTTCAAGGGGCTTAGAGTGCTTTGTATCCCTCGACTCCCTCTCCTCCAGCATGTACTCACCCTCCTTCTCTTTACTTCTTTGTTCTCTTCTGCATCATGTGGCTGGTGAGATACAAGGAGCCAAAATCTCCATGTTTGGTATCTCCATGTGTTGTATTCTCAGATGGCTCAGACTACAGCACTGAGAAGTGTAGGTTCTTGTGTTATTAACAAGCTTTAAGGAAAATGTATAACTTCCCTGCTGAATACTAGACAGAGGTTTGCCAGGTTAAAGTAACTACTTCAGAATATAAGCAGGTTATTTTCTACTGCACAGGTAAATTTCTCTAGAGGAATGTGCGTGTTCTAGAACAGAAGCACTGGAGAGGCATGATGCTGCTGTGCGCCATTTAAGTGCTTGATATGTACTCCTTCGCTTTCCCCCCAGTATTTTTCTGTGCGTGAAACTGAAGTGCTAGTGTAAAAGATCTCCAAACACTAGGATATTCTAGTCTATAATTACACTGTTGAAAGCAGGATCTTGCAGAAATAGTGACTGTCCTGGAGAAACCAATTATTGGTGAAACACTGGCTATGGGAATGTCTGCCAGAAAAAAATGGCTTGAACTTTGACCATGTTATAATAGGAAAGGGGAAAAGATTCTAAACCTCAGCCAAAGAAATACTCCTTGTTTGCTAAGGTACGTGATCTTTGCTTAAATCTGATTTTTTTTCCCGAAGTCAAATTAGCTGAAAGTGTGTGTCCATAGAATGCCAGGATTATGTTGCAGTGGGATTTTTTTTTATGAAAAGGAGAAGTGTATATGTTTTAGCAGAAAAGCTAAAAGACCTGATTCCTCCTCTCTACTAGTGTAAATCAGGAGTAGCTCAATTGAACCCAGAAGAATTTCCAGTACTTGAGAGTAAATGAGAAGAGAAGCAGGCCCACAGAGGGCAAATGCAAAATCTTCCTGTGTTAATACCAAACTTTTCCTGTCTGTAAAATGTCAACTAAACTAGCTCTGGATTAGTGCCAGTGGTTAAAGTGCTCTCAGGCAAATAAAATTGCTACGAGATGCACATTTTCAGCCCTGCCTTGGGGAAACCCCTTTTGGCTGCTTTTCCTACTTCCCCATCTCCTGGGGTATAAGCAGAGCTCTTTCCCATCTCCTCTGGAAATGATGCTGATGCTGTTCTCAGTGGTGGGAAGGCCGGAACAGAAAGAAGGGAGGCCAGCAGCTCAGAGCACCTGTAAGCAAGTGGATGGTTCCTCCCCGCAACTCCAAGCCTGGGAGGGAGGAGAGGGGACTCTGCTGCTGCCACCCTCAGGCCTGGGAAGGGCGAAGAACCCCAGGAGCAGAGGGTTGAGCAAGGCTGGCCTTACCATGAGGCAAACTGAGGCGGCCGCCTCAGGTACCAGACTGTGGGGGAGGGGGCAACACTGGGACCCAGAGTGTAGAAAATTGTGTCTGCTGCTGGTACATCTGTATTCTCTCTGCTCACGATGCACAGAGATGGTGGAGTGCTGTGCTGGAGGAAGGAGGGCACAAGAGACATAACAGGGAGGCAGGAGAAAATCTGAGAGAGAATATGAGAAAGCAGCAGGAGCTTCAGGGGGAGAGAAGAGAAGGAGGAGACTCTTATGTACCTCTCTAGCACCTCCAGGAGCCTGGACTGATTAACACCAGCTTCTCAGGGAGCTTCCTGTTTCCTGCTGCTTCCTTGAACCCATTTGAGGAGAACAGGCAGTCAACTGAAGCAGTAGGAGCCAGTTAGGCCCTTAAGATGCTGGTATCTTTCCTCACTCAGGCCCTGCTACCAGCCTGCTTATTTGTCCCCTTCAATTGAGTGTTGAGAGCCACTATAGCTGGCACAGAACAGCAGTCATGAGTGAAAGAAGAAAACACCCCTCTGGGGCAGCATTCAGAAAAAGAAAGAAATCAAAGGAAGCTTTTCTATCTAAGTAGGAAGGAGCTTTCCTGCGATACATAGACACAAATGTTCACGGTGAGCCTTCTGGCCCCAGTGAGGATGTGAGTGGTGAGGAGATGCCCGATCTTCCAGTTAGTCAGAGTGCAGGTGACCTGGCAGTTACTGCAACATCCATATCTCCATCTCAAATGGAGGTAACCATGCACATTCCTGAAGAAAAGTGTAGATCAGAGAAGAATGTGGTGGAGGCTCAAGAAACAGCTACTCCTGAGTTTAGTTCCTTAAGTCTAGATGGTCCAGGACTGTGGACCCATTTGAGCAGTAGCCTGAGGGACTTCCTTGTACTGCAAGGGCCACAGCAAGTGAAAATCTTCATGTTCCCCAAAGACAATGAAAATAGAAGTTTCCATCCAACACGTTACTGGCATGAAATCCCCAATGGTGACAAAGTGGAGAGGTGATGGCTTATGTAGTCAAAAACCCAGAATGCAGAATATTGTTTTTGTTGCAAACTCTTCCAGTCTAATGTTCCAGCCACATTAGGTTCTACAGGAACAAAGGACTGGAAAAATCTGGCTAGAAATCTGGCATGCCATGAGAAGGCAGCAAATCACCAGAGAGCATTCCATAGGTGGAAAGAGCTTGAGATGAGGCTAAGGTTAAAGGCCACCATAGATTATCAGCATCAAGAGGAGATTGCCAGTAAAGAGACTCGGACACAAAATGTTCTGAAAAGGCTCATTGCCATTGTGAGAATGCTTGCTAACCTAAACCTATCACTGCGTGGCACTTCAGGTCAGCTATATGTGCCAAACAATGGAAACTTCCTTAAAATTGTGGAGCTGATGGCTGTTTGATGCTGTATTCCAGGTGCATCTAAGAAGAGTCACCACTCAAGAAATGTACACACACCACTACCTTGGAAAAACAATTTGAAATGAGATCATACAGTTAAAGGCAACAAAAGTCAAACAGACGATTGTGGCTGATCTGAAGTCAGCAAGATATTACTCTGTTGTTCTGGACTGCACACCTGACCTCAGCCATATGGAACAAACGACTTTAATGGTGCATTTTGTAACAACAGAACCTAGTGAAAATGTCCCTGCAATGGTGACTGTCATAGAGCATTTTCTAGAATTTATTGACATGGATGATACTACAGGGGCTGGTATGACAAATGTGCTTCCTATAAAGCTGGAAGATATGGGACTTGCGATAGCTGACGTGAGAGGTCAGGGCTACAGTAATGGTGCCAACATGAGAGGAAAGAACAGAGGAGTGCAGACATGGATCTGAGAGTTAAACCTTTGAGCTTTTTTTAGTCCCATGCAGTTCTCATTCATTGAACTTGGTGGTCAGTGATGCAGCATCAGCTTCTGGTGAGGCCGCTGAATTGTTTAATGTAATTCAAAGCATCTATGTATTTTTCTCTGCATCATGGATGGCAAATTTTGAGGCAACATCTGGGAACATCCTCCCTGACACTGAAACCACTGAGTGCCACATGATGGGAAAGTGATAGGCTTTATTGCCTCCACTCAAAACACCAAATTGGGAAGATAGATGATGCCATAGTTGCCATTATGGAGGATAATGCTATGACAGGAACTGTTCATGGGAGAACAGTGGCAGACGGAAATGGAATCACCAGAAACATACATAACTTCAAATTTCTGTGTGGCTTAGTGTTGTGGCATGAGGTACTGTTTGAAATAAATGTCATAAGCAAGAGGCTCCAAGGTGTTGACCTTGAATATCTGTAGCAATAGAACAACTGGACAAAGCAAAGTCATACCTAGCCCTGGTCTGCACTACGGGGCTAGGTCGAATTTAGCCGTGTTAGGTCAATTTTTAAAATGACTGCGTCCACACAACCAACCCCGTTCCATCGACTTAGAGCTCTTAAAATTGACTTCTGTACTCCTCCCCGGTGAGGGGAGTAGCGCTAAAATTGACCTTGTTTGGTCGAATTTGGGGTAGTGTGGATGCAAATCGATGGCATTGGCCTCTGGGAGCTATCCCAGAGTGCTCCATTGTGACTACTCTGGACATCACTTTGAACTCCGATGCACTGGCCAGGTACACAGCCTGCTGTCTAGGCTTCATGAGCCATGGGAACAAGGGGCAGGCTGGGGTAGGTGCGACCGCGTGGTGCTGCCAGCTGGCAGAGCAGTCTGAGGCAGAAACCTCAGCTCACTTGATATTCCAGGAAGAACTGAATTTCCATGAGATAAAACTTAAAGAAGAGAATTACCTGGAATCTCTGGCTCCCATTCAGTGCTCTAAGAAGAGGATAGCCATGTCTGTCCAGACGCCCCTGTTCGACCTCACCTAGGCCTGCCAGGAGCACCAAGAGACGTACAATGGCTATCAGTTCTACTGCACCGTCTGCCACGAAGGCAAGAAGCTGCTGCTGTGTAGCAATGCAGTACTGCATCTGCCAGCAGCACCCAGGGACCTACAGTGATGGTGAGCTGAGCGGGCTCCATGCTTGCCATGGTATGGGGTCTGCATGGGTAACCCAGGAAAAAAGGCGCAAAATGATTGTTTGCCATTGCTTTCAGGGAGGGAGGGAAGCCTGACAAGATGTACCCAAAACCACTTGTGACAATGTTTTTGCCCCATCAGGTATTGGGGGCTTAAATCAGAATTCCAGTGGGCAGCGGAGACTGCGGGAACTGTGGGATAGCTACCCACAGTGCACCACTCTGTAAGTCGATGCTAGACATGGTAGTGAGTCGACTTAATGCATTTAGTGTGGACATACGCAATTGACTGTATAAAATTGGTTTCTAAAAATCAACTTCTATAAAATCGACCTAATTTTGTAGTGTAGACATACCCCTACAGTCTTACTGGTCAGATGAGGGATTTCAAAACATTCTGAAGAGTGCACAGAAATTGGCAGAGGAACTTCACACTGAAGCTATTTTCCCACCCATTCAAGAGTCACCGAAGAAGACATTTTGATTATGAGGCACAGAATAATCCCATAAGAGACCCCAAACAATAATTCAAAGGTGAATTCTTTAACCAGGTGCTAGATTGTGCAATATAGTCAGCTGAAGAACGTTTCATGCAGCTCAAGGAACACAGCAGTATATTTGGGATGTTGTATGATATTCCAGAACTCCTCACTATACCTGAAGAAGACCTACACCAGCAATGCAGGGCACTAGAGACAGTGTTGACACATGATGACATGTGCGATATTGATGCGAGTGATTTAGGTGATGAACTGAAAGCCCTTTCAAGATACATTTCAGCAGGATCAACTCCAAAGGCTGTTCTGGAATATATGTGCACAAATAAGATGACCACCCTCTTTCCAAATGGTTTTGTTGCTCTGCGCATACTTCTAACACTTCCTGTAACAGTTGCCAGTGGAGAACGCAGCTTTTCCAAGCTGAAGTTAATAAAAACACATCTACACTCCACAATGACACAGGAGAAGCTGGTCGGCCTTGCAACCATCTCAATAGAGCACGAGCTGGTCCAGAATGTGGACCTTAAGGAAGCAGTGCAAATCTTTACAACCAAGGAGGCATAGAAAGTGCCACTTTGAGTATTCAAACATATAAAAATGCCAGTGTTTACTATGAGACAAGAAAAGTTACTTTTGCTGTTCAGGCGTTTGAAAGTTAAGTGTTACTTAAAATTTCTGAACAAGGCATTTTAAGTTGTTAGTTCTCCTTTATTGGGGTAGGTAGCAGAGCAGTACCATGCGAGGAGTAGAGCAAGAAGAAGGCAGAATTGAAACCTTTCAAAGTTTTGGCCCAAGCGAGGAGGCATGGGGGCGTCATTTGAGCTCCATGCCTCAGGTGCCAAAATGTTGTGGACAAGCCCTGGAGGTGAGGCAGGAGGGGGCAGAACAAAAGATGTGAGGACAGAACTGATTGCGGGGGAGCAGAGGGACAGGTAGATGGGATCTTGGTTTCATTTCTGAAGAAAATGGTAGTGCCGCTCCCCCCCTCACTTTTTCAGACCACTTTCAGCACAGCTTAGTGCTTCTTTCTGCAAGTTACTGAACCCTCTGGTCTTGATCCAGCAAAACAGTTATTGTAGTGGGGTGACTGCGGGCTGCTGCAGTCCAGAGAGCCTGTGCAGACAGGGAGCCAATTAAAAAATTGCTTATTATGAGCCAATCAGGGCCCAGTTTGGAGACCGCCAATCAGGGCCAGGCTCAGCCCTATAAAAAGGCTGCTCAGGCAGGGAGCAGTCAGTCTATCCCAGGCCTTCAAGAGGGGAAGGTCAGTCTCCAAGTGTGGGAGACTAGCACCACAGACAGCGCAGTGCTGGCCAGGCTTAGGGAGCAAAAGGGAGCTCTAGCCCATAGCCTGCCTTGTTGCCGGCCCTGAAGGGAAGGGCCTAGCTGGTGCAAGAGGCTGTAGGGGAAGTGGCCCAGGGAAGCAGACAGATGAGGGGAGAGAAGGAGGACAGTGAGGCTGCCACCAGAGGGTCCCTGGGCTGGGACCCAGAGCAGAGGGCGGGCCTAGATCTCCCTCTTCCCCCTTGCAGTACACCCAGCCATTGGCCTTAGAGAGCGGCCATTATAGACTACGCCAGATCCCTGACAAGAGGGATTGGACTCAGAGGGTGTGGTTAGACATGGTGGCTGGGGTGTAGGACTGCTGATCACCCACCCCCAGAAGGGGGTGTGGATGGACTAGGAGGCGCTGCCAGAGGGCAGTGACTTCGAAGAGGACGCCGCCAAGCAGGGAGCAACATGGGTCCAGAGATGCCAACCGAGGGCAGAACAACGGATGGGACACCAGCAGGAGGGGGCACTCCACTGGATAGAGCTAATTCCCAGAGTCACCAGTGGGAGGCTTAAATGGAAGTACACCACTACCCTGATATAATGTGGTTGTGGGGAGCCAAAAATCCCTACCACGTTATAAGTGAAACGCCGTTATATCGAGGCAGTGGTGTATTTAAAAGTAAGCATGTGTTTAAGTGTTTTGTTGCATCGGGGCCAGAATGCATAGCACACTGCAGAATTGAGGCCTTTTCCAACACTTTGGCTGCATGGACAAGAATAGGATAAAGGCGAAGGTTTTCCACCACTCTTTGGTGAACTGTTTCTCCACAGCTACTACATGGACCTAGGTCAGCTAGAGGTCATGTAAGTTCCTAGATAGAAACAGATTTCTGTTGTGAACAGTACTAAACTTCTAGTGTGTTTGAAATCCAAACTTGGATCCATAGCCACATTTTATAACTGGAACCTTTTTACATCTGGATCCAGATTTGTATTTCACCACTTGTGCCCATCTGTATTATGCTGGAGGCACTGGAACTTGTACACAGTAACAAAAAATGAGTGAGACTTAACTCAAAATCTATTTGTTCATCTTGGACATCATATAAAATGAGCAGAGAATAGGGCATGAGCATGGAAAATCTGAGGGAGACCCATGCAGTTATTTAAAATGTGTGGCTGGGCCAGGGCGGTGAAAATCAATCTGATTGTGAGAGATGGGACCATGCTGGGAAGTTTAGATCTGCATTTGGAAGGGAAAGAAGAGAGACCCAGGGGAGTATGTAACTTGTACATTGACAGATTTAAAGGCCAGGAGGGACCTTTGTGATCTAGTCTGGCCTCCTGTATAACAAGCCATAGAACTTCCCCCAAATAATTCCTAGTCTTTTACTGCAGTGCAGATGTACCCTAAAGCCCTATTGTGGGAATGCAGGGCTCTTGTGTTGTCACTAAAATCTCAAGTGTTGTTAAGTTTCAGAGCAATTGCAAGTGAGCCATTCTTGCAGGTGGGTGCCCTTAATTCCAACTAGGATGGACTGGTGGAAGTGAGGGGCACCTGTCTGAGGCAGAAGGAATTAGGGAGCCAAGCCAGAGGAGGATTAGAACACTATATCAACAGCCTAGTTCAGGGAAAGAAATTTAGACTGAGGTTTTCCCTGAGTTTATTTTGGGTAACCAGTAAAGCTGACCCCCAAGAAGAGTTTGGAGATGTAGGACCAGGTTGTGACCTTGGCTGTGCGCCCACATAGGACACTAAGGGGATATCAGGTACCCCGTTGCTCTTTTGTGCTGGCTGTTCATATATAGGTCACAGAGGAGGAGAAAAATAGAATTCGTGGGGCTGCTACTTCCCCTTCTTTGCTGGTGGGGAAGCAGGGTCAAGAAGCAGGCAGAGCCAATGAACCAGCCAGCACAGCTGAGCCAGCGTGCCAAGGGCAATATCCGTAAATAGAGGGATGGTCCAGATAATGTTCTTCCCCTCCTTTGCCCACCCCTTCCTCTGAGCAAGAGGAGAACCAGAAACCGGATTATGACCCATCAGTTTGTCCCTGGTCTGGTCCTGGGGCTGTGTGTCTATGTGCTCCCCCTTCTCAGGGGCAACAGGGTCCTAAATCAGGATTGGTGTAGGCTGTTGAAAATGGGGTAATGAATCAGCCCATTCACATAGGCCGAAGTTCTTCACACTTTAAGCACAATCAGGTGCACTGCCTGCTGCTACTAGAACCTGTGTGGAAATCCCTGGGAGCAAGCCAAACCTTACTTTGTAATGCTTTAAGGAGTCTGAAACTGATAGTTTTGCTTTGTTTCATTAGCTCTGCTGTAATGTAGCAGAGCTAATGCAGTCATATCCCAGTTAAAGTACCAAGCAGCTTTAGCTGCTTATCTGCCATAGAACCACTTTCACTTTTGCGATGAAAATTAAATGTGGAAATAATTCCCTGTTCCTTTTCTGGAATATTACTGTGCTATTGAATAGGCTTAAGACCATTAAAAAGTAATGACCTGAAGTTGCATGCATCATTATTTTAAAGAGATTGAATGAAATATACTGTCTATCTGTTCCACTCCTAGATTAATCCCCAGTTTATTAGAGATTTGTAAGGCCACGATGCACATATATTTTAATAACAAAGTTGTATCTTCAGTCTCTAAAAAGGGAATTTTAGTATCTACAGTATGAACAAAGCAAGCATAAAAGAGCATGAAGATTCTGTTTCCCAGATCCATTTAAATTAAATTTCTTCTGTTAATGTACTTAACCTAGAGAAATTAAATACAAAATTGGGGGAAATCAGCTTCTTGTTCCCAATTACAGTTACTGTAGCAGGCTATCCACAAACAGCCTTGCCCTAAAATATTCTTTCTAGCTGTCATAGGTACTTATGTAGCTCCCCACTGCCACCGCTGTGAGACAATTAAATAGCATCATGTTAGTCTCCTATTACAGATGGGGGAACTGAGGCACAGTGACTTGCCCAGCGTTGCACAGGAAGTCTGGGGCCAAGTGAGTAGCTGAACTCAAGGGCCACCCTCCTTCTTTGAAATAGTCACTCAGCTGCACCTGGGGACTCACACGGGAGCGCTCCTCTTGTTCTGAAAATTAGTTGTTGTCAAAATGTTGATGGCAAAATTGTATATTTAGTGCTCAGTAGCTGGAGACATTAAAATGTGAACCTTCACCCTTGTAGCGATCTATACTGTACTCATCACTGCGATATTTCACCTTAGTGAGGGAGTGTTAGAATTTGATGTGGAAAAAAAATCAAGCAAATTTCTTATTCCATAGGGTGTAAGCGAGAAGTGAATTGGACTCAGGATCTTTAAGGAGCACATTAAGATCTTGGGATGACAACTCATCCCCTAGATGAGTAATTTGTGATACCATTCAGTAAGTGTCCAGTGAAAAATCATAGAAGGGGTTCCTTTCTTCTAGCACAGAACAAGGAACTTAGTTAGAGTAAAGAAAACCATGTAATATCCAAGTCTACACACACTGTGTCTTTCTGCATTACCGCTTAGTGGTAGGGCTTTTTTCATGTGACAAGTACCAAGTGAATCCACTGATGGTGAGAAATACATGTGACAAACCGTGCAAATTACCGTGCACAAGAATGCCATGTAAGAATTCTCCAAAATGTATATCAGCTGGACTAGCAGTAGTTTTACAAGACCTCAAAACGCTACCCATGTGCTGTGATTTACAATTAGGAGTGTAGAGCCTCAGGAAAATGATATCAAGTGAGATATGAAGTTATACCCAATTTGCACAGGTAGTTTGAGTCCTTTAATTGTTTGGGATGTTTTGATTTATATTGGATTGCTAAGTGTAAGATGAGGGCTGTAGATTATATCAGTGGGAAGTCCTCTGACTAACCTTCTTTCTGAATAATGTGTGGCTGGAAGGGAACAAAAATGAAGCTTGTGGGGAAAGTGCTAAATAAGAATTCGAAATACATATTCAGAATAAAATATTCATGCAGGGAGGAAATAGGCTCCATGTATAATAAAAAGGAGATTTTACAGGATGATGATGGCTATATATGTTCACATTTTACATCATCTTTCAAATCTTGGGTAGGAATCCTAAAATTAATGTTCATATCAATAATAGATTTCTAATTTTCAGCTACAAAAATATGGCTTTCCTATAGAAACAAGCACAGTCATTTTAAGACAAAAATCTTCTGTTTGTCACTGAGGTCTTATTACAAGAGGCAATAATTGGTGGAAATGGGTCATAAATTGACCAGATAACTTCTGTTGTGGGGCTGTTCAACGTATTTCATCTTTTTATAGTCCCAGCTTTGCTTTTTAAAAATTAACATCAGAAAAGTTCAAGGTGTCTGGCTGGCTCAGGGGACCAGGGACAGGATGTAATTTTTAGGTTTTCAGTCACTGGTTCAAATCTGGGCAATAACAAAGCCATTCTTGCTTGATGGCTTGGATGAAATAAATTGGTGGGTTCAGGAGGCTCATTTACAATAGACAGATGTCCATGTTATAAAAACTATCCTCAGAGCTGACTACATTGATGCCTTTGTTAGCCATCTTAGGTAGGCAAAGTATTGAATGCAGAAGGAGAGAGAATTCCTCTCACTCCTAAGGAATGATTCCAACTGCCCACTGGCTTCTTGATTTAAATTGGTGCAATGGGAAGTGGATCCCAGGTCTCTTTTGAAGCACTGAGAAATCTTGCGCTGATGCTCTGGAAGATATCGATCAGACGCCATTGCCCAGGCCACGTGCATGTGCACAAACATGCCATGATCACACCAGTTTTACCCTGGTGTGGCTCCTTAGGATTCCATAGAATTACTCCTTATTTGTAGCAGTTAATATAGACACCAAAAAAAAGAATTCTGGCCTCTGATACAAAGTAATCAAGGCACCAGTACAATCTCAGATGGCTCTACTTTAGTTTAAAAACATATAGCATTACAAGCAACTTTTGCATTACTGTTGTATTACTGTAACCTTTTTGCTTTGAGAATTGAGACTGGATAGGATGGGAGTCCTGGCATGGGTCAATACATTTTTCAGTTAAGACGAGCATCCAAGTTGCTAAGAAGAGATTCACCTTTCTATCTTCCTTTCCATTTATTCATTTTCCTCCTTACCACTTCAAATGACTATAAATCTGTAACACTCTTCTCCAAGGACTCTGCCACATTCCTACCACTGCAGGTTGCATGCCTGCTTGTCCCTTACATTGATCAATTGACACTTGTGGCAACACCTCAGCCTGACAGTCAGTCACATGTGCTTATGCTTCAGAGCTCCCAAATGTGTGACTGTTGCCTGATGTTTCTAGAAGCTTATTGTCACCATACTTCACACATCAGTTGCAGCCCTTGTTCCATCCTGTAAAATGTTCTCGCCTAGTCTCGCTTTTTAGCCTATATATTTCTCATTGAATGGTTGGTTGGATTTATCTTTTAAAAGGTTCACAATATCCCCATTTCTGTGGAGGAGCACATGCACACACACAAACACTGTATACATTTAAATCTATGGAATCATCATGTATTTTTTCATAGTCTTAAAAAAAATACCAGTGGACACTGCTAATATTGCTGGTTGTTGTGACTTTGTTTGGATACTCATCCTTCTGTATGTGAACCTGTGTTCCAGCATTGTTATGGAGCACTGTGCATGCTGGAGGTGCCATCTGTAATGATTTCCCCGTGGGGTACCACAACTGAGCCCCCCTCATCCACCAGCCTGGGCTCCCTTTTATACTATACTGCTGTGGTAAGCTGCCAAGCCCTCTTCAGGCTCCAGCCTGCACTTTTCCCAGCATACATACAGGTAGGAACACACCCAGCTGCAGTTACATGCAGATGCTCTGACCAGTCCCTGCACATGAAGGCTCCAGCTAGTGTGCCTTAGGAACTGGTTGGGGCCCACCACCTCTGGTGTGTAAACCCAAAATTATAGCATCTTGTGCTGCACAGGAAACTACAGCATAACCTCATGAAATTCACCCCCTCCCTCAATGTGGAGAGGGATATATAACTTGGGGCAGAAAGCTGTTACGACGACCACTCAGTAGTTTTAGATAAAGCAAAAGCATGTTTATTAACTACAAAAGAGAGATTTTAAGTGATTATAAGGGATAGCAAACCGATCAAAACAGATTACCTAGCAAATAAACCAGACAATGCAAATTAAGCTTAATATACGACGTAGATTGGATATGAATAGCAAATACTCACCCTCTGCTTCTTAAGGGGCAAGCTGAACCTGCTTACAGCTTGGAATCCCCAGGTGATCTAGTCAGAGGCTAAACATTCCTTTAGCCTGCGTCCAGCACTTCCCCCAGTTCAGACTTTGTTCCTCAGGTGTTTTCAGGAGTCTTCTTGGATGGGGGAGTGTAGTGGGGTGACTGCTCCACTCCCGTAGAACAGGAGTTAAAAGCAACCAAGCTAGGCTGTTTGGGGAAGCAGGTGCAGCTGGGGCCAGCTCGAAGGGGGCCCAGCTGGCCCTGATAAGAGGGCTGTGGGCCAGGAGCTGAGGGAGTCTATCTCTTTCCAGCCCTGGAGGGAGAAGGGCTAGCTGCCTGGGAGCAAGGTACCAAAACTGAGCAGTGCTGGGGAATAGGACAGGGGAGCTGGGGCGCTCCAGCCTGATAAAACCCTAGGCTGCAGACCTTGTTGAAGGTCTACAGGGGTACTGGGGCTGCAGAGATATAGCCTGGGAACAGGCAAAGACAGCAGGTCCTAACCCATTGCCAATGATGAGTGGCCATTACAGACTGCAGTCTGCCCCAGTGAGTGGGGGCTAGATGATGACTGGGAGTAGCCACTGAGGCAAGGTGGATTTAGAGGGTTGGGGGTTCCCCAGGGAGGGGAGACCTAGAGAATGGGGGTACTGCTGGGGCAGGACCCTGAGGTAAAGGGGCACCAGAGTCTGGGAGGGACACGGGGGCAAGAGACAGGTGAGCCACCAGCCAGCAGAGAGTGCTCCGGGCTGGAATCGAGCTAATTCCCAGGACAACCAGCAGGAGGCGCCACATTGGTTAGTGGGTGTTTATAATAGTGAGTTAATATTCGTTTGAATGTAAATAAGAATTTATTTGAGATTACATCTGTGTCCCTTTTGTATTCACTTCCTCCAACCATTCCTGCTTTTGCTCTTACTCATGGAAGATGAATTTGATACTATCACATTCAAACACTGTGTGAGCATTCACTCTGAAAACCGGACTGTAGGAGTTACTATCCTTCATTGAAGAGAGACAATACCATTTTGTGACTAAGCTACACAGCTTGAATGTTGAATTGCAGGCATCAAATTAAAAGTAATAGAGTAAACAAAACCTGTGAAAAATGCTTAGCAGTAATTTCAAATAATGAATGAATGAATGAATGAAGAATCTCACTCTGGTCATGTGCATTGTATGAACAGGGAGAAAAGTGGCTAAACTCACTGAATAAATTCAGGAGGAATTACATGATCTGTTCTAATATTAAACCCTGCTACTCTGAACAAATTCTAAACTGAGCAATTAATTTGAACCAGCTAAATTGCCCTTGTAGTTTAATGTTCCACCTGAAATCTATTGTGTAGTTCTAGTGGACTGCTTGATCCCAGGGTGGCTTCATTTCCGTGGTGGTTGAAGTAATCTTTGCATATAACTTGTAAATCAGTTTATTTGTAAAGTGCTTTGCAATCATTCAGGAAAGCTTTCATCCAAATGTAAAATAAGTATGATTCTAACCAAAGCTAATTTCCATCCCAGGAACAGGAATTGGTCCCAACAACACCATTTATTTGCTGCTTCCTGCTTTGGTGGTTTTTATGGTACAGATCTGTGAAAGGGAAGTGACCATACTACACAGTGTCAGCTTTCTGAAACGAGGGTGGTGAAGATGAACTGATGACAGACTAGTGAGTTGCACTGACAGAACTAGCAGACTCTCTCTCAGTTCAAATGCCCTTGTTGAAGAGAACTGGTTCTGTTCCTCCTGGAAGGAGGCAGGGTATGTGCCATTTTGCGTTGGATGTGTTTACTGACTGACCCCTGCAGTTACTTCTGGAAATACAGTTCTGCCACTCTAAATGAGTCTTGTCTAACAATGGCAGCTTCCATTAAAGCTGAATTCCCATTGATAACATAAGCCAGATGGTTTAGGAATGCCACATCTCCCAGCCCCTGCTGAAGTGGATTATCCCTAGCTTTCTGTGTTTCTTTTCTAGTATTTAAACAACTGCTCAGTACTGAAAATAATGCTTTGCATATGTTATATACACAGCCCCTTTCATTTAAGGCTCTCAAAGGACTTTCACAATAACAAACATCATAACATTCCTATGAAATAGGTAAATATTATTTCTGTTTTGAAGAAGAGTAAATTAAAGTAGATAGAGGTTAAGTGAGAGTACAGCAGAGTTGTTGTGGGTGCTTGGAGGAACCTACCAGGGTAAACAAAAACATTTCTCCAAAGTGAAGAGTCTAAGCAGAGAGGAAGTTTTTTGTCTCATCACATAGTTTAGCTGTAACATGGCATCTAGTGCAGCATCCACCACTGGTGCTTTTGTGAGGCACCCACTTTTCTTGAGAGCCCTTTATTTGGAAACTGGAGGAAGGGCTTGAGTAAGATGTAAATGCTGCAGAGTCAGGCTTAGCCTTCAAAATAGCAACCTCATTTCATAGACTTTGTGTCGATATGGGCCTACAACCACCTTTGGAGCAGAAATGTCTCTAAAGGCATGTTCAAAAGTGTCCCTGTGCTTATCAAACCATTGTTTGAGGATTCAGCTCATCTCTAACCAATTTTTCAAAACCTATTTGAACAAGTGTCTCTGGAAAAACGAGAACCTCTCCTACTACTTTTTTTGGTGTGTGGAAGTAAAAGCAAGCTAGAAAGAAACCAAAGGGTAAACCAGTGAGGTTTTGTTTTCATGTTAACCTTGTTTTCTGAGCTGAATAGCTAACAGTGGCTCCACTAGAAAGATACAGAATCCATAAAACCTACTCACTGGGTGGTATTAATAAAAGGGAAGTAGAACTATTATTTGTATCATGGAGGCTCCAGCTGAGATCAGTCCTATTGTGCTAGGCACTGTATGCACACTTAAGCTATTTCTGCACTTGGAGCGAGGGGTGTGATTCCCAGGGTGCATAGATATTCTCACAGTAGCTCTCATCAAGTAGGTACACTAGCAATAGTAACATAGCCATGGTAGCATAGGCAGCAACACTTGCAGTGCGGGCTAGATGCCCCAATTACATACCCATGGGATCAAAGTCGGTTTATTTTCATGGCGGCTAGCCTATGCTGCCAGTGCCCATGGTAGCATGGCTGTTCTTAGCATGCTAGCTCAATGAGAGTTAGCAAAAGTATGTCTGCCCAAGCTGGGAATCTCTCACCCTTAGCTTCAAGTGTAGACATAGCCTTAGTGAGAGACTGCTCATGCCCCGAAGAGCTTACAGATCAAATAGAGTAGATGGGAGGCAAGCTGCTGAAAAAGAGTTAGCCTTCTAATATCCACTATCCATACCAGAGTCAAATACTCCCTATGTTACTCATTGACTATTCATCATTCACAGTTGAGTCATGATGCCAAGCAAACACTTTAACACACTCCTTCATTTGAATTCATAGCAATGAGAATAGCTTGTGTAACAGGGAGTTGTATGTGGGAGGAAGTCTTGTGCAGCCGGAGGTTCCTTTCTGTGGATGAGACGTAGAACTAAGCACCTCAGTATCTGTAGTCACTCCAACTCCTCTAAAAAAACTCTCAGTCAATTGGTAATATTAACCCTACCATGCTGGTGCCATGTGTTAATTTTGGGCAGTTATGTTCCACAGAACTACTGAAATTATTTTCGTGGTCATCGCTGGAGAAGTTTAATCTTAATTTTCATCCTTAAAATATTGAGCATTGCTGTCATTTCAGAGGAGACAGCATTTTAGTGCTGAGTAAGGAATCCCGTTGAGGTTTGTTTATACAGTGTCTGTAAAATTCTTTGGAATTCTTCTGAGTAAAGGAGGAACTCTAAATGCAAGTTATTAAAAGAAAAAATACTTGAAGTAGAGAAAACAAATACAAATTTTTCCCAACTAAATGACATACAAAGTAGATTTCAGGTATCATTTCTAGTCAAATGATTTCTAATGCTATATTATTACTATTTGTTTCTATTATGATAGCACATACATGACCCATTTAAGATCTTGGCCCCACTGTGCTCAGGAAGACAGTCCAGTGTTTTAACCATAAGAGATTTCTTTCTCTTTGCAGTTCATTCCCATGTTCAGAAAGTTCTACAGAACTTAATGGAGAGGAAACTGATTGGAAATATGAGTTGTATGCCATCTTTACATATCCCCTTTCCCATCCCTGAACTGTGCTTGGTGTAGTCCAGCAGTTACATGAATGTAAAATTGGTGTAAGTGAAAGCAGACTCTGGCTCAGAGAAGCTGTATGCTGAATAGATGGAGAGGAATATGGTATATGGACTCCAATCCGCCTAGTGAAGGTGGAGGGGAGGGAAGAAGGCAAGAGTAGAATAATAACCACTGCCCTCCAAGGACAGATATTTTTTGAGGCAGGGTTGTTTCACCAGGCAAAGAATAATCTGACTATAGCTACTGTTTCTGATGAAAAGAGGAGGAAAAGTCAGAAGAAAATCAAAATGTTTGAAGTAAATGAACATAGCTGCAGCACTCATAAACTGAGAAGAGATGTAATATCTTCTCGAATCCCTCCCATGGGAAGCATGGCATTTTGCGTGGCAGGAAGGGATATTTTATTTTTCGTTTTGAATGTTCTATCTTTGTTTCAGAAATAATCTTTGCAATGAACTAAATGCTACAAGATCAACAAGCAAAAGGATGAGAGATTTTAGGATAAGGTTGATGGTAGGGGAAATGCAGCATTTGCTTATACACAGTGAGCCTGGTTCTTATTTACATTGCTTGTAAAAGGAGTTTAAGGTGGTCAGACATTGATACTTACTACAGGGCCTCCACTGTTAGGGGGCCTTGATATAACTTTGGGGGGAGGGATAGCTCAGTGGTTTGAGCATTGGCTTGCTAAACCCGGAGTTATGAGTTCAGTCCTTGAGGGGGCCACTTAGGAATCTGGGGCAAAATCAGTATTTGGTACTGCTAGTGAAGGCAGGGGGCTGGATTAGATGACCTTTCAGAGTCCCTTCCAGTCCTATGAGATAGGTATATCTATGTCTATATAACTTTTTTTCATTTAATCTCCTGCAGTATCTCCTACAGATCAGTTATGCTCCTCTCATTCCTCCAGTTTTAAATATATGATCAGCACTGTAAACTCTACTCATTATAGCAGCCTCTGGGTGCAGGTAATTGATGTAAAAAACAAAAAACCCTGAGACTGGGTGAATCAATGTCAATCAAGCTGTAAACCTGCAGATAGCTCTTCTTCAAAACACTCAACAAACAGACTTTTCAGCATTCCCTGAATTTTAACAGGTTCAGGATCTACCTGATTATTAGAGGAATTCCTCTAATGAGAATACACTGCCAGCAACTCCCAGATACTCAAATCCAGGCAATGTCAGTGGGAGTGCATCGACCAGTCTGATGTGGTGGTGGTTTAGCTGCAGAAAGGTGGCTTCTTCAGAGAGCAGTCCAAATAGATCTCAAGAGCATGAATTGTACCTCAACACTAGTAGGATGTGCAGGCCCTGGGACACAAAGTACTTTGTCCTGTGGTCATCTAATTGGAACATTCAGCATTTTTGTATCAGTTTTGGCTTCTAGGTCCTCTTCGTTTAGAGGGTTTGGCAGTAGTCCAATACAGAAACTGTGGCAAGGTCCACATCAGAGGAAAAATGGGGTGCAATTGTCATGCTCCGTTATAGAGTTATTAGTCATGGCTGCCATGAAAATGGTGTAGTCATGGATCCAGCCTTATCCCTAAATTGCAGATCTCACTGACTAGGGCTGGGCAAATACCATCAGTCATAGGAGCAGACATTCTCCCCAGGAGAGGCTATAAATACTTCCTTGAACCGACCAGCATCACATCTGTCTTTCCCGTGTTGAGTTTCAGTTGTGTTGCAGGCGTTGAGATCCCTAAATCTAGAAGGCACTGGGAAAGCAGAGAAACCCCACTGGCTTTCCTGCCCTTGCTTTGGATATATGAGTTTCCCTTTATTACTGGTCATCTGTTCATAATAGAGGCCCAATCATACAGTCCTTTCTTGGACAAAACTCCACTGAAGTCCATAAGAATTTTGCCTGAGTAAGGCCTGCAAGATTGGATCTTAAGGGGTCTCTCATATTTCACATCACAGAAATCCATGGTGTTAGTTTTTTACTGATTTCCTTAGTATAGTGGAGATTTTACAAGAGGGAGGTAGGAGGAAAGGATGAGCGGTCTAAGAGGAGGCTCCAATAAGGACAAACTGTTTTGCAGAGAGATACTAAATCTCTCATGCTTCAGATATGCCTATGAAGTCGGGTAGTAGAATACTCTATATCTTGCACTTTGCATCTAACTCTGCTAATCCTCAGAAATGTGATGTGGCTGCAGAAACTTTCTATTGCTTAGTTAAAGCAACTTGATTCCAGAAGGTTAAGAACTGACCCTGAAGGACTGATTTCAGTGTACTGAAATTGTAGTTAACCCCCGAGGTACTGGTAATTGTTGCCAAGGCCCAGCCAAATTCTGGTAGCAAAATAGCAAAACAGGGAAGAGATTTCATCAAAAAAGGTGACTTCGGATATATTCTCAATCTTCCCTTCCCACATTAGCATCTTCTCAAGTTTTATAATCTGTTGAAAAAGGAGGCTCTCCCTCCTCTCTCTCCTTTCTAGAAGGCAGTGGAGATAGCTACTTTAATTAGAACACCTGCAGCCAATCAGGGCAGGCTAATCAGGGCACCTGGGTTTAAAAAGGAGCTCACTCCAGTCAGGCAGGGAGGAGCCAGAGGAGAAAGAGCATGTTGAGGAGCTGGGAGCAAGAGGGCAAAGAGCTGAGAGTGAGAGAGTGTACTGCTGGAGGATTGAGGAGGACAAGCATTATCAGACACCAGGAGGAAGGTCCTGTGGTGAGGATAAAGAAAGTGTTTGGAGGAGGCCAGGGGGAAGTAGCCCAGGGAGTTGTAGCTGTCATGCAGCTGTTACAGGAGGCACTATAGACAGCTGTGATCCACAGGGCCCTGGGCTGGAACCCGGAGTATAGGGCGGGCCCGGGTTCCCCCCAAACCTCCCAACTCCTGATCAGACGCAGGAGGAGCTGACCCAGACTGTGGGTTCCACAAGAGGGGAAGATCACTGAGGTGAGCAAATCCGCCAATAAGCACAGGACCCACCAAGGTAGAGGAGGGACTTTGTCACAGTACCTATAGAAATTTTTGTTTGTTCACACTAAAATCCATGCCTTGAAAAATATTCCTCTGTGGCAGTCTTTAGCTTTCATTAACATTTCAGTAACACTTTCACTAACTCTTCCAGAGCAGCTAACCCGGACCACTGCCCTCACTACAAATCAACATGCCTGATGTATGGTGAGGGCATGTTCTGTCTAATAGGAGTATCCTGAACACCTGCGCAAGAACTGTGTGGGGGAGAGAGAGGGGAATGAGTAGAGGAGGGAGATAAAGAAAAGCACAGGGAAAGGTGTTGTAATGAGAGCAGAGCACAGAAGGGAGAGGTAGGAAAAGGCAAATCAAAGAAGCCCTCAGATGAAAGTACAGTTTGAGAGCAATAGAACAGGAGAGGTAGAAGTAAAGGGATGGGGGGGAAGCAGGGGGCAGAGTGGAGGAGAGTAGAAAATAGATAAATGAAAGGGGAGAAGACTTGAGTTGTGACAGATTTCACTGTCCCTTCCCCCCCATGTTCGGGAACCTCAGTCTGTGTCCTCAAAAAGCTCACAGACATAGGTTGGGAACCCCAGACAGCCTCCCTCTTCCTTCATCTGTAGAACCCCTCCTACCAAGGCACATAATCTGCCTGGCCCTTATGTGTATGTAGAGTGTGGGGAGTGGCTATAAGGAACCTTCCCCCTTTGTGTGGTCCAGGTGATTGGGCTGTGACTCCATTGCTCCCTCCCACTTTTCTTCCTCTCCCCTCCTTCCTTCCCCCTCCCTCATATACCAGCCATTGGAAGTTGCTGGCCATCCTGGGTGAGTAAACTGCACCCCACAGAAGGGTGTAGTAGCAGGTGTGCTGGCTCTGAGCACCCAGAAACTCTGGGAGGAGGATTGCCATGCAGTGTTCCCCTGTACAATGAGATCTGTGCCAGCCTTTACTAGGGGCAGTGTCAAGATGGCACAATGGAGCCTCAAGTGAACTAGCAGGGATCGGTTCTCTCTAGCCCCTGTGAACTGAATCTGTGCTAGTTCATGAGTCTATCATAGACTGATACCTGCAGTTGCTGTACTTCTGCCTCTTTTTTTTAAAAAAAAAAGCTGTCTGCTGTCATAAATTCTTTAGGTACTTGAAAGAAGCAAAACTAGTACTGTCAATTATGAGATGCAACAGAAGACTTGTTAACCCCCTTAACTGGCTTTGTGGTGGTCTCTCATCAGAGCTATATATTCGCTGTGTGACTTGTTGCTACTTTCACTGGGAGGTCAGAAATGTGACGTTCAGTGGCCAGCGGATGACATTGGTATGTTAGTGAATTTGGACCAAGCACGAAAAACACCAGTGCTTAACAGGAGCACCGACAAAGACAAGATTAAAATCCTGCAACTGTCTATGGAACCACATCGAGACCCTTATGCTCAACATCAATGCTGAGGCTCAATGGAGAGCCACATGAACAGATTGTTTTGAGCGGTTGAAATGCTCCATCACTGACTCTGCTGAGGAACCACCAGGTTTTGATTTATGACAGAAAGACTGGTGCAGATTGAATGGCATCAGGACATCTCATGGGAGATGTGGACAAAACCCTCTTTAAATGAAGAATGAAGCAAACGCCTGTATGTGGCATAAACAATGGTGCACATCATACCTGAGTGTCACCTTCATTCTTTCACCGGTGGCCTGAAGGACATTCACCAGCTCACTGATGTGGCAATATGCTGGCTATCAAACCTAGATATAAATTTGTAGTCGTTGCTACCTACCCACACCATACAAAAGAAGAAGAAGACTGTGACTCAGCTGCCTTCTGAGTTAGAGTAGCTGTTTGTCTTTAGGGGAAAAAAAAAGTGGTGCCATTCATGTGTCATTTTTTTCTTTAAAATATTCATCTCCTCTGATACTCAGTGATGGAAGCTACATAAGTACCTACATAGATAATGCTGGAAAGAGAATACAGAACAGATGACTTTATTAATCACTTCATTGTGTGAAGTTGTCATGAGTTGTTTGGTTGGGAGTTTTTGTTTGTTTGGTTTGCGGGTGGTTGTTTTTTTGTGTTTGTGGGGTTTTTTTACATTTATTTTATTTGCCATTCTAGTGACGAAAGGCCCTTTACAGCAGAAGAGTTAAAAGAGAGTCTGGGAGCCTGTCACAGTTATGGGAGTCTTTCACTGCAAGGCCTAATTGTCATCTTACTTCTGTAGAATTTATATGGTAACTCCATGGAATCACTCTTGATTTTGTGATACCGGTGTAAAATCCAAATGAGCTGCCACTTTCTTACAGTCTCTTTTATGAAACTCCCTTCTTTTTGTGTAAGGACCATAATGAAATGCTTGTTGGCCTTTTGTGTGACTATTTGCTGTGAAGGGTGGATTTTTAGCTTTGAATAATAACTTTTGTTGTTCTTGTCTGGACTTGGATCTATAAGCCTTTGTACTATGTTGTTTGATTTCAGGGTCTGTTTGGTTGTGTTTACACTTTCTTCCTTTCTAATGTAGTGCCCTTTTGCTGGGGGGGAGTTTGATTTATGTGCAATAATCTTTTTCCTGGAAGAGTATTCCTTTTCATATCCTGTGGTGGTCTTTATTCTGGGACATTCATTGGTTTGCATTTCCTCAAGGCACTGAGCCATTCCAGTGGTAATAGATCATCTGTTCTGTATAGCAAGTTGTATGCATGAAAAGGTGGGATTTTTTTTAATGTTCATTCATTTTGGTTTCTAGTTTATTAATCTTTTGTTTGCAGCAACTTTTAAAAAGTTCTTTTTACTGCCTTCTCTGCAGTATCTTTGTAATATTTGGTTTGCTTTTGTTGGGAGATACTTTTAGCTTTGCTGATGCCAGCTGTGTGTTTACTCTGAAATTAAGGTTTTTCTGTACAATCGAAATCTTATTTATTTCATATTGTACTGGGTTTTTATTTAAAAATGCACAACCTTCAAAGTGTTTTGCAACCAAACTCCAGTCAGATAAAAGACTTGGTGTACTTTAAATCTATTAGACTGATGCTAATATGTGCTATTCAGCTGAAGGGGAAGGACTGGAGCACTACTGCTGCTCCAAGACCTCTGCTCTGGGGCTGCACTGGCTGCTGTAGCTGCAGAAGTCATAAAGGTCCCAAAAAGTCACAGAATCAAGCTTCCATGATAGATTCTGAGCCTTAACAGTGATCATCTAGTCTGACCTCCTGCACATTGCAGAGCACAGAACCTCACCTACCCATTCCTGTAATAGACCCCTAGCCACTGGCTGAGTTCCTGAAGTCCTCAAATCAGGATTTAAAAACTTAGTTACAGAGAATCCACTGTTCCACTAGTTTAAACAGGCAAGTGACTTGCACCCCATGCTGCAGAAGAAGGTGAAAACTCCCCATGTCTCTGCCAATCTGACCCGGGAAAAATTCCTTTCCCAACCCCAAATATGGCAATCTGTTGCAGTCTGAGCATATGGGTGAGACCCACCTGCCAGACATGTGGGAAAGAATTCTCTATTGTAACTCAGAGCCCTCCCCATTGTGTCCCATCACCAGATGTTGGAGATATTTGCTATTAGCAGTCACCGATCAGCCAAATGCCATTGTAGGCCTTCTCCTCATATTATCCCCTACATAAACTTATCAAGCTCAGGCTTGAAGCTAGTTAGATTTATTTTTTTTTGCCCCCGCTGCTCCCCTTTAAAGGCTGTCCCAGAACTTCCAGCCTCTGATGGTTGGAAACTTTTTTGCCTAATTTCAAGCCTAAACTTGTTGATGGCCAGTTTATATCTATTTAGTCTTGCATCCACATTGGTGCTTAACTTAACTCCTCTCCCTCCCGGGTATTTATCTCTCTGTGTTTATAGAGAGCAATCCTATCTTCTCTCAGCCTTTGCTTGGTTAGGCTAAACAAGCTAAGCTCTTTGAGTCTCGTCTCATAAGATAGGTTTTCCATTCTTTGAATCATCTTAATAGCCCTTCTCTGCACCTGTTCCAGTTTGAATTCATATTTCTTAAAATGTGGGAGACCAGAACTGCACACTGTATCCCAGATGAGGTCTCGCCAGTGCCTTGTATAATGGTACTAATACTTCCCTGTTTCTACTAGAAATATCTTTCCTCATGTATCCTAGGTTGTGCATTAGCCTTGTTTACAGCCACATAACGCTGGTGACTCATAGTCATGAATCAGTACACCCAGGTTGGTCTTCTCCTCTGTCATTTCTAACTGATAAGGTCCCAGCTTATAGCAAAAAATTTTGTTTTTAATCCCTAAGTGCATGGCTTTGCACTCTCAAACTTCACCCTATTTCTATTTCAGTTTACAAGGTCATCCAGATCTTCTTGGATGATATTCCAGTCCTCCTCCATAATGGCAATGCCTCCCAACTTTGTAATCATCCTTCCATTTAGTTTAAATTGAGTTAGTTCATGATCACTTGAACCAAGGTTATCCCCTACAACCAGTTCTTCTATGAGGTCCTCACTACTCACCGGTACCAAATCTAAAATGGTTCATTGTTGGTTCAGCAGCTATTTGGTGAAGAAAACTGTTAGCGATCACATCCAGCAAAATCTGGGCCCTATTATTTCTAGTAGCACTTTCCCTCCAATCAGTATCTGGAAAGTTAAACTCTCCCAATAATTACATAATTCCCAGTCATATTTATTTCATTTAAAACATTAGAGAGGTCTCTATCCATATCCCTATCCATATTGGATCTTGGGGGTCTGTAGCATATCCCAAGCTCTATCCCAGGGGAAACTCTGGTAGCTCTTCAAAGTTCCAGTATCACCTACCTGACTGTTAGCTTCATTGGTATTGGCATTATCTTTCTTTTCAATGTCCATTCTCCTACCCACTGCTGTATCCTCTCTCACTTGATTATCCTGCCTGTTCAATGTTAGAATCGGGTGTGGAGATTACATGAGCATCTCCCCAGAGTTTCTAGTTTAAATTTGAAAGCTCTTTTCATCAATTGTGCCAATCTCCACCACAGAAGTCTATTTCCTTCTCTCCGAAGGTGGAGGCCATCCCATGAGAACAGTTCTCTGTCCATGAATGTCTCCCAGTGGTCTAACATCCCAAAGTCCTCCTTATAGCACCACTGCCTTAATCATCATAATCTTGTCTCGCCTCTATTCTCCTCAGTAGAATCCAACTGAAGATCACCTGAGCTTCCATTTCTTTAAGCATCTTTCCCAGCCTGGCATAGATTCTTGCTGGAATGCATCAAGGGAGACTAACTGCATGCTTTGTTCCCACATGAAGGACAATAAGAGTAGAGTTTGAGGAAAGATATCAGAAGTAATAAGGTCCGTTGCTCCTTTAAAGAGACAAACACAGCAGCTTGTTGCTTTAACTGGAGTGAATAATCACTTCAAGTCAAACACAGCACTGGGTTGATTTTAGAATAAAAGAAAAAACAAATTTATTAACAGGAGAGGGTTTTTTTTAAGTGAGTTCAAGTATAAGGGATAAAATCAGAAATGGTTACAAACCAACAAAAGTGAATAAGCTTCTAAAACTTAATCCAGCAATGCTAGGCTGTCATTGTCTTAAACATGTTCTAGTAGGGTTCTGCAGAGGGACTTCATATGTAAGGTTAGCGCATGCATTTGACAATGATATTAATAGCCAGTGTGGTGTTAGCTTTCATCCCTCATAAGTCATATTTTGTACAAGTATTAATGCAGTAATGTGAAGGATATTAACACAGGAGTGCTTAGGGTCACAAACAGATATGGAAATGATGAGATGTTGGGATGGGGTAGGCAGGAGGGATACAGGAATGGCTTCTTTCACCTTTGAACTAGATAACTTCACCAGTGCATGGAGAGTGTTTCTCTATATGCCATGGAAAGTCTTGAGAAATTGACATCTATTTTTTTTATTCCTTTTCACTTTAAATTCCACATAACTACATCATGTGTTTTTGAGGAGGGCAGGAGAGAGACATTTTTTCAGAATGGTACTGCTGTTTCTAAATCAGGGATTGGGGCTCATGAGACAGAGTAATGCAAAATTCACTGTGCTGCTTCCTTGGTGCTTCTAACTTTTCTACCAGCATGGAGGAGGAGGAAGCACTGGGTCTAGTCTCCACCCTCACGGCTGTGTGCGGATGATCTAAAGCATGGATCAAATGAAATATTTTTGCCTGGGTGAACTTAAAGAGTAAGTTGGTCCAATTCTAAGGTTCTGACAGCTGGAAACCCACAAAACGTGTCAAGTCTAGAACTCTGATTCAGTTACATGGGTACTAATGTCTAATAAGCAATTATAAAAAGTCAAACAACTTGCGTAAATTTGTCACGCAGCAGAAGAACATTATACATAATTATGTTACATCACTTTAAAGATGAGGCTCATATTCCAGACTCCATTAGCTTTCAGTGCCATTGTAATATATCCCTTACATGCATCTTAAAAACTTTAGAGACAAGATTATTGATTTTTATTCACAGAGACAGATTTAGCTGACAGTTTTGATGCTGAAGTTTCAGGCCTGCTTCTTTAAATACACATTAGCTTATACCTAGCTATCTGCATTTGTAAGATACTTGTACAATATCTGCTCGGTTTCTGCAGACATTTTTGACCTAGTTAAAGTTGTTACAAAGAGACTGTTGCTAGTGAATAGGCTTTCAAATTCCACCCTATTTCCCCTTTTCTTTCATCTGCTTAAAGCCAAACTCTGAACTCCTAAATGTCCTTACATAGGCTAAACCCCCTTTGATTTCATTTTGGGTTTTGTATGAATAACAACTGATTGTTCTTCAGGAATTTGCCCTAGTAGTACAACCATTCCACAAGACCATTTTGAAGGGATTGATTTTAATGGAGAGCCATTTAATAAACATTTTTATACAGTTGTTTAAACTTTAAAAAAAGGTTTATATAAACTCAGATAATTAAAGTTTGTTGACATCTTACATAAGGAAATATACTTTTTGACAGCAATATCTCCAAAGGCTCAGTGAACAGATCTATAACAAATACACCTGTACCTTAGCCCCACTACAGCAGCTTTGAGCTGCTCTGGAATATGTCATGTCTACGCTACAGACTTTGGCCGATGCTATTTACATCAGCTTTCAGCCACTGAAGTTAATATAACTTTAGTGTGCCTGCATACATGTCTGTTTGCATCAGCTTATATTAGCGCTGCACGTACTCACCAGGAGTGCTTGTGTTGATGCAAAGTGCTGTGTACCATAGGTACTGCAGTGTGCCACTGCCCAGCACAGTGACTTCTGGGAAATTTTTGCAGTGTGTTGGGTAAAAATGAATCATGCAGGGATCTCTGGGTGCTAGGGTTCAAGTTTTCAGTATGCAGCTTTCTCCATCTCATAAACTTTGTGCCTTTTAATTTTTTTAAATCGCACAAACCCATGCAGGGCTTTTCAGACTCTGCCATCTCTGACAGAAGCATGGAACCTTCATAATTCTGCACTGAATTCACGAACATTGCAGCTAAAGGATGCACAATCCTCTGGTATTTGCAGAGCTGAAGGAGGAACCGGATCAATGGGAGACGTGAGGATTTCTTCAGGGACAGATTGCTGAGGGACATAGTGAAAACCAATTCAATGTTGTTGGGGGCATTCACAGAGCAGCGGCAGATAGTGGAGCTCCACTTCTGGGCCTGAGAAATGAGCAGTTACTGATGGAATTGCATCATAATGGAGGTCTGAGATGATAAGCAGAAGCTGCAGAACTTTTGGATGCAAAAGTCCACATGCCTGAATCTGTGTGCTGAGCTTGTCCCAACCTTCCAGATCAGGGTCACCAGAATTAGAGCTCCACTGACAGTTGAGACGCAAGTGGCGATAGCGTTCTGGAAGCTTTCAATGCCAGATTGCTACTGGTCAGCGAGAAATCATTTTGGTGTTGGAAAATGCACGTGTACTGGGCCTTAATCATCTCCTGCTACGTAGGACTGTGATGCTCAGCAATGTGCAGGACATAGTGGATGGATTTGCAGCAACGGGGTTTCTAAAGTGCACGGGGGCAATAGACGGTGCACGCATATATATTTTGGCTTCAGTCAACCTTGCCACAGAGTACCTCAATAGAAAGCTGTTTTTCTATTGTTATGCAGGCCTTGGTAGAACACTGGGGATGCTTCACTAATCCAAACATGGGCTTGGTAGAGAAGCTGCGTGAGGCTCATATCTTTAAGAACACAGGGCTGTTCAGAAAGCTGCAAGTAGAGACATTCTTTCCTGGCCAGTGGATTACCATTGGCAATATTAAAATGCCAATAGTGATCCTGGGGGCTTCCAGCCTCTTGCTCCCCCTGGCTCATAAAGCCAAACACTGGCCATCTTGACAGCACCAAGAAAAGATTCAAACTAACAGTTGAATGTGCTTTCGGTAGACTGAAGGGATGCTGGCACTGTTTACCCACAGGATTGGATCTCAGTGAGAAAAATATCCCAATGCTTACAGCGTCCTGTTGTGTCCTGCATAACATCTGTGAGGCAAAGGGGGAAAAGTTGCTGCAAGGGGGGAGGGCAGAGGTGCAGTGGCTGTCTGCTGAATTGGTGCAACCAGACACAAGGGCCTTAGAGTTCAGTGTGAAGCAATGCAGCTTAGGGAGGCTTTGAAAGAGCACTTTAATGGTCAGCCACATTAATGTGCTGCTTTGGACTGTGCTCTTGCCCGAAGATCTGAAGGCTATTAGGAACTGTGTAGTGCATGATGTACATTTATTATTACCCTGTGTTTTTAACTGAACCTATGAATGATGCAGTGCTTGCTGTACACTTACACAAATGACTGGGTGGTTTTTTAAAATTGGAGTTCTGTGGTGCTGTACACTTACAAGTCCTGGTTGTCTGAGTACCGCTATGTATTCTGCAATATGTGCTATGAACCAATAAAGATGCCAGAGACCCTAGAATGGAGAAGTCATGGAATAACCAACTCACAGGGAAATTTGCTTCCTTACCCCCTGCTAGTCAGAGGTTGGCTTATGTCCCAAAGTGTTAAGGTTTATATCCCTTCCCAAATGTTTGGTTGGGTTTTGTTTTCTTTTTGATCTTACTATTATAACATTGGATATTGATATGGATAAGAACAAACCTTTTAAATCCTGCTCAGCCTGACTGAGCAATATCTGCTGTGGAAGCATAACACTGGCCTAATAGCAGCCTGCTACACAGGAGAATCCTTAGGTGGTATAGAGTCACCTCAAGGGCTCCTATCTCTCTCCTGTCATGACACCATGGTGCATAAGGTGTAGCTGTGACATCCCATTGAATCCCTGACAATGGTTACATAACTTATCAAAGAAGTACGTCAATCTTTGATTTTTTGGTTTGCTCTCGTTTACTTCCAGTCCCAAGCCTCCCGCCCAGGGGTGGGCAAACTTTTTGACCCCAGGGCGACATCTGGGTATAGAAATTGTATGGCAGGCAATGAATGCTCATGAAATTGGGTTGGGGTGGGGGGTAAGGATGCTGGCTGGGGCTGCGGGCTCCGTGATGGGGCCAGAAATGAGGAGTTCAGGATGCAGGAAGGGGCTCTGGGCGGAGGTGGGGGTGGTGCAGGGGGAGTGAGGGCTCTGGGGTGGGAGTGAGGATGGGGGGTTTGGAGTGCAGGAGGGTGCTCTGGGCTAGGACTGAGGGGTTTGGAGGGCAGAAGAGGGATCAGGGCAGGGGGTTGGGGTATGGGGAGTGGCTCAGGATCCAGGCTCTGGGCAGCACTTACCTCAAGCAGCTTCCGGAAGCAGCAGCATGTCCCCTCTCTGGCTCCTATGTGGAGGTGCAGCCAGGTGGCACTACTATGCGCTGCCCCATCTGCAGGTGCTGCCCCTGCAGCTCCTATTGACTGCGGTCCCGGCCAATGGGAGCTGCAGAGACGGCGCTTGGGGCAGGGGCAGCATGTGGAGCGGATCCCCCTGACTGTTTCTATGCATAGGAGCCAAAAGGGGGACATGTCACTGCTTCCAGAAGCTGCACGGAGTGTCCCCCGACCCCACTCCCTGGCTAGTGCAGGGCAAGCCCCAGACCCCACTCCCCAGTGGGGTCTAGGGTTAGATTAAAATGACTGGCAGGCTGGATGTGGCCCGTGGGCTGTAGTTTGCCCACCCCTGTTCCTGCCTATCGGCTTCTTTTGCATCCTTCACCACCACAGGCTTTCATACTTACTTCATGCTACACCTTACATTTGGACCTGTTTCCTTCTTTTTGTGCTCCAAACAATCTTCCTGGTCTCCTTCAAATTTCTCCTTAACATACTGGGCCAAATTCGATGCTGATGATACTGGGCAAAGGTCCATTGAAGTCAGAGAATATGGCTCACTTTTTCCACAAAGTTCTTCAAGGAAAGGCTCTGCTAGTATCTGGCTCAGTGCCCATTGTTGTCATTTCCATTGACTTCAATGGGCCTGGGCTCAGACATATCACTTCAGTTGTGTCCTTAAGACACTAGGTTAATAGTACAGGATTTTCAAAAGTACTTGGCATTGGTCACCATTGAGATCAGTGGGTTTGATCATGTACTTCAATAGAAACAAAATTAGGCCAATACTAAGTGCTTTTGAAAATCTAAGCTATGTGTCTAAATAGTCCAGGAATAGATAGAACAATCTTGTTTTGTCCTTGATGCAGAGATCATGTCTCCTTATGTTTGTGCTGAGCTCCTTCTCCATCTCAGTAAATCATCATAATAGCAACTCTTCCTCCCAAGCAATATTGGCCGAGAATATAATCTTATCTCACCCCCACATCCAAGACATTCTCCTATTCCAAAGAAGAAAATAATTAATATCTGAGATTTTACACACATTATTCAGCAGCTCGTAAATCTTACTCATGCATTGATTTTTTTTTTTTTGGTATCCTTGTGAATCAGTTCTTTAGGTTACCATATATTATAAACTAGAATATTTCATCAGTGCATATGTCAGGTTGTGCTGCATTTGATTTGATGATATTGATCTCAGAAGCTACCAATGAAAGGAGCCTGGTAGAATTTTATTAACTCTTTAATTCCGAATGAAGAACATCAGTTACTGTTGGGTAACAAAATTCCTATATTTTGTTCAGTCTTCGTACAATACTGCTGGCAGGCTGTTGGGATCAGAGCTCTGGACCAAAGCTGCACAGCCATATGATACTCAGAGTTACAGGGCAGACAATGAACAAACCCCTTACTGGCCTGGGGGAATCCCAAAACGTCAAGCAAATTGTTCATATGAAGAAATACTAGGATCCCTTCTACCATAATGGTGATATGTGTACACCTATTGTCAGCTAAAAAAGCTATGTCAGTACACAGAGAGGCATGAAATAGCAGGAATAATAAAATGCAAATTGTATCATCTCCGTGCTTATCTTTTCAGTGATCTGACATGAAAAGATATTGACCTCGCTCTAATTATTATGATATAATTTAGCAGGTGGTAATGAGATATGAAAAGAGTAACCATGATAGTCTAGTTACATTTCATATTAATAACTTTTGTGTCATTGTAAAAGTGATTTTGTTGGATCATGCTGTGAGTACTGACCTGATTATTTTTCTTTCTCTCTCTCTCTCTTCCCCCTGTCCCCACATCTCATCCATAACAAAAATGGTGAAATCACAATAATTTGCAGGAATGGATATGATTCAGAAGCAGCAAAAGTACATTCTCAGTTTACTAAGTGCTGAAAAAAACAGTATGAGACCCTCTAGAGAAGGCTATGTACTGACCCTTATGAAACATCTTTACACCAATAAACTCATTATCAGCCATTGTCAAAGAAACAAACACTTTCTGACTTCTCCTAGGTAAAATACTCTGCATGGCAAACACAGGGGAAATGATGCAGTGCTGAATGGAGGTCCGAAACGGAAAGCAGCAAAGAAAGGATAGGGTTCCAACAGAGAATTTTTAGATCTTAGATTAATAGAGATGCTCTTTGTCCTTCTGCACTATCATTTTTTTAATGGGACTATAAAGTGTCCATTTATTGTATATATGGCTTGCTGGTAAAAGTCAACATTTACCACTGCAATGGATCCACAGCACTTTTATTTATTTCTTATTTCACTTATAGGGAAATTCTATAGAATCTCAACAGTGTGTGTGGGTGAATGTTGTCTTTGAAATAGCACCCACTGCATCTTACAGGTTAATACATGCTTTCCCTTTTGTTTGCATTGTTTTTTGCAAAGGTATTCCATGTATTTTGTAATAGACTGGTTTGTCGTGCTTTTTGCCTTTATGCTTCACCCATGAATCTTTGGACATACCACAACGTATTATGTAGTGCTGTTACTTGTGTTTTTGGGGAACTATCGTGCTTTTTACACTATTCTGAACACATGTTATTTGGAAATTAATACGTCTGGAATGATGTTCCCAGGGATCCCATGAGCGCTTAAGTTCTAGAATCTGCTGCCCTCACCCCGTAGTTATGGAAAGTTCAGAAGAACTGTGCGCATTGTTCATAAAATCCTGGAACTTCGAAAGCAAGGATAGTTAGGCATTGTCCTGAGTGGGAATTACCCATCTTTTCCTAATCTTCTGGCCAGGCCTTTAGATTTATGGGAAAAGAGGAGGAGCAGAGCTGAGCAAGTAACTGGTTTTTCAGTTCAGTAGCCAAACCAAAAAATTGTGGCAGGGGGAATCAGTTTGTTTCAAACTAAAACTGTTTCTGTTCTTACTAGAAAATGTAAAGCCAAAAAAATGTTGTTCGGATCAATTGAGACATTTTCTGAAGCTTTTGTTTATAAGCTTGGTTTGGATTTCAGATTTTTTTTGGTGAAATATTCACCCAATTAGACCCAAATTCATGAAATGCTCCAAAAATATATTTTTTGTGAACTCACTATTTTCTGGGGTGGAGGGAAAATTGTCCAGCTCTGTTGAAGGGTTGAAGCCCACCAATGCTCAACTCCTGCATTCACAGGATTAGGTAAATCTTGCACAAACCATTTTCTAACAAATGATGCCTGCTAAATCCTTCCACCACTTTCCCATCTGGGTCATCAAACCCTCGTCTGCTCAAGATCCTGCCAGTGTGGCTGGGGGGGGGGAAATTATTTGCAGGCACAAAATTCTGATTACATAAGTGTGTCCTTCCTGAAACGGTGAAGACTTAATAGAAATGGACTGACCATTTTCAGAAAGGTTCGGATTCAGTAATGTTTGTGCAGCATGCAGCTATTACAGTAATGAGCAACCTAGCTCTGATCATAAGGAAATATCTGATTCTGTATTATTGCAGGCTTTAGATGGTATGCAGCAAATAAGGCAGAGTCCACTAAAGGAATGATGAGGAGAAAAATATTGAGAAGTTGTCTCATTCCTTAAGTACATCCATCCTGCGCACTGAATGAGGCGGGGCCCTCTGGGAAGAATAGTACCTGATATTATAATTAACTGTCTTGTTGTTACACAAAGATCAGATCAAGTTTTCACAGACAACTTAATTTCTGGCATTTTCTAGCTTTCAAGAGCTTAAATTTGCCATCTATCATTCTTTTGTAACCCTTCTGCCAGGTGGAGCCAGCAGCAACCAGAGCTGGGTTCAATATCTAGTGATTTTTTTTAGCTCTTAGCATTCTGGGCAGAAACATGGTCCTACCACAAGTGATTTCAGCTCTGAACATTTAAAATAGCAAAAAGGCTCCTAATGAAGCCTATTTAACATTCTTTGAACAGAAGGGAGGAACAGCTTAAACCAGACCAGGGAGGTCCACACCTCCTGGCTGGGACACCCATCCCCACCTGCTCTTACTTTCACAGGGGTCTGGCATTTGAGCCAACTTTACAAGGTCCTTTCAGCTGAGGATGACCTGCTCATTTGAGACAAGTTAAGCAGAGCTCTGCTACCCTTTAGTCCTACAATAGACAACAACATTGATAACAATATTTCACTACCTCTGCATTCAGTACTAAAGTGATTTGTAACCCAACACCAGCCAAAGTAGATCACTTTGAGCAAAACAGCTCTACCTGCTGGATATCTTGGCAGGGTATGTGTGTTCATGTAAATACACTTTGCTTCTGAAGTCTCTCCCCTCATAGCTAGCTGTCCAGAGGAGAACCCATTCAGACTCTGCTTATACTTTGTACAGAGTTTTACATAGCTTTTTCATACGTAATATGCTATTTATATAATAGTTTTAGCCTTTTACTGTGAGTACATTAACAACTGGCAGATTCTTAAGCTGATGTGATTTTACATTTCTCAGTCTTTTTGATTATTGTATTCCACATTGAGGAGTAGTGCACAAATGGTATGAAAAGGAATTTCAATACAGATAGCTTTGCAGATTGAGTTACTAAAACTGTCCAGTGACAATGAAAGATCAAAGACATAGTCAGGTTGAATTTGTTTTACTTCCTAGGACAAAGAATCAAGCAGGAAAACTTAGTTATTTTTTTTCTACTAAGTATTGTAGTGTGACTCTTCATATTGATCCCCAGTACCTAGTCTAATTTTTTAAAATATTAATGCCATAAACTACAGCAAAAGTGAGTTTACATTGAACCTGTGAACTGTTGAGCCTATTTCTTATTCTGATTAGTAATTAATCTTATAGAAGACATAAGTCACTTGTTGACATGCTCTGTAAATCAGGTGTTGTCTGGGTGCCAAGGCATTTACTGGCCAGATGAAGGAGACTCCTGACAATCTTTCAGATGAATGGAAAAACTGGAGACATAACTTATATATTCTAGAAAATTTTAAACCATTGGATGCCATCATGGTTTTCTTGACGATGATGGATCTAGAAAGCAAAGAAACCCTCTAACAAAATTGTAAATGAAAATGGATAAGCTTGAAAAATGAGCTAGAGCCTCAGCTGTTGTAAATTGGTGTTGCTGCATTGTGGAAAAATGCCAGTTAATAGCAGATGAGGCTCTGGTTCTTACAGGTCTAGTGTGTAGAGGATACTTCAACCTCGTAAAGTGATGCACAGAAAACTCTCTCTCCAAGATGATCTGTTAATTTGACACTAATGAGGCCAAAAAGAGTAAAAAGTGAAGATTAGGGAAGCAAAGTATAAAAAGCAGGCATATGATTTAACAGCTGTAGCTTTAAATCCTCCACAGATTTCTTTCTGATAGACCCTGACAAATCACAGGGCATGCCCATCAGAGGAATGCCTCTCTGGAGGAATTTGATGGAGACTAAATTCTAGCTCTTCACTGTTCAGAATTAATTTCAGACTTGTCACAAGGAATAGATTGGGAGTTACCTGAGTCAAAATGAAAGATGTAATTTCTAACCTGGGAGCCCCTGCTATCTAAAAATGGGCAGACAGGTTACAACTTCAGTAGGCTTGTTGTTTCTACTTAGAACTGCGGGAAGTCTGCCAGCTTCAGCTTGCCAAATTAGTCTCAAGTTTGTCCCTCCACTTGTAGCTTTTGGTTCTAATGTAAATGTAAGCAAATATTTCTCTCTCTTTAAGGCTAGGATTTTCAAAGGAAGGTAAGGGAGTTAGGCATCCAACTCAGTTGAATTTCAGTGGTATTTAGGTACATAACTCATTATGGCTCCTTTGAAAATCCCAGTTTCAAAGGCAGTCTCCCTTTAGCCTAGATGTACAGATGTCTCTTACCCTTGGAAGATCCATTCGGAACAAACCCTACCTTGGGAGTGAGGGAAGAGGGATAGGAAGGAGAGCAAGGGGAGCTACTGAGACTTGTGTACATGGGGGGCAGGAGACAAGCTGGCTCTGATTGGGAAGTGGGGTCCAGAGGTTCCTGCCTGCTCCCCAGCCTGATCCTGGACACCGTGGCAGCCACTCCAGACCCTCTGTGTCCCACACTCACCTCTGACCCACTGTGCATGCACAAATTTAAGTGGAAATGGAGGTCCATACAACACTTCCCATAAGGGAAGTGTTGTATGGACAGGTGCTAGCCCCCTGCTCCTCCTACCTCACCCTGACACCCCACTCCCTAGCAATGCTATGAGGAAAATTCCATATGGATCTCCTCTCTCCAACAGGTGTTTGAATGGAGGAAATGCTCTGGGTCATTCCATTATTTCTTAATATAAACTGTAACAATTCTACTGTAAATATTTCAGTATGATCATGCACATTCTATAGAGTCCATTGCAATGCCTACATGGGACTGAAAAAAAATGGGCTAAAAAAATAGGGGGAAAAAAGCTTTATCAGTTTTATCAGCAAAAGCCTTCGGGCAGATCTTTACAGGTATTTAGGCACCTAACTCCCACTGAAATAGAAAATGTAAAAATCTGGCCCTTCATTATTTTTTACACAATCAAAAAATCTCTTTCAAAATGTGATACTACCCAGGCACTGAAAAATAGGCCTACACATAATGTATCATAAGCAGAGAAGGAGTTTCTCCCCCCCAACTTTTTTTTTTTAATTCTCATGTACTGCTGCAATATGGTTGTATATATTACAGGCCCAGGGCATGCACCTGTTATCTCAGGTGCTTGGGAGGCTGAGGCTGGGGTATCGGTCAGGTGTTCTGGGCTGTGGCGTGCGCTATGCCATTCAGGTGTCCAGTGTCACTGACAGCCTAGCCTGTGGGTGGTTGAAGGACTGGCTAGAATAACATGAATGAAGTGTTGCGATTGGCACTCTCTCTGTGAGGGCTGATGGACTGATTGATCCTGGTGATAATCCAGGCATGGAATAAAGTCTGTGAAAGAACAGTTCTCATCAGCTAGGGAGAAATGGGACACGGAACTCTAGTTAAAAGCCGGTACAGACACTGAAACAACTTCTGAATCAAACCTGGCCTTGAGATTGAGAAAGTGCTGTTAGTTAAGTAGGTTGAAAAAAACATCAAAGGGTCTGTGACTAAAAGTTGTTGGCCTGAAATGGCTGTTCAATGGCCTATGCTAAATGAGTGTCATCACATTCCGGCTCCCAGTGGACAGGTGTCCACATCAAAAAAGGCATCATCTTAATTGGCATAATTGCTGTTAGTCTTAGCCGATAAACCAAGCATAGAAAGAGGCACGCAGCTTGAACTACCTTTCAATTCTGCACCTGTTCTGAGTAGAGAGAGGACTTCAATATCCAGGGCTATCTGTCTCACCTATATTATTATTATTTAATGATAGTTAAAATAAACAGATGCTTCCTGATTCCTCTCTAACATTTGGACTGCGGATATTGCACTGGGACAGAAACCCAGAAACAGAAAGCTAGATCCGGATATTCTCCAATTTTTACACATTATTTCTTGAGAAAACTTTTCAGGAAAAGAGGACAAGCCTGTCTGGGACTCAAGGTCTTCCAAGGACATCCCACTTCTTCATTCCTGTTCATCGGTACCACTGACTTACACTGTATTGAGATGTATATGAAAAGCTTCTCCTGCAAATCCAAAATTGGCCAGTTTTGTCTCTCGGCTAGTTTTACAAGAAGTAAAAAAGAGACCAGTGCCATTTCAGAAGCTTTCAACATGCCGCAGGCACGGTTTCTGATTTATCAAGGATGAAAGTCGTGTAATAATAAAAACCCACGTCACCCTCCCTTAGCTAATCTGCCATAAAGTATCTTTTACTGACTGCTCCATTTATGTTACCTCTGGATTTATCCCATTTCATTATCATCCATTTCTGCATTATAAGGACAGTCAGTAATCTATGCAACAGGTTGTTTTAGAGGTGCCAAATGTTCGTTTTTTGTATGCAGTTTGTTGTTTTCTGGATTCAAGATCAAACTATAAATATAATTTTTTCAAAAACAATTTTTATTAGAGTGGCCTCAAACCCATCACAACTGTCTTTTGTTCACAGCACTGCTCACTGAATTGTTAGGTTATTCAAGGGTCCCTTATGAAACTGAGAATTAATTCATCCTGAATATAGGCACAGCTCAAGCTTGCCCTCTGCCCTCCTATATTTTTATCTTCACTGTAGACTCGCTATTTATTGTTCTTTGAAATTATAAAGACGGTTTGGCACCAAATTAATTTAGAATCACAGGGTTTTATCAGTCTCTTATCAGACATTGAGATGTTGGTTTATTTGGTGAACCCAGAATATTTGGTTCATATTGCTTGTCAGTAATTGATCCTTTCAAATTTCTTTGTCCATGAAATAAAATGGCAAAAATTGGGAATCCTGAAAGCTCTGCTTCCATAACTGTCTTCCTTCATTCAACTTTAAGAAAGCCTAAAAGACACTGAATACTTGGGAGTGACATAAATGACAGATTCTAAATTTCTACTTAATCCTTATTGTGTCACTGTGCATGTCAAATACTGTAGCTTTCATGCTATAAGGGAGGGGGGGAAAGGCAGAAGACCTCAGAAGACCTGTAATATCTGTGCAGGTGGATAAATGAGCTTTCTCGTACAGAATGGCCGTGTGAGCTGTGTTCATAGATAGAAGTAAGCATGAAGTCTGAAAAGTGGGTGAAACTGATACAGAGTTAGTAGTTATACAACCTAGTCCACAGTTTCGGAGAACTTGTATGGCATTGTCAGCATTGCATTAACCAAATGCATAGTAAACGTGAACATCATCATTACATATAGAATGCAGTGTCAAAAATGACTATAGACCAGTCATTCTTACAAATAAAAAAAATAGCAACCCAAAAATAGAGCTTTGCAGGAAATTCCACTCCACATTCTCAAAGAATGAGATTCAGTGTCTTCACCAGCCTGTGAATGATTTGATAAATATTGTAAGAGCCAGCGTATAGTATCTCTCAGGAAAGTATGTTGGTTCAGAGGAAATGAGGAGGGGGGGGGTAGAGAGTATTTCAGAAGGAGTTTTGGTAGACACCATCTTCAGTCATGTAATGTCAGATTACATTTGTATATGTTTTGCTGAAATCTGAATGTGGAGACTTTCCGCCATTATTAGGGCTCCTCTTCAAATAATGTATCTTCATTTCATTGATCTCCTCTCTCTCTTCTGAATGCAGTTCAAAACATGTATCTGTATATTGTTAAAGATCACAAACCAAGTGTTGGAGATAGGTATTGGGCTGAGAGAAAATATATAGTACTGGACTTGAAAGAATCTCCCAGTCCACGGGTGGCCCTTTCTTGCCTGTGCTAATTAAGGGCTTAATATTTATTTCTTTGAATCACTTTATAGGCAAAAACTCCATTAACTTCAGCTACCATAAGCTCAGCCTCTCTTTCACCAGCACAATCAAAGAACCTACAAGTCTTCCAAGTTTTATACTGAAGATGCTTTCTTAGCTTATATTTTCAAATTCATCTTTAAACTCCAAAATAATAATAAAAACAATCAGCTTCACAAGATAAACAATATTTGACACTACTTCAGCACCTTCTATGCAAGTATTTCCAACTTAAGGCACCATATAGAAATGCATCAGTTCTATTTCGTGACATTCCAAATGGAGTAACTATTATCCCCCTTTTATAAGTGGGCAATATGAAACACAAAGAGGGGAATACATTGCTTGTGGCCCCAGTCAGTGGCAGTAACGAGAATAGAGCCCGGTGTCCTAACTCTCTGTTCTGACTGCTGGATTGAAATGTATCTGTGTTGTTAGAGGTAGAGTGCGGCAAACCCAGAAATACAAAGAAATTGAAAATTAAGACACAGTTCTACCATTGCCTGGCAATTGCCAGTGCTAAATTAAGCCAGCAAATATTTTATAAGATCAGAGCAGAGAGAGCAGAACAAATAAATAAAATGTTTGTTTGTTTTCCTTTAGTTCCCATAGTGCCTCTACTTTTTTACTATTTTGGCTGCTGTTGTTATGCCAGTTTAAGGTGCTGACTCTTGTTTGAACGTTATCCACACAAAGATTATTTTTTTCCTTATATAAACTTACTATTGGCAATACTGTTGCCTACATTGTATTATTACACATACACCCTTTTCTGTTTTTTATAAATATGGTGATGGTGACATTTATTAGCTAAAAGCCTTGCCTACACTACAGAGCCTTGGCCAGAATAGCTATGCTAGCAGAGCCTCCTAGTGGAGAGGCCGTGTAAGCCGTCAGAAGGAGTTCGTCAGTCAGCTTAGCTATACCAGCCCTTTGGATCATGCTAACTACACCAAGAGAAGCACTCTTCTGTTGGCACAGTTGTGTCTACACTGCAGGGTGTTGCTGGCATAACTAGAGTGTGATATTTTTTATTTTTTTTTGTTCACACTCCTAGTCAGCATAGCTGTGCCAGCAAAATGTTCTAGAGTAGACCAGACCAAAGTGAGGTCCAGCAGTGCATTGTATTTATTACACACCTTTGATCCAGTCACCTGCATTCTGCCCACTAATTCTTCTCTCCCAAGATGTCTAACATACTAGAGCTCTGAGAATCTGAAAATGGCTTTGTTTGCCTGCGAAATGTCGTCTTTTCCTTCTAAAAATGTAGGATATCTCCTATCTGAGCTGAAATGCAGAACAGGCTGCCAGGCTCAGGCTCTGTGCATACCTAGAAATTAACAGGCATGTGCATAGTCCAAAGTGGGACTTCACTTGGGTAACACTCCCATTGAAGTCAATGGGAGATCTAGCGTCTATTCTTTTTCTCATAACACATGACTGTTTGAAGTCAAAAGAGGTTTTGTAAAAATTTGAGCTGTAGGACTGGTCCCCATGAAAATACCTTCCAGGGATCATTGGGGAATAGAAAGTAGCCAAGACAATGAAAGGTTTTTTCTGTGCCTTAATTTAAGCAGGGTCCAATAGTAACTGCACCAGTTGTAAAAAGATTTTTATTGTGAAAGTGTTTGTTTGCAAAAACAAATTGAATCTAATCCCCAATAAGGAATGAAGAATACTACTTTCACCGGTAATAGGAATAATGGATTTACATTTCAGCACTGAAAGTTCCCTAAGAAAATGTCCACACCCCATGGTCAAACTGCAGTCTGATTATAAAATTTGATAGCAGCTTGGCAAACCTTTTAAACTTCCTCAATCTTGTCAGAATCAGCTGGTAAACTAGACCTAGCTCTAAAAATATTTTCAGGAACTACTTTCTCAACATTTACCAAACTACTGAAATAGTAGAGTCCAGGGCCAATCCAAATATTTTACAAGAAAGGGTCACAGGGGTCAGTTGAGGATAACACCAGGAGCCAAGAAGGATGGCTCCAGATTAAGCTACAGTGAACTAAACCCACTTTACTTCTGAAGGAGAGCATCCATACGGAGATTAATGCAATTTAATGTATGCTCATTAACGTCTCTGCTTTAATTGTTTCCTTTTAACTTTCCTGAGTGTCCTCAGGAGCTTGCAAGTTCCCAGGCTCCCTTTGTTGTTCAGGGCCACATTTTCAAGTGTGGCCTTTAATTTTGTTTACCTTAATTTTGAGGTGCCAAATTTTAGAAACATCGATACAAAGGCAGCTAAAACTATAGGCTGCTTTTGCAAATACATTTTCAGACCTATTATAAGAGGGTAATTGAAACTTCTGTAGCTTACAGAAATAAGCTAAGGGTTAATGAGTTATAATTTGTAAAACATTTTGTAGATAAGGAGCTCTGTATTGGTGTGTTTATTACAAAGACTTTGTAATAATTTAGCATTATTACTATTGAATTCTTTGTTAGCTCTATTATCTTTCTAAAACTATTCTTCCTAGCCCTCACTCTGCAATTTACAATCCCACTGGGTTCTCCAGATCATTATGGAAATGAAAGGTATGTTTCTTTCAGATATAATCCTTTAAAGCTACTGCACTCTAAAGCATGAGCATATTTCATATGTAACCTTGTAGAATGTCTATACTTTAAAATAAACTGACTTTCTAGTGAAGAGATGCATTATATGATGATGATGATGATTTATAGACTTCTTTTAAGAGTGTTGTAAAAGATATCGCTGTTTGTGATTTTTATGCCTCCAGATCACGCTCTGGGATATCATGTGGAAAGAGCAAAATACATTTTAGAAACATATTCAGGAAATCAATTCCCAACATGCCTTGCCTGACTTGGGCTACTTGGTTATTTTATAGTGCACAGAATAATACTTTCTCCTTCTTTCAGATGTATTAGCATATCCCACAGCGAGGCACATAATGTGTGATGTAGAGCTCTTAATCCAGGGCTCACTATTGCTCCCGTTGAAGGTAATAGAAGCGTTAGTGGTGGAAGCAGGATTGGCCCCTTCTTTAAATGCTTGTCCATGTATATGCCACTGTTGGTGCAGATGTAGTAAATGCACTTAAGTATGGATTCTTTTGTCCAATAGTTTACATTGGGGGCTGCATGTGCACCCTAAGTACCCTCTACCAAGGACATGAGTGGGGTGACCCCCAATCATCCCTCAGTTCCTTCTCACCACCTGTGGCTATGAGTCAGAACTTGCAGCATCTCAGATTCTTCACTCACAGTGTGTCCTGGTCTTTCATGATTTGTTGCTTTAACTGCAAGATTGTAAGATGAAATGGGAACCACCATCACCTCTTCTTCCTCCTTTCTGAGTGGCACCTAACCGCGCCCCCACCCCCTTGGTGATATAGCTCAAAACATTTTTTTTGCCTGTAACTATTTGGCAAATTTGTGTTGAATTTGTGAATAATTTTAATAGATCCCAAATTTCATTTTTCTATGAAGAAACTATTTGTCTGAAAATGTTCACCCAGCTCTACATATGTCCTCCATTTGGGAAGCCTTTATTTCATTTTTGTGGGGTCTGGAGCTCCATCACTACGGACCATCATAGAGATGGGCTGTTCCATCCAGTTTTAGACACCCCCCCCCCGCATCCCTATCTCTTTTCAGCCAGCCCAACATAAGAGCATGGTGCATCAAAAGGTGTTGCTACTTCTAAATCTCAGTACATTGGAGGAGATGCTTCAAGATCAAAGGGGAAAGGGGGGTTACTCATTATATTCTGATTCTGAAAAAGAAAAGGGCTTGGTTCCCTATTCTGGACCTGAGACAAGTGAACGTCTTTATCCACAAGCTTAAGTTCAAGATGTTGACTCTGGCATTAATAATTCTAATCTTAAATTCACACAATGGCATGCAGTTCTTGACTTCCAAGATGATGGATTTTCATATAGCAATTCACCCTACCCACAGAAGGTATCTGAGGTTTTAAGCTGGCAGTTACCACTACCAGTATGGTAAAAGCAGCAAAGAATCCTGTGGCACCTTATAGACTAACAGACATTTTGGAGCATGAGCTTTCGTGGGTGAATACCCACTTCTTCAGATGCATGTGGTGGAAATATTCAGGGGCAGGTATATATGTGCTAGCAAGCAAGCTAGAGATAACGAGGTCAGTTCAATCAGGGAGGATGAGGCCCTGTTCTAGTAGTTGAGGTGTGAAAACCAAGAGAGGAGAAACTGGTTCTGTAGTTGGCAAGCCATTCACAGTCTTTGTTCAATCCTGAGCTGATGGTGTCAAATTTGCAGATGAACTGAAGCTCAGCAGTTTCTCTTTGAAGTCTGGTCCTGAAGTTTTTTTGCTGCAGGATGGCCACCTTAAGGTCTGCTATAGTGTGGCCAGGGAGGTTGAAGTGCTCTCCCACAGGTTTTTGTATATTGCCATTCCTAATGTCTGATTTGTGTCCATTTTATCCTTTTCCATAAAGACTGTCCAGTTTGGCCGATGTACATAGCAGAGGGGCATTGCTGGCATATGATGGCATATATTACATTGGTGGATGTGCAGGTGAATGAACCAGTGATGGTGTGGCTGATCTGGTTAGGTCCTGTGATGGTGTCGCTGGTGTAGATATGTGGGCAGAGTTGGCATCGAGGTTTGTTGCACGGATTGGTTCCTGAGCTAGAGTTATTATGGTGCGGTGTGCAGTTACTGGTGAGAATATGTTTCAGGTTGGCAGGTTGTCTGTGGGCAAGGACTGGCCTGCCACCCAAGGCCTGTGAAAGTGTGGGATCATTGTCCAGGATGGGTTGTAGATCCTTAATGATGCGTTGGAGGGGTTTTAGCTGGGGGCTGTATGTGATGGCCAGTGGAGTCCTGTTGGTTTCTCTCTTGGGTTTGTCTTGCAGTAGGAGGCTTCTGGGTTCACGTGTTATCATTCAGTTTACTAACAGAGTCAAGAGTATTGACAAAATGCTTAGCGGTAGGGGTAGCTTACTTTGGGATCCAAGAAGTCCAGGTGTTCCAGTACTTAACCAACTGATTCACTTGTGGAAAGTCACAACAACAAGTAACATACTCTTTTCAGTGGAATTTGCAAATTGTTGCCTCCTTAAGTCTGAAAGTAAGCAAAGAAAAGTCAATACTGACTCCAACTTAAGGGTTAGAATTTGTAGGACTCCAGGACAGCAATGACTTATCTATACCGGAAAGATTTCAAGCCAAACTAGACCTATCCGTCCACCTACAGACTCACTCAAAGATATCAGAGAGAACTTTCCTCGGGCTTCTAGGTCAAATGGCCTCCCCGCCTATGTAACTCAGCATGCCAGATTTCACCTTTTCTGCATGCCTGGGTGGTTGAAGTCTGTATATCAGGCAAACATACATCGCCTGGATATGTCAGTAAAGTTCACCAGAAAAACTGTCATTAAATTGGTGAAAAGACCCTCTGCAAGGGAGTGCCTCTCCCTCTTCTGTTCTCTGCCACCAGATGTTTGATGATATCTACACAGTGGGTTAGGGAGCCTATTGAGACAACCATCAAACACAAGGCATATGGACACCTCAGGGAACAAGCTTCACAAAAATGTCTTGGAGTTAAGCCCCAGACAGTGGATGTGCACAACTTTTCCTCCAGCTTTTAAAAGGACTGACCATTCAAATCATGATGGACAATGTTTGATATAAACAAGCAAGGGGGAACAACATCCACTCCTCTATATCAGGAGGCTGTATGTCTGTAGAATTTTTGTATCTCATCATGCAATTTATTCTGAGAGCAATACACCTGTCACCAGCAGTACACAGAAGGTGCTGGCAGATCACCGCAGCAGACACTTTTCAAGCGACCGCAAGTGGTTGATAAAGGATAACATAATCTAAGACAGATTATGATTACAGATTATGAATTAGCAAACTAGACTCACCTATGAGATTGACTGCTCACTCTACTAGATCACAAGCAACCTCTGTTTCTTCTTTGAGAAATGTTTCTATACTGGAGATACATAAGGCAACTACTTGGGGTTCAGTGCACATGCTTACCCAGTATTTCTGCCCGGTGGAAGAGTCCAGATCTGATACTAATTTTGATAAGGCTTCCCTGCAATCAGTGTTTTGGTAGACTCCTAGCTCCCTCTGCTGTAATCCAGGTCACTGCTTGTGAATCACCAACACTGGAAATATAGATGGACAAGTACTCAAAAAAAGAAGAAATTGTTACCTACTTTACACTACCTGTGGTTTTTTGAGATGTGTTCATATAAATTCCGCAATCCATGCCACTTCCCTACTGCTATGAACTCTGAGAACAGCTAGATTCAGTATTGGCCAAGAAACTGAGGGGCATTGGGGTTGCCCCACCTTTTTTGCAGTACTTGGTGGCATGAGGACTTTGAGGGCACAGGTGCAGCCTCCAATGGACATCGAAAGCCCCGAAGAATCTGGACTCATTTGGACACATACACACCAACAATGGAAATATATATGAACAATAAAGGTTGAAGAACCACAGTTACTGTAAGGTATGTAACCATTTTTGTTGGTGGTGCCACATTCAGAAAAGTGAAGGATGCTCTTCAAGCCTAAGATTTTTTAGTGAGGTTATGCAGTGACTCCTGTTCTCCCTCTGTGATGTTTATTATTTAAATTCTTCTATGGATAGCCCAGACTTCTCCTTAAAGAGAACCCTGGGGCCGGAATCAAAGCATGTTGAAATTGAATATCCCATTCAAATATCCATCTGCATCAGCACTACTGAAATGAAAATGTAACCCTTTCTTTTAGTTGGATTAGCTTTTTGATGAAAAGCAGCAACAAAGGTGGCCTATTTTTCCAGCTATATTGTCTTTCCAAACTGCTGAATTAAGGAATTCGTGCTGTTTTGTTTTATTACTATTGTAGGTGTGTAGTAAATGTAATTAACAGCAGATAGATATAAAGGCACCGACTCATTGGTGAGAGAGTTTTATATTGTATTTATGAGGGAATTGTAGGAAGAGTTGTTAATCTAGGGATTAAGAATTTTGACTGCCCCAGATGCAGGCCCATTACGTAGATGAAGTAATTTTTACATTGATACAGCATGATGGGGTCTACCTACAAAATATGAAACCAGATTTAAATGACAAAGATATAGTTACAAAGAAAACTAACAGTCCAGTCCTACAGCTGTTAATCAAACATGGGATCAGTAATCACAGTGATGATAACAGGACTTCTGCTGGAAACATAGGAATTGTCAGACCAGATCAGACAAGTAGTTCATCTAGTCCAGTATCTGTTCCTTGACAGTAGCCGGTACCAGATGCTTCAGGGAAGATGCAAGATACCTTGTAATAAACAACTATGCAAGAACTTGCTCATAAGAGATTATTTCCCTATCTCCAAAATCTATCAAGTGTAACTGTGGATGTTCTAATTATCTATAGATATGTCTAAATTTTAAAAATCCTATTAAAACTCTTGGCTACAATGATATGTGGCAATGAATTCCACAGGTCAATTATAAATTGTGTAGAAAAGCATTTCTGTTGGTTGGTTTTTTTGTTTGGTTTGGTTTTGGTTTTTTTTGTGAGTCCACCACTTGTAATACTAGAATAAATAGGCATACCCTTTGTGTACTATCCAGCGTTTTGTACATCTGAGGCCTTCTCACATTTGTCTCCTCTCTAAACTAAACAGTCCCAGACTCTTCAGACTCTTCAGTCTCTCCTTCTATGGAAATTTCTCCACCCTCTAATGGTTTCCATTGCCTGTCTTTGTACCCCTTCTGTTTCTACTATATCCTTTTTGAAGACGTGAACAAAACTGAACACAGTATTCCAGGTGACTGTGTATCCTTGATCCCTATAATATTTTACTGCTGAAATATGAAGTGTATAAAGAATGGGATATAATTTGTTTGCTTTTTGACAGTTTCTGCATAGTAAGCACAAGTTTTCATTTAAGCGGTTCCTATTGATGTCCTTGTCTCTTCCTGGGTAGTTACATTTCATTTAGAAGCCAACAACATCTGTGCGTGCTTTAAATTATTACTTCATATGTTGATTACCTTGCCTTCATCAACGCTGAAATTCCTCTGCTATTGTGCTGCCCGTTCACCTAGCTTTGCTCAGTCCCTCTCAAGTTCCTTAGTCTTCTCTGGTTTTGACCTCGATGAATAATTTTGTGTCATCTACAAATTTTGCCACCTTGCTCTGACAATTAATAATAAATGTATCAAATATTGATCTTAGGAACAATAGGGCACTGCTAACAATTTATTCCTACTCTATTTTTTTATCTTACTTAATTTCCAGTTCTTGATTGAACCTTACGTATCTTCCCATAACTACCTTCGTTTCCTAATAACATCCTGAGATGTTGAATGTCATCAAAAAGGTGGATAAAGGAGAACTAATTCATAACTTATTGGAACTGTCAAAGGCCTTTTGTGAAGAATTCTAGTAGATCAGAGAGACATGACTTTCTTTGACAGAAATCATCCTGGATTGCCCCCATCATATCATGTTCACCCACATGTTGATGTTATGAAGCAAGGCTATCTGGTCTCTAACTCCCAGGCCCACTTCTACTGTCTTTTTAAATTTGACAAGGATTAAATCAAGAGCAGAAGTTTCAGAATCAAGCCCAAAGCATGTTAACTCTCATTGCATCAAAGCAATCAACATTATCAACAAAGTTTTCTGGGATTTGAAACTATGATATTATGTTATAGGGTGACCAGATGAGAGACGTGAAATATCGGGACGCAGGGGGGCGGGTGCTGGCGGAGCAACATCAACAACAAAAAAAAGAGCTGCTGGAGCATAGGAAAAATTGGTGGGGGCTGAATACCCACTGGCAACTCCACACCTTGCCCCCTTGCACCAGCTCGCCTTCGCTCTGCCTCCACCTCCCCTGAGCTGGCTGCCATGTCCTGCTTCTCCCCTCCTTCCTCCAGCGCTTGCACCTCTATACAGCTGATTAGCACAAGCCTGGGAGGGAGGGGTGAGGAGGAGGAATGTGGCATGCGTGGGGAAGAGGCAGGGCCAGAATGGGGATTTGGGGAGGGATCCAATGGGGGAGGGAGGGGCGGAGTCAGGGAAGGGCTGGGACGGAGTTGGGGTGAGGGGGCACGCGCTTCCTCTGCCTGTGCACTGGAGGGCAAAATATCGGGTTAGTTTGCATCCCAACCAAACATTGGTCGGGACGTGGGACAAACAAGTAAATATTGGGACAGTCCCGATAAAATTGGGATGTCTGCTCACCCTATTATGTTATCAATAGTTTGAGGCTCTATTCTGTGAGGTACTGAATATCTTTTGGGTATGTCTACTCTGCACACTAAGACTGGCTGAGTCAGGTTTGAGCCCAAGCCCCCCTTGCATTTACTCACAGATCAGTCTGACTCTGGACTAGGGTGACCAGACAGCAAATGTGAAAAATTGGGACAGGAGGTGGGGGGTAATAGGAGCCTATATAAGAAAAAGACCCAAAAATCGGGACTGTCCCTATAAAATCACGACATCTGGTCACCCTACTCTGGACCCAGGTCCTAAGACACTGCTAGGGGGTTGGATTAGAGCCCAAGTCCCTCTGACTTGAGTCCAAGCCCTGTCATTTTGCAGTGTGGTCGCAGTTTCAGATCCAAGTCAAAACGTCTGCAGAGTGCAGTATGGATGCATTAACATGGCTGTATAACACAGGTCCAGCAACTCAGTTAGATGTACTCAGTGTTACCTGTGGTATATTGAACTTTAGGAGTTTGAATGTGAATGAGGTGTTACTGCCCCTTTTAGGCACGGAACAGTCAGTTTAGTACCGTTTAAAAAAACTTTGCATTTGGAAGCAATTGCAGATGGGGACTGTTCGGAGACTGAACTAGGAATGGAGGAAGCCAGCTGCATTTGCTGACAATGCTAACAATTGGCTAACTTTTAATCCATTTTTTTTGTGGTTTGCTGCTGTTCTCATCCAATTAGTGTCAGTATTGATCATTAAAAAGACATGATTGGCTTAACTGGAGACATAACATGCTCAACTTCTAATGAAGTCAATTGGGTTGTTTGCTCAAAACTTTTATTGCCAAAAATTCCCACTTTTGCTGCCACTGATTCAGCTCTGCCAGTAACAGCATCAGCACTAATATATATAGTGATCTACGTGGCTGCTGACATTTTAAGCCCTGTATTGTCACTTCCTTCTTGGAGCAGGCCTAAATGACAAAGTGGCAAATACACAGGTGGCCATGAACCCTTGCACTATGTCTGGGCTAACAATGGTGAGAAATCTGGGACAAAAGTCAATTGTAGACATCCCCACAGGGATTTGAGGGGACTCAGCATCTCACAGAAATTGCTTATACTTTGCAGGATCAGATCACACACTGTAATTAGCCTTCGATTTCCAAAAGTCTAGTGAAACATTCTGCTCTGACAATAGTTGACCGACACCAGCACAGGTGTTTAGGGGGAGCAGTCTTTTTTGACAATTTTATTATTTTTCTCTGTGTCCAAGTCTTTTGCTAGTCCTGCCTGTAAGCAATCAAGGCTACTTCAGTCCCATGAAAAATTCACTACAAATTTCTGAATCTCAGCCTTTGTGCTTGCAAAGTTCTAATGACTGTGACCATCAAGGACATTTTAGCAGAGCACAACGATCCAGCGTCAGGGGGTCATGAAATATATTGCAGATAAAACTAAATGGGCCAAGACTAGACGATTAAGGCTAGTTGTAGTTTAGATGTTCTATAACCCTCAATGCAAACTCAACATAATACATTCAGTAACACTGCAGGGTTGAGTGAGGGGCCCCTCCAAGTACATTCGGCCCTTGAGCCCCATCTCCACCCCTTTCTAGAAGGAACTGTCTGAACCAGTAGGAGCAAGAGGAGAGCAATGGAGTAGTGGGTGAGTCAGAGCTTATAGTGCTTTCTCCCTGCTCAGGGCTCATCTTCACTAAGGAGTTAGGTTGTGTAAGGAGTTGTAATAACTAGGGCTATGTCTACAAGGCTATTAAAAAACCCCCGCAGCGCTGTGTCTCGGAACCTGGGTCAGCTGACTAGGGTTCATGGGGCTCAGCCTGTGGGGCTAAAAATAGCAGTGTAGGTGTCCAGGCTCGGGCTGGAGCCCGGGCTCTGAAACCCACCACTCTTGCTGTGTTTCAGACCAAGCTCAAAGGTTTGCACTGCAATTTTTTAGCCCCACAGCCCAAGCTCTGTGAACCCAAGACAAATGACCTGAACTAGCTGTTCCTTGCTGCTGGTCTTTTACTGCAGTGTAGCTATACCCTAAAAGTACGTCTACACTGCAATCTGGAGGTACAACTCTAGCATGTGTAGAATGCCTGAGCTAGCTCAATTCACGATAGCAGTGAAGCCGCTGCAGTAGAGACAATGGCACAGGCTAGCCCTGCTTACCCAGGTTCTGGGGTACGTATTCAAGTGGCTGCAGCCCATGCTGCTGCAGCTAGATCAGAAGCTAGGTCAAAGGTAGGCCGGTCAAAGGTAGGCCAGATATGTCTACATATGTGACAATCCAGATTGCAGTGTACGCATACACTAACCTGATCTTAAGCATGACTTTACAGTCTGAATCAGGGCCAGCTCCAGGCACCAGCAAAAGAAGCAGGTGCCTGGGGCGGCCAATAGAAAGGGGTGGCACTCCGTCCATTATTGGGATGGCACGTCCAGGTCTGCGGCGCAATTCAGTGGTGAGTCTTTTACCCCCTTTCTTCCTATTTGGTGGCAGCTCAATCATTTTGTTTTTGTTGCTGCCTGGGGTGGCAAAAGAGCTGGAGCTGGCCCTGGTCAGAATAATCAGGATCAGATCATGGTGCTGATGAACTAGAGCGGTGGGGGCAGATGCGGGGAAGAAGTCAGTTTCCTGCCTAGAATAGTGATGATGAGACAATTGAATTCAGGGAGAACAGGAGAAATAGAAAGCTAACAATATATTTATTTTTAATGGTGAATAAGATAATGCAAAAACAGTGAATAAATGGGTAAAGCTTATGGAATTGTAGAACCATTAGAGTTAGAAGGGATTGAAAGGTGTCTAAGGAAGAAAACAAAATTTTATGTATGTGTAAAACACAAAGACTTACATTCCTGCCCAACCCTTAATATTCTTAGGCTTTTACCAGGGACCAATTGCTATAGAAGTTGCACTATACCCATAATAAAGGTATGCTCTCGATGCCCAGTGTATGATACTGTTGCCATTTTTCCTGTTCTATGGACAGTGGAAGAATATACATTTCTGAGGGCCTTCACAGTGGAACTCTTTTTTTGATAGAAAAGTTTTCTGGAGCTTTATATTGACTGATTAAGAAATATGATGACTGTCATTGCCATTGATAAGTAACTGGCATTTTCTCACATTAGTTATGCCCTAAAGCCATCAGGTTAAAATTCTGTATTGCGATGTGGCTGGTGACACTCCAGGTTGGAGTTCTATACATGTATGCAGAGCATAATATCAATGCCAGAGCAATCAAGCATATAGGAATAAAAGAACATTGGAGTCTGGGGCTACCATGCAAGTCTAAGAGCAGAAGTTTGTCCTCTATTTTAAAACAGTACTTAGGACATTTTCTGCTTTGAATATTCATATCTGCACAAAATTATCATACAGAATAGGAAACCAAACAATTCTCTGACAATGTTGTAAAATTCAAGGTAAGAACATGAGGGTGGAATTATCAAAGCCACTCATCATTGGCCTAATTCTGCTTTCAATAAAATTGGGAATTTTACCATTGATAACGTGAATGATAGAATTCTCAATAGCAGATTTAAGGCAATGCTGAATGTTTTTGACAACTCCACCATAGCAGGAAGAGGCTAGGAGTGTGAAATTTTGAGCTGCTAAGCACTCACAACTCCCTTATACTTCAGAAGAAGAACCGGGTGCTCAGTACCTCTGGGGTGATGCACTCCTCTTTAAAACACATTTCTCTGTGCACATTTCTTGATAAGCAAGCACTTTTGCTCTGAAGGTTTTAGGAGTGGTTCCAATTGGTAACATACTTCATATAAAACTTATTATAGAAACAACCATCATGTTAAAGGGTGAAATTCTGCCTCACAAAGGCATGTTTAAAAGGAGACCAATCTACTGATGTTTTGCTGGTAGTTTGAATTAATTTATCCTGGCTTAATTTTGCTGCTACATTCATTAACATCAAGCAAATGTTTTGCTCCAAAGACATCTTAAGCTCTGTAGTTTCCAAGTAAATGGAAAGTGATTGATTAAGTGTTGGTGTTAAGATACTATTTCAGCACAAGCTCTAATTTTACCCAATAATTTTTATATACAGACTGAAATGTAAACTAATTGATTGGTTCAAGTGAGATTTGTAAAACACATCTAGATGAGTGCCAAACGTTAGAATAACTCTAGGGAAAGCTACCAACTTTGCAAATGAACTGATCTGCAGAATACCATGAATACGTAGGTAGCATGCGAGGTCATGTTGTGCAGAGGATGGCATTTTGTTCAGTGAGTATTACTGGCTGAACAGAATCATCCTACAGGACAGCACTTGGGGGCATTAAATTCATGCCTTACATACATGGGCAGAATGCTACTGGTTCATACTGGGGTCAGGGGAGCAAAAAAAAGTTTCAGATAAGTGCCAAAACAAATTGTTTACATTTTCAAAAAGAAACATTTTGATTTTTCATTGCTAAATGATTTTTCATTTTGAAATTTTCTTCAATTTTATTTTTAAAAAGTTAAATGTAGACATTTAACAAAACTTTTCATTTAATTTTGATTTGAATTAAACATTTTGTTGGACCCGAAATGACATTTTTTTTTTCAACTTTTCGGTTCACCACCATTTTTGGAAATTTTGTTTCAGGTCAACCTGTTTTTTTCAAAACAGCTGTCAAACTGAAAAATCTGTTTTCATTGCTCTGTTATGAATAATGTGTTATACAGCAATTTGAAGATATAACTCACTTGCATAAGCAGTAACATTAACTAATTTACATTCACAACAGTAAGAAACTGACCAAGAGAGATTAAGGATAACATTTTCTATCTTTGGTACTTAAAGTTAGACACCTAGATCCATGTTTAAATACCAAAATAAGAGACCTGAGTTTCAGAGGTCAGAGCAATATTTATTCAGTTTCCTAAATTTAGGCACCAAGATTTGAAAATTGGCCTTCAATCCTGATTTTTGTAGGTGCTAAACCTCCGTAAATTCATGTGAAGTCAGTGGGTAATGAGCACCCATCAAATCAAGATTAGACCCAGGATTAGAACCCAAGGAATCTAAACTCCCAGTACCATGTACACGATGATCCAGCATGTCCTGATGGATATGTACCTGAGTTCTATACTTGGCCGCACCAACAATCTAAATAAACAAGACTACGATTGTTAAACTCTTCAAGGCAGAGATTATCATTTCAGGACAATTTCAAAATCAACACCTTTTATGCAAAATGTTTTGATTGTTTGAGTTGGTATTTTTCTGACAGAAAAATGTTCTGCCAGAAAATTCCTAACCAGTGCTAGGTACACAGGACAGGCTATGATCTGGAACATGGTGGTTACATTTGCATTTAAATCATTTGATCAGAATTCATAGAATCATAGAAATGGACCTTGATAGGTCAGCTAGTCCCTGCACTGAGTCAGGACTAAGTATTATCAAGACCATCCCTGACAGGTCTGTCTAACCTGCTCTTAACCTTCAATGATGAAGATTCCACAACCTCCCTAAGTAATTTGTTCTAGTGCTTAACTACCCTGACAGTTAGGGGTCCTAATGTCTAACCTAATCTCCCTTGCTGTAATTTAAGCCCGATACTTCCTCTCCTGTCCTCAGTGGATAAGGAGAGCAATTTATCACCCTCCTCTTTATAACAATCTTTTATGTATTGAAGACCATTATCCTATTGCTGACTGAGCCTTCTCTTCTCCAGACTAAATAAACTAATTTTTTAAATCTTTCCTCATGTCATGTTTTCTAGACCTTTTATCATTTTTGTTGCTCTCCTCCTGACTTTCTCCAGTTTGTCCACATCTTTCCTGAAATGTGGTATCCAGAATTGGACACCGTACTCCAGTTGAGGCCTTATCAGCGCAGAGTAGAGAGTATTTAGTTTGCAAGCCACTGTAATCCCCAGATCTTTTTCTGCAGTACTCCTTCCTAGGCAGTCATTTCCCATTTTGTATTTGTGCAATTGATTATTCCGTGTTAAGTTTAGTACTTGGTATTTGTCTTTACTGAATTTCATCCTATTTACTGCAGACCATTTCTGCAGTTTGTCAAGACCATTTTGAATTCTAATCCTGCTCTCCAGAGTGCTTGCAGCCCCTCCCAGCTTGTTATTGTCCGCAAGCTTTATAAGCATACTCTTGATCCCATTGTCCAAATAATTTATGAAGATATTGAATAGAACCAGGCCCAAGACAGATCCCTGAGGGACCCCACTCTGTATGCTGTGAACCATTGACAATTACTCTAAGTATAGTTTTCCAGCCAGTTAAGGAAGAGGAATTGAGTTTTAATCCATCTCAGTTTCTAAGTAACCAGAATTGAATGATAACAGTGTATTATGGTGGAATGTTTGGCACCGTTTGGCATGCATGTGGGTTCCCCTTTTGTACAGCCTGGGTGGCCATAAATGCTGCAGTGGATGACTGGAGGACTGGCTACTGTATCAGATTTAGGATTAAGAGTAGTTACTGCAATAGCTATTGCTATTAAGTGACTGCAGTCTTGGGGAGCTATTGAGTGATTCCCTTTTATTTTTTTTTGTCTGACTCAGCTCAGTCTTTTTGACTGTCTACGTATTGTGTAATGGAGAGGGATCCCTTTTTTCACTTTTGTAAGTAGACTGTAATGAGTCACGAAGAATGAAATTTGGTAAGGAAAGGGATGTCTCAGAGTATGAAAGAGCTCTCAAAACCAGGCTGGTGATCTTTTGTGAATAAAGACCCCAACATATAGCGAAATCATTCTGTACAGTAGAATATATCACTTAAAATAGATTGGGAAGGAAGGTTTGGTTTAATTGGCTAATAAAGAGATCCAGATGATGTGATTAGATCAATAAAACTGCAAAGATTGGGTCTCATTATCCTAGTCACTACTGCATACTGAGTTACGAAGTGTGTTAATTGAAAACCTTCCGGTATACAAAATGTGATTATAGAATGTTAAAGCCAACGTAATACCAACATTTATTTTAATGCTAACAACCATACTAGTAATAAACATGAATCACTTTACCAATATAGGGGGGGCAGTGGAGTACACTTACTAAATGCACGATAAATAGGAGAAGCCAACAGTATAAAGCAGGTACAAAAATAGTTTTTAAAAGCTTTTCCTGGACTATCTGGGTGCTTCAAACCCACTCGGTGTTCTGATATTGGGAAGGAGCTTTAGGATATGGCATTTAGAGATGGGCCCAAAGCGCACAATTCATATATAGGCTTTGATCTGGATTTCAAACACCTCAAACTTTGGGGGTGTTCAGAAATGGGATTCATGACTCTTGTTAATAATAATCCTTTGTACTAAAATAGCAGTCTTTTCTGAGGATCACAAAGTGCTTAGCAAGGGCTGTATTAATTCATTTTGTGATGAGACTGAGAATCTGATATGTACTCCATCCTGATTGCTGATACTTTGTTTGGAGGTAATGGTCAGGGAAATTGGGATGACAGGACCAGAGAACAGAATCTTAAAAAGGAGAGTCTGGTGTAATGTGTCTAAGACTTCATGTTCTACTGCAGTTGTGATATTTGCTGTGTAGTAAATAGGGGAAATTAAATAGTTTTTGGCAGTAAATCTAGCACTTCGAACAGGCATAAGCAAAATACCCATAATCAAAACAGCTTTTTTAGAGCAATGCCTTCATTAAATTTTTCATTTTTGTATGAGATGTTCCAGTTTTCCTTATGCTTAAAGGATCTACATTATTGCAACCTTACTTCCAAAGAGGAGGACCGAGCACATTTCTCTATGGACGCTGTCAAAGCAATTCTTTGATGCAAGGCACAAGCTGTCTTCCTCTGCTATTGGCTATGTTGGAGACAAGATAAGAGTAGGTCAGCCATTGGTATGACCCAGTTTAGCAAGGTGAGTTTTGGAAGAAACCCACTTTCTGAAACTGATGTAGAAGACCAACACAACATGTACTTACATTCTACTTCAGCTCACTAGATACCTCCAAATAGGACTTCTGAGGTGTACATGTCTTGTGCTGACCCTCGTGCATAGGGGTGAATTTCATCCTGGTACTGAAAACTATTAGAAACCATTTTGGGTGGTTATCGGTATATCTGAAGAGAAGTTAACCATCTACATCATTTTAAAAATGATAGTTATTCCACTGTGTTTTTAAACAATATTTTCCCCGATGACTTTTCAGATTTTAACACATCACATGAGCCTGTACCACTCACTGTCACATTACGCAGCATAATGAAATGCAATGTGATAAATCACAGCACAGTTAATGAGGCATAAAATTCAACATCAGAACAAAGTTAGCTCAGAACGTACAAGCAGACATTGCTTAGTGTGGCTCTGACAATTTCTTTTAATTTTGTTTTTTTTAAACTAAAGACAAATGGTCTATGTACTTGTACTCACTGCCTAAAATACTATAATGATAAAGAATGGTTATTTACCCTACAGTGACTGTGGTTCTTTGAGATGTTGTGGTTAGTATCGATCCCACTGTAGTTGCGCATGTACCTCATGTTCAAGAGATCAGATTCTTTTGAATAGCAGTGTACATTGGGGTCATGCATGCACCCTGTGCCTCCTCTTGTTCCCATGCCAGGGCCTAAAGGGCAGAGTGGCCATGACCCTCCCTCAGTTTCCTCATCACTCAATGCCTGTGATAGCTCAGGCCTCCAAAGACTGGGGATGGAAGACATGTTGTGACATCCACACAGACTACAACATCTCAAGTAAACTCAATTACTGTAGGGTAGGTAACTGTTCTTTCTTCTTTGAGTATATGTGGATCCCACTGTAGGTGACCTGGCAAACAATATCTCCTCAGAATGAAGAGCATCAATGTATCAGTTAAACAGATCCCTGAAGGACCCCACACCATATGCCCTTCCAGCTTGACAGTGAATCGTTGACAGCTACTGCTGAGTACAGTTTTCCAGCCAGTTGTGCATCCACCTTTATAGTAGAAACATCTTGGTTATATTTCCTAGTTCACTTATGAGAAGGTCATGTGAAACAGGATCAAAAGCCTTACTGAAGTCAAGAAGTTGAAGTCACAGCTACTGCTTCCCCACATCCACAAGGCTTGTTACCCTGTCAGAGAAGATATTAGTTGGTTTGACATGCTTTGTTCTTGACAAATGCATGTTGAGTGTTACTTATCAACTTATTATCTTTTAGGTGCCTACAAATTGATTGATTGATTATGAAGTTGAGCTGATTGGCCTATAATTCCCTGGGTTGTCATTATTCCCCTTTTCATAGATAGGTACTATATATTCCCTTTTCCAGTCCTGTGGGATCTCTCCTGTCCTCCAGGAGTTCTCAAACATAGTCACTAATGGCTCAGCGAGCTCTTCAGCCAGTTCTCAAGTATGCTAGCATGTATTTCATCAGACCCTGCTGATTTTGAAGATGTCTAACCTAAGTAATTCTTAACTTGTTCTTTTTCTATTCATCCAATCGCTGCTAACTGTTTTGGTGAAAACTGAAACAAAAAAGGCTTTTAACATTTTGGCCATTGCTGTGTTTTCTGTTATTGTCTTTCCCTCCTCATGGAGCAATGGGTCTACTCTGTGCCTGGTCTTCCTCTTGCTTCTAATGTATTTGTAAAATGTTTTCTTCTTATCCTTAGTGTCTTTAGCTAGTTTGATCTTGTTATATGCCTTGACCTTTCTAATTTTGTCCCTACGTGTTTGTGGGGTTTTTTTAATTCATTCTTCATTACTTGACCTAGTTTCCACTTTTTGTAGGACTCTTTTTTGAGTTTCAGGTCATGAAGATTGCCTGGTAAAACCAGGAGGGCCTCTTACAATATTTCCTCTTTTCTACACATTAGGATAGTTTGCTTCTGTGTCCTTAATTATGTCTCTTTAGAAAAACTGCCAACTCTCCTGAACCCTTTTTTCCCCCTTAAACTTCCCTTTAACTCAGGGGTGAAAGTAAAATGGAGCTCTTACCGGTATGGGGCCAGTTCTGCCCTCCCCTTCCCCCTAGAAGGGGCAGGGCCTCAGGCAGAAGAGACGGGGCTGGGGTCAGCGTCCCCCAGCCAGCCCATCTGTGCTGCCTGGCCCGCACCGCCCGGGGCTTCAGTGGCAATTTAAAGGGCTTGAGAGGGAGAAGCGCAAAAGGGGCAATGACATTAAAGTGCTGCTGGGTTGTGTCTACCCCTTTTGTGCCCCTCTCCCCCCATCGGAGGCAGTGCTTTACAGTCAGCAGTACTGGCCCATACTGCAGGCCACTTTTTACCGGTATGGCATACCGGCCCGTGGTGCCTTCCTTTCACCCCTGCTTTAACTTAAAATGGAATCTTACCTACCAATTCTCTGAGTCTGCTAAAGTCTGCCTTCTTAATGTCTATTGTCTCTATCACCATCAAGTCCTTTGCTTTGGATGATTCTCTCTTTTTATATTTATAGTTAATTTGTAGACTATTATTTCTTGTCTTGTCATTTTAACTCTTCACCAAGGTGAATATTTTATCTTATTCCGCTTTAGCAACTCCTTCCATAATGTTGACTGTTTCTGTTGCGTCACCTTGATGTCACCTCTGAGAGCTTGACCTCGTCAACCTCTCCTCTTAACAATAGTTTATTAAAACTTGTCATTACAATGATTGCCCCCGGTAGCATCCTCTCGGGGGCAGCGCTATGGCTAATTTCAAACTAAATATCCTATTCTATATAGCCTCTGCAGTGACACTGTTGCATCTTTCCATTTATATTCTAGCCCTTCTGCTTGCAGTAAACAGTTTCCTGTTAGTGTGTTTTACTACAGCAATACACAGAGTTGATGATTTCAAGGATTTTTTTTTATGGTAACCCCTAAATGTCTTATGTGGCTGGCATGGTTGTATTTCTGCATGGTTTTTCTTTTTATTATGTACTCTCTATTTTGGTTCATTGGCTCTAACTTTCTTAGTTTACGCATCTACAGTACACTGAATTTATCGTTTTAGTGAACAAATCCAATATCCAAATGTTTCTGAATCCAGTTTCATTTCCCTCCTTTATTTGTTGTGTGCTCCAATTTTGATACCATGAGCAAACTTTTGTTATCTAACTTTGATATCTTAATCAAAATGATTTTCCTACACTGATCTCCATGGCCCTGAACCAAGAAAGTATTAAAATGTGTTCTTAACTTTAATGACGTGAGGAGTCCCATTAAAGTCAGTGGGTATGTCTACACTCCAGTTAAACACCCATGGCTAGCCCATGCCAGCTGATTCAGTCTTGCAGGGCTTGGGCTCTGGGGCTGTAAAATTGCAGTATAGATGTTTGTGTTGGGCTGGAGCCTGGGCTCTGTGACCCTCCCACCCATGGGCTCCAGAACTTCTGAGTCCAAACATTTACACTGCAATTGTACAGCCCTGCAGCCCTAGTCCTGTGAGCCTAAGTCAGCTGGCACAGGTGAGCCACAGGTATTGAATTGCAGTGTAGACATACCCAGTGGGATTACTTATGTAGTTTTCACGTGAGAATGTACTTAAAGTTATGCTGCATAGGGATGGACTCTAAGTCACAGGCTTGAAGTTTAGCACATGCTTCAGCGCTTTGCAGAATCAGGACTTAGAAGAGAGGCCAAAAAACAACTCTCTTTTGTGGTTCCTCTGAGACATTATAAGGCACTATCAGATCACTTGTGTTGAACTATGAACTGTGCTTGTCAAAGCTATGTAGTAGTATAGGGTAGAGGGGGTAGGTGGCCGGATTTTGTTTAAGATGACTTTTCAGAAAATTGAAAAAAAATCTGTTCTTTCATTTATTGCAATTGCTTGGATTTCTGATCTATGCAAGCTGCATGAACCTTATTCTGAACTTACTTACTGTGAGATCCTATTAGTTCCTACTGGTTTGAGAAATATTGCAGGTTCTGCCAGTATTCCCCATCTTAAGTATAGAGACTCTCTCAAGCAGGAGAATTTTATATGCTAGAAGAAATTTTTTAATTATGACATCTGTGCAGTGAGAACTGTACCTAACTTCATTGGAGAAAGTAGGGTCATAATCAAGACCCATGTTTTTAATGAATACACTGACATGAGTTAGACGGCTAAGATTTTCTTCCCACATTAATGAATGCTCAAATTCCAAAATGCCACAGTTGAACCTGTTCTTTGAAATTCAGCTGAGAATTTACCACAGAGGTGTCATGGGAAAAACAGGGTTACAAGATGATCTGCCACAAAACTACCAAAGGTGTGCATTCCATTTACAAGTGATGTGACCAGGTACTGACCAGGCTTTCCTTCATTGATATTTGGCTGCCCCATACTGCTTGCAGAAATAAATCAGGGAAGAATTTAGCCAGGACATTAGAAAGTTTCACAGTGGAGTCTTATGCAAAGCATTTATCTTGTAAAAGTGGAATCGGGGGTCATGTGTGTCACATACACTACATGTGATCTTGCATTGGCTGGTATTAGCATAGGCCAATTTGTCCTGTGGATACTTTGGTAAAGCAATGTTTGTGCAGTATAGGAATTAATAGTGTCATCAAACATTATTATTGCTGTCAAACCTCTTTGTTGTAATATCAATTTATGACAAATTGACACCATATGACCTTTTGGAATTGTGTGATCCCTGAGAGCTGATATGTCTTCATACCACTCCTGAAACTCCTATTGATATTAATGGGAGTGGCACAAAAGGGTTGCAAATACAGCTGTGATCTGAACTTTATACTGGACCTCCTCTCATTATGCTGCCAGTAATTTAAATGAATGCAAACACTTCCAAGCATGAAGCAGCCAGGATGGGGTATTCTTGGTAGCAGGCCCTCATCTCTTGAATCTGCTGCTTCCAGCCATGTGTCTAAAGCTGAACCTGGCAACGTTAAAAAGGCACTGTAAGTTGTACCTCTGCATTCAGGCTCTCTAACCACTGGCTCCATTATCTTGAGCACTTAGTGTAGGGGCCGTTTTTTGCCATCTCTGCCTGCTGAAGTTGTAGCATAGTGGGTGGCCATGGAGTATCTGCTTACTACCCAGGAGAATTGCTTTTGTCTTTATGCTAAGTCATGAAAATTGCATTGGGCTGTGGGGATGGAGACCATATAAATTCTTTTGCGCAATGTTCTCGGCTGACATTTATCAGCATAGCATTTATTCTTCCTTCAGAGGAACTAGACCAATTTATGGCAGCTGAGGACCTGACACATGAGAATCTAGCTTATTAATAACGTAACACAATTTAGAGTCATGTGGCGGTAATGGGATAAATCTAACAAAAAAATCTTTATTCCTTAGGTGGCAATAAGGCTTTATAGAAAGATTAAATATGGAAGGTGGAAAAGCAAATCCCCAATGAAAAACAAATTGATGTAAACAGCCAGCAAGTAAAAATATTACAGATGCTATTATCTCTAATAGAAATGCCCCTTTAAAATAAGAATAGGTTGGTCAGATCCTTAGTTGCTGTGAATAGATACCACATCAGTGAAGTTCTGATGATTTACACCTGCTGAAGATGTGGTTCCTTACTTACGCTGGCTTCTTTTGTGTTGCAAATTTGGATCCAAGCCCCATGAAGGCGTTGCACCGTTTGGCTCACCATAACTCAGAAAATCAGGTGACCATTAATGTGCTGGGCTCTGGTTTCAAATACTGGGCTTGCCCTTTGAGCAAATCTTTAAGAAGGGACACATAAGATGCACTCTACCACTAGAAAAAATGAATTTGTCCAAGGGGTAGTTGTGAAAGAATCCTTTTTCTGTAACTGAGTATTCAAGCCAGAATTTTGTTTTGGGTGGTTAAAATCTGTTCAAAGCCATGCTGTGGGAATTGTCTATTTGTAAGTAAAAGTAGACTAGGATAATATATTACTCCTGAGTCTGCTGACCATTCATTTTCTGTCCTAAAAAATTAGTCCACTTCTCAGGTGCCAAAGTGCTAACCATGAAACATCATGACAGCATTCTACAGGCTGTTTTCCCCTCTAACACCACGGTACTGTAAAATGTGTGCTGTTATACACCTAGATAGAATAGAAATGGAAAATGCTGAGATCTGACCCTTGAAATGGGTCTATTGGTCTCTCTACCCCATGCTATTCTCTGTGTAATGTGCAGGCGCTGTTATCAGTGTCTCATGTGGCTTCTTCATTACAATGACAATGTTTAAGCTTTGCGGAGTGCTCATCTGCAGCATAATCGCTTTAAGCAACTGAAGCCTCTAATTGATCATCTTTCAAACCCATTTGTCAAGGCATTTCGGGCTGATCAAAAACATTTTTGTGGACAAGCTGATCATGCTTTACAAGGAGCAAAGCAGACCTCAACAGTTGTAAAGCCGAATACACAGTGCAGTTAGCAGTGTCTCAGATGAGATACTGTAGCTGTGGGTGCTTTATAAATAAATCTTATAATATTATAGTAGTAATACTGTGTTTAAATTCACTACTGATGCTGCTGGTTAAAATACGGATAATGAAAATGTTCTAGACAAGCAGTTGTATTTTTACCTTCTATCTAAATTCTATACAGGCACATGTATTTTGAGCCACTCCCATAAAATTGAAACGTGACTTTTTTATATCTTTTTAAGACTTCAGGTAGGTAAGATCTGATTCTGCTCTTACTTGCACTACCATTAGTGAGGGCAGAATCCAGCCCTCTGTGTCTGTACTCTTATTTGTCTCAGATCTCTAAGTCTCAGACTTTTCCACACCACACACTTTACATTGAGTTTTTTATATTTGTCTTTTTTCTCTCTGATTATATTGATCTTTGAGCTGGTTTAAATGCAGCCATATCATCTTATTCTGCGATCAGCTTCACTTGTGAGATCAGAGTGGATTTGGATGGAGTAAAAACCTTGATGGGAGACCTCCAAGGAACGTGTAGGCACTGCAGGAAGTATTGCTAGTGATCCATCAGGTCACATTCTTCCCTCAAACTCAGTATTCAACCAATATATGAAACTAGTGATAAGATGAACGGTGCTGCTGGAGGTTCTGCCTTTCAGATGTGATATAAAAAATAAGTCCTGACCAACAGTGGGCCATTAAGCTGTCTACACCGCAGCTGGGAGAGTGCCTCCCACAGCAGTAGAAAGAACACTAAATTTGCCTGAGGTAGCATGCTAAAAGTAGTGCGGACACTGTGGCACAGGCTAGCCACCTGAGAACAATCTTGCCCAACCCCTGTGTCCAGACTAGGATGGCTAGCTCATGATGCTGCCCGTGGCACAATGTTCACACTGCTATTTTAGTGTGCTTGCCAAAGCGGAGCTATCATAGGTCTGTCTACCTAGCTGGGATGTGTGCTCCCAGCTGCTGTGTAAACATAATCTAAGGATTCCATGCCACTTTCTGATACCGAAGTGTTCTGGGCTAATTCCATTTCAGATAGTTACATTCCAGGTACTTGCATACCTGACAGTACTTTCAGTTAGACAGAACATTCATCTTTACTTCTCATCCTACACTATTGTGTAAAATCCATGTGTGCTAGTTAATAGTGGCTATCTTCCACCTCAGAAGTGAATAAAGTGATGTCCATTTGTTTTTTACCTGCCTCATAGGATATAATGAGACTTAATTACCGGTGGCAAGGTTTTTTGTGAAAGGTGCTATAGAAGTGTGAAGCATTTTTAAAATCCTACCAATCCTTAGCAAAAGCATCAGACACATGCACAGTGTTTCTCAAGCTTTGGACTATTGTACAAAACAGTCACATAAAAATTCATCTAGAAATACATGGGGCAGGAGGAGGAGCCCCTCCCCTGCCACATCATTCATTCACTCACACGCACTCACGATGCCTCAAGCATGAACAGCGGCTACAAGATTCTCTTTATATTGGGTCCAAATAGTTCTTGAGAACTTCAGATGGGCCCCACCATAACATTTGAATCCAAGTCCAAATGAGCCTGAGGTCCAGGGAGAGCAGAAGAGGATAATATCTAGTGTTCAACTTTGGAGCCATCCTTATGCAAAACACTTCATTAATTTGAACCCAACATGTGGGAGATTAAGAAGCACCAGAAAGGGATATCCTGTAATGGAGTGTTCATCCCACTAGCTTAATAAGACTGAGAAGGGGCCAATTAACTGAATGGGGGAATTAAGTGGCCTAAGTAACCCCTGAATGATGATGGAGCCCAGCTGAGAAGGAACAGGCAGAGCTAGTATAAAGCAGGCAGGAGAAGAGGGCTGTAGTGAGGGAGCCTGCAGCTACTCTCTGGGTGTTAGAGAAGGAAGGAAACCTAAGGGAAGAGAGTGTAGGAAGAGACTTGTGGAAATAACAGCAAAGTTTAAGGCTGAGCTGGAACCTGTAAAGGAAGGTGGGCCTGGGTTCCCCTACTTGCTACTAGGTGATGAATGGGGAGACGGTCTGAGACAGTTTGTATGGTGAGACTTTGATATCTCCAGAAGGGGAAAATGCACAGTGCGCTGGCCGGAGGGCTAAGCCACAAGGAGAGAGATGCAGCAGGGCATATGAACAAGCAGCATGAGGCGGAGCCCTAGTGGTGAGTGAATGCTTTTACATATCTAATTAAAGAAACTTGTAGAGACTTTAGGTATATATTCATATCATCCTTGGGATCAATTTAGTTGCCAGTGTAGGAAGAAATAGGACTGATAGGAACAGGGATAAAGAATCCTGTTGTTTTGAAAATCCCAAACAAATGAGATTCAAACCAAGTATTCTTTAGAGAGATCTAGAATTCTAGCATAGTACTATGCTTTTTGTTCTTCATGTTTGTTGGGGCTTGTTTTTGTTTCAGCCTTTGAAAGACATGGACTATACTTACCGTATGATGCCATAACAACCCTGTGGAAGATCGCACACAGAAACATTCTGATGTTTGCTTGCCTGCTTGTCTCTAATGGAAATACAAATGAAGATTATGAACCATTAACCTTGAGTTCAGTTTTTCTAAGTATTGAGCAGCATTTAAAAACAGTTAATTACTTCGCTTCACTAGCATCACTCTTTAGACTGGAGCAATTTAGCAGCTACTGCAGACCAGATTTCATGCACAACTAGGTTTGTTTCCTTGAGGAACTCAATGTGCATTACAAATATGAATTAAAAGGGCATTGTCAACTTGACTTTTTAAAATTAATTTAACAAAGAATCATTTCTGATTTTAATTTAAATAATATTCCCTGGATTTTTTAAAAAAAATCTTTATTCCTAATTGCATAAGGGGTTCGGTTTGGCGTTTTGTGGTTTTCTTCCTGCTCACCTGTTGCTGTTTCTAATGGCCTTTTACAGCAAGGTAGAAAGTAACCAATCAAAGCACAAAGAGCCTTATTCAATGCACACTGAAGTCCACTGAAAGACTCCCATTTCCTTTGATAAATTTTGAGTTAGGAAAATATCTACCCACCTTCTTTCCTTTATAATTATCTTAGAGTACTTTTAACTATAGAATGTTCCAGATTTTAAGACAGTTGATTTCCATCTTGTCTGTGTCCCACCAAAGCTCACATGACCCCATGAAGTGGGTAAGTAAAACCCATTGTATAGATGGGCACTCTGAGGCAGGGAAGTGTTAGGTGTCTTGCTCAAGGGTGCACAGAAAGTCAGTGAGAGAGTTGGACAGAATCCTTGAGCCTTGATTTGCTCGTCACTGGTTTACAGACCCACCTTTTCACAGCTGTCTGTCACTAATTCCACCAACTTTTGGGTGGCATGATGGCAGGGTTGGTTTGAATTCCGTTTGGATCAGACAGTAGTGATGCTGATTAAGAAGTGGAAGTCTTTTAAAGAATGGGCAAAATCTATGACTCCTTCTGCAATTAAGCCTCATGAGACTATGATGAAGGGCCCCATCTGAAGGTATGAAACACACAGGGCAGGTCTACACTACCGCTTAAATCGATCCAATTTATGTCGCTTGGGGTGTGAAAAAGACACCCCCCGAGCAACACAAGTTACAGCGACCTAAGCTTGTCCCTACAAGGGCTATGTTCCCCCAGTGCTGTAGCTTCTGTTTCTCACAGAAATGGAATAATTATGCCAATATGAGAGTGCTCTCCCATTGGCATAGAGCGTCTTCTCCAGATGCGTTACTAAGGCTCTTCTAGTTTAGACCTGCCCCATAAAGCTGTTAGAAAAGAACTACAATACAGCATTTATGGAACCACCTAAGTCTTTTCTTGTTTCCTTTGGACCAGACAATGCTGACCTGACACAAAGTAATACCCTGTTCCATGAATAGTCTCATTGAGGTCAATGAAACTATTAATGGAGTAAGGCACAACTCATCGTGGGTAATGGTGACTGACAGAATATGGCCCTTTGTGACGACTAAGCTAGTAATTTGCAGAAAAGTTCCATGTCTGTGATGCAAACTTTCCAGAAAACACATTGCAGCTCATGGCAGTCTTGAGTTTGGCCAATTGATCAGAGTGAAGAAGGGACTGAGTGTTTTTTGATATTCTTAACACAGAGGTTCATATTTGTCTTTGAGCCTGAGCTGCCTCAGTTCACCTACAATGCACCCCCACAAAAAAGATGTGAAACTGAATATTAAATAAGACCTGACTAATTTATTCATGCAATAAAATAGCAATAGCCTAAAGTTAACTGAGCAAAACCAGACTCAACTAACATGCTAAATTATACTTCCTTTCTACACAAAAGTCTATTGCCTCGATGCATTTTCCAAAAGTTTAAACAGAAAACATTGAGTATGAATGAGCTTTTAAAGATGAGTAGAAGGTGCGCTTCTTATGGTTAATTTTGTTTTCTATTATTTTTAATATAAATTCTGAATATTTTAGAATAAATTGTATTGTATACTCAACCATTCCACTGCACTAGCACAGCTGACTATACACATTAAAAACCTGTCCAGCCCATATGCCTCTTTCTGTAGCTAGCCAACCGTGGAAAATTCTTCTTGCTCATGTATTTATTATGCCCTCTCTTCTACTGCACTGTTCATAGTATTTTTATCCCCACCCTATAGCAATTCTCCTTGACACCACTGCAATAATTCCTGCTGGGAATTATAACAAGTGCAGGTCTTAAATTCCATTCTATTCCCCGTCCCTTTGATGTAACTGTGCTAGGAAATGGAGAACTGTCTGCTTTTCTAATGCAGTATTTCCTCTATCTACAAAGTACCAGAATGGATATCCCCTACCCAACACAATACATTGCTATAGTACAAGCTGCACAGAGCAAATTTATTGGGCAAAGGGGTTTTGTCCCTTTTTTTGTATTTAAAAAGGTTTTTCCCCTCCTGACAATAGTGCTGTATCTTGTGAATGAATGGTTTTCCTTTCCAAGGGCTTAGATTCTTATTCTAGTGAACAGTCCTTATTCCACAAATTGCCCCATTGAAATAAATGGAACTGCCTATAGTGATACTCGCTGAGGTTAGGGGCAGCACAATCTGGCCCAGAGTAGTGTGGGTTTTTTTGTTTGTTTTGTTTGTTTTCCAGAAAAATGATCAAAGTAGTCTTCAAGTTACAAAGCCCAGCGTTTCACTATTGTACATTCACTGAGTTATCTCCTCCGGCATAGGAACATGGCCAGAACAACACCCACTTCCTATGGTCTAGGGACCAGTGAGGAAACTGGTTTTAAGATTAATTTTTTTTTACGTGTTGATTTGAGCACTTGCAAATGTAAATGCAAAGTATTCCACAAGAATGAATTTGTGAGCTAATTAAATGCAATAAAGTCCTATTTCTCTCGAGGTGTGTGTGGGAGAGAGTGAGTATTGTAGGTCAGAATGTGGAATCCTAGAGGCAAGATATGGTTAATCAATAGCTGACAGACTTTTAAAGTAAGTTAAAGCACCAGTATAGCTAGGTGTATCCTAGCAGGCCAGAAAGTGGAACCACGATTTCAAATGAAGACACTGAGGGTATGTCTACACTACAGACCTTACAGTAGCCAGGGGTGGCTCCAGGCCCCAGCACACCAAGCGCATGCTTGGGGCGGCAAGCCACAGGGGGGCGTTCTGCCAGTGCCACGAGGGCGGCAGGCAGGCTGCCTCCGGCGGTTTGCCTGCGGAGGGTCCGCTGGTCCCTCAGCTTCAGTGGACTGCACGCTAGCAGGAGGTCTGCCGAAGCCGTGGGACCAGCGGACCCTGCCGTGCTTGGGGCGGCAAAATCCCTAGAGCTACCTCTGACAGTGGCACAACTGTACCACTGCACCTGTGCTGCTGTAAGGTCTCCCGTGTAGCATAACTAAACCAGCCCCAATGAGCAGCAGTAGCTATGTTGGCAGGAGAGCACTGGGGATTTTGTTGGTGAAACTTATGTCGGTCAGGGTTGTGGTTTTTTTCCCGTACCTCTGACCGACAAAAGTGCTAGTGTAGACATAGTCTGGGAAAAAAACTTACTGACATCTGAGAGGCAGGATTTTGCACCAGGTTTCCAGAGTGGGTTAAACCAAAGATCCATTTAGCCCACTATCCTGTCTTCTAACAGTGGTCAATGCCAGATGCTTTAGAGCAGCGATGGGCAACCTGCGGCTTGTCAGGGTAATCCGCTGGTGGGCTGCAAGACACTGACCGCCCACAGCTCCCAGTGGCTGTGGTTCGCTGTTCCTGGTCAATGGGAGCTGGGGGAAATGGTGCAGGCCACAGGGACATGCTGGCCCTTGCTTCCGGCAGCTCCTATTGGCTGAGAATGGCAAATCGCGGCCACTGGGAGCTGCGCGCAGCTGTGCCTGTGGACAGTCAATGTAAACAAACTGTCTCGTGGCCTCTGAGCGGATTACCCTGATGGGGGGCATGTGGCCCACAGGTTGCCCTCCACTGCATTAGAGGGAATGAACAGAACAGGCAATCTTCAAGTCATCCATCTCCTGTCATCCAGTCCCAGCATCTGGCAGTTAGAGACTTGGGGATACCAAGAGCTTGGGGTTACATATCTGGCCATTGATGGACCTATCCTCCATGAATTTAGCTAATTCTTTTTTGAATCTAGTTATATTTTTGGCTTCACAACATCCCCTGGCAATGAGTTCCACAGGTTGACTGTACACTGTGTGAAATACTTTCTTTTATTTGTTTTTAAACCTTCTGTCTATTAATTGCATTGGATGATCCCTGGTTCTTGTGCTGTGGAAAAGGGATGCATGAGAACTGTGCAAAGAGGAAGGGACTCTCATTTCTGTCCTCTAATCATATCATGTAACTAAAGAGAGACAAGTAAGAACGAGGGGTGTGGTCTAATTGCCTGAGACTAGGAATGGGAGCTAGAAACTCTTGAGTACAGTCACAGGAATTCATCTCTTACTGGCCTTCTGAAAGCTTCTCACTCCCTTGCAAAATGGGAATACCTCAAATAGTGCAACAAAAAATATAACCGAATAAATGAGAAGAAAACTGAAAGCAGGTAACTGCAATATCAGGAAAGTAAGTTACTGTTTATTGAACAATATACTTTATATCAGAGAAGAATACGGCCAATTCTTCCACCTGCCATCAGCCTGATGCAATTGAAAGTGCACTTCTGTTGCTCTGAGCTTTCAGTTTGCGTGGCCTATCCAAAATGAAACAATTCTTTGTAGCCTTTTAAAACTTTTATGGCTTGCAACATTAGTTTTACCCACAACAGCTAAGCCTCCCTTTAAAAGTAAAATACTGACATGTTATTGAGGAAAACTACAATCCATAACGTTGTTTAGATGAAAATGGATGACTTTGTTTTCCAGCTTCCCCCACTCTACTGCGTTTTAGTGATGGATGATGTGGCCAAAGAATCCTACCCAATTCATAATGCTATATAATCTACAAACAGTGTGGCTGGAGTGTAATTGCATTCACCTTCAGCAGTACTGCTGTTTCTGCTGCTTCTCTGTGGCTTCCCCCTCCCACTTTCCTCAGCCAGGCTGCGTATTTGTTCAACATAGAAACTCAGCTAGAAGTAAGGAAAGGGCTCTGGCGCCCATTTCAGGACATCTAACAAAGATGTGGACCTGAGCTATGAAGGTTGGATTTGGATCCAATATTCTAGTTTGGGCTCCTGCTCTAATCCTCATTAGAAAATCATTCAGTGTCCCTTGATTTATAAATTCTTGTGCCATGTATCAGGTAATTTAAAATTTCCCAAGAAATTAAGGTAATAGTTAGTCTCCATCAAATGCGTTCATACTTTCTCCTCTGCCGCTTGCTATGCCACAACATTGTCCTCGTTCAGATTGCTCCTCATAGCTCATCTCTGCCAAGGACCGGTGCTAGGGGTTTGAGCGCCCTAGGCAGACGGCAATTTCGGCGCCCCGTGCGCTGGTCCCGCGGCTCCGGTGGAGCTGCCGCAGTGGTGCCTGCGGAGGGTCCAGTGCTCCGCGGCTCCGGTGGAGCTGCTGCAGTGGTGCCTGCGGGCGGTTCACTGGAGCCGCGCGAGCAGCTGACCGTCCGCAGGCACCACTGTGGCAGCTCCACCGGCCGCCTGCCGCCCCCTCCGGCAAAACGGCGCCCACCAATTATTCTGGCACCCTAGGCGATTGCCTAGGCTGCCTAAATGGTAGCGCCGGCCCTGTCTCTGCCATGGTGCTTGTAACACATTCAGCAAGGCCATGCAGCTGGTGTGCTGTGATCCCCACTTATTACACTAAGGACAATCACCTCACTGTTACTCTGTGCTCCCTCTACCGATTGTTGTAGCCGCCAGTTGTCTCTTCAGATCTGAAGGCCCCTAATCTTGCAAACATTTATGTCTGTGATTAACTAGAATAGTCAATAGTAGCCAATGAACTACCTCCATGTGAAGTTAGGACATTAGTAAGTGTTTGCAGGATCAGGATTTAAATTGTAAACTCTTTGGAGCAGGGACTGTTTCTCACTATAATCCGTGTAATGTATGAGGGGGCCCTAATCCAGGCATTGTCACAATACAAATATTGATCTCAGTAAATAAGTTGAGGGTGGGGTGGGTGTTTAATCATTCATTAAGCATTGCTAAGTCAGTGCCAATTAAATAATGACTAGTGAAGAACAAGTCATTTGTTTGGTAGCAATGATGTTAAAAAATTACAGTGTGTTTGGTTTTTTTATTATTATTATTATTATTAGCTCGGCGAGTGTCTCTCCTTTTGATCATGTGGGGGTCTACAGGCAAAACCCCAGTCTGCTAGTTTTTCACATACAGTAAAGTTTAAGCTTCCTAGAGATAGGCATGGAGAAAACTTTTCCCTGCCTCTGCTTGGTTAAATTATTATCTAGTCTGGGTCTATGTGAGTCTAAGATTAATAATAACCAATTCTGTGTTCTCACCAGTACATGGCAGTAACAATTCCTTGCAATACCCTGCAACAAACTACATACTGAAGTCTCTGACCCTAGAATCACAAGGAATTTGAAGGGCTTTGCTTGTAGGGTGCCCTTCTTTCACCCTATCTTACCTTTCTACAGTAGTTTTCCTGCTGATTTTTCTCCAGTGCATTTTTCCTCAGTCCCTTTCCCCTACCTGGCCCAGCCATGCTTCTATTCCTCTTGTCAGGCAGTGGTTGTCAAGTCATGCTGGAAATAGCACATGCCCAGCAGGTAAGGCTGTGTTGAACACAGTCCTCTGGTAATCCAGTGCTGTGCAACACATGTGAAAATAAATCACCATTGCATATTGGGGACTAAATTGTACACTTACACCTCAGTCAACGCCTCAGATTTCCATGGGAAACGGTTCGGTCCAGTGGATAGGAGACTATACTGGAAATCTGGATTCTATACCCAGTTCTTCTACTGACCTGCTGTGTGCCCTTGGGCAAGTTGTTTAATTTCTCAGTAGTTTGTCTTCCCCATCTGTAAAATGGGTATTGTGTATTGATATATTTTGGAGACCTGGGGATGAACAAAGTTATATAATACAATGTTGGAGCTTGCTAGTATTATTAGAGGACACATGCAGAATTTTGTCCATCATCCCAAGGAAGGAGTTGTACCATGGTGAATCCTAGTTCTTCGTACACCGCAAAAAGCTAGATTTATACACAGCCAGGAAAGCAGAGCAAACTCTCATTTCTAAGGATATGCCTACACCAATACTTCCTGTGTGGCAAGCTGGGGTATAAATCCATGCTGCTCCAGCATTCTGCTCACTAACTAACTGGGTGGAGCCTGTTGTCATCATTGAGTTCCCTAGTGTGCATTGCCATACTGTGGTTTGAAACAGCAAGAGACTGAAATCCAGGACATCTGAATTCCATTCCAGAATCCTGCTACTACCTCAGTCTCTTTGTCTCGATTTCTCCATTTGTAAAATGGAAAGATTCTAAACATTCATCAGTGAAATGCTTTCAGAACTTCAGAGGAAAGACACTGCTATGTAAAGTCATGATGTTGCAAAGGCCGAGAAGGGGCTTGCTCCAAAATCCCCTAGTCAATGAACAGACTCCCAGTGACTTCCATGGACTTTGGACCGGAACCATGGTCCTGAAAGATCAGGGCTTTGTAAGTCTAAGTATTAGAAATAGTGAGTGTACAATTGAGGTTGTATCCTCCAAAGAGCATCCTGTATCTTAAAAAAAAAAGAAAAGAAAAAAAAAGACTAAGTGCTTCACATACACAATACTAAGGGAATTCCTTTTCTTTTCTATCAGTTTCAAAAGCTTGACAATGTACTCAAGGATGAAAGTAACTCAGGACACTTACCGGGATCCGGCCCCACAAGGGGCGAGGCCTCGGGCAGAAGGGGCAGGGCTAGGGGGTCAGCATCCCCCAACCAGCCCTTCCAGGCCGCCTGGGACTCCAGTGGTGATTTAAAAGGCCCGGGGCAGCTGCTCCCTTTGACCCCTCCCCGGACCATCAGCGGCCAAGGGGGGGCGCTGCAGGGTCCTTTGCAGCAAAGGACTGTCCTTAAAGCACTGCCACAGCAGCTCTTTACCGTTGCTGCCCCTTCTCCCCACCCCGCCATTAGTGTCCTGCCGGTACAGACCCTACCAGCAGGGCCACCAATGGGGGAGGCAAAAGAGGCAGGGTGTGGACCGGTATGGGTTCTTACCTGCTCACTTTCACCCCTGACTGTACCTCTCAATATTTTTGCTTATAATTAAGTACATTCACTGTAGTTGAAATCTAAACACTTTCTCCCCAATAGTGACTTATTGGGTGGTGGTGGGGAAATGAAATAGAAACTTTTGGATTGCAGCCCAAAGGGTGAAAGTGAGTGATCACAATAGCAAAAACATTGTTCACTCTGCTGCCATCTTCTATTGGAAAATTTGAGGCTGTAAGCAGCAGCTGTCCAGTGTGACAAATCATATAAAAATGTATGTCTTACAGGTTCCCAGAAACTGACCCAGTGAATCTAATCAATTATAAAATCAATGTAATATATGGAACTTGAGCTAATAATCTGAATTTATCCCATTTCAAAACAAACTAGCCATTGTTAAATCTGGGCATGTTCTTCCTATCTACATTTAAAAAAAAATTTCACTTATGAAAAGTAGTTAGATGTATACATATTCTGATTCACAACGCTGCAATACCTAACTGTTCTACTATAGTAACGTTATCCACCTCTTTTGGCGGTGGGACATATAATCCCAATATGTATGAAAAATGAAATCCTGACATCAGTCAAGTCAATGGCAAAACTCCTAATGACTTCTTGGGGTGGGGCGGGGTAGGATGGGGGGAAGAGATAGGATTTCACTACCTCTTTCTTCTTTCCTTTTCTAATCTCCATTTTTTTTAAATTTAATCTTCTTAGTCCTTCAGACATGACACACATAACCCTTCAAAGTGGTGTTTCTCACCCTGTAATGCACATGGTGTTGTATTCAGCATTTCCCCCTCTTTCTGTGTGATTGTGGTGCTCTAATGGCCTCCAGTATCCTAGTGTCTGTGCATCTCGCAACCTTTAATGTATTTATCCCCAGAATACCCTAGTGAAGTAGGGAAGTGCTGTTATCCCCATTTGACAAATGGGGAACTGCAGCAGAGAGAGACTGATTGATTGGCCCAAAATCTGTAACAGAAGCAGGAACTGAACCTTGTTCTCCTGTGTCCCAGACTAGTGCCCTAACCACTGGACTCTAAATCCTGTAAAACTGGAAGTCAGATCCCACTGAGGAAAATCGAAAGGAGTTTAAACTCTGGCAAGTCAAGTGGAAAAGAATAATTAGGAAGGTTAAAAAAAGATTGTGAAGAACAACTAGCAAAAGACACCCAAATTAACAGCAAAATTAAGTACAGCAGATTTTAAGTACACCTCTACCCCGATAGAACGCTGTCCTTGGGAGCCAAAAAATCTTACCGCGTTATAGGTGAAACCGCATTATATTGAACTTGCTTTGATCTGCTGGAGCACGCAGCCCTGTCCCTCCTGAGCACTACTTTACCGCGTTATAGCCAAATTTATGTTATATCGGGTCGCGTTATACCGGGGTAGAGGTGTATGAACAATCAGTTGGTCCACTGGACAATCGAGTCATTCCTTCAGCAAATGGCACAGTGTATTTGCTCTCTTTGTTGTCCTAGCTACTGCACTACTCTTCTAGCAGATCACTTAGCCTTGAACAGTTGAGAAAGAGACAGTCTGCATCAGTGACCCTTGCAGGAACACTGCAATAGGCTACAGGAAATTGGAAGAATCCTGCTTCTAAGAGTGCATATGCAAACTGTCTTGGTTGGTGCCTAGAGATGCAGATAGGTGCCTCAAGGAATTTTGCAAAAGCACCTGGATGCCTAACTCCCATTGACTTCAATAGGAGTTAGGTGCCCACTGAGTGCACATCTGTATCTTTAGGATCCTAAATACCTTTTAAAAATCTAGCTCTTAGTACATGTGCTGACAAATAAATATTTCCTGAAACTATAGTTTTTATAGAACCCCATTAAGCAGTCTACTCCAATGCAGCACAGCAAAGTGCCGATGTTAAGAACATACTTAAGTCTCTTGGAAGTCAATGTGACTTAAGAACATGTTTAAAGTTAGGCATGTGCTTAACTGCTATGCTGAATAGGGGTGGACTTTAAACATGCAAAAAAGCTTTAATGAATCACAGCCCTGGAAACTTGTGCGCTGAATCTTAGAAAAGCAGCCGGGTGTGTTTTTAAAAAAGGTTAGGGACAGCAAAAAGTGGTTTCTAAATTTTATTCAGTATTAAATATTCAATAGTCATAACAGCAGGTTTTTTTGAAGGTTTTTTTAAATTTTTTATTTTTATTTTTTTAAAACTTTAGGAAGCCTAACTAGTGGGATACACAAAACGCTTTAAGGCATTTTGACTGGACCCTTTTAAATGCATGAGAAATTGGGAAATATTTGAGAGTTGCATGAACAGCAATTGAAACATTTCCTAGTAAAATCTAAGGAAGGAAAAGGAGAGAACAAGGTACTGTGGTTCCGTGCTGATGTAGAGATGACTATAAGCAGAAGGTCTTAAAAATATGGTGTAAAATATCTGATAAAGAAGATTGAGTCATAAAAGTAAGTTAAAGAGCTAATTAAAGTTGCCAAAGGAAATGCTTAAGATCAAATTGCCAACAGAATTTCAGCTAACACTAAAGGATACTTCAAATATGTTTGCTAAAGAAAAAGAGAATTGTTTCACTAAAAATTATAGTAGGGAATGCATTGGAGACAGGCTGGCATAAAGAAATGGTTGATTTGTTAAATGGCTTCTGGTTTTAAGAGAGAGCCTCACGGGACTAAGATCCCGCCTCAGTGGTGGGAGAGCAGAAGACAGTTTTTGGGAACTATTGCAATGGTTGTGAAATTCCAATTAAACTAAATATTTCTCTCTCTTGCTCTGCTCTCTCTCTCATACACACAATGGGTGGGAGGAAGAGAGGGGTGCAAAAACTAATGAAATCTGGGGAATTGTTTGAAAAGATTTGGAACTTCATTAGGTTTCCCAAATTCACCATCATTTCTGAAATGGGAAACTGGTAAATACTTGTCATAAACAGATAGCTAAGGGTTAATGTCTCTTTCACCTGAAAAAAAAAGTAACCTGAAGCACCTGACCAGAGGACCAATCAGGAAACAGGATTTTTTCAACTCTGGGTGGAGGGTTTTTTGTGTGTGAGTCCTTTGTTCATGGTTCTTCTGTCTGCCTGAATCTCTCTCAGCTATGAGGAGGATTTTTCTATTTCCTGCTTTCTAATCTTATGTTTCCAAGTTGTGAGTACAAAGCTGGGGTTTTGTTTTGTATTTACATGTCTATAGTTGCTGGAGTGCTTTGAATTGTATTCTTGTTGAATAAGGCTGTTTATTCAATGTTCTTTTAAGCAATTGACCCTGTATTTGTCACCTTAATACGGAGAGACCATTTGTATGTATTTTTCTTTTTTTTTATATAAAGCTTTCTTTTAAGACCTGTTGGAGTTTTTCTTTAGTGAGGAACTCCAGGGAATTGGGTCTGCAGCTCACCAGGGAATTGGTGGGAGGAAGAAATCAGGGGGAAATCTGTGTGTGTTAGATTTACTAGCCTGACTTTGCATTCCCTCTGGGTGAAGAGGGAAGTGCTTTTGTTTCCAGGACTGGAAATAGAGAGGGTGGACTCCCTCTGTTTAGATTCACAGAGGTTGCTTCTGTGTATCTCTCCAGGAGCACCTGGAGGGGGGAAGGGAAAAGAGTTATTTCCCTTTGTTGTGAGACTCAAGGGATTTGGGTCTTGGGGTCCCCAGGGATGGTTTTTGGGGGGACCAGAGTGCCCCAAAACACTCTAATTTTTTGGGTGGTGGCAGCAGTACCAGGTCCAAGCTGGTAACTAAGCTTGGAGGTTTTCATGTTAACCCCCATATTTTGGATGCTAAGGTCCAAATCTGGGACTAGGTTATTGACAATACTATTCATCAACAGTGGGACAGAATACCAACCAAATCTAGATGTGATCTTGTAGCTGGTCTGAGGGTCTATGATGGTCCAAACTCATCCTGAGTGTACTGTTTAATTTTGTAGAATGGGTCACATCAAATAACCCACAGAGGATGCAATTGTACCACAGAGAGTCTTAAAACAATGAGCTTGTTAAGAGGTTGAGGAAGAGGTTCTGAGGTGACTTCACAGAAGTATTCAGAGTTGTGGGGAAAAGGAACAATTGTAAAATTTTCCTACCAGTGAAGGATTTAATTATCAGGAGTATAAAAAAGTCAAGGCATTTGAGGAGAACTGTTCACTCAAAGGTTAGTAAATGCAAAGTTCACCGTATAAAATAAGTCTTAGCAACTATAGATAGAGTGAACTAGAGGATACAATAACAAAGCAGATGAGTGGAGGTATGATCAGTTTTAAAAGACAAGTGGCTTGAACAAAGTGCCTTTTTCCTGTACACTTCCTCCATCCTTTGAATTCTGCTGTCTGTTTAGCTAGAGATCAGGTGCATTGCAGAGAAGATGAACACAAGAACATTATGGCAATATTACTGTGAGGATCCTTGAGACACCATGAGCAGCTGTGTAGGAAAGCTATAGCACAGAACTGAGAGTGAAGAGACCTCTGGCCAGTTTCTGGTCTCACATACACTAGTATTTATCCAAGATAATGTCTGTACTCCTACTCTGGATTTATACTGGTATGAACAAGACCAAAATCTAGCTTCTAAATTCTCTTCCTGGCTCTTCCACAGCCCTCCTTTGTAAACCAAGTCACTTAAACACTCCATGCCTCAGATTCCTTGTCCGTTAAATGTGGACAACATGTACCTACTTTGTAGGGGTGCTGTGAGGGTAAAGTGACTGTTAATAATGTACTTCCTTTGAAATCTTGTCATGGGAGACACCTTAGAAGTATGAAGTATCCGTCTCCAAGGACTTAAAATGGCGTGCATGAGCCACTCTCTTACCGCAAGGCAAGGTGTCCAATGGCAAATAGCTGGGTGTGGAGTTGCTCCCCAAAAGTGAAAGGATGGATTCTGAAAATGAAAGCATGAACTGATGAAGGTGAAGACAGGAAAAGATTTGAGTCACACAATGTGATAAAAATGCCTTTTAAAAATAAATTATGAACTACACCTCTATCCCGATATAACGCTGTCCTCAGGAGCCAAAAAATCTTACCACGTTATAGGTGAAACCGCGTTATATCGAACTTGCTTTGATCCGCCACAGTGCTGCTTTATCGCATTATGTCCGAATTCGTGTTATATCGGGTCATGTTATATCGGAGTAGAGGTGTATGGGGCAGTGATTTCCCTAGGACTCCCCGGGGGGTGTACACCCCCCCAGAATTTCCCCAACCCCTTGCCTAGTTTTGTGAGCTAGTTACATACCAATTTAGTGACTGTTTGGAAATCTGAATTTAAACTGAAACATTAATACACACTTAAAAGCTTATACAGTGTATGATAAAATATGTGTATCTGAACAAGTATACTAGATTTGAAAAATATGAGCATAGACTAGCTTCCTTGCTTCCTTATACAGCTGTTGTTTTTTTTTTATGTCAGTGCATTCATGATGTTGGCCAACCTAATAATATCAAATGATGATTTGTAAGCAAAGTCTAAATGAGGGCTCCCTGACAGCTAGTGATGAGCTGGGGCTGTGGGGCCAGATTATATTTACATTCACACTTAATCTACCTAGGTATCCAGCAAACAAAGCTGTGTTGTCCAAGTGATAGATTTTGGCTAGGGTTGGGTTACAAACCACTTGAATGTGGGGGTGGGGTGGGGGGATGAAATGTTGTTCTTATTGTATGAGTAAAGGGCATTAGAACTGTATTTAGCCTGTGATGATTTGAAGGCATCAAGAGAGGGGGTGGGGATCTGTCCCTCTCCACTGTTTAAAGACAGAGCTGATTAGGCTCCATAGATAGTCTTTTGTTCTGGTAAGTGACCACTGCAGCTGAAATCACTGACAATCAGGTCTAAGTGCTTAGTCCTGTTGTGGGGACAGTGTTCCTGTGGGACAGCGTTTTTGTGGAAGAGACAGCCCAGACTGCACTAGCAGCAAGGTTCCCCCAATGAGAGCTCAGCTAAAATGACTGATAGCTGGTGGAACCTCAAGAGACCAACTCGCAGAGGTCACGGGCTAGGGGCAGGTGGCAGCAGAAGGTGACTGCGCAGGGCCATTGGCAACAGAGTGAAGTGGAGTGAACGGTGGCACAACGAACAGCCGTGACCAGAGCAAAGAGTGAGCAGCTGGAGGAACGAGCAAGGTGCCTTCTTGTCCCCCACCTGGAAGGTGTACTCACGTGAATGCACCTCTGAACTCTGAGTGTACTCTTCACTGACCAAGGACAACACCGGTGAGTGGGGTGTGGGGGAGGGAAAAGTTAAATAAAAATTTGTTTGTTGGACTATATTTTAGTCACTTTGCTCCAGAATGCTAGATTTGTGACTGGGAATGGAAACATATAAATATGTTTCCTAGTAGGCCAAGATTTTAAAATGCATTATTTGCCAAGATTGTTATCTCACATTGTTGCTATCTTGAGAGGTCATTATGTTGGGAAGTTTCTGTACTAAACATTTTTATTATTCTAATTAATTTTTACATAAGAATGGTCATACTGGGTCAGACCAATGGTCCATATAGCCCAGTACCCTGTCTTACAACAGTGGTGCTTCAGAGGGAATGAACAGAACAGGTAATCATCAAGTGACCATCCCCTGTTGCCCATTCCCAGCTTCTGGCAAACAGGCTAGGGACACTCAGAGCATGGTATTGCATCCCTCCCCATCCTGGCTAATAGCCACAGATGGACCTGTTCTCCAGGAATTTATCTAGTTCTTTTTATAATCCTGTTACAGTTTTGGTCTTCACAGCATCCCCTGGCAAAGAGTTCCCTGGGTTGACTTTATATTGTGTGAAGAAGTACTTCCTTTTGTTTTTTTAGAACCTGCTGCCTATTAATTTCATTGGGTGACTGCTAGTTCTTGTGTTATGTGAAGGATTAAATAAAATTTCCTTATTCACTTTCTTCGCACCAGTCAAGATTTTGTAGACCTTTATCATATCCCCATTAGTCATCTCTTTTCTAAGCTGAAAATTCCCAATCATTTTAATCTCTCCTTCTGTTTCATATCCCTGATCATTTTAGTTGCCCATCTCTGTACCTTTTCCGATTCCAATATATATATTTTAGGATGGGTGACCAGATCTGCACACACTATTCAAGGTGTGCATGTACCATGGATTTATATAGAAGCAATGTGATATTTTCTGTCTTATTATCTATCCCTTTCTTAATGATTCCCAACATGGTTTGCTTCTGTGACTGCTGCTGCACATTAAGTAGATGTTTTCAGAGAACTATCCACACTGACTCCAAGATCTCTTTCATGAGTGTTAACAGCTAATTCAGATGCCATCATTTTGTATGTATAGTTGAGATTGCTTTTCCATGTGCATTACTTTGCATTTATCAACATTGAATTTCATTTGCCATTTTGTTGCCCAGTCACCCAGTTTTGTGAGATCCCTTTGTAGCTCTTCGCAGTCTGCCTTGGACTCAACTATCTTGAATAGTTTTGTATCATCTGCAAATTTTACCACCTCTCTGTTTACCCATTTTTCCAGATGAATATGTTGAACAGTACTGGTCCCAGTACTGACCCCTCAAGAATACCACTATTTATCTCTCTCCATTCTGAAAACTGATAATTTATTCCTACCCTTTGTTTCCCATCTTTTAACCAGTTACTGATCCATGAGAGGACTGCCCTCTTATCCCATGATGGCTTACTTTTCAAAATTCAATTTAAATTAAATACATTTTTTTAATTATCTTTTTTTAAAAGAAATCTAGATCTGTTATGTGTTTTGGTGTAACTTGCATTTTCCTTATGTTAAATTTGTATAATCTCAACAAAACATTTACTTTATTCATATCTCTTTTATATATATCATTGGACCTGACACCCCCCCGTAAATTCGAACACCCCCACCCCCAATTTCAATTCCTGGGGAAACCACTGGTATCGGGGAAAAAAGACTCCAAACCTACAGGACTGCTCTTGGAAAGTGAATTTTAAGCTTGCTTGTGAGTTTTCACACTAGAAACCTGATTAAAGACCAGTCCAAGAAATAGAAACAGTACGATGGGGCTTATGTGACAAATCAAGCTGACGAATACAGTATGAATTTTCACAACCCATAGCAAATTGTTACCAATCAATCTACAGATTGAAGAAATGTGTGTGTGCGCATGCACACAAACAAAACATGGCTACATGTCAAATAAGTGAATATTAATAATAATGTGCTCAGCTCTAACTCTGTTCCAGTAGTCATATAGTATTTATATATATTTTCAGCAAGCTAGTATTGGAAATCCAAATACTTGCTCCAAAATTCATTCCCTATTTCCAAGCACTACTGTAGACTTTAAAAATATAAAAGTATTTAATATACGAATCAACTTTGTTCAAAAGTCCCAAAATAAAAAAAGGTGGGTGAGTGATGGAGATGTTATGACATTGTGAGAGTAACTGATGCGGAAATACTGTAATATTACTGACACTTGGGCGGGGGGTAATGTTATGTTTGGGTAATTACTGGGTCTCGCTGCCAATGCCAAGATGTCAGTAACTAAGGGGGAACAACTGATTGAGTGGGTGGATGAGTAGTAAAGGTGTCAGTGTGCAGGAGTGACATCTGGAACTCCAGCAGATCTGTCACTACAGGCTACAGTTGGCATATTAATGTTTATAATAAGACATGTAGCAAACTACCTGTAACTTGAGTCTCAAACTTAATTTCTTAAAATGAACTGTTGTGACCACATAAATCGGCTTTCAGTGGGAGTGGTATAAATTAGCATGATTAACAAGTGGTGTATATCACTAATGAACATTCCCCATACAGCTTTGGGAAAGGATTAGAAGAGACGATAAAGCAATGTTTTCAAGTGCAAATGCATCCTTGTGCATCTGCTGGTAGTGTGGTGCTTCACAACAAACAGAAGTAGCCCTCTTTTGCCATTGTCTAATGCTCCTTCCTAGTGCAGGTGTGCCCTCTTAGGGTATGGCTACACTTGAAATTTCAAAGCACTGCCGTGGCAGCGCTGTGGGAGTGCTGCCACAGCAGTGCTTTGAAGTGTGAGTGTAGTCAGAGCGCCCGCGCTGGGAGAGAGCTCTCCCAGTGCTGCATGTAAACCACACCCTTTACAGGTGTAGCTTGCAGCGCTGATTACATTGAGGCTTTACTGCACTGTATCTTGCAGCGCTCAGGGGGTGTTTTTTCATACCCCTGAGCGCGAAAGTTGCAGCGCTGTAAAGTGCCAGTGTAGCCAAGGCCTTAGAGGAGCTTTTTTCCGTGGATTCTTTCTGAAGCTGACCCTTTAAATCTGGCAGAGACAAAGAGCTGCAGGTCTGACGTGGCCATTTTGAACTGGCTGCTGCTTGCTGCAACATTCTACCTTTTAGCCTGTTGTTTTTGCCTCAGGAGGTATGTTCTCATGTGGGCCAGTTTTCTATTTGTCTAATTATCTCTGTCAATTAATATAATAGTATTTTCTTGGATTATTGGTATTGTTAACTCCAAACATTCAAAAATCATGAGATAAATATTTTTAAATCTCCTGATGTTAAACTAATCTTAATTCCCTGATAGTTTTGAGCTTTTAAGGTCTGGGTTTTTTTTTTTTCAAACTTTTCTCCACAACTGTGAAACTGACTTTCATTGTCACATAATCACATGATTCCAGGACCTGGAGTAACAAGAAAAACACCAAATATCATGAGATTTAGGATAAAATTGCAAGAATTGACAACACTGAGATAGTCATGACTAAGTATTACAATCTAGTACTCAAGGGAAGGACGTTTTGTAGTTAAAGAACAGAATTGGAATTATGGAGATCTCGGTTCAATTCCTACCTCTGCCACAGGCATCCTGTGTGAATTTTGGCAAGTCACTTATTTTGTCTGTGCCTCAGTTTCCCGTCACAGAATTTGAGGGTAAGGGGGCTACTACTATACTTTCTTACCTTCCAGGAGTAACCTGAAGATAAATCTATTAATGTTTGCAAGATACTTTGATATTATATAAGAATAGAAAAGTATGATGCTGTCTTTGTATAGCATTGGCATTTGGCTTAGCCCCTACTCACAGGCCCCAAACATAATGCCTAGATTCCCCACAACCCAAACAATCACTAGATTATCAGAGTGGTATTTTCTTCCCAAAGGCAGAGATTAATATATCTCGTTACCCCACTGGAGTCATTGGGTTCAGTTCTCTAATTAGCAAAGATTGGAGCTGTTTATGTACCCATTTGTCCTAAAAACAATCTCTCTGTATGTGGTCTCCATTCAGGGTTATACTTAACAAATATAATTTCTTTTTAAAACTAGTATATATGTTATCAAGTGCTATTAGAACCTTCTTCTGTTTGAAATAAGCTGAATGTATTAAATGAAAGCAGCTGTGTGTATGAGCTTTTTTGTTTTAACTAGGAATCTATAAGTTTCAATGGCATTGCTTTTGAGCAGAAGAAAATTAATCTTCAATAAGGAGTCATTAAGACAAAATGCACACCAATATATCAAAACATTATTGCCTCACAGACTTCCATAGATAACTTTAGGAGCTCTTATTTCTTTAGTGCAGAAATCATGACCAGGTATATTTGCTGAAAATGAGTTTTTGCAGCCTGTAATACATTTGAGGAAAAATAAATGTGTGCACTCTGTTCCGATATGAGATCATGTTTAATAATTCCTGAAGTAGATCACTACTGTAGAACTATTTGATTCATAACAATAACGCCACCCCGAAAAAACATGTTCTGAGGCCACTTCATCATCATCTCCGTATATTCATTGTACAGAAAGGCAATAAGAATGGTAAGAAAATGTGTAGCTTAAAATCTACTTTCTTTTCTGTTACTTTTCTAAGAACATCCAATCTAGTTAGGTGTGTAACAACTTAGAGCAACTGCACCTGTATTCCCCCTCTGTGGTCCAGCAAGGGCACCCACTCTGGGCTCCAGGTTCCTCAGCTATCGCCTCTCTTGGGTGGAGACATGCATCTCTTCCCCCTAACTGAGGTATTTCCAGGCTACTTGGTTTCCTAACTGTGCTATGATATCCCCAGCAAAAGACAGACTGCCTAAGCAGGCCTTTTTTGCCTTCCCTGCAGTGATGGTAGACCATGTAATTGTCATAGTTATACGTTAACATACAGCCCTTTATAAGCACCCACATTTATTCTTAAGGTGGAAGCATTACAGAGAAAGTATAAGAAAACAATAAAAGAACCTACGCACATGCTCATCGGCTAACCAGAGATCACCCTTTTACTCCAACAAGAGACCTGTTTAGCGATTGGTCTTCCTAAACCCAAGCGTTTTTCATGTGGTCACAAATTCATCACAGCCTCAGCTGAGAACCAGCATATTCATAAACATGAGCCCCCTCCTTTATCCTCTTCGGGTCTTTGACGCAACCTTGACTAACGAATCAGCCAGACAGTAGGTTTCTGTTCAAGGCACAGCTTCAACTGGATCTGGAGGTGGGTTATTTGTATTCCCCTCCTCCCAAGCATTTTCTGGGAATCCCCCTACTTGGTTCAGCACATGATTTCAAACAGTCCTTTGGCGTGCATAACCCATCCTAGGGTTCATATTAGCCAAGGCTTCCCCTTAAAGAAGTTGTATACAATTCCACAATAACACACGAACCTTTGTATTTTGAATACAGTGAACTCCTAAAATACTTAAACTTAATACAGTAAGATTTAACTAGGATATTGTCATATGTGCACAAAGCAAGCCACAGATCAGGTGCTGCAAAAACACGCATTTGGAGAGAAGTGTGGAATGACTGAAGTATATGGAGCAATCCTTAATAAAGTGGGTTTGAGTGATGGGTTTAGGATGTGGATTAGAATCAGAGCTTCCCCATATTCAGAGTGGGTGTTTAGAGCTGGTCATTCTTTTCAGGCCCATCTCTAGTACCATGCTTAGTCATTGTTTCAGTACTGTTGGAAAAGAAAGTGTGTGCCACCTATTCTAACCCCACTTTCTGTAGCACTTTGATGTTCCTTCATTTCAGGACTCCTATCAAACTACTAATACTGACCTAGTGCAACCCTGATTAGGAAACTCAGAAGCATGAAGAGATTCCCCTCACCTTGCATTCAGCTGCATATGATCCAGTCACAGTTGCAGTACCTATACCCAGGGGTTGCGGGGGGTGCTGCACTTTTGGGGCTTGCAATCTATCTCAAAAGGGATAGAGATGAGTGAGAGGCAGAGCTCCAACCCTTGTGTCTGCTCATGGAGCAGGCCCAACATGCTGGAATGGTGTAGCAGTGGATGATCCAGAAGAAGAATTCTGAGGCAGAATTTGAAACAGAGTTCTTCCCAGGATGTAGTTGCAGGTTGGGGGCCTGATGGGAATCAAAACATAAAATAGCATGGCTGTAGGTGTACAGTAATTTACGGTAACAGAGCACAACATCTAATTTTACATAAGATGTTGAATGCTCAGACTACCTCTCGCTTCATAAACTAGGGAGTACATTTTTATGGAACTTTAGATGTTATACATTATTTTTAAAAGGGGGTATAATACTGTTTCCATTGCTATCAGGAAACACTGGAGCAGCCCTCCTGTAGCCAATATATAATATCTCTCTAAATTCCATAGCTTATACAATGCATTAAACATACTGGGCATTGTAAAAGAAAATATTAATAAAAAGAGTATAAAAGCAATAAAGTTCACACAAACTGTATTTCCTTGTTCATAACAAGATTTATGTTCATATCCTTTTGGGGTGGTTTTTATTAAAACTTCTATTACTTCCCTCCATCATTCCAATTACATGTTACTTAACCCTAAGCACCATTCCAAATCCAAAATAATAAACAAAAAAATAACTTCAGATCCAAAATACCATGTATCACTTTCTCAAAAAGCCAGGAGAGAAAAACAAGAATTGAGCCTTAGGAAGATAACTTTAAGTGAACCAATAGTATAATTCAAGACCTAGAGAGATTCCTGAGTCTAACAGTATTTGCCATTTTAAGTATAGGGAGTATCACAGCATTAATAGTTCTTTCTGGTTGCAGGCCCTGATCCTACAAGCATTTACTCATGTAGCTAACATTACTCACAAGGGTGGTCCCATCTGAAGTCAATGGACTTACTCTCATGAGTAAAGTTAAGCATTTGCATAAGTGTTTTCAAGGTTGGGGGTCCTACAGAGAGAACTTTTAATGCACCCACTTTACCAGTTTTCTTTACAAGTTTTCTCTGTCACCATTTGTATTGTTACCTGATAACCAAGCAGCTATGGTGTAATTACCGTTAAGTATCTCCTGACTACTCCCTTGCTTTTGTGTTTCTTGACTACTGCTTCTGTGGACTATAAAACAGACTTTGGGACAAACATAGTAAAAATTATTAGGAATTAAGAGGCTCTCCAAAATTCAAATTCTCTCCTGTTTTCAGTTGTTTTGGTCGTGGGAAATCTAGTAGTATGCCTTCTCCTATTAGACTTTTTAATAAAGTCTATGAACTGAGTTTTAACATAACTAGTGGTGACATAATCATGTGACAGGCCATGTTTCCAGTGTACCATGAGTCAATAGCACAATCAAGAGAACTCTGGTTTACTAACACTAACCGCAGATGAATGCACAGTGCTCCAGCTCTGATTCAGCAAAGCACGTAAGCATGTGATTAAGTCCCTTTGAAATCGATGGAAATTAGGGCATACTGACAGAACATGCTTACATGTTTGCTGATTTGGAACCATAATAAATAAGTGTCTGCTTGGTTAAAATAAATATTTTTGAATGCTTTGTACTGTAATGGACCTCTGTGCTCTGAAAAATTAAGGTTATTTAGGGATGAATATCAGATTCTCCTGAAATCCCCCTATTTGTTTCTTTAAATGATGCAGCCTCAGGTAATCAAAACTAGAAACTATAAGAAGCCTAAATCTGATCTCACTCTGTTCTAAATCAAGAGTAATGCCTAATCCTGTGACATGGTAATATTGAGGGGTAGGTACCATCAAAAGGACATCCCTACTGGTTTGATTAAGTTCCTCCATGGCTCCTTTTGGCAATGGAAAGATGCATAAGTAGGAGGATGGGGGATATTGTAATGGCAGGAGCAGTTTGAAAGTGACTAGTTAACATATTTCAGATAAAAACAATGAGGAGTCCAGTGGCACCTTAAAGACTAACAAATTTATTTGGGCATAAGCTTTCATGGGTAAAAAACCAACTTCTTCAGATGGGTTTTTTACCCACAAAAGCTTATGCCCAAATAAATTTGTTAGTCTTTAAGGTGCCACCAGACTCCTTGTTGTTTTTGTGGATACAGACTAACATGGCTACCCCTCTGATATTTCAGATAGATTTGTGATTTTCCTCATTTCAGCAATGAAAATTTCTTGTTAATAGAAATGTGTATAAAGTGGTCAGTGGTACTGTGTGTGTCTGTCCATCTGTTCGTCCCTCAACCTACCTGGAATGTGCTACTGGAACTGGACTGATATAGTCAAAATTTGATAGGTCAGATTTAGCAAAGCTAGTGCAAAATTACACCTCTGTGTGCCAGCAAAGTGTCTTAGAGCCGTAGTCATAGTGTTTAAGGCCAGAAGGGATCACCAGTGCCCAAGACTCTATTTACATCTGAGGGGAGCAGGGAATGTTTCTGCTGTTACCCACCATGGGTTTCAGGCAAGTAAGGTGGCTTTAATTCCTGCCTGGGCTTTATATGTCCACTGAATTATAATCAAATGATACAGATCTTTGAATCCTTAACTGGTATTTTGAATGCACGATCGCCCTTATTTTAAATGACTTCAGACACCATTCTTTCCAACTACGTACGCAGCAGTTATGATTCAAGGTGAAACATGTTAGTCACCAGAATTAGATATTTATTACTAGGGAAAAATACTTTCTTTTTCCCATGCATGTCGGCAGTGTATGCCAGCATATATTTTGCAATATCAATTTTATTAGGCCAGTTTCTCACTTTTAGTCATTTGAGAATTGAATTAGCTTTTGGTGCTGCTTCACTGGGTTCACAGAACATTTCTCTGCAATCATTTAACATGCTATTAAATTCTGGAATATGTTGTCTGTACATCTGATATTTGATACTGAGTGATGTTTATGTCATTACTAAGCCTTTTAGTCAGCAACAATAATGTTAGTAATATGTAGCAAGGTTCTTTTAACAATGAACTAAAAAAGAGTTAGAGAAAATTCAGCGCGAAGCTGGCAATGAAAAGAATAGATTACTTTCACAGTCTTCATATCCCAAGATAGATACTGGATTCAGTTCAGTTGAATGTACTCCTTTTGTGTCCTCAGTGGCTTCTTTGGTTTCCTCCATTTATTCAAAACTATGGAAAACTTGATCCGTTAAAACCATTTTTGAACAGTTTGTTTCCAAGACTACAAGGCATAAAGTTCTTTGGGGATTGCGATCACCTTCTTTTTATACACTGTGTGATGTCTACACATGGATTATAAGATACTTAAAAAGGGCACCTAGTGTAATATAATATTATCAAATCATTACCTAATTATCTTAATATACAGAGTCTCGTTCTCCTCACCCACTAGTGCAAAGGTAGAGTTCGTTTTCCTGCAAACTGACAACTTTAGAGTTACACCAGACTGAAACTCTGCAAGTGTGCGAAGATTCTGAGCAAGAGCATCTCAGGTAAACTCAGCAGAGAAATGACATTTTCATTAGCAATTTATGGGGCTTGAAATTTCCACCCTGATGAAAACTATTCATGGACAATTCAGAGTAGTCTCTCTCCATAAATATCGACATGGCTCGTGGCTAATTAATGGTGAAGTTTGTGTTAGAATAAGAGTGCTGCACTTAATACAGAACTTGGCTAGAGTGGTAAGGAGTTAAGGCAAGTTTACATGACTTTAGCAGCTCCTCATTTCTGGGGCTGGAGAGAAATGGATTCAGCTCCCAGCACAAGTAAAAGCAGCCTCGAGTCTGCTCTAACTTATTCAAAATTTCTGATGGTCCCAAGGGCCTCTCATCAGCTAGAAATAGCTGGAGCATAAGGACATTTAATCTAACACCACCTGTTCTGGGGGCTCCACAGATTCTATGACACTTGGAGATTCTACCTATGCAATGGGAATTCCCAGCTGGTCAGAGCTTCTCCAGGTTTCCCACCCTTTTCTGCTGGGATAGTGCAAATTTCATCCAGTCACAACCCAGAAATCTTAATAGTTATTCCATACGTTTCACAGAAATTGTCTGAACTAACATATTTCTTCCAATTTCCCACCTCAGCACAACTAACCAGCGCAGCTCCTCCAATGATACCAATGGTAGGGACGCTGGTGTACATGCATTGTCCATTAGCATTTTAACTATCATGTTGTCTAAATCTGCTGTGAGTCTTCCATCACCTTCAATGGCCTTTGGCTCTTCCCCTATTTGGCTCAGTGGTTTAAACTCCAACAGCCAGTCTAAATAGCACTCTCCGCAGATAAAGGAATGAGAAGAAAAAGCTAGTCTGTATGCAGCCTACATAAGAACAGAACCCACCCCCAAATTTAATCTACATCAGCTAGAAATAAAGGTGGAACATATGCAGCAGCAATCGAGATCAAATGTGTTTCTTTAGTTAGACACCAGCATGAAGTGGAAGCCAGGTCTGGAAATGGAGAGATGAGATAGATACAATGCGTACTGCTATAAACCATGTCTGCAACATTTTTTTGCTACCATTGACTCAGTCCCAGCCATGAAACAACAATGGAGGTACTGCTCTACCAATGAGTGTGGTATTTCAGCCTCCTTGTAGCTCAGTCCTATTCTGAACAGGATTAGGTGACACACTGGGCAAAAAGGCTAGCAGTCAGTCGATGCTTATGTCAGTAGCTTACACTGGTGCGAACGCCAGTGAATGGATTTAAACAGGTGGCAGTGTGAGAATGAGAAGCTCAAAGGAAACAGGTAATATAGATGATATCTTAGTGTCAATAAAGACCAGGCTGTTGATGGGGTTTTTTCTGAGCTGTAATTGACTGAAATCGTCTTACTAAATTGTTTGTTGGGTTTTGGTATTTAATTTATTTCTGAAAGACGCATCCCAGATAATTCTACCATGAATGCTCAAGTAACCTGGGTTCCAGACATTAAATGCAACATGAGCTTCACCATTAATTAGCAGTGTGGATGTTTATGGGGAGAGGTTCAACTGCGTTGTTGATGAATAGTTCACCATGGTGGAAATTTCACACCCAGTAAATCACTAATGAAAATGTCATTTCCCTGCTGAGTTTACCTGAGATGCTATTAATCTTGCCGTTCCCTTTGGAGATGGAATTACTGTCAGTTTGGCAACAAAGACAGGAATGGATTTTTAATTAGCATCCCCACTACTGTAGATTAAAGATTATTAAAAAATGGTAGTTCGTATGTCCACTTCGCACACCTTGATCGGATTCATTGCCTATCAACCAAGCTCTGGTGTCTATCATTATAAACAAGAGCCACCTTTCATTAACCCTTAGACCATTGCCTTTTTGTAGACTACCAACCAAATGAATGCTTTGAGGGGCTGTAATGAGTACTGGTATCCAAGGAGAGAAAGCAGCGATATGGGTAGAAGTAAACTTGAAAGCGTGAAGTATCAGAGTCAGAGAGCGAAACTGATTTGTTTTCTAGTCCTATTAATAAGGGTTGCTACTCACAGGTGCCAATCTCCCCAAAATGTCCCTGGATCAGCAAACCCCTCAATGACATTGCTATAAAGGCAATCACTGGAAGATAGATTATGGTGTCCTGAAAGATCATACATTTATTTTATCTGATTGATGGTCTGGATCCTTGCTTTTTTCATAATATAATTTATAATGTTGCCAACATACACGCAACCAGCCACCTCTAACTTATATGATGATAGGATGGTGTGGAGAAAAATAGTATCCTGCCTCTCAGGGTATATCAGTGCAGAATTAACTCATTCGCTGGAGGAGGAATACATATTATAAACACCACGAAACATTATAATATGATTGTTACAAAGGATAACAGAGCCACAGCAGTCTCTATAATGTATATCACACAAAATGGGGCAAAATACACCTCCCATAAAGTCATATTCTTTAGTTGGTGGTTCTGCGTTTGTCTGTTTGAAATACATCTCTACCCCAATATAATGCTGCCCGATATAACACGAATTTGGATATAACACGATAAAGCAGAGCTCTGGGAGGGCAGGGCTGCGCACTCCGACAAATCAAAGCATGTTCGATATAACGCGGTTTCACCTATAACGCGGTAAGATTTTTTGACTCCTGAGGATAGCATTATATCGGGGTAGAGGTGTAGTATGTAAATACAGAGGCTTACAGTTGATCAGTTATATGGGACTTGACAAACTCTGTGAAGTCTTTGAATTTATGTAGCTCAGGCTCCAATCCTCAATCTGTAAGGCTGCACTTACAAGTAAATTCTTCTCAGCCAGTTAATAATGGTCTGAGACATAGCAGTAATACTACTGTAAACTGTGCTGATTTGGACTGTTATGATCGAATAACGTAGGCTTTATTTTTCCCCAATTGCAAGCCTTTCAGTAGGCTGAAATGTTGGAATTTGGATCTGAATTTCAAACACTCCAAAGTTCAGGGATGTCCCAATTTGTTTTGATTCGGTCCATTATAGTGATCGGGGCCTTTTGCAAAATTCAAGTTTTGGTTGGCATTTATCTTTTATATGCAGCTTTCGTGTATCATTGCATTGTCAGTGCAGGGAAAGTAACCAAGACAAAGGCTAACTCTTGGGGCCCTTGATTCAGTTTTTACTCAGTACTTGGGTAAAACTCCCATTGACTCCAGTAGGAGATATAAGTGGTCAACATCTCTAAAAATGAAAGACCACTCTAGCAGGGGGTTGGACTAGATGACCTCCTAAGGTCTCTTTCAACCCTAATCTTCTATGATTTAGTTGGGGATTGGTCCTGTTTTAAGCAGGGGGTTGGACTAGATGACCTGCGGTCCCTTCCAACCCTGATATTCTATGATTCCATGATAAAAGTGCTTAAATACAGTGTTAATCCAAATCGCTCTGAAATCAGCAGGAATTTGTCTCTTGACTTCAGTGGGCTTTAGATTGGGCCCAAATTCCTAATTTTAAGCACCCATGTTTGAAAATGTCTTTGGTGACTAGCAGTTCCTTCATCCTGCAGCCTACAACTTTGTGACTTGTCAAACCACCCATTTTCCAGATAGGGTAGGGAGAGGTTACATTGCTAATTATGATGTTACTTGCTGCCTCAAGATCACTTTTCCCTCAGGGGAACCTTCTCTGCAGCAAGCAACTGTCATTCACGTCAGGTTTACTGGCCTCCAGCAGAAAGACAGGGGTAATGTTCTCTTTGAAAGGGGGCAGCTGGCACCTTTTCATAAAACAAATTGACCACCAATGGTCATTGGGCTTTCTTTTAACAAATTCAATTTTTAAAAGTATATTAAGCCTGTGACGGGGTCTGCTTACCCCGCACTAGCCCGGACAGGGTTAAGCCCATGTTATGGACAGCAGCAGTCCCATCTCCTTGGCAAGACTGAGCATGCTCCAAGTGTTATATCAGTATAAAGGGAGGGATCCCAGCTCATTCTTGGCTGGAGGCTGCAGGGGAAGGACCTGCCTGGGAAGCTCCTGTGGAGAGCCAGCCACAGCCAATGACTGCACCCGGAATCAAAGCCTTCTGCAGCCCGTCCACACCCCGGCAACTGGAGGAGCCCCTGGAGATGACCAGCCCCACTGAACACAGAGAACCGACATTGCATGGGAAACACCAGCACAGACTCTGGTAGGAAGTGGCCCAGGGAGGGTGACGGAGTGATACTTCACGCCTGGGAAACCTCAGCATGTTTCAGTAGGACCACCCTGCTGAGTCAGTGGCAAGCTGCTACGCCACTGTGAGGGCCCTGGGTCGGGGCCTGGTGAAGTTGAGTGGGCCTGGGCCCCCTTACCAGGGATGCCACACCTCTTAGTGGGTGCCCCAACTTTACAGACCCTGGCTGCTAGGCCATGCTGCCCTGCACCGAAGGGTGGCTTTATAGACTCTGGCTGTTAGGCCACACTGCCCTGCGCCAAAGGGCTGCTTTGTAGATGGTGACCAATAGGCCACGCTGCCCTGACCCTAGGGGCATGGACTATCACAAGGCCTCATAGAGGAAATACACTGAAAAGCAAAAGCAGACTGATGAAAAAAGTGGGTGAGCTAGGATGCTAACCCTACAGTTCAACACATTGTACCTCTCCAGAGCACGTAAGAATGCTGCCTTCTCTCAGCCCACATGCTGGTTGTGTGTCGCTCTCCTTGGAGGAACCCATCTCTCATTCAGGGTCGGGGAAGCCGTGACCAAACTGTCTTGGCAGATTTTGAGAATACACAAAGGGTCAACCAAGGATACATATGAGAGAGAGAGAATTAATTTAAACTGTATCCCTGATTAATTACACTATTTCTTAGGCATAGGCACCTAGTATATTTTTTGGATGCTAGGGAAATAGTATACAGGTTCTGGTCCTAATTTATACCTATTTTGGTCGTTAACAAAGTTCCACTCTGAACTCTTTTCATAGGCTTGTGTTTCTATTAGTTCCTAGGAACAGTTCTTTTTTAATAACTGTCCTCTTCCATGGTGACTGCAATCTGCATTTTAAGGATATGACACTCAGACACTAAGGGGTTTTCTGAAGTAGACTTTTTGCCAAAAACCTCCCTCCACTGCTACTAACAGTTCATCTCTACCAGTGTTAGTGGTGTTGAGAGCACTAATTTGAGAACTGCTCCAGGTGGCTGTCTTTCTTTTAAGAACTGTTATTTACCTCTGCTCAGGTCAGGTCTATACAACAGTGCTAACAATGTCATAGACCACTTGTCTGTACCAGTGTTTCCACCAGTGCAAACGTCGGCAGAGCTGAACAGCTGGCAACAACAGTTGGATATTTTTGGCAAAAGAACTTGCTTGTAAATCAGTCCTGAGTAGAACTGGTTTAGCTAAATCTGGAAAGATAGGCCTTCTTAACATACAGATAGGGCATTTAATTTTATTGTTGTATGTGATGCATGTGGTACTTCTGAGGGAATTCTGCATCACTGCACCGGCACAGAATTCATGTTCCCCACAGACTTCTGATGCGGAAGCTGCACGAGCAGTCATGCACCCCTCCTCGGCAGCATAGGAATGGTTGGTTCGGGCAGACGGTAGAAATGTAAATCATGGTACAGGAGGCTGGGCAGTTGTGTGTGTGTGTGAGAGAGAGACGCTTTGTATCTCTCGTGCGCTACTGCGGCACATTTGGTTTGGAGGGGCAGAGCTTCGGGGTGTTTCTGAGGAGGCAGGTGTGGGGCAGGCTCTGTCCTCTCAGGCAGAGCAGAATATATGTTCCCATTGTCTTTGCGAATTCCCCCAGGAGTATAAAACAAGTGTAAAAGTTTTAAGGCTCCTTTACATTGCTAGAGTGGTATAAAGGACAGTATGGCCTCATAAATGCTTATGGTGATTAGAACTGGTCTAAATGTTTGGACTGAAAGTTTCCTATCAAAATATGCTACATGAACTGTTTGCTACTGACCTTTCTAGAGATGATCAGTAGCCAATATAAATTATGAATTTGATTCACCAGCCCTCACTTGCTCTTCAGTTGCCTATGATGTAACACTGAGCATATGGCTACATATATTTGTTGGCTAATAACCAGAAATATAGTGTCAAACCTAGCTACATTACTGTTAGACAAGGTGTTTGGGTATTTCCTCCAATGCTCCCCACTGCCATTTTCTATCCATTCTATTGTAGCTTAAATTAATTACATAAATAATTGAAACTGCATGTTTATGTTGCAATATTTTGACAAATATACAGAATTTTGCAAATTTTTAAAATATTTGTGCACAGAATTTTTAATTTTTTGGTGCAGAATTTTTTATTTTTTTGCTGAGAATTCCCCCAGGAGTAATGTGGGGTAGTACTGAAACTTAAAAATTGCAAGCTGTCATTTTAATTTGTAAGTGGTTTCCTCGTCCTTGCAGGCTAATAAGTTCTATAGGGAGGCATGCAATCAGTGTCAGTTCTGTAGAGAGCCAGAGTAGAGTAAGGTGGAAGGAGTTATGCAGCTGTTTCTAAGAAATAAAGTAGTGATAGGTTGGAACCTTCAGTGGAGTGTATTTTTGTTTTTATCTAACTTCTGTTTGTATGCAATGAACGTAACAATGTGTTCATTGAGGTAGAATTGCCAGCTACAGGAGTACAACTGTAAAACTCAAATACAACTTTGCAAGTAGGAAGTACTGACATATCCATTAAGATCAAGTTATTGCACTACCTCATCCACCTTTCCTAGACATGCTATTTCAGTGCTCTTCACTATTTTTGAAGTGGGAGCCACTTAGGCAAAAATCCTTCAATGTGAGAGCCACATGGGGTGGGGCTGAAGGGTTCAGAGTGTGGGAGGCGGCCCAGGGTAAGGCAGAGGGTGAGGTGTGGGGCTGAAGGCTCTAGGGTGAAGCTGGGGATGAGGGGCTTGGGGTGCGGGAGGGAGCTCAGGGCTGGGGCAGAGGGTTGGGATGTGGGGGGTGAGGGTTCTAGCTGGGGGTGGGGGCTGAGATGAGGAGTTTGGGGTCCAGGCAGCTAGCTTTGGGAAAGGGGCCCTCTGTCCCTGCTGCTGGCAGGCACCATGGGAGCTCTAGGGCTGTCCACAGCAGCCCTGCAAGCCCCAACTTGCTCCCTTCCCCAGTTCCTGCCCCACCCCCATCTCTCTCCTCTCCAGGTCCCTGCTGTGCAGCCCTTTAGAGCTGCTCCATGGCTATTTATAGCCTGCTGTGTGGCCATGCAGCTTAGAGAGAACTTAGGGAGCTGCACTTAGGGTCGATGGGAGCCGCCACTGGCTTGCAGGCCTTGCAGTGAAGAGCACTGTGCTATATGTTGGCCTGGTAGACCAGTTCTTCAATGGGAAGGAAGGTATCTGTTTTGAAAAGTTATTTATATTATAAGAAATCATTCTAGTTACTGAACAGGATATTTCCAGTATAAACCAGATCTTGAAATAAACCCCACAGCTGGAATCAATGAAGAACTACAGGTAAAAAGTTATTAACTTGTAAACTATGCCGTGGAGATTTCTGCATGATTGTCACGTCTAAAGGAATCTCCCAATCTCTTCTTGGAAGTTAGGAGATTGATGTATTGATGTAGTGTTAAATAACACTGATTGTATGCAGCCTGTTCCATGAAGGGACATCTTTGACAAGGCAGGACAAGAATGAGCCTGCTTAACAAAGTGGTAATAGAAGTATACAGGCCCATAAGACATTTTGAGGAGAATCTTTCCTGAGAAGAACTATCTTAGTCTAGGTGTACCTTTAAAAATACTGTGGGCCAGGCAACATGGTCACTGAGGGAGAAGAACTGGTCTTGGAGAAGCTGTCTGGGATTCATAGAGAAGACACTGCTGCTGATACCAGTCTTAGGACCTGAAGATGGAGTTCTATCAGTAGGGTGGGCTGGAACTCCTTTCCTCTCCTCTCAGTGGTCAAACTGGCTCCCCCTTCCCCATAACTTTAGCCAATATCTTGCACTCTGTCTTGTTCTCTTGGTATTGAGAGAGCAAAATACCGGCTGAAGTTCTGGGGAGCCAGTGTGACCATTGAGTGGCTAAGACTAGTTATGTGGCTTCTCTGAAGTCTTTCAAAGAAACCACATTACTCGTCTTAGCCTGGGGCAAGTCTTGCTGGGAAATATGGGGAAAGTATAAGCCCCATCCCCTCCTCAGATGGAGAGACACGTGGTAGGAGACGGGTTGTGCTGATGATCTCTCTTGGAAGATTCAGGGCAGGTGCAAATACTTCATTTTTATTTTGCAAACCTTTGTTTTGTAATGGATATTGGCTGATGTCTGAACAGGGCCAAGTCTGTTTGGGCAGGCTCAAATAAATATTCCAGGAGGGGAACGTATCATTTACAAGCTCCAAGAACTTGCTTTTTTGCTGTTTGGTCTGACTTGCCATGCGGGGAAATGTCACGCTTCATATCCCACATGTGTCACTTACTTCCTCTTAATCCTACTGCTGCTAGGAGAAGAAAATAAATGATATGGTTTATTAGGAGGTGATGAAAAATGATGAAAGGTTTAATTATTATAAATCGTCACTGTTGTTTACATTGATGGAATAAATGGAGCTCTGAGGTGGGGGTGGATTTGTGTGCATTGCAGGGGGTTGTAATCTCTAAAAGGTTCTGGCATAAGTTCATTAAGACTCATCTCCCTTTGTGACTATTGATCTTTTTTATGTAAAGAAGAAAAGAAGCAAACCCACGTGCACAGAGCTGTAGGAAGTTTTTCATTATCAGAGGTGGACACATAGTGTCATATTCCCAAAAGTTTGAGGTTGTTTGAATCCAGGATTTTAGCGTGGCCCATTGGATCAGCCTTAAAACTAAAGGTGTAGTTTTCCTCTCGAGTTTGAGATAGCCTAATAAAATCAGCCAAAGGAACAGGAGCAAAGAAGGAGACTGAAATCACTAAGCCAGGGATGGCCAATCTGAGCCTGAGAAGGAGCCAGAATTTACCAATGTACATTGCCAAAGAGCCATAGTAATACATCAGCAGCCCCCCATCAGCTCCGGCCCCCTGATCCCAGTGCCTCCTGCCCACCGGCAGCCCTGCCAATCAGTGCCTCACCCTCCCTCCCCACACCTCCCGATCAGCTGTTTCGTGGTGTGCAGGAGGCTCTGGGAGAGGGTTAGGAGCGAGGGTATGACAGGCTCAGGGGAGGGAGTGGGAAGGGGTGGAGTTGGGGCAGAGCCTGTGGTAGAGCCAGGGGTTGAGCAGTGAGCACCCCGCGACACATTGGAAAGTTGGCGCCTGTAGCTCCAGCCCCAGAATCGGTGCCTATACAAGGAGCCAAATGTGGGTCCGGAGCCACAGGGTTGGCCACCCCTGCATTAAGCGGTGTACAAATGACGTATCTGAATCAGGGTCTTGGTCAGAATTGTGCAGGAGAAAGGGGGAAAGATGGTGAGTCAGGACTTGATCTTTGGAGGAATTGAGAGACAGCAAAAGGGTAACCATGGACCAAACCCTTTCCAGTCTTTTTTCTAGCTTATTGAAAAGTTTGAGGAGGGAGGAGAAGGGCAGCATAGATTGGGAAAAAAATGCACTCTTAGAATTCAGTGTGGGGCACGGGTCGCTTGCTGGTGGATTCTCTGCAGCTTGAGGTCTTCAAACCAATTTTGAGGATTTCAATAACTCGGTCCTGGGTTAGGGGTTGTTATAAAATTGGATGGATTGGGTTCTGTGGCCTGCCTTGTGCAGAAGGTAAGACTAGATGATCATATTGGTCCCTTCTGACCTCTGAGTCTATGAGATACTAAAAGAAAAAGAGCAGAGGAGCAAAGACTGGACTGGCCCTCCCTCCCTCCCCCAATAAAAAATAAGCAAATAGTTTTAAAAAAAAAATTCTTTTATCTCAGAGACTGAGGAAGAAATCAACGTGAGAGGGGAGGATGGAGAGACAAAAGCAGCTTTCTGTAAGTAAGGGCTGAACAAGGTTTTACAATGTTTAGGGGTCTCTGAACATGGAAATATTTTTCTAATTGCAGGTAAGTTGGGTATTTTAATATTAGTCCTGCAGAGCCTGATCCAATTCCAATTGAAATCAATGCAAAGATTCCCTATGACCTTGGTGAGAGTTGTATCAGTCCCTTGAGGAGGAATGAGAGGCTCTAAGAGGTCAATGAGATAGCATGTATGCAAATGTAGCCCGTTATTCAATTACAGTACAGAATACAAAGTGTACAGTGCTCACTTTTTGTTTTTAGTACAAATATTTGCACTGTAAAAAACAAAAGAAATAGTATTTTTCAATTCACCTAATACAAGTACTGTGGTGCAATTTCTTTATCATGAAAGCTGAACTTACAAATGTAGAATTATGTATAAAAAATTACTGAATTCAAAAATAAAACTGTGAAACTTTAGAGCCTACAAGTCCACTTAGTCCTATTTCTTGTTCAGCCAATTGCTCAGACAAACAAGTTGGTTTACATTTGCAGGAGGTAATGCTGCCCACTTCTTGTCACCATGTCACCTGAAAATGAGAACAGGCGCTAGTATGGCAAGATATTTACAGATGCATTTGTCCTTTCATGCTTCCACCATTCCAGAGGATGTATGTCCATGCTGATGACAGGTTCTACTTGATAACAATCCAAAGCAGTGTGGTCTGACGTGCTCATTTTCATCGTCTAGGTCAGATGCCACCAGCAGAAGGTTGATTTTCTTTTTTGGTGGTTTGGGTTCTGTAGTTTCCACATTGGAGTGTTGCTCTTTTAAGACTTCTGAAAGCATGCTTTACACCTCATCCCTCTCAGATTTTGGAAGGCATTTCTGATACTTAAACTTTGGGTTGAGTGCTGTAACTATTGTTGGAAATCTCACATTGCGTTTTGTCAAATCTCCAGCGAAAGTGTTCTTAAAACACACATGCTGAGTCATCATCCGAGACTACTATAACATTAAATATATGGCAGAATGCAAATAAAACGGAGCTGGAGACATACAATTCTCCTGCAAGGAATTCAGTCAAATTTAATTAATGCATTATTTTTTTAACAAACGTCATCAGAATGGAAGCATAACCTCTAGAATGGTGGCTGAAGCGTGAAGGGACATAAAAATGTTTAGCATATCTGGCACGTAAATACCTTGCAATGCGGGCTACAAAAGTGCCATGTGAACACCTGTTCTCACTTTATGGTGACATTGTAAATAAGAAGTGGGCAACATTATCTCCCGTAAATGCAAACAAACTTGTTTATCTTAGCGATTGGCTGAACAAGAAGTAAGCCTGAGTGGACTTGTAGGCTCTAAAGTTTTACACTGTTTTGTTTTTGAGTGCAGTTATGTAACACAAAAAAATCTACATTTGTAACTTGCACTTCCATGGCAAATAGATTGTGCTACAGTACTTGTATGAGATGAATTGAAAAATACTATTTTATCATTTTTACAATGCAATTATTTGTAATAAAAAATAATATAAAGAGAGCACTGTACACTTTGTATTCTGTGTTGTAATTGAAATCAATATATTTGAAAACGTAGAAAAACATCCAAAATATTTTATAAATTTCAATTGTTCTATTGTGTAACAGTGTGATTAGAAGTGCGCTTAATTGCGATTAATTTTTTTGAGTTATTAGTACATATAGTGACACTGAGACCCATAATGACTATCTTCTAATGGCAACCACTAAATTCTTCTCCTACCAACATGGGAAACAAAAATCAAGGAAGAAAGGATTAAAAATAAACGACCCATTTGCCATGTTGATAGAAAAGAGAAAGAGGACACATAGGCCCAATTTTACCAAAATATATAAGTGCCTAAAGTTGCAGGTAGGCAGCTAAGGGATTTCCAGAAGCACCAAATCCCAGTGAAAGTTGACGTGAGCTAGGCACCTAACTCAGGTGCTTTTGAAAACCCAAGTAGGCACCTGTCTGCATCTTCAGGAACTTAAATATCTTTGTGTATCTGGCCCTTACAGAGTGGGAGAGAGCATTATTTCAGAAGTGTTCTTTGTTAGAAAGAGATTTGGCAAAAACCAAAGAAAAACCAAGAGGCAAATCACCTGGAACTGCTGTTCCAAAAATACCCAGAAAGGATCAATCTGATTTTCCCTCCCCCGCCCCCTTTTCCAGTTCAGCACCCTTGCCATTCAGTTCTGCAAAATGCTGCAAATCCAAAGGCAGTAGGAAACCTCTCCTGTTTGTCCCCAGTTGTGGAAAGAAATGTTGTGAATCCAAGAGAGGATCAAGTTTTGCTCTGGCTCTAACATTGAGCGTATCATGGTAAGGGAGTTAGTGATTGTGTGTGTGTATACACTGTCAATGAATGAACCCTATAAAAATGTCTGCTGCTGGCTAGCAAAATCAAACTTCTGTAAACTTAGACACGTCTAGCTACATGCACTGATCTGTGTGGAGAACAATCACAATTTAGGTGCTGTGCATAGGCTGATTGGATCCATTAGAGAAAAATCCCAAGTGTGTGTGTGGCGGGTTCTCACTGCCATCTTTATTTTGTTCCTGCTGTTTTTCCTTATTCCTATTTGCCCCCAATTTTCCTTGCATCTCTGCTTATTATTACTGCTGTTATGTTCCCTACGGGCAGAAGAGTCTGGTGCATTCCTTAAAACAATCTCTCTCAAAGTGAGTTTCCGGTTTCCATAAGCTCCCTCGAGATAAGGCACACAGACCTCCCTGAGAAAATCAGGATCATAGTAAATCTCTTTTGAGCAGCTCTTCTAGGCTTCTTCTGGTGCAATTTAATGTTAAACATCAGATTACAAGGCGATTATATACTGTAGCTAAGGTGCACATTGGAAAATACAGCAGTCTTGTCCAATTCAATCTGATCCTGTCTTAAAAGAGAAAGCATTAATTATGAAACAAGGCATTTATATATTGGTAATTGACCAGACGAGAGTTTATTCCCTCATAAGAAAATTGAAACTATAAATTCAGACAGCTGTTTCACAAGACACATATTTTATTCATTGTCATTAAACATAACTGTTTGGAAATCCCTATTTGACAGGCAGGGTGGTTTTATTACCCAAATATTGTATTTTACATACTCATTTGCAGTTAAATTAGGACCTGATCCACTGCCCATTGAAGTCAATGGGAGCATTTCCACTGACTTTGCTAGGCATTGGCTCAGCCCTTACTGAGCAGCTAACAAAGCAAACCATTTTCTTGATACTAATGCATTAAACTGATTTTAATGGGATTTTTAACTTTCCTATACTTAAGGAACAGATTTAGTTTAGGATGATGAAATCTCATTTTGAGCATGATTGTGAGCTTGCCTGTGCACCTGCACAGATGCCTAAGTCACTGCATACATCTCTGCATGAGCTATCCATAGTTATGGATCTCAGTGCAGCTGACGGAGCAGCCTCTGCAGCGCTGCCAGTGCCCCTTCTGCATAGGTCTGGGGCAAAGACGGGACAGACCTTGACTCTACACCCTCACCCACAATGTGCCACCAGCTAGGGCAGCTGAGCTGGTGAGGAGGCAGAAGTAATGTGCACCAGGTATGGGGCTGCAAGAGGGAGAACCAGGGACTGCATTGACACAGCCTGGCTTGTAGCATGAAATCCTTTGTAAGTAGGTCTGAACAAAAGTGAGGGGGTCCCTGGAAAAATGAAAGCTGATGTTCAGCCACTTCTCTCAGAACCAGGGAGTGGGGAGGAAGTAGTCAATGTTAGCAGAAAAGTCTCATTCTCACAAAGAAAGGTGGAGATACAGAATAAAATTATTGTTCTCTGTGAGCTCATATAGACCTCTGCCTTGAAGAGGGGAAGACGTGTCTGACCATCCATCCATTTTAATATGCTCAAACCTGTACTGTTTAGGGGCTGGGAGAGAGAGAGATAAGGAGACAAGAGTATTGGAGTGTATGGTGATCCCACAGACTGAGAGGAGCCTCAGTGAAGGAAGCTGACCTCTGCCAAACTCTCCTGATTTATCTCTGAGATAATGAGAAATCATTTCAGTTCAAGTGACTCATCCCAGCCCTTTACTCATCAAGGGGATAGACTCATTTCTCTTCTCCCATTGTGAATTGAAGGCTTGTAAAAATCAAGATTCCACAAAGCAATAAGAGAGAACCTGTCCTTCTATACTTATTGCTGTACGTCTCCGGGGTTAGCAAGTGTTCTTATGTCAATACATTCACTGACCTTCAGTTCAAAAGACCCAGTTCTGATTTCAGGTACACGACAATGATTTACTTACTGTATCAGGACTCTCAGCTCCAGGAGTCCCTAAGAAATGTGGCAATAGAAGAAGATGTTTGCAATCTGAGATCTTCAACCAGGGCAGAACTACAGACTATTTAATGTCAATACCTTCCTGTGGCGGGGTGTACCTACTCCACACCAGCCTGGAGAGGGTTAACTCTTCTTGCAGGCTGAGGAAGCCCTCCCTCTCTGACTCTGCTGGGCATGCTCAGTCTGTAGGCAGCATATAAAAGGTAGCAGCCCAGCTCAGTCTGGGCAGGCTGCTGGAGGGGAAGGATGCAGGTTGTGAGCTCTCTCCAGGGCATTGCTACAGGCCCCATCCGCAGGACCATGGGCTCACAGAGTTCCAGACAGACTCCAGGCTGCCTTATGAGCCCCGAGAAGGGACAACACCGGTGGGAGCCTGGCCATTTGTGGGCCCCAGAGGAACTGGGGAAGTTAGACAAGGGAGAAAGGGTAAGAAGTAGTCTGGGAGACGTAAGCTGTTTGCTGGTGAGGGAACCAGGGAACCAGTCAGTGTGTTTCAGGAGGATCCCTGCTGATTTGGTGGTGAGCACCCTCACTACTGCCATGGCCTTGTGCTGGGACTCTGAAGAGCAGGGAGGGCCTGAGTCCTCTTACCTGGGGTGCCACACACACCCTGAGTGGTGCCCCACTCCCCCAAAGGGCCAACAAGCCAGACAATCCCACAGAAGTGGGCTACTTCATTTACTCTGGCCGTTGGGCCCTGCTGTCCCATGCAGGAGGGCCGTTTACTGACTCTGGCCATTAGGCCATGCTGCCTTAAGTGGAAAGGTGACCTTATTGACGTCAACCACTAGGCCCTACTACCATGTTTATAGTAAAGTTCACCAACATAAGAACTAACTGGCTGCAGTACTGCTTTTTCCCCTTCTTGTGGATCACACGTGACCAACGCTCCGTGGTGAGGTGTACCTACCCTGTGACATGACACGTTCAAAATAACCTTCCCAAAGCTTTATACCATTCTGGGTGGCTCTTAAAGCTTTCCAGTTTTACAAAGGAGATATTTATGAGATTACCTCAGTGCGAGCATTTCCCTAGGCTCACTATAAGGAATGCTTGCAAACACTGAGAGAGTCCAACTGTGTATACTTGTTCTGGGTTTGATTGGCAAGGGCATGAAGGGCTGCAAGTCCATGGGAGTTGGGTGTCTAGCTCTATTTGTGCCTTTTGACAGTCTTACCGAAGACCAGGTCTACACTAGATGCTTTTGCGGGTATAGCAGTGTCAGGTAGGGATGTTTTTTTGGTGGCAATTCTATATCAGCAGAAGTTCTAGCGCAGATGCAGTTGTACCAGCATAGAAGTGCTTTTGCTTATTGCACTCACTGAACTGGTGAAAGCACTTCTTTGCACTAGGAGGGTTGTGGTGGTACAGCTTTACCGGCAAATTTATAGTGTAGCTGAGGCTGAAGGGAACTGGCACTTTTGAAGGGTCACACTGTACGCAGTGCATACCAATGTTTTGTTTTTATTTTCTCACTTATTAATATAGTACATAGATTATTGAAGTAAGCTGAGATTTTTCAAAGCCAGCTAGGGGATATACCCTCAGAAATCCGATTGAACTTAATGGGAATTGCCTAGGGAATTTAGCCAGACAGCTTTCAAAAGCTATCTCACCATATGATCTATGCTCATTTTCAAGTCTTTTTTCCTGATTTATAGTCTGTGGTTTGCTTTCTCATAAGCTGTGGCCTTTATAACTTTTTGTCCCTAATCTCATTACCTCATTACATTGAGCAGCATGAGTCATGTTTGTTCTCCCTATTTTCTACTCTCTCTTATTTCAGATCCGAAATGTGCTTTTAGAGGTGATTTCAAAAACACAAAATGGAGGTCAGGTCCCAACTCCCACTGAACATCAGTAAAAGTTATGTCCTTAGCTCCCCTTTGGGCATTTGACAACCTTCCTCTTAGCACTTTAATATAATTTCATAACACACCCAAAACCAAAGCTACTCTGATACTGACTTTTCTGTTATTTCTTGTTACGTTTTCTGTCTTCTAGAACATTTGCTTTTGCTAATATCCTGAATCCCCTGTCCCTGTGCCAAATGTTAATCCCTCCCCATAATTCTTTCTTTACTGTGCTTTTACAATGTGCAAATTGATTTCTATCAATTTGTCAGGCATGATCACTCTTCTGTGAATCCTTGTGGCTGACCCCTACTGAAACGTTCCCCTCAAACTGATTTTGTAATCTTGTCCTTTGCTGATGGGTTTACAAAATCCATATTGGTCTGGCTCCCTTGTTTTGTTTTTCTTAAACACAGTATAAGAGCTACTGCATTGTACAACTCTAATGAACAAATACCGATGGAGGACACAGGTAGGCATTACTTCTGTCTTCTGCAGTTCTCAATCACTACCTAACAGATAAGATAAAATCTAATACATCTGCCATAGATTAGATAAGAGATTGGACGCAGCATGTGCAGCTCTCTAGTGAGATCACATTTTTGACTCAATATTATAGGCTGTGCGGGGAGTGGGCGGGGGAAGTAAGCATCATAGGTGTCAGTATAACTTGGGCAATGGTGATGTGGCAACTCTTGCATGTGTCCCCATGCTGTATAATTTGTTGTTAGCCTGGCTCATCATAAAGTCTCCTGCAATGGAAAATGGAGGCAAAACATGACTAGAATTATTATTACTGTAAATCATTGTGTAGCAAAATTACAATTGTGGTTTGCGCACGGAAGTTAAAATGTATTCCTCGCACACGCTCTGTCTCCCAAAAGTAAAATAAGTTTGAAAGATAGACATCCCAAAGAGAAGACAGTGGACAGCTGGTAGTGGGAATACTGCAGATGAGAGGGTAGCAAGGATTGTTTAAGGAATGCGTTTGAAGGAGGGATTTGACACAGGAGGGAGAAGGCACTTGGCAGATGAGTATGGTGTGCGTAGACACTGAAGTGATGGGCACATTAGCAATGCCTAAGAGGTATGGCACACAGCATAATAGAAGGTGGGAGGAGAAAAAGGACTGGGGTGCACACCAGGGGAAAAAGGTGGCTTTTGCTATGTGTTAACATCTTAATGTGTGCATGGTTGTGGCAGTTATGTAGTTTTAACATGTGCTGGTAGGTCAAGGTAAACACCAGGGAAGAGCTTAGAGCAATTGAGAATCAGCAGCATAGACCCACCATTGAAACCGGGGGAACAGTTGAGGTTGCCAAGACAGAATGAAAAGAGGAGGGTCAAAAGGAGTTTCTGGGTTGTCCCATCTATCTTCCTGCACTCGTGAAGAATTGGCTAGAGGCATGCCATCATCATCCACTGTGAAAGCGCTGGGGTTTTAAAAGCGCTGCGTCTTCCCACTAAAGCTGTGGAGAGCTTTCCAATTGGCATCAATAGCGCTGAGCACTTTTGAGATCTCCCCCTACCTGCCTAATCCCAATTGCTGGTTTCAAAGTGCTTCTGCCAAATGTGCATCCAGCCTCTTGCCACAAAATGACACATGGATATAGCCCCAGCCCATTCATACTGACAGACTTGGCTGTAATATGCTTACTTCATGTTCCCCTGAGTAAGCATAACTGTATATAAGGGTGGTTTACATCATACTCAGGCACTACTCCAGTCAGCTGAGATTTGCCAATAAGTCTGTTTTGTTTTGTTTTTTTCCTGGAAGAGTGACAATAATGACACAAGTTAACTTTTTGGTTTGTCTATTACTTATTACTCATTTATATTATGGTAGCATGCAAAGGCCCCCTTCTGCTGGGCTCTGGACAACCGATGACAAAGAGACAATCTCAGCCAGAACTGCTAGTGGCATGCTGTAATCGGACGTCTTGATTCCATAAACACATGGCAGCGTGAATGATTGGGCCTGCGTCCTGTTTTGAACACTGGGTTGTGCCCTAGTTTATGCACTGTCTGTCAAGATTTTAGCCAAAGTTCCATGAGATCTGGTGCATGATATGCAATTCACAAAAGTCATCACTCTCTCAGGAGATGTTGCTGTATTGCATTTCATTACATCTTCTGATATAGTAAGAGGCAACTTGGAAGATAAAATGCCTCTCCCCTCTATCTCTGTCTCTGTTGTGTAACGAAATCCAAGAGATCACTTGATTATTATATCCAGCAATTCATAATGGCTTACAGTCTGATACCGGAGTTGTGAATTTATAATATATTAGAATAAGGTATATTTAAAAGGGATTTTTGTTTGGTGGGGGAAGGGTTGAAGTCACTTTTCATCTAACCCCCATGTGCAAATACACAGATCTAAAGTCAGACTCCCCCTGCAAACACACACTCGCAGATGTGTGCTAGAGGCAGCACACTTTCTGCTACTTACTAATCTCTGAAGTAAGCGATGTTCTTGTTCCTTCATTGGCCTGAACCCAGTCCCCTGTGGCTGATTGCTGCATGTGAGCAGAGGGGAGGGCAAAGGAAAGCCATGGATCTGCATCCCAAGCCAGGTGCAAAAGAGAATGCACACTGCCCTATGCATGGACAGTGGCACTATTGTTCTGAAATGGTTTTCCTGAGAGACCCTGAAGGAATTGTGGATTCTGATTTTAGTGAGATCCGTCAGGAGTACCTTTGCCGGCAAAACACAGAATCTAGCCCTTTCTTGTAAATTTGAGAATGAATTAGTGTGGGACTAGTAGCCTTGGCTTGAGCTAGCCATAATACAAGTGTGATGGCTGCCATCTTGACAAACTCCAAAGACTGAACAGGGGACTTCCATGGCTGAAAGCACAAGTCTTTACAGTTCTAGCTGAGAGCTGTAACCCATATCCTCTCTGCATCGGGCACAGAGGGTGGACGCATGACTCAGGCTGAGCAGTGAGTTACAAAAGCTGGTGTTGCACCTGGTTCCTCAAGAAGCTCTGCCAGTACTTGCCAATCCTGCACCAACTGCAATCTTAACATTGCAGCCAGGGGCTTTTCCTGACCCATGACAGAATGTGAGCTGTAAAAATAGAGGCCAAATTGTTTGTGCCCATACCATGTGCTGTGAGTTGAAAAACTAACCTCTGACTGTATCCCCATGTCTGGAGGATTATGAGAATGACTTGGCTGTATTTAAAGCCCTGGCATCCCATGGAGTAATTCAGAAAGATGTCCCAGTATCCAGGGAGAAACACTTTGTTTTATGACAAGTACATTTAATTCTGGTATGGAAAGATTCTATTTTATTCCTTCCCTGTAACCTCACTATAAAAACTGCTACAGAAACTAATGCTACAGTTGAGCTAATTATATGGGTAGCACTTCCTCCGTGTCACTTACTAATTTCAGGTGAACTTTGAACTTTAGTGATGTGCCAATTGCTTTTTACCTAGCTGCTAAATCTTCCGGGTGATCAGAAAAGAGTAAAATTCCAAGTGCTGTTTTTCTTCAATGCAGAGATACTATTCAGAGTCTACTGGCACAGCACCTGACCACCCACCTGGCCTATGGTTCAGTAGGTGACCTGCCATGGTGTCTAGCTCTTTCTGTAGAGAGGAAAAGGCGTCTGAAATTCAGGGCTGGCTCCAGGGGTTTTGCCGCCCCAAGCAGCTAAAACAAAAAAAAAGCCACAATCGCGATCTGCGGCAATTCACGGGAGGTCCTTCCCTCCAACCGGGAGTGAGGGACCCTCCACTGAATTGCCGCCAAATACCTGGACCTGCCGCCCCTCTCCAGAGTGGCCGCCCCAAGCACCTGCTTGCTAAACTGGTGCCTGGAGCCGGCCCTGCTGAAATAGATCATATTTCTTTCAAAGTTCTTATTATTTTCATACCTCCTTTGCTACCAGGTCTTAACTACACAATTCTTTAAAAGTTTAAAGCTACAGGATAAAACTTCGAACCTTGCCAACCTCTGACAGAAAAAACATGGTGCTAGCCACGTTGTTGTTGTTTGATCCAGGTGATTCTAACTAAGGTTACTATGTCAGAGATAAAATAATGGGAAATATAGTGTCTGATCAACATGAATGGAGCAAGAGAAAATACATATTCTTCTAGTTTAAATCAGGATTGATCTCCCTAACGGGAAGCAGAGGGCCAAAATAGATGACAGAAATGAAGTTAATCAAGACAGAATAGATAAATGAGTAACCTTGTGCTAGTGAAACTGGTGTTGCAAATATTCTGTAAGACAGCTAGAAGAATTATCTACCTTTTGTAACGAAAGACACTGGACAATTTTATTGCTTTTTTGTTTATTCATCTTATAGAGTTTAGGCCTTCCTGGATAAACAGGTTATTTTTAAGGTCATATGTTTAAAAATCCTTGTTCCATTTCATCTGACACCAAAGGTTGAACAACTACCCAAAGCCAAAGGCTACCAAAATGTTTGTTGTATGTCTGATTGATAGTTCACCTTTCCTTTTATTTAAGGAGTCTCTGCAGCTTGCAAGTTATATAACCTTTGTTGACTGGAAGCTCCACAGGCTTGATACCAATTCCCCAAGCTTTCAGAATGGTAGGGTAACATTACATGTGGGAAACAAACCAGGGAGGGGGGGAAGCAATTTAAAGCCTTCTGACAGTTAACAGGTAGAGCAAGCAACATTTTAAATGCCTTTACTCCAAAAACTCTATAAGATGAATGTTTGCTTCCAAAGCCAACAAACGTTATTTAACCTGTAGTCCCAGCTGCTCTCGCTCATCAGCTCAGAAATAAGTGCTGTAGCATCCTTAACTCAAGAGGAGAAAGAAAAATAGCCAAAGAAGGAAAACAATCTAGCAACAATGGCATGTCTGCCAGCAGAGGGTTTTCTAGCAGATTTTTCAAATTATATATTTTGGTAGCATCTCCTTCTAAATACGTATACAAGAGACAACACCATTATAACTAGGAGTAACAAAGCTGACATCAGTAGTTCTTCACTCCCTGTTGGAAGCAACCTGAAATGAAAGGATTTTACCTTACTCTTCCTTCATGTGGGGTAGTGGCAGGTCTTCTTTTTCTCATCTCCTCTACCTCCTGTCTGTTAGCCAGACCCTAGGGGAAGCCTATGGCTGATCACCTCCTCTAATTACTAGGTGATAGCTGCTTCATGATTTATGACTTGTGTCTATACAACCATTTTTCTTTGCATTTCCTTCTGGCACAGCTCCTCTCGGAAGCAATGAGAGCATTGGTATGACTGGCCCACAAGCATTTTAATTGCTATCTATTTAAAACTGCTAATCTACACAGTGGTTAACGTGCAGGTCACCTGTTTACACCAATGTTTTCACTATTGCAACCCTAGGATAATTGTGCAATGGTGGGAATTTTTAAGAGAGCTGCTTGCATAAGAAATGATTTGAAATGAAACTTCTCCTGTGGAGTCTGCTGGAGACTTTCAAAGCAGTCTAGGGAATTTAGATATATATTTTTCATTAATTTTAATTCAATTAAATTTTAATTGGAAGGCTTATATGTAAATGCCCTAGACTGCACTGGAAATCTTTGCCACTGCTGTATTATTGTTTGTCGTGAAATGTATTGCAGACTATGCAATAAGACTGAGCTGGCTGTTCTTGGAAAACTTAAATTTAGCATTTTCCTGATTGTATGATTAAAATAAGAAACAAACTTAATGCTACATTAATACATGCTTGGGTATTTAATATGCATTATAAAGCGACACAAATCTCTGCAGCATCAGGTTGCAAACATCTCCCAGTAATATTTGAGCGAAGAGAACAATTTATTTCATATGATTACAGGTGGCAGTGGACTCCATACCAAGTCTCTGGAAGGTTCAAGTGCTGTATTTCCTGATGTGATGCACAATTCAAAATATAAAAGACATTCAAGGACACTCGTGACAGTGACGTTTTTAAAACCATCATTCATGCTGCTTTGTAAGAGGTGAAAGCGTCACCCCAAATCAGGCAAAAAAAAGTTTCCTGTTCATTAGACAAATCATTAGCTAAAGGAAAGAAAAATGAAAAATGTACAGTACAGGTGTCTTAAAACACTAGCCACTGGAAACAGTTATGTAAATTTAGAACTAGATTACGTAGTCTAGTCAGCTTTGCAAAAAGGGTATTTGTCAGGCAGGGCTGCCCAGAGGATTCAGAGGGCCTGGGGCAGGGCCGGGTCTTTGGCAATTCAGCAGTGGGTCCCTCTCAGAGGGAAGGACCTGCTGCCAAATTGCAGCTGAAGAATGAAGCGGCTGCGGTAGAGCTGCTGCCGATCGCAGATTCCTCCCTCCCGCTGCTTGCAGCGGCGCCTGTACTCACCAGGCGGAGCTCCGAGGCTTTGGCAGCACTTCGGTGGGTCCTTCATGCACTCAGAGTCTTCTGCTGCACTGAAGGACCTGGCACCGAAAACCCGGAGTGGCTCGCAGGGCCCCTGTGGGACCCAGGGCCTGGAGCAAATTGCCCTACTTGCCCCCTTCTGGGTGGCCCTGCTGTCAAGAGTCCTATGTCAGTAACAAAGAGCATGTGTAAGCTGATTTGCTTACATCCTTTTGTGGCTTAAAGAAAAATATAGAATACATTAGAGTAAGTTCCTCCAGTATTTTCAATACCTGCAAATTTGTTTCTCCCTATCTGAAATCAGTGGGGAAGTTCATCATCTCATATTTTGTGGATATTGGTCTAAAGGTTTCGCAGACAAAAGCATACCTTATCCATCTCTAGGATGGTTTCGGCCCCATCCTAAGGGTTAAAGTAATTAGTGCTTTCTTCAGTGTAGTCACAGGTGGACCGTAAGTGGGGTGGGTTGGCTACAGTTTAAAAGAATCTTTAAAACAAGAGTGAATCTCTCTCAAGTGTCAGAGGCTACACTTCCCAGACTGTTTTTTACAACAGCAGTAACACTTTGGGTGGCTTGGTTACTTTAGATGAAATGTTAGTTTATCAAGCTCTGATGGATTTGAATATCTCTGCCTCATTTTAACTGTGGCCCTTTCTTGATATGCAAAGATGATGATTCAAACAGATATTTTAAATAAAGCTAGTCCCTGCTTGTTAGTACATGAGGTGTCCACTCTTGATTGACCTGGGTTTGCTGGAAGACTAATGACATAGGCTTCAGCCTGTTGTGCTGCCAATAAATTGCAACTTTTCCAGCCTTCAGTTGAGGAGAAGTGGGTATGGTGAGCCTTTTGCAGCTTTTACCCCAGCTGTTCGTCAGCAGCAGTTTGAGTTATAGGCTCTATAGAAAGAGAGGAATACACAGAATCTGATTTACTGAATCTGATTTAATCTGACCCTCCCCTTTTGTTTGTGAGCATGGAAAGCTGAAGCTCAGGTTTCACCTGACAGGCTTTTGCTCTCCACTAGATCTTCCATAGGGTTCTGCAGCAGAAACAAAGCAATCAAGAGTTGATCATTCTCTCACATAAAACAAAACCATGAAAAAACAAAAATCGAAGGGAAGACCCTAAGCAGAATAAAAATCATTTTAACAAGCATGGAGGGAGGGGGAATTGAGTGCAATAAAAGACCAGTAAATGTGTGCTTTTCCCCCCTCCTTTGCAGCTACCACCGAACCATTCCTGATGACGCTTTTTAGGCTACATTCCTTTTAAATGCGAGATTAATGCTACTCCACAATGAAAAGAGGATTTCTTGTGCTTTAGGATGTGGTGGTATATACTTAATCATGCTAGAGCAACACAGTTAGACTTGAATGGCCAGGGAAAATAGGCCTGGCATTTGTACCTGTCATTCGCACCACCCTAAAAATGAGCACAGTGTGCACTGGCATTTAGCACCACTTTGTAAGTGACTGCACAAGGGCCAAGGTGCTAGGGACTCAGGGCCAGCAAGTGTACACACACAATTCTTACCAATATGGTCTATATCACGACAGTATCTGATTACCTCAAAAACGTGAATGAGTTTATCATCGCACCTCTGTGAGGTAGGGGAGGATTATTATCCCCATTGCAGAGGTGGAAATTGGGATAGAGAGAGATTGAGTGACTTGCCCATGGTCTTTTAGTAAGTCTGTGGCAGAACCAGGAATAGAACTCAGATCTCCTGAATTCCAATAAAGTGCTTCCTGCAAGGCCAGGCTTCCTTTCCTAAGTGTCCTGATTTGTGAGAGCAAAAATAATGTTATTTGGAGCACAGCACATTCATAGGGGGAATATCACAATATCAAACACACACAAAATCAGTTTCCAGGACTGTTAACTTGACTTAACTGAAACTTGTCTGTATTACTCGCATAATATGGGGTCCTGTAATTAATTACTATTCAGGTTAAAACACATAACAATGTTCTGGAATAACACAGATCCAGATTTCTTTTGGCAACCAGGTTTTATGCTGACCAGATTTCAAGGACAAGTTTCCTAATCTGGGAAATACAGCGTGCAGGATTTATATGCATCACATAACAGTCTAACAGGTACAACGTTGCGGTGGGGGAAATTCCTAAAAAACAGGTAAAACTCTTCTCTTCCATCCCCCAGGCCATGCTGAAAAAGCCATTTAACCTAAAATCAACATAAATATTTAAAACAGTTACATTAAATGATTTGACATTATGAATACTTTAAAAAATCATTGAAAAGTTTGAGTTGTATTATCAACAAGCTACACAGGGTGTGATGGAATTAGCATCTCTAGCCTTAGAGTTCCATAGATGTGCACTGGAATATACTGAATTTTCATCAAAAGTAATGGGGGTGGAGGAGGGTGTGAAATATGCTACCAAAGGGGAACATATTCAAAGTAAAGATGTACAAAAGGCATCAAAGTTTCTCCTTATCCTGCAGACAGAAAAGGATTGATTCTCAGAGTGCTCCAAGGGGTGAGGATTGAAATGTGTCTTTAGTTTCAGTGGCATCTCCCTTATTTCTGGAATATTATTTCCTGAAAAGCAGCAACTTTGTACAGGTGAAGATTAGATTTGCCTTTTGGCTGCTTTTAATTTCTATCCATGTATTGTTTACTCAGATAATTTCCTGGTATGCATCAGTGTTTTGTTTGTGAGGCAGTCCTGGGAATACTGTGCAGTAGATGTTAATTAACATTCTAAAGGTCACATTCTTCCTGGTTCACATCACTCACTATATTTCTACCCATTTAATATAGGAGATGCATGTATTCCAGGCTGAAGCAAAGGCAGGACTCTTGCAGGCCACTATCTTCAGGTGTCTGCTAATTTCAGGTGGCTATTTTTTGGGTGTCCAACTTCAGACTCCTTGGTCCTGGTTTTCAGAGTTGCAGAGCAGCCACAGCTCCCACTGACTTCAGTTGGAGTTATGGAAAGTGATGTAGGCTAAGGAAAACCCCAATCTTGACTCTTCATACAGTGGGCTACGGGGGAGAAATTTTTCAGGCAGCCCTGAATGTGCCTTAAAGTGGTAGGATGCAGTTTTTCATGCCATCTCCTCCCCCCCTATTTTTCTTTAATCTATGTCAGAAGCCCAGGCCACACTCATCAGGCCATGGTCACAGAGCAGTTACTTAGAACTGTTTAAGATTAGTTTTGAAATGTTTATAAATATAACTGACCAGCTCCTAACCCCATGGCTTGGTGCTGCAGCATCTGGGCTGAGCCAGATCGGGAGGGAACGGGACTGGGAAGTGAGAGGCTGCCAGAGGATTGAAATGAAAGTGGCCAATATGAAAGGGGAGAAACCTGAGAGAAGGTCCAAGTGGGAGGGGAACCAGAAAGGAGATGGACTGGGGCACACCCAGAGCCAAGAGATAAAGAGGATGGAGATGGAAGGAACTGGAGAGCGTAGATGAAGAATATTAGAAGGGGAGGTGGTGGCCAGCGGTCAAAGCCAAGAGGGTGCTTGGAAAGGGCAGACATGGATGGAGCTACAGGGGCCTTGAAGAGGTCTAGAGTAAGGGTGCTGAGGACTAAGGTAAGCAAAGTGAAGAACAAGGAAAATCTTTCAGGATTGAGCCTAAGTTGAACATCTCTAGTAATAAATACAAGTAGTTCATATTTTACTATAAACTTTGTTATAGTATCTAAAACTGGGCTACAAATATAAATACCCTACCAAAACTATATTTTCCTGGGGCCAATAAACTTTTTATTATCACCCTCATATTGGTTGAAGAAAAGTATATTTTGGTAATTTGTTCTGAGTTTTGCAGGGCTGAAATATAATCACTCAGTATTTTGTACTAGAGCCATTCTTTACATTCAGAATCAATTAACAAGAAGGGTGTTAACTCATTAAACTTCAGGAAACTAAAGAGCAAACACAAAAGAGATCAGCCTGCTGTCCCTTTAATGAAGCTTCTCTATTTCACAGCAGAAAGCAGACAGCAAAGTGCAGCACCTGGGATCTACATTATTGAAATAGGAAGTCAGTCTTACAACCTTAATTAAAGAAAATCAACAACCTGAACTCACGATTGATGGCCAGGGAAACAAAGCCAGAATCATGAACTTCAGAATTACTTAAGTTCCAAAAAGTCTGACTCAGGGAAGTGATGTGGGGTTTATTTCTAACTGGTTAGCTGAATCACTTAGGCTTTTGTTACCTCCATTTTGGTATCTGGTTTCAACTAAAAGTCTCCCTCGGAAGAAATCACTTGTATCTTGTTTTATGGGCCAGATTCCAGTATTCTGGTTTTCCTCTAAATCTGGAATATAACACTGCAAAAGCAGCATTAATTTTTCCCTCCTATTCTGGCCACCATAGCTTCATGGAGGTTATTGTTGCTGGGATGGAAGTGCATGAGGCTGAGGCCACGTCCAGGTATATGCAGGGCTGGCGCTACCATTTAGGCAGCCTAGGCAATCGCCTAGGGCGCCAGAATAATTGGTGGGTGGCATTTTGCCGGAGGGGGCGGCAGGCAGCTCCGGTGCAGCTGCCGCAGTGGTGCCTGCCGGATGGTCCGCTCTTCGTGGGGCTCCAGTGGACCTCCTGCAGGCACGACTGCGGCAGCTCCACCGGAGCCGCAGAGCACTGGACCCTCCACAGGCACCATTGCGGCAGCTCCACCGGAGCCACAGGACCAGTGCACGAGGCGGCGAAATTGCTGTCCGCCTAGGGCGCTCAAACCCCTAGCGCCGATCCTGGGTATATGGATGTGTTAAAAGGCATGGATCCTATTTGTAACCCTACCTCTGTCTTTGAACATTCCTCCAGGGCTCCATGTCAATCTAGGGAAATCTCATCCAGTGGTTACAGTACAGTAATTCAGCAAAATAAATTCTGTATTGACTATTCCTATGTTACCTTCTATCCACAGCTCTTAACATGCTCCTCAAAGCCACTGCTGGCAAAAGGAAAGATGGCCCACTAATTAAACTACTAGCCAGAGATTTGGAAGACCCAGGTTTCATTCCCTGCTGTGTCACAGACTTATTGTGTGATGTTGGGCAAGTCACTCTCTGTTCCTCCTCTGTAAAATGGGGGTAATGGCACACCTCTTCCTTGCAGGAGGGTTATGCGGGTCAATATATTTAAAAATTGAGACCCTCCGGACTAGATTCACAAAAGAGACTTAAGAGTTAGTCATTACAACAGCTGGGTGACCTGCTGTCCAATGGAAATCACAGCTCAAAATGAGACACCCAGGCTCCCCATGAATTTTATGGGGAGAGTTAGGCACTTGCGGAAGGGATTCACAGAAGCCAGCAACCTGAATGTGGGGATGTGTAAGCTAGGCAGTAGGAAATGTAGAGGAAAAGAGGTGTGGCTTTCAGCTCAGATTCACAAAGGGATTTATGTACTTAACTGACAGGCCCTGGACACCTCCTGGGTTAAGGGGTGCTGAGCAGCTTGGCAGCATCAGGATTTAGGTGTTTTGCACATGCCCACTGCTGGAACCTTAGACACCAATCTTGGGACTTCAGGTGCCTACAGAGTTAGGCAGCAACAGCACAGGGGTTTTGTGAATGTCAGTAGCCTGTAAATATTGGACTTAGACATCTAAGAGGCAATTAGTGGCCTACACCCCTTTACTCACTTCACCACTCTTCAAAGGAAAGAGGACTGTAAGCTGTCTAAACTCCTACCTGCCACATGGGGCCACAACAGTGGTACCCCTAACCCACCCAGCAATATCGTCAATCTATCCAACTACACACTCAGCCCAGAAGAAAAGTCTGTCCTATCTCGGGGACTCTCTTTCTGCCCTGCCACTCCCACCAACATGATACAGTTCTGTGGCGATCTGGAAGCCTACTTTCGCTGTCTCCGACTCAAAGAATACTTCCAGGACAACACTGAACAGCGCACTGATACACAGTTACCCTCCCACCAACAACACAAGAAAAAGAACTCCACATGGACTCCTCCTGAGGGTCGAAATGACAGCCTGGACCTATACATTGAATGCTTCCGCCGGCGTGCACAGGCAGAAATCGTGGAACAACAACATCACTTGCCTCACAACCTAAGTCGTGCAGAACGCAATGCCATCCACAGCCTCAGAAACCACCCTGACATTATCATCAAAGAGGCTGATAAAGGAGGTGCCGTTGTCATCATGAACAGGTCTGACTATCAAAAGGAGGCAGCCAGACAACTCTCCAATACCAAATTCTACAGGCCACTTCCCTCAGATCCCACTGAGGAATACACTAAGAAACTACAGCATCTACTCAGGACACTCCCTACACTAACACCAGAAGAAATCAACATACCCCTAGAGCCCCGGCCAGGGTTATTCTATCTACTACCCAAGATCCACAAACCCGGAAATCCTGGACGCCCCATCATCTCGGGCATTGGCACTCTCACTGAAGGACTATCTGGATATATGGACTCTCTACTCAGACCTTATGCCACCAGCACTCCCAGCTATCTCCGCGACACCACTGATTTCCTGAGGAAACTACAATGCATTGGTGACCTCCCAGAAAACACCATCCTAGCCACCATGGATGTAGAGGCTCTCTACACAAACATCCCACACACAGATGGAATACAAGCTGTCAGGAACACTATCCCTGATGATGCCACAGCACAACTGGCTGCTGAGCTCTTTGCCTTTATACTTACACACAACTATTTCAAATTTGATGACAATATATATCTCCAGATCAGTGGCACTGCTATGGGCACCCGCATGGCCCTGCAATATGCCAATATCTTCATGGCTGACCTAGAACAACGCTTCCTCAGCTCTCGTCCACTCACACCCCTTCTCTATCTACGTTACATTGATGACATCTTCATCATCTGGACCCATGGGAAGGAGACTCTGGAAAAATTCCCCCATGATTTCAACAGCTTCCACCCCACCATCAACCTCAGCCTGGACCAATCTACACGGGAGGTCCACTTTCTTGACACCACAGTGCAAATAAGTGATGGTCACATTAACACCACCCTATATCGAAAACCCACCGACCGCTATGCCTACCTTCATGCCTCCAGCTTCCATCCCGGGCACATCACACGATCCATTGTCTACAGCCAAGCACTGAGGTACAACCGCATCTGCTCTAACCCCTCAGACAGAGACCAACACCTACAAAATCTCCACCAAGCATTCTCAAAACTACAATACCCGCACGAGGAAATAAAGAAACAGATCAACAGAGCCAGACGTGTACCCAGAAGCCTCCTACTGCAAGACAAACCCAAGAGAGAAACCCACAAGACTCCACTGGCCATCACATACAGCCCCCAGCTAAAACCCCTCCAACGCATCATCAAGGATCTACAACCCATCCTAGACAATGATCCCACACTTTCACAGGCCTTGGGTGGCAGGCCAATCCTTGCCCACAGACAACCTGCCAACCTGAAACATATTCTCACCAGTAACTGCACACCACACCATAATAACTCTTGCTCAGGAACCAATCCATGCAACAAACCTCGATGCCAACTCTGCCCACATATCTACACCAGCGACACCATCACAGGACCTAACCAGATCAGCCACACCATCACTGGTTCATTCACCTGCACATCCACCAATGTAATATACGCCATCATATGCCAGCAATGCCCCTCTGCTATGTACATCGGCCAAACTGGACAGTCTCTACGGAAAAGGATAAATGGACACAAATCAGACATTAGGAATGGCAATATACAAAAACCTGTAGGAGAGCACTTCAACCTCCCTGGCCACACTATAGCAGACCTTAAGGTGGCCATCCTGCAGCAAAAAAACTTCAGGACCAGACTTCAAAGAGAAACTGCTGAGCTTCAGTTCATCTGCAAATTTGACACCATCAGCTCAGGATTGAACAAAGACTGTGAATGGCTTGCCAATTACAGAACCAGTTTCTCCTCTCTTGGTTTTCACACCTCAACTGCTAGAACAGGGCCTCATCCTCCCTGATTGAACTGACCTCGTTATCTCTAGCTTGCTTGCTAGCACACATATATATACCTGCCCCTGGATATTTCCATTACATGCATCTGAGGAAGTGGGTATTCACCCATGAAAGCTCATGCTCCAAAACGTCTGTTAGTCTATAAGGTGCCACAGGATTCTTTGCTGCTTCTACACCCCTTTGTGACTCTAGGCCTCAGATGCTATGATGATGTGGGTGGTACAATTGCCTAAGGTTGATAGATAATTATGCCTCAAAGCAGCCGTGTGAGATACATTAGGTAAGTATAATACATGGAAAAACTGGAGTGCAGAGGGAGGTTAAGGTTTCACTCCTGTTACTCAAGTGTAAAATAAAGTATGTGTGGAAGTGTTTACATCAGTCTTGTAGAAGGAGGAAGGACAAATTTTGCAAAAGTTATTGAAAAAGTGAATTTTCAATCAAAATTGGTCTTTTACTTCACCCTCTGTTGCAAGTTCATTTAAAAGAAGAGCAGCAAGAGTATATCATATTAATATATGCACATGCCCACACTTACTACAATAGATAGATTACATTAGATACATGTCTGAGTGTGACTCTGTATCGATCTTTGTCTATTTACATAACTATAAAATGCAGCCAAGGATTTTGCTCATATTAAAAGATTGAAGTTGTAGTCTTGTGTATGTACTGCTGCCCTCTGCTGATAACACTTATATATTAGCACTTATAGCAGTTTTCATCACAGAGTACTTACAGACATTATCCTCTCTGCACCCCATCCAACAGGTAATTTCTATTTTTCCCATCTGATAATAGGGGAAACTGAGGTAGCCTGCTTGGACCATATAACAAGTCAGTGTTAGAATTAGAGCTCAGGAGTTCCAGGCTTCCAGTCATCCATTAAGCTACTGGACCTACCCTTCTCATAATGCTTTAAACTTACCAGACTTAATCGTGCTCATAGGTTCCTTCTGTTGACTGAGCAGGCAGGATTGCTCCTTACATGTCTAACCAGAGACATGTTTTTGGATCCAAATGTCACCTGTATGATGATGAACATAGAATCCATAAGCAAGAATCAGACAGCTGAAATCTGTAAATTATGCCCTTGTTCACAAATGGCTGAATTTGGACTTATTGTATGTATCTGACTAACTAGAATTCCTATAAGCCTCTGCCTCAGCTGGAGGGACTGCACATACATTAATGCCCAAGGGGTGTTGTTCTCCTTTGGGGGAGAAAATAAGCAATTCTGTTTTTTCCAGCGTATATGTATTGTAAATCCTGTTTAAACACAGGTTGAGCAAAATGGCTAAACGGTGAACAACAGGCTGAAACTCGAACATCCCATTTTGGAGTAGGATGCTGATCTGTCCGATAGTCACTTCTTTACAAAGCATAGTGGCCAGAAGTTTCATCCTAAAAAGGGAAGGGGAACCCGGCTGCACTGTGTCAGTAGGCTCATGCCATGTTAGTATTCCTAGCCTCTGCTTGCAAACCACAAACTCAGTGATGTGATGTAACCAAGAAATGATAGGGAGGTTTATGTAGAAAAAGCAACAGTGTCCTGATAGTCTTCCTCAGTTCATTTCCTGGCAGTAATTTATGAATGGAAAAGTGCTTTTCCAGATCTCCATTTGTACATCTGCTGAAGAACAATAATAACTACAAAAATAGTTGTCTTGTCAGGCTTTTCCTCCCCATCTCAAAGTAAGAATGAATGTGGGCCTGATAGGCACTATCATTAAATAGAACATTAATAGGGAAACTCCCAAGTGATAGAAATGCCTGGCTCAGTCATGTTCTCATGGAGCACATCACACAATATTTATTATTTGTTAGAACTGTTCACAATGGTTCAGATTTTCAAAATTTCTCAATTTTCTTGAATTTTTTCCATGGGCGTCTCTTATTTGTAATGCAATTGTTCCCAGAGCCCCAGTCTGTATGGGGGCCGCTTTGTGCTAGGTACTGTACTGAAAAGTTTAGAACCAGCTGCTTTGTGTGTTTGCATTTGCTAAGCAAGACAAGCCTTATGGTCCTGCAGTTTTGATTCTTGTGAAAAATGAAGTGCTTTTCTCCTAACAGAAGCTATTGTATAAAGTTCTTCCGAAACCACCTATGCTTTGTATTCACCTGTACAATGCCCCATACTGACTGCACATCCTCTCATTTAATGGAATAGAATAATAAAGTAATTGTGCTGTACTGTGTTGCTTCCCAAGGGGAGAGATGAGAAGGAAGAGCCAGGGTGCTGTTGTCCCTTCCCTCATTTTATCATCTAGCAATTTTATCGGAAGATGGTTCCATTTTCTCTTCTGCCTGGAGGTCATTCTGTCTGTAATCCCTCACTGGGTTTAGTCTCATTTGGGTCCCCTCTCAACAATTGGCAGCATTCAGGCTCTTTCTGTCACTAAAGGGGTCCCCTGACTTCTCCTTTCCTACAACAATGATCAGCACAGCAGCCGCCTCATTATGGAAGCCTGCCTCTGGCAGTCACTGGCTGAAGACGAGTGAAAGTCAGTGACAATTTCAGGATTATGATGAGAATATTGTACCACTTCCTAGTTTTGTGATCCCCAAATGCTATGTGAAAAGTCATTTGTTGTGTCATTCTGTAGGCTCATTACAGAGCAATAATCTTGAGTTGGAGACCAAAGTAATAGTGTTTTCCCCATGCCCTGTATGCCACTTAGCCAATCCTGATGTGTATAATCAGTTGATCCTTCTCCCACACACAAACATCAAGTCAAATAAGTTAATTGAATGTAAAAGCAGCTGCAGAAAGAAAGAGCTCTCCTGTTTCCTTGTGCTTTTGCAATGCTGTAAACCTCAGCAGAAGGAGAATGGTGTTGTAGTTCAGACCCTTGAGACTCAAGATCTGGGTTATATTCCAGTCTGTCAGACTAACTGGACATGACCTTGGTTGGGTCATTTAATCCTTCCATGTGTAGAGGTCCATCTGTAAAATGGGGATATTACTTTCCTACCTTGTCAGAGCTGTGTTTAAAATACATATCTCAACGTTTTTGTGGTGCTCCGATACTACTACTGTGAGTTCCATGGCAAAGCCTATAAACAAACACACTATTGAAAACCAATCCTACCCTATGTCAAAAATCAATTGAGTTAAAACAAGGAAGATTTGTTTTAAAAACTTAAGAAGCTCCAAGTCATCTTCATCTTCCAATTCAAAACACACAGAATTATAGAATTGTTGGACTGGAAGGGAGCTCGAGAGGTCGTCTAGTCCAGTCTCCTGCATTCATATCAGGACTAAGTATTATCTAGACCATCCCTGACAGGTGTTTGTCTAAACTGCTCTTAAAAACCTCCAATGACGGAAATTCCACAACCTTGCTAGGCAATTTAATCCAGTGTTTAACCACCTTGACAGTTAGGAAGTTTTTCCTAATGTCCAACCTAAACAGCTCTTGCTGCAGTTTAAGCCCATTGCTTCTTGTCCTATCCTCAGAGGTTAATGAGAACAATTTGTCTCTCTTTTTGTAACAACCTTTTATGTACTTGAAAACTGCTATCATGTCCCTTCTCAGTCATCTCTTTTCCAGATTAAACAATCCCAGGTTTTCCAATCTTTCCTCATAGGTCATTTTTTCTAGACCTTTAATCATTTTTGTTTCTACAACTTGTCCACATCTATCCTGAAGTGTTGTGCCCAGAACTGGACACCATACTTCACTTGAGGCCAAATCAGCATGGAATAGAGTGGAAGAATTATTACTTGTGTCTTGCTTACAACACGCCTCCTAATGCATCCCAAATGATGATTGCTTCTTTTGCAAGAATGTTAGTGTCGACTCATATTTCGCTTGTGATTCTCTATGGCCCCCAGATCCCTTTCTGCAGTACCTCATCCTAGGCAGTGATTTCCCATTTTGTATGTGTGCAACTGATTGTTCCTCCCTAAATGGAGTACTTTGCATTTGTCCTTATTGAATTTCATCCTATTTACTTCAGCCCATTTCTCCAGACATGCCACCCTGGTACAAAATAATTAAAAACAAAAACAAAAACAAAATCAAAGACTCGCTGAAATCTACCTTTAGTGCTCTCCCATGTTAGAGCAATTGTGAATTTGTTTCCTTAAAAAAGAAAACTTACTTTTTTAAGTCAACTAACACATAATGGGGATTAACTCAGCAAGTGCAATTTCACTGGCTTCAGTTGCACTAAAACAATTTTGTACTAGCTTCTGCCAGAGATGAAGTTGGCCTGATACTTTCTTTTTTAAAATGTGTATATATAAAGGATACTCAAGAAAATTGAATAGAAAATATCTCTAAATAGACACTGAACATTCAAATTATGTATATATTTACACACGTACATATGAATAAATGTACTATTTATTGCCTTAAAGACTGGATTTGATGAAAACAGTATTTTATGCCAAGCTGGATATAATTATCATGTAATTCACAAAATATATGAGCCATTAAAGCTCTGACATCTCCTTTCCATGCTATGGATTGTAAGAGGGATTAATGGTACCAATAAATCCATTCCCTTCGGGAAGACTATAACAAAAATGGGAAATGGTACAAAATACAGCCCACCTGGTAATTTTACAGCCTTGTTTGAATTCTGTAATCATTTTAAGGACATGTTGATTAGTACCAGCAACAGGAGTTGAATTGACAGCATCAGTAGCATCCATTTCGACAACAGCACTGGAGGTCCTTAAGCCCCCATTTTGTATCTCAGATGAAAATGATTCCATCAATCAACAGATGCTATTTACTCTGTATTATACACTATTGGTATGACAGAATAAGGAAAGCAGAATTTGCACTTTCAGAAATAGCCAAGTGCCAGAACAATCATACAAATACCATCATTTGAGCAGAGCATTTTAGTGTGGAAAGAAAGGGAATTAAAAATAGAGTCAGATCCTCCGCTAGCGGAATGAGTATAGCTCCACTGAAGTCAATGGAGCTAGGCCAATTTACCCTAGCTGAGGATCTGGCCCACAGAGTACTTGTTCTGTCAGCTAGACCCTGAATTGCTGCAGTTTTCTATGGTTGGACCTATTGGTTTCAGTCAAATCAGTACAAGTCGTCTTGGGGTGCCAGAAGGGAAGAGAGGCGGTGTTGTAATGCATTCATTTCAGTAGGGAAAATATGCCCCTCCATGGCCACTGATGGTATTAGTTTTAACAATTTAACAAACTATTTCAGCTACATTAACGAAAGCATATCCCAAAACCTTACCAAGAGTCAGTGGTGACAGCTGGAATTATGCCATCAGCACCAGCTACTGATGATCTATTGATTGCAATGACTCATGCAATTCCAGTCAGTGCCTTTCAGTGGCGATTGCAAGTGCTCAGCACCTTTCTGGATTTGGTCTTTGGCATTTAAATTTTTTTTATACTCACTAAGTGGTAAATTGTCCTGAGAGTTGCATATGCAATCAGGTAGTTAGAGGCATAAATATTCTAATCTGTGCTCCCTGTTCAGCTGCAGGTGCAAATTTGTATCCTTTTGAAAAACTGAAAAATCCAAATCTGTATATAAAAGTTAACAAAAATATTAATACGAAATACACTTTGAGGCTGTCAGCCCCTAGGAGTCAGTACCACAACAAAAGAGGGGTTTTCTGCTGATCAGAGCTCCCAACTGGTGCTATGTTTCTATTTTCACAGCCTTTCCTGGTACCTGGCACTAGCAAGGATTTGACTTCCTTATATACATGATGACAAGGCACGAGCGTACACACAGCTTACACATACCATAGACAATCACCTGTTGGTGCTGATGACACAATTCCCAGCTGTCACCATTGACCTCTTAAGATTTGGCCCCAAAGATGAGGAATAAAAGCACACATGAAAAAGTGAAAAGCATTGTTATTTTCCCAATAAAAGAAGGATTTGTGTTGTTACTTTCGCATCAGCAGTAAATCACTATGGAAGTCCACAAACAGGTATTCCATTAACATTCAGTTCATGTGCAGTATATGTGACATCCAAGCTATCCGTGGGGATTTCAGAATGTTTATCAGTTATAAAAAAACATTTCTGAGAACTGAGTAGGACCATCCCTAAAACAAGACTCTGCACTTGTAGACCTCAGTAATACTCTTGGCAACTTACAGCACAATGCAGTCAACTACTATGGGGCCAAAGCAACTCTGTCATATTTCTCCCCTTAGCTCCTCCCAGCAGCATGACTAAAAGAGGAAGTATCTCTTCCTAATAGGAAGTAAGGCTGGTCTTGCAGTTAATACATTGGATTGGGCCTCGGGAGAGCTAGATCCATTTCCTGGCTCTGCCCAAGACTTCCTGCATGATGTCAGGCAAATCTCCCTATGCTTTATTTCTGTCTGTAAAATGGGTTTAATAACACTTCTCACCCTTCTTCTGTCTTCTCTATTGATACTGTCAGCTCTTTGAGACAGACACTGTCTCCTAAACTGTTTTTGTACAGTGCCTAGCACAATGAGGTCAGGTCTCTAGCTGCTATGGTAATAAAAACAATTTTTCTCTTCTCTGTCAGCTTGATATCCCAACATGACCCTTACTGTGTCTATTTCTCTGACCCCTCCTTTTTTTTCTTCTTCTTCATGAAATCAATTACAGGAGAAGTTAAAAACAATTTAGAAGAACACCATCAAAACCATGAGAGCTGCAGCCATTGATCTGGCAGGTAGCACATACATATTGGCTCCATAATTTATGGTAGTTCCATTTCTTTCTCTCTTTAAAATTCATTTCTATGTCCTTACCAAATAGAGGCCTAGGGGAAGGGGAATAAATCCCTACTGTTGCTCATTATCCTTTTTCTATATTTCTGCTAATTTCCTGATATTTTAATTTTTCTTTCTCATTTTGGTTCATTTTCCTTTAAGGCATTGTAATTAATGGACTGTCCTAATTTCCTTTGAGACAATATTCTTAATTGCTATAATTCTCACTTATGTCTTTTAGGCATCCCTACTGGCATTGATTCATTTCAGTTTGCATTCCTGCATACTTCAATTATAAATACTCAATCAATACATGCAGACAGCCAGTAGCCTGCCCTTAAAAAGGCTGCACGTTGTTTTGGTGTGTTTTGGTAAATGCTGATATGGTGAGGTCCTATTTAAAATTGAACAGTGCCTTAAAAGCTGGGGTATGTTTTGCCTTCAATATTTTGCATAGCTTTAAAAAATGACCAGGGTGTTTAAATGAAAACTGTATTTCACAGCAAAGAAGAGCATAGACCTTAATTGACCCCAGTGGATAATATTTATTAATATTAATGTTTGTTTTAACCATCTGTGGCTATTTAATGAAATGTTGAACCATATCATTGTTAGTCTATTCTCTACCACTTCATACAGAGGTGGGGGAAAAAGATGTCCAGTCCAGTCCAAATATTTTAAGTTCCTAAGTTTTCCTTCTCTCAGGGTAAAAGTCAGACTATGTCTACACTGAAGGAAGGAAAAAATCCCTGCTGGAGTGAGTCTCAGAGCCCCGGTGAACTAACTTGGGCCCATGGGGCTTGCGTGAGGGCTACAGCATGAGTGGGTATATCTACATTGCTGTTTTTAGCCCCTGAGCTCAAGCCCCTAGTCGGTTGACCTGACTCTGAGACTCACTCCCATGGCATTGGTTTTGCAGTGTAGCTTTACCCTGACTGTGTTCACTCCACACAGCCTGAATAGTTGGGTCTTGTGAGGAGAACTCCATGGAGTTGGGAGGGAGGGAATCCATGATGCCATAAAACATTTAGTTTCTGAAAGAAGTTTAAATTTGCCCCACATCCTGCAGGGCCCTATGCTTCCTGGTCACTCTCACAGACGGAGGCAGGAACCAATTGGAGGGACTGAGACCATCGTTACAGCCAGGCTAGAGGGCAGCAGCATCAGGCCTGTGTTTATTTTATAAATCATTTCTTGCTGTTCATTAAGTTATCTTGCAACTTGCCTCAGGCATTATTTGAAATACTGCATCTATTATACCCCCACTCCCTCCATAGGGCTATAAAGCAGCTTCTCCACCTCTGATCCATGGAAATGTGGATCCTGGCCTCTTTCTTCTATCACCCCCATCTCATTACTAATGTCCCCTTCACCTAACCTCTTCAGATTCAGTGCAGATGGACCCTAGTGTGACACCCAGTATATGGAGAGACTCTGCCCTGCATAGATTATCTGTCTGCCTTTCCCTGCACAGCCCCACTTGAGTGCAATTTAGTCTAAGGCCTTGTCCAAACTAGAAAAATGTCAGTATTAGCTGTATTACCACATTGCTGATGCACAGTGAGGTAGCAAGGGTGTAAACACAAGCATAGAGGGGGCTCAGAGAGAGTTTGAGACATCATGTTGGTAGAAATGGAAGAGTGCACTCAACTGGTAGCCTGGACATCACTAGAATGTGGGTGCTAATCTTTCTAGTATAAGCATGTAACATGCTGCTGGGGTTACCCAGAGTTGTGAGCCACTGGGTTACCTCTCTGCCTCATCAAGAAATGAGCTTTGCTGGTGATCAGACTGCATCAGCTCCTTCTCACACCATGCTGTTTTCCTCACCAGCAAAATCCTCCAGACTCTACCAGTCTTAATGTTGCCTAGCCGTTAGCAATCAGAAAACTTCTGCCCACGAGCTCCTCAGAGATCTCTTTCTGCAGTACAGAAGATATCAAAGTTTGCTGCTCTATTAAAGAACGAGTACATTACAGCTTATTAACTTAGCTAGGGAAAACACACCCTTCCCTTCAAACACTGAGTTGGTTGATAGTAAAAATAAAACAAGTTTGTTTACAAAAGTCACAGGTTAAGTGATACCAAGTAGAAGTAATAAAGATAGAAATGGTTACAAACAAAAATAAAAAATATGATTTCTAATGGCTAAGGCCTAACGTGACATGTTAAATGTTGTTTCCTCATCAATCTTCCTTTCTCAGTGATAGCTGGCTAAATGTTAGCCAGGATTCCCTTAGTAGGGATCCTTGCTAAGGCACTGGTTTTCCTTGTCTCCTCAGCTGAAGGATGATTGAAAATGTTTGTGTGTGTCTGTGATGGGGTGAACAAGGCCTAGAGGGCCCCTGCTGGAGCAATAGAGGAGTCCTTCAGGCTGCCTAGGGCGGTTGTGGGGGATGCAGCCAATCAGGCTGAGGCTTCAGAGAGAAGCCAATCAGAGCCCAGCAGGGCCAAGTAAAAGGAGCTGCAGTAACTGACCGCAATCAGTTGCTATCTGGAGCTGGAGGAGTGAGACCTGTGTTCCTAGCTGACTGAAGGAGCAACAGGATCATAGACAAATCAGTTGCTGGCATGGACTGGGGGGCAAGAGAGCTCTGGGCTGGCTGCTGGGACTTAGTAAAAGATATCAGCCCTACAGCAAGGGTGAAGCATTTGTGAAGGTGCTAGGGCCATGGTGAAGTGGCCCAGGGAACTGTAGCAGCACAGTGACTAGTTAAAGAGGGTGCAGCAGCATGTGGCAGCTATTCATAAGGTCTTTTGGCTGGGACCCCGAGTTGTGGGCAGGCCTGGATTTCCCCACCACTGCCAGCCACTAAGGTTAGTGGCTTAAACCTTAAGGAAGAGAGTTGAGAAGGGGCTGAATATTGACTTTTTGATATCTCTGGAAGGGGATTGGATGGTTTAGCAGCCAAGCTGGAGATCTAGGGCCAGAAAGGCCCAGAGCAGGTAAATACAGTGTACTCCCAGGGCTTCCTCCCTGGAGACAACTTCATACCAGGGCTGGGATAATTTAAAGCCTGAACCTGGGGAGGGCTGCACAGATACCGATGGAAGGGTACTGGGATAGGCCCCTGATGAACTGTAGAAGTGTTTTGTTTTACATACAGAGTGAGAGTGTGTGTGTGAATCAGCCAGAAGGCTGTTGTTAAAACCCACCCCCCTGAGAAACCACTGATGGGTCACCACATACTGAGTGCAGGCACCTGGCCAAGGGGTGCTCGCAAGAGGTGGGTGCCGCCCTTTTACGGTATCCTTATATCTCAATCTGCCTTTGTTTCTAGGGTCAAATTAATCAAGATGGAGTCAGCCCCACCAGAGGAGGAGACTGAATCCCCAGGGGATCAAAGTGTTCTCTGGTGTGCTCCGATATGATGCTTCCTCCTGCTGTCTTACACTGTAAATGTTCTCTTCCTGCAACCTGTAATACAAATGAATAGCCCATTGAATCTGGCCACACTTGGTCTGGGATGTCGGCCTCTTCTCTGTATCTGGAGAAAATCTGTTTATTAGCTCCCCCCATGCCAGTTTTAAACACCCTGTAGTCAGACTCAAAAGCAAACATCCGTGTGACTTCACAATTCCACATACATTTCACAGTGATAGTATTGACTGCTGTGGTGTTAGTTTTCAAATGATACCTCAAGGTGTATATTGTACAAATATCATTGTAGTAGTATGTAGGGTGTGAATACAAGAATGCCTTGAGTCACAATATGCACCCGAAATGAATAGTGTTTGTGAAATAAGCTAAGGGAAGTGTGTATGTATATAGAGGATTCATAAATGCTGCTGAGGATGTGTTGGAATTGGGGCCTATCTGCATAGATGGTGGGAATGCCCACTATTGTACTTCAGAGGAAAATAATAGAATATTCAAGATGTCTACAGTTAGGCTACCCAGAGACCCCACAGAAGTCCTAACAGGTTAAAATCCAAAAAATGTTATTTACTCCGGGACCTTTGATGATACAATTACTAACAACTAGGTGTGTGCTAGCTCCTTTCTGGGAAAGGGCAGATTCCTCAGGATTAGTAACATGCAGAAACATGGGAAATCCTTCCAGTGGAGGAGGGGGAAATGGCAGTCTGGGCTTGTTTCAGGGTCAAATCTATTTTATAATATAGGCTTTCCAGTTTGGGAATTTGAACAGAATAAATACACCGATCTTGATAAGAGGTTGGCCAAATGCAGATGGGTCTTTTAAAGGTCACAAATACAAGTTATGATAAAGATTTGTTGATACTTGTATGGAAAGTTCATGTAGGTCCTAATGTGTTTTTTTTTAAACATATAAAAGTAAGAGTGTTATTGTTTGAAACTAAAGTCTTCTATTTAAGCACATAAGAATGTCATGGGCAGCAGAGCTAGTTACCCCATCCTACCATTTTGTCTAATTCCCCTTTGGAAGGAACTACTTTGACACATTGCTGTTATTTATATTGCAGAAATACCTAGAGGCCCTAGCTGCGTTGCACTTGCCACAGTATAAACACACAGCAAAAAGTTTCTATACGAAAGAACTTATAATCTAAACATGGTGGGAGAGAATAGTTGAGATTCTATGTCCATTCACTCACTGGCCTCCTCTGATGCTAACCCTCACGGTGTCAGTTTATATTGTAGACATTTGTACACTAGAAGGCAATCTGAAACCACCAAATCATTTCCAGTAGGCCATCTAAAAACTTTTGGGGCAAACCTTCTCCGCCACTACCATTGTAGATAAAGTGAGGTAGAGCCAAAGAGCTCTGTGTGCCATTACCAAGCTCCTGAGTCAACTGGTCCCCATGGTTACTTGTTTCTCTCTTTGCTTTTCATTCTCTTATTAACAGTTATGCCATATGATTGCAAAGTTTTAAAATAAGATGAAAAATAATGCAATTATACCACAGGGTAAGTGTATCAAATTGTTCGAAAACCTAAAAACAAAAACGCCCACCCCTACAAAGGAATTATCATCTTAGATCAAACAGAAATACAACAAATATTGTTATGCTAAAGAAGTAATGTGCTACTTTTTTTTTCTAGTAACCAACAGAAATGAAAAATCTCAAACATTGTTTTGAGATTAGTAGTTACGCATTCACCTTTCCTGTACTGGTCAGATGGAGTTGTAATGGGAGAAGAACACTGGCTTGCAGCAACATGGATAAGATGATTAAACAACTAATTAGGAGAAGGCTTAAGGGCCCAATATGTTTTGAAATATTTACATTGGCAGTGGAAACTGCTTTCACAGATTTCCTCTGTTCAAATCTGCATTTATTGCATATGCATTTGACAAATATAGTGATGTCCAGCCTGTGCTAGAACAAACAGTAAACAGAATGGAGGTAAGTGCATGCTATAATGAGAAATTTTAATGTAGGCATCAAACACCCTCCCTTTCATGCTACACTAATAAAATTCACCCCTCACTATTTTTTATTCCCGCAAGTTTCCCTGAAAGTAGAATTGGGCTCTGTGCATGTTTTAAATTCTCTAATAGTTCATATTAGCATGTGGGCAAATGTAAAAGTTATCTGGGTTGTGGGTGAAATGTAGTACAGGTGTCATTATTAAGAGCATTACTACGACTTTTCACAAATAATGTTAGCCATGGTATATAGCAAAAGGTTCTGTGTATCCAACTCTCACACAAATTACAACTCTATAACTAAAGGCAAAATCAGTTGGTATAAAAGCTTCCCTGCTGAACATTTTTGGAGTCCAAATAACTATAAGAAGCTCTCTAGCTGAAATAGTAGAGTTGCTCCTTGAGCAATTCACTGAGAGCAGACCAAGCTGCCATTGCACCTTTGAGTATCACATTCACTCTTACACAGTGTCCTTTTGTACTGATTGACTCCAATGAACACTGCCAGCACACTATACAGTACATGAGACAATGCACTTGACTCCAGTGTGGAGACTCCGTAGTTCACAGCTTAGACCTACGGAGAAGGCAGGGACTGTCTCTTTGGTGTGCCCTCTGCAGTGCCCAAAGGCATGGGGGGGGGCAGGTAGTATAGTGTCCCTTGGATGCATGTGTGCACGTCTCCTATTGAATGTACGTATGTATGTCTGTGAAGAATGTGGCCATTTTCTTTGGCTTTTTTCGTACTCTCTGCATGTTATACTGGAGGTGTTAGTTGGTGCTGGCAAGCATGTGTCTGATCTATGGGCAATCACAGACCTCGCTGAAGCTGATGGGTGTGCTGGATGCCTTTCGTTCAGGCTAAATGAGGAAATGATTAAATACCCTTTTTCATTAGATAATGATAGCTGAACTAATAGAAGCCACCATCCAAGGCATGGTGAAGCCTGAGCAGAAGCTGAGCTGCATGGCCTGAGGGATTTCCTTGGCAATGATTGAAAATGCAGTGGCTGGAGCTTTGATTTGTGGAGCTACATATGTTTTGGTGGTGGGAGAGTTTGTTGTTTGTTCCATTCACTTCTGGAAAAAAAAATAAAATGGTGAGAAATATTGGTAGAGTTGCCCTGGGTAGAAGCTGAGAGAGAGCATTCTTTCCCACAACCTGCTGGGTGGAAAGGCTTGTAAATTGTGAACAAGGAAATTGTTCCTGTTTATGTTCCTACTGTGTTAAGGCAAACAGAACGTTGTGTGCGTTCTTTGTAAATAAACAGGATTGCACCAAAAGAAATAGCTGATTCTATCATCCATTTCTCCTAATGGAAACAACCCAGAAAGGCCCTGAATACTGGCTAGCTGCTCAGGCCAAAGGGGCAACAATATTGTCAATGGTAATACCTGCTCTCATAAGAACAGCCCTACTGGGACAGACTAATGGTACATCTAGCCCAGTATCCTGCTTTCTGACAGTGGCCAATGCCAGGTGCTTCACAGGGAGTGAACAGAACAGGCAATCATCGAGTAATATGTCCCCTGTCATCAACTCCCAGCTTCTGGCAGTCAGAAGCTGGGGATACCCAGAGCATGGTGTTACATCTAGGGTGGCCAGATGCTAAATTGGAAAATATAGGACTGCCGCAGCAGGGGCGCCTTTTTAATTATTACACTCACTCGTCTGGGTCTTCGGCAGCAATTCGGCGGAGAGCTCTTCTGTCGCTGATGGTCTTCGGCGGCATTTCGGTGGCGGGTAATAAATCTTGCCACCAAAGACAGATGCACCCGCTGCCGAAATGCCACTGAAGACCATCAGCGACTGAAGGGCCCTCCACCAAATTGCTGCCGAAGACCTGGATGAGTGAGTGTTTTTAAAAAAAAAACAACAAAAAAACCCGAAACACAATATCGAGACAAATGATGTCCCAACCATGCTTCGGTTGGGATGCAGGACAGACTTCTCAAAATTAGGACAGTCACCCTAGTTATACCCGTGACCATTATGGCTACTAGCCATTGATGGACCTATCCTCTGTGAACTTACCTAGGTTTTTTAAATCCAATTACAGTTTTGGCCTTCTCAATATCCCCAGGCAATGAGTTCCTCAAGTTGACTGTGCGTTGTGTGAAGAATTTACTTTTGTTTTAAACCCACTGCCTATTAATTTCATTGGGCAACCCCTAGTTCTTGTGTTATATGAAGGAGTAAATAACATTTCCTTATTCACTTTCTCCACACCATTCATGATTTTATTGCTTTCTAACACATTCTCCTCCCCTGGCCCCTGTTATCTCTTTTCCAAGATGAAGAATCCCAGGCTTTTTAATCTCATATGGAAGCTGTTCCACCCTTTTAATAATTTTATTGCCCTTTTCTGTACTTTTCCAATTCTAATATATCTATTTTGAGGCAGGGCAACCAGAACTGCATGCAATAGTCCAGGTGTGGGTATCCATGGGTTTAAGTAGTGACATATAGCAGCTGGTCCTGTTGTGAACAGGGGGTTGCACTAGATGACCTCCTAGGTCTCTTTCAACTCTAATAGTCTATTAGGATATGTACTTTCTGTCCATTGCTTTCCTAATGGTTCCTAATGTTGTTAGCTTTTTTTAACTGTTGCTGTTGCAGTTGTTTTCAGAGAACTATCCACAATGACTCCAAGGTCTTTTTTGAGTGATAGCAGCTAATTTAGATAATATTTTGTATGTATAGTTGGGATTGTTTTTCCAATGTGCATTACTTTGCATTTATCAACATTAAATTTCATCTGCCATTTTGCTGTCGAGTCACTCAATTTTGTCAGATCCCTTTGTAACTCTTTGCAGTCTGCTTTGGACTTCACTACCTTTGAGTAATTTAATATCTGCACATTTTGCCCACTCACAGATCATTTATGAATATGTTGAATAGTACTGGTCCCAGTACAGATCCCTAGGTGACACCACAATTTACTTCAATCCATTCTGAAAACTGACCATTTATTCTAATCCTTTTTCCTGTCTTCTAAGCAGTTACTGATCTATGAGAGGACCATCCCTCTTATCCCATCACTCCTTGCTTTGCTTTAGAGACTTTGAGGGATCTTGTCAACGGTTTTCTGAAAGTCCAAGTACACTATATCCACTGGATCACCTTTGTCTCCATGTTTGTTGACCCCCACCCCAAAGAATTCTAATGGATTAGTGAGGCATGATTTCCCTTAACAAAAAACATGTTGACTCTTCCCTCAAAAAATCATGTTCATTTGTGTGTCTGATGATTCTATTCTTTACTATAGTTTCAGCCAATTTGCCTGGTACTAACGTTAGACTTGCAGGCCTGTACTTCCCACGGCTGCCTGTGCAGTCTTTTTTTTTTTTTTTTAATTTATTTAAAGTGTCCCCCACTAACTGTCCTCCATTTGGTACAAAAGCTGATTTAAATGATAGGTTACATACTACACTTATTAGTCTTGCAATTTCACATTTGAGTTCCCTCAGAACCCTAGGGTGTTTACTGTCTGGTCCTGGTGACTTGCTACTGTTTAATTTTTATCAATTTGTTCCAAAACCTCCTCTAATGACACATCAATTTGGGACAGTTCCTCAGATTTTTCACCTAAAAAGAATGTCTGGTGTAGGAGTTTCCCTTCTCTGCAGTGAAGACTAATGCAAATAATTCATTTAGTTTCTCTATAGTGGTTGTCTTCCTTGAGTGCTCCTTGATCATCCAGTTTGCAGGCTTCCTGTTTCTGATATACTTAAAACATTTTTTGCTGTTAGTTTTTCAGGCTTTAGCTAGCTGCTCTTTTCCCTTTTTCGGCCTACCTAACTATACTTTAACACAGATATAATTTTCTCCAAATTACTGGTCTGAAGAGACATGGTGAAGGAGAGTTAGAGAGGGGAAGACCAGAGGAAATGTAGGGAGAAAAGGATCAAAGTAAATTCCAGGGAAATGTAGAGTTTATTTTATTGTTTTAAAGACTTCAGGGAAATACTTTACCATGTACAGCCTAGTGGTACAGCTGTTTTATAATGATGAGCCACTCCTGTGTGCTGAAGCCAAGGCCTTTGCATCCCTATGAGCCTCTACCAATCAATCAAAGTGAAATATCTAGCTGCTCTGTCTGTGACTTCATCCCATACTGCAAGGCACATTCTGATTCTCCACCCACTCTGCATATGTGAAAAGGCACAAGGTAGTGGAGAACCAGACTGGCTGCCCATGGCATGAGCAGACTGGCAAGTCCCATTGCTGGCAAGGTGCTGAGCGCTCTAACTCCTTCATCTCAGAGTTGAAGAGGTTCAACACCTTGCTGGATCAAGCCCTAACTACCTGCTATGCATCAAAGGTGATTTAGATACTTTTGTTTTGTGCTGAAGTCTTATTTCAGGAATTTGTGGTGTCTGAGCGTGAGGAAAGCAAAGGAAAAACCTGTCATGCTTTTATGCTCAGTCACTTTCACACATTTCTCATTCTTATCAACTTGGCAGCTCTGCAGCAAGGCGGGGTGGGGGGGTGCAGGAAGCCCAGCACAATAGCATTGAAACATAAAACACAAACATTACCAAGTGCACAGGCTGTGAAGGAAGACATGGGAGAAGATGGATGAAGGGATAAAATTAACTTAGTCGTTGCTGGTCCAAAGTAAATACAGCCCAGAATTTTCAAGGCTTCATTGGAAGTCAGAGTTCACTAGTACACATTGGGCTGGATCAGAGAAGTTTGTTTCCTGGAACTGATGCAGTTAGGCTGCCGTTCACCATTAAAAATATAATTGATGGCCTGATGTACCACCACTCCTTGCCCCACTTATACCAGTGTAAATAGAAATACTACTGAAGTCAATGAGTAGCACTAGTTTAAAGCTCATGTAGTTAAGAGAATTGGGACTGTTAAGGGTCACCCTGTGAGGAAGAGGATGGATCAGATGGTTGGAAGATTATTAAATATTGTGGGATTGGTAATGGGCCTTCCAAAACTTGAATCCAGACCAGGTCAGAAGCAAGGGTTACATGTTCTATGACAAAATAATTGATAGGTGCTAGTTCACTTCCTAGTAGACAGACATCTGCGTCATATGGCACTGCTGTCTTTTTGTGACTCCCATCAGGGAAGCTGAATAGCAAACAGCTTACTATGAGCAAGCAACACCCTCTGTGTGGTGAGGGGCAAGTAGGCTTTATGGGCCAATACTCTAGACTGGTTGAAATAGTCTGTTCCCGTTGCAGCTGGGTGTGCATGTAAAGTGCTGCAGTCTGCAAGATTGCTGTCTTGTGTGCTAATGGTGGCAGGCCTGATTGCTGTGTACGTTTGATGGTCTCTGACACTATCCGGTGGTCTAGGGACATTTACATAGAGCACATCACCGGCCACCGCCAATACCAAGAGTGAGCCGGCATGGCTCTGTGCACCCACGGGGGGAGGAGGCCTATAAACCCCCCCTACTGAACCATATCCCCTAAGCCCTAAAGCCACCAAACTAGATTCCACCATGCGAGGGTCATCCTGTCCCCATTACCCGGCCCGCTTACTTATACCCATGACTGCGTGTAACCCACTGTATGAGCGATGTACCCTCACTGCTTCCTTACTGCTTCTTGATCCCACCCACCATACACCCCGCATTGGGGGACCTTTGCAGACTGTATATGTTATGTGCTAACCAATTCCCACATACAAGCGTCCCCCTATACTCTGTATGTTGCTCCCAATGACCAACAACTGACGCTTTGAACTCTTTGTATCATTTTTATTTAAACATTCTCTAATAAACTTTTAAATCCAAGGCCGTGATGTAGTGTCTTGATGTTTTTGGTCTTTTGGCCTCGAGATGAAAACCTTGTCTGTGTCTCTGGGACCTGGAGGTAAAAATATTATCTAAGTTATATCTATTCTTATCAGTTTAATTGACAAGCAGTCTAAGTCAGTGTTTGACCAGGTGATCACCGATCTGACACCCAGGTTTATATGGTATTTGCAGCCTATATAAAAAGTGCATTATGAAGGCAACTGCTACACAGTGAGTTTTCTGCCCTCCAGTTCACCAAACTGGTACATCCTTTAAAAGCAGAATTTCCACTGGGTGATTTCACAAGCTACTGTATATCATGTGCTGTGCAATCAGAGGACAAGACCACGCCTGAATTGTAGATTAGTTTTGGTCTGTATAAATACTCAATTGCCTCATTCTCCTTGTGACTTTGTTTTTTTTTTAAAAAAAAAAAAGAGGGATGACTTAAAATGACAGTGAATTAACATTCAAGATGTGTTTTGAGCTTAAAGTTGGCTGGCTTCCAGAATGTTTCTCAGAGATGATGACAGCAGGGGAGATGGCAAAAGCTGCATGAGGGCAAAAAAAAAAAAAAAAAAAAGGAAACTAGTGAGCAGCAATTGCTATCCTATAAAATGTTCTTTCTCTGACAGAGGAGGGTACGTGAAATAAAGGGTGGGTTGCTCCGAATGTGTTTGGGTGTAGGTGATTTTTTTTTTAATTAGCTGGTTAATAAGGGGGAGTATTTATGAGAGGAAATGCCATTTTTTCCCTTTGATATTTTTTCTGAATTTGAAATTTCAACATTTGAAAGAATTTGAATCAGCTCTGTAGTTGGTTGGAAAATTTCACAAAAATTGATCACATTTTTCCTGATTTCAAACTGAATTTTGTAATTTCTTTGAGGTTTTGAAATTTTGCCCAGCTCCAGAAAACAACAAAAAAGAACAAAGCTAAAGGCTCTGTGTAAGCAAGCTCAGTGATTTGTTAGTATTCTGACACACAAACGTGGCAGCTGCCTGTAGAGTAGAGCTAGGCAAATGATGGAATTTTTCGTTTGCTGACAGTTCTGACAAATCAACAAAAAAGAAAATGAAATTTTTAATTTTTTTTTTTTGTTGGGGGGGAGGGGAGAGGACCAAATTGAAAAGTCCACACACAATTTTGGGTCAGGTTGAAACTGAACACTTCATTTTGACCCTACTAAAAATCTTTGTTTTGCTTTCAGAAAGTTTTACAAAAACCAGATATTCGTTTCACAAAATGGTCAGAGCAGGAGCTGATGGCAGCACCATTATAAGCTTTAGCCCAGTGATTAAGGCACTTTCTTGGGATTGGAGAATCTTAGATTCAGTCCCTCTCTGCCTGATGTGGAGAATGGATTTGGACTTGGGTCTCCTACATTGCAACAGTATGCACTGCCTAGTGGGCAATGGGATACTCAATATGGAGTTCAGTCTCTCGCCTGTTCTACTTTGTATAAATAAGTAGTTGTTGGAGTAGAAACTTGAACTCAGGCCACTTATCTAGAAGGTATGAGACCCCCAACTACCAGGCAACAGAGTCACTCTAACACTTTCCTATGTCCAATAACTATTTGTTATCATGAATGATTGTGAATTACCACTATGGTTGAAGTCCCTGCTCTAACTTATGAAATGTTAGTTGACCTTATCTGGACTTTTTGGCAAAAGTGTGTTGTTTTTTTTTGTTTGTTTGTTTTTTTTTGGTTCAAAAATGTTGCCCAGCTCTGCTCCTTCCAGCCATTGGTTGTAATTTCACCACAGTTCAGGGAGTGAGTATGATAACTTCTAGTGGCAGTGTACCCTGTTGTCTGGGGGGATACTAGGAACATATTTTCCTGCCTCCTTGCTCCAGGAGGCAGCACTGCCAACTCATGTGATTTGGTTGTGAGTCTCGTGGTATTTGGTGTTCTTCTTTGAAGACCCAGCTACTGGAGACAAGTGACCTGATGGAATCTCCATTTTCATTTAAATAAAAAGTAAGGTCCTAACCCTCCTCGTTGTGGAGAAAAGCTTGAAAATATGCCGTGCATGTACCCTACAAACTCAGAAACCAGAAGGTAAATAAAAGAAACCAAATGTAGGGTCATTTTCTTAAATCTCATGATTTTCATTATTTTGGAGGACTGATTCCTAGGTTTGGCATGGTTGAAGTTGGCAGTACTGAAAAAGTGTCATAGGCCTCACTTGGAGCTGCAGCATGGTTAAAACCAGTCAATGCGAGGACTGGCTCTCTGGCAGGAACATGGGACTTCTGGAGTTGAGCCCTGCACAGAGGGAAACATTGGGGAGGTGGGCTCACCCCTGCACATTGCTGTCTAGTAGAAGATACTGTAACAAGGACTTAGGTGGTTTGTAGTCAACCCTCTCTGCTGACAGATATTGGAATCCTTTAGAGAAATGCTGACTGATTCCTGCTGACTCATTGTGCCCAATCTGACTGGGTAACTCTGTAATGGATTTTAGAAAGATGGGAGTGGCAATTTGAGCAGAGGTAACAGGGCGGTCTCTGCAGGGGAATTTAAAAGTATCTCAATTTAGGACAGAAGCTTAGGCTTACATGTTCATAGAATCATAGATTATTAGGGTAGGAAGAGACCTCAAGAGATCATCTAGTCCAACCCCCTGCTCAAAACAGGACCAAATCCCTAAATGACCCCTTCAAGGATTGAAATGTTTGTTACCATTCACACCAAACCCTAGCAAGGAGTAAGTTGGGACTCAGTTCAGTATGGGAGGGACAGGCTGACCAGAGCAGTTTGGGAGCACCACTTGTTTCCAAGGTGTAATGAAGAGGAATTCATGTATGAGGCGCACTTTGAAAATGGAAAGAGCTGCGTGTCTTTAAGAGAAACAAAATCTGACAAAAATAGCAGCACTCCGGTCTTTTCTTTGAAAGCTGACAAAGCATCAGCTGGCCTGGTCAACTGATAATGACATAGAATCGCATCATATTACAAGTATTTTAAAGGGTACATTTTGTAGCTGTCCATTCATTAAGATTGCTTTACTTTTCTTTTTACACTGTCACTTCTAGTTAAAGCTTCTGTTTTCAGTACAGAATTTTTAGGCATATTATACTGGGGCTGTATCAAGAATCTATGCCATCTGTCACTTAAGTTGTGACTCATCAGCCTACGTAACAAATGATGCTCTGTTTTCAGTGATAGGCTAATATTCTGTAATGCAGCAGTAATTGATTGATGCTTCATTCAAGTATTTTTCTGATAGGGAAAAATAACATTCGACAGTTTTTTCTTTTCTTTTCTTTTCTTTTTTTTTTTATCCCTTGTCCTATGTTTTTTAATTGGTTTTCATTCAACAAGTATTTCCTTGCAAAGAAAATGATGAATGGACAATAAGTCAACACAGCATTGTTTGCAAATGAACTTAATGGAGAACAAACAGAATTACCCAAGGGCTGAATGTGCAGCCTTACTATGTACTGAAATTTTTTTCTAATTAGTAGCCAAAGGAATTTGTCCAATTTAGTTTTCACGTAGATCAATAAGTTAATAAATATTCTAACTAAAAAGCATGACTGACCCAAGATAAAATGCAAATAAGATGATGCAATGTGCTAGGACTGGAATAACATTTTGTAACTGAATGGCATACACAGGCAACACAAATTATTAATGAATGCATGGTTTTATTCTCTGGACTCTCAAAGTAAATATGAAAGCTTTGCTTTTATAATGCAATAAGTGTCTGCTAGGAAAGTATGTGCAAATAACAGCAAGCTGTGCATCATAAAAATTGCTCCCTCCAGCCCTTTTGCTTGTGTATAAAGTCAAAGAAACAATTCTACACTGCACTATTTAGAGTTAGAGGATATAGTTAAACCTTCCTCCTCTATACTGGCCTTATCAGCTTGAGTCCAAACCAGTTTTCTAGCTTGTTATACAGAATAATCAACAGGAGGTAGTCTTAGCCAAATGTTACTAGTGGCTGACAGTGATTACCCTACAGCAGAGACAGAGGTGAAAGTAAGCCGGTCCGGTCCAGTACAGCATACCGGCAAGAGCCAGTACACCATGCTGGACTGGACCAGCTTCTGTGGCAGTGATTGAAAGGGCGCAGGGCTCCGGCCACTGCGGGGATCCCTGGGCCCTCTAAATCCCTGCCAGAGCTCCAGCAGCCAGGCTCCCGTGGTAAATTAAAGGGCCTGGAGCTCTGTGGTGGCCGGAGCCTCTGGCCTTTTAATTCACCCCTGAGTCGCAGGGCTCCCAGCCACCTCTACAGCTGGTAGCTCCAGGGTGGTTTAAAGGCCCTGGGGCTCCAGCTGTGGCTCTTCCAGTTGATGCCACGCCCCCGCTCAGGACTCCGGCGTACCAGTAAGTCCTTTCAGTTACTTTCACCCCTGAGCAGAGATTCAAAGAAAATAACCAAATAATGGTGGCTGGGCCGATATAGCTTCAAAGTAACTCCTTGAAAAGAGTATCACAGCTCCTCTTCTGTCCCTGTATTGAGCATCTTCTGAAGTTCTCCTTCCTGGAACTGTCGGAACCAACATATTTGAGGTAGGAGCCAGATTTCTTAATGGCTTTCCTAATCATGACTGTCAAGTATCAGAGGGGTAGCCGTGTTAGTCTGGATCTGTAAAAGCAGCAGAGTCCTGTGGCACCTTATAGACTAACAGACATATTGGTGCATGAGCTTTTGTGGGTGAATACCCACTTCGTCGGATGCATGCATACGTATTCACCCATGAAAGCTCATGCTCCAAAATGTCTGTTAGTCTATAAGGTGCCACAGGACTAATCATGACTGCCATTCCTGGTTAGTATGTGCCTTAAAAAATGTCAAGCCCTTCTTGCATGATGGTGTTTGAGTATCAATGCTATCTACTACAAAAACACAAAATCAATCTTATTGTTCCACGTATAGTATTTCTAATGATGGTGAAGCTAATGAATGAGTAGTTAGATTTAAAAAAAAAATAAAACAAAACATTGTGGCCTCTGTTGAAATGTTACTGAAAGCTGTTTGAAAATGTAACCTTTTTGTCAGTCATATTTCAAAGAACTCTAACTTACTTTCCTATATATAGTACAACAGCTCTATATTTCTATTACAAATAGACTGCTACTGTACCGTATACTAACTAGTGCTCTCACTGAAGTCAATGGGAGATTTGCCACTGAGTTCAAGGGAAGGAGGACTGCGTCCTACATGGTAGTATTAAACTAAAAATGAAAGCCACAAAGACCATCTTCAGAAGCACTTGTGAATACTGCAGAGCAACCTGAGGCACAAAAAGTTGTAGGGACTTCTTTATGGGGGGGAAAAAGGGGAAATAAGTTTGCTAGGAAGAAGGTTTGGCTTTTGATGGGCCAAACAATGATAAAGCCCCCTCAATACATGGAAAACCTTAAATGTTCTTGTGACTTAGAAAAGCAGACTAGGATCTGGACACCTGCTTTTCCCAGGTTTCAGAGTAGCAGCCGTGTTACTCTGTATCCGCAAAAAGAACAGGAGTACTTGTGGCACCTTAGAGACTAACAAATTTATTTCAGAATAAGCTTTCGTCTATGATAGCTCATCTCAATTGATTGGACATCATAGACTGGACTCTTCCAGTTGATATGCGTACTTCCACCTTTTCATGTTCTCCATATGTATAAATATCTTCTGTCTGTGTGGTCCATTCTATGCATCTGAAGAAGTGAGCTGTAGTCCACGAAAGCTTATGCTGAAATAAATTTTAGTCTCTAAGGTGCCACAAGTACTCCTACTTTTCCCAGTGATACATTATACCATTCTCCATACCAGCTGTTTGCCCTGGCATTGGCACCATTAGTTTAGAGACAGTGTTGCCGTTTAAAGTTGGTAAGTCATTTGGACATTCTTCACAATGCAGTGGCTTTACAGAAATTGTGATTTTTAAACTTGCACGGTGTGCTAGTTGCTGTGCCAATGGGCACGCTACAAACCTTTAAATAGTTGATGCATGTTTAAAGTGTTACATCAGTATTACTATGGATCAGATATTTATAGTTTAAAGGCAGAGGTTCATCCCTTCCACCTTCCTATTCTTTTTCATTGATGTACTCATTCCTCTGCACACATGTAAGGAGCCCTGAGAATCTGGACTAGAGAATACTTAATTCTTGTACTTTAAGCAAGAGATGCACCATGTGCAGCCCATTTACAATTTATTCCTGCCAGGAGTTGAGCATCTGTAACTTCAGTGGTGCTCAGCTCATAAGGGGCACTCGTCACCTTGCAGGAACATACTCTTAATGCAAAGGAAATTCTTTATTCTCACAAATAAAGAGCAGAAAAGAGGCTCAGATTCTAAGGTCAGTTCTCTCACTGATACACAAGGGGATTTGCACTCAGAACTCACATTAGCATTGTCATAAACAGATGGTTAAGGGTTAATGTCTCTCTTACCTATAGAGGGTTAAGAAGCTCAGTAACCTGGCTGACACCTGACCAAAGGACCAGTAGGGGGACAAGATACTTTCAAATCTTGGTGGAGGGAAGTCTTTGATGTGTATTTGTTTTTTTGTTTTTTGTTCGCTCTTGGGGCTAAGAGGGACCAGACGTACACCCAGGCTTTCCCAATCGTTCTGAATCAGCCTTTCGTGTTTCAAAATAGTAATAGCCAGGCAAGGCGGTTTAGTCTTATGTTTGTTTTCTTAACTTGTAAATGTGTCTTTTTGCTGGAAGGATTTTTACCTCTGTTTGCTGTAACTTTGAATCTAAGGCTAGGAGGGAGGTCCCTCTAGTCTATATGAATCTGAGTACCCTGTAAAGCATTTTCCATCCTGATTTTTACAGAGAATTTTTACCTTTTTCCTTTAATTAAAAGCTTTCTTTTTAAGAACCTGATTGATTTTTTCTTTGTTTTAATATCCAAAGGATTGAGTTTGAACTCATCAGGGATTGGTGGAGGGAGAGCAGGGGGGATTGTTAATTCCTCTTTGCTTTAAGATCCAAGGAGTTTGGATCTGTGTAAGCCTCTCAAGGTAACCCAGGGAGGGGAGAGTCTGGGGGCAAAAGGAGGGGGATGGTTAATTTCTTCTTGTTTTTAGACCCAAGGGATTTGGGTCTTGGGTTCCCCAGGGAAGATTTTGGGGGAACAGAAAGTGTGCCAGACACAGACTTCTGGCTGGTGGCAGAGTACCAAATTTAAGCTAGTAATTAAGCTTAAAAGTGATTATGCAGGTCCCCACTTTTTGGACGCTAAAGTTCAAAGTGGGAAAAAAACCTTGACAAGCATTACCAAAAGCTACCCACATATAGAGAGACAGACCTGTGTAAACAATGCATATTAAAAATCCTAATGGAATTATTCTTTCCTTTAATGAAAAAAGAGAGAATTCACATACCAAAAATTCCATTAAAAGAACATTAAGGTTCGAAGATCACCGGAGAAGAGGAAGGAAACAAAATCAGTGATAAAGGATTAAACAAATCATACCGTACTGTGTTCTCCATTACCTGGGCACTGAGGGGTGCCATTTTGACAGCTTTTTCCTGCACCCCATTGTGCCAGGGCATTCAACGAAATGTGGTTTGTTCCACCCCAACTGTGAATTTCTTTGGCTTTGTAGTTTCTTGTTACAACCTTAATGTTCTTACTGTAGTTCTTAGAGTGTGAATAAAAACAGTTGTAGGAAACATTACTCTTAAGAAAATATTCTGTTTTGTCCAGAGTTCCTGCTTGGGTAACTTTTTGTTGTCTTCAGCTGTCTAATGCGTAGCTATGGGAAATATTTTAATCTGGTGCACATGTTGTGTATAATAAAGTAGGGCTAGTCTACAGTTTTCCCAGGAGACTAGCAAACAAGACATGATTTAATTCTACAGTGCCTCATACAGGGTGTGACTGGTGAATAAATGAGATAAAATCTGAAATGCATTAAAATTATTTATGGCTATGAATCACTTGATATTGTGCTAGTAGAGAACCACTGGCCCTGACAACGGGTCTGATCATGCACCATTTCGAGACCCCAGTCCTGTAATCTGATCCTCTTGAGCAGACCTTGCACCCATGCAGAGCCCTAGCATCTTCCAGGGATCAGATCTCAAAGTGGGAAATTTCCATTACTTCACCAGCAAGGAGATTGGACCCAATATTGCTCATTCTTTTTGTTTTAATTAAATCTGTATTGATATGTTTAACAAACATTTATTCTTTAGCACTGATTGTGTGCTAGTATAGGGTACACAGAACATGAAACAATCATAGACGTGTAGGACTGGAAGAGACCTCAATAGATCATGTAGCAGAGTCCCCTGCACTCAAGGCAGGATTAAGTAATGATTAGACCATCCCTGACAGTTGTTTGTCTAACATGTTCTTAAAAATCTCCAGTGATGGAGATTCCACAACCTCCTTAGGCAATTTGTTCCAGTGGTTAACCATCCTGACAGTTAGGTTGGAAATTAGGAAAAACTTCCTAAACCTCCCTTGCTGTAATTTAAGCCCATTGCTTCTTGTCGTGTCCTCTTTAACGAGAACAACTTTTCACCCTCCTCCTTATAAGAACCTTTTATGTGCTTGAAAACTGTCATGTCCTCTCTGTTTTCTCTCTTCCAGACTAAACAAACCCAAGTTTTTGAATCTTTCCTCATAGATCACGTTTTATAGACCTTTTAACAATTTTTGTTGTCTTAATGTCTTGGTTGCTTGCAGCATAGGTTGGAGCAGGAGAAGGGCCCAGTATGTGTCCACTCTGTCTATTTTATACCCTCAGTCCCTGTGCTTGGAGCACAAGTCAAGGCTTGTCTGGGGGCCATTGCTGAGTCTCTCCAAGCAAGGTTGAGCAATTCCCCTGGTGTGGCCTCATGCACGTGAGTCATTGCATTGCAGCTCCCTTTCTGAACAATGGCTGTTGATTGGGTTGTTTGACACCCCACTCAGGCATTGGTTTATTTCCTTGCTGCTGCCTCTGGGGAGCTAATATCTGGCTGATTCCCTAAATTGCATCATGCTTTAGTGACCACCATACAACACAATTCTCATAACTTCATATGCATTAATGATAGACACACATATGGATAGAGAAATGACTTTCAGCAGGTCATAACCTTTCCCCTGATACCTTACAAGGCATGCTTTATATGTAAGACCTCAATATGTGAAAATGAGGAATATGAGGGTTACATTACACTCTCCCAAGGCATAGAATATCACAGTATGCACCAGCAGGTTGAATTAGGGTTGCATGGGCAATCTTAACTTTGGCTTTTCCTAAACTGTTGACTGCTCGGCTTTGACTTTGCTAAGGTTATAAAGTAGGTTCTTTTAATGTACTGTGTGTGATCCATATAAAGAGTACATAATCTGCAGAGCTATACAATAAGCAGATGACTCTTAATTACTCAGCCAGGCTCTTAACCTTCTGGGAGAAGAAACAGTGGCAGTAATAGTGGAATTTGGCAAATCATCAGGGCATAAGGTCAATTGGACTAAATCAGAATTACTGTAATTCTGCAGATTGTCACTCTTAAAATTATTATTTATGTAGTGGTTTTCTGTATGTTAGCCTCAGCTGGCGTAACTTCCATGGAATTATGCCCATTTGCTTCTGCTGAAGGTCTAGCCCTCGTATATGAATGGTGCTATGTGGATTTACACCAGCTGAGGATCTAGCCCAGATGCCTAAAAGAAGAGTGGCTGCACAGGAGACTTTTTTCCCCAGATTGCTATAATATTTTTAATCAATTTTGAGGTCAGATTATATTTTCGTTTTTCCATTTTCTGATTCTGTAGTTGCCCCTTTCAGTCAACTGAAATGTCTTGACATTTCAGGTGGTGTTTTCATGTTATAAAGATTAATATCACCTTTGTATGAATATATTATAATTACTTGTGAGCCATTATAAATGAATTGTGGGTATAGTTTCTTCCTCTTTGGTGCTGCAAATGGACATTAATAGCTATTTGGAAAATGTTATTTACGCTAAAGTAATTAGCATAACTATTCCATTATTTGGAGCTTTCTCTATTTGTCCCACATTTGGAGCACGGATGGTTGGGTCAGGCATTGCAAAACAGTGTGACATTGACAGTCATTCGAAGCTTTATCTTGAAGCACTTACTCAAACTTCCCAAAGGGAGTTTTCTGGGAGCTAGTAACAGTATCAGGGCCCTATTCTGTCAAATAAGTGGAAAAACTGCACAGAGAAGATCGAAGTGTCAGATCAGAGGCTATAATTGAACTGGGCTTCTCTGGGTAAATATATTGCAAACAGACAACCTTCTTTTATAACTGAGTGTTGTATTGGTCATCCCAGAGAGAGAGAGGAAGCATACACATACAGAGGTTTTATATTTCTGGAGGGGTGTCCTCCTTAAAGATTTTGCCTAAAGGAAGAGTTTGTTGTAAGAGCAGTCATTTTAAAGTTCATGGTCTCCTCCAAAGACTTCCCCGTGAATATAGTGTCAAAGAACGTCACACAACAGCAGTGGCAGCCATTTGAAGCTTATATCATCAATTTACCATTTTACAAACCTTTTGATGGTTGGGTATGCCATTGGTTTTTAAAAGAGATGTCATGCAATAAAACTCATTAGTTTTTCTTTTTAGCATTTTTATCAAAAGTTCTGTGAACAATGTTCCAAATTCATCTCTGGTGTCTCTGAAGTCAGTGGCAGCATCCCAGTGACAAGCATGGCCCTCAAAATAGAAGATATTTCTAATCTTATAGATTGTTGTTCTCCACAGTCCTGCTGCCCTGTTTATAGCCTGCTCTGCTTCAGATTACCATAATAGCAGAAAATCTGTTTGTTTTTTTCACCTCGGAGGGGGGGAGGGTCTCACATTTTGTCCTGCTGGAATGGTAAAGCTCCAGTACTATACAACATTTTAGCATCATTGTTGTGTACAGTTTCTTCTTGTGCACCGGCTCACCTTAGCAAACAAAGAAATGCACATTCTTGACGTTCAAAAGCTTTGCAGCGATCCCTAGAATCCTTTCTGTGGGATAGTTTTCTTGCATAACCCAAGATGTTGGTATCCATCATGTGACAATCCAAGATCTTAGTATCTGCCTTAAAAAACCGTTTTACAGTGTGTTTTATAGCCAGTGTGGCTGCTCAAGAAGTGAAATACCAGTTTACCCAATTCTTTCTCTGATTTTCTGTAATAGGAAACCAGTCCCCCAGAGAAACAAGAGATAAATGACAAATACTCACTGCAAGGCAACGTTGCAGTGACATTACCAATGGACCTAAGCCATGGAGTTCAGGGCTGAATCAGAACTGCCCCAAAGGCTAAGAGCGTGATTCCCAGCTCACATTGACATTGTACTAGTTCCCATCAAGCTAGTGTGCTAAACATCGAGTTTAGGTGGGTTTGTACTCGGCACAGCTGGACCGTGCTGCCACCCCCCACTTCCCGTGCTACCCCAGTTACACTGCTACCTTTAGAGAGCTAGTTTGATGAGCTAAAACAAGTATATCTAGGTGAGCTGGGAATTGCTCCTCCAGCTCCAAGTATAGATGTACCCAACGTTTTAGAGTGAGGGCAGAGTGGTTTGGATGCTGTGTTCCTGCTGATGGTAGGTCTGTCCTGCACCTGGGAGTGCACTTCCCAGCTCAGGTAGACAGATGTGCTAGCTGTGCTTGACCTAGCATGTGATAAGTAGCAGTGGAGCTGGGGGCACATCTCAGGCCAGCTGACTGAGTACAAATATATGCCAGGACCCCTTGGGTACATACTGGGCAGCCAGCCCAAGCCACTACCCTTGTTATCCCCAGCATGCAACTATTTTTAGTGCGCTAGGTTGAGCAGAGACAGCGCATGTCTGGCTACTCACATTGGGAAGTACTCTCCCAGCCGCAGGGTAGATGTACCCTGAATGTAGTGTCCCTGAAGCAATGATCATGTGAAAGAAGTTCACATCCACGAGGGTGATAATTCATTGATTTGGTTTTCAATTCTACCAATCACAGTCAGGCCTGAAACATTCGAACATATCACTGTGCTGTATTTTGGCCGAGTTTTGTTTCGGTTACTGGAATAACTTTTCCCTCTAGGTTCTAGAAGGGTAGTATGTTGCACAACATCGTACATAGTGTGCCACGGCTTTGTGCTGAAGTGTGAAAACATTTTCCTTATTGCTGTTTGTTTCCCACAACTCCACTCAAGTGTGAGGCTACAGGGTCTAATGGAGTGAGCAGAGGACTTGGAATCGAAGACCCCAGTCCTCTGCTGTGTTGAGGCTCTCTGAAGCAGGAAGACACCCCAGCCTGGGGGATCTTCTAATGGCATACAGCCAGCAGAATAGCTCTGACCTCACTGCCTTGCCCTGTAGCCAGAGCAGGGGGCATAGCTATGACTCTTCTGTGCTCTGAGTCCTCGCTGCTGTGACTGCCACTTGGGGCCACCCTAACTGCATAAGTTAGGGTAGCCCCAGAACTGAAGGAGTCTAAAGATAACTTAGAGTGATGCTGCACTAGGCATGCTTTGGCTACAGTCAGAGAGGGGCCAGAAACTCCTCTCAGTGCTAATACCTGCTATAGCAATAGCAAGAAGTGCAGTCTTGGACAAATCAATTAAACTTGCTGCTGAAGTATCCCCATCCATGAATCTGGGCTAACCAGGGCCAGATAGTTAATATTTGTATGGACCTTTAAAAATGTAAAATGTTATATAAATGACAAGGATTAAACCCCGGGACATCTGTGATGGTATACAAATAGGAAATAAAAAATGATTAAATTGGGCAGAAGTTCTTAAATAGTCCAGTTTTTCCAAGCTGCCTGTGGCACCTTCTTTAACCTACTGTCCTTCAGCAGCAGATTAGCCTGCACCGGGAGTGGATTTACCATGCAACAAAGTGCGATGGCATGAGGCACCCAAAATGCAGGAGAAATATCAGCTAACAACCTGCCCCCGAGTCCCAACCAGGCGCGCAGCAGGCACAGGCAGGCTGCCTGCATGCCATGGCTGGTGGCCCCACACCGCTGCCAGAATCAGCCTGCTGCTGGCATGTCTTTGTGCGTCCCTGGTGGGTGGGTGGGGGGAGGCGGCTCTGCCTGCTGCCTGCGCCCCAGGCAGCGCACGGAGACCCGCTACCCCCCTCCCCAAAAGGGGCACGCATTGGCGTGCCAGAGGCAGGGCTAAGGCGTCTCCCTGCCTGCTCTACCTCCCTCCATCCCTCTGCGCTGCTCCCGGAAGTGACCAGCATGCCCCTATGGCCCGTAAGGGGGGAGGGTGTCTCCGTGCACTACCCTGGCCCGAGTGCCGACTCCGCAGCTCCCATTGGCCAGGAACTGTGGCCAATAGGAGCTGCCAGTGTGGTGTCTGGGCAGCGGTGCATGGAGACCCCTTGGCCTCCCCTACCTAGGAGCCACTGCCGGTGGGGGTGGGGGGGTGCATGCGCACCGGTCACTTTGGGAGCCACACCGTCCAAGGTAAACGCCTCTCCCACAGCCCACACCCAAACTTCCTCACAGAGCCTGACCTCTCACCCACTCCAACCCCCCAGAGCCTGCATGCAGCACCCAAACTCCCTCCCAAAGCCTGACCCCCCACCACCACACACACACACCACCTCCTACACCCAACCCCTTGCCCCAATCAAGGTACCTCACTTTATTTTCATTTACTTCCCATCACCAATAATATAGGAGGAGGAAAAAACAAATGAAAAACAGGGGCGAGGGGGAGAGATAAGAGAGAGTATTCTTTTTCTTGGCTGGGTCGGGAGTGGGGGGGTGGGTGCCAAAAATGAAGTTGTGCCGAGGGCCCCGCTAACTCTAAATCTGCTACTGGCCTGCACATATCTTTGCCTCTGTTAACTGATATTCTTGCCATCTTGGTTTAAAAGTTAAACAATGCAAGGCTGGACGTTAGAGTGATTTACTTCATCAGTGGAAATGAAAAATCTATTTTAAAAAAAATCCAAGGGATGTAGACTGCTTCTCCTTTCCAAACAAAACAACTTCAAGGACATCTAAAAAGAAAATCCCATCTAAGATCTTGGGCAAACTCTGAGGAACAGATAACTGAACACAGAAAGGATTCGGTTACAAGCCCTCTGGGACACTGCAAAACTTGTAACTTTTATTCCACATGATCTGTCTCTGGAGTCTTACAAGGTCATTTGTGTTTTGCATGTACAAGGACGCATAAAGTAATGAAACACTGGAGTAGGACATAACTGACAGTCCAGTTTTCAGGTAGACTGGCATTTTGAACAGGTCTTAAAGGGGAATTACTCCAGAGTAACTCCAGCAAAGCAAATAGTCTTAGCCTAGTGCAAGCAAAAGCATAATGTGATCCACTGACTGAAGTTACAGAATGTATTAATGGGTGTTAGAGAAAGCAGTGTCAGTCCATGTACCATCCTCATCAGGGTGGTGTCTGGATATCTGTGAATGTCCTTAAAGTGCAGCATTCATGCATTTCATTTGTTTGCCCTTCTCTTTAACTTCCCGGCCATACCTGACCCTGAGATGGGGATTACAGAGAAAAGCTAATAAAAAGGAAGAAAAAGGAGTGATCCGTGGACAGATCACAGGACGGTAGGTGTAGAAAGAGATGAGGGTGAAGTCATAGGCAAGGAATTTAACTACGTGGACGCACCTTCAGTGAGTTCCTATATTATCTAAGGAAATGTACTTATAGGTCCACTCTACCAGTGTGTTTTGGGAGTTATAGATACTCTGCAGCTTTCTTTTAAAAACTGTCATATTCATAGATTCATAGACTCTAGGACTGGAAGAGACCTCGAGAGGTCATCGAGTCCAGTCCCCTGCCCTCATGGCAGGATCAAATACTGTCTGGACCATCCCTGATAGACATTTATCTAACCTACTCTTAAATATCTCCAGAGATGAAGATTCCACAACTTCCCTAGGCAATTTATTCCAGTGTTTAATCCCCCTGACAGTTAGGAACTTTTTCCTAATGTCCAACCTAAATCTCCCTTGCTGCAGTTTAAGCCTATTAAGTCTTGTTCTATAATTAGAGGCTAAGGTGAACAAGTTTTCTCCCTCCTCCTCATGACACCCTTTCAGATACCTGAAAACTGCTATCATGTCTCCTCTCAGTCTTCTCTTTCCCAAACTAAACAAACCCAATTCTTTCAGCCTTCCTTCATAGGTCATGTTCTCAAGACCTTTAATTATTCTTGTTGCTCTTCTCTGGATCCTCTCCAATTTCTCCACATCTTTCTTGAAATGCGGTGCCCAGAACTGGACACAATACTCCAGTTGAGGCCTAACCAGTGCAGAGTAGAGCGGAAGAATGACTTGCGTGTCTTGTTTACAACACACCTGTTAATGCAGCCCAGAATCACGTTTTTTTGCAACAGTATCACACTGACTCATATTTAGCTTGTGGTCTACTATGACTCCTAGATCTCTTTCTGCCATACTCCTTCCTAGACAATCTCTTCCCATTCTGTATGTGTGAAACTGATTGTTCCTTCCTAAGTGGAGCACTTTGCATTTGTCTTTATTGAACTTCATCCGGTTTATCTCAAACCATTTCTCCAATTTGTCCAGATCATTTTGAATTTTGACCCTGTCCTCCAAAGCAGTTGCAATCCCTCCCAGTTTGGTATCGTCCGCAAACTTAATAAGCATACTTTCTATGCCAACATCTAAGTCGTTGATGAAAATATTGAACAGAGCCGGTCCCAAAACAGACCCCTGTGGAACCCCACTTGTTATACCTTTCCAGCAGGATTGGGAGTCATTAATAACTACTCTCTGAGTACGGTTATCCAGCCAGTTATGCACCCACCTTATAGTAGCCCCATCTAAATTGTATTTGCCTAGTTTATCGATAAGGATATCATGCGAGACTGTATCAAATACCTTATTAAAGTCTAGGTATACCACATCCACCGCTTCTCCCTTATCTACATGACTCGTTATCCTATCAAAGAAAGCTATCAGATTAGTTTGACACGATTTGTTCTTTACAAATCCATGCTGGCTATTCCCTATCACCTTACCACCTTCCAAGTGTTTGCAGATGATTTCTTTAATTATTTGCTCCATTATCTTCCCTGGTACAGAAGTTAAACTAACTGGTCTGTAGTTTCCTGGATTGTTTTTATTTCCCTTTTTATAGATGGGCACTATATTTGCCCTTTTCCAGTCATCTGGAATCTCTCCCATGACTTTCCAAAGATAATAGCTAGAGGCTCAGATACCTCCTCTATTAACTCCTTGAGTATTCCAGGATGCATTTCATCAGGCCCTGGTGACTTGCAGGCTCTAACTTTTCTAAGTGATTTAATGTTACTAAATCCGTCCTTGACTCCACACGTGGTTCACACATTGCTCACCATCTCCTCCCATTGTTCTGTACATTACACTTTGCTCAGCTGGAGAACTTTTGCATGAAACAGAAAAACAAATCTTTGAGGTTACGTCCTCCCATATGCTGAATTCCCTCAAATCCAGTCTTAAAGTTCAGAATGTGGGGTTGGAGTTTCCTCAGCTGTAACTGCAACCAGCCTTGATAACTGCAACCTTGTAGCTACAACCTGAGCCATTGGCTCAGACGCTGGATACTTATGAGTTGAAAATGCTAAATCCATAGAATAGAAAAATACTTGTCTGAAGCTTATCCCTATTGGCGGAAAAAGTGTGTCCTGTGAGCCAACTCCTTACTCGGCCAATACTCCCACAGCCTGATGGCGAAAGCTTTACTCACAGTGAGGAGCACTTACTCAAGCAGCTCCACCATATTAGAAGTGCTCACCACCAGGGCCGCCCAGAGGATTCAGGGGGTCTAGGGTCTTCGGCCGGGGGGGGCCCCCCTTCGGCGGTAATTCGGCAGCGGGTCCCAGAGCAGAAGGACCCCCTGCCGCTCAAGTGCCCCAAAGACCCACGGCGGGGGCCCCCTGCCGCCAAATTACCGCCGAAGACCTGGCACTTCGGTGGCGGGTCCTGCTTCGGCGGTAATTTGGCAGCAGGGGGTCCTTCCGCCTCAGGGCGGAAGGACCCCTCGTCGCCAAAGACCTGGAGTGGAAGAAGCTCCGGGGGCCCGTGCCCTGCGAGAGTTTTTTTCCAGGGCCCCCAGAGCGAGTGAAAGACCCCGCTCCAGGGGCCCCAAAACACTTTTGGGGGGACCCCTGTGGGGCCCAGGACCTGGGTCAAGTTGCCCCACTTGCTGCCCCCCCTCCTCCCCCGGGCGGCCCTGCCCACCACTGTGAACAAGAGTGCTGCAGTTGGGGCATGGGAGAGTCTGTGTGTATGCACAGGTTTGTACGTGTGTTTACATATAGACAACAACAGACTCAGGGCTTAACTCAAAGCTCAATGGAGTCAGATTTCAAAAGGCTTTGTATCAGGCACTCAGTGTAACCATGTCTGTACGCAGAAAACTTCTGGGCTTGCTGCTTTCTGTTCTGTTGCAATAAACCAGCGAGCAGTCAGCTCAGACACATTCAAATTCACATGCAGACAGAGTTCAGATTCTGTATGTGATCTACCTACAGTCCTAAAAATTAGTGCATTATTAGACACATTAGCATATGTCTGATAATTATTGAAATGATGCTGTTGAATTCTTAATAGCAGAGTCACAGGGCAGTGTTATTCAAAGTGCAAAACAGCATCTTTAGCAGTCAAACAGGAGTTGTTTCATTGTTTGGCTGTGTCGGGTATACAGCCATACAAATATCGTTAAGTTTTAGCACTAGGAAAAGGCTGTCTAGCCCACCAGGGAGTGAGTTTGAGGTTGGTTTTTAACCCCACCCTCTCCTTCTCCAAAACCAAATCGGACTAACTTAGTCTCGCTTAGCACTTCCTTTGAACTGTAGTCCTATGCTGTATCCTCTCCAGTGATGTGGCTGTACCCACACTCACACCTTTCATTGGCTGAGAGCCATGCTTGCCCAGCACCTCCTTAATATCCATGTACTGAAGTACTTAAATAGGGATTTAGGTGCCCAAGTGCCAAAACGTTGGTCTAGCAAGTGCTGTATACAACAAACAGTGTTGCTTTATGTATTCAAACCTTTTGTTAATAAAATGTAGACTCTTCTTTGCCCTCCATATGGATTTGCAGTGGGAGCGTCAGTGTATTTCCCTTTTCCTGATCTGTGTGCTGGGGTGCATAGATACTATAGTGATGTTCACGATCCAGTATAAAACCCTAAAATAGACTTATTGTGGTATGTCGGTTTCATTGTTTGGTTTGTGGCTCCCAGATTAAGTAGCTGTTTTACTTTGTCTGAGTCAAAGTGAACTCAAAGTTAACAATCCAAGCTCTCTCTTCACTCTGACATTCATTCTCATTATTTGACTTCATCCGTGCTTTTGGAGTTGTTTTCAATGTATGCTGGAAATAGTAGTGGTCCCAAAGCTGGCAACTGGAGAAGTTTAATTCATAACTATTTCTCCACTTCAAATTCCCTTTCCAGTTTTTTTTTTTCATGCCTGTTTCATACCTAGGGTTCTTGGAGTCATGGGATCTTTGCCATTGGCTTCAGTGGAACCAAGATTTGTCCTTACGATAAGTGCAAAATAGTCAGGGAGTTTCTCATCCTGCTTCTCAATTTGTTTCTTTCAGCCTCAAGTGTTGGAAATCTCAGTGTGGGATCTGAAAGCCAAGCTGTTTTTTCTCACTCATGCATGAGTAGCCATAATCCCATCCCAACTGAGCTGCGTTGTTGATGTTGATATTGATATGATATCACTAAGGTTTAACCCTCGGCACAGTGTCAATAAAGGTTCTGTAATTAGAAATTAGTTAACAAGTCTGATGATGGGACTGTACATTATCTCACTTCTCTACAAGTTCTGCGTTGCTAACGAATCAAAAGTAATACACACTTACTTTTGCCACTGCAGTGGCCAAAGTGGGTACACCTTAATATCTACAAAGGAAGTATTATATATACTGTGGAGTAATAAGGTACCAATTTTATGTGGTCTCTTTTTCAGACCACACTCAAAGCCTTTTGTTTTTCTGTGTATTGCCCTATATTGTGATGCTTTGCCTTAGCTATTAATCTATAGTGCAAATTTTTGTCAAATAGTTTTGGAAAATCTAAGGGCCTTGGGAATTAGAGATTTAGCAAGGGATCAGCATATCACCAGACTTTTCATTTAGTATCAAGCATTGGCTGCTATCCTTTTGCCTTGTCAGCACTAGCCATTTGAAGATGAATGGTGTAGAGGAGGTCTGCTCAGGCTTACACAAACCCCACAGATGCTGAGGATGGGCAGAAATTAAGAGCCATATTCTGCAACACTCAGTTATGCTGAAATCCTATTTGTGGAGTAGAATAGAACTTGTGAGTAAGTGTGGCAGAATCTAGCCCTAAATGAAGTTCATAATAAATGTAGCACCTCTGTTCACTACATGCGTATGATGCATTAACTACAGAATTCTTACTCCTTAGCACTCATGATAAATCAGATATCTGTTCCTCACTAAGGAGGGCCTCTAAAGATTTGTGCTTTGTAGACAACTTAATAAATTACTGTCTCACGTGGAAATAACTGAATTAACCTGTAGCTGTTACATTAACGCATCTGAAACGTAAGCATCAGGATTGTCTAACCAGTTTAATTCATCCTTTGGTTCTGAGGCTAAATTGCTGCTTATTTATGTGGAGAGAGATCATGTAGATTGCCAGTTCTCTGTGGGTGTTTATATGTATGCAAAGAGATGTTCTGAACAATACTGTATCCTTTGTGCCAGAACCATCTCTAGCATTTTAATGTTTTGGTTCACCAGCAATCGTATGCTGCCTGCATGAGTGCTACTCTGTATTTGCATAGACGGTGCAGCTAGAATGAATAAAGATAAAATTGTATATCCAGCTATCCCTGTGTGCTGAGTGATGCCTTAAAACCAAATAAGATAACACAACAGCAACCTTTAGAAAACTTCTTCTTGACTGTTTTTAAATTATGGTGATTTAAAACAAACAAATAAACTCTTGAATAGATCCAATTATACTGGCTTTATTCTTAATCAATGCTGTATTGAAATCTAGTCTAATGTCCAAACAAAATTTGACATCCAGCTAGCAAACCATTCCCTGCTTTCAAGCTACAGATCTATCATTTTCAGTGCTGAAAAGTGTTTTCGTTTTTCATCGAGGATGGGGAGGTGCTTCTTTCTTCTAGTCGTTTTGTGTCTAGGGGAAACACAATTATCCCTGGTGTGACCCTACTGAAGACAATGGACCTACATCAGGGAGGAATTTGTCTCCTTATTTCTAATCTCCTTGTTTTTTACTTTATTGTATTAATATGTATATAATTTAGTAAACATAGTGCCTCCAGCTAACCCTACTGGGGCAAAGAACATTTTTATTATTTGTATTACCGAGGAACCTAGTCATGGCCCAGGACCCCATTGTGGTAGACACTGTACAAGCACAGAACAAAAAAATAGTCTAAATACAGACAGGAGACAACAGGTTGGGGCGGGGGGGGGCAAGAGGGGGCAGTGAGGAAACAATGAGATAGTATTGGTCAGCATGGAAGGCAGTAGTCTCAGCACACCAGCAGCTTCACCATTGAGGTTTTTGTATGCATCATGGCAAAGAAGAGTTTTAAGGAGGGTTTGAAAGTGGATAATGAGGTAGCTTTGCAGATGGTTATGGGGAGCCTCTCCCAAGTGTGAGGGCAACGTGGGAGAAAACACAAAGGTGCTTGTTTAGAAAATTTAAAAAGTGGATGATGGAAGCTGGTGTCATGAGTCAACTGGAGGAAGAAGTTGGCATTTCAATAATGAATGAAAGATGATGGTTGGTAAGGTAAGAATAGGCTGCAAAGGGCCTTGAAGGTGAATAGAAATAGCTTCTGTTTGATGCAATAAAGAGGGAGCCAGGGGAGGGGTGCAAAGAGGAATGACATGGCCAAAGTGATGGGCTTGGAGAATGCTCTCAGACACAGCATTCTGAATAGATATGAAGTGGGTCTCGATCCCATTTGTCAAGGCCAGGATGCTGTAGTACATGTCAAACAGGATGAGAGCCCAGACAAAAGTTTTAGTTGGATGGATAGAAAAGGCTGTATCTTAACGATGTTATCAGAAAGAGTCAGCAATATTTAGCTATAGCCTGGATATGAGGACATAGGACTTAATGCACATCTTCCCTGCCCTGCCAACATAATTCTGGCTATTAGAATCATTTAAAAGCTTTATAGCTGTGTCTCTGTACATAGAGACAAAGAATGGTTGTCAGGTTCTTTGGAGTTTCTGCAGGTAGTGGGATCTGTGGATGGACCGTGCCACCAATTCTATTTGTTTCTTTGATTCTTGGCATGGCTTACACAGACTCCTCACTGTAAATATTAGGTTCCCTGCATGGTCACAAGGTGGCACGTGGCTATGGTCTCTTATAGGCCTGGTCTACACTGGGGTGGGGGATTGATCAAGTTCTACAACTTAAGCTACATGAATAACGTAGCTGAAGTCGACGTACTTAGATCTACTTACCGCGGTGTCTTCACTGCAGTAAGTTAATGGCTGATGCTCTTCCATCGACTCTGCCTGTGTCTCTCGCCCTGGTGGAGTACCAGAGTCAATGGGAGAGCGCTTGGCAATCGATTTATCGCATCTAGACTAGACACGATAACTCGACCCTCACTGGATCAATCGCTGCCCATTAATCCAGCGTGTAATGTAGATAAGCCTATAGTGCAGCAAATCTGGAGTAGTTGCCCTAGAGAAGTCTGCTGTGGCGGGAAACAGTTTTATTCTACCAACTCACTTGATCAGCTCCACAATGTTTCTAACCTTCATTTTGCTCTTTTGTATATTAAAGTTAAGAATATGATCCAAAAGTGTGAGCTTTCCTGTGTTAGCAATTAGAAACTGTTTAGAGCTGTGAGATCTGTTTCTAGCCAAGCTGAGCAAACACATAGATATTCAAACCTTGACTCAGGAGTGGGGGCCAGCACTACATTTAAGAGCCTGAATCCAAATCCAAACTGCTCCTTCAACATTATTACTTTGTGATATCAGCCCCCTAGTAGAACCGACGTGCTCCTTGGGAGGAAGTTGCAAGCCTCAAAAGAAGGGAAAGCTCCATGGAACTGTGCACATAGTCAGGGCCAGCTCCAGCTTTTTTGCTGCTCCAAGCGACGAAGCAAAAAAAAAAAAAGATAAAGCCACGATCAGCGGCACTTCGGCGGCAGCTTTATCGTGCCGTTTCATTCTTCAGTGGCAATTCAGTGGCAGATCCTTCCCTCCAAGAGAGAGTGAGGGACCCACTGCCGAAGACCTGGACGTGCCACCCTTTGCCATTGGCCACCCCAAGCACCTGGAGCTGGCTCTGGACATCGTCCAACTCCATCTCCTCTGTTTTCTGGGCGTTGGCCCCTAGATTTCAGGAGTGCCCTATAGATTGGGCCCCTGTGAGCCAGAGATGGGCACCTGGAGTGTAGGTTCTTCTCAGCTGATATTGTGATTCATGCTCCTTTGAGAACTCATGAGGTAGTGGGGTCACCCCCATTTTAGAGATGGAAAAACTGAAGCATAGAGAGCTTTAATGTAACCTATCTAGACCCATGAAGGGAGTCTGCAGGTGAGCCAGGAAGACAGCCCAGATCTCCTGACTCTCACACCTTTGTTAGGAAGACCATCACTCTGCCATGAAAATAGCATGATGCAAATCTTACCAGTCTGAAACTCAAAAACGCATTGTTTGTGTTCAGTTCAACTGACTCAAACAGGCTCATTTGGAAAGCTCGCCTGTCTTTTTGTTTTTGCTTTTTTTAAAACCAGGTGGTTAGCCTTAAATTAGGTAAACTTGCTTTTATCTCTGTATTCAGTTCTACTGTACTTATTCTTCCAGTGTAATAGAAACAGTCTATTTTCAGCTGATGCTGGTTCATTCCCCAAAGAAGGGCCTCACAAGCGCCACATTGCTTAATGCTCAGTAGCACTTCTGAATTTTTTTGTTTGCCCTGCTATTAAACAAACTTTTGTTTCCTCCATTTGTTTTTAAAACAAGCATGGTGAGAGGCAGAGATAATTGGGAGATAGGATTTAGCCCTTGACTTTTTATCAAATAGATGTATATTTGCAACATAAATATGGAGTTGCCTGCTTGGAAACACCTTGATGTCCCCTCACTAATTAAAGGAAAAACATCACCCGAAACTTCCATTGATATTACCCTAAGTATCATCTGTGTCCTAACCACTAGTCAGATTTTTTTAAAAAAAGTATTAATTTGGAATTTGTCAGTACATTTAACAAATCTCCATAAAGTTTCCTAAGATTTAATGGATGTATTAGCACTGTTCTAATAATTATAGATGACTCAGTTTACGGAAGAAAAATGTGACCTTTTTTCTTTTCGGAAAATAAGATCCATTTAGTGTTTGGTACTCTGTATACAAGATATGCACTTTCTGCAAGTGGCATGATTGGAAGGGATGAATTATTCTTTTCCATTTGAAACCTCTTTGATGCCAGTAATTTGAATGGTTTTTGATGCATTTTTAATAACCCTCCATATAGCAGCATGGTTTGGATGGTCAGTGGATGAAGTAGAATACTATTTCTGGGCTTAGCATAAATCATTCTGCTGGTATTTCTTTTTGTCAGATTTGAATATTTTCCTTCAAACTCTTCATGTCACTTCTTCCATAGCTACAGGGATGAAATAAAATAATTTCATGCATGGTAAGAAATCCTGGAGTTCTGTTCTGTGAGAGACCATTGTAGAGAGAAGCTTAGGAGTGAGATGAGTACAAAGAAGTCATGTACTTCTCACTACTTATTTCAAAGACTTATTCTTTTACTTGATCTTCAAAGACTCTTCCCTTGTCACAGCTGTGGTGATGACATAGTTACAATCAGCAAATTCTCTCTCTCACACGCGCACACACACAACATATGTGTGTGTGTGTATCTATAGGGATAACTACATAGGTATTCCATAGATTCTGCTATGTTTTCCCCCACTACAGGACCCAATTCTGGACAGACAAAATCAATGGGAATTTTGGCATTAAATTCAATGGCCTCGTGATTGCTGAACAATGGGGAATTGACTTACAAGGATCAGTTTGGAAGTTAATTTTTTACTTTATTTGGCATTTTCAGGGAGGCAGGAAGGAATTTCACACCTTTTGAGTGCTACTTGTATGCAGGTGAAAAATGTGGTTCTGTTTAATATTCCAATAGCTAGCCAGGGACTTGTTAGACCTGAAAGTGATTATCTTCTCAGCTACCTTACGATATGGTATTAACAAAAAAGTGTTTTCCTCTTCCTATCAGACCAGCCATTTGAGGTTTTCCCATGTCTTTGAATCCCACCCCCCCACATAGTAGTTCCTACATCAACCCCCTCCTGGGTTTTTTTTGTTTACTGCTTCTCTAATCCCTGGCTGCCTAAATGGCTCCTTGGAGCTCTGAGCAAGTAGCTATTGCAAAATAGCCTTTAGCTCCAGCTTATGTAAGGGAGTGGACAGGTGCCAAGTTAGGCCTAGAATTGGGGGACACGAAGGTGGGTAAAAGCCACCCCTCTTCGATCTTGCACTGAACATAGGTTGGCCATACATTACAATCTAATGTGAAGTCAGATTCAGGCCCACAGTGTCTGAAACTAGGCAAAACACATTAACCCACACACCCATCATGAATGTAGATGTGCTTTAATCAAACCATTTTAAAAAAGAGTAGAAATCTCTCACTCTGTCACACACAATGCAGGGTTGAAAAAGAGAATCTGTTCTGTCATTCAGTGCAACATCATATCTTCTCCTCTTCTTGTGGGAAGCAGAGAGGCTGCAATTCCTCATCAGAGAGACTGAGGAAAGCAAAAACCTACTGATAAAACCAATAGAACATTATTGTAGAAACACATTACTTAGCAGATGAGCATCTCTCTTCTAGATCCATGGCTGTACTGAAGGACTAAGTGCCTTTCATACAAAATGCTCCATACAGTACCCACATCCTCAATAAATCTGCTTGTCTCCAAATCAACACCTTGCCTGCTCGCACTACTCTGCAATATATGCTGCTTCAATATGCAGCAACAAAAAATTTGCAATTTGTTCACACTTGATTCCAAAGCTGGGGCCTAGCCATCTTCAGTTATTTGAGATCAAAGATTTCCCACCCCCCGCTCCCAGTGCCCCCAAGGCTTTGTGTAAAACACGTCAGACATGAGCAGCATCATACGTTGTTGGAGTGACAGCAGTATCGCGTTCTAGCCCTCACGTGTGTGTGTGTGTGTGTGTGTGTGTGTGTGTGTGTGTGTGTGTGTGTGTGTGTGTGTGTGTAATTCTAGGTTAGGTATAAACCGGGAGGGGGGGAGCTATATATTTTACTACTAATTTAAATATCTCTTTAATGCAAACTAAGTGTAAAAATACTTGCAAATGAAGCTCTTCAAACAACACTACATTAACCTGTTTTGTGTAACCTCAGAACCTCATTAATACACACAAGGAACTGTGCATTTGCCAAGGGGTTGGGGTTGGGCAGGGTTTTCAATAGCCTTCATCACTGGGCAAAATCTGTTTTCCCCCTTAACAATGGGAAGAGAATTAGACCAATTGTGAGTGCTTTTGAAAAATCCCACACTTTGTTTAAAATTATACCAGATTCAGTAAATTAGGTAGTAATGTTACTTAGCCAGTGCTTACCTGAATCCCGTTGGGGGGTGAGGGGGCTGAGACACATTATACCTAGATTATTAAAACAATGGAATAGAGAGTTTCTCTAAGGAGCCAGCAACTCCAAGAGATACCAAATGCGCTCACTTCCCATCAGCTCTGTTACAGAAGCTAATGGCTTGATTCTTATCTCACACCAGCCTTACGGTTGTATAATTCCATTGACTTCAGTGGGATCCCTCCAGATTCACAGGGCTTGGCTACACTGGAGAGTTGCAGCGCTGGTGGTGGGTTTACAGCGCTGCAACCTAGTAACTGTCCACACCTGCAAGGCACATCCAGCGCTGCAACTCCCTGGCTGCAGCGCTGGCTGTACACCTGGTCTGCTTGGGGTGTAACAATTGCAGCGCTGGTGATGCAGCGCTGCTTATCAAGTGTGGCCACCAAAAGTGCTGTTATTGGCCTCTAGGGTATTAGGAGGTATCCCAGAATTCCTGTCCACAACAAACCGGAAGAATGGCTGAACTCTGAGCTCCCCGGAGCTACTGATCTAAAAAACAAACACAGCTGCTCTTTGCTCCAGCGAGCGAGCAGAGGCAGAGGAATTGCTTTGGAATGTTCACAGCTGTTTGCTTGAGGAGAGAGGGGAGTCCGTATTGAGCAGCTGCTTATGCGGTCTGAAGGCTATTTAGGAGTGCATAATTTGCATTTAGTAAATAAGAGAGGGGTGGGGGAAGGGGTCAAAACTTTTAAAATGATTTAAGGTAGGTGCTGTGTATCTTCCAGTTCTTAGAACTTGCAAGGCCGGGAGCTGAGAACAGTGTTAGCTCCAAAAATCCACTCTCTCTGTACCCCTACGCTCCCTGTCACACTGCACCCCACCCCCCTGTTTTGAAAAGCACGTTGCAGCCACTTGAACGGTGGGATAGCTGCCCACAATGCACCACTCCAAATGCTGCAAATGTGACCACACTGCAGCGCTGGTAGCTGTCAGTGTGGCCACACTGCAGCACTTTCCCTACACAGCTGTACGAAGACAGCTGTAACTCCCAGCGCTGTACAACTGTAAGTGTAGCCATACCCACAGTGATGTAAGGAAGAGGAAAATCAAACCCTCACTGTGATCACAATGAAAATGAAATTTAATTACATAAAATATTGGGCTGTGATGTTGAACTCCGTATGCTTTATGAAAATATGTTTATGAATGTAAATATAATGCGACTGAAATATGCTTTATGCAAAAGCTGTCTTGTAAGGTATCATTACAAAGCTTATCTACTGAGTGTGTTCATCCTATCTGCATGTATCATTCTTGTATCTGAAGCTAAAAATATGAAGCATAACTCTGAGGTCCTATTGTAATTATGCGAAGTGGTGGTTTAGAATCTTAATGGCTCCCATTGACTAGGACAATTGGTTGTAATTAGTTTATTTACCTGCAAGTCTTCCTATATACGGGTGGGCCAGCCTGTGGGTAATGAAGAAAAAGCTCTCACAGGGACATCTGACCATGTCACCTGGTGCTGGAATCCATCTTAAATCTGGTACTTTTCCATTTAGAAGGAGGAATGGGAACCCAGAGAGACAAAAGATGTGCCAAAGCTATAAAGAGGAGGCTGCCAGTCATGAGAGAGCCCCTGCTTTCCACCTAAGATGTCTGCTGGAACTAACAAGGATTGTACCAGGGAAAAGATTGGGCCCAGACTAGGAAGGAGCCTTGTCTGTGAAAGACACTTATTGGAACATCTGTAAGAGTGAAATTTACCTGAATTCAGTTTCTTATTGTATTAGGCTTAGACTTGCATGTTTTTTTGCTTTATTTTGCTTGGTGACTTACTTTGTTCTGTCATTACTTGGAACCACTTAAATCTTACTTTTTATATTTGTTTATTAATGAACCCAGAGTAAGTGAGTGATATCTGTGGGAGCAAACAGCTGTGCATCTCTCTATCAATGTTATAGAAGGCAGACGATTTATGAGTTTAACCTGTATAAGCTTTATACAGGGTAAAATGGATTTATTTGGGATTTAGATCCCATTAGGAACTGGGTATCTGGGTGCTAGCGGCAGGAAACCTACAGAGCTGGTGTGGACCAGACTCAGGTCTGTGTTGCAGCTGGCTAGCATGTCTGGCTCAACAAGGCAGGGTTCTGGAAGTCCCAAGCTGGCAGGGAAAACTGGCTCAGAGGTAATTCCAGCACCTCAGGTGATGGTCCCAAGGGGGTCTCTGTGACCGACCCATCACATGGGCAGTCTTTAAAAAAGTGAAGAGAGGGGAACTGGGCAGTTGAGGAGTTCAATACCTTAAGGGCCATCACAGTGAAGGTGTGTCTGCTTGGAAATCAGGTGCTAATGATTTAATAGCGTCTGTATGCCTGCAGCATCAGGCCCAAATGGCTACAGCCATTAGTGATATCGGCAAGCTTTATGTGTGCTATGATACAATTAGCTTAGATACCTTTTTCTCCACCTACTAATTTCTTTTGTTCTAGTACAAGAGCTTCATCCTCTTTGGTTTCAACTTTATTGTTCCATTGGTGGACAATGGCATTATCACCCCAGTGTTGTCCTCTTTATTCTCCTACTACTCATGACTAACGGAGTATGAAATTATATGCTGTGGGTGAAAATTGCCAAGTAAATCCATATTTAATATAGATGCTTGTGACCCTCTTTTGCATAAGAGTGTGTTTCTCCCGCCTCAGTGTTCTATTCTGACTGATTGTTATCTTCAGCTGTTCTCATCCTCTGGCAGTATAGAGAGAAGCTCAGTATGTTTTAAATGCCATTGTCTTTTGAACATATTGACAAGTTCCATGTAGCTGAAGTGAGGGAATGGCACAACTTGTAATTCATCCTGTCAATAAGTGGGTGGGTTAATCAAGGGGAAAATCTGTGCAATTGACTGATCCTGATTCCAATTAATTTCCCATTAACACATTTACTAAATCATTAACAGAATGCCTAGTTACAGATGATGCCAATAATTCTTTGGCATGTATTCTCTTCTAGCAATAGCGGAGGAGGAGTGTATCTGCACAGTCTTACAGGAGTTGTCTGAGAAGCATGTGTTCTTCTGTTAGAGTAAGGTGGACATTTTGTACAAGACTTTTCTCATGTGTCCTTTATCAAGGAAATTGTATGCTAGCAGACTCAGAGCCTTCATATTAAGACTTTTTTTTCTCATGAGTGTCTTATGTATCAGAATCATGAAAGTGATTGCGCAAACAAGTATTTTAACAGGAAGCACATCAGGAGATAACATGTTCTTTTTCTTTCTCCTTTCTTTGAGGAAGGTTTTCCACCTCCCACACATTCCACTCTGAGCATACAATCCAACCAACCAGCTCTGTCCATTTCCAAACATTCTGAACATGCTACAAGACAACTACTAAGGCCACATATAACCACTTCAGGGGAGTCAGAAATGGGCAGCATGGATTAGCTAGTGAGGACAAAAGATTTACAGGGACCTAAATTTTGGCAAGCATCTCACAGGACCAATGGCTGATCCAAATTCTATATCTGGTCTCTAACAATAAGCAATATCAGATTTCCCTAGAACAAGAAAAAGATCTTAATGCACCTAACTACTTGCTCAAAGCTGTAGAGAACACCTCAGATTCTCTTCTGTGACAGGGCTGCTTTGGGATGTTCAAATGGTGCAAAGCAGCTCTTAAAACAGATTAGCCAGCAGCTGTGATGGGATTTCGTCAGTGTAGTGAGATCATCAAGTGACACGGAGTGCCATACCAGCTCCTATGCCATCCCCTCTCCTGGCTGTCAGTGCAATGGCATAGAAAGGAAGGGAAATCAAATTGCACTCTACCTGTTAATACAGTAAGTATCATGTATAGAAAGAGCATAACTTATCCAGTGGTTCTATTGAAGCCGTTGGGAGTTTTGCCATTGATTTCAGTGGGGCTAAGATTTCACTCCAGGTGTTTGATTTACAGTGAACAAAGACACTAGAATTATCTGATTGTACTGAAGGGCCTAACTGAGAGCATTGTTGGGCTTGGACTGGTCCTGGAAAATTAATTAATGGCACTGGAACTGAAAAATGAGTGACCTCAGGATTATCCCAGCAGAGGAAGGATCTATCTGTATCTTTTATTATGGCTATTCATTGTAAATGTCTATACCAAATACACCTGACCCTGACCTTGCTCACATCACTGATTTGCACTGGTTTTAAACTGATTCTGATTCAGCGTGCACCAGACTTGGTAACAATACTTACAAACAGAGCTTTGCATGCAGCAAAACTGTGCACCCGGCTTAAAACAATAGTACCAGAAGATGTAGTTAAAGTAGGACCTCTGTACATATTGCATAATTATGGAATTTAAAACAATATCTTAGTGCAGAAAAAACCTGTGATGCAAATATTCTCCTTCAGAGAGGAGGAAACAAAATTCTAATTCTATAATTAAGCCGTCCAGCAGGATGACAGACTTTGTAATCTGAGTCCTATTTCCCTTGGCAAGTCAATTGAAGGTACGTTGGTTGGAATGATGTGTTTAACAAGCAGCACAGAAAGCAATTCATTTCGAGTTAAGAAAATAGCATTTAAAGGCTTTCAACATGCGCAGTCAGCTAGAGACAAAAAACAAATATATCTTAACAAGCTTTTAAAATTCATTTGAAGTAATGAGGGCAATATATTGGAATGCTCATAAACACACATGGAAGTCATTTCAGCAGTTATGGATTGTATAACATAGTGAAAAGATTTTCGTTACTAACAAGCAGTAAAGCTTGTTGGCTATTTATTTAATTTGCAGTTCTATAGTATAGCGTTTTTAAAATTTTCCTTTGGCAAGAATAAGGAGGTAGACCTGTTGTGACTTCGATCCCAGAAGACACAACTCATGTTAATATTAAGGTTGGAATGATCATGGATGCGTGCCCTTCTCTGAGTTCTTGGTATGCCACCCAGTAATGTGGGTCATGTCGTGTTTTTCATAATGAATTGTACTTACTGATCCCATTAAACAAATGGTCATTCAGATATCCACAGTTAATGTAATTGTCCTTCATGAACAGTCCTTTTGTAGACATCCAATAAAGGTCTGATCTATTGCCAGTTGAAGTCATTGGAAAGATTCTCATCAGTGAGCTTGGGATTGGACCCTTAGGAAGAAGGGTCCATGTGGCTAGTAAGTAAATATAGCGCATAGACCATGTCTTGCCATATATGTGTGCAGCTGCTAATATGAGGAAGCCCTGAGGTTCTGGGAACTATAATCAAGTCAGTGTCTTGAAATGAATCTCAGTTCACATAATGCACCTAGATGGAGAGTATATTAATTCCATCCTGAGAGCAGCATACACTAATCAGAAACTGCACCTTTGCACACCTGGAGAAATCAGGAATTTTGGGGGTCTAGCCAGGGCTGTCCTTAGGCATGTGCAGCAATTTGGGGCACCCTGGGTCTTAAGTGTCCACCTTTCTGCCTATTCCTATCCCTGTTCTGACCCTTCCTGCAGGATCCCACCAGAGCTGGCTGCTGCAGCCTGGTGAGTCTTCCTCTAGTACTTAAAAATGAAAGCCTGCCAGACCTATTAACACAACATTGAAACTGTTAAAGAGCCATTCAAGTGGTAATGAAGCCATTTCACAGACATTTGCCACCCTCCTCCCAAGTAAATACTGTCAGTTTCTGAATTTGCTGACACAACCAGTTGTTCATTACTCTAATATTTACTCCGAACATGTTAGTCTACAGGATCTTAGTTTAAAATTTGCTTTAAAAATATTTCATTAATGTGTTGCTGAAGATTATAAAATTGCATCTCTAAAACATCCTGGCATAGATTTTTATTTAGATGCACAATCTGAGTATTCATCTTTAGCCTTATGCTTGGATCTTCAGACATATAGTTTTTTAAATAAATACTTCAAAAGACCACCCTTATCTAAAATAAACATGTGAGCCCAGGCTGCCGTCAGGCATAGGGGCACCAGTTGAATAATACTGCATAGGGCCCCATAAATCCTAAGGATGGCCCTGGATCTGAGAGAGGGTAGTGCTGTCTAGTGTGGTAAGAAGAGTGGTTAGGGAGGAGAACACATAGAGGGTATGGCTACACTTGCAGCCATACAGTGCTGCCGTGGGAGCTCTCCCGTGGCAGCGCTTTGAAGTGCAAGTGTGGTCGCAGCGCCAGCGCTGGGAGAGAGCTCTCCCAGCGCTGCAGGTACTCTACCTCCTTGTGGGGATTAGCTTACAGTGCTGGGAGCCGCGCTCCCAGCACTGGGGCAGTGTTTACACTGGCGCTTTGCAGCCCTGTAACTTGCTGCACTCAGGGGTGTGTTTTTTCACACCCCTGAGCGAGAAAGTTGCAGTGCTGTAAAGAGCCAGTGTAGCCAAGACTGTGTGGCTTAGATCTGTCTGCCGTTAATTTATTTGTAAAGTGGAAGAGGGAAGGGAACTCTTAACTGTCTTTAGGATTGTGGGGTGAGGCCTTGGTCATTTGTCAGGGCATAGAAATAGAAGTGGCAGTTAGAGATGAGACCGCAACTCATGAGCTAATAATTCTGAGCTCAGCATACCTTCTCCTTGGCTACAGAGTACTGGATGGCAAATCTCTTCCCCACCTCCTCTCCCAAACTTGATGGTGCAGGGCATAGGCAGTATGACTCAGGTCTAAGACATAATGTTCTGCAAAATCCAGAAACTTGGGAGCTCTGGGTGCTACCTATTATTAGCAACCTATTTTCAAAGATTAAGATTTTTTTTTTTAAGGAGCCTATTTAAAATAAGGGACTATTTATTCCTTCAGACTTAATACAACATAAAATGGAGCCAATCCTATTTTTAATGGCATTGGTATCCAAGCTAGTCTGAGTCTCTGCTGCCATTTACTGGGCATCTCCATGTTGCACACCATCATGCTGTGCTGCAGATTAATAAAAACCCATAATTTCAGCTATAGCTCCGTTTCCCTCCTCCCATGGTGGTTTCATGTCGCATCCTGTGAATTAGTGGTGCTTTTGGCTATTTCCATCCATTTTTGGTTTGCCAAGTCAAACATAGGGAATATGGCCCACCAGCAGATCCTTCCTTGCTTATGGAGATGACTGACTGCCCTGGCCTAAACACACAAATAAAGCCAGTTTCCAGAGATCCACAATCCAACTGTCTTAAGTGTAAGATTAAAAAAAAATCCCATGTTCTATTTCATACCAAAAGCAAAACAATGTTGGCTGGTATCCATCTAGCATATCCCTTTTGATTTAGGGTGATTTTATCGGGACTGTCCCAATATTTGCTTGTTTGTCCCGCGTCCCGACTGATGTTTGGTTGGGACACTGGACAAACAAACAATTTTGCCCTCTGCTCTGGCGCACAGGTGGAGCCCGGAGGGGCTCTCACCCCCCCTGACTCCACTCCCTCCTTCCCCCATTGGATCCCTCCCCAAATCCCTGCCCTCAGCCCCTCCCCCTCACTGCCCCGTTGGATCCCGAACCGGGCCTGGGAGGAGACACCTCTGTGCAGCTGGAGCTGGGGCAGGGAGCACTGCAGTGCAACGCAGAGGCTGCTCCAGCCCTGCAGCCCACGGGGTAGTGCGGAGCGGGCAGGGCCCGGGTGGTCAGCGAGGCCTGGGGGTGTGGACCACCCGCTGGAGACACGCAGCGGAAATGCATAATGTATTTAAGATTTTATAAAAGTTTCATCCCCAGAATCCAGCGGGACTAGGATAGTTTGAATAACTTTTAAAATGTAGAGCTGCGAGATGAAAAATAGATAAAGGGATGAATACTGGCTCTGGCATTGTATCAAAATAAATGTACAAATACTGGCTCCAACCCTCCAACATGCAAATAACTTTACTCAAATTCATAGTCAGCCATAGAATCCAATTAAGCTACCCAGGAGCACAAAGTGATTCATGCAGATGAGTATTTGCAAAATCAGGCCCATTGCATGAACTGTCGTTGTTAAACAGGGACCCTTCAGTACAACCATAAGCAGGGCAACTCCCTTGACTTCAATGATATTCTCACCGCTTGCACAAGCAGAGAGTTAAGCTCCTTGTGCTCTAGTCTTTTCTGTATATACGCTCGCCAATTCCATTTGGGTTAGCAGCAGCTGTGGAAGAGAGGAAGTATTTGATGCTAGTGAGAGCTTTCCTCCTTTTCTGTAAACAGCAGTGTATGGCTAATAACAGTGACTTCATGACATGCCAGACAGGGTTGTGACAGGGCCAAAAAAAAGTCTGCATCCCAGCATGTTGAACAAGTTCTTTTGTAATAAAATTGCAACTTCAGAAGAAGTGAGTCCTGCCTCTTTAAGGGTCAAATGTAAAGGCAAATTGGCTTCTTCAGCCAAAGAAAAATGAAAAGTGGTGGCTTGCTCCAGACAAGTCTCAAAAATATGCATTAAGTAAAGAGTGTGGTTCACCTCACCAAGGGAGGGAGCAAGCCCCCACATTCCCCAACAGCTCCATGTCTGAGACTCCTGTGGCCAGTCACCAACCAGCCTTCTAGCTTCCCACTCTTTTAGAGTGACTCATTTATGGCCCACATCTGGCCCAGCTCTGATACTCTCTAGACAGATCCCAGACTGAGGACAGGAAGCTGAGGTCCTGTTCAGAGACCGTTAAACCCTTCCCTCCCATCTCAGGTCATTACATCGGTAGAGATTAGTGCAGCACTTTGGATAAAATGGATGGTAGGAATGGGTATGACTAATTTCAAACCCCTTTGGAAATAAAGGGATTGAAAATCAGACTCAAATCTCAAAGGTTACTGGGTTCATGCTCTTAGAGACTTTAAAAAGGAGCAGAGATGGGACATACAGGTACCCCACCGTTTTGAAAAACCACAGATTTTCAAAGGCACAAAGGGGGCAATAGTGGCCTAACATTTGCATAGAGAATGAACTAGGCTCCTAAATCACTTGGGCACTATTGACAATTTTATCTTAGAGGCCTTGCTTCACTGATCAAAATAAATGAGAATTTGTGCATATGAAAATATTCCCCGCAATATATATATCTTCATTTATAGAGGCATGTGGCCCAGTAGTTAGAATACTAGACTGGAACTCAGGAGACCTGCATCTTACTGGCTGTGCTACTGGGTGACCTTGATCAAGTCCCTTCCCCTTTTTATGCTCAGTTGTCCCATCTGTAAAATGTGGATAATGTTACTGACCTCCTAAACTGCTTTGAGATCTACTGATGAAAAGTGCTATACAAGACCTAAATTTTTTTTATTATGACAGCTTGGAATTTACATACATGCAGGCATCCTCTAAACTGTACATAACACAGACTTCCTGAAATTAAAATAATCTTTCCCAAAACTTGGTTTTAGTTTACAGAAGGTTAAATGGGTTTTGATCTTGAATTAGCCCCAAAATAAAGAGGTTTATAAAACCTCAAGCTCCAGAATACTTGCATAGGACATTCTAACCCCAAAACCAGATGAGACTGAACACAAATGTTTTTCAAGGTTCAAAAATATTGGGATAATTTTTCTTCCATTTTCTTTTGTTTCTGCTTGCTCTCCCCTTTTTTTGGTTCTGACTGGGACTGGAAATAGAAACGGCAACTATCTCAGTAAAGGGTATTTTCATGGTATAGCTTTTGATTAGAAAGTACCAGGACTCATCTGAGAGCCTGCTGTCTTGTAGTTCTGCAGAACCTAGCTTTAGATCTTTGCTAGGAAATAGAGGGATACTAAACTGTTAATTCTGATTGGCTGCTGAGCAGTTCTTTTTCAAGTTCTCTTTCTCATTACATGCTGTTTCTTTCACCCTGAGGCTACAGAGGAAATTGTCTTTAATGCAATTGTTTAAGCTTTACTAACTTTTAAACAAAAATAAAGATAAAATGATTAAACCCCGAAGCACTTTAACATAACCCAATCAAAAGTTTATGTTGGAAATATGAAAACTTCATTGTTCCAAAAAATGTCATGCCATCCAGTTAAAATTAGAATCTGTTCGGTTTGTTTAGGTTCTTATACGTCACCTATAATCATGGTATCCAAACCCCTAAGTTTCTAGTGCTTTCATGATAATTCTATTACATGATTTTACATTTCAAAGTTCAGAGTTAGGAGATACACATCTTATCTAGCAGGACCTATGGCAAACCAGCAGTGAAGACCCCTCCCTACTGGAAACCTGTTCCTTGATGGGGGTCCCAGAAAGAAAACCCTGACCAAACCATTCCAGTGGAGCCATGTTAGCGAGGGTCAGTCGAGGGCAAAGGAAGTCTGTGGATTGCAGAATTGCTGGCTTTTCTTCAGAAGGAAGAACTCCTGCTGCAATACATGGGACCATCTATGGGAAAACTTCACAGAGAGAGAAATCCTTATGGAATTTTCCATCCAGGTAAATTGTAAGTTATGGATAATGTTAGGGATGTGAAGTTCAAAAAGCTATTTCAGTTTGATACATACAAAAAGTTTCCATATCAGGGTCAGCAGTTTCTTTAACACATTTAGAGAGATTCCCTATAACTGATGAAGCAATATTTTGTGGTGCTGCTTTTTCTCTTTCTCATGAAATGTCTGTCTCTGCCCTACATGTGTTAGGCATTCTTTAGTGCCTCATGAATGTATATCCTTGCGACATGTATGAAATTAAGGAATCCACATACAAAAAGAAAATGTCTCTTTTAGCTGTTTTAACGGTTTTCCAGGAGGCTTTCCAAGTGTGCTACTATAGCACAGCTGAGCTGAGCTTTCCGTATCAGGTTTTACTGGTATGTGATGGAATATAATTCTATTTTAAATGGCAGTGTGGAAAGAAGCAAAAAACTCCAGCTGTGACTGGGTTAGAGTGGGTTTAGCAGAATTCTACCCATCTGGAAACTTTTTTCTGTAAAACTTTAGACATATTAGAAACATTGGGGGGGGGGGCTAGAGGAGCCTTCAGGAGGTCTCAAAAATGTATTCCATTATGCATATGCTTTAATTGGTGTTCATGAGTAAGCACAGCTCCTTTTTAGCAATAAAACACGTTGGTGAATTCTTCATATAATTCTGTTCCCTCACTTTCTGGAAAGGTTTCTTGTTTTTTTTTTTATTATTTTCCACATAAACATTCTTTTAATATGTGCTTCACAGTCCTAAAGTATCTCCACATATTTATGATGGATGTCTGACACAAATTAGGTCAAGGCAAATGGGACTTCAAGACATTTCATTAAGTCCCTGCTGCTGTTGCCCATTTATACTGCAGAGCAAATGTAAACCATAAAGTATAACTTTGATACCCATGAACGTGTTCCAGGATACAGAAAGTGATTCTTTCCAAATCTGTAACCTGCATGTGTTTCCTCCATGATTCTACCTGCAATTTCCTCTTTGTCAGATACTGACAAAGTCTGGTTGAATAACTATCCAGTGTGTCTTCAAAATTCTCATTCACATTATCAAAACTTTCAATGCACAAAGGTAAATATCCTTCAGGTAAATCAAGAAGATCCACTTCCTGGCTCGGCTGTCATGGAAAAGTACTTCATGAAGGATGCTTCAAATATTAGAGTTTCATCTGATTCAGTTGATTGATCTGGAAACTGATCAGTGGCTTAATCAGGATTATTTAGGGCTGGATCCAAAGCCCACTGAAGTTAGTGGGAATGTTTCTACTACTTTCAAGGAGGTTGGATTAGAAATTTAGAACAGATGATGGTCTCTACCACCATCATCGTTTACTTTCCACCACACTATTCAGAATATTTGTTGCTTTTGCAAGTCTGTTCAAAGTCATGTTTTGTTTGTTTTATTGGCTATGCCTAAATAGGCAATACAGCCCATACTAGGTAACAGCAATAAATAACTTTGAGCTGCTGCACTTCTCCAGATGGGTTAGGTAGCTGGCAGAAGTATTAACAGAACAACTAATTATCAACCATAGTTATTTAATATACTCATATAATTGCAAACAGTAATTCAGAACTTGTACTCAGCAGTATAATGAAGTTATGCTGAACAGTTCTGCCACGTGTGAAATTTTTTGGTTTTCCAAAAGGCAACAGGGGCTATTTAAACAAGATGGGGACATATTCTGCTCTGTTACAGCAATGTAAATCTGGAGCCACTCCATAAGGATTTAGTCCATTAACTAAATGGGGAATATGGGCCAAAATTCTGTTTTTCTTCCTTGAGCTTTTTTTTTATTGCAAGCAAGACTCTCATAACAAAATCTTGTATTTGCATGGGAGCTCTTTTTTTTTTCTAGACCCATGCATTGTCCAGTAGGCCAGGAATGCTCTCCTCTTGTATGAAGAGGAAACAAGATCTAGGATTTTAAACTGCCCTGGACCCATGCACAAAATTCCTATTGATATCAGTGTTTCACTGTGGCTCAGAAAAAGTAAGGTCAAAGGGAATGAAGGTATTGTTGGGAACAGCGGAGAAGTTCAAATAGTCAGTGGACTGTGCAGGGTGTGAGCCAAGGTAGAGTTTGGCTCTGTGGTGAAATAATAAATTACAGCCCCATTAGGCAAGGTTAACTTGTATGGTCTGGAGGGGAAAGTACAAAAGACTCATTTCTCTTATTCTGATGTATAGATGGGATGAACTGGTTTCTGTAGTATAAGAAGTGGTCCATCTTTCACCCGAAATTCAACCCATTCAAACATTTTACTTTGGGGGAAGTGGGCATGGGAGAAAGGGGAACAGGTCTGAAAAATGTAGTTATCCTTCCCTCCCATTTTTGTACACAATTGCACTTCCTGGCTTCAGCCTGCACTGGAAGCTGGCACGAGCTACCAGAGATACGTTGTCCTATTTCTGACTGTGTGGAACAGGGAAATCCCATGAGAGAGTCTGCTGTACGATTTTCAGTTCAGTTTCTAGACTAAAGAGGTTGGGATAAGCTTGGGATAAGCATAAAATGTTTGGTCACTTAACTAAACTGACCCCAGCCTCTGAATCTCTCTAATCTCTCAATCACTCAGCTACCAATACTAATCCCTCTTCCACTAATCTCTCCACCGTTCTGTGTTTTCCTCTGTCTGTTTTTCTCATTCCTGAAACTCTTTGTCATGGTCCCACTGAAGCTCCTTTATGCATGCAGGAAACCTGATGGCACAAATTCAGTGGACTGGATTTTAAGCAAGGTAAACTGATTAAGTCTGCTGACTAGTGGTTAGACTAATGGTAGTCAGAGCCTCAGTTGGTGTAAATTGGTATAGCTACATGGACTTCAGTTCAGCGATGTCTGTGTGTTTACACTAGCTGAGAATCTTGTCCGTAACATCTGTTGCAATTATACAAAAGTTTTTGCTGCTATTCAAAATTACAATAAACATTTTTTGAATAAATAGTCTTTGGGAGTTGGTCAGTCTTCAACTCCCATGTGTAATTCTCATTAAAATGATCATTGAGAGAACTAGATGAATAATTAAAATTCTTTAAATAAGGCCGCTAATTTGCTTTGAAGGATATCTTGCCTTCTTTATTTTCTGCTTACATTCGTATGAGAAAATCCAAGTTCATAATCAAGTGTCATGATGCAATATATGCAGATTTGCAGATTTGTATGTACACTGCAAGTGTTTACACAGCCATCTTGAAGATCTTGTGGGTTTCAGGGTTTTGGGTAACCAATTGCAGAGCACAAATAGTAAATGACAAAGAAGTAATACTTGAGCAAGAGTGGCAGTGAATGGCTTGCAAGCAACCCATAAAGCAAAATAAAGTCACATAATGATTAGTTCAATTTAAAATAATAACTTCATAAAATTGTACCCTGCTCCCAGAAAAACGCATAAATGGAGAAAGTGACTACATTTTTTTATTGAAGTATTCGAAAATGTTAAGGTCTGTCTATAAAGAGGACAGTGATCAATTGTTCTACATGCCCACTGAAAGTAGGACAAGAAATAATGGGCTTAATCTGCAGCACGGCAGATTTAGGTTAGATATTAGAAAAACTTCTAACTATAGAGTAGTTAAGTTCTGGAATAGGCTTTCAAGGGAGATAGTGGAATACTCATCATTGGAAGTTCCCAAACAGTTGGACAAACATCTGTCTGGGATGGTCTAAACAGCCCTTAACAGCTGTTATCAGATCTCTCCTCCATCTCCTTTTCTCAACACTAACGTGCCTGTTTGTTTTTTTTGTTTTAACCTTTCCTCATAGGTCAGATTTTTTAAACCTTTTCTCATACTTGCTGCTCGCTTCTGGATACTTTCCATTGGACACCTCTTTCCTGAGTAACGCGGACAGTTTCTCCTGTGTCATACATACACACTCCTGCTGATGCACCGCAGAATATTAGTCTTTTTTGCAGCTATGTCACACTGACTCATAAAGTTTGTAGATCTGTTGTAACCCCCAGATCCTTTCAGCATTACTACCATCTAGCTAGTTATTCCCCATTTTGTGTTGTGCATTTGTTCTTTTCCTTCCTAAGTGACATAACTTTGCACTTGTCTGTACTGAATTTCATTTTGTGTATTTCAGACCAATTCTCCCAGTTGTCAGGTCATTTTGAATTCTAATCTATCCTTCAAAGTGTTTTGCAACTCTTCCCAGCTTGGGGTCATCTGCAAATGTTATAAGTATACTTTCCACTCCATTATTCAGGCACTAATGAAAATATTAATTAGTACTAGACCCAGGATTGGCTAGGGTACCAGATGTCCTGATTATGTAGGGACAGTCCCGATTTTGGGGTCTTTTTCTTATATAGGCTCCTATTTTTCTAATATAGGCCCCCACCCCGTGTCCCAGTTTTTCACATTTGCTGTCTGGTCACCCTAGGATTGACCCCTGTGGGACCTTCACCTAGATATATCTTTCCAGTGAGCCATTTACAGTGCCAGTTGTGCACCCACCTTATATATAATTTCATCTAGACCATATTTTCTGTTTGTTTATGGGAATGTCGTGTGTCAAAAGCCTTACTAAACTCAAGATATCAAATCTATTACTTCTCTTCTATCCATTAGGCCAGTAACTCTGTCAAAGAAGGAAATTAGGTTGCTTTGAATGATTAGTTCTTGACAAATCTATGCTGGCTATTCCTTATTACTCTACTGTCCTCAAGGGTCTTACTAATGATAGTTAATGATTATTCCAATATCTTTCCAGGTATCAAAAGTTAGGTTACTGGTCGATAATTTCCCTGGATCCTCTTTGTTCCTCTTTATAAAGATAGGTGCTATGTTTTTCCCTTCTCCAGTCTTCTAGGACCTCATTCATCCTCCAGGAGTTTTTGAAGTACTTTTCATGAGCCAAGATTTTCAGCTAGTTCCTCAGTACCCTAGGATAATTTCATCAGGCCCTGCGGACTTTAATACATCTACTTTCCCTAAGTGTTCCTATTTTGGCTTGCATTCCTGACTGCCGCTGTTAATATTGTGTTGAGTGTCTGGTCACCTTTAACCTTTTTGTGTAAACTGAAGCAAAATAGTCATTAAACTTTTCAGCCTTCTTGATATAATCTTTATTATTTCTTCTTCCCCACTAATAGAGGGACCTACACTTCCTTTATCTCTCTCTTGCTGCCTCATCTTTTAAAGACCCTCTTCTTATTGCCTTTTATGTCCCTTGCTAGATGTAATTTATTTTGTGTCTTAGCCTTTCTGATTTTCCCTACATGCTTGTGCTATTCTTTTGTATTCATTCTTAACCATTTGTCCATGTTCCTGCTTTTTGTAGGATTCCTTTTTGATTTTTCAGGTCTTTAAACAGCTCCTAATGGAGTCATATTGGCCTCTTACTGTTCTTCTTAACTTTCCTTCACATCAGAATAGTTTGCAGTGTTCCTTTAGTACTGTTTCTTTGAGAAACTGCCAGCTCTCCTGAATTCCATTTTCCCTTAGATCAGTGGTTCTCAAACTTTTGTGCTGGTGATCCCTTTCACTCAGCAAGCTTCTGAGTGTAACCCCTCCTTATAAATTAAAAACACTTTTTAATATTTAAGACTTATAAATGCTGGAGGCAAAGCAGGCTTTGGGGGTAGAGGCTGACAGCTCGCTATCCCCCCTCACAACCTCCCGAGGGTCATGACCCATAGTTTGAGAACCCCTGCCTTAGATTTTTCTTCCCATGGGACTTTTCCTACTAGTTCTGAGTTTGTCAGCTTTTCTGAAGTCCATTGTCCTTATTCTGCTGCCCTCACTCCTTCCTTTTCCTCCTGACTTCAGATTTGCAACCAATTCCTCCCTCTTGGTCAGAATCAAGTCTAAAATTGATATTTTATTCTTTTTAAAATGAAGACACACACTTCTGATTCAACAAGGCTCAATGGATAAATGTCACTTTACTGACTATTAGTCCCCTAATTCCCAGTCTGTCTATGTGGCAGTATCTCCATTATGGCACTCCAAAGCCTGGAGCATATTCTTCCATTGGAAGAAATGTCCCACAGGACCATAGATACTCAACATCTATAACATGTCTAAACTGCCTTAGTACCAGTACTCAAGTGTCCTGCATGTTAGCTAGTCAAGGTATGCTGTCAAGCCTGATCCATGGCATTCTTTCAAGGACTTTTTCTAATAACTGCACAAGAGCAAGATTCTATAACTTGTTGGGTGATAAGAGTTCAGTGTCCTAAATTAACTGTAGCAAGTATGGTATGTTCTCGTGGAGTCTGCTGCAAACATAATTTTATTTGCCTGAGGCAGATTCCCAAGAAGCGAATCTCAGTTATTAGTCATCTATTATCTATTCTCCATTTTCCTTAAGAAGTAATCAAGGCATTACCCTTGCCTGAGATTTGCTCCCCAATACGGTAATGACAGCAGTAGCCTCTTATTACCTGGAAGAAATTTCTTATCAGCAAAAAGATGATCCTTTTTCAATGCAGTCAGGATCACGTGCACGAAGAACAGCCTCCATTAAGTAACATCTTGTCTGAAATAACATCCTTAAATATCACTAAAATTTCTAGTAGGTTTTTTTTTTTTTTGAAGAGCATCTCTATTAGCTGACCTGTTCTCAAATAGTTTCTCGGTTAGTTACTATAAATCTCATTGTAGATAAAACTTCCTTCTTGACAATAATTTCTGGCTCTCTGGGGTTGACTTTCTGTATTCTAGTGAGTATTTATTCCATTTCAACATTTGTTTCTGAAGACTCCAGTGAAAGGGTTCTCAACTTACTTCTCACCTTACTGAGATCATAACCTGATTGACTGCTGGCTCACGACAACTGAATGTTAAAAGGATTCAAGTGCTTGTATTAGTCACAAATTATGACTAAATTGCTTTCCCCCACCTTCAATCTCATCTGAGCTGCATTTAGTTCCACCAGTGGAAGTAAGTTAAGTTTAGTGTTCTCCTTAATTCAGACTTTTCAATTGAGAAGGATGCTAAAATCAACATTAAGAGCTCCTATAATAATCCTAAAAATGTCAGGGCTAGAACCATGGCTTAGTCAGAACATGGACACGTAGGTCCTTGTTTTGTTTCCTCCAGACAGCATTACTGTCACACATTGCTGCCTGCTTCCACCCCCTTCCCCCCCAACCCAGTTAGCTTATTAAATTGCCCCCAGCTTCTGCAGCCAGGATTATAACGAGGAAACATTGTTTTATCACAGTCTGCTAGCCTCAGTAGATTGATTCCCAGTTCAACCACACATTGATTTTTTTTTAATGCTCTCTATAATAGGGAGCTCTGCATGGCCTTTCACTTAGTGTTCTCAGTGTCTTGTATCATTGACAGATATTAGCCTTCACTAGGAACTCTGGCCATATCTTTGCTGTGAACTTCATCTCTACAACCTGCAAGCCTGAAAAATGCTGACCTGAAAGATGACAGATTCACAAGTTTATTAGCAGCTGGAAAAGGTGGTTTAAAATGGAAAAAGTTAGGAACCTTATCAATAGCTGGATCAAAGGATGCAATAGTTCCTCTAAGCCACGTCTGCTCAGTTGCTACTCCTCCTTACCATCCTGCATCATCAGACCATTTCTCACATTAACAATCATGACTTGGATTTCAGTGACTGCTGTCTCCTAACCTGACAGTAAACTTGCAAAACAGAATGGGAGCTTTCAGTTTACTTTATTAATACACATGAAAGTGCTAATTTAATTTAGTCCTCGTTAAAATACTCACCTGTTTGACTTCTGGTGTGACAGGCAGGACCTCTAAAGGAGGCCCCACCTAAGGACGCAATCGTAAAGGGCCAAGAAGAATCCAATAGATTATGGGAAACAAATCAAAATGGGTAGGGCCGGGGTGGGGACAGAGGGAATGATGCCTCAAAACAAGAACTCTGGATAGCATTCACTAGTCCAAGAAGATGTCAAGGGAATCAATGAACACTGCCCAATGGAACTCTGCCTAGATGCATACACTAAGAAGCCCAGAAGACTAAGGGCATTTCTTTGCCCAAGATCCAGGGTAAAGTGCCGAGGGAACTAATATACTTTATATCAAATGTAAAATGTTTTAAAGAGATGGTTAAAACTATTAATGTATAATACATAATTATAATAGAACATTTGAGAATATAGAATCTAAACATTGTGGAAGTTCTTGGTTATCATTAGTTACACAGTTGACATCTATGCATACGTATACTTGATACTATAATTTAAACTAAATTCTCTGTGTATGTTACAGGAATAACATTTATATTTATATATATATATTATTACTATTTATTAGTGCACATACCAATACTTATTTGTGGGTTTACTTAAAAATTAATTCCAGTATTTAGAAATATTATAAATTTCATGTTATTCCCTGTCCTTAAAATAGGGAATATGAATAGATAATATGGTAATGTGTCTAGGAATGGAATTAACTTTTTAAATGTGTTCAGTGTATGAAGGTAATACAAGACTGTCTTTATTTAAGGTGTCACTATTTCACATTCCTCTGAGTCTTCTGCTATATGTAGTGTGTGTGCTTTCTAAGCTTACACTGTACCTCAGGTTTCAGAGTAGCAGCCGTGTTAGTCTGTATCCGCAAAAAGAACAGGAGTACTTGTGGCACCTTAGAGACTAACAAATTTATTTCAGCATGAGCTTTCATGAGCTACAGCTCACTTCTTCGGATGCATAGAATGGAACACACAGACAGGAGATATTTATACATACAGAGAACATGAAAAGGTGGAAGTAGGCACCTGAAGTGCTTAGGACACATTTTCCTACACAGGAAGGATATATTACTGTACTCTATCCGCTTGTGCTGGCTCTCAAGGGTAGTTTGCCCTTTTTAATATGCAGTTCACCTGCTGTCTGAAAAGGTGTCGTGGGTTGGATAATAATTTTTCAAACAAATTTAATACACTAATTTCTTTGGGATGAAGATCAAGTAGTGTTCCATCCAGGATGCACCTAGAGGGCAACTTGTTTGAGTTACAGTTACTGAAACAGAAACAAGAGAATGTCAGTTTGCTTCCTTACTACATGTCATATCTGAGAATCAAATAAGCAATTACTTGAGGCTAAATTGAATTTATTTCAATATCAGATTTGTAGTCTACTTATTGTTCTGTTTGATTGAGATAAAATAGCCCTTCACCTATGCAGTAAACATGCTCAAATACTATATTTCTTGCTTAGCTTCTTTAGTTTGCAGTTTCTCAGCCTTAAGTTTGAATTTTTTATACATTGATACATGACCTCTAACCAACCTATCTACAACTAGAAGCCCTCACTATATTAACATGATAAATAGCTATGAAGCACCTCTTGTGTACTGCTAAATGATGTGCACATTGGCACTAATGTTTTTCAAACATAATAATTTGCATTCACCAAAACCCCAAAGTTGAATGTGCAAATGGACCATCATGAAGTGAGACATCTAAGCACTCAATTATCATGTGCAACTGCTGTTTGCACATGCAAATCTAGGCTTTGATGTGCCCCCCAAAATAAGTGCAAATTTGACTTTTTTGGTATAAGTGACCTTGTAAATTTCCTCATAAAATCATCCAAACACTTGGAACTATAACTAGATGCTACCAAATCCTTCCTAAATTCACACTTGTAGGAGTTGGACTGTAGCTGCTCAGTCTTTTGTATATGGTACTTATTAATATCCTTTACTGTATTTTGGTTTGTACATGACTTACACAAATGTTTCTGCTTCAGTAACACTCTGTAAGGAGACTAGATGGCTCAGGGTACTAGTAAAGGGATAGAAAGGCTTTCAACTCGAGGCTTCTGGTCCAAATGTGGTCAAGGTTAATCATAATAATACAGCTAGAGATGGGCCATATCTGCATTCCCCCACTTCCATATTTTGCTGGGATGGGATTCAAGAAGCTGAGCAAGTACCTAAGGTTTGGAGAAGCAAAGATTGTTTTGTCTTTGTGTTTAGGTCTTTGTCACTAAATCACAGCATCAGAAAACCATTCCTATTACAAATTATTCCTGTACAAAAATCCCAAAATCTTTCTCTAAGATTATAATAGCCCTCAAGGTCAAACAGAATTTTGGTGAAATATGTAAAGTTCTTCACTAAATCCCTACCATGGTTCTTTCATTCCATTCCATGCAAATAAAATTCCTGTCTTTAGAACAAACATGAAAATGAAACCCCATACATGACAGCTGAGGTTTTACTAGCCTCAAAATTACAATCCAAAACATGGCAATTAAGGTTTTGACAATATTGAAACTAAAATTTGGCTGCCAGAGGCCATATTTAACTGTTAGCTTCTGATGGTTCTGTTCACCAAGTATTGTGAAGAGGATTAGTGGTCTCCATCCAAGAGTAGTCAGTGTGCACAACATGTATTCAGTGGCCGTGTCCATTTGCAAAATAAGAACTTCCATCTGAACTGACAACCTTAGATGATTACAGACTGATTTGGCATGATGAAAGAACTACCCCAAAAAGTGGTCTCTGTAGACCAAGTTTCAGGTTAAATAACAGTGCCAATTCTTTCGATGCCATTGCTATGTTGAGCCTACTCTAAAGATGTACACTGCACTTCTTCAGCCTGCCCTGTCAATCTGGCACCTTTCAGAACACTAAATTCCTATAACCTGTTTGTATTAAACAATGATTTTATTTAATATCTGTCTCTATTATCACAACTATTCCTTTATAATTCCTTTCAGCACAATTGTGCTAGTTATTAACACATATGTTCTTTGAATACATTTTCTTTGGGCTTGTCTGCACAAAAATTTTGTTCATGACAAACTGGAGAGTGAATAGACCCAACACTTTTCCACGGTGGTGAAACTGTCCATGTGCACCCAGTTGTCGCACATTAACAGTTTGTTAGAGCACTTTGAGCCAGTCCCATTTCAAAGGGGACTAGATTGAAGCACTTTAATGAACTATTAACATGGGTGCAAGCAGACAGTTAGATCACAGCAGACTAGTGCAGGATAGATTTGCACCCTTGCTTGCCACAAACTACATTTTTGTGTAGACAAACCCTTAGTCATAGAAGTTGGAGATAGAAAGATCTTAGTTTATCTAGTCCATCTTCTGGATCAGGTAGGTGAGTTCCGCACAGTATGGTCAAAACATTGACTAGTAAACAATCTAAGCAGTTTATATCTACACTTGCTCTTCTCTTCTTGAGTTACAAAGTAACATTGCATTATCATTGTGTGATAGGATGTCTACCCCACACAAGACTAGAAGGGGTTAAGATGGGCCAGGCAGGTCAATTAACGCCACAGGCTACACCTAGAGGAGGAGCAAGGGATTAATTGGGAACAAGTTCAGCTGGGCAGGAACAGACAGGACTTCCATAAAGCAGACAAGAAAAGGGGGCTGCCTGGAAGTAGACTGCAGTCACTCCCTGGGAGGAGGGAGGTGTGTTAGGGGATAGAGGTTAGTCCAAAGTCCCTCCCTGATAGCAGGGAGTTGGGAGGCTGGGAACCAGATAGGGAAACTAGGCAGGTAGGAGAAGGCTAAGGGAAAAGCAGTAAGGTAGTCGGTAAGCAGGCCTTGGCTGCTGATCTGAACCCAGAGTAGAGGGTGGGCCTGAGTCCTCCTACCAGCTGGTGATAAAAAGGCATTGGCAGGGTGGTAAGTAGGAAAACTGCGAGCTCATTTGCCAACAGGACTTTGATACTCCAGAAAGGGGGAACACGTATGGTGACCCGGGCCAGAGTGCCAAGTCACAAAGAGGAGGTTGCATTCCGGGAGCGCAGCAGGGTAGTGTGGAGTGAGCAGATGATAGGTCGAGAGAGAGCACAACCCTAGCCAGAGCTATTCCCTAGGGCGGCCAGGAGAAGGTATCATTAGCAGTAATAAGTGACCCCGTTGACGCACAAGTAAATTGTGCTATGTCTTTTTCTGGTTTTTAGTTTTATGCCATTGTGAATAAAGGGCTAGATCAGTGATACTTGGACCTCATGGTTCAGGAGCCAAATTAGCAATCAACATTACCCAAAAGAGCCACAGTAGTGTGAATTCATTGTTTCATTTACTTACACTCTCTCTCTAAAATATAAAATCACAGGAAAATGACTGACCAAATATTATTATTGTATCAACTACAATTGGTTAATAACATAGTAAAAGCATCCTGATTGGTTAACTAAATCACACACCATTTTAATACCATGTGCTGCAAAAAGCCTCAGGAAACACATTAATGAGCCACTTGCAGTTTGTGAGCCTCAGTCTGAGTATCAGTGGACTAGACAGAAAATTTACTCTTTGTGGTGCATATCTGCGCCACTCTGGGAATAGGCCATGGAGAAAGTTGTTCTGATAGTCCCACCCTCTGAAAATCCCTGCCTGGTTTTTCCCTTGCTTCAATGGAGGAAGTAATCTGCTACTGGTTTATACCGTTAGCAGACTTATTTCCCTTCCCTGCTGGTTTAGTTACACCGCCGTAGGGGAACAGAACCTGTTCCCCGCTCATCTCTACCCACTCTTTGCCCACTTCTAGATCGGGGGGAGGAGGAAGGTTAGTTGGCTCTCAGAGGCTGCTCCTCCTTGCACTGTGACCTGCAATGTGGTAGTTCAGGCATGTGAGTAAAGGCGCACGTTCCTATGGTGAGTAGGCACTTTGAACAAGTGACAATCTTGCCTTAAGGGTTTTTTCAATGTATTTTTTTCACTGTGACTTTTTCCCTAACTAGCATCCTAACTGGCTTTGGAAATTGGTGTTCTTTCTCTTGTCTCTAATGCTGTCATATCACTCCAGCCTGGATGTGGGAAATAGTCTAATGATTCTCTCCTGTCTCTGGTTTCTATGTGTCTGACATCATAGCTGTCCACGGAACTCCTGCTGCATGTGGAGCAGCTACACAATTGAGCCTGTGATTCTACAACCCAGTCCCTGTTCCTTGTTGCCTTGGTTGTCCAATCCTTCCAACTTTTCTTTTCTGATTTCTTGCCTCTTTTAAATCTTCAATATTGCATCCAAATTCAATCGGTTAGAAAAGTGATTTTTGAACTGCTCAAACCTATTTTGTCAACTGAAAATATTTTAAATGCATATTTGTTATATTATGCAGTTCTGTGTGCTAATTATTTCTGACTTTTTGATGATATCATGTGTCTGTTTGCCTTATCATCATTGTTAGAAGTGCCATCACTGGAGTCATCTGACAGTACGTCATAATTCTGACATGTATTTACAGTGATGCAAACAGCCGTTTGTTTCAAGGGTGAAGAAGACCAGACTCAGGCTCTCACATTAGACCAAATCTTACAATAGATGGACTGAATGTGGCAGCCTTGACAGCCGTATGAGTAGTCATTAGGGTGACCAGATGTCCCGATTTTATTGGGACAGTCCCAATATTTGGGTGGGTTTTTTAATATGGGCTCCTATTACCCCCCCACCACCACCACCACTCCCTGTCCCAATTTTTCACATTTGCTGTCTGGTCACCCTAGTAGCCACCCTCCATCCCTAAAATCAACAGCAACCAGGGAAAGGAGGAGTCCCATGAGAATGGGGTGAAATAGGATACAGCTCTTCATAGCTCTACACTTGCAGTAATTACCTTTTTGAATTCTTTAGCTCAGTCATTTGGAGGTCTGGCCTGGAGCTATTCTTCCACTGTCCACACTTGCTCCTCTTAGGGTAGTAATAATTTCGCTGGTGGCATGTCCTAATGACTTGTCTATGCAGGAAAGATTTTCACTTGTGCAATGTGGATACTCTTTATTCCAGAAAAAAAGTGGCTTTTTTGTTTTTTCAATTTAGCTTAACTCTCTTCCCAGTGACCTAACCTACACCACAAAAGCCACCTTTTACTTGAATCAGAGTGTCCCAGGGGCGGCTCCAGGACCCAGCACGCCAAGCTCGTGCTTGGGGCAGCCAGCCGCGGGGGGGGGTGCTCTGCTGGCACTGCAAGGGTGGCAGGCAGGCTGCCTCCAGCGGCTTGCCTGTGGAGGGTTCGCTGGTTCCGTGGCTTCGGCAGACCTCCCGCAGGCATGCCTGTGGGAGGTCCGCCGAAGCTGTGGGACCAAGGAGACCATCCGCAAACAAACTGCTGGAGGCAACCTGCCTGGCCATGCTTGGGGCGGCAAAATCCCTAGAGCCCGCCCCTGAGAGTGTCCACAAACAGGGTTATCCTGGTATAGCTAAGCAGTTTAGGGTATGTCTACACTACCCATGTTATGGCGTGGCCATGGCAGCGCTGTGATGTGGGCAGTGTAGGACACTCTTTACTGCCAGGAGAGAGCTCTCTCGGTGATGATTTAAAAAAAAAAACCAAACCAACAACAAACCACCCCTAACAAGCAGTGGGAGCTTTATCGTCGGGATTGCAGTTCGCCGGTGATAAAGAACAGTCTACGCTGGTGCTTTTCAGCACTAAAACTTTTGTCGCTTGGGGTGTTTGTGTTTTTTCACCCCTTGAACGACTGAAGTTTTAGCACTGAAAGTGGCAATGTAGACACCTTCCTAGATTCACACTGTAGCTTATACTGGTATAACTTTCCAGGGCAGAGAAACACTGAATGGGGAGGTATTGCTCTACTCCCTTGGCAATTCACCCACAATAGCCAGCTGAGAATCTGGAAGTGTTATACTTACTGATTTTTTTTATTAGTCATCTCTTGTTGGGCTACTTATTTTGAAAAAGGTGCCTTTGTCAAAAAAGCAAAGGTGCATTTGAGTAACCATCTCTAATGCTTTCAGACTCAAGTCTTAAGTAGTTGGAAGGGTCACATTTAGGCCTTGTCTACTCTAAGTTGACCTAAGTTACACTACTCCAGCTGTGTGAATAACCTAGCTGGAGTCAACGTAGCTTAGGTCAACTTACTGCCATGTCTTTACTGCACTGCGTCGACGGGAAACGCTCATCCGGTCAGCCTTATTTTCTAAATGAGGTGAAGCTATGCAATACTATTCAGTCCTCCATCAATTCTACATCTAGTCTCTTAACTTTTCTCTTCCTCCTGGTTCTGTAGTTTGAAATAGATTATCCCAGTATCGAGTAGACTTCCAACCCCATTAATCTAGCTAACTTGTGTTCTGAGTATGAGTCTTTCAAGGAGCTCCTTTACATTTTGTTTGGAGTTCTCATTTTGAGCTTGAAGCTTTTGATGGAGTGGTGAGTCTATTATAATTTTGCCTTGTGACACAGCCAGTTCATAAGGCAGTTGAGGCACGGAGAGCAATTAAATTATTTAATATGTGTTCAGCCAGAATCCATGTCTCTGTAGAGGAAAAATTGGCTTTTCTCCACAGCATTAGTAAATTTACTGTTTTTTTTTTGGTCTCTAACAAGTCACAGAAGAGATGAGGTAAACTGGACACAAGACTCTGAAATACTGATGATTCAGGATTTGCTGCAGCAATTTTTGAGGCGCATGCTGAAGAGCAAAGGGACTGTGAGCAAGCGGCAGTCTGTTGTGAAAGAGCAAAAGTAGCAGTAAAGTGCCAATATAAAATTAAGAAGCTGGACCCCCTAAAGCAGACATGTTGACAGGCAGGCCTGCAAACCATGGGCTTGATCCTGATCTCACTTGCAGTGATGTTAATCAGGAGTAACTCCTGCAAAGTCCATAGATTTGCACCAGTGTCAGTGAGATGGGAAGCGGACACCTTCTCTACATGCTGTGGGATTTATTTGCTGTTCAGGATTTATAATCAGCACTAAAAATCTCTTCTTGCTGCTATAAAATCAAGAACATCCTATACTGGAGCACTGCAATAACATGATTTGAATGTTACTAGGAGTTGCTCCTACACATCTTATATTAAAGCACCTAAGGGTATGGCTACATTGGAATTTCAAAGCGCTGCCCCGGCAGCGCTTTGAGTGTGAGTGTAGTCAGAGCGGCAGCGCTGGGAGAGAGCTCTCCCAGCGCTGCATGTAAACCACATCCCTTACGGGTGTAGTGTGCTGGCGCCCTGATTACACTGACGCTTTACAGCGCTGTATCTTGCAGCGCTCAGGGGGGTGTTTTTCACACCCCTGAGCGCGAAAGTTGCAGCGCTGTAAAGTGTGAGTGTAGCCATAAGTGTTTAACCCATGAATCGAACTCATATTATCTTTGCTTTTGAAACCTCTGTATAGATCACTTAACCACTTAGCAAGAAATCCCATGAGAGACCAGAACAGCAGAGAACAAAGTAAAGCAGGGAGGATTGTATCGGATAGGGCTCTTGAAACACATTTTGCATTTGAGTAGAGAGAGAGCCAATCTGAATATTACTCCTAATATAGATCAGCTTAAATCAGATTGCTGTACAGCCCAATTTTGAGAGAGTAGTTGGCCAGCTAGTTTTGCAGTTGAGAAACTCCTCCAATTCTGTGTGACATAGTAGAAAGATACACAAAGCAGAATATCTATTACCCCTTCAATAACATGGGGCTCCACAAAAGAAGGTTATAGATCCGTTTTGTTTGTCATCTGTGCACAGGTATGCCCAAGTCTGATATGGGAATATGTTCATGTAAAGATCACCCAGCAAAGTGCTGTTGTCAAGCAGTTATTGAATCAGATACTAAATGCCATACATCTGAGGCTGTAATGTGTGGCCATTTGAGAAGAATCAGCATTGTCTTGCATGTCATGGGCCTGACTCTGATCTAGATAAAGCAGGGTAATTCTGCTGAAGGAGTGAAACAGATATGAGATCAGAATGAGTCACGTGAGGGCCACCTTCCCAGTACTGACATACCAGAGGGGATAGTTGGATGCTCTGTAAAAGTCAGTCTATTGGCAAAGTCCACATTCAATTCAGCAAGATAAATGGTGCAAAACTTTGGAATCCATATTTGGACCTGACTCTGACACCAGCAACTGAGAAATCAAGAGTAGCTTAACTGAAGTCAGTGAGATTCTACCCAAAAACCGTTGAGAGAAGATTTCATCTGGATGAGGAACAAGCCAAATTCTATTATACTTCCTAAATAAGTAACTGATTATCAATACATGTATAATGTACTAAGGTTTTGTTTTGACTTGCAGAAGATGCCAACTTGACAGCCAGGGCGGCTCCAGGCCCCAGCGCGCCAAGCGCGTGCTTGGGGCGGCATGCCGCGGGGGGCGCTCTGCCGGTTGCCGGGAGGGCGACAGGCAGCTCTGGTGGACCTCCTGCAGGCATGCCTGCGGAGGGTCCTCTGGTCCCGCGGCTCCGGTAGAGCATCCGCAGGGACGTCTGCGGGAGGTCCACCGGAGCCACGGGACTGGCGAGCGGCAGAGTGCCCCCCGCGGCGTGCCACCGTGCTTGGGGCAGCAAAATGGCTAGAGCTGGCCCTGTTGACAGCTCTGCAAGAAAAAGTACACAGCAAGATCAGTGGAAGGGTAAGCTTCCCGCTAACCTGAAAGGGCCATGCTGGAGGGGCCACTTTCAAAGCTGAGTCAGCCTCCCAGCCAATTTAATCCTCAACAGTTCTGAGATTGCAAACAAGTGTGCAAGTTTTGATGGTGGCAGCTATATGCATATCAGGTGACCTGATTAAGATCACGAAACTCAATACAAACAGCCACAATCTATTGTTTCTATAAATACATTTGCAAAAACATTTAACAATTAGTGTTACAAATTGAATATGGGGTCTCTATGTTCACCCTGGCCTCCACCTATGTTGCAAATTTGCAGGCGTCACCATCTGCATACACACACAAAGCATGTCTCAAGTGTTAGAATTGTTCAAATGCATGCATAGGTCTTTAGTAGGCAACGTTCAGGCATATGCACATGTATATGCAATCTTGCCCACACAAATAGATGCCAAAAGCTGAAAATAAGGTCCTTAAACACAGATTAGATTTCAAATCCTAATTTATATTCTAATAGTCACATATGCCCCCCATAAGTTACATCTATAGTTATATTTATGTTCAGCTTCCTGTAAAAACAAAGAGTTAGAAAAGAAAGTAAATATTCAGTGAAATGTAGAAGAGTAAATAAGTGTGCCCTCTGGTGATTATATTTTGCTCATAAAACAATTCTCACACATTGCTATTGTCCCTAAGTCTTCGATACTAATCATAGAACACATTCTTCAGGAAAAAACATTCATATTACAGATTATTTCTGTATAGAATTAACAAGCTGTTTACTGAAGAACTTTATGCTCTCTAAGGTCAAACACAATTGTGGTGAAATTTAAGTGCTGCACTAGGTCCTTAAGCTACTTTGATCTGTTCCATTGCAGAAAAATAAAACCCGTCTTTACAATGAACATGAAAAATGGAAATAGCACACACAGATTATACACATCTAGTTTTCAGTTCTTCCCCTCCACCCCCACCGCCAAGCAACAGAATTGAATGAGGCTGGATTTTATAGAAAATCCATGATTGCAGATTTATTCTGGCTCTTGTCACAAATTATAACAACACGTAACTAGTCTGACATGATACAATCCAGATATCTGAACAAGGTGATTATTATGGTATATTGCTCTCCTTTGCAGTAGATCAGGGGTGGGCAATAATTTTCACAGGGGGCTACTCCACGAATGTTGGTAAGTCGTCATGGGCTGTGCATTTCTACTATATTAGTGGAGGAGGTGCAGATTCTGGGAGGGAGTCTGGGTGCAGGAAGGAGCTCTGGACTAGAGCAGAGTGTTGGGGTGCAGGAGAAGGTGAGGGGTGTGGCTTCTGGGAGGAAGTTTGGTGCAGGAGGGGGCTGCAGCAGGGGATTGGGATGCAGGAGAGGGGACATGGTCTGGGAGAGTTTGGGTGCAAGAGGGGGTTCTGACCTGGGGCAAGGGATTGGGGTGCAGGAGGGGGTGCAGGGTCTGGGAGGGATTTTGGGTGCAGGAGGGTGCTCTGGACTGGTGCAGAGAGGGTGAGGGGTGTGGGCTCTGAGAGCGAGTTTGGTGCAGGAGGGGGCTCTGCGCAGGGGATTGGGGTGCAGGAGCGGGTTCTGACCTGGGGCAGGGGATTGGGGTGTGGGAGGGTGTGCAAGGTGCTGGTTCTGGCCAGGAGGCGCTTACCACAGGTGGCTCCCAGCCGGCAGTGCAGTGGGGCACTCAGGCAGATTGCCTGCATGCTGTGGCCCCATGCCACTCCCGGAAGTGATGGGCTGCTGGCACTGTGGCACATCTCCGCGTGGCCCTTGTTGCTAGGGGGACAGTGGGTCTCTGTACGTTGCCCACACCCACAAGCAGCGCCCCGCAGCTCCCATTGGCCAGTTTCCTGCCAAGGGGATCAGTGAGGCTGGTGCTGGAAGTGGGGGCTGGGTGCATAGCCGCCTTCCCTCCTTCCCCGGCCAGGAGTGCGCAGAGACATGCCAGCAGGAGCCGGCCGCTTCTGGGATTGGTGTAGGACCACAGTAGGCAGGCAGCCTGCCTGAACACCCCGCTGCGCCACGGGACTTTTAGCATCCCGGAGATCGTGAGGGCGCAGCTAAAGATCCTTGCAGGGTGTATTTTGCCCACACCGGCTCTAGATTGACTCCCAGTGTGCAGCTGCAATTTCTTATATCCTGCAGATAGATTGTATTCTTTGATCAGTGAAAGCTAGCTTTTGGAGAGGGTTTTCTTGCAAAACAATATTGAGATAAAATATTTCTGTCTTTTAAGACCCTGATGAGTATCTGGACTTGTGGTACACCGCTATCTCGATGTAACGCCACCTGATCTAACACGAATTTGGATATAACGCGGTAAAGCAGTGCTCCGAGGGGTGGGGGGGTTGGGACTGCGCACTCTGGTGGATCAAAGCAAGTTCAATATAATATGGTTTTCACTTATAACGCAGTAAGATTTTTTGGCTTCCAAGGACAGTGTTATATCGAGGTAGAGGTGTATGTAGCAGGGTCCTGAAGGTTAGGCCCCAATCCAGCAAGCATGTGTAACCCTTCTGCCCCTCTGAGTTGGCAGCAACAAGGGCCGGGTTCAGTATCCAGGGGTTCCATTTCAATAACCCAATGCCAAACCAGCTCGAGCCCCCACCCAGTGACCTGAGAAAATCTTACACACACCCCTAGGCACCTTAAAGAGGCAATGCTTCCCCTCTCGCAAGCACAGAGTCTCGGTGTAGCAGAAAAGGTTTAATACATGAGATAAACAACAAACACTAAATTGGGAAAAAAAACACCTCAACTAGAGTCATAGACCAAACCGTGAGCAAAGACCCACCCCAGGAAATTGGGCTGTGTCCTCTTTCCTGGGCTCTTGAGTCCAGCAACCCCCAAATCACCCACAGTCCCAAAAGTCTCTGTCCTGGGTCAGTGCAGCCCCAAAGTTCGAGAGTCTATCTGCAGAGGTCCCCCCCCCAGCCTGGGTAGAAAGGGGCACCTTACGTGGTCCGGGGCCAACTGCCCTGCCTCTCCGTGGGTTCTGCTCCCACCTTCTCCACGAACTGCTCCACTTTACCAGCCGCTCCACTCTGCTCCTCCAGCCGTCCTTACAAACTGCTCAGCTCCACCAGCTGCTCTGCTCCACCAGCTGTCTTGTGGGCTGCTCCAGTTGTCCCTGCAAACTGCTCCACTCCGCCAGCGGCTCTGTTCCACAGTATAGCTTTGGGCTCCCCACTAGTTAGCACAGTACTCAGTGCTCTCAGCTCAGTGATTTCAGCTCTTTAGTGATTTTCAGCTCTTAGTGATTCCAGCTCATAGTAGGGGAGCCCCAGTGCTAGTGCTAGTGCTAGTGCACCATTAGCCCAAAGTGAGTTCAGCTCAGTAACCTGTACCTAGATTCTTAAGGGAATAAAAAAATCAACTCTGACATTCCACAGTGGAGAGAGGAGTGGGTGGAACTGGTGCTTCTGGCTCCACAAGGAGACTGCGCCACCAGGCACAAATACCTGTCCCCAACCTCTCTCAATTCTCTGGGTTTTTGGAACCCATGTCCCTTGTATAGCAAGTACCACCCACTGAGGATGAGTCATTTGTCACCAAGCAGTCCCATAGCTCGGCAGTCTGGGTTAGGGTAGGCGTGCCTATGCAAATACACTCTCTGAAATTCTTTCCACCAGATGTCAGTGTAGAGCTTATCCTGACACTGCTTACACATGTAAGCACATATATATTCTCATTGAAATCACTGGCATGTGCTTCAAGTTAAGCGTGTGCTTACGTGTTCTGATGGATCGAGGCCTTGAAAAGCAGCGCTATGCAAATTGGCTTAAACCACTTAAAAAGCTCAAAACCAAGCTTAGTCTGAGATTGAACTGTATCCCCTACAGTTCTTTCGTGATTCCTTAGGCCCTTTTTGTGTTATGAAGTCTGTACAGGCTTTGTGTGAATGTTTTTACTTTTATTGGACACCCACAAACTGTTTCAGGTGTTTTTCCATGGGTGTATTTGGAGCTGGAGACTTGTTCATCACAGGACACATGGACAAGTGGTGTGATATTTCTCCTGGTCTCTCTCATTGACTAAGGCTCGTGAATAGCCGATCCAGGCAACTCAACCCAGCTCATCAAAAGCACAGCTGGTTAGAGAGAGAGAGACAGACTGGATTTCAGTTGTGCTTTCAGGTCTATCAGGAAAACTCTGAGGATAAAAGAAGTTTCTCCTTAACCTATGCCCTGTTCACTGTCTGACTGGAAGCCAGGTAGCCTTGTACATCTATTAGCTCCTGTAATTCATTTGAAACACCATTCTTATTTTGTACTTGGCCTGTAATTTTAAAAGGGAAATGTATTTATATTGGAGTTCTCTACTGATAGCGAGACTGAGGCCAGTAGTCCAGTCCACAATGGCAGCCTACAGGAAGTATTCATAAAATGGTGTGACTGGCAGCAGGCACCAGGGTTGGTATGAGAATGGTGTTGGTGACTTTTTGGTCTTGTTCCCTGGCACCAGCTCTGTCCCATGATGCTCTGGGAGGCCCGTACTTCTCAGAAGGCAAAACAGAGCTGCAGAAGTACCTTCAAACATATCCTTTGCCGAAGAGAGTCAACAGCAGGGAGTGCCACCAAGTGCCATAACTCAACCAATTGGAATAGGGTGAGGCTCTAAGTATCAAGGACACCCGTTTCTAGGGGCTCTTGTTGAATGTTATTCAGAGCTAAATGCACTTATTGTCTCTACGTGTGGGGCAGGAGATGGCATTTGGGAGCTGAAGATGTTGCAGGTCCATGATAGCAAATGCTGAAGATATTTCTTTTTTCTTGGGGTTTCCAGAGCAGTAGAGACAGTAGCCTGGTGCAACTTGGCCAATTGTGGGAGTACCTTATTCATAAAACTACAACCAGCAGTCAAAGCACTGATTACATGTGTATAAGTGCCCACTGCTTCAACTTAGGCAGCAGCTGTATCTAACACGTCATGTTGTGCATACATGGCTTTGATAAATCCCACATGGCCAATCACCTTTCAAAGAAGCAGGTGTGGTTACAGAAGACTGGTTGACCCTCCTCTGCCATAAAGTAGGAGTCTGTGATGAGGCTGAAATCATACAGATGGTGGGAGCTTATTTTCAAGATACCTCTTTTGTCTCTGCTATCACAGAACTACTGTTGTACTAGCAGCTCAAGAGAATTTTCTTCTAGATCCTCAGACTCCAGAGGGTTTATAGGGCCTACCTGTCTCTCACAATTACAAACTCCTTCCTGACAGGAAAGCATTCACCAGTATCTCAGTGAGTCTTATACCTTGAGGAGTTTTCCTCCTTCTGAGTGAAGGTTTGAGGCATAAACAAAGCTAGTTGGTTGGACCGTTACTAAATAATTTTCTAAAATGGTGAGGGAGTCACACCCAGCCAAACTTTAGACAACTATGCCCCATAAATATTGAATCCTGAATCTTTTACACTATGCTATCAAACCTACAACTGCTATAGTCACTAAAATCAGAAATTACATAAAAGCAGATTGGACCATCCTAAATTTATATGGAGTAGTACTTTGCTCCACAATTAGCTCCAGAGAGCTAAATGACTTTTTTGGGCAAGACCTATGCCAAGGTGTGGTGTGTAAACCATATCACCTGAGGAGTAAAGAGGTGGCGTAACTCAGCTACATTTCTTAATCACAATTTCTCTCTTGCTTTCTCCTTTGTCCCTAAGTTGGGTGGAGGGATGGAAATGTTGGTGGACTGACTGGCCTACATGAGCAGTAAATTATGACACTTGCATGCTGGCTCATCTGCCAATAACTAAATGGAAAATGGGGGAACGAAGTGCCTGCCTGTTCCCCATCCATCTGCTCTGGGAAGGGAGTTAGCAAGTGCAGTGCCCCAGTTATTCCTGTGCATCCTGACCAAAATCTGGACAGGTCCCACAAAAGCTTAGTGGGCATTCTTAGTCCAAGTCTCAGCTAGCACACCAGTTTCAGTGGGGCTACTCTGGGTGACAATCTCACCCAGAGTGTGCAAATGTTCTTTCAATACAGCTGTCAGTACTGGTATTGACATAATTTCATAAACAATGCAGAGTTGTATTAGATCAATTGTCACAGAGCATCTCTGAGTTTTTTTTGAAGACCAATATTGAATTCCTCTTTACTGAATATTTTAAAAGTAAGCTTACAAACTGATCAATCTGTACAGTAACAAGAACACAACAAGAAAACCTCATTTATTTTTAAAAGACTGCATTTTTCAGTGTTTGACCAAAACAGGTAGTTTACTAGGATCATTTTATTTAAAAAAAAAAAAGCACATTTTGTTCCTAATTATATCCTCCACAGCAAACGATGATATCACAAATGAAGGATTATACACAAGCAAGAAAATACAGGGTGAGTAATGAAAAATCTTTTGTTCACACATACTTGGCACTGATAATTTGTCATAATTCATACGGACTAAAGAAAACTGTTTTTTAAGCATTGACTAATCATGAAAATTCATCTCAGTCCATGTCTTCCACTCTTTTTTCTCCCTCTCTCCCCGCCCCCCCTTTTTTTTTCTCTTTTCAGATACTACCTGTCCTTTTTCATTTACTGGGAGGAGTATAAATACAAAAATAAAATAAACCATTTCCTTCTGACTCGGACAACTGGTCCTAACTTAGACATTTCAAAGTAGGTCACCTTCATGAATCTTCCAGGCTTCTCAGCCTACTAACTGAGAAGGATAATAATATGACTTTTAAATTAATGAGAGAACATCAGAAATGAGTTGCAGGAAGCTATGATCTATAATATCTCCCTACTTAAAGTACACTGCCACATGGCAAGAACAGATGGGTGATCCTTTCATGATTATCCTGGACCACTGGCTGAAAGAAAAAGCCGTCACAACATTGCAGGCTGTATATAAAGTGTATATACATGACCTTCTCCCTCTCCCCCCATTGGTAATAAAAGGTTGTGTATGATAAAAAGGTTTTACAGAAGAAAGTGGTAATTTCATGTGGTGGTAAAGAGAGTAAATCTTCATTCCCCCTTCATAGTTTCCTAAAAAGGAGCATACGCTAAGATCCTGAACTGAAGTTCTTTCTTAGAAGGAAAATACTAAATGGAACATTCTTTATTTTACACAAACTGAACATAGACAATGGTCTGCTTAAAAAATATTGGACTATTATGCCACAAAAATAGAATTAGGAAATATTTATGTAGCTACTTTATAGATATCATTACCAGAGTGAAAATTTACTTTTAAAGGCTTGTGAAGACTGAGAGAGAACAACCTCAATATATAAAGTGAAACTGAGGTGTACAATGTAGTGTATGTGTGTAAATGCTTGAGTAACAAAGCAGACAATGATCAGAGATTTCTGAAATCAGCAGTGTTACAGAGAGATAATGAAAACCAGCTGCGGCATATGCATATTTAGGGCCAAATTCTCTGCTGATGTAAATGGTCAGCTCTCCATTGACTTCAATGAAGTTCTGCCCATTTACATTACCAGAGAATTTGGCTCCATAACTCACTTTGAGAAGGGATATAAATGTAACACAAATGAAATAGAGGGTTTGGTTTTTTTGCTTATGAGAATAAAATACAGGATAGTAAAATCTTTGGTACTCTATCTGAATGATCAAAACTACAGATATAACTCATAAAATGGTTGAATTAAGGATGCAATGGAAGCTAATGATAGTGTTGTGGTCCTTTCTCCAGTAAAATTGAGATCTATTTCTCTACTTTCTGAGTATTGCAAGCTGCTGGTAAAAGTCAGGTGGACACTTCTGGAAAAGTGCTAAGGAAGAGAAATGCTTTACATCTATACCTCACATTTTAAATATAATGAACCCAAAGCACCTTACACACTTTTCTTACTCCTAAAAACACTATGTACTTGCTTATCTTTATCCATGTACATAGTAGTCTCTTCTGCATAGCTTCCAAGTTGCCTTGAAGTCAATTGGAGAACTCATATGGATAACATTAAACACATAAGCATTTGCAGGATTGGGGCCTTAAGTGATCAATCTCTGTCCCACTGAAATCAATAGAAAGACTCTCCTTGACTTCAGTGGCAGTTGGATGCAGCACTAAGGGCCTGCTCCAAAACCTATTGTTATTAATGGGAATCTTTCCAATGATTTCAGTAGGCTTCAGATCAAATCCTAAGCACATACAATGCCTCTAAAATGCAGCATGTTGTGAAATGGGAGGGCAGCAGTAGAGCTGGTCAGGAATTGTTTCAATGAAGCCAGAACTTTTCTCAGGAATACATGTATCAACTAAGCTGTTTAAAGAAGGTGTCTTGGATCTGCAAGGGATTTTCTGCTCAAAACAAGAGAGGACCTACCCCAGACTAGTCGATGGTGGGTAGGCCATTCAGCTGGGATGTTTGAGATCCGTGTTCATGTCCCTACTCGGAACCAGGCAGAGCAAAGTCATGAACCTGAGTCTCAAACATCCCAGCTGAATGCCATGACCACTGGGTTACTAGCTATGCAAACTGGGGATTAGCTTCTTTAGTGTTTTGTGCAATTTAAAAAAATGTGTTAGGTTTATTCCAAAGCAGAACAAGAGAGATTTTTGAAATCTCAATCATCTTAACAGGTTGGGAAAACTTTTTCCCACCCAGCTCTAGGCAGCAGCCAGTTAGATGAAAACATACTTCGGACACTTTGGCCGAGTTGACCAGGGGCAAACCCATACCTATATAAAAAGTGCTATGGTACCTTTAATAACCAGATAAATAAGTCAGGACCTTTGTTTTTAAGGATTTATTACAAATTTAATTCTTTGAGGTAGCACATTTATATGCGGATACAGTGTCTTTCACAATGAAATCCTGACCTGGCTGGTGTCTAGGTGTTACCCCAATATTGATGTTTAACAATAAGTTCTTCAAACAGTCTGGAACTCAATGCATTTGCAGCTTAGAAAGATGAAGGACAGAGTCCACCCTGTTCCAACTTGATGCTTAAGACCACTGAGACTAGCTATCCCTCCAGGTAAAGATACGTAGAGTATGTGTACTATAATAATTCAAGTAAAAATATTATATGTTGTTCATACTAGCAATATGATTTGTGAAGAAAGAAATTAACTAGCTTGCTAAGAAAAAACAAGGTGATACTGGAGTCAGGTGATATACCCACTATATGTGAGTCGTAAAGAACTGTTAGACTTGGTGGACACATATAAAGTATCAAACACTTTGTGTATAAGGGTGAAAGTCAGCATTGCCCCCTTCCTCCTCCAAAACAAACACACACACACTTTCTGCAGGGAACGCCATGAAGGGGGGATGTGACAAAATCAACAAAGCTCCCAAAATTCTCAGCTGCTTATTCAACCAGTGGCCTATTCCTCTACCCCCTGGTTCCATATAAGTGGAAATGCAGTAGCCCATCCCTCTGGACCAATCCTGACAGTCCCCAATACACCATCTTATATGTAGTTGGTTCAGAATCCCCCTTCATCTGTACCTCCCCAAGACCAACATGTGGCTGAATTTCAATTTAAGGGTAGAGCACTCACCTGTTAATGATCATCCTGGCCCTAGATTAGTAATTTACAAAATTTATGTAAGAATACAGGTAAACTGTATTTAGTGTGGTCACAAGGCAGTCTGAGTGATTAAACTTCCCCAATGTGTAATACAAGGGAATAAATATGTATAAATACATGTTTTCACTGAGCAGTATCAAATATTCCTGGGAGGTGAAGTATGTGAACTGTATCACAATGTTATGCTCATACAAAGCACACGAGATCTTTATAGAGGAGGGAAATATGCAGCATTTACTGAAAATACAACAGTTAGTATATGCTTTTACACAGAGAGAGAGAGAGAGAGAGTCCTGCAGTGATGTTTATAGTTACCAGTCCAGAGTCTGGATCAATCTAGTGGCCAGCCAGATTGGTCGCAGAGGGAAGCGGGACTTTATCGGTCACAATCCAACGCTCCTGGAGTGTGACAAGACGAACCCAAAGTCCCATGGCTAAGCACCCTGTTCTTGACACCAATGGTAAGCGGTTATGTTTTTCTGCCTTGGCAATTCTTAACATGGCCCTATTTGCATGTATGATGTGAATGGTTCGGTTTCCCACATTGCCTTTTTTTTTCCCTAGGAACTATGTTACCCTTTTATCTTTTAACAGATGATTGGTAACTTTCTGCCATTCAATGCCAAGATTGATAGAGAATTCAGCTAAATGAGTGCTTACAGTAAGCTGAGACTTTTTTGGTTGTGGCAAATAGTAAATATGATTATTGGTAAACACAGTACTGACATTACATTTACATTTGTCTATTGGAAGGTTGCTAACACTTCCATTCTTTCAAAACACTTTTTCCCAAGAATTAACACATACATATTGCCGATTATACAGTACTTTGGTCTCATTATCCAATACATTCCACATACAGGATCCTAGTGAAATGTTTTTACTACAGGGCTTTGGAGCAACAGGCATGCATAAGCATACCCACTTTTGAGGAGTCCACTTCGTACAACTTCTGGTACAACTTCGAGGTTCGGGGCAACCAGAATGATCCCATGTGCAATATGGGGAGTGGACTAACTTTCCATATCTTTGCTTCCAGAGCCTGTTGATGTGTGATTTTAACAACAATTTTCCCAATTAAAATGTCTGGCCTTACTATGCTAGAAACATAACAAAGATATTTTTCGTTGTTTTAGCAAGTGTATTAAAACCTTAGTGTTTCCTGATATTACCCAAAACATTTTGTGTTTCAAGGTGGATAAAGTAAGTATCTGCATATCAGTACATTCCATAGCCATAGTAGTATGTTGTTTTTTCACTTGTATTTGTTTCTGTATTAGGTTGTCCTGTAGCTGGTATTAGCTTTTCCTGATTTTCTGAAAGAGAAAAATAACATTTTTCTACCCCTTTTGGGGTGGCATTGATTTTTGCTTAAAATATTCCTTTTTTTCACAAATACGCTTGCTGATTGCAGGCAAAGCAAGAAGAATTACCTCCATATTTTCCTGTGTTTTTGTTCTATAGGCAGGCCAGATTTCAATGGCTTCTATCTTTTAAGGGTTATGGGGAAATTATCCCACTGTTCAGTCATTAAATCCATGAGGTGGAGTTACCTCAGTTTTTCTTCTTATACAGCAGACCAAGTTTATAATGTCTTTTCCTGCAATGTTAAGCTTTAAGTTTATTTACAGGTAATAGCTGAGAAGTATCATTACCAAAAAGGATTTTTTCAAAAATCCTACACACTATACATTGTTACAGGGGTACTTATTAACATTAAATTTATTTCAATTAAAGGTGTCTTGTTATACCATGCCCTTTATTTAGACGGTTTGTTTGCTGACCAGGTATGTCCTTTATCTGTAGCATCTTTGTGCTGGCAGTTCTCTCCTTCATCAATCAGTTAGGTAATTTCCATCAGCACAGACTTGGCTTTTGGATTCAAAGCCATCAGCAGACACAATTAACTTTTACCAGAGTTTTGATTACTTTTAACTCTTGCTTTCAAAACACACAGAGATCTGAAAAAGAAAACACAATCTATTGTGGCTCCTTTGGAGCCCTAATAGGATTTTAATTAAGTAGCATGTTTCGTTTGCATGTTTTTCACCCCTTCTATAATACACACTGCACATGTCCTGCACATTCCTTCTATAGTTTAACTTCTGTACATATCAATTTTTACATACGATGTAACTGTTTCTTTTGTTCTTACAGAGTTTTCATGTACCCTTATCAAAGTGACAGTCTGATTACACAGAGCCATCTTAAGGGTCAGTGTTTCTAACATTGCTTCTTTTTGTTTTGTGCACCTCACCCCTGCTGTTGCTTCAGAGGGGCACTGTTTTTTTTTTGTTTGTGTTTTAAATTTCTTATTCTTTTACTACAGCTCTCATCTGCTATTTTGTTACAAAAACAAACAAACAAAAAGAATCCAGAATCTCTTCCTATTCTCCTGATTGTGACTGCCCTGCTGCAGCCATAACTTGGTCTTTATTTAAAAACATTTTAAATTTTGTAAAGAATCAAGTTACCCCTTAAGGGTTAAATGCCAAATCCCAAAGCCAAACAACACTAATTACCTCTGGCTATGTCTACACTACGAGATAATTTTGAATTAACATAAACCGGTTTTATAAAACCGATATTATAAAGTCGATTGCACGCGGCCACACTAGGCACATTAATTCGGTGGTGTGCGTCCATGGTCCGAGGCTAGCATCGATTTCTGGAGCGTTGCACTGTGGGTAGCTATTCCGTAGCTATCCCATAGTTCCCGCAGTCTCCCCTGCCCCTTGGAATTCTGGGTTGAGATCCCAGTGCCTGATGGGGCAAAAATCATTGTTGCGGGTGGTTCTGGGTACAGCCTCACCCCTTCCTTCGTGAAAGCAGCAGACAACCATTTCGTGCCTTTTTTCCTGGGTGAACTGAGCAAATGCCATAGCACAGCAAGCATGGACCCTGCTCAGATCAATAGCGCGATCGTGGACATTGTAAACACCTCGCGCATTCTTGTGCTGTCTATGGTGAACCATGAACTGCAAAGGCAGGCGAGGAGGAGGCAGCTACGGCAGCACGGCGACGAGAGTGATGAGGACATGGACAATGAATTCTCCCTAACCGCGGGCCCCTGCGCTTTGGAGCTCCTGCTGGTAATGAGGGAGGTTCTACCCATTGAACGCCGATTTTGGGCCCGGGAAACAAGCACAGACTGGTGGGACCGCATGGTTTTGCAGCTGTGGGACGATTCGCAGTGGCTGTGAAACTTTCACATGCGTAAGAGCACTTTCATGGAACTTTGTGACTTGCTTTCCCCTGCCCTGAAACACCATAATACCAAGATGAGAGCAGTCCTCACAGTGGAGAAGCGAGTGGCAATAGCCCTCTGGAAGCTTGCAACGCCAGACAGCTACCGGTCAGTCGGGAATCAATTTGGAGTGGGAAAATCTACTGTGAGGGCTGCTGTGATGCAAGTAGCCAAAGCAATCATTAAGCTGCTGCTACGAAAGGTTGTGACTCTGGGAAACGTGCAGGTCATAGTGGATGGCTTTGCTGCAATGGGGGGGCGATAGATGGGGGGGGCGATAGATGGAACCCATATCCCTGTCTTGGCACTGGAGCACCAGGGCACCCAGTACATAAACCGCAAGGGGTACTTTTCAGTGGTGCTGCAAGCACTGGTGGATCACAAGGGACGTTTCACCAACATCCACATGGGATGGCCAGGAAGGGTTCATGACGCTCGCGTCTTCAGAAGCACTACTCTGTTTAAATGGCTGCAGCAAGGGACTTACTTCCCAGACCAGAAAATAACAGTTGGGGATGTTGAAATGCCTGTCGTTATCCTGGGTGACCCAGCCTACCCCTTGATGCCATGGCTCATGAAGACATACACAGGCAGCCTGGACAGTGGTCAGGAGCTGTTCAACTACAGGCTGAGCAAGTGCAGGATGGTGGTAGAATGTGCATTTGGCCGTTTAAAGGCGCGCTGGCGCACATTACTGACTCGCTCAGACCTCAGCCAAACCAATGTCCCCTTTGTTATTGCTGCTTGCTGTGTGCTCCACAATCTCTGTGAGAGTAAGGGGGAGACCTTTATGGCGGGGTGGGAGGCTGAGGCAAATCACCTGGCCGCTGATTACACGCAGCCAGACACCAGGGCGATTAGAAGAGCTCACCAGGAAGCGGTGCGCATCAGAGAAGCCTTGAAAACGAGTTTCATCACGGGCCAGGGTACGGTGTGACTGCTGTGTTTGTTTCCCCTTCATGAACCCCCCCCTTTATTGACTCCATCCCTATAAACAACCCACTCTCCCCCTTCGATTACAGCTTGCTTAAGGAAATAAAGTCACTATCGTTTAAAAAGCATGTAATTATAAAAAGAGGAAGAGAATTAACAAGGTATCCTGGGTGTGGTTTGGGAGGAGGATAGGAGGGAAGGAAAAGGCCATGAAGCACATTTCAATGTAATGACAGCCTTTTGGTTGGACTGTCCACGGGGGTGGAGTGGGCGGGTGCACAAAGCCTTCCCCCACACGTTCTTACATGTCTGGATGAGGAAGATATGGAACATGGTGAGTACTGAGGGTGGTTAAACATGGGCTGCAGCGGCACTCTGTGACCCCGCTGCTCTTCCTGAAGATCCACCAGACGTCGGAGGATATCAGTTTGATCACGCAGCAGCTCCAGTGTTGCATCCCGCCACCGCTGATCTTCCTGCCTACACCTCTGATCTTCCTGTCGCCACCTCTCAACTCGAGCGTCTCTCCTATCTTCACGTTCACTGGCATTTTTCCTGTACTTTGCTACCACGTCCTTCCACTCCTTCAGATGAGCTCTTTCATTGCGGGTTACTTCCATGATTTCAGAGAACATTTCATCTCGCGTCCTCTTCTTCCTCCATCTTATCTGAGCTAGCCTTCAGGATGGAGTAGGGAGGCTTGAAAAATGTGCAGCTGCATGAGAGAGGGAAAATAGGGAGAGGAGGATTTTAAAAGATACATTTTACAGAACAATGATTATACTCTTTCACAGTGAACAACACTATTCACCTTACATAGCACATGTGATTTCACTACAAGGTCGCATTTGGAAACTTTTAATATTGTGCCTACGGCTCTGGTGTTACAGATCTCACAGACGCAGGCCCGGGCATCACAATTCAGCTTGCATGCGGTCATGGTAAGCCACAGCTTCTCCAGCCTTCATATACACAGTGCCCTGCTTCTTTCCTGTTAACAAGCAGCAGCAGACGCCAACCCCTCCTCTCCCCAATCCAATTCTCTAGGATTGCTTTACCCCTCCTCCCACTGCATGGCTGGTATCATGGAAGATCACTGCTAATCACCCCCCCTTTCTCCCCCCCCCACCGCGTGGCTGGTAGCTGGGAAGATTCCTGCTGGCCACATGCTAAAAAGTTCAGCGCCATTACCCCACTCCTCCGCCCGCTTTGCTACGTGCAAGGAAGGCTTTCTTTTAAGCAACAGCCCAGTAGGAAAATGGCCATCTCTGTCCCCTTAATTAAATTCCTTAATTTCAACCAGGTTACCATGAACAATATCACTCTGCTGAGGATAATAGAGCGAGATAAAGAACGGATGTTTCTTGAATGCCAGCAATCACCGGGACCATACGCAGCTACGCTTTGTCATGCAATGATACCCGATTACTTGCTACATGCATGGCGTGGTAAAGTGTCCTACCATGGTGGACGGAACAAGGCTGCCTTGCCCAGAAACCTTCTGCAAAGGCTTTTGGAGTACCTCCAGGAGCGCTTCATGGAGATGTCCCTGGAGGATTTTCGCTCCATCCCTAGACATGTTAACAAACTTTTGCAGTAACTTTACTGGCTGTGAATGCATCCCAAGCCCTCATGGCAAATCAATCATTAAAAAACGCTTGCTTTTAAACCATGCTTTATATTTACAAAGGTACACTCACCAGAGGTCGCTTCCATGGCTTCACTGTCTGGGCTAGTGGCTTGGGAGGGCTGGGAGGGTAATTCCATCTGGGTCACAAAAAGCTCCTGGCTGTTGAGGCTAACAGAGTGCTGTGTGCTCGCTGCAAGGTCGTCCTCCTCTTCCTCCTCCGCTGAATCCTCAGCCAGGGTTGAGATTATAACCCCCACCTCAGAATCCACGGACAAGGGGGGGGTAGTGGTGGCGCAGCCCCCTAAAATTGCATGCAGCTCAGCGTAGAAGCGGCATGTTTTTGGCCCTGACCCGGATCTTCCGTTTGCTGCTTTGGTTTTCTGGTAGGCTTGTCTGAGCTCCTTCACTTTAATTCTGCACTGCACTGAGTCCCTGGTGTGGCCTTTTCCCATCATAGCCTTGGAAATTTTTTCAAATATTTTTTCATTTCGTCTTTTGGAACGGAGTTCTGTTAGCACTGAATCCTCTCCCCATATACCGATAAGATCCAGTATCTCTCGTGCGGTCCATGCTGGTGCTCTTTTTCTATTCTCAGGAGACTGCATTGTTACCTGTGCTGATGAGCTCTGCGTGGTCACCTGTGCTGATGAGAGCTCCACGCTGGCCAAACGGGAAATGCAATTCAAAAGTTCCCGGGGCTTTTCCTGTATACCTGGCCAGTGCATCAGAGTTCAGATACCTGTCCAGAGCGGTCAGTGGTGCACTGTGGGATACCGCCTGGAGGCCAATAACTTCGATTTGTGGCCACACTAACCCTAAACCGATATGTTAATATCGATTTTAGCGTTACTCCTCTCATTGGGGAGGAGTACAGAAATTGATTTAAAGAGCCCTTTAAATCGATATAAAATGCATTGTAGTGTGGATGGGTACAGCGTTAAATCGATTTAACGCTGTTAAAATCGGTTTAACTGCTTCGTGTGGACCAGGCCTTTATCAACTCAGATTTCACCATTTTAAATATTCTCCCAGGGATTCATGCCTGCACTTACTGCTTTTCTTACTTCTGCCACTATGCCCTTAGGACTTCCAACCTGCTTTTCAAGTTCTTTATCTGTTGCTTGCCTGCTTGTCTGGGCCCGATCCTACTTTTTCCAATGGGCACAAGTTTTGTTCCACTACCAATTCACCAAAGAGGGTGGGGTCCTCAACTAGCCCCCACCCTTCCTGGTCCCTTCCCTTAAATATTTCTTTAAACATTGTAAAATGACCACAATATCACTCACAAAAAATACTACACTGCCCAAACTCCTATATCCTTCAGAGTTTGGTTTAACAGAACAAGATCTGTATCTTATGTTTGCCTATGCCAGTGCTTGGGATTATGATTTTAACCTATTCTGGGCCAGAGGGAGAGACGCTAAGCTTCCCTCTGTATTGCTCGGCCTTCTACCACCGAGGGTTCATACACCAAATATAAAAAACCCTCCTATGGGCAAAGCGAGAAACCCTAAGTTACCCTCTTATACTCAGTCATGCTACGGCCGAGGGTGTATGCACCTATAGTTTTTTTTCTAGTTTTCCCCCCTCCCACTATTGCCCGGCTCTTCTACAACTGGGAGTATACCCACCTTCAGTTATTTCCCCCCAGCAGTCTGGTGTGGAGAGAGGGATGTTAAACCTCTCTGTCTCTCAGCCCTGCTACGACTGAGGGTGTGTATACTTTTAATCACAACAGATTCTCAATTCATAAAATACCAACAGTGAATACAATATTAACTGTACCTGGTTCCCTTTTTACTGCCCAGTATCTCTATGACCCAGGGTGTGCGCACCTGAATGATCAATCACTTAGAAGCATTGTCAATAATTACAGCGCATATACTCTTCCCCCTTTCACAATTCTCCACCAAAAATTTATGCTCATATAAAGCACATGGGATCTTTATAGAGGAAGGTAAATATGCAGCATTTACTGAAAGTACAACAGTTAGTATATGCTTTTTAGACACATGCACTTGGACACACACAGAGTCCTGCAGTGATGTTTATAGTTAGCAGTCCAGAGTCTGGATCAATCTAGTGGCCAGCCAGATTGGTCGCAGAGGGGAGCGAGGCTTTATCGGTCACTCCTGGAGTGTGGCAAGACGAACCCAAAGTCCTATGGCCAAGCACCCTGTTCTTATAGGTTTTTTCCTTTGTTGAAGTCTATGGATTTTGCTGTGTCAGTTTATGACCGGTTACTTCTTAATTGGTGTAAACATTCCAATACACCTCCCAGAGGGTCATCCTGTCCTTTGTTCCGATGTAATCAATTGTCCTTAGGGGTGCCAGCCTTCACCTCAGGGTCATCAATCTGCCCTTCATTATGGATGCGCGTTGATGATTCTTTGATATCCTTTAAGTCTCTTCACTCCTTCTTCCTTGATTCTGGCTATAACAAAGGCCTTCACATCTTATTTTTTTCTGATGCATACATTCCTCATTCACACAAACAGTAGTATTTTATATCGAGCAAAAAGGCATTGCAAATTAAACCTTGCTAAGTTTTACAATCAATAACCAAGACAATTTACATTGAGACCCAGGCCTTCGATGTTCCTCTAATCTACTTAACATAGACACAATACAAGATCCTGTCTCTTACTTACTAAACCTTAAAACAAAAAAATGTATATTTAACTAGAGCGCCTAATTTGTAATACATATAGGAGACCATAGTAGACATTATAACTTATCCTAAAACAAAACGGTGACCATAATCAGTCATAAGGATTGTTCTGGTCTGTCATTCCTTTCTGCTATTCAAAAAGGGTGGCTGACAGGATGAAATCAAATCACACATTAATTCTCATTGTACATTATAAAATTCAGCTCCTACAACAATGTGCTTTCCAGCTTTCCAGTTGCTACTATAGGGACTTAAGTGATTAATTGTTTGGGAGCCCTTTCAGCTCTGATCATGTAAGGATGATGCTAGAGATCTTTGGAACAGATTTAGGAGAAACAGGCATAGGACACTATAATGCCGTGGTTCTCATACCATGAGGTGGGCATTGGAATGTGTCAAGGGAGGCACAAGCTGTTTTAAGAGCTTTGGCTGTCAGCCCTGGCTTGGTGGGGCTCATGCAGGAGGTGGCAAGGATAAAGGGGACAGCTGGAGCACCGCCACCTGGGCTTTCCTTCTTCCCCACCCCAATCCCTTGCAGGGACGCAGCCTGGACTCAGGATTTCCACCCCCCCACATCCCTCAGTTGAAGGCAGTGGGGTGGCAGCAGCACAGAAGTAAGGGTGGCAATGGGGCGCTAAGTCTACTGTGAAAAGTGATACTGACTAATCTCATTTTTCACATTGCCTCCCTTGCTGCTGGCACAGCCCTACCTTCAGAGATGGATGCCCACCCAGCAGCCGCTGCTCTCCGCTCTGCCCTCAGAGGGTGGATGGCAGGATATATACTTGGTGTGGGGGCATGGGGCGAGGAAAGGGTTGTAAATAACTACAGACACAAAGAAAGGGGGCCCAATCATATAAGTTTGAGAACCACTGGTCTAATGTAATTTCTTTTGCCAGGAAAACTTTACTTTTGCAGAGAATAGTGATATGCTAAAGAACTGACATTCATCACTGCTGTTGTTATAAGAACGACCAAACTGGGTCAGACCAATGGCCTATCTAGTCCAGTATCCTGTCTTCTGACAGTGGCCAGTGCCAGGTGCTTCAGAGGGAGTGAATGGAACAGATAATTATCAAACGATCTGTTCCTGTCGCCCATTCTCAGCATCTGGCAAACAGAGGCTAGGGACACTTCAGAGTACCCATTCAGAGTATTACCCATCCTGGGTAATAGCCATTGATGGACCTGGCCTCCATAAACTTATCTAATTTTTTTTTGAACCTTCTTACAGTCTTGACCTTCACAACATCCTCTGGCAAAGAGTTCCACAGGTTGACTGTGTTATGTGAAGAAATACTTCCTTTTATTTGTTTTAAAGCTGCTGTCTATTAATTTCATTTGATGACCCCCTAGTTCTTGTGTTATGAGGAGTAAATAGCACTTCCTTGTTTACTTTCTCCACACTAGTCATGATTTTATAGACCTCTATTATATCCCCCTTATTCGTCTTTTTTCCAAACTGAAGAGTGCCAGTCTTACTAATTTCTCCTGTTCCATACTCCTAATCATTTTGTTGCCTTGTTTTTACTTTTTCCAATATATCTTTTTGAGATGGGGCAACCAGATCTGCATTCAGTATTCATGATGTGAGCGTATCATGAATTTATATAGAGGCAACATGGTATTTTCTGCCTTACTATCTATGTCTTTCCTAATGATTCCCAACATTCTTTTAGCCTTTTTGACTGCCGCTGCACACTGAGTGGACGTTTCCAGAGAACTATGCACAATGACACCAAGATTTTTTTTTTGAGTGATAGCTAATTTAGATCCCATCATTTTTATTTTGTATTACAGTAACACTTAGAAACCTGGGCCCCCTGGTGCTAGGTGCTGTACATGCAAATAGTACAAGACAGTTTATCAGCCAGAGTTTACAGTCTTAAATAGATAAGGCAGACAAAAGAAGTACTATTATACCCATTTTACATATGGGAAACTGAGGCACATGGACAAAGTGATTTGCCCAAGGCCTAACAGGAAGTCTGTAGCGGAGCTAGAAACTGAACCCAGATCATCTTCGAGTGCTTGTTCATGTCAATTCTAATCAGGTGTGCACATGCCGTGTGCACGACAGCCGGAAGATTTTTCCCCTAGCAGTATTTGTAGGGACAGGGGTAGCTTTAGGTATTTTGCCGTCCCAAGCATGGCTGGCAGGCTGTCTTCAGCGGCTTGCCTGCGAGAGGTCCCCGGTCCCGCGAATTCAGCAGCAGCATGCGGGAGGTCTGCCAAAGCCACGGGACCAGCAGACCCTCCACAGGCATGCTGCCGAAGGCAACCTGCCTGCCACCCTCGTGGCGACTGGTAGGGTGCCCCCCGTGGCTTGCTGCCCCAGGCACGCGCTTGGCATGCTGGTGCCTGGAGCTGCCCCTGTATAGGGATGGCTTGGGCGCCCGCTGGAGTTGAGCCTTCATGGTGCCCAATATAGGCCCTGCCAACCTGATTCTCCCTCAGTTCCTTCTTACCACCTGTGATGGCTAGCTGGAACTCCCTGTTGCTCTTTGCTCTTTCCCCGGCAAGCGCGTGTTAGCAGCATTGGTGTATATAGTTAGTGTTAGTGTAGCAGTTTTTTCCTTCCGGAGGTGGGTTCCCCCTGTTGTTTTTCCCCAGCACCAGGTCATGCCTCAGTCTCTGGATTTTAAACCGTGCTCAGACTGTGGCAGGTTTATACTGAAAAATGATTTGCACACTTCGTGCTTGAAGTGTCTTGGCCAGGGGCATCTTAGAGACAGGTGCAAAATCTATAGACATTTTCACCCCAGGATTCTTAAAGACAGGGAGCAGCACCTCTGAGTGTTGCTTATGGAGGCAGCACTTCAGCCTCAGTCAGAGCTGGGCATGGCAGCTCCAGCTTCGAGTGCCGCATCCTCGGTTCGTTGCACTCCAGCACCGTCCATGAACAAGCTGGTGCTGAGGAAGCTAGAGACCATTGGCACTGCCATGGCTCTGCCCATGGGCCCCAGACATGGGTCGCACTCCCTGGTGCCTCACATAAGGAAAAAGGCCGACAGAGGGTGCTCCCTGGCCAGGTCTAAAGACTAGTTGGCCAGCAAACCCACATCAGACACCCATTTGGTTGAGATTCCATTGACTCCTCCCCCGGGATGGGTCCAGTCGAGTCCGGACCAGCACCACTCACTGGTGCGCCACCATGAAAACCTACAGCTCCTGTCCATCCTGGAGGTGTTCCAGGCAGCAGCGGACCTTTTGGCGCTTATACTGCCATCTTCACCTTCTAGGCGAGAGAGATCGCCAGCACCGGTTCTGGGCCCAGTGCATTCTGTGGGCAAACCGGCAATGATGTCGGCCATAAGACCACTGTCCCTGGTGCATCGGCCTACGGCACCAGTGACTCGTGTGGGTGAACCATTCTGGTCCCCCAGTTGGCACCGCTCTCTGGCACCAAGTGGCTCCTCTTCTCCGTGGTCATCACAGTCTGAGACCTCGGAGTCGGAAGCAGAGTTGTCACGCTCTAGTAGTAGCAGAAGATCCCGTTCCCACCGTGACCGACAACACTAACCAGCACCATGGCCTAACCAGCACTGTGGCAGGCTCCTCGGTGGCCCTTCTGGAAACCCTGGGCCTATCACCAGAGCCAGGGCTCAAGAACAGCATCGGTGGCCTCAGCTTCTTTCAGGCAGCTGCTTACGCCCTTTGCACTGGGCATCCCGGTGGGGACCCACCCCCTGATATCAATGGTCTCAACTCCAATGGCACCTTTGATGACCGCTGCACTGATTCTGCCACTGGCAAGGGGAGTCTGGTTGCTGCAACACCAATCGCGGTGCCAACAGTGACATTGTTGGAGGTATCGGTCCAGATGCCAACTGTGGCACCAGCCACAGTACCGGTCCCCACACCGGCCATGGCACTGACTCCCATGCAGCTGTTCCTTGTCTTTCTGGACCCCAGGGGAGCGAAGGCAGGGAACAGGCCTCAGTACCGACCACAATTTCATCTTCCTTGTTGCCGTACGAGGCGGTGGCGGGTTTCTCAACTGCTCCAACTTTAGAGGACACTAGGGTCCTTCAGCAGCTGCTGAGACGGGTGGCTCAGAACCTTAATATCAAAACTGAGGAGGTGGTGGAGGAGGCCCATCCAATGGTTGACATCCTCTCCCCACTGGGCCATCCTGTATCGCACTGACGCTCATTAAAACTATCAGCGATGGCACTAAGAGTCTGTGGCAGACCCCGTCCTCATCTCCGACCGCAAAAAGGTACAAGCAGAGATACTTTATTCCTTTTTGAGTATACGAGCATTTGTATACTCAGACTCCCTGGTAGTGGACACAGCTAACCAGCGAGAGCGCCAGGGCTACCAGGGTCCTCTCCCAAGAACCGTGAGGCCAAAAACCTGGACCTCTTTTGGGAGGAAAATATACTCTACGAGGGCAGGGTTGCAGCTTCGTGTCGCTAACCACCAGGTTAGCAGATACAACTATAATACCTGTGGCACAATGGAAAAATTCACAGAGCTCCTGCCTACAGATTCTCGTGATGAGTTTTCCGTGCTTATAAAGGAAGGCAAATTGATTTCCCGTGTGTCCCTGGAGGCAGCCTTGGACTCGGCGGATGTGGCCTCTTGCACCATTGCTTCAGAGGTAGCTATGAGAAGGAGTTCCTGGTTGCAGGTCTTGGGCCTACCATACGAGGTGCAGCACACAATTCAGGATTTCCCCTTCGAGAGTCAGTCTCTGTTTTTGGAAAAGACTGATTCCCATCTGTATAACCTCAAGGACTCTTGGGCCATCCTGAAGTCCTCGGTCCTCCACACACCTGCGACCCAGAGGAGGCACTTCAAGCCTCCCCCACCCATGAGGAATTATCAGCTGCAGGGGAGACAGGAAGGGTCACACCGGAGGAACAGGAACTCAAGAAAAAGACTTTCTCTCCTCTGGCCAGGGCTCTGGTCAGTCTAAGACCTCCACAGGCTGGGGAGACTGGATCCTCCCTGTTTACCTTTTTGTCCCATCTAGTCCCTTTCTACCCTGTGTGGGACCGTATTGGGTGCGCCTCATGGTAGAAAGGGGATATTCACTCTAATTCTCGGCCCTCCCACCCTTCCATCCCTCTTCCCCATCCCTCTTCAGGGACCCTTCTCATGAGCATCTCCTTATCCAGGAGGTGCACTTGCTCCTTTTGCTAGGGGCAGTGGAAAAGGTTCCACAGGGGCAGGGGTTTTTATTCACAGTATTTCCTAATATTGAAAGCCAAAGGTGGTCTAAGGCCCATTCAAGACCTGTGAGAACTCAACAAGTTCATGAAGAAAGGCAAGTTCTGCATGGTCTCATTGGCCTTCATCATCCCTTCCTTGGATCCACGGGACTAGTATGCCACCCTTGACTTGAAGGACGTATACTTTAATATAGTAATCACTCCATCCCACAGAAAATAGCTCAGGTTTGTGGTGAACAACAACCACTTCCAGTTCACAGTCCTCCCATTTGGGCTATCAGCAGTGCCTCACGTATTCACCAAATGCATGGCAGTCATAGCTGCATTTCTGCGCAGGCGCCAGGTACAGGTGTTCCCATATCTTGACAAGTGGCTGATCAATGGCTGCTCCAGGCCTCTAGAGGGGCGCATTCCACTAGAATTTCAGTCGAATTCATCATAGTGACGTTAGACGAGCGAGGCCTTCTCCTAAATGGGGGAAGTCGACTCTATCCCCCCTTCAGCAGATAGTTTATAGGGATAGTTCTGGACTTGACCCAGGCTGGGGCAATGGGCGACACTATTCAGAGTCTCAGGCAGTTTCCCGCCACCACAGCATGAAATTGCCTAAGACTCTTTGAACACATGACCATATGCACCTACATGGTGCAACATGTCAGGCTCAGATTTCGGCCACTCCAGTCGTGGCTAGCCTTGGTGTATTGGCCAGTTTGAGACAGTTTGGACAGGGTAGTGACTCTGCCTCATCTGGTCCTCTACTCCCTTCTGTGGTGGCTCGACCCACAGGTCGTGTGTACAGGAGTTCCCTTTGCCAACCCCCAGTCACTCTCTCATTGGTGATGGCTGCATCAGACATGGGCTGGGGAGTGCATTTAGGAAACCTCAGAACACAAGGCCTCTGGTCTCAAGTGGATCTGGCTATCCACATCAATGTCAGAGAGCTGAGAGCAGTGTGCCTGGTGTGTCAGACTTTCTGAGCGCACCTAACAGGGAGTTGTGTATCAGTTATCACCATGGTGTTGTCTGTCATGTTTTTTATCAAGAAACGGGGGGTGCACGCTCCTCTCCTCTGTGCCAGGAAGCCCTCATGCTGTGGGACTTCTGTGTAGAGCATTGGATTCATTTGCAAGCATCATACCTCCCTGGAGTGCAGAACGAGTTGACGGACTATCTTAGCAGGTCGTTCCATGGCCACTAGTGGTCCCTGTGCCCGGCTGTTATGGAATTCATTTGCCAATGGTGAGGGCTTCCCCAGATAGACCTGTTTGCCACATGATGCAACAGGAAGTGCCAGCAGTTTTGCTCCTTCCGCAACCACAGTCCGGGCTCCTTAGCAGAAGCGTTCCACTTCCTATAGGGAGCCCATCTCCTTTACATGTTCCTGCCCCTTCACAAGGTATTACTCAAAATAAGAAGGGAACAAGCTTTGATGATACTAATAGCTCCAGCCTGGCCCCACCAACACTGGTACACATTGCTCCTGGAAATGTCCATGGAAGTCCCAGTCACCTTGCCGTTCTTCCCAGACTTAATAACTCAGGACCACAGATGCCTTCAGCACCCGAACCTCAAGTCATTGCACCTCACAGTGTGAAAGCTCCATGGCTGAACCTGATGGTGCATTCTTTCTTGGACCAGGTTAAACAAGTCCTCCTTGGCAGTAGGAAACCCTCCACCAGGGTGACCTACCTTGCCAAGTGGAAGCGATTTTTCAGTCTGGGCAGCACAGTATCATTCATCTGACATTCGCCACTATCCCCCTTATATTGGATTACCTCCTCCATCTCAAGCAGCAAGGTCTGTCCATGTTATCAGTAAGGGTTCACCTGGCCACCATTTCAGCCTTCCATACAGGTACCGCTGGCCGGTCGGTCTTTGCCAACCCTATGGTCAGTCGTTTTCTGAATGGTCTCAACAAGCTATATCCAAAGGTCAGTCAATCAATCCCGGCTTGGGACCTCAACCAGGTCCTTTCCAAACTGATGGGTCCATCCTTTGAATACTGGCGATGTGATCCCTGCTCTCTCTCATACAAGGTGGCACTTCTGGTAGTGATAACCTCAGCCAGGAGGGTGTCTGAGCTTAAGGCTTTAACATCAGAGCCTCCTTACACCATGTTCTATAAGGACAAGGTGCAGCTCAGACCTCATCCGGTTTTCCTCTCAAATGTTGTCTCCCAATTTCACATTAACCAGGACACCTTCCTCACAGTATTCTATTCAAAGCCACACGTGAGTGGCAGGGAGCAGAGGCTTCATTCATTGGATGTCCACAGAACCCTAGCCTTTTATATTGAGAGAACAAAGCCATTCCTAAAGTCTGTCCAGTTATTCATGGCAGTGGCAGACAGAATGCAAGGTCTGCCTATCTCTTCTCAATGGATTTCTTCATGGATCACATCCTGAATCTGTGAGTGCTACAACCTGGCGAGTCCTCACTCCTCTGATCACTGCGCACTCCACCAGGGCTTAGGCCTCTTCAACAACGTTTCTGGCGCAAGTTCCCACCCAGGAAATATGCAGAGTGGTGACGTGGTCCTCCATACACACTTTTAGCACGCGCTACCCAGATTACCCAGCAAGCCAGAGACAATGTGGCTTTTGGTAGAATGGTGCTCCAGTCAGTAGACAATTCCAACCTCACCTCCTGAACTTGAGTTTGGGAGTCACCTGATTGAGTGCTTGTTCATGTCAATTCCAAAGAAGGAAAAAAATGGTTACTCACTTTCTTGTAACTGTTGTCCTTTGAGATGTGTTGTTCATGTCCATTCCAAAACCCACCCTCCTACCCACTGTTGGAGTAGCCAGAAAAAATGAATTGGGGTGGGGTGGGGTGTCGGGTTGGCAGCGCCCTATGTTGGGCGCCATGAAGGCATGACTCCAGGGGGTGCCCAGGATGACCCTACAAATACTGCTAGGGGAAAAATCTTCCGGCTGTCATGCACATGAACAACACATCTCAAAGAATAAGTTCCGAGAAGGTGAGTAACCGTTTTTTCTGAGTCCCAGTCTGGTGCCTTAACCAAAACATATAGAAAATCATCTTGATTCACCCGGCAATGGATAGATGTTAAGGAACTATTATTGCTTTATCCCGTCACACAGCAATCACTCCCAAATAGTAGCTCACTAGTTAAAACAGAATTTCTCAAGGGAAATTGGTCTCTTTCAAGTCTTATCCATTCCTTTGTTAATAATAGTACTAAGATCTGCAAGGTTTTCATGTAGCCACCTGGGTATACAAACTTGCTAAGTACTATAGAAGATTAATCCAGCTTCAGGTATAACTCCTTATACAGAACTTGCCATAATGTATCTGAAGTCTAAATCATTTGATGCAATGGGGAGGAAATTGTTCCTATGATAAATGCAATTCTTTACTCTGAAATAATAATCTTAGTCTTTTACTAACTATAAAATGAGCGTCAACCATCCATGAGTCATTCTGTGAGTTGCAGTCTGCAAGACCTATAGTGCTTGTTCATCAGATGGAAATAAGCTCTTCAAAGCAAAGGATATTATTTATTTCTCCTGTTCTAAATTTTCCGTATTTCCTAGGACAGAAACTGATTACTAGATTCAGTTTTAGGCTAAGTCTGGACTACTCCCAAGAGGTGTGTTTACAACAAGAAAGATAACTCGAGTTAGCTGTTATCTTGCTGTAGAGAAACACTTATTTTTGGGAATGCGTAACTCTCAATCATTTGGCAAACCTAGTAATACCTTGTGTGTTCTTCACCAGATGTGAATAGTTTCATGTGAACATGAGCAACATCAGAAATCTTCAGTGAGGATGACACACTTCTCCCAGACATCAGAAGAGTAGCCACATTAAAGTTTTCTGTGATGCGCCAAAGCTCACTCCAAAACTGTCATAGCTAAGATGTATACTGAAGAACAAAGTACACTTGAAAGGGAGAATCTCTTATGCCTTTCATAACATGATTTTGAAATTTAGTTTGTTCCTCTCTGAGATTTGCAAAATCAATTTTTGTCCTTGTAGTGGTAGCTAATATATCCGTTCTCTTGTTTCTCAAGGAACATATCCCTGCCAAGTTTACTTCTTAGTTTGTCAGTATCATTAATAGATCAGAAGAATTTTAGTTAGCTAAATTGTACTCCCTCAGATTGCTAGTTGGCTGTCTCTATAGTATCATCTGCAAATTCTCACCCTAAATGGCTATTCAAGCAGGCTGTAGCGATTAAGGGGTCAGCTGCACTTGCTTACAGCTTAAAACCCCCAGGTATTCCTTTCACAGCCTAAAAATTCCTTTAGTCTGGGTTTAGCACTTCCCCCCTTAGTTCAGTCTGTGTTCCTCAGGTGTTTCCAAGAATCTCTTTGGGCCGGGGAGTCAGTGAAGAACCATGATGATGCTGCTCTCCCAGCTTAAGTAGCTTTTGAGTAGGGTTGGAACCCTTTGTCTCTAAGCTTGGTTCTTATACCAGTCAGTGGAAAACACTGGTATTCCAAGATGGGAGTCCAGTATCAGATGACCTGGTTACATGTCCCAGTGCCACAGTATCCATTGCTTGGAGGCCGTTTGTAGCACCCTCAAGAAGACTCTCCAGTGGGAGATAAACTTCTAATAACTATTGTTTTCCCTAATGGTTCATTAACTCGAATGGATGCCTCCTAGACAGCCATCTAGACTGAGCGTCTTTTGCCTAATGTGCGTTCCCCAGGTGTAAACACATTTGTAATACAGATTATAGTTAATATTCCTAATTTCAGAGACATGAATATAAACAGGATAATCATTTTCAATAACTCATAACCTTTCCAATGATATTTCACATACTTATCTTGCATAAACTATATCAGAATTATGCCATAATCACATCATCATACTATCACTGTGAAGAATATGGGGTGCAGTATTACACCTACCATGATAGGATATTGTATTATCTTCTCTGAGCTTGCTGGGACTATTAGGAGGCATGATATGAATATCATCGCTGGTCTAGCTATGCCTATTGACTTCAGCTTCCTTGGGCTTGCAGAGAGCCTTCCATAGATGCTGGGGAAGGGGAGGATGTTGTCAGACATGCAGCTGGATATCACCTCCTCTGCCTCCTTCCAAATAGGAGGGAAGAGATACATGTGCTGATGATCACCTCTATGTATGGCTCTTCACTGTGTGTTCTCAGTGTATGCATAACGTGCCTCAGGTGGCATGTGACCAGGATTCATCACCGAATTTGATCCACTGGTTGGACTGTTAGCTTCGCTGACCTTGGCTAGGTCCTGACAGGGAGTGCGATGTGAACGCTGATCCTTGCCCCCCACCGTGTGTTTAGGCCCATTGAGACCTATGGTCTATTGTTAGGGTTTCTCAAACTTCATTGCACTGTGACCCTCTTCTGACAACAAAAATTACTACATGACCCTAGGAAGGGGGTCCAAAGCCCAAGCCCTGCCATGCTCGGGGGAGTGGGGTGTGCAAAGGCAAAGCCTGAGCCCTGCTGCCATGGGGGAGGGGGGCAAAGCCAAAGCTTGAGGGCTTCAGTCCTGGACGGGGGAGGTGGGGAAGGCTGTAACTTAAGCCTCGCCACCCAGGAGTGAAGCCCTCAGGCTTTGGCTTCAGCCCTGGGTGGTGGAGCTCAGACTTTCACTTCTGCCCCAGCAAGTCTAACAGCTTTGTGACCCACTTTGGGGTCCTGATCTACAGTTTGAGAACCTCTGGCCTATGTTATGCATGAAATTACTGTGGGCCACATGCAAATCTCATAATTATACACAAAAATGACCAGTGCGGATCATTACTAGATTTGCTCATGGAGTCAGAATAACTGTATGCAGAAATTAGTCATGAAATATACATGAGTTTTCCCATGATGCTTAGAAAATCAGCCCCTAATATCTAGAGGACATTCTCCATTAGGTATAACAATTTTAAAGTGCAATATATCCAATTTTGAGCATAATTACTTTGTAGTGTTCCTTTTATAAAGAAGCAGCATCACACACTGTTAAATGTTTTCTGGTTTTCTATGGTTTTATCATTGCATATCATGACCTTCACTGGTGAGCTTGTCAGCCAGAGATTAACAGGAAGATATCTCCTTCTATGCAGTTTCATGCAGAGCTGTGGCAGGGTACTGGATAAAATAAAATTAAAATGAGTAGCATCTCTGGGATCTAAAACCAAAAAAAAAGGAAAATGCCTTTAAGAGGCTATGTGAGACTTCTTGGGGGCAGGGAAGCAGCTGAGCCACAGTTAATCTGAAGGGATTTATAAGACTGAGAGTAAAGGCGCTTCTGTTAAAAATCTCACTGGTAATATGGAGCTTCCAAGGAAGATCTTGAGGCAAGCAAGGAAGGCACAGAAACTCCTGTTGCTGTTAAATGAAGAGTCAGGAGATAATCCCTCTGAAACATACAGGTGTACATGCACACATTAAATATCCTATTTTTAATTATTTTGCAGTTTTTTAAAGAGCAAATTACATAAATGTACACTGCATTTGAACACTGAATATCTGTGCACACAGAGTATCTAAATCTTGCTTCTTTCACAGCAATTTTACACCAGTGTGACAGTAACGACCTTAATAGGAATTACTCCCATTTTACATAGGGGTAAGTGAGATCAGAATCTGGCTCTTAGCCCTATAAACATTTCAAAAGTGATTAGTGATTTTGAGTGCCTTTGTGTTTGGGTGCCCATCAAGAGACTCATAGACTTTAAGGTCAGAAGGGACCATTATGATCATCTAGTCTGACCTCCTGCACAACGCAGGCCACAGAATCTCACCCACACACTCCTGTAACAAACCCCTAACCTACGTCTGAGTTACTGAAGTCCTCAAATAATGGTTTAAAGATCTCAAGGTGCAGGGAATCCTCCAGCAAGTGACCCGTGCCCCACGCTGCATTAGAGATGCATAAAAGGAGTCTGTTTAGAAAGTACTGAGCACCCACCCTCTGCAAACCAAACCGCTTTGAAAGCATTAAGACGTGCACTCAAAAACGTTAGTTACTCTTGAAAATGTAGGCCTTAATATTTAGTGACCAACTGATATAATTATATATTAGAGCTTGTTTAATAGCTGTCAAATCTGTTAAAACATATCTTTAATATAATGAAATATAGGCCCTTTTCCGATTAGGGACAATTGGCTTGATCCTCAGTTGGTGTAAATAGATGTAGGTCTCTTAGGAACTATGTCTATTCACACCAGCTATTCTAATGTGATCAATAACATTTTGCCTTCAAACAAAGCAGCATGGAGCAAACCTTGAAGCTAGCTTGCCTGGAGATGACATATGTACAAACTCTGCATTCTGAATAGCTGGTAAGCTTGAGTGCCACTTACAATAAGCCAAACACACTTGGAACAATATCCTATTTGAAAGAATGGATGCCTGTTTTGGGCCTGACTCTAATCTCTACTGGTAAAGGAATACTACTTGCATTGAAGTCAATGGACTTCATCAGTATAAAACAAGTGTGAATTCAAAACCAGGCCCTTTTTAAAGTTTATTTTGTAGTACCAGAGCAAGGCCATCAGCCCTTTGCGTATGGAATTATTTCTTGTTTCTTTTTCTTGAGGCTATCATTAGTCACAAGAGACTCAAAAGTATGCTGATCTATGAAAAATAAGATTACTCATTCTTAGAACCTGTATTGCTCCACTTCTTCTGCTAGATGTTATGTACTTTTAGATATATCAAATCATTCCGATACTGAGATTATGGATGTAAAGGAGAGTAATCAAAGACTTAAAAGCATTATATTTCTAGTTATTCACAATTTTTGGGGAAACAATGTATTCTGCAATTCGTTGTCCTTCTTATCCCTCACCTAGCCCACTCCTCTGCCCTCTTAACACCTCCTCCACACTACCTTTATTGAAAGTAAGTGTTGGTGTCACTGAGCCACGCATTGTATTCTATTAACACAAAACATCACCCTTTGGATCATACTCCATAATTTGTGGTTTGTCAGGGAAAAAATAAAATAAATACAGAAAAAAGAAGTGGCAAGATTTTTCAGGCTCTATTCAACTATCATTTAAAAAAGACATTACTTGTTTAAGACTGGAAGACTGGTAACCCTGGGAAGGAAAAGAAGGCATTAAAGTAATTTACTAAGTGACTAGGAAACACTGACATTTCAAAAAGAACAAGAGTACTTGTGGCACCTTAGCATGAGCTTTCGTGAGCTACAGCTCACTTCAGATGCACAGCTGGGAAGATGGTTCTGCTCCCCTTGACCCTATCGTGCAAAGTGCTGAGCTTCCTCCACAGGCAGGGTAGGGGTTCAGTAGTTTGCAGAATCAAATCCTTTTAAGAGTCAGGAGGTTGGATCTGCTTTTATTCCTTAATCTCCCTTCTAATGCTTTTTTAAGGAGCAAAACCCCTGCTTGTTCCAGAGAAGTCTGAAAACTTATTTGCTCCTGAGACCTAACCCTTTATATACTTATCCGTGTGCGTAGTCCCATTGAAACATTATGTTCCTGGGTAAGTATTTGCAAGGTTGGAGCAATGAATCACTTCTTTAGAGCAGTTATCAGCTGTATGGGAATCAGAGTAGTTAGCAGGTGTCAGGACCTTACAGGTTAAAGCCCACAACTGGGGCTATTTTGAAATCTATTTTTCTAAACTACAGCTTACAGCTTTCCAAAAACTATGCTGTGGTTACCTGGTGGATAAGGTAAGGAGTGGATGAGGAGTTGCTGATTTTCCTTGGAAATCTGATTTTACAAATTCAGTCTCAGAGTTGGGACTACTGGGGGGGTGGGTGAAGAGATTTAAATTCTCATGAGACCGCTTTCACTTTTACACACGTTTCATATCTGTAGTCATGTGCAGATGACATTTAAAAAAAGGCTGGTTTGTGTTCAGTTTCAACTGCAGCCCTATAAAAATAAAATAGTCCAGTCCAGCCAGTGCCCAGGCCAACTGGCAACGCTCAAGGAGAGCTATCTAAAGTACAGAGGCATTGCAAAGAAAAGCATCCAGCCATGCCCTAACGCCATGCTAATTCAGGATCCGTGGGTCATGCTGCACCTTAGCCAGGGTTAAACTAATCCCTGAAGCACTGTCAGCGGGGTGAGGAGGTGCATTTTTAACATACCTGACCCCAGCAGCACTAGCCGCGAACCATTTCCAGCCAGCCACGGGCAGAGCCTTTAGCGTTAGACTAAACCTGCCCCAGGGGCTAAGAATCCAGAGACACCAGCATGGCGGGGCCAGGAAGGTCTCCAACCCCTGCCCACGACTTGATGTGTCGGAGAGGAGGGTAGTTCCTCAGTCACTGCACGAAGACGGGGAGGGGACTGCGCTGCATATCGTGCAGCAGCTTCCAACCCTGCCTGCCCCCTCGGCCTCCTCCTTTTCCCTCCCCCTGGCCCTGGCCCGGGCTCTGCCCTTCAGCTGCTCCCTCAGCGCCTGCCCTGCACAAAAAGGCACCTGCCTCCCGAGCCCCCCACCCAGCCGGGCTCTCCCGCCCCCAACCTCCCGCCGAGCCGGGCTCCGAAGGGTCCGGCCCGCCCTGCCCGCGCGGCAGCCCCCAGCTCCATCCTGCCCCCCGGCGGGAAAGCCGCAGCCGCCTTCGCTCGGCAGATGGCAGTCACGGCTCGCTGCGCGGGCTGCCCGGCTCCGCCGGGCTCGGCGCTGCCGGTGCGGGTGGATCCGCGGGAGCGTGGGACGCGGGGGGGGGGGGCGCGGAGCATCCCCGCCCCTGCATGGAGCTGCCGCTGCCCGCAGCGCTTGGCTGCAGACAGACCCTGCTCCTCCTCCGGCGCCCCCGCCCCCCTCCCCGTCCCAGCCCCCTCGGCTGCTGCGGGCCAGGGGCTGCCACATCGCCCGGCCTCCCCAGTTCTCGCCCTCCCCAGCCCGCCGCCCCGTCCGCCTTCCCCCTCCCCCCACCCTCGCTGCTGACGTCTGGCTCTGCCCGTCTGAAAACTCCGCGCCGCGGCGGATGCGGCGGCTTTCAGGGGCTCGGCAGCGGCAGCCGCGGCGAAGATGGTGGCGGCTCCGTGCGCTCGCAGGCTGGCCCGGCGCTCGCACTCGGCGCTCATCGCGGCGCTCACCGTGCTGCTCCTGCAGACGCTGGTGGTGTGGAATTTCAGCAGCCTGGACTCCGGCGAGGAGCAGCGGGCCGGCGGCGGCCGGGAGAAGCGGGATCGGGGCGGCGGCGCCGGGGAGAGCAGCGACCACCGGGCGCATCAGCACCGCAGAGGACCTGCTGCATTCCACAGCAAGGCGCTGGTAGGTGCCGCCGCCCGCCGCCGCCCTCCATTCGCAGCCCGCCCCAGCCCTGGCACCGGGGGGACCCGAAGGCTGCAGCGCGCCCCGGTCCCCCCCCCCCTTTTACTTGGCCAGCTCGGCGGCGGTGTGATTAATCGACTCTTCTCAGCAGGGTCGGGTTGGCCCCTTGCAAGTCTGCAAGAGGCATTCGGGCAGCGTCTGCGGCCAGCAGCCTTTTTTGGGGGAGGGGGATATGCATTTCCAGAACCCCAGGGCTTGGACCGAGGGAGGGGGTGGGGGAGAGAAAATCTGCTGGTGGCTTTTAAAGTGCAGTCGGGAGAGAAAGGCAAGAAGTTCTGCGGATGGGCGCCGGGTGGTTTTCGTGATCAGTGCATGCGCTGTAAGTGCCGTTAGAAGGCACGGGCAGGTAACTGATTGAAAAAGAGCCAGCCTGGAGCCGCTCTGAAAACTTTGAAAGCCGCTGCTTCTCTGCTGGAGTCATCCCTTGAACCTCGGCAGTTGGGGTGGGAGGTGGGGAGGGGGAGTCCTGCAAAGTTAGAGCGGAATGGGACCGATGTGTTGTAATGTCTCCGCTGGCCAGCAAGGCTCCCATCCCCAACCTCTGGAAGTAGCCGTGCTTGAGATGGCACGGTCTGGGCACGGAAAACCTCCTTGGCGCTAGCCAGAGCTGGGGTTCTTCAGAACAGTCCGTAGAAGTGCATATTATTTCTATATCATTACAGTGACGTATTTGTTTTAAACATTCCCTCCCTTCCCCCAACACCCTGCATGCCTGCAGATCTGCTTTCTAAGGATTTCAGTCGTGGGAATGGGACTCTGCTTGTTGATTGGGCATCGTTTGGTGTTCATGAGGGTTCTTGCGCGCTGGCTGGGCGCTGCTGTGGGAATGGCTTGTTGTACTCATAGGCTTGTCACTCACGTTTCCTGTGGTGTGAAAGTGACAAAGGAGCAGACAGCGCTGCAGCAGCGTTCTCTACTCCCCTGGCTGCTGGCAGCAGGAGACAGACCTGCCAGACTCCGCTTTCACATCATGTCACTCCTCTCCAGGAAAGGAGACTGTAACATTTTAACACCCCCCCCCTCCACGCAGGCTTGGTTCTCTCCACCTCAAATATTGACTCTGCTCTTGCTCTTCAGTCTAGAGCCCTTCACCTTGGAGTGCAGCTTTCCTATCCTATGGAAGAAAAGTGATGTAGCTATTGAGTCTCTCTCTCCTCTTAGGGACTGAACTGGGCTCATAAGAATTCTCCCTAAAGAAAGTGAACAAACAGCAGGGGACCTAGTTATAAAACAGCAACAAAGGAAAATGCTTTAATGGGATCCTCTATTATTAGAAGTCCTCTTTTGAGACTTAATTATATTTTGAAATCCATCATCTTCTAAATCTTCCAGACTTCAGTCTGGTGTAGTTATCTCACTGATACTTTCTTAAGGCCTTTGCTTTGCTGCTTTTTTGCATCTGAAAAACACACAGACACTATTCTTGATTGCACAACTGTATCAGGTGCAGCAGGCGTGAAATTTAATGCAGTAATTTATTAGCTCGCTAAGAATTAAATTATTTCTTTTTTGCATACTCTCAAATGCTTTTTTGAAATTGCTTGAACCTGGAACCACTGCATTTTCACAAAAGAAATTAGAAATTAAAAAAGTTATGTTTCTGAATTACAAACATGCATGCAATGGTATAACTTTCCAAAGAAATTAATATGAAGCCCAAAATGTATTTCATTATGTATAAATGGTATTTAGTTTTCTGTAGTTCAAGAGAAGCTTCCTTTGTTTATGAGGTTTGCTTTAATAGACTTCTATGTAAATCTGATTTAGGGACATTTTGTGTTGACGCTTTTCAGATATGCACATTCTCTTTGTATCTATTTCTATCTCTGTATACATCATAAGAGAGAAAGCAAGAGTCTAGGGTTAGCTATGTCTTGTCTTCATAGATGACTGTGGGTGTCCCAACCACAAGTATGTTTTATGAAATCATCCCCTGTAATAAAAATAGATTAATGTTCTGTTGCTAAAATTCAGGGGCGGTCTTCCGGAGGATTGCATACACTGTACCAGTGTGTGTGAGAAGCTTTTTTCAGCTTCCAAATAAAAGAATCTAAAATTCCTGCTTACTAAAATTAGTTTTTCTCTTGCTTTATTTTTACACAGTCTTCTCACTTTAATGACACGTGTTCTGAAATTTTACATGTCAAACTTTACCATCTTTCTCCTAGTATTCTGCCCTCTACGCTCTTTTTTTCCCATTTGTCGCTCTTTTCAGACTTCCTTTTTTCTCAAGCTGTTTCTCTCATCCCTCCAGTCTTGTATTTAGTTGTCACATCATGATTTGTTTATTAAAGCAAAGTCACAGCTCTAACTTCTTTCAGGCCCAGGAGCCAACCTGAAACAAGTTTGCATCCATCTGCCCCATGTATAACCAAAGGAAGAGGGCAGGCTCATTTTGAGGTCCTGTGGAGAAAATACCTGTTATGAGCTCTGAACTGCAAGGGGCCATAAGACTGTCATGTACTGGAACATGAAAGAATAAGACTGTGACGCCTACAAAAAAGCTCATAAGGTTTTGAAAATACAGCATTAAGAGCTGCCCATACAGCTTTGCTACTAAAAGTGAAGATAATATGCTATCACTCAAAATGCTAATGTTGTACAAAGTCCTGAAATATTGGCTGTGTGATGCTCACGGTATATAAGCAGATATTTTAGTGCTTCTTACATCATTTGTGGATATGCATAGTTAGAATATTATTTTATGCTGGCGATTAGCAGTCATTCCTGTATACGTTTGTTTTCGTTAAGGAAGTAAATATTGAGTGATCTGGCTCCTTTTGAATCATAGTTTAGATAACATGCTGTGTAAACACGTTCTAAGAACTTATTATCCCTACACTTGCTATGGCCTGGTCTACTCTTAAAAATTAGATTGACCTAACTACATGGCAGAGCTGTGAAAAATTTTGCATCCTGACCACTGTGGTTAGGTCAACTTAACCCTTAGACGCAGCTGTTGATAGAAAAATTCTTCTGTCGATCTACTTACCTCCTCTTTGAGAGGTGGATTAATGCATCAGTGGAAAAACCCCTTCTGTTGATGTAGGAGGTATCTACACGACAGCGACACAGATGCCGCTGTGCTGTCTGGCATAGACACACCCTAAGTAACCAGTGGGTGTCCCACTGAGCCATGTCACAGTATCTTAAATATGTTCTGAAATAAACAATAATGTTGTATAAACAATATACAGATGTGGTGTGTGGATAGATGATTTGGCAGCACTTGTTAAGGATGATTTCACAACACTTGTTTGTGGCTTTGCTTAAACTGCACCCCTCAGAGTGGTGACCACTTTACACTTACTTCATCAGCAGTACTCGCACCCACTAAGCATCCATTTGATGACTAAAACATGTGCTTGATGGACCACAAATTGGATATTTTGCAAATTTCTGGTAGAAATCAAACTAAGTATGAAAGATAAAGAGCTCTACCTAATATTCTATCAACCCCTTTGAAGTTGGTAGTCTAAATTCGCAAACTGCCGACCTACAACTGTCTTTCCACAGATACATTGTTCATCTCAGTGATATGTGCATGGCTGTCTTTATATTTAGGGGTGCACATTTGCTTATGTCAGATATGAAATAGTAGCAAGAAACTTTTAGGAACAGAGGGCCTGATTCTGATCCACAGGATATATAGGGATTAGCCCTATTAAGCTTTCTGGATCCCCAGAGTCCATAAGTGACCGTTGGGCAGACCGAAAATGCGCTGGGCTGATCCCACGACAAAACTCTTTAGCCAGAAATGGAAAGCATATACTCATAACAAAATAGAATGGTGTGGCGTCAACTTGCGTTCATGGAGGGACAGACGAGGACAAGCCAGACAAAGGTAAAGTCAATGGAGTTACACCATTATGATATCTGTGTAGGAGAAAACTCCGGCCCATAATTTCTGGTGCTCTAATTTTTATGTTAAAACACAATTTATATACTGCCTGAGTTGGTTAAGGTTTTCCTTTTCAGTCTAAATCTCCCATCGTTTGCATTTATCATATTTGTTATAGGATATTTTCAGAAGTTGGTAGGCCTGAGTACAGTAGCTCCATTATACCCAAACAACTGAGGGCTTAACCATTTCAAGAAGATTTTGACACACAGTACTTTATTCAAAGTATTATATATCCTGTCCATTTATTTTGTTTTCAGTTTAATCATAAGAGCACAGAATGCAGTTTGTTCTAGACTATATTTTTAGTGTTCATTCAGTCTGTTAACTGGATGCTAGTGTTAAAATACTCATTGGTGTGCCCAAAGGGAAGAACTGAATGTCTCCATCTGTGTGAAATAGTGGATATGTTGATCAATAGTCTCCCTTCAGGAGAGTCCATAATCATATTAAAAATATCTCTAGACTTTTTTTTTGCAAGGGCTACTTGTACATTAGATCCATTTATTGTAACTTAATATTTGATCATGTGGTCTGCAACCAACTTATTTTGTAATGTTTGCATAGCAAATATGTTGGACATTTGCTGAAGGTGGAACTTCCAAAAGCTCTGTCCAAATATTGCCACATATAGCTAAAATCTTTATTTTTAATTTTCCCTCTTTTTTTTTTTTTTTTTTTTTTTTGCTCCTGATCAGTGTGCAGAAATATATACAAGTATTAAAGAATGACATTTTTTTACTGTACTGAATCAAACACCAAGAGGTAAATAGTGTGGGGTTTTGGTAATCTACTTCTGTAGGAAAAGAAACAATTTTTGAACCAAGTGTTTAAGGGGTATTTAGATTTATTTTAAATGCCATCAGATACATATAATAACCAATTTCACTTGCAAAATGAAAAAAACTGCATTATAGTAAAAATGTTACCGTTGTACGTGGGTATAATTAAATGCAAACTGCCAACTTGGCATAAAGAGAGAATTTTGAATCGAGCTATTCTGCAAATGAAAAAATTTACTGTGTTAGATCCCCTGGCCAGCTACAGCTGCCGTTTTCATTACTCATGAGCCAGTTTCCTGCTGTTGTTCACATTTAATTAAATCGTATTATGGATGTCTTTAAAGAAGTATGAATTATATCAATAACACTGACATAAGTGGGTGCTTGTAACAATATAGCTTTCTTTTTCTTGACCCCTCCCCCAATCCATTCACGGCTATTTACAGAAGCTTCCTCCCCCCCCCCCCCAATGCATACAAAGCATAGTAATTGACACCAAACAGTAATTTATGCTACTGTCTGATAAAGGGTTGATTTTATTTAAAGGTGTTATCTTTGAAAGGAATTGCACCAGCTTTTTTGCAGGAATGGAGTAAGTGTAATGTTTATTCTGAAGAGAATTTTGAAATTCAGCTTGGTGGTGGTGGAAGTGGATATTCTGCATTATAAGCCTTAAGGAAGGAAAGGAATGCACATCTCAGCTTTGGGGCTGGTGCTGATGAGATGAATGTGACAGGGGAACTTCTGCTATAATTTTAGCTCTCACTCAGTGTTGCAGTGATATGCAGTTATACTTTGCAGTGGATGCACTCACATTAGCCAGCTGTGGCCTCTTCCCTGGAACCAGTTACTGGAAGCAACTGATGTGGGCTGCATGACTTTCTTTAGTGTCATACAGTCCCATTGGGTTGTGTATAAGATAGTAAAGTAAAAATGCCAGCACTTTGTTAATATGTCAGTGCAGTGAAATGTAACTGTTGCCTGGTGGTGTGTTATACTGTAGGATCAAAGTATTTCTTGAATCATTAGTCTGAAATGCTGTATATCATATTTAAGACAGTGTATAAGAAAACCCTGCTGGCAGCAGCTTTCTCCCTTATATACTGAGGGGGATAGTATGGGGTCTTGCTTCAAGCACCTTTGCTGATCACCTCTATAGTAGTGTGTGGGATGAGAGGTCATTTCTTAGGTAGGTAGTTTCCAAGACATTTAGGCCTCTATGAGTTAATAACACCTTAAATGCCACACGAAATGAACAGGCAGCCCGTACAGATTACTGTAGAGCACTGGTGTAATATGATCATGGTGAGATACCCTGCTTAACAAGTGAGTTGCTGCATTCTGCACCACCTTTAGTTTCTAAATGAGTTTAGAAGTAGGGTGCAATGGCAGCAAGGTCCTTATCTGGCCAGGAGATGGGTATCAAGATGCTGCTGAAAGATGGTCAGACAACAATAATTGGGAATTTACAGAGTGCCAAGTTGCAAACTTGAGTTAAAAAAGACAGATAGAGATGTTTATTTGCAACATATCTTCTGGATTTTCCTCCAAACCTCAGTCTCTCTCTGGATTTCTTTAATCAGAATTGAGCCTCAGGCAGCTCAATATCATGCATGCCCCAAGCTTAGTCAGCTACTGGGGAAACTGCTTCGCTGAACCATCTGAGTCTTAAGAGAGAGCGAGACAAAGCTGGTGAGGATAGTCCTGCCCATCTCTGTTCAGTAGCCCTTCTAGTGACCTTATGTACACATTGAACTAGATAGAGGACAAGATGGAGCCCCACTGAACTCCACATGAGAGCTCACAGTAGTGGAACAATCAGCCAACATTACGCTTTGGAATTTCAGACCATTCTGCTCCCCCAGAAGTCTACAGGTATGTCCACAACAAAAGTTCCAAAGGTAGCTAATAGGTGTGATAATATTGCTGGGGATTCTTGATCTTAATCTGTCATTAGGAGAAGACAGTCAGCCAATGGAACTAGCACGCAATTGTAACGTATGCTATAGAGTTAGACTAAAACTTTGACATATAATAATAATGAAGCTAAGATTAAAATACAATGAACAAAAACAAGATTTCAAGTAATGACAGCTAAACCACTCTTAACTCATCCCTTTCTGCCAAGGATGTTAAAACAGAGTGAATTTACATATAATATACGTTGCAATGTAGGGAGCTAGAATGTTCCTTTCTCCCTTTTGTCCAAGGTGGTAATGCAGTAAAATAGCTGTGTAGACATTGCTTTGCTGTAGTGACTTGAGCGAGAGCTTGAGCACTCATGCCTCTGGGATGAGTGGGCTTGAAGGCCTGAGCCAGAACATCAAAGCAACGTCTACACAGCTATTTTTGTGCATTAGCATGAGCCCCACTAGCACAAGTGTGTGGATCTGGGCTGGGAGGCTCTCTCCCAGATGCAGCATAGAGATATCCTTAGTGTGCTTTGCCATGTAGAGATAATATGGCCCTGTGAATTCCAGTTCTAAAATGCATCTTTCGATACAGCTGGGGGAGAAAAGCAAAAACTACCAAAGCAATGGTTTTTCTGACTTCTTTAGGTCTAAAAGGCTGAAATGAGCTTGAATGCGACCTGCACATTTTTATGCTAAATTTGAGTCTAATGTAAATTAAGCACCAGATCATAGAATATTGGGTTAGAAGGGACCTCAGGAGGTCATCTAGTCCAACCCCCTGCTCAAAGCAGGACCAGTCCCCAACTAAATCATCCGAGCCAGGGCTTTGTCGAACCTGACCGCTAAGGAAGGAGATTCCACCACCTCCCAAAGTAACCCATTCCAGTGCTTCACCACCCTCCTAGTGAATTTTTTTCCCTAATATCCAACCTAAACTTCCCCCACTGCAACTTGAGACCATTACTCCTTGTTCTGTCATCTGGTGCCACTGAGAACAGTCTAGATCCATCCTCTAGTGTTGACTCATACCTGGCTTCTCGTCCACTGTAATCCCTAGGTCCTTTTCTACAGAACTGCTGCCTAGCCATTCAGTCCCTAGTCTGTAGCAATGCACTTGTCCTTGTTGAACCTCATCAGATTTCTTTTGGCCCAATGGTCTAATTTTTCTAGGTCCCTCTGTATCCTATCCTTACCCTGCAGCGTATCTACCACTCCTCCGAGTTTAGTGTCATCTGCAAACTTGCTGAAGGTGCGGTCCACGCGATCCTCCAGATCATTAATGAAGACATTGAACAAAACTAGCCCCAGGACTGACCTTTGGGCACTCTGCTTGATACTGACTGCCAACTAGACATGGAGCCATTGATTACTACCTGCTAAGCCCGATGATTTAGCCAGCTTTCTATCCACCTTATAGTCCATTCATCCAGCCCATACTTTAACTTGCTAGCAAGAATACTGTGGGAGACCGTATCAAAAGGTTTGCTAAAGTCAAGGAATAACACTTCCACTGCTTTCCCCTCATCCACAGAGCCCGTTATCTCATCATAGAAGGCAGTTAGGTAGTCAGGCATGACTAGCCCTGGATGAATCCATACTGACTGTTCCTGATCACTTTCCTCTTCTCTAAGTGCTTCAGAATTGATGCCTTGAGCACCTGCTCCATGATTTTTCCAGGGACTGAGGTGAGGCTGACTGGCCCGTAGTTCCCCAGATCCTCCTCCTTCCCTTTTTTAAAGATGGGCACTACATTAGCCTTTTTCCAGATCCTGTGATCCCTCACCCATGTGAGCACACGTGTTGATTCCAGTGGGACAGCTCACCTGAATAGTCTGGTCCGGCACCCCTCTTCCTGGGACTCTCAGAGACTCTCAGCCAGCCAGTAAAACAGAAGGTTTATTGGACAACAGGAACGCAGGTTACAGCAGAGCTTGCAGGCACAGTCAGGACCCCTCAATCGAGTCCTTCTGGGGTTTCAGGGTGCTTGACTCCCAGCTTAGGATACCCTGAATTCCACCCACACAGCCCCAAAATGAAACTGAAACTAACCCCCTCCTGCCGGCCCCTTCCTTTGTCTAGCTTCCCTGGCAAAAGTGTTGACCTCCCAACCCCCTTGCCTAGCTCAGGTTACAGGCTCAGGTATAGTCCATCCCCTAAAGTCCTCCCCTGCTCTCCCATCCCCCATGCAGACAGCCCCTACTCCATCACAGGGTTAGCAGGCTCAACCTTGTGTAAACAGGAGGTCTCCTTGGGGCAGCCCTGCAAATGGCCTCTTGCCTCAGTTTCCCTCTTCAGTTTATAGTAAATCCAATACAAGCATAGAATTGTAGGACTGGAAGGGAACTCAGGAGGTCATCTAATCCAGTCCCCTGCACTCATGGCATATCTTCAGGTCTCACCAGCCTGATGTCGTCCACCACATCTGGACTCTTTATCCATAGTTCTTTGTCCCTCCACCAGGACAGCCAACCTAGCCCTTCCTTCTCAGGCACAAACCTGCTCTTCCTAGACAGCATTCTCAGAGCTTCTCTGCTGGGAGCCTCACCTAGTGGTTCTGGGCCCAGATCCCCAGCAAAAGGACACTAGTGGGTAAGCCTCTCAGCTTCTCCTTTCCCTTCAGCTCTCTGGCTCTTGATTCCGGCTCAGAGCCAGCAGACATCTCCCTCTCTTGCTCCTTCCTGCCTTAAGTCAGTCCTGGCTGTCTGGCTGGAGGACATCAAGCATTCTTTCTGACTGAACCAGTCTGCTCCTGCCGCTCTTAACTCAGTCACAGGCTTCTGATACCTTCCCAAATGCTGCCCTGCCCTCTCAATTGGCCACTCGGACTGGAATAGGAGCACTCAGCCCAATTTCTTTTAGTGGGCCTGCTCCCCTATTATCTCCTGACATGGCAGAGTTATACATTTCCTAAAGAATGGGTCCGTAATGGAAATACTGACTTGGTCATTAACCACAGCTTCACTAGTTATCACAAGGATAATAACACCAAAGTACAACCTTAACAACAATTCAAAAGGGCAGTGAAGACAACTAATCATTTTATAATGAGAAAGGAGGAAAACAATACATTTAGAGGCACAGAACTGCATAATCATTTTACAAAGCTTTAGCACTTAACAAGGCACATGTTAATAAAACAAACAAATCTTTTCAGTAACAGGGAACTAATGTATACATTATTTAAGAACAGTATTAGAGCCAGATTAGATTGATGGACTCTTGTAGTAGTGATCTCATTAAGCATCTTTTATGTAGGGATCTGGGAAAGTTTTTCATGAAATGGATTTTTATTAATGGGGTTGTCGGGGGAGTCTTTTTCAGACCATTGATTATTTTCATTATTTTTTATTATGTGATAGGTCTTTGCAGATATTCCCTTTGAAATAAAAGCCTCTTTGTGTTCTTGTTTTACCGGGGAGAGCCAATTGTTGTAAAGGAGACATATACAAATCCCATTTGCTTGTTATCAAGTATTGCAAATGGCTACTTTACAGTACAGTATAAAATACCCTCATTACCTGTCATTTTTTTGGGCTGTATTGAGAAATATTTTCAAAAAAGGTTTTTCCTTTTCTGTTTTGAAAGTGCAGTATACAAAGTGGAGATTTTAGATCCATTTTAATAGTGCTAGATAGTGAAACAGGAGGTGTTAGATAAGATTAGATAAAAGCACGAAGTAAGCATAATTTGCACACTGATCTTGAGGATGAATTTGAACCAGAATTGCTTCTGATTTTCTTTATGTAGTTAGAGTTCTATTCTGCACACATTAGATTCCAGGGGAATTTTGCCTTGATTTCAGTCATGGGAGGAGGATCAGGTCTTTACTTGTGTATTTTTTCCCCCCAGTTTTTCTCCCTGGTTGTCTAACTTGCTTAGTCATAGCTCAGTGAAAATTGGTGGTATGAGATGTAAATGTGACACTCATGAAAGGTTACTTACAAGATACCTTAGTTAGTAGTTCCACGCTTAATCAATGTAGATGAACTCACTGGTTCTGAGAGAGCCTTGTTCTGTGTCCCTGTTGCTTTTCCCACTTAAAAATAATCTGTAATGGAAATCCTTCAGATCTAAACCTCATTATTTAAATTGTTAAAATACTGCGAACGCCAAATAACAAGCAACCTAATTTTTGCCGAAATAGAGAATTCTTACAATGGGTAAAATTTTCAAACGTGCCTGTGTCCCATTCTCAGGCACTTAGACTCTGAAGTCCCTTCTTAGGCTTTGACACTGCACCACAGAATGCTGTGTTGAAAAGAAAAGTGTTAGAGCATGGGACAAGGAGTCAGAGCCCTGGGTTCTGTTCTCATGTCTACAGGTCCATTTTGGTGTCATCTTTAGCAAGGCATTTACAGCCTCATTTTCAAAAGAGGATCCTAATTTTGGATGTTTCAATTTTTGAGTGCCCAGCTTTAGACACCTTGTGTCTGATTTTTTTCAAAGGAGGTCAGTACTTGCGATTCCTATGACTTAGTTGTTGGAGTTCTGAGTGCTAAGTCTCAATGTGTCTCAGGCAGACCACCCAAAAACAATAGTCACACTTGGAAATTTTAGCTTGAACTTTCTGTGCCACAGTGTCCCCATCTGTAAAACAAGTAGACTCAAGCTTACCGACCTCACAGAAGCGTTGTGGGTCTCAGCTAATTACTACTTGTAAAATGTTTAGAAATCTTCAGATCGGTCTGAGCCAGCTTCTTAGATGATGTGCATTGGCTTAGCTCCATTGAAGTCAATAGAACTATGTTAGTTCATACCATCTGAGAATTTTGGCCTTCAAATGTAATGATAGTTATAATAATAGTATCAAACAATTATTATTTTTCTCTTTCTTTTCATTGAAAAATGAGAACACGATTTTCTCTTGTATCAGTGCAAGTAATTCACATTAATGGCTCACATGGAAGAAATATTCATTTGTTCAGTGCATCTGTGTGCTAGAAACTTTACAGTCATGTAGGAAGACAGGTCCCTACTTTGAAGAGCTTACAGTCTGAATGAAAAATGTAGCAAGTATACATGAAAGAAAATCTACTGCCCGAACTGCTTTGAAATATTACTCTTACACATTGATTCAACAAGTGATTTAAGCACATGACTAACTTTAAGCACAAGGGTAGTTTCACTGACCTCCATGGGTCTAACACTTCTCTGGAATTATTCCTGTGTTTTGTTAGGCGGGTGCTTAGGTGCCCTGCTTATAGACTTTCAGGCTACCTTGATCATGATCATCTACTCTGACCTCCTGCACATCACAGGCCACAGAGCCTCACCGATCCTGTAATAGGCCCATAACCACTGGCTGAGTTACTGAAGTTTTCAAATCTCGGTTTAAAGACTTCAAGTTACAGAGACTCCACCATTTACTTTAGATCAGACCAAATGACCTGTGCCCCATGCTTCAGAGGAAGGCAAAAAATTCCCAGAATGTCTGCCAGTCTGACCTGGGAGAAGGCCTTCCTGACCCCAAATATGGCCATCAGTTAGACACTGAGCGTGAGGGCAAGGCCCACCAGCCAGACATGTGAAAAAGAAGCCTCTTTAGCAACTTAGAGCCCTCTCCATCTAGTGCCCCATCTCTGGCTGTTGGAAATATTTGCTAATAGCCGTTGTGGATGGGCCACGTGCCATTGTAGGCAACCTCATCCTACCACCCCCACTATAAACTTAGCAAGCACAGTCTTGAAAGAAGTTAGTTTTTGTGCCCCCATTACTCCGCTTGGAAGGCTGTTCCAGAACTCCACTCCCTGCTGAACTGGGGCCTTAATTTGTGAGGGAAGGGAGTAGCCCCTCCCACTCAGCCGCCATAAAAACTGAGGGCCACATAATGCTGCTATAATTTACACATTGTGTAACTGTTCAATTCATCCTTCTGTGTCAAGTACTGAAAAGGTCACTACTGGACACTTATCATGTGACTCTTTTTTTATTTTTAGAGAAGATTAGTGGATTCCTCCGAGGGACAAACTATTTATGGCCCTATTTACAGCATGTGTAAATTGGCTTTTTTTGGTAATGGAATTAGAGTAAATAAGTGTTAGCCAGAAAAATAGAGCATGGTTATCACTGAGGTCAAATCTTGAATGCTTCCCTCAGTATGTTCTGTTTTCACATTATTGCTGTTTCTGTGTTCTGTTATATTAATAGAGAGAATTAGTGAATGGAGTCTTTATTTTGTAAAAGTAAGTTCTAAGTAGAAGGATGACACTGTCTTGTTTTAGTTTAAACAAAATTTGTGTCTGTGGGTCATGGATAGCCAAACTTCAAACTTCAGCCTTTGGTTGCATCCTTCAGAAGAACGTTTTTTGGTTTGTGTGGTTGCAGTTGGAGAATTTTTTGCATACTTCTGACTTTTGGTTTTACTTTTCCTAATGTTGTATTTTGAATTTTGTGCTTTTAGAATTTCTCTAAGGTTTTTGTTGTTTTGTGCTTGGAAGAAACCCAAAGATATTTCCAAGGTTTTTAGTCCTATTATAGTCTCTCTGGGTATTGAATGTTTCCCCTGTACCTGAATCAGTAACTAGCTAAATGACAAGCCACTCAATTATAGGCCCTTAAATTGCATCTCCCTGCAAGAACTGCTTGCCACTGGGGACATCTTAATGTTGGATATTTGTGTGCGAAATACCCTGTCATCAAAGTAATATATATCCAATGGCAAAAATATTCAGTGTTAGATTAAAAATAGCAAATAATTTTTACACACAAATGTTAAAATGTTCAAATGTTGGTAGTTACAGCTGTGGACTTATATCCATATTTAGGCACCTAATTTAGATGCCTGAATGCTCTATTTAGATGCCTGAAACAGACATTTAAATACATAAATATGGATCCAGGTGCGAGACTTTAGGCATCCAAGTTTTGAAAAGGTGGCCTAAAGCAAGTAAAAACAAGCAGAAGAAATATAAATGGAGTAAACAAAGCTGTTAGTGTGGACACCAGGAGAATAATAATACTTTACACTGCTGTAGTATCTCAAGTTAGGCATTCACTTAATTGAGTTTAGTAGCGTGGTTGCATAAATAGAATCTTTGAGATGCTATCAGCACCTACTGTAAGAGCACTAGTACATCTGCAGTGAAGAATCTGTTACCTTTTTGGCAGTCTCACAAGAGAGGAGTATAAATCTCGATTGTAATATTTTGATAAGTCACTAATTCTTATTAAAATAATCATTATGGTGATAATTATAACTGCAGTTTGCTCTCAGACTGAGCTGGTAACTGTACTGGGGAAAAAACCCTACTGTATATTCTGCTAAAATAGTTAGAACCCTAGCTCTGCCCTTTTCATTTCACATATGCGTCTCTTGGGATTCTCACTTGTTTGTTCCCTACATATTTTGCCAGTGTGCTGCTGCTTCAGCTTGTAGAATAAAAGGCTGCATAATGTCCCAAAGGCTGCATAAAGCCCCCATAGGAGGAAGCTTTAAATTCCTGTGCATACCAAGGGACCTGCTCCTGCTCCAAATTGGAGTTTTTCTGTGGACCGCAACATGATCAAAATCAGGCCCAATATTTCCCAGCACTGCAGTGGTAAAATACTGTGATGAACCACCAGTCACCAGATTCTTCATGGTTGTTCGCATGATGCACACTGCAAGCAGTGACGATAGAACTCAGCACTCCTCCTCCAAGGCCCAGACTCCTATAATATTTGAACTAAAGGAAACTTTTCTCCTTCAGTACTTAGGAATGGCCATGCTGAGTCAGGCCAACGATCCCTCTAACCCAGTATTCTGTCTTCTGACAGTGGCCAATGCCATGTGCCCCAGAGGGAATGAACAGAACAGGTAATCACCAAGTGATCCATTCCCAGTCTCCCATTCCCTGCTTCTGGCAAGGTAGCGGAATAGGTTCCATGGCACCAGCTGAGCAGTTATGATCCTACTTAGTAGAGAAAAGTACTAGGTATGCACACTAGCCAGCTCGTTACCATGTTCTGTTGGGCTCCATTTAATAAATGAATGAACTTGATTAAAGGCCTGTTCATTTATTAAATAGGATTTCAAATATGATCATTTTATTAAAAAAATAGTTTTGTGGTTATACCTCTTCTTCCCTCCCCCTACTAATAGGAATGGTGGTACTATACTTAATTTCTTTTCAAATTAATTCTCCTGACCTAGACCTGCAGCAGTTTAGCTTAGCAGAGGCAAAGCAGAAGGCATTGCTCCTTACTTTAGGGTAGCCAGATAATAGGGTTGCCACAGTAACCCCAGGCTGGGGAGAGGGGAATTGGAGTCTGAAGTTGCTTCCCTCCTGTAGCGGTTCATCTCACCAGCTGACCAGCTAAGAAACTGAGCATGGGGCAGAGCTAGGGCCCAGAGTTGCAGAGCAAGATTTCCTTGCTTGGGAAGAGTAGTAATTCCAGGCCAGCAGTGCAATTGTGTGAGATCTGTGATTGTAAAACTTGACCCTTGAGATGTTTGACTTTTATACCTTCTTACCGGAGCAGTTCTCCAGATACGCATCACATTATATATCATTAAACGTGATCACCATTTTTGAGGGGTAATTGGCAGAGAAATGTAAGATTTCATTTGCTTGTTGGGCAGGCTTACGATATAATCCTTTTGAGCAAGCGGTACCTCTGTTGCAGAGCCCTTGTGGAACTGGGTTTATGCACATTTCCCCATTGCAGGGTTTGAAAGGTAGTTTTCATGTCGAAGATGGTTTGAGCATTTTCTTTTTATATCTTTGGATCTATAGAACAGATGAGAAAGAGCAGCTATCCCAGGCTTTAAGCACCCTTGGGATAGTGATTTAGAAACACAATCCTACAACTGTGTACAGGTTATTCATGTGGCTTATATCTGAGAGCTGGATTGGGCTCTTCAGGCTAAAAATGACCGTCAACCCAGTAATAGTAAAGTTTTTTTACATTGAAAATCTAAGTCAATAATATTGGATTATTTTATTTGCCCTTTTTGGTGCCATCACAGTCAGACAGAAAAATTCATGCTGCAAAAGTGCCATCATTAGGCTATTTCATTTTGTGTGTGTGTGTTTTTTTTTTTTTTTTTTTTTTTTTTTTTTAAGATCTTTAGGGCAATTTTTCCTCAGTTATACTAGTGTGAATCTGGGGTAATTCTGTGACATCAGTGTTTTCAACTCATTCATAAGTTATTTTGCACCAGCCTAACCAAGAGGAGAATTTGGGTCTTAAAGTTAAAACAGTCCTTGAAAGGACTGTGTACTGAAATGGTGTGGAGATAAGATATGCACCAGTGATAGAGCTTTTGGGTGCTTTTTGAACTGTCACTACAATTTCATAATGAGTCATAATCAGTCAGATAACATCCGATAGAGATTTTCTGGTTGGTCTATTTCTGGAGTGTGCAGAAAAAAATAAAGGGTTCAGTGGAATTTTGTGAGGCCTGGAATTAACTGAATCGCTGTATTCCATGTCTGGTTTAGCCTAAAGGAGGTGAATATCTTCCTTTTCCAGACAGGTTAATTTCAGTCAGGCTTTAAGCTAAACTCCACTCTCATCAAGAACCCGACTCACAATTCCATTGACTTCAGCTGGCTCTGGATCGAGCCATATAAGGTATTGTCTATTTAGCTTATTAACAAGTGTTTGTTTTCAAGTATTAGTTGGGTTTATTTAATCTAATTGTGTGTGTTTTCCTCCCTGTTGTTGAATGATTTCTTTTTGTTTGCTGGTGTTAGTTTTACTGGCTAGTCAGAGAACCCAATACTACTCTGGTTGAAGTCAATGGGAGTTGTGACATTGAATCTTAGGGAAGGATTGGGCCAATATATTGGTAACAGAATTGCCCAGCGGTTTAGATGGAAGGTGGATTAATATAATTGAAAAGCTAACTCTGTTTTGATTCTCTGTCAGATAGTAAATATTAATGATACTTTATGAATCAGTGTTTCTCTTTTGTTGGATGAATGATTGTTAAATGTACTTGTGCAGTTTTATTTTTTTTCCCTTTCATTATTGCTTATGAACTGGCCTCAATAAATAACGAGGCACAAAGGATTTGACTTTGCTGTCATTTGTAGGGTGCTTTGTTATTGTCTTGAAGTTGCACAGTTTGCAAGTGTATTTCCTGTTTTGTAAAAAAAAAAAAAAAAAAAAAAAATTTCCTACGGCTGTTGTCGTGCTTTATACATCTGCAATTGTGGGGCACATGAGATCTAAGTTACAGCAGAATTTATGCATTTGAAGTCTATTGCCACCATTTATGTTGCAGGTTTACCATCATGTATGGATACTGTGGGTTTTTTAATTTCTCTCTTGAGTGAAGTATCATGGGTGAATGTTTGGTGTCTTTACGAAGATGAAGCATGTTCAGGGCATGGTTTCGCAACCCTTATAATTGGTGAGCCTTTACTCTCCTAGTAGTCCCAATGAAGTCAACTACTAACAGGAGTAAACATTCACCTGCGTAAGTAGGAGTTATACAGTTGGGCCTTAGGCCAACATTTTCAAGAGTGTTTAATGTCATGCTACCTGGACTGGCTCATAACCATGAGTGCCAACCTCAGGACAGACTGTCAAGAAGCTGGGCAGAGACCCCAAACTGCTTGTATGTTCTATATTTAAATTTCACCAACTCAGTAACAAATGTGGACCCTAATGCACTATAGCAGTCTTGCCATGGAGTCACAGTCAGTCCCTTTGAGCATTCCAGTCTATCTTCCACCCAGACAAGCTCAACTTGGTGTATAGCAACCATTTGTCACTAAAGATCACACGATATTCAGGTTACTCCCAGTCCCAAAGTACCAGTCACTTATCCCAGGTCAGTTTGTATCTTCGCTTAGTACCAAAGACACCTGCTTGTGGCCAATTCTATAGTAAAGTCTCTAAGGATTTATCAAATAAGAAAAGAGAGCATTATTAAAGAAGGCAAACCTATATAAGCACAAATGAGTTACTGTCTGTGGTTTCAAAAGGTGACAGAGTAGTAATCTGTCAGCTCTGAATTCTTTCAGGACTAAACCAGGTTGATTCTGGGGATCTCTGCTTCTGTTTCATAGCTCCAGCCCTCTGAGAGTCCAAACAGCAAAAGAAATTTCAGATTTTCATGTCAGCTATTTTTATTTCCTTCTTCAAGAATTTAAACTGATGGCATGAGCTCTTTTGCATGTAGCCTCTTCATGGGTGCAAGGGAGCAGTTAACAAAGTCTTTGTACTGTGATGTCCCACAGTGGCCCATTTTGTTTTGATAGGCCTTCTTGACAGGCCTCCTGACTGTTCGTAATTTCAGCACAAACATTTTTTACAGTTACAAAGCAAAAACTTAAATAGTACCTATAGCAGGTGATAAAGATAAGTGAGATTAATACATGCAGCAACTTAAAAGCATTTCATAAAGTCTATACACTTACTGCAAGGGTTTTCAAAGTGGGGGTTGGGACCCCGCAGGAGGTCATGAGGTTATTATGGGAGTGGGGGAGGGCACGAGCTGTCAACCTCCACCCCAAAACCTGCTTTGCTCCAGCACTTATAATGGTGTTAAATGTATTAAAAAGTGTTTTTAATTTATGGGGGAGGGTCGCACTCAGAGGCTTGCTATGTGAAAGGGATCACCAGTAAAAAAAAAGTTTGAGAGCCACTGACTTAACGCATTGTGATAAGTCCAGTACCCATCTTAACCGTACTAACAGACAGGTAAAACAAAACAAACTGGTTTCCAGCAATGAATTTGTCAGTGCATGGCTAAGCCCTAAAACTTTGCAAGACCTAGCACTTTGTCTACCAGCATCACACCCAATTTAAAAGGACCTGGAATTTGAAGAGTGTGTGTTTAATCACTTTCTGAAAATCATGCTCTTTTAAACTGAAGCGTGCAAAATAACTAGTCACTTTCTAAAATCTTGGCTTCACCATTTAATATTGACCCAAATGTGATCATTAATCTATATAAACATGGTATGAGGGTTGTTACGGAGTCACCGGGCGATGCTCTGGAACTGCTCCCGGCCAAGCCAGTCAGGACTTTGGTGAGCCTCCTCTTCCTTGGAGCAGACTGTCTTCAGGGTAAGAAGCTCACACGGCTTCACCTCCTGGGTCTCTCCTTGGAGCATTCAGCATCCTCTGCCCCTCCGTGTGCTTCCCACAGCGAGCCCGCCCAGGCAGGGTCCTGGGGAAGCTACAGGGTCCTGCTCCCCCACTTTGCAGTCAGACGTGACTCTCAGCCAGCCAGTAACACAGAGGTTTATTCGATGGCAGGATCATGGTCTAAAACAGAGTTTGTAGGTACCGCGAACCGGACCCCTCGGCCGGGTCCGTTCGGGGGGGGGGGGGGGAAGTGAGCCAGACCCCCACATCTGCACTTCACTCCTTGTCCCCAACCGGCTGCAGACTAACAATCCCCTCCAGCCCCTCCTCTCTGCTCAGCCCCTTTCCCGGGCCAGGAGGTTACCTGACCTCTTTGTCTCCAACACCTTCAGTTGGCACCTTTGCAGGGGAGGGGCCCAGGCCATCAGTTGCTAGGAGACAGAGTGCCAGGCATTTAGGTGCACTGGCCCTTTGCTCTGCAGCAATCACACACCCTTATTCCACCACCTAGATACTTAAGAACTGCATAGGGGACACTGAAGCACCAACACAGTATTTAGAGCAAACATTAAGAACATTCCCAGTTCGTCACAAGGGTCATGAGGGAAATATTACCTTTAGTGACAATTATACAAAATGAAGGCCTCAGTCCTGCAATGTGATGTTGTCATACCTTTAGTCCCAGATTTGGACCTTAGCGTCCAAAATATGGGGGTTAGCATGAAAACCTCCAAGCTTAGCTACCAGCTTGGACCTGGTACTTGCTGCCACCACCCAAAAATTTAGAGTGTTTTGGGGCACTCTGGTCCCCCTGGAAAACCTTCCCTGGGGACCCCAAGACCCAAATCCCTTGAGTCTCACAACAAAGGGAAATAATCCTTTTTCCCTTCCCCCCCCAGGTGCTCCTGGAGAGATACACAGACACAAGCTCTGTGAATCCAAACAGAGTGACTCCCCTTCTCCGTTCCCAGTCCTGGAAACAAAAGCACTTTCCTCTTCACCCAGAGGGAATGTAAAATCAGGCTAGCAAATCCAACACACACAGATCTCCCCCTGATTTCTTCCTCCCACCAATTCCCTGGTGAGTACAGACTCAATTTCCCTGAAGTAAAGAAAAACTCCAACAGGTCTTAAAAGAAAGCTTTATCTAAAAAAGAAAGAAAAATACATACAAATGGTCTCTCTGTATTAAGGTGACAAAATACAGGGTTGATTGCTTAAAAGAAATATGAATAAACAGCCTTATTCAAAAAGAATACAAATCAAAGCACTCCAGCACTTATATTCATGCAAATACCAAAGAAAAGAAACCATATAACTTACTGTCTGATCTCTTTGTCCTTACACTTAGAAACAGAAGATTAGAAAACAGAAACTACTTCTCCAAAGCTCAGAGAAAGCAGGCAGACAGAAAAAAAAGACCTCAGACACAAAATTCCCTCCACCCAAAGTTGAAAAAATCCGGTTTCCTGATTGGTCCTCTGGTCAGGTGCTTCAGGTGAAAGAGACATTAACCCTTAGCTATCTGTTTATGACAGATGTACATACATGGGTCTCATTGCAGGACTGAGGCGTAAGGAGTGTTAAGAGCATGTCCCTGACAGATGCTGGCCATCCTCAGTTAAGCTGTTGAGTTCAGGGTGGCTGGTCTCTGGCAGAATCAGGTACAAATCATGGCAGAAATATGCTTAAAGGAATATTGTCAGGTTAAAAATCATGTATTTAAGAACACAATGTCATTCCCATTAAGTAATTAAAACTGAAATGATTTTTAAAAACTGGTTTAACTTGCATTGGTTTTGCTGTTTGTATTTTGCTTTAGTCAGTGAAAGTTGACTGATTTTAGTGTGTCCATTGTTTGTTTGTTTGTTTATCTTTAGTTTCTAGTCAGTTTCACTTTCAGGTCCTCCTGAAAAAGCACCTGGAAGGAAGGAATGTTTTGTTTACAAATAGTCCAAAGGAAAATACCTTTTTTTTTAAATTCCCATGATTAAAAAAAAGAAGCAATTGAATCATTTTAAATGGTTTTGATTTATATGTGGATTTTATAAAATATTATTTCTGCAAAAGCTATCATTTGGGTAAATCTCCTATAACAGTTTCCCTTATAAATAAAGTGTAAAAATTATATAAAATTCCCATAACTTTGTTTTTTGTTTGTTTACTTGCTCTGCATTCACAAATGGAAGTTGTTTTTATGGGCAAACAAATAGTGTCTAGGGGGAGGGATAGCTCAGTGGTTTGCGCATTGTCCTGCTAAAGCCAGGGTTGTGAGTAGAATACTTGAGGGGGCCACTTAGGGATCTGGGGCAAAATCAGTACTTGGTCCTGCTAGTGAAGGCAGGGGGGCTGGCCTCAATGACCTTTCAGGGTCCCTTCCAGTTCTATGAGATAGGTATTTCTCCATATATTATTATTATAGCTCTAATCACTGCAGAGAATTGCTACATTTTTTTGTTGAACCCTGCAGTCATTCTCCAACAATGAAACTGCATTTTTATGATTTTGAAAAATATAATTTTATAATGTAGAAGATTTTTCTTAGGTGAATGAGCATATTGTTAATTATTCCGTTGACCTTGACCAACATCTTTCTAAAACATTGTGTTAATGGTTTCATCATATTGCATTACTAACAATTGTCATGCAGAAAGTAATGCACATTGAATTTTGCACTGTGATTGATTTAACAGAATTTTTCATTTCAGCTTAAATGCACTTAACATACCTTTACATTTTGGTGGTTTTTTTTAAATAGTACCAGTCCATATCTAACAATTGCTTAATTTGAATTCAGTGGGGTGGTCACCAGCTGAACCCTCCACAGCTTTAATCAAAGCCAAGTGGAGTGAGATTTCAGAAAGTCACTGTGGTTGAGGCTTCTGCATCGCTTTCAGGTGCTACCAGTGGTTCTCAATCTGCAGCCCATGGTCTGCTTGCGGCCTAGTCAGCACCCAGCTGCAGTCCAGGTGACATCCTCAGGGCCATATAGATAGTATTGGATGTGGTCCACATAACACACATGCTGCCCACAATGGTAAATAGGTTGAGAACCACGAGGCTAGTCCATACTAGCATTTAACTCAAGTTTATTGATTGCCAGTTAACTTGAGTTAGCTACCAGCACATTGGTCTGTGCTGGTTTGGCCAGAGCTCAGCCAGTGCTCAGGTAAACCATGAACACAGGTGTCCTGAAGTTGGGTAGTGTTCAGAGTAGTACACACAGAGCATTAACTAATGTGAGTGAATTGCCAGTCAATTAATTCATGTTTGAAAAAACTCTAATGGGGCAAGTCCTGAGAAAAAGAATGGTCTTGTGGTTCAGGCACTGCCCTAGTACTCAGGAGATATAGGTTCACTTCCCAGCTTTGCTACAGATTTCCTGTCTGATCACAGGCAAGTCACGTGCTGATCGATCTCTCTCTCAGTTCTTGTTCTGTAGAATGGGAATTATAGTACTTTTCTCTAACGCCTCTTCAGGGCATGGTTTATCTCTTACCGTCTGTCTGTACAGCACCTATTTTAATGGGACCCCAAGTTTGGGCCCATGAGCTTATTGTAATACTACTACTAATAATGATATGGTCCTTTGGTGTCCCCATGACAGCTCAGGTCCTGGCACGATCTGATGGGTTGGTTTTCATAGTCCTTTCTGTTTCTGCTTCTTTCTAGTCCATGGGTGTGGCTGGGCAACCACTACCAGCCTGCTCTTTGAAGATGCTGCTCTCAGTTCTGTCAGCCTTTCAGCTCCCTCTGCCAGGAGGTAGTGAGAGCTTGTCCTGTCAGTGTCACTAAAGAAGAATTAATTTGTGTCCTATTTGCAGGGTCACTTACATATTGATGAGGTACTGATGAATTAGTGCTTGCAGAAGTGATATGTACCAGAACCTGCTTAGTGTGAGCTCTGATCCAGTGAAACTCCTATCTCAGTGAAGTAGAATAAACATCTCTAATGATCTCAGTTCATTTCATTGGGCAAACTATAATATAGGTTTACAGCAAACGTCTGCTGACTAGGGATGGGGCAAATCCAACCCACCCCATTCTAGTGCAGTAAAAATTTCCCCTGGCAGTAGATTGAGGTGTGTTTAGCATTTGTTGCCCGTGGAGCACAGAACTATGTAGATTTTAAAGTTACTGTATTGGAGGTGCAAACTCTGCAGAACATCCCTGTCTATTTCTTTGGAGGACTAGGCTGATTTAGATTGATCAGTTAGTTTAGAGATGGGTTGGATGGTATAAGGACTGTTAATTGCTTGATATTTGCATTCGGGGGATATGTAGGAGAAGGTTGTGTGTAGAGAGCATCGTAAAAAGGCTGGCTAATGTAGCTAAAATACGATATGAGGATTTGTTTAGACCAGTGAGATTTGCATTGGTATAACTATGTTAATGTGGTTACACAGACACGAACCTCTAGTGCAGAAATACTGCATTGATGCACAAGCTCCATTTTTTGCAGGTTCAGTGTGTCTACATTAGGGGGTTGTACCAATGTAACAATATTGCTGAAATTACACTAGTGAAAATCTCCCTAATCTGGTATTTGGGAAGCATTGGCCTGAGCAGGCAGAGAGAGAGAATAAAATGGGGGAAAAAAACCCCAAACCTGTTGAGAAGAGAGAGCGCTGCCTGAACTTATACTGCGCGGATAAGGCTGTGCTAGTGTGGTGTCTGTGTGTGTGTGTGTGTGCTGCTTGGTTTGACAGCATCACGTAGGAGTGTGCACAGATATGAATTAATCATGAAACAATATGTCTCAGTAACCAGAACTCTAGTGTGGGACTCAAGTGCAAATTATTGCACCATCTACACTGAAATATGTGGCTGTTTGACTTTTATTTTGTGGGCTGGATGGCCCAAATCAGGAGAGCAATTCTGAATAGTAGCTAGGTACTAGTGCCAGCGGCAGTAATTTGGCCCAGCAGCAGCTGTTTCTATTTCCCTTCTGTTTCAGAGTGGTGGGTAGAAGGGGACCCATTTTATCTTCTTTCTGATATTTTTGTAATCAGCATAATTTTTCAGTGGACTGCACACATCTGTGGCCTAAAATCTGTGCCCAGGCTTCATGTAATCAGTGGAAACTGACATTTCTCATATTCCAAGGTTAGCTTGCCATTCGTGAAAGGCACGTGCTGCTCTACTCTCCTCTTTTCCTTTTATTTTCATGATTTTATGTTATCTTTTATCAAGTCCTTCTATTTCCACATGCAGATGTCATGACATCTTGTACATCCCCAGGATATGCCAGGGTTTTGTTGCCTTTCTTAGCTGAAATCTCTTTATCCCTCTCCCTCACATTTTATTGTGTTCAGAATTTTCAGATTTTTAGTCACTTCAGCTGTTGAATTCACTAAGCCCTTGAGAAGAAGCAATTGTATTTTCACTTATGTGCTAAAATGAACTGACTAAACAAAATGTAAACAGATGTTTCCTTGCTGGTGACACACTTCAGAAAAATATATCTTCTAAAGACATTAGCCAGCTGCATGTTGGAAGGCAAGTTAAACTGCTGTGCATACATATATGAAGCAATCTGTTGACCCAATCTTTACTCAACCAAAATTCCCACTAAGTGAATAGGGCTGCAGAATTGGACAGTTACTTTGATGGTTTTTAAATGACAGGATCACAATATTATATTATCCAAGAAGCTGATTTTCCTTGTGGAACTGCTGTAAATACTTTGGGCCCAATTCTGCTCTTACACTGGTTTACCCTGCTGTAATATCAGTGACTTGCATGGAATTATTCCGGTTAGATGAGAGTAGTATCAGGCTCAGGGTTGCACGATGGCTGGATGAAGGTGACTGTAAACTTTCATTAAAACCTTGCTATGATGTGATCTAAACAATCCTGTAAGTAATGCTTATCAACAAACATTTTCAAACAAAAGATTAGTGGCTAGAAAACAAACTTTTTTTGCTAACCTGGTAAATCTGCATCCTGGCGTCCTGCATGTGGCACTCTTCTTTCTCTGTTGCATTTGGGCTATTGTGAGATTACGATCCTTGGGTCAGTATAAGGTCTGTAGATGTATGCTGGATGATCAGAGTTGAAATCAGATGAAATCCTGTTATAAATTAACTTGGGACCCTATTATGCCCATGTAACTTGTGTACCCAAGACTGGCTGTCTTGGCTAAATTTAAGCTGAAGGGATGATTAATATGGTATAGCAGCTGTAAACTAAGGAATGGATACTAAAAAGTTTGAAGATCCCTTTAGTACATCTAGCACTTTCAAGGCTAGTTGTAAAGAATTTGAACGGACTAATTTTGTGGGATGTTCTGTCTAGTCATTTCCACCATGTTTGTCACAATAGAATCTAAGTCCCTGCTTTTGTCAAGATGATTTCACTGGACTTTTGTGTGATTTAGTGTGTGTTAAGTGGGTTAGTGATTATTTCAGACTATGTTGGTGTTTTTCAGAGACATAAGGTGGGATTGGGGGAGGAGGATTTAAGGCATGTATGTGGTTCGTTCAGTAATTACAAATAGAATTTTAGAGGTGTCACTGTCTTCTGCTTTCAACCCATTGCCTGCTTACCATTTGCAAACTCTGCCCAATGTAGTTTTCATCCTAGATTCCTTTTTAGTGCAAAACTTTCCTTTATTTCCAGTTTGTGCTGAGCTCAGCTCGCTGCTGCTACTGTTACTAATAACCTGAGGGGACAACACATGGAAACATTTGACTGAATGCTCAGCTGCTACACTGTGGGACCGCTGCTGTGCAGAGGGCCACATAAGTGAACAATTGTACTGCTGTGTTGAGCACTTTGCCAGAATTGTGTTAGGATCCCTGCAGGGCTGAACTTTGGCCACCCGTGATGCAGCAGAACACTCCCTACTTGCCCGCACAAGGACTGATCACATGTTCAGAGGTTAAATTTTTGTATGGGGTCTTCAGTAAACAACAGAAATTTTGTTTTGTTCTCACGCCTCTAAAAGAACAATAATAGCGCACAAAAGAGAACTGTTATCACAGACTCGTATCGTCGTCACTTCTCTCCAAATTATAATTTTCCACAGATCATATTTTCATGAAGTCCTTTTAATTATTCCTCCCCCCCCCGAATAGAGGATGTTTTGTATTAAGCATTGAGCATTACCTAACATTGTGTTCCCTGTATGCACATAATGAACAATTTTGTTGAAGAGGATAAGCAGACAATTTAAAAAATCTTTGGTGCGCTGTGCACTTTTTGCACACTCTGCAAAATACCTATGTAAAAAATGCATAGCATATTCCAACTGGAAGTACACTTCTGGCATGCAGCTTTTATCTGTGCTACTAGAAACCTTCACAAATGCTACACATTTAATATAAAACCACAGTACTTTTAGATATTTAATAATGCAAGTAAGTGGCTCGACCAAAGATCTCGACACTTTGGAACATTCAGTGTTTCACATAAATTAGGGAAATATACCAAGGAAAGATTAATATTCATCTTATTAGTCTTCAAACATAGTGTTTACATACTGTTACGTTAACTAACTGAATATTCCTTTATAAACACCTTTTAAAACTAGTATTTATATCAGTTTTCATATATATAAATAAATAAAACAAAGCAGGACCCTGTCCCTTGTGTTACCATGATTTTGTCTTTAGATGACAACCAAAAGGCCTATAAACTGAAGTCGTAAGTATTCTTGTTGGTAGTGTGACTGAATACCTGGACAGACTTCATGGTTTGTTTTATAAGCGTACAGTTCTTTTTGCAGGCTTTATGTCTTTAACACAACCTTCTTTGATGAGGTTTGATCTATAATATCTGACTTCTTTCCCTTGAATGCCATTTTGATTTGGTATACAGGGGTGCTGGAACAATTTGTATAGTGAGGTTGCTGAGAGCCAATGAACCCTGCTGTAAACCCCGTATATGATGGAAACCACTTCAAGCTAGGGAGTGCGGTAGCACCCTCAGCACCCCTCGTTCCGGCACCATTGTTAATATACATTTGATTTCATGACATTTTTGCTTTATGGGTGAATTCACTCCTGTGCAGAGATCCAATACCAGTCTTGTGCACCACTTTGAAGCCCTCAAATTAAGGTTTAAATGGGAAGTTAGTATGTATAGGCCTTTGTGCTGCCCTCTGCACTGAGGTGAATTTCACTGAAATTAAATCCTACCTCACAGAATCTACACTGAAATTACTGTAAGGTATAAAAGTAAGATTTTAAATGACTGTTAAAAATTATTTGATTGACCCTGTTAAGGCAAATAGAAAATCTTAAATTGAATATTTGTGTAATAGTCCAACATGGCTAACACAGGAGACCATGTTGGAAGAAAGTACAATTAGAATCTCATCTTCAGACAAAATCCCATGTGTTTGAGGAAATATAGCTGATGACTTTATTTTTATTACTCCAGATAAATCAGAAAGTTAAGTTAGCAATGACTGGTTACACTGCCACTGTTAAATGTCCAAAGGGAATCTTCTGTCTTAAGAAGCAGGATCTGTTAACAATTACTTAGAAAATAAGCATTTTACTTTTGGTTTTCCATGAAAGTGGCTAATTAATTTGAAAACATTTTTCGTACTTATTCTACTATGCACTGTTTATGAAAGTATATGTTTTTATGGCAAGTATCTACTCGTCTGTTTATCACAATAATTGAAAACTAAGACTGCCATTAAAATGAACATACAGAAACAAAATATGGCATATCTATTAAGCTGTGTTGGTAGGGCGTTATTAGAGAATTGATCCCTGCTTGTGGTATGTGTGTGTAGAATATAGTGATTCATATCCTAAAAGCATGGTTAACACAATGCTACATGTGAGAGTTTTGTATAAACGTAGCTTAAATGGAAGCTGTAGTTCCAAACTGGATTAGAACTAGGGAATACACTTTAACAGTAAAACCAGCAGAGTCCTGTAGCACCTTATAGACTAACAGATGTATTGGAGCATGAGCTTTCCTGGGTGAATACCCACTTCGTCAGATGCAAGTGGGTATTCACCTAGGAAAGCTCATGCTCCAATACATCCGTTAGTCTATAAGGTGCCACAGGACTCTTTGTTGCTTTTACAGATCCAGACTAACACGGCTACCCCTCTGATATTTTAACAGTAAGAGCACTTAGCACTGGAACAATTTTCCTAGAAGCGTAGTGGATTCTCCATTACTTTAACTCTTTAAATAAAGTGTGGATGCTCTTGCTAGTATGGGCTTGATACTAGAATTACTGAGTGAAATTCTGTGGTTTATATCAGGAGATCAGAATAGATATTCATAATGGATCATTCTGACCTTAAAATCTATACATTCTGGGAACATGATATGATAGAACATTAAATCTGAGATTTAGATAGTGTAGCCCAGGGCTGTAGGTGAAATTCTGTCCTCAGATACACTTGGGAAGTTCTCATTAAATCACAGGACAGGATCTGGCCGTTTATCCAGCATTAACCAATTCTGTTAGCTGAGCCCAAGAATGTGTTATCCCTTGATAGTCCCAATCTTGGACTAACTATGTTTTTAATATGTTTGAATGAGTTGAATGTTAACATTAAGAAGTTCTACTTTCCACTAGTCAGTGAGTGAGGGGCAAAATATTGCCACGATCAAAAACTGGCTGAGAGGGGAAACAAAGAGTAGGAATATATAATCATTTTTCATCATGGCAAAAGGTTAGCGGAGTGCCTTGAAGTTCTGTATTAGGTCCAGTGTTGTTTTAATATAGTTAGTTATTAATTTGGAAAGAAAGTTAAGCTCTGAGTTTGTTTTATATGACAGCTGAATTGGGTAGGGTGAAAGACTCCTCCCCTGGGAAAGGCATGGCATTCTGTAGCTGCAGGAGTGCAGACAATTCCCTATCAGAATGAGTAGCCTTTTAGAAATTGATAAAGCCTGAGCCAGCAGATAATTTTTTGGTTGGCTCAGAGCCGTTATGTTATGATCTGATTTAAGTTAATGGTATTAAATGACAAGAGACTAGTACTTATCTACATGTCAGAAATGAACAAACTTTTGTACTCTGGTGTGTGATGTGTTATTACTTTTTATTGATGCACCATATCACTTCATCCTGTGATTCTGTTAAATCTTGCTAGGTATGAACACGGTTACAAGGTTGAGTCAGCACTTGGATGGCTCCTAAGGAGCACAGGGGTCTAAGTGACCAGGGCCGTCCTTAGGATTTATGGGGTCCTATGCAGTATTATTAAACTGGTGCCCCTATGCCGGATGGCAGCCCAAGCTCACAGCCTGGTGGGGGAGGGGAAGGAGGGACTTGACAGCAAAGGATAATGAGATGCCCGGCCTGCCTCATGGTGGCGGAGAGTCACAGTTCCCCACAGAGACTTCCATGCCCTCTCCCTCATGCAGAATGGACATGAAGAAAGTACCTAATTAAAAGCACTAAAATTTGGGAATAAAAAATGTCAGTCACAGGTTTTTTGATATGCCCTGAAGTTTGTCAGAGATTTATTTGCAAAAACTTCATAGTAAGGGTGAGTCAGCTGTCCTGCTGAATACAACATTACATATAATGGAATACATGATGCAGCTCTTCTCTGTTTTACATTTTCTTCATCAGTATTTCTAAACTGAATTTATATTTTAAATGTACTCAAATCTTAAGCCAGCGTTCCAGATTACTACATATTTAACTCATTGAAACAAAGACATTCTTTTAAATTAATCAGAGAGATTTAGTGTGTTCATGACAATGTTCATTGCTTTTAGAAAAAGGGAACAGTAATTTACTTTGTGTGATCTCCATAACAAGAGACATGGTTATGAAATTTCACCAACTTTAAAAAAATGTTTCCAAAGATTTTAGGTATAACAAGGATTTTGTCTTACTAAGGTACTGATTTTGCTGGAGGGTTCTTTTAAAACTAGTTCGTCGGATAGTCAGAAGTAAAGAAAGGGAAACACTTTGTCCAGCTATCTGGAAGGGAAGGACTGTTGTCCCTTTAAGGGCTCTCTTCAGTGGGGAGTGGGGGGAGAGGTGGTGAAGGGATGGACAGAAAGGACACAGGAAGACTTGGAAGCACTTTTTTTTTAAACTATAGTAATTAAAATGTGTATTTTAGATAAAGGAGGTCTTTTGAAGGATTTATTTTAAAAACTGTATGTCTGAAGATCCACACATTTAAGGCTAAAGATGATTGGGCATCTAAAACTCTATGCAAGCATTTTTTAGAAATGTGATGTTATAATCTTCACAAGCTCACTAATGAAATATTTTTAAAGCAAATTTTAAACTAAGGTCCTGTAGACTGACGTTCTGTGTAAATATTACATTAATGCACAACTGTTTTTGTCAGTAAAGTCAGAAACTGACAGTATAAAAATTTATTTGGGCATAAGCTTTCGTGGACTTCTGATGAAATGGGTTCTAGTCCACAAAAGCTTATGCCCAAATAATGTTAGTTTTTGAAGTGACACAAGGACTCGTCCTTGTTTTTCTGATGCAGACTAACAGGACTACCACTCTGAAACCTGTCAGTATATACATTGGGGTTGGCAAATGCCTGTTAAATGGCTTTATTACCCCTTGAATGTCTCTTTAACAGTTTCAATGTTGTGCTAATAGGTCTGGCAGGCTGGAGGTTTTTTCACTTTTAACTACTAGATTCCCTCCCAAGGAAGACTCACCAGGCTAGAGCAGCCATCTCTGGGAGCCTGCAGGAAGGGTCAGAACAGGGATGGGAAAACAAGAGGGTGGACACTAAGACCCAGTGGTGCCCCAAATTTTCAGGTGCCCTACGCAGCTGCCTGTGTTGCCTATGCCTAAGGACGGCCCTGTAAGTGACACTATTCCCTTTAAGTCTGTACTAAACAGATGCTGCATTGGTGGAACTATGTTAATGGATGGACCATCTTTCTAATAAGATACAAAACTGAAGTCCAGTTCACTTGTTGTCATTAAAGATTTCATGCCATTGCTATTCAAAAAATAGGTATGTTAATACTGGAGTCATGGCCAGAATTATTATTTATTATTATTAATAATAATCTGATTTGGCAAACTACTGTCTTTCTACCTAAATTCCCTATGAAGTTGAAAAAGATTTTCTTCACTCCCTGGCTTGTACTGTTGTGCAATGTGCTGCTTTGTACCGTTAAACAGTTTGCCACATTTAATCACAGAGCTGACTGTATTTTAGTGGTGGATAAAGTAACAGCCTGTGTATAGTTGCAGTTTGAGACCTCCGTCCTGCAAATTATTCTTTGCAGGCAAATGACTGAGCCCATAGAGAACCTCACAGACTTCAGTAGAACACAACTCATGCAGATCTACTTGTACAGTCGAGGCCTATGTTTCGAACAGTACTATAGGATGTAAGGCCATTATATTTGCACAAAGCAGTGTTTGAAGCTGTAGTGGGAGAACTATTTTGGTGGCAGACAAAAATCTTTTAAAGATTCTCTAATTATGATCTGTCTTGCAGAATTACTGATGCTGTGTCTATAAATGGAATCCATATTTTGGACTTCATCCTAGTTGGAAGTCTGCTTTTATTTTATAAGTAAGAGTCTACATATTATTATAGTTGCTGTATAAGCAACATTTTAATTAATACAAAAAACCCCAACAACCTTATTTTGTAGGACTTCTGGAATAAAGTTGGCAGTTTGTAACATACATACTGTTCCTCAGGGTGACTTAATGTGAAATGTCTAAGATTTTTTTTAACTATCAGAGTGACTTTGTAAATGCTCAAAATACCATAACTGTTGTGGACAAAGGTCTTTACACCTGGAAAATTAAAGCCCACTCTCAGAATGTGTTTGGTGACTTTTTTGTGCACCTAAACTGCTAACTCTTGATGCAAGTTCAGTGAAATGTAGGATTTGACTTTGGAAGTTATGGCCTAAATTCCCTTCATTGTGAGGGACTCCTTTTGGCCCACGCACCTCACCAGAGAGGGCAGAAAATCTGGGGAAGATTCCAAAGAGGGTTTGTGGGAGACAAGGATGGCTAAGTGGGATTCTGCATTCCACCTATGTCCACACACAGCTCTCTCATCTGCATATGATGTTCTTGGTGACCGTCTGTCCAGCTTAGTAGCTGGGTTTTTAAGAAGGCACTGCAATCATTTTGGAGCTGATGATTTATTGATAGCAGATAGGGGAGGAAAAACTAAGCAGAAATGCCATTATGAGAACAAAGGAGTGTGTAAGTTTTTAAACTTGTCAACATTGCCAGTTTTCTCCATGTACCGTTGCTGTCTTTGAAGTGGCTGTGCACAGAAATTAGTGCTACAGAGCACTCAGCCCATTGCATAAATATGAGAGTTCATGCCTTGCTTTGTTCTGCAGGTAGAATTTAAAGTCCCAAATAGATTTTTTTTAAAGACTCATAGTCAAGCTGTTGTAGTTAGTCTGCACCTGTTGTGTTTGTTCATAGCTGCCACTGCAATTCTACTGTATTCTGTAGAATCCAAGCTTTCGTTTCAGAAAAAGAAAAAAAAATGAGGGGAGAGGATCAAGCCTTTAGCATTTAAGGTTGTGGAGATAGCTTTTTTTAATGTGATAATATAGTCCATGTGATAATAGTCCATGTGATAATATTTTGTCAAGCCAGCAGCTAAGTTTGCTGAAACAAATAGCTGTAAAGTCACTGTCCAGTTCAACCTGAGATCCGAACCTGCCTCTAATGTACTAATGGTACTAATGTACAGACATCCAGCTTGGATCACTAAAATGTAATCAGGAGAGGAAAATGAGCCAGTTTTTTGTTTATTATCTTGAATTCTTGTGTAGAGATTTTCTCCCAAAATAAAGCTGGATCTCACCCGTCTCCTTGGTGTAACCAAAGCAAAAATAACACCTGTAGCTTTTTTAAAAACTGCTGCTTCTAACCTCTCTCTCTCTCTTTTAATCTCTGTTTAAAAGGGCATTTTACTTCAATTGATGTGCAGGTTAGCTAGCTTGCATCAAAGGAATACCTCTTACAAATGACAGAAAGTCTTATATCTTTTTCCTGGTGTATTTTTATTTTTTCTTTTCCCATAGGAAACTGAAAGATCTCTCTTCAGATATTCTCTTCCCCCTCCCCCTCCATTTTTTTTTTTTTGGCCTTCCTGTTTGCACAGCACCTAGTATCAGATAGGGAGCATCATCTTCAAGAAGTGATCTCTGAATGTCATATTTGAAGAGGTATCTGAAACATTTACAGATCTGCATATAGAGTATATAACATATGATAGAATGGATTTTTCTCTCTTTAATCAAGGTAGCAAACTTCAATATCCACAACTCTAGTAGCAATGTCAAAGATTTAACCTCAGATATGATAATAAAGAGACTCTTGCGAGTCACGCCATGCACAGGAAATGATACATAGAGTAACTGCTTTCTATTGTTGCATATGTGCACTGCTGTTTTCTTGATGTGTATTGCATGTTTTAAAAAGCTGAAATTTGGAGTGTTCCTTTATCCTGGTATTCCTCAAAACCTTCCCTTGGAAAAGTAAACAAGTATTTGAAGTTAGGAAAATAATTATGTGCATTATCCAAAGTAGTTCCTGTAGTAATTTTCAAGAAGTACAAGCAAACACTACAGATACAGTTGTGACCTTGCCAGTTACCCAAAATAAATTGATAAGCTTTTAAGAGCTACCACTGTATGCAATATATATTGTAATTGCTGTTGCTGCCACTTTGCAATCAGCAGCATCTTATGGATTATTTAATATTTTTTAAAAATCGTATTTTAGAGTAAAGCTGTATAATGAAGCAATTAGCATTCTGGGTAAGCGGGGCAGATTTACTGAAGACTTGGGTCAGTTCAATGTGATCTCTGTAGTATATAACTCATACGCCAAAGGCTTTTAAGTGGCTAATAAAATTTTGAAAATGTATATCTTTATTCTCTTATTAAGAATTCAGGGTGAAATTCAGCCCTATACCAAGCTATGAGACAATGCCTATGCAACACCTGTGCCCTGATTTTAGGATATAAGTGGTTCATTGATACTGTCTGGCCCTCTGCAAGGAGGTAAATATTATCAGTATGTGTGAAGAGCCCTATAGAGGGAATTCCTCCATTTTTGCATAACTTAGGTATTGCTTATCTGACGGCCTTGCCAGAATGCCTTGGCCCTGACCTTGGAGGTATTATTACCTATTATCTCTGGAGGTGGGAGGGTATTTCAGACCATGCTGGGAGGCAGCATGATCTTCTAGTGGATGAGTATGTTGAACTTGGAATCTGGAGACCTGACTCCTCCTATTCCTGGATCTGTCACTAACCTGCTGTATGGCGGTGGGTAGGTCACTGTCTGTTTCCCCTTCTGTCCTTGGTCTGTCTTCTCCACATAGATTGTAACCTTTTTGGATCAGGAACTGTTTCTTACTGTGTGTTTGTACAGTGTCTAGCACAATGAGGCCCTAATCTCGTTTGGGGCCCCTAAGAGCTACATCTACTATAAGTAATTATCAGTCCTTGACTTTAAAAAAATAACTTAACTGATGTATGCTGATGTTTTGGAGAGAACTGAGTCAGTGGAATCCTGTGAAGTTTTGCATGCATCTCACAGTTCACCTCCAGAGAATAGCAGTGTGTTGGAAAAGAATGCTATTGGGATCTAATTTTCCATCTATTTTACCTTTACTCCAGTGCTGGAACTGTCCAGAATGCTTCTCCCAGATTGTTCTTTAGCTTCTCTCAAACAATGTTAAGATTAAAATGTGTGTGTGAGGCTTGACTGCAGGAATCTCACCCTAAAAACTATGATGGGCTGAAATAATTTGTTTCATATTTTATCTTAAAACCCTTTCATCACATTCTTTTCAGAGCTCCATTTCATTCTATTTGGATCTCTTTTGATGGGAATATTTTTCTGTCGACTGTTGCTAATTTCCTTTTTGGGGCAGTGTGATTTATCTAGCACTTGTCTTCAAATGGATTCATTTACCAAAATTGATTGGTATGTCCTGCTGTTTGTTGCTGTCAAAATGCACAGTGGTGCTTAAAAACTGCATAGCATTTTGCTGCCTAACTATGATAGTTAAATCAATCCTTTATCTTCAATGACATGGTAAACCTTTTAAAGCTGGAATCATATCTCATAGGTTATTACTCTATGATGAGAAAATAAATTACTTTTCTATAACATTTTCTACTAAGATGTTCTTAAATTGTGGCCTTTAGATCTTTGATTATCCATTAGATTGTCAAACTTTTCATATTACCACTTATTCTTTCTTTTAAATTTCTCATAAACTTGGATAAATTTGCTTATAATCTTCTTAGTTTAGAGGAGAACAGATAAAACTCCTTTGAATCTGTTGTTAAAATACACATTTCCGAGAGCTGCAGTATTTTGGAATAGTAATTCAAAAAAGAAATGGTCAGAATCTTCTCACTGAATAATCTTAGATTTAAATCTCACATAAACATTTGAAACTCCTATACAGTTAGAGGGACTTGAAATTAATATTTTGGATGTGGAAAGATATTAGAGATGTTTTTGAAATGAACCTTTAAGAGATTGGAAAGTTACTCCGCCAACATCAGTGAATTTACCCCAGAGATGAATCTGGTCTTGTATGCATGAGGATATAGACAGAATAAATAATTGCACATAGTTTCAGAGTCTTGAGGCTGCAAAGTACAGAATGGATCCAAATAAAAGTTCTTATTTTAACTCATTGGACAATGTGACGCTTAAAGTGGACTGTGCCAAAGGAAATGTTTCTTGTTCACTTAATTTTGAGAAGAATGTCAAATGGTTTCATGGGATGGATAGGCATAGGGAAGATTTGCTAGGAGAGGCTTGAGCATGTAGTCTGCCTTTGACAGGTGCACCACATTTCTTCTTTAGAGATCTCTAGTGCTTCAGGTTGTTCCGCATTCTACCAGTTTTGCATTTGTGTCACTTGTATGAGTGCACATTGTTAAGAAATTCTGAGCTGCTTTGTCTGAATGCCACACTATACCTTAGTCATCTTGTAAAATAGCAATAATAAATATTGACTCATTCACAATGGCTCAAAAAACAACACTGTCAAAACTGTATCATTACAAAGCCCAGCGGTTAAGAAGAATGACAGCAAACAGACACCTTCATTGTGTTAGAATGCCCATTAGTATTCTGTCCACATGGACTTGCCTTGGAAAAATCATCTTAATGGGCTCTGAATGAGCCCAACTGCCAGCCATTGTTGGATGACGAGAGGCTGCAAACTCTGCTACTTGTGAGTTATAGCAATGACTGCCTAATACCAAGCTAGATCAGGGTCAGGAGGCAGCTTAACATGACATCAATCAACAGCAGCTACACAGAGGAGACCTGCTGAGGCAGGATAGAATTCCCAGAGCACACGCAACAGGGGAAAGAGCAGCGTTAAACACTGTCTGTAATGTCTGCATTGGAGCCAGAATAACAGATTATTTAGAATAAATAACAATTTGGATGTCGTCTGCCAAAATATTATATAAATAGCTGATGAAAATATCCAGTTAACTGTACTTTTGTAAGTGCATGTACCCCTTCTTTCCGCACAGCAGTATCTTCGTATCTATAAACTACTTAAAATCTTGCCAGCTTTACCTAAAATAAATAGATTTTTCTTGTATGTCCCTAGATTTACCATATGCCTTGAATACTACAAACACTGAGGTTATTCAAGTCAATTGAAGGTTTCTAAAGGTCACCACTGATGTGTCTATATTTGCAAAGATTATATGTCAAAAGAGACTGTTCAGAGTCCAAACTGAGGATCTTCTGAACTTTTTCCTGGACACACCGCTTGGAAACCCTTGTAACATTTTTGTCTTGCTTAGGATCCTGGCAGCTTGTATTATTTCAAATAACACAAACAAATAGCTGATGGGGTCTAGTGGGATCCTGCAGGGCTTGTTCTTGGCCCTACGCTATTTAACTTTTTTTTTTTTTTAATCAATGACCTGAAAGAAAACACAAAGTCATCACAGATAAAGTTTGCAGGTGACACACAAATTGAGGGTGTGGTAAATAATGAAGAGGACAAGCCACTGATGCAGAGCGGTCTAGTTTGCTGGGTAAGCTGGGGGCAAGCAAACAATGCGTGTTTTAATGTGGCTAAATGTATACATCTAGGAACAAAGAACACAGATTATACTTACATGATGGGGGAACTCTGTCCTGGGGAACATTGACTCTGGTCATCTAGTCCAACCCTCTGCTCAAAGCAGGACCAATTCCCAACTAAATCATCACATCCAGGGCTTTGTCAAGCGTGACCTTAAAAACCTCTAAGGAAGGAGATTCCACCACCTCCCTAGGTAACCATTCCAGTGCTTCACCACTCTCTGAGTGAAAAAGTTTTTCCTAATATCCAACCTAAACCTCCCCAACTGCAACTTGAGACCATTACTCCTTCTTCTGTCATCAGGTACCACTAAGAACAGTCTAGATCCATCCTCTTTGGAACCCCCTTTCAGGTAGTTGAAAGCAGCTATCAAATCCCCCCTCATCCATCTCTTTTGAAGACTAAACAATCCCAGTTCCTTCAGCCTCTCCTCATAAGTCATGTGCTTCAGCCCCCTAATCATTTTTGTTGCCCTCCGCTGGACTCTTTCCAATTTTTCCATATCCTTCTTGTAGTGTGGGGCCCAAAACTGGACACAGTACTCCAGATGAGGCCTCACCAGTGTCGAATAGAGGGGAATGATCACATCCTTCGATCTGCTGGCAATGCCCCTACTTATACAGCCCAAAATGCCATTAGCCTTCTTGGCAACAAAGGCACACTGTTGACTCATATCCAACTTCTTGTCCACTGAACGTGTTCCTTGTGTGTATGTTTTTAATGGGAATTTCAAGAGGACATTGAAATGTAGAGGATGTAGAAAATTCTTGACTCCAAGAGTCTGGATCAACTACCAGTTTTTGTAGGCATTCCTATATTGTTAAATACCTTTGGTCCATCTAATGTGGAATCCCATTTCTGTCATTGGTCAATACTGGATGGTTCAGAAAGTGCATATAGTCAGTTTTGAAATGTGCTATTCCTTCCTGATTCTGAGAATGAGTTTGCACCCTGAACCATGAGACTGTATCAGAGCTTGAAAAAATGTATTTGACACATGCTAGCCAAAGGCCTGCACCTGCTTCCCAGTGCCTGATATGAATGATGGAGCCGGAGGATGTGGGGCAGACAAGTTCAAGAGTTATGCCCTGGTGAGAAATCTTGGCTGTTGGGAAGGGGTAGGTATTGGGTGCTCTTCATGGAGCTGGTTTGGGTGATCCATGTTTTGTGTTAGCCTCTGGATAGTAGGTAGCTGATAAAATAATGTTCCCATCCCTGTTCCCTTCTGGCCACTGAAAGGAACTTTCTTTCTCATTCTGTCACCTCAGAACCTCCTGACTTGTGAGGTGCTTTGGCTAATCTACCTCTGCCCAGTTTTGTAGTTGCTGCTGGAGTGTTTTTCTCTTCCACACATCCCCTCCCCGATCTTCCTAGGTAATCCAGAGGAGTGCGTCTCTTTTGCTCGGCCCCTACAGCAACGCCCCATTTAGGTGCTTATGAGTCGCCACAATCCTGCCTCTGCTGTTCTTCATATCTTCCAGACTGAAGTATAGTGACACCTGATACACTTCAGATTTGCCATATGGTTCTTCATAGCAGACACAAAACTACAGAGATCTGAAACAGCAGAGTGTTATAAGTTTCACTCTGATGATGCTTGGGGAAACTCTACATCAGATACACTAGTGCTGTCATCACTGCAGCATTTCACCTCAGAAAAGTTAGCATCACAAACTTAAGGGCTAGAATTTTTTTTTCATAATTCTGCAGAAATTGATGGTTTGTGCCTGTCTGCTCTCTGAGGAAAGTTTCCTACATGCCTCCGGCAAATAGGAGGGTGAATTTTTCAAGCCCTCAATTTGATTGTTTATTCTAGATTTAGCCTGCATACAATAATAAATACATAAGTTCTTAAAAGTAATAAAATGAGCCTGCTACAATGTGTGTCTTTATAATTAGGGCCCTACAAAATTCATGGTTCATTTTGGTCTATTTCACGGTCATAGGAGTTTAAAAATCATAAATTTCATGATTTCAACTATTTAAACCTGAAATTTCACAGTATTGTAATTGTAAGGGTCCTGACCCAAAAAGGAGTGGTGGGTGAATCACAAGGTGTAGGAGGGATTGTGGTACTGCTACCCTTACTGGGCCCTCAGTCAGCAGCTGCCACTCTCCGGCCGCCCAGCTCTGAAGGCAGCAGTAAGGGTGTACAGTATTGCCAACTTCTGCACTGCTGCTAGTGGTGCCTTCAGAGCTGGACGCCTGGCCAACAACTGCCGCTCTCCAGCTGCTCCCCTTAAAATACCGCAACCCCCCTAAAATAATCTTGCGACACTCCCCCCGCAATCCTTTGAGTCTGGACCCCCAATTTGAGAAACGCTGGTTTCCCCTGTGAAATCTGAATAGTATAGGGTAAAAACACACAAAAGACCAGACTGCATGGTCCGTGACACGTTTTTCATGGCTGTGAATTTGGTAAGGCCCTATTTATAACCTTCTGTTACGTTGAATTTTACAGGCTGACTGGACACTGCATACAAATAGAGCTGGTTGAAAATTTTTTGATGGAAACGTTTACCATCTGAAAATGCTGTTTTGTCAAAATAAAAACATTTTGTGGGAATGTATCAATTATGATGAAAATTTTCAACAGAAAAATTTCAGAATGTTTGGAATCAAAATGGATTATTTTGTTTTGGCTTTCTCGTTTTGTTTGCAGTGTTGTTGTAGCCATGTTGGTCCCAGCACAATAGAGAGACAAGATGGGTGCGGTAATATATTTTATTAGACCAACTTCTGTTGGTGAAAGAGAGAAGCTTTCGACCTATGCAGAGTGACACAAGTTCATTCACCTTGTGTCTCTCATTTCATTTTGATGTTCTTGTCTATGCCTAGTTTCATTTAATCTTTATCATTTTGTTTGAACCTATTTTTAACTGTTTATTATTTTAAGAGATATTTAAAATGTATATATTGAATATATTATACATATATATATATATATAATGTGAGTGGGTTTATATTTGTGTGTGTGTGTTCATTTTGATGTCTCTGAAACAAAATGCTTGTCAATTTTTGTTCTACAATAAACTTTAAAATTTTGAATTTTTGTTCTTATTTGGAGTCAAAGGGAATTCCACAATGTCAGAATTTCCCATGGGATGGAAATTCTGTTATGCAGCCAGCCTTACATACAAATAGTTGTGGGGAGGGCTCACGTTTGCTTTAGCTTTCCATGTTATATGAAGCCTCTTATTTTGTTCAGGAGGAAAGGTATAACACAATATCTGTGTTCTTACCAAATGAAAGGAATTTCAGCAGGAAGTATCTCCACTGCAAATATGTACACATTTTCTTTACTGCAATCAATACAGTTTTTCATGGATTTCTGCTCTCTGTTCACTCATGGCTATATTTAACATATGTCATAGTACTTGGCTACATTGTTTTAAACACTCTTTTTATTGTTGTACAGATGTGTGTTGCAATGAGATCAGTGTTTTATATGGCACATTCAGTGGCTGTATACATCTGTCTCCTACTCTTGTAATTGTGAACAGAACTCCTACGTGGTGACGGCTTAGTTGTTAAGTGTTGATGTCTTTTTAAATTCCTGCTCAGGCAAACTCAGCACATCACCTTGGTGTGTTCTCATCAGCCTTGTAGCTTTGCAAAAATAATTGCTCAGATTGTCTGTATAGTTTTATATGGAGCTGAAGAATAATTTGCATTAGCTGCTGATGAGAGTACAGCACCATTGTCCTCCATTGACTGAACAGATTTTTTTCTAGGAACTTTGGTTCTGAAATGAACCAATAATTTAATCTTCAATAATTAGTTAATTTTAAAGGTCACTGGTTATATAAGTACAATTATCAGCATCTGTTACTATTTTAATTGACAGGAATGAGCTAATATGGTACAGTATTTGACTTTTTTTAATGTTGTTCTTACAATCTCTTTACTGTTGCCCCTTGGTGCCTTTCCACTGAACGAGGATGCCAGAGGTCAAGTTAAAGTGATCCAAAGCCAATGCTGGTTCTGGGCCAGGCATTGTTTTTTTGCAGTAGAAACCTGGAGCCCAATTCTGCAACTTGCTCAGCACCCTCAACTCCTATTCAAGTCAGTGGGAACTGCTGGCACTTAAGTACCATTCAGAAGGTGTTCAGAACCTTTCAGGGTCAGATCCAGGTTACCTATTGATGTAGGCTGGGATTTTCAAAAAGGCCTAAGGGAGTTAGGCACCCAAATCCTATTGACTTTCAATGGAGTTGGTGCCTAACTCATCTAGATCCTCTTGAAAATTCCAACTATTGGTCCTTGTTTAGATCTTCTATGTTAAAAATGAGATTGAGCAGTCACTCCTCTGCAACATCATGGCAGGGATCTCCAGTGTGTTGCATTCAGTTCCTCCCTGGTTTAGTTGCTAGCATTTTCTGTCTAGCGTTTCATTATTCCACATTTGTTAAGAGGCTCATCAAGTACTACAAGGGGTTGAGTTACAAACTGCATCTGATGTGGCACATAACTCAACACCGGGTATTTCTTCTAAAAATGCCAGAGGCACAAGATTAGGAGCAAAAGTAGAAATAGTCAGGTGTGACTATGAATAGTAAACCACAGGCATGGTTATGCAGTGTGCATTATCCAGTTGACAGAACTATTACTAGTGCACTGAGTATGACAATTAACCTGCAACATTTTGGTGCCTCTGAGCCACTGTATTGAAGTGCCTTACAAATGTCATGAGAAGTCACAAACACGTTTGTGGTTTTTCAGACAGGCATGCAGCATCTCATGGTTTTATATTTAGAAAGAATATAGATGACAGGAAGACAGTGTTGATAAGCATATGTCACGTGACAGTGATAAAGCTTCATTTGCCTCCCATATTCTGTTCTAATCAGATGGGCAAGTTATCAAGGTAAAAAGCATGGGCTGGCTGGAAGCCAACCCTGTAATAACATATCGTTTCCACCCAGTTGTAATTGAACAATGAAGGATTTTTTTTTTTAACTTTTCATTCCTTTAGAAGTTTTTTGGAAATTCCCCAAAAGCGCTGAACTAATGGCAGCTGCTGCCATGGAGCTATGTTTCTGGTGGTTTTAAACTGTATTCCTCGAGGGTAAAATCACATCTTATGTTTTGAAAAAGATGATAAATGCACACTTCTGAGATACTTATTGCACAAATAATTTGTATGAGCTCAGCTGTTCCATAGCATACGTTAACTAGTCAGTGATTACAACTCAAGGAAAAGACAAGGCCTACCCAAGCTGTCTAGAGACACTAGTTAAGCTCTGCTGTTGCACATTTGGTCTTACTCCAGCTATGGATCTAGCAGCAGGATTTTAACACTCAATATGAGAGAGCTGTAGCTAAGGATCCCATTGTAAGTCTTCTTTTCCGAGGAAATACATGATGGGCTGTCCAGCTTTTGTCCCATGAGCTTTGAATAAATTCTGAAAATGATGTGTAATTAGAATCTATAGCTATATCTACAAGTATAGATAAAATATCTGTGTGTATTATTGGGTGGGGGAAGCTGGTAGTGACCCCAGTTTGTAGGTTGTCTAGCATTTTCCATTATAAAAGATTCTTGCAACCTTTTTTGAGATGCTCTTATACTACCATTGTTTGTAGTAGGCCTTTGACATTTGGCAGGGAGAAAGCTCTTGGGCTACAGAAGTGTCTTTCTCTTTCGTTCTTTCGTTCTTTCTTTTTTTTTTTTTTTAATTTCTTTGTCCCATGAAATTTCATTCAGGTGTAGTTGAGCTGTAATCTTTTGAAAATCTCTGGTTCACTTGTGTTCCTCAGAAACATTGTGGCAGCATGGTAAACTAACTGATGGTGAATATTCTAATTTCAGGCTGTGTACATCCCACTGCCAAAGCAGTAGCAGCAGACACTGCAGGAGCCCCTGAGCAAACACCCTCTCTTTGTTGCATACTGTTCAAAGCCAGTAATAAACATAGGATTATTAATTCTCTTCATGATCTTTTCTAAGGCTTGCCACAGTACCTGAGTGCCTCAAACCTTGTCACCACATCAAGATGATAAAAGTATAATCATCATTCTACAGATTGGGAAACTAAGACAAAGAGACTTGCATGAGGCCTCACTCACAGTGGATTGGTGGCAGAGCCAGAATTAGAAGTCAGGACTTTCTGACTCTCGGCACTGTTCTCCTTCCCCCATACCACACTATCTTTCTGCCAGTGGAGCTGAGCCGCCATAGCTCCCATTGACGTCAGTTGTGGCTGTGAGTGCTCAGTACTGCTGCAGATGAGTTCCCAGGTGGTCAAGTTGGGCCTCAAGAAGTGCAGTTGCCACTTCCAGAATTGTGGTTTTGGTGGCTTGCACAGTGCTACATACAATGACTGTGGCACAGGCAGGGATCAAACTGAATTTTCCTGTGTAAAATTGATCTGCCTTAACAACAGAAGTATCCTTTCACTTCCTGCAGTCGCTTGTTTTGTTCTCTACACACTTCTAACTTGTAGAGAAATGCAGCCTCATTCACTACAGAGCCCTGATTCGTTGTCCTTCCTGTGCACTGAAGGAGGCGGGGTCCCCTGAATGTATAGTATGCGTGATCATATCATTAAAGGCTCTATCGTAATGTACATGCAGAAGGGGGCTAAATTAAGATTCCGTGAGCAGCCTAAATGCTGGCATTCCCTAACTTTGAAGGGTTCGACTTTGCAACCTAAATAATGTGCCTTTAACATAGCTTTTTATGCGCATAGCAACGTGGACAATATTAGAAGCAAATTTTAAATGGCTGAAGTGGCACAACTTGAAATAGCCATCTCAGGGCACCAGAATTATACCTGGCCCTGATTTTCATACTGAGGATAGTCCCACCTTCCTGTGCAGTGATGTGGCACCTGCCAGCCAATGGCAACATACTCATTTGGAAGGTTACTGTCGGTCAATGTGTGACTTGAAGAAATGTCACCCATAAAAGGTGTCACCAGACAGAGATGGACTTCTGCTTGCTACCCAACACTGTGCAGCATATTGCTTCTTTGCTCTATGGCCCAGTTGATTTAAGTTATGAATCAAGTTGTTTTTACTTTTCTGTAACTTTTATGCAAGTAGGATCAGTCCATAGGTCCAAGGGGTAAGGACTCTTCATAGCCATATTTTTGTTTTTAGTTGCTATCTGTAAAGGTTTAAGAATCAGGCAAGGAGAAAATCAGTGAGACCTTTTGCCATTGAGCTGGATTAATGGGTAGCACTGGCAGGCTGGGTAACAGTTCAATGTGTTTTAGCTGCTACAAGTGATACAGTGAAATTGAAGTCATTTGGCTTGGGTGGGTGGGGTGAGAATGTATTGCATTAATTTACGGACTCTGAATAAGTAGTTGCAATACCATGAATTTTTCAGAATGCTGGCCATGGCAAGCTTTTAGCATTACATTCACGTAGGAGGTGTGCTGCTTACGTTTAAGTGAAGACAGTTTTACTATTTATTGCTTTCAGAAAGTGTCTGGCGGTGTACCCTTATGGATTAGAGCTTTCCTTGTGTTGTGGCATACTCATGCCTGACACTTAAAAAGCCTTCTAAGTTCTATGGAATAGATTGCTAAAACCAGTATTGTTTCCTTTGTGCCATGTGAGCGAAGCATTTAACCCTTAGGCCCTGAAGGAAGGGAAGTATGTTTCTAAAGAGATGTGCTGAGTTTATTATCTGTCTGTCTAGGCCAGGGGCAGGCAAACTTTTTGGCCTGAGGGCCGCATCGGGTTTTGGAAATTGTATGGAGGACCGGTTGGGGAGGGGGTCATGGCCCGGCCCCCACACCCTATTCACTCCTGCCCCATCCACCCCCCCGCTCCCTGTCCTCTGAATACCTTCTGTCCCCCCCCCCCCACCCCATCCAACCCCTCCTCTCATTCATGATGGCCCCCTGGGACCTCTGCCCCATCCAACCATCCCTTCTCCTTGTCCCTTGACTGCCCCGGAACCCCATCCAATCCCCCCTCCTTCCTGATTGCCCCCCGGGGACCCCTACCCCATCCAACCCCCCTTCTCCCTGTTCCCTGACTACCCCCCCAAGACCCTTGCCCCCATTCAACCTCCCTGTTCCCCACCCTCTGATGGCCCTGATCCCCCCCCCCAAACTCTCCTGCCCTCTATCCAACCCCCCCTGCTTCCTGCCCCCTTACCGTGCTGCCTGGAGCACCAGTAGCTGGCAGCGCTACAGCTGTGCTGCCCGGCTGAAACCAGCCACGTTGCCGCCACTGTGCAGCACAAAGCACTGGTCAGGCTGGGCTCTACAGCTGTGCTGCCCCAGAAGCTCGCAGCCTGCCGCCCAGAGCGTTGCGCTGGCGGTGGAGTGAGGTGAGGCTGTGGGGGAGGCGTAACAGCAGGGGAGGGGCTGAGGACTAGCCTCCTGGGCAAGGAAGTGGGCTGTAGTTTGCCCCTCTCTGGTCTATTTATACTGTGCTCATCACTGTAGTCTTTCAGGATGGCTATACTGATTCTTAGGTTCCCAAGAAGTGGCCTGCACTGTATTCCAGCACAAATCTCTCCTCTTTCTTCCCCCATCTCTCTAGCCTTCTCTTAGGTACCACTATGGCTATTTCAAGAGGCTTCTCCTGAGTGGATGAGATGATGGCCAGACTCACTACTACTTGTTCTCAGCAGTTAGCCTGCGTCCAGGCGTGAAGCTGCTCTGGGCTCTATGCCAAAAAGTCCCCATTCTCAGGCTCTACTGTAGGCATATGCTGCCTTTACTCTTCTAATTCCTGGTCTCATGGACAGGTGTGCAACCCAGTATTTGGGTCAGCAGCTTGCAGTTGGAAAGTCAGCTGGGAGAATGAAGCTGATTCCTGTTGTTTTGTTTTTTTTTAAAGGGGGGGGGCCCTCAGGGACCCTCCCTCCCCAGTTCTTCCATTAGTCACAGACTCTGGGCCCTCCTAGTACAGCATCCCATAATGATATTACCCAAATGATTAAAGTTAGCTAATCCCTACTTTAAAGTGTCTATATAGACTCATGGCTAGTTTTCTAGGGGTTAAATACTGCTATGTCTGTGCCTTCGATATTACAACAGAATGCTTGGTGCAAAATCTCCCATAAAGCAAATCCTTTCACATATTTCAATTCTGTCCTCCTGTGGGATACGTAACTAGCTTATTTCATTGCAACTGAAAAGTTCAGTCAGGAAAGCAATCTTGTCAAAAAAACCCAAACACCGACCAAGTCAAACCAACACAACACACATACATTTGGCAAATCAATCTGGTATTTACTAATCACTATCACTTACAGTGTTGAGATTATAGCTAGATTAGTAATATCTGAGCTCAAAGTCAGAAAATGTGCATAGATACATTGCCATGTTGGAGAATTTGAGTCAAGTTTGATGTGCCTCTCAGTTGTCTTCACTAAGGTCCATATGGCTGGGCATTTATTTCTGTGTTTCAATTTTTCCTATAATTGAGGCAGAATACTTGAAAAAACACTGGGCACATATTAGAGTTCAGCTGTAAGAGACAGCTAATGTATATGCTAGAACTGTGTATGATAGTTGGAAAAATCATGGGTAAAAATACAAATCTGGGTAGATGTGTTGTATGAAACAAACATACAAAATGTAAATTTGTTGGGCCCTTTTCTTAGGGTATCTGAGCAGCATTTTTTGAAAGTTTTCAAAGATAATGGGCCAAATCTTCAACTGATATCAATCATGTAGTTCCGTTGGCTACATTGGTTCCATTTACAGCAACTGAGGATCTGGCCCATCTATATCAGTAATTTGAAGAATAAGGTCCTGATTCTCTCTCTTCATTTACACCCTATACCTAATTGCTCTATTTAAAGTTTCACGATTGCTAGTTACTAGCCTTTTTTTGGCCAACAAGTTTATTTTATAATCTCATAGTGTCAATGTGTCACACTGGGCTCTATCAATTGAGTGCAGTTTTATAAGAATCCCGCTCTGTCTGCATCATGCCTCCCTGAGAGCCTGCATGTTTGTAGTTTGCAATGGTTGGCAAGCATACTAAATGGGTTTCTTTCATCAGCAATGTAAAACTTGGCTGTAAGGTAAGTTTGGAGAGGCACACTGCCTTGCTGTTGCACAAAGAAAACTTTTGCTCCTGGGCGAAATGGCCAAGTTAGGGCTGTGATGCCAAATGTTAGAGGATGTTGTCCTAGGGAATGCTAGCCTTCTGAGAGATCTCTAACTTACTGGTAGCGAGGGCTCATTGTACAGCAGCGAAACTTCTGCATCACCCTCATGATCAATGCGTTCATGAGTAGACTTGTCATTAAAGTTTATTCATTGCCTGATTTTCCTTAGACTTGACCAGCGCATGTGCCCTGCTCTGTTGTTCAACGCAGAAGGAAGGAGTTTGTAATAGATTGCTGTAAAATGATACAAGAATCCCCCGGTGCAGGAAAAGTTGGATGGAGCTGAGGGGGAGATCTTATTGAACATATAGTATTCATTTATGAGCTGGAACATGGAACATACTAATGAAGTCTGCAGATCACATTAAAGGCCAGATTGTGTCTGATGGACACTAGCCTGTCTGGAGATGAGTGTGGAACCTTAGGCATCACAAGGGGGAGGGATAGCTCAGTGCTTTGAGCATTGGCCTGCTAAACCCAGGAGTGTGAGCTCAATCCTTGAGAGGGCCATTTAGGGAACGGGCAAAAATCTGTCTGGGGATTGGTCCTGCTTTGAGCAAGGGGTTGGACTAGATGACCTCCTGAGGTCCCTTTCAGCCCTGATATTCAATGATCTAAGTGACATTTTTTTCATCCCAAGATATACATATGAAAGTAAGGAGCATGCTAATCCTTCCCAGATCCCATGCAATGAGGAAATTGGGCTGGGAGGAGTTAAGAATGGAAGCAGAGATGCTGTTTGGTCTTACTAAGGCATTTATATGGTGTTTGTCTGACAAAATATTCTTTCTAGTCCCTTAGGTAGTTGCTTAAATCACGTTTTACTGAAATTGTAGCATTTTTCTTACAATATCCATCTAATACATAGTATGCATTACTGTGGTAACGAGGCTCTATTCTAACCCCTCAAAAACAAAACAAAAGAGAACCTGTCCGATAAAGAACAGTTGGAAAAGCATTACAGTGTATCTCCAGGCAGCACTAGTCTGAGATTTGAAGGATTAGAACCTGTTAATTGTCTACAACTATATTATAGTGCCATGAAATACTCTTAAAATTAAGATTGCCATACCTGTGTATGTCTATGGGGCAAAATAGTAGGATTCCAGTTATCTATTAGTAAATAGGCATTTAGGGTCTATGGGAATACGGCAGTTAAGTATCAGTATTTTAAGGAGGCTGTGTGTTGGACAATGTTTAGCAGAAGTGATGCTGCCTTTCCCATCTAGCGCATTCCTTCCTGTCTCTTTTTTAAATCATCTTGTGTGACGTAGTTACTCTCTCAAACTTACACTTTTAACAAGTTTTCCTCTTGTGTTGTATCATATATTTTGGCTCATCTTGGCCACTTAACTGCAGAATTATACCACTAATATGCAAGCAGAGTATTCTATTTTTTGCTTAAAATTCTTTAGCAAACTAAGTATTTGGAGCTCAACTAATTCCTGGTGCAGATCATTGGAATGACACCAGGGATGGATGTGAATTGTTAACTCTGCAGGTTTTCGAAGCTCAGTATCTTAGGGTATGGCTACACTTGAAATTTCAAAGTGTAGTGTGGTCGGAGCACCAGCGCTGGGAGAGAGCTCTCCTAGTGCTGCACGTAAACCACATCCTCTACGGGTGTAGCTAGGTCCCAGCGCTATGACACTGTTTACACTGGCGCTTTACAGCGCTGTATCTTGCAGCGCTCAGGGGAGTGTTTTTTTCACACCCCTGAGCGCGAAAGTTGCAGCGCTGTAAAGCGCCAGTGTAGCCAAGCCCTTTGTTTTAGACAACAATAGAAATTGTGGAGAGTGTTTACTATCCATTTTTGTGGTTTTGGCAAGATCAATTGAGAGAGCGCGCCAGATTCAACCCTGGTATATGCAGATGAAAGTGCATTGTCTGCAGTGGGTTTATACCTGTTTACTCCAAGGCTAACTTTGACTGAAAATCTTTACAACATACCAGTGTTACAAATTGCAGTGCAAGGCCTTCAGATTGTGATGCTCATCACTCTGCTTGAATTGAATTGAACTGAATCCTAGTCACTTAGTGGTGACTCTTCTACAGATTATGTGTTTACATTAGTATCGCTGCAGGGATCTTCTATGTGGTAAATTCTTATCTGAATACTTGAAGGGCTGTACCAAGACTCTAGCTGAGAATTTCTGGGAATAGAATGAGAACTCTGTTTTTTTACACATTTCCCCTTTTTTTGGACTCTCATGACTCCTCTGGAACTTGAATTCACTTAAATTTTTTCTTTCAGCGGCTGTTACAACATTTCATGGGTGCACCTCTTTGACTTCAACAAGGCATCTCCCCTTTTGTGTTCTCAAAACACTGCGCCTATTGCTGATGAGAAAAGAGAAAGAAAAAGGCTCAAGTTTGATTTTGGATTTAAAACAATCATGACATCTTTCTGTTGCGCGTGTGATAGTACTGATGGACAGCCTAATGACTCTTCGAACCAGACCTTGCAGGAGCCTAAATCCAGTGAGAACACTCCCTTGCCCCCATTCTCTCTCATTAGGGCTCTGGGCTCGCTGGCATAATTCAACAAAGCATATGGGCCTGAGTTTGACTTTTCAGCATGCAAGTAGTTCCTGTTGACTATAACTGACTTCCAAGGGACCATTCATGCTTACAGTTAAGTACAGACTTGAGTACTTTGCTGGATCAGGCCAGAAGGTTCTGCGGGATTGAGATCATGCTGAGTCGGTACTCCGAAACCCATGCTGTGGGCTATGTTAAAGTAGGAAGGTTTGGTATTAGCTCCTAGAAACCTGCAGATATGTTTTGAATTATGCCATACTAGTTTGGCATTTTTTTTCTAATAGGATCTGCTTCCTTGTTATGGCTTATGGTTATAGATGCCATAGACATGTCACTAAAGCTAAAATGTATAACCTCTCCATGTTGGGATTTTATGTGTTGCTCTTATTTTGCCAGATCCATGAAGGGAAAATCAATTCCCCCTCCAGTCTCCTCCTCTGAAACTCACTTCCTTGTTTCATTTTTAGAAAGTGAGTCTTTTGTTCCCTCTAGCTGAGTTTGGGAATAAGTCCCATGACCAACTATTTAAGGAAGAAAATCTTTGCTACATATTAAAGATAATAGAATTTCTTAACCTTCAGCCCTTTCAAAACAATGACTTTTCATCTATAAATAACCGTGGATTACTTATACTTCTGCTTCCACTGATCTTAGTACAATGGCATTTTTAGCTTAATGGCAAATCCCTGACATCAAATACTGTGGACCACCAGTTCTGGTGCCAGATGCAACTTCTCTCTGTCATTCATTCATAAATGAATGAATTTTGAGTATGTGTATTAGAGCCTTCGAAAGCATCTGATTTGAGTATTTCTATATTTAGGCTACTGATCTCTTAAAAGCATAACAGTGATATCACATGTGATGACCTATATACCTTTGTGTCCAGTCAAATACATAACCATTTCAGCCACTCAAGCTATTGGCCAATTTGGCACCCCCCACAGAATGTGCATTTGAAAGTATATTTTTAGCTCTTAGATCCACTGAAGTACTTGGGCTCATTTTTAACAAAGTAGCAGGAAAGTTAAGAAAAAATAGTGTGTGAAATATCATATTTAAAAAGTTGTTAAAGAATCTCTGTATAAATAGTTTAAAAAAATAATAATCTCCGCCGGAGGAAGAATTGGAGAGTACTGACTAAAATGCTATGCATTTGCTCTGGGAATGATATTTTATATTCAAAGTAGTTCAGCGGAAAGAGGAGCTGAATTGACATATTTATAAACAAGTTACTTCAGCTGTGAGATAATTGGCTGAGAAAACTGTATTATTATTCAAATATAGGGTCCTTTGTATTTGTACTTTAAAGAAGGCCTGATACATCGTCTTTACATATAGAAACTATTGTAGGTGCAAATTGCTGATAGAATGAACTTCAATTTCAGGCCTGTTTGCTCTTAGATAAATTGAGTTTTCTATTTGTAACATTGAAATTCCTTTTCAGCCACAAAATATTTATCACCTTCTTGTTTGTTCAGTTGTTTGAACAATTACTAATAAGGAATAGCTGTTAGGGAGATAAAGCTAGGAATTGTCTGTTTTTATCAGAAAAGCCAGAGATGTTTACCATATACTTAGGATATTGTTTAGATCGTCATTAGTATTATTTAAGGAAGGTGACGTTGCATATTACTTGTGGAAGTGAGAAGGGGCTTCAGTAGGACTCCTCATTCTGCTTGGGTGACTAACTTGTCATCACAAGGACCTAGCCACAGTGATCCATGCAATTTGTCACATAGAGGCTGGATTACTGTAATTCAGTGCATATGAAGATGAATGTGAAGAGAATGCACAGGTACCAGCTGGTATAGAATATATCTGCCCACCTTCTCCATAGCTCAGGCTGATGCAAACACACAATGCCAGTGCTCAAATCTCTCCACTGCCTCCCAGTCAGTTTCCAGTTAATTTTTTAAGCAATTGCATTGTCCATTTGGAAGCTCTTGAGCTGGTGTTTGACGATGTTACTCTGTTCAAGTGGAGGCGTCTACGTTGATGTGCACCAACTCATGATCTGGCCTAACACATATGTTTTTATTTCATACTTTCAGTCATTGTACCAATTCATCAGCAACGTGTTCTACTCACAGAATGCTTATAGCATTCTTTGCCCCAAATGTGTCTTGACTGCTCAAAAACTGGGGGCCATTTAATTGAGAGACAAGAGGAACTGTTCAGCCAAATCAGTTATAATTATTTTTTATTACTAGTATTATCTTAGTGCTTAGGAACCCCAGTCATGGACCAGGATCCCATTGTAGTCAGTGCTGTACAAACAGAACAAAAAGATACTCCCTGTTTCAAAGTTTTTACAATCTAAGTATTAATACCGGTTCCTGCATCTCAGCAGATTCTTTGCTTATGAATGATTCCATTCTGAAACAATGATGTGCTATCTGTATGTGCTCAACTTGGTCATGGATAGAACAGGTGAATTTACAACAAAAGCCTGGGCACCCATCATGCCTCCAAAAGCCTATATTTTTAATTGAAAATGCAGTGTGCCTCTGCAAATTGGATAAATGCACATGCACTGAGGTTTCTGTTAAAATCTTTGCAGTTTTGCCTTTGCAAGCAGTCTTCATTAGAACTGGTTGGAAATTTTCTGACACTTTTTTTGTTAGAAAATTCCAGTTTTTAGAAACTAGAACTGTTTGTGGGAAAGGATTGGCTTTGACAAATCTCCTGATTTTAAAACTCTATTGAAAAAATGTTTTGAAATTGTCTGTGTTCTGTTTCCTCATACTCTGTTTAATTTTTCCATTCTAAATGACTTTTCAGTTCAATTTATTCTAAAAGAATCAGTGAAATCAAAACTTTTGTAAATGATCTAAACAAAACATTTTGATTGATCTGAGCTGAAATGTTTTTGAATTATCAGTTTGAAAATTGGAGATTTTGACTTCTTGCCGTGATTTAGGATGAGAAGAGTTTTTGAAATCATAAAAACTTTTGTGGAACAGGAAAACCATTTCCCACGCACCTTTAGTCTTCATGATACGAGGGATATGGTTCCAAGGCTCCCCCATCTATATTTTTATGCCATAAAAATGAAAATCATTTAAAGAAATCAGCAAGAGAACCCAGAAATCCACAGCCAAAATTTAAACTCTCTCATTAGTATGTTGCTTCTACTTCCTTGTCTTGTTCTCTCCCGAAGCACACACAAGTAGGCCTGCAAGGGCTCTGCATCATGAATTGTGTGTGCTATGTTTGGAGTGGAAGGAGAAACGACGAGAATAATTTCAATCCAGAGATTAACCCATACATACTAAGTGAGGTGTTCTGTTTTGCATCAGGCAGGAGTTCAGACTTCATGGATAGAATTGAATTTTGGCTTGCTTTCTTTATCAAAATGTAGTGGCGTCCTAGTAGTACATTTTGTGTTTTCTGTAAATCCAGAGTAGTTCTTATTTGTTTGGAAATTTCTATTATAAATGTAACCCTTCTGCCCCTCTGAGTTGGCAGCAACAAGGGCCGGGTTCAGTATCCAGGGGTTCTGTTTCAGTAACACAATGCATAACCGGCTCGAGCCCCCACCCAGTGACCTGGGACACTCACATACCACACCCCCCTGGGCGCCTCTAGGAGGCAATACTTCCCCTCTCGCAAGCACGGAGTCTGAGTGTAGCAAAATCTTTTTAATAAAGGAAGGAATTAATGCGGCATCCCATTGGAGAAACACCACAAACAGGGTTATAACACAAACCATAAACAAAACCCACCTCCAAGTACTTTTGGCACTGTCCTTTTTCCCCTTAAGGTTTTAAGTCCAATCACCCCAAAGTCCAACAACCCAAAAGTCTCTGGTCAATGCCACCCCAGAGTTCGAGAGTTTATCTGTAGAGGTCCTCCCCCCAGCCTGGGTAGAAAGGGACACCTTACGTGGTCCTGGGCCAACTGCCCTGCCTCTCCGTGGGTTCTGCTTCCGCCTTCTCCACGAACTGCTCCGCTTTACCAGCCACTGCACGCTGCTCCTCCAGCCGTCCTCAGAAACTGCTCCGCTCCACCAGCTGCTCTGCTCCATGAGCTGCTCCGGTTCTCTCTGCAAACTGCTCGGCTCTGCTGGTTCTATGGGCCGCTCCACTCGTCCCACAGCTACTCCGCTCTGTCAGCCACTCTGCTGCCACCAGCTGTCCTGTGATCTGCTCCAGCCATCCCCACAAACTGCTCCACTCCACCAGCAGCTCTGTTCCACAGTATAGCTTTGGGCTCCCCACTAGTTAGCACTGTACTCAGTGCTCTCAGCTCAGTGATTTTAGCTTTTTAGTGATTTTCAGCTCTTAGTGATTCCAGCTCATAGTAGGGGAGCCCCAGTGCTAGTACACCATTAGCCCAAAGTGAATTCAGCTCAGTAACCTGTATTTAAATTCTTGAGGGAATAAAAAAATCAACTCTGACATTCCACAGTGGAGAGAGGAGGAGGTGCAACTGGTGCTTCTGGCTCCACAAGGAAACTGCACCACCAGGCACAAATACCTGTCCCCAGCCTCTCTCAATTCTCTGGGTTTTGGAACCCATGTCCCATGTCTAGCCAGTACCGCCCAACTGAGGGTGAGCAATTTGTCACCAAGCAGTCCCACAGCTTGGGAGTCTGGGATAGGGTAGGCGTGCCTATGCAAATACACTCTCTGAAATTCTTTCCACCAGATGTCAGTGTAGAGCTTATCCTGACTCTGCTTACATAAGTATTCATTTAATATTTGCATAGAATGCCATAGTGTGTGCATTGTACTTTTATATAGCCAGTAGAGACAATGGCTGCCCCACACAAGATAGACAGGACATTGTACGTGTGGATATGAAAGGATTTTGGCACCGTGTCCTGCTAAAGCACATTTATTTGATTGTATGAATTTTCAATCTGCATTCAAAGATGCTAAAATTGTGCACAGATTTGAAATGATGATTTAATTGTTTTACAAATGAGTGTTTTCTTCAGCATACAAAACAGACGAATGAATCCCGAAAGGCCTTTTTCTATGACTTTAACAGATGATTTCCTGACATTGTTATATTTCCTGGTTTAAGGCTGTGAATAATTAGCTATTTAAGTAAAAATATACTTTGAGGACTAGATGTCAATAGAAAAACTGTCAGTAAATTTGGAACGGCTTTGCATGTCAGGATGATTATAGAGGTGAATAAATTGAACCATGCAGTGTACAGTTCTTAACTTCAGTTTCCTCCAGTTGCTTCTGATTCATTCCCCTGCTTTTCTAGGCTGCTCATGATACTATCAAGCTGGGGAATTCTTCTTCACAAAATCCCTTACTGTGGACAACTGTTATCCAGCATTTACTCAAATAAGTTAATCAGAGTGCAGTCACTTGAAACTTCACCTTTAGGGCTCCCTCTGAAGAGGCAGCTGCTCTTAATAATTAGCTCTTTTGTCTGATTTCCTGAAATGTGAAAAGCCACTTACTCCCCAGCTTCAATTCCAAACTAGTGCCAGGAATCAAACTGGTCTGTTGGGTACAGCAGGTTCTCTGTGTACTTCCCATGTAGTAAACTGAGCCACCCCACTGGCTTAAAACACAAGAGGTAATTTTATCTCATAGGTGATCAAACTATCACTGCAAGCAGAGTAACAAAATAGTTGTCGGTTCTGTGAAATGAACAGTTGCAGGTCTGGCAGAGTAATGTCAAGTGAATTACTAAAAAGACTTTGGAGCCATTTTAGCTGGAGCATTAAAATGTCTTTAAAATCCAGATGATGCATGTGCATGTGCATAAAAGGGCATCAGAGTCTATGGAAATACAAGTTAATCAGGGTTGTCGTATGGGTTTTACGTAGGAAGGTGGGAATGAACAAGTATTCCTCCAAATATTCAACTTGAAAATATAATTGTTTGTTTGTATTAGATCAGGGATTGGCAACCTTTGGCGGGCCAGGACGGTTTGTTTATCTGCAGCGTCTGCATGTTTGGCTGGTCGCAGCTTCCGTTGGCTGGGGTTCACCATTCCAGGCTGATGGGGGCTGCGGGAAGCGGTGGCCAGCACATCTCTCAGATCACTCTGCTTCCCACAGCCCCCATCAGCCTGGAATGGTGAACCTCAGCCAGTGGGAGCTGCGATCGGGCAAACCTGAGGACGCTGCAGGTAAACAAACCATCGCAGCCTGCCAGCGGATTTCCCTGTCGGGCCACGTGCCAAAGGTTGCTGATCCCTGTATTAGATTTTATTTTTTTAAGAAACCTAATGGGCCCAATTCTCCTCTCTCTATGCTGGTGTATATGATGAGTAACACCACTGAGGGCAGTGGAGTTGCACTGATGATTTAGCATAAATGCAAAGATTATCACACCATCTATTTATATATGTAAGCTCTTCTAGAGGCACCCATCACCATAGGATCTGAACTCAAGTACCAGAGATATGATATGTAAAGAGACTGAAATGTCCCTCTTATTTTAAATGGAAATCAGTTTTACCAACTGGTGAGATTTTTGGAATATTAACACAAATTGTCTATCCTGATACCCTGAAAATGCAGGTTTTAATTTTTCCCCATCATGGATGCTGTAGTATCCATCCAGTGCTGTATTGAACCCACATTTCAGAAGAGAGACCCCGTGGCTTTTTTAGGAACTGCACTGGATTGCTTACCGTCCAGACATTCACCAGCACCCGGGCTGTTAAACATTCTGTCCTTGATGTAACTTAGGACCCATTTTGGGTTTGTTTGCACACATCTTTCTGCTTCTGCCATGCTAATAATTCATGTGCTGTGTAATAAGGGCTTGATCCAGAGGTCATTTTAGTCAATGGGATCAGGCACTAATAAGAATGTCTTTTCTATACTGTGTATTTTTGCACTGGTATTATGCCGGTGATATAGGTGCAGTGGAACAAATATCTAATGTGGATGTGCTGAACATTTATATAAAAATATTGCTTACCCTGATGTTTATCCTAGTTTCAAACTGAGTTAAGCTGCTCAAGTACAAGTAAAGTTTACACCAGTGTAGCGAGCGTGCACGCACGCACACACTAACAGTGTGTTCCAGGACAGCTATACCAGTGCAAAAAATAAATAAAATTAAAAAAATCCCTGTGTCCTAAGTGGTTGGCTGTTCATGAGCGGCTTACTGGCATAACATGAATGGATTGGTAACTAAATGAAGGATTGGCTTTGCTAATCACTATGAGAATAATCTCTAATGAGTTTCTGGAGTGTTCTTAAGTGATCTCTACCTACACTTATTCTAATGAGACTTTATCTAAGGCATGAAATGGTAAAACTTGAATCTGGACCCAGCCGCTGAATACATGACAGACAGCTTCTGCTATTCAATCACAAAAATGTAATTCCTTTTTGAAATAATAAATATAGTTGGGAGACAAAAGTATTCTGTTGCCTACTTATCTTTTGCCTTGTCACATAGTGTATCAGCTAGTTTGTAAATCAAAACCTTGGACATGATGCTGGACTTTGGGGTGTTTTGATGTTTAGAAGCCACATGTGAATATTGCAGCTCTGGTATATATACAGCAGATAACTAATTTGGGGTCACTTCCCAAATCACTCATTCATTCATTCATTCATTCTAGAAATAATGCAAGAAAACAAGAGGTGGCAGCTATCGATACACTACAGGCAAGTTCAGATTTACTGACAGATTTGTCTTGCAAAAAGTCTGTCAGTTTATTATTAAACAGCATAATTTATTCATTCAGTTCTTTAAGATTAGTGTTGTCAAGTCCACTGTGGTTCTAACATTTCCCAGGCAGAAATGCTGGAAATTATTTTTCTCAAACTTATGGTTAACTAAGTTTACATTGAGGAAAGAACTTTGTTCTTAAATGGGTTTTCAGGAACTTTATTGCATAAGCAAACATAGTCTTTAATATTGAGCAGTGAAAGATGCAAGCGAACAAAAAACTTCTTGGAGAAATTTGAGGCCAGGTACACCTTTACCCCAATATAACGCTGTCCTTGGGAGTCAAAAAATCTTACCGTGTTATAGATGAAACCGCGTTATATTGAACTTGCTTTGATCTGCCGGAGCTCGCAGCTCCACCTCCCCAGAGCACTGCTTTACCGCGTTATATCTGAATTTGTGGTATATCAGGTCGCGTTATATCGGGGTAGAGGTGTAGCAGATTTAATGTTTTTTTATCCTATACAGACTGTTTTGCTTTATTCCATTTGTGGCTGGGTATAGAGTTGTGACCTTTTTTTCTTGGATGTGGACCTCTGTGTTCTGTTACCCACCAGCTGGTTTTCTCCAGTGTTTTTTCACGTTGGGCTACCTTTGAAGACCAGTCAGAAACATCAGCTAGTGCAGAGTGTAGCTGCTTATTCAGTGGTGCTTCTCATGCACTTCATATCACAATGGTGTGTTCTGCAGTGCAGTAGTCATTCATTTTCAGTGCAGCTGAAGGTGCTGATTCTAATCATAAAGACCTGCACTGTCTGACTTTGGATAGCAACTCTCTTTATGCACCAGGCCAGTTGGGATCCTCTTGTTAAGCAACCACACTTGAATTTGAAGCATTCTCAGTTGGGGCTCTCATCTCTGGAATTCACTTCTTATGTTGGTGTGAGGAAGCTAGAGTTTGCTGACCTTTAGGGCATGTTGCAGAGAAATCTGATTTTTCCCACATGCATCAGTTTATGTATTACCAAGATGGTATTTTCTGCCTATGCTTCGGACTAGACATTTTGCATATTTTTTTGGACTTGCTGGCTTTTGTAACTTGCAATTTAGGGCTAGATTGTCTCTTGTTTCTGTGCACAGGCATGGGGGAGGGAAGAGAGATTTATCAGGATTGGTGGGGCTGGAGCTAGGACACACTCGCACACCCTGTTCTTGGGTAGTGCATAATCACAGTTCTCGTTTAGCAAGTCTAGGGATGTGTATCCCCCCCAAAGTTATCACAGATGGAGGGAGATGGCACCAAGGGGTGGTGCAGCATGAACATTCGTCCAGTGCATCAGAAGGAGGGATTTCATAGAATCATAAAATATCAGGGTTGGAAGGGACCTCAGGAGGTCATCTAGTCCAACCCTCTGCTCAAAGCAGGGCCAATCCCCAGACAGATATTTACCCCATCAGACACAATCTGGCCTTTAATGTGATCTGCAGACTTCATTAGTATGCTGTTTGCTCCATGTTCCAGGTCATTAATGAATATGTTCAGTAAGATCTCCCCCTCAACTCCATCCAATGCCATTTATCATTATCCTTCGTTTACAGTCTGGTAGCCAGTTTTCAATTCACAGGACTATGTACTGGTCATTTCCAAGTCTTTTTGAATTAATTTTTCAATTAAGGTTTCATGAGCCACAGTATCAGATGCTGTCCTAAAAATTTTAAAAAAGGCGATGTACCGTGTTTCTTTCATCCACTCCTTTTGTAACTTTCTATCAGAGTAAAAATAAAGCAACTAAATTTATCTGGCAGGATTTATTTTTTATAAAGCTGTGTGATCTGTTTCTCATTGTTCTGCTACCTCCAAGATGTTTAGTTGCGGTTTTGGTCTTTCTCTTAATAAAATTGGTGCTCTCTTTTCACTTCTGTTTAAAAGGCCTTGAGCCGTAATCTCCATTGTGTTGTGCCTTATTTAATCACTTTCATGCTCACTTTGCAAAGGTGTAACTCACCAAATAAGAAAGGTTGAATCTAGTTGTTTACTAGTGTTCAGTTATTTACATCTGTGCAATGTGCATGTAAAATTCTGCCATTCTGATTAGTTTTCACTGGGCCTCATTCTTCCTTGCACTAGTGCAAAATGCTACTAAATCAGTGGCCAAGTTCTCTGCCGGTGTAGCTTCATTGACTTCAGTAGGGCTGCACTAACAGATAATTTTACCAAAAATTGATAGCACTTTGCTCTTCCTTAGCACTGGTGCAAAGGAAGAGTGCAAAAGATTGCACAAGCTGCAGGACAATAGAGGATTGAGCCCACTGAGCAAAGGTTTAAATCAGTGGCTCTCAGCCTTCTCAGTCTACCGTAGCTCTTTCAGGAGCCTGACTTGTTTTGCATACCCCCAAGTTTCATCTCACTTTAAAACTACTTACAAAATCAGATGTTTAAAAATACAAAACTATTACTATTACTGAAAAATTGCTTATTTTCTCGGTGTTACCATATAATTACAAAATACATCAATTGGAATATAAATATTGTACTTGCATTTCAGTGTTATAGAGCAGTATAAACAAGTCATTGTCTGCATGAAATTTTAGTTTGTACTGACTTCACTAGTGCTTTTTATGTAGCCTGTTGTAAAACTAGGCAAATATCTATATGAGTTGATGTATCCTCTGGAAGACCTCTTTGTACCCCCAGGGGCACAGGTACCCCTGGTTGAGAACCATTGGTTTAAATGACTGACTGGAGTTGGAAGGCAGAACAAAGCTATGCCCCCAATGTTTTTAAATTGTTACACACACCCAGGATGCAATGGGTGCATCTTTTTTCTTATGTGTTGAAAAATATGAAAATAAAAATGTTTCTGGGTGTTTCAAGTTAGGTAAGATGTCAGGCTTAGAAATATATCTGTGGGAGATTACATCCAAGAATTCTGATGTTTAGTAATGGAGCATTTCTGTAGTACACAAACACTGGGCCAGATCATCAGCTGGTATAAATCTGTGATGCAGATGTACTGGTCCACCATAGTAATTGTCCATAGGGCAAGTGTTCTGTTATCTAGCTTACTGTCTGTATCTGTTTAACAGATGGTTACAAAGGAAACAAAGTGTGACTATTTTGCCATTTGACTGTTGTTTGTACACGGTGTAGTGGTCTGTGACTCAGCCTGGAAGCTCGTTGTGGCTGGAGACTCTTTACTTTGGTTGCTCACTGGGGAATGGTTTATTTTTTCTTTAAGGTTTTCTCTCTTGTTATGTTTCTTTTATTTTTACAGTAACATATTGTTAGGAAACTTTAGATGATTTTGCTTATTGAAATTGGTCCTATCTTTCCCCAGTGATTTTTTGTTTTCCGCACAGTGTCCTGTTTCAGAATTTAGCAGATTGCATTCAAGAGCGGTAGTTCAGAATTGTTTTCACAGGAGACATAGACCATTGCTAGCATGGAACACTATGGTATTTTAAAATGCAATGGTTATTTATTAAACTAGCTTTTTAAATAACATATGGTTACTCAGTAAATATAGGAGCCCTTTGCTAAACTTTTAATTAGAAACTTGTTACTTGAGGGCCAGTTTCTGCTCTATTACACTGTCGTTAATCTGGAATTACTCATGATTTACATCTGTGTAACTGATTGTAAAATTGCCCTGAGTTAGCTGTTCATCCTAGTGTGACATAAGGGAAGAATCAATGACAAAGTGTCTCTTCTTAAGAAAATGGAAATGAAACTGCATTTCATCAAATGGTTGAGAGAACCGTTGTTTTTTTTTGGTTGTTTTTTTTTTTGGAGAACAATTGGGAGATGGGGAGAGGAAAATCTTTTCTAGTGTCGTACTGTATTTTATACCTTCAGTAATCAACTCCACAGAGACTGATCACTGCATTATTAGATGATATTATAATTCTTTCCATAAACTCATATATGCAGTGCATGCTCAAGCTGAAAGTTATTTACTGTGCAACACAGGGGAAAAACTCTCTTGTTTGCTAGGAGCAACAGCTCATTATAGTAATACTTCTCCCTGGGCTAATTCTTAATAACAGACTTTGAGGAATGCAAAACAGTTCTGATCCTTGCTGTGAATCAACAGGATGTTGCGCTGTCATTCTTAAGTATAGCATTGAAAACGTGGTGCCAAGCTAGCTGTAGCGTATTGTGTGTCAGTGCTGAAAGAAGAGCCTGCCCTTTGGTTAATCTTTTAATTTATTAACATTTTTCTGCCTTTAACAGTCTGACCTGTGTAGCTAACAAGTTCAAAATGTCAAACGGATGCTTGTGTAATACCTTCTACTTGGGCAGACATATTTTCTAGACATCTGGAGGATCCTTTCCCTAATGCTATGTACATGCTGTTGTAACAGACATTGACTGACTGAATTTGGTAATCCGTGCTGAGCTGGCAGCAGCTGATATCGCACACTAAAGTGGTATCGCACACTAAAGATACGGATTGTGCCAACCCCATATTTAACCAGAATTTCAAGATTCAACATACATCAGGTCTGCCAGTGGCTGAACTGTTCAATAAGACTGCAGATTTCTTGTATAGTGGTATTTGAGAGTTCTCCTCTATTTCTGAGCACTGGCTATTATTGGAGACTGGTAGTGGCTGCCGGTGACTCAAAGGTTTATTGCAGTTCAAGTTTTGTAAGTGGCTAAAGGCTTCTGTAAAACTCCAGCAGGCAGGCATCCAGTTTGTCTCTGCTGAAAGGAAGGGAACAGAAGCTTTTAGATCCAACTTGAAATCCCTTCCTCCTTTCCTCTGGGGCTGCTTGATGAGCATGGAGGTGCTCATTTGGCACTGACATTGTTTGTTCTGGGTCATGTCAGGGGACGTATCTGACTCCTAGATGTCCATGGCCAAACTGGATTTGGAAATTGGAGTATTTTATCTTGTTGATATCAGGTGTTAGGAACTTAATCTTCTAGGGCCAGTTCTTTCCTCCATTTCTGCAAGCGGAGGAGGACTCACTTGGGTGTACCTGGGAGACAGACAGGGTGTAAAGCCACTTCTGAAGTATCAGTCCCCATCCTACTATAAGCCATTCTTCAGGTGCTCCACGGGAACTGAGCTCTGTGGGTGGGATGCTGGCTAGGGAACAGCCACATTGGTAGCATTTTCATCCCTGGAGAATGGACATTGACCCAGTCAGCATTATATAAGAATGGCCGTACTGGGTCAGACCAAAGGTCCATCTATCCCAGTATCTTGTCTTCCGACAGTGGCCAATGCAGGTGCCCCAGAGGGAGCGAACAGAACAGGTAATCATCGAGTGATCCATCCGCTGTCGCCCATTCGCAGCTTCTGGCATTACTTCAGTTGCTTTCCCCTTCAGAGGGAGGTGGCAGGACAATGAATGGGAACATGGTATCCATGGGAAATACGCTGCCAGGCAGGTAGGCATGAGCAGGAAGCACCGCTGTACACGCAGAAATTTTGATATGAGCTCAGGATTTCAAATTCATTTTTGTTAATGTGTGTGTTTAATTTAAGGGCACAACGTGGGCTCTCAACATAGTGCATAGTTTGGTACCTTACACAAACACACAGAGCCAGACACATGTACCAGCACAGGGACCAAAAGGAGCCATTTTGTGCCTCCTTCTCTCTGGCCATTAGAGCATATGTTACTGTAGCCTCCTCTCTCAGGTTAGGACAATCCTGAAAGCTGACCTGAATTGAGCCTAAATATGAGTCAGCAGTGTAACCCTGTTGCAAAAAAAGCAAATGGGATGCATCAGCCCATTAGTGTTATAAGCAAGACAGAAGAAGTAATTCTTGTGTTCTACTCCATACCCATAAGGCCTCAACTGGAGTTTTGTGTCCAGTTCTGGGCATCACATTTCAAGAAAAATGTGGACAAATTGGAGAAGAAAAAAATGGGTTTGGTTAGTCCTGGAGTAGAGAAGGCTGAGGAGGGACATGACAACAGATTTCAACTACAATAAAACCTCAGAGTTACAAACACTTGCGAATGGAGATTGTTCATAACTCTGAACAAAACTTTTCTTTCAAAAGTTTACAAGTGAACATGGACTGTCTACGGCTTTGAAACTATACTATGCAGAAGAAAAATGCTTTTTTACCCATCTTAATTCAAATGAAACAAACACAGAAACAGTTTTCTTACCTTATCAAATCTTTAACTTTCCCTTTTTTAATAGTTTACATTTTACACAGTACTGTACTGTACAGTATTTGCTGTTTGTTTTGTTTCTATTGCCTAATTGCATGCATACTTTCCAAATGAGGTGTGTGGTTGTCTAATCAGTTCATAACTCTGGTGTTCATAACTCTGAGGTTCTACTGTACATAAAAGATTGTTACAAGGAGGAGGGTGAAAAATTGTTGTCAACCTCTGAATAGAACAAGTAGCAATGGGCTTAAATTGCAGCAAGGGAAGTTTAGGTTGGACATTAGGGAAAACTTTCTGACTATCAGAGTAGTTAAGCACTGGAACAAATTACCTAAGGAAGTTGTGGAATCTCCATCATTGGAGCTTTTTAAGAACCCATTAGACAAACATATGTCAGGAATGGTGGTCTTATTATTTAGTCTTGCCTTGTAGGGGGCTGGACTACATAACCTATTGAGGTCCTTTCAAATCCTATACTTCTATGATTCTGGGACTCCTACTTATGGAGCCATATTACTTTTAACATATGGTTTAGTGTGATCATTTAGGATGGGATTTTCAAGAATACTCAAGTGATTTAGGCTCCTAAATCACTTAATTACTTTTGAAAATCCCACCATACTTATGTCATCCTACTCATCCTGTTTTAAATATCTGAATGTTCTTTTTCTTTCTTAAGTTTTCTTTCGTAGGTGAACTTTTTCTTAGAGTGTAATATACTGCAATAAACTTACTCTCATCCGCTCAACGTCTGCTACATGGACTGAATGGTTGTTAAGTTTTTAGTGGATAACCGCTGTGTTGTGGCTTTTCTTGTGTCACATGTGTTTATGAGCCTTAGCCAGTGGAAATGACTTGCAACTTATTTTTAAAAAAACCTTTAGCATTGGTTTCAGAAGTTGTTTTCAGAATTGTTTGTTTTCTGAAGTGCTAGATTTTACTTACGTAAAACATTGTAAATAACTCGTGTATCTGTATCAAAAGCAGAGCAGCTTTCAGTTATCTCACTAGATATATAGCTATTCTGTCCATGGATGTTCTTACTCCTATAATGTGCTGGAGCATATATTGGAACAGAGCCTCAGTTGACTGACTTCAGTGGAGCTACACTGATTTACTACCCTAGCTGAGGATCTAACCCATTGTTACTGAACCAGTAACGGTAGAAGAGGTTTTAATTTGTTTCTGCAGGTGAAATATCAGACAGCTGTTGAAACACCTGTTTCCTCACCAGTCCACTTGTCTTTATAACAGGAGTCATTCTTCTATGATTCCTACCAACTCTTACAAATTGCAAAAACGTCACCAAACTTTTTAAAAGCTACTCATTTTCAAGAAAGCAAGTCAATGCCACTCAAACATGTCTCAAGCCTCTGCTGTCTTGTTTCAAGTTAAGAGAACGTAGCCATTTTGATCTTTGGTGTAAATGAACTGTAGTTAAATAAAGATAACCTGACAGCTCAGGCCTCTACATCTTTCTAATACCATTATCAGAGGCTTAATACTTAAATGATTTCAGTGTCTGTTTTTTTTCTTGTGGAAGTGCCTTATGCGTTTGTGACAGACTTTGCCACATTCTCAAATGTTACTGTTGGTGAAACTATCTATCCAAAAGGAAAATTTGAAAATTTCACTTTTGTATTCTCTTTTGAATCAAATCTGATTTTGAGTAGAAAAATCTTGGAAATTTTTGCAGGCTGTTCATAATTTTGGGTAACTTTTAAAAGTTTTGAAACTTTATTTATCAAGATTTTTGGTGTTTCATTTTGAATTTTTTGCACACCTTAAATTGCATATTTTGCACACTATTAATTGCATATTTTACATGTTTGTATTTTACCAACATGTGCTAGTAACCCTTTTGACTGGATGCCCTTTCTATTCCTGTTATGCTTCTCCCTGCCTACACCCCAACCTCACCTGCTTACTCTCCCTTTCTTGTAACCGCAGAGGTGATTTGCAGATATTTATATCCCCATTCTTGTCTGGATAACACTATTACCTGGGGAATCCCCAAAGCTCTGCCTGTAGTTTGGAGAGTGCCTTTGAACCCTTGTGAGATTACCAAATACACACAGATAGTGTTTGCCCTTCCCACTGAAGTCAATGGGAGTGTTTCAATTGACTTAAATGTGTTGGCACCTTAAATGCCTACAGAGAAATTCTGTGTTGTGCCTCTAAGAAGTGCAGGAGAGAACTCCGGAGCAAGGGTAGGAGAGGCGTATTGGCTTTCATTCAGCTATTTTAGTACCCTTCTGATTCGGGGTTGCTCCAGGGGTTGGAACAGCCCCTTCAGGCTGCCAGATTTACAGCAGCTGGTCACCAGCTGCATATAGGCAGTAGCGTTACCCAGTATTTTCACAGTGCAATTTGGTGTGGGCCCACACCTCTGTGCCAGTGCTTGTGAGGGGGTCCTTGGAAAACAGTCTGTGGCTCTCCCTCAATGTCTATGCTGAGGGAACTCTCCCCTGGCTGGATCTAGGATTATTAGAGCCCTTTTAGATTGCTCCAGCCCTTTTATGCTGAGTAAACGGCTCAGAGTGAGGGTGGGAATCTCACCCTTACTCTCCATTGTTCTGTTCATCTTACATCTTACTTCAGACTTGCTCTGCTGTGTTAAAACTTTCACAGAACCTATTGCAGTGGCTGAAACTAGTGTCTTCAATAAGTCTTAACTTTTCAGCTGCTGCAGATGTAAACCATGTTGGAAGGATTAGTACTCTAGTAAAGTAACTGCTCCTGAGAAAAGCTATTAGCACGTAAACAATGTTAGAGAGTGAAATTGAGACAACTGTACCAGTCTTGGTATCCAAAGATCACCTTTCCCTGACTAATTCCACTAAATGTATAATAGAGAGATTTTCCTGTAGTCTCTTTTTTCTTTTTCTCAGTCACTTGCTGGAGAAGAAAAACTGTTAGATAATGACTTTTACAGCTTTGTACCAAAGCTTCCTGGAGGTTCATTAAGATGTCCCGCAGAAATAATAAAATTATATTTGACATGGCCTGTGATAACAGGCCAAAAAGCCCTGCTGAGTTTTTTGTGGAATCAGTATTTTTACTTGAATGCATCCTTTGCAGACCAGTTGTTCTGAAGTCTCTGTGTAGATTAGCAAGGTCTTTATTTCTTTTCTCCTCCAAGTGAACACTCTGAGGCCATGTCTACATCTAAAATTTTGCAACGCTGGTTGTTACAGCTGTATTAGTACAGCTGTATAGGGCCAGCGCTGCAGAGTGGCCACACTTACAGCAACCAGCGCTGCAAGTGGTGTTAGATGTGGCCACACTGCAGCGCTGTTGGGCGGCTTCAAGGGGGGTTCGGGGAACGCGAGAGCAAACCGGGGAAGGAGACCAGCTTCGCCGCGGTTTGCTCTCGCGTTCCCCGAACCCCCCTGCAAACCGCAGGGAAGGAGACCTGCTTGCTCGGGGATTCGGGGAACGCGAGAGCAAACCGGGGAAGGAGACCAGCTTTGCTGCGGTTTGCTCTCGCGTTCCCCGAACCCCCCTGCAAACCAGGAAGGAGACCTGCTTGCACGGGGGTTCCGGGAACGCGAGAGCAAACCGGGGAAGGAGACCAGCTTCGCCGCGGTTTGCTCTCTCGTTCCCGGAGCCACCCTGCAAACCGCAGGGAAGGAGACCTGCTTGCTCGGGGTTCTGGGAACGAGAGAGCAAACCGGGAAAGGAGACCAGCTTCGCCGCGGTTTGCTCTCTCGTTCCCGGAGCCACCCTGCAAACCGCAGGGAAGGAGACCTGCTTGCTCTGGGTTCCGGGAACGAGAGAGCAAACCGGGAAAGGAGACCAGCTTCGCCACGGTTTGCTCTCTCGTTCCCGGAGCCACCCTGCAAACCGCAGGGAAGGAGACCTGCTTGCTCGGGGTTCTGGGAACGAGAGAGCAAACCGGGAAAGGAGACCAGCTTCGCCGCGGTTTGCTCTCGCGTTCCCCGAACCCCCCTGCAAACCGCAGGGAAGGAGACCTGCTTGCTCGGGGTTCCGGGAACGAGAGAGCAAACCGGGAAAGGAGACCAGCTTGATTACCAGAGGCTTCCTCCTTCCACGGAGGTCAAGAAAAGCACTGGTAAGTGTCTACATTGGATTACCAGCGCTGGATCACCAGCGCTGGATCCTCTACACCCGAGACAAAACGGGAGTACGGCCAGCGCTGCAAATAGGGAGTTGCAGCGCTGGTGATGCCCTGCAGATGTGTACACCTTCAAAGTTGCAGCGCTGTAACTCCCTCACCAGCGCTGCAACTTTCTGATGTAGACAAGCCCTTACAAAACTAGTGAAGTGAAGCTAAGACAAAAGAAATGCCGCCTGCTGCTCTGCAGGCTAAACCGATAATGGCTAGTCTTCTTTTCTAATCATTGCCCCATTGCTCAAGCCTTTATCACAGTGGGCAGTGTGCAAAAACCAAATGCATCATGAGCCATTTCAAACTTTGATTCCTGGTGCTAAAGTTACTAAAATGTTTCAGGCTGTCATTTCTAGACTTGGGACCAGAGCGTATCTAATCCCTCCCTGTGCGGATGGTGGTCCTTGTAAAGGCAGCCCCTCCCATCTCTCTGTCAGGTCAGCCACATTGGCCGGTGTAGAGGAGAGGCTGGGTTATGGGGCACTGCCCTTACTCCTCCCAGGAGGCCCCAGCCCAGCCCAGCCCAGCCCCTCTCAGCACTGCTCTTGGTTAGTGTGCACCAAATAAAGCAACAGGTTGAACAATGAGAATAAAAGTAAATATTAAAAAGATGCGCGTTAAGTGAGCTCTGTGCACTGAATGAGGCAGGGTCCTGTGGGAAAAAATGGTATGTAATCATGTAATTAAAGACTGCATATGCACAAGGAGGCCAAATTAATATTGCACAGTCAACCTTAATTCTGGCATTTTGCTAGCTTTTGAGTGCTTGACTTTGCAACCTTGATAACGTTCTTTTAATGTAGTTTGTGTGTATGTGCGCCATATATTAATGCACAGGACTGCAATGTGAATAAAATGGAGTAAAGGGAGTGGTAATGTGATACTAGAGCCTTTTGCCTTTCCCTCCTTGCTTGGAATCTGATACAGATTCGTGGTGGCTGAAGTTTGTTATTCTTTTTCTGTTTATTCTCCAGTTGAACAGAGTTGGTCATGTCAGTGTGATTCTTAGGCCTTGGCTACACTGGCGCTTTACAGCGCTGCAACTTTCTCGCTCAGGGGTGTGAAAAAACACACCCCTGAGCGCAGCACGTTACAGGGCTGCAAAGCACCAGTGTAAACAGTGCCCCAGCGCTGGGAGCGCTGCAAGCTAATTCCCACGGGGAGGTGGAGTACGTGCAGCGCTGGGAGAGCTCTCTCCCAGCGCTGGCACCACGACCACACTCGCACTTCAAAGCGCTGCCACGGGACCGCTCCCGCGGCAGCGCTTTGGAGTTTTGAGTGTAGCCAAGCCCTTAGTGAAGAGATTTCTGCCTCACACAAAGCCACATCAGCCTTTCTGTTAGGCTTAGCAAGAGTTGAATTTTTTGCAGACTCTGCTCTTCTCTCAGAACATGGACTGCTCTCCAGGCAATAGCCAAAGTAGATTAGAGGAGCAGTGAGATCAACTCACTGTATTGCGTCTGCTCCATGTATACTCGTAGGCATGAGATGTCAGTGAGATCTGCTGTGTGGCTTTCCTGGGAACAAAAATTCACCTGAAAATTTAAATAGGGAAATAAAAATATGACATTTGGGCTCTTTCCCAAAGTGTAGAGGGCCAATTGATTTTGATCTTCATTACCACTAGCCCTAATCTAAAATGTACTAAAAGAAAGCTCTCTGACAATGGATTCTTTGAACCTTTAGAGCAGTGCAGGAGCCACCTGTTTTGCTCCAGCATTCCCAACCTGGCTGTGACATAACACTCAACATTGCTGTGGGGACATTTCCCTGTGCAGTTGAGTTGTTTCACAGGGCAGGAGCTGAGTGGGTGAATTCATAGATTCTAAAGCCAGAGGGGACCATGCTGATCATCTAATCTGACCTGTACAACACTGGCCATAGAACTTCCTCAAAATAATTCCTAGAACAGATAGATCTTTTTAGAAAAACATCCAGTTCTGATTTAAAAATTGTCACTGATGGAGATTTACTGCTGTCCTTGGTAAATTGTAAATTGCTTCAATGGTTAATGACTCTCATTATGAAAAATGTACACCTTTATTTACGTTTTGAATTTGTCTCGCTTCAGCTTCTAACCACTGGATCATGTTATATCTCTCCTTGCTAGATTGAAGAGCCTATGGGTATGGCTACACTTGAAACTTCAAAGTGCTGCCACGACAGCGCTTTGAAGTGCGAGTGTGGTCGCAGCGCCAGCGCTGGGAGAGAGCTCTCCCAGCGCTGCCCGTAAACCACATCCTCTACGGGTGTAGCGTGCAGCACTGGGAGCCGTGCTCCCAGCGCTGCGGCACTGATTACAATGAGGCTTTACAGCGCTGTATCTTGCAGCGCTCAGGGGGGTGTAAGCGCGAAAGTTGCAGCACTGTAAAGCACTGTAAAGCGCCAGTGTAGCCATGGCCTATTTTTCAAATATTTGTTCCCTATGTAGGTATTTAGACTGTAATCAAGTTGCCCCTTAACCTTCTCTTTGTTAAGATAAATAGATTGAGCTCCTTGAGTCTATCACTGTAAGGCCTGCTTCCTAATCCTTTAATCATTCTTTGTGGCTCCTCTCTCAACCCTCTCCAATTTATCAACATCCTTCTTAAATTGTTGACATCAGAATTAGACGCGGTACTCCAGCAGAGGTCGCAACAATGCCTAATACAGAGATAAAATAACCTCTCTACTACTACTTGAGATTCCCCTATTTATGCTTCCAAGGATATTCACTGCTTCCCAGGATAGAGTCTCCCATCATGTAAGAATGGCCTACGTTCTTTGTTCCCAGATGTATACATTTACCACGTTAAAACGCATTGTTTGCTTGTGCACAGCTTGTCACGTGATCCAGATCACTTTGTATTAGAGGCTTGTCCTCGTCCTTATTTAGCGGTCCCCCAATTTTTGTGTCATCTGCAAACTTTATCGGTAGTGATTTTATGTTTTTGTTTTTTTTCCAGGTCATTAATAAAAATGTTAAATAGTGTAGGGCCAAGAACGATTCCCTGTGGGATCTGACTAGACGTATATATGTTCAATGGTTATTCCCTGTTTACAATTGCATTTTGAAACCTTTCAGCAAGCTTTCAATCCATTTAATGTGTACCATCTTAATCTTATATCCTTCTAGTTTTTTCATCAAAATGTCATGCGCTGCCAGGTCAAAGTCTAAGTATATTATATCAACACTATTATCTTTATCAACCAAACTTGTAATCTCATCAGAAAAAGATATCAAGTTAGTGTGACTGAACCTATTTTCGTTAAACCCATGTTAATTATGTTGCCCTTCTTAAATTCTTTATTAATCAAGTCCCGTATCAGCCACTCCAGTCTTCTGGTGCTTCCTGATGTGCCAAGACTTATTGAAAATCAGCATTAATGGTCTAGCAAGCTCCTTACCCAAAAACTGTTCGATGCAAGTTTTATGCGCCTGCTGCTTTAAACATTTCTAACTTTAGTAGATGCTGTTGAACATCCACCTGAGCTACTAGTGGAATGGAAAGTGTGTAGTTATGATATGATTACGTCATCTGTTTTTCCACCAAATACAGAACAGAAATATTTATTAAACACCTTCTTTTTCTGCATTATTATTGATAATTCTACCACTTCCATCTAATGGACCAATACCTTTGTTAGGATTCTTTTTGTTCCTAAAATACTTAAACAGCTCCTTCTTGTCCTTAACTTTGCTGGCCATAGATTTCTCCTTGTGTTCTTTTGCATCCCTTATAGATTTTCTACAGTTTCTAGTTTCTGATTTATATTCATTATTATCTGCTTCTCCTTTCTTCCTTTTGTTATATATCTTTTTTTTTATAGCTGCCATCACTTCCCCTCTAAATGTCATTTTTTTGAATCAATATAGCCTTCTTCCTCAAATATGGCTTTTTGGACATTTAGTAAGGTCTTCTTAAATTCCCAATTATCATTCACATTTTTCTGATTTCATTCTTCCTCCCAGCTGATTTGACTCATAAATGTGCTCAGCTTTGTGAAATTGGCCTTTTCAAAGCACCAAGTATAAATATCACTGATCTGGACTTTATTCTGTTTGAATATTATAAATATGATCACATCATGATCACTAGTACCTAAGTTACCCTTAATTTTTAGTTCTGTGATGAATTCCTGTTTATCTGTCAAGACAAGATCTAATATACAATTCCTCTGTGTTGAAGGCAACACTGTTTGAGTTAGGAAATTGTCATCTATAATCAGGTATTACATTCTCATAGAGTGTTTCGCAGAGGCAACTAGTGGGAGGGACACAAAGGGGGCACCAGCTAAAGGGGAGGGACATGTTATCCACCCATGTGACCCCCTCATATGACTCCTTTTCCATTAACCAAGGAGGGACTGAGTTTCAGGGTAATCAAAAATTTTAAAGTCAAAGTATTTAGAAACTGACAAAGAGGAGATAGCAAGCCTTCACATGACTCTTCTGTCTGCGGTCTTAAGCATTTTGTGGAATGCAGAGCAACAGACGGTGATACTGCACCCTAGACCTCATCTGGGACTTGCCATAATCAATCCTGGACCAGTGCCAAAAATGCATATGACCAGATAGAGGGACCAGTTCCTGTTTTAAAGTCTTATTTTAGAGTGCTAGAAAAATGTGTTTCGTAAAACAGGAGAGCAAAGGTGGTCTTAGGAGATTTCGGTTTGATACTTGGTATTGTCACAGATTTCCTCTATGACTTTGGACAAGTCACTTAATCTTTCCATATCTGGGTTCCTCCCCTATAAAATGGAGAAAATAATACTTCTCCCACCCTTTGTCTGTCCTGTCTTTTTCAAAATGCAAGTTCTCTACCACATATTTGTACAGCATGTCGAGGCCCTGACCTTGGCTCGAGCATAACAAAAATAATGAACACTACTGGTAAAATTGAAATCTTAGCATTTCCGTAGTAAAGGATTCTTGGCCTGATCTGTCCTCAAATATCAGATATTAAACTCATGCCATTCAGATAATCTTTTTATTTGTTTAGTTCCCACTCAAATTCCAACAGTTATTTCTACCATTTGTAAAATAGCCATCTGAAAATTGAGACGTGGTGATTATTTAAGTCACTGGTTGCTATTCTAACATTTTTGTCAAGATATTGTCACAGGCAGCTAAACTTTGTGGAATTTAAGTGGAACACATACAAGCAGAGCAAGGTTTAACTTAGTTATTTCATGAGCTGAAATTAGGATTGGTCTTGATCCAGTGATCAAGAAGAAAAAACATTTCTCTCTGACACAAAGGGTTTTAATTGACGACTGGTGATAATCAAATAAAACAAGTGTGTTTAAATAAGCTAGTGAAACTTGAAATGAGGTATGGTGACAAGATACATTTGGCAGTTCTGGAGAACCCATTCCAAAGAGGAAATGCAGCTTGTGGTAAGTCATGCTGTTCTGTGGTGGGTATGGGGAAATTGTCTCATGGCAAACCTTTTTTTTTATTGTTGTTTAGTTTATTGGAGTGATAACCTGTAAACTGGTATAATGAGAACGATATGTCACATCAAGTTTTGCTGGAGGTACAATCAAACAAGTCATTTATATTGATATGCACCTCTACTTCGATATAACGCTGTCCTCAGGAGCCAAAAAATCTTACTGCGTTATGGGTGAAACTGCGTTATATCGAACTCACTTTGATCTGACGGAGTACGCAGCCCCTCCCCCCTGGAGTGCTGCTTTACCGCATTATATCAGAATTCATGTTATATCGGGTTGTGTTATATCGGGGGTAGAGGTGTATTTTGTAATAACGAGTGGAGGTGTATGTGTATATATCATTTGTTATATTTACCATAAGCTATAACTCAAACTGTTTCAGCTCTGCTGTGTTCTCTTATTTTTAAGTTTGATGGAGTTTCTATCATTGTGTCTGGAAATAACTTGCACACTCACCAATTTTATTTACCTTTAATAAAAATTAGTAGCCAACTCTTTTTCATGTAGTGTGACTGCAGTGGCTGCTTTGCAAAAGAAATAGATGGGCTAATATGATGTGATAATGTGAGGAGATTGCGTTGCCTACTGTTTAGGGCAGGGAAATTCAGAATGAGGGGTGTTGTTTTCTGTTCCTAATATATGCTCTGATTCTTCAAATCATTGCATGCCAATAGAGGCATTGTTATTGTGTGGAACAATTTGTTGGATCTGGGCTTCAATCTCGTATTCGTTATGTAACACAAATAACTTCAGCCGACTTTTCCAAAAGGGTCCTTGAGCTTGAGTGTCTTTGTTTGTTTGTTTGTTTTTATTTTGTTTTTGCATGTCCAAAGTGAGTAATTTTTGAGCCTTATTTCAAGAAGTGCAGAGCAATCCCAACTCCAGCTGGTGTCAATAGGAACTGCTGGTGCTCAGTGATTCTGAAGAATCAAGCTATAAATGTTTCAAGTTAGCCAAAGTGAGGCAGTCCAAATTAATGAACAGTTTAGTAAACTTGGCGTTAAACCAGGGGTCTCAAATTCAAATGGGCCACATGAGGACTAGTTCATTGGCCTGAGGGCCGCATCACTGACACACTACCCCTTGCTGCCCCCGGCCCTGCCCTCACTCCACCCTTTAATGAGGCTCCACCCCTGCCCTGCCTCTTCCCACCCCTTCCCTGCCTCCATTCCAAACCCTTCCCCAAAGTCCCCCAGAGGGTGCAGGAGGGGTGTGGCGGAGGCTCAGGACAGAGAGTGCAGGAGGTGTGCAGGCTGCCACAGGGGGCTCAGGGCAGGAAGTTGGGGTGTTGGGTGCAGGAGGTGTGAGAGTCCAGGGTGCAGCAGGGGGCTCAGGGCAGGAAGTTGGGGTGCGGGGTGCAGGAGGAAGTGCGGCGTGTGGCTGAGGGTTGGATTCAGGCAGGGTGCTCAGGGCAGGGAGTTGGGCTGCAGGCAGGGGGCTCTGGTTGCAGAAGGGGTGCGGGATGCAGCAGGAGGCTCAGGGCAGGAGGTTAGGGGGCAGAAGGGGTGTGGGTTGCAGCAGGGGGCTCAGGGCAGGGGGTTGAGGGGCGGGGTGCAGGAGGGCTCCGGGCCGGAGCCTGAAGCCGCTTACCTAGAGCAGCTCCGGGGTGGTAGCGGTGCACCCCGGGGCCAGGGCAAGCTGTCGCCCCCGGCCCCGCCAAGCCGCTGGAACCATGTCCCTGTGGCCCTGAGTGCTGCTTGCCACTCTTCCAGGCACCTCCCTCGAAGCTCCCATTGGTCACGGTTCCCTGTTCCCGGCCAATGGGAGCTGCGGGGGGCAGTACCTGGAACCAGGGCAACACATGGAGCCCTCTGCTCCCCCATCCCCCCTGGCAGCAGGGACATGATGCCAGCTGCTTCAGGGAGCAGTGCAGGGCTCGACGGGGGCAATCTGCTGTTGTTTGCCCACCCCTGGCCTGGAGTTAGCAGGAGGACGTGGGCCACTTGGCGGGCTGCAGGAAATAGCTCTGCGGGCCGTGTGTTTGAGACTCCTGTCTTAAACACTGGGCTAGTGCACTTATAGCTTGATTTTCAGAGTTGATGAGCAACAGTGGCTCCCACTGACATGTGAGGTTGTTGTGGGTGCTCAGCACTTGTGGAAATCAGACTGCTAGACCTATGAATAGACATTCTGTGTCTCTTGAAGCAAATAAACAAATCTACATCTATTCCTGTGCCTTCCACAACTTTCCCCCCATCCTGCACCTCAGTTTTACCTATTTGTAAATCAGATGTCATAACACCTACTTCACGAGAACTGCGAGAGTCACCTTGATATAAACGGAGAACAACATGAATCAATTATTAATATGACATTCACTTTCAACTGTCTTAAAAACACCTTCATTAAATCTCTGTGCTAAGCATTTGATTTTTTTCCCTCTATCAGGCAGCCGATTTTCTAAAACAGTTGTTTATTTAAAGCTAGCTAGATAGCACAAACTGAAGGGTGGATTGTCACACGTTTTGTTCTTACCAGCATGACTGTTGTTCTAGAAGTCTCTCATGACCTTGGAAATGGGTTCAGAGAGCTTAGCCCTCTTGACACCAAATTCTCATCTCTCAGAAACAAAAACAATTGAAGTACAGTAATGGCAAAAAATGTGCTAAGTGTTAATGAAAGGGGTTCATTATTATATAATAAATGTGATTTTCCATCAATGGCTGCTTCACAATAGTGCTGTATTCTGAAATGCTTTTATTTTACTCTTCCTGTCTGCAATAGGAATGAGGCTTCTTTGTTTAGATTAAATGGAACATTCTTAGCAGCTGTGCAGAGTGGTTAACTCTTGGCTGTTTCATTTTGGCCCAATGATGTGATAACTTCCTATTTGACAGGCACACAAATGACTATACAATAAGCTTGCAGCATGCTGAGTTTCATGCACTAGACAGGAAGTGTGCTATTGTTGCCAAGAGTATTTGTAGTACCTTTACCACAAACGGCAAATTCAAGGAGTGCTTCAGTCCATAAAGTGAAGGGAAATTTTCTATTCTTGCTCTGCTTATTTTTTGTCTTTCTGCTATTGCTTATTTAATGTCCAATTGAAAGTAAATTTAGTGCTAGACTGGCCAGATGTAAAGTGCCAGATTTACAGCCCTGTATGGTGAATATCACTATTTATCTGAAAAAGAGATGTAACCCAAGCAGCAGCCAGGCAATTGTTCCACTCTGCCATTATTTTTGAACCCTAGCTAGAATGACCACTCTGATGAATTAGAAGCCGCAATGTGACGTTTAAAAGAGCACTCTGAGATAATGTGTCTATATAATAGTTTAAGTGGAAAGGAGGAGATGATCACAAAAAGTTAAGTGTAACTTGAATAGTGAAAACTATGTGATTGCATTTTGACAGTAATAGTCAGAGACATGATGAACTTAAGAATTATGGACCAGATTTTTATATTACCTTGCACTTTATGCAGTCATTAACACTAGTGCAAAGAAGGTATAAAACACTTTGTACCTTTGTAGAGGTGTGAGGAAGTGAAGAACTAGTCTTTATAACTTGTAAATGAGCGAGCTGGTTGGAATATAGGAAACATTCATTGCAAAATATTTTGCAACATTTCTTTTCCAGTATCTTAATGTAGAGAGAAAAAGGCAGAATTTTCCAACCACACACACACATTCATTTAGCGATGTTACTATAAGCACTCTGCATTATTAAGATGGAAAGAATTTTTAAAATGAACTATACTTTCCGTCGACACTGATTGTTTACTTTCTGATTTTTTTCAACTCAGTGAAAATCAGTGACGCTATTTGTTTATAGTAAATTTCACAAATAGATTCTCTCAGTGCTGCAGGTTGTGGGTTGCACACACCACAGGCTTATTTGCTTAAATGCGACAGTTACCTTAGAATGTGTTTTTTAAATGTTCTTTTGTAATATAAAAGCTTAATTTCACAAAATCTAAACTTAAGGCCAAATTGTAAAAGCATCCCTTTAAATTGCATGCCCATTGTAATTTCTGTTGACTAATGTATGTTTGCCTGCCTGATTTATCTACTACCTAATTATTGTGAACCAAATCCTCAGCTGGTTGAAATTATCAGTGGAAGTTGCTGGTTTGTAATAGCTGAAGATCTGGCCCTGGCTCCTATATATGGCACAAATCAATGTAGCTTCTAGCACCAGAAAAGGCATCAGGTATTACTCAGCAGAGGCAGATGAAAGAAAAACTTATTTAGAAGTGATCTGTTTTTATTTCAGTCTTTCCTCCAACAAGTATGGAGCCTGTCCTGTTCTTCTTGCACCTGGTCTTCATAGGATCAGTGAGTTTTGCCATTAACTTCAGTGAGAACTGGATCAGGTCCATGGCCATTCCTTGAGCAAAGAGGTCTTTACTATGTATAATTCAGTTTTAGGGGGTTCCACTTTGTTCCCTGTGCTGAATTCATGGAAACTTTATTCCATCACTTTTTGAATCAGCAGTTCTGTGGGAAACTGGCCAGAGTTCAAGTCTTACCAGGGTTTCCAGTCTTCTGGGAGCCAATCACACATTGCTTTTACCTATTCTGAGTCCTATTGCCTGGCATCCAGTTATCTTGCAGCACGGTTAAACTAACAATTCTTTTATCACATCAGTGTGATAATGGTGAGACCCTAGCCAGGAAAAAGAACACACAATGTGCAAAAGGCATAAAAATGTTTGTATATGTTCTTTCTGGATTTGCCTGAAATGCATTAGAACCACCACCAAGTTCTTTCAGAGTTTATTAAAATATTCTTTGTTAAACAGAGCAGAACCACAGCAGAGATTCAAGAGTCAAAGTAAATAAGTAGCTGCCCTTTGAATAAAGGGGTCCTTCCTGTCCCTGCCAGCAGGTATATGGGATCTTGGGGAGCAATTACCACACAGGTGGGGGGCCAATTAATTTCTTTATTAAAGGAAAAAGGAAGTGGTGGGAATTTAACAATGAAATACGATGGGATGGGGTGTATAGGGTGTTTACAATAGACAATGACAGGGGGGCGTTCTTATTGAACAGTGTAGGGAGTTCTAACAGTGGGGTGCAGTAAGTGGGGTTCAGCACAATGGGGTACAGTACAGTCAATAAGCGTATCAAAAAGAAATGCAAAATAACATGGTAGCTTCTATATAAAATGGTCAACAATCTTAGATAGAATGTATTAAGTGGTTGGTGGCCTTATACACAATGTAACACAATGGTATAAATGCAAATACAAAGTATATCAGAAAAGTGGAAGCAACCAATGAGGTGTTATAATTACAAGTAAAATGTGAATATAAGTGAACTTATGCAATGTAACGGTGTAAAAGAAAAGTAATGACTTAATATGTGAGGCTAGGATAGCAGATAATCTGTCAAGGAACAGGAGGGGGGAGGGGAGTGAATGATTAGTGGCAACTGATGAGAGGAGAGTGTAGGTAAGGACAATGGAGCAGCGTGATAGTGATCTTCGGTAGGGGAGGGGCAGCAGAGAAGGGCTAGAGAGAGGTTTAAGCAACAAGCGGACACCAAAAACAAAGGAAAAAAAGGCGGCAAAGGGTTTGGGAAATTTCACAGGGGGAGAAGCAGCAAGGGGGTTGGGGAGTTCAGAGAGAGTGCAGATGCGGGGAAAAAAGCAGCAAAGGGTTATAACAGGGAGACACGGAGAAGCACACAGAGGGGGAGATTGGAGCGGGGGAAAAACAGACACGGGAAAGTTCAGGGAGAGATCGGGACAGCGGGAAGATGAATTTAAGCAGCAAAAACCTTATCTATAGACACGGAGAAGTACACAGAAGGGGAGATTGGAGCAGGGGAAAAACGGACACGAATTCAAGCGGCAAAAACCTTGTCTATAGACACGGAGAAGTACACAGAGGGGGGGATTGGAGCGGGGGAAAAACAGACACGGGAAAGTTCAGGGAGAGATCGGGACAGCGGGAAGACGAATTTGAAGCAGCAAAAACCTTATCTATCTTAACCAACAACTAGGAAAAACAACAAATATCACAATTCTAAGCAAAACTATAACAAGCAACTATAGGGAGCAACAAAACAGTAAACTATAACAAGGCAGGTGAAATTTACAAGCTCTACAATCTTAATAAACTATGACTTATTAAACTAAAAAAACAAAACCTATGGTGCACCTTATGCTATGGGGAAGTCACAGAGGGCAGAGTGGTATGTGCCCAGGATACAGCTCCCAAGGAAGCCAAGGGACGGTGGCTGAAGCCAAGGGATATAGCTGAAAGCAGGGAGCCCCGAGGCAAAGCCCACAGGAGCAGAGCTTAGCAGCGGCACAAACTTATTTTTGGCAGCAAAGCGCGGCGGAGTTTGAGAGGTTTTAAGACACAGACCAAGGTTTAGCTTGAGTCTGTGTGCTGGGGAAACAGAGCCAGCAGCTAAAATAATAAAATAAAAGTAGGGAAAGTTTTACAGAGGGTTTTTACCAGTCCCTAAGGCAGCAGCAAAGGCAGAAGCAGCAAGAAAATCAGAAGGCTCGGTACAGTCTCAATAATCAGGAGATCTCTCAGGTAGCAATTCGTTCTTTGTGGGGGGGGTTCAAAAAACGGGAGTACGCTCAAAAAATAAAACGAGAGCGGAGAAAGGACCCCCCAGAACCCCTGGCTGATCAGACCAGGCAGCAGTGCAGGAACCTTTCTGATGTTTGTTCCAAAAATGTCTGTTTTTAAAGGCAAACTCAGGCAGTTTCCCGCCAGTAATCCTGATAGGCTCCCTCTGTCACAGGGAAAAACCAGGCAGGTGAGCACAGAAACATGTCTGGGCAGAGTCCTGTGCAATAGGTGACTCAAAAGCACATGAGGCCTATGATTCATGCCCAGGATCTTAAAAACACAATAGGTCTTGCAGTTCTGGACATTGCCTGCCCTACACCGAGCCCAGGTTCAACAAGGTGATAACAGGACTAACCCTTTGAACAGGGCAGTAGTCCCATTTAGCACGCAGCACAAGTGGTCCTCCCTTTGAGAAGGGCAGTGGCCCTGGTAAGCAACTTAACAGCCAGGGCAGGGCGGCCACAGGAGGAGAACAAAAACAAAATGGAGTATGGGGAAATAGGGGGATAGCTGTAACAGACACTTCCTTGTGAGAGTGTTCATGTAGGGAATGACTTTATGCAATTTATCAGCTTTCCACAAAGAGTGACAAAACTAGCAGAGGTAATGATGCTGTCTATCTGCAGTACATGAAGCAATGCAGAAAAATCAGAGGTCTGAACAGGCTGGGGGAAGGGCGCGGGCTTTAGGTAATACAGATTCTGTTTGTGGACCAAACACGCTGTATGTCTTTTCAAGGTCTCAAACAGTATGGAAGCCTACGCAGTATTGGCTTCAAAGGTTCTATAAGCTTATACAATTTAGTTTACGGAGTCATTACTTTAGTTATATCAGGGACCAGTGGAAGTCGGGGGGGGGGGAGGGTTACTCTACATGTAACCTACTGTAACAGTTCAGAACTGGTTCACAGTTCATAGTCCTTGACAGACTTCTAATAATATGCAAATCATTCAATGAGGCAGTTATCCCAGTTAAATTACTGCTCCCTTGGTGTGTGTGAACTTCATGATACCAGAAGTGAAGGTTGTTGTTTTTTTTCACATGGTAATGTTCTGCTGCTATCATACCCAATTTGTTTCTTCCAATGTTTACATATTGCCTGATACATCTGTGAACATGGCCTGTGTAATTGTCGTGTGGGATAAAACAACTTTGTGTTGTAGCATTTACTGTAATATTCTTGCCCATGACTTTCAGCTGCAAACAGTTGTATTCATCTTTTGGGTGTCCAGAGACCTTCTGTTCTTGCTTAAAAGCAAAAAAGGGGGACTGTCCAGTTTTAAATCCAGTACACAAAAAGTGGGAAAGCAGCATTGTGTTGTCATAACAATGTAAGAAAAGGAGAATAAGTGTTCACAGATTAAAGTAAATGGCTGTGTGGGCAAGACTGACCTTTCACATGTTAGGCTATGGACTGATTAGTGTTGTTCTTGCTGCTGACATTGTCCTCACTGAACAGTTCTCTCTCTCTCTTTCTCTCTCGTTTTCTCTCCTTTTGTGTTTCCTTTGTTTTTTTGTGAGCGAGTTGCTTTCAATAACCATGGTTCATTTAAAGAACAGGCTAACCAAACCAAACAGAATATGGGCCAAATTCTCCCCCATGTGCATACTGGTGTAAATCTGGTATAACTCTGCTAAAGTCAAACTTACATCAGTGTAAAGTGGAAGCAGGATAGGGCCCTGAGAGTCAAAACAAGGGGTTACTCTTACAAATCTCAGTATTGTTAGACCAATTGCTGACCTGGGTACTAGACTGTTTCAGTGAGGAGGAGTTGGTCGTGTATCGGAGGAGAGCAGCTGAACTATGCGGCCTTCTGTATTCATTCCTGGTAGCCTTTGGGCCAGGGTTTGTGGTCCATTTGGGAAGGTGTCATAAACAGATAGTAGGAGTTAATAGAACAGAAGTACTTCGTATCTCTTTTGCCTGTAAAGGGTTAATAAGTCCAGTGAGCCTGGCTGTCACCTGACCAGAGGACCAATCAGGGGACAGGATACTTTCAAATCTTGAGGGAGGGAAGTTTTTGTGTGTGCTGTTAGTTTTTGGTTGTTGTTCACTCTGGGGGCTCAGAGGGACCAGACGTGCAACCAGGTTTCTCTCCAGTCTCTCTGATACAGGGTCTTATAAGTTCAGAGTAGTGAGTACTTAGGTAGATAAAGCGAGTTAGGCTTATGGTTGTTTTCTTTATTTGCAAATGTGTATTTGGCTGGAAGGAATTCAAATTTGTACTTGCATACTTAGGCTGGGAGGGTATTCCCAGTGTCTATAGCTGAAAGACTCTGTACCTATTCCATTTTAAATTTACAAAGATAATTTTTACTCTTTTTCTCTCCTTTATTAAAAGTTTTTTTGTTTAAGAACCTGATTGTTTTTTATTCTGATGTGAGACCCCGGGGACGGGGTCTGGATTCACCAGGGAATTGGTGGGGAGAAAGGAGGGAAGGGGGAGAGGCTAATTTCTCTCTGTGTTAGGATTACTGTCTCTCTCTGGGAGGGGGAGAGAGAAGGAGGGAGGAAGGTGGATTTTCCTCTCTCTTGTAAGATTCAAGGAGTTTGAATCACAGTAAGCTTCCAGGGTAACCCAGGGAGGGGAAGCCTGGGAGAGGCAACGGTGAGGGAAAGGATTTACTTTCCTTGTGTTAAGATCCAGAGGGACTGGGTCTTGGGGGTCCCCGGGCAAGGTTTTGGGGGGACCAGAGTGTACCAGGCACTAGAATTCCTGGTTGGTGGCAGCGCTACAGGTTCTAAGCTGGTAATTAAGCTTAGAGGAATTCATGCTGGTACCCCATCTTTTGGACGCTAAGGTTCAGAGTGGGGAATTATACCATGACTGAAAACCTTTTACCATCTATAGCCCTTATCTCGTACAGGCCCATGTAAGTCAGTTGGCTGTGGATTTAGAAGGCAAGCGCAGAGGGATTTTCTAGCAGATGGATCCAGTTGTCAAACTGTAGGCTACCAAAGCAGTTTGGTTGCATGCATACCTGCACAACTGTTTGGTTTTAGATTCTGTTGGGTGCTAGATGCTCTAGTGATGAGCGCTGAATGTATTTTTAAACAGATACATTTTCTCCCTCCAAAACATGTACCTGGTACCTACCAGTAGTGACTTCCTGTGTTGCAAGAGGTGCAAATAAGATCAGCAGTGTTGGTACAGTGAGGGCATATTGAGGTTTATGAGCCAGCTAACAATTATTTCTTTCTCTTCCAGTTATCACTGTTTAAAAACATTTCATGTTTTATTTCTATGATCATTCAGTTTTAGTGGGCAGGTCATCTGGCAAATACTGTCCTCAGAGCTGAAGCTCTCCAACATGTCCTCAAGGTGGATTATACACTTGTGTCTGTACACTCTGTGGTTACAAGATCTGTGTGAAACTCATTTCATCTCAAATAATATTTATTTTATATATCTTGCATCGTGGTAGCTAGGCACATTGAAAACATAAAAAGATTTTAAATACTTAAGATAAGTCCCCTGCAAACATTGGCAATTAAGCTGCCAACATCCTTTAGAATACCCGGTGTGCCTAACCAGACAGTAGTGTATTCCCAAGTTGACCTTTGCATTTTTGAACAGTCTATTATGTTCACACCACTATGCATTGAACCTACCTGAGCCTTTTAAGGAAGACTGTCTTTGGGAAATACCCTAAAATGAACTGACTCATTTTGAATGAAAAGTATGTCTATCTCTATGGAAGTGGAACCCAGAGGGTTGCTCCGTTAAACTCTGGCAATTGATTCACATATTAAGGATAAGGACAAGAAACTTATTTTTATTCTAAATATTTTTGCCCCTTTTAAATGAAAGCTAAGTTTCTACTTTACATTTCTCATATAAGGGTATACTCAAGGTGCTGAGCTTTTTGGGACCCAAAGATCCAGCTCTGGAATTTACAATCAATAGAGAAACTAAAACAAAACAACACAAAACTGAAACAGTCAACCAACCATTAAGCAACATAAGTGATCTTAAATGAGGCACATTTGACACTAAAACCAAACTGGCTGGTTAGCTCTGTCATGCTGGCAGTTGATTTAATGAAAGAGGGATATCCTGCCATGTGACCAACCATTCTGGGTATTTTTAAGTTTCTTTACAAACACAGAAAACTCAGTTTCACAAAACATGTGCCACTCCAGTCAAAGATTTTTGGTGCAAGGCACATGGTAGGACAATAGGGGGAAAATGTCCAGGCAAAACTCTGCTTGTTTTATTCCTACATTTAAACTCAAAAGTAGACAAGTTTTTTATGGTTTTGCATTCAGAAAGTAATTTTATGCCATGTGTATAAATGTTAACTACGAATGATGCGTACAAAAACCTGCCCCCTAGTGGTGATATGCAATACCTACAGTGTATGCTACAACTACAAGGGGTAGTAATAGTTAGTAAGCAGTACGTGGACTATGTAAGGGACTGCGGAAGACTGTGCCATGGCCTAGCTAGGGTATCTCCGCTTTCTTGCCGGCCTTGTGGAAAGCCCTTGCTTGCTAAGTGGCCGGTCATTGTAGGACACGGCATGCCAGTTATAACTTGCTTTTAACTTGTTGAAACCAGTTTGTATGGCCTTAGGCCAAAGGGCAGGCATAGCTTGTGGGAAGTCCCTTTTTGCATATGTATGAGTTGCTTTTGTATTGTGTATATATAGCTGTATGCTCCCGGTCCCGCCTTTGGACTCCGACCCAGGCCGAGCTGAGCTTTGGTGCTGGGTTCCCCGCCAAAGTGACAGCAACGCCCATGGTCCCCGTTGCGAATGTGTCACTTTACCTTCATTAAAGCCAAATAACTCACAGTGTGTGTGGGCCTCGTTCTTGCAGAGCATCCAAGCACGTTACAGACTAAAATAAAAAAGAAACTGCTATGATGTAGAAGCCTTTCTGCAACCACAATTTCATTGATCTGGAGACTGATGCACTGTATTCCACATGCTAAAAACACATTATTTGGAACCCAGTTTCTATGTTTAGAATCATTGGAATGTGGGGCTGATGCTTGAGGCAGGACCAAATGTTCTTAGACCCAGGCTCTAACCTGTTCTTAAAATCCTCCAATAACAGGGGTTCCGCAGCCTCCCTTGGAAATCTATTCCAGTGCTTGTGCAGTAATGTCTTTTACTGGGAGGACCTATGACGGGTGGGCAAACTTTTTGGCCCGAGGGCCACATCTGGTATGGAAATTGTATGGCGGGCCATGAATGCTCACAAAATTGGGGGCTGGAGTGCGGCAGGGGGTGCGGGCTCTGGCTGGGGGTGCGGGCTCTGGGGTGGGGCCAGAAATAAGGAGTTCAGGGTGTGAGAGTGTGCTCCAGGCTCGGGCAGAGGGTTGTGGTTGTGGGGGGCAGTAAGAGCTCCAGATGGGGATGCAGGTTCTGAGGTGGGACTGGGTTTGGGGGTACAGGAAGGGGTTGGGGTGCAGCACTTGCCTTAAGCAACTCCCAGAAGCAGCGGCATGTCCTCCCTCTGGCTCCTATGCAGAGGCATGGCCAGGAGGTTCTGCTCACTGCCCTGTCCTCAGGCACTGCCCCTGCATCTCTCATTGGCCACAGTTCCTGGCCAATGGGAACTGCGGGGCGAGTGGCAGTATGCGGAGCCCCTTGGCTGCCCTGACACATAGGAGCCAGAGTGGAGACATGCCACTGCTTCTGGGAGCCACGTGGAGTGGGGTAAGCCCTGGACCCTGCTCCCCCGTGAGAGCTTGAGGGACTGATTAAAATGTCTGGAGGACCAGATACGGCCCCTAGGCCGTAGTTTGCCCAGCCCTGACCTGTGAGGTTAATAATTTCTTCTCAATACTTGTGGGGCTTTTATTCTATGGCTTTTAAACTAGTGCAAAGTACTATCTATTACAGTACAGTAGTACAGTACAGAGGGGTAGCCGTGTTAGTCTGGATCTGTAAAAAGTGACAGAGTCCTGTGGCACCTTCTAGACAAACAGACGTGTATATATACAATATACAAAAACCTGTAGGAGAACATTTCACTTCAGTCTCCCTGGACACACAGTAGCAGATTTAAAGGTAGCCATCCTGCAGCAAAAAAACTTCAGGACCAGACTTAAAAGAGAAACTGCTGAGCTTCAGTTCATTTGCAAATTTGACACCATCAGCTCAAGATTAAACAAAGACAGTGAATGGCTAGCCAACTGCAAAATCAGTTTCTCCTCCCTTGGTGTTCACACCTCAGTTGCTAGAAGAGGGTCTCATCCTCCCTGATTGAACTAACCTCGTTATTGCCTACATATTTAGTCTTGCCTCTGGAAATTTCCACTACATGCATCTGACAAAGTGGGTATTCACCCATGAAAGTTTATGCTCCAATACGTCCCTTAGTCTATAAGGTGCCACAGGACTCTGTTATCGCTTTTTATCAATTACAGGAATCCTCTGGACCCTTTTAGGATGCTGTGGTTCTAAATGAAGAACCAACAACACATTTTGAAAAAGCTATTGTCTGCAGTGTAGCTGGCAATGACCAAGAAAATCCAGATGATATCCCAAAGGGAAATCTGTACAGCTGAGCCATTGTATTGGAAAAGTAATAATTTGCCATTACTACCGTAGAAAGTTATTTTTGAATTCTCTCTCACACACACACATACACACTATTCAATATTGTTGGTGTCTGTGATTTTGTGTAGACCTCACAGAGGGAAAAAAACATCAGAGCAATCGAGAGACATTCTGACCAAATTTAACAATTGATCCCTTCACTTAAGAGATGAGAGGTACTTTATAGTCTCTGGGTTTGATTTCATTGCTAGCATCACTTCCTTAGAATCCAGTCACACAGGGAATTAATTTAATCTCCTGAGTCCATAACAGATGCACAATAAATGTATGTATTCAGTGTCTAATGTACCTGGATCATTTCCTTTTGAGAAAATAGGGGGCCAATCTTCACAAGAGCTTTTTTCACTAAATAAGATCCATTTCTAATTTAGCTGAGTGAAATTATTCATGGATAGCATCCATGTTTCTGCATATCCTACAACTCTTAGTATCATTTGATTTGTGGTCAGATAACATCCATGTGTGAGCAGTAGCTGTACTCCAGTGTTGGACTATCTTGATAAAATCACTAGATGTTGGATTAGAGGTAAGACTTTGATACTTCTCAGCTGTGCATAAACTGCAGGCAGATATCACATCACTTATTTATTGCTTGGGGGAAAAAGAGAGGCAGTTGACTACATGGCATCTCTGTACTCGACTGGTAATTTTCATTCTGGGCTGATTAAAAGGCCCCTTCATTAGTACAGTTATAAAAAATGTATTAAACCAAAAACTGGCTATGGCTATGGTCTCATGCAAATGTTAACTGCATTTTGTGTAGTCTTTAAGGGGAAAGGAAGGAAAGTAGCTCCTTGTTACACACTGTGGCTGTGCAGGAAAAAAACAAAAAGAATCACATCTAACTGAAGTATCCTGGGATATTAAAACTCTTATTCCTAGGGGCCTTATAATTTGACAGGCCAGAATTTACTCTACTCTCAACTGAAGCCTTCTAATTTCGACAGACGTGATGGATTAAAGAGAAAGCCCCATTGACCTGGTTCCACTTTGTTAGCTTTTCCAATTAAACAGGATGCTATAGAAAGTGAGACCCTGCAGTAATACCTTGGGCCAGCAGGACTGAAGCTTTAAAAGTGTACCTTTGTACTTTAAAAGACGTTTCTTTAAATATTTTGTTTGAGAGCTAGTCTCAAAACACTAATGATTAGGTTTGAAACCGAGGAAAAATATTTCCAATGATGATAACTGAAATTTACAAATAGGCAAAGTAAGAAGAGAACTTATTAGTTTGATTTAGAGATATTTATTTTGTATACTTTGACATGTGATGTTGACAAGTTGCATTTTAACAGGTATAAAGTTTTTTTTTAAATTTTGAATCTCAAAACCTACTCTAGTTACATGTTGTTTCATCATCTCCCCATAATTTTTCACAGCTATGAAAATTTAAAATTTTGGAGAAAATGCTTCCAAGTAAGTGGAATAAAATGCTCACCACATAATTTTACTCAACTGTGAACATTTAAATTGATGATTTTTAAGCATTTGCTTTGATTTTTAACATCAATACTATCTTCCAAAATTATATAAAACCTCCACTTCTAATTCTGCAAAGCCTACTCCTGATGTAGCGTCTTGCAAGTATATTATCTTTTTCTTAGGACCTGTTCATTAACGGCCATATGGATAGGTTTTTTTTTTTTTGTGCTTTAGTATTTAGGAGTTCTTTAATAAGCTTTGGACCCCTAGCCAAGTTGAGATAAGGGCTCTTACTTTGTGCACAAAATAAGATATACACTACAAAGCTAGAACTCTTCACTTAAATATGATAACACATTATTAAAGCTACTTGAATCATCAGAATGAAATTTTGATGAAAAATGAGCATAATCACACATACTTTGTGTGAAAGGTTTTCAGTTCTCCAACCAGCTCTACACATTGCCAAAGTCTCCAGTTAACTTTCTGAAAGAGTTCAAAAACTTTAAAGATGCACAGATCAATTGTATTGCAATGTAAAAATAGAACAGAGCAGGAAAAATACGAAAACCAAAATAGGAAATCAATGATATGAGTGCCTCATATGACCCTGAGCCTATTCTGAAACCTATGTGGTCTCCCTAATACTCTTCTAATATTACTTTTATCCCACACAACCAAATATTATAGCTGGCATATGCTTGTGTGGGAGTGGAAGAGAGGTGTATATGAAAGATACTCTATCTTAAGACAATAACATTTGAGAAGCCTGTGCTAGAGTAAACACTTGTTTCTTTGGTGTCATCTTGCCCCATCAATAACAAGTCAAAAAAGTCCCATCTTTTTGGTATTCTGAAGACTAATGTCTATTTCAGTAGCATTCTCCAGGGATGCTACTGAACAACTGTGTCCCTTTTGCTGTCCAGCTTGGGATGCCTTTTACACTGCTTTGTTATAAGAGCCACCACTCCTGATGCTGCTCACACACAGCCTCCAGCTTGCAGAATCACTCACAGCTATGTTACATGAATGCTCTGCTAGCCACTTGTGAATTGTATTGCAGAGCGACATCAAGAAATTCCCAATTTCAGACTTGTTTCCCTCAGAAATGTGCATCTTGTACTGCCTAGCGTCCTACTGGACAATGAAAACTCATAGAATGTCCATCCTTTCATCAAAGGAAAATGATATGCACACAGACCCTTTTATCTCAAGTGATGGTTTCCAAACACTTCAGTCCAAACACATGCTTGTTTAGATAAAGGAATAAAACAAACGTATTAACTACAGAAAGAGAGATTTCAAGTGACTACAAGTAATGAGTCATAAAAGTCAGGATTGGTTACAAAGAAAATAAAAAGATAAATTGCAACCTAATACCTAATTTAGCAAGCTAAATGGATTCCAAGCAAAAGTTTTATCTCACTATATGGTTACAGCAGTCTGTACTGGCCAAAAAGCCTTCCAGCCAGCACCTCTTCCCCAGTTCAATGATGCTTCCTTTGTCTTTCAAGAGTTTTGTAGCTGGTATGAGTGGAGATTGGGGGCGGGGGAGAGGTGAGGCAGTGTGTGTGTGTCTCCTCTATTCTTATACCGTTCTCCACTACTTGGGATTTATCTCCAGCTGGGATTCAGGTGACAGCCATTCTGTTTACACTGGACCTGCAACTGTTTTCCATTGCTAATATGTACAGTTCTTGCTTGCACCCTCCTTCCTACCAAAGAATGGCAGATAAATGTGATGATAACCCAACATAGTCCATTTGATTATGCTAATATCTGGCTGGGGGCCAGTGTTTCTTTTGTCTCTAAAAGACTAGACAAGCAGGCACAAACCAAACTTGGAACATATTATTACAATGTTATACAGTAGAATATTTTATACGTGAGATTTTGTATATGTATATACAATTTACCAGGACAGTTAATGTTCAGCAGATTGAGTTTTTAAGTGATACCTCACAAGGCGTACTCTGTACAAAATTTATTATAGTCTTGTAAAAGTGGTGAACATAATGGTATAGACCATCACAATTTCCTTCTGCTTTCTTCTTACAGGACCAGCCACCTCACCCCAACGCTGGCTTGGAGACCCAGGTTAGTACTGTTTTTTCCCCCTCTATTTGTTTAACTTGTAGGATGTTCTGGAGTGTACCTGCTTCCAGAGTGACAAGGCAGTGCCATCACCTCAAATCTTGATTGAACTTAATCAAAATCTGTACCACATTGTCAGAGCAGAAGACATCATTTTAAAGGCAAAACAACTGTCAATACATGAGTCTCCCCTCTTCCATTTGCCCAGCTTAGCTTCCCAGACAGTGCAGGTAAAGATGTTGGCTGCCAGTTTGTTACTTTTAAAAAATACAATTGTATTGGAGATTTCTTCCTACAACATAACAATGCACAGTAATGAATCTGTGAAAATGCTTGGCTCCAAAATATCAAAGTGACAGAAGTGTTTTTACAAGGTCACCAAGTCTTTGATTTGTGTTTCCTAATAAGGCAGCAGCATTGATTTCCATACATCTTGATCTTTGAGAGACTGCTGAGGCAATAGCATTGACATACTGAAGACGAGCCATATACATTTCCAGTTTCTCCAAACAGAGATAAAATTTTCTAGCTTGGGCTTCTATTAGACTTTCCCAGTGGAGAATTGTTAACTATTTTACAGTGTATTGGTGGGAGCACCAAGCTCATTCCATCCTTTTTCATACCCCCTTCTCTGGGAACCAACCCTGTAGGATGTGATTGATAGGGTTGGGGTAGCAAAATTGTTATACGGGGTCAAAGGTCTTGGCAGAGCAGTATCAAAATACAAAGTAGTTATGACAGGACAAGTCTCTTCATATTAGTGAGCCATAAATTGCAGGGAATTGAACATTATGGTAATTAGCAAGGCCTGTTCATTACTGATTTGAAAGAAAGTTACCTAGAAATAGCTTCTAAGATCTGAGATCCTACTTTGAAGGGATCTGTTACCTGCTATTGTCTAGACTTAAAAATCTTACTCAGTAGAATAAACAATGCAGTGTCTGTGTGTTTGTGTGCAGAGTAAACAGTACCGTGTGTGTGTGTGTGTGTGTGTAAGAATTTCATACTCTTGAAAAATTAAAAGAATAGCATTACAGATTGAGGTCTTCCATTTAGCCATGGAACAAGTACAAATTTTCTCATGCTGCTCTGCCAAATTGCATCTTCCCTGATCTGAGTATAGTTCATTTTTCATACCTATTAATTCCTTGCTAAGACTACCAATGAGTGCAAAGTGGCTCCTAACATCACTGTGTTTTTAGTGGGCTTTAACATTTCCAGGAGAGAAAGAGAAAACAAATTGTTTAATAATGAAGACAAATTAAGTCTATTTTTACACATTGATATTTCTACCAATATCATTAGAAGGCTATATCCGTTTCTGAATCTAGATAGTTGGTATCAATTCACCTAAAAAACGCCTGTCTCCTTATCTTGAAATTAATTGTCAGGGCTGAGAACAACTCTTTTTGTGTGAAACCTTTATTTCCCATAGTACTGTGGGCTGATAGAGTGGCTCAAACATGACTGCTGAGATCTAGTGGGGCATGGCAAGGAGAAGGAATCACGTGATTGTATCTTTCACAGTAAGTGAGAACTAAACCTGTGTGCCAGAACTGTGATAGCTGAAGGTCAAAGGATATGTTCTGTTTGCTGCAGCATATTTCTTTCTGACACATTTAGGAAAATGATCAGAAGGGTTTAGATTCTCAAAGAGAAGAGCTAGTCCATACTGTATCCACAGCTCCCACTGAGGTCTCCTCTGGCAGTTGCATATGTACAGCAGTTGCAAGATTGGACCCTAATTGGAGAGGAGGGTGCTCTGGTTTGTTTGCTATGAAAAGCCTCATGTTAAAAATAAATAATCAGCAACATTGTCATTTTTTCAAATTCAAATAGTTAGTGGGGGGGTTTGTTCTAGTATGATGATTTTACAATCCCTCCCCCCGCTATTTCTTTCTTTCTAGGGGATTGAAAATAAGGCTGCTCCTGTGTGGATGCTTGGATAGGTTGGTGTCCTCAATAGTGGTGGGATGAATCAGCTGGTTTGACAACACCCTTTCCACCATCCTATGATTCCCTCCTCAGTCCTAGTTTGATTGACATTTTGAACCTTCCCCCGACCCCTTATAAACTGTGTTTTGGGCTTTTGATGATTTTTTATTGAATATTTCCCCCCCCCCCCCATTTTTGGACAAGCTGTAAGGCTACTGGAAATTTTACAAATGTTGGTGGACACTTTTATTTAAAAAAAAAATCAATATTGCAAAATTTCAACCTGCTGTGCTTGGGCTACTCTCCTTTTAAATTTCTCTAATTAAGATGGACTTTGCAGATTAATGGCCAGGATGGCTCTGCTAAAGGAAATGGGAGGTGAGCTGGTGTGTGCATGAAGAATGCTTGCAAGAATACATCTTGGTTTTTGCAGTTTTAATACAGAATAGTTAAGATGCTAAAGTAAACTAACGTGGTTGGTTAGTCACTTGTTTATTAAATTAATGAAGATTTCAATAATTTAAAATGATTTTTATATACTGCTGTTATACTGCTTTTTTGCTTAATTTTTTAATGTTATTTTGTGATGTGAAGAAGAGAGAAGCTACAGTTGGAAAAAAGTTTGTGTAGAGAGACTATTGTAGAAATTAATAAGTACACATTTTGTTGATTTATCTGTTGGGAGGGTAAAAATTAGAGCTGTCGATTTAATCACAGTTAACTCAAAAAAATTAACTACGATTAAAAAAAATTGTCATTAATCTCACCATTCAACAATAATGTATTAAATATTGAAATTGAAATGTATTAAATATTTTTGGATGTTTTTCTACATTTTCAAATATATTGACTTCTGTTACAACACAGAATACAAGGTGTACAGTGCTCACTTTATATTATTTTTATTACAAATATTTGCACTGTAAAAATGATAAAAACTAGTATTTTTCAGTTCACCTCATACAAGTACTGTAGTACAATCTCTTTATCGTGGAAGTGTAACTTACAAATGTAGATTTTTTTTTTTGTTGCATAACTGCCCTCAAAAACAAAACAATGTAAAACTTTAGCGCCTACAAGTCCACTCAGTCCTACTTCTTTTTCAACCAATTGCTAAGACAAACAAGCCCATTTACATTTACGGGAGATATTGCTGACCGCTTATTTACAATGTCGCCTGAAAGAGAGAGCAGGCATTCGCATGGCACTTCTGTAGTCGGCGTTGTAAGGTATTTACGTGCCAGGCTAAACATTCATATGCCCCTTCATGCTTCAATGCTGATGATGCTTGTTAAAAAAAAAATGCGTTAATTAAATTTGTGACAACTCTTTGAGGGAGAATTGTATGTCTCCTGTTCTGTTTTACGCACATTGTGCCATATATTTCATGTTATAGCAGTCTTGGATGATGACCCAGCACGTGTTCATTTTAAGAACACTTTCCCAGCAGATTTGGCAAAATGCAAAGAAGGTACCAATGTGAAGTTTCTAAGGATAGATACAGCACTCTACCCAAGGTTTAAGAATCTGAAGTGCCTTCCAAAATCTAATCATATCGGGGTGTGAAGCATGCTTTCAGATGTCTTAAAAGACCAACATTCCTATGCAGAAACTACAGAACCCGAACCACCAAAGAGGAAAATCAACCTCTGGTGGTGGCATCTGACTCAGATGATGAAAATGAACATGCATTGGTCTGCACTGCTTTATATCATTATCAAGCAGAAGCTGTCATCAGAATGGATGCATGTCTTCTGAAGTGGTGGTTGAAGCATGAAGGGACATACGAACCTTTAGTGCATCTGGTACGTAAATATCTTGCAACACCAGCTACAACGTTGCCATGCGAATGCCTGCTCTCACTTTCAGGTGACATTGCAAACAAGAAGTGGGCAACATTATCTCCCTGCAAATATAAACAAACTTGTTTGTCTGAGCCATTGGCTGAACAAGAAATAGGACTGAGTGGACTTATAGGCTCTAAAGTTTTACAATGTTTTATTTTTGAATGCAGTTATTTTTTGTACATAATTATACATTTGTAAGTTCAACTTTCATGATAAAGAGATTGCACTGCAGTTTATGTAGGAAGTGATTTGAAAAATACTATTTTGTTTTTTACAGTGCAAATATTTGTAATTAATAAATAAATATAAAGTGAGCACTGTACACGTTGTATTCTATGTTGTAATTGAAATAAATATATTTGAAAATGTAAAAAACATCCAAAAATATTTAAATAAATGGTATTCTATTATTGTTTACCAGTGTGATAAATCATGATTACTTTTATTTAATGGCTTGATGGCTCTAATAAAAGCTATAGGGCTATATTCTGCCCTCAGTTATACACTTATAGTATTCAGTGAAGTTTCCCACATTTGTAAAGAGTGTACATTTCAGCGGGTCAAGAATTATCTGTTGAAATGTTTTTTCAGAGGAAAATGTATTTTTCCTGAAGTTGAATTTTTTTTAATGGAAATTTGCCAACAATGTTCAAGTTTCCATTGGAAAAAATCTAAATGAAATATTTCATTTCAGGTTGGGCTGACCCAAATAAAAACATTTTCATTTTAACTGAATCAAAATATCACATTTTTGTCAGTTTGACATGAACCCGTGTCTACCTATGCTGCTGCAGTGCCCCATCAGAGTTGTAGTTCAAGTACCTTATGCCTCTACTTTCCTCCTGTAGGTCAGGCTCCCTGGTTAGACTCCATCACATGAATAAAGATTTCAGATCTCAGAATTTCTGTCAGTTATACATAATAAGTGCAACTTGTCAAGGATATTGACTTGGTGTCAAAGATTAATAAAGTGCTATTAATCAGTTGCCTTCAAGGGGAATTCAGAAGTGGCAGATTTACCTCCACTGTGTGGCAAAATGATGTTCACATAGGGTGAAATCCAGATGTTATGTAAGCAAGTAAAGCTGTCATGGACACTAATAGGCAACATTTAGGATGGCATGAATGATGGCGGAGGTTATGTAGTTTGTTTGTTTTTTCTTTAGTACCCATTGTATGGCAATTTGTTGCAAGTATACTATTTTACTACTTAAACCTGAATTGTATACCTAATGTGGCCCTTTTATGTTAATTCCACCACTATATTTACATCATGATCATATTTAATTTCTGGATTGGATACATATGTTTTAAAAACAAGTCTCATGCATTTTAGTATTTTAGAAAAAATGGGCCAAATTCATACCTCAGTTAACTGAAACAGAATTACCACAGGTACACTGTGTTAACTTAATAATAAAAACAGTCTGTTTCCGATCTTTAAATTTCCCTATGATCTTATAAAACTGAACCAGATGGCATGAAACAATTTCTAGTTAGTCAGGGTAACTAGGATTGGCAGAATTCCTTCAGAGGGAGAGCGAAAGAGTCAGGTGGCTTTATTTTTGACATCATGTGAGAACATGTTCACATAAGGAAGATCACAGAACCAGTGTAATTCTCAGCCATTGAGACAGTCATACCTTACATCTGAAACAGAATGACACCATTATTTAGGGCCATGTTTCTCATGTTAGCCCAGGGGTAGGCAACCTATGGCATGTGTGCCAAAGGCGGCATGCAAGCTGATTTTCAGTGGCACTCAGACTGCTCGAGTCCTGGCCACCAGTCTGGGGGGCTCTGCATTTTAATTTAAGTTTAAATGAAGCTTCTTAAACATTTTAAAAACCTTATTTACTTTACATACAACAATAGTTTAGTTATATATTATAGACTTATAGACAAAGACCTTCTAAAAATGTTAAAATGTATTACTGGCACGCAAACCTTAAATTAGAGTGAATAAATGAAGACTTGGCACACCACTCCTGAAAGGTTGCCGACCCCTGTGTTAGCCTGATCTTATTTAGATCAAGGATGAATGGCTGTTCAATTTCCCCCGCTCATAGCTTTCCATGTACAGAAACACAAATGCCCAAACGTACTGTCATAAGAACAGCCATACTGAGTCAGACCAACAATCCATCTAGCCCAGTATCTTTTTTTCTGTTAGTGGCCGGGGCAAGATATTTCAAAGGGAATGAACAGGACAAGTGCTGAGTGATCCATCTCATGTCATCCAGTCCCAGCTTCTGGCAATCAGAGGATTAGGGATACCCAGAGCCTGGGGTTGCATACTGGACTATTTGGGCTAATATCCATGAATGGACCTATTCTCCATGAAGTGATGTAATTCTTTTTTGAACTCAGTTATAATTTTGGCCTTCACAATATCTCCTGGTAACAAGTTCCACAGGTTGACCGTGTGTTCTGTGAAGAAATTCTTCCTTATGTATGTTTTAATCTGCTGCCTATTAATTTCATTGGGTGACCCTGGTTCTTGTGGTATGTGAAGGGGAAAATAACACTTTCTTATTCACTTTCTCCACACCATTCTTTATTTTATAGATCTGTCATATCCCCCCTCCTCAATCATCTTTTCCAAGATGAACAGTCCCAGTGTTTTAAATCTCTCCTCAGATGGACGCCCTAATCATTTTTGTTTCCCTTCTCTGTACTTTTTCCAGTTCTAATGCATGTTTTTTGAGATGGGGTGACCAGAACTGCATGGGGTTTTCAAGGTTTGGGCATACCATGGATTTATATAGTGGCATTATGATACTTTCTGTCTTATCATCTATCCATTTCCTAATAGCTCCTAACATTGTTAGCCTTTTTGACTGCCGCTGCACATTGAGCAGATGTTTTCAAAGAACTAATCATGATGACTCCAAAACCTTTCTTGAGTGATAACAGCTAATTTAGACACCATGATTTTGTATGTGTAGTTGGCATTATGTTTTCCAATGTACATTACTTTGCATTTCTCATCATTGAATTTCATCTGCCATTTTGTCTCCCAGTCACCCTGTTTTGTGAGATCCCTTTATAAATCTTTGTGGTCAGCTTTGGACTTAACTATCTTGAGTAATTTTGTGTCCTCAGTAGGATTTAAAATGTTTTAATTGCCTGAAGAATTTGAGACTATGCAAAAAGACCAGGCAAGAAAAATGAGATTTTATTTCCCTCTCTGTTACAGAGGTCATCATCGATTGTTTTGTAAATTGTATATTTGCAGCTGTTCCAAGCTGTGCTATAGATAGATGGATCAAATGCTGAGGATTCCTCTATTCTTAGTATCATTAGAACTGTGGAGTACAGCAGCTGGCAGGGTTGGCAGAACTTTCTTTAACAGATTAGTGAAACAAATAAGCAGTGTTCCATTTAGCTACTGGAGTTCTTACCTGTGTGTGCTGCCCACAGGAGGCAGCTTTTGGGTTTATGTTTGGAAAATGTTTTTAGTCGCATAAGCACCTTCTGGCTTTAAAAGTCATTTCCTGGGTGCTAGGCAGTGCAACAGACTGATGTATTCACCATCTTAGGAGACCGAGGTTTTTTAACTTGGTTTTAAGTTACAAGAGTAACCAAAACTTCAGATCAAAAGGCCTCTGCATGTTGGGGAAATTTGGATCCAGATCTGGATGCAAACTTCATACAGCCCTTATGTTCATAATAGTCCAAAGCAAAACTTGGTGTCCCAACTTTGTGGTTTTGCAAGTGTCTTTACGTACAAATGAAATTAGTTTTAGGGTCTCCATCTGGTCCCTGCACAGCTGCGTTTGACCTGATGGAGGTGACTTTTCAAGAGAGGTCCATGACTAAGACTTGGTCTAAAATACATAATATATAATACGATGTTTATGATGTGATCAAATGCCTTTCCACAACTCTGAAGTCAGCAAGATCTATTCATATATAACCACCATTAAACCCACCCGAAGAAAATAAAACAAAAATCAGAACCAAAAAGAAAATATAATACCCATTTTCCTTTGTTGTATAAAGTCAGCATAGACTTATGAACTTGTTTTCTAACTTTTTCAGAAATCAGTGTTGTCTGATTGGTCTGTATTGATAAGTGCAGTTGATAATTTGCATCTGTATTGAAATGACCACAGTGATGTGAATTGCAAATACAGTTCCTGAACTTTGGAAAGTAATTTAAGCTAAAAAATGTTAAGTTCTGAAATACCTAAAATAAATTATACAGCTAGAATATAGGATGTGGGAAGTGAATATATCAGATGCCATATTTGGGGTGAAAGAAGGAAATGTGTTTGTGGAAGGTTGTTTTAATTAAAAGATAAAAAATCCAGCTGCTTAAAGTGTTCAGAAAGTTCAGATTGTGAAGCAAGCATCAGTGCTGAAGAAAGGTCACACTGAGAGATGTTGCAGAAGTTTCTTTCTGAGAAACAGGAACGTTCTCTGTTTTGTGCATCAAATTCTAATGCTGAAATCTATGAAGCTATGTGCCTGCCACAGTACTGTGGAGACATTTCCCCACTGTATAACCTTCTGTAGCAGCGACATTTTCCACTTGCAACTCCTAGCAGTTAAATGCAGCTCTGAGAGAAAGAAGACTTTTCCCCCTCAGTTTGAATTATCATGGAAAACAGACCAGACAGTGATAATTTCCTGTCAAATGTATAGCTTAATAGTAGAGCATTGAAGACCGCTGTGGTGGCGTTTGTTCTGTGAGGAGGCCAGGGGATGTCTTCCGGACTGACAGGATTTAGAAACAGGCTGACACTGTTAATAGCCTGATTTACCTTCCAGCCTCCAGAGCAGCAGTCTTCTATCAGAGTGTACTGTTCCTTCCAGTGCTATTGACATTTTAAAATAGATCATTCTGAGATGGGAGCTGTGCAAGTAGAGTGGCTGCCATCAGTAATAACTCTGTATCGGGGCTGGGCAGGAGGTTAACACTGATCTCAGCAGGGCCAAGATCAGTGTAGCTCAGAACAATTCTTACCTGAAGATCCAGCCAATTAGCCATTGTGGAGTCTCTGATAGCTTTTAAAGAGACCGTGGGAGAGAATTACTTGTTATAATCCTGTCTGCTTTTTTCTTCTCCTTTAAGGAGGGAGCTAGTTTTAGAACTAAGCTATGCTGCCCTGTAGAAAATTGTGTAGGAAAATAAATGTTGTTGTCCTATAAAAGGCTATTTGTTTTCCCATAATCCCTTTCTCTGGAACTGATTGTTGGTTTAATGCAATAAAAGTTCAAAGCTGAAGCTTCTCACGGTGTCATTGTTTTGTAGATGTCTGCCTTCACAGTGGATGTTTGTCCTTCTGTGTTAAGTGGCCTTTTTGAACAGTGGAAATCTCCTCATGTAGCATTTCTAACAAGAACAGAGCCAGTCTCCCTTGAAATCATTTCTGAATCTATATTTTTTGTCTATATTATTCTATAAATAATTGCCTGGCCCTTAGCCATTTTTGTTAAACCCAGAAATAAGAACCCTTAACTCCCATCTTTGTGTAAAAAGAAGACAAGAAGTCACCGATTCTGTAGTGAGCACTCTGTGGGCTATACATACAGGTGTCATTACATCACTTAAAGACCTGTGTGTATTTAGTATGTCTGAACAATGCCATATTGACAACCCTGGAGATCGAATTTCTTTGCTTGTCCCTAGAACAGGTAGAGCATCAGTCAGTGGCAGTATAAGTTTCTCCACGCTGCTGTGCCTCAAAAATTACTTGGAAAGAACCACTTACATACGTGGGAGCATTATACTGGCCACAGTCCTCTGTTCTGGCTGCCAACATCTGTCAGTTGGTGCCAGTTGTGGTGATGGTGGTTTTTGTGTACTGGTAACTAAACTGAAACTATCCGACTGATTTCACACATGGTCCCAAACGGCCATCAGATAGCAACGACTTAGTCACTTCTGACTTGGGCAAGATTAACTTCTCATCCTGGAAGTGAAGGGCTCAGCAACACATTATTAATCTCTTGAGAAATGAAGACATTTTACATGGTGAAGCTGCAGTATTGTCAGCCCCGACCATCAGAAATACTGAGATTGGCTTAAAAAAATTTTTTTTTAAATAATCATTGGATTTGGGTTCTTTTTCTTTGCCTCCTGTTTTTTTGTCTTTAGGGTTCATGTTTTCAGGCATTCATGAGGGCTAGACACTTACTTTCATTGGAGCGGCTGGGGCGGACAACGAAAAACTGATCTTCTCAAGTAGTAACATAGATCTAGGAGATTGGACTTTAAGAAAAATACCCAATCTTGCAAATTCCATAATAAAGTGGTGAGAGTTGGCAATATTAAATATGAGATCTTTTTTTAGAAAACAAAACAAGTGATGGTAACATAGTGGGATCTGTGCTTTCCATGGCACATAGAATTTTTTCTTCTTTTAACCCATAAACTCTTTGAAGGGGAAATTTACAGGGCATGTAACTGAACAAAAATCTAAAATGTCAGTGAGATATATGCCCACTGGGAGAAATATGAAATTCCTTGAAAGGAGTGTGTTGAGTTCGATTAAGAATCTTTCATTCTGCAGCCAAAGGGAAGAGAAAACTGCATGTGCTACCAGCTGAGAAACACAAAGTTACTAGTAGATTTGGATTGACTTACAACTTAAATCTTAGGAATGCAGTCCCCATTAAAAAAAAATTCAATCTAATCAAATTGCTCTGGTATTGTCTCATAATCAGATACAGTGAGTCAGGAAAAACAATGCTCTGGAATGCAACAGCTTGAGTATCTAATGAGATGCATGTAAGAATGAAGTAGGAAACACAAGATTCGATGTGGATTTAGCTCTTGTAAAAGGCTGGATGTTGCAAATATATCTGCTTGTTCTCCAAAGGGAAAATGTAAGTCCTGTAATACTACAGAGCAGTCTCAACAGGTGAGATGGACATTTCACTTTATAGCAGTAGTTGCTCTCCATCCCTAAAAAGTGTTTTGTGCCATTCCTCCTCTTACATTTACTGCAGAACTGGTAGAAAAAAAGGGGAACATTCCATTGATCTGGGGCAGGAAAAATCCCTTGCTGCTTACGTAATATGACAAGAAAATCCTGCATTGGAGAAAGAATGAGTGAGTAAACAGCCCATGCTGGTAAATAGTGGGTGGGAGCTATTACAGAATTGTGCCTGGTTAGGTCTACTGTGAATTAGGATACTGATTTTTTTCCAATAAATTGACTTGCGGTGGAATTCTGCTCATAAATCCCTTAGGTACTACTGAAAATACTCTTCCTGGCACAGTAACCTTAGAGGAAACTGGACTTCATTTATCTTGTTTTGTAACATTTATTTAGTTAGAACTTATTTTTTATCTTATTTTTGGTAAGTGCTATGGAAACTGCTATCTATTTCCATGGGTAAGACTGTGCAGTAGTCACAAGACGTTGCCTTGAGACAATGAGATTGTAGTCTGATACCTGCTCACAGTCACCTGACTGTATCATTTTGACTATCACAATGAACTGCAAAAGCATAAAAGAAGAAGAAGCTCCTGTAATCTTCAGATTTCACATTTCCCTCCACAGTTCTTCATCAGGCCCCAATAATCCCAAGATAAAATGGTTCTTATTTTTACTTTATAGTAGACACTAGAAGACTCTACAGGTGTAGCCTTGACATATTTCCTAGGACTATGTTTAGTCCTTTACTGGAGGGACCATCTTTGTAGGGTGCAAGAGAAATTCGAACTTGATGTCCATTAAGGTCCTTATCCAAAGCTCATTGAAGTCAATGGAAATCTGTCCACTGATTTCAGTAGGTTTTGGATCAAGACCTAAATCATTGATAGTTGCTGAGAGGGCCAGCTGGAATGGCAACTGTAGCTATATCCCTTTATCTTTTATATCTGTCATCAGCTCTTTTAACACAGATGGGAGAAAATAAACTTGTCCTATCAACAGATCTGTTTCTTTTGCCAACAAGTTGGTAACCAAAGCCCGATTCACCAGCGCACTTAGACGTGTGAGTTCAAAAATGTGAGCGGGCCTTACGTGTCTGAGGTTATGTCCATTCTTTTTGGCCTTGATTCAGCAGGGTACTTAACTAGTTCTGAATGCTTTCCTAGGTTACATTTTTACAGGGAAAAAGATAATTAAGTCATTTCTCTGCTGAAAGTGATAATCAAAACAGCGGTAGTTGATCCATGCAGCATTGACAATACTGTGTCATACACTGTATGCCAGCAAGAGTTAATTTTTGTGAATCATTTAACCTCCCATAGAAAGTGAATTGTAAAATAGTCTGTATTCAACCTTTTTTATTATATCAGGCATATTGACAGAACGGGAGATATATAAATAATGCTAATTACAATCAACTTCCTTCAGTACCAAGCTGTTAATTAAAACCCTGTCCCTGACATACAGTGAAGTTACCATACTCTGATGTGCACCTTCATGTGACTTCACTCTGAACATTTTCTCATAAACTAGACAAATACTTGGTTATTGAGGTAACTTGGCTTAAGTTTAAAAAAATAAAATTTTTTATTGGTGTTGGATTTGGCTGATTGGTTGAAATTACACTCTAGATAAGGACAATTCTGAGAACAAATGCAGAATTACGCCAAAGAAATCTTTCCACTGATGAGGAAAGATAAACAAAGATAAAATGTACATTTAAACAAAATGTACTTAAACCAACTAGATGTTCTGGGTACACAGTAACTATTCTTTAAAGAGACCTCTACTGAACTTTACCCAGAATTTGTGAGAGTAAATACAGATTTTCTTAAAAAAAAAAACAAAAAAAACCTCGAAAGTCCTCAGATTGTAAATATTTTGTGATATATCTATCTAATATAGTTTCAATATTGGTTTAGCAGTCAGTGACTAAAATTTTTTGCAATTTGTTTTTTGTCCTGCTCCGTGTCCTCTCTTTTCAAAGTGGCAACCTTCATGTTCTGTATGTTGTTTGTAATTTTTAAGTGCTTTCCTGAATCAGGGCTGTCATTATTTATCAAAGACTGAATTGTGTCTGCAGAGTTTATACTCAACTGGTGGTAAATCGGCATAGCTCTGTTGTCTTCAGTGGAGCAGTGCCAGTTTGCACCACTTGAGGATCTGGCCCATTGTATAATTTCACACAGTGTAAATAAAATAAATGGAGACTTATCAGCCTGGCAAGCTGCCAAGATGAATTCTGTGCAGCAGCAGAGGGAGGTACAACACTTGAAAGAAAAACTACATAATCTATAGGTGTCCGATTTTACAACTTGGCTACATACTGCATTCAACGTTGTCTCTCAAACATCTGGCAGGCATTCTGCTTTGGGGATTTGTTTAAAATGGTATCAGGACCTTGGGTCTATGTCTTGTCTTATTTCATTCTCTGTGATCACTCTGTAAGCAGTGCGATGAAGGTGTTTGCTGTGTTCCTCACTTCTGTTTAGGCTTTCTGTTACATTGATTACTCTGTGATTAGGCTACTATTCTTTGGACCTCTATTTGCATAAATCTGCAGAATAAAGTTGAGTTGTTACTGTAGTTTTTAGTTCCATCTGTAGGTACAGTATTGTTTGAAATATACCATAGAAAATGTGAACGCACTAGTAATTTATCAAATGTGAGTAAAATCAGTTTGGCTATTCATCGGAAGAGGAAAATATTGTGGGAGAGCAAAAAGAGCAACTGAAACTACAATTTCAACCCATGGTCAGTTAAAAAGTGCTTTTTACAAGCCATTAGTTGATTATAAAGATGTTCTGTATATGGGGGTGCATGCACACACATAGAATACTGTATTTAAAATATTGAAGATAAATTAGTATAAAAGAGTATGAGGGGTGACTTTTGCTGAGTATTTTTGTGTGGCTGCCCTTGACAAGTACAATGTAATATTTGGATTAATGATATTTTTCTATATGTGCACATTACCATTTCTACAATATCCCCATGCAATCATTGCCTATAATCCTTGGGCTCAGGATAAATGGTAGTTGGCACTGGCATTTACCACTTCATTAGTCCTGTTAGACTTGACAGTATAAATAACCTACTTTTTTTAGCTCCCCCATGTGTGTGTGTGTATTTTCTTTAGAACAAAAATTAAACAAAAGTCTAATCTGAAACAATAGTAAGGGTTAATTCTACCCTCATATGAAGTTGGTGGAGATGCACAGCTGCAACTGAGGACAGACTCTAATGTTATGACTTGAACCTACAAAATCCTGAAAGTTCCAAAGGCATTTCTCCTTTGTGCTATTGTCTCCAGTGTTAGGTGAACATGAGATTAGGCCTGCCCTGCCCAGTCTGAAGCCACTGGCAAGACTCCCACTGACTTCCATGAAGGTGGGATTGGGTCCATTATGTACTGCACTTGGCACTGTAATTCATTATAATGACATTCAGTAAGCAGATTGGACTCTGAAATTGCCGTGTGTAAGTCAGAGCTTTATGCAGCTGGTCTTTCTCCCTCTCATGGCTACTAGGAACAGCTAATATTTCTTTGGGATGGACTGGGTAGGAAAGCTGAGGTTCCTTCTGCCTCCCTCTGAAGATCTCCCACTTTACATGCACTGATTTAAGTTTAACCCTACTTTCCACCAAGGGCTCCCTATTTTTGAGGTCCACTGATCTTGCTTTATAATCAACATATTCTGCACCTTATATTCAATAGTTCCCCTTAGTGTGTGCAAGAATAAGTCCCAGTGGCCTAGGATGGAAATAATGGATTGTAGATTTTCAGTTGTCCCTGGGAGATCAAGCCTTACATTTAATGCACTGATGCCGCTCATTTAGTATTATGTATATCATGCCCTCACAGAACAGATATGGGGTGGAGAACATGTCTACCTATGGTTTAGTCTTTGGACAAGACACAAACAGCAAATTAGGGAGTTGGTGGGAATGGGTGGAGTTACATAAACAGAATCATATGATGACTCCATTTGAACTGTTCTTAAAGTTTAAATGTTTGTAGCCTTCACAGCCGAGGTGAGATTCTTAGGAGGGATTTGGATGAAGGGAAGGCAATTATTTGAATAAGTAAAGGCCTTTACATGAAATCTTGCCTTTATTGGGACGCAGCTTAAAAATCACTCTTCTCCCTGAAGTGTTTTTCTATTATTGTTGTGAGTAATATCAAGATTATGGAAATCAGAAAAGATTGGGGGGAGGGAATTCTGTATTTCCAGTTTTACTTTGTTCACTTAATTGCACTTTGTGTATATTTGGTTTTACTGCTTCCCCTGTGTAATCAGTCTGTTGGTTTCCATGTTGTTGTTGTGGGTCTTTCACACAGCAACTGTGAGAAAAACTAAAAATAGAATAGTAAAATATGATTTGTAAAATGATGACATTGGCAGGGGACTTGGTCACGTGTAGTACCTGTAACTGCTTGAAATGCATTTTTTATAAATGACTTAGTTGTCAAATTGACTGTGTCCCTTTAACGATAGGGCTTCTCTACAAACTGGGAACGTGCAGAATTTGATGGCAGTCTGACAAGCTCCTTTATTGGGCCCTAACTATTGAGCTTTTAATTGTTCGCATCTTTCTTGTGATGTATAGTAGCTGGACATAAAGTGCTTCATAAACTTGAGAAAGTTCAGCGTAACTAACAGAAAAAAGGCAAAAATCAATGAAAACAACAAATCAATGAAGCTTTATCAGTAAGTACCAGATCAGATTCATGGTAACCTTTCTAAACGTGATGCCTATTTGTTTGACTTTGAAAATCCAGAGACATGGTACTTCTGAGCTGGAATAATTGGAGGTCATTGCCTTTTATTTCTGGCATCAATTAGATGACTGGCATCACTTCCTGAGTTCATTTATTCCAATCAGATAGATTGGGCATATACCTGTATTTTTCATAACCTGACCTTTTAAAAGTGGAATAGAGATATTAAACTGCTCTCATTCTTGTCTTCTTTAACTTCTAAGAGGGTATGGAGTTCAAAACATAGTCAAGACTCTGCCACAGATTTGTGTGTCCTTGGCGAAGTCACTTAATCCCTGCCCCACCATCCTCATTTCCCCCATCTGTGTTGGGATTATAGAACGTCCCTACCTCAATTGTAGAGCAGTTTGAGTGCGTGGGCAGAGAACTGCTGAAGATGCACGAAGTGTTGTTATCAAGGCCTTTTTACCTGGAAGCTCCAGCACATTTTATAACCTAATCTGGCTATTGATCAAAAGGAATTCATTAACACCAATGTGCTACATTTAGGAAGGCTCAGTCAGATTTATGTAGATTGTTTACTGTGCCACTGAGGAAGATAAGGCAAGACAGAAAATACACAACAGTAGTCACCCTTAAGCGTTAAATTTCCCCAGACCTTACCTGTAATTAGCGTAGGGAAGATACTGAGGTGACTTTATGGATGTAAGGCAAGCTAGTAGGTTCTTAAAGGGTGATGTCTGCAGGTGGTAATGTTAGAAAAGATCAGAGCAACACGCTCCTATTTAGCAGACAAATCAGAACTCTTCTTCTTTGGTGTCACATTTTGCTTCGGATTAAACTTTAATATTGATTAGCTGCTACACCTTCTTTTTGCCTCATCTGAAATTAAACAATTACTGTGTCATTGTTAAAAGGTAGCAAGGCCAAGGCCTTATTTATATAACATGGAAGTTGGACAGAGGAGCATTAATCACCATTATTGCACCATGAGGATGTGCAAAGTAATTGCAGCTGACCTCACAGGAAGGGGAATCCTCTCTTTCTAGGGAAAAGTCTTACTAAGAGGGTAGATCAAAAAATATCTAACTGTGAGGTGACTTCATCTCTCTCTCCCTTCATCCTCTCCTATAAAAATCATGTTGTGTGCAATTGCATATGATGCCTCATTTTGTCTCCCTCTTAGTCCCTTTTCCTGCTATTTTCTGGCAGTGTGTAACTAATTTGTTACTTTAATTTACCTGGGTCAGCTGTGGGAAATGTTTGTGTATTTACAAGAGCCAGATTTTGGCAAGTTTTGTTCCAACATAACTGCCTGAACATTTTACTCTCTCACTGTTGACCATGTTGCTGGGTGCAGCCACGTGCTCAGGTGCGAAATGTCCCCAGTATTCAAAAATGTATCTGTTTTTTTGCACTAAGGTTGTTTCACATCAAGCAATGGAAACAGCATGAGAGCAGAGATCCAAGGGCCACCAGCAGGGACTCTTGGCTCTGCAGCAAATTAATCAAGAAGTTGGCAAACCTCACCCGACAATTTTAAGCTTTATAGGGATCATCAAAAATGATGCTGCTGCTAGTCATGCAAGCTTCAGGAGTTCATTCTGGGGAATTCACTGCATGGTGGGTCATCAAGGACTGCCATCTGGCTCAGCTGGAGGCTTGCTGGCTGGTGCTGACACTCTACACCTGAAGAATATTTTATCAAAACTGAGGTTTGCAAATTTTTAAATTATCCTGACCTCCCCCTTTCCCCAGTTTAAATGATGCAGCCCTGAAAGCCAGTGTTTTTTCTTCTAATGTTAGCCAATGAGGCCTGGCCTACACTGCAGAGCTTGATTGATGCAAGGCAGCTTACGTCGACCAAACTATGAAAGTATCTACACACAAATTTCGCTCCTGCCGACATAACTGCCCCACTACGCTGACTTAACTCTACGAGTGTCGTAGAGTCAATGTTGATGTAGTGAGGTCGGGAGAGTGTCAGTGTAGACGCTGCATTGCTTACATCGAGTGTTACTAGCTTTCAGAAGCCATCCCACAATACCTTGCCCTGACAGTACAATCAGTAGAAGCACTCCTGGTGAGGAAGTGCACCGCCGACCCAAGGAGCAAAGCGTAGATATGCACAAGCATTGAATTACTGTGATGGATGTATGCTGACAGAAGTTACGTTGATTTTAATTTTGTGGTGGAGACATGCCCTAAGTTTCACCCTTGTGACACTGGTAGGCCATGTGCCTGCTCATGCCAAAGCCCCAGGCCTCACCAAACACTTTCATATGCATAGCTGGAAGCTGGGCCAATTCACTTATGTACTAGTATAGCCCAAAGTGATTGTTAAATGCATAAGAATATATTTGGTGTTTAAACTTCATAGAAACTGATGGGATGCTGCATGCATTGTTTTATCCTGTTATAATGTAATAGCAAATATTTTATGTTGTAACTAAATAACCCATCAACTCTGTAACTAAATAACCCATCAAACAGGAAAGAAGCCTTGTGTAAAGCAAATTAAGAACTTTAACGGGAAAGTGCTAATTGTTGTGATTTTGAAAGCAAGTGTGATGATTAGAGATCAAAGAGTCTCTAAATGCATTCCTCTGCCCACATGGGTAGTGACCCTGTCACCTTGTTTCCTGTGAGAAGAAGCTATAAGTATGGACACAAGGAAAAATTCTTCATCTCTGGATTCTAACAGGGCAGAATAACTGAATGAGAAGATGAGATCCCCGAAGTTATTCTAAGTAGCCCTGAGAGACTGGCAGATTTTACTACATCACTGCTACCATTTGTATTTATAGATTGTGATTCACCTATACATATATGTTACCTGCTTTAACCTCTCAATAACTCTCATTCCTTTTTCTCAGCTAATACTTAGTGTACTATAGAATTGGCTATCAGCATTGTCTTTGGTGTGAGATCTGGGATGCAAATCGACCTGGATGAGTGCCTGGTCTCTTGGGATTGGGTGTAACCTGGAATAATTGTGATTTTTGGTGTAAGTGACCATTTATCACATCGTCTAGCTTGTTTGGATGGCAAGATAGATTGGAGTGTTTAAGGGAACTGTCTGTGTGACTCCATTGTAAGATTATTGCAGTACTTTAGGAGTTTACATTTGTTACTGGCTTCCTGAAATCTAATAATAGAACATAACTCCAGTTTGGGTTTCTGCCCTGCTTTAGACAGGCTGCCTTGTGGTAGGCACTCATGGCCGTGACCCCCTCGCCCGCCCCTGATAGCATGCCAACCCTCTTCATTCTTTTTAACATTGTTTGATATTTTTCATTATTAACTCAGATTTTTTTTTTTTTAATAATGATTGAGGTCTCTTCTGCTAAAAAAAAAAATTCATTTTGGTCTCTATAGAGAAATGTACTGGCTGAATAGGACATTTTCTGCATGGCTTTATTTTCACTACTGTCTTTCTTTGCAATAACAGGAGTATCAGAATTAGTCTTAGGTGCATGAAACACAGTTCAGGGTAAATCCTGTTTGTGCTGCTTTGCTTAGAGCAGGGGTAGGCAACCTATGGCATGCGTACCAAAGGTGGCATGTGAGCTGATTTTCAGTGGCACTCACATTGCCCAGGTCCTGGCCAAGGGGGGTCCCTCTGTATTTTAATATAATTTTAAATGAAGCTTCTTAAACATTTAAAAAATGTATTTACTTTACATACAAAAATAGTTTAGTTATATATTATACACTATAGAAAGAGACCTTCTCAAAATGTTAAAATGTATTACTGGCACATGAAACCTTAAATTAGAGTGAATAAATGAAGCCCACTTCTGAAAGGTTGCTGACCGTGGCTTAGAGGATCACTGTGATTTTTCTGTTCACAAACATGGTCACCAGCCTTGTGCTGAAATTAGACCTGTGCTTTGTCTTCCTGTTTGAGAGGAAATTATTGCCATTGCATAACTTGATTACTGCTTGAAAAATTTGTGAGGTATATTTCTTAATTAAGGGGAAAAATGGCCCCAACTCAGCCAAGCACCTAAGCACATGATTAGTTCTGCTGATCAGGGTTGGATGACTATTCGTGTGCTCAAAAGTTATGCGTGTACTTAAGTACTTTGTGCATGAAAGCCCTCATTCAGCGAACATTTTCCACAAATATTTGTTCACAGTTTTAAATGAATTTGTTTCTGTTGTATTTCCATTTGTTTGATTTCTTATTGGCAGTAGTGCTCAAGGAAGGTGAATTTTAAATTTGCATATCAAATGGTTCTTCTTCGAGTGCTTGCTCATGTTAATTTCAAGAAGGTATGTGCGACCCACGTGCACAGTCGTTGGAAGGTTTTTTTCCCTAGTGGTATCCTTTGGGTCGGCTCAGGCGCCCCCTGAAGTCACACCTTCATGGCACCTCATATAGGGCCCCAATGACCTGCCACCTCTTCAGTTCCTTCTTACCGCCAGTGATGGTCGTTGGAGCATTCTCTCTCGCTCATTCTCAAGTTATCCACCAGTGGACTCTTGTTTTTATTTGTAAATAGTTTAATTAGTTGTTAGTTCTTAGTAATAGTGTAGTTTTAAGTTAACCCTCTTCTTTTACCAGGATCCCCTTCTCTGTTCCTTTTCCTCCTGGGACTGGAGCATGCCTCGGTCCCAAGGGCTTAAGCCATGTGGGGTCTGCCTATGCCAAAGCGCAACTCGCACACATCCTGCTTAAAGTGCTCGAGGGAATTCTACTAGACTGATCGGTGTACAATCTGCAGGGGATTCTGTCCCAGGACCAAGAAAAAGGGGACCATAGACTGAAACTTTCATTGACGGAGGTAGTCCTTCACCTACAATCAGAGCCAAGCATTATGGATCACCACTGTGTACTTTGGCGTCAGTGCACAGGGCACTAGCCTCGATCAGGGAGGTTCCGGCACCGAGGAAGGATTGTGGGGTCACAGACCCTCAGCATTGTCACTCCCCGGCACCGAAGAGTTCTTCATGTGTGGAGACTCAGCAATGCTCAGAATTGCCGGTGCTTCACAAAAAGCACAGGAAGACTGACAGAAGGCGCTCACCTGCTCATACGACTGAGCGTGAGCCCTGTAAGCGGAACGCGAACCGTGCCGGACAGCTCTGCCTCTTCCATGCCTGAGGTGCTACTGTTGGCTTTGGGCCCACGGAGGGGTCCGTCGTGTCTGGTGCCAGTAGAAGTGGGCCAATTAGGGGACTTAGATGTCCCCTCCACACCGGAGACCTTTGAGGCAGCCAGGAACCTCATAGCCCTAATGGCACTGCACTCTCCCGATAGGCATGAGAGGGCATTGGCCCTTAAGCCTCTGGCACCGCAAAGACCTACGGTGCCATCCAGAGGCAAGCCAGCGATAACGCTGCACCGCTCACCTTCACCTGGCACCGATCCCTGGCAGGAAGTGCAAAAACTCCTATTAGCAGGAGCAGTAGAGGAGGTTCTGCAGGAACTAAGGGGTAAAGTGTTTTACTCCCAGTACTTCCTTATCCCAAAAGTCAAATGGGGTCTCAGACCCATTCGCAACCTGCACAACCTGATGCTTGGTCTTGACAGGTTATACCCTCAAGTTTGGCAACCGATCTCTGTTTGGGACCTCAGTCTGGTGCTTTCAAGTCAGGTAAAGCTGCTTTAGAAGTTTAAAATTCTGAAAGGTTAAAAGCGCAATAGCTCAGAGTTAGAGATGGTCCAAAAGGCATGGGAAGTTTCTGTCTAATATGTCTCTTTGAGAAAGTTATAAATAACTGAAAAAAGAGGATATGTTGGAAGTCAGATTTCAACTTAACTATAAAGATCACTACTTGGATATTTTCTAAATCTGCAGGAAAAATACATGCAAACCTTACTTCTTAGGCTGCACTTGTTACGATAGTATAGAAATTTACAGTTGCAGATTCTAACCCAAGAAGTTAGAAAATTCAAGAAGTAGGATTTCTGCATTCCACAAACTCCGTAATTTAAAATTAGACATTTAATAATCCAACTAGTAATAGAAAACAATACATTTGTACAGTATGGCTGAGTAAATGTCATAGGAACCACCATCAGAATTGGCGTTTTGATGACATTCTCAGCAAAGAAGCCAAGACTGAATGAACTTTAAGACTGAATTCTCTTCTAAGTACTCAGGCACAGGAGGGATGGGCATTGAATAAACATCTAGACACACAGAGACAGATCTTTCTTTGGATCTGTCTACTTGACAGTTCAAGTGTTTGACAAATTAATTTAATACTAGGGAAAGATGCTGCATTGGTAACCAGCTGAGGATCTGCCCCACTGATTAGGATTGAGGCTCAGTGGTGGGACAGCAAAGGTGCTGTGGATAAATACAGAGGAATTCCCACTTCTATGCTTGCCAATGCAGTATCTTTCATTAATACTAAATTCACTTCTCAAGTCTTTGCAAGGGGAGACCTTCTCAGAGTGGGGCACAAAGGCATGGCTGTTTTTGAAACCTAAAGTGCAGTGCTTGTTTCTCAAATGTAGAGGGAAAAAGCTTGTTGAACAACAACAAAATACACGTTTCTTGCAGACTCTCAGGCCATCATGTCTTTGACATTGACCTCAACAAAGTCAATGGCAAAGATTTAAGCTCAAGTGAAAGAAAGAGTCTGCCTCAGCATTAAAAGTATCAATAATGTCTATTTCATGGTAAGTGAATGCTCTGGTTCAGAGGCTGGGCAGCAGATCAAAAGTGGTAGGTGGTATCTCTGCAAATGCAAGTGCCAGGTACTGCAATCAGCAACCATGGGCAAAATGTTACATTACAAGTTTAATTAAAGAATCTCAGGAAATAATGTGCCTCTCTGAGCACTATAGCTGGCAGCAGGAACTCTGGGTCAAAGCTAAAAGCATAATAAGAATTAAAATAAAATACTTTTAAAATCATATGCATTACAAGGATTTATATTCTTTGTTGAAGCTGAATAATACTTTCCTGTAGTGCTACAGCTAGCGTTATATATAACCTTATAAATTGCTGTGATATTTTCAAACATTTGTTATGAGGTAAAAAGTAAGTCTTCCTTCCTCTGTTATCACACTTTTATATATATTTTTTTCGGGTATAAAACTCCTCACTGAAATGTATTGTGGGAAAGTAGAAGTTTACCCTTCATATCACTTTGTTTCTAATGTAATTTACATCCTAGGAAATTTTGAATAACTTTTACCTGCTTGCAGGTATTTTAACATGTAGCAATACTGGCTATAGAATTGTGTTGCTGCCCAGTGCTTTACATTTGCTTTGCCAAAATTTCATCCACTGTACATACTGCTTGAGCTCAAACTTCAGTAAATTCAGAGCAAAATGCAAACCCACTTCTTCAGTATAACCATTCCACCTTAACACCAACAGAAGGACAAAAAGACAATAAATACATTAAAAACATAAACCAAGAACTTCCCAGCTCTGCACAGTGGAGCAAATCTATATTTCTGTGTGCATAATTTCATAACTTCATAATTTTGTTGAGGTGCCCAGATACCAGGGGGACATGCACCGGATAAAAAAAGCTAAACAAAGAAATAATATTAATATTTAGTTCTTATATAGTCCTTTTCATCAGTAGAGCTAAAAGAGCTTTACAAAGGCTGTATGTTTCATTTTACAAATGGGGAAATTGAATCACAGAGCATGTAAGTGACTTGTTGAAAGTCATACAGTAAGTCAGTAGCAAAGCTGCTAACTCAAGGTCGCTTGCCTCTCAGCCCTTGGTCTGAGAACCAAATAGTGATCTCTCCCTGGGATCAAGCTGTTAAACCAGAATTTGTAGAATTCCTTCCTTCTGAGCACTGATATTAGAATTGTGGAAAGATTTCTCCACGTGATTCTTGACCTCCGGAGTGTCTGCCAATATGTATTGTATAGGGATAAAACAGATCTTAAAAGTACATGTAGCATATTTTTGCAGTAACAATATCAAAGGTCAGAATATCACTACACAGTAGAGCAGGGGTCGGCAACCTTTCAGAAGTGGTGTGTTGAGCCTTCATTTATTCACTCTAATTTAAGATTTTGCGTGCCGGTAATACATTTTAACGTTTTTATAAGGTCTCTTTCTGTAAGTCTATATTATACAACTAAACTATTGTACGTAACGTAAACAAGGTTTTCAAAATGTTTAAGAAGCATCATTTAAAATTAAATTAAAATGCTGATCTTATGCTGCCAGCCTAGGGTTCTGTTCACCTAGGCCAGCAGTAGGCTGAGCAGGGCCTGTGGCTGGGACCCCAGACCTGGGTGGGGAGGTTTCAGGGGTCAGGACAGAGGGCTGGAGTGCAGGGGGTTTCAGGGATGAAGGCTGGAGTGTGTAGGGGTGTAGGGCAGAAGACTGTGTGTGGGGGGGGGGTCAAGGGTCAGGGCAGAGGGCTAGGGGATGTGGGGCGGGTGAATGGCAGGAGGCTGAGTGTGTGGGATTGGTCAGGGCAGAGGGATGGGGCTGTGGGGATACAGAGCAGAAGGCTGGGTGTGTGTTGGGGTGGGTGGGGTTCAGGGCAGAGGGCTGAGGGTTTGGGGGGTGCTGGGCAGAAGGCTGGGTGTGTGTGGGGCTCAAGAGTAAGGGCAGAGGGCTGGGGGGTATGGGGGCTGCAGAGCAGAAGGCTGTGTGTGGGGGGGTCAGGGCAGAAGGCTGTGTGTGTGGGGGTGTTCAAGGGTCAGGGCAGAGGGCTGGGGGGCTGCAGGGCAGAAAGCTGAATGTATGGGGAGGGTCAGGGCAGAAGGCTGGGGATGTGGGGGGGTTCAAGGGTCAGGGCAGAGGGCGGGGAGGCGTGGGGGGTGTAGGACAGAAGACACTGGGGGGCAGATTAGGGCAGAGGGCTGGGGTGCTTGGCCTGTAGGGGTGCTCCTGTAGGGGAAGAGATATGCCTGTTCCGCCCCCTTCCCCAAGGCTCCATCCCTACATCTCTCTGTCCCCTCCAGGGAGCTGCCTGCACGCTGTTGCTCTTCCCCCCCTCCCCCTCGCTAGGGCCATCAGCTGATTGGCACAGGAAAGGAGAGGGGGCGGGGCAGGAAAGCACCACGCTGCGGGAAGAAGCGGGGGAGAGGGAAGCTCGGTTGCTGCAAAACCAAGCTTCTGCCTCCTGCCCCCGCAGGGGAGAGTGGTGGGCGGGGCGGCTGAGTGGGGCTGGGGGCCAGGGCTGCGGCAGGCGGCTGTGCTGCTCAAAATCGGCTCACGTGCCATGTTTGGCATGCGTGCCGCAGGTTGCCAACCCCTGCGGTAGAGTATATTTGTGCTGGACTTTCCTTACAGATTCACACACAGATCTTTTGAGTATATTGTAATCTCTGTGCTTATTTGTTACTGATTTAGGGAGGAATAATTAGGACCTGTGATGACAAGGAAGACAGGAGGCTCTGTAGACAGTGGGGAAGATTTTCAAAGCTGACTGGGAGATTTAGCCCCATGAAATCCTCCCATCAACTAGGAAAATCTCATCCAGAGTTCAGAAATCTAAATGGAGGTGTATATTTATTAAAAAAAAAAAAAAAAAAAGAACCAAACCTGCTGATGAGACTTTAATGAATGGCTTGGCAAAGATACAGCTCTACCATCCTAGCATTTTTGTTGCTGAAAGTACTAAGGGTAGCATCTCTTTCTTTTGTGGCTGACCCATAATGATAGTGGTTAAAAAATCTTTGTCATTTGGGTGCCAGTGATCTATTATTATGAGAATATTTTCCACAGGAAATAAAAGCAAATCCAGAGTTTATAACACCTGTATACCTGGGCACAAAGCAGCCAATTGTTTCCTAAACACAGTTGATTCTTCACAAGGGCCATAATTTATACCCTTCCTGCTCTTCCTCTAATCAACTTGATTAAACAATCCAAATTCTGACCCTAACACCTTGCAACAGCTCTGTGGCTTGAAGATACAGGTGGAGGCTCTGTATCTCCCCTTTCTTTGATGTCTGTGCTGATTTTCTCTGACAGGTTTGCTGCAGCTTAGACCACCCTTTCAGGAGGTGTGAAAAGGTGGAGTGGAGCCCATCTGTGTTACACCAGCAACAACTGACATAAGGTCCTTTTAGTTGGTGTAAATTAAAGCAGCCCCATAGCTGCTCTGTCACCAGTGATCCAGAGGTGGTGGCAGTGCACCAGAGAATCAGGAGGTGATGCCCTTTTCCCACCATGTGCCAGGAAGAGTTCAGTGCGAGAGGGACTTGGAGCCTATATCTGTCTAATGATCATTTGTATTTCTAGCACACCTTGTATCCAAGGCTCTGAAAATGTTTTACAAACCATAAGTAATGTGCCGGGAAAGCATTGTTATGCCCATGTTATAGAAGAGGTGCCTGGAGCCAAGAGATGTTGAGACCTGTATTTTAAACAGTGACGTCTAATTCTGGTGCCGTCATTTTTGGGTGCCCAGTTTGAGACATTCACAGGAGTTAAAAGGGGCTTGGCACGTATGTCAGGCAAGTTGTAGGTGTGTTGAGCTGGACACCCAAAAACTGAGGCACACACTAGAAGCCTTGACACAGAGCTAAAAGTACCAATCCAGTCTCATGACTCCCAGTGCCATACTTTAACCACAATACTATCTATCGAGTATGTGTACCTACCTGCTATCAAAGGAGATTAACTGGGTTTAGACAAGTATCTTGAGACCTGAGCTCTCATGTACTACAATATGGTAGGCACTCTCATCCCAAGTATAATTCCATTAAAGTCAATGCAGAAAGCGCCCTTAAGTTTCTATTTTTCATTGACTTTGTTTTCTCTTTGGCGCCTCACAGCTTCTTACCCTGTCCCCCAATGGTCCTTCATGAGCAGAACTTGAAACAATTAATATTAAGAGTCTCGGTCAAACTTTCCAACCCACGGCTTTGGAGTAGTTAACAACTTTAGTGAATAATGTTAACAACTTGAGTGTTGCTTTGTTTTTATTAAAGTTGCTGTGTTTACAGTGCTGCTTTGTCTATCATTAACAAAAGCTTACCTTGTTCAGCAGTCATAGCCTACAACGATGGCGTAACTCTGTTGTCTTCTAGCATTGTAACCTGTTGTTATAGAATACTGTACCTTCCACAAAGGCAATTTCCAATTTTTATGTCATAACGCTTATAAAAATCTTGGTCAAGTTGCAGCGAAGTTTTACAGGATCTCTCCCTATTGAACAAAAATGTCTTTCTGAAGGAACTTGAACAATTGGAGTGGTTCATCAGGCCCTGTAACACCTAATGCCCCACATACTGGACAAAAAGGTAGTACTGGTAAGCTCTGAAGCGAATGCAGTGAAGACTGCATACCCGGCTTTAGTTAAATAATTTGCTGTTTACTATTTCTCTGTTTATGAATCAGTAAAAAGCCTTTTTAAGTGAAATTGAATAGACTACAAAGTGTTGGTTTCATGTGTTTTATTTGGAGTTTAATCAGCGTGATCCAGCTGCCAGTGCAGGGGAAACCAGAGCTCGATTTTTAATTATCCCTGCTTTGCCTGAGTTAGGAATTCCCAATAGTGCTGTCTGAGAAAAGATGCCAAAAACTGCATTGTTCTTTAATTAGCTGTTGTAATTGTTTCAGCCTAATCTCCATGATTAGCAGCAGTATTAAATACAGCCGTAAGAATAGGCCTGCCCTCTTTGTGCTGCCCTAGTAAACATGATATTCTCACTTCTGGTAAGGGACATAATATAAAATCAATTAGATCCCAACTAGTGTTGATTGGAAAATGATAAAGACCAGCTACCATGAAGCATAAATAGCTTTGTAAATTTGGTGTATAAATATGCTCCTGTAGTGGCTTTATTTCTCCATTTGGGGAGAGAGCATTAGAATAATGACCTGTTATGCAGAAGTATTTGAAGATCTCAACAAGACAGCCTCCCTCATCAAGGCTGAAAGGGTGGCAAAAAAGAAGTGGAAGCTGTTTCTGAGATCAGTGTATGTGCAGTTCTAAAAAGAGCTCATTCATACTATCCAAACAGCTGTTTTGCCAAATACAAACAATTGCAGAACTGTTCAAACCAAATCAGTTGTTTATTGTTCTGAGTATAGCTTTTTAAAAAAAGGATGTTTCTGAAGAAATTAATAGGCAAGACATGAGATGGTGTGGGGTTGTGTGTTGAAATCTTTTTCTAAAAGATATGCCCTAGGAATTATTTGAGGAAGTTCTATGGCCTGTGTTATATAGGGGGTTAGACTAGAGGAGCACAAAGGTCCCTTCTGGCTTTGGAATCTATGAATCTTTGAAAATCTGTGCTGCTGCTGGAAGGTGTAAATCCTCACACAAATGAAGATGTTAACATCACACCACAGGTTATTTTGGTTACTTGGAGTCATTTACAGTTAAGTGCCTGGAGATGCAGATAGACTCTCTGGGAGTTATGCATCTAACTCCCATCGACTTTCATGGGAGTTAAGTACTGAACCTACTTTAGGCACTTTGATTTTGTCAGAAGCTGGGAATGGGTGACAGGGGGTGGATCACTTGATGATTACCTGTTCTGTTCATTGCCTCGGGGGCACCTGGTATTGGCTACCATCAGAAGACAGGATACTGGGCTAGATGGACCTTTGGTCTAACCCATTATGGCCATTCGTATGTTCTTATGTTCACATTGAAAATCCCACTAGGCCCATCTGTACCTTTTAGGTACCTAAATTTCCCCCACCCCCCATAATACTTTTCCAGGGGTTAATGGCAACACTGAGGCTAGCATCAGTTCTTCTGAATAGACTTGCAATGTCAGGGTGTGGCTACACTTGAAACTTCAAAGCGCTGCCGTGCGAGTGTGATCCCAGCGCTGCATGTACTCCACATCCTCTACGGGGGTAGCTTGCAGCGCTGGGAGCCGCGCTCCCAGCGCTGCGGCACTGTTTACACTGAGGCTTTACAGTGCTGTATCTTGCAGCGCTCAGGGGGGTGGTGTTTTCACAGTCCTGAGCACGAAAGTTGCAGCGCTGTAAAGTGCCAGTGTAGCCATGGCCTCAGTCAAGGCTTTTGCTCAAAAGCTACAGTGTCATTATGCTGATGCTACCACGCTTGGAGAGTGAGAGTTAGAACTCTGGCATCGAAGCGGAGGGTGAAATTTTATAATTACTTGAGGAGCAGCAGCTGCAAGTTTCCACATCTCTGCACAAGGCTGGAGCGCTGATTAGCGTTATCATAATGGTCTTGCCTATGTGAATTTTTCTAATTTGTAACAGAAAAACCAGAGGGAGAATTGGAGTTGGATTTCTTTTCAGATGATCTTGCCAAAACCAGTATAGTTATGTCTTGTCTTGGCAGCAAACAGCTCTGAGGAAGCAACTAAATATTTTATGCCACTATTAATATATAATTGGTAAGAAAGGGGGTTGAGAAAAAAAAACAGTAAGGTGAGGGGAGAGATAGGGTGGATCAGATATTAACCATGTAAGTGAGAGCAATACATGTGAGCAAACAATTTCACTTAACTGGCACTTTGGGAAAAATTTACTGCAGTCCAAATCTGAGCTTCATTGATTTGAATGGATTCTAAATTTTTGTTAGAGGAAATAAAATATGGCCAGTTGCAAAGTCCTGTTTTAGTTCTTAGTTGTCCTCAGGTGTATGCGTGCTTGAACAGATCAGTTTTCATGCGATTACTGCAACTGAATGATAAAACAGATATCTATGTATCTGGCCCTTATCACTGTAGGCTTCGGATAAGCCTTGTGATGCAGAGAAGTATTATCCACATTTTGCAGATGGGAAGCTAAGGCAAAGAGGTAAGTAGATTGCCCAGGATAACACGGAGTCTGTTGCAGAGCCATAAATTGAAATAAGATCTCATGAGCCCAATCTAGTGCTGTGGACTAAACTTAGATTTATTGACATAAAATGGAATTATGGGTGAATTAAAGTTAGACTAGAAATGAACTCAGATCTGTTTAGTGGGCACTTTAGTTCATTTGATGAGCCAAAAGATTTTAGTACTAACCAGTTTCATACTGTTAATTTTTGGTACAACATATTCAGTGCTTGAAATAATTTATCCAACTATTTGAAGGATTTTAATCCTTTAGGGCCAGATTCTGTTTACTTTGAATAGCCTCCGACTCGCTATGAGTAGTCCCATTGATATCAGAATCTGCTGTGAGAATCTGGCCCTCATATTTCATAGGAATATATTTACCAGTGTAAACTGACTTCAATAGAGCTGCTCTGGTTTTACTCTTTTGTAACAGAAACCTTACCCTGTTGTTTAAAAATCAGGCTTATACAGCTGTAACATATGGAACAAAATACCCCGCATTTCAAAATATATTTCTTATCTGGCTTAACTTTAAAATGTATTCTTACAAAGCATAAATATTAAAAGTGTCCATAGATTTAAACAAATCCTTTGAGATTACTGAATGCTCTGTGCAAATACCTCATGGTATAAAACTGGTTATTATTGAAATCGTTTGGCAGGCCAAATGAACTAAAGCACCGATTAAATAAATCTGGGTTTATATCTATTCTAACTCTGTGTTATCCTCCCTGGCTGGAACATGGGTGGAAAGAAGGGAGAAAGATACAGTTCTCATCAGCTGTTAATCTATACTGGTTCGGCGTTTAGAAGTAGCTAAAAGTAGACAATGCAAAGGAAATAACTGTATATAATCGTAGTGGCCATGAAAACACATGTAAATACACTTGCTCTAGCAAAAGATTGCAGTCAGTAAATCTAATTGACAGATTTTATCATTCAGTTTTCAGTAACTATGTAAAAATTAATCAGCTAAAGTATGCCTACACCAGATGAGAACTGAAAACTAAATACTGTGCTATAACATTATTTCCTCTAATACAGTAGTTCTCAAACTATTGTACTGATGACCCCTTTCACATAGGAAGCTTCTGAGTGTGACCCCCCTCGTTATAAATTAAAAACACTTGTTTATATATTTAACACCATTATAAATGCTGGAGGCAAAGCGGGGTTTGGGGTGGAGACTGACAGCTCATGACCTCCCGTGTAATAACCTTGCAACCGCCTAAGGGGTCCCGACCCCAGGTTTGAGAACCTCCGCTCTAATACATATTTACCATCCAGGGGTTTGTTTGATCAAATTCTTCTTTTTGCATTGGAGCAGAGTGTGTTGACATTACCAGTGCTGGGTTTTTTGCCTAAAGATGTCGTTTTCCAAAATTATTCATGCAACAGGGTTGGTTTCGATAAATTTTCTGACTTGTAAAATGTTTGGAACAAAGTTTTGAAATTGGAAAGTTTTGGTGTTGTGAAATGTTAGTAGATATAGACTAAAATACATTTTTAGAAAAAGAAAAGGTCAAAATCATAATGCAATGTTTTGCAATTATCTAAGGAAATTCCAAAGGAGATTGGGGAATCCCTGTCATTGGAAGTTTAAGAACATATGTGATGCGGTGGTCCACTCACTGCTAGGATGGCACCTCCCCCTGGTCTCTTTGGGGAATAGCTTGCAAGGTCAACTCTCCGTCCTGCTGTTGCCTGCTGCCTTTCCACCTCTCTCTCTGGGTTTGCAGCCCCTTTCTCGCTCCACAGGCTGCTGCCACCTCCTTATGACTGAGCCCTCCAGGCAGGTCACTATCTGTGTTTTCCCCTTTGAGAATCGTTGCTAGGACTGACTACAGACTTCCCCAACAATCCCTCTGCTGCCAATTTCCTGCCTTTATAATTTATAATTCCTGCCCAGCTCTTCCTCCTCAGCTGGGCTTCCTCATTCAATCAGGGGATTGCTTAGCCACCTGATTCCTCTCAGCTGTGGCCTGTTGGGTTAATTGGCCTCCTTCTCAGTCTGCGTTAACCCTTTCAGGGCAAGTGTGGGGTGAACACCTCACAACAGATTAGACAAAAACTGGTTAGCAGTGGTAGGTATACTTGGTCCTGCCTCAGCGCAGGGGAGCTGGACTAGATGATCTCTCAAGGTCCCCTTCCAGCTCTACATTCCCATGATTCTATGACTCTGTTATTTTGATGGAGCTACACTGATTTGCACCAGCTGGAGATCAGACTCTGAGGGTATGGCTACATTTGGCATTTCGCTTTGAAGTGTGAGTGTAGTCAGAGCGGCAGCGCTGGGAGAGAGTTCTCCCAGCGCTGCATGTAAAACCACATCCCTTACGGGTGTAGCGTGCCAGCGCTGCTGCCCTGATTACACTGACGCTTTACAGCGCTGTATCTTGCAGCGCTCAGGGGGGTGTTTTTTCACACCCCAGTTGCAGCGCTGTAAAGTGTGAGTGTAGCCAAGGCCTGAGAGTAGAATGCCTTCAGGCATGTCACTTTCACCTTCATGTGCTGGCTAATGCTCACATATCATACTGATAGACACCCTTAAAATATCCTGGATGGATATATGGATGGACTGATGCTTTTGATGCAGCTCTGTAAAGTTAAGTAGTTCCAACCTCTGTCATGCCAGAAAATTGCCATGGCTACTGAAGCATCATACAGCAGGATTTTAATATATAGTTTTATCCTTGACATCAAATTACCTGTAACTTTGTCACACTTACAGAATCCAACCCCATAGTCAGCATTAAAGGAACTATGTCTTTCAATGTTTACTTTAAATACCTAATAGTCCTCCAATTACTGCTTTCAGAGACACTATACAGATCTTCCCAATGCCCCCCAGAGGTGAACTGGAACAGAAAGCTAATTCTGAACTGGGGCAAGGGGATGGCAAGCCTTATAATAAAAAGTTCCCAAATTTGGGCAGCAGTGCAAGGGAATTCTTATGGCCTAATCATGCATCTAGAAACAAATAGTGTACACTAATTGGCTGTCTAAACCTTTGGTAAATATATGATGTGAAGATTTTGAATCAGCAAAAAAAAAAAAACCATGACGTTTTCTTTTCTGTTCTTTGCTTCTTTGGCTGCAGTGCAATTATAGTGCCAACATGCTCATTATAATTTGTTTTGGGTAGTCTTCGGGAATTCAGGAGTAGGTTCCATTAAACTTAAATTCAGGCTGTTTTGACTGTGGCAACTAGCAGAATATCTGCTCTGAGATACATTAAAATCAGAGCAAGTTTCTTCGAGTCACACACACTGCAATGTGACTTTCTGTGAAATTGGTTAGGAAAGGAATGTTATACTTTCCTCTTTTAAACTAAGTTTTTCACTTTTATTCCTTGTTTTCACTTGTTACCTGCATGAGTTGCTTGCGGTATTCTGAGCACAAGGACTTTCCAAAGTAAACGAATAAAATTAGACCTAAAATTGCTCTAGCTTCAGGAGGATCCTTACAGCCAAAGTGCAGCATAGTGATTGCATTTAGTGAAATATCTAAAAAGATTTGGCGTGTCACAGGGGTAAGTAGCTTGGCGCAAGGGGATTAAACAGATCATTTGCAACTGCACAGGTTTAGGAAACTCCTAAATTATTTCCAGTTCCAAATTAGAATGAGACTGAATCCCATAGTGCCACATGAAAGGGTTTGGGGGTGAGTAAAATTGTGACTCTTCCTCCCCTTTGCTTCATAAATGGGTTCCAGTAAAATGTTGCCTATGGAATTAACTGAAAGGAAATCAAGAGAGTTTGGGTCAGATGTTCTGCTTGTGTAAACTGGGAAAACTCTGCAGACTTCAGTGGAGCTACTCTGATTTACACCAGGATCTGCCCCTGTCGTTTTTTTCATATGTATTTAATCTAAATTATTACGAAAATAACTAGTGGTATCCAGAGATTTAATAGAAAACTGTTAACACATTACATTTTCTAGAGGTATAAATGGAGATCTTATATTGAAATAGTTCATAGTCTGATTGCTTTCCTGCAATTATGAGGATAGTAATAAGACTATGACCAGTAGTTCGGAGACCATGCTTCATTTTACAGAGAAGCTTTTTTCCCCCAACAACGTGTGATTTGTCCAAGGGAGACTGGCAGTAAACCATGTTTGGGGAGCTAACTATTCAGGCTTCCTGTGGATCACAAGCAGAGCTCTGTCCTGCTGCTAACCACACGCAGGGTGCTGAAAGCTGTAGTGTGCTGTTTCACAGGGCCCTTTTGTCTATATTTTGTCTTGAAACTTCCATAGCTTGTTCAGTAGTACCTTTGCAAGGATACATTTGGAGACTGAATATTACTACACGTGACTACATAAAGTAAATTGCATCTGCAAACAAGGACTTCTTTCTGCACAGAGTTTGAAAGTTACTTTATTCCTTCAGCAAAGTAGAATTCACAGCAAAATCTCTAAACCATGTTTATAAAAGGATGCTATTTTAATATTAATCAGTTTAGCACTGAACATCATTTCCTACACTAGACTGAAAATATCTTAGAGAGAGAATAAACCTTTCTGATCTGTAGTCCAGCACTGGTACAGGGAAAAGTTTTCTAACCTTTAAAGCATTTATACTGGACGGATAAAGCATTTCTAACTTGAGCGTTTTGTGAGTTATTGGTCCTTTTAAAATTACATCATTCTGATTACCAGCTTCTTTTCCCACCCACTTTGATCTGGATATGATTTTAATGGCTGATACCTCATAAATGGCTTAAGTTAGATATCACTTCTTTATATATTTGGAAAGTAGAGAGAGATTTCATGCTTGTTTCAGATGGTAGAAAGCCTTGGTTTCTAGATTCTGCAGTTTTAAGATATCAACTGCTTAAATAATCTTGGAAATGAAAGGGAGAGCAGAGGGAAATAAGCAAAGTGGATAACTAAACGATGTAAAATTCTAGTTCTACCACGTGAGATGACAGTGCTAGGTCTGAAGGCTGAGACCCCCAGCAATCCACTGGCATAAAGCATTCATTTCCAGCTCTCCTTGTTCACAGGATATTAGCCATGGTAATGTATCACTTGGCCCCCAGGTTAGCAGTCTCTTGCTTGGCCTCCCTTTTTTGGTACTAGTACAAGGATGGATATGGCAAATCCTTAACCTCAGAAAAATGTCATTTTTTTTCATTTTCTTTCTTATTTCTGTCCTTTTACACAAAGTCTAACAAAAGTGGACTTATTTTGACTTGGTTTTACTGACAGTGAGATTTCTTATTAAATATCACTATGTGGTTTTTATTATTTGATTAATGTAACTATAGATTTGTAAAATGCACTCATCCGGAACACCTAGCAGATGCACAGTATTAAAAACTCTTCCGACCTCCAGAGTCTCCCATATTACTTTCACCTGAAGGAATAACTTTTGGCACTGTCAAACTGCCCTTGTCCCTCCCTCCCACTTCCTCCACTTGCAGATTTCTCCCTAGTGCATTTATCTCCCTTGTGCATTTCTTTATGACTGACATTCTTTGTTATACATGCAAGTAGGACTCTTGTCCAGTCGGCTGTATGGATGTCAGTCTTGTAGTGGTAGCAGACCACTATCACAGCTGAATTCTTAGGGCTATCTGAAAAGCAAGCAGGTGCAGCATATAGATGTTGATTTTGTGGAAGTTTGATATTTATAAATGTTGCCATAGGTGTCTAAAGCAGAGGTAATAATGTGTTTGAAATGAAATGTATTAGTCTGAATGCAATAATTTTGTAGAATATTGATAAGGAGGCTTTGGAAGCTGACTATCCTGTAGACCAACAGTTCCCAAACTGTGAATCGCAAGTTCATTTTAATGTGGTCACCAGGGCCAGCGATAGACTCGCTGGAGCCCGGGACAGAAAGCTCTAGCCTGAGATCCACCATGTAGGGCTGAAGTAGAAGCCCGAAGGCTTCAGTCCTGAGCAGCAGGGCTCAGGCTGTGGCTCCAGTGGAGCTGAACCTGATGCCTGAATCTCTCCATGCAGGGCTGAAGCCCACGCAACTTATGTTCATGGGGCTTTTCTTCCTTGCCACACCATAATACCAGCCCTGATTCTAGACTGGGGTGGGCAAACTACGGCCCGCAGGCCACATCTGGCCTGTCAGACCATTTAATCTGGCCCTCAGTTCCCTGCAGGGAGCGTGGTCAGGGGTTTGCCCTGCTCCAGCGCTCCAGCCAGGGAGCGGGATTGGGGGCTTGCCGTGCTCTGCGCAGCTCCCAGGAAGCAGCCTGCATGATCCTCCTCTGGCTCCTACATTGTACACAGAGGCGTAGTTAGGCAGCTCTGCGCACTGCCCCGTCTGGAGGTGCTGCTCTTGCAGCTTCCATTGGTCATGGTTCCCAGCCAATGGGAGATGCAGGGGTGGTGCCTGTGGATAGGGCAGCGTGCAGAGCTGCCTGGCCATGCCTCAGAGCTGGAGGGGGGGACGTGCTTCTGGGAGCTGCTTGTGGTAAGCAGTGCCCGAAGGCTGCACCCCTGAGCCCCGCACCCCAACTCCTGCCACAGCTCTGATTCCCCTCCTACCTTCTGAACCCCTCAGTCCCAGCCCGGAGCCCCCTCTTGTACCCTAAGCCCCACATCCACAGCCCCATGCCAGAGGCTCCCCCCAAATGACCCAACAGCTTGCCCCATCCCTGATTCCCTTCTCGCCCTCTGAAACCATTGGTCCCAGCCTGGAGCCCTTTCCTGCGCTCCAAACCCCTCATCATCAGCCCCACCTCAGAGCCCCCCTCCCTGCACCCCAACCCAGAGCCCCCTCGCGCACCCTGAACGCCTCATTTCTGGCCCGACCCCAGAGCCTGCACTCCCAGCCGGAGCCCTCACACCCCTCCCCTGTAACCCAACCCCCTGTCCCAGCCATGATCCCCATCCCACCTTCTGAACCTCTTGGTCCCAGCTTGGAGCCCTCTCCTGCACTCCAAACCCCTCATCACCAGCCCCACCTCAGAGCCCCTCCTCTGCACCTCAACCCAGAGCGCCCTCCCACACCCTGAACGCCTCATTTTTGGCCGCACCTTAGAGCCTGCACCCCCAGCCGGAGCCCTCATCCACTCCCCTACCCCCAATTTTGTGAGCGTATAATTTCAATAACCGGATGTGGTCCTCAGGCCAAAAAGTTTGCTCACTCCTGTTCTAGACTCTAAAATCTATAGTAACATAAGGTACTGGGGTCATGTAGTAGTTTTTGTTGTCAGAAAGGGGTCACAGTGCAATGGGTTTTGAGAACAACTGCTGTAACTAATCATCCAGGACTACAACACTTGTTGAAATCTATTAAGGTCTCTTCTAGACTAGTTAGATTAATTCTTCATTTACATTCGGGAAATCTCAAAAAGGATAGAAAAACTTCCCAAGTGGAGCTAAAGGGGATTCTCATAATAAACCAATCTATTTGAATGGAATAAGATCCCAGGACCTACAAAGGAAGAGTCAGTCATTCATTAGCTCTAAGTGGACCCACATACCCCAAGAGAGACTCCTGGTAATATATACAATATTTACAATTTGACTAGGTGAATTTTTGTTCGGTTATCTTGCTGTATATCTGGCTTCATATTTAAAATGGTTTCCATTCACATAATTAAAAAATACCTCTGCATAAAAATGAAGTTTGCCAACTGGTCGAGGTTTACTGAGTGTAACTGTATTGTTCAATTTTTCTTGATGGGCATAACAATTCGCTGCACATTTTTCCACCGTGTGTTAATCAATCAATCAATCAAGTTCTAGTTAGCTGGAAAGGTCACACACGTTGGTGTGGAAGTCCTGAAGTTGCAAATTCATGTAGAAAAATCTAAATCAACCCCCATAAGATGTTTTGTAAAATTAAAGTTCTAGACTCCATGACCAGAGACTGGTAATAGTAGTACAGTATTGCCTAGATGCCAAAACTGAGATCAGGACTTCATTGTGTTAAGTGCTTTACAAACATGTTGTGGGACACAAAGTCAGAGCTCTGGACAACTGCATCTGTATTCCCCTTCTGTGGTTCAGCAATGGCATCCACACTCAGGCTTCTAGCTCCCTCTCGTTGGTGGAGACCTGTGTCACCTCACAGGGATTTCCTGTGGTTTTAAGTTCATCACAGCTTCAGCTCAGAACAAGTAGTCTTATGGGACTTCATAAGCCCAACCCTTCCCTAAGGATGAAGGCTCGCTGTGGATCAGAGGCCCTCTCTATTTGCTGGATCGGGAAGAAAGCTTTGTTTAAAACCAGGCTGTTTATCTGAAAATTCTTTTTTTTTTTTTTTTTTAAAAGCCTGTTGGTCCCTGGATAATTCAGTTTGAACTAGTATAGGCAAACCACTCCAGGCATGTGGCTTCAAAGGGTTTCAAACCAGAGAAATTAAATTAACATCCCTCTCCTCCTACCAGAGTTACGTACAATTCCACAATAACATGTACACAATTGCATTTTAATCCAGTGGACCCCCAAAGGTATTAAACCTAATTCAGTAAGGTTTAACTTAATTCAGTAAAGTTTATCGTAATTTCATAAGGTTTGTCCAGGATATTGCCAGTTTGTCACAGATAGTACCTGCCCAAAGACGTTCTACAGTTAAATAGACAAGATATATAGTCATTCCCATTTTTCTGATGAGAACTGAGATGCAGAGAGATGAAGCGACTTGCCCTAGGTCACGCAGGAAGTCGGTGACAGAGGCAGGTTTTAAATCAACATCTTCTGAGACCCAGTCTAGTGCCTTAACCAGAAGATCATCCCTCCACCCTTAGACTGTATATAAAATGGCAGGTTAAGGTAAGGCTGATGGTCGGCAGTGATTACAGGATGAGCTCTGTTATGCAAGAAGCATCCAGGAAATAGTAATGGCTGGGCAATTGCATGCAATGGGTAATGGCTTGCACAATATTTGGACCAGATTAGCATGAGTGTGTGCATGCGTGTGTGTGCATGTGCCCACCTCTGCTCTTTCAGAAACGTTGCAGAGCATTTGTAAAAAAAGAAACCCAAACTGGTAGCTCCAGGCATCTAGTATCAGTGATAGAATATTTAAAATACAGAGCCCCAGAAATCTTACGGATTTGATCTTAAGCATAACGTAAGGTGTGCAGTTCTCTTAAAAGTAGATATTTACAAGGCAATTAGAAGTTAGTAAAAGCAGCCTATAGTAGCTTTATTGCACAAGCCTATTTTTCATGTAACTTGGCACCATTTTCCGGGGTGTACTGTATAAGGGGCAGGTTTTTTGGCCTCTGACATTCTGTGTAACCCAAGAGATGATCAAGGCCAAGCAATTAAATATACAACCAATATAACATGACAAGTATAATTCAGCTGAGACCAACAACATAGTCCATTGGAGTTCATATGGAATTATACTCTGTTTCAGCACTGATTCATTAGAATATACAAAAATACATAAGCTGCCTGCTTCCTTTTTGCCAAAACAGAGATTTTAATTTCCTTTTTGTGTATGTATGTGTGTTTTGATTTCCAGTTCTTCAAATCAGCCTGCGCAGCAATGCGGACCACACTATTTTAGTGATGTGGGTGAGCTGTTGAAAAGCTGTTAGGTCCTGATTTATATGTCATTGAATAAGCAATCTGGTTCACTTGACAAGTCATTCCTTGCTGTAGACGAACAATCAGGATAGCATGGACTGCCGGGCTCCATTCAGTAGTTTCTAAATTGTGTCATCTCAGTACAGCCTTTGCCTCTGCTATACCAATGCACATTTGCTTTACTACTGGATGAAACCAGCTGTGGACCATATGGTTACTTCTAAGCTTTTTTGGCTTTGCTGAAGTATGATTGAATGATCATGTACTCAGGTGTCTGGCATTATGATGACTATTCGTTGACCTGTAAAATGAAGGAAATAGAAGCAATCATCTGTCAGCATTCTATCAGAAACACTTTATGACCGTATCTAAATATAATGCTGTTACAGATTCTCACTTCTCTTTATATGCACTTCCATGAGGTGTTTATGGAGCATCCTTTACGTAGAATGGAGTTCAAGTCCAAATACATTGTCGTTTTGTTTAGAATGTCCCCAAGTTGAATGTTGGATAGGAGATTTCCACTGTGATGTCTAAATAGGTAGTTTTCTTCTATTTTGCAGATTGTGGAGGTGCTGTCTTATTCTTTATGGGCCAGATTTTGACACCTTTATGGAGTAATACCCTTGCTCACATTGGGCTGTATCCGAATCTATTCAATAATTTATTTATTTCCATCCATCTCCCTTTACGCTTTCTGTTTGTGTAACATCTGCAGATTTCAAGCCATGTTGCCTCCAGGGTCACCAAACAAATCTTCCGGGAATAACAATAATATTTTCATTACTTGTATTGTTGTTATTGTTAAGCATTTAAGCAATGTAAATCCCGTGCTTTAGCCAGCTAAGCCATGTGCTACTCGCCTGCTCTGCCCGTTGCTAACTAGGTTTACAAAGCACAAAATGTGGCAAAATGCTTTATAATATAGAAATATGCTGTAAATATACATGTCACTTTATATAACATGGAATAAAACAAAAGTCCCTGCTCCAAGTTGTGGTGGTGTTTATTTAGAGCCGGATTCTGATACCCCTATTCATATCCTAGACCCCAGAGAGTCCCAATGAAATCATATTCAGTACAGTCGGTGTATTGCTGGAGAGACAAACTGCTCGCATACTTGTACTCAGTATTATCTCGAGTAATACACTGAGTTTGCTAGATCTCTCAAGGAGGTAAGGCAGGATTACCATGGCAGAATCTGGCCCACTGAGAGGAGATAAGGTCCTTTTCTCATGGTGTTTACTATGTAAGTGAGATACAGACAATACAGTTTGGATATTTGGCATAGGTTGAAGATCCAGACTTCAACTTCTGGAGGGTTTCTTTGTAATGAAAATTATTTCCAGATTTGTGGTAATGTTAAAATGCCTGGTGTTTCAATGTCAGTATGTGTTTCTGAAGCATTTGGAGCGTTCGGAATGAAAGATACTACTATATAAACATTAGGCTGCTATTACATTTTGACTTAAGTGACTGGGAAATAACAACCTTTTCTGAACTTCACCTTCAAATTGTGGCCACAAATTATGGCAAGAATTCCAAGCGGGTTATGTCTCCTATCTTCCCATTTTTTTGTCTTCTTTATGTTGTAAATCATTTTGCCTTTTTCTGTTCTTTGAGTGAACCAAGAAACTTTTATGATATTGACACTCTACTTCCCTTAAAGGCGTCTGGTCAGTGATCTGTAGGTGTCACACTTATTCTCCATATTGGATACAGAGACGGAAACACAGACTTAACTGTGCAGATCTTTTTCACTTTTTTGGTGCCAATGTGCCGTTCTCTTGCCATGGAAGTGCCCAGTTTTGAATTTCCATACTAGGTTATATCAGCATCCTTTGACTTGATATGACTAGTTTATGCCAGTTGGTGCTAGTTTTTCATTGATACAGTGGTGCATTACAAAATACACATTCACCATGCCTCTGTATGGATGGGCTTTGTCATGGTGGCCCGCTGTTCATGCCTCTGAAGAAAGCACACTTGCTATACTCACCCTTTTCACCTTGTGCCTCCTGAATCTGCTGCTGCACATGAATGCAGATCATATGGAGTCTGACCTGTCACTGTTATCTAGCCCTAATTCTTTTGAATTTATTTGCTGTTGATTGCACTCATTTGTACTAATGGAATGAGTGGCTTCAGTATGATGATTACAGTGATCCTTATTACAGCAAGAAAGGGTAACAGCTTGGCTTTTTCAGGAACTTACAACTTCCAGGAGCAATGAGTCACCTGCTGCTGCTTGCTTCTTTTGTTCCTCTAACTTTTTCAGAATTAGCAGCAGGGATCATCTCTCTGCATCTTAGCACCTAGGATAAAATAAAAATCATTGCAATATAAAAAGTTTTCAATATTAGACATTGCACTTTTCAGATACTATTGTCAGGTACTAGAGAAGAGCAGTACTAGAAGCTTTATCTATTGCCATTACAAAGGGGAGTTACATTTTCACTTGTAGAAGTTTTTGAAGGTATGACTCCCTTTAACTGAGTCTACAAAGTAGATACCTAGGAAGGAGGGTTTTTTCCCCCAATCCTATTGTCGCTGGTTTGATTGTAAGATTTGCATTTCAAGAGTGGATGAAAACTTGAGAGAGTCTGCAGTCGGGGAAAACAAGTATTTTTTTCCTTTGAGAACTAGTTAAAAGCTATCTGATACTCAGCTTGTGCATATGTGAGAAATCTTATCAGGAAAGAATTATGAGCTTTACAAAATATATATAATATGAGTTGTGTTTTTAAAATGTGTCTTAAATTTATACCAAATATTTCTATTTCTGAGGTCTATAAGTCTATAAGCCCTTTTGTGTTTGTCTTCTTAAAGCTAGTAAGAGAAATCTCTGAGGCCACACTGACTCATTGCAGGGTTTTCTGGAAGAACTGTATCTGTGGGACTGGGACCGCAGTTGCTAAGGAAGAAGAATTGGTCACAGGAATGCAGTTTCGGCTGGGGGAAAAAAATACATTGCTATCTGTGGGTTGCATGATAGTATGAAACTCCTGTCTGCTCTTAGTAATTGGGGATCAAATTAGGGCATTGAGCTTCCAGTCATCCTCTCCGACTAGACAAGGAGAGCAGGGCAGTCTGAGTGCTGCAGTTCCTAGAGTAGCTGTGACCTGAGAAGTAGAGTTGGGAGAGGGGCTGAATCTCTCTCTCTCTCTCTCTCTCTCTCTCACACACACACACACACACACACACACACACACACACACACACACACACACACACACACACACACACACACACACACACACACACACCTCAGAATAACATGGGACTTGGAGGGATTCACAAGGGCTTAGAAGTCCCTCTAAACAGAAGGGACAAGTAGCCCATTATTTTATTTGGCTGTTGTGTTTACATGCACTGGACTTTTGATATGGAAAGGCTTTTTGATTAGAATAACCTTGGAGCAGACTTCTCTGTCAAGGAGGAAGGTGCTAACTTCAGAATTTAATTTGAAGAGGTCTTTTAAGGGAGCTCCTGCTAGGAAAGGGCTATGCTCTCTGCAAAAAGACTAGGGAAGTAAGAGGTAGAGCCTTTGTTATTTTGACAAATTCAACAGGAACAGCCTGCAGTTTGGATATTTTTCTTTTTATATTTGTATGGATGTAATTTAGTACCAAGCTATATAGCAAAGGGTTCATAATTTCAGAATGGATTATTTTAGTAGAATACTCATAATTTTTCAAATTCTACCTCACATGTAAGTACATCCAATATCTCCCCCTTGGGTTTCTTTGTTTTTATTTTTTTTGTATCACTTGTTTTGAGATTTATTTTTATTAGCTAATCTAAAATCTTCGTATTCTTCATTTTTGCTTCTGCCTTTTCTATACAATTTTGTTAATTAGTTTAATGGCTTGCGAAAAAGAGAAAGATGAATAGCCCTGGCTGGAGCAATACATAGTGCATGCTTCCCCGTACCTTGTTGCCAGTAGACATTGCATTTCTGACCTGCAGGGTCGTGGGTCTCTTCTGAACCAAAAATTGACAGCAGTGACAAACTGTGCATAGTTTCCTGAGAAAACTATGGTGACTAGAAGAAGACCTTCAAAGTGGCTTTCATGAGTGAACTGAAGTGGAATATAAACTCAGGTCATCGCATGTCTACAAGAACTGAATACTGTATCATGCTGTTATGCAAACTTGTCACGTGCTTGTGATCTTGAAACCGTTTCCCAAGTCTTGAAATTATGGTTGCTTTGCAGTAGCCAGATAACTCTCTCCACTGCAGTCACATTTAACACGTATGAATGGTTTTGCTCTGTTAAATAATACATGCCGTTTACATCTGGTTTTGAAGGTAGCCGTATCAAGCACCTGCTTCTCATCTTTCCAAGGCAGACATCATAGAAGTGTGAGGGAAGATTGATAATACAACTTTAATAAGGATCTTCTTTGTAAATGTCCAGCAAGATGGATAGTGTTACGATGGCAGAATGTAACCTCAGAGTGTTTTACTCCGAATAAAGAAAATGATTACTTAGAATTCTTCAGTCTGCCATGTTTAGGGATTCCTTCTGCTAGTGAGATGATTAATGACTGTCCGATCTAGTGAATCTTTTATTACTTTAGTTCTCTAGTCTTGTTGATTGAATTTGGCTTAGGAAGTTCATTTGTCTTCCACTGACTTCAGCTGGCTTTGGATCAGACCCTTCTTACCCGCATACCATTGTGAGAAACACTTAGATAGCAACTCTGTAGATCAGCATTTCTTTAAACTCTGGATCATATAATCTTGGGGCCTGATTGAAGACAATGAAAAGACTTAATATAAATGGAAGTTTTAGTTTACTGCAGTACTGTAAAGCGCACTTTATTATTGTTATTACGGTTTATGTGCCAGTTCCAAGCCGTTTCTCTCAGTCTGAGGATGAGAACAATTGAACTCTTTGTAAAGAAGCATTCTCGCTCTAAAATAGTTTGAAAATCATTTTGTTCTGACCTATGAGAAGTACAGGAATGGAACGAGCAAACAGTAAAAGGCTTGTTGTCAAGAAGGGAGTAGGCTGATTACTTGAAAGAAGAAGAAAACTGGATGTTGGCATTTGCAAACAAGGTTAGGGAATACATTAGAGATTTATCATGGAGTATGGAGAGGTGAGCACAGGTGAGCATTTTGAAAGAGAACTGGAAAATACTTTGGGTTTCTTCAGTGTCAAAATATAAGTTGATCATTCATTTTAAAGAATCCTTTTTTTTAAGACCAGTTTCTCTTCTCAGTTGCACCCACATAAATCCTCCTCTGAAGTGAACAGTCAAGGGTAGAGTCTAGCTCCCATGAAGGCCCCTTTAAGTCATTTTGATGGGTTAAAGAGGCCTTCAAGGCAGTATAAATAGCCCAACCTAATAGCACAGGGCTGCTATAGGCAATTCTTTGCCAGAAGCCTCTGGAAGTCCCTGAGGACTCATTGGGGAGCTCTGCGCTTTGCTTATTCTGGACTTGGGGGCAGCACACTTGCAGCTGTGGTGACACAGCTGTAAATCTGAGTCATCCCTGGGGCTACTCTAGCTTTCCTCAGGGACCACAGCCTTTGGGGGAGTCTAGCATCATGGAGGTGCAGCACACAGAATCTGGCCCACTGGCTATACACTGGCGCAAGCAAGAGCAGAATTTGACCCTGTTATTTTTACCTTTCTTTATCAACTCAGAAGAAAAAAGTCTTTTGCTCCCATCTTGACAGCTCTTCAAATCCACACAGGTTGGAACCAGAGGAAGAGCAGCCAATCAGACAATAGATGAACTATCCAGCACCAAAGCAGAAACTGAGAGATGTAGCAAGATTAAAGGAAAAACACACACAGGTTATTGTACCAGCCATGCAAGGCATCTGACTCTGAAGATTCCTAACAGTGACAGGCTCAAGATTAGGTCAGAAATTAGAGTCTGGAAGAAACTCAATAGGAGTGAAGCACATTTTCTCTTGGATTCATTTCTTTAAACTATGTTTATCCATTTTGGCTAGAAAAGAGATCTTAATAATTTCCCCTGCAGCTTCTGGTCCTTTTTCATTGTTTATGCTACACATATCTTCATAGCAATTCCCTTCTGATTAATGTTTTTATTTGTTACATAGACATCAATGTTTTCATTCCAGTTCCTTTCATTCCTGAGGGCAATGCTTGATCCTGTGAGGAGCTCAGCTTTCTCCTGCGTGGTGCTGAGCATTCTGCATGCCTGTTGGCATCAATGGTGCTTAGCATCTCACAGAACTGAACCTTTAATAGGGATGTTTCTTCCAACATTTTTGAACGCTGGTTGTCTATCTTCACATCCCCACTTAAAAGCCTCATTGAATTACTTTGGGTCAGTTCTCACTCTGCAAGAGGCCAGCATATGTATGAAGTACTATGCACAGAGCACTCCAAGATCAGGCCCTGCATTTTAAAAAGCAGGTGGTGTGAATTCTTATGATTATAAGATCAAGTCTGTAAGGTGCTGAGAAACTCCTGGAGTTGCTGAGCTCCTTCATATCACATGGTCTTAAGTGTGAGCTGAGGATGCTGAGCACTGTGCAGAATTGAACCATGTATCCTGATTCCATTGTAGTCAGCATCAAAACTCCCATTGACTTCAGTGGGGACAGGACTTTACAAATAAGTAATCATTAAAATTTTTTCCCCTCTGACCTTCCTTTTCTTTTCTTTATGTATTTTGTCATTAAATTTCCCTGACCTTTTCTGTGTTGTTCATTAGGGCTAGATTGGATAATCTAATGTTGCTTTACATGCTGACTCTGAAATAAATTCTGAATAAAGGGGCTTTATGCCTTTTTTTCAAAATTTCTAGGAAAGCTAACCTTGGAAGGAAGTTCTGTTAAACAAAGCGTGGCAGGGAATCTTCTAAATCTAGTCCAACCCTGCTGTTCGTGTTCCCTTTGTTTCATCTTCTTTGTAATGAAAAGTGACAGTTCTTTAACATACTGGAAAACTTTGCATGATTGGTCCCAGTTCAATATCTGCAGGGGGAAATTAAGATTGCACTACCCACACATTAATGATGAAGTTCCCATGGCTTTTTAATGACATAATTCTACTATAAATGCAGATGTGCTATGGTGGTGAACTTCAGAACGGGAGCCTTACAGTAAAATTCTAAAGAATATGATCAGCTCATATTTGCAGTAATATAATCAGTAATTAGAAGCTACTGCTCTGTAATAACAATTAAAATAATGCGTGAGTAATTAAATGCTGCTCTGTTAAGACTTTTTTTTGTATTTATATTTAAGGAGTATCAAATTGTGTAATCAAGGGAACAGGATTTAAACAACTGTATTTTGTGCAAATAATTGTCAACCATTTTCATGTTGTTAAATTATAATCTCCTGGGTTTTTTCTGCCTTGTTCCACACTCCATATTCTACACATTTAGGCTTCTGCACTAAGGCAGATAGTTTTAAACTGCATCCTTGTTTACATGGATTTGGATTTTGTTGAGTTTCATCTAATTTGATACTAGATTTTTATCTCCCTTTGGAATTGAATTGGGATTGTCATTTTGCAGTTTTATGTGTGTCTCATAAATGTCCAGGCTAGATGGGCGTCAATAGAGATAACATTTATTATTTCTATTTTTAACTAACTTAGGAAATCTGTACTCTTTCTTTTACCTGGAAGTGGTCCAGCAACTTCTTTCTTTCAGATGGAGGGGGCAGAATTCTTGAGGTGCTGGGCAGGCTAACCAGAGACATGTGAATCCCACCTCGAGAATGTCATTTCTCTCCCATCATCAGACCACTTCCAGAGGGTTGCCACAGGTGGCTAGGCAGATGGTGGGCGAGCCTGTGGTCTGGTTGTTGTTTTAGCTTTGTTCCTTTTCTAACCCTATGTGGATGTGCCGTGGTAGCTTTAGATCATTAACTTAAGTGCCTTCTCCTTCAATGCTCATGCCTTAAAAGGTCTTCTTAAATGGAGGTTGGAGTCCCTGGAGGCATTGCTTTGTCAGAAATGCTCTGGGAGTGGGCCACAGGGGAGAGATCCTGAGCAGAGGCACAAGACCTTTGCCCTGCGGTTGCTGATGTCCATGGTTCTCAAGGATCCAGTGGTTTTGTGGACCCTGTTCCTTTCTGATTCCATGGTGGGTAACATCCCATCCCTGAGAGCCAGTGCCAGAAAATCTCTTATGAGTGGATCTTTGCTGAGTTCCCACTCTCCTATTGAGGTTATTCCAGGAATCATCTGGCTCCTGGAAATTATATCCTTGCAGATTAGCAGGAAGACATGAAAGGGAAGCACACCAAGATTAAAAATCCTGGAGAACAATTGGCTCTTTAGTTCACTGCTTCATAAGATATGTGTCACCTGGATATCAACGCTAAATAAGCATGTGACTGACAGGGTTCCCAGGTGACACTTGTATAGAAGGTGCTCAGCTAATCTTTATGGGAGACCTTGGACTAAATTAAAAAACGTACTACTTCCTGGAATAGGCAGAACAAGCCCATGGCATTGTTTCAAAGGTTATGTTCCAGCAGCAAGGGATAGTGATACAGGGGATTAGTCATCAGCTTTTCACCTCAGAAAGTCGGGGTGAGTCTTAGGGGCTCTGAGAACATGCCTCATGGGGCATCATGGTTGAAGGGGCATTTGCAATTGCCAGTTTGCTGTGGGCTTGTTTGTCCCCCGCTGAAGTCATCAGTCATTTGCGTCCCTCTGCATTTAAACCCAGTGCTGCCTGCTGGCATTGTCTAAGTGCCTACACTTCTAATCCCAGAGAAGCAGTGTCACAGGTATACAACTACCTGCGCGTGCAGACCAGTGATAGTAATGCCTGGTGATGGGCAGCCGTCCAGAGGCTGGGCATTTGGGATTTAGTTCAGATAATTCAGAGTAACCGCTGTGGCACAGCTTCTTCCAGCATCAAAGATACCTTTGCTTGCATCAAGACATTATGATTTAGGGGAAGAGTCCAGAAAAAGTCCTGTTTCTTCTTCCTCTCAAACACCCACACAACCTCTCCTACCTGTAGAGCTGAATGGCTCCTGGACATCATCACCCCCTCTTCCCCACAAGATCTTCCACAGATTGGAGAAAAGCATGTGCGGGAAAGGCAAAGGAATGAATGATTGAAAGGTTCCACTTTCTTCTATAGAAGTGGGGATCAGGAGAGGGGATCTTCAAACACTTTCTGACCTCAGAACAAGTTCACTTGAAGCACAGTCCTAACGATAGGTGTTTTATAGGTTTCTGTGATTTCAGCAGTTTTCCTTGTCCAATTAGTATGTGTTTCCACCACACTGGTACACAGATTTTATGTGGGTGTAACTCCATTGAAATCAGTGCACAATTCTGGTGTAATGGAGTGGAGGATCGCACCCTATGTGCTGATAAAAGTAGAGGTGCAAGAATTGGTGGTTGCAGATACTTTGAATTGGCAAGATCATAATCGTATAGTGTAAGATGTTGCCTTCCAATTTGAAAAGGAGAGGAGGTTTTTAATTTGAAAGTGAACAAAAATCTAAATATTTCATTTTGTTAGTAATTTTCCTGCTTAATTTTTTTTTTCTGATCTATGATTCCTTTCCAGAGTACCACACACTAGTCTTGTTGGGGGCATCAGAAATTCCAGTGCCAACCAGCTCCCAGCTGGATCTCATACTGAAATCTCAGTGGCATTTAAAAAAAAAAAAAAGACACATGCATTGGTTCCTTATATGTGTATGCAGTAAAAGAGGGACATTGAGCAGCAAACAAGTGCTGCAAGCAATCAAAAATCAAAATAGAAATGAAAATACGTATTTAGGATTTTTTTGTGTGTCCTGAATAACTGGTCATAGTGTTGCAGTCGAATAGTCTCACTAAAAAGAAAGTAAATTCACAGCAGTTACCTGTAGTAATTAAGATAATCTTGCATGGTTAGCAGCCTTGGACCATCCAAGGATTGAGTAAGACTATATTGCCCTGTCACGCAGAGAAGTGTGGTACCTACTGAAAATAGGAAGGCAAATCAGCACACATTTACATTATCTCTAGCTAAGTGGTTTTCTCTCCCTCTATTGACTAGTCTATATAAAGTATAAGAGCCTGTTACTAGTGCTGCCTGCTGTAGGAGTCATTCATTTAGATCAGGGTTCGGCAACCTTTCAGAAGTTGTGTGCTGAGTCTTCAATTATTCACTCTAATTTAAGGTTTAACATGCCAATACATACATTTTAACATTTTTAGAAGGTTTCTTTCTATAAGTCTATAATATATAACTAAACTATTGTATGTAAAGTTGTCATAAACAGATAGCTAAGGGTTAATGTCTCTTTCACCTGAAACACCTGACCAGAGAACCAATCAGGAAACCGGATTTTTTCAACTTTGGGTGGAGGGAAGTTTGTGTAAGAGGTCTTTTGTCTGTCTGCCTGTTTCCTCTGAGCTTTGGAGAAGTAGTTCTATTTTCTAGTCTTCTGTTTCTAAGTGTAAGGACAAAGAGATCAGATAGTAAGTTCTATGGTTTCTTTTCTTTGGTATTTGCATAAATATAAGTGCTGGGTGCTTTGATTTGTATTCTTTTTGAATAAGGCTGTTTATTCAATATTCTTTTAAGCAATTGACCCTGTGTTGTATCATCTTAATACAGAGAGAACATTTGTATTTTTTCTTTCTTTTTTATATAAAGTTTTCTTTTAAGACCTGTTGGAGTTTTTCTTTACTTCAGGGAAATTAAGTCTGTACTCACCAGGGAATTGGTGGGAGGAAGAAATCAGGGGAAAGCTGTGTGTTGGATTGCTAGCCTGATTTTGCATTTCCTCTGGGTGAAGAGGAAAGTGCTTTTGTTCCAGGATTGGGAACGGAGAGGGGGACTCACTCTGCGTAGTTTCACAGAGCTTGTGTCTGTGTATCTCTCCAGGAGCACCTGGAGGGGGGAAGGGAATCAGGATTATTTCCCTTTGTTGTGAGACTCAAGGGATTTGGGTCTTGTGGTCCCCAGGGAAGGTTTTTCAGGGGGACCAGAGTGCCCCAAAACACTCTAATTTTTTGGGTGGTGGCAGCAGTACCAGGTCCAAGCTGGTAACTAAGCTTGGAGGTTTTCATGCTAACCCCCAAATTTTGGACGCTAAGGTCCAGAATCTGGGAATAAGGTTAAAACATGAGTGGCAGCGGCGGGATATAGACAGAATCCAGAAGCCAGTAGGAATATTATATTTTTCTTTTCTCTGCTAAGGGCTTTTTAGCAGAGAGAAACAGTTTGGTTTTAAAAGGGAACCAGAGAGAATTTTTTTTTTCTGCTCTCTCTAGCAGTTTGTGGTTTGCATGTTAAGCGAGAAGACTGTTAAGGGTCTTTTGTCATGCAATAGCCCTCCCATTAGGAGGCAAGTAGCAGCACTTATATGCATGCAAATAAAGTGGTTTTTCTGGTTTCCCTTCATTGAACATTAGCTAGAGAGAGAAAGGGGAAAAAAGCACTGTTGCTAGGCAGACTTCAGGAGGCAACAGAGCCTGCAGTTCAAAAGAGAAACACCGGAGGGCACCCCAACACAAGAAAACAGAAACCATGTCTACCAGGACAAAAATGGAGGCCGAAGACCAATTAAAAGAAGCTGAACACAGGCGACAGATGGAGATGAAAGAAAAGGAAGAAAGCATCAAACTGGCAGCCTTCCAAAGAGAACAGGCAGCCCAAGAGGCAGCACACAAAAGAAAACTAGAAGAAGAAGAGGTGGCCCACCGCCGAGAAATGGAAAAGCACCAAAAAGAAATGGAAAAACAACAAAAAGAGAATGAAGAGAAGGAAAAACAGAGAAAACATGAACTGGAGATGGCAAAAGCTGGGCTGCATGTGCCAGCCAACCCTAACAACCCAGCGCCAATTATTGCTCCACAGCACAGGAAATTTCCCACCTACAAGGCAGGTGATGACACCGAGGCCTTCTTGGAAAATTTTGAAAGAGCCTGTCTTGGGTACAGCATCCCCGAAGACCAGTACATGGTAGAATTAAGGCCACACCTCAGTGGACCTTTAGCAGAGGTGGCAGCTGAAATGCCCAAGCCGCAAATGAATGACTATAAACTTTTTCAAACCAAGGCCAGATACCGGATGGGGATAACCCCAGATCATGCCCGTCGGCGCTTCAGAACCCAAAAGTGGAAACCAGAGGTGTCATTTCCCAAACACGCCTACTACATTGCAAAAAACTATGAGGCCTGGTTAACAGGAAACAACATTCAAACCTTGGAAGAAGTGAACCTCCTCATACAAATGGAGCAGTTCTTGGATGGTGTTCCTGAAGACATCACACGGTACATACAAGATAGAAATCCCAAAACTATCGCTGAGGCGGGGGAGATTGGAGCCAAATGGATGGAACTGGCAGAAAGCAAAAAAGCTACTGTCAAGGGGAACGATTACCACAGGGGGCACACAGACCATAAACCCTACAACCGAGGACAGCCAAAGACCCCACATACCACCCAAGTAAAGCCACAGATATCCTACCCTTCAACCTCACCAGTCTCCAGTAACTCACCTCGGCCCAGTGACCCATCAGATGGAAGATGCTTTAAGTGTAATGAACTGGGACATATCAAGGCCAACTGTCCCAAGAACACCATGCGAGTGCAATTCATTACACCTCCATCACACCAAAGATCCCCAGGCCCAGATGCCTCTCAAATACCCTTGGAGCGAAGGGAAAATTTGAGAGTGGGCGGAAAGAAGGTTACTGCGTGGAGAGACACGGGGGCACAAGTGTCAGCTATCCACCAATCCTTCGTTGACCCCAAATTCATCAACCCAAAGGCCAAAGTTACAATTTACCCCTTCATGTCACAAGCTGTAGACTTGCCTACAGCTCAACTGCCTGTCCAGTACAAAGGCTGGTCAGGAATGTGGACTTTTGCAGTCTATGACAATTATCCTATCCCCATGTTACTGGGGGAAGACTTGGCCAACCAGGTGAGGCGGGCCAAGAGAGTGGGAATGGTTACACGTAGCCAAACCAGGCAAGCTTCCAGACCCATTCCTGTTCCTGAGCCGTCCACAGAGGCCCCGTCTGTGTTACCAGAAACCCAGACAGAGGTAGTGGACCCGGATTCCATGCCTACCACTGAAACAGCCACAGCATCTCCAGTCCCAGGCCCGGAACTGGAACAGCAACCAGCACCAGCAAGTGCAACCACATCTTCAAACTCAACGCCAGAGGGCGCCAGCGAGCCAGAACTGGCAGAAGCACACGACAGCCATACCCAAAAGGCTCAGCCAGAGCCTGGAATACCCTCAGGTGCACCAGCGGAGAGCGGTTCACCAGCAACGGAAACAACCCCATCACCTACATCGCTTCCAGAGGGACCAAGCCCAAGTCCACAGTCTGAGGAAGAACTGGTGACCCCAGCCTCAAGGGAACAGTTCCAGGCTGAGCAGGAAGCAGATGACAGCCTTCAGAAAGCGTGGGCGGCGGCACGGAGCACCCCACCGCCTCTCAGCTCTTCTAATCGATCCCGGTTTGTTATAGACCAAGGACTTTTATACAAGGAAATTCTTTCTGGTGGACACCGGGAAGAATGGCAGCCGCAAAAACAGTTGGTGGTTCCAACTAGGTACCGGGGGAAGCTCTTAAGCTTAGCCCATGATCATCCCAGTGGCCATGCTGGGGTGAACAGAACCAAGGACCGGTTGGGGAAGTCCTTCCACTGGGAGGGGATGGGCAAGGATGTTGCCAAGTATGTCCGGTCTTGTGAGGTATGCCAAAGAGTGGGTAAGCCTCAAGATCAGGTCAAGGCCCCTCTCCAGCCACTCCCCATAATTGAGGTCCCATTTCAGCGAGTAGCTGTGGATATTCTGGGCCCTTTCCCAAAAAAGACGCCCAGAGGAAAGCAGTACGTACTGACTTTAGTGGACTTTGCTACCCGATGGCCAGAAGCAGTAGCTCTAGGCAACACCAGGGCTAACACTGTGTGCCTGGCCCTAACAGACATCTTTGCCAGGGTAGGTTGGCCCTCCGACATCCTTACAGATTCAGGGTCTAATTTCCTGGCAGGGACCGTGGAAAAACTGTGGGAAACTCATGGGGTGAATCACTTGGTTGCCACCCCGTACCACCATCAAACCAATGGCCTGGTGGAAAGGTTCAATGGAACTTTGGGGGCCATGATACGAAAATTCATCAACGAATTCTCCAATAATTGGGACCTAGTGTTGCAGCAGTTGCTGTTTGCCTACAGGGCTGTACCACATCCCAGTTTAGGGTTTTCACCATTTGAACTTGTGTATGGTCACGAGGTTAAGGGGCCATTACAGTTGGTGAAGCAGCAATGGGAGGGGTTTACGCCTTCTCCAGGAACTAACATTCTGGACTTTGTAAGCAACCTACAAAGCACCCTCCGACACTCTTTAGCCCTTGCTAGAGAGAACCTAAAGGATGCTCAAGAAGAGCAAAAGGCCTGGTATGACAGACATGCCAGAGAACGTTCCTTCAAGGTAGGAGACCAGGTTATGGTCTTGAAGGCGCAACAGGCCCATAAGATGGAAGCATCATGGGAAGGGCCATTCACGGTCCAAGAGCGCCTGGGAGCTGTAAACTACCTCATAGCATTTCCCAATTCCTCACTAAAGCCTAAAGTGTACCATGTTAATTCTCTCAAGCCTTTCTATTCCAGAGACTTACAGGTTTGTCAGTTTACAGTCCAGGGAGATGATGCTGAGTGGCCTGACGGTGTCTACTACGACGGGAAAAAAGACGGTGGCGTGGAAGAGGTGAACCTCTCAACCACCCTGGAACGTCTGCAGCGGCAACAAATCAAGGAGCTGTGCACTAGCTTCGCCCCATTGTTCTCAGCCACCCCAGGACGGACTGAACGGGCATACCACTCCATTGATACAGGTAATGCTCACCCAATCAGAACCCCACCCTACCGGGTGTCTCCTCATGCCCAAGCTGCTATAGAACGGGAGATCCAGAACATGCTACAGATGGGTATAATCCGCCCATCTACCAGTGCATGGGCATCTCCAGTGGTTCTGGTACCCAAACCAGATGGGGAAATACGCTTTTGCGTGGACTACCGTAAGCTAAATGCTGTAACTCGTCCGGACAACTATCCAATGCCACGTACCGATGAGCTATTGGAAAAGTTGGGACGTGCCCAGTTCATCTCTACAATAGACTTAACCAAGGGGTACTGGCAAGTACCGCTAGATGAACCTGCCAAGGAGAGGTCAGCATTCGTCACCCATGCGGGGGTGTATGAATTCAATGTCCTTCCTTTCGGCCTTCGAAATGCACCCGCCACCTTCCAGAGGCTGGTAGATGGTCTACTAGCTGGACTGGGAGAATTCGCAGTTGCCTACCTCGATGATGTGGCCATTTTTTCAGACTCCTGGCCCGAACACCTACTCCACCTGGAAAAGGTCTTTGAGCGCATCAGGCAGGCAGGACTAACTGTTAAGGCCAAAAAGTGTCAAATAGGCCAAAACAGAGTGACTTACCTGGGGCACCAGGTGGGTCGAGGAACCATAAACCCCCTACAGGCCAAGGTGGATGCTATCCAAAAGTGGCCTGTCCCAAGGTCAAAGAAACAGGTCCAATCCTTCTTAGGCTTGGCCGGATACTACAGGCGATTTGTACCACACTACAGCCAAATCGCTGCCCCATTGACCGACCTAACCAAAAAGACCCAGCCAAATGCCGTTAAGTGGACTAATGAGTGTCAAAAAGCCTTTACCCAGCTTAAGGCAACGCTCATGTCTGACCCTGTACTCAGGGCCCCGGATTTTGACAAACCATTCCTAGTAACCACAGATGCATCTGAGCGTGGTATAGGAGCAGTGCTCATGCAGGAAGCAACAGATCACAACTTCCATCCTGTCGTGTTTCTCAGCAAGAAACTGTCTGAGAGGGAAAGTCACTGGTCAGTCAGTGAAAAGGAATGCTATGCCATTGTGTACGCCCTGGAAAAGCTACGCCCATATGTTTGGGGACGGCGGTTCCAACTACAAACTGACCATGCTGCACTAAAGTGGCTTCATACTGCCAAGGGGAACAACAAGAAACTTCTTCGTTGGAGTTTAGCTCTCCAAGATTTTAATTTTGAAATTCAACACATCACAGGAGCTTCTAACAAAGTTGCTGATGCACTCTCCCGTGAGAGTTTCCCAGAATCCAGTAGTTAAAAAGTGTTCTTAAAATCTAAAGTCTGTTAGTTATATACTTAGTAGTATATGTAAAGGTGCATGTGTTGTATTAATCTGTTTGTTTATTTTCAAGTTCTAGAAGAAATTGCCGCCAGTGAGCTTCCCCACTGTCTGCAATTTGGGGGGCGTGTCATAAACAGATAGCTAAGGGTTAATGTCTCTTTCACCTGAAACACCTGACCAGAGAACCAATCAGGAAACCGGATTTTTTCAACTTTGGGTGGAGGGAAGTTTGTGTAAGAGGTCTTTTGTCTGTCTGCCTGTTTCCTCTGAGCTTTGGAGAAGTAGTTCTATTTTCTAGTCTTCTGTTTCTAAGTGTAAGGACAAAGAGATCAGATAGTAAGTTCTATGGTTTCTTTTCTTTGGTATTTGCATAAATATAAGTGCTGGGTGCTTTGATTTGTATTCTTTTTGAATAAGGCTGTTTATTCAATATTCTTTTAAGCAATTGACCCTGTGTTGTATCATCTTAATACAGAGAGAACATTTGTATTTTTTCTTTCTTTTTTATATAAAGTTTTCTTTTAAGACCTGTTGGAGTTTTTCTTTACTTCAGGGAAATTAAGTCTGTACTCACCAGGGAATTGGTGGGAGGAAGAAATCAGGGGAAAGCTGTGTGTTGGATTGCTAGCCTGATTTTGCATTTCCTCTGGGTGAAGAGGAAAGTGCTTTTGTTCCAGGATTGGGAACGGAGAGGGGGACTCACTCTGCGTAGTTTCACAGAGCTTGTGTCTGTGTATCTCTCCAGGAGCACCTGGAGGGGGGAAGGGAATCAGGATTATTTCCCTTTGTTGTGAGACTCAAGGGATTTGGGTCTTGTGGTCCCCAGGGAAGGTTTTTCAGGGGGACCAGAGTGCCCCAAAACACTCTAATTTTTTGGGTGGTGGCAGCAGTACCAGGTCCAAGCTGGTAACTAAGCTTGGAGGTTTTCATGCTAACCCCCAAATTTTGGACGCTAAGGTCCAGAATCTGGGAATAAGGTTAAGTAAATAAGGTTTTTAAAATGTTTAAGAAGCTTCATTTAAACTTAAATTAAAACGCAGAGCCCCTGGACCAGTGTCCAGGAGCCGGGCAGTATGAGTACCACTGAAAATCAGCTTGCGTGCCGTCTTTGGCACGTGTGCCATAGGTTGCCTACACCGATTTAGATCATGTGGTACAGGCTTGATACTGATGGTGCCAATCGCAGAGCAGGTGGTGGAGGTTAATTTGCATGCTTTCCAGAGGATAGACAGTATCACTCTATCTGGTACTTTTGTGTAGAAGTCTTGAATCTCCAAGGGTGAAATTCTGACCCCATTGAAATTAATGGCAAAACTTGCATTGACTTTTTAGCTAGGCAAGATTTTCACTGTAAATCTGTCAATCTAACATTTCTCAGCAGCATGAATGATTTCAATACCCTTAAATATTAGAAAAATCTGTTTACAGGTAAATAATCTTGAAGAGCTGCTGGACTCTGCAGAGCAGAGATGTTTTGTGATTGTATCTGTTATACAGTGTTGTAATTTTCATTTCTCAGTCTCTCTGGACAGTTCATGGCAGATAAGGTAAATAGTTTTATTTTCAGCCAGAACGCCTTGTGTATGTTATACTGCAGTTTCCCCCTTCCATGGGGATTTTTGGCTAATTAGAACACAATTATTCACAAACAGGCAAAAAAAATAAAAATTAAGTGACTTGCTTCTTGAATCACTTACATACAATTACTGCAAAACCATGTGTTTACTGGAAGTAGCACGGCTAGTGCATTTAGATCAGAGAGGTAATAATAATAATCTCCTCATCCTTATCAGAACATGCATTATCTCAGAACTTTCAGGATTTGGAGAAAATACTACCATCTTAATGTTGCCTAATAAGCTCTGATGAGTACTCTTTCTTGTGCAGCCTTGGGAGCCAATTGGAACCTATGTGCATGTTAACAGAGTCCTTCAAGCAGCTTTACTATTATCAGAGGACCACAAAAATCTTTTTAGAATATATATGTGAATCTGGGCATTCAGCAGGTCCAAACATCATTTCTGCTTGTTAAATGCTCTACCCACATTGCTGCAATAAAGGACAATATGTTCGCCTAAATAAATAAATGAGACTGCCAGCTTTCAGCTTTCATCATGTGCATTAACATATCTTTTCCCAACAATAATATTTACTGTGTGGATGCTAAGATCAGATTTGTTCAAATCTGTTCGAGAAACATTATAATTTGATGCTAATAAAAATAATAGAGGCCAGTAATTTCATATCTGCTGACAATAATATGCAGTGCTGGCTTTATAAATGATAGCAAGCTACAGCTCGTTTTCTGAGAGGAAGCTTTATTATCACAAGTGCCGATCACTGATATTACCATGCTCAGAATTGCAGTGGGGTACCTGCAGGGAAAGCTGATCTCTGGCTGTTTGTTTTCTTCATGGCAGAGGTTCCTTTCCCCTCTCCCCCCCATGCTGTTAAGCATCACTGCTCGGCTACATTGGTATTCCAGCCAACATGCTCCTGAGCAAACATCTCCAACATCATCTGCACACAGCGGCTTTAGCCCATGGCATTCAGTCGGAGGGAGAGAGATTTTGACAGAGAGTTATAATAAAAAGAGTATTTAGTGAGATTCTGCTCATTGCTTTTTTTTTTTTTAACTGTAGCAGCAATAGCAGGTGTTCCAAAGACTCGTGAATAAAGATTTCATGAGCTCGGTGGTCAGAAAGCAGGTTGTTCTGGATAGAGGGGTCCAGAAAAGGGACTCTTCTATTTCCGTAGCTTGGCTCCCCCTCTTCCCTTGGCCTTGCAGAAGTCTCTCCCTGTGTGTAGATCAGGCGGAGTACTGTGAGAGGGAGTGGGATAAAGATGGCTTCATGCTGTGACATTGTTATTCCTCCTTCTCCTCTCCAAACCCACCAGAGTTTAGAGGGTGAGGTAACGTGGAACCCGTGGGCATTAACTTGCCTATTTTCCATGGTATGGAACAGCTCCTGATGGGGGTAGGTGGTTAGGAAGCAATTAGTGGAGGAACTTCTGGCCCTCTGACTCCTGCAGGAGCTGTGCTAGCAATGGGTCAAAGGAGCTGTGGGAAACTCAAAGCCCACGCGAGAGGCTGCGGTGTGAATAGCTCTGTATTCTGCACAGCCTGGGGTATCCAGAGGGTTTATAGGCTGCTTCCATGGGAAGCTACCTACTCCCTGACTACTGTATGCAAAAGAAGCACACTGAATTTCCCTTTCCTGAGATGGGAGGTTCACCGTCCCAGGCCAATGGGGGCAGCGGGAAGTGGCGCAGGCTGAGGGATGTGCTGGCTGCTGCTTCCCGTTGCCCCCATTGGCCTGGGGAGCGGCGAACCGTGGCTAGTGGGAGACACGATCGGCCAAACCTGCAGACGCGGCAGGTAAACAAACTGGCCCAGCCCGCCAGGATGCTTACCCTGGGCGAGCCGTGTGCGAAAGGTTGCTGACCGCTGCTTTAACCAATCAGTTGAAGTAAAGAAGCTAAAATGAGAATTACTTGAACTCTAAATATATGGTATTAAGTGTAAAAATGTGCATTTTGTTTTCACTAGTCGCAAGCAATTGTTCAGTTGTGATGCTTTTATAGAACCATCTTTACAAAAGTTTTTGGATTAGCGTCAACTATGTAATCTTCTAGCTCTATCAGGGTAATTCCTGACAGTTTCCTCACCTTTGCGGTTTCCGTACCCAAGAAGAGCTTTCAAAAGGAAACTTTCTTCATCTCAAATCTTTAAAGCGATTTGTATCTTGGAACATTATTATTATGTTAGTAAATATATACCCTTATACTTAAAGGTGTCACTTTCCTTGATGGCTGGACTGGATTATTGTAGTAAAAATGCTGATGGAGAATGCACGGGCTTTTTGAAAAAGGGCATGTTCCATATTATGAATATTAATGTACTCTCTGACTGTGGAGTAGAATTGCATTTCTCCCATCAGAAAACTTCCAATAAGCATTTATTGTTTTAAGAGGAGAATTACAGTAGCAGGGTAGTTTGAGATTATCACATAGGTTTAGGAAAAGACTTCTGTATAAAATGACCAAATCCTGGCCCAACTGCCAAGCTTGAAAATAAAGGCAAATGTGAATTTCTGCACGTGAGGCAGGTGAGGAGGGATCCCTCCCCCTTTTCCATGCCATTTCACAGGGAAGCAATGCTGATGAATCTGTGTAGTTACTACTGACATTTCACTGTTACCACTCCTGTGCTCGGTGCAAGAAGTCTTTGTGTGTGTGTGTATGATATAGTAAAGTATACTGTTGGGAATTGAGGCCTGGCTGAGATGTTGTCAGAAGGATCCAATTGGCTGAAAAGAATGGTTCTCTAGACAATCCAGGCTTGATTCTTCATTGTTCTGCACTTTATGTAGCCATTTTACATCAATACAAATTGGATGCAAAACTCTACCATTCTGACTCTACTATTTGGTAGTGCTTTACACCCACTGTGCATTTGCATTGCACTAGTGTGAAGGGATGCCCTAGAGGCCTTATCCAAAGCCACTTGTAGTTGATGGAACCTTTCCATTGACTGTCTTCAACGGACTTTGAATTAGGTCCAGTGTGCAGGGCAACAGTTCACTCAACCCTCTGTATCTACAGTCTGACTTTAATGACACCTTTTAAAACTTTTCATTGCTAATGTGAAGCACAATCCACTGCTCACGCTCTCTTAGCTCTGTTGTCTATGCAAGGCAATAAATTAGTGAAATCTTAACTTTTCAGCAAAATGACATAATTTTATGATAATCCAACTTAATTTTGTTTTACTGCTTCAGAATAGTGGGAAAATGAGGAAGAGTTGGAACAAGAATTTCCCTACATATATAGTTTGATTCTCATTTGCCTGAAGGCTCCTTTACACTGCTAGAGTGATGAAAGGAACCTTTTTTGTAAATATTTAGGATCAGGCTTATAAACTGTAAAGGTCCAGTTCAGCAAACCATTATGCACAGGAGTAAGCAGGGGTTACTCAAATGAGGATTGCTCACATAAGAAGAAGTTTACTGTGGTCCTGTGCTTCTCCATAGGGAACTCTTTTAAAGGATTGTTCATATGTGATGCTCAAGTGAATAGTTTGTGCAAAAACACTAAGAACAATGTACTCACTTCTGTTAACTGGGCAAAGAGATGAGGGGATAGGTATGAATTACCACCAAAAGCATGTGGAAAAACTGCAGAAGAGAAATGTGATGTTATACTATGGCAGCACATAGCAGCCACGGGACTGATGTGTCACCAACATGTGTCTAATGCATTCCATGAAAAATTGGAGGTTGTGGCCAGATAGGAGTGAGCGGGGCAAACTGTAAAATGGCATATCTCCATAGTTCAAGGCTTCAATGGATAATTTATACCAGATGTGGATCTGCCCCTTTGACTCTACGTGGCATGTTGCCCTCCATGAACAGGGATTGTAATCAAAAGACTTTGGGGGTAATTTTGGTCCTGGAGTCACTATTGCAAGTGGGGACTTCCTTTATGTGAGTCCCCCGCTCAACAGGGAGAGATTGGCAGGACTCTTCATGAAAGGTAAATACTGAGGAGGTGGTTACATTAGTAAAATATTGTTATCTTAAAGCTACAATACTAGAAGAAATGAAGAAAATGAAGGAATTCTTTAAACACCTGGGCCAAATGCATCTCCCCTGTAAGTACACTGATTTCACTGGGCTAACACCAGGGATTAATTTGATCCCATAAAGCAGAATAAAGTAATAAAATCTGTGAATGAGCACTAAGTGCTGATTGTAAATAGTGACAGCTCCTTCAGGCAGACAATTTGCTGAATGTTCCTAGGAGATAGGGAGCTGTAACCCATTTTGGAGTCAGAAGCAGTGATAGGTTATTATTTATGCTAATATGTTCTGCCTTTGTGAGATATTCCATACCTGCATCTCAGTCTCTGTAGAGACATCAGGCAGAGCACTATTGAAGTGTGAATAGCTGTAATGCAAATCGAGGCAGCAGTGAATGCTTCAGATGTGAAACTACAGTTGCTATTAATGCCGTAACATTTTATCACTTTAATTTTCCCCATTCTTTGCAAAGCAGGTGATAAATTTCACCCTATGGATGTTGAGGAAGTATATTTTAGGTAACCTGAAATACTGTTGATTTCAAATAAACCTTTTGGGATAAGTGCATGGCAAATAATTGCTCTTGCCTGTGAAGTAAATTTATTACAAGTTAGCATGATGACATTTCTTAAGAGAGCTAGCTTTGTTGTGCTTTGGGATCGTTAACAGCTTCCTAAATGACATGACATAAGTAGCATCTCACACCCTTGCTCCAGCTCTGAAGTTAGTGTGCGTGTGTGTGTGAGAGGGAGATTGTAGCGTAAGTGGTTTTTTAGGCCAGCTAGTATGTGACTCTGATCTCTTGGAGATGTGATTGTAGTTAAATTGCAGTGTGATAGCAAATGACTATTAAAACTACAGCGTAGTTAGAGCATGAGTGAGGGGGTGTTGTCTGGTTAAGAAAGTAGGGAGTTGTACAGTAAATATTGTTTCAGACTAAGCATAGCCCAGGGTGAATTGATTTAAATAATTGATTTTAATTATGTTTTTGCATTTAAAACTTTGTTATTTTCCTAAAGATAGATTGATTTTTATTTGTTAGTAACCATTAAAACATGTTGATTCACAACTAAAAATAACCTTTATGCTAAATTTAGTGCTGCTTTTTGTTAGCTGGGGGATACACTATATCTATTTATACACATTTATACACATTTATTTAAGCAATTGTATAGCTGAATTTAAATTTATTCAGTTTCTTAATTTTTACATTTTTTATTATATTAGAAGATGGTGAGTGATTTAATTCTTATTTATTAGATGATTTGTTTAGTTGTGGTTTGTTTCAGGCTTTATTTGGATGCAAATTTAAATTAAATTAAAATGAATTCAAACTTCATTTTAATATTTTTAAGAAATAAAACTACCTTAAATGTGTGAGATACTTAAAATTTTCTTATATAAAAATGTTTTTAGTTGAAAAATGATTTATTAAGCAAAGGAGGATTATCTGTAATTGGTGAATTGAACTAAATGTTTTTGGTCCTTTAAGATTTTAGAAATAGTAGATCTCATCATGTCATGCCTAGTTTTTATTCATAGCTTGACAGAGGAACACAAGCTTTCTTTCTTTTTCAACTCCCAGTTGGTTTCTTAACTTTGAATGAATGAGCCATTGACGTGAGCTAGCTGAATAAACTTGAAATAATCTAAATATTTTCTCTGCACCAAAAGAAGAGGCTACTACTGTCAAAAGCTGGTTTATGCAGTGTTGTTGTAGCCATGTAAGTCACCAGATATTAGAGAGACAAGGTGGGTGAGGTAATATCTTTTATTGGACTGACTTCTGTTGGTAACAGAGACAAACTTTAGAGCTACACTGAGCTCTTCTTCAAGTCTGGGAAAGGTACTAAGAGTGTCACTGCTAAATACAGGATTGAACAGATAGTTTAGCGTAAGTAGTTAGCATGTGTTCTAAGGGACCATTCAAGGTGGAGCCTGTTAACATCCCTGTTTAGTGCACTGACAGAACAACAGATGCAAAACCTGCACACAAATCTCCACTGCTACAATGATCAATACCCCTCACAATACATCTTTCAAGATCCATGGGTCTTACACATGCCTATCACAACATGTGGTGTTCCTCATCCAGTGCACTAAATGCCTAAGTAACAACGATATGGTTGAAACCAGACAATCACTACGCTCTCAAATGAACTCACACAGGAAAATGATAAAAGACAAAAACACCATATCACCTATGGGTGAACACTTTCACAAATCGATCATTCTACATTTGACCTATAAGTCGTCATCCTCAAAGGAAGCCTTCGCAATACTTTCAAAAGACAAGCCTAGGAGCTTAAATTCATAACTTTGCTAGACACTAAAAATCATGATTTTAATGAAGACATTGGATTTATGGCTTCTTATAACAATCTGTAGCCACTAACCTCCTTTTTGTCCAAGGATTACAGTGGTGCCTGAAGGACCACTTCACCTTGAATGGTCCCTTAAAATGTGTGCTAACTATGTATGCTAAATTATCTGTTTGATCTTCTGTTTAGCTGTGACACTCTTACCTTTCCCAGACCTGAAGAAGAGCTCTGTGTGGTTTGTAAGCTTGTCTTTCTTAAAGCCAGTTTAGCACTTCAGCAAACTCTGGTTCCAGGTGCTTATCAAGTGACTTCCACCAATTCAGTGATTTGATTTTCTTTACAGTAAACCTGTACTGCTTGATATGTTTGTATTCAATATAAAGATTTTAATTACAAAAGTTTGACGTGTGTTAAGATGTAATTTCAGATTTAATTTTAAATAGGTTTATTTAATCTAAATGAAAAAATCCAATTTAAATAAAATATTTGATTTTAAATTTAAAACATCAAGGTTCTTTAAAAATAATTGAATTTTATCCATACTGGCATAGCACAAAGCATAAGGTCTGATCCTGCAAAATTGTACTCAGGTGAGTACTCCCATTGAAGTCAGGGCAGTGGACATCTTGAAATGGTGGTGGTGTTTTTGGTTAATTTATTTGTTTTGTCCCTTTTATCATAGTTAGAGACATTAAAATTGTAGTTTCCCAACTTTAGATTTAATAAATCTTTATTCAGTTTCCGTAACATATTCTGTGAATTTCTTTTGTTTTTTTAAGCATTTTAACTTAAACTCTACTTGCAGTCTGTCACAAAATTATTTTTAGATTTGCCATTTAAAACTGTAGCCCACTTACAATAGTCTAAGTAGCCTTTAATGAAAAGAGACACAAGAAAACCACAAAGAATTCAGGTATACAGAGACATTGGCAATCCTGACTTAGGATAAGCCCCAGGCTGTGTTACTATGAAGAATAAATTGCTGCCTGACAGTCCAGATTGGAAGAGAGTCAATGTAAAATGATTGCCTGAGCAGGTGGGATACTAAGAATCCACATGGCACTAGACAGAATATTAGGCTATGGCTACATGCGATGGGGTTGACTAGGCCCAGAGGCCCCCTGCTGGAAGCCTAAGGGTCCAGCCACATCCGTCGCAGAGAGGAACAGAAAAGAAGACCCCCAAATGGCCTAGAGTGGTTGCGGGGAAGCAGCCAATGAGGGATACTTCAGGGAGCAGCCCATCAGGGCCCAGCAGACTCACACAAAAGCAGAGTCAAAGTCAACGAGTTGCTGCCTGGAGCTGGAGGAGTGATGACTGTGTTCCTGGCTGGCCGACTGAAGAAACAGCAGGACCATGGACAGATCAATTGCTGACAGACACTGGTGAAGCAAGGAGAGAAGTTCCTAGCTGGCCGCTGGGGCTGAGCCCAAGGCAGGTGCTGCTGGTGACCAGAGGAGTGAGAAACAGCTCCTGGTTAGCTGCTGGGACTGAGTAAGGACTGAATCCAGGGAGGGCTGAAGGAAAACAGTGTCTCCAGAGAGGAAGCCCTAGGGCGTACAGCCCCATACCAGGGCTGGGACTATATAAAGACTGAGCCCGGGAAGGGCTGCAGAGATTTGAACAGAGCGGTACTGGGATAGGCCCCTGGTGGACTGTACACCCGGAAAGGGTCTGTTCTGTTTCACATACATACTGTGTATGATTTGGCTGGAGGGCTGAGTCGCTGGAAGCCCACCTGAGAAACCATTGACAGAGGTCACCACAAACGGAGAGAGTGCACCCTGTTCACTACACTAGAAAGCTTACTGTGGCGCAGCTTCACTGATGCAGCTGTGCCACTGTAAGTTCTGTGCATAGCTGCTCTAAAATGACTGGAGATCTCTCTCCCATCTACTTAATTACTTGCTTACTGAGTATTACAAGGGGATTTGAAGAAACAAGTCTAAGGACAGACTGATCCAAAGTCTCTGCTGATGCTCATAGCTTTCCAGTAACAAAGGATGGAGCTGATCAAAATTCTGTCAGTTTCAGTCTGTTGCTACTTGGGAAGGTTATGAATAGACACTGAAGCAATTTATGAGGGAGGAGGACTCAGAACTAGACTCCTGAAGAAGATAGAATAAAGGAGACAACCTCCTTCCACCCCTTTCAGGAGGCTGAGAGAAAGACCAGAGTAGAGACACAACCTCCTCACCCCCTTCACATAACCAGGAGAGTCTGGGGTTGGAGGTTGGAACTGTGAAGGAGGGAACTCCCTTTTCCTTCCATAAGCAAGAGGTGGCTTCAGGTTTATCAAATACCAGCCCAGAGGCTGAGGTATGGCTACAGGTATGGCAGCATAGTAATCCCAGCACCATTCTCCTCCAAATCACTAGAGCCTGGTAGCTGTCTGCTGGGCCTCATGTGGGTGGTACCTCCATAACTTCTTATTGGCCTCTGGCTAGTAGATGTCAGATAAGTTATTCAAACCCTGTGATATCAACTTTTGTGTCTAAAAGTATGCAGCTGGAGCAGTCTTTGAGTTACCCTGCAAATAAATGATCATACTGCCTGAAATGGGAGGAAATGTGGAGGCCCTTAATTCCTGAATGGTTCATTTCGAAGAGATTGAATTAGCATGTACCAGTCAGATGAAAAACAGGCTTTAGGGATAGTGTGTACCTCCTTGCTGTGTGTATTAATGGGTGTTACTTTTCATGCTTCTGGCTTATTATAATTTCTGATTTAACAACATTTATCAGTTAAAGATCACTGCAGGGTCTTTAATGATTATCGTTACAGAAGCTGATAGTATGAGACTATTGAATAAACTCTTAATTGCTTCCTATTTATTTGTGCTGTTTTCACCCATGAGTAACAAAATGTAATTCAGAGGTTGACTATTATTATTTGCATTGTATTTTGTCTAAATAGATTTTTCTCTCTAATTAAGACTGAATGTATTTGTATTAAACTGCCCCTGCTTGATGAGGGGTGTGTGTGTGCACGTGTGTAAGGCGTGTTTCGGTTTCCACCATCCATATTTTAACTGTTTCATTTCCATGGCTGTTCTCCTAATATGTATCACAGCAACTGAGCCCGTGTTTCTCGGAATTGTTTAGATACAGGCTTGAATACTCTTTCAGTTAACTATAGTTGGAATCTAGTTACTAACAAGTCACCAGGAAGTAAAAAACTGAAAGAAAAGAATCAGTGAAGGTGCTAGTCAAGAAATTGGAATTCTGGTAGCCAGTCAAATTAGTCACATTATTTATTAAAAAGCAGAAAAAGCCCACCAGAAACCATACCGTAAATAAACAGATGAATGCCTTCTGATTGGCTGATAATGGTTATCATCCAGCCAAATGGCTGGGGTTTTCATTATTGCATTATTGTGCTCACTTTCCAAAAATATTCAAAGGATCAAGCTTTTATCAAGTACGTGCTCCAATAAGGTGAATTTATGTATATATTTGTTTCTTTTGGGTTTCTGTACAGTTACATAAGAGTCTCTCTCCTGGGCTCAATTAAATAATACAGCACGGTAATAATTACAAATCCAAAACAGCAGCACATGTCTCCTTTCACCCCACATAATCACCATCTTTCAGCACAAATATGGGAATCTAACTCTCCCCCCAACAAAGTCTCACTCTCAGCCCTTCACAACTACCTGGTCAAACACATGGTCTTTGACTCCGAACGGCAACACATTCAGGCTAATTTGGACCAAGAAGAGGAGTGAATTCCAAAGCCACGGACCCTGCTAGCAGCTCCCTCTTCGATACGGGAGCCTCTCACTGAAGAGCCTCTCTTGATGTCAGCTGCAGCAATGGGGCATGAGGAGACAAGCAGTCTTTCAGGATGGTTGGTCTCAGACTATTGACGGCTCTTGGGGTTCTGCCACAAAATATATAGTAAATAAGATAGCTTATGACTAACCCTTTCAACTCTACCTAGAGACCAGTGCACCTCCAGTGTGGTGTCATGAGCCCATGATGCAACACAGTGTTTAACAAGCGTGAGTGGTTTGCATTTTCAGTCATGTTTTATGTGGGACTGGGCACTGATTTAAACAGCAGGGAAATACAGGTTCCTTCAGCTTTTCCCTAAAGTACTATACAGTGGCAATTAAATGAACTCAATGAGGATCTTGGTACCAAGCCTGTAGACACAGTTCCATTGTTTGCATTTGATGAGGAAACTTTGCGTTCAGCCAATGAGTAGGACAGTAGCCTAATTTTTGTAGGGATGATGCCACAGTTACTTAAAATATTTCTAAAATTTCCTAATCCTGTTTGTTTCCTCCCTTTGAACTGCAACCTGCTTATGCTTGAAAGAGTCAAAGCCCCAGAGGCTTATTCAAGTCCACCTCCCGATTATAAGAAATATGCTTGTCCATCTAGAGACCAGAGTCAAAGCTCTGTGTCTGAGGTGCCCAATCACAGCTAATCAAACATAGCTTGTATTCCAAAACAGCCATCATCGAACATTAAATTGTTCCTGATGAATCCGTAAAGTGAGACAGCTATTTGGGGGGTGCGGACATTGAGTAACTGGGATAATTACCTATCTGAGAAAATTGAGATCTGCTCATGGACTTCCTGCAAGCAGGAAAAAAAGAGGTTAAATTCATCAGCTAAATTATTCCATGGGAATTATTTGCTTAACTCTAGTGATTGGTTCTTTGAGTAATTTAAATAATTAGAATACAGGTAACTGCTTAAGATGCAGGGGGTGAAGGATGATATGTGTATGGTTCAGTATACTGCATACTGACTGGATGAGACAATTCCATTGCAGTATAAGATATTCTCCTTTGTGTGAAGACTGGAGCTATCTCGATTGTCAGTCAAATAATCCAAGTAGCCAAATGCCTGTTAAAAAGCTACAGGGTATCAGTAGCTATTGTTTTTGTGATATGTAAAGCTATAAATGGTTGTGTGGGGATAGATTAATAGGTGAGGCCTTCAGTCAGTCTCAAGAGCTTTTATGAGCAAACCACAAAGCAATAGACATTCTATACCATAACAAACCATAATATAAAAGAGTAAATTACTGTTCTCCTGGTGAGATACTGACTGCCTTCTTGTGGGGGAGAAGCGGTTGCTGTTTCAAAGTTCCCTCATTTTTCATCTCTCAGCTCTTCCTTTCAGAGTGATCTGATGAATCTTCTAATGGAGAGGTGTAGGACACTTGAGAGCTTTGTTGCATTTGCTCAGAGGAGGTGGTGTTTGGTGCCAAGGGGCTGGGCTTTTTTCCCCCCCTTTCAGACCTTACAGTGAAGTCAATTCAGAGATGTGGTTAGGTTGAAATAATTGAGTGGAATAGGATGAAAAAAGCTAGTAAGTGCTCCAGGGCAATTCTTCAAAGTGAGTGATTGTTTGAGGGAGCTGTCTTTCTGGAAATTGAGTGATGTGTCTAGACACACAAAGATAAATCCTGCTGTTCTTACAGAGGTAAAACTTCAGTTGACTTCATGTCAGAGATGAGAATCAGGGATAAAATCCATGGGCCCAATTCCATGCTGATGGAACTCTAAAAGAAGTTGACCCAGTGGGAGGTTTACCTGAGTAAAGGCTGCAGTGATTGACCAATCCAGGCTGTCAGTGATGTTTCTGTCATTTGTGAGGGGATAATGTCAACATTTTATGGTCAGTTATTGGTTGAAATTCTATTCTTGTTGTATGACATTGAGTAAATTTGACTAGTTCATAGTGTCTTTCAAAATTTTCCTCAAAGTTGCTTTAAATTTCCTATACAGGTCTGAATTAGCCAAAAACATGTAGATTTAAAAGAAATACTGAAAGTATATGCTTCCATTATTCCTCCTAGGAGCTGTACTCTGCATTGTTGATAAACATGAACCTGTAGAATGACCCTTTATCATTATGACTTACCTTATTCAATGAAAATATAGCTAAATTGGTGGAAATAAGACAATGTAACTGGTTTGTAGAGAGCCCCAATATTGTTTTACTTTTAATGTGATTCAGATTAGAGTGTAAGGTCCATCTGTTTTTCTCAGAGAATGAAAAACCTATTTTCATGAAAAAAAATCTTCATTTCAAAATTGTTTTCATTCTAAAATGTTCAAAAGAGGCCAATGTTTTCTTTACTACAAAATATGTCATGAACTAAAAAGTATGAAAATGTAATCTGTTATTGAAATTCCTGAAAAGGCTGCTTTTGATAAGTTTCAATGACAAATTTGAAAAAATAATCACTAAACTTGGTTTTCACAAAAAAACAAAAAGTTTCAACAATGGTGACTATATTTTTTGTGAAAATTTCATTTTCAAAAAGCAATTTTCCCATTAAAATACTTTAGTAAGTAGAACTGGTCAACATTTTTAAATAAAGTTCAGCGTGGGGTCCTTCTTCGAGTGCTTGCTTATGTCCGTTCTATATTAGGTATGTGTGCTCGCTACGTGCACCGGTGCCGAAAGTTTTTCCCTCAGCAGTATCCGTAGGGGACTGCCTCTGGTTCCTCTAGAGTGGTGCCTACATGGCAATGTATAAGGGGCGCCGCCAGCTCCCACCACCCTCAATTCCTTCTTGCTGCCAGTGATGGTGCTGGAACATTTGCTGCTTCTGCTAGCATTGTTTTGTTCTCTGTTCTTGCAAACTTTCAAATTCTGTAAATAGTCACATATAGTTACTAGTTTTCTTAGTTACCTGTAGTAGTCGTTCTCAAACTCTTCATTAGTACTGGACAGGACCCAGCCCGGGGTTGGGGCATGCTTCAGTTCCCAGGCTTTAAGCCCTGCGATTGTTGCAAACGGCCTATGCCCGTCAGCGATCCACATATCAGCTGCCTAAGGTGCTTAGGCAAAGGGCACATAAGTGACAAGTGCCGTATTTCGGTACAGTGGTGGACCGACCGCAGCCCTGGAAGGGATTCCATTCAACAACCCTCCACGGTCCATTGAGTTGGTGTTGGACCTTGGCTGCGGGGTGCATATTGGCGTCCTCTAGACTCGGGGGATGTAATCCCCAGACAAAGCATAGTTGCACATAAATGTCAGAGGTCCAAGCAGTTCAACTGGCGTGCAAAGTTGTTTTGCCCCACCTGTCGGGCAAGGAGCGAGTTCTGACGGACAGCACAGCCTCAATGTTCTACCTCAACAGGCAAGGGGGAACGTGGTCGTTGGCTCTCTGTCAGGAGGTGCTCCATCTATGAGACTTCTGCATCAGCCACGAGATCCACCTGGAAGCTTTCCCAGCATCAGGAATATGCTGGTGGACCAACTCAGCTGGGACTTCTCTCACCACGAATGGTCTCTCCATCCAGAGGTAGCCTGCATGATCTTCCAAAGGTGGAGAACTTCCCAAGTGGACCTGTTCGCTACCAGACAGAATAGGAAGTGCCACCATTTCTGTTATCTGCAAGGTCTGAGCAAGGGCTCCCTCCCTGATGCCTTCATCCTGTTGTGGTCAGGGAGCCTGATGTATACATTTCCTGCGATTCCGTTCATCAGCAGGGCCCTGGCAAAGATCAAGAGAGACAAGGCGGAGGTCATCATGATCGCTCTGATGTGGCCTCACCAGCACTGGTTTGCAAACTCACAAGCCTATCAGTGCCCCCTCCCTGGCCCCTGCCCCACCAACCGGACATGCTATCACAGGACCAGAGTCAATTCCTACACTCCAACCTCAGGTCCCTCCACCTCTCAGTGTGGATGCTGCATGGCTGAACCCAGAGGAGTGGATCTGTTCAGAAGGAGTCCAACAGGTCTTCCTGGATAGTAGGAAGCCCTCAACTAGACTGATTTAACTAGCCCAGTGGACTAGGTTTTCCCGCTGGGTGTCCAAATGGTGCATCTCTCCCTTGCGTTCCTTCATATAGGCTGTCCTGGACTACCTGCTCCTTTTGAGGAACCAGGCCCTGGCACACTTCCATTAGAGTGCATCTCACAGCCATCTCCACTTTTCATCCACCAATCTAAGGACAGATGGTGTTTTCCAATGACATGACAGTCAGATTCCTGAGGGTGCTTGAGAGACTCTTCCCGCAGGTATGGGCCCCTGTCCCGCAATGGGATCTTAACTTGGTTCTCTGTAGGCTCACCGGCCTGCCCTTTGAGATACTGGTTTCTGCTCCTTTTTCCACCTGCTGTGGAAGGTCGTGCTCCTGGTGGCAGTGATGTTGGCGAGACAGGTCTCTGAAATTAAAGCCTTGACCTCAGAACCTCCATACATGTTCTACAAAGATAAGGTTCAGTTGCGGCCCCACCCAGACTTCCTGCCAAAGATGGTCTCCACCTTCTGTATGAACCAGGACATCTTCCTCCCCATGTTCTGTCCCAGAGACCTCGATGTCCGGAGGGCCTTGGCTTTCTACTTAGAACGTACCAAGCTTTTCCGTAAATCGACTGAACTCTTCATCACTACAGCGGGTAGGATGAAGGGTCACCCAGTGTCCTTGCAAAGGATTTCCAATTGGATTACCTAGCGCATAAGACCTGTTATGACCTGGCAGGGGTTCTATCGCTGATTGGCAGAGCCCATTTGACGAGAGCACAGACATCTTTGGCAGCCTTCCTGGTGCACATGCCTATCCAGGGCATCTGTAGAGCCACAATGTGGTCCTCTGTTCACACGTTTATCTCTCATTAAGCCATCACTCAGCAGGCCAGGGGCAACGCTGAGTTCCGCAGAGCTGTGCTGCAATCATCACATCTATGAACTCCCACCCACCTCCAAGGGTACTGCTTGGGAGTCACTGACTATGGACTGGACATGAGGAAGCATTTGAAGGCAAGACAGTTATCTTTTCCATAACTGGTGTTCTTCAAGATGTGTTGCTCATGTCCGTTCCACAACTCACCATCCTTTTCCATTATCAGAGTTTCCAGCAAGAAGGAACTGAGGGTGGAGGGAGCCAGCGGCGCCCCTAATACCACACCATGAAGGCGCCACTCCAGAAGGTGCCAGAGGTCATCCCCTGTGGATACTGCTGAGGGAAGAACTTCCAGCACTGGTGCATGTGGCGAGCACACACGCCTAATCTGGAATGGACATGAGCAACACATCTTGAAGAACACCAGTTACGGAAAAAGTAACTGTCTTTTCCTCTCTGTGGGATTCCAGGCATGGTCATTATATCAGCGCTTTCAAAACTTTAGAGATTCTAACAAAACTATTTTGAGTAGTTAGACTCTGTTATTTGTTAGCGTTGGCTATTGACAGGTGTTGTACAGTTCAAACTTTTCAATATGTGAGACTCATCCTTTAACAGCCAAATTAGCATCTATTCCTTGTGCTCTTTTTACATAGCAGAAAAGACTATTTTTGGCACAATGGATACATGCACCTTTCATCTTTACCAACTTTCAGGTATGTATTTATATTTTCTTCCTTTATGTGAGACAAAAGATTGTTTCTTTGTATATTTTTCAGTGGCTGTCACAAACCTTAGAGGTTTAAGCTGCTGACAGTTATTAAAGTACAATTTACTTATTACAGCCAAATGGAAAAGCATATGGAAAAGGCAAACTGCATTAACATCTGCTGTCTCTTCTCCATCTGCTCCCTTGGCTTTGCTCTTGTCCAAACTTGCCAGAACTGCTAGTTTCCCAAAGATCTTATGGCATGTGAACCATTTCTTCCACTAAAATTAATAATTTGTTGTTCATTTTGATTGAACTGGAGAATATTTGCATTCTTTCTGGTGCAAAACAGGCCCGTACAACAAGGTTTTCATTTGTTTGTTTGTTTGTTTGGGGGTTTTTTTGGTTGTGGTTTTTGTTGTTGTTTTTTGTAGTTTGAAATATTTGGAGAATATGGGGAAAATATGAAGGCTGCTATATCCAGGATGGATTTTCTAATGGCAGCATCCAACTCTAAATGGTGAGATCTCCTCCTTCATTTAGTGCCTTTCCCTTTTTTCTTCCCGAGCATGTGTAATGAGTATTTGAAGAATGTCCAAAAATAGTTACAACTAACGGAGGAAATTTTTCATATCCATTACACTCCGCTTCCATGGACTCTAGCAGGTTCCTGGTATACAGGTGTGATGCCGGAAGCTTCTAAAGAACTAGTACAGGGTGTCAACTCTGAGTGCTCTAGCTGACAGGTTAGATCACTAAGAAGAATGGAGTCACTTATTTTGACAAGAAAGAAGGAAAGAGAATCTGAAGCATTGTTTCTCTCTAATACATTCAAGGTGTGACTTAACTTCCTGTAATTTTGTTTGTCATTTATTAGTGTTGTCAGCCTCATTATCATGATGATGATCATTCTTTTCTATATATCATAACATTAGAATGCAGAGGGTGCCTGGATTTTGGGTTTTACTCCATGGTGAAACAGAACATGCTTTTCTTGTTCTTGGCTGCTTGTGTATTCTAAAGGAGCTTGGAAGCAAGTTGTATCTCTAGGATGATCTTACTAAGAAATGGCCACCAGCTCTTCTCTGTATTTGAGGTGATCTTTGTTTGGCAATCATCCCTGCAGGACATGGAGTGTGAAGAAGTAGCAAGTTTGTTAGGGCAAAGAGAAGTTTATTTCTGACATGATATTAACAAATTGACAGATATGTTAGCGTAGGCTGAATTAATCCAGTATGTACATATCATTTGGAAGAGATAATGAGGGCCACTGTGACGGTATATGATATTTAGAGAATCATCAAATTAGGTTCTCTTGGAAAAATTGCAATAATAGTCAGTAGCTCTTGTAGTTACAGTTACACAAGGAACCGGGTACAGACAGTGGAGTCTTGACAGCTGCATTGTATTCTGATGACATCGATCCAGTCATGCCCGGTTCACTTTTCAAGTGTCATAAATGCATGTAGGTAAAAGCACTGAAAAGTGCTGATAACTAAGCCCTAGTGCTTCTGCTAACATGCTGGATTCTTAATTGGGCTTCAAACCACAAGGACACAACAGGGAGGCAGTTCTGGGAGCATTGTTGAATTGTGCCAAAGCAAACTGATTCCTTCAGTTCACTCTTGATGTTTACTGCGCCCCCATCAATTATCCTGGCTCTGAGGTGGACACTGCATTGAGATAAAGTTAGCCATTAGGGAAATGCCTTCAGAATAACATTTGCTACACTTGCATTTACCATTTAAAGTGGTTTAGAGAATCTGATTTGAAATAAGGCAGTGTCCAGAACGTTAGCATGAAAGCGGGATGTTTCTGAAGAGGAAGAAAAAGGTTTTTCAAATCTAGACCCCCATTAGAGCCATATGGCTTTAAGGGTGTTAATAATTTTTGCTCTTGAACAGAAGAGCAAAACCTAACTTCTGCAGTTTGGTGCATGAGATTGGTTTTGATCTAAACAAAGAAAAAGCCCGCTCCAAGGTCAGAGTACAGAAAGAAGGATTCAGTACAGTAGTTTCTGTTTGCAAAGGTGCTATGCTTTGACATTTCTGGCAAAGCAGGTATTATTATTGAATAATTACTGGCATTACCAAATAATATGTCTCAGATATAATTAATATTACGCATAGGGGAAGCATTTTAATTATCCTCCTCTTGTAGGTCAGTTTAAAGCTTCTTGGAGATAGGATAACGGTAAAATAATAACTATTGTACGAACAGACCAGTTCTTTTTTCATAGACTCATAGGACTGGAAGGGACTTCGAGAGATCATCTAGTCCTGTCCCCTGCTCTCTTGGCAGGATTAAGTATTATCTAGACCATCCCTGACAGGTGTTTGTCTAACCTGCTCTTAAAAATCTCCAATGATGGAGATTCCACAATCTCCCTAGGCAGTTTATTCCAGTGGTTAACCACTCTGATAGTTAGGAAGTTTTTCCTAATGTCCAACCTAAACCTCTCATTCTGCAATTTAAGCCCATTGCTCCTTGCCCTATCATCACAGGTTAAGAAGAAAACATTTTCTCCCTTCTCTTTGTAACAACCTTTTATGTACTTGAAAACTGTTATCAGATCCCCTCTCAGTCTTCTCTTCTCCAGATTAAACAAACCCAGTTTTTTCAATCTTCCCTCATAGGTCACATTTTCTAGACCTTTAATCATTATTGTTGCTCTTCTCTGGACTTTTTCTATTTTGTCCATATCTTTCCTGAAATGTGGCGCCCATAACTGGACACAATACTCCAGCTGAGGCCTAATCAGCGCGGAGTAGAGCGGAAGAATTACTTCTCATGTCTTGCTCACAACACTCCTAATACATCCCAGAATGAAGTTCGATATTTTTGCAACAGTGTTACAAGAAAGATCCCTTTCTGCAGTACTTCTTTCTAGGCAGTCATTTCCCAATTTGTATGTGTGCAACTGATTGTTCCTTCCTAAATGGAGTAGTTTGCATTTGTCCTTGTTGAATTTCATCCTGTTTACTTCAGACCACTTCTCTAGTTTGTCCAGATCATTTGAATTATAATCTTATCCTCCAAAGCACTTGCTACCCCTCCCAGCTTGGTGTTGTCCATAAACTTTATAAGAGTATTCTCTCTACCATTATCTAAATCATTGATGAAGATATTGAACAGCACCAGATCCAGAACTGATCCCTGTGGGACCATACTCATTATGCCCTTCGAGCATGACTGTGAACCACTGATAAGTACTCTGTGGGAACAATTTTCCAACCAATTATGCACCCACCTTATGCAGTTCCTTCTAGGTTGTATTTCCTTAGTTTGTTTAGGAGAAGGTCTTGCGAGACAGCATCAAAAGCCTTACTAAGATCAAGATATACCACATCTACTGCTTCCCCTCTAGCCACAAGCCTTGTTACTCTGTCAAAGAAAGCTGTTAGGTTGATTTGACACAATTTGTTCTTGACAAATCCATGCTGACTGTTACTTATCACGTTATTATCTTCTAGATGTTTGCAAATTGATTGCTTAATTATTTGCTCCATTATCTTTCCGGGTACAGAAGTTAAGCTGGCTGGTTTGTAATTCCCCAGGTTGTCCTTATGATGCATTTATTTCATCAGGCCCTGGTGACTTGGAGTCGTTTAATATATTCAGTATGCTTTAAAACTGGCTAGTGCTTTGTATAGCTGGTGGCAGCATGTGAAGTATACATCTGTCCAGAGTTAACTTGGCTATAACTGAGTCACTGGGGCAAAAGTGGCAGACATCATGATTGGAACTCTGGGCTTCCATTTTATCTCATAGACACGTGCTATCATGCGTGATTTCACAGTAGTTGCATATGTTCAGATATATGATCAGCAATTGCTGGCATATGCTTTACTGTGTGACTAGGAAAAGGCCAGTTATCCGTAGAGTTTCATTTTACTTCTAGGTCCTGGGGCCAGTCCTGTAATATAGTGTATGGCTTGTGGAGAAGGGCAGTTGTTTGTGATGGCAGTCATGTGGGAGGTTTTTTGGTGGTGTTTTGTTTTTTTTTTTGCTGTGAGACAATGCCACATTTTACCAGGGGAAAAATCACAAGAATGTGCTGTCAGTGTAAAATTACAGCAAATTTTGCACGTGCTGCAGGGCAAATCAATCATGTTACATAAACAGGAACAGACCGTGAACATTTGCCATTCAGGATTTGATTCAATACAGTCTGTGCATCTTAGTAGTATTTATAGAACCTTCCTAATACAGGAAACAGCAGCAAGAAACTTATTTTTCCTGACAGAGTAGCATTTTCTTATTGTTTGGAAGAAAAGCACTGCACAAAGAAATGTGCATCTTACCAAGATAAAAACAGCTCCTATTATGTGCTTTTGTCAAATATTTAGGATGTTCTTTAAGTTACCTTGTAAAGTCTATAAAAGGAGCCATCTAGTGGTGCTGCATTTGCACTAAATTGCAAGATCATGGAACACTTTTAACTGCATAAATTATATACATTGTTAATTAAAAAGGGGCAGTGAAAGAGGGAATGCAAATATAAGGCCATATCTTCAATTAGATTAAATCTGCATAGCTCTGCTGGTTTCAATTTTGATTTACATCATCAGGGGTTCTGGACCATGGTATTCATGTCTCTCTTAGTGTATGTAGGTTAGGCTGCATCTCCAACGGCCGATTGATTTGCAGTGCTTTAGAATGTAAAACTATGATAAAGCACTAGTTCTTGCATACTACAGGAATTAGTATTCCCACTACCTAATTCTGGAAGGTGGTTAGCAATGAAGGTTTCTGCACAGAGACCCGTAACCCTGCTGCTGAAAGACATAAATTAATTTGTAAGAGTTTGTATCTGTCATAAACAGATACGTAAGAGTTAATAGAACAAAAGTACTTCATATCTCTTTTGCCTGGAAAGGGTTAACAAGATCAGTGAGCCTGGCTGTCACCTGACCAGAGGACCAATCATGGGGCAGGATACTTTCAAATCTTGAGGGAGGGAAGTTTTTGTGTGTGCTGTTAGATTTTGGTGGTTGTTCTCTCTGGGTTCTGAGAGTGACCAGACGTGCAACCAGGTTTCTCTCCAATCTCTCTGATACAGTCACTTATATGTCCAGAATAGTAAGTACTAGGTAGATAAAGCGAGTTAGGCTTCTGTTTGTTTTCTTTATTTGCAAATGTATATTTGGCTGGAAGGAGTTCAAATTTGTATTTTGCTGAAAGGATTTTAATTTGTCCTTGTATGCTTAGGCTGGGAGGGTATTCCCAGTGTCTACAGCTGAAAGACCCTGTAATATATTCCATCTTAAATTTACAAAGATAATTTTTACTGTTTTTTCTTTCTTTAATTAAAAGCTTTTCTTGTTTAAGAACCTGATTGTTTTTTTTTTTTTTATTCTGGTGAGACCCCAGGGGACTGAGTCTGGATCCACCAGGGAATTGGTGGGGAGAAAGGAGGGAAGGGGGAGAGAGAGGTTAATTTTCTCTCTGTGTTAGGATTACTTTCTCTCTCAGGGAGAGTCTGGGAGGGGGAGAGAGAAGGAAGGGGGAAAGTGAATTTTTCACTCTCTTTTAAGATTCAAGAAGTTTGAATCACAGTAATCTTCCCGGGTAACCCAGGGAGGGGAAGCATGGGAGAGGCAACGGTGAGGAAAAGGATTTACTTTCCTTGTGTTAAGATCCAGAGGGACTGAGTCTTGGGGGTCCCCGGGCAAGGTTTTGGGGGGACCAGAGTGTACCAGGCACTGGAATTCCTGGTTGGTGGCAGCGCTACAAGTACTAAGCTGGTAATTGAGCCTAGAGGAATTCATGCTGGTACCCCATCTTTTGGACGCTAAGGTTCAGAGTGGGGGTTTATACCATGACAGTATCATTTACAATTTTTTCAACAGCTGGAAATCCTACTAAGAACACAATTCTTTTTGATACTTTCTTTAGTCAAAATGGTTGCAGGCATAATCTTCTACCTCTTGTCTATTGTTGACTGATTGGGTACATGCTGTAGAAACTTAATTGAAAGATGAGCTCATAGTTTATATGGGCTAGATTTTCAAAGTTAAGCATGCAAATACACATGTACATTTGAGCATGCTTTTCAAGTGATGTGTGAATATATACAATGGATGCAGACAAAGATAAAAAGTCGACCTTTGGCACTTGAGACTGTTACAAAGTTACTCCCTGTTCTAAGAACAGGGGAAAACTATTTCTCTGATGCCATTGTATGTTACGGGTTGGCAACTGCTGATTTTTTTTTAAATGCTATTTAGTTTCATCGTGGATTTTAATAACCTGTCAGTTTATGAATCTCTCAGGTTATGAATATTTTGCATCTGTACTCATACACAGAATCTCTCTCTGGATATGTCTTCACTAGCAACATTAAAGTGCTACCACAAGGCCGTAAAGTAGCAGTGTAGACAAGGCCTCTCTCTTTCTCTCTCTTTTATTTATTTATTTATTGAGAGAATGTTTACATTTTATTTGAGATATTTTTATGAAACACTTTGAAGAAGGTGATGGGAGATTGTACAGTTATATCCATGAATGTATCTGTGAATATATATTTGCAGCAGAATTCAGATAAAACTGTTTGAGTAACAAGCTTTGAGGCACAAAAATGTTTTTGATAATTTTTTAGTATTAACTCAATCAGCATTCTAGCGAGCAGTAATTCCATGCACTGCCCTGTGTACAGAATGTTCTTTCTCAAAGTAGGAATAATTTGAATGAAAAGATGTTTCCTTGCTATATCACAGTCTTCACACAAATATGGAAGCCTTGGCTCTTACCACCAAATGTTTGCCAATTGGCTTCTCCATGAGTGTTTCACAGAGGAGACAAAATTGGTATGGAAGACTTCCATTTAAGGCTACTCATGTCGGGCATGGTTCTATGGTATATGCACATGGATATTTATATCAGAATTTAGTCCTTAGATTTGAAATGCAGAGGAATGGTGAGGAAAAAACCTACAAAAATTTCTTTATAGAAGTACACCATCGGTATAGTTTACTCTCAATGCTTTTAAAGTATAAATGGGATACTTTGGGCCTGATCCTGCTTTTCTATACGTTAATGGCAAAGCTTCCATTGACTTAATTGGGAGCAAGATGAGGCCCTTTATCTATGAAGCTACGAAAGCTAGCACCTGCCTGCCTTCAGGTGTTGAGTCTTCCTTTGGTGATGAATTTATCATTTCATGGTTGCAAGAAAGGTATGTTCAGAATCTCACAAAGAAATGAATGTTTTAAATGGAATATAAAGGCTACAGAGTTCAAGTTTATAAGTTGAAATTTTCAGTGCAAAGCTTCATTTACTCTGTGTGTGTGTGTGTGTGTGTGTGTGTGTGTGTGTGTGTGTGTGTGTGTGTGTGTGTTGCATCTTCAAGCACTAATAATAATGGAGAAGGGAAAAGAAGACATGTTTCTCCATATATGATAGTTGGAATGGAGCAGGAGTATCTACAGGGCCAATGACCAGCGGAGCCATATACAGTAACTTTATAACAGAGTGGGAGTTAAGTACAGCTTCCCAAGGTCTACACTTGAAAGAGAAAATTATTCTACTTTCAATACTAGAGAAAGGGCTTACTTATAAGAATATTTTTGGATGTAGTCTGAATGTGATTAGGTCTCTACAACAGCAAAGAATAGCACCTTTTGCTATTGGCAAGAAAATATCCCACTGTCTCCTTCAATTTATATCCTGTATAGTTAACATCAGTAGTGCTCTCTCTATTTATAACATGGGTTCAAGACCCTGGTATAACTTTCTGTCTATTGAGTGTTTCAGTTGATCTGCAAGTGCAAAGAGAGACAAAGAAGGAGCTACCAACAAACAGACATGCAAAAAATTAGAAAAAATGAATTTTCGAACAGAGAGCCCACTAAAACATACACTGTGGTATCATTTTAGTGGGAAATGATGGGTTTCGAGAGGATGGTTCTCTGGGATGACTTTTTGTGCTGATGTGAAAAATTAGAGAGATCCCTGGGAAATAAAGTGTGCAGTTAGTCCAACATTATAAACATTATGGGCTAAGTAAAAACCCTTTTTTGTACAGACGGCTTAAGACCAGGTGGTCTTGCATTCATTTGTACCTTAGCATATGAATAGAATTTATAGTCAGCAGCTGTTTGAAGCCTTACTCTTCAGTTGCCAGGCAGTGGAAAATCACGCGCTGCAACTTGGTATAGAGCACTACAATCATTTATGAGTCTGAGCCTGCAGCCGCTAGGTAGCCAAAATCACTAGTGGCTTCTGTGAGAGTTGTGCCTGAGCGCTTGCTACACTACCGCGCGGGGTTGATCTAAGATATGCAACTTCAGCTACGTGAATAGCGTAGCTCACGGTTTCTCAAACAGTGGCGACCAGTAAGTCCCTCGGCCCGCGCCGCTTCCGTCAGGTCCTATTGGCCCGGAGCAGTGCTCCGCGGCCAGTGGGAGCCACGATCGGCTGGACCTGCGAATGGGGCAGGTAAACACACCGGCCCGGCCTGCCAGGGGCTTTCCCTATGCAAATGGCGACCCTGCTTATACTAGATGTGATAAATCAACCCCCATTGGATCGATCGCTGCCTGCTGATCTGGCGGGTAGTGTAGACAAGCCCTGAGTAGGGACTGCAGGATTGAGTGGAGTGGAGATAATCCTGATTAGGTAGCATTTGACACTCAAATCGCACAGATGTGAAGTGACTGCATGAAGGGCTGGAATTTGGAGGATCATGCCCATTGTTTGCCATCTGTCATGCATCATTTTATTTTCCAACATTTCAAGTTTTCAGTTAGCACTGTTAATTGTTTTATTTATAGAATTTTTGCTTCAGTTAGAGTCTTTGCCCCTCAAGAATTTGTATTTCTGCAGACACACAAAGTCCTGTATTGTAATGAGCTTACAGCATATCACTTGTTAGCCCATGTTGAAAAGAGTTAATGCAAGCCTTAGTTTTTATACATGTCTTTGATGCATATTAGGCAAATTTTTCTTTTCAGGTTCCAGGGGTAGAGCACGTTATGGGGGAAAAATAGTTAAAGAAGTGAAAGACACAAGAGTAAACCTTTGTTTGCCTTCCTTTTTCTCTTGAGGTTTCATCACACCTGCCTACCAGCAGTATCTGTGTGCTAACACCCACTAACCCTGGAAGAGCTTCATTGTTTAAACATTCAGGGCCAGAATCTCAACTGGTGTAAATCAACACAGCTCTTATAGACAGCTGCAGTGGCACAGGAGCCAGCAAACAGAGCTGTAAACAGGGGAGTTTCAGTGGGAGTTTGCAAGGGGAGTTTGCAGGGGAGACTAAGAGAGCTAGGCAGAGGAATAGACAGGCTATTGAAGGGAGTGGGTGGTGTTATGCCGGTGTTCTGGTGCCTGTTGGGGGGTTGTTTTGCTGTAGGTGGTGGTGGTTTGCTTTGGTTTGTTTTTCCTGGACTAACAGGTTTCAAGTGGGAAGGCAGCAGTGGAAGACACAATGAGGATGACTGGATGTGGAAGCTGTGGCATGTACATGATCCTGGAGGGGGTACCTGAAAAGAGTTTCATCTGCATGAAGTGCTGCCTGATAGAGTTAATGGAAGAAAAGATCCGAGGATTGGAGATGCACGTGGAAACTCTGGTCGGATTTAGAAGAGGGTTCGAGCAGATGATGGAGCAGAGACATGAGGAGGCTTAAGGGAAAAGCTCAGACTTGCAGATGGAAGCAGGACCAAAAAATTCTGAGGGGAAACTGCTGGCTGAGGAAAGTGGACGGTGGAAGCTGTGACTAAGAGAACCAGGCAGAGAAAAAGACGGGCTAGTGAAGAAGAAATAGAGCTCAGGAACAGGTTTGCGAAGTTGGAAAATGAAGAAGGGGCACAGCAGATGGTCGCTGAAGGTGAGAGAGCAAGGAAGAAGAGAAGAGCAGCTAGTCATATAGGAAGAAGGGAAGAGTCAATGGAGATAACACCAAATATGAGCCCCAGGAGGACACAGGGTGGGTTGCGGAGGATTGCAAGGGACAATTGAAATCGAGAGGACTTGCAGCCAGAGGGAACAGGGGATAGACCAGAGAATCGCACTGTCACCAGGAAAAGGCAGGTCTATGTGACTGGGGACTCCTTACTGAGAAGAATAGATAGGCCTGTAACTAGAGCTGATCCTGAGAACAGAAGGGTGTGCTGTCTTCTGGGTGCTAAGATACTGGATGTGGACCTGAGGCTGAAAAGGATCCTAATGGGAGCGGGAAAGAATTCACTGATTGTCCTTCACGTGGGAACGAATGATATGGCTAGATTCTCGCTGGAATGAATCAAGGGAGAATATGCCAGACTGGGGAAGACACTTAAGGAAAGTGAGGCTCAGGTGATCTTCGGTGAGATTCTGTCTGTTCCTGGAGAAGGGCAACAAAGATTATGGTGATCAATAGATGGCTCAGGCAGTGGTGCTATAAGGAGGGCTGTGGGATGTATTACCACTGGGAAGCATTCATGGACAGAGGACTGTTCTCTCGGGATGGACTTCACCTGAGTAAGGAGGGAAATAGACTTCTAGCGCGGAGGCTGGCACAACTGATTAAGAGAGTTTTAAACTAGGAATTTGGGGGAGATGGTTGGGAGATGTCCAGGTAATCTCCATACCGAAATTTAACATTAAGAGAGAAGAAAACGAAGTAAGAAAGGATACAGCCTTGGGTTGGAGAATGGACATAAGGAAGAAGGGTAGTGTAGATACCAGTCTAATAGGTGATACTGGTGGTAGAATGGCTGTGCCTAATCGAGTAAAGAAATGGTTGTAGGGGACAATCTTGGTTCGAGTGATCATGATCTAATTCAGTTCAAACTAAATGGAAGGATAAACAAAAATAGATCTGTGACTAGGGTTTTTGATTTCAAAAGGGCTAACTTTAAAGAATTAAGGAAATTAGTTAGGGAAGTGGATTGGACTGAAGAACTTGTGGATCTAACAGTGGAGGAGGCCTGGAATTACTTCAAGTCAAAGTTGCAGAAGGTATCAGAAGCCTGCATCCCAAGAAAGGGGAAAAAATTCATATGCAGGAGTTGTAGACCAAGCTGGATGAGCAGGCATTTTAGAGAGGTGATTAAGAAAAAGCAGAAAACCTACAAAGAGTGGAAGATGGGAGGGATCAGCAAGGAAAACTATCTTATTGAGGTCAGAACATGTAGGGACAAAATGAGAAAGGCCAAAAGCCATGTAGAGTTGGACCTTGCAAAGGAAATTAAAACCAATAGTAAAATGTTCTATAGCCATATGACTAAGAAGGAAACAAACAAATAAGAAGTGAGACTGCTAAAGACTGAGGATAGAGTGGAGGTTAAGGATAATCTAGGCATGGCCCAATATCTAAACAAATACTTTTGCCTCTTTTAATGAGGCTAATGAAGAGCTTAGGGATAATGGTAGGATGACAAATGAGAATGACGATATGGAGGTAGATATTACCACGTCTGAGGTAGAAGCCAAACTCGAACAGCTTAATGGGATGAGATTGAGGGGCCCAGATAATCTTCATCCAAGAATATTAAAGGAACAGGCACATGAAATTGCAAGCACATTAGCGAGAATTTTTAATGAATCAGTAAACTCAGGGGTTGTACCATATGACTGGATAATTGCTAACATAGTTCCTATTTTTAAGAAAGGGAACAAAAGTGATCCGAGTAACTATAGGCCTGTTAGTTTGACATCTGTAGTATGCAAGATCTTAGAAAAAAATTCTGAAGGAGAAGGTAGTTAAGGCCATTGAGGTCAATGGTAATTGGGACAAAATACAACACGGTTTTACAAAAGGTAGATTGTGCCAAACCAACTCGATCTCCTTCTTTGAGAAGGTGACAGATTTTTTAGACAAAGGAAATGCAGTAGATCTAATTTACCTCGATTTCAGTAAGGCATTTGATACGGTTCCACATGGGGAATTATTAGTTAAATTGGAAAAGATGGGGATCAATATGAAAATTGAAAGGTGGATAAAGAACTGGTTAAAGGGGAGACAACAACGGGTCATACTGAAAGGTGAACTGTCAGGCTGGAAGGAGGTTGCTGGTGGAATTCGTCGGGGATTGGTTTTGGGACCAATCTTATTTAATCTTTTTATTACTGACCTTGGCACGAAAAGTGGGAATGTGCTAATAAAGTTTGCAGATGACACAAAGCTGGGAAGTATTGCTAATACAGAGAAGGACTGGGATATCATACAGGAAGATCTGGATGACCTTGTAAACTGGAGTAATAGTAATAGGATGAAATTTAATAGTGAAAAGTGCAAGGTCATGCATTTAGGGATTAATAACAAGGATTTTGGTTATAAATTGGGGACACATCAGTTGGAAGTAACAGAGGATGAGAAGGACCTCGGAGTATTGGTTGATCACAGGATGACTATGAGCTGCCAATGTGGTATGGCCATTAAAAAAGCTAATGCGGTCTTGGGATGCATCAGGCAAGGTATTTCCAGTAAAGATAAGGAGGTGTTAGTACCGTTATACAAGGTACTGGTGAAACCTCATCTGGAATATCGTATGCAGTTCTGGTCTCCCATGTTTAAGAAGCATGAATTCAAACTGGAACAGGTACAGAGAAGGGCTACGGGGATGATCCGAGGAATGGAAAACCTGTCTTATGAAAGGAGACTAAAAGAGCTTGGCTTGTTTAGCCTAACCAAAAGAAGGCTGAGGGGGAGATATGATTGCTCTTTATAAATATATCAGAGGGATAAATATCAGGGAGGGAGAGGAATTATTTAAGCTTAGTACCAATGTGGACACAAGAACAAATGGGTATAAACTGGACATTAGGAAGTTTAGACTTGAAATTAGACGAAGGTTTCTAACCATTAGAGGAGTGAAGTTCTAGAACAGCCTTCCAAGGGGAGCAGTGGAGGCAAAAGACATATCCGGCTTCAAGACTAAGCTTGATAAGTTTATGGAGGAGATGATATGATGGGATAACCTAATTTTGGTAATTAATTGATCTTTGATTATTAGCAAGTAAATATGCCCAATGGTCTGTGATGGGATGTTAGATGGAGTGGGATCTGAGTTACTACAGAGAATTGTTTCCTGAGTGCTGGCTGATGAGTCTTGCCCACATGCTGAGGGTTTAGCTGATTGCCATATTTGGGGTCAGGAAGGAATTTTCCTCCAGGGAAGATTGGCAGAGGCCCTGGAGGTTTTTCGCCTTCCCCTGCAGCGTGGGGCATGGGTCACTTGCTGGAGGATTCTCTGCATCTTGAGGTCTTTAAACCACGATTTGAGGACTTCAATAACTCAGACATAGGTTAGGGGTTTGTTACAGGAGTGGGTGGGTGAGATTCTGTGGCCTGCATTGTGCAGGAGGTCAGACTAGATGATCATAGTGGTCCCTTCTGACCTTAAAGTCTGTGAGTCTATGAGTAAGATCAGTGGAACTATGCTGATTTTACACCAGCTAAGGGCTTGGTCCTCAGAGTTGTATTTGTATTACAATTCAAATCTGTACTTGAAATAGAGATGGGCCCAAGCTACAAAGTTCAGCTCCTGATCCAAACATTACAAAAATCCAGGAATATTCAGGTCTGAGTTTAAATTCAGTGCTTTATAGATCATGAGGTAGCTGCAAAATTCAGAAACAGAAATACATTCCCCTAATCTCAGGATCGGAAGAGGGTGTTCATCCAGGGGTTTGGTTCAGGCTGATTTGTAATCTTCAAGAAAAGAATTGCCACATATAAAGATTCCCAAAGACAAATGACATTGGCGATCCCATCCCTCTGCCCTTTCTTCCTTACCAACTAGCTATTTGCTGTAGAGATTAGGCCTTTTTAATGTAGAGCGTTCAGTGGTTTTTTTAATTTAGAGACAATCATTTAGAAACAAGATGGGATGTTGCCAAGATATACAGAAATACCTTATCCTGGAGTTGCCATGAGAGACCTTCAAAAGACTTTAATGAAAGAGACAGATTTTTTTTGCCCATCACTGGAACTAGGTATTTTGGCCCCAAGTGTTGAATGATGGAATGTTCCAATTATAGGCAAAAAGTGCTTTAAAGTATATTTAAAATGAAAACTTACCTCAGGGATACTTTTGATTGCTGTAAAGTGGCTTCCCTGTAGGTTTACCTTCTGCATGCTGGTATTGTTGAAACTCAACAAATAAAGTTCCTGTTTGTTCTTTCACATTCCCCCCTGAAGTCCTCATTCTTAACTCCCTAAAGTTTAAGAGCTTCATGTAGAGAATAAATTGGTGTGCACAGGGAGAGGGATGGTGAGGATTCATTTTGTTGGAATAGTTAGTGTCATGCGTTTAAAAGTGTTGTTGGTTTCATTCCTTAACAATACAGGTAATGAGTGATGAAAATCCCAATGTTTACTTTCACAAATGTGTGCAACCAGTTCTGCTGCCAACTGGGTATTTCCTGCAATGTTAGTTTAGTAATTAGTGAATTTTCAAAGAGTTTTAGGTAGCAGTTTCAGAATGGATGGATAGTCTTGCAGGTTACAAATAGGGCTAAGGGTAATCTGTCCCTAACTCTGCCACAGGCTTGTGTGATCATGAGCAACACTATAGTTTGAATATGTCACCTGTAATGTGTAATATCTAACTCAGTTTTCATTCTCCAGATCTTTGTAACCTGGATAATGTAAGCCAGCCATGTAACTAATGTTTCACTGGTGATAACCTGATTTAACTGAGCTTTAAAACTTTTTAACTGTCTTTGTGCTTTTTTTTAACTGTCTTTGTGCTTCGGTTTGATAAATCTGCCTTTTTTTGTCAAAGCAGCTAAATGAAGTAGCCATCACTGCTGTTTAAACTCCAGACTTGAGGCAGTGGAAAATCCTCTGATAAGACTGGGAATAGTGAGTGACATTTCCTAATATGGGTTTGGTTTTTTAAAAATTCAGATCCGACTACAGTGCAATCCATATCACAGAACAATTATTGCAGTTAGCATATTTGTGCCCGATCTGGAATTTGCTCTAAACATGCCTCTAAGGTCGAATAAGGATAGGGGACATTATTGTATTTAATTATTTCATGAGAATAAATAAGGATTCCAGCAACAGCTTAGAGGTAATGTAGCAGTAGAACAATTAGAGTTTCTGAGCTACTGCACAAACATACAAATGCAAGATCATTACAATAAGTAGATTGAATATTTTGACTTATTTTATTTTAATGAGCATAACTGTCCTAAGGTTATAGTGATTGGTAAGAATAGAGGAAACATGACAACTATCAAACGTATGAAATAACAACCAATTTGTCAAAGCAGTATCAGTTCAATAGAGATGACTTTGGTATAATGTTAATGAGCTTTACATGTTTTACATTTCTCTTGCTCTGTTTCCTGCTTGCTTCTTTTCTTGTTGAGTCATGTGCTGGAGGCATGGTCTGAACACGGGATTGGGAGCCAGTTACTGCTGAGGTCTAAGCCTGGCTTTGCTTTGATATTGAATCACTGTGTGTCCTTGGGCAAGTTGTTATCTCATTCCTCCCCCCTCTACACCTCCACTCTGCAAAACAGGAATAATATACTTCCTCAGAGAAGAAGTGTAAGAAAGAATTAGCTAACATTTGTAAAGTGTTTTGACTATGAAACATGATACATGAGTGCTAAGAATTATTACCATCATTCATTATTATTAGTGGATGTCGTCACTGACTCCGTTTTATTAGACCTACCAGAAGTGGCAAGAAGACTTGAAGAGAAGCCTACACAAAAGTCAGTACATATTCCTGAAGCTAGTTTCATACCAATTTCCCACCACTTCCTCTGGCTGTTGGTAGCATTAATAAAGGGAGACATTGTCTGTTCTTGGGGCCTAAAAAATGTATTCCTCGCCTACTAGCTTGAGGGCCTGTTCCTATTATGGTGAGAAATATCTACTCAGCCACACCCCCTGCACGCTGAAGGAATAAAGCAACTGTGCTGTTTGTTTAAATAAAGTATTGTCAATCAACTTCCCATTTAATCAGTTTATTAAACATGGAACTAACTACTGTGGGTCCCTCACTTTTGTCCTAGCTTTTTCTGCATTCACTCCACTTTTTCTTGTTTTCTTTCAAGGAACAGATCATCTTTTCTCTTGGTGTTTGTTTCCTCTTGTCTCTTTAACCCTTTTATACCCCTTTTTTCCCCCTTCCTTAAATACCCCTTATAGTCTTTTCCTGACGTGCACAGTTCTCCCCTCTCTCATATGAATATATATATCCTGTTTCTTAATCAAAGCACCCTGCTTCCTGGGAGAGATTTTCAAAGACACACAGGAGAGTTAGGTACGTAACTGCCATTGACTTTTCATGGGAGTTGGGCACCTCACTTCTTTATGCCTTTGAAAATCCACTCACCCCCATCCATACAATATCTCTCTCTTGTGCCCATTCCATGCACACCCTCAGGGTACGTCTACACTACGGGATTATTCCTATTTTACATAAACCGGTTTTATAAAACAGATTGTATAAAGTCGAGTGCATGCGGCCACACTAAGCACATTAATTCGGCAGTGTGCATCCATGGTCCGAGGCTAGCGTCGATTTCCGGAGCGTTGCACTGTGGGTAGCTATTCCATAGCTATCCCATAGTTCCCGCAGTCTCCCCCGCCCCTTAGAATTCTGGGTTGAGAGCCCAGTGGCTGATGGGGCAAAAATCATTGTCGCGGGTGGTTCTGGGTAAATGTCATCAGTCATTCCTTCCTCCAGGAAAGCAACGGCAGACAATCATTTCGTGCCCTTTTTCCCTGGATTGCCCTGGCAGACGCCATAGCACGGCAACCATGGAGCCTGTTCAGCTTTTGTTTTTGTTTTTACAGTCACTGTATGTGTACTGGATGCCGCGGACAGAGGCGATACTCCAGTGCTACACAGCAGCATTCATTTGCTTTTGCATGATAGCAGAGATGGTTACCAGTTGTTCTGTACCGTCTGCTGGCAATGAGATGATGGTTATCTGTCCTTCTGTGCTGTCTGCTGCTATCACGGGTGCCTCTGGCTGAGATTGACCGAGGGCGCAAAAGCAAAACTGGGAATGATTCCCCGAGTCAATCCCTCCTTTATGGTTTCTAAAAATAGAGTCAGTCCTGCCTAGAATATGGGGCAAATGTACTAGAGAAGCAGTGTATCAGAGAGTACAGCTGCTCTGTGTCAGATCCTGCAGAAATTATGAGCTACCTGCCATTCACGGGGGGTGCCCCTGCAACAACCTCACCCGTTGCTTCCCTTCTCCCCCAACCTTCCTGGGCTACCGTGGCAGTGTCCCCCCCATTTGTGTCATGAAGTAATAAAGAATGCAGGAATAAGAAACACTGAGTTTTTAGTGACATAAAATGAGGGAGAGGCAGCCTCCTGGTGCTATGATAGTCCAGGCAGGACATTAAGCGGTGTGGGGAGAGGAGCCCAGCATCCCACTGCTATGATAGTCCAGGCAGTACAGAATCTTTTCTTTTCACATGAAAGGGAGGGGGCTGATTGAAGCTCAGCCCCCAGTTGCTATGATGAAGACGGTTACCAGCCGTTCTGTACCATCTACTGGGAATGACCGGGAGTCATTCCTATTTTCACCCAGGCGCCCCCGGCCAGCTCACCTGAAGCCAGCCAGGAGCATTCACGGGTTGATAAGAAGGACAGTTACCAGTCCTACTGCACTGTCTGCCACCGGAGAGGGGAGAGGAGCAGATACTTCTCTTCACTGCTGCAGCATCGCATCTACCAGCAGCATTCAGTAGACATAGGGTGACACTGAAAGAAGTCAAGAAATGATTTCTTTCCCTTTTCTTTCACTTTGGGGGGGAGGGAGTAAATTGACGATCTGTTCCCTGAACCACGCCGGACAATGTGTTTGAACCTACAGGCATTGGGAGCTCAGCCAAGAATGCAAATACTTTTCGGAGACTGCTGGGGACTGTGGGATAGCTGGAGTCCTCAGTACCCCCTCCCTCCCTCCATGAGCATCCATTTGAGTCTCTGGCTTCCCGTTACGCTTGTCACGCAGCACTGTGTAGCCTGTATATTTTTTTTTCAAACGCTTTGGCATTTCGTCTTCTGTAGCGGAGCTTTGATAGAACAGATTTGTCTCCCCATACAGCAATCTGATTCAGTATCTCCCATACGGTCCATGCTGGAGCCCTTTTTGGATTTGGGACTGCATTGCCACCCATGCTGATCAGAGCTCCATGCTGGGGAAACAGGAAATGAAAATCAAAATTTCGCGGGGCTTTTCCTGTTTACCTGGCCACTGCATCCGAGCTGAGATTGCTCCCACTCAAGCCTTCATTCACCTAGCTAACCTCCAGGCAGTCACCACTTTCTTTCAGATGCCCCCACTCAGCTATCCTCCCACTCAGCTGAGCACTCTGACAACCACCTAAATACCTTAGCACCCCAGGTACCTTCCAGCAACCTCAGACAGCCACCTACCCCAGTCTCCCCAGCACACAGTCACAGCTGCCACGTTTTGAGCAGCTCCCATGTCCTGCCACTGAAACTTGTTAGGATTGGATGTGTTTAGCCATGAGCTGAAGTGTATCCAGATTATTTACAAATTTGCAAATTCATCATTAAATAGCTTGCAATAAATGTCAGCAATGGAGCTGTGCAAAATTTAGCAGCTGTGTTTTACTAACCAGCCTTATGTGAGAAAATGGATCTCTGAATGTAAATTAGTTTTTGCTACCCACAACACTTATTCACTTCTGGAGAATGTTTGTATGAATGTTGCAATCGATCATTAGGAAGAAGAAGAGAAACTGGCTCTGTCCTGCCAATTGTGAAGGGGAAACGCCCACCATACGTTGTAGAATGTCACTGAATTTGCTTAGTGTATAAGTCACACTTAGAGCTCTAAGGGACCGGATAATTTTATGGCCAATGACTGAAGTCTGTCACAGATTTAGGTGAGGACTGGTTTATGGGCAGGTTTGCATATTAATATGGAGTAATCAAAGATCGATACATAGGGTGTACACTGATTTCTGCATACGTTATGATGGAAGTGGTTTCCCCATGTACAGTCAGCCAAGTTTGTTGTGTTTTCCTAACCACCTTTCCTGTGAATCATCAGGTATTGGCCAGAACTGGAGGCAGAAACTGAACTTGTTCAACAAATATGCTGATCTGGTGTGACAAATCTTTTGTTCCTCTTTCTAGAGATACTTGCAATATGGAACAGCAAAATATGTTGTTTTTGGGTAAATCGCATAAAAGTGCCTCATTTACAGGCATAGCAGTTCTTAGTGAGATTAATAAATATGTTTTGGAGACTATTGAGATTGGGACAGGAAGTGGAATAGCATCAGAAAAGAACTTCGGGAGTGGGAAATAGACATCTGATGAGTGCTGCCATGAGGCTGGCTCCTGAGCTGCCACAAGCGAGTAAACTTTATTTCTCCTGTGACTCAGTCGCTAAGGCTTGTAACAATCCGAAATGACAAAAAGGATGTGGTCTGCCTTGAGATTCTTCCTGCTGACCGTATCACCTTCACCAAGAGCTGTCAGGGGCATAACATTGAGCCTGATGACAAAACAAAATGTAACCTAGGAATCTTCATTGGCAATCGCTGCTACACTAGAACAAGTTTCTATAGCAACGGGGGGTGAAATTATGAAGCAAATTGTTATTCTGTGCCTGATTAGAAAAGCTTATAATTGATGACATCAAGAAGGCTGGGGCGTTTAATGCCTATTTTGCCTTAGTCTTCTCTAAAAAGGTTAATGGTCACAAGATACTCAACACTATTAATATTAACAAGGGGGAAGGAACACAAGCAAAGTTTGGCAAAGACCAAGTTAAAGAATATGTGGCCTGGTGAAATTCATCTTATGGCACTTAAGGAATTAGCTGAAACAATCTCAGAGCTATTAGCAGTTATCTTCGAGAACTCCTGGAGGCCAGGTGAGGTCCCAGAGGGCAGGAGAAGGGCAAACACAGTATCTGCTTTTAAAAAGGAGAACAAAGAGGATGCAGGGAGTTACAGTCTAGTCAGCCTAACTTTGATATCTGGAAAGATACTGGAACAAATTATTTAACAATCAATTTGTAAGTACCTAGAGGATAATAGGGTTATAAGGAATAGATTTGTCAAGAACAAATCATGCCAAACCAACCTAAATTCCCTGTTTGTTAGGGTTACTGACCTAGTGGAGGAGGGGGAGTCAATAGACATGATATATCTTGATTTTTAGTAAGACTTTTGACACAGTCTCATGTGACATTCTCATAAGCAAACTAGGGAAATGTGATCTAGATTAAATTATTGGTAAAGTGGGGGATAAATTGGTTGAAAGACCATACTCAAAGAGTAGTTATCAATGGTTCACTGCCAAACTGGGAGGGTGTATCTAATGGGATCCTGCACTGGGCATGTTTCATCTTGAGAAAAGAAGAGTGAGGAGGACCTGAAAACAGTCTTCAAATATGTTAAGGGCTGTTATAAAGGCGATTGGGACCAAATGTTCTCCATGTCCACTGAAGGTAGGATGAGACGTAATGGGTTTAATCTGTAGTAAAGGAGATTTAGATATTAGGAAAAGCTTTCTAACTAGAAGGGTAAATAAGTTCTGGAATAGGCTTCCCAGGGAGGTATGGAATCACCATCATTGGAGGTTTTTAAGAACAGGTTGGACAAATACCTGACAGTGGTGGGCTAAATATACTTGGTCTTGCCTCAGGACAGAGGCTTGGATTTAACAACTTCTCAAGGTCCCTTCCAGCCCTACATTTCCGTGACTCTGTTCATGTTTCCGTGGGTGCATTGCTTTTCCTGGATAAAACATTTTTTTCAGTTTTAGCGGTGGTGATATATATAACTATGGCAATGTGATCTTTTTGGGGAGGAGGAATATTAAAGAGACAGTATTAAAGAGACAGTCAGTTCTTAGCCAGGTTTCCTTTTTGAACTACATAATTCATCAGGCTGTTGGAAAACGAATTAGATTCCTGTCCAGAGATGAGGGGTTTAATCTGAGCATCACTGACCTCCCTTCACTCCACTCCTACACATTGCTTATTGTTTATATATAACTTTTACTTATTGGCTACATTGCTGTGATGCTGTCAAGCACCAGTCAGTAGCAACTCTCAAATCAAGTATAATTTAAAACATGAAAAGTTTTATAATTGCCATGTAGTGTCATATGAACATACGAGGGGCTGGACTATAACATCTTTACTCACATCGAGTAGTACTTTAGTCCATGAAGCCAATGGGACTACTCAAAGAAGAAATCACTACTGAGTGGTCCAGATTCTGGAGCGCTGACTCAGGCAAGTAGTCCCATTGAAGTGATTTGAAGCTACTCAAGGGCTTAACTCTGCTCCCTTTGAACACAGAGTTAGGATATTGATTTTAATGGAAGCAGACTCAAGCCCCACAGGAATCAATGCTCAAAAACATGAACCTTCCCATTTCTGGCCCAGTGAGTGAGCATGGGGATCGCAGTCTAATGTGTATTTGTATTTTAATGTGTATGCCTTTTTTTTAATTGACTTTACTCTTTAATGTAGAAGTTGCATGTAATGGGATTTAAAAACTGTAGTAACATGCATGTAACTTTTTTCCTCCTTTTATAGGATGGTTATTTTTCCCACCGGCCAAAAGAGAAAATGCGAACAGACAGCAATAATGAAAACTCTGTACCCAAGGACTTTGAAAATATTGATAACAGTAACTTTGCTCCCAGGACTCAGAGGCAAAAATACCAGCCTGAACTGGTGAAGAAGCCTCTTAGTAAGCAGAAGGAGCACTTGAAAAAGAAACTAGAGCAAGAAGGAAAGGTGAAGGAGAACTCACTGCTGGGGAAGAACTCCAATGAAGTGCTTCAGTTCGGCCATCATGCCGTAAAGAATAGCAGCAGCAGCAGCAATTTGAAGGAGATTCACAGGTCTCCCAGACAACCTAATTTAAAAAGGAGTGGAAACAGCTCCCCTGAAATAAGATATGACCAGCCACCAAAATGTGAAATATCAGGCAAGGAGGCAATCTCAGCTCTGTCTCGGTCCAAATCCAAGCACTGTCGGCGGGAGATTGCAGAGATATACTGTCAACACAAGCAAGGAAAGCTGATGCCTGAGAAGGTGATGCGTTTGTGTCCTCTGGATGGTAAGTCAATAGATGCTAGAGTGGAATATGTTACAACACCAAGTGGGGAGGAGGGGAATTTTATGCAGTAACAGCCTCTTGACTCTGGTCCAGCAGGGCCGGCGCTACCATTTAGGCAGCCTCGGCAATCGCCTAGGGCGCCAGAATAATTGGTGGGCGCCGTTTTGCCGGAGAGGGCGGCAGGTGGCTTTGGTGGAGCTACCGCAGTGGTGCCTGCGGAGGGTCTGGTGCTCCGTGGCTCCGGTGGACCTCCCGCAGGCATCACTGCAGCAGCTCCACCGGAGCCACGGAGCACTGGACCCTCCGCAGGCACCACTGCGACAGTTCCAGCGGAGCTGTGGGACCAATGCGCGGGGCGGCGAAAGTGCCGTCCGCTTAGGGCGCTCAAACCCCTAGCGCCGGTCCTGTGATCCAGTACAATAAAAATCAACATTATGCAGTAAAGTATAACGTTTTCTGGTTTGTGCCAAACAGCGAGTATCTAAAGATTTCTTTAACAGAGAACTGTGCAGAGAACACAAGATTCTTGTTAAGCTTATATTGAATGTTCTGCTTCAGTTTTCTTCCATTAGATTTTTCCCATGCAATTTTAACCGGTTTTCAAACGATGATGCTAGTTCTCTCAGGCAGCAGCAGTTACAGTGTTTCCTTCTAAAGTTAAAGAGACATATTTGAGAGTGGATGTTCATTCATTCCATCCCATTATTCGACAAAGGAGATGCACACTATGTGGGAAACGTGGAGAGAACCACAGTGAAAATTGGCACCCTCTGCCAGCCAACAGAAGGACAGCATTGCTGTTTCCTGCCAGGGGACAGAGAGCTGGTGGATGGAAACTCTTAACCTGGAGGCAGGAAAAGTAGGGTAAATAAGATAGTAAACAAAATAATTTGTGGCTCAGTTCTGTTTTTAGTGAAGTCTTGGTACAACAAATGTGGTTTTCAAAGCTTATTAGTTCCGAGTTTCAAATCCAAACCCGTAGCCAAAGACAAGGCTTTGTTTTATTGTTTTTTATTTTAATGTGGGATCAGATTTGTGGCTTATTGCACACGGCTTTCTTTTGGTGTGGGTGTGGATGTGTGCGCTGTTCTTTTTACGCCCTTCAAAAAGAGCTCCTCTCATTTCACTATTTAACTGTGAACTATCCATAGCTTAAAATGCATTCCTTTACTGCTGAATAGGTTGTGAGCATGAAACATTACTATTAGCAGCAGTGGTATTTGTACAGCACTGCTAAGGCTCCCGTCCTGCAATCAGCATTTCTCTGCTTGCGCAAGGTTAAGCACACGCTTAAGTTCTTTCCTGTATCAGAGCCTAAAATGTACTTTGGTGTTTTATAAGCAAATGAGAAAAGGCCTTGAAGAGGTACAAAGAGAGGGGTACAACTAAATCAAATCTGGTGAATGGGATCTTTCACTGTGTGTCTGTGTTTCCACTTCTTCAATGTATTTGTTTTGGTGTTTGAGAGAGTTTTTTATAATTACTCTCTCTCGTTTGGAGTCACCATCATGCTCACGCTTGGGGTTGGTCTACAGGAGTGGGGGGGATCAATCTAATATACGCAACTTCAGCTACGCTATTCACGTAGCTGAAGTCGAAGTATCTTAGTTTGACTTACGTGGCCATCCTCATGGCGGCGAGTCAACTGCCATTGCTCCCTCGTCGACGCTGCTTACTCCTGCTGCTGAGGTGGAGTACGGTTGATTCGCAGATCGATTTATCACGTCTAGACAAGACGCGATAAATCGATCCCTGATAGATCGATTACTACCTGCCAATCCGACGGGTAGTATAGACATACCCTAACACTCAGTATCGCTTCTCTGAGTGGCAGAGAATAGGAAAACAGGAGACGGGATAACAGACATTGTGGAAAAATCAGGTTTTAAGGAGGTATTTGGAGGAAAGAGTGGAGGCATGGGAGACTGAGTGAGAGAGGAAGGTAAAATCAAAAGATAAAGAAAGAAGATCAAACAGAACTCAGCTTCAGTGGCAGGCTGAGTTATATTGAGCTCTGTCCCAAAATAGTTCAAGAAAGTGTCCTTGAATAACGTATTCAGATTAAGGAATCTCTCGGCACTCTGGTTACTGAGGGTATGTCTACATCTACAATTTTGTAGCGCTGGTTGTTACAGCTGTATTAGTACAGCTGTATAGGGCCAGCGCTGCAGAGTGGCCACACTTACAGCAACCAGCGCTGCAAGTGGTGTTAGATGTGGCCACACTGCAGCGCTGTTGGGCGGCTTCAAGGGGGATTCGGGGAACGCGAGAGCAAACCGCGGGAAAGCAGGTCTCCTTCCCCGATTTTGCTCCAGTGTTCCCCGAACCCACGAGCAAGCAGGTCTCCTTCCCAGCGGTTTGCTCTCGCGTTCCCTGAACACCCGTGCAAGCAGGTCTCCTTCCCCGCGGTTTGCTCTCGCGTTCCCCGAACCCCCGAGCAAGCAGATCTCCTTCCCCGCGGTTTGCTCTCGCGTTCCCCGAACCCCCCTGCAAACGGCGGGGAAGGAGACCTGCTTGCTCGGGGGTGCGGGGAAGGAGACCTGCTTGCACGGGGGTTCGGGGAACGCGAGAGCAAACCGGGGAAGGAGACCTGCTTCCCCGCGGTTTGCTCTCGCGTTCCCCGAACCCCCGAGCAAGCAGATCTCCTTCCCCGCGGTTTGCTCTCGTGTTCCCCGAACCCCCGAGCAAGCAGATCTCCTTCCCCGCGGTTTGCTCTCGCGTTCCCCGAACCCCCCTGCAAACGGCGGGGAAGGAGACCTACTTGCTCGGGGGTGCGGGGAAGGAGACCTACTTCATGGGGGTTCGGGGAACGTGAGAGCAAACCGGGGAAGGAGACCTGCTTCCCCGCAGTTTGCTCTCGCGTTCCCCGAACCCCCCTGCAAACCGCTGGGAAGGAGACCCGCTTGGGGGGGGGATTCGGAGAACACCGGAGCAAACCGCGGGGAAGGATACCTGCTTGATTACCAGAGAGGCTTCCTCAGGCATGCTGGGATACCTGCTTATTCCACAGAGGTCAAGAAAAGCGCTGGTAAGTGTCTACACTTGATTACCAGCGCTGGATTACCAGCGCTGGATCCTCTACACCCGAGACAAAATGGGAGTACGGCCAGCGCTGCAAACAGGGAGTTGCAGCGCTGGTGATGCCCTGCAGATGTGTACACCTCCTAAGTTGCAGCGCTGTAACCCCCTCACCAGCGCTGCAACTTTGTGATGTAGACAAGCCCTGATACTGTGTACCTGGCCATTTCCTATGGATTAACTGTCCATGTCAGCTCTGTTGACACACATTAACAGTTTGTTCATGCACTTTGTTCTAGTCCTGTTTCAAAGAGGTCTAGATCAAAATGCATTCATGCACTGTTAATGTGCATCAGCGGGGTCCAGCCAGATAGATAGTCCGCAGCAGGCAGTGGGGTTGATTCGCACCTCAGCTTGACACAAATTAAATTTTCATGTAGAAATTAGAAATGTACATGATCGCCAATATAATGTGTCTCTGGGCAGCTATATCACAATCAGCAATAAAGTGTTAGCGTTACTCTGTTTGATATATTTTCTATTTGCTAGCCTAATTGTTCCTGGGCTCCTGGGACTGTTCTATGTAAAGTGACAACAGTGAGATCAGTCATTGCAAATGTCTGTTGTTGTCATTTCCTCCTTTTCTTCCTTAAGATACACAGTTTGGGTCTGACCTTGTGAGACAGTTGAGGGGGTCCAGCACCTTGCAACGCACACCCTGCTGCAGCACTTGCCTGCTAATCTTTTCTCCTGGGACTTATTGTAACATTCCAAACCCCACCGCAGCTTTAAACAGCCACCATTCTTAACATCAGCCTTCCCCAGAAATATTTCCTGATTCTATCTTTAAATACGGAATTTCCCACAAGTACCTCTGTCCAAAGATCTGGACAAGCAGCTTTCAGTCCTGGGCCAATAATAATTTTCTATACTCAATTGTCTCACAAATGACAGCATATGACATAAAATCAAACCTTTTTTTTTTTACACAGTAGTAAATGATAGAGGCAAGTTGACTGGTAAGTGATGAGACTAGGAAATAAGCCACTAAGATTCCATCAGTTGGTAAAGTCATTTGATCTGTTTTTATTTTTAAAATATGTGTGAATTCAGTAACAGCTGAGGGATGTTCCTGGACACCTACCCGAAGAGACCAAAAAATAAAAAAACAATAAAAAACCCCAACAATCAACAGTTCCATCAATGAGGTGTGCAGGATATATATTGAAATACAAGATGTAGACAGGCCATTGCTAGGAGTCTTCAGATTAGCAGGAATGTCCCTGGAGCTCTGTAAGATTGTCAGCAGAGAGGCCCCTTTTTTGAGAATGTCTTTTCCTAGGCAGATGGATCCTAGTAGAAAATGTTGACTTCTCTTTGCCTCAAAGTTATTCCATCCTGCCACACTGACAGCTGAAGTTAACTGTTTCAAACACTGCCAAATTCTCCTTCAGGTAATGTTCTGTGTTGTTTCCCTTGGTCACGGGGGTAGAAAGAGCAGGCTTGGCAGTTTTGCAGTGGGAAAGTGATAGAGCAACAACGTCACCAATGAAATACCAGATGCTAATGCAGAAGGTACAAGCATACTGTGATGTAAGAGTCTTCTTAAGAATGGTAGAATTCCTAGGCAACTTCTCAGCTGGGAAGTCACACCCATTTCAGAAGAGGAATTTTAGGGGTCAAGAAAAGACATTAGGAGTCAACAGCGTGACCGCTCGATGCCCTACAGGAGGCACTCAGCACACCTTGCAGGAGTAGGCCCTACTTAAATATTCAACCCTTTCTCGTTAAAAAGTGAGCCTGATTTTTAAAAAAAAAAAAAAGTTGTAGTCCTTGTATTTTACAGCTACATTTCTAAGATACTTATCCATAAAAATGTAACTGTGCTGTGATTTAGTAGGCCAGTTGGATTAGACAGCCCCTCCTTTTTATCCTAAAATGTATGTATTGTTGTGTCCTGATAAACAACTGCGCTATCCCTCAGGCAGAGGATACATGAACCCAATATGTTCCTTAAAGGAGTAGTATGCTTAATTAGGTAACATTTGTAGAGCACTAGCCCGGAGGTTTTGGAATGAAAGCTCTATAGTGTTGATATTATTGTTTTCTTGTGCTTAGCTCTTAATATTCTAAACATCAAGAAAGCTCTGTGCTGTGTGTCAGCACAAGTCAGCCATTCTGGGGATCAATCTAAGCATTCAGCATGCCAAGTGATATATCCTTATGTTTGCATATGAAAAAGATTTGTTATCTGTTTATAAGAGAGCTGTGAACTTTAAATATTTATGCATTGGTCTCACTCATTCATTCATTATCTCAATGTATAAACATGTTTAAGAGCTATGAGTTCCATTGAGATGTCATCTAGAGTGCAATTCCCTAGGATCCATTTATAGATGCATAGCTGTTTAAAGCTGCAGAATAGTTAACTGTGGCCATCAATCGTGGTATATGACACCACTGAGCCAGACTGTCATAAATTCTAAGCGATACATTCACATCGGTGTTTGTCAAGAGGAGCAGTATTTTATAAACTTTTTTCTTTGAAGTATTTTATTATGTCGAAAGGCAAGAAGTGTAGAAACTCAAATGGATTATGGAAAGGACTGTTTAAACCGACAGTGTCATCCGTTGCTACTTCTCTAAAACGAGTGTGTTCGCTCCATGAGAACCGGAAGAGAGAAGCTCCATTCCAGCTGTGTACCAAATACTAAGAGTATGATTGAAGCAGCAAAATAGAATAGGAGACTTTTCATGTTACCTGAATTGTTTAGCACTGTTAGTGTGCATAGTTCTTTACAAATAGACTGTGTCCCTCGCTCAAGGAGTGCAAGGAATGATGACAAACGGCGAGGGAGGAAGGAGGAATGTCAAAGGCTTCAACTATAACATTATGCTGTTGTGGAGGTCAGCGTAGCAGGCAGCTTGAGAGGCACATCACTTTGGTTTCAAAGTATATGTTTTGCAAAGGAACTTGAAGGAGGAGAGAGTGGAAGTGTAGCGGGTGCAGTCTGGAAAGATGGATGAAGATACAAGGGGAGACACGGATAAATGGGCAAATCTAGTGCTGTACTGATTACAAAAGGGAAGCGGGAAAATTGCCTTTTTGGTAACAAGGAAGATTGTCTTTTTGATGAGGCTGGCATGACAGTTTAGTTTACTCTTCAGTAGGGCCAACGTGCAGAGCTGCAGCTTGTGCAAGATGGAGTAGCCTTCCTCTTCGCCTGGCTACCCGGACCTCTGTGCTGTGTGCCACTGCAGGCTACCAGCCCACTTCCATTCGTTGTTCAAGGCATTGTTTCTGGTTATCAAAACCATGGCTGGGTCAGGGCCCAGCTATGTCTCTGATTGTACCTCCATCCGTAACCCACCTAGACAGCTGCACTTCTCCAAGACAGCACACTGAAAGCCTGAATGAAGCCAGTGAAAGTTGGAGAGAGAGAGCTCCTGCTGTGGAACAAGTGTGGAGAGGAGGCCAGACTGAGAGATTGTACACTGCAAAACTCTCCTCTTTGACAAAGCTAGTCTGATTTAGGCCATTTCTCTACTAGAGAGCTTACAGCGGCACAGCTGTACCGATGTAGCTGCGCCACTGTAAGATAGCTTGTGTAGCCACTCGATGCTGATGTGAGACCACCTCCATGAGCGGCAGTAGCTATGTCAGCGGGAGAAGCTTCTGCCACCAAGAAAGCACTGTCCACACTGCTGCTTCTGTCCATGTAACTTATGTCACTCAAGGTGTTTTTTTCCCACACTCCCGAGTGTCATAAGTTGTACCGACAAAAGTGGTAGTGTAGACATGGCCTTAATCTGTATTATAGACTCCTCAGGCGGGACCCCCCTGTAAGAGAGCAGAGAAGTCCACTATTGGCTTCACTGTGCAGCTTTTCAGCTAATTAGGCTTCACAGAATTCAATATTTTAAATAATTTCAACAGATAATATCTATGTTTATCCATTTACATTTTCATGGTTGTGCAGAATTATGTTTTTTAATAATTTCTTCCCTGTTGTTGTTGTTTGAAATTTTCTAGTTGTGGGAAATGACTGGGGAGAGGGTCCAAAAATTACTTAATGACCATAGGTATTGAGATTCAGAAAGTTAAAGCTTTTATAAACCATTAAAACACACACTGTCAACATCACATGTCAAAATATACAAAGTAAATATCCTTAAATCCACAAATCTGCAAGATTTTTACTGTTCATTCATTAGTCCATTTGTAAGAAGCCTAAATGAAAAATCTAAATCAGTGGATTTTGACTCTAATAAGTTCTCAAGCAGCAGTTTTCGTACTTTGCCTGTCTGTGAATTTTGATTATTATTGATGAAAATATTTTTTCATTAGTTTGTGTATGTATCATGAAATCGATGTTTACCAATATTTACCAATAAAAATCTAATTCTTCCAAGCCCGCACACAGATAATACAATTGTGGGCACTATAAAAAGGATAGCTGTATAGAGATTAAAACTGTAATTTTTTTTTCTCTTGATATTCCCTTCAGATTTGTTGGATTCTGATCTACTTTTCACACTTACCATGTAGCTCAAAGTCTTTTTAAATCTCTGATTGCTAGAGACCGGAGTGTCAGTGTGAAAGTTTGCTGGATAGATGGCAGACCACTCCCTGCATGACTGACACCAAATCTGAGTCGTGAGCAAAGGAGTGTTGTCACATGGTATCTAAATCATTTCTTCTGTGGTCCAGATCATCAGACTCCCACGTGGGTCTCAAATCTACTTGTGGTTCTTTGTGGCTGAAAATTAGTACTCCTTGATCCAGGTGTTTGGTACTTGAGTTCGGATGGACACATAATATGTTTCCAGTTTCCTTTAGGATTTTTTTTAACATGCACTTTTGATTAAAGAAAAGTCCCTATTAAGAATGGAGAGCCCAGAACGATGTTGGTTTATTTCCCTTTGGCTCCTGTGTCATCTTTGCTCAGTTTATATGTCAGAACAGTTTTTCTTCTACCTTCAGCCCTGTGGCAACCTGGCTCATAAATAAAATAGAAAAAAAATCAAACTGATCTTTTTCTGTGTCATACATCAGCACTGACGGGGGAGTTTTTCCAGAATCAGGGTGTTTTCTCATATGTTTCTACTGATGCTGCTGCTCTGTCTCACAGAAATGAAACATTTTGATTTTTGAGAAGCTGCTAAGGAATAAAATATTCCAGTGCATAAGAGTAACTGAAATCTCTTCATGCTCTCAAGCTTTGTCTAAGACATGCAGACCATGTACCGTAGCTTAATGGAGCTCTTTCTGTTGAGTAATATACAGGTATATTAACAGTTACTTCACTTGCCCCTAAAATTCAGCCACTTCTGGAGTGGAGTACAGCAGCAGTTCAACAACGTATGAGCAAGACTACACAACTGTTGGACAGGAAGTGAAAGAGAATTTCATACACAATTTAAACTGGAGGGGAAATGTAGCTAAGCAGGACATAGGTAGCTTAGCTAGAATTTGACCCTTTGACTATAAAAAGGATTCTGTTGAAATGCTAAATGCATCCGATGAAGTGGGTATTCACCCACGAAAGCTCATGCTCCAATAGGTCTATTAGTCTATAAGGTGCCACAGGACTGTCTGCTGCTTTTACAGATCCAGACTAACACAGCTACCCCTCTGATACTTGACACAGTTATCCTTAGGTTATACATGTATGTTGACAGCTGAAGAGACAACTTTGTTTAGTTTTCAGAATTTTCACAGTGTGCTTTTTGACTCATGTGGTTTGATCCAAAATTTAAAGAGTGTGAGACCAACTCCATAAAGATTATTGGATCTATTTCTGTTTCTTTTGGTTTAGCCATTGCAAGCCACAGTCACTGCTGAGACTTCTCTTCACGCCTTAGATCTATTCGCCAACATGGTAAAAATACTATGATGAGTATAAGCTCTTTGAGACTGGCACTGAGGAGCTGGGGCACAGGCAGACCCAACAGAACTTAATTTGCTGCTCCACAGACGACTCTTGTTGCAATACATTTACTGTGAGTAGACTAATTGCAAAATAACCTTAATTGAGTAGTTATCAGTGAACAACATCCTGTGGAACAACACTGCTTACAATTAATAGCATTTAAGCTATAAACTATTCCTCTGTAGAAAGCTAAAGATGTAATTACACCACATATGGAGATTGTGTTCAGCTCTGGAAACCATTATGCCAGTGTTTCCTTCATTATGAAGGGTAGTTTTGGCTTCAACTTCAAACAACAGCACTTGTATTTTATGCTAAATGAATTTATAAAAATATAAAGGGTTGGAGTCTTTTTTCCTTACATCAGTAGGAATAAGGTGCTACTCTAGTGAAGTCAGTGGTATGGCACCAGTATAAATCTGGGGTCAGTGGAGAAGAATCAGACCCCATGGGATAGGTACTAGACCATTACCTATGATAAAGCAAACCCATTAAAACCATCTATCCCTCTATATCATGGAAGAAGAATATAGCCATGTAAATATTCTTTATAGGATCAGGATTTAAAGGCCTCTTGCAGAGGGGAAGGAAGATAAGAGTTCTCTCAGCTGGCAGAATGGGGCAATGTTGTCTCTGCATCTTCTTGTTGGCCGTCCTGAGAGATTTCAGCAGCACCTCTGAGAGACCTGGGCATTTAGAACTCAGCAGGTGTGAAGAAAGTCAGGTTGTGGCAACATAGAATTGTGAGTCTCGTCCCAAAACACCAGAAAAAATACCGCCATATCCAAATGTTGATCATGTCGGCACTATCTTGTTAGGGTTTCCCCTTTCCCTGAAGGAAAACACCCTGTGAAAGGGGGTTAGGGCAGCTGTAACTGGCCAACCAATGGTAGTATGGGATTTGTAGACCCTGGGTGACCCTGATGCTGGAAATCAGTGTAGGGGTACGTGGCCTCTGTACAGATGGCCCTTTCCTCCTTTGGGTGTTCTGCAGTACATGCAGCTCACAGGATGTTGGCAAGTTTAGGAGGCAGCAGGGCCATGTTCACGTTCCGAGAGAGCAATTGTCAACCCTCCTTCACCACTAAACAACAGCCCCCTTCCCCCAGTCCAACTGAATGATGATTTTAAGGTTGTAGGTGGCATGGAAGTTTTGGCTTGAAGTGCTACAACATCAAACACCAGGAAAAAGATTTTCAAAAATTGTCACTTTGAAGGAAATGCTAAGAACAAGCAAAATACATTTCTAGCAACAAAAGCGGAGGGTGGAAATAGGCTTGAAACTTTCAGCCACTCATGAATCTTGTAGTAAAATGTCAACTTCATATACACCTTGAAATGGGAGGGGTGATAGTAAATGTAGAAGGAGAGTAATGAGCAAATATGTCCCAGCAATAAACCTGAAGTAAAAGCAGAAGGGTGGGGGTAGCTTAGTGAAAGCTTTGGTAAGAATTACTGCATATAGAAGACATGACGAGGAAAGAAGAGATGCTTGAGTGCTTAATGTCTCTGTGTGAAATTGAAATGCAGGTGTGGACAGAGAAAAGTCAGTCAAATGGGCCATAGCTACAGTAAATTGTCGATGTGATGTGAAGGCAAGAGCTGGGCAGATTTGTGGGAAAGGCTGCCAAGCAGAAGGAAAGATACACATATGCACACATTGACATAAAATATTTTTTCAGTCTCTTGACTATATTTATTACATTGATGTCATTAGTGAAATCTCCAAAGCAAAATAGAAGGGACTGAACTGTGCTGTTTTTGTTCTGGGCCGACCAAGCCTGTCTCTCAGGCTTCCTGACCTGATGAGACCCTCAGGTTAGACAAATAAATGAATAAAGTGGAAAACTGCTCACTGCTGGCCCTCTATAAATTCTGGTTTTTTTTCTTGAGTTATGAAAAAGCAGTATGTTTCCAGGATTCAGTTGACGGAGTCCATACTTTAAAATCTGCTGTGCATCTATCATTCTGAAGACATAAATTCCTTAATATTCCATGTACAGTGCAATGTGATTTATCCAAATGTAAAACCATTGGCTAAACAAAGATTTGAGTGGAAGGGAGAGCTCTTTGGTCAATTATGTGCAGTCTCTGCTCAAAGCTCCTACCACTGAGGCACAATAAAGATGATGGCAGGCATGCCAGCCAGCTGTAAAGAGTTTTTCTAGGTTTCCAGCCCTGTAGTGTATTGAAGAATGTTGTCTGACTTTTCCAACTGGCTTTAAGAGGGTTCCCTCCCAGAAGGTATCAGTAGTTGTACAGACCCAGGAGACATACTGTAAACAAACTCTGTTTTTGCTTAAACAGAATTGAGCAGTATTTGTTTAAAAGTGATGGCAAAATAAAGCCTTAAAATATGTAAACTTTGACGTCTCTTCCTAAAAAGAGATTAACTTTTTGAATTCCAGAGGACAAGGTTTTTCATTTGTTGTGGCTTCAGGAGCCAGACACTTTTCATGCAGATTGTCCAAACCCAGACTGCCCTATTGTAAAAGAAACCAAACACCCACAATATTTGGAATATATTGTTCCAGAGAATGTAAACAACCTAACCCTCCTTCCAAAAAGTGTTTTAGAAAATGAATGATTATTTTAGGACTCCCTGGGCTTTATGGGGCAAATGTTTGTTTGTTTGTTTGTTTTGTAATTGCTTCACTTGGAAGTGAGAAAGAAAAGGTTTAGGGAACATGTCTCAATTAAAATGCCAACGCCTTAGGCATGAAGCCAGTGTTAAAAGAAATTAAGGCATTTTAAGACTCGATAATTTGGCCATTTCCATTGCAAGTGAGTATTTCTTAAATAGAATATACTTTTAACACAGCAGACTCTTTTTTTTCTTCTTCTTCTTCTTCAAGTAATCGTGACTTCTATAGAAAAAGAGAGTGACAAGAAGTCAGTAGCTCAGCAGCCATGAAAAAGATGTTATCGTTACTCAATATAAATTTAGTCTGATGAACAAACACTCATCGTTTGATGATAGTTTAAGGGCTTGTTAAAAGTGAATAGGGCTTGATTCTCCTCTCATACAGTTTTAGCATCTATGAAATGCCATTGATCAGCCATCCAATGACGTCAAAAGAATGACTCCTGATTTATACCTGCGTAAACAAGAGCAGAATAATGCCCAACATCTGTCTTCTGTTCATGCCAGGAAGCTTTGTGGACAAATGGACATTCACAATAAGCTCTGAAGTGCACTGCATAGAGTTTTACAAACACTTTATTTCTGGCAAGCGTATGGTGAAATCCTGGCGCTAGAGAAGTCAATGCCAAAAGTCCCATTGAGTTCAGTAAAGACAGATTTAACCACTCATTCACTCATCAAGGATGCAGGCAGAAGTGTCACTCCCTTATTACACATGGTACTTGCTGAAGCCAGATCATCATAACACATTTTATTTATTGGGTACTTATCCATCAATGCTGTTCCATCTCTTACAGTGAAATCCAATAGAATTTAATAGAGAATTGTATCCTTTCTATAGAATTGAAACCAGCTAATGGAATTTTATTGCAGGACTACAGTATATCATTTTCTATTACGTCAAATCTTATGGCTTGTTTACAGTCATTTCTATTGATACCCTATTAAATTAAAGAGGATTTTTCCATAGAGATAAGGCACTAGGCACCCTGAAATAAAAGGTTCTCCAAATGGCTAACCCGGGGTAGGCAACCTATGGCACGCGTGCCAAAGGTGGCACACTAGCTGATTTTCAGTGACACTCACACTGCCCAGGTCCTGGCTACTAGTTTGGGAGGCTCTGCATTTTAATTTAATTTTAAATGAAGCTTCTTAAACATTTTTAAAACCTTATTTACTTTACATACAACAACAGTTTAGTTATATATTATAGACTTACAGAAAGAGACCTTTTAAAAACGTTAAAATGTATTACTGGCACGCGGAACCTTAAATCAGAGTGAATAAATGAAGACTCGGGACACCACTTCTGAAAGTTTGGGCTAACCGCACAATCTTCCTCAAGGCTTGGTCTGCAAACATATAAAGATCATCTCTTCTGCCTTCTAAAGACTCATGCCAAATAATCTAAAAAGGCAAAAGAGTAAGTACATTTAGAGGATGCCAGGAGCTCAATGTTATGAAAAGCTTTAAATGTTGAAACCAAAGTCTCGATTTCCTTGTATTCACTAACAGATGGCCATTGTGAACGATGTGGTAGGGAAAATCCTCTCTGACATCCACCTAGCTGCTGGATTTCTGCACCAGCTCTTGGGAGTTTGAAAAGCTCCTCACATTGAATTCTGAGTACAACTGTCCAACCCCCAAACAATCTCTCTTTAGATTTCCAAGATGGCAAGTGAATGATCTGCTCTGCAATACATGTATTCCATGGATCAGCTATAGGGAAAAGTGTACATGTAGAGAAAGTTTCACCATCCTCCTCACTCTGAATTAAACCAGAATACAATTTTCACTATTATGATCAATTAGCCTTCAAACATACTGTTCTTAAGACACATTGGTTTTACCATGATGCAGTATCAAAGAGGCTGGCTATCACAGTGCTGCTTTTTTCTACAGATCTTCCTAATTGTATTAGTGGGCTGCAGTTGAAGGCATATCTTTATGTAACTAGAAGATAATCACCTGCATTATTGTTTCTGTTGTATAGTGCATGCTTTTTTCTAGAGCATTTCACACACCAAGGAACCATGAGGTGTTTTGTTCTACTCCTGGTTCATTTGTGTAGCTGGTAAAAACTGGTAAGAGTACAGTTATCGAATGACGATACACCCTTGTTTGTGACTAGATTTCAGCTCTCTGCTCTTACTCATCTGTTTTTCTTAATTGGAAATGGTTTCCATCCAGCCAGGGGATATTATGGTACAGAAGAAAATTTTAAATCATACTACTTTTAGATTGAAAGTGTGTGGGTGGGTGGGTGTGTGTGTGTGAGAGAGAGAGAAAGAGAGAGAGAGTAGCATTATATTATTGAGATTGACATTAATCTGACTAAATAGAACCATACATTTCCACATTCACCATCTGCTTGTGGGCTGAGAGTCATTTTGTCTTTTAATTTACCAAATAGAATAGCAGGGAAGGACAGGTTTTTACCTTACCAAATAGCATGGAGAGGAAGGAAAGTTTAAGAGAAAAGTTTACTAAGATCTTGTTTTACCCATTATAGTTTTTACAATGGGCCAGAGTTTCAAAGATATTAAGGTGTTTAAAGATGCAGATAGACCTCAGTGGGACTTTCAAAGTGCCTTGGTGAGCTCGGCACCTAACTCCCATTGATTTCAAGCTGGTTAGGCACTTCTGAAAATTCCATTAGGCCCAGACCTTCCTCGTTAGGCCCCTAATTACCTTTGTAAAATCTGACCTCATGTCCTTTTATATCCCCAGGAAAGAAAGTTTTGCTCCTTGATTGTTTACCAACAGTTTGGCAAGGAATAATTCTTTATAAAGAAACAAACTAGACAGAGAAAGCAGACTAGTTAATGTCTTGGCTCAGTTGGCTGCTTCACAAATGTGAATTCATTCTTGAATTACTGGGGGGGGCAACTAGTGATATTAACTAGGAACAGAAATTGTACAAGAACAACAATGCGCTGGATGTTTGCCAAATTGTAGAAGAGAGAGGAAAGTAGATTGTATTGGGTCAGTGTGCATTTGTTGATTTTACACTTTTCTGCTAGGAGTTGGAGGCAAAACCAAGACTACTGTGAAGTATATAAACAAAATGGACCAGATCCTCAGCTAATGTAAATTGACATAGCTCTTTTGACTTCAGTGAAGCTATGTCAGTCTACATTAGCTAAGTATCTGACCAATACTTGTTTTCCATATTTATGTGAAGATTTGTCCTTCAAGAAAAGTCTCACTTTTTTGAAGTGAGTTATAAGCCTTATTACTGAACAGTCAGTCTTTAAACAGCAGCTCAGAATAACTCAAATTTTTGTTTGTGCTGAGAGCGCTTCAGGGTCTAATATTTCAGACTGTGACAGAAGAATATTTCTAGTACTGGGCCTTTCATTTGAGGGTTAATGTCGGATAGTGTTTTATGCCTGATAGGAAGCTAATGTCAGGACAAGGGATTTTGTATCTGTTGTGGTGCAGAACCTTTGACTGCTGAAAAGCCAAAGCTTCACTCTCTGAGGATAGGTTTACCAACTAGTGATCTGTAGTATAGACTTTATCCATGAGGCCAGCTTACATAATAGCTTATTTTCACTTTTTTGTACTGGGTTTTTTCTAATAGCCTAAATGAGTTAGGCACCCAACTCCCTGGGAATATCCCAACCTTAGTGAAGCATCTAGTAAGTGCCTAATCTGTCTAACTCCTATTGGAGACAATGGGACATCCCCCACTGAGGTTGGTGAGACTTGGATTGGGCACTTAGTGAATTGGTTTTACTTGTCCTAGGATTTTCAGGTAAACTTTACAATCCCTATAAGAATCAAGCATTCACTATTTTAACTTAAGACCATACCAGAGGAAACTAAGGAGGATGTTCTGGTCACACAGGAATGAATGGAAATTGAGACTAATGTCAGTGTCCAGGGCTTGAAGCATTCTTGTGGCACCGCTCAGTGGAAAAACACGATCCTAGGCAAAGCACACCTACCAGTATTTTGGGCCCAGGAATAGCGTTCCTGGCACTTCACTGATTCTGAAATCATGTCATCAACACAGCAAGGAAAGACAAAGGAGCCTGTAATTTACACCAAGCTCCAGAGAAGTCCTGGCAGCTGGCTTCAAGTATCAGAGGCATCAATATTGCTCTGACTTCCGAAGAAGAAACTATTAGAAGTTGTCCAGTTGGTAGAGCTCCTAAATCCAGTTAGATATAGCACCATTTGTTGCCCCGAAGAGAATGCAGCCTGGCCGGGATCAGCACCAAGGTCCACACCTTTTATTTGTTGTTATTTTGTTTACCATAGTGTTGGATGCCCTTGCCAGAGTTGGAAAGAGTATCTTGCTTGTTTTTCTTTTATAGCCTATTATAACTATAGGCCAGAGGTCGGCAACCTATGGCACGCGAGCCAATTTTTAATGGCATGCTGCTGCCTGCCAGGGTCCCAGCTGTTGGCCCCGCTCAGCCCGCTGCCAAACCCAGGTCGGCAGCGGGTTAGTCGGGGCCGGCAGCCAGGACCCCGGCAGGCAGCAGTGTGCCTTAAAAATCCTGCCTGGCCCAGCCTGCTCTTCTCCGCCTCCCGCCCCCCGCTCTCTCCTGCTGGGGCAGAGGGCAGAAGCTTGGTGCTGCCGGCTGCTGCTGCAGGGCAGCCTCGACCGGCAGCCAAGCTCCTTCCTCCCCCTCCTCTTTCCCCAGCATGCTGGGTTCCTGCCCCTCCTCCTCTCCCTCCCTGCCGCTGAACAGCTAATGGTCCTGGAGAGGGAGAGGGAGAAGCGGAGCCGGAACTGCAGCTGCAGCGTGCTTGCTGCTCTGGAGAAGAGGCAGGGACGGGGCCTTGGGGAAGGAGGGTGGAATTAGGGCATATCTCTTCCAGCCCATGCCCCCAGCCCTCTGCCCTAGCTTCTGAACCCCCTAGGCCTCTGCCCAGACCCCTGCACCCGCTCACGACTCCAGCCCTGACTCCGGCACCCCCACACATACCCAGCTCTCCCACACTCCATGCCCTGACTCCTGCACCGCCCTCACACATACCCAGCCCCCCTACACGAGAGAGAGAGGAAGAGAATGGGCTAAAACCAGGGAGTAGGTAGGTACCGACTCTATGTGGGCAGGGCCGGGACCCTAGACTGGCAGCGGGCTGAGCGGGGCCGGCAGCTGGGACCCTGGCTGGCAGGAGCCGGCGGATGGAACTCCAGACTGGCAGTGGGCTGAGCCTTTCAGCCCACTGCCGATCTGGGGCCCTGGCCGCTGGTTCGACTCAGCCTGCTGTTGGTCTGGGGTTCTGGCTGCCAGCCCCTTGCCAGCCGGGGTCCCAGACGCAGGCCCCGCTCAGCCCGCTGCTGGCGCAGGCTGAGTGGGCCAGTGGCATAAGATTAGTATTTTAATTTAATTTTAAATGAAGCTTCTTAAACATTTTGAAAGCCTTGTTTACTTTACATACGACAATAGTTTAGTTATATAATATATAGACGTGTAGAGTGAGACCTTCTAAAAAACGTTAAAATGTATTACTGGCACGCAAAACCTTAAATTTAAGTAAATAAATGAAGACTCAGCACACCACTTCTGAAAGGTTGTCGACCCCTGCTATAGGCTGTAAAATTTTGGATAAGACAGGAACGAATTGAGTTGGGGGTTTCAGCGTAGACCAGACAGGGCTTAGAATATTATACGCATGGCTGGTCCAGACAGAAATCTTATTTGGGAAAATAAAACATTTTTGTACGTTGACTATATTTAGAGAATTTATTTTTAAAATATATGTATTGGACCAGCTCCTGCCATACCTCACAGAAATGAATAGGAAGTTCTGGAATCAAGAGTGATGGCAGGATGTGGTTCTTTCTGTTGCATCGTAAAAACTAATAGTGCACTGGGCTGGGGATTAGGAAACTTGGGTTCTGTCCCTGGAGCTGCCGCTGGCCTGTTAGGTGACCTTCAGCAAGTTACTTCACCTCTGTGTGCCTCGTTTTCCTCCTTTGTCACAATTTATACACAGAAGCTCCATAGAATAGCTAGGCAGCACTTCCCTTTTGATCTTTTTTTAATCAGTTTCAGGACACGCTTATCGTAAGCTTGACAAAAGTTTACAGTTTTGTTTTGACTGTTTTTTGGCGCACTCACTTTTCTACAGGAGGTTGAAATCTCAGCATGAGAGAACAGTTTTTTAAAGAAATAAGGTGATAATTCTGTCTCTGAAGATATGTAATGTTTCTGAAGGGGAACATATGGAATTCTACCACCATAAAAAGTTTAATGTCTTAGGGAGAGAATGATGGTAGGCTAGAGAGCATTAGTTCTATAAAGTGAAAGACTGACGTATTGTGCCTGCTGCTGCTAATTTATTAGCAGATCGCTGTTGTGGATCCTTTAGCTTTAGGCTGAAGCAGGGTGCACGCATGTGAACTTAGTGTGTCAGTTTTCTACTGTATGTTATCCCAATTACATCTATAAAACTCAGCAGCTTTGACCTGTTACGTGAACTGACCTGCTAGTCGCAGCCATGGCTTGTGTCTATGTTTATGAAATATCCAGGTTTTTACTTACCATACTTAATTTTGCATTTGAGACCTGGTAAAGCAGGGGTTCTCAACCTTTTTCTTTCTGAGCTCCCTCTCTCCCAATGCTATAAAAACTCCAGAGCCCAGTGGAGGAGGTTCAGGGCTCTGTGAGAGGACCCCCGTAGGCATAAGCGTAGTTTGACTTCTATTTTGAGGGAGGACGGGGGACAGGAGGCAGAGGGGTGTGTTTGTGGAACTGTCCCCAGGACTGCCTGGGTAAGGAACTGCAATTTTGGAGTGCAGCACTCTCATATCTCCAAACTCTGTCCATGGGCTCAGAGCTTCTCCAGTCTGGAGAGCCTCTGGACTCAAAGCTCTGGGATTCAGCCCTGCAGCTCCCAGCTTCTGCCCCATGCGAGGCGCTAGGACTCAAGGTTTCAGCCCCGTGGCTCCCAGCTTCAGCCTCATGGGGGGCGCCAGGGCTCAGGGTTTCAGCCCCGTGGCTCCCAGCTTCAGCCTCATGAAGGCACTGGGGACACTGGGGCTTGGATCTTCAGCCCTGCAGAGACCAGGGCTCCACAGCCCTCCTAAAAGAGCTTGTGGCTTCCCAAGAGGCCCTGACTTGAGCACTGCTGTGGTAAAACACAGTAATAACTTTCCATCTTGATTCTGTAACTATTGACTTGTCTGGTATTTAAGCACCAAACAAATCCATTTCCTTTGCCTCACAATGGCTAGGCCTGGTTGCCTTTCTAAGACTTCTGTGTACTGTATTTGGTTCCCATGGTAAATTTCCTTTGGGTAAAATGACAAAGCAGCATTTTTTCATTATCTATCAGCTACCCATGAGAGATTGGATTTAGGTCACAATTTATTACCCTGTGGAATTGAATCCAATATTTAACACAATGCCAGCTATTCTGATATGAGAGTATTTTAATGACTATGAAATATATACAATGATAAAGTAATTTCAGTGATTTGTAGAATACATCTGAGGCAATTTGATGTGTAGAAACCCTGGGGTTGAAAATTGGATATGGGATAAACATGGAAAATGGTGATTGATTAGTAGAAGGTTGCAATAATGTCTGCCTTGGTATACCCTTTAAAGTTTAAATTATTAATCTGATACATTCTTCTAAACTTTTAGAAGCCTCTAAGTTGGCATTAAATCGATGTTAAATCTTCAAACACAGAGAAGAGGTTCCGCAATTCAAACCGATAGGGTAAAACATATCAGAGGGAATAATGATTCATCTTAATATTTTAAAGTGGAAAAGATATTATTCTACGTTTATTAGATTACTTACTGGGCATCCCCGTAAGGAGACCGAGCCATAAACCAGAGGGATAAAGATCAGGAGACGGAGATAAATACTAGAAGGAAAGGTAAAGCTCTGCATTGGTTTGGAGGTTGGGAGCAAATTCTGGCTGTCTGCATGTGTAACCCCTCTGTGGGTAAAAATGAACATCATAGCTGAATAAAGCAGTGTTATTTTACGTTCAGAGCCTGGCTGTTTGAAGGTAACACAATCCCTACAAAGATCTCTGCATAGGTTGTTCATCCCAGAAGGTGTGTAAGGGCCACAGGTATTTTGCTGAATACTGTACGTGCTAAAATTCATGAACCATACCCTCTGATCCCTAAGACCACCTTTCTGTGGCTCAGAATGTGGAAAACAAATGGAGAATCCATGGACTATAAGCCCCACAGGAGCCAGGATGAAGGTGCAACAGTAGCAGCCTATGTTTTCCCTTATGGAAGTGACTGAGGGTAAAATTCACCCCTGTGCAGAGAGCCAGCGCAAAGCCTGGGTGCCACTTAAGCCCTCAATATAATCTCATTTCCCCTTACAGATTCCACCCACAGATTTTATCTGATTTAGAGAGATTCTCACGTGTGCCCCACAGCAGACCTGCAGACTTTGAATTTCACTGTACGGGATACAGTATATAATGAAAAACATCCTCTTCTATAGCAGAGGCAGGGATTGGTTCTATCAAGATATAGGATAGAATCAGCAAGCAGTCTGAAGAACTCTTCTGGTGTCTATATGCTAATTTAATCATGCCAAAGAGAAATCCAACATACTATCAAGGAAAAAGAAAATCCTGCTTCAAGCAGTAACTAAACTAGTGAAGATTCAGGGTCAGTTAGGATGCGTACTACCCGGTATTAAGAGAATGAAGTGCACTGTTTTGACGAGTGACCCATGGGAAAATGGAGGAACTACATTCCTACGATACTATGCATATATTTAGCAAGACTGTCTGGTAAGTGGAAAATGTTTTTTCCATTCTGATTTATTGTTCATGAAAAGATTCAGATCCTACAGCCATAGACAATAAAATAAGGTCATTTAGGGGGGTGAAGAGAACCTCTTAAACTTTAATGTGGAATTCTCTTTGAATATTATAAAGTTTTATTTTCTGAGGCAGAGATGGGAAGAAGGACCAGACAGTGAAAGAGAATCTCCAAATAAATTTTGATCTTCCAGAAGAGAAGAACCTACTTACATCTAAAATCAGATAACTACAGCGGCACAAAATTTTCACAGACAGAACTTGCTTGATCTTTAGGTTATATTATCAATCCAAAATTAGATAGGGCGTGTAAACCTGCCATCACACTTGGGTGAGCGTTGAATGATTCAGCTGGGCACATAGACCCCTCAGCAGAAATAACTGAGCATTAACATCTCCATTCATTATGTTGGCTGAGAATTTTAGGTGCCAGATTCTCAGCTAGGGTACACCTGTGTAGGGTTAAACCAAGCCCCACAACTGACAGTGCAGCTTCTCTGAAATATCATCTTGTGTTTTAACTACACAAAGGAGAAATGCAGAAAGTCTTGTGTTTCTTCAAATTAACTGGATTAAGATGGATTGGAAATTGCATAAATTGACTCAGTAGGCACTTTAACATCCCTAGAACTTCAGGCTTCAAAGAACAGTTACTGCTGCAGCTGAGACACCCTACCTGGACTTGTTTATTGCGTTGAACATGGAAACACACTTTTACAATTCATAATCGCCTATAAAGAAATGTAACCATTATTTAAAATGCTCTGTTGGGAGGGGTAGGCAGTTATTCATTAATAATGCATCAGTGCATCAACAAAAAAGAGACAGTAACGGGGATTGGCAAGGCCTATGCGTGTCTCAAGACTTTTTTTAAGTCTCTGATATCCCCAGGGTTAGCTCATCAACGTGCATCTATTCTAAGGATCTTCTGACTGTCCACAGATGGGGCAGTGTCTTTATCAAATACTGGATTATTAATGAATGTCTCTTTTAATTACAAGTCAATCTAATTATGCCTCTTGCAAAAACCATCTCACCACGTTGGATGGTTAACAGTATCAACAAACTGGTTCTTGAAATGGATTCAATGGAAAATCATAGGCTAGTGAAAAGGAAACAAACTAAAAAGTCAGTAACATCCTTGAGGGGGAGAGGTTTTAAGGTGAAGAACCGTACAAGAAAGAAAAACCCATATACTTTGAGCCATTGCTTATTAAAATGTTTGCTAAAAGCAGGGCCAGCTCCAGGCCCCAGCGCGTCAAGCGCGTGCTTGGGGCGGCATGCCACGGGGGGCGCTTTGCCGGTTGCCGGGAGGGCGGCAGGCAGCCCCGGTGGACCTCCCGCAGGCGTCCCTGCGGAGGATCCGCTGGTCCCGCGGCTCCGGTGGAGCATCCGCAGGCACGCCTGCGGGAGGTCCACCGGAGCCACGGGACCAGTGGACCCTCCGCAGGGATGCCTGCGGGAGGTCCACCGGAGCCGTGGGACCGGCGAGCGGCAGAGCGCCCCCTGTGGCGTGCCGCCGTGCTTGGGGCGGCAAAATGGCTAGAGCCGGCCCTGGCTAAAAGGAATTAGTAATTAAAGTATAAACTTTTGCAAACTGATGATGTTTGCATACAGTGGGCTTCTTCAAGTAATGCCAGTGTAAATGAGGATTAGTTCTACCTGGTGTAAATGAAATCGGAATTTGGCCAGCTGAGCGTTGTTTCAGTGTGCCAATAAAATTGGTAATTGGTTCTAGTAACTGCCAGCATTCAGAGCCACACCATTGTCTCCCTGGTGCTAAGGAATAGCATGGATAAATGATGAGATGTGTCCCTATGCCTCAGAGATGTACTGTACTTAGTATTATTTGTTACCGTTTTACTTTCATACTAAGGGATTACTGGATTTCCAATTTGTACTATCTTTGCATGATAATTGGTAGTCAAGAGAATTTATTTGGGGTGCAAGGTTTAATATTAATTCCTGTTTTCATGCGGATAGTGAATTAGCTTTTCTAGACTTCATCATGTGTTCTCAGCAGGCACATATGTAATTAAAATGAACACACATTGGGTTTCATATTAGCACTCAGAGTCTGCCTATGGCAAAAGGTCTCTAGATTCCTTTGGGATTGGATACTATAATTACATTGCCTGGGTATCGGTAATAATTTGTAGATTTTTATTCAGTATTTTATTATTCCAGAGTAATGTTAACTCTTTCCAAACCATGTGGTTTTCAAGTTTAGACCACGTTTTTGAAGAATAATCTCATTAATCCATAGTGTTTCTGGCATAATGGGTCTCCTAATCCATTGGAGCCCGTGAGTGGGTTATGCAGTAAGCATCTAAAGAGTTGAGAAGGTTCTTTATTGTATTGAATCAATATATGTGAATCAGTTACTTCAGAATTGAAATTTTTTTTTATTAAAAAGCACTTTATTTACTATAACAGTGTAGTCAAGGTTGGAGACCAGTTTCTTTTATAATCTTGTTTTCACACACACATAACTTTCTAAAACATTTACTTTTAAGACTGGAAATTTTGATACTTCCCTCTGTCCTTGAATATATATATGTTTAATTTTTTGATGAAATTCCCTTCAGCTGTTTTTGATTTACAATCAAGTGAGAAAAGTACCTTTTTTCTGTAGAATAAATTTACAACTACTTTTTTAAAAACCCAGATTACAAAAATAACAGCCCAGAGTTGAAACTTGGAATTAACAGATTCTTCTCTGAGGAATAGTGACTTTGCCTATGGAAAAAAATAAGAAAGCTATACATCACTGAAGAGCTTGTGAAAGTTATGTGCAGTAGGTCTCCCATCATCATAATTTGTAAATTATCTTAATTAAATCCCACCATGTGTATTGTATTGCTGCACAGTCTCCCTCTTTTGCTTCACTGTGGGAACAGTTTGCATGAGGGAGATTGTGCATTACTGAACCACAAGCAATAAAATCTTCTAAAATTAGTTACTTTTAGCATTGAGTCATCTCACTGTTGTGTGATTTGTCAGTCTTGTTTGAAAGGGATCTATGTATTAAATATAGAAACAGTTCAACATTTCACATTTCAGCACTGAATATATCAGAAATTAAGTTGGAGAAATTGTTTGTAATCATAGCTAGGCTGAACACTGCCAGGTTTGATCCATTAATGTGTTCAGACAGTTTTCTTGGGAGTTTAAAAAGACCATGGCCTCCTTGGTTCTCAATATGAAGTGAAAAGATGAGATAGAGTAAGTTTTCATCAAAGTTCATATGAAGATGCCGGATACAACGGTGTGCCTTGCCTTGTGCTAATGCCTTAGGCCCCAATTCAGCAGAGCGCTTATACACACGCTTCGGTTTAAGTATGTGAGTTGTCCAACTCTGTTTAAATCAAAACCTGCAACTAGTCCCATTGAACATGTTAAGTGCTCTGCTGAATTAGGGCTGTATGTGCTTAATCTCAAAGAGCTCAGGATGTGAAAACTATGGGACTTTAAATATCCAAAGTTTTCACCTTATAAATGATGGGGTTTTTTATATTCTACTTCCTGACCCATCAGATGTGGCAGTGTGATGCAGTAATGGATGGATTGAGGTATTCCAAGATTATGGTGCAGTGATAGAGGCCAAAAGGTTATGATGTGGCAACTGTTCCTTAAAATGTTTTTAATAGACAACAAATTTAAAGCTTCAAAGGATTAAATAGCAGCAAAAGTCTCTCAGGGATCCATGCACGTGGGTTGCTCCCATTAGTTTTAACGGGAGCTCGCTGCATGCACTCAGGAGAAAACAGCTATGGACTGGTACATGTAAAGAAGTATCAAACACTTAATTTATTTGAAGGCCTTGGTAGCTCCATATCTTCCCTAGAGTCTTGGCTTTGTGAAGATTTTTGCACTTTCCAGCATCTTCCTTTGGACCAGAATCCTCTTGTTTCCTGTATCAGAGGGGTAGCCGTGTTAGTCTGTATCCACAAAAACAATGAGGAGTCTGGTTGCACCTTAAAGACTAACAGATTTATTTGGGCATAAGCTTTCATGGGTAAAAAACCCCACTTCTTCAGAAGCATCTAGTTCCCTGTTCTCTGTATGTATGGAAGATGGGGGCAAAATAAATCTGTACCATGTCCAAACCTTTGACCATCTCTGCAATTATCCTTGTATGGTGCTTCGTCACTCAGTCAGCTGTCAATATTCATAGCATTATCTCCCAAAAGAGCTGGCAGTACTTATCCTCATGTGCTGCTTCATCTTGGGACCCTGCAGCTCTTGCCCCTCAGCAGTCTAACCTACAGCTAATGTCAGACTTTAACCTGCAGGCTGTTGGTTGTCTCTCCCTTGTCACCGTTACACTTTGGCATTGTTTCTTGTTTTCTCGAGTTTCATTTCTAAACAAACAAGTAAGTTTTAAAGGCCCTGAGATGCTTCTTGTGTTTCAAACTTTTTCATCTCTTGAATTTGTTTTGCTTAGCATGAGGTGCTGCCAATCAAAGATTTTTAGTCCTGGTTGTCAATAAAAGCCATGCTCTAAATGGAGAGTTTATTTTGTACTCCTTATTTGGAGCTCCATTCTTCTAGGGAGAAGAAACTGTGAGCTACAACATGCAGAGTTTTTTTTTCTAATTCTTCCTATGTGTGTAGGGCTGGCAAGTGGGGTTGTGTGCATCCATGTATTTTGATGGCAGAAAAAAATAGGAATATATTGGCAACTGAATTGTTGCTTGAGCCTCAGGGCTGCAATTTTTGTTATTTGATTTGAATAAGTAGCTACTAGATCATGTGCCTCACTTCAGAATATTTGTGCTGGTTTTGAAGTCAGTCACAGATGTTCGCACCACTAAGTCATGCTTACCCTTGCAGAGTTCTCAGTCCTTCCTTGGAAACCAACTGTCTGGGTTAAGGGCCCAGTTCTGCAGTCCATGCACTCCCTGTGACTGAATGCACTCTTGTATTCACACCATACACACTATTGTGATGATCTCTGTACAATATATGCCTTATGAGGTATCATCTGAAAACTAACCATTTGCTGGTCAACAATATCATGGTGAAATGTATGTGGCAACATCATATGTAAAGTTACGAATTCCTCCTGTGTGATAATGTTAGCACACGTTCAAACCCACACAGCCCCGATGAGGCAAACGTTGTTAAACAGGTCTGTCTTAAACAAAGGAGTGTGTGTGTGTGTGTGTGTGTGTGTACCTGTGTTTACATATAAATAGTAAACAGGGTTTTGAGATGGCAACTGGGGGGAAATGGCAGGAGACAAGGCAAATCTGCATTTCAGTGTGCACAGAAGAGAAGAGCGAGCATAGAGCCACCAGACTCCATGTCAACATCTTTGCTGTTTGAATAAACTTTGCTTTAAAGGATAATCCTGAGAAACATCTACTTCAAAATGGGACTGGACTGTAAAAATGGGGGACAAAAATACCCCCAGACATCTCTTCCTATTTATACCTCTCTCTCTTTCACCTAAGAAGATAAAGGAACCAGACCTTTGACTATGGGGGGAGATCCTGACCTGAGAATTTGATCAGCTCTGTTGCTGGGATCATGTGGTAAGGATTTTGCCTTGAATGAAATCTAGCTTATTAAGTTTTAGCTACTAGACAGCGTTTTATCTTTTTCTTTTGTAACCATTTATAACTTTAATGCCTTATACTTGTAGTCACTTAAAATCTCTCCGGAGTTCAATAAACTCTTTTAATCAAAACTAATCCACTGTTGTGTTTAAACTGAACTGTTTGGTCAGTTAAAGTAGCAGAATTTTGACCCATTTCAGGGGCAACAGACTTCTAATATCTGAACTGCCCAGGAGAGGGCTGGACAGTGCAGAAAACACGTTTTGGGGAAGATTCAGGACTGGGAGTGTGTTGGGGTCACAGTAACCAAGGCTCCTGGAAGCCAGAGTACAGCTGGTGTGCTGCTGACGGGCTGCTTGGGTTAGAGCTGCTGGACCAAGGCTGTAGCTAGTAGGCTATTTGTGAGCGACCTAGGTTGGGAACTACAACAGGAAAGCATTGTAAGGCTCCCACGCTTTCAGGGCAGGCAGTGACACAACTCCTTATTGGTCTGGGTTGTACCCCAGCTGTGATACACCTGTACTTGAAATCAAGGTGTTCCCAGCACTTGCGTGGTGTGTGTGTGTGTGCGCGCACAGACAAAAAATACAGGCTCAGGCTAGGGTGACCAGACAGCAAATGTGAAAAATCTGTGCAGGGGGTGACGGGCAATAGGAGCCTATATAAGAAAAAGACCCAAAAATCGGGACTGTGGCTATAAAACCGGGACCTCTGGTCACCCTAGCTCAGGCCCATACTATGTAAATGTGCTTATGAATCACATGGAGCTGTGTCCTGTTGATTTCAGATTCAGACATGCCCATGTCTATTATCTTCAACTTGGGGTTGTGAAGGGGAGGACACACCTGATAGCATACATTGTGGTACACAGTTGAAACAGTTTTGGAAATAATACTGATCACATTTGCCCCTTAGCAAGGTCCTGGTTTTTCACTTTTTATGTTGTGTTTTGTACATATTTTTGATGTTAAAAATGGAATCTGGGTAGTTTATAGATGTATATGGTTTTTTCATTCATGCAGCTTCTCAAAACTCCGGGAAATATTGAACTTACTGAAGTCTATGAAAGAGCTCCCTTTGACTTCAATAGGTTCAATATTTCATCCTCAGTTTATAAAGTATGAAATCATTATGCATTCATATGTACCCAAGATGCTTGTAACTCAGGCTGTGGCTTACCAATCCATAGAATGACATTTTTCTTTTTGAAAAAGGCTGAAAAATTTTAGTAAGGCACAGAAAACATTATTTTATATTGTCACTGAACATTTTCTTGTTGTGGTATTGTTTTATTATTGCAGTGTATTAATATGATATACTTTTATGGTATAATTTAGAGTAAACGTTCTGTGTTGCACCGCCATAGCAATGTGCTTCTCTTTTCTGTTCCAGTGTGTCTACAGACCTGCATATGAATATAATGGAGAGCATATTTGCGTAGGGCAAAATCCTAAAATGGGGTACATACCAAAGTTAAAACGAATGGTCTTCCTAACTCTTGCACAGTTTATGTTAGGGACAAATTCTCTGCTGGAGTAAATGGGCAGAATACCACTAAAGTTAATGGAGCTACATTCATATGCACCTGCTAAAAATCTGAACCTTGATCTCATAACCGCTGATTTTTCTTCGAGTTAGATATAAAATGTAGTGTTAAAGCTATGTCCATCTTCTGTTCTGCATGCTTGTTTAGTTATATATGTAAGAATCTGAAGTAGGTTCTAAAATATAAAAACCTTCTTTTAATGGTGTAAAATTGCCACGACTCATCATCACGCATGATGTGACACTGCACGTGGGTCCACTGGCAACTTGAACTTAATGTGTACAGTTGGAAATAACAGATTGTGTGGGGAGTTTTGATTTGTTTTCAGGGGAGGGTGGAGAACAGTCAGCTCAGACAACAGGACTGACAGTCAGGAAGACATTGAAGAACCATCTTATTAATGAATGCTTGGTTAATACAGAACAAATCACAATAAAGCATGGAATCTAAGATAAGATTTCCAGTGCACCCAAATTGAATTAAAGGGCTTGTATTAAAGATGGATTGACTATGAAATGTTTAGAGGATTATTTAGCAATGATTTTCTTCTTATACTGTCTTGTCACTGGTCCCCTCACAGCAAGTGGCGCCTCCTCCTGGCCACTCTGGGGATTAGCGCCTTCCAGGTCTAGAGCACACACCATTGCCACTTTGTCTCTGCGACTCCAGGTGCTCCTTCTCCATGACCTGGCCTTCCGGCTGGGTCACTGTACGTGTTCCCCCCCTCCAGGGAGTCAGTCTTTCCTCACTAGCAATCTGTGGTTGTCTTCCCATTCATTGCTGTATGGTGCCACTTCCTCAGTGACTGGTAGGGGAACCTCTACTCTGGGTTCCAGCTCAGGGACCTTCTAATCAGCAGCCAAAGTTTGTTCCCTCCTGGACCTTACTGCCTTTCCCTGAGTCTGTCCTTACCTCTGGCTCTCCCCACTTCTTTGGGTTTGCCTGCCTCACAATGCCCTCTTCCCAAGAAGTAACTATAGGCTACCTGTCTTGCTAGCCCCAAACACATCTCCCTTCTCCCAGGGGCTGACTGCAAACTACTTCCTTGCAGCCTCTTTCTCCTATCAGCTCCCTGGCTTTATAGAACCCTCGCCTGTTCCCATACCGGTGAGTTTCCCCTAATTAGGATTTTCCTTTCCGCCTTAATTTTCCCAGCGTGCAGCCTAATAGGTTAATTGACCCATCTGGCCTTCGCATCTTTTTACACATCTTCACTAATCTTCTTGATCAAAAATAGCTTTAGAAAAGGACTCCAGTCAGGAGGAGGACATATAAGTACCATTCCCTTCTACCTAAAGAATATCTCAGTTTCAGTGCAGAGGGGGTAGGCTGAATTCTATATCCTATCATAAGTACTTTTTTGGATGGCTTTAAAAGTTTTCTTTAAGTAGTTCTGGGATGACTGCTATCACCGGTATTAGGAAGTAGAATTGAGACTTTTGATACACAAGGGTTAGTCTTTTTTTTAAAGATACACACATTTCCCCATTTGAGCATACCATTTCACCAAAGGAACGCGCAGCTTTGTAGTGTTGAACCAGCCAATGGTGGATTAACATCCATCTAATAAATTTTGATCATGAGTCCTGCGCAGTGGGGATAAAATGTAATCTAGCTCAAGTAGCATAGTGGTATTTATTATTCATGTGTTATTGTAACTTAGCATACCATATGAGTAATCTTGTAAAGCTTGCCAGAAGAACCAATGTTAATTGCATACAACAGAATGTATTTGCTGCTGGAAATGTCACACCATAATTATATTCCATTTCTCTGTTTGACAAGTCATATAATACTAAAAGAAAATTAGTCCTGTTTTTTTCTGATATGTAAAATTATTCACAGTACTTTTCAAGTAGTGTACATGCCAGTAAGTTTTTGAACTACAAGAATTAATAAATGATAGAAATAGTTCCTATGTTATTAAACAAGCAAAAGGTACTAAACCTAGATAGCACAAATGAAATAAATAGTGCAAAGTTATGTACTTCCTTAAGTATTTAACTTGCACAGAACAAGTTGATTTAACATATCTAATCCAATGAAAATGAAGTGATTTGTACAGTGAGCTGCTAAATCCAAAGTCTTTTTAGCCCTTATTAGCAGTCAATAGGAATTTTGCCTGAGTTAAGGCACCGCACAATTAAGCTATAGGTTGGCAATAAAAATAGTTGCAATGGAAATGAAGTAACAACCCTGTGTAGGCCTGCTGAACTGAATTCTGGGATCTAAAGAGCTAGAAGCAGAATTCTAACCACTAGAGAGAAAGGAGTAACTCCACTAGCTGGTAGCTATAGTAGACTGCTATCCTCTTACGTGGATTCAACTTAGAAGAGGCCAAAGACCCCTGCATACCTAGTGTGGGTTTCAGTGACTACTAACAAAAAAATCCTAGCTAATACGAACTAAATACTGTATGTACAGTAGTTTAATGGTTTCACTTTTGAACCTTTCTTGCTTGTGTAATGTGTTTCTTTAAGTTATTCAAAGGCAATGTTAGTTTCCCAGAAACTAACACCATGCCAAAATTCCTTGTCATAAGAAATATTCAAAAATAGTTATTGATAAGCTTCCTCTCCTAAAAATGTATACTCCTCCATGTAGTAAACTAGAATTTATTTTATTTATTTTCTTGGAAAATCTCTTTCAGATATTGGCTTTAGCTTAAACTAAAAGTATTGTAGTACTCACCCATAGCCAACTGATGTCTCTAGCATACCAGTTCACTGCTGTACAAGAATTAAGGGTGGGATTTTCAAAAGCGCTTATCAATGGCATAACTCTGCCACTGTTTAAGGCATTGGCAAAATTCCAATTTAACTTAAACAGGAGCAGAGATAGGCTAACACTGAGAGATTTTGAAAATCTCATCCTATGTTTCATATTTTGTTTGTTTTTCATCACAGGTCAGCTAGGAAATCCTGCTGATTTTTACTTGCAGTGCAACTTCATTAATATCAACTAAAAACTGAATCTCAGAAGTGTTGCAGCAAACAGATTTTGCATGTATAAATGCATCCCACAGTCCTGTGAATTTTATTATTCTTGTATTTATGAGCATGTCAATCTTATTAGTTCTCAGTGCCTAGCAAGACTCACATTAAATTGACGGTATCATATACTGCGACTGTCTCCATTTTTTCGTGTAATTTCTTATTTCTCAGCAGTGTGCTCAGGGCTATACTGGGCACAGAATAAAGACAGTCTTTGTCACAGAGAGTTTACAATCCAAAAGACAAAAGAGAAAAGGTAGAATCTAATGGGAATCTGAGAGGAAGCATTAACTTGGAGCTATAGAATGCCACACATCCTCAGCTGGTATAAATTATCATGGCCCTATTGATTACTATGGCTCTATGCTGACTTACCCCAGTTGAAGATCTATCCCTTAATGTTTAATTGTTCACACTTTATGGACATCAGGGAAGAAGTGAGTCTTTAGGAAGGACTTGAAAGCAGATAGCATGATGGTTTGATGAACAGGGGTTAGAGGACATTCATTGAATAGGGAATAATTAATTTTATTATTTGCTACATACTGTTTATTCTTTACTTGACAGTCTCAGTAGAATTTTTCCTGGAAGGTAATGTAAAGTGGGGGGGTCTACTTTAACAAGGGATTGGTAGCGTTTTCACTTCTTGTTGGTTATGCATGCTGTGAGCATGACAGTACGAGATGGAAAAAAGGTTATGGAAGAACCAGGTTCGGAACACACTGAAAGAGAATGAAACAAGAGATGGAATCAATAAAGATTATTTTCAAACTCTAATTTGAGGCTTGAGCCTTGATAAATCTCTGTAACACCTTTGGGATTTGTTGTATTGATGTTGTCTTCCCATTTACTATATTGGCTCTGATGCTCTATAGCAACTGGTTAGCTTCCAACAGTTTCATTTGCTTGAAGGATTAAAACTTGCAAAAGGTTTAAGAAGCGGAGAAGATGACTTTTGAACTAGGAATATTTGCTCTGTTTATTGCTAAGTTTCCATAGTTTCTTCCATTCCCATACAAGAGTCGTAAATGGCTCCAGAGCACAGAAGGTGAATGAAAAGCTTTAAAATGTATTGAATATTTCATTAATAAAACAGTGAGCAATCATAACATATTTCTCACTCTGAAACCTCTTAAAGTATTTACCTTTTTAAACTTGTTCTATCTTAGCTAAGACTTTGTGGCTCAGAATTTCCACTGAATTCTCTGTGGAAAAGTTTAAATTTTTAGCATCCCTTCTGCAAATCTTCTGTAATTTGGGAAATAAGTGAAACCTATACACACACACATCACTGTGAATGGCAGACTAATTGGGCTTTTTGTTTTGTTTATTAATCGAACCAGAGTACCTCGACAGAAATGCAGAGAATAATTGCGTGTAGTACACCAACGTAATTTCAAGTCTTAGTGATATATTGAACTTCGTCCTTCCATGATACTATTTTTACTCCCCTGGGTGTGCCAACATAAGCTGCCCTGGATATTAATAGAATTTAACTCTGAACAGTGAGGTGAAGAACAGACTCTGGAGAAAAGTTATCAATCAGTATCAACTCCTAAAAAAATAATTTGCACTCTCCGTGTTGTTCTTTAATCCTCAGAAAGGTAGAACATTTTCTTTCAACTGTCATGCTAAAGTTGAATTCCAGTCTAGGTGTTCAGTTGTGGAATTAAGCTTTGTGCATTCACAGTTTCTCCCTCGCCTGTTAATTTAAGCTTTGTTTGCTAGATTTTATAAAGCTTTACTTCTAGGAAATGAAATAGACTTAAACACTGTGTGCTCCTTGCTTCCCCCTCCCCTTACTTTATTTAAAATGTCAAAACATTAAAAAGTAAACTCAAAAGTAACACATAACTTTTTTTCTTCTTCGTGTCCTCATTCATCATTTTTTCTGAAGATATTTTATTTCTGTCCTTTTATTTGTATACATTCCCACTGTTCCTTCTCCTTTCCTTCTAAAAGGATGCAATCTGGCAGCACTGAAATCAATGGGAGTTTTGCCATTGATTCAGTGAGAGAAGGACCAATGTTTAATTGTACAAAAACTATTTTACAAACTGTGACACAGAGGTCCACTGGGGTTCACCACTCTGTCAGAAACTCTTGTCAAGCTTGACCTACTCACTACACCTCACACACTGTTGTCATGATATAGACCCAACGGGAGGTGTGTAATATATCACTGGAAAACTAATAATTCACTCATCATTAATATTTGTGCTTGATGTATGTGCAAGGAGTTATACAAATATGAATATACAAAGAGTTATAACTATATGTTTGAATTATGTTTTTAAAACGTGGTTGGCAAGCAATGCATAAGCACAGTCTGCCTTAGACAAAGGAATGTGTATTGGTTGCCTGACCAGCCTGGTCATCGGGCAGAGACAATGAAGATAGATTTACATAAAAGGTAAATAAAGCTATCAAATTAGTGAAAGGGGGAGAAGGTGGTCCCTGAACTTCAAATGATAAGCAATTGAATCAAATGATTGTATACAATACTACTGTATTATAATAGTGTATCGAGTAGGGTCTTGTATGAAGGCCTATGACACATTGGCATTTGTGAAATGCATTCATTGATGCTGTATGAGGAATTATGGATACGAACTGATATTATGCTTTAAAGTCTGTGACCAAACACGGGGAGAAACAGGTTTTCTCCCAGTCCAACTGGTAGATAGATGCCTTCCCTCCTATATAGATAAAGCAATGTGGAAGCAAAACAATGGAATTCCCATTTACATGCAAATCAGCAGGGGGGGTTGAGAAGTCCACAGGAAGGGGAGAACAGCAGGAAGTCTTCCTGGCTCTCGAAACAGTGACTCCGAACTTTCAGGTGGTTGTGGTGGTTGGGGGGGACAGCAGGAAGACATTTGAACTTGGGGGATTCAATGGGGCCAGAGTTCTTGAAATCATAGGATGTTGGGCCCTTCAACCAAGGGGTTTGAAATCTCTGGAAACTGAGTTTAGGTGAGACAGCTGCTTAGGCAAACATTGTAACTTGCTGAAATTAAGGTTTAGTCTTTAAAATGTATTTTTACTTTTGTTTGTTTGTAACCCTTTCTGTCTTTATCCCTTACACTTGCTATCACTTAATCCTGTGTCCTTTTGTTAACTAAACTTTGTTTTCCTTTTACTATAAACCAGTGTGGTACAATGATTGAAGGAAAAGGTGTATTAAGCCCAGTTAAGCTAAAAGGCTGCAGTTTATTGTCTCTTTAAAAGAGCAATTAACTTAATAACTTCTGTGAGTGTTCCAGGAGGGGGCTGGACACTTTCCAGGAAACGTCTCTGGGGAACTTGGGAATTGGGGTCTCTGTGTGTTACCTGCAAAGAAAGGTTTGGACTCGGAGTCCTGAAGGGTTTGCTGGCAAGGCAGACAAGCTGGTATGTCAGGGAGCAGTCACACAGCTTAGCAGCAGCAAAACTCTCGCTTGCTGAGGCTGAGAGGGGTAACCCAGAAACTCGCAATTCTGGGATCCCCAATTGATTGTCACAAAGTTTGGGGAAAATTTGGCACTGAGAAGGTATTGGGAGTCCTTCCAAAAAGTAACTAAGGCTGGTGTAAGCCAGGGCAAGATCTACGTGCTTGTATGTGGTCTCTTGGTGTCAGGATTGTGAGCCACAGCAGCATAGCATCTAAAGTACCCAGTGCCAGGGCAGGCAGTGCCACAACTCTTGACTGGTCTGGGCTGAAAGCATCACACAGCCCAGTCACTGAAGGGGTGGCTTAAGACTAAGAAATAAGACGACTCAGAAGAAACATTTAGAATTCTTGGCTAGATGTGGTGCTATAGACTAGTCTGTTCCTTCTGTGCTTTACGTGACCCTGATCCACAACTTCTTGCATGCTAGAAGACTGCTCCCCCTGTGCTGAATCTTCATGAATTCAGTAGGGCTCCACATACACACAGCAATCCATCCACATGTAAGAAGAGACAAGAACAGAGCCTATGTTTGTAACACTGAAGTCCTGTTGGCGGGAACATCTCCATAATTCCTTGCATGAGCATTTACGTAAAGAAATGTTTAAAAACAAACAAACAAACCGCACAATAACAGAGTGCAAGGGGCTTCTGGTAGGATTAGTGAGTAGTTGGTTGTAGGCAGCTCAGCAAAAAGTATTTAAGCAAACATAATAGCCCATCTCTGGGGTTTCATGTTTAGTTTTATAAAATTCTTGTGCAACCAAAGCAACACCAAAATACCCGTCTCTGGCTATATTCCATTCACGGAGATAAATTCTTAAACACAAACGAGCTAGAAACACAAACCAGTAAAAACAGGGTAACTTATTTGTCTCTAGAATGCTCTGCACTGTCTTATTTACAGCAACCTGTCTCTCAAACCTGAAACCAGCCCAGCCCCTCTTTAAGCTTCTGGTTGAAGAAGGCTCAGATGTTCCTAGTTATTGTCATTTAGAGCTGACTCTGAAAACCTCTGCAGAGGTTCACCCTGAGCTGTCCACATCACTGTCTAAATTGGTAGCGCTTTCCTGTAACAGGATGGCTGCAGGGCCTTCTCTGGGGGACGCAGAAAGACCTATATATTTTGAACAGGGCCTAATAGTCTGACATGCTAAGCGCCTGTGGAGTTGCTAATTCTATGAATCTCTTGAGACAGCAGGATATGCAAAACAATAAGGGGAACAATCACCCAGCAGTAAGCACAGATGCTTCTCAGATGAGACATCCTCTCAATGCCCAACCAACAAAACAGTCTAGGGGGTAAAGTACTGACCACATCCAGCAAGGTGCTGAGCACCCTAAACTCTCATGCATGTTAACTGAAAGAAGTGGCTGATGGGACTTCCCAGCGAGTGCTCAGTACTTCACAAGGGGTAAGCCCCAATTCTTTACAGTAGCTAACATGCTGAAGATGTGCACATAATGGTTTCCATCATTAATTTTCTTTACAAATTTCTTATCTCCTGTGCTGAAAACTTTGTTGTTATTCACAGTTTTGGATTGTCAACAGATATATCCATAGTAACAATTGCTGATTAAACTGTTTTAGGTTAGTTACAATTTCTTAACTATTACCAAATCTTCACCCTGTTAAATTGTTCCCCCTCCCCTTCCCCAACTCCCCATGAGACATTGAGACTTCTTTACAGTAACTGCCCCCTGTGCCCTATATTAAAGCCAGCAATGGAAGCTTGGTACTATGCAGATCATATTAGAAGCAGGCAAAGCACTATTCAGAGGTCTCTCAACCTAGATTGTAGTCAATGGGAGTTGAGGATATTCAGCATATTTCAGGAGGAGCTCCACACTTTACAGGCTCAAGCCTTAAGAGAAAATTCTCTTTTATCTTCACTGATCCTGTTAAATGACAGATCTAGTCATAAGAACAGCTATACTGGGTCTACTCCTGAGGGCATTCTGTGCCAAAATAATTCTGTGCACAATATTTTAAAATTTTGTAAAATTCTGCAAATTTTATTTGTCAAATACATATGGAGGCTCCGGCATGGTACTGAGGAGCACAGAGGTGGGGGATCACTGTGAAGCTTCCCTCCCGACATGGACTCAGCAGTGAGACTGCACCCAACCCTGACACAGTGCTAGAACGGGGCCTGTCCCAGAAACCCTCCATGCCAGGTGCACCAGGTGTGGGAGGCAGGCTCAGCACGGCAGGACACAAATATGGAGGGGATTAGTGTGGGGGATCCAGGTGTGGTGTGAGAGGGTTCTGTGGGGGGCAATCTGGGTGTGGGCGGCTCAGTGAGGGATCCAGTGCAGAGGGGATCTGGATGCACAGGGGCTTGTTGGGGGGTTCAGGGTGCAATGGTAATGGGACGCTGCAAGGGGGTCCAGGTGAAGGTGGTTGGGGGTCTGGGTGTGGTGGGCTCGGGGGGGGGCCAGATGCTGGGGAAGTGGGGCTCAGTGGGGTAGGTATCCACATGCTGCTGGTTGGTGCTCAGTGGAGTGGGGATCTGGGTGTGAGGGGCTTGGCATGGTCCAGCTGCAGGGGAGTGGGGCTTATTGCGGGGGAGGGGGGGTTCTGAGTCCAGGGGGGTGAGGCTTGGTGGGAGGGTCTGCATATGAAGGGGTCTGGATGCACAGGGGTTGGGTGGATGGAGGAGCAGTTCCCTGTACAGGTGTCTCTCCCCCTGCAGCTGAGGAGCAATGGTGCAGGAAGCTGTGGGGAGGAGAGAGTTTGCTGAGCTTGCTGTAGCCAGGGGAGAAATCTGGACGGGGGTCTGACCCGGCCCTGGATACCATGCAGGGGAACAGGAAGTCCCAGCCTCCCCAGCCCAGCCTAGCCTAGTCACTGAGCTCGGTGCTTGGTAGGAACTACCAGCTGGGTCTTCCCCAGTCCCGCCTCCTGTCCCACAGTGATTTACCTATCTACCAGCTGCCCTGGGCCCATGAAACATAGTGCTGTGGAGGGTTGCATGACCACTCCTGTGGCCTCCCTTTGCTTCCCCGTCAGAAAGTAATTTTTCTGTGGAGAAGCAAAGAAATCTGTGGGGAACATAAATTCTGTGCAACGCTGCGGCGCAGAATTCCCCCAGGAGTATGGGTCAAACCAAAGGTCTATGTAGCCCAGTATCCTGTCTTCCGACAGTGACCAATGCCATCCTCTGTTGCTCATTCTCAGCTTCTGGCAAACAGAGGCTCGGGACACCATCCCTGCCCATCCTGGCTAATAGCCATTGATGGACCTATCCTCCAGGAACTTAACTAGTTCTTTGTTTGTTTGTTTGTTTGTTTTTGAACCTTGTTATTGTCATATATTCTTCTTCCTGCTTCTCCCCTGGAATGAGAGTTTCTTCATCAGGGCTGTATTTAGCAGTTCAGGTAACTGCTTTGCCTTTGTTGGGTGAACAGCAGGGTGACCATATGTTCCATCTTTTTTTTTTTAAGTCCTGATCATCAGTTGGTGAGAGAAAACTGGACAAATGCAGGTTTTCCAAAAAAGGGGGATATAACTGGGCACAGACTCACTCAGCGGCGCCTCCTGCTGGTCATCTCGGGGAATTAGCTTCCAGCCTCTGGAGCACCCCCTGTCGGCCAGTGTCGCACTGCTGCTGGCCCCCGTGTCCCTCCAGCTGAGGCTGCTTCCCCCATTCAGCCCAGCTTTTCCCCTGCCACAGCCCTCTCCCAGGGCTATTTTTAATCCTTTCAGGCCAGGAGCGGGTGACCAGTAGGACGTGGAGGAACATGTGGGAGGGAGAGCTCGGGAGAGTGGTGTGGGCTGGGGCAGCCCTGTGTGGGTAGGTGGCAGAAGGTCTTGGGTCGGCTCTATATGCAGCTTGTGGAAGCAGGGCCTTGGGCTGGCCCTGTATGGGTGGGCAGCAGGGGGGTCTCATACCAATCCCACATATGGGGGAGATGGGGGGACCTCAGGCTGGCCCTGTGTGCGCAGGAGGCCAGGAGACCTCCTGCTCACCCTGTGCAGTGTCCCATTTTCCCTTTGGGAAAATATGGTCACCCTAGTGAACAGTGGTCTTCCATACCTGCATTGACACAGTTATCAACTGCAAATCTTCACTTGGAATTAATGTAGTCGAGTTCAGAAGGCCAAGGATGCAAAATGTAGTTTGACAGGATAAGAGGTGAACAGAAAGGATGCTATATCCCAAATATTTTTAATGTTGGCACAGAGGAATAAGATACTAGATAAATTAGCAGACTTTGTCTACAAGGAATGTCCCCAGCATTTTGCATCCATTGTTAGACCTGCTATATATAATCTCTCTGGAGTCTGGTAATGTCACTGGATATTGTTTTAAATGAATGGATGATCATTTTAATGTAATTTGGTATTCACTGTAATAATGCTGATCATGATGAACTAATTGGTTGTTAATTGGTATGGTCGATATTAATAGGAAATTCATTCTAATTCAGTGTTAATTAATGTATTGTTACTTTAAACTGTTTCTCATTTATTCATGAGTCACTGAGAAAGGGGGGAAGAATGCTTCACTAAACACACTCCAGCAAAACAAGTAAATAATTGAGATTCGTCTCCCAGGAATGATACTATTTTCATAATTAGAATTGTCAGAAGTGCAAGTTAGTTTTTAAGATTATTGGCCTGGCTAGATATTTATCATAGTAAATTAGATTCAGTATCTGTGTCTATCTGTATGTGCACCAGTGTCCTGATAATTCAGCAGTGATTTGTAAAACATGAAAATGGTTTCAGTAATTGCTTGAGACTGACTAGAAGACTCCAAAATAATAAGATTGTTTTTTAAAATGTTACTTAGACTACTCCCCCACCAAATGCTTCACAATCTCATACATGTTGTAAGTAAACTAGAAACAAAAGTACATTACAGTAGTCATAGTTAATATGTACATAGTCATATTACAGTATATCCATAGGTATAGTTTAAAGTTGTCAGATTAAAAGAAAGTTCCTAGTGAATTCTCATCAATTTCACAAATTTGTAACAATATGTGAAAGTCTTTATTCTCAGATTTCGTTATTTACATTCATCCCTTTTGATTGTCTGCAAAAATTAATTATAATCAGGGCAGATCCTTGTTGCTTTATGTATGTGGACAGGACTAGTGTAGTGGCACCCTGCTCTATGACTATGGCCTTTACCTGGTACAGTAACACAAATGTTAAATAATAATCAAAGAGATAATAAACAGTGATGAAGAATTTTTCTTTCTTCTTTAGTTTTCTGTCATGAAAAATTGATTTGTTTCTGTGCAAAGAGGGAGAGAGAAATAAGTTCTGATCTTCTTTTCAAACCTCGTGCCAACTTTGAACCTGGAACAAATTTTTCCCTTTTTCTCTTTTATAGGTAGGATAGAAATCCCTGGAAATCTGGGGTTACAATGGAACTGCAGTCAGAGCCAGACCCATAACTGTAGTGGTTTTCTCTGGTGGTATTGTAAAGCTGAAGGAATAATAGGAACTTTCAAGTAATTTCAGGAAATGAATTGTCCTGATGGAAGGCAGTAGCTCTGGCACCCATGCTGCCATAAGTTTATTCCATCACCCTCTAAAGTGATTATATCAGATCAAAATGTCAGCGTCAGCTGCACCTTTATCCCAAGTAAAGGTTTCTGCTCAGGAAGAAGGGAATTTTACTGAGATCTCTCTCCTTAAGGTTAAATTGACTAGTCACTGAGTTTTGTAAATTATATCCTGCTGCTTCCCACCTACAGGGCATTAATTTTTGCTTATAAGTTACTTAATCATATGAAGTTGCAGAAAATTGTTAATGGAAGGGTCTGAGAGTGAAGTATATTAAAGCAGTGTTACTGAGATACTTTATAAAAATGAAATATGCATTTGTCAATAGCAGCATAGTCTGAAACTTTATCCTCACTGACACTAGTGCAGAGAAGTAAAGCATAGGAGGCATCAACTTTAAAGTAAAATTTGCGGAGAGTAGCCAATAGCATTGCACTGTTAAGGTGTAAGCATTCCTCTCAAATCCAGATGTCTGGTTGAAGATTGTATCTTCCCAGGAGATTCCAGACCTCTTTGATTCTTCAGCATGAAACTAAACCCCGTTACTAACTACTCACCAGCATTCATAGTAATTGGCTCAGTAGAAACTGGGCATGCCTCATGGGGCTAGAAGTTGGCCCCTAGCTGAGCTGCATAAAGAATATGCACATCTCCTAACATGCATTGAGGGCTTGATTCTCCAGAGTGCCTTCAACTCACATGTTCTCTCAATAAGGTTGCCAACTTTCTAATCGCACAAAACCAAACACCCCTGCCCCACCCTCTGCCCTGCCCCTTCTCCGAGGCCCTGGCCTCACTTGCTCCATCCCCTCCCCCCCCCGCTGTCACTCGCTCTCCCCCACCCTCATTCACTTTTACCAGGCTGGTGTAGGGGGTTGGGGTGTGGGAGGAGGGTGAGGGCTCCAGCTGGAGGTGCCAGCTCTGAGATGAGGGGTTTGGGGTGCGAGAGAGGGCTCCAGGCTGGAGGAGAGGGCTGGGCTACAGGGGAGAGGGGGGGACTATGGCCTCTGGGTTTGGGATGTGAGCTCTGGGTGAGGGCTCGAGCTGGGGGTACGTGCTCTGGGGTGGGGCTGGGGATGAGGTGGTTGGGGTGCAGGAGGGGGCTCTGGGCTGGGGCCAAGGGGTTTGGAGTGTGGGAGGGGGTGCAGGCTCCAGCTGGTGGTGCAGGCTCTGGGGTGGGGCCAGGGATGAGGGGTGCTAGGAGTGTGTGAGGGGTGCAGGTCTGGGAGGGAATTTGGGTGTGGGAGGGGACTCTGGGCTGGACCAGGGGGTAGGGGTGTGGGAGGGAGTTTGGGGTGCAGCGTCCTATTGGCGTTTACCAAGGCTCCCAGGAAGCAGCCATGCATGGCTGGGCAGGGAGGCTCCATGCACTGCCCTCGCACCCGCAGGCACCGCCCCCACAGCTCCCATTGCTCACAGTTCTCAGCCACTGGGAACTGCGGAGCCAGCCCTCACGGCAGGGACAGCACACAGAGCCACCTTGGCTGCCCATGTATCTAGAGCACGGGTTCTCAAACTTCTGTACTGGTGACCCCTTTCACATCGCAAGCCTCTAAGTGTGACTCTCCCCCCGCCTTATAAGTTAAAAACACTTTTAAATATATTTAACATCATTATAAATGCTGGAGGCAAAGCAGGGCTTGGGGTGGAGGCCCCCCATGTAATAACCTCGCAATCCCCTGAGGGTCCCAACCCCCAGTTTGAGAACCCCTGGTGTAGGGGCTGCAGAGACCTGGCGGCTGCTTCCGGGAGCCACACGGAGCTAGGGCAGGCAGGGAGCCTGTCTTAGCCACTAGCCGCCGCTGCGCCGCCTACCGGACTTTTAACAACCTGGTTGGTAGTGCCGACCGGAGCTGCCAGGGTCCCTTTTTGACCAGAGTTTTGGATGCTTGGCAACCCTGTCTCTCAAGAGGCACTCAGCAGTGTTAGGATCAGACTGGCATGAGCAGAACTCTATACAGAGCCACAGGCAGAGAAAAGTCCATGTGTGGGTACTATTAGTTGTGAATGTTGCGAGCTGCTACTGGGGACCATAGAGCAAGGAGGCGAGAGTCTGTATAAACAGGAAGTAAAGTTAGTCTTGCATTCACTGCAGCTGTCATGTGCTGAGGTTTGGTCATCTGTACAGAATGGATGGTTACAGCAGTTCAAGGTGCTCTCAGTTCCCTGGGAGCCGTGCATGGGCCTAGCTGTGCTCCAGAATGAGTAGTAGTGGGTGGGATAGGAGGAAGGGCTGGGAATACACAGATTCTGTAGATGCCCACTCTGAGGGGGCTCTGTGCCAGTTTTGCTGTGTGTTTCATATAGTTTTCCTTCACTTAGGACGTTGTTGAAAACAGCTAAAAATATTGTAGCCAAAGAAGTGTACAGAGTTTTTGGAGATATGATTGCACTATGTACTTCAGGCTGCTTGCAGCTTGGGGCAGGAAAAGAGCTGTCAGTCACTGGCAGCAGGGCAGTCCCTGGCTCCCTGAAGTTCTCTTGTTTTTTCTGCCTCCATGCCAGGAAGCAGGCATGCCCAGTCCTCCTGGTTCCAGAGCTTTTCTGAGGAGAAGTCCAAACTTTATTTCACATTTATGAGTGACTAACAATCTGGCTCAAGAACGTGTCCATCCAGTTCCCAGCTGTGTCCTAGGGCTGCATTGGCCTTCTGGGGAGATTGACCTGCTCATCTCCTTTTCCCCTTTCTGAGGCATATGCAGTGCTCCTGCGGACTTCAGGGTGAGAGCAAGGCCAAGAAAAGCTAGGCGCCAAAGGAAGGGGCTGTCTCCTGCTTCAGCCCGTTTTTGAATGCCTCACTGGGGAGCCTGGCTTGCTGTGTGAGGACAATGCAGCTTCCCGTCTCACAGCCTGGTCTGGATGGAGTTGTTCAGCTCCCTTCCCCCAGGCAGGAATGGAGCCAAGCGGGACTGGAAAAGCTGGCTCCCCAGGACTGCACAAAAGATAGCAAGGAGAGAGCAGCAGGGACACTGTTTTTTTCCCCTTCTGTTTGACGAGACTATGGCTTTGGCCGGAGCAGGGCCAAGCTCAGGGCAGAGAATTCATGTCTCCTGCATTCAGATTTACTGGGCAGCCGTGTAGCCATCAATACATACATTCTACATACTGGCCATCCAGTCTTTAGCCAGTGCCATTTTTTGGCAGAAGTCTTCTCCACTATTTAGTGCCCAAGGGAAGATGGAGACTATATAGCAGGGATGGCCAACCTGAGCCTGAGAAGGATCCAGAATTTACCCATGTACATCGCCAAAGAGCCACAGTAATACACCAGCAGCCCCCCGTCAGCTCCCTAACCCACTCCCAGCACCTCCCGCCCACTGGCAGCCCCAACGTACAATGCCTCCCTCACACTCCCCCACCTCCTAATCAGCTGTTCCGTGGTTTGCAGGAAGCTCTGGAGGTGAGGGGGAAAGAGCGAGGACACGGCCGGCTCAAGAGAGGGGGCGGGAAGGGGTGGAGTGGGGAGAGGCCTGTGGCAGAGCTAGGGGTTGATCAGTGAGCACCCCCTGGCACACTGGAAAGTTGACGCCTGTAGCTCCCGCCCTGGAGTCAGTGCCTATACAAGGAGCCACATATTAACTTCTGAAGAGCCGCATGTGGCTCCAGAGCCACAGGTTGGCCACCTCTGCTATATAGTATACTTCTTTCTTAATTGTTTGGCTGATACTGCTTCCCTCTCTGGAGACACTGCTATGAAAATGTCGTTATAACAGAGTTGTCGACCTTAATACAAAGAAGAACATGCAAATGTATTTGTGCTCACGTGAAGGTGTGGTTTTTTCATTTTGTTTTGTTTTTCTTTTTTCGAGTAATAAAATCCACCCATTCTACCTGCTCTGGAGACAGACAAATCATCCAGAATAGAGGAGGCATTCAAATATTTGAATGTGTTTCAGTAGAAAGAATTTCCTATTCTCTGTAGTAGGAGAAATTGTGCTTTTTTCCTAAAAGTATGGTTAACAACTCTGTACTTAGGCAAATAGATTTGATTTAACTTGGCTGTGGAAGCCTTCTCAAATGGGGGCACTTCAGAGAGCCGGATATTTCCCTGCTGTTAGTGACTGACAGGTGTGGTGCTGCCCCCAAGCTGCAAGCAGGCTGATGTACCCACTGTAATGGATCTGTGGACCTTATTAAACAAAGAAAGGACGTTTTCATGTAATATAGATAAATTTTCCTATTATTAATCCCTCATAACTCAGTCACTTCTCGTCAGAACAACTTCTCATCAGAAACTCTTAAGACGCTTCTCCTGGAGGCCTTTTTCTCTGCCAACTTTTTTTTTCTTTTATCTCCAAGCATCTGAGTATTAGATCTGTTTTTTTAAAAAATGCATTTTTTAAAACAAGGGAATGTATATTTTTTTCACTCTCCTCTCGTTTGAAAAAGGGTAAAATGTTTTTGCTCTCCTGTACCAAAAGTAGAAAATCATTTTTAGGCAAAGACCAAGTCTGGAAAAATTTCAACCCACGAAAGGTTGCGTAAATTACAAGAAACTGAAAATGGGGAGTTATAATGGAGAGCCTAAGTAGGGTTTGCAGAATCTGTTCATTCAGTGGAGTTATAACTAACATTCTAGCTGTAATAAGAAATCCAACTATTCATGTATTGGAGCAGTAACAGTAAATAGCCTCTAGATCTGCACAGCAATATCTCTTCTACTATTCTTAATCAATCTATGGTATCAATACAAACGTGCAGCTGTGCACAGGATAAGTAAGCAGCAGCAGACATATTTACGCAGACGTAATGTACTGTATAAATAGTAAAATCTAAATATAAAAGTGTAACTTGATGGATTGATTTACAAAATCGGTTCCTTGAAATAGTCTGGATTGTAAAATCCTGTAATAACAGTTTGTGTTTCTAGCTCTTACAAAAGTCTGAAAACGTCATTAATTAGCAGCTGAAGTAAAAGATTAGAAGTAGAGGATATGAGTTCTGTTGATGAGTTCCATATTGAGTCCTATTCACGCTACAAATGAGATGCTAAAATTATAGCTCTATAATATACAGTGGCACTTGTTGATGCCGCTGTAGTTAAGGGTCAGACTTTCCGTTAGAAGAGCTGATTTTTCTGAGATTTATAAAGGCCATTTGACATTGCATTGTGGCTGACATTTTGTGTGTAACTTGCCAAACCAGGTATATATTTTCCTAAAAACAAATGTTGTAGATGGAGCCACAACGAGCACGTAGGAAACTTCAAGTGCTGTTAACCGTTTCATTTAAAAAGGCCAACTGTTGCCAGTCACTTGGTCTTAGTGCTAACTGTAGCTATCTGTTTTACATTTAAAATGGCCAAATAAAAGAATTTTGATTAGCAGCTAATATGTGGTTAAGCATGGGTTTTATTAAAAGTGGGAACACCACCACTTTGGGTGAAATCTTGGCCTCACTGAAGTCATGTGGAGGTGCTCCGGGAGGTAAATGTTACAAGGAGCCTCTCCCCTAACCTCTGTGCACAGCATGTAATGAAACTGTAAAGTTATGAGAAGTTTAAGAATCCCCCGTGGCTAGAGCCACTGCTTTCACTGTGTAGAGGGGTAGGACCATAACCTAGCTCTTGTTCGCCACTTGCCAGGTGAACTGGCCTGGCATGGATGAGACTGTTTGCTGAATCTCTCCAAGAGTACAGCCTACCTTCAATGCATTACTATGGCTTATAACCCAGCCCTGGTAACATTAACATTGTAGCTCTATTATTGCTGTTTATAGAGTGTTGGTATAAATGGCATATAGAGGAAATGGTTATAAATCCATGAGAGCATGAAGTCTACAGGTGGTAAGAGAATAAACCAGGATAATGCAATAGAGTTGCAAACTCAGAATTGGGTATGCTCATTGAAACCAAACTGCTTCATAAAGGTTTCTTGTAGGACGGGGAGATGGAGCTCAATACCCATTAAGTGGGCAGATATGATAAGCATCAAGGGGGTGGCATGAAAGAAGGTAGGAAATCTCCTATGTCAGCTTGGCCCGTTGCACGCCAGGTATGGGTAGTCGGAAGGTAACAAGCAGAGATGTGAAAAGTGCTGAGAGATCGTAGGATAGAGGAGGACATAAGAGAAGTGATGTAGACAGTGTTGAGTTATTGCTTCACAGATAAGGAGACCCGTTGAATAGAATGGGCAAGAATGGGAAAGTGAGTGTGAAGATTAAAAAAATGAGAAGACTTGGTCTGGACAGTGGAGAGGAAACTCATCTTGGTAGCTGCATTTTAGTTTGACTCAAGGAGGGCCAGGTGACAAAGGGACAGGGCTAGTCGCACCGGCTTACTCTGTGATCTCTAATACATGTGGGCATGCAGAAATATAATTTTAGTATTGAAGGAGCTAAGAAATGTAAGTGCCACTTCAAAATCCTTTTAGATTTTTTTTATTGCCACCATATGGCATGTTGTTAATTGAAAAGCAGCTGATGTCTCTCTTGCATTGTTGTTGGCATTCTAACACCCCAGAAGGGGATGCACTTCTGTGTGATAGGCAAAATGACTAATATAAAGACAGTAAAATGTGTAAATTAGTTTAGAATGCATTTGGATGAAGGGTTCTATAAAAATGCAACAGTTTTTGAGATATTGGGGCCATCCTAATATTGATATGTTTTTCAGAGCACTGCCTATTAAAGCTTGATTTTCAAGTCCGACTGCATCTTTAGTTTATAATCAGAAGAAAATATTCAGTGTCACCTGTCTTGCCAATTTTATCTTATTTGGAAACCAGACTGGGTCTGTGTCAGTGAGCAGACTGCTAAATAGAAGGTGCAAATCAACCACAGACTAAAAATAGACATATGATAGAATCACCACAAGTAGCTGGTAATTTGACTTATGGAAAAATATAACATACTTAGTTTTATGATACTCTAGGCAACCAAGAAAAAGATTAAACTAAAGAAGCCTTAATAGTATGCAGGTGGAAAATGAGACTATAAAGAACTGAACCAAAATTTAAAAAAAAGCAGAATATAAAAAGATAAAATAGGAAAATTGTGGGAGAGGAAAATAAGACATTGAAGGAATTCAGTAGGAGAAACTTGATGAAAAGGGGGCTAAATTCAGATTAATATTCTGGAGGATTTTGTGTTCAGTTTCTGCCAAAGACACTACGGTATTTTCTATGAAAGCAAATTTATTAAAGAACAAAACAACAAAAAGACAACACCATCATATGGCTAACTCTAAGGTCCATTAAAATAATATTGTCAAGAAGAAGTCCCACATATCGGGACAGGTTATTGAAAAAATTCCTCTCCTTTTACTTGGGAAGCCACTAATGTAGAAATATAGATTCCAAAAATGAAATTAAAATATTGTCAAATTGTTTGAATCCACCACAGGAACAATTAACGGGACACTATCAACTTGAAAATCAGTAACTTTAAAAGAAAACTGAGTCAGGGTGTTTCAGCAGTTGCATTTGTCCCTGACTCTCCAGGCAGTTTTTCTGGGTTTACTATCACGTTTTCCTATTTTCCTCCTTTAAAATCATTTTATTTCCCCTCTTGTTGTGCTAAAGACCTAAAGAAACAAGAGGGGGAACTGATTAACTGTGTGAGAGAAACAGTGAAACTGACTATGCACAAATATCCAAGGTAAACAAACTGGAAAAGAGCAATTTTTGTTCTTCTGTTTTTGCTCTAGTCTTGCAGTTATTGTCTTATTAGGTTTTTCTTACTATTAGTGGTGGGATAACAATAACATCAGACAGAAGTGCAATTTTAAGTTGATCACGTCCCTTTTAAAATTAAGGGATCAGAATTTTTGTGCTGGCTTTTTTTAAAGGGATGGACTTTCAAGCCACCATATAATTGCATCCACATTTTTGCAAATGCAGTGAATTGTGGGCACTGATATTACCAGTGAGACATCTACTCAGGAGGCCACGTTGAGGATGTCGGTTTTCCCCTTCTATTAAGCCTTTTGTGACTGTGCTTTAAATGCAGGAATCAACATAGTGGCTATTTAATATGTGTTGTACACAGTATTTGTGTTTGAAAGCCCCAATTCAAAGCACACTGAAGTCTTTGGGAATCTTGTTACAGAGAATTACTAATTCTAATACATATGGCTTCCACGATCCCATCAGGATAGTGAGGGCAAAGCCTTTGGTGATACTGGTCTGATTCTGCTACTGAGAGGGGAAAAATATTCCCTCTGAGGGTTCCAGTTTTGAGAGATGTTGGTATGGGCACTTGCCTCAGGTGTGGTACTGCGCTACATTTGGGATAATTATTGGCATTCATTAGCTAAGAAGTGCTACTACAAGATATTAACATTTCAGCATAGCCAAGGGTACCAAATTGTTTAGAGAACCTGCGGTAACACCATACGTCCTTGCATGCAGTTGGTTTCTCATTTTAAGGGGAAAAAATTCAAAATAAATATCAAGCAAAGAAATGTAATTTGTCTCCACATTTTGTTTCTTTAATTAATAAATTAACAAGCTTTTAAAAATTATCACAAGTTTGATGGCTCATATTGACCATTGTTTACTTTATTGTTTTATCTTAAAGCTTGAATATAAAATGTCTTTTCCTGTCAGTTTTCTCTTTTTTTTATTTAACAATCATCAGTTCCCCTGCTTCTTGCATTGAATCAAACTGAAATCAACATAACTGGACTTATTTTAATAATTACTTTGACAGGTATTTTAAAAATGAAATGGATCCTATAGTATTTGCAAGACTCTATATTGTAAATCTGTAAAATGGGTACAACAATTGCCCATCTCTAAAGGTGGGGGGATAGGCTTAGTTAACTAATATTTGTAAAGTAGTAGTGTGTTGATGCAGTTTTTATCGTGCTGCAACTACTTCTGTCTGAATTTGTATTGACCTTGTACACATGCTCTGACCATAAAGCACTTTAAATTATTTAGCTGAAAGGTTCTGTGTAAATATAAAGTAACTGTAGAAGTATTATCACACTAGATTGCACCATAACGTTTTGCTTCCAAAGTTTTAAAAGTTTTGACAGGAAGTACACATTTGAGCTTTGCGCGTGTTGAAGTGTATTACCCATAATTCAATATGCATTTTCAAACAAAAGCAAAACTTTTAGGCCTTTAAAGACAACTAAATGGATTCGCTTCTCAGAGGACACAATCCAAAATGGCAGCTAGGATTTATTAGACTTGGAAAAACCTGATGTTTTTCTTTGAGGCTGAAGCACTTTTAACATAATGATACTGTATGTAATGCTCTTTGATATTAAAGGCAACACAAAAAGTGGGGAAAAATGGTGTGGTACCTTTTTAATTGATTTAAGATGTATAAAGAAGGTCTGAAAGGTAGTGTGGGCTTTTTGTTGTTGTTGTTGCTGTTGTTGTTTTTAACTTAGAAAGATCAGGCTCTGCCTGTCTTGTTTGCTGGAGGTTCCTTAAAGGAGCAGAGAAATGGAAAGAGAATTTTATTGAAGGCAGGGGTGTTGACTCTTTAACAAAGATATTTTTCTTCCAAATTGTGTATGAGGTTTTTGAGTTGAATAGAGGTTAACGGAAAAAAAACAACCAAACACAGAACAAAGCATTTGAAAAGTTCTGAACAAGCAATTACCTTTGGCTCTTCAATTACTCAGCACTTCTTGTGATAATCTTACTAGTTTTCTAGTTCTCCATAGAGTATTCTTGAAAAACAAACAGGCAAGGTAAAATCAGAAATTCTGATATAAAAACAGGCAGGAAAAAATGTTTGAATTTTTAAAAAAAGTATTGTCAGGCCCACTTCTACATTGAAAAGAAGCAAAGAGCAATTGAAACCCCAGTTTTATTTTCTCATATTTTGCAGGTCACCCTTTAAACATTTTGATTTATGACTGCTATTATAGATGACATTACAGCAGTGCACATGCTATAGTTGTTTGATATTTTGGTCATGCCAGTGGAATACAAGAACATAATTAGGCCATTGCTTGTGCAAACTGGCATGGTTCCTCCAACTTCAACATAACTGTGCTGATTTACTCCAAGCAAGGGCATGGCCCATTAGTTGTGGGAGCTTATGCCACATAAATAGTAGCTGTGCTTTAATTTTGATTTCTAGCAACGAAGGCTAAATAATCAAAATATAATCAATTCCCAAGTACTCTTTTGTCTTTGTCACTGTTGTGTTGCCCTGGATACAGATTAGCCAACTTTAGAAGATTTTGCAACAGATCCTCAGCTGATGCAAATCTGCATAGCTTTCCCGAAGTCAATGGAGCTTGGTTTTATTCAGTTTGATTCAGTTAAGGGTCAAAAACATTTGAATACTTCCTCCTGGCCCTGGCTGAGGCACATAAGCAGGGAAATATAAGGAAAGCTTGCATTGCTTCTGCTCATGCTTTCTGAAACCTGTTCTGTGACTAAAGAGAGGCAGGCATTTGATCTCTAGGGCAATCAACCTGGCACCTCTTACAAGTTCTCAATTCACATTAAAAATTGTTTAAAAGAAAAAAAGAGCCAAAATTTAATACAAGCTGCTCTCTGTCCCCACTCTGCAGATGCACTCAGAGATGTCCTTACTATGTTTTGTTTTCAAACAGGAAAAGCCAACAACAATGTACTATGGGATGAGGACTCCATAGAGTACATGCCTGCCAACCCAGTCAGGATCGCATTTGTCTTGGTTGTTCATGGCAGAGCTTCTCGGCAGCTCCAACGCATGTTTAAGGCTATTTACCATAAAGACCATTTCTATTACATTCATGTTGACAAGGTAATATATCACTGGTTATAAATTGCCTGTCTCACCATTTGTCAATCTGTCCATCTTTGTCACCTTCTCCAACATTCTTTTTATCTCTGCTGCATACGGTATGTATCACTTTTTTTGTTTTTCTGTCTGTTATATGTTTTATGCCTGACTGTATTTTTTGTTTTTTAAATCTTTCCTTCTGTGACTGCCTTCATTTCTCCTGGTGTCTATGGTAGTTGTCCATATCTGTCTGTCCTATGTTTTGTAGCAATAACTGATAAGTCATTGTACATGTAAAGTGGACTCAGTGCTCCCAGGGGTGATCAAAGAGAATAAAAGAAAGGGGGCTTTTGACACTTTCAAATTAGCTTCCACTGAATGAAGGGATGTGTTGTTTAGCACATCTTATGGAGGAAATGGCTAGCAATTGTTGAATTTTGTTGGGAGTATATTTGCTAGATAAATTATCAAATCCCAGATACCATTCACAGTTCTCAGTGTATTTAAAAAAAAACAAGGAGTCGTCCTTTTGGCACCTTAGAGACTTAACATTAAACTGACTGCAGGCCAGAATCAACTGATCTGGAAAACATCAGATCTTAAGATGTTCAGTTGGTTAGAGAACACAAGCAGGGAGGATCCTTTCATTTTATTTTTTTTCCTAGTCTGCTGAATGTTTTACTTTCTTTCCCTGTAAAGCGATCCAATTATCTACACCGGAAAGTGCTCCAGTTTGCTAGCCAGTATCCGAATGTGAGAGTCACCCCTTGGCGAATGGCAACTATCTGGGGAGGAGCAAGTCTTCTGTCCACCTATCTACAGAGTATGAGGGATTTAATTGAGATGAATGACTGGCCCTGGGATTTCTTCATTAATCTTAGTGCTGCCGACTATCCCATCAGGTATGGTGACCCCTTTTTAAAACATGTATTTTTTCTTCATAAATGAACAATGGACTTTTAATAAGATATAGGCCAAACTTTTCTGTACTCTGATGCAAGAAACAGAGGAACATTCAACCAGGGCACCAGTTTCGTCAGTCCCTAGCAGGAAACTCAGTGCTGTAGCTTCTCCCTATCTCAAAAAGAAAAACGTACTTCATTGTCACTGGGTCTGGCATCAGCACTTTTGCTACTGAGGCAATGGCACCACAAGCACAAAAACACTCTGTGTGCATGCATGCTGTTTTCATGCTTGGGACTGCCTGCAGCTAGGTGGCTCAGGATTGTTGATTCTTCAGTCTGTAAACCTCAAACTTGAAGAAAATTATCCCACACAGAACTCTGGTAAGCAGTTTGCTACAGCTGGACTTTGTTTCAAGAAATTTGGATGATATGCATATAGATAGATAGATTCCATCAGAGAAATGTTGCGGTATTTCTTTTTTTGGTCCTTTACTGCTCAGGATAAAGATGATAAAAGTGACAAATACGTTGCTGGGAATTATATATATCTTCAGCACCAACCGTTGCCTGAATAACTTCATTCAGACGGCATCAGACATAGAAGTTCATGGATCACCACATGACCAGGCTTGTGATTCTAAGTGAAACTATAGTCTTCCTGAAGTTACAGAACTCATGCCCCACAGCTGCATTCAATAAGTTTCACTAAACTGTGCATAAGTAGATTCTCGGTTAAAAAAATCTAAATGTGCTTAAACAGTTATTTTTAGGCTGTAAAAATTATGAAGAACAGAAAATTCTCCTTTTCACTTTTACTCCTTACCATGTCGAAAGGAATTAAGAAAGGGGAAGTGACTTTGTTGGGTCATTTTTCGTACATGTGATTATGCCGTAAAGTGTTCCTGATAATACTAGCATCTCATATTTCATTTGCTCTGTCATAGTCTTTCATCTCAAAAGCTTCCACAGCACCTCACAAATTACGAGCCAAACCCTGAAGTCCTTGCTCAAAAACTCTCCTTCAGCTTATGTTTGAAGTCGGTGAAAGTTTTTGCCTGAGTAAAGATAATAGTGAAAACTGAATAAGGGCTTCAAGATTTGGGTACCATACATATCCATTACCAGTGAAATGCAGCCAGCTCTGTGGATGTGTACAGCAACCAGGAAAGTAACTTGAAAGAGTAAGAACCTTAGAGAATGTATGTGTGATCTGAATGCAGGAATTTGAAATAGGAACTCCAGATTTTTAATGTTGGATGATTGAGACCCTTTCTGTAGCCTTGGGGAAGTCTCTTAACAAATATGATTCATCATTCTGCCTCTTAAGTGGCAACAATAATGATCATCTACCTGCATCCCTCACTTAGTCCTCCTAAACAACTAAATTGTTTCTTCATCTAGAAGATGAGGAGTGCTATACTGATCCCAGGCAGTAGTGTAATGGAAGGCATAGCACACCAATGGTGAGGGGAGATGATAGGGGAGATATGATCCAAGGACACCCTTTACAGGGGTGCAGATTCTAGGGACTTGGAGAGGGATGAGTCTGATATTAGGTGCTAGAGCTCTGAAAGTACAGTGTAACTAGTTCAGAGTTATTCTAATAGCTGCATCTTGTTAGCTCTAACCATGATATATGGGCAGAGGAATTAGAGACTGGAATTTTATGGTGACATCATATCGGCTCAAAGTCTGCACTGGGGCATCTATTGTGAGATTGGGGCCATGATCGGTAACATTCTGTAGTAAATTATTGCCCTCGGGGGTAAGTTAAAATAGCTTGCTTGGTAATTTATAAACATGGCCATAAACTGTCCCAATGTATAGCTGAGACTTTGTCCGGCCCTATCTTAATAGAGTCACAATTATAATATAATGTTGTTAAACTTTTTTTTTTCAATAGTGGAAGCTCTAAACAAGTGCAGTTAAAGTGTAGACATTACACATTTTTCTTCCCAGCAATGGAAGTTATCCTGAAGTTCCACTTCTCTGTTGTTTTGAAATTGCATCTGGGTTCTCAACTGTAGGTCATTGGTTGGAAGTGCACACTTCCCATTTCTGTCAAAATACTCTAATTTCAGAATTTACGCAAACATAACAAACATCTAGAAGCTGCACTTCAAAGAACACTCTCTTTATTTTTAAATGTTGTTTTCATTAATAACTGAGATGTAGGTGCAGTTAAAAGAAATTCATATACTCTTAGCATTATAAACCCTGTAAAATGTTATCCCATCAAAAATATATTCAAATATATGAATATGCAATATTCATTTTCAAAGTGGAGATGCTGTAAATTGGTGTTCTTCACAGTCTTAGGAAGACATTTCCTCCACGGTTGTAGACCATGTCGGAAGCAGCATGTTATTCCAAGAAATAACAAGGAAAAGGATTTGAGGTTTTTTTTCTTTCTTTCAGATGCCATACTGATTTGCTAGCTAATAGACTAAAAGCAGTTTACACTTCTTACTCTGGTTAGCTATATTGCAGTTGTTTTGTTAGGTTTCCCAGCATAAGAACCTATGAATTTTGTGGATTAATATATTTTATCCAGGGAAGCTCCACATTAAGCTTTTACTTCCCACCTGTCATCCCATCTGTGACACTGAAACCTCTGCTCCTTCTCTTCTGCTAGATGCATGCTAAGCCAACCTTGTGAGACAGCACAACACACGCTATAGAGCAGGGTCAGCACTATCTTTATATTGTGAAGCCCAGATCTCTCTGATGAATTGCCTGGTGTGTTCATGGGTTACATTACAGTTGCAGGTATCTCTCATTTATCCCCACAAGAATCATTCAGAGGTGGGTACTGAAAATTATTAGAGGCATGAGAAGATACCGCATGAAAGGTCAATGAGAAGAGTGGGACTCTTCAATTTAGAGAAGAGACCATAGGCACCGACTTCGGGCATGCTCCGGGGCTGGAGCACCCACAGGGAAAAAATTAGTGGGGGCTCTGGCATTGGCAGCCAAGCTCCCCTCATCCCCGCTCCTCCTCTTTCTCCTCCTCCTTCCCTGAGCATGCCGCATCCCTGCTCCTCCACCTACCTCCCAGTGCTTCCCGCCTGGCCGCCGCCAAACAACTGTTTGGCAGCTTTAGCATGTTCCAGGAGGGAGAGGAGGAGCAGGAATGCAGCACATTCATGGGAGGAGGTGGGGCCGGGGCACGGATTTGGGAAGGAGTTGGAATAGGGGAAGGGAGGGGGGACGGAGTTGGGGCAGGGACTTCGTTAAGGGGTTGGAATGGGGGAGGGGCAGGGGTGGGAAGATTCAGGAAAGGAACGGGGCTTCATGGAAGGTGTGGAGTGGCAGCCGGGGCAGAGAGATGGGTCGAGCGCCCACAGGAAAGAGGGGAAGTCGGCACCTATGGAGTGGCAAGAAATAGGGAATATAATAGATATGTGTAAAACAATGAATGGGCTAGAGAAGGTAAACTAAGTGTTCCTACTAACCGTTTCCTCATACGCTAATGCTTAGACTATAAGCTCTTGGGGCAGGAACTGTCTTTTTGTTCTGTCTTTGTACAATACCCAGCACAACAGGATCCTGGGCCATGACTGGGACTCCTGAATGCTACTGCAATGCAAGTTATAATAATGAATTCAGTACAACAAAGAAACATTTAGCCAAATTCATAAGCAAAACACTTTCCTTTAATCACTAGGCAATTGGCAATTTGAGGTCCTACATGAAATGATTGGTTAATGTCCGATTCTCAGCAGCATGGACCAACATTAGAACTGGCACCCTTGTTAACATCCTAAGTGCCAAGCTCAGGTATTAATTGCCAGGAAACTATACTACACACTCACTCATAGAAGTGGTCCTTTCAGGGCAGGAGGGGTCAGTGTGGGGAACCTGTAATTGTCTCTCCTTCCAATGTAGTTTTTGTATGAGTAGAGGACATCAATCTTCAGAGAGATCCCTTTCAAAACCACTAGATTCAGTCAAAAATAGAAGAAACCAACACACACCTGCCCTTTATTTCAGCATCATTCCTATTGCCACTTTGTCATCATGATCTAAAAGTCATTTCCAGTGGGAACCCTCTTTAGCAGAACCTAATGGAAAAGCTATCAATGCCTTTAACCTCTTATTTTCTATGGGTACATATTTGCATTATTTATTGTTTCATACAGACCACATCAGTCAGTCATCCTTATGTTTAGGGACTGAAATTTCACTCTTGACAAGATGAACTACAGTAGGGCACCTACTGATGTTGAATGTTTAATGTACATTGCAAGAGTCTTTAGATAATGTGGCAGGTGGAGTGTTGTTCCTCTCAGATTAAGAAGTTAAGTGAGATTATTTAACAGTGAGTGTCATGTCAGTGCTTCTCTGGGCACAGTGCTTATGTAAAACATAAAAAGTAATGAAACAGTTAAAAATATTTATAATTTGCAGTAAAACAGTCTACATCACCAACAGGATCAGGAGATTCTGATTGCCAGCTAATGCTTGGTCTTTAATTAAAGATCAAACAAAGTTATTACCGGAAGTCTTGGAAACACTTTAGAGAGAGATTTGCATATTATAAGTGTCCATAGTACAGGTTTCTCCACATTCTAGAATATTATGAACAATGAGGGGCAAGAAATGCCACCCTTTTATTTAAAAAAAAATTGGTGTGTTTAGTGCTTGTCACAATATGACCACGATCCCTGTTTAAGCCCCCTATCACCACTGTAATACAAAAAGTAAATAATACTATGTGAGTATCTGCATTTAGTATAAGGACATATCTTGCTTGAGGAGACCATTTCTGCCTTCGGGAAAGCAATTGGGGTTATTGATTCTATTCAGGAGTTCAGCTCAGACTTCTATCATGTGGAATAGTCTCCAGAGTGGAGCGATAGGATCCTAGTACATTTTAAAAGTTGCCTGGGAGAAAATATAGGGAGTAATCCGGTTACAATAGATGCTGAAGTCAGTGGAATTTACCAGTACTCCTCAGAATCAGACTCATAAAGTAGGGACCAATCCTGCACTGGCTGGGGATGGTCTACTGTATGCCCTTTTTAATTCTCAGTATCTTTAATTGTATGGTATATTGTCCTCATTCCTTTGTGCACTACTCATATTCATGTCAATGGGCAAGGCCCAAAAAGAAATCAAGAAATTAACCAAGCACTTAATAAAAAGAAATCTAAGAATGTTGCTTAAAATTATTTGGTATTTTGATATAGTGTTCATAATTAACAAGTATTTGCAACTTTTATCCAAAGATATAAAGCGCTTTACAAACATTAACGATGCTTCTACACACCTGTATAGTACGAAAACCTACGTCACAGATGGGTAAACAAACACAGAAGTTAAATGGGTCTCCCAAGTGCAAATAATTACTTAGCATGAAATAAGGCTCTCCTCCCTGGCTCTGTTCACTGGACCGCACTTCCAGTTGTTTAAGAGATATGTAGTATTTTTAACTGTCCCTACAACAAGCAGAGTCTTGTTTGAACAAGCACCATATCTTTCTCTAGTGGAACATCCTTCTAAGAACTGTAAGAAAACTGTCTTCATTCACCTACCTTCAGCAAGTCTTTCATGTCTAATCATGTATATAAAATTATTTTATGTGCTTGATATACCATGTGCCAGGAACTGCTCTCAAACACTCCCTTGGGACATGAGAAAATGAAACTTAAAACAACATGACTTTGAGAAAAGTCATTATTTAGAATTCTTCTCAGTTCTGAGCAACCAGATGAAATATCCTTTTGGGAACTATATACAAAACACACCGGGCGACAAATAAGGTCCTTGAAAACTGAGTAGAAAAGTGTTTGCTGGGGTGGAGAGGTCTGGGCGGTCTTTTGATTTTCAGGTCTGTTGGCAGTTGGAAATAATTTTAACCGAAGAGGGTGCAGGAAGAAAGTCAGCCTTTAGGGAAGCATTTCATCATTCTTTCCAGTTATCTTACAGGTGAGAGAACAGTCAGAGTGAATACTAGGATCCTTGTTTCAGCATTCGGCCAGATTCATCCCACATGGAAACACCAGTGACTTCAATTTTATTGAAATGACATCAGAGATTATTTTTGTTCATTCTGCCCAACTAGCCGTTATGTGGGTGGGAAATAATTTGGGCTGGAAATAATTTCTCCTGGTCATTTGACCAAACTACAGAAACGTTCAGGTATTTGAGCAAATGACTAAAAATGAGAACTAGGTTTTAAACAGGTCGATTAAATCACTAAAGATACAAACAGGCTCCAACCTGCCAGAGTTGCTTCCAGGAAAGCTCTAAAATCTTCAGGGTGTTCAGCATGCAGGAGTTAAACTAACAGACGACTGGTCCAAATTAAAAATAAAATAAAAAACAGAGAGGGCCCAGTCACAGGGTATGCTGGCTCTTTAAGGGAGGTTCCCAGTCCAGCCCTGCCCTGTTTGTGGTTCACCCCAAAACAAGATACTCTAAGTCTAATAGTTCCTGGTTCTGATGGGAACTGTAGGTTTTGCAGCAAGGAATGCTGGGAAGGGAAGCTGTGTGTAAAAACTACCTTTTATGCATTGTGACGAGAGACTTGAGGGGCATAGGACCTGATGGTTTGGTTTCTCTGGTCAAAGGGCCCATTAGGAACTTTGGAAGAGCCTGGGAAGAGGTCTAGAGGTATAGTCAAAGAGCTGTGTAAAGTATTCCAAGGAACGGGAGATGTGTGGCTAGAAATCCAGGGTCCCAAGAGGGAAATTAAAGGTCTCTAATAAAGCTTAGGACATAGCCCTGTGGTGTAATGAAATGGGAACAGTTTTTCGATGAAGCAGACAGTTGTTCTGTTATTTAGGGCTCCACAGCTATACATCATGGAAGAGAATGTGAGACCCTCAGTGCCTCTGAACAGGCATCAAGGGGAGTGTTATACCCCAGTAGGGGAAGAGACTGACAGATCCTTGCGGGAGGGCTGTGACCCATGGGAAGAGACTGAGTGAAGACTTGGGCCTTTTAGTTTTGTTTTGCACTTTAATTTCACTGGAAGGGAGTAGGAGGGGCTGAACTTGCAGTGAGATTGTTCAGCTACCCAGCTAAGGAGAGAAAATGAGCCATGGCCGTATCTCCACCATGAGCCCACTGTTACTGGAGCAACTGTGGCACAAGTGCCATTCGCTGTTACATTTCAGCTTCTATATGAAACATTTACTTCTTTTGATTTTTCACTTCTTGGACACCGTGCAATTTGGAGATGGATGGCCATCAACCGGAACTTTTCTCTGAGATTCAGCCCCTGCTGATGGCACACTGGACCAAGTGCAGACAATGTTTTGGTGTTCTCCAAATCCTCCTTTAGAACAATATCCTTAAATGAAACACTGGTAGGTAATATCAATACATCTAGGTGGAAGTATAGAACTGGTAGCATTGCAATAGAACAATGGTTTTCAACCTGTGATCCCCAGATCCCTGGGGGTCTGCAGACTATGTCTAAGATTTCCAAAGGGGTCCACACCTCCATTCAGCAGTTTGTAGGGGTCCGCAAATGAAAAAAGGTTGAAAACTACTGCAAAAGAACATCTGTTTAGACGCTAGTGCCTGAGGTTTTTTTTTTCTCTCTGCATAGCTGCTGACATTGTTTGCTCAGAATATCTTTATCAGGCAAGCCAGACATCAACCACTCTTAATTCTTCACAGGGAAGCTTTTATTTTATGTCCAAAAAGAATTTTATCTGTATTTTTTTCTTAAATCTGCATTCTGTTAGAATTTCAAATGTGTGCTTCTTTCTTAAACCTCAGAAACAGGCTCCTCACCTCTCCCCAGTGCAACAGCCATGCACTTTTGTTTGTACATGTTTTTTGTTTTGTTTTTTAAACTGTCTTCTGGGTCCACATGCCCTAATCTGCTAGAGCAAACAATGAGGCATTTAACATTCTGAAATGCTTGTTTTCGCACGTGCTGTTCATAAGGGTTTGGAAGATGTGTTGACATGAGTATGGCTTTACCAGTTTTGTTTGTGTCCGGTGCTAAAGTAACCTTTCTTCAGCTTTGTATCTTTTAAAAGCTGAAAGGATACAACAGCCATAGTCAGGGTTTTGTTTTCTCTCCCTTCTCCACCTGCTCCCTTGGGTTGTAGGTTGTAAAGCCATTTCTGTCTTCAGAGGAGTGCAGCACCTGCAGCTCCCATTGCGACTTGGTGGGTGATCAGCACCTCTGAAAATGAAACTTCAGGAGCCTGCACCAGAGTTCAGCACCAGAAAACGGATGTGCCCCAAATTAGAGGCCATTTTTGGAAATCTGACCTCGATAGGGGTTAGAGATGTATTGATAAAGCACACTTTTAAAATAGCAGCGCTGCTCAAAACAGCCTTGTAATTGCAGTACTTCCTTGGCGGTACGTCATCTGGTTGATTGCAGTGCTAAATGCTCAGCCCTTCATCCTCTTCCTCTATAAATTCCATCATCCGAGCCAGCTTCTGAGACCATTCATCTGGCAAGCTTGGCAGAGGAAGGTTCCAAATGCCAGGCTTTACAGTTTAATGGGCACTGCAGCATCTGAGTACTTGGTTGGCTTCCTGATGGGCTGGTATCTTTTCTTTCCTCTTGCTTGGCTCCATGGCTGCTTAGTAGGGGGCGGGGGTGCCACATTGAAATGCCAAAGGGCTGTCATCTGGATGCCATGTACCTTTTGGATGTGATTTATTTTTTATTTATTTATGATTGAGAAAAAATCAGTTTTATAAAGTAGTATAAAATACTAGTCCTCAATGGATCCTTACCAAAAATGCAGTCTTGTATGTATAAAAAATTAATAATTCTGAAGTGATTGACAGTAATGGACCCTAAACACTACAGTAACATTTTTTTAGGCTTTAGTATTTTGGACCCCTTCATAGAATACATTAGTATTTTTGTAAGAGTTGCTCTTTCTTCTAGGCTTAAAAAGGACTAGTGGGATTTCACAGGCTGTATTTCCTTCAGAGCTTTAGGGCTTTTTATTAAACCCATGCCCTTACTTACTGTGGCACCCAAATTCTCCTTTCTTTCCCATGAAAGTAGCTTCAATGAGATTTCCTGGGTGTAACTGGTAACAGGATTTGGCCCTTATTCTTCATACTCACTGATCATGCAGAGAGGTCCACAGGCGCTGACACTTATTCCCATGTAGAGGCCTAGGGAAGCATTGATTGTAAAACCGTCTATGTGAATCTTCCTTTGTTCCACTTCTTTAAATTAAAGGGCTCCTCAGAGTGAGCTACTGGCAAATGGGGATACAGCACTTACTGCATTTTTGTGAACAGGATTTTTTCTGTATTTTTAATTACTCTTTAGAAAGTTCAATAAAATCATTAATGAATTTAAAAAATGACATTGAAGAAGAAAACAATGTTATTGTAGTATTACTTAAATGTTCTCCCCCTCTGTAGTCCTTCTAACTCCTCTACAGAGTTCTCAGAGTTGAAATTACCTTAAGGACATTTTTGTTTGGACTTCAGGATGCCGCTTACAGTAAAGCAACTGCAAAATAATATCTGGTAGTAAGTCAAAGTGGTGATGAAATAACTTGCAGCTTATTAAGTCATTTTTTAATACCAGCTGAAGCGTTGTTAATGGGTAAGCAGACCTCATTTTCATAAATAGAACAGCACCTATGAAAATGATCGAGCAGACAGGAGCATTCAAGGAATTCTGGCCAACCAGACTGTTCCCTAGTATAGTGACCAGATATGTCCACATTACTCTTGCTCAGTTCGTGATAATTGATTTTCCTGCTCAGTGCATTTGATATGCTACTAGATGAAAGTGGCATGTGCTGATGTATTCATTTTGTGAGGCAAACCTACTTTTGCCCTATCGGTGCCATTTTAGTAACTCTGGGCTCAATCCTGTGAGGTGCTGAGCACTTAAATGGTTGGCTTTTTGCAGCTCCTAGGGTTGAGCAACACCTTTGTAGTTTTATGTGCAGTATTCATACACGTCTCTACATATGCACCCTGCACCATATGGCACACTTTCCACTATCACTTGTGGTCACATAGTACCACAGAACGATACGTTTCTTTACTATATCTGACATGAATATCTCATAACTGAGGGTAGAATTTGGATGTTGGGAATTTGGGGAGAGACTTAAAATGTAAGGCTGAAGGAGCATGGTGTTTAGAGGCCCCCTTCAGTAATTTAATATTTAAAGGTGTGTGAAGAGATTTGGTACATTTGATAAGGAAAAATTTGTGTGAAGAAAAGTATATCTGTGGTGATGGGAGGGGGAGTTCTGTGCCTCTCTTTCTTTGTCCTTTCCCATATCACTGGTTCTGAACAACTTTAACAGGAATCAAAATGTATAATAAATACCATGATTGCTAAGCCCAATTCATCCAGGCTCCATTGCATTCACCTTTTTGCTTCGCAAGTTGCCAGGTAAAGGGTCTTATTGGCTGCAGCTCCAGATAGAAAGCATTCCTGGCTGCTCCTGCTGTTACTCTCATCTGCACCTGAGCAGAAGGATGAGATATTTTTCTTGACTTATCTCACCAGAGTAGTTCATGAGTTTTGCAATGCAGTCTTCATGGAGCAACATATACACCTGGGACCACACCACACACTATGGATAGTGAATGCAGCTACTCATTTGAACTTCTTCCTGAGAGGATATTGCACTGGCTTATGATAACATTCTGGGTGTAACTTAAGATGCTCATTTTAATTTCTAAACCTCTACATAGCTTGTGTTCTGTGCAGCTGGAAAGCAATGCTTCTCTGGTACTGTAGCTGCTAGGATCAGTGAGGTGCTCAAGCTAACAATCTCTTGACATAAACTTACTGGGGTTGGAAATAGGGCATTTCCCTGATGGCGTCCTTTGCTCTGAAAATGGCTTCCCTCACTTTGTGTGTCAGAGCCAGAATTTATTAACACTCCGGTCACACTGCAGAGCCCATTTTTATTTCTCCCAGGTTGCATTTTGAATCATCTTCAGTCCTCCAGAAATCTGCAAAAATTTCAGGGTGTGAAATCGTGTGAACCAAACTGGCAAGAAATTTCACATGAATTTCCATAAAAAATGTCTTGTCTGGTTCTTAGCAGGCCTTGCTGCCGAGTTTTTTCCTCCCTATATTCAGGCTAACTTTTCTTCTCTTAATTTTGCACTGCTGTTATTCTTAAATCTCCCCAAAGGTTATACTGTATCTTGATCATTTATACTGGCATCCATTTGACATTACGCATCTACCCCATATCTGTCCTGTAATAGGATTTGTATGGGTAGGTACTTACCCCCTTGTGGAGTGCCATTGAAGTCAGTGGGTTCCACAGAGATGCCAGAGTCTTCCAGTTGCTGAGTTGCATGCTCTAACAAATAACATGATGCCATGAAGCCTTAGCACAGTGAGTAAACTAGAATGAGTAATGTTGATTCTGCTGCAGACTGGAATATTACGTAAAATATTCCCAATCTCTTCTCCCTTCCCTCCCCTCCCCACTTTCTTCTCTTTTCCTTTGAAGGAAATAGGTGCTTTTTTATTATAATTACTCAACGTTATGAGGAAAGCATCTTCCTTACTCTTTTGTGTAAAAAATCTTAGATAAATCAAAAGAATGTGTAAATCAGAGGGGAAGGTGAATCGTCATCTTTAATCTGGGCTTGTATTTAATTTTACTTTCTGCTCTTTCATTCCAAACACTAGAGAATTTAATTTGGAAAATAGTGACAAGAAATTGCTGAAAGTTGCACTCATTTTTATTTATTTGTTTATTTATTTATTAAATCCTCAGTCCAAAATCTGGATTGATTTATATATGCATGTATGTATGTATTTATTTATTTATTTAACCAGAGTCCCTAATTTGAGTAATGGACTTGTTGATCATTTTCTCAGCTCTTTCAACTTGCTCATTTAATCAGTGATTATTGTTTTCATCAAAATGGGATGTAACGTGGGAAGATGATGTTCTGTGTGAATATGCAAAAGCTGACAAACATGGAAAAACGCAAAGCAGGCAGCATCTTTCTCTACTATATAAAATCCCAGTGCTTAGATAAACCTAAAAATCCGTAATGTTTTGATTTTAATAATTAAATATCTTTGGGTATTCACAGCTGTTTAGAAAAATACTTCCATTTTTATTGAGATTTTTGTAGCAAGTATAATTAAGTGGGCTGGGCCACTTTTATGAATTAAACATGCAATTGTAATTTCGCTATTAACTCCTCCAGTTGCCACACATTTCTGGCCAAGCATATCATGGTTTCCTTAAGTCATATCTTGTGTTTGTCTTCTGGATGAAGGCCACCACTCCCTCCTTTAAACGTGATGGATCCATATTAGATGCTGTTGGAACCTCAAGGTGTGCATGCATTTCTTGAACCCTTGATCAGAGATTTTCTGTTAGAAATGTCGGTTCAGCCTGCACATGTGCTCTGTACAACTTCACACTGCACTGGACAGGTACGTAGGGCTGCACAGGCACACCGCCCACAGCTCCTTCTCTGCTACCTCGGCCTGAGACTGCACTCATGTGTGCCGCAGCATGTTCTGTAGTGGTGGTTTAGTTAGTTTAGTGTATCCAGTTAATGTTGTTAGTATAGAATTAATTGAATTGTTGTGAGAGATTTCTGTTTTTCCCCTCACTTTTTTTTTCCCTTCCCATTTTTTCTGGGGAGCTTATTTGGCCTGGCTGGGCATACCTGGCTAGCAAGGTTTCAAATGCTGCCTCTCTTGTCAGGAGGCTATCCTGATCAGCAATGGCCACTCTGAGTGTTTCTGTTGCTTGGGAGAGTCCCACATCTCCCAAAAGTGTCACTTTTGCCTAGCTCTAAAATCTAGAGCTAGGAAGAATCAGGAGACTAAACTGAAGTTGCTGCTGATGGAACTCTCCCTTTGAATGGCTTCCGAGTCAGGCTGGTAGACCCTGTCTCCAGTATATCAGTCTCCAGGCTGATCCAGGGCCCCTTTGGCTTTGGCCTAAGGGAAAGGTCTCAGAGGATTTAGGGAGGGCTCTGAAGAAGAGGAGCTTGGTCTCCCACCACAAAGAGCCAGGTTCCAAGAAGGCCCAATCTGCTAATCTACGGTGTCAGAGGCCTCGGCCTCCCAGCCCGGTATTATGGAGGCAAAAGACTCTTCTTCTCGCACCAGCAGAGCAGGGAGATCCTGGAGTGCTTCCGAGGAACACTTCAGGGCCCCAGTGCTGTCCACTTCCAGATCACCACCATCTATTTCAGATGTAACAGCAATGCCTTCCCACTCAGCTCCATCGGTACTGACAAAATTGAAGCACACACCTTTATCTTGGTGCTTACTCACTCCAAACCCACAGCACCACTCAAGTCAGCTGCTGCGTCAAAACTGACCCACCTGGTATGACAGGAATTCTGATACTACAGGGACTTGTCAGTGTTAGTCAAGCTGGGGTCCCCGTGGCTTATGGGTACAGAATAACTCTTGGTACCAAGACCCTGGTCTCTGGATTAGTAGTGCTTCCTGGTACTACAGGATTCTGAACAAACAGGGAGGAGATCTTGTTCTCTATGTGCCAAAGCTATAAAGTTATGGAACTGGTATACAGCCCATCAGATTCAGATCTCAGCCATTTACAAGACCATTTACAAGATCAGTGTTATCCTCATAGTACTGACCCGACTGAGGCAAGCTTGGTATAGATACCTGCTTCACCTGTATGTCCAACCGGTATTCAAGCTTCTGACTGTCCCTCATCTCCTCTTCCACGGCACTAGTCATGTGCTTCACCCCAACCGAGATGCCTCTATCTCCATGCATGGCTCCTATATGGTTCGCAGGATTAGAATCCATCTGCTTGACAGGGGTACAACATGTATTGCTAAACAGTACAAGGGAGTCAGCTCAAATTACTGACCCTCAGAAATGAAAGAGTTTCAATCACCACCTTGTCCCTGAACTTTTTCCGCTCTCAATCAGCTTAGATTATCTGCTGGACTTAAACCCAATTTTTTTTAATCAGTTAGCTCTGTTAAGGTTCATCTTGGTGGGATATCAGCATTTCATTCCCCAGTAGAGGGGTTTTCTGTTTTTGCACACCCTGAGTTCTCAATATTTATTAAGGGTCTGGGGAATCTGTACTCCCAGGTAATGGATGCTACTCTGACTTGGGATCTCAACCTGGTACTTACAAACATTATGAGACCTCTGTTTGAACCTAGGGCAACCTGCTCCTTCCTTCACTTATTTATGAAGACGGCCTTTCTGGTAGCTATCACATCAGGGTTGGAGAAGAAAATTGAGTCTTGATAGAAGACCCCCCATTTACAATATTTTTCAAGGGCAGGGGCTCCCTATGACCACACCCAAAATTCTTACGTAAGGTGCTCTCAGATCCTTCCTAACCAACCTATTCGTCTACCAGTATTTTTTCCCTAAAGGACATAAATCTCAGTGGGAAACTTCCCTTTAAATATTAGATGTATGATAGGCATGGGCCTTTTAGCTGTACACCAAGCAATTTTTGAAATCACTTAGGTTCTTTGTCTCCATTGCAGAAAGTTCAAAGGGGTCCACAGTCTCTTCACAGAGGTTGTCAAGATCGATCTCTGGCTGTATTAGTGCTTCCCATGGTGCAGCTGGTGCTTTGCCTCCACAAAGGATTATAGCACACTCTACCAGATCACTAACAGTGTTACTCAAAAACATTCCAGTGTCTGAGATGTTCAGAGTTGCTACATGGGCTTCATTCTGTATCTTTTGTAAACACTAAGCCTTGGACCATGCCATCAGATCTGATGCGGCACTTGGTTCTTCTGTACTGTCTTCAGTCTTGGACTTGATTCCTAAGCTCCCTCCTCCCTGTGAGGATGGATAAAGCTCAATAGTCACTTGCAGTGGAACACCCATAGGGACAGTACTCAAAGAAAAGTTTACTCACCTTGTGTGATCAATACCTGTGGCTCTTCTAGACTTTTGTCTCCCCATGGGTGCTCGACTATCTTCCCTCCTTCTACTCTGCTTCAGACTGTTCTTGTTGGACATTCAAATAGAGAAAGAACTAAGGGCGGTTTGCCTATGCAGCCCTGTGTCCCCACAGAGCATGGTACAAGGTTGTATAGAGCATATGCACAAGCCAAATGGAAACTGCTAATGGAAAATCTCCAGTCAAGGGCTTAAGAGGTGAATGTGCACCTGAATTTGAGCACCCACCGTGACACATATCTCGAAGAACCAGTGGCTGCACAGAGTAACCTTTCCTTCTTATGATGGATGTGCCACAAGTAAAAGGAACTTGCTGCACAATAGTAATCTTAACAAATCTATTTCAACAAGTGTTATGATGGTGCATACAAGATAGATTGGACACCATTTGTCAGGAATCCTATTTTATATTCCCTGGACATATTAACAAATAGTGACCATAGAGGAAAATATGAGATCTCTAAGTCTCTCCCTGAGATATTATGACCTATTTTTTGTAATACATAAGCAAAGAAATACAATAACGTCCTGGGGATGGTCTTCGGGGAAGCTAATTTTAGGCTGTTAACATGTGTTAGCTTATGTGTTATCATCATACCTTCAAATCCTAGTCTGACAAGGTCTGAGAAGACATTTCTTACGGTTTCTGAGAGCCTACACCAGGAATATAGGGCCCAGTTCTGTTCTCACATTGTTGTAATCAAGAGTAACTCTTTTGAAGTTAATAAACTTACAGTAGTGTAAACAGAATAAGTCTCACAATCTTTTACTAATAAGAGGGTTATGATTTATGGAATGAAAATGTTAGACTAAGTAACAGGAGGAGTGTTTTCTTCCACAGAAATGATTGGAAGAGAGAACAATATGCGATTATACCATTGTGAAAGTTGAGAGTATAAATAAGTTAATGGCCAAGATGCTGTACACATGCAGCTAACTAGTATAGTCAGGTCCCCTTGCTGTATCTCAAGAGATATCTACTATAGAGCAGGGTCAGACTACATCTCTCAGTCCACAAGTTTTCTCTTTCTGTGGATAAAGTCCTTAAGTCAGGAAAGCTAAGAAATGGGCAAGTGCTAGGAGAAAAAATATTGACGCACCGACCGCTATGCCTACCTTCATGCCTCCAGCTTCCATCCCGGACACATCACACGATCCATTGTCTACAGCCAAGCACTGAGGTACAACCGCATCTGCTCTAACCCCTCAGACAGAGACCAACACCTACAAAATCTCCACCAAGCATTCTCAAAACTACAGTACCGCACGAGGAAATAAGGAAACAGATCAACAGAGCTAGACGTGTACCCAGAAGCCTCCTACTGCAAGAAAAACCCAAGAAAGAAACCAGCAGGACTCCACTGGCCATCACATACAGCCCCCAGCTAAAACCCCTCCAACGCATCATCAAGGATCTACAACCCATCCTGGACAATGATCCCACACTTTCACAGGCCTTGGGTGGCAGGCCAGTCCTTGCCCACAGACAACCTGCCAACCTGAAACATATTCTCACCAGTAACTGCACACCGCACCATAATAACTCTAGCTCAGGAACCAATCCATGCAACAAACCTCGATGCCAACTCTGCCCACATATCTACACCAGCGACACCATCACAGGACCTAACCAGAGCAGCCACACCATCACTGGTTCATTCACCTGCACATCCACCAATGTAATATATGCCAGCAATGCCCCTCTGCTATGTACATCGGCCAAACTGGACAGTCTCTACGGAAAAGGATAAATGGACACAAATCAGACATTAGGAATGGCAATATACAAAAACCTGTAGGAGAGCACTTCAACCTCCCTGGCCACACTATTGCAGACCTTAAGGTGGCCATCCTGCAGCAAAAAAACTTCAGGACCAGACTTCAAAGAGAAACTGCTGAGCTTCAGTTCATCTGCAAATTTGACACCATCAGCTCAGGATTGAACAAAGACTGTGAATGGCTTGCCAACTACAGAACCAGTTTCTCCTCTCTTGGTTTTCACACCTCAACTGCTAGAACAGGGCCTCATCCTCCCTGATTGAACTGACCTCGTTATCTCTAGCTTGCTTGCTGGCATATGTATACCTGCCCCTTGAAATTTCCACCACATGCATCTGAAGAAGTGGGTATTCACCCACGAAAGCTCATGCTCCAAAACGTCTGTTAGTCTATAAGGTGCCACAGGATTCTTTGCCAATTTTTTCCTTGGAAGGTTAAAATTAACTAAACAACATGGTTAACTTGAGCAGCCCTGGGCACTGATCCCCTTTCAAAATCTCACTGTAAATAGAAATAGGGTGGTTTTAAATTGTACATCTAATCTCTCCAGGCACAACATTATTTCCTTTTCTTCAGTAAGGTTTCATCTGTCAAACTGATCCTTGTTTTGTGTGTTACACACAGAAGAAGAAAAACCCAACTTCCGAACAAAAGGAATTTTTAAAAAATCACAGATGCTGAACTTTATAATGTTAAAATATCATTTCTGCATTGAAAACTCTACAAACAGCTTGTGCACATTAGCAGCAAAATCTTCACTTTGTACAATCTTAACAGAAAATTAATAATTTTCATACCTGGACTCACTGATTTAATTAACCTGCCTAGCTCAGTGTTGTTATGAAAAAGCACAACTCTTCTCATTATCTTCACCACAACTTTCTTTGAAAATTGCTTATTAAAGCTTTAATGCCAGCTAATACATAAAGGTTAGCTACAGTGCTTTGAAAGGTAGGACTTGTGCTTTCTATAAATTTACTTGTCTACGTGAGGCTAGTTTTCCATTATGTTCTTCACAGATATGCACACGTTCACCTACCATTTAACTCTGATTGTGACATGAATTTGGACTGAAGAATTTATTTTCTTTTTGGCCACAGCTGTGGCCATTATTAGCTTGGTCTCTGACACTTTGCTCATGACACAAAGCAAAAATGGAAAAGGATAATTGCCCTCTTTGTGCTTTGCTTGGGGAAAAAGGAAAGGGAGAGATGAGTTTAAACACAATATCACCTTTTTTGCCCCATATATCCTGAGACAGATCCTCAGATGTAGTACATGATGAAAGGGCCTCCATTGGACATATAAAGCACATAGCCCCTTGTTTATACTGACAGAGGATATGGCAAGACATAATGGCCCACAAGTATGTGCTTCACCCTGTACATGTATGGTGGGAAACTGAAGTATGAGTTCACCCAGTTAGACTTTATCAATTTTCACCTTTATAAATTTTCAAGATAGTATCATTGTCACTTGCAGATTCGGATCATGAATATATGATAGATAACGTTATTTAACATTACAAATATCCAGTAATACATTTATCCAAACTTTAAGAATTTGTTTTTCATTCTCCATTCTATGTTGTTATAAATCATTAACACTACATCAATATTACATCAACCCAACTCAACATTAAACTAACGAAACGTAACCCTTATTTTCTACCATTGAGCAATTGTCTTATTTTCATATTATAATTCAGTATATGTGGATCATCCTAAATTATTCATTAATATAACCTTAATTTTTAATTGATGAGGAAAGTTAAGGAGAACAGCATTGCCTTAATTTCAGCATATTCTTACCTTTTCCAAATATGGGTTTTCAGGGGACTTTTTGCTCAAAGTTTAGCATCACACTTGTAAATCATTTAAAAGCCTTGTAAGTAGTTTTGCTGGTTGCATTTTGCAGTGCTATATTCAGTTTGGGGCCTCCCACCTCACAGCATCTCAGAACCAGGCCCCAGCCCAAGCCCAAACATCTACATTGCAATGTTCAACCAGAGCCCTGGAATTCCCCTCATTGACTGCATTAGAGGAAATAATAACAATAGCTGCTGTTCTGTTTCTTATTCCGTTGTTGTCTTTTTGGTCTGTAAATGACTATCACTATTCATGAAAATGATCCTATTGTGAGACTTCCTATTATCGTTTCTCTACTGCTCCAGCACCTGCATGTGACAATGACTCTTTCAACCAGTTGTAGCCTCCATGTTTACAAGTACTCCACTTCTCTAGTGAAAGTCTGGAATTATGTGGACCAGGACTTCAATGCTCAGAGAGTATTTTCCAGGGGCTTGGAGCTTTAGCCCCGCAGGGGCCACTGGAGCTCAGGGTTTCTGCCCCGCTAGTTTGAAAATATTTACCAGAGCTCCAGTCCGGCTGTATTTAAGCCCTGATGTGGATCCTCCCACCATTGTTGTCTGCTCATATTGTATTGGTGTGTAGGCATTATCATAGCAGTGGAGGAGTCAGTTCAGATTTTTTTTTAGAGTCACCCCAAACTTTCTCAAATCAAAACCTTAATAATTTGAAACAGTTCAGTGCGCTTTCAAATTTATATTGACATATATCCTCTGTGTATCTCAGCTTTTCTGTATCTGTAAGAGGAAGTGTCTGATTAGAAAGAGGAAATATATAAATATCATAAGGCAGTCTATTGTCCTGAGATTTACCACCCAGTTTAGCAAATGTACATGCTGGTTGCTCAGCTAGAGTTGAATAAGGGGAACTTTGGGGTGCTTATCTGGGTATAATTAATTAGTAACAGCCAACCCCCATGTTCTAACCTTTTTCTCTTCACGAAGCTGCCTTGTCAATTTCACCTTTCAAGTGTGAGTATTAGGAATGTCGCTGTGTGTGAATCGACAGTCTTTGCCATCAATGCTGAGGAAATGCTTGGCTGAGCTTCCTGTCTATGTGGAGAGTTTAACCAAAGTGGCAGCCCTTCTGTGACTGTGGAGGGAAACACATTTTATTTTTATAATTAACATGCACTTTGTACAGACAAAAGGGTTTCCCCAGCCCTTATCTAAATTAGACATGTCTCTGCGTTTGCCTAAAAGCTTCTGTTGCAAATGTGCAATTACAAGCATATTTTGTTTGCGAAGGTTATAGACCAGTGGTCCCCAATCTTTTTGTGGCCAGTAGCACATTCATGTTTTCAGAAGAGTGTGGCGGGCGCCAACAATTTTTCAAGGCTTATTTTGTATTTGTACATTAAATAATATGAAATACATATTTAATATTACATGAATCCATAAGATAAAAAGGGTAATTTTACATGTAAAAGGTATTAATTAAATTATTCAGCAATTACTCTTTCACCCTACCATGTGAATTTGCTCTTTTTTTATCTACTTGTAAGAAAAATTAAGGCATTTTTACAAAATAAATATCATAAACAGTTTTCATCTCCTTTATTTTAAAAAAGTAAAACATTGTTGAACTGCTGGTCCAAATATATTTATTATTCTTACTTTAACATAGAGTGAAGCCTGCAGCCCTGGAGTTTTCTGTCCCCGGCAGGCGCAGGGCTGTGGTTTCTCTCTGGCTTCGAAGCCGCGGCCGCACTCCTGCTGGGGACTGAAAACACCGGTGCCCGTAGCCTGCAGCCCCCAAGAGAAGCCGCATCCCCACCCCTGCTGGGGACAGAGAACTGCGCCCGCAACCTGCAGCCCTGGAGAAACCAGAGAGAAGCCGCAGCCCCCACCTGCTGGGGACAGAGAACTCCGGCGCCCGCAGCCTGCAGGCCCTGGAGTTCTCTGTCCATGGCAGGCGCGGGGCCATGGCTTCTCTCCCCTGCTGGGCACTAGGTGGGTGCACATAAATGCCCCAACGGTCGCCATGGCGCCTGTAGGCACTGCATTATAGACCATGCACTCCAGCCCTGTGATTGTGGGATGCACAGCCAATACTTAAGTTTTAATGTACCTGATTATTTATGTGGGAAAAAAAACCTTAAGGTTTCTTTTGTGACGGAAAAAAAAGGACCAATTTTCATGAATTACCAGTGAGAAGCCATTGAATTTAATGGTGCTGCACCAGGTAACTCAGAGCATGTAGTTTGCGCTCTAATTAGCTGGTAGGCAGGGGTGCTTCCGTGCAATGGTGTATATGGAAAGAATATTAGAAGCTTTTATTATTCAAGCTTTTTAACAATTACATTATTTTTAATAAATAAACAAACATGCACATAACTCAAGCCTTGGCATCCCAAAACATGATATTAGGAAAGGAAGAAATTTAATATTGAGCATTATACTTCTCAGTTCTACTTCGAACACACAGGTTGCTTAAAAATTGCAGGAGGACGGGGAATAGTAGTAATTTGCACTGCAGTAGAAAACACTTAAATGTGAATTATTTCCTTTAGTCAAGGTTAGCAGTTAGTTAGGCTTTAGAAAGGTATTTCAAACTGATGGCTTTCTAAGCTCGGTTCAGTTTTCAAGCCTCATGAAATGGATTTGAATCTCTCAGTGCTTTGCAAATGTCAATAAATTAAATCTCACACACAGGTGAGTGAGATATAATGTTATTACATACATTTTCCAGATAGGTAAATTGAGGGACAAAGAGAAAAGAGACTTCCCAACTATCGGAAAGTCTCCTGCAGACACTTATGCATATGAAATAAATTTGTTCAAGCACATAAGTGACTCTAAGATTAGTGTCTGGGTGACAAGAAGTCAGTTACTAGAACTTAAGATTTGTAGCTCTTAATCCTTTGCTGTAGCCACTATACACAGTGCTGCCTGAAATATGAGCATACATGCCCCATATCTATCCAAGTACTTAGGGCTATGCTTAACTTCAGGCACATGAATAGGCTCGTTAACGTCAATAGAACGACTCCCGTGCTTAAAGTTCAGCACGTTTGAATGCTTTACTGGATTGGGGTCATAGTCACTATATTACAGAGTTGTATGTTCATTGCAATAATACATTAAACACTTTAGTTGAAACTGCACTGCAGAAAAAATGGAAATTGAATATATTTTTTTCTATCTAGTGGATAGCTAAAGAAAGTCAAAAGCAGCAATAAGATAAAAAGAAGTTTTAATGAGTATAAGTGGTGAGGGTTTTTTATTATTTTAAAAGTCCCAGTGCTTATTAGCTGATGAACATTAGCATTTTTCATTAGCCAAAGGCATTTCAAGGTTTCGTGGGATATAACTGCAAAACATTCCAAGCAAATGAATATTCTGTTTTAAAAGAAGGAGGAGACATTGAGGGGTTCTATAAACTACAAAGTTTGCTAAACCAATAGCTTTAATTAGATGAAGAAACCCACTGTAGAGGATTTGCATCAGTGACTGTGCACACGGCAAATTTTTAAGTATTTACATATCAAATACTGCTGGTAGCATTTTGGCTGCAGTCCAGAGCAGTAGATAGTTTAAATCACATTTGTTCACTTATCCTTGGTGGAATTCACTTATATGGTCTGTTTAGGATTTTCACTTAAACTTGTGCTATTTCTTATCAGCCATGGTTTTATTTATTTATTTGTTTATTTTAAATTTGACATCTGAGGCATTGAAATCTCAGAAGCTATTTTATGGAGTGTCTTCTTTTCCTCTCAATAGTTTCCTTGGGTTACCTAAGCCTTTATATACATTTACTAGAAAGAGAGCTTTATTCAGCAATGTGACTTTAGAAAAGCAGCCTTTCACTCTTCTGTGGATGTGGAAGTTTAGCTCTTTTTTCAAAAAGTGGGAAACAAACAGCAGTAGAATGGGAAGAAGTCACTGAAAGTACAGTCAGGTTGATCACATTGCTGATAAAACATCTTGAGAGTCATGTAATACGGTCATTGTTGCAGTGAGAGTTAGCTGCATCTCTTATGATGACTGATCACTGCCTGGAGCATCGAAATGTAGAAAGCTAATGCTTTGAAATATGTGCGTATGACTTCCCAATGCAGACGGCAGTGCTGTTCCTGGAACACCTGGATCAGAACTCTGATCTCTCAAGAACACTTGTGTGTGAGATGCTGAAGCAATTGTTTTCTTCCATTGTCTCGTTCCTGCACTAAACCTGACTTGAAAGATAAAAACCAAATTTAAAACAACAATGCTGTAGAGGCCAATAGGTTTTAAATCATGTGGGGTCTTTCACATAAAGGTGGCCTCTGTAATAGTATCTATCTTTCTAGTTTTTATAATGTGCCAGTTTTATGAATGACTGCCCTTGTGTGACCTGAAAAAGAGCTTTATGTAAGCTCAAAAGCTTCTCTCTCTCACCAACAGAAGTTGGGCCAAGAAAAGATACTGTCTCACTTGTGGAAATCATCATCTCTCAGAAATGTGTCCCATTCTAGTGTCTGTTGTCCTATAGCTGGTGAGAGCCCCTGGGTATCTAAATATGGCCTTTCCCAGTCCTTGCTTTTCCAAGCTGAGGAGTACTTTTCATGCTTTGACCTGGTCATTGGCGAATAAGGGGTTAACCTCCCCTGCACATGCAAAGGACTCTAAACTGGCTGCTTGATACAGCAGGCAGAGAAAGCTTTTGGGAAGGTCAGGCTCCGCAGCCAACATGAGTGGATTGAACCTCATACAGGGAAGTTTTCTGCCTACATTCGCTTGTCCTACTTTCTATAAACACTTTCCTTCAGGAAAAGACATTGAAAGCCTCTGCATTTTTTTCTGCTGAATCATCAGCTTCTACTTACCTAATTCTAGCCTGAATATATACCACGGCAGGCCTCAATCTTCTCCCCACACCTTAGCCTGGGAGAGAATCATTCACCATTTTTACCCCCCAATAGGTGTAGAAAGATCACACTCAGTCTCACATACAGAGAACTGCCAAGTTCCAGAGAGAGAAACTGCAGGGGAACTTTCACAATGCTGGCTGGACATTGTACAGGATGGGGGAGATTTTTAATATTTATTTTCTTGCTGTCTTCAATTACGGCCCATACACCCTATTTGTCCTTTCATCTAGTCCTCATGGTGGTCTGAGGACACTGACCTCCAAAAAATCAAGAACTAGTGCAAACACCAGCACTCCTTGCTCTGTCTGCAATACATGGTCAGGGAGTCGACCCTACAGCCTACTCGTGTGTTGAGCAAAGCAAAGAATGCTCCCTGATCAGTGCTTGACTTCCCAGTCTGGCCATGTGCTTTAGGAGTGAATGGGGGGAGGGAAAGAGAGTGCCAGAGAATGGCCAATGCAAATAGTGAGATCACCTTGAACTGGAGGAAAGTTAGGCCTGGTCTGCACTACAACTTTAGGTCAAATTTAGCAGTGTTACTTCGATTTAAGCCTGGACCTGTCCACACGACGAATCCCTTTTTTCCGACTTAAAGGGCTCTTTAAATCCATTTCTTTACTCCACCTCTGACGAGAGGATTAGCACTGAAATCAGTCTTGCTGGGTCGAATTTGGGATAGTGTGGATGCAATTCATTGGTATTGGCCTCCGGGAGCTATCCCAGAGTGCTCCATTGTGACGGCTCTGGACAGCACTCTCAACTCAGATGCACTGGCCAAGTAGACAGGAAAAGGCCCACAAACTTTTGAATTTCATTTCCTGTTTGGCCAGCGTGTTTGCAGAGCTCATCGGCATGATGTGCACATTGCCGGGGCACATTGCCCGGCCCATACTTAGTGAGAACTCTGTGACCATGGCCCTCTCGTCACTGCGCTGCTATCGCCTCCTTGCCTGGTTTTGCGCGAAACAGTTGTCTGCCATTGCTCTGATGGAGGGAGGGGCAACTGACGACATGGCTTACAGGAATTAAAATCAACAAAAGCAGTGGCTTAGCATCAAGGAGAAACACAAACAATTGTCTCACACAGAATGGCCCCCTCAAGAATTGAACTCAAAACCCTAGGTTTAGCAGGCCGTTGATTTCACAAAACAAATAGGGTCAATTTCTTGTTTTGATCCACTTCATCTATCTTTTACATCTTAGGCTGGCAGCAGATGGAGCAGTATGACTGCTAGCCATCGTCATCTCCTGGGTGCTCGGCAGAAGACGGTGCAGTATGACTGACTGCTAGCCATCATCATCTCCTGGGTGCTCGGCAGAAAATGGGAATGACCTGGCTGAGTCGCTCTCATGTCTGCCCAGGTGCCCCTGACTGACCTCACCAAGTTCGGCTAAAAGAGCACCCAGGAGTACAATGACGATAGCTGCCAATTGTAATGCACCATCTGCTGCCAAAAGGCAATGAGCTGCTGCCGTGTAGCAATGCAGTCCCACATCTGCCAGCACCCAGGAGACATACGGTGACGGTGAGCTGAGCGGGCTCCATGCTTGCTGTGATATGGCGTCTGGTCAGTGAACTCAGGAAAAAAGGCACAAAACGATTGTCTGCCTTTGCTTTCATGGAAGGAGGGAGGGAGTGAGAGGAGGGCCAGACCACATGTACCCAGAACCACTCGCGACACTGTTTTTGCCCCATCAGGCATTGGGATCTCAACCCAGAATCCCAATGGGCAGTGGAGACTGTGGGAACTGTGGGATAGCAACTCACAGCTGCCCACAGTGCAACACTCTGGAAGTCAATGCAAGCCTCGGTACTGTGGACGCAGTCCGCTGACTTAACGCACTTAGAGCATTTTGTGTGGGGACACACACAATCGACTGTATAAAAACGATTTCTAAAAAACCGACTTCTATAAATTCAACCTAATTTTGTAGTATAGACATACTCTTAGAGGAATAACAGCTATTCCTTTCGCTGGGCCATTGGCAGGCCTGAAGTGTAGCGTTCTCAAATACCATCAGACATATCTCTTGTAAACCTTTCCCATCCCCTAGTCTCTCTAGCTCTGTGTGTGTATGTGTGCAAATGGGTAAATATCATTCTCAACTCTGGAGGACTAGTGCCCATTCATGACACAGGTTCTACATTCGGCAGACTTTTTCTTTTCCTTTCTTTTTTACCCCTGGGGAGAAGGTGGAAGGATTCTGGAGTTAATCCATTTTAAATATCCCACTTCCTTCCTTGCGCTCAAGACAACTGACTTACTGCTAAGCCCCACAATAATGAGGACATACTGTCTTTTCCTCGACTATAGTATTTCTCTATACCAGCCACCAGGAGGTTATCTGATTTCTACAAGTGGTGCCCTCATTCCGTGACCCTAGAAATTTGAAGCACTACATCTGTGATGCTCAGACACCTGCTGGTCCACTTTTAAAGTTCCTGTGGCTAGCCTCAAACCCAGCATTCCAGCATCGTAGCACAATGTGCTATCTACAGAGTCATTGCAAATGACAGTTTCAGGTTAGTGCTTTACTTTAGTTCTTGTAGGAACCACTCTCTTTGTCTTTGTGAAATATCATAAATATATGAAAGAAAACTCAGAACCGCTATTACAGAAACATTATCCTCAAACCCAACAGTCTTCAGTGTGTGAAAAATATTAGCTTTGGCTTGGAGAATTCAGTTGCATCTTCTACATAAATGACTTTCAGGTGTCATGATTACTACTCACATCAACTAAGAACCGTTAGGCAAATAGCTGAATGCTACCATATGTTAAAAAGAGGAAGAATAGTGCAGCTATAAAAACAGAAAGCCCTGCAGTTCCACCCCTCTTAGTAATAAGAAAAAATGTGATTAGCACAGGAATTCTGTTTTGATTAAATCACTGAAATAAATTACTTTTAAGAAAAACAATATCAGAATCCACGGAACTAATGAACCATTTTTTTTTAGGAGGGAAATCTCATATCATCCCATCCCAAAACATTCTCTCCCTCTCTCTCTCTCTCTCTCTTTTTGAGTGTCCGGATCTGCCTCAACTCCAGGAGGAAAGAGCCACTCTGTAACCAGTAATGTTCTTCCTCTGAAATCAGGGTCGTCTTCCGGCAGCTTTCAGGGTAGCACAACTTTGACATTGACTCTCTAAATGAAATGATAAAATATATACATTCTCTGTTGCCTTGTGCCTTGTGTAGTAATTGACACCAGTCTAAAGTTGGGCATAAATTACCATTCTGATCTAGTGTTGATTTTTTTTTAATTCATTTTGCATTGGTATATGTGATGACAGTGTCCAGGGCAACAGATAATTTGTCCTACGGTTTAAATATAGCAATAAAAGAAGTGCATTAACATATTTTTACTTGTCCAATTAGAAATTCTCTCAGACAAAGGCTCCAGAAAATTTCACAGCGAAAAAAAAAATAAATAAATACAAAAATTACATTCAAAGTAAATTATGGGTTGGGGGCAGAAACTTCCAACAGACAAAGAAATTGTCAATTGCTGCAGGCGTTATCTTTCATTTCAATGAAACAGTAACCACTGCGCGCTATGGATGGAGCAGCAGACAAAAATTTAGGGAGTTTTACACAACCTTAAGGCCAGATTGTGATACTCTTACTCCCGTTTGGTAGCACCTTACACCACAATTAATCCCATTACTCAGGGAATAAGATGCAACTGCTTGTAAGGGTAACACAATCTGGCTCTTAATGTTGGAGTTTGTATTTAGCTTGGCAGATTACCATAGTCAGTGCTTGTAAATTTAATTTGGGGTAAATTACAAATCTGTGTCATGAAAATAGGAACATCCCCAGTGAATGTACAAGCATAGGACTCCCCTGTGTGAGATTCAGTGTAGTATTCAGATTTTGTAAAATGCCACTGTTTTCATTGGCACTGCTCACAGAATGTAAGTGGTAGTGATGAAGCTATCCAGAAGGGCCTGATCTAAAGCCTGCTGAGATCAAGGGAGAGATGCCCATTGTCTTCACTGAATGAGGCCCTAAGAGAATAACAAAAGGATTATCTAATTACTATGAGGAATAATGTTAAAAAGAGAGCAAGAATCTTTAGAAATGTGTAAATCGCTTTTGTTAAAATGTTCATTTAGCCTTGATATCTCTGGTATATCAGAAGCAGGATAACTGTGATTGATGGACTGATTCTCGTACCTCTGCTCTCACTGAGTACAAACCATAAAGTCCAGACCAGCAGGATAGATATAGATCTCTCTCCATTTGCTGGATTGGAAAGAAGTCCCTGAGTCTAAGACTATTTATCTAGAACTCCTTTCTTTACCAGTTAGTCACTGGAAGATCAGTTGGAGCTGTTATATGCAAGCCTCTTCAGATGGTGGGAGTTCTCTAAAGGTGTTACAACCTGAGTGAATTTACCTAATCACTCCTTACTGTTCTTAGTTTCTGGAGGCCCCTGCCACACTCCCCCATGGAATTACATACAATTCCTGGCCCACAGTGATACATAAAGAGATATAAAGAGTAACAAGAAAACATTCTACAAATATATTAGAAGCAAGAGGATGACTAAGGACAGGGTAAGGCCCATTACTCAATGGGAGGAGGGGGAGGAACAATAACAGAAAATGTGGAAATGGCAGAAGTGCTAAATGACTTTATTGCTTCAGTTTTCACCAAAAAGGTTAGTAGGGATTGGACATCTAACTTAATGAATGCCAGTGAAAATGAGGATCAGAGGCTAAAATAGGGAAAGAACAAGTACAGTTTACTTAGACAAGACAAATGTTTTCAAGTTATCAGGCCCAGATGAAATACATCCTAGAATACTCAAGGAGCTGACTAAGGAGATATCTGAGCCATTAGCGATTTTCTTCCAAAAAGGCATGGAAGATGGCTGAGAATCCAGAGGACTGGAAAAGGGCAAATATAGTGTCAATCTGTAAAAAGGGGAATAAGGACAACCCAAAGAATTACAGACCAGTTAGCTTAACTTCAGTACCTGAAAAGATAATGGACCAAATAATTAAGCAATCAAGTTGCAGACCAACCTAATAGCTTTCTTGGACAGGCTAACAAGCCTTGTGGATGGGGGAAAGTGGAAGATGTGGTATATCTTGACATTAGTAAGGCTTTTGATACTGTCTCACATGACCTTTATGTAAAACTAGGGAAATACAAGCTAAGTGGAGCTACTAAAAGTGAGTGAATAACTGGTGGAGAACTGTTCCCAGAGAGTAATTATTGGTGGTTCACAGTCATGCTGGAAGGGCATATTAATTGGGGTCCTGCAGGGATCTGTTCTGGGTCTGATTCTATTCAATATCTTCATCAATGATTTAGATAATAGCAGAGAGAGTACACTTATAAAGTTTGTGGACGATACCAAGCTGGGAGGATTTGCAAGTGCTTTGGAGGATAAATTTAAAATTTGAAATGATCTGGACAAACTGGAGAAATGGTCTGAAGTAAACAGAATGAAATTCAGTAAGGACAAATGTAAAGTACTCCAGTTAGGAAGGAACAATCTGTGGCATACCCACAAAATGGGAAATTACTGTTTAGGAAGGAGTACTGCGGAAAGGGATCTGGAGGTCATAGTGGATCACAAACTAAATATGAGTGAACAGTGTAATGATGTTTCAAAAAAAGCAAACATCATTCTGGGATGTATTAGCAGGGATGTTGTAAGCAAGATACAAGAAGTAATTCTTCCGCTCTACTCTAGCTGATTAGGCCTCAACTGGAGTATTGTGTCCCATTCTGGGTGCCACATTTCCAAAAAGACTTGGACAAATTGAAGAAAGTCTAGAGGAAAGCAACAAAAATGATTAGAGGTCCAGAAAACTTGACCTATGAGGGAAGATTGAAAAAAGTGGATGTTCAATCTGTAGAAGAAAAGATTGAGAAGGGATATGATAACAATTTTCGAGTACATAAAAGGTTGTTATGAGGAGGCGATTAAAAAAATTGTTCTCTTTAACCTGTGAGTATAGGACAAGAAGCAATGGGCTTAAATTGCAGCAAGGGAGGTTTAGGGCTGGTCCACACTAGGGGGGGGAAATCGATCTTAGATACGCAACTTCAGCTACGTGAATAACGTAGCTGAAGTCGAATATCTAAGATCGGATTACTCACCCATCCACACGGCGCGGGATCGATGTTCGCGGCTCTCCGTGTCGATTCCGGAACTCCATTGGGGTTGATGGAGTTCCGGAATCGATATAAGCGCGCTCGGGGATCGATATATCGCGTCTAGATTAGACGCGATATATCGATCCCCGAGCAATCGATTTTAACCCGCCGATACGGCGGGTAGTCTGGACGTGGCCTCAGATTGCACACTGGGAAAAACTTCCTAACTGTCGAGGTAGTTAAGCACTTGAATAAATTGCCTAGGGAGGTTGTGGAATTTCAATCATTGGAGGTTTTTAAGAGCAGGTTAGACAAACACCTGTCAGGGGTGCTCTAGGTAATACTTAGTCCTGCCTTGAGTGCAAGGGACTGGACTAGATGACCTCTTGAGGCCCCTTCCAGTCCTACAATTCTATGATAAACTTAATACAGTAGGATCTCTCAAAGATATTGTAGGAAATTGCCACATCTGTCACAGGGATGACCTACATAATTATAGGCTTGGCAGTCTGACATCAATCCCAGGTGAGATAATGGAGATGCTAATATGGGACTCAATTAATAAAAAAAAAAATTAAAGTGGAGGGTAATATAATTAATACCAATCAGCATGGGTTTATGGAAAATAGATCCTGTCAAATGAACTAGATATTTCTGATGATATTACAAGTTTGGTTCAAAGAGGTAATAGTGTTGAAGTAACATTCTTAGAGTTTGTAAGGTATTTGACTTGGTGTCATGTGACATGTTAATTAAAAAAATAGAAAGATATAAATTGACATGGCACACATTAAGTGGATTAAAAGCTGTCTAACTGATAGGTCTCAACATCTAATTGTAAATCTGGAACCATCATCGGATGTTTCCAGTGGGGTTCCACAGAGATCAGTTTTAGGCGTACACTTTTTAACATTTTTATCAGTGACCTGGAAGAAAACATACAGTCATCATTGATCAAGTTTGCAGATTACACAAAGTTAAGAGAATTGTAAATAATGAAGAGGACCGGTCGCTGATACAGAGTGATCTGGATCATTTGGTAAACTGAGCACACGCAAAAATATGTCTTAATATGGCTAAATATATATATGTACTTCTAAGAACAAAGAATGTTACCATACTTACATGATGGGAGACTCTATCCTGGGAAGCAGGGACTCTGAAAAAGGTTTGGGAGTCATGGTGGATAATCAGCTGAATATGAGCGCCCAGTGTGATGCTGTGGCCAAAAGAGCTAATGCAACCCTGGGATGCATAAACACAGAAATCTTAAGTAGGAGTAGAGAGGTTATTTTACCTCTGTGTTTGGCACTTGTGTGACCTCTGCTGGAATACTGTGTCCATTCTGATGCCCACTATTCAAGATGTTGATACATTTGAGAAGGTTCAGAGAAGAGCCACAAGAAAATACTAAAAGATTAAAAACCATACCTTATAGTGATAGAAACTTAACAAATAGTAGGTTAAAGGGTGACTTGAAAAGTCTACAAGTAGCTCGGAACAATCTAGCGGAGAAGGGTATAACACGACCCACTGGCTGGAAGTTGAAGGTAGCCTAATTGAGACTGGAAATAAGTCATAAATTTTAATAGGGAGAGTGTTCCAATGGTTAATTAATGTGCCAAGGGTCATGCTCGATTCTCCATTACTGACAATTTTTAAAACAAGTTCTATCTGCTCTAAGAATTATTTTAGGAATGTTCTATGGCCTGTGTTATACAGGTCAGGTTAGATTTATCATAATGATCCCTTCTGGCCTTAAAATCCATGAAATGAAAAGATCCTTGTTCCAAATGTAGTCCCATGAAATCAGTAGCACTACTCCCAGAGTAAGATGTGAGGAAGAATGGCAGAATTTGACTCTCAATGAAGAAAATGAAGTTTTGAGCCAAAAACAGAGGTGCCTGAAATAAAGGGATGCTTTTTGACTACAACACACAGTGTAGTCCTACACTGATTTTTCAAAAGTGTCCATTCCCATTTAACTTGATGGTAAAACTCTGGCTAATATCAGTGGGAGAAGTTAGGCCAGTGCTGAGTGCATTTGAAAAGCCTGCCCTAACAGCACAAAGGAACCACTCACAGAGCAAGGAGCTGCTCCTTGTGTGCAAAGGAGGCAAAATCTAGTCCTTAGATAGTTGCCTATAATAATTATTCTGGCTTACTTAGTAACTACAGCTTCTTTCTTTTTCTGTGTGAATGAGATGTAATTAGATCTATTTCAAGCACTTGAAGTGGGAAACTTCTTTCCACATCTTCTGCATCTTTGTATGGTGGTGGGGAGGAGCAGTCTCTAATCAAGAAGAACTGCTGAATTTTTAACTATTTCTACAGCTTTTCTTCCTTCTCTTTACCTCTACTCCACTCCATAATTCAGAGATTGCTAACTTCATCGGTTTTGACTATATCATATTTTCTTACATCTTCCCTAGCTGGCAAAAGTAAGTAAGCAAGGCCAGGGATTAAAGCTGTGAGAGAAAAAAAAAAACAGATTTTTTTTTTATAAATGTGTTTTTAAAAAAAAAGGTTGTGAAAAGAATCCATACTCATAATTATAAAAACAAAAATCACAGATGTCCATGTATTGGAAAAAAGAGGGCTTTCACTCCAATGAATTTTTTAAAGTATTTTGTCATTTTGCCACAGAAAATATGTGCAAAGCAAACATCTAGAGCTTAAACAAGAAAGAACTGGAACATTTTTCCCCAAGAGATTTTTGTTTTAGTCATGGGTCAGCAATGAAAAGACTGTTTGTTTCTCTCTCGATGTTGGTAGGTAATATTCCTCTGTGCACAACAACTGCTTTCTTTTGGAGTATATAGTGCCTGTGACATGTATGTATCGAAGGCATTTCTGTGCTTCTAATCAGTATAATGTCTGTGCACCTTGTGCACAATAAGTCAAGCCTCAGAACTACGTCCTTTGAAGTAGGAAAGGGGTATTGACAGGCAGGAAAATAGACATAGAAAGGTTAATGCACATATTTTCAGACTTGATTTCTGAAATATAGACTCCGAAATCCATATTCAGGCCCCTAAAGAAAAGTGGCTTGATATTCATAGGTGCTGAACATTCACAGTTCCTAATAACTTCAACTGGAGCTGTGAGTACTCAGCAACTCTAAAAACCAGACTGCTTTTATGTAGAGGCAGACTTTAGACACCCAACCTTCAAAATATTGCAATAAGTGACTTGCCCAAAGTCACAGAAGAAGTCTGTGGTAGAGCCAAGAATAAAACCCAGATCCCTTAGCTTCCAGTCACATGTTGGCCACAAGACCATCCTCCCTCAATGTGCAGACATTGTAGATCAATCCAATTAATGTGATATTCCTCTTTGTTAACAGTAATTTCCCCAGGACGATAAAGCAGATTATTAGCAGTGGGCAGGTGCTAACATATCCATCCTAACAAGGATAGTATTCAGAAGACTGGTGGAGCAGTCACTCCTTTAATCATTAATGAAACCCTGCACCAAGGGTATATCTACACTAAGAAATTAGGTCAAATTTATAAAAGTCGTTTTTTAAAAATCTTTTTTAAACAGTCGATTGTGCGAGTCCCAACACAAAATGTTCTAAGTGCATTAAGTCGGCGGACTGCGTCCACAGTACCGAGGCTAGTGTTGACTTCCCGAGTGTTGCACTGTGGGTAGCTATCCCACAGTCTCTGCTGTCCATTGGAATTCTGGGTTGAGATCCCAATGCCTGGTGGAGAAAAACAGTGTCGCGGGTGGTTCTGGGTACATGTGGTCAGGCCCAGCTCTCCCTCCCTCCCTCCATGAAAGAAAATGTAGACAATGATTTTGCACCTTTTTTCCTGGGTTCACTGAGCAGATGCCATACCATGGCAAGCATGGAGCCTGCTCAGCTCACCGTCACCGTACGTCTCCTGGGTGCTGGCAGACGTGGGACTGTATTGGTACACAGCAGCAGCTCATTGCCTTTTGGCAGCAGACGATGCATTACGATTGGTAGCCATCATCGTCATACTCCTGGGTGCTCTTTTAGCCGACCTTGGTGAGGTCAGTCAGGGGTGCCTGGGCAGACATGAGAGTGACTCAGCCAGGGAGTAGCCAGGCCCCGCAACAGCAGCTCTAAGCCATTGAAGATAACTTCTACCCAGGGGGAAGCCTCTGGGATCCAGTTATAAATGGGAGTTAGAGCAGCTTTGTGCTGCCAGAGTGGTGCAATGTGTCCTAACCAGGTGTTAAATCTTTCTTAATACAAATTCGGTCAAGTAGGGCAGTCTGATATCATTTTCATCCATGTTTTCTGCCATTATGTCCAAAGCAGGCAATCTCTTTCATGAGTTCTGAATCAGCAAGATACTTCAGCACATGTATAACTGTAACCATATGTGTAGTCCCAGTGAAGTCAGTAGAAACTACACGTGTGCTGAAATACCAGGATGAATTATGGCCACATACCCTAGCCCCCACATCTTGTGAAATAACATTTGCCTTTGCCCCTTATCAAAATATTCTGCAGTACACTCTTGCTTCTGATCAGGGTTACAGAACTAACTGAACCTTTGACCCCTCACTGGTTTCACAGATCCAAGGATGAATTTGACAGACTAGGACTGATTCTGCTCCAAGGGCCGGCTCCTGGGTTTTTTTCTGCACGAAGCAGGAAAAAAAAAAAAAGCCACAATCGCGATCTGCAGGAGCTCTACCACCGCTGCTTCAGTCTTCGGCAGCTGGTCCCTCACTCCGAGAGGGAGTGAGGGACCTGCCGCCAAATTGCTGCCGAAGAGCTGGACATGCCAACCCTTCCCCGTGACTGCCCCAAGCACCTGCTTGCTAGGCTGGTGCCTGGAGCTGGCCCTGCTTGTTCCTACTGATAGCACTGGCAAAACTCACATTGTCTTCACTGGGAGAAGAATTAGACTGAATAGTTTTAGCAGCCATTGCCAGAGGCATTAGCAAGAGCTAATGCTAGAAGCATCGCATGGTGCTAGCAGCATTACGGCTAGAGAGGACTAGGATCATGGCCAGAAGCATTTGAAAATACACTACTAAAGGCACATTCCTCTATGTGCTGCATAGGACTTTAGCTACTCTACTTAGCCACAATGCTTTTAAAAATATCGGAACCTGTGAGATGCTGAGGACTTTCATCTCCCTTTAAGGTGTGGAATGTAATAATGAGAAGATGGTGCTCAGCACCATTACAAGTTCAGACTCAGAGGAAGTGGCTCACAGGAAAGGAAATTAAAAGTTCTGTAATATTTGCTATACAGTGGCTAAGGCAAGCATAAACTTCGGTTGGTTGAGCACATAGATCTAAATGTCAAATATCTCGAATATTTTTCAAATGCAAGTGGGATGTCAAAACTTGAGAAGAGTGATATTTATTTTTAAAAAACAAACAAAATGTGTAGGTTAATTCTTACAAAATATTTGATCAGAAACAGAACCAAAATGCCACTAACTTATTCGAGAGATGGAGAAAATGTCAACAGATCTGAGGCTGTTCATTATTGTGAGAGCTAAAAATTAGACAGGGAATTAGAGACAGTAACCTGAAAAGTAACAACAGCTAAAAACTTTGTGTGGCAGGCCTGGTTTCAGATACATTTTGTAAAGCACAATCAAAAAGTGAAACATAGATTGGTGGGCAGTTTGTGTTAAGGAAACAATAGAGGAGTATTGACCAGTGTGGGCTGTTAATTTGTTTGATTTGATTTTATCCACTAAGCAAATTAAAGTCCAAGCAGCTCTAAACTTTGTTATACTTTTGTACATCATCCTTGCATGCCAGCATTTGCCTAGAAACTCACCCTAAGATGTCAGTCATTGAAACTATTTCATGTGGAAGCATTGCTAAGTAAATTCCCTAAATGCCTATTCATCCCAGTAAGATGGAGAACCACTGAAGCAGCAAATGTGAAAATCTGCACAGCTTACTATACTGAAAGCAGTTTTCTGAGGATACGAAATTGAGACACAGAGTCTGACCCTAGGATGCATTAAAACTCACATGAGTGAACATGGAAGGAGGGTCTCCGGCTCCTATAATCTAGCCATTTAGGTTGGTTGATAGACAGATACTCCAATTGGTCTAGACTCAGTCAATGGTTAACTTGGTCTTTATTCATCCATTCAGTAATGAACTGTTACCTATGATGATGAGAGAGTTTGTTTTACTAGTTCGATGAAGTCCCCAAGTTAATACTACTGACTGCATAATTTTAGAGTATTTTATATAGGGAACTTGTTTAACTTGGTTTGATAAGGCTTTAAAAGTGGAATGTTTGCAAGATGCTGTTTGCAACAGTTACAACTGTTTTATCTCTGACTTGACTGGTATCAGTTGCATTATAGACCATTGCCAAAAACGGTCTTGTATCTCTTATTTTTAATGTCATGTTTATTGAATCTGAGTCAGTAGCTGAAGATCTATCTATTCATTAGAATTTTCTCTGTTTTCCTAAATATGTTGAAGTAGATAAATAAAGGAGGAAATGTGTTTGTACTTTTGCTGAAGTAATAGTGATAATAGTAATTAATTTTATTGGGAATTTGGCATCCAAATTCTAGGTAATTTCAAATTGTCATCCTAAATGTCCAAGAACTTACATATTCCCCTTTTACATGCCACATTAAGGCATGTTAAATAAGTTTTCTGTATAAAAAGCTTTAAAATTGGCATTGAAAATCTCAGTCTTAACCTTTTTATTTATGGGAGAATACTGCACAAGTGCAGAATTAATGTGCCACACAGATATTACTTTTTCCCACACACAAAAATTGATCAATGCACCTCTTGTGAGCAGTGGCAGGGGGCAGAGGAGGTCGCATCTGGTTCAGGTGTCAGGAGCAGCTGAAGGAGATGTAAATTACCACCTTGTGGATGGGGCTGGGCTCTCTTGGTCCCTCTCACTCATTATCGCAGTGCACCAGGAGCCAGGAAGGGGCTAGGCTGGGGATGCCCGTGCTGGTAGCTCCTACCATGCGCAGGGCTCCAGCTGCTAATCCCAAATGGAGTGGGGGAGTTGAGACCACCCCTGGGAACCTCCTCTAGCTCCAGGAAGCTCTGCAACCCCCACATTTCCTGCCCCATCACTCCCCATCTGCAGTGAGAGGATCACTGCACGGGGAGCTGCCCCCCATCTACCCAGCCTCCATGAATCTGGACCACTCCACACCCCCAACTCCCCTGCTGAGCCCCACTCCCTGCTGAGCCCCCTGCACCTGAACCCCCACCCCACTGAGTCCCAATTAGCTGCACCCAGACACCCACCCTACCAAACCCCACTCCCACAGCACCCGGTCACCCCCTGCCCCCAGACCCGCTTGCCAAGCCCATACCCCCACACTCAGACCTCCCCTGCTGAGCTCCAACCATCTTCACCTGGATCCCCCCACAGAGTCCCATTCTTCCTGCACCTGGAACCCTTCAACAAGCCCCTGTGCATCCAGATACCCCCACACCCGGACCGCCCCACTGAGCCATCCAGACCCAGGATTTTTGACTCATAAGCTGAACACATTTGAAGTAGAAATCACTGAGAGCTAATAAGCATGCCTATCTTTCTAGCCAGTGGAACCGGTCTGTAAAGTTCAGCAAAACCAACAAAACACTTTCAGCAACATTGGCCTTTGTAGAGGAAAAGTCTGCATTAAAAATAGTGTTACAGTAATAGTATCATAAAACTATGCCTTGAAGAGTCCAAAGGGTCTCAAAATAAGAAACAATAAACATAAATAACTATAGAAGACAGATTTCTCTACCTGTTTTGCAAATTTTTTCTTGTTTCTTTTACAGGACAAATGATCAGCTAGTAGCATTCCTGTCCAGGTATCGCAATATGAACTTCTTGAAGTCGCATGGGAGGGACAATGCAAGGTAACATCACTTCTCTTAAGTTTGTGTTGGACATGACAATAAAAGTTAGACAGCATGGTTACGCCCAGTATGTGCGGATGAAGGAGTCCTGAGTTCAGGAGACTGGCTCCATTAAAATTATACTGTGTCTTGGGAATAATTGTGTCTCATTCTTGAATGGCTGCTCCTGCATGTTATTTACAGAAAAGCATTGGTGCAGAGAAAGGCTTAGAGTAGATTGCTGCATACTCCACACTCCTAGGTAGGAGCGGGTTCAGGGGTGAGCTGGAGCCGGTTCGCACTGGTTCACAAGAACCGGTTGTTAAATTTAGAAGCTGGTGTAGAACCAGTTTCTAAAGGGGTGGCCTGGCTTCCCCAGAGAGCAATTTAAAGGGCCTGGGGTTCCCAGCAGGGGCTGGAGCCCCAGGCCCTTTAAATTGCCACCAGAGCCCCACTGCTGGAGTCCTGGGGTAGGGCTGCGGGGCTCTGGGGGCTATTTAAAAAGTCTGGGGTGGTAGAAGCAGGGGAGCCGTGGGCCCTTTAAATAGCCCCCAGAGCCCAGGGGTAGTGGAGGGCTTCAGGGGCTATTTAAAGGGCTAGGGCTCCAGCTGCCTTTGCTGCCACCCTGATCCTTTAAATAGCCACCAGAGCCCCACCGTTTCCCCAGGGCTCCAGCAGCTATTTAAAGGGCCAGGGAGGTAGAAGCAAGGGAGCCGCAGGCTCTTTAAATAGCCTCCGGAGCCTCAGGCTGCTGCTGCTACCCCGGTGGGGGAGAGGGAGAGGAGAAACTTGCAGGTTCTGAGGCGGGTAGTCAGGGGCAGGACGTGGGTTGGAGTTGGATGGGTGTAGGCGGGGAGAAAGGCATGTGGGGCTTGTACTGTACTCAATGTGCAGTTCCCTACTGGGTCTTCGGCAGCACTTCAGCAGCGGGGTGGGGTCTCCACTCGCTCCGGGTGAAGGACCTGCTGCCGAAATGCCGTTGAAAACTCGGAGCGAGTGAAACACCCCACCCCCCGGCACCCAAGTGCCACCAAGGACCCGGTAGGGAACCAGTTCTTAGGATTTTAGGAGCTCATCACTGGGAGGGTTGCTGCATCAGAAGGTGTACTTACGGTGGGGAGCTGAGCACAAGAGGTTTTCGTTTGTTCTCAGTTGTTTCTCAAACGGTCTAAGCAGTTTTACATGTGCAAATGGTCATTTTCTAACTTATTTCTGGGTGCAGCAAAAATTGTATGCAGTGTTGTTGTATCTGTGTTGGTCCCATGATATTAGAGAGACAGAGTGGGTGACAGTAAGAGCTCCATGGAAGCTCGAAAACTTGTCTCTCTTACCAACAGCAGTTGGTCCAATAAAAGACCCTCATTCACCTTATTTCTGTAGCAAAAATTGGTAGTTTCACCTCCTGTGCTCCAAGCAGGCATCGTGAATACCCTGTCATGTCATGTCATGGAGACAAACAGAGAAGGGGGAATTAGTCCTAAATATCTGTCTAGGATTCTCACAGCACCAAACTGACATGTTTCTCTGAGAAGTGTCTGTAAAACCCTTCCAAAACCTGATTTAGAACCCCCACACTACCATGCTGCAAACAGTGACATCCTTCACGCAGCAGAAGTTCGCTACCCTCTGCTAGTCATAACCATATTGGAAACAAACCCAACATCCTCACCAAAGAGGTTTCTACAACACAGCTATACAACATTTTTTCAAGTAGCGTAGAAGTCATACACCATGTTCAATTCCATGGCAGGGTTCTATTGTGTTATTAGGTTCTATAATGGATTCTTTAATAGAGTTTTATACTGGATCAATCACAAGTTACTGGTCTTGATGCCAGAATTACTGAAAATCTATGATGTGTTATGTATAAGGTCAAACCTGGCCTTAAAATCTGTTAATCTATGGATTCCTTAACAGGGCTCTGTCATAATGATTGAGCTCAAGACTAACAAAGAAAAATATACTGTTCTCTTTTATTATGTTTACAAAATCAAGCCTTAATGTTAAAGTAGGACTTTAAGAAACAATAATAAAACTTTGCATTTATGAGATGCCTTTTCCTCAAAGGTCTTAAAATACCATGTAAAGATGGATGTTGTTATTCCCATGTCACAGATTATTGAATCCCTTCAATCTCTTATTTGTATAGTTACCCCCATCTGTATGTTGTATCTTAATTTAGACCCCAATCTTGCACCTGGTTCCATTAGCACAGGCTCCAGAGACTGCGTGAAGACTCACTGACTTCAGTCCTGTAGATTTGATTGCAGGTTTAGCAAGCTAAATCACCAGGTCTGGGTCTTCCTCTGTGTCCTGTAAGGTGCCTGTCACATCTTTGGTTGTGGTACAGAAAATAAATAATAAGAGAGCAAGCAATACATCCAGGGTCACAGAGCCAGCCAGTGGGCGAGTCAGGAATATAAACCAATCCCTTGACTGCCAACCTCCTTTTGCTGTAGACTTACAGCCTCCCTTTTATCCTTATTTAGATGAATTCTTCACAACGTTATCATTCTAGTAGTGTTGTGTATGCAGGGCTTGTATTGCATTTGGTACCAAAATATATTTTAGAGGGAGTTATATAAAAACAAGTCAAAAATATAAATAGCTTTCAGAGCATATTCTCGGGTTTGGAAATACAGCTCTTCAGTGTGATTGACAGGCTTGGCTCTAGCTGGCAGTACAGTTAAATTGGAAAAGCAATGGAAAAGGTTTGGGAGATGCATTCCGTCGCTTTAGCTTTTCTGCTATTCTGGCGCACCTGATTATCCCCAAACACTGCAGCTAGCTAACTAAAATAACTAATGAATTATGACATTCATGCATAAAGCCGGTTTAAGATGCCAGCCTCAGCTGGGACTAGAACAATTTAGATCAATTAAATGCAGTAATTTGTTATTAATTTAATAATAAAATGTGCTAATGTGCCACTCATCCTCTCAGAAGAAGAATATCCCATTTATTAGTTCAGCTGTTGCTTTTGAATGTGTAAATATGTAAATGCCTTTTATCTTAATGTGACCATACACATTTTATTTTTACTCCTGACATGGTTGTATTAACGTTCCAGTTCATTGCTAGACATGGAAGGTCTTTGACTGTGCAGTCTCACTTGCACAGAGGAAATAAGTATAGGCAATGCTTGAGTTCCTTTTGCCTTCTGATCGAACAGCTGAAAACAACATATTACAAGAGCAGGTGTAGCGTTGGCACCTGGACATTTGCATTATGAGCTTCAGGCAGACTCAGATGTAGCATCAAAACAAAACATAATCTCAGAAAATGAAAACTAGTTCCCCTCTCTATTGGGCTGAGAGCTGGGCAGATGCACAGTGGGAGGAATCTTCCCCCATCAGACATTAGTGTGGAGTGCTGGAAGACCTTTGCAGCTGCAAAACTCTGGCCTCTATCTCTGTCCATACCATCCCCTGCATGCTGAGATCATGCATCCCCCAAGCAGCCATCATTCTGGCCCCACTCCTTGGGTACCAGAATCCCACGAGTTCCATTACAGCGAAGCCTCTGTGGATGTGGGAAGGATTTGCCCATATGGTATGTGAATAATGACAGTCTTCAGGCCTGATTCTTTGTTGCCTTGTACCTTGTGTTGTCATTGTAGCCCATAATAGGGGATGATATAACCATGAGGTTAGCAGGATTCAAAAAGAAGATTAGGCCATACATGAATAACAAGGATAGGCAGAGTTATAATAATAGATATTTAAAACAATAAAGAAGATCTTTGGAAGGGCTATAAACCTTCCAGCTTCAGGGTGTAAGTCAAACTCATAACTATTGGGGGTTGAAGGAAACTTCTCTTGGTGACCTTATCCTATAACTGACTACTGCAGGGTTTTTCCTGAAGCAACTGGTGCTGGTCATTGTACGAGCCAGGATACTGGGCTAAATGGACCACTGGTCTGATCTTCAGTGGCCATTCCTGTGGTCCTGGGTGTTTTCATCAAAATGTGAAGAATCATTAATACAAGAGTGCAGTATTTAAAACACAATTAGAGCAAATTATAATCCCTAAGGCTACCTTTTTGAATTCAGGGGTGAATAACAGCTTGTAAACAATAACCTTTTCAACTGCCTAAATCTGCTTTGTAAACAGCTGCCTACACTCTGAATTTAAAGTTGCCATAGTCTGGTTTGTACAATGGAGAGCGAGGGGGAGAGAGATTAAAAAATACATCTTAAAACTGAAATGCTTATACCTCTCAATTACAACAGAGTTTGTATTCAAGCCATGTAGACAATCAGTACATGTTTTACTGCCAAATATGGATAGAAACTAGGCTTTCTTTTTATAGAAAGAAGTTTTATTTTAGTTATGCCAAAGTCATTAAAAAGTACATCACTCTGATTTTCCTTTAGTGGCTTCAGAAAAGAAGTGGAGGTGGAAATGTCTCCTTAACTCAGCAGGAGAAGCATTATTTTCTTAGAGAACTGGATGTTTGAAATGAAATTACATACATTGGGTAGAGTTGTTACATCGCAGTTAGTGGGCAACGCTTACATTTTCTTCTCTTTTCAGCATCTTAGACTATTAAAAGCAGAAGAATAACTCCATAGTTTTGTAAGCCATTACAACTTGGATCACCCAGAAGATTTTTTTGACAGGAGCGGCACCTGGCTGGTGTATTATAAAATACAAAGAGAGTCAAATGTGACATCTTCACTGACAGTCAGGAAAAGACTTTTTTTTTTTAAGAAACCCTGCCACAATAGTCATTTGGGGAACAGTGTAAACATGCTGTGATTGTTGGATGTTGTTAAATCTTAAGGGAATCGGGAGCTCACAAGCAGAATGGAAACAGTTCAGAAAAGTTCCATTAAATGTTTTCTGTGTTGTTTTTTAATTTTTGTTTTGTTTTGGACGTTTCCCCTCCCTCTTGTGTCACATAACCCCATCTATAGTCTTGAGTTCTAGAAAACAGATAGATATCCACTCTTGAGCCATTTAGTAGGCATGTCCTTAGGGTTTTCAGCATCCAGCAGTAGGAGCCAATCTTATTCTCACTGGCAACATTAACACACCATGTAACAAAATCCTCCAGAACTTTACATCAGATGTTTAGTGAGGTAGGTGCCATTTTCCAACATGGCACATGCTACTCTGGAAACTGTATATTGTGTTAGGTAAATGGGCAATATTACCTATGTTGTCCATTTCTAAGCAGCTAACCCGAGTACTGGAGAACAGAACATCCAGTAATTGCTGCTGTATTGCTGTTCTCATAAATCATCCATGTAATACACGGCGCTACTAACTACTGTACATAAAGTACAATTTAATGTGCCTGATGCCAAACTATTTTTAACCACTTAGCTGCCAGAAGCCGTTACATTCTTAATAGTTCTGAGCTACCAGAGTATTTGTTCAATGGCTTACTTAGCTGAAATTTCACACCTCACACATTTCAGTTAATTTAGTACTGTATCATCCTGAAATACCTTGACTAGAAAGGTCTATTCATTGCCAGCTGGAAACATAGTCCAATATTTGTGGACACACTATATCAGCTGAAATAGTAACACCCTTCTTATTATGCAAAGCATGTGCATTTAAAATGTTTATACCTTACAGCTAACTTTCAGATACCCATATTCCCCATTGCTTCATAATCAGTGCTAGAGGTGACATAAAAACTGCTTGTCCTTGGCAATTTGCCTTCTCATAGCTTTTTCATTTTACTCTGTTTAGAAGATGGTGATCAGAAGAGCCCAGTATAAAGGACAACAAAATAGGCTGAAAGTGTGGGAAAAAATAAAGTAAGATCAGCTCAGATGTCCTCATAGGAAAATAGCCTGGGATTGTTTTTAGTAAAGTGCTGAATGAATTTGGCTTGTGAGTGCAGAAACAGTATCCGTCATCACCAGCCCAGATAGGTGACGTGATTTGAAGTCCTCCTAGAAAATATTTTATTGTGCACAGAGAAGAAGGGAAAAGAAGAATTACTGGTAGAAGAAAGCAAAAAGATTACATTAAATCTTTTGTGCCCGCTACTTAACAACTAGCTGCTGATTTCATTTTTAATTGTATAAACAAATAATATTTTGTGTTTCCATAGTATCTTTTCACTCAGCAATCTGAAAGCACTGTATAAAATAACTGAGTCCAGCATCATCCCTTCAAGGAAGGCAAATATCATTATCCCCATTTTACCCACAGGTAAACCAAGAGCTTGTGCATGATGAGTTTGTGTGTGTGGCAAGCTAGAGTGTGAATCTACATCAAAGAGCCTAGTAGAATTTCTAGTGCATTGTAGCCATAAGCGCCCACTCCGTGGGTGCTCCAGGGCTGGAGCACCGATGGAAAAAAACAGTGGGTGCTCCGCACCACCAGCAGCTCCACAGTTTACTGCTTTCCCCCACCTCAGTGCCTCCCACCTGTCAGCGGCCCCACCGATCAGCTCTTCCCCCTCCCTCCCAGTGCCTCCCACCTGCTGGGAACAGCTGATCCACAGCATGCGGGAGGAGCGGGGGCAGGAAGAGATGGGGCAGGGGTGGGGGGTTGGAGGTAGGGGTGGGTCCTTGGGTGGAATGGGGATTGAGCACCCCCCAGCAACTAGGTAAGTTGGTGCCTAGCAGAGTCCACACAGCAAGTTAGTTCATGGTGAGTTGATGCTATGGATTCAGACCCTGGCTTGCTGTGTACTAAATCACCGTGTAAATGAGCCCTTCGTCACAGAAAGGTTAATAGCCTGATTTTGGAGCTTTGAGTGCTCAACATCTCTGAAAATCAGTGTAGAAGTGACTTGCCCAGAGTCTCATATAGAGTCATTTGGAGAGCCATGAATGTTGCCCACATGTCCTCTCTCCCTTTCCCCTATTACAATACAAGCATTTGCTGTGCAGACATCGAGATGATGAGCACAGTATAAATACCTAGATAAACATTAAAAATAGTCTGGCGTTGGGTGGACTTATGAATACTATCTACACAACACTTTTTTCTTCAGATTTTCTATCAACGCGCCCACCAGCTGTGCTCCATCAGTGACAGCCTTGATGGGAGCTACTGTAGACTGGGCTGTCTGTGTTGCATAGCTAGATAACACGGTGCTTAAAGTTGCCCTATCGGTAACACTGCTCTACAGCCAAAATGCTTCTGAAATAAATGTAGTCCAACTTTACTAATTCTGGGTCACTGAAAACGAAAATGATTCTTAAAATTGTTGATTGGCTCTAGTTTTCAAGATATGCTATTGGGTCAGTATATATGACCCTTGACTTGGGAATGGCGGAGGGTAAGTGAGTTATAAAGGGAAGGGATCTCAATTTAAACCAGAAATGACTAAAATACATCTTTGACTGGATCTATGAATAAATCTATGACTGGGTTTGGAGAGTACTTGCTTTTTAGGCAAAACAATGAATGATGCAATCTGAAGCCGGTATTGCGTCATACATGATATGAATTGCATCATGTTATTCCTAGAAGTCATGGATGATGCAATCATAACGAAGCTTACATCACTCTGCTGAACAAATTGCCCTATATCAGCTCTAGAAATCATACAGTGTCTTGCTCTCTTATTTGTCAGTGTTTGATTTTGCAAAGAGACACATTTCTGTTTAGCCAGAGTGAGCAGAGATGCCTCGTACTTGTGTGAACAGTGCAGATAACTTCTGCTATGTTTGTGGTGAAGTGACTTTTGCATTACAAAAGCGCAGTATAACCACTATGGTTAAGAAAGCCTATCACCTTTATTTTGGCTGCCAAATTGGAGATCAGGACAAGAGGTGGGCCCTACACATATGCTGCAACACTTGTGCAACAAATCTTGGCCAGTGGTTGAACAGGAAAAGGAAATCTATGCCTTTTGCAGTGCCAGTGATTTGGAGAAAGCCAACAGATCATACCAGCAATTGTTACTTCTGCATGGTGCCTCCAGTTGGGAAAGGTGTGTCAAAGAAGAAAAAGTGGACTGTGCATTATCCAAACATTCCATCAGCTGTACGCCCAGTACCCCACGGAGAAGGATTGCCGGTTCCTGATGCACCAGAATCATTCTCACTTGAGTCAGACGAGGAAGAGGAAGAGGATGAAACTTCTGGTCCTGAACCATCAATGTCACAGGACCCACATTTTCTCCCATCCTCCTCCTCTGAACCACACCTCATAACACAAGGTGAACTGAATGACCTTGTCAGGGATTTGGAACTACCCAAGAGTAAGACAGAGCTGTTGGGCTCCAGACTACAGCTGTGGAATCTCCTGGCAGGCTATCAGGGCAAATAGAGCCCATCAATGCTTGCAGACTTTTACTGGACAGTGACAAGAGATGCTCCATTTAATGAATATAGAGACAAGCCAAGAAGCGCTGAGTAGACACTGAATAGGACTAAACTATGTACATAATAGTTTTTTGCCTTTTGTTTCATAATAAATTTTATTTATATAACCCTTTTTGCTGATTTTTAAAGTGTTACATAAACAGGACAGGTGAAACATTATCATGTAAAGCAACCATAAACACATGAAAAGACCTAGGTTTACAATTTATGATTAAAACTCTACTATCTACACAATATACATAGACATAAAATGTGAAAACTTAAATATCTTAGAAACAGTAGCCAATCAGTTGTTTTAATTGTCATATTTGAATTCAGCACATCAAAATACATAATAAATATCACATTTTATCTCTGAAGCAGACGACTTCTCAAAAATTGTAGACCAGTGTAATCTAACGCTCCCGACTTGGCTACTGCTCATGGAGCTGCACTGCTGAGAAATGTTATAGGGTGGGGGAGAACACTTATATAGAGAAGGCCATGTAGTGGCCATTAGATACATAACAAATATTCGTATTTGTTGTTATTTGACCTGTCTCTATGGTAAAGTCACACTGCACTAGGTACGCTTCATTAATAGTTGATTTTGTCCTTGCAGTGTTGTTTATTATTGGGGACAGAATGCTAAACACTTGCATTGTGTGCTGTTTAAGATTGAGAGCAAGTTCTTACATTTTTATTCTTGTATCCTCTGCTGTTGTGTTTTTGAAAACATTTCATTAGTGAAGAATGATGGAGAAAAGTCCATAAGACAAGAAAGACTTGGAATGTTCCTCTAAGGCCACGTATACAGAAGGGAATTCTAAGAATCAATGCTACTACTAGTCCAACTGCATCAGTGTAAGCTCTGGTAGAACCCATCATACAAAAAAAGCTCTGGCAGTTTCCAGTGTTTAAAAACATGGCCTCTGAGGATTCTTTCTTTGTGTGAGGGAAGACTCTGTTCCCTGACCTGCAACCCTAAAATGTTGAGGAGCCGTGAGAACTTATAAGAACTTCTTGCCTTTGAAAGTTTAATTGCAAGCAAATGGAAAATAAGATCTTTCAAAAATAATGCAAGTTATATCATTGGAAAAGACAGAGAAGGAGGAGACTTTAGAAGACTTTCTCCAAGCCAGAATTAGGGGCGGGATGTGGGAACAGAATTAGATGAATATATTGGGCAAATTCTAAGTGTATAAAAGAAGTGGGAAAAAGAAAGTAAGACTTTTTACTGTACAGTTGAACAAATTCAAATATGACTGCACAGATCTCTTATAAGGAATGGACCATAGGTGTGTCTTGGTGAACATTCGATAACATTCTAGGATATTCTAAGCTCTGTTGATATTTTATTACAGTGAGATGGGTCATGTGGATCATATTATTTTCACAAGTAGGGAATATGTTTGGTGCTTTGAAGAAACAAAATAAAAAACTGTGCATTACCTTGCAGTTTTTGCCTTTAATTAATGAAAATGAGCTAAACCTTAGGTGTCCTGACTTTTGTGGCATTGGACCAAATGTTTGCTCAATAAGCATGGAACCATTTAAACCATGGCAAACAGGTGGTTAGAAAATACTCCCCAAAATCTGTTCATTTTCTTTTCTTTTAATTATCAGTGCCAACCTGTTTAACTTGAGAAGCGCTCTGTACTTGAATGCTATGCATTATTATGATGGATGTCAGGACATAATTAATATTTAATCTCTGATCATTAAAGGAGATTTCATTTTCTCTCATGTTATTTTAAACTTACATATTTATCATTGTTTGATTTTTTTCCCTTTACTTAATCCAGTTATAACAGCTGTGTCAGAATGATAATTAACATCACAGTTGGTATTACCCTCTTTGTCAAGTTTGAGTAGAATGTTTTCTGGAGGCTATCTTTTCTTTTTTATGTTGTTTTGCTTCTATTTTTTCTTCCAACTTATATTTAAAGTCTCATAAAAATTAGCAGGCAAAGCAACATTGGGTTTTTCTAAATGTCTGTTAATTGCAGAAATAATTAATATATGTTAGTGCACCCCCACCCAAAAAAGGTGTCAAGGAGACATATTGACATTTTGAAGAAACTTCCTCACTGGAGAAACTTTCAGCTGTATCTAATTTAAACCATAAATCCATGAGCCTTTCACATATTTTCCATAAATATTTGTATGTTTCTAAATTCCCTAACTCTGCCCTGGCAGCATCAAGCACTATGTATTGTTCCCTTACTTCGCTAAGATTCTATTTTTCTGAGCTATCACTCAATCATTTTCCCCTTATACAAATTCCCATTTGTAATTTCTTCCTTTGAGAAATCAGAGCTATAGTATAATAAGATGGGTGGTGTGCAGGGCCTGATTTCCAATTAGGCACAACAGGTAGGGGGCACTGGGCAGTGGGGGGTTGGTGGGAGGGTCTAGATGGGGCACTAGGCAGTTGTGGTGATGGAGCTGTGCGGAGGGGTGCCTAAAAGTAAAAGTGGCAGGGTCCCCCCGCTGCCCGCAGCAGTTCAGAGCTCCAAGCACCGCCGAGTGGCTAGGGCACCACTGTGTCTGCCCGCCGTGAGTGGCGGGGGACCCCCACTGTGCCTGAGCAGTGGAGGGACCCCACAGCTCAGAGCAACTGTGGGCGGGTGGTACCCCACAGCTCTGAGCCAGCGACAGGGGGGCCCCCTGCGGTTCTCAGCTGTTGCAGGCAATGTGGGGAGCTGGGGCTCCCATGTCTGCCCAGCCACCAGGTGTGCCTAGGGACACGAAAGGTGTAAATCCAGCCTTGGCGGAGTGAGTGCCTGGCAGGAAGGAGAGGTAATGAGATGATATCACTTAATAGTGTTCTTTTAACCCAGTTACATATCTCTCATTATACTTGTTGCTAGCACAGTTCTAGGAGTCAAGCAATCATGTGAGACTTTCAGCTTTCATTTAAAAGAAGTTGTTTCTAGCCCTTGTGGTTGCTGAGAAAAGCTTGACATGTGACTCAACTCCACCTTACCAGGACTAGATGACCTCCTGAGGTCCCTTCCAACCCTGATATTCTATGATTCTATGAATCAGGACAAGATTTAGGTCTTTATTTTTTTATTCTTCAAGGGTAAAATATATGGCAAATGAACGAAGCCAGAGTAAAGGTGCTCTGGTCCTTGTGAAACCATTGCAAGGCTGAAGGGTACAACACTCAGTCCCAGTTGTCCATCAGTAGGAATAAGGGAAACAGTAGACAGTTCTGGTCAGCAGGTCATGCCCATATTCAACACCGCTTTGCAGTAACCTATGGGGTGTTGCATAGGGGTTACAGTGCCCATTTGGCAGATTCTGTGTATGTTTGACCCCTGTGTAATCTATACACAGATTTTAAAGTGCTTTGGTGCTTTTTTCACCCTCGTAGTGTGTCCCAGGAATTGGATCTCAAACAACATGTTTCTCATGCATAAAACACTGATTTCCCACCTACATGAAATATTCTTCTGGGAAAAAATTCCCTGCACATAACAAATCAATAGGAATTGCGGCAACAGATATTTATTGCTACATCCCTAGTTATCAGGCTCCTTTTGTGTATGCATGATCAGTATTCTTAAAATCTAAGGGTGAAATCCTGGACCCACTGAAAACAATGTCAAAGCTCCAATTGACTTCAGTGAAGCCAGGACTTCATCCTAAAAGTTATTCATGGCATGGACTATGTAGATGGGGTCTAGCACATTGAGAAAGCTACAGGAAAACAAATAATAAATAGTAATAATAATTTTAAAAAGAGATTTTTTTCCCGGTGTTCATATTTGGCTTCCAAGCATTATCACAATTCTACCAGAAATAGTTTTTGTTTGTTCACTTACTTTTAGGTTTGACTTTGCATATGAAATATCCCCAATCTCACGGTAGAATATTCATGGGAGGAATAAATTCTCTACCAGCCATATAATTTTGTTTGAGGTTTGTGCCATTGTCATTAAAGCACAAGGGACTGAGATGGCTAGGATTGTATTATGTTTGTAATATCTCCTTCAGAGCATAGGAATTAAAGCAAGATAAGAATAATTTAATTTTGCCTTTGCCCCTGTCGTCAGGATGCTGCTGTTTTAACACACTCTAAAATGGGTTACATTTTGATCTTTTTCCCATCCTTTTTTATCCGTACTGAGAGTTTTTTCATGTTCTCTTGAAACAGCAGGGAATTCTGAATTCTGTACTTTTTTCACACCCAATTGCCTATCATACCAGTAGGAACTCTGCCTAATCTTGACAGACTAAGTAGGTGCTATTTTTTTTTTTTGGACACTGTTCCCCTCTCTACCTTGTACTTCATTTATTGTGGGGAAAAATAGAGGGGGAAAGGCTAAGTCTAAAGACTTTCAGTATGACAAAAAAGAGTCTTGGGGAGTGTATTGCAAGACTGTGTATACGAAAGCAGGTGTGATTTATCTGTCCCTATGGGTGCTCCATCATAGGATATGCACACACCTGTGCACTCGTGACTGGAGACTGTACAACAGAGTCCATGGGTCTGGGCCTGGGCCGAGCAGCCCCTCATGCTCCTGTACAAGGACATATAGAGAGGCATGGACCTGCCCCACTCAGTTTCTTCTCAGTTGCCAGCAGCTTGAGATAAAGCACTTGGTATCAACCGTTCTACAGCTTACTGCCAATTCTCACTTCCTGGGAATTTTTCTTTCTCAGAGTTTGTCGATGAGCTCAGATTACACCTGGCAGCTATCATGGCCTTCCGCTCACTCACTGAGGGCTTCTCAGTTTTTGTCCATCCTACCATGACCAGATTCATTAAGGATTTACATAATGTGTTCCCCCTGTACAGAACCCTGCTCCTACATGGGACCTTAATTTCATTCTCAGTTCCATAAAGAAACCTCTGTTGAAGCAGTGGCTTACCTGTTCTCTCCTCCATCTCTCCCTCAGGACCTCATTCCTTATAGCTATCACTTCAGCTAGATAAATGGCAGAATTCGGTGGGCTCATGGCAGACCCACTGTTCACTACCTTCTACAGGGACACAGTCACATTATGTCCCATCCTCATTTCCTCCCTAAGGTTTTCCAGAATACCATATTCATCAGAAAATCCATCCACCAATGTTCTATCCAGAGCCTCATGCCTCCAGAGACGAATCTAGCCTACACACACCTACATGTCAGAAGGGTTCTTGATCTCTATTTAAACAGAGCCACGGCCTTCAGTACCTCTCCCAAACTCTTTGTATCCTTTGCTGAAAGGAAGAAAGGGAAGCCCATTTCTATGCAAAGACTGTCACAATGGGTCTTGGGTTTCATCCTAAAATGCGATGAGACTGCAAGAATACAGCCTCCTCAGAGAGCGACAGCATGCACCACTAGGGCTTAGTCCACATCTATAGCCTTTCTGAAAGATGTTCCTATAGCAGTAATCTGCAGGTGTGCAACTTGGTTTTCTATCTGTACATTTGCCAAGCACACTATCTCACCTGCTTTTAGAGCTGACACAACATTTGGTGACTCAATCCTCTGATCTGCCTTGGATTTGCCTCCTCCATACCTGCCTTCGCATTGAGTTACTGCTTGGGAGTCTCCTTCCTGGAGCACCCGTAGGGACATAAAACCAAAGAAGGAGGAGAGGTTACTTACCTGTACAGTAACTTGGGTTCTTCCAGTTGTATTCCCCCCTATAAGTGCTCCATCTCCCTCCCTCCTTCCTACCCATCTGCTGCAGAGTCTCTGGCTTTGCAGTTGATCAGGAACTGAGTGGTGGCAGGTCCATGCCTCCCTATGTGCCCTTGTCTGAGAGCACAGAGAGCTGCTCTGGGCAGGCCTGGGCCCGCAGACACTGCTTTACTGTCTTGATTTGAGAGTGCACAGGTAGGCTCATGTCCTGTGTGGAGCACCCATAGAGACAAAACATCTCAATCTAAGTTACCGTACACGGAAATAACGCCCCCTTTCATTTGACATCATTTGGCACAAAGAGGAAACTAAAATTGAATGAATTATTGGCAATTTCAGCTTTTCAAAACATATATAATCTGTGTTAGAGAGGCACTATTTGTAGGAAACAATAGATGAAATCGCAGCCCCATTGAAGACTATGAGAATGTTGCCATTGTCTTCAAGAGAGCCAGCATTTCACTCTGTATTCAGTGAGCGTAGCCTCTCTTTCTGCACATATTTAGATTTTAATACATTTGCGTATTGGACTAGATTATTCAGTGAATGGTTTATTCAGATATATTTCAGCCTAGAGATTTCTCACAAACTCTTCGCTGTACTAGTTGCATGAGTATTTGCAATTTGCTATGTGCGCTCTGCAATTGTTCAGCTAAACAACAAGGAATTATTTTCTGCTTCCTCACTGAAGGATTCCCACCAAGACTTTTCAAGATGGTTGCGTAAATACTTCTAGAGGACAGACTCATGCGCATACCTCTTCATACAAATATTTGCCACACTTTCTCACCAAAATTAGTTGGCACCTACAGATGTTGGTCAAAGATAAATAGCGGGCTGTGGATATAGTCAAAGCAGATATGTGGGTTTTGTTAAAACAGATGTTCACAAATACTTTTTTGTGGTATTATCTTAGCTCCTAGCACTCCTGCTTCAACACTGGCTTTTTGCTTGTGATGAATTATGTCTCCAATGCATCTTTAAATTTTCATTAATAGCGTAGTAAATAATGGTAACAAGGGGTCAGTAGGTGTGCAGCACATCTGAATAACTGTGAAGGCTCAGCAGCAAGCCTGTTAGGTAAGAAGCCAGAAACAGGAAATATTTAGGAAAAGGAAACTGACTGTTTAAAAAATATACCTCTCTGAGCCAAGGACTTTTTTGTGATAAAACTTACTGGTCGCGTTTTAATATCTGACAACTTCCTATGTCAGCAGAAAAGCTTTGTTCATAGACTTTGAAAATATATAAAATAAGAGCCTTCTTTATTTGATATATTGCAAAAACTGTCAGGAATATACATCTTTCTGCTGTAGAGATAGGAATAAAAATAATTGAGAGTAAAATATAAACTTTGTCTGAATTACAAAATCAGTCAAACGTTGGCCTTGCCTTTCAGTCGGGTATCTTCATATATAAAATAATACATGGAAATCGTATTATAATAATCATGAACAACTGTTCACATGAAAATGAAGTTTTGGTTAACAGATGACACTTTAAAAGAGCTATTTAAAAACCGAGTTAAAAGTGCTTTCAAGTACTACATCCATTTGTGAGTCCCTCTGCCATTTTTGTGTCTTTGCAATCACATTTTCCTATTTTAAAAATTGTTTTTTCTCTCCCTATGATGAGTCACACAAACAAGAGAAAATAACTGCCTAGTATGGAAGAACAGTGAAACTTTCTGTTCACAAAGTGCTGTCAAATGCACAAAGTAAAAAGACTGGGAAAAATAGGAGGAAATAATTTTTTTTCTCTAATTTCTTTCAGTAATCTTAGGTGTCACTTGCAACAATATTACGCTTCAGACAGAAGTATGATTTTCAAATGGACTGTGTTTTTTTAAAGTCCAAATATACGTTTAATAGAGCAGTTACTTGTGTAAATAATGTTTAATATCAGTAAATATAACATAAAACAACTGTATAGGAATTAGAGTATTTCACTTTTAATAAATATATTTAGAGCTGATTCTATTTAGTTGTGGTTGATGGTGTATGTTCAATGTAGAATATCTATCTTTATAAATGAAAATTTAGCAGGGCCAATGTAGTCTTGCAGGAGTACCGCCAGCTTTTCTGGCGCCCTAGGCGGCAAAAGGTCCTGCTCCCAAAATGCCACCCCCGACAGAGGCGGCTGAAGGACCCGCCCTCGAAATGCTGCTGATGACCGCCTAGGTTGCCTAAAGGGTTGTGCCGGCCCTGTAGCCTTGGTATAAATAGGTCAAACTCTGAAATCAGTAGGTTTTTTCGGTGCACTCTGACAAGAGGGCAGAAGTTGGCCCAGTATGTATTTGAGAACTATAACTTTGGGTTATTAATATTTGGGGATGAGTTAGTATCTGTTCCAAAACCCACTGAAGTACCATCAGTCTTCCCTTTCGATCAGACCCCAATGAGGTTTGGAGCAATGCAAGTGGTTTTGCTTGTCTTAGTAGTTGACAGAAAGGTTTTCTCTTATGATGTGAGCATTAATAGACATACTCAATTTGATTTCAGAAGAGCAACAGGAGCTGGAGGCAGGAGGGAAGCATGAAAAAGTACCAAAGAGAAAAGATATTTGCAATGTGCTTTAGGGTTTTTACTGTATAATTCCATAAGCTTAACTGAAATGAATTTGTAAATATTTTCAAATGTTGCAAAGTGAGAGCAGGGTCTTGAGACACATGTACCCCTGAACTGTCTGGACCAGGGGTTCTCAAACTAGCGGTCATAACCCCTCAGGGGGGTCACAAGGTTATTACATGGGGGGTTGCCAGCTGTCAGCCTCCACCCCTAAACCCTGCTTGCCTCCAGCATTTATAATAGTGTTAAATACAAAAAAAGTGTTTTTAATTTATAAGGGAGGGTTACACTCATAGGTTTGATGTGTGAAAGGGGTCACCAATACAAAAGTTTGAGAAACACTGGTCTAGACTGCTGGAGTGTTAACCAGATGGAATCATGGTTGCAGAAGAGAAGCTATGGGAAATGCAAGGATTCAAGATTATAGACATTTTTACAAAGTATAAAGGTAACAGGCCCAACTCAGGAAAGAATCCCAAGCTAGCCTTCAGTTTTGCAAACCCCAGCATTGCATCTGCAGCTAATTGTGGGCATAAATGGCAGCATTTACACCTCTAGTTTATGGACACAGTCAGACAGACACATATGAATAATATTTTGTGTCCCCACAATTAGATTCAGGCATAACCGTACATCCACAAAATTTGAGGCTCTTTTTGAAAATAAGGCTCAGTGTCTGTATCTGCATATAATTTTACAAATATAAATCTTTGTCATTTTAAGAAAAATAGTTCATATATAAGTTTATTTACAGAACATTAAAATTAACCAATGCACTAAAACAAAATGCCTTTGATGTGGTAGTATATAGGACGGAGATAATCAAAAGCAGGACAATTTTATTTCAGTCCAGTAGTTTTATTTTAGCCCTTTTCTCCCTCCTGATTAACTCTTTAATCCATGCCATCCTTACTTCCCTGCTGCAAGACTTACTCACCCTGTTCCTCTTGGTCAGGGATATCTTCATCTGAGATTGTTCCCAGTTCCATCAAGTTCCAACCCTTATACTCCCAACAGCCCAGAAGCATTCTTGAAGAAAGTGGTTTATTATCTACTCTGACAACTGTATATCAGTGCCATGGCAAGTTAATTTGCGATTACCTGAGCTCTGGAGACCTTTGTGTGTAGGACCCTTGGCACTCTTACTTCCAGTTCAAAATCCTGGAAAGCCGCTGAAGTTATCCACTTTGGCTAACATTCGAGAAATCTTGGTGCTAAATCCATTTTTTTCTTTAATCTGGGAATTATCATGTAGCTTTCCTATTGTGTAAAACTCCAAGAAGGACAAAGGAGATGGGAAATATACCGTTGTCTGTGCATTTGCCACTCTCCTTCTGAAGTTTAGTATGGGATGAGGTTGGTGCAGTATTACAATTTATAGGAGCTTAACTAAACCTGAAATCTTGGCCTCTTTGAAATAAGCGTAGCCAGGATTTCATCCTAATATATATATTTTGCGTGACTTGTTCTGTGAACCTAGTTTGTTTGAATGCTGACTAGGTCTTCTGGTGGGCAAGTTTAAGTGTACTGTGATTTTATCCAGTCTGGAAATTATTGCAGCACAGGTAAACGGAGAGGATTTGCCATTGAAGCTTGTTAGCAGATTGTTGTTGCACCCATAAGGTATAATGTAAAGCAGGGGTAGGCAACCTGCGGCACACAAGCTGATTTTCAGTGGCACTCACGCTGCCTGGGTCCTGGCCACCGGTCCGGGGGGCTCTGCATTTTAATTTAATTTTAAATGAAGCTTCTTAAACATTTTTAAAACCTTATTTACTTTACATACAACAATAGTTTAGTTCTATATTATAGACTTATAGAAAGAGACCTTCTAAAAACATTAAAATGTATTACTGGCACCCTGTATTACTGGCATCCTCCTGAAAACTATTTTCTTCCTTATATTGTACCTCATGCTATTTTGAAGTTGTTATATTATTTTAGATAAAGTTCTCACACACACACAGCAGTTAGCAAAGAAATTGATTGTCCTATTAGGTAATCCAGGCTATTCCCCCTGCCAGAGTAGGGTATGTTCCCCAATAGTGTAGTATCAGTCAAATACTACAATTGGTTTACTTCTGGTAGTCTTGTTCTGTAGGTTGTTACAATTTAAGTTGACCATAAAAATACTGCATGCTGCCAACAACTTTATAATTCTCTGTATATGCTGTTCTAGCCATTATACACACGCATGCACACACACATGCCACAGCCTGTTGATTATTTGGGAAAACGTGTTATAAATAAAGCTGTAAGGCCAGATTCACTGAGACATCCCAGCACTGAAACTGGACATATTCTTTCAGAGCCAGCTTTAGCCAGTCAGTGGGCAAAGGGCAGACCCATCTAATATTCATGTAATTTTAGTGCTTGCAATTCTATTTATTTATTTTGAAGGTAGTGATAGGGGGTGCCATTCACAACTAATGAACCTTGTTTTTTAATAATAGGACAAAAGGCAGGAAGTTCATGCAGACAGCAATTGAGAGAAACCATTTCACAGGAAAGGACTCTCTACATTCCTCTTAAATATGATCAATAACTTCCCACTATTTGATTAAATTAATTCACCTAAAGGGTCATTTCCAGCTGCTTATTTTTTGACAAAAGTAAATAAATGACCAAACTTTCAGGCAAGTTAATATTTGATTTGCAGATAACTGCATACATATTGGATTTGAAGATTACTTTCCAGAGGACTGCATTAAAATTGCAAGACTTTTCCATTATCCCTAATAGTGGAACATGAAATTAGAAACTGGTTAATGGAAAGAAAAAAATTCTCAACTCTTGTCTGAAACTTCACATAAATTTCACTTTAAGTTAACAGTGTAGCTTTTCTCTCCTAAGTTCCAGGACTGGAAAGGTAGATATTAGACTCCAAAATCAGTGGGATTTAGACTCCTTTTACCATGCATTTTGTAATTAGATACAAGAAACAATCAAGTTATAATTCTGTCTTGGTTTCTTCATTAATTCTAGAAGGAAGCCGTAATCAAGGTCTTAGCTTGCTAATGGGCAAAACATCAAGATTCTAGGAGTTCTGGGAGTTCATAAAGGTTTTGTTTTAACTGTTGATACTTTTTTTCTTGGGGTTGTGTATCTGTGAGGGGGTGAGGTGCAGAATCGTTTTCTTCGTGTCTTAATGAAAAAAGGAGAAAAATATTACTCATAAAAATACTAACACAGTCGCTTCTGTGAAGCTTCACAACACTCCTCTTTCAGCGTACCTCACTACTGACCTGAAATAGCATTTTGTTCCACATCTTGGTCTTTCTTGGTTTCTTTTCAAAATGTAGTGAACTAGCTTTCCCATGTAACCGTTGGGACTGCCATCAGACAGCACCAAATAAATGTTGGTTTCTTTTACCATTTTTTTTTCTGTTTCTGAATACTGTCGCAAATGTTCTATCTTTTAAATGTTTCTTTGTAAAAAGTAATAGATAATTACACTGTTCTACAAAACCAAGGGGTTTTTTTTGACAAATAGAACACTGGTCTTTTGCTACTGGCAACACAACTCAAGTTAGCCTGCAGCTCCTAAGTCCAATAGGTTTTATGGCCTCTGACTAATACCTGATGGACATTTGTTGCGTATAGATGAGCCAGATGGCAAACATTTGTTACTTCTCAAAATACACAGGCAGTCTTCAGTACTGAAAGTAGAGATATGCATTATCACTAGAAGGCAGTACCCTTCCTGACATTACATTACTGGATCAGCTAATTTATGTTTCTCATTATTCTGCTTTCTAGATGGTATCACTTTCTGGGAAGTAATTCTGAAAATGGTCAAACAATTAGAAACCTTTATTAGGCGGTCACAAAGCTACCTGTGAGCGTGCGACCCATCCTGCTTTCAGCATAGCTTGATTTTTTCCAAGTCTATTTCTCTTGCTGTATTGGACTCAAATAATCAGTGTCCATAACATTTCAATGCTAGCGTGCTTCTTTTGTCTGTGGGTCCGCAATGAACAAAAAAAGATGTTATTTACTCTAGACTTGAAAGTGAAGGGGGGAAACATACTTGTTCTATAACAAAAAGCAATAAAATTTTACTTCTGATTACATGTGCCTTTGATAGAAATGTACATGGAACAATAATTCAGCAAGAAAAAACTTTTCAGAAATTGGAAATTAAATAGTTATCTTTCAAAAGCAATTATTTTTCTTGTTTAGACGTAGAAATCAATTAAATCTGAAATATAAATACCTTAGATTTTCTTAGTGATTTTTTTATATTGCAGTTCTTGTTCATAATGAGTTAATGAATGTTATAAACATATTACAGACATGAGTAGCATATGTAGTGGATATTTATAAGGACATCCGCAGAAAGCACGTAGGTGTTTATAAGCAATTGACTGACCTTTGGACTCTCTAACAATGTATAACAACTGATTCATTATTTATTGATGTATTTATTAATCTTTTATAAACAATTTATAAATGGAACACTCATATAAACCATAACCATTTATTTCATTTATCTGTAATAGCGTCTTCATTTTGAATGCTAGTGATTATAAGAAAACACCAATTAACTTTTCATGGTTCTCTTTTCTTTTTCCTAGGTTTATTAGAAAACAAGGTCTGGACAGGCTTTTCCTAGAATGTGATACACACATGTGGCGCCTTGGAGACCGGAAAATCCCAGAAGGAATCACTCTGGATGGAGGATCAGACTGGTTCCTATTGAACAGGAAGTTTGTGGAGTATGTCATCTTTTCCAGTGATGATCTGGTGACAAAGATGAAGAGGTTCTATTCGTATACTTTGCTTCCCGCTGAGGTGTGTGGATTTACAGAAGCCTCACTCTTCAGAGCTGTTGCTAAGCCTGATGCAAAGATCACTTAAGTCACTGGGATTCTCTGTGTTGACTTCAATGGGTTTTGGATTGGGCTCTATGTATGCTAACAGAAAGTAATTTTACAATGATTAAACCTTTTGATGTTTCAACTACTTTTTTTTCCTTTGGTTGGTTAATTACATTATGAACCAGTTAAACTATTACAGAGTAAACAAAACTTCAAGTTTCCTTTGTTTACAAATGTCCTTCTATAAAGAATTTCAAAAACCAATAGGGATGGAGACCCATATCCGTAAGTAGCTTTCCTCATCGTATCCATCCCTCTTATTTAAAAAAAAAATTAAGAACTTTAAAATGAAAGATCTGCAAACAAAGATTTATTGTTCAATTCAAAACTCAGCTGGAAGGCACAGTCACACATATTCTAGATCACTCAGAAATCACTCCAGCTCTAAGTGATGCAGAAGGAAGTGCAGACTAGAATTTGTTTCAGTCAAACATGTAGCAGTTTGTCAGGATGGGTGTGTGTTATCTTCAGATAGAGCACATAGTCTGGCATTTTCACAGCGGCTATTACACACCTGCCCTGTCAGGTACATTGCTCCCATGGGTTGTCAGACTCTTTCTCCAAGGTACTAACGTGCTCTATATGTTCCCGAGTATCTGTGAGGAAGGCTAACCTGATGACTATCTTTTAATGATATCCGCCTTCCTCGGTGGTGGCACGTGAGTCTTTGGTGGATCAATGAGATCAATCTTGCAAATATAAACCTTTTGTCATTCAGTTGAGCACAGTGGTTCTCATAATTTGATGGTGTTTATTATTCCACACACGTTAAATAATCTCCCTTTAATCCTATTTCTGCTAAAATTCACTTCTTCTCTCAACTCTGATAACCTTTTCATCCATTATCTTGCAGAGAATTTCTGTATCATTATGAAAGGATACAGGGCAATGAGTAATTGGGTAGTAGGTTTTTTTTTTCCTCGCTTGACTGGGAATGTATGCCTTTATGGGTTTAACCAGACAATTCAAGCGTAAAATCCATATTCACTGGGTTGTCATTTAACATTAAAAAAGGGTAGGGGATTATTTGGGGGTCAGCCATGCTAATGCTATGTCATTTATTTATAGATCATGCTATAGCAGTTTTTAAAGACAAGCCACTGCTCCTAAAAATCATCTTTTGCAGAGCTAAATTTGATCGTTTTGTACTGCTGCCCTTCACAAGGTTTTCTTATGCTAGGTCCATATGTAACTTCTAAAAATCATTCTGCCTTTGCTGACCTGTTAACCTGCTACATCGGTCCCCATTACACAGGATTTATGTAATAGCTGAAATTATGATGACATAATTAGGAGAACCCAATAGGAATTCCTTGCTGCCTTGAGTCAGCAAATAAAGACTTACAATTTCAGTAGTAATTGCAGGAGACAGAATGTCCTTCTGGTAGCTGGGGTGAACGTTATTTTTCTGTATGAGATCACTCGGCTACCAGCACATTACAAGTAATCTTTGGTCTCTTGAGGTAGACAGACTAACAGAAGAGTTGATTACGAGACTGTTTGTTTTTCCATCAGTAATGGTGGTGGAAGATACAGGCTGAGAGTTATCATAGAAAACGCTTTGAAATTTATCATCAACGTGTCTCCAAGGAAAACAGTTATGAGCATAGTAGACCATAGAGTAACTTTGAAGACAAAATAATAGGGATCCCTTGAAGCAGGAATTTTTCGGACAATTGAAATAAATACAGCGCAGTAATGAGATGGTCTAGACAGTATTTGGTCCTGCCATGAGGGCAGGGGACTGGACTTGATGACCTCTCGAGGTCCCTTCCAGTCCTAGAGTCTATGAGTCTATGAGTCTATGAGAATGGTGCCTTTCAGTTTCAGGATCACAAAGTCAGTCATTCCAGAGGTCTAAAATGCTAGAACGCCTGCGGCCAATCAGCCTTTTGTAGTATGGCTTCACCCCAGACTTGATGATTGTTTGCCTGTGTCTGCACTGTGCTATGCTCTCTATCCTATAGAGGAGGGACCAAGGCAAAGCTGCAAGGGAAGGTAACTCTCTTCATTCTAGGGAGGATAGTCCAGGTCGGTCAAGGTTCAGGACTGTAGGCTGGTTTTCTGAGCTGAAAGTGAAGATGAAAACAGATGTCCGAGGAGCTGAATGTACTGAATTGTTATTTTCTTGCAGTCTTTCTTTCATACTGTCCTGGAAAATAGCCCTCACTGTGTCTCCATGGTGGACAACAATTTGCGCATCACTAACTGGAACCGTAAACTGGGCTGCAAATGTCAGTACAAGCACATTGTTGATTGGTGTGGCTGCTCTCCTAATGATTTCAAACCAGCGGACTTCCACAGATTTCAGGTAAGTCAGCTCTCTGCTCACCATGTGTCAGGTGGGCTGGTTTTTCACTTCTCTATCTCTTTGGTGTTGGGAAGCAGTCTAATTTCATGGCTATGGATTCAGGTTATGATGGAAGAATCTGTTTTCACTTTTTAAAAAGGAAGATTCTGACCCTCCTGGCTGAAGGGGAAAAGCTTGATAATGTGACCTGAGTGAACCCTGAAGGCTCAAAAGGCAAATTAAAGGACTCTTAACATTTGTAATTATAATTTTTAAAGTCATGATTTGTAAGGTTAATCTTATGATTTTGGGGGTTTGACATTTGGTTTTTGGACACTTGGAGTTGGCAAAACTGCAGTATAGGAACCTTAAGATGTTTGATTTCTCCCTTATGCTACACTAGGTAGGGAGGCATACAAGTGCAACATTAGATAGGCAGTAAGTGTGATTGGGCTCTGGGCTGTAATAGGCCTGAGTGCTTGGTACTAATAATAAATTACGGTGTGTTGCATGAAGCCAGATGTTACAGTTTGTATCTTTTCAAGCATTTCCCCATGCAAGGGGGCAGTGAACCACACATGAGAGAGAGGCAGCTCTTGGGCTAGGGACCAGGTTATCAAATCTGCAGTTCATCCATCCTCCAGTCCCTGCAAGTTTCCTTGCGCAAAGCCTGTTTACTCAGGCTTTTTGTAGGGCAGGTTGCAATACCTCATGAAGCATAAATGACAGCCAGTCTGAAACAGAGACCTTGTTTCTGTTGAAATATACTATATCCCAAGCATGGCTAATGTCAGTGACAGAGGCACTCACAAAAATGCTGAACAAGGCATTTACCCTAAAAGAGCTTCTTTGACACACCCAGGCATCCCAGACTCTGACCCAGTAAAGAGTCCAGCAAAGAATAAGTAAAAAAAGCCTCGATAAACTAGAGAGAATCAGCAGAGTCTGACCCATCTCCAAGCTACAAAATATGCATTAGCCACATTTCAGGGAATAATCAGGCAAACTGAGCAGTAAAAGCTCAGAAATCACAAGCCGCAATATGCGGAAAAGGCGACTTCTGACATATGCCTGATAAGAGAGTGCCTGAAATACGCATTTCACCACAAACATCACTCACAATTCCCAAAGAAATACAAAGTGTGTGACAGAGGGAGGGAATATCAGAGGGGAAGCACATGATCTGAGCAGTCGTAGAGTGAAAAAGAATTTCTTATTATAAGATCTGTAGCACCTTTGAACTCTACCACTCCCCAAAGCTGGTACACAAAACCTGAACAAGATCAAATAAAGCCAGTCTGAAAGCTAACAAAGTAGAATTAAGAAGTGTATAACTACTAATACATCCAAAACTCTGTATAGTACAAAGCAGGAAGTTTAAAAGGGACTGATCAAAACCTAAGAGCCTCTGTCATTGATGGCACCTCTCCCAGAAGCCTGTTAACACTTGGAAACAGCAAATTTATACATATAAACTATACAGCTAAATAATCGTTTTTCAGCCTTTTTATAGCCAATCTCCCTGTCCTTCTCAGAGCCCTACCAGGAATTGTGAAACGTATAACCTAACAGAAGTCATGTTTAGCTGACACTGTTTAAAATTCTGTTCTGGCTCCTCTTCTGGGCTTCTGCACTTCTACATCTGCATATTCTTTGCTCTCTGTTTGACCTCTTATAAGTTGTTCTAGTACTGCAGGGGATCCATGTCTCATGCTGACTGCTCATCATGAAAAGTTTGCTCCATCTCCCCAGCACACAGTGAGTCATCACATGCAGGAGAGATGGAGCTGGCTCTCAGCGTGGGAATTGGTCTGTCCCGAGTGCTCTTCACAAACTACTTTGTACAGATTGGCTGTACTGCATTGTGCTTAATTGGTCTCCATGTAAGTTAACATGACAAAATCACTCCTCACCCATCCCTCTTTACCTTTTATCTGTATCTAGTGGCCTAATTAGATACAATAGGCCATGTTCTGTTTTCACTGCCAGCAGTTTTTTACCTGGGGAGCATGCACTGATTTGGATGGAATAAATCCTGACTTATACAAGTGTCAGTGAAGTGGATAATCAGGCTATATATATGTGTGTGTCCTCGAAGAGTTCATTGTCTGGGTTGATTCACTGACGAAAAAAATTAAAGACACATGTTTAAAGAAGGAAGAAATGCAGAAAAGGGAAACAGCTACTCCGGACAGCTCATTGTCTTATGTTCCCCCACTGAGGTTCCCTTTTGTCCCCTCTTTGGCTGGGTCAGGTAACCTTACTGCACTTTGTGAAGGATACGATTGATTTTTCTGTTATTTTCCTTGTTTTCTGCCAAATAGGCACATGTGAATAACAAGAACTTGGTGTTCTCTGCATCCAGGCCTTCTCATTCCCTCACCACTGCAATTAAACTATAGGGGTCTCTGGCAAGGGAGACAGAAGAGTTCTCCCACTCAGTAGGGAGTGGCTGTCTTTTGCGGGACTTGGCAACAGCCCATTCCAGGAGAGCCAGTGCAGCTGGGCAGCAGTCATACTCTCTAATAAAAAAAGAAACCCCTCAAATGAACACTTGCTAGTGCAGAAGCCATTGTCTTTGGAAATACAGAGGGTGGAGACTTCAGGAAGCAGTAAACATTGGTTAGGTATCTTTGGTTCCTCTCATTTATTGACCAGTGAGGATAAATCATCCTGAAGCCAATCCTGAAGGAAACTGCAATTTAATATCTCTCTCTCTCATTCTATCTTCTTTGTGTCAATATAGTGAGCTAGATATGTACTGTTCTCAGGAAGATGGCAAGGTGGCTTTAAGGCATTTATTTGCCTCCAGGATTCTGCCTGCTTTGGGAGCTTGTCGAGCACCTGAAGTAAGCTTGGTGAGTCCTAGGGGTGCTCTAATTTAAAGCAGACTGCTGTGCAACCCTCTTTAGACCGAAGACCTAGTTCTTTGGCCAGTCTCTCTCCCACACCTTCCTTTTTATCCATCCATCACAGCCCTATGCTGGGGGGGGCTGAGTATCCCAACCTTGTTCTGTTGCGGGACATCATATAAAGACCAGAACATGATCCTGAATCCAACCAATATTAACTATGTCCTGTCACAGCGCAAAACTCTTGCCCCATTTGTGGAAGAAGATAACAGCAATGGAATATAAATCTGTAGCTTCCGGACATCTCATGCTCTCTTTTGCAAGCCCATCTCTCTCTCTTCTCCACCCTTTTCCACAGACCCATCTGTATTGTATAGACTTTATCTTTGTGACCGCTAATCACCATGCTTCTTTGCCCCACTGACCTGCCCTGTATGGGTAGTACTAGCTTATTACTTCACATTCCAAAACATTTAAACCCACTTGGGACATTTAATTAATTGGCTGAAGCAGGTGATGGAAAAAACTGTGCTTTTCCCAATATAGCTTATTTTACTTGGGGGCTGGAGGAGGGCTCCAGTAACTTATACCAGCAAAAGTGCAGTTTTGCTGGCATAAACTTTTGTCCACACTACTAGCCCTCTGCCAGTTACAGTACACTAGTATAGCTATACTGGCAAAGCGCTCCTTGTATTGACCTGGCCTCACTCTGTCTTTTCCCGAATTAGATACGAAAGGACAGGATTAAACAGAATGAGAACCCAAAAAAGCAAGAGCTGTGTTGAGGATCATTGAACTTGTAGAGTTATAAAGGAGCTGTAATTTTCCACACCAAGTTCTTCCATCCCCTTCTAAAATGATTTCAAGCTAACTGACTAGCTATCCACGTACACTACTTTAAAATCCAAATAGATCCTGGAAATAGCCTCTTCTATTACTAGAAAGATTACAGCGTTTTTTCCTTAAAATTTCTGTTTTTCCTTTAATTTGATTAGCTTTCAGACAGGCATTGACTGTAACTTGCTTGCATTTAAATCCCCTAAACTGGTTAGCATATTCCTCTCATTTATATTTGATGAAATTCAGGAAGAGAAGATTGTTCATTTAGGGTTTCATGCAATGGTAACATGTTCCCTAAACTTTCTGTGTGTGCTCTACTACACTTTAGTGTGATGCTGATAGAAAGCCTTTCAATAAGTGCACTTGAAAAATATTGTCTTGATCTGGAAACCATTATTGAGCTTCTTCTTTAGTCTAATATCATACTGCATCCTAGCTGGTAGTTGCTCGCTTATTTCTGATTGCAAAAAACCTTGTTCTAAAAGGGTGCAATCCACTCCTGTACAGAGGGTCAGCACAGAGCCTGTGCACCGCTTAAGACCCACATAATTTTAAGGTCTTAAATGGGACTTAAGTGTTGTATAGATCTTGTACTAGCTCTGTGCACAAGGATGAGTTTGAACAAAAAAAAACTAAGCAGGGGCGGCTCTAGACATTTCGCCATCCCAAGCACGGTGGCATGCCACAGGGGGCGCTCTGCCGGTCGCTGGTCCTGCAGCTCCGGTGGACCTCCCGCAGGTGTGCCTGCGGAGGGTCCGCTGGTCCCGCAGCTCTAGCAGACCCACTGAAGCCGTGTGGGACCAGCGGACCCTCCGCAGGCATGCCTGCAGGAGGTCCACCAGAGCCACGGGACCAGCGGACCCTCCAAAGAACGCCTGCAGGAGGTCCACGGGAGCCACCTGCCGCCCTCCTGGCGACCGGCAGAGCGCTCCCCGCGGCATGCCGCCCCAAGTACGCACTTGGCGTGCTGGGGCCTGGAGCCGCCCTGGAAATAAGGAATGCTTGTAAACAAAGAGTTTCTATATATTTTTATTATTGTGCATAATACTGGTCTTCCTGAATGAAATAACCCACCAGGTACCCTCAATGACAAGTACAAAACTTCATGATACCAGTTATGTCTTGCAAACAACAGGTAGTGAATTGGCCTTTAGCAATGTCATTATAATAGGCAAATTCATCCTGGAAGTCAATGGGGTTACACCTGGGATGAATCTGGCCCAGTGAGTCGTACAATCCTGTTAAAAAATTTTCCACATACTCTGACAAGAAGGAATTACTCAAAAATGCAAAATCTTTGGCCACAACAGCTTGTTTTTATAGATCAAAGCAAAGCAAACAGTGGGCTATTCATCCCCACTCTTCATTTCTCTGTGCCTGGCTCATATCTGAGTACCCTTGGGAGAACAGTGTACTTTGTCCATCTGGGTAAGGGTCACTAGGTTTGACCTCTTTAGGATTTTTATTTTATGTAGAACTCCCTGAGATAAATCAAGGTGACCCCTCTGATATCCTTTGCCCATCTTTGATCACTGATCCGATAGACATTATTCTTGGCCTGAGTTGTCTGTCTGCTCTGAGACTGACTACTGTAAGACAGCAATTTAAGCTAAAGGAAATAGTCTCCTCTTCCCATTTTTTTTTCTGTATTAGTATTATTATTTATTTGTTTATATTGCAGTACTGTATAGAGGCCCCAGACATGATCAGACCAGGGTGCTAGGCATTGTACATATCTGTTGGGAAAGAAATGGTTGTCTTATCAAGAGTTTATGATCTAAGTAGACAAGATAGACAAAGAATGAGAGAAGAAACAAGGGCACAGAGAGGCAGGGGCGGCTCTAGGGATTTTGCCACCCCAAGCACGGCAGGCAGGCTGCCTTCCGCGGCTTGCCTGCGGAAGGTCCGCTGGTCCTGTAGCTTCGGACCTCCCGCAGGCATGCCTGCGGGAGGTCCGAAGCCGTGGGACCAGCGAACCCTCCGCAGGCAAGCCGCCGAAGGGAGCCTGCCTGCTGCCCTCGCAGCGACCGGCAGAGCGCCCTCTGCAGCTTGCCGCCCCAAGCGCGCGCTTCGCGTGCTGGGGCCTGGAGCTGCCCCTGCAGAGAGGTGATATGACTTACCCAAGGTCACACAGCAGTTCAGTGGTAGAGCTGCTATTCACCAGGTCACGCTGCACCTTTTCTGTGACCCACTAATACAGCTATATGTCACAGATGACATTTTGGTTCACTTAACGAAGTTACCTACCAGGTTCTAAGGGAATGATACATCCAGTGTGTTCACCTTTCTGTGTATAAAAGAAGCGCATTGTCTAAATCTCGGAGTTGACAAGCCTATTTCTTGCAATTATTGGTGATAGATTTCTATTTCACTGTTTCACTCTCTAGAGTGTATTCACACTTTTTATCTGTCTGCTATCTCCTATTCTTAGAGGAAACAAATTTAAATAGTCTCTGCAAAGGGAAAGCCAAACCCAAGTAAGCAGCAGACTCTCGATTTTTAGCTCTTCCACATGTTCCACTATCCCTTTCCCCAGTAGACTTCAAATCCTTTTCTTATGCAATGGCCACAGTCTTGTTGTAATTCTTATCTTTCTCTCTTCCTGCTGATTGTCATGTCCTGTCTTTATTTAGATTATAAACTCTTCGGGGTGGGAATCTTGTCTTCTATAGATTCTTTAAAGTACCCTTCTGTGAGCTGTAAAACCAAATATTTAGAATAAAATTCTGTCTGGCCCTGGACAGGTAAACAGAAGGCTCAAGGATAGGCCAAGAAGTTTCTCCTTTTGTGCACTAGCACAGGGACCTTCTGCAATATGGTTGGAGGAAAGCACAGATTTTTATATAACACTTACTCTATCTCCAGCACTATTGCTTAACTTGTCTGTGGACATGGGTAAATGCTGCTTACATCCTTAACTTCAGCCTGTTGCTTAGAACAAGATGTTTGTGACTGGAAATGGGAACTAACTCTAAGGTATTTTTTCTTTCGTATCAACACAGCAAACCGCCAGGCCAACGTTCTTTGCCCGCAAATTTGAAGCCGTGGTGAATCAAGAAATCATCGGCCAGTTGGACTATTATTTGTATGGTAACTACCCCTCTGGCACGCCAGGACTCAGGTCGTACTGGGAGAATATATATGATGAGCCCGACGGCATCCATAGCCTCAGTGATGTCCTTCTGACCATGTATCACTCATTTTCCCGCTTGGGCCTAAGGAGAGCTGAGACGTCATTGCACACTGATGGAGACAACAGCTGCCGGTTAGTTTGAAACTTCTTCTTTTTCCCTGCAAAAGCAGGAGTCTTAGAGGTACAGGGCCTGATCCAAAGACCAGTGAGGATCCCCACTGACTTCAGTGAGCTTTATATCAGATCTGAATATTGGAGTGTGATGTACAGTACGGAGTGACTGTGCTGGACTAGAATGGAGTGAACAATTCACCCACCCCGGGCATTTCACCCACTTTGTTGTGTAGGCTGACATATGTACAGGGCTTGTCAGCTCTGGGTTTGATAAACTGCATATTTTCAAAGGTGTTTATACTTACTGATATATATATTGGTTGTCCAAGGTTGACATTATCTATGTGATTTGTTTGATATACTTTTAAAGAGCACCTCTTATGCCTAGTCAGTAGTGACAGGTTCCATTTGGGCGGTGGGTTTTATTTATTAATTTAATGAGTATATGTTTGTATTCACAGCTCCTAGATTCTTAGCCTTATTTCAGCAGAGATCATGCTGACGTTTGTACTTGCCAGGAAGCAAAAGACAGGATTTCAGTCCCTCCAAAATGAGGGTTAACTATCTTTCCTGTTTGCCCCTGTATGAGCAGATTTTTATATGTGGTGCTCACTAGAACTAATCACACAAGTTAAGTTTTCTTGAAGAGTTGCAGTAGCCTTCTGCTTAAAATGCAGCCAGTGATGTTTTTAAAAAGCAACAGGCAATTATTCCATTAATATGAATAAATTAATAATTGTTTTTAAAATCAAAGATGTTAAAGACACTTTTTTATTGAAGGTTTCCAGCTATAAATCAAGTGAAGAAAAAACCATTTTAACAAATGCTTATAGTTAAACAGATTTACTTTCATTCGTTTCAAAGCAAAGCTAAGTCTTGTGGTAGGTGTTTGTTGTCTGCACTCACATGTTAAAGCTCTTTACTTTCATCACAAGGATATTGCATCCTTCTAGTTTTTAGCCTAACAGAAAACCCACTTAATCTAGCTCTGCGAGTGCTAAAGTCATTCCTTGCAGTTTGACAAGTGGAGTTGGTCCTTCATGTGCTCTTGAGCAGAAATCTAATTCTCTGACATTCTTAGGCCACGTCCAGACTACCCGCCGTATCGGTGGGTTAAAATCGATTGCTCCGGGATCGATATATCGCGTCTAATCTAGACGCGATATATCGATCCCCGAGCGCGCTTATATCGATTCCAGAACTCCATCAACCCCAACGGAGTTCCAGAATCGACACGGAGAGCCGCGAACGTCGATCCCGCGCGGTGTGGACGGGTGAGTAATCCGATCTTAGATATTCGACTTCAGCTACGTTATTCACGTAGCTGAAGTTGCGTATCTAAGATCGATTTCCCCCCCCTAGTGTGGACCAGCCCTCAGTCAGTCACCAAAGTGCTGAGTCCTGTCCCACTTGTGATGCTCTGGCAATAAGTGATCTAGATTTCTATTACAGCCCTACCAGTAAAGGCACTTGCCACAAAGCAATAAAAGATCAATAACGATTAGATATAAATAATAACTGGGTGCATACCATCTCTGACTTGAAAGAGACAGATCTGGTGACTGCCAAAGTCACCTGGCTTGTAGCAATTTAACCAGCACAGGAAAAGAGAGCTACATGTGATGGGTAATAAAATCATATTACAATTGCTTTATGTTCTTATTCCCTTTGCCAACATTGTGATGATTATTTATATTATCTTACCGCATGTATATAGAGCCTTTCATCTCAAATGATCACAAAGTGCTTTTCAAGCTTAAACTGATAGATTGTATACAAGGCAATCGCTTCATCCACCATTGAAATGCAACCACCTCTGGGGTGAAATATAGCTGTTTAACCCTACACAGCAAAACTATGCAACAGTTTAGGGCAGGAAGTGAGGACTGTCATATCCATTTGAAACTGCATTTGGATACTTGGGCTAAACTTCAAAAAACATTCCATGCAGGTTGTTAATATCTGATTAAGTAGCAACAAGTACAGTTTAAAGTACCATCCAATGTACATTTTGTAGGAATGGCTAGTCCTTACTTTACAAAACACAACTCTTCCCCTTTTGGCATCTCCACCCCTGTGTGTTTGTGTTTTCTCTTCTTTCCTGCCTCTCTCTCTCATAAGTTTGGGTTTCTTCAAGGTAATAGACTTGGGTTGGGTTCCTTGGCTGTATCACTTTTGCTGTAGGACTGGCAGCAGCGCGACATCAGATGATATTGCATTCACCACCCCAGTTTATTTCACACTGCTGTAGGCACCACAAGGAAAAGTCTACAGCTCAAGATCACATTCAGAGTCACTCCCATGCTGCAACCAGTGCCTATGAGAAATTGTTGCTGCCCAAAAGATTTCTATAAAAGAAATTGTCCGACAGACTTCACCTAAAGAGGGGTTGACCACTGCCTCAAAAAGATGCACCCCCGGCAGAGTGTTCTTGAACTAGATGATATTATGTCGACATATTCAGTTCAAGCCACATTAGAGGGTGTTGGGATTTAATTTATTTCTTTTCACCTCTAGACATTTTTCCCAGTTGCTGCCATGAGATAATTTACTCTGACTGTTTCATGAATACTGTAAATATTTGCTGCAACATATATGTAAAACAGGAGGTCTTAGTATTCAGAATAGAAGTTAGTTTGTTGCCTGTACTGGCTGCAGTGCTCTGTTTGCTGTGTTTTAGCAGAGTCCATCAGTGTCGGCCTTGTTTGTATTCTGCCTTGCTATGTTTATTTCTCATGCTCTAGACATTTCAGCCCTGGTGGTACTGGTTTCTTATAAAGAAGCATTGTTCCTGGCTGGCTGTCTTCATCGCTAGCTCCCTGTGAGGTTATATTATGGGGAGTCTGGTTTTAGCAAGCTACGTTTTGTGGGGAGATGTGACACCAGTAGGCTTTCAGTGGGTCTGTCACATATTTGTTTGAATACTTACAGTAGACTAACAGTTAATTACAGGATTGTAAAAATTGCAAGTGATACTGATGCCAGAGCCATAAATTATACCTTTTTCTATATTGTTAAGAAAATCTTTTTCAGGATGAAAGAACGAGTGAGCCATAAGTTTTAAGTCATTTAAATCTGTGGCCATGGTGTCTTTTATTTCAAGAGCTTAATGAAAAGCTACTAAATTTCCTGGTTAGTCTTTCAAAGGGCATATTGACACAGCAAGTTACTGTGCGGACAGTGCTGCAGTGCAGTGGAAGTCCTGGAATGCGGCTCAGTATACTTCAGTATAGTACACTAAGCCGCACGTTGGGATTTTCACTGCACTGCTGTTGGCAAGCTGGTGCGCTGTAGATTCGCACCCTGACTTACTGCACGGGAACTCGCTGTGTAGACCAGTAAAAATGGTGATGATCCCGGGCACAAGCAGTCCCAACCTTCCACTAGCAAGAAGGTTGTGTTATAAAAAGTTTGGGCCAGCTCCTTCTCTCCATTTTACCCATGCAGCCCCTTTGTGAATAAATCCAGTTCTCCTGAGAGTGAGACTTAGTTGCATTGACTTGAATTGGGCACTAGCTCAGCCAAAGCATCTCCTGTGCCCTGACTTGTAGTGCCCTCTACTGTTCCCATCGTGGGACTCTCTTGAAGAAAGCGTACCAATCATTTCATGCTATGTGGTGGCTTTGTGATGTGAGACTAACCGTCAGTATGGTGATTTAATTTAAGAATGGTTGGAGTTAGAAGAAAGCAGCAGGAGAAGAGCTCTGTGGTGCATCCAGTCTTTGGCAATCAGAAGATAGAAGGGCTTTCCTTGAATTTGTATTTTTCATTTCTGTGTAGCAAATATAATATTGAGAACTGGTTCACGATGACCACTGTGTAATTTTAATGTAATTGTAAATGGCAAATCATGTAAAAGAGGCATCCAATTTTACCGTAGCAGTGAGCGATACTTGGATGAGATAGTGATGGGGGCCATAAAAACAGAGAGACAGATAATGAGATATGATCACACGTATACATAAAAAACATATCTTCTGCTTTAGTGTCCAGTACTGCTTTCAAATATTCATAGGTTGGTAGGGCTGTTTGCTCCAGTTACTTAATGGACTACTTTTTACATCTGTACATTGGTATCAAAGCTTTCTGAAGTCGCAAGGGTAAGGAATTTTATAACAGTAATTATGTAAACAGTGAACATTTATTAATGTCATAGAACTGTCACCAGAATAGCTAGAAACTGGCCAAGCTACATTTCTCTCCATTTGGTTGGGAAGTTTTTCTCTTTGGCCTACATCTACAAATTTATTTTTTCTTTTATTTTGGCTTCTCAGCCATGAGGCAAAAAGGCCCCATCCTGCAAAGACTTACTCCTGTGCTTAGCTTTACACACTACGAATAGTCCATTGAAGGCACTCAAGCTACTTATAGTGTGGAAGATTAAGTACATGCAGAAACAGGGCCAAAGAAGCAGTGGATTCTCCCTGAAACTGAGTGCAGTCATATCTTTGAATGGAAGGCCCTTTTCATTGATACTTCAGGGTCGTTAGAAACGTATCAGGTCTGTGGATTCTAGTACTATGTAACTGTATTGACAGTAATGCTCCTCTGTCATCACATTATTCAGAACCAACTGGTATAAACACAATTCACAGTTTCTTCTCAGCAGAGTTCCCTTGCTGGAATTTTGTAAGCCAGAATAGGGAGCATTGGCAGAGTTCTGTGTATGAAAGAGGGAATAAGAGGCTGCTTGACTTTGCCCAACTCTAGCCAATGCTATTAGGGTTGGTTTCATGAAATCCAGGATATGTCTAGACTGTAATACAGAACCTACGGTACCGAGCCTCAAAGTCCAGGTCAGCTGACTGGAACTTACAGGGCTAAACACGGCACAGTAAACATTCAGGCTCAGGCTAGAGCCCAGACTCCGAAACCCACCCCCTCATGGAGTCTGAGAGCCCAGGCTCTAGCCCAAGCCCACAAGTCTACATTGCAACTATAAAGCCCCGCAGCCTGAGCACAACAAGTCTAAGTCAGCTGACCCAAGCCAGTCATGGCCATGCTGTGAGTCTTTTACTGCAGTGTAGACACATCCCCGCTGTCCACCCCTTCCCTTACAAAATGAAATTAGAGAGGGACTTGAACATGGCTTGAAATTGGATACCCCTGTCTTTGAGGAGAGTTTGGATTTGGTTTTGACATGGACTTCACTTTGGAGTGGAACCCAAAATCTGAACACCCCTGAATCTGGAAAAACTTTGGATCTGAACTTTGTAGCTTGGTTTCCCCACCACTCAGTAAAATAATATCTTCAGAGTTCAAACTGTCCACCTTTGTGCAGGACCTTTTAAGCAGAAAGGATTAGTAAGGAAATGGAATTTTCTGGTCCAAAGAGAAAGCGTAAAAGTTTAGCTGTGAATGCCTTTTAAAAGAATGCATGTTCTTACTAACAATTTTTTGTTTGAGTAATCCGAAAAGCCTACAAATATCTGATAACAAGTAATGAACAAATTTAATCTCTCTTAATGTTAAAGCAGCATATTTCTTAGTTGAAACAATTGTCCTTTTAAACCATTAGCCTGAAGTAAATGGTGATTTCATGTGTCTGATTTTTCATAATCCATGTCCATGTGCGTATACTGTTTTTTTTACAGGTACTATCCCATGGGCCATCCAGTTTCAGTCCAACTCTACTTCCTTGCTGATCGTTTTCAGGGCTTCCTAATCAAACATCATGCAACAAATCTGGCTGTCAGTAAACTAGAGACTTTGGAAACTTGGGTGATGCCAAAGAAAATGTTTAAGATTGCTAGTCCACCAAGTGATTTTGGAAGGCTGCAGTTTTCAGAGGTAAGCATTCCTAACTAGAGCAGTCCTAGCCATTTCGCTGGCCAGGGCGCATTTTTGGTACAATCCCTCACCCCATCCCCCTTGTGCAGCCAAGCCACACACAAAAAAAAAAATGCCCACAGCCTGCCAATTAGTGGAGCAAAAACACCCAACCAATCAGCCACTTCTTTGACAAAAAACTGATGAATTTGTATGTCAATTCATCAACTTTTTCAAATGCATTTTAGACAAGTCTGAGGCAGAGTGACTCAGTGCGTTAATGCACAAGTTCTTCATCATAGGAAATATTGAGGCAAATCATGGTTTATGGCCCAACCGTGTAACATGGTGAGCACTTCCTGCAATATTGTAAATGCCGTCAGATTCCCTTAAGTTAAGTGGCAGATGAGGGCAGTTATCTCACAACAGGTGGTCAGTACCTTACAGAACTTATCATCTGTGTCAATTTCCCCTTCCAGAGAGACTTGGGGATTTTGGGGAAAAGGGCACTGCAGCTCCAGATTGAGGTGGACTGTGTGATGGAGCCAGCTCTTTACGCTAGCCTGTGCTATTAGATTCTCCCTCCTGTGAGCACCCTGAAAAAATTAAAATTTGGAAAAGTCAGGGAGTATGGGTAGAATATTGATGTAGGGACATCAAAGAGAAAATTATCACAGCAACGGCTGAGATTTACCCATAAATCCTGTTATTTCCTGCTGGGATTCGTCCCATTTTCGGACACACACACTGTAAAAAATGTACCCCTAAAATACATCATGAGAAATAGACCAATAATAGAATCTGACATCTATATTGTATTTTAAACATATAACTGTCTAAACAGTTAATTTCTTGATGTTTCTTGTTAAGCCACAAATTTCAATTAAAGCATAAAATTGATTGAACAAATTTGTTCCCAGTCATTATGGCCAAGTCCATAAATTATCGTCTTCTTGGGCAATTAAGAAAGGCCTAGGTAGGATTCAGTGTTTTGGTGTGCGTGGCAAATCCAAGAAATTAATGTCCCATTAAGAAGATGAATGTGGGATGCATTCTGTTTATCAATGTGTCTGATGGTTGACTTGCCATTTCGTGCAGTGATAAAGTGTCATACAAGCTATATTTCTTGTGATTTGTAGCACTTCTGTTGTTTGTTTGGTTCTTAATTCTACTTTAGCATAATTCCTGATTTAAGTGCTTCTAAGTTTGAAAACACATGGGTGAGCAACAGAAACAGTTCATCTAGCTGAGTGACAAAATGTGTTTAAAGTACTCAGGAATCCATTTTAAATACAGTGTTAATAAGAAGAAAAAATCTTGATTTATATCAGTTCCTGGAAAAGATTCAAAATCTGTCCTAAGATTGATGCCTGTTCCCCCACTGACCTCAGTGGGAGTCATGTAAATATAAGCAAGGGAAGAATTTGATACTTAGTGAGTTCCTCTCACGTCAGAAGGAAATTTTTCTTTCATTGGAAAATAGTCATCCAGATACTCTTGCAAAGAGTTTTGTTTGTTGCGTCTCAGATTGTTTGTTTTCTCCTTTCACAGTTGATTCATATTAAGAAAGACTAGGAAGCACAAAGCCAATCATTTTAATCATTTACTGTATTTTCTGACTCCTCTTGGAAGACAGATCTCTCTGCTTTGGACCCAGCTTTGCTCCCTTGTGTACATAGGGAATAACTCCATTGGCTTCAGTCAAGGCTGACAAGCTCCAGAACCGATCCATCGTCATGCTAAATGACATTTCTTGTTTCTGAAAGATCTCATGGCTGTCAAATAAACCAATCCGTGCCCCTACTATGAGGACTACAACAATCTTATGATCAAAGGTTGTGAGCTAAGCAACCAGACAGAAAACTCAGGATGATGGTTATGCTCGTCATGCCATGTCTGTGCTGCCTTTCCCAATAATTTTCTTCAAGTGATGAGGCGGTGAATTAGAATTGGCAAGGTGGTTGTTGGCTGGGCACTGCAGTTCTTTTGCTGGCTCACACAAATGAGGCCAGCAGGAAGAGCACAGGGAGGCTGCTTCAAAATGTGCTGCAGATAAGAGTTAAAGTTTACAGTGGTCATTGTGGTCCATGCATACAACCAATAGTATAGCATGGGTGATAGGATCACTACAGTTCCGATTAGGCTCATGCCGCTTTTACTACTATTATGGTTACCGCTCCCCTATTTTGCTCCTCAAACTCCACTTCCTGACCAGCAGGTTTTCCACAACACCAATACAAGTGTGAGACAGAAAGGTGAGTGTGAGAGACATTATGAGAGTGCTAGTGTTGAGGTGCCAAAGTGCTGGCGAAGTTTACGGCAGAATTGCAGTTGCACAGTAGATTCTGAGCACACTATTGTGTCAAATTTTATCATTAGAGGAAACATCAGAGGGATGTTTCATCCTCATCAGATGACAGCCCCAGACCCCTCAAAAATGATTTGTATATTTGTTTGGGTGTCCTTGTCATCTACTGCACACCTAGATTTAGGCTATATCTTAGGAAACCTGAAATTTAATGCACTTGGAGGGGAAAAGATTGATTTCATTTAAAGTATTAAAAGACTTCAGCTCTAACTGTATCATTGGAACACTAAGTTCATTTCTGGCCTTGTTAAGAGTTGTGATTTATCACAGAGAATAAAATAAACCAGGTGGCAAGCAATTAGTGTGCATTGTGTGAACCTAATGGTCCTGCTTATGAAGAGCAATGAGAGACAAACCCATAATCAAGGCATAATTTCTTTTGGGCAAATTTTATCTTGGGATTGAACAAGGATGGAAACAGGAGCTTTATACCAATGAGACAAGGTAGAATTCCAGCTTTCCAAGTATACCCAGCACTCACATCTTGTTTCGGGAGCCTAGAATAATCTACCTTAAGAGAGAGGTCTATAGTATATGTCTGTCTCTATGGAAAACTATCCTATGATGTGATGTGGTATAAAAGCTTTTCCATTGTGAATTTGGAATAGGCGGTTTACTCCTGAATGTCAAAGCCACAAGAGAGCTCTGCAACTCATCCCAAATGACTGTTAATGAAGCCTTGATACCAGCCCACATCCTCATGCTGTCTGCGTGTTCCACATACGTATCCAAAACTTATTTTAAGAATGTTTTAGGGCAGGGCTCAGTGGGAGGAAGGGATAAAAAGTTCTCCAAATTGCTTAAAATTATCTTCACTATAAAATGCTACAACTTGAAAGCTTCAGCCTCTCTCCTGCACTGAAATCTGCTCAGCACAAGAGAGTGTGTGTGTCTAGGGGGGACATCAAGAAGCTGGTTGTGATTTCCTGATTCTGTGGACTGATCTGCAGTGGCCCTGGCCCCAATGTAGATTAAAACAGTGCCTGGGCTGCTCTAACATACATCATTTAACTGAGGTCCCCAAAAGAATGTACCAAAGCTGGAGACTGCCAGAGCTTACTGCGCTCCAGCTGTACCACACCTCTGTCTCCAACATACCCCTCACTCCTTAGACTAAGGACTCCTTCATGCTACGTCTAGGCTGAGGTATGGGATTTCAGAGTATCTTAGTTTTATGCTTTGGCCTATCATTGTAGTATCTGACCATCTTCCACATAACATTAATAGCGAAGTCCCTAGTGGATTTTATTGAGTCTCTGGCATGTCTCCCTTTTTGGGGTAAAATCTCTGCTTGAGGTAGGGTCTTTGTGTGGTTGCTTTTTTTCATTAGCAGGGGTTTATTTGGTAGAAAGGGGTGTCAGTGTTGTGTGTGTGTGTGTGTCATTTTTATGATGGAAAGGCTTGGTCGAAGAGGAAGGTTTTGCAGCATTTCCTAAAGACAATCTGGATTCCTCTGATCCCTTCTGGAAAATTGTTCTGTAGCCAGATCCCTTTGTCCAAGATTGTTTTATGCGCAGCTATCACATGCTTCATCTTGGGCTTTCTGTTGAGCGTTGTTCTGGAGGAGCGCAGCTGTCGATCATTCATAGATCGAAATGTGGTCTGTAGTGTTGCTGGGCCTTGATCCGCTAATTGCTTTGAAAATTAGGACAAAAGCCTTAAACTGGCATCAAAAACCAGCTGTGAGCCAGAGGAGGGACCTCAGTATGGGTTTTGATGTGCTCCTGCTGGCCTAAACCATGGAGAAGGCAGGCAACTGCATTTCTGTACCAGCTGGTGCCTGTGCATCACCTTCACATTCAGCTTCCATCTGGTGAATTACAGTAATCCAGCCTATAGGTGACGAAGGCATGGATCACTGCAGCCAGGTCCTTGTCCGGAAAGAAGGGACAAAGCAGGCATTTTTAGATACTGATGCTAACCTGGTCATCCAAGCTCAGTGAGGAGTCAAAGAGCGTCCCCAAGTTTTACACCATTCTGACAGATTGGAACGGTATGCCTTCAGTGGAAGGTGGAGACAGTGACTCTTCTACTTCTTCAGAGCATTTCTCCTTTCTGAGAAACATCATGTCGGTCTTTCCTGGATTCAGCTTCAGCCAGCTGCTTTTCATTCAAGAGCTGATTTCTGGTAGGCATGCTGACATTTGAGAATGAGATATATACAGTAGAACACCAGAGTTACAAACTGACCTGTCAACCACACACCTCATTTGGAACTGGAAGTATGCAATCAGGCAGCGGCAGAGACCAAAAAGAAGTGGGGGGCAGCAAATACAGTATAATACTATATTAGATGTAAACTACTAAAAAAAGGGAAAAGTTTTTAAAAAAAGGATTTGACAAGGTAAGGAAACTGTTTCTGTGCTTGTTTCATTTATATTAAGGTGGCTAAAGGCAGCATTTTTGTTCTACATAGTAAAGTGTCGAAGCTGTATTAAGTCAATGTTAACTTGTAAACTTTTGGAAGAACACTCATCAAGTTTTGTTCAGAGTTACAAACATTTCAGAGTTACAAACAACCTCCATTCCCGAGGTATTCGTAATTCTGAAGTTCTACTGTAGTTAAGTGTCAGCAGCACACTGCTGGCCACTGAGTCCATGGCATCTCCCTGTCTCTCTGTGCTCTCAGGTAAAAATTGAAGAGAAGAGAGGTTAGTATGGATCCCTGCAGATCCCCAGAGGTGAGGGCAGCTACTAATTGCCAGTCTAAGTTCTGCTGGGCATGGAGCTCTTGTCTGTGTGAATGGCTAAAGGAAGGCCATTTTTAGTCTCACCAGAGCTGTCTTTATGGCGTGTCCTGATCTGAATCCTAGTTATGATACATCTAGAATGTTAGCTGATATCACATGTTGTTGGAGGTAACTAGCTTCTGAATTATTTTGCCCAAGAAAGGGAGGTTGGAGACAGAACAGTAGTTGAGAGGTCTTCAGGATTTAAGGGTAGGCTTCTTGAGGATTGGGCAAGCTATTGCATTTTTGAAGGGGTTAGGTTGGTGTGCTTCTCTGAAGAAGACATTGACCGTTCCTGTTAGTAGTGGGCATAGTTGTTTGCTGGCTTTTAACAGCCAGGAGAGTCATGGATCCATTCCATAGGCTGTGGCTGTATTTTATTTTTCAGGGCTTTTTGATCTTCAGAAAGTGTGACAGGGCCACACTCAGGTGGATAATACAGTCTGGTCAGGGAATTTTCTTTCTTCGAGTGATTGCTCATATCCATTCCAGTTAGGTGTGTACGCGCCGCGTACACGTTTGTCGGAGAAACTTTTAGCCTAGCAATCCAGGCGAGTCAGCTGGGCGCCCCCTGGAGTGGCGCCGCTATGGCGCCCCATATATATCCCAGCCAACCCGGCCACCCTTCAGTTCCTTCTTACCGCCCGTGTCCGTCGTTGGAACTGTGGAGCACGGCTTCGCTGACCTCCACACTCCCTAGCAGCTCATTTCGCTTCATTGTATATAGTAGTTACAGTTAATTGTTATGTGTGTGTGTGTATATATATATATATATATATATATATAATTATTATATATATATATAATTATTAGTCAGTTAGTTAGTTAGTGTTAATAGTGTAGCTATTAGTTGTAGTTTGAGGGGATCGGGGAACCCCCCCCTTCCCCGCACCGGGAGCCGGGGCTCATGCCCGGCTCATCGGGTTTCAAGCAGTGCTCGGCTTGTCACAAGCCGATGTCAGTTGGAGACCCCCATGACTCCTGCTTGAAGTGCCTCGGGGAGTCGCACTTATCGGCTAAGTGCTCGATCTGCAAGTCTTTCAAGCCGAGAACCAAGAAGGAGCGAGACATTAGATTAAGACAGCTCCTTATGGAAGCGGCCCTGACACCTCCACCCTCGGCACCAAGCACAAGTCAGCCGGTAAGCAAGGGCACCGCCACGGCACCGAGCGCTGCCAACAAGGACTCACGGCACCAGCCTCCGTCGGTACCGAAACCGGCTTCGAGCCGCTCCCTCTCCCCGAGGTCGAAGACGGCGAAGGCGCAAACCATCCCGCCAGCAGCTGCCTTGCAGTCAGAGCCTGCGCCAAAGACGGACCACCCGGCACCGATACCTGCCGCGGCACCGTCTAAGCCGGTACCGTTGACTCCGACCCCATGAGGGCCGTCGAGTCCGGCACCTGGCGGCTCCCCGGTGCCCACCACGGTAGAGCCTGCTTCACCATCTACCCCGGAAACGTTTGCCGCAGCGAGGGATCTGATCACGATCACCGATGCGCCACCGCCCTTACCCCTGGCACCGCCGCTGCGGGTACTACACTCATTGGGCAAACCGACCCTGACCAGACCGGCTTTGGTCAGCATAGCAGACCGGCACCGCTCCAGATCGCGGTCCCGCGGACGCTCTGCATCGAGGCGTCGCTCATACTCTCGACGGCGATCTCGGTCTCGGCACCGGTCAGACTCCCGACACCGATCAGGCTCCCGGCATTGATCACCTCGGCACCGGTCAGGCTCCCGGCACCGATCACCTCGGTACTGCTCACGCTCCCGGCAGCGGTCGACGTCTTGAGCGTCAACCCGGTACTCGCGGTACTGCTCCAGCTCACAGCACCGCGGTGTATACTGCACCTCCAGGAGCAGATTGAGACAGAGGGACTCAAGATCTCGGTCGACCTCCCGGCACCGAGCTGGTCGCAGGTCCCGATCTCGCTCTAGACATCGTCACCAATACCGACACCGGTCACCACAACCCAGAGGTGTACGGTCTGTCGGAACCTTGGCTCCAACTTTCACTGCTCCACCATGGCCGTCTAGAGGCATGTCGGCATCCTCCCAGGCGGGTAGCTACTATGAATGGGACCAAGATCCCGAAGTACCGCTGGGAGTGTTCCAGGACCCCCGCCCGCAGGACGTGGGTTCCCAACAGTGGGGTTTTTGGACACCCTGGGCATATCATCAGACCCAGGGTGGCCCCGTGCCCCAGACCCGTTCTGCCACCTCAGAACATCGGGTACCGGAGGCCACTGTTTCCCACCCCCCCGTGGTTGAGTCGGACAAACAGCCGCCACCAGCCTCCCCGGGTCAACTGGAGCAGGAACCAGTCCAGGAGCAGGAGACCACACAGGATGCCCTCATCCCCGAGTATCCTCCTCCTCCTCCTCGCCAGATGAGGCCGTGGCTGGGTCTTCAGTGTCAGGGCCCCCACCTATAGACCTCAGAGCCCACCAGGACCTCCTCCGTAGAGTGGCCCTTAACATCAACCTACCTGTGGAGGAGGTCCCAGAGGTTGAGGACCCGGTAGTGAGCATCCTCTCTGCGGACGCACCTACCCGAGTAGCCCTCCCATTCATCAAGACTATCCAGTCCACCGCAGATAACCTTTGGCAATCACCAGCCTCCATTCCGCCAACAGCTAAGGGAGTGGAAAGGAAGTACATGGTACCCTCTCGGGGGTACGAGTACCTATACGTCCACCCTCCTTCCTCCTCCCTAGTTGTCCAGTCTGTCAACGACAGGGAATGGCACGGCCAACAGGCACCGGCCCTCAAAGCCAAGGAAGCTAGGCGAATGGACATCATGGGTCACAAGGTGTACTCAGCTGGGGCCTTGCAACTCCGTGTGGCCAACCAACAGGCCCTATTGGGCCGTTATAACTATAATATATGGGCGGAGGTGGGTAAGTTCTCTGAGCTTCTACCCCAGGACTCACGCCCGGAATTTAACGTGTTCCTGGAGGAGGGTAAGAAGGTGGCCAGGACCTCTCTACAGGCCTCCCTTGACGCGGCTGACTCAGCAGCCAGAACCTTGGCCTCGGGAATCACCATGAGGCGCATTTCCTGGCTTCAGGCCTCCACCCTACCCCCGGAACTACAATATACCGTCCAGGACTTGCCCTTTGACGGGAAGGGTTTGTTCTCGGATAAAACAGACTCCAAATTGCAGAACCTTAAGGACAACAGAGTCATCATACGCTCGCTGGGGATGCATACACCTTCCACCCAGCGTAAACCCTTCAGGCCCCAAGCAAGACGCACAAACTTCCCACCACACCAGAGGCAGGACTTCAGTAGACGGCGTGGCCGGGGGGAAGGCAGACGCCAATCCTGCTCCCAGGGAGGCCAAAACCAAGGGCCCCCCAAGGCACCACCGGGCTCCAAGTCCGGCTTTTGAAGGTGTGCCCGGGGACGGTGTGCCAGACTCAAGACAGGATCCTTCCCCTACCTTCTCCAACCGCCTCTTACACTTCCTCCCGGCGTGGTCCCGCTTAACTTCAGACCGCTGGGTGCTACGCACGGTGAAGCAAGGATACCACCTGCAATTTGCTTCCTCCCCCCCTTCCCGGCCCCTTCCCAGTCCCTCTTCAGGGACCCCTCTCACGAGCAAACCCTCCTGCAGGAGGTTCGTTCTCTCCTGGCAGCAGGAGCTATAGAGGAGGTACCTCTAGACGAGAGAGGCAAGGGGTTCTACTCCCGATATTATCTGATCCCCAAATCCAAGGGAGGTCTCAGACCCATCCTAGACCTGCGGGGCCTCAACAAATGGATGCTCAAGCTGAAGTTCTTCTTCGAGTGATTGCTCATATCCATTCCAGTTAGGTGTACGCGCCGCGCGTGCACATTCGTCGGAAAACTTTTACCCTAGCAACTCAGTGGGCCGGCAGGTCGCCCCCTAGAGTGGCGCCACCATGGCGCTCCATATATACTCCTGCCGGCCCACCCGCTCCTCAGTTCCTTCTTACCGCCCGTGTCGGTCGTTGGAACAGTGGAGCGCGGCTTAGCTGACCTCCACTTCCCTAGCTACTCGTTTTCTCGTATATAATTATGCAGTTATAACACTTTTATATATATATATTTGTATGGTTATACGTGTTTTCCTTGCTAACATGGTTAGTTTAGTTAGCGGGGTTCAGGAAGTAGCCCCTTCCATGAGCCCAGTGCCGGAGCCATGCATGGCTCACCAGATTTTCAAAAGGGGCCCGGCTTACCAGAAGCCGCGGCCGAAGAGAGATCTACATGACTCCTGTTTGAAGAATCACACTTGACAGATAAGTGCCCCATTTGCAAGGCTTTTAAGCCGAGAACAAAAAGGTGCGGGACTTTCACTTGCCCCTCCACCTTGGGCGCGGAGCGATGTTCAAGCGGCGGGCAGAAGCGCCTCCTCGGCACCGGACCCCGCCGGTACCACCAAGGCCTTCCGGCACCGACCGTCGCCGGCACCGATGTCGACTCGGCACCGTTCCCTTCTTCCGAGGTCGAGAGAGTCTACGATTCCTGCTGGTGCCTGGCGGCTCCCCGGCACGCACCGTGGTTGAGCCCCCTGCTCCCGCTACTTCCGTGCCACCTGCATCGCAGCCAGAGAGCTCGCCTCAGTTGCGTTATCCGGCCTGCAGAGGCACCGATGACTTCGGCTCCGTCGATTCCAGTCCCCCAGGACCAGGGAATCCTGGCAGCTCCCCGGCTCGCGCCGTGGTAGAGCTTACTGCTCCTGCTGCTTCTGTGCCAGCTGCACCACAGCTAGACAGCTCGTCTAAGATGGCTCGCCCGGCGCCGACGACGTCGGCACCGTCGATCCCGGTCCCACGAGGGCCGTAGAATCCGGTGCCTGACGGCTCCCCGGCACGCGCCGTGGTTGAGCGTATTGCTCCTGCTGCTTCCGTGCCAGCGGCACCGCAGCCAGAGAGCTCGTCTAGTCGGATCGCCCGGCGCCGACGCCTGCTACGGCACCGATGACGTCGTCACCGTCGATCCCGGTCCCACAAGGGCCGTGGAATCCGGTGCCTGACGGCTCCCCGGCACGCGCCGTGGTTGAGCGTATTGCTCCTGCTGCTTCCGTGCCAGCGGCACCGCAGCCAGAGGGCTCGTCTACGTCGGATCGCCCGGCACCGACACCTGCTGCGGCACCGATGGCGTCGGCACCGTCGATCCCGGTCCCACACGGGCCGTAGAATCCGGTGCCTGACGGCTCCCCGGCACGCGCCGTGGTTGAGCGTTTTGCTCCGGCTGCTTCCGTGCCAACGGCACCGCAGCCTGAGGGCTCGTCTACGTCGGATCGCCCGGCACCGACACCTGCTGCGGCACCGATGGCGTCGGCACCGTCGATCCCGGTCCCACACGGGCCGTAGAATCCGGTGCCTGACGGCTCCCCGGCACGCGCCGTGGTTGAGCGTATTGCTCCGGCTGCTTCCGTGCCAACGGCACCGCAGCCAGAGAGCTCGTCTACGTCGGATCGCCCGGCACCGACACCTGCTGCGGCACCGATGACGTCGGCACCGTCGATCCCGGTCCCGCAAGGGCCATAGTATCCGGTGCCTGACAGCTCCCCGGCACGCGCCGTGGTCGAGCTACTTCTCCGGCTGCTTCCGTGCCCACGGCACCGCGGCCAGAGGGCTAGTCTAAGTCGGATCGCCCGGCACCGACACCTGCTTCGGCACCGTCGATCCCGGTCCCGCAAGGGCCGTAGAATCCGGTGCCCGACGGCTCCCCGGCACGCGCCGTGGTTGAGCGTATTACTCCCGCTGCTTCAGTGCTGACGGCACCCCAGCCAGACGGCTTATCTAACTCGGTTCTCCCGGCACCGGCACCTACCGAAGCTCTGATGACCTCGGTACCATGGATCCCGGCCCCACGAGGGCCGTCGAATCCGGTGCCTGACAGCTCCCCAGTACGCACTGTGGTTGAGCCTGCTGTTCCCTGCGCGCCGGAGATGTTACCAACGGCGAGGGCTCTCAGTGCCATGACGGAGTCAGTGCTGCCTGACCCGGGCACCGCCGGTACGGGTAATACAGTCTCTTCAAGGGACTGTCCCCTGTCAGTACAGCAGAGCGGCACCGTCTATGATCACGGTCCCGCAGACGCTCCAAGTCCTGTCGGCACGCCGGACACCACTGGCAGTCCCGGTACTGTTTTCCTCGGTACTGGTCACACTCACTGCACCGGTCGGTATCCCGTTCGCCGACCCGCTATCGGCACCGTTCCGACATCTGGCACCGGGGCAGGTACCTTGACTCCTGTAGCTCTTCTCCGAGCCTCGAGATCTCGGTCGACCTCCCGACACCGTTCTGGTTGCGGGTCTGGATCTCGTTCCAGGTACCGATACGCCTCCCGATGCCGGTCCCCGGTGCCGAGTTGGGCAAGGTCCGAGTGAGTCAGGGACTCGGCCCGTGCCCTCTTTTAGTACCTCCATGGCCGTCCGGACACGCATCCGTGTCACCCCATATGCGCGGATTTTATGCTCAGGACCACGATCCTGATATCATGGCCAGCGGGCGCCAGCCCCGAAGCGGAAAGAGCCTTGGCGAATGCAAGGTGTACTCTGCAGGGGCCCTGCACCTCTGGGTAGCGAAGCAACAAGCCTTGCTTAGCTGCGATAATTATAGCACCTGGGTGGAGGAGTTTCTCCCTCGAACCTCCCACCTAGAGTTCGCTGCCGTCTTGGAGGACGGGGGAAAGAATTTACCCTTTGTTGGTAAAGGCATCTTCGCGGCAGAGACAGCCCCAGACTGCGAAGCCTGCTGGACAATAGGGTCCTAATGCGTCTCAGCATGTATACGCCTGCGACCAAACGCAGGCCTTTATGGCCCCAGCCGCCATACTCTGTGCCTAGCCAGAGGCAGAACTCTGGAAAACGGCAAGGCCAAGGTGGTCGCAGACAAACGTCAGGCCCCCTAAAAAGCCAAAGTCGAGGTCCCTCGCAATTACCACTGGGACCAAAGACGGACCTTCCAAGGTTCACCGGAGGGCGGTGTACCAGTCGCAGGACGGGATCCTGATCCCGCTTTCTCCTGGCATGGCCCCAGTTACTTTTAGGTCGCTGGGTCCTGCGCACGATGGAGCATAGGTACCACCTTAAAATTGCTCCAGCCCTGTCCCCCTTCAGCGGACGAAAGGGGTTAGGGGTTTTACTCCCGTTATGCCCTAGTCCCCCACTCGACCACAGGTCAGACCTTCCTGGTCCTGCATGGACTCAACCGGTTTGGGATAAGGTTGAAGTTCTGCATGGTATCCCTGGGAACCATTATTCCATCCTTGCCTCCGGGGGGCTACTATGCCGCCCTGGATAGGAAGGACGCGTACTTTTGCAATGCCATCTTCCCTCCGCATGGGAGATGCCTCCGCTTTATAGCCAGCGGTGAATACTCCCGGTTTACGGCCATAGTCGCCGCCTACCGTAGCTATGTCGGATATGCGTTTTTCCGTATTGGGACGATTCGCTTATCCGAGGAGACTCTGACACACAAACCACTCAGCCCGTGGGCATCGTCACGGTCTTATTCACAGATCAAGGCCTGATGATTACTAATAGAGCAATCCGCTCTGGTTCCCACGCAGAGGTTGGGCTTCCTAGGGGCTATCTTGGTCTCCTACCTAGCCGGAGCCTGCTTATCGCAACTGCGGTTTTAGGCGATGGCATCAATCATCTGAGGTCTGAAGGCTTTCCCAACGACCTCAGCTCGTTCTTGTCTCAGTCTCCTGGGTCCATGGTTGCCCGCAAGTTTGTAACCAAACGCGCCAAGCTCCGCCTCCGTCCTCTCCAAGTCCGGCCCACCTCGGCGTACCGCTTGGACAGGGAGCCAATGGTCATGGTAGTCACCCTTCCCTCGAACGCCTTAGGCTCCCTAGAGTGGTGGCTAACTCCCTCCTTGGTGTGGACAGGATGCGGTTTCATCCGCCCCAGCCCTCACTGCCCCTGACGGCGGACGCATCATCTCTCTGCTCGAGTGCTCATGGTCACCTCCGAGCTTAAGGCCTTCGGTCTTCTAGGGAGCTGGCATTCCTCATTAATGCCCCAAGAATGAGAGTAGTCCGCCTGGCATGCCAGGGGTTCCATCGGCAGCTGCGAGGCCGTTGTATCTCGGTGTTTACAGCCAACACAATGGCCAGGTGCTTCATAAGCATTCAGGGGGGACATAGTCCTCCCCCCTTTTTTGTCAGGAGGCCATCCATTTCCGGGTCTTTTGCATGGCCCACTCGATGGAGCTGGCGACGTCCTTTCTCCCAGGCGTTCGGAACGTCTTATCTCTTTGACTCAGCAGGTCTTTCCTGTCTTACGAGTCATCACTCTGCCCCATGTGAGGCGTCCCGCTTTCCGGAAGTGGAAATGGTTCCTCGCACAGACCTGTTCGCTCACCGCGAGTGCAGGAAATGCCAGTTGTTCTGCTCCTTCCAAGGTCTCTCCTCGGAATCGATCTTGGTCGCATTCCTGATGCCGTGGAACGGCCAACTGCATTATGCCTTCCCGCTGTTCCCACTGGTTCGTTACGTCCTGCTCAAATTCCGCAGGGGCGGAGCGTGCATCATCATCATGATCACTCCAAAGTGGTCCAGGCAGCACTGACATACCACGTTGCTCGGCCTGTCAGCCCAGACCTCATCACTCAGGGCAATGACAGGCTTCGTCACTTGGACCTGCAGCCTCTTCGCCTCACGTACCTGAGTCGGGGTGACAGGCAGCCTTCCGCCTGGTCAACGTACCGAGCCAGGTGGAAGCGTTTCCTTTACAGCTGCAGTACGCTCGATCTTGCTCCTGCTGAGGTCTCGATCCCCTCTATTTGGCCTGCCTCTGGCCTTCAGCGGCAGGATCTGGCGGTATCATCGCTGAGGATACTCTCAGCAGCCATCCCTACCTTCCAGCAGGCTAAGATGGACGTTCAGTGTCCCACGCTCTATGGGTTCGAGGTCCCTCAAGGGCTTGGAGCGCTTGCACCCTCGGGTGCGCCGCCCAGCCCCGCCCTGGGGCCTCAACCTAGTCTTGGCCAGACGGGTCTCTGAGATCAGAGCTCTTACGAAGGTTCCACAAAGACAAGGTGCAGTTATGACCGCACCCGGCTTTCCTCCCTAAGGTGTTTTGGCCTTTTATGTTACCCACAGCTCAACGCAATGGGCATAACCGTTGCACTCCTTGGACATCTGTGGAGTGCTCGCATTAGTTGTGCTGACAGAATCATTTCCTAAGGTGCCCCAGCTCTGCCCCGGTAGCGGGCCAAAGGGAGGGCTTGCTTGTTTTCCTCTCAGAGGATCTCATCTTGGGTGATGGCGGACATCCCCACTTGTTATGATTTGGCTCATATTTCCCCAAGCCACATCACCGTGCATTCTACCAGGGCTCAGGCTTCATCTGCCGCCTTGCTGGCTCGTGTTTCTACCCACGAGACCTGTCGCGAAGCTCCATTGGTCCTCGGTCCTTACCTTTGCTTCGCAGTATGCCCTGGTTCAAGAGAGGCTGTAGCCTCTGGCTCGGCAGTTTTATTCTGCCACATTTCACTCCGACCCCACCGCCTTTGTAAGGCTTGGGATTCACCTAACTGGAATGGATATGAGCAATCACTCGAAGAAGAAAAGACGGTTACTCACCTTTGTAACTGTTGTTCTTCGAGATGTGTTGCTCATATCCATTCCACACCCGCCCTCCTTCCCCACTGTCGGAGTAGCCGGCAAGAAGGAACTGAGGAGCGGGTGGGCCGGCAGGAGTATATATGGAGCGCCATGGTGGCGCCACTCTAGGGGGCGACCTGCCGGCCCACTGAGTTGCTAGGGTAAAAGTTTTCCGACGAATGTGCACGCGCGGCGCGTACACCTAACTGGAATGGATATGAGCAACACATCTCGAAGAACAACAGTTACAAAGGTGAGTAACCGTCTTTTCCGCATGATCTCCCTGGGAACCATTATCCCATCCCTGGATCCTGGAGACTGGTATGCCGCCCTCGACATGAAGGACGCGTACTTCCATATTGCCATCTTTCCACTGCACAGGAAGTACCTTCACGGTCAAACATCAGCACTTACAATTCGCAGTCCTACCCTTCGGCCTCTCCACAGCCCCGAGGGTGTTTACCAAGTGCATGGCCGTTGTGGCCGCCCATCTCCGTCGGCAGAAAATCCACGTGTTTCCGTGCCTCGACGACTGGCTCCTAAAGGGGTCCTCCCAGTTGCAGGTGCGGCAACATGTCGCGGTGGTTACAGACCTCTTCTCCCAGCTAGGCCTGCTTCTCAATGCCGAGAAGTCCAGCCTGGTCCCCACACAGAGGTTGGACTTCATAGGCGTGACCCTGGACTCTACTCAAGCCAGGGCTTACTTACCTCAGCCCCACTTCCAGACTATCACCTTGCTCATACGGAACTTGCAAGCCTCCACAGTCACCTCAGCTCGCACCTGCCTCACACTACTGGGGCATATGGCCGCATGTACTTACGTAACGAGGTATGCCAGGCTCCGAATGAGGCCCTTCCAAACGTGGCTTCATTCCGTATTCCGCCCGGGCAGGGACCACCTAGATGTACTGGTGACGGTCCCCTCAGGCCCTCTCCGCTCCCTCGACTGGTGGCTGACCCCATCCCTAGTGTGTGCGGGGATGCCGTTCCATCCAGAGCCACCGTCGATGACTCTAACAACCGATGCATCCCTGGGGTGGGGGGCCCACCTAGGGCACCTACGTACCCAGGGCCTCTGGTTGTCCCAAGAGCTGTCACTCCACATAAACGTCCGGGAGTTGAGGGCAGTCCGCCTCGCCTGCCAGGCGTTTCACCGACGTCTGCACAGCCGTTGTGTTTCCGTACTCACGGACAGCACAACGGCCATGTACTACATCAACAAACGGGGTGAACCCATTCGTCTCTCCTATGTCAGGAAGCCATTCGATTCTGGGACTTCTGCATAGCCCAGTCAATAGATCTGGTGGCATCCTTCCTTCCAGGAGTCAGGAACACATTGGCAGACAGACTCAGCCGATCCTTCCTATGCCACGAATGGTCGATCAGACTGGATGTCATCCATTCCGTCTTCCAGATGTGGGGATTTCCCCGCATAGACCTCTTCGCGACCAAGTCCAACAGGAAGTGCCAGGAGTTTTGCTCCTTTCAAGTTCTCTCCCCGGGGCGATCACGGACGCATTCCTCCTGCCATGGACCCACCACCTATTGTATGCCTTCCCTCCGTTCCCTCTGATGCACAAGGTCCTGTTGAAACTACGCAGGGACAAAGCACATCTAATCCTGATCGCACCTGCGTGGCCCAGACAGCACTGGTTCACTGCCTTGCTGGACCTGTCTGTGGACTCTCCAATCCCCCTCCCTCTCCACCCAGACCTGATCACTCAGGATCACGGCAGGCTCTGTCACCTGGACCTACGAGACCTCCACCTCACGGCGTGGCTCCTGCATGGCTGAATGCGGCGGAGCTCAGCTGCTCCGCACCGGTCCAACATATCCTCCTTAACAGCAGGAAGCCGTTCACTCGCTCAACGTACAAGGCCAAGTGGAAACGTTTCTCTTGCTGGTGTGCTACTCAGGGGGTGAACCCTACGCAGGCCCCGATTCCCATGGTCCTAGACTACCTCTGGTACCTTAAGCAGCAGGGCCTGGCGACATCCTCCTTAAAGGTGCACTTAGCGGCCATATCCACCTTTCGACCAGGAGAGGGTGGCCGCTTTGTATTCTCCCACCCCCTAGTCGCTAGATTTGTTAAAGGCCTGGAGCATCTCTACCCCCCCCCCGCATGCCGCCCTGCTCCCACCTGGGACCTTAACTTGGTCCTAAACAGGCTCTCACTTCCACCATTTGAGCCACTGGCGACTTGCTCGCTCACGTACCTGTCATGGAAGACGGCCTTCTTGGTGGCCATTACATCGGCCAGGCGGGTCTCCGAGCTGAGAGCTCTCACAGTGGACCCACCCTACACTGTCTTCCATAAGGACAAAGTACACCTGCGACCCCACCCGGCGTTCCTCCCTAAGGTTGTGTCTGCCTTCCACACTAACCAGGACATCTTCCTCCCGGTCTTCTTGCCGAAGCCCCACTCCTCTCGGAGGGACCAGCAGCTACATTCCTTAGACGTACGCAGAGCACTCGCTTTCTACATTGAGCGAACAAAGCCATTCCGGAAGTCTCCTCAGCTCTTTGTGGCGGTCGCAGAACGGATGAGGGGCCTACCAATCTCCTCCCAGAGGATTTCCTCCTGGGTGACTGCATGCATTCGCGCATGCTACAATCTAGCTCATGTCCCCTCTGGCCACCTCACGGCACATTCCACGGGAGCTCAGGCATCGGCGGCGGCCTTCCTGGCACACATGCCTATCCAGGAGATATGCCGTGCAGCGACCTGGTCATCGGTCCACACATTCACCGCACACTATGCACTAGTCCGTCAATCAAGAGATGATGCGGCCTTTGGCGTAGCAGTTTTAAATACCGCCACATCTCACTCCGACCCCTCCGCCTAGCTAAGGCTTGGGAATCACCTAACTGGAATGGATATGAGCAATCACTCGAAGAAGAAAAGATGGTTACTCACCTTTGTAACTGTTGTTCTTCGAGATGTGTTGCTCATATCCATTCCAAACCCACCCTCCTTCCCCACTGTCGGAGTAGCCGGCAAGAAGGAACTGGAGGGTGGCCGGGTTGGTTGGGATATATATGGGGCGCCATAGCGGTGCCGCTCCAGGGGGCGCCCAGCCGACCCGCCTGGATTGCTAGGGTAAAAGTTTCTCCGACAAACGTGCACGCGCCGCGTACACACCTAACTGGAATGGATATGAGCAACACATCTCGAAGAACAACAGTTACAAAGGTGAGTAACTGTCTTTTCCCATTTAGCTCCATAGTAACGCAGTTGATCTTATCAGAGAAGTGGATGCTTGGGTCTGGGCTGTGAAGTCTGGGTTAGCCAGTTCACTATGTGAAATAGGCTCTACTGGCCATGATTCTGCTTCATTGATTTTGGAGAAGTAAAAGGCTCATTTTACCTCCTTTGCTGCAGTGATGTAGTCCTGTAAGAGGCGTTTTTGCTGCTGGAAGATGGATTGAGAGTGTTATTGCACTACTGGCATTCTAGCTTTCTGCCTGTGCCCTTCATCTGCAGGAGTTCACCTATAAACCGTGACGATCGCCTCAGTCAGTGTGGGTGGAGTGGGTGGCTTTGGGGCCTACTTGTTGATGGCAGTGCATACCCAGAGATTGTACTGCTGTATATCATCAGCACCTAAACATTGTATTTGGGTGGCTAGTTCTCCTAAGACAAGATGAGAACTTAGAGAGTTCAAGAGTCTAGTGGCAGGCCAGATTTGGCTGGTCACTACCCTCGTGGGAAGGAAAAACATTATCATAACTTAGGGACGGCCATACTGGGTCGGACCAATCAGCCTCTAGCTCAGTATCTTGTCTTTGACAGCATACAGTGCCAGATACTTCTGGCACTTGGAGGTTTAGTGACAGCCAGAGTGTGGGTGTGCATCCCCGACCATCTTGACAAATAGTCACTGATGGACCTTTCTTCCTTGGCAACAAGTTCCACAGGTTGACTGAAGTACATCTTTTTGTTTGTTTTAAACCTGCTGCCTATTAATTTCACTGGGTGACCCCTGGGTTATGTAAAGGGGTAAACAACACTTTTTCTCCACACCATTCCTGATTTTATAGATCTCTCTCATATCCCCCTGAGTCATCTCTTTCTAAACTGAAAAGTCTGAGTCTTTTTAATTTCCTCTCGTATGAAAGCTGTTCCATACCCCTAATTATTTTCATTGCCTTTTTCTGCACCTTTTCCAGTTAGATGGGGTGACCAGAACTTTACACAATATTAAAGTTGTGGGCATTATGACATTTTTATGTTTCATTATCTGTACCTTTCCTAATGGTTCCTAACATTGTTAGTTTTTTTGTCCGCCACTTCACACTGATCACGTTTTTGGAAAACTATCCACAATGACTCCAAAATCTCTTTCTTGAGTAGTGGCAGCTAATGTAGAACCCATCATTTTGTATGTATAGTTGGGAATATGTTTTTATAGTAAGCGTTACTTTGCACTTGTCAGCATTGAATTTCATCTGTCATTTTGTCTCCCCGTCACCCAATTTTGTGAGATCCCTTTGTAGCTCTTTGCGGTGAGCTTTGGACTTAACTGTCTTACGTAATTTGTATCATCTGCAAATTTTGCCACCTCACTATTCACCTCATTTTCCATATTCATATTCATATTCATATTTATGAATATGTTGAACAGCACTTGTCTCAGTACAGATCCTGGGAGGATCCCACTATTTACCTCTCTGCAACCTGAAAACTGCCCGTTTAGTCTTACGCTTTATTTCCTATCTTTTAACTAGTTACTGATCCATGAGAGGACATTCTCTCTTACTCCATAACTGCTTACTGTGCTTAAGAGCCTTTGGTGAGAGACCTTGTCAAAGGTTTTCTGAAAGTCCAAGTATGTTGTATCCAGTGGGACACCTTGTCCACAATCTTGTTGACTCCCTCAGAAATTTCCAATAGATTGATGAGGCATGATTTCCTTTTACAAAAACCGTGTTGACTCTTCCCCGACATTCCATATTTATCTGTGTGTCCGATAATTTTCTTCTTTACTATCGTTTCAACCAGTTTGCCTGCTATTGAAGTTAGGCTCACCGGCCTGTAATTGCCAGGACTGTCTCTGAAACTATTTTCTAAAAATATGTGTTACATTAGCTATCCGCTGCTCACTGGCATAGGTTTAGGTTACATACCACAGTTAATATATTTCATATTTGAGTTCCTCCAGAACTCTTGGGTGAATACCATCTGGTCCTAGTGACTAGTTACTGTTTAATTTATCAGTTTGTTCCAAAACCTCCTCTGCTGACATCTCAATCTGGGACAATTTCTCAGGTTTGCCACCTAAAAAGAATGGCTCAGGTGTCAGGATCCTCCCATATCCTCTGCAGTGAAGACTGATGCAGAGGATTCATTTACTTTCTCCCTAATGGCCTTGTCTTCCTTGAATGCTCCTTTAGCACCTTAGTCATCCAGGAAGGAAGGCTCCTGCGCATGTGTGTGTGGCTGTCCACAGCTAGATGTTTATACATAAACATATGCTATAATAGGCAGTTTGGATGAAAAAAATGCCTTTCAGAAAGGGCTGACTATTATATATGCCTGTGTGCTATCTGTTTACAGTCTCTCTTTAATGTATAAGCAAAGGCTGGTAAATTCACATTATCCGTGGGTTACAGGTGAGCCATTAAATCCCATATTAAGAGCACTGAAATATGAAAGCTGCTAGGAAAATGAAAGGTCTATTAAATATTTACTGTGGGATGTGAATCAGCTACTTTACTGCTAGTAAATAAAAGAAGAACGTTAATGCCGTGACAGTAAGAATAGGGCTTACCAGTAATAATCCCCTGGTACCAATCAGGAAGGGAGTGCTGTGACTCCTGAGGAGCTGGGGGGCAGTGTCTGATCTGTAAATTAAGTAGGGCCTGAGTCAAGTTCCATTGAAGCCGTTGACTTTGGAAGCAACTGGATCGGGCCCAAACGACACGATTCTGGTGATCAAGGTTCAGTATAATATGTTTGGTTAATGAACAGTGCTGGGCAAAAGAGTGGCATAGGAATTCAGTCTGAGTCTGCGGTTTCCTTACCTTTCTCTGACTATAGATTTTTCCAAATTAATTTTCCTCTTTCAACAACAAAAGCAAAACAAAATAGAGAGAGAACCTCTCCCGTTCATACAGTGTCTAGTCAAAGGCTCACTCAGACCCATATGAGGTCATTGGACTCATTGCAGTTCTTGCTTTAACTTTTGAAACATGAGCATCTCAACAGAACATCTCACTGCCCAAATCAGCAATTATGTACCTAAAACAGGCATTTACATGTCTACATGGTCTTCTGAGCATCCAGCTCAGGACTGAGCATTTCCTGCTAATGTGTCCATGTGTAAAAACTAAGCTCCCCTGTCAAGCTAATTTGTGCTTACTTCTTACAATACATTAAAAAGCTCTGATTTCTCATTACAAAGTGTCTGTACCGGGCAATGCGCATGGATTAAAGACAAAAGCTACTGCACTGAATATTCAGTAGCTACGTTTGGACCATAAATTAATCTTTTTTATTATTGCTTGAACACTACATGTTCTAAGTTCTCATTCTGGATCAAAAATCTGCAAACTTTAATATTTGCAAATGGGCTTTTTTTCATTTTTAAAAATCTTGCTACCAAATTTAAGTTTGTTTGTTGAATTTCCATTCAAAGCATGTTTTAATGCCAGTATTATAACACTGACAGATCCTGATTCATGTCATTGTCCAGAGGTACTATGTGTGTATTTCTGTAAATAACATAGATTTATGCCCTGATACTAGAAATATATACACACATTTTTAGTTTAAGCATGTGAATAGTCCTGTCAATGAGAGTAGGATAGAATTTGCAGGATCAGGATCTTAGATTTGTTTACAGAGACAACAGTAGTCGTAATATTGTCTTTAATTTCAGATTGGCACTGACTGGGATGCCAAGGAAAGGATATTTCGGAACTTTGGAGGACTTATTGGGCCGATGGACGAACCAGTTGGCATGCAGAAGTGGGGAAAAGGCCCTAATGTCACAGTCACTGTGATCTGGGTGGATCCTATCAATGTAATCGCAGCTACATATGATATCCTTATTGAATCCAGTGCAGAATTTACTCACTACAAACCACCTTTGAATTTGCCACTGCGGCCTGGAGTCTGGACTATTAAAATTCTGCACCACTGGGTACCTGTAGCTGAAACCAAATTCCTCGTTACTCCTCTTACATTCTCCAGCAGGCAACCTATCAAACAAGGTAAGTGGTTTCTGTAAGTACAGTAGGTATTAAAGTTTTCAGAATAGATGTAAAATACTAGTATCAAAGACTATTTCATTCACTGTCAATGCTGTGATTAAAAATCACAGTACCGCTACACAGGAAAAGTACCAACAAAAGGAATAGTTTAGATATTAAATCTGAAGAAGCTTGTGTTTTGAAGATGAGTGAAAGTAGCTGAATCCATTCTGCAAAACATAGGAACTTTGGACAAAAGACCATTCATTTCTATAAAATAAAGGATTTAAAATATGCACAATCCAGAACCTAAAGAACTTTTAGACATTTCATAATCAAAGAGCAACTATGCAAACCATAATGTAAGAATACAAGTGAACAGGAATAGACAATTTCCTTTCATTGCTGCTGTTTTCACTTATTTGTTCAAAGAGGTTTACGCTGTTTATATTGTTTGCGTGATAAAGTCCTTGTGTATAGTGGTAAGAATATTAGCTTATGAAATGTTGGATTCATCAAAATTACCTGTGATGTGTCCTTCTCAAACAACTGTTCCAACCTTTCCTCATAGCTGTCTAGCCCTTCCCTGTACACTCAAGATAAGATCCTGTGCATCTGAAATTGTAGATGACCCCAAAATGCTTAAGACCAAACCAAAGCTTATTCTCTTAAAAGAAAGGTACTACTTTTCCTACCACAGAATCATCTAGCTGTCTGAACCATCTATTCCTCTCTAATACTGTTAGAGCTGACTGCAGTTTCCATTAGAAAATCCATTTATTTGAATATTCTTTAGCATGTATCAAGTATATTGGCCTATGCACTTCCAAGTCACACCTGTGAGATCAGAACAAGTTTGTTGCTGTGAATATCTTTGGCATACTTTTTTTTACACTGTGAAATGTCATTAATATTCATAGCATCAGCCATTGTAAAGTGGCCAAATATATAAACTATCCTATTTAGTTTTCAGAAATTCTTCGTTTTTCTGACAGAGGAGCAAATAAACTGAGTCAGGCATTTACCTTACAGTGTAACATGCTGCTTCAGTAATGCAAATATCACCAGGCAACTGCTGAGAGCAAGTGCAATCCTAATCTTCCTCAACAGGAGCTTGATTCCACATATTTTTTTTACCAGAACAGCTAAATTACTGATTTTTTCCTTCTAACATGTTTGGATGGAATACATTTTTGGGACTTGAGTCAACCAGCTCCTAAATGTGGGTGTTACTGATTTGTCTCTTTTAAATTAATTTATTCTATGTTCTTTGCTAATTTAACTGTCTGAATAGGTTGAGTAGAAGATGTGGTACATACCCAAGCTGTGGTAGCAGTTACAAACTTGCTGCTTTTCGCTACATTGCTCTGGATCCCAGTGGACAATCAAGCATTTCCCAGACTTTACTCAGGAGGCTTCTCTCTGTGAAGTCAAAGACCAAACTTGCAGTGGTTCAAATTCTAAATCCAGAATGGGTCCATTGATTTCAGTGGAGTTACTCCAGATTTACACTGATGTAACAGACAAAAAAATTGACCCATTGACTTCAGTGGGAGAAGATAAGGCCTATATACTTTTTGTTAAACAGCCAGAGTTACTGTGGTAATTGTAATTTACTACAGGTGTTGGATATAAAGCTTGGAAGCAATATTGTTTGCTAAAAGCAAGCAAGCAAAAAAGCATCAGGAGTGCTTTGCTAGTGACGTGTTATCTCAGAAGTTTGATGTGAAAATGAAAGAGAAATTAATTCCAGGGTCAGATAGAGAGACACCACTGTAGTTAAGGGTATATCAGCATTCACAATGAAAATCTCTGTTGTTTTCCCACTCAGGCACAATGTTGTGCTCCAGGCGGAAAATTGTCATTTAGCTTTGATTTCCCAGCTTTTGTAAGTTTGTCACCACTTTATTATTTAAACAGTTTTCTGTGCCAAATAGGGGCATTGCACAGCTATGGCAGAAAAATTAGAACTTCTAAAGGAACAATTTCTGTTACAGTTACAAACAATACAAAGGCTGCCAAAAAAAGGCTTATAGAATCAAGGAACAATGCTATTAGTCTTGTCTTAAGATTGAAAAAAAAATTACATATCAGCATCACGTTCAGGAACTGTCAACAGAACAGAGCAATTCATTTTTATTAAGAGATTTTCTAAATGCTAGAATACTTGTCATATGTTCTGCCTTGGAAAATGAATTATTGCTCCAAAAACTGGCTTCATAGTACATTTCAGTACTGTACGTGTTTGGTTTAATGCTAGACCCATTTTTCCAGCATACTGTAGATATAGGATCTCACTTCCAAACTAAGGCACACACCAACTACACACCAAAAATGTGTCCACAATACTGTGCATAGTTTGCACTTGCAGTTGCAGGGAATGTTTGCACAAATCAGGCAGTTGCCCACACATGGATAATTACATGCCTGACTTGACCAGTGGTTGCTGCAGAACTACAGTGATGGGGCCTCTGGTTAGATCACCTGATTGGTGCACACAGTCAGTGGGTTCCTCTCTGTGTGTGTGCGCGCGTGTGTGCATTTTTGGATGCTTCATGTGGAAAATCAAGCCATCAGACTTTCCAGTCCTGAAAAAATGTAGGATTCCCTGTATCTCCTCACTGAAGATGAAGAATGGGGGCTTGAGTCAAGCCCACTGCAGTTAGTGAGAATCCATCTATTAACTTCAAGGGGCTTTGGATCAGGTTCCAGTTGTGATGGAGATGTGGGATAGAGGACTGAGTAACAAGGAACTATTTGAGTTCTAGTCCTTACTCTGACTTCTACTGAGGCCTTTGGTAAATCGCTTTTACCCAGATTTTCAGAGGCAGTCATGCACAATTCCCTGTGCCTAACCTACAAGGGCAAATACCCCTTGTGTGGGTGGAAATGTTTGCCTGCCTAAAAGAAGGAGGATCGTGGTAATAAAACATATTTACCTAACCCACTGAGGTGTTTTGAAAATTACTTAATTTTGCAGTGTTCTTTGGCACTGGAAAGTGATAGTATGTGAATGCAAAGTATTCTGTGTTACAGGGAAAACTATTTAAAATCTTTACAGTTCCCTTTGCAAGCAATGAATGTTATCACAGATTGGGCAATATTTCCTGAATAAAGTACAGGGAATACTGCGTTAACATTATCCGTTTACACACACAAAGTTGTAATGACTTTGCCGTGAAATACACAGTAGCAACAGTTAAAGCAAAAAGACAACTAACCAGGTCATGCTTCTCACAGCAAAGCTAAGAAACTCTGTCTCAGAAATCACAGCAGAGTTAAATCTAAGCAAGGACTTGCATTAAATCTATCAATTCATGTAAGATAAGCTAAAAGTTCAGAACTTTCCTTGAAAGGGTTTTTCATTTACTATTTGCATGAAAGGAAGAACACCACACTCAGATCTCTGATAGATAATCAAAAAAAATGTGTTCATTCCTATATTGTGATTCACAACACTCACACTGTATTGGAAAAAAATAATTCTGGCAAAGCTACCCACCAGGTTTAGTTTACTTCAACATCTAAATGAAGAATGCCTTTTTAAATTTCCAATTAATGAGGGCATAGGACAGTTGCTAAGGGCAACCAGAATGCCACAAAGATTAAACCTCTGTGCGGAGTTCGCGGGGGGGGGACAGAAAAAAAAGAAGATGGTTACAGAGACGATGTGATGACACAGAACACAAGAATCTGGGAGCCGGAAAACCTACCAAACCCCTGCTCGCAACTCACAGAGACATTGATTTTACTTTTACATTCTCACCAGTTATAAGTATATCTGTTAGAATTATGTTTTATGACTTGGAAATATCTTGCATTTCTGGTTTTAATCTCAATTTTGAATGAGAATAGAACACTTCAGACCATGCACACTGTGCTGATTCGTGCACACTTTGTATCTGCTGAAGGCACTCAGCATCACTTCATATCTTGCTAGACACCCAAACTCCTACTGTCTGTTGTCTTGCTACTTACTAGGACTGATATTCCGTTAAGTACCATTTGATTGTTAAAACCCCTTTTTGAGAATAAGCAATTTACAACAGGTTTTAGTCGCACCATTTCTTTTGCGGTGGCAAAACTACAGTGAATGTTCGAGCTGAGAAAATAATTCACAGAATAAATAAGTCAGGCACCAGTACTCCTCTGTGGTCCAGCTGCTTTGTGCCAGTCCAGCACTACAAAGCTCACTGGGCTACCTTGGAAATCCCTTGTAATCAGCTCTACTCCACCCTCTACCGGACCTAGTATAGAATATGTCACTAGGGAGGAGGGAATAGGAACAAATGCCAATGCCCTCTTGTGATCCCCAGGTACTGAAACATTCCCAAGAGAGCCAGGAATAACCTGAAGTGCAGGGGGGAAGCCGGTCCCTTGCCAACTCCAGAACTAGGGAGCCACACAGGCAGCCACCCTTTCAGCAATGCTTTGCCCTTAGGCCAGACCAGGGATCTGCCACTAATGCTTTTACTTTTATTATTTTATTTTGTTCACTCATCAGGAAGAGTCTTGTGTGGTTACTGGATATGCACCATTCAACATTCGAGCCGGCTGTTGCAAAGGGTCTGTTAAATCACATGGTGCTATTTCTTTTCCCTAGTTGGATGAATTGCCTTATAAGCACAGGAGCTTTGACTCTCTCTGGGAGAGGTGGTAAATTCACTGACAAAAAAAAAATCTTTCTTAACACAAAGTTCAGTCCTTGTAGTGCCTTTCCAGAATGTCAAGTTCAGCAAAACTCGTACCTCTGAACCCAGACTTAAGCTTCTGAAAACCAGGAAATACAGAGCTAAGGTACATACCAACACAACTTTAACTCTGTCACTTGGAGCTGGCAAAAGCCACTTGGATTTATGTGGTGCTCTCCAGTTGCATTCCTTGGGTCAGGTGTAGCTGTACTGAATGGCGGAGAAGTTTGGCAGAGCTGTCGTGATATGAGGTGATCTGGGGAGCCCTGTACCTGTGGGGCAGGGACATGGTCTAAGTGCCTGTGCCTGCCTCTCACTACATATAAAAGAAAACTAGTGCATGTATACCCTGAGCGATGCAGTTTACCTCATTTGAGCGCTGAGTTGTGTAACATGTCAGCAGCAATGTGAAGGGGTCATCTTGCCATGGAGATTGTCAGCAAGGAGGTGGGATATGAGGGTGTTGTGCGGGTGTTATGTAGGTAAAAGTGTCGTGTTATATGGAATCCTGCATGTAAGAGTGAAGAGGTTGTAGAAAGTAGTCGTTAGGACTGTCTCTGTGGGGCAGGCTCAGTATTTGAGGGCAGAGCAGGGGTAAATTGCTCCTGTTTAGCACAGCTCACCTAAACACAAGTTTTGTCTTAGCAAAGAGAAAGCGTCTGACTCTGTGCTACAGTGATCATGTGCTCTATTCCCTGAGTGTGCTGCACCATATGCGAAGGAAAGAGGCAAGTGTGATTCATTCTTGGGGTGCCCAGGACTGTGAGTTGCCTTGTTATCTCCTGCCTCCAGCAACTGCGAGAGAGAATTGCAGTGGTTAACTTACACTAGCATGTTAGTCTCCCAACTAACCTCCTCAGGGCAATGCCAGTCCTCACTTTGTTCTGCAGGTTAACAATAGGTGCACCCCAGTCGCTGGGGCATTCCCCTGTGATATCAAGCCCTTGTCACGGGCTACTCACAGAAATATCAGGTTTTCAATCCCCAAGGGGACCTTGAATCAAATCATATGGTGTGTACAACTGAGGAACAGCTCCTGTGTAACATCACAGCACTGAGCTATATTTATAGTGGCAACAATCATATGTTTATTATCAAAGGTTAAAAGATAGTGAGTGAGGATAATAGTAACAGAAGGTTACATATAAAACAACATCAGTGCACACTATTTAGAAACTAAATTTAATTTTTACCAGGCTAATAGTCTGTCTAAAGAGCAATTTCATCTCACCCAAAATTTACTTGCATCATTTCCATCCTACACTGCTTGGGATCCCATTTTCATCAATGTAGTCACACTGCTCAGTTACTTCCTCAGGTGCAGGATAAAGAGGTGTCCTTTTATTTTCTCCTTATTCCCTCCCAAAATTCATTGTTTTGTCCTCAGAATCAGGATGCCTCCCCCTGCTTATTCCCTGCTGTGCTGACTCTGTGTTGTCATCACATCCTCGTGTTGACTTCATATACAAACAGGGCTTCCGTTGTGTTGTCTCTCAGTACTTAATTTACATGTCAACCAAGGCAGACAGGTGAACATACATCCTTTGTCTGGCAAAAACCTGGTTGTCAACTCTGCCTTGATTCAGACTTTAGGACTATATTTTCATTTTGCATATATAACTTTTTCCATAATATCAGTACATACATTTCACAACAATATTAATGATCAGCATGATCCTGGCTTTCACTTAAGACGTTACAGGACATCATTTATGGATAAGTAGCATGAAAGCATTGTGCTAGCTGTAGTGCAGGGTTTCTCAAACAGGTCGCCGCTTCTGTAGGGAAAGCCCCTGCCGGGCCGGGCCGGTGTGTTTACCTGCCTCGTCCGCAGGTCCAGCTGATCGCGGCTCCGACTGGCCGCGGATCACTGCTCCTGGCCAATGGGAATTGCTGGAAGCGGCGGCCAGTACATCCCTTGGCCCGCGCCGCTTCCAGCAGCTCCCATTGGCCTGGAGCAGTGATCCGCAGCCGGTGGGAGCCGCCATCGGTCAGACCTGCAGACGGAGCAGGTAAACACACCGGCCCAGCCCACCAGGGGCTTTTCCTACAGAAGCAGTGACCCCTGTTTGAGAAACCCTGCTGTAGTGAGTTTGTCAGGTCTGTAAGGAGTAACTGTTACAAAACAGTGACCCCTTTGCTGATGGAGTTGAGGAGCTGACCCTGACAGGCACAGACATGGCTTCCTCCCACTAAAGCCAGGAAGTAGTGAGGCGCCCCATAACCCCGGGAAACATCATGTGTAGTTAAGGTATTGACGGTTTCTTAAGGTTACAATGAGTATGTGTGTTATGAACTTATTAGATCATTGCCCTAGAGGGCAGAGTTAAGGTTATATTTGTGTGTACCTTAACTCTGTATTTCCTGGTTTTCAGAGGTTTGAGTTTTGCTGAACTTCACATACTGGAAGGGCACAAGGTACTACTGTGCAACCTTAACTCTGCATTAACAAAAGGTTTCTTTCAGTGAATTTCCTAGGTTGTTTTAACAAAAAGAAAAATGTTTTATGTAGGAACTAGTGTTCATTTAGGCGATTGTAGTTATTACATAGGTTAAAGCACTACGGTGGCTACTTAAATGTAAAGAATGCTATGTGATTCCAAAGAGCATAGCACTTTGTTATAGTGGGATTATCAAAATGGTTGTACTTTGATATGTTTGGAGGGTGAAGTTGCTGATGGGGCAGAAAGAGAAATCCCAGGCATGGTCTGAGTCCCACAATCTTAACAATTTTTTATCCCCTGTTGGTTGCAGTAACGTTAAGAGAAAACTGGTGTGTCTCCCTCCTTCTTCACCTTTCTCTCCCATTATCCTGCACATGTACCATCATTTCCAGCTACCCATCCCTTTTCCATCCCATGAAGCCATTAGTACTTCAGAAGCCGTTAGCATGTAAAAAATGGCTCCTTGCTGTTTGGCATCCTGTGCTGCTGCATATACATATCACAGGCAGCAGCTTATTAGGTCTCATGCTTGGTTGTTTTTTAAAACTATTCTCATCAACTCCATTTACCAGCTCTCCCCCTTCCTGCCTCAGGCTCCCTGGCATTTATCATGCAGGCCACAGAACGCACTGGCTGCATTTTGATCCTTTCAGTGTCCTGCATCATCTCCTTATTTCCCCTCACGCTGCCTGACCAGCACAGCTGGTTCTCCCTCCTCACAGAGAGGCAGGTATCAACATGAGACCCAGAGTTAAGGAGCTGGGGAGAGGACATCGGAACAGTGCAAGGACTAAAATAGAATCAGTGAGGATATTTGCTGAAGTGGGAGGGCAGGAAGGTGACGGATATGGGGAGGAGTATGAGAGGAAGGATGGTCCAGTGGTCGGGACTTGGGAGACGTGAGCTCAGTTCCCTGCTCCAGAAAAGACTTGCGGTGTGATCTTGGGCAGGTCACTTGTGGTATGTCTACACTCCAAGCTGGAGATGTAATTTCCAGCTCAAAGAGACATACCTGTTCTAGGTCGATCAGAACTAAAAAAAGAAATGTCGCCACAGCAGCGGGAGGGGCTGGTTGCCTCAAGTACATATGTATCGTCTGGGACAGGATCGGACTCACAGCAGGTAGCTCCTTATGCTGATGCATTTGTGCTTTAGCTTGCTAGCTCAGCCAGAGCTAGCATGGGTCTGCCTGCTCAAGCTGGAAATTACACTTCCAAAGTGTAGACATACCCAAAGTCTCGGGGTCCATCTGCACTGGATCTGGAGGAGTAATTTCAAGCACGAGTAGGCATACTTGTGCTAGTTTTGATCAAGTTAGCATGCTAAAAATAACTGTGTAACCGCAGCTGCATAAATGGAGGAGCGGGCTATCCACCCTGAGCACTGGCCTGTCTGAAACCCGGTGCATGTACTCAGGGCGGCTAGCCCATTCTGTTGCTCGCATCGCTGCAGTTATCCTGCAACAACATCGTCCCCTCTGTGCTGTGTTAAGTTCTCCATTACATATGAAACATCCCAGTTAGGGTGTGATCACTCAGACATCCTGAGAGAGAACAAACAGCAGGGGGAAGAGTAAAGCCAAAGCAATTTTGTGTTTACGTTTGAGCTTAAACTCACAGCAAGGTTTTTGCAGTGTTCTCCAGCTGAAGTGATGATAATCCATTCTCATGCATTTAACACACATACAATATCTGTTACCTTAAAGCTAACTAGCTTACTGTGAGCCTGCAGGCAGAGTCACCACTAAAGGCAACCTGAGTAAAGCCCAAGTGCTCAGGTTTTTTCCCCATCCCTTTCCTAAGAGCAGGTTGATTAATAAACAGAAGACCCAAAAAAGGGGTCAATATACTACACAACACTTGGTAACAAAGAGCTTTCCTGCTGTCCTCCCCTGAGAAAGGGGGGATACATACATCGCCTCTGGGAAAGCCCTTTCTTGGCTACTGTGGAGAGACACTATATCTGTCATTTCCCAGAACCAGGGTCTCAACTGTTTGCTGCTCCTGCCTACAAGGCAGGAATCTGGTTTCCTGTAGGCCATATGTTTCCTCCGAATCATGTTCCCTGCAACCACAACTCCCTTTTGATACAACCCAAGGGTCATAACAGTGTTCTGCATATGTACCCCAGTGCCCTGTGACTGTTACTTGATGTTAGTGAGTTAATAATCCATTTTTATAGATCATTCAGTTTAATGTATACTGGGAAACTTTCATTTTGCTAGTTCTTTTGGGAGGAAATCAGTGATTGCTCGCAGTTGCTCAATCAATACAAATTGCACCAATAAGGATTATAATGATGGTAACACCTAGTGCCACAACTGCTGTGAATTCAGGTGTCTGATGAGAAACCAGAGGTAATGTGACAGATAAACATAACAACAGCAGCAGGCAGACACATTGCTTCAGAAGAAGAGTTATTCACTAGGCTCTCATTCAGAGAAAAACCCTACAGGCAAAAGGATTTGCTTAGAAATTTAGTTCAGATCCAGTTGACAAGAAGCCGATTTGCTTCACAATGAGCAAATGCAACGCTGTCTTGTTTGCAGCAAGAAAAGACAAAGAAAATGTCAATAAAAAATTACCTCCTTGCCTGAGGGGTTCAGTGGAATTCAAGAAAAACTCCAATCTGTATTGTTTTAAAAAATTACAAACACAATGTTATGCACCAAGCTAGCCACGCATTCCACTCCTCTGTCCAGCTCTCTAACTTTTTTCCGCACATTGAAGGACCCAAAAAAAGAGTGCTGAAGTTTTAGTCTTTGCAACAGACTGTGGAATGCACAGCCATTAGAGAGAGAGAAATTATACTGGGAAAAGCTACTGAGGAGTCAAGTGCGCACTCAGTGTGGAGAATCAACAAAAACTGAAATACAATTTTTATCCTGAGAATGTAATTTAGAATGAATAGACTATATTTCGCACTGATGTACAGCTCATGCCCACCACTGAAATCAAAGGGATTTCACTGGGATACGCTCTGACAAAGAATTTGGCTTAGTGACTGCAGAGTAATTAATTATCAATAGTATGTTATGACCATGACTGTTTTTACTGTAAAATGTATTTTATTTATCTTACACCCCTTGCTTTTTTCCTGTGGGAGGAGTGCAAGGTCAGAGCCATATATACCAATTTAATATACACTATCAATGCCTTAGCTACATATGTGATGCCTCTCAGGAGTACCCAGGATTGCGAGGCACTTTGCTACCACCAGGCTTTAGTGTGAGGAAGCAATGTCTGTGCTTGCCGAGAGTCAGCTCCCCAACTCCACCAGCCATGGGCACCGCAAGCACTCCCCTCTCAGCCTACACAGGCTTTGCTGTCCCTCTCCAGGAAAGCGATGGGCACACTCCAACCTCTGAGCATCCCCATGGAGTGTCCAGTCCCTCTTCCACTGGCTGCTCACACAATTCACAGGTCCCAAAGGAGTAGTACACCCCAGCTTGCCAGTTTCATCTCAGGATCACCACTCTCCTTAACACACAGATATGTTTACAGTGGAAAAAACAATAAGTGTATTTAACAAAGACTATAGATTTGAGAAGAAACAAGTAGATTTAATGGGAACAAATGGCTACATATTAAATAAAATCATAACAGGCATTCTAGAGCCTAGCCTTATCTAACCTGGTCCTGTAGAGTTTAGCATATCCCCAAGTCTTTCTCCCAGCATTTTACAGCCTAATTGGCTGTGACCCTTTGTCATAAGACATGTAGACAGGCAACTTGTGCCCTAGGTGAAGTATCCTTGATATGCCTCTGTATCCTAGATGTATTCCAGCAATCCATTGTCTGTACTCCTAAAAGGACAGCCTCCTCTGTGCTCGTTGTTTTTTCCTGTAGGCTTCTTTCCTGTTAATTTTTGCAAACTGCTGGTGGCTCTGTATGCAGATAGACTCACATTGTAAATTACACAATGGTCATCCAGGAAGAGAACTGTCTTCTGCCCCCAGCCTGAACTTTCTGGTGAGCTGTTTTAACTTACATACCTTAAGAAGATAGTTTTCAGTATAGACACCTAAGTCCTTAAATATCATGCATAAATATCATATTACAACCTGCAGTGATTAGGATGATCAACATGTTATTGGCTGTTTGTAAAGGCCTCACATGCCATGCTTTGGTGCACTATTATGTAGACATTCGAGCCAGGAGATGCCTATTAACCCCTATGCACCCCTTATGTCCTCTGCCAGTTGGCATCAAGGGGTCCCTGGGTCACAGCATAATTCATCTTTTACAAAAGTTGCCTATGGGAGGCAGCGTGATCCTGTCTGAGGAGTTAAGAAATCTGAGTTCTGTTCTCACTTCTGCCAGTGACCAGCTGTGTGACACAGGACAAGTTACTTTGCCTCTTTGTGCCTAGGTTTTCTTATGTCTTAAATGAGAATAATGATGCCCAAACTTGGAAAAACTGTTTAAGATCAGTGGATGAAAAGTGCCAGATCTAAGTAGTGCAATTATTGAATTCCACATCTTTGTCTTTTAAACCAAAGAAGAAGCTTTCCACTTTGTGCTACAACAGGACTTCTGTCAAATGGGAAATATTGTTTTATTCTCTTAAGCAGAGTATTCTGTTAAGCAATTTTCTCCTTCATAGATATATACTACTACTACTATTTTGTGAATACCTTTCACATAAGTCCATCTAAAAATGCACTATAAACTTTTACAAATGGTACACCAAAATTGTATTGCTCACCATTGAAATGTAGCAAGCTACATGACTCAACACAGCAACTGCTCAATAGTACAGAGCAACACAACAATTTAATGTTGGACGTGCAAAATATCATGCAACTGCAAGCGGGAGTTACGAAGTCAAAATATAATTGCTCAAATTCAAATTTGTCAAGGACCCAGAGATTAATACCCTTATTCCAGCAAAAAGTGCTACAGGGTCTTGCAACAAGTGGCCAGTTCCTTGGTTTTGTGTTTGAGTTGAAAGTCAGCACCTCTGTCAGTGCAGTGTTATAGTACTCTGTTTGTTTTGCTCTTTTGCTTAGGCATTCCCTTTTAATTAATAGGCTTACAAACGATCTTGCATATTTAGTTGCTTCCAAAGCAGGAAATTGAATTGTGTGTCCTTGTTTTGTTTCCTACTACAGTCCTCTGTCAGACACGCGCTTCTCATAGATCTGTACGGCACAAGCCTATTTTGTCTAATGGGTTTGGAGATAGGCAAAATCTTAGCTAAAATAGGCTTTCAGATGAATAAAGGAGCAGCATGGACATGAGGCAGGAATTGTGGACACTAGCCTTTGATTCCTGGCCTGTAAAAGAAATCTGAACATAGTGTGACTTTCCTAGCCCTGGAGGGACTTGAATGAGCCCATTTTATGTTCTCAACAATGTGTATCTTGGCAAAGTTAAGCAAATCCTTTATGCAACACTTGAGTGCTGATGTTACAAGAAGTGAACTGAGAACTGAAAGAAATAAGTGTATAAACTGAGAATTCACACCTGTAAGGCATCTTTGCAAAAGGTACATAGTGAATATTTTCATAGTGCCAGACTGTGCTTCCATGTATCATACTCTACAAATCGTTCTACTGAAGTCAATGAGGCATATCTGTGTCTTTCTGGGGGCTGAAAAATCCACACCCAAGAGATGTAGCTGTGCTGACCTAACTCCTGGTGTGGCCCGAGCTAGGCCTAGCTGTTGCTTCTTGGGGAGGTGGATTAACTACACTAATAGGAGAACCCAGCCCATCACTGTAGTGAGTGTCGACACTGAAGCAGCAGCTGTGCCACTGTAGCATTTGAAGTGTTGACATAGCCTTAGTATTTGTCTTAAGTAGGTTTATTTTTCTTTTCATTTCTGTTTTATTTCTTTTTGTAATTTCATAGATATGACCGAATATTAAGATTTTGGGCAATGGGCCACATTTTAGTAAGTTAGAAGAATTACAGCAAGGAAAAAAACCACAGTGCACTGGAAGGGTATTATTAGGAAATTGTTTCAGTGCATTACTCACATAAGAGCTTGAAATGTGATTGCTATTAAAAATATGTTTCCAATAAAAATGGTTCAGCCTGAAGTGGTTCCAGGAACCACACTTGGGTCACTCATTACATCAACCCCACCTACACCGTCCAACACAGATGTTATCTTTCCAAGTTCTGGGACTGATACCACCCAGTTTTTGGAGACAGGTCAAGCTGATAAATGTATGGTGACATATCCTCAGTCTTTCAAAGATAGGGAGGAGTGAATCTGTTCAGAAAAAAAGAGCCCCAAGTCTCAGCCGCTTCCCCAAATCAAACACTTTAAGGTAACACTTCAAGTCTGAAAAAGTTTGGCAGTCTTTTTTGTACCAAATATTATTTAACTGTTTTCTCCTTTGAAATACAGTCCTTGATCCTCTAGCTTTGATGTAAAAGCAGCAAAGAATCCTGTGGCACCTTATAGACTAACAGACGTTTTGGAGCATGAGCTTTCGTGGGTGAATACCCACTGCATCTGAGGAAGTGGGTATCCACCCACGAAAGCTCATGCTCCAAAACGTCTGTTAGTCTATAAGGTGCCACAGGATTCTTTGCTGCTTTTATAGATCCAGACTAACACGGCTACCCTCTGATACTTAGCTTTGATGTGATGATCACAGTGGTTTTCTAGGCCTCCCGTTCATTTCGCTGTCCTCATTTCACCCTCTGAGGGATTCACTCAGTCCACCCATCTATGTTTGCTGTTGGGATAGAACCCAGCTGGAAATTGTGGAGTCTAGGCTCAGAACAGAACTGAGTGTTGTTTAAGTTCCAGTTCTGAACTTCACTCATTTTATCTGATTCTCTTGTAACCGGGGCAACCTCTTCGGGACGTGGATTCTCATTTTGTTCTGTGTTTGTACAGCACCTCGTTTAATAAGGTCTTGGCTCATGACCAGGGCTCGTCAAAGCTATGGTGATACAAAGAATTAATGATAATAATACTACTTTCAAACCAACCTCCTCATTATTCTGATAATGCAGCCGTCTCATGATTTGGGGTTTTGTTTGAGCATGGGAAAACCTGGAGCATGTGAGATCTGAAAGCCTGGGCCCAACAGACCACACATCCTGGTTACACAGCACAATCTCAACAGTCTGGTCAATGCCATGAAAATGAAGTTTAGTGCACCAGTAACCTTTGCATTTTGTTTAGGTCCTAGAGTTACATCCCAAATGCTGTATTTGTTACATGGCTCTGTTTTTTGTATTTTCAGAAGAATCCATGAAGTTGCATAATGGGCCTCCTAAGAACGCATACATGGAGCAGAGCTTCCAAGGCTTAAATCCAGTTTTAAATATTCCTGTCAAGGCAGCTCAAGTGGACCAGGCAAAAAAGAATGCAGCGCTCATAGGTACCAAGCTGGAGAACTGGGTGGACACCTTGGTTAGCAGCATATGGTCAGCGGTGGATGTATGTAATACAGGTCCAACTTCCTGTCCAGTCATGCAGGCTTGCAGTCAAACAGCCTGGAGCTCCTTGAGCCCAGACCCTAAGTCAGAGCTGGGTCCCATTAAACCTGATGGGCGTTTGAGGTAGCATCTGGTACGTTTGGCACAGATTTTAAAAGAGAATTTAACCTTGCTTATATATGAATCTGACTTCAGGTTCCAAAACCTTGATGAAACATTTTGTTACCTATTTCTCATCTCCATATATAATTTTTAAAAATCTGGCAAAATCTTTGGCATTGTTTCTCCTTCAGATCCATTGGTCTAAGCTTCAGTAGCACTGTTCATCTCCTCTGTATCTTTTACAACCTTACTTCATTCACTTTGTATCTAAAAGGCTCCAACATTTTCTTCCTCCAATTATGAAATGGTAACATAGCACGTCTGGTATGTTCAGAGGGTAAAAAAGGAGCAGCTGCTAAAAATATCTTCTCTCAAAAACACCTATGTATATTTTGAATATTTTACATTTTAATTATTTTGCTAACATAAATAACCAGAAACTCCAATATATCTTTCATGGGAAGAATGATCTATAAAATATAGTCAAAATGTTTTACAAGATGTAAAAAAATTGGGACACACCCTGACTATTTGTATAATGTTAAGAAATTCTAGGCTTGATTCACCATTGTGTTAACTCCAGTTTCAGACCAGAGTGCATCACACTGGCATAGAAACCAGACTAACAGAGTGGTGAATTAGGCTTCCTCTTTCTTTTTAGAGGTCAAACATTCTCATCTATTTGATGATCTCTGAACAAAATGAGTTGTTATAAAAGGTATTTTTTATTCCTATTATGATTAATCATCAGTCATCACAAAGGCTGGGCAACACTTGCAGTATTCTCATTACCCAAAGTCCAGATTCTTGTCCCCACTGAAATCTGCATTTAAAAAAAATCCACACAGAGCACCATCTGCATATAAGCGGGTGTGCAAATTCCACCTACATCAAGGGGTTTGTGCATGCAGCTTGTATGTGTGGATGCTCATACCCAGGCTGTGATACTCCTACTCACAGGGCAGCATTCCCTTTTCCAGGAGTAGCCTGATTGGATTCAGTGGGCCAACTCACAGTGTAAGATTCTACTCTGAGTTAGTCAAAGTGGAAGAATCTGGCCCTTAATTATTTCAGTTTAGAAGCTTTTCCATTGATTTCAGTGGGTGAAAGATTGGGACCTAATTATGCAGCGAGCTGATTCTGCACTATTTTAAGTCGTGGCTAACACTAATTGCCTCTGTTGGTCCCAGACCTGCCAACATTCATGAAGAATGATAGTTTTGAGATTGCATGGTACCTCTGGAAGGTTCTGGTGCGTGGCACCTTGAGTGTAATGGAGATTCCTGACTGAAGCCATGGATTGAATGAAGGAGATCAAATGCCATTCTTCAGAGTGCTTTTATTTTATTTAATTTTATTTATTTATTTATTATCAACAAGCTCTAATCTTGCGTGTATTGACCTTTTTGACTCTTTGGCAGGCTGCATCCTGTTTTAAATACGGATGTGATCTATCATTTGAACCTGAGTTTTCAACACTGAAAAAAATCCAATTTTAAATTCTGAGGACTTTTTAAAATGTTTTTCTTGGATGCAAATTCATCTCCAGCTGAAGCATTTTGCATGTAATGTGCACTTTTATTTTGTGGTCCCTTGAGTACAATGTACCCGGAAACTTCAAGGAACCTTGATGGGTTTAATTATAAAATGCCCTTAAATTAATAAAGTAAGGCGTCCATTTTCCCTTCTGTGGCATGTATAACTTTCATTACCGCTAATGAGAGTTAAGCTCACACATCAGGGAGGAAATAGACCCTTTCATAACCACATATCACAAAAAAAGGTTGAATTCTCTTTTAAATAATGGTTGCAAAATGACCATAAAACAGACATCTCAATGGCTTGTTATATTTTTCTCCATTTGGTTTAAAGCTCCTGCAGTTTGCTTTGGACTTGAAATTGCAGTGTCAGCTGTGCTGGCATTAAGGCAGAGCATTTAAATGTTTGTTTATCTGGAATAAAGGTGGATGCATAGGAGGAACAGTTTAGATATTTATTTGTTATGTTTTAGTCAATGACTAATTAGTAGGTGCTGCTTTTGCAGCTTGAAGATTTTATCTTACTAACTAAAGCTGCCTTTATTAAGGAAAGGCCTTTTCCTCCTCAGACCTCCTTTTCTTTCCACCTTCTTGATTTTGACAGTCTGGGAGCTGTAGTTCTAGAAAAGCTTGTAGTTGTTAGAGCTGGTTGGAAAGTTTCTGTCTAAATAATGTTCCTGTTTTTCAGCTGGCTCTAGTGGTGAGTGTGGTCAAACCAACATTGCCAACAGGTTTATATAATAGAAATACTTCTCTTTCCGTGCTTTTTTAAAAATAATAGTTTTTATCTAACATTCCATCACAAATGTCAAATCTCCAGGGGACCACTAATCTCCTCTATGAATTTAGGGTTTTAGCCGCATTGACCCAGTGGGAATTGCAATGGCTAACGCCCTGCAGATCAAGTGGAGATTACCACATTCAGTCATGGATTAGGGTATAAATAATAAGATTCATCCACTCTGCTAGTCTTTAGATCATTCCAGTTAAATCTGCTGATGAATTCATGAGATCTGGACTCTTGCGTGCACACTCACACAGAGAGAGAACCAGGTTTTTAAATTTGATACCTTCTTTATTATTAAGAAAGAGTGTTTTTTAGTGCTTTGTTGGGAAGTTCTCATTATTAAATTTCTCAGATAGAAGCTGGAAACAATCCAGTCCCTCTTTTATGGATAGAACAGTAGCTACCACTTGTATCATTTAAAATATAACAGATTCAAAGGACTTTGTTTTAGTTCCTATTTCACAATTTAAAAAAAAATTGTTGCTGACATATACATTTTATGCTATGTTGTAAACATCTCAAAAGAAATATTTTATAGTATTTTATTTTCTAAATAACAAAAAGAGTCTATATGTACAAGCACTGTAGCAAGCCGGCAATGCCAGTGCTGCTATTAAAATACTAGAAGTAAAAATAAAGGGTCAGATCCCTGCCATCTTTCTTAGGCAAACTTCTGTGGATGGATGATTCTGAGTACGGTCTTTAGACTCAAGCCTAGCATAAGTGAAAGTCTGACACTGGGCTATGAGTAAATTCTATATGTGTTTAAAAGCAGCAGAGAGAGACTCTTCAAGAGCTTCTCAGTTCACAGCATTATTTGAGGTGGGTGTCAAGCTTTAGACCCAAGTGACCACATTCTACCATAGCTATTAATCTGCAGATACAGAGGTATGTAAAATATATTGGACAGTATGTCATAAAGTTCTATAAATTATGAAGTGAAAAATCATGGCAAGGAAGACTGTTTGCACTTGCGAACAGAGCCTGCCCCAAAATTATTGCTAAAACAGTACTGCTAAGATCTCGGTTCTGCTCAGTGGCTTTTCTGGTTATAAAATAGCAGGCACTTGATACCTGTGATGAACCTTCTGTCTTGTTAGAAGAGAATAACTTCCACAGATCTTACATTTGGTAAAAAGGAGAATTCAAAGCAGGGAACCACAGTTTATATGAAACAAACAAGTTATACATGTGTTCATTTGAAAGTTCTAGTAGTATTTTCAGAGCGTGCTGGCTAGTGATATTTTATAAGATTCCAGCTGTGACCATATGCCTTCCATGGGGGCAGGGTGTATTTCCATATGCACATATGGAGGGGAAAGTATTTCCATATGCACTGTGTGGAGTGATGTGCTCGTTTAAACGCCACACCCCTGCTGCTAGATAGACATGCAACACTTGTACAATCAACCAGCCTGATTCAGGCCCGAAAGAAATGTGGCAAAATGAAGAAGATCTGCATACAATTTTTTATGATTTAAATCCGAAGTCAATCCTAGTGATATGCAGACCTGTTTATGTGGTGATATTGTACCCTGAGGCTAAGAGAAATCAGTTCAAATGACGGTTTATTTTCTAGATGTGGACCAATTCTTTTTATTTATAATATGTGACTGGATATGGAGTAATAATGTTTATGTAGTAGGCTTCTAATGTGTGATATTTTTAGTATTGAAATCACATCCTCATTTTTGTTCTATATGGAGAGCTGAAGGGACAGACTATACTAACAATTTTCTCATTGGCAAGTATTACTATAAGCTATATCTCTATTGCTATGTCTAGAGAGCTAGGTGTATACCGTAGGGTATAACAGATTAACTTTCCTAGATACTGGCTTTAACGCAAAATAACTTGCAAATACCATTGCTTTAATGATATATTAATGGTGATCCTGTAGCACTTTCCAAAGGATCAACTACTGTGTATTCAGCCTCTGGCCAGCTTTTACAAATCGAATGGTACCAGTAACATCACAATCCCTTTTATTCAGTATTCTAGGGAAGAGGGCGCTAGAGTCAGTAATTCAAACAAAGAACTGAGAAAATCCAAAGCCTTCAAAAGAAGGTAATGCAGGGTAAGGGAAAAACCGAACCTTAGAATAAGCTTGAGACAAAACTGTATTTCTATATTACAACAAAGGGGAAGCTAAACTTCTTGTCTATGTCACTCTAAGGCTCAGGAGCACTGGTTAATGGGATCTTGGGTTTGACTTCTCTGATTTAAAAACAAAACCCAGCTTTTTATTTTGTTTGGACTTTATGGGGCAACTCTCCATTGATTCCAGTGGCAGCTGCAGCCCTTACGCCAAGGTTGAATCAGGTCCCGCAGCTAGGAGCGGGCTTCCCAGCACGGGTAGACAGACACACACTAGCTCTGCAGTGTGGCTGCAGCAGCTTGGGTTAACCACCCATGTTCATAGCCAGAGGGTCGGGCAGGTTTGTACTCAGGTTGCTAGCCCAAGCTGCCACCTGTGCCACCATGGCCACAGTGCTATTATTAGTGCACTAGCTGGAGCACATCCACTGTGGGAAGCATGCTCCCAGCTGCTCTGTAGACATGCTCTTAGTTTGAAATAGAACTGTCAACTTGCCCATAGCTATAATGCCGTGCACCCTGGCTTCCACAGAGTGCCTCTTTCTCTTTGCTTGGAAGTAGCCGTGTGAATGACTTCTGCCTTTCCCAGAATTCCAGAGCTTAAAAAAATTGTCCAAACTTTATCTTCAGCTGAGTTGAGCTTCTTCCAGGGCTGAATTTGAATTCCTGCTAATCATATGGTAGCATTTACCATCTTGTAAAAGTAGGTTAGACTATGCTGTATATCTGTATTATCAGGAGAAGTCAGGAAAACAATGATATTTCTGCCGTTAACCTTTTGAGTGTTACAACATGAAGCCACGTCAGAGTGGCAGTTTTTAAAAACTGGAACAGAAGTCTTTCTGGACTCTCCCCTTTTTTATTTAAGATTTACAGCCTGACCATTTCAATGTATTACAGAGCTCTTAAAACAAAACCCTTTATGAGTTTAAATTGTTTGAGTTCTAAGAATCCTATTCTTCCCCTGAACCCACAAATGGGAAGAGAGGAGAATACTCCCTCAGAATGAAAGCAGGCCACTATATCATGAAGCCACCGCACAGCTTTTGTGGCTGTAATGTATATCAAAAAGAGAACACATCCATTTGTGGTCACGGGGAGGAACTGTCTTGCCACAGGCTTAGTTGTTTTCAGTGCTTTTAGATTTATTATTGAACAAATGCTGGCTGTAGATCACAGAGTAATTCACGCATCCATACATGTTCATCTGTTATTTCTGAACATATAGACTGGAATTTTCATAACTCCTCGGAGAGGTATGCACCCATCCCATGTAACCCAACTCCCCCAGACTGCATTGAAACCCAAGATATAAATCAGAAAAGTTTGCTTTTGAAAGCAAATCAATTTGCTGAGTGCAAAGATATATAAAAGGATGTTCTGAAGGTGCTGGTAATCATTAGGGACCATCTTCCCCCCATTCTCAGAGGTGTGGGTTTGTAATATATCCAGTAACAACAGAAAAAGATAAACACATCAGGAGGTGGTTAGCAGCTCCTAAAGTTCCTTACTCCAGTTTGCTATGGGGAAGTAACATTTTAATGCATTATTTCATTTCATCTATACTAAAGAATGATCCTAGGCCCCAACCACAGTCCTACGGGTGCTTAGGATGTTATCTCATATGAACACTTCAAGCATCAGAAGTAAAGTAGACTCTGCAGTGTTATCCCCTGTCCTCAGGATCCTGACAAGAGTGCTCTCTGGGGGTTGGAATCCATGGGGGGCGTGGGGGTTAGGATTAGGAAATAGATGACCCAGCATTAGGAAACAGTAGGATCAGGGGGATTTGCATTGTTCCCCTGCTGGCTCTGCAGGAATTACCTGAGAGCACAGCCTCTCGCTCTGTTACTTTTCTGGCAGAGCTTCCTCCACAATGGGTCTCCTTTGTTAAAGAGGTCACCAGAATAGCCACAGATACCCCTAACCACAGTGGGACCACACTACAATGCAGCAGTGGCAGGAGATCTGGGGCTCCATAGCCAGTACGTGGCTTCCACATGGATCCCAGAGGATCAGTATGATTTTTGAGAGAGGGCTCGCTCTCCCTCCTTTCATTGGTTAGAGAGGACAATGTGGGGAAAATTCTGCAAAGGAATCCTCCTGAGATTTTCCTGCCCTTCAGCCCTCTCCTGTAGGTTTTGCATGTGAGGGGTTGATCCAGCCTGGGGTATGGAAATCTTGTGTTAAATAGTCTCTTCCATTGTGTAGCTTGAGCATTCACAAACATCTCATTACTATCGAGTGGTGGAAATAATAAATACATTGCATAGCAGTCTGTTAGAAGATTCTGAGTACAAAGGGAGATTTGAATAGTTAATTGCACAGTTCCACATTGTAGGAGTACAAGACAATGGTCCTAATTATCCTCGCACACCACTTTCCACTGGTTTAACTCCGTTGACTTCACTGGAGTGACTCCTGATTCACAACTGGTGTGAATGAGAGGAGTATCAGGCCCAAAACATTTTAAACTGAAACAACGAGATGTTCACGTTAGCCAATGCGAGGGCCCAGGTAGCACTTAGGCTATTTTCAGTTACATGTGGTGTTTTCTATAATGAATTGTGATGCTGTAATACTGCAGGAGCCCTGTTAATTTGGTTCTCTTATACCAACAATAGTGTATAGTTCACTGTTTGCTTCATCTTTGGTTACCTTCTTTTGCCCATGGGTGCTATCACAGCTGCTACCTCACTATGTCTGCAACCAAGTTTACCTGACAACAACAACAAAAAAGGTACCAGAAATCTCCTTGAGCTGAATGTACAATCTATGCAAATTATCTCGCAATTTTGTTACAACTTGAAAGTATTACTTGTAACCTTGCCAAATAAACAGCAAGATATTGTACAGGTGCCTCTGATAACAGAGTAACAATTTTCTGCACGGATCATTGCGCTGCATTTGTACATTGTAATGACTTACTTGTCTTTGGTTCTGTTGTAATTAACACCCTTGACTGAGAAGATAATAATGCCTCTTGTAAGAAGGGCACCTTCAGTTTGCTGGGAATATTCTGGAGGAGAAAGTCAACTGCAGTTTTTTTTCCTCGTGTTTACCTACAGAAAAGGCCCACCCCTAAGGGTCAAAAATTGGATCTTGGTTTAGATTTCCTGGAGCAGATCATATCATTTTGAATGTCTAAGTGTATGTTCTCATTGTGATGTCCTATGAATTGCCCAATTTAAAAAGCCTTACTTTCCTCCTTTGTCTAAATGTGGCCTTAAACTGTAGTGGAAAGTTAGATGTTGTCTCTTTCTCTCAGTCTGTTGTCAACCTAATAAAAGGCACCTTGAGATTTCTGTTGCAACTCAGAGCTGTGTAGCTGTCAGCAGACACTTCACAAATACAATTGGAATTGCTTACAAATGCAGTCTTCCAGAAAAAAAATGACCTTCCCTTTGGGCAAAAGGAAGACTTGAATGTGCCTATAACCCTTAGCAAATTATGAGAATTCTCTTTTGCAACATATTTTAGCTAAACTGGGTTGTCTAATTACCTACAAAATACTAACATCATGACTTTGTGTGTGTGTTCAAAGTATAGTGGTGTAGATTTGGTCTCAGTTACACCAGTGTGATCCTGGAGTAACTCCACTCGCTCCAGTGGGACTTCATTGGCGTTCCTCTCGGCTTTACACTAGATTAACTAGGGAAAGAATCTGTCCTGGTGACTTTATGTAATTCAATAAAGATTAAAAATCAGAAGAACTTCTGACATTTAGGGCTAGATTTTTAAAGGTATTTAGGCTCTAAAGATGTAGATGGGTAACTAACTCCCATGGCTTTTAAAATTCCCATAGGCACCAATACACATCTTTAGATGCCTAAATACTATTAAAAACATGGCCCATTCTGGTCTTTGGATCAGATTCAGGCACTTTTCTTTTTAACTCTTCGCTTCATTGGCACAGAGAACAGTCTCAATATTCCCAGCAGGCTGGTAGTGCTTTTAAGGGCCCAGAATATGATTCTCAACCTATTTAACATTGTGGGCCACATCCAGTACAACCTGTACGGCCCTGAGGATGTCACATAGGCAGCAGCTGGGTGCTGATTGGGCCGCACGTGGCCCATTGGCCGCAGGTTGAGAATCTTCTTCTTTTCTTCTGATAGTGGTACAACCCAAAGACCACAGAAAAGAGTTTACATGGCAAATATGGTGTATGACACACACAAATTAATTTGAACTAATGAAATTCTTTTTCCAACTTTGTCTTTTTGTTTTTGTTCTATTGATTTGGATTTTTTATATTGGCTAACGTACTCCATAATAAGTTATTAACGTTCCCTCAGAGACTGGTAGTGATATAGTTTTCAGAAATAACTATTTTGTTATAGATCATAATATGCATAAAACTGTACAGAAATATTTTGTAATCTATTGATTAAAAAAACATGTATATACAGTGAAGTTTAAAAAAATTGGAAATTCAAATGGCACACACTGAAAGATGTAGATATTTTGCTATTTATTTAAAGGAGTATTTTATGAGATATTAAAATGTCTTAAATTGACTGGTAATCAAAGTTCAGAAGTCAGAATGCTTTTCTTGTAGTAGAATGTGATTTTCAGCAATTATTGCACTACCCATTTTTGCACCCTTTTGTCTTTCATTTAGCAGAAAAACAATGTGCCTTAGCAGTATTCTTTGTCTATGGGAGTTTGGTTTTTTGTCTGACAAAGCAAATTTTTTTGCAGAAAAAGAAATGTATGTATTAAATACTGTATTATACCAAAAACACTGCGGTTGTATATAAATGCTTTCTGTCATACTGTGTTTTCAGATGCAGAATTTTAAAATAAAAAAAGGCTATCTTTAAGAATAATTGTGTGATTTACTCTTTTTATCTCAATCTAATTTAAACATCTTTTTTTTTAAAGAGAGACACAATCTGGTGATGTTTACGAAAGGACTCAAAAGCAAGGACCCCTGACTTCTAATCCCAGTGCTAACACCAATTCCCTCTCCTGGGTTCAGCTTCTCAAAATGGGGATAATGCGTACTAAGGATATAGGAGTCTTTTGGGATCTGGGTAGTATTTGTAAAGGACTCTGAAGATGAAAATTTTGTGGATCCATTTCTGCAACCCGCACACACACAAAGATTTCCTACTTAAGTAAGCAGACCCATTGACATTAAGAATTAGTCACAAAGGTGTTATAAAACTGGTTAACCACACCCCATAGCACAAATTCCAGCCTGTCATGAAAATCCACCAAGGCTCTCAATATTTAGAGAAAGGGGGAAAGGACTCTACCTAAGCTCAAAATATGATTTCCACATCTTGGATTCTAGAGACACTACAATGTGTCCCAACTTTAGCTCTCCCATAGTTCCCTGATCTGTTGGGCCAGTCTATCCCTGGCTTTTTACACAGGTGCATGAGGATTGGGGAGGGGTGCAAAGAGCCTTCTGGCCCACTTTGTGCTCCAGTTCCATGGCCCATGGACAAATTTGGAGGAGTTTGGGGACTGCTTATTCTGTACACCTGAGGCACATATCACCCCAAAAGGAGTGGGAAGAAGAAGAGTCCTTAATTGCGACACAGAGCTGTCTGTATGCAGTGAAGGAGTTGGTACAACCAGCAGCTGGTTTTATGCAGCTGACTGGCTGCAGAGATGGTGAAGTGAGTATGCCCCACCTATACTGAAGAAATGTTTCCACTGGGGGCTGGTTCAACTCCCAAAGGGTCCAGTGCCTAAATCACCTCCAATAGGTGCACTTGGCCATTGCTATGCTCTACACAATTTTGGTCTTTTGCAGAACAAAAATGAACAATGTATGTATTTGTGCATAGGCTATTCTACAGAGCCCAGCTCCACCAGGTCTGAGAAGTTCCCAAACATCAGTGAACGTCTCCTGTGGAGGGAGGTCACTTGGCTGTGACAAAGGAGATATATTATCAAGCTGTCTGGTGTGGTTCATGACCGGGAGGGCAGACTGGCAAAGACCAGGACAGATGCCCCAAACTGGCAGTGTGTTCTATAGTTTAGATTTCACCAACCCAGTAACAAATGTGAACTCCTGGATCACTGTGACAGTTGTACAGTGGAGTCACAGACGTCCCGCTTGGGCGCTCCAGTCTGTCTTGCTACCTAGGCAAGCTGTACATAGCGCTAAATGGTCACTTATACCAAAGATCACAACATTGTCAGGTTGCAAAATATTTCTGTTGCATACCTCAGGTCAATTTGTACCTTAGAATCTCTCACCAAAGACAATGCTTGTAGCCAGTCCTGTAATAAACTATATAAAGGTTTATTAACGAGGAAAAATAAATGAGTTATTTACAAGTTAAAGCAAGCAAGCATACATACACAAATGAGTCTATAATTCAAAAGGTGACAGAGGTGTAGTAATCTGTTAATTCAAAATGTCTTTCAGGGATAACCCATACCAAGCAGCATGGAGCTAGAGCTCTTTGTTCATGTTTAGGAATCTTTGCCTCTCGGAGTATGTCTACATTGCAGTTAAAACCTACAGCTGGCCCGTGCCATATGACTTGGGCGTAGGGTCACCAGATGTCCTGATTTTATAAGGATAGTCCCAATATTTGGGGCTTTTTCTTACATAGGCGCCTATTACCCCCCACCCCTTGTCCCGATGTTTCACACTTGCTGTCTGGTCACCTACTTGGGCTCACGGGGCTCAATGTAGACATCTGGGCTTGGGATGGAGCCCAGGCTGTAGGACCTTATAAAGTGGGAGGGTCCCACAGAATCAGAATATTAGGGTTGGAAGGGACCTCAAGAGGTCGTTTAGTCCAACCCCCTGCTCAAAGCAGGACCAATCCCGAAGCCAGCACATCTACACTGCAATATACAAGCCCCTGCAGCCCAATCCCTTCAAGCTCTAGTCAGCTGGCATGGGCCAGTTGCAGTTGTCTAATTGCAGTGTAGATGTACCCTCAGAATCCAGACAGCATAAAAGAGATTGGAGTGGAGGGACTAAAAATACCTTACAAGGAGAAACCAAGTCCAAACTGATGGTATATGTCCATGCATAGGTTTCTCCTTTGATAATACACAGTACCTTTTTTGCTGTTAATGGGCCATCTTGTATGCAGGACAAGACCTTTACCTTAATTAATATTACTTTCCCTGTTTGGTAAGTTACATACTTACAGTGTTTTACAATGCAAATGCTCAATAGAACTTACACCAGGGGCGATAAAGGTTACAAGTGAGATCAATACATGAAGCATCCTACAAGCATTTTTAAAGTCTAAACAGGAAACACATTCTTAGATGTTAAATTGATAAGATCTATTTTGATAATGCTAACACACAGGTCAGCAAGACTGGCTTCCAGCTGTGCATTTGTAAGTGTTCAGTGAGGCCTGGAGCTTTGGCATGAGCTGGCACCTCGTCTGCCAGTATCAAAGATATCCCTTTTGGTTATTGCATTTGTTCATCAGTTAGTGCCCGGTGTCTTTAGCAATGTCATTGTGAGTATATTGAGCGTGTGGATTGTCTCTGGTGCATATTTCTGATACAGGGTTGCCTGCATAGGGCATGCCTGAGGGCTGCACACAGTCTTTGACATCAGAAAATAATCTGTGGATTTCCTATGCACCCACGAGCAAGGCAGAAGTTTCTCCTGGCCGCCAAAAATGCCTTTGAACATGTGTTTTCTTTTCACCTGCAGTTCAGGAATGCCTTCTTTTTACTTTTTTTTTTGGCACTTAATGCCATGAGCTGAGGTCATACATAGGGTACACTGTAACAGTGTTTTAGTCCTGGCACAGAGGAAAGATTGTCTGGAAAAAAAAAAATCACTAAGTTTTATTCAAAGGGCCTTGAAACCTGTCACTATCCTTTATTGGTGAACCAGGGCCCTGATTAAACATGCACTTCAGTTCTTTGTTTAATTGGGGCCTACAGCTTGGGCATGAAGAGCCTCTGAGGGGATAAAGTGACTTGCTAGAGAAAGGGCCATCTGAGCAGCCTACAAAGCCATTCTGACAGACAGGTAAGGCAACTACAGAGCCTGTGTATGTACTTCTAGTATGGATATTACCGTCACAGTTTTCATCAACCATTCCTAATCAATCTTCAGCTGAGTAAATATTTCAATAGAACAGAATCTAGCTAATTCACACACGTAACTGGGAGACCCATTACTAAATGTAGTTCCTCTCTTTTGGCAATGCTGGCTTAGTTTTATTGCCTCTGTGTGTGTAATACTTCATCTGTTAGTAAAGAACTGTAGCATATTTTCCCAAACCAATGTGAATTGCTACTACGTCTTTGGTGAGAAGTAAGGTGACACTTCCATTTTTATGTATGTAAATGATGATGTGTGCAGATTAATGCGGTATTAAAAATACTTCAATAGACATAGATGGCAAATTGTCAATCATTCCATGACACACATGTTTGGGCTATGGTAGAATGTCCTAACCGGCTCTTCAATACGTTCTGTTCTCTATACTGGACACTCTTGGGAACAGGCCCAAACATACTTTGGTATCTGTGACACATGGCTGTCAGTAGAGAGAGGATCAAGATGCAAAATCCAAACTCAGATTTCAAGCACCTTTACAATTGGGAGTGTTTGAATCCAGAGTTAGGTCTAATTGGACAAACCAGCCATCAAATTCAGATCTGGCTCCAATATCCATTCCCCAAAAAATGTTCTGAGTAGATATAATCAGACACTCTTGGTCCCTAATTTCATTCAGGACCAGACCAGGGATTTCATGGTCAAGGATCCTGGAACTTGGAGCCTCTTTTTATTTGTAAATAGTATAAATATGCCTCAATAAAAGGTATGCTGCTTTTTGCAGACTTATTCGTGATCCAGCTGCTAATTTTGACTTCAGCCAACATGCCAAGCTTTGTTTCCTTTCCTCTTCTCCTCAACTTATTAAATAAAGCATGTCTGGTCTAAATGTAAATTTTAATTGTGCATCAATAACTATCTAATCTTGGGGAAGCATTCAGATTCAGCATAGTTCATATGAAATTGGAAACTGAAATAATAGCTGCGAAGAGTTCACGAAAGATCTGACTGTGTGGTCTGTGTCATGCATTTATTCAATCTGTCAGGATCAAAATGTTATGATGTTTAAAATGCAGCAGGAATAAGACACTACATTTAATTCAGGAAAGTTTACTCTTACTTGGTAAGAGAATTATGGACAACTTTGGTTACCCAGCAATTTAAGACCTGAAGCAGACATTTAAACCAAATCTTTTGTCATTCCTCCAAGCTGTAGTACTACACGGTATAACAGCGATACCTGATGTACTGTAACCATATAACTACAGGCTTTCTTAGCCTTGGTTTTACAGTGTGATAACAAACAATAGCCACTCAATGTTTAAATGGGTAATATGACGATAAGCCTGTAGGATCAATGTGGCAGAGTCATCATCAAGCTGTTCCAGACATGATGGGACAATTTCCTGTTTCTGCCCCTACATGATTATGTTGCTCTGTGTTTGTTACACACGTTACAAACTGCCCAGTTGTAATGTCATGGAAGATGTCAGACTTAGAACTCTGCAGGCTGAGCCTGACTGCACTGAAGACAATGCAAGGCCAATCCCTCTCCTTATAAGGACTTAAGGTAGTAAGTAGCAACCTATGGTCTGCCCAAACCCTTTTACCTCCCAAAGACCTGTGAGAGATAATTGAAGAAAGAAAGAAACAGAGCTTCAGGCTACCGTGGCCTGAAGGCTCCTAAGGTAAGACGGGGTCCTCCCGGCTCGTTGAGTGGGGCAGGAAGTAGACAAAGACCCCTGGGCAAAAAACATGGGACAAGGAAAAGGTCAGCTCTGTGGTGTTCCCTTTGGAATTTGTTGAACTAAACCACAAGTTCCCAAGCTCTGTAGGGGTATGTCTAGGCTGCAGTTAGACACCCACATCTGGCTGTGCTAGCTGCCTTGGGCTCACAGGGCTCAGGCTAAGGGGCTGTTCAATTACAGTGCAGACATGCGAGCTCAGGCTGGAGCCTGGGCTCTAGGAGCCTACACGGTGTCTAACTGCAATGTAGTCATAGCCTCAGAGCCTAGGAGGACCAGGTGTCCTGATTTTATAGGGACAGTCCTGATTTTTGGGTCTTTTTCTTAGGGCTTGTCTACATCAGAAAGTTGCAGCGCTGGTGAGGGAGTTACAGCGCTGCAACTTTGAAGGTGTACACATCTGCAGGGCACCACCAGCGCTGCAACTCCCTGTTTGCAGCGCTGGCCGTACTCCCGTTTTGTCTCGGGTGTAGAGGATCCAGCGCTGGTGATCCAGCGCTGGTAATCCAATGTAGACAGTTACCAGCGCTTTTCTTGACCTCCGTGGAAGGAGGAAGCCTCTGGTAATCAAGCTGGTTTCCTTTCCCGGTTTGCTCTCTCGGTCCCGGAGCCACCCAGCAAACCGCAGGGAAGGAGACCTGCTTGCTCGGGGTTCCGGGACCGAGAGAGCAAACCGGGAAAGGAAACCAGCTTCGCCGCGGTTTGCTCTCGCGTTCCCGGAGCCACCCAGCAAACCGCAGGGAAGGAGACCTGCTTGCTCGGGGTTCCGGGACCGAGAGAGCAAACCGGGAACGCCGCGGTTTGCTCTCTCGGTCCCGGAGCCACCCAGCAAACCGCAGGGAAGGAGACCTGCTTGCTCGGGGTTCCGGGACCGAGAGAGCAAACCGGGAAAGGAAACCAGCTTCGCCGCGGTTTGCTCTCTCGGTCCCGGAACCCCGAGCAAGCAGGTCTCCTTCCCTGCGGTTTGCTGGCTGGCTCCGGGACCGAGAGAGCAAACCGCGGCGTTCCCGGTTTGCTCTCTCGGTCCCGGAACCCCGAGCAAGCAGGTCTCCTTCCCTGCGGTTTGCTGGCTGGCTCCGGGACCGAGAGAGCAAACCGCGGCGTTCCCGGTTTGCTCTCTCGGTCCCGGAACCCCGAGCAAGCAGGTCTCCTTCCCTGCGGTTTGCTGGCTGGCTCCGGGACCGAGAGAGCAAACCGCGGGGAAGCTGGTTTCCTTTCCCGGTTTGCTCTCTCGTCCCGGAACCCCCCTTGAAGCCGCCCAACAGCGCTGCAGTGTGGCCACATCTAACACCACTTGCAGCGCTGGTTGCTGTAAGTGTGGCCACTCTGCAGCGCTGGCCCTATACAGCTGTACTAATACAGCTGTAACAACCAGCGCTGCAAAATTTTAGATGTAGACATGGCCTTATATAGGCTCCTATTACCCTCCACCCCCATCCCGATTTTTCACACTTGCTGTCTGGTTACCGTATCAAAGCTTAACCATACAGCTGAATGCCCCAGCTGCACAAGGTGTGAAGAGAATTTAGCACATTAGTACCTGCAACTTTAAATTACTTGTTCTGTCTGCAAGTAAGCAAGTTATAAACTCCCTGGCAACCCAGCGAGCCACTCTGCAGCCGATGCCTCACATTCCCAGCCTACTGGAGCAGTCAGGCAACCAGAGGATAACTCTTTTTATAGCTGCACAAACAGCTATAACAGCTAGAATAACAGAGGTATTAAATGGAAGCCTTAAAACAAGAACTTTATAAACAGCACAACACTATAAACCACATGGGCTCCTTGGGGAGAGACATTTAAATCAATAACCTAAGACAAAGCACAGAGTGAAGGCTTTTCTTGCAGGTGCCAGAGGATAGAGCACTGATCAGAGATGCAAGTCCTGCCACTGGCCCACTGTGTAAAATGTGGGTGAGTCACTTAATCGCTCTGTTCCTCTGTTTCTCCTCCCATTCTTTGTTTGATTTGTCTATTTAGCTTGTAGCACTTTGGGGCAGAAGCTGTCTGTGCTGCCCAGCACAATGGGTCCCACTATCCTACTATGATGCGAATAACAAGAAATAAAGGAAAGGTAGGTCAGATAAATGAGTTATTTAATATAGAAAATAAGGTGAGAGATGCTAGCCTTTTATTCTTAATACTATTCTTATTCTTTTAGCCACTTAGGCAGGGCCGAGGGGTGTGTGTGTTGGGGGGAAGCCGTACAAGTTACTGGGTTCTGGCAGTCCAGAAGGGGGCCCACCGCCTGGCTTCCCTGGCTTTGTCAGCCCTGTTTAGCCGCTCCGCCCTTGCTCGGGGAGGCCTAAAAAATTTTTTTCACCATGGCCCAAGCCCACTCTCGATGGCCCTGCACATAGGGAACTTAGCCTGGTACGTTTAGGTCATGCTCATTGATGCAAATTAGTCCCACTGGCTTCAATGAGCCTACTCTGCAAATATTAAAAATTGGGCTGACCAGAAAACAGTATTTCTCTTTTGCAAAAAAAACAAAACCCTCTCCACCCACACACACTCATTCTCTCTCTCTCTCTCTTTGTCCCCAACTATCCGATAGCCCAGTAGTTAGGGCACTTTCCTGGCAGGTAGGAGGCCCAGGGTCAAGTTCCTATTCTGCCTAATTGGGTGCAGGGACTTGAACCCTGGGTCTCCCTGAGGTGCGTAGTCTACTCGCTGGGGTCTCTCTCCAGAAATTCCATCCTGGACCTCTGAAACTTTCAAGAAAGCAGCATTCTTTGATTTAAAAAAAATCCCAACCAGCTCTGCTGACAAAAGCTAGCTCTTGTATAGCATTTTTCCTTTGTAAATTTAAAGCACTTTACAAAGGAAGCTAACAGTATTATGCCCATTATAAAGATAGGGAAACCAAGGCACAACAGAGGTAAGTGACTTGCCCACAATCATGGTATAGATCTCAAGTCTTCTGATTCCCAGTCCAGTGCCTTAAACACTGCCTCAAATGCCTTGTGTAAGCAAGGATCAGTCCCTAACCTTTGCCTTGTCTCCCACCCCCCAACCCCGTGGCCAGGAAGAAGCGTTTCCTTGCACTCTTGTTCCAAGGCCAGGATGAATCTGCTCATTAAACTTGCTCATTTGCTGTGACTCTTCATGTGTCTCCCTAGAAAGGAAAGAGCACTTTTAGTAGAAGATGACAGCAGAGTGTTAGCTGCTGAGATGGTATTGACAACCACAACCAGGCTGAAGGAAATAAAACATAACCTCTGCTAAGCAATAGCAAGAATGAAGGCCCAGCACCTGCAAAGCAAAATAGTTGGAATAGTACATTTACTTCCACACTAATATCTTGTGCTGATCCATGCTTTAATATCTGGCATGGAACAGAATGGGCCAGGTTGTTTCTGGCTCCAGCTTTTGTGTGCAGGGGTGGGTGCCAGCAGCACAAGTGTGCAGAGACTGCTCCCCCTAGCTGTCCTAAGGCACAAACCACCTGAAAGTGGGCAGGGAAAAGGCAGTGCCATTACCTTTCCCACTCCACTCCACGCAGTTGGCTCTAGTCTGTGGAACTGGCTTATCTCAAAAGGATACGGTAGGGGTGTAAGAAGGCTGTGCCATTCAAAGGGATAGTGAGCGGGGGACCGGTCCCATGCAGTCCAGGGAGCTCAGGCAGGGATTGTGCCTACAGAGGTGACATAGCATAGTCCTGTCCAGTTTAACCCGTCTCCTTGTAGCCTCCACTTTCCTTGAGCATATTAACAGTCAGGATTCTTACATCTCCACAGCCACAGAACCATGGGTGGGAAATAGTCATTGCTGACAATAATCCTGTGGCTTTTTCTGCGCAACTGAGTAGCAGGCCAATCCACAAACATCTATTCACGAGTAATCTTTATTCACCTGAATAGTTCCATTAAAGTCCATAGGCCTACTCCAGAAATTGTGAATTACTGGCCTGAGTAAAATTTGCTGTGTCGGGGCCTAGATTTGCTCAAATGTAATAACAATAAAAGCAACAATTCTGAATATTTTAAAGTGCTTGGGAAATGACTAATTAGAAAGGAATAAAGTGAACCTTAAAGCCCTGCAGACAACACCACAGGACCCCACCACGGTGATTTTTCAGGGTTTGCTAGCCTGGCACAATATCCTTAAAGCAGTTTAAACGCAAGTCTCCAGCCTGACTAGTGATAGTTACGGTCCTAGAACCGTATTTTTTGGTGCTGGAGTGCACAGAGGTGCTTAAAAAGACAGATTAGTTGGGATCACACAGACCCAGTCTATTAAAAGTGTTTTCCCAAGCCAGTAATTATATTCAATAACTCCAAATCCACAAGCTACGCAGAAAGATAATGCCTCGGAAAACTAGCTTTATTGCTAGAAAGGAATTATGTCTTTTTCCCTCTTCAAAATTTTTTCCTTAATTAAAGCCATTGTACTGACACACTGTATTTACAATGTCACATTCATGAGGCTTGGCAAATATTGGGTTATCGTACGCAAGCACATGCTTTCCCAAAGAAGAATCACTTTCCTCTATGCTATGTTCACTCTATGAATGGTTCTTTCTGTTTGTTTTCCTTCAGCAGGAGTCTGAATTAACTTCCCTCCTCTAAAATGGCTTCTTCGAGCAACTCCACTGTGAGTAATAAGACTGCTTGGCCTGCAGAGGAAGCTCTAAACCCAAGTTCTGTATAGGCTCATGTCAAGGTTCCTTCCCCACTCTGAACTTTAGGGTACAAATGTGGGGACCTGCATGGACACTTTTAAGCTTAATTACTAGCTTAGATCTGGTACACTGCCACCATCCAGAAGTTAGTGTTTGGAACACTTCCTGTCCCCCCAAAACTCTCCCCTCCCTGGGTGGCCTTGAGGGACTTTACCAATTCCCTGGTGAACACAGATCCAAACCCCTTGGATCTTAAAACAAGGAGAAATTAACCATCCCCCTTCTTTTCCCCCACCAATCCCTGGTGAGTCCAGATCCAATCCCCTTGGATCTTAAAACAAGGAAAAATTAATTAGGTTCTTAAAAATAAAGCTTTTAATTAAAGAAGAAAGGTAAAAATTATTTCTGTAAAATTAGGATGGAAAATACTTTACAGGGTAATCAAATTTGTATATCCCAGAGGAACCCCTCTAGCCTTAAGTTCAAAGTTACAGCAAACAGAGGTGAAATCCTCTCAGCAAAAAAAGGACATTTACAAGTTGAGAAAACAAAAATAAAACTAATCTGCCTTGCCTGGCTGTTACTTACAATTTTGAAACACGAGAGACTGGTTTAGAAAGATTTGGAGAGCCTGGATTGACGTCCGGTCTCTCTTAGTCCCAAGAGCGAACAATACCCAAAACAAAGAGCACAAACAAAGACTTCCCTCCACCAAGATTTGAAAGTATCTTGTTCCCTTATTGGTCCTCTGGTCAGGTGTCAGCCAGGTTTACTGAGCTTCTTAACCCTTTACAGGTAAAGCAGACTTTAACCCTTAACTATCTGTTTATGACAGCCCCTTCTGACAATAATGCCACTGACGTCTGTAGGACCCATCACCTGAGTCAGTGTCACATTGTGATTGTAGCATGGGAAATGAGGGGCCACTGATTCCAGAGAGAAACCAGGAAGCCTTTGTAACTATCAGAATAAGTGACTTTTAATTAAAGGTCCCATTGAAAAACATATTGACGTACTTTACAAAGTTGCAATTGCTAGGGTCACATTAAATAAACACCCCTTTATTAAATCCACTTTTTAAAGGCAAGGGGGCATCTGACAAAAATCCTTAAAATGAAATCTAACCAATATAAGCATTTCATCTGGGCCGAGGGCTCAATTTGAAGGGTGCTCCTAAGCCTCGCTGGGTCATTAACCTGATTGCTCCTAGTTTGAGTGAACTTCCAAAAGGGAACAAGTTTCCATGATTGGAAATCAACTGTATAGTCTCCTAGTTCCTGTAACACTCCGCCCCATATTCTTCATAGAGATATTGTTATGATATGAATATGGCATAACTAAGATGTGTTTTGTGCAAGATGGGTCTTGTGAGCTATCATTGGAAAGGCTATGATTTACTGAATATGATTATCCTATTTGCATGCATGTATCATTTTTGTATCTAAACTTAGCCATATTGACTATGTAACAATTGCAAGTGGGTTTACATCTAAGGAATGCCCACCAGACAGAATGCAATCAGTCTGGATTGGCCATTAGGGAGAACAATAGGACTTTGAAGATGCTAATCTCCCACCTTCCTGGGAAATCTTCCTGAGGATTTATGGCTGCTTTGACACTGTAGATTCATGTGATCATGTCACCTGGTACTGAACTCCATCTTGGACTGCTAGTATTTTTCCACAAAGGAAGTGGTAACCAAACTGGGCCATAAAAGATTCCCACCATATGTAAATCCTATTTAAGGCAAGAAAGTGAGTTAATCAGGATGAGTTCTTCATGGAATTCCTGCCCAAGATGACTGCTGAACATACCTAAGACTGTTCGGAGAAAGAAAGTACTGGACCCAGACTAGAAGTGTCGAACATGTGGAAGGAATACCAGGAGTTCTAAGCTGTAAGCAGGAGCAGTTTGTCTTCAAGAAACTCTACAACCTGCTTAAAACATCATTTAGGGTGAGAAATTACTACTTGTAGCCAGTTTCTTTAGTATATTAAGCTTAGTTTGAGTGCTTGCTTTATTTGCTCAGTAACCTGTTTTGATCTGTTTGCTATCCCCTATAATCACTTAAAATCTCTCCTTTCTAGCTGTTATACCTGTGTTTTCTCTACTCCTCTCTGTGCAATTCATAACTGGAGAGCAAAAAACTGTGCATGTTTTCCTTCACATTGAGGGAGGGAGCGAATTTCATGAGCTTAGGCTATACAGTTTTCTGTGCAGCGCAAGACAATACAACTTTGGGTTTACACGCCAGATGGGGTGTGCATTTAAGTGCTGGACAATTCTTGAGCTGAGTCTTCCCATGCAACGCTGATCTCTGTGTCTGTGTCTTTCTGCAGCTGGGTGTGCCTGCTGGAGGAGGCTTGAGGGCCTGGCTCAGCAGGGTGGTGTAAGGGACCCCAGACTGGTGGAACCAGTGGGCTCAGTGGTACCCCCGGCAGGGGCAACCTGTCACAGTTCCACCCCTTACTAATCTTGGCCAATCAGCCCCCTCTACCTCTCTACGCAGTTTCAATGGGAAGTAGCTGAGCTATTCCCTCTTACCCTGCTGCATTTCTAACCCCAGATGATGCTGTAGAAAAGCATAAATAACAGGTCTTTCAAGCCCCTGCTCATGACTCAAAATGGAGCCCAACAGTCAGCAACAAACACTGTGGCCTTCCCTGGTTCCAGGGAAAGCTCCACCAACAATTTGCCCCCAGGTAAGAATGCCCAAGTCTCTTTTTTAAGGTTAGGACCATTAGAAGAGGGAAAGGAGAAGCAAATTCTGTACTGTGCTTCCTGCTACTACTTTCCCATCTTCCCTGGACACTTTCCTGTAACTCAGTAAGGGGTTGTAATGTAAATAACCTGCCTTATTAAAGTACCCCTTTCCCTCATGGCTTCCATATTCTCTGTAATGTCCTTTTCCCGCACCAAGGGTTGTTTGTTTTTTTGTTGTTGTTTTTTTTGTGAAAAACTGATCTTTATTTTCCAGAAATATACAAACTTATTCTCTCATTTCCCCATCTTCTTCTTCTTCTTCTACTCCTCTGATGTACAGGACATTGTTACACCTTATCAAAACTTCACCAAGGTGTCCTGACAATGCACCATCGATGTATTCTTCTGTGTTTGCAAGCTGCATGTTCATGTAGCCGTCGACAGACACCAGGTAGCCCTTGTACTCCATCCCCCACTTCAGCTTCACCATCACCAGCTTCCCCGTCAGCCCGTTCAGGAAGGGCTTGGGGTTCAGGGGCAAGCTCATGGTAATGCGGCCTGGCACAAGGCAGCGGTGAAAACAAAAATTACTCGCAGGGCCACACGTGCGCCTGCCGAAGTCTAAGAGGAGGGTTTGCAGAGTTGTTGCCCTTAAACAGAAAGACATCTCAGAGCTAAGGGCTTGTCTACATCACAAAGTTGCAGCGCTGGTGAGGGGGTTACAGCGCTGCAACTTAGGAGGTGTACACATCTGCAGGGCATCACCAGCGCTGCAACTCCCTGTTTGCAGCGCTGGCCGTACTCCCGTTTTGTCTCGGGTGTAGAGGATCCAGCACTGGTGACCCAGCGCTGGTAATACAATGTAGACACTTACCAGCGCTTTTCTTGACCTCCGTGGAATAAGCAGGTATCCCAGCATACCTGAGGAAGCCTCTGGTAATCAAGCTGGTCTCCTTCCCCGGTTTGCTCTCGCATTCCCCGAACCCCGAGCAAGCAGGTCTCCTTCCCTGCGGTTTGCAGGGTGGTTCGGGGAACGCGAGAGCAAACCGCGGCGAAGCTGGTCTCCTTGCCCGGTTTGCTCTCGCGTTCCCCGAACAAGCAGGTCTCCTTCCCTGCGGTTTGCAGGGTGGTTCGGGGAACGCGAGAGCAAACCGTGGCGAAGCTGGTCTCCTTCCCCGATTTGCTCTCGCGTTCCCCGAACCCCCCTTGAAGCCGCCCAACAGCGCTGCAGTATGGCCACATCTAACACCACTTGCAGCGCTGGTTGCTGTAAGTGTGGCCACTCTGCAGCGCTGGCCCTATACAGCTGTACTAATACAGCTGTAACAACCAGCACTGCAAAATTTTAGATGTAGACATACCCTCAGTCTCAGGAAAAGCTCGGCTGGTAAACTCTATTAATGGTTGCAAAGCGCTTAGTGATCCTGTGAGGAAAGGTTCTGTAGGGATGCAAAATACTACTGTGACTGTAATCATTAACAGGAAAGTTGTAAAAGAAATTTGCCTTCAACAAGCCCTGTCTTTGGAACACTTGTACCCTTTAACCCTCTCTGGTTGGGACTTCTAAAGAAGTCTAGGGGATTTAGACACCTCTTCCATAATTTTAATTAATCTTAATGGACAATACAGTATGTGTCTAAATCTCCTAGATGACTTTGAAAATTTCAACCTCTGATAATAGCAAATAAAAGAAATAAAATGAAGTCTGGGCTTGACTCTTTGATTCTGGATATTGTCTAAACTCAGGGTGTTGGCTGTGCATGCTGTAATATAGACCTATTCAGATTTTATTTCCATTTCATTGCAATGATTTACCCTAGTGCTGGTAGCACAGCAGCAATGGAGCTGTGTGTTCTTAAGTCACTTTACTATTCTACAGTGCGTATACTCCAAGTATGGGAGCTAACTAGTTCATTTATATGTAGGGGTAAAAATAAACTAATTTATTGCTATTACACTGACTCCATAACTGTGTTTTTTAATTCCCTCCAAATAGGACCTGTATAATAATATACAAAGATTTGACTTGAAAAGGGAAGTTAATTTTAATGTCATCTCATTTTTGAAAGCATATCACGGTGGTACATATAGCAAGGAAATGAAATCATTCTTCTAATAATTAGTATTCAAGATTAAATATTTCATTTTCTAATATATTCCGCCTATATGTGCTTTTAATCCCCCAACTGCATTTAAATTCAGGTTTTTAGTACATTGACAAGCTGCTGCCTGTCATGTCACTCCTGATTTTCCATTACTGTTAACTGATGGTTTGCATTCATTAGCATACAGTGACACTGGTCATGTTCCTTAGAAGGTGAGGATTTGACTTGTTTTTTGTTGCCTTCAGGAGAAGTTTGAAGTTAAATTATTTCAGGCAGCCAGACTTCAGACAGATGTACCTACTAAGCCTACATTTATACCTTCGCCTAGTGCACTACACTTCACCTCCTGGAATCAGTGGCATGCTAGAAAACACTGGTTGGTATTAGATTGGAGCACTAGATTGGATGGGTTAAAACACTAAGAAGCAATTCTATAGTTTAAACATACTGCTCGGATGGCCTCGTGCTAGTGAGGCAAAGCCATTGTCCTGGCAGGATACCATGATAAAATCAGTCACTTGAGACACTGGTCATATCATTTTTGAGCTCTGCATCAAGTGAATCTGTTTCTAGACTTAACTGAGAAGGGTGCCACAACCCTGTACCACTAGTTGTCTATTAAATCATGAATTGGAAATGAATCTGAAAAGGCCCAGACTAAATCCTCTAATACCCCCAAATTTAAGGGTGGTCAATATCCAGTTCTGAATCTTGCCCGGAATCCATGTCTCCCCCTGCCCCCGTTATTGCTTGTATTTTGCTATGGACAGTCAGATTTTTGGCTTCATTTGGTTATTTATAGAGGTAATTTCAGGAAGACAGAATCTAGGTTGTAGAGTAAATGATGTAAACAAAAGAACAGAATATACATGAAATTATGCAGGCAAATATGTAGCCAGGAAGTACTGCAGGGATATTGCCAGTCAATTTTTACATTGATAATGTATTAAGAAGGGAATCTGGAATTTGGTACAATGAATCCCTTTGTAATCAAATAGCAGGCAACTAAAAGATAGGCCAGGTTATCTGTGGCATCATTACACATGAGTTAGGCGCTTAAGTGTGGTGATGTCTTGGTACTCTCAAAAGCCAGTTTATTTTGGGTTGGTATTTAGGTGTGGGATGATTTTTTTTACTTGGTGTGAGTAATAGCTTTGTCCTTGAACTGGTCCTAGGATTGTTCCATGTCTCATAGCTCATCTTAAAAGCAAGATTCTCTTTGTATTCTGATGCATGTTCTGAGAAGAGTACAAAATTATTACAGTTAATAGGCCAGGGGCCAAATCCCCAGATGGTGTGAATCAGCGTTGCTCCATTGATATCAGTGGAATTATGGGGATTTACACCAGCTGAGAATCAGACTCTGGATTGTCAAAGAAGCCTCAACCTGACCTCTCATTAGGTAGCTGTACTTTTTGTACCCCCATTGAACAGCCCTGAACTGCAAGAGCAGGCGTACTGTAGGCATGCAGTGACCTAGCCTCAGAGAAAGCAGTTGCAGGAGGCTGCCATTTGTTTTTCTCATATCTGTCTCCAGTCAGCATTAGTGATTCCTCACTTCTGTGTATATAGTAGTGATTTATAAATCAAATCAAAATAATTAAAAGAAAAAGGGGAGCATGGAAAGAGAAGGAAAACTGGAAACTGAGAGGGAGGACCGGAGAGATCTTCTTGAAGAACCTGAAGTTGTCAGAGAAAAAACAAAATGTTTGTTGAGCAGCTGTATTAACTTTACAGAGAGGTTTTCAAACCTTCTTGCCCTGCAGCCCTTCTGTCTCCATGTGCCTAATCTACAGAACGATTGCAAAACATTACCATGCAAGCAACACATTGCTTGGGATCCTGCATATTTATGCACTTCAGTTTCCCAGTTCAGTTTCCCACAGTTCAGTTCCCTGCTTGGTTGTCACCAGCTGGATGCTAAAGGATTCTTCTGTGACTCTGGCCTTTTCTTTTACAAGGGCAACAGCTTCAGCTGCTCCCAATTAACATTAATTAAGCCAGTTTCAATATAACTCTGGCAATTCACAGAGCACAATAGATTTACCAAAAAAAAGGATACTTTTCGGTTGTTCATGCCACATCAAATTCTTAACTAGAGAAGTTTATAGGAAAATGTTGCTAATGGGGACAGAACCTGTTTGTACTGTTTAAAACCCACAAGCCACAGTAGAATGCGTCTTTAATGGTCACATTAAGATCCTGGCCAAAGGATTTAACCTTTCAGGGACAGATCCTTAGCTGGTGTAATGCCATGTAAAACTACTAAAATGAACTGTTATGCTGATTTACACCAGCTAAGCCTTGGTCTAGGCTCAAGCAAAAATTCTTTTTCTTCCCACTTTTGGTCTCAGAGCGCTTATAAAACAAACAAACACAAAAAATCAATGGTAGAAGAAGGAGCTTGCAGTGCTATATTTTTGTTTTTAGTTCAGCTCTTAATTTTGTGTGGTTTACATTGTACACAGAACATACCATTGAGAACTAAAAGAACTTATTGGTGCTGTTGCAGCTATTGAACCCAGAAATCAAAAGTCCTTGAGTTTTCTCTCTCTCTCTCTCTCTTAGGAGAGGCTGATCATATAGGATGCTTTATATCCCAAAGGAGGTGGGGGGACCTTTTCTTAATCTCTAAGATTTTTCCCCTCTAAAAATATTTGAAACCGTAAGTGTCTGAAAGTGTTATTTAGCAGCTTTTCCCTCTTGACCGCCTTGTTGTATGTATGGGCTGGTCCACACTACGGGGGGGAAATCGATCTTAGATACGCAACTTCAGCTACGTGAATAACGTAGCTGAAGTCGAATATCTAAGATCGGATTACTCACCCGTCCACACCGCGCGGGATCGATGTTCGCGGCTCTCCCTGTCAATTCCGGAACTCTGTTGGGGTTGATGGAGTTCCGGAATCGATATAAGCGCGCTCAGGGATCAATATATCGCGTCTAGATTAGACGTGATATATCGATCCCCAAGCAATCGATTTTAACCCGCCGATATGATGGGTAGTCTGGACGTGACCTATGGCAGACACTCTGTCTCCTAGTGTTTGTGATGGTACTCTTCTGCCTTTCATTCTCCGAGATGCTTCCCAAGAACGCTCTTAAACTAAAAAACGTTATTTAAGGCTCCCTTTGTCTCCTTCCTTCTGGTTCTCCATAGTTTCTCAGAGGAGTGGGGGAATGCTTTCAAGGTACTCTTCCCATACTCGATCCAAGCTCTCTTCTGTCTCCTCTCTGCATCTGACACACTCTCCTCTTTGGAAAAAACCAAACTCTGTGATGCTGGTTTGACAGTGGAAACAGTGGTAGGCCAGGGATCAGGTTGGAGCCCCAGGATGAAATTCTCTGCTGTGCTTCTGTGTGACATAGCACAGAACTCACCACCCAGAGGAAGCGTAGGGGTGGCTAAGGTGGCATGAAACCAGCTTCATATCCTCCAAGGGCTCAGTGGGCCCTGGTGTAACATAGTCAGCCTCATCTAAGTTACAGAGGCTGCTCAGAGCTGCCCTCTGGGCTGCAGTGCTGTATGCTGTGGTGCTACCTGTCGCATGCACCTTCCTGTCCTCTTACATGACACTTGCAAGGGGGAGGTCTTTGGCTGTCCTGTGGAGTCCTGTGGCTGTCTTCCACAGTGCTTGTGCAGGGGGAATCCTCCCTTGTGAGAAAACCAAGCTTTTAAAGCTCCTTTACACCACTGTACTAGAGATAGAGACCAGAACTAGGTTGAAGCTCTTGAGGATATGATTTTCCTCAAGTACTTTGCCTTGGCTTAACTCTGTTCCCATTCAAGTCATTGGCAAAGCTCCCCTTGCCTCTAGCTGGAGCAGAATTTCACTAACAAAGGGTCCTTGTGAAAAATCACACCCCAGTCAAACAATATTGGAACACTGAGAGAGTTTTTTCCTCTTTTTTTTTTTCCCCTAGGCACTAGACATATATCGTAAATGGAATCTCCCATTCAAAGTCCTATGAATTTTGGAGAGTTGTGAATTTTACTTCCCGGGTCTGAATCTGTCCCTACAGCTTTGATTCCAGGCTAAATCCAGATTTGAAAAGGAGGGGGGGTGGGGGAGGCTCGTTTTGTTACTGTTTCAAGCGATTGTGAAATCTTGTGAGGATAGCCCATCTCATGAGGCTCAGCTGATGTACTCAGCTGTCTGGCCCTGCGCTAGTTGAATAACAGAATGAGAATATATGAGAAGCAGTGACGCTAGCGTTCAGTTCAGAGCCTTTCTATTAGTAGACTCTTGGGGCTGGTCTACACTACGAGGGGAAATTGATCTAAGATACGCAAGTCGAAGTATCTTAGATTGAATTACCTACATTCCTCACGGCATGGGATCGATGTCCGCGGCTCCCCATGTCGACTCCGCTACCACCGTTCGGGTTCGTGGAGTTCCGGGATCGATAGGAGCTCATTTGGGGATCGATATATCGCATCTAGATGAGATGCGATATATCGATCCCCGAGAAATCGATTGCTACCCACCGATACGGCGGGTAGTGAAGATGTAGCCTTGGTAACCTTGTGCATTCAAACACATACATATACATTTTGCCTTCTTAGCGTTACCAGTTTTTCTATTGTCTGTACTCTTGGTTTTCATGAATTAATGGACAGCTTGAAACTGGCAATGATGAATGCACAGTAATTAGCTTGCTAGTTTTGAGGACTGTGTTGATTCAAGTTTGTCAGGAAGCAGAACAAAATATGATGTAGCTTTTAAGGTAATGATTATTCTGAAAAGCTACCCCAAAGTCCTTGAGTAAGTTACTCCATAACTCAATATATTAGTTTAACTAGGTGGGAAATACATTTGCTTGGGCTGGAAAAATTTTGAGATGAGGGATGAAAAATCGTAATCTCAAAAATATTAGTGAACTGGCAATTTGGGGGGAAAAAATCAGATTGGTTCAACTGAAACATTTCATTTAAATAAGTTTGAAATGTTTCATTTCAGTTTTGACTTTCACAATTTATTTTATTATAATTAACTTAAATTTCTAAAAGAAAAGCCATTTCAAACTGAAAGGATGGAATTTTTAATTTTGACATTTAAGCTAACTATAGTAAATAAATATTTAATAGAGAGGTTCAAATCCAACCAAAACATTTCAAAATGAAACGTGAAATTTTTCATTTAAAAAATGTTGAAACAGGACATTTCAACAATTAAAAAAAAATTCCCAAATTGATTGCTTCAAGAGATTTGTCTGTACTGATCTTCTTCCCATGGACAGCTTCAGTTTCAATGAATAAGTATGTTCTGATTGAAAAAAACATTATGTTGAAAAATTCCCAACCAGCTCTACTCAAAGCTTCAGAGACAGGGCCCAAGGCTTGGGTCAGAGAGCTGCTCAATGGGCCCTAGTGAAAAAGTACAAACAAGTCAAAGCAAAACGACTGAAAACTCCTGTGTCATCCCTGTTGTCTCCCTTGTGAATGCTGAAACATGTCACTGATGTTTGTGTAGGGTCTTGTCCCATAGGTAAATTCTGCATTGCCAGACATATTTATAGAGTGAGCAGGATGGAGATGAATACATGCTATTTCATTTAAGGTTGAGCCTTCCTCCACCCTCTATGTTTGTGTGTAAGTATATTACTATTTTTGTAGGTACATATATAGATATACACAAACACTCACCTCCCAGTGTGTGAGCTGATTAGCTAAAGTATAGTGTGTCAGCAAACAGAAGAAGCCAACATTTAGCAGTGTTAACTTTCCAGTTCCTTTAATTCATCATTAGTGGAAGTGGGCAGTTCTATTATTGCTATCATAGGCTTCATCTGAGCACGCTAGAATAATGCAAGAGTAATAATTACTTATGTGCTTATAGACTGCCTCACGATTAGAGATGAACACATACTTAGGAATACCCTTAAAAAGATTTCAGAACATCTGCACTCCTTCCCTACTTAGCAAATAAGAGATCATTACAGAAGCAGCCAATTATTTCTCCTCCCTTTAGCTTGTTGCTACTTGGTGTCACTAAAAATGTAGGAACGAAAAAAAATTATTATTAATGGTAAATATGTTATATCTAAACTCTTCTGAATGTGCTTGGGTATTTAGAAGATAGTGTGATTGGGTTTCTGTGGTGATTATTATGATTAGTATTCTGTGGTGACTATTATTATTAGTTTATATTGAAATTAAGATTTGTTATGGAGTCACTGTGATGCCTTGTCTGCCCTGATGAAAGCATGTCTGGCCATCCTCTGTATGGAGACATTGTTACAAAACATGCACCTGATCCTGGACTAACTGAAGTCAGTTGGAGTTTTGCCGTTGACTTCATGGAGGCACAAACCGCCTCATGTTGGCACGCTAGCTGAGTAAAACCATACTCTTGTCAGAACATGTTGTGCAGCCAGTTCTCTTTGGGTGATCTCTTTGTATATTACAGATCACTTTTTTGCCTTTGGCTCAGCTTGCTCCTGCATTTGTTCTTGCATGGAGAAAGAAAGAGTCACCACATGGTACAGTCTCAGAGATGGACAGTGCTGCAGCAGATCCCTGCCTGAAGGGGAGAAATGGTTTAGGAAGGTTCTTGATTGAGTTCTGCACAGGAAGCAATCTAAAGATCATACATTTGAAATAACCTCTCTTTACACTGGATACACTGAAGTTTCTCATGTAATCTTAATGCATTTTGTGATCCACACAGCGCCAACACCCTTCTATTAATTCTCAAAACACTTTAATTTAAAATCAGACAATCCCATATTAAAAATCCCAACACCCCCCCCCCCCCCGCTCTGCTCCGGTTCTGCAGGGACACTTTTTTCCAGAGATGTGGTCAACTTGCAGTTGAATATTAATCACCATGCGTCTATCATAGCAATGCATTTCAACCGGTGTCTCTGACTCACTGATGCTTGATCTAGAATTAGTAATCCATTTCAATGAGTACCGTGTAGCTGCAGACAAAGGAAAGAAGGCCTCCTCATGGACATGACATATTACTCCAAAAAGTAAAGGCCCAGTGAATCCATCCATACTTGACAGAAAAGTGGAAGACTTGCATCTTTTTGTTTCAGCTTACAAATGGCAATTTGTTGCTAAGAGACTGTATAAAGTGGTGCTCATTAAAGCACAGCAGAATCCACATGTGGTTATATAATACCAATGCCTTTTATAGAAATGCAAATAAGGCATGTGCTAAATATGCCTGCAGTATGTGCTGAGTGTGATAAGGGGATTTCTGCTGCAACTCAAAAGTAGTCCTGTCTTTTCCAGAGGGGGAGGAGAGGAGAGAGTCTGAATTGATTTGGTTTCTCTTGATTCCATTTCCAAACAGTTTTAATATTAATTTACAAGTGATTCAAGCCCCACTTCACAACTGGTTTTTACACAATTAGCACCAGAGTTAATTAATTGAATGATATTGTGGTGTGAGTTTTAAGTGTAATTTTTTTCTGACAGCTTTGAAAGGATGTAGTGAAATGAAGGTTTCTGTTATTACCCAAAATGACACCAAACAATGCAGTTGTTTAACAGAGTTAGTACTGCTCAATCCTAAACAGATCATTCTCTGCGATAAAGCTTCTGTGTTCTGGCATTTCCACTAATTCACACAAATGCAGTTCAGAGGTGATGCTGGTGGGGGTTGTTGATTTGCATTACCATAGTCCTACAAGCCCAGACATGGAGTTTCATTGTTCTAGGCACTCTGCCAACACAGAACCAAGAAATAGTCCTGCCCCAAAGCACTTACAATGTAAGTATAAGACAAGAGACAGACACGGATCGACCGATGGAGTCCAAGCAAGCAATGAGACAGTATTGATCAGCTTGATGGGCAGTGGTCTCAGCACAGAGGTGAGTTATTGAAACCATGACGTGAAAAAACTCTGCTGTGCAAAAACTGTCTTAGGTGGGGCTCACGCTAGACACAGTCATTGTAATTCTTTGTTTTTCTTGGCATCACAAAACCTGGAGGATAGGGAAGATACAAGTGATTTTTCTCTTGATTGCATTTTTGGCTGGGGCCCACCGAACAGCTCTCTGATCCAATCCTTGGGCTCTGTCTCCAAAGTTTTGAATAGAGCTGGTCAGGAATTTTTGGACAAAGTGTTTTTTCATCAGCAAATACTTAGTCACTGACACTAAAGCTGTGCATGAGAAAAGGTCAGTACAGACAAATCTCTTGATGCAAAACAATTGGGGGATTTTTTTTTTAATTTGTTTAAGTGTCCTTTAAAATTCTCACAGGGTTATGTCTTCAACTGGTGTAAATCAGCATAGAAGTCAATGGTGCTAAGCTAACTTATTCCAGTTGAGGAGTTGGCCCAAACAATTCAAGGGCCATGTCCTACCAGACCTGAGACCCTTTTGGGGCCATGTTTCAACACTGGGCCATGACAACATAAACTGACTAAACGTAAAATGGAACAATTCCAAACAGCACAAAAATCTTTAATTGAGGGTTAACTTTTTTTAAATTGTAGAACTCATTTAAAGGTCTAGATCCGATCAGAACTATTATAATTCTTCAAACAATAATTATGCAGCTGTCCTGCCAGTTATCACAAACTCCTTTCCATCTTGTATACTTGTCCTGCACACCAATATGCAAGCTATACTTCAATAAGAGAAAAGGTGTGTGTGGCGGGGTTACAGCTATTAAAACAAGAACCTATGTAAAAAAGCCCACACAGAGAACTGCTACGTCATGTTCATGCCTTTGCTATCCATCTTGTTCTTTAATCTTTCAGTTCTTTCGTCAGTACTAATTTTGTTCAGCCCGTGGGCAAGTGAAGTATTGGTGTGTGGCCAACAGAGGTCTCTGGAACAAATAATCTCCATGAGTAGAAATACCGAGTGAAAAATGTAAGAAGAAAACATCCATGGGAAGATGAAAATTGCTCGGGTGTCTTCTAGTAGTGCAATGGAGTGTGATTCACAGGTTTTTCTTTTGCTAGTTTCCATGCATGTGGCTTCAGTGGTGTTTGCTGTTGAAAAAGTATATGTAAGTAAAGGTAAATCTAACATACCATTTTTTCCAAATAAAAGCACCCTGTATCCAGTCCAGGACATGTGGAAGTCTGTCCATAAATTTGATAAATAAGGGTTCCTCTTAAAAGGAGAAACTCCTCTTTCTCTTATGCAGGCCAGACATTGACTCACCCTGGAAGAAAACACAAGGTACAGCGCCGTAACTATGTTATTGCTGTGTCAGGAGAGGCTGGCATAGAATGGGCTCCCTCAGTTTGTACTGTCACTCTGCTATTGACTTAAATGAGAGGTTTGTTTAAGTAAGGGCCAAAGTGCAAGGTGAGACTTATATTGCGCCCCCAAATCCATTTATGCAGCACTTGGTCCTCTGCAGTGGTAGTCCCCACAGAGGCCCCTCCCTAGAGTACGGGCTACTCATTGTGGGTAGGAGTGGAGACTGGCTGAAGTAGGAGTGGGCCAAGGCTTGAATGGAGATTCTCAGAAAAATATAATACCACACATGTCTGTATCATTATTTCTGGGTTCCCTGCCTGGCTGGAGTCTGAGGAGTAACTACAGCCTGAGAAATCATCCCTGGGAGCACAGCTCCACTGGCACCATGCTGCCAGGGACCAGAACTTCTTTGGGCAAATGCATCTTCCCTTTGACCCTGTCTTTGCATAGATCCCTGGGGAGTATTCCCATGAGCTGCATACATAGAACTCATGCCAGTTATACCAAGTGCCATGACACTGTTTAGAGAACATTAAGTCAAGCAGAAAAAATGACAGTCTGACGCACCTGTGTGGTCCTGCACTGCATGCAATCCTCCAAGGTAAGTTTCTGATCATCTTGGAACTAGACATACTCATTCCACACCACATCGCTGCAGGACGTTGGTAGCAGAACAATTTAAGAGAAGAAAAGAAAAAAAATCCCATTTTTCTTTCAGATTTAAGCAGGAGTTCTGCATAGAATTTGCTGTAGCATTGTTTTCACACATAGAAGGACCAATTGACTCCCAGGGAATTTTGGTGATGTGGGATTTGTTTGTTTGTTTATTTATAAGTAACGTCTAGAAACATTGCACCAAAGCAAGAATGAGGTGCTGTAGCTTTCAAATAGAAACTGGAAACTATCAGCAACAGTAAGTGTGTTATGAGGTTTATTGGGAAGAGGGTGAATCTTATTTTACCCAGGCCAGGATTTTCAAAAGGTGGTGCCTAAAGATAGGCTCCCAGATCAGTATTTAGGAGCCTGAGTCAATGACTTGATTTCCAAAAGGGTTGAGCTCACATCAGCTCCAGTTTGACTTCTTTGAGAACGTATGTGGGTTATCAATACTTTTGAACATCAACACATTGATTGAGGTGCCTAAATGGACTTAGCTTCAGGCATCCATATCTGGGAATCCCATCATTGCATAATGTCTCCTTGAGAGTTTCATCAAAAAGGTTCTTAACGCTAAGGGATTCTGCCAGTGAACTTAGTAGCTCTCTGAAAAGCACAAGTACTGACGTGCTGAGCCATACCAAATGCTGTCTGAAATACTCCCATGACTTGTTCTTTCCATCATCCTGGGGAAAACACATCCCTAAGGATTTTGACAGATGTCTTTCTCCAGGCCTTTCTTCCACTGCAGTTTTTTGTAAGAGAGTGGGAAAAAATCTCTCATCGAGAAATAGATTTGACACTTAGAAGGGTGAAGTCTAGGAAACCTAATACCCTGCACTTATTTGTAATTCTCTCTCCTTTGCTGCTGGCATTGCTCGCAGGTACATCTGGAGAACAGGTGCGCTTCCCCCAGGGTGCTAGCATAAATGCCCACTATGGAGGAGGCATGCGGTAGCAACACAGCATGGAGAGCGAAGTCCTCATGTTAGCAGTGTACCCAACCTCCACCCACCTCAGCAATCAAAACTCACTGCAAGCCAACCTGGCAGGACTCCATCCCCCGTGAATCGAGATGGAACAGAGTACCGGATGCCGTCTCAATTCAAAGTGGCTGGGCTAAATAAAATCGCTTCTGCTTTCCTAACATCCTCCCAGGTGTACAATGTCATCTCAGTCCTTGATTAATGAGCTGATTTAAATAATATCCTCCTCAGGGCCTTAATCCATTTCTTATTCACTCTTTACGTCCATGGGAGTTTTGCCTCAGTAAAGAATGAAAGCTAAGGGCCAGATGATATGAGTAATACCCAGCCTGTGTTGGGGGCTAGGCTGAGTGCCCAAAGGGTTTAGGAATTCAGGAGGTTGATATATCCCTGGCCTGTAAGGGGAATCTTCATGTTCCTCCAGGCATGCTGGCTTGTGTACAGAGGGGGATGGGCTATCTTCCCCACCTCTTGCCATCCCCAGTCCCCTTTGGGGTGACTAGCACCTCAGGGGGTGGCTCCTCCTACTGCTGACAAGATTCCCTATCATAAGAAGACTTATGGTCTCTGATATCTTCTTGGGGGAACCAGTTATCTTGTTTATTGTTATTCTAGGTCATGTCCCCCATCTTCAATCTACAAGGGGCCACCTGTATAGGGTGTTCTGTGTGTGGGATGGGGTGTGGACTAGAGGCCTACCCTTCACTCTGCCCTCTGCTGCCCCTGGCTAAGTGAGCCTGGTGCCTCTTCCTAACTCCTCTGGGCTGCAGGCTGGGAAACCCCAGAGTGGAAATGGTACCAGGCAGCATCAGACATGCTTAATATTAAATGCATGCTTAGATCCCATGGATTTCATTGAGTCTTAAGTATGTGCTTTCCTGAGTTGGGCCCAGTCACTCTAATACTAACCCAGCCTTGCACACCTTCAGCTCATCTGACTACTATCAATCATGTGTTTTGTTTTCCCCTTCAATGAGATGGTCTTTCACCACAAGTCTAACTGTTTGCAAAGCTCTTGGCATCTTCCTTTATTTCCAAACAGTCAGTTAATTTGAAAATAAATCATTGGTTTTTGTTTTGCTTCATGTTCAAGGAGCACTCTTTAAAACTCATTTGTGGTGTCACTGTCAGATAATGGCAAGAAGGATTAAACTTGTCTGCTCACATAACCATGTTTCTGTCCACACATAAAATTCTGAGAGCATTTCTGGGGAAGATAGATTTTTTTTTCCTTCTTCTCCTCGCCCCTCTTTGCCACCCTCCCCTCCGCACCTCTACCAGTTTTGATATTGAGACAATAGTGAGTTTGTGTGAGTTTATCACTCTGCAATTTTAATAATTTCTCTGTGTGTGTTTGTGTGTCCGTGTAGATGTTTCCACTCAGGCTGGAGCCTGGACTCTGAGACCTTCCCCCTATGACTGGGTTTCAGAGTCTAGGCTCCAACTCAAACCAAAAAGTCTACACTCCTGTTTTTTAGCCCTGTAGTGTGAGTCTGCATCTGTGGATGGGGCTCCAAGGCTCACTCCTGTGGAGTTTTTTTTTTTGCTTTTGTAGACACACCCTTAGTGAATAATCGCGAGCACTGAGCTTTCTAAGGGCAACATTCCACCACCTGTATTTACACTGACTAGTACCTTACTCAATGAGGGAAATGAGTCTATTAATGGAGCGAGTACTACACATCATTGGGAATAAAGATATCAGAATCTGGCTCTAAATAATGAGCCATATTCATTCTTGACTTTGTGTACACTGAAGACATTTGGGCCAGAGTTTCCCTGGTCTAAATCAATGTAGCTGCATGGAAAATGATGGAGCTAAGCCAGTTGACACCAGCTGAGGATTGGCCCGTGTGTGTGTGTGTGAGCACAAAAATCAGGTTTTGTGACACACTATTACATCAAAATTAGATCCATATTTTCTCTGTACCATAATTCCATCTCACCACTTCAACCTCCCAGCAGGATAATACATTAATTACTGCCCTCACCGCACTAAAATTGCAGCTTCTTACTCCCTCTCCAACAAAATGCTTTCATACTTTCCCTCCCCCTGCAAACCAATTCTTCAAATGACTCATGTCACCAAAATAAATTAATCACCCTCTTCAACTGCATTCCATCGCTGTGTCCCTTTCCTTCCAGCAGCAGAGTTAAGCCCCATTCACTTTAAACACACATGCTCCTGGACTGGAGAGTGTTCCGGTCCTCTAGTGACAGTCAATGTGGTGGAGCTGCATGCTCACAAGCCAGGGCATCAGTCCAGGCCTCTCTGCAGGTTGTCATTGTCTTTGTATGGCTGATGAAAATGTACAGCAACAACTATAATTTTACATTTAGATGATTAAACCGGACACTTGCGTCTGGAGTAGCAGAGTGTATTGCTGCGATGCCTCCTTTGTATGTGAATCAGATATTGAGTTGTTATATGTTCAGTGGTCTGTTCTAGGTGGCCACGGTTGCACTCTGGAGAGTCTTTAATTTAGCAAGTATCTGCATCTTGAAGCCAGGGCTCTTCTGCATCCGATCTGTCTCAAGGTGTGTGTTTGTGACTTCTTGTGAATGCCATTTGGCTTTCCAAACATCATCAAGGTTGAAATTGCATTGCTGAAGGTTAAATGTGTGGGTCCAAAAGGGCTTGTGTGACTTCAAGCGATGGTGACGGATGTTAGTAAGGTCCTGGTGGATGGGAAGACATTATTTTTATATAGTCCCCTGGAATTCCCGCATCTCTGCAGGTGATCAGCTCTCATCACACTCTGAAGAGAGAAGGATGCTGCAATTTCAGCACCCATTTTGTGACCGGTCTATTGACCCCTGCTAGATCAACATGCAAAACCAGCTGACCATGCGGAACTAGATCATGGCTTTTTTGCTACTGCATGGGGGACAGTGCAGTTCCATGAGGGACACCAGAGATATTGTACATCAGGCAGATGTGCTTTGCCCTATTGCTCCTTGTGCAGGGCGGGGCAGAGATGAGTAATCTGCCCCATCCATTAGTGGGCAGCAGTGCAGATGTGGGGTATCTGCCTCCAAAAGCAGATAACCCCTGGTTGCCTATACGCTCGGAAGACATGAAAGGTGCAGTGGTTCAGGCTGAACTGTGGATCACCCCTGCGAGACATCCCTTCGAGTCACAGTTCCCTCCTGCTTTCCTGTCACCTCTGAGAGAGGGGATGATCATTTGCATCTGTCCTATCTAAGCACATTATGATGCCCTGGTGACAGTTCAGTTATGACAGTGGGTCTCAATCTATGGAACATTGTGGGCCACATCCATATGTGTTAGATGGGCCACATCCAATAATGGCCTCAACTCTGTACTGATTGGGCCGCAGGTGGCCCATGGGTCATAGGTTGAGAACCACTGAGTTATACTGTGGACTGTGTTGGGGGAGTGGAGCCAAGATTCTGGCTATTCCTCCCCCCTTCTCCAGCCACCTGCTCCAGGAGGCAGGTGGAATCAGCAGGCGTGCAATGGCCACTGCTCCCATGTGCCAATGCTCCACATACTGGCTGGGTAGAATGGGATTCTTACTTCTCTGAGTAGGTATGTAGCCCAAGTGTGATGGGTGGTATTTTTCAGGATGCAAAAAGGGGGCCTCATTGTCTTGGATTCCCCAGATCCCTTGCTCCAGTTCCAGTAGCCAAGTGAGGCAACATCCAACTAGCAGGGGCAATTTAGACCCAGGGTAACCTGCTAGGTGTTCCAGGGGAAAAGGCTGCCTTATAGACCCAGAGCCGTATATAAAGTAATCAGTATAGTACTCGTAGCAACTTGGAAATGCCAACTTTCCATGCACAGAAAGGAATGTATGTAGAGTTTATTGCTTTGGATTGTGCATTTTTCTGGCTGAAAGCAAGACAACTTTGGTTGATGTTTGTTACATTGGCCAGCTGAGAATAAATCTGCAGGTCTCTCTATGACAAGAGGTTCTTGTCTTTGCCTTTTAATAGGATCTTGCCTGCCTTTTGTAAAAAGGGTGGTGTATTTTTTAAAAAACTAGGCTCCATCTCATATCTCAATGTAGCCCTATGTTTTTGTTCACTATTAGAAACAAGATAAGTCAATCATGGCTTTCTCTGCTTAGTCACTTACTCCTCAAATACAGGATCAGAAGAGTTTTAAGTTTGTTTAGGGCATCCTAAAATAGCGCAATGAACTGGCTGGAAAGTGGGGGGTGAGTATGATGTCAGTTGTTAGCATATTGGAAAATATTTCCCAGCCATAACACAGACGTTGTTCCAGAAACCAGATGTTGAAAATTCTTTGCAGTACCTCTCCCCTCACCCTTATTCCAGGGTGGTAATAGCCAAATACTGGCTGCTGTCTGATGGCTTTGGTAGCCCACATGAAACTAATTGGCAGACTCCATCCGTTTCTTAGTGGAAAAGTGTCCCCACGACATAAACCAACACCACCTCAACACTGCTTCTCAGCCCGGTTGGCAACTTCAGCAGTGGATGAGATGTCCTCTCACCCCATAGGGTGGTCAGTCCAGGTCAGGGTTCAAGCATATTGACAGAAGGATGTGGGGAAAGCACGTACTGCTGCTGTCCCTGTTTTGTGGCTAAAGATGAAGATCCAGCACCTCAGCAGGGGTAAATCAGCATCGCTCCCTTTGAAGGGTGCTGGCGGTCTGGCTGGGCTTTCCATTTTCAGGGCTTTCCCTCTGGCCACTTGCACATACTATCAATATGCACAAAAAACTGAGACTCTTTATAAGAATCCTGCACATCATGAGAAGCAGAAATGTCCCCAAATGCCAGTCACTCAGTTGCCAAGCCTGTGCACTCTTGTACCTGCAGGGCCGGCTCTGAGCTGAGACAGTTGGAGGTATGGAAGCATGTTGTGCTGCTAAAATATGCTGACTGCCAGCAGGTTTGTTCCACATGTTAGCTTCTATTTGGATAATAATTACTTCACAATGAAGACAGCTGAGCTTCTGTAAGAAGGTAACTGAATTGATATGCTAAGCATCACTGCTTTGATAACAGGGGCTCCTCGTTCTGTTCAGAAGGGACCTGCCGGTGGAAGACTTTGGCCAGACTGACTGCTTATCAGTTTGACTGATGACTAAGCTTAGTTAGTGTCTGTCAGGTAACCTCTAGGGGGATGGGCTCATCTGTTAGCCTTGCTTTTGTAAATTATGCCGGCACTGTAGATATTATGTCCTAATTGTTTAGCCATAAAAGCCAATGAATGATTTAGGCAGAAACTTGAAAAGAGACACCTGCCAAGCATTCAGCAGGCATTTAGTGAAATTCTGTCCCTACGTGGTATGAGTCAGCAGCGATTACGCTCCAAGAGGTATCCATGGCTAAAATTAACATAGGGCTGGATCATCCGTTGTGCTTCCCCAAGTGGAGGAGTCTCATCAAGGTGGCAACTAGAAACCCCTGTCATGGATCAGGATCTTTATTGTGCTAGGCACAAACAAGGAACAAAAAGACAGGTGCTGTCCCAGGGAGCTTGCAGTGTAATGAAGAAAAGAGATGACAGGTGGATACAGCCCGACGTATGGGACAGTACAAAGAAAAAGTGAGACAACGTTGGTTAGAATGATAGGCAGCTGCCTCATCAAACTGTTACTAGTAGATCTCCCATGGAGTGTGTAGAAAGGGGGTCAGCTTGATGGCCACGTTTCCTTGGGTACCTTCTCCCCTCAAGTTCTGTGGACGTTTGGGTGCTGGAGTGGGGCGGGGGGTTGAGAACTGAGTGCTTTATATGGCGTTGTCCTCTGCTGATCTCATGGCTGTCTAGCTGGGTGTTGTTAATGCTTCAGTCAGCATTAATTCCCAACTGAGATCCTCTGTGACTGCTACTGTGCAAATGGCAGCCAGGCTCTTCCCAAAGGAAGGATGGCAGAGCCATCCACCACCCTACGGGTCCCATAGTCCTTGTCTGCTCAGCGGGGAGGAACTAACCTTGCCCACTTACAATGGAATGATTTGGAAGAAGCTCTGGGAGCTAAAGCTCCTGGGGTTTCCTGTCTCCTAAATGGGCCCTGTCCTGCCCAGGAGGATCAGGACCTTAGAGTCATGGAGGTTTAGGTCTATCCTGTGTTTACAAGATAACTGTCTGAGAAAAGACAAATGACCCCCCTCAAAAAATGAAACTTAAAGCATTACCCCCTAGGAAACAAAATATTCTTTACTATAAGTGCCATCGTTAATGAAGGCTTTCCTCCAATTACAAATGCACAAATTTGAGAACTATAAGCAGCACTGACATAGGCCTAGACCTTGCAAACACTTAATCACATTCGTAACTTCACTGACCTTAGTTAGTCCCATTGTATCATTGTGTAAGGGATCTTTGAGGTATGGTCAGAATTTCCAGATATGGGTGTCTATAAAGTTAAGCATCTAATTCTGTGTTTAAGCACTTAAATAGGTTGTCTATTTTCAGAGGCGCGGAGTACACTCCGTTCCCTTTGATTTTGACCTAAAACTGTAGGCACTGGATAGTAGATAAATATCAGGGGTACTGCATGTTCTGGGCAAATTGTAGCTATGAAAAGTTCTCAATTAAAATAAACTAAAGACTAGACAACCAGCAACCCTAAAATCCCTTCTATTTGAGTCCAAAGTGCTCTGATTTTTTATTTATTTATTTTGTATGCCAGCAACTAGGCAATTTTAAAATGACTTTGCTAATGCAGTGTCTCCTTCATGTAGCTTTGGTAATAAGGTACAGTATCTTCGCAACTGTCACTCAAGATTTTAACACTCAGCAAGAGATAAATGAATTATTAGAAAATTGACATTACTTATGGACATCTTTAAAGAACTTGGGTAGGTTTATGCAATCCTATTTCCCTTTCTCCTTAGTGGCATATCCTTCTTTGTTCCTGTTGCTCACTCTGAGCTTTACCCTGCAGTCAAACCTACTACTAATTTACCCAGGAGTGGGGTTTTTTTTTTTTTGTTTGGTTCAAGGACTGCAGGATTGGGCCATGGTGGAAGTGGAGTATGTTGATGGGAGGTAAGTATAATTATTTCCAGAGGGGAAATAGAGGCAGAGAAAGGTGAAGTAACTTGCTCAAGATCACACAATAAGTCAGGGATAGAGTCAGAAACAGTTCCTGGGTCACCGGTTTCCCAGTCCCCTGCTCTGTCTGCTGTACCATGCTGCCCTCAATAACACAGAGAGTTATTTTAAAAAGCCAATCTCATTTGGTTTGAGTAAAGAGTAATTTAAAATGGAAAGTAATTTCCTGAATTCTCTGGTTCCCTGTGGAAATAGCTTTGATTCCAAACTCTGCCTTTTTTGGGCCCAGTCAACCAAGTTCCAAAAAGAAAATACTAATTATAAAAAATCAAAAGGAAAAAATTCCTCTAGGTCTGTTACTGGCTGGATCTGAGAACTCGTATGTGAAAACACTTAGCAGAAGAATTGTTTTCTGTATGCTACAGTATGTCAGGCTGCTGTGTTTAAGGAGCTAGTTCCACAGCGAATCTGTGAAAACTCTGAGAAATTGTCATTTTTGATGGGTGCTTTTCTGACATGTATTATGCTGCTGTTTGAATTTTTACTGAAACAGGTTTTTTTTTTAGACTTTGAGATTAATACAGATAAATATAACCAGAAAACACTTTAAAAAAAAAAAGTATCAGACAAAATATATGGACTGAGTTCTGCCCTCAGTAGTTCTGTTCCAGAGAAGATCTAGCTAGGGCACTAGCCCAGGATTTAGGAGACCTGGGTTCAGGGCCTCCCGGGGAGGGGGCAAGTGGGGCAATTTGCCTCAGGCCCTGGTCCCGCAGGGGCCCCACGAGCCCTGGACTGGCGGCGGTCCAGGTCCTCAGAGGCATTTCAGCGGCGGGGGGGCCCTTCAGTGCTGCTGAAGACATGGAGCAACTGAAGAGTCCCCCCTACCCCGCCGAAATGCCCCACGAGCCCTGGCCTGGTGGCGGTCCGGGTCTTCGGCGGCATTTTGGTGGCGGGGGGCCCTTCAGTCGCTCTGGGTCTTTGGCGGTATTTCAGTGGTGGAGGGGGGCCCTTCAGTGCTGCCAAAGACACAGAGTGACTGAAGGGCTTCCTGCTGCCGAAATGCCACCGAAGACCCAGACCGCCGCCGGGTGAGTCCATGAGCCGCAGCTCCCCCGCTTTGCCCAAGGCCCCCTGAATCCTCTGGGAGGCTCTGCCTGGGTTCAGTTCCCCGCTCCTCCTCAGGCTTCCTGTGTGACCACGTGCAAGTCATGCTGTGCCTCAGTACTCTGCAGGGGTGAGTCCATTTGAGAGCATGAATTTGGTGACGGGCCCACATAAGATGTCTCACTCTTTCTTTGGCCTAGTATTAACTCAAAGATTTGAGACATGTGTCTCTCCCAGAAGAAACCTGGCTGTGGGAGCCCAGTAGGAGAGAGCCCACCCACCGGAGAAAGGGAGAAGGGAAGTGCTTCAGCCTACCTCCCAGCCTCTGTTCTGCTGGAGAGGGCCTAATGCTGACCAGTGCAGTCCAGAAAGTGAGCAGATCCAGCCAGGTAGGTGCAAGGCCAGAGCATTCAGACAGATCACAGGCAGCTTCTGGAGTTTGCCTTGGTAGAATGGCTTCAGGAGAGAGTAGTACTCCTGTTTGTCATCCTCCGGGCATGAATTCCCTCACTGGCACAGTGGCCTCATGGGCGCAGTGAATGAGCCAAGCCTTGGGCACTGTTTGCACATTCTCAGTGGAGCAACCCCAGAGTATCGCCAATTTGACCTACTCATATTTTGTTATGGTGGAATTGGGGGTAGAGTGGGGTTTCTCTCGGTAGCCTTGGCATCTACAGAACGCGAGAGGCTTGCGGGTCTTTCCTGTACTAGCGGTTGTGGATGCTTTGTTCTATTAAAGCAAAGTAGATTAACCAATTTCTAGCTGCACATGCCAGGTCTCTTGGTAGCCCTGGGCCCGTGGTAGTTTCAATGCAAATGGATATATACTTAACAATACAGGCACTTTCTCTCCATCTTTCTCTTAAAAAAAGCAGGATCATTTTTCAGCCAAAAATGAACATGGGTCACTCCCTTATTTTATTTATTAACAGAAAATCCAGCAATGAATATTTAAAGAAATAGCCTTATTTTACAGCTCACTTATCAGGGACCCTTAAGCTCACTTATCAGAGGCAAAAGACCCTCCGGTTAAAAACAACACAACTTGGCTTAATGCTATTTTGTAAATATTGAAACAACACTTAAAGGCTCATTGTTTTAAAAAAGAAAAAGAAAGAAAATCCCAAACCACATGTTTTCACTAGCTTAGTTCTCTTTTAACTGCACATTCTTTAGCAGCTAGGTTTGACCTTCATATATATTATGTGAAACCCAAATAGCTGTGGCTTTTTAGAACTACAGTTTGGGGGGAAATAATAAAAATAACCTTCCTGTAAAAGATTACCATGGAGCAACTGCCTCCGTCTTCCTCATGGCAAGAATTGACATTTTATACATTATTCGTCACAGTTAATGTACCTTCTAGTAAAGTCCTTCCCTGAGTGTAATTCATTTGTGTGCGTAGAGTGTATAAGATCTCTTACTCGTGGTTTAAAACACTAATTTCTTGGCATTTGTAACAGTTTTTTGTTTTCTTGCATGGTGCTTTTGAATATGCTGATGTTCACCTCTATGATGCCTTTTATTTATGGTCTTTAACTTAAGGACTTTCAGGATGATTTGCATTTTGTGTACAATGCTCTTCAGAATCTTATACTTGAGTTACTCCTCTTCAGATGGAAAAGTAAGGACTAAGGGTTGGTTTTTGGCCTTGTTTCCTAGAAGCATACTTGCACATTTTATATTGCCACAAATTTCTCATCAGACCATGTCCGTGGAGGGTAAGGAATGGAGGGAATATACTCCATATAAAACTATGTATAAAACAGAACCTAATTTCTCACACCATATTACACTAGTGGTCTATTAATCTACTCTCCTGACTTTGCTAGTGATCAATATACAATACTTCAGAGGAAAAACCCTCATAAAGTACTTACCCAAGTGTTCACTGCAGTTCATTTGTGTGTGTGAGGAGCAGGGGAGAGAGACTTCAATTTCTCACTATCACATAGTTGCAGAGGCAAAAGATGTGATTATTCTGGGATTTCGCTTTGCTTGCTTCATCTAGCTGCAAATATTACGGGTTCTAAATTATCCGACCCTGAACTGATAACAAAGAAAGTCTATTTGCACTCCACATGGAATCTGTATTGTTTAGGAGGTTTCCTAAACAAAGACATAGTATCCAAGTTTGAAACAATACTGAATAGCCCAGTGCTGTTCCCTGAATTGGTGGGCAGGACAGTGTCAGTTTTTTCCAGTCTCTCTCTATTGTTGTTTGGGGATGTTTTGGTAATAACTCCAGGTGATACAGTTGAAAGACCAGCCTCATAGCTTTAGACAATACTGATTGTAATGACATGAAATGTAGCCAGTGACCAGAGGTAGGTTAGATGCAGGGTTGACCTCTCCAGTTAGTTCAGTCTTTTCTTTCTGTTGGGACTGCGACATCTAGTTGATTTATAATGCCAGATGCTCCCCTAATTGATTAGGATGCTATTACTGGAAACAATATTAGAGGCTATGCTCACTTGAAGACATCCGTTTTCTCTGTGCCGACTGAGTCACGCACCAGTTCTTTTCTTATTCAAGGTAACCTGTCAGGTCAATACCCGTGCCTTCCTCCATGCCAAGAATAATTACTTTACTTTCAAGAACAAAAAGTGAAGGAAGAAAGGCCCTATACAGGAACAGCCTTTCTTTCAGTCCGGCGACTATTACCATTATTATTTGTACTACCACAGCACCTAAAGGTGCCAGCCAAGATGGGAGCCTGATTGTGCTAGGCACTGTACATACATGTAGAGGAGACAATTCCTGCTCTAGAGACCTTATAATCTAAATTGACAAAACAGACATGGGGTGGGAGGGAAAACAGAGGTGAAGTGACATGCCCAAGGTCACACAGTAGGTCAGATAGAGCTTGGAATAGACTCTAGATTTCCTGAATTCCAGTCTAGTGTCTTACCTGCTAGACCACACTGCCTATGCAACTGTATAACAAAAGGAAGCAAACAAGATATAAAGAGTCAAAAATATCATGCGATTTAGTCATAATCCTCTCTATAATAAAGCAAATTCCAACCTCCTGTGGTTCTTGGACTGCTGGCTCCAAAAATTAGGGCTAACATATTTCTCCCGGAGGGCTTGGAGTGTGTGTTCGATCCAAGGATGAGGTTTACAAAGGGAAACATTAAAATACCTCCTGATTCACTTGTAACAAGGCATCTGACAGCTTTATCAACACATGCACAGTGCATGCAAATTCAGAACGCTGATACTTTCTAGTCAGTCCCATCAAAAAATTAAAACCGCACATGACACTAATAACACATTATAACATGCTACAATTTAGCACAGTTAGAACTTGATTTTCAAAACACCACCGGCCTGATCCAACTCCCAGTGAAGTGAATAGGAGCATTTCCATAGACACCAGGGGGAGTTGGCTTGGGACCCTTAAGCTCAGAGCCATGCACAAACACCAGTGTGCTGTTGCATGCTGTATTTTACCAAATGTTTTGTGCATGGAACTCAGTGATTTACAGGCACAAGTAGGCAGTTAATATCCACGGGGCATTTGTGTACACAAATACTTGATTTGTTTGCAGAGCTATGTGTGCTAATAAGGCGCATAACTGGACAGACATTTTTGTTTGCAGCCATAGGTTTCTGATGTTTGGGAAATCAAGCATTTATCCAGCCAAACACTTAGCCATGCAAACAAGAACATGAATTGTCCCAAGGAGTTACACACATGATTCAGTTCTTTACTGGACCATGCCTTTGGTGTCCGGATAGCTTGAAATGAACTAAAAAGAGCTTCAAGATTTATAGGCATGTGACAATGGGCTCACGTAAACTCTTGTAGCCCCAGAGTGATACAGAAAGTGATACAGATATGCTGTGCCTGTATTTATTTATTGGTTTTTGCATAATCCATATATGCATTTTCCAATATTTCAGCTGAAATCCCCTGATGTAAGTGATCTGAATAGGGCTATTTTCCTGTGATGAGCACTGGCCCTTGTGCCTGCAGTTGCAAAGAAATTATGGCACAACATGAGACACAGAGTTTATTGATTTAAGATCTGACAGTGTATGTCCTCAGAATGACTGGACTATGTTAATGTCAACAGGAAATTTCAGGAGAGATGTTTTTCCAATGTGTTTGTTACCGCATGTCCCACATAACCACACACATACATCCTGCCGTCTGCATAATAAAAGTGATTAACAACTGCAGGAGTTCTTGATTTGCAAAGCTGTGTGTGTTGCACCCAGTTAAAGGAAATATGGCCAGATGAATTCAGTGCTACACTTTCTCAGGTGAGGTTGTTACAGGTCCTACTGCACTGTGCAAAATGGTGTGGGGGGGAGTTCTTTGTGACTAATAAGTAGGCATTTCCCCATGTTTTTGGTTATCATGTAGCCTCCATGCTATGGACTGAGAGCTGGTAAGTTTACACACACACATATAACACACTCTCTCTCTCTCCTCCTGAAGCTGGACTGTCTAGGCTAGGGACTTCCCAATCTGTGAGTGGGATTTCCAAATCTTGGGCCTGCCTGTGGAGTGGAGCTGCACCAGTTTCACTGCAGGAGAGGTCTCCCTGACTGCAGAGGAAAGGGCAGTATTTCTTCCAGATTTTGTGTGTGTGTGTGTGTGTGTGTGTGTGTGTGTGTGTGTGTGTGTACACACGCATATTGTGACAGACCCAAACCAGTGGGGTACAGGAGTCTGGTAGAGGGCAAATATACTGGTCACTGGATGAGTAGTTTTTCTGTTCCCTGAGGGACCAGAGCAGGGGCTGCACTAGAGTAATCAGGAACCTGCTAGAACCAATTAAGGCAGACAGGCTGATTAGATCACCTGCAGCCAATCAAGGCAGGCTAATCAGGGCACCTGGGTTTAAAAAGGAGCTCACTCCAGTCAGGCGAGGAGGAGCCAGAGGAGAGGAAGTGTGAGTGAGGAGCTGGGAGCAAGAGGCGCAAGGAGCTGAGAGTGAGAGGCTGTGCTGCTGGAGGACTAAGAAATACAAGCGTTATCAGACATCAGGAGGAAGATCCTGTGGTGAGGATAAAGAAGGTGTTTGGAGGAGGCCATGGGGAAGTAGCTCAGGGAGTTGTAGCTGTCATGCAGCTGTTACAGGAGGCACTATAGACAGCTGCAATCCACAGGGCCCTGGGCTGGAACCCAGAGTAGAGGGCGGGCCCGGGTTCCCCCCAAACCTCCCAACTCCTGATCAGACACAGGAGGAGTTGACCCAGACTATGGGGAAGATCACTGAGGTGAGCAAATCTGCCAATAAGTGCAGGACCCACCAAGGTAGAGGAAGAACTTTGTCACTATATATATATATATACATTCAGTGTGCTAACTTTATCCAAAGTTTGGTAGCTGGCGTGAAATGGGGTGAGGCCTGTTAGTTCCTAGTGACAGTTTTACTGTTTAATAACAAAATATACTAGCCAGCATTAATGCCTGCCTGTTGACAGTGGCAACCAGTGCTCCCAAGCACTGAACATGCTGTTGGGGTCTGAGAATGACCCTTTCACTCCTGGGAGCAAGGCACTCACTCCACATGTTATGAAAAATAGAAAGTGTGGAGAAACATACTATGCTAATGCTGAAAGGTGTCTTTGCACCACTGACTTTAATGAGGCTGTGAGCATATATATGCCAGCTGAGGAGCTGCCCTAAGATATCAACAGATCATTTCCTGCTAATTAATTTGACATTTCTGCCTTCAAAGACCTTGTCTGCAGTGTTGTAACTGTGTTGGTCCCAGGATATGAGAGAGACAAGGTGAGTGAAGTAATATCTTTTATTAGACCAACTTCTGTTGGCAGTCAGAGGGTTATAGATGGTGAGACACAATCTGTTCCTTTTCCTTTTGTTTTGTTTTCCTTCATTTGATGTCAGCATCTTCCGACCATGATAGCTGGTGGTGAAGCAGATCTTGCATTTTGTTTACATCTGGTGGATGCTTGAGAAACATGTGGGGAGGATCCCATGGACTTCTGCATGGAGATTTTCTCTAGGTTTGTCTTCCACTTAAAATACTCTCAAGTTTGCTTGTGAAGTCTATTGGCAGTCATACGTCTCAATTAGAAACAGAGCAGCTTTATAGCACTGAAACTGGTTTCAGAGAGACAAAAACTGTCCCACTTTAAAGCAGTACACTTCTCTGCCCCCCCTCCCACACTTCCCCAATCACTCCCCGCTCCCCAGTGTGGATGCGATTACGTTGGTATAAAAGTGCTTTATACCAGTACAAGTATTCCCATATGGGAAGGGGAATAAGTTCTACCAGTGTAAGACCCACTGGTGTAACTGTGTCTACATGCGGGGGGGGGGGGGAAGGGTGTTGCATCATTACCATGTAACTATTTTGGTTTAAAAAAAAAATCATGCCCCTCACAAAAGAGTTATAGCAGTACAAAAATTCTGACCTAGGCCCAAATCATACAAGAGGTGAAACAGACAATCTGAGACCACTGACTGCATGCATGTTACTGGTTTGTTGGTGTTCTTATGCTATCTATTGATATTTTACTCTCTCTCTGCTCAGTACTGCTGTCAGCAGCACTGTCAGATGGTACAGAAATCCTTCAGGTATTAGATGTCGATTATTAGCACAAAGGTGTGTGTGTGTGTGTGTGTGTGTGTGTGTGTGTGTATTGCCCTTTTGCCCTCTGGCCTCCTATTTGACATAAGGGATATGGTGATTGGAGGTAGGGACCGGCTGTGTTCTGGAGTAGTATTGCTAGCTCTTCCTCTAGTTTTTAGCAGGTCATATAAATCTTCTAAGAGTTTTCGCATTCGTAAACTGGGCATAAGAAATACCTACCATGTTGTTTGATATACTACTATTTGTAAAGCAGCCTGAGAGGTTCTGTTTGACAATACCACGTAAGTGTAAAATATTGTGGTTTGTAAGCTTTGTACAAACGTCCCCAGGTAACAGTTGAATTCACAACCCTATATTACTCATGCTAATGCTTTTAGTATTTTTATCCTGTGTTCACAACTAAATGGATATTTGAACCAGGTTATTCAATTGAGGACCAAGTTACTGGGATGGCTGCGTACATAGCAGTTCTTGATTTGACATAATTAATATGCATTTTCTCTATGGGCCTGTCAATTTCCATTGACTTCAGCAGGCTTTAGATCAGGGCCTTACGAGTAAATCCAAGCAAGCAACAGTTAATCTACAAGCCAAAGTTTTCAATATTTTATATTTAAAATAGCCAGGTATTCACATACTTTACCTGCCTAGAACTAGTACCAAATTCAGTCCATTGTAAGTAGCAAAGCTCTTTATATGGGCTACATTTTATTTTAATATCATTTTAACAGATTTTGAAGGACAGCCAGTGATCCTGAAGTGACATTTTACAAAAGCATTTTCGCGTCATTACAAACAATAGAATTAGATTTATGCATAAGAAGCAAATTCACAATGATCTTTGCAGCATCTGAGATGCCATATCCCCAGCTGAAAGTTTAGCTTACCTCTAAGTTGAGTTGAAATACTAGTAATCAGTAGTGAAGAATGTATCATCCAAATCTCTCCAACGTGAGCGAAAAATAAAACCAAAATTAATGATTTAGAGGATTAAGAAAGGGAAATATCCATTTAGTTTGGATTTTCCAGAGGTGGGTAAAATCATTACTATTTCTTTGTCAAGGATGTAAGAGAAATATCTGTTACCAACCTTGAGAGAGTCTTGGTACTACTATTGAAATCAATAATATAAAGTTCTTTTGACTTCACTTGGAGGAAGATCAAGCTCCGTGCAAACTGTGCAGGTTGTTTTAAATAACACACATTGTGGGCAATGTATCATAAGATGTGCTTAAACTCTGAGTCCCAGCTTCATAGTCTCCCATGTTGGTGACAAGGGTCCAATTTTGATCTCTGTTACACTAGTGTATAGCGAAGAGGACGGAGGGACACACACACACACTCCTTTGCCTATTGATTAACTGTGGCCATCAATAACTTTCCTGAGATACAAGGATCATCAGTGTATTCTGAAGGTGCCCTCAAAAGTATATAGGCATTTCAGTTCTTTGCTGAAAACCTTAATTATCCAGTGCTCCTGTAGCAACAGTCAAAATATAACCCCAAGAACAGGTTTCTAATTCCACAGATAATAGCGAGCCAATTGTGAGAGTGGCATGTTAAAAAAAATCAGCAGAGGGGGAAAAAAACCATGATACTATCTGACCTCTACCCAGTGAAATCTTATTGTTGCTATAGTTGCTGTTCTAGAAAAAGTATTAGCTGTAAACAGAGGAAGCATGTCACTTCTGGCAGGAAAAGAAAACATAACCTTTTCTTGCATCTTTACAGTGGTTCCAGGCAGTGGTAGTTTTATCAACCGTGCTGACTACTCATTTACAACAGTGTACCATAAAAAAAATCTGTATTGCACCACTGCTGAAATATAAAGATGCCATCCCCCAAATGTTTCCATTTGCTTCCATAGAGAGGCAGTGAGTCTCTAAGTAGACATCTTGAAAATTGTTTTGAAATAAAGGTAACTTCCAACTTATATGGGCAAAAGCTCAGTAATTGTTCTTATTCTACACAAATAGCCTGTGCAATCATTTTCTTTTCATTTTGTACTTCATTATTTAGTTGAACTCTTATCTTACTTTAACATTTGTGAAAGAAACACAAAATGGAAATGCTTATATACTTCATTTACTTGGGATTTGATTTAGTCATTCTTTGTGATTGCTCATTTCTCCCCTATTTTTACTTTAGTGCATTTCTTTTAACTCTTTTTTGAATGTTTGGGGATGTTAGATTTTTGTTTTCTAAAGTCTAGAGATAGCACTTTCAAGGTGATCACAAATAAACTAACTGCCACTTTTACAAATGATATTTAACATAGGGTGGAGGAATCCTTCTTTCTAGTTTGTCCTGCCAACGCATATTCAGTCACCTTTGGGGACTATAACATATTGCTGTTGGATGCAAATAAAAGTTAGTGACCTTCTCCCTCTGGCCCTTATTACAGATCTCTTTAGAGGGCCAGACTCTGGCCCGACTGCAGCCCCTGTGCCCCACATGTGTGCCATCCAGATATTGTAAAGGCTTCCCAGGGGAATTTCCCCAAGGCAGAAGCAGAGTTGAACTGGCATCCACAGCCCTGTGTTTTCCCTTTTTGCAGCTGATTTGTAGGGGCATATGGGGAATGGGGAGTTGTCGAAGACAAGACAGAAAGTGTCCAGAACATCATGTGTTCTGGCTATACTGGGCTACAGAGCAGCCCACCATTACAGGAGAGGAAGCATAGTTCACTGGTTAGGGCACTATCTCTGTGACTTGAGAGATTGAGTTCATTCCTTGCTCTGCCACTGATTTACTTTGGGAGCTTGGGCAAGTTACTTAGTCTGTGCCTCAGTTCCCTGTCTCTAAAATGGCCATAACAAAACTTCCCTATGTCTTGAGGGTGTTGTGAAGATAAATACATTGAAGATGGCAAGGCACTTCAATATTGCAGTGATGGGGCCCTGTAAGTATCTTATGGAGATAGACAGCTAAGGGTAAGCTGAAAGTTCCAGCTTAGGTCTGTAACCACTTTGGTGCTCAGAGCAGCTGAGAATCTAGGGAGCACAAAGGTGCTTCTGAGGGCTTATCTACATTACTCACTGGATCAATAGGCAGCAATCGATCCAGCAGGGGTCAATTTATCGCATCTAGTCTAGGCACAATAAATCGACCACCAAGCACTCTCCCATCAACTCCGATATTCCACCAGGCCGAGAGGTGCAGGCGGAGTTGACAGGAGAGCATCTACCATCGACTTACCACAGTGAAGACACCGCAGAAAATAGATCTAAGTACGTCGACTTCAGCTACATTATTCACGTAGCTGAAGTTGTGTAATTTAGATCAATTCCTTCCCTTACCTCCTGTTGTGTGAGAGTCTAATTATTGGGCCAGACTCTGAGGCAGCCGGTGATGCTCTGTTTGAGGTGCAAAACAACATGGATGAAAATGGAAAAGGGGCACCTCTTTTTGAAACCTGATGGAAACCTAATTTGGGGCCCAGTTCTGCAACTTTCCCACTGAGTAGCACTTGCCCACATGAATAGGCATGTGAATAAGGGCAACAGAATTGGGTGCTTAAGCAATTCTGCAGTAACATGCCACCTTTTTTACATAGTGCTGTCCTTCTTTATTTACACACAGGGCCAAATTCTCCTCTCATTTGTGCTAGTATAAATCTAGAGGGATACAACAGTTATGCTACATTTTACAGCAACATCAAAATCTGGCCCATTTAGCTGCAGAGGACAACAATAGAAGTACATGAATATTTTGAATGCTAACAAGGTTTTACAAAATATCATGACTTTTCCAACCATTTTGTCCCACAATGCACTCTTTTTTCCCTGTGTTGAGAACTGCTTCTTGCTTCTTCTGTTACAGCAATTATACAGAGAATGGATCACAGGCCAGGTCTACACTATAGACCTATATTGGTATAATCATGTCGCTCAGGGGCATGAAAAATTCACATCCCTGAGCAATGTAGTTATACCAACCTCACCCCTGTACAGGGCTTCTCCCATCAACAAGGCTACCGCCTCTTCAGGAGGTGGATTAACTACGCTGACGGGAGAAGCTCTCCTGTTGGCGTAGGAGCATGTTCTCTTACGCACTACAGAAGAGCAACTGCATCGGTGCCCCTGTGCTGGTGCAGCAGCGTTAAGGGTAGATCTGCCTATCCTGACTCTTAAAAAATTATTTATTGAATTTGTGAAAAATAATAAATCCACCATTTTTGCTTTTAGTGCAAAAGTTTTGTCATGCAATCCTAGACTGCCTGACTCTCTCTAATTTTCCTTTTGATTCTTCAATATCAAAATTGGAAGGAAGAAAATCTAGCACTAAGACTTCAGACATTCCACCTACTGTAGAAGTGAAATGGAACCCTTGTAAATGACTCAAAAGTTAGGAAGCAACCCAGGGCAAGGAAGCACGTCAAAGCCAAAAAATGTGAGTTGGGAAAGTGCTGCTAAGTGCTTCTAAAAGCTTTCTTAAATTGAAAAAGACAGAACCTCTGCAAGGACCTTTGTCTACGAGTGGATGTAATCAGTAAGTTCAAAGAGGCTAAGCTGGTTGAAAGAATAAGGGTACAACCCTGATTGATAGCAGTTCAGAGACTTATTACTTCTGAGCCATTCCCTAGTTTGTTCTTAAATATTTTTAGTGATTTTCAGTATGGGAGTAGCTAGGAGTACATATTGTAAAATAATTAAGATCTGAGAATAAAGGAAAAGAGCAAAAGTAAGGAGGAATGGGATCCAGCCAACACATCTGTTGTAAGTGGTCAAGTTGATTCTCGTCTCTACTAACTAGTCAAAAATACTATATTAAGATAAATGCTTTTATTTAAGACAACCAGGAAGAATAAATGCAGATGGTTAAGATCCAAATTACCCTCCTGGGCTGGGTTATTCTTAGGCTTAGCAGGTTTAGATTTTTATCAATAAATGTTGGTAAACGTCAATTTTACCATTCACACACAAATTGATGAAAAATATTTCCATTGATGATAATCCTAATTTACAGATAGGCAGAGTAAGACAAACGCAGCATGAGAACTTCTTAGAGTTTGATTTAAGGATATTCACTCTGTATATTTTGAGATGTGATGTTGACATTTTGTTTGAATGGTTATAAATCTTTAACTTTTTGAACATCAACATCTAATTTCATTAAATAGTTATTGTCTGACCCCCTCGCCCATAGTGAAAATTTAAAAGGATAAAAATAAAAAAATGCTTAAAACCCATTGTCATGGTATAATCCCCCACTCTGAACCTTAGCGTCCAAAAGATGGGGTATCAGCATGAATTCCTCTAAGCTCAATTACCAGCTTAGTACTTGTAGCGCTGCCACCAACCAGGAATTCCAGTGCCTGGTACACTCTGGTCCCCCCAAAACCTGGCCCAGGGACCCCCAAGACCCAGACCCTCTGGATCTTAACACAAGGAAAGTAAACCCTTTCCCTCACCGTTGCCTCTCCCAGACTTCCCCTCCCTGGGTTACCCTGGAAGATCACTGTGTGATTCAAACTCCTTGAATCACAAAACAGAGAGGACAATTCACCTTCCTCCCTCCTTCTCTTTCCCCCTCCCAGACTCTTCCTGAGAGAGAAAGTAATCCTGGCACAGAGAAAAATTAGCCTCTCTCTCCCCCTTCCCTCCTGTCTCCCCACCAATTCCCTGGTGAATCCAGACCCAGTCCCCTGGGGTCTCACCAGAATAAAAAAAACAATCAGGTTCTTAAACAAGAAACTTTTAATTAAAGAGAGAAAAACAGTAAAAATTATCTTTGTAAATTTAAAATGAAATAGGTACAGGGTCTTTCAGCTATAGACACTGGGAATACCCTCCCAGCCTAAGTATACAAGTACAAATTAGAATCTTTTCAGCAAAATACTAATTTGAACTCCTTCCAGCCAAATGCACATTTGCAAATAAAGAAAACAAACATAAGCCTAACTCGCTTTATCTATCTAGTACTCACTATTTGGAATCTATAAGAACCTGTATCGGAGAGATTGGAGAGAAACGTGGTTGCACGTCTGGTCCCTCTGAGCCCCCAGAGTGAATAACAACCAAAACTAACAGCACACACAAAAACTTCCCTCCCTCAAGATTTGAAAGAATCCTGTCCTCTGATTGGTCCTTGGGTCAGGTGACAGCCAGGCTCACTGTTCTTGTTAACCCTTTCCAGGCAAAGAGATATGAAGCACTTCTGTTCTATTAACTCTTACTTATCTGTTTGTGACACCCATAATTTTGCACAATTGTAACCATTTGGGTGAAAACAGAAAATTATTTGAAAATAAATATTGATATCCATTGAAATTATAAAAATAAAAATTGAATTCTGCCAAACCTAATTATACTTGATTCAATTTGTTTTATCCTTATTTTTCTTTTAATTTGAATATTTTTTCTGACAGAATTGTTAAAGATGGGAGAGGGGGGTCTCCAATCTGGCCTTTTTTTTTTTTTTTTGCCTGATTGCTTATCAAATTGTTTTTTCTTTATTTCAATATTTCAAATTCTTTTCCCTGTTTGTCTGCTTTGATTTTTCCTGCATGCTGTCTTGTGTCTTCCTGTATGTGCTCTCAACCTTCACTCCAACTTAATGATGTTCCCACCCTATGAATTTCCTTAGATTTTATTTTTTTTTAAAGTTGGAAATATTTATGTTCTGCACAGAGGGCACAGGAAGTCAGGAACCTTGCAGAGTCATGGAAAGACGTGATTCAAGAACTATGGGGCACTTCAGAACTCTGCATGACCTTGGTTCTACAGATCTCCCAGCTTGTTTCCTTTGTCCCCCCCCCCATCTTGATTTTAATTTCCCCTCTCCACTTTAATTCCGGGTGGGTTTTCTAGGAGCCTCCATGATTTTGGAGCTGATGACAAAATGTGAACACTTCCATGAAGAGAAATTTTGTAACCACAGCACATGTTGTTGTTAGCATTGCAATAGCACCTAGGAGCCCCACCCATGGCTCAGGACCCCACTGTGCTAAGCACTGTACAAACACAGAACAAAAAGACAGCTCCTGCCCCCAAAGAGTTTACAATCTATATATGAGCCAACAGGTGGATACAGACAGACAGGAGCCCAAGGAAATAATGACATAATATCAGTCTGTGGTTTCAGCACTCCAGCTGCCAATATGCGTGTATATATACATTCACAAACAGATAGAGATATAGATACTTCTGTGCTGCATGGTTTATTTCGGTCACTGTTCTGTTCCCTTTTTGATTATTTTTAAAGCAATGCAGTTTTCACTTTACAGGATGGCAGAGGTCATTCTGAGAGAGAGCGCCACAATGTAAGCATTCAAAAGAACAACAACCTCATAGTCTGGCTTAGAAATCTTTCTTTTTTCTTATAACATCCTATCTCCTTTACTGTGTTCAGGAAGGAAAATGGTTCTGGCAAAGCAAGAAATATTATCAAAGTTAAAATGAGGTCTATTTAATTGTATTAGCATTTGGCTACTTTGTTTGTAATTTCATATTGCCTATTAGCATTTGTTTGTATATGTTATTAACGTTCATCATAAAAGGCTGATCCTATTAGAACTTGCCATATTGTATTACAGAAAACAAATAAGGATGCTGCAGTGATTCTTCACTATGCTATTTTCATGTATTTTTATATACTGTATTCAACCCACACTGACATTATTTGGACAGGATCATGGCATAACTGTTAGTAAACCAATATCCAAAGTACTAGTATGTAGGAGAATGCAAGGGTGTGAGCATTTCTTTCATAGGAATAATTGTATCGTTCTTCTTTATGCATTTTTCCCATATGGAAATGTCCTAAAGAGTTTAATAGAGTGATAACCTTTCTGTAGATTTTCTTTTCCAGCTATCCGATAGAATTAAATGAGAATGAGATACATTTTATAGTATTTTTTTCAAATATCCTTTAAAATTTTGTCATTAGGCCTCATTTGCTTACATTTTAGATTAATTTCTTAATTACAGCTATTGTAGAGTAATTTCTATATAGCCTTATTAAAATGTCTATCGAATCTTAATGGGTTCAGCCCCGTTAAAGGACTTTTTCCATAAGGGGAATATAAGCATTTATAAGAAGAGATGAATGAGTGTGTGCTATATGCAGCATTAAAATGTGCTACATGTGTTCCCTGTGAACATAAGGATGTAGGGCAGGTATTTGGATATCTATATATGCATTTATGTATTATGTGATCTCTAAACTCAGTTTTTTCTCCACCTGGAATTCATTGTGGAGGATGAAACTGCAACATCAAAAATTGTCAATTAGCTAATTAGCCTATAATCTCTTTGGGACATGGACAAAGATTTAGGACAGCTGTTCAAAACAAGAAGTTGTGCCTTTCCATATTCTTTAGACTGTGTTGAGCATAATGTTAACAAATAAGTAAATAATAACCTAATATCCCACATGGGCATATTAATGCAGGGATTCTATGTGAGGAACAAATTCATTCTACCTCTCAATAAACCTTCAAATGTTTGAGCTAATATAGCAATGTGAGTTTTTGCATAAGATTATCACCTTTATAGCGCATTTGCATACATAACATTCTTTGGTTTTATAATCCTGTTTTTGTGTTCAACATCTGGTGTCATATTAGTAGGGCTTCTGTGTACCTAATACTATCAGAAAAAGGGGGGGGGGGGAAATCTCCTGTGTACTAGCTGTGAAATTATCCCTATCCTTTGATATATTAAAATTGAAGTGCTGTAAATTCCTGTTGTCATGGTGATATTTTCCATGCTATTTTCTGATTGGCCATCTGAGTTCACTTTCCTTTGGGTGTTCCAGCCTAATTAACTGTTGTTTTTTTGCCTGTGCAGAGGAGAAACCCACATGAACCGTTTTGGACTGTGATGACATCCCCTGTGTTGTGAATTCATTTTCATATACTATTAAGGCAAAAAAGCACTAATCTCTTTCTTATTTATTGTGTGAAACAATCTATGGGGGGAAAAATGCTTGAGCGCATTATTGATAATTTCAACTTTTTACACTTTAAAACAAAATCTAAACGTTTAGCAAGGAGAGACAGCCGTGGAAATTGAAACTAGGGGAATCACACTTTTATTGTGTAGACTGAACACTTCTCTTCTATGTCTCAAAATTTCCAGATGGCACAGCTGACTCATTGACACTTTACAGTACAGGGCTTGGAGGAAACGTGAGGAATAGTGGTTAAAAAATTTCCCTGACACTTACCTTCTGAGGATTTAAGCCTACTAGGCTGGGTGAAAAACAGCTGTGCTGCTGTACCAAAAAAAACCTATGCATATTTAATTTGCATTGACACATTCCCCCTCCACAAAGTTTCACATCTGTCCCTGCAAATAAATCAATTCTGCCCCCATTAATTCATTCCACCTAAATAAGTAAATTTTGTCCTCAATAAAGATAATCCCCGCCCAATCCAATTAGTTCTTTCCCTCTCCTGCTCAAATAAATTTAATCCCAACCCAAAAACAATTCCATCCCCATGAATATATTCATTTTGCCCCCAATTCTTTATCAAACAATCATCTCTTCCACACAACGAGCTCTACCTCTTACAATCAAATTCTTCCAACCAACCCAAATCAAATCAATCAATTTCCCTCTCATTCTGTTGTGTCTCCCATGACCATCCCTCTAGACCTACTGCTCTTTGCTCTTGTCCAATCTTCTCTCTCTGTCCCCTTCCATTCTCCGAAAGCAACCTCTGCTTGGGCTGCTCTGCTCCTTTCCTCCCCTTAAAAAGAGCTAATCATGTCTAAACAGTTCTGCTGCCTGCCTTCCTCCTCCTCCTCCTGTCTAGAGAAGGAGCTAGCACCTGACTGGGCAAAATGTCTCCTAGTAGAACTCTATCTTCTGGGAACCCTTCCCAACTTGGTGCTCCATGCCACAGCAGGCTGTTCAGCTTGTGTGAACCAGCCCTGCTTCTGTGTTCTCCTTTCAGTGGAGACTTACCCTAACAGTCTTATCATATGATGGGACCCTGCCCAGTCTGATCTATCCAATCCTTGGTCCATCTCCATCCTTGTTGCCTTTCTAATAAGGGTGGACAAGTTTGTTTGGATTCAAAGAAAACCTTTGCCCAAAACTCAAACCAAATGTTTTTTGAGATTTGAATAAGTTCAGTTAACTTTTTCCTTTATTTATGCTTGCCTCTGCCCTGCTGGGTTCTGCAGGTCTCCCATTCCACCATAATGACTGTGCCTATCCTATTTCTAGAGTGGCCAGATCAGAGCTAGCTGGAAATATCACTTAAGTCTGTGTCCCAGTGAGATTTCAGTCTTGTTATACCAACCCCTGAGTTCTACATCGAGGAGCTGGGTTAAGCCTCCATCTTTTGGGTGCTTATCTAAAATGAACTCCGATACTTACCAGGTTCACTCATGGCTGCTAGCTACTTTCTGCTGAGATGGTTGAGAACAAGCACTGTTTCATCAGCTTCTTGAAATGGGTAAGTCTTGAGATCAGCTTCCCTTATGCTGCTTTAACTGAAAGTGTCTTTAATGTACTTTTCCACATGCAATCTAACATTCAAAGTCCATTGACAACAGACTGCATGATTTGGTACTAAATAGAATCCTTCCCCACTCCAAGAAAATTAATGTCAGATCTTAATTTACTAATAGAATATAGACATCCATTAATGTAGTAATTAATTCAGTGCTAAAGTGGCTGTGAGAAGGACCCACACTGAGTGCATAGGGAAAAAAATTAGAAGTGATGTCTTACTAGTGGGCATCAGAAACAAGTGTTTTTGGTGGACACATTAATTTAACATAGAAATAATGATGTGCTTTATTCCTTGTCTGTGTCTATGTTCCTAATTACAGTATTTGACAATAGTCCTATGCTGAATTTTCAATTATTGGGCAATGCTCCAGCTTCCCACCTTTCAAAATCTTAGCAGGGAGCAAAATCATGTCAGCATAAACTATTGCAATTTGTTTGCAATTTCCTAAAGTGTCAGATATATTAAACTATATGTTAGTGTGACGGTTGCATCCTGGCTGGGGATTGATCTCCAGAGCTAAAAACATGAGCTGCTATAAGACCAAGGCTGGCTAGCAGACTTGTCTATCAGCATAGATGGATGCATGTAGCACATGCTCGGGATTACATCAGAAAAGCAGTCTGCTGTGCAACTACTGGTCTTGGAAAAGATTCTGCAACATCAGCAGCTCTCATTAGATCTGGGTTTTGGGAGCTCCAGAGCCTGAGAAAATGTGCCCTAAACTTTTCAAAATTAGCTATCCAAAAATGAGACTTTTACATGAAATAAACAACCTCTAAAAGGTTAAGATAAAATATGGATCTGCAAATTATTTTCATATTTATATGCAGCCATATTTGGTGTTCCAGAATGGGAGATTAGTTGGGTTTTCTCCCCATCTTCACTATCGTCTCTGATCTTTGCTGTCTCCAAGTAGTAGTGATAAACAAGTCTATCCTTCCATGGAAGTGAGCACATTAGATGGCAATTATTACAATTAAAAAGGTTGGTGGTGTTTTGTAATGCCCAGACTATAGCGTGTGTCATGGATGAGCGTCACTGGAGCTTAATTAGAAGTAAATCTTGGTTCACAAATTAAACACCTTTTCAACTGTGTTTATTTATAAGTTATCCATTTCAGCCAAAATGAGAGCACCATGAGAGAAAAAGAGAAAAACGTTCTCACACAGCTATTCAAAACACTATGAAACTACTCAGAGATGCTTTCTCTTGTAGAGCTTAGAAACATGTTAGATCAGTTTAAATAAGGTAAACTTAAGAAATTAACACAGCATAACAATTACATTTATCCTTGTAAATCAAGAGCTCTCTATCTACTGTTAGTTTGCATATGGTGATCTTTAATATTTTATGCCACTGAGGTCATGGTTTAAAACTTAAACCTTAATGCAAATCCAGACCAAATTGGGTCACCCTTTATGTTAAGAGTATATTTATAAATAATTGATAGACCTCTTAATAAATGGTTAATCAACCATTTAGAGCCCAACAGGTCAATAGGTTGCTTATTACCATGGGTTATAACACCTTCTACTGATGTGCTTCTAATAATTTATAACACATGTTACTCATGTCTGTAACTTGCTTATAATATCTATTAGTCATTTATTAACTCTTTATAAGCTATTTATAAATGTAGTCTTAATATAAAATGTGACAGAAAACTGTCTTTCCATTTTCATGTGCCATGAGCTTCAACTCCTGATCGTCTAGGTCAGGGGTAGGCAAACTATGGCCCATGGGCTGGATCTGGCCCATTACGGTTTTGGATCGAGCGGCGGGATTTTCACTCCCGTGGCGCCGCGGGCTTCTGTTCCTAGAAGCAGCCAGCACCACGTCCCTGAGGCCCCTGAGGGGGCGGGGGGGGGGAGGAATAGAGGGTTCTGTGTAATGCCCTTGCCTGCAGGCACCACACCCTGCAGCTCCCATTGGCTGGGAATGGGGAACTGCAGCCAATGGGATCTTCAGGGGAGGTACCTACAGGTGAAGGCAGAGCCCTTTGCTCCCCCTCCCTCAGGGGCTGCAGAGACTTGATGCTGGCCGCTTCCAGGAGCAGCGCGACATGGGGCCAGGTCAGGCAGGGACCCTGTCTTAGCCCCACTGCACACTGCTGCCACCCCGGAGCAACTCCAGGTAAGTGGCGTCAGGTCAGAACCTGCACCCTGAACCTCTCCTTCACCCCACATCCCAACCCCCACTGCATCTTGCACCGCTCCTACACCCCAACCCTCTGCTCTGAGCCCCCTGCCACACCCCTTCTGCACCTCAACCCCCTGCCCTGAGCCCCCTGCTGCACTCTTCCACACCTCAACCCTCTGCTCTGAGCCTCCTCGAACACCCTGCACCCCTCTTGTGCCCCAACCCCTTGCCCTGAGCCCTACATACATGGCCCTGAATGCAATTTCCCCACCCAGATGTGGCCCTCAGGCCAAAAAGTTTGCCCATCTCTGGTCTAGGAGCAGTTCTTGGCACTCTTTGGAGGCTCCTTCAATCATCCGAGATCCCTAACCCACATTATGAGCTAGCCTGATTCTGGAGGTAGTTGGATTTAGGCCTGCCAAGACTTCCTCACCTGTGTTGAGAGCATCCTGGTAGCTTTTTGCCAAGTACCATGCCAACCTTCCTTAATCCCTTGCCAGTCTGGAACTCGATTGGCCCCCAGCTCACTGTTCAGGCAAGGCAGGTCTGTTCTGCTTTGTCCGAGGGTTCGCTTCTCACTGCTTCTCATTACCAAAACACATGTCCAGCATGGGGAGCTGAGTGATGTTCCTTGCTCTGTGAACATGTGATTGGTACTCAGAACCATCTCTGGCAATACAAGGGTACCCAGAGCAGAAACTTACACACAAGTTCTCAGTCAGTTCCAAGGCACTGTGGCTCTTTCTACAATAAGGTCCTTAAATCCATCATCTAACTCGTACTTTAATATTAACGCCTTACTAAAACTAAGTCCTCTATCTGTTGAATAGAATTTTTTATTTTAGAATAGTGCCCTTCACCATTGTATCTGAGTGCCTTGGGAGAGATACAAAATTACTGTGTTGAAGTAAGCCTGGACATGAGATTTCCAATGGGTCTCATGTGATGTTGCTTTAAACTGGAGGAGAAAGTTAGGCTGTGGAAGATGCTATAGTCTTGAAATAAACTGCAGTGAATTACTATTGGTAGTTATATATGTACTGTTGATATATACTTGGTTTTTATTACCACTTGTATTTCAGCTCATAACAGCACCAAAGTGTTCTTTTAATGAATAGGATTACAGTAAAGCTGATTGCTCTTAAACTGTTAAAATGTTCTATACAGTGGCAATGAAACATATTTTGATTGCAAAGAGCTGATAGGACAATAATTTCATAAGGGATTCTCCTGCCTTATTTTGGATATGAAGGGAATGATGTGGATACTTAACTCTTAGTGTTATTTCTGAGTCCCATTAGCAGTTGGTCAAGTGGAATTACAGAATCATATAGTGACAGGAATGAAAGGAACTATATGTTGGCTATGTACTGGGTACATAGAGTAACAATTATATTACAGCTTGCTCAGTCCCAGGTATTGATTGTGAAATGGCCTGTTTTCCTGAACTCACCCATTGCGTGAACAGTTAAATCTGCAGCACAGGGAATGTTTTCTGAGCTAACTAGGAGTTTTTTTTGTTAATGTCAGCTCGGTGGCTGAATTCCATCCAAGACATGAACTGAATATAAAGTCAGAGCGTTTATGGCCAAAAGGGACCACCAGATCATCCCGGATAGCACAGCACCACCGCACGAAAACGAACAACCAAAATGAGACCCAAGAATTGCAGCCCACTGGAGACTAGACTATTGTGTGTGTAGCGGGGTGGTCACCCACTCCTGCCTTAAAAGGCTTAAAACCACGAGGGGAGAGGTTCTGTGGCAGGGAAGGAAAAGCAGGGCTGATTGGGGAAAGCAGCCTCAGCTGTGGGCCATGCCCCAATCAGGCTGAGGCTGGCTTAATGAGAGCCCAGCTGGCCCTTATAAGAGGGCTGGTGACAGAAGCCAGGGCCAGACTTTCTCTAGCTTTGAGAGGGAGGGACCTGGCTGCAGGGAGCTGAGAGAAAGTACCTGGAGCACAGCAGAGCACAGCAGACCAGGGCTGGGGGAAGGCCAAGGAAGCTGGGGAGCTCTGGCCTGGAAACCCCCCAGGCTGTGGCCTAGTGGAAGGCTAATTAGGTGCTGGGTTTGCAGGGGGCAGCCCACGGGTAGGCAGAGGCAGCAGGTCCAAACCCCCCTTGCCTATGATGAGAGGCTTTTACACTGCAGTCTGCCCCAGTGAATGGGGGCTAGATGGTGACTTGCGGTAGCCCACAACTGAGGCAAGGTGGGGATAGAGGGTTGGGGGTTCACCTGGGGGGAGACCCTGAGACTGCAGGGGTATTGCCAGGGGGGCAGCACCCCAAAGACAAGGGGCACCAGGTCCTGGGAGGGATACGGGGGGCCAGCGGCAGTTGGACACCGGCCTGCAAAGGGCGCTTCGGAGGCTGGAAATGCTAATTCCCTGAGACAACCAGCAGGAGGTGCTGCAGCAGTGAGTTGTCACCCTGCCACAGTGTGCCACCGATCGAGAATAGGAGGGATCAAGGTGCACCAATGCCCAAGGCCCCTGCAATGCCAGGGAAATGATGACATGAGGATACCCAAACAGTCCTGGCAAGTGATTTGCATCTCCAAGGTCACTGTCGATCTGCCCTGGTGGAAAATTCCTTCTGGACCCCATATATGGGGATCAATATGTCCTGGTTGGTTCCCTATGGCGAATCTTATATGGGACCCCTTTCCTTAAATTGGAGAAGGAAAACCTCCCGAAAGAGAAAAAACAGGCTAAGGGAGCAAGTGTGTTTGCCCATGTCTATCTCTCTCTTTCATTCATTCATTCATTCATTCATTCATATCTATATATATATCTATATAGTTAAACTGTAGGTAGAGAAGAAATTGTGGTATGATGGGCAGGGCCAGCTCCAGTGTTTTTGCCACCCCAAGTGGGAAGGGGAAAAAAAAATAGCTACGATCAGCGGCACTTCGGCAGCAGCTCTACCGCACCGCTTCATTCTTTGGCGACAATTCGGCAGCAGGTCCTTCTCTCCGAGAGGGAATGAGGGACCCGCAGCCAAAGAAATGGACATGCCGCCCCTTTCCATTGGCTGCCTCAAGCACCTGCTTGGTGTCTGGAGCACCGCAGCCCTGATGATGGGCCTTGGGATACTGAGCATCAGTCTCATTAACAAGATCCAATTTGGGCCTTTTACAGAGAATAAGGATTTACATGGAGCAGAACAGGGACCTTGAAGAGAGGTAGTGGAATTCTCTTCTCAGAAATCAATGGTGGCTCTTAAACTCTGGCATTCTGTTCTTCCTACAGAGGGCAAATGGGGTCTCTGTCCATGACTTGGTCTCCTAGATGCTACTGCACTAACAATTATATCAATAGGATTGCTCCAAGTGTCAGGAGAACAGAATTCCAGAGGTGATAACACCATGTGGCTCTGTGAGGAGGCCTTTAAGTTGAGGGAGTGTATGTCCAGTCTACTTTCTTCATATTTCATTGAAATAAATGATCACATCATGATTGGTCACTTTGGGCTTGAACCTAAGAGCCTTCCGTTATCCCAACACACACTGATATATTTGGCCTGTGGACACATTGGATCTGAGGGAGGGACTGGTTAAGGCCTCTTGGAGATTTGTAATGTATTTTAAATCTGCCCCGTGTTGCCTTTTCTAGGGAAGAAAAGCTTCCTGTTTTCCACTTCTCCACTGGTATTTGATGTTGCTTTGTACATACATTGGGCCTGAATGCACACCCAGCCTCAGGTTCATTTGCTGGCTAACTGAGATGAGACACCTAACATTTTTAAGTGTATTTGGACTTGGAAACTAAACATAGCCCTATCAACAAGCCGTGCCAAACAAGTTAATAAAGAGCAGTGTTAGTGATGGGCACACAGAATAGAGCAGGCAGCTGGAAAGATCAGATTGGTTAATGTACAAATATCAAAACAGCCAAGATCTTGGCTTTGTGACTGCTCATGTTTGAGAGGGGTGAGGTGAGGAGGATCTGTGCATGACTTGGTACTTGCAGAAGCATTCTGCCTGAGGCAGGAGCGTGCTTCTGCGGGGCTATGTGCACTTCAGAGTTAATAGGTGATCAGCCTGAGTGCAGCTTTAAGTTATCACCCCAGGCGGGCTAGCTAGCACCACTAACCTTGGTTGAGTGGGTGTTGTGGGTGGATATAAGGAGGGTTAGAAGTAACACCTGAGAAAGGGTCTAGGTTAATTCTGCAGTGGAGACGTCCCTGGGAGTGTTTTGGGAGCATGGGTCTGAGAGTTAGCTCTCCCATGCCAGGGCAGGTCTGTTGACTAGTAGAGACAGAGCACTGCCTTGTTTGGGGACTCTAGCAGTGCCACCCGTAGAATCCCTGTATTCTTACTCTTACCTAATCTTCGTGTTTCTATAATGTATCTTTATCCTACTGTGCAAAGGCAGAAGGTAGTAGCTCCTGGGGTGGGATCTCTGAAGAGACTTAGGCATTAGGTGCTGACACACTCAGCATTACAACTCTAAGGTAGAAAAATCACAGCCACAATTACTGCAATCCACAAAGCTTTGTTAGGTGCCCAGGCCCTCTATACAGTGAATGGGGAGAAATAGGCCAGAATGCTAGGCGAGGAGCTGCGTATGTTAGCCAATGGAAGATGCTGGGAAGAACAGTGTGTGCTAACCCCTGCCCCTCTCTCTCTGAGGTAGGGGCCTAAATCTGGGCTTCAGGGAGAGGTCTAGCTCTGCTTAGCCATCCACGAAAGTGAACACGCCATCTGGAGGGAGGAGGCTTGATGCCTAAGGTGTTTCTTGATGCTCTCCACTCAATATGGCCAGAGGAGGTCGTGCCCACCTTATAACCTGGAGCCCAATGGTTTGAGCACTCACCTGGAATGGGGCAGAATCAATGTCCGGTCCCCCTATTCCAGTCACTCTTTCGTTATTTATTCACAGAGCCACAGCTTCAGCTGGAGAGACTGAAGGAGCCCCACATCAGACTATCCCACAGCCTGGGGTGGGAGACCCCTCCTCAAAGTCGCTCTTCCCCCCCGCGGGGGAACTGAGCCTGGGTGTCCCACATCTCAGGCAATGATCTAACTCCTGGAAGGACAGTTATAGCGTGGGCATCTCCAGCACCTCCTACACTGGCTGGATTTTGAATGGGACCCAATCCGGTAGTTGTCTTCTGAGTGTGCCTACCAGATTGTGCCCTGCACAGATTTAGGGGGTTGAACACCTGTCTTTTCCCAGTTCGTGAATCACTCTTGGGCTTTGGCAGGAGATAGGAGTCCAGACCCCTAGAGGGAGGCAGCAGTGTGCATGCTCAGAGGCAGAAACTTGAGCCGTTAGGGAAATTTTACTCTGAAAACTTAGGTGGCAAGTAAACTTAGGCACCTACAGGACTTGGCAAGAGTTTTGCAGATTGCACTGGTACCAAAACTGGAACTTAGATACCTCAGTTTGGCACCTAAGTACACCTTGTGCCCTTCCCCCTCCCTCTCCGCAAGAGCAGAGCACACTCTAGCCCTCAGATGCTTTTGCGCCATGTGCATTTGTATTCATTTCTACGGAACAGCATTTCCAGTGTTACTCAGTAGCCCTCATACTTATAGTTACTCATATTTATTATCAGCTGCTACGTGTCCTCTCTCCTCATGTTGTACAACAAAAGTATCTCAGCTCCTAACAGCGCATTTGACTTCAAAGCTCTTGTGATCTATTTGTGACAGACATACGTTAGATTAAAAAGCCATTTGTCAGTCAGAGCTAATAATGGTGCTCTCTGAATCAAGCATTATCTCTATCAGGAGCTGTTATGTTATGAATGTGTGCGTGTGTGTGTGAGAGAGAGAGAGAGAGAGCAAGTTTTGTACAACATATTTACATTAAGTCCTTGGCTGAGCCCATCTAATGTCCTAAATTAGAGTGTGCTTCATAATCTCCAAGGTCTGTGGCAGCACAGATATCTTGCTCCCAAATACACCAGATTCTCAGCTGGTGTAAATCAGTGTAGCTCCTTTCTACACCTGTTTATACCTGCTGAGGATCTGACCCCACCGTATCATTTTTTATTAGAATAAATGTTAAGGCACCAGAATAGTTTTGAAAGGATTTTCTTTTTAAATCGTATGTTAAAAATAAAAAAGCAAGAGTTTTTTTGGAAGTACCTCTGAGTGCGGGTGGGAAACTATATTCGACTGTAAAGAGCGGATCAAAGGAGATCAGAGCTGAGCAATACCTACCAACAGTTAAGTTAAATTCCCAGCTAAAGAGAAAGCACAGGGGATGTAGGCTGTGTTTATTCCCTACCCATGATAACAGTTGGACTGGCACAGAGGAATACAGGGAGATCTCCCTGGAGACCCCTGCCCCACAGCTTCAATGTGCAATTATGAATTACTATTATTATTTTTTTAATTTGTGTTACCGTAGTGTGTAGGAGTCCTAATCATGGACCAACACCCCATTGTGCTAGGCACTGTACGAACACCGAAAAAAATTATGGCCCATTTTACTGATTCTCTAATACTGAATATTTTAAATTGTTTTTTATGCAGTTTTGAATCAGTCACCTTAAGTACTATACATTTTTTCCTCCATTCAGTAAGCTGGATAGTTGGCCAAAAGAAGCCAAGTTTTTGTTTTACATTCTTATCTAAGGTTAGCAGGAGAAAAAAGTTAAAAACAAAAGAAAAAGGAAATGACACTGCATTACTAATAGGGGGCGTTTAAGTCCATAAAAGACCCCTCCCTCTACTCTCCTGTTCCTGAAGGTCCCCCCATTCCATGCTATGGTGATCTTGAATCTTGGGATAGAAGCCTAAAAAGCCACTTAATGCAGCATTGCACTGAAGATCTATTAAAGGATAGCTGTGCCCATTTTGCTCATTGCAGAAAGCTGATAGTTCAAATGGTAAAAAAGCACTAATCTTCATGAATGAGCTTTTGAAGTATATCTGCAGTGGCAGCCATCTTGCCAAAAAAGAGATGGTATTTATGTTGAGGGGGGAGGGATAGCTCAGTGGTTTGAGCATTGGCTTGCTAAACCCAGGATTGTGAGTTCAATCCTTGAGGAGGCCATTTAGTGATCCAGGGCAAAAATCTGTTAGGGGATTGGTCCTGCTTTGAGCAGGGGGTTGGACTAGATGACCTCCTGAGGTCCCTTCCAACCCTGATATTCTATGAACATGAGATTTCTGCATAGAATAGAGGACTGTAAAGCAGTTTCCCTTTGGCTCTGACACAAGTTCAACAATCAAAAAAAAAAAAAATCTCTTAGTAACAGGCTAAATTTGACACTAAGAACTTCACTGACTTCAGTAAATGTACAGTTGCTTCCTTTAAAAATGTGGCTGTTTTGCTGAGGCATATCAATATGGTTACGTCAGTATTTCAAATATTTCCTCTGTTTTTTGTAGTGTGCATACAGTGATCATTGGTTATGACTGATGCCTGCATCCATAAGAAATGAAACACCTATCCTTGGCTTTTTCAGAGCTTCTTGACAGCTTTTAAATACATACCTATAAAAAAGATCACTTGTAACCTAGCCCACTTGAGTCATTAATCAGCCCATCCACAACAACCAACAGTAACTCAGCAGTGAACTATGTGAAAAATCTTTAAAATCATCCACAAAAGCCTTCTCTTTCCTTCACCACTAAGACAAACAAATGGGCCTTGGAGCAATAACGTAGAACTGAAGTGGAGATGAAAAAATAAAAATGACCTTCTAATTAAAGCAAAAATTAAAAAGCTGCAGGCTTCTTTGAACAAAATGTTACCATGTTTTGCAACAGTGACCTTAACTTTTCCCTTGAGTTTAATGCAATGAATAGTAGTTCCAGTCATTTATTGTCATCATCTTCCATGCAACTGCCCTCAAAGTCAGTCAGTCTGAATGTTAATCTTGGAAAATATTGCTTCCTGTTTTCAGGTCAGTTTGAGTTTTCTCCAGGAGATTTCAACTCCTTTTTCTTTAGTCTATTCCAAGTCTTTATCAACTGCATTCTTCACAAAGTTCACATCCATTCTCAACTCTCTCATTTCAAGAAACTTGTAACTCCTTATCGAGAGAAGAATAATATTTTCATTTCATAGGTGCTGAAATAGAATTTGAACTTGTGTGAATGCCCAGTGCTATGGAAGAGGTGGAACTGAGATTAGAATTCAGGAGTTCCTGTCTCCCAGTTATGTTCTCAGGACACGCTTCTCTTCATCGATCTTTTGAGATAAATTTGTGCATTCAAGGATGTTTGACATGAACAACTATATCTAAACGTGTTCAAACACCTTTCCATATTCCAACAGAGAAATAAGCTTGTGTGCTGAGACTGTTGCCCATCATGCTGATCAGCATTGTCTCATTTCCTTGTGCTCCCGTGTCTGTTGCCCTTGGTGTCTCAAAGGCCAGATCCACACTAGAGCGTTAAATCGATTTAAACAGCGTTAAATCGATTTAACGCTGTAACCGTCCACACTACAAGGCACTTAAAATCGATTTTAAGGGGTCTTAAAATCGATTTCTGTACTCCAGCTAAACGAAAGGAGTAACCCTAAAATCGATTTTACAAAATCGATTTTGGGCTAGTGTGGACGGAAATCGAAGTTAATGGCCTCCAGGAGGTATCCCACAGTGCACCAGTGGCCGCTCTGGACAGGTAAAGGAACTCTACTGCTGGCCAGGTACACAGGAAAAGCCCCGGGAACTTTTGAATTGCATTTCCTGTTTGGACAGCGTGGAGCTCTCAGCAGCACAGGTAACAATGCAGTCTCCTGAGAATAGGAAAAGAGCTCCAGCGTGGAACACACAGGAGTTATTGGATCTGATAGCTGTATGGGGAGAAGATTCTGTGCTATCAGAACTGCGTTCCAGTAGACGAAATGAGAAAACTTTTGAAAAGATTTCTAATGCCATGAGGCAGAGAGGCCATAGCAGAGACTCGGTGCAGTGCGGAGTTAAAGTGAAGGAGCTCAGACAAGCGTACCAGAAGACCAAAGCAGCAAATGGCAGATCCGGATCTGGCCCAAAAACATGCTGCTTCTACGTGGAGCTTCACGCAATTTTAGGTAACTGCTCCACGACAAGCCCCCCCTTGTCTGTGGATTCAGAGGTGGGGGTAGTAATCTCAGCCACTGCTGATGATTCTGCGGACGGCGAAGATGTGGAGGAGGAACAGGAGGAGGACGAGATGGCAGAGACCACACAGCACTCCATTCTCCCCAACAGCCAGGAGCTTTTCCTCAGCCTGACAGAAGTACCCTCCCAGCCCTCTCAAGCCACTAGCACAGACAATGAAGCCATGGAAGCGACCTCTGGTGAGTGTACTTTTCTAAATAAAAACCATAGTTTAAAAGCAACCATTTTTTAATGATTGATTGGCCATGAGGGCTTGCATGCATTAGCTGGCATTAAAGTTACTGGAAAAGTCTGTTAACATGTCTGGGGATGGAGCGGAAATCCTTCAGGGACATCTCTATGAAGCACTCCTGGAGGTACCCCAATAGCCTTTGCAGAAGGTTTCTGGGCAGGGCAGCCTTATTCCGTCCACCATGGTACGAAACTTTACCACGCCATGCCTGGAGCACGTAATCGGGTATCATTGCATGACAAAGCCTAGCTGCGTATGGACCCGGGGATTGCTGGCATTAAAGAAGCATAATTTCTTTTTCTCTTTCTGTTATCCTCAGGAGAGTGATATCGTTCATGGTCACCTGTTAAAAAGTAATGTACTTTATTAAGGGGACAGAGATGACCATTCCTTCGTTTCTGCTTTCCTGCTCCTTTAATAAAAAACCTTTCCTAGCAGTTAGCCATGTGGGGGATGGTAAAAACCTGCACATTCCTACGGGGAGGTGTCTCTAATGGCGCTGACCATTTTAGCATTTGGGCAGCAGGAATTATCGCTGCTAATTGCCAAGGCATAGAGGGTGGAGGGGGGAGGCGGTAAAGTGACCTGCCATTACAGCAGACATGCAGAGTAGCGGGGGGAACCATTCACAATTTTCCTCTAGTGCTTAACCTTTCCGATGGCATAAGAAAAGAAGCAAAAGATTAGCTTTTTAGCAGTTTGGCTGCCAAGCATGAATGTTACCTGTTAATAGCCAGGGGTACAGGGTAATAAAAGAGGTTGCACGGTTCACTGCCATTAGCCTTACCATCTCCACCAGCAAGCTGATTTGTAATCCCCGGACCTGCGTCTGTGTTGATCTCTGACACCACAGCCGCAAGCACTAAATACTAAAAGAATCCAAAGGCAACCTTGTAGTGAAGTGACATGTGCTACGTACGGTGAATAGTGTAGTCCACTGTGAAAGCGTATAACCATTGTTCTGTGAAATGTATCTCTTATGATCCTTCTATCACTCTTTTCCCCCACTCATGCAGCTGCACATTTTTCAAGCCTCCCTACCACAGTCCGACGGATAGGTCAGATAAGGAGAATAAGGAAGAAGAGGACACGGGAGGAGATGTTCACAGAAATAATGGCAGTAACCCGCAGTGAAAGACTCATCTGGGGGAGTGGAAACACGTGGTCGCAAAGTACAGGGACGCTGCCAGTGAATGTGAGGACAGGAGGGACACTCGAGATGAGATGTGGCGGCAGGAAGATCAGCGGTGGCGGGCTGCAATGCTGGAGCTGCTGCGCGATCAAACTGACATCCTCTGAAGTCTGGTGGAAGAGCTGCGGGGTCACCGAGTGCCACTCCAGCCCATGTTTAACCTCCCTCAGTACTCACCATGTTCCATATCTTCCACACCCAGACGTGTAAGAACGCGTGGGGGAAGGCTTTCTGCACCTGCCCACTCCACCCCTGTGGACAGTCCAACCAAAAGGCTGTCATTACATTGAAATGCCCTTAATGGCATTTTTCTTCCCTCCTATACTCCTCCCAAACCACTCCCGGAGTACCTTTTCATTTCTTTTACTCTTCTTATAAGGACATGCTATTCAAAGGCAGTGGGAGGGTGGGTTGGTTACAGATAGTAAATTTATTTCAATAAGCAAGCTGTTATGGAAGGGTGGAGGGAAGTTTGCTTGCAGCAGCAGGAGTCAATACATGGGGGGGGAGGTTCATGAAGGGGAAAGAAACACAGCAGTCACACCGTACCCTGGCCCATGATGAAACTTGTTTTCAAAGCTTCCTTAATTGCCTTTGTCTTCCCTCCCTCCCTCCCATCCTCCTCCAAAAACCCCTACTTATGTATTTTTAATCACATGCTTTTAAAAGCAAGAGGGAAGGTGGGTTGCTTACAGGGGCGACTTTTAATAAAGAATACAATGTTTTCTACAGGTAGTAACTTTATTTCAATAAGCAAGCTGTTATGGAAGGGTGGAGGGAAGCTTGCTTGCAGCAGCAGGAGTCAATACCTGGGGGGGGGGGAGGTTCATGAAGGGGAAAGAAACACAGCAGTCACACCGTACCCTGGCCCATGATGAAACTCGTTTTCAAGGCTTCTCTGATGTGCACCGCTTCCTGGTGTGATCTTCTAATTGCCTTGGTTTCTGGCTGCGTGTAATCAGCGGCCAGGTGATTTGCCTCAGACTCCCACCCCGCCATAAAGGACTCCCCCTTACTCTCACAGAGATTGTGGAGCACACAGCAAGCAGCAATAACAAAGGGGACATTGGTTTGGCTGAGGTCTGAGCGAGTAAGTAAGCTTCTCCTGCGCGCCTTAAGACGGCCAAATGCACATTCTACCACCATTCTACATTTGCTCAGCCTGTAGTTAAACAACTCCTGACCACTGTCCAGGTTGCCTGTGTATGGCTTCATGAGCCATGCCATCAAGGGGTAGGCTGGGTCCCCCAGGATAACTACAGGCATTTCAACATCTCCAACTGTAATTTTCTTATCTGGGAAGTAAGTCCCTTGCTGCAGCCGTTTAAACAGAGTAGTGCTTCTGAAGACACGAGCGTCATGAACTCTTCCTGGCCATCCCACGTGGATGTTGGTGAAACGTCCCTTGTGATCCACCAGTGCTTGCAGCACCATTGAAAAGTACCCCTTGCGGTTTATGTACTAGGTGCCCTGGTGCTCCGGTGCCAAGATAGGGATATGGGTTCCATCTATGGCCCCACCACAGTTAGGGAATCCCATTGCAGCAAAGCCATCCACTACGACCTGCACGTTTCCCAGAGTCACAAACTTTCGTAGCAGCAGCTTAATGATTGCTTTGGCTACTTCCAGCACAGCTGCCCCCACAGTAGATTTGCCCACTCCAAATTGATTCCCAACTGACCGGTAGCTGTCTGGCGTTGCAAGCTTCCAGAGGGCTGTTGCCACTCGCTTCTCCACTGTGAGGGCTGCTCTCACCCTGGTACTATGGCGTTTCAGGACAGGGGAAAGCAAGTCACAAAGTTCAAAGAAAGTGCTCTTACGCATGCGAAAGTTCCGCAGCCACTGCGAATCGTCCCACACCTGCAAAACTATGCGGTCCCACCAGTCTGTGCTTGTTTCCCGGGCCCAAAATTGGCGAGGAATGGTTAGAACCTCCCCCTTTACCATCAGGAGCTCCAAAGCGTGGGGGCCCGCGGTTTCAGAGAACTCGGTCTCCAAGTCCTCATCAGTCTCGTCGCCGTGCTGCCGTCGCTGCAGCATCCTCTCCTGCATTTGCTGCTCATGGTTCAGCATAGACAGCACGAGAATGCATGAACTGTTTACAACGTCCACGATCAAGGTACTGATCAGACCAGGATCCATGCTTGCTGTAAAATGGCGTTTACTCACTTCAACCAGTAAAAAATGCGTGAAATGGCTGTCTGCTGCTTTCAGGAAGGGAGGGGGTGAGGCTGTACCCAGAACCACCCACGACAGTGATTTTTCCCCCATCAGGCACTGGGGTGTTAACTCATAATTCCAAGGGTCAGGGAACACTGCAGGAACTGTGGGATAGGTACCCACAGTGCAACGCTCCTGAAATCGATGGACGCCAGGGACCATGGACGCACACCACCAATGTAAGGTGCCCTAGTGTGGATGCGTAAAATCGATTTTATAAACCCTGTTTTATAAAATCAATTTTACTAATATCGATTTTAAGCTGTAGTGTGGACATACCCTAAGCCAGAGAGCTGGAACATGCTGAAGGCAGAGGAGCACAGAGGAGCTTACTCACTGACTTTTCTCCAGGGCCAGAGAGCTACGGCCCGGGGGAATGGGGGATCTTGCTTCCCCGGCAAAGATGCTCCAAGCAGAGAGGATGGGACGTTTCCGCAAGGAACAGTAGAGTTTTACTCCATTTGGAAGGGCTGAAGTGGCTGTCCAGGACCAGAGGAAGACAGACAGATGAGTCCAGGTATGGTGAAGGCACAAGGACGCGCTATGTGGGGCATTATCAGATGAAGTATTGGGTGACCTTAATGACTGACTGCACTGGGGGTGATGAATGGATTTCGTTTGGACTTTTGTTATGGACTGTTTTTTTCATGTTTTTAATAAGAAACCAGCCCAAAGAGCGGTATTACTGAGAGATGATCCTGAAGTTATTGAGTTACCTGAGGGGGAAAACAGAGGCAGAGTGTGCATGGCTTGCCGCAGGGGGTGCGCTCCAGGCAGGGCTGCTGTTTGGAAATAACCAGTTTCTATACAATTCTATTAACATTACGTCAGTGAAACAGTGATGAACACAGCTCTTAGTATGGACATTAAAGGCACTTTAATGTTTCCTAACCTTCAGCTCATTCCACAACTGCCACACTAGTTTTGTAGCACAGTGTCTACTATGAGCAAGCAATCTTCCTCCATGTAGAGACATGCAGCTGAAATTCTCTTGCATCTACCAAGAGCTGCATAGTGAATGGACAGTCAAAGAGCAAATCACACTGCATGAAAGGACATGAGGGCAAACTGCACTGCAAATACCCTGGAAGAAACCCTCTTGGTGAGGGGGGTAGCAAAAACACACAGTGCAAATGCCTGCAGTCAAGAGGCAAAGTAAGAGGTAATAAGCTGCACCCTACCGTTAGTTGAAGTAGCAGCTGTATGACTCTTGGGGGTGTCCTGATTTTCCAAGGCAAAATGCCTTCCCTTGTAACCCCGCCCTCCCCAGGGTAGTGCAGATCCACACCGCACCTTGCTCTGGACTTCATGTTACAGTCAGAATCTAGCATGACTGACTTGTGCAAAGCCACAGAACAAGTAATGATAGAGTCAGGACTCAAACCTAATAGTTCCTATCTCCCTGTCCCGTGCTCAATCCACTAGATCACAACAGCCATTCTCCAGGGACACTGAAAAAGTTGGGCAATTACATCAAAGGCTTATTTGTGTTGATGAAAGAATAAAAGCTCATTTTTTTAAAAGTCAGAAAATATTAAGAAAGCAATTGAGAAGACTTGGGGTAGTTCTTGTAGTTATATTTTTAGCTGTGAAATTTATGTTTCAGGGGAAGGTCAAAGGATTTTTTCCCCTGTTTTTATTATGTTAGTTTCCGTGAGAAATGTACACCTTCCAGCAACTCATAGAAAATTCCAAGATAATGAAGACTGCAACTCCTGATAAAGCATCTCCAGGGGAGTGAATTATCCTTAAATTCTTCTCTTCTAAGTTCATATTTATATGAAACTAATGAAACCAAGCAACTTGAGAAATCATACATTCCCTAAAAATTATGACTCATAAAATATTATGTCCCTGAGGTGAAAGTGAAATAATTTTTAATGGTAAGATAAGGAAGCCACACATCTTAGTTTTACCTGCCCACACTTGTTTTTGTAATAAACTAGCCTGCTGTGATATTTTTTTGTTCTCTAGCATGGTGGGGTTTCTTCCTGTAAAATCTTAGCTGGCACAGGAAAACAAACCATGGTCAGTTTTTGTTCTGCTCTTTGTTCCCATCTTGGTTGAAGTGGATGTCTTTAGTTTTTCATGTTTCCTGGTACAAAGAGTTTTTGCCTTTAGGATTACCACATGGCCTAAAATGGATAGTCTGGGTTTAATCTCATCCCTCCTTGCTAAATGGCAGTTTGGAAAGGCCCCCTCTGTAACCAGTGGATGTCTGGATGGTGCCTCTGTATCTTTAAGCAAATATGCTAAGCCCGGTGGCATTATCTGCAAAATTCTCAAAATGGCGTGTGGGGAATTAGCTCCACAATTGCCACTGATGAAGAATAATGTTAAATCTTGTCAATAGGCAGCAGGTTTAAAACAAAAGGAAGTATATCTTTACACAGTCAGCCTATGGAACTTTTTACCAGAGAATGTTGTGAAGGCCAAGACATTCAAAAAAGAAATAGATACATTCATGGAGGATAGGTCCATAAATGGTTATTAGCCAGGATGGTCAGGCATAGTGTCCCTAGCCTCTGTTTTCCAGAAGCTGGGAGTGGATGACAGGGGACGGATCGCTTGATGATTACCTGTTCTGGTCATTCCCTCTGTGGCACTTGGCATTGGCCACTGTCGGAAGACAGGATACTGGACTAGATGGACCTTTTGGTCTGACCCAGTGTGGTTGTGCTTATGTTCACTGTGAAAAGACTGAGAACACAGCAGAGAATGTGATCATCTGCATACTGTTTGTGTCCTCTCCTCCACTGGCTGGAGTCAGGCACTAGAAGCTTTCTGTAACACTTGTAGAGTTTCTGCTAGACCTAGATATGTGCATCTTGACTGGATCTTGGGAAGGTCTCTTGCACAGGGTGCCTGTGTTTAGGCACTACCTTCCTCCCACAGCCTTCTGCATGGATAGGCCCGTCGAGCGACATTTGGGGTCCTGGTATGTCATGTTTGCCAGGGCCCCGCCTCCTCCCATTTCATTTTATTTACACAGATGTTTTGGGGTCCCCCCTGAACTTGGGATCCTGGTACAATTGCTCTCTCTTCCCTCACCCCCTGCATCTGCCCTGGAGAAAAGCTTCCCTGCTGCTATGGCAACACTGCTCTGATAGAGACTACTCCTGTGTGTTCCCCATCCAGATGCTTTCTCTAGGAGTTCATGTGCAGGAGAGGAAAGTGAGGAAGTTAATACTGGGCAAAATCAACATTAACTTACCTACCAATGTCATGGAGAGTGAATGGGAAGAAAAGGTTAGGAAGTGTGAGTGGCCCCCAACTTCTCTGTCTCCTCCTGCTCTTGATCTATAGGCTTCCATATGGTTTGGCCTGGACTCTGTGGCACAGAGGGGCTTCTGCAGTATTCTGTGACTAATGCTACAGAAGCTGAAATACCCACTTTCTATCTCTGTCCCAGTCATGATTCACAGAATCCCAGCCCTCTCCATGCATGAGGGCAGAGCGATGAATATGACCCTCTAGGTATCAGGTAGTGGGTTCAGAAATTACTTTAACCTTTGCTGTAAAATCAGTCAGAATCTGTCATAGAAACAGAGGGGAAAAAGCTGGGAGCGCTTGTTCTCCATTTGATTGCAGACTAAAAGAGATCTTTTCAACATCTTAACCAGCTCCTTGGAGCAGGGACTGTCACTTATTATGTGTCCGTAAAGCACTGGGCACAATCAGGCCACGTGGATTAGAACTACAGTATAAATCCTGAATAATAAAGGCTCACAATAAGCAGATATTTTTCAATTTTAAAATGGATAAATGACTATGTAAGCAATCAGAACAACTAGATACTGAACTGTGAGACTGGTTCCTGCAGATCTGCAAATGCATCACAAAATGTCTCTATCAGGACATGGGCAAGGCAATGGAGTGGCACTCTATAAGCACAGATTATGGCCATATCGTGTTCGATTTGCTGCGATCTTTCAACAAAAGGGCTTTAATATGGATCTGCTGTAGCTGGATTTTGACTAGCTTTATATATGTAGAAAGTATTGGAAAATCTCTTCCCAAGCATTGATCAGAAAAATGAAATTTTGGAAGCACTAAACCTGCACAATGATTCCATTTTTCCTCCCCTCTTTTTTTTTTCTTCTTGTGTACAACAAGGTGCAATTCTTCCTTTATATGTGCAGAAGTCCTATTTCTGTTTCAATCTTCTGCCAATGACCCCAGTACATATTGTGGAGCAAGAATAGCTATCTGCTTGCCTGAAGAATTTTTAAAGTTGAGTAATTCAGGTTTTGGGTGGAATGTGGTTTCACTGTTATAGTGCTTTCTTTTACAGCAAGAATTTTTTTTCCATGTGCAGGGAGCTTCAGCTGGCAGATAGTGGATAGCTGGAGGCTGAAGTGGCTATGAGCCAAAGCAGAATATTGTGAATATTGGGCATTACAAAGCCAGATTCAGTTAGTGTATTGTACATGGGACTTGAAGAGAAGAAAAGAAGATATTTAAAAAGCTTAAATATTTAATCATGGACTTTGCCCATTTTGTTCTTCATTTACATTAGAAAATAGCGTTCTCTTTTAGACAACCAAAAAAAGGCATATTGCTTTTTTCCTTCCTGTGAATATTTAGGATGCCAGATAATATCTTTCACCTTGCTTCCCTCCAGTAGCCTGATTCATATTGGATGCCAGAGGTCAGTGAGTATATATTTTCTAAGTATAGTGCTGCAATTCATGGCTGGATCCCTGCAGTCAGCCATCTGCATATAGGCAGCACTGGGATTAAAATGTAGGATCTTTGACTCCAAACCTGTAGGACTGGAGCCTTCACCCCATGTGATAAAGGGGCAGCTTTACTTACTAAATCATGGCGCCAATTAAATACCTGAGCAGTAAAGGGCAGGGGAACACAAGAGCAAACCCTCAGCTCTACGTAACCATTTATCTTTCAGTCTTCCAGGCTCTTTTCCGCTCAGCTCCCCCAATTCATAAATTTCATTTCATTTTTCAAACACGCTATAATTTCACCATTAATTTTCCCATGCAGCCAGCTGCAAGTAGAATAAAAGCTCACAGACCAGAAAATATGTGTGTCCTGGGGGGAGGAGAGATAGCTTAGTGGTTTGAGCATTGGCCTGCTAAATCCAGGGTTGTGAGTTCAATCCTTGAGCAGGGCTATTTGGGGATTGGTCCTGCTTTGAGCAGGGGGTTGGACTAGATGATCTCTTGAGGTCCCTTCCAACCCAAATAATCTAATATGGGCTAAGTCAACGTTGCATTGTGTGACCTGGAGCAAAACACTTGACCTTCTAAAAGGCAAAACTTCCCCTGAAAAGCAGCAGAGACTTTGTTTAAACAGAACGTAGGAAAGATGTAACTTATGTGGCATGGTGATGAGTCTGGCTAAAGTTGGGAAGCAGCGGCATGCTCTCTCAGAGAGGAAAAGCCAGGCAAATTGGAGTGATGATGGCAATAGATCAAATGTCAGCACATAGAGCACCAGTTATTACTAGAAGAAATTGTATCATAGAAGAGAAAGGGGAGAGGAATGAGAAGATACCAGTGGTGACAGTTGTAGGGGTCAGAAGTAAAATAATAGCAAAGGGAAAAGGGCCTGATCTTTCTACCAATGAAGTTAACCTCCCATTGAATTCAATGGCAGCAAAGCTGGGCCCAGAGTGCTTTCAGGCCACCTTTCTACATAACATATGAACCCTTGGGAAAAATCCACTATTCCAGCATGTGCCAGGCAGGTAGAATTTACCTGCTGCGGCCAGGATAAACTCAAATTTTGGCTGTGTCACACAGTGGTAAAGGCTGTGACACGTGATTTCCTACATTCAGCTGGGCTCTTTACTGTGGTGTGCTCAGATAGCACAGAGTACAATATAAATACACACAACAGATGGGGCACCAGTTGTGTAACAATCACATTACCAGTATGGAAAAAATCCTTTCTACAGTGGAAGGCCTTTCTGCGAATGCTAGATGTCCTGTTTTGGGATGAGCCACCCCACAACTTAACATCAACCATATGTTTAAGAATTGTCTTTAAAATAGCCCACTGAATTGTCTAATGCAGTTTCTAAGAAGCTAGAGTTCTCCCCAGGGAAGCATGGCCCCAGCGATGTTTGGACACAGGAAGACACATTTCTGACTCTTTACTATGTGATGAAGCCACTGCTCACCAAGGCTGGAATTTCCAAGGCCCCCAGAGAGTTAGGTGCTCGAATCCTATTGAATGCAAAATGTTCTTGTGCTCCTAACTTCCTTCGTCTCCTTTGAAAATCCCAGGCTGATGTTTCAGGGTCACGTCATTCCTGCCACACGCTTCACCAGGCTCAGTCACAGAATTGTTCCAGTGAGCAGCTTGGAACCCCTACTGCTCCATGAATAGGGGTCAGCTTGAATGCTCTCCTTGTTCTTTTTTTAGTGCTACAAATGTTGTTAATTGCAAAACTGATACAGCTCAGAGTGCTAATGGAAATTATTCTAGCTTTACAATGTCGCTGTGTTTGATGAAATTACTTTAGGAGCAAATTCATCAATTTATTTTTGCTAACATCTGTTTACAGTAAAGTTCAAGAAAAATGGAGCTGTGTATCAGCCATTTAGAATAACTGGAATACTTGCAGCTTTTTCTCCTTCCAAAGGCAGAAGTTCTTTCACAGCTGCTGGCTGCAGGTAACCTATTAACCACATCAGTCGGTTCACAGAAGGCTTGTTGAAGAGCAAGAGCCAGAGGACAGCAGTCACCATCTCTGATCAAAAGGGAAGTCGGCTTCCTATCTTAGGCTCAGCTATCACTTCTGAGAGTGCAACATAGGGGAAGCTAAAACTCATGTTGTACTGCTAGGAAATGATCAACTTTTTAGTTTCTCAGTCTCCTGAGTCCATCTTCCTTCTACCACCTTGACCCCACTGGGAACAATATTGCTTAGGTATTCACTACTGATTAAGGTGAGTAATGTAGCTCCTTAAACAAATCCAACCTTTTCTGAGATCAAATCTAGTGTTACACAAACCCAGAAATCAGGGAGCAGCAAAACTATTGTATTGCCGTTGCTAGGGATTTGTTTAATCTGTATTGTGTCATGTAACCTGCCACAAGTACTTCTAGTACACAGAGCAGGTACAGGGCCTTACTAACACTGCGTAATGCAGAAAGATCCCCTTATTACGAATCCAGTATGTAGCCCTTCCACCCAGAGGAGAAAAGTTCAAGGGTCACGGTATTCAAAGTCTAACTCCATCTGGGACGTACCTCTTGAGAAGAACTAGAGTGTATGGCTTTTGGGAGTGAGGGCTAAATGGAGATTAGGAACTAAGAACTGAGATTAGATTCAATTCTCAGGCCCCAGATAGCACAAAACAGCCAGAAAACCACCCAAAGAGAGCCGACAAGGATACGTTCTGATCCAGAGGAATCCTATGGAGATGGAGATAGCTCTACGCCACCTGCTCCACCCCTCTCCTCTACATAGGGATTTGGGAGAGTGGGGAAAGATCCAGGTTGAGCAGGGCGGCGCTCTCACTATAATCCTGAGCTAGCACAGTACTCCCTATGGGACAGGGACAGCTGCTGGTGATATAACTTAGAGCAGCTTATAATGACCCCCTGGCCAGTCCAAGATCTTAGGTCATGGCTACACTTACAGTTCTGCAGCGCTGGTAGTTACAGCTGTGTTCGTACAGCTGTGTAGGGCCAGCGCTGCAGTGTGGCCACACTGACAGCTACCAGCGCTGCAGTGTGGCCACATTTGCAGCACTTGCAGCGCTGTTGGGAGTGGTGCATTGTGGGCAGCTATCCCAGCATTCAAGTGGCTGCAACATGCTTTTCAAAAGAGGGGGTGGGGTGGAGTGTGACAGGGAGCATGGGGGAGACAGAGAGTGGATTTTTGGAGCTGACACTGTTCTCAGCTCCCTGCCTTGCAAGTTCTAAGGACTGGAAGATACACAGTGCCTACCTTCAATCATTTTAAAAGTTTTGACCTTTCCCCCACCTGTCTCTTATTCACTAAATGCTAATTATGCACTCCTAAAAAGCCATCAGACCACATAAACAGTTGCTCAACATTACCCCTCCCCCCTCTCTCCTCAAGCAAACAGCTTTGAACATTCCAAAGCAATTCTCTGCCTTCGCTGGCTCGCTTGCTGGAGCAAAGAGCAGCTGTGTTTGTTTTTTAGCAAGTAGCTACGGGGAGATGGGAGTTCAGCCATTCTTCTGGTTTGTTGTGGACAGGAATTCTGGGATACCTCCTTATACCCTGGAGGCCAATAAAAGCACTGGTGGTGTCCACACTTGCTGACCAGCGCTGCATCACCAGCGCTGGAATCGCTACACCCGAGGCTCGACCGGGTGTACAGCCAGCGCGGCAACCAGGGAGTTGCAGCACTGGCTGTGCTTTGCAAGTGTGGCCACATCCTGAGTTGCAGCGCTGTAACCTTCTCACCAGCGCTGCAACTCTCCAGTGTAGCTAAGCCCTTAGAGTGACAATTCTCCCCCAACTCTCTTCAACTGAGCCAAAGGTACCTGAGAATCTTTGTAGTAATAATCTGAGGGAGTAGAATGGAGCCAGTGAGGATGAGGAGTGATCACTCTAGACTCATTGCTACTTTATCAGGTGACCCTGGAACTCTGTTTGCTCCTTCTTTAAATGAGGAGGCTTGGCCTTGGTTTGAGTGTACCCTAGGAGTGCCAAATACTACTGCTTTTATTTCCGTATATTCAAACCAGGGAAGCTCTCAGTCCTCAAAGTACAAAGTGTCTGAGTCAACTAATTACATAATTAAAGAATAGTCACAGAGTTCAGAATCACAGCTAGATCACGTTCAGGTATGTTCACAACTCAGGTTTGTATCAGCCCATCTCTGGTCCGAATGCTGAAGAAGATTTTCTGTTTCCTCCATATTCCCCCTCTAATGATGAAGCTTGGGATGGGGGGAGGGGGCTGACACCTTATTCCATGCATGAATTCAGTAGGACTAGGCTTGAAGTTTAAGGTGTTACTCAGTTAAAATAAGGGTTTCAGAATCTGACTGAGGCTTTACTTGAGCTACTGGCGTGCCCAGTGTCGGTATTAGAATTGCTTGGGAAGATTAGGACGGTGGTCAGCAGTCACACTGTTCTTCAGAGGAGAGCAAAGATCTTTCATTTTATTCATTTTGTCCTTGAGACAGTACAGCACGCTAATGACACACTTACTGTAGAACATGGCTTTCTCTTTGATAGTGTTCAGTCAGGGTTATAATACCGAGTAATATGGGAACCACGAATGGAAATGATATATTTTTTAATGAAGTAAAGACCCATTATAGAGTTTTTTTTTAAATCTTCATTTTGCACTGGCAAGATAATTTACAAACCCTGAGTTCTTCCCTTTGCCAGGTGTTTTACTTCATAATAACACTTACAAAGGAGAAAAATGCAGCTTGCTTATTGCGTGCTTTGGGCCTACGTTGCGTTTGAGATTGCTCCATGATGTTACAGTACAATTGTCTCACGGATGTTGCCTGCTTTGTATTTGTGTCAGGGATATGATTTTAAAAGCTAGCTTTTAGTTTTAACATAACAGGAATAAATATTACACTAATAGTCACGATCTCTTATGAGGAAGGTGTCGCCTGCAAAGGAAGGTTGTACTTTGGTGGTGGGGTTGGTTGTTATTACATGCTATAAAAGAGGTGTTGATATTTAAATTTACCTAGAAACCAACTGTTCCTGGCAGATTCAAGGAAGCACTCAAGTGTAGAGTTGACTAAAAATATGAGACTCTTGATTGCAGCTGCTGACAATAGCACAGATGTTGATATGTTTGTAGCAATGATACTTAGATGACATTTATATATTCGAAGGATGTTATCCTCTCTTACCACAGGAGGTAAATGATCAGTCCTCTGAAGGTACACAGATAATAATGTTGATGTCGCAGACCATATAGTCAACAAGTTACTGCCCTGCACCATCTCGAGGCCCTGGTCCAGTGAAACCAGTGAGCCTTTCCACTGAAGAAGGGAAACAAGGGCATTCTGGTTAAGATGCTAAACTAGGTCGCAGAAGACCTAGTTTTAATGTCAGGTTCTGCTACAGACTTCCCATGTGACCTTTGGCAAGTAGCTTAATCTTTCTGTGCCTCAGGGCTTGTCTCCACTATGGGAGTTATAACAGTATATCTACAGCACTGCAGCTATGACTCTGTAAGCCTGTAGGATAGAGGCACACTGTAGCGACTGCAGGGGTTCTTCTGTCTCAGTAGTAACTCCATGTCCCCAAGCTACAGTAGCTAGGTCAGTGGAAGAATGCTTCTGTTGATCTATCCATGTCTACAGCAGCATAGCTGCAGTGCCCATTGGTGTGGATTTTTTATACCTGTTCTCTGTGTATAAAAGGGGGATAATTATACTGTCTTTTCACCCACAGCTTTTGTCTGTTTGCACTGTAAGCTCTTGGGTGTGGGGACTGTTTCTTACCATGTATAGTGTCTAGTGCAAGGGGCCCCTGATTTTATTGGGGTCTCTACTTACTACTGTAATATAAACAATAATTATAATATTCCTTAGGGTTGATACCCATGGCGCAATGAGTTTCTGATTCCCATTAACTTCGAAGTGAAGTAAAGATGTTCTGTTCAAAGGAGGTGCTCAGTCCCTTGCAGGAATGGGGTCTTTATGATTCCATTACTGTTTCCGCTGTGTGTATTCAATAAAGGAAAGGCTGGTTTGCTTGGAGAAAGAGAAAAGGTGCAGTGTACTCAGCAGAGCTGAATAATGAACTACAAATCTCAATGAAAAATGACAGATGTCTGCTATTAAAGATGAAAATATTTTGCAGAATGTATTTCTCATCAGAAGCATTTATGTTCTGTATAAGACATTATGAGCTTGGAAGTTAGGTATTGAGAATTTGTAGAAATACTGTATACATATAAAAGTATATGTACACCAGGGATTAATTGGATTTTAACACTGTTGTCTTTTGGAGTACCATACTCCTTACCCTTAAGTACTCTTAACAAAGAAAAGGTTGAGGGGTGACTTGATCAGTGAAAAAGTATCAACATGGGGACCAAAGATTTAATTGCTCTGCTATCTAGCAGAGAAAGGTATAGCACAATCCAGGATCTGGAAATCAAGCTGGAAATAAGGCATAATGTTTTAATGGTGAGAGTAATTAACCATTGGAACAGCTTACCAAGGGTTGTGGTGGGTTCTCCATCCCTGACCATTTTAAAATCAAGACTGGATGCTTTTTTCAAGATCTGCTCTAGGTTTTATGGCCTGTGTTATACAGTAGGTCAGATGAAGTGATCATAGTGGTCACTTCTGGCCTTGGAATCTATTAACCATCCATAAAGAATTCATAGTAAGCTACCAATTTTCCTAATTCTAAATTACTCCTTCTGCTTTTCAAGAGGCAAAGCTACTTGTAATGAAACCCTTTGACATGTTTAGAGCAGATATGTAAATTGGTGAGTAAATCAATTTGGATAAAATAAGAATTGATGTAAACCTCAGAACTAAAGTTGATCCCAACATTTTATGAGGTTCCAAGATGTTTGTTTAACTTTTGCTTCATGTTTGTTCTTTGTTTCCATAAGAGATGGGTCCAGATAGCCAGAGATCCAGAGCCAAACTTCCTCAACTTCCATGGATGTTCTGATTCTCTATTTTGTTTGGCTTAGGCCAGTCTTTAGCCCCAGGAGCAGATGTTTCAAATAACTGTGAGAGATGCTGGTTTTGTGGGATTTCTAGCTTGTTTGGAAGCAGAAAGCATTGGAAATTTTGCAAGAAATTTTGCTCTTGTTAGATTTACAGATCAATTTTTGAAAAACTGATGGTTCAGATCATTTGTATAATGGTTCAAAGGCATGAGACTAATCACATATATGGAAAAGTGCATGACATAGTCACTCCCAGCCTCAAATAAGTCTGCTGGCTTTCCATGCATTTCAAGAGCCAGTTCAGAATTGCCTTCTTGTTCCAGTCTGTCGCAGAGAAATTCTCTCACTCAATACTGGCTTCCCTGACGCCTTTTATGTGTTTTATCCTGGCCTCCTCTGCGCTTTCACACTATCTTGTTGCTAATAATTGGAGAGCCTTCTCCTCATTAGCTTGGACTGTTGTTTGGACGTTATCTCACTCTCTCATCCACTCTCTGTCTATTTTCAAATCTCAGTTGAAAACTCTTTTTCCTCCTTTGCCTGTAATTCTTAATTTCTCTCTCTCTTTCTCCTTTTATTCATCATTTAACTCTGTGAAGTGCCTCAGGAGCCATTTATATGAAAGGCATTAAAGAAATAGTTGTAGTGCATTGTCCAAACCGAAACGAAGAGCTCATTCTTCTCGGTATGTAATTCCTCAGTAGATCAGCTCACAGCTGGAGCTCAGCTGGCATAGTTGTTCTAGGCCAGGAGTGGCCAAGCTGAGCAGGAGCCAGAATTTACCAATGTACATTGCCAAAGAGACACAGTAATACGTCAGCAGCTCCCAACCAGCTCCCCCACCCTGCTCCCAGTGCCTCCTGCCCAGCGGCAGCCCCCCTCCCTCCCTGCACCTCCCCATTAGCTGTTTAATGGTGTGCAGGAGGCTCTATGGGGGATGGGGAGGAGCAAGGGCATGACAGGCTCAGGGGAGGGGGTGGGAAGGGGTGGACTGGGGGCGGAGCCTGTGGCAGAGCCAGGGGTTGAGCAGTGAACACCCCCCGGCACACTGGAAAGTTAGCGCCTGTAGCTCCAGCCCCGGAGTCAACACTTATATAAGGAGCCGCATATTAACTTCTGAAGAGCTGCATGTTGCTCCAAAGCCACAGGTTGGCCACCCCTGTTCTAGGCTGTCTGATGAGCTGGCCATTTTCACTTTTGATTTTTAACGCGACCTGGTGTCAGCAATGAGTCTAGTAATTGATTGGCTCTGTTTGTTTGTTCTGTGGTAACTTCAATCTGTTTGAAGATCTGAAAATGGTCAGCCTGGCACTCAGGTAGATTTCCTTCTTTTGAAGGTAATTACCTATTGATAATTGAAATGATTTAATATTAAACAGCTGTGTTTTCCGTATCTTTCAGATCAAGAACTACTGCTGTAAAGCTAAAGCCTAATATCACACAGCAGCAAATTGCAGGGGCAGGGTAACCGACAAAGGACACAACCGAACCAATGAAATTAAAGTACTAGAAAGAGTAGAGCAACAAATACTGGAAAAAAGAGACCACAGAAGGAAGGGACAAAGGAGGAGAAAAGGAAGTGCCCTTTCCCAGTATTTTAATTTAAAATTACTAACTGATTGGCGTGAAACCCTTAAGTAATACCAATTTGGGCTTTGGAAGAAGAGTTCTTTTATGACTGTCTTGTTTAGAATATAATTACAGCCTCTCTTGTTAAACTCAAAGTGGCCTCTAAAGCATCTCCAAAAGAAGGAGAAAACTATATGTGCCAAAGAGCTATTCTTCATTGGCTTTCACAAGGAGAGGGAATATGAAGAGGAATTTCACATGTGCAATGGTGCAAATTGAATTGACTCTGAACAGAGCAGTAACTGCCTGTTAATGCACAGAGTCCACACACAGCTGGGTTGTCTACTCCCCTGAATACGACAAAATATAGGGACCTGGTTTTAAAAAGAAAATGTTGCCATTAAGGCATCTCATTGTCAGGAAATCACCCTTTTACCCTCTTTCCCAGAAACAAGCCGCCTTTGTCCTTGTCCCTCAGCTGAGATGGTAGAATAGGCAGCATTAAATTCTGACCCTGTGTAAGCTCAATGGAGTTGAGCATCTGCTAAGACCAGGTCAGAATTTGGCTCATGATCACTTCGGAGACCAGCAATAAAATCGCTTTTCAGATTAGCCGGTGGAAGTGAGCATTGATGGTGGGTTCACTACCCTTCCCTCAATGGTAGCGCAAACAGTACTGTCATGATATCGCCGCTGCCCGCAGGATCCCCTGAGGTCATTTTTACCTTCGTCAATGTAACCTGGAGTGTAATGCTCTTATTGAGCTGAGAAGCTTTTCACATATTGAAATCCAGTGCTATTGACAGAAATTGTAATGGACCATTGGCAGATTGTTTGTGTTTTTTATGCAAGTGGTAAAATAAGATTTGAAAAAGTCACTTTATCCATCATTCCAGAAAACTGACATTTTATTACCCACATGCCTCTCTGTGCAAGGCCATAATTCCATTTCTCCGTAAGGTTTTCTATACGTTGGAGGGAGCACTGACCAGGGGCCAATAAGCAAATTTATATAATGAATTTAACCTCCCTAACTTGCTCTGATCGACAGCGTCTTCTCAAGGGAGCTCCAGGGCTGGAATGCTCAAAGGGTTGCAGGTCAGCAGTGAGAGAAGTTGGCAGAACTACATGGAAGGAATGATGATGGAGTGGACTGGCAGACTTCCTCATGTGCTCTTGGCCTCCATAAGGAAGCACTAATATCTCACTAAACTAACAAAGTATATCAGAGGGGGAGAGAGGAAGGGGAAAGACAGTCACTAGCAAATGAGGAAAAAGTGGCATTTTTTGAGATGAGTTCAGCATGGGTATATAACTCAGGCCTATTGGGACAAATATACATCTGTTTGAACTCCACTGAAATCAATGGAGTTACGCTAGGGGTAAATCTGGCCTCTTTATGTAATCATGAAGTGCTGTAACACGTGGAATTGAGCTGTCCATTTGCCAATAACAGAAAGTACAGAAATCCTGTTTGAGTAATTTTTATGAGGGTGATATAACGTCCTGGAAAAATGCCCTTCCTTTTTACTGATTGGGACTCGGGGAAAACTGAAGTAAAGAGAGTTTCCACAGCATTCCTCTGGGGCTGTACTGGAGAAAAGATTTGTGCTAGACTAGATGTCCTGTCTTGCAACTAAAGTCAGGTGTGTGGACTGCTGCCCTCTGGGTTAGAGGGCTCTGTGTGTGTGACAGACCCAGGCTAGTGGGGTACAGGAGTCTGGTAGAAGGCAAATATACTGGTCACTGGATGAGTAGTTTTCTGTTCCCTGAGTGACCAGAGCAGGGGCTGCATAGAGTAATCAGGAACCTGCTAGAACCAATTAAGGCAGAGAGGCTGATTAGATCACCTGCAGCCAATCAAAGCCGGCTAATCAGGGCACCTGGGTTTAAAAAGGAGCTCACTCCAGTCAGGGAGAGGGGAGCCAGAGGAGAGGAATTGTGTGTGAGGAGCTGGGAGTGAGAGGGTGTGCTGCTGGAGGACCAAGGAGTACAAGCATTATCAGACACCAGGAGGAAGGTCCTGTGGTGAGGATAAAGAAGGTGTTTGGAGGAGGCCTTGGGGAAGTAGCCCAGGGAGTTTTAGCTGTCATGCAGCTGTTACAGGAGGCACTATAGACAGCTGCAATCCACAGGGCCCTGGGCTGGAACCCAGAGTAGAGGGCGGGCCCGGGTTCCTCCCAACTCCTGATCAGACACAGAAGAAGTTGACTCAGACTGTGGAGAAGATCACTGAGGTGAGCAAATCTGCCAGATAAGCGCAGGACTCACCAAGGTAGAGGCGAAACTTTGTCACAGTGGGTACATCTCTGTGCTATAGGATCAGGGCATTAGTTAGTAGAGCAAGTTCTAGGTCTCCAGTAGTGCTGGGTGAAGTTGATAAAGCTGCTAATTCTTTATTTTCAGATTTAATCTTAGTGCAGAGGGTCTCAACTATGGTCTGTGGTTCCTGGAAAGTTGGTTGGGCACATATTACTGGCTCCTCCTCTTTATTTGTACCTGCTAAATGGCATTACTACAACTAAAAATCCTTTCCTAGTATTACTTTTCTTTGCAGGCACATGATGTACTTACCCCATGGATGTTATGCCAGTGGGAGGAGAGGTGACCTGCATAATCACAAATGGGAGGGTGAATTCATAAGATGATCTCCATGTTAAAATATGGAAACTTTCCATGTTAGAGCTGGAGGGATAACTGATTTTGGAGTGCACTGACAGTTCTGAACAATTCGAAAGATGATTTGGTTTCACCAAAACAGAATCTGAAAATGAAGGGAAAAAAATCAACAAAATAAAAAAAGTTGATAAAAGTCTCAGATGGGGTCGAATTGAACATTTTGTTCAACACAAAATAAATTGTTTCATTTTGGGGCAGTTTTTGGCATAAAAGCAAAAGAAATGAATTTCTGGATTCACTAAATGGCTGGAGGAGGAGGCAGCAGTGGCTCACTTATCACCTTTAGCTCAGTACTTAGGGCTTTCCCCTGGGATATGGGCAGGTTCATTTTCTCCCCCTCATCCCCCACCTGATATGGAGCAAGGATTTGCATTTGGGTCTCCTGTATTGTAGGAGAGTTCCCCAGCCCCTGGGCTATGCTGGTCTTTTTCTTGGTCTTTCTGAATCTCTCCTGTTGAAGCTGATCCATTAGAGCAGGTACATGAAGTTGGGGCTCCCACCTCCCCAGTGAGTGTCCTAACCAGCGGGCTCCAGTCCTTTTCCTGAGTGCTCTCTATCTGGGCCTATGACTATTCAAATATTTTATACACAGTGGAACAGTTTCAACAGGAGAGCGAGACCTACACCCACCTACTCTATACCCCACACTCTCCTGTAACGTGGGAGAAGAAAGTTCAAATCCCTGCACCACAGCAGCCATAGCGGGAATTGAACATGAATCTTCCACATCCCACGTGAGTGCTCTAACCACCGGACTAAAATTGTATCAAATTTGCCAACAGTTTCAGGTTGAGCAAAGCATCATGTTTTGGTGCATAAACTAGTCATCAGAAAACTTTTCCCCAGATTTAGTCCATGTTCTGGAAAAGTTTGGGAATTCCAGTCTCAGAGCATCAGTTAAGGGCTCTCAATGAGTTAAGGTTGCTGGGATACCACAGGGGGGATGAAGAATTGAATAATGGCTGGGACTGAGTGGAAGGGCCCCTCTCCCCCACCAACAACGCACATTCAACTACCACAACATGGCAGCTGTGGCAGCAAACTGTGTGGCATGTGTGGTGGCTAATCGCAGACCTGATGAACTGTACAAATTACTGTCACTTGACAGATGTATGTTGCCATGACTACGCCATTAAATGTCATGCTGTTCATCTACTAGGGAAGTCAACAGAAGTATTTCCAAAAAAAAATAGAGAGAACATAAATCAAAGACTGTCACAGACAAGTAGCTGGGGTCTGGCCACCTTGGAACTACTTGTGAAGCAAAGTACATCAAAACATCTTGTAGTATGTAAAGTGTCTTTCTGCTGTGGTTCCTCACCAGAAAAAATGGTTCATGACAAGCCAGTGAAGCTACTAAAGCCACTGGTGTCTGGTTTGTCTTTGTGGTGCTGAGCAAGCCAGATCCATACCAGCCCAGATGAAACCAAAACCAGAACAGTGTGGCTGAGTGTTGCCAACTCTTGTGATTTTTGTCACGAGTCTCACGATAATTATTGTTTTCCTTAAAGCCTCCACTCCTGGAGTCAAGTGGATATATGATGATTTCAGTCTTCATTCTTTAAAAAAAAAAAAAAAAAGTTTCTAGCTCCTGTGGCTGTGGAGAAAGCTTCATAATGTGACCCCCAGTGCACCTTAAAGGCTCAAAAAAAACCCCAACCCAGACAGCAAATAAAAAACCCCACCAAATCTATTATCTTAACATAATCCCATGATTGTAAAGCCAGTCTCATGATTTTGATGAGCCTGACTTATGAATTTTGAACATTTGGGTTGGCAATACTGGTGGCAGGCAGTGAAAGCTCAGTGTGATTTTTTTTCTAAGCCAAAAACTACAGGCACCAAAACACAGGCTATCTATGACTATTGAAGATTGTCTATGTGTCAGTTACATCTCCCCTGCATGGAGAATTTGGCATAGCACACATGGGTTATGTCGTATAAAATGGAATAATAGGATAACTGCCGCTATCTTGTGCAGCAGAGAGACTTTTGCAAGGGCTTTAACGCCCTGCACCAGCTTGTTGGGGTTTGCTCAGTTGTGGAGGAGGAGGAGGAGAAAGGAACTGTCTGCAAGCATGACCGAGTGTTACACAGTGATAGGAGTAGGGAGTGCAGTGAAAGAGACAGGAAGAGGGCTCAGCACAGTGGTACTTGCATGCCCTGTGGAGAGGGTTCGGTAAAGCTTAAACTCATGCCTATACTCAGGGAATAACGAGTATTGGGGGAATCAGCAAGTTGTGTTTTTCATCTGAGTGAAAGGTTCGACAACTCGGGTGCCTTAATGTGAAAACCACCATGAGCAAATAAAGAACTCCAGCAAAACTGCCTCATGAGGAGAAGGTAAATGAAGCAAAGAGCAGAGGATACTAATGGCCAGATTCAGATCCCCCTTACTCTAACCGGATAGTACTTTACTTTGTGATCAGTCCCATAGAAATCAATGAAACCACTCACAGAGTAAGGCACTATCCTGTGTGAGTAAGAGGATCAGACTCTTCCCCTATTGTTTGTCCTAGAGGAGCAGAAAACTGAAGAATATGGTCCTGAGAAGCAGGCAAGAAGATGAGCTTAAGATAAATTAGTAGACAGCAAGCCTACAGAATGAAGCAGCTTTCCCTATTGCTAAAATTTCTGACTTTCTTCTCACGCAGTTAGACCCTGAATGTGGGAACTTACAGAGAAGAGGCAATAGAAGAGATAAATGTAGCTTAAATATGTATTAAAGCCAGAGCTACTGCTGTGCTGAATGAGATCGAAGCCATGCTGCTAAATCTGTGTCTCCATAGGGTAGTATTCCCAGTTACCCTACTCTTGTAATTTATCCAGCCTTTCCTCTCCAAGTTGTAATGAGCCACCTGTCTCCTGCTACCAGAAGCAACAGAGGGAAGAGAATGGCTGAAGAATACACTACTGTACATAATGCTGTGATTGTTTTTTCTTGGGTTGTGTGCCATCACTGTCACTAGATTTTTTTAATGGACAGGATCCTATTGGCACTGGCCAAAGCAATGGAAAAAAAGCTGCAGAGAGGGTAATATGTGTCTCTAACATGTTTAGATTTGTTTTGTGAGCCAGAAGAAGATGAGGGAATTGAAGTAAAATGTTCAGTTTAGTAGCTGTGTGTGTGTGTGTGTGTGTGTAAAATATATATATTTGGAGACATGTATCTCTTATGTGCTATCTGCATATCTTCTTGGTGCCTTCCAGTAACTTAAAAGCAAGCATGTACAGGAATGAAATCACCTCTATGGACATCACTCCCCTTTAGCTGGCACATAAAGCTCTGTTTCCTTGATAAAGGATTGTGGTTTTAAGGCCTGACTAAGCATTTAAGCCTGAATCATGCCCTGAAGGCTACCAAACTTGGGTTCTACTGATGTAGGCAAAAGCCTTTAATTGAGACTTCTTCCCTGTCAGTCCTCATAGTGTAAGGCCAGAAGGGACCACTGGCACATCTAGTCTGACCACCTGTATAACAGGCTGTAGAAATCCACACAGTTACTCTGTACTGAGTCCAGTAATTTGTGTTTGACTGAAGGCTGTCTTCACACACATCGCTACAGCGGTGCAGCTGTACCAGTGCCACTGTATGTGAACACACTACTATACCAATGGGAGAGCTTCTCCCACTGGCTTTGTTAATTCACCTCCCTGAGAAGGTCTCCTGTCCACAAAGTGCTGTTTATACCAGGGGTTCAGTCAGTATAACTATGTCACTCAGTATTTTTCACCTCACCCCCCCCCGAACCCAGTGCCCCGAGCAACGTAGTTATACCAATATAGGTCTCTAGTCTACCATATCTTCCACAAAGACATCCAGTCTTGACTTAAAGACATTAAGAAGTGGAGAACTCCCCACTTTCCTTGAGAGTGTATTCATCTCTATGACAGATTAGATGGGATTTGTACTTTTGATGCCATAAAAAAGTTTCAACCACTTGGCAAGTTCTACTTTGGGAAATGAGATCATGCCAGGGAGTGACCCCATCTTAAACTGTTATGAATGGTCCTTGGGGTAATTTTCCCCCCAGTGTGATATGTTTTAGACTGAGCTTTACTACAAACTAATACTGATAACAGGCTACCATCTGATGAATTTGATGGCAGGTGATACCTAAAAGGACAGCATCAATGTGGCAAAGAGTCCTGTGGCACCTTATAGACTAACAGACGTATTGGAGCATGAGCTTTCGTGGGTGAATACCCACTTCGTCAGATGCATGTAGGGGCAGGTATATATATGCAAGTAAGCTAGAGATAATGAGGTTAGTTCAATCAGGGAGGATGAGGCCCTGTTCTAGCAGTTGAGGTGTGAAAACCAAGGGAGGAGAAACTCCTTTTGTAGTTGGCAAGCCATTCACAGTCTTTGTTTAATCCTGAGCTTATAGTGTCAAATTTGCAGATGAACTGAAGCTCAGCAGTTTCTCTTTGAAGTCTGGTCCTGAAGTTTTTTTGCTGCAGGATGGCTACCTTTAAATCTGCTATTGTGTGTCCAGGGAGATTGAAGTGTTCTCCTACAGATTTTTGTATATTGCCATTTGTGATTTGTGTCCATTTATCCTTTTACGTAGGGACTGTCCAGTTTGGCCAATGTATATAGCAGAAGGGCATTGCTGGCATATGATGGCGTATATTACATTGGTGGATGTGCAGGTGAATGAACTGGTGATGGTGTGGCTGATCTGGTAAGATCCTGTGATGGAGTCGCTGGTGTAGATATGTGGGCAGCGTTGGCATCGAGGTTTGTTGCATGGATGGTTCCTGAGTTAGAGTTACTATGGTGCGGTGTGTAGTTAATGGTGAGAATATGCTTCAAGTTGGCAGCTTGTCTTGCAAAGACTGGCCTGCCATCCAAAGCCTGTGAAAGTGAGGGATCATTGTCCAGGATGGGTTGTAGATCCCTGATGATGCGTTGGAGGGGTTTTAGCTGGGGACTGTAGGTGATGGCCAGTGGAGTCCTGTTGGTTTCTTTCTTGGGTTTATCTCGCAGTAGGAGGCTTCTGGGTACATGTCTGGCTCAGTTGATCTGTTTCCTTATTTCCTCATGAGGGTATTGTAGTTTTGAGAATGTTTGGTGAAGATTTCGTAGGTGTTGGTCTCTGTCTGAGGGGTTGGAGCAGATGCAGTTGTACCTCAGTGCTTGGCTGTAGACAATGGATTGTGTGGTGTGTCCAGGATGGAAGCTGGAGGCATGAAGGTAGGCACAGTGGTAGGTGGGTTTTCGGTATAGGGTGATGTTAACGTGACCGTCACTTATTTGCACCGTGGTGTCTGGGAAACCATCAGTCTGGTTTGTCTGACAATTAACCTCATTTGACAATTGATCCATTCTGAAATTCATGCTTAAGATTCCTTCTCCACTCATTTTAATATATTTATTTGCAGCATAATTTTCTGGACCTCTCAGATGCTTGGCTTATGATAGATAAGCAGTGCCACTGTGCTGTCAGAATAAATCATCCCTATCTACTAGTTTGTTTACTGTGAGTTGAATAAATAAGTCCATGGATGGAATCCTGAAGGCAAGGGGCCAAAATCTGCCCTCAGATAGGCATACACAGCTCCCATTGTCAAGGTAGATCAATGTTTAATGTTAACAGCCTTGACAGGGTGCCTTTAATAAAAATGCAGGAGGCAAGCAAAGAAAACATCTGAAATGGCAAGGCCACACTGTGTAGATCGTTGCTCAGGTAACTGAGGCAGCTTGCTGTGAATGTTTAAAATGCATGATTTCGGGCCTAATCCTGAATTTCTTGCTCAGACCATTTTTTCTTTGATGTCAGTGGGAATTGTTGCTTGAGGGAAGGATCCTTTGGAATCTGGTCCTTGTTCTATGTCTTAACGAAAACAAACTGTACATATAGTCGCTGCTAGCACTGTTTCCTGGACTAAACTGACTCTCACATGTTGAGTTTGGTCCTGCTCCTGTTGAAGGCAGCAGCCAGGAAGTCTTTTTGTCCTAACTTGCCACTGTCAAGTGGCTGGACTTTTTTTTTTTTTAAAGGTATTACAAGCTAAGGACTTGTCTGTGACCCTTGGTTGTCTACACAGGGGAGCAAGGGGATGTAAAGTTACTCCTTACTCCTCTGTGCCTGCTGCAGCATGGAGGAGAGAGCCGATGCCATGGGGGCTCTGAACCTCTTCCCAGGTGGTGGAGAGGCATGGATGGATGGAGCTCTGGCTCTGTGCATCCCACAATGTGATGACCAGCACAGAGGGGAGATGAAATCTGTGCCAAATATAAGGCTGATGCAGGTGATGTCTGGCCATCCCCTAGGAGTAAAGGAGTTGCCAGGGGTCATGTTGTGACTGGGTGACAGTGCAATCCTTGCCCTGCTCCTGGTCAACTATGCACTGCCCTTTGCGCAGAGATTGAAGGAAAGTTGCATTTGAGACCTGAATTGAAAAATCAGATATTAGCACCAAAGAAGAAAATCAGATTTTTATGGGTCACAATCCCTGATAGTGCTCCTTAAATCTGTGCCACTGGATTATCCATGTCTTGCTTTTGATTGCTACCTGAGTAGAAGTGATCAGACACAATTGTTTACAATTCAGATTCCTGAGCACTAAAAAGAAAAGGAAAATTGTCTGCAGGTGAAAAATAGATCAGATGAGCAAACTGATGGATAATGTGGTATTTCCTTCAGTCTTTAATCTCACCCCCTGTTGTGGCTGCACACACAGTTTACCCTCTAGAATGAGTTGCCTTTCCCAATGTGTCTTGCTGTTCAGCTATCTGTCAGAATGAAGACTCAAAAATTCTAAGGCTAAATATTCAAAGTGGCAGTTAGGCTTCACAAATCCTGTTAAAAATATCCACACAGTCCAGAGCAGGGGCCAGGAATTCTGAGTTTTGACTCTTTTAACTAATAAAGTGATTTGTGCAGGGAGCTCACTGCTTTGAAAAAATGAGCCTATAGTGACTACCATGTAAAGTTTAATTTAGGGCACCCAAGTGTGTGTGTGTGTGTGTGTTTGTGTAGATTTCTAGACAATAAGCCAGCTGATCTCAAGATGAGTACTGTATGTCTGTGATGCTGTAGCGCTTTGTGCAGATAGCCTGGACAATGACATGCGGTCAGTAAATATCCAGTCAAATCCTGCCCACACTGATGTCAATGGAAATGCTCTCAATGACTTGAATATGGTCAGGATTTGACCAATGTACATTATAGTCTTGTGTCCCTGTCTACCTCTGTTGGGAGTCAGGTGTGGGAAATTCCTTTCCCTTCATGCAAGCTAAATTCTGCAGTGCAACCAAGCCACACATCTTCATTTTGTAGATGTGGCCTTGTCGAGTCGCCCTTGTGCATTTACCAAAGAAAAGAACATTTGAGCTGCAGCAAAATTAGGCTTGGAGGCTATTTATTTTCCCCAAAGCCGTGATCTCTGCTGTTGCAGAGGCAAGGTGGTGCATCGCAGGAGTTCAGCACACAGAGGAAAATGCGAACATCAGCTGCTCCAACCAAGCGCCCATGAGGGACTGTAGCAGTATATCCAAAGTGAGTTACTTTGGTTTTCATCTGAAACATTTTGGGTTGGGAGGGTTGATTTTTTTTTTCCAATCAAATATCAAAAATTTCCACAGAAAGTCAACACATTTTTACAGAAAGTATCATTTAGTTGAAAACCCAATTTTCCATCAAAAGGCAATTTTGTCAGAAAAATGTTGACCAGCCGTAGTCCCCTATTCTGTTGCTTCCTTTGGCTGTTCTTAAGACTGTCTCTCTCTGCCTTCTCTCTTTACCACAGCTTCTTTCTTTCATTCAGCTCCTAATACTTGCCATATCACTAATCAAACACACTCCTGCCACTCCTTCACATTTCTACTTTACCCTCACTCCTTCCATGAGTCATTGCTATATTAATCTCCTCAACAATGATTTTTGCACAACCTCTCCAAACTGAACGACCTGATCCGTTGTTCTGCAGTTTGGCTTGTCTGTACCGGACATCAGAACAGGCAACATTTCTAATTCCGTGTATTGTCAGCACCTTGCATGTTACAGACTTCATTATTAATAACAATAATATTTGTCTCTGTATTCGAGGCAAACACTATTATTATTAATAATGAACTCTGTGCATGAACCTCCTAAGCTTTTCAGTTTACAGAACTATCCAGACATCTGGATGCTTATATGAAGCTTTTCCAAATTTCCTTGGCTTCCATGCTGTGCTGGAAATCATGCAATTTCCATTAGGGTCTTGATTTTGATCCAGTTGGAAATACTGCAAGAATCATTTTCCCCCAGTATTCCAGTATTTCCAGTTCTTGTCTAGGCTGAAACCAGCACAAGTGGAGGGGCATGAAAAGTTTTTATTCACATGAGCTGAGCTAATGTTTTGAACTTTAAAGGTTTCCGTTTGGCTAGAGCTTGGTGTGATGATTCTAATTAGTTTTTAATTTCTCTGAAGCAGTAACGGCCAATCTTGGTGTCTAGTGGAAGATTAGGGTTCACCTTCATGGTCTAACAGTTGAGAATTTGATAAGCCTGGTCCCATTTCAGGCTGATGTTTCTGGTCTGATCTTTCTGGGTTCTGGGCACCTGACTTGTTCATTTTTGGGTAAGAGATGAGCTATATTATTTCAGTGGTTTCCAGCCCATAGGCTTCTCTACTAGGGTGGTTCATGTGACTGCTGATGTCATTCAGCTTGTAGCATGGGTAGTGGAGAGGAGAGGGAAGGAAGAGGAAGGAAGAGGGGAGAGGGAAGGCCTTTCCTTGCTCATCATTCAAGAAACAGGGAGTGGAGTGGGTATAGCAGCTAGATCAGCAGAGCTTGGAGAGGAAGCGAACCTTGAAAAAGGGAGAGGTTGCGAATTGGGGTTTTCAGAGGAGCAAAAAAGGGGGAACACATAGTAGAAGGGAAAGAGAATTGAGAGACAGACTGGATTCTTGCATGGGTGGGTGGAGAGAAAAAACGAGAATAAATCATTAATACAGTGAAGCAAAGAGCCAGCCAAGAAAGGGGGTAGGGGGAGGAGTGACATAAAGGAAAAAGAGGGGGAGAGAATGGTCAGAGATCAAGTGAGATGCAGGAACCATGAAGGGAATAGGGGTTGCCAACCCAGTGGAAATCCTTCACCCAATTTTTTGGAAGCCACTGTGTTACCTATTCATTCATGCATATTTTATCAGCACTAGCAGGCATCTGGGGAAATTGTTTATATCAGTATGTGCCTATTGCTGCTACCTGCAAATAGAAACTGTAGTACATATACCAAGAAACATCACGTAAGCACAGCATTGTACCAAGATCATTACCCATGGCTATCCATTAAAAAAGTCCCACTTGAAATTGTTCATAGTGCAGCAAGTCTGCTACCTGGAAATCTGCTTCTGGTGAGCTGATTAAAGACAGGATTTTAGGAAAATGAGTTTCATACACTCAGAAGAATCAGGTTTTATATTTTATTAGGTCTTTTGAGTATGTGATGAACCAACAATCCTTTTTCAGCAGATGTGGGTTCAAAGCTGTCAACAGACTTATCAGTAAATTGCAGAACAGGAAGCATCTAACACGCATTCAAGGTCAATGACAGGTGACATGGCAAACAAAGGCAGTTTAAACTTTGTGCCGTTGTCTGACATAGTTCCAACTGATATTTATGAATGGCAAGTTATGGAACGTTGCCTTTTGATTGGAGTCACTGAATGTAGTGTAATTTCTTTGAAAGTAACACCTGTCAATTTTATCTAGGTAAAATACAGGCATTTATCCACTAAGGGGCAATTTTTCCCTGTGGGAACTTTTGCTGTTGCGTTTCTAGAAAATCATTTTCAGTACATCTTCAGGATCTTAGAGATACAAGAGAGAAAAGTAGAAATCATTAAGGTGGGGAAGGGGCAGAAGGTTTTAATTAATGAACTTACTCAAATTATGGATCTGGAACTACATTGAACAGTCTGTACATCACTTTGCAAGATATGTAGTAAATCAAATAAATAGGCAGAAAAATAGAAACATCTTCCCATTTTGCATTAATAATTTCACTGGAAAGAACTTTTCATGGTAGATAATAAATCCAAGCTGTTAGTTCTACAAACTGTTTCTTATTTAAAACCACATGCGTATGTAAATGATTCCTCTGGGGTAAACAATTGAAGGAGTTTTGGCACCCTGTCTGTAGCAATTAAAAACAAAAGCTGATTTATTTTTTTTAGCACTCAAATCACAAGCAGTGTACTTGTAGCTGGGCAGGTCCCAGGATATTATAGAGACAAGGTGGGCGAGGTGATATCTTTTGTTGGACCAACTTCTAATAGTGAGAGAAACAAGCTTTTGAGCCACATAGGGTGTTTTTATACCTCATCCAGTGCACTAAATTCCCTAATAACTATTGAGTGAAACTAGAAAATCACTACACTCTCAAATGAACTCTCACAGGAAAATGATAAGACAAAAACATCTTATCACCTCTGGATGAATATTTTTCACAAAAAGGAGGAGGAGTACTTGTGACACCTTAGAAACTAACAAATTTATTTGTGCATAAGCTTTCGTGGGCTAAAACCCACTGCATCAGATGCATAGAGTGGAAAATACAGTAGGAAGATATATATATATATAGATATATATATATAGATATATATACAGAAAACATGAAAAGATGTGGGTTGCCATACCAACTCTAACAAGACAAATCAATTAAGGTGGGCAATTATCACCAGGAGAAAAAAAACTTTTGTAGTGATAATCAGGATGGCCCATTTCAAACAGTTAAATTTTCCCCCTGCTGTTACTCACATCTTCTTGTCAGCTATTTTAGCCCATAAAAGCTTATGCACAAATAAATTTGTTAGTCTGTAAGGTGCCACAAGTACTCCTTGGTCTTTTTGCTGATACAGACTAACACAGCTACCACTCTGAAACTTTTCACAAAGTGATCACTCTATATATATCAGTTCTCATCCTGAAAGGAAACCTGCATAACACCTTCAAAAGACAAGCCTAGGAGCTGAAATTCATAACTCTGCTAGACACTGAAAATCGGACTGAACAAAGACTCTGGATTTATGGTTTATTACAACAATCTGTAACCTGCTAACCCCTCTTTTTGTCCTAGGACTTCAGAGGCGTTAACAGGCTAGTCTTCCATGAATGGTCCCTTAGAATATGTGCTAATTACTTGTGCTCAGCAATCTTGCATTTAGCTGTGACTTTCCCCAGACCTGAAGAAGAGCTTTGCGTGGCTCGAAAGCGTATCTCTCTCACTTGCAGAAGTTGGTCCAATAAAAAATATTACCTCACCTACCTGGTCTCTCTCCAATCACAAGCAATAGTATGAAAATTAGCTTATGATGTCCCCTCCTACTCCACTCTGCGGAAGATTCTAGACAATGCATATTAGCAGCAACACCTGTTAAGAGCCAATTCTGCTAGATGTATCAAGATGAAGTGACTTTAGAAGGCACAAGTCCCAGGAAATGGAGTCATGCCATTTCCCTGAGACCTTGAACAGAGGATGAAAGGTCACTGGTAGCACTGGATTTCTTGGGTTGGGTGGCTTTCTTAGTTACAAGGGCCATTGCTCCAAGAAGTTCCAACCACTAGAAAAACAGAATCTGGACATGGGAGACAATGTGGTAACTAACCCACTTGACAATGGAAGGAGTAAGTCTCCTTTCTGTTCCTGTACTCCTTAAGTGTTATATGAGATGGTAGCAGACAGTGAAGAGATTCGATGAAGAGATAAAGACTAGGTGAGACTGAGGATGCAGTAGTCAGAGGCATCAGTTCAGTAAAGATACACCCAGTGTCTACTTTAGGAGGTGACATGACCAACCAGATTACAATTAAGAGTTAAAATTGTATCAGTAAATCTCTTCTGGGCTTCTCTGACAGAAAAATGCAGATTTTATACATAAAATGTTCTTTAACTTAATCATGAGTTGAACTGATGATTAACCTAGCCACTACCACTAACTACATCCTAAGGAGAGCTAATATTTTTCATTTTGGTTAATATCTGTCATGTTTAGTTCTGGGATAGCATATTTCAGAAACCTGCCCATCGTCCATCAGAGATTAAATGAAACAGACTCCACAAAATGGTTTGATATTTTGACAAATTGGCAAATTCCGGTGAAAAAGTATTACTTCAGAATTTTCTAACCAGCACCACCATACACCACTTTTGGGTTGCCCATTGCAGAGATGGGATAAAACTGAAACCAAGCCCCCTTGTTGGCAGTGATTTCAGTAAATCTTAACCAGCCTTGGGTTCTGGTTTTGCAAATGCAAATGTTGACCAACAAGGTTTTGCAAAACCTAAACCTGGCCTTCAGAGGCCACCTCTGAAAATGCTAATATTAAAGCAAAGCTGATAATGTAAATGCCTTGATGAAGGTATAAATGAACTGACTTGTAGTGGTCTAATTTATTGTATATAATATAGGTGATTCATAAAGCAAAAATATGATCTACGAAACATTTCACAAGAGATAATATGGAATATTAATTTGTATTATCTTTGGGTTTCCAACAGAACATGGTATTTTCTATACCATCTCATGCCACCCTTACTTCTACACTGCTGTGAGTGACAGCACTGCCTTCAGAGCTGGGCTCCTGGCCAGCAGCCACTGCTCTTCAGCTGCCCAGCTGTGAAGACAGTGCAGAACAGGGCCAGCTTTAGGAAGTGTGGGGCCCAATTCAAACAGTTTCGGTGGGGCCCAGGCAGAGGTGACTTAAAAAAAAAACACATGTAAAAAAACACGTGGGACTTGCATTCACTGGGCGGTGCTCTGAGTCTTTGGCGGGCACTTTGGCGGTGGGTCCTTCACTTGCTCCAGGTCGTCAGCAGCACTGAGGGCCCTGCTGCCGAAGTGTCACCAAAGACCCAGAGTAAGCGAAGAACCCGCCACTGAAGTGCCGTCGAAGACCTGGAGAGAGTGAAGGACCCACCGTTGAAGTGCCGCTAAAGACCCAAAGTGCCGTCAGGTGAGTAAAAATTAAAAAGGTGCCTCTAGCCAGGGAAGGGATTCTCACTGGGCTTGGGGCCCTCTTACACGCTGGACTCGATTCAGGGGAATTGGTGGAATAGCCCTAAAGTCGACCATGCTAAGGCACTTGGAGCTAAGGTTAGGGTTCCTAAGTGTAGGGAACTTGCCGATAGGGTTAGGGTTCCCATGGTTAGAGCTTCCCGCCCTAGAATGAGGGTTCCTAAGGGTAGGGCACTTGGATCTAGTTTTAGGGTTCCTATGCATAGGGTGCTCCACTCCAGAATTAGGGTTCCTATGGGTAGGGCTTCCCACCCTAGGGTTACAGTTCCTCAGGGTAGGGCACTTGGAGCTAGGGTTAGGGTTCCTATGGGTAGGGTACTTGGAGTTAGGGTTAGGGTTCCTGAGGGTAGGGTCCTTGGAGCTAGGGTTAGGGTTCCTATGGGTAGGGCTTCCTGCCCTAGGGTTAGGGTTCTGAAGGGTGGGGTACTTGGAGCTAGGGTAAAGGTACCTAAGGGTAGGGTACTTCAAGCTAGGGTTAGGTTTCCTATGGGTAGGGCTTCCCTCCCTAGGGTATAGGGTTCCGATGGGTAGGGCACTTGGAGCTAGGGTTAGTATTCCTATGGGTAGGGTACTTGGAGCTAGAGTTAGGGTTATTATGGGTAGGGCTTCCCGCCCTAGGGTTGGGGTTCCTAAGGGTACGGCACTTGGAGCTAGGGTTAGGGTTCCTATGAGCAGGGTACTTGGAGCTAGGGTTAGGGTTCCTACGGGTAGGGCTTCCTGACCTAGGGTTAGTGTTCCCAAGGGTAGGGCACTTGGAGCTAGGGTTAGGGTTCCTATGAGTAGGGCACCTCGCCCTAGGATTAGGGTTCCTATGGGTAGGACACTTGGAGCTAAGGTTAGGGTTCCTATGGGTAGGGTTTACTCCCCAAGGGTTAGGGTTCCTATGGGCAGGGTACTTGGAGCTAGGGTTAGTATTCCTATGGGTAGGGTTTACTCCCCTAGGGTTAGGGTTCCTAATGGAAGGGAGCTCCGCCCTAGGGTTAGGGTTGCTAAGGGTAGGGCACTTGGAGCTAGGCTTAGGGTTCCTATGGGTAGGACTTCCCACCATAGGGTTAGGGTTTCTCAGGATAGGGCACATATATCTAGGGTTTGGGTTCCTATGGGTAGGGCTTCCCACCCTAAGGATAGGGTTCCTAAGGGTAGGGTACTTGGAGCTGCGGTTAGGGTTCCTATGGGTAGGGCACTTGCAGTTAGAGTTAGGATTCCTATGGGTATGGCTTTCCGCTTTAGGATTAGGGTACCTAAGGGTAGGGTACATGGAGCTAGGGTTAGGGTTCCTATGAGTAGGGCTTCCCACCCAAAGGATGGGGTTCCTAAGGGTAGGGTACATGGAGCTAGGGTTAGGGTTCCTATGAGTAGGGCTTCCCACCCAAAGGATGGGTTACCTAAGGGTAGGGTACATGGAGCTAGGGTTAGGGTTCCTATGAGTAGGGCTTCCAACCCAAAGGTTGGGGTTCCTAAGGGTAGGGTATATGGAGCAAGGTTAGGGTTCCTATGGGTAGGGCTTCCAACCCAAAGGTTGGGGTTCCTAAGGGTAGGGTATATGGAGCAAGGTTAGGGTTCCTATGGGTAGGGCTTTCTGCCCTAGAGTTAAGGTTCCTATAGGTAGGGCACTTGGAGCTCGGGTTAGGGTTCCTATTGGTAGGGCACCTGGAGATGGGGTTTGGGTTCCTATGAGTAGTGCTTCTCGCCCTAGGGTTAGAGTTCCTAAGGGTAGGACACTTGGAGCTAGCGTTAGGGTTCCTATGGGAAGAACTTCGCATCCTAGGGTTAGGGTTCCAAAGGGTAGGATGTATAGAGCTAGGGTGAGGGTTCCTATGGATAGGATGCCCTTCCCTAGGGTTAGGGTTCCTATGGGTAGGGCACTTGGTGCTAGGATTAGGGTTCCTATGGGTAGGGCTTCTTGCCCTAGGGTTAAGGTTCCTAAAGGTAGGTAACTTGGCGGTAGGGATAGGGTTCCTAAGGGTAGGGTACTTGAAGCTAGGGTGAGGATTCCTATGTGTATGGCTTCCCGCCCTATGGTTAGGGTACCTAAAGGTAGGGTACATGGAGCTAGGGCTTTGGTTCTGATGGGTAGGGCTTCGCGCCCTAGGGTTGGAGTTCCTATGGGCAGGGCACTTGGAGCTAGAATTAGTGTTCCTATGGGTAGAGTTTCCTGCCCTAGGGTTACGGTTCCTAAGGGTAGGGCACATGGAGCTAGGGTTAGGGTTCCTATGGGTAGGACACTGGGAGCTAGGATTAGTGTTCCTATGGGTAGAGTTTTCCACCCTAGGGTTACAGTTCCTAAGGGTAGGGCAGTTGGTGCTAGGGTTAGGGTTCCTACAGGTAGGTAACTTGGAGGTAGGGCTAGGGTTCCTAAGGGTAGGGTACTTGAAGCTAGGGTGAGGATTCCTATGGGTATGGCTTCCTGCCCTATAGTTAGAGTACCTAAGGGTAGGGTACTTGGAGCTAGGTTTGTGGTTCATATGAGTATGGCTTCCCGCCCTAGGGAAAGGTTTCCTATGAGTAGGTCACTTGGAGCTAGGGTTAGGGTTCCTATGAGTAGGGCTTACCACCCTAGGGTTAGAGTTCTTAAGGGTAGGGCACTTGTAGCTAGAGTTAGGATTCCTATGAGTAGGGATTCCTTCCCTAGGGTTAAGTTCCTAAGGGTAGTGAACTTGGAGCTAGGGTTAGGGTTCCTATGGGTAGGGCGCCTCACCTTAGGGTTAGGGTTCCTATGGGTAGGGCACTTGGAGCTAGGTTTACAGTTCGTATGGGTAGGGATACTCACCCTAGTGTTAGGGTTCCTAAGGGTACGGCACATGGATCTAGGATTAGGGTTCCTATGAGTAGGGCTTCCCACCCTAGGGAAAAGTTTCCTAAGGATAGAGCACTTGAAATTAGGGTGAGGATTCCTATGGGTATGGCTTCCCAGCCTAGGATTAGGATACCTGAGGGTAGGGTACATTGAGCTAGGGTTAGGGTTCCTATCTGTAGGACTTCCCACCCTAAGGCTAGGGTTAGGGTTCCTAAGGGTAGGGTACTTGGAGCAAGGGTTAGGGTTCTTATGGTTAGGTCCCCCCACCCTCGGGTTAGGGTTCCTATGGGTAGGGAACTTGTAGCTAGGGTTACGGTTCCTATAGGTAGGGCTGCCCACCCTAGGGTTAGAGTTCCTAATGGTAGGACACTTGGAGCTAGGGTTAGGGTTCATATGGGTAGGGCTTCCCACCCTAGGGATAGAGTTCCTCATGATAGGACACTTGGAGCTAGGGTTAGGGTTCCAATGTGTAGGGCACATGGATCTAGGTTTAAGGTTCGTATGGGTAGGTCTTCTAGCCCTAGAGTTACAGTTCCTAAGGGTAGGGCACTTGGAGGTAGGGATAAGGTTCCTAATGGTAGGGTTAGGATTCCTATGTGTATGGCTTCCCACCCTATGGTTAGGGTACCTAATGGTAGGGTACTTGGAGCTAGGGTTAAGGTTCCGATGGGTAGGGATTTGCACCCTAGGGTTAGGGTTCCTATGGGTAGGGCTTTCCGCCCTAGGATAAGGGTTCCTAAGGGTAGGGCACTTGGGTCTCTTTTAGGGTTCCTATGGCTAGGGCACCCTGCCCTAAGATTAGGGTTCCTATGTGTAGGGCACTTGGAGCTACGGTTAGAGTTTCTATTGGTATGGCTTCCCGCCCTATGATTAGGATTCTTAAGTCTAGGACATTTGGAGCTAGGGTTAGGTTTCTTATGAGAAAGGCTTCCAATCCTAATCTTAGGGGTCCTAAGGGTAGGACACTTAGAACTAGTTTGAAGGTTCCTATGGGTAGGGCCCCCTTCCTTAGGGTTAGGGTTCCTTAGACTAGGGCACTTGCAGCTAGGGTTAGAGTTCCTATGGGTAGGGTCCTTGGAGCTAGGGTTAGGGCTCCTATGGGTAAGTCTTCCCGCCCTAGTGTTAGGATTCTTAAGGGCAGGGACTTGGAGCTAGGGTTAGGGATTCTATGGGTAGGGCTTCCCTCTCTAGGGTTAGGGATCCTAAGAGTAGGGCACTTCTATCTAGGGTTAGGGTTCCTAGAGGTAGAGCGCCCAGCCCTAGGGTTAATGTTCCTATGGGTAGGGCATTTGGATCTAAGGGTAGGGGTCCTAAGCTAGGGTTAGGATTCCTAAGGGTAGGGTTAGGGTTACTATGAGTTGGGGACATAGAGCTAAGGTTAGGGTTCCTAAAGGTAGGGCACTTGAAGCTAGGGTTAGGGTTCCCTTTGGTTGAACACTTGGAGCTAAGGTTAGGTTTCCTATGCGTAGGCTTTCCACCCTAGGATTAGGGTTCCTAACGGTAGGGTACTTGGAGCTAGAGTTAGGGTTCCTATAAGTAGGTCACTTGGATCTTGGGTTAGGGTTCCTATGGGTAGGTCACTTGGAGCTTGGGTTAGGGTTCCTAATGGTATGGAATTTGGAGCTAGGGTTAGGGTTCCTATGAGTAGAGCTTCCAGCCCTACGGCTCGGGTTGCTAAGTTTAGGACACTTGGAGCTAGGGTTAGGGTTCCTATGGATAGGGCTTCGCGCCCTAGTGTTAGGATTAGTATGGGTAGGGCACTTGGAGCTAAGGTTAGCGTTCCTATGGGTAGGATACTTTGAGCTAGGGTTAGGGTTCCTATGGATAGGGCTTGTCGACCTAGGGTGAGGGTTCGTAAGGGTAGGGTACTTTAAGCTAGTGTAAGAGTTCCTATGGGTAGGGCTTCTTGCCCTAGGATTAGGGTTCCCAAGGGTAGGGCACTTGGAGCTAGGGTTAGGTTTCATATGTGTACGGCTTCCCGCCTATGGGTTAGGGTTCCTAAGGGTAGGACACTTGGAGCTAGCGTTAGGGTTCCTATGGGTAAGGATTCCTGCACTAAGGTTAGGGTTCCTCAGGGTAGGGCACTTGTAGCTAGGGTTAGGGTTCCTATAGGTACGGCACCCTGCCCTAGGGTTAACGTTCCTATGGGTAGGGCACTTGGATCTAAGGTTAGGGTTCTTAAGGGTAGGGCTCTCCACCCTAGGGTTGGGGTTCCTAAGCATTGGGTTAGGGTTACTATGGGTAGGGCACTTTGAGCTAAGGTTAGGTTTCCTATGGGTAGGCTTCCCACCCTAGGATTAGGTTTTGTAAGGGTAGGGTACCGGGAGCAAGGGTTAGGGTTACTATGGGTAGGACGCCCCACCCTAGGGTTAGCTTTCCTATGGGTAGGGCACTTGGCGCTCAGGTTAAAGTTCCTATGGGTAGGGAATGTGGAGCTAGGGTTAGGGCTTCTATGGGTATGGCTTCCCGCACTGGGGCTAGGGTTGCTAAGGGTAGGGCACTTGGAGCTAGGATTAGGGTTCCTATGGGTAGGTCTTCCCGCTCTATGGTTAGGGTTCCTAAGGGTAGGGTTAGGGTTACTATGAGTAGGGCAATTTGAGATAGGGTTAGGGTTCCGATGGGTAGGGCACTTGGAGCTAGAGTTAGGGTTCCGATGGGTAGGGCACTTGGAGCTAGAGTTTTCATTCCCATGGGTAGGGCACTTGGAGCTAGTGTTAGGGTTCCTATGCTTAGGGCACTTGCAGCTAGGGCTACGGTTCCTAACGGTATGGAACTTGGAGCTAGGGTTAGCGTTAGTGTGGATATGGCACTTGGAACTAGGGTTAGGGTTCCTATGGGAAGGGCTTCACACCCTAGTGTTAGGGGTCCTAAGTGTAGGGCACTTGCAGCCAGGGTCAGAGTTCCTATGGATAGGGCTCCCCCCCTAGGATTAGGATTCCTATGAGGGGGCCACTTGGAGCTAGGGTTAGGGTTCCTATAGGTAGGGCTTCCCTCCTTAGGGTTAGGGTTCTTAAGGGTACGGCACTTTGAGTTAGGGTTAGGGTTCCTAAGGGTAGGGCTTGCCGCCCTAAGATAGGCGTTCCTAAGGGTAGGGCACTTGGATCTAGTTTTAGGGTTCCTATGTGTAGAGTACCCTGCCTTAAGGTTAGGTTTCCTAAGTATAGGGCACTTGGAGCTAGGGTTAGGTTTCTTATGGGAAAAGCTTCCTGTCCTAAGTTAGGGTTCCTATGGGTAGGACACTTATGGCCAGGTTGAGGGTTCCTATGGGTAGGGCACCCGTCCCTACGGTTAGGGTTCCTTTGACTAGGGCACTTGGAGATAGGATTAGGGTTCCTATGGGTAGTGCACTTGGAGCTAGAGCTAGGGTTCCTAGGGTTAGGATTCGTAAGGGCAGAGACTTGGAGCTAGGGTTAGGGTTTCTATGGTTAGGGCACTTGGAGCTAGGGTTAGCGTTCGTATGGGTAGGGCTTCCCTCCCTAGGGTTAGGGTTGCTATGGGAAGGGCTTCTCGCCCTAGGGTTAGAGTTCGTAAGGGTAGGGCTCTTGCAGCCAGGGTAAGGGTTCCTAAGAGTAGGGCACTTGGAACTAGGTTTCGGGTTCCTATGGGAAGAATGCAGTGCCCTAGGGTTATGGTTCCTATGGGTAGGGCACTTGGAGCTAGGGTTATGGTTCCTATGAGTATGGCTTTCCGCCCTATGGTTAGGGTTACAGTTCGTATATGAACCGCTTCCCACCCTATGGTTACTGTACCTAAGGGTAGGGCACTTGGAGCTAGGATTAGGGTTCCTGAGGGTAGGGCTTTCCATCCTAGGGTTAGGATTCCTAAGGGTAGGGCACTTGGATCTAGTTCTAGGGTTCTTATGCATAGGGTGCCCTTCTCTAGGGTTATGGTTCCCATGGGTAGGGCACTTGGAGTTAGGGTTAGGGTTCAAATTCATAGGCCTTCCTGCCCTAAGGTTAGGGATGCTAAGGGTAGGCACTTGGAGCTAGGGTAAGGGTTCCTATGGGTAGGGTGCCCTATCCTAGGGTTAGGGTTCCTATGGATAGGGCACTTGGAGCTAGGGTTAGGGTTCCTATTGGAAGGTCTTCATGTCCTAATGTTAGGGTTCCTAAGGGTAGTGCACTTTGATCTAGTTTTAGGGTTCCTATGCGTAGTGTGCCCTGCTCTACGGTTAGGGTTCCTATGGGTGGGGCTCTTGGAACTAAGGTTAGGGTTCATATTGTTAGGTCTTCTTGCCCTAAGGCTAAGGATGCTAAGGGTAGGGCACTTGGAGCTTGGGTTAGGGTTCCTATCGGTAGGGCGCCCCCCCCCAAGGTTAGCGGTCCTATGGGTAGGGCACTTGGAGCTAGCATTAGGGTTCCTATGGGTAGGGCACCCTGTCCTAGTGTTAGTTTTTCTATGGGTAGGGCACTTGGGTCTAGGGTTAGGGTTCCTATGAATAGGGCTTCCCACCCTATGGTTACTGTTCCTAAAGATAGGGCACGTGGAGCAGGTTTAGGGTTCCTATGGGTAGGGCACTTGGAGCTCGGGTTAGGGTTCTCATGGGTAGGCTTCTCACCCTAGTATTAGGATTCCTAAGGGTAGGGTACTTGGAGCTACGGTTAGAGTTCCTATGGGTAGAGCGCCCCACCCTAGGGTTAGGTTTCCTACGGTAAGGTCTCCCCTCCCTCGGGTTAGTGTTCCTATGGGTAAGGCACTTGGAGCTAGGTTAAGGGTGGCAATACCACGATCCGCGCACAATGGCTTTGTGACTGCCTTTTGGGTCAGTATACGCAGTTTGAGAAAAGCTTACTAAAGAGCTTTACACGTTTATATTGTTAAATACATATTTGTGACAACACCATCATATTTAAGTTTTAAATCTCTGAAACCGTGAAATCCAAGATTTTAAAAATGCAGTGACTAGGAAATTTACCAAAAGAGGCTGTGAATTTGGTAGGGCCCTAATGATTGGGACTGTGAATCCTATTGTGACAGCCGTATACTACAAGTAATCCCATTGGTTTCCATATGGCTGTTCCAGATGTAACTAACTATTTGTAGGAAATAAGCTGTCACAATCTGCCCCTTAACAGTCTGCCACCCTTGCATAGTGTAATACTTTACTCTGCCAGTAGCTCCATTGAACTCCAGTAAATAAAGTTACCTTCTGTAGGACTGAGGAGTAGTTGACATAATTTTTGTCAGTGTTGCTTCAGTCAAATCACAATGTGCGTAAGGATATAAAAAATCTGTCCCAAAATATAGATTTTTTTGCCCAAAACATCTTAATACCATTCTCTAGTTTTGAATTTTTTATTTCTCTGTTCATGTTTCTCTGTCTTCCGCTTTTCCCTGTTTTGGGGAGGTAGTTTGACTTTGTGGATAAAAGCAGCAAAAATGGAAGTCACACAGGCGTCAAGTCTATCAAACTGTTTCGTACTGGAATCATTTAATTCATTCATTTCATATGAATGCAAGGTTATTAATATGCCCTGTGCGATGGTTCATTTCATCAACTTTTTCCTGAGTTGCAGACATACAGCACAAGCAATAGTGTCTGTTAGGTTTTGTTTGGCTATGTAATTTTTGCCCTTTTGTCTTTCTCTCTCTCTCTCCCTCTGTTTCTCCCAAAGATCTATTTGCTAAAATAAATTGAAATGTGGAAAAGAATATAAGGCACAATTTATACTAGATATATTTGCAATTACTAACTCTGAATTAAACATATCCTTTCATGAATAATGAAGCAGAAATAGGCCAGAGGAAAAATGAGATAAGATCTTCAATCCATGTATTTTTAATTGCTTCATTATCTAAAATTTGGTATGAATAGCAGTGGATACAGTTTGCTGTTAATATACAAAAAGAAATGAGAATTTTCAGCCAAATCACAAAAGGCTATCAAAAATTAATTTTGTGTGCTGTGATCATTGAAAATGTAAGTGATTTTGTGGCAGAGTGACATAAAAAATACCATTTATATGCTAATAATGAACAAGTCATATTTTTTTCATTTTGATGCAAAATAAATTTTATTTTCATTTTAATGAACTGTAATGAATTGTAAGCAGTTTCTTTTTATCTTTAGGTAAAAGCTGAAGGAAAGATAATGCAAGGCTGACAAAAATAGTCTCTGAATGAAAACAGGACGGAACAGAGAGTGACCCTTGTACGACCTGTTAAACTTAGTTGTTAACTTCATAGTTCATGGCTGAACTGTGCCTTTCAGATCTCTAGGATGTTCATCAGAACTAAGATATGAGGTTTGTTCTGCAGTGTTAATGACCTAGGGAAGATCACTGTCACTGGTGTTGGAGAATGAGGAGAAAATCAGTTAAACATGACCTAAGAACCTGTAACTTATTTCACATTAGACCATGAACAGTCAGGATCAGGGTCACATGGAAATAAGCTGCCATACAAATTCCCACCTAGTATATTTATGAGAATTGTGTATTTTCTTTGCAACTATTTTTGAAACTGAAGATAAAAGGTAATTTGGTACAGTTAAAAAAACCTACTGTCACTTCTAGCACACTGATGCAATGCTAAGCAGAACAGGCTCTAGAAAGAAAAGAAGAAAAAAGCTGGATTCATTAGAAAAGAAGCCTCACAACATAGGACCATATTTTTAAAGGTATTTAGATGCACCAGGATGCAGATAGATGCCCAGTGGAATTTATAGGCTTTTGAAAATTCCAGCTAGGCACCTATCTGCATCTTTAGGTGCCCAAATACCTTTATAAATGTGTCCCATAGCATTTAAATTCAAGGGGTCACATGGAGTGAACATTTTTCAAAATGGGTGAGGTAATATCTTTTACTGGACCAACTTCTGTTGGTGAGAGAGACAAGCTTTTGAGTTTACACAGAGCTCTTCCACAGGGCTGGGAAATGTGCTCATAGTGTCACAGCTAAATACAACGTGAAACAGATTGTTTAGCATAAGTAGTTAACATATGTTTCAAGGGACCATTCTAGGTGAAGTGTCCCGTTAACACCCCTCTAGTCAAAAATAGGGGAGGTACCTGGGAGGAGGGTTGTTAGTGAGTTATAGATTATTGTAATAAACTATAAATCCAGTGTCTCTGTTCAGTCCATGATTTTTAATGTCTAGCAAAGTTATGAATTTAAGCTCCCAGGCTGGTCTTTTGATGGTGTTGTGCAGATTTCCTTTGAGAATGAGGACTGATAGGTCAGATACAGAGTGATCATTTTTCACAAAGCAACTCTAAACTTCAACACAGGCCCCAGGTGAGCATTCCTGGACTCTCAGGCCAAGTTTTCAAAAGTGCCTGATAAGTGCCTCCAACTAGTGACACCCGAAGAGTGGCCTGATGTTTAGAAAGTGAGCACTCAGTGTCAGAGAGACACTGATGTAGAGAGAAATGAACAACTTCTGACCACATTACAAAAGTGAGAGGAAAAGATATAGAGGAAAAGGATATATAAGACAGCTGTGTCGTGCACACTACAGAGGAGTCCCTGAATAGCAACAGCTATTTTCCCTGTACTCTTGTTTCTGAAGTTGGATGTGGTGTTTTTTTTTTCTGGGTATGTGGACTGCAGCATGTTCAATTTTGCATGCTCCCTCACCTTGCCCTTTGATTAATGATAAAGTCAGCCTTGGTATTGAACAGCTGAAAAAGAAATAAATGCAGGCCCTAAAGAGTAGCCATCTCAAGCTCTCCTGTTAGAAATTTGTGACTGACAACAAAGGTTCTTTTGCTGCCATACATTTTCTCTGTTTTCCCTTTTGGTTTTGAAGTGTTTTGCTCTCCAGTACGGTTGTGCTCATTAAAGCTAGATGACTTCCTGAGGTCTCTTCCAATCTTAATCTTCTATGATTCTATGAAAGATATTTCAGAAATATTGGCTACATTTCAATAATAATTTTGATTTAAAATATATAATCAAATATATTTCCTGGGTAAATCAAGAAACTACCTGGTACAATTCTATTCTTTTCTCTCCTTAATTATCATAGCTGATTTAACCTGGTCCCGAAGTACTTTAAGTGTATGAGCAGTCCCATTGAAGTCAGAGGGATAGAGCGGGTCTGAACATTTTAGACAAAATTTCATGTAGTTGAAGTTGGAATGTTTCGTGGAAATGTTTTGACAATGTTTACCCTGGGGCATGGGAGAGGAACACGAGACACTCCATATGCTGGTGCTTAGTGCACTGGCTTGGGTTGTAGGAGTAGGGTTGCCAATTTTGGTTGGATGTATTCCTGGAGATGTCATCACATGACATAATCTTTAATGCTTGGAGACTCCAGGCCAATCCTGGAGGATTCACAACCCTTTGTAGGAGTCCAAGGCTGAAGTCCATGCTCTGCCTGGTTCGGAGTGATTGGATATAAAAAAACCCTGCAATTTGAATCAGGCAGCACCAGAGATTTGAATTTGGGTTTTCCCCATCCCAGTCCACCAGGCTGTAAGGTGTGTTGACCTCCAGACAGGTTATAAGCAAATCCCCGAGCTAAGGCTCCCTTATAAGATTCCTTGCGGAAACTATCCTGATGTCAGGCCTCTGTTCATTAAACCCGAGGCCTGTGTCAGTGTGAGTGTCTTTGAAATCTGCAGCCATCCTGGTATCACACAGGGAGAGAGGTCAAAACTAACATCTTCAGTTTCACCTGGTATCCAGTGCAGATTATAGATCATGGCATACAGCTGTACTAATGTGCTCTCAGTGGGAAACTTCCCTTAACAAGTGACCTGCCATGTTCTGCCTTCTCTGCAATTTCTAAATGATCTGACGGTTTAACCTCCTGTAGAGCACCAGCCAGTAATCTAAGTCCTAGGTAGCAATGCCGCGTAGTCATGTGACAACCACAGCCAAAATATAACCACCCTGCTTGACAGTTCAGGCTCAGCACAGTAAAGACAGCTGCCTAGTGCAATACTGGAATGTCTGGCTCTCCCGGGATCACCTTGTGGCTGAGCATCACTATTACTTTTCTTGTTGTATTCACTTTTACCACATACAGGATCACTTTTTTCTGTTTTAGCAGCTGTTATGCCTTTGTTAATCCGCTTTCAACACTGTCCTTATTTAAAAAAAAATGACAAGGTGTGAGCTGTAGTGCAGTAACTCACACCTTGGGTGTGGTTAGACACAAAGCCACAGGCCAAGTGCTATCAAATGCAGGCAGTGTGAATTATTACACTATCACTCACACATCCCGAAGTGTCTTATTGCGGTAAGTGTAACAAAAATAATCATGGGCATGTATTTAAAAACTAGAGAAAAGTTAAAGAAATGAGTTAATAAACCAATGCGTCCGTACTTCAAAAATGGACCTTTATGCGGTATGCCCTCCCCTACAATCCCCAATAACAAAGCGGAGAAGAGTTAGGTGGAAGAACCTAGAATACAACCTGCATCCCGATGCTATTTCTTTAGAAAATATGTACCATGGCTTCTGATCAGTTAGGTCACTCAGCAGGGTCATGTGAGTTCTCTTTTCCATCGTCCTTTCCTCTTCTCAGTGCTCTTCCTCTTCTTTTGGATCCTGCAAAGAGTTTAACTTTATACATTAAGTCTGCAGGCATGGCATTGAGGACTGCAGTCATTGTTGTGCTATATGCTTTATTTGTGATGGGGATTGTGATTTAGTTGTAGGTTGGTTGATTTAGTTGGGGATTGGTCCTGCTTTGAGCAGGGGGTTGGACTAGATGACCTCCTGAGGTCCCTTCTAACCCTGATATTCTATGGTTCTATGATTCTAATGCAAGGGTGAGTGTATGTGGCCTTCTGTGATATTTTAGGGTGTGTGGAGATATTCTCTGGGCTGTGTTTATACAAAAAGTCAGACTAGATGATTAAATAGGTTACTTCCAGCCTTAAAATCTATGAGGGTGCAACTTGGAAGAAAAATGATTCTGTTGAACAAAAGGTCAAATCTGACTCTGTTTCCTTCTCTACCATTGGCCTTATATTGGCCTCATTTTGTCCCATCTGTAGAGCTGATCTTAAAATGAGAGAATAAATAAATAAAATATAGTAACTTTTTCTGCCATTCTAAACAGAAATTTCAAAATTTCTGACTCTTTATAGGGTTGGCTAGAAAAAGAGGGGGAGGGAGAGAATCAGATTCTTTTGTTTGTCAAACTTCAACTATCTCAATAATTTTTTGACTCGCGCTATCTACCTATGGGTGGTGATACTGGTGCCTCATGTGTAAACAAAAATTATGCTGTAGAAGGAATTGTTAAAATATGGGTTGATGTTGAAGACAGCATAGAGAAAAGAGAAAGCAATGCAATTGTCCAAGGTATCTCAGGGAAAATACATAGGTTAGGAAGACAAAACTGAACTGCTGAAAAGTAACTACTAGGTCATTATTAGAAAGAGGGAATAAAGGGCTGATAACAAGGCATAGATCCACTGGATGAAAGTATGAAGCAGAAGATGATGAGATAAGGAAAGAACTATACAGTATTTAAATGTAATAGGCTTATAAATTTGGTGATTTCAATTTCACTAACATTAATATGAGAAACCCTGTATACCAGAGATATGAAAAATACTTAAATTATGGTTGTGATCAATGACTATCTGATAAACGAGTGCAGCAAGAATACTAAAAATCACAAGTTAAAGTTCAGGATTAGAATAAGGAAACTGAGTCATGTAACCATTAGAGATGTGTTGACCTTTCATAGAAATAGTGTAGCTGATTGATTTTTTGCTTTTCCTTGTGCTCTCATATTATTTGTGAACAGACTCTGATTTTTATTATCAGAGGGGTAGCCGTGTTAGTCTGGATCTGTAAAAGCAGCAAAGAATCCTGTGGCACCTTATAGACTAACAGATGTTTTGGAGCATGAGCTTTCGTGGGTGAATACCCACTTCCTCAGATGCATGTAGTGGAAATTTCCAGGGGCAGGTATATATATACTAGCAAGCAAGCTAGAGATAACGAGGTTAGTTCAATCAGGGAGGATGAGGCCCTGTTCTAGCAGTTGAGGTCTGAAAACCAAGAGAGAAGAAACTGGTTCTGTAGTTGGCAAGCCATTCACAGTCTTTGTTCAATCCTGAGCTGATGGTGTCAAATTTGCAGATGAACTGAAGCTCAGCAGTTTCTCTTTGAAGTCTGGTCCTGAAGTTTTTTTGCTGCAGGATGGCCACCTTAAGGTCTGCTATAGTGTGGCCAGGGAGGTTGAAGTGCTCTCCTACAGATTTTTGTATATTGCCATTCCTAATGTCTGATTTGTGTCCATTTATCCTTTTCCATAGAGACTGTCCAGTTTGGCCGATGTACATAGCAGAGGGGCATTGCTGGCATATGATGGCGTATATTACATTGGTGGATGTGCAGGTGAATGAACCGGTGATGGTGTGGCTGATCTTCTTAGGTCCTGTGATGGTGTCGCTGGTGTAGATATGTGGGCAGAGTTGGCATCGAGGTTTGTTGCATGGATTGGTTCCTGAGCTAGAGTTATTATGGTGCGGTGTGCAGTTACTGGTGAGAATATGTTTCAGGTTGGCAGGTTGTCTGTGGGCGAGGACTGGCCTGCCACCCAAGGCCTGTGAATGGGCACTGCTATGGGCACCCGCATGGCCCCACAATATGCCAATATGCCAATATCTTTATGGCCGACCTGGAACAACGCTTCCTCAGCTCTTGTCCACTCACGCCCCTTCTCTACCTACGCTACATTGATGACATCTTCATCATCTGGACCCATGGGAAGGAGACTCTGGAAAAATTCCACCACGATTTCAACAGCTTCCACCCCACCATCAGCCTCAGCCTGGACCAATCTACACGGGAGGTCCACTTTCTAGACACCACGGTGCAAATAAGTGATGGTCACATTACCACCACCCTATATCGAAAACCTACCAACCGCTATGCCTACCTTCATGCCTCCAGCTTCCATCCCGGACACATCACACGATCCATTGTCTACAGCCAAGCACTGAGGTACAACCGCATCTGCTCTAACCCCTCAGACAGAGACCAACACCTACAAAATCTCCACCAAGCATTCTCAAAACTACAATACCCGCATGAGGAAATAAGGAAACAGATCAACAGGGCCAGACGTGTACCCAGAAGCCTCCTACTGCAAGACAAACCCAAGAAAGAAACCAACAGGACTCCACTGGCCATCACATACAGCCCCCAGCTAAAACCCCTCCAACGCATCATCAAGCATCTACAACCCATCCTGGACAATGATCCCACACTTTCACAGGCCTTGGGTGGCAGGCCAGGCCTCGCCCACAGACAACCTGCCCCTCTGCTATGTACATCGGCCAAACTGGACAGTCTCTATGGAAAAGGATAAATGGACACAAATCAGACATTAGGAATGGCAATATACAAAAACCTGTAGGAGAGCACTTCAACCTCCCTGGCCACACTATAGCAGACCTTAAGGTGGCCATCCTGCAGCAAAAAAACTTCAGGACCAGACTTCAAAGAGAAACTGCTGAGCTTCAGTTCATCTGCAAATTTGACACCATCAGCTCAGGATTGAACAAAGACTGTGAATGGCTTGCCAACTACAGAACCAGTTTCTTCTCTCTTGGTTTTCACACCTCAACTGCTAGAACAGGGTCTGATTTTTATGAATTTTATTTATTGTTTGAAATGAAATGGATAAACTCTTTGTGTAGACCATTTCAGCCTATGGGTTGTAGGTGGACTACTGACAAATAGCGCATTGGTTCTCCCTTAGCCAGCTGTCTCTGCTCATCTTTAGGACCTAGCAAATGTAGAATTCCCTTCCTGCAGAAGTTCTGGTTCTCCTGGATTGGTTGTTTTTTCAAAAGGCCATGGTCCAGTTCAGTTGCAAGGTATTGGATTTGAGGCAGGAATCTCTGGGTGTAACTTTATGGCATACGTTATTCCCAACCAGTCCCTAACCCCTCCTCTGAAGGACATTTGTGAGGTTCAATTACTGTCCCTCCCCCCACACACAAAGTTTCAGTATTATATCACCTTGGTATTGCCTGATGTCATAAGATCTTTTTAGGAATTTTTGGGGAGATTTGGCCTAATAATCATTTGTTTCTGTAGTGAAATATTTAGAGATGTTTTATAGTAGGTTATTCTCCTATGTGTGTGTTTGTTTATTTTTTGGTTAAATTATCTAGGCTGATCATTTAAAGTGGAGAGTTAGTTGAATCTAGATTGATTCTATCTCCTGTTAGTCCAGATAGCTGTTGTTTTCATGACTATAGTCCTTATTTGCAGTCCAAGGCACTGATCTTACAAAGTGAACTGGTCCATATGGATGAGTCCTTCTGCCCCCACAGAGCCCCACTGGCCCAGGAATGTTCCTGCAGGGAGCAGTGTGCAGGCTTGAGGCTGAATTGAGAGCCACCGTGTGAGGGATTTCCATAGCTTGTCCCTGTCAGCTGATCCCCAAACCAGAGGATACGATGAAGAGCGTGCCTCAGATGTTAGCTTATTGGGTTATATATATATATATATAATGTCATGTTGTTGACATTTCCTGTAGCTTTCTATTCCCTACCCTGCCTGTTTCTGTACAATTGAGCTTTTAAAATTATTTACATTTTGCTTTGTCTTAGTGCCTGGTCTGACGTTCTTAGGGCTAAAGAGTAAGATTTCCAATTGCTTCAGGGAGGAATAGTTGATTACCTCATTTTGCAAATACTGAGAGGAAGTTTTGTTTGTTTTTGTCCCCCTAACCCTCCCACCCTGGCCCGGTCACTGGGATGTACAGGTGTCTTTATAAAGGCTGACAAAATCTTTAATGTGCCTCGTTAATGGAGACGTCAACTTCATTGGCTTATACTGTCTAATAATTACATTTGTTTTTATGACAACTTTATATAAAAATTAACGAAAAAGAAAAGAGGAAAGGAGTTGGAACAAACAGACTAGACCAATGAAGTGTGGGGAGGCGTGGACTGTGTTTTCCCCTCTTCTGAAAATGTGCATCCGAGGCTATATAAGCAAAAAAGGGAAAATAACAGATGTCTGCAAGAAATAAAAAACCCCAAAACAGTGAAGACAGCATAGGGATATGAATAAACACAATTTGACTGTGACAATTAGAAACATTTGTTTGGTGCAACAATGAGGCTTTGAAAAATTTTAAGTTTTTTGTTTTAGTTACTATCTTAACATAGTTACTGAAAATTGCTCAATTTTTAGGGTTTTGTTTTAATCAAGTAAAATTACACCATCATTTTGTCAATTAACATGTTCAATAGCAAATCTAGCCAGCTAGGGGCACTCAAGCCTTAATCAGGATTGAACAAGGTAGAGTTATATAATACGTTTTCAATGAGCCACAATAAACAAGACAGGGAGAAGGTGTGCTGCCTGTTCACTCAGTCTGGTGAATTGAGGAGTTCATATTTTCCAACCATACTAGATCAATTGCTGTCTTTTATCATCATTCTGCATGATAAATACGTTGTTGTGTTTGCCATGTTTAATATTATTCTTATCTTCATATGAACTTATATGTGTTGCAGTGACGTTGCAGATACCATCTGTGAAGGAAGATGCAGGTACCTTGCAATATGGAAGGGAGAGGAAATAGTAAGTATCTGCCAAAGATCTGCAATGCTATTGATGATATATTAGCATTTACAAGTAGTAAACAGGACCATTTCTTGTTGAACCATATGGTCTCCCAGGGGGCACCAAACAGGAATGGGCAGGAACAGATACAAACCAATTGATCTTTGACACCCAAAGCCTGTTTTCACAATTGTGGAGGGGCCAAAGCTAGCTGTGGAGCAAGCAGATATAAGCCAGATGAACTCCATCTAGCCCTTCATTGGCTTCAGGGCCAACCATGGCAGGCTAAAGAACAAGCTGCATTGCTGAGCCTCCAGCAACAGATCAAGCAGGAGTTCTCTGCCCTGGCATGCTTCCCATCTGAACTGGATCTAGTGAGATAGTCGCCATTGCTGTAGTTCAGTTAGTTCGTGTTTCACCTTGAAACAAATAGACTCAGAGGACAGTAGCCTTTTGTTGTGACAACCAAGGTGGGATGAGGCATCTAGCACATGTAAGAGTTTCTAACTTGATCCAATCTAATGTCACCAGGAAGGCAAAGCTTTGCCATGAGTTCTGAGGCAGCCTGACCACGCCACAACCAGTTGTAGCTCGTGTAGCCTCTTTGGAGCTCTAAGGAGTCAGCATGTGGTTCACAAGTTCCACCTCTGACATAGCCTGGCAACTGTCAAGCTTTTGACAGAGGCGCCCATGGTATGAGGATGGCACATTCAAGGCAATGTTGTCTGGCAGCAATTTCCAACCCAGGACATGGAGGTGAAGAATAGTCTGTGTAAAGACTTGTCCTGTCAGGATGCCCAACCCCTATGTCCTCCCCTCATTGCCCCCTAGTAAAAGAGGTTTAAAAAACATATTTTGCATGCTTGCTGAACTCCCCATCCAGGGGTTCTGTGTATGGCTGCTGTGAAGTCCAGTCATGGAGTTCAGAGGAAAGAATTCAGAGAAAAATTCACTGAAAATTCATTAGCTCCCACATTTGCTACACTTGACTGTCGTGTGGTCAAAACTATCTTTTAATATTCCTTGATTTCCTCCACTGGCACCAGCATGGCATGTTGTCTGGACCCCATTCCAGCATTCATTACTACTTGATACAAGAAAAGGTGATGCCATCCCCACCTGTCCCAGTATTAGTGGAGAAGTAAAGGGTGTCATGGAGCTAGTAACACAATAAACACCCTTTTTAAAGCCCCAGTGTTGCAAACAGACAAAACAAACTGTGTTGTCACTGCTTGACTGCACTCAGTGTTCACCTAATGTGCAGCCAGCCTCTTATGCCTGCACCTCAGTCTTGGAAAACATGCATCATTCTGTGCATCCGCCTAAAATAAGGACCTACTAACACCGCTGCAGGTAATGTTCTTTGAAAGTTGGGCCTTATATCACTACAATGTTTTTCCTTTTCTCTAGCCTGAAGACTGCTAGGCTGGGTACTTTAATGGGCTTGCACACTTAATTTATTTTTCTTTTACCAGATGAATATTTTTAGTGAATTTTAGTGCTCATGTAAGGTGCTTGGTTGATAGAGCTGCTTAGGGAGTCCCTTTATTTAGCCAGGCAACAGGGACAGCATGAGCAGCGGCGGTGAACATTCCCACCTAATGCCTTCCTAGTATGCCTCAAGCCTTAACTAGTCTCTCGGGGGAATAGCTCTGTTTACATGCTCTTTCAATCTTTGGCCTTCCTACTGGGGCTGCCAACAAGGCTGCCAATTAGTGCCTGCTTGAATGATAGTGTTGGTGACATGGACATCTCTATCCACTAAGAACTGGACTGAGACCACTAAGTCATTTGAAGGAGGCTTCCTAGCAGCCATCAGCACATAACCAGCAACGTGTGCTGGGTTTTGAAGGAGATGGGACCATGGAGGTGGGACCAGTGAAAATCCTTTGAGCCTTCTGTGAATATAATGTTTAGATGAGGAGGTGTGGATGATTTGCTTTGTCGAACTCTAATGGTTTTGAGAGTTACAGCAGGTGCAGCATCCAGATTAATTTGAAAGTTTGTTCATGTATTTTTCTCCTATGAGAAGAATTTGGAGTGCAAGGACACAGAGGCTTAATAAGAAATAAATGAAAAATACACCCCCATTCGATCAGCTAAGCAAGAAGGTAAAACTAGAGATGTGCTGATATGCAAGCACTGAACTCATCTGACATAATTCACGTCTGCCCTCTTTTGGAGGGCACTATCCCTAGATTTATTATTCACCAGGTACCAACTAAGAATGTCTAGGTAGTTTGGCAACAGCCTATTAGGGCATTATAAAAGAGAATGGAAATTGAAGTTGAAGAGGATGCAGTAACGTAATTGGATTATTAACTGTTTCAGTTCTGAATGACATACCAGGTGCATCCAGAAAATGTTTTTATATTTTTAGACACACTGTACTGTATACTTCTAAGACATTCCACTGAACCCTCCACACAAAACATAACTGCTAAATTGCAGGCAGCAGAGACAGGGTTGTGGTTATCTGGAAAACTGACATGCTTCCTGACCATTTGTTGTTAAAGATTCCATATTGCCGTTCACACAGGAGGTGTGATAATCCAAGCATCCAGGCCAAATTCCACTATGGGTACTGCCTCACATCCACTTTCCTAGGGGAGGATGATGTCACTGAGTGAAAAGCGAGAGTATGAGTAAATGAGACAATGGAGAATCAACAGCCAGAAAAAGGACATGCTTTAATCAGGCCAGAAATGCTACCAGACTGATGCTGCTAATTACTAATTAGGTCTACAACTGTGCAAACTAATGAAAGGGCACCAACATTTAAACATTAGAATGTCCCTTGCTCCAATTCACAGATAGATGGGAAGAAGGAAACAAAAGGACACCTAGCCCCATTGTGCCTAAGGCTGGAGAAGCTCAGGACTGTGCCCTCCATGCACTAAAGAGGGTGCACATTTCCCCCAAAAGGTTCCCACCCAATGGAGAGGTCCTGCAATGGAGCGGGGAGCACACTGCATTGTCAGAATGGGCTGCTGCTAGCTCCCCTGATCTCTGGGAAGGGAATATGTCTCCTTATCTGTCAGCACTGGAGCTCCCTGCCCAATGCTCATCTAGCCTTAAAGTATTACTGCAATCTGCACCACTAACCAGCTAGGTCCATCAGTGCACAAAGCTATAGGCCAGGTGTGTGTAGCCAGCCTGGGTTTGTGCCTTGAGAGAAACACTGGCAGTGCTTAGTGAGGGAGCACAGTCCCAGGTGATGCTGCAATGTTCACTGAAAGTGGAAACGTTTGCTCCTGAAGCCTGTTGCTCTCCCCTTTCCCCAGGTAAAGCACAACCAAGTGAGTGAGGGGAAGTGGGAGAGGGGACACAGCAGATGCATTTTAGATGAGAATTGCTAGATACAGCACTTGGGGAGAGCTGTCTGCAGTTCCTTGCCTGATGCTGGTGGTGGGCCAGAAAAGGAAAATATTGTGAATAGAGCTGGCTAGAAAATGGTATTTCCCTCCTATGAAAAATTTTTGTGTTGGTGGGAAATATCCATCCCGAAGCAGCAGGAAACATTCTTTAAAATTCCTTTTTGGTAGAACCAAAGTGGAACAAAACTGGAATATTTCTGCTTGCTCCCGACTCCCTGGGCAGCTGCCTCAGGGGCTGCCCAACTCCCAGGTTGCTGGCTGTCTGGAGAGTCAGGAAACCTAAGGCTGGCCTGCCTGTCTGCTTTCCATCCATACACTTGTGTGGAATTTGTTGATTCTCTCAAATGAGCGTTTTCTGACAGACAAGAGTTCCCTCTGCGCATTTTGACCCGCAGTAATTGTGAACTATTTCAGAATGCAAACTGTCAGCTGTGCCTTAGCCTGAGCCACTCTGCTAGCCCCTGAACATGTTTTTCCTGGCCTATGAGGCAGGATTCAGACCACGGACACCAAGCACAGTTTTAACTCCTGCTAGCAGCTGAAGTGGATTGAGGCTGACTAGCACATTCCTGCTCCCAAGACCACTGGGCCTCAAGCAAAGCAGAGCTGTTGTGTGTAAACATTAAAGTGAGACTGTCATAGCACAGGAAGCTGTGGGAAATGCCAGCCAAGGATATGGTAGGTGTTGCAGGATCAGGGCCGTCCTTAGGCATAGGCAACATAGGCAGCTGCATAGGGCACCTGAAAATTTGGGGCACCACTGGGTCTTAGTGTCCACCCTCTTGTTTTCCTATCCCTGTTTTGACCCTTCCTGCAGGCTCCCACAGATGGCTGCTCTAGCCTGGTGAGTCTTCCTTGGGAGGGAATCTAGTAGTTAAAAGTGAAAAAACCTCCAGCCTGCCAGACCTATTAGCACAACATTGAAACTGTTAAAGAGACATTCAAGGGGTAATAAAGCCATTTAACAGGCATTTGCCAACCCCAAGGTATATACTGACACGTTTCAGAGTGGTAGTCCTGTTAGTCTGTATCAGCAAAAACAAGGACGAGTCCTTGTGTCACCTCAAAGACTAACAAATTATTTGGGCATAAGCTTTTGTGGACTAGAAGCCATTTCATCAGATGTCCACGAAAGCTTATGCCCAAATAAATTTTTATATTGTCAGTTTCTGACTTTACTGTCAAAAACAGTTGTGCATTAATGTAATATTTACACAGAACATGTCAGTCTACAGGACCTTAGTTTAAAATTTGCTTTAAAAATATTTCATTAGTGAGCTGGTGAAGATTATAAAATCACATTGCATTAAAAAATGCTTGCATAGAGTTTTAGATGCACAATCATCTTTAGCCTTAAATGTGTGGATCTTCACACATAGTTTTTTAAATAAATCCTTCAAAAGACCTCCCTTATCTAAAATACACATTTTAATTACTATAGTTAAAAAAAAAGTGCTTCCAAGTCTTCCTGTCCTTTCTGTCCATCCCTTCACCACCTCTCCCTCCATTCCCCACTGAAGAGAGCCCTTAAAGGGACAACAGTCCTTCCCTTCCAGATAGCTGAACAAAGAGTTCCCTTTCTTTACTTCTGACTATCCGACAAACTAGTTTTAAAAGAACCCTCCAGCAAAATCAGTACCTTAGTAAGACAAAATCCTTGTTATACCTAAAATCTTTGGAAACATTTTTTTAAAGTTGGTGAAATTTCATAACCATGTCTCTTGTTATGGAGATCACACAAAGTAAATTACTGTTCCCTTTTTCTAAAAGCAATGAACATTGTCATGAACACACTAAATCTCTCTGATTAATTTAAAAGAATGTCTTTTTGTTTCAGTGAGTTCAATATGTAGTAATCTGGAATGCTGGCTTAAGATTTGAGTACATTTAAAATATAAATTCAACTTAGAAATACTGATGAAGAAAATGTAAAACAGAGAAGAGCTGCATCATGTATTCCATTATATGTAATGTTGTATTCAGCAGGACAGCTGACTCACCCTTACAATGAAGTTTTGGAAATAAATCTCTGACAAACTTCAGGGCATATCAAAAAACCTGTGACTGACATTTTTTATTCCCAAATTTTAGTGCTTTTAATTAGGTACTTTCTTCATGTCCATTCTGCATGAGGGAGAGTGCATGGAAGTCTCTGCGGGGATCTCCGCCACCATGAGACAGGCTGGGCATCTCATTATCCTTTGCTGTCAAGTCCCTCCTCCCCCTCCCCCACCAGGCTGTGAGCTTGGGCTGCCATCCGGCATAGGGGCACCAGTTTAATAATACTGCCTAGGGCCCCATAAATCCTAAGGACAGCCCTGTGCAGGATAAACAGATTAGTTTTCTATGTGCATTATAAAGCATTACTGCCTTTTTCCCAAACAAACTCCTGCCCCTTGCTGTTATATTCCCACTGGTTCACTGACTCCTTAGAGCACTGTGTGAGCAATAGGTCCCATCCCATACCTGGAAATAAATCCCAGGAGTCCTGGCTTCTTTGTTGATTCTAATTGTTACACCAGACACTCAACGTAAGTTAAAACTGAACTAGTGGTTCACAGAACCAAATTCAGCCCTGACATGAGGTGTCGCATGCCTACTGATTTTAATGAGAATTTGGCCCCAGAGTTTAAACCAAAGAAAACACCCATGAATTAATGGAATTGTTTGTTGAGACTTCAGTGTTTGTTGTCAACCCAATATTTAAAAAGTTAGTGAAGCACTTGAAAAGATAAGTTGTTGCAATGACATTGGATTATTGAAGAGCAGAAAAATTGAACTGCATTTTGGCAAGAGGAAAACAAAATCCGTTGAAAGCAGCTAAATTGACGTGTGCGTGTGTATAATGGCAAATGGGATAATGTCACGTGCAGTTACTCTTTTTTAGCCAACTCTAAATAAAATAAGAGCGCACATGGAAATAAAGAAAAGCAGATGCTGAGGTGTCATTTGAAGGATATTACATTTATGGAATGGCCTAACAAGCAAGTTTCAAAAGCAAAAAGACTCTGATCATTTATAAAAAAAAATGGATGCTATGTTGAAAGAATAAAATACTTAGGGAACTGGAAAACACCATACATTTTAGACATATCATTTTACAGTTAGAATGTTTTTGTTATTATTTTAAGAAGAATAAGCCTTCGGGAGTCTCATAATGTTTTGGATTAGTGTCAAAAGAAATGTGAACATATCAGACACTAAGATCTTTGTGGAAGCCTGCTTGATGTATGCAATAATGTATTCTAGTTGGCAAAGACATTTTCAAAGCATTGCCAAGCCCCAGTCTATTTATGGATTTAATACCTAGTTGTTTAAGACCCTGTTTACAAAGCAACACATCAGGGAAGTTGTAAATGGCTCCTGAATGAAACTCCATGCTTTAGTGTACTGCAGGGCACCTTGGGCCACAAATGTTTTATCATATCCCCATCAGGCCAAAATCTCAGCTGGTGTAAAGCCGATCAATGGTGTGATGCCAGTTTACATGGACTGTGCATCTGAAATAAATGTTTCATAAGTGCCTAAGCAGCTTAAAAGCTCATAATCAAAAATGGCATAGACATAGGGCCACTGAAAGCCAAAGGGTGCATCTATAGGCACCTAAATACCTTTTCAAATATAGCCCTAAATCAATTATGAAATTGAGATTTTGGCACCCTAGTCACTAAGCTACTTTTTGCAATTTTGACCCTCCTGACACAGCTGCCCAGACTTTTGAAATACGGACAGGTCTTGCTTAAACCCCTTGCTGTCAAAGGTCAGTGATGCTATGTAGCTTATGAGCCATGTGCAATATGAGACAAACCAAGAAGTGCCTTCAAAGGCATTAAAACAATGGTCGGAGTAGTAGAAAGAAACACAATATAATGTGGAAGTTGAATGGGCCCTGTAGACTGGGGCTTTGCTGGAAGACAGACGTCCCAAAGAGCTATTTGGTTTTCAGGTTAATTGCAATGGATTTTAATTTTTTGTATGAACTTAACATAAACATGACAGAGATCAGAGAAAACTCAGAAGTATATGCAGCTTGATGCATTATTCCACAGATGGAAAAAATAATTATTTCAGCCCTGCCTTCTAGTGTGAGATTTATCCCAAAGTGTATTAATACTCAACATTGTCATAGCTCTTTGTAGCATTTTTCATTTGTAGAGCTTAAAGCACTTTGAGACACAGAGCAAGTTTTATTACCTCCATTTTACAGATGGAAAAGTGAGGCATATAGGCCCTGATCCTTAAAAGTGTTTTAGTCACATTGGCCTCAGTGGGTATGAGGCACCTAAATACCTTGGAGGTTCTGGCCCATAGTGCCCCCCTCAATGCAGCCCTCTCCATTCTTCATTCTCTACACCAGGTGGGCTTTGTTTTTCAGTGTAGCTGTAGCCCAGTTGGCCCCAGGATATGAGAGCTATCAGGTGGGTGAGGTAATAGCTTTTATTGGACCTACTTCCGTTGGTGGAAGAGACAAGATTTCAAGCTACACAGAGCCCTTCTTCAGGTCTGGAAAAGGTCCTCAGTGTCACAACTAAGTACAAAGTGGGACAGATTGTTTAATATAAGGGACAAACACCTGTTGCAGGCAGGGCTGCACAGAGGATTCAGGAGGCCTGGAGCAAAGCAATTTCAGGGGCCCCTTCCATAAAAAAAAGTTGCAATACTATAGAATACTATATTCTCGTGGGGGACCCTGCCCCACTTGCCGTTTCCCCCCCCCCCCGGGTTGCCCTGGGAAAAATAAACATTTAAAACCCTTCACATCTCGGCACAAACCCAATTTTGAGAAAACTTCTTTTCAACTCGCCTTTACAAGGTATCACTGGTTCTCAGCATCAGCTGGTGCTAAAAGGCACTAAAGCTCATTAAAAGGGTTGGACAAATATTTTCCATCCAAACTTATTTTTTGGATCAAAAACTAGGGGTTTTTAAAAAGCAGAAAAAATCATGGACAATGTCTGCTTTCCTTCAAAATTTGTTGTGTTTTTTTTAATTGAAAAGCTGAAATTAGTCTGCCAAAACCTGAACATGGTTTGGGGTTTCAGAAGTGTGTGGCCAAATATTTGCTGCTTGCTGTGTTTCATTGTTTAAAGAAACAATAAAAAAAACTGCTTAAAAAAAAATCCAAAACTTTTGAACCACCTCAGCTTGTGACCAAACGCCTGAGCCCATCCAGTCAGAGATTTTTTGCAGGTTTCTGATACACTGCTGGCTTCCTTGACTCATATCTGTTTCTATAACTTTGGATTCATTTAGGTTAGAACATAAGAATGGCCACACTGGGTCAGACCAAAGGTCCATCCAGCCCAGTATCCTGTCTACCAACAGTGGCCAATGCCAGGTGCCCCAGAGGGAGTGAACCTAACAGGTAATGATCAAGTGATCTCTATCCGACCATCCATTTCCACCCTCTAACAAACAGAGGCTAGGGACACCATTCCTTAGCTATCCTGGCTAATAGCCGTTAATGGACTTAACCTCCATGAATTTATCTGTTTCCTAGAGACTGGCTTCATGGGGTCCCTCACAAACTGGAGACGGTTACTGTGGGTTTGTTTTTAGTATAGCTTATGTACACGAACTGAGCATTTGAGCTTGTTCCAGAATCTGGGATGAGCCTATGTTGTGAAAACTGAAATGCTCAAAATAGCACATGCATGTGAATGGACACAGGTGCTAAAATTAAATTAACCCAGGGGTTCTCAAACTGGGAGTCAGGACTCCTTCGGGGGGGTCACGAGATTATTACTGGGGGTCACAAGCTGTCATCCTCCACCTCAAACCCTGCTTTGCCTCCAGCATTTATAATAGTGTTAAATATATAAAAAAGTGTTTTTAATTTATAAGGAGGGGTTGCATTCAGAGGTTTACTATGTGAAAGGGGTTACCAGTACAAAAGTCTGAGAACCACTGAATTAACCCCTCTGGAGCCTCGGGGAATGCAAAGGAGGGGGGTCTCCCTTGGTAGGGTTGGGAATGAGGTAGGTGGTATAGGATATTGCTCTTCTCATGTGATCCCTCCCACATGGCTCTCTGACTGTTTATCTAAAGTGGCTAATTTTAAATGAAGCTACTCTCCCCTGACATGAATCTCCCTATGGCACTGAAATTAAATGTAGACTATAATTTGGCATTTGAGAAGTGAAAGGGATGGTAGCCCTAAGGGAAAAGATAGCTTGGCTCTTTGTGTTAAATAGCTGTCTGAAAGCCTCAAACTGCTGAATGAGCTTTAGGGTAGGGAAGGCTGTGCCTCCCCAAACAGCCTGGCCCTGCCCCCTACCCGATCCCCACCCACTTCCTGCCCCCCAGCTGCCCCCCTCAGAATCCCCGACCCATCCTGCTTCTTGTCCCCAGACCACCCCCCTGAGACCACCCCACAACCCCCCTCTGCTCCCTGTCCCCTGACTACCCTAACCCCTATCACTCCCTGCCCCGACGAGTCCTGACACTTCCCTGGAACACCCATGATCCAACCCCCCATTCCCTGTCCCCTGACACCCCCCCGAACCTCTGCCCCCTCCCTATGTCCTGACTGTCCCCGGGACTCCCTGCCCCTTATCCAATCTCCCTGGCCCTGGCCCCCTTACCTTGCCGCTTATCCCCACCTCTCCCAGAGTCTCAGCGCTCCATGTCCAGGAGTGGCCCTGAACAGCATTGCAGTGGTGTGGCTCCACAGGACCTGAGCTCCCGCCGCTCGGCTGTAGCTCACAGCCCCATTCCCTTACCATGCGGCTCTGAGCAGGAGAAGCCCAAGGCTGCTCCTGGATGCAGCGGGCTAGGGTGCCGGGGGATGGAGGAAGGCGGAGGCAGAATGGAGCCTCCGATATTCTCATGGGGGCCTTGGGAAAATTGCTCCACCTGCCCGCCCCCTGCCCTGGGTGGCCCCGGTTGCAGGAGACCATTTAAGGTGAAGTGAGCTATTCATCCAAGAGTGTCCTGGTATTACAACTCTATGGCTGGTTCTCCATTCCGGAACTAGGGGAATTCTCCCCCTTACTGGAACTGGGGCTTTTAGAGACCTTTTATGCTGCCTAGGTACCCTTTAACCCATGTAAAGGCTGTGAGGGGGTTAAGAATCTCACCCACAATGTTTTGCTTAAGAGAAGCTAAACCAATTTTCAGGGCCCAGATCCAACAGAGAGAGTCATCTGCTGGGAAAAGGGGAAGCACCTAGAAGAACTATGCAGTTTGCTGCAGACTTTTTTTTTTGTTTTTCTTTTTTTTGTACAGTTTACAATGGGTATTCACAGCCTGAGCTCAAAAAGTAAAAGAAGACACGTGCCAAAGAAATATAGAAGAGCCATGCCCAGGGGATGGCTCCTGGGCTTGGGATAGAAAGGTTAGTATAGAGCAGAGGGAGATGGGAATGTGGGTGATGGATGCAAGAACACTTACAGTCTTACAGGCTTGGGGTAACAGTCAAAGGGGGATTGCTTTAATAACAAACCGAGTTAGGGAATGGCTAGGGTTTGCCTACCCTGCTGGATTTTGCACGTTTGAGATCTGTACTGCTGAACTTAGAGTAAGCAGTATTTTTCTTACAAGCTTGCCTGGTCATCTTTGCTGGGCTTCATATCTCTTGATTAGCTCACTGCATCACTGCTTCAGCACGCCTCAGTACACTGACTGTCCTTTAGCATGCTGATTACATTGACTGCGATGTTTCATGAAATAATGGGTCAGATCCTCAGTTGGTGCAAATGGGTTAAACACCACTGAAAGCCAAAGGTAGCTTCATTACCAGTTAGCTGTTCCTTTTGTACTTTTTCAAAATTCATATACAAAGCACAGAGAGAGAGAGAGATGGCAGCATTGTTCCAAACCATCTTGCCTCAAATGCTTTGACTAAAGCCATTCAAAGACTTTTTCACAGTTTGAGAAATAACCTTCTTGGGAAGGCTGGTGGTGATAGGGAGGGTTTCATCTTACATCTGTGTTACCTTTAGACAGGGCCGGCGCTACCGTTTAGGCAGCCTAGGCAATCACCTAGGGCACCAGGATAATTCGAGGGGTGGCATTTTGCTGGGGGGGGGGGGTGGCAGGCGGCTCCGGTTGACCTGCCGCAGGCATGCCTGTGGAGGGTCTGTTTGTCCATGGCTCCAGTGGAGCTGCCGCAGTCATGCCTGCGGACGGTCAGGTGCTCACGCGGCTCCAGTGGACCTCCCGCAGGCATGACTGTGGCAGCTCCACCAGAGCCATGGACCAATGGACCCTCCGCAGGAATGACTACGGCAGCTCCACCGGAGCTGCGGGATCAGTGTGGGGGGCGGCGAAATGGCCGTGTGCCTAGGGCGCGAGAAACCCTAGTGCCAGTCCTGCCTTTAGAGAGGTTTTGTATTGCATTCTCTTCATGCAGGTCAACTGGATTGCACAACCTAATTCTCCTCTGACTCGTGATGGGGTAAAGTAGGAATAACTCACTGAGGTGAATGGAATTGCACCCTTCTAGATCTGATGTGAGAAAAATCAGGCCCTCATTTTCTGCAAGTTTTATGTTTAAATAGATGTTCACTTTGATACTGAGCCTGAAAGAGTGCTAACCTCATGGACCTGTGTACAGTCCCGTTCTAATTTTCCATTCAATTCTATATAGATTCTTAAACTGCCCCATCACTGGAGTATCTAAGCCCCTTCTAATAGTGCATTGAATGATGTGACTGATACCTTTCATGTGTGGTTCATTCTCTCCCCAGGAGACATGTGCGCAGGACGGGGCTGGGGTTTGGGTTTGGTTTTTTGAAATGCACACTCTGCTCTGTGGTAGAGAAGGCTGATCATAGAAATGTGGCTCACATTTGGAGCAGAAGGTGGTGAGGTTTGTAATGGCCCATCGTCCCTGTGGGAGTTCGTTCTGCAGTCTTGGACCAGCCCCTGCGACAGTGGTCTCATGCATAGCGGAGCTTTCCCCTTATAGCAGAAAGTTCCATTGTGCCTGAGGAGCAGAGCTGTTAACTATGATCTTCATCCTGGAGTTTTAGGTAATATTTTAAATATCCTGACCATCGGGACAGGACGAAGTCTCCTGACCAACTATAGATGGTATAACCCATTACTTGTGGATGCTGCTATGTGAGATCTTAGAGTCAGAAAAGAATCCAAGAAATACAGACTGAATCCATAAACTACAGACCGAATTAACCAGTGTGAGTGTGTATTTCAACCAAATGGCACCATGTCTGCAAACTCTTCAAAGTGCTTTTCTCTGCCCACCAGCATCACCTCTGTCTTGTTTAGGGTCAGCTTCAGCCAGCTGTTCTTCATCCATGAGTTGGTCTTTTCCAAGAACTGAGTTGTCTTGGTGGCTATCTTGGTATGGTCATATGTGGTGAAGAATAGGTAAAACTGCTTGTCATCTGCATATTACTGGCACTTTACTTCATGTTGCTTTAGCAGTTCATCTATTTTCATTTTTGCAGTACTGGGGCCTTTACCTTTAGTTCCTTAATAACTTAAGAAGTACCCTAGATCTAATTTGCAACAGACATATGAGTGAGACATATATCTTATCTTATCAACCAATGTATTTTCAGCACAGTAGCTTGATCTTTTTGGCTTGAATTCCTACCTTGCATACAGCTGATAATTACAGATTTACTTAGCTTCCTTTAGACATCTGATAATTGCTTATTATACAACTTGTACAGAATCTTAAGAAGCAATACACAATACCAACCCCATCCTTAATAATTGTCTTTCTCCAACAATATTTTTAAGAGTCGGTGCCTTAAATTCAAAGTAAGTGAGACTACTTTTAAATGGCTGAATAGGCTCAACATTCCAAAAGAATGAGCATATGTTCCCTTGGATCTCTGGTTTGGCTGGAAGGTGGGGCAGACATTAATCAAGCAGAAAATGGCTATAGTGTATTTAATTGTTACTGAATTTCTTTCCATAAAGAAGCATGGAAACACACCTGTGATTTCCCACACTCTCTAATGAAATGCTGTACTTATTTTTTCCTACTTTCCTTTCAAAAGCCAGAGAGAATGGGAGGGAGGGTACCTGAAGTTACTTTTGTGCCAAATAAAGTCTGATCAAGAATGGCCCTGAAAACAACATAGTGAAGAGCTGTAGAAGCTGAGCTGAAAAACCTGGGGAACAGCTAGGGAACCATTAAACGACTTGCCAGAAACAGACAGGAAAGGAGGAGCTTCATCACTGCCCTAAATGCCAGAGGCATAATAGGAATATGATGATGATCTCTGCTATGTTTTAAGACTGCACGGACACTACCAGTTCCCTGGCTGCACAAAGACTTTTCATCATAGCCTTCTCTATCCAAGGTAGCTAGCATTTAATGTCTTTATAATAAGCTCCTCATCACCCTGGTATTTACCTTAAAGTTTTAAAACTTCATCTTGGAGCTGAAATACTTTGAGGCTCTTGAAAACCAAGGGAAACCATGGGACTGAACGTTCCTGGCAGAAACATCGATTCAGAGGAATCAGTATTCGGAAAGGTTGGTACACCACACACGGTGGCATGTTAGCTGAGAAGAGAGTTTGCCCATCAGTATGATCAGCCATGATTACTGTATGGAATGCAAGTGATCAGTTTAATACAGTACATCTCATTCATTCATATTATAAGAGTGGACCACATTTAAGATACACTCACTTTTTTGTTGCCCTCTTGAAAATTACACTATTAAAAGGATCGTACAATGTAATGTACAGTATTTACTAGGTCAGGTTTATCTTGTAGCATGATAGTTTACAGCTTAGCTACTGACTGGTAGCATAATTTTGTATATGTGTAAAATATTGCAATAAATATATTTCTATATATGTCAAATGTTAATTGCCCTCCCAGGGCGAAGAATGTCTCAGTAAACTCACTAACAAGTTTTATTGGTGGTATAAAATTTATTATGTTGATATATCCTTTAAAACTCTGATGACATCGGAGCTTGCAAAATGCCCAGATGACATTACAAAGAATAAGTAAAAAATTTTATTTGAATTCCCCCCTCTTCTTTTGCACAGCAACCCACATTAAGCCACAGAAAAAAGTGACAACACTTGTAAAATAAAGGAGTAATCACCCTTTACCAGATGCATTCACAGTGAATTTGTAATGAAGCAGTGTATTTTCACTGGAGAAGTCTAAGGCACAGCAAATAGGCTTCATTATATAGGGTATTTGTTTGATGTATCTCAGCACGGCAAGTCTAAGAAATACAGGACCTTTACATTTGTGAGATAAAATGAACCACTTAAAGACTTCGTTGTGGAAGTTCTGGTTTGCATGAAAAGAATTTTAGTGATATGTTGTCTCTTGAACTGACAATTACTGCAAATTTTACCCAGGAGAAAGGCATGCTGGCATCTTATAGTTTGACATGACTATTAAGGAGGATTTTTTTTCAAGACATTAAAAAACATATCTCACTGAAAGAACATTTCATTGAAACAATAGACATCTGAAGTAAAATCAGAGTTGAAAATCGTACCACATAACCAGAAAGGACTACACATGATATATAGGAAAAACCCCATAAACCCTAAGTCTGTAAGAAAGATACTCCTTGAAAAACCCAGAGCAACAGGAAAGGTGAATTCTCCAAGGTCAGTAATCAACAGTAATATATAATTTTCATTTTGAAAAAAATTGATTTAATCTGTTATCTTTTCATGTGTCGTTTATTCTAAAGAGGACCATTTTCTTAGATACAGCATGTCTATTTTGCTTAGCGATAGAAATGGTCAAACTCCAAATGATGCCCAAGCCTGATAGACTTGATTCCCTTTGATCCTTTCAGGCAGCTTCAAAAGCCGAGTTATTTTAAAACATTCTGGAGGTGTTTTTCAGGCACCCTGTGGGAAACTAGAAAATGCAGCTTCCACAACATCCACAATAAGGCTAGTGACGGAAAGCTTCTCCTGAAAAAGAAAAGTGTCACAAGAACACATCCAAGGTATAAGAGTTGATTTTTATTAAAAGGAAGAGAGAAGGAATGCACTCAGCTGTGAATAAACAGCTATTCCTTATGCGTGCACGCACACACAGGCCTGCACAAATAATGTTATATGCCTTTCCAAACAATGGGAGTTTCACTAATTCACTCCAAATTTTCAGTCTACTAAAATGCCAGCAAAAACAAGCTAGGTGATCAAGAAAAGAATAACTAGCCTTCCTCATGAAAAATTAAGCATTTCCCTCATTTAATTCTACGTATACAGTAGAACAGTAGAAATGGTTCAAGGGATTTGCTTATTGCTTGCGATTTAGCATGAGAAATGAAATCATTGTTATTGCTATTCATATAACGTATCAATAACCAGGGCCACATTGTGCACTGCGCACACATGCACTAAAAAGACAGTCCCTGCTGCAAGAGCTAACACTTCAAGAATATGACCAGCGACGACAGATGGAGAAACAAGCTAAGGAAGAGGAACATGGAGACATGAAAATGGAAGAGAGGTTACCAGCAAAATGGTGGTGGTTGGTATAAAAAGAGGCAGTTACCACACACCCAATGCCTAGTAATTGTAGCATTCGGGGCTGAAATTTTGTGCACTGAGACTTTTTTTCATTTATGTTTATTTTATTTTCATTGCACAAGAAGCAAAACATCTCTCATAGACTATAGGATGAACAATAGCAGGAGGGCCTCTGGGCCAGGATGGTATCACAACTGAACAATTCATTACCAGAGAAAAATCAGTCTTTAACTAGCACCTTGGGTGCACCCATGTTGTATTAAGGCCATTGTTCCATTTTTACTAAACTTACGCTACTTACTGGGCCATGGCTTCAGATCTGGCTGCTTTGTGTCCAGTGCAGTTCTCCAGCCAGTACAGGGGAGGGTTGCCAGGGTGACTGTAAACCAGAGATTGTCCTTAGCCGGCTTTTTTTAATTGGGTTTGAATCTGCTTTGTGCTGACCTTGAGGCAAATGTAAGCTGAGGATTTGGCCTGTTAAATCTCACCAGGCATAATGCACAATTTTGTTCTGCAAATTTCTAGAAATCCAGCCAATGCTATGTAATTATTATTACCAGCTATTCATTTTTCCATTACTTACAGGGCTTGTGCTCTCTTTCCAGTTTTCCATAGTCTGGGTTTATGTTTGGCTTCATCTTGCCTGTTTTCATATATGAGCCATTAAAGTTCACCCTTTTTGTTCTTATTTTTCTGTTACTGGAAAACCTCATAATATTGCCGTTGGCTCAGGAGGGTGCGCCGTCTTTGTTCTTTTTCCCAGGGCTTCCTCTGAGACAGTTTAGCTACACATATCCCCCTTCACAGACGTTTAGCATTAAAGACAGACTAGCCAAGGTGAAGAGTTACCTTTTTTTAAACCAGATTCTGCCTACCCTTTATGTATGGAGGGGTGGGTGAGAATGCACAGAGCCTTCCCCCGAGCCTGTCCCATGTGCACCTTGTACCAAGACCAGGGACTAACATAACTGTAAGATCTTTGGCACAAGGACCATCTTTTTACTATGCGTGCAGAGTCTCATACCATGGGGTCCTGGTCCATGACTGGGTTTCCTAGACTCTACTGCAATGCAAATAAATAATCATCACAGTGCAGGGATTACTTCCTCCAGGCACCTCCTTGTGCACTTCCTCCATTGAAGGCCTGTTTCTATGAGTCACTGCCTAACCCTAATTGTTTTTGTGACTCAGTTAGAGTCAAGTTAGATAATTACTGTTCCTGAACACCATGCATAGCCGCAAGTCTAGTAATTCCGTGATGCAAATCGCTTAAGCATTTAAGCACATTTTGACTTAAGTTTCTGCTGTCTTTTTCCAACCACTTCTTTCCTTCTCCAGATGTTCTGCCTGTTTCACACATCTGGCACTGTAGCATGTACCCTTCCTTATTTCCTTAGCTATCCTGTTAGATCTCACCCAACCTTTCATATTTAGCACCCACAACCAAACCTGGAGACATGACCGCTTTTCATCCTGCTCCCGGTTAAGTATTGTCCACATACCTTTTGAATTGCAAAGATATTATGGAAAAAAATCTGTGTGTATATATATACACACACACACACACATGCACAAAGCTTGAATTTAGTTGCAAAAAATATTCATGATTGACATTCAAGTGCAATAAACAAAATTAGTGGTCATCATTCAAGCAGAAAGTTATCATCAGACGGTAAAAACACAGGCTCAAAGTGGAATAGAGGCTTTTTTAATAAGGGATGTATGAGTAATTTAACTAATCACTATAGTCAGCCTAGCAAAGCACATTTTTCTCATACATAAGCAAATAGAAATCTGGAAAGTTATGAGCGCTGCACTTGCAGGTTAATCTTAGAATATAAATGTCACCTGCACAAAACTCCTAAATCCTTTCATTTTCCTTTTAAATTATAGTTCATTTCAATTGTTTTAGGTGGTTAATCTAGACTTGCATCCCAGAAACTCAAATGCTTGTGAAAGAGGGAAGGAGGGGAATTGGCTTCTAAGCCACTAGTATCCTGGGGTCATACTCTTCCGATCCTTGACCAGGACTTTGGAATCAGGCAAGCACAAATCAGCCTTAGAAAATCTGATTTTACACTCAGCCCCGTTGACGTTGGGCCTGGATTTGCAGGGTGAATTCCAGACCTGTACGGGGCAAACATGCTCAAAGACACTCACAGTAAGAGAATTTGCCACTAAATCTAAGTGACTGTATTGGGAGGGGCTGGATGGCAGCTTTGAATCCATAATCAAAACACCCTAATGAGCTCTGGTGTAATTTTTGTTTGTTTAGACTTCTTTTAAATTAATCAGGAGGCTGTGCCTGAGAGAGAGAGAGAGACTCCTCTGCAAAAAGGGAAAACGACTTACCCACCTGCCTCAGCGGGGTATTGGGATGGTTAGTATTCAGAGACAACTTCAGAATGGAGTACACTGAGGTGGCGGAGAAAAGCTTAGCAAGGCGCTGTGAGGTGATGATGATGATGTCTCTTAAAGGTCCTGTCCAGGGTACTCACTGGGGCAGAACAGTTAATGCCCATCCCAAGGGCTGATGCTCCACAGCACTTTGATCAATCAGTGTGTGTGCTGAGTACCAGCTCCTCTCCATCACCCTCCCCTTGGCCACTTGCCAAATATCTTTCCACCTCCCACGGCACAACTCCTCCTCCCCATCCATGCTGCCACTAAATAGTTATCACTGCTGTTTCACAATTCATTTTGCCTTTTGCATCTTTCAGACTCACCATAAGGTTCCAGGGCCTAAGCCTGCTCTTATTGAAAACAAAGACAAAAATTCCCATTGGCTTCCAAGGGAACAGGATTGAGCTGCAAGAGCTGATTGCTGTCCAGAGTTTTCTTCATTAACGAGACAGAGTTTGTTTGCTGGATGGTATTCGCCAGGAGCTAGCTGAGTTCTAGGAACCAGCCTTGTCACCCTCCCTCATGTAAATAGTTTTGTTGCGCCAGAGTCTGATCTCAGTTACCCTGTTTGAACCTGGAGTAACTCCATTAAAGTCAGTGGAGTTACTGCAGCTATATGTCAGTGTAAGTGAAATCAGAATCTGGCCCAGTGACTTTAATGGGCACTGCACCTGTAAGGGATGACAGTATGATCTGGTTCTTAGTAAGAAATTCATTGCAGCTTCCTAGTAAGTAGAGATGGTTTGCATTCACAGAGAGCATTTTGTGCTGTTTTGTAATATATACTGTAATTATGCAGCTGATGGAGCCTCCCGTAACAGTTATTTTATTCCTATACATAAATTAACAGAAGATTTTGTATAATGACAGGGTGATGAACGTCTAGGTCATTGTCGTTCATTTGTTGATGGCCTTGAGAGCTGAGGGCCAGCAAGGATTATTTTATTATTTAGCTAGCACAGATATAGACCTCCCCTAATTTCTACTTAAATCATATTCTATTTCAAGTCTGTTATTAACCCTCTCTTGTGGCCAATCAAAACTTTTTTAATGCACAAGTAAAACTATATTTCCCTAAAGACACAGTCTGTGCAGGGCTTGCACCACTGAGCTATGGCTTCTTGCTGCAAGAGTGGATGCACTCCTCTAGCTCTTATGATTTTTGACCCTTAAGGGCAGGGGGTAGAAGAGAAGAGCATGAGCTAGGGCCTGCTCAGTGACCTGATCCCAGGTCTGAATACTTCACTCTGGAAGTTGCAGCCTGCATGAACACATGAGCTCTTGCTGGACCCCAGCAACACATAGCCAGGTATGCTTTCAGATCTTAACCATACCTCCAGTCAGATCTGCAACGTTGTACTATAACTTTTAAGCCATTGCCTTGGGCATTTCTGCAGAACCCCAATGCCTAGTTTCCTCCGCGCTTGCTCCATTGCTTCAGTGCCCATTTTTCTTGATGCCTCAGCATGCACCGTGGCCTCAGCAATAGCTTTGGCGCCCAGCCCCATTTTGCTTCACCTCTCCCTTTTGCTCCATGCTTTTCTCAGTGCCTCTGTTTGCCAGAGCCTTGGCACTGTCTCAGGGTCTTTAACAATGGTGTTTGCTCTGCCCCTGCAGAACCAGCATTATTCTCCATGCACTGGAGCCTGAGTTTAGGCTGCTCTGACAGCAATGTTTTTATTAGGTGACATTAAAGCAACTTGGCGTAGCAATAGCTGATCTGCTGGTTTGGGCACAAAATGTCTTTGTTTTGTGGCCTGGGTACCTATCACGTGTGCTTGTCCATCTGTTGGTGTGTTGCTTCCCTTGATGGCTCAATACTCACTTCCCTTTTGTAGATACAGTGGCTAGATAGGAAGGAAGATGGCCTAGCAACCTAACCCCCCCCCCCATCAATATGTTAGAACAATGTTAAGATCATCTGAGATCACCTGCTAAGGCTGACAGATATGCTTGAAAATGTCATAAGAATGTAAGAATGGTCATACCAGGTCAGGCCAGTGGTTGGTGCCAGATGCTTCAGAGAGAGTGAACAGAACAGGGCAATTCATCCAATGATTCATCTACTGTTATCCAGTTCCAGCTTCTAGCAGTCACAGGTTTAGGGACACTTGGCGCCTGGGTTTCCCTGGCCATCTTGGCTAATAGCCATTGATAGACCTATCCTCCATTAACATATCTAATTCTTTTTTGAACCCAGTTATACTTTTAGTCTTCACGACATGCATTCCTGTGTTGTGTGAAGAAGTACTACCTTGTGTTTTAAATCTCCTGCCTATTAATTTCATTGGGTCACCCCTTATTTGTGTGTTATGTGAAAGGGTAAATAGCACTTCCATATTCACTTTCCCCACACCATTTGTGATTTTATAGACCTTAATCATATCCCCTCTCAGGCTTCTCTTTTCCAAGCTAAACAGTCCCAGTCTTTTTAATGTCTCACCAGATGGAAGCTGTTTCATATCCCTAATAATTTTTGCTGCCCTTGTTTACTTTTTCCAATTCTAATTTTACTTTTTTGCCATGGGGTAACCAGAACTGTACGCAGTATTCAAGGTGTGGGCATACCATGGATTCATAAAGTGGCATTGTGATATTTTCTGTTGTATTATCTATCCCTTTCCAAATGGTTCCTAACTTTCTATTAGCTTTTTGACTGTCACTGCACATTGAGCAGGTATTTTCAGCAAACTAACCACAAGGACTCCAAGATCTCTTTCTTGAGTGGTATCAATTAATTTAGCCCCCAACATTTCATATGTATAGCTGGGATTGTGTGCAGTAGTTTGCATTTACCAGCATTGAACTTCATCTGCCATTTTGTTGCCCAGTCACCTAGGTTTGTGAGATCCCTATGTAATTCTTCACTGTCAGTTAGGACTTAACTGTCTTGAGTAGTTTTGTATCATCTGCCAACTTTGCCACCTCACTGTTTATCCCTTTTTCCATATCATTTATGAATATGTTGAATCCCAGTACAGTTCCTTTGGGGGGGGGGAGGACCCTGCTATTTATGTGACAATTTATTCCAACCCTTTTTTTCCTTTTAACCAGTTACTGGCCTGTGAGAGGACCTTCCCCCTTATACCATGGCTCTTTACTTTGCTTAAGAGCCTTTGGTGAGGGACCATGCCAAAGGCTTCCAAAAAGTTCAAATATACTATATCTACTGTATCACTCTTGTCCATATGTTTGTTGACCCCTTCCAAGAATTCTAGTAGATTGGTGTGGTATAATTTCCATTTACAAAAGCTATGTTGTCCCCAACATATCGTGTTTATCATCATGTTTATATTGTGTTTGATCATTCTGTTCATTACTATAGTTTCAACCAATTTGCCTGGTTCTAAAGTCAGGCTCACTGGCCTGTAATTGCCAGAATCACCTCTAGAACCCTTAAAAAAAAATCAGCATTACATCAGCTATCCTCCAGTCATCTGGTACAGAGTCTGATTTAAGTAGTAGGTTGCTGTCCATAGTTAGTAGTTCTGCAATTTCATGTTTGAGTTCCTCCAGACCTCTTGGGTGAATATCGTCTGGTCCTGGTGATTTATTACTGTTTAATTTATCAATTTGTTCCAAAGCATTCTCTGTTGAAACCTCAGTCTGGGGCAGTTCCTCAAATTTGTCACTGAAAAAGAATGGCTCACGTGTAGCAATCTCCCTCACATCCTCCATCATGAAGAACGATGCAAAGAATTCATTTAGTTTCTCCTCAATGGTCTTGTCTTCCTTTAATGCTTCTTTAGCACCTTGATTGTCCAGTGGTGCCACTGATTGTTTGGCAGGCTTCCTGCTTCTGATGTACTTATTTTTTTATTTCTTGTTGTTAATTTTTGTGTCTTTTGCTAGTTGCTCTTCAAATTCTCTTTTGGCCTGCCTAATTATACTATATGTCACCCCATATGTCAGACTGTATTCACCCCAAATATTACAAGCCCCTGTTTGCAGCCCCATGGGTACTCCTCTGACTCAGTCTGGGGCCAGTCAGGAGTACTTAGCAAAGCAAAAAACGCAAAATATAAGCCTGTAGCCTGCATCATCATCATCATCACAGCAGAAGGTTCTGACAAGTTCTTTAGCACGTGCAAGCTTTAACTTAGTCTCCATTTTCCCCATCTCCTCCCTCCAGTTTTGTAAAGTCTTTGAGGTAAGCTTTGTGACTTGTATGTTTTGAAAGAACATTGTAGATATTATATAATCTGAATAACAATATTTATTGCTCCTGCCTAAGTCTCAAAAGTAAATTTAGTTTTATAAAACTCTCAGAATGATGATGTTGGAAAATATCTACACAAAATCCCCATTCATTGACATCATGGGACAGTAACATCACCTAAATATTACTCACTATCTCATGGCTCCAGCCACTCCAGGAACACAGTGGAGGGAATTTGGATTTAATGGGCAAACCTTAGTGACTTTGCAAACTTTTTTTCAAACTTTCTTAGAGCGACATGTTTGCCAGAGTTGGAAAGTCTGGAAAAAACCTTATTGCAGTTTTAGCTGCGATGAAGGAGAGAAAACCCCATCTAATGGATGTATATTACTCATTGAACTGCTTCCTTGTGAAATGTGGAGCTGCTCGAGCTAAAAATAAAAATGTATAGAGGGGAAATGTTGAGATGGAAAAGTTAAAGAACAATAGCCAGAGAGCTGTAATCTATATATAAATATTGTTCCTCTCTGGTGCCCAAAGTACTGTATTGTTTAGTGAAAGTGGTCAGTTCTGGAGATTGTTACAGCACCATGAAGCCTTTACTTCTGACCGCTCAGGTAACAGCTTTATGATACAGCCTGAGAAATCTGACCTTCTTGCCATCTATTCTCATTATCACCCCTTCATCCCCTTCCACACCCATAAAACACATGCATGCTTTAAAACAAACAAAGCTTTTACCGCTTCCAAAACGGTCCCGTGGACATAATTATGGCTGCCATCTTGGATTGTCTCGCTGAAAGAGGGACTCTTAGTCACTGCTTTAGAAGCTTTAAAATTCTCATGTTTTCCCTTAACTTTGTTCATGTTATACTTAATATAACAAGAGAACAGTTTTTGCTCCAATAATGTCAGAGATATGTCTATCAATTTCAGATCAGAATGTATTCATCAGTGTTGCAGAGTCCATAATGAGAGAATTAACTTGCAATCTATTGTCCTGAGCCTGTAATCTGGCCCACCTGTGCAATTCTCCATTACTGTGTGGAGTCTCATTGACTTCAGTAGGCCTCCATAAACACATATGGTCTGTCATGCAGTTTAGATTGTAACTGAGATTCATAATGTCTTCATTTATATTTAATATGCTACTGTATCTAATAAGAAACCAGAATGGATCATGGTGTTTATAGTTTCTGCTTTACATAAAAATTCAGCTGTACATCTGGTTAAAATAAATTCTAATTGTTAATTATATTATCACAACTGAAATAGAAAAAACACTGAGAAATGTATTAAAATTTACATTATAGTGGAAAATTTATATTTCTTACATGCTTTTAGTGACCAATAAATTCCTAATATTTTCATTTGCAGAGTGTCACAGTCTGTGTCAGTTTTATAATCATGTAATGCAAGTGCTGTAACTGAGCAAATGTCTAATAAAATTACATCTAAAGCACCTACTTACAATCAATTTAAAAAGTAAGAAATGTAAGATGAAGATTTATAAACAAAGAAGGGTCTGACCTAACCAACAGCTTTTGACTGAATCAGTCGACAGTCTCCAGTTCTGTTCTTTCTTACCCAATCTCAGGATACCTTTATCAGTAACAAGCCCTTCTGTATGATTAGTAGTATCAGCACACTTCCTGCTAACCAAACCAGGAAGCATAAAGGGGTTAGAAAGTATTAAGCCTTTAAGCTCCTAGATCTCCCTCTGAAGGTGTCCCGCTCTTCTTTTCTAATTCATTAGAGGATAAATCTGTGATAAGCAAAGTAAATTAGATTCAGTGACATTCTGCTAATTGAGTCATCTCCTTCTGCCTGGCTTGGCTGAGTTTTTAATTACCAGCTAATCTCATCAATATGGTGGATGACTGGCAGTGTGCAGATCACTGTATTATAACCATAGTGAATTAGAAAAAGAAGTTTATGGCTCATTGCTTGACCCGGGTCTGTCTTGTCACACACAGTGGAACAAATTGGGCAAATCTGCTGGTCATCTAGTGACCTGAAACTGTGAAGAACACAGAGGCTAATTACAGGTAAATAACTAAATAAAAACACCACAATTGTGTTGCAGATGCTGCAATTTTAAGAGTGATGGAGCACAAGGGAAGAGCGCAGAGCAGAGATTATGAAGTGTGTACTATAAAAGCCTATCCTGGATCTGAATGGAGCTTTATTTCAGTGAAACTTAGGTATTTAAAAAGAAGGATGCATTTTTATAAATGAGATATTTATTTTGCTACAGTGACTAGCAATTCAGGTTCTGTTCACTTGTGATACACTGAAAGCTCACTGTAACCTCTGCACACAGGCAGAGTCCCACACGAAAGCTACGGCAGGACTGCTTTGTCTCTGAATCTTTTGCAAATATATATTTGATTTTAGTTATCACTATATTACAGGGGGTAGGCAACCTATGGCATGCATGCCAAAGGCAGCATGCAAGCTGACTTTCAGTGGCACTCACACTGCCCGGGTCCTGGCCACCGGTCCGGGGGGCGGGCTCTGCATTTTAATTTAATGGAAGCTTCTTAAACATTTAAAAAAACCTTATTTACTTTACATACAACAATAGTTAAGTTATATATTATAGACTTATAGAAAGAGATCTTAAAACATTCAAATGTATTACTGGCACGCGAAACCTTAAATTAGAGTGACTAAATGAAGACTGGCACATCACTTCTGAAAGGTTGCCAACCCCTGCTATATTATATAGAGAGAACCTGCTTTATTTGGACAGTCAATTGGCTCAATGAAGAAAAATGTTCAAATCAAAGTTGTTTAAAAGCTTTTTACATCAAATTCTTTATTAAATAAACATATAAGAGTAAAACTGAAATTAAGTGCATTGTAGCTTGAGCGTAATTTTTATCTGGCCCTGATCGTGCACCACTGAAGTCAAGGGGCACAAAATCAAGTGATTAATCTTGATTAGGCAACTGTCTTACCAAAAGCCCAATGTCTAGCAACACTTAACCCCAGTACTGGGCATATGCATCCCTCTTTTAAGTGGAATTTTTGACTCCTTTTATATCAGTTAAGCAACAGTTATGGTGCGGGGGGAAAAAGGGGGAGTTGTCAGCTCGTCCATGGAAGATATCTAATTAAAGTGGTGTCCCTGATGGGACTGATGCATGTATATAGAAATACGTCATGGTCTGATTATTGAAAAGGTGCTGGTTCAAGTGACAATGCCCGCTACTAAGTTCATCGGTGAGACTATTCACAGAGGGTGTGTGATTGGAGCACAGTCAAAATACATTCATTTAAACATTTGCATGAATGATCATTGAAAAAAATGTTTTGTAGCTTTCACATGACTTTGATAACCACACTGGGGCCCCAGGTCAGCAAAGCACTTAAGTGTATGCATGGCTACTCCCATTGACGTCTATGGGAAGGCTCACATGCTTAAAGTTAAGCATGGCCTTAAGTCAGGGATTCTCAAACTGGGGGTCAGGACCCATCAGGGGGTCACGAGTTGTCAACTTCTACCCCAAACGCCGCTTTGCCTCCAGCTTTTATAATGGTGTTAAATATATAAAAAAGTTTTTTTAATTTATAAAGGGGGGGGGTCACACTCAGAGACTTTCTGTGTGAAGGGGGTCACGAGTAAAAAAAGTTTGAGAGCCACTGCCTTAAGTGATCTGGTGGATTGGAACAAGAAGGCTGAACTGCTGGCCCAGATTCTCAAAGGTAGTCAGGTGCCTGACTCCTAACTAGCCCAGTGTACTCCCAAGCAGAAGCGACACATTGGAGGACATGCATGGTCACCTGCCTCCCCCAGCTTTGCTGCTTGGCCTGTATTGAACATGCTCAGTAACACTGCTGAAGCTGGCTGCCCTCGCGCTGCCACCCCCACCCCTGGCAGGCACAGGTTGTCTCTGCTCCCAAATTAGGTGCCTAAATACCTTTGCAAATCTGCTTCTCTGTGTTTAACTCAGTGTGTTTCTGTTATTCCCGAGGTACTGAAGAACGCTGGCTCCTATGTAGCCATCATTAAGTGCTGCAGTACAAAGCACAGTCATCTGAGAGGATGGCAGTTGCTGTTTAATACATTTGTGTGTATAAGACATTAAGAACAGCCCAAGGGCAGGAAGCAAACAGCAGCCAGATGATTTGCTGCTGGCTTAAGCAGTTGAAATGTACCCCAATTCTTTTATGTAATAAAATGTATCTGCTAAGTGTCATGCCAGGTGTCAGTGAAAAGCTCAGGACTACTGGTAGTAATATCATCATGTAACAGGGGCAAGCAACTGCTGTGAAATTATGGCCATAAACTGAAATTATATTTCTTAAAATGTGTTTGCCAACCAAGTGGGCGTTAGGCCACTCTAGACATGTAGCTTGTTACATTTTAGTAACTAGAAAGCTTTTTTGTCTTTATTTTTCTTGTAACCATTTCTGACTTTAACATTTATCTTTGTACTTGCTGAAAAATCTCTCTCTTTGGAATTCAATAAACTTGTTTTATTTTTAAGCTAGACAAATCCAGTGCTGTGTTTGAACTGCATTGTGTAGTACTGTCAGTTAGAACGACAATTTCATGGCCGCTTTGCATTGACGAATGGGATGCAGCCTACTTTGAGCCTTAGGGCAGCAGTAACAGCCACTGTTCAGACCATGGAGGAATCCTGCCTGTGCAAAGGCTGGTTGTTTGGGTTTTGTGTAGTGGAGGAAATTTAGCCAACAGACACCAACGAGCAACAACAGCTGTTCTCTGTGTTCTGCAAATTGAGAATTGCCAAAACATAGGGACACTATTTGGACACATTACTTCCTAAGGTAGGCAGTATGGCCAAATAGATAGCAGCACCCTGGTTTTTGGCTCAGGAGTCCTAAGTTCAATAGCTGGCATGGCCCCTGAGTGACCGAACTTCTTCGCCTCTTTGTTCCCTCAGTTTCCCAAACTGTGAAAGATGGCTAATGAGAATGACCTCCTTTATAAAGACCAAGCCCTGCTCGTGTCCTACAGCCAGGCCTGGCCTTCCTTCCCTCACTCCAGGTAATCCAGTTCTGACCCTTGGCTCTGATTACAGGCTCCCTCTGTCTCGACCTTTGGTCTCTGACTTCAGTGCTGCCTCATGCTTTGACCTTGGCATTTGGACTACGACGACTAGGTCTGACTGCCTAAAATCCAGTCTTCTGCCACTTTTATTGGGCCAACTTCTGTTGGTGGAACGTACAAGCTTTCCAGCTATGCAGAGCTCATCTTCTGGTATGGAGAAGGAAGCAGCATGTCTGAGCTAAATACAAGCCTGGCCAGATTGTTAAGTGGGGGGAACATGTGGGCAGCTGTCACTTGAACTGAAGTGGGCAATTGGGGGTTAGATTATTATGCATAAAGGGCTTGAAGTGGGCAATTAAGGTAGCGGGCAGTGTGGTGTGTTACAAATTATTGTAATGAACTATAAAACCGATGTCCCTATTAAGTCCATGGTTTTTGGTGTCTAGCAGAGTCATGAATTTAAGCTTCCAGGCTCATCTTTTGACAGTGTTGTGCAGGTTTCCCTTGAGGCAGAGATGAAAGTGGGCTGGTATGGACCAGTACCACATATCGGTAAGAACTGGCCATCGGTATGGGGCCGTACCCAGCAGACGTTAAAGCGCTGCCATGGATGAGGTACACCACATGTTGTGATAAGTATGTGTAAGACCCATGAATCTTGAAAGGTGTCTTGTGGGGATGTATTGATCATCATAGCAGTGGAGATAACTGCATGCTTTGAATCCATTGTTCTGGCAGGGTCTAGTGCCATCTTGAGTTGGTGTGTCCTGGTTTGTAGGGGGCCTTCCTTCCCATGATGAGCATGGTACAGCTGGACATTGTTGGAAAGCCAGAAGAAGGTGTTCAAGAAAGATTTCTTTCATGGTGTGGTCCCCATCAAATATGTAATTGTTTGATGAGTCCCCGTATGGGTTTCATGCAATAAATATTGTCATCCAACATTTTCCAATCCCTCATTCCTTTTTATTTAAATTTATTTTTACCTTAGCATTAAATACATTATATTTATTTCTTTAGGAACCTGAGACTTACTGTTAAATGACTCTGGAGCCATTTCAGTTGCATTTTAATTTTATTAGCATTGGTGAGTGTGTCTAGAATTGGTTGTTCACTTGTGTGATCATAGGAAATTATTTGTTGATCAGCCTCCTAACCATATTATATATGCAAAGCCATGATTTCACTCTGCCAAACACTGTTATAATAAAGCAAAACCCTTCATTTTTTCATATTCAGTTCAAATTGGGGGACTGAATATCTGATTAGTTTCTTCTAAGCTCTCATATTCCATTTGTTGTGCAGCTCAGTCAAAGAATAAAGATGTATTCTGGATTTAAGAATTGCTTTCTAGGATGTGGTAATGTAAATAGAAATTGGAGGAACCTTCTCCCTTCAGATTATCACTTGAAATGAACAGCAATTCCAGGGAGTCCTCAGGTTATGATATTTCTTCTCCCTATTAAAACCTGTGCAGATTATTTTTTCTAAGAGCTCCATTTTTAATCAGACGTGCACATAGATTTCTTTTTGTCCTGCTTTCTGCTGCTTAGGTTGCACTTTCAGCTCAAGACCTTTTCTATATGGCTTTGCTTTATTAGTACTTGCAAATTCAACGACATACAGCTCACTGTGGAAGTGTAACGGGAAGTGCAAAGCCCCTGCAACAAAGAACTTCCCGTTTTTACAAGCATTCAGCTGACCTTGGAGCAGAGTTCCAGATCAAAAGAGATGGAGAGATGGAAATACAGAGTTCTGGCATTTTAACCAGCTTTGTGTAGCATGCACTCACTGCCCTAAGTAAAAAAGGTGGCTGCACTTACCCTGAAAGATTATTACCACATCCCTTTGGAGAGCTGCATTTTTTTCCCTTTGGCTTGACAATAGATTTCCAGTCAAACTGATCTCAAAACCTTTGATTCAAATCACTGTGGTTTTCAACTTCAATATAGCTTCACATTACTTTGTGAAAGAATTAAAGAGGTCATGTTGTTCGCTTGTACTCAGAGAGCCTCATATTGACCTACTCCTTTACACTAGGTGGGCAATTTCAGTTACATGAGGATCATGAGCTGCATATAAACACAGCCAGCATGGCATCACTCTGACTGGATTGTTGAAAGAATAGCCTCCCCACACATGCACCTATCTTTGAGGTTATTGATTTTTCCAATCATTCTTTGAGGAGCTCACGGGAAGAAAATGAATCTCCGTGAGGGTCAAGTGCTAGAGTCCCGTAGACTGGGTAGTTTAAGGGCTAGTCTCCACATACAAGTTGTACCATGTTAGCTATACCAGTGTACTTAAACCAACTCTCCTGCTATTGAAGGTTCTTTATATAGGTATAACTTTTCCCATATGGGAAGGAGAACAAGCTATACCTGTTGATAGTACCTTTATACCAGAATAACTGTCTACAACAGCCTGTATTGGTATCATTATATAATTAAAAACAATTACACTGTTATCTGATATGAAATCATAGAACTGTAGGACTGGAAGGGAGTTAAGTCCAGGCCCTGCGCCATGGTAAGACCAAGTAAACCAAGATTATCCTTGACAGATTTTGTTCAACTTGTTTTTAAAAACCTCCAATGATTGGGGATTCCACATCCTGCCTTGGAAGCCTATCCTGGATCTTTATAACAGACCTTAACATATTTGAAGACAGTAATCAGGTTGCCCCCTGACTCTTCTCAAGACTAACATGCCCAATTTTTTAAAACCTTTTCTCATTTTTGTTGTTCACCTCTGGATTCTCTCCAATTTGTCCACATCTTTCCTACTGGGTGGCAACCAGAATTGAAAGCAGTACTCTAGCTGAGGCTTCAGTAGCGCCAAGTACAGTATGACAATTACCTCCCATGTCTTACATACAACATACATCAGCTCATCTAGATATTTGCCTAGTTTTACAACAGGCTACAGAAAAAACACTAGGGAAGTCAGTACAAATTAAAATTTCATACAGATAATAACTTGTTTCAACTGTTCTAGACACTGAAATGTGAGTACAACATTTATACAACATACCTGTTAATACACTCCAGAATGATATTAGCCTTTTTGCAGCTGCATCACCTTGTTGACGCATGTTCAATTTATGATTCACTGTAACTCCCAGATTCTCTTCAGCAGTAGTACCACCAAGCCACTTGTTCCCCATTTTATAGTTGTGCATTTGATTTGTGAAGTATTTTGCACTTGTCTTTGTTGAATTTCCTCTTGTTGCATTCAGACCAGTTCTCCAATTTGTCAAGATTGTTTTGAATTTGAATCTTGCCCTACAAGGTACTTGCAACCCCTCTCAGCTTGATGTCATCTGCAAATTTTATAAGCATACTCTCCACTCCATTAGTCAAGTCATCAGTGAACGTAATGAATAGTACTGAATCCATGAAAGACCCCCGTGGGAGATTTGCCTTCCAGTCTGAGAAGGAACCATTGACAACCACTCTTTGAGTACAGTCTTCCAACCCTTCCCCCCCATCACCTTAGAGTAATTTCATCTAGATCACATTTACCTAGTTGGCTTATGAGAATGTCATGAGGGACTATGTCAAAACCCTTACTACTATCACTAATATCAGCTATGTCACATCTGCTGCTTCCCCACTTATTCACTAGGGCAGTAATCTTGTCAAGGAAAGGAACTTACTTTAGTTTGGCATGATTTGTTCTTGACAAAGCCATATTGGTTATGCCTTATAACCCTTTTAGTTTCCAGGTACTTACAAATTAATTGTTTAATAAATTGTCTCAGTCTCTTTTCAAGTATTGAAGTTAAATGGACTGGTCTCTAACTCCCGCCAGAGCCTCTTCATTCCCCTTTTTAAAGAAAGGTACTATGTTTGCCCTTCTTCTGTCTTCTGGAGCCTCACCCGTTCTCCCAGAGTTCTCAAAGATAATTGTTTATGGTTCTGAGATTGTTTCAACTAGTTACGTGAGTACCCTTGGATGAATTTCATCAGGCCTTTCTGACGGTAATACATCTAACTTATCTAAATATTCTCTAACCTGTTCTTTCCCTATTTTGGCTAGCTCTCCTTCTCCCTTTAGGATTACTTATGTTGTGTCTGGTCCCCATGCACCTTTTTAGTGAAGACTGAAGCAAAATAGGCATTAATACCTCAGCCTTCTTGATGCTATTAGCTCTCCTTCCTCATTAAGTAGGGGACCTACACTTTCCTTTGTCTTTCTCTTGCTTCTAATGTATTTAAAGAACCTCTTCTTATTGCTTTTTATGTCCCTTTCTGACTGTAACACAGTTTGTGACTTAGCTTTTCTGATTTTGTTCCTACATAGCTGTGCTATTCTTTTGTACTTCTCTTTAACAAATTGTTGTCCACTCTTCCACTTTTGTAGAATTACTTTTTGATTTTCAGGTCATTAAAGAGCTCCTGACTGAGCCATATTGGCCTTTTACTATTCTTCCTTCATATCAGGAATGTTTGCAGTTGTGCCTTTAATATTGCCTCCGTGAGAAACTGCCAGTTCTCTTGAACAACTTTTACCCTTATATTTTCTTCCCATGGGACTGTGCCGACCAGTTCTCTGACTTTGTTCAAGTCAGCTTTTTTTGAAGTCCATTGTCTTTATTCTGCTGCTCTCACTCCTTCCTTTCCTTAGAATGAATAAAATCTATCATTTCATGGTCACTTTCTCCCAAATTGCCTTCCACCTGGGAGAGTTCAGTGGTTTGAGCATTGGCCTGCTAAACCCAGGGTTGTGAGTTCAATCCTTGAGGGGGCAAAAATCTGTCTGGGGATTGGGTCCTGCTTTGAGCAGGGAGTTGGACTAGATGACCTCCTGAGGTCTCTTCCAACCCTGATATTCTATGATTCACTATCAATTCCTGTTGGTCAGAATGGCTGTCTCCCTGGTTACTACCGCCACTTTAGGGACAAAAAGGAGTGTCCCCAATAACTTATTAGAAATTTTATGTTTTCCCATATGACAACTTATACTGGTAGAAAAAACTGGGTTTAGATCAGGCCTTAGTAACACAGACAGCAGCCGCAATCATTAAATCCTTGTGAGAACATTATATTTATTCTGTATTTCATAACATATCTATATTTTGGAGGGTTTTTTTAATTAACTGTCATTAGCATTTCATCTGCACTTTCGAACTCCTCAGATGTGCGTCAGTGTGTTTATTCCAATTCAGTCTGTTTATTCAGGTTGAGAGTTGGTTCATGAGGTGAAGTTCATGAATTAATCTTGTTTTTGTTTCTAATCTGTTCAGATTTTGTAAACATTCCCCAAAGAGCTTGGAAGAATAATTTTCAGATGAAGGGCCATTCACAGGCACTAATTCACCATTCATTAATTGTGCTGGGCCCTGAATTTGGAATGAACTCCCTCTGAGGGCCTTGAAAGTCATGTCTTGCTCTGGACGTGACCTGTGATTATACTTGTTTTGATCTCACCATAAGGCAGGTGGGATGGTGCATAGGGCTAAGAATGAGGAACTCTTGAGTTTTTATCCTGGTACAGGTACTAATTTGTTGTGACATCTTAATTGAGCCTTTCCATGTCTGAGCTCCCTATCCAGGGAACCTGGGTACAACACTTACCAGTGGTGGCCACCATTAACATCTTTACAATTGACATTTAGCAGCGATTGTTACCATACTATTCACTATATGCTGCGAATACCAAATATTGTAATGGCAATTATTGTGCATTAGGGAGTGTGTGCAAAGCATGAGTGGTTGCTTCATGCTTTAAAACATTGGGCCACATTGTCTCCTTTGGGCAAAGTGTGCTTGTCACATCAGAGGGGGCAGTGGGACAAAGATGCCATTATACCAGCTTTATACTTCCCAAACCCTAGGGCCACCGGATAGTGGACCAGTGTCTGGAACAAAGTAGAGTAACCTGAAATCTGCTCTATTTTACATCTAGCTTCCCACAGCTATAATAACCTGTTTCAGCAGAAAGGGATTGTATATATAACATAAGCACCATAAGAAAGGCCCTACTGGGTCAGACCAAAGGTCCATCTAGCCCAGCATCCTGTCTTCCGACAGTGGCCAGTGCCAGGTGCCCCAGAGGGAATAAACAGAACAGGTAATCACCAAGTGATCCATCCCCTGTCACTCATTCCCAGTTTCTGGCAAACAGAAGTTAGGGACACCATCCCTGTCCATCCTGGCTAATAGTGGAGACTCAGAAGCACACTAGCCATATTTCCTTTTCTCCTGGGAATACCCCTTATCCCAGGGACTGAGAACGGAGGGGGTGCAAAAGCCAACAAGCCAAAACAATCATGTAGCGCAAGCAAATATATAACGTCACATACTCAGCTATGTTCTCTTGTCCTTGTTTCCTGAGTGGCATCATAATATTTGAATTACATAATTATTTGTAAAAGTTTGATGTAATTCACATAGTAAATAAGCCCCTCTAAGGTATCATTATGGTTAGTTACACTATCAATGGTTATTTCCATTGTCAATGTCAGTGCTAAGAATAGCAATTAAGAAACAAAAATGCAAACCCCAACATACTTTACACCTTGTTGCATAGTACAATGTCCATGCATTAGAAATATAATATGGTGGCTAATTTTCATGCACAGTAGAACTTTGCTAATTCACATGTTGTTAAGCTAGGTGCTCTATAATTTGCATAAATAAGCTCGTTTTTTTCCTTACTCCTTGTCAAAGATTTAAAATCAGAGCTCTGTGCTGAGCTCTCAGATCACTGAGCCTTTATTACCTTTACACACCATACCTCACAACATTTACCAGTTGGAACATAAATAATTAAAATTGATCTACATTTATATATATATATATATATAAAACCACCATCATGTGCTGCAGCAGCCTTTCTTTTCAGTATGTTTGCTTACTCACTCATTCTCAGTATTCATTGACTCACTCAGCTTCTCTGATACACCTTACATGTTGCCATATATATTTTCATCCATTTTTATAGTACTTTAAAACAAGCGGTATTAGCGACACACACAAGTGCACATGTACTCACTGCAAGGTGTGAAAGAACAGCAAGGTGCACACTAAGGCCAGGTCTACACTACAGATGTAGCAGTATAACTATGTCACTCAGAGGTGTGAAAATCCACACCTAAACCCCCAGTACGGACTGTGCTACGCTGTCAGGAGACCTTTCCTGTTGACATAGCCCAGCTCCACAAGAAGCGGTAGCTAACTATGCCCACAGGAAGGAGAAACTCTCCCATCTGTAGGAACATCTTCATTTAAGTGATCCAGCAGTGTGATTTTTTGCAGACCTGCCCTAAGATTCATTTCTGGGCATAGCAGTTATCATAGCACTTTATGCTGAGGTTGCCAGTTAACCATCAAAAGGGGTAGCTTTCATCTGCACTTTCGAACTCCTCAGATGTGCGTCAGTATGTTTATTCCAATTCAGTCTGTTTATTCAGGTTGAGAGTTGGTTCATGAGGTGAAGTTCATGAATTAATCTTGTTTTTGTTTCTAATCTGTTCAGATTTTGTAAACATTTTGTAAACATTCCCCAAAAAACATTTGTTGCTGTTGTTGTTCCATGCAAATTAGGACACAATTGAACAATGCTTTTCTTTGAGATTCTCCCTAGAGTTCCTCAAAGGGGGAAGAGGGCAGAGCACAGCTCTGCCGTCTTCTGTTAAAATCAAAGGTGGGGGGGAGGGCGGGTGGCTCCTGCTCCCAGAGCTCCCTCTCCTCCTTGACTGACCCAGTGAGATTTCCTCTCCTGCTTCAGTCCACTTCAACCACTGGAGCTGTCTGGGATTGGAATGTATTTGCTCCCTCTCTATCTCTTTTCACTTTAGCTTAGCTGGAATTTTCTTCACATTTCTGCACCCATAGGAACAAAGGGCCAGATCATGTGCCTACGTGCGTGGAGATAGAAAACTGGGAACATGAGCAGGGGGTTCAACCTTGAGGAGTCAAGGATCATGGGGATCAGATGATGGTCAGGGCCATCTATGCTAAAGCATTCTGCTTCTGTAAGACTTCCTGGTTCCAAACTCCCGGTCGCATAGCCCATCCTCAGTTCTGCCAGCAGCTGTCCAGGCAACCCCTTAAAGAGTGCAGCAGGCTCCACAACTTAGCTCTGTATTCACATCCAACTGGATTCCCCACTAGTTTACAGGGGGGACGACTACCTGAGCAGTCTTTCCTATCCTTCTGTGCTTCCCTTCATGGCCACAGCTCTGGCTTCTCTTCACCTATGACTCCACACTCCCATGGATTAAATTATTAAAGCAGCACTTCCACATGGAGAAGAGAGAGATCTATGCATGGAGGGGCCCCTCTAAAGCTTAGCATTAGACATACCCATATCATGCAGATAGCCCTAAAATAATGCCACGTCACAGTGTCCCAGTTACTGAGGGTGGATAACAGAGCTGGTCAAAAAATGAAAAATTAATTTAATTTTTAAACAGTCTGAATTTTGACATTGTTTTTTTATTTCAAAGAGTTCTGTTTTACTTTTCTTTAAATTATGGAATAAGTTATTGAAAGAGTTATTTAATTGTTTCATTTATGGAAACATTTTGCCTAGCTCCATTGAACATTTAGCTCCCTTTCCAGTGCCCACGTCCTGCACCTGGACTGTTGGATGAAACAAAGATTTGGAGTCATCCATAACGTGGATCTTTGCAGGAGACAATATGACTTATGTTGATCATCTCAGTACCAACAAAATCATGACTGCTCAGTGGGCAGTTCCCTTCTCCTTACTGGCCTGTGATGCTCTTCTGTTTGTGAAGCTATGGCTCATGACGATGTTAAAACACTTTGCCCATCACCTGGGTTGGATCATTACTTAGACATTAATTGTTTTAAGTACATTTCCAGTTTTATGCTGCTTTCTACTGATACCCCCTTTTTCCCAGGTGCCGGTTGTTAGGGAAGACAATGAGCAAAGCAACCCGTATGGCCACAGGGTTTAATGCAGTGTGTGTTTTGTGAGATAATAGTAATGTTCTGAAATACTACCATCTTGTGGCACTCGAGAGCCATGCACTGCCTGGCATGATGCAATTCTTATGCCTACAGCAGTGGTTCTGAACCAGGGGTACGTGTACCCCTGGGGGTACACAGAGGTCTTCCAGGGGATACATCAGCTCATCTAGATATTTGCCTAGTTTTACAACAGGCTACAGAAAAAACACTAGGGAAGTCAGTACAAACTAAAATTTCTTACAGACAATAACTTAGCAAAGAATCCTGTGGCACCTTATAGGCTAACAGACATTTTGGAGCATGAGCTTTTGTGGGTGAATACCCACTTCCTCAGATGCATGTAGTGGAAATTTCCAGGGGCAGGTGTGTATATATATATGCAAGCAAGCTAGAGATAATGAGATTAGTTCAACCAGGGAGGATGAGGCCCTCTTCTCGCAGTTGAGGTGTGAAAACCAAGGGAGGAGAAACTGGTTTTGTAGTTGACAAGCCATTCACAGTCTTTGTTTAATCCTGAGCTGATGGTGTCAAATTTGCAGATGAACTAAAGCTCAGCAGTTTCTCTTTGAAGTCTGGTCCTGACGCTTTTTTGCTGCAGGATGGCCACCTTAAGGTCTGCTATAGTGTGGCCAGGGAGGTTGAAGTGTTCTCCTACAGGTTTTTGTATATTGCCATTCCTGATATCTGATTTGTGTCCATTTATCCTTTTCCATAGAGACTGTCCAGTTTGGCCGATGTACATAGCAGAAGGGCATTGCTGGCATATGATGGCGTATATTACATTGGTGGATGTGCAGGTGAATGAACCGGTGATGGTGTGGCTGATCTGGTTAGGTCCTGTGATGGTGTCGCTGGTGTAGATATGTGGGCAGAGTTGGCATCGAGGTTTGTTGCATGGATTGGTTCCTGAGCTAGAGTTACTATGGTGCGGTGTGCAGTTACTGATGAGAATATGTTTCAGGTTGGCAAGTTGTCTGTGGGCGAGGACTGGCCCAAGGTGGGTGGCAGGCCACCCACCATTACAGGACCTAACCAGATCAGGCACACCATCACCGGTTCATTCACCTGCACATCCACCAATGTAATATATGCCATCATATGCCAGCAATGCCCCTCTGCTATGTACATCGGCCAAACTGGACAGTCTCTACGGAAAAGGATAAATGGACACAAATCAGATATTAGGAATGGCAATATACAAAAACCTGTAGGAGAACACTTCAGCTTCCCTGGCCACACTATAGCAGACCTTAAGGTGGCCATCCTGCAGCAAAAAAACGTCAGGACCAGACTTCAAAGAGAAACTGCTGAGCTTCAGTTCATCTGCAAATTTGACACCATCAGCTCAGGATTAAACAAAGACTATGAATGGCTTGTCAACTACAAAACCAGTTTCTCCTCCCTTGGTGTTCACACCTCAACTGCTAGAACAGGGCCTCATCCTCCCTGATTGAACTACCTCATTATCTCTAGCTTGCCTGCATATATATATACCTGCCCCTGGAAATTTCCACTACATGGATCTGACGAAGTGGGTATTCACCCACGAAAGCTCATGCTCCAAAACGTCTATTAGTCTATAAGGTGCCACAGGATTCTTTGCTGCTTTTACAGATCCAGACTAACACGGCTACCCCTCTGATACTAGACAATAAGTTGTTTCTACTGTTCTGTACACTGAAATGTAAGTACAATATTTATATTCCAGTTGATTTATTTTCTAATTATATGGTAAAAAAGAGATAGTAAGAGACATTTCAGTAATAGTGGGCTGTGACATTTGTGTATCTTTGTCTGATTTTGTAAAGAAATAGGTTTTAAGTGAGGTGAAACTTGGAGGAACGCAAGAGAAATCAGATTGCTGAAAGGGGTACAGCAGTGCAGAAAGGTTGAGAGCCACTGGCTTACAGTATCTGTGTTTGCCAGAGTCTTTAAATCTCTAATATTTCAGGCACAGTGATATTTACTTTTGTGTTTAATATTTCAGTCTCACTTTCCATTCTCTTTCTCATTTGTAATTGTGCTCCTCACTGATTCAAAGATACCAGAAGACACTGAGAAACTCTTGCCTTGTTTGCTGTCCTTAAAGAAATCTTGAGATTGGCCTTTTGGCTTTTCCTCAAACAATAAGTGGAGATGAATATTAATTATGGAATTATAAATTTATTATGGTCTGTGCCTAATGCCATCAGCCTTAGTAGGTGCACCACACTTAACAGCCCATGTAGCTTTATAGATGGATGGGGCTCTTGTAAGAATAACAAAGGGCTGAGATTAGTTATTTCGCTAACCAAAGCTATTCAGCAATGCTGCTTGTAATATCTTGTTCCTTCAAAGAGAAAGAACTTGCTACCCTTATTTATTCTGAACAGTGTTTTGCAGGGTGCCACGTGTGAAGTTTGGATCCAGATTTCCCCCCAACTTGGGGATTTTAAGGTGCAAGCATTTGGGTCAGACCATTTAATGAAACAGTAAAACTCAGCTCCAGATCCAAACATCCCCAGAGTGCTGGAATCGCTGAGGTTTTTTTCCATTCCACCCGCTGAAATACGGCAGAAATAAAGTTTCTCTGTTAAGTTTCCATCACTAAGCGGTGGCCAAAAGTCAGGTCACAGTTGGGCCTTTGTTTGCAATACTGAGATGCCTGAGGGGCATAGCAAAAGGCTGCAAGTCCCAAATAAAGTCCTGAATCACTGCTTTAAAAAAAAAAATTCTGACTGCATCTCTCATTAAGCTTGGAGTATATACCTGCCAGCCATGGGCTATGGCTGGAATCTGGTGTCCCAGTCATTTGCTGGAAGCCAGTATCCTGAAACCTGTCCAACAGAAAAGAATGGCTTTTCTGACTGCTCTTGCTCTCTCTCCTCCCCACCACCCTAACCCCATATGACCTTTCTGTAACATTGATCTGCAAAAGAAAGGCCTGGAGAAGGCTTAAATTCATGGGCATGAGCTCTTCCCCCATTTCATGCAATGAAACTATCTCCAACTAACCAGACCGTGCGAGCGAACTTTGCCTACTGAAACCTCACCAGTATGTAAGAAACCCCAACACAGCTCAATTGTTCAGTAAATACCCCATGAGTGTCATTATCCCTTCAATTTCCCTGGACAGTGGTAATCTAGATAGCAGAATCCTCGTTTGTAAAGCAGCATGCACACCTATGGCACTATAACTGCAATTAACTGAATGGTAAGGAGGCAGGCTGGGGCATTCCTAACATTGATCCACAGTGCAGGTTGCTTTGCACACAGGCAAAAGGCCTTCCACTGACTTCTAAGAAATTTGTCAACATTTCTGCCATTCTGCTGGCTTCCCCGCCAAATGGCTCCTCTTGCCATGTTATGCAGAGGGTATATGCCTTTAGTTTCCCTGCCCTTTCAATTGTGCAGGGTACTGACCCTATCAAAATTCAGGCTTCATATCAGTTTTAAAGGCCTTGGTTCACAAATCACCGTTGGAGGTTAAACATGACTGGATTACAATGTGAACACAACGGAAGGTCTGTAGCCTCAAGGGTTATTAAGAGATCTGAATGAGGCACAGGAGAAGTAGACAAGCATTTAGTCTGGTCAACACTGAAAATACTCCTTAAACGATCTGTGGGAAATATGAAATTCCAAGAATGTTATTCCGTTTCATTCGATAATAATTTGTTGTCACTGATAAAGCCCAGTCTGGCTGCCACATCCGAGGGCGAGGGGCAAGAATTTTTACATCGTATATCTTATCATCTATACTGGTGTATACTCATGTTGTTCTTTTTTAAGACATATGAATTTCTTTCCTTCCATTTGTAATGTACCCCAGGAAATACTACATCTATCTCCCCTTTTAGAAAAAAATATCTTTGTGTCTTTCCTTTATATCTGTATGTCCTGCTTTGGAAGATGTGATAGTATTCCCAGGGCAGGAATAACTTTCTTACATACATTTTCCTTCATCTTCCCTTTATCTCAGCAATATGTTTTGCAATCAATCATCCTGGGCCATGAGCCAAATTCATTGCTGATGCAAGTAGTAGCAACTCCTTTGACTTCAATGGGGTTGTGCCCATTTATGTTAGTAGTGAATCTGGCATTATTGCGAGAAAGGATGTTTTTGTCATTAAGGCACAGGACTGGGAGTCATAAGATCTGGGTTCAGATCTTGACTCTGCCAGGCTTCCTAATGTGTGCACCAGTTTCCCTGTACAGGTTCCCTATCTTTCTGTTTTACAAACATGGTAGCTATTTACATCAATATAACTGCTCTACCAACCTGAGGCCAAGGAAACTCATGAGAAATCTGTGGCGTAAATTACAATATTCTTAAATGAAAGACTCAACAGGGGCAGTCGAGAATTAGCTGGCCATTTAAATGATGCAGTTTCCCCCCTTGAAGTGTGCAGCACCTTGGGCTACCTATCTGTTTGGTGCTAAGGATGAAATGTTGTGCTGTGGCCAGGTGGAAAGGGGGAAAAGATGGTCCAGGAAGTCCATGCTGCTGTGGGAGCTGAAACAGCCCCCCCCAACCTCTTCCTGGTAACTTATAGCAATCCTAGAAGGCACGCCGACTATGGCAAGCCAGAGCCATGACAGAAGAAGCTGCAATGGCCAGGTTCCCTCTACTCCCTCCAAGTGCACCCACTATACCAGGGCCCCTGGCAGGGGCCTTGCTGAGCTGTACAAAGCAGGTGCTAAGGGAAGCCTCCTCTGGTTGTATTTGAGGTTCTTCCTGCTTTTATGTGATGCTGCAGCAGTATATAAAGGTGGTAGCAGAGAGGAAAATCCCTCCCTCTATTTTGATACTCCTCTTTACTCTCTGGGTGTTCTTATTTCCATCCGTCTGTTACTGAGACTCTGGTCAATGGTCTTGTCATATCTCCTTGATTATTGTATTATTCTCTAAAAAAATAACCTCCCAAATTACACTTACAGCTCTTTCAGGGACCTGCTGTTGTAGAGGGACCCAGCCAAAGCCCTGCTAGCACATCATTTCTACATTTCTCAGCCTTTAACAGCCTCCCAACCTGAACAGTGAAAAAACAATCAGATTATGGACAGTAGGGCTCCAAGGTTACACTTGTGAAAACAACCGGTGTCCTGCGGAGGCAGATATTCTCTTGAAGATTTAACCACCACATCTGGACATGCACATCATGTTATTCAGCACTGTGCAGAAAACAATACAGCCACCAATATGGGAAGTAGAGCTAGGCGGATAAGAGAATTTCTGTCCCACAAGGAATTTCAAGATTTTGAATTTAATTTAATCTCAAAGTCAAAAATCTTGGATTTTTTCTCAGAACGAAAGAGTCTGAACTTTTTTTCAGCAATCATAGAATCATAGACTTTAAAGTCAGAAAGGACCATTATGATCATCTAGTCTGACCTTCTGCACAGCGCAGGCCACAGACTCTCACCCACCCACTCCTGTATCAAACCTGTGTCTGAGCCATTGAAGTCCTCAAATCGTGGTTTAAAGACTTCAAGGTGCAGAGAATCTTCCAGCAAGTGACCCGTGCCCCACGCTGCAGAGGAAAGCGAAAAAACCCCAGGACCTCTCATTTTATTCATTTTATTTTCACTTTGTTGTTTTTACTTTTATATATTTGAATATAACATAAAAAAAATTATAAAATTTTGAAATAAACCATATTGCAATGAAACATTTCAATAATTTCTTCTGAAAATTTCAACAAAATAGATGCATTCCCATGAAACATTTCAATTTCTTCCATTTAGTGTCTTTTGGCAGAAAACCATTCACTTTCAACTAAATCTAATCAGAAGTGCTGTTTCGTTAAGGCCCAGGATCAGTCAAAGATTAAAAACTTCCATGTTAGACGTAAACTCAAACCTTGATCTGCACTTAGGTAGGCATTTTTAAAGGAGTTTAAAAGAAGCAATGAGGGGGTTAGGTTCCTATTTCCTTACACCCTTTTCACCATCCCAGCCCGGGTAGTGACTGGCCCATATCCCTCTAAATTACCAAACCATCCTCAAGGATCCCAACTTCCCTAAACTTTGGGGGAGTTTCAATGCAATTTGAACTTTATGCATTGGGCCCCCGTTTGATAATAATCCAGTAGCATTGTTTTCTAGCTAATGTTTTAATTTGGTTTTTTTCCAGGGGGTTATTAGGTTCTTTTAAAAGGCCCAGTTTTGGGCTCTAAACTCTGACCAAAAGTTCTGAAGTATTTATAATATAGAAGTTGGCTATTGTTTTAGGAAGCAAGTGCTGCAAACAGGTGCTGTATTTCTAAACTGCCCCCATTTAGCAGTGGTGGAAAATATTCCTGGTAATTAAGAATAGACAGCTGCACGGTATTTGGCTGATATTAAGTGTTATGTAGTTGGATTCATAAAAGACAGTGGTGGTATTGGTGCCATTGCTACAGTGCAGAGACCTGGGATTTGAGAATTTAGTTAAGCAAGATCATTTGTTCGACTGCAGTTGCTAAATATAGCTTTGACTGGTGTCTTTGGGGTTGCTTGCCATTAGCATGGACAGGGAAGTCATATTACCTTTTGGGGGTTCTCTGGAGGCTCAGCCTTTCCATACATTACTGGAAAGAGCAGTGATCCAGATAATCAAGAACAAATACAAAAGACAGAACGTTACACTATTTTGCTAGAGATGCAGCCTCACATTCTTCCAGAGGAATGTAATACAGGCAGACAGTACTGGCCATATGGAAAAAGAGTGTTACAAAGAGAAATTCTGCAATAATATCAGTTGAGGAAAATGTTAACTACTACCCAAAGTATGATTTAGCAGCTGCCTTTGACTGTGACAGCTGCTCAAGAGATTCTTGAAACCTACAGCACTAGTGTGCAGAATCAAGGCTAACATTTTGCACAGGAGGAATGCAGCTTTTGATAAACACCAGTTCTGACAGACAAGCCAATTGGAACTGGAGTTTGTAGGTTTGGTTTATAATGAGACTCGGAGTCATATAAAGAAAAACACAAGCTATGAGTATGGCATTTTGCAAGATGATATGACTGGAGATTGGTTTATTGACAAATAAAGAAACAGCAAGCTCAGACAATTATTGAGAGAGCCTTACCTGAAACTTGATATATCCCTCGTTAATGCCAAAGCAGGAGAATTCAAAGAGATGTTTATCTCATGCATGGAAATAAATCAAATGGATTCCAGCAGGGCCACAATGACTGTTATTTAGCATGACGGTAGTAGAGATAAAGGACTCGGTGGAAGACGATAGCCTAAACAGCGGATAATATGTTCCCATTGTGGACAAACAGTAAAGCAAAACATATGAAATTAGAGCAGGAAGAAACTGTAGCAAGTGAAGCAGGCTAAGTCAAGTCTTCAGGCATTAATGCATAAAAGCAGGTGGTCAACTGAGACAATGAGGACAAGTGACTGAGATGATTATGCAGAGGAGAAGTATGAGTCCTTGCATGAAGATATATTTAACAGACTGGGATGACACAAATGCATATTGCTAATGAGCCAGCACCAGTGCAATATTCATTGATTTGGGATCTACCAGTAAAGTAATACTCAGATCATAAATCGGAGGGAAATTAGAATGATCAGATGGTGTAGACAGAAAAAACAAATCTATGCCTTGTACTGCAGGGAAGCTTTCGCCTTTCACAGACAGAAAGATGTCACATAAAGAGCAAATTAAAAGTATGTTAGAATAACAGGGAGAACGTATTGTATTAATTAGGAAACGGCCTACCATTGCTGTAGTGGAATATTACAGCCACGACATGTCTCCCACCTAGTGGATTGCCCCTTTTATACTTTTGAATATACCAAGCACTGCCTAATGTTCCACTGATTTCACTGCAGTAGCAGTAGAGCTAACATGACGGAGTAAACAGCAGTGTAAGCGTTAAAAATGACACCTGAGAAAAGAACTGATCAGGCACCCGTGAGCCTTCTACTGATCTGATCACTTAATGAAACTAATAAACCTTCAGCCCCAGGGAAATGCACAGAGCAATTAAAACAAAACACCACATTACAAATAAACCCGACAGAATGATGGGCCAGATCAGCAGTGGGTGTAACTCCACCGAGCATTTGGAACATTTGGCCCTATGTTATGATGACAAGCTCTGTATCACACATCCTACTACTCAAAAAATATGAGAAAGTGGACATCAAAAGGGCTTATCCTGATTAGAGTGCATTTCATGACCACTATTTGTAATGCCTATGAAATAGTGTGGCTGGGATATTGACTAAACATAAACTGACCTAACAAGATTTGCACTGCGCCAGAACACAAAGTGGTACCAATGACGGGTGGGGTTACTAAAAATGAGCACAGTCACTCCAGGACTCATAAAAGCAGAGTAAGGATTGCGTGGAAAAGGATTGTGCTAAAGGGATTACGAGGGATGTCGTAAAACAATCCCTTTAGGTCCAAATAGCTAAATTAAAGGTTAAACCCGTAAAACAAAAGCCAGTTGAGCCCCTGAGCTGCCCAAAAGTTTAACCATATAGCAATGTTTGTGGCTTATTCCTCACAAAGGAATCCTATCTCTGATCGATTTCTATATTCATTTAACAAACACAGAATCCACCAGTAGACATCACTAAGATAGTAGCATACATAGATTTCCTGTTGTCCTTGATGCCAGAATTCATCTGCATCAGGGGTGTTCCATTTCCAATTTAAACATGCAGAGGGAGGGACGCGCCGACTGGAAGGAGCATTAAGGCTATAACTTGAATGAAGGGGCAAACTGGGAGAAGAAAGACGTTGGTATAATCTCATCTAATTGTGCAGGGATTGACACACCGGCATTCCATTAAACTAAAAGGCAGTTGCATCTGTAGTCCCACGCATGCATCCACCAGAGGTATTTGTAAATATATTCTACACCGCTATTTCAAAGTCACTGAAATAGAAAGCTGGAGTATGTTTTCCCTTTGTGATGCACTGCAGCATACATTACTGTACCATGGGAATACCTGCAGCTGAACATTTATTGGGAGAAAAGCTATTCACAAAGTCCCCTATCTCAGTAATGTCAATTATATAGCTATTATGTCTTTCCTATTGAAGGCATCCAAAGCACTTTACAATTATATATTCCCAGCACAACTGAAATGCAGCCACCTCTGGGATGGAGGGCAGCCAGCAACCCGATTAAAGGACCTACGCAACATTGACGAGAAAGTTTATTTTGGTGAAAGCACCGATGGGTAAATTCCTGATCTTATACCATAGAGCTTTAATGTCCATTTAGAAGAGCCAGGCTAGAACCCATGGGGAAGATGCTTAGCTGATATAAATTGTCATGGCTCCAATGACTTCAATGAATTGCAGCTCTATTGTTTTCTCCTGGTTCCTGGGCCAGCATTCTGAACCACAGTATTTTCTACCTTGGAAGGAAGCTTATATCTTCTAGGGATCAAATAAGTAACACTCATATAATCGGCCTCTGGATCCGGTGACCCAAAGGATCGGGTGCATGCTTTGGAATTAAGGAGAATCAGAAAATATTTGAAGCCCCAACCCAGGAATAGGTTTCATAGGCTAGTGATGGGCCAACACCGCAAAATTCAGATTCAGATCCACAATGCTGAAATGCAAAACTGGGGAGGGAAAGTGTCCAAATCCTTTATTGTGGATGCATCTCTATTATAGCACTGAATATGTGCAATAGCCTGCAAGGGTGCGGCAAGGCAAGTGGGAATTACACACAGAGAGACAAAGGGGGCAGTGGGGGGAAGGATCTGGCTAGAGATAGCAATTGTGAATCCATAGCTAGAAATAAACCACCTGTGGACCAACAGAGTAATACAGAAACAGCCACAGGGGACTCATTTTGTCCCACGAGTATAGAACTTCTAAGAGTACCTGGTTTGGTAAGCACACCAAGCCAGAGTGACTGAAGAGGGCACTGCCACATCAATTTGTACAAGTTTTCTTTGTTTGACAGATATATTGTAAAGCTGCAGGGACTGCTCACAGCTATGTCTGCAAACTATCAAGATACTTAAACTGTGAAAGAGGATCTGAACTGAATGGGAAAAGGAAACTTTTATTAAAAGTGACTGCTTATTCTGTCACAGCCTTTGCTGATCCTTTGGAACAAGCAGTTTGCAGATGGAAAATACAATATTAAAGGAGTAACCAAGAGCCATGCAGATTCCCCTCCTTATCCATACGCTCACCACCAGCAGCAGCAATGTACAGTCAGCAGAAGGCACTTTGAGGCATAGCCTACAGAGACTTGTTGTTTTTATTTTCAGTAAAAGTACCAGGATTGACAACTCCAGAGACCAAAGTCCTCAGTATGCTCACAATGCAGGTACATGTTGCCTTCTAATGTACCTCAGCCATGCCTAGGAGTAAAAAGGGAGTTTGATATTCGTGCCAATTCAGCCCTTGGCATCTCTGATAACACTAAACAAGGGAGTGGCAATTATGATAAAGCATGAACTAGTCACAGTAAACTCAATTTTAAGGGCTTATTGTGCCAGTTATACCACCAGAGGGATTACTTTTGAGAACTGGGAGATGTAGAGTATTGCCTGACCATTAGCATTGCTGAATCATAGAATCATAGGACTAGAAGGGATCTTGAGAGGTCATCTAGTCCAGTCCCCTGCACTCAAAGCAGGACTAAGTATTATTGAGACCATCCCTGATGGGTGTTTGTCTAACATGCTCTTAAAAATCTCCAGTGGTGAAAATTCCACAACCTACCTAGTACTAACTACCCTGACATTTAGAAAGTTTTTCCTAATGGCCAAACTAAACTGTGCTTGCTGTAATTTCAGCCCATTGCTTCTTGTCCTGTCCTCAGAGGTTAAAAGAACAATTTTTCTTCCTCCTCCTTGTAACAACCTTTTATGTACTTGAAAACTGTTATCATGTCCCCCATCAGTCTTCTCTTCTCCAGACTAAACAACTCCAATTTTTTCAATCTTCCCTCATAGGTCGTGTCCAATTTGTTCACAACTTTCCTGAAATGTGGTGCCCAGAATTGGACACCATACTTCAGTTGAGGCATAATTAGCATGGAGTAGAGCGGAAGAATTACTTCTTGCATCTTGCTTACAACACTTCTGCTAATACATCCCAGAATGATGTTTGATTTTTTTGCAACAGTGTTACACTGTTGACTCATATTTAGCTTGTGATCCACTATGGCCCCTCATATCCATTTCCTCAGTACTCTTTCCTAGGCAGTCATTTCCCATTTTGTACGTTTGCCACAGATGGTTCCTTCCTAAATAGAGTTCTTGCATTGTCCCTGCATTGTCCTTTCATTGTCCTTGAATTTCATCCTATTTACTTCAGACCATTTCTCCAGTTTGTCCAGATCATTTTGAATTTTAATCCTAATTCACAAAACACTTGAAACCCCTCCCAGCTTGGTATCATCTGTAAACTTTATAAGTGTACTCTGTATGCCATTATCTAAATCATTGATAAAAATATTGAACAGAACTGATCCCTGCAGGATTTCACTTGATATGCCTTTCCAGCAGGGGTGAAAGTAAAATGGACCTCTTACTGGTAAGAGGCCAGCTCTGTCTCCCCCGAAGGGGAGGGGCCTCGGGCAGAAGGGGCGGGGCTGGGGTCAGCGTCCTCCAGTCAGCTCATCTGCACTGCTGGCCTGCACCGCCTGGGGCTCCAGTGGCGATTTAAAGGGCCTGGGGCTCTGGCTACCAATGTGGTGACTGGAGCCCCAGACCCTTTAAATTGCAGCCTCAGGGGACCTACTTCTTTTGCAACCCCCCCACTTCCGTTGGCAGCCGGAGAGGGGGACAAAAGAGGCAATGACATTAAACATTTAAAGTCAGCGGTACGGGCTGGTACTGGCACCCACTTTTTACTGGTACACCGTACCGGCCTGTATCACTTTACTTTCACCCCTGCCTTCCAGCTTAACTGTGAACCACTGATAACTACTCTCTGGGAACAGTTTTCCAACCAGTTATGCACCCACCTTATAGTAGTTCCATCTAGGTTGTATTTCCCTAGTTGGTTCATGAGAAGGTCATGCAAGACTGTATCAAAAGCCATACTAAAGTCAAGATATACCACTTCTACCGCTTTCTCTGATATCCACAAGGCTTGTTACCCTGTTAAAGAAAGCTACTAGATTGGTTTGACATGATTTATTCTTGACAAATCCATGCTGACCATTACTTATCACCTTATTATCTTTTAAGAGTCTGTAAATCCCATCAGTGGCCCTGTGCTTTGGACTCTGTGACATAAAAAACCTGTGTTCAATTAGCCACTCTGGTCTGTTGTAACCCAGGCTGGCAAGAGTTAAGAAGACAGTGGAAGCAACCTGCAAGGCCCCTGGTATGTTGGAAAGAAGTCTTGACTCACTCCACAGTGACCCCTCTGATTGGTCTAACAGGCTACAGAGTGAATTTTAGCCAGCCTCTCTTGACCGGAAGAGGATTATGGTGATACAGAAAGCCAAGTGGTGTGAACTAGCGGGACAGGAAATCAGCAAACAGTCCAAAGCCCCCACCATTCCCCACAAAAAGCTTTATTCCATCTTGGACCTTATACTGAACATTTTAAATCTAGTCTTTTCTGGTGTACCAGAAACTCAGACCAGCTGCGCTTCCTTCAGCACAATTACAAAGCTGGTGAGATTCATGAAAAGCCTCATTTTCTGCTACTAGTAAAAATGGTCTGTGTAGACGTGATATTTTATGTTCCTCACTAGAAGAGGCACGTTGTAAATACGATCGTTGTGCATCAGAAGAAACCCATCATCTTTCAGACAGGTGATTAAAAACAGTCTAAAACTTTGCATAATTCATGAACTTTCGACTGAGGTCCAACAGAACAGTTGATCTCAACTATATATAAGCTCAGTGGCATTTCTACTTCATAGCAGAGCTCTGATAGAAAAGAAAGGAAAAAGCCATCCAGCCATGTTAGAGAGCCTTAAGAAACTGCTCTTCTGAGAGCTACTGACTTATTTGTTTTTAGGAAAGGAAGAAAGAGTTGATGCCTCTTCTGGTAGAAATATCAGAAAAGGGGGTGTTATTTTGTTTATATTAAGTACTATTTTGTAATTTTTTAAAAAAATCTAGGTCAAAATCTGCCTTTAAACCTTAAAATCCCCAAAATTACAATCACCTTTTCATTGCACAAAATAAAATTAAACAAACAGAAAATGCATGCCTTGGACAAAAACGAGCTGTGTGTGTTCGCTTGCATACACAAGACACCAAGACCCCTGCTCCAACGAGCTTACAGTTTAAATTAGGTAATTAAAAGGGAAGTGAGAGGAAGTGGTGTAGCAAATGAATCTTACAATACATGTGCTGCTGAGCACACATCTCGTTAATTTCAGCTTTTCTTTATTGTAAGTTACTAATTGCTGGGAGTTTAAAGTCAGGCAGTGGAGCAGTAGACAACACAGATGAGATAGCAGTGGAAGGCTAGCCATAATAAGCAACTTTTGTTGAGGTATTTGCTTAGCAGCCTCATGTGTCTCAGTCAAGTCTCTCAATAAAAGGGCTGCTTCAGGCAAAGTGGAGCAGCATGAAAAGCTATAGATTTTTCAAAGCTATAGTACATCGAGCTATTGTTTTCTCCTAGAGATATTAATGAGGTAACCAGCCCCAGCACAGCTATGGTGAGTCAGAAACAAGAAAAGAAAATACCTCTTGTCTTTGGGAGTCAGTGGTAATTGTATTTACCTATAAACAACCTATCAGGAGTAAGTACAGGTAACTATGTCTAGAAGCTCCTTTCCTCATTTTTTTCATTAACAATTGGCGATGCAGCAACCAGGCAGTTTTATTAAAGGCAAAGACCTTTATTAAACATATTGACAGGCCCGTGCTGCATGTTGAGACTGCTGTTTATCTCCAAGCCACACTCAAGAGCAACTCTAAGGGCACGTCTCCACGTATAGCACAGCAGCTGTACCAACGCCTCAGCTCCGCTCCAGTGGGTTGGGTGAAAAGGCTCTTTGGTGACAGGAGAGAGCTCTTCTGTCGGCATAGGTAAAACCACCTCTGCGAAAGCAACTTTGTTGGCAGGAGAAGCTATCCCATCAGCGCAGCTCCGTGCCCATGAGCACACGCATATGTCAGTGTAACTTATGTCACTCGGGGTGGTTTAGTCACATCCCTGAATGACCGAGATTATGCTGACATAAGCTATGTCTACACTACAGCTAAAGTCTTTCATTTCTGAATCTGTAGTCTAACACCAGTACATATCCCTCCTGAAACCTGGTCCTCTTTTCTGCAGCTCCACTTCTCCCATGACATTCAATATCTCTTGGTGATCTCCTTCTATCATTGCCCCCTGCTTCACACCTTTCTGCTCATTTGTTGGGAGCACCATGCCCCACAGCGTACCTGAGAAGTAACTCCCAAACCCTTAAAATGCTCTTTAATCACCAGGCACAAAGTCTGATGAACAAAGCTAGGCAGTGTCTCCACTGCGATGATGAACACACCTTCGCCACCGAACACTGAGAGCCTGCCAACTTGGAGAGCAGGAGACTGGGGTTGAGAAGTCAACCAGATCTCACACTATCTGGTCAGAGATGGGCCAATAACACACTATCTGGTCAGAGATGGTACAGAAGTATATATTAGGTTCATGTTTGATAGCCTAGGTGTATGTTTTCATTTTTAGAAAATAAGTTTAGGTTTGCAATCTCCATTACTTGTAACTTTTCATTATCTAGCATTGTCAGAACTCTGTTTCAGATGAGCTTATTCAAAAATACTCAGGAAATGTGGGTCTTAAGTTACAGATGGGTTTGCTGTGATTGAGTCCCAGATATCCAGGTCAAATTCTGCTTTTATTTACACTGGGGTAAATCCAGGGTAACTCCATTAACTTCAGCAACGTTATTCTGGATTTGCCCTGGTGTAACTGAGATCAGAATCTGGCCCATTCATCTCTGTCCTAGACCTAGCACACAACTGAGCACATTATGGTATGTGTGGCAGTCGTATGTCCACACTGCAATAGGGTGACCAGATGTCCCGATTTTATAGGGAGTTCCGATATTTGGGGCTTTTTCTTCTATAGGCTTGTATTACCCCCCAACCCCCATCCCAATTTTTCACACTTGCTGTCTGGTCACCCTACACTGCAACTCCAGGTGTGATTGCAGCATACTCACTAGTTTTATCCATGCCATCATTACTAAAAAGAGTGGTGTAGATGCAGCGATATGGACTTCAATATGGGCTGTACTCGCCTGCCTGGATACCTACTGCCACTCAAGCTGCCTCATTTACATTGCAATTTTTAGCAAAGCTAGCATGGATACGTCTACTCAAGCTGCAAGCACACTTTGGAGTGCCGTATAGACATGCCCTTTGCTGTGAGTGGAAGACTGTGGAATACCTACTCCTGTATTCCCAGCTTAGCCTCACTTGCAAGATGGCTACAGTTTCTGCTTATTCACCTCAAGACAATCTGTTTCAGAGGTGGATTAAAATCATTTCTGCTAATTCTATTGACCTCTGATGCATGAATGCCATCCCTAGTAAATCATTCCCACTCCATATTTCTTCCCCAAGCACTTATCCTGTGCAGTTGCCTTAGGTCCGGAATGCTAAATCGAAGATTAAACTCAAAAAGCTAAAGCCAATCTGGTACATAAGTGATCCCAGAATTTAGCCATATCTACTTCTGGTCTATTTTTCAGAGATTAAAAAAGGTGCCTCCAGAGTCACTGTTATTGTCTGTCATTGCGCTAACCACCAGAGGCGCAAAAAGATACATGCGATCAGCACCCTGCCTGTAAATCAGCTTTTTACCACCACAGCAATCCCAACCTCAACTCACCATGAGGGGAGAAGGCATCTTAAGGCTTTTATCAAGCCAGTGAAGAATGTATTGTTTGGCCATATAACCTATTCTGACTACTCTTTCCAGAGAAGACATCATGTGCATAATAATACAGCATGTAAACCATGACTATTCATCTTTGCTCTCTGATTTATGGGATGCGTTATACAACTATGCTCTAATCTGACACAGCTATGCTTCTCATTTTAAACAGCACTTTCAGGGCATGAGATGACCCCAATGCTTATGGACTCCTTGTCCCCTCTAGTGATGATGGTTTTTAGATGGGCATTCCATTAAAATCGAGTATATATACATGCATGGCAATTCAGCAGCACTGAAGCAGTAAAGAACACTTTAAAATAGACTTTAGCAACCTGACCCAGTGGCCTGGGCATTGGTGACAAGAAACATGGATTCTTATCCCAGGCCTGCCATTGATTCACTGTGGGAATTTGAGCCTAGTTACCTTATCTGTAAAATGGGGATAATAGTACTTCCCTATTTTATAGGGGGTTATAAGAATAAAAACATTAAAGACAGTGAAGTGGTCAGATATTGTGGGAATAGGGGCCATACAAGTACAGCAGACAGATAAAAATGAGATCTGAATCTGGCTCAAAAACTTTATATTCCTTTACCAATCAATCCAGTCCCTTCAGAAAATTTAAATAATCAAACGTCAAGTTACAGTATATACGAGTCACTTGAACTTTTCCAATAGTCTGATTACTGTTCCTCATAACAGGAAAATAATTTAAGATGCAGAGCCAGCCACAGAATTGTAGTGAAGAGGCTCATGCATTCTTCCTCTCGATATTCATACACACACATACCATATCAGAAAATAATTGTCAGTCTGAAGCGTGCTAACATTGAGCTAACTTTGCAGGTCAGGCTTTTTGATGACTCATTCTAGATAACTTTCGATAATTTCATGAGCTAGCTTCACTGCAGTGAAAACAAATAGCATCAAGTATGTTTAAATGTCCTGGATAACAGCAATGTAAAAAAAGGATTATTTTGTTTCATAAAAAATATGCACAGGTGTATTAGGTGACAGAGAGATGAAATTTCACTTCAGGGCCTTTTGTTGATTTGGACTATAAAAGGAATATTTTTATGCAGCATTTTTTGTGCAGGTGAAATCACAAGAAAGATTTGTGTCTACTCCAAATAATATTTTTCACATTATTTCCACTTGAGTTTGCTTAACTATCATATTTTACTACTTGCCGTTATTTAAACCCTTCACACTGAGTTGTAGCTGCTGGGGGAATAGGAGAGCGCTCAGCTGAACGTAGCTCTGTATAAGACTATGACAAAAAGCAAAAGTATTTGCTCGCGTTGCCTGATGAATAAAAAGAAAGCCTGAACCATATCATTGTTTCATCTCAATGATCCTATTGATAACTGAGTCTTTATCAGAAGAATAAAGGACTCAAGCCAGTGAACTGGAATGGAATAATTTCAAGGGGAAATCAATGTTTTGATTAAAATGGACTTATTGTTATATCTAGTGATCTCTTTTTATTCCCTTTCTAGAGATTAGTTAGCAATAATGCCTTCCATTGTAAAACCATTACTCTTTTCTTCTCTGTTTTGTACAATCAGCTATGTAGATAGGCTATGCAAAGGCACTTACTCACTCCATAGTTAAAACTGAAGTTAGCTTTCCTTTATAAATCAGAAGCATTGCCCCCCCCCAACTAATTTGTCAATATCAGCTTATCCTCCTCCCTATCCATTTCCTGCCACCAGAACTAAACCAGCCTACCTGAAGTTTCATGCAGGGATCTTATGCCAGGGTAGACTTTAAAAAAACAAAACAAAAACAAGACAAACAACTCTGGGGCAATGTAGACAAGGCATTTGTGAGTTGAGGGTTCAAAGAAAGGATGTGAGGTTGTTAGGAAACTGGGGCAGAGTGAAGGAAAGGATCTTAGCCCTGCCTTTGCATTTCAACATTTTTTTCTAGCTTGAGAATTTCAAAGCATCACAGTGGATTTGGCCACACAGTTTTCATTAATTTTAATGAAAGATGGGTCAACAGCGGCAGAATTACATCTCCTCAAAGGGGCAGGTTGAAATGCATACTACCTTAAGGCTGTTGATTTCTGCTATGAGGTCCTATCACGGGACCCCACTAGTGGGTGTCACCCTTACAAAAAAATTCAACAAAGGGCTGTGCTATAACAGCAACCAGGGGCAACACTTACTACAACCCTTCCCAGCTCTAGGTACTTTTTACATTTTCTGTTTGAACTAATGGATCCACAGTAACAATTAGTGATGAATTTGGAAAGAACCAGAAATGTCGGTGGCCAAGAATCCCTGTGAAAATAAATTATCCAGAGAGATGGTTTAATTAAATGTTCCATTTTTATCAAATACAGATTTTGGTTTGGTTTAGAAAAATCAGCCAAGATTCTTTTTGAACAAGAGCAGCAATGTCTGGATATTAAAACCTTTCTACGGCCATATGTCAGATACAATGCGGGCAACTCTTAGCACAACGTTTCTTTGCATAATACAAAGCAGAATTCTGTCTTTAATGAATATTTTAACACGGATAAAGATAAACAAGGCTGTGTTCTGAAGGACACTCTGAGTTAAAAGTGGCCCTTTGCAGTAAAACTGCACCAGAATTGCAGTATGTGAAACATTTAAAAATAAAATACAGAAGGTAAAATATTCAAAAGTGCCTCAGGGCCAGATTTGTAAAGATATTTAGACACCTAACGCTTACTGATTTCAATGAGTTAGGTACCTAAATCCCTTTTGGAAATCTGGCCATAAGTGATTTAGGAGCTTAATTCCCATTGACTTTCAATGATGTCAACTCTTGTGGGCAGGGATTGCCTTTTTGTTCTGGGTTTGTACAGCGCTGAGCACAGTGAGGTCCATGGCTTGGGCTCCTAGGTACTACTGCAATACCATATGTGCCTCTGCTACTTTTGAAAATGGGACTTAGGCTCATAAATCACTTTGATGTTTTTTAACATTTTATCTTAGTTAAAGCTGTTGAGAAAGAGAGAAGTGAGTGAAATATCTTTTACTATACAAGAAAGAGCCATCTCCCATCTCTTTCTGCAAAATAGTTCAGTCTGCTCCAGAACTAGGTGCTGGTTCCCACTGGGGCGCCCAGCTGACAGAAGCTTGCGCTTGCTGGGACACCTACTCCTCTCTCGGTGTTAAAGTGTGCTGGAAATGCACACCAAATAATCAAATCAGAATTGCTCCAGACACAGAAGCCTCACGTTCACGCTATTCAAATACTATTAGCAGGGCAAAATATATGCGGTACCCAGGCATACAATCTCATACCTTTTAACCTGCCAAGGCCCAAATATGGGACACAGTGTGGGGCCAAGACCCAAAGTCAGGAACACAGAAAGCAATTCATGCAGAAAACTCACAGTGCTAGGAAACTATTTCCTCCAGTGAAAATAACTCATCCTATAACCTCACCAGCAGGATTCTTTCTGTGAAACAGGAAACTTAGAGGTCTGCTGACAGTGAGGACTGGAGGATTTACAGCTGTGAATGCTCTGTCCTACCACTGTGGAGCTTAAAAGCTGAATATATAGAGAAGGGCATCTTTAAGAAGTGCACCGATCCATATATAGATCCTCTTTCCCTGTATGAGGTTGCACCCCTATTCACCTACTCTGCCTTGTACACTAACTAAAGTCAGAGTCTTTCAGAGGTTGCAGCTTCATATCCTGTCTCTTGCAAGCCTGTGTGGAATCCTCAGAAATGCAGGCTCGCCATGTTGGGCTTCTGCCAAGAGTTATTTGGCACCTGGTAGGGATGGAGTTGCTGGAGAAGTGGCCATTCAGGACGGCTGAAATGTTAAATGTCTTTACCTCATTTATCCCATGCATTGCTCCTTGGGGACTTTACGCACCATCTGGCTTGTAAATGGTGAGAGTGGTTTTCTCCCAGATTTGACCTGTTGTCGTTTAAGCCACTTTGTCCAGCAGAGCTTGGGGATCCTTCTTCCGGCTCGTCTCCTAGCTGCCAGCCCAATGTGGGGCCAGTCCAACACATCTGAGGGGATTCTTTCACAGCTCCACTCCCCACAGGCACTTTCTGTAAACCTGAGGACAATCAAACAAAGACACCTTCAGTAGTTGACCCTGGGTGAGTCCAGTGCCAGCTCTGTGTACAGCAGTCTGTGTACTGATGGTGCCAAGAGAATTCCATAACTACAGTACTATGGGAAAGGAGAGAAAAGACAGGAAAGTAGCTCAGTGGACTTAATGCATGGGTTATTACAGCTATGCATTGCTCCTGTCTTTGACTTTTCCCGAAACTTCTAGAAGGAAAGAGGTAAACTTTCCCATGGACCAGTCCTCCAGATGAGCACTCATGTGCCCTGGTAGAAGTTGCCTTTGTCAGCCCCTCTCATACAGCATTTTTCTTCTCCCTGGAACCACCAGGACTTTCCATTCTTTTAAATAGCTTCAGAGCAAACTTTGCAGGGTTATCGACCATTAAAAATGTTGAAGAGCTTCTCTTCTGTGGCAGGGATATTGATGTCTGCAGGTGGCCTGATAAGTGGAAGGTTTCCATAGCTGCTGGCCTGGTTAACCTAAAGGGGAATATACAGCAAGTCATTTAGGTTGTCTAGGAAATAACATCCTAATGCGTAACCCAATCTTCCATATTCCTATGCGTTTATTCTGCACTGTGCATGCACATAAGCATATGTTGATTTCTTACTAGTGTACAGCAGTGCTTGATCGCAGAGCAGAATCTGGGCTCTGTTCCAAAGTTCTTCCATATGATTTATGAAACAAGATAGTTATCTGAAATCACATTTTGACATTTTCAACAAACCAGGTACTACATACAGGACGTCACTGGCCTCATTTCAGCATCCATCAGAAAGACTGAAACTTGACTTCAAGAAACAAAGCCAAAGTGCCACCAGACAGCTCTAACCTCAACACAGAGGAGATGCCAAAAACCCAGATCCAGGCACCCACTCAGCTCTGACCCAGGAGCAGCGGAAGCTCTGTAAAAGTGTGTGGGGGGACCACCGGCACCTTAAACGCCCCTTCTTCTCAATGCTCCACCCCCACTCCACCTCTTCTCCTTGAGGCTCCGCTCCCTGCTGCCTCTTCTCCCTGCCAAGACCCTGCCCTCTGCTCGCTCCTCTCCACCATCCCCCTTGGCCTTCTTCGCCCTTATGGCCTGTAACAAGTAATGGAGCCATGGTCCCCTGATTCCTGCCGCTATCCCAGTCTGGTGCTCCTGCTCTGACCACATCTCCCAAAGAGTCTGTGCACATAACTATGTGATCAGATTTTCAGAAGAGATAGATGCTTAATATGGCCTAAGAAAATTCCTGACCATAAGCTATATATGCATAACTACGTATGCTTAGCTACCCCTTTAAACACAATGTGCTTGGGTTTTGAAAATCCACTGACTGGGTTTACTTCACCCAGGGCCACCCAGAGGATTCAGGGGCCTGGAGTCTGGCAGCAGGGGGCCCCCACCGCCGAATTGCCACCGAAGACCCAAAGCGGAAGAAGCTCAGGGGGCCCAGGCCCCATGAGAGTTTTCCGGGCCCCTGGAGCGAGTGAAGGACCCTGCTTCAGGGACCCCAAAAAACTCTTGTGGGGTCCCCTGCGGGTCCTGGGGCAAATTGCCTCACTTGCTCCCCCCTCTGGGTGGCCCTGACTTCACCTGTGATCTCTCCTCCCTTGGTTAGTAGGCACTTTGAGGAAGAGTTTAGCAATTAATTCATGAGTAGATGACTGACCACTTCATAATCCTTGGAGCACTGAAATGACTACACAATCAGAGTGGGATCACCTGTCTGCTCCAACCCTCCTCATACTTCCTGGCATGACAATTAAGCTAAGCTAAGCTAGGAGCCATCACTGAATAACAATTACCTCGTTTTCATGTGCATCTGATCCATTAATTAGCTGCAAAAATACACAACTGTATCTTTCCTGCCTGAATTCTTTGCTAAATGGCAATTTTGTTTGTGCCTGACAGCAGGATGTAGAAAATGACTTGGACAGTTTTAATTAATCTTGAGAATGACAGCGGATGATGAACTATAGATGGCTTCAGTGAGTGAAGTCCATGTCAGTATTTTGGCTGAGAAATTTTTTTGGCCTTAAGGACATGTTATTCTGAGTGACTATAAAGTTTTGTTTGTGGGATTTCATTTCTTCTTCTTCCCAATCAGTGAAGGCTCATTGGCTGCAATGTCTATCATTTTATACAACTCTCTTTCTCCTTTCCACTAGATTTAAGCACATTCTTTACCAAGTGTGCATAATCACTGTCCTGCTGCACTTTGGAGAGGAAAGGGCAGTAAATGCACTAAGAACCATAACAGCAAAATGTGTGAAATATGTTGCCAAGTGTTTCTTAGCAAAAGAACTTGTGTACAGCATATAAACAATGATAACATCACTATGGGTGTGATTTACAAGATAACTAATCATAAATAAGTCTTCAAATTATGGTGACTATGGGAGATTTTTGAATCTCTAGTATTGTCCTCTAAGCCCCTATGCAGAGAGAGTCTTAAAACAATAACGGGAGGCATTGGCAGGAATCGAAAACAAAAGGCATCAGCTCTGATTCAGGCATTAAACATTGAAGAAATTGAAGCCATTGGAGTGGCAGGTGTAAAAGGGGTGCAACAGAGCAGAGACTCGAGACCTTAACGAGGATGTTTTGCTCTTTCTTTAAAATTTGTTGTAATGAGTCACTTACATGAAAGGAAAGACCGATGACACTGCCAGGATGGTCCAGATACTCTTTTATTGGCTCCCAACTCAGAGAAAGACCTCGCACAGTTTCCAGTCTGGGAAGAGAAGTTAAAACCTCAGGAGTTAGGTGAGTAATGCAGAAGTCAGGCACTCACTGGGGCATGTAGTGCTTTGCATAGGTGCTGGAACAGGGATGCTGGGGGTGCAGCAGCACCCCTGGATTTGAAGCGGTTTCCAGGATTTACAATTTTGTTTAATGGCTTTCAGCACCCCCACTATAAAAATCATTCCAGCACCTGTGGTGCTTTGGACACATCTGAGTGTCCTTAGCGGTGGTGAATACATCCATTGTGCTGCTGCTGGCCTCGGAAGAGACCAATTGCCACTGGACCCTGAGAATGGGCCCTATGGTGGGTTCAGCTATTGTTGAAGCACGAGCCCCTGCTGAAGACCCCTATGTTGGAGGAGCTGCTCCAAGGGACAGAGGTTTATTTATGCTAGACAGGCACTTCTGTGCAGGAGTGAGAATAACCTATTCCTTGGAACTAAGAACACCTGCTGCTCTTACATGACTCTTGTGTTATTGCTGTCAAAGGACGTTTCATCTCGTTTTTGCTCATTGTCCCACAGCCAGTTGTGCTCAGTTATTGTTTTTAGCTCTCTATATTACTGTGTGGTGTTATCTATTTCACTGATCTCCTCAGTCACCATAAGACCTTTAGTTCCTTTCCCGGCACTTCCCCCATGACTAGCTGTGCACATGTGAAGTAGTATGTTTACCCCCCCCCCCCGAGCAGGTTTGCAAGCTCTTTCCAAGCTGTCCTTCGCAGACCGAGTTTGCCAGACTTTGAGTTTCCTTTCACATGGTCTTTACCGCCTTATTTTTTAATGGTGCCAAAGTATGAGGCATCATCAGCCTATATCCCCATCTCCAAAAAAAATCACTAGCCACTTCCTGTGAAGCTGGTGGTACTCTGACTATGGTGCTGTCTACTGCACATTCGTTGAAGAATAAGGACCAAACCCCACCCTCATTTATATCCGTAAAACCTTATTGGCTTCAATGGGGTTGCAAGGTGCAGATAAAGGCAGAATTCAGACCAGGGTCCCCAAACTGTGGGGCATGCCCCCCAAGGAGAGCATGTAGGAATGTTTGGGGAGGTACACAACGGGGCCTGGACCAGCCCCCATGGGGAGAGGGCATCACCCAGCCCCACTCTGATCCCAGCTGCAGCTCCACTCCACCCGCTGCTCTTCCCCCAACCCAGCTCTGCCCTCATTCCCTCTCTGCCCCCAGGCCAGTTCCACCTCTAGCTCCAACTCCTCCCCCAGCTTCACCTTCAGACCAAGATCCTCTGCTAAGCCAACTGTGCAGGAACAGGGAGTGGTGCAGACTGATTCCATTACTGGTGAGGGGGTGCAACAGGAAAAGGTTGGGCACCACTGATTTAGACCAATCCTAAGGCATGAGCACCTCATTTGAGACTATACGAGAGATGCAGTCTATCATTGAGACATAGCTACAAATGTAACACTAGGACATAATCAACAGGGCAAATCCTTAAAATCACCCTCCTCTGGGTGACCTGGTATGTTTTTTGTCTGTACTTTGTGCTTTAGATTTTAAGATGACAGAGGTAGGGTCTGCATCTTTATTTGTAATGCGCACTGCTCAGCATAGTGTTGATGCTAAAATAATTAACATTGATAATGAAAATGGATGTCTCGAGTATATTTCTTGTGAGCGGCCTCTGTCCTACAGGCTATTCTTTTCCATGCATTGTCAGCTCCAGTGTGGATGATCTCTGGACACCGGACTACAGTCTCAACTCCCACCTTTTCATGCTTTCTGTATGTGTATATATATCTCCTCAATATATGTTCTATTCTATGCATCCGAAGAAGTGGGCTGTAGCCCACAAAAGCTTATGCTCAAATAAATTTGTTGGTCTGTAAGGTGCCACAAGTACTCCTGTTCTTCTCACTGAAGATAAGACTCAGCTAAAGAATGTTGCAGCAGCAAGAATTTAATATAAACAAAATTCCGTTCTTCCTTTGACTTCTGTTGTCCTTTCCAAGCAAAAGAGCATGGAAGTGGGACTCTAAGCTAGCTCCTCACTGTAACGTATGTCAGTATTGGGCAAGCCAGATTTGGGTTATTTCACAAGGCAGTATCAAATTACTGGGAAGCTACTGCTGTAGCCCACCAAGTGGCAGATGGGGGGAAGAGGAGGAGGCTCAAGGTTCTTGGGTTAAGGTTTTTTTTGTGCTGAGCTTTTCAAAGCATGCGTCTTACTTTGTTATTTAAGGTGACAGTCATTTTTATGGTAAGTATGTTTCTTGCAGTCAAATTATTCTGGTCACCAGTAGTCAGTTTTCCCTTTTGTGATTCATTTATAGTGAAGTTAATGAACCATCTGCACAGCATTTCTCTGCTTTCATAAACTAGTACAGTACATTGTCATTAGTGAACTGTCCACTCAGCTTTTTTTAAGCTCTGCCTGAACATCCTTGTAAGCAAAAAAGTCTGGTTGGACGTCCTCTGAAATCTTTATGCCTTCTAATAAGGAATGTATCATCGGACTTTATAGGCTCTGTGCATGTCATCAGAAATGGCGTCTGTTGTCATGTGAAAATTCATTTTGTGGCTGAAACTTTTTATGTTGTATGAATCATTGTGTAACCACAGTAATTGTTCCCTTGGTAGGCACAAAAGAAGGTAGAGAAATTTTGCAAAAGTTCTAAGCTGGGATTTAACCAAACATAGGAGAACTTTTTCAAAAGCCCTGATGGTTAAGAAAAAATATTTTATAAATACCTGCTTATGCTAATTAGTGTCTCATGGCTGCTTAGGTTATTGTATTTTATTTAATCTTGTACCTATTACTTATCCCTGCACATCTGTGTTCTTATTCCCTTTTGTTCTTTTCACCATCATAGATCACAACAAACATTTTCTAATGTGAAACTTCATATTGAAAAATTGTACTACAAATTGTAATGACCAGAAAAGCTGCTACATTTTATGATGCAAACAAGTCTCTGAACAAACACATCAGTGGTGATGCTGTTGCTAATTGGGCCAGATTCTGCTTTCAGAGGCACGTGTTTGACTCCCACAATCATCTAAGGATACTAGTTGGCACTTATAATATCTAAGTGAGAAAAATTCTCCAGCTATGTTCCTCCCATTTGTGCAACAGCAGCAAAATACTGTTATTGCCAGGAGAATTGCAGTGGGGTATAAGCACCTGTAGATAAAGAAGGGACATAACACTTTGAAAGGCAGCAATTGCTAGGGGTCTAGAATTTATTCTCTTACCAACATAAATGCAAAGGGCATACATATTTGTAGGTTTTCAATTCACAGGCTGAGATTTTTCCTAGCTGACTAATGGATTTGGATGCCCAGCTCCCATTAAAGTTTAGTGTAACTGCACATCCAAATTCTTCTGGCAGCTTTGGAAATCTCTGCCAGAGATTTTAAGGCTAGAAGGGACCATTATGATCGTCTAGCCTACCCTTCTGATACACAAATGATGCAGGGATGCAAAGTACCAATTAGCCAAGTTTAATGAAAGGGCCGTGTGAAATCTGTGTTTAGTCAAGGACAACTTTGACTATTCCGGGCATATTTCTCGCATCTTTGCCTCATAGATTCTTGATTCTTTTACTTAGGATGGTCTGGGGTGGTGGCCTTTTGTATCTTTCCTTATTCATACAACAAATCACTTTTTAGTCATCTGAAGTAGCAATGTGCTCCTTTATGCTGTTCTGACCTTGCCACACGCATTGCTGTCACTTTCTGGGAAATATGGAAGGAATGTGGAATTGCTAAAGCTGAATTATGATAAAATATGCCACACGTGGCATTTCAAACCGGTCCTTCACTTTTGGGTGGATGTTTGCAACTTGCAGGCATGCTGGATCAAGCAGAGGCTATTATCCGCTGCAATAGTGCGGGCAGGATTAGTGATGTTTTACAGAGAACCAAAGCAACATTCCAGCAGTGATATATGCCTTGTAGATTTCCTTGAGATGAGGTACTTCCCCCGCCCCCACCCTCCATCTGCCATTTTCCTCTGTCCTTAAGATGCCAATCAGGACTATTTCACGAAGACTGGAAGCATTCAAAGTACAAGATATTAAAAGAACAGTTTTCAATTTCAGTTAACCTTTACAGCCGTAACACTAATTTGCAGTCCATTCATACCAAATGCTAAAGCCTGTTTCCTGCTCTGAATTTCATTCTGCATCAATTAACGTTCTGAAGTCAGTCTAATAATGATGTATGGTTAACACAGGGGCTGTGTCTGAGAGCTAAGAGGAATGGAAGGAGAATGGATAATTACAACTGCGCCATTCTTTGAACTGTATGTAAGGCTTTCTCTGTTCCTAATTTTTTCCAAGGGTACAGATCTCAACCATAAAAATGTGTTTCAGTGTGAAAGCCGGCAAAACCCAAGAGAGGAAAATTCTTAGTGATTGTCAAAAATAAATAAAAATGGTTCAGCTGGTGTTGGATGGGGTGTGGTAAGGTAAAAAGGAAATGTACCATTCAAAACAGTTTCAATCCCTGCAATACTTGGACAGCTTAAAAAATGCCTTTTTTTTTTATACTGATGATTTCCAAATCTTGTATTGTGTTTATTCACTAACACACTCAGAGAATACATGGACACAGAACAGTGTTGTGCAATGTTTGCTAAGTTCTTTAGCTTTTTATTTTTATTGTATCCATAAAATCTTGCCACAAGACATTACAGTCAGTCATAGACCCTAACTGGAGATGAGCCATTCCTTGACCAGCTGATGGGCTATAAATGCACTGGCCCCATTCAGGCAGTACAGAGACCCTCCCCACCCCACAGCATGAGAACACATGGTGACATTGGGCCTGATTCACCTCTCGCTGACACCACTTGTGCAATGCTGTCTCCCCATTCAGTGGAGTGTCTGTTGATTCACATCACAGAAAATGAGAAGAGAATCAGCCTCCTTGTGCCTGAAGCTACACAGGCCACACCTTTGGAATGGTTCTGGGTGCAATTCCACGTAAGGGCAGCTTTGATAACTGGTGTGGCAGGGTGGGCTAGATCAGGGCACAGCCCACACCTTACCCCTCTCCCTGTGCTGGCACCAACATTGTAGCCAACAGTAGACTCAGAATCCTTGCTCTCCCTGGGAGTGCACACAGTGTTCTGCAGATATGATGGCCGCCATCTTGACCAGCACATGCAGGGATTGAATCGGGGACCTTCAGTGCTAAGAGCACAAGCCTCCTCAGCAGACAACTGTAACAGCCTCACATCCTCTGAGATCCAAGCACATCCTACCTGCCAGCCTAGGGCTGACACAGGGATCTGTGGGGAGGTGGGAAGGTATCTTGCACCCTCTTCCTCCCTCTGGCACCCTCATTCAGAGCAGAAGTGGATCTGGCTCTGGTTCTGCATACTTGGTGCCTTTCACCCATAATGTGGCCCTTTCATAAAATCCCTCCAAGAAATGATTTACAAGTCAGGATAGGTTGGACAGGCCAAACCTGAGTGGCACTGCAATGCCATGTGCCAGATCACACGCCCGGAGCAGGAGCCAGCCCCAGTCCCATGGAACAGGAGCCACCAGAGCTGCTGGGTGAGTTTTTCCATTTTATATGTCGTTATGTCATTTTATTTTGTTTCATTTCATATTAGTGAACAACGTGGGGCTCTACAATTGCTATCCTTGCCCTCAATGGCTGCTTCCAGGATGTGCCCCCCAGGTACAACTTGCCCAAAGGAGATAGGGGGACATAAGGAGGAGACAGTGTCATTTCTCTTCAATACCTGCCTGCAGAGCTAGCTGGACATAATGAATGGCAGGAACGAAGAGGAACAGGCTGCAACAATGAAAGATGTAATGGCCTCACTCCCCTTGTGCACCAGGGAGACATGGTACGGCATCATGTCATTTAGGTAGGGCTTTTTCAAAATACAACAGTATAACGTTAGCATTCAGTAACAGGTGTAGCTGAGGGTAGTGATAGATGCAGCATGGTACGCTAGCTCTGCTAGCTTTCCAAATGGTGAATTGTATCCTGCAGCAGATACCATTTAACAACTGTGTTAATCAGTGTTCCTGTAAATCAGAGCATGCAAAAGCACAAGGAGGTGGGAAAAGGCAATTATCTGCTGACCCCTTTAAATGCAGAACAGAAGTAAGGACTTTAGTGTTAACAAGCAGCCTTGTTCGAAATAGCTACAAAACATGGGGCTTGTGCATGTGTAAGTTAAAGACTAGGGAAATAATACGGAGAAACTGAAAGAAAATCAGTTGTAGGAAAAGAAATGGGTGTGGAGGGGGATTTAATGGCAATGATGCTACATCAGTAAGTAAAAAGCCAAGTGAATCTCGGAATGTCAGCCAACATCCTACCATAACAACAAACAAATGTAGGGCCAAAGGGAAGTTTGTACTGCTAAGGTGACAACCAACAATTAGTCTCCTGTCACAACTTGCTTAGATTTTACAAACAGACCCTTTGTGAAGGGTAGAGCGGAAAATGGCCAGCATATTTTCCTGGATTGCACCATGCAAAGGAAAAGGATAATCAACCAAGGAAAAGAAGCATTTAGTAGTCATTTCCAATGACTTCTAACCCTCACCTGCAAATGCCTCATTTGCTCCAACTGTAAAGAGATGCATTAGCTGCAATACAGTTTCAATGTGGTGTAAGGCAATCACATATACTGTAACTGACCTCTCTGATGGGGCAGCCGTGAATGCTGTGATACAAGATTTTCATATACTTAGTAGCATCCCAAGTGTGGCACAAATTCGGGAGAAATGGCTATAGACACTCCAGTCACTAGGTGCTCTAGGCTGTGGTCCCTGACAGGGTCCCAGTAAGCACCCACCCACAGAGTTGCTCGTAGCACCACCCTTAGGGTGCAGTCTACAGGGGCGGCTTCAGGCACCAGCACGTCAAGCGCGTGCCTGGGGCGGCAAGCCATGGAGCGGCGCTCTGCCGGTCACCGCGAGAGCGGCAGGCAGGCTGCCTTCAGTGGCATGCCTGCAGAGAGTCCGCTGGTCCTGCAGCTTTGGCGGACCTCCCGCAGGCTGCCGCTGAATCCGCGGGACCGGGGGCCTCCCGCAGGCAAGCCGCCAAAGGCAGCCTGCCTGCCGTGCTTGGGGCGGCAAAATACCTAGAGCCGCCCCAGGCAGTCTAGCAGAACAGAACAAAGGTAACTATGGCCTCTCGGATCCTCTATCTAGGTGCTGGTCTGTCCCTTCTTGTCTCTCCATCTACAGTAAGTGAAGTAAATAGCTGATAAATCCCACTGGCCAAGTGTTCTCATTGGGCCTGCTGCATTGCCCATCTGTCTTCCAGCTCCGGTGGCTCAAAGGCTGTTCCCGTTGTAGCTTTCTGCTGCTTGTCCCTGAACCTAAAGCATCTACAGCTTGCACAACTCCCCCTCTCTTTCTGTCCCCAGCTCTCAAGCTATCTGCTGTTGCTGGATCCACGCGAGTGAGCGCTCATCTCCCTAGCCTATGGCCTTCCAAGTCCCTCTGGGGAGAGGAGAAAAGCATGCTACCATGGCACAGAATAGATGCAAATGATAATCCCTAGAGGCCAGGAAGCCTGAGAGATGGGAGAAGCAGAGCAGCATTGACTTTTTCTAGTTCAGTCACTGATCCTGTATTGTTTGATCCTGTTTGGGGCAACATCTGGCAGGCCTTGTATGTCAGACAGGCAGGAAACAATGAAAGTAATATCTCTGAAACTGGAAATGCCCTCACATCATGAGCACTTATATACCATGACCATAGGCACCGACTCCGTGGGTGCTCTGGGGCTGGAGCATGCACAGGGAAAAATTGGTGGGTGCTCTGTACCTACCCACAACCAATCTTCCCACCCCGGCCTCTCCCCAACTCACTGCCGCCTCCCCCTGAGTGTGCCATATCCCTACTTCTCCTCCCAGGCTTGCCGCCGTGAAACAGCTGTTTTACGGTGTAACGAGTGCGCTCAGGAGTGGAGGCAGGGAAGAGGCAGGGCCAGGGCAGGGATTTGCAGAAGGATTCCAAAGGGGACAGGGAGGGGCAGAGTTGGGGCGGGGACTTTGGGTAAGGGGTTGGAATGGGGGCAGGGCAGGGGTGGGAGTTGGGGCAGGGGCAGGGGGGGCGCGAGCACCCACCGGCGCCAGGTGAAGTTGGCGCCTATGACCATGACCTCTCTTTTGATGAGGAAAAAAATTCAAAGGAATTGCTAGAAAATGCAGTTTGGAGTCCACTGTACATTCAAAGGGCTTTGCTGAGGCTTATGACTATAGATGGTGCTAAGCCCCTGACTGGGGGGGTACTGTGAAGACTTCAGGTTTGGGGCAGGAACAGGCTGGAAATTGCTTCCCCCCACCACCACTCCAGAGCTTAGCTGAGGGGTGTCAGCACTGTGCAGGGCTTTGGCACATGCAGGGCTTGGCTCCTCCTGGCCAGTGTCCCAGCCAGAGGCAGTGGGGGAAGGACGGAGCCTGCCGGACAGGCTGTTGAGGAGCTGAGTGCTCTGACTGGGGGCTGGTTCTCCACACAGCGCTGAGAGCAGGATGCATCCCTCGGGGGGGATACGGAAGAGCAGCAGAGCTGAGGAGGTGAAGGGGCAAAGCAGGGGGAGGACTGTTGAAGAGGGAGCATATAAAGGGCTGATGGATGGGCAGCAGGGGTGACATGTAACTGGCTGATGCCTGGAGCCTGCCCGCACTCATTAGCCGTCGCCAGCCGGAAACGGGACAGCAGGCAGGGCCCTGCTGGCCGAGAGCCAGCATGTCATGAGGGCTATGCTGACGGACCAGCAGGGAGAGCAGCCGGCCTCACATGCTGCATCTTCACCTGCCACCAACCTTATACACCCATCCTCACTGTCATCCACTGAATACCCCAATTCACTGCTGGCGGGCAGGTGGCTGGTGAGCAGAAATCCAGCCAGCAGCAGGATGCACCACTACTGCGGGGGGGAAACAGAAAATACTGGACAAGTTGCCCATTTTTAAGAAGTCGGGACACCTGCAGGAGGGCTTAAATATGGGACTGTCCTTTAAAAATGAGACGTCTGGTCACCCTAACAAACAGGAAGGAGGGGGGAGAGGTACAATAGCCACAGAATCAAACGATTTGTTTCAAATTATTCACCCAGAGCCAATCTGACAACTCAAGTGTACTACTCTGAAGCTGTACTATTCTGCTGTATGACAGAACATAGTTAAGACCAGTGTTCCCTCTAATTTTTCCCACACATGTGCAGAATGAATTTTGTTATGTGCACCAATATGGAGGCCATGTGTGGTGTGGGAGCCACGGGGTTCATACTGTGAGAGGTGGCTCAGGGTTGGGGTGCAGGGGTGTGAGGACTCCAGCTGGGGGGTGCAGGCTCTGGAATGGGGCCAGGGATGAGGGAGTTGGGGCACAGGCTTCTCCGGGACTATGGCGGGGAGAGAGGACTCCCCCCAGCTCTTTCTCCCCCCAGCAGCACCTGGGCTGGGATGGAAAAGCACCCTTTCCCCATCTGCGGCAGGTCACAGCCAAGCGGGTTCCTTGAGCATCTGTGCAGCGCTTAATAGGCTGCTGTGTGGCCACGCGGCTGCACAGCTTACAGGGAACTTAGGTTAAGACTATTACAAGATCCTGTACACAGTTGAATTAGGCCAAACAAGAAAATGATAATTAACCATCAGTTCAAAAAAGCAAGCAAACAAGCAGCCCCCGCTCCTCCAGAAAAAAAAAACTTATTTCATGACAAAAACCTAAAAACTGAATTTTTGAGTTGGGGCAATGAGAATTTTGTAACTTCACAAAAACAAACAATCCAGTATTCTGAGGTGCTGCTAACTCACCTGCCCAGGAGCAGGAGTGCTTTTAGCCACAACACTTATGGGATTGGAAACTTGCTCATCGCTGAGGTTAATAAAATAAAACACCAATCTGGCTGAGCAGAGCTGGCACAAAATGGCTATTGTCAGGCAACCCTAGGAGCTCAACCAGTCTAATAAGTATTAGAGAGGGGCTCATGACACAAAGGCTTATTTCAGATGCACGTCATGAGGCTCAGAAACACCTATCAGGCTTAGCTAGAGAAACCATGATGCTATGGAAGTGTGATCATGAGGTGATAAGAATGTGATTGAAAGCTGATATGTTAATGCTTAGTTTAGAGGCGGGAAAGTCTTTGCTTTTTTGTTTGCACCATCTGCCTCCCTGGAAACCCAAGTAACAAGGCAGAAGATGCCAGACTGCTTTTATAACCAATGTATTTAAGCTGCAGAGGAGCAAGGAGCATAAAGGCCATATAAATCAAAAATGCAATATTGCCGTGACTGAGGGCGTGATAACCAGGCCAAGAGAATAATTCAGTAGAAACAGAAAACTCCAGATGCTTCTCCAGTTCACTGCATTGAAGTTTAAACACCATGCATCTGCAAAGTGCATCCTTTTGCCCAAGGATGACATTGCCATAGGCTCTGTTGCAGTGCCCAGAGTTTTGCCAAAAACTCTCCACACAAGGACCAAGGAGAAACTGTGGGGTTGTTTATGCTTACCTTCTCCTTGGTATTGAATACACAGTCATCATGGAAAGTGCAGAGCCAAGTATTCAAAATATGCCTTCCTGCTACACAAGCCAGACCCTCAGCTGGTGCAAACTGGCACCGTTTTGTTGTCTTCAGTACAGTGACCCCAATTTATTGTAGCAGAGGGTCTTGCCTGCAGTGTTCTTACAAGGAATAGGAAACATAGCACAAATTGACATGTGCCTGTCAGAAGCATAGAAGATAGTGTGGTTGACAGAAGGAGATAGAGTAATGTGGCTGTAGTAATCTCTGTAACCAAACTCTAGTGAGTAAAGGAGATAAGTCTTGATTTTAAAATTGTGTTCACATATTCACCATTTCCCAGGCTCTTTCTTTCTCTCTTTTCTGCAGGATAAAAGGGACAGAGAGTGGAAGCTAATTTACTTTCAATCAGTAGAGAGAAAACATGCTTGGATGTGCGATATCAGGCTCAGCGGGACAAATTCAAACTTCTGCCTTCCTAGCCATCCCCCTGAGATGAGCATCTGAGCTCTGCTGGGCGGTTTGAAAGGTTTGCTTTCCTTATCTTGTTTCAGCAGAGTTTAGGTGCACTAAACACAAAATAGCAAAGTGCATTAAAAGGCAACACAAACGTTTCCCTTTTAAACAAATAGATCAAACATCCAGGCTTCCACAAATACATACAAACAAAAAGTATGCAAGTTGCTGGCTATGTCAGGTCTCCAAGTGGGTCTGCTGGCATGTGAATCAAAAGGCAAATCGATTCTAGGGGGGAGCGGAAGGGAGAGGGGTTAATTCTGTGCAGTGAAATATAATTTCATTCTTTTTATGTTTAAATTCTTGTCTAGAATAATTAACTCTGGGTTGGATTCGTTGCATGGTCGCTGTTGGTAACCCGGGCAGCAACAGAGAGCATTCAGCAGAAGGTTGTGGGACCAGGCAATGTGCTCACAGCCTCTCCCAGGAGAAGGGCCTACAGGTGACTAACGCTGCCCTGGAAGTGAACAGCACTAGAGATGGGAAGGGATGTTGGCCAGGCAAGTGCTAATTCAACACATCCTTGCTGCAGCTTCCCCTGGCAGAATTGTAGCTACCACCAGTGGCCTGCCTGAGAGGAATCGCCACTACTAGTCAGTAAGTGAAATCCTGACCCTATGAAGCAGTTTTGCTATCGACTTCAATGGGACCAAGATTTCACCCAATAAGTATCTGATCTGAAGTCAATAGGATTCGTTCCACTGACTTCTGAGGGGTTTAGGCAGGCCCTCTGAGCGCAAAGTGCCCACTGCTTATGCTTCAGCCACAGGGATCCTGTTTGTACCAGTTTACAGAAAAAGTCATTCAAACTGAACCCTGCCCTGTTGAATCTTTTCCTACTTGCCAGCAACATTCTGCCCAGTGGACTGTTATTCGAAGGCTTCTGTGAGCATGTGAGTTTCCATTTTGAATGTGTAACTCTAGGATTATCAATACATCTTGCACAGAATGAAGTCTGACAAATTTGGTTCCTCACACAAACTGTATGTCTCACTGGATTATTGGAATGTCGGTTGCTCTTAAGAATTCCTTGTTAAGCCCATGTAGGGCTTGATTAAGTGAACATTTAGTTCACAGCAAGTGCGGGTATGAGTCTACCCATTTGTAGCCTGCTGTGCAGTATGTCTGTGTCGACCATGCTGACTCACACTAACAGCTCCTTAGTGAACTTTGATCTAGTCCTGTTTTAAAGCATGGTTGATCCAAGTGCCCTAAAATGGGGCCACATGGATACTACAAGAGAGACTGATACCCTGGCTTGCCACAAACTAAATGTCCATGTAGACCCTGGTCATGCCTAGATGTCACCTAAGACCAGGGCCGTCCCTAGGGGGAGCGAGGGCCCTGGGGCAAATCAGTCTGTATGGGGCCTCCCCCCTTAACATTTCTTATACAGGTGAAATCTGGTTACAGTGAACTTCACAGGTAGATGCTGGTCTCAGGTTAAATATTGATAGCTCTCAGCTGTATAATTATAATGTTGTTATATTATATTGTAGTTCTTTTTTTTATAAATTATAATGAAGTTTATATAATAAAAAAAACCGGGCCAATCACAATCAGTGTTGTGCTGTTTACATTCTGAAATCCACCTTCCTGGACTTCCTTGCAGCAAACTCACTTCCCAGGTGCATATGGTCTTGCTACTCTCAGTGGATTTTTAAAAAAATGTAATTACACATTCAGAATACTAAAAGCCCATGTCTCAGGAACTGGGTAGCTCTTGGAGGGCCTATAGGAGCCCTGGTGCTGGGGGATCCCTGGACCCTCCAGCATGAAGGAGGAGCTCTAAGATCTGTTTTCTCTGGGTGCTGGGAGGGGGAGAGGAGGTGGAAAAGCCGATGGACGGAGGACCCCAGTCCTAGTGGGTGGTAGAAAGAGCAGAGTTGTGGGACCCCAGGTCCTGGTACAGTGGGAGAGGGACCCCAAGGCTGGAGAGCTAAAAGGCAAGAAGGATCCTGAGGCAGGGGGATGGTAAGGGTTGGCCTTGGCCTGGAGGTGGCATTGGAGGACCCCACCCAATGCTGGGAGAGGGGAGAAAGGGCAGTGGAAGGGGGAGGTATGAGGCACTGAGGGGACACCAGTGCTGGGCAACAAGCGATGGAGATTATTGGCTGGCACTCACCTGTGCTAGGGCAAGGGGCCCCCCTCTGCAGGTGGAGGGTCCTACTGAAAAAGGAAAAGTCTATCCGAGGTGGAAGGGCAGGGTCAGGGTCAGCCTGGGTCAGCCTGCCCTGGCACTAGTGGTGGGGGCTCTAGGACCCTGTGGTGGCAGGTGATGGCAGGAGCCAGCAGAGCAGAGCAGAGCGGGCTGGGGCCAGGTTGCTCCCTGTTGCTGCCACAGAGACTGAGCCCGAACCTGAGCCTGAGCCCGGGGGTGGCAGGCAAGAAAAAGAAATAAAAGCCTGGGCTGATGAGTGGGGGGGTGCGGACTGACCCCTGCTGCCTGCGCTGGGCCCCCTGCTAACCGCCAGGGCCACCTTGCCTGCCCCCCGTCCTCCTGAAGTGCAGGGCCTGCCAAAGCACGGGACCCAGGACGGTTGCCGCAGTCTGCCCTATGGATGGAAAGACTCTGGAGACTTAGGATACATCTACCCTGGAACTGGAGGTATAATTTCCACCTCAGGTAGACATATCCCTGCTAGCTCTTATTGACTTACTGTGCTAAAAGTACCAGTGTAGCCCCCATGACACAAGCAGCAGGAAGGGCTAGCCACATGAGTATGTATCTATGGTCTGTGATGGGATCATATTCAGGGTGGCAGATCACCCCGCTGATTGTGCCACCCACAGCTACACTTCTATATGCTGATAAGCAGATATGATGGGCTATAAGGAAAGATGAGTGTTAAAGCTGGTCAGAAAAAGCTTCAGCGGAACCACTTTCTACTGGAGAATGCGATTTCATTGACACTGAAATGCTTCATGTAATCATGTCAATTTCACTGAAATTTCATTGAGAGAAACTTGGAAAAAAATCCAACAATGTTGGAACATCCCTTTTTGACATTTTTTAAATGAAACGTCTATTTTGTTCTGAAACAACTTAATCTTTATAAATGTTATGTTAAATTACATTACATTACAATATAATATACAATTCTAAAGAGTTTAAATCGAAATGAAACATTTTGATCGAAAACTAATTTTTTTTTAAATTGTTTTGCAGAGAATTTCAAAATTTGGCTGGGTTCTGATTTCAAAAATCTCACATTTTTTTGTGAACTGGATTTTTTGTCCTCAATTCTGCTCTAGTCACTATGTATTTTGGAATATTAGCCCTCACCTGAGAACTTGAAATTATGAACCTGAATCCAGAGACAGGAGGGACTTCAACATGCTATGTCACCGACTCCATTCTAAGGACATGAGGCTGCACACTGGCTTACTCCAGAGCTGAAACTCATCCATGCTCTCAGAGATATTCAGCCAACTCCACAGATTCCACAATAGTTATTATTATTAAATTTTCTGGATGCATTAAATCTCTTTTCCCTCTCTAACTAAGCTCACAGAACAGCTTCACCAGATCTTCCAAGGGCTTTGAGTGATAAGATGAAATGTTTAACAGCTTTAATTTTCTATAGGTTTCTTTTGTAAATGATAGAATATTATGGCCTGCTCAGACAGGCAACATAGCCAGAGGATAACATACTCTTCTAGAACACAAGTGAACAGGGTTCTGATTCCTGGCTGTGATACTGACCTGAGGCAAATCTTTGCTCCCCTTTCCCTGCCTGCTACTTGTGAATGTAGATTATACATTATTTAAAGTATCTTTTACTGTGTATTGGTTCAGAGACTAGCACAATGGGGCCTCTAAGCACTATTGGAACAAAATTAAAAGCCAGTGGCCCAAACTCATCCCTGTTGGAATCCCACTGAGTCAATGGAGAAACTAGGGCCAAAGCTGGCCTATATTCTTTACTAAAATGAAAAGTTCCTTCTCTAGCTAACTTATTGGAGGGAAAGTCTGACACTTACTCACATAATCTTCTCTCAGTCTTCTTGCCTGGGGCATGAGAGACACCTGGTTCCGAGTCATGGTGAAGGAGAAGGATGGATGTCTTCCTACTCACAAGACATGCGGCTAGAAATCTTGAGGGAGCAGAGGGGGCACAAAAGAGCAGAACCATCAGAAAGTAAGAGAAGCTATTTGTGATAACAGCATGGCAATCCTGGAGTCCCTCTGGGGCACATATACACTCAGACTCCAGACAGACACAAAGGAGAGTTTTTCCCCCAGCTATCGGGGCAGGTGTTCTTCTTTCTGCATTGGGAATTGTCTATTCCATATTAGACATTTGACCTTCGCACTTCTCAGATCTTCTGTTCAGCTTGTGAAACCCAGCCTGGCCATGTATTAATTGAGGATCTTACATATGTATCCTTCTTGCAGTGTCACCACTAGACAAGCACTTCTGCTATAATCTAAGTGGAGGTAGTAGCACAGAATGTATCCGGCATGTCCAACAAGGAAAGGAAATTGACTAATCACCTGCAGGAGATTAATGGCACCCTCTCTATTACTTAAATCCAAAATCACTACACAGGCTGTGTGCTGAAAGACAGATACGCTTGCTGCTTTAGTTGTGCAATAGCACCTCTAAAACCCAAACCATGATATTATTTGGTGGGCTGATTCAATTCCATCACACTGTGAACAGTTTTCTCCTTAGCGCTTAAAGACATCCTGCAATTGACCTGCAGTATGATTACTAGGGCAGATTATGGCAATCAAGGGCCCTGGGTGCACCACCACAAGGCGCTCTCTGTGACTCTGCCTTTACAGCCCCACCCTGTGCTATGGCCTTCCCCCACGCCTGGAAGAACTATGGCACTGCAGGCCCTCTCCATCCCATCAGCAGCGGACGCTATCTGCTCTTAAAAATGGCAGGTATGGCAGCCAGGGGCAACCTCTTCTCCATAGAGAGGCTGGGATGACAACAGGAGAACCCTGATTAGGGTTGCCAGTTTTCTAATCACACAAAACCGAACACCCTTCCCTGCCCCCTGCCCCTTCTCCGAGGCCCTGCCCTGTTCACTCCATCTCCCCTCCCCTGTCGCTCACTTTCCCCCACTCTCTCACTCGCTCGTTTTCACCGAGTTGGGGAAGGGGGTTGGTGTGCAGGAGGGGGTTCAGGCTCCAGGGTGGGGCCAGAAATGAGGGGTTCAGGGTGCAAGAGGTGGTCAGATCTCCAGCTGGAGGTTTGGGCTCTGGGAGGGGGCCGAAGATGAGGGGTTCTAGGTGCAGGAGGGGGCTTCACGCTGCGGCAGGGGGTTGGGGTGCAGGAGGGGATTTGGGGGTGCAGGCTCCAGACAACACTTACATCAGGCAGCTCCCAGGAAGAAGCAACATGTCCCTCGGCTCCTGGGTCAATGAGAGCTGTGGAGCTGGCAGTCATGGAGGGAGCAGCATGAGGACCCCCCTTGGCCATTCCTGCACCTAGGAGCCAAGGGACATGTCACCGCTTCCGCAGAGCTGCGTGGAGCTGGGTAGGGAGCCTGCCAGCCCTCCACCAACCAGACTTTTAATGGCCTGGTCAGCGATGCTAACCGGAGCTGCAAGGGTGCCTTTTTGACCTGGTGTTCTGGTTGAAAACTAGACACCTGGCAATCCTAGGACCCTCAGTATTTCGCCAGTGTGGGCGGGTGGGTGGACTGCACTCTTCTCCTCCTGCCACACAGTCTTTTACCAAAGCAGAGGACTATTGAGTTAACATCCTGCTGAGATGCATGAGGCAGTTCAACTGCACTCAGAGGTATAGTTTCAGGCTCTCTGCAGACTCAGGCAAATGTGTCTCAATCTTCTCCTGTTTTCAATCTTCTCTTCACAACCTTGGGGGCTAGAATTTTCTTTTAAATGAAAGTTGAGATTCTGTCCTCAACATAGGTCTCCAAAACATAGGGGCCTAAGGCTTATGGCAGCCTCTGTAACTGTTTATAAAATACTCTAAAGAAAGCACTTTTCTCTTCTTCTATTTGGACCAGGGCCACTAATTTCACATCGTTAGTTTAATGGTTATTGTATATCAGCATAATTGAGGCACTGTCACTTTAATAGTTAAGGTTACTGAGACAGCAACTTAATTGATGCATTGTCACTTTAACTTCTTTTTTATGTGTGGTGTTTATTAGAGTGCAGGGAAAATTAAACAGAGTAATTGAAGCATTTGAATAATTAACTGAAGTAGGATTTTGGCAGAAATACACCTGCTGATATTTTGTAAGACGGGTTTCTCAGTGAAGGACTTATTTAAATGCAAACTACTTGATGTATCAGAAGAATATTCTGTATGGTGGAGTGAGGGCATTACATATTGCAGCATGTCCCCACCATACCATAATTCATCTTCAAAAGAGGAGGACTCAACAGAGATTCCATGGGCCAAATGCACCCCTGGGTCCAATCTCATGATCAACCTTATATTTTAAAAGTAAGGTGGGAATCGAGCAGCAGCAATAGAGAGACCTGATTAGGCTATACACCATATTGGCAAAGGACAGATATAGCCCCATAACAGGCACAGCAGGCACAGTCCCTACTTGCCCCACTACTGACCACCTCTATTTCTTGCTTTCATCCACATCCTCATCTATGGCAGGTGCAGAGAAAGCAGAGTGACCACAGCATCTGAGCTCATCAAGAAAAAGGAGGCAACTCAGAGCATTATCCATACATTGATGATAGTGCACCTTATGATGCTTCACAATCACACGTAGAGGTCATGCATACACATTGCACAGAAGGAGTGACACAATCAGAACGGACAGCTTCTTTCCTTATGTGCAATCTGAGCCGCAGAAAAATGGCTAAGCCCATCAGTAGGAGAAACATGAATAAGCCGCCTTTGATATACAAACACATAGGCCCTACCTCATGCTGTCAACCAAAATCACAACATACACAGTAGAGATGAATAGAGGAACATTACAAAAACTAATTACAAAGAAGGGCTCAAAAGCTATATGTGAGCTCAAATGTTATTTAGTTTGTGTTCCTCTTCGGAGGCTGTGAAAAGAGGAAGGGAACTGAGAAGTGGAAAAAAGCAATGGCAAAAAATAAGATTAAAACAGAGCAGAGAAGAAAAACAAATACAGAAAGAGTGAGAAAAAAAGAGAAAAAAATGAATGAAAAAAGTCAACATTGTGTATATACACAAAACACACCATTTACTTGCAGGACTGGCGCTAGGGGTTTGAGCGCCCTAGGTGGCCGGCAATTTCGGTACCCCGCGCTCTGGTCCTGCAGCTCCAGTGGAGCTGCCGCAGTGGTGCCTGCGGAGGGTCCGGTGCTCCGCAGCTCCGGTGGAGCTGCCGCAGTGGTGCCTGCGGGAGGTCCACCGGAGCCGCGCGAGGAGCCGACCATCCGCAGGCAGGACTGCGGTGGCTCCACCGGAGCTGCGGACCAGCAGACCCTCCACAGGCACCACTACGGCAGCTCCACCGGAGCCGCCTGCCGCCCCCTCCGGCAAAATGACACCCACCAATTATTCTGGCACCCTAGGTGATTGCCTAGGCTGCCTAAATGGTAGCGCCGGCCCTGCTTACTTGATATATGTAGACCCAGACACAGTAACAGGATCTCCAAATACTGCAAAAACAGTAACTCAGCTTGTACCACTTACTATCTGCTATTCACAGACCTTCATGGCTGTTTGCACAAATGCTTGGGAAATGGCAATTCTTTATATAAATACATGCATCACAGGTGTACAAAGAGCATGAGCAAGAGCATTCACCATTCGGAGTGTATTGTCCTGTTTTTTAAAAAATGCCAATCATTCATGGAGCAGCTACAATAGCATGTGACTTGGGAGGTGATCAATTAGATGTCACCACTAGCAAATAGTCCAAGTGAACAACTTGCAAACCTCTCAGGGGTTGAAACTGGTTCAGGTAAATTATGCAGTGAAAGCTTACAAACAAAGCTATTTGTAGAATAGGTTTCTGAGTGATTCACATACAGGGGAGGAAAGGGCTAAATTCATAAGATGATTTATGTGCAATGAATAATTCAACAAACTCTTAATATTACAGCACCTATTACACTCTTGACATTATGCTGAAAATAAGATAGATCATAGATATAGACTGGCACAAGCAGTTCTATTTTGATAGATTCTTCCATTCCCAATACATAACATAAGGGTCCACTTAGCTACAAAAACAAAGAGTTTTTAAAAAGCTGGATCTCCTAGTGTGGGTAGAACAATGTTCAATTTATAGGGGGAAACAATGAGATCACAGTAATTTTGCAAAACATTTAAAAATGAGGTTTAGGAGGTTCACAAAATCTCAGCCTGCCTGAGGTTTGTTCATTACTAATTTACAATGAAAGAAGAATCAGGAGGATGCACCTAACCAGCATGTTCAATCACGGTTAAAATTTTAAAAAATGCTATAGAACCTTAGATCTTCAGTGTATCAACCATAATGATTTTTCCATTATACGTGTGGCAAACAGAGGGAGCAACAGATACAGTGCAACATTCTTCAGAGAAGGGTCACACAGGGGACACAGATAACTACTTACACCAAGGAACATTAAAATGACAGTGACACACACCCCCTTCTGTAGTGATCACTATTACTGGCTGCTTAAGGGATTGTTTAAGAAATGATCTGTGAACTTAATTTTTAATTAAGCCAGGAGCCCTAAGGGCCTTTTGAGTTCAAGCGTGGGGGGGAAATCAATTTTTGGTGAGGGAGAGGTCTTGTAAAATCTAATAGGCTTGAGTAATGTATCAAGAAGCTTTTAAGATCAGTCACCCAGTCCAACTGAGGAAAGTCTAAAACCCAATTTCAGATCACTAAAACTCTGTAAAGTGGAACAGACAGTCACCATAGCTCAGGTCCGTAGAAAACTACTGTGTTCAGCTCTGACACTGATATTATTCAGAGAATAGATGGTCAACTCTAATGTGGAAAACTTTACAGGGAAACCCTTACATTCTGTTCCTACGAACTTCAAAGACAGCTATCCTCACATGAGCTGACAGTTGCAGGAATTCCAACTAACTCTGGTAGAACAAGTTCAGCTTGGCTAGGAAGCTTTGAATGAATAAATAAATGTTAACCATCAAAATGTACTAAATGGGGAAGAAGGAGAGAGGCAACTTCAAACTAAAGGGCAAAATTCCCGGTACTGATGTACACTGCAGATCTGTCTTGTGCACATCACGATCACAGTAAATATGGATAGAAAAGACATACTGCATCACTGATTCCATCTTCCTCACACGTGGAAATTCCAGTAGACTCCATTCTAATCCTACAGCTGGTCTTTTGAGTTATCTATTGATTTCTGCTGGTTAATGTTTGGTTTTAACCAGACCAATTGCCTCATGAACCACAGACCATTACTTTGCTTAAAAATCTAGTTGCCCAACAGAGCAATAAAGATCTATTGATTTTTCTGGCTCTGGGGCTACTGATTCTCCGGCGGATGCCAACAAAGACTAGTAGAAATCAACAAAGCAGATGAAGAATGCCACTAGAGTTTACTGGACTTCCTATAAGGCATGGCTGTTCATTACCATTGCTGCTACCACACTTTGGGGATTGTGGGAATTTCTTGCAAAATTGACTCAAAATGAAAAAGTAACAAACCAATAGATCTTCAGTATTATCCAGATGAAATGACAGATTATCCATATGTTTTTTTAAAGAGGCTAATAAATAAAAGGATAATTCACAGAATCATAGACATGTACAGCTGGAAGGGACCTCAAGAGGTCCTCTAGTCCAGCTTCCTAAACTGGAGCAGGACCAAATATATCCAGACTATACCCGACAAGTGTTTGTCCAACCTGGTCTTAAAACCTCTAGTGATGGGGATTCCACAACCTCCCTTGGAAGCCTGTTCCAGTGCTTAACTATTTTTAGAGCTAGACAGCTTTTCCTAATGTCTAACCTAAATCTTCTTGCTGCAGATTAAGCCCATTACTTTTTGTCCTACTTTCAGTGGACATGGAGAGCAATTGATCATCATCCCCTTTAGAACAGCCCTTAACATATTTGAAGACTTATCAGGTCATCTCAGTCTTCTTTTTCTCAAGATTGAACATGTTCAGTTGTTTTTTTTAACCTTTCCTAATAGGTCTGGATTTCTAAACCTTTTATGATTTTTCTAGCTCTTCTCTGGACTCTCCCCCATCTGTTCCCATCTTTCCTGCAGTGTGGCACCTGTAATTGGACACAGTATTTGAGCTGAGGCCTCACCAGTGCTGATCTAGATTGGGACAATTATCTCCTGTGCTCTCCTTCCCCACTTAGTAAGGGGCTTATATTTTCCTTCATCTTTCTCTTGCTCCTAATGGATTTATAGAACTTTCTCCACTTTCTGAAACAAAACATTGTCCCCAGTACATTCCAAGAACTTACTGTATATTTTGTGTTTTGCTGTATAATTACCCAGGTATCTGTTGGAAAAGTAAAAGTCCCATATTACTACAGATCTGGTGTTTTGGCTAGTTCTGTTATTTGCTTTAGAAATTCTTCATCCACCTCATGATTTGGTCATCTATATTGGGTTCCTACCATGACATCACCCCTGTTTTTTCCCCTCTTATCTTTATCCAGAGACTTTCAACTAAACTGCCTCTTGCCTCCTTCTGGACAGCAGAACCAGTGTATATATTTCTCATGTATAAAGCAACACCACCTTCCTTTTTTTTTTTCCTGCCTGTCCTTCCTGAACAAGCTATATTCCTCTGAGTGAGCTTTCCAGTTTCACATGTAATTTTAGATAAATAGTTAAACTTCTTATTTGGTTACAGGGACTATAAGACCAAACGTTATCTTTGAAGGCATGTAATTTTACATGCATATTACCTACAAGAAAGCTGGGTAGAGGAAAAGTGTGAGAAATGGGAGATGAATGGTCTTGTATTAACAAATCTTCCTTTCTAAGAAACAAGTCATTTATCAAAGCAGTGTACTTCCACCAACTGTCAAAACACTTGGTCTAATTATATGTGATGAACAATGAACTAGAAGTGCAGGAAAGAACTGTAGCTGTGATAAGATTCGGGGGATCTTTACTACACTTATATTTAGATCACAAATCCAAATGTATTAATCATTTTTAATAATGCAAGATGGTTGAGTTTTATTTGTGTACAGGCTATTAATTTTGTATTGTGATTAGCCAATTGAAATTATTTGATTTTTACACATTTTCGTGGAGTACCATTCCTATCTTATTAACCTATGCTTTGAAGTGGAGTTTTGGTTTGTTTTGGTTATATTTTAAAGCATAATCTGAAGCCCTTCTTTTGAATGAAGATACAGCATACACAGAAGTTGTTAAAATGCAACAGTGCTGGCGGGCTAGGAATGGCCACTTTCGCATATTTATTTTAAATCTATTTTGCTAAGAGATGTACTAACTTCTAGTATGAATGTTGCATAGGTACATTTCTTCTTGTTCACCATTCACTCTTGAAGCAAGATAACGTTTGGGACTCATTCTGCCAAACTTATTAAAGTTGAGTAGTACTTTACTCGGCAATGGTTTCAGTGGCATGACCCAGGGGGTAAAATACTACTCAACATGAGTAAGTGTGGCTGAATCAGGCCCACAGTAAACACACATTATGTGGGGAAATGTGCAGCTGCAGCTTAGGCTTTGTCTACACTACACTGCTTTTAGCAACACCCCGGCCATGTTGACAAGGCCATGTTCCTAGAAGTCAGGCAGTGCAAATGCTGTTTGTTGGCACTTTTGCCGACAAAATACTTTCACCCCCTATGAGCAGGGTTCACATTGTTGACAGGAGAGCACTCCTGCCAACAACACGGGCGTTCATACAGGCACTTCCGCGGTAAAATTTTTGTCTTTCAAGGGGGGCTTTTTAAGCACCTGTGAATGTTTTGTCACGCAATTGGCAGTGTAGACAAAGCCTTAGGCTATAAGATTTTCATCTGTCACCTTAGGTGCCTGTATTTGCAGCTGAGATCAAGAAAGTTGCTAGGTTTCATTAACACATACCACAACGTGAGGATAATGGGGGCGGGGGAAGGAAAATGGATGAGTAGGGGGACAATTCTATCACTAAGTGAAAAACTGTGCACTGTGGAAAAAAGAATGATGCATTTGAAATATTAGTTAGATGTAGCTTTTAGCCCCCAAATCACTGATTTTATTGGGACCACTTGCAGAGCCAATCACTGCCACTCATCCTGGAGAATGATATTAATGGATAAAAATCAAATGTTGAAAACTGAAAGAAACTACCCACTACTTAGGGATATAATAACCAATAGCATGAATGTGGGGGCAAAGTGCCTGGCAGGTGCAAAGAAAGCAAATGAAATATTTAGTGTATAAACAAAGGAATTAATTACCAAGCTAAATAAATAATGTTCTAATTGCACAATGACTCTTCTTAGGGTTCAGTATGTGCATATAGATGTCTAAGGCCTGGTCTACACTAGTCTGTTATTTTGGAATTATCCGAGTTAATTAAAAAAAAAAAAAAGATTCCATCCACATGACCAAAGCAGCTTTTTCAACATCAAGGGCTCTTTAAATCAATTTCTGTACTCCACCTCAGCAAGTAGAATAGTGCTTAAATCGAGATCGCAATCCCGGGTTAAAGGTATTGTCGATGCAATTCAACGTTATTGGCCTCCGGGAGCTATCCCAGAATGCTCCCTTGTGACGGCTCTGGACAACACTCTCAACTCCAATGCACTAGCCAGGTAGCCAGGAAAAGCCCCGAGAACTTTTGAATTTCATTTCCTATTTGTTCACCAGCAGCACAGGTGACCATCAGCACAGTCCACCATCACAGGTGACCATGCATAGTCCACCATCACAAGAGATCATGCAGTCTCGGATTCACAGACAAACTCCAGCATGGTCAGAACGGGAGGTACTGGATGTCATTGTATGTTGGGGAGATGAACCTCTTATGGCAAAACTACATTCCAAAAAAAGGAACGCAAATATGTACGCTAAAGTCTCCAGGGCCATGATGGAAAGAGGCTACTTCAGGGACACAGAGCAGTGTCAGACAAAAATCAAGGAGCTCAGGCAAGCATACCAAAAAGCCAGGAAGGAAAATGGGCGCTCTGGGTCACAGCCCCATACATTCTGCTTCTACCGTGAGCTTCATGCAATTATGGGGGGGTGACGCCACCACTACCCCACCACTGTCCGTGGACACCTGCAAGGGGGGGAGTTGCACGGAGAGAGGAAGAAGAGTCTATACAAGGAGCCACATATTAACCTCTGAAGAGCCGCATGTGGCTCTGGAGCCACAGGTTGGCCACCCTTGTTCTAGTCTCATTGATGCAGGTTAAGCCTCCCTGGGGAACTCAGATGGCTGGTTTGTGAAACTGTTCTGTAAGGGTGTATCTACACTGCAATTAAAAATCCATAGCAGGTGCTTGCTCGGGCTTGTGGGACTCAGGCGAAGGGGCTGAGTAGCAGTGTAGACATTCCCACCTCACAGGGTCCTAGACCCCCGGCTCTGAGTCCAGCTTAGGCCTGAACATCTACCCCAAAATTAAACAGCCCTTTAGCCCAAGCCAGCTGGCATGAGCCAGCCATGGGTTTTGAACTGTAGTGTGGATATACCCTAAATGTCAGCTCAGGTTCTGAGTCAGAATGATACATTTTAGCGTAGGTTCTCAAACTGTGGTTCTTAGATCACCAGTGGTCCAGAACCTCCATTCAGGTGGCCCTCGGATAGTTCCCTCTAAGGAATGAAGGGTCACCCCACCTAATTAGTGGAGCTGCACAGGCATGGTTCTACTAATTAGGTGCTTGGACCCTGGAGAAGATGCACATGTAAGGTGAGGTGGTGGCCTTGGACGAAATAGGGGGTAGTTGGAAGGGGCAGTGGGGTGAGAAGAGAGGGTAGAGGGAATTTGGGATGTGCAGTTCAGCATTGGCCAGAGAAAGGGGCAACTTTCCCCAGCTTCCAGGCTGTGGTTGCCAGGGAGAGAGGGCACATCCATCACATTAGAAAGGTAAGACTACTGGTATTAAAATATGAGTTGTGTGCTTTTATTTGTAAAACAAAAAATGATTATTAATTATTAAGTTTTTCTTTATATAGCGCTTTCATCCAAGTATCAGAGGGGTAGCCATGTTAGTCTGGATCTGTAAAAAGTGACGAAGAGTCCTGTGGCACCTTATAGACTAACAGATGTATTAGAGTCTGGACTACCCACTTTCCAGACTCCAAAGAGAAAAAAGTTTGAGAACCACTGGTGTAGGGAATAAACTCTCTGTTAACATGCACAGTTTCAGCCCTATATTTAAAACAAGTTATTTTGTATCTATGAAACTACCAGGTCCAGATTCGGCACTCAGATACACACCCACGGGGGCAGAATGAAGTTCACATGCTCATATCCAACATGACGTCAGTAGGACTTACATACACATCCCCAAGTATGGAATTAGGTGTCTAAAGATATCTGTAAAATAAATGCTAAATAAAGTGAACACATAGAAGAAAAGGATTAAAATATGTACTGATTCCATAGTCACTATTATTAGGCATGATGGTGCAGGTTACATTCTAAATTATGCCGGCAGTGTCAGTGACTGGAGTGAATATGCCTGTGTGGAGAGATCTTGCTTCATTTTTGAGCCTGTGTTTATCCCAGTGCTCTCCTGTCAGCAGTGCAGATAGCAATAACCTCCCATAACCCCAATTCTCATGTATCTATGTTGCCCCAGGGCTGGCAGCCTTCTGAGTGGGCACACCATGGGGATACTGGGTCATGACATTGAAAACCCTCTCCATCTCTAGCTCATCTGCACAGGAGCAGACCTAATCTGTAATAAAGGAGAGTTCAAACTCTGCTTGGATTCCCAAGACACACATTTTACTATTTGTTGCAAACTAATAGAGTGAATCATGTCATGGGTTTGAAATATCAATTCAAAAGTTGTAGAAGGAAAGCCCTTAGTTGGAGTAGTATAATGGAGGATCATCTTGCGAGCAAAGTCCCTGAAAAATTTGGACATGGGCACATGGATTAACAGGTAGAAAAGTATAAAATCATGCTCTCATTGAGGTGAATGGCAAAACTCCCCTTGACTTTATTGGGGCCAGGACCTCATTCCACACTTCTATCATTAAAACTTCCTTACTAAGCGAGGTATGAAAGAGTTTCTAACCCTCTTGGCTGGACATTTAGTTTGAGTCACAACCAGTCTCCAAAAGAACCAAACTAGTGTCTAAGGGCCAGATTGTGTAGCTTCTCCAGCAACACTGCCTTCAGCGGGACTACTTACGTGGGTAAATGCTCACCATCTTACAGGGCCAGCTCCAGGGGTTTTGCCACCCCAAGCAGCGGGGAAAAAAAAAAAGCTGCTATCGTGATCAGTGGCAGCTCTACCGCGCCGCTTTCTTCTTCAGTGGCAATTTGGTGGCAGGTCCTTCCCTCCAAGAGGGGCCAAGGGACCCACTGCCAAATTGCCACCCAAGAGCCCGAGGTGCCGCCCCTTCCCCTTGGCCGCCCCAAGCACCTGTTTGCTGCGCTGGTGCCTGGAGCTGGCCCTGCCATCATGAGCTCTGTAAGCTAGCCCTAATAAAGCAGCGCAGGATAAATAAAAGCAGATCAGGGTCTTCACAATGTTCAGAGTCCACTGGAAGCTGTTAAGAAAGAACCAGGACACCCCAGCCCACATTTCCATAATTCAACCTGTGGACACTACAAAATTGATTCACAAGTATTTTCACCAATTTTTTAAAAACACTAAGTTCATTTCACTGTGATTCAAGAGGGCATTATTAATAGAGCTGTCTGAAATTTTGAGTGAGGTGAGGGTTGCATTTTTCACATTCCCCTCCCTATTTCTTATGGAAAATTCAGAATGAAGTTTTTCTAAATAAAAAGAATTTTTTCAGTTTCAAAAAACATTGGGTTTGGAATATACAAGGTTTTTCTCCCTTTCTTTCATTTTTTTTAAAAAATTTCCTCCCCAGTGAAGAAAGTGAGAGAAAGGGGAAAAGCTTCACTTTCTCTCACTTTATTTAACTTTTTTCCACATTTTTCCTTGGAAAGAAGTAAAACAAAACAAACCCTTGAAAATGGATTTCCCCTCCCCCCCCCCCCCGCAACACTCTATTGCTTTTTTTGTTTTTGTTTTTGTTTTTTGGGTTTTTTTTTTTCACTTTTTCCCAATTTTTCCAGTGGAAAAAGAGAGAGACAGAGAGACTGGGAATTACTATGTAATAAAAAAGTTTAAAAGTTCACTAAATTTTGAAATTTTTGTATGAAATCCCCAAAGGTTTATTTTGATTTATTTTTTGTCAAAACTGAATTTTTTTTTCATGAAAAGATTTATTTTTTGACTTAAATCCATTTTTGACCAGCCCTCATTATTTATTATTTTCAAGAATATGGTATTCATGAAAATATTATAATACTCTTGAGTTCCACAAATTTTGGTGCCAGTGATTATTTATAAGAAAATTTACATCTGACATTTGCTATTCATTATTTCCTACTCTTCCATTTTCAGTCATCCAACCAAGAAGAAAAACTTGGTTATCAACCAAACAATCTGAGTGTTAATAGTCTAAATAAGCAGATCACAAAGAACCAATCAATTGAAAATTATTTATTCAAACTATCTGACCATTGCTTACACATATATAAGAAGAAAAGCAGGATCAGATCCACAAGTGAGCTGCTATACAAAAGAACTAAATGTATAATAAATATCACTTGTAATGAATCGGTTAACCCACTTTACAGATGCATAGTAAATATGCAGCACTTCCCTCTGGTAATCCACTAGTCGGGTTGGGTATGAGTTCTTCTAACCAAATGTTTTCCTCTTGCAATCTTTTCTCAGCTGTTTAATGATGATCGTATCTACCTGACAGGAAGTATATGCATGGGTCAGATGTGAGTGCAGTTTCTACATGACAGCAGTTGTATGACTTTTATTTAGCACCATATTGGGACTCAGCTGGAAGCAGGACCCTGACTATGAAAACCAGACGATGTGCTGGCAGGAATAGAGAATTCAAAGTAGCACAGATAGCATTAATCTCACGGGGTATCCCCTTGAAAAAAACATTGCTTCTGCTTAAAACCAAAGTTTTCCCAAATAATGCCTTAAAATCAGAGAGCAATGGAAGCAACTCAGACACCACAGGGGATGATGAACTGATCTTACAGAATGTGACACTGTAAAGCAAAGTATATTGACGCAGTTTGAGGCTGTTTAGCCAGTGACCCAGATTTTGCTCTGAAATGCAAATGTGAAATCAATGGGAACTGTCCACATGCATTAAGGGGTAGAATTCCAAAGTTCCTCTACTTTGTTGTATAAGGGCTCATATCCTACTCCAATTGAAGTTAATGGCAAAACTTCCATTGACTTCAGTGGAAGGACACAAGAACATAAGAATGGCCATAGTGGGTCAGACCAATGGTCCACCCAGTGTCCAGTCTTCCAACAGTGGCCAGTGCCAAATTCTTCAGAAGGAATGAACAGAACAGGAAAATTATCAAGTGATCCTTCCCTTGTCATCCAGTCCCAGTTTCTGGCAATCAGAGGCTAGGGACGCCTAGAGCATGGGGTTGCATCCCTGTCCAACTTGGCTAATAACCCTTGATGGACCTATCCTCTATGAATTAATATAATTCTTTTTTGAAACCAGTTATAGTTTTGGCCTTCACAACATCCTCTGGCAACAAGTTCCACAGGTTGACTGTGCATTGTGTGAAAAAGTACTTCCTTATTTTTGTTTTAAACCTGCTGCCTATTAAATTCATTGGATGACCCCAGGTTCATGTGTTATGTGAAGGGGGTAAATAACACTTACATATTCACTTTCTCTATGCGAGCCATGGTTTTATGGACCTTTATTATAGCCCCTCCTAGTTGTGTTTTCTAAGCTGAACAATGGCTGTCTTTTTACTTTCTCCTTAAGTGGAAGCTGTTCCATATCCCTAATCATTTGTGTTGCCCTTCTCTGTACCTTTACTAATTAAAATATATCTTCTTTTTTGAGATGGGTTGACCAGAACTGCATGTCACACTCCAGATGTGGTTGTACCATGGATTCATAAAGTGGTATTATGCTATTTCCATTTCATTATCTATCCCGTTCCTAACATTCTATTAGCTTTTTTGACTGCTGCTGCACACCGAGCAGATGTTTTCAGAGAATTATCCACAATTCCAAGATCTTTTTCTTAAGTGGTAACAGCTAATTGAGAACACATCATCTTGTATGTATAGCTGGGATTATGTTTTCCAATGTGCACTACTTTGCATTTATCAACACTGAATTTCAACTGCCGTTGTGTTGCCCAGTTTTGTGAGATCCCTTTGTAACTCTTCGCAGTCTGCTTTGGACTTAACTCTTGTGAGTAATTAATACTGTCTGCAAATTTTGCCACATCACTATATAACCCTCTTTTCATATCATTTATGAGTATGTTAAATAGCATAGGTCCCAGTACAGATTGTTGGAGACCCTGTTATTTACCACTTTTCCATTGTGAAAGCTGACCATTTATTCCAATGCTTTGTTTCCTGTCTTTTAACCAGTTACTGATCCATGAAAAACAAAACAAAAAAAACAAAACACTTCCCACTTCTCCCATGCCTGCTTACTTTGCTTATGAGCCTTTGGTATGGGACCTTGTCAACGTCTTTCTGAAAATCTATGTACATTATATCTGCTGTATCACCCTTGTCCACATGCTTGTTGATCCCTCAAAGAATTCTAGGAGATTGGTGAAGCATGATTTCCCTTTACAAAAGCCATGTTGACTCTTTCCCAACATATCGTGTTTATCTATGTGTCTGCTAATTCTGTTCTTATAGTTTCAGCCAATTTGCCTGGTACTGAAATTGGGCCTAATGTCTTGTAATTGCCGGGATTACCTCAAGAGCCTTTAAATAGCTGATTTAAGTGATAGGCTACATACAAGTTAGTAGTTCTGTAATTTCATATTTGAGTTCCTTCAGAACTCTTGGATGAACACCGTCTGGTCCTGGTGACTTATTACTGTTGAATTTATTAATTTGTTCCAAAGACTCTTCTATTACCACGTCACCTTTTGTCACCTAAAGAGAATGGCTCAGGTGTGGGAATCTCCCCCACATTGCCTGCAGTGAAGACTGACACAAAAAATTCATTCAGTTTCTCTGAAATGGCCATATCTTCCCAGAGTGCTCCTGTAGCACTTTGATCACCCAGTGGTCCCTGCTGATCCTTTGGCAATCTAACCCTGAGGGAAATCTTTGATTTCTATGTGACTTTCTTTCCACTAAATGTGTAAATATTTTCCTTTGGGTGAGGATATGTAGCATGTATGCGAAAATCTAAAATAAATAGTTATGTTGATCAGTAAAAAGGCCAGTATAAAGGAAACATGTAGTTATTCAACATTAGAATTACAGAACCCACAATTAAACAGATTCCTTTACAACTGAAGACTAGTTCCAGACTGTCAGCGGAAAATATATTTCAAACAAATATTCTGCAGTCAGTACCATCTGTTCCCTCTTTGTGTGAAGTATTTTTATTTGCTGTAAGCAATGAGCCTAAACAGGTTTTAAGAGGTTTATTATTAATAAATGAATTTGGAAGAGTTGCAAAGGAATTCACAGCATGGATTTACTTAGCACTTCAAGTCAATATTTTGAAACCAATGTTTAGTGCTAGGCTCCTTATCCAGATTTAGCCTCCTATATAAGAGTGACCTGATTTTCAGAGGAGCTGAGCACCAGCAATATCTATATAATAGCAATTATGAGAGGAAGCGATGAATAAGTTCTTCAGTTGAATCTTCAGGAGGAATAGAGTGGTGGGAGCTGCATTAAGTAGTCAAGCTGAAGTTTGCCAGGCGCCTCAGGGTAATGACTGTATTCGTGTTAAGAGTGCCATGGAATGACACCTCCACCTGCATAGTGCTCCACAGCACCACATGGAGGAACTGGTTTCAGTACTGACTCTGAGATAAAAGAGATCCCCACTGAAATGTCAGAACCACTTCCAGCAGCCTCCAGGTTCTCCTTGAAGGTCAGCCATCCAAGCACTGGCCAACTTCACTTTATATTCCCTGTTCCCTGCTTGTGAAACAACAGTTTAATCTGAGGGCTGTAACACTTGGGTCTAATTCTGGTTGTTGGGCTGAGTGGTGTTTAGTGGCCTATGATGTTCAGGAGGTCAGCCTAGATGAGCTGGTGTTTCCTTTTGGCCTTAAATTCTAATTCTGTGACTTCTAAAAGCTGACAAGATAGCCACTCCAGCTGGCACAGCTGTAGTCTCACTAACTATGGAATAAAGTGTACACACTAAGTGTGAGCAGAGAGATATGGAGCATGCATTCCCCTAAACCAGTTATTTGTGCACGTTGCTAATGCAGATAATACCATCAGTGTTGATAGAACGGAAGTTAAATATGATGAAGTTTCTAAACCCAAGACAGTGAGGTCTTACGTAACTTATGTCAAGAGACTGTATCATTGTTAAACACATTCAGCACCTTAGTAGAGATATTATTGTTTAAGCCATAAAATGAGAAGAATGATACAGACCTTTGTAAACCTTTGAGATTCACAGCTTTGAGATCTACTGATAGAAGTAGTAATAATAATAACAACAATTATCTCTCTACACATGCAGTCAATGGCAGCTTTGCCCACATAGGGACTGCAGGACTGGTTGTTTAAATTGTAACAGATTGGACCAGATTTAGCCTAGGGATCCTTACGGACTAAATTGCATCTTTAGAAGTACAGGGAGATGCTTATCTCTACCACCAGAGGAGTGCTGGGTAAATGGAGGAGAAATTTCTTTTACCAAAACTTTTCCAATGAAAAATACAGGTTTGGGTTGTTCGAAACATTTGGCAAATTCTTATTGAATTTGCCAAATTGTTTCAGATGAATAAACCAAAAAGTTTCTGAAAATATTGAAACGTTTCACTGACGTTTTCAATTCAGAACAAATTTTTCATTTCAAAGTTTCCTTCAATTTTATTTATTTATTAAAAAAAAACCTACAAAAAAAGCCCAAAATTGAAACAACGTGTTTTATTTGACCCAAAACAGGCTTTTATTTTTTGGAATTGCAAGCAACCCCCCCAAATCATATATTTACACAGATCTAGTACAAGGAAGTCACTATGTGTCAGCGATGGGGACATACACAGGTTATACGGACAATAATGACCCGCAAATTATGAGTTTTCAAATGGTACCTCACAAGTCATACCTTGTACAAAGATTAGTACAATAAGGGACATAGGGGTATATATATTCTGTCACAGCAACACCCACCCAAATTCCCTTTTTTCTATTGGGAGAGGCGGGTATGTTGTGTCAGCCCTTTACAGATAATGGTTCGATGGGGACAGGTGAGCAAACCCCACAGGTAAGTGGGGAACAAGACCTGGGAGATGGGTTGGAAACAGGAGGGAGCACGGGCTATAATGGCAGTGAGGAAGGAGGGTCAGGGCAAACCTGGGAGGCAAGATCAAACCAGTATCTTAGATGCCTATATACAAATACAAGAAGTATGGGTAATAAGCAGGAAGAACTGGAAGTGCTAATAAATAAATACAACTATGACATTGTTGGTATTACTGAAACTTGGTGGGATAATACACACGACTGGAATGTTGGTGTGGATGGGTATAGTTTGCTCAGAAAGGATAGACAGGGGAAAAAGGGAGGAGGTGTTGCCTTATATATTAAAAATGTACACACTTGGACTGAGGTGGAGATGGACATAGGAGACGGAAGTGTTGAGAGTCTCTGGGTTAGGCTAAAAGGGGTAAAAAACACGGGTGATGTCGTGCTGGGAGTCTACTACAGGCCACCTAATCAGGTGGAAGAGGTGGATGAGGCTTTTTTCAAACAACTAACAAAATCATCCAAACCCAAGATTTGGTGGTGATGGGGGACTTCAACTATCCAGATATATGTTGGAAAAATAACACTGCGGGGCACAGACTCTCCAATAAGTTCCTGGACTGCATTGCAGACAACTTTTTATTTCAGAAAGTTGAAAAAGCTACTGGGGGGAAGCTGTTCTCGACTTGATTTTAACAAATAGGGAGGAACTCGTTGAGAATTTGAAAGTAGAAGGAAGCTTGGGTGAAAGTGATCATGAAATCATAGAGTTTGCAATTCTAAGGAAGGGTAGAAGGGAGTACAGCAGAATAGAGACAATGGATTTCAGGAAGGCGGATTTTGGTAAGCTCAGAGAGCTGATAGGTAAGGTCCCATGGGAATCAAGACTGAGGGGAAAAACAACTGAGGAGAGTTGGCAGTTTTTCAAAGGAACACTATTAAGGGCCCAAAAGCAAGCTATTCCGATGGTTAGGAAAGATAGAAAATGTGGCAAAAGACACCTTGGCTTAACCATGAGATCTTGCGTGACCTACAAAATAAAAAGGCGTCATATAAAAAATGGAAACTAGGTCAGATTACAAAGGATGAATATAGGCAAATAACACAGGAATGCAGAGGCAAGATTAGAAAGGCAAAGGCACAAAATGAACTCAAACTAGCTATGGGAATAAAGGGAAACAAGAAGACGTTTTATCAATACATTAGAAGCAAGAGGAAGACCAAGGACAGGGTAGGCCCACTGCTCAGTGAGGAGGGGGAAACAGTAACGGGAGACTTGGAAATGGCAGAGATGCTTAATGACTTCTTTGTTTTGGTATTCACTGAGAAGTCTGAAGGAATGTCTAATATAGTGAATGCTTACGGGAAGAGGGTAGGTTTAGAAGATAAAATAAAAAAAGAGCAAGTAAAAAATCACTTAGAAAAGTTAGATGCCTGCAAGTCACCAGGGCCTGATGAAATGCATCCTAGAATACTCAAGGAGTTAATAGAAGAGGTATCTGAGCCTCTAGCTATTATCTTTGGGAAATCATGGGAGACGGGGGATATTCCAGAAGACTGGAAGGGGGCAAATATAGTGCCCATCTATAAAAAGGGAAATAAAAACAACCCAGGAAACTACAGACCAGTTAGTTTAACTTCTGTGCCAGGGAAGATAATGGAGCAGGTAATTAAAGAAATCATCTGCAAACACTTGGAAGGTGGTAAGGTGATAGGGAATAGCCAGCATGGATTTGTAAAGAACAAATCGTGTCAAACTAATCTGATAGCGTTCTTTGACAGGATAACGAGCCTTGTGGATAAGGGAGAAGCGGTGGATGTGATATACCTAGACTTTAGTAAGGCATTTGATACGGTCTCGCATGATATTCTTATAGATAAACTAGGAAAGTACAATTTAGATGGGGCTACTATAAGGTAGGTGCATAATTGGCTGGATAACCATACTCAGAGAGTAGTTGTTAATGGCTCCCAATCCTGCTGGAAAGGTATAACAAGTGGGGTTCCGCAGGGGTCTGTTTTGGGACCGGTTCTGTTCAATATCTTCATCAACGATTTAGATGTTGGCATAGAAAGTACGCTTATTAAGTTTGCGGACGGTACCAAACTGGGAGGGATTGCAACTGCTTTGGAGGACAGGGTCAAAATTCAAAATGATCTGGACAAATTGGAGAAATGGTCTGAGGTAAACAGGATGAAGTTCAATAAAGATAAATGCAAAGTGCTCCACTTAGGAAGGAACAATCAGTTTCACACATACAGAATGGGAAGAGACTGTCTAGGAAGGAGTATGGCAGAAAGAGATCTAGGGGTCATAGTAGACCACAAGCTTAATATGAGTCAACAGTGTGATACTGTTGCAAAAAAAGCAAACGTGATTCTGGGATGCATTAACAGGTGTGTTGTAAACAAGACACGAGAAGTCATTCTTCCGCTTTACTCTGCGCAGGTCAGGCCTCAGCTGGAGTATTGTGTCCAGTTCTGGGCACCGCATTTCAAGAAAGATGTGGAGAAATTGAAGAGGGTCCAGAGAAGAGCAACAAGAATGATTAAAGGTCTTGAGAACATGACCTATGAAGGAAGGCTGAAGGAATTGGGTTTGTTTAGTTTGGAAAAGAGAAGACTGAGAGGGGACATGATAGCAGTTTTCAGGTATCTAAAAGGGTGTCATCAGGAGGAGGGAGAAAACTTGTTCACCTTAGCCTCCAATGATAGAACAAGAAGCAATGGGCTTAAACTGCAGCAAGGGAGATTTAGGTTGGACATTAGGAAAAAGTTTCTAACTGTCAGGGTAGTTAAACACTGGAATAGATTGCCTAGGGAAGTTGTGGAATCTCCATCTCTGGAAATATTTAAGAGTAGGTTAGATAAATGTCTATTAGGGATGGTCTAGACAATATTTGGTCCTGCCATGAGGGCAGGGGACTGGACTCGATGACCTCTCGAGGTCCCTTCCAGTCCCAGAATCTATGAATCTATGAATGCAGTTGGGATGAGGTAGGAGGTTTGCAGTGGGTGGGGGAGCATCCAGAGACCTCTGCACAGCTGCATAGGCCTATGACATGATCTGCCCCCAAATCCACAGCTTTAACAGAGCACAAAGACTTTGTCTTGAGTGCTACATTTGACACCAGTATCCAGGCATTTACACCGAGGGCATTAACTGAAAGCAGTACATTGGCGTGGTAGCAATAAAGTGTTGAAAATGTTGAATGCAGCTGGCTGGGCCATGACAGCTATTTATTTACTGTAGTCATTCCCTAAATCTGCATTCCATCTGCCATCTGCATAAATAATGAACAGAGCAATAAATATAGCAGGATTACCAAACAATTTCACTCAGCTTCTCCTGACTCTGTGAAATTCTGCCGTGATTCACTTGCTTGGCTGGGTCCCACAGACAGGTTTAAACTAGGGATTTTATTTTTGTACCAGAATCTGGGGCTTCCAAAAAGCAATTCCTATTCAACTACTGCTTCAGAAAGAGTTCTTCAGACTACATTCTCTCTCTCACTCTTTTTTAATTTACCGGGAGGGAAAGGTTCTTTTGAACTACAGTAGCTGAACCTGACTTTGAGACAGAAATTTCAGATACTTATAGTAGGTTCTCTTTTTGCTGAAAATCTATTTTGCCAATTTCTCTTCAAGGAGGATGATACCAAAAGTCATTTGCTATTATCCTTCCACTGAGAATCACATTCACTCACCTGCACCATGTTAATATTGCAATGATATGGGCTGGGCATCACTGCCTTTTACTGGAGAGAGTCAGAGTTGCTTAGATATGTGTCAAAGGCCTTCTGATGATGAAAATTAGAAACAGATTCAACAGCAGACTTAAGCCAAATTATATATATATATATCTCCATCCATCCAATTTGGATCAATGTTTTAGCAGAAAGGTGACCCTAGAACATTCTGTCATCTTAAAAAAAATTGATGGACAATTCATAAATTTAACATGTACTTTGTATTTATTATTATTATTCCATAGTATACAGTAGTATGTAAAGACCAAATCTGAGAGTGAGATCCCATTGTGTTAAACATTGCCCTCAAAGAGTTTATAATCTAATTTGACAAGACAGCCAAGGAGTGAGAGAAAAGGAGCCTCTCCACATTATAAACAGGGAACTGAGACACTGAGGGCTTGGCTACACTTGCAAGTTGGAGTGCATTAAAGCAGCCCCAGGCTCCCTAACTCACAACCCAACCACACTGGCAAGGCACTGAGAGTGCCCGGACGCTGGAGCACTCCTGGTAATCCATCTCCACAAGAAGCATAACATTCATTATGCCTTGGCTGAAATGCCCCAGCATCAGCGTGAACGAGGCGTTGCATTACTGCGCTTTGATTGACCTCCGGAAACGTCCCATAACCCCCTTAAGTCAAGTGACCACTCTTGTCATTGTTTTGAACTCGTCTGTAGGAATGCGGATATGCCCTTTCAAAGCTCCGTTTCTGACAGCCGGCTGCTTATCTGCTCCGGGACAAAGCAACCATTAGTGTGGAATGTTGCTGCTGTGAGTGTGAGAGAAAGAGAGGCGGGGGGGAGGGAGGTCTGCTGCTGTTTGAACTTATAAGACAGCATGCTGGCAAGCTCTCAGCCCCTCAAAACCCACTCTATCTTCCCCCACATACACACAACACATTCCCTGTCACACTCCACCACATCCACCCCCCATTTGAAAAGCATGTTGCAGCCACTTGCATGCTGGGATAGCTCCTACAATGCACTGCTCTTTGTGGCATTGCAAGAGCTACTAATGTGGCCACGGCAGTGTGCTTGAATCTGACAATGTGAACACACTGCAGCGCTTTCCCTACTGCGCTCTCCGAGGGCTGGTTTAACTCAGAGCGCTCTACGTCTGCAAGTGTAGCCAGACTCTGAGTAATTAAATGACTTGCCGAAAGGCTGACAGCAGATCTGCAGCAAAGCCAGGAATCCACATCTCCTGAATCCCAATCCAGGGCCTTCCCCACAAGACCATCTTTCCCCCATCAACAGTGTATCACTGCAGAAATATTTGCTTTACTGTTTCATTTTTTATTAATACAGGTTTAAACCCAGGAGAAAATCCCTTTCCCCCTCAAATTACTGCCATTCAAGAGCATTGTTTGACCAGGTATTTCAACAGAGATCTATTTGTATTGTCCTGTACAGAACTGGGAGGGGAGGGGTAAATCAGCAGAACTGCAGTTTTCTAATCTCGTCCTAAATGCATTCTAGCAAACAGTTACATGCAACATTTATCACCTAGGTGGCACAAGACGGTTATGTGAACTCTTGTAAGCCTTTGCCATTGAAGTGTCCTGGAAGGTCACAGAGCAACACAATTTGGCTGTGAAGTCATTCCAAGAGCTTTATTCCTACATTGACTTAAGACACTTTCAACAGTAAAAAAAAATAAAAATTGTTCACAAATAACATTCATACAACATCAGAGAGGGAAATGGACGAGGTCAGAACAGGGCATTTGGGGAAAGAACTAAATGATCTTTAGGGGAGCTTTCCCCCAGGAGGCTGGTGGAGGGCTCAAGATCCTGGCTGGGCTCATAACTGGCCCTTTATTCCAGAGAGCACTATGCTGAAGAGTGTCGCTGTCCCACTGGGAGGAAAGTATGATCCGTTCAGGATTGTGCTGCAGTTGTTGCCCTAGCAGCAATGGGCCATTCTAGTAGACCAGACATGGGTTTCCTAGCACGACACACCAGACCAGTAAGTGTTGTCAGAGGCTCTTGATGGTGAAGATAGGAGGGGTCCGAATGCTTCCTATTACAGATCAAATTGCCCTTTGCTTTGCCATGCTCTGCACACTGCCACCCCTAAGGTTGCAGGGACTCTGTCCTTTGGTGCCCCTTTAACTTAGGAAGGGCTGTGGTACAAGATGGGCTGAGACACACACTGGAGCATGCCCAGGTTTCTCCACTCACCATCATAGTTAGTATGTGGACACAGCCCCCTCTAAGCCAGTCAGATCCCCCTCCATACACAGTGGCTGCGTCCTTGGACTCCCATAACTGGGTCTGAGTGCACGCCAGATCCCATGCAGTCTGTGGAGTTCTCAAGCAGGATGCAGAAGGCAGCGTCCGGCCCTTGCCAGGGGTGCAGCTGGCAGGCATCCTGCCCTCGGATTCCGGGTGCATGTTCCCAATGTCCTCCATCTGGTCGGCAGAGCCACCCCAGTTGATGTGGAAGCAGATGACATGGGGGTTGGAGGACAGAATGTTCCTGTGCAGCTGGGAGAAGTCTGGTTTGAGGGACCAGTACTCCCAGAACTCGGGTCCAGCTCGCAGGTACTCCCACAGCTCATTGTTGATGGAGTAGCCCATGAGGATGAGCTCCTGGCCCAGTTTTGTGGCAGGGGATGGGCACCACTGTCATCCACACCACATCACTCTTGGGGAGGTGGCTTGGGCTGGGGGCTTTGGCCTCAAAACCAAACATTTGCCTCCCATCTGTGCCAGGTTACACCAGGGCTGAGTCAAACACCTGGTCATACTTCTCACTCTCTGCAGAGGCCATGTAGATGATCTTCCACTCCAGCTTATGTGGCAGCACCTTCCTGCACTCAAACCACACCTGGAAGCGGAACAGGTAGTCGAATGGGCCCGAGTTCTCCAGAACTGACACCACTGACACTTGGGATACGTCACTGCCTCTGGGACCTGAACCTGCTGCCCACTCCCCAAGCCAGCTGTGAAATCAACTAAATATTCTCTGCATATATTTCTTCATGCAATGCGTTCTTTTTCATTTAAACTACTTTTGCTTAATTTACCAACATCCTAACAGTCTTAACACTGATAGAACAGTTCCCTATTGTACCACATTTTAGGAAATTAAATTTCAGTGAGTAATTTGAAATCCGGAATGCAGCACACTACATAGAAACAGCAAGGGGTAGGACTAAATAGACATAATGTTGAAACAGCATTCAAATGAAGAGTAAAAAAAAATAAGAAACCCAAAACATTCTGTAAATATAAAGCCAATATTACATCTGGACAAATGTCTCATCCAGTTTGAATTAATTGCTGTTTTTTGATTGCCTAAATTACTAAACCTTTATTTTTTCTACACTGATTTTTTCCCCAGAATGACTAATTTTTGTGTCATGCAGTTAGCCATTTTCTTCAACCCTTATTCCTTTTTTGAACCTATCAGATTCATGTCATATAACATGACTTCACGCTCCCCCCCAACTGGCTTAAGTGTTAATGGATACTAGTCCTTTGGCATATTTCTCTCCATTCTCTGCTGCTGAAAGAAATGCTCCTACATAGTAATAAGATCACATTCTCACATTAATGACCTGCAGCACAACACTGAATTTTCTTACTTTATCATCAACAAAATCAGCATATTCAGCATTCTACTTGGTTGCTTTTCCAGTCATGATTTTCTATAGCAAAATAACTTGCATTCCCCTTTTACCTCAGGCTCGACCGTTTGTACCATATACATCATCCTGTCATCTCAGTTTTTTTCTTTTTCTTTTTTTTTACCCTGGGTTTTGAGCTGGCAATCTGAAAGGCATATTCCAGGATGGTGTAAGATACCAGTACCTGCCATTACTCTAGAGTAATGCTGTTTGTTTTTGCCATCCCACTTTTTATGAGGGAGCATTTTGTATGCAACAATGCGCTGGCTGTCAAGGAGACGTTGACCTGGGACAAATCTCCAATCTGTATTTTGGTTTTTGAACCATAAACACAACATGCTGGGAATGGAATCTAATATTGTCCTCCAAACAAGCATATCTATTCTCACTGGCAGATGCAGTCTGATTCACCCGACTGCATTTGCTAATAATATGGAGGTAAGGTGTACTTTATCAAAGGATGCGACTCATTGTTCTCATCCAGGAAAATCAAAAAAAATTAACTGCTGCTCAGAGAATTTGCATTTTACATATTCATAGAGGATTTTGAGCCCTAAAATCACATTCCATTTTTGTTCTTTAGAAACCACTATTAATGCCAATTTTGGGAGAATGAAAGGGAAACACAGAAAGATATTAACGACGTTCTACAAACCCATTTGGAGATTTTCAACAGAGAATGAACAAGGCTGATAATTTTCAGGGACCTGCTTGGAAATGCAATATATACACAAGCTAAGTAAAAAACTGCCCCACCACTTGAATGGCATTACCCTACATATCATCCTAATTTATGGGACTTCAGATTTAGCCCTGGAATCCTGTAGATCAACAAAGCAACAAATCACAAGGTCCAGTCACAGACATAGGGACGGGTTGTATCTAGTTACAGGTGGGGGGGAAATGTATCACCCCAGTGGAAACTACAGGAGGCAGTGTGTCTGAAGCGTGTCTCCTGGAGTTCTCAAAATTAGGGGCGGGAGGGTCAATGCACCAAGCTTGGAGAAAATAAAGTCTGCTCTGCTCTGCACTCAGCCAGTTTCACTCCCTTTCCTGCCCTCTCTGGAGAGCCTTGCACTGCAGAACCTTTGTGCTCCCTAGCTGAAAAGGCTCCCATTGGGCCCTGCTCCTGCAGGGCAGGGGCACAAGAAGGAGCAGTTTGGTGTACTCTCTTCCTCTCTCTCTCACGCACACCCAGTATTGCCAACTTCAAGAGACCAACAATCATAAATCCGAGCCCCCCAAATCAGGAGATTGGTCCAAAAATCATGATTTTTTAAAAACATTGTATTGTGTTTTCAGTCACCTGATGCTGTGCAGCTCCACCCACTGCATAGGCCAGAACCTTAATGTCACAAACTTCCTTTTTCCAGCAACCAGTTCCCATAGCATGGTGAGCATTGCATTTCTTATATAGATTTATACTATAAAGAGATCAGCTGAGCAGGAGTCAGAACTCCTTGGTTCTAGTCCCAGCTCCACCACTGTCTTACGTGATCTTGGACAAGTCACATAACTTTCTGTGCCTTAGTTGACCCTTCAGGAGAATGGGTATAGCACTATTTACTAATCTCACAGAACTACTGTGAGAGTTTAAATCCTTTGGATTCCCTGACTAAGAAGTGCAAAGTATTGTTATTACATATATTGCTCCATAATTGTAGATCAAATGGTACAGCTAACAAAACACTAATTCCTCATTTAAGCCTGATTGCCAGGTTACAGTACCATGCACATCTACAGTGCCAGATAAGTAAACAATGAAAATAAATGAATCTTGCCTGCTCTCAGGAGCTGTGCTGTTCTAGTGCACCTACACTTGATAATTTTCCTTTCTTTTCATAAGATTACTGACCTTGCAAACCTATGCCCCTTTTAGGTCCAATTTTGGGTCCCTGAGCGTTTTAACTGCTGCATTAAGCTCTGGGACTTCCATCTTGTGAACCCTTATGCACGACGTGAGGAATCTCAGAGTCAATGGGACTACTCACATGTAAAGTTACGCATGTGCGACTGAGTTAGTACCGTCTCTGTGTGAGTTTCACTATCCCCAAAAAGGAGTTAAACCCCAACATCCTTTAGTTATCTACCATTAGATCCTCTAGTCTGTCCTTCTGTATTTCACAGGCCACTAAATTTCCCCCAGTTGCCCCTGAATTGCTAGACTCAAGCATAACCTCTATTTGGCAAAAGCATATCTTCAAATCACCTCTCACTCTTCTTTTCGATAAACTAAACAGATTGCTCTCTATGGCTCTTGCTGAAAGGCATTTTCTCCAGCCCTCAAATCATTCTGGTGGCTTGTTTCAGCACCCACTCTAATTTTTCAACATGGCCACTCTGATAGTATCTGAGACCTCCAATTCTTTAATGCATTTATCCTCACAGCACTCCTGTGGCACAGAGAGTTCTCATTTTATCCTTTGTACATACAGGGAATGGATGCACAGAGTGACTAATGGTATGTCTACACTACGAAATTAGGTCGAATTTATAGAAGTCGGTTTTTTAGAAATCATTTTTATACAGTCGATTGTGTGTGTCCCCACACAAAATGCTCTAAGTGCATTAAGTTGGCAGGCTGCGTCCACAGTACCGAGGCTAGCACCGACTTCCAGAGCGTTGCACTGTGGGTAGCTATCCCACAGTTCCTGTAGTCTCCGCTGCCCATTGGAATTCTGGGTTGAGATCCAAATGCCTGATGGGGCAAAAACAGTGTCATGGGTGGTTCTGGGTACATGTGGTCAGTCCTCCCTCTGCCTCCCTCCCTGCTTCCCTGCCTCCCGCCTTGAAAGCAACGGCAGCCAATCGTGCATTACGATTGGTAGCCATCATCATCGTATTCCTGGGTGCTCTTTTAGCTGACCTCAGTGAGGTCGGTCAGGGGCGCCTAGGCAGATATGAGAGTGACTCAGCCAGGTCATTCCCATCTTCTGCCGAGTACCCAGGAGATGACGATGACTAGCAGTCATACTGCACCATCTGCTGCCAGCCTAAGATGTAAAGCATAGATGGAGTGGATCAAAACAAGAAATTGACCCAATTTGTTCTGTGAAATCAACGGCCTGCTAAACCCAGGGTTTTGAGGTCAATCCTTGAGGAGGCCATTCTGTGTTAAAGTTGTTTGTGTTTCTTCTTGATGCAAAGCCACCCCTTTTGTTGATTTTAATTCCCTGTAAGCCATGTTGTCAGTTGCCCCTCCCTCCATCAGAGCAACGGCAGGCAATTGTTTCACGCAAAACCAGGTGAGGAAGCGACGGCAGCGTGGTGACGAGAGTGATGAGGACCATAGACATGGTCATAGACTTCTCACAAAGTACGGGACAGGCAATGTCCCCTGCAATGTGCACATCATGCTGATAAGCTCTGCATTAGCTCTGCATGGTCACCTGTGCTGATCAGCTCGCCACGCTGGCCAAACAGGAAATTGAATTCAAAAGTTCTCGGGGCTTTTCCTGTCTACCTGGCCAGTGCATCTGAGTTGAGAGCGCTGTCCAGAGCGGTCACAATGGAGCGCTCTGGGATAGCTCCTGGAGGCTAATACCATTGAATTGCATCCAAACTACCCCAAATTCGACCCAGCAAGGCAAATTTCAGTGCTAATCCCCTAGTCAGAGGCGGAGTAAAGAAATCGATTTAAAGAGCCCTTTAAGTAAAAAAAAGGGCTTCATTGTGTGTACTGGTCCAGGGTTAAATCGAGGTAATGCTGCTAAATTCAACCTAATGTCATAATGTAGACCAGGCCTAAATGACTTTCCCGTGGCCACACAGGAAGCTTGTCATGCAGCAGAGAATTGAACTCTTGGCTCCTAGGATAGCACCTGAACCAGTGGAGCCATTTTCATCCTTGTCCTGGGAATTTCTATTTCTGACATTTCTATTTTCATCTAAAGAACGGCATTGATTTTCTTTCTGTAGAAAGTGCGAAACAGAGTGGTGAAGCTTCTTTGGACTGAGTGATTAGCCAATAATCGGGGCATTCTTTAGGAGGAGAAACTGATGAGTCAGGTACCTTCTTTGTAAATAAACCAAAGTCCTTTTTCCCTGATCACAGTAGGCAGTTTCCTTGCTCACAATTTCTAAGCTTGTCCTTCTAGTCATTCTTGTGTCCCAAGAAGCTCCATCTCTGCTCTTAGGCTACACTCACAACTGAGGGCTTGTCTACATCAGAAAGTTGCAGCGCTGGTGAGGGAGTTACAGCGCTGCAACTTTGAAGGTGTACACATCTGCAGGGCATCACCAGCGCTGCAACTCCCTGTTTGCAGCGCTGGCCGTACTCCCGTTTTGTCTCGGGTGTAGAGGATCCAGCGCTGGTGATCCAGCGCTGGTAATCCAATGTAGACACTCACCAGCGCTTTTCTTGACCTCCGTGGAAGGAGGAAGCCTCTGGTAATCAAGCTGGTCTCCTTCCCCGGCTTGCTCTCGCGTTCCCGGAACCCCGAGCAAGCAGGTCTCCTTCCCTGCGGTTTGCAGGGTGTTTCGGGAAACGCGAGAGCAAACCGCGGCGAAGCTGGTCTCCTTCCCCGGCTTGCTCTCGCGTTCCCGGAACCCCGAGCAAGCAGGTCTCCTTCCCTGCGGTTTGCAGGGTGTTTCGGGGAACGCGAGAGCAAACCGCTGCGAAGCTGGTGTCCTTCCCCGGCTTGCTCTCGCGTTCCCGGAACCCCGAGCAAGCAGGTCTCCTTCCCTGCGGTTTGCAGGGTGTTTCGGGGAACGCGAGAGCAAACCGCGGGGAAGCTGGTCTCCTTCCCCGGCTTGCTCTCGCGTTCCCGGAACCCCGAGCAAGCAGGTCTCCTTCCCTGCGGTTTGCAGGGTGTTTCGGGGAACGCGAGAGCAAACCGCGACGAAGCTGGTCTCCTTCCCCGGCTTGCTCTCGCGTTCCCGGAACCCCGAGCAAGCAGGTCTCCTTCCCTGCGATTTGCAGGGTGTTTCGGGGAACGCGAGAGCAAACCGCGGCGAAGCTGGTCTCCTTTCCCGGTTTGCTCTCGCGTTCCCGGAACCCCGAGCAAGCAGGTCTTCTTCCCTGCGGTTTGAAGGGTGTTTCGGGGAACGCGAGAGCAAACCGCGGCGAAGCTGGTCTCCTTTCCCGGTTTGCTCTCGCGTTCCCCGAACCCCCCTTGAAGCCGCCCAACAGCGCTGCAGTGTGGCCACATCTAACACCACTTGCAGCGCTGGTTGCTGTAAGTGTGGCCACTCTGCAGCGCTGGCCCTATACAGCTGTACTAATACAGCTGTAACAACCAGCGCTGCAAAATTTTAGATGTAGACATGGCCTGATTCTCTGCCTTTCTGCTGCTCTTTGCTTTCTGTTCCAATACACATCTCTAACCAGCCAATGCCTCAGTCCCTATGTTTGCAATCAGTTCCAGGGAAACTCTCATGCTTCATGGCATAGTTGCATTGGGTGGTGGCTTCCATTGTCTCAAGCTCCCTTATGGAATAACATAACTGAATTGCTTCTTCCATTTAGCCTGAATGAAGGCTAGCTATCATACAGACTGCATAAAAGATGGGTAATTGCTTAGAGATAAAAGACATGTTTGACAGCAACCATTAGCCCTTTCCAGCACAACAGGTTACCTTTTCTATTAGCATTTCTTTTTACGTTTGAGTGCTGGGACCTTTCCTGGGCTCCCTTTCTTTTGAGCCTTAGCCTTTTTCTCCATCAAAATTCGTATTGATGACAATAGAGGTAAATTTTGGCCCTCAGGTCCCGATGCATTAAAGCATTAGTATGTGAATGGACTTCAGTGGAGCGGCTCGCATGCTTACACTTACACACATTCTTTAGTGCTTTGCTAGATCAGAGCCTTAAACCCTGAGGAAAGCACTTTGGCACATTGCTGAATAGGGATGGATTCAGGCATGCACCTAAGGACATGCCTCACTTCAATGGGGCGTAAGTGCTTTGCTGAACAGGGATGCTTTCCTGAACTGGAGCTTTCGTGCTGAGCCTTTTGCCACATAACTATTGGCCTGTTTGACTCCTTATAGAAGGCAAACAAATGAAATTCTAGCCATCATATTTGATGGCTTCTTGTCTTTTTTAACCTTCCCAGTTCAAAACAGAGCATCATCCTTTACATCAGGGGCAGTCAATAAGTGGACCCAGACGACCAGATGCTTTTGAACAGACCCCAAAATCTTTTTATTTACTATCATCATTATTGGGGGGGGTAATTATCATTTTCTCTGGAGTTTGGACCTTGACCAAGAAATCGGGACCTTCACAAAAAATAAATGACTACTCCTGGTTTACATCAACATAAAAAGGGAAAGCTGACTATGCCTGTCCAGGGCCTGATCCTTTTCCCATCAAAATTCCCATTGACTACTGTAGAGGCTCTGCCAGAGAGTGGGTATGTGAAAGACGGAAAACTTCATTCCAGAAAAAATGTGCAAAGAATTTGCTGAGATCTTGTCTGTCATTGTCCTAACACATGGCAGGTCAGTAAGCCCACTCAGTGCCAGCTATTCGTATCTGGGGGGTGCTACTCCCTATCCTGGGCATGTGGGCAGGCAGAGGTGGGGAATGGATGCCTGGTTCCATCTCCACAATGCTCCAGCTCTCACAGCTGAGCTGGTGCAGGAGGGGAAGTAATCTACGACTATAGACCAGGCAGGCCTATGAGTGTGTATTATCCCTTTAATTAGAGGGAAACCCCTCTGAATATCTTCTCTGAATTCTCAAAAGTGTTCTTGATTATAGTATGTACATTTTATCCATATTGTTATGCACTAGTTTAATTAATTAGAACCTGATACTATGCAATATAAACATCACGAGATAACATAATTCTATGAAACAGGGAACAGTAGTATCTAAGTAACTGAAGCATAAATATTGTTCACCTCAAGCAAGAGAAAAACTATTAATAAAGTGTAGTAGAATTCTCTAATTATTCAGAAAAGTTCAATTTTCTGATTTAAAAACAATCTGATGGAAATGTTGCAGTGGAGTCCTGGTTTGTATTATTATTTTTTTATTTTTATTTTTTTATTTTATTATTTGTATTCCTTCAACTTGTTCATTATTTGATCAGGTATTGGTTTAAAGGGGATTTCATGGGGCAGGTTGGTATGGACTGCATTAGCAGATGTCAGGATCATTACTCTTTGCCTTCTGCTGCACAGAACTTTCATTCACTTATCAGAATCACTTCTCCCTCAAGCCTCGCTTTGCTAAGGACACAAACTGCAAACCTTCATGCTCAGCAAGATTTCAACAGGTCACCCTCAGTTCCCACTGACACTGCACCTTACAGGATTAAGCACTAAGGGCCATATTGTACCAGTGATTTTAAAGCAGGACTCCTTGTTGTCCTCAGTGAGGAGTTCTGCTTACAAACCCATTTCTCAAAATACTGGCAAGAAAATAGTTCATCAAAATGCCTTGGTAGTTCAAAGCTCTAAAAAGGACATTGTTAAAATAAAAGGCATATGTATCCTGATTAAATGCCTTATCTGTGTTACTAATCCCATATACTATTAAAAACTAAACACTTCAAACTTTCTACTATTTATATATTTGAATTCACACTGTTAGGACAATTAGATCACTCACTTTCATTCTCTGTTGCTCACACACTAACACAGTGCTGTGTTGGTTGCTCACTGGAAGGAAACATTTAAAATCAAACAAACCCTGTTTTTGCTTGCTTGGTTTATTTTTTGAAATCGTGGAAGCATGATGCTGCATCAGACTGCAATGCCATTCTAGAGCCCTGGACTCTATTCTATTCAGCTTCCTATACTATGCCCATCACTGCGGTATCTGGCTCCCCCAGACCAACCATCAAGGACTCCAGCACAGCTTTATTCCTTTCTGTCCCTAGCGTGCTGTAAAATCCCTGTCTAACAAGCCACAGGAGACAGCAGAACTTCCTGGCAATCATTTGGAGAATTGCACTTCTTAAAGACTGTAAGCAAATTAATCCATTACAAGGGCCAAGTCTTGCTCATCTTACTCACACAAGTAGTCCTGCTGGAGAGGCTTTACAGAGGCAACATGATCCAGTGGCCAGAGCATACGGAATCAAGAGACCTGGGATTTACTTTGGACTCTACTGCCGACAAGCTCTATGACCTTGGTCAAGTCACTTCATCTCTCTGTGCGTCTGTTTCCTTCCCCACCCTTTATTCTGTCTATTTAACTAGATGCAGTGCCTAGCTCTCTGGGGCTCTGATTTCATTGGAGTCTCTGGATCCCTAAATATTTCCAGCAGTGCTAGTCATAAAAAATGCTACTACAAATTCAAAACTTTATTTTGAAGTGCAGCAATATACAGTTTAGACATGGTAGACAGCACTTCTTACAGTATGATTTACCATTCACATGCCACTGTTTTATTAATCTGTTGGGGTTGGTTTTTGGTTTGGTTTTTACACACACACACACACACACACACACACACACACACACACACACACACACACACACACAGAGTCTGACTTAACCCTCACACCTACCTAAAGATTGCACCTTAATTGTCATACTTGGTGATGCACAATGCAGAAATTTAATTTCTAGATATACTGTGCTAATTCTATGTCCCAGAAGAGATTATATAGAAAGAGGTTTTCTCATCACTTTGTACTTTACACAACTATCTTTATAACGGGTATTTTTGTTGGCTACTGGAATTTGCTGAATAAAGAATGCTTTAAATGATTTGATAGTCTGCAACCTGTGTCATCTGGGATGTGTACAATTATTACACATGGCCAAAGAGTGTAATGAATTAGCACAAGTAGACAATGACAATCAAATATTAAAGCTCATTCATCCAGAATAATTCCTTTCATGTTTATGATGTGTAGCCAGTGCCTTAACATCTGGTCACTGAAGGCCTCTGGGAATTAAACGGCCCTAAAAGAAAAGCAGTGAGATTTTGTTCAGCAGAAGCATGGCAAGTGATAGAATACCACAACTCTCCACTAGATAAGCAGAGAAGAAAAACCATATTTCAGGGATCACCTTGGCCAGAAATGACATTTTGCAGCCAAATTCCACAGAGCCACTGGATGTGTACTCTAAGCCGTAGACATGATCATTTGGAAAACTTGAGTCTGTTTAGTTGTCTCTACAATTTCATCACTTCTTCACTGTGGTTGACTTCATAGTCCTCATCCAGAAACTACCAAGAGCAGTGATTTGCTTGTCTATATAACTTTAATCAGAGGAGCTCAAAGTGCTACACAGTGATTAAGGGCATGATCCAAAGATCTTAGTTGTCACTGGTAGGGGTTTTTTCACCATTGATTTCAGTTGGTTTTGTATCAAGCTGTATTTTTTCAAGCCTCACAAGCCTCTGTTGAAGTAGGATAACTGATTTTTACAGATCAAGAAAATGAGGCACAGAGGAACTCCAAAGACTGCACTGGCTTCCTACTTCTCTTTAGGTGCAATTCAATGTAGTGACATTGAGCTGTAAACTGCTCCAGCAGTAGTCAGGCTGCAGGCTGAGACTGCCTCTCTCCTTGTCATGATAGTTAAAGTCAAGTGACATACTTCTGCTAACATTATCCGGATTTGGATACCATAGGGCTTGGACCATGTCATTCCCAAAGGAAGGCCCTCAGCTTTAGAATTTGCTTCCTCCAGAGCCTGAGTTTGTTAACCTGAAGGGCACAGTGTAAGCTCATCCCTTGTCTCAGGCGTTTGCTTGAAGGAGCAATCATGGAGATAACAATGAGTAACTCCTACAGTTTTAAACACACCATTTGTCAACAAATTATTCCTATTACAGTTTATATATTATACAGCAGCCAGAAGTCCATTGTACAGTCACCCAATGTCACACAGTGAGAGTGGCAAGGTTGGGGAAATAATCTAGGAGTTCTGATCCCATTATCTACACTATTTTTATCTTTATAGAAAACAGAGGATCTAAATGGACTTGCCTATTTAGCTATGAAGATTTGAAGGTCAATGGGAGTTTGGCACCTAGATCATTTAGATGCTTTTGAAAATCCTACTAGGTGCTTCTCTGTATCTTTAGACACCCAGGCACCTTTGTAAATCTGGCTTTGGGGACCTGCCCCTGCCCCACTGAAGTCAATGAGAGTTTTGCCATTGACGTCAATGGGAGAAGGATCAGACCCTTTATTAATTTGGTAGAAGCTTTTCTAATCACAGACTAGGAGACAGAGATTGTAGTTAAGCCCTAATGGATGAATTTATTTGCAGCTCTGTTTCATTGGCCAAGCGAGATGTCCTGTCCACAGAATGAAAAAAGCTGCTTGAGCCAAACCTGGTTTTGGAAATGGGTTCTGCTATTGCAGGTTAAAGATACTTTTCCCAGTGTAGACCAGATGAAGCCATTTTAGAACCTGTTTTCCCCACACTAGAGAAAATAGATTCAAAATTTCTTACTTGGTCAATGAAAATATAACATGCTTTACTATAATTGCAAACAAGGTTTACGCCAAGGTTTAACTGTAGTCTGTGTCTCTTGTGTAATTAGCAAAGCTTCTGCCATATGAACGAAATGATCAGTAGTGACAACGATACCGAGCTTGTGTTAGCTTTAGGAATAGAGAAAAGGCCTTATGTAACTACAGACAATTGACCTTGAGGTCCAATGACAAGATTACTTACAGTTAATGTCACTGAAGGTTTCAGCATCTTTCTTGAAGTATGCACAGGACAACTCTTGCATATCCTTCCTTAAATGTCTTACAGTTCAAAATGCTGCCTGAGTTAATGACACATTTTATTAATTCCCAAATGGCCAGATGTCAAGGTTCCATGTGCTGCCTATTTATCAAACAGCACCAAAGACTTTGTACTAACAAGTTAGATGATATTGAATTTGATTTACTTTTCAAGTGCAACGTGTTCTCTACAGGAACACACTTAGTGTTCTTTGTGGCATGGATAAAGTCGAGTAACCGATCAAACATTTCTAGTAACTATGCCAATAACCGTTTTTATGTATTGACTTTACAACTGTCAAGCTATCGGTACAATGGGCTTGATTTTGATCTCAGTTATACGACTATAAATCATCATTAATTCCAGTGAAATCATTGATGTCCCCAGAGTAAACAAAAATTGACTCCATATTTCTGACTCGGTCAGGGGAAATAAACAAGTGACTTCAATGAAGTCACATCCAAAATTTACACCAGGTAACACAGATCAGAATGCTGCGCACAGTGTTCTGTTTGCTTGAACAAGACTTACTGAGCCTCATTCTGCCATCACGAGGCTTTATTAGAGATCATCATTTTAGACAGACTGGTCAGGTTTAAACATATTTAACCTTGATACTGTAGCTAGTTTTCTTGTGACAAAATGACAGTTGGGTTTGTTTGTTTGTTTTTCTATTGCTTCACACACACACACACACACACACACACACACACACACACACACACACACACACACACACATTGAAGTAAAATGTCAAGGTTACCTAGCTGGACCTCCTGAGCAGCAGCTGGGGGGGGCTTGGGTGAGTATCGCACTGGCAGGGAGGAGTGGGGGTCCCTCTGCCCCAGAGCTCGCTGCTGCTGATGGGGAGAGGGCTAGGGAGAGTCCCCCTCCCTGACCCCCATCCTAGCCCCAGGGAAGCCTGCCTGCTGCACCCCAAACTCCTCATCTCTGGCCCAGCCCCCTGCCCCACACTCCCTCCCATACCCCAAACTCCTGTCCCAGCCCAGAATCCACACCCAGCACCCAAACTCCCTCCCAGAGCTCACACCCCTCCCGCACCCAAACTCTCTCCCAGAGCCTGCACCCCAAACCCTCTCCTTCACTCAAACTCCCTCCCAGAGCCTGCACCCCCTCTTGCACTCCAACCTCCTGCCCCAGCCCAGAGCCTGCACCCAGCAACCAGAGCCCACACCCCCCTGCCGAAGCCCAGAGCCTGCACCCACTCCCAGAGCTCACACCAGGGCCACAGGAGGCCTGGGGCAATGCTGGGGAGCTGCGGCCCTTGTACTCACCCAGTGACGCTCCAGGTCTTCGGCGACATTTCAGCAACAGAGGGCCCTTCAGTCGCTCCATGTCTTCAGCAGCACTGAAGGGCCCCCCGCTGCCAAAATGCCGTCAAAGGCCCAGAGCGACTGAAGGGCCCCCCGCCGCCGAAATGCCACTGAAGACCTGGACCACCACCAGGCCAGGGCTCGCGGGGCATTTTGGTGGGGAGGGGCCCTTCAGTTGCTCTGTGTCTTCAGCAGCATTTCAGCAGCAGGAGGCCTTTCAGTGCTGCCAAAGACATGGAGCAACTGAAGGGCCCCCTGCTGCCAAAATGTCACCGAAGACCCAGAGCGACTGAAGGGCCCCCCGCCGAAGACTTGGACTGCTGCCAGGCCAGGGCTCGCGGGGCCTCTGCAAATTGCCCCACTTGCCCCCCCCGGGTGGCCCTGACCCACACCCCTCCCGCACTCAAACTCTTTCCCAGAGCCTGCACCTCTAACCCCCTCCTTCACTGAGACTCCCTCCCGGAGCCCACATGCCTCCCGTACCCAAACTTCCTCCCAGAGCCTGCACCCCAAACCCCCTCCTGCGCCCAAACTCCCTCCCAGAGCCTTAGGCAGCTGTGGGGGGGGGGCAGGACTTGGACTCCCATTCTGGGCTTCACCAAAAACTATACAACCTCTGACCACTGAGCTGAAAAGCCTTGGTGCAAAGTTTGTGCAGAAGAATGGGTTTAGCTCTGTTTTGAGACTTGTTGACTAGGTCCAACATTACTGAAGACAAGTATGATCAAATATCTTGAATGATACGTTGTAAAGAAAGGGTATATAATGATCTTATCTAAATACTTGCAATTGAAACTAAACATGTGGTGCAGTAGAGCTTTATAACAGAAATCACAGAGACATCACTTGTGTTCATTTCATGCAGTTTTGCAACAAATGTATGTTTAAGTGGGAGTGAATCCAAATCCTTCTGTGACCAGAAGCAGGCTATTAATTACCATGTACAGCACATATTGATGCCAGTATGGGAGGAAGACTGTCTTGTGGTTAAAACACAATGAGGAACCTGGATTATATTTAGGCTTGTCATAATTAATTTTTATATATAACAGATATCAATGTTTATTTTTAAGCATTTTTTCTGTCTTTATCTGTTTAAATTTTCACAAATTATGGACTTTTTAGCACCTTTCAGCTATTTTAATCTATTTAAATTTTTACAGTTGTTGAAGTTACGTGTGTTTCAGACACAGTAGATTCAGAAAAGTTAAAGTTTTATAACTGTTAAAATGCAAACTGTCAACAGCACAATATCCTTATATCAAATTAATATGTTCTCAAGCAACATTTTTCTTTCTCTATCTGTAAATTCTGATCATCGATGGAAATATTTTTCCTCCTGTTTGTGCATGTATGGTAAAAAAAATCTGTTTTTACCAACATTTACTAATAAAAATCTAATCCTTCCAAGCCTAAATTATATTCCTGGCTCTGTCACAGATTTCCTTTGTGCCTTTGGGATAGTCTCTCTCCAACAATCTGTAAAATAACCAGGCTTCCATGGGAGGGAAGGGGGTACAAGACGGATGAGGAGTCGCCACTCTTCCTCCCAAATCCACTTCCTATCCGAGGAAGAGGTGCTTCTACCCCTCATGTTCCAAGGCAACATGTTCACACGCTTTACAGAAGGAAAGATCTGGCAGAGAGTGAATGGTCAAGCTCAGTCTTTCACAAATAAATAATTGTTTGGGGTTTTCTTGGCATTCAGAAGCCCCTGATTGACTTTTTCTTTTTTTCTCCTGAGACAGGTAGAAGCTCCACACATGTAGACTCCTACATTATTTCAGGGATGGGGGCTAGCTGGGGCAGCAATGGCTGCCTGATGAGGCTGCAACAGGCCTAAATATACTGGGGGCAATGGAGAAAGGTGAACCTGTGGTCCCGGTGCCACCCCCCAGGCACATACACTGGGGGAGATAGTTGTGTGCTGCACATGAACTTCTCATTTCATGATTCACTAGATGAGATGCATTGGCAAAAAGGTCTGAGAGAAAGGAGTGTGTAAATTGGATACAACACATCCCCCAGATCAAATAGCATAAGTTTGCTGAAACGATTTAGCATCCCATGCAGTGTTTCTCTTGAGATCCATATCACGTTTACGTTAACTTCCCCATTACTAGCTCCAAAGCTAATTTTTTTCCTTCTTCTTACCATGACACTCACTAACTTTCTTTGGAGAGTAAGTGTTTTTCTTCTTGCAATTAATCATCTCCCTATAGAAGCAGGCCAGGCACATTCCCTGGCCAGCTTCAGCTGTGACATATTCTCGACACTTAGATCAAAATCCCAGAAGGCAAGAGAAATTCAGTTTGTAGTGGAAAGAAGATAAAAGTGAGCCACAGAAATGATAAAAGAGCTGGAGGGGATGACTTAAGAGGAAAGATTAAAAGAGCTAAATATGTACAGCCAGACTCAACACTGACTGAATGGGCACATCTACAAACAACCGAAGGATTAAACACACCAAGATCCAGCTTCTCCTACTCATTTTGAGGAGTATTTTACTTTGCAAGTAGTCCTGCTAGAACCAGTGACACTCCCAGCAGAGTAAATTACCACTTAATATAAGTAAGAGTGGCTGAACTAGACCCTAAGGAAATAGAGGAGTTTTTAGGGTGGTAAGTAGAAGGCATAATGCTTAGTAATGGGATGAAATTAAGGAAAAAAAGGTTCAGCCTATCAGGAAGTCCCATGCACGGCTACAGACTGGGGACCAACTGGCTAAGTGGCAGTTCTGCAGAAAAGGACCTGAGGATTACAGTGGATGAGAAGCCGGATATGAGTCAGCAGTGTACCCTTGTTGCCAAGAAGGCTAATAGCATATTGGGCTGCATTAGTAGGAGCATTGCCAGAAGATTGAGGGAAGTGATTATTCCCCTCTATTTGGCACTGGTGAGGCCACAATTGGAGTATTGTGTCCAGTATTGAGGCCCCCACTACAGAAAGAATGTGGACAAATAGGAGAGAGAGTCCAGCAGAGGGCAACGAAAATGATTAGGGGGCTGGGGCACATGACTTATGAGGAGAGACTGAGGGAACTGGGCTTATTTAGTCTGCAGAAGAGAAGAGTAAGGGGGGATTTGATAGCAGCCTTCAATTACCTGAAGGGGGGTTCTAAAGAGGATGGAGCTAGGTTGTTCTCAGTAGTGGCAGATGACAGAACAAGGAGCAATGATCTCAAGTTGCAGTGGGGAAGGTTTAGATTGGATATTAGGAAAAACTATTTCACTAGGAGGGTGGTGAAGCACTGGAATGGGTTACCCCGGGAGGTGGTGGAATCTCCATCCTTAGAAGTTTTTAAGGTCTGGCTTGACAAAACCCTGGCTGTGGTGATTTAGTTGGTGTTGGTCCTGCTTTGAGCAGGGAGTTGGACTAGATGACCTCCTGAGGTCCCTTCCAATCCTGAGATTCTATGATTACATGAAAGATTTCCTTGCTGTGAGATCGATCAGAATGTGGAATAGGGAAATGGAAGAGGCACCATCTCTTGGGACATTTAATAGAGAACTGGCCAAAATGCTATAAAACAGGCTGCAAAGAACAATCCTGCCCTGGCAAGAGGAGGAACGGTTTATTGAACTAGAAAAATGCCACATAAGAGCTACCTATTCATCTGTAAGCCTCGGAGCACTTTACAAAGAAGGTAAGTACCAGTATCTCTGCTTTACAGATGGCAAAATGGAGGCACAGAGAAGTGAGTTGATTTTGCCAAGGTGACCCAGCAGCAGAGCTTAGAAGAGAATCCTGGACTTCCAAGTCCGAGTCGAGTGCCCTACCCACTGGCCATACTGCCTCTTACATGGCCTAGCAGCCTGTTACTGTCTCTAAGAGACATGATTCTGTTCAAGCAATCAACACCAAATAACTTTACAAATACATGCTATTAGTTTCAAAGGATCTACAGACTTTTTTCCTGATCCCTGGCAGATCTTCCCTTGAAATTTGCCAGCTTGATATAGAAACAAATATGTATAAATTAGCACTATGAAATATGGCATGAATTAGAACATTTGATCTCTATCATTCCAACAAACGTTTTGTCATCTTTCCATCAGTTTCTCAGATAAAAGAGGGAGCTGCTTCTCAATTTTAATCTCTTCTCCCCGTGCTCAGTTAGCTGCTCTAAAGTCTCGTTGCAATAAAGCTAATTTTACAGAGTTTTTTTGGCTGCTGAAAATGGCTGTACAGTTCTTTGAATCCCACAGCAAACGGACATCCACTCGTGCTTTTGCAACCACTTCAGTCCTCCCTTCTCTTCACCCCTTTAAAATATGCAAAGACATTTTCTCTTTAAACCTTTTTGTAAAGAAAAAGGAATGGCTGCATCAAACCAATCCTCTGCTTCATCCAAGAGTTTTCAACAATAGCCAAAATCTGGCTGCGTGTAACCTTGATGTCAGTTTCAGAATCTCACCACTGTAAATTACCATTTTCAAGACTGCATAAAATCAAATACATTTGCATATTGTCTGTTTGATTTCATATTTCACTTGCAGAAAGAACAGAGACATGGGAGAAACAAACAGTGCTCAGAGCTGGAGACAAACTCGGCTGCCATATTGTTCCCCTCATACTCAAACTTTGGAAAGGTTGGTCCTGGGCCCAGATCCAAATTTTATGGCTGAGGCTCATCTCTAAAAGGTGAATTGAACTAGATTCCCAGATACAAATCTAACTGAACTTAGGGGAAATTTGGATCCAGCATTCTAAGCCTGGGTCGATCCCTGCAAGGTGGATCTGACCCAATCATTAGATCCATTTGAGCCTTAGGGAATTTCAGATCCAGGAACTTAGAACCATCTTTACTTAGCACTACTGACTGAAAGAGAAATACTGCAAATGGCATCTCCCTTTTCACACATTTCAAAGAACCAGATTCCAATATCCAAATCCCATTTGTAATTTTTTCCAGGACCTTCAGATCACTTCACTGGATATTTAGATTATTTGCTCAAAAGTAAATAAATTCCTTTTTGGCATCTGGAAGCAGAAAAAGTTGGGGGTCATAGCAGAGGGATAAGTAGAAACTAAGAAGGGCCCTGTCTTGGACTATTTCCACTGCTACCCTGCACCACACCAGGGAATGAATTCAGACTGGTCATCCAGCATGCCAGGGATAAGTCTGGCAAGTGCTAGAGATTTTTAGGTCACTTGCAGCATGGCTGTTATTTTACTACTTGAACCAAGTGTCTCACATCCAAAAGAAATAAAACCACGGTGAACTTCTGACCAGCTTAATTATTTAATTGCTCAGGGCAGGAAACAAAGTAGAGGAAGGGGGAAAAAATACACATACAGAGAAAGTGTCCAAGAGGCCATCATTTATCTGAACTGAACTTAATAAGATAACAGAGCAACGCTGTAGTTCCTGGCACATTTGAAACAGAAGAAGAGATAGCAATGCCATTCCATCACAGGCTTTCTGTCTTCTGACACAGGGAAGCTAATTTTACCTTGTTGCCAGGGACCCCCCTCCAGCATCACAAGTGCCATTATTGTGACTCTGCCTGTGGTCTCAAAGTCCATGCTTGCATGATGGGAGCTGTGCTATTGCCAAGTGTCATATCTGGGTTGCTTTGCCTGCCAGAGCATTAATAGGCACTGCGGCAAATCCATACAGCATGGTGAAAGACCGACCCAACAACGGTTCCAACAAAAGCCTGATCCAGTCAACGGAAAAAACTCCAATGACTTCAAGGAGCACTCTGGGCCCCAAGTCAACAGCAAAGTGCTGCTGAAACATACTAGGCTGCATAAGCCTGATTGTGACCTGCTTATCAGATGGTAGGAAGGGTTCCCATCCCCAACAGGGTAAACTAGGCATGGATTCAGGATTAACTCTTTCTTCAGACAATCACTGTGGCAGAATAGTTTTTACAGCCTAGAAGCCTGACCAGCTAGAGCAAATCAGACAACACAAACCTAGCTGCACCGCCCAAAGGAGAAACATTTTACAGCAATCTGCTATCATTTCTCCTTGGTTCAGATGCCTCAGCTAGGACTCACTTCCTGTAATAAACTCCCCAGTGCTTTATGGTTTTCATGCCTTTTCAGACCTAGCTGGAGACCTGCTTGCAAATAGCTGATTTATCTTCACTTTGTGAATGGAGGCAAAATAGTTAATAGACTATTAAATCACAGAAGAAAAACTTAACATAGCCAAAACCAAAGTCCAATTACTGGAAAAGAATTGCTCCATCTTATGTATGTGGCCTAAGAGTTGGGGGGTGGGAGCAGGGAGGAAGAGGAGGTTGCAGCATAGGTAATAGATGATTGTTGCAGCCTTTTCCGCAGGAAATTGGCAGCTGAAGTACTCTATAGCTCACGTTTAAATGGTAAACAATGGAATTGTTCTGGATCCATATTCCAGGCACAGAGCTATGCCCAAAGCAGGTAAAAGTGGCAGCCATATATTCTAGGTTTGATCTTGCAATGTGCTCGAAGTGTATCAGCATTTCTCAGTGCACCCCTTTCTCCTAGAACGGCACAGGGTAGACTGCACCTAGCCTCGCCCGGTCTCAGTGTGCAAGAAAGATAGAGCCAGGAGCCCTTCTTCAATCACTTGCAGGCAGCTTTCCACAAAAGCCAGACTGAAACATGACCTGAGCAATGACCAGGAGCCTGGCACAGACAGCAGCTCTAGATTTGTCTTCCATTGAAGGAAAGAGTAAGTCAAGGAGAGGAACTGAAATGCCGCACCCTCCCTCTGAGTGTTTGTCCCATTCACGTGCAAAGCAGCCCTGGAGGCATGGTCAGAAAGGAGGCTAGTCCCAGTGGCCTTGTCCACACACATAAGTTACATGTTTAGTTAAACTGGTGCAAATGTTGCACCAATTTCCTTAAAGTAGTGCAACTTGTGTGTTTAGATTTGGCCTGTGACACCGATCCCTACCCTTCTTGAATGATTAAAAAAAAAAAATCCAGTAGAGAAACACTGGGATGTCTACTAAGACGGTCATCTCTCCTTCCAAAGCCTTATCCAATGCCCCTTGAAAGACTACTGTTGACTTCAGTGGGTTTTGAATCAGGTCTTCGACGAAGGGAGTTTAATATGCACTTGATTTCAGTGGAGTCACTCCAGATTTACACCTGTATAACTTCCAGCAGAATTTTGGCCAGAGATCTTTAATTCCTCAAGGAATCTCAAGCTCTGGGTGTTTATGGACCATGTGATCTCTTTTCAATTGCAAAGGTTTGATGGAGTACAAGCATCATGCCCAAATTAAGGCAATCCCATTGCCCGGACATACCAAGATACAGGGCTCACTATGAACCAGGACCCCACCCCTACTGGAGAGGTGGGTGCAGTAGGAAGGTTTCTGCTTCTTCCTGCCAGTAGTTGCAGCAGCCGGCCTCTGCCTCATCTCCAGCAGCAGCAGCAGCCCCTCCCCACCAGGAGACCGGCAGGAGTGGCAGCAGAGGGGCCTTCAGCACTTAGCTGAGCCACTGTGGTGTATGTATTTGTGTAGGTGGGCCAGGTCCTCTGCATACACTATTAATTATTATTATTAATTATCTGTATTGTGGTAGTGCCTGGGAGCCCCAGTCATGGACCAGGACCCCTTATACTAGGTGTGGTAGAAATACAGAACAAAAAGACATCCCTGCCCCTAACAGCTTCATCTACCAACATGCTTAGGGGGCCCCCTAGCACTGGAGTTTTGAGTTAACCCCCATACTGAGATAAGGCAGTTCGCTTTTCCCAGATCTGTTGTTTCAGGCTCTCTTCAGACTCAGGTATATAATACTGCTGCTTCACTTTCATGCAGTTCATGTTTTTCAGCTTCTCTCCCCAACCAAGATGCTAAATACTTATCCTTTTCTTTTCTTAAAATGATAACTCAGATGTAACCACACATCTCCAGGAGCTGTGGCTATGGTGATGGTCCTGTAGTACATATGCCTTTATACCACACTGTCAATAGAGTCAGAAGGGTGCTGTGTGTTCATGTACCCATAGTGCACTGAATTCCTGTTTAACTAAAATCTCTTTGTTGTTTTCTAAAGGAACTGGAATGCTACATCCCCTTAATGATGTCCTGACACATTCTTATTCCCAATGTCTTTTAACACAAAGTAACTCAAGTAATACGGCCTTCTCTTGAGAAGAACAAATTAAAGCCAAAAGAGAGAAACATTATTCATTTTACGACTGACGTCTGCACTAATACTGAAGAACATCACTTACTATCATTTTTTCCAGCAAGCTGTTGTGACAGTGAAAACATGAGCATTGATAGTGGCTATAGTTCCAATCTATGTGGGCTACATTACTGGGCAACATCAAGAACAGCCGTCTGTTACTTACATGAAACAGCACGGAAAAAATACACGGTTAATGATTAGATAGCAAAAAATCATTTACATACAAGCAATTTTGTTACCAACCTTGGTGAAAATAAGGACCTTTCATCCATGTTCCCTGTTGTGCACACAGAGCCCTATGGGGCAGTCTCCCCAGAGCACCACATATCAGAAAGCAAAAACTATGGCTATTTGCATTGATTGATAAATTTCCAGGAGACCTAGCAACATTTCCAAGATGAAGAGGATTCTTCAGTCCAACGCTATGTTAAGATTGGGGCATAATACCATAAAATCAAGGATATTCTAGTGACATAGGCCTGTCAGTGAGCCTAACAGTTTCTGCTGTTTTGTTTAAAGAATCGTGTCCATTAGCCTGAAAGCAGTAGCAGACTTATCTCTTCGCAATGTCCGTTCACTAGAGGGGGGCAAAACACTCTTGGCCAATGTGTTACAAATGCTTAGAAGAGCACGTTGAAAAACTAAGCACATTCAGAGGTTGGTCATTGCAGCTAGGCTTTGGCGGACATGTGGTAAAACTGCAAAATGTCTTGCTTTTGGTGTTTAGCCTCCCAAACTGAATGTTCTTTTAATCTTGTTACTGGTGCAGGAATTGCCTTATGGAGCTCATAACACTTCTCAAGGTTTACATTAGTCATGTTTCCTAGCCAAGCTACATACAATCCCACAATAGCAGATAAACATTTGCATTTAATACAATGTGCTCCTAAAATGTTCATTCAATAAGGTTTGTCCAGGATATTGCCATATCTGTCACACACACACCCCGAATCCATGCTCCAAAACATCCACCAGCCATATGTCTATAAATGGCCAACAACTTGGAGTGATTCATTTTTTGGCCACCCAATGTGGGACTGATGTCTAGAGGTGCTGAGAACCCACACATTGATCTGAAGTCAAAAGAAGCTACAAGCTCAACACCTCTGGAAAAAAAATAATCAGGCCCAAGGTATCTTAAGGTGGCCTCTCAAAAAGAGAAAGACCAAAAACAATTGGCCACTTTTGAGAAGTTTGGCCTGTAATTTCTGGTGGGCCCATGGTCAGTTCTGTTTAATATGGACAGTGATGTGATAGTGTTACAGTGTGTTGAGATACAGGTGTCACACAAGAACAACTAACAGCCATTTTCAATGCAAAAGTCTCCTGTTTACACACACACACACACACACACACACGCACGCACACACACTTACTTCCATGCTCAAAGCCAACAAAAACTATTTGTATTTGCATTTCAGGGGTTTCTCTATTATAGACAAAAAAATATTTACAAGCATGCAGAAGAGCAGCTCACCAGCTGGTGCACTCTCGTGGCTGGGTGTGCTGTTCCAGAGTCTTCTCCTCCATCACCTGCACCAAATGCTATTCAGTCCTGCTAGTGGTCCATTCCTTCTGGTGATGGGGCCCTCTAGGTCCCACTTCCAGGATACCTAAAGTCCATGCTAAATGCAAAGAAACTAACTCCTCTGCCCTTCACCTCCCCCCTAGTGGTTTGAGCATTGGCCTGCTAAACCCAGGGTTGTGAGTTCAACCCTTGAGGGTGACACTTAGAGATCTGGGGTAAAAATCAGTACTTGGTCCTGCTAGTGAAGGCAGGGGGCTGGACTCGATGACCTTTCAAGGTCCCTTCCAGTTCTAGGAGATAGATATAGCTCCAATTATTTTTATTACTTAAAAAACAATAGAATAGGATTTTTCAATTCACTTAATACAAGTACTGTAGTTCAATCTCTATCATGAAAGTTGAACTTACAAATATAGAATTATGTGTAAACAAAACTGTATTCAAAAATAAAACAATGTAAAATTTTAGAGCCTGCAAGTCCACTTAGTCCTACTTCTTGTTCAGCCAGTCGCTCAGACAAACACATTTATTTACATTTTCAGGAGATAATGCTGCCTGTTTCTTGTTTACAATGTCACGTAAAAGTAAGAACAGGTGTTCTCATGCCACTGTTGTAGCTGGCATCGCAAGATATTTAGTGCCAGAGACGCTAAAGATTCATATGTCCCTTTCATGCTTCAACCACCATTCCAGAGGACGTGCGTCCATGCTGATGACAGGTTCTGCTTGATAACAATCCAAAGCAGTGTGGACTGACGCATGTTCATTTTCATTATCTGAGTCAGATGCCACCAGCAGAAGGCTGATTTTCTTTTTCCGTGGCTCAGGTTCTGTAGTTTACGCACCGGAGTGTTGCTCTTTTAAGAATTTTTAAAAGCGTGCTGCACACCTCATCCCTCTCAGATTTTAGAAGGCAGTTCAGATTCTTAAACCATGTGTTGTAGCTATCTTTAGAAATCTCACATTGGTGTCTTCTTTGTGTTTTGTCAAATCTGCAGTGAAAATGTTCTTAAAATGAACAACATGTGCTGGGTCATCATCTGAGACTGCTATAATATGAAATATATGGTAGAATGCATGTAAAACATAGCAGGAGACATACCATTCTCCCCCAAGGAGATCAGTCACAAATTCAATTTATTTTTTAATGAGCATCATCAGCATGGAAGCATGTCCTCTGGAATGGTGGCCGAAGCATGAAGGGCATACAAATGTTTAGCATATCTGTCATGTAAATACCTTGCAATGCTGGTTTCAAAACTGCCATGCAAATGCCTGTTCTCACTTTCTGGTGACATTGTAAATAAGAAGCGGGCAGCATTATCTCCTGTAAATGTAAACAACCTTATTTGTCTTAGCAATTGGCTGAACAAGAAGTAGGACCGAGTGGACTTGTGGGCTCTGAAATTTTACATTATTTTGTTTTTGAGTGCAGTTATGTAACAAAAAAATCTACATTTGTAAGTTGCACTTTCATGACAAAGAGACTGCATTATGGTACTTGTAGGAGGTGAATTAAAAAATACTATTTCTTTTGTTTATCATTTTTAAAGTGTAAATATTTATCAAAAATAATATACACTTTGATTTCAATTATAACACAAAATACAATAGATATGAAAATGTAGAAAAACATCCAAAATATTTAAAAAATTTCAATTGGTCTTCTATTGTTTAACAATGTGATTAAAATGGTGATTAATCACAATTAATTTTTTTTAGTTAATTGCATAAGTTAACTGCAATTAATTGACAGCCCTACTAGATATCAAACTACGTTTAAGATAAAATGCCTAGATTTTCATTATTCTGGATACACTGCTGATAAGGGCCCCAAAACATGAATAAAATGATCTACAATGGAGCCCCAACAAAGAAGCAGCCAGCATTTAAAAGATCAGGTAAAATCTACTGTAAAATCTACTGTAGATATCCCATATCATGTACTGTATTTAACTAGTAACAGAATAATTAGAGGAGGTGGCAGGAGGCTGAAAATATTAATTTAGGAGAATTCAAGTACAAGGCTAAATCAAAAAGTTTCATGGATTCTGGAAACTGCCAAGGAGCTTGGCTATCGTCTCAGCAGCTTAGAGGGGAGAAAACAGATGATAAGATATCAGTTTGCTCCACTTTTGTTCAGATAGGCAGTGTGAAAGACACCTATCCAGCATTCCCTTTATGGGCTAAATCATCAACTGGTGTGAATTGGTGCAGCTCTGTGGACATCAATGGAATTATGCCAATTTCACCCAGCTGAGGCTATGGCCCAGTATCTTTGGAACAAATCCTCTAAAATCAGGTGCCTCTGCATTTCCTTAAATACATCTGTGTTGAGAGAAGAACAAAGTTATTATCCATTTCTTCTCCAACCATAGTCTCCTTGGACCATCCATGAAATAATGGTGCTCAAAGTGGCTTTTTCATCCCCATTTCACTATTAAAGGGAACACAGAAATGAAATGGTCCACAGAGGATTCAACAAACTTCCTAGGAAACTGAAGAAGATGATGGTTAGAGACTCTGATCCAGCAAAACACTTTAACACATGCTTAACTGTCTGTAAGCTTCTCTCAAAGAGTCCAAAGAGCCCAATTCTCTTCTTAGGAGTATGGAAGCTCTTTATTAATGTAAGCAGCAAAGAGTCCTGTGGCACCTTATAGACTAACAGACGTATTGGAGCATGAGCTTTCGTGGGTGAATACCCACTTCGTTGGATGCATGTATTCACCCACAAAAGCTCATGCTCCAATACGTCTGTTAGTCTATAAGGTGCCACAGGACTCTTTGCTGCTTTTACAGACCCAGACTAACATGGCTACCCTCTGATACTTTATTAGTGTGTGTCTTCCACTGACTGAAGTCAGTTTTTGAACTAATTTAGGGGCTTAAAGATCTGAGAAACCCAGCTGAACTAAGCTTCTTTTCTTTCCAGTGTCAAGTTCTTTCTCTCTCTTTCCTTCCTCTTATTATGACCACTCTCAAATGTGAAGTCCTATCTGAGAGTAAAGTGTAAGTGAATTATTAATTATTATTTTTTATATTCATTTATTTAGACTGAAGTAGTGCCTAGAATGTGGTGAAACCTGCCCTGAAGAGTTTACAGTCCAAACAGACACGACAGACAAACAAGCAAAAACAAAGCAAAATCTCTGAGGTCACATTGGGTGTGTATATCTCATCAGCCACTTTTTCTAGTTACCGTCTGTCCCGCTGGTCCCCAGTCAACTCATAATAAACATTGCTACCTCCTTCTGCTTGCAGGTTTGGTATGAAAGTGTATGTGCAGGGAAACAGACAGAGGGGGTTGAAAGGAGAGTCAATTAGGTGGTTTTGGAAGCGTCTGGAACTTGAGGGACTTGGGGGATACGGTGCAGGCCCACATGGATTCACCCTGCCCTTACAGTTACTGTCAGCGCCTGCTGACTCACTCTGTCTTCCAGTGGAAGCTGGGATTTGTAGGATCCTTCCTTTATTGCTAAAATCATTACATGGAAGCTATGGATGTTATCCATTAAAGGAGCATAAGCAGCATATTAGCCTTTTAAAATTAGATGTCTGAGCTTCCTGTGGATAGACATTAACTATCCCTGGAATAGAATGAAAAAACACATTAGACATAAGCTACAAACAGGTCAGAATTGCCCTGCCATTGAAATATGAGCAACATCCCAAGCAGAAGAGTAAACAACAAAACTGAGAAATTTGTTTCTCTCCCCTGTAGAGTAATCTCCCTCTTTGCCTGCGGCTGCCCATAATTTGTTGGATGATTCATCTGAAAGTGTTTGATAGAGCAACATTTGAAAAGGCTTAAACAAAGCACAAGTGACTGAACCGGGATTGAAGAACTTACCCAACTGAGAAACAAGCAACAAAAAAAGGGAGACGATGCAAACTATCCAAATTCAAAGGCTCTGACATTTCTTCCAATAATAAGCTTAAGGAAACTTGCAGCTGAAAAGAAGAGCTTCTGGGGATAGATCTGTACGAAGCCACAGGCGGTTTAGTTCTTTGAGTCCCAGGACAGAATTGCAAGATGACTGAGATGTATCCATCAGCTCCAAATATGCATCGCAATCTTTCCTAATGAGAGAGGAATCACTGTGACATGTTTGATTAATATTGAGCTTTGCCAATGCAACTGCCTTCGCCATTCTAGGATGCATGATAACAAAGCATACACATATGCATAGGAATGATGGATGTATAACGTTGTGCAGTATTTATTACACGCTCTGTGAGGTTGACTGGATATTGTGCTGTCTTGCCAATGACCACAGAATAAAGTCAGAGAGAAGATTCTGTCCTCTGCTTCTTAGAGGTGCAGCAGAGAACTCACTGATCAAGGGAAGGGTGGTGGGGCTAAGTTGGTTTTAAGGCTGCCGCAGAGACTGGAGCAGGCCTTATGCAACATTGATATCCCTGCAGACCTGTCTAGGCTATGACAGCCTGTCCCTAGCTGCCTATGGATATGCTGAAGCTTCACTCCCAACATGCCCTTCATCCCCAGCCTCATCCCCAGCATCCCCGCCCTCCCCCCAAGATGGCCTTGCACAATGCCGGTGCTAAGCAAATCCTGCCCTGGCCAGATACAGAGCTTTTATGATCTCTTTATAGCACTCAAGCTCTTTACCCTATATAAAAGTGCCAGAGCAGGGGTGAACAGTCTGATCCAGAATGCACTACCTGTAACAAGCATAAAAAATAGACCTAGGGTGGAAGTTTCCAAAGCCTCTAAGTGACTTAGGAGTAGCTACAGTCTGCCCTGATGAACCAGACTCTGGCACCAAGGAAACAATTTTCTTACAGAGTCCTAATGGCCTGATGTGCTCTTAGAGAACTGAAAGGTTTTTGTTTTAGTTTTTCACCAGCGTGTCTCTTCTAAAATAAAGCCACAAGCTGCTATTCACTTGGGTAACAGCTAACTGTGCCAGATCCAAAGAAACATATGCCTACCTGCGATCAGACCCTACTGCAAGCTCCAAATTAATTCCACTTGGGAGCCTGAGTATTCAGTTGTTTTCTGCACATCACCCTGTTAACTACAGAGCCTGACTTCTCACGGGCACTAAGTGCCCTTTCAAAATAAACTTGTCTTTTTGTTGCTGTTGTTGTTGTTGTTACTTGTCATAAACAAGAACTGCCAGCTGTGAAAAGCACTCAGCTGGTTGTTCTTAAAATGCTTTATAATTGTTTCTTTCTACAGAGAAGAATTTTCTATCCATACAAGGGCTCAGCCTAGCCAATCACAGGGTTGTAATGGGAAAGAGCTCTGATAAGGCTATCTGTCATTGTCAATCAAAAGAATTCAGGCCTCCAAAATGCACTCAAAGTGGGAGGAAAGCACAGGCTCTGCTGCAGACTGACAAACCTCCCAGGAATATGCTGCAGATGAGAAACCTCAAGAAATGTCATGCTATAGAAAGAAAGTCTTCTGTTACCCAACATGATAGTGACATCCCCTTGCTTTCCATATATCTGGCGTGGGGTTCTTTGTTTGCTTTCAAACTGTCATTCCAGAAAGAATAGATATTGATTGCCTGGAAGAACAAAACAAGATCTATGGTAATTAGTGCTCAGCATAGTCTTGAGAATGAACAAGGATGCTGAAGAAGACATTACTGTCTAAGCCATTTTTGCCTGCGGGTGTAGTCTATTTTACAGCAGCCAAGGAACAACTAGCTGAGAAAATGATGCTAACTTCAACTCACTTTTATGCAGTGCAAGAACCAGATAGGTGGTATGTGGGGAGAGGAATTACTCAAAACTTGGTTCCCAGACAACTCATGCAAATTCACGCAATCCTTCCTTTTGGCTTTGGTTTGTAAGAGTTTCCTCACTCCCAGAGTTATGCTCGGCATTCTGGGGTCAAAAAACAATCCTAAAAACTCAAACCAGAGCCAAAAAGATGGAATTTTACCAGGTTTCACCTAGAACCTATGTGAACCTCAAAGTTCCACAAACCTTCAGTGCCCTGACTGAGTTTTGAGTTTGCAGTGAAACCCAAAATGAGGCAAATTTTGTATGGATTCTGGGAAACAAGACCACAAAGAACCAAGCTTAGAGTCAGATGCTCAGAAAGGTCCAGTCCTGCAGGCGAAACTACCAGTGAAATAGTGTGATACGGAGGGAGATCTGAGGAGACTGGAGCAGACATGTAATGGAGAAGAGACATTGATTCAGCTTTCCTGTGGCTGGAAGAAAGCTATGTTGATAGCGGCCACATGGGAAATTGAGAAAGAAAGACGTACATGCTGTTGTTGCAGAATGAAGGATTGGGTGACAAACTGAGGGTTTTATTTCAGTCTAGTCTTTGGGTCAGGGCCAGGGTGGTGAGGGACCAGTTGCTCAGTTGCCCACAACAAATCCTGTCTGTAAACTAAAACACCCAAACTAAATCTAGAAAGGTTTAATTAACCTTTGACGGGCATCTGTGACAAAATCCATGACTTTCATACAAACTAGTGGCTGAACCTCAGCATATTATTAAAGTCAAGTACTCGCCCTGCACTTTGCCAGAAGCTCAAGGTTGTGTTTCTATGATCCAGTCTTTGGTGGCCATACATGGGGGGTAGAAATACACAAGGGGCTGCAATTATCAAATGTACTCAGGATTGGCTTAACTGTACTCCCACTGAATTAATTTGATTTTAGTAGGAGCCAAAATTAGGCCAACACGGAGCACCTTTCTTAATTACACCCATAGCATCTGATTTCCTATCCCTCCCCTAAACCAGGGCGACTTTCAAGAGTCTCATAGAAGGTGTTGGGCTTTCATTCTGCATGGATGATGGGCTTCCCATATCCATTCAGATCTCTGTTTTGCTACAAGCAAAGGATATGTGCACTTGTAGCAAGTACTCAGTCTGTATAGCTGGAGTTCAATCCTGCCATCCTGACTTAGGCACATCTTCCACTGGAGTAAAAAAGTAACCAAGTTAAGCAAGTTTGGAATGTGGGTTTACTGTTGAAGCATCCTGAGGGATCTCCCCACCATCACCTGGACCCAAAGACCAGTCCAAGGTAAGGTCACACATTCCATTATTCTAAAGCAATACTGGGTTCTCCTTCCCCTCCTGCTGCAGACGGTTGCTGATGGTTGCATCTTCATTGACTGAGTCAATCAGCATTCTGCTATCACTGTCCTTTTGGACCATTCCTCCCAAGCTCACAGTTTTTCAACCCTGCAGCATATGCCAGTTTCAATAAAACCCAGATACGAAGGAGCCCCAGGGTTCAGTCTCATACATGGTACTACTGAACCAGTAATGTTTTCTTACTGAACCCTGGGGGTGAAGGAAACACCAACAGGCCATTTAATGCATCTAGAGGAAAAGCCAAATGGCCAAGATTTTCAAAAGCTATGAATGATTTTAGATGCCTCAATGTTTGGCTTACCAATCGGAAACACTGTAAAGGGGCTTGATTTTCAAAGTGCGCAGAGAAGCCACTATCTAAATCAAACCCCATTTAATAACCCCATCTTCAAATTGGGCACCCAAAAATGGAGGCAGGCTAAACCACTAACCACTTTTGAAAACCTCAGCTGAGACGTATGGTACAGTGGCAAAGTGCCTGCATGTTCCCCCACTCCATAGCCTGATAGCTGCTTTGCTGACACAGTAAGATGTGCGACATGCTTATGTCATGCTTATGTTCTCTCCAATCAGTGGCAGCGGTTTAGCTTTGAAGTGGTCATTAAACAGTTTAATGCCTGAATGGAGCTGCATAATACAATTTTTTTAAAGAAGATTCATTTCCTTTATACATGGTGGCTACTAGGTCTTGTCTGCACTGAAACTGCATCCCTTCAGTGCACGGTTTTAGGAAATTGAGGAAAGGCAGGTGTTGTGACTGATGCTAACTGTCTAAATAGGTAGTAATTTGGCTTCAAGCTAATATTCGGCAGAGGAGTCTGGGAGGGTATAAAGCAATGTGCATCAAGGCTCCATCCACTCTCTCTTGCCATTTCTCTCATTGCATTTCAGCTCCATTCTTACCACAGTCCCCTTTGCATTGCGTGGAACTCAACTCGCTTTCTCTGCCAAAAGTGTCAGACACACAAAGAGCATTTGTACAGCAGTGATTTATGCATGGAATTCCCAGCTGGGGACAACACAGAAAGGCATTTACCATGCAGCATAAGTGAAATAGCAAGCCAAGACGTATTTAGCAAATGATAACACAACCCAGAGAGAAAAAGAGAAAGAGAAGTTGGAAAAAAAACATTGCCTGGCTGGGAAGTCCCCGAACTTTTAGACACATGGAGAAATGGGTTGTCCGTGTGTATTGGGGAAAGGATTTCCTGGCTTCCCAACCACAGATAGCTGTAATAATATTTCTAATGGATGTGACGCTTTAGGATTCACCCAGGCCAGTGAGGGCGGTGCCACTGCCTGCCAAGTAACCCCGGGGGCTTCTGTACTGTGCTGCTCTGGCTCAGAGCCCTGCCACAGCAGCCTGCTCGCAGCACAAGGACAGCACTCTGGCTTCCACCAGCCCTTTCAGTCCCAAGTCTCCCCCAACCCATCTCTCCTGCAGAGTCCAGTCCCTCTCACTGAACCCTCAAAGAAGTTATCATGGTTGCTGCCTCCGTAGCAACAGCACACACCCTGGCCTGTTAGTTGGGATGAGCATTTTACCCTTCCATTCAAAACTCAGCACCGAGAGAGTTTTGTAAGAAAACAAAAATGAGTTTGACAAAGAAGAGGTATTTGAGTGATAAGTAACACCAGAAGAGACGGGCATGGTTACAAGTAAAACCAAACCAAACACGCTTTTGGGTGACTAAAACGTAATTTCAGCAAATTACAATCTTTGGGTCTGTTTATACTGCAGTTAGACACCCGCAGCTGGCTTGTGCCAGCTGACTCGACAGGGCTCAGACTAAAGAGCTGTTTAACTATGGTGCAGATATTTGTGTTTGGGGTGGAGCCTGGGCTCTAGACCTCTGTGAGGTGGGAGGGTCCCAGAGCTTGGACTGCTGTCTGAGCCCCAAAGTCTACACTGCTGTTAAACGCTCCTTAGCCCAAGCCCTGTGAGCCTCAGTCAGCTGGCACAGGCCAGCTGTGGGTTTTTATTTGCAGTGTAGATACACCCTATGTCTAAGCAGGTTTTTCTCCTATAGTCAGTTTCCAGCTACTCTTGCCTTGCAGGCCAAGAAGATCCACTTTTCATGAACTCAAAGAATGCTTCTCCCCCTTTTGTCCCCTAGGTGGTGGATATCCAACATCTTTCGGCAGGTCCTTATAGCCTCAAAGTTTATCTTTGTTTTCAATGTCAGGAAGCTCTCCTAGGGGGTTCAGTTTTCTGTGTCCACCAGGGAGCCCACATCATAGTAATTTTTGCATCCTCCTGTGATTTTTAATGCAAATTATCTTTCCTCAATCCCCAGTGCAAATGAATAGCCCACTGTTCTTGGCCACACCTGGCTTGATCTGTGATTGAGTCCAAGAGGTGTTGATCATCCTCCTCTGTTTGGAAAAAACTTATGTTGCCTCCTTGGTCTGTTTACAGACTCCAAAATATAATATCAGGGTATCCACAATTTCACAGACAGCATTGCGGCACACATTCACAGTGATATTAACGACTGGGGTGCTAGTAGATTTCAAATGATCTATTACAAGATACTTTTTAAATAAACATCATGACAACAGGTGTGTGTATGAGGTGTACTTAGCTGCTCAGGCCAGCTGAGTTTTGCTGTTACCTACCAGGGGGCTCTGTGCCATCTGGAATAACGGTGCTCGTAGGGTCACAATGCATGAGAAGAAAGAACTTTTCCACTTGTATCTCCATTCAGTTTCATTAGGAGCCACCTGCTGATTTGACCATGTCACTCCCCTCTAGCAATCTCTCCACTGGTTCCCCAAGTACCAGCACATCACATCCAAGCTCCTCATCATTCACCACCAGCAAAGCTCACACAGCCCTGCCCCTCCTTGCCTGTCCTCCCTTGTTAAGCTTCTCACAGCCCCCTGTCCTCCTTGCTGGGCCAGTGCTCTCAGCCTTGCCCACCCATTTGTCAGCTTCCTGCAAAGTCACCTCTCTGCGCCTTCCTCCACTGGGTCCCCTGCAGAGAGATAGGACCTTCCTGAGCTCATCACCAAGACCCTTCCCCTGCCTGCACCGAAGACCCTCATAAAGATCCCTGACAGCAGGAGACTTGTCTCAGGACCCAGTCCTGGGCTCTGCTGTGAATAGAGTTGACTCATACACACATGGCACATGTTCTTCCCCTGCTCCTAACCTCTGTCTTCTGGTCTGTGGCAAAAAGTGACTAAATAAAAGGGTGCACAGGGGTCTGAGATAGTGATCACTCCTTGGGAATGTGCTTCAAGTCTCCCTAAGTGGGGAGAGTGAAAGGAAATCTGTGGGGAAAGGCCCATCGCTGAGGCGGGATGTGAAGGTGAGGATGCAGTATATACAAAAGGTCTGAGTCAGCTCAGACCACACTCTGATTCCCACCAGCAGAAGTTTGCATTCTTCTCTCCATGAGTCTTTCCCCTCCTCCCTTCTCCAGATGTGAGTGGCACTTTTTTTCTTCACTGCAGTTTGGAATCTGTATATTGACAATGCAACAGTAAAACTATTTTGCAGTGGATATAAAATAAGACGGCTCTGGAGAGGAGTCAGAGAACCAGCTGGCAGCAAGAATTAACAATGCCAGAAATGTGTAAATAAGTGATTTTCAAACAAGATTTACGTGGAGCTGAAATGTTTTAAACAGACTATCCCTGTGCATGATAAGGGGACTGTGGTATGTGCAGCTGGATTACTTCTTGCAAAAGACCTCTGTGAAAGTTTCCCAGGTAAAACATTTAAACACGTATGAATGATTTTCAGAAGTGCTGATCGCCTCTAGCTGTCATGACAAATCAAGTGGGTGCTCAGCAACTCTGGAAATCTGGACAATAAAGCCCTGATTTTCAGGCAGGCTTTAACCTGGTCTCTAATTTTGCAGCCTGTCGTTTGCATCCACAATAAACTGCAGGCACAAATGGTATATGTAATTTACCTGATTTTTACTCTCACACAGGTAGTTAGATGTCCAATTGCCACCATTTGCATCTGCAATTCATTTACAGGTGCAAAGTTGTGGATCCATATAGCAGCTGGTGCAAAATTGTGCTTGAAAAATAAAGACAATTTGGAAAATTTAGGCTTAGATCATCATTTGCAAATATCCTATTTTAAATATTAAAGGGACTGACGATAGTGAGCCGCACGTAGTGTGGGCAGATGTGATTCAAGTTTCTCCATGTAGTTGTGCTTAACCTTATCAAGCACCCTAGCCTTACGTGCTCCCTATCATACATCCCCAGACCTCTCCTGAATACAAACTAAGAAATATTCCAAATTCTGTGACTGATTTTAAAAGCTAGTGCAAAGAGCTGCACAAAAGGAAGACATTTGCAGTGCACAAACAAGAAGTTTTATTGCTCCAGCAAACCCCAAGAACTCTGATACATATTCTTGAGCATCGTCTGCTGGCCCCTTATCTATTGACTAATTTACATATATTCAGGAAGCACTCTTGTAACCATTGATAGTGTGCAATTAATTAGCAGATTTTAAGGCCCTTTCCTTCAAACTCCTTTTTTGTGTCTTAACCTGCAGGAGTAGTCTCATCGAAGCCAGTGAAACCAAGATTGGGCCTTTATTTATCAGCTAGCAAAGGAGGGATAGCTCAGTGATTTGAGCATTGGCCTGCTAAACCCAGGGATGTGAGTTCAATCCTTGAGGGGGTCATTTAGGGATCTGGGGCATAAATTAGTCTGGTGACTAGGCCTGCTTTGAGCAACAGGTTGGACTAGATGACCTCCTGAGGTCCCTTCCAACCCTGATAGTGGATTTATTTGGGGTTTGGATGGAACTGGGTGCTGGAGATAGGTGACCTGCTGTGCAGTTTTTGGTTAAAGTCTGCACTTTGGGGGCATGGACCTGACCTGAGGCTGTGTTTGCAGCTGGCTAGTGTGTCTGGCTCAACAAGGCAGGGTTCTGGAGTCCCAAGTGGGCAGGGAAAATGGGCTCAGAGGCAAATTCATCACATCAGGTGACAGTCCCAAGGGGGTCTCTGTGAGCGAACCTGTCACAGCTGTAATATATTGTTTTCCTTTCTGACATCAGTTCCCCTCCTCTATCGAGCAGTAGCCGAATTCTGGAGTCTTTCAGTGGTTTATGTACTGTGCAAGGTAATAACATGTTTCTAAAATTAAACTGGATTTTATTAAGAGAACTATTTACAGAGGTGTTGCAACTGCAGTTAGCATTCCAGACATGTGTACACAGACTGACTATCTGGTGCATTCTCCAAACTCTTCCCTCCTGCAACCTGTGTTCCTCCCTCCAAGCTGGGACAAATAGGTTGACTTCCCAGTGGAGGAGAAATCAGTGATGCAGAGTCTCAGTATGTTCTAAGTGTAATTACTTTATTTACACATATACACCAGTCCTGGAACAGACTTGATCACAAAGAGCATGCAGGCAATCCCCTCTTCCAGAAATCTCAGACCTCACCCCAATATCCCATTTCTAGGAAGTTATTGTGTTCCTAGAATTGCCTCCAAATACGGAGAATTGGGCAGAGACCAAACTCTGCTATCTGCCTTGGGATCTCCCCAAGGACCACTGCATAATAAAATTAACAATGATGCAGCATTTCTTCACAGACAGAAAATTGCAACAACACTCAGAAAAAGAGAACTTATAAGCCTATTTGTAACAGCACCATCTGGAGAGCCCTGCCATAGCAATATTCTGAATTAAATAGATTACATGTTTTGAATAAATTTTACATTCAGAGGGCCAGAGTTTCACCCACAAATTTTAAACTCAGAAAAGACCTTTATGAATCATCTAGCTAATCTTCTGCATACCAAACAATTTCACCCAGTATTCCTGCCTCAAGCCCATAATCTGACTGCACAAGAGCATACCTTGTAGAAAGACATCCAATCCTAATTTAAAGACTTCACATGATGGAGAATCCACCACTTCCCTTGGTAAGTTATTCCAATGGTTAATTACCCTCACTATTAAAAGATTGGTGCCATACTTCCAGTCCTAAGTTGTTTAGCTTCAACTTCCAGCCACTCAGTTTTATCATGCCTTTGTCTGACAGACTTCACAGACTTCTATTATCAGATGTTTTCTTCCCAGAAAGGTACTTCAAGACATGTGGAACTGTTAAGAACAAAAGCACCTGATCTTGAAAGGAGATCATTTTTAGCAGGTAAGTGTCATTAGAAATATGGCATTAGACACACAACACCACAGTATGCTCTTGGAAATCATAGTGAGATCCCCTCCTACACTTCCTGTGCATCTTTAATTTAGAGATGCACTGTTGCCTAGCAATTAGGGCAGGTCTCCTGGATCTACTGCTACTGCTGCCATCTGCCTGTTCACTGAGCCAGTCGTCAAAGCCTAATGGAAGTGGTGATCAAGGCAAAAATGCTAGTGGGGTGAGGAAAACTCAGCATTTACGCACATGTCTGCACACACAAATCAGACACAGGATTTTACTCACATAATGATGGCCAGTGTACATATTACCCAGCGCACCTATTGTGATGGGCTTTGAAGAGTTGGCTTAGGTGTGACTATAGGCAAGTCATTTAACCATGCTGTGACTTTAACTTACCCATTTGCATGAGTACTGGTGTTAAGCTACCTTTGTTAATGCAAGTCAAACACTTTGAGACCCTTTAATGAAAGCTGCATTGGACAAGCAGAGAATCATTTAGTGATGAAATATGAAAATATTGCTTTAAAAATTCAGATGATGTGAGTGTTACAAATAATTTATAATAAAAATTACCATCACGCCAAAACAATCATGAGGTAGAGACGTCCCTTCCTATTCTCAGCTGCCACAGGCAGGTCATGACATACTCACATACCCCCAAAAAACTCACAATCACACACACTTAGAAAGTCACAGGTTCTTCTTGAGTCCAAACCTACAAGGCTATCTTGACCACTGGGGCAGCATTAAAGAAAAATTCAATATTTAAAGTTCCCAGAATCCTCTCTTGGAAAGAGTCAATGGCAACGGTTGAGTGGATACATTAAAAACACAAAGCTGGAGCAATAGAGCTGAGTGCTGGAAAATTTACAAAAACAACTAATTCTTTAGAGGTATAAAAAAAGAAAAGGAGAAAGCAGAAATGTGGCAGCCAGCCTTAGGCTTTGAGAAACCTCAAAGGCCCATGGGCAAGGAGGTATTTCTGAGGTAAAGGGCTCCCTTCCAACCTGTGAGAGGCAGAGGGAGCAAGATAAGAAATAATAATGGGTGCAATTTACTAACCCATTGAAAACCAAAAATCTTCTCTCCATATTCATTAGAGGAGGATAAACCTGGAGCCACAATATGATAGAAACACATACATTACTGAAATTTAGGATGCAGGTCTCTAAGGACTAGAGAAACCCATCCATTAAAATTCCATACTGGCAAAAGAGGGTCAAGAATATAAAATGAATGGGAAATTCAGAGTTTTTAGTTGCAAAACCAAACATCACTTCTTTACATTCATGTGCAAGGAGTAGACTTAACAAGGTGGGGTGCTGCAGAAAACAAATGTGAATGTACAAGTTGGACCATATTAGAGGAGGGCAGCATGTTAAACTACTGACAAGGACGTGATATCAATACAAGGACACCCGCTCACTGCTAAATCTACAAAGGAGGAGTTGAAGATTTTGAAGGCTTCACTAAGGTCTTATCTACAAAGGGACACTCAGAACAACTAAGGTCCTTGTGGAAGTAAGTGAATTAATAGAAACCAAGTAAAAGCTATTTTTATTCCAAATGAGAGATTCCACACAGGAGCTTAATCCAGTTCAATTAATCTAGTATATTTTGTAATGCCTATAAATTTTGTCACCTAGACAAGGCCTAAGGTACCTGCCACACCCCAACACTTTGTTTTCAAAGAATGGGGAATGAAAATATTATCTATACTGGGAAAACCATCTACCATAGAATGCTGTCACAAGGCTGTCCTCAACGTTATTTCACTGTATAAATCAGGGCATGATATAATTTAGATCAAGTCATAGGCCTCAATCTAACCTGCAAGGTAGCCCCCTGAAATGAGGCCCCATTGGTCACTGTCAACATGACCATGGTAAACTGCAGCAAGTGAATACCCAGAAAGAAATTCAGACTGGTCTGGCCAAGTCCATTTTCTGGGTCAACTCAACTCCAGGAAGGCTTTGGGAAAAAACAGGCCACCTGAACTGACACATCTAAGACAATTGTGATCATACTGTGGGCTTCTCAGCTCTCTCTTCAGTCAGTCTGTCCCAAACATCTTCTGGAGAAATGCTATCTTCCTGAAGAACTGACACTGAATAGAGCAGGGGTGGCCAACCTGTGGCTTTGGAGCCACATGTGGCTCTTCAGAAGTTAATATGCGGCTCCATGTATAAGCACCGACTCTGCGGCTGGAGCTACAGGCGCCAACTTTCCAATGTGCCGGGGGGTGTTCACTGCTCAACCTCTGGCTCTGCCCCCACTCCACCCCTTCTCATCCTCTCCTCTGAGCCTGCCATGCCCTCACTCCTCCCCCTCCCTCCCAGAGCCTCCTGCACATCACATCACAAAACAGCTGATCGGGAGGTGCGGGCAGGGAGGGGGCGGCACTGATTGGCTGAGGTGCCGGTGAGCGGGAGGCACTGATGGGGGCTGTTAACACATTACTGTGGCTCTTTGGCAATGTACATTGGTAAATTCTGGCTCCTGCTCAGGTTGGCCACCCCTGGAATAGAGGATGGACCAAATTTACAGCACTTCCACCAGGAGGACTTGGAAAGAGAAATATTTCTGTCAGCGATGTCTTATTAACTATTAATGAGAGATTGATCTACTAAGGATTGTTCTTTATCCTCTCGCTCATGTTAATAAGGCATGGGAATTCTGTCTTGTCTTTAGACCCAGTCTGGAGTTGTATTGCTATGGGTATGTACTCCTAGCAGTAAATAAAGAGACTGTCAATTTCCTCCTCTCTTGGTAAAGAGCACTGGCCTGAGCATTCTTCTGAGGCTCTCCTGGTTACTCCCAGCTATCATGATTTAGTTGATCTAGCCCAGCACTTCTCAGTGGTCTGCCAAGTGTTCATTGTGAAGCATAAAATGGAAGGAATTTGGGGCCATTTTCTTTTTTTTTTCCCACTGTTGCCAATCTTTTTTTGATAATCTCAGATGTTAGGCAAAGAAAGTTGGCATGCTGGGTACCTGGGTTATTTAAAAAACACATTGACCTAACAGATTGCTCCGTTTCTTTATAATTTAAAATAAATTGCTATGCAGTAATGTTGCTACAAGTGCCATCTACTGAGAGCATGTATTTTCCTTTTTAATAAAAATAATCTATAAAGATGTAAGAATGCTGCAGTTATCTGGAATGGAGAGAAACTAGAGAAATTCTTACAGGGTCATTTTGGTGACAAGTAGCAATACTTTTCCATCACCTGTTTTAATTAAATATCATTTAAGAAGGTCTGTATCCCTTAGCAGGCCAGTCTTAAATGGCCTTGATTTTGTTATTATTGTACATCAAACAGTTCATTTTGGATTCCACATCTGAGACTGGTAAAATCGATTCGTTACACGGTAAGCTGCCTTTTTGTGTATATATTGAAATCACTTTGTGGCAGGGGATAGCTTTTTATTATATGCAAGCCCAGTGTCTAGCACAATGCGGTCCTGATCAAGGCTTTGGGGCAACAATAACAATGACCCCAATTCTCATTTACATGCAGGGCATTTCATACTACTCTGGCAAGAAGGGATCCTGAAGTGGATTTGCTTACACTGCTACCATGGAGTAAAGTGGCCTTTGTGTAAACGAGAAGCAGGCCCACTAATTTTTGAGTTGCAACAAAGAGAAGTTGTCTACATTTATTTAGTTGCCTGTATATTACCTAAGCACACTTGCATTTCAATCTGACTGTCTAGGGTGCTTATATTATACAAGGTGCCTATAACCATCCTACTAAACACTTCACAGTCTGAAATGCATTTATCTTCACAGCCCCTCCGAGGTAGGGAGATGTCATTATCCCCACTTCACAGATGGGGAGCTAAATCACAGAGAGACTGAGGCCCAGATTTTTAAGATATTTAGGTGTCATTGCACTCAGCATTGCTTAATTGATTTAGGAGTCTAAATCTCATCTTCAGAAGGGATTTAGGCACTTCAGAGCCTAAATCCATCACTTGTCAATGGAATTTGGACTCCTAAGTCCCTAAATAATATTAAAGAAAATAACCATCCAATGGAGGCAGGAGAATGAAGCAAACAGAGATTTGAGCTACACAAAGAAATTAAATTTAAAGTAAAGCTGCCTTATTAAAAGCTGCTTTATTAAACTTATACCTGTTGTGTGGCACTGTGAAATTGTTTGGCATCTTCCTTTTAAGTGAGGCAAGCTGAGAAAACAGGCTGGATCTAACTCATTGTTGGGCTTTATTATGTGCAATTCCTTTTTAGCATTCCAAGCATTTAACCTTGAAAAATAGTGTTGTTTTGCTGCTGTGTTTTCTGATTGTTAGTCTCAAGGCGTCGCAGTGGCATCTTTATAAATCTGCTGTAGCTGGCAAATATTTCTTGCAGTCCAGTGCTGAAATCTGAAAAACCCAGATCACTTTGAGCTGTCAGGCAATTAATGTAATTCAAAGGAAATGAAAGGTACGTGCAACTGGGACTGCTTTTAATAAGTGACTGTTCCTGACTCATGCTTCTAAAGGGAGAATGAAAAAAAAATCAATTAAAAAAAATTATATAGAAGGTTTTCAGAGGGATCTCAAGGGTCTAAGTACTGTGCCATTAAAGATATGTGACAACTAATATTTGGGGAGAAAATCCATGATAAATGCATGTACTGTACTGATTATCTGTCTGGGAAGACAGAAATAGATTAACTTACACAGACCTGCAGCATCTCACATCATCTGTTTCTAATTTTTCCTTCTCAGCATTCTCAGAAATTTTAGACAAGGCGGATGGGGGCAAAGAGGCATGGCTGCTGGTAGGGCGGGGGTAATTATCAAAAGACAATATAAGACATAGGTGCTTTCACCCATAAAAAACACAGGGTCACACACAGAAAAAAGCAAGCTCGATACAGAGTTGCTGCAGGGCCGGCGCTTCCATTTAGGCGACGTAGGCGGTTGCCTAGGGCACTAGGATTTGGGGGGGGCGGCATTTTGCCACCCTCGGTGGCAATTCAGCGGCGGGGGATCCTTCCCCGCTCCGGGTCTTCGGCGGCAATTCTGCGTCAGGTCCTTCACTCGCTCCAGGACCCGCCGCCAAAGTGCCCCAAAGACCAGGAGCCGCGGAAGGACCCCCTCGCCGCAAAATTGCCACCAACGACCGGGAGCGCTGAAGGACCCCGCCAAGGGCACCAAAAACCCTGGCGCTGCTCCACAGTTGCTGAGTCACTGATCAAGAAGCAATGCAGGTGGGCCATGATGTTTTAAAACAGGTGCTTACGGTAAGGCTACTTAGTCCATTTTAAAGCCCTGATCATGCAAAGAGCGCTGTACAGGCAGGGGGCTCCACACACAGAGCACTCAAGACGGGGTCAGAGTCTTCAGCACCGAAACAAACAGCCTGATTCACAAAGGCAGCAAGCATCCAGTAGCTACCATTACAGTCCATGGGACCTGCCGAGTGCTCAGCTCTTGGGCAAAGTCAAGCAGACACCTAATATGGATTTGGGATTTAAGTTCCCATTACTATTAAAAATAGCTTGTCCCTGGTAACAAAGAGTAGTCAGGTGTTTATTATAGCTGAGTGATCTGAAAAAAGCACCTTTAAATAATGCTCAATCCACAACGGCAGCAGCTTTGAGGTCTGTGTGACATGAGGTAATGTTCTTGGTCCATATTACAAAACCTCCCCAGCACAACTGGTAACACTAAAAAATAAATAAATATATGGAAATAGTCCTATCTCATAGAACTGGAAGGGACCCCGAAAAGTCATCGAGTCCAGCCCCCTGCCTTCACTAGCAGGGCCAAGTACTGATTTTGCCCCAGATCCCTAAGTGGCCCCCTCAAGGATTGAACTCACAACCCTGGGTTTAGCAGGCCAATGTTCAAACGACTGAAAGGCCTGGCATTGTGGCCAATGACGGCGAAGGGTATGGTGATCAAAGTTGCCCTCTCCTAGAGGTGGTCAGTTCAAGACAAAGTTGAGGCACATTGGCAGAGCTTGTATTGCTACTGCCTTTGCAGTACCTGTTCTATGGGTAAATAGAAAACTTAAGTCAAGCCAGAGAAACAGATGCTGATTGTTCCCTCTCTAGTTCCACTTGCACTGGAAAACAACTCCCATAAGCTGAAAACTAACAAATGAGGCTGAAAAATCTCATGTATGAACCATCCCCTCAAATCTGTAGAAGGCTGGGAATCCCATGAGATCCGTGGTACTGCCTACTTCTTGAGAAACACAGTGTGTGAAGTAATAGGTTTTATTGGTCCAACTTCTGTTGGTGAGAGAGACAAGCTTTTGAGCTTACACAGACCTCTTTTTCAGGCTCTCTCACCTCGTCTCTCTAATATCCTGGGACCAACATGGCTGCAAGAACACTGCATACTTCCTGAGAAGTCAGTTATCATGCAAGAATAGCCTGACTTGCCAGATTTTGGCACATGTTTCCAGTCCTGTGGAAGCCAGAGCATCATGAAGAAGGGGGGAACTAACTAATTTTTAATACCTCAGAAAAGATTTGGTTTGAGTTTAGGACAAAGAATTATTAGTTTGGGTTCTTTTGTTTGTTTTGGTTACTGTTTTGTTTTTGAGCGAGGGGCCATTTAGGGACTTTATTTTATCTGAACCTGTTCATCCACCTCTGCTTCTAACATTTTGTATGGCAGATACCACAGCTCAGGCTGAAGCTTTCAGTTTCAACAAAACTGATGAAGATTTTGGGCTCCGGAGGGAGCTGGGGCAGGGTCAATAGTCTGAGGAAGGAGCTAGGAACCAAGAACTCCTGGATTCTAATCCTACTGCAGACGTTGATTCACCCTCTGATGACTTTTGACAAGTCATTTCAGCTCTTGGTACTGCATAACAGGAATCCTAATATTCACCCTCCTCGCAGGGACGTAGGGATGTTCTGGGACACATATAAAAGGACTACATATTTGCACAGTATTTTTACTACTGTGGCCCTCAGTGTTTCCACATTGATTGAAAATGAATTTTTAAAATGCAGCCAGTTTTGTTTGTTTTTTTTAGCACATTAGCTGTATGAATTAGAATGTTAGGCCCCAATTCTGCAGCGAGGTCTATGTGAGTGGAAACCCATGAGTTAGTTGAGCCCCTGACTTCAATAGGATTCTACATGGACTTCGTAGCTACCCAGATTGCTTCCTCTGACCTGTGCACTTTGGTCTGATCTTGCTTCCTCTGGAGTCAGCAGGAGCTGTCTGTATTAGGATCAGATCCCTTTGTGATACTCCCATCTATAGTTATTAAAGTCAACTAAATAAATAATTCCAGCTGATGAAAATTAACTCAGCCATATAGGCAGATAAAAGCTTTGTTCATTATTGGAAGTATCTGCCAAGTTGTACCTTAAACGCCATGGTAACCAATGCCATTACTGAGGGTTTTTTTAGATCTCACTTAAAGTGTAGGAAAATTGCTGCCTTGTCTGTTCAGAGCTTGTTTTTAAGCATGACAAAAGTTTAAAAATCAGGTGAAAGTCTTCTAAAAGTTCCCTCTTTTTTCCATTACGGCCTGTCTCTTAGAAATTTTAAACATAGTCTGTGGATCACATGTTGAAAACCACTGTTCTATGGTAATGACAGCCTTTCGTGGACCCCTTAGACATGTCCTGCAGATGCCCAGGGGTCCACAGATCACAGGCTGAAAACCACTGCTCCAGCTCATAGCTTCAGGTTGGCCATTTACCTCACAGCAGCTATTTCTCTCTGAGAACTTTTAAAACTGGTGGAAGGGGTGTTGTCTCCATTCAGTGTTAATAGCAGCTGTTCTTTCCTTGCAGCCTTGCTCTTCCATAAATCTGTGATGAATCCCATGCTGTTACCATCAACATAATAAATACTCATTAATTCTGTTTAACAGTCATGTGCACTCATGGCTGTAACAGTTGCACCAAAAAGCAATTTGCATGTGCAGATTATGATTAGCAATTTTGTTCTAAAGCCAACACAGCAATCCGTAAACATACAGTAAGCCACAGTCACTTCCCAGCATGATCTTGCATTGTACTGAAAAAAGCTTAGACTGGAAGAATTCATAGGAATTGCCATATGGGATCAGATAAGTGATCTATCTAGTCAAATATCCAGTGGCCAATGCCAGATGCTTCAGAAAAAGGTGAGGGAAAAAATCCATGCAGCAGGCAATTAAATTTCTTCCTAATTAGAATCTGGCTTTTGCCCTGAATCACAAGGTTTATATCCCTTCCAAAACCTAATGAAGTCAATAGTCTAAGGGTGGAGCTAGCAACCAAGAACACACAAATTCTAACCCCCAACTCTGACACTGACTACCGCTGTGATAACTATGGACAAGTCTACATAGTTGGTTTTTGTTGTAATCCTTGCCATAATAACTATGGATGCTTTTCGTTAGCCATATAAACGTCCAATCCGTTCTTCAACCCTATTAAACTCTTGCTTCAGTGATAGTTTGTGGAATTCAGTGACCCAAGGTAATTGTGAAAAAAAAAAGTATCTCCTCTTATCATTTTAAATTTGTTACCTTTCAATTTCATTGAATGTCCACCTAGTTCTTGTGTTATGAGAATAGGTGCATAGAAGTGCCCAATCTACCTTCTCTAGCCCATTACTTATGTTGCATACTTTTAGCATGTCTCCTCTAGAGCTCTAGTCAAAATTTAAATATCCACAGGAAGTGCCAGATTGGATCAGAACTATGATCCATCTAGTCCATTACTTATTTCTGATAGTAGCCAGTACTAGATGGTTCAGAGGAAGATGCCAGCATTGCTGCAGTAGACAGATGTGGGATAATCTGCCCACCCCGTGAAAATCTCATCCTTATCCCTAACAGAGATGGATTTAAATCTGAAACATAAAGTTTTACAGTCCTTCCAAAATTTGTTAGCATTAATGGTTAGAACTCTGGATAGTCTTGTTATCCACATAAATGTCTTCTCTTTTTTCAACCTTACTAAATTCTTGGCCACAATTATGTTCCTCCAACCAATGTTAATGCTGCCAGATTCATTCTGCTTAGTATAGTTATATTTCACATCTCTTATAAAAGGCCAGAAATTTGCGAGGTGGGGTGTGGGGTTGGTATACTTTAGTCATTATGATAGTTCAAAAGAGGATCATCATAAAATATTCAGGAAGCAGTTGTATTTCTGATTTAACTTTCAGCTCCATTCAGCATAAAACTTGTGGAAGCCTATAGAACAAGTTCACGTACTCTCTGGTCAAACTGTTCATTAAAAACAACTTATTCAATGAATTTAGCCCTTTTTATCATACATTCTCAGCAAACAGATCAAATTCTACATTGTTTAATGAGTAACTTTCATTAATGTACTAGAGAGAGTGAATTGTTCATGAACTGTTCATAGAAAGGATTCCATAAACTATGGGATCATTGATAATAACTAATTTTTTGGTTCACTGGCCAAAGAAACAAAACAAAACAAAAAACAAAAAAATTATTTCAGGTCACATGAAATGTTTTGTTCTACCCAAAATGAAACACTTCATTTTGTTTTTTACTTTTCACCCTCTTTAAAAAATGAAATTGAAGTAGATTTCCAAATGAAAAAGTAATTTCAAATTTAATTCAGCAAAAAAAGTTTTGTCCAAAATTTTTTTTGCCCAGCTTTAGTATTTGAATTTTGTGACCAGTCACCTACCTCAAGTGCTAAACCTCTATGACTGGATACATTTTTTTTTTTTACCCAAAATATATTCTGATTTGTCATGAAACAAACTTTGTTTCTAGATTAAACAGATCTCAGCTACAGGCCCAGAATTCAATGAAATTTCAGTCAGACAAATGTTCATGAACAGTCAATAAATTAAGAGTAGGAATGGGCCCAGGACTGGAAGTTGGAATTTTGAATTCTAATCTGTTTTTGCCACTGACTTGCTGGGTGGCCTTGGGCAAGTCACTTCACTTCCTTGCCTCAGTTTCCCATGTGTAAAATGGGGATACTTTTTTTCGTAATTTGCAATGGTTTTGTCAGAACCAGTTTGTACAGCAATTTGAATATGTAAAGGGTAGATAAAAATGCTGAACCAAATCCAGAGTTCTACTTGGGCAAACTGTTCACAGACTGATTTTTACACTACTCAAGGAGCTCTTCCGTTCACCTATTTACTGGAGATGGGCCAGAACCAGAACCTCAGATGTGAATGGCCTTTCACTTTGAAGAAGCTTGGATCTGGGTACAAACTCCCTATTCCGGGCTCTACTCTACTATTCAGATGGAGTTTGGTCTCCCCACCAAACCACTATCTAAACCAAATCTTGCATAGACCCCTCCTTTCTGGAGCAAAAACATCTCTCTAGTGCCTACGATATATTTTGTTTGTCTCACTAAACATAATACTCATGGCATCATCTAATCTATTGATCATGCTTTGAGCTAAAGTAGTAATGATCTATTCCCTCGACCTACAGATACAGGAATAGAGGTCAAACACTGAATGTTTCCCATTCTGAATCTGTCAGTAACATTTCTAAGTGAGGCACATAGATTTTTGCTTGGCTCTCTGTCAAGAATTCACTGTATCCATTCAGATGGTAGCACTCCAGTTGACACAGGTGGCAACCTAAAATGGGTTTAGATGGGCAGCATGCCCAACAGAGCAAGTACCATCCATTTTACAGCAAAAGCACCCTTTGAGGCAACTCTACCCCCATGTCACATACATCTGGTCACACAAGACCTGAATATTATTAAAGAGAAAAATAAATCACCAGCATTTGAGGTTTCCAAGCAGAGTCTCTTGCATCAGATGTCTAGGAAACCTATAGTTATGGGAAACAGTTGGAAAAAGAGCCACAGAGCATAATGCAACCCTCATGAACAATCCAGTGGCTGGAAATGTCTTTTAAGAGCCCTGACAGAAAATCTGTGTGTTTCTTTGAAGGGTGATTAGCTAGACATTTGTTTTCTGTTAGCCAGTGGGGATTATTCCATGTGTGTTCTCTTGGTGCACACTCAGTTCAGTACTGCTATGGGCTACTATTCAAAATCAGGGAAAGAGAAATCACTTTTTTTTTCACGCTTTTCAGAAAAGATATCCTCTACTCCCATTTGCTCTGTGTCTCCACGGTGATCTTCCTGGTGTTAGCATGGCTGGGATGGTGTTGAACGACAATTTCTAGCATTCACCAATGTCATATGCAGCTTCAATACATTTTCTTTAAATGAATAGTTTGTTTACCAGCTCAGCCATTGTACCATCCTAACACTGGCATTTTAGAATTCATCTTCTACTTCTTTTTTTTTTTAAATGTTACTTAACTGAGGAGTGACCAAAAATAAGCTTGCAAGCACAAGATGGGAGCACTGACATATTAGAAAAGATGATAAAGAACTGGAGAGAATGAAATATTGTGCCTATAAGCCAATACATAATCTTCACAGATATCTTATTAAAGTCTGAGAAACCACCTTTTTAGTACTATACCTTCTATTGACTTATGGAGGACCACTGAGGATATTGTGTTAGTTCTTAGATTCCTTCACTGTCTTTTTATGCTAGTGCTTTTGTTTTAAATAGTCAGTCAAATTCAGCACTGGAGAAATCAGGAGAATTAAAATACAGAATCGTCACACTTCCTTACTCCAGAAAATAACTTGGCCCTTAGTGCTTCAGCCTTGAGATTCTTTATAAAATATAAAACAGATTTCTTGGCGTGATAAGGCCTGATTCAACTCTTGTTAAAGTCAACAGAAAAACTCCTACAGACTTCAGTATGAAATGCCAGAAGTTTTCATAGCACGGAAAGCAGAAAGATTTCAATTCAGAAATGTCTGAATGTTTTGTTTTAGCTTGGTTCAACCTTAAACTGCATCTGTCTGAGCTGCCAAGATACCTCATGAGAACTGTAGTTTGGGTGCCTCTTACCCTCCTTCTCCTATATGGGCCAGGCTTCCCAGATGAACTATTTGATATTTATAAGAAACAGTTAAAACTAAATACTACGTTTAGATTGTGTTATGTATGTCACACAAACTGGCCTATCCAAGGAAAAGCCACTATTAAGGATGAAGCAATCAGACATCTTCCAGTAACTTGGTACAATGAAACGTAGCAGAAAGAAAGTTAAGATGGTTCCCTGGTATATTGGTGAAAGGACTGCAAGACATATGGTAAGTCAACTCTGTTACAACTAATTTAACTACAGAAGAATTATAAATTACATTTCTATGGTACATACTAAATTCAAATGCATTAGGGAGCCATTCACCCTTTCCAACTGTACATCGTTAACAAGCAAGTCACTCATTTGAGACCCACATTTACCTCTATGCATGTGATGAAATTGTTGTTATAAGTTATTTGTATGAGAAATAATTAATTTAAGTACACAAACAAGAGGAAGTATCCAATGTACTGAATATAGAGTTACGTTAGTGGGTACAAAGTCTGGCTCCTCCGACACTTTTCTTAAACAATGTAATGGTTGCCCTTAGAGTGAGTAGAAATGGCACCATAACCAATTGGCACCAGCTGGCTCATGTACCTAACTCCGAACCACATTGTGGTAGATTGTTACAAGCACGGGTGGGGAGAGCATCCAAAGAGCCACCCCAACCTTCCATAACGTGTGGTGAGAGTCTGTCTCAGTCACAGTCCCTGAGCTTGCAAAGTGCAAAGGCTATTCCCTTGGGGCTGATCCATGATGTTAACAGGAATCTTTCCATTAGCCCAAGATGCTCTCCAAAGAGGGCAGAGAGGTGCAAGGAGAAGGCAGGACCATGCACTCACCTGGCTTCTGCACCAGCCCACAAAGCAGACCATTTTCACTAGGAGCAGCAAACTGTACAATACTAGAGGATGATACCGTCCTTGCAGTCCCCTTCTTCATTGGCCTGCTCAAGGAGGAATTGTGCAAACGTGAGACATCTGAGCCTCCCATGGAACAGTGCATCTATGGGACCACCCCAAAACCAGGCCTACATTTGGCCCCCAGTCCTACAGTGTTATAGGGTGAAATAGAGAAGCATCCATAAAAAGGGTAAAATATTTTCTTGAACTTTCTTTGGAATGATAATCAAAATGCTAAATTGAGTGTGGCTTACTCTTATGGCAAGTGAGACTGAACAGCTTTAGACTAGAAGATTCCTTGAATATTGACTTTAAAAAAAGCCATAAACCAGAAATTAACCCAAACTTACCTTTCTGGTGTCCCACCATGACTTCCTCCAAGATAGAGAATCCCTTTGAAAGGAATTCTGAAGGGCAGCACTAGCTACGGAATCCCCCCCATCTGCCATGGCTCCAAAATATCTCTACTCCTTAATATTATTCCTAACTAAACAATAGAAATACCTGAAATAGACAAATTACATATCTTGGAGGGCTAGTGGTTTATTTCTACTCCTTTTAAAGAGCTTTTTTTTTTTTTTAATTTGCTATTTGGAACTAGCAACCCTAATCTATCTTGGAACTTCACATCTCCTTTGGGGTGACTCTGAAGTACCATTTGAATCTAAGGCCTCTATTTCCAGGTTTGTAGCAGAAGCCAAAAAGAAATTAAAGAAACAAGAAATACAATGGAAAAATAATGAGAGTTCATTTAATCTTATCATAGTATTTTCTCAGGTAACTAAACACTCATTTGACACCTATTTGGATTAGTGTTGAATTTGTTCTCTGTTACGACAAATACCATTTGGAGGCTAACCTGACCTCTGGAATGTAAAGTTTCCCCTTATCTCTGCTGCTTGCTCCAGTTATTTATCAGGTCAATGTGTGTGCACAGATTTCTGGAAAACTGGACAGAGAAACAAAATTAGCAAGAAGACAAACAGAACTGGAGAAGCTGGTTGTTGACTCAGACAAGCAATTTATTACAGTCTGTCACCGGCATCAGTACATGACATTATGTGTGTCAGGGTCCAGCACCTACTATTTACAGACTCATTTCACTGGGCATTCAGGGAAGGGAGAAAACCTGCTTTGAAAGAATCTGTGATCAGTGATTACAAATAAGATTAGAATTGGTGTTATTACGGGCAGTCATTCTGGGTGCTGCTAACATTGACTTCAAAAGATGGGCAAGTTCCATCAAGCATTTTTTTAAATATAATGGGTAAATTTTACATAACTAAGGCTATTGTGCCAAAACACAATTCTATCCCTATCTTCATAATGTGGAAGACACAAATATTCTCCCGTAGAGATGAAACCATGTATTTCATATAGGTGAAGGGACAAGTGTGTGTGTGTGTGGTGGGGGGGAGGAGTGGGGGAATAGAGCATATGGGGGAGACTGATCTCCTGATTCAGGTCAGAATATTGTCTTGTAACCTCATACCTGCACTTATTCTAGTGACCATGTTGTTGGGAAATGGCAATGTGTATTTACATCTCCTTTCATAGCATCTCTCATACTGCCTGTGCATGACTCTTCTGTGCAGGGGAAAACCAGGGAGCCTCAGTGCAATCTGAGGCAAATAAAAGATTTTGCTAAATAGAGCATTGCCAACCTGGTTAGCAAAAAGTCACCCTGGATACAGGACTTTGCTTGAGCCTGTTCTGTGAAGAGGTTCATGTTCTAAAGAGAGAACCTAACGTGGATTCATAGAACTATTAGCAATCCCTCCTCCATCCCTTGAGAAACACTAAGCCAGATTCAACAAGACTGAAAAGTCTCTCTGATAAATGGACTTCTGGCTCAAGGCCGGGGAGGGAAGAAAAACTCAGCACAACTCCTGCTTGGTTGTTGGGAAGTTTCCGTTTAGCTAACCCACTTCTTAAAGATGCAGAATGCAAACTACAAGGGTCCCAGCTGAGTACGAAATGGCACTGGGGTAAGCTAGCTGGGACGAAAGACATGAAACCTTGCTTAGGCATTTTCCTTAGGAAAAGAAGAAATTAAGAGAGAACAGCAGTAATTTCAGCACTGGTGAAAGTTGCTTAGAGCACCTGCAGACACCAAAATCCTCATTTATCCCGAGAATATGTAAAGAAGTAGCAGACCCAGCATAACCCTCCACACATGGCTTTGCAAATCTAACTCACTTTTAAAGTCCCTTTAGTCTTTGGCCTCTCAGGGCTCGTCTTCACTGCAACACAGTTAGCACACTGGAATTAGCCTTGTTTGAATGAGCGCAATCGAAACAACATGGGAGTTACACTCATTGGGTGAGCAGAGTGACTGGATTAGCCATAGATGAGTTGTTGTAACTGTTGCAGCCACCCTGCATTATTAGCTGGCATGTGTCATATTTCTGGTGCCAATGGAGAAGGAGATGGACAAACACCTGCCTGCTTGGCTAGATTTATAGCTCTGGAATTAACTGAAATTAAACAGCAAAATAAGGCTTTGCAGTGGGGAGAGTACAGAGCCATTTAAAAAGGACAGGACATCACAGAGTGGAGCATCAACTGCTCAGGATCTTCAACCACCAACCTCCCGCAGGCCAGATAAGTGGTGCCCCAAGCCTGAGCTAACTCAGGGTACCGATTTCTGTGTTTGAACAGAAGTCGAGTTAGGGATAATGCTCGAGTTAAGACTTGAGCTACCTGTGCTGCGAAGATACACCCTCCACTGAGAGCACCACCAATGCTGCAAGCTGGGGCTGCAGTATTTATGAGATTGACATCTGTCCATCTGGAACTGGACTGAGACCATCATCTCACTTCACATAGATCACCCACAGGAAACAGATGGAAACAACTTTCATGCACCAACCTGCTCTGGCTTGACTGCATTGCACCTGCTTGCCTGAGCAAGACTTCTTGCAGGACAGGGCTTTACAGGATTAAGCTCCTAAGTATTCCTGTGTTGGTGGCAGATTTATAGCTGTGTTACAGCACATTAGCTTCTCATTTCTCTGGTCTCTGTGGAATTTTTCTCCTCTGTTTGTTCACCTCAGGGTGAGAGTTTTCAATAGTTAAAAATAAATAATTAAATTGGTTTCAGTAAATGAAATACAACTGAAGTATGAAGGCCAACCATCTCCACCTGGGACAGTGTTATTTACCTGCCAAGCCACTGTTATTGTAGCGTACTTGTTCATTTGGATGGGGTTTGTTGGCAGAAAGTTTGCCTTGAAAATATTTGTTTTCCCCCCTAAACACAAATTGTTACAGCCAAGGTATTAGTTGGTATCATTAGCAGCTGAAATGGACTCCATAACAACAACAAAGAGGGTAATCTTTTCTCCATTAAATAGTGCTCACTTTGTAAGCTTGTCTCATTAGCCCTACTATCCATTTCCTTTTGCTCATCAGGACCTCCAGAAAAAATGAACAAATTTATCAAGCAATGAGGTAGGCCTCTTAGCACCAATAAAATCCAGGATGTATTGGCATTCCAATCCCCTTCTACCCCACTCCCCAAAAAAGAAGCCCTATTTTTCCAAGTCATTTTTTGGACTCCATATTCCGGATCCTCATGTTGTAAATCAGCTTAGTTTTATGGACACCAAAGGAGTTAAGGATCTGTCATCCCCCATGTACAGAGGTATCCCACTGTACTACAGGTAATCTTTGTTGACCGACAGGGAACACTTCATCCACGCATAGCTTTGCATCAGGAGGAGGATTTTTGTGTAAAGGCTGCTACAATTAGCTGGAGGACTTAAGTCACCCTTACTGTTGCCCGGAGGTTCATTGGGTAGTTCACAACAGTAGTTCTGTAAAGGGTCCACTCAATGCATGCACAAGCAGCTCACTCTACTGACAGTAGTGCAGACTAGGAACATGCTGCTTTATTCAGCTACATAAAGTTGAGGGGGGAAAAAAACATACACTAACTAAACTGGAAGTAAGGAAGGGGTGGACTATGGCTCCAATCCACAATATTCTGAGTAACCCAGTTAACCCCTTGATGACCACATTACTACAGGTAGTTTTTACTACAGTTAGAACAGTGATGAATTTAGTTCAGAGTTTCCTACCTGGAACATAAGAGTTACCATATTGGATCAGTCCCACAGTCCATCTCATGCAGTATCCTGCTGTCTTCCTCTGAGTCAGTATCTGGTGCTGGACATGCCCAGAAACCCCAAAGTAGACAGATGTTGTGCCTGCCCCAGACAGTTTACAACCAAAGACCGTAAGCTCTTCAGGGCAAGGTCTGTCTTTTTGTGCAGTGCCTAGCACAACAAAGTCCTGGTCAATAAATGGCACACCTAGATGTTGCTGTAATCCAAATAATAATGTGGGATAGCTTGGCTCCAACAAGAGTCTCCTTGTAACCCTTAATAGTTCAAGATTGGTGTAAGCATATTATATCTCTCATCTAAAAGCTTTTTTGTTAGTATTTTCTATTGTTACTAGTAATGGAATGCTCCAATCCCAAATATATGAACCAAATACATGGGCTTGTGTCCATATTGACTAGTCTTTGCCATAAGTACCACTGTGGAAAATGCAGCTGCTCTGTTATGCTGACCTGGTTATTGGATATTTACTGTATGAGTATGTTGGTTTAATATAATGGGGGTATTTGTAATGAAAAAGCAGCAGGAAGGGAAGAAGAATGGCTCAAGATTAGGAACACGTCCTCTCCAGTAGCCATTTGAGTGTTGTTGAGAGACAACGCCTACACTAGAAAGCTCTTCAAAACTATCTCCTGACTCCAGCCAACTTACAGAGCTGATTTTGACAAGCAGGGCCAAGACCAGCAGATCAGAAGGACTTTAGCCATTTAAAGAGACTCCCTCAAGAGGGGGTTAGCTAGTTGGGGGTAAACCAGTCTGACACAGACACTACTGAGGTATCTGAAGAAGCTAGGCTTGGCCATATCACCGTTGGGGGATGGTAGGATAGATGTGGTAGGATGGATGTGCATGGTAGGACAGATGGTAGGATAGATGTCCATGCAGATTTATCATCTTTTAAAATCCTTTTTCTTTAAATGCTTTGTTCTTACTAGTAAGTGCTTTGGTCACAGGCTCAGAAGGAAGAATACCAGATGCCAAACCCAGTCAGACCTGCTAGGTAAGAACAGTTGATTCAGAGGGTAGAGTGGCCCAGCAGGGCTTGGTCTAAGAGGGGAGAATCCCACCCCAGGAAAGGTAAAGGCACGAAGACTGACACCTGATGGAGTGCACTCAGACACCAGGAAGGGAGCAGAGGTGCAGCCAGCCCTGACAATCACAGTCACTTTTCTAGCCCTTTCTCAGAATTCTGCATCCTTTTTGTCAAAATGTTCACTTTCCAGCTTCCTTTTCAAAGGTAAATGTTTGTCTTTACAGGGTGGGGAGGGTCCTCCATCTTGAGGAGGTTGCGGTTTCATGAGTTGGACAATGGTTTCTTCCAGTGGTATGACAGTTTAAAGAATAGTCACAAGGCCACCTTTTCATTCAGCTGGTCAAAGGATTTTGCCTCCCACAATGAATTAGAAAAAAAAATAATCTGGCAAATAGATTATTCTGATTATCTGAACAGCAGGTATTTAAATCTCATTGTCACTGAAGTGCCTTGCCTAGATTCCTTGCTACAGCCACAAAGCCCGAGTGCCTAGGTTCTTGCTTGGGCTGACATCTTCTTAGTCTGATGGTAACATCCATTGTTCAAGATTTTGTGAGATCAGCACAGCACGTGCTAACAATATATACCACAGTGACATAGACAGCTCACGTGAAAGATACATGGCCTGCCATCTGCTCCTTTTCTATTTATGGTCTTTAAATTGCACTGCAATAATTGCCTGGCTGTCATTCTGGAAAGAGAAATGGGCAGTGCAAGTTCTGCTGGCTAGCAAGGCATAGAGAGAGAAAGCATTCGGGCAGTAAACTTGAGACTAATTTTAACATTAGGTCTTGGAGGGAGGAAGAGTGAAGAGGGTATCACATGGGTAAGCCAGATAGGAGGATATTTTCTAGCAGCCTCCAACTTTCACTTCAATTTTTGTTCTTTTTATACCATAATACAGAAAAAAACTATTTGAGAATATACTAGTGACAGCAGCCCTGCAATGGCCACCTCTATAGGTCATCTTGTCCATCTTTATTACCAAAGGGTCTGATTTCCCTCTCTGCCCAAACCCCATGGGAGAGAGCTCTGCAGAAGGAAGCACTTACAATGATTCCAGCATAAAATGGGGGGTTGAGAGGGCCCTGTTTGTCTCCTTTTCACACCTACACTTGATGATAGGGCCCACCAAAAACTCTTTGGATCACAAAGACCCACTAGAGGCTAGAGTCACCTCTGCAGAGGACTCATGCCAGCTTTAGCCCCCACCCACTGGACCCCACACTGGCCTCTAGATCATGACTTCCCCACCACAGCTGCATACAGATGTAAAGACAGATCCCTGCCATGGAGGGGTTCTGTAGGAAAGATAACATCCTCTGTCTGCATCATCTTTTCCTTTTAACCTCCTCAGGGCCAGAAAGTTAGACCCACAGAGAAGCCTCCAGAAGCCCAAAGGAAAGGAGGAGACAGTGCTGCAGATGCAGTTAGGTGTTCTTTCTATGCAAATGGGGGGGGGGGTGGAAGAGATATATAGCAATGGTACCCTTTGTATGCAGATCTGGAGGGCACAGTCCCACCCTATGAAAAATGTGATAAAAGTAGCTGCTTTACAAAGGCAGCTAAACATGGGAGGGCGAGAGGCCAAGAGAGCAAGAATGAAGGGGCTTTATGAGAGCAAAGTATTCATCAAGAAAGGCAGGTGAATGAGCAGGGAGAAGCCCACTCAGGAAACAAAAGGAAGGTAATCAGACTCTATGCAGAGAAGACCCAGAGTTGGAATAGTGACTCAGAATCTGAGAGCACTATCCTGCAAATATTTACATGCATGAGTAACTTGACTGTTTAAGTAGTCCCATTGCTGTCAAGAGTTAATAAAGACAAAGAGGTTAAATAGTTGTTTGCAGTGGTAGTGTAGCCGTGTTAGTTCCAGGATATCAGAGAGACAGGATAGGTGAGGTAGTATCTTTTATTGAACCAACTTCTGTTGGTGAAAAAAACAAAAAACTTTCAAGCTTAAACGGAGCTCTTCTACCAACAGAAATTGGTCCAATAAAAGATACTACCTCACCCAACTTGTCTCGCTCACTTGGAAAAATTGGGGGTCAAATATTTGAAATTCAGAGAGAAGAGGGTAATAATAGGTTTTTAAAAAGTAAAAAACGTATAGAAAAGGCAAACGTTAATAGTAATAAAAACTGGGGGGAAAAAAAGAGGAAATGCAGGAATATGAATTCAGAAAACAGCTTCCAAGAAACAATATGCCAGGATTAACAGTACACACACCACAGTCAGTGCAACGGAGTCAAACAAGAAGAAGTGGGAATTTGGAACGAATCAAATACAGGGCTTTTTATTTTATTTTATTTTATTTTTGTAGCCCTTTCCCATCCTCCTCCCTAAGTAACTTGCCAGCTGTTTGGGGCAAGGACTGTCTTTGTCTATGTACTTTGTGCCCAGCATGATTGTGTGGTCAGAGAACAATAAATCATAATAATGGGCCATTGTGTGCTATCAGTGCCTGAGCAGAACTCCTCATCTGGGGCAATCACCATATTGCTGAATCAGGCCCCTTGTCTTTTGGCAGCCCAGATGACGGGCTTGCTGCTCACTAGCAATGTTGGACCACACTCTGTGGGGATAAATGGGCACAGCGCTACTGAGTTTCATGGCATTTAAAACATTTGCACCGGAAAAGAATTTGGCCCATTAATTTTAACATGGTGTAAGTGAAGGTGCCCACAAGAATTGATAAGCGAAGCTAGTGGTGCTCGCTATCCTTTTCTGAAGGAAGATTTTTGGTTGGCTGCAGCAGGAGAGGAAACATATTGCACTCAGCTGAGGCCTTTATCTGATGGTCATTCCACCTGAGATTTGTCACTATGGAAACAGCAAGCAGTGAAACAAACCAGTCTGCCAGCAGATTAGTGTCAGCAGACCTGCAGCAGGATCAGTCCACTTGAGTATTGCCCCCAAACACCTGAGCCAGCTTTGTTTTTCTATTTGCCCTATGAAAACAAAAGCTCTTCCTGTAATTATGTCAGCTTTAGTTGACAAATCTTTTATTAACTTGGCTTTCAGTGAGGGCATACAATGCATGGGAGCTTTTTCATGGTGGGAGAATACAGCAATGGAGGGGGCACTGGGCCATTTCAGAAATGAGTTTGTCATCCAAAGACTTCATTTAAGGTACACATTAACCTTTTTCAGTTTATGTTTTGGACCAATAAAACAGCAAAACACTTGACAGTATTTCCTCCATCATGAAGAGAAAAAAAAATTGAACCCTGGAAAACTTGATTTCTAAAACAAAATGTAATTGACTTCACTACAATGGTCACACACTTGTTTCAAATCCCATCAGTCTGAAATTTAGTGCACACATTTGCAGAGCAGATGTCCTCTAGCAAATAGAATAGAAGAGGAGGTTTGTTTGTTGTTATTTTTTTTTAATCAGTTAATATTTGAGGAGGAAATTTTACAAATTGTCAGTGGAGTGTTTTTTGTGATTTTATTTTCTTTATGTATTTTAGTATTTTTATGAAAATTAATTTTAAAAAAATCACAAAGATAAATAACTTACAGCTTGTATATATATCACATAAAATATTCAATGACACAAGTTTAAAGCTGCAAGACCAGACAAAATAAAACAAAAATCAGACAATATTACACAGAAATTAAGATGTAACAAAAAAAAAGACATACAAAAAGGCAAAAAGGAGAAGAAGGAGAGAAAAGCAGAGAGGTCAGGTTGAATGGTAGTCTGGAATTATTGGACTATCTCAGCATTCTTTATCCAAATGCATCAAGAAATGGGGTCCAACTTTCTTTAACTTCATATAGCCCTTATTGTGTTTGAGAAAAACAAACATAGTTCCATGCAAAAAAATAATGTATAGTAGCAACATACTGTACTGTATACCATGCTATATGTTATAGTAGACATAAGTCTAGTGTTAATGCCTAAATGAGTGTAAATCGTAACATCTTGCATAGTGACATGGGATCAAATTCTATTCTCACATCAGGGAAAATCAGGTACAACTCCACTGAAATACCAGCATAAAACATGAAGCATCACATGAGCAAGCGATGAATTAGGCCTGGTGTTTCCGAATGCAGTTTCCAAAAGAATCCACAAAACCTGTGAATGGAAGACTGTTCCTAGTTGAAGTCATCAGGCCAAATTCACTGGTGGTGTCTCTCTATTGTACGTAGTAGAGTTAGGCCAGTAGAGAATTTGGCCCATCTTCTTCTATAACTCATGATGGGCCTCTTCCATAGTCCACTGAAGTCAATGGAAAGACCCACTGGGGTCTGATAAATTATGTGTTCACAACAATACAATCTCTCCTGAAATAAGCAGGTTTTGAAAGACTAACAAATTACAACTTAGTTTTCCCTCTCTTTTCACTGTTATTTGAGCATCTTATGCTAGTTCTCGGCCATGATCTGATTAATGTTTGTTTTCAGTCATCAGGGTCTTTCTGTCTTCAAGACATATCAAATGTGCTTGCCCACCGCCTACATCTCGAGAATCATGGCTCATCATGTAACCAGCTCTAATAGAGGTTTTTTTTCTCTATTTTGAAACTGTAAGGTCTATTTTAAATCAGAATGCATTGTTCCTGACTGACTAAGCAGCATCATTTGAAGGAATGAGAGCTCTAAAATGTGTCTTTTAGGAGCCATACAGCGGATTCACTATATTTGATGACAGAACTACTGTCACTTGAACTAAGTCTGTCTACTTACTGCTTTGGAGAAGACTCAATAAAAAGATATAAATAAAAGAATACTTTAAACATAGACATGTGAAACCACTCATCTGAGACTCATTTGTCCACTGGGACCCAGTACTACACAATAAACACTGATTTAACTTGAAGTTTACCTCCTGTGCAATGAGAAAATAACTTTAAAACCCCCAGAAGGAAATGCATTCTAAAATTACCTCTGGGATTGGCTTTTCAGATCACTGGTGTCCTAATGTTTTGTAAACTTAGCATTTAAGATATTGACTTTTTTATACCCCACGGAAGGGTGTGTTTATAGGGTTTAGGCTAATCCCCTGACAAATACTGTTTTACCAGGGTAACATCAGAAAGGAATTGTGTTTTTTCAGAAACAGGGGGAAAGACACTCTACAACAGGATGAGCTAAATAAGTAGATATATACTAGCTTTCAAGACCGTAACAATATCTGTTGTGCTGGTTGCAAACCTCAATTTCTATAGAAACTAGTTTCCAGATACAAAAGGCTGAGTACCATACTTGTTCTCAAGGCTTTGCACTGTTTCTCTGTGATATCTCAGATTTGTTATATAATTCTATGGATGATTCAAGCATGTCTTAGGCTAAGCCACAGCTATTTCACTCACTTCATGTCTTTACTTTTGTTCTATGTTCTGTTTTTAAAAAACAACCTACAAAAAACCTTTAATTGCTTGTGTCACACCATTTGGAGGAGCATTTAGTAACAATCTGTATTTACTAGAAGGCATAAACACTGCTAGAAGCTGATGTAAAATGCACCAGGAGAAAGCAATTTGCATTTCACTGGGCCTAGAAAACCCAATAACTGTGCTACATATTATTGAGTACCATCTACTGGCACTTAAACAACAATTTAGAAATTGAGGGTATGTCTACACAGCAATAGAAAAAAAAAAAAAAAAACTTAGGACTCAGAGCCCAGGTCAGCTGATGCAGCTTCATGGGGCTTTGGCTTCAGGGCTAAAAATTGCCATGTAGACATTCGAACTCTGGATGGTGCCTGGGCTTTGAGATCTACCCCCCTTGTGGGGTCTCATAGCCCAGGCCCCTGCCTGAATCCAAACATCTACACTTCAATTTTATAGCCCCATAGCCTGAGCCCCATTTCAGCAGACCCAGGCCAGCCGGGGGCCTTTAATCACAGTGTAGACATACCCACAGAGCACTCTCCTAAAAAACACCATAAATGAAGAAGAAGTTCTTGGTGTAGAACACGGGGTTATATCTTGGAGCAATAGGATGAAGTTGTGAAATGGAATATATAGACATTCAGAAATGACTTTCTGTGAGAGACAGCGTGCTCCATATTGGCTGTGGATAGACTCCCAAGCAAGAGATGGAACGGTAGGGGGAGAGGGTAGGTATGCCAACATAGCTCTGGCAGTGACAGAGAGTCTGAATAGATGTTGTAGCAAGAATTTTCTTCCTCTGGCTTCTGTTTCAAATCAACCCTGGCCTGACCTTTTTTGATGACTGACACGTTTAAGATCCTGGTACCCACCCACAAGCCTCTGGAACAGTAAAGGCAGTCACTTGCCTGTATTAGAATTAAAATGGTAAACACTTGGGCTCAGGGACTGTCTGTCATATGTTTGTACTACAGTACCTAGCACCACGGGCCTCTGGCCTAGAGATACTACTGTAATACAGATAATAGAATCTGTGATCCAAGTAGATTTTCCTGCTCTATTGCATACTTCAGTGTTATTCTGTCAGGACCTCCCTCACATATCGTATTCGTGGTTGATGATTTAGTAGGGGCCTGATACTCTGAGCATCCTCAGCTCCCACTCATTTCAACAGATATAAAGGAAATTAACAGCACCTCTCAGGAGACACTTCGCACATTACTAACTTGGGCCATAAAGCTAAGGTTATGCTAAGTGTTTGCAAAAGAAACATGGCAACAAGTTTGCTGCTCCCAAAACGCTTATGGGATAAGCCCCCTTAAGAGCTTCCCCAGTATGGACCCATATTCCTGTTTGGAGTCTCATTGACTTCAGGAAGGCTCTGCACAGGAATACAGATGCAAAGTGGCACATCTATTTGCAGGATCAGGGCCTAAATCTGATCATTTTAGCATTATGAAAATATGAGCTGGTCTTGGTTGAGATTGTTGTGGCAGTCTCTCCTGCCATAGAGTTTTACTGGCTTCCTTAAAAAAGTAATTCTAATTAGAAAACATTTTACAAGACAAAGTAAAGATGGAGGGAAGGAGGGAAGAGGTCATCAGAAACAAAACAAGCTGTATAAAAAAAGGGGAATAATTCAGTCTGTTTCACACTACTTTGGATATTTCTATGAAACCTGAAAGAATTTTCCAGGTTCAAATAGAAATGACTAACATTTTTTCTATATTTATACGTTAAGCCACTCAGAAAACAACAAAATCTGATGCATCTTTTGAATGTCATAACATTTACGGCAACAGTTAGAAAAACAGTCTGACAATGTGGTTGTATTACTAGGCAAGACATTTGATTTTAAAATTACTGTCAGTGAAATAACCTGTTTCTGATTATTTGCTTTGTGTGAGGAAGCAGCTTGTCAGGACATAGGGGATATCTGATCTTTTTTATCTAGCGAAACATAATCCAAGATACCAGGCTTTTTCAAATGACTCTGGCTTTTTATTTTGTCTCACTTTATATTTGTTCAATTATTGTTTAAAAGACAATAAATCATAAGTAAAGAGAACAAAAACTAAATGTGTGTTATATTCCTTCAGCCTGTGTCAAATGGGGAAAACCACTCAAATTTCTAAAAGGGCATGAAAATGAAGGAAATGCAATTTGTGTGGGCTTCAGTGAAGTAGACACCAGGGCATTCAATGAGTTTCTGAATGGAAGAGCTATACAGACAAATCATTTGTTACATTATGTGGATACCACATGCTTCCTAGAGTCATATGCCCAAATCATAGCATGTTACCTCTGTTTTGCCTCCCTTTGCACACAATTTTGTACACAAAACTACATGCATTTGAACTTGCTTGGTTAACAGCCATGGAGACAGAAGTCCCCTATTAATCCACAGAGCAGGTGCAGCATTAACAATGATGATGCAAGCTTCCCTGCACATGTATCTGAACTCTTACCTGGAGAGACCAGCTTTAGGAGAGAAAGGAGTGCTCAGTGACCCATGTCCACTCAATCTTCAGCTTCTCTGCTGAGGCCCTCAACAAGGATGTCCATTGCAATGGGCACCCATCCCTTGGGGACTGGGTTGAGACCATCAACCTATTTCAAATACACAACCAAAGAGCATTTGGATTCCAACCCCTTTCAGTCACTACTGTTCTGAGCTGGATTCAAACCAGTAGTCTAGGTGAGACGCTTCACTTCCTGATGATAACCCACTGAGCAGTCCAGTCCTTCTTTATGCATGTTAAATCCAGCTCTGGAAGTAGGCACATAACTGAGAGAGTCTGCAGCTCGGGGAAGGAGGGGGACTGTTCCTTTGAACATACAACACATCACATACCCATAAGGATGATCAACGGCAACATGTTTATCTCCCTTTAATAGAACAATCTATATTCAGCTGAATGGCATTGCAAGCAGAAATACCAGGAGCAAACCTTTACTTGTATTTTCTCACCTATAGAGAGTTCAAATTCTCATCGCTCAGCATATCAGAATGTGAATTTGTGGAGCAAGCTGCCACTCTTCATCTGCATCTGCATACACATCACTTTATCAGTGTAAAAATGTTTATTCTTATTTTCAGTTGTAGGGTTTGGTTTGAATATAGGACGCCTGTTGAATGTACTGGAGAATGTCAGAGATAATGACATAGCTACTTGACACATCCCTACTAAAATACAGCACCAATTCAAAAGGAAAAATATTTGATCAGGCACAGATTCAGCAAAATTCAAATTATTCAAATAGATGTCGGGGGGGAAAAATAGTTCCAATCAAGGAAAATATCCTTCAGACCCTAGAATTAGCTCTCGTCTGTTTTTAAAGTACAATTCAACTTACATATTCCACACACATTCTCATCTTATTAAAATTTCTTACAGTAGGACAAAGTTTGAAGCCTAACAAAGAAAATGTTGAACACCGTTATGGCATTTGAACACCAAAGCCCACTGAAGTCAATGAAAAATTTTCCATTAGGTTCAATGGGTTTTGTATCAGGTCCTACATTTCTAGAATGTAAAGAGTCACATAACGAAGAGTTTTGGTTTGTTTGTTCAGAATTTTGATTTTTTTTTAGATGTTCTTGCTTTATCTGATCTCCTCTTGCTCACACTGGTAAATGCATCACGAGGAAGTTAATTTAAGCCAATGGATTCACACCCCAGTGTAAGGCTAGTGTGAGAAGAAAATCAGGCTCCCACACTTTGAAAATCAAAGGGACAACATAAGTGTAACTGGAGGCAGAAATTGGCCTTAAGAAATCAAATGAAAAATGCTTTCAGCAACAGCTACTCTTTTAAAGCCAAGTGTGCTGTCTATAACTGTTACACTAATGCAGGGTCTCACCTGCTCGATCAGGGAGTAAAGTAAAACAATATCTACAGTCCTACACTTGTTAAAGGGTTAAGTAAATAATACTGAAGAGCAATACCAAACACAGGTGCTGAGCTGAAAACAAAGACAGGAAACAAAGGGTAAGAATAAATGGTCAATTTTCACAATGGATAGAGGTAAATTGTGGATTCCTCCAAGCATCTGTACTTGAATCTGTGCCATTTAAGCAATTCATAAATGATCCAGAAAAGGAGGTGAACAGTAAGGTGACAAAAATTTGCAGAGGATACAGAATTACTCAATATAGTTAAGTCCAAAGCTGAATGCAAAGAATTACAAAAGGATTCCACTAATCTGGGTGACAGGGCAACGAAATGGCAGATGAAATTCAGTGTTGATTAGGGTGACCAGATGTCCCAATTTTATAGGGACAGTTATGATTTTTGGGTCTTTTTCTTATATAGGTTCCCATTTTCCCCCACCCCCTCCCTGATTTTTCACACTTGCTGTCTGGTCACCCTACTGTTGATAAATGCAAGTAATTCACACTGGAAAAAGTAATCCCCACTGCGCATTCAAAATGATGGCGTCTACATTAACTGTTACCATTCAAGAAATAGATCTCGGAGTCATCATGGATAGTTCTCTGAAAACATCGGCTCAGTGCGCAGCATCAGTCAAAAACACTAGTAGAATGTTAGAAACCATTAGGAAGTTGATAGATAATAAGACAGAAAAATATCATAATGCCTTTACATACATCTATGGTACTCCCATGCCTTGAATACAACATGCAGTTCTGGTCACCCCACCTCAGAAAAGATATATTACAACTGGAAAAAATGCAGAGAGGAGCAACAAAAATGATTCGGAGCATGGAACAGCTTCCATATTAAAAAAATGGGGGGCTTGTCTACACTTGAAACACGACAGCAGCATAGCTGCACCACTGCAGCTGTAGTGCTTTGGTATAGACACAACACACACTGAAAGGAGAGGTTCTCCCATTGGCATAAGTTATCTACCTCCCTGAGAGGCAATAGCTAGGTCGATGGAAGAATTTTCATAATCCTACCAGATGTAGCTATGCTGATTTAAATTCACAGTGCAGATGAGCTCTGGAACTGCTCAGCTTAGAAAAGAGACAATAGAGGGAGGGTATGATCGAGGTCTATAAAAATGACAAATGGTATGGAGAAAGTGAGCAGGATTGTGTTAGTTATCCCTACACATAACACAAGAACTAAGGGCTACCCGATGAAGTTAATAGCAGCAGATTTAAAACATACAAAAGGAAATATTTTTTCACCCAACATACAGTCAGGTGGTGGAAAACATTGCAAGGGAATGCTGTGAACTGGGTTCAAAACTGAATTAGGCAAGTTCATGAAGGATAGGTCCCTGAATGGCTATTAGCCAGGATGGTCAGGGAAGCAATCCCATAGTCTAGGTATCCCTAAACCTCTGACTGCTAGAAGATGGGATTGGACAATAGGATAAATCACTTGATAATTGCTCTGTTCTGTTTATTTCCTCTGAAGTATCTGGCACTGGGCACCATCCAAAGACAGGATACTGAGTTAGATGTACCATTGCTGACTCAGTATGGCCATTCTTATGTTAAATCAAATCACTAGAAAGCATCTCTTGTATCAGAGAGCAGCGGTGAAGAAGACACAATTTATGCTAATTTGAAGGCTATTATCTCCAAAATAGTAAGCCCAAACCCTTAAAAGCCCCATATACAAGTCCTTGCCATCCCATTTCAGGAAACATTCATTATAAAGATTTCTTCCAGAAGGCTCTTTCTAACATACTCCCTATTTCCGTCTGCACTCCAGCACAAAAGCCTTCTAGACTGGAGTTCTGGGGGTGCATGGTCCAGACCTCCACTCTCTGACAGGGTTTAGCATCTCATACTTGCCCTATTCTGCTGGAGAGTGGGGAGGATGCTGGGTTAAAACAGAGGTTGGTTTAACAGGGAGAGGAGTTGTATGTAAACTGCTTGGTAATAAAGAGCTATAACACAGCTGTGGCCATATTCCACTTTATACTATTCCAGTGACTTCAGGGGGGTTGCACAGGGTGCATCAGTCAGTGCAAAATATGTGTCATTGGTGTTTATGACCCTGCTCCTCTTTGGGTCGGAAACTGATTTTAGCCAAATTAAAAAACAACAACAACACAGAGAAAACTCCCAGAGATAATCTGCCAAAACAATTCAGCAGATTATTTTAGCTGGATTAACTCGTTACCTTTCCTCACCAGTATTGCCGACATAAAATATAACTCAGGAGACCCTACCATATTTCCCACCGAAGCCTACATTACTAACATATGCACATCAGCATTTGACTCTCACCTCTTTGTGCCTCTCATTGACTAGCTTCTCTTTTCTGCTGGTTTTATTTCAAGTGGCAAAAATGAACATTTTTTAAAATGATGTTTTTATTTTCCTTGTCTGTTCATGGAATCTAAGCAGAAAGCTTGAAAGCCATTTCTCCTCTTAGCACTCCCTACCCTAGCCCTCATATACATGCAAAAGGATATATCTTTCAAGAGGGAATATGAAAATAATATATGACACATTTGGGGTACCACTAGAGATACCCTCACCAAACCAAGATCGGAGGTTGTTACACTACATAGTCCACCAATACAAGTCATCAAAGGTAAGGAAATTAAACAGTAAAATCTTTCCACACCTCATTGACCTCTCACTTTTCAGTTCCCCTTCTCACTCTGGCCTTAATGGAAACCAGTAGGCTCCCTGGAACTCCATGTTTGTTGGTACTATGTGCCTGATTAATAGAGGGTTGATGTAGACTTTATATGTGATGTTGCCCACAATTTTGGTTTGTATGGAACGCATAGGTAAGTGAGGCCTGGTGTTGGGTAGCAAACGGTAGTGGTTTCTTCTGTACAGTGTAGGAAGAGTACTGAATGGGTGATCTGCACTGTTAATGGTTGTTCTACACTGGGTCCTGTTTTTAAATGTAGAAGTTACAGAACTGATCACAGAGTGCGTGATTGGTGTGTGACACTGGTATCCATTATAAAGTTAAGACTGCACGTTGGTTGTTTTCCTTCTTCCTTCCCCAGCCCTTACCACTGCCCTACTTCCACTGGCAAGGTATGCAGAGTCAGGCTTCATGAGGTATGTTGTTTTCTTTTCTCTCTGCAGTGTCTGAATTCCCATACCTTTGTCAGAGAAGGTGAATGGACCACAATTGTACTGGGTGAGCAGCCTCCTATTCAGCATATTGTTTGAATTATTTAATTATTGCTTATGCTGCCACTGCATTTATTAATTTAGACACTTCAGCAGTAAAGGAAATTTACTACCGGTTACAGCATGATTTGTTTGTGCTTATATTTACAGAACATGCCATGGCAGCACCATTGTCTTACAGATAAATCATACAAACTGCTGCTGTGACTCATATACTCCAATATATTAAATGCACTGTTGTCTTTTATATCCTGTAGGACAGAGGACAATCTCGCATCAGCAGCAGAGATCTTTCAGAATGTCATTGAAAGTCAGCAATCAGGTATCCATGGAGTTCTGAATGTCCCTGAGGATATTGTGGTGCATGGAGAAACACAAGACAAACTTGCTGCCAAGCTAGCAGCTGTACTCCAAAGGCTGCAAGAAAAGAATCTAACTTAGGGAGAAACAAATTCTAAATTACAGAGGGTTATATGGGACCATGTCGTGGTACAGCCCCTCATCCCGGGGCTGTTTCTGTCATAAGAATAAAAATCATTTTATGGTTGAATTTGTTTTCAGAGGGTTTTGATTAAGAAAATAGTGATGCCATTTGATTGAAAGGAAAGGATAGGTGTGGTTATGATTTCAATACACAAAGTGCAACCATGTAGTAGCACTATGAATTACTTATTTTAAAATTAAGGAAGACAACAAAACAAGAATGAACAAGAGTAAGGTTTCCATGAGAGAGCATGATGTTGGTTGCCTTGGTAACATACTGCATCAGCTTTACCTCACAAAATGGCAGCTGCCCTTGCAGACTCTTGGAGATGTCAAAGTGAAATATGCAGAAATCAAAATCATTACTTTGTCATCCCTTTGACAAGTGGTAGCAGAATTCAAGGACTTGAAGGCGAGTTTCCTGATGGAAGAGAAATCAGTGACATGGAGTCCCCATGTTTTCTTTGTGCAACTCGTTTTAGTTACATTATAGACACACCAGTTCTTGAACGGACGTGGTTGAACACCACAAGCAGACAATCCCTTCTTTCAGGAATTTAAGCCAACACACTAGTGCCAAGTTCCCTAGTTAAAGAGTTTAAGGTGGATAGGAATTCTCCTGCTTCTTGCAACGACTCCACCAAAGAGAAACACAACAATAATGAATCATTTTTTCAAAGGCTCTGCACTGCCCCCAAATGAAGCACACCTCCACCAATATACCTAATAGCACCATCTGGTGACTCCCACCATAACAGGTTCATAGCTACCTTCACCACCTAAGTAACAAAGGGCAAAGATTTAATTTTATAGTTGCATTTTTTGTGTGTGTAAGAAAGGAGATATAGCTATAAGATGCCACTGAGCCAAAGACTGCTGTAGAAGCAAGAAATCATCTGGGTTTCATTAATCAATCATTGCTCCTGTTTCACTCCAGATTTAGCAACCAGTACACAGCCACAACGTGAATCGACAAACAAAGATCAGCCATGGGAATGGGCTGAAAGACACAGAGATGCTTGTATGCCTTTAGAAGCCATGATAACAAGTGATACTCTTAGCTTGTTTTAATTAACACCAGCAGAATGAACTAATTGTTGAGGCCAGTGCAGTTGGGTTGGGAGCTATACTAATCTACAAGGACAGCCAAAACTCTGACAAAGTGAACATTGTTGCATGTGCTATCAAGTCACTCTCACCAGTGGGGCAAAGAGGTTCATACAGTAGACTAAAGAGTGAAGCATTCATGGCAGACGGGATGCCAGCATTTTCACCTTCATTCGTCTGAGCACAGTTTTGTCAGAAACTCTGACTTTTTTGGTTGCGTCTCATGCTGTCCTCAGAGCAGTGATAATGGGTGGAACAAATAATGAGATCTTTGAGAGCTGTCTGCCACTAGGGTTTTTGTTTAGCCGAACCAGTTGTCACTGGCAGCCCTTTTCAACACTGCTATTGCGCACACCACTGATTCCCATCATGAGATTTTTTTGTCCCACCATGCAGGTTAGGTGACGCAGGTTTTGATGTTTTTAAACTTTCGTGTTCCTTATTTTTTGCTCTTGTGATTTGTATTGGGTGGATGGATGTGGATGAGGAATTTGTGCTCAGCACCTCTGCCGTGCCCTTTGAATCTGTCAGCTCCATTCAACAAACCATATCACTCCCCCTCCACTGGCCTTCTGTTCCCTTCTGCTTCAAATCCAACTCCACATCCTCAAGGTGCTCCATGACCTACCTCACAGCTCTCATTTCCTCCTTCTCCACTGCTTGGGCCACATGCTCTCCTCCTCCCATACATGGCACTGCACCTTTTTACACTCCACCCCAGACCCTGGGAATATCCTCCTCCTGCATTCAGGCACCCTCCTTCTCCTCATATAAATGCCTACTCAAAACTCTCCTCCTTCAGCTAGCTCTCCAGCATTGAGCTCAACCTAGACCCTCCCCATTGCCACTCCCACTCCTGGCATTGATGACAGGCACGTAAATATAAGGCAGACTGCCAACATGGGTTAAACCTAAACTCGGTATCACAGACAGAAGCAGATGCAGTGGTGTCCCTGCTAAGGATTAGATCATATTTTACATAGAAGAAAGATAAGGTGGATGAGGTAATATCTTTTATTGGACCAACATCGGTTGGGAAAAGAGACAGGCTTTTTGAGCTTACACAGAGCTCTTCTTCAGATCACCCACCTTATCTCTCTAATGTCCTGGGTCCAACACAGCTACAACAACACAGCAAACATAGAAAAAAGAGACACAGGAGGTCTAAAATGTTAAAAATAATCATCACAGCTGAGAAGCTAGCAGGATTCTCTCTCTGCAAATATTCCTTTGATGGCAAATTTTGATTTATCCACATTCTCAACCCTTTTAAGTTTGCTTTCCATGAATATTCAAACACCCACCCATACACTCATGGAAAAAGGAATTTGGGAACCAATCCAGTATCCACTGAAGTCAGTAGAAAGACTCTCATTGACTTCAGAGTGTGGTGTCTCTGTTCTTTGGGCTCAGATTGGCAAGGTGATGAAAATTCTCACCCCAATCCAGCAAAGCATTTCAGTTCCAATGCTTAGAATATTTGCTGAAAGCAAGTTTTGAATTTGTGTATTGGTTTGCAATCTTTGAAATTCACACTATGTTGGGAAACTACTCTCCCTAAGTTATCCAATCAAGGAACAGAGTCAAATACCGCATGACTTGCATAGCTGAACAACTGCAAATATTCACAATGAGTTGTTCACAGGTTACACACAGAGCAAGAATTATTTGCTGTAGAAACTCACAAATAATTTAGAATAAAGAATATATTGGAAAATTTAGCAGTCTGTTCACAGGCAGTTCTCAAACAGAATAAAAATTAAATTAATCCAATAATTGTTTAATTGCACATGATTTGCTCATGTCTGACAATACTTTACACTGTACCTTCTGTTCAAAGACTTCAGAATGTTTCACACACATTAATGCAGCCACACTCCTCTGCTGTGACATGGGAGATGTATAGTTCTCTGTCATTTCTAGATGAGGGAGCCAAGGCACAGAAAAGTCAGCCAGCAAATCTCTGATAGATCCTTGGGAAAACCCAAGGACAATAATTTCCAAAATGAGTAGTGACTTTGGGGATTTAGCATGTGACACCTTCGAGGTGACTGTCACAGGGAGGGTTCTCAGTACAGGTGAGCAAGAAATGGTTTTCCAGTCCTGGGAGGTTTTGAGACTTCAGAATTTTTCTTCTCCAGAATCAAGACAAAATGTTAAAATCTCAAAACTTTTCACAAACTGATAATCCAAACAACAACGACAACAAAAACTATGACGGTCAATTGAAACATTGCGTTTTGACCATTTCAAAGTACCATTTTGATTTTTTTTAACCTTTTCTTCATACAAAGTCACTAACATTTCGAAATGAAAAGTCATTTGGAACCAGAAAATGATCATTTTCATTTTGACAACTTAGAAACTCTTTTTTCCCCCCCACCAAAAAAAATTGTATTTGAAGATTTGTCAAAACAGACCGTTTCCCTCAAACACATTCTGTTTGGCAAATTGGTATTTTCCTATAAAAGAACATCTTGTCAGAAAATTCCCACCCAGTTCTTGTGCTTGGCAACATCTGAAAAATTAGACTGCTGTAAAACACCTCAAGTTAAGCTCCCAAAACCCTAGATCCTTTGGAAAATGTTGAGCCAGATCTTCTGACTCCCAGTCCAGTGCTTTAACCACAAAATAAAGGTCCAAAAAGAAAAAGACGTGCTACAGAGAGACTTGTTAACAGACATCATGACACTAGATATGCCATGAAGACTGATTTTCTCTGCCTCTTTCCAGGACAAGAGGGGCACCAGCTGTTTTTCTTCCTTTACACTCAAGACTACAGTTATTTAATCCACTGCAGCAGAGAGGAGCAGAGTAAATTAATGATTCATACAGGAGAGAAAGGATAGTCAGAGAAGGCTCACTCAAATACAGTGCAGCATCATTACTGCACACGATAATTGTCTTTTGATTGGTCCTACATTGCCAAAAAAAAGCAGCTGAGTCTTCTCTTTGCCCACTGCTGCATTTGAACTGTGAACTCTCAAGGAAATGGCTTTCATTTTTTGTCCAGCCACCAAGGACTTGGAGTGAGAGGCCTAAAGCCTGAGGCTTCTCATGAGTGCTAATCAGAATTTTTATCGTTGAAAAAAAATGGCCTTTTTTAAATGAAAGTTTTTGTGAACAAATTTTGGGGGGGGATGTGTGTGAAAGTTTCCATTTTATTCAAAAGTGAAATTTTTCTCTTTTCAGTTTTTAGCCTTCCCCCTCCCCTTCTATCCTGCTACTTTTCAGCTGCAAAGTGAAAATGGGGGGGGAGAGAAGGGGGCAGAAGAATCCCCCCAAAATACTTGCAAATTGAAAACACCAACGTTTTTTAAACTGTTTGAAATTTTCATCCAAAAATTTCAAAACAAAAATGTTCCCTTTTCAAACCTTCGGAATAGAAATGAGTTCAAAATTTTCCATGAAAAATGGTAGAAACCTGTTAACCAGCTCTTATTGTTACTTTTATACAAACAACTAAAGACATCTCAGAGAAATGGGGTGCCAGTCCCTTTAGAAAATACATTGCAATATCTAGCAGTTCAAAGTTTATTTACTGGTAGTATTGCACAGCAAGAACAGAGCCCAAAAGACCCGTGCTGAACACAGGATCACCAAAATGAAAGGACTCGGTAAAACAAAATCCTTCCTTCATTTTCACAAGAGGCTGCTACTGACTCTTTGAAGCAGGTAGTACAACGGACTGATGGGACTGCACCTGTGGATATAAGAGTTACCAACATCCTGCCTACGCCTTTAGCTCATCCCAGCCTTGTGGGCGGGGAGGAAAATGAAGAGACACGATGCACCTGGTGCTCTGAATCAGCGCAGCAGAGCAGGAGATGACTGGTACTCTATATTGTAGCAGTTAAATAAAATGCTTTGTACTGCTTTGCCTGCAAACCACCTCCTTTGTCTCAGTGAAGCCGCATGAGTAAGAATAGAAATCCAGTTTCGTCACGTTATACTTGCACCCACTACCCAAGTATCTGAAGTAGATAAAAAAAGCTACCAAAAATAAAAAAAGCAATTAGACACTGCTGGTTCTTATAATGACCTGAACTCAATCCAAGTAGGCTGATACAGCTACCCTTGCAGATTTTGACTTGTTGAATCATTATGCAGACTCTTGATGGGTGACACCGTGGAACAGCATAACTCTGAACATCATTGTGCATGCATCACCACTTTTTCCAGACTGTGGTTTAAGTGTGATTTAAAGTTCTGTAGATGGGTTTTTCCCCCTTCTTTTTTCTCCAAAGTATAAACTTTAAATGTGACCTCAGATTGGATGGCTGCAGGAATGATAATCTAAATGCCAAGGCAAGATTCCTGTGCGAGTATGACTAGTCAAGCTGCAAATGAAAATCTAAAGCCTGTACTTTTTCCATTTATCAATGTTCCAGAAACGAAAGAATTAGCTAGCAGAACCATTGAGATCTGGTTGGGAGGGGAGGGCATGAAGCTTGGGAAAGCAGGTGGAGATTATCAACACAGCAAAACTGATTAACATATGGGACTTGCAGGTGTGAGAATACATGCAGTCATTTTAAGCCTCCTCACTAAAAAATGTAGTGGAGCGATGCATGCAAGAGAAAGGGGCACACATGTACTGTGGAGGAAAGAGTGACCACAGCTTCTACTTACAAGAATTACCAGATTAACGCTATGTCTACAGTGGCAATTGAATGACAAAACTTTTGTCTTTGTGGGCTGGTCCACACTACGGGGGGAAATCGATCTTAGATACGCAACTTCAGCTACGTGAATAACGTAGCTGAAGTTGAATATCTAAGATCGGATTACTCACCCGTCCTCATCACGCGGGATCGATGTTCGCAGCTCTCCCTGTCAATTCTGCAAGTCCGTTGGGGTTGATGGAGTTCTGGAATCGATATAAGCGCACTCGGGGATCGATATATCGCGTCTAGATGAGACACGATATATCGATCCCCGAGCAATCGATTTTAACCCACCGATACGGCGGGTAGTCTGGACGTAGCCTCAGAGGTGCTTAACCCCACCATCCCACCCCAAAAGACAAAAGTTTTGCAACGACAAGTGCCAGAGTGAACAGCGTGTTGTCAGCAGGAGTGTTCCTGCAGACAAAGCTAACCAGGGCCGCGCAGGGGAGGACAAGAGGGGCAATTTGCCATGTCGCTAAAAGCTGTGTAGTGTAACAAACCTTCTATAGCACATGGTCTTTAAATTAGAGGAGAGATTGCAATTAGTGTGCAAACAGCATAATGCTGCAGTCCTTACTCAGGTTAGACTCTGAATGTGGCCAGTGTGAGTCTTATATGCATGGAGACTGAAAGACCAGCCCCAAGAATGTTTTTTATAATAAACATTTGGAAGATAATAATAAATATTTATCGTGGGAAAAGGACTTTGCTCCTTTTTTTGATGCAGTCAAGTTTAACTCTATTAAGCTGCAATAGGGCAAAACACTAGGAGATGAGTATGTGAGTTAAGAGTTTTTATTTGATAGAAGAACGGAAATTTACAGTTTATTATGAGATGTTGAACACTAAAGTAGGGTGAAGCCGCAGGGTCTGGCTTTTAGTTTATAAGAAAACAACTGGAAATCCAAAGACAGCAGTTGATATCCTCTATGAATTCACAAGCAAACTGAGCATGAAAATAATCACAGATGAGTCCCTTTATAAAGAGTTGTCTTGTAACATTAAAGATGTGGATGGCCAAATCTCTGTCTCCTTATGATCCCCCTGAGATCCAAGTGCATGAGTACAATAGCTCTGTGTGCTAATATGGGGTAATCAGATCTCATTTTTCAGGATACAAGATAGTCATGTGACAACTCAACAAGGTACTTTTTCAGTCATTTACAGCAAGGCAAAATTGGCTAGGTGCATTGGCTAGGTGCATTATGGTTTTGATTGTTTGGTGGGTTTTTGTTTGTTTGGGGAAGATGTGGTTTCTCTCTATCAGGTACTGATCATTGCATAATGCAGGAAACCAGGTCTGATGATAAATTTTATATATATATATGGAAAGAGAGTGTGTGTGTCATTTATTCAATTAATAATACATCCAGAAGTATTTTTTATTCCAAATCACACAGATTTCAAAGAAAGACATAGCCATGACTTTTCTATTGTTTTGCAGTGACACTACAAAACAGTTCACTTCATCCAGGCTACTTAGAGCAATAAGGTCCAATGGCTGAATTAAAATTCGTTGCTTAGTCCAATTAAATGCTTTCAATATCCTTTAAACATCTCAAATGCAAGGCATAAAATCCAGATTGTGCATAAAAGAAAAACACAGGGCTATAAGAAGTTATTTGAAATGCATCCTAATGTTTAACAGATTCCATTTCAAAAGTGCTCAATAAATCAAAGCTAAAAAGAAACAATCTTTTAGGATTAAAGACAGTTAAAATTTCAGAACAAAAGATTTTTTAATTACCTACTCCAGTTTTAAAAACACATTTTATTTACACAAAAGGGACTTAATTGTGTCACATAAATTAACTCCATGAACAAAAGGAAAATCAAATACTTTAATTAAAGTTTGTGTGGGAAAGCGTCCTCATCTAAATGAGCTCAAAAGAATGCACATCCAAGACTTTCTGAATCATTTCTATTCTTCATCTCCACACACACACATAGCTAGCATCTTAGAATCACTGGGATAATTTGCTGCTCTGATGCTTTATGATGACCTAAAACTTTTATGGAAGAGATGAAGGGGATTTTGGTTTGGGGTTGGGGTTTTTTTTGTTGGGTTTTTTTTTGAGAGGGGGGATGGGGGGGAAGTGTCTTAATTTCTCAGTGCACTCAGCACATGTGATGTGGCCACCACCTTGCAGCCAACTTCATTCTGTACATTGTTGTCCCATTCTATTTGCTAACTCAGATCCTTCTCTTGCATCCCACTTGCTCTGAATGGCAGTTTGTTTCAGGATATCTATTCCAGCACTGTTTTGTGTCCAAAGTGCTGTTGAGTACAGGCAGAGAGAGAGAGAGAGAGAGAGAGAGAGAGAGAGAGGGAGAGCTCTTTAATCTCTTCATGCCTAGTGGTGAATCTGGCATTGCTTGCACAGAGGTTTTGAAATGGCTCAAATGTTGCATGCTTCACATTTTCCTCTGTGTGCTGCTGCTGCCGCCGCTTCCATTTCCGTCTAATTTCTCTCTTTGTCTCAGCTTCATATGTATCACAGGTTTAAACAAAGGTCCAAATCAACACAGGCTTAGAAATTAGCTTTAGAGGGGACAGGAAATGTCATGAGTTTCCTGGGGGGAAGAGGGGGAGGTCCTTCCACAAAGAGAGCATTGCTTTCAGCACTTAAGGATCTCAAAACAGCTATGGACAGCAGAGAGGGCCATCCTCATGCAAGCCTGGTGTCTCCCCACAGCTTTCTAGGCCACCCCTTCACCCCTAGCCATGGTGGCACTCTCTCAAGAGCCCTGCTGTCTTTATCCCCTGACTTTACACTTCCATGGCTAAGCCGAGTGGCAGAGAACACTGAGTGGGAGAACTTGGAGGGGCATCCTGTGGGCGTGAGGAGCACAATGCTGCAGAGAGCAGCCCTCAGCACTTTCCCTCACAACCTGCAGAGACCCAGGTCTATGGTGTACCTACAGAAAAGGCTTCCACAGGATCTAAAGAACAGGATATAGAACCACAACACCCTTCTTCTGTGCTCCTCACTGTCTCCCTGCCACAGGCAGTACTAGCGAGATTGATTGGGCCTTAGCTGCCATCTATGAATCCTGCAGTATGATTGTCTGAGAGCCAGCCATTAATCCTGGAACTTAGCACATTACTTCACTGTGAGCTAGGCAGATCCTTCTGTCCCTGAACACTCCAAACCCTCTTATCTTCCCATACCTTCCCATCTCATACTATGAAAGTGGAACTTAATTTCCAGAGAGAGAGTAAAGGGAGCTCACTCTTCACTATGAGACCAGTCCTACAGCACTCAGTGCTTGATCCATCAAAACACCCATTGAGCCCATCGGGGTCCTTTGCCTGAGTAAATATTATGTAGAGTCTGATCACGTAGCAATAACGACAACAACAATAACACTAATCTTGATGTGCTATTCTCAGGTGGCAGATAAATCCAATTATTTTCTGTCGAGTGCCTGTGTTTCTCCTCCTTCATTCTTTGTTACTAAAGGCTCCAGCAAGAAAAAAGGCCAAAGTCCTCAGCTGGTGTAAATGGGCCTAGATTCATTGAAAGGTGGTGGAGCTATGCTTTGGATCTAATCCAGTCCAGTCGTTGGGTCTTACTCATTCATCCATTCCTGACTTTTGACCATCCTGTCACTGATGCCAGAATAAACTCCTGGATTCCGAGACCACAACTGGCTGCTGTGAAAAGTTTTGATACCCCCTCTACTTATGGCTTCAGATGTAGTGAAAGAACAAGAGGTAGCTGACTTCTTAAGGGACAGATACCTGATTGATTGCATGTCCCATCAGGTATTGAAGTGTTCTTTAATCAATCCTGTATCCTAATATATGTATGTTTGTATGTGACTGAGACAGAGAGCACATTAGCACCTTTTCTTTAATATATACTTTTCCAATAGTTATAATGCCCTTCACCATAGTATTTTCTTGGAAATAAATGAACAGATTCCAACTTATGTCTCACACTGTGACGGGTTGGATCACAGAAAACCCCTTGAAAGCTGCCACCCAATGTGCCAAGACTACTTCTACCCCTGCCTTCCCTGCCAGCTCAGGACCCCAGCACCCTGTCTTGTTGAGCCAGACACTCGCATCTGCTCCAACAAAGACCCAGGGGCTGAATTACTCACCCCAAAGCTGCAGGTTTACCTGAAAGCAGCTCACAGAAGTGTTCTTGTCTTTAACACTTGACATAACCTTATTCCCAGATTCTGGACCTTAGCGTCCAAAATTTGGGGGTTAGCATGAAAACCTCCAAGCTTAGTTACCAGCTTGGACCTGGTACTGCTGCCACCACCCAAAAAATTAGAGTGTTTTGGGGCACTCTGGTCCCCCTGAAAAACCTTCCCTGGGGACCACAAGACCCAAATCCCTTGAGTCTCACAACAAAGGGAAATAATCCTGATTCCCTTCCCCCCTCCAGGTGCTCCTGGAGGGATACACAGACACAAGCTCTGTGAAACTACGCAGAGTGAGTCCCCCTCTCCGTTCCCAATCCTGGAACAAAAGCACTTTCCTCTTCACCCAGAGGAAATGCAAAATCAGGCTAGCAATCCAACACACAGCTTTCCCCTGATTTCTTCTTCCCACCAATTCCCTGGTGAGTACAGACTTAATTTCCCTGAAGTAAAGAAAAACTCCAACAGGTCTTAAAAGAAAACTTTATATAAAAAAGAAAGAAAAAATACAAATGTTCTCTCTGTATTAAGATGATACAACACAGGGTCAATCGCTTAAAAGAATATTGAATAAACAGCCTTATTCAAAAAGAATACAAATCAAAGCATTTCCAGCACTTATAGTCATGCAAATACCAAAGAAAAGAAACCATAGAACTTACTATCTGATCTCTTTGTCCTTACACTTAGAAACAGAAGACTAGAAAATAGAACTACTTCTCCACAGCTCAGAGGAAACAGGCAGACAGACAAAAGACTCAGAGACACACTTCCCTCCACCCAAGGTTGAAAAAATCCGGTTTCCTGATTGGTTCTCTGGTCAGGTGTTTCAGGTGAAAGAGACATTAACCCTTAGCTATCTGTTTATGACACGCCCCCCAAATTGCAGACAGTGGGGAAGCTCACTGGCGGCAATTTCCTTATAGAACTTGAAAATAAACAGATTAATACAACACATGCACCTTTACATATACTACTAAGTATATAACTAACAGACTTTTACATGTTAAGAACACTTTTTAACTACTGGATTCTGGGAAACTCTCACGGGAGAGTGCATAAGCAACTTTGTTAGAAGCTGCTGTGATGTGTTGAATGTCAAAATCAAAATCTTGGAGAGCTAAACTGCAACGAAGAAGTTTCTTGTTGTTCCCCTTGGCAGTATGAAGCCACTTTAGTGCAGCATGGTCAGTTTGTAGTTGGAACCGCCGTCCCCAAACATATGGGCGTAGCTTTTCCAGGGCGTACACAATGGCATAGCATTCCTTTTCACTGACTGACCAGTGACTTTCCCTGTCAGACAGTTTCTTGCTGAGAAACACGACAGGATGGAAGTTGTGATCTGTTGCTTCCTGCATGAGTACTGCTCCTATACCACGCTCAGATGCATCCGTGGTTACTAGGAATGGCTTGTCAAAGTCCGGGGCCCTGAGCACAGGGTCCGACATGAGCGTTGCCTTAAGCTGGGTAAAGGCTTTTTGACACTCATCAGTCCACTTAACGGCATTTGGCTGGGTCTTTTTGGTCAGGTCGGTCAATGGGGCAGCGATTTGGCTGTAGTGTGGTACAAATCGCCTGTAGTATCCGGCCAAGCCTAAGAAGGATTGGACTTGCTTTTTGGACCGTGGGACAGGCCACTTTTGGATAGCATCCACTTTGGCCTGTAGGGGGTTTATGGTTCCTCGACCCACCTGGTGCCCCAGGTAAGTCACTCTGTTTTGGCCTATTTGACACTTTTTGGCCTTAACAGTTAGTCCTGCCTGCCTGATGCGCTCAAAGACCTTTTCCAGGTGTAGTAGGTGTTCGGGACAGGAGTCTGAAAAAATGGCCACATCATCGAGGTAGGCAACTGCAAATTCTCCCAGTCCAGCTAGTAGACCGTCTACCAGCCTCTGGAAGGTGGCGGGTGCATTTCGAAGGCCGAAAGGAAGGACATTGAATTCATACACCCCCGCATGGGTGACGAATGCTGACCTCTCCTTGGCAGGTTCATCTAGCGGTACTTGCCAGTACCCCTTGGTTAAGTCTATTGTAGAGATGAACTGGGCACGTCCCAACTTTTCCAATAGCTCATCGGTACGTGGCATTGGATAGTTGTCCGGACGAGTTACAGCATTTAGCTTACGGTAGTCCACGCAAAAGCGTATTTCCCCATCTGGTTTGGGTACCAGAACCACTGGAGATGCCCATGCACTGGTAGATGGGCGGATTATACCCATCTGTAGCATGTTTTGGATTTCCCGTTCTATAGCAGCTTGGGCATGAGGAGACACCCGGTAGGGTGGGGTTCTGATTGGGTGAGCATTACCTGTATCAATGGAGTGGTATGCCCGTTCAGTCCGTCCTGGGGTGGCTGAGAACAATGGGGCGAAGCTAGTGCACAGCTCCTTGATTTGTTGCCGCTGCAGACGTTCCAGGGTGGTTGAGAGGTTCACCTCTTCCACGCCACCGTCTTTTTTCCCGTCGTAGTAGACACCGTCAGGCCACTCAGCATCATCTCCCTGGACTGTAAACTGACAAACCTGTAAGTCTCTGGAATAGAAAGGCTTGAGAGAATTAACATGGTACACTTTAGGCTTTAGTGAGGAATTGGGAAATGCTATGAGGTAGTTTACAGCTCCCAGGCGCTCTTGGACCGTGAATGGCCCTTCCCATGATGCTTCCATCTTATGGGCCTGTTGCGCCTTCAAGACCATAACCTGGTCTCCTACCTTGAAGGAACGTTCTCTGGCATGTCTGTCATACCAGGCCTTTTGCTCTTCTTGAGCATCCTTTAGGTTCTCTCTAGCAAGGGCTAAAGAGTGTCGGAGGGTGCTTTGTAGGTTGCTTACAAAGTCCAGAATGTTAGTTCCTGGAGAAGGCGTAAACCCCTCCCATTGCTGCTTCACCAACTGTAATGGCCCCTTAACCTCGTGACCATACACCAGTTCAAATGGTGAAAACCCTAAACTGGGATGTGGTACAGCCCTGTAGGCAAACAGCAACTGCTGCAACACTAGGTCCCAATTATTGGAGAATTCGTTGATGAATTTTCTTATCATGGCCCCCAAAGTTCCATTGAACCTTTCCACCAGGCCATTGGTTTGATGGTGGTACGGGGTGGCAACCAAGTGATTCACCCCATGAGTTTCCCACAGTTTTTCCATGGTCCCTGCCAGGAAATTAGACCCTGAATGTGTAAGGATGTCAGAGGGCCAACCTACCCTGGCAAAGATGTCTGTTAGGGCCAGGCATACAGTGTTAGCCCTGGTGTTGCCTAGAGCTACTGCTTCTGGCCATCGGGTAGCAAAGTCCACTAAAGTCAGTACGTACTGCTTTCCTCTGGGCGTCTTTTTTGGGAAAGGGCCCAGAATATCCACAGCTACTCGCTGAAATGGGACCTCAATTATGGGGAGTGGCTGGAGAGGGGCCTTGACCTGGTCTTGAGGCTTACCTACTGTTTGGCATACCTCACAAGACCGGACATACTTGGCAACATCCTTGCCCATCCCCTCCCAGTGGAAGGACTTCCCCAACCGGTCCTTGGTTCTGTTCACCCCAGCATGGCCACTGGGATGATCATGGGCTAAGCTTAAGAGCTTCCCCCGGTACTTAGTGGGAACCACCAACTGTTTTTGTGGCTGCCATTCTTCCCGGTGTCCACCAGAAAGAATTTCCTTGTATAAAGCGCCGACGGGCATGATCTGGGGTTATCCCCATCCGGTATCTGGCCTTGGTTTGAAAAAGTTTATAGTCATTCATTTGCGGCTTGGGCATTTCAGCTGCCACCTCTGCTAAAGGTCCACTGAGTTGTGGCCTTAATTCCACCATGTACTGGTCTTCGGGGATGCTGTACCCAAGACAGGCTCTTTCAAAATTTTCCAAGAAGGCCTCGGTGTCATCACCTGCCTTGTAGGTGGGAAATTTCCTGTGCTGTGGAGCAATAATGGGCGATGGGTTGTTAGGATTGGCTGGAGTCTGTTGCTTAGCCTTTTCTAATTCCATGGCCTGTTGGTGGGCTTCCCTCTGGAGTTCTATTTGTCTTCTGTGGGCTAACTCTTCTTCTTCTAGTTTTCTTTTGTGTGCTGCCTCTTTGGCTTGTTCTTCTCTTTCTTTCATCTCCATTTGTCGCCTGTGTTCAGCTTCTTTGAATTGGTCTTCGGCCCTCATTTTTGCCTTAGAAGTCATGATTCCTGTTTTCTTGTGTTGGGGTGCCCTCCGGTGTTTATCCTCTGAACTGCAGGTTCTCTGTTGCCTCCTGAAGTCTGCCTAGCAACAGTGCTTTTTTCCTTTTCTCTCTCTAGCTAATGTTCAATGAAGGGAAACCAGAAAAACCACTTTATTTGCATGCATATAAGTGCTGGTACTTTGCCTCCTAATGGGAGGGCTATTGCATGACAAAAGACCCTTAACAGTCTTCTCGCTTAACATGCAAACCACAAACTGCTAGAGAGAGCAGAAAAAAAAATTTCTCTCTGGTTCCCTTTTAAAACCAAACTGTTTCTCTCTGCTAAAAAGCCCTTAGCAGAGAAAAGAAAAATATAATATTCCTACTGGCTTCTGGATTCTGTCTATATCCCGCCGCTGCACACCATGACATAACCTTATTCCCAGATTCTGGACCTTAGCGTCCAAAATTTGGGGGTTAGCATGAAAACCTCCAAGCTTAGTTACCAGCTTGGACCTGGTACTGCTGCCACCACCCAAAAAATTAGAGTGTTTTGGGGCACTCTGGTCCCCCTGAAAAACCTTCCCTGGGGACCACAAGACCCAAATCCCTTGAGTCTCACAACAAAGGGAAATAATCCTGATTCCCTTCCCCCCTCCAGGTGCTCCTGGAGGGATACACAGACACAAGCTCTGTGAAACTACGCAGAGTGAGTCCCCCTCTCCGTTCCCAATCCTGGAACAAAAGCACTTTCCTCTTCACCCAGAGGAAATGCAAAATCAGGCTAGCAATCCAACACACAGCTTTCCCCTGATTTCTTCTTCCCACCAATTCCCTGGTGAGTACAGACTTAATTTCCCTGAAGTAAAGAAAAACTCCAACAGGTCTTAAAAGAAAACTTTATATAAAAAAGAAAGAAAAAATACAAATGTTCTCTCTGTATTAAGATGATACAACACAGGGTCAATCGCTTAAAAGAATATTGAATAAACAGCCTTATTCAAAAAGAATACAAATCAAAGCATTTCCAGCACTTATAGTCATGCAAATACCAAAGAAAAGAAACCATAGAACTTACTATCTGATCTCTTTGTCCTTACACTTAGAAACAGAAGACTAGAAAATAGAACTACTTCTCCACAGCTCAGAGGAAACAGGCAGACAGACAAAAGACTCAGAGACACACTTCCCTCCACCCAAGGTTGAAAAAATCCGGTTTCCTGATTGGTTCTCTGGTCAGGTGTTTCAGGTGAAAGAGACATTAACCCTTAGCTATCTGTTTATGACAACACTCAGATGCCCAACTCCCAATGGGGTCTAAATCCAAATAAATCCATTTTACCCTGTATAAAGCTTATGCAGGGTAAACTTATAAATTGTTCGCCCTCTATAACACTGATAGAGAGAGATGCACAGTTGTTTGCTCCCCCAGGTATTAATATGTACTCTGAGTTAATTAATAAGTAAAAAGTGATTTTATTAAATACAGAAAGTAGGATTTAAGTGGTTCCAAGTAGTAACAGGCAGAACAAAGTAAGTCACCAAGCAAAATAAAATAAAATGCGCAAATCTATGTCTAATCAAACTGAATACAGATAATCTCAACCTCAGAGATGCTTCAGTAAGTTTTTTCCTCAAGCTGGACACCTTCCAAGCCTGGGCACAATTCTTTCCCCTGGTACAGCTCTTGTTCCAGCTCAGGCGGTAGCTAGAGGATTCTTCATGATGGCTTCTCCTCTTGTTCTGTTCCATGCCTTTATATATCTTTTGCATAAGGCGGGAATCCTTTGTCCCTCTGCGTTTCCACCCCCACTCACTGGAAAAGCACCAGTTTAAAGATGGATTCCAGTTCACGTGACATGATCACATGTCACTATAAGACCCCAAGCCTTCATTCCTCCCAGCCTGACTCACAGGAAGGCTTGCCTGCAAACAGAGCCGTCCAGTCAATTGTCCTGGTTGGTGGGAGCCATTAAGATTCCAAACCACCATTAATGGCTGACACTTTGCATAATTACAATAGGCCCTCAGAGTTATATTTCTAGTTTCAGATACTAGAGTGATACCTTTATACAAATAGGGTGACCACACTCAGTAGATTATAAGCTTTGTAATGATACCTTACAAGAGACCTTTTGCATGAAGCATATTCCAGTTACATTGTATTCACCCATCAAATTTTTTAAAATCATATGGACTGCAACGTCACACACATTCCAACTAATTCTCAGGATTCAGCATGGCTCTGTCTTTCACTGTTGTTTAAAAAAGATATTTCAGCTGTCCATACAAAAGCAAAGCAAACTCCAGCGTAGTGATAATGCACAATCAGCATGGCTGATTAGAGAAGCATATTTATGCACCTGATGAGTCAGGAATTGCAGAAAAACATGCTGGGAGTGATTTGAAAAGACTAATGAGACTTTTCCTATCACTGACAGGGAATACCTCCCTTTAAAGGTGTAGAAGCATGTCATTTAGGGTATGTCTACATCTAAAATTTTGCAGCGCTGGTTGTTACAGCTGTATTAGTACAGCTGTATAGGGCCAGTGCTGCAGAGTGGCCACACTTACAGCAACCAGAGCTGCAAGTGGTGTTAGATGTGGCCATACTGCAGCGCTGTTGGGCGGCTTCAAGGGGGGTTCGGGGAATGCGAGAGCAAACTGGGGAAGGAGACCAGCTTCGCCGCGGTTTGCTCTCGCATTCCCCGAACCCCCCTGCAAACCGCAGGGAAGGAGACCTGCTTGCACGGAGGTTCGGGAAACGCGAGAGCAAACCGGGGAAGGAGACCAGCTTCGCCGCGGTTTGCTCTCGCGTTCCCCGAACCACCCTGCAAACCGCAGGGAAGGAGACCTGCTTGCTCGGGGTTCGGGGAACGCGAGAGCAAACCGGGGAAGGAGACCAGCTTGATTACCAGAGGCTTCCTCAGGTATGCTGGGATACCTGCTTATTCCACGGAGGTCAAGAAAAGCGCTGGTAAGTGTCTACACTTGATTACCAGCGCTGGATCACCAGCGCTGGATCCTCTACACCCGAGACAAAACGGGAGTACGGCCAGCGCTGCAAACAGGGAGTTGCAGCGCTGGTGATGCCCTGCAGATGTGTACACCTCCTAAGTTGCAGCGCTGTAACCCCCTCACCAGCGCTGCAACTTTGTGATGTAGACAAGCCCTCAGTTTCAGTACAACCTTCACAAAAATCATTCATTCTCCTGTGAAAACTAGAGCCATTAAAAGGACAAGAAATAATTTGTTTGCTTTAAATCTATAATAATGTAGATTAAGGGCAGCAATGGAGTAGGTGCTGTTCTGGAGGAGTCAGGTGCGTGATTCTGACATTTTCTGACCGAATATATTCAGCAACTATGGGGGAAGGGGCATTTTCTCATTTTTCTGCTGTTAATCTTAGTATAAAAAATCTTTGTAGAATATGTTGCCAGATTCTCTACAATTTATTAAAATGTGGAAGGCCTGCAAAATGATTTCAATAGAGTAAACAAAAGAGGTGAATGTCAGGCCGCACAAAATGAACCTTATTACTATCTGCTTAAACTGAATGTCAGAGGGATAAATAGTGTCTTGTAAAGGCTGGTTCTGGCTTTGATCCTTTGAAACTACCTGCAAATAATTCCCAGTCAAATCAACCATGTATGGGAAAAATCAAGCGTTCAAAAGAAAAAGCACCTAGAATCACAAACTTTGAGCACCACATTGAAATAATTTTCTTCAGGTACATACATATTTGTTTATTCCAATTGGGTAGAACACTCTGGATACAGATGTATTCCTCCCTCCCGCTCTAACATGCATTGTATCAACAGCAGCTTCAACGTGACTGAAATGGAAATGACGAGCACTTTTTGAAAACAACTGAAAGATGGTCAAGTTTAGCTGTAGCTTCTGCAAGTATTTCTGCACCCTCTGAAATGGATAGGTTCCATTTCATCACTTCTTCTAGCAACACTCTCCTGTGAATCGTAAAAGGCAACCCCACATCTTACATAAAATGAGGAAACTAGGGGAACAATTTTTCCTCATTCACCAGCACTGGAAGCACACATCTGACATGGTAGCCTTCTCTACCGTGATACTCAATGGGATAGGTCCCGCAGCTGGGGCAAACCCTGCCCCTCCCTCCATAGTTATGGAAACCTCTGGCTGCAAAGTTAAAACATTCTGTTACACAAGTAGATTGTGGAACAGGATTTTGGGTGCCCATCTTAGATTCTTTGGATGCACCTGTGCAGTGGAAAGAGGCTAGCTATGGGCAGGCCAGGAGAAGAGACAGGATGAGGATTTGCAGCAGGATGGATCTGTCAATACTGCTTCATGGGGCAGGGACATGTGAGGGGCTGCAGAATCTACTCCAGCTATCAGAGTGAAGTAACCTCTGAGGAGACCTTGGAAATGTTTGTAATTTTTTTTTTTATAAATACACTGAGGGGCATATGGTATCCATGTGGTATTTCTCTGCCTGTGTGCACAGAGCAAAGTCAAAAGGGGTTGTTAAAGAAATGAGATGAAAAAAGGCCAGACAAGGGCCTGGATAAAGAGCATCTCCACAAGCACCAAGCAGAATAGCCAGGTTTACAGCATGAAGAGGCAACTCAGCCCAGCCCTGGACTGTTTTGCCATGGCTGAGACGAAGGAGATAAAGAGAGAGATCTGCCCCATAGAGACGAATTTGGGAAAGTTGTCAGCAGCTGCAAGGTGACACACACTGACTGAGCGTCACAGTCTGCAGCAAGCAAGCTGTAACTTGTGGGGCACAAGAAAAGGGGCAGCACCAAGGCTATGTCTACCTAGGGACCAGAGGGAAAGGCCAAGCACAGGTGTGAGAGCATGTGCATAGAGTTCCTGTTACTTTACATCTATTTCTCGGAGAGTTGTGCACTTTTTAAGCCCAATAAAACATACTTCGTTTTAAAAATCTGCTTATGTGTCACTGCATCCAGTTACTGTCTCCAGGATCCTGAAGGGAAACTCTTCCAGGTACCAGGTCCATTGCGCCTGCTCAGTATTACGGTTGGCAAGCAGAGGGGCCTAATCTGGAGACCCAGTCGGAGAGTGGTTGGAGCATGGGTCCTGTCCCAAAGAGAAGTGGAGGCACGGGCCTGTCACTAGGAAGGGAAGCACTCAGTGGACAAGAGAAGTCTCTCAGAAGCGGCAGCCTACCCAGGAACCATGACAGCCTCCATGGAATGGTTTTTCCATCTTTAAACCAGCTTCATGTGAGACCACAACCCTTCCCCCCAGCTCAGAAGTAATGCTGCTTACTTCTCCTCTCTGCCCTCTCAGCCCATCTGAAAAAACAACACTTTACTTCATGCTTATCTGCTAAGACATACCAAGTTAGAGGAATCAATCAGTTTAGTATCAGAGGGGTAGCCGTGTTAGTCTGGATCTGTGAAAGCAGCAAAGAGTCCTGTGGCACCTTATAGACTAACAGACGTTTTGGAGCATGAGCTTTCGTGAGTGAATACCCACTTCATTGGATGCATGTAGTGGAAATTTCCAGGGGCAGGTATATATATATATATATATATATGCAAGCAGTTTCTCCTCCCTTGGTTTTCACACCTCAGCTGCTAGAGGAGGGCCTCGTCCTCCCTGATTGAACTAACCTCGTTATCTCTAGCCTGCTTCTTGCTTGCATATATATACCTGCCCCTGGAAATTTCCACTACATGCATCCGACGAAGTGGGTATTCACCCACGAAAGCTCATGCTCCAAAACATCTGTTAGTCTATAAGGTGCCGCAGGACTCTGCTGCTCAATCAGTTTAGTGTCAACTAATTTCAGACTCTCTTCCCTTTGAGAGCAATAGAGAAAGAAATGCCTGGGTTGTTGCTAAAATAACCAGTTTTATTGTTTTGTTCCATTCCTCCTTTTTCCTTTGTATGTAAATATACAACATTGGGCTTAGTTAGACCCATGTGACCTAATCTTTGTCTTGGCATATAATGTGCTTGCACAGAAGTGTTTTCTCTTATTCAGTAGTTTCACTGATAGTAAAGCCCATCGAGACAGACAAGCGGCTTTCACATATTTTAGAAATCTAGACAGCAACAATGTTTCTTTCTGAGAACACTCTAAGTTTGAAATGATGAAATATCGCAGGTTTGGCCTTCAGGACAAATGCTGGTTGTCTGCACTGCAAACATGAAATTAAATATGGATTTGAATTTGATGTGAAACTCTCTCTATATATTTTTGGTTCAAGCATTGCAAATTAACTACCAGCCACATTCTCTTCATCACTAGAGCCTTAGTTGCAACCCATTTGCTACAAATATTTGTTCTTGGGCTTTTATATTATATATATTTATTTAGCAGAGCAGCAGCTGAATTGATCTGCTGGAGTGTCCCCTAGGTTAGGATCTAGTGAATGGAGACAGAATCTGGGACTGTTTAGTGTATCCAAAAAGAGTTAAATACAGAGAATGAGAAATCTTTTGCTAGATGCATTTCTGTCCTAAAAAGAACTTCTTTTGTATGTCGCTGTGGTTTGAGAATTAAAACTGGTACAGCATTTGGGGGATGATGATTCATTAAACCTACAAAGGATCCTCTGTTGAAGGATGGTATGGTGCAAATAAGCAGAGTATTAGAAGTTGTGAATTCCCAAATATTAATCCCACCTCACCTATTGGCTCACTGTTTGGCCTTGAGTGAGTCATATCACTCTTCTATTTAACGGCCCTATCTGTCAAATAGGTATAATGATGCTTCCAGAAAACTTTTGAGAATTAGTGATGTAATGTTTGTGAAGCACTTTAAATATGTAAGTACTATGGGTAAAATTTTCATAAGGTTCCTAAGTAACACTGACTTTGAATGACAGTGGGGCGCTTCAGTGACTAAACCGCTTTCAGAAGAGTAGCTTAGGCTCCTAACATGTTTCCCCTAAGTGCTGAAAGGGCTTGTTTTCCCTTAGCCCTGTGCTCAGCACAATTTATGCCTAGAGCTCAAATCCTGAGCATCCTTACCCAGGAATGCCAAAAGCAGCCAACACGCAGTATTTCTGCCACACACATTGTGGGCCTTACAAAGGAATATTTTGGGGGGCTGCCCCAACCACATACTAAAAAAAGCTACTAGTGGGCCCCCTTGAGTTGTTCGGGGCCCTAAGAAATTGTTTAATCTTCTTATGCCTAGCACTGGCTCTGCATCCCAGCGCTCCATAGAGAGGTCTTATGAAGGCTCATGCACAGTGCATGTGCACAAGGGTCAAACACACACTGGGGACATGGGGGACATGGCTGCTTCCACTATTTCTCACTTTCCTCACTCCTGTATGATATGCCACAACTCAGGAGACACTTACCCATGTCAGGATTGGATTCAATAAGGCTGTTTCAGCGGGCTTTGGATCAGACTCAACAATCATATCGTCTCTGGGTGAGGAGTTCTTCCACACCTTACAGAATTTCCTCTGAAAGCGAAGAGGTATTATGATCTCTGCTGGAGAGGATTAGCCCTTGCACCCGATGAGCTATATTCCCATTTCAGCCACCCTGCTGTAAATCTCTTCATTCCACTAAGTGTAAGTGAGATCAGAATTTGACCTCACACCTGTGTCTGGAAAGCAGGCTAGTAGAGTTTGATGTGTGTTGCCTTTAAGCATTAGTTTTCCTAGCACTTTCCAGGATAGTCTTTTAATTACCTGATTTGGATTCTCATCTCGTCTCTCAGCCTGTCTTGATGGTAATAGTATACACAACAGATTCCAACTTTCAAATCATTTTCAAGTCACGTCTCATAGATGCAGTAGGAAGGTTATTGATACTCTTATTAATTCTTTCATTTCAATCTATTTTTGCGTTCTTTTCCCAGCAAGCCCTCCATATGAAATTATTTTCTGAGCTCTTTCCAGCCTGCTCCTGAAGTTACTCTCAGGCTGATGGGGGGATAATACAGATGTCATTTCTCAAGGTTCCCCTGCCATGCTTTGATGAAACCAAAATCGTGATTTTGATGGTGCCAAATTTTATGAGCCTATTAAGCTGTCTGTACTGAGTGATGACTTTTCTTTTTACAAGCTTAGGGCTGACACGATTCCACACTCTCTGCAATGTTTAACATTTCAGCTCCACCCAATTGCCTTTCATTTTCCTTAGTTCACTGCATGTTATAGCAGCAGAAAACGGAAGTGAAGACACTTCGATGGCCAGGAGGTGTGTCTGGGATATTGTTTGCAATCTGGTTGGGCGAGAAAAAGTATTTGTATTAAAAATACTGTCTTCCATTCATCACAACACTGATCATCATTAATTCCTCTTTCTCCATAGCTTTCTATTCAGGAGATCGTTTAAGCACATGCTTAAGTCCATTTATATTTAGGACAATGATTAACTTTAAGCACCTACTTAAATCCTATTGGCTTCAATAGGACTCAAGCACATGCTTAATGCTTTCTTGAAATGAGGCCAAAGTATCCTGGTTTTAGACCCAGGATATACTCTCAGTACTCAGCAATTGGTTACAATGTCTGGGGTCAGTTGCAAAGTTAGAAAGAAAAAAAAACTACTTTGATGTCCAGGATGGATCATCTCCATGGTATCTGGTCTATCCCAGATTTTACCTGGGGTGGAGATGCTACCTTGATAAGTGCACACTCACATGTATTAGCTTATTTTTTTTTCAGTTTCCAACAACTAGCATAAACTGATGAGTAATAAACAGCCCTGCTACCTTTCATTAGGCTCTGGGTATTAACTGAGTGGCTCCCAATGACATAGCATCCAATATTGTCTACTGGCCTTGGAGTTTTTGTAGGATTCATTGATTTCCGCCCCTCTTTCCCCCCACTACTCACAAGAGAGATAGCCCACAGAAAAAACAATCATTTATTCTAATCAGAACGGTCTCTTTTGGACAACAATACAGACTGCCCAGAGCAGGTGGTCACTCAGATTTACTTTCAGTAGCTTCTCCTTACAACCTATTTTTCTGCAACTGCTTGTAAGAGCTGCGTTAGTTACTAGTCCGTGACTGAAACAAGCTGGCTCAGTTGTAACCAGTGGTTTGGTGGTGGGGGCCAGACAAAACCGCTATTTATTCCCACCACATTCTTTTCACCAAGCTTTCCCTTATTCGATAGTGATGCCTTAATCAAGTGTCTGATAAATGCCAGAAATATCAGGAGGGCTGAGGAAACCGGAGCTATTATAGCCCATGATAAACACAGATAACTATTAAAATGCTGCGATAACCCAGTTACAACCACCACTAACTTGTTCTCTCTGCAACTTCTCTCCTGTTAAGAACACTTACAAACACAAGGGTAGCGTCTATAATCAGACACGCCTGTGCCCCAGCAATTGTATAATAAACTCTGGGACATTTAGTTCCTGGTGTTGTTTGCTGTCTCCTTCCAGTAGCTGACTATTCTTGATGGAAATATTCTTCTACTTATGCAAAGATCATATTCTACCTAAGGTACTTCTAATGCATAAGCCATCACTATAATATGATCTAGTGTGTAAATCACGATTAAAGTGTTAGACCAGAGCTGTAATCTGCAGCCCATGAATAGGTACCATGGCTTTGTTTGCCGGAATTGCTCTGCCCTACTCTGTACTCATTGCAAAAGATCAGTGCTATCCATACGCTCAATAGCACTCTGAAATGGCACTAAGAGATTAACCATTTGTGCAGATGGTACTGGAGGTACCTATTTGTCACTAGCCTGTCTGGGATATTCCAGAACCTTGCTCTTTTTATATGTCATGAAATGGTCTTGGGATTTCTTAAAAAAAAAAAAAAAAAAGCAGAGGAATGCAATGATGAAGCTTCCAACATTCATTTGCAAGAACATCCTTCCAACAATCTGTACTATGGATTATGGTCCCAATTCTGCCTTTGAGACAAGGGTCAGACAATGTGGCTCACTCTTACTCTTTCCTTTCAAACACTCCAGAAATGTGGAAGCTTGAGGATAGTGTAGAACCAGGTAGGTTTTCTTCAAATGTTAGTTGTTCAGAAATGTATAGTTTGCTTTTACATTTACTTTGCATATTTCCAACCAAAAGGCTCCGATGCTACTTGATAAGCAACTGAACCATTTTTATACTTCCATTCCCATTGCTGACTCTCCAAATAACAGTCTCTGCTATCTTAAAGTGGTTAACTTAAGTGGCAATAAATAATTTTCCAGTAGAAAGCAATGAAAACAATATGTTTCTGTTACTTTATATCTCCCAATGCAAGCATGAGCAGTTTCTTTTTATGCATTGCAGAAGCTTCTCAAGCATACCGCAAGTTGCATTTTAACAAGCTGAAGCATCCTGCCTGATGTGATCTCTGCCCAAATTGTTATTTTCCTCCAGCTGGGTTAGAATTTTCTGGCCTTAGCATAAGCAGGACAATATACACACATTTTATATGCCTACTGTGACCTATTTTCAATACATTTGGTATTATGAAAAAAAAATCACAGACTTTGGTGTCTGGTGGGATTCTACCCCACTCCTCATGGTTGCTTCCCTGTCCTGTTGCAGGCAGTCCACAATGAGATATTCTCCCACTTCATCCGTGTTTGTGGCTGGATCTTCCCTAATGAGAGCAGAGCCTGTCAGCTGGCCTGATATGCTGCGACATATGTAGTTTTCCATTTGACTCGCAATTCTGTGATGATGAGAGTACTTGGTTCTGACGCTGCCTGGTGTCACACACTGCTTCTGTTTCATCCTGGGGTGGAATTGTTTCTCTGGAGAACACTCACCAAGGTGTAGCGTGGCAAGAAGCCTGCGATACAGGTTTGTAGTACAAGCACCATTAGCCCACCTGTCATTGCTGTGGTAGTCATATTACCCAGCTAAGAACCTGGTTGGCTCACAACATATTTGCTTTTCATGGCCCCAGTTTTACAACAGCTCCTGCCGTATGCCAGACAAGACACACCTGGGCTGCTTCCTCAGACTCCATCGCTGTTTCAAATATTTCACGAATGGCCATCTATGGTTTTCATTTTCATAGGCGATTCCCAGAGGGGCCATTGTTCCCCCTCTACTAGCCTCCCTCCACTGACACCAGGTGTCCATCCTCCTCAGCTTACGGAGCAGCAGATCTTGCAATATGGTCTGGCACACATTTGTTAGAGCAAGGTTGAAAAAAAAAAAATGAATCCCAGCCATATTCCTGAATGAACAGATGGATGAAAGCGTTGCTGTGCCAGTGTCAGTGAATTTATCCTCCCATCAGCCCTGTGAGAGGTGGGAACTATTGCAACTCCATGTTATGGGCTAGAAACTAAGGCACAGAGAGATAGGATACCTTGTCCAAAGGGAAGTCTGTGATAGAGCTGGGAATTGACCTCAGCTCTCCTAAGCAGGCCAATGCCTTAACCACAAGGCAAAGTGAGAGGGCTTGAAAATAACAATTAAGGGCTGATAATGCTTTTCAGTTATGTAACACAAAGATGTCAACATGCTTTACACGGGTCACCCGGCCCATTATACAGATAGGGAAACAGAGGCACTGAAAGAGGGAGGTGATTGAGTTTTCATGTTCATGCAGCAAGTCAATGGCAGAATTAGAAACAGACCCTGGAGCTCTTGACAACCAACTTTCCCTGGCTCTGGTCACTAAACATGCTGCCTTTGAATATTTGTTCCCCTTCACTAGACATTTCATGTCTCTTTTTGCACTTTGACAATTCTTTGTATAAGCCACTGCCACCAGACAATGCAGCACCAAAAGGTAGTGTCTGCAGGCCAGAGCCATGTCTCTCTCTCTCTCTCACTCTACATCGATTAATGAATCAGAAGAATCTACAAAGCTTATGAGAGTGAAGCCTATGGCAATAGCTGAGGTCATTACATTTTTCTGTCTTTTATCTTCTGTTTTGTCTGTGCCTATGGCTGGATGTTATAGTGGTGATGAGACCTCAGTGCCATGTAGACAACGACAACAAAGGTATGTGACAGACCAGAGTTACAAGAGTAGGCTTTGAGCAGTGTTGCCAACCCCAAGTATTCAAAAATCATGAGCCAGGCCTCAAAATCTCAGGAGACTGGCTTTAGAATCGGCCAAAAAAATAATAATTAAAACCTGTAGTGTACTTTTTATTTGTCTTCTGAGCCTCTAGCATGCTCTCATGGCATGTTTTGAAGTTTTCCCCCACAACTAGAAACTTTTTTTAAAAAGGGCAGATATTTTCATGCAGTAACATGAGTCCAGGAGCTGGTGCTTTAAGAAATATCCCAAATATCCTGAAACCCACAATAAAACAATGAGAGTTGGCTACACTGTTGTAGCTTGATGTCCAGTTAAATGAAGTGTCTGCATACAATAGTGAATGTGTCCATTATGTTTAGCCAATACAGACACAGACTATTAGCAGAGCTCCTGGATGCAGACCCTAAACATGAACAGTGAATTCAGTGAAGTACAGTTTTGCCACAAAATTTGTTTACTAAAAGCTCAGGCTATATATGTGGAGAATGGGGGGGAAGAGAGGGAACATTAGTGGGAATGTGCCCAAGGTAAAAATTCTGCCACGCATTTCTGGTATTCGATACTCCCAGAACAAGCGATCATTTCATTTCTTTGCTGCTGGGACTTGCAAATTACCCCAAGGCTCCATAGACTGTTGGCAGGATTATCCTCCCACAGCTGGATAAATATATCTGTGTATGTATAATGGAACACTTAACTTTAACTCGGGATCTCTCTGCTCTCCGTTAGAGGCTGCTTGTACAGTTCTTCCTGTTGTGCTCATCACACATGGAACCAGGATAAAGAAAGCTTTACAGAAACCCTGCTGGATAGGGCAGTATGATGGCAGGGTGCAAGAAACCACACCTGGAGAATGCAAGCATTGCCCCGGGGTCATTCTTTTGTAAAGTGGGTCGGGAATGGGCGGAGTTGAAGGCGACAGGGGTCGACCCCTCCTGGCCAGTGAAGCAGTGCAGCCTATGGGTCCATCTGCCCCACAGACTTAACTTGCATGATTGGCACCTGAGACTGAGCAAACTGCAAAGCCATACCCGAGTTAGCATCCCTCGTGCTGTGCTAACCGGTGCGTGCTGCTAGTGAGGGGCACTGTGCCTTTCAGAGGTCTGGTCTGAGCTAGCTGGAACCAGCACCCATGTTATGGAGAGGCTAATGTTATGCGACGCTGATCAGTTAGAACCCAGAGCTCTCCCAGAGTCTTTGGCTCTAACACCACAGCTAGGATTTCGAGGGGCACATTGCTCACGTCTGTGGCAAAACTTCCATTGAATTCCATGGGAGATGGACCAGGCCTGAGGTTTCAGCTCAGGAAGGCAGGACGATGTGACTTTTGGAAACACAGCTGCAAGCTGTGAGCAGTGAATGAATGGAAACCTGTCAAGCCAAGCACAGAGAGGACGAAGAGCACTGTGCAGCCTGCCACTCGTGGAAGCTGTGCCCCATCACATGGAGACAGATTTTCAGGTGCCTAAATAGGTGTACCGCTTCTTTGAAAATCTGGCCCATAATAGTCCGATTAGGAGGGATGCAGCCAGAAGGGTCACTGAAGACAACTGTTACCTCAACAAAAAGCAGCTCAAGTACCACATAACCACACCATACCAACACTTCGCAATCTGGAACACACTTATCTTCCTGTCACAGGGTCGGTGCAGGGTCTCCCACTTTTGTGTCTGCACCCTGTGTTTAGGCTGGTATAATAAAGAGTCTTCCATGCCTTCTTTTGCTGGATCACCCATGTGTCTTTATTTATAGACTTTGTGCAGTTCCCCAGTCTCCCAACAGCTAGTACCCCACAGACCCTCCCCAGGGTCTCCTGCCTTTGAGGCCTTCCTCTTTGGTAAGGAGACAGTGATACTACCCTCGTGTCTCCTCCCAGTCTAGCCTCCTCACTGAGGTTTGTTCCGGGTTTTTATAGCTGGTCTATGCCTCAGCCCAGTATCAGCACTCAGCTCAGCATGTTCCTCTGAGCAAGCCCTGATTAGGGATTGCAGCTGGACTCGCTGCCGAATACCCGTGTCTCTACCCTGGCCTCCTGGCCAGAGAGCAGACTGCAGCCAGCATTTTGGCAGGGCTTTAAAGGGGGTTTTACCCCTCCCCTGCCACACTTCCCAACACCCCTGGGAGGTAGGGAAGTGCTATTATCCCCATTTCACAGATAAGCAATACAGAGAGTGATTCACACAAGAAATGTACAGTGCAGCATGGAGCTGCAGTCAGGATCCCAAGTCCAAGACTAGCGTCCTAACCACTGGATCATCCTTCCAACTCGGAAATGAATTACATATAATACCCTATTTAATGTAGCTCCTTTCCAGGAGCCCCAGTGATCACTAAAGCCAGCCACAAAAGAATTCTCACTCCACTACCGAAGGGCTCTTCAAACAGTAGAGAACCCTTCAAACAGAAGGGTTTGAAAAAAAATAACAGATTATTTTCCTAGGTTTTTAAAACATTGGATCATTTTGTGCACCCAACTGCCTGTCTCACAGAGAAACTAAACTGAAGCCCAAGATGTCCTGAAGCAGTCAGCTAATGAAGGAAGTGGCTCCTGAGAGAAGAAAAATCTGTAACTACAATAGAAAGGCTTCCCTTTGTGAGGAATCCTCAAAACCAGGGATAATTTGTCATAGCTGCCCAAATGAGGGTGCATCAAAACATGCATACGCTCTATGTGGCAAGTCAATTGAAGCTCACCATACTGTCTATATCTGAGGTACTCTGGTAATGTGGGGATGGACTGATAGAAATTTCAATCTGCATAAAAGTCTGAGATTAATTTAAACTAAACTGCTGCTTTGTTTGGCATTTACTTCGTGTGATTGCATGTGACTTATCATTCACTAATGCCATCCCTGGTTAAGGGTGGGAATACATTTTACAGGGTTGTTTTGCCTCTGTCTAGGCATTAATTGTCAGTGGCTGCCACCTAGTGAGTACATTGCTTGACAACTGCAATGTTGTAGCTGTCGGTCCCGGGATGTTAGGGCAACGAGGGGGGGGCAAGGTAATATCTTTTATTTTGCCAGCTTCTGTTGCCAGCTTCGGTTTTCGGCTGTGTAGCTTGAAAACTTGTTGCTTTCACCAGTAGAAGTTGGTCCAGTAAAAGAAATTACCTCACCCATCTTGCTTGATAATACATTGCTGGAACTCAGCAGGACGAGTGAACCAAAGGAATGGCTAAAAGCAAAAGGAGCACAGAAAATGGCTTGAAATTCCAGAAAAGCTAATGCGAGTTGGATGCACATATGGGAAACAGGCCTGTTACAGTGTTACTTAATCTCAATTACTTAAAATCAAGGTCAAGGCAACAATTTTAGTGTCCAAAAGAAGTCTAAATCTAAAGGCTTGCAATAATATTAGCAGCATGCCCTTGCGAAGGAGAGGATTCTGTATTCTGTGATTCTCGGTCCCTGTATTCAGCTTAGGTTTTGATGGTGCTGAGCATTGTTTGATATAAAGGCAGTACTGCACTGTCAGCCACTACAGTTTCCAATATTCAGTCAACCAAGGGACCAATGCTGCATTGGGTTTAGTGGAACTGAACTGCAGGAAATGGGTTACGCTGGTGCCCTTTTTGCTCTCAGCAATGGGATGAACAGAACTATTGGAAGTGACAGAGATCTTTAGCAGCCTGTCCTGCTTGAAACGGATGGCCATGCCCAACACAAACTGTTATCCAAGAGCTAGGTTGTGTTTGGGCCTAAAGAATAAATAACACACTCCATTGATAAAACGTCAACACCCCAGCGGGTAGAAATAGACTGACTGTGCTTCATAATATGTGAGAACTCTTCATAGGGTTGACAGAAAACTAACAGCAAGTCAGGGGCAGGGAGAGTTACCTGCATCCGACCGTAAGAGACCTGAACCTGGTGAATGTCTGTTGATAGACTGGAGTTGTGGCAGCAGTGTTTATAACAATGTTTTGGAGAGCAGAAGTTGACATTACCATGTATGCTACTTTGCCCTGTAATTAGACAAACAACAAGCTACAATAAATTCTGTTCCTAAAATGCACAGCACTTTAGCAGCAAGAACAGATACAAACTGCACAGTGAAAAGTGCAACTGGGAGGACCCAGGACCGGCGCTAGAGTTTTTCACGCCCTAGGTGCACGGCCATTTCGCCACCACCCGCGCTGATCCTGCGGCTCGGGTGAAGCTGCCGCAGCCATTTCTGCGGAGGATCCGTTGGTCCACGGCTCCGGTGGAGCTGCCACAGCCGTGCCTGCGGGAGGTCCACTGGAGCCTCGCGGGACCAGCGGACCGTACGCAGACATGCCTGCGGCAGGTCCACCAGAGCCGCGGACCAACCGACCCTCCGCAGGCACGCCTGCAGCAGCTCGGACCAACAGACCCTCCATAGGCACAACTGCGGCAGGTCCACCAGAGCCACCTGCCGCACCCCCCCCCCGGCAAAATGCCGCCCCCCGAAAATCCTGGCCCCCTAGGCGATTGCCTAGTTCGCCTCAATGGAAGCGCCGGCCCTGGGACGACCACCCCCAATAGCAACTTCTTGTCTGAAGCAATCGCTTTAAAGTATATCCAGGCTACTTCCAGAGCAGTTTAATTCAGCCTTTAGTTAAAGACCATCACTAACAACAATTTTTGCTAGTATGACTCTTCAAAGCAGGTTTCATTGTATTCAGTCACTTTTTGCCCATGTAAACAGAAATACACACACCTGCAGTTTTGGTACCATTTGTGCCAATCCTATTTGCCTAAAAAACACCAACTCCAATATTTAAGAGAAGAATCAGGCCATGGGAGCCTTAAAATCCTCCTTTCCTGACAGAAGAGTCTTTTTTTGAAAAAGAACTCCAGGTTATTTAATGGAATTCCACCTGCAGGACAGATGGAATTGTAGCCCACAGTGGCACTTTCTTCCCCTATCGCAACCGTTTCACCTAATAAGTTGGAGAGTCTGCTATTACCTCCAGGCTAAGGGAGCTCTTTCTTTAGCTCAGCCAGCAACATCTTGTGCTTATAGATCCAGGAGTCCCAGATTCAGGTCCCACCTAGGCCATGGTCTGAAAATATTAAGATTCCAATACTGCCCACATCACCCAATAAGAGCTCCATTGTGGAGATCCATTAAAGAGGATCCCCTGAAGTAATGTAATGGTCTAAGATTAAAGGTTTATGATCCTTTACAGATACTACTCATTTCAGAGAGCTGTTCTATAAACATAGGTAGCCCAAAGCTAATATACTCAGACTAATTACAGATGAAATTGTTAGAATTCTCTCTCAGAAGACTGTTTCCTAACAAAAACAAACAGTAGCTCTTTTCAAGGGAGGGGGAGCATCTGCTGCTGTGTTCTTAAATGTCTTGATCTTTCCTTGCCAGAACTGGAAGATTACTTGACATTTACTAGGTAGGAGCTAATCAGGAATCATTGTTTTCTCTGCCTCTTAGATGCTTCTTCAGAAAAGTATCTTATAATGGTTATTTCAGTCAGCTCAACAAAGGAGACCATTTCCTTATTGAACAATCCACACCCTTTTCAACCCTTCAAATTAATAGTGATAAACAGTGTGGTTGAAAACACTTGGTGAAATATGCACCAGGTAAATCCCCACACATACTAATGGCTCCTGTGTGACATAAAGAGGATAAGAATCAGACTTGTTTTGTGCACATATTTCTATTACAAGCACATCTGGGAGAGCATGCAGAAAACAAACACTTCCGGATGCTTAAAGCTTCTGTTAGAACTTCAAAATCTGCCTTATTCTAAACATGTGGAACAATTGTGGGGGGAAGGATTTAATTTGAAACCTTTCTTGACGCTGTTGTTTGACCTCCAGCCGTATCCTACAATGTGACATACAGTCGATTTGCTGTTCTTGTTCTGCGTGCAAGTTCCCAGAGCCTTTTCATATTTGACATGCATCAGGTAAACAGAAAGGATGATGAGAAATGTAAATTTAGCATCTGAGAGCCTAACTACCACTAACTCATAGTAAAACACACACTAATATAAGAAACAATAGCCAATCTCAAAAACAATAGATAATAAGAGCCATAAAAGAAACAGAAGAAAATTACCTGTCATAAGTAGCTATTAAAGAGCCCATATTCCAGTAAGAAGAAAAAAACCCAGACTCCCTCAAATTCTGCTCATCAAAGAAAAATTACCATCTCCAGCTGTCTACCATTTATGAAATACCAAATAAAAGGGGGAAAATATACAGCAAAATGCCACTTTTGGCACTATACTCTCTACTGAGGAAAAACATTTTTTTGATGGGGTGACCTTTGTATTGAGCTGTGTTTGTACTGAAATGCGTTTCACAGACCATGAAAAAGCTGTTTTTTTGACAACAGTACACAGAAAATATTTAAGAGAAATTGCATTAAAAACAGTGGGTGGCAGATGCCAATTAGTTTTCTTCTTTTCCTAGCACAGTACTGATGGGAAAAATTTCTCTCCACTAATCACACTGTGCCTGAGATTACAACAAAAGAGAAGCCAAGCTTTCTATCTGGCTGCTTTTTCATCTGAGCTACATAATGTTTTCTCTGTGTATGTATGTATCTCACTCACACACACACACACACACACACACACACACACACACACACCCATCCATCTTTTGTCTCTTTCCCACTTTCTCCCTGTCTCGTTCTGTTTTTAACTCAGCCTTTTAAATGTAAACATATTTGAAATGTGAATCCAAGGAACTTGTTAACTGCAGGGATGTTTTGTGGGGGTTTTGTTTTGGTCCTTGAAGCTCAAGATACATTTAGATGGGGGTGCATAAGGAGAATGGTTCTTTTTTATAAAAAGGAAGTGTAGGCCAGGTCCTTAGTTGGTGTGAATCTGTGAAGCACCATCTGGAGTTTGATGGAAACCAGCTTTGGGTCTGACTCATTTTCTTTAAAGAACTAATCCTTGCCTCATCTTGACACACTGAAACAGCTAATGGGAGAACCTGGGAGAATGTTGCCAAAAATAAACGACAGATCCAGAACCACTCAGTCAGCTGACAGCTCGCTCTTCCTCTGACTTCAGTCAAGAATAAAATGTTTATCTCTCCTTTGAAAATGTGCATCTTGCTAGAGATTTAGCAAGGCCGGAAATAGAGAGGAGCTCTCAAAGGCCCCATTCTCTGTGTGGGAGGCAACACAAGGTAGTAGTGAAATTGTTATTCCATTTGGAAAGGGTGATTGGGAAAGAAGATGACATCACCCCTCTCCCCCTTGCCCTGGCATCACTAAATACAGAACTGCAGAGGGAGGGTTATTAGAGACACATGATACAATTTACCACCAGAAAAGCCAACAAGACACTCTGAGCAGATGGTCAGGTGGTGTAAATCAAGGTAGCTCCACTAAAATGTTTCCAAAGATATGCACGCTCTCACCCTATGAGGTCATGGACCAATATTTTCCCTATTCCAGTCAATGATGCTATGTTGGTTTACACCAGCTGAGGATCTAGCCCCTTCTAGCCAACAAAGCCAGGGAAGACTGAAAAAAAAATAAATATCAGGGCCTATGGGTAGTTAGCCAGACTCTTCCTTTGTCAGCAAAAAAATCCTAAAATCTGGAACCAGGCAAAAGTTATTTCCCTCCTGAAGCCTGGAAAATCCTTATAAGAGTCAGCAAACTGTTTGCTCTAGGTCTGTCCTCCATAGGAAATCCTGGAATATTTCCTTCTAAGGAATTCTGCCTAAGTGCAGCTCCTCTTCAGGAGCAAACCATTTTCCACCTGAACAGCATGTGTCTGCTGGAACCAGTGCTAACAAGTCACAGCAGTGGAGACAGGTTTCCAAAGTACAACAAAGATGGGCACAAGCTCCATAGGAGCCATAGCCCAGATTCCCCAGGGGCTGATCGAATGCATGGAAGACTTTCCCAAACAGCCTGTGGGTGGCACTGCAGACCAGAATCTCCATAGCACCTAATGCTCCGGCTACTCCTCTTCCCATTTCCAACATATGCCCCCCACCCTCCAGCCCAGGTACCAGGCCTTGCAAAGGGGAAAGGCAACCAAGGGCCACTTGCATCAGCCCTATGCTTCTCCCTCTGCTTTTAGATACCTGATATGCAACCCGCTGCAGCCATGATCTTTAGTGCATGAACTGCCCATGACCCTTGTGCAATGCTATTACAGCACTTCCAGCGAAGTAGGTACAGGTGCACTGTTTTGAAAGGATGGGCTGTAACTGCACCTTCAGCTGAGGGTGGTGGACTAATCAGTGACCTCACTGAGTCAATGCCAAGCCAATTTCTGTTTCCCTGGGCAAGTGAAGTGTTTGAGGTTTGGGAACTCTTTCAAAACAAGGCATGTTTGCAGTGTATCATGCATGTTCTGGCACTACTATCAGGGCAGGGACAAGCCACCACTGAGCTGTGAGATTCTGCCAATGCAACAGTCACCCATGCAGGAGGCAGCACTTGGCAGAGGAATACTCCACAAGGTTTTTACTGCAGAGTTATCCCCAAATCATTCCTTGGCTGAGAGGTGTTGGCCTCTTACACTCCCTGGGGAATGAAATAGAGCGTTCTGCATTCTTGAACACACTACATTCTCACTGCAGAGGACTTCTAGCATCATACACATGGTGGGCTCTCTGTCCCTACTCTACTGAAGCCATACAGCCACAGGAAGCTGCCCCTGGAACACCCTTTCCCCTCTGTATTGTTTCTCAGCACAGAGACCTTCAGAGAACAATGACTTTTGGTCACTCCTCACTTGGGCTGGATTGCAAGTGGGGACCCTGAACATGAAAGACTGTTTCCCTCTTACTGACCACCAGAGCTAGCCAGTCCCCTAAGAAAACATAGCTCAGATCTGAGTATTTCCTCTGAAAATAGGCATTTTGAGTGAGGGTTATTTCCCTCCTCAGTTTAACTGTTTACTTAACCCACCCTTACTTTATTTCTTCCCTTTTATTCTGTAGGAATGGATGACTCAGGATATGTCTGCTTAAACATTTTAGATCAAAGCAAAAGCAATCAGCTTCACTAAAGTGCTACAGTGCTGATATGAAATTATGCCAAATTAGTGTTTATTTCCTTGGCCAGCTAATTCATTCTGTGCTTCTTTGCACTTGCCATGGCCCATCACAAACCTTGGGAAGGAAGAGGTTTGGCAGGAAATGAATACCTGTTTGAGGGATTTTGCATCACTGAGAGGATATGCCATCTCCTCACTCATGAGAGAAAGGGGAAAACAAATCTGGAGTACTCACCAGCTGGAAGAGCGGGAGCTGCAGCAAGCCTCCACTGAATGGCTGCTTCAGGGCTGCAGCTGCTTAGCACTGACAAATTTCAGTGGGCCAGCTGTTAGAAAAGCATTCCAGGAAAGGCTCCTTAAAGGGGTGGCCTGAGAAAGGTGCCTGTTAGGAAGCACCTAAAGTCCCACTTGGAAGGAAGGGAGGGAGGGATCTGGTTGAAAAACATCATGAAGCACTACAAGGCTGAAGCCGAATGTGTATCTTTGTGTTGATGATGTCAAGTATCAGAGGGTAGCCGTGTTAGTCTGGATCTGTAAAAGCAGCAAAGAATCCTGTGGCACCTTATAGACTAACAGACGTTTTGAAGCATGAGCTTTCGTGGGTGAATACCCACTTCCTCAGATGCATGCATGCCACAGGATTCTTTGCTGTGTTGATGATATGGCCAGAATTTTCAAAAGGACTCAGGACCAACATCTGGGACTAGAGCAGGGGTTCTCAAGCTGGGGGTCGGGACCCCTCAGGGGGTCATGAGGTTATTACATGGGGAGGGAGTAGCAAGCTGTCAGCCTCCACCCAAAACCCTGCTTTGTTTCCAGCATTTATAATGGTTTTAAATATATAAAAAAGTGTATTTAATTTATTGAGGGGGGTCACACTCAAAGACTTGCTATGTGAAAAGGGTCACCAGTAAAAAAGTTTGAGAACTACTGGACTAGAGATTTCAGGAGAGCTTAGCTCCCCTGTAGGCACCAAAATAAGACTGGACAGCATTTCAAAGAGCTCAGCACACTGGAAACTCAGAACTTCTGAAAAGCTGGCTCTTATTTAGGTGCCTTAAATGGAAGCTGAGCTTCTTTGAAAAATCTGGTCCCAGTTATGGGTGCTGGGCCCTTGAAAATCTGACCATGAGCTCTTTTGAAAATGGCTCTGTATTTAAAAACCTGGGATGCAAGTTTGATGTTTAGTATATAATAGGAGGACATTACATATTTATGTTCACCATGATACAGAAAATGAAAGCAGGTTACATGTGCTGAACACTTCTCTAGAGAGGCAAAAAAGACGTATGGAATCTCCACTCAGACATCTCCAATGTTTCTATTCAGTGAAGCTCCTACATAATTTAAGACTTCTCTAAATCTCTCTAGCGTAGAAATGGATTGAAAGTTTCATATATCTTTTGTGTTACTGCTGATGATTTCTGGTTCCAAAGGGGTCAGAAAAGCCATGAGGATAGCATCTATTTCAGGCCCAGTAGAATCTAGGAAGAGTATCAAAATGAAAAGAAAACATTTTGTTAGAAATTATTTTTAATTTAATTTTGTTGTTGTTGTTTTTAAAAAGATCTTAATGGTTTGGTCAAAGGCTCAGCTTAATTTTTTTATTGTAATCTCCCAGCTCTGCTGGCTCTTCACCTTCAAGATCTCCTGTAATAAGTCAACATTTCTGATCTAAAATAAACACCAGTGCCTAGATACAGATGACAGCCTCATGATGTGAATTTCTGCTCCTTTGAAAGATTTCTGAAACACTTCTAATAAGTCTGAAAGTTCCTTAGTGTCAGAGGTAGCCCCTGGCCCACAGCTTTCCAAACTCTGGTCTGCTTTCCTGAGTCATGCTCCCCTGGACACATGAGCCTCTTAATTAAGTGATACTTTCTGTCCTGCAGAGTCACATGAGACAACAGGAAGTCTGGAGGCAGGGGAGGCCAGCAGAAGAGGTTATTTATAAGAAGAGGAACTCTTAAAAAGGCCCTTTTTGAATATGGAGGGCTGCCTTTTCAAGAGGGCACATTCACCCCAGGGGAGGTGGACCCTCCAACTCTAGAAACTAAGATACTACAATAATGAGCATGATACAAATGCCTAGAAAGAGCCATTGGATGCTTCTGAACAAATTGCATTCATTAAATGCAGTGTCAGACTAGTGGTTCTCCAGGTTTTCTGTTGTTGTTGTTGTTTTTTCCCTTTGCTTCTGGGGCCTTTGTGACCTGTACTGAGATAAGAATAAGGCTTGAAAAAAGCTGATCATGCTACCTATGCAACGGCACACGTCAAGTGATTTCAAATGACATGGGATGTTTTGTCAGCTTGCTGCAGTGAGGGGTCAGCTGCATCTATACAGCTGTGTCATTCCCAACCCCAGCAGTGCATTCCCTCTCTTCTTTGGTAGCTAGGAATCATCTCCATAACCTATTGCCTGGAGAAAGATGCTCACGGCCTACACTGTTGTTGCAGCTGCATAGGGAAATTCTACGGGACGAGTTCAGAAATTATAGAGGATTTATTGTTTCTCCCAATGTTGAACCACAAAGGGCTGTTATGGGCAGTGGTTGGTCTCAAACAGTTAAATGATTGGAGAGAGGTTAATATTTTTCACGTATTGCTGTGTCTGGGCCAGCAGGAGCTGGAAGCATTGCTGTGTATTCAGCCACAGGGGAATAAACTGCCTTACAATACCTCCCAAATGACCCCACACACACTCTGTGGCCTGGCTGCTAACTCATGCAAAGAGTAAACATGTGTACAGGGCAGTGGAGCGTATCATGATTGCTCTGGCAGGGTGGACTCCTATGTGAGCTCCTCCAAACCTTCCTCAATTCCATGCAGCAGGATCACATTGGGTATACTGCTGGCAGGACCATCTGTAGCTGTGGAAGGAGGACAAGAATTGCCTGTCAGAAAAGGATGTAGTCTGAGAATAAACTAGGAGCCAGGAGTAATTGAATTCTAAGCCCGGCTCTGACACTGACTTCTTCTGTGGCCTCAGACCTGTCACTTAACTTCTGTCTACTTTCATTCCTAATCTCTAAAGTGGGAATAATACCTATCTCGTGGTGGCATAAAAAATATTCTGTACAATGTGCACTGATTAGAGCCAAAGTACTATAACCCAGGAAAGGAAAGCCACAAAGCAAGTGTCTGCTGCGTTTCTGATTCATTTAACTGCATGGCATGTTTATTTTGTGATAAGACAGGGTTTAATTTGGGGAGAAAGCTTATCCAGTTGTCAGTTTCAAAACAATGAGCTGTCCCATATATGCAACTTCATTTTACTAATGGAAATTTCTTGAGGTCTTTTTTAGTTAATTTCAACGTATGGTCTTTAGAAAAGAAATTCTGTTTCTTTCCAGCTCAGATACATTTTTAGATTCAGTACTCAGAAACTAGGAGACAGAGACTGCATTCCCTCCTCCATTTTTTGCATGCAGAAAGACGGAGAGAGAGAGAGAGAGAGAGAGAGAGAGAGTGTGTGTGTGTGTGTGTGTGTGTGTGTACAAACACACACACATAACACTTTCTGCTGAGAATGTATGTAATACCTTCTGTTGAGAATGCATGTAATACCTTCTGCTGAGGATGACTTAACTGACCTTACCTAATAAATGTTCATTTTTGTAGGGCTTGCTCATATTTGGTGATCTAGGAAGCCATATTAAAAAACTTGGACCAGGTAGTACTAAAATTGTGTGGGACAAACTGACAACATAAAGGGGAGTAAGGTATTCTGTGAATTTAGTGCTAGGTCCACAAGAGGATTTGGGCATGGCCATACCGAGCTTTTACACATCTTGCCACCCAGCAGAATCCACAGACCTGAGCTGGGAACCTAGGCTCTGTATGCAAGGCATGGGGAGAAATAGGTGCCTAAGAATCAGAGGAGTAGCCGTGTTAGTCTGGATCTGTAAAAGCAGCAAAGAGTCCTGTGGCACTTTATAGACTAACTGACGTTTTGGAGCATGAGCTTTCGTGGGTGAATACCCACTTCGTCAGATCCATGTAGTGGAAATTTCCAGGGGCAGGTATATATATGCAGGCAAGCTAGAGATAATGAGGTAGTTCAATCAGGGAGGATGAGGCCCTGTTCTAACAGTTGAAGTGTGAAAACCAAGGGAGGAGAAACTGGTTCTGTAATTGGCAAGCCATTCATAGTCTTTGTTTAATCCTGAGCTGATGGTGTTAAATTTGCAGATGAACTGAAGCTCAGCAGTTTCTCTTTGAAGTCTGGCCCTGAAGTTTTTTTGCTGCAGGATGGCCACCTTAAGGTCTGCTATAGTGTGGCCAGGGAGGTTGAAGTGTTCTCCTACAGGTTTTTGTATATTGCCATTCCTAATATCTGATTTGTGTCCATTTATCCTTTTCCGTAGCGACTGTCCAGTTTGGCCGATGGACATAGCAGAGGTGCATTGCTGGCATATGATGGCGTATATTACATTGGTGGACGTGCAGGTGAATGAACTGGTGATGGTGTGGCTCATCTGGTTAGGTCCTGTGATGGTGTCGCTGGTGTAGATATGTGGGCAGCGTTGGCATCGAGCTTTGTTGCATGGATTGGTTCCTGAGCTAGAGTTACTATGGTGCGGTGTGCAGTTACTGGTGAGACTATGTTTCAGGTTGGCAGATTGCCTGTGGGCGAGGACTGGCCTGCCCCCCAAGGCCTGTGAAAGTGTGGGATCATTGTCCAGGATGGGTTGTAGGTCCCTCATGATGCATTGGAGAGGTTTTAGCTGGGGACTGTATGTGATGGCCAGTGGAGTCCTGTTGGTTTCTTTCTTGGGTTTGTCTTGCAGTAGGAGGCTTCTGGGTACATGTCTGTCTCTGTTGATCTGTTCCCTTATTTCCTCGTGCGGGTATTGTAGTTTTGAGAATGCTTGGTGGAGATTTTGTAGATGTTGGTCTCTGTCTGAGGGGTTAGAGCAGATGCGGTTGTACCTCAGTGCTTGGCTGTAGACATTGGATCGTGTGATGTGCCCGGGATGGAAGCTGGAGGCATGAAGGTAGGCATAGTGGTCGGTAGGTTTTCGGTATAGGGTGGTGGTAATGTGACCATCACTTATTTGCACCATGGTGTCTAGGAAGTGGACCTCCCGTGTAGATTGGTCCAGGCTGAGGTTGATGGTGGGGTGGAAGCTAAGAATAGGACTCACAAAAGCCAGCACACTGAGCAGGGCGCTGCCCATGCTAGCCACTAGGAAACGGCTAAACCCCCTATCTCTGCTCAGGATTCATGTTCACAAACCCTCTCCTGAAATGAGGCCACTAAGCCCCTTCACCCAAAACCGAGGAGAAAAAGGTGGTGGTGCCTCCCTACACCTTAACCTCAATGGTTACTCACCCCAGGCTTGGGGAGGAGAGTGGAATTGAACCTGGGTTTCCTATCCCCAGGTGAGTGCTCTAACCACAGGGGTGGAAGTTACACGGGTGGCAGCCCTACTTCCTCCCCTGGCTGTTTTCTGTGGGTTTAGGTATGCTCAAAGCATGCCCACTGAATTGGGCCTCGCAGGGGAACACTGGAGCTTAGGCCTGAGTTAGGTACCCACATGCCTAGACTGTGCACATGCTCACTGGCAGATTTTTAGAGGCCCTGGGGATTTTAACAGCAGAAGTTTAGGCAGAGAGTCTATAGGCCCCTCCAGAGCTAGGCAGCACCTGAAGATCTCAATGTCTCCTAGCTGCTGGATTTAGAAGCCTACAGGGAAAGTTAGGCACTTAAGTCTTTTTGGGTCTCGCCCTTAGGCAATTGTTTAACCAACTCAACAGCTTGAGAAAATCAGCTAGTGCACCAAAAATACATTCTTAGCATAAAGTTGGGACATGCTTCTCCTTTCCAACTAAAAATAGTATCCCAGCCCTTGAGTAGAACACAGCAGCAGAATACGAATTATATAAACCTTTGCATTCTATTGTCTGCCAAGTGCTAGTTTCAGCTAGGGCGGTCCCTGTTGCTTCTCTTTTAGGAAATAGTCAGAATACAGATTATGGATGTATCTGCTTCTCTGACATTCACAGGACAATTGTGTATATTCAATGGATCTGTGTAAATATACACCAGATGAGGATTTGCCCTATATGCATGTCTCATGACTAAATGTAGGTAATAACACACAAACCAATTACATCTACTATCTCCCTAGCACTTACGTTTATTATTTCTATTACCAATATAGATTTTTGTTCCTAATATCTGATCATTTAACATGCAAATGGGAGGAACGTAATATTTGGGGCCCAGTCTTGTAACCCTTGTCCGTGCTAAGCAGTACTTAGTCACATGAGTTGTCGTAATATTGAAGTCAATGGGATTACTCACAAAAGTCAGTACCACTTGGCACTAGTTGCAGATTTGGGCCCTTATGCCCTGATCAAAAGCCTGTTGAGGTCAATAGGACTCTTTGGGTCAGGTCCTTAACGCATAGCAATGACCCTTTAATGTGAACAGATTGGCACAGAAATTAATTGAAAAGAGCAACACATGTTCAACACATATAGCTTCATGAGAGGGCAACAGCTTGTGACACTGCATGGCAGCTCCATCAGACATCATTAGGTAAAATAAACAGCGATGGCTCTGACATATTTCACTTCCAGAGTCACCCTTATACAGTTTAAATTTCCCACAAGTAAATCCATTCTCTACCCATGGAAATAAAAACCCAATCCCCCAGGCTTTGGGGTGTTTGAAATCTGGACCCTCACCTGACCATTCTGGCTTGAGCCTATCTGTCCATTTTCCTTTCTAAGTGTTATTTACAATCACCTGCACTAAGGACCATCCCCTACCAACAAAGCCTAGTCTTGAAAGACTACTGTTCTTAAACTGGAAGAATAGAAGTGCCAGGATGGCTCCCTCCCCGGCTGCCTGCTCTTTCCACTATTAATTGCCAACTCATCCTGATCTTTAGCCTGATTCTCTATGTTTCACTATGTGGTTCCTATATGATCTCGGCAGTTGTTCTAGGCAGATAATTCTGATTCTATCTAAGGCAATTCTGTGCTTTACTATGTGTTTTTCATCTTCATTTCTATGAGCTTCATTCCCACAACCACTCTCTTTTGACTCCTCACAGTTTTTGTCCTTTATTTCTGCTGCTGGAGCCAGAGATTATTATCTATAAAACACAATTGTTTCAACCACAGTCTGTTTATATTAAGTCCTGTTTTTCCTGGAAGATATTTCCCATATGGTTTATATTTTACTATTTGAAATTGGATGCAATGTCTGTGAGTTTCTTTTCCATGCTGTGGAAGCTCCAGGGAGGTAGGGATGTTTCAGGGAGGGGTTCAAAACTAGCACAGATGCCCCTAACCTCCAGTAGGTCTTGGAGAATCTTTAGGACAAATCCTCTGCTTCTTCTCCAAGAGAAGCAGGAACCTCTTCTCCCTGGGACAAAATAAAAACAATCCAGAGCTCTAGGCACATCATCAGGCCCCCTGTGACTACTCCACCCCCACTTGCAATGGTAGTGGCATGGGAACCCCTTTCGTCCCACCCCAAGATGAAGCAGAAGTGGTTCCCCTCCCTTGGGAGTAGCATGGTAGAAGCACAGGAGGCCCTGGTGCTTCTGCAGCCAGCACGTTCTGTATGTCCTGCATGTCCACCTACCCTCTTCTTCTCCTGCCACACACTGTCCTGTGGTGGATTGGTGTGAGCAGGGCCATCCTACAGCCACGGGTTTGGGAGTTAACACTTTTAAAATGTATGAGAAGTTCACTCCTCTTGGAGCTATTGCTTCTGGCTGCTTGCAGACTCAGGTAGTGACAATGCAAAGCAAGAGAGTGACAGTTGGCTACACCTGGATCACATTTGCAAACTTTTCTTCACAACCATGAGGAAGAGAAACTTCTTAAAAAAACAAAACCTGAGCGTGATGCAACCGCATGTCTCCAGGAGCTGGGGCCGGGTCTTACGGACAGGCCTACATTGCCTATGCCTTAATTCAGCCCTGCCCTTTTCCCTGACAGAACAACTCTGGAAACACTCCATAAGGGGAACCTCACAGCAGTTCCAGTCCCCGACAAAGATTTTTCCCACTTGGGGTCAATTTTAGACCTTACTAATCTTTCCTTCCTGTTAGACTCATAGACTCATAGACTCATAGGTCAGAAGGGACCAATCTGATCATCTAGTCTGACCTCCTGCACAAGGCAGGCCACAGAACCCCACCCATCCAATTTTATAACAACCCCTATCCCAGGATAGAGTTATTGAAATCTTCAAAATTGGGTTGAAGACCTCAAGCTGCAGAGAAACCACCAGCAAGTGACCCGTGCCCCACGCTGCAGGGGAAGGCGAAAAACCTCCAGGGCCACTGCCAATTTGCCCTGGAGGAAAATTCCTTCCCGACCCCAAATATGGCGATCAGCTAAACCCTGAGCATGTGGGCAAGACTCACCAGCCAGCACCCAAGAAGGAATTCTCTGCAGTAACTCAGTTCCCATGCCATCCAACAACTCCCCGCAGATCATTGAGCAGACCTATCTGGTGGTAATCCAAGATCAATTGCCCAAATTACAATCCTATCATAACATCCCCTCCATATACTTATCAAGCTTTGTCTTAAAGCCAGGAAAGTCTTTTGCCCCCACTACTTCCCTCGGAAGGCTGTTCCAGAACTTCACTCCCCTAATGGTTAGAAACCTTCGTCTAATTTCAAGTCTAAACTTCCTAATATCCAGTTTATACCCATTCGTCCTCGTGCCTACATTAGTACTAAACTTAAATAATTCCTCTCCCTCCCTAACGTTAACCCCCCTGATATATTTATATAGAGCAAGCATATCCCCCCGCAGCCTTCTTTTGGCCAGGCTAAACAAGCCAAGCTCTTTGAGTCTCCTTTCATAAGGCAGTTTTTCCATTCCTCGGATCATCCTCGTAGCCCGTCTCTGAACCTGTTCCAGTTTGAATTCATCCTTCTTGAACATGGGACACCAGAACTGCACACAGTATTCCAGATGGGGTCTCACCAACGCCTTGTATAACGGTACTAACACCTCCTTATCCTTGCAGGAAATACCCCGCCTGATGCATCCCAAAATCGCATTTGCTTTTTTAACAGCCGTATCACATTGGCGACTCATAGTCATCCTGCTATCAACCAGCACCCCAAGGTCCTTCTCCTCCTCCGTCGCTTCCAACTGATGCTCCCCCAACGTATATCCAAAATTCTTATTATTAATTCCTAAATGCATAACCTTGCACTTTTCACTATTGTATTTCATCCTATTTCTATTACTCCAGTTTATAAGGTGGTTCAGATCTTCCTGAATAGTATCCCTGTCCTTCTCCGTATTAGCAATACCTCCCAGCTTCGTGTCATCCGCAAACTTAATTAGCACATTCCCGCTCTTTGTGCCAAGGTCAGTAATAAAAAGGTTAAATAAGATCGGTCCCAAAACCGATCCTTGAGGGACTCCACTAGTGACCTCCTTCCAGCCTGACAGTTCACCCTTCAATACGACCCTCTGGAGTCTCCCCTTTAACCAGTTCCTTATCCAACTTACAACTTTCGTATTCATTCCCATCTTTTCCAATTTGACTAACAGTTCCCCGTGCGGAACCGTGTCGAACGCCTTACTGAAATCTAGGTAAATTATATCTACCGCATTTCCTTTATCTAAGTAATCCGTCACCTTCTCAAAGAAGGAGATCAGATTGGTTTGGCACGATCTACCTTTACTAAATCCGTGTTGCAATTCGTCCCAATTGCCATTGACTTCTATGTCCTTGACTACTTTCTCCCTTAAGATTTTTTCCAAGACCTTGCATACTACAGACGTCAAGCTAACAGGCCTATAATTACCCGGATCACTTTTATTCCCTTTCTTAAAAATAGGAACTACATTAGCAATCCTCCAATCATACGGCACAACCCCCGAGTTTACCGATTGCTTAAAAATTTCTGCTAACGGGCTCGCAATTTCACGCGCCAGTTCCTTTAATATCCTCGGATGGAGATTGTCCGGGCCCTCCGACTTCGTCCCATCGAGCTGTTCAAGTACGGCCTCTACCTCAGTTGCGGTAATATCCATTTCCATATCCACATTCCCGTTTATCATCCCTCCATCATCCCAAGGTTCACTAGTCTTATTAAAAACTGAAGCAAAGTACTTGTTTAGATGTTGGGCCATGCCTAGGTTATCCTTAATCTCCATTCCATCCTCTGTGTATAGCGGCCCCACTTCTTCTTTCTGTTTTCTTCTTATTTATGTGGCTGTAGAACCTTTTACTATTGGTTTTGATTCCCTTTGCAAGGTCCAGTTCAATGCGGCTTTTAGCCTTCCTCACTTTATCCCTACATGTTCTGACCTCACCAAGGTAGCTTTCCTTACTGATCCTGCCTTTCTTCCACTCTCTGTTCATAATTTTGCTGGCTGCTTGGTTATCAGGGTAGCTCTTTTCAGCTTCTGGTTTACACAAATCTTACCATCACACCTGTTCTTGACCTGTTTGAGACCTGTTAGTAGTATTGTTGTTTACAGTAGCGCTTAAGAGGCTAATCATAACTGAGATCAGGGCCCCATGGCGCGTTGCAAAAACATAGCGAAAGAATCGCTGCTCTGAATCTAAGCAGATAAGGCACAAGAGGGGAAACAGGCAGAGAAAGGTGACCTGGAGTGAGTCATTTCATAGAGTTAGGAATAGAACCAAGGTCTTCGGAGTCCCTGATCACGGCACTATCTGCTAGACCACATTGCCTAGAACAGAGCTGTTATGATTTTGGACAATTATGAGGCCAATTTATTGTATTTGTCCTTTTGTCTGTTTGCTTGGCTTCTCTCCTGGTAGGAGAGGATTACAGTCTGAGTAGCAACACCTCCTATTTGCTCTTCTCTCCCGCTTTGCCTCAGGTAAGACCTATGTTACCTTACAGCATGCTAAAAACCAGAAGTTCGTATTTGTACCAGGCCTTTCATACCAAACAGCATCCCAAAGGCTTTTGTGATAATAGATAATCAGAAGCAGAGAACAGAGTAAGCACTGTTGAAAGCCTCTGCTGTTGAAAGTCAGCATTTTTATTTTCAAGCAAAGCAGCACTTATTGTAAATGTTTCCCCCCCCCCTGACATTTGCATTAAAAATCAACAGAAAACACAAAACCCACAACAACCCTTGAGTGAAAGTTCCAAGCAGCTGAACACCTGGTAATGAGATGCTTCAAGCTATGGCTGAGCATTTTTATAGTAGTTCTGAACCAAGCACTCAAACAAACTTTGAGAGAATGGAAAGTTTGATACTCGTGGGCGTGTGTCCCAAGGTTTTCCTCTTACAGCTCAGCTATGGTGCAATGAGGGGAAAAAATTCCCATCTCAAACTGGAGTGAAAAGTCAAAATTTTAAAAATATTCATATACCCCACCCTACCCCAAAAATAAGCTTCATTTAGGGTCAGTTGAGACATTTTATTTCAATAATTACAAAAAATGTTTGGTTTCAACCTTTCAGTTCAATCAGCTGAAATTTCTAAACAAAAATTCATTTTGAATCAGAAAACAGGTTTTTCTGAAAAATGGCAAAGCAAAACATTGACCATTTTCAGACTTTTTTTCAGCATTTTTTCAAGTCGGAAGGTTCGTCAGATCTGAACCTGTTTAGCAAACGGTTTGCGTTTTGATGACTAGGCATTTTTCACCAAAAAAAATGTTGACAAAACATTCCCAGCTAGCTCTTGTTTGAATACAAATGCCTGCTGCATCATCACTGTGAGGGGTTGATCTCCCCTTCTCGGATGTCACCTGAGGTGCTGGGGTCCCACTCAGCTCTCCAGCTCTGCCAGCCTGGGTTTCCCTTGCACTGGGTTACTGTGCCTGGCCCTCAAGCCTCTTTCCAGCACACACCCAGACAAGACCACATCTAACTGCAGACACAGACTGCAGTTAGATCTGCGTGAGCGGATTCACTCAGCACTCATATGCAAACCCACTGTGGAGAGGTAAACCCCAGATAATATCATCTTGCGCTGTAGAAAAAGATCTGCACAGCACAAGCTCATAAAAATTTACCCTCTCCCTGAATGTGAAGAGAGATATGTACAACTTCTTCTCCCCTTCCCCCCTAGTTATAAACTGCACAAACTGGGTTATATTATAAACAAGAAATAAGTTTATTAGTTATAAAAGATCATTTTAAAGTGATTATAGGAAACAGTAAACAGAACAAAGCAGATTACAATGCAAATAAAATAAAACACACAAACTAAGCTTGATTTGCTAAAGAAACAGGTAATTTTAGGCAGGATGCAGTGTTTCTGTAGCTTAGATTTCCAGTTATTTCTCTTTACAGACTAGACCCGTCTGTCTCAGTTGGGACTCAGCCCTTACCTTTCCCTCAGCTTAGTTCCTTTGTCTCTTCAGTTGCTTTCAGCAGTCTTTCTTCTTGGGCAGGAAGGCAATTGAGAAGAGTCCTGTTTGCCTTACTCCCTAGCGTTAAATAAGATTTACATAAGATGGGAAGCCTTTGTTTCCAGTGGGAAAGTGCTAGCAGTGTCCAAGATGGCATTTTGCATTAGATGACATTATCACCTGATCTTGTAGTGTCAATGCAGCATCCCAGGAAACTCCTCAGGAAGGTGGGAGATTAGTATCTTGAGAATTCTATTGTCCTTCTTAAATGGCTCATTCAGGATGATTGCTTACTGTCTGGTGGGTGTTTCCTCAATTACACACAGTTAAATAGTCAATATTGTTACATAGTCAATATTCCTAACTTCAGATACAGAAATGACACATGCATACAAATTGGATAATCACATTCAGTAAATCATAACCTTTTCAATGATAAATTGCATAAAGTATATCTTAGTTATGGCATATTCATATCTTAAGCTTATTTCTATGAAGAATATGGAGTGTCACACCACAATCAACTCTTGATCATTTCTAAGATCTTAGAGTCATCAAGTTTAAGGCCAAAAGAGACCATTAGATCATCTAGTTTAATTTCTTGTATATCACAGGACACCAACACCACCCAGCATCTGTGCACTGAACCCAACAACCAGAATTAGACCAAAGTCTTACAACGCTCAAGAGACTAAACTATTGTGTGCCACAGGTAGAGAATAGAGGGACCATAGTGCACAAATGCTCAAAGCCTCCTGCAATGGCAGGGAATTGCAATATACCCAGATAATCCTGGCAAGTGACCCACACCCACATGCTGCAAAGGACGGCAAAAACAAATAAACCCCAAAACTAACCAAAAAAACCCCACCAAGGTCACTTCCAATCAGACCTGGGGAAAAATGACTTCCCAGCCCCTCATATGGTGATCAGTTACACCTTGAGCAGGTGAGCGAGAACCAACCAGCTAAGCACCTGATAGAATTCTCAGTAACAGCTCAGCCCACTCTGGCCAGTCTCCAGCCCTGTCCATCTCTGATGCTTCAGCAGAAGGAAACCAAAAAAACAAAACAAACAGGGAATTTATTGTGGGGTGGAGCCCTTTCTGACCCTGGCAGGTGACTGGCTGAAGCCCTGATGAATGTGTTTTAGGAACATGAAATATGAACTGGCAGGTACCCTTCCCCCATACAGAATCCCATCACTCAATCCTATTCATAAATTTGTCAAGCTCTTCCTTAAAACAAATGAAGTTGCTTGACCTGCCCTTCTGGATGGTTCAGGGTGGGGATCATTCCACCCTGGTCTTGACCAAGAGATAGTTCCATGTTCTAATCAGCAGTGTGCGGAGGCTCCAGGTTGGCTCAATGGCCACATTGTAAATACAAAATTCAACAGAATGCCCCAACACTTACCCTCCAGGGACTCTGGAAGACCTGGAAGTTTTAAGGAAACAATACCATTGACTGAAAAAAGATGCTTCTGGCAAGACACTGGCCAGCGCTACCAAAGGACCTAAGCTGTGCACATCAGATCTTTCTTTAAGGTCCAAGCCAAATCCCATTGAAATCAATAGAAAGAGTCCCACTCATTTCAGTGGGCTTTGGATCAAGTCCTAAAACCCACTTCTATACTGCCTAGAGTGAATGCAGCTGATGTGTACAGAACTCCTAGTTTATTGCTCTTTTTCTCCTAACCCAGCTCTACCTGTGTCCATAGTCTGTGAGCTCCTTGGCAAAGAGACTGTTGCTTCTTGAATATCTGGAAAGTGCCTAGCACATTGTGGGCACTACCAAAAAACATATAAAGAAAAAGAAACAACAACAAAGAACATTATTATTGCAGGAGACGCCTGGGCCAACCATCATCCAAAAGCAAATTTATTTAATATCCAAATGACTGATCTGATCTTCCACCCATGATCTTTTCACATTATGTTGACTGTAAAATAGTCTGCATAGTGCATGGCTTGTCCAGGGAGGAGGATGAAAGCTTTTACATTAATGACCTAGAATCATAGAATATCAGGGTTGGAAGGGACCTCAGGTCATCTAGTCCAATCCCCTGCTCAAAGCAGGACCGATCCCTAACTAAATCATCCCAGCCGGGGGTTTATCAAGCCTGACCGTAAACCTCTAAGGAAGGAGATTCCACCACCTCCCTAGGCAACCCATTCCAGTGCTTCACCACCCTCCTAGTGAAAAAGTTTTTCCTAATATCCAACCTAAACCTCCCCACTGCAACTTGAGACCATTATTCCTTGTTCTGTCATCTGCTACCACTGAGAACAGTCTTTGGAACCCCCTTTCAGGTAGCTGAAAACAGCTATCAAAGCCCACCTCATTCTTCTCTTCTACAGACTAAATAAGCCCAGTTCTCTCAGCCTCTCATAAATCATGTGCTCCAGCCCCCTAATCATTTCTGTTGCTCCGTTGGACTCTTTCCAATTGTTCCATATCCTTCTTGTAGTGTGGGGCCCAAAACTGGACACAGCACTCCAGATGAGGCCTCACCAATGCCAAATAGAGGGGAATGATCACATCCCTCTATCTGCTGGCAATGCTCCTACTTATACAACCCAAAATGCCATTAGCCTTCTTGGCAACAAGGGCACACCACTGACTCATCCAGCTTCTCGTCCACTGTAACCCCTAGATCCTTTTCTGCAGAACTGCTGCTTAGCCACTCGGTCCCTAATCTGTAGCAGTGCATGGGATTCTTCCATCCTAAGTGCAGGACTCTGCACTTGTTCTTGTAGAACCTTATTAGATTTCTTTTGGCCCAATCTTCTAATTTTTTTAGGTCCCTCTGTATCCTGTCACTACCCTCCAGCATATCTATCACTCCTCTCAGTTTAGTGTCATCTGTAAACTTGCTGAGGGTGCAATCCACACTGGTGCTCCACTGGCAGCATTCGGCTTTTTTTTTTTTTTGCTCTGCCCCCATGTGTTCTGATATTTTCTTCATCTCATCTGGTCACCCTAGGCTGGCTGTCCTGTAGTTCCCCAGATCCTCCTCCTTCCCTTTGGATTAGAGTTTCATTGTAATAAATGAAAATGTGTTCATCGCCCTCATGTATCAACCAGATATCTTCAAGCCTAAGTTGTTACTTGGTTAGGTCCAGATTGGGCCTCTTTGGCAAAGGCACATGCTGCACTGGGGAACATTTTACAGTGGTGGAACAGTTGCTGCATGTCCCTGTAGGGGGCACAAAGTGCAAGCCCCTCCACCCTTTGACAGCTTTGCTGTCTGGCACTGGAAAGGTGTGGGGTCAGAATCTGCCTCCTCCCCTATACATACCTTTCATGTCCCAGGGGATACCAGTTGGAACTGCCCATTCTACCACCCTGTGCAAGCAGAAGCAGGAGACATGGGACCTTGCACCATCTCCCCTTGCATACCTGCACAAAAGCCACTACAGTTTGACCCTTTGCTTCAATGGAGCTACAGCAGGGAGGAGCCTGGCCCAGCCTCTGTTCTACCCTATTTAGAAGGCCAAAGGGAATGACGTAACTGGCTGAGCGCTCTGCTATGCTCTTCCTTCATGGCGCATCTCCATTGTTTCATCCCCTATGTGTGAAGTGAACAGAGTAACTTTTTGACACAGAAGGAGAAAAACCTCAAATTGCAGCTGTGCTCATCTTGTCTGCTCAGAGCTCCCACTAAACAACGTTAGTGCTAATTACAGAGACACAAGAAAATCATCTGCTAACATCTGCAAGTCTCCCCACCCCGATGATCTATTGTGAGGGCGTTACATATATATAATAATACAAAAGTAAAGAACCCTTCTCTTGTCACAATGTGCTATTATGCTACCTAATGAGAGATAAATATGCCATGCTGTAGCTAATAAGTGTCATTCATATCAGTATTTATTCCAAACATGTTTATCTCCCTATCATGTCTGCTTAGCTCAGTTCTGAGCATCACTAGAGAGACGACCTTTATTTTTAGTGAATTAAGCAGGCAGGAGACAGAGAGATAGCAATTAAAGCAGATTTTTGTTCGGTTTAATTCTTTTACTTCAGCTGTCAGGGGAACATGTTACCCACTGTAGCAATATTGTTCTATTTTCGTGGTATTCGCCTGCCAACCTTGGATTCATCTTTCGCTGATTTGCGAGGCAAGCTCTCACAGCTACAGTTTGGAACAAGAAAATCCATTGACATAAATGGCTTTTATTTTTTCATGCCACCATAACTATAACACATGCAGTGGCCCCAGTTTTCGGGTGCACTCCGGCTGCTTTGTGCTGTTCTGGCAGTGCAAAAGAAACTGCTAAATTTGGTCCCTGAGCATTGCCCATGTGCAGGAATCTCTGGGTGACATGAAAGACATTTAGGAACTTAACTCCTATTGAAATCTATGGGAGTTAGATGCTTAAATACCTTTGAGGATCTAGCCATAAGGTCTCCATAGTGATTATAGGGTCATCTCTCCAGCTCCTAGCATAGGGACATGTTTGGGGAAAACAAGTTGTGGCTGGAGCATCCCTACAACCCAGTAACTCCAAGTTGCCAGAACAGTTCCTTGAAGTTGTGGGCAGGCAGGCATCAGAAAATGGATTGGCTTAAAGCTACCTTTGTTCCATACCATGTTTGGATCCTGCAGTGAAGGCATCTTGGCCAGGTCAGAGAGGGCTTGTCTACACTAGAAGGTGTGTTAACTATATTGGTACAGTTAAAGTGGCAAAACCCACCTAGTGTGGATGCCTTTGCACCACTATAGATGTGCTTATACCCATATAGCTTATTCTGATTTGGGAAGCAAAATAACCTTAGGGCTGTGCCCCTGTAACTAAATTAGTAAAAAACCAGTGCTGTAGCATTTTAAGTGTAGACAAGAAAAGTCTCACAACCTGTCTTTGAGCTAGGTAAGAATTAATACACCAGTTTCAGCCTGAGGGACACAAGTACTCAAGTATCAGAGGGGTAGCCCTGTTAGTCTGGATCTGTAAAAAGCAATAGAGAGTCCTGTGGCACCTTATAAACTAACAGATGTATTGAAGCATAAGCTTTTGTGAGTGAATACCCACTGTCAGGTGAAGTGAGTATTCACCCACGAAAGCTCATGCTCCAATACATCTGTTAGTCTACAAGGTGCCACAGGACTCTATTGCTTTTTACAAGTACTCAAATAAGTCACCTGGTGAGTAGGTGGCAGAGCTAAGAAGTGACCCTAGCATACAAGACTGGGAGCCAGGATTCCTAACTACTAGTCCACACAGAGACCCATGGATTATGCTTTGATAGGCTCGTTTTTTCCTGAGAATAGTTACTTTTGCCATTGAAGTATATGAGAAACAACATGAATTGCAAAAGGGTGTGGAGGAAAAGAATCCCTGGTAACATTCAAAGCATTCCTCACCATTTTTCTATGATTTCACACCAATCTCAACACCCAAAGCCTGATTTTCAAAGATAATTACTACCTGCAGCTCCCATTGACTACAATGAACTTTGTTAGTATTCAGCACTTCTGAAAATCAGACCATGAGAATGATCTGCCCCAAAGCAACTGGCACAGAAACTCCAGGGTCCATGAGGCTCTATCCGTGGAGTTAATGGGATTGAGAAGGTGGTTTAGAAATAATTTCGAGAGATTCATTTTCTATTAATCTCACCCAGTTACCTGCTTTTATCATTCTGCTTCTGAACTTAATTGTCTCCTCTTTCTGTTTCTATCCAATACCAACCAGTTGCAAAATCTGCTTGCATCGGTGATAAGCAATAAAAAAGTTTACACAAACATTCTTCCCCTGTGACACAATAGAAGAACCTCACTCTATTTTACCAATAGAGTACAAAACTACGGAACCATAATTCTATTCAAGATAACATGTTGTGATTGTCTAACACATTCTTTGTCTTCCAAATTTCCATCTACTAAGGCAATAGAGACATCTAGGGATCATAGACCGGTGATTGCAGGTTTCTGGAAGAATACGGTTCTCCCTAGGCTGCATGGCATGATGGTATAATAAATACAAGGATCCTTTAGAATGGAATTTGAGAAAGAACTCCGTATTATAACCAGGAACTAAAGAAGGTATTCTAAATCAGGGACTGGATGGTGAATGGGAATTCTTTATTTTATGATGCTAGCTTAAGTATTTTTTTTTTTTTTTATAATCTAGTGCCAGACAATGCCCTTCCCAAAAATCTTTCAAATGAATTATCTTCTTGCTGAATAGAAAACAATGAGTGATTTATTCAGTGCATATATTCCTCTAGTTAAGTATTGCCTCTACAAAACAGGAGTTCAAATGCAATGGCCAGGTGCCAAGCAGCAATGAATCCAAGCACTGCTATCAGATATAATTGCTGGACCTAGAACCCTGCTCCTTCAGTTTCAAAATCATAATCCTTTACCACTTGAGCTAATGAGGAACTTCCTTAGCACACAGGAGTACCGTATATACTCGTTCATTGGCCCGTTCATTTATAAGTCAACCCCCAAAGATGGTTAGATAAAAATAGCAAAAACTGTATGACCCTATATTTCAGGGGTTGGCAAACTTTGGCTCCCGGGTGTCAGGGTAAGCTGATGGCAGGTCGGAACATTTTGTTTATCTGGAACATCTGCAGGCATGGAGCCCATTGGCTGGGAACGGCGAACTGCGGCCTCAGGGAGCTGAGGGGCTCCAAGCCTGCAGACGCTCCAGGTAAACAAAATGACAATGCATTAGATATTCAGTTCAATGATTCCATGGAGTTTAAAATAATCATATTTTGGTGCAGACTCGTTTATAAGCTGACCCCCGCTCTTTGATGCGTCACATTTTTACCAAAAATATTCAGCTTATGAACGAGTATATATGGTAGTAAGTTCCTTATCCGCCCAGCCACTACAAGGCAATATCATATACTCATTCATATTCCCAAAATCAGTGTACATCAGCACATTTTACTTTTGATATTTCCAGCACTCTCATAACCATGCCCAAAATTACACAAACCAACCAAGCCAACAGGAAAAATGTGGGCTTCTTTGGGAAGTGCAGAGTAATGATGGTAAGATTCCCTCCCCGACAATTTCTTTGGTAGGAACAAAAGTTTATGACCCTCCTTCCGCAATGAGTCCCTAATCCTGGGTGATGATCAACCTACTGAAAAATGAATGAGAGCCACACAGTACAGCACTTTACTCATCAGCAGAAGATGCCACTTACCTTTTCTGCATAGCTGTAGAATTCCATCATAAGTCTTCCCAGAAAACTCAGCTAGCACCTTCTTTGCTCTAAAGATAGGTATACTTGGCATGGCTCCCAACAGAGGCTGGCAAGCCAGTGTCATCTCAGTACCTTCTCTGCCTTAATTCAGAACTGTAGTGAAGTTCTGAAGCTATTTAAGTGCCCTACTAAGACAGGATTTTGATTTCTCAAACAATGATCATGTCCAAAGTTGCTACATTCATGTTCACCACACATTACAATGGGTCCCGTGCAGAGAGTAAATCACAGATGGTAGCCTAACAAAAGGGACATTTCATAAACTCTGCAGGGTTCTACTGAATACAGTGTCATGGACATCAGGTGAGTAATGAGGCTCTTGTTGGCATTGCACAAGAGATCATGATGATTAAATAGCAAAGTCACTCAATAGGCATACCAGGTAAGCAACCTCAAACACATCATTCTTCATTTCCAACCACATTACCAAGTGGGGTGACTGGATTTAATAGCAAGTTGTAGCTTACGTTGCTTAGTAATATGTTCGTGGCTTGACACCAGCACATTTAGCCAACTTTTGACCCATTTGAAAGTGCCTATGGCTAAACTGCCTATGGAAACCAAATTCTAGAGTCACAGCCCAGAACAGGTGGAATACCTGTTTCATGAAAATATGCAGCAAAGCAGCCTGATGTCAAAGAACATTTGATTTCAATCTTATAGAATTTTTTCCACTGTAAAAAGAATGGAAATTGTGAGCGTTGGGTGGTGTTGGCTATTTGAGATATTGAGTATCTTGCATTCTTTTGTTTGCATGGCACTGAAATATGACCAGCTAGTACTACATTACCCTGATGCACTCACGAGAACAGGACGTGTATCTCACAGAGCTACCGGAGTGAGTAAAAAAAGTTAAACTTTTCTGCCTGCAACCAACTCTGCAATGGGGCTTCTGTTTCTGCTTCTTACAAAGCACATTGTGCTTGACCAAACCAGCTGTGTTTTCAAATAATTAAACTGATGGCACTAATATTCTTTACTGTTGGATCCTATTCCTATCTTTGCTGTTGACTTGCTGTGTGATATTAGGCAAGTCATCTATCTGTAGAACGGGAGTGATAATTCTTACCTATGTACCTCACAGGGGTATGGAAAGACATGGGGCATTGGGAGAGCTGTTTGAAAAGAACTTTGAGGTGCTCAAATAAAAGGTGTTGTCAGCGTAAAGTATTATTATTATTATTAGACAGTTGCATATTTGACTGGTTGATTAGATAAAGAGAATCTGAGCAAAAAAAAATATAGAATTCAAAATACGGGTGGAGCAAACTGAGCTAGACTTATTGTACTAAAGAAATTAGATAGAAATCAGATTTTTTTATTTTTTAAACGGGAGCTAAGTGACTAGACATTCATAAGATTGGTTGGGGATTTTTTCAAAACAGATTCATACATGTCTCAACTGATGCCATAGAACTCATGTATGTTAAGATTTCTAAGTTTGACGCATGAAACCTTTGTAAGTATAAAACAACAAAGCGAACAATTTTCCCTGCTAGCGAGACTTCTAGTTTTATGTTTGTTCACTATTATGTCTCTCTCTCTCCAGCTGTCTAGGAATTTCATCCAGGTCAATACAGGAGTAATTGGATGAAATCCTATGGTGTTATACAGGTGGTCAGGATAAATAATCTAATGGTCTCTTCCGGCCTTAAAATCTATTAATCCAGAATTACTACGGGGAACATTATTGTCAAAATGACAAGCACCATTTCTCCACCTGTATTAATACTATATATGTATATTTCTGGCCCACAGTCAAGCTCAGGCAGGAATGCAGCTAGAACAATTTGTTTCAGATCACTTAAAATAGCTGTACAGTATTTAACACATGCATTCCTCAGTTTCAGAAAGATGAACAAGGTATGCCTGGTGTGTTCAAGGTATTAAAATTCCAGTTGAAACCCGGGTTATATAAAGTGAGTGTGACTAATATATCATCATATCAAAGCAAAAGTATCACATTTTAGCAGATTGTAATTTAGTTATTAATTAGGTATCTGCTCGTGTGTGTGTGCGCGCATGTGCGCGCTGAGTTAACAAAGATGAATTCCTGAAAGCAACAAATTTTTTGGTTAAATTTTTGGAGGCCAGTCCGATTAGGGAATCGTGTAACTAGAACAGTGTTATAACCAAAACCATTATGCAAAATGAACAAGAAAATGCCATCTGTTTCCAATACACAAATGTAACAATTTCTTCCCTAACAAGGGCTGTTAAAAACCTTGTTTGTTTAAAGGTATCACCCCTGTCCAGCACCAATTGAAGCCAGGCAGGCATTGGGGCCATTTTCCTTTACTTGTAAAGTTTTAACCCTTTGAGCAGTGGACTTCATATTAGTCAAGATATAGTATCCCCAGTATAACTTAGCTGATTACACACTGTGGAATGTAACACTCCTCCTCTGTGAATCATATCACATTTACAGATCAAAAAACTATGGCACAAATCGTTTGTTACCTTTCATAGGTCCCATAGGTAGTCCATGGCAGAGCTGGGAATAGAACGCCTGACTCCCGGTACTGACAGGTTTGGCCAAATCTAACTTACAAGGCCACCTTTCCAGAAATGGTGCTTAGATTTGTATATTTACATAGAGCTCCCTTGAGGAGCTGACAGGTTACTCTTTAGTCCAATCCCCATTCCTATGGAAGTCAAAAACTCCCAATGACTTTGATGGGACCCTATCTATGTCCAGTTCCTTTGTATATTATGACAGCAATAGGGAATTTTTCAGTAAATTCTCCTTTGTTTCTGTTTTGCCAAAGATTTAGCTTATTTGCTTAGCACTCATTTACATAATGTTAAGTATGTGCACTGAACGCCAGTATAAGTAAAACATTTTATCTACAGTGGTATTCACATTTCCTCCTCTGTTGACATTGGTCCTGTTTTCAACAGAAGGGGTAGACTGGTATTCAAATAAATGACCTCATTCAATTATCCAGTTATGCTTTTAATGCAGTCTGCCAACATTTTGGTATATCTTTGTGATAGAAATACAATTTATAAACAAAACCAAATTAGATGTTTGTACTCAGGTGACAAAGAAAAAATTTCATATACACCCATCTTTACAAAGAAATATCACAGAGCACTGTGGTATTCTGGACCATTTGAATTTGATAACAGATTCTATTTAATCTTCACTTACTTTAATACCAATTTCCCAGTTAAAGTGGAGCCACTAGTCCTTAATATTCTTGCTGTTATACTTTTCTGTCTGCTACGGTAAATCAGCATTATGTCAAATTAGATAATTCTATTTATGTTTTAGAATGGAACTGTGTGTATAAATAGATTCCTTTGGCGAACAGAAAGCATTTGAATAGGTGACTTTCAGAATGAATACATACTGTTTCTGAAATTTCCTGAAATGAATTGGCCATTCCTCTGGACTAAACATTCAGGTTCTGTTTACCAAACCTATTGAGACAATTTATCAAGCTCTTGGTCAAATCAAACCATATTGTGAGATATTTAACATTGGCTAATCTTATTTATAAATCTGAATTAGCCTTTTGAAAAACTCAGGAAACCTTGTCATCTGAGACTATGTAATTTGTAATCATGAACCAATTGAGTAGCTCTTTCACATTTTCTGTTTGCATTAGCTTTTTACAGGATACGGATTTTCCTGGGGAGAAAAGGCAGACAAAAGCACTGGCCTTTTTAACAGGAGAAGGGCCCAGCCACACCTGTGACTAATCATCTGCCTCTTAGCTCAGGCCAGGGTCCACGAGGCTGGAGATAGTGAAAAGCACTAGGTCTTTATAAAGGCCAAGAACTGCAAGGAGTAGTGAAAGAAAGGAAAACTACAGGAGCCCCTGGATCAAGGGAGAGAACCCAGTTCATCAGTGACTCTCAGGTCAATGATCTGCAGGGTGTAATATTATTGACTACCAGCATCACTCCTCTTTGACTACATAGAGTCAGAAGACGAAGCCCTCCATCATAATTTCACCAGAAGGAGAAACATCACACCCTCGCATCTGACAGTAGTGTTTTGGGACACAGAGGAAGCTGAGATGCAGGCCTCTTAGCTGAAGCTTCCCTGAATTGAAAGACCAGTTAATGTACAGTCTGCTTGGGCTGGCTCCTCATGAGTCAAAAACTAAATAGCCTACAAAATGTGATGAGAGAAACATCTGCCACCTATACTACCTGATATGCCACAGACAAACTGAAGGGGAGAGGCTCCCAGCAACTTCTCATCCAAAAGCAGAGTCAGACATGGCCTGAAGTTTGTTACTAGCCTACCATGCAGATCAAGGACATAATGTTTACAAAATGAGCAACTGGAAATACCAAAAACTCATCAGTTCAAACATCCTAGAAATGCAGCCCTAATATAGCTCTAAAGAAGTCAATCATCAGCAGGGTAGCTTCTTCGTTAAATTTATCTTTTTCCCAAATAATGGATGGCACAGTAGAAGAGAGAACTTTCCTATCCAAAGTAGAACAGAGACATGGCAGCAAGACTGCAATCCATTCCCAATAAGGATAAAATCCTGGATTCAAGTCAATGAGAGTGCTGCTATTGACTACAGGGGCCAGGATTTCACTCCTATTTCATTTTACCTGTACGTAGGCAATCTGATGTCTTGGAATGTAACTTAGGTACTCTCAAGTAACATTTAGCTTTGCTCTTCATCAGACCTTGTATTAATAGTTATATATTAGACCAAACTATACCTACAATATTAGTAACCACCGTAATGTTATGTCTCATAGATGTGGGAACGCATTTCAGATTGCTACATGTACCCATCGTGCCAAGTTGTGTCATGACCACAGAAGTCTGAGCCAAATGCAGCAATACACAGTGGTGTAAGTGCTTTACTGCTTCCTAGTTCTGGCCTAATGTAACTTGCACTGATTTGGCACTCAATGGGTAGGCCACCTGGGATTTACATATCAAAGTAAAGGCTGGATGTAGTGGGAAAGATAAGGAGAGCACAAGAGAAAACCAGGTGCTCTGTTTTATCTTCACAATTCTATGAGTTTCACTTCCTATTATACCCACTCTTATCCCTCAACTTGCAATGATGAAAGTCAAAGCTTTGCCACTTAAACTTACCTACATCCATTTTCTGTCCAATTTACACTTGATGACTAACATCCATCAGTGTTTGTCACCACTGAATTTGTCTCCTAGAATCTCAAAGGCATTGACAGGAAAGCCATTGAAATAATTTGACTTTGTTCAGTTTAAAGGACAGTAAAGAGCTACATGTAATTACTATTAGTATTTCTGGTAACTGACCCATAAGTAGGGCCGTACCAAATTCACGACTATGAAAAATGTGTTACGGACCGTGAAATCTGGTCTTTTTTGTGTGCTCATACCCTATACTGTACAAATTTCTCCAGGGAGACCAGTTTTTCCTCAAATTGGGTCCTGACCCAAAAGAAAGTTTTGGGGGGAGGTTGCAAGGTTATTTTAGGGGGGGGGTCCCAGTATTGTCATCCTTACTTCTGTACTGCCTTCAGAGCTGCGTGGCCGGAGAGTGGTGGCTGTTGGCCGGGCACCCAGCCCTGAAGGCAGTGCCCCGCCAGCAGCAGTGCAGAAGTAAGGGGGGCAATACCATACCATGCCACCCTTACTTCTGCACTACTGCCTTCAGAGTGGTGGCTGCTGACCAAGGGCTTAGCTCTGAAGGAAGCAGTGCAGAAGTTAAGGGTGGCAATATCATACCATGCCATGCTTATTTCTGCGCTGCTGCTCGCAGCAGCTCTGCCTTCAGAGCTGGGCTCCCAGCCAGCAGCCGCCGCTCTCTGGCTGCCCAGTTCTGCAGGCAGCAGTGCAGAAGTACGGCTGGCAGTACCGCAACCCCTCCTACAATAAGCTTCGGGGTCATTACCCCTATAATTCTAACACCCTGAAATTTCAGACTGAAATATCTGAAATCATGAAATTTATTATTTTAAAAATCTTATGACAGTGAAAATCACCAAAATGAAAATGTTAGTTTTTAAGAACCTGAAAAAGTGTGCCATTCTTGATAGAACTGCTTTGATTGGCTTCTTCCACAAAGTAATTAAAACATAAGGGATCAAAATAATCAGTCCTGGTGTAAAATGCCATTGAAATCATTGGCGTTCCATCAGGCTTCAGTTTGATCCAGCATTTTGTAGATCAGATTTCTTTTTCAGTCCTTATTCTCAGGGCTGACTCTACAGTTTTCGCCACCCCAAGCAGCACACCGAACTGCCGCCGCGAATGGCGGGGGCAGTCCGTGTGCCCTTAGGGCGGCAGGCGCGTTTCCACAGCAGCGGCAATTCGGCAGCAGCTTCTATGTTTAGCTGAAGCCGCTGCGGACAGCTAAACATAGAAGCTGCTGCTGAATTGCCACCACCGCTGAAACGTGCCTGCAGCCCTAAGGGCACACGGACTGCCCCCACCGCCCGGGGCAGCAATTTGGCTTGCTGCTTGGGGGCAAAACAACAGGGACTGCCGCCCCTTGCAATCTGCCGCCCCAAGCACCAGGCTGGAATGCTGGTGCCGGCCCTGCTTATTCTCATCTCACTTAGCCTTGTGCAAAACAAACAGAAGTACACTAGTGTGAGATTAGAGTCAGGATCTTTCCTTAGCTACACAAAAGACAGAAGGACCTCATCATGATCCCAGAGCAAGGAAGTAATCAGCACAACTAGAATAGATGGGACTTGCAGCTCACCATTTAGCATAACCTTTCAAAAACTCTGGATAATTAAATCATATGCTACCACCTGCTGGTAGAATCTCTCACTGCAAGAGAAATACATATCCAGCAAAATTAATTTTTTTTTTAAATAAATTAAACTCTGAAAAAGAAATGCCCACAGTCAGTAAGAAAGGAAGATGCAGTTTCTATAGTGCATGCGATCAACAGAATAAGATGACAGTGTTTCTCAACCATGGGGGTACAGAGGTCTTTCAGGGGGTACATCAACTCATCTAGATATTTGCCTGGTTTTACAACAGGCTACAGGAAAAGCACTGGAGTACAGACCAGAATTTCATACAGTCAGCCTGTTTATACTGGTCTATATAGCTATATACTGAAATGTAAGTACAATATTTATATTCCAATTGATTTATAATGATATGGTAACATTGAGAAAGTAAGCAATGGCAGTAATAGTGTACTGTGACATTTCTGTATTTGTCTGATTTTGTAAGCAGGTAATTTTTAAGTGAGGTGAAACTTGGGGTATGCAAGACAAATCAAGACTCCTGGAAAGGGGCCCAGTAGTCTGGAAAGATTGAGAGCCACTGGTCTAGCAGATCACCTCCATTCATTCCCTGACTGCCCCAGACTTTTTGGCTGATCTTAGGTGAGTTATTTAGCCCCTTTAACCATTCCACCACTTTGAAATAGGACTAATGATGCTTACCCACCTTCGTAAATTGTGGGGGCATGAAAGTGAGAATACACTGTACATGTGGGAAGAACGCCTATTATTCGTGGTTTACAAATACTAACCATTCCTCAACTAGGCAAGCAGGTCTGCTTCCAGAAACACTTTCAAAGGCAATTCATGCAAGGAGTTGGATTTAATATAGTGGACAGCGTGCAGGTTTACGAATAGCAACTAGATGCAGTCTTTCAAGTTTCTTAGTCAGGTTAATGCTTTTCTCTAAAATCCAGCTCTGGCTAGCTGAGGGGAGGGGCACACATGCAAGTTCAGAAAACTTGTGTGCTATTGGATTTGGAGCTCTTCTGGACAATCTGCAAAGATCAGATTTCACTCAGCGAAATATATAGCTAAACCTTCTGAGCGCCGCCACAGGTTTTCAGCACCTCTCTCTTCCCATTTTCTATAGCCTGCTTCAGAAAAGACGGTTACTCACCTTTGTAACTGTTGTTCTTCGAGATGTGTTGCTCACATCCATTCCAGGTAGGTGTGCGCGCCGCGCGTGCACGTTCGTCGGAAACTTTTTTACCCTAGCAACTCCAGTGGGCCGGCAGGTCGCCCCCTAGAGTGGCGCCACCATGGCGCTCTATATATACCCCTGCCGGCCCGCCCGCTCCTCAGTTCCTTCTTGCCGGCTACTCCGACAGTGGGGAAGGAGGGCGGGTGTGGAATGGATGTGAGCAACACATCTCGAAGAACAACAGTTACAAAGGTGAGTAACCGTCTTTTCTTCTTCGAGTGATTGCTCACATCCATTCCAGGTAGGTGACTCCCAAGCCATACCTAGGCGGTGGGGTCAGAGTGAGAAGTCGCGGCACGGAGCACTGCAGTTCCGAAGGCCGCATCCTCCCTCGACTGCTGGACCAGGGCGTAGTGGGAAGCAAAGGTGTGGACCGATGACCAGGTCGCTGCCCGACAGATTTCCTGGATGGGCACACGGGCGAGGAAAGCTAGCGACGACGCCTGCGCCCTGGTAGAATGCGCAGTCACACGGCCCGTAGGGACATGGGCCAAGTCATAACAGGTCCTGATACAGGACGTAACCCAAGAGGATACCCTCTGGGAGGAGATAGGAAGCCCTTTCATACGGTCCGCTACTGCCACGAAAAGCTGGGGGGACTTTCGGAAGGGCTTAGTCCTCTCTATGTAGAACGCGAGAGCCCTACGGACATCCAGCGAGTGGAGCTGCTGCTCCCTGCCTGAGGAGTGAGGTTTTGGGAAAAAAACCAGAAGGAAAATCTCTTGGTTGACGTGGAAGGCTGAGACCACCTTGGGCAGAAAAGCAGGGTGTGGTCTCAGCTGCACCTTGTCCTTGTGGAAGACCGTATATGGGGGGTCTACCACAAGAGCTCGGAGCTCCGACACCCGTCTAGCTGAGGTGATAGCCACTAGAAAGGCAGTTTTCCAAGAGAGGTAGAGCAGGGAGCAAGTAGCTAACGGCTCAAAGGGGGGCCCCATGAGCCGGGACAACACCAGGTTAAGATCCCAGGTTGGAGCAGGGGGACGGACGTTAGGGAATAAACGTTCCAGCCCTTTAAGGAATCTCGACACCGTCGGGTGAGAAAAAACGGAGCGACCGTCCGCACCCGGGTGAAAGGTGGAGATAGCTGCTAGGTGGACTCGCAACGACGATAAGGCCAGACCTTGCCCTTTGAGGGACCAAACGTAGTCTAAGATTTCGGTTACCGAAACTTCCATAGGGCGGAGATTTCTCTCTACGCACCAACAGGAGAAGCGCTTCCATTAAGCCAAATATGTGGCTCTTGTGGACGGTTTCCTGCTGCTCAAGAGCACCTCTCTCACAGGCGTGGAGCAGCGCAGCTCGGAACCAGTCAGCCACGCAGGAGCCACGCCGCTAGGTGCAGCGACTGCAGGTCTGGGTGACAGAGGGTCCCGTGGTCCTGGGTAATCAGGTCCGGATGAAGGGGCAGGGGAACTGGGTCGGCTATGGCCAAGTCCAGCAGCATGGTGTACCAGTGCTGCCTGGGCCATGCCGGGGCCACCATGATCACGAGAGCCCTGTCCCTGCGCACCTTCAGGAGGACCTTGTGGACCAGAGGGAACGGGGGAAATGCATAGTACAGGTGGGTTGACCACTGGATGAGGAAGGCATCCGCTATCGACCCCGGCTCCCTGCCCTGAAAGGAGCAGAACGCTTGGCACTTCCTGTTCCCTTTGGACGCGAAGAGGTCCACCCGGGGATAACCCCACCTCCGGAAAATGGAGAGAGCGACGTCCGGGCGAAGGGACCACTCGTGTGACAGGAAGGATCTGCTCAATCGATCTGCCAGAGTGTTCCGTACTCCAGGGAGGAAGGAAGGAAGCCTGAGGTGAATGGAGTGGGCTACGCAAAAGTCCCAGAGTCGTATCGCCTCGTGGCACAGGGAGGAGGACCTGGTGCCTCCCTGCTTGTTGATATAGTACATGGTCGTCGTGTTGTCCGTGAACACGGCGACACAACGACCCTGAAGCTGATGACAAAACGCTTGACAAGCAAGGCGGACCGCTCTCAACTCCCGCATGTTGATGTGGAGCCCCACCTCCTCCTGGGACCACAGGCCCTGTGTCCACAGGGTCCCTAGGTGGGCCCCCCAGCCTAGATCTGAGGCATCCGTTGTCAGGGATACCGAGGGCTGAGAGGGGTGAAAGGGAAGACCCGCACATAATACGGACTGGTCTAACCACCAGCCGAGAGAATTTAAGACCTTCTGGGGGATTGTGACTAACATGTCTAAAGGTTGCCTCGCCGGCCTGTAATGACTGATAAGCCACAGCTGGAGAGGCCTCATGTGGAGCCGAGCGTAGTCGGTCACAAAAGTGCACGCCGCCATGTGGCCTAACAGGGTTAGACATGTCCTCACTGACGTCAATGGGGCTGACCGCAAACGTTGAACGATCGCCGCCATGGTCTGGAACCGTTGCAGAGGCAGCGAGGCCCTGCCCACAGTGGCATCCAGGACGGCCCCGATAAATTCCACCTTCTGCGTGGGCCTCAGAGTGGACTTGTCTGTGTTTATCAAGAGGCCCAGACTTGCAAATATGGCGGTGATCATGCGGACATGGCTGTTGACCTGCTGTTCCGACGTGCCCCGAATCAACCAGTCGTCCAGATAAGGGAACACGTGGACACGGTTGCGCCGAAGATGCGCCATGACAACTGCCATGCATTTTGTAAACACCCTCGGGGCCGTGGACAGGCCGAATGGGAGGACTGCAAATTGATAATGAAGAGCCCCCACAACGAAGCGGAGAAAGCGTCTGTGGCGCGGCCAAATGGCAATGTGGAAATACGCGTCCTGCATGTCGAGGGCGGCGTACCAGTCTCCCGGATCCAGGGATGGAATAATGGTCCCCAGGGATACCATGCGGAACTTCAACTTCACGAGGTATTTGTTGAGTTCTCGCAGGTCGAGGATAGGCCTGAGGCCCCCCTTGGCCTTGGGGATCAGAAAGTAGCGGGAATAAAACCCCTTGCCATTTTCGTTTTCCGGAACCGCCTCTATAGCTCCTTTGCTGAGGAGCGTCTGCACCTCCTGCCGAAGGAATTGCTCGTGAGAGGGGTCCCTGAAGAGGGACGAGGAAGGAGGGCGGGAAGGAGGAAATGAAACAAACTGCAGGCGGTATCCCGTCTGCACCATGCTTAAGACCCAGCGGTCCGATGTTATTTGGGACCACGCCGGGAGGAAAAACGAAAGGCGGTTGGAAAATGGGGGGGAAGGATCCATAGGGGAAACTGTTACCGCGCCCTCGGGCGCACCTTCAAAATGAAGGCTTAGGACCAGGCGGGGGTTTTGAGGAGCCTTGGTTCTGCCCCCCTTGGTTCCCAGACTGCCTGCGCCTGCCGTTCCTGCCGCGGCGCCTGTAAAGGTCCTGCCGCTGGCGGAACTGGGAAAACGGCCTACGTTGTTGCTGTTGTTGCGACCTAAAGGGTCTACGCTGCGTCACGGGGGTGTGCATCCCGAGGGACCGCATAATGACCCGGTTGTCTTTTAGACTCTTGAGTCTGGGGTCTGTCTTATCAGAAAACAGGCCCTGGCCTTCGAAAGGAAGGTCCTGTATAGTGTGCTGGAGCTCCGGCGGAAGGCCGGAAACCTGCAGCCAGGAGATGCGACGCATCGTAACTCCTGACGCGAGGGTACGGGCAGCCGAGTCCGCAGCGTCCAAGGAGGCTTGTAAGGCCGTGCGTGCGACCTTCTTGCCTTCGTCCAAGATGGCCGTAAACTCTTGGCGAGCATCCTGTGGCAGCAGCTCCTTAAATTTGTCCACTGCCACCCAGGAGTTAAAGGCGTATCTGCTCAGCAGGGCCTGTTGGTTAGAGACCCTGAGCTGCAGCGCCCCAGCCGAATACACCTTACGGCCAAGGAGGTCCATCCGCCTGGCTTCTCTGGATTTGGGGGCCGGAGCCTCCTGGCCGTGACGCTCCCTATCGTTCACCGATTGCACCACCAGTGAACCGGGAGTCGGGTGAACATGTAGATATTCGTATCCCCTAGAAGGGGCTATGTACTTTCTCTCGACTCCTTTCGCTGTCGGAGGGATGGAGGCCGGGGACTGCCAGATAGTATTGGCATTGGCCTGGATGGTCCGTATGAAGGGCAGGGAGACCCTGGTGGGAGCATCAGAAGAGAGGATTGGATCCTCTATCTCCGAGACCTCCTCTGCCTGCAGACTCAGATTTTGAGCCAATCGCCTGAGGAGGTCCTGGTGCGCCCTGAGATCCAGCGGGGGGGGACTGTTGGAGGAGGTACCCGCCACCGCCTCATCCGGGGAGGAGGATGATGAGACCCCAGGCACGAGAGTGTCCAACTGAGGGTCTTCCTCAGCCCTCGCCTCTGCCTCCGGAGCTGCAGCGGAGTCCTGCTGTTTGGACCCTTCCTCTCCTTCCGGGGAGGGAGGGGGGCGAGACAAGGAGGCTTCAGGGGCCCTACGCTCCGCAGTCGCCGGTCTAGCAGGGAGCTGCTGGGGGCCCTGGGCCTGATGGTATGCCCAGGGTGTCCAGAATCCCCACTGTTGTGGGCCTTGGTCTTGCAGCGGCGGATCACCGAACAGCGCCGCCTGCCGGTCGGTGCCCAGCGCATACCCGCTGTCCGTCTGGGAGGATACGGACGGCTGTCTCGAGGGCCACGGTGGGGCCGACCCCGGATGGTAAGGGTCTGCGCGGGCCGGCACGGAGGATCGTCTCGGTGCCGGGGACCGGTGCCGGGAGTCATATCGGTGCCGGGATCGGGATCGGGACCGGGATCTGTCACGGTGCCGGGATCCTGATCGGTACCGGGCGCCGCTTCGGTACCGGGACCTGCCACCAGCTCGGTGCCGGGAGGTCGACCGGGACCTACCACCAGCTCGGCGCCGGGAGGTCGACCGAGACCGGGACCTGCCACCAGCTCGGTGCCGGGAGGTCGACCGGTGCGGCGAGTAGCGTCGGGACCTGCTCCTGGAGTCGCGGTGCCGGTGTCGCCGACTGGAGCCTGACCGCGACCGCCTCGATGCCGACCGTTGCCGCGAGTGCGACCGGTGCCGCTGAGGGGAGCGGTGCCGGGACTGCGAGCGGCGTCGGGATGTGGAGCGCCCAAGACGTCGGGACCTGGATGGCGAACGACTGTCTCTGGGCGGCGCCGACATCATGGGCTTGCCTCTGGACACAACCCGCACCGGAGGTACCGGGGGTGGCAGCCGAGTGGGCTCAGTCAGGGCAATAAGGTCCCGAGCCGAGGCGAAGGTCTCCGGTGTGGATGGGACCACTACCTCAACCCCAGATCTCATGGGGGAGCTCGGCGGCACCGGACTCAACGGACCCGCCGGGCCCGGAGTCAACGGTGCTGACGGTGCCGGCGGCGCCGCGGCCGATGTCGAGGCCGGGCGCTCAAGCCGGGTCTGCCTGGCCGGAGTATCAGACTTCGACGGCCTTGGCTCTGATTCCAGTGCCGGAGAGGGTCGGTGCCAAGGAGTCTTCTCGGTGCCGGAGCGATCCGGTGCCGGTGCCGATACCACGGCCTGCGAAGCCGACGGGTCAAGTGCCGCCTCCATTAGGAGAGTTCGGAGCCTCTGATCCCTCTCCTTCTTTGTCCTCGGCTTAAAAGCCTTACAGATGCGGCACTTGTCGGATCTGTGCGATTCCCCGAGGCACTTCAGGCACGCTTCGTGGGGATCGCTGGTAGGCATGGGCTTCTTGCAGGCCGCACACTGCTTGAAGCCCGGCGAAACAGGCATGAGCCTGGCGCCGGGTGCCGGGAAGGGCTAAGCCCCCGGCGAAGAACTACTTAACAACTATTTAACTAAACTATCTACTTAACAAACTAATTAACAACTATAATGGAACTAGAGATGAACGATAGATAAACGATAGAGAACTAGGAGAGCTAGGGACGTGGAGGACAGCTAAGCCGCGCTCCACAGTTCCAACGACCGACACGGCGGTAAGAAGGAACTGAGGAGCGGGCGGGCCGGCAGGGGTATATATAGAGCGCCATGGCGGCGCCACTCTAGGGGGCGACCTGCCGGCCCACTGGAGTTGCTAGGGTAAAAAAGTTTCCGACGAACGTGCACGCACGGCGCGCACACCTACCTGGAATGGATGTGAGCAATCACTCGAAGAAGAACTGAAAGATTTTACAAAACCTTCTAAAGCAGCTCCATACTAAGGCATTGTGCTGGGTGATGTAATCCAACATGTTAGTTGCTGAATCGTTTCAGAAATTAAATGCATCTCTAGCCTTCAGCAACTAGCTAGTAGAACCGCAGCCAGAGATTATGGAAATCTTATGTTAGGCAGAGTTAAATGGGGACTATTACTGAAGCAAAACTATGTAGACATGCAATTTGATTTAGTATTTTACAGCTTTCAAGATTCTCTTCATGTTACCTCATTTTAGCTTTTCCATGTTGTATTGTGACATTTCAATTTCTGACTATAGATGCATCGGATATAGGATTATAACTTCAAAGCAGTATCAGCTAATGAGGATGAGACAGATTCAAACACAGCTTCCACAGAAAATTACTTCCACAGTTGCTTTTGCAGTCTCTTCACTTTTCATCAGTACAAAAGTTATTTTTTTAAAAAATGCAACTAATGCTGCTTCTTCCCTTAGAATCACGCCAGTGCTTGTGTATATGGTAACTTCAAACACTACAAGTCTGCTTTCAAGTTTTCCATCTGTGGAAGGCTGGCTGACCACATGGGTCTGCTCTCCCTTACTTTTACATGCTAAATCACATTAAAGAAAGCTGTGATTGCCACCTGGGTTTTATTTGATCATGAATGGGAAGGAAGCCCATATTAGAACGTAGTCCATAGTAGGCAAGTCTGGAAACTCCTTCTCTAAAAGAAACTTATGTACAGTAAAATCTGTCCTGGGACAGTGCTCCTGGTGCCACTACTTACAAACATGCCCTTCCCTTCCATCTGGTGCAGGGACTATTAATGAGAAGGAACAGATGCTCTAGGCCTGGTGTTAATAGTACTGGATCATGAAATAAACTGAATATACTCTAATACATAAGACAGCCTTAGCCTAAACTGAGAAGTCATCCAGAGACATTAAAATATTCTTCCATTTCAGAAGTTTCCAAAGTAGGATCACATCAATGAGGTGCTTGTATGAGGTTAAAGCAAGCACACCTACTGCAGACAAACTATTGGATAGAGCTATACACATGTTAATGGCTGATTTTTGTAATTAGACTTGGGCTCCATAAGCCACCACCAAAAGAAAATAATTAAATTAGTGAGCTTAAAACCAGAGTGAACCTCATTCGAGGGAATGCCTACCACCACAGCCTTGATGTTACATCTACATTTCAATTATTTCCAGTCTGGATGGCAACACCACAAAGCAAGGAATTAAAGAAAACTATGGTATATCGTAAGGTGGTCCCAAGAGCTTTATGAACACCAAGCTGTAAGACTGAGAGCTCGCAATGGGAACTGCACCCATCACCACTAAATAGCATAAACAGATATCCCATGCTTACAAACAAAATAACTTGAAAACTTTTTAGGAATACATTAATGTCTTCCAATTTTCTCTCAGGAAATATTTTTACACTAGAACCATTATTTTGCATTTATCAGTCTACTGCTACTCTTAAGTTATTGAACTCAAGCACTATGAATAAGGTTAGCTTTCCATCTTAGGCTCAGTTAAGGATTCTGCAGTGGAAGACTTCCATCTGATCCACAGTTATTTTTAATACAGTGATTGCACTGATGCCCAGGACACAAAGATAAGGAAATCTGCAAGCTGTATACTTGATTATACCAAGGAAAACTATACATTTAATGATTAAAACGTAAAGATATTTGTCTTATTCCAACAAGTCTAAGTGTAAGACGTGGTCTACACTAGAAAATTAGGTCTATTTAACTACGCCAGGCTGGGGTGTAAAAAATGCACACCCAAGTGGTGCTGTTAAATCAACCTAAATCCCTGTGTAGACAGTGGTGTTAGCCAGTGCATACACAGTACCAATCCCTGACAAAGTTGCCCTGACCTATTAAGCTGTTTTGAATTTTTTGAGTTAGTAATTTGTTTTATGAGCTAAAGTAGTAAATGAGATTCATTTGTCTCAAAATCATGTTCTTTTATAAGCCTTCTTTTTTAGAAAATTAACAACCCGTGCTGTTCCCTTTAATTGCTTAGAAGAATGTATAGCTGTGAATTTGTTTAACTTCCTCTGCTTGGCTGTTCTTTGTGTGAATGAGGTACGCAAGGATGTGAGTAGATGAGTCTAATCCCAAGACACCAGTGTCATCCTGTCCTGATGGCCGAAGGAGTGCAGATTGACCCTGAAGTGCAAGGCATCTGCCCCAAACTAAGAACCAAGTATAAGGTAAGGAGCAGCTGTGTAAACACCCAGCAAGTAGTTTGTGATTGGGATCCAAACATCACTGATGAAAGATGACTAAGAACAGATTTGCCATTAATGGATCCCAGCTGACACAGCAAAATCGATAGACTTACATGAAGGACAACTACTATAATAGTGGGCAAGAGCCAGGAGGCTTTGGATCATTCTGCAACAACGGAGAATCGGACGCGTTCAACGGAAGCCCAGATTCCCCTACTTGTGTTCAGTATAGCTGGCCACTAGGCTGACTCGACTTACAATAAGGACTGGTACTATAACACCAGATGCAAAACCCTTGTGGGTGTGTGTGCTTGTTTGAACATATGCATATACTTACTGATTTTTAATACTTGTTTAGCATTTTAAATAAACACAGTGTATTGCCTTGTCCCCAGAAAAAGATTTGGTGAGTTTTTATAAGCGTAACAGTGCTGATCAACGGAAGGCTTCTTCCCTCAACCAAGCTATCACCTCTTGGGGAGGTGGATTACCTATGCCAGTGACAGAACCCCTCATATCAGCATAAGTAATGTCTACCTTGAAATGCTACAGCTGCGCAGCTGTGCTACAAAGAAGCCTGCTTCACGTTCTCTGGTACTGTTTGAAATGAGCTCAGCAGTCTCTTCTCCTGTTACGGCATTAAAAAAAAATCCATTTTATCTTGAGGGTACTTGGACTTTGAAGAATGTGACCGATAACTCGATACTAATCCAATTTTTGTTGCTGCCTGTTTGAGATCTCAGGGTTTTTTGTCATTCTGGAATGGGTTCAACAGTCCCAGAACCTCACAACTCTAAATTTGAACAATTACATTGAGAAGGCATATACATTTGCATTTTTTTAAACAAGTTTTAACAAAAAGATTAATTGGAAAACCTAGGAAAAAGTAGATTAATTGTCCACTGTACTTATTTCCTGGACTAGTAGAAACTTCTATAAAATTAGGATTTAGATTTCAAAGCACATAAGCTACTTTGTTATTCCCTGGACACTGTCTTCACAGCAACTTGCAAACTATCTTTCATTACCTATCCTTAAGGTCAAACAATCCACATTAACAACCCTAGGCACTAAATATTCATACTTCCCAATAAGAGGTGGCCCCAGTCATAGGCTATAATACTGTGCAGTTTAACATTCCAGAATTTACACAGAGGATTTTGGGGCATTTTGGAGTAATTGGCTATAACTTGTTTCTTGTTGAACTGGAATTAACAGCTTGGTAGAATTAGAAAATTGTAAGCAGAGCAGAAGAGATGCCAAATCTAGAACTGGCTCAATTACAATACGTTTTCCATGTTTTACAGTGTGTGGCGTATACCATTAGGTCTTAAGTGTTATTACATATTGCAGTGAATCAGTAAGTGTTCCCAAAGGAAGAGTTCCAAACCATTAATACTGAATGCAAACAGAGTCTATTTGAACAATTTATTAGTATGCCCGTTTTACAAGTTTTAGAAAAAGAATCCCAGGATTTTGCCTCCTGTGTGTTTGCGCCTTGCTTCCTCATGGTCCATGATGCCAGCCGAAGTTGTCAGCACTATGTACCTATTAAGTAAAAAGTATTTTCAGTAGCATAGTATGGCAGATTTTCCTACCACTCATACAGTTAGAAAAACCGTCCAATCTCATTTTTGTTGTGCAATGTCTGTTTCTTTAGCCAGTGCAAGGAAATGTGACAACTTAGACTACAGCAGTCCTAATGTAAAATAGTTACACAAACCCTACAAATATGCTATTTTGAAATGCATGAGAATTTAAAATTGTACTAATGTCAAATTCAAATTTGACAATATGCTCTTTAAAGCAGACTTCCTGACTTCCCCACAAACCTTATCTACACCAGAAATTTTCATTTGACATTCATTTCTACAATGTAACAGGAACCAGTATTACCAGGGTCATGAGTCCCAACTCTGCAGCTAGATCATGTCACCATTTTCAAGCCCATGTCAATTACCTGTGTATAGCTGGCATTATGCCAGATTGCTACCTGAAAACTTCATATGGTAGAACTCAAAGTTGCTCAGGTTGATGCTGCTAATACTTGAATATTAGTCATCAGCTGGAGATAGAAATAACTAAAGTTATCTTGGCTAACACCTATCTATGGTAATTAGCATGCCTTCTGGACAAAAGTTGACTGTTAAGATTAACCTCACAAGAGGTTCTATTTAATTCACACAAAATATGCTGAAGTATATGTACTAGAATACTAGAGCAATGTTTAGCTACAGTTAACTGTTTATAGTAACTGTACATTTAGCAATGAATCATTCCTTGTCTTGGTGTGTCTGTTCACTTATTCACAAGATTCAGCGTTAGTGGGATTCTACTATATTGATTTAATGTAACAGCCAAGGCCTCTATTAAAATAAAGTCCTTAGTTTGCCATCTAGAGAATTTAAAAAAGACCTCAGTCACTTCTGATACTACACCTATACCCAAGTACCTGTTAATCTGTATTTTTATTACAACTTTCTTTTCAAGTGTTTCTACAGAATTAAGACCAACATTTGAAGGAACAAGAGTGAGAATGATGTAGATGAAATTAACTATATGAAGTCTTGTCAGATGCATAAACTGAAAAACGGAGATGGCTGTCTCTTGGTGCAAACTTTTAGCAGTAGTTAAATGCTTATATAAAAACTGATTTTTAAGTGTGTGTCCCCTTTCTGAAGAAGTGATCAGAACAGAGATCTTCAAAACAATGCTAGTTTCAGTTATGAAATTATCTTAAGAGGTTTTCTTTTGCACCAACTACTTTCACTTAGGAGAAATGCTATGAGTTGTTATATTTGTGAATTTCATCAATTTAACTCTGCATATCTGGCACTTACCCAAACTGACGTGAAGGCAAAAGGTTGTTCTGCCACTTTTCCAGGTCCTTCAACTGAACATCAAATCTGGGACTGATCACACCACACTATAAAACAAAACCCCAACAGAAGCTGAAGAACTTTGATACAGGAGGACTACTACATATATTTCTTCCATTGTTGTATTGTAGCCCCATTGGGTCCCAGGTTATGAAAGAAAAAGTGAGTGAGGTAATGTTTTATTGGACCAACCTCTCCTGGTGAGACAAAAGCTTTCAAAGCTACATGGAGCTCTTCTTCATGTCTGGGAAAGAAAATTGTTGTAACAAGTTATAAAACCATCTATAACCCATTAACACGCACTTCCATTTTCATCCTATGACTGCAGAGGTGTTAACAGGTCATTCTCCCTTGAATGGTCCATTACAATCTGTTCCACCACGCATTTTACTGTGAATACCTTTCCCAGACCTGAAGAAGAGCTCCATGTGGCTCGAAAACTTCTCTCTCTCACCAATAGAAGTTGATAAAATAAAAAAAATACCTTGCCTACCTTGTCTCTCTAGACAAGCTTGCAGCATTTAAAGGCATTCAGCGCTATGTCTCTCTCTACATCATTGATCAGAAGAGGATTAGTAGTGCCAATCAAGCACCCAACTTCTATGACAGGGAAAGATCAAAGTGTCCAAGAATGGCATTCCATTACTGCATCAACTTCATTCACCGTGCATACTCAGGTTGTCAGCTGGACTAAGCAAAGAATCTAACTATTCAGTCCTGAGCGGCTTTGATACTACTACCTTCTTCCTTTCAACTAGGTAGGTTGAAACTACATTACGGCTGGGGCTACAAACTCAGAAGGCAAAGCCATTTTGTGGTCAGTTGAGTTCTCAGAGAGCATACGAGCATGCTGTATACTACTTTAAAGAAAGCATTAACTCCTGAGCATTCTTACTAAGGAACTGAGACTACTCCCAGGTTCTTAACCATGGCAAAAAAATTGAATATGTACAAAGTTAACTACCTGGACACAAACCTTTAGGTTTTATGTATGTTGGAGAAATTAATAATCATGCCTAGAAACTCACCATCTAATAAGAAATATTCAAGTTAATTATACTAATCTTATGCAAATGATTAAAAACCAGAAGTATACAGTATAGTTAGAACTGCGAATATAGAGTATATCTTAGGTCAATATCATAAGTATTGAAGTGCCAATAACAGGCAGTGCTAATAATCTGGCCCCTAAAATGGAGCAGATAGCAACTTTTATTTTCACCATTTAATTGGTATTTACATTTATTTTAACAAGTCTTTGCCACCTACGCATGCACAAAACGTATGCTGTTGTTGCATTGTTCAATGCTTGACTGGCCCAAGTAACAGAACTGCTCTAGAAAAACATATTTGGTTGTGCCAAACATCACTCAAAAAACAATTGCCAAGTAGCTCAGTGACAGCAAACATCCTTATCCTAAAATACAACAGACTCCAAACTGTTATAAAGTTCCATCTGGTCAAATTATGAGACTCTACTACAGCACTTTTAGAATACTCAGCCTACTCCAGACAAGTAATTTCCAGCTGAAAGACATGTTTATTTGAAGTTCTTTATGGAAGTGATCCAAAATATGCTTGTGAAGGATCAACTTTCTCTGCTACCAATTGAGAATGTTGACATACCAGATGGGCAGTGTTTTCATTTAAACTATTTCAGTGAGAAATGGTTTTGAACCAATGGAGGAATCTGTTATAACAGATCATGATGGTAACTGTCAAGTTATATAGCCCACAGGATTTCCAGACAGTTAAAGAAATCTTCTTGACAACACAAAAACACTACATGAATATTTAGGAAGAAGTTATGCAGTGCACTGACATATCTACAAGATGCACAGCTCAATAGTTCACAGCAGACAAAATTCAGTTAATAGCAGAAAGGCTCGGCTTCTACGATTTTCTCTAGTCATTTACTAGTACACCTCTACCCTGATATAACACGGTCCTCAGGAGACAAAAAAACTCACCATGTTATAGGTGAGACCATGTTATATCAGGGCAGGGAGAGGAACTGCTCCCCGGCAGTTGTTTGGCCTGGCAGGCCTGGCAAGCCTGGAAGGGAGAGAGGGGTGAAAGAAGCAGAGCGGCAGCGGCGCACTCAGGGGAGGAGGCGAAGATGAGCTGAAGTGGGGAGCAGTTCCTTTTCATTCCCCTTCCCTCCCCGTTACTTGCTGTGGCCCTTCTCGGCCCAGCTCATCTCCGCTCCGCCTCCTCCCACAAGCACGCCGCCGCTCCACTTCTCCTCCCTCCCAGGTCTGCCGTGCCAAACAGCGGGCGGTTGCAGAGGAACCGCTTGTGGTAACACAAATTCGGATATAAGGAGGTAAAGCAACCCAGTCCCCCAGAGCGCTGTTTTACCGCATTATATCTGAATTTGCGTTATATTGGACCGCATTATATTGGGGTAGAGGTGTATTATGCATCACCTGGGTACAAGTTTAAACTTCTTAAACATTTTCCAAACAAAACCATTCCAAATGAAGTCAGTTTAAATGTTTAAGTATTCAATTTCTAGCTGATTATGAAATAATTAGTCTGAAACTATAATATCAGACTACACAAATATAAACAGGGTGTATGAGTGGACAATGAGTACTTACTAGAAAGCTCCTAAGGAAAAAGCAGAGAAAGTGGTGCTGGCAAGCAAAGTTCCCTATATATATTCCCACACAAGTTTCATTTACTTTGTTACGGTTGCTCAAACACATTTTTATTCAGCACAATCATTAAAACAGCTTCCACTTACGCCTCATGCCCTTATCAAATCATCTATCATTACACAACCACATTCGAAGAATTCCTTCAGAAGATTAATATAAATGCATATGAAGAGTGTATATTTCTTAGAATTACACAGCTTTCTAGAAAGAAAAAAAGAATTCAGCACTAAATCAAACCCTACCTTGTTCAGTCTGCCTGTCAGATTAACAACAATTTTCCCAGCTCTGTGATCATCAATGATCTCAAATTCACCAATGTAACCTGTGAACAATTAAATCAAGCAAAACCTTTATTATCTAAATTAGTGCACAGTCTCAAATGCAGACAAGTCAAAAACTTAACATTTAGGCCATGTCTATATGAGAGAGCTACAGTGGTTTAACTTAAAATCAGTTCATATACCAGTTCTATTAAACTGATGCCAAGCTTTTTTGGGCACCTACTTTGGTTTAAGACTGACTTATTTTGGTTTCACTTAAGAGTCCTAATCAACTTAAGCTAAACCAAATAAGCATCCACACATAGTCTTTTGTCTTGGTGTCACTGAGTTGGGTTAACAATCACCCTTAAAACTATTAGCACTCAACTGTTAAAATAGTGCAACTTTTTCATGTAGACAAGTCATCACATTTCAGCTATTACTGAATACACAACTATTATTCTCCATATAATGTACTTAAAACAATTGTCTTATATCCAGCAATATTCGAGGCAGCACTAACTTTGTAAGGTTAGTCCTGCATCTCTCCAAGTACTCTTTTCAACTTGGAAGTTTAAGAAGTTGATTAGCTTACTCTACAAAAGAGCAGAGTTGTAACTGATCAGCTCATTTTCCCCCAGTCAAACTCAATGCAACTTCAGTTCACTTGAAAAGGCAATGCATGCTTTACCTAAGGAATCACTCAGACACTGAACACTGGCCACTGTAGATAGCTTCTAAAAAAAAATTGCATTGTTGATTTTATCTTGGCAGCACACCCAAGTTCTTCCAATTCTATCCTTCACTACACACACCAAGCAAAAGACAATACACAAAGTATTTGCTCTTGCCCACTCCCCACCCTAAAATGATTTTTTTTTGTGCAGTTTGAAACATTGCAAATGATGCAATACCTCTTTGCTACAGGATGTCAAGTATCAGAGGGGTAGCAGTGTTGGTCTGGATCTGTAAAAAGTGACTAAGAGTCCCATGGCACCTTACAGAACAGCGGTTCTCAAACTTGTTCAGCCACTTGTGCAGGGAAAGCCCCTGGCGGGCCCATCTGTGTACCTGCTGCGTCCGCAGGTTCGGCCGATCGCGGCTCCCAGTGGCCGCAGTTCGCTGCTCTGGGCCAATGGGAGCTGCTGGAGGTGGTGGCCAGTATATCCCTCGGCCCGCGCTGCTTCCATTGGTCCAGAGCACCAAACCATAGCCACTGGGAGCTGCGATCGGCCGAACCTGCGGACACGGCAGGTACACAAACCAGTCCAGCCCGCCAGGGGCTCTCTCTGCACAAGTGGCAGAACAAGTTTGGGAACCACTGTTATAGACTAACAGATGTATTGGAGCATAAGCTTTTGTGGGCGAATACTCACTTAGTCAGATGTCACTACATGCATCTGATGAAGTGAGTATTCACCCACTAAAGCTTATGCTCTAATACGTCTGTTAGTCTATAAAGTGCCACAGGACTCTGTCGCTTTTTGCTACAGGAGATAGTCAAGCTTTACACTATTTTGGTGCCTCTTACCTTTTACAGAAATAATTAGATATGAATTTTACTTTCTGATGACTTACCATGCTTCATCATCACAGTTAAAAACCGCACGATTACTTTAGAGCACGGTCTAATGAGAACTTGACGTTTTCCACGTTTCTCTGCATTGTTGATGCTCTTAAGGGCATCAGCCAGAACATTCATGCGCACCATGATGCCTGCGTGTGGAACAAAGTTAGTTATGTGTGCTAGCTTCTTGCTTTCATGTTTAAGCAGGGACACTTCTAGAAAAAGTTAACATTGTTAATTTCAGAATATTTGAACTCAGAACAGCAGATATTACTATTCTGACAAAGCTTCGTGATGTTTTATGCAAACAACATGCAGGTCGGATTATTATTTGTGCATGTCCACCACAATTCAAATCCATAACTATATTCAACAGTCTACATTTTATGCCACAAAAAGTTTATCCAACATATACAGCATAAAACTTAGTGTTTTACAATAACAAATGTTCAGAGACAAAGACTTACAGTCTAGACTTAAAGCATATTTAAAGATGCTGCAAGACATCCCGACCAGGATTTTTCATAAGTGACCAGAGATTTCAGGTGTTCAATATGAGAAAGATGTAATTTCCAGAGATTAGCTTTACTTTCTGAAATCAATCACTCCAAGACTGAAGCAGTCACTAGTTATTTTTGGACCTATTGGTTAATGTGGGCTAAAATCTCACAGTAGGACCTAGACCTGTTGAGACTGCACTGGAGTACTGAGCAACATCTTAGACCCTGTTTAAATTACAGAACTGTTATACCATTACAGTGACATGGCTTTGCACTTGGGGGTGGGGAGGGGGGGGGGTTTACTAAATTACTCTCAACTCTTCATAGTGGGTTTCAAGAATCATTTACCCCGCATTATACCTTGTCCAAAACAAGGACAAAATCTTTCAAGTATTGTCCAATTCACCCATCTTTGGCAGAAATCCAGTTGCACATTGAAGATACTTGGGCACTCAAGCTTGTGTCCTGAGGACTAGGGCAACACATCCCATAGTTAAACAAGGCATTGTACTGTCACCCTATTTGCCATTACACTGTCAGCGTTGGGGCTATACAATTTTACAATAGGCTCAGAGGTGCTTGGAGTCCAGAGGCTGTATCAAGCCACGTTGCCACACGCAATAAACTCCTGCCTGGTGTATTTATCTGCACTGTGCATGGGGGCATTTACTGCTAAACTCAATCAGCACCCAGCGACTTAACAGGAGATAAAGTATGGGATATTTAGCGCGAACTCAGAGAGACTGACTGTGCCCTCCCGCCCCCCATTCTTCCTCCTCTTCCAGGGCCAAGCCTACGTCTGAACCTCCCCCCCCACCACCGCCTCTCTCAGGCCCAGGCTACTGTCCCCCATTCCCCAGCTCCCACCTCCACTTTCCCCTGGCCCGATCCCACCATCACGCTCCTCGGGCCCAGCCTGCCACCCGAACTCCCCCTCCCCCCACAGCTCCCTTCAGAGAGCGGGACTCCGGCTAGGGAAGCGCCTCCCCCCTCCCTATTCGGGGGGCTCCACCGGCGGCCGTGGAGGGCGCAAGCGGCTCAAACAGACTGTGCCGCTTGGGCGGAGTCCGGAGGTGGCGGGAAGGCGGGTGAAGACGCCGGCAGGGCCAGGATGGGGATAGTACACAGCGGATGGCGCCTAGGGCCCAAAGAGGCCCGTAACTCACCGGTGCCGCAAGATGGCGGAAAAAGGAAGAGGCCAGGCGCGTGCAGGGTGTTATGGGAACTCGGGGTGGTGGAAGGAGATCTCAGAGATCTCGCGATACCTGCTCTCCCAGTCAGAGAGAAGCGCTCTCCTGTCTCTCGTGCTGTCATTGGCTGAGAGCGGCGCCCGCCATTTTATTTGGCCCTTCCTCGGACAGGCAGTCTATACTTCCGCCAGGTATCCAATAGCAACCGGAATACTTCCGGTCCGGGAGGGAGGAGGGTGAAGGCAAGTGTGAAAGGACAAACTTAATGCCCGCTCACCTTGACGCAGCCGAGTGACCGCCTTTTGGGAGGGGCTCGCAGTCCGACGGGAGTTAGCTGGCTCGCGGGGAGTAGGTGAACTCAGCATCTTGTGGGGGGTGAGGAAGGAGGCTCAGCGTGAAGGCCTTGGCCCAGGGAAGCAGCGACTCGTCGCAGTGAGGGAAGAGCTCGGAGCTCGCATGCTTGTGGGGAGCCCTGAGACTGAGCCGCTCTCCCAGTCAGGGTGCCGGAAGTGGGGAGCTTAGTGCCCCACATGGTGTAGTCCACTAAGCGGGGACCTCCTGGCTAGGAAGCCATGGGCTGAACTCTGTGACTTGCAGTCAGGGGGACCTGGTAAGGGGGAAGCTAAACACGAGGGGGTCACGCAATGAGCTCTGTGCCTTCCAGTCGGGGGGCTCTGATGGGAGGAAGTTACCCAAGGGGACCATGGGGTGAGCTTTGTGCTTTGCAGTCAGGATGTCCTGGTAGGGGGGGAAGCTAGACACCTTAGGAGGTCATGGGGTGAGCGCTGTGCCTCGCACAGTCGGGGGTGGGGCCGCTGGACTCCCTAGGAAGTCATGAGATGAGGCAAGGCACAGTCAGGGGAGCCGGACACCCTCGGAAGTCATGGGGTGAACTCTGTGCCTTGCCCCATCAAGGGTGCCTCACACGTTTAGAAACATTCACAAGGGGAGAGCTTGTCAGCCCACACAGTTAGGGAGTCCTAACAGAGAAGTTTAGTAAGTACTTCAGGACCTAGAAGTGGGGAGCTCAGCAGCCAGCACAGAGGTGGAACTGGGTGGAGGGGAGCTTTGTGTTGTGCATCTGACAGCATTCCAAAGACATTAGGGAAATGACATCAGATGGTAAAATTGTTAATAACGATGCAGAAAAAGTAGAACTATTCAATAAATATTTCTAGTTTGTATTTGGAAAGAAACAGTATGATGTAATCATATATGAGGTTGATGAAGTAGTTTCCAGTGCATTAGTAACTGAGGAGGAGGTCGAAGATCATATACTAGGGATAAATATTTTAAAATTAACAATCCTGAATAATTTGTACTCAAAAGTCCTGAAACAGGTGGCTGAGGAGAACTTTAGTCACTGATGCTAATTTTTAATAAAATTTGGAATACCACGGAAATACCAGAAGACTACTAATGTTGTGCTAGTATTCAACAAGGGGCACGTGGGATGACCCAGGTAGCTATAGAGCAGTTAGCCTGACATAAATCCTTAGCAAAATAAGATAAAACATGGGATTACACTGATAAATAATTAAAGATATGAATGTAATTCATCCTATGATTTTATGGAAAATAAGTTTTATGACACAAACCCAATTCTGTGAAGATTACACGTTTACTTGAGAAAGGTAACTGTATGTATAGACTTCTGTAAACTGTTTGATTTAGCACAACATAACATTCTGATTTAAAAAATAGCATTAGACAATGGATTGAGAGCTGGCTAATTTATGGATCTCAAAAGGTAGTTGTCAATAGGGAATCATCTTCAAATGGGGATGCTTCTAGTTGGGTTCTGCAGGGATCAGTACCAGATCCAGTACAGTTCAACATTTTAATCAATTGCCTAAAACTAAATATAAAATTACTACTGATTAAATGAGTGGATGGCACAAAGAGTGGTGAAGTGGTAAATAATAATAAGAACAAGGCAGTCACACAGAATAATCTGGATTGCTTGGTAAGGTAGACCCATTCAAACAAAATATTTTAATTCATCCATCTAAGTTGTACATCTAGGAAAAGATGGTTACTCACCTTTGTAACTGTTGTTATTCGAGATGTGTTGCTCATATCCATTCCAGTTAGGTGTGCGCGCGCTGCGTGCATGTTCATCGGAGATTACCCTAGCAACACTTGGAGGGCTGGCAGGCGCCACCTGGAGTAGCACTGCCATGGCGCTCAATATATACCCCTGCTGCCCCATCCGCTCCTCAGTTCCTTCTTGCCGGCTACTCCGACAGTGGGGAAGGAGAGCGGGTGTGGAATGGATATGAGCAACACGTCTTGAAGAAAAGACGGTTACTCACCTTTGTAACTGTTGTTCTTCGAGATGTGTTGCTCACATCCATTCCAGTTAGGTATGCGCGCCGCGCGTGCATGTTCGTCGGAAACTTTTTACCCTAGCAACTCCAGTGGGCCGGCAGGTCGCTCCCTAGAGTGGCGCCGCCATGGCACCTGATATATACCCCTGCCGGCCCACCTGCTCCTCAGTTCCTTCTTGTCGGCTACTCCGACAGTGGGGAAGGAGGGCGGGTGTGGAATGGATGTGAGCAACACATCTCGAAGAACAACAGTTACAAAGGTGAGTAACCGTGTTTTCTTCTTTGAGTGATTGCTCACATCCATTCCAGTTAGGTGAATCCCAAGCCATACCGAGGCGGTGGGGTCGGAGTGAGAAGTAGCGGCATGGAGCACTGCAGATCTGAAGGCCGCGTCCTCTCTGGACTGCTGGACCAGGGCATAGTGGGAAGCAAAGGTGTGGACCGATGACCAGGTCGCTGCCCGACAGATTTCCTGGATGGGCACACGGGCGAGGAAAGCCAGCGACGATGCCTGCGCCCTGGTAGAGTGCGCAGTCACACGGCCCGTAGGAACGTGAGCCAAGTCATAGCAGGTCCTGATACAGGACGTTACCCACGAGGATAACCTCTGCGAGGAAATGGGAAGCCCCTTAATGCGGTCCGCTACTGCCACGAAAAGCTGGGGGGATTTGCGGAACGGTTTGGTCCTCTCCACATAAAACGCGAGAGCCCAACGGACATCAAGCGAGTGGAGTTGTTGCTCCCTGCGTGAAGAAAGGTTTCGGGAAAAAAACTGGGAGGAAGATCTCCTGGTTGACATGAAAGGCTGAGACCACCTTGGGGAGAAAGGCAGGGTGCGGTCTCAGCTGCACCTTATCTTTATGGAAGACTGTATACGGGGGATCTATCGTGAGAGCCCGGAGTTCCGACACCCGTCTAGCTGAGGTAATAGCTACTAAAAAGGCAGTCTTCCAAGAAAGATAGAGCAGGGAGCAAGTAGCTAACGGCTCAAAGGGGGGCCCCATGAGCCGAGACAACACCAGGTTAAGATCCCAGGTAGGGGCAGGGGGTCGGACGTTAGGGTATAGACGTTCCAGCCCCTTAAGGAATCTAGTCACCGTTGGGTGAGAGAAAATGGAGCGGCCATCCCCACCCGGGTGAAAGGTGGAGATAGCCGCCAGGTGGACCCACAGGGACGATATCGCCAGGCCCTGTTGCTTAAGGGACCAAATATAGTCCAAAATATTGGCCACCGAAACTTCCATCGGGAGGAGACCCTTCACGCACCAACAGGAGAAACGCTTCCACTTGGCCGTCGCTCTAGTGGAAGGCTTCCTGCTGCCCAAGAGTACCTCACATACCGGGGTGGAGCAGCGCAACTCGGAACTGGTCAGCCACGCAGGAGCCACGCTGCTAGGTGCAGCGACTGGAGGTCCGGGTGACAGAGAGTTCCGTGGTCCTGGGTGATCGGGTCCGGGTGAAGGGGCAGGGGAACTGGGTCGGCTATGGCCAGGTCCAGCAACATGGGGTACCAATGTTGCCTGGGCCACGCCGGGGCTACCATGATCACGCGGGCCCTGTCCCTGCGCACCTTCAGAAGGACCTTGTGGACCAGCGGGAATGGGGGGAACGCGTAGAACAACTGGGTCGTCCACGGAATAAGGAAGGCGTCCGCTACAGACCCGGGTTCCCGGCCCTGAAAGGAGCAGAATGCCTGGCATTTCCTGTTCCCCCTGGACGCGAAGAGGTCCACGCGGGGACAACCCCACCTCTGGAAAATCGAGAGGGCGACGTCCGGGCGGAGGGACCACTCGTGCGCGAGGAAGGATCTGCTCAGGCGGTCCACCAGCATGTTCCGTACTCCGGGGAGGAAGGATGCCGGGAGGTGAATGGAGTGGGCTATACAAAAGTCCCAGAGTCGCATCGCCTCGTGACATAGGGGAGAGGATCTGGTGCCACCCTGCTTGTTGATATAGTACATGGTCGTCGTGTTGTCGGTAAATACCGCGACACAACGACCCCGAAGCTGGTGACAGAACGTTTGACAAGCAAGGCGGACAGCTCTCAACTCCCGCATGTTGATATGTAGCTCCACCTCCTGTGGGGACCACAGGCCCTGTGTCCTCAGGGTTCCCAGGTGGGCCCCCCAGCCGAGATCTGAGACATCCGTCGTTAGGGACACCGGGGGCTGGGGTGGGTGGAATGGGAGCCCCGCACACATGACAGACTGGTCTAGCCACCAACTGAGAGAATCCAACACCTCCTGGAGGATTGTGATCAGCATGTCTAGTGACTGCCTTGCCGGCCGGTAATGTGCAATGAGCCAAGACTGGAGGGGCCTCATGCGGAGCCGTGCATACCCGGTCACAAACGTGCAGGCTGCCATATGGCCTAACAGGGTTAGGCATGTCCATATCGATGTCAGGGGGGCTGCCAGCAAGCGCTGAACGATCGCCGACAATGACTGGAACCTGGGCAACGGCAGAAGGACCCTGGCCACGGTGGAGTCCAGGACGGCCCCAATGAACTCCACCCTCTGCGAGGGGAGCAGGGTGGACTTGTCCACGTTGATCATGAGGCCCAAGGTAGCAAACAGGCCGGTGATCCTGCGGACGTGGCTGTGGACCTGCAGCTCCAACGTGCCCCGAATTAACCAATCGTCGAGGTAAGGGAACACGTGAATGCGACTGCGCCGAAGATGTGCCACAATGACAGCCATGCATTTTGTGAATACCCTCGGAGCCGCAGAAAGGCCAAATGGGAGGACCGCAAATTGGTAGTGATGGCGGTCGACCACGAACTGAAGGAAACGCCTGTGGTGTGGCCATATGGCAATATGAAAATAAGTGTCCTGCATGTCGAGGGCGGCATACCAGTCTCCAGGATCCAGGGATGGGATAATGGTCCCCAGGGATACCATGCGGAACTTCAACTTTACTAGATATTTGTTGAGCTCTCGCAGGTCGAGGATAGGCTTGAGGCCTCCCTTGGCCTTGGGGATCAGAAAGTAGCGGGAATAAAACCCCTTGCCTCTCTCGTTCTCCGGAACCGCCTCCCGGAACCGCCTCTATAGCTCCTTTGTCGAGGAGCGTCTGTACCTCCTGGCGGAGGAATTGCTCGTGAGAGGGGTCCCTGAAGAGGGACGTGGGTGGGGGGCGGGAGGGAGGAAAAGATACAAACTGCAGACGGTATCCCGTCTGCACCGTGCGTAAGACCCAGCGGTCGGATGTTATCCGGGACCACGCCTGGAGGAAAAACGAAAGGCAGTTGGAAAACGGGGGGGAAGGATCCATGGGGGATACTGGTACTACGCCCTCGGGCGCACCTTCAAAACGAAGGTTTGGGTCCAGGTGGGGCTTTAGAGAAGCTTTGGTTTTGCCCCCCTTGATTGCCCGACAGCCTGCGCCTGCCATTTCTGCTGCGGCGCCTATTAAGGTCCTGCTGCTGGCGGAACTGGGGGTACGGCCGACGCTGCTGCTGTTGCTGCGGCCGGAAGGGTCTGCGTTGCGTCCCAGGCGTGTGCATCCCAAGGGAGCACATAATGACCCGATTGTCCTTAAGACTTTTCAGTCTGGGGTCTGTCTTCTCCGAGAACAGGCCCTGGCCTTCGAACGGGAGGTCCTGGATGGTGTATTGGAGCTCCGGTGGAAGGCCAGAAACCTGAAGCCAGGAGATGCGGCGCATCGTCACCCCCGAGGCGAGGATACGGGCAGCCGAGTCCGCAGCGTCCAAGGAGGCCTGCAACGAGGTTTGTGCAACCTTCTTGCCCTCGTCAAGAATCGCCATAAATTTTTGACGCGCCTCCTGTGGCAGCAACTCTTTGAACTTATCCGCTGCCACCCAAGAGTTAAAGGCTTGCTGATTGGACACCCTGAGCTGAAGGGCCCCCGCCGAATAAACCTTGCGGCCGAGGAGGTCCATACGCCTGGCCTCCTTGGATTTGGGGGCTGGGGCTTCCTGCCCATGACGCTCCCTCTCGTTCACCGACTGTACCACCAGGGAGCATGGTGTCGGGTGAATATGGAGGTACTCCTAGCCCTTGGAGGGGGCCATGTACTTCCTTTCGACGCCTCGTGCAGTAGGGGGGATGGAGGCCGGCGATTGCCAGATCGTATTGGCGTTGGCCTGGATCGTCCGAATAAAGGGCAGGGCGACCCTGGTGGGAGCATCGGAGGAGAGGATGCTGACGACGGGGTCCTCGATCTCAGAGACCTCCTCAGCTTGCAGGCTCAAATTCTGTGCTACGCGCCTGAGGAGGTCCTGATGTGCCCTGAGATCTAGCGGAGGAGGGCTATTAGAGGAAGTGCCAGCCACCGCCTCATCGGGAGAAGACGATGAGGAGACCCCCCGGCAAGAGAGTGTCCAGCGGGGGGTCCGCCTCAGCCCTCGCCTCTGACTCAGGAGGGAGATCAGGGTCTTGTTGCTTTGACCCGTCCTCCCCGTCCGGGGAGGGAGGGGGGCGAGACAACGACGCCTCCGGCGCCCTGTGCTCTGCCGTTGCAGGCCTAGGAGGAAGCTGTTGGGGGCCCTGGGCTTGGTGATACGCCCAGGGTGTCCAGAACCCCCACTGCGGACCCTGGTCCTGTTGCGGAGGGTCTTGAAAAAGGGCCACTTGTCTGTCAGTGCCCAGCGCATATACACTGTCTGCCTGCGATGACACCGACGGCTGTCTGGAAGGCCATGGAGGGGCCGACCACGGCTGGTAAGAGTCTCCGCGTCCTGGCGCCGAAGATGTTCTCAGTGCCGGGGACCGGTACCGGGAGTCATACCGGTGCCGGGATCGGGACCGGGGTCTGTCTTAGACTCGGTGCCGGGATCGGGACCGGTACCGGCCGCTGACTCGGTGCCGGGATCGGGACCGGGACCTGCCACCGACGCGGTGTCGGGAGGTCGACCGGGACCAGGACCTGCCACCAGCTCGGTGCCGGGAGGTCAACCGGGGCGCTGATCGACGGCGGGACTGGCTCCTAGAGTCCCTGTGCCGGTATCGGTGGCTGGAACCAGACTGTGACCGTCTGGAGGTCGATCGGTGCCGCGAGTACGACCGGTACCGCCGAGGGGAGCAGTGCCGGGACTGCGAGCGGCGGCGGGATCTTGAGCGACCATGGTGTCGGGACCTCGACAGCGAGCGTGAGTCCCAAGACGGCGCTCTCATCATAGGTTTGCCCCTGGACGCTACCCGCACCGGAGGTACCGGGGGTGGAGGCTGAGTTGACTCAGTCAGGGCAATGAGGTCCCGTGCCGAGGCGAAGGTCTCCGGCGTCGATGGGACTAATAGCTCAACCCCAGATCTTACGGGGGAGCTTGGCGGGACCGGACTCGACAGACCCTCCGGGCCCGGAGACAACGGTGCCGGTAGCGCCACGGCAGATGTCGGTGCCGGGCGCTCCACTCGAGTCTGCCTGGATGGAGTTGCAGACTTCGAGGGTCTTGCTTCTGCACCCGGTGCCGGGGAAGGTCGGTGCCAGGGAGTCTTTCCGGTGCCGGCACAATCCGGTGCCGGTGTCGAGGTGATGGCCTGCAAAGCTGCCGGGTCGAGTGCCGCTTCCATGAGGAGAGTCCTAAGTCTCTGGTCTCTCTCCTTCTTTGTTCTAGGCTTAAAAGCCTTACAAATGTGGCACTTCTCCGATCTGTGCGATTCCCCCAGGCACTTTAGACACGCGTTGTGAGGGTCGCTGGTCGGCATCGGCTTCTTACAGGCCGCACATTGCTTGAAGCCCGGCGAACCAGGCATGAGCCCGGTGCCGGGAAGGGCTACGGCCCAAACCGGCTAACAAATATCTACAAATATTACTAATTACAACTATCAACCGAAGAACAAGGAGAGCTAGGGACGTTGAGGACAGCTATGCCGCGCTCCACAGTTCCAACGACCGACACGGCGGTAAGAAGGAACTGAGGAGCGGGTGGGCCGGCAGGGGTATATATCAGGTGCCATGGCGGCGCCACTCTAGGGGGCGACGTGCCGGCCCACTAGAGTTGCTAGGGTAAAAAGTTTCCAACGAACATGCACGCGTGGCGCACACACCTAACTGGAATGGATGTGAGCAATCACTCGAAGAAGAACAACAGTTACAAAGGTGAGTAACTGTCTTTTCTTCTTCGAGTGCTTGCTCATATCCATTCCAGTTAGGTGATTCCCAAGCCTTACCTAGGCGGTGGGGTCGGAGTGAGACGTTGCGGAATATAAAACCGCTGAGCCGAAGGCGGCATCATCTCTAGACTGTTGGACCAATGCATAGTGCGATGCAAAGGTGTGGATGGAAGACCAGGTGGCCGCGCCGCAGATTTCCTGCATGGGAACATGGGCCAAAAACGCGGCAGATGAGGCTTGAGCCCGAGTAGAATGGGCGGTAAGATGGCCAGTCGGAACATGAACCAAGTCGTAGCATGTCCGAATACAGGATGTCACCCAAGAAGCAATCCGCTGGGAAGAGATTGCCATGCCCTTCATACGTTCTGCCACCGCTACAAATAGCTGAAGTGAACTTCGGAAGGGTTTGGTCCTCTCGATGTAAAATGCGAGAGCCCTGCGGACATCTAAAGTATGCAGCTGTTGTTCCCGTCGCGATGAGTGCGGTTTTGGAAAAAAGACTGGCAGGAAGATGTCCTGATAGATGTGAAAGGAGGAGACGACCTTAGGGAGGAACGCCGGGTGTGGTCGCAGCTGTACCTTGTCCTTTTGAAACACCGTATACGGAGGATCCACAGTCAAAGCTCTAAGTTCCGAGACTCGTCTAGCTGAGGTGACAGCGACTAGGAATGCTGTCTTCCAGGACAGGTACAGCAGCGAGCATGTGGCTAAAGGCTCAAAGGGGGGCCCCATGAGCCTGGTCAAGACGAGGTTCAGGTCCCAGGTAGGGGCTGGTTGTCTGACCTGGGGATAGAGTCGCTCCAAGCCGTTGAGGAATCTGGAAACTATAGGATGGGAAAAGACGGAACTGCCAGCCTCCCCAGGATGGAAGGTGGAAATAGCTGCAAGGTGCATTCTTAGCGAAGAGATTGCTAGACCTTGCTCTTTGAGAGACCATAAATAGTCCAAGATGGTGGGGACTGATACAGACTGTGGAGAAAGGTCCTGCTGAGCGCACCAGTGACAAAAGCACTTCCATTTTGCAAGGTATGTTGATCGCGTGGAGGGCTTTCTGCTTCCCAGCAGCAATTGTTGCACTGTGGTGGAACAACGCAGCTCCGATTGGCTTCACCAGCCAGCAGCCATATGAAGGGACTGCAGGTCTGGGTGGTGTAGCCTGCCGAAGTCCTGCGTGATCAGGTCCGGGCAGAGTGGCAGGGGAATCGGGTCTGACAGAGACAGGTCGAGCAGCATGGTGTACCAATGCTACCTCGGCCAAGCCGGAGCAATCAGGATAAGGTGGGCTTTGTCCCTGCGCATCTTGAGCAGAACTCAGTGGACAAGAGGAAACAGTGGGAAGGCATAACAGAAGTGGCCCGTCCACGGAAGGAGGAACGCGTCTGACAGGGAGCCCGGAGAGCAACCTTGCAGGGAGCAGAACATCTGGCATTTCCTGTACTCCCTGGAGGCAAAGAGGTCTATTTGGGGAAAGCCTCACCTCCGGAAATCTGAATGGAGACTGTCCGGACGGATGGACCACTCGTGTGTCAGGAAGGACCTGCTCAGATGATCTGCGAGTGTGTTCCGGACTCCTGGGAGGAAGGAGGCCACAAGGTCTATGGAGTGGGCTATGCAGAAGTCCCACAGTTGGATTGCTTCCTGACACAAGGGGGAGGACCGCGTCCCCCCGTTTGTTTATATAATACATGGCCGTTGTGTTGTCCGTGAAGACCGCAACACAACGGCCCTGTAGATGGCGCTGAAACGCTTGGCACGCCAGCCAGACTGCTCTCAGCTCCCGGACGTTGATGTGTACTATCAACTCCTGGGACGACCAAAGGCCTTGGGGGCACAGGCTCCCGAGGTGAGCGCCCCAGCCCAGAGAGGATGCGTCCGTTGTTAGGGACAGGGAGGGCTGGGGAGGATGGAACGGTCGTCCTGCACACACCCGGGAGGATGTTCACCACCAGTTGAGGGAGCCGAGAACGCTCGGCGGAATTGTCAGAATAGTTCTATGGCGTCTCTGCGCGGCCGATAGACGAATGCGAGCCAGATTTGGAGAGGACGCATTTGCAGTCTGGCGTGTTTTGTGACGAATGTGCACGCAGCCATGTGACCGAGGAGACCAAGGCAAGTGCGAGCAGAGGTTGCTGGAAAACGCTGAAGACCTTGGACAAGTGAGACTATGGCCTGAAACCGATGGAGGGGTAAACTGGCTGTTGCAAGGTTGGAGTCCATATCATAACCTAGTCCCAGATTTGGACCTTAGCATCCAAAATATGGGGGTTAGCATGAAAACCTCCAAGCTTAGTAACCAGTTTGGACCTGGTAAAGCTGCCACCACCCAAAAAATTAGAGTGTTTTGGGGCACTCTGGTCCCCCCAAAAACCTTCCCAGGGGACCCCAAGACCCAAATCCCTTGAATCTCACAACAAAGGGAAATAAACCTTTTCCCTTCCCCCCTCCAGGTGTTCCTGGAGAGATACACAGAAGCAAACTCCGTGAATCTAAACAGAGGGAGTCCACCCTCTCTATTTCCAGTCCTGGAAACACAAGCACTTCCCTCTTCACCCAGAGGGAATGCAAAGTCAGGCTAGTAAATCTAACACACACAGATTTCCCCCTGATTTCTTCCTCCCACCAGTTCCCTGGTGAGCTGCAGACTCAATTCCCTGGAGTTCTCCACTAAAGAAAAACTCCAACAGGTCTTAAAAGAAAGCTTTATATAAAAAAGAAAGAAAAATACATAAAAATGGTCTCTCTGTATTAAGGTGACAAATACAGGGTCATTTGCTTAAAAGAATATTGAATAAACAGCCTTATTCAAAAAGAATACAATTCAAAGCACTCCAGCAACTATAGACATGTAATACAAAACAACAAACCATCTTTGTACTCACAACTTGGAAACAGAAGATTAGAAAGCAGGAAATAGAAAAAATCACTCCTCATAGCCGAGAGAGTACAGGCAGAAGACCCCAGAACAAAGGACTCACACACAAAGTTCCCTCCGCCCAGATTTGAAAAAGTCTTGTTTCCTGATTGGTCCTCTGGTCAGGTGTTTCAGATTACTTCTTTCCAGGTGAAAGAGACGTTAAGCCTTAGCTATCTGTTTATGACAGTCCAGCATTGCCCCGATAAACTCTATCCTCTGCGTAGGCACCAAAGTGGACTTGTCTAAGTTGATGATCAGGCCTAGACACAGAAAGAGGTCCTTGATAATGGCCGCAAGGCTGATGACTTGCGCCTTGGAGGCCACTCGGATAAGCCAGTCATCGAGGTAAGGGAAGACGTGTATCCGACGACGGCGTAGAGAAGCAGCGACAACCGCCATACACTTTATAAAGACGCGAGGGGCCGAGGAGAGGCCAAAGGGGAGGACAGTAAACTGGTAGTGTCGATGGTTTACCACACAGCACAGATACCTCCTGTGAGGGGGATAAATTGCTATGTGGAAATATGCATCCTGCATATTGAGAGCGGCATATAAATCTCTGGGATCCAGGGAAGGAATAATGGTTCCCAGGGATACCATGCGGAACTTGAACTTTTTGATGAATCCGTTCAGTCCTTGAAGGTCTAGGATAGGCCGGAGGCCCTCTTTCGCCTTGGGAATGAGGAAATAACGGGAATAAAACCCCTTGCCCCTTAACTCCGCCGGAACCTCCTCTATAGCTCCGATTGAGAGGAGCTTGTGGACCTGCTGGATGAGTAGTTGCTCGTGAGAGGGGTCCCTAAAGAGGGACGAGGAGGGGGGGTGGAAGGGAGGGAGTGAAACAAACTGAAGACGGTATCCAAGCTCCACTGTGCGCAGGACCCAACGATCTGACGTCAACTGGGACCACGCCGGAAGGAATGGGGAAAGGCGGTTGTAGAACTGAAAGGGATCCGGGGAGGCAATTGGTACACTGCTGTCAGGCGCACCCTCAAAAGTTTGGTTTGAGTCCTGGTGTTGATTTGGCGGGACCGGAACTGTTGCCCCCTTGAGGTACAGACTGACGTCTGCGATTAGTGCGACCTCGCCTCCTGGCAAAGTCTTGCCGTGGCCGAGGCAGGGGGCGGGGGGTAAGGGCGCTGCAGTTGGGAGCGGAAGGACTGTCTTTGAGTCTGGGGGGTATGCATTCCCAACGAGCGCATAATCACTCTATTGTCCTTGAGGCTCTGCAGTCTGGGGTCCGTCTTTTGTGAAAACAACCCTTGACCATCAAAAGGCAAGTCTTGCACCGTATGTTGCAATTCAGGTGGCAGGCCGGACACTTGCAACCATGATATATGGCGCATAGCTATGCCAGAAGGGACCATTCTGGCTGACGAATCGGCGGCATCTAACGAGGCTTGTAAGGAGGTCCTTGCAACCCTCTTTCCCTCCTCAAGGAGTGCTACAAATTCCTGGCGGGAATCCTGTGGAACCAACTCGGCAAACTTCCCGACAGCCTCCCAGGTATTGTAACTGTATCTGCTGAGGAGGGCCTGTTGGTTCGCTATGCGGAGCTGGAGACCTCCCGCAGAATAGATCTTTCGCCCCAACAAATCCATGCACTGGGCCTCCCTAGATTTAGGTGCAGGGGCTTGTTGGCCGTGATGCTCCCGTTCGTTGACGGACTGTACCACCAAGGAACAGGGAGCGGGGTGCACGTAGAGGTACTCATACCCCTTGGAAGGCACCATGTACTTCCGTTCGACCCCCTTGGCTGTGAGTGGGATGGAAGCTGGGGACTGCCAGATGGTGTCTGCTCTGGCCTGGATCGAACGGATGAATGGGAGAGCCACTCTGGTAGGTGTCTCTGCAGACAAGATGCTAATCACCGGGTCCTCCACCTCTGGAACCTCCTCTACTGGCAGGTTGATATTTTGGGCGACACGCCGCAGAATGTCCTGGTGTGACCGGAGGTGGTCCCGATGATGACGTCCGCGCTACTGCCTCATCCGGGGAAGAGGAGGATGACAGCCCCGGGACGAGTGGGTCCTGCACTGACGCCTGGTCCGGGGGGACCTCCGTCTCCAGAAGGTCATGCGGTTCCAGTGCATGCGCACTGGTTTCCTCTGTGTCAGCAGGGAGAGGCCGGCTGACGGTGGCCTCGGGCACGCAGTGCTCTGAGTGACCTGAGCGTGATAGGCCAGTCGGTTCGCCTTGGGCTTGATGATACGCCCAAGGTGTCCAAAAGGACCACTGATGAGGTCTGTGGTCCTGGCCACGGGCATGCGCATCTGAGTCCCCATAGGAGACACTGTCCACATGGGAGGAGACGGATGGGTGACGCGAGGGCCACGGAGGAGCCAAAGACCCTTGGACCAGGTCTCTGCGTCCATTGGACTCCTGTCTGCGCGGTAGCGGTGAACGGTACTGAGAGTCATAGCGGTGCCGGAAGCAGGACTGGGACCTGTGACCAGCACGGTGCAGGGAGGTCGACCGATGCCTCGCATCGCCGTGCCGAGATCGGCTGCGAGAGTACGGCGGTGCTGGGATCTGGACCGGTGCCGAGAGTACCGTGATGGAGACCGGGATCTCGAGCGGTGCCACGAGTACGACCGGTACCGGGATGGAGAGCAGTACCGGGACTGCGAGCGACGCCGAGAGCGAGAGCGATGGCGGGACTGAGAGCGTCCACGGAACCTGGATCGGGACCAGTGGCGTTGCGCGGTGTTCGGCGAAGATGGCCTCATCATGGCGGGCTTGCCCAGTGACTGAACAACTCGCACCTGCGGTGCCGGGGGTTGGGGCAGCTCGGGCTCCGTCAGAGCAATTAGCTCCTGAGCCGTGGAGAAAGTCTCCGGCGTCAAAGGCACGACAAGCTCGACCACAGCGTGCGCTGGGGAGCTGGTAGGCACCGGACTCAACGGTTCCTGAGAGACCAGAATCAACGGTGCGGAGGCAAGCGGTGCTGCAGCAGTTGACAGTGCCGGACGGTCCGCTTTAGATGTATGCTCCGACTGCAGCGTAGATACAGGTGCCGCAGGAGCCTTGTGCCTCTTGCTCCTCAGGGAGAGGGATCGGCATCTGCCAGAGGGTTGAGCCGATGAAGGCTGGTGCCGAGGAGTCTTCACTGGAACCATGCGTTCCGGTGCGGCAGAAGCACTCGTCCCCAGTGCCGGAGTCGGTGCCAAGGATGGAGGAGTTAGAGCTGCCTCCATCAAGAGTTGCTTGAGGCGAATGTCCCGCTCTTTCTTCATTCGGGGCTTCAACGCCTTGCAGATTCAGCACTTGTCTGCAAGGTGGGACTCTCCCAGGCACTTTAAACAGGAGTCGTGTGGCTCTCCTGTGGGCATCGGCCGATGACAGGCCGCACAAGGTTTGAAGCCTGGTGAACCGGGCATGGGCCCCGGTACCGGGGGAGAAGGGGTTAGCCCCCAACTCTCTATTTACACAACTACTACTAATACAAAAGTTAACTAGAACTATGGACACACTAACTATATAAACGAGCGAAGAGCTAGGGAGGTGGAGATCAGCTAAGCCGCGCTCCACTGTTCCAACGACCGACATGGGCGGTAAGAAGGAACTGAGGAGCGGATGGGCCGGCAGGGGTATATATCGAGTGCCATGGCGGCACCACTCCAGGGGGCGCCTGCCGGCCCTCCGAGTGTTGCTAGGGTAAAAATCTCCGAATGTGCACTCGGCGCGCGCACACCTAACTGGAATGGATATGAGCAAGCACTCCATTGTATGAATGCAGGCCATTCATACAAAATGAGGGACTGTATCCTGAAAGGGAGTCACTGAAATGAAATTAAGGGTCCGAGCATACAAGCAACTGAACATGAGCTTGCAGATCAATGCTGAGGCAAAAAGGGCTAATGCAATCCCTAGAAAACTAAACAGGAGTAGGAAGGTGATTTTCTGTCTATTTGGTATTGGTAGGACTGATACTGGATTACAACATACAATTCTGATATCCCGCATTTTAAAAAGGATTTTGAAAAATCGGGGAGGGTAAAGAACCACAAAAATTATTCAGTGAGAAAATGCCTTACAGTGAGAGCCTTAAAGAGCTCATTCTGTTTAGTTTATCAAAAAGATTGAGAGATTACTTAATTGTAGTGTGTAAGACCTTCACCAGAAGATATCAGTGGAGAAAAAACAGAGTGCTTCCCTTTCTGTAAGACACACTGTAGTTCGACACAAGTTACTTGGAGCATAAGCTTTTTGAGGCAGGGACTGTTTTTTTGTTCTGTATTTGTACAGTGCCTACCACACTGGGGCAATATGGTTATACAAATTATACTGTTCTCAATGCAGGAGTAACAATGAAATGAAAATGAAGCAGTGAGAGAGAAAAAGGCATCTTTTAAAAAATGGACATCAAATCCTAGTTAGGTAAATAGAAAGGAGCATAAACATTGCCAAATTAAGCGTAAAAATGTGATAAGAAAAGCCAAAAAGGAGTTTGAAGAACAGCTAGCCAAAAACTCAAAAGGTAGTAAAATGTTTTTTAAGTACATCAGAAGTGGGAAGCCTGCTAAACAACGAGTGGGGCCCCTGGACAATCAAGATGAAAAAGGAGCACTTAAAGATGATAAAGTCATTGCGGAGAAAAAGATGGTTACTCACCTTTGTAACTGTTGTTCTTCGAGATGTATTGCTCATATCCATTCCAATTAAGTGTGCATGCGCTGCGTGCACGATTGTCGGAGAACTTTTACCCTAGCAATACCCGGTGGGATTGGAAGGATCTGCTGAGGTGGTCCGCCAATGTGTTCTGGACCCCTGGAAGGAAAGATACCACCAGGTGAATGGAGTGGGCTATGCAGAATTCCCACAGTTGAATGGCCTCCTGACACAGGGGGGAGGACCCAGCGCCACCTTATTTGTTGATGTAGAACATGGCCGTGGTATTGTCTGTGAAGACTGCTACACAACGACCATGCAGCTGCTCCTGGAAAACTTGACAAGCCAGACGAACAGCCATCAGCTCTCAAACATTGATTTGGAGGGAGAGATCTGACTGGATCCAGAGACCTTGTGTCTGAGTGTCCCCGAGATGGGTGCCCCATCCCAGGGCTGATGTGTCCATAACAAGGGATAAGGAGGGCTGAGGGATGTGGAATGGAACTCCTTCGCACACCAATCGTGGCTCCAGCTACCATTGGAGGGAGGCTAGGACTCTCCGGGAGGGTGACCACCAGGTTCAGGTTGTCTTGGGATCAGATGGCATTCATCCAAGAGTTCTGAAAGAACTCAAATGTGAAATTGCAGAACTATTAACTATGATTTGTTACCTGTACTTTAAATCAGGTTCTGTACCCAGTGACTGGAAGATAGCTAATGTAACGCCAATATTTAAAAAGGCCTCTAGAGGTTATCCTAGCAGCTCCAGACCGGTAAGTCTAATGTCAATACTGGGCAAATTAGTTGAAACAATTGTAAAGAATAAAATTGTCAGACACATAGAACATAAATTGTTGGGCAAAAGTCAACATGGTTTCTGTAAAGGGAAAGGAAATCATGCCTTACTAATTTATTGAAGTTCTTTGAAGGGGTCAACAAACATGTGGACAAGGGGGATCCAGTGGACATAGTATACTTAGATTTCCAGAAAGCCTTTGACAAGGTCCCTCACCAAAGGCTCTTAAGTAAATTAAGTTGTCATGGGATAAGAGGGAAGATCCTTTCATGGACTGAGAACTGGTTAAAAGACTGGGAACAAAGGGTAGGAATAAATGGTATATTTTCAAAATGGAGAGGGGTAACTAGTGGTGTTCCTCAAGGGTCAGTCCTAGGACTAATCCTATTCAACTTATCATAAATGATCTAGAGAAAGGGGTAAACAGTGAGGTGGCAAAGTTTGCAGATACTAAACTGCTCAAGATAGTTAAGACCAAAGCAGACTGTGAAGAACTTCAAAAAGATCTCACAAAACTAAGTGATTGGGCAACAAAATGGCAAATGAAATGTAATGTGGATAAATGTAAAGTAATGCACATTGGAAAAAATAACTCCAACTATACACACAATATGATGGGGGCTAATTTAGCGACAACTAATCAGGAAAGATCTTGGAGTCACTGTGAATAGTTCTCTGAAAACATCCACGCAGTGTGCAGCGGCAGTCAAAAAAGCAAACAGGATGTTAGGAATTATTAAAAAAGGGATAGAGAATAAGATAGTCTCTATCTTATTGCCCTTATAAATCCATTGTACGCCCACATTTTGAGGAGACCACATCTGTATGCAGTATTCATCTCAAAAAAGATATACTAGCATTAGAAAAGATTCAGAGAAGGGCAACTAAAATGATTGGGGGGTTGGAAAGGGTCCCATATGAGAGATTAAAGAGGCTAAGACTTTTCAGCTTGGAAAAGAGGAGACTAAGGGGGGAATATGATAGAGGTATATAAAATCATGAGTGATGTGGAGAAAGTGAATAAGGAAAAGGTATTAAGGTTCCCATAATACAAGAACTAGGGGCTAGCCAAATGAAATTAATGGGCAGCAGGTTTAAAATAAAAGGAAGTTCTTCATATAGCACACAGTCAACCTGTAGAACTCCTTGCCCAAGGAGGTTGTGAAGGCTAGGACTATAACAGGGTTTAAAAGAGAACTAGATAAATTCATGGAGATTAATTCCATTAATGACTATTAGCCAGGATGGGTAAGGAATGGTGTCCCTAGCCTCTTTGTCAGAGAGTGGGGATGGATAGCAGGAAAGAGATCACTTGATCATTACCTGTTAGGTTCACTCCTTCTGGGGCACCTGGCATTGGCCACTGTCAGCAGACAGGATGCTGGGCTGGATAGACCTTTGGTCTGACCCAATATGGCCGTTCTTGTGTGTTCTAAACATAATGGCCTATGGCAAGGGTCAGCAACCTCTGGCACGCAGCTCACCAGGCCGGGCCAGTTTGTTTACCTGCTGCGTCGGCAGGTTTGGCCGATCATGGCTCCCATTGGCCGCAGTTCACTGTCCCAGGCCAATGGGGTTGGCGGGAAACCGCGACAAGGGATGTGCTGGTCTTTGTTGCTTCCTGCCACCCCCATTGGCCTAGAACAGCAAACCGCAACCAGTGGGAGCCATGGTGTGCTGAACCTGCCAATGTGGCAGATAAACAAACTGGCCCGGCCTGCCAGGGTGCTCACCTTGGGGAGCTGCGTGCCAGAGGTTGCCGACCCCTTGCCTATGGTATACAGGAGATCAGACTAGATCCAATGGTCCCTTCTGGCCTTAAACTCTGAAATCTCTTTTGAAATAGCAGGAAAAGAAATTGAAAGGAACTGTGATAGCAAAGGGTACCGAGCAGCTTGTGCAGTCAGAAAGCCCCACAATGGGAGACCAGCACCACTCTGCCAGTAAATCTGATTCAAGCAATACAAAACCACAGCTGCCTAACCTCAAGCATTTGGGTCTGCTACTGTGGCTTAAAATACAGAAGACTAAAGAGGTGGCCTGCACAAGGAAATTTACTGGTACATTTATGCTGATACATTTCTTCATGTAGACAAACCCTGAAAAAAGTTTCTACCTTAAAGCATTTATTTATGATCTCTCCTTTAATAGCATGTACGATAGCACTCCTAATAAAGTGAGACAGCAATTGTGTGCTTTGTTGAAAAGGTCAGGTGTGAGTTTTGAGGCATTAGTTTCTCTGGTTGCTATATTTTCTTAGAGGTAGCTTCTTCATTGTAGCTCTTTCTTGACCAATATACTAGCAGCAGCCCTCCATACTCACTAGTCCCTAGCCTTATCAAAAAAATGTATTCAGATCCTAAAATTTTCTTTGTGAGAAAGGGGGCCACTTGTACAGATAACATTACAGGCTTTGACCCTTTCACTCTCACTCCCGCTGTATTCCCTGATGTATTAATATTCCACTTAAGTCACAGTGGTATGTTCACTCAATTACTGTGCTTGGTGCATGTTACTGCAGGTACATTCATCAGAAGTGAGGTTATTGAAATTAGTGCTTAAACCTAATTTCTTCCATTTTTCTTTTTGAAACATGACATTCACTGGGAGGTAGAAGTGCAGGCCCTTTCCACACACCACAAACTCTGCCGGAGGGTATTAATATAGCAGCTCTACCACTCTACGTTTGGGATCAAGAAGATATCACTTATTTGGATTCCTTCACAGAGCTGTCTTCTTCATTCTCTGCAAGTGAATCAACAGATCTTGGAAGAAAACAATGGGGTGGCTTCATTCACTGAACCCCTTTTAGGACACTCTGGAAATTGTATCCTTACCTACAGCCCTTTCTTGATACCAGGATCAAAAAAGCACAGGGAGTGGTGAAATAGTTATGTGGAGTGGGCTGCTCTAAAGAGAAGTGAGAAAGCCATCCTCCAAACTCTTCTACAGAGGGGACTGCAATAAAGGTTAAGTAGTTATACTCTTATGATGCTAAAGTAAGTGTCTTGTTCCTCAGAGACATCTCTTCCCACTCCACCCATCCAACAAAAGGTATTTCTTACCAAACTGCCACATATTTGGGTAGTAACATGCACAGAAAAATGCCAGATATAGTTACTTCAAAACAAAGGAATAGTTACTTCAGTATCCCCAAGGCTGATCTTTCATCATAGTCTTCACCCAGTTTTCAAACCACATGAAAGCATTCATAGCCAAAAGCCAGTGTAATCACTTGCAAGCCTAGATTTTGGAGTAAAACTCTTGAATTATGTCACACATCTGGAGATTCTTCAGCAACTTTTTTTTTTTTAAAGGAATGTTTTTCTTGTATATGAATGCCACAGTATTACTTATACCATTTAACAAAGCTGGTTGTTTTTAAACATGTACACCCTAAATGTAAGCTTTAGTATACTAGAGTTGTGTATCAATCCACATTATGGAAACTGATAAAGGACAAGCTGGAGGCCTGGCAGCTTGATAAAACATTTTTAGCATCTGGGAAGCCCATTAGAGGCTGTTTGGAATTGTGTTCTGCTGTTTCTATAGAGATCTTTAAAAGCGAGCAAGTTAACGATAGCATATATTTTTCAAAGCTGATACCATTGAAAGCTACTATTTCAGGCTACATATAGGCTTACACTATTAATCCTACACCAGTTTACATTTTAAAGATTCTCTGCAGCCATGGAGGCTAGGGGAAATTCTACATCATGGAGTAGTATTGCTCATTATATGGGACACTCATCATCATAGTCAGAATCTAAAGTTAGTTAAATGTCAGCTTTGAGTTAACAAATGTTTCATTTTCCACAGCAGTGTCTAACTTTTAGAGTTCAAACTTGTATTTTTTGTTGATTGGGCCTGCTGTGTCACTTTCAAATACAGCCTTTCCACACAGATTTATTCACAGTTCCTAAAAATTGACCTAGGTCAGTCATAAGCAGCTGCTACTATGAAAGCTATGAGAAGCAACAGTGGAAGGAATTCCATTTGCTGCAGAGAAGACATTAGTCTCTTCTGCTCCCATGACATTCCAGGCTTCTCAGCAGCCTAAGCACTACTTCTCAGATTGAAAAAACCAGCAGTTATACTAATAACTTTACTCTTTGAGAAAAAATCTCTCTCTCACACACACACACACTTGCTATCGTTAGAATAAGTGCAGTAGTTCAGTAAGAAACACTATTCTTTAAGATATATTTGTGAGGTGGAAGCATAGAAGTACTTTCACATCTCCACTCTCCATCCTGGCAAAGATCAGATACATTGTGAACCCATACCAGGGATGGGCAAAAGAGCAACTCTTCAAAATGGTTCTCAAATCTATATTTTAAATTAAAAGGTGACATCATTTACCTGTTTTACAGCTCAGACAAACATTGAAGAAAGATCATTTTAAAACAATGTTTAACCTTTAAGATGTCTTGATAGGTTAACATCTTTCAGCTTTTTACTTGAAGAAACAAGTACGGTTTTAAAAACAAGTCATAACTCAGAAGATAGTATTATTTACAAGAGACATCTCATACATCTATGGACAGTACAACATACATAAACACAGACTTGTTACATGGCTCCATGACTACAGCAGTTTTCCAAATAATTGACTGTTAGGGTACATATGCCCTAGCTCACTTTCAACATAGTTTCAGTGCAACGAGTTGACAGTTACACTACAGCTAGTGACTAAATTCACAATTTAAGTGTTCAGGAACCCTATTTGGCAGAAATAATCCCTGGTTTATTCAACTGACTAAGCGAGCCAACAGAAACAAATAAATACTATTTTAGCTAGGCCATAGATTCATTTTTAGCCATAATTCTGCACAAGTGCCCAGAGAAAGAACTGCATGGGAATGAAGACTTAATTGCTCTTCCCACTAGAATCAGTAGTAAAAATCTCCACACCAATTAACTAGTTCTTAAATCACATACTTCACTACTTTCTGCACCCACGAATCAGTAGCCTATTGATAGTGGGGCAACACTACTAACTTCATTATGAGGATACTATTCATACATTACAAAAGTGCCAATTCTTGTGCTTTTGTACCCAAGACTTTCCGCATGGTGTGGATGTTAAATAAGTTCAGCAGGGCTCCCCATTGCATAAAATAGGTATTTCCGATATATAATCATCAGCAGCCTACAAAACTATGTGCCTACCAGAGCAAACATGAGACACTCAACTGTTCAGGGAATGGCATTTCTGCTGAATAGGGACCCAATTTAAATTAGAGCCAATGAGCAAAGTAACTGCTTCTATAATATTAAGTATACATGAATTCTAGAAACTGTTCCCAGGGACATCTTATGCTGTAGCTTAATTAGCAAGTGATGCTTCATTCATTTTTCTTCTCCTTTTGCTTGAGAAGTTTGTTAATCTCCCTTTTTGCCATGCCAACATACTTCGAAATGATTCCATGTTGGTTTAATCCAGGAAACAGCAACAAAAAACTCACTAAAATGAGATCAGACAGAACATAAATTACTTAACAGTATATGTTTTCTTATAAAAAGTTCCTTTCACTATAACCCCACATGTTCAATGAACCCTATTAAGTGTTCTTTATACAGTAACTCCTCGCTTAATGTTGTAGTTATATTCCTGAAAAATGCTACTTTAAGCAAAACAATGTTAAGCTAATCCAATTTTACACATACCATATAAGTTTTAAACAAACAATTTAATACTGTACACAGCAATGATGACTGTGAAGCTTGGTTGAGGTGGTGGAGTCAGAGGATGGAATATTTCCCAGGGAATGCCTTACTGCTAAATGATGAAGTGGCACTTGGCAAAGCCCTCAAGGGTTAACACATTGTTAATGTGGCCTCACACTCTACAAGGCAGCACAAATGGAGAGAGGAGACACAGCATGGCAGAGAGAGACAGACTCGTGTGTGAGAGACACACACACGCATTGCCCCTTTAAGTATGCTGATCCTACTCTAAGTACACTGCCTTTTTAAGTAGATCAGCAAGTTAAGACAGGTATCAGAGGGGTAGCCGTGTTACTCTGGATCTGTAAAAGCAGCAAAGAATCCTGTGGCACCTTACAGACTAACAGACATTTTGGAGCATGAGCTTTCGTGGGTGAATACCCACTTCCTCAGATTTGATGAAGTGGGTATTCACCCATGAAAGCTCATGCTCCAAAATGTCTGTTAGTCTGTAAGGTGCCACAGGATTCTTTGCTGCTTTTACAAGACAAGACAGTAGTTGCTGTCAGCAAGCTCCCTCCATCCTGAGCACTGTTGTGCCCCCCAACCCCTGCTCTGCAGAGATGGGGTACAGAAGCAGGGGTGGGGGATACCCTGACATTAGCATTCCTCTCCCCCTTCACCCCCAGCAAGCAGGAGGCTCCTGGGAGCAGCTCCAAGGCAGAGGGTAGGGAGCAGCACATGGCAGTGGGGGGGAGGGTCAGCTGAACTGCCCAGCAATTGATAGCCTGCTGGGCAACTTCCACACAAGGAACTTAGTGGAGTTGTTGGGGGGCTGCTAGTCCACCTTGGTTCCAAGCCCCCACCACCTAGCTCCAACAGGCTGCTCTTTCTGCAAGCAGTGGACAAAGCAGGCAGCTGTCAAACAATGTTATATGGGAGCACTGCAGAACTTTAAACGAGCATGTTCTCTAATTGATCAGCAACGTTAACTGGGATGACATTAAGTGAGGAGTTACTGTATTGCTTTTCCTTTCCCTGGAAGTAGGAAATTAAGTCCACCAGAAAACAGTGAGTTTCAAACAAATTAGCAGTTTAGCGTGTGAACTTTTGGCTATCATGTCTCTTCAGAAAAGGGAAAAATATTCTTGCTTGCATCCACTCTGCAAAGTATAAACACTTACCTATAAGGTAGGTGAGGAAGAGATTATGAACTTGCTGTCCTACCCAAGCAATTCCAGCAAGAGAACAGAGCATAGTCATGAAGTACTAAGAATCAGAGAGAAAACATTAAGTTACTGAAGTCCTGTCCGGGATTTTACAAAATTTTAAAATTCCCAAATTTAAAAAGGGAAACTAACTTCCAACCATTTTATTTGGAAATACTGCTCGCTCACCCAACCACAAACACTATAGTTACAAGCATCATTTAAAATGCCTGACTTGAGATCAGACAAGTGTTCTCATATTTTCAATTTATCAGTTTCCCAGTATATTAACTGTTCCTTTTGTTTGCAAGGGTCTTTCACACTGATGTGTTAGAGAAATATTTGTGTGTAATTGCACCACCATTACAATTGGTAAGAAAACTGGCAAGTGCAGCATCTGAAGCTATTTTTAGGCCTTAAAAAGAGCCTGGTTTTCAGATGGCAAACGCTTACTGAAAGACGTCTATTTAAGATGGTCTCAGAAGTTGAGCTCTTCAAAGTTGTTATACTCTACTTTAAGGTTAAGGCTGGTCGGAGTTTGAGTTTACACTGAGAAGTGTTTTGAACCCTCATTTGGTAGATTCACAAAAATAAGATGCATTTCCTGCATTGCAAACTCAACCAGAGTTGCCATATCTAAATACAAGATGCCATTTCATAAAGGGACAAAAACTCTTGTTTCAAATATAAATAAAGCAGAATCACAGTTTAAGTAATTTTTTTCAACCCCCAGCCCCAGTATGTAAAAACTCTTCAGGGCCAAGTGTGCAATGTACCATTTTAGGCTTTTCTTCCTTCAACGTGAAGAGACGTTTCCACCAGCCAATAATTCTGCGACGAGTTTTTACCAGGTTGCTGCAAATTTCATGAAATCTTTGCTGTTGTTCTGTAGTCCTGTTTAAAAAGAAATTTTTTGAAATAAATTGACTACAGTCTGAAATATTTTGACCCTAAGGTATCATCCAAAGGTCAGTTTAAAGTTCATTCCTCTTTCAGTAAACACAAAGAACATGCAGAGATCTTACCTCTTCAACATCAGTATTACCTACACTAAAGCATGATCTTGATTTTGTTTACTTTTACATTTCCTTAAATTACTGCCATTTTATTGAGCACCCTATATTTATCAATTGACTGTATACTTTGAACTTGTTTTTGAATTCACTGTATACTGAATCTCTCAGAAATTGCGTAATCATCTTTCAGGGGCAATTCAAAAGGCTTGCATAATGCTACATTATAGCATGCACAAAAGACAGATGCACACTTCTACTGAAGTTTTATCCGCTACCAAGTCTGGCTATACTAGCTGATCCTCCTGCATAGAATTCTGCCCCCCTCCCAAGGTCTTACCCTGGCATTAGCCGATTATCCCACTTCAGGTTCTGTTTTTTTTAAAAACCAACATGCAATTCTCTAGGTTTTCCTTCCAGTAGGTCAGGTTATCGTTACTTTTTTCTGTAAAGATCACTTTCCTTCCCCCAAGTTGAAGTGTTATCTCCCACCCAAATTTCTACTCTAGGTCCCTGTGTATTACTTTCGTCATCCTTATTTATGTTTAGTACTACTCCATTTCAGTACCTACAGTTTTCATCCATGTGCTGTATACTTCCCTTTCCAGATTTTTAGTTAGGCCATATTTAACACGAATCACTCCCTGTGCAAGTTTGAATTGTTAAGACTTGAACCGTTAGCTTTAAAAGAATGAAGTTAGTAGTGGGGCAACATCTTAAAGCAGAGTGAGGCAATATTGCCCATCACTAAAGACATCTTTAGCTGGAAGGAGGCAGAGCTGGGAAGACATGCAGTACCCCACCTTCCTCATCTTCTAAAATAAAATGAAGTTCGACTTCTTAAGAGTGGACTCATCATCATCTTTGGGTTAGTAGGTGATGAGTGCCTGACCCTTACGTGCTACGGTATACACAACTGACCTGATATTAGCCACTCAACTGCCCATTTTGACAATGTTCATTTTCATAAACTGGAAAGCTATAAGGGGTTTATTTCTCTAGTTTTGATTTTACGTACCATTTATTAGAGCCAAAAATTCTAGGAGCAAGAGCAGGAACAAGATAGTCAGCCAGACACAGGAACATGACAAAACAAGAGACACCTGAAAGAACAGAAGGGTCCAGGTAGTAGATCATCCTGTAAAGAAAAGGCAATATAAAAATTGCTTTTTTGTGGATTTCTGAAAATTCAGTCTAAATCTTTAAATTGCTGCATTTAAAAAGGATGTTGTCTGAGTGCAACACAAATTTAGATTTAAACAAATGTAACAAGTGGTTCAAAGTTGCTCTCAGCTCGTTTTAAAAAAAAAAACCCAGTACAGAACTATTCCCCTGCAGTACCTTCCATTGAAAGATCACTGTATTGAAGACAAGTGAAAAGAATGAATGCAACAAGCAAAACTGACTTCTATTGTCTACTCTAGAACAAGGGAAATGCAATAATGGCATAAGTATACCATTTCTTTAGTTTGCAGGTAGTAAACAAGTGACTGTTGTATTTAAGACGACAAGCAACTTTTGTGGCAATCATGTGTACCAAACTAGTTAACACTAAAACCTGCAGCAAGGCAACGTGCTATGCAGATTGTTTAGCAATACAGAATGTTTACACTATTTCAGGAAGGGACAGTTACTTCACTTGTACTTCTTATTCTATGAAGATGTCATCTTAAGACTTGTTACTCTTGATTTGCAGTTCCCTAGCACAGGCATGCAAAACACCATCCCAAGGACAGCAGGTTGGGGATACTTCCCCAACTCACATTAAGTGTTGATACACCAAAGACCTTTTATGAAAACACAAGGCATGGGGAGTGCTAGCTCAAGAATCAAGAAACTGATAGCACTTTATCTCTACAAAAAGTGAGTTATTTTCCAAGCACCAAAGAATCACTATTTGCACATTTGTTTTCCATGCTCACTGAAGGTAGCACAAGTAGTAATCTTCTTAATCTAGAGCAGGGAAGATTTAGGTTGGATATTAAAAAAAACTTTAGGACAATTAAGTACTGGAATAGGTTACCAATGGAAGTTATGAAAACTCAGTCACTGAAAGTTTTAAAGAACAGGTTAGACAAACCTGTCAGGGATAGTCTAGGTCCTATGTCAGCATTGCAGGCTGGACTAGATGCCTCAAGATCCCTTCCAGCCCTATATTTCTAGATGGATGGAACTTTCTAGTGTAGATGCAGCTGTATCTGTATAAAGATATTTCTATCAGTATAGCTTGTTTTACTGTATGGGGAAAATCAAGAACTGTGTTTAGGCCACCCCTAGAATTTTTATCCGCAATTGGCCCTGATCATCTCAGATACATGGGTCCTCAACACTATTTAGAGGAGGTCATGAGTAGGTTTACTAAACTCTGCCCTCTCCTCACCATTCCAAGAGGATGCTCCCTGGGCCAGCTTCATGTCGGTTATGGAAGCACTCAGAGGATACAAGTCTATGAGATACATCATCTTGAGTACTCAACTGTTGTAGTATTTGTAAGTATATCTGACATCTGTGGCACTACAAGCCTAACCCAAGGCACAGCTGAATCTGTTCATCAGTGAGGTACACTATTCTGCCCCTCTTCTAAGAGTCTGAGACAAAGTGACATTTTAAGAAAACAAGTAGTCTGAAGTGGACTGAACTTAAGTACAAAGATCTAAAGTGCTTTGACAACAGCACTTAACTGCTGACAGAAAGACCTGGAGCACAGCAATAAGGTTCCTGTGAGGCTGTGTTTTTCAAAGTTTGGGTCATGGCATGTAAGGCACTGGGTTGCCTTGCTCAGCAATGAGGGACCCTAAGAGCTCTGATCAATGCTGTCCACCGGGATATTAGAAGTTTCACTGGTGGTGCTTCCCAGCTAAGGCAGGCTAGTGCCTACCTGGTCTGACACTGCGCTGCACCCCAGAAGTGACCAGCAGCAGGTCTGGCTTCTAGGCAGGGGGCTCTGCACACTGCTCTTGCTCCAAGCACTGGCTCCTGGCCAATGGGAGCTGGGTGCGTGTGTGCCTGCAGCCATGTGCGTGCCTCCGCATAGGAGCCAGACCTGCTGCTGGCTGTTTCCAGGGTGCAGTGCCGTCTGCAGTGCCAGGACAGGCAAGAAGCCTGCCCCTGCACCCCAACTGCGCCACTGATTGGGAGCCACCAGAGGTAAGCCCCCCCATCCAGAACCCCTTCTTGCACCCCAACCTCCTGCCCTAGCCCTGAGCCCACCCAACCAAACCCCTCCTGCACTGCTCATCTCCAGCCCCAAGCCCTGACCCCCCCACACACACTAAGCATCTGCCCCTGCCCAAAGCCCCCTCCCACACTGAACCCCTCATTCCCAGCCCCAGTCCACAGCCCAACCCTCTGCCCCAGTCCTGATCCCCTCCTATACCCCAAACCCCTCATCCCCAGCTCCACTGGGTTGTAGGCATCAATAATTTTCTTCAACTGGGTCCCCAGAAAAAAAAGTTTGAAAACCATTGCTCTAAGGCTTATTGGACTAAATCATCAGTGTTGCAACTGGCCTGTGTGTGGGTGGAATGTGGCTTGTGCTCTTTCCTGTTACCACTGTTCTCAGAAAGAGAAATCTTTAGAGCTGGGGAGTTCTGCTTTACTTGCATAAACAGAGATCTTGGAGAAAGAATCCTGCAAACATGCCTCTTTAGAGAAGTAAAGACTTGCTAAGTTTCACTGCATTTTTGCTATCAGATGTAAGTGGTCACAGGGTACTGCACTCACAGAAAAGCAAAGGAAACACCACCCATCAATATAAGTGGAAACCAAGCTCTCTCCCAACGAAGGATTTTGTCAGCTACCAGAATTACTTCTCCCCATCCTTGTAAATGTTCTTCTAAACTTGCAGTCTCTGCAGCCTGTATTTAAAAAAAAAAACACAAAAACCCACATCATTCATTAAGAAAATCAAATAATTCTTGCATCTAAAGTGCTTTATAGATACACAAATTATATTAAATAAGGACCCCTTGCTGTGAAGCCACTTTCAACTATATTATTTTTTATTAAGATACCAGATATGGGTAGTTCCTTTTTTCAGTCAGAAAATCAACAATTCACATCAGATCCAAGAGTACAGAATAAAGCGATACAGTCAGTTTCAATCAAAACAGCGAGAATGAAATGTTCCAATCAATTTGTGGAGAATGTCTCTCTAAATCCCCTACACTGTTTTGAGGCTCCCAACCTGAACAGGATCCCAAGACATACTGCTATATTAAAAGTTTGGTAATCTGCTATTTTTAGACATAGAAGAAATCCCCCAGTCTAGTGTTTCCCAACCTTTATTGGTTCCCATAGCACCTTCTTGAAACTAGGATATTTGAAGTACCACATGCAAATTTCTCTTTCCTATGCACATTTAATTTAGCCCTTCATAAGCTTAATTTAAGTATATCCAGACTGTGAAGTAAATGCCTAGCAGGCCTAAAATATTAGATAATAACTATGTCTGGCTAGAAAATAAAAAGGCCAAGAAAAATTCTTCAATGTCAACCTTTGTTTTTGTTCCAATATGAAACAAAAGCAAGACCTTTCTCCTCCCTCAATAAATACTTCTGAAATAGCTAACAGAACAGTGATTAGTGCACTCACCAGAATATAGCAGACTCAGATTCAAGTCTCTGGTCTGAATTATGCAAACCAGGTACTTGCTGAATATGGGTTTCCTACAACCCAGGAGAGTGCCTAACCACTGGGCTACTGGCTATTCTAAGGTGGGTTTCTGGTTTTGACCAGAAATTCTGTTCTGTACCTGAGAAACCTTCCTGATAAAAGTTTCACCTGAACGATACATTTCAGCTTTCAATTTCCAACAAAAAATTTAATCTAAGAAGTTCTCACCCAACAGCACTTTAATTATAACATACAACAAAAAACACATGAAACCACCACTAGGTCTTTTATGTTACTTAAATTACAACAAGTAAGTATATCAAATGATGTCCTGATATATTTTGATACGCTGCTGAGCTTCAGTCGGTAACTTGACTAACTTGTTTAATTTAAGTTTGATGTTCCTGCTAATTCTTATTTGGGTTATTGCAGAGTGAGAGCCAAAATTCACTTTGCTTCCTTGAAAAAAACAAAACCAAAAACCACACAAAACGTTTTGATTTTTTTATTAGCTTTTGCACACATTTTTAAAAGTGCTGTTAATGAGAAAATGGCTGTGCTTGTGTATAAGGTCAGGTGGCTCAGAAGGAAGGGGAATGGGGGAGTGTCATAAACAGATAGCTAAGGGTTAATGTCTCTTTCACCTGAAGCACCTGACCAGAGGACCAATCAGGAAACCGGATTTTTTCAACTTTGGGTGGAGGGAATTTTGTGTCTGAGGTCTTTGTTTTCTGTCTGCCTGCTTTCTCTGAGCTTTGGAGAAGTAGTTTCTACTTTTAATCTTCTGTTTCTAAGTGTAAGGACAAAGAGATCAGATAGTAAGTTATATGGTTTCTTTTCTTTGGTATTTGCATGAATATAAGTGCTGGAGTGCTTTGATTTGTATTCTTTTTGAATAAGGCTGTTTATTCAATATTCTTTTAAGCAATTGACCCTGTATTTCGTCACCTTAATACAGAGAGACCATTTGTATGTATTTTTCTTTCTTTTTATATAAAGCTTTCTTTTTGAGACCTGTTGGAGTTTTTCTTTACTTCAGGGAAATTGAGTCTGTACTCACCAGGGAATTGGTGGGAGGAAGAAATCAGGGGAGATCTGTGTGTGTTGAATTTGCTAGCCTGATTTTGCATTTCCTCTGGGTAAAGAGGAAAGTGCTTTTTGTTTCCAGGACTGGGAACGGAGAGGGGGAATCACTCTGTTTGGATTCACAGAGCTTGTGTCTGTGTATCTCTCCAGGAGCACCTGGAGGGGGGAAGGGAAAAAGAATTATTTCCCTTTGTTGTGAGACTCAAGGGATTTGGGTCTTGGGGTCCCCAGGGAAGGTTTTCAGGGGGACTAGAGTGCCCCAAAACACTCTAATTTTTTGGGTGGTGGCAGCAAGTACCAGGTCCAAGCTGGTAACTAAGCTTGGAGGTTTTCATGCTAACCCCCATATTTTGGACGCTAAGGTCCAAATCTGGGACTAAGGTTATGACAGGGAGTCTTGGCTTTACCTGGGCATCAGATATCACCTGGAGTAGAAGCTCTCTTGCTCCTCAGCAACTCCAGCCTCCTCCCAAGCAGGGATTGCAGTTAGCCAGTTCTGCTGCTGAAGAGCCAGGTGACTCTCCTTAGGGCTTAGCTACACTCGAAACTTCAAAGCGCTGCCGTGGGAGCGCTCCTGAGGCAACACTTTGAAGTGTGAGTGTGGTCGCAGCGCCAATGCTGGGAGAGAGCTATCGCAGCGCTGCACGCACTCCACCTCCTGCTTTACAGAGCTGTATCTTACAGCGCTCGGGGGGGGGGGGGAGTCCAGGCCCCTGAGCGAGAAAGTTGCAGCACTGTAAAGCGCCAGTGTAGCCAAGGCCTTAGTCTCAGAGACAGGCTTTTATCCAGAGAGTCTAGACCAGGGCTAGGCACTTTTCCTGAGGGCCACAACTGGGTGTGGAACATGGAAATAGCATGGCAGGCCATGAATGCTCACAAAATTGGGGGTTGGGGTGCAGAAGGGGATGAAGGCTCTGGCTGGGGGAGAAGGCTCTGGAGTGGGGCCAGAAATGAGTTCGGGGTGTGGGAGGGGGCTCCGGGCTGGGGGAGGGAGCATGAATGCTCCAGGGTGAGGCTGGGGGGTGCAGGAGGATGCTTTGGGCTGGGATCAAGGGGTTCAGAGGGTGGGAGAGGGATCAAGGCTGGGGTGGGGGGGGTATCAGGGTTCAGACTGCAGGCAGCACTTACCTCAAGCAGCTCCCAGCAGTGGCATGACCACCCTCTGCACACTGCCCCATCCACAGGTGCTGCACCTACAGTGCCCATTGGCCATAGTTCCCAGCCAATGGGAGCTGTGGGGGTGGCACTTGCAGCCAGGGGTCTCCGCCCACTGTCCCTGCCCCTCCATGCATACAAGCCAGAGGGGGGACATGCCACTGCTTCCAGGAGCTGTGCAGAGCCACGGCACGCATGGAGCAGGCAAAACCTCAACCCCCAGCTAGAGCATCAGAGCAAGATAAACCCCAGCCCCCGCTCCGCGGTGGGAGTTCGAGGGCCAGATTAAAACATCTGAAGGGCTGGATGCAGCCCCTGCGCTGTAGTTGCCCACCCCGTTCTAGACCCAACTGACACTACCCCCCACATGTGGATGTGCACACTTCCCTAGGGAGAGAGGAGGAAAATCCCCATGTGCCCCAGGTCTCCCAGTACTTCAGGACCCAGTCTGCAGCCTCTGCAGGGTCGGGAGTGAAGAGGGAGCTCACACTCTGCAGTGACTGTGTTTGTCACAGGCCCTTTTATCTCACCAATCCCTACAGCTGCATGAATTGAACCAGCCACGTATGTGTCTCTCTTTTTAAAGATGAGCTCTGAAGGGTGATATAGAACTTTGCAAATTCACTTCAGCAGCTCAAGTTGTGCAGCTTGGTGCAAGCAGAAAGCTAGGCTTAGCAAAAAAATAAATAAAAAAGTCTTATTCACCATTATGGCTCAAAGCAGGCAAGTGCATTTTGCTTCCCAAGCGTTTTCTGAAATGCTGCAGTGCAGGGAATGACTGTACATGAAACACTTTTTTTAAAAGATCTTTTGGGTATCACTTTCAATAAGGTCTCTTACCACAGAGTTTGGGAACCTTTTGCTCTAATATAAACAACAAAGGGGTTAACCTCTCATACAAAGTCATGGTTAATCCATCAGACTTCAAGACCAGAGAACACCACTGCAGTGAGAATGTATATTGATAAGTTTGTTGTTTCAGTTCTCCTCTTAAAAGTGAATTAGAATGATTTTTCCAGGTTGTTTTAGTTTGTGCATTTGGTAGCACCTACATCTAGTCAGTTTCACTATTTCCACCTTCCTATATTTTCAAAGAGTAACTTCCCCCATTTTGTCTACTTGGAATTTTTAGAATAAAACAAGTTGAAGAATCTTAAACTATAGTTATAAAACAGATGTCCAAGGGAGTACCCAAAACAACTACTCAGTTCTGTTTTTTTAAAACTTTACAGTGAATGGAAGATGAATTAATTCTTCCCCTGTTCTGCTACCACCACCCATCAAGTCTTCACTTCTTCCACCGTCAGCTTTGTAGCTATATCCATCCCTTACATTAAACTGTCCTACTAACCACCCTGCAACATCTGTGGTCTTCTTACATCTGTCAAACACCAAGTGACACCCAAAATAGGCTGAATATGAACATCCCCTGAAGAAAGGCTGATCGCCTGTAATCTGTGAGAGAACCTAAGAAAGAAAGCCTGTATATATTAGGTAAAAGACAATCGGATTTTAAAATTGCATACATGGCTGGGCCAATTAAAAGTGACCAAGGCCACGTGGGGGCTTTGTTTGGAAGCGCCCAGCTGATCCCTGTCCCCTTCCTTAGCGGGGCAGGTGCTGGCAGCACAGCCAGCGGCTGCAGCCCTTAAGAGCGCACTGCCCGAGGCCACCACAGGTTGGGGGAGGGGAGGCTGAACTAGCGGAGACCTTTGGCCACCGGCGCTTGGGCGGGCTCAGGCGACGCACACGGAGGCTGACAGGCCACCCTGCGGCTCCACGCCATCTGCCCGGAGAGCGGCCAGGGGCTAGGCTCGGCCTCCCGCAGCGAGCGCTCCGTCCCCCCCGCACAGACAGCCCCTGCTGCGCAAGGGGGAGCCGGTCCCCAGCAGCCTCTCCCGGCCTGGCCCCCGCCCCTACGGGATGCCGGAGGCGATACGTTTTCGTTGGTCGCCAAGCCCGGCGGGAGAGCGAGGGTTGAAGACGCGTGGGGGGTGGCGGGGGCAGAGGAGCCGCAACCCCACTGTGTCCCTCCGTCCCCGAACAGACCGCGCCCGGGGCTCAGCAGAATGGCGCAAAGGGCCGGAGACGCTCACGTCCCCTTCCGGCTTCTCCGACAGCCCCGCTCACCAGCTGGTTCGCGCTCCTGTTGTCTCCCTCCGCCATTTTGTGCGAATCTGTGCGCCGCAGCTGCTGCTGCTGCTGTTGCTGCTGCTGCTGCTCGGCCTCTGGCCACGCCCTCCCGCTCGCTGCGCTGCAGCCGTCAAACTGCGCGGCCGCGGCCAGCCAGCCACCCTGGCCGCCGCCCTTATAGACGCGGCGTCCAGTAGGGGCGGGGGAAGCTGCTGGCTCCACCCACACGCCGTGCCCGCCCAATTGGTTGGCCGACTGAAACCCGGGTCAGGCCAATCCCAGAGCGCTCAACTGCATCCGGAGCCTGCTGGCAGTTGTTGTTTGAATACAGACAGCGACCAATCAGGGAGCCGCTTCTCCCTCTCTCTGTAGCGTACAGGGCTAACTGGTGGCCGGTTCTAATCGAGCGGGTGGCGTAGGGGGAAGCGCCCCCGTGGTGACTGTACCAAATCTCCCTGGGGGTGTCGCTCCCTTGTCTTCCTGGGGGTACTGAGAGGGGGAGTCCCTCAGCTCCCCCACATTTCCCGGGGGCGGGGCAGGGGCATACTCCAGCATTCACAGCCCCCCCCACGTCTAGGGGGGAAGGGGCAGAGAGACTAAGGCTTCATTGCCATTCTAATGTCACTGTTAAACAGTAGAATGTCAATTGAAATTAAATAATTTTGGAGGCTTTTTACATTTGCAAATATTTTGATTTCAGTTACAACACAGGATACAAAGCAGACAGTGCTCCCTTTACGGTGTTATTTTTTATTACAAATATTTTTTAGTTCACCTCATGCAAATAGTGTAGAGCAATCATTTTACGGTGAAAGTGCAATTTACAAGTGTAGATTTTTTTTGTTGCAGTAACTGCACTTAAAAACAAAACAATGTAAAACTTTAGAGCCGACAAATCCACTCCAGCCTACTTCTTGTGCAACCAGTTGCTAAGACAAAGAGAGTTGTTTACATATGCGGGAGATAATGCTGCCCACTTCTTATTTACAATACCACCTGAAAGTGAGAACAGGGGTTTGCATGGCACTGTTGTAGCTGGCGTTGCAAGGTCTACCCCTTCATGCTTCGGCCAGAGGACATGCTTCCAGGCTGGTGATACTCATTAAAAATAATGCATTAATTAAATTTTTGTGGCTGAACTCAAGGGAGATTTGTATGTCTCCTACTCTGTTTCACCCGCATTCTCCCATATAGTTCATGTTATATCAGTCTCAGATGATGACCCAGCACATGTTGTTCATTTTATGAACATTTTCACTGAAGATTTGACAAAATGCGAAGAAGGTACCAATCTGAGATTTCTAAAGATAGCTACATCACTCAACCAAGGTTTAAGAATCTGAAATGCCTTCCAAAATCTGAAAGGGACAAGGTGTAGAGCATACTTTCGGAGTGTTGCTCTTTTAAGACTTCTGATGCAGAAACTACAGAACCTGAACCACCAAAGAAGAACATCAACCTTCTGCTGGTGGCATTTGACTCAGATGATGAAAATGAACATGCATCAGTCTGCAGTGCTTTGGATGGTTATCAGCTAGAACCTGTTATCAGCATGGACACATGTCTTCTGGAATGGTGGTTGAAGCATGAAGGGACATATGAATCTTTAGTGCATCTGGCACGTAAATATCTTGCGACGCCAGCTGCAACAGTGCCATGCAAATGCCTGTTCTCACTTTCATGTGATACTGTAAATAAGAAACGAGCAGCATTATCTCCTGCAAATGTAAACAAACTTGTTTGTCTGAGCGGTTGCCTGAAGAAGTAGGACTGAGTGGACTTGTAGGCCTTAAAGTTTTACATTGTTTTATTTTTGAATGCAGTTATTTTTTGTACATTATTCTACATTTATAAGTGAAACTTTCATGATAAAGAGATTGCACTACAATACTTGTATGAGGTGAATTGAAAAATACTATTACTTTAGTTTTTTACGGTGCAAATATTTATAATAAAAATAAATATAAAGTGAGCACTATACATTTTTTGTGCTGCAATTGAAATCAATATATTTGAAAATGTAGAAAATATCCCAAACTATTTAAATAAATGGTATCTATTGTTAACAGTGCGATTAATCCTCATTGTTTTAATCGCTTGACAGCCCTAGCCTCGTCACTATCAGCACCAAAAGAAATGGCACAAAAGGGGACATTTATGATACTCTGCAGATCTCTGAGCAAAATGGAAGGGATGGAAATGAGGGGCACGTACAGCTACTGGAGGAGAGAGGTATTGACTGACATGCTGCAGTACCTGTACAACAGACTAGCAGGTTGAATGAACTGTTGACAACGAAACACCAAGGACACCACCACAATAGTTCTATCCCACTTACCACATGGATAATACAGGTTACTGGCAAAGACTGTACTCTCACCCCTTCTCCAGCAACCAACCCTTTCCCCTTGCATCAGTGCCCTCTACTCCAGTGGACAAAAGTTCAGGGAACAAATAAATCTGTGATGAACTGACATTCAGTCCGTATGTTGCACTTTTTGTACATAGTTATAATGTGTAGTTAGTGAACGTGTAAATTGTTGCCACTTTGTGATATCTGGCATGTTGTGTTATTGCTGACGTACAGATTGTGGACAGTTAATGAATAATACGAACCAAGTCAATGTAGAGATAGCTGCAGATAGCCCCAAACTGCACAGCGCAGGTACAAGCTGTCCAGAATTCATTTCAAAGAGTTCAATTGCCATTACCACTGGTTTAGCTTGTGTCAGTATCTAAGCAGCTATAAATTAATATAAGTGGATTTGCACCAATTTAACTTAATTTTTTTTTAAACAGATTTAGCTAAACTGGTGTCAAAACTGCATTTAAATCAGCCCAAAGATGCCTCCGACAGTGGCCAATCTTTCTCGTTTCTGGATCTTACATAATGCTTTTCATCAAAAGACCTCAGAGCCTTTTACAAAGAAAGTCAGTGTCATCCCTATTTTGCAGATGGGAAAACTGAGGCATAGAGAGATAAAGTGACTTGGCTGAGTCACACAATAGGCCAGTATAAGAGTCAGAAACAGAACACTTGTCTTCTGAGTCCCAGTCTAGTGCACTATTAACTAGGTCAGACAGAGGAGAGGCAAATTAGACATTCCCTGTGGTAGCTGCCAAGCCATTTAAACAACAGCTGCATTTAAAAAGGAGGTAGCTACGTTGCCTGAGCCTCTTTGCCTCTTATTCTGGATAGTAATACATAGTCCAAGTTTAGGCAGCTGGGACAGTTAATTCAAACTGATCAGCTATAGATTTAAACATGGGCATGAGTATTACATTTTTAACAATTATCTAAACTGTTTCGTTAAAATTATTTTTTTGCTAACTGAGATTGCAGCTGGAATACTTCTGAATGGCTGTTTCCTACTCAGGAAAAATAATCTGTATATTGTTGATGACAGTTGGATTGTGTGTGTTTTAGAAAAGAGCGTAAGAAAGATAACAGTCTCGCTTTGCTTTAAATGTGCTTTTCTGAGTCAGTTCCTGTCAGCCTGTATAGGAGAAGATTGGGGAAAGCAGGGAAGCAGACAACAGCCAATGCCACCAAAGCCAGATCTGCTAGAGGCAAAAAAACTTAGGGTGGATAGATGGGAAGTGCGGCTTTAGGATTAAAGTACATCTAATCAATTTCAGCTTTATTTCTCACTCTCCCTTTCAGCATTTAAAAAAAAATGGATGAGTTTTAACATCTTTTATTGGACCAACTTCTGTGGAAGGAGACAAGCTTTTGGGGTCCACAGAGCTCTTCTTCAAGTCCAGTGCCCTGTGGAGCTTGAAAGCTTGTCTCTTGCACCAACAGAAGTTGGGCCAATAAAAGCTACTATCCCTAATCTCTCTCATAGCCTGGGACCAACGTGACTACAATAATGCTGCAGAGTTTTTTAAAAGTAATACTTAGCACTTTTATAGTGCTTTTCATCTATAGATTTCAGAGCATTTCCTATAAATATTATATCCATTTGATAGATAAGGAACTGGAAGTCTGACTTGCCATAAAGGCACTATGGTAAGGTTGAGCCTAGAACCAAGGTTTCCTGACTCCCGACGTGGTGCCTCTCCAGCAGACCATGCTACCTTTCTTAGTTTCCTACAAGATTAGTATAAAATCCCATTGATCACAAAAACCTAATTTAAAAATTTTGACTAGATTTCAAAGGAAGTTGAGAAATGATTGTAAAACCTTAGGAACAATTAATAGGGCATGTTATCCCCAAACTGATGATCTTCACTTATGGAGTTAAAAGTATGCCACAGCTGTTAATCATAGATTGCATGGTTTTTTCCTTTTAAAAAATGTTTTAGGGTATTTACATGTTAAGACTGAAGACTAGACTGATGGAAATGTAATGGCTTTTCAAGCTATTAGTCCACCAGGGCAGAACAACCATGCAATGGGAAACAGGCACCAACAAGGCACTCCAGACAACGTAACTATCAGGGACCAACAAAAAATATTTTTATTAAATATGTGTGTAAAATTGATAATACAGCTGCATTAAAGGGTCTTTCCTATCAATCCAGATAATCAAGAAGGAAAGCTAAAATAGGCAAAAGATCATGAAGCACCTACAAAGCGTTAAAGGAAAAGGAAAAAAAAAAGATATTGGTTTAGCAAAAGTAAGTTTGATTAATGGAAAATGTGTTCACAACTTCATAATTTTACCTTGAGTTTTATGATTTGATATTTTCATCATGGTTTCATAAAAGTATATTTAAGGTTATATATGATGGGCCCCATTACCACAGTAGCTGAGCACCTCACAATCTTGTAGCCTATTTATCTTCCTAACATCTCTGTGAGGTAGGGAAGTATTATCCACATTTTACAGATGGCGAACTGAGACTCCAAGGGACTTATTCAAGGTCACACAGGTAGAGTAAGGAATTGAATCCAGGTCTCCCAAATCCAAGGGTAGCACCCTAACCACTGGACTATACTTCCTCCATATACATGAACTTACAGTGCTAATTCTCTTTAGGGTATGTCTACACTATGGGATTATTCCAATTTTACATAAACTGGTTTTGTAAAACAGATTGTATAAAGTCAAGTGCATGCGGCCACACTAAGCATATTAATTCGCTGGTGTGCGTCCATTGTCCAAGGCTAGTGTCAATTTCCGGAGCATTGCACTGTGGGTAGCTATTCTGTAACTATCCTATAGTTCCCGCAGTCCCCCCCACCCCTTGGAATTCTGGGTTGAGATCTCAGTGTCTGATGGGGCAAAAAATCATTGTCACGGGTGATTCTGGATAAATGTCATCAGTCATTCCTTCCTCCAGGAAAGCAACGGCAGACAATCATTTTGCGCCCTTTTTCCCTGGATTGCCCTGGCAGATGCCATAGCACGGCAACCATGGAGCCCGTTCAGCTTTTTTTTTTTTTACTGTCACTGTATGTGTACTGGATGCCGCTGACAGAGGCGATACTGCAGCGCTACACAGCAGCATTCATTTGCCTTTGCATGACAGCAGAGACGGTTATCAGTTATTCTGTACCGTCTGCTGCACCATTGTAAATTGGCAATGAAATGACGGTTATCTGTCATTCTGTACTGTCTGCTACTGTCATGGGTGCCCCTGGCTCAGGTCAGCTGGGGGCGCAAAGACAAAAATGGGAATGACTCCCCTAGTCAATCCCTCCTTTATGGTATCTAAAAATAGAGTCAGTCCTGCCTAGAATATGGGGCAAGTGTACTAGAGAACCAGTGTATCAGAGAACCAGAGAGCACAGCCGCTCCATGTCAGATCCCACAGAAATGATGAGCTGCACGCCATTCTAGGGGGTGTCCCTGCAACAACCCCACCTATTGCTTCCCTCCTCCCCAAATCTTCCTGGGTTACCGTGACAGTGTCCCCCCCATTTGTGTGATGAAGTAATAAGGAATGTAGGAATAAGAAACACTGACTTGTTACTGACATAAAATGAGGGGGAGGCAGCCTGCAGCTGCTATGATAGTCCAGGCAGGACATTAAACGGTGTGGAGGAGAGGAGCAGAGCCCAGCATCCCGCTGCTATGATAGTCCAGGCAGTACAGAATCTTTTCTTTACACATGAAAGGGAGGGAGCTGACGGAGCTCAGCCCCCAGTTGCTATGATGAGGACAGTTACCAGCCATTCTGTACCATCTACTGGGAATGACCAGAAATCATTCCTATTTTTACCCAGGCGTCCCCGGCCAGCCTCACCTGAGGCCAGCCAGGAGCACTCACGGGCTGATGATGATGATGATGGATAGCAGTCATTTTGTACCATCTGCCACCGGGAAGGGGGAGCGGATACTGCTCTTCACTGCCGCAGCACCGCGTCTACCAGCAGCATGCAGTAGACATAGGATGACATTGAAAAAAAAGTCAAGAAACTATTTTTTCCCTTTTCTTTCACGGGGGGAGGGAGAAGGGAGTACATTGACGAGCTATACTCTGAGCCACCCCAGACATGTTTGACCCTACAGGCATTGGTAGCTCAGCCAAGAATGCAAATACTTTTAGAAGACTGCGGGGACTGTGGGATAGCTGGAGTCCTCAGTACCCCCTCCCTTCCTCCCGCCATGAGCATCCATTTGATTCTTTGGCTTTCCATTACGCTTGTCACACAGCACTGTGCTGTGGACTCTGTATCATGGCCTGGAGATTTTTTTCAAATGCTTTGGCGTTTCGTCTTCTGTAACGGAGCTCTGATAGAACAGATTTGTCTCCCCATACAGCGATCAGATCCAGTATCTCCCGTACGGTCCATGCTGGAGCTCTTTTTGGATTTGGGACTGCATTGCCACCCGGGCTGATCAGAGCTCCATGCTGGGCAAACAGGAAATGCAATTCAAAAGTTTGCGGGGCTTTTCCTGTCTACCTGGCCACTGGATCCAAGTTCGGATTGCTGTCCAGTGCGGTCACAGTGGTGCACTGTGGGATACCGTCCGGAGATCAATACTGTCGATTTGCAGCCACACTAACCCTAACCCGATATGGTAATACCGATTTTAGCGCTACTCCTCTCGTTGGGGAGGAGTACAGAAATCGGTTTAAAGAGCCCTTTATATCGATATAAAGGGCCTCGTTGCGCGGACGGGTACAGCGTTAAATTGGTTTAATGCTGCTAAAATCGGTTTAAACACGTAGTGTAGACCAGGCTTAGACTTGGAACTGGTACTGTAGCTGTTTTTCCTGTATTAAAGTTCCACTGCTATCAGTATTTGTGTTACAACTGAAAACTACAAAGCCACTTGGAATTTAACTTTTATGAGAAATCAATTCATGAGTACCTGAAAATGGTGGCTTAATGGTGGTTTTGCTGAAGGTAAAACCTATGGGCAAAATTCTGACATGAGTTACAAAGTACGGCTCCAATTATCTTAGCTGAGGAAAGTGCACGTGATGGATTGTATTTTCTAAATAGACAACCTACCCTAAGTTCTATAACTAAGGGACAATCTTCACTCCGTGATATGTTTTGCTTTGCACAACAAACTGCACAACTTTTCATGAGTGATGTACCCGAGTATTCGGATTCTAATATCTAAACTGTATTGTTAAAATTATATTCACCTACATTTGGGTTATTGCTGATCATGCATTATATGTATCTTATGACTTTTAAAACAAACTTTGTATTTGTGGATAATATCTAGGCACTATACCCAGATGTACAGACACTATTTTATTAACCTGTGTATTATATAAATGTTTTAACATTAGCTTTAATAAAATTTTTAATTCTGATTTTACATAGCAAAGGTAAACAGCTTTTCCAACCTGCAGGAAAGAATTCTGTTCTTTTAGTATGCCCTGAGGAAAAAATAGTTATTAAATGTCAGTTTTGTTAAGGATTATTCAGTAGTTTACTTATGTATATGGCTTTGTATCAAAAGATATGCTATTGTTGACCCTTTTTGGTCTTAGTAGGTAACCAGAGTTCAGGGCTTTGTGGGTTTCCAGTTGGAAACAGAAATTGGTGGTAGCCAGGTATTTATTTAACGTAATCTTGTTTATTTACAAGGAATGTACAAAGTCCTGTATCTCTGTATGCAGAAGGACCCAAAAACAATAAGGAGCAGTTTTTTAGCTTACCAGCCCCCAAACCACATTAGCCAACACCAGACCCAAAAGCTTTCTCTGAGGGTCACTGTGCTCACAGGCTACTGGTTAGCTTTCTTCCCCCGTTGCAACCTTGGATGGCTTTATGGGATAGAGAAAGTTATAAGAAAGGAACTTGATCCCTTGCTCCTAGTTACCCCTGTGTGATTTGTTTCTACCCCAAAATGCATTGTGAAAATTTCCCAATAATGTGCCAGGTAGTGGTGAGTGGCACAGGGATATCTACCTGTGCATTGACACAAGCACTCACGGCGAGTACTCATAGTGCCAACAAAGTAGCCACGTGTGCACATGCACAATGTACTAACTATGGCAGCTTTATGCCAATGTAAATTGCATTACCAATATTTATAGTGTAGACAAAATGACAGCCTCTTTTCTGGGCATAGGTCCTGCAACACAGTCAGAGCTGGGCCACCTAAATTGGTGGCTAATAATCCCCCTTTCTGTCCCTCTTCCAGTCATTGAGTTATAATGTTAAACTGAGCCAAATAAGCCTCCCAGAGAGTTTTCCCCTCAAAGATAGTGGGTCTTTTGCATCATTTGAGCTGAGACAACCTGATCTCTCCCTTCAGGGCACATGTGGGTTACAAATGGGATAGAAAACCATTGTAAATGTCTGGTCTTATCCAAGTTTTCTGGTTGGCTCAATTCCTCATTCAGGTAGTTGTCTTCCACTATGGTCAGTGAGTGACTCTGATTTCCTTCTGTAGCTGAATTTTTAGCTCAAGTTCTTACTGCAGTTCATCTCAGTTAGCAAGTTCCAGACTGGACAAAGCCTTTTTGGTCTGCATTATTTTGTGGAAAAACTTCTGGCCGATGACAGTCAGATTATTGATCACTTTGTCAATCTGTTTCACCATTCCATCCTTGGTGTCTTGCAGCTGGGTTTCTCAATCTGTCCTAGCACTCTGTAGCTGCTGCTCCAACAGGAATCTCATCTCAGCCTGCAAGCCATCTCTGGGCCCTTTCTGGGAAACCTCCAGGTCTTGTTTTAGATCTTGTTTTAATTCCATTGGCAGTCTCCAGTTCCTGTTTTAGGTCTTGTTTTAAATCCTGCTGGCCTTTTCTGATTTCCACAAGCACCTCCATTTATTTGGTCCATCTTGGTTCAAAAGGATACCAGCTCACAATTTCTCTCCTTGAAAAATGAATCCCACTCCTGACAACATTGAAGCCCCTTTTGAACTGAGCAACTAGTCAAAGTTCAGGACCCTGGGGATACAGAAATTAGGGGTAGTCACATTTCTTTGCTGTATTCTTGTTTATTTACAAAACCCACGTCTCTGAATGCAGAAGGAACCAAGAACAAAAAGAAGCAGTTTCATAGCTTACCCGCCCCCCTAATCTCTACAGCCAAACCCAGACCCAAAAGCTCTCTAGCTTTTTCCAGGGTCACACTTTGCTCACAGACTACTGTGTGTGTCTTGCTTTTTTTCTCTTGCAGTCTTGTCTGTTCCCAGTTTTTTCCTGTGTTCTCTCACACCCACACGGTCATAATACCCAGTCAATCTATCAACCCCCTTGGTAGTAGTTTCTGGGCAGACTCTTAGGCATGGCCCTTTAACTGTCTCTTACAACTATCTTAAATGTAGGATTTGTTTATGCATCAACTCGGAGGTTTAAACTCAGCCCATAACATGGTTTCACCCAGCTCATAAAGCTATGTCTTGTCTTTTAAAAAATGTAATTAGATTAAGTCCACTATTAAGATTAACTCATAAGCAGATTCTACTGCACATAGGTTTCCCTAACTTTATACTGAATCTGCATATTTAATCAAAAAAATGTTTACAACCCCAGTTCACTGAGGCTCCAATACTATAAAAACTTAGAATGTGAGAAGTCCTAATGAAGCTGACGTTACACACATGCTTAATTCTAAAGGTCTAAATTTGGCACTTGCAGGCCATTTAAGATGATTTAATTTTGTCCCTCTCCCTATAACTTACAAAAACAACAGTAATTTAGAATACCATACAAGGAAACTAAGAATACAAGCTGAGTTTCTTTTTAAACTTTATTCAGTTAGGCAGTAAAGAACCCATCTCCACACAAGCGTTTCATTTCTGGATAGCAGAGGAATAATACATGAGCCACAGGTGAGTGCGTTAACCCTCCCCTCCCCCCGCTTCCAAGAAATAAAACAGCATGTATAATACAGTCTTATTACTATGGTGCTCCAGTACAGATTGTTTGTAAGGTTATTTGAAAGTGGAGAAAAAGTAAAATGGACTAGCAGTGAGAGTGTCTTGTTAGGCATATGAATTTTCTTTGCTTTCAACATTCAAACACTATTTCTTGCAATACATGTCAGGGCAGAGGGTTTCGAAAGCATTGATATTGGAATGCATTTGTCATGAGTATCAATAAACATATAGCCTGTGACCTCCCTACCCCTAGTCAGGCAATCAGAATGCAAAAAAGGCCATAGTTTTGTTGGAATATCTAACACTAAAGTATGTCCATGAAAGACTGGCAAAAGGAGAGTGAATGCAGATCTGCCTAGGACCTACTGAGAAGGCATAAGAGGTAACACATGGTAAATATGTAAAATAATGTATGTTCTTCTGTTACTTATGCCTTTTGTTAATTTGTGTTATTTGATAATCACTACTCTAGCTACAGGCCAAGCTCTCCACTCACATAAGCAAGTGCAACTCTCTTAACATAAATGAAAATTGTGTCAGCTCATGCAAGTGATGAACTTGGCCCAAGATATTTAATTATGATTAAGTTTTGATTTAAAAAAATCATTTTGGGTAGCTCAGTATTTAAAGTGTGTTTTTACTCTGAAAAGTGGCTAAAATGGCACACATTCTAAGTGGCTAAAATGGAATTCCAAGTTTATCATCTTTCAATGGCTTTTAAACCAAATTTGCTAAGTTTACAAATAGAGAAATGATTTTTACACCAGTCCTGCAAATTCGTCTGGGATCAGAGAGTTCCAGCAATGTGCCTTCTATCTTGGACATCACCACTAGTAATAGATTCTGTAATCGGAACAGAATTGTGCTAAGTGCATGAGCCACAAAAAGAACCAGCTCATCTCTTCCATAGTATGGCACAGTCCATATAGTCTAAAGAATAAAACAGTGGAAAAATATTTTAGTCAATAGGCAGATATGGCACAGTATGAACTGAAAGTAGATCTGTTAAGTAGATGCCATTTTTATAGAAACTTTTCTGACCATAACCACACTTTGAGTGCAGAGCTGAATTTAAGAAAATCTTGATGGTAAGAAATTAATTATCAATGCATTATTGAACAACTATCTACTGAAGTCATATGGCAAAGCACAATTACTTTGCACAAATCTTTTCAAATGAGTTGAACAAAAATTGGATAGTTCTTCATTAATATTATATGTACAGGTCCTGAAAACCTCAGTAAACTGAAGCACAATAATTTACAAGTGTAAATTAAAGCATTAAGAACGTGAATTAAAAAGCATATCACTCTACCTCCACCAGAATATCACTTTATTGTTTGTTTATCTGTCATCAACAATGTAAAACTCTACTAGATACTCTATCCTGGTTTTTAAAAAGGTAAAGATTACATTGGATTAGCTACATTTTACCAAAGAAACTACAGCAATCACAGTAGAATGAGATTTGAGGGACAATTCTGAATTACAAAAAAGTGTACACTGCAAGCAGAGGGAAGTGCACATTAAATCAAATGCCTGCTAGATTCATTACTTTTAAATGCACAGTGACAATCTTGAGAAACTGTACATGATAAAAATCACAGAAATGATTTTAAAGTAACCAAAATTACATTTTGCATTTGATCAGCCAACTCAGAAATAATTAATGAATGTTCAATATTTTCAGTATTTTTGGAAATTTTCCTGTTTACCAAACAAAAAATTTTGTTAATTTGACTAACCTGTGAAATACAAGGATTGAAATAAAAAGTATATTGGAAGTACACCTAAACTACAAGAATAAGCCAAGGGGATGGGGCAAGCGGGGAAAAAAGGGGGAAGACACACAGGCTTTTTCTTCTATCTCAGAAGTTCTTCCAATGTAGTGTGTATCTGATACAGCTCTTTGCTTTCAGTCCATTTCTGAAGTTCATACCTTGTAGCCTTTTTTATACTAACTGGTCAACTCAACCAGCACTGTTGCCAACCAACAAGAGCAACAAGAATCTAAATGCATCAAATCTCCCTTTGCTGTGATTTCTTCACGGACCCATTTTCCTGTTTTTCTTTGAACAGGGTTTGATGTTTCCTGAATTGTTCACAGGGTCAGGTGGAATTGAGTTCCAATCACTCTGCGGTTTGTAGCATTCCAATTTCTTTTCTGCAGCTAACCCCCTGACACGTTTGCAGTTCTTCTGTAGCAGAAAGACAACCGTGTTGTTCAGGCGGTGAGCTTTCACCCTTGACCCTGGGGGGTTGCAGACCATTGTGTTTAGCATATCCCTGAGTGCAGCTATCCTGCAGGATTCACTTCCCAGTGCACCGAGATTTCCTAGGTTTCCTCAGATTAAGCCCCAGTATGCATCACCACCGACTGTGGTGCAGCTATGGATGCCTGAGGCCGAGTTGATTCTGGTGGATGTCTGACCTTGCTGAACCAGACTGATCTGCTTTCTTCCTATTCATACCCAGGCTGTCCAACCTTCATACAGCTGAGCCAAGTTATCTAGATTAGTTGCTTCCTTAATTACAAAGTCAACCTATTAAAGAGACAAATAAATACAAGCTATTAAAACTAGCGCTACTGAATGCATTTTCAAAATCAAAGTTAACCGATAAAGTACTTGCTGACTAGGCCGTAACATTTAGAAACTTTTTAGGGAATTTAAGTAAACGTTAAATATTCAGTGCATTTATTCATACAAATCTACATAAGAACAGCCATACAGGATCATACCAACGCTCCATCTAGCCCAGTATCTTGTCTTCCGACAGCAGCCAATGCCAGATGCTTCGGAAGGAATGAACAGAACAGGCAATCATTGAATGATCCATCCTCTGTCGTTCACTCCGAGCTTACGGCAGTCAGAGACTAAGGACACCCAGAGCATGGTGTTGCATCCCTGACCACCTTGGCTAATAGTCATTGATGGACCATCCTCCATGAACTTATCTAATTCTGTTTTGAACCCTGCTATAGTTTTGGCCTTCACAACATCCCCTGGGAAGAAGTTCCTCAGATTGACTGTGTTGTGTGAAAGTCCTTCCTTTTGTTTGCTTTAAACCTGCTGCCTATTAAACAGAGTTTCAGAAAAGGAAAGACCAAGTATCCTCTTTAAAGCCCCAGTGCTGCAAACATTTAAGAACACGCTCAGCTTTTCATATATACATAAATTAAATAGCCAAAAATGATCATTACAATCAACTAGCAACTCCTGCATAGCAGGCCATAGGACTTCCTTGAATTCCTGTTTGAACTAGATAAGTAATGCCATTGAAGTCAATGGAACCTATGTGTGTAAAAATAAGCATTTCTTTATAATGCTGAAATTCACAGGGAAATTATGCCCTTTATGTTACTTATTAAAGACAGGGAGTTGCAAAGGTATGCACAAAAGGCAACAATTCTGATGCATGAAAAAAACAACACACTTAATTGTGTTGGCTCTGCAGAGCTAACAAGGAGGAGAACTTTGGGTCACTAAAGTAAATATATATATATATGACAGTTTTTACTGAACTTCCTGCTGCCTAAATAGAATATTACAGATGCACTTTACACCAGAGCCTCTCTAATCTGCAGTGACTCTCTGCATATATAGCCTAAACTTGCACTGGGGGCTTTTGCTCCCACACTGTATTGCAAAGGCACATCTAATTTGTTGTTCCCCTCTTCCTGCTCTCCCAAACTAGATCTAGTGCAGCAATACTGCTTCCCATTCTATCCCTCCCACTGGTCCTCTTTCCTATAAAACAACTATGATTCCAATGTGGATTATATATACAATTCTGAGACCACTCACTTTAGGTTTCAGTTTTGCAATCAAGCTTTAATGAAAGATAAATAAGTAAATTGATAATTTATTGACAAGAATTGTTAACAAGGACTGTTACTTAAACTTTTACCAAATTCAACTCACCTGTTCAGCAACAGACATTCTCCTGTTGGGATCCACATCTCGGCCCTCTAACTTGGCTTTGACTCGCTTCCACACACTAACTGCATATGAATTCCTTTCTTGCACAGCTAAAAATGCAAATTAAAACAATCAGCTACATTTAACAGTACATATTGAAGCACATTAACACATTTTACAACCATTTTTACTCCACTATTTACCCTTTCCTGTTTTAGGGTCCCTGACGGCCTTTTTAGGACTACAGGCAACACCTTTGCCAGTTCCTGGAACTGTGCTTGGAGGCGTATCTGCTGACGTAGCAAGATTTTTCTGAATTGGCTTTCTTGCATTCTGCGACATGACCTCTGGCTGGGTCTTCTGTCCTGTATTGCTACGCACTGCTGTAAAGATAATGTTTAATCATTTGAGCAACAGAATGGAGAAAAGTATTACTAAAACTGATTTGTTTTTACACTCATTTAAATGTAAAAATTAAAATTCTAAATAAGAGGAAACATATATAAAGAGGTCATTAACTTCCTAGTTCTCTAAAACAAGTTTATGGGAGATGATTAGCAGCCAAGGTATTCCCATTAGTAACTAGCATATGAATGAATAAGCAAATGGTCCTGGGATTTGGATTCCTGACACTAAACAGATTTTTTTTTTTTTTAATTTGTACATTGGCCTTCTCATCCCATCCACAAATCCTGTCCAACTACTGAACAGCAGAATTAGCCTCGGCATATAGCTCTCTTCTGCCCCTTAAACCCTCTTCATCTTCTCTCTCCAGCTATTATGACCTTTCCCTCCTCCCCTTCTTTCTTCTGCACCCAGCCTGCAGCTACCTGTCTCTCAAGGCAGCTTCACTGTTATTAGCTAAGTAGATTACTGGCTTTTTGGTTTTCCATCCACCTTTTCTCCATATGCTCCTCTGCCCCACAGGCCTGAGAACGTGGCACTCCAGAAACTTTTTTAACCGGGCCATTTGCTAGACAGCTTGGTCTGAGTGCTTGAGGTCACCTCCATATGCCTACAGCATGTACACCTTCTGCGCATGTACATTACCATTGAACTGTGTGCACAGAATGGACTGAAGGAAGCTATACAGTTTACAAGGCAAATCAATGTTAATTTTAAAAAAACACATCCTTTAGTATAGAATTTGTCACGCTTATTTTCAGCCCCGACAAAAATTTGGGAAGTCTGAATGAAAATTCCATCAACTATTTAAAAAGTGTCCTTTCAGACTAACAGTTCAAACTGGGTTTGGATACAACTAATATTTTTTAATTAAAACTTGGTATATACACACACGTAGTCTGTAAGAAATACCTGTTTCACAAAGTTTGATATTTTCTCTTTGAGAAACAGGTGTAGTAAGAGTGCCAAAACAGTACACAGTAGAGATTTAATCCTTTATTTTTCTATATATGCACAACACATATCAGAGAGCCAAACACAGCATTTCAATACATATACAAATGCATGACCCTACTGCAGCTTTTCTCTCTTCTGCTCCCCAGACTTCCTCATTTCTGCTCCCATTTTACTTCCCCACCTCACAAAACTAAACCAGAATTTCTTTTTTGTTTTGTAAACCATGTATTTACATGAGGTTAAAAGATTCCACTGCCACAACTGTTGCGAGGAACTTATGCAACCTATTCCTATTATCAATAGGAGTTAGAATGTAAACTCACTCCAAGCACCGATTTTACAATAAACCCTTACGTGGGAATTCAAGCTTATATGGACAGCAATAATGGTCTTTGGGTGACTGCATTTTTACAAAGTAAGTCTTGTTGACGTATATAAATTCAGATGTTTTAAAATTAATCTCGACCCATTAAAAATTAGATTGTGAGGCTATTTACCAAATATCAGGGTATCAAAGCAAAGCACCACTAACTCATTCTTCGTTCGTAAGGTAGACAGAAGGTTCTGGACTAACAGGTTCTGGTGCATTTACAGCATATTTGATATGGAGCATGAAGCACAACAAGGAGTATAAAAAAATTTAATAAATTTTCTGGGATTTGTGGTTTGAAGTAGAGGCTACTTTATATGATATACATTTTTCAATTTTACAGTATATTTTTATTTAAGAACAGGACACACTCATGAACTAACTCACTGGCAGTAAATTTTATAAAGCAATTTTTGTTTTTTTGCTAAAAAAATGTTGTTGCTAAAAAATCCATCATGTTTGATTTGATACTTTCCCAAATGTTACCTGCAGCAAAGGTTGGCTGATATGTAGCAGCTGATGTTGGGCTTGAACATTCATTTGATGTATCCGTGACTAAGGGTGATGCAAAACTCACTAGATTATTGTAGACACTAGGAAACATAATAAAGTCCATAAATATTTATACAATCAGCTACAGTATGTTACTTGAAAATCCCAAATGAAAACCTGAGTAAAAATGAAGTGAAATTCTGCAAATAGATTGGAAAAGAACTAGAATGCTGTGTGTGTCTGGTTTTATTTACATATGTAAACAGTAAGTAAAATTCTGTACAATCATACAGAAGATATAGCTTTACCTTTGACTCTGTGTTTTGAGTTCTTTCAGGGTGGGAGTTATTTCCTGCAGCATTTCAACATGCTCCTGATTGCGGACCTGACCCATAGCTTGAACTAATGTAAACAAAACTGTCTGAATATTGTCTTGCCATGATTTATATTCACCCAAGAACTGCCTAACACTGTTCTCATAGGGAACATCTTCACCATCTGCAAGAGCGGCTTCTTCATCCTATAAACAAAGAAACTAGGTGTTAAGATTCATGTTTGCTTTGTTCTGTATCATAGAAAAGCTTAGCAGTTGCCCTGCTTCTACAGCCTTTGATGGGTTTTCCTATGAACACCACATACATAAGTGACTGTAATTTCAATAGATTAAACATGTTCTTCGGATTTATCTAACTTGAAAAGGAAATGTTGGACATTTACAAAATTTTTAAATTTGTGTGCGCATGTGGATTAAAACAGAAACAGAGACATGCATACAAGAAAGGCAAACCTTAGGTTTACCAATATTTGATCAAACTGTATCATTCTGACCTGATACCTGCACAATGTTCCAGAACCCCTTTACTCAATATACCCTTGAGTAAAATTTCTTTGATCTCAAAGTGTTAATCAGTTCAGCCCTAGGTACATAAGCAGGAACCACCATTATTAAATATTTAATTTTAGGGAATACCATGAGGTAGCCTAACATGAATACCCTGGTAATTTTATTTTTCTTGAACACTAGGTAGGTCTTCTATAACAAAACAATGGAAGTTTTGGGCATTACCTTTGCCATGGCTTTCAGCAGATGTTTGACATCTCCAAGTTGTCGGTTGTGACCAGTGAGCACAGTTTTAATACTATCAACCAGATTCTGAATTGTTTCACAAACTGTTTCTATCTGTTGTTCTTTCTCTGCTTGCACTGCCCTTTGCGTAGACATGTCCTGGGTTAGTTGTTTGTGAGCTGAGAGAAGCCATTCAGAGCTACCAATAGGATGTTCAAGATTGGTGCCCTGAAAAAAGAAAATTTTAAGCTCTATCTAGATACAATAATTTACTACACAAGTACTCCCATTTTATGTCTACTGCTAAACGGATTTAACCCAATACGCTTTCCTTGCTAAAACAAGCATACAAAACTAATAAGAAGTGAAAATAAAGTGGAGAAGCCATTCATAAGCTTTGTAATTATGTTGTATTCTACAATCCGTCTCCCCCATCAACTTTACTCACCACTCTCTGAAGTAAACGTAGCTCCAGGTCAGAGACTGAACTGTTAAACTGTGATGCAAATGAACACATTTGTTGACAACGTTTGATAAGTTCAAATAACGCAGTATCAAGACTCAAGGCTTCTGCTGTTCTAGTGCGTAAACTTTCAAAATGAATTATGTTACTGCAGAGGAAAGTAACCTACAAAGCAGAAAAAGTGAGAACCACCCCAATTAAATTGCATATTACATCAAATAAAAACACAATGATGCTTCTAGGCTTTTATCTGCAAGTCTACTTCTAGACAAGAGCACTCAAAGCAGGCAGTAGTAACAACTGTGTCAATTCATGGGCAATAACATTATATAATTTTTTCTAATTTAAAAGCAGTTGGGATAAGCTCTGGAATCCCCAAAAATAGTCAACTGCCCTTCCTGGCGCCAGAGATTTTTCCAAACCCTACCTGCAGTAGGGCTGAACAAACTTTCCTACATTCTCAAATAAACCAACACTAATCAGTGAAATAGCTTATACTACCTGACTTGCTCTTTGACTTTCTTTAAGGACAAGGTTTCTTCTTTCAGCAATAGTAGCATCAAAATCTTGTAGGACTGGGGCCAATGCAGGATTGGCACCTCCTGCCCATTTCAAACGCTGCTCAATGCTGGCTTCAAGTGCTGCTAGCTTCTCCTATATCGAGAAAATGATGATCAATCAAAAAACTGCAAAACACACAAAGCCTTTTTTTTTTTTTTTTTTTAAACCACTCTACCCATGGGACTATCCTTCCTATTGAAGGATAAGTGTCTCAGCCTTCAGGAGAAGTATGATTTGTATATCTGGGTATCTAGTCATGGAGAAAATTTTCTGCCAACCTAAGCAGAGAATGCTGTGTCTGCTGAGGCAGAGGGATGAAGTAATGGAATCATACGCAAAAGGTGGGACAGAGGAAGGCAACTCAAACTAACAGGTCCAGGTAAAAGATGTTAGCTCACAATGGCTAACCAGAATCATGGTGAGCAAGAGGTGGACACTTTTGGAATGTGTGGACTGCATTAGTACAATGAGAAAGAATTCACATTTATGCATGCTGCAAAAACACATCCCAAAAAAGAAAAATACCTGAACTGTTCCAATTGAAGCTTCGATCTGGCTGAGCGTATGAAGTTTCTTTTTCATGCTGGCTAAAATTGCAGAACGGGGTGGAGGAGTAATGGACATGGCTTGTGGGCGACTGATAAGGAGATCTTCATGCTGCCACTTTTTCAGAAAAATATTTGTATTGAAGTTTATATAATTTCTTTCAAAAATATTAAAAACTTATTATAAGACATTAATTCTAACATTATGGTTACATTTTGTATCAAGGGTACATTTATAAAGAGTTAAACAATTAATAAATAGCAAATATGTTACAGATATAAGCAGCAGGCATCATAGTTATAAACATCGGTAGAAGGTGATACAGATAGTTATAAGCCATGGATATAAATAATGTACTGCCCTGTTGGACTAAATTGATTAACTATTTATTATTAACCCTTCAGAAAATATGTGTACATGTACTGTTAATCTATAGGGAAAACAGATTACACTTTATACTTGGTTTTTAACCATCACAGGTTAACAAACAGAATATCTATGAAACAGTTTAGCAATTAACATTTTAATTGTTATTGCTGATTATTTTTAAAAACAATTCATTTACATTTAAAATAAAAACAATTTCCTGCTCCACTTTTCTAAAACATACAAAACATTTCAAAAGGAAGACTTATCACAATATTACACTCAACCAAATATCTCCATAGCAGAAATCATTAAGGGCTTGTCTTCACATGCAGTGGTGCAGCTGTGCCGTTTTAGCACTTTAGTGAAGATGCTACTACACTGATGGGAGAGCTTCTCAGGGGCGTTGATTTTTCACTGTGGGCACTGCACTAGTTCCTCCTTTCTCAGGGGGCTGGAACGGAATTTTTCCCTCATCATCAGATTGGACAAGTGGTTTTTTTCCTATGTTCCACCCAACTGGTTTAGGGTGAGGAGAGGCTCAGTTGGGCAAACAGGAAAAGGAATTAGACTGTGATATTGCAACTCATTATGGGAACATGGGACGGATGTCCAGTGCAGGTACTCCATCGGGAAGGGATACGGAGATCCAATAAAATGGATTAGTAAAGGATTTAAAGGAGATATCCTTTAAAGGAGTGGGAAAGGGGAGTGAGGATGGGGCCCCTTCAACTGGTAGAACAGGGAGCCAAATCCCCTCCCTTTATAGACCTCTCTTACCCCTATTCAGAGGGGGAAGTCCAGGCTGTGGGTTGGCTGAGGACCACAATGGGTAAGGGAGAGGGCTGACAGAAGCCCCTTGGGTACACACTGAAATGATTATGGAATTACCTGCACCATACACTTATATCTGCTGGGTACTGCTAGACATTTAATACATTTATAGCATAATTAAACGCACCCAGTGTCTCCGGTCCTTCTTCTGGCATAGCTGGACACTGATTTATATAAGTTTAGTTCCAAAACTTAAATTATAAATTGTCATGTTTGCACTCTTGAGAGCAGCTAGCTCCACAAGCTACTAGCATGTTGTGCTATTCTTCCATATCTATGTATTAAATAAAATTTAAAAACTGAAAACTAAATTAAGTCTACTAAAAATCCATCAATCTTCATTATACACTCCACAAGCAATATGTATTTTATGCGCCTGCATGACACAACTAAAGCATATTTTTAGATGAACAATTTTGGAAAGAGTTTACATATGGTTTACCTGGAACATGGCAATATGCAATTGCACCCTCTGAAGGCTAGTCTTGCAAGAAGAAATACTGGTTTCAAGTCTGCGCACTAAATCATGTTTCTTCCATGCTGTGTCATATGAACTGGCCAATACTGTTGCCCTGTTCATGACCAACTGTGAGAACTTGCCAATTTGGATATTGTGTTCTACAGCTTTCTTACACAAGTCATCCACAGAAACTTTGCTTTCTGCTCCAAAGTCCTTAGCTTCTACTTGAGCAATGATATCCACACCCAGAGCACTGATGAAACTGCACAAAGTAAGCCCCAAGGCTTGATTTGGAAGGCCAATTAAAAGCTGTCTCACAAAATCTGCTGTAAATGCCTTTATAGGTTTGGCCATTTGGTCTTCACTAAAACAAGAATTTCTATAAAGGGCTTTCACATTGACAATTTGCACAGGTCCATTTACTGTGTTCTGATCTTCAAGTGAACTTGATCCTTTAAAAAAGAAACAGTATTTCATATGAACATTTTGTATATCTAGAAAAATTTCATTTGTTTTCTGTACAGACAGCAATGTTATTACATGACAGAATTTACATTTATTTGCTAGGCACTAGCATCTTAAAATATGTAAGTTACAGAAATATAGATTAGTTTCATTCTGTACTCATTTCATAGGTAAAATGGTAGAGAGCAGGGAGATTTCCTATTGCTATGAAACAAAAATGGTTTCTTTTACATTAATGCATATTTACCTGACAAAGTTTTAGAAAATGTACCACAGAGTCTGAAAAACTCTTTAATTGTCTGTAGTCTCTTTAGAAAGAAAATCTCCTCTAGAACTTGTCGATTATCATCATCATCAAAGAAATTAACTTGAGTGCTCCGGGCTTCCCTGATTATGTCAATCTTACGCCATGCAACAGGTACTTCCATCTTGTTTAGCTGAATGAAAGTAAGAAAAGAATTATTTTCTTGTTTAATAAATGCCTTATGCCTCAAGGATATTTTGAAAAATAAAGCCATACCTTTTCAATTAACAAGCCAAATGCAGTTTCTACTTGGGCAAACATTCCATCAAATGCAACCAAAAGCATCTGGCCAGCTGACATTTTTGGAGTTTCATCAACGGAACCATTTCTTGGCTGAATTAATTCACCATACTGAGCATGAAGCATTCTAGGAAAAAAGATAAGGGGGTTAAAATATTTTTGGTACCAAAAATACCTATGGCCACTGGTGATTCTATCTGACCAGAAAGTCTTGTGCAGAAAACTCATTCAAACCATGGCTGCTGCAGGAACTGCAAAAACTATGAATTCCTCACTCCCGTTCACAGCCTTCTCAGATTTTAGAGACACTTGCTCTCCTGAAATCTCATCTCTCCATATTTTCCTAAGCTTTTCTTTTAAAATGTCTGGCTAAAAGAATGGCCTTGTATTGCCTATAAACTTTGGGAAATACCCCAAACGATCAAATGCAGCATAAGGTCTAATTTATGATGATTAAAATATAAAAGCTTTCATAATCTCACATTTACACTCATTTTACTATTAAAAACTAAGTATTATCCATTGTTAGGTGACATATGTAACAAAGAATCAAATTAAAGACAAACCAAGAATTACACATGGTGGGTGAGAATATGGCAAAACATATTGACTTTGAACTAAAGGAAACACACACAAAACTATTTACCTTGCAACATCAATGTAATGAGTATGTGTTTCTTCTTCTAGCCCCATAGCTGCATTTCTCAAATAGGCTTGAAGAGATTCAACCAGCGTTTGCAAAGGGACTCCATCAGTTGTTTGTTCAATAAGATTGTCCAGTTCATGAAGCATACTTTCTAAAGTGTACTCTCCTTTCATTAAACATCTAAGAGCTTCTGGAAAAATGATCTGCCTGAAGTTTGAGTTCAATTCCTGTCAGAAGTATGCAAGAATAAGAAAAAAAATAGCTTCTTCCCTTTTTAGATGTCATATGCAATGCCTTATTTATTTTATTATTATGCCATCTACAGTAAAAGGTTGTTTGAAGACAACAGACTATTGGGTAGCAAAAGGACCAGAAACTTGCTTCAAATATTTTATCATATAAATCGAGAATAGGAAGCCCTGTAACTTCGAGTGTAGCTGTTTTAAACCTAAACCAATGGCATTTTACATAAACCAAAAGGATTTTAAAACATTAAGCAGTGAACGCAGTATCTTAAAGAAAGTGTCCTGTTGCCCACCTTGTCACCTTTTCATGACTTATGCAGATTACCTAGTTTCCCACTGATGAGTGAACCACCACCCTGTAGCAAATAACCATTTTTAATATGGAAAAATAACTGGAAAACATTTAAAGTAGACTTAGATTATCTGACTGCTGTTTAGCAACTAGAAATGAGGAGTTATAGCACCGCAAGGACTAACTGCAAGTGCTCTGCAGATGATTGGTGGTACAGAGACTTCATTTTGAGAATCGCTGTTTTCACTAAGCAGAATGTATCAGAAGGCTAAAGCAGGTTGTGCAAGTATCAGCCAGTGCCCTCCATCTCCAAAACAAGACGAGATGCACCAAAAGAAAGGTTAGCTTAGTTTAGAAAGATTTTCAAGTCTCATCTAAGAACTCAAAAGGAAATATAGCCTTATTTGTGTGCAGTGCAATTAAGTTACATACATGTTTCTGAAACACAGGTTAATAATATAATACCACCTTTCTCAAGAAACTCTCAAAGCCCTTTATAAAGGTGGTAAAGAGTGCTTTTGAAAAGTGACTCAGGAGCACGAAAATCCTCAAAAATGTAACAGTCACACCTGTCAGTCAAATGGATGGCTGGTGAAAACCAAGTAATTGGTCCATATGATTCAGAGTTGCCCTTAAAGTCAAAAGTTTCTATGAGTGAGCACTCTTCTGTAGGTAAAATTAAGATCATTTCCCCCCTCCCACGTCTGGGAACTGAGGCCTGTAAAGTATTCCTTTAGCGTATTTTAAACAGCTTGGTTTTTTGGGGGCGGAGGGGTGAGGGAATAAATTGCAGCTAGAAATAAATAGAAGTGAAAAATTTTAAATACCATTTGGAAACCTTTTTGGACTCCCAGTGATAGGGAATAATATGAAATAACAGCAAGACATGGAGCTGTTGTTTTGACTAATTTGTTACTATCTCCATCTTCTATATCTCATGGTTAATAAATAGTAACATTTTTCAAAATTCTGGGTTGCATTAATAGTTTGTTTTAGTCATTTAAATATTAAGTAATTATAGTAAACGTAATAGGTTGAGAGTCAGGGAATAAATGGAATATTTAAGACCAATTCCTGATAAAAGACTTCTGGTAATAATGTAAAATAATTATAAATACTTTTTTAGGAGAATTTTTGGAACACAACATAAACTATATGGCTTTGCTGATGTATCTGGGAAAAAACAATGGCATAAAAGTACTGTTCACCTGAAGTGAGATGTAAACTCCATTAGCTAAGTGAACTGCTTCTGATGCTTCAATTGGGTTTGGAATGTCCAAGTCCTGTGGGACCAGATGACATTGCTTCAACAACTGCACGAGGCATGTAACATTCCCACTCATGCTACACAGCTCCTCCAAGAACCAGGCTCCATCCCTTGAAGTCAAATCAACCAGCTGCTCTCCAGCACTAGATGCGGCACCTTCCATCATTAGATTACGTCTAAACGAAGCAATATTTTTGTTAGACAAGTAAAAGCACATGTGCTAATGCATATTAAGTTTACTTTGCTACCACTTAAATTGACAAACTAGCCATAAAACACATGGAATGGAACAGATCTTAAAAAAGGCAACATTTTATAGCATATTCTAGGCAATATGGTAATTTAGATTTTTAATACTGATATTATATTGATATTAATATGCACATTTAATATGCTTTTCTAATTAAAGTCAATAACTCAAGTGTAAAAAAAATTACCTTTTTTTTGGCCAAAAAATGAATATAAAGTCATCTGTGATGACCTGGGAAAATGTCTGTTATATTTCTTATGAACAGTGTGTGACTGTTTCCCAGCAATTGTGTATTGCTGGCTGCCTAAATGCATAGAGTGAAATCAAAGGAGGCTGTAAAAGGGTTGCTGAGGAGTCAGGTAAGAAAGGGAAAACAAGGACACAGATAAGACAGTCTCTTTGGTAGGCAGCTGCAATTAAGATAACAGTGGCTGGGCCATCAAGTGTGGTGGTGTGGGGAAGGACCACCTAGCTGGATCCATCCAGGCTAGGGTGTTTTATTCTTCCAAAGTTAAACTGGAATCAAAGGAGAACCTGAAAGACCAGAAAATCCTGATCAGTTTAAAAGGTGCTTCTGGCATAAAAGTGGGGGGAAGTGGTCAGAGAGGCTGGTCAGGATGTGACAGTGAAAAGGCCGACAGTGAGTGACATTCAGGGACTGGTGGGAAAAGCTGCAAACAGGACACACTCTTTCACTCAACTCAGAGATAGGGAATAAGCCAAACTCACCTGAGCCATGGATAAAGAGGTTAAAAGCTTAGGTAAGGAAATATGCATGTAGGTTTCTTATTTTAAATCCACTTCTCTAAGCACTGGGTATCGTTAGGAAAAATAAATCATGCTCTTTTTTAATCAGCTGTTTCTGCATCACACACATACAGTCACAGGCTCCCCAAAGGGAAACCTCGCAGTATCCAACCCCAGCTGGCTCTCCTGAATTAGTCACAGTTCGTAGCCAAGGGGCTGTAACCCAGAGACAGTGGTTGGATCACAAGACCCGACCACAAAAAGAAGTGGAGGCACAGGTCTGGAACTTGAAAGGGTACACTAAGGGGGCTGAAAGAGGATCTCATAGGGGGCAGCCTATCCAGAGACCATGAGATCAACTACCTATAATGTATTTTGTAACAGACTACTCACCTTGTAAGGGTGCAAAGAGCAGATATAACAACACTTGCTAGGCTTAATGACCCCTCCTCTCCATTTTCATGAAGGAAAACCTTAATGCAACGTTCAATTTCTTTCAATTGTTCCTCACAAACTGGCACAGTGACTGCTTCTTGTTTCAAACGTTCCACCTGTCTGATTAGTCTGGTGTTTATATCTGCTGCATATCTTTGAAGAGTCATTTCTGTAGCAGTTATGAATTGACATACAGTTGGAGGTGGCTGAGGAGCATACTGCATTTCATACCTGTAAAACGACAGCAAAATGACAAGTTCTCCTTTCTGAAACTTTAACAAGCTGCATTCCATTCCATTCCCTAGGGAGAGTACTCCATATTTAAACACGAACTGAATCATCAAATATTTTAGGCCAAATTCTAGATGTGAACAAAGTAGAGGATGGCCACCTTTCTTTGGCTCTTCTGTCAAATCATGGACTGATAACTCATTCAATGGCTCCTGACATGGAGTACAATAGTGCATGGACAACACCTGTGCAGATCATGTCTCCTGGTCAAAAAAAGGATGGCAAAACATTCACAAGATTCCCCTTCCCCATCCCTTTCTGAATATTTTAGTTCTTTCCAACCAGTTTTAGTCTGCTGATACACAAGGGCCTGGCCAAATCATGATATCCATCCAGATTCCCCTGGCACACAAAAAAATCATGAGAGTTGATCTAAGCCAGGATATAAATGCAAATTAACACTGCTTTTGTTTTGAATACATCTCCTTTTATTGAGGTGGAGAGTTTAAGTTCACTTCCCCTTCATTAGCCAGAATGCGATCCTTTGTTTCCAGAACATTTCTAATACAGTAGATATATTTGCTAGATCAATATACTCAATGTTTATTTTAACTCAAAAGAAAAAAAGTCTTCCTTCTTTAGTGTCATCTTTCAACATTCTTTAGGGAATGAGTTGGCAATAAATTTAGAACAGCACTGATGTAAGTCAATGGACATCCTACCTTTCTTGCCTTTTGCTTATAATCCAGCATTAACACTAAAATCTATTCTCAAGATCAACTGGTGGACAACAAGCCAGAAGTCTCCTAATTTCAGAAGTACAATTAACATTAAAAACCACTAACCATGCTAAAACATCAGTTCACTGCACTTTAGTGTTTTTCTACCGCCCATCGCTGTAGTATTTGATAACAATACCGAAGTCCCTATTGGACCTCATGGAGTCTCCGGCACTTTTTTTCATGACCAAAACTCTGCTTGGTGTGGTGTAGGGTTTTGTTTTGTTTTAAGCCATGAAGGTCACTTTCCTAGAGCTGTGCACTGCCATTAATCAGAAAATAAAGCAACAATATTCATAGTTGTTTTGTCACTATATGGATGAAGCTGTGAGACCATACTTTAAAAGATGTTCTCTATTTTCTTTTTAAAATGTCTGCAATAGCACCTTAAAAAGGAAACACTCCTTGGAAAGACTATGGCACTTTAACATAAAACAAAACTTTAGTGTTTTACCTTTCCTGCTTAAAATAAAGGTATCTTGAAAGTAGCAAGGATTAAATTACTAGGGAAATCCATTGTGCTGTAACTTACTTCCCATAGAGATCCTGACAACGTTCTATTGTCATGTTACAGATGAGTTCTTCCATCCACGTCTTCCACTGCTCAATTCGGTGTTTCTGAAACACAGCTTTGGGATACTGAAGAGCTACTGTTGCGTAGTTATGCAACTGTTCAAGACAGCCACGTAAAACAGACCGCCTCTGTTGAAGAAGAGCACCAACCTCTCCCTCTAGCTGTTCACACTGACTGATCAAATGTGCCTGGCCAGCATTCTGCAGAAAGGCTGTTGCTGGTACATAACTTGGGGGACCTTCAAGAAAGAGATTACGTTTTAACTATTTTCCTGTAACTATTGGAGATCACATATGTAATATAACCATAATTTAAAATAATATATTTATATGTATAAAACCTGAGTATTACAAACAGTTTTAAGTCATTTGTTAAGAAAACATTTGGTTTTAAATACTAGTTCAATTATTTTTTCATGGATAAAAATATCAAAAGAAGGATACAATGCTATTTATTTCATACCAAGGTCCATTTGGGTGCTAATTTCTTGAAGAAGACTTGCAAGTTGTGTTGCCTCTAAATTATTAAAAGCAGCTTGGTAATGTGTTATCCACTGCTCAAATTCATTCAGCTTCACTTGGATTGCTTCCTGAACAGCTCTTTGCTGCGATTGCAGCTGGGTGTGTTCAGAATACCTGAGTTATAGAAGTCACAGAATTTATTAATATGAGAAATATTTAACTACACTGATCAAAGCCATACTAACTCAACTGATCTGAAAATCTATTTTATAATTTTCACAGATTACATATTAGAAAAAGTTTAAAACTAACACTTCTGTAAATTGTATTTGCACTGTGAGAATAAGTTTCTCACTGCTGTCAATCCCTGGTCCAAAGTAACCGTTATAAAATTAACCAATGTGCATACAGCATCTAATTCATAAAGAGCTGCAATGTGCTAACAGTGAAATATTAAACAAAGCTTTAAGATCCTCAAATAAAAGCACTGTAGAAGCCCAGCTATTTCTATACCTGTGCTGCAATGTGTGAGATGGGTGATCCACGCCTTCTGCTCCTTCTAGAAATTCTATCTCTTCTAGTAATTTGCCTTGCAATTTTTCAATGTCCGTCAACTGTTCTTGCAAGCTTAGATACTCTTCTAAACTGCTGTCCAGCTTAGGAAGCACAACCAGCATTTCATCTCTGTTCTTAAACCAGTTTACCTATAAATCAAGATACAGAAATTAGAAAAAATATATGTGCTACTTATTCAAATGGATAGAGGAGGGAGTACTTCATTTCTGTGCTACTGCTCAGCTGTAATCCATAGGTACAGATTTCCTCAACTCTCACAGGTTTTAAGCTTTTAAGATTGATCAAAATATTGATCTATGTCTCTAGGCTTCAGATTTCAAGCCTGTGGCACAATGCAGGAAATTACTTTAGCACATGCTTAACTTTCATGTGCTTAAAAGTTAAGCGTGTTCTTAAATGTCCTTTCTAAACAGTGACACTTTCCTAAATCTGGGCCTGAATTGCAAATACTATTTTCTAACATGCAAAAACTACTTTCAAATGTGAAGAATTTCTATTCATGACACTTTTAGCATTTTTAAGACGTTTTATCTGACAGATAAACATTTTACATGACATTTTACTGTAGTGACTCTAGTTCACCTTTATCTCAGCTACTCTTGAAGAAAAGAGGCTACGAGTGATGTCTCTTTCCATCTCTCTTTTGCTCTGTTTGTTTTCAGCCTGCTGGCCACCACCACCATACACAGCCCCAGCAAATCCTGCTTCCCCTCCTGCTGTCCAGTCCACAAGAGGATCATAAACAAAAGCCTCAAGCAACGTAAGCAAAGTCTCTCTCCCACGTCGCATAATATGTAGAACCTGTATTTTGTATATTTTAATAAGTTTAGTCAGGTTAAGCTATCCTCATAAAAGAGCACAGTTCTTAAATATGATATAGACATTAATATTTGAATAGCTAAATAAAGCAATCCATAACTTTCCTGAAGGCAGATATACTGAAGTATATACAATTATAGCTGCAAGTTCAAACAGCGCTTTCTTGAGTTACAGCTGCACCAGAGTTTGCATTCTAACCTTTCTTCACAAGCTCCTAACTCTTTGAAAAGATTTATTTCAGGGCTGAATTTTTCTATATTTGTCTCTCCCTAAAGCTGATTTTTCTTTTCTTATTTGTGCACAAAGGGTGCACAGAGATGGGAAGACAGAGAGAAGAAAAGTAGTAGAGAAAGAAGAAGAAAGATAATGACAACTAAGCAAAATCCCTTCAGTCATTTGAGTTATGGTTGAGTAAAAAAATTCTCACTTCCCCCTTGTGTAACGTATATATAAATAAATAAAAATCTCACCACTTTTTTAAAAAAAAACCTCACAACAGTACACTAAAAAAACCTGAAGTCTGAAATGTAAGTTTGACATACATATAGTCTTCTTGGAGGGCTACTTCATCTGTTTGTTATGCAGTAATAAAGAAAAAGGTTCTTAGCGGCTAAAAGAAGACTTTGAACATGCTTAGTAGTAAGCTAAGATTTCGGTGAAACTTAATGCCTTCTTTGTCACATCACCACAAGTTCTCCAGAAACGCCCCCTCAATTTACTTTTAGAATACAAAAACTTTTCAGGTATTAAATTCTCTAACTGTCTTATATATCCCCATAAGACATAATAGCTTCATAGAGCTTAAGGCCAGAAAATATAAACAGATCATCTAGTCTGACCTCCTATATATCACAGGCCAGTACATTTCACACAGTTACTCCAGTACTGGGCTCAAAAACCTGTGTTTGGCCAAAGCATGTCTTCCAGAAAGGCATCCAAGTCTTGATTTGAAGACATCAAGAGATAGAGAATCCAACACTTCCCTTGGTAGTTTGTTCCAATAGTTAATCACACTCACAGTTAAAGATGTGCCTTATTTCTAATGTCAGCAGGTATGTTAAGCTATGTGCTTCTTACATTGCATTTATCTCAAATTTTAACATAATATTCTAAACATAATACTTTATATTTCTGATCTGGAGAGCCTAATTTTTAGAAGTCAGTTAAACCTGCCAAACAATGGACTATGTGATCATGCCAACATCTGGAGCTAAATTTTACATACTTGCATACTTTTTTTTTTTTTTTTTAAAGTGTTTCACAAAAATATAAAATGTCCCCAAAATAATACTACTTTCTTATTTCCTCCATATCAAACAACATTTAAAGAATAAGAATAGAGTAAGGGTTTGAAAAGACAATAAGGAGAAGGGAAGCATTTCCAAAACAACCAACAGATCAGAGTTCCCCACATTTCTAGAAGTGTCACAGCCTACCTGTTCACAAGAAAGCCTGAAAACCCCTTCTACTCCAGTTACTCCAAGTGCTGTTTCAATATTGTGCGTCATCCGGAAAGGAACTTTTTCTGGTACTCTAAGGCTTTTTCCTTCAAGGGAAAGATTCAGATTTTTAATTATTAAGAAAAGGTTATATTTGAACTATGTATAAAACACAAAAATTTTTTTTTACCTTTTTCAAAACAAACATTGTAATCTATATGTACAACTTCTCCTGTAGTCATGTCGATAAGAACATTATCCAGATGTCTGTCTCCAAGACCAATTATATAGCCAACCATGGACATAACTGCAGTGGATCTCGCATATGACTTCAAAGAAAATTTCAGAATCATGTTTTTGGTTTTAGGAATCTTTAAAAAAATCACTTAATTACTTTATTATTATTCTTTTTAGGATAATTCACAGCAGTCAGTTGCAAGTTCTCCTTTACTGATTGTCTCAGGACATCTACCAACAGAGCATTCATTTCTTTAAGAACTTCGGGTAATAGGTTAATTAAAATACAGGTAATCAGGTTTTTCCACTTCTTTCTAGGGCACCATTTTTTCTGCTTTTACTCCCAATCTCTTGCTCTCCCTTCTTCCAACTATCCTTATTAAAGCACACACTTCTGTTAAATGATGATTCAATAGTACTAGCTCACCTGTCCCTACAAGAGTATCATTGCTATAAGCATCCCAAGCATCTGCTGCCCCTCCACTAAGTCAAAAATATGGTTTTTAAAAGGAAAATAATATATTTTAGCTTACCTGCGTAACTCTCCACCACTCATCAGGTGTAGCACATGACGACCAAAGTTCTTTAGCTAGAAGATTTGGTGGAGTTGCTTCCATAAGCTCCTCTAGAACAGCCTTCATTACGTTCAAAGGCCAGTCACGACGAGATACATCTAGACTAAGCCCAACTGCCTTCAAAGCAGGTCCAATTTTACTGTAGTAAAGTTCACTGGGTCTAGGTACTATTCCAGGATTTTGAGGGGTCTGGTAAGAATCCTGAGCCTACAAGAAATTGCATTATAAAGCTCTCTTATTTATTCTAACTACAATACTGAGTTACAAAAAGTTATCCTAAAGTCAGTTCAGACTAAAAAAAATTGGAATCTAAATCCTCTCTTTGGATAATAACTTGAAGCGCTTGGACTACGTCAAATTCAGGAGGTTTTTTTTTTTTGTTTTTTGTTTTTTTTTTTTAATTTATGACTGATTTTCAAAGCACTCACCACTGTCCTACCTCAACTTCTACTGAAGTCAATGGGACTTTTACAATTGAATTCAGTAGCAACAAGGTTAGGACAATAGTTAGCACTTTTGAAAATCCCATTCTAAAGCTACAGAAGCTAAAGTGACAAAAGAGCTAAGAATGGGAAAAAAAACTAAAATGGTTTAGAGTAACTAACTTTAGCTATCCAAAAATGCTCCTCCCTTGAAGTATCACACAAGAATAGTATAATTAAAGAAAGATATGCCTAAGAAATGTTCCTCTCACTAACAGAGAGAATTTGATTATACAGTTTTGTCTGATATCTGATCAAATTCCATGAGAGATGAACATACAGATCTACTCAGCATGAATGCATGTACAGATAAAAATCATAAAAAATATTTTAATATTTGGTTTAGGTTTTAAAGCAACTTGTGAAATATTCCACTTCTGAGAGGCGCTAATTAGTTTAAAAATACAGCACTTACCTTTTGTGCTTGTAAAGCAGCTTCTCGCTGCTGCCACCGCTTGTAAAGACCAAATAAAGGAGTGGCTCCATCCACCCATTGTATTAGGCCAGATCTCGTTCCCAGTGGTGTCACGGAATAGTGCCTAGCATGAAACCGTGGCGTCTCTTGACGATTAATTGTAGCAAACATGGTGTTCACAATTGATAAAAACTGCATGATTCTCTCATCCAGGTGTAAATCTTCTAAACCTGTATTATGAAATTTAAGAAAGTATTCTGTTTAAAATTTAGCTTCTACAACAAACTATAAAAGCTTTTTCGCCTTAGTGTAGCATTTCTGAAGTGCACGTTCCATTGTAGATTTAAAACAGCTACATATCTATCCAGGCCCAGAATGAGTTCCTAAGCAATGAGGTATTTGCTAATGGAACAGTCCATGGGCTTGGGCTGCTGTTATAACTCCATGGGAGAAGCATGCAAATGGAGTGCCGGCTCTGCAGAACACTTCCCTACCATTCACAGGAATGTGTGAAACCTCAGGCTGAGGCTCTCCCGGCTACTGCATGAGTTTTATGACAGAGTTCAGCTGATAAGGAAGATCAAAACAGGCTGCAGCTGGAATTCTGTTTTCTGTTGCAACAGCCACAAGGACCCACAGGCCTCTTCTTCTGCAGCTTATGTGAGTCAGAGAATCTTACAGCATTTGTGGAAAGAAAAACCGATGGATGATCGACACTATTACATATGGACACCTACAATGTCTCTCATCCACAGTTCAGGTATAATTTTAAGGACTGCCTGAAAGGTTTTTTGGCCAGGCTGACTATCACAATACACACTCAAGGTTCACAATACATCTTTCCAACTTTAGAGGTGCTACTCTCTAATTAAAAGAGAGTGTAAGCCTGAATAATATACATATAAAACAAGCATCTGCCCAATATTTTAGCAACTTCTCCCCCCACACACACAATCCTGAGGAAATTTCCAGGTCTTACCTTTGAAAAGGTATGGGTAGTTCTTCCCATCTGAACCCAGGAAAAGGAGTTTTTTGGGTTTGGTTTTAGTAGGCAGAATTGTGATAGTGCTCCCCACGCTTTGAATTGTAACTGTGTCTCTAGCGGACACTTCTCCAGGGAGTGCTATTTCAGTGTTCATCGTGGCAGCCAACCAAGGACTAATTTCTTCAAGGTGTAAGAGGTAACTAGCACGTTTCTGTGCTCTTTGTTGCAAACTTAGCATAACCTTTTAAAGAAATTGTTAAAAAGCTGAAGTTCAAGCTGATGTAGTGGTAAACATTTACAAAAACAAATAGATTTTCCACTTTTGGGGGGAAGGAAGGAATTGCTTTCTTAAGCCATGTATTCTTCCATTTCACTGATGTATTAATCTATATTTATAATAATTGGTGACAAAACATATCAGAGACAGTAACATTTTCACCATCTTTAACAAAAGGTTTTGGCTTAGAGATAACTGTATTTACAGTAAGGGAATGCTCTTAAAAGGGGTTAGTTCCTGTATTTATTAAGATTTGGTACTAGGTCTGTTTTGGGAACAGACAAAAAGGGCAGAGCAGAGCACTAGAGTGTTACTTGCTACCAAGAAATCTGCACGTTTCCTCACTTCTGTTTTGCAGAACAGGCTAACTTCAAGAAAACCACTTTACATATTAAATAGCATCCATCTACCAATCCTGTTCAATTACCAGGCTGGCTCTGGCCATTTAACAGTTGGACAACGTCATTTACAACCTCTCTCTCTTTAGGTATGTCTACACTTAAAACGCTGCCATGATTCAGCATAGACACTATCTACACTCACAGGAGCGATTCTGTTGCCAGTATATGCAAATCCACCTCTCTGAGAAGCAGCAGATTGGAAGAATGCTTCCATTGACCTAGTGCTGTCTAAGGAGGGGGAGGGTGGGAGGGGTTAGGCTGGTATAGCTTTGTGCTTGCCTTCACATAAAGCGCGTTAGTGGCACTGCTGCAGGGCTTTAGTGAAGATGCTACTATGCCAACCTGGAGTGCTTCTTTCATCAGCGCCGTTAATCTACCTCCCCGAGAGATGGTAGCTATGTCAACAGAAGCTCTCCTGTCGACTCAGCGCTGTCTACACATGGGGATAGTTATACTGACTTATGTTGCTCAGGCGTGTGCATTTTTCATACCCCTGAGCAACGTAGTTATACCGTAATAGGTCTGTTGTATAAATTTTTCACACCCCTAAGACACACAGCTACACCAATGTAAGATCTTAGTACAGACCAGGTTTCAGTTCTCTTTTCCAGCCTGCAAGAGCATTTTTGTTGCTACAACCTTCTAAGGCATCAGCAATAAAACAGGATAGGATATGACCAAAAAGGAGTCACAAGATATATCTTAAGACTTAGCAGGTATGAAGTGAGAGATATGTAGGTGTCAGAGGATAGTTAGTTCCCTGAAGGGGTCAGGGGCACAGTCTACCTCTTGAGGCTCCACAAAGGGGAATGAAACGGCTCAGGTTCACCTAGGAGAAGTTAACTCATGGAGGCAGTTAATTTGACAGTTTAGCACCTGGACATGATAAAAAGGTACCTCAGTTAGAGGGGGAACTCCTAAGGGAAAAGGCAGCTGCCAGAGAGGCAGGACTGCAGAGAGGATCCCAGGAAACTGGTGAGAAGCCAATGCTCCAAAAAGAGAGAAGCAGGAGAAGGTACTGGGTAAGCCTATAGAGGAAGAAAAGTAGGAGGAAGCTCAGGGAGCAGCAAGGGACTGAGAAGGATTGGTTCTGGATGTTCCAAAGAAGGGCTCTGAGCTGGAACTCAGTGGCATAAGGGGGATGAAGTGAGGTGGTGTAGCTCCCCATCCTGCCACAAAAGACAACTAACAGATAAAGGTCCCCATATTACAGTAGGTGATCAAGATGTTCTGCCAGGTCCAGAGCTGCCAGCATTGAAGATTGTCTCTACACAGTGCTGGGGATGAGATGTTTAATGAAACCATCTAAAACAACTCCAGGATGGTAGTTCATGGAACTTATTGAAGCTCCAAATGCAGGCTTCAACCAGTAGAAAAAATATCAGCCAAATGCACTGGTGGAGGGATTATAAAAAAAAGTCTCATTATTTCATAACCTCAAAGTCACACCAAAGAAACCTTCAGAAGAGAGCTGTATTTCCTACCTTGATTTAGCAGCCCAAGTCTTCCAGTACTGAGATGGCAAAGCCAGTACCTGGAGGAACTGGGAGAGACTGCAAGAATTGTGAGATTTTAGAGAAAGGCTGTCAGGTAGTAGAAAGCATGTCATGTAAAAAACTGGAGAGGCTGAGAACTGCTGTTAAAACTGACTGGAGCACTGCTGGACTTCCAAGAGAGGGAATGTGTTTGGTAGCAGATTCTGAGCTGACTAGGCTCATGGGGAAGGAGATGAGGAGAAGTTTGAAGAGATAGCATGGGAAAAAAACAGGAAAGAAATAGCTGCTTGCTCCTATCATTTTCCAGGATCCCACAGACTAGAAGGTAAGAGGTTAAAAAAGGAAAGTACTAACAATGGCTGGAAAGTTAGTAATGGACAGGGTAAAGATATAAGCTGTATTTGTGGCAGAGGCAAAATACCAGGATTTGATCACAGAGCTCTTATAAGGCCTGGAGAGGGCATAAAAAAAATGCATATGGAACATTAGCCAAAATTTCAAGGGATGAAGCCAACCTATAGTCAGATGACTCCGGAGGACAGATGCTTATTGAAGCAGTGGTAGCTCTCACATTGCTTCAGCCTGCAGTCTACTTAATCCATGAGAGGATATTTCCTTTGTCCTAACACACCTGGTTCCTAAGCATGTCATTCTGCAAACTATAATTTGAGCACCACTGCCCTAATTTGGCCCTACTATGATTTTAAACAAGTTCCCAATGTTAGCTTCCCCTCTTGAGACAAAAATATTTGCCTTGCAATGAAGATACAAAAATCTGTTCTTATTAATCTTCCCAGATTCAACCAGCTATGATCTAGCCCTAAAATAATGTGACATTCAAACTCATGAAACAGAGGAAGAAACTTTGACTGGTACATTAGTCATTCCACTAACAAGTACAAAATGAGTTTAATCATATGTAGCAGAAGAAGTTTAATCAAATGTAGCAGAAGAAGTTATCAGACTGTATATATAATTTTCTTTATTAGCACGTTGAAGATACAGTACCTCTTTAAACGGGATCCAACTGCTTCCAGGTTTAGCAGGATTAGAAGGGTTCTTAAGTTTTTCCAAAGCATTTTCAATTGCATCTCCATAGTTGTCCTGAAACCATTTTTCATGAGGAGTTTCTGCAGGAGCTGCAGTGATGCTTTGCACATGTTCCAAAGCAAATACAATGGGCTTCATTAGAGCTGTATGCTTTTCACGCATGATTGCTATCTTTTCCTCTCTATGTAGGAAGGAGAGAAAAAATAATTCGATATCAGCTTTAAAAATGAAGTATTTTAAAACAAAAGGCATATTTATTATAGGATACATCACACTGATGGTTACCCAGTTAAATAGAAAGACTAAAATTAAGATACCAATCTTTCAGGATAAATATAAAATAGAAGAAAATATGTATTTTAACACCACCAAGCAATATTTAAAAATCCAGAAGTGAGCCAAGCAGACATTAATACCAGGAAGAAAAAAAAAAAGGCTACTTATGTATGCCCGAAACACTTAACAGTATTTCTATATTATATTATAAATGTAGAAATAATTGTCAAAAAACCACCATTGTTGTTTTAAGCTCCTGTCTTCATTAAAAAAAACAGTGCAAAACAAACTTTGTGATGCCGTTCTGAAGAGGAGGCAATACACACTGGGAACTTGTCAATGGTTGATGTTTCAGAATAGGAGACAGATCAGTAGTACCAGAAATACTTATGTCTAACATTTCAAAAATGGACACACTAGTGTTGGGTACAAAATTATACCAAATAAAATGTCTTAGAATTGAAAAGACGAATTACAGAAGCGTTAGTAGTTAAATTTAAGTATATTTTGTCATCTTCAATCTTGCCTACCAGTGTCGAACTTAGAATCAAACAGATATATGATGAAGGTGATCTCATACATTAATAAGAGACAACAAACTGGACATTTCTCTCTTGACTGCTTTTAATCTTTGGTCCTCAGTTCTTTAAACTTGTGGCCCTTGAGGGTGACTATGTTAAGATGAAAATTAGTATTTGGTTACATATTGAAAATATGGTCCCCTGAGCTTTGGCTTCTAATTTTTTAAATGGAAGCCTTTGAATCAGCCCCATCACTATGGGGAATAAAAGGCACAACCTGTCACTTCTTTCTCTCCAGTCACAGGAGCAGCTCTGGTGTGCACATGGAGGGCTCTGAGCAGCTGCTGCTCCCTTCCCGGCTGCATACAGCACTGCATGTGAGGAAGCAGTAATAGTTTTGGCTTTTTTATTGTCTGCTTCCATGCTAGACTGCAGTAAATTACAGGGAGCGCAGTATTGAAGCTCATCTGATTCTGCCTGAGGCTAGACAAGTGCTTCAAAAGGCATAATGTCCCTCCTCCACACAGCCATCCAGGAAAACTCAGGAATGGAAAAAAACCCTGAAAACTGATAATCGATTAAAGCTTCCGGTACAAGCCTAACACGAGCTGTTAGCTGTCCCTCCAGAGGTGAATAGCTGAAGGATAGTGTACACCAGCCACATCCCTGACAAACCTCTACACAGCTGACGTGAGCCTGTACTGGGGCTGTGAGAAGGGAAGAAGGAGCAGGATATGAATATCTTAGCTCTACGCCCACAGGTGACTGCTCCATACTGGGGGAATCCACAGCAAAGAACGTGTTGGCGTATTTTGCTCCCCTTGTATCTTTTGTGTGGTGCAAATGGAGTGCAAAGTACGAGCTGTGGCACCCTGACCTCCGATTTAGGAGGAAAAGCATGACTGGTCAATTTAATAATTCTAGTGCGCAATGACAACCTGTCTTTTCTCACCAATTTTTACTTAGGAGTTATTCATGAAAACCTACTTCCGTAGAGTGTTGTTGTTTTGAACCCTCTTGACTTCATCTTCCAGTTGCTGAATCCGTCTGAGGACATACATGTGCTGCTGCAACAGCACTCCCAACCAAAGTTCATCCCACAGAACTGTAACTCGGCGCAGCTCTGCTACTAGCATCTGAACCTGTATAAAATAATTTAAAAATGTCCTTAAAGTTCAAGAATTTTATTTCTATTTAATAGCAGCTTGAATGTCTTTAAAGAATGACATCCTTACAGTACGATCAAAGTTACACTGAAAACTTTAACAACCCTCCACCCAAAAGAAACAGTTACTAAAACCTTTCTGTAACTGTTGTTCTTTGAAATATATTGCACATGTCCTTTCCAATGTAGGTGTGAGAGTGCCCAGAGCACATCTGCTGGAATGTTTTCCATCGGATCGGCTCCAGCACCCCTTGGTGCTACATGCTCATAGCACCAGTTTAAAGGTCCCCACTGCTCCCCGCCCCCTTTCAGGTTCTTCTTACCGATTGCTTCAAGAGAGGGAACGGCAGGCAGGTCTTGGAATGGATATGTGCAACACATCTAGAAGAACAAGAGTTATAGAAAAGTTTGCAAACATTTGTTCTTCGAGTGTTTGCACATGTCCATTCCAATGTAGGCGACTCACAAGCAGTTGCACAGGAGGTGGGCTCAGAGCTCAAGGACACACTGACTGCAATGCTGCGCGGCCGCAGTTGGCATAGTCTCTGGCTTGTTGGGTAACGGCACAGTGCGCTGAGAATGTGTGCACCGGAGGATGAGGTTGCTGCCCTGCAGATATCTTAATGAGGGACTTGAGCTAGGAAAGCAACTGAAGAGACCTGAGATCTGTGGAGTGAGCAGTCAGGTTAGGTGGAGGAGGGACTCCCACAAAGTCGTAACATGCCCAGATACATGAAGTAATCCAAGATAAAATCCTCTAGGCAGAGATGGGGAGCCTCTTCATTCTCTCAGCTATCTCCGTGAACAGTTGATCTGCGAATGGTTTGGTCCTTTTACTATACAATGCCAGGGCCATCTAACATCCAAGAAGTGCAGATGCTGTTCTTCCCCATCTGCATACAGCTTAGGGTAGAATATTGTTAGAAAAACTGCTGGGCTACAATGGAATTGTGAAACCAATTTTGAGAGGAACTTTAGATGCAGGCACAGCTGTATTTTCTCTCTGAAGATCATCATATATGGGGGTTCCAATGTGAGGCCTCAGATCTCTGAAACTCTTCTGGCTGAAGTGAGAGCCACTTTCCAGGAGAGGTGCAACAGCGAGCATGTTGCTAGCGGCTTGAAGGGCGGGCCTGTCACCTTTGGCAGGACAAGGTTTAGGTCCCAAGGAGATATCGGTTTCCCCTCCAGGCCTTTGAGAAAACAGATTACCATTCTGTGTGAAAAGACCAATTCATTGTCAACTTTAAGATAGAAGATGAAGTGGCCATTTCTTATTTCAAGACAGAAGGACTCCAAAAGAAGTTGCAATGAGGACTGTATAGGTGGAACCCTGCATTGGGAAGACCAGATGGAGAATCGTTTTCATTTTGCCAGGGTGGAAGATTTTCTGCTGCCTAGTAGTAATCTATGAACCTGCTCTGAGCAAGCTTGCTCTTCAGGATTCAGCCATGAAGATTCCAGGCCATCAGATGAAGAGCACTGAGGTTCAGGTGGAGCAGCTGACAGTGGTCCAGGGTGATCAAGTCCAGGTGCAGTGGAGCCAGACCAGGGGCTCCACCAAAAGGCTTAAGAGGATGGTGAACCAGTGCTATCTGAGCCATGCCAGGGCTATAAGGCTGACCTGTGATCAGTCCTGCTTGATCTTTGACAGAACCTTGTGAATTAATGGAAGGAGGGGGAGGGAGAGTTAATACAGGTAGGTTGTCCATACCAACAGGAAGACACCAATAAGAGACCCAAGGCTGTGGCCCCTCAGGGAGCAAAACTGATGGCATTTCCTGTTGTCACAAGTAGAGAACAGGTCTAGAAAGGTAGTCCTCCACCTCTGGGGGATGTCCCTTGCCATGTCTGGACGAAGGGACCACTCGTGGTGAGTGGAGGAGGACTTACTGAGGTGATCTGTGAACTGGTTCTGTGTACCTGGCAGGTAAGATGCTTAGGTAGATTGAGTGTGTAATGCAGAACTCCCGCAGTCAGATTTTCTCCTGGCACAGAGAGGAAGAAAGCACTCTGCCCTGCCCGTTGATGCAGTGGTGGCGATTTAGTGGGTCAAGTGAAGATGCAATTAGTTGACTTGCCACAGGAAGAGCAAGGCTTAAAGTCCGGTGATAGAGGCATACCCCGGCACTGGGGAGCGGACAAGCCTTTCCAACTAAGTACAGAGGCATCAAAAACACACAAACTACTTAAAGTACCACCACCACCACAACCACACTAGCTAAACTACAAGAACCAAGAACCACTGGAAGACATTGCCTGAGCAAACAGGGAAGTTCCAGCATCTGTCATGGGTGGTAAGAAAGAACTAAAGGGATGTGGGCTCAGCAGGGCTTCATACCAGCACTATGAGCATGCGGCACCAGGGGACGCTGGAGCGGACCTGACAGATACCACTAAGGGAAAAAATTCTGGCAACTGTGCTCAGGGCGTGCACACATCTACATTGGAATGGACACGTACAAGCACTCAAAGAAGCATACATAATTTCACAGACTGTATGTCTGGTTACAAGTCAGCCTGAATAAATTACAAAAAAACAATTTATTGTACCTGCAACACCATGGTTGGATTTGCAGTAGACAGTTTTTCTACAATTTTGCTGTAGCAGTCCTGCATCATTGCTTGGTCTTCATTTAATCCATTTTTTGGTTCATCCTTATTACTTTCTTGAGAAGCTGGGGGACTTCCTCCTTCACATTCACTACCTAATAGTTCTTCACCTTGAATGTTACCTAGCAAAGTGGGGATTGCAGAGGGCAACTTGTTCCCTACATTAGAAAAAGTGCATTGAGTAATATACATATTGCAGCAGCATCCCAAGGCCAAATTTTGAATCTGGGGCCCATTAAGCTAGGTACTACACAAACATATAGAAGTATAAAAGGCTTAGCTATAGTATATGAAATCATAATGAAAAAATTATGCTGTGCCAAAAGGGTCTCCATACAAGGTACTAGAATTTTAGACAGTTCACAGGTGTAGTCCATAATACTTCATGCCTTAAGGAGTGTTATATCAAAGGATATTACCGAAGTGATGAGACTAATCAGAACAATTTTACTGTAACGGCATTTGACTGTATAAACACTAAAAAGTTCAAACATACTGCAGTCTAGCTAGCAGCACATATACATAGATTTGCTGTATTTCTCAGCCAATTGTTTAAACTGGACCTTCTGAACATTATTTCATTTTGCATTTACCAACTACAATTACTTATTGGCATTAAGTAATAACCCCAACAACAACAAAAAGAATCCTTCCATACCTGAAGACTGGGATTCACTGCTAAGTGAAATGGTACCCACTATTGCAGGATACAATATAAGATGAGGAGAATCTTGAGCTACTCGACACAGTAAATTACAAATACTTTGACGGACATATACTTCAGGGTGGTTCAGGCGGGAGAAGAGCTGAGGAATAATACCTTTACAAAAAGGAACAGAAAAAGGGGCTACATTGATTTTTGTACACTGAAGCCACAGAAAGATATTTTCCGTGGTGTGTAATTTTTATACCAAGAAACTGAAAAGTCACATTCTCCTCTTCTTTAAACCACAGCAAGATCTCTATTTCTTAATTGTACGGGTACTAGATTATTTCACTACCACCACCACCACTACTATTCAAGAGCAGAGTCAATTATATTTAGTATATAAATCTTACAATAGAGCACTAGGAATTGAGTTCTGCACATTGGGCCTGTTAGTGTCATATAGTTTTTAGGGATTGCATCACTAGAAGCTCCAAAAACAAACGTGTTTTGTGACAGTGTAGAAAGTGGAATAAGAAGAGACCCATTTCCACTCAGCATCACTCTTTTATGGTCAGGTCACTGCATCTTGCTGACTAATCCTAGCACTTGAAAGAAGTGGTAGGAATTCACCCATTCCTGGAAGGGCTGCCACTGTCCAGCAGTTACCACTGTAATTTAGGGATATTCAGTGAATCCCTCTGGCCCAGCTGGGAAGGGGTCATTCACCTTCTTACAAGAAACTTAAAATAGTCTTTCAAATTTGAATGCAGGTTAGTCTTTGCAAAAGTCTTGGGAAATACCAAAAACTTTTTAGAAGTTAAGTTGTGTTAGATGAAGAGTACACAACAATCTGCTTATTAGGTGAGGGACAGACTATTGTGTATAAAAATGTTATAAATTTAGGGTTTATAAGGGTTGAAAGACAAAGGTTTGTAAAGGCAAGTTTCATAAGAAGTTTTCTGTTTATTTATATTTAGTAAAAAAGTTTGTCAAAATTCAGTTTAATAATTCAGCTAAAACGACCTTACCTCTCCATGGAGCAGTAGGGGTTGTTTCTAGTCCCTGCTCTAGATATTGTCTAAGTTCTCCAGCATGTTTCACAAGTAATCTCAACAATCTCAAGGTTGCCATCACAATAACGTCATCAGTGCTTTGTTCAGAAGTGTTTCTTAAAAGTAGTCTGGGATCATCTTCATCAAGAGGAACCTACATATTATACAAAGAAATAGCACTCTTAACTGACCATACTATTTTTGTCATGAGTCTTGAGCTTTAAAAATGTTTAGGAACTAGCTTTCATCACCACAGCAGAAAGTAATGCATACCTGACCAGCATTGAGTTTAAGGAAGGTAAAATATGCACTGCAGGACAGTTTATAGAGACTGAAGATTCTGTCTACTACTTTTCTCCACACTTTAATTAACCCCTCTGTTGCATTTTCATCAAGATCTGAAAGCCAGGGGCAACTAGTCAACAATTGACGCCATATAACATCCACCATGTCATCTTCTTCATTGTCTTCATTTTCTGTGATCTGTAGGGTCATGTCTTCATCCTAAACTCAGATTATGCAAGAATATTAACAGGAAAGAATGAGAAAAGTTTTGAACAAGACCACAAAACTTTTCCACAACGTATATTAAATTGCTGATCCTGGAAAGGGTAGCCAGGAATTTGAAATATGTACACACAGTTTTCAGTTGCCTCATTCCATAATATAGCTATAATCTCCCAGAGCAGACATAATGCCATACACATGTAATCACTAACATACCTTATTCCTTTGGGAATTTCTGCATTTTTTATGCAGTATGCTATTTTGGAAGAAGAAGTTTGATTGTATAGTCCGCTACACAATCAGGGAGGAAAGCTAAAGTGGCAAGCTGAATGAACTGGAATATTTTTCAAGAATGCAAGTTTCCACTTACCTGAATTCCAGCTGGACGACATACTGCCTGTCCAAGAATGCCATAGATTTTCTCTCTGTCTTCCTCTGAAATGTTGTCAGGAAGCAAGCTTTGAACCTCAGATTTCTCTTTTGGCAGAAGACGGACACCTCCCTGACTGTAACATTTAATAAGTCATCAACCCCAAAACCACAATTAATGTAAATATTTAAAGAGCTACACCTCTATCCTGAAATAACATGACTTCTGATATAACACAGTAAAGCAGCGGCTCCCGGGGGGCGGGGCTCCGCGCTCCGGCGGATCAAAGCAAGTTTGATACCATGCGGCTTCACCTATAACTCGGTAAGACTTTTTGGCTCCCAAGGACGGCGTTATATCGAGGTAGAGGTGTACTTACCCTTTTTAATACTGTATATTTAAGGCTTCATCTCAAGGTGAATTCACCCCTACTCGGAGGGCCAGCAATCAAAACAGAACACAAGTGGTACATCCGTCTTGTTTTGGCTCTCTGCACCACACAGGGGTGAATTACACTTATTGAGAGCTAAGATATACTCAACAAATGTGAAATTAATACTTTTTTTTTTAATAAAGATAATAGATTTACCTGGCATTATCAACTACTTTTCGGCCCCATCTGTAAGCCCAACTAGCCAGTGCTGCCCATGACTTGGCTACTTCAGGTGCCTGTACTGAAGACAGATGATACAGCTGCCCCAAAATGAAGTCAGGTTCTCCAACGCCAATATTTACTGTGGTGGTGGAAATAGAGCAACAACGGTTTACACACAAAAACAACACATCTGAGTCACATTTATGAGAATACTGATCTCCAAAATACCAGTATACTGTGCTTCAGAGACTGAGACTTCTATATATCACTTTAAAGAGAGTAGAGATACAGGAAGGGTAAAGAGAAGAGAATATAGATTCAAGTCAGGTAGACAGCATGTGCTGAACAGAGGCCTAAATTAGATAGGAAGCCCAGATTCAAACAAAGAAAAATTTAATTGTGACACTTGGAGAAGTCTCCTAAAAACAACCAACTTTACTAACTGCAAAACACATCACAGTTGTAAGAGAAATAAAAGTTGTTTAGAAAGAAGATCAGTTACCCCTCGAGGAAAAAAAACAAAACCTTATAATTATTTTTAAAATTTATTAAAGATATTCAAATATAGATCTTTTATATTCACAGTGTGGGTGCTAGATCTTAAGTGAGAGTTTAAAGTTATCACAAAAGCATAACAAAGCATAGTGCTGCCTGTAGAGAATTCATTCCAAGTTCCTGTATTTCCCATTAGTATTTAAATTCTACAACACACCAAAATATGAATTTTATGTAAAATCTTAAGTCTGAAAAACCTTTTTTTTTTTTAAAATAGCAAAGCAGTTGTACCACATTAAACTTTACCAGTGCAACTGGCTCCACCCCTTCTTGGAACCATCACATCTGAGTAACCATATAGTCCGGCAAAGCATAAACTAGAAGAAGGAAATTTTACCTGTAGATTCACTTTCAATCCTAGGATATTCTTCTTCTATTGTATTAACAGCCGGCAGGTCAATCAAAGTATATATGTTTTTAGACAATGTAGAAAGGCCAGTGAGATTCTGTTGCTGTCGTGCTCTGTATACTTGCTTTAGTTGTCCTGAAATCTCTTTCCATTCAGCTTGAATCCATTTAGCCAGTGTAAGAATAGACTTAGCTACTGCATATTCAGCTTTGGCAGATTTGCAGAAGGATATGGCACAAGAACTCAGCATTTCCATAGCATGTGTTGACTGACCTATATATCAAGACACACAGTACATTTTTACTAGAGATGTTAGTTTTATTCAAAGCACTTCCCTGTAATCTCAACTTCCGCAAATTTCAGATGCAGCTTTAACAAATTATGAACAGAAATGAGAGAATGCCTTTTTCTATCTGCTGATGTTACTGGGGTATTATAAGAGTCTATACTATAGGACCAAATATTTGTGAGAGTTAAACTTATAATATAGAAACAATTATATACTCTCAGCAATTTGTAATAAAGAGAGTTTCTCCTCCTTCAAATCTAAACAACTGAAGAGAAAAGCCATTTTAAAATACTCAAACTGAGACATTAGTTACTGGGATAAAAGCAATTTCTAGCTTTACTGAACCATTATGATTTCTTGGAAAAAACAACCTGGCAAGTACCACCATAAGCCATAGTATCTGTGTGAGGTTATCAAACACTAACCAGCTGTGTATAACAATTTTGTTTTCTCAATATCAAGTTCAGGACTCCATTTTTCATCTATTTGACCTGGTGCTGACAATTTTTTGAAGTGCTGAACTAAATCTTGAGCAGTAGTGGTTTTTCCCAGCTGAACTTCACTGCATTGAGCAAGCAATCGTGTGGCCAGGGCCACATTCCCCCGTTTTCTAGCAAATTTTGCTGCCGTTAGACCCAGTTCCATTAGATGACTTCTAACAGAGACAGTTTGTTCTGAAAAAGAAAGCAAATTTTTGTTAACAAAACCTTGTTTTACAGCAATAATTGCATTTGGAACACACAGTAGATGATTCCTCACCATACTAGCGACATACAGAATGCAATTACAACAGAGGAAAAAAACTGCACTCACTCTTGGTCTTTTCTTAGTCCATATAAATTCTAACATTCGCTGTATGACTGCTAGAGTTTTATCTGGAATGATTATAAAAAGATTTTGAAGCAAGAAAGATTTCCTGGGCAACAATATTAATAGCTAGCATTACAGATTTACAACTGCACATAAAAACCACTATAATTTATTTCAAGCCTCATGTTTCCTGACATCATGGATTTCTTTAGATACTAATTTTAAGGAAATGTTCATATTAGATACTATTACATCATTAGCACATAAAGCTATTTTCCGAGGTGTTGTCGTTCTTACTGTGATAAATTTGTTATTCTTTATCCTCTGTATGGAAATGTAAAAAGTAAAGGAAACAATGGACATCCTTGCCTAGCTCCCCCGTGTAATTCAAACAGGGGAGTTTTAACTCTAAAAGGGACAGCTGCCAGTATAAAATGCAGTTATCCATTTAAGGAATTGGGGGTCAATGTCAATATGATAGGACCAGATAGACAGAAAGTTCCACTCTATTCTATCAAAAGTTTTCTCTGTATCAAATTCTAACAAAAAGAAATGGACCTCTTTTGGATTTGGCACTATGTTGTAAAGCTGTGAAAACTTCCTAAATAAGTATTGTAAAAAACTGGTATGCTGACTTAGTCTGTATACTACTTGCTTTCTCTTCAAAGAGATGAGAGCTGCTCAAATATTTCTAATTGGTTTGCCAGAACCCACATTTGTACAGAGCTTCAGATCATGCTAAACCTTCATTATTCTCCCAGGAACCCTTTTTTTTTTCCCCCTTTAAATGATCATTAAGTGGGAGTTTTCTTTTCTGAAGATAGAAGAATGACTTAAGGGTTTTTAGATTCTTGACAAAGGTCCAAATTCATTATTGTGTGATTTTACTGATACGTTTTTAAATCAGAGGACAGATAAAATCCAGAGTATTAGATGGGTGATTCACAGCAAAAACAAAAAAAAATATCACTGACAACTAGTGAAGAGTCTATTAGGTCAAGTGACATATGAGATAGCTTTGGAGCAGAAGGCTGTGGGCTCTCACTCTTCTAATATGAACGCAATTTTACAGATGGCTGATGTCAGAGGCCACAAAACTAATTACGTAAGCAAAGCAATATTTTTGCAATTTGTTCACTTTTTTCCATTTTAAGAGTCTGTTAGATAATATAAAAGTAAAAAAACCTGTTTGGAGCCAGTTCTAAAAACATTAATCACTCTTCCATAGTATGCTCTCGTCTCATGTAGCTAGTTTTAATTCCAGTTTGATGTTTAAAATTTGAGACTCATGGATAACCAAAAGAAGAAGAAAAGTAGGGCGGAGATTTTACCCGTACCCAGCTTCTTTGCACACCGCAAGCATACTGCATACTTGAATTACTGTAAAGGAGCTTGTTTTTGAAAACACACTAATGACAGTACAAGATATGTCTAAGAATACAATGGACGTGTTTAAAAATTTGAGGATGAGCGAATTGCATTATAGCAATGTTTTCTAAATATTTTATAACATACATAAGCATTTACTAAATAAAACATGTTTATTTCATATTTCTGAACAAATTATTTGAACTATGAAAATGCAGGTGCTTCTACCAAAACAAAGATCTAAGTTACTAATTCTGTATAGACACTTCAGAACGCTAAAAGTAAAATTTAGATACCTTTAAGTTTTTCCAGCAATTGATTCTGGTACACAGTATATCTTAGGGCATGCATCCATGGTCTTACATCATGCTGTTTGCACGATCGTAAAGCATCACTAAAAAGAGGAATAAGACAATCCTGCGGAAGGCATAAAAAATGTCATGTTTGTCATGGAATAATGTAGAGCCTGTAGTTTTCAATACCTAAAGAATATTTCAGAGTGGAGTAAGCTGTAGTTTACTAATTTAAGTTTATATAGAAATATTTTTGGTGTTACTTTGCATTAGTTGGACTGTTTGAGAAGGAATGTTACTGCATGAGGGAAGTGTCTAAAGTAAGGTCTGAAGAGTCCTGCAATGAAGCCCTTTTTACTGTGGGATTACAAAGGTGCAGATTGAAGTGGTGTTAAGTAGTCAAAAATTTTACCAATAGAACAAAAAAAATTTTTTTCAAGTGCAACTATGTTAGGAAATTCAACATGTTCTCAAGTTAGTTTGAATAAGAATGAGCCCATCTGTGCAACAGTGGTCGTGCAATAACAGTTCAGTAGAAAGATGTTACCTGATGCATGTATTAACAAATGACCTTATTAATATTATTTTAAAAATCTACACACAAAAAAATACCTCTGATGAAAGCCTGCTTGATACTGTATTTTCCAACGCAGATGAACAATATAACTGCAGAGTGCTCAACACTGGCAATGACTGACACACAGTCAGCGTGGAAAGTCTTAAAGGTCCAACGGCTATTCGTGACGTCTGCTTCAGGTATTTTACAATATTTCTGAAATAAAGATTTAGTGTTAGAAACTAGAACAGTCCATTCCCTTGGCTACTAATTGTCCTTGTCTTTTTAATTAATATATATTAATATTAACAAAAAATTATCAACAGGCAACAGGCAGCAAAATTCAGCCTCTTCACATGGAAGAAAGGATCAAGTCTTGCATAACCTATAATTTATCATGCACAGTAGAGTCCACAGATTGTTACAAAGCATTGTTTACTGACAACAGGCTAGGTGAACAATGCATTAGATCTCTAAAATTAAAATCCCTCCTTATTCTTTCTCGTAGCAGTTTATACTCCTAATCCATGAAACACAACTTCATGTACTCTCTGAAAAGCGGCCAAACAAAAGCTTGATACTTAAATACAAGGAAGACTACAGTTTCTAGAAAGTGGTATTTAACAGGTTACAACTTCTCACACACACAAGTTATACAAGGTCACTGTATTCACTCAAAGGTTCTTTAAACTTACTCAGTTATCAATTGCCACTTTTGTTCCTGTTCTGTGTGGTTTATAGCTGTTGCCAGACATACTGAACTTCTCAACAACTGTACTTCAATTGCTTTCTGAAATTCTCTTGGATCAGGACTTAGCATATTAGGAAGCAGCTTCTTCATGTCTTCAAAGATTATACATAATTCACAAATGGTTAAAAATTACCAACCATTACCATAATTCTTGCAATAAAAGTTTTGAAAGGAAGTAAGTTTGTGATAAGAATTGCAGAACAAATTATTGATAATTAATGAGAAAATTACATTTCCAAGTGCAACTTCTTGTCTCAAAAAACACACATCCCAAAAAAACCAAACCAAACCAATAATAATAATAAAAAAATACAACCTACAATAGCATTTAGGATTACGATTGCCAATTATTTCTCAACTTGGTAAATAAAGTTACTCTGGAATCTGTATCCAAAAAGTCTCCAAGTATCATTTCTATACCGATATGGTACAGTATTTTAAGCTTATAATAAGAAGTGTTTAGGAATTACTTTGTTTATTATGAATTTTGATTTTATTTTTACCTATTTTTTCTTTGGATCCTCCAGTAAGTAGGTTGATGTTTTCTCCAGGTAGCAGTTCTAGCTGTCCTGTACAGTCAGTAAGTTCTCCACATTCAAAGCTGCTTAAAGATCTGCAATTCAATTTTTATAGTTTTATTTCCATACTTCTACTTCACCTTAGTTGGTGAATACCCTACAACTTAACAGCAATGAAAAGCCAGAAGGAGTACTACTAATAAACCAATTGTCTTTTAACATGTTTCTTCCATGTAGCCTTACAATATGTCTACATTTCGAGCAGGGGGTGTGATTCCCAGCTTGAAGAGATATTCACGCTAGCTCTGACTAGCTATATTCTATTGTTAACATGCTGGCTCACAGCAGCACAAGCATCAGGAAGGGCAAGCCACCCAGAATGTGTGTCAGAAACATCAGACAGGCAATCAGAGCAGCTAGCCCACTTGCGCTGCTGCAACTACATTCCATTTTTAGCATGCTTGCTCAGTCGAAGCTGCTGTAGGTCTCCTCCAGCTGTGCATTATGCCATCAGCTTCAAGTGCAGACATACCTTTATTCAAAGCCCTGAGGATTTTACACAGCACTTTAGAAGGTGGAATTCAGAGCACATTCACATAACTTTAAAACAAAGTTTTCCATCTTAATATACAACCATATTTTGTAAAATGAAGGTAACGTAGCAGAAAACACTTAATTCAATTGCTGACAGTCATGACAATTTAAAAAGCTATCAGACTATCAAAATCAAAGAATAAACATTTTAAAGTTTCATATTTATAGAAAATCATCAATTAGTCCACACACCTAGTGCTCTTCCACTAGGTGTAGGGATGAAGGAAGAAAAAGAGTAAGTACTGGCAAATTAAAATACAATCCTTTCAGGGGAATAAAATTAAAAAGAGCTTTCCTTTATGTCCAAGGGCTGGGGAAATCCTGGTTCCATACAGGTCAATGAGAGTTTTACCATTGACATGTACAGGGCCAATAAAGAGGCCCCGACATTTTTTGAAATTGAACTGCTTGGTGCACATGGCAAGAAACACAGGGCTTGTCTACACAGGAAAACACAGAAAAAATAATCCAAACTAAATTTTAAAGGGGATTAGTTAAACTGCATTAAACTCCTACATGAACCTTCTTATTCAGAATTAAAGTGAATTAAGGCCACTTTAATTCTCAACAGTAGCATCCACAAAGGTGTTTAAACTTGATTTAACTAATCCACTTTAAATTTACACCTTCAGTTAATTTTCTTGAGTGTTCTTCCAGAGACAAGCTCCTAGAACAATGGCTCTCAGCCTATTTACCATTATGGGCCACAATGTGTTACATGGGCCACATCCAAAACTACCTGTATATGGCCCTGAGGATGTCACATGGGTTGCAGCTGTGTCTTGATTGGGCTGCAAGTGGCCCATGAGCCACAGGTTGAGAACCACTGCCCTAGAGTCTTGTGTAGGGCCTAGTTTACACAGGAGTACGCTGATAGCCTGCAACAGCCAAAATCTAACTCCTCACCCAACCCTTCTACCCTGTTGACAGCATATCAGTTGAACATTTCAGGAGATTAGACTCTTCTAGAACAGTATCAGTCAGCCAATTGAGATAAGACATTGAAGACTGAGCCAACAAGCCCCTTAACAGAGAATGTTATGATTCAAATGTTCAAGTGTTCTGTTACCATCTGCCGGCAGAAAGGAAATATGAAGTGTCTGGACAGACAAAGAAGAAAAAAATCCATGTTCACTATGAAAATGTTTATATTCACATTACTACTGCAGATTTGTTTGATTAAAAATTTCTCTCTAAATACAGAGTTTCTCCCTTTTGCTTGATTCTGCAGTGAAGTCATAATCTTAAATGGGTATAGAGCAACCCTAAAAAGCTTTTTAGAGGGTATACAAATTTGGTGCCTAAAAACGTGGAAAAATATGTAGATTTGACAGACTATCTGGATAAAACTATACCTGCCCCACACAACTCAAAATGATCAAATCTCTGTACCTGCAAATAAACTATTTGTGGATGCCTAACATTGAAAATCTCTGCCTGTACAGACAAATGTATCTAAAAAGGATAAGGATATGAAATATTCATAACTATTTCTAAACAAAATATTTTCAGATACATTGTAAAGACTTGCCCACATTATGGATTAACTACATGGCAACTTTCAAAAACAAGCCATTTGGGTTATGTTTATATGAGGAAGGCCACCAGTTTCATGAACACAAAAAAAAGCACACTATCCTTAGAAACTAAAGTTTCTTGACAGACTTTATTTAAACTTTTCCCCCAAGAATTTACTTTTAGGCCAAGTCTGCATGTGAGAAACTTCAGACAAAAGATTTTTTTTTTATGAAGTTTATTGGAGAAGTACAGACTTGAATAAATAGATCTTCAAATGGAATGGCTACAGAAGTCTTATCTATTGCATTTCCAACTTCATTTTAAACTAGAGCAGTGGTTTTGGACCCTTGGTCCACAGATCACGTCTAAGGTGTTTACAAAAGACTGTCATTACCATAGAACAGTGGTTTTCAGCCTGTGGTCCCTGGGGATCCACAGACTATGTGCAAGATTTCTAAAGGGGTATGCACTTCCATTTGAAAATTTTTAGAGGTTCACAAATGAAAAAAAGCTGAAACCCTCTTGAGTAATAAGTCAAGTGTCTGCTAAAATCCTGGGTGCACTTTTTTTATATTTAGTTCAAAAAACCTAAAGACTATCATGATTCATTAGATATATGCAGGGTTGTTGTAGCTGTGTTGGCCCTAGGACATTAGAGAGACAAGTTGGTGAGGTAGTATCTTTTATTGCACCAACTTCTGATGGTGAGAGAGACAAGCTTTCAGACTTACACAGAGATCCTGAAGGCCACCACTGTGTAAACTTGAAAGTTTCTCTGTTGTCAACAGATGATGATTCAATATATTACCTCACGACCCCTTATATCCTTAATGAATCATTAGATATCAACCAACATAATCTTCTTTAGTTTCTGAAGAAAGCTTTAGAGTCAAAATATTTTAATTCACAAATCTAAAGAATAAAAAGATACAAGTGAAAGACAAGATATTTTAAAAATTATTCTAATTGTGAGAATGGATGAATCCTCTTACAAATTAAAAAATAACTAAACCAAATCTATTATCTTCTGCCTCCAAATAAACAATTTAGGAGGCCTTTATTAATCTTAAGAATCATCAAAGCCCCAATGGTATATCTAGGATGGTGTCAATTCACTACTTATCTGTTATAGCTACTATACATCAAGGAAGTTTTCCTACTAAATCATTATAGATTTTGCATCACAAAAGAAAGATCTTGGAAACCACATGGCACGGATATGATGAGACTAAGAGAAGCTTTCATGTAACAGTTTACTGCTTTCAGAGATATTATTGAATAAATTAATGAGAACCTTACTTTATGTAGTTAAAGTCTGCTTTTAAATTGACGGAGGTATTACTTGTGCTTTTTTTCAAGTCATGGACAGCATTCTGCCATTCTTGTACAGCAGCCCAATCAGCAATTGCAATGTAACATTCACATGCTTTGTTACCCAAGTAATTTATAACTTCAGGTGAAGAATCACTTGGTTTAGTCAGAACAGTTTTTCTAGCTTCACCTGTGAAATTAAGAAAATCAATATTTAAGAAAAATAAGTCTTACTACTTGACAAAGCATTGGAAATTATGTTTAAGACAAAAAGTTTAATCTGTTTCAGATAAAATTACACTATATTTATAGTACCTAACTTCTCATCTGTAGCACATTTTATTATCTGTAAAACTGAAATACTTATGCAAGAATTTAGTTAACATTTATAAAGAAACTGGAAGATAGAAAATAATCTGATCAGTATAGAAGAACTAAACTAATATGTGCACCTGATAATACACACACACAAAAGTGTACAAAATACCCTTCTCACTTCTCAAGATTTTAATAGAGTGCTGTGGCAAGGTCTCATTTAAGGCTTCTTTTTATACTATAGTACATTCATGAAGTATACAAACAACTGGAAATAATGACATATTATTTAAGTCTAAATAATTAGAGCTAAACTGCTTAAAATACAAAGTATATTTTACTGTGTGTTATCCTTACTTTTATCCATCTCTTCACTCGGCCCCAAACCTGCGAACATCTATGCATGTGCTTATCTTTTCATACCTGAGTAGCCTCAATATCTTCAACTGGATTTTTCAGTTAAACTTATAGGTAAGTGTTTACAATGTAAGTTACTAAGGTAATTTAACAAAGCTTTACTGTTGACTATATAACCTGTAAACCGCAACAATGTATGTACATATTCAGTACATGAGTTTCTGGCCATTTTAAAAAGCCATTAAAAATACTTACCATTCAAAGAATGCTTTGGGCTGGCATTATTGCCACTACTTGAATTGGCCAACTTCAGGACAGATTTATCAAAACCAGCTACGGAGCAATCCACTCCTGTCATGGAACTCAAGTGCTCTTGGTATTCAACAGTTGCTTTTTCAAACCTTAAATATTAATATTTAATGTTTAGTCAACACTTCATAGCAATGATTTTCTACTTTTTGTATACAGAGTTTGTATTAAAATTTCCTACACAAGAGAATGAATGATCCCTGCAATGCCACAAGAATAAAACAAAGGAGGACTACAGAGGATTTCTCCCTATGGTAAAAGGTGGAAAACAGAAGTGGTGGTGGGGGGAAGCTACTGAAGGTGGTGATATAGTTACCTCTCTCTTTTATTCTTGGAACTTACTTTATCCTTCAATCTAAAACATCAAACTGTGATCTTTAAAAAATAAGGTTGAATAAGATGGAAAACAATTAAGGTTGTCAGTTGATAGAGATAATTTCACATATATGAAACTATGTATCAGCTTTTTGTGCCAACTTCAAATTGCTATGAACTGAAGCAAAAATTTACTTGCTGGCACTGTTCTAGAGGAGCAGCTTTAATATGATTTTTCACGTGACAAGTCTGCCAGAAACTCCCCCTCCCTCGCAGGAGACAAAAGCAACAACACAGTAGAGTGAGGACGAGCAGAGCTCTCTCAGCTATGTTGGTTTGGGGAGACAGAATGGAAGCCATGGTTAGCAGAATGAGCTTCACAGCCTGTAGGGCCTAGTGATGTCAGCAACTGGCATTTTACAATTTGAATTCTAGACTTGCTTTTTTTGTTGACTGTTTGCTCCCCTTAACTTCATTCTCACCCCTACATTGCCTGTGTCGCTCTTCCTGCACTCCACCCTCTTAATGACCTTCCTGAACCCTTGTTCCTCACGTCTCTCTTGCTCCCCTGCTACTGTCCCCATAACATTTTTTAAAAGAACTAAGGAAAACCATGGAACAAACAGGACACATGCTAACTGCTATGGTCTCTTTGCTTGTATGTGTACCTCTCTCCCAGCCTGACAACTTTTTGTTTGTTTGTTTGTTTTTGTTTTTTACACTCTAAAGCTCTTGCAACAAGGGTCTCTCTCTCTCTCTCGTGTGTGTGTGTTCAGAAAGCATTTAGCATACTAGGAGTACTTCCACAGATGAAAGATGACGAGACTAACAGCTTTGTTATATTCACATAGGTTTGCTACTTATGACTAACAGAGAGGCAAATACTGGATTCTTTCTTTCTCTGCTTAGAAGAACCACAAGCAGGAGACAGGGAGCTGTAATCTGACAAGGTTACCTAACTGAGACTGGTATGGTAGGAGTGCTTATCAGACACTGCTGGTCTTGTGGAGGGAGCTGAGGTTGTTTGAAGGAGAAGAACCATGAAGTTCCCATTTCTCTCACTCAGTAGAGCAGAAGAGAAGAGAAGATCACCATTGTGACCTGCAGGCCTGATTTGCATCCACTCTGCCACTGACTCTTCATGCCTCTGACCAGATCCTATTTAAGGTATGTCGACACTTAAGGCAACGTGTCTATGGGCCCTAACTGGTGGCAGAGGAAGGAAGTGGTAAAATGTTGGAGGGTGAGAGACAACGAAGCTAGTCCTGCAAGAAGATGCTTCGACACAGGCCGAACCAAGCAGTTAAGGAGGGGCAGGGGAGAAGGAAGCACCTGTGACAGAGGTAAGAAGAGAGATTAAGAGTGTTGTTTTCTTCAGTATGCCAGCAGGATGAGATGTATATATGGACACAGAATGTGTGTATGTATGTATGTTTTTCCCTCAGGTGAATTTTAGTCTAATATGTAAGACAAAAGTACTTTGGTATGGGTGGAAAGGGTGCTTTTCCCTACATGTTCAAAAATCAGAAGACTGCCCACATTAAACACTATACAACAAAGTATCTCTTCTATAAATTATTAGCTCTGTGGGTTGGCAGTAGTGCTATGTATATAACCCATGAGGATCTTTAAAAAAAACAAAAAACAAACAGTGTTTTATTTTAGCTTACTGCACACACCTAACACAGCACAAATCCCAAATTTAGAAGTCTTTGCCCTAAATTAAAACACAACCAAACAAAACTAGTTACTTCTCAACATCCCGAAGAGCATATAATGATGGCTAGTTTAAGTAGCTCATCATCATGACAGAGAGGCTCGGAGTACTACCGGAAAACAAATGTTAAACCAAACAATGTAAACCAACATTTCCCTTTTCGCTGCTAACCTTCCTTTCAGAAAGCAGCTTTGATCCATGAAGCAACTTATATTAATTGAGATAAAAATATTGGCACTTCATGTATTTAGAAAATAAGCTCACATTTAGACTAGTTCTCAGGGCCGCCCCGGGGGGGGAGGGGCAGCAAGTGGGGAAATTTGCCCCAGGCCCCGCAGGGGCCCCCATGAGTTTTTTGGGGCCCCTGGAACGGGGTCCTTCACTCACTCCAGGGGCCCCAGAAAACTCTCACGGGGCCCAGGGCCCCGGAGCTTCTTCCGCTCTGGGTCTTCGGTGGCAATTCAGTGGCAGGGGGTCCTTCTGCTCCAGGACCCACCACCGAAGTGCCCTGAAAACCTGCGGCGGGGGGTCCTTCCGCACCAGGACCCACCGCCAAAGAGCTGGGTCTTTGGCGGTAATTTGGCAGCGGGGGCCTCCTGCTGTGGGTCTTCGGGCACTTCGGCGACAGGTCCCAGAGTGGAAGGACCCCCTGCTGCCGAATTACCACCGAAGCGGGGACCCCCCGCCATTGAGGACCCCAGGCTCCCTCAATCCTCTGGCTGGCCCTGCCAGATCTCCAGTCATTTGTGCCAACTTACCGTCCTTCTGCTTGCTGAGCTACAGAATTAATCCAAGACAGACTCTTCCCAACTACAGCAGAAGACCAGACAGCTATTCCTTGTATAGCTTCAGGGCAATGAAGCTCACATAGTGCTTCCACCAATGTCATAATTGTCACTTCTAATTCACTTCCCTAGAAATGAAGTTTAAGCTTAATTTAACAGATCTTGTTTGAAGAGAAAAGCTACGTACATTGTTAAATGTTTTAAATATGTAATGCAATATTTCATGTTTATATTTAATCAAGTATTCTCAATGGTCACAGTTACCCCACTCCCTCAAAGAGTAGAGCAAAGAATCTTTGAAAACCAGACACTGTACACTATGCTCTGAAAAACACATCCAGCTCATGGCCTATACTTATGTAAAGACATTACTTGTTCACAAATCCCCAGAAATTCATCAGTAGACAAATTACTATGTAGGCATAAATCTAGAAAGGCTTCTCTGCTAAAAAACACACATTTTAAGAAGGTCAAATAACATTATTGAACAAGTCATCAGTACCCTTCACCTTTTATACAAAGTGTACTAAACAGAGTGGTTTTTTCAACTCGTGCCAACATTTTGTAGAAAGAGCCTCTCCTGAACCACATCCTCTTCCAGTCCTCATCCCAGACCTTGGCCAGAAAAGGGTTGCTTTTCACGATACCAGGAAGGGCTCCACACACAAAGTTTGAAAAATACTGATCTAGTGGAAGTTTTTGATACTTTTGCAAGTTTTAAACAGAGGGTCCTTACTTAAACAGTGGGAATTATATAGTTCAAAATATGAGTTAGCTGTTTACTTTTAAATCTTTGACTAAATGTGTAACACACAGAATTTCCGAATTTTAATTATTTTGCTAGAAAAAACTCCACCCCCGCAAAAATAGATAACTAAAAGTTCAAAACTGCTGGTCTAGAATACAGTTTTAACAGGCCTTTTGGTTTAATTACCTAATCCATTGGTTTATCTTATTCTGTGATTCTATGATCTTTTAGTTTATATACAATACAATGGAAATCTTTTTTCTACAGCCTACTAAATTTTGAAAAACACAGTACCTGAGAGATATTATTGGTCTTCATTTCTGTGAGTAAATCAAAACCATGTCTGACTGTCACAGCAGGTTGACCAGCCAACAATCCAACCCGCATGATAGAAAGTCTAATCCGAGTTAGCCAATCTTGGCAGGTCTGGCGGTTAGTATAAAAGAATGTCCTGATAACCTTTACAATAGAAAGAAGAAGAAGAAAAAAAAAGAAAAAAAATCTTGAGTTTTATAAAACAATACTTTTTATTTTTGTATAAATTAAAATAGAGGCATTATAATATTTAATAATATGTAGAACAGCATAATCTTTAATCAGGAAAGGTTTCCCTCTCTAATTAAATTTTCAAGTGGTGTAATTTAACTATAGAATGATTAAAATGTAACAACATCCCCGTGGGAAGATTTCTGTCAGCAAGTCCATTACAAGAAGTTAGATTTAAATGTGTTTTAATTTGTCCTTTCAAATTCTCTTTCCCCATACCTAAGAAGCCCTACTTACAATGGATGATTTCTTAGAAATATTTTTGCTTTATTCAACCCTCTGTCAATACCTGCCTCTTGGAGGACCACATTTCCATACGAAAGAGGCCAGAAGTTGGGGGAAAAGAAGAGATGAAAAGAGAGAAATTCTGACTCATCAGTGACTTGTTGTTTCTTGCCAATCTGGGAGAAAAGTATTCAGCTTGATCCTTAAAATTTGATCCCCTGCACAGCAGCAAACTACACTAATTCTAGACTACTTCCAAATTCAGTTTGACCTGACACGGGGAAATTACAACAGATATCATAATTATAGAGATTCTAAGGCAAACACACATAAGTGGTGCAATATCTTTCTACTAAATATTATAATCAATCAGATTTGGATGGATTTGTTCTCAATAAACAGAAATGGTTTCTTTGGAACCCTTCCTATTACATATCTGGACAGGCAAAATAGCAAACAAATAAATAATTCTTGCAAAAACTCATTACAATTATGACATGATTTACAACGTTAACAGCTTGGCCATTTTACAGATTGTTTAAGCTGATTGTTTAAACTGATATGAGAAAATAGCCAAGTGGTCTTTTTAAAGCTATTTGTTTCTATGATGGCCAAATACTTCATAGATTCAACTGTAAATACATCAATTTTTATTTCATATCCAACAAATGGCACCTTGAATGTTGATAACAGCTTAACAGAGCAGTGGCTGCTGTACCTGTTTGATATTGTGTTGCTTTGTAAACAGTTACTCAAGAAAATGATGTTCCCTTTTCAGTAGTTTAATAGTAAATAACATTAAATCAAGTAAGGCAAAACAAATTAAAGGAATATATCATGTTTGTTTTAAAATAAATTAGACAAACAAGGTTAAATGAAAATCAGAACACAGACCGAAAATGTTTGGAAACAAAGTTGTCTGCAGCTGATCTTTTTCAAAAACAATCTAAGTTATACCAAGAGGGAGAACAGCTAGGCAATCCTGAGCTTTTTTATTTTTTAAAGTGGAAAAATTGTCGGCTTATAATCAGGGTAGTATATCAGACATTTCTATAGAAAAGTTATTAAAAGGAATCATTGAGAAGTGGCATATGATTCTTGATAAACATCAAGTGACATACAGTGAAATATTCCCACCTTTGTGGGACAGTTTGCAGTACTGTCAGCATTGAAGGACACAAACCTTGGGTGGAGAAGTGAGTGCATTAGCACATCCTTCATAAGCATTGTACATCAATTTCTCCAGATTCTCCAAGTACTGTAGAAGGAGAACAAGTCTAAGCTGATTACTGCTGTGTCCTTCATCATTGTCAGCTGTAGTCCACTGGCTAACATCTTGATCAGGGTTTAACGTGTGGGCTGCAAGACTTCTAATGATACCTATAAACATTTGGTCAGAACATTTCAACACATTGGTTATCAAATAATCAGGTATTTATATCTTTATATAATATAAAAATATCCATGAAAATTGAGTCTAAAATCATTAACGTGTACTTCAACAAATTTTAAAAACCTACATAAAGCACCTCCAAAATTATTATATAACTCTTCATTTTTTGACATTTAAGAAATGCCTAAAAAAGTAGCAAATTGTTGAAAAAGAAGGTAATTTTTTTCCTATCTTGGACATAATTTAAGAAAACAGCTCACTGCTTTATTGCTTAAACCAAATATACCTTTAAAAGATCCATTCTTTACATTACCTTCAATTGTCTGGAACGTATCTTGGGCTCTACCTAGAGGGGTTCTCAACTTAGAAAGGACTGTAAACTGAGCTGCTTCCCAAACAGCCCACTGCCAAAGGACAGCATCTGTCTTCAACAGATTGCGAGGAATGGTTGATTGGTCACGTTTATCTAATCTCTGGCAGCTGTAGAACAATCTTTCTAACCAATTGTCCTTCCTGAAAAAAAAGTTAAGACAAATAGACAAATACAGCAATTCATATCCACATACATAGCTGTAAATGTATTTTAGCTTCTAGTTGATTACTCTTGTAATCAAACCTCTAATGGATCTATGTTTCCTATGGTCATGCACACGTGTATACACACACAGGATTACTCTGCAGGAACAAATACAGAGCTCAAGAACATTGCAAAAAAATAACTTAAAGGCAGAAGAAATGGAGATAAAGGGTTTGCTAGCCAAAAGTAAAGAAAACACAGTGCAGAAGACAAACTTGAAAAAGAGGCATACACTTTTGGTTAAAAATGAAAATGAGCAAAGAGAAATAAGACAATTAAAATTCAGAAAGATAAAAATAGATGTGAATAGAAATTAATGAAGATGGTGAGGATTTAGCAGCATAAAATGTTGCATCCCAAAAACTGGATAGTTTCAGCTGGTGCCAAAAACTTGAAAAAGGATTTCAGACACTCTCTTCCAGGTGTACAAAATGACGGAGAAGGCCCACAAGTTAGAAAGACTGCAGTGAAGCCAACTGCAAGTAGTACAACTCAATATCTGTTCCAACACTGTCTCCTCTTCTAACATGCATCACCATCACCAAAACATGCCTCATTGTCAGTTTGCATTGTCTGCAGTCTCAGAATGCAGATGGTAGCAGTACAACTTCTTAGTGTACCATGTGTCAAATACATGAGAAGCAGATAGGCATCCTACAGAAATAGTATAAAGACATCTGTATTGACTACCTACACCTTGAGCTCATTTGAGGTGGGGGGGAGGGGGAGAGGCATGTATAACTATATGGAACATATGGTTCCTGGCAAGAAGGCTGATCGCATCTGGAGTATCTGAGGAAGCAGTGTGCTATACACCAGTCAACATTAATTTGTAGCATCTTTTGTGCACAATGGGACTAGCAGTATAGAGGAACTGGCTGCATTAAGCTAAGGAAATCCACGATGATGATGATGCGATTAAGACAAGAAAAAACTAACCCGATCCCCTCAGTTCCTTCACATTAAAAAAAGTACAAACTCCAAATGCAAAGGCCATGAAGGACAGGTCGTGGAATACACATTTGTATCACATCTGGAACTCTTTACTTCAAATAGATGCAGCCACGTAGTCCATATGGGTGACTTGCAAGCAGTACTCGCAGGACATGGGGCTCAGAGTCTGCTTAAAAGATGCAGCATGTCTACCTTCCCAAAGTTTGCATCTGATCAGGATACAGCTGTAATGACATAGCACATAGCAAAAGGTATGCACCGCAGACCAAGTGGCCACCCTGCAAATGTCCAATATAGAAATGTCTCATAGAAATGCTGTTGACGTTGCCTGGACTTGCTTGGAATGCACTCATACCTCTTGAGGAGGTGTAGCATGGGCTACTTCATATGCTGTCACAATAAATGATGTTATCCATCTGGAGATTGTCTGTGAATAGACCACTTGACCCTTCATTTGGTCTGCATATGAAACAGACGAAATGAGGACTGAAAAGGTTTAGTTCTAATCACATAGTAAGCTAGACATCACCTGACATTCAAGGTATGAAGACACTGTTCCTTTGGGGTTGAATGCAGCTTAAGAAAAAACACTGGTAAACATGTAACACTGTTTAAGTGACTCTGGGAAAACCACCTTTGCTTTGGGTGCGGCCTCAGGGTTACTTTGTGTTTTGAAAATTGCATGTGGGGAGGCTCCGTCATCAAAGCCTGCAACTTGCACACTCTCCTTACAAACGTTATCACCACAAGAAAGGCTGTTTTCTGACATAGAAGGTGGAAAGAAGAAGTTGCTAGAGGCATAAATAGAGGTCCCATGAGAGCCACTAAAACAGTATTAAGATCCCACAAAGGAACTGGCTCTTTAACTGGTGGGTGGAGAGGAGTGTCTCCTCCTTTCAAGGATCTCACTGCCGTAAAGTTTGAAAAACACCAATTTCCCCTGGCTAGGTGGATGAAATGCCAAAACTGCAACCAGATGGACTCTCAATGAATTAAGCAGAAGACCAGAACACTGAAGGTATAACAGGTACTCCAAGATGTCCTGGACACAAGCCAGCTTTGATTAAACTCCCTGGGCTAACAACCGTACTGAGAAGCTGTTCCACTTTGCCAAAAAGGCTGCCCTGATGGAGGGCTTCCTACTGTTAAGACCTACCAGACTGCCTTTAAACATTGTTCCTATTCCTCATCTAATCATACAGTACTCATGCTGTGAGATGCAGGAGCTGAGTACTGGATGCAAAACTGGACCGTGATGCTGAGTCAGGAGGTTAGGATGATGAGGAAAAGATATGGGAGGGCAAATATGTAATGTGAAGAGGTCAGAGAACTGACATTGTCTTGGCCATGCTTGATGAGTAAGAATGTGCTTGGCACAATCCAATTTCAGCATACAGGAGTGCCGATTATCAGCCCAGCAGCCCAGATTGAGGTGCCCTTGGAAGCAGAGCTGCTGGCATTTCTTGTTATCTCTCATGGCAAACCAGCTGACCATCAGGATGCTGCAAATTGCAGAGATGGACTGCACAGTGCTGGGCTTCAGAGACCACCCGTGCATCAGGGAGAAATCCCTGCCAAGGTGATCTGCCAGACTACTATGAATACCAGGCAAGTGACTGGCTACGGGGGTAATGTTTTCCCAGTGCAAAACTGCCAGATCCTGATTGCCTGCTGATAAAGCATATTGTAGTGTGCCTACTTGGCTCTTCACATAGTACAAATCAGTGGTATTGTCGGTGAGTATGACAGCCGCTGAGCCCCTGATGTGATCTCGAAAAGTATGACAGGCATTGTAAATGGCATGAAGCTCCAGCACCCTGATATGCAAAGAAGCTTCTCATTCTGATTGCATGCCTTGAACTTTCAGCAAGTCCAGATGTGCTCCCCAATCTATAAAGGAAGCATTGATGACTTATAGTACTGATCAGTGGGGGCCAAAAGAAAGTAACATCCTGGCACACATTGCCCTGAATTGGTGGGAGAAGTCAGACCAGTACATCCAAGAGGTTGCAACTCAGATGACAGACTAACTTCAGCCACATCTGAAGAGGACATAGGCACAGCTTGATATATTGAACTACCTGCGTGCATGCGGCCATATGGCCTAGGAACCTCAGGCATATGTGGGCTGTTGTTGAGTCTAAGGCTCCAGACATTCGCCTGGAATCACTGAGTCAGTAAAAATGCTCTTAAGCTTGGAGAGTCTATCAGGCCTCAATGATCTCAATTCTTTGAGTTGGAACCAACATTGTCTTCCCGCTGTTTAGGATGAGACCTAGATAAATCAAATAGGTGTAGTGTGAAGTGAACGTGAATGAGGACCTTCTCTCTGGACTTGCCTTTCAGGAACCAATCATCAGATGTAGGAAAATATGAATTCCCATATTCCTGAAGTACGCTGTTATCAGAGTCATACACTTGATATGAACCCAGGAAGTCGAAGACAGATCGAAAGATAGCACAGTGTACTGCTAGTTATAGCTAGCCATGACAAATCTGAGATACCTCCTGTGGCTCAGGAGTTCTGCTATATGGAAATAAGCATCCTGCATGTCCAGGGCAGCAAACCAATTGCTCTGATTCAAGGCGGGGACAAAAGTTCTAGAGTGGCCATATGGAATCTTACGTATCTGATGTATTTGAGACCGTGGATGTTGAGGATATGTTGTCTCCTTCCCTTGGCCCTGGGGATCAGGAAATACCAGGAGTAGAACCTCTTTCCCCAATGCTGCAGGGGGACCTCCTCTATGACCCCCAAAGCCAGTAAAAACTTAACCTGCTCAAGAAGCAGTGTCTTGTGAGGGGTCCCTGAAAAGGGATGGGGTAGAGGTGGGGAGGATGGATGGAGAGGAACAGTCTGGCATATCCCAATCTGACTGTGTTTAGGATCCAGTTGTCCACTGTAATTGACAAGTGCGCCAGCTTGTCCCTGAGCTGGGGGCATGGAAAAGGAGAGGTTACACACATCAAAATGGGTACCTGCTAGATGCCAGGGGGGCAAATGGGTGGGAGGGGCTGGTTAAACCCAGAACCAGAGGACGTCCTCCTTTGTAATCGCTGGCTCTTTCTGGAGTAATCCCACTGCCACACAGGATGGGACAATTATTCAAAAAAAAAAACCACTGCAAGTGGTATAACTGCTGCAGCTGCTGACCACTATAGTGGTGCCTCTTCATAGCTAGAGTATACACTCCCAAAGCACATAAAATAGCTCAGGAGTCTTTTTAAAAAGCGCAAAGTTTTGTCGGTCTTTTCTGAAAACAAAGCCCAGCCATCAAATATAAACCTTCAATGGTCTGCTGCACATTAGGCGCAAAACCTGAGTTCTGTCATCACCAGGCTCTCCTCATGGGTACAGACAATGCCATAATTCTGGCTGAGGCATCCGCCACGTCCCGAGCTGCCTGCAACAAAATTTTGGCCAACTGGCCTTCTACAATGAATACCTTAAACTCGTCCCTGGAGGTTTCCGGCAATTGGTCCATGAACTTAGATATGGCTGCCCAATTAACAGTCATATTTAGAGAGCAACACCCGCTGGCTGACATTCTCATCTGCAGGCAGCGGCACAGACAGCTGCAGAGGCACAGGAGCCAGAAAACAGAGCTGTGAACAGGGGAGTTTGAGTGGGAGTTCTGTTGGAGGAGAAGGCATTTGTAGAGGCTGGTAGGGGCAGTGTGCTGGGAGAGAAGCTGAGCCCTGATGCCAGAGGAAATAAAATGACGGCCAACACTCCTCCTAGAAAAGTCATTGTCACCTCCCCAAGCCCTGGAATGGGCCCAACTCATTTTTTAGGACCTCTTTCTCACTGTTCCAAAGATGGTTAACAAGCTCTTTTTCTCTTGGGGGGGAAGCACCAGAGCCCGAGCGCAGGGAGACATCATTTGCTGGATCCAAATGTGACTGCTGAGGAGCTGAGCGCCTCAAGGTTTGCAGATGGTGCACTTCTCTTTAATCTGACCCTCACTGAGACACAATAAGCTGTTGGGGATAGCCCCCCTACATGATGGACATTGCTTGAACCCTGGTGAGGGTATCACAGGGCAGCTAACTACTCTACTAACACTAAACTAACACTTAAACTTAACCTAGGGTACTAATATTACAATACAAAAGTTCTCAGAAAACTAGGAGTGAAAGTGTGACTGCTTAATGACTACAAGCTGCATGGAATCTTTTTTAAAACATGAGAGGTTCTTTTTAGATTTTTACCCCAAATTTTAAAAAAATTGTAAGAGGACCAATAAAATGCCACCATGGCTAAACAACAGAGTAAAACAGAGAGTCAAAAAGGCATCTTTAAAAAACTGGAAGCCAAATTCTACTAAGGAAAATAGAAAGGAGCATAAACTCTGGCAAGTCAAATGTAAAAGTATAATTAGGTAGGTGAAAAAGAATTTGAAGAGCAACTAGCACACAACAACAAAAATGTAAGTACAATAGAAGCAGACAGCCTTCCAATCTATCAGTGGGGCCACTGGACAATCAAGATGCTAAAGAAGTACTCAGGGAAGACAAGTGCGCTGCAGAGAAGCTAAATGAATTTTTTGCATTGGTCTTCACTGCAGAGGATGAGAGGGAGATTCCCATAGCTAAACCATTTTTAAGTACCAAATCTGAGGAACTCTCTCAGACTGAGGTGTCAGTAGAGGATGTTTAGGAACAAACTGATAAATTCAACAGTAAAGGTTACCAGGACCAGATGGTATTCATCCAAGAGTTCTGAAGGAACTTGTACATTAAGTTGCAGAATTATTAAATGTATGTAACCTATCACTTATAATCAGGCTTTGTTCAGATGACTGGAGTATAACTAATTTGACACTAATTTAAAAAAAAAAAAAAAAAAAAAAAAAAAAAGGCTCCAGAGGTGATCCTGACAATTACAGACTGATATGCCTAACTTCAGCACCAGGAAAATTGGTTGAAACTACAGTAAAGAACAGAATGATCAGACACAGACAAACACGATTTGTTGGGGGAAGAGTCAATTAGCTTTTGTAAAGGGAAATGATGCCTCACCAGTCTATTAGAATTCTTTGATGGGGTCAAAAAACATGTGGACAAGGGTGATCCAGTGGATACAATGTACTTGGACTTTCAGAAAACCTTCAGCAAGGTTCATCACCAAATGCTCTTAAGCGAATTAAGCAGTGATGGGATAAGAGGGAAATTTTTTTCATGCATCAGTAACTGGTTAAAGGGGATGAAATAAATGGTTTGTTTTCAGATTAGATAGAGGTAAATAGCGGGGTCCCCAAAGGATCTGTACTGGGACCAGTGCTGTTCAACATATTTATAAATGATCCAAAAAAGGGGGTAAGCAGTGAAGTGGCAAAGTTTGCTGATGGTAGAAAATTACTCAACATAATTACATCCAAAGAAGACAGCAAAGAGTTACAAAGGGATATCACAAAACTGGGTGACTGAGCAACAAAAGGGAAGATGAAATTCAGTGTTGATAAATGCAAAGTAATGCATATTGAAAAAAAAATAATCTCAAGTATACATACAAAATGACAGGGTCTAAATTAGCTTCTGCCACTCAAGAAAGATCTTGGAGTAATTGTGGATAGTTCTCTAAAAACATTCACTTAATATTCAGCAGCAGTCAAAATACCTAACAGAAAGTTAGGAACCATTAGAAAAGGAATAAATAAGAAGACAGAAAATATACCTTCACTATAGAAACTGACGTAAACTAGAACCATGCTATAAAAACTCTCCCACCTTGAATATTGTGTGCAGTTCTGGTCACTCATCTCAAAAAATATATATTAGAAATGGAAAAAGTATAGAGAAGGGTAGGGCCAGCTTTAGGCTGATTCGCCCGATTCCCGGGAATCGGGCCCCGCGCCTTAGGCGCCTTTTTAATTTATTTTTTTTACACTTACTCCAGCTGCGGTCTTCTCCGGGGTCTTCCGTGGCCCCGATCTTCTGACTAAAGTGCTGGCAAAAGTGCAGCTGCCTCACAGCCCCATGGCCCCGGCTGGAGCTCCGGCCGGAGCGCGGCAAGCCCCATGGCCCCGCTCCCCCGGCTGGAGCTCCAGGCCCTTTAAATAGCCCCTAGAGCCCTGGGGAAGCGGGGAGTCCGGGGACTATTTGAAGGGCCAAGGTTCCAGCTGCCTCTGCCACCCCAGTCCTTTAAATAGCTAATGGAACCCCGACGCCCCCATGCATTCCCCAGGGCTCCTGCAGCTATTTAAAAGGTCTGGGGCAAGGTAGCAGCAGGGGAGCCCTGGGCCCTTTAAATAGCCCCCAGAGCCCTAGGATTGCCGGGGGCTTGGGGGCTATTTAAAGGGCCAGGGCTCCAGCTGCCTCTGCTGCACCCCCTGCCCTGCCCGCACCAGCCCCGCCCCCCCGACCTGCAGCCAGCTCTGCACCCTCTGCCAAACCTCCTGCCCTGTCTCTAGTCAACCCCTGCCACACCCCCCTGCAGCTCTGCCCAAAGCCAGCCAGCCTCCCCCCCCCACACACACACACCCCTGCCCTGCCCGCCCTGCCCTGTCTCCAGCCAGTCCCTGGCACTGAAGCCAGCCAGTCCCACACTCCTCTGTCTCCAGCGCTGCCAACCCGTGCTGCACCCCACTGCAGTCCTGCCTGAAGCCAGCCCTCCCCACACTCCCCTGTCTCCAGCCAGCCCCGCACCCCTTGCCCTGCCTGCAGCCAGATCCTACCTCCAGTCAGCACCTGCCCTGCCTCAAACCAGCCCCATGTCCACTGCTGCCCTGCATTTCCCAGGGCAGTAACCTGCACATCCGCTTCAATGAGAGGGGCAGGGAGCAGCTGGGACCCACACATGTGCGCTCCCCCAGGGAGTGGCGGGGACCCACACATGTGAAACGGCAGTCATTAATAACCAATCAACAGCATATATGATGCAATGTACATAATATATAATATTATTTATATAGTTATGGAAAGTAAATAATACATGGAAGAAATGAAAGGCTTTTTTTTTTAAGTCATCCCTGTCAGGGCCCCACCGAAAAAGTGTTCAAATTGGGCCCCGCACTTCCTACAAACGGCCCTGGAGAAGGGCAACAAGGGTATGGAACAGCTTCCATATGAGGAGATATTAAAAGACTGGGATTGTTCATCTTGGAAAAGAGATGACTAAGGGGGGATATGACAAAGATCTGTAAAATCATGACTGGTGTGAAGAAAGTGAATAAGGAAGTGTTATTTACCCCTTCACATAACACATGAACCAGAGTCACCCAATGAAATTAATAGGCAGCAGGTTTAAAACAAAAAAGTACTTCATCGTACAATGTATAATCAACCTGTGGAATTTATTGCCAGAGGATGCCATGAAGGTGAAAACTATAACTGGGTTCAAAAAATAATTAGCTTAGTTCTTGGAGGATAGGTCTATAGATGGCTATTAGCCAAGATGGTCAGGGATGCAACCCTATGTTCTCAGTGTCCTTAAACCTCTGACTGCCAGATGCTGGGACTGGACAACAGAATGGATCACTTAATAAATTGCCCTGTTCTGTTCATTCCCTCTGAAGCATCTGGCATTGACTATTGTTGGAAGACAGGATACTGGGCTAGGTGGACCATTGATCTGACTCAGTATGGCCGTTCTTATGAGGTGAAGATATCACACGGAGCTCCAACTCTATCCACGGGCAGTGCAAAGGAACCGAGGTGGTGAGGGCAGCACCACCTTTATGTGGCCAGGGGAAGAGCTATGGCTGCAGGGAGTAAGTGCTGTCCCTATAGGTACTATGAGGCAAAGATCTCTGGCTCACCAGTATGGGGGGTGTGCACACCCACATGGAATACATGGCTACATCTACTTCAAAGAAGAAACTTATTTTCTTTAATTCAATGGAAAAGTGATTGAGGATTAATAATACCTTAAAAGGTCAGGATATATAAAGCAATTTTCCCACAGCGACTGCATTCCTGCAATAATTTATTATTTGTATTGCAGTAACATCTCAGTCTGTAACTAATCCCCCTTTGTTATATACAGTATTGTAGGTTTTGCTGTGTGTGATGTGAGGTGCATTCATTTCAATGTCTACACAATCATATAAATCACATTTGTGAAATTTCACACAAATATACTGGTATTTGCATTTAACTGAAAAAAAAGTACATGCAACTCACAAGGCTAAATTGTTATAATTTGGTGGCTACTTCAATCACACCCCTATGCGATTTCTAAACTAAATTTCTTCACACATATCTAAAGGCTTAAGCATGAGAAGTTTCATTTTTAAAAATAACCCCCCAAGTTAGCCAAGCGTAAACCTACGTGCTTGGGTGGAGCAACACCAAGTACAATGGATGTCTGCTCACATGCAGTTCTTTATAGAACTGGGGCCTAAGGCTGAAGATACCTTCCCACAAGCACTTCCTAGCCTGATAATTCAAACAGCTCAATGGAATTTTACCAAATTTTCAAAAATAAGTTTAGCCTTTGGGCTGAGAAAAAGAACGAGAAGTTAGAGCACAAAGTACACACACAGTTACAAATATCTGAAAAAGACAGTCATGTAATTGAAATGCTTGTTCAACTACATTGCCATTAGCACAACCCTATACACAGTTCTCACTAACTCAAAGGTTGAGAGGGTGAACAAAAAGAAGGTTTTTTTTAGTTGTTGAACAGGAGTTTTTGAAAGGTGGAAGCAGCCTTCTACCACCAAAAGTGACTTTCCATAACTCTTAAGAACAAGAGGCCCAAGTTCTAAAATGAATCCAATTCTTCCAAGGTGCATTGAAAAGAGCTGCTAAAGCTATTTGGTCTTACATATTTAATAAAAGCAAAGTCTCACATTCCATCACAGGTAATATCTATATTATGAAGCAAAACCATTTGTAATTAGTTACTACTTTTGAACTAGGTCTGTTGATGGGTTAATTTAATATTTCAGGATTCAAGATAACCAATGCAAACCAAACACATTAAACTTGTTGATAGGCATATATTTAGTAAACAGTCAAGCGTGGATTCTATGTGATACTTTTTTTAAATTTTAAAAGGTACAAAAAGTTCTTACCCTGTTCTGTGACAGCTCCCATACAAAATAAAACTAATGACATCAGAGAAGTCCTGTGGGTGGAATGTATTACTTGGAGCTTTGCTCATGTGATTTCTTACAGCCAAAGAGATTTCTAGTATTTCTGTGTGGTGGTTGTTACTACAAACAAAAAAAAACATGCAAGATGTCTGTTTCTCCTTAGACCAAACTATACTATAGAAGGAAGTTCACAAAACAAATTTAAATTATTCCCGGTATTTACTAACTTTAGGAAAGAAACTGCAACATTATTTCAATTTTAACTAGTTTTTGCATGTACAGCAAAAAGGCTCTAGAGCTCATTGGGCCAATCTCATCCCACACAGGCCTAGAGAGAAGGTGTAAACAAAAACTAAAAAAGTAATGTACTTTATCTCCAATTACCTGTAAATTTGTAGTTGTCTTTTTTACCTTTTTTCAACTCAGTGACCTCAACCAAGCAGAACTACATATTTTATTTTGGAGTACAATTTGTTGAACTGCTTTTGTATCTGTTTTATGTTACTGAAAGATTTTGAGACTTGGCTGGTTTGCTTGAAAACTTACTATACTAAATAGCTGAGAACTCCTCAGTGAAAGTTCTGAAGTTAAGGATTATAATCAGTTTTGTAACTACAATTTTGCCAGTACATTACTCACCCTTTGGAGTAAAGCGAAGGCTTTTTCTGTTGTGCGTGTTATTATTTAGAGATATGGGGATGACTAGTACATTTTAATTTTTTTAATAAATGGTGTGGAATTTTATATTGGCAGGATTTCCTTGAGGGAAACAATTGAGTTTCGGAAGAGCTTCTTAAGAGACAAAGTTTCCAGAGAAGTCCCGTCATCAAAAACCCCTCAACATTATCTGGACTGAGAAGAATAGGGGTAAGAGTCTCTGTCACTCGTACCTTTTTAATTTGCCAGGCTTTCCAAGCTCTGATAGATATAGACTTGGATAATACCACAAATTACTTAATTTTTTAAAAAGAATTTTGTATAACATTGCCACTTGTTTTTCCTCAGGTGGGAGAACACCTTAAAAAAGACGGCAATCTCTAGCAGAACAGGAGAAATTAGAGTAAAAAAATTCTAAAAATAGAGATTATTTAATTAACCAAGAATAAAAGAAAACAGGTCACAAATATATCTTAAGGTAGAATCTAAAGATTTATGTAAGGTTTGAGGGACTTGATACTTCAGAAATGCTTCTAGTATCTGCTAAATTTATTGAAGTTCTCTGCCTATACAAGTTGAATCATCTTATTGAATTATAGGATGGTCAAAATACTTAAAAATATATATATATATATACACACACACACACACACATATATATACACATATATATATATAAACTGAGAGCTGCCATACACGGTTTGTCAATATTTGACTCTAGATAGAGGCTATTTCAGCCCAAAAGAAGTTATGAAGGAAACACATTCATATGTTCCTAGATTAAGAATACAATTTGATATATTAAAAACAGAATTTACTAGATATGCACAGAGGCAACAATCTTCTTCCCAGTCAAAATAAAAATTATAACTGCTGGATGGAAATAAGTATGTTCTCAGATTGTGAGAATGAAAAATATTTTTTGGAAGCCAGGAGTCTGTGTCCTGGAGACCAAGAAGATGTTATTGTTGAAACACTGGGTGATACTGATCTTACAAAGTTCACATTTCATTAATCTCCAAGTCAATAACTGTCCTTTTATACTAAAAGTATACTAAGCACCCAGTAGAAAAAATAGTCTCACGGTACTGTCATGTTTCATATGACCTTTTAAAAAATATTAGCTCTGTATAGCTAAGCTATTTGGATACATTACAGAAGTGTACTTTCTTAAAATTAAAAATAAAGGTAGACTGTGAAACAAAGAAGTATAACACTTTCTAGATACACAAATATTTCCTATTTACCTCAGAACCACATCCAAAGGAATTGACTTTAACAGTTTTCCAAAAGCTTGTCTTATACGGGCACCACTATGGACTAGTTGAACACGGCACACATCAACACACCTGCATAAATAAATAAAAATAAATAGTCATAAAAAAATGTGCAGCCAGTAACATATGAAGAAAATTTACTGAATTTTTGGGGAAGTACCTTTGTAAAAGGTCATCTGGTAGGGATGATGACAGGGCATGGAGGCTACTACATGCTTGAAGACAGATATTCACATCTTCAAGAAGTGCTGCATTAAGGGTACAAATAAAGAATGCCATTTTCATTAAGAAGGAAAAACTCCTTCATCTCCACACAGACCTATCCTCAACGTTAAAGGACATTATTGTATAAAAAAGTCATTTCATTTGTTTGTTCTATTTTAGCTGCATGGATTTTATTAATACTAATAGAAGCCACATGGAAATCAAAGCAGAAATTGTATCCCTACCATGTATATTTAACGTAATGGTGTCATTTTAAAAATGCATAACCATAATTAATAATCACCCCTGGAACTTATGTAGCACTTTCTGACCTAAAACTGTGTTGGCAGATTAATCCTTATATTGCCCTATGTGATAGGGATAATACACATTTGTTTCCCCAACGGCCAAATAGGCAGAGGTAAAGAAAGTAAATTAATTGCCCAAGGCCAGAAGGATATAAGAGCAGGGCTGGAATACTTGTTTCCATAACCCTGTCACCATTTAGTTTTCCAATCTCTATCTAGCACAATACAGTGGAGTTGCATCATACGCGCCTTTAACTTACATGAATACAACTATACGAGCTTGGCAAAAAAAGAAAATTTAAATACAGTAGTGTGGGCGATTCCACCCACCATTCCACTCAATGAGCATGTGCCCCAGAGTGAGCGTGAGATGGGAGACGTGAATCTGCTGTTCTCTCAGTCAGTCTCAGTTCCCGCGTGACTCTCAGTGTGAGCATCTCGCCACGCTGAGTGTGATTCTAGTGTTTAGAAATACGTATTTTTCGAACATGGCCCCTAAATGCAAGGCAACTACTTCATCTGGTGCTCAACCAAACAAACAACGATCTGTTCCAACACTGGAGGAAAAACTGCCTGTGTTGGACTTATTCAGGGACAGTATGTTGGTCTGCAACGTGGCACATAAATATGGTCGCAACGAATCTAACATCCTTGCCATCAAGATTCAAGACAGAAATTCATCAAGCCGTGGCACCAAGTGCTCCAATAACTGCTAAGGTGACAAGTTAAGGTGAGTGATAAGACTTTAGTGAAGACTGAAAAGACATTAAACTTATGGCTGGAAGACACGAACCATAAACATGTGCCTATCAATGGCAACATGTTACGAGAAAAGACTTGTAGCCTCTACGTGCTGTTCAAACCTCCCGCCGAAGAGGGACAGCCTTCTGATGAGAAGGAATGCAAAGCCAGCCAAGGTTTGCTTAGCAGTTTTAGAAACCACTTCAACCTCAAATACGTGCAGACTACTGGTGAAGCTGCATCTGCCAATGACGAGGCAGCAAAATCCTGCCTTGAACAATTAAAGAAAATCATAGAAGAAAAAGGCTATCTTCCGGAACAAGTTTTTAATGCTGACGAGACTGGGCTCTTCTTGAAAAAAAAAATACCCAACTGCATTTACACTTTGAAATCAGAAAGACAAGCCCCTGGCTTCAAAGCAGCTAAAGACTGTGTGACTGCATTGTTTTATGGCAATGCGGCTGGGCATTTAATACAGTTGGGCTAGTTCTACAGGGCTGTAAATCCCTGTGCCATAAAAGGCAAGAACAGAAGTCTCCTACCCATGTTCTGGCAATCAAATAAAAAGGCTTGGGTGATGGCACCATTATTTCTGGATTGGTTCTACAAGTGTTTCATTCCAGAGTCAAGCGGTACCTTGAAGAGAAAGGACTTGACTTTAAAGTGTTGCTGATCATAGAAAATGCTCCTGGCCACCCTGAGGCACTCTGGTTTGTGCATAATGACACTGAAGTCATCTTTCTCCCCTCCCGCTCCCATATTACCTCCATCCTCTCAACCAAGACGTGATTTGCTGTTTCAAGGCCATGTACACAAGGCTTACGTTCTCACAGATACGTAGTGCTATGGATGCTGATCCCAATCTTAATGTGATGGAGTGCTGGAAATCCTTCAACATTGCCGATTGCATTGCTTACATTAAACAGACAATGGATGCAATCAAGCCTGAAACAGTCAATGTATGTTGGTGAAACCTATGGAAAGAACGTGTGAATGATTTTAAAGGTTTCCTGACCATTGACGAAGCAGTGAAATGCATTGTTCAGGTGGCCAAGCAATCGGGTGGTGATGGCTTCGTCGACACCCTTGAGGAAGAAATTGAAGGCCATAGAGAAACATTAATTGAGGGCCACGGAGAAACATTGACTAATGAAGAGTTAAAGGAACTGATAAAATCATCAACAGAAGATGAAGATGACGACGATGAACAAGAAGATCCAGCAAGTTGGAATCTTCATAAATTTGCTGAAGTGTTCCAAGCAGCGAAACATTTAAATCATTTAATTTCTGAATACAACTCCTCTATTGAACGAAGCTCAAAAACACGTAGTAATATGGACAATTTGAGATCGTATCAAGAAACGTTTGAGCAGCTCAAGAGACAACAGCGACAGTTGCCAACCACCATGTTTTTCAAGAAAAAACAACCAGCAGCAGACAAGCCTATGCAGTCAACTTCTTGAGCTGAACCAGAGCCAACCACTTTCGACTCGCTCTCCGTCACCTCCGTCATCAAGCCTGAGAACCCCCTCCCAAAAGTGTTGTCAGGAGAAGAGGAAGACTAATCATTGGAGTGTGTACAGAGCCCATCTTCATCGTCTCATCGTTCATCATACAGGCACTATACTAATCATCGTCATCATTCATCGTCGTCGCAACACCACTGTCACAGTCGTTGTATCACCATTATTGTCATCATCATAGACAAGCAAGACTATCCAGGATGAACGGTGAGTGGTTAGGTTTACTGTTTTCCTTTTTTATTCTTTCATTCTTTTGTATGTGTCTGTCTCTCTCTCATGTAATTAAAAATACTGTAAAATTATATTTTGCATACGTACTCTTTATTCTGCTGTACACTACTGTACACATTATACATATTACTGTACAGGGTTGTATACACAAAACCATGTACAGCAGTGGTCCCCAACGCCCGCACCCGTGTCCTGGCCTCCGGGAGAGCACCCGTCACTTGACGCCCGTCGACAAGTGATGTCATCAAGAGGCGTTGCCACCACGGCATTTCAGCAGGTGCTCTGCTGCCGCTGTGGTCCTTCGGCTGGCGCCTGCCAGTCAAAAAGGTTCAGGACCACTGATGTACAGCACACTGTACTTTATGGGTGATTTAAGGGATTTTTCAAAGGTAATTTTGACGATATGTGATTTTTGCCTTACGTGCTGACTTTAGACCCCTGCGTAAGATGCGACTCCCCTGTACCTCAAATTATGGTAGGATTCCTTATCTTTTGTCAAACATATGCAATCTGACTTCCAAATATCTATCATTTCACTGAGAACCTTATTCAACCTCATGATTGTAGTCTCTTCATGCAAGGATATTATCTTCTCCAAATAACTGACCATTTGAGGAACAAGAGGAGAAGGCAAGGGAGTGATTATGCAGCTGCAACCAGAGCTCAGCAAAAACTGAAAATCAAAGATGACCACAGTTGTATCTATCAACCAGCTGTCTTCACCCAAGGACACATCAATACAGTTAAAGGCAGCTTATAAAGGGTAAACAATAAGAAAAAACAATTTTGTGTGATCTTACTGTTTCCTAGAAGTCCTTTACAAAACTTGTGGAAAGATGGAAGAGAGAATAACGGTGCATATGTTTCTGATTTTTTCATTAGAACAGCCACTTCCAAAGCCCAGGTCATCAGTAGTTTCCTAAAAATGCATTACAGAATAGTCATTCTAAACAACTAGATAATAGAACAAAGTTACTCATAAAACATTAAATACCTTAAGTTTTCACATCAATGCGGTAATGCAAACTTGCAAATATTTGTGAAAGAAAACCATTAAATAAGTGAAAATTACCTATCAATTGAGTTTTGGAAGCTCTATATTCAATATTTGGCCTAGAAGAGTTTCACTTTTGGTGTTTTCATGAATATGAAAACATGATCAATTAATTTTTTTCAGATGTTTTAGCCTGAATCCTATGAACTAATTATGGTGAGCATGATCGATCATTTTAGTTCATATGTTTTGTATAAAACCAAAATCCTCCAGTTTGAAATGTTTAGTCCTCCTTCCTCCTTTTTTTATTTTAAAGAAATAATGCAAATATTTTCTTGGTTCTAAATCAGAACTAACAATGCTCTTGAAAAAAAAATCTCAATCTCTGATATGAAGAAAATACTATTTACCTGGTATCTTGAATAAGGTTATCCTTCTTAAGCAATAACCCCAAAAGGTTTAGTATGATAGAGAAATGTTTCTTTGTAGCTGTGGTTACAGTGCTAATCACTGCTCCATCAAACAAAGAAGGAGAGGAGGAGCTGAGGCTACTGGATATGAAGTGGTCATGCCTGAAGGAAAATTAGAAAAAAGTATTTTATTTCCTTAAACATACAACTAAAATAAAAAAACAAGTGTTCTACTCAGATGTGTTGCCCAGAAAGTAGTTTCAATGTTATAATCGCATGATAGTCTAAAATTTAAAAGCTCCAATGCAGTATGAAAGCGTAGCTAAACCAGAATGGGTTAAATTATTTTTAAATAGTTTTTATGCTAACTACAGCCTCAAATCCTTTGAAGTACTGAAAATAAATGTAATTTCAACATTAAACTGAGTGATAGAAAAAATATAAGGTATATAAATAAGAAAGGAAGCTAAAGCTAGATAACCTGAGAGGGTCTGACCCAGATGTGTGCCACTATAAAATCACTACACAGTCTGTCACATCTATTAGCATCTGCTCAAAAATGTCCCAACTCTAGAATAATGACAGTACTGCCTATGTCATTCAGTCCTGACCTGCAAAACTGCATGCAGATTCTGGCACAATGCTTTTGTGCACCATGGTTCTAGTTTACATCAATGCTACTATCCCTCATTACCCTCATTAACGCTGGATTCAACCACAAGACATACCTTGCAAAATACCTCAAATAATGAGCGGCAAGGATGGTGAGGTAAATATCTTTTATTGGACCAACTTCTTCAACTTGTCTCTTTCACCAACAAAGGTTGCTCCAGTAAAAGATATTACCTCTCCCACCTTGTGTCTCTAATATCCTGCGAACAACACAGCCACACCATCACTGCAAGCATTAAGTAACAAGTGACCAATCATGTTCTATTAATTCCAAGGTGGTACAGGAGCAACTGGCATCTCAGCAAACTGTTTCCCCCCAGATTTCTTCTATTTAAAGCTGGATTTTTTACTTCAGCCTTGCAGTCACTCATGTTATGACTACTTGTTGATCTGAAATCTAGAAGTTTTTTATTCATAGGCATTTTATTCCTAATACAACAATTAAAATCTACTTTAATTTTTGCAGTTGCAATGTACAATGTTTCAGTTAATGTCTGCATGCAAGATGCCATACAAAATGAAGCACTGTTTAATGCGTATTGAAAAGTATATGCTAAATATCAGAGGAATCATGTAACATACCAGAGGTTAATTTTTTTCAAATAAGGAAAATCATTAGTTTACATCATAAACTGCTTGCAAAATTTTAGACACACTTAAATTAGACATTATAAAATAAACTTAATTCTCAGTCTTAAAAATATCTAAAATTATGTTTTGTACAAGATTTTTAGGAAACTGGGAATATGCATGGCCAATTTCAATCTAGAACCATTTGTAAAGGGTGATCTCTAGTACCTATGAAAATAAAATCAATGAAAATAAGAATTTATAAGAGAAATGGTGGCAACACATTGATTACACTACCGTCAATGCTGCTATAATAAAATTATTTTCTAAACTCAAATACGGTTTACATCTATTTATGCTCTTAAATATTAATGCCTTAGTGATCTTCCTACCTGGTACAATGTGAATACAAAGTGTAGAGAACTGCATACTGGACAGCAGGAAAGTGAACAGCTATGTCACTGTGAACAATCATCAAATTCTTACTCAACAGTGCAAACACAGTTGGAGAAAGGGCCCACATCTATAAAACAATTGTAATAAAAGCACAAAAATATGTATGTAAAGGATACTGTTATTCATCATATTTACATGTATCTGTTTTATAAAGAAATAAATGGTCATAAATGTGCTTTAAACAAAAAATGTAATGCTGAAATCATAAAAAACCTGCTGAAATTAGGACATTTTTACTAGTAATCTTTACTGTTTTTGTCTGTCTAGAATTTCTCAAAATGTGAATGCTTTCCTGCCCATAGTTGAAGAAACACAAATCAGTCTTTTCTGATGTAAAAGTTTTCTTTAAAAGGTGATGCAAGAGTACTTTTAATCAAAGTGGCACGATGTGAAAGTTGGAGACGGTGCAGATTTCTTCATCTTTCTTTCCTACTCGATAATTTCTGTATCGGGGTGGGCAAACTACAGCCCACTTGCCGGATCTGGCCTCTCAGGGCTTTGGATCTGGCCCACGGGACTGCCACCCCCATGGTGCGGAGACCCCGTGCCACTCCCAGAACAGCCGGCACGATGTCCCTGCGGCCCCTGGGGAAGGGAGGGCAGAGGGCTCCGTGCACTGCCCTTACCTGTGGGTACCATGCCCGAAGCTTCCACTGGCTGGGAACCGAGAACTACGGCCAATGGGAGCTTCGGGAGAGGTACCCACAAGCAAGGGCAGTGATCAGAGCCCTCCGCCCTCCCTCCCGCAGGGACCGCAGTCAGCCACTTCTGGGAGCGTCGCAGGGCAGGGGCAGGAATGGAGCCTGCCTTGACCCCGATGCGTGCCACTTCCACCCTGCAACCCGCACCCCAAACTTCTCCTGCACTCTGCACCCCAACCCACTGCCCTGAACCCCCTTCTGCACCCCACAGCCCTCCTTCACCCCAATCCCCTTCCCTAAGCCCCCTTGTACACCCCGCACTCCTCTTCTGCCTCAACCCCTTGCCCTGAGCCCCTTCCTGCACACCACATCCCCTCCCACACCCCAACCCCCTGCCCCAGCCCTACATTCATGGACATGCACGCAATTTCCCCACCCAGATGTGGCCCTTGGGCCAAAAAGTTTACCCACCCGTTCTATATATTGTATTCAAATACATTGGCTTTTTGGAGGGGAGGGAGTGTTGTTTATATTTTAAATAGTTTAAATGAAAATATATCCTTCATACTTCTGACCTTGTTTGCTAATCTTCTATTTTGCTGTCCCTGTTTTTTTAAAGCACCCTATACATACACTGCCCCAAAAGGTTTATATTCTACCTTGAAAAGACAGAAAACACATGACATCAAATGCAAGGTAGCTTTTTACTGTCAGTGAAGATCACTGCAAGATATGCCAAAATTACTTTAGTCTCTTTCTTGTCTCACCAAGATAGTAGAATGTCCTGACACTATCAGAAGCAATAACCAATCACCCCAGTAAAGTATAGTAATGTGGAAATTACATTTCACCGCACCTTTAAGACTAGAAATAATTATCTCAAACAATTTTGCACCATGGAAGTTAATATTAAAACTCCTCCCTCAAAAGTAATGAAGGATCAAGAAAGAGACACCTTAAGTACATATATGCGTGCACGAAATGAAGATTATGTGCATTACATGAGTCCACAGAGACTTGTATCTATCAATAAAACCAAAACATCATGGTTTATTGAACAAAATTTTTAAAAGTATTTATTTTTACTGCAGTTAAATACTTACCCCAATCAAAGAGTTTTTAGCATTTCCAATAGTAGTTAGGGCACTGAGGTCAAATATAACTACAAACTTTGCATTAGCCACATTGAATACATGGTTCTTAAAAGCATCATGCTGGATTTCAGAACATGCCTCAGGAAGTTGTAGGCTACAGAGAAGACTATTTAGAGCACAGGTCATTTCTCCCAGAATCAACCTGTAAGCAGTCTCTAAAACAGGAATGTTTTTCAGGCTCAATACTGCTTGATAGACAGCATGGGCTGCTGCAACAACCTTGAAAATGAAAAGATTCAAAATGTTATTTAAGAGTGAGATATTTCTGAAGTGAAGCTTTCTCGTTAGATGAATGAAAGACTTATGAACATGCATGGTAGGACAGTGTCTCACTCTTCAGTTTATTATAATTAACTGTTTCTTTAATTATTCTAGGCAAATTAAGCTGATCATCATTTTAGGATACCAAAACTACACCAGTCAATAGTAAAACAAATTAGACTATTTGCCACAAGTAGCTGAACTTCCATTAAGAATCAACTGTAAAACTAAAATTAAAATTGAGTTGATCTTCAAATATATGCTAAAAGCCCTACTGAATAAATATTAAGTTAAGATATATTTAGCGTGCACACAAAAAAACCTCCAAGTAAAGACTGGATTGTAATCCTTTTCCATTTTCCAATTTATATTTGCTAAAAATGATGCCTATGCAAATTACGAAAACAGTTGTAGAAAATAATTCTCTTCTGTCTAGTATGTGACAAAGTATGTTTCCTCACATGCCACAACCGAATGAACAAAAACCAAACCTGAGTTTGAGCTTCTGTTTTCCTAATGAGTTCAGACATCTATGCAGCTAACTGTTTTTCTTATGGGGCAAAATTCCATAAGACAATATACCAGTGCTCTAAAACGGTATTAGAATTGCTGTAGCATATTGGTAGCAACCATCCACTCCTTACCTCTTTCTCCTTATGGTAACGGAGTACAAGCAATTTAGATTCTGGTATGAACAATTTCTCTACAAATGTCGATGGCAATTTTGTATTTATTTGTTCAACAATCTAGAGACAAAACATAAGCACTGATAATATACATCTTCAATTGCCTGAATTCTTTATTCAGACACACACATTTATGGCACTAATTTATAGAATTTAATAAATCAGAGCCTCTTAAAGATATTTGACTACATCAGAGTTAAGAAATTAGTAACAAAAATAACTAATCTATATCTATGTAAGTTAATGAAAAAACATAATTGCTCTCCCAAAATTCAATATTCAGAGGACAGGCTATTTTTATGCTATTTTATCAATCTAAGTGGAGATCAAGCACATGACCAATATAGGTTGCTGGATGTAAGTTGTATAGCAATGTACTAATATAGTTATTTAGCCAACAGAAGGCTAAAATAGTTATTTAGCCAACATCCGGGTTGTTGAGATCAATATTCTGAAGTAATCTGGTATCCAAAGTGTTTAGCCATGGCAGAGTGGCTGCATAAACATTCTAAATCCTGGTCTCTCTGGCAGTTCATCAAAAATACTGCTACCAATTGCAGAGGACAGTTAACCTATTGGTTAAAGCATAGGCACTATCCAAAGGTGAAAGGAAAATTATTTTGGATAAACTGGAAACTATTCAGTAACGGGACTAAGTAGGAGGGATAGCTCAGTGGTTTAGCATTGGCCTGCTAAACCCAGGGTTGTGAATTCAGTCCTTGAGGGGGCCACTTAGGGATCTGGGGCAAAAATCAGTACTTGGTCCTGCTAGTGAAGGCAGGGGGCTGGACTCGATGACCTTTCAAGGTCCCTTCCAGTTCTAGGAGATAATAATAATTGGAGCTATACCTATTATAGAACAAGTTCTACCAGCTTTTCAAAATGATTTGATACTTGTTGGGGGGCGGGAGGGGGATACAAGACACTGAAGTAGACGAAAAGTAAGAAAATATCGCCATTTACTGTTAAATCAGTTTGTCATTCAGGTGCCTGAATGAGATACGATAAATAATTTTTTCTAATTAAAAAGCCCGACAAAAATGAGAATTTGTATGTACCAGTGTCAATAAATTCAAGACTGAGATGATATAATCGGTACCACAAGTCTGGCAATTCTCCAGTTGATCTAAGCCATATGTGATGACCATGTCACAGTGTATAGTCATACTCGGGTCCAGACTACCAAGTAAAACCCCAGCACACTCATTGGCAGCCGTCAGTACAGCCTCAGAGAAGAAAACTTGGTTCGCTGTAGTCACACATCTCATTACTCTGTACAGAACCTAGAAAAGAAGGAAAGTGAATTCAAGTCAGTTTAACTAGTATTGGATGTTATTTAAGCACAGGGGAAAACCCACATTCATTTGAAACTACATAGACTCATAGAAATGCAGGGTTAGAAGGGACCTCAAGAGGTCATCTAATCCATGCATACCCCAATGAGGCGGCAAGATTAAGTACATCTAGAACATCCCTGCCAGATATCTGTCTAATCTTTTCTTTAAAAACCAAGAATGGGGATTCCACAACCTCCTTAGGAAACCTGTTTCAGTGCTTAACTATCCTTAGAGTTAGAAAGCTTTTCTTAATATCTAACCTAAATCTTTTGTGCTGCAAACTAAGCTGATTACTTCTTGTTCTACCCTTGATGGATAGGAAAACAATTGATCACCATGCTCCTTGTAACAATCTTTTACATATTTGAAGACCGTTATGTCTCCTCTGAGTCTTCTCTCCTATAGACTAAACATGTCCAGGCTTTTTAACCTTTCCTCATAGGTCATGTTTTCTAAATGTCTTATTTTTGTTGCTCTCCTCTAGAGACTCTCAAATTTGTCCACATTTTTCTTAAAGTGTGATGTCCAAAACTGGACAAAGTACTCCATCTGAGGCTTCACCAGTGCTGAGTAGAGTGGAATAATTGCCTTCCGTGTCTTATATGTGACACTCCTGTTAATAATCTCAGAATCCAGCACTACTATGCACTGGAGCAAGTTCTTTGAACATTTTTAATATTTATTTTGACAATATGCATTTATATTTTCATTAAATAGAAAAAAAAGCAACAACTCCAAATTTAGAATAATTTTAAAGACAATGAATTAAAAGAAGCACTGAAACACAGAGTTAAAGTAATTACTCTGGGTCCTATCCAGCATGAAACTGAAGTCAGTGGTAGAACTTCTAATGTCTTCAGTGAGAAAAGAACTGGGCTTCTTTTCTTAAATATGAGACCCTTGTCGGACAAGTTAAGTGCCTGGGCACATGTCAAACAAAGACAACCTTAGACCCCAATAATGAAATCTGTGCAGGTGGACCCTTATGCCTGCAAGGAGTCCCAGATTTATCAATGGGATTCTCTACAGGCATAGGTCCACTCACTCAGATTCAACTGCAGGATCAGGACCTTAATCTTGAGTGTCCTTTTGATGAAATTGGATCCTTGTTGCCTTAACTGTGATTGTAACCCATTAACTACTTCTGTATTACAAATGTAAGAATAAACATCTCCTTCTCAAACTGTACAACACTACCTATTCCAAAAGATACTCTGAAATAAAAGAACTTCTTATATATCAGATTTCAACTAGATGAAAATTAGAAAGTACCAACCTCTAGCTGGTTATAACTGCACTCCAGTTTTTTTAAAGCACCATGATAAGTTGCACAAATGGTTACATGAACAAATCATAACAACAAAATGTCTATAGCCAGGTCAAACTGAAAAACCTTTGCAAAAATACTTACATCAAATACACTGTGGTTTCTGGTACATATGGCTATCACAGGCCTCTGTCACAATCACTACTAAATATTAAATCAGATTCTGTTAGCTGTCAAACAAATCTAGTGCTTGAATAAAGTTGCCCATGAGTACATTTGTATGCTGTCAAATTTTGCAAAAATATGGATGTTGGGTTTCATTATTTGCAATAAATTTACCAGCAAATACTTCTTAATAAGTAGCATGAAACAAGTATGGAAATCTTACATCAGTTACATATGCTTCAGTAATTGGTTGTCCTCTAATTGGGCTGAAGCGTTCCCCAATACTCCTCACAACAGTGCTGAAAACCCGAAGCAGCGCAGCTAATTTAGGTAGTGATACTGAAGGAGGAGGAATATCTTCATCCACTGATTCTCCAGAGGCCACATGGCTGAGGTCCTAGATAGGAAAATTTATGTCATTAGGTAATAAGTACAAGCAGCTCTAATATAGACAAAGTATATATAAAATTCAGTTTTAATATCAGACACATCCATGTGTATCACAATAAACATAACACTAAGAAGCCCAGAGTTTCCTTTCATAGCTTCAACAAGCTGTTAATTATACTTGTTAATTAAAGATTACAAGCAACACAAAATGTCTGGAAAACTGTATTTACATTAGCCCTGTGTACATAGTCACCACAAATTTTGAGACAGATTACTGGTGTACAAATTACAGATGCATTATTGTTATGATTTATAGCAAAATAAAACCAGTTTCCATATTAAATAAGATTTAAGAGGCAACTTTTTTTTATGTTGTCTTTTCAATTATTGTGAACATCTCAATGTAGTCTCATCTGTTTTAACAGGAAATCATTACGATGACAAGATTACAAACTAGCGGAAAATGCTAAGAAAAGCTTGTGTCTCTCACCAACAGAAGCTGGTTGGTTCAATAAAAGACATTACCTCACCTACCTCATCTCTAAGAAAATGCAGTATTTCACACCTGTGTTTCAATACACGTGTCTTAAACACATCCCATAGCTACTGACTAATCTCTTACAAAAGATCATTGTTACTTCCCTATTCCATCTCAAAATTACAGACCTCCTAAAAACAAGGGTTGACTTCAATGGGGCTAGGTTTTCATTCAAAAAGTATATCAGTATGCAAGCATCTTTATTTTATATTCTACAAGCATATGCAGTATTTGAACCCCCTCCCATCAACTCCACAACTTAACAAAACAAGGTAATATGAACAGACACACAAAGTGGGTGAGGTAATACCTTTTATTGGATAAGCTTATGTTGGAGAGAGACAAGCTTTCAAGCTTACACAGAGCTCTTCAAACAGGCCTTTATGCTTATATTATAACTCTTAATACTGCTTCATAATAAACTTTGCTTACCTCAGCATATGCCTCCATATCCTCTAGAAACTGACCCAAAAGTGTGGTGGAAAAAGCAAGATCAGCTACCCAAAATGGCTCCAAGCTCTGTAGCCATCCTGTATAAGTCAGACCAAGTGAAATAGATTGTTACAAGCAAAGTAGAACACAGGTATCAAATTTCAGATACATATTACTGAAGGACGAAAAATATTACTTTTTTTTTTTTTAAGAACAAAATTATTTTTATTTATAAATTATCTGTATTACAGTAACACAAAGAGCCTCAAGGAGATTGGGGTCCTACTGGGCTATACACTGCTGAAATATATTGTAAGAAAGAGTCTACAGTTTAAACAGACAAAGGAAACATTATTCCCCTTTTACAGATGAGCATCTGAGGCAGAGAGAGATTAAGTGACATGCCCAAAGTCACCACAGGAAGTCTGTGATAAAGCCAGGAAATTATCTTCAGTCTCTTGATTCCCAATCCATCCTTCCTTTTTTCCAACACAACATTATTTTTAAAGATGCTCAAGAAGGAGGTTATGTTTTCAGAAGTTCACTTGAGGGTTGGTAACTGTAAGAATGATTTAATATTCTCTAATAGAGAAAGCAAATGGCATCTAAATGTAGACTGGCTAAAATGTCCTTTAATTAAATTTTAACTGACTGACATGTAGGGCATATGACAATAGGTTTTTTGGTTCTGAGTTCTATGAATACATTAAGTCTCCCACATATCCAGACATTTTTATTTTGTTCTTATGCAAACTCCTTTACCCTAGGTGGGGAGGAACTGTATTGGACTTTTAATAATTCATGAATGCCACTTACTTGGAGGGGTTGCCAATGAGTGACAAGAGGTATCCTCTTTCTGGGGATCAGGAAGGTTGCCTCCACAGTAGTGTGCGTGCAGTGACAGTGAGCAACACTTAGAAAAAAATCCTCATCCTCAACAAGGTGGAGCAGAACACTAATAGCATGTCACCACATATAACAATTTTATACGCCAGACTTACCAGATACCTGCTGTGTCAGAGAAGGTTTCTGAGTGTGATCTATATGCCACCCAACCAATATGTCAACTGTGTCCTTGAAAGCAAAGCAAAAGGTAAGTCACCTATGTGATGTGCTAAGTCAATGTTTTATACAAGAAGAGGGGGCAGAAGAAAGTCAGGCACAACTTACCCTAAAATTGGTGCTGAAAATATGTGGGTAACATCGGGAGACCAGAAGGATGCACTTGACACATTTGCACAGTAACTCTGGTGTATCCACATTTTCTAGAATGGACTGCAGGCTGGTCATTACAAGCTTAAAAAGAGAGTCACAAATAAAAAAAATTACTAGTCTTTTTAATATTTTTGACTAAGCTGAAATGTCATGAATGTTGTTAAATCGATTGTAACCTTGACTGGCATAAGAAAGGTCTGCTATAAAACAGATGGCTGCTCATTGTTAAGATTCAAGCAACAGGTATTTGTATAGCATTTTGATGCCTAGTATATATTTTCTGCTTTCCTATGAAACATGGAAATGCCAAGGTGTGAAAGGGGGAGGAAATGATAGGTTAACAGTGACAAACTTATTTAAGCTTACTAGGAATTACAGAGACTAATAAGGGTACCAGGGGAGAGGGGTTGCATGGTGTTAGGGTTTCCAATGAACTACAAAAGACTTGAAGGTTCCCCTAACAATCGTTTTAAAACTTGCATGGACTGAACATGTGGATGAGTCTTCCAAAATACCTGAGGTTCACAAACGGCTTGTCTTCACTAGACTTTTTACATCCAGTTAGGAGATATTTAACATCCATAAAGACTATGTGGTCACGCCTCACTTTGATCCAGGCTACAAGCATTCGTGCTTTAGCCTAAGGATAGAAGCCTTGTCTTTCCTAAGGCCTGGCCTACACACTCACAAGTTAGGTCTACATAGCTACCCTGATATGGGGTGTGGGGCGGGGGGGAGAAAAAAGACATATCCCTCATCAACACAGCAATGCTGACCTTCCCTCCCCCGTGTAGATTCAATTATGTTGAGAGACAAATGCTTCCATCAATGTAGCTAATTTCATTCGTGGAGGCAGTGTTCCTACATGGATGGAAAAACACCTTCCAACGTCAGCATGGCTATGCCAGCATAGCCCTAGAGCACAGACGTGTCAATAGAAGGGTTTTTTTCATCTGGGTAGGAACACCACCACCCAAACTAATATGTCTACACTACACAAACTACTATGGCACAGCTACAGCACTGCAGCTCAGTGGTACCTAGGTTGATGGAAGAACTATTCCATCGACCTAACCACATCTACACCAGGGTTAGGTCAACCTAATTACAGCGCTCAGGGGGCGAAATTGTTCACAGCCTTGAATGACGTAGCTATAGCCACCTAATTTTTAAGTGTAGACCAAGTCTCCAGACTGTAGACACAATCTAAAGGTAAAGCATAAACTCTAGAGAAAGAAGGCATGAGTTTATCTTGACTTAACTGACAATTAACACCTTTTAAAGACAGTTTGAATACTTTTTACCCAAACACTTGGGATCTACTGTAGGCTCATCCCCAGGGTAAATCACAAATATTTTTAGCTTGGAGCAACTGTCTGGAGAAGGGAAGGGTGGAGCTATAGCCACTCCATAATAAAACATTTAAGAGATGGAAAAAAGTGTAAGGTACCTTAGGCCAAAGGCTAACTGATGTGACCGCTAAATAAAATAAGCTCCTTAACTATAACTAGCATTTTTTCCTACAGACGACTTCTTCCACTAAAGGAATCCTCATGAGTGACAGTGACAAAGAAGTTTAGTGTTTCAAAACAAGCATAGCAACTATGCTACAGGTGTGGACCTGGTCTACACTTAAAACTTCTGTCAGCATAGCTGTATCAGTAAGGTGTGTGATTTTTCTCCAACCTTGACTGAGATAGCTATGCCAGCTAAAGCCCAAGTATAGATGTAATTAAACTGGCAAGAGTCCTTTTGCCAATATAGCTTAGGCCTGGTCTACACTACAAAAGGTTTGCCAGTATAGTTATACCACTATAACTATTTTAGCATACTCTTCTAATATAGATGCAACTTATACTGGCAAAACAGTTTTACTGCCAGTATAACTCTTACCAGTTCCCTGAACAAAATAAGCTATACTGGCAAGATGACTTTTCTGCCAGTGTAACTGCTTCTATACTATGGCTTTTGCCAGCAGAGCTGTCGGTCAAGGATTAGAGGACAAAAAAAAAAAAAACCTTGTGTAGACACAGCTATACTGGCAAAAGAGTCCTTTTGCCAGTAAAGCTTATTTGGGAACAGGCGTAAGGTATATTGGCAAACTCTTTTAAAACTCTTTTACTAATATAATTTCTGTCACGCTAGAAGGTTTGCCAGAATGGCTATCTATACTAGGGCTTTTGCCAGCATAACTATGTCAGTTATAATTATGCTAGCAAAAAACCTTTTAAATACAGACCAAGCCTTACTCCATTTTAGAAACTGGTTTAAACTATACTAGTGAAAGAACATCTCCAATTAGGGCAGTTTGCCAATACGACTCTACCAGTATATCTATACCAGCAAACCCTTTTAAGCATAGGCAGGTCTCCCTATCAAAAACAACCCAGGAAACTGATGAAATCATGAATACTCACAAGAACAAAATGGGATGAAGAGTAAAAAGGTACAAGTTAAAATACAAGGCAAACACAAGCTAGTGCTCTAGTGGACCTTCCAGCCACCAGGCTGATTTTAAATACTTCACAGCCCTCATTCTGGACAGATGATATTTCAGATGTCCCTATGACTGAAAATAATTTTTTTTCAAGGGGAGGGAGGGTCTGGCAAGTTTTGCTGCCAAGTCTTCCAGTTTAATCAAGTAAAAAGGTGGAAAAAATTGCTACAATAACCAAGAACAGGCAGCAAGAAGTGAGATAAAATAGTAGTTTTAGTTCTAAAATACTTACAGACTAGATATTAAACAAGAACAGAATAAAGAAGGACATTTCATACATCCTTACTACGTAAAGATTTTTCAAACTATAACCCAGACTTCAAATTCAAATCACATTTTTAAAGGAAAATTACATTTAAATCTCATAAAATATCCAACTTTTTTATTCCAAAGTGTAAAATGTGTTTTTCACAGGGTTATGTATCTCTTTTATTCTAACACCCCGACCGCTTACTCTTCATGTCTTCATTTTAGTAAAAGCAATTATTTGATTCAAGCTCTGCATCAATACAACACCGGAAAAGCAATAATGCCCCAATTTTAACTTTTATTCTTACCTGCATTACAGATGAAAAGGCTTTCTTTTCTCCCACAGTCTCTAGTGCTTTGTAGGTTGCACGCAAGTAAAGAAGTTTAACTTCATCTTTAGTGGATGAGCTAAATTTGCTAAAAATCCATTTAAAGATCTTCTCAGCCTCGTAGCTCAAAGAAGCACAAAGAAGGCCAAGACAGCAAGCTCCCTCTTGTCTCAGTTCTTGAAGCAATTTGCTACTGTATTTATACAAAAAAATTTAATTTATACTTTCAGAGGGTAAAAGCAGTTAGACCTTTTACACAGTGAACAAGTACAAGAAAAAATCTTGAATATATTCCATAAAAAAGTTTTGCACAAGCATCTTTTCTAAAGCAAAAACACATGTATATATGAAGCTTTTGTATTCCTTCCACTAACAGCTGCACCCGCCATTTAGATGAGTTATATAAAAATGAATAATATTAAATGGATTTCCACTAAACAAGTCTATATAAATATGGAAATACTACCGTTAGATTGGCAAAACTATTTTAGACCTGCCATCTGATGAACAAATCTCCCCTTGTAAACAGAGAGCTGACTTTAGACACAATAATATATCGCGGGGCCAGGCTATCTGAGACACCACCTCTCTCCCATGCTCCACTTGCAAGAGATTCTATCTGCTCATGTGCTCTTCTGGCAACCCTACAAAATGACCTCATTGTGGCCTATGGCAATGCACTCTTAATGGGAGATCCTCAAGAACTCACTCCCTCTCACACTACATGAGAACTTATGTTTGGCCCTTTCTAGAAGCCACGTAAAACAGCCTTCATTTAGCTTTTAGTTGGATTGTGTTTCTTTGCTTGTATGAAGTTTGTCTATTGGTCAATGGGGAAGCTTAAGAAAATACTAGTTTATTTCTCTCTTTTATGTGCAACATTAATATTAATTTTATTTTAATTTAAGTTCTAGCACATAGGTACCAAGGTTGCATTTGGCACAAAAATTCTGTAATCTGTACATTCCTATATTTAGATATTTAAATGAGTAAATCTTGGGTTCTCTTGCTCCCCAATCCCAAGGATAACTTACTTCCTTTACATTATAATAAAGCTCCAGTATTCTATGTCTAACATTTAAAAACTTGAAGAGTCCAACTATTTAATTCAGTCAGCAGAAAACATAGCAAAATAAAACTGACAGATTCAGAAGCTACTGTAGTGAAAATGAACTTTCAAGTTAAAAATTGCTAATGCTTAAGGTATGAATTATTTTCATTATTTAGGAAGCCAGGAATTAAGTACAATACCAGATCAAATCAGCAGTCTGTGTAGATCAGTATCCTGGTGAGCAGTTGCACTAGATATTTCAAAGAACAGTGCCACCTGCTCACAAAAGAAGCTTCCTTCTAATCCTTGACACTTAGCGGGTTTGCTTATGCCCAGCAGCATGAAGGTGTGGGTGTGGGTGTCCGTGTCCCTTCTAAAAAGGTATTTTGAGTCTAATGCAGTTATGGATTGTCTTTTTTACCCATACAAATGGATCACTCTCTTTTGAGTGCTACTTAAATTCTTAGTCCTAATGATTTCTAGCTGCATTTAGTTCCAAAGGTTAGTTATGTGTTGTGTAAAATTTTACTTCCTTGTAACCATATTTAATGCTCCCTTCATTATATGTATAGCAACAGAGACAAGAGGTGGATTTGGGTGTCTGTAGAAATTTTAGAAAAAAACTACTATATAAACAAAGGAGTATGAAACGATTACGGAGAGATACAAAGTGAAGATGGATATAATATCAAGCAGCTTTTAAAAAACAAGCTAAAGTTAATTTTTTTTTATTTTGTAGAATTTGTTCATATTATCACCGGACAGATCTCCTGAATTTGAAACAAAGAAATGTAAACTGAAGGATTATTCTAAAAACTCACTCTGAACAGGAATATTAGTGACTTTTACTAAACAATAGTCAGCTCAATATACATTGTTAAACAGGACCAGTAGCTTTGTGAAAGTATCCTTGGCAACTTGACAGAATTAGAAAGTTGATCAGAATACAATATATATAACGTGTCATGCTGGATGAAAGCCAAGAGAGGCTTTCTGCTGCAATGACCACCAAATAAAAGTTTGCGAAAATTCCTATGGCTACTAATGAGCCTTTATACTAATCTTATACACTAATTCACATTTTAATTATAGCAAGTGAGAATTAATAAGTGTCAATGATGTTATACAACCTTTCAGTTAGAGATATCATAACCCTTTGCAAAAAACAATCACATTTCTACATGAAAATTCTGTTCATGTTATTGTTAAAAGTAGCATCTAAGATTTTTTTTAAAAAAGTAAACACCTCAGAAATATAAGGCGTGTCATTTTTGCACTTCAGCACTGTGCGTGGGATTTTCTGACAAGCCTAGCAGCTGGAACCCCAACTCCCTTAAGCATTTTTTAAAATCCCACTGTACTCATATAACTTGTCATGCCTATGAAGCATGACTTCACAGATAGTTGGAGAAAAATGCCTTTTTGGACTGTGTTTACTTTGTGAAACTAACTCTACATACTTCCAACAGTCAATTTCATCCTTGCTGCTAACACTGGAGCAGAAAAGCACTTAAAAATGTTTAACAGGATTTTTTTTTATTTTAAGTCAGGGCACAATATTTGAAAAGGTGTTCTATAAGAAAATGGATATTTTAGAAATTAGTCAATTTGCAAAAATTCAAGTGGACAGTTTCCCTTTAAAACTTTCGGACTGCTTCGTTTTTCTAGCTTATTGCAGCTTACCTTTCATTAAGCACATCATGTATGGCAGTCAGGATATTATCCAGTTGTTTAACTAGTACCTGCAATAATTAAAGGATATACACTTAAAACTGTCACAATTGCTACTGCAATTCAGATCCTTCCTACACTCATATTAAAACATTATTAGCAACAGTGGACTGCTATTATATCTTCCCTGAACATCATACACAGCTATGAATTATTTTAAATAGATTTGTAATACTGTACTACAGATTTTTCATACCTATCTGCACTTGCTAGGAAAGCTTACTAACACACCGCGATTAAGCCTAAATGCGGTTCTCGCTAATATTGTTGCATCACAAATATGAAGAGAGCCTTATCTCCAGTACAGTAGAACTTTAGAGTTACGACACCAGAATTACAAATTGATCAGTCAACCAGATGCCTCATTTGGAACCAGAGGTATACAATCACGCAGCAGCAGAGACCAAAAAATCCCAAAACACAGTACAGTATTGTGTTAAACATAAACTACTTAAAAAAAAAAAAAAAGGAAGGCAGCATTTTTCTTCTGCATAGCAAAATTTCAAAGCTGTATTAAGTCAATGTTCAGTTGTAAATTTTGAACAAAATGTTATGGTGGTTCTTCTAAGAGTTACGAACATTTCGAACAACCTCCATTCCTCAGGTGTTCGTAACTTTGAGGTTCTACAGTAATATCTTCTATAGGTACACACTTTTGTGTCGACCATCTGGTATATCAGCAGAATAACCCTTTAACTGATGAGTGAAGGCTGTGGGGTATTTAAAAAAAAAATTTAAAAAAAAGTTGTTAGGTGATCCTAACTCTGGAAAACAGTAACATCTCTGATTCTGCAAAGGGAATTATTGTGGAAGCTAGAGGAATAGTTATTTGCATGGTGTATACTGCAATGCATTGTCAAACAAATACATTAATTGCAACAGTATAAGGCGCTATGTAGCAAAAAAAGACGTTTTAAAAATGAACACTCCTACTTTTATGTTTTCTTTCTTTATAAAACATGTTTACCTTCTAATATGCTTTGGGGAAAAAGTGTGTGATCACTTCAAAAAATCTTACATTCTGATAAACACTGATTCACTTCAGAAAACAATGGCAAAATAAGAGGGTCTGTGTGCTTGACTCCCTCAGAATTCCATGGTGTCACTGCAAAGGCTCCCCAACTTGTTTTATTTCTGGGAAAGAAAGTATGAAAAGGCACAGGATACCATGGAACAAGGAGGGGGAAGTCTTAGGCAGGCTTTGTGAGACAGAACGCAAAAACAGTGGTGGCATCTGGTGCTTACAATCAATTTGGGCTTGTCTACACTATGCAGCTTTTAGTGACAAGTCGGTGTCGACACAGCTTTGTCGCTAAAAGTCAGTGCGTGTGAATGCTCTCTGTCAGTATTTTGTCGGCAATTTTGCCAACAAAATACTTCCAGCCCTGCGAGCGACGTTACCTTTGTCGGCAGGAGAGTGCTCCTGCCGACAAAGCCATCTTCACACTGCCACTTGCGTTGGCAAAACTTTTGTCTTTTGCCTGGGGGGCGGGAGGCAGGAGAGGGCAGCTTTTTAAAGTACCCTTGAAAGACAAAAGTTTTGTCGACAACGTCGCAGTGTAGACAAGCCCTATGGCTCACTAAAAATCTTTGTTTTGAGTGTGTTTTAAAGTTTTGGCTCAAGATTATGTCAGGAACATTATCTGCTAATAGCTAAAAATTTTAGTCATGACAAGTGTAGTTCCTGGAATTGTCTAAGTTAAAAAAAATTTCCTTTATAAAAATATTAATGGTTTAACACTGATGAGAGGCTTTGACAGTGTTCTGATAGGTCACATGTGAAAAATATGATATTTAGCATTCTAATTGTTTGTAGATCTACTTCCTTCACTGCTGAGTTAAGGACAAGTTAGATGGCTATTGCCACTATGTTCTGAGAAATACAGTTGCACATCTACTGTATCTTCCCTAGTGTTATAAAAAGTCTAAATTAAGAAGATTATGAAAAACTGAGGTTGGATTGAGGATGGAGAAGGGCATGGGGGAAAAAGAGGTTGACTAATAAATAATGGGAGCCTGAGCCAAGACCCTACAAGCAAAACGATATGAAGAGATTTTTAGCAAGCGCTCATACTTTCAGCTAGGCTAACCCTTAAATTTTGAAGCCCTGCTGTCATGCTAGCATACTAATACTAAATGACAGAGCTCTCAACTGTCCCATTTTGAGGAATCTTAACTTCTCCCACATTAAAAAACACACACATACACTCCACCCCAAAATAAGCAACATGAAGTGCTCAGATGCCCATTAGTATTTTTTTCCTGAGCATACTTGTGAAAAATCCCAAGGCCATTGGAGAGCTTGAGAGAGATAACTAAGCCTAAAACATGAAAGATCCACAAGAGGTGGGGGGTGGAACAGGCCTATGTTAAATTCCAAAAAGATGTTTATAAATATATGTGAATTAAAATTCACATGTAAAAGTAGTCTGGCCTCCCAGCTACTTATGCTTAATTTTTATTCCAGTCAGCAGCAGATAAGGTTTCTTATGAGTAACGGGTTCCTTCAGAAGTTTTAACAGCACTGTGGCTATGAAAAGCGTAAAACAGGCATGCACTTCAATGGGAATATTCTTATGCCTTAGTCTTTCAAAATATATATATAATAGCTCCTCTCACATGCCTGATAGACAATAGGAATCCTTAATGAAATATGCATTTTCTGGTATTTAATTATCAAGACCAAAACACAAGATTTATTCAACAAAAAAAAGATAATATGATGTAGAAATCAACACCACACTGATTTTCAGAAGGAAACTTTACAGTTACTGTTAAATAAGCTAAAGGAGAGTAACTGATGTAGGTCTCATTTGCATGAGGAAAGCGCACTGGCTCAAACTTTAAAAAGGAAAACATTTATATGATCTTCAAAAGAAGCTTCTGATGTTGATAGCAAGACTGCTGAACTCAGCACCAATTGCTGCAGAACAGGAGATTTGTAAATATCCCATGTAGATGTTTTATTTGCAATAGATTCATTCTCTCTCAAATATGTAAATACTGGCAAATTTGCTCTTTGCTTCTCACACCTCAGGTCTATAATGCCAAATCTTTGTAAATTGCAGAATGGAATTAGAAGATTCTTATTGTGTCTAACAGTGATTCAGAGGAGGTAAAACACTTTCTTCCAGAACAAGGAAACCCTATCCACCAGAATTTCTCTGAGAGGTATACTGTCCACTGAATCAAGACTGCCTTCTCCAAGAAAGAGTAACATTTCTGTTGTGGCCAAAATGGATGCCTTCGTGGTAGCAAATGTATATTTAGAGGAGACAAATGCAATTTCTTCTCTGTTTCAGTTCAGTTTTAAAATACTAGATGGCTCACAAAGCTTTGGACTTCCAACTTGCAAACTGGACTATTACTAAGATATCAATTAACAACTTCCGTGCAATCTCCTGTAGAGGCCTGCAGCCAGGGTTTCATCGTGAGGACTGCCTTCCGTGCCCTCTTGCAGCCTAAGGTCACTCAACAGGCAAGTATGCCTCAATTTCCCCACTTCAAGGGGCTCCTTACATAACACCCCTTCTCCTAGGATCTAATTTATTGGCATGAAACACAAAACTATTCTCAGTCCTGGGATTTCTCTTCTCCCCCGTCTTGGCAAGCCACTCTCAGCCTACCCTCCTCTCATGGAATCTGTTCTCTGTCTTTCAGGCCCAAACCCTTCTGCCTGGACAAAGGTCTCCTGTGCACAACCAGCTCTTCTGCAGTCTCTGTCACAGCTTCTTCCAGTTCTCTTTCCCTGAGCATCCCCTCTCTCTGCAGCTTCCTGCTGCTCTTATAGGGGACTAACCTGATCCTTGCTAAGGTGTGCCTACTTACCTAAGAGTGGCTGGCCCCAGGCCTCTCATCTTTAAAAGGTGCAAGCTATCCTGTTACATAGGGTCAAGGATGAAGGAAGTCAGAGAACTGCAGGCGGAACTAAAGCTACTTTGCCACAATCTTTCCTATTTAGGCAAAGATATTAAGATGGCTATAGCAAAATTAACTCCTCCATGTAAAGCCCTTTTATGACCTTGCCCCTTTTAACTGGCTTTAAGTCTGGTTTGCAACACAGAGACTGTCCTTTAATCATTAAATATCAATCCAAACCTGGTAATGAGCGGGATTCAGATTTACTATATTATACAGTTAACTATGAAATTTTGCTAACTTGGCAGTGATCCCTGGCAGGAGTAGAGGGTTCATGCTTCAGCGGTTCTATTTTGCCCTTCAGAGAGATCTGAGAGGTTGGTGTTGAGGAAACGTTCATTTTTCTGAAATAATCTATCACACAAATTTCACAGAATTCTACTCTATCACCCGTCCCTGTTCAACAGCTGGGAAGCTACTGGTAAGACAGTGATATTTGCATCAAGCTAGCTCATAATTGAAGTGGGGATGGGGAGCTTCTGGTTCCCCAAGACCATTGTAGGAAGTTCTTCTCCCTTCCCTCCCTAGCCATCTGTATTTTCTAGAAAATTGCATTTCCTTCAGACGTGAACCTTGTTACAGTAATCCATGATTTATAGTTGTATTCAATTTTCACTGAAAATATTCAAGTTAATTATAATTTTGGATATAAGAACACAATTTAAATGCAAGTAAAAATGCACTTAGTGCATTAAGAAAACATTTCCAGGAGCAGTCAGAAGAAAAAGAACAGACTGACTGTTGTACAATGGATGTCATATTTACATCTTGGGCTCACACATATTTTGTGGTTTTGCTCCGAGGCAAACGTCTTAAGTAATCAGGCTATAAATCATTTCCTGAACGCTACAGAAAGGGCACATGGCCCAGAAATGTTTATCCTTTGAATTTAAAAAAAAAAGTGCATTAACCCAGCCTCACACTTCAATAGCCAAACTTTTATACAATTCATTTAGAAAGTGAATATATTACACATTTTAATGATACATGGACCAGCATGTTAACATTACTAACCAGTTTGTTTTCTGGTTGCTGAATAAATTCTTTCAATTGCTTTACAGTAGCCAGTCTTCGGTCTCTGTCGTCTTCCCGAGTAATCCTCCGAAGAAGATTTGACAGTCGAGACTCGTCAGAATAAGACAACGATCGCTCTGAAAAATAATATTTTATTCTCTATATGTGGTGTATCAGTATTTACTAAGAAAGCTGAACTTAAACTCATGGATATATTTTAATAGTATAGCCATTCCTTGTGAAAAAACAAAACCCAGTTTTACTTTTGTTTTTACCTTAGCCTTCAAATTAAAAAAATGAAATCGAAAAATGGGTTCAAATACCTGAAAATTTCTTCTCTTTGGCAAATAGGAGACACCCTATAATGTGTCTCTTCTGTCTCCTTGTTGCTCTGAGGCAGAACAAAACCTGTGGTTACAGCATTAGGCTAACCCTGACTGCTGAAGAGCCCTATTAGTGAAAGAACTTCAAAATTGAAAAATTTAAATTTTATGATGGATTAACAATAAGAACAGATTAATTGTTTTGTTTTATAAGTAGAAGACCCTGCTGTAGAGGCAGGAAAACAGAGCTGTTCAAAACAGAATATCTTTAGTGTAATTATGTCTCCACTTCTTATAGATTCACTAATCCTATTCGCCCTAACTATTAAGAGAAAAAGTTTTCAGGTGAATATAACTTTCCTAATAGCCCGTATATTCAGGTCCAAATGAAATTTTAGCAGCTGGTGTCCCAAGCAGGAGAGATTTTAACTGGAATGGAATGATAACACATTTTCAGAAATTCAGAACAGCAGAATACAGATTTGACATTCCTTTATTAGTTTTCATAAAGAAAAAAAATACAAAAAGTAAATAATGTACAACTTGTATATGTTACGAAATACCGCCCATTTTACAGGCTAGTCAATAAAATTATGCAATTTTACAGCTTGTCAAAGCTGCAAGACTAGATAACACAAAAATAAAACAATATTACACAGAGACAACATGTTAGGGTTGGGGAAAAAATAAAAATACACACAATTAAAAACAGGACGGAAAAAACTGGGGGGGATGAAGGAGGAGAAAAAAAAGCAGAGGGGTCAGATGGAATGGAAGCCTATATTCCTTGAGCTGTCTATATTCTTTATCCAAATGTATCAAGAAACAGGGTCCAAATTTCTTCCAATTCATATAAGTGCTCTCCACATTGGTAAGATATTTTCTCTTTCGCTGCTCACTCAGACAGGTCCAAATACCACTGCTCTATTCTGAGCATAAGCCTACTCCATTTTTTTGTAAAATCATGAGCTTCATAATTATGGCAACCCTCAAGAATCAAAGTCTTGTGTGGAGTTAAACCTAGCACAGCAATTTTAAGCTGAGGTCTGGTTGCAGAAGCATAGCACCAGCATCACTTGTGTCCACCTCTTTCCACAACTGCCTGACTGTTCCACAGTCCCATAGCATGCAGAAGTGTTCCTTTTTCTCTATTACAGCATCAATTTACATCAGAGGACAAGGCCCCCATCTTGCAAAACCTAAGTGGAGTCCAATACATTTTGACTAGAATCTTTTGCTGTATATCCGTCATAGCCTGAGATCCACAGAAGCATTTGTAACATTCTGCAATATGCTCTGCCACTGAGATTCTTTTAAGGGCTGTGATAACTCACCTTCCTATGCTTACACAAGGAACTCCACACTAAAGGAGTTCTTCATTAGTAAAGTATATATAGCAGACATGGACTTGGGGAGTTTGTGAGGCATTTCCAAGGTTTCCTCTAGCTCTGGGGCCTCTGGCAGGCCCAGGGTATCCACACCCTAGGAAAGATTAGCAACAGTTTTCATTTTAAGTATTGCCACTCCACTGAGGGTGGCAGGACATATTGTTGTTTTAATGTTAGAAGAGAGACAGATACAGAATTTTTAATCTGTAAAATAGGCATCATACTTATTTTTTCCATCCTCTCTATGTCAAGCTCTTCTGGGCAGGGACTGTTTACAATATGTGTGTATGTACAGAGCAATGAGACCCTGATTTCAGTCGGGGCTTCTTTTGTGCCACAGTAATATAAAATAAAAGTTAACAAGTTACTACATGCAAACCTTTTCATCCAAATGTCGTGTTGAGTATGGACTCCACATAAGTTTTGTATTGTTTAGTGAGTGATCGATCAATTTACTACCTGACTAGTACCTTCATTCGAGATGTACCATCCCATGGTCCAGAAGGTTATTACTGATAGGTGAGTTGGAGCCCTAAATAAGATGGTAACCTCCTAGGTTTCAGGAATCTTGAGGATTTTGCAATTGTCTAAAATTTGTCAGATTTATTTTACATGGAGAGAATCTTACCAAAGGAGGTCAGAATTACTGCAAAACTGAAAAGTTTGGTTTACTTTGGAAACAGAATCTATGTTTGGTACCTGTTTGTCTAAATAGAACATACAGAAGTGAGTTTCCCCGAGATCCCTCACTACAAATCAGGTCATGAGGAGGTGAAAAGACTGATAAATAAAACGTACAGTGAAACTTTAGGGAAACCTAAACCAATTTTCAGTAAATACTTTTAATATCAGATAAAAGAATTGAGGTGAATGAACTGCTCATCTATCAGAAGTAATAGAGAGTCTGCTTTCAGATATATCTTGACATCTGGATGTAAGGAAAATCATAGTCTTATTACTATGAGGACAAACAAGGATAGAGTAAACATGCACTCCACATGGATTCATCTTTATCCATACCATAGCGGTGAAAATCCCACACTTATACAATCTTATGAGTGATATGTCCGACCTTGCTCTAGTGTTTGAACACGAACTGGCATGCATAGACTTTATTCATAATTCTTTCTTTGATGAGAAAGGCATATTAACACTGGGGAAAAAAGAATTGGATGACCTAAACAACCAGTCAGATAACTTCGACCTGGTAGGATCTTGATATGGCATTAATTCCCATGCTAGCAGATTCTTCCTGTGTGGAACAAACAGATTATTTCCCAGAGACTTGTTGATCCCCAAATACATGGCATCCTACGTCAGGTTGCATGATGAGAAAGACTATTGCTCTTCTTCCTCTGATCTTCAATAGGATCTCTGGTTCTGAAGAAAAAAGTAAATGTGGACAAGAGCTCTGTTGGTTGTAACTGTGAATGGCTACTGCTCCATGTTTTGGTCTAGTGCATAAAAATACAAAAAAAAAAAAAGTATTGTAGTTTTGCTTGGAAGCCCTCAGGTCTGACTAAAGCCGACCAATATTATTACTAATATTAAGACAGGAGGTAGCAACTCCAATCCATAAAATTCACCAATTCTTTGTTTAGCCAGCCAGCTGTGATGGTGTTCTCTTGAATGGGGGAGTTCAGACGGATAGTAGTTTTTCTTCCTCCGTTTAAAGGAGAATGCAGGACTCCTTCTGGAAGACTGGTTGACTAGATTTTCCCTGCTGTTTAAGAGATATGGAGCACAAGAAATATTAGGGTTAGTCATCACTGACTACTAGATCAATGGTTTGAGACCATTGTGGACTGTCACTCTTTGTTCTGGTAAATATTAATTGGTTATTTCACCCTAGATGACCATGCTCCTTGTATTATTCTGGTTGGGAAAAGTGCTTCCCAACCTTCCAAACAGTATCAATTGTTGTAACTACCCTGCCTGGTTTAAAAAAAAAAAAAATCAAAAGGCATTTCAGAATCTGTTTCTCATCGGCCATTAGTTCAGAGTCTTAAAATCTTGAGGACATTTGACCTTACAGGTGATTGGGCATCTTTATGAAAAGGAAATGGCAAGGAAAACTTGACACAGTCTAATGTACATCTTGTTTCTGGCCAGCATGTCTATACATCCCCAAAAGCTCAAAGAATTTCACGAAGGCCTATGGAGAACATGTTATTTCCTTATTGTAATTTCTTCCTTGGAACTGAGCAAAATGTATTCAACCTTACTGATTACTATACCCATGTAGACGGAATTCATTTTCCTTTGCTCTTGGCTTATCTGGAAATCATGCTCTTAAGAAATGGAAAAGCACACCATACATCCAGGGAGGAGTGTTGAAGGAACCACAGTCAGTGCTTGGTGTTCATAAGGCAAGAGCTGGAATTTCTTCCATGAAGTTCCCACTCTAGGAACTGGAATCCCTGCTACAAGGAGATCACTCTAATTTGAGACGCCTCTGGCTGCTGGACTGATTTGGCAGCTGCTCTGCAAAGATTACCTGCCAATGTTCCATACATGGCTGAGCTACAGAGATAGAAGAGCACGGTACAAACGCACTGCAGTGACTCATCTGAAAAAATAAAATCACCAATCTCTGACCCACCGTGGAAGAAAGGAGAGGAACAGGATGAATAGTTTTGCCCTAAGTTTTCTTTTGCCTCATCAGCCAATTTCTGTAGCATTTAGATTGCAGAGTAACATTGGTCACCAGAGCCTTAGAGAGAAACTACTTTTCTGAAACGCACTCTGCACTAATTATACTACAGTTAGGAGCAAAACCAGAGAGCAATAAGAATATAAGTACTCTTTAATAAGTAAGTAATTTAGAAATTTCTTTAATTAGGCAGTGCTTAACCTGCACAGAGGGATTTCTATCACCAATTGCAGCTCTGGAGATAGAGCAAACTGGCAAGCTCTTCAGTTTTAACTTGCAGATCTAAAGTTAACAGAAATAATTAACCCTGTAATAGTAAAATCTTCACCTCTTGACTTCCTGGTGTCTCATCTTGTGTGTTCATCCTTTTGTTTGTAATCTCTTTAGAGCAAGAACCATACATTTCTCAATAAAATGCAGTTGTGCTATTTTATATACAAAAATAAACTACAATATGAAACTAAAAAAAGACAAAAAGTTTACTGGTTTAGACAGATGTACTTCATTTCTCCATAGAAAAGTCTTCCACTTTATAATTCTGTTAAAAACAGCTTTGTTTTCATTTCATTAATAAATGAAACTTTGATCTTTAATACATAATAAAATGTTGAGACTGGCAGTCAGTTGAGCCTAAAATCATAGGCTGAAAACCAAGTCAAAAGGACAAAATGAACACCCAGCAACATGAATGAAATTGTGCAAAGCAAAGCACTAAACACAAGACATCTGCAAAAGAATTTGTTTGCAAAATAGGGAAGTTTCTGCAACATGCTAATTACCCCTCATACTAAGACAACCTCCATATTTCAAAAACTGCAAAGAAACCACATTCAGATCATGGCAACAAAGAAATTAAAAATTAAATCTTACTGCAACACAATTATTCTATATTTCAAAGGAGACACCAAGTTTCAACATAACTTGCTAAGAGACTACATCACTCATTACATTAGTGAACTCTCCTCAACTAAAAAGGTGCCCTCAAACTGTTGAGTCCAAAGACAGATGAAATATGAACAGATGTGTACTAGTCACAGATGGCTACTTTTAAATGTCATTCTTTAAAGACTGTCGTTTTTGCACTTTAAGAAGCAAATCAGAGATGTGGCTAGCTCAAAGGAATATTAAGAATGAAGACAATTCTGCTAATACCGAAAAATATTCTCTCCTCTCGCCCTCAAATTTTATTAGTAGAGACATATGACTTAAAACAGGGATAGCTATTAGTCATTCATCTACTTCACTTGCTTATGGCTCATTTGAAGAGATCAGAAAGACAGGACATTCTTGTTCAGAAACTAGATTGGGACTCAGGAGGTCTAGGTTTATTTCCCGGCTCTGACACAAAATCTCTATTTGAATAAGTCAGTCTGTGTGTCAGTTTTCTGATCTGTAAAATGGAGATAATATTCTTCTCACAGCCTTTGTACGTCTTGCCTAAAGTAGGCTGAACTATCTGAGGCAAGGACTGTCTGTTACTATTTGTTTATAAATTGCATAGCACAGTCAATTTTGGTGGAGGACTTTAGGACAGGGATGGGCAAATTTTTTGGCCTGAGGGCCACCTTGGGGTTCTGAAACTGTATGATGAAGGGCCAGGTAGGGAAGGCTGTGCCTCCCCAAAAAGCCTAGCCCCCATCCCTTATCTGCCCCCTCCCACTTCCCGCCCTGACTGCCCTGCTCAGAACTCCTGTCCCATCCAACGCTCCCCCATCTCCTTGTCCCCTGCCCCCAACCACCCCCCAGGAGCCCACCCCCTATCCAACACCCTCCTTCCCTCCCGCTCCCTGTCTCCTGATTGCCCTGACCCCTATCAGGCCCCTATCCAACACCCCCCTCGCTCCATGTCCCGACTTTCCCCCAGGACCTTCTAGCAGCCACGACACTTGGCCTGAGCCAGCCACGCCTCTGCGCTGCCCAGCAGGAGCTTGCGGCCCCACCGCCTAGAGCGCTGGCGACATGGCGAGTTTAGGCCGCGGGGGTGGGGGGACAGCAGGAGAGGGGCCAGGGGCTAACCTCCCTGGCCAGGAGCTCAAGGGCTGGGCAGGACAGGACAGTCCTACGGGCTGGATGTGGCCCACAGGCCATAATTTGCCCACCTCTGCTTTAGGAACTACTAATTAAAACAACTAATTAATTATAACAATCAGCTGTTGTTGGAATAATTAAGTAACACAACTGTAGTTGGTGTTTATGACTTCATTTAGTCATAAAACAAATCCTGTTTTCAAGCAAAGGCAGTTCGAATTAAACCATCATAAAAAATAAGGCTGAAGAACTGTTCAACTTCAAATAGGAAGTCTCTGATGCAGCAGGAGCAGAGCCCATGACTGATTCCCATCTTGCTCTTATCACTAAGTAGACCACGCTCCTCACTTTGGAAGAGGAATTGAGTTGTCAAATTAGAGTCCTATTTTGATGTTTTCTTTTTCCCATGAAACAATATAGCCAAAACATTTGTTTTTAAATTGCGTATTTTTTCCCCAAATATTTTTCATCTGCAGTCAACCTATCTTTGGAGGTTTACAATTTTAGAGTACAAAATAACTGAAAAATATGTACACAATGCCTAGTCAAAAAACTTCTGCTCCTTTCACTCACTGAATATATGACAGAGATTGGCTAAAAAAAATTTTTTTTATTGTTATTCTTCCTGTAAACACACAGCATTCTTACCCTGTGATTTCCTCATGTCTTTTGTGGCTAAAGCACGATTTCCATGCTGAACACTGGTAAAATCAGGGTTGGTCACATTGTTAACTCTCAGCTCTTGCCCCACCGACTTCCGACCATAAGTATTTTCCCCAGATCCTCCATTGACATTGTAGCCACCTGGGAAAAAATTGGTTTGAAATCAGAATGTTATTGCCTTGTCTATTTAGTAGCATGTTAAACCTATGTAATAAAGTGTTTCAATTTTATTCACAATTAAAACTGGAAGCCTTTTAATTATTTTAATTTGTTATTTGGCTTGGTTTTAGACTTTCATATGTAAAAGTGGTTTTTTAGGCCCTTTGAGTTTCTGGGTCACTTGTTCAGATTAAAGGGACGCTATCAATTTGATTTTTTTAAACTCTAATTTCAAAGCGTTCAATTTTCAAAATAATACACGTTTGATTTTTTTTTAATCCCTTAAAAAGATTAAGGGTGTTTTGCTCTTAATTATACTTAGAGAGGTCTTCTGGGTGGGCTTAGGGCCCACCCATCCTCTATGCACATACCCACCTGTTCCTTGCTGCCTGCTTATTTCCAGTTCCAGATCTGCTGCTGCTATTAACAGGTAAACATTATCTTGTACACTCTGGGAAATGGTGAAAAAGACTGAGAGGAAGTTCTCTAGTTTCAGTTATAAAGATGTTAGGGATTATTTGTAACAAAAGCCTGTAAAAAATTCCAGGTAAAAATGCAATTTTTCAAATTGACAATGTCCCTTTTAAGCATGTGTCAACAAATATCCTCACTCACACGTGGTGTACTAACGAGTCTATTATTTGGAAAAACATTTTTAAATATGGCACAGTCTATTCCAGAGGTTCTCAAATTGGGGGTCATGATGCCTCAGGGGGTCACAAGGTAACATGGGGGTCACAAGCTGTCAGCCTCCACCCCCAAACACCACTTCACATCCAGCATTTAAAAATATACTTAATGCTATTATAAGTGTTTTTAATTTGTAGAGGGGGGGCCACATTCAGAAGCTTGCTGTGTGAAAGAGGTCACCAACAAAAATTTGAGAACCACTGGTCCACTCTAAGTGCACAATGTATACTAAACTGGGAACACTTCCTCTAACAGCAAAATACAATCTAAAATTGCCTTAAATTCTAAAACCCTTTTTGAACAAACACATTTTCCCTAATGGATCATGTTCCTTAAAAGTCTGCACATTTCTAGGCTATGCAAGCCCTGGAAGTTAATTAGATGCTGATTCACTATTGACCAACTAACCCAGAAGAGAGGATGGTCTCTTGTACATGACCTTCCCAATGCCCTGCAACCCTTCTTCATTGCACAGCCCAGTGGTGTTCATACCATCCTACGGTGACAGCCAAATGCCACTGCCAGCCTGAAAGAATCAGTTCTCTGAGAATTTACACAGTGAACGGAAGAAACCTTCTGCTCCATCATGTTTGCTGCAGTACTTTGTGTGCTGGACTTCCCTCTGCCCATCTCTCCACAGGATTGCCAATTTGTACACTGCAAAGAATAGTCTATTGGGCTTTCACAATCGTTTGGCTGACCAGCAAGAACTCAATCTTGAACTTCTTCCCTATCTAACCCATACAATCAACCAGGGAAGAACATATATTGTGTCAAAAAATCTAGATCACCAATGGTTGCTAGGCCCACTCTCAGCAACATCACTTCCAGAAGCCAAACTGCCTCACAATATAAGGAAGATGCAAAAGAAATATAACTGTTACATAGATGGTCTACATCAGTGTTTCCAAAACTTGGGACGCTGCTTGTGTAGGGAAAGCCCCTGGTGGGCCAGGCCAGTTTGTTTATCTGCCGCATCCGCAGGTCCAGCCGATCGCAGCTCCCACTGGCCGCAGTTTGCTGCTCCAGGCCAATGTGGGCTGCTGGAAGCAGCACAGGCCGAGGGATGTACTGGTCGCTGCTTCCAGCAGCTCTCATTGGCCCGGAGCACCAAACCACGGCCAGTGGGAGTCGCAATCGGACGGACCTGCGGATGCGGCAGGTAAACAAACTGGCCAGGCCCGCCAGGGGCTTTCCCTACACAAGCGGCATCCCAAGTTTGGGAAACACTGATGTACACCATCTTCTAGCAGCCACAGCAGTTGCTTGGAACAGGGATGTCTTTTAAGGCTGCAGGAATTAGGAAATTTAAAAACTAAAGTCCAAATGATGTTGAGATACAGTGGTCCCAAAGAGCAATTATAAAGCTTCTCTCCAAGAGCAGCACATCTGAGATGTTAAAAGAAATTTCACCATTCCCTCAGGACCCCACAAAATTCTACACAGAGACCTATAACATCCTTGCTTTGAAAATTCTAGTAAAGGATAATCTTTTATATACTTTTATTTGATCTGCAACATTTCTCCTCCCTCCCCCCCCCCCTTTTTTTTTTTTTTTGCTCATACAGAAAGCATATATGTCATCAAGGCCTTTTTGCCACAAGTCAAGCAACACTCTACTCTGGTACAGTTTCCTTGTTTGGTGAAGGCAATTTAAAGAGAAATAACAAATACAAACCCTGCAGATGTAATGAGCCATAAATCCGGTGGAGCTACAACAATCTGTAAACTACTAACCCTCCTTTGTCCTATGACTCTAGAGATGGTAACTGCTCACTTCACCTTGAATAATCTCCTGCACCATGGGTTAACTCCTTATCTGTCACACCTTCTATTTAGCTGTGACACTGCATACCTTCCTCAGATCTGAATAAGAGTTGTGTACAAGCTTGAAAGTTTGTCTCTTTCACCAACAAAAGCTGATCTAATAAGACATATTACCAAGTCTGTCTAATATCCTGGGACCAACATGGCTACAACACTTCATTTAATTGTTATGTTTATAATATATTTCATGGTTAAAGGACAGAATACCACATTAAAATTCAAGACTAAAAGCATGTAATTTAATTGTCATTTAATCAGGTAACATCTGAATTCACAGTAAACCAAAGCCACATTTAAATAACCACATTGTCATACACATAAGGAGGAACAAGATATGATGGGAGGAAGGACAGAGTGTGGCACATGGAGCTGCTGGGGATGGTCACAGACTGGGGTTCAGAAGGACTAGTTGGGGGAGACTGGAGCAGGGGCACATGAGCTAGTGGGGTAACAGTATTGAGCCAGGTGCTGAAGGAGAGTGGGGGTGCAGGAACACATGGGGACAGGGGCAGATGTGCCTGACTGAATGGGAGAGGCTAGGGGCCAGCCAGGGTCTGCATGGGGAAGGCTTACTGACTCCTTTACAAAACCCCCCCCAAAAAATAAAACACAACACTGTTCCATTTGTCTCTCATCCAACAACCCTCCAAGTTTACAACCAGGGTCCTTCCCAGCAATTATTTCCCTTTCCCTCATCTCCTTTGTTACCCCTGACTTCCCCAAGCCTTTGCACTCCTTCTGAGGGGTACAGGAAATATGTTCCTGTATTGTAGTTTAAATGAATTATTACTCAACGTTCTATGTTAATATGCCTAGTAAGGAATCTATTTGTCAACAAATATTTCCTGAATCTTTTTTTGTCATCTGTATTGCTACAGACATACTTGCTGACAGGTATTTTGAAATAAATTACCAAAATAATTGAAGCCTGTGTGATTATAATGTGATAATTTGACAAATAAAATATACAGAATTTTACAATATTGTGCACATAATTTGTAATATTTTGGTGCAGAATTACACCAGGAGTAATTCAATATGTTAATATTATAGTGTTGTTCATTTCAGCAGAAACATGCAGACATAATGGTGGAAACTGGGGCAGTATACAAGCGATAGCTGGCTCATGTGAAAGGTTGTGGAATGAACTTCCACTACCCTCACAATCAAATGTAATGTTACCTGCCTATAACAGGGAGGAAAGAAGAAATGTACTCTCCCCTCCCTGCCAAAAACCACCTCCTGGACTGTTGCTCAAGAGTGGTGTAACCTCTCAAATCTCTTGTTACAGAGCTGAACCACCAATGGCAGTCCAATAATCACTACTGAGTCAAAATTGTGAATGAAGAAAAAATCAATTTCTGACAATTATCTGTCAACAGGTTATTAGCCTGGACAAAAAATGACAACTTATTCTGATCAGGTTAAATATACATGTCCTAGTTCACACACAAGCAGCCACAAGTACCTGGACCTTTATAAGCAGACTCAACGGAGAGAAGTTTGTACCATAGACATACCCAAAAACACCACTAGTGCAAAGATCAGAGCAAAAACAAAGCTAGACAGTAATATGGATTTCTTATCATAAAATACAAGTTTCTTTAGTGGATAAGATAAGAATGTGGAGGTATGTATCCTTTAAGTCTACTAGAATTAAATACTTCCCATGCCTGATGACCAAATACACTGATTTTGGTAATTTCCACAAAGAAAACAGCAAAACTATGATTTTTCTGAACTGGGGCGGAGGGCAGGAGGGAAGAGATGATCACGGACTTTTCTAACTCAGACTCTATCCTATTAGGGAATTTTTAGTGCAGACAGTACAGAGTCTATGCATGCTAGTCACTGCACAACACTGGTAGGTTTTACAATTCAAACTACTCTAGTGCAATTGCTGTGCTATGTAGACAAGGTGTTGAATCTAGAGAACTTTCCCAAACAGAAAATAGCTATAAAGTTGAAGTAGACAATGTCACTTTCAGATATTTTATATATATATATATATATATATACACACACACACACATATATATACACACACACACACACACACACCAATTTTATAATAAAGGTAAGATGAGGCAGAAAGAAGTTAAACCATTTGCTCAAGATTACAGCGAGCGGGAAAGTACAGACTAGATCCCAGAAGTAAATTATAAATCCACTGATATCACTAGAAAAATAGTGATTCCCATAACAGATCAGACCTATGGTCCATCTAGTTCAGTAACCTACTACCAACAGAAACTAGTTCCAAGTATTTCAGAGGAAGGTGCCAGAAAGCCATAGCAGACAATTATGGAATAACAGGACCACAGCAAAGTTTCTTTCTAATCAGTCAATTAATATCTGTTTTTTAAAAATTTTATATAATATAATTCTGGATTTTCTCATTATCCATATAAAATGTCTAATCTTTTTTGAATCCTGCTATGTTTTAGACTCAGTGATATCTTGTGGCAATGCATTCCACAGATTAACTATGCTTTATGTAAAGACAATCCGTTTTATCAGTTTTAAGTTTTCTGCCTTTTCAAGGTTTTTTCTGGATATCCCCTAGTGCTTTACACATGAAATAGCAATCCATATACCTTTTTCTTCATTCTGTATGTCAGTATGGACTCTGATATCATCGTGTCTTTGTCGAGACACCACAGCTGAATTTGAGGGTTGTAATCCATAGGAGGCAGAGCTGCCCCGGTCTCTGGATGCAGGGTATTTTAAATTGTCTTGGTCAGCTGATGCACTGTCAGTTCTACAAAAAGAAAATTATTTTTACGTAAGAGTACACTAAAAGAGGGATTCATATTTATGAACACAACTGACATTTAAAAACAATCAATTTTCTTAGAAAGAAAAATAAAGTTACACTGTATACCCTAGCTACTTTTAGAAGAAGCAAGCACCTTAAACTTGTGCCCTGAATCAGAACTGAGTAAGCACAGTAACAGAACACAAAGGTAATGAATGTGTTCTAGTGTGTTGATGCCCTGCTGCAAGAACTACCTGGTCAAGTGCTCAGACTTGGATGGACTGTATGACTGCATAGAATGTTAGATCTTGATCAATTTGAGAAGAAAGAAGGAATGGACAAAGAGAAAAGCAGATTGATCTCTCTCTGTCACACATACACCATCTAGTTAACTGTGGAGGAACTTAAAATTGCTCCAAAGTAATTCCTCCTTGTAAGCAGATATATTGTTTGTGATGAGCTGCGTAATACTGAGATGTGACGAGATTTAAAAAGAGAACGTGACTGCGGGAGAATTAAAGCTGTAAAGAGTTGTTACCCTTTTCAAGGGTCCGGAAATTACACAAGACTTTTCAGGCAATTCCTTTGCAGTATGAAGTGTAAACTGTGATGTCCCAGAATTGGAGATTTTAAAAACCAAATCATAATAAGAGGATCACACTAACATGTCTCAAAATAAATATACAATATGAATTTTTACCAAATAGTTTCAGTACCTCTCAAGTACAGTGTAAAAGTATTGCAGTAAGTTTAACGTTAGGAAGTTATTTAGCAAACACAAGGTAACTACATAACAAGAAACTGGGGAAAAACTATTAAGATGCATTACTTTCATTAAGTGTGTTGGATATACTTTATAAACTTATTTAACATGATGTAATAAAAAAAAAAGTGTGGGGGGGTGGCAAACCAAAACCTCAACATTCATTTTCTCTCCATATGTACCAAGCAAATTTGACTCTGAATGCTGTAAAATTTAATAAATATTCGAAGTTATTGGTTTTGCATATCCAAGTCCACTATCTTAAGTTAATTAAGACCAGACTCTTTTAAATGCTTCCTTATAAGTAGCATTGGAGGTTTTACTTTAAATTCAGTAAAACTATATTCAACAAAAATGATTTTTATACAACCCAAGTTTACATTGCTGAAAATTATTCACAGAGGGGGCTGTTCAGCAAGCCCTAATGATCTCCCGTACTCATTTTGAGCAGGGCTTTGGAGCTGTGCTCCGGATGTGCTCAAGCTCCAGGCAAAAACCTGCAGCTCCACTGCTCTGGAGCTGTTCCACACTCCAGCTCAGAGCTCTGATCCAAAGCCCTGATTATGAGCTTTGCTTATATTTAATAAATCAAGAAAAAAGTGACAGTCTAATTTTTCTACTCTTAAATATAACACCCCACCCCCCCAAAAAAAAATCAAAAAAGAGAAAAATAATACAAATCCTCAATGGTCTTCCAATAAAAACAAAAAAAAGTTCACTGTGGTAAGAGCCAAGAGGCAAATTCAAAACAGTGGAATTAAATACACTTTGCAGGCAAAAAGGTTACCAAAGCAAGAAATATTAAAAGACTTATTTCTTCAAACATTTCTTAAAGATCTGGTGCTCCCAAAGATCAGCTTCCCAATCTACAAAACAGAAAAACAATCCTGAGAGTTAGTGCTTGTCAAGCACTTTGCAGGTGAAAAACCACTACAAATATTATTGGGGATTTAAACAAAACAAAACACCAGAATTTTCCTGAATTCCTCAGTGCCCATCCCAAATTACAATTTTGTCCCCAGTCTACAGACTCAAGTAGATAAGTGTCCCAATTAATACTTTCGTATTGCAGTAAAGACAGATGTCCCTTAAGCCCAAATCCAGATCCAGCAGGGAAAGCCTGAATAAAAGATTTTGCTCATGAGAACTAACTGGGGACTGTGAAGATGTCCACACAATGGACTACAGTCACTACTACAGCATAAGGTATTAAGTAGCAAATGAAGCCGATTTTATGTCACATGTATCTGTATCATACTTCAGTTCCACTTACAAGGCCCATGCACATTTTCTCCCTCCAGGGTGAACTGCAGAAATTTCTAGTTCACGCTCAGTGAGATGGAGAATGTCTCATATAGGGTCTCTGCCGTCTCAGCCACTCAATGCAACAGAGCAGCAGATTTTCAGTTGCTATGAGCTTAAACGTCCAAAAGTTTCATAACTGTTGGCTCCTCTGATAAGCATGGCCTTCCAGGAAAGGAACTTCTCACTTAACATTGTAGTTATGCTCCTGAAAAGTGCGACTTTATGCAAAATGATGCTAAGCGAATCCAATTTCCTGATAAGAATTAATGTAAATGGGGGGGTTAGGTTCCAGGGAAATTTTTTTTGCCAGACAAAACACACTCTATACATATTCAGGACAAGTTTTAAACAATTTTAAACAAACAGTTTAATATTGTACACAGCAATAAAAGATTGTGAAGCTTGGCTGAGGTGGTGGAATAAGGGAATTCCTTGCTGCTAAATGATGAACTAGCACTCGGCTGAGTCCTCATGAGTTAATACGCTGTTGTTAATTTAGTCTCACACTCTACAGAGCAGCATGGACGAGGCAGGAGGGAGGAAACACAACAGATGCAGAGCAGTAGCTGCAAACACTTCCTTGCAAAAACTGAACATAATGATGAGCCCACCCTATCCAGCTGGAGCGCACCACTCCTTCCTCCTGACAGCACATGCACAGCTGCAAACGGGTGGACTTTTCAAAGTGCTGGGGGGGTGCAAGCATGAGTGAGAGAGTGTGACGTGCATTGCCCCTTTAAGTATACTGACAACACTTCAAATACATTGCCCTTTTAAGCAGATCAGCCAGTTCAGATAGGAAACAACAGCTTCCAGCAAGCTCCCTCTCTTCTGTCCCGTAGCCCTGTCCCCCTCCTCTGCTTTGTAGAAAGGGGGTATGGAGTAGGGGGGCAGAAGCAGGGGCACATCATAATATCAGCACACCTCTCCCCATCCCCCAGCAAGTAGGAAGCTCCCCGGGAGCAGCTCCAAGGTAGAGGGCCGGGCAGGAGTAGCACAGCAGTGGGGGGGGGGGGGGGGTGGAGGGCCACCTGAACTGTTGCTGGGCAGCTGCCAAGCCACATAACTTACAGCGAATTTAGGGGAGCTGATGGAGGGGGGGGCTGCACCTCCTCCACACTCTAATCCCCATAAGAGAGGACTGCTCTTCCAGAGAATCATGCAAGCAGTGGACAACGCAGGCAACTGCCAAATGACTTTATAAGGGAGCATTGCGCAACTTTAAACAAGCTTGTTTAGATCAGCAATGAAACAACATTAACCGGTACAACATTAAGTGAGGAGTTACTGTACAGTACACTGTAACATCTCCTACTGTCAAAATGGGGAGTCAACAAAACTTAGTTCAGTAAAGCATTAATTGACTTAGCACATTTTAACTCTGGGGGGTTTTGTATGACAGTTGGCCTGAGAATTGCCCACGTTCTTGACGAACCTCACTTCCTGAAATGTTGCCCTCTTTTTAAAAGTGTTTTAGAATCTTTTTATTGTGGTGAAGCCTACATGCTCTACAAGCCTGCAGATGCTTGGGGAAAGGGGAAGGGGTAGCTCAGTGGTTTAAGCATTGGCCTGCTAAACCCAGGGTTGTTGGTTCACTCCTTGAGGGGGCCATGTAGGGATCTGGGGCAAAAATCTTTCTGGGGATTGATCCTGCTTTCAGCAGGGGGTTAGACTAGGTGACCTCCTGAGGTCCCTTCCAACCCAGATATTCTATGATTCTAAATATTATGTTACTATTGCGGTTCTGTGTTTGGGAGCAGAGTCTTGCAAACTAACAGAATCAAGAGATGCCTGGTGTAACAGCCCATCAGCTGCAGAAGGAAGAGCGGCATTTTGTTTAAATAAAAAAGCTGTTTTGCCCCCACGCATCTTTCTCAAGCAGGCATTATCATCTCTTTTAAAAAGTCTGCGCCTCTCCTTTGCAATCAACATGCTCATTTCAAACAATCATCAACTTCTGATCCTCTCTCAGCAGGCACAAAAGGGCCACTTCAATACAAGTTATTGGTTTCCTGAGAATAGACTTAACAGTTCAACTATGACTGGTCGTGCTTTGAAGAGGGACTCTCACACGGATGTAAGCTTGGAATAAGAAAATTTAGGCAAAAAGCAATTTTCTTAGCAGCCATTTCGGTATTACCTTGTTATTTATTCAAAAATGTGTGTTTAAGTAACCGTCATACAACCCACATTCTCTTTTTGATTTAATCTTATGAGTTCCATGTGTGACAACATAATACGTCACTACGGAAATTCAGCCTCTATAGTTCACTGAAGGAACAAACAGCAAGATGACTGCTGAAATCATGGCTTGTGCATGCGTATCCAAATATTTTTGTACAAATACTGGTAAATACTAAAGAAGAAAATCATAAAAATAAACTTATTTTCCATCATTCAAAGTTTAAAAGCTTCTTCCTATATTAGAGTACATGTATTTTGGAGAGAGTCTAGACTATTTTACCCACTTTAAAACCATAACACGCTTTATAAAGATACTTACAAATACAGAACCAGTGACTTGCATTTAAAAGGTATACTTCCTTGACCTGTCTCCCCATTTCCTCTTTTATGATGCAATACAACTGTGCCATCAAACATCAAGCAAATTAGATATACAAAACTTGTATTCTTGCCTTTCTAAACTCATGCCTGTATGATGGCACTTTTCTTGTTCATAAAGTAGTATTTCTATTTTGACTAGACTGTAGCAGGCAGATAAGTTTGAGTAATGAACATAATATGCAGTCTCATAGTCTTGTGGAATGCCGATTTTACATCAGTCACATATTTTGACATGACCTCATAAGATAGAACACACATGCACGTGCGTGCACACACAGAGTGTGCTGACCAAACCATTATGTAGTGGTGCCAGTAGCCCAGCTCAGTCACAAATACAAGATGAGATATCAGAATAAAAATTGTGCAGCTGGAATGAGAAGTGAACAACCAAATGAAGGTGGATAACTATAACTATCCTATAAGGTGTTGGATGCACTTCTACAGTCATGACTAGAGACTAGACAAAGAACACAGAGCATTATGGATAGAAGATGCACTATCAGGTAACAGAAGAGAAGCAAATCAGCACAGTTGCCTGCTGGGCAATTTTCTTGCCCACAGGGTGATTATGAATGTGAGCTGCCCCCAATATAAAAGTGCAGCACAAAAACAAAGCAACATTCTGAATTCTCTTTCCCCAGGTATTGGAAAAAAGAGCAGTACAGTTTATTAAACACTCAGAGTCATGGTATGTTCACAAAAGTTACTGTACTCACGTTCTAACACATAAGTAAAGAGACAGGCAGAAATCTCTTTGGAAAAGGGGATCATTTAATTGATAGTCAAAAGTAGAGACATTGTGTCCTGACTGCACAAATTTATGATTGTGTGATTCATCATGCTGTGAAGAATCAGAGGGTCAGTGACCTTATAAATAGATTTGTTTCTTCCCTCCTAGATAAATATATTGATTATTGTTCCAAGTCAGTAATAATAATCTGTCATCATAGTAGGGTGGAGATAACACTTATACATTTTTAGGACAGCCAGAAGGGTTTAAGATTTCTATGGCCTTGTCTACACAGAGGAAATTCATTAGCATGGCCACTCCAGATTAACTATTCTGCTGTAATTTAGCTATCCCAGAACAACTGCCCTCTGTGGACATTACTCTGGAATAAAAGTGATTTTATAGCATATTAGTTATTCTGGAATAGCCTTGTTGGTCAAGTGTTCCATGCAGACAAATGCCAGTACTTACGTGCCCAAGGTAGCAGAGTGGATTTATTTAATTCTCCAACTGGAAGGCCTCAATTTAAATCATCAATTTTAAGCAACTTTTCCATTTGTACTTCACTTATTTTCTAAAGAAAGGGGCATTCTTACTGGTTGATATCACTATTAAAACATGTTGATTTAGAACTAAATAGAGCCATTACACTAGATTTGGTACAACTTATGCACTATAACTGAGGCTGCATATCTGTCACAGATTCCGTGACTTTCCATGAACTCCGTGACTTTTGCAGTGGCTGGGGCAGCTAGCTCAGGGGTTGCCTGAGCACTCAGGCAGCCCCTGGCCACCAGCAACAGCAGTCTGGGTGTGCAAGCAGGCTCAGGGATGGGTCAGGGGGTTGGGGTATGAGGCAGTGCTTACCTCAGGGGAGGTGGGGGGCTCTCCGGAAGCAGCCAGCATGTCCCTGCAACTCTTAGGCAGAGACCAGGGGGCTCTGCATGCAGCCCCTGCCTGCAGGCACCGCCCCCGCAGCTCCCACTGGCTGTAGTTCCCAGCCAATGGGAGCTGCAGAGCTGGAGCTTACAGCGGGGACAGTGCATGGAGCGACTCTGGCCTTTGCTTCCCCTAGGAGCTGCAGGGACATGCTGGCTGCTTCCAGAGAGCTGCGCAGAGCCAGGTAGAGAACCTGCCAGCCCCTCCAACCTCCCGTCCCCCAGCACCAGTGGAGTGCCAGGCCACGTGTTGCTGCCGCCTGGTCCACCCCAGCACCAGTTGCGCTCCTGGACCCCCCCGACCCCACCCTGGATCCCCAGCCCAGCCCACCCCCTCACGGCACCCGCCCTGCCTAAGCCCATGTCCCTCCACCCCACTCCCGGAATGCCTGGCCCACGTTTTAGTTAAGGGTATATAGTACAATGAATTTTTGTTTACGGCCCGTGACCAGTCCATGACTTCTGCTAAAAATGCCCGTGACTAAACCATAGCCTTAAACTATAGCATTTATTTAAAACAACTATTAAAAGTTTAATATTTTCAGATTATTAATTGTACATTTTTAATATATTAGAAAATGGTGACTATATTGCTTATTTACTAGATAATGAACTTTCTGCTCATGATTTGTGTTCAGATGCATTAGAACAGCAATTAAAATTTAATTAAACAAACAAAATAGCATATAAATTGTTTTAAACAAAACAAGCCCTTAATACAGTACATGACCTATTGTGCCATATTCATAAAGCTTGACACCAAAAGTTAGATTTTTTCCCCGATTCTTTTTTCATACAGAAGAGCAGCCTTTAACATAGTTTGTCATAGAGGCTCATGGATTCAGCCTACTTATTTTCTATTTGAATGTTTTGAAAGATAATAATAAATTTAGGCCTAAAACTAATTTAGGACTAAATTCAGAACTCATTTTAAACAGGTTTACTTATTAAAAGAAAAACAATTAAATCAAACAATATTTGTTTAGTTTTTGTTTTTTTTCCCCCCTTTAAAGTCAGATTTGTACCCACCCTGCAAGGTAGGCATTCTGTCCAGAGGAAATGAATTATTAAAATATTCACTCTTAGCAGAGATTTTACAACCTGCAAAAGCACAGGTGAATGACTGACTGAACATCTAGCATGTTCACTGGTTTGAATTAGCCAAGAGACTATCAATGCTTAATAGTCTTCACACACACTCTGGCATACTGCCATTCAAATTCAATCCTCTATACCCATCCACAATGGTGCCAGCACTAGGTTTATGTGATCCTGGTCAGTTTCACACTGTGCCAACAAAAAATGACAATCACTACTGTGTTAGAGCACAGGGTGGTTCACCAAACTGCTTGGGGTCAAAAAGACACAAATGAAGGGCAGAAAGGAGTATGGATAACAGACGAGGTGACAATAGTAACTGACCTTTTTGATAATATCTATATGTTGACAATTCAAGATGGAAACACTGAAGGAGCAGAGGAGTTATACATCCATCAGGTAGTCTATTTTACCTTGAGGGAATATATGAATTTGAAAATGTTAAAGTTGAGTACATTTCTACAATGAAAAATAAATCCCTGTGCGACACAGAACTGCTCTTCTTTCTCCAAAATACAGAGAAAGAAATTAGCACTGAAATTCAGTTAAAAAAGGGGGGGGGGGGAGTTTGGCACGCTTTGATCTGTGTTTCCTGGCCTGTTTACCAAAGCTGTTTTTTGAAAGCAAGCTCCCACTTCCTAAAAGTCCATGCATCTGAAAAATGGGAGAAAACTTCCACTGCTATTCCACCAACCCCCATATTTTAAGGAAAATGGGAAGGAAAAATTATCACTTTCTCACTCAATTTTTATTTCACAGAAGTCAAAAGACAAACCTAAGCAACTGAAAGAAAAAGGGATTTTTAGTCAGAATGTTTAAAATGGTGTTTGTTGATGTCTATTTAAAAACAATTAGAAATGTTGTGGTTAAAGAATCCTCCCAATGACAAGAAGACAATGTCTACTTCTGTATTTGTAGTGTCTAGCACAATAAGAGCCCCAAAGTGATTTGGACCTCTAGCTGTAGTAGCAGGGATGATTATAGAACATTCTGAAGAAAGGGTATCTTTATCAGAAAATTCACCTCCACTGATCATTCAGTCAAGACATGAGAGATCAGTCCATTTGCTCTGAGACTTGGAAGAGGTCTTCCAGCAAAACCAGAAAAAAACAAGATCAATATTTCAGTTATTTTCCAGATTATTAAAAAGGAACAAAAACCATCATCTCCTCCCCCCACTCCCATCATCTTACAGGCCACTTTTATAAAGAATTAAAAATGTATAACTGAAAATATATACTTAAAAAACCATTGCAGGTCACCTTTAAAGACTAGTAAGATTGATGACGAAAATTGTTCACAAGTTTTCATGAATGCTTAGATAACAGTACTAATGTGGCCAACAAGGATGAAGTATTATATGTCAGTCACTCAGATTTCTGTAATGCATTCAGTGAACAACTCAACTGACTGATTTCAAGGTTAGAAAAGCATGGCGTTTGGGACGAACTACTGAAACTGATTCAAAAAAACAGACAGAAATAGAATACTTGTTTAAAAAAAAACAAAAAACCACACAACACTTCGAGGAGGCCAGCAGCAAAATGTGACATCTGAGTCATAGGGAAATATCCATCATATGAAGGACATTCACGTTCTCTCACCGTAATTTTACTAATGTGATCACTGCTACCCTGCTACCTCGTTTCCTTTTACCTTCATTTTACACATCAAGTCTTATTGCTCTTTCTTGTCATATAAAATTAAAACATAATCCCCAGTAAAATTGCTTGAATTAGAAAAAAGTATTGTTGAGCTCGTTATAATCTCTTCATTCTGAGTGGAATAGGAGTCCAATACACTGCAATATTTAAAAAAGGGTTACTGTGCTGGGAAAAGCATTCTACTAGAATTTTGCAGTATCTCTGTTGGCAACATGAACCACTACTATCAGTTGTTACCTCAGTAAGGCCATGTCTACATCTAAAATTTTGCAGCGCTGGTTGTTACAGCTGTATTAGTACAGCTGTATAGGGCCAGCGCTGCAGAGTGGCCACACTTACAGCAACCAGCGCTGCAAGTGGTGTTAGATGTGGCCACACTGCAGCGCTGTTGGGCGGCTTCAAGGGGGGTTCCGGGAACGCGAGAGCAAACCGGGGAAGGAGACCAGCTTCGCCACGGTTTGCTCTCGCGTTCCCGGAGCCACCCTGCAAACCGCAGGGAAGGAGACCTGCTTGCTCGGGGTTCCGGGAACGAGAGAGCAAACCGCGGCGAAGCTGGTCTCCTTTCCCGGTTTGCGCTCTCGTTCCCCGAACCGCCGAGCAAGCGGTTCTCCTTCCCTGCGGTTTGCAGGGTGGCTCCGGGAACGAGAGAGCAAACCGCGGCAAAGCTGGTCTCCTTTCCCGGTTTGCTCTCTCGTTCCCCGAACCGCCGAGCAAGCGGTTCTCCTTACCTGCTTGCTCGGGGTTCCGGGAACGAGAGAGCAAACCGGGAAAGGAGATCAGCTTGATTACCAGAGGCTTCCTCCTTCCACGGAGGTCAAGAAAAGCGCTGGTAAGTGTTTACATTGGATTACCAGCGCTGGATCACCAGCGCTGGATCCTCTACACCCGAGACAAAACGGAAGTACGGCCAGCGCTGCAAACAGGGAGTTGCAACACTGGTGATGCCCTGCAGATGTGTACACCTTCAAAGTTGCAGCGCTGTAACTCCCTCACCAGCGCTGCAACTTTCTGATGTAGACAAGCCCTAAGTTATCTTTTCAGTACAAGCTGGCACCAAAAAGGCAATAGAGCATATACACAGTAAATGGACTTGTGCAGGTAACTCTCTGTATACTACACTACATGCTTACATTATTTCTATACAAGTTTGAATCCTTGACATAATTAGCAACAAAGCACTGTATATTAGAACACAAAATCTTGAAATCCATGTGCCACACTTGAAAAGAAACTGAAAGTGACACCCAAGAACTTTTAACTTGCAGAAAAAGTAACAATGTTTACTGGTTGCATAAAAAGCTTCTCCATGAAGGTTACATGAAACCTACAGAACATCTTATCAAATAGGAGATACTGATCAAATTAACTATAATAAGCTTTAATTCTTTGCTACATACAACACTGAAACATTCAGAATATTCTGTGACTTCCAGTCTATCAAGGTTAATAGCTTCTCATCTGCTCTCAGCCCTCACCTCCCTTTTTATCCACTGATATGGTGGATGATTCTCCATGGTTCATTTCCCTCCACACCTTGATTGTTTTGCAAGACCCATCCTGTCTATCTGAAACCTTGGCTCAGTCACAACATCCACTTCCTTCTGTCCCACACAGCAGAGCATCTCTGGCAAAAAGCCTGTGATCAAGCTAACTTCCTTCACTATGAATGCAATCTCCCCTCCTTCACTTCTGCCATCTTCCTAAACAACTCTACTTCTCCAACTTAACGGGATGTCATGTCCTCCATCCCAGCCACTTTTTCAACATCTTAGCCTCAGTCCTCAAACCCTCCCCATCTCCTGCCTTCATTTCTCTCTCTGCACAGGATGAACTTGTACAAGAATAAGTTAACATAGTTGCCATATTTTGCCTCTCTCTCTCCCCTAGCTTCCTTCCTTTCCCAATCCCCTCCTATAGCTCACTCCTGGCAGAGACAGAGACATAGAAGTTTCTTGTCTGACCTTCTCCCTAATCCCTCCACTTGCCTCAGTGACCCCATCTCATGCCATCTCTAGGGTACACCAACTCTTCTAGATAGTTGCCTAGATTTACAACAGGCTACATAAAAAGCACGAGCGAAGTCAGTACAAACTAAAATTTCATAGAGACAATGACTTGTTTATACTGCTCTGTATACTATACACTGAAATATAAGTACAATACTTATATTCCAATTGATTTATTTCATAATTATATGGTAAAAATAAGAAAGCAAGCAATTTGTCAGTAATATATACTGTGGTATTTTTTATGTCTAATTTTGTAAGCAAGTAGTTTCTAAGTGAGGTGAAACTGGGGAGGCAAATCAGACTCTTGAAAGGGGTACAGTAGTCTGGAAAGGTTAAGAGCCACTGCTTTTGTCTTAATAAAAAAAACAAAAACAAAAAACTTGACCTCACTTGCCTCTCTAACCCCTTCTCCCACCTATCTGTAAATTCATTGAACACGCTGTTACAATTGTTTTCTTTTCTCCAATTCCATCCTTGACCCTTTCTAATCTGGCTTCTGTCTCTTGCACTCCACTGAAATCCTTCTCACCAAAATCTCTAATGACCTCTTCCTAATCAAAGTTTAGAACCAGTATTCCATCCTGATCCTTCTTGACCTGTCAGCCACCTTCAACATAGTCAACCATGCTTTTCTTGAAACCTTGTCCACCCTTGCCTTTCATGATTCTGTCCTTTCCTGGTTCTCCTTCTACCTCTGTAACTGGTACTTCAGCATGTCTTTTGGCACATCCTCTCCGTCACCTATCCAACTTTCTGTGGGGGTTCCACAGGGCTCTGTACGTGGCTCCTTCTCTTCTCTCTCTACACCTTATCTCTGGGGAATATTATCCACAAAGACAAACTGAATGAGTATCTATATGCTCACAAATCACCTCTTCTTGCCAGATATGTCCTTTTGACATGTCTTTGTGACTGTCTGTCAGCTCAAGCTGAATACAGCTAAAGCAGAGCTGTTAATCTTTTCCACCAAACCCTCCCCACTACCCCCTTTCTCAATCACAGTGGACAACGCCACCTTGCTATCTGCAACCTGCATGTCATTATCTTGGATCTCTCTCTCTAGGTCCTCACATCAAGTCTATGTATAAATCTTGCCAATTCTTTCTGTATAAAATCTAAGATACAGCCTTGTCTCTTATGGGGTCTCATCTCAATCATGTCTACACTAGGGTTTATGTCAACTAAACTACAGCACTCAAGGGTGTGGATTTTCTAATGTAGCTCAGGCCTAATACTTAGGCTATAAGCACTTTGCGGGCAGGGACCACGTTTTTGTTCTGTATTTGTACAGCACCTACCACAAGTGGATCCACTAATTCATGACCAGGGGTTCTGGGTGCCATGGTAATACAAATGAGTAATAATAATTCAGAACACTAACTTACATTGCATGAGAATGATAATTTCCATTTTCAAGAATTAAATTCCAGGACTGAAAGTGTATCTATCAGAGTAGTTTTGGAACTGTTACCAGTCAGAGTTTTTGTTTCTTACTTCTCCATATACATCCACAGCTACCGTATTATTTGTGTCTTTTTCTGTTCATAAAGAGAAGTTCAGTTATTCCAGAAGTAACTCCTGATTACAGGAGCAGGCTATTTCTCTACTCTTTCTCACAATGGCCCGAAAAGGTGAATGTTAAAACCATGGTTCTAGTCCTTACCATTATGCTGTATCAGTAGACATCAGTTTGCTTAATGCTTCTGTGTTGCACAAAGCCTGCTTTTCTGTGAGTGTGAAGAAGTACTGTGTGTTGCACAGTTAATTCAGCCCAATGTTAAAGATAAATAGCAGATAAATTAGCAGGAGCTATACAGTAATATGCATTTTTAATTTTTAATTTTTTTCCCAAAAGTCAAAGGAACTGGACGCTTGAAAGGGAAACCGAGGTGGCTGAGGCCTGGAAGTTCAAAAAGGCAGCAATTGAGGGTCTAAATGTGATCAAGTCTCCTGATCAAAGTTCTACCACATACACTCACTCAGGTCTTGTCCATACACAGTTAGCTGTATCCATTTAGAAACCGATATAGTTCAATTGGTACAACCACCCTAGTGTGGATGCAGTTATTCAGGAATAAAAGGAGCTTATAGTATATTATATAGCTTATACCTGTCCAATATACAATGTTACAAAAACTACGTAAACCAGCCCACACACATCTGACAGATATTGCCGCATTCCCATGGGCACAAAATTCAAATTCTTCTTCACCAACTAGACTTTATTAGAGATGGATCTGAGCTGCAAAATTCAGAATCAGATTTTTCACACCTCAAAGTTCGGGAGGTTTTGATTCTGATGATATAGTTCAGATTTCATCTCATTTATCATGTTTTCAGATAAACTTCAAAACACAATATCCTAATTAAAGGGATACAGTCAATTTCAAAAAATAGTATTTCCATTTGAAAGTTTTGTACATACTATCAGCCATGAAAGATTAGTGAAAAAAGCTCTATTTTCTTTTTTCTTGCACTGGAAATTTGATAGAATTTTTGCAATTTTGGTGCTTGCATACAACCTTCTTCTGCCCCTGCAAGAAGCTATTTACTACTAACCAGCAGCAACAGAGCTAGCACTGAAGTAGTAAACAACAGACAGGTGTATACACAGAAGGAAAAAAAAAAAATTCTGAGCATATTTTGTGTTGTTATAATTGCTATCCAAAAGTTCATTCTAAACATAATACAAGGAAGCCAAAAAATTCACAGCTATTTTTAAATTAAAAAAAAAATCAGAACATACTATTTAAGGGAGCTCTATCAGAATTTTTTTAATTAGCTGACAATATACCTTTGCAAAGATTTTTTTTTCTTGTTGAAGGCTCATCTAAATAACTGTATCTTGATTCATATGGTCAAAGTGATCTTTGTATTATGGTAACATTTTTAGACTTCATATATATGTAGCATTAGCTCACAACTCTCACTGTGCATATTTTTATACTCTTTGGGGTGCCTGGTAGATAAACTAAGGGGTAAAGCTAATTGGTGGAGGTTCCGGTTGCTTCCAAGGACAGCTACAGATCTCACTCATTCCTTTAAAAATGCTCCAATTTCATGATCCGGTGGATGCAAAAGAACCAGGCCTCATTCACATTGAGAAACTTACTCGTCAGTGACAATGGTTCCCCTCCTCTCAGTCATACTTTCTGTAATACTGCTGATTACAGTTTTGTTCTTACTGTGCCAACAGTTCCAGTTCAATGGTTTTCAGTAAGACAACTTCCTAGTACAGACAGGGCTTCAGCATCTGTAAAGAACATTTTCTATGCTGAAAGTAAGATGGGTCTTGTGACAAATTAACATGTCCTATCAGGAACCTGTTATCACAGCTGTCACCATATCAGCAGGGACAAAAACTGTACATCTAACCCTTTCCTTTAGGGGGAAAACTCTGGGTCAGGAGCTTAAAACTATTATGAGTCCAGGACTCCTCTGCAGGTAACTATTTAGGGAGGTACCAAACTGTAGGCCATTGGAAGTCCCCCATTGTTACTGAAGAAATAGGATGCCACAAGAGGACATCAATATGATGGCTTGCAAATTTCTAACTTTTAAACCTGCAATTTACTACACCTCAACAACTAAAGACAGCAGAATTTAGTGAGGTGAGACCATGTGATCATTTAAATGTTGCATGCTTACTGCATACTTAATATCCCTAACACCTGGAGTGCTGACTACTTAGTCAAAATGAACTTTTGTTCTTTTCACATATATGAAACTAACGTTCCACCCATACAATTGCAGGATGCACTTCCACAACCATTCAATCTCCCCATTCCAATGACATCCCATCAATTTAAGACACTACATGATACTGACAGCAAACTACAGAACTGCAGTCCCTTTCTCTGTCAACTTAAGTTTTAGTAACGTTCAAACAAAGCCAAAAATGTTCAACAGAGAAACAATAATGAAGTCAAAGGACTTTGATACTTCAGGCTAAATTACAACAGTTTTACAAAAACACCTTTAAAAATTAATACAGTAAACTAAAGCAGTTTAGCAACTACATGTTGGGAATAGTTCAGATGCAAAATAAACTTTCACTGAGTGAAATGTAATAACTGCAACACTCCACATACAAAAATCCTGTTAGTTTACTTACAGCTCTGGACTACTTTTCCTGATTAAAGAACAAAATTTATATATACGTTCTGTGTGCTATTTTTTCAGTCCTTGAAAGTCCTCCAGTATGTTTACAGCCTCTATTCTCCTTCAAATAATTTCCAATTAAAAAACACAAAGTGCATTTTTGTTCTTACTGAAGATTCCTGTAAATTCTGTTCCAATATAAGCAACTTAAAACGTCTGTTTACAACTAAAGAAAAGTGTCTCCTACTATAAAAGAAGTCGCTGAGCAACAAAGTTGCTACTTACAATACTCTGTGGGGTACCAGCATCATCATATACTATAAATCACCTAGGACAAAACCCTGAAAGGGGAAGGAGAGCCTGGACTAAATCAGCATAAACCCAACCAAACTAGGATTCTAAGAAGTTACATGTTGTGTGATAAAGAAACATTTTGTCTCTTCAGCCACCAACAGATAAGGAATTGCTTATATAGCAGGAAATACCCTCCACTGTCCACACGTCCTACCCCAGCTCTTTCCAGTATCCAGTAAAGTCTGGATCCTTTATATCTGAGGTATCCTGGCGTTTCGTTCCCCATCTGACTAGGCCACAGTAGAGAGGCAGAGCCCGTTCACACCCCCCCCCCCAATCCTGAGTGTGTAGGCCCCAACAGTCAGGGACTGGGTAACTCGCACCTCCCCCCCCCCATCTCCCTCTAGGTCCCAATAGTCAGGGAATGGGTCACACACCCCCCATCTCCCTCTAGGCCCTAAAAGTCAGGAGGTGGGTTACTACCCCCTCCCCATTTCCCTCTAGGCCCCAACACTTAGGAAGCTGGGCCTGCCTACGTAGAAAGCCGGGGTTTTCTCCTCTCCTCCACACCTTCCCTCCTCCCAATCTCCACAGGCCCCAGCACAGCGGGAACAGCCCAGGCCAGACACCCCCATACCCCCGGAGGCCGCCTAGGCCGCGCCTCCCCCTGCCCGAGCCCAACCCACCTGGGTTGCCAGTCATTCCAGCTCCGCGGGTGATAGTGCTGCCTGGTGCCGATGCCGCTCAGCCGAGACCCCGGGGCTCTGCGGCTCATTACCTTGCCCGAGAGGGCATGGCCGGCCGGGCAGCGGCGCAGGGCAGGGGCGGCAGCGGCAGCGGCAGCTCTTCACTCACTCTCCTCAAGCTGCTGCTGCTGCTGTCTCACAGTGAAGGAGGAGACGACGGCGGCTCCGCCTGCTGCTGCTCCTCCCTGGCCGAACGGCATGCTGGGATCGCGGGCCATGGGGCCGCCCCGTTCGCCCGCCCTCCGCGGGGTACCATGGGACGGCAGCCACCGACGGGGGCCACCTCCTCGGGGTCACGCGAAACCCCCCCTCTAGTGGGCCGGCCCCCCGCATAACCGGCTTCCCTAACCCTCCCCCACGCCGAGAGGGCACACGCACCTGGGGGAGACTCAGCCTTCCGGCCCCCTCAGGACGGGTGTCCCCCTGGTGTAACTCTCAGGAGGAGTCTCCCTGTCTCCCAATCTTTGGTGTGTTGGGGGGGGGGGGGGTTTCACCTGAGGGAGCCTCCTGGCCCCCATCCCACACGGAGAGGGATTTAATCCTTAGGAGGGGTCATCCTGTGCTGAGGGTGTTTCCTATCCTTATGAGGGTAGGGCACGGTTTCGTGCCCTCCCACCATATTGAGGGGACTGCTTCCCGAAAAGTAGTTTCCAACCTCCCCAGGCACCTTGATGGGTCTCCTGCCTACCCACCCTAGCCCAGTCCACACTGAGGGTGTTTCTCCCACATGTAGGGCAGAAGTTCACAGATTGGTGTGCTACAGCATATTGGGGGTGGTCAGCAGGAAGCTGGCTAAACCCACTGTGCTGGTGTCTCCTTTTTACTTCCAGCTGCTAAAATGCATTTTAAAAGAGCTAAAAAATACATGACACCTTTGTCTTGGTACTTTTCTAGGGAAACAACTGCTGTAGTTGCCACAAGGATGTGACTGAAAATGGAAGGGGAGACAAATCTACAAGAAAATACCTGCCTATTACAATGTGGTCCACACTTGAAAGAATGTGAGAACCAGTGCAGTTGGATACATTTTTAAGGAAGATACTAGGGCTGGGTCTACACTAAAAAGTTAAGTCAACCCAGCTAGGTCACTCTGGTGTGAAAAATTGACACCACATCCTACAGAGGCTATGTCTGTACACTTACCATTTAGAGTGCAAAAAGTCCTTTTTTGTGCTAAAACCGAGGAAGCATCTACAAGAAAACCACCCTCACGAGGCATATAGCTCTTACCGCTGTTCTTTTTGTGCTGTTGTGAAAGTGAAAAACCGTTCTACCATCGTAAACACCTTTTGGCCTCCGAAGGATATTGCACAGTTCCAAAAGTGACCACTCTGGCCAGCATCTTTACTGGTCTGACACCAGGTAAACGGACATCCATCCCTCCCCTTGTAAACCCTGGGAAGTTTGAAACTTCCTTTCCCTTTGCTTGTAGATATGGCAGGGAAAGCAGCCAGACAGCAGGGTCGGGTAAAAAAAAAATGCCACAAAAGAAACAAGGAAGTATTGGGGCTGCTGGAACATGAAGCAGGGCAGCATGGAGCACTGAGCAGGGACCCGGAATGCCTTCTGCTCACCCTTCCCACAAGACCTATCGAGAGAGCTGCACTGTAGGATAGCTGCCCTACAGCGCTGCTCTCATCTGCGATGGAAGTGCTGCTAGTGTAAACACTCTCTGATGCCTGAGGAATTAAGTGAGTACACAAACCAGCACTTTTCTTTCACCAGTTCCCTATCACCGGTGAAACTTAGAGCACAAAAACTCTGCAAGTGTAGACACAGGGTTGGCTCCAGGCACCAGCTCAGCAAGCAGGTGCTTGGGGCAGCCAAGGAGAAGGGGCAGCACATCAGGCTCTTCAGCAGCAATTCGGCGGCGGGTCCCTCGGTCCCCCTCGGAGGGAAGGACCTGCCGCTGAACTGCCGCCGAAGAAGACAGTGGCGTGGTGGAGCAGCCGCTGATCATGATTGCGGCTTTTTTTTTTTTTTTCCCTGCTTGGGGTGGCAAAAACCCGGGAGCTGGCCCTGTATAGACATACCCATGATTAAGCCAACCTAACCCCCCAGTAGACAGCATTAGGTTAATGGAAGAATTCGTCTGTCAAACCATCTACCACCTCTTGAGGAGGTGGATTAACAACAGTGACAGAAGTACTTCTCCCTCACTGTAGTGAGTTTCTATGCTGAAGCGCTACAGTGGTGCAACTGAGACCTGTATTTTTTTCCTCCTCCAAGAAATGGATGCCTTGCATTGGCTTATTTGGTCACTCTGTGTTTCTGTTCTTATTGAGTATTCCTCAAGTTTTCATGAAATCTAATACACTCAAGTAAAAGACTCAGTAAAGATACTCATAGGCCTACGCTTTCATGGGTAAAAAACCCACTTCAGATGCATCTGAAGAAGTGAGTTTTTTACTCATGAAAGCTTATGCCCAAATAAATCTGTTAGTCTTTAAGGTGCCACTGGGCTCCTTGTTGTTTTTGTGGTTACAGACTAACACGGCTATCCCTCTGAAATGTGACATCATAGGCCTAACTGCTCTTATTTATTACTGTATCCAAAGTTGAACAATGACACGACTTGGAGGCCTTGTTAATATCAGCCAATAAACTGCAGTTGTGTTGGTGAATGAACTTGAGTCAACTGGCATATTCCCACTTCTAGCTTTTTATTGGACAGTGCTGAACTTACTGGTGTGGTTTTGCATCCCTCAAGCAATGCTTCCAGGACATCCACAGGTTCCAATAAAATTCCAGGGCTCAGAGCCATCACATCACAATGCTGAACTGCAACATAATTATATTTTGATGTGATGTAACCCGGTGTTATCATAATGCATCACAACATGCTGACAGTGTCACAAACGGTAACCTTGGGTAGGCACTGTGTGTGTACTGTTTTACCTACTAGTTTTCAAGTGCTTAGCAGTTTCAGGGCAGTACTATATATCAGGTTGGTTCAGTTCCAATACTTAAATACTTGAGGCAGTTTTGCAGATATAACCCATTGTACACAGCATTATAAATCCTTTCATTTGCTGTCTTAGTTCTACTACTTTTGGTATTTAAATTGAGAAAATTAACCAGTAGCATTTGATATTCAGCAAACAGAAGAAATAAATTTAAAACATCAAAGTCAAAATCAGATTTTACTGGAGTGCCAGCAATATCTAGTGCAAAAATTCTCTGACTTTCACAGAAAGAATCTTGTGGATCATATCACCACCAACTGATAATGGAGCAGATCACCTCCCCTCATGTTCATGATTTCATAAAATCCTTGCAGCAGCTACAGCAGTTGCCTATGGGGAAAGGAAAGATAATATTAAGGATGTATTTTTAGCCTCCTTTTAATGTGGTTTAGCAGCTGGACACAAGGAATAGAATTAGCACCATGTGACCAGCCTCTGTCTATAGACCACCACAATTTGAGCACTGCTGATTTAGCGGGTAGAGCAGGGAGCATTGTATAAGAACTGGATTCTAGTCATGAATCTGTTCCTGAATCTGTGTGGTCTTGTGGAAATAATTTAGCCTCTCTGAGTCTCATTTTCTCCTTTTGTAAAACAGGGATAATAATGGTTAATTACATTTTGAAATCACTGTACAAACATTAAAATGCTATATAAGTGTCAAGCACGATTAAATATGTAATTGAACTATTTCTGGTTAGAATGACTACATTGTGAAATTTTGATAGTCTTTTAGGTAATAATTAAGCTTTTCATCATGATCAATGAGATAATAATACTTGTCACATAGAACTTTTTCATCTGTAGATCTCGAGGTGCTTTACAAAAGTGGATAAAAACATTTAATCCCCATTTCACAGAGGAGATAGCTAAAGCACAGGAAAGTTGAGGCCCACATTTTCAAAACTGGCTTTTAAATTTGCTCTTCTTGGGTTTTGGGGCCCAGATTTAGATACGTAGGTTTGCTAATGCCAGCCAGAGCTTTTGTGAAACAACTGGAATGCAGAAAATATGAAACTCAAGTTAAATATACAAATATTATATAAAGATATAAGAACTGAGAAACAAGGTCACTGAGTTACAGGCACAGTGTTTTACAGTTCTGAGGCTTTGAGTGAGAATGTGAGTCTCTGAAGGAGCAGAAAGCATTCTGCAAGCACAGCTAAAAGCAGTTCATTTGGAGAATAGGATTGATGTCAATGGGAGCTACAGATGCTCAGCACCTTTGAAAATAAAGCTATAGGTGTGTAAAGCTGGATATCCAAAAAAGGAGGCACCCAAAATTAGAGACCATTTTTGAAAATGTAAGTTAAGTCACTTGTCCCGTGTCACAGAATGAGTCAGTGGGAATGTTGGAAATAGGGCTCTGGTCTTCTGACTCCCAGCAATGTGCTCAGTCCACTAGACCACATTGCCAATGTTCTTCATAATGCAGAATTTTGCAGCTGATTGACACCACCAATTCTTTTGCTGATTTGCAATTTATCCTTATGATTTACTGACTTAATATGTAAAACTATTACTCCAAGTGTTACTTTTAGTTGTAATAAAAAGCAATTTGTATACTTCTACTGTGCTTAAATAAGACAGCATATTATATCTTACAACCCTCACAAGTTTGCTGCCTTACCCAGCATGGCTTTTCTAAAAAATCTGTGCATGCTAAGGAGCAGAAGCCAAACCAAGCCATTTTCTTGGCTCCATGGCTCCATGTATACCCTTAACAAAGCCACATATTGAAAGAACAACAATCACCACTGTGAGTAACGGAAAGAGATGCTAACGATTTCCTAGTTTGGAAACAGGACTGAGGCCAAGGAGAAAAACAGTGTTTGACTAAAGCAGAGAAAAACAATCCACCAAGATTCTGTAGTTTGAGTATTACAAGTTGGTGCCTATTAAAGATTGCAAAGGATTCCTAGAATAGAGATTCCCAGTAAAGATAACACTGCGATGCAACTATGACTGTGTATCATCTACAGATTGTACAATTTACTTTCATTTAATCCAAAATCTATCTTTATAAAACCTCCTTCACACTAACATATAAACAAACTGAAACCAATAACATACAAACTGAAACCAATAGACGTCATAAGATAATACACTAATTCTAGATTGTTGTTGCCATTGCAGATTTTGTTCATTTAATGCCAAGAAATCTTATAATAGCTTCTTTGAGTGATATGGTAAATTAAGGCTGTCAATTAATCAAAGTTAACTCACATGATTAAATAAAAAAATAGATGGCAATTAAAAAAATAAATCACGATTAATTTTAATTGCACTGTTAAACAATAGAATACCAAATGAAATGTATTAAATATGTTTGGATGTTTTTTAACATTTTCAAATATATAGATTCTATATGACAGCTGAGAATATAGTCAATTTCTAGTCTAATTGCTTTCCAGTCGTGTAAGCATATTTCAGCAAATTTCTAGTGTAGCAGAAACTCCATCTGGGGCTTGAGGTTCAACAACAGTGCAAAGCTGCTTGGTCTACCTTCACAGCTGACCAGACCTCTCCATTCAGCAATATGTAGAAGTATGAACATTAGCAGAAACGTCTCTCTGGCATAGATTGCCAGATCTCTCCACAAGACTGGAAAGCCACCTTTCTTTTCCATTCTGGTACCTTGAAAACTGTCATGTTCTCCAAATGTTGGCCAGCTTTTAAAGAAGAAATGTCAAACTGGGAACTGATACATTATGAACATTTTAATTTTTTTAAACCATTAGTACATATTTCTTACCATTAATAGCCTCTGCTCCTTCCTCATGGGCTGCACAAGTTGTCTGAGAACCAAGGATAGTCTAAGGCTATGTCTCTACTGCGCACCTTACAAGAGTGGGCTGTGCCACTGCAGTCACGCCGTTGCAAGATGTGCTGTTGTGGCTGCACTTTATCGCGAGGAGAGAGCTCTCCCAGCAACAAAATAGAACCACCTCCAACAAAGCGCTATCCACACTGGCACTTTACATTGCTAAAACTCTGTCTGTCTATCTGTCTCTCTGTGTGTATCACATTCCTGGAATGCTGAAAAGTATCAAAATTGTAGGCTTCTGCCGCACAGTTATGTTATAAGATCATAAGAATGGTCATACTGGGTTAGGTCAATGGTCCACCTAGCCCAGTATCCTGTCTTCCAAGTTCTGACAGTAGCCAGTGTTGGGAGTGAAGTATCAGGGGGTAGCCGTGTTAGTCTGTATCCACAAAAACAACAAGGAGTCCGGTGGCACCTTAAAGACTAACAGATTTATTTATTTATTTATGCCCAAATAAATCTATTAGTCTTTAAGGTGCCACCGAACTTCTTGTTTTTGTTGGGAGAGAAGTGAATCTTAATCCACCATTCTGGCAAGCCAGTCAGTATGTAGATTGGGGTTAACAACCAATATCCAGGGGCCGTGACCTAAGAGTATTGAGGGGTTTAAGGAGTTTTTAAGTGACTGTGGAGTCACTGGGGCATATATAGATAAGTATCTGGCTTGAGGCAGAGGCTAATCTGCTGAAATGCTACTTATTTGGCAACAAAAAGCTGCCAAGAAGAGGTAAAAGCTGTAGTTGTTTAAGGTTTGCTAATGGCAGCCAGAGCTTTTGTGAAACAACTGGAATGCAGAAAACATGAAACTCAAGTTAAATATACAAATTTTATATAAAGATATAAGAACTGAGAAACAAGGTTACTGAGTTACAGGCACAGTGTTTTACAGTTCTGAGGCTTTGGCCTGGTCTACACTACGCTGTTAAACCGATTTTAACAGCGTTAAATCGATTTAACGCTGCACCCGTCCACACTATACTGCTCTTTATATAGATTTAAAGGGCTCTTTAAATCGATTTCTGTACTCCTACAAAACGAGAAGAGTAACACTAAAATCGATATTACTATATCGGATTAGGGTTAGTGTGGATGCAAATCGACGTTATTGGCCTCATTATTTTACAGTAGCTACCCACAGTGCACCGCTCCAGAAATCGACGCTAGCCTCGGACCATGGACGCACAGCACTGAATTAATGTGCCTAGTGTGGACGCGCACAATCGACTTTACAATATCTGTTTTATAAAATCGGTTTAAGCTAATTCGAATTTATCCTGTAGACGTAGCCATAGAGTGAGAATGTGAGTCTCTGAAGGAGCAGAAAGCATTCTGCAAGCACAGCTAAAAGCAGTTCATTTGGAGAATAGAGAACTGACAGGCACTTTTAATCAGACAGTGAAACTTTTGGGAGGAGAAAGCATTATTATAGTCAGGAGGACTATATTAATAGTCAGGAGGCTCCACCTTTTTATAATCCATTTTTTCCTTCCTTGAACAATCTGGACTCTAAAATGCTCATAGGTGACTGTGACAGTCCAAAACAATCATGAAGGTGGTACATGAAGGGAAGTGAAGGTTAAAAATCTTTCATCAGTGGAGATATCAGCCATAATGAACAAAATAGGTCCTTGTCCCAGAAGCAGGGTCATAGAGGAAGTGTTAAAGTGGTTTCTGAAAATTAGGGTACAGGCTGAATTTTGTAATCTGACTAGAGGAGACTGCGAGACAATTTTGGAGAAGGAAGTGGACCCTGGGGTTTGGCTGCATATTCCACAGGGCTAGAGAGTCAGGGACAGTGGCAGATCCGATGCAGCAATCACCCTGTTGGTGCTGTGGAGCTGAAAATTTAGGAACCCCCTGCAGAATATGAAGAATGAATTTTCTTTGCTTATTTTCTGGTCACTAATAATCCCTCTTGTGATGATCCAGACTACCCACCACAAGTTGTTGTAGATAGGCTACTTGCAGAGGTTAAAGAGGCAGTTAAAATGGGGTTTGATGGGATAGTACTAATGTTCAGACTTTGTCTGAAAAAATGACGTGCTTTTTTCTGTGCCCTGGAGGGTAAGAATAAGGACACAGTGGATGAGGCTAAAGCATTCAGGCTTGAAAGTGGCAGAAACCTAATTCTGAGGGAGGGTAGTCCAGGACCCCTGGTTATCAGAGAAGGTGTGGGTGAGAGTGGCCTTGGGCACCCATGGATCACCTTGCATGCAGTGCAGAGGCTTCAGGAACTGACCCCAGGAACGGGAAGTGGTCTGCTGTCTAGAACCATTTCCTCCATCCCCCAGTAGAGATACTCAGCTGCCTCCCACTCATCCAGGATTCTTACCTGCATTACCTTGGCTGGGTAGGGATGCCCCCAACATATCAGTTAGAGGAGGCATTCGTAGGCAAGTTTTGCTTATTAGTGGGATGTCTGTCTCTTTAACGTCTAGAATCCAGGTGGGAGATGTCACACAACAGTGGACTACCATGACTGAACTGACAAGGCACGGAACCACGCACTGGCTTGCTAAACTCTTTGATGTCATGGTGAGCAGCTTTTCTGTCACTCAAGTCTTTGTGGCTGATGCTTGTAGGGAAATTTTAGGAGCGGAATGAATGAAAGCCTGGGGTTGTAAGGTGGATTTGGCTAACCTTTTGCTGTGGAATTCATCCCAATGTAAATGAGAACATTTCCATACTAACTGCTCACTGCAGTTAAAGGGGTTTATTCTTCAAATTAGAGGGAACATGTGACAGATGCTGAGGTTCTGGAATGATGCGTGCTATTTCTTGAAGTTTTTGTTTGAAGTTTTGAGTGTGGGAGTATGGATGTGTGCATCCAGGTTGAGGGACAGGATCCCCTTCACCAGCAACAATATCCTTACCCTAGAGGGGAGGGGATTCAATCCATGTGGTTATTGACTGCTTAAGACAACAAAAAGCAGCTGTCCTTAAAGGGCTGTGTCTGGAGTACACCTTTGCAGACACAGTTACAAAGTGTGCTAAACTGAAAAATGGGTATAAATGGCACCAAGATAATTTTAAGGCTGTAGAATACATTGGCTGAAAACTGTGTCACTCTGGCCAAAAAGGTAAAAAGTTTATATCTATCTAATTATGGAAGTGTCTACACTTAAATTTCACTCCCACTGACATAACTGCTCCACTATGCATGCCAATTTAATAACTCCATGTCCTCAAGCACCATAGAGTCAAGATCGATGTAGTTAAGTCAATGTACTGTCACTAGACACTTCATTTCTTACATCAACTATTACTGGCTTTTAAAAGCTGTCCCACAATGCCCCACACTGATAGTACAATTGATACAAGTACTCCTGGTGAGGATGTGCACCACCGACAGGAGGAGCAAAGTGTAGACACAGACAAGCGATGTAATTACTGTGGTGGCCGTATGCCGATGTAAGTTAGGTTGATCTAATTTTCTAGTGTAGAAATGGCCTTGCACAGACTAAGAACACTGCAGAACTTGGACAGAACCAGACAGTCGGGGTAGTGCAAGTGTTAAAATATTAAAAATGTAAATGTCAAAGAGAATGCTGATAATTTAAAAAAAAGGAGGGGCATGAAATACCTGGGAAATTCAGTCAGAAAAACATGAATAACACAGCAGCTAACACTGCCTGTCAGAAGAACTGTTTAAGTTTGGCAGCAGAGATATTGATATCTAAGTTGGCTGAGGAAATTAGGTCGGTATAACTACATTGCTAAGGGTGTGAAAAATCAATACCTCTGAGGGATGCGGTTAAACCTACCTAAACCTGGTTTGGGAAAGGATGAAAAGGGTGGTGAACCGATGGTTGCATGCTACACAACTGAAGCCATATAGTGGAAAGGAAAGAAGGGAATCTACTGATGTAAAAAGAGGAGAGGCAAGGACACAGGTGCAGAGACATTAACATGTCATTGCTCACGGATTCAGTCCCATTATGTTTTACTAGTTTACATGTCTTTTAAAAAATATTTTACTTACATGTTTCAAAGTATTTTTAAAAACTGTTATAGTTTCACTGACTTGTGTGTGGACTCTTCTTCCTAAGGATGATGACTGCAAGATGATACTGCAAACACTTTTCTCTCTGTCCCACACCCACAGCTCCTCCCCTCCCCCAGGTTTAGAAATATCCAGAGTCCCAAGGATACATGGGAGGGATGGAAAAAGTGCAGTCAATGTGGTGCTTACAGAATGCACTGCTAGTTCTCAGCGCAGCAGAGGTCACAACACTGAAAGTGGGTAGATAAGTGTCTTTATGGCTTGGTTAACTTGCAGTAAATCAAAACACAATTCAAGTATCAATACAGGCAGCTGCCACTGCCCTCTGATTAAACAACCCCTCCTTTCTCCCTGCTTCCCCAAACCTGGCCCAGTTTCTACCTTAAATAGCAACCTTAGTGCTCAATAACAGCCGCTAAGTGCAGTTAGCACCACTGACAAAGAACAGTTTAAAAAAATTGATGCACCCTCTCCAAAGCAAATGTAGATAAGGCCATTCAGAGCGATTGAGTACTCCCAGTAACAGAGATTTGTAAACAGGTGTGAACAGCAAAGAGGAAAGCATTGCACAGCTGCTACCCTACACAGCACAAACCCATTCCTAAGTGTTAACCCTGTCGAAATGCCCTATTATAATTGTCTGTAATGTGTGAATTGTTACAGGAATGAATGGCTAATGATCTTCTATTACAAGGGAACAGAACCCTCACAAAGGTACGTAGCGCCACCAGTATGTGCCAGTGTTCCCTCATGTGCTTTTCCAGCAGTTTTACAGGGTTTGAAGGTATTCCTTGGCACAGATATGTCACCCTCTGCCTCTCTACTGTGCCAAGAGGTGAACACCTACAGAATCCCTGATTTCCCTTGCTCTCTGGGTGCCAGGATCAGTGTGCATAAGGCTGTGATCTGGTTGCCTGTACAGAGTTTGTAAACCTGACTTGTCCTGAGTCCACTCAGGATGGAAGCACTTCCATTTACTCTCACATACATAATGGAGTGTGCAGCAGGTGACGGCTATATAAACAGTGTTTTCCACATTGGCACCTAGATGGGTGCATAGGCAGCCCTAATGAGATAATCAGTGGGACACAGTAATACCAGGGTACAAAATATATTGGAAGTACAGGTCGTGCTGGTGGGGGAGTAGAACTATATGTGAAAGAAAGCATAGAATCATATGAAATACAAATCTTAAATGAACCAAACAATGCCATAGAATCTCTATGGATAGTAGGCATTGAGCAGCTCTGCCTTCCTATCATCTTTCGTTACCAGCTCACCTGCTCCACTAAGCAGTGGACCCATACCATCCTTGATCTTTCTTTTTTGTCTGACATATTTGATGAACCCTTTCTTGTTGTCTCTAACATTTCTTGCCAGCTGTCACTCATTCTTTGCCTTGGCTTTCCTGATTTTGTCCCTACACACTTGTGCTATTCCCATCTATGCTTCCCTGGTGACATGCCACTCCTTCCATTTCCAGAATCTATCCCTTTTGGTTTTTAGATATGTAAACAGGGTCTGCTGAATTCTTCCCTGACAGCTAACTGGGAGAAGGCGAGACTTAGGCCATGTCTACATCTAAAATTTTGCAGCGCTGGTTGTTACAGCTGTATTAGTACAGCTGTATAGGGCCAGCGCTGCAGAGTGGCCACACTTACAGCAACCAGCGCTGCAAGTGGTGTTAGATGTGGCCACACTGCAGCGCTGTTGGGCGGCTTCAAGGGGGGTTCCGGGAACGCGAGAGCAAACCGGGAAAGGAGACCAGCTTCGCCGCGGTTTGCTCTCGCGTTCCCGGAGCCACCCAGCAAACCGCAGGGAAGGAGACCTGCTTGCTCGGGGTTCCGGGAACGAGAGAGCAAACCGGGAAAGGAGACCAGCTTCGCCGCGGTTTGCTCTCGCGTTCCCGGAGCCACCCAGCAAACCGCAGGGAAGGAGACCTGCTTGCTCGGGGTTCCGGGAACGCGAGAGCAAACCGGGAAAGGAGACCAGCTTCGCCGCGGTTTGCTCTCGCGTTCCCCGAACCACCCTGCAAACCGCAGGGAAGGAGACCTGCTTGCTCGGGGTTCCGGGAACGAGAGAGCAAACCGGGAAAGGAGACCAGCTTGATTACCAGAGGCTTCCTCCTTCCACGGAGGTCAAGAAAAGCGCTGGTAAGTGTCTACATTGGATTACCAGCGCTGGATCCTCTACACCCGAGACAAAACGGGAGTACGGCCAGCGCTGCAAACAGGGAGTTGCAGCGCTGGTGGTGCCCTGCAGATGTGTACACCTTCAAAGTTGCAGCGCTGTAACTCCCTCACCAGCGCTGCAACTTTCTGATGTAGACAAGCCCTTAAGGAGCAAACTGTATATACAAGCACACACCTACTCTGCTTAGATATCCAGCAGATAGAGCTGTGTTGCTCAAAATGATCAACTGTGGCTGGTGTTGGGTTACAAATTACCTTAGTACTGAATGCAGGGGTAGTGAAATGCTGTTACCAATGTTGGCATTATTGTATGAATAAAGGGGAGCAGAACTGTGCTTACCCTGTCTCATATGAGGGGGTCACCCTCAGCTGAAAGGACCTTGTTAAGCCAGGGGTTTGAAAGCCAGAGGCCTGTGGAAATAAGAAGGGTAGGGACAGGTGTCCCAGCCAGAAGGTGTGTGGACCCTCCCCCAGGGTCCTCCCAAGACTGGTTTAACCTGTTCCTCCCCACTGTTCAAAGAAAGAGCTAAATAGGCTTCATTAAGAGCTTCTTCATTATGTTAAATGCCCAGTCAGAAGTGAAATCAGTTGTAGTAGGGGAGTGTTTCTGCCCTGCCTGCTAAGAGCTGAAAATTACTAAGAGACTGATGTGCAGAGCTCATAGCAGAGAGGCAGGTGGCAGCAGAAGATGACTGACAAGTGGCTGGTGAGGCAGTGCACAGAATGAGCAGCTGAGAAGGCAGTGAGAAACTGTAGCTGGCAGGATGGCCAGCGGAGAGGAGCAGCAGCTGCCAGGACAGCCAGCAGAGGCATAGCAGGTGGTCGGGCAGCCAGCCAAAGCCAGTGCTCAGATGCCAGAGCAAGCATGGTGTCTTCTTCCCCCAGTGGGAGGTGAACTCACACAGATGTGCCTCTGAACCCTGGGGTCCTCTCTGACCAAGGATAACCACTGTGAGAGGGGTATGGGGTGAGGGAGCAGAGAGGGGCACAGAAAGGAACTGTTGTTTGTAGAATTCAAGAACATGAGGCAGAAGGCACTGCCCCACGCATTCTGGGGTGGGTGTCCTGCTCACAGTTTTATGAGTATGAATCCCGCTTGAGGCATTTTCCCTAATTAAAGTCAGGTGACTTCCCTCCTTTCATTAAAAGTTTCTTTTCTACAGTCAGACTCCGTGCTTGCGACTGGAGAAGTATTGCCTCACAAAGGTGCCTGGGGTGATGTGTAATTTTCCCAGGTTACTGGGTGGGGGCTCGAGATGGTTCTGTGTTGTGTTGATGGAAGGGAACCCCTAAATATTGAACCTGGCCCTGGTTGCTGCTGGCTCCACCTGGCAGCAGGGTTACAGATAGCCAAAAAACTCCATGTGCAGCCACACTGGCCTCCTGAGGTTCTTCTTATCTTTTTTCTGTGCTGGAATAGCTTGTTGAGCCATAGTAACCAATACAATACATGTTAAGTCATAGTAACTAATACAATATTAAACATGACCTAGTATTCAATGTTAACCCTAGGGTTAACCACAACCAGCTGACGCAATATTAAATATGACAAGCTCTCTCTACACTGAATGTTTAACATCATGTTAGTTACCATAACTCCCCAAGTTGGGGTTCTAACCCAGTGCAATTTTCCAGTGCAGAAAAACTCCTAGTGGCATTGCTAACTTGTGTTGAATTTGTGGACAAGTGTGCATTTGCAGTGATTTCCTGAACAATGTGGAATGGGTCACATCACAGGAGGTCTGGTCATGTCCTTGTGATCTTAAAAAAACAGGTGCTAAGCTCTGAGGATTTGTCTGAACTTTGATTTTGTTTACGTTTTAATTGATCTATATTTTTGATGTTGTTTTATTTATACTTCTTATATTGTCTTTCGTCACCCAAAGCTCCTGAGGAGGAAGGCAGAGAGTACGAATCCAATAAATATATATAGTCGTTTAGTATTTATGCAATCTACCTTATCCTGTTATAATTAAAATATACACGCGAAACTACCTACAGTTCTCCAGATAAATTAAGAGCTACATTTGTCCCTCCATAGTCAATTGCCTTAATTCTGTCTGTGGTTTGTTTATTTTTTGTTATTAGTTTTAAAAATAAATAATGTTTCTTGTTCATTGATTGATTACATTTTCCCTTGTCAGACTATTTACAAAATTCAAAGTTAATGGATTTTGGGGTGAAAAAAAAGAAGCCATCACTGTAAAGACTCCAGGCCAAATCCTCAGCTGTAGCCAATCCGCACATAGTGCAACTAAGAAGGAAGAGTGCTCTGCATCAGCTGTTCCTCTGCCAGCTGCCAACAGTCCCAAGAGGCCAATAAATGCAGAGACATTAAACAGTAGCCCTGTATAGGCAGGGCCAGTGCTTCCACTAGGTGACCCTAGACGGTCACTTAGGGCGGCAGGATTGGAGGGGGAGCGGCATTTCACCGCCCTCAGCGGAAATTTGGTGGTGGGGGTCCTTCCACTCCAGGTCTTCAGCGGAAATTCGGCAGTGGGTCCTTCACTTACTCTGGGACCGCCGCCGAACTGCCCCCAAGACGTGGAGCAGAAGGACCCTCACCGCTGAATGCTCAGAGGAGGAGCACTGCCGCTTAGGGTGGCAAAAACCGCGGCGGCGCTCCTGTAGATAGGCACTGATAGAGCATTTAGCACTTAGCTGAGACTCAGGAGACCTGGGTTCTTTTCCTGGCTTTGCCACTTACCTACTGTATGACCTTGGGCATGTTACCTCACTTCCCTGTGTTTGCTTCTCCCCACACCCTTAGTCTGTTTTATATGTTTAGAATATAAACTCTGTCCCCCTACAATGTATCTATACACTAGGTCAGTAGGCCTTTGTCCCAGTTGGCCCACCACGTGTTATTGTAATATGAATAATATTTCTAAAAGGCTTATGATCTAGTGGATAAAGCAAAAAATTGAGAGCCAAGAATACCTGCAAATGATCCACTATTCCAGTATTAGTCTATGAAGCAATCATAAATGCGTCCATGTCTAAAAAATGTTCAGAAGAAGTAATTCTTCAACAGTGCCAAAGACTAAGAGGAACAAACCGGAAACATTATTTATTGAACAAACGTTTCAGGATTATGTCCTCCTAAGACACTCCAGTGGCTAGAAGTTCTTCAAACTGCATTTGTAAGCATTTCTTTCAGTAGACAATGCCACCCTTGTGAAAATTATGACAATTTGTTTAGGGACTTGAAATGATTAATAATGAGTTTCTATGCAGGCTTCCAGGGGAAATTATCTACAAAGTGGCTTTTCTACATAAAAGGAAGGTCAATAAGGGAGTAACCCTCTGCTGACCCTCAAAAGAAAAGGGAAAATCCCTTAGCAGGAACATCTTTATCAGGGTCACTTTCAGTTGTCACATTTCATACCATAACCCATTCCCTCAACTCCATCAATAATGACAGCTTTGATATTTGTTTCTCCTACAACCATCTTCTCTTTTTTCTATACCTCCAATCCAAGGAATGCCCTTCCTGAACTGGTCTGCAGGCCACTACCTACTCTGCATTCATATCCCTCCTGAAGACCCATTTTCTTCATGATGGCTGCAGGATACAAGTTCATTGAAGTCAATGGAAAGATTCCTATTGACTCCCATGGGCTTTGGATCAGGTCCTGACTGACTAAATCACCCATATATTTATTTCATTTATCTCATGAGTGAACTAATCTGTGACACGATGCCCCACATTCTTCATAGAGATAAGGTTATGATATGATTATGGCATAACTAAGATTTATTTTATGCAAGATGTATCATGTGAGATATCATTGGAAAGGTTATGATTTACAAATATGATTATCCTATTTTTTGCATGTATCATTTTTGTATCAAGTTAGGAATATTGCCTGTGGAATGCCCACCAGACAGAATGCAATCAGTCTAGATGGCCAGTTGGGAAAATAATAGGTCTTTCAAGATGCTAATCACCCACTGAGAAGTCTTCCTTAGCACGCTACAAACAGCCTCTGAGTTATGGTTGCAGGGTCATGTGATCAAGTCACCTGGTACTAGACTCCATGATAATACTAGTATTTTTCTGCTGGCTGGGGGTGGGATTCACATTGGGAGACAAAGAATTTCCGCCCTATGTAAAAACTATTTAAAGGTCGTAACATCATCGTGGTTCATTCTTCATTAACTCCTCACCCAAGAAAGAAGGCTGCTAGAAACACCTGAGAAACAGAGACTAAATGGGGTTGGGGGGGGGGGCTGAGCTCAGGCTAGAGGGTGTCTGGCCTGTAAAAGGAATATCTGGAGTTTTAAGCTGCAAGCGAGGGCAGCTTGCCTTCAAGAATCTCTGCAATCTGCCTAGAACAACATTTAGGGTGAGAATTTGCTGTTTATAACCAGTTTCTACAGTATATTAAGCTTAGATTGTGTGTTGGTTTTACACCTCTACCTCGATATAATGCTGTCCTTGGGAGCCAAAAAATCTTACCGTGTTATAGGTGAAACCACATTGTACCAAATTTGCTTTGATCCGCCAGAGTGCACAGCCCCGTCTCCCCCACCACTGCTTTACCGCATTATCTCCGAATTCATGTTATATCAGGGTAGAGGTGTATTTGCTAGGCAATCTGCTTTGATCTGTTTGCTATCCCTTGTCACTTAAAATCTATCTTTTGTAGTTAATGAACTTGTTTTTGTTTTGTCTAAATCCCAGTGTGTGGAATTCATAACTGGGAGGCAAACAACTATTGCATATCTCTCTCCACTTTAAAAGAGGGGCGAATTTCATAAGCTTATGCTGTATAGTTCTCTGTGCAGCGCAAGACAATATAATTTTGGGTTTAGGCTCCATGGAGGGTGGCACTTGAGTACTGGGCAGTTCCTTAGCTGAGCCTTCCCATGCAGAGCTGATCTCAGCATCTTTGCGTAAAGCTGCAGCTGGGTGTGTCCCTACTTGTATGTGTGCTGCTTAAGTGCAGTCTGAAGCCTGAGGGAGGGCGTGGCTGGCTTGCCTCGCCTCAGCAATAAAGGAAGCCCAGGCTGGTGGGTCAGGCACACTCAGTGGGACCCCAGTTCCTGGTGGCAACCCAGGGGAAAACCTGTCACATAATTATCTATGCTGAAAGAAGGGATCACATGTTAGTAGAGAGGGGAGGAAGGATCCTGGACTTGAAGCTGAGGTTTGGTTTGGGGATAGCCTGACTAATAGCACCAGGCCTTCCTTTTTTAAGAGAAAGGTGAGTTAAAAAAGTCAAATCGTGTAAGAAAAACAGATCCATTTATATGTGAATTTATTCATTCTGAGTGAAACAGTCCATGGCTGGAAAACAAACAGAGCTGAACTCCCTTGTTTGATCAGTGTGCATACAGTGCAAATAAAATATGCACAGAACATTGAAAACCTGCTCAGTAGCAGTTAGCCAAAGAAACAGCCTGGGGAGGAGTATAAAATAATTAATGCGTTAAAACACGTAATAGTCGTACCAGATAATCTCCACACATGAGACAAAGTGATCATACATAGTGGCCCGCATTTGCTTGCCATGGGGCACAAACTGGCCAACACTCCCTAGGCGGTGTAGATCCAGCCAAACCAGTTCTTATGCCGCTGCTACATACCACCATTGGGTGTGAGTATGTGAGTGAACATGTGTGGGAAGTTTCACTGGATGGAGGTTGCTATGCTCTGGCTAAACTTGGCAGCTGAATGGCCTCTTGGAGGCCATAGCTAGCAGCCATAAATTAGAGCAGCCCTAATGAGAGTTAAAGTTCTCCACACTGGGAATTTGAGCCATTTATACAACTTGATTAAAACTGCATTTATGTCATCGTCATACACTTTGCCTTAGTGAGGCGTGCAGGGTCAGTGTATAAATAATAACAATACAATATAATTGAACAGGATCAAATAATAATTGGTCTCTTACAATACATAACCGGGACAAAGACTTGATGTTAATTTCAGTCTTCTCATTCTATGGAATACCCTCACAATTAATTATTACTTCAGAGCTACAGTTTTGGGCTTAAAAATAAAAATCACGATGTATATGCCTTCAAAGCAAAGCAAAGCAATATAAAACTAACGGATAATGACAGGCTAATATTTGATGGGAGATAAAAGCAAAAGGAAGACATTTTACAAAATCACCCCTTTGGCCCTTAATTGTTATGGCCATCCTGAGACATTGGTCAGTCTACTTAATCAAAGAATGAAGCGTTACCTTTGCAATAAAAGAAAATCTCTAATCTTCCTAGGAGTGTCATATACACACACAGCTAGTTTTGGGATTTGTAAACTGTGCTATGTTGTTTCTATCTAATATTCCCATTTATAAAGATATTCTATATGACTTGTAAACATTTTAAATCAATGCAAGCTTGGGTAAAGTATCCATTGTGTGTACCCACTTGTTTACACTTTCAGCTAGGAAATAAATCAGTCCTAGAATCCAAGCCTTCCTGGCCTGTTGGAAGTTATACATCTGTCTGTTTGTTTACATTAGAAATTCAGGGCTTGGCTACTCTTGTTTTTCTTGGATAACTCTATGGACAACAGGAGAATTAGTAGGTTTATGACATTAGTATACCAAGAAGTAAAACCTGATTATTTGGAAGAAGCAGTAATGTTTATGCACCCCCCTTTAAAACTCTTTGGACCAGATCCTCAGCTGGTATAAACTACGTAACTCCATTGACTTCAGCCATTTGGTTGGTTTTTGCTTTGTTTTGTTTGTAGGGGGTGGTGGGTTTTTTTTTTCAAATGCCTAATAAAGTACTGAGTTGGCACCAATGACATCCTCACTAGTACTTTGTCTACTAATTCACAACAGGCAGCACTACTTCCAGCAGTCAAAACTTCTGAGCAGCTTTCAAACAGCTGAAACATTTAGCAAATTAATAAGAAAAAAACATGCAATTTTTCCCTCTTTCCCCAAAGATTGGAGACTGGAGTACAGAATAGGGAGAGAGAAGTACACTTATCTACTGTCTAGGACTAGCCAGGCTTGGACAAGTGACAGCTAAAGGTCTGATATCTCACAAACAACAAGCACAATAAATACCTTGTATAGTGTATGGGAAATAAGAATTCCAGGCTTTCTGATGGCATACAGTATTCATGTCTAGGTCTGGCTAGTTGTAAAATATCATGCCTTACTACTGTGACAATGTGCTTTAGAGAAAAATTATTTTAGATTATTTGTTAACATTTTAAAATCTGCTCATACAAATGTTTCTGTCACTCAGTGGTCTGCCCATGGTAATGTAGACAGGCTTATTCTATGGGCAGAGGAATTCAAAACTAAAACCATAAAAATTTGGAAACTCTGGAAATATTTTCATAATTTTTTTTCCCTGTAGAAACTGGCATCATTAAAATACACAGTGGGTTGTGGTGGTAAGCAAGTTCTATTGGTGTTTGTTTGGGATGACCTGGAAAACTCACTCATACTTATACTACTTGTATACCCAAACATATGCCAATAAAACTGCTATACCAGGGGTTCTCAAACTGGGGATTGGGACCCCTCATGGGGTCACGAGGTTATTATATGGGGGATCCTGAGCTGTCAGTCCCCACCCCAGACCCCACTTTGCACCCAGCATCTATAATGATATTAAATATATTTAAAAGTGTTTTTAATTTATAAAGGGGGGTCGCACTCAGAGGTTTGCTATGTGAAAGAGGTCACCAGTACAAAAGTTTGAGAATCACTGCACTATACCATCACAAATAAGGCCCCTCACACAGTCTGTATTTATAGTTCATTTACAAAATACAGTGTATAAAGTGAATTAATCCACCATAAAGAGAAGGAAATCATGCAATTGATGCATAAAATTAAATTTAACAGAAGAAATTTTTCTCTTTAAATCACTAATTAAAAGGAAAAATGCCCAAGTATGTGTGTAATTTCTTCTACATACACATGTGTGGGTATTTATAATAACAATAATTGTAGGCAGGGCTACACTTCAAATTATAAGTCTTTGTTTTCAGTTGCTAATAACTTGGCCGAACTTTAACCATTTAAGCTGGAATTTTCCATGCCAGGTGTCTGCTTCATGAAACATTTGTTTGGAAAATTTCAGCCAAAATGGTTCAACCATTTTTGAGAGGAAAATGCATTGTTGCCAGAATTAAGGTTGCAGCAGGAGTCTTGTGGAAAAAATAGTATGTGATTATGTAATTAAAGACTATCATAATGCATACACACAATAGTATGTAATCATGTAATTAAAGATTATCATAATACATACATAAAAGGGGACCAAATTAAAATTGTCCAGGCAACCTTAATTCAGGCATTTCCTAATTTTGGAGCGCTTGACTTTGCAACGTTAATAACATTCTTTTCATGTCATTTTTGTGTGTGCACATTTTAATATTATAATTGCTTTCCTCCCCCCATATCCTTTGTAAGTGACCTGTCTTAGATTGCAAGCAGCAGGAACTGTTTTTGTATGTGTCTGTACAGTGGCTTGCATGATGGAGCCCAATCCTAATTAGGGTCTCAGTGCTACACTAATATTAATAATAATTTTACTGTAGAAGTCTAATGCTAGTCTGTTGAAGTCAAAGAAAGTAGAATCATGTCCTTAATCAAAGTCATCTTTTTTTTTTCTTTTACTAGGCTGTAGCTTACATTGCTCTGTCACACATCCCCAAATCCCACACCACTGTCCTCCTCAAGGCCAGCCTTTCTATAGCTAATCTACAGAACAGTTATTCTAGCTACTAATGTCCTTTTTAGTAAACAGTCTATCATATAGTTAGGAAATAATTAATAAGTGACACATTTACTCCCCTTTTACACGTAAATTACATTAAATACTTGAGACATTAGATGGTTTTTAGAATATGGCATGGAATCACATTTTCCTAGGTTAGTTTATTCCTCAATCTTGCAGCTAAAGAGATCATTCCACTTAAATAATATTAACCTTGCAATAATATATCACCCACAAGCTGTTTCTTTCAGCATATTGCTTTTTCTCACTGCCTCTGTTCACAGAGTATAACACTGAAGCATTATTTTGATTCCTCCCCATTAATTCAGATGTACATGTGAAACACTGAGACAATAAATTGCTTTGTATTTGCTCAACTGTTAATGTGTCCATTTGTTCAAATCAACTCTCTGGATAAAACAGAATTCAGTTTGAGATGTTCTGACCCCATTCTCCAGCCCACACTGACACGTTCATACAGCCATAAATCATAGATGCATGCATGCGTGCACATGTGCTGAAGAACAACTGAGGTGTTTGAACAGGAAAAATCACAATGAGACAGAATCAATGGGCCAGATTTTATGGTCCTTACATAGGTGTGCAGTGGATGTGAAGAGGTGTGCAGGAGCCTTCCCCCACCTTCCTGCAGAGTCCATATAAGGGTGAGGCAGAATTGCAACCCCTACACTGCTCTGTCCCTAGTCCTGCAAGAGGGCAGAAAGGAGTGGGACTAGCATAGAGGAAAATAGGCTGCACTCCACAAGAGATGTAGTAGTGTGTATACTCCTCAGTGCTCCAGGTAGTTTCAGGAGATGTGCCACCTGGAACAATGTGTTTCTGCACCATTCTGAGCTGTGAGTAAAATGGTACAATCTGGGCTATGTAAATAACTCTAACTAAACATCTGCTCAAAATACATCAGAATGTTAAAGCAACCTCACATGTAGCTAATTAATTTATCAGTGAACACAGGGCTACTTACATAAGTGACAGGCATTTTTTTTTTCCCTCTTGTTCTCCACCTTCTAGTTCATTGCAAATATCATGCCTTGGTAAAATATGTAAATTAGACTTTTTAAGAAATGCCTGCTGTGATTAATTACTTAACTTTTCTTACCTGAAATAAGATGTGTTTGATTATTTAAGGGCCTCTCTTCTGTTTGCATTACAGAAATACAGGTCCTCAGCTGGGGTAAATCAGTTCTATGGAAGCTGGTTAACAGCTTCTGGCCCAGTTTTTGTTTCCCCAGCTACACAGATTCACTCCAGGTAGAACTTCAGAGTCTCAGCTCATAAAGAAATTGAATTCCAGACAGACCTATTCAACTCTTTTTAAGTTAGGGGAATGTCAATTGTTTTTAAATTGATACACTTTCTTTGTGATAATAGTTCTGATCAGGAGCGCTGCCAGCTTTTTTGCCACCCTAGGCGGCGGAAGGTTCTGCCCCGTAATGCTGCCTCCAACAGAGGCAATGGAAGGTCCAGCTGCCCCCCAAATGTTAGCGCCTGAGGCGACAGCCTAGGTCGCCAAATGGGTTGCGCCGGCCCTGGTTCTGATTCTCCTCTCTTACCTGTTCTATAGTAGTATGACTCAATTGACCTCAGTGGAGTTATTCCTGCTTTACACCAACATGAAAGGCAAATGCAGACCCATTTTGTTTAATAAGAAAAGACCTGCTCCTGACCTATCCAAGAACATCTTGTATACAGGTACAGGACTGGGCTCAACTCTTTTATCACAGCAATAAGCAATGTAAAATCTGCACAGGACACTTAAATACAATACACAGTGAAGCAGGACAAGTAAACCACAAATAGTCAAAAATTAGTAAAGCATTTGTCCTCTCTCATCAGACTCCAGATATGTCTCAACTTCACAGCGGCAGCCTTTATATATAAAAACATTCCTGTTACTGTCCTTCGGATAGAGACCTTACTTGGAAAAAGGCACTGGAAGTGATTAGTCCGGGAAGGCAATCAAAATAAGCACCTACAAAGGATATGAGTATTTATGTACTGCATGAGACACTGGTTAGGGGCATGGTCCTACAAACTGCTGGGATATTATTTATTCCTTTTTGTCCACCTGTTCCCAAGACCAATTCTTTTGTGTAAAAGGCCCATACTAGTGACTTCTGCAATTATCCATGTTGTGTGTGAAGATCTGCTGGATGATGTCACAGCCTGCCACACTTTAAATATACAGAGCTTGATCCTCCACTGTCCTGAACTGGTATAAGTCAAACACAAACAAGAAACCCCGGGTGTCACACTTAGCATAAATCTGGTATGGCAGATGGAGGATCAGGCCCATAAAGTCTGCTTCTGATCTCACAATCGTTTGTAATAGTATGGGACAGAGTCTCCACTCACACCGATGTAAATCAGGAGTAGCCTCCCTGAAATCAATAGTTACACCCATGTGAAATTGGTGTATTTGACAGAAGAATCAGGCCAGCGTCACTCCATTTACCAAAGGAAGTTCATCCTGATTGACACCAGTGTAAGATCAGACTCAGAACCAGGGCCCAATTCAAGCTATGGCTTTCTACCCTGCAGTAGCTCAAAGTCCCCCAAAAGCAGTGCACAAAAGCACAAGCTGACTGCAGTTCACTGCAGCTCACACTGGCCAGAGAAGAGACCAATATGAGCAACCGGGAATGGAGGCATTAAGTTAAACAGGGATACAGACAACAGCAAAAGGAGTGCTCATGGCTGATGGGCCAGATTCAGGGCTGACAGGCGTCATATGTCGTGCATGACAATCACTCATCCAGTGGCCCTGTACCACATTTTTTCAGCACTGCTGGATCGCAGTGGAGAAGCAGCAGCCTATAAATGCAGGTGACACCAACAGCAGCAGCCAAAGGGAGAGGCCCAGTACTGACACCAGGCTCCTCTACAACCCTGTCTCTCCCCAACTTCCATTTTAGACATCCAGACTGAGCGCATCTTAATCTCCACTTTAACTATAAACTTTCCCCCCAAAAGTACCTCTATTCCCAGGTTATCCCCCAGCCATTCAGCCTACAGCTTCCCCTGCAGAGACCCCCTCGCCCCTGTCACACTCCAGTGGTTCCCCACCCAGGCCTGGCCAGTTTTGGGTAGTGCGTGTGTGAGTATGAAAGTCGATTAGGGCTTGGGGCTCTAATGTTTCTTTCTTCCCCTGAGTGACATGGGAGCATTCCCAGCACTCTCTGTTGTATTTTATTATTTTATTAATAAAGCTTTAAAACTTAGACCCTTGGTGTGCTTCATCATGTCCTCCCAGAAAAGATCCTGTGGCCGAGCCTGATCAACTGTAGCCCAGGCAGATTGGTAACAAAAATCTGTCACACCTCCACAGTTTACCCACCAGACATTTGGCTTCCGCGCCCCACCCCTCCAATAGCCCTCCAGGCAGCCACCAATGTTCCTCCCATATCCCCATGCAGCTTCCAACTGCCTACCTCATGACAGGAAGATATCCAGCACCCCCAGACATCCTATAGCAATTCCAAACTCCCTCCAGCACCCACCCCTGTACCCAGCACCCCAGGCACCTTCCAGCACTCTCCTACCTCCAGACACCTTACCACTGACCTCCACACACACCCCCAATGCCACATCCCCAACACCCTCCTGGCCTCAACCAGATATTCCAGCAGCCCTGAAGACCCCCTACATCCACCCTAGCCATAGCTGCCAAATTTGGGGCAGCTCCTTGTCCTTTCCCTACCATTGCTTGGGCAGGAAGTGTTGCCCATGAACAGAAGATTTTGGTCAAAGGCATATGGTTCAGAAATACGCAAATTAGCTCATGATATTGTTGCCAATTTGTTCCATTCCTAGGTGCTGCTTTGTTCCCCTGTTAGTCACACTCTCTGCCTTGCTGGAGGTCTCTCTGGACTGACTGCTGATGACGCCATGCTTTGTGTACTGTGTGCTGGGTAATAACATGGGAAGACCCTTTATTCAGAGAGCTAGCTACAGAGATGCTGCCACTACAGCTAGCATCCTAGCCAGTGCCCACACACAGACTGAACTGTTGGGGCCTCCTCCAATCTCTTCCCTCCTGCACCTGTGCACCTCCCTCCAAGTTCAGTGTAGGTTGCTACACTCAGGGTCAGTGGCTGCCTGGAGAGAACTCTCCACATGGCTCTCACCTCTCTAGTACAGCAGGGGGTTTGCCACCTGTGCTGCACTGTGGACCCCATAAAGGGAGAGACAGGTGGGCAGGGAGCAGGAACTAGGCTACCTGCACTGGCGTGAGACAGAAAAAACACATATCATCGCCACTCATGATCCATGATGGCTCCTATGAAAGGAAATACAGGCTGAAGCTGAATTGTCTGTTCCATGGAGCCATCTCAATGGGCAGGACAGGCCTCTTAAGCTTGCTGTGAAACTGGCCCTCTGTGTTTTCATTGGGGGTTACATACAGCCCCAGTCTTCTCTGAATTAACAGCAGAGTCTAATGACTGTAGCACATATTGCACCCTACCTCATGAGATCAAGAGAATTTGGATCCCATGAAGGCTGGGAGCACCACAAGGCTAGCAGTGTTTTAATGTATGGTTTATCCTAATCAGTTTTGATTTGGCCCATGTGTTTGCAGGAATTATTTTATCCAGCCATGAGTGATACATCAATAGTGTCAGTCCCTTAACTTTACTGAAAAACTCAGCAGAATAATAACTGAAGATTTGAAAATTAACAAACTTGTCTATGCTGGGATTTTTTGGACTGGTGTAGCTGCACCTGACTGCAGAAGCACTGCAGCAATGTAAAAAGTGACTCGCACAGGCACAGATGTGGTTTACCACACTTTGAAACTGGGTTAAGTCATGATATTCACTTTTCCCATCTTAGCAGTGCATGTACAATAGGGGTTTGCACCAGTTCAACTACATCAGTTCAAAAAAATTCCCAGTGTAGACAACCCCTTTAATATTCTTAATGTTCAGTGCAGGTGTGAAAGCAGAAGTAAAACAGCATGTTTCATTCTGAGGCAGTGAGATATGAAATACGCATTCATAGTGGGGCACTGGGAGTTGCTAAATGAGTTTCTGATAGTCTCCATGGCAATGAAAAAGCATACTAATAAGAAAAACCACACAGAAGATACAAGCCGGAGATATGTCTCCTTGACAGCAACAGAGGCGTGTGGGACTAAAAGAGCTGCATAGAAAATCTAAAGCTAGATCCTTGGCAATCTCTGCAGGTAAGGTGACTTATACATCATAAAATGACTACACTAAAGACAAATAATAAACAACATGAGGAAACCCTATTATTGAGCATGAAACTGTAAACACTTTAAATGAACTGTAAATGTGTGTATATATGCACAGTATATATATTATTACACACACAAAAACCTATCATTGCAAAGTTAAGCACTCAGAAGTTAGGAAATGCTAGAATTAAGATTGCCTGTGCAACCTTAATACAGCCCTCCCCCCATACGTATGTATTCTGATGCAGTTTTTTATTACATAGACTCATAGACTCTAGGACTGGAAGGTACCTCGAGAGGTCATTGAGTCCAGTCCCCTGCCCTCATGGCAGGACCAAATACTGTCTAGACCATCCCTGATAGACATTTATCTAACCTACTCTTAAATATCTCCAGAGATGGAGATTCCACAACTTCCCTAGGCAATCTATTCCAGTGTTTAACTACCCTGCCAGTTAGGAACTTTTTCCTAATGTCCAACCTAAATCTCCCTTGCTGCAGTTTAAGACCATTTCTTCTTGTTCTATCATTGGAGGCTAAGGTGAACAAGTTTTCTCCCTCCTCCTGATGACACCCTTTTAGATACCTGAAAACTGCTATCATGTCCCCTCTCAGTCTTCTCTTTTCCAAACTAAACAAACCCAATTCCTTCAGCCTTCCTTCATAGGTCATGTTCTCAAGACCTTTAATCATTCTTGTTGCTCTTCTCTGGACCCTCTCCAATTTCTCCACATCTTTCTTGAAATGCGGTGCCCAGAACTGGACACAATACTCCAGCTGAGGCCTAACCAGCGCAGAGTAAAGCGGAAGAATGACTTCTCGTGTCTTGTTTACAACACACCTGTTAATACATCCCAGAATCACGTTTGCTTTTTTTGCAACAGTATCACACTGTCGACTCATATTAAGCTTGTGGTCTACTATGACCCCTAGATCTCTTTCTGCCATACTCCTTCCTAGACAGTCTCTTCCCATTCTGTATGTGTGAAACTGATTGTTCCTTCCTAGGTGGAGCACTTTGCATTTATCTTTATTGAACTTCATCCTGTTTACCTCAGACCATTTCTCCAATTTGTCCAGATCATTTTGAATTTTGACCCTGTCCTCCAAAGCAGTTGCAATCCCTCCCAGTTTGGTATCATCCGCAAACTTAATAAGCGTACTTTCTATGCCAACATCTAAATTGTTGATGAAGATATTGAACAGAGCCGGTCCCAAAACAGACCCCTGCAGAACCCCACTTGTTATACCTTTCCAGCAGGATTGGGAGCCATTAACAACTACTCTCTGAGTATGGTTATCCAGCCAGTTATGCACCCACCTTATAGTAGCCCCATCTAAATTGTACTTTCCTAGTTTATCTATAAGAATATCATGCGAGACTGTATCAAATGCCTTACTAAAGTCTAGGTATATCACATCCACCGCTTCTCCCTTATCCACAAGGCTCGTTATCCTATCAAAGAACGCTATCAGATTAGTTTGACACGATTTGTTCTTTACAAATCCATGCTGGCTATTCCCTATCACCTTACCACCTTCCAAGTGTTTGCAGATGATTTCTTTAATTACCTGCTCCATTATCTTCCCTGGCACAGAAGTTAAACTAACTGGTCTGTAGTTTCCTGGGTTGTTTTTATTTCCCTTTTTATAGATGGGCACTATATTTGCCCCCTTCCAGTCTTCCGGAATCTCCCCCGTCTCCCATGATTTCCCAAAGATAATAGCTAGAGGCTCAGATACCTCTTCTATTAACTCCTTGAGTATTCTAGAATGCATTTCATCAGGCCCTGGTGATTTGCAGGCATCTAACTTTTCTAAGTGATTTTTTACTTGCTCTTTTTTTATTTTCTCTTCTAAACCTACCCTCTTCCAGTAAGCATTCACTATACTAGACATTCCTTCAGACTTCTCAGTGAAGACTGAAACAAAGAAGTCATTAAGCATCTCTGCCATTTCCAAGTCTCCCGTTACTGTTTCCCCCTCCTCATTGAGCAGTGGGCCTACCTTGTCCTTGGTCCTCCTCTTGCTTCTAATGTATTGATAAAAAGTCTTCTTGTTTCCCTTTATTCCCATAGCTAGTTTGAGTTCATTTTGTGCCTTTGCTTTTCTAATCTTGCCTCTGCATTCCTGTGTTATTTGCCTATATTCAACCTTTGTAATCTGACCTAGTTTCCATTTTTTATATGACGCCTTTTTATTTTGTAGGTCACTCAAGATCTCGTGGTTAAGCCAAGGTGGTCTTTTGCCACATTTTCTATCTTTCCTAACCATCGGAATAACTTGCTTTTGGGCCCTTAATAGTGTCCCTTTGAAAAACTGCCAACTTTCCTCAGTTGTTTTTCCCCTCAGTCTTAATTCCCATGGGACCTTACCTATCAGCTCTCTGAGCTTACCAAAATCCGCCTTCCTGAAATCCATTGTCTCTATTCTGCTGTACTCCCTTCTACCCTTCCTTAGAATTGCAAATTCTATGATTTCATGATCACTTTCACCCAAGCTTCCTTCTGCTTTCAAATTCTCAACAAGTTCCTCCCTATTTGTTAAAATCAAGTCTAGAACAGCTTCCCCCCTAGTAGTTTCTTCAACTTTCTGAAATAAAAAGTTGTCTGCAATGCAGTCCAGGAACTTATGAGATAGTCTGTGCCCCACGGTGTTATTTTCCTAACATATATCTGGATAGTTGAAGTCCCCCATCACCACCAAATCTTGGGCTTTGGATGATTTTGTTAGTTGTTTGAAAAAAGCCTCATCACCTCTTCCACCTGATTAGGTGGCCTGTAGCAGACTCCCAGCACGACATCACCCGTGTTTTTTACCCCTTTTAGCCTAACCCAGAGACTCTCCACACTTCCGTCTCCTATGTCCATCTCCACCTCAGTCCAAGTGTGTACATTTTTAATATATAAGGCAACACCTCCTCCCTTTTTCCCCTGTCTATCCTTCCTGAGCAAACTATACCCATCCACACCAACATTCAAGTCGTGTGTATTATCCCACCAAGTTTCAGTAATGCCAATAAGTCATACATGATCACCTCCTATTTTTTTCCATGGAACCCTGTCTCATTCAGTGCACAGACTGAACAGTGCTCACTTAATGAGCAGCTCATCAATATTTTCTTTTCTCCTCAGTGTTCAGCCCCATGCTCTATTTACTACACACCATTTAAGCCCTGTTCTGAAGTCAGTATTATTAATTTCCTCATGAGCTCTTCTGTGGCACAGAATCTGACTGGTTTGCAAACATTGATTAATCTTCACAACACCACTGGGAGGCGAAGGGCTGGTATTTTCCCCATTTTGCACATGGGGAACTGAGGCACAGAGATTAAATTAAAAATTTCCCACTAATTTGGGATGCCTAGGACCTGAAATTTCCGAGTTCTTAGAATTATATAGAACGTTATATTTTCAAAGACCAGTTCACAGCTGGGAATGCTCAGGACTTTGCAGATCAGACCTCAGGCTATCAAACTGCGCACCCAGAAAATGGAGAATGCACAATTAGTGAGCGACCTGTGGAAAGTTTGATTTAAGTTACTTGCCCAGCATCACATGTGAGCACTATGGAAAAAGCAGGGAAAGAATCCAATTCTCCAACGCAATATTCAACTGCCTTAACCAGGACTGTCTTTTCTTTTCCTGAAATCTCCTGCCTCATTCACTGCCCACCTTCCAACTTCTGCTACAAGTGAAGCAGGGTCGCTACAGTCAAGGATCTCCTTCACTGCATAACCCTGATTCATGCACAGAGCAGATTCCGTGGATCCTGTGGACGGAGCTGTGGAAAAAACAGTATGTGAGAATATAATGAAAGCCAGTATCCTAATGCACATGCACAAGGGGGCCATATTAAGGTTGTACAGGCAACCTTAAATCTGGCATTTCCTAACTTTTGGGTGCACGACTTTGGGACTTTGATAATTTCTTTTAACATAGTTTTTTGTGTGTAACTTGCTAGGTTTTAAAAAGAAAACAAACTGAGATGCACCGCAACCAGGGCCGCCCAGAGGATTCAGGAGGCCCGGGGCAAAGCAATTTCAGGGGCCACTTCCATAGAAAAGAGTTGCAATACTATATTCTCGTGGGGGCCTGTAGCGAGGCGGTGGGATATCCCCCAGCCCCGCTGCGGGATGAACCTTTCCCAGTCCCTCAGAGGTCACGGCGCAGACCCGGAAGTATAAAAGCTCACCGGCGGAGCTCAGTGCGGCCCCAGCTGCCAGAGAGACCGGACGTCTGTGACCGAGCTCCTGCTGGGGAGACAGCAGAAGGTCGCGGCCGGCCTGACGTCGCATCAGGCCGGCCAAGCCTACCCCTCGCTCACTACCCCGGGGAGGCCTAGCTGAGCCTGCCCCTAGCTCGTTACCCCGAGGAGGACTGGCCAAGCTTATCCCGCTCCTGCTACCCCAAGAAGGAGCCGAGCCTGCTGCTTGCCCGCTACCCCGAGGAGGAGCCGAGCCTGCCGCTTGCCCACTACCCCGAGGAGGAGCCGAGCCTGCCGCTTGCCCGCTACCCCGAGGAGGAGCCGAGCCTGCCGCTTGCCCGCTACCCCGAGGAGGAGCCGAGCCTGCTGCTTGCCCGCTACCCCGAGGACCCGCTGAGTCCACCAGTGAACACTTACCCCGAGGAGCCGATGGTGGTTGACCCTTCTGCTGACAGCACAACGAATCAGGTACTTGATGAGGGGGAGAGTGGAAGTGGCCCAGGGGTAGCCGACCCCAGTCTGGCTGCAACACTGCCAGAACCAATGTCAGTGTGTTGCGGCTTGGATCCCCACTGACAGCAGCGACTCCCCGCCGCTGCTAGGGCCCCGGGCTGGGACGCAGTGGAGTGGGAGGGCCTGCGTCCCCCCTGCCACCCCTCTAGAGGTGGCAGACTCCCCCTTTTCCCTGGCCTGAGGAGGCCACAAACCCCCTATTGACTTACTGTGTTTGCTGCCCCGCCCTGACCTAAGGGCCGGGCCTAGAACTGTTACTGCTCAGCCCTGCCTAAGGGCCTGAGCCTATTGACTTACTGTGTTTGCTGCTGGAGCGACAGGAGGCGGCCCAGCTGCAGCAGCAGCAGGAGCAGCAGGCCGCCCAGCTCCAGCAACAACAACAGCTGGTCGAACAGCTAGGAGCCCAGCAGCAGCAGCGGGTTCAAGACTGGACCACCCAGCACCAGGACTTCCAGTGACAATGCTTACAGCAGTTCATGACGGCGCTGTACCAATCCGTAGACCCCCAGCCAGGAGGCCTGGAGGGGATCCCTCAGCTAAACCCGCCTGTAAGACTAACCAAGATGGGCCCACTAGACAACCCTGAGGCCTTCCTGGTGATGTTCGAAAGGGTGGCCCAGGTCACTGGGTGGGCCCCTGACCAGTGGGCCACCCTCCTGGCCCCTTACTTGACCGGAACAGCACAATCCGCATATCGGGGTTTATCAACAGAGGAGGCCAGGGACTATACCCATGTGAAGGCGGCAATTTTGGACACTCTGGATGTCAGCCCCGAAACCTTTCACCAGCGGTTCCGGAGTCTCGCCTACAATGCCGGCACCCGGCCCCGGCTGGTGGCGCAGCAGCTGAGAGACCTATGCAAGAGATGGCTACAGCCGGACCAGCGGAACCCTGAAAAGCTCCTGGAACAGGTTATTTTGGAGCAGTTCCCCGCGGCAGGAGGATGTGGAGGAAGAGCCGGGGTCCTCCGGCACCAGCCCGACAGTGGCCACCGCTGTGGCCCTCATGGAAAACTTCCTTGCGGCAGAAAACCCACTCGGGCCAGGGATGCGGGACCGTCCTCCAGGGCTCGAGCGCCCCAACTCCAAGCGATGGGTGAACACCCATGCCGACCCGCGGACAACCCCGTGGAGTCAGGAATCCCGGGCTTGGCGGACCGGTGGGCCCCCTCGGCAAACTCCTACAGGCACCGGACCCGGGCCTCTATCAATTCACTCAGATGCCTTTCGGCCTCCATGGGGCCCCGGCCACGTTTCAGAAACTCATGGATCGCCTCCTTCACCCCCATCACGAGTATGCGGCCGTGTACCTGGACGATTTTGTCATCTACCGCGACTGCTGGGAGAACCACCTGGAGCAAGTGGCAGCGGTCCTGCGGTCCCTACGAACCGCGGGATTGACCACCAACCCGAAGAAGTGTCGTATCGGGTGGCAGGAGATGACCTACCTAGGGTATACTAATGGGAAGGGACGGGTGAGGCCGCTCGTGAGGAAGGTCCAAGCCTTACCCACCTGTCCACCCCACACTACGAAGCGTCAGGTGCGCCAATTCCTAGGGCTGGCAGGCTACTACCTGAGGTTTATCCCCGCCTTTCCCTCCATCGCGGCCCCGTTAACAGGACTCCTGACTAAAGATAGCCCCGACGGGTGGAGTGGGCCCTGGAGTGTGACCGGGCCTTCAGGGCCCTCAAGGACTGCCTTTGCCGAGAGCCCGTCTTATACGGCCCAGACTTTTCCCAAGGGTTCATCCTCCAAACGGACGCCTCAGACGTGGGCTTGGGAGCAGTCCTGTCCCAGGAGGTGGACGGGGAGGAGCACCCTGTTATATATCTTAGCCGGAAATTGTTTCCGCGAGAACGACACTATGCCATGATCGAGAAGGAAGCCTTGGCAGTAAAGTGGGTCCTGCAACACCCTGCATTATTACCTACTAGGGGCCCCCTTTGTACTTGTCACGGACCACGCCGCGCTTAGATGGCTGGCTCAAATGAAAAACCATAATATGCGGCTCACACGATGGTATCTGGCCCTAAAGCCGTATGCTTTTACCGTCCGTCACAGGGCCGGAAAGGACCATGCTAACGCAGACTTCCTGTCCCGCCTGGGAGACGTGGATGGGGCTGGCCCCGACGACTGGGAGCCAGTCTTGAGGGGGAGGGTGTGTAGCGAGGCGGTGGGATATCCCACAGCCCCGCTGCGGGACAAACCTTTCCCAACCCCGCTGTGGGCGGGGCCACCGGGGCCTGTGCCCGCCCCTCAGAGGTCACAGCACAGACCCGGAAGTATAAAAGCTCACTGGCGGAGCTCAGTGTGGCCCCAGCCGCCAGAGAGACCGGACGTCTGTGACCGAGCTCCCGCTGGGGAGACAGCAGAAGGTCGCAGCCGGCCTGACGTCGCATCAGGCCGGCCAAGCCTACCCCTCGCTCACTACCTCAGGGAGGCCTGGCCGAGCCTGCCCCTAGCTCGTTACCCCGAGGAGGACTGGCCAAGCTTACCCCACTCCCGTTACCCCAAGGAGGAGCCAAGCCTGCCGCTTGCCCGCTACCCTGAGGACCCGCTGAGCCCACCAGTGAACACTTACCCCGAGGAGCTGATGGTGGTTGACCCTTCTGCTGACAGCACAACGAATCAGGTACTTGATGGTGAGGAGAGTGGAAGTGGCCTGGGGGTAGCCGACCCCAGTCTGACTGCAACACTGCCAGAACCAATGTCAGTGTGTTGCGGCTTGGATCCCCACTGACAGCAGCGACTCCCCGCCGCTGCTAGGGCCCCGGGCTGGGACGCAGTGGAGTGGGAGGGCCTGCGTCCCCCCTGCCACCCCTCCAGGAGTGGCAGACTCCCTCTTTTCCCTGGCCTGAGGAGGCCGCAAACCCCCTATTGACTTGCTGTGTTTGCTGCCCCGCCCTGACCTAAGGGCCGGGCCTAGAACTGTTACTGCTCAGCCCTGCCTAAGGGCCTGAGCCTAGTGACCTACTGTGCTTACAGCTCAGCCCTGCCTAAGGGCCCAAGTGTAGTGACTCATGTTAGTTGTTGCCCTGCCCTGACCAGGGCCCGGGCCTAAGGCTACTAACAGCGAGGCGGTGGGACAAACCGCGGCCACGCCGCGTCACAGGGCCCCTGCGAGGCCCGGGGCAAACTGCCTCACTTGCCCACTCCCACCCCAGGCTGCCTTGGGAAAATAAACATTTTAAAACCTTCCACATCTCGGCACAAACCCAGTTTTGAGAAAACTTCTTTTCACGTCACCTTTACAAGGTATCACTGGTTCTCAGCATCAGCTAGTACTAAAAGGCACTAAAGTTCATTAAAAGGGTTGTACAAATATTTTCCGTCAAACCTTTTTTTGGATCAAAAACTAGGGGTTTTTAAAAAGCAGAAAAATCACGGACAGTGTCTGCTTTCCTTCAAAATTTGTGTAGCAGCTATGAGGGGATGGAGCATGCTCAGTTGCTCTGTGGGGATGAGGCATGTGCAGACTAGTCAGCACTAGGAACTCTGAGAAGCTTGAGCATGTTCAGTGAGGATGGAATCTTCAGAGTCTTTAGCTGCTAAAACTGAAGAAGTCTTTACTGAGCATGTGTGAACAGTGAGGGTTCCAAGGCTTATAAACTTGGCCAAATTTGGGCAGAGTTTTACAGGGATTGCTGATGCAAAGCCCCCCTGCCAGCTTTCAAGTCCCTACTCCACAATATGGGGGCTCTTCAGCTTTGCAAAGCAAAGATCACCATATTTCTTTTTTTAACGTGAGCAAAACAATGTATTTTTCCCTTGTCTTATTTGCAGAAATGGCTAAACTGTTTTGGCTGAAATAATCAATCAATCAATCAATCAATAAAAAATCATGCTGAGGCAGGCAGCTGGCATGGAAAATTTCAGCCTGAGCAATTTTAAGTCTGGCAAAGTTATAAGCAAGTGAAAACAGGGTCTTATAACCTTAATAAGAGGCGGTGCTACCATCCTCATCTATAATATAGGTATTACATACATTTGCAATTTCTTTTGCTGATTATTATTAACACAGAAAGTAAATTCCAATTCTCTTATTTGATCCTCCTCAGCCAATTGATTGGCTGATTTATTTTAGGCATCACAGCAGAGTTGGATCATGAGCAGACATTTGGGAGAGGGGAGGGGTTTTACAGATTAGTTCAAGGAAAGTTTATTCCATGCTTTAGGGGCAGCATGGAATAAGGCCCTGAGATGTTTGCAGGACAAGCTGACAGGAGAGCTGTCCCTGGCATGGTAGAGGCATGATAACAGGGAGAAGCAGGCAAATAGGGTCTTGAAAGAGAGAACAGAAAGCATGAACTTGTAAGAAACAAGGTAGAAGTGAGTGGAGAGATTCAAAGAAGGAGTGCTTTCAATTTAACTGCCCTTTAATTTAAATTGAATACACTGTACAGCAGGAATCAAACTTTTAGCCGGGATTATTCCCTTTCTCCCTTTCGCAGGAATAAATGGTGCCCACAAAGCCTGCACCCACGAAAACAGATAACATGTCTGAGTACATGACCTGAGTGTTCAGGCAAGTTAGTAAAGACACAAGTACTTACAATAGCACATGCAGTTCAATAGCAGGTATAAAAATACAGGGCTAGCTTTGCAGAAATACATGGCACCCCGTAAATGGTGGCGACCTTTCTATGAAAAGAACGTAAGACCAAAAAGATCACTAAAAATAAAGTGCTTCTCAAAAATATATTAACATCTGTGAAAATACAGTACTGAGTGGCACCTTTCAGTTTAGGTGATTTCCACTTCAGGCTGTATTCATCTTCCCCAGAGAATATAAGAGAAGTTGAAGTGGATATTTACAACAACAGGGAACTCCTGAGCTCTAGCAGGAGTTCTGAGACTGGTTCCCTTTGTGACTTACTCTCTCTGCCTTAGTCTCTAAAGTGTGGGACAATAACAGAGTTTTTGCTTTGCAGGGGTGTTGTGAAGATTAATTAAATATTTTAAAAGCACTTTGAGGAGGTCACCTTTCTCCATCAGGTGCATCCTGAAAATTCACTCCTTTTGGCTGCCCACTACTTGGACAGCCCTGCTTTCGTGCTACCCATCTCACAATTCTTTCATTTAGCTCCCATTACAATATAAAGACAAAATGTAACTGGAGAAATAAATGAAGAAAACCTATTTGGAATTAACAAATACACATGCCAAATACAGCCACAATATCCTTTAAATGTATAAAATACTCCCTCCCACACTGTCTATATTTAAAATGGGCCAGACAATATTCAATATGAGTAAGACTGACTCCAAAGGCAGTCACAGTAAAGCCAATGAGACTACCCATGGAGTAAGCTGCTACTAAATTAGAATAATGCTATCAGACTCTGGCCCAAAGTAAATAAGACATTAGCTAAAAACATATGCTAACTACAAAGACAAAAACAGGAACAGAAACAAACCAAACCCCCCTGCAAATCAATTACCCAGCAAGGTGTGTGTTTTACTCTAAGCAACTACACATTCTTGCTGTAACTCTCGTTCTCCTTTCATTTTCTATTTATATATCTACCCACACAAGGTCACCTGGGTATTGAGCACCTTTCACTTTCCTCCCATTTTTCTCATATCTTTTGGCTGTGTCAGGGTCTCATTTAGATTCTAAACTCTGTGGGGCAGTGACCAGGTCTCCTGTCTGTTCTGTAAAGTGACTTGAACACTTTTGGGCCCCGCACTGGTAGGCAGGGGTTAAACCTTCCCTCTTAGCAGAAGCAGCCCTGCCCCTGAGGCTTTGCAGAGCATACTCCACCTGGAAGTCAGGTATAAAAGCTTGCAGAGCTGCTCAGTCAGGGCAGACCACCAGAAGGGAAGGAGGCTCGTCATTCTCTCCAGCAGAAGAGTGGCCCGCACACCAGGATGCAGAGGCCAGACATGCTGCAGAGGAGAAGCAGAGGACGCCATGTATCTGGTTGAATCTGAGGAAGGTGTAGGAAGAGACGTAGGGAGTCCTTAAAGCTGAACAGTGTGAAGATCATTCAGGCCGGCGTGTTTCGGGATGATTCTCACCAGACCACTGGTGAGGAGAACTTGCCACCAACAGGGCCCTGGGTCGGGACCCAGGGTAGGGGCGGTACCAGGTCCCCCTACCTTGGCCACCCACCTTTCATGCCTACTGGGGTGTTGTCACTTTCCTTAAACAATGCATCCGCACTTCAATTTAACCGTCATGTTTTTCTACAGCTCCAAATTGCATGGCCCATTCTCTCCTGTATTACATCCCCAACAAATACTTGGACCTGTGATATGTTTCTTTCAGGGTGGAGTGCGGGGAAGAAATAATCACATGCAATAACCGAAAGGCCAATAGTTGGTATTTTGCTTTGATTATTATTAGAGAAGGATCTGAACAAAAATCTCTAATTTGGGCTGCATTCACTCAAACTGGATTCAGATCCAAAATTCCAAATTACTCATTGTTATAATGAGGTATGCTAAAAATCCCAGGAACAAACACCCCTGAAGTTTGAAGCTTCAGTCCACCTCTATTTCGGGTTTGAAAACCAGCACATCTATAGTTAACAGCACTAGACTATCTTTTTCTGGTAAAGTGACAGGGAAATGCAATGAAAAATCAGTAGCTAGGATAAATAAGAACAACAGCTAAATGCAGAGGCTTTTTATCTCAGCTCCGGGCTGAAAAACAGAATGGGCAGAAGTGAATCAATACCTTTGCTGTCATGTCCAGAGGCAATTTTTTAAATGATGGCAGTTTGTAGTGGACAAAGACATTTTTCAGACCCAGTTGGTAAGACTGGTCACTGGTGTAAATTCCCTGATATCAGTGGAGTTATTCTGGGGAAGAATTGGACCAGTGGTTGTTGAAGGGGTTGGGATGTTTACACCTAGTTCTTTACCAGTATGTTGGGGTTCTTTTCCTTCTGACACGGTTACCTTCAGAGTATGAATTCTGAATATGCTGACTGACAGACTGGGATGCGGGCAGAACATTTGTCTCACGAGGGGATTCTTGAAAGAATGGGTTAGCATCAGTTATAGGCAAAGTTTCTACATCTCCACAATATTCAAGCCTTATAATCCTAATATCAAGAATCACACCGGGCTGCTGCTTAATTGGAAATTAATGGAGATCCTCACCAATAGAATAGCTATATAAGGCTTTTCTGCCCCAATCTTTCCACTGTTGCCACACTTGGCTCAGCTCCACCCGTGGTCATGGTCGCATTAGGGGGAATGTTGATCTGAAAAGGCTCCGATGTTTTAAGCACAGTGTCACTTGACCCAACTCAGAAAGGTCAATACAACACAGTGCTTAAAGAGCTGTTGGATGCCGGTACCTTATCTATATTAGCACTCACACCAGGGAGCTGATCTGGTGATAGCAATGGTAGGAAATGTTGGGGACTAAAGCTGAGTGTAGAGAAGCTTAGAGTGATGAAGTGATAACATTAGAGAGCACAGAGAAAAGGGTTTGAGACTGGTGGAGTGGGGTTTGATTTAAAACAAATATTTACTGGGATCTTTTCACCCAAATTTTTGCCTGGCCTTCACCAGTCGAAATAAGTTTAAGCGAGGGCTGGGCAAATTCATCTTGCATAATTATGAACTCACTGGAAGTTCGTTGATCCCGTATGTCAACTCTGACCCGAACATTGTTTTTTTTTCCCCACCAAAGAGAACATAGTGAAAAAGAAAAACAAGAATAATTTGGGGAGGGAAAGAAAAAGAAAAGCGGTGAAAGAGCACAGGGAAAATTCAAAAAGAGTAAAAAAACACAGAGCAGAGAGGAGGAGGAGAAACTGTCTTATAAAAAAATAAAACCTATAGATGAATTCCTGTCCCTTTGAAGACAATGGGAGTTTTGCCATTGGCTTTAATGGAGACAGGATTTTACCCTTTCTATTTGCATATCAATCTATTGTATTTTTGAGGCACTCATCAGCATAGTTCCTGGACACCAACAAATTACATCAAACAATATTTTGCCTGAGACTGTATTTTCACCACTCTCTCATTTATTGCTGCATTCTTTGTTTAGGTGAATTATATCTGTTTGGCCACGTCTATGCTGCAAGCACTACTGTAGCACAGTTACGGCACTGTAGCTATGCTGCTATACCGTAGATGCTTCCTACAGGGATGGAAGGGGTGTTTCCATTGCTGTAGTAATATACTGCCCTGAGTGATGGTACCTAGGGTGACAGAACCATTCTTCTGTCAATCGAGCAGAGCCATGGGCATCAGGTTGCTGTGATCCTGTCATGATGTGGGCCTGGCAAGGCCAAATCTGAGCCAGTGGTGTTGCAGCCTAGCACACAAGGTTGCAGCACCACTCAGGTTTAGGGTTGCCAGGTGTCCAATTTTCGACCAGAACACCCAGTTGAAAAGGGACCCTGGTTGCTCTGGTCAGCGGCTGTTAAAAGTCCAGTTAGAGGCACAGCAGGTTAAGGCAGGATCCCAGAAGCAGCAGCAGCATGTCCCCACTCTAGCTTCTAGGCACAGGGGCAGCCAGGGGGCTCCACTTGCTGCCCCCGACCCAAGCATCTGTTCCGCAGCCTCCATTGGCTGGGAACCATGGCCAATGTGAGCTGCAGGGGTAGCAGCTGAGGATGGGGCAATGCCTGCAGACAGAGCTGGAGGGGGGGGACACATTGCTGCTTCCGGGAGCTGCCTGAGGTAAGCACCACCTAGAGCCTACATCCCTTCCCATGCCCTAACCCCCTGTCCCATGCCTGATCCCCCCTCACACCCTCTGAGCCTCTTGATCCCAGTCTGGAGCACCCTCCAGCATCCCAAACCCCTCATCTCCAGCCTCACACCCCTATCTGAAGTCCTCAACCACCCCACACCCCAACCCCCTGCACCAGCCTGGAGCCCCCTCCCACACTCCAAACCCCTCAGTCCCAGCCTAGAGACCCTCTGCACCCAAACCCTTCATCTGCAGCGCCACCCCAGAGCCCACACCCCCAGCCGGAGCCCTCATCCCTTCCTGCATCCCAATCCTCAGCCCAGAGCCGTCTCCCACACCCTGAACTCCTCATTTCTGGTCCCACTCCAGAGCCAGCACCCCCAGTTGGAGCCTTCACCCGCTCCAACAACCCAACCCCCTGAGCCAGCCCAGTGAAAATGACCAACCGAGTGAGTGAGGGTGGGAACAGCAAGTGACAGAGGATGGGGAGGATGGAATGAGTGGGGGGGCAGAGCCTCAAAGGAGGGGTGGGGCAAGGGTGTTCAATTTTGTGTGAGTAGAAAATTGGCACCCCTACTCAAGTTGTCACCAAGTTGCCATGCCACTCACTTAAATTTGGAAGGAGCTGGAGTAGAGCCTCATGGGTCAAGGGGGGTCAAGATGGTGGTGGTGGTGGCAGTGGGGAACCTGAGAGGGGAAGAGGAGGCCCATGATCTCTTAAGTGCATTGCTTCCCAGTACCCTTCTCCCTCAGAGCAATGTGCTCCAATGGGAACTGTGCTTCTATGTGGTCAACTGCTTCAAAACCCTCTCTGTGTAGTTTTCAGTGCACAGGGGGTGTCGTCTGTCTGTGTGGGGAGGGGAGTACTACAAAAGTCAATGCTGGCAGGATTTGATTTTTGCAGGAAGACAATTCTGTAGTGTTTGACTGCGATAGGGCTCCGGGTGAGCACACGGGTCTCTCTGCATGGAGTCAGTTGCAGGATCAGGGCCTTAGTGAAGGCATCTTTTTGTAAATGCTCTACCACAATGAATGAATATCAACTAAGTGGGCTCCCTTCAACTAGCATAGTTATAATGCAATTCTTATTTACACCAGCAGATGGCCAAATATTACCGTGTATTCATAACATTTACAGAGAAAGGGCAACATAGTGTGGAACAGAACTCTAAGCATCTACTGTATATTTAAGAAATGTCATGCACATACTTGGCATTTATTTTTTTATAAACAATATTGCAAAATGCATGAAGAATTATACAACTTCTGTTCCTTCCAGGAACAACCTCACAAGCTCACCAAAGTAGAGATCAATATTTTGACCTGCAAGATGCTATATTAAAGATAGACCTTTAAAACAGATAAATATTATTTCTCATTTCAAATATTTGTGATTAAAAAAAACAAACCTAGAAAACACTGATAATATCGGACTAGACCTACCTGCAATTAAACCAACATTCTCACTGCCTACCAGTAGGTAGCAGAACAGAACATTTATTCTTCCAGTGCAGACTCAATAGATAAATGAGATTTGAATTCATTAAATGTTTCATTTAAAAGGAAATGTGTTGAACTAGTTAAAAATATCTGGCAAATTTTTTTTATATAAATACTCAGTTAAATAGTCTTGCCCTTAAATAAAAACCTGCAATTTCACTATAATATTGCACTGGATTATGAAGGTTTACCATACTATATATTTTCCGGTTTAATGTTGCAAAATGTCTTATAATATAGATGCTGATATGATAGCTTAGAAGACTGATGTGAACATAAAGCTAAGGAGGTAATATTTTTAAAGCACTTAAGTCAGTGAGCAGCCTAAATGATTTAGACACCTTTTCAAAGTGTTACATAAGGCCCTGGTTCCAGTGGTTATCAAAGATCCCATTTCATTTTTTATAAGAGTAGCCCTAATAATGCTCGTGTCCTAAGCTGTTTCCAATTTGAGAAATTTCTTTCTTGTTACAAAAATTCCCTTGGCAGTTTCAAGTGGGTACAAATTTTTTCATTTTCTGTCTCTAGCTCTTGTGTATTGCTGTGTATTATTCATCAGTTTCTGTGTATTACTGCAGAGGTGGCTGAATGACAGTGGTGGATGGAGTAATTTCCGGATATAGAGAGCTTTTACCCCTGAGATGAAAGGTGCTGTATATATGCAGCCATTCCAATTCCTTTTCAAACTAGTCCTTGAAATTTCTCTTCTTGTACCTTCTTTTCTGTTGTTAATCTTTCTGAAAGCAAACTTTTAGGTAATAGAGGTGGGATTTTAGGCTTCGTAGAAAGAAAAGAACAGCTAAAAAATATGACTCATCTCATGAAAGATAACAAAGAAGGAGATGAACAGTGAGATGGCAAAGTTTGCAGATGATACTAAACTGCTCAAGATAGTTAAGACCAAAGCAGACTGTGACGAACTTCAAAAAGATCTCACAAAACTAAGTGATTGGGCAGCAAAATGGCACATTAAATTTAATGTCGATAAATGTAAAGCAATGCACATTGGAAAAAATAACCCCAAGTATACACACAATATGATGGGGGCTAATTTAGCTACAAGAAGTCAGGAAAAAGATCCTAGAGTCATCGTGGATAGTTCTCTGAAGGTGTCCATGCAGTGTGCGGCGGCAGTCAAAAAAGCAAACAGGATGTTAGGAATCATTAAAAGGGGGATAGAGAATAAGACTGAGAATATATTATTGCCCTTATATAAATCTATGGTACACCCACATCTTGAATACTGCTTGCAGATGTGGTCTACTTATCTCATAAATGATATTCTAGCACTAGAAAAGGTTCAGAAAAGGGCAACTAAAATGATTAGGGGTTTGGAACGGGTCCCATATGAGGAGAGATTAAAGAGGTTAGGACTCGTCAGCTTGGAAAAGAGGAGATTAAGGGGGGATATGATAGAGGTCTAGAAAATCATGAGTGATGTGAAGAAAGTGGATAAGGAAAAGTTATTTACTTATTCCCATAATACAAGAACTAGGGGTCACCAAATGAAATTAATAGGCAGCAGGTTTAAAACAAATGCAAGGAAGTTCTTCTTCACGCAGCACACAGTCAACTTGTGCAACTCCTTGCCTGAGGAGGTTGTGAAGGCTAGGACTATAACAGCGTTTAAAAGAAAACTGGATAAATTCATGGTGGTTAAGTCCATTAATGGCTATTAGCCAGGATGGGTAAGGAATGGTGTCCCTAGCCTCTGTTTGTCAGAGGATGGAGATGGATGGCAGGAGAGAGATCACTTGATCATTGCCTGTTAGGTCCACTGGGGCACCTGGCATTGGCCACTGTTGGTGGACAGAATAAATGGACACAAATCTGACATCAGGAATCATAACATTCAAAAACTAGTGGGAGAACACTTCAACCTCTCTAACCACTCAGTGACAGACTTGAAGGTGGCGATTTTGCAACAAGAAAACTTCAAAAAAAGACTCCAAAGAGAGACTGCTGAACTCGAATTAATATGCAAATTAGATACAATTAACTTAGGTTTAAACAGAGACTGGGAATGGTTTGGTCATTACATTAATTGAATCTATTTCCCTATGTTAAGTTCTCCTCACACCTTCTATGGGTCATCTCAACTATCACTTTAAAAGTTTTTTTTCTCCTGCTGATGATAGCTCATCGCAGTTGATTGGACTCTTCCTGTTGGTTTGCATACTTCCACCTTTTCATGTTCTCTGTATGTATAAATATCTCCTGTCTGTGTGTTCCATTCTATGCATCCGAAGAAGTAAGCTGTAGCTCACAAAAGCTTATGCTGAAATAAATTTGTTAGTCTCTAAGGTGCCACAAGTACTCCTGTTCTTTTTGTCGGTAGACAGGATACTGGGCTAGATGGACCTTTGGTCTGACCTGGTACGGCCGTTCTTATGAGTATTGAGACTCAAAAGTCACAGAGAAGATTTATTCTCCATAGCAGATTAGCTCCAGCAGACTCTGCTGCAAAAGTGGCTAAGGCATATTTTGTTGAGCAAACATTCCTCAAAGTGACGGATGAGGGAAGAACAACTTCCTCTCTAAGAAAGGGCAAAGAGCACTGGAGACTGTAACATGCTATTGACCTTGAGATTTTAAGGGCTTGAGCATGGCCCCAGCTTTGGCAGTTTTGTGCCACTCTGTTTGAAGGTGGTACAAAGCCAGTTTACCCAGTCACTTGAGGCTTTCCTCAGGGTGGAGAATGCTGGGCGTTATAAAGATGGTGTAGCTGGCTCTTGCCCACTCCGCCTCTCCAGCCTCCAGTGTCTGGGACATGATGGTGACATGGCTAGAACATTTCCCAAAGAAATTGACTTACAGACTCTTTGAGGGCTGTTAGCAGGATTTGGGGTGTAGACGTGACAGGATTCTGGGTGCTATCTGAGTTTGAATATTATATAATATTAATCCCTGTCAGAATGGGGGGCATACTTTATACTAAATAATTATAAAGGGTTAATACCTGCAAAATTGTTAGTCAATTATTATAGAGCAGGTCAATAGATTGCTTATAACAATCCATAACACTGTCTAGCAGCCTGCTTCCAACCATCTATAACACACACTGCTCATGTCTGTAACATGCTAATCATCTCTTATTAACCATTTATAAACTATTTTTACATGGTGCCTTAATATAAAGCGTGATTCACTATGATATTACTCACAGAATGAATGTTGGAGCTCAGAATTGAATCCCCAACTTAGCTTTGTCTGTGGCAATATTTTTTCCCTCATTATCAGTGGGTAGCTTGAAATCAGCATCTCTATCTCCTGATAAAGTGAGGAGGGAGATACACCTCTAACCCAATATAACGCTGTTCTCGGGAGCCAAAAAATCTTACTGCCTTAGAGGTGAAACCGTGTTATATCGAACTTGCTTTGATCCACCGGAGTGCGCAGCCCTGCCTCCCCCCCCCCGGAGCACTGCTTTACCGCGTTATATCCGAATTCGTGTTATATCGGGTGGCGTTATATTGGGGTAGAAGTGTATTCATTTGGTAGTCTAAGAAGAGAGCTTTTAAAGCACCTAGGCTATTTAGAACCACAAGTCCAATTAACTCTCCCCCCCCACTGAATGAGATTAAAACTCATGAACCTTCCAATGACTTGTGCTCCTAAATCCCTTAGGTGATTCTGAAAATCTTCTTGATTGTAACAAGACGGCATTTTGTTGAAAGACAGTCATTTAGGCCCCATGAGATTGAAGTTTCAGCAAAGTACTTAAGCTCAATTGGTGCCTAAGGCCTGATCCACACTACAGCGTTAAATCGATTTAAACAGCGTTAAATCGATTTAACGCTGTACCCGTCCACACTACAAGGCACTTAAAATTGATTTTAAGGGGTCTTAAAATCGATTTCTGTACTCCTGCTCAACAAGAGGAGTAACCCTAAAATCGAAATTACTAAATCGATTTAGGGTTAGTGTGGACAGAAATCGAAGTTAATGGCCTCCGGGAGGTATCCCACAGTGCACCAGTGGCCGCTCTGGACAGGTAAATGAACTCTACTGCACTGGCCAGGTATACAGGAAAAGCCCCGGGAACTTTTGAATTGCATTTCCTGTTTGGCCAGCGTGGAGCTCTCAGCAGCACAAGTAACAATGCAGTCTCTTGAGAATAGGAAAAGAGCTCCAGCGTGGAACACACAGGAGTTATTGGATCTGATCGCTGTATGGGGAGAAGATTCTGTGCTATCAGAACTGCGTTCCAGTAGATGCAATGAAAAAACTTTTGAAAAAATTTCTAATGCCATGAGGCAGAGAGGCCACACCAGGGACTCAGTGCAGTGCAGAATTAAAGTGAAGGAGCTCAGACAAGCGTACCAGAAAACCAAAGCAGCAAATGGCAGATCCGGATCTGGGCCAAAAACATGCCGCTTCTATGCGGAGCGGCATGTAATTTTAGGGGGCTGCGCCATGACAAGCCCCCCCCTTGTCTGTAGATTCCGAGTTGGGGGTAATAATCTCACCCATGGCTGAGGATTCAGCGGAGGGGGAAGATTACGAGGAGGAAGAGGAAGAAAACCTTGCTGAAAGCACACAGCATTCCATTCTCCCCAACAGCCAGGAGCCTTTCGTGACCCAGACAGAATTAAACTCCCAGCCCTCCCAAGCCACTAGCCCAGACAATGAAGCCATGGAAGCGACCTCTGGTGAGTGTACCTTTGTAAATATAAAACACAGTTTAAAAGCAAGCATTTTTTAATGATTGATTTGCCATGAGGGCTTGCATGCATTAGCTGGCATTAAAGTTACTGGAAAAGTCTGTTAACATGTCTGGGGATGGAGCGGAAATCCTCCAGGGACATCTCTATGAAGCACTCCTGGAGGTACCCCAAAAGCCTTTTCAGAAGGTTTCTGGGCAGGGCAGCCTTATTCCGTCCACCATGGTACAAAACTTTACCACGCCATGCCTGGAGCACGTAATCGGGTATCATTGCATGACAAAGCCTAGCTGCGTATGGTCCTGGGGATTGCTGGCATTCAAGAAGCATTATTTCTTTTTCTCTGTCTGTAATCCTCAGGAGAGTGATATCGTTCATGGTCACCTGTAAAAATTAATGTATTTTATTAAGGGGACAGAGATGACCATTCCTACGGTGATGCTTTCCTGCGGCTTAAAAAAAATCCTTCCCTTGCAGTTAGCCATGTGGGGGGAAGGGAAAAAGCTGCCCATTCCTACGGGGAGGTGTCTTTAATGGCGCTGAGCTTTTTAGCATTTGGGCAGCAGGAATTTTCCCTGCTAAAAGCCAAGGTGGGGGGGGAAAGGGGGTGCGGTTTCTGTGACCTGCCATTACAGCAGACATGCAGAGTGGGGGGGGGAACACAATTCACAATTTCCTCTAGTGCTTAACCTTTCTGAAGGCATAAGAAAAAAAGCAAAAGATGTGCTTTTTAGCAGTTTGGTTGCCCAGCATGAATTTTACCTGCTAATAGCCGGGGGGGGGGAGGTTGTAGGGTGATCTGCCATTAGATGTAGGCCTTACCATGACCGCCTGCAAGCTGAATTGTAATCCCCAGACCTGCGTCTGTGTTGATCTGTTACACCACAGCCGCAGGCACTAAATACTAAAAGAATCCAAAGGCGACCTTGTAGTGAAGTAACGTGCTACGTACGGTGAATAGTGTAGTTCACTGTGAAAGAGTATAACCATTGTTCTGTGAAATGTATCTCTTATGATCCTTCTATCACTCTTTTCCCCCACTCATGCAGCTGCAAATGTTTCAAGCCTCCCTACTCCAGTCCGAAGGCTAGCTCAGATAAGGAGGAGGAAGAAGACGACACGGGATGAGATGTTCACAGAAATCATGGCAGTAACCCACAATGAAAGAGCTCATCTGGGGGAGTGGAAAGACGTGGTAGCAAAGTACAGGAAATATGCCAGTGAACGTGAGGACAGGAGGGCCCAACGTGAGGACAGGAGGGACGCTCGAGATGAGATGTGGCGGCAGGAAGATCAGAGGTGTAGGCAGGAAGATCAGTGGTGGCGGGATGCAATGCTGGAGCTGCTGCGCGATCAAACTGACATCCTCCGAAGTCTGGTGGAAGAGCTGCGGGGTCACCGAGTGCCACTCCAGGCCATGTTTAACCTCCCTCAGTACTCACCATGTTCCATATCTTCCACACCCAGATGTGTAAGAACGCGTGGGGGAAGGCTTTCTGCACCTGCCCACTCCACCCCCGTGGACAGTCCAACCAAAAGGCTGTCATTACAATGAAATGTCCTTAATGGCCTTTTTCTTCCCTCCTATACTCCTACCAAACCACTCCCGGGGTACCTTTTTATTTCTCTTACTCTTCTTATAATTACATGCTATTCAAAGCAAGTGGGAGGGTGGTTTGGTTACAGGGAATGACTTTATTTCCATAAGCAAGCTGTTATGGAAGGGTGGAGGGTAGGTTGCTTGCAGCAGGAGTCAATACAGAGGGGAGGTTCATGAAGGGGAAAGAAACACAGCAGTCACACCGTACCCTGGCCCATGATGAAACTCGTTTTCAAGGCTTCCTTAATGTCCTTTTTCTTCCCTCCCATCCTCCTCCAAAACCACTACTGGGGTACCTTGTTATTTCTCTTTAATCTATTTTTAATTACATGCTTTTTAAAGCAAGAGGGACGGTGGGTTGATTACAGGGACTGACTTTTAATAAAGAATACAAGGTTTTTAAATGATAGTAACTTTATTTCCATAACCAAACTGTTATGGAAGGGTGGAGGGTAGGTTGCTTGCAGCAGGAGCCAATACACGGGGGAGGTTCATGAAGGGGAAAGAAACACAGCAGTCACACCGTACCCTGGCCCATGATGAAACTCGTTTTCAAGGCTTCTCTGATGCGCACCGCTTCCTGGTGTGATCTTCTAATCGCCCTGGTGTCTGGCTGCGCGTAATCAGTGGCCAGGTGATTTGCCTCAGCCTCCCACTCCGCCATAAAGGTCTCCCCCTTACTCTCACAGAGATTGTGGAGCACACAGCAAGCAGCAATAACAAAGGGGACATTGGTTTGGCTGAGGTCTGAGCGAGTAAGTAAAGTTCTCCAGCGACCTTTTAGATGGCCAAATGCACATTCTACCACCATTCTGCACTTGCTCAGCCTGTAGTTAAACAGCTCCTGACCACTGTTCAGGCTGCCTGTGTATGGCTTCATGAGACTGGCATCAAGGGGTAGGCTGGGTCCCCCAGGATAACTACAGGCATTTCAACATCCCCAACTGTTATTTTCTGGTCTGGGAAGTAAGTCCCTTGCTGCAACCGTTTAAACAGAGTAGTGCTTCTGAAGACACGAGCGTCATGAACCCTTCCTGGCCATCCCACGTGGATGTTGGTGAAATGTCCCTTGTGATCCACCAGTGCTTGCAGCACCATTGAAAAGTATCCCTTGCTGTTTATGTACTGGGTGCTCTGGTGCTCCGGTGCCAAGATAGGGATATGGGTTCCATCTATGGCCCCCCCACAGTTAGGGAATCCCATTGCAGCAAAGCCATCCACTATGACCTGCACGTTTCCCAGAGTCACAACCTTTCGTAGCAGCAGCTTAATGATTGCTTTGGCTACTTGCAACACAGCAGCCCCCACAGTAGATTTTCCCACTCCAAATTGATTCCCGACTGACCGGTAGCTGTCTGGCATTGCAAGCTTCCAGAGGGCTATTGCCACTCGCTTCTCCACTGTGAGGGCTGCTCTCATCCTGGTATTATGGCGTTTCAGGACAGGGGAAAGCAAGTCACAAAGTTCAAAGAAAGTGCTCTTACGCATGTGAAAGTTCCGCAGCCACTGCGAATCGTCCCACACCTGCAAAACTATGCGGTCCCACCAGTCTGTGCTTGTTTCCCGGGCCCAAAATTGGCGAGCAATGGGTAGAACTCCCCCATTACCATCAGGAGCTCCAAAGCGCAGGGGCCCGCGGTTTCAGAGAAATCAGTCTCCAGGTCCTCATCACTCTCGTCGCCGCGCTGCCGTAGCGGCCGCCTCCTCTCCTGCGTTTGCAGTTCATGGCTCAGCATAGACAGCACGAGAATGCGTGAACTGTTTACAACGTCCACGATCGCGGTACCGATAAGAGCAGGGTCCATGCTTGCTGTGCTATGGCGTTTGCTCACTTCACCCAGTAAAAAACACGCGAAATGGCTGTCTGCTGCTTTCAGGAAGGGAGGGGGTGAGGCTGTACCCAGAACCACCCACGACAGTGATTTTTGCCCCATCAGGCACTGGGGTAGTAACCCATAATTCCAAGGGGCAGGGAAGACTGCAGGAACCATGGGATAGGTACCCACAGTGCAGCGCTCCGGAAATCAATGGTAGCCTGGGACCATGGACACACACCACCGAAGTAATGTGCCCTAGTGTGGACGCGTAAAATCGATTTTATAAAACCTGTTTTATAAAATTGATTTTATTAATTTCGATTTTACTCTGTAGTGTGGACGTGGCCTTAGTTTGGACATTACATTCCCACACTAAAACAAACCCAGTTGTAAGCTATTAAGCATGACTCTGTCCATCTCTCATCTGTCTAAAACAAGGATTCTTTGTCAATTGCCTTTCCAGTGACATGAGATAAACCAAAAGCTCTGTGACTTTCTCCATGGCCAGCACTCTGGACCTGTATCCTTCCTGGCTGGCAGCTTCATCCCTCCTGAGGTCAGTCAGGAAAAGCAATTTCGCAGCTATTTGCTTCTATCTCCTCTAGAGAAGAACGCAAGCAGCACTAATGGCTGTGAACAGCTGGCTCAGAAACCAGTCTTTCTAGTGTCCACTCAGTGCATAATTTTTCCTTCAGTGGCTTAGCATATGCCATTCAACCTCCCAATGGATCACACTATAAACCCAGTCATTAGCAGACCGAGATACTTCCTTCTTTGATTAAATATTTTGTTTCACTCCACAGCAAGCCATTCCAACTCCGCGGCAGCTTGCCAGCGGGCTGGGTAAGAACAATTCCCTGGATCCACTTGAATACTTTGAATGCAGTTCAGTTGAAGGAATAAATTACAAAATCCCCTCTTCAGACACAGTCAGAGGAATTCCTGGGTATTTTTTTTGTCTATTAAGACTGGTAAACAAATAGCTGTTCTTTATATGAACAGTATGACAACTCTTAAAGCTTATAGGTGCAACTCTGTGGCATCAAGAGGGAGAAAAAGGTTGAATTCATAGAAGGTCTCAATGTTCCATTTAAAAAACCAGCAAATCTTAAAGATGCACCCTAATATACAATGCTCAGATGCTCTGCTCTGTATGCTACCAGGGAGCACGGGAGGCTGCCAGGAGCCAAGAGCTGGTATGGAGACACAGGGCCTCTGCACAGATGTTCATCTTCTAGAACCCAGATGGACCTATAGGGATCCTTCAGATTTAGAAGCAGGGCCCTTTGTACATTCTGCAAGATATGTGAGCAAAGCCTACCTCCAGTTGAATAACTGGGGAGGAATGCCCAGAAAGAATCCTCAGCAAGATTGCTTCCTTTGACCAGAAGGGACCCAGTGCAGGCCACTATTTTTCTAGCTGCCTGAAGATTTATCCTAGGAAATTATTGATATTTAGTAGCCAATGGAGCTAACTGACAGAGCACATACCTTCTTATACCGTGTCTGAATTCAGCCCAGTGCCTGCAGAAGACATCGAGCCTCTTGAGAAGAGCTTCACATAAGCAAAACAGCCATTATTGTACAGACTAATCCAATACTGACAACTGGACACCAGTTTACCGGATGTCAACAGTTGCAGCCTTCAATTTCCCAATAAACCCCCTTTGCCAGATGGAACAAACAACACTCCATCCCACAACAAACATTCCTGTGCTACATGGGAGTTCTATCAACTCCCCTCTAGCAGACTTTACAAACATCTTTCAGGCCTAGACTGTGTACTCAGAAGTGGAATCTTGCAAAGATCTCTGGATTTGTTTGACCTGGACACTACCTGATCTATTTGGTTTATCAGAGTTGGCCTAATTCTGCACTAACTCTCTCTTCTACCCTTCATCCTTCAATTTTGCCCACTGTACACTATTCAGTCTCTTGCTTCCCACAGAATAATACTGTCTGTGCCATGCTGGATTTTGGAGATAGTTAACAAAGTCCTTATTATAGCATAATACAAAAAAGGATTACTGAAAGATAGATCAGGTAGCAGACTAAAAGGAACGTTTTTTGTGATCAAGGAGAGAATTAAGACATTATCCAAGGGGATTGTCAGTATGATGCATGTCCTTTTGCCCATCCATGGATGATCTGTTTTATGCAAACTAAGCTTAATCAAATTGCATGATAACCATTTTTGGGCATCTTGCATGCAGCAGTCAGTTGGGAAAATCATTATGACTATTTGTATTATTGTCTCGTCTAGAGGCCCCCGTCAGATTTAAATTGGGTATGACATGGACAAACACAGCGTGGAAGACAAGTCTGAAATCTATGTAATCAGAGGTGGATTAAGATTTACTGGGGCCCTGGGCACAAAGAACAACCCCCTGCAACAGAGTCCTGCCCCCTGCTCCCCTTCCTCCCCCTCTGACCTGGCCAGAAACGGGGCTGTGATAATATTTGCACAGGGAGCCTGGGCTGCTGTGGGGAGCCCCAGATCCTCCCCCTGCCCTAGGCGGCGCGCCTTGCGGGGTAGGAACACAGGCTGGTCCCCCATCCAGGACTGGTGGAAGGGTCTGCAGCTTTCCACAGCCACTTGGTTTCCCTGGGGGGCTCTTACCACAGCCTACGGTGACCATATATTCCATTTTAGCTGGGACAGTCCCCTTTTTAAGTCCTGCCACAGACGTTCCAACTTTTTTTTGGCAAAAGTGGGCACTTTTGCCAAAAAAGGGGCTGTGGGGTGGGGGGAAGCAGCAGGGCTCGGGCCAGCTCCGAGTGGGGTGGAGAGGAGGCAGAAAGGGGCTTGGGCTTGCTCCATGGGGGGAGGAGCAGATGGGGAGAGAGGGGCTCTGGCCAGCAGCTCAGTGTGGGAGGAGGAGTGGGGAGGGGAAAAGCAGGGCTCGGGCCAGTGGTGGGCCAGCTCTGCGTAGCAGGGTGGCAGGAGATGAGCAGCAAGGGGTGGGGCCAAAGTTCCAATGATCCTACTGGAGGCTCCCAAATTGGTCTGGGCCCCTGGGCACAGGTCCCATGGGCCATACGGTAATCCGTAATTGTAATGTGTAATGCACTTTACAGTGTAATGCACTGTAATGATTCCCAGGATGGGCTGTACTAAGCAGACTCAGTTGCACAGCAGGAAAACTCCAGTAGCTTAACTGGTTACTTACACATGCAAATATCTGTTCTACACTCACAGCTGTGTTAACTGCATTTACACTGAGCATCAGCCTGGGTATCTTCTGGAAATCAGCCCTAGAAATTTACCTCAGGTGTTGTATTTTTGTGTGGGGTAACTCATTTAAATTCTTTCCAGATCTAAAAGAAGTTTGTCAGAGTATGGAGACTTAAAAGAATTGTCATTCAGCCTAATTCATTTATAAAAGTATTTGTGACTCAACAATTTGATTTGAGCAATTTGAGTGGATACAATTTAAGTAATAAACTTTTCAATTTGAGACAAATCACTTTTTTGGAGGAGTGGTCTTCTGGGAGCCCTCATGACTAAGACTATTGCTGACTTTATGGCAAATATAATTCCACATGGAGACACTAATAGCCCTGACAAGCAGTTTTTGAAATGTATGATTCTATAATATGTCAGAGAAAACAGATCATCTAAAAGTAAGATGGCTCACTAAAGAGAAAACAAAGTGCATTGCCAATCTTTTATGGGCTGCATTCTCTTGGCACGTCCATAAGGTGCCAGTTCCCAAATATACCAAAACCTGAGAGAAAAAGCACTTCAGTTAAATGATAACAGACCAGATTCTCCTCTCAGCAACAGCACTTCCATCCTACTCAGTTTAGGCAGCAGAGTCAGACTGACTGAAGTTGCACTGGCATAAATAAGTGGTGCACTTGGTCCAACCAGCCTTCCATGATCCAGAAAGCAATAATGAATTAGCAAGAACCTTCCTCTCTTACATCACTAGAACAAGGACACTTTGGGCGCCAAAAAAGAAACCGATTTATTATTGTGTGTGTGTCTAGTCACTCTTTGTATATAGCAGAAAACATTGCTGTAATGACTAACAAATTCCATTTTATATCCCCCCAGTCACTTCACTTTTCATTTTTGTAGTTTTCCCCATTAATGTCAATTTTGGATTTCATTTGAAAAGGCTAGAATACAATCACAACAGTCCTCCATGCACGATTTGTAATCAGGGCTGCCTGTGCTGATCAGCTTGCCACGCTAGCTGAACAGGAAATGAAATTCAAAAGTTCACCGGGCTTTTCCTGTCTACCTGGCCAGTTAATCTGAGTTGAGAGTGCTGTTCAGAGCAGTTACAATGGAGCACTGGAGGCCAATACTGTTAAATTGCGTCCACACTACCCCAAATTCGACCCAGCAAGGTCGATTTCAGCACTAATCTCGTCGGGGAGGAGTACAGAAATCGATTTAAAGAGCCCTTTAAGTCAACAAAACAAGCTTGGTCGTGTGGATGGGTGCAGGGTTAAATTGATCTAATGCTGCTAAATTCGACCTAAACTCGTAGTGTAGATCAGGGCTAAAATTACAATAAATGGAAGTGACTACAGGGAAAAAAAAGTTCCTCTATTTTTTCCAGCTGGCTTTGTGCATTTGCCAGCTCTTTTATCTGATCAGTTTCACTGCTTCTCCTGTATTGTCATTTCCCTCATTGTTCATGTGGGTCTTTCACAAAGCAAGCAAAGAGAGAAAACATTTAAAAATATAGGAAAATTAGATAGTAAAGCCACATACCTTGGCAGGTGATTCAGGGGCAGATGGTGTACCTGATCTAAAGATGACTGTGTCATTTTAAAATAACTGGTCTGAAAAGAATGCAACTGGTTTTTGCTCAGCAGAATCCTCACGATATAAAAGAAGTCAGTGACAACAGGCAACCTTTAAACATAACTGTTGAATCAGACACTCTGGTAAATTTTCTTCCTTTTTGATTAAATGGAGGAAGAAAGGAGAGAAAAAGCATTAAATTTACAATCCTGCTGCCACTCCCTGTGAGGAAGTGTGATGCTTCCCGGGGCTACCCAGGGATGTGAGGCACTTCACTACCACCTGCCCTTAGTGAGAGGAAGCCTTATCTGTGCCTTTCAGGGGTCAACTCCCCGACTCCACCAGCCTCAAGCAACATAAGCACCCCCCTCTCAGCCTGTGCAGGCTCTACTGTTCCCCTCCAGGTAAAGGGTAAGCACACTCCAACCCCCAAATCCTCTGAGCAGCCCCATGGAGCCTCCAGCCCCTCTTCCATTGGAGAGTCACATAATTCACAGATTCCCAAAGGAACAGTACACCCCAGCTTACCAGTTACACCTCGGGATCACCGCTCATCTTAACAGACAGTACTTAGATATGTTTATGGAGCATGGGGCACAGGTCAATTGCTGGAGGATTCTCTGAAGCTTGAGGTCTTCAAACCACAATTTGGGGACTTCAAAACTCAGACATAGGTTAGGGGTTTGTTACAGGAGTGGGTGGGTGAGATTTTGTGGCCTGCGTTGTGCAGGAGGTCAGACTAGATGATCATAATGGTCCCTTCTGACCTTAAAGTCTATGAGTCTAAGTTTATTTAACAAAGAATAGCTATTTGAGAAGAAGCAAGTAGAATTAATGGAAACGAATGGCTACATTTAAAATAAAACTACAACATGCATTTTAGGGCCTAAATTTAACTAACAAGACATCTCCTGTCTCAATCAATGTCTCTCCCCTAGCATTAAACAGCCAGATCAGGTGTGATCCTCAGGTCATAAGACAAGCCCAGATGGCAGCTTGTCCCTAGGTGAATGATACCTGGGGTGTACCACTGTACTTCCAGATATAGTTCCAATGGTCCACTGTCTTCACTTATAAATAGGGTAACCACTGCTGCTTGTTTGCCCCACAGAGAATCTCCCATGGAGACTTCACAATTCTTGTTAATTCTTCACTATTCTTGCCCAGACTGTAAATGGTCCATCCAATGTGAAGCACACAATACTCAATATGCATATAGCCAGACAGGTAGATAAGCGTCTCCCCCCTGAAAGAAACTTGTTGATCACCTTCTGTTGACCAGCCTTATCTCACAGATGATAAGAGCATAACTTTCAGTCTATACACATAACTCCTTACATATTACCTGTACATACATTTTGCAATGGTTATGAAGAGCAGTAGAGACATAAGCTTTCAGTAAAGACTTTACATTACCATTATTATGTAGAGACCAGACCCAGGGAATCCTTGTAACTCTGTGCACCCTTGTGCCTTCTGCCACTCGTCACCAAGAGGGATGATGTCTCCGGGTCACAGGAACACCAAAGATGTCAGTCCAGACAAAATGCAGGATCAGTCCTTTGGCTGATGCTGTATAAAGAGCAAACCACATGGCTTGCTCGCTGCCTCCGTTGACCAAAGAAAACATGCTCCCATCCTATTCTTTCTTGGTGGATTCCTTTTTAGAGATCACATGTATTAGAGTTTTTATCAAATATTTGCCCCCATTTTTCAGAATCACTTGGCTGATTCTAGTTTCATGCCACTTTTACACTGGAGTAAACTCAATGGAGTTTTTTTTTATTTACATTGGTGTAAGTGAGATCCAAAAGGTCACATCCTCAGCTGCTGCAATTCCAGCTGCTACAGTTACACCAGCTGAGGCTCTGGCCCATAGTTTTTCTATTCTTGCAGCACTATATAGCAAGGTTTTCATAATGGCATGTGAACTAAACTGTTTTCTAGGCAGAACATACCCTTTTGTAATTTAGGTATATTTTCTCTTCTTTCCAGTAATTTCTTTTTGGATAAATATGTAAATTTGCTCAGATGACGAAAACTGCAGAGCTTGAAACTAAAGTTTCAGGTTCATTACAGAATAAATGGTCTGCAAGCAGCTGTGTGAAGGTACATACATTTCCCAGAGTGCCGTGGCAAGGACATGGGCACACATATGCCTTCAAAATACCAACACCGTTTTCAGTAGGAGGCAGAAGTAATTGAACTTTAACGTACAGCACTTAATTCCAATGACTTTTTTGCACAGACACCGCTCATGAAATAAATACCAGATTTTAATGAAATGTGTATGTGTCAACATATTGGTGACTCATATTACTGATTTCAAAAGAAGAGTTTGACTTGCTCTGAAGGATTATGCTTTAGTCCTTTTTATTAAGCAATGATAGAAACCTCCAGGCTGGAAACCCCAGAGTTTTTGGGGTATCTCTCTGGAGCAGATGTCTCAAACATTTCAAAAGGGAAGATGTCTGAGTGAAGAATCTTATCCCCATTAACAAGTTTGTTTATTACACCAACTGCAGTACCAAAGTAAAAGACTCTTAATACCCCTGTGGTACTTCTAGGGTTGGTCAAAAAATCAGGATTTCTGTTCTGCATGATATTACAATTTTTGGAATTTTTTTTGACAGGCTGCATCAGGACAAAAAGTAGAAAATACTGCAGTTTTTCACAGAATGGCAGTGCCCACTTCCTCACCAATGTGCTTCAACCTTGACCTGCAGGGACCACTTCTAGGGTCATTTTCAATGACATTCAACCCCTGGTCTTCCTGAGGAGGCTAACATTTTCAAAAAATTGCTGCGGAGGGGTTAGCTGGAGCAACAATAACAAGTGGAGACTGATAAGCACCATGCAGAATGATAAATGAATGCAGGCAATGCCCGGTCCAAAATGGAGTGCTTCTGTCATATCAGAAATTGAAAACTAAAGGCAGCAGACTCTTCTCAGACCATATGGCTCACAGTTTCCACCTTTGTGGAATCCATGTGAGGTTTTAGCCAAAACATATCCAACCAGTAATATTTTAGGATGGACTTTGCACTAGAGGTCTCAAATAAACACACTGATATATTTATGAATACCCACCCAAGGGGTAGTCAGCTCGCACTGGTTGCTAGGTGACAGTGTCCTATCCTCAAGGAACGTCCAGCCTGTTGCATTAGCTGGGTGTGCTGACACTCAATAGCCTGCTTAGAGAGTTGTATGGGCAGAGACAGAGACTGTGAGAACTGCTGTGAACTCCCTCCTGCTCTTCTAATTGAATTTGACTCCATTAAAATCAGCTGTTTTTCCAATTAACTTCATGGTCCCCAGGGTGGATTTCAAAGTAAGAAAGTTAGATATTAAGAGCTAGACTGTGCCTTGAAATGCAGCTGGGGGAGGAAGTGCCCTTTAAATGGGGTTATGCACTCCCCCACTGTGGCTGGTTGGCTCCCCTTGGTAGCCTTTGGGGAAGGGGTCACTGCAGATAGCATGGAACAGTGGCCCTGCTTCACAGACCCTGTACAGAGACATGTGGGGTATATGTGTTAGAAGCAACTTGCCCCACTCTCATCTTCCCTTTGCACCTGCACTGTGCCAGGCCTGGCAATCCAGATGACATTTGCTAAGAGGCTAATGAGGTCAAAAGTACTTGCAGGTGCCTCTTCTATGTGTGATCAACAATCCACAGCATCTTGCAGCTCAGGATCTCAGAATGAGAAAAGACAAGGATCAGGCGAGGAGGCAGATAAAGACTGAATATGAAAATAATGTAGGTACCTTTGTGCCATATGTAGTTGTTTAGTTTTGGGTTGAACAAAATGTTTACTTTGACCTAAAGTAATTTTTTTTTTTACTTTTTATAGAAAAATCTCATTTTTGGTTTGAACTCAAAAGATTTTTGTTTTAGTTGCCAGCAAACTGAAAAATCAGTTTGTCAAACTCCGAAGAACATTGTTAGGTATTGCATTAGCGGCACGGGATTCAGGATTTTCAGCCTCAGCTAGGCGATGCTCTCTGTGAAGTGGAACCCTGCTCTCGGCAGAAAGGCATGTAGCTATCCCCCTCCCCAAGTATTCTTGGAGCTCCCCCTTTCAGAACATGGCGAGGGGGAGGGCCGCACAATACTGAACAGACACAACAAGAAAATTGAGAGCTAGTGGTTTGTTGCCCAGGCTCCATTACGATGTCTCCTCAGTAATGTTTTTATGATTCCATCAATCTTATTTAAACTTCAGTGTAAATAAATTGCAGCACATTCACAGTCAGAGCACAGTGCTCTGACTCACCCTGTCCCAGCAGACAGACATTAAATTAATTTTAGAATGAATTCAAATAAATTCTGTTTCAACCTCTGCAGCTAAGAGATCTCCATTTCATACATTAGAGCACAGCAACACAGGCTATCTAATAGGTGGGCTTTCATTAGGTTGAGATAAGCCTCATTAGAACTCAGCTCATGAATTATGTAGGTCTGAAACTACACATAAATACTCCCTCCTAGCCCACCACCTCACTATTTGGTGGGGGAGAGGAGATAACTGTCATGCCAAGCTTAAAAATACATTTGTTTCTCTTTCCAAAGCTGTACATAGATGAATTCCTCCTTCTCCCATGTAGTGCCAAATTCTGCTTTCCACCTGGAGTAATTCCATTAAACTGGATGGACTTCACATTTACTCTGGTGTCACTAGGAGCAAGATTTAGCTCCTAGACTAACATTTAGATTTGAGTAGTTAAAATATTATGTAAATTGCCTTTTCCATACAAGTTTCTGTTCCATTCAGTGCACACAACTCCAGTTATTCGGGTGGGAATTGTACAAGAATGAGGAAATTAGGGATAGACATATAAGGCTTATCTTTGAATGTTATGTTAAAAGAAACAGGAGAGATGACACGAATGGCGACAATTATGCCATTTTCTCATCCAATATATTTCCTGCAAAGGTACGTTTGGGCCCCTGGGAAGATTGATTTATTTTCAAAGGTTGAAATGATCATGAGGTGCGGGTTCTGAAGGCAGCAGTGGTAGTGAGTTGCGGTAACACTTTTCCAGGTGATTATCTCATGGGAATTCAGCAGGTGGGATTAAAATCTTGACATTTATTGTTTGCAGTAGTTACATTTACTCCACTATTTCCAACTCTGTGTCAAGGGAGCAACAGGATAAACACAAATAGGATGTTGCTGCGCCAGCCACTGTGCAGGTGCAGAAGGGCGAGGCAGGCGCTGTGTCACTCAGTGCAGCCACCCCTCCTATGCTCAGGGCCACTGGGGGGGGGGCAAGTAGGGCAATTTGCCCCAGGTCCCTGGCTCCACAGGGGTCCCCATGAGCATGGCTGAGGCTCCCTCCCCGGCCCCGTCTCCCGGAGCCTCAGCCCATCCAGCAGCGTCCCGGACAGCTGCAGTTGGCTCTTGCTGGGCGCCTAAGCTCCTGCCCGCTGAGAGCCGTGTGATGAGGGGACGGGGCTGTGAGCTCCTAGCCCCGCCCCCTGACCACGTGGCTCTGAGTGAGGAGGGGCTCGGGCCCCGCCCCCTGACCACGGGCTCTGAGCGGGGCAGAGCTCAGGCCCCGCCGCCTCTGTTGAGCGAAGCTCCTAGATGTGCTGAGGCTCCAGGTGAGAGGGAAGCCAGGGGTAAGGGGCCAGGGCTGGGGGGGGGGGGGTTGGCTAAGGGGCAGGGAGTCCCGGGGACAGGGAGGGGGCAGAGGTTGGGGGGCAGTCAGGGGACAGGGAATGGGAGGGTTGGATCGTGGGCGTTCCAGGGGTCTGTCAGGACTCAGCGAGGGGGTGATAGGGGTTGGGGCACTCAGGGCACAGGGAGCAGGGATGGGGTCCCGGGTTGGTGGTGGTGGGGTCTCTGAGGGACGGTGAGGGGAAAAGGAGCAGGATGGGTTGGGGATTCTGAGGGGGGTGGGCAGTCGGGGGGCAGGAAGTGGGTGAGGGTCGGCTAGGGGGCAGGGCTCGGCTGTTTGGGAGGCACAGCCTTCCCTACCCTAATGCTCATTCAGCAGTTTGAGGCTTGCAGAAGAGCCAAGCTTTTCCATTAGGGCTACCATCCCTTTCACTTCTCAAATGCCAAATTGTAGTCTATATTTAATTTCACTGCCATAGGGAGATTCATGTCAGGGGAGGGTAGCTTCATTTAAAATTAGCCGCTGGGGGAGGGATCACATGAGAAGAGCAATATCCTACACCACCTATCTCCTTCCCAACCCTACCAAGGGAGACCCCCCACACACATTTCCTGAGGCTCCAGAGGGGTTAATTCAGTGGTTCTCAAACTTTTGTGCTGGTGACCACTTTCACATAGCAAACCTGTGAGTGTGACACCCCCCCCCCTATAAATTAAAAACACTTTTAAATATATTTAATGCTATTATAAATGCTGGAGGCAAAGCAGGGTTTGAGGTGGAGGCTGACAGCTCGCAGCCCTCAGTAATAACCTTGTGACCCCCTGAGGGGTCCCGACCCCCAGTTTGAGAACCCCTGGGGTAATTTAATTTTAACACCCTATGTCCATTCACATGTATGTGTTATTTTGAGCATTTCGGTTTTCACAACATAGGCTTATCCCAGATTCTGGAACAAGCCCAAATGCTCAGTTTGTGGAGTATGTATATAAGCTATACTAAAGACAAACCCACAGTAACCATCTCCAGTTTGTGAAGGACCCCATGGAGCCAGTCTCTAGGAAACAGATAAATGCATGGAGGTTAAGTCCATTAATGGCTATTAGCCAGGATGGGTAAGGAATGGGTGTCCCTAGCCTCTGTTTGTCAGAGAGTGGAGATGGGTGGCAGGAGAGTGATCACTTGATCATTACCTGTTAGGTTTACTCTCTCTGGGGAACTTGGCATTGGCCATTGTCAGTAGACAGGATACTGGGCTGGATGGACCTTTGGTTTGACCCAGTGTGGCTATTCTTATATTCTAACCTAAATGAACCCAAAGTTATGGCGACAGATATGAGTCAAGGAAGCCAGCAGAGTATCAGAAACCTGGAAAAATCTCTGACTGGATGGGCTCAAGCGTTTGGTCACAAGCTGAGGTGATTCAAAAAGTTTTGGATTTTTTTTTAAGCAGAATTTTTTTTATTGTTTCTTTAAACAATCAAACACAGCAAGCAGCAGATATTTGGCCACAACTTCTGAAACCCCAAACCATATTCAGGTTTTGGCAGACTAATTTCAGCTTTTCAATTTAAAAAAAACAACAAATTTTGGAGGAAAGCAGATTTTCTGCTTTTTAACCCCCCCTAGTTTTCAATCCAGAAACAGTTTTGATGGCACATATTAGTCCAACCCTTTTAATGAGCTTTAGTGCATTTTAGCACTAGCTGATGCTGAGAACCAGTGATACCTTGTAAAGAAGTTCTCTCAAAACTGGATTTGTGCCGAGATGCAGAAGGTTTATTTTTCCCAGGGCCGCCCATGGGGGGGAGCAAGTGGGGCAATTTGCGCCAGGCCCCACAGGGGCCCCCATGAGAATATAGTATTGTAATTTTTTTTATGGAAGGGGCCCCTGAAATTGCTTTGCCCCAGGCCCCCTGAATCCTCTGGGCGGCCCTGCCTATGCTGCACAGGATCATGTAAGGTGCGGAGCACCTTCAGCTCCCAGTGAAGTTAGTGGGAGAGGAAAGTGCACCTGCCCTTGCAGGCTGAGCTGTAGGTGTGGTACATAAAGCGATTGCTGCAGGGAAGAAGCTTGGCTATGCCGGAGCAGTGCTATATTTGGCATTATTTTAAAATCCACCAGTTATCTATTTTCAGGTGACTCCAACTCTGTGGGTGCAACCAAGAGAATACAGAAGAGCTCAGGGATGTGGAATTCCACTGCTAAAGGTCACATATATCGCACTTGAAAAAGTGATCTAAACATTTCCACTAGCAGCAAACGGAGCCAAATCCCTCCTCTTGCCAGTGTGTATCATTATGATTTGCCATTTCTGTCGCTACCATGACAATTTGCCTATAGCGTTGCTGCAGCCTGGTGGTTTGTCAGTCTGGTGTACATGTGGCTGACCTCTGTGAGCACATGCATGCTGGGCCTCCTTCCCCCTCCCTCACACTAGATTTACTGCTGTAAGGAAGATGAGATTCCAGCGAATTGTATTCTCTTTCTTTGGGGTCATGAAAGGTGTCAGAGGTACATGACAACCACCGTAAACTCTGGAGAGGTACATGATAACCAGCATAACCTTCCCCAGCACTTTACCTCTAGCTTCAGCTTGAGGAACCACCGTTATAAAAAAGAAGGCAGCTTGGTCTCAGTGCCCATTAAATCTTTGTCCTTTCTGCTGAGACTTCCAACAACGCTCCACTATCCTGGTAGTTTGCCGTCATGCCACACAAGCACTATGTCCTGACTCTGATGCGTCCGACCATTGTGGCTCCAGACAGTCATCAGATGGCTCCAAGGGCTGCTTTACCTGCACCAGCCCCTGAATAGTTGAGGCATAGAAACATAAGGACTGCTGTACTGAATCAGACCCCAGCATCCAGATAGTCCAGTCTCCTGTCTCCCACAGAGATGAGCCTGTGTGGTGTCTATAGAATCCACAGAGTGGATGGTTTTGTTTTCAGTTAAAACAAGCAAGTAAAGGTTTTATTTCCTGACATCACCTCTCAGTCGTGTGACTTTATTTTTTATGCAGAACATGGATAGAATTGGAATCCAGCCTCAGTTCTCCTCACCAGGAAAACGACGCTTTTGCTGTGAATACTGTGAAACGTTGCAAGGGCTCTGCTAGCTGTCGGGGTCTGCCCACAATGACTCACCACCGCTGAACCATGCAAAGGCAGGAACAATGGCTTGAATGGGCCAGTTCAACATGCTGATTATAAATGATAACGGCCTTCACTCAGAAAAGGCCATTTATTTACTTTTTTGGAGTTCAGCATCTCAACAATTTATTTTTCCTCTACTAGGGAAGTAATATATTGACAGCCTTACATTCATGATATATATGTACGTCACTACACTAAATGTCAGATTCAAATAGATAATTTATAAAATCCTGCCCCCGCATAGCACGTTTTACTAGGGTAGGTGCACATAACTCATTTTTTCATCACCATCTATCACCATGGGAAAGGTGGAGAGGTAGATTTGGTGCCTGGGTTGGTGACTGTTCATAGTAGCTTTTCAGAGCTGATGTATTGATGCTCCTTTACAGATGACTGCATCCTTGCTCCATGCTAAGCTGCACGGCCAATGGTCAGCTATCAGGGCGAATGGCAGAAGCGGCCTCCCTAGGGGGCCTTCCGCTTCCCCCCCAAAAAACTCTCAACAGGGAGGATCTTTGCAGCAGTGCATACTGCAGCCCAACCCATTCCCCTCCCAGTCTCTCCAGCTTGCCACTCCCTGCCTGCCGCTTCGCAGCACATTGGAGACCCACACAGGGGCCTCCCCATGGCCTGTCCCCGCTGACCAGTGGAGTGGCACCAGTCCTATTGCAGCAGAGGGGACCCCCGGACTTGCCCCAGAAAGCAATGGGCAGAAGGGAAAATGCCACAAGCAAGTCTCTTACCAAAGATGCCCCACTCAGATCTACACAGCAGTGATCAAAATGCATGGCATGAGATCTACCATTTGTTAGGTGCAGCTGAGGATGCCAGCTGTGCCACAGAACCTACAGCTCAGTGTTTTCTAGCCCAGAGGACATACCAAATAAAGGACAAACAAATCAGCTCTGTATTAAAAATGTTCTATTCTAGTACAAGTAGCATCTAATTAGCTGTTTAACAGGTGGGCTGAATTAGTGAAGGAGCTGTGTGAAATAAAACCCAACTGATCATTTCATAAATATATTGGGATGAAAACTACTATTGGCATCTGACAGCAGAATACACTTCAGAGCTTCCTCATCCCTTCCCAGCCCTGATATTAATTCACTTCCCACGAGAGTCTACATTATGTTTGCTTAGTTGTGTCCATATCCCTCAGTCCTTAAGCAGGCAGAAGTCCCACTAAACCTATTACTCCCAGTAGCAATTGCAATTCTCATGAGCCTTGTAATAACTGAAAAATAAATTCCATCAACCAGCAAAATTAAATATTGAATCCTTTAGAATTATTTTTCAGATGTCTATTTTTTCCCTTCAAGACACAGCATATTAAAAATACTGTGTCTGCATGAACCTAGTCAGTTTAAATACTTATTGAAGCATGACCTATCCCAGTACTGTTATTCATCAATAAAGACTGGAGTTACTATAGTAACTGGATGATATCACAGTTGCTTTTGCTCCATATTTGTCCAGCACATTTCTCCTTTCTTTCTACCCTTTGTCTCCAAGGCCACCCAGTGGATCAGTGCCAGAACCTGGATCAGAACCCACATCTCCCAGTCCACTAACTACTAGACTCAAATGTTTTTTCCTCCCCATCTGAAGACAAGATTGGATTCTGCTGGTGATTGATTTCCCCCGTAAAAGTACTGTCGGTATTTCACCTTTTGATCATATTATAAAACTGAAAAATTCTTCTTGTCAAGATTTTGGAGAAAAGGTATCCATAAATAGCAAAACAGAAGCAAGCAACTAATAGACCTAAAATAGCTGAAGTGTTTAATAAATATCCATCGACACCAAATTTACAGCCTACAAAGGATTTCTGGTATTTCACTGTAAGCCTGTATTCTGCAACCTGCTTATCAGAAATAGTTGTGCATCTCTCTTGATTTAGTCCACAAATCTCTATTTTAATTTTCTTCTAATATTTTCTGTTTCCTTTCCTCTTTTAAAAGGCAAGCCTTGTAGATAAACCCTTCTGGAACTATGTAAGTGGGGGAAAAAAAGGCTTTTCTATTGATGTATATCATTGTATCTGCTGGTACTCTGGAACTGTCAAAATAGAATCCATTTTCTCTTTTGTAAGGAATCTAGCTGGTGGATTTTCATGGTTATGCCTACTGATGGATGGATGTGTCAAACCCATACTCTGGGTAATCATGCTTTGCTCCAAACATGATGCTAACCAGAAAATGAACAGATATTATGCTTTCTAAAGTTCAGTTTTGAAAACTACTCTGACTTGTGACGGTATTTATCATTCAGACTTCAGCAAAGCACAAGCAGTAAAAAATAAAACCAGCAGAACAATGCACACTTACTAGTGCACTGTAAATTCCACCACCAAACCCTAAGGAAAGTGCTAACTGTATAGCTCTGGGGATTACTGATATTACAGTGGGACTGTACCGTGCACGCATAACAGTGTGGGACAGGAATGCAATACACACTCATGAGAACGTTAATGAGCTTGTTTGGAAGGCTTTAAGGACAACGGAAGATTATGTGGGGCTAAATCTTGCTTTGTACACCCATGCAAGGCCTATTTGTAGCGAAAGCAAAGAATTTCTGTTGCATTGTGAGTCTGGGGAGTGGAGGGCCCACGCAGGGGCTAGAAAGCAAAGGAGACATCCTCAATGGCTCTACATCGCCCGGTGGAGTGGATGTTGTGAGTGTAACAAGGGCAGAGCCAGGCAGCTGATGTCCAGCATGAACCCACGGTTGCCAAACCCTGAGTAGGCAGGACACAGCAGGCCATATTCTCTTTCCTTCTGTGACCTACTAGCTGCGTAGGTCTGCCTATCCTGACACACTTGTTGGGGCTGAAGATTCTTTTCGAGGACCTCATTGTATTTCGCCAAGTTCTCTTCAGAGCAGCCTCCTTTCACCCAGACTGTGTGTTGTGCCATTTCCTGGGATTTGTCCCTTGAAATGAGTGAGAAGGGCAACTCCCAGCTCTGACAAGCTCAGTGCAGCTTCTGCCTGCATAGGTAGAGAGAGGGAAGCTCCCTTTACATTCCCTTGGTCGGGCAGCCAACTGGCAGCATAGCCCAGAGCTCCTGCTTTGAGCTGCAGCTGCAGGATGTGCACAGCAGTTCTGGCCAGTGAAGAGGAAATGCTGCTAACTGGTGACATCTGCTCCAGTGTCTTGGCCCCCGCTGAGCTGATCACCCCACACTGCACTCATTGCTTAGGCATGTTTTTTCCGAAGCAGCAGGCTGTAGATTCAAGAGTGTCTCTGCTGGAATCGGGACCCTGCCAGTTGTCTAAACTACTACAGGTTGCCTGGAGGTGCTGTGAACAGTCGGTAAAGCACTAATGAGAGCTGAGTCTGGGAAGCTTTACAGACGTCACTCAGCTGCACACACCGCAGCCGGCTGGAACTTCCTGGCACCGGTGCAGACAGAGGCCAGGCCCTGCAGCGCCAGCAGCACAGCTTCCTACCAGCTGAGCAACAGGGAAAGCTCTGTTAACTCTTGGAAGCCGGTCATGCCTATGAGAGTATGAATATTTCATGATGAGACCGTTTGTCTGATAAGTTATGCTTTAGCCTTGCGGTATGAACATCCCTTTTGGCAAGGCTCCGGTTACACGCTGAACTCAGAGCGTGATTCCCGGCTCAACGCGAGCTGGCATGAGGGTACATATGTAGCTGCTTAGCTGAGTACAACAGTACGTACCCAGCATGGCTAAGCCAAGCAGCGCCACTGTCACTGCCAGTGCTGCTACACTGCTCTTTATGCTGGTGCCTGCTCTCATCCAGCTAGTTCAAGTACGCCTATGTGAGCTGCGTGTGGTGTAGACGCAGCCGCAGACAGTGGTGTGGAGTGGCTGGGCACTGGAGAGGGAGTTAACTGAGCTGGGTTCAGTTCCTAGATCTGCCATGGACCTGCTGGGCGACCGCAGGTCAGGCATTTCATCTGGGTGTCTCACTGTCCACATCTGAAAGATGAAGATAGTGACACTGATCTACCTGGGTAAAGCACTTGGAGACAGACGCTTGATGAGTGCTGCTGGTATTATTCAGACACCATCACCTTCAGAGGCAGTAACATGCAGGGAGTGCTCTTCTGAGAGGCACTGGTGAAAGAAAGCCAGTGATGACAGTGGTCTGATCAGCTAAGTTATTTAGATGAAGAAATGAGGCACGAGGCAACCCAATATTTTTGTAGGTACTATCTCACTGCAGCAAAACCAGTGACTCTTTGGCCCACTAGGAAAAATGTGCTGAGAGTTTTACACTTAGAAATGAGTGAACTGCATGTCATGAGTAACCTGGATAAGGTGCCAGACACTAGCGTTAAGCACTAGAATTGTCTCTCTCATCTCTCCTTTCACTGTTGTGCTCAGGTCCCTATGTGGCTTTTAAGTCACAGCACGTAGCAGTGGGGAACCATAGAATGCTGCTCACAGCATCTCCCAGAGCATTGTGTCAGAGCTGGGAGATATGCCCACAGGAGCACTGGGGAGCATATATAGCAATGGTCACAACTGCACCACAGAACAGGGTGCAGCACAGGCCCTACCATGCTGGCAGCTGTCTGATGTAGAAGCGGGCATGTAGCAATGGGGTTCTTCTGCACCCAATCCCCTCTGGAGGAATCTGGAAGTGTCAGCAGTGCAAGAGCTCGTCACATGGCAGGCCCCTGCAGAAGTGAGGACTCTGCACCTACCTTGGTGGACCCACACAGGGTCAGCCATAATCTGCCCTTCAGTCTCTATACTACCTGGGTGGAATTGTGTGCTGCACTTCCAGGAGGCAGAGCACCTTTAAGCCACTGGCACACTCTTGGCATTCTGGGCTGGTCAGGGCCATTGCAACCTCCAGCATAATTTAGAGCAGCCCAGGGCTGCCTGTGGACAGCTGGAGCTGCCCAGAATCTTGTAGTGACATGTGCTGCAGGAATCCCTCTCTAGTCCCCCTCACACCTCCTATACTTGTAGGGGCCCTTTTTACTTGTGCAACCACATACAGAGGCCAGTGTCTGTGGGGAGGGGTTGGGGGATGAGAATCTCTCTTTGGCTTGTTGGTTGGACAAATAAGTAAGTTGATGGGAATTTTTCCTGCATAAGGACTGCAGCACTCAACAGTTAGTGGAGAATAATTTAAAAAATAGCAAAAAAAAGCTCCACAGCGTAACATGACTTAGTTTAGCTTGCCAAATAAGAGGTGGTAAAGCTTTTCTTGCAAACACTAGCTGCAACATAGCTCCTCTCTACCCTTCCTGATTTGCATAACCAAAAGATGGCAGCACCCCACCACTTATGTGCAATAGCATAATGAGCATCCTCCTTTTAAGGACACATCGCAGGCATTAAGTTAAGATATGCCCATTAATAATAATTGCTGATGCTAGACTAGATGGGAATTTTTTCCTGTATCATCTGCTGTGGCAGGTCTGGCTGGAACAATAAAGCCACCAAACTGTACACTCATGTTCTTAGATTGTAAGCTCGTTGGGGTGGGGACCATCTTTTGGTTCTGGGTTTGTATGGTGCCAAGCACACTGGGGAACTGGGTTAAATACTGATAAATAAATCCTAATTTACATCTAAGCATCCTCAACTCCTGTTGAGCAAAAACTAGCCCATTGTGAAGTCGTTTGGTATATTTCAGAGCTTTAAGGACTTGCTCCTGAACCTGTTGAAGTTAATAGCTGAACTCCAAGAATTCATAGATTCTTGCTTCAAATCCGCTATGGCTAAATGAGAGCATCTCTTGTAGAAGAACACCCAATTCTGATTATAAAACTTCCAGTGATGGAGAATCCACCATCACAACCCTTGCTAATTTGTTCCAGTGGTTAATTATCCTTCCTATTAAAAATGTGTGCCTTGTTCCTACCCTGAATTTGTCTACCTTCAACTTTGAGCCATTGGATCTTGTTATACTTTTGTCTGCTAGATTGAAGAGCCTCTATTATTAGTTTCTTGGATCCCTGTAGGTACTTATAGACTGTAATTAAATCGCCCCTTAACCCCCCTTTAATAAGCTAAATAGATTGAACTCCTTGAGTCTATAACTATGAGATGTGTTTTCCAAGCCTTTACTCATTCTTGTTTCTCTTCTCTAAATCCTCTCCAAGTTTTCAATGTCCTTCTTGATGTGTGGACACCAGAACTGGACACAGTATTTCAGTAGCGGTTGCGCCAGTGCCAAACATGCAGATAATATAGCCTCTCTACTCCTCTTCAGTATTCCCCGGGTAAAACATCCCAGAATTGCATTAACCCTTTTAGCCACCATGTTGCAGTACAATTCATGTTCAGCTGATCATCTACATCACTCCCAAGGCTATTTTTGGCTTTCTAGCCCACGAAAGCTTATGCCCAAATAAATTTATTAGTCTCTAAGGTGCCACAAGGGCTCCTCGCTTTTTTTGCTGATACAGACTAACACGTCTACCACTGAAACCAGGTTCCCAGGAGAGATTCCCCCCCATCCTAATTATAGCCTTACATCCTTTGCTCCTACCTAGAGGTATGACTTGCTATTAGGCCATATTGAAACCCATATTGTATGATTGTGCCCAGTTTACCAAGTGATCCAGATAATGCTGAATTGGTGACTTGTCATTTTCTTTATCACTCACCCAATTTTTGTGTCATCTGCAAACTTTGTCTGTGATGATTTTATGTTTTCTTCCAGGCTATTGATAAAAATTAAGGCTAAGATTTAGTCATGGGCATTTTTAGTAAAAGTCACAGCTAGGTCTCAGGCAATAAACAAAAATTCCTGGTCTCGTGACCTGTCCATGACTTGTACTATATACCCTTGACTAAATCTTTGGTGTTCTGGAGCGGTCCAGGGGCGCAACTGGCTGCTCTGGAGGGAGGGCTCCAGGGTGCCTGCTGGTGCTGGGAGGCTCTGGGTTGCCCCCTGGTGCTGGTGTGGGGCAGCATAGGACCACAGCTGCTGATGTGTGTGTGGGGACATGGGACCACCGCTGCTGCTAGATGGGGTCAGCCGCCCTGGCCCAGGACTGTCACCGCTGCTATTGGTAGGGGGCAGCCCGGGACCATCACCTCTGCTTCTGGCGGGGGGTGGCCCTGTCAGCCCAGTACCGCTGCTGCTGGCGGGGGACAGCCAGGGACTCCCACTGCTGCTGACAGGGGGTGGCCCAGGACTGCTGCTGTTGGGGGGGGGCAGGAAGGGGGGGCACGAGAAGCACACCTACTCCATAATGATTCCCCAGTTACCACTACATTTAGTAGTACATATCAATTTTTAATCCATTTAATGTGTGCCGTGTTGATTTTGTATCATTCTAATTTCTTAATCAAAATGCCATGCAGTAAGTGTCAAATGCCTTACAGAAGTCTAAATATGTTACAATAACACTATTACCTTTATCAACCAAATTTGTGATCTCATAAAAAAAAAAAATCAAATTAGCTTTCTTCCACTGCTCTGAAACTTCCTCAATGTTACAAGACATGTTAAAAATAAATATAATGGTCCAAAGGGCTTCTCAGCCAGCTCTTTTAAAATTATTGGATGCACATTATCAAGACCTGCTGATTTAAAGATGTCTAATTTGAACCTGCTGTTTAATATCCTCCTTAGTTACCACTGAAATTGAAAATATCTCATCCTCATATGATATAAGTACATTATCTGCCTTTTTCCCCATATACAAACCAGAAATATTTATTGAACACTTCTCTGCATAATTATTGATAATTCTACTATTTCCAGCTAGTTGTGGATTAACACCATTGTAAGGGTTCCTTTTGTTCCTGATATATTTAAATGACTATTGTCCTTAACTCCGTTGACCTTAGATTTCTCCTTGTGTTGTTTTGATTCACTTATCAATGTTCTATAATTTATAGCTTCTAATTTATATTCATTGCTATCAGCGTCCCCTTTCTGTCTTTTTATTTTTATTATTATTGCTGCTTTCACTTCTCTAAGACAGACAGGTATCCCAAGCTGCCTCTCCTCCTGGGTCTTATCCCTGTTTTAACTTCAACCTATCATGCCACCCCCGGTGCAACAGGTAAGGTCAATCAAGTCCTCCAGGATTATCAGATGGGGTTATAGAGCTCTCTGAATCCCTTTAAACCCTTCTGAGCCTGTGTGGAATCTATGCACCCCATCACACCTTCTGTCTGGACTGCAGGGATGTGACTTTTTAGAACATCTAGAAAATGTTCTTAAACATTATCATTCCCGTTTATTGTCAGTTTCCAATCATCATTCACTTTTTTTCTTTTTAAGTTCTTTTTCCCAGCTGATTTGGCTTATAATTGTTTTCAGCTTTATGAAACTGTCCCTTCTAAAGCATCAGGTACATAAGTACCAACTGGGACTGTATTGGGTTTGCACATAACCAATGTGATCAACCAATAACTTTCAATTCAGTTATCAGTTTCTCTTTATCTCTCAAGACGAGGTCCAATATAAAATTCTCCTTTGCTGGATGAAACACTTTTGGAGTTAGGAAGTTGTCAAATATAATGTTTAGACATTCCAAGAATTTTTTAGTACTAGTGACATGATACCTCCAGCCTATATCATTCAGAGGCAGTTTCCTCCCTACATTTTATAGCTCGGTACTTAAATAGTCGGTCATCCTCCTCTCTAGTGTGATTTGGTAGTCTGTAGCAGACAGCAACTAATATTTCATCTTGTGCTTTATCTATAGAACATTGATCCGTAAGGTTATTTGCTTCCAAGCTGTCAGTGACTTGGAAACAGAGAATGGTTGGCATTTTTAACATAGAGTTCCATTCCTCATCCTCTTTTGCCCACCCCATTCTTCCTAAATAGCTTAGTGATTTTAACATTCCAGCCATGACAATCTTCCTGTCAGGTTTAAGTAATACCAACAAGGTCAAATTTATGCTCATAAATAAGCAATCCCAATTCCTCTTGTTTATTACCCAGGCCCCTAGCATTAACGTATATACTATTAAAGAATTTCTTCTATTCATGTCCCTTGGTGCCTGGATTAATTTTTTTCTTGACATCTTGATTTTGTGCTACAAGATTGCTCATTCTGCAGAAAAGGACCTAGGGGTTACAGTGGACGAGAAGCTGGATATGAGTCAACAGTGTGCCCTTGTTGCCAAGAAGGCTAATGGCATTTTGGGCTGTATAAGTAGGGGCATTGCCAGCAGATGGAGGGACGTGATCATTCCCCTCTATTCGACATTGGTGAGGCCCCTCTGGAGTACTGTGTCCAGTTTTGGTCTCCACACTACAAGAAGGATGTGGAAAAATTGGAAAGAGTCCAGCGGAGGGCAACAAAAATTATTAGGGGGCTGGAGCACATGATTTATGAAGAGACGCTGAGGGAGCTGGGATTATTTAGTCTGCAGTGGAGAAGAATGAGGGGGGATTTGATTGCTGCTTTCAACTACCTGAAAGAGGGTTCCAGAGAGGATGGATCTAGACTGTTCTCAGTGGTAGCAGACGACAGCACAAGGAGTAATGGTCTCAAGTTACAGTGGGGGAGGTTTAGGTTGGATATTAGGAAAAAGTTTTTCACTAGGAGGGTGGTGAAGCACTGTAATGGGTTACCTAGGGAGGTGGTGGAATCTCCTTCCTTAGAGGTTTTTAAGGTCAGGCTTGACAAAGCCCTGGCTGGGATGATTTAGATGGGGATTGGTCCTGCTTTGAGCAGAGGGTTGGACTAGATGACCTCCTGAGGTCCCTTCCAACCCTGATATTCTATGATTCTATGATTTGTTCCTCCCATTTGCCCTCCCATTTTGTTGTCAAGTTTAATAGCCTACTGTCTATTTGTGCACTAAATTATCAGAAGAGTGCCGAAGTATCCTAAGTTGGACAAATTTGGAATTCATCAGCTGTGCAAAAGGAGACTGGCTTCACTTATATGCCATGGAGCTGGTAGAAGTGGAGGTATAGCTCAGCCTATTGAAAGAATGACATGCCGGGACATGTCCTACTTCAGTTATGTAAGTGACCAAGACCTTGTCTACACACAGAAGTTGAACCCATTTAACTAATAATTAGTTTAAAAACACAAGCTAAACTGATCTGTGTGTGTCAAAGAGGGGTTTGCTCCGGGTTTAATGAGTCATGTCAAAGATATTATGTTAATTAAGCTGGTGCCATTTCTGTATTTAGACAAGACCTAAGAGAAAGGTGTGAGATGGTAGATAAGGCAGCCCTTTCTTTCTTGAACTTATACCTGCCCCTGGGATAGTCATCCATAACATTCCCAGCACTATGAAATGCCCTCACATAGCCTCTTGCTGGTGTTGTGGAAAGGTCTTCTATCAGATGAGAATTTCAGTGCTGAAAATATACCTTTAATATTATGTAACCAGTAACTTTCCATAATGCCTACATACGTCTGGCTGTCTATTTATACCACAATCTGGGCTTGCTAGAGATATATACTGAACATATGGGAATCGTGCATAGCAATAGTGTTTTGACCTGCACCTTATGTGGTTACTTACATTTGTGCAAAGGGAATGCAAAGGGATGTGAAAATGCTACCATCTGGGTTTAGCTACATTTATATCCACTTCATACTGGTGTTGATGACTGCACAAGACGCAACAGAGGCAATGGAGAATTAGTATGTACATAAATGAATACTGGCTAAAACAATTGCATATATCCAAGACATACCGTTCACATACAGGTCAGCCAATCCCACCACCACCACTCAACACCCAATGACTTGGATTACTTTTGCCTACTCAGCAAAGCTGGCACTTAGGAAATGAACGATTTCCTAGTACATCTCCTATAGGAGAAAACATTCCATGGTAGTCCTCTTCAGTTACTGGACTATAGACTGATACGAAATGAGAGAGGTCAGCAGTTTGCTCCACTTCTATTTTGACTAATTTAGCCTCATCAAGATGGCTCAGAGCAAAAAAGAAAGCCATTCTATAGCCAGCCGTAAAAGTGACTAAGGGAAGAAGCAATTTTTGCAAGACAAACTGTAAACTATGCTTCAAATTAAGCTTTTTGGCTGTAATTGGAATTTCCACAATGGCTATGGGAGCAGCCATTTTACTGAAATGTGACACCAGTCACGACACGTGTGTGTAGGAACCCAGTAGAAGAAACCATAAACCATTTTTCACATTGCTTGAATAAAATGGCCCAATCCTGTAAAAGAGCCAAGGACCTAGAACTCCTGTTGAGGTCAGAGTTGAGGATGCTCAGCATTTTGTAGGATTGGGCCCTTAATGTTTACTTTGTAAGAACAATTTTCAATACTAATTTGTTTTTACATCAGGAAAGTAACATGAAAAAAGTGATTTACATTCTCTTTCATGAGATTGCAATAATGCCGACGTGGAAGGATGCTGTCCCTCAGTAGGATGGCCACATGGACCATGGACTGAGCAAACAAAGAACTAGGGCTTACTTTGAACCAGTTTGGTGCTGGGATTTACTGTATGCTTTTTCACTGTGCCAAAATAAAAGAAAGTGGGGGAAGGGAACAGCAGTAAGGAATTCAGAGTTTGTACCACAGTGCAGCTATATTGTATTAATTTGTCAGGTGAAAAGCTTGCGAGCTATATGCAACACATATTGTTGACCAGAGAGTACTACTGTGCTAAACAAGACGTAGGCAGGTCAATGGAAAGCTAAGCCTGGTATCTGAAGTTGTTAATATTAAGGCTCTTATCTGCAACATGGGCTAATGGCACAATAAGAGCATGTTGTGTTAAGATAATCATATCTATGGTACATTAAGGTCTAAGTCAGAGCTGAGCGTATCTAGCCCCTTAGGCCTATTAAGGGCCTATTTAGCAGAAATCCTGAGTACTACGCTCATGGTGGAGGATGCTACACAGGCTCTCATGATGCAGCTGCTGCAGAGCTGATTTAAATGAGGCAAAACTGTCTTTTCCTTTCCCATGGAACTCAGAGCTTCTCCGCACAGAGTAGCAATGAATGCTATGGGGAGGGAGGGAAGCGATTTCTAAAGCGCACTAGCATGCTGCTCATTCATTGGTCTATGTAGACTCTGCTGGGGTGCACAGAAGGTTCCCTAGTGCAGTTAGCATAGTACTGTTTTGAACAGCACTCCGTTAAAGTGCACCAGGGAACTGTTAGTGTGCACCAGTAGGGTCTACAAGGATCAATTAGTGTGCAATGTGTTTAGAAATCACACCCTTGTAGCGTGCTTTACCCTGCCGTAGGGGCAAGCCCTCAGTCTCTGGGCTTAGAACACATTCACAGGACCGTCAACGGAGAGCAAGGCTGTGTGGGCTACTGAACAAAACACAGGGCATCTTGGGGGGAAGCTTCCAGAAGGGAGTGAAGTGGAAAAGCTTGAGGGATTTGGAAATATGGCCCTGTCCATACTAAGGGAGCTTAACAAAAAGCTCTGCTGACAGCACTGGTGGGAGACCTGGTGAAGGATTTATTGTTATTTATATTACAGTAGCATCTAGAGGCCACAAGTGAGATCAAGACCCAGCTGTGGTAGCTGCTATGTAAACTCTTGATCAGGCTTCACTGTCTTTGGCCTGATCCTGCAAACAATGACTCCTGTGCTTCACTTTTAGTATATGAGTACTTCCACTGAATCACTGGAACTACTCACATGCTCAAGCACTCGTGTAATCGTTTGCAGGGTCAGGTACTAAATAGACAAGGTAGATAGAGGGGGATTTGGGAGGCAGTATTCCCATTTCACTAAGGGAGACTAGTGACAGAGTGACTTGCCCAAGATCTAGGGTGACCAGATGTCCTGTTTTTATAGGGACAGTCCCAATTTTTGGGTCTTTTTCTTATATAGGCTCCTATTACCCCCCAACCCCTGTCCTGATTTTTCACATTTGCTGTCTCGTCACACTACCAAGATCTCACAGGAAGTTTGTGCTCAAGCCAGGAGGTCTCTTGAATCTCTGTCCAGACAAGCCCACCCTCCCTCTGGATCAGGGAGCTCGTAGAACTATTACCACTATTTCAGGTACCTGCTCTGATTTTTTGCTAAGATTCTGACATAGGCAGTGCCTAAATCAACAGAGGGCATTTTTAAAACTTTGCTCCAGATTGCAGCAATCAGGGGAAGATACAGCTATTGTAGTTTTGTTGTGGACCCACTTCTTGGCATTAGTACCCTATCAGAGAAGAGTTAATTGTTCACAAATCTTGGAATGCTACAGAAAGCAGAGCTGGAGGGAAAGTGACCAGTTTAGGGACAATGGTCAATTAGACACTAAAGTCTATGCACATCTGAGAACAGTGGTCAGGAATTTTAGGTCCTATTAATGCAACCCTTCTCTTGGGTAGCACCTAGTCACATGTGTTGTCCCACCAACTTCCAGAGGGACTAGTTGTTTGCTTCTGAATGTGAGGAACTATTACAGAACAGGGCTCAGCGTTACCACGAATTACAGGGCTATGCCATATGCCATTGCCTTTGCCATTGTTCAATATGAGGGCACAAAGTCGGCTCTGCTAAGCATGGACCCTTGGGAGTTAAACTCAAATTGCAGCATCAGGCACATTGCTGCAGAGAACATGGGAGAATCAAGGCTGGAAAGTTCCCAGGTCAGAAACCAATTAATGACAGGAACTGTGACCTGAAGTCCATAGTTCTGTATTTCTCACATTTAAATGTCACCATCTTCCATCATCACCTTATAACAAGTCCCCACTGAGTTGTTTCAGCATAAAAGGGTCTTTTATTATGTGAGCATCTCTGAAGATTTTGCACTGCGCAAGTGTAATGCCGACGGACCACAGTTGTCAGTGGGCGGGACTGAACCTGGGACCTCAGTGCATGAGCTAAAAGCCAGCTAGCTATTAGCTAAAGCTGTAGAGCAAACTCATTAATCTCTCTAGGTGGTCTCAGTGCCACTAGATGGGACAGAAGATGTGTGGGTTACACTAGCAAAGGGAATGAGAGACGAAAGCAAGGGGCCTGCTTGTCAGCTACAAAGCTAGGTTGTCCCTGGTCCCTGCTTGGGTTTTCTACAATGGCACAAACCCCTTCTTCCATAAGCTGCTGAGTTGCCACCAGGTACGGCTCAGGCCTCTGAACTCTCCTAAGCATGGGGACTGCACCCTTCTAGTGCCCCGCAGAGGAGCCAGCCACTCCAGAGATGTCCAGGAGGTGGTAGGGCCATGGTCCTAACCCTCCTCTGCACCAATCAGCAAAGCTAGGCCTGCAAACAGAGAACATGCAGCAGCATTTTAAGGGTGTGTTCCCTCTTGTGACTGAGAGGCCTGCATGCCCCTGGAACAGAATCCATCCCTGAGCTATCCCAAACCACTATGGCTCCATGTTGCCCCCAGTCAGGTTAAATTAAGCCCATAACATACAGCAGTGTTCAGGTGGTATTCCAGACTAGGATCTCTCTGATATTGTATCTGCCAGTATTCTAAAAGTATTTGAATCCAGCATCAGATCCTGTTTTCAAAGAACTACCTCTCTGGTCCTTCATTTGGTTTTAAGCACTGCACTTTACTGTACGGGCTGCATCAGAAAAAGATTCTGTGGGTGGAAGGTTATCACAGCATAACTGTCTGTGTTCCTATACTCATGGATTTTCATTTGACAGTGACAAGATGGCTTAGCCTTCGAGCAAAATCTCTGTGTGCAGCTCATCTGTCAAGTGAAATTGATAATGTGGATTAATGATAACCTTCCAGTTTAGTGTGTGGCCTTAAAGACAATATTTTGAATACTCCCCCAGAAGCCAGCATCTCAAAGACTGGTCTGGAAATATTTTCCTGGTGCTCTTTGTTTAAGGAAAATTTGTCAAATGTTATTCCTGCTATGGGAAAAAAATTGCCACATGTGAGATGCTCCTTCTCCACACTGCCAGATTAGCACTGCTCCACTCTTTCTGTCTACAAAGCTAATGCAAATAGCGAAAGACATGGACTGAAAAGTTCAGACTCAAGCTTTTCAAAGGAAGGGAATGTGAGATCTGGGGTTTTGGTTTGGATCTATCTCAAATCCAACCAATGGAGGAAAGGCATACACACACAGCATTCTTGGGCTGTGTTTTTTCTTCAATATTTCAAACAGAAGAGATTAATTTCCATTACAAGAGTTCTTAAAAGCTTCAAGACATTTATTGTATTTTGGAAAAAAATAATTAAAAATGATAATTTAAAGAAAAACGTCAAGACAAAAGATGGGGCCAAACATGGACTAAAAGTGAGAAAAGCAGAATATTAAATGTGAGAGGATCCTGTAAATTGAACTTTTCACTCAGTGGAAGTTTTACCCAGTAAAAATGAGCAGATGAAACCATAAGAAAGGGAATGGAGGACTGTGGGAAAACAGAAGCACTAATAGGTCAGGAATGAAGACAGGAGAAAGGTATTTAATAGAATAATGTAACACACTGGTTAAGTGTGTGACTGTGTCTCGCTTTAGTCCAACATCTAAGATAGATGCTACAATTGCTAACTATTGGAGCAACTTTAGGACAGCATAAGTGGCAAAAGTCTGTAGTTTTCATCTGAAGGTCACAAATAAATGTAGAACCCAGAAAAGGTTCACAAAAAAATGCTAAAGTATATATACCAAGTGTACTACCCATCTGTTAGCCAATACATATATGTTAGGTGTAGAAAACACCACATTAATGGGTATTTCACAGCATGATATTAATATGCACATATATGGACATGTTAACTGAATGCATTATGCTCTGCCCAAAATTCTGTTCAGCCATATCAAATGTCCCACAACACTTTGCAAAGCTGAAATCAGCTTTGGCTTTAGAAAATAAGAAGCCAGCCCAAGTCAAGATACATGAATGGTGTGCCCTAGCACAGGTTGGGATGTACTGCTATACCCAGCCGGTTTGGAATGGAATATCCAAAAAAAAAAAAAAAAAAAAGAGAAGACAAGTACTGAACAAAAACAACCAGTTAAGCAACTCTTCTGAACTGGGGAGTTGGATTTTAGTGGCATGTAAAGAGTTTTGTAACATGCAAAATCACATTATAAATGCTACTAGCTGAAACATGTATCTCTGAAGCACACCTTCTGTGTAAGGTAAATACATGATGAGAATTTGCTTTCCAGAAGGAGGGAATCTATTTCTCCTTTTCTGCACTGTCTTTACACAATACATTTAGCTAAGTTCAGTTAGTTGGTCCTTTGAACATTTTTAAGAATGGGCTGTGAGTGTAGTCTAACAATTGGCTACTGTGGGGGTTCTAAAGCTTCATTGCACTGTGACCCCCTTCTGACAACAAAAATTACTACATGACCCCAAGAGGAGGGACCGAAGTCTGGGCCTGCCCTAACCCCCCTGCCCCAGATGGAGGTGGGGGAGGGGATAAAGCCAAAGCCTGAGCCCAGTTGCTTCTGGTGGGAGGGCCAAAGCCAGGCAGGAAGCCTGTAACCTGAGCCCCACTGCCCAGGGCTGAAGCCCTCGGGCTTCGGCTTCGTCCTCAGGCGGTGGGGCTCAAGCTTCAGCCTCAGGCCCCAGCAAGTCTAAGCCAGCCCTAGCAACCCCATTAAAGGGGGATCACAATGAGGACCGCTGGTCTACCCCATTTAGGCAATGCCATCAAAGTGCAACTCTCTTCAGTAGAGCTGGCAGGGGTATTTACTTCTATAAAAGAGATGGGGTTTCCATTTACCCCTTCTGCCATTCTGGCAGTGCAGGAAACCTCACTTTGTTAATGTAAGCTGGAGCAAGATCACAGATCTGTCTCTGTCTGGACTTCGCTGCAATGGCTTCTCTTTTCAACGGCCTCTCTTTTCTCAATAACTTTCCCCTCCTCCCAGTAGCAAAGTTCTCCTCTTTGCTCTGTAGCAGCTACCATAGCTAAGTACTGCCCAGCGGTCAGGATCTGTTTCTCGGTCTTTCACAAATGCTGGCAGGATTTGTATTCCCTCTGTCCTGCTTCCAGTACCTCTATTTGCATCAGTCTCTCTCTTCCCTCTCTGATGAACAAAGACAACTAATTCATTCAAACAACATTTCTCCATTTCCCCTTTGAGAATCCTTGTTTGTTTGCTTGTTGTGGGAGGAGACACTCTTTAAGGTTGTGTCTTCCCACAACAAGCAAACAAACAAGGATTTATAGCCAATTTGCTTTTCTGAACTGTCTGCCAAACCAAAGAATGTAATACACATGGTGCCACCGAGGAGATGTTGGAAACTATTGGAGAGGCATCAGGGATTTGTATACGAATGATACTACATATCAGCACCACTTAGGAAATAGCATATGACAGTCTGGTCAAGTACTGTGCATGCGTTCTTCAGCCAGCTATGGCAGGTTATGATCCCAGCTCTGCTTATCTTCCTCAAAAGTCTAAGCACTGTTACAATATTCAGCTCTTGTCAGAACAACAAATAATCAGCCTCATTACCTATAAGCAAAGGAATGAATGGTGGAGCAATGTGGATTAGCCAGAAATGACAGCTCTCTCCTACTTCCTGTATTGTAACATTTTAATTCTTGTAGTGTTGTCAGTTTTAGTTAAATGGTTGTCATGGAAAATGGCAAGATAATCTTCAGTTCTGTTCCTTATTTCATTCACCCTTCTGTCCACACATGAGGTGCTGTAGGACCAAACAGAATCCTGTGGTCAAAGTCTGAAACTTCATGAACTCTGACAGATTTGCACCCACTTACATCAAGGATGGATTTGTCCTGTCAGATCCACCATGACATCAGCGATATTGCTAGGGTAGAACAACCACTGAACATTACAGCAGCCTGGCTCCAAGAGAAGTGCAGTATTTTTTTTTTAATCTCTTGCAAAAAACATAGCACAATATCTTTCTGTATTTGCTTACATTGGCAGACACGTCGTTTTCCTGATGGGTACTTTGAGATGTCTGGTCTGAATTAATGAAAACATATTGCACTTGGAGAATTGCATATTCAAAATTAGGCTAATGTAACAACTGAGTGATGTCTCCCTTGCATCGGCAAATGTACTGCAGGCACTGAAATTGGTATTGCACCAGTATGAGTCTGATTCTGGAATTCATTAGTATACAGCAATTTTTATGTTAGCAACTAATAGCTGTCCAGTGACTGAAATAACTGATTTCTATGCAGGCTTCATACTAACAAAATTATGGGTTGAAGACGTGTAACTACAAGGTGTAACTACACATTTTGTGTAGTGTCAGAGTGTAGACTATATACACAGCCTACAAGTTCAAGTACATAAATATTATAGAGCACTAACTTTCTTTCTTAAGGAAGAGTGGATATTATGGCCAGCAGCTAGGATTTTAATTCAATAAATAATCGGAATTTTCACCTTTCGATCAAGCTGCATCGTTACAATAACTATTTTTGTATTATTCATTTGTCAAATACAGATGCGCATCCAGGTAGCCCGACAAAAACAGCACTAAGTAGCAAGGCAGTGAGGTCCTGCAAGTTGGGCACTGATTAGGAGACAGGGGTTCTACTCCTGGCTCTGAAACTTATTGTTGTGTGACCTTGGGCAACTCATTTCACTTCTGTCCATCTTGTTTATTCACATTATAAACTCTTTGGGATCAAGGACTGTCTCTTTGATGTGTCTACATAGGACCTACAACAATGGGGCACTGTTTTCAATAGAGGCTTCCAAATAGCAGCTAGAGCACTGGACTGCCACTTGGATCTACTCCCAGCTCTCCCACTGCACTGCTAGGTGACCTTGGGCAAATCACTTCACCTCTCTGGGCCTTGGTTTCCCATACGTAAAACCCAGATAATGTTATTTACCTCCTTTGTAAAGTACTTTGAGATCTACAGATGAAAAGTGCTGTATAAAGGCTAGTTATTATTGACATTGATCACAGTAAGTATATAACCTTGAGTGAGGAATATTTTATGAAAAAGAAAAGATCCTTTGGGAAACCATTTAAATGCTAAGCATTAACTGTGTTTAAACGGTTTCCTTTTCCTCATTGCGGAAGACAAGCATTTTGCCCATGGATTAGTTTAAACCTTACTGCTGCAGGGTTGAGAATGACAGGCCTCCCCAGAAGCTCATCTGTTCTCAGTTAGCGAGTGCACAGAAGAGAATCCCTGTTGAGATTCCAATGTCTGAGTAGATTACAGATAAATATGGGTTCCCCTAGGAACTTGGCTGCCTGGGAATAAAGAATGTGTCTGAAGTGTAAAATTGTTACTTACAGTGATGACACGTTTTAATAAAGGAGGCGGATGGTGTCAATCATTAGATTTCATAACAGCGCTGTTAGTTCTTTGTTTTTAAATGTATATTTAGCGACAAAGATACATTTTATACAGCACTTTGCCGTTCTTAAAATGAGAATATCCCTCAATCTGACGGGCTGGATTCTGCATTGATTTACATACCCTGCAACACCAGAGAAGTCAATGAAGGTGCATGGAATGAAAGTCTGAGTAGAATTTGTCCCTGTGTCCTTTATAGAAATCTAGCATAAGTAGTAGTAGTTGTCGTAGTTGTTTGTTGTTTGTTATTATTTTTACACGATCACTTTTCAGCTTATAACCATATTTTAACAAAGTTCACCTAATACACGGGAGCCGGATGATTCAGGTGAGTTATTTTAAAGGACAATCTTGCTCACTCAGTAGATTTCCCCATCTTTAATTCCCGCCCCCCACCCCCCTTAGCCATAAAATCCTCACGTTAGCTGGATTTAAAGCAGGTAGTGGAGATTTCCAAAGCTAGAGTGTGATCCAAATTCCATTGAAATCAATGGAAGATCTTTCCACTGGCTTCAACAGGCTTTGGATGATGCATTGGCAATGGGAGAACCATCATACACAATGCCTATTCCTGTTGTTATTTGGATAATTTATATTCTCCCTGCCTAAATTTCCCATTGTAGTTTCAAAGGCCCATATATTCAAAGATATTTAGGTGCTTAATCCCTATTGATTTCAATGGGAGGCATCAAAATTCCTTTGACGATACATGCAAAACTGTTGATGGTATTCTTCATATCCTAGTCTAAATGGTTACCTGGTGTTGTGGGGTGTGTGTGCAAAGTTTCGCCCCAGAGATGGCCTTATTTCAGTGATGGGAGAAATGATTCCTTTCCTGTAGTTTGGAAAAGCAGATGGCAACTGGGATCCTTTGGGATAAAGAGAGCTATGTAACTGAGGGCCGCTATCAAGATAGTAACTCTTAATGGCAGCATCATTGCCGGATAATTCTATTTTCTTCAGTGGAAATGAGGTTTCTAGTATCTTGATCCAACAGGTGATCTCCATGTAACCGTCTCTGACTGTCCTCTATTCATATTTCTGACTCTAGTGCTATTAAAAGTGATTATCTGCACAAAAGGAACAATGGTGGAATGCACTCCTGGAATGTGATCTTAATCATCCAATCAGCTCTGGGCAATTACAGATCAATAAGTCAATTATTTTCCTAGGAGACTCCAGTCATGTAAACTAATTTTTTCTCCACTAGGTCATACTAATAAAGAACAAGCTTCTCTTTCTACTGATATGTGTGTCTATTAGTAAGTATGAAACAATTACACATTTCAGTATTTGTTGGGTATTGCTTGGTTCCTAAATTCAACAAATTAAGAAGGCTGGGAAGTGAACTGCCTGAAAACAGGGTTTCTTGTTTTCATGAGCAAGTTCCATGTGATGGCAAACAGGGCTGTGCTATTAAAAGTATCATTTTTTAATGCACAAGTCACTCCACGAAAGAAAATATTTGCAGCAAATAGTTCTATCTACTGGCTAGCTCAGGGAGATTTGCTCCTAAGCAGAGTTTTCATGGGGACAGCCGAAGAGGGGGACTTTCTAACAAGGATCATAAACCTTGGTTCCGGGCTCTTCTTAGCTCCTGACCAGCTCAACTTACAATATTTTACATTCATTGTCATGGACTGACATTTGTCATTGACTGTTACCCCACTGGTCCAGTCGCCTAAATGACCCGTATCTTTCTAAATCTTCTTGCATTGTCTTCCAGTATGGACTCAATCCAGCTGTTGAAACATGCTGAATGCCACCTCCACCCCTGTACACTTTGCACTCATGTCCCACCCCCTGAGATACAATCCCTTCCTCTCCCTGAGCTGGTGCTTCTCCACACCACTTCTTCCATAGGCCAGTGGCTAAATGCCACAGTTTGGCACATAAACATTTTATTTTAAGCACTAGTTACCTACCTGCCCAAATCTGAGTCCATTTAAAGCAGAATGGGCCAGCGTCTGACCTCAGCTGCACAGGCATAAATCTAGAGGTAATTCTATTGACATTAATTGAGTTATGTCTGATTTACACTGATGTAATTGAGATTGAAATCTGGCCCACTGCACACATGTCTATCATTGACATGCTTATCTCTTCCTCTTTCCTGAAGCAACTCTGAGATGATCTACTGTTGTGACACACCTTAGTTCATGGCCATCATCTTCTGTGGGCTGTTTGTGTCATGCATTACCACCAATCCACTAGCAATCAGTCTGGCAAATTAGGATCTTCAAAAGCAACATCAATATAAATCCACTTGGCCTGGGATGAATCCAATTTAAATTGAGCTGCACTAAAAATTCTAGACTACATCATTTAAAGAAAGTTGAAAAACACAAAAACCAAGCAGCCAGGGCAATATAGAAAATACAATCTGAAAAGCATTTAAGAAATCATTCTGACAAATGCACCGAATTTAGCACTGTAGTTGTGTAAGTACTACTTAATTAGCAGTTTTATTGTATAGTCACACGATAGTTCAAAATTGCATTAAAAATGGGCAGTAGAAATCCTACCGATGAAAGAATTGCCAGTGATGAAGTGGTGAGATGCCATATCATCTGCATTATTATTACCTGTAATATGGTAGCTTGGGCCAGTTATTTATTGATTTCGGATTGTGATGACAATAGCCTTTCCAAAAGATGAGAAACTTAGGCTGTGTCCACACCACAGCTTATGTCGGCATAATTTATGTCGCTCGGGGGTGACTAAATCACCCCCGACTGACACATGTTATATCAACATAAATGCCAGCGTGGACAGTGCTATTTCGGTGATATAGCTTCTGCCGCTCAGGGGCTGAAATAGTTAAGCGACAGGATGGCTCTCGCGCGTCGGCTTAGAGCGGCTACATTAGAGAGCTTACAGCAGCGTAGCTGCATTGGTGCAGCTGTGCTATGGTAAACTCTGGTGTAGCGGTGCCTTTAGTCATTCTTACAACTGAAATGCTTTTGAGTGTCTATGAGAGAGCGAAAACCAGACAAAGGGTCCAAACCTCAGCTCTGGTCAAGCATTAGGAACACAGGAATTGCCATAGTGGATTGGACTCAAGGTCTGTCTAGTGCAGTAGCCTGGCTGAGTGGCCAATGGCAGGTGCTTCAGAGGAAAGTGGTAAGAACTCTGCAATAGGCAGATAAACCCCACCTTAGGTCTCACTCTGCTCTCCAATAGCTGCAGATTTACCTAAGCTCTGCAGCACAAGTTTAATATCCCTTCCAGGATTTTTGTTGTCATTGATAATGAGAACTCTGGATGTTCTTTTTACCCATATACACATCCAATCCCTTTCTGAATCTTGTAAAATCCTCAGCCTCAACTGCGTCTTGCAGCAGCGAGTCCACAGTTTAATCACTTGTTGCAGGACAAAGTATTTCCTTTAATGAGCTTGGTATTTCCCACCTTTTAATCTCATTGAACATTCTGCTGTTCTTGCTCTTCTGCTCCTGGTTTCTCCAGGTACTGGACAGATCTTTTTTGTAAATTAGAGCAACCTAGATACTGTTCTAATTTACTTTGACTGTTTATGGCTCCAGAAGGCTTTTATGCAGCCAGGAATGCCTGAGGTGGATGTATACACCATTCACACATTCTTGCACTGGCCACAGTGTAGAAGGTGTCATAGAAACTCCTATGGTGAGTCTATAGCATCTGAGGATCCCGCACTATGCGGAAAAAAATCTGACAGGAGGCAGCTAATTTAGGGCAGAATGGTGCAAAATGGTCAGGCCCCAAATCTTCAGAAACAGTAATATTCCATCCTGGCATTACACCTTCTGGTGGGACAGATCCTCAGGTAGTGTAAATCAGCACAGTTCCATAAGATCCAGTCCTCTGACTCTTGCACACTTCATATTCCAATAGTGGGCCAGATTCTATTCCCACTGACACCACTTCTCAGGGTGGATAAAAATTGGATTTTTTGTTTAAAGCAGATGTTTAAATACATTTAAAAAAATAAACACATTTAAAATTAATTTTGAAATTGACAACCTAAGAGAAGGCCTAAATTTATTATAATTTATTAAAATAATTTAAACTAATTAACAAACAAATAAATAAATAATAAGCAGTATGTTTGCTGCCAAACTTTAAGACAATTAAAGCACTGAACTTGTGGAAGTTATTAGCTAAGCACCTGGAACCAGAATTTGGTCAAGTGCTTAAGCAGTAGACTCTTCTACTGGTGCAGAGGGAATATTTTCTTAATTTCAGGTTATTCATATAGTTCATTTAAGTGAATACAGTAGTTCATTCAAAATTAAGAAACCAATTAGGAGTTGAAAAACAGGAAAGCTTGTGTTCCTCTTAAAATCTATGAATAAAAACTAGTTGTGAGAAGATGAGATCTACTAGTTCAAAAATCCTGGAGGATCCGGTGACCAGAAAGGATTAGTTCAATTCTCTAACTGTTCAATTCAGATAACACTTCCTTTGTTTAATAATTCTGTTAATTTTAAATGGAAAATATGTTGTGATAATTTTTTTGATAAAAGCATATTCCTTATGTATCCAGCACATTTAAGGAAGTTAAAATACAACTAAAATGCTGTTTTTGTGCATTTTAATTGAATTTGCATTTCCTTCCAAATTGAGTTTTACAACAAATCATAAGTAAAAAAAAGTAATAATCATCTAGTAAAGAAGAAATGCATCATTCACCATTTTCTAACATATTAAAAAATGTAAAAAATTAAGAATCTGAAAAAATGTAAGTTAAGCTGTCTAATTGCTTAGAATGTGTACAGATACAGTGTATCCTTCTGCTTTGCAAAAAGAAGTACCAAATTTACCAAAAAAGACTATTTTTAGTTGCAAATCAATATATTTTAATGCTCATCAGTCAATGAGACTCAAACTTCCTTTTAGAAAATAACTAAAAAGGACAAATGCAAAACATAATTGAAATAAATGATCTAAATAAAGGTTTCCTTCTTGCTGATTTACATCATGATTAAAATTGGTGATTTAAATTGTTTTGATTTAAGTCAATCCATCCTGCAACCGGCCCCCTAGTTTACCGTAAAGAAGTGGGAGGAGGAAAAAGCCTGTTTATTTATTTATTTTTTAAAAGAAGACATCAAAATATTTTCCATCAGTCAGTGGTTAACTCCAGTGAACTGATGTCCATAAAAGCTCAGCATTGATTTAAAAATAAAAAAATCCCAGTTAACCATTAAAATAGATTAGTTTAAAATAACTCAAATGAAAGCATTTCCTGTGCCAGCATAACTCACATTCATTAGTATTAATGGCTCTTAATAAAATCGACTAGAGGGGCAATGACACTGTGGGCCTGCTGAGATCATCTGGTTCCTGCTGGTAAGCAGACAGGACTGAGTACTGAATTTTTTACAAAATGATCTCAGGCAGTGATTTGCTGTTTACAGATGGATTAATCCAGAAACCCGTAATTCCATGCCCTGTGCATGAGAAAAAACCCAAACCGCGGAGCCCAGTGTTTCGCAGAGAGGGTGTGCTACCTGTTTGATCAGACATGTCATCTAATGCAGGTGGATATTTTGACAGAATTGCTTGTAAGGTTTGTTTGGAGCTACTAACACCTTCTAAGCTTTTTTTGAAAGCATGGAGCCAAAGGATCATAATCTGTCACGTAATAAAAAAGACTGATCCTTGCTGATCTACCCAATCTGAATAACACTGTATTTGTATATCCAGGGGGAGATTTTCAAAGGCATAAATAAGAGATAAATGACCAACGGTCACTGACTTTTAACGGCAAAGGCCACCCAACTGGCTTTTGTGCCTTTGAAAATCTCTTGCAAAATTCATAGGGGTAAAACTCCCACTGTACCACAGCTTATCCCAACTTGACATGCAGGGGCAGATGCACTTAGCATGCTCCGAGCACTTTGGGCTGCTCCAGCGATGCTGAGCAGCTACAATTCTAGTTAAATCAGTGGAAAATCAGTGGGATTTAAGCATGTGCTTAAAGTTAAGCATATGTTTAAGGGCTTTGCTGAATACAAATAAAAATGATTATAATGGCATGATTCTAGCTTCTGTTTGCACACATCACCAGATTGCTATACAATTAATCACACTCCAGTATGCTAACTGTTGTGGACAGGACCAGAACTGGATTACCAGGGTGATTGATGTGCACTGTTGGGAGGACTTTGTACATGGCATGACCACTCGGTGTCTGCTCTTATAGAACCTGATACAAATGTCATTGAAGTCAAGTAAAAGACCCATTAGCTTGAAGAGGACTAGGACAGGGCCAATAGTCCCTTACTTGGTCCAATTTTCAGTGACACAAAGTAGATCCACAGTATCAGAAAATCATACAGGGATCCCAGGTTTCAGGCATAGGCTGATAGACAGGATGTTGCAGTCCCTCAGACAGAGCTCAAAGCAGCACTTAGGTGCATAGCCATTTTATGTGCTTAGTGGTTAATCTGAGCATCCAGTTGCACAATATGGACATCCCATTAAGATCCTGATCTTTGAAAATTAGCCCCAGCTAGCTGATTTGCCAGTCTCTCTAGAAAACTTTACTGGAACATATGACTTTTGTTTTAAATAGCATTTCTTAATAAAAATTCATACTTCAGCTCAACCAGTTAGTCAAGCCAATTTTTGCTAATGAGATGGCATGTGCAGCAACTTCCTATGGTATATAAACAGCCTGCAATTAAGATTTACAGCAAATCTATCTCAGAAAACAAATCACTCAGAACTTTAAGATAAGATAACTGAACACGCCGTTTCTGCAGGAGAAGGGCTAGCACTAGTTATTCTGCAGTAGTGTACGGTATGTAAAGTGTGTGTGGAGGGGCAGTTGCCGTGGATGACAGTGAAGAGAATTTAAGTTTTTTTAAAACTAATCACTACTTTATCTGGGGGACATTTTCCTCTTTGGGTGAGATTCTGAACTCAGTTGCAGTAAGGTCAATCAGTTCCTTGCATCCTATCCTTGGAGAACTATAGAGGCAATGAGCCAAATTCCTCCTTGGTGTTACTTCCCTGACCTCAGTGAGTTGCACTTACACCAGGTGGGGGAGGGATAGCTCAGTGGTTTGAGCATGGACCTGCTAAACTCAGGGTTGTGAGCTCAATCCTTAAGGGGGCCATTTAGGGAACTGGGGTAAAAATCTGGGGATTGGCCCTGCTTTGTGCAGGGGGTTAGACTAGATGATCTTGTGTGGTCCCTTCTGTCATAAACAGATAGTTAAGGGTTAATGTCTCTTTTACCTGTAAAGGGTTAAGAAGCTTAGTAAACCCGGCTGACACCTGACCAGAGGACCTATAGGGGGACAAGATACTTTCAAATCTTGGTGGAGGGAAGTCTTTGTTTGTGCTCTTTGTTTTGGAGGTTGTTCGCTCTTGGGACTAAGAGGGACCAGATGTCAATCCAGGCTCTCCAAATCTTTCTGAATCAGTCTCTCATGTTTCAAACTTGTAAGTAATAGCCAGGCAAGGCGTGTTAGTCTTATTTACAAGTTGAGAAAACAAAAATGTTCCTTTTTTGCTGAGAGGATTTTACCTCTGTTTGCTGTAACTTTGAACCTAAGGTTAGAGGGGGTTCCTCTGGGCTATATGAATCTGATTACCCTGTAAAGTATTTGCCATCCTGATTTTACACAGATGATTTTTTACTTTTCTTTCTTTAATTAAAAGCTTTCTTTTTAAGAACCTGATTGATTTTTCCTTGTTTTAAGATCCAAGGGGATTGGATCTGGACTCACCAGGGACTGGTGGGGGGAAAGGAGGAGGGATGGTTAATTTCTCCTTGTTTTAAGATCCAAGGGATTTGGATCTGTGTTCACTAGGGAACTGGTGAAGTCCCTCAAGGCAACCCAGGGGAAAGTTTTGGGGGGACAGAGAGTGCTCCAGACACTGGAATTCTGGATGGTGGCAGTGTACCAGATCTAAGCTAGTAAAAGTGTCCATGCAGGTCCCCACTTCTGTACCCTAAAGTTCAGAGTGGGGGAGGAACCTTGACACCTTCCGACTCTGATATTCTCTGATTCAGGTCTGAGTGGGCCTGGGGGTGGGTGGTGAAAAGGAAGATGTGCCTTGTTCTGTTTCCACAAGGTGGAGGCATTGACTGGTTCGAAAGGGAGCCCCAGCCACTTTGTGGGTGTACAGATGAGGGCAAGTGCAACCCAATTTTAACTGCATACTAACTAATACTAAACACACAAATTGCACATGCTTTATCTTCTGGCTGATAATAATTATCTCAGATTCATAAGAGTGGCTGCTAGCTCAACAAGTCACAGAATGCCAGGGAAACTTTCCTCTGCAGGCTAATTTGATTAATTATCTCTCCTTCCTCAGAACACTTTGCAGTCCCCTTTGGAGATAGCAGATGGTAATTAAGACAACACGATTTGCACATGACCTTGAAGGGCCAGGCAATGCTTCAGCTTTTTTCATGGAATATCTTATGATCCACACCTGCATCCAGTTGATTTGTTAATTCTGGAGGATGGTTTGACGTTGAGACCAGTGTCTACAAAAATGAAATTATTAAAATATTGAGAAGCAGGAAGGGAACAACCAGCACCATGTGGCCTGGATTTGGCTCTGAATCTCTCTTTCTATAAGGAACAGAAACAGCTGTGCTTCCATGTGAGGTGATTATACAGTAGCCTCTTGATTTATTTGCTTTGAAGCCAAGCTTTTATACACATCAAACTTCAGCAGAGATTTTGTCATTACAGAAATCAGCCACTGTCCTATCTGCTATAAAAATGGTTTAATTGTAGGACCCGAGTGGAGGGAAGATAGAGCAGATTGTTGGTCCTCCAAATGTGTGATCTGTAAGCGCAACACAGGTGGAAAACATTAGTAAAGCTGGGACTTTGCTCTCACTAGCAGAGCATCCCCAATTGTACTCTGCCCCCAAACAATCTTTCTGCTTGTCAGTCTCTCTGATATGGCAAGTTATCAGCAGGGCCAGTGGTGACCTGCAGATTCCTTGCAATCTGTATCCAGAATTCCACAAAAATGTGAAAGGGGAGGGGTTCTGTCAGCAAAGGGCATCCAGTCTGTGTTCAAATGGATACTCTATATTTTTAAATGATCAAAATCATTTCACATGAGCTAGAAAGGCAAGTTAGAAAAAGTAGAACTCAGCCACACAAGCATAAAGATGTGGAGGCAGGAGCTGTGCATCAAGTGAGGATCTAGCCTGGGATATCTAAAAATATGGGGCCCAGAGGAGCAGGTAGCTCTGATTCCGTGAGGAGTGCAGCATGACAACCTGAAGAGAGTACCTGTTTGGAGAAGCAGTGTAGCACACCAGTTTGTCTCACTTACAGGCATGAAGCCTAGGAGGGGGTCCCAAAGAGCAGCTGTACCAAAGAGAGACATTGAGGGGACATATGGTAGTGTTGTGGCTGCTTGAGAAAGGAAGAAACCAGCTCCCGCTGCCAGGGCATAAACTGAGGGGCACCACATGCATTTTGCCTTCTTGAAGGCAAATGACCACTCCGAGGCTTCACATCAGATCCTCTCCTGGTAGATTTTTATGTGATGGGAGAATCCAGGGAAAGGCCTGTGTACAAACCAAAATAGTAGGTGAGTATGTGTTTCCTGAATTGCTATTTGTAGAATGAAGAACTCTGAAAAAGTAAAAGCACATGACCCTAAAGGGATCTGATTCCTACCTAATGGAGATGGGAAGGACCTGTTGGGGGATCTAGTACCACTCTCTGCTATCAATGCTCCTACTGCTAGAGCCCTGCACAGATACAAACATTTGAATCTGCATCTGCAATAATTAACTTGTATCTGACCCATGATCCACGTTTCACCTCTTATATGTACAGTAACTCCTTGCTTAACATTGTAGTTATGTTCCTGAAAAATTAGACTTTAAGCAAAACGATGTTAAGCGAATCCAATTTCCCCATAAGAATTAATGTAAATGGCGGGGTTAGGTTCCAGGGAAATTGTTTTCACCAGACATTTGAACTATGAGGGTGCTATTATATCTGCTAGGCTAAAAAGACTTTGATTAAGATGCATGGGGAATTTCAAACTGCTCTTTGGGTCTCCAAAGACAGAGTATGCTGTTGCACAAATATAGAAGAAATTTATTTAGACCTACAAGCAAAAAATATAATTAAAAATTTGAGCATACCACATACTTCCAGAACTGCAGAGTTCAAACAGAAAGCCTCGATTGCAACGGTTCATCTTATTTGTTCTGCTTTTCCAAGAAAACATTTGACTTACTTTTACTCTATATTTCTTGATAAATAGGGCCTCTCTTACAATGACTTCTTTAATTGTGTGTGATTAGTCTAATGAGGTCTGTGCCAAAACACAAAAATAACATTTGCTATTATCAGCGTGATTCCAGTTTCCCCATCAACACTGGTGCAGCAAACACGATAGCTCCTTCTCTCTTAGGGTATGTCTACACTGCAACTGGGGTGTGTGTGATTGCATATCTGAGCTAGCTTTAATCTCGCTAGCACAGGTACCACTAGCAGTGGCAGCATGGGCTTCAGCACAGGCTGGCCACCCATGTGAATACTCTGGGTCCCAGCCAGTGTTGTACCCCACAGAAACATATGCTGCCAAGACTTCACTGCTATGGGTACTCGTGCTCATTAAATTAAAGCCAGACTGGGTAGGTCTACACATGCTGCAATCGCACCTCTGATTACAGTGTAGCCAAACCTTTAGCTTTAGATCCCTCTGTGATTTTCCCCAACAAGGCTATTTTTGGGTGTGGGGGGGGTCCTTCTGTGTTTCTTTTTGCAAGCTGTACCATTTTGGGAAGGATTTTCTCAACATGGCAATGAAGAGGAGGTTTGACAAATCACTAACAAGTAGTAAGCTTAATGCTTGTTTGTCATACTTAACAGTATAAGTGCAGTCCACATAAAGCAGTTTGTCCAGTGTTCGAATTTTTCCATAGGTTATGAAATGGCACAGTGTCTTGGCATGCATTGTTCATGGTGTCTAATCCATTACTGAACGTAAGCAAGCCCTCTTTAGCACTGGTGGAAAATTCAGATATATTCCCCAAATGGCACATTAATGAAATCTTTCACAGGAGGATCCAGGACTCAACCAGCAAAAAATTGAGTCACTTACTGCATTTAGCAGACTGAACAAACAGCAACATTTTTTTGTTTTATTTGCATGACTCTCTCCATCATTCTGGTGTAAGTGCACAGCCGGACAATGGTAGCATTGTGTGTGTGTTGGCATTTTGAAGTGAAGCACACACAGGTGCAGGTCCATGCATGCGTGCACACACACGTTTTACACCTAGTTTGACTGCCTGGGGGCCAAAATCTGGCTTGTGAAAATTATAACAATATAATTCACAGCAGCTTCTCCTGAGCCTCATCCAATTCCCTTTAAAGTCAGGTGAGTCTTTCCATTGTTTTCAACTGGTGCTGAATCAGGCCCTTGGAAGCAGAATTTCACTCTGGTTCTCCAAATAAGTCAATTCCCCAGATATTTTAGCATGACGTCTACACTCCAGTTGTTATGTACTACTCTTTCTGAATGAAGAGATTGCCAAAAATACTAATCTCTCGTTGGGAAAGAATACAAAGTTCATGCCAGCAGAAAGTACACAAAGGGCCAATTTCTGCCATCAGATATTGGCACACAACTCTCATATCTTTACTGGGAGGTTGCACATTCCAAATGCGGGGCAGAATTAGACTTCAAGTAGTGCTGCTGCTATGTGAGGCAAGCAAAGCAAGAATTTCCTTTGGGGCAAAACACTCATATAGAAGTTTAAAATAATAACAATTCCCTTCTCCTAGCCTGCCTGTGTACTGCCTGCTGGGTTTTCTCATCTTAATTTAGATTGTAAACTTTCTGGGGCTGGGGATCGCTCTATATCTGTATTGTAAACTGCCTTGCACATTTATGGTTTGCTGAGTAATGAACAATAGTATGAGCTAAGTGCTGGTTTACACTGAAATCTGAGGTGGTAGCACCAGGGGTAAGTCAGTGCAGAATTTGGCACTGTGGTGAAGCTGCTGAGCCACTCTCTGCTGAGCTATGGCTGCTCAGCAGATTCATGGCTGTCTTCAGTGTTATTGTAACTGTGTTGGTCCCAGGATTTGAGAGAGACAAGGCGGCTGAGGTAATATCTTTTATTAGACCAACTTCTGTTGATGGGAGAGAGAAGCTTCTGAGCTTACACAAAGAGTTCTGTGTGACTCAAAAGCTTGTCTCTCTCACCAACAGAAGCTGGTCCAATAAAAGATATTACCTCGGCCACCTTGCCTCTCAGCAGATTCCTCACAGTGCTAAAAGTCTCATTTATATATTTTTAAATGGCAAAATGTGGCTTTCAAGATTACCTCACTCTTTCATGTTTTGGTTCTGCAGCCTATGCAATATGTGTGACCACGTGCTCTATTGCAGTGGCTCCCAAACTTTTGTACTGGTGACCCCTTTGACATAACAAGTCTCTGAGTGTGACCCCCCCCTTATGAATTAAAAACATTTGTTTTATATATTTAACACCATTATAAATGCTAGAGGCAAAGCAGGGCTTGGGGTGGAGGTTGACAACTCGCAACCCCCCATGTAATAACCTTGCAATCCCCTGAGGGGTCCTGACCCCCAGTTTGAGAACCCCTGCTCTATTGTATTACTTCATAATTCACGATGGAGAGCAAATTGCCATAGCAATACGTTCTTCTACTCTATAAACTGATTCACTGGATAAAATGACTACTGGAAGTGACCGGAACCTTCAGTGTTCTGATTTGGCCCATTAAAGGGAGAGGCCCAAGCTGTAAAGTTCAGAACCAGACTTTCCTCCAAAGTTTGATGGGCAGGATTTATCTGGAGACCATCTCTAGTGACACTTTAAAGGTCTTCTGTAGGAAGCTGACAAAACAAGAACTCATTTGTCATTTTTCTGAAATAGGCCCATAAAATCCTAAGAGTGCAGAGAAACCCTTGAGACGGCCTAGGAGTTAGAACAGAGTGGAACTCCTTTGGACCCCATAACATTGTGGTTGCGCCAATAGTGAGAACTTAGAGCACGTAAGGCTTTGGGGTTTCTTCATCTGACATCTGGGTGCCAGGGTCCCCTAATAAATATGTAGTCAAGACCCTGATTTTAATACTGTGACTGAGCTGGTGGCATTGCAGGGCCTCTCAGGAGCATGCACTTGGTCCAACTGAAACTGAAGTGAATGTGAATCTTTTTGTTGACTTCAATGGTGTTGAATTATGCCCCACAAATCTGCACTCATTCATATATATTCCATGTGGGCTTGAAAAGCCAACCATGATGGCCATAACCAGCAGAAACAACTAAATTCTACACTCTGAAGTCATGGCAAAGGAACTTTACATTTGTCATCACTTAATATGCAAATCAAGCCATCAGGCGATATTAGTCTTATGACACACAGTGTATAACACATTGAAGAGAATCTTGCACAATTCTGGTTCTTTAGAACTTTCCCTAGTGCTGAGAAGTAGGACCTCAGGGACATATAATGGGAAAGCTCTGGATTCCCATGGATCATTTAATGAAACCAGTGCGGAGAAGAAATGTCAGTATGGTGTGGTGGGATAGGAGTTTCTTTTTGTTTGGCTCTGGGTTTTTTCGCAGTGCCACTACTGTGCTACGAGAATTGATTTGAGGGAAAAGAAAAAAGACACTGTGTCAGAGGAAATGTCCTGTAATGAATCTAAATATATGGAGTTCTTTCAGCTCTTGGCTGATGTTTTCAAGGACTTTGATAGGTAGTCATCCTGAGTGCAGTTCTTCCTACTGTGACTGTTTGAGACAGCAACAGTGGTGGAGAAGTGCTGGCTGATGCTTGGGCCAAATAAGTAAAATAATTGAAGGATGCTGAGCAGGCTGAACTGACTGTTTTTAAGTGTTTCCCTTTCTAAGCCCACAACATCTCCTTCATGCATCCAACAAAGTGGGTATTCACCCACGAAAGCTCATGCTCCAATATGTCTTTTAGTCTATAAGGTGCCACAGGACTCTTTGCTGCTTTTACAGATCCAGACTAACACGGCTACCCCTCTGATACTTAACATCTCCTTCATCAGCTAAAAAGAAGCATTGTCCTCCCTGCTGCTAGTCACTCAAATCTATGCATCAGAATTATTTTTATTAAGTCTTCCAATTAATAACTGTTGGTAAATTACTACCTTATGATCAGAAGTAGCTGCTCAATGCATTAGCAAAGAAATTATCTTTATTTCATGACTCTGACGACTAGCTGCAAGGCACCCTATCCAATCATTAATATCATTCCTTCACTGTCATGTCAAAATGACATTTCATGGTCAGGGAGCCTGCATTCACTAAAAGCACATTGCATATTTTTACTGGTATTCCTAAAGTATGCTCCTTAGTTGTGCAGTATGACCAGAGAATAGATGTCCAGACCACCAGAGAATAGATGGCTACAGCAGGTATTGAATCTTTGAATTACCTAAGAAAAAACATTGGGCAAATAAAATTACTAAGTTGGCCTTAACGGTGTATTATAGTTGTAAATTTTATTTCTGGCTTGTTTCACTGTGGCAGACTTGCACTCCCTTCCGTTTGCCCAACAAAATAAAATCCATAGTAACTTTCTGTAGTAGATATATTCACTCTTTATTCTTGTTAAGCATTTATTTGGGGTCATAACATTGCAAGACACTTTACAGAGATTAATAAAAAGTACACTCTTGCCTCCGAGAGCTTCCAATTCAAATTGCACAAACAGAATGTGAAGGTCACAGAGAGAGGAAAAGGGTGAAAACAGCAGGGATGAGGGTTAGAGCAAATAAAAATCTGATATTTTATAAATCCAATTCAACAGAGACTGAGTCTGACAAGAAGGGGAGGAGAAGATAGCACCAGTGTGGAAATAATCATGAAAGTAAGACAAAGAAATTGGGACTGAAAGAAGAGAGTGAGAATTTTTGGCCTAGAGGAAAAGGTCTGAGGTATTACAAGAGGAGCTACAAGAGCATGAGGTGCAGAGCCAGTGGGAAATAAGAGGGAGGCAGGACCGGAGCTGTACCAAGCATTAAGAGCAAGGTGTTATGCTGGAAGATGTTACTGGCTGCCATCAAGTGTGTCTTTGCAATATAGACAATCACAGACCTGGCTATAGCCAATGGTTGTGCTAAGTATCCTTCTTTCAGGCTAAATGTAAGGAACAATTAAATGCCCCTTTAGGTACTGAGATAGCTGAAAACAATAGAAGCTACCACCCAAGGCAATAGGCCTCATGGCAAGGCCTGAGCAAAAACTAATCCAGAGAGATTGAGGGATTTCCTTGGGACTGGTTTCAAATGCAGGGGCTAGGGGATCTTTTGTCAAAAAGCTGTGCATATGAGAGGCAGGAAAGACAGGAGAGAGATGCAGTCATGTACATGGCCCCGAAAGGGGGCAGACACATTGTTGCTTGGACATGGAACTCACTGAAGAGGCAGGTTTGGGGATTTCTGAGCCAGAAAACTGCCTGCTGCTGTTTGTTCCTACTGTGGTCAGGGAAACAGGACTTTGTGATTCTTTGTCAATAAACAGGATTGCTCCAAAGAATGTATTTGATTGTATCATACATTTTTCCTTCTAGAGGAAACAAACCTTCAAGGCCCCAGTATTGACTAACCACTGAAGCCAAAGGGGAAAGGGAGGACAAAAAGTTTGAATTTTATGAGGAAAGGGACAGGGAGCAGGTGAAAACGCTTGGGGAGTGAAGTGCACTTCACTCCCCAGGAATTCACAACAGTGATAGTTCTCAGGGCTCTTTGTAATGCCAGTCTATGTAGCAATGCACAGCAAAGTGCTTGCTTAACATTAAATTAAATTAATATTTCATCATGCAATTTGAAGTGTCTCCTGTGTTGAAACTTATATTCCAAAGGTTAGTAAAAGTGAATTTTAATAGCTGCATTTATATATAAACTCAGAGAAGCAAAAGCCTAATGATTCCATTAGTTTTCCATAATGGATTAGATATCCATTTTGTACACAAAAGAGATTTATCTGCAGATCTGACACAACATTCTCCTCATTCCTAGTTTATCTTGTCTAGATTCAAAAAGAGAGGTGAGAGGCACTGATGTCAAATGTATTTTAGAAATTAAACAAATACTCTGCTGCTAACACTGAATTCTTAAAGTACAGTTGTACTCTGGATAACTAGCATCTTGAGGTTCCATGTTGATTATGTCTCAATAATGTTCAGCTCAAATCTACTCAATTTACAGATAAAAAGATGTTAGTTCCTATCTACCAGCCCTGAAAATGCAAGCGGAACTCTGACAGGGCCTGATTTTCAGAGGCATTGAGCATCAGCAATTCTTACTGAAGGCAATGGGAGCTGCAGATAAGAGCATAAGAACAGCCAGAAGTCAGAAAATCATCACCTCTGCAAATCAGGTCCTAAAAGTCAAGCTGGATACTTTCTAATTTATTCCTCACCTGCAATAAAAATGGGAACTTAGTTAACAGGATTCATGGAACAGAATAGAATCCAGCTTCCTCTCCCACAAGTGTGCTGGATTTATAAAGCGAAACAGAGAAAAGTAGTTTTAACTTAACTTGGTCTGAATTTTCCAAAAACACATAAGGTTGTTAAACCATCCATCTCCCATGGAAAGTCAAAGTCAAATACAGTGTTTATATTGTATGTGAACCACAGGATGGAGTCAAGGAACAGCTCTCACTTTACAGCACTACAGAGTCCCTGTGTAAGCTGATGACATTCCACACCCCAGGGGCATTGATCTCACCAAGGTTAGTTGCACTGGGCAACTTTAATGTTTACACAGGGAACATATCTTGAGAGTTGGGTCAGGATTTCATGGCTGTCATCCCAGAGGATCATTTTCTCAGTGCATACGTACACTCATGATCTAGTGTAGGGATTGGGGATTGAAGGGAAATTTTGTCCCTGCCATGGACTGCTCATTACCTCCTGTGGCACAAGATGAGGATTCAGGTTTCTTGTCAGGGCAAAGCATCAGTTTGGATGGTCTGCCCTCAGAAGCTAATGGAACTAGACTAGTATTGGTGATTCATTGGGACTGCATACCAGTCTTTTGTCTCTACTATTGATGAAGTGGCCCTAGGCATCCTCTCCCACAATTTCATCCTCAAAGGTCACCTTGGTTTACAAATGACCTTCAACAGATGAAGCTAAAGGGAAGATGCCAAGACAGCTAGTCAGTACATTAACTGTGTTCTGAAACCCTGGTAGATGATAATCCATGATAAATATTATTGGCTTTCATGTGAGGGGTTTCTAACCATATTCTGAGATCTAACCGTATCATGAAATCCCAATCACATTTTTTTCTGAGGAGTCAGACTTTCAGCTAGCGTTTCCCAAGCCAGTAGAGAAAACCACTAATACATTCTCCCTATTTGTTTGGAAGTGGTTAGTGAGTCAGCAGTGAATTTGATGATTACACAGGAATATTGGCAGGGAATTTGTGGAGTAAAAATAGAAAACGTATCAGGTTTAACCTGCTAGCATTACAAAATTCTGTACACTGCCGTATGCTGAAAATAAGGGGCATTATATTAGTGCTCCCTTGCAACATAAAGGTTGGGATGCAAGGCGCAATCTCATCTGTCAAGCATTTCCCCTTCAAATGTAACAAACACAATAAAGTCATTATGTTTGGAGAGTTCTCTCAAGAAGAGAAAATGAACCACTGAAATATTTAGATAATTCCAGCCAACGGTTGAATAGTGACAATACAGCATATAGAATTGGATGCATTTGTTGTTTGCTCGGGTTGAAGTGGGGAAATACGAGGCCAATTTAGTCCATACTAGATTTACGCGAGAGGGACCTAGTTGTAACGTTCTGTTTCAGTTCAGAAATCTGCTACATAATTATAACAAAATCATCCAAATACAAGCACTTACGACAAGGAGCAATACACCAATGCAGCTATTTCCAAAGTTGTAAAATGATGTAATCCAGGGCCAATAATGACATTTTTGAGAAAAACAACAGAAACAATCTGTAATTGGCATGGCAACTAGAACAGTTGGGCCTATATTTTTACAGACCATGAACTACAGCCATATTTAAAAGAAAGACGCGCTAACATTACATTTGTACACTCATGAACTGACACAATTCAAATATTTCTGATAACTGTCATCTTTGGTTTTGTATCCTTTCTGAACCGAGGAAAATAATTATTGTGCTTAACTAAATCAGTGGCACTGTACGTCAACGGGCTACATTCTGCCCCCGGGACACATGTACTATCCCTCTGACTTCTGCTTGCATGAGCAAGGCATGCAGGATTTTGCCCATGATTTGTATTTGTGTATTAGCTCTGAATTTTTAAAACTCCATCACCGTGCTTACATTGTGTGTTTTCCTTTGTCCAAGTTAAAAGGTAAAAAGATTTTTTTCAATTAACACACACATTTATCCAGCATCACCCCTGACATGACACTTCACAGACTAGAGCAGAGGTGGCCAAACTGGCTTGCGAGCCACATACAGCTTTGTTACTGTTAAAGTACGGCTTGCAGAGCCCCCCAGGCCCTCCCCATTCTCTGCCCAGCAGACTGTGGGGGGGAGGGGGTCAGCTCAGCACCTCTGCCTTGCAGCAGGGTGGTAGGACAAGGGCTTCTGTCCAGTGGGGAGGGGAGGGTTCAGCAAGAGCAGGGCTGAAGCCCTGAGCCCCAGCAGCTGCCTCCCACGTGGCTGAAGGCCTGTGCCCCAGCTCTCAAACTTCTGAAGATTGTCCGATGTGGGCTTGGAGGCTCAGTAAGTTTGGCCATCCCTCGACGATAGAAAAGAGATGCAGCCAGTTTCGCTCTCCAGTGGTGTCCTCTTTGCACCACTCCAGCAGTGCAAAAGGGTCATATTCTGGCTCAGCCCCACCAGTTGAGGATTCTCCTCGGATAGAGGAATCTCCTGCTGGTATAGAGCTGGGGGCTGGCTTCTACTCCACATCAACAGTTTGCTGGGGGTCTTTCATTGAGGAAAAGAGTCATGACTGGAACTTGCTATGCTCTATTGAAACTGAGCAAGTAGATCGCCTCACTGGAGGATCATAGCCAGCCAGTGGAAATTAGAGCAACTCTAAGACTGCTCTAAACTATGCCAGGGCCACATACTCCTCTTTAATAAAAGCATTATGACTGATTCACAATTATTGTCATGGTTAGTAGCCATTTCTCTATCATGTTACCTACATTCTGGTACCTTGGACTTCAATGAAGATTTTTTTTTTTTAATAACTAAGAACCATATGAAAACACAAGGAGGGGAAACAAACATATCACTGCCCTCTTGAGCAGAGACAGCTGTATCCACAGCTGCCGCAGAGCACTGCTGTGAAAAGTACACGGTAGCTTAGCAATCTTTTCCGTAGCCTTCTTGAGCATGAAAAATGTGGGGGAAATTGTTATGGAGGGCAATGTATCAACCAGCAAAACAGCACTGTGAGGGTGGCCTCAACAGGCAACCTTCTCCCTTAAGTGACTGTTTTAAAAGATCCTTAGAATTTTACAGTACAATTTTGTTCAGCTTTCACTTAAAGGCCATGTCTCTGCTAAACAATCAATTTGTGCTGGTATCTTGGTCAGTCATTTAAGGTTTCAATGTATTTCTGAAATTAGTGCAAGTAAATATTTAATCAAAGGTGGCCACTTTGCATAGTATGCAGATCTTACTTATGCAGATGTCATATTATTTCTTCATGCTCTACTCAGCTTCTGAAGAATGGAAGAATGACCAGCTATCTTTCATGCTTTAAAATCTGCTTTTCTCACCCTGCTCCATACACCAACGTGTCTAAAAGGACGTTTGTTCTATAACAAATCATTTTCTTCATTAGCCTAAAGTTTTTCCGGTTTAGCTGTTAATAGCACAAAGAATAGCTTTTAAAAAAGACAGAGCAAGATAAGCCTCCCTTCGAACAAAAGAAAAGCCTGAGTTAAGCAAACATGTGTTGGACATCAGAAGAAGCTGGGAACATCACGGAGAGCCAAATGCAGCTCAGCTCATTCACAGGAGCACACTTGCTGACTTCCCTGAAGCTGCCTGTATGGGGAAAGAAAGCGGGATGTGGCCTAAAAGGCTTTTTAAAATAAATTTGTAATGCAGGATGGGAAAGAGACAATGTGATTAGACATGCTAAATAGTGTATTTTAAATAGTAAAAGCATGGACTAGGCTTTACCCTTCAATCCCTATTCTAAATCGGGGCAGTTTCGAAATTTAGGGAGATTCCAAATGCAATAGAATTGGCAAACAATTGTGTTACAGATTACAGCTGCATAAAACAATGTGTACTGAATTATAACTGAAAGGGAACCAGTACTGACATTCCATGGACATTCAATTCATTTTCTTTGATTTCAGTCTCCTGCCCTTGGGTAACTCAATTAAAACTACAAGCAACACATTGCATTTAATTTGGATATTAATGTTTTTTGATTCCATCTATGGAAAAGCATGAGATCTGGTAACCAGAGACCACAGCTAGTTCAAAACTGTATCAGAAGAGACATAATTAACCTATTTAGCTCCAAATATTGCTAACTAACTTCCTTACAGCCTAGTATATCTTATTTAGCAGGATTTTTGGAGGGCGACATCTATCCACACTTCAATTTGTTCTTGTTTGAATTACATTTTATGAGCCCAGCTTTTTTATGTTGTCCTTTAGAATGTTTTTATTGTATTATGGTACAGTGTCCTTAGCATCTGGGTGGTAGGGCATTTAAAATATACAACAATCATAATGATTGTTGCTGTGTTGTTGTTACCATGTTGTAGATGTTGGTTCCAGTATACTAGAGAGACAAGGTGGGTGAGGTAATATCTTCTATCGGACCAACTTCTCTTGGTCAAAGAGACAAGCTTTCAAGCTCAACAGAGCTCTTCTTCGGGTCACATATCATCTTGTCTCTTTCACCAACAGAAGTTGGTCCAATAAAATGTATTACCTCACTACTTAGCTTCTCTAATCATAATTACTGTATTTACGAATACAAATAAGTATTATGTATAAGGATCTGATCCTCTCCCCGATTGACTTATATGTCAAAACTGCTACTAACCTGAAGAACAGATTCAGATCCATAGTCTATTGATGGACATGCACACAGCCTGCTTAGATCCTCACCAGCAACCCAAAGATAATAAATTGTTGTAATGCATTCAACTCATCACAGAAGTCATCCCCTAGAATACACAGTGAGCTTTACCTTCTCTACAGGAAATCAAATTGTGGGGTGAGGGAAGAAATAGGTTGACAGAAACCCTTTAAACAGGAGGAAATGTCTGATGATAGTGGAAAAATAACCAAAGCCAATAACAAAAACATGTTAAACTTAGTACTGGAGCAAATTCAGTCAGTAAGCATTGCACCAGTGCTCATCAGGGTCTTCTTTCATACCTACTGAATACTGATGAATGCTGAGGGCCAGATCCTCAACTGGTATAAACAGGCGCAGCCCCATTAACTTCATTGGAGTCTCACTGATCAACACCAGTGGAGGATCTGGCCCTCTATTTCAATCAGCATCAAAAGGATTGTGTACTAAGTGGCTATGTGTTACCGCTTGCTGACATATGAATTTGGTAACGTTATAAGTCCTATGTGGCTATTGACATTAAGTATTAGCTTTTACTGTAAAACCATTCTACTTCTTAGTGCATATGACAAAAGAAGTGGTGGTAACTATCCTCCAGTTAATTACATTCATCAGCAAGGAGGCATCTTAAAATAACTAAAGAACAGTGCATCATCTAAAGTGAACCAAGGAAGGGGAAAAGGGCTTCTGTGAATAAATCTTGACACAGGGACACGTGCCTTTGAAACATCCTTTTGAAGTGGTCAAATGTGAAGTCAGCTGTGACAATCAAAGCTTCTGATGGGAAAGCAAGGGTGAATCATTTGCACTGGCCTCTGTTCGCAGCTATAAGTCACGTTCGCCAGAACTTCACTTGAAACCCAACTGCAGGACCTGAGGCAGCAAAAGCAATAATCCTGAAGAACTAATTAATAATAATGGAAGTGCTTGTGTCTAGCAGGACTGAGCTGAGCCTGAGGAAGGTGTCATGGCCCAATGCATGAACACTCTTCTGGGAACCAGCAGAGCCTTCTCTCTCCATACGCCATATTTACAAAATCCTAATCTACCTATTTTAGGTACTTATATTACAGTACTGTCTGAACACCTTACAATCTTTAACGTATTTATCCTCAACACCTTCATCAGGTAGGGCAGCGCTATTATCCCCAGTTTACAGATAGGGAACGGAGGTACAAAAAGACTAAGTGACTTGCCCAGTGTTACATAGGAAGTCTGTGGCAGAGCAAGAAAATGAACTTGGCTCCCCTATTTCCCAGGCTAGTCCCTTAAGCATGACTAAGCTATTCTTCTTCTCTTAGGCCCTAAAGTCCTATTTCAGCAACTTACTTAAGCACAAACTTCACTTTAAGCATGTGAATAGTCTCAATTGATTTTAAGTGCATGTGCTTAAGTATCTTGCTAAACAGGGTCGAAGTGTTGATATTAGTGACTAAGCATACATGGAGGGAATCTCTCTGGTTTGTCAGCATCCACGTCTGGCAGCCAGCGCCGGCCATGACAGGGAGTGGATTCATTTTGTTCAGTTTGTGTTTGATCTGTGCAAGTGTCTTGTGCTGTTTCATTTTTGATTGCTCAGTTTATTTTATTCTTGGTTATTTTATTACCTGGCTATCTTGTTTTTGGGTGGCTGCAGCGATGGGTTTTTATCGAATGCTCACCCTAGTGTGGGTAGCTGATGTAATTTATCTTTAGATTTGTTTTTACAAAGGGCCTCACTGCCACAGTAAAGGAATAAATGTAATCTACCTTCTGAGCTGCAAGAAACTGGTTTTCCCCCAAAATATTTTCTCACATTCCAGAACTAAAGGCTTATGAAATAAAGCAGGATATTAATGAGGGAGAAAGCTCATGGAACAAAGAACTCTGATGAACAGTGTGGCCAACTGGGGAAACGAGGCCTGCAACTTTCCTCATCCCAGAAAACAAAGTATTTTCTGGTGACCATAGTCTTGCCCAAGGTTGATAATCCGTTTAATAAATAGAGGGACAGCAATGCAAAAGAACCAGGGCCAAAGCAGCTGCACAGTCTTTACATTCCCAGTAATAGTGAAGAAGAAAGAAAATGACAAAACTTTTAGAGAAATTCAGCCCAGACCACCTGAAAAGTCACAGTTAGAAATCAGAGAGGAAAATCATGTACAGATTGCTCCCAGGGCAGGCCTGCTGCTTGCCATTAACTCCGGTGCATGTTATGAAGGGGCTAATAGAAAAAGTAACTCATCTTTGCAAATCCCGGCCGTTGCAAGTCAGGAAATAAAAGAAAATAGAATTAAAAGTGAACATGAGCGGTGTTGTCTTGGTCCTCTTCCAGTGCCCTCCCTTCTATCATGTATCTAAGGGCAGCTCTCATCCTCTCCTCAGCTTCCCTACTATCATTCCAGTCATCTCCCTCTTTCTCCTTCACCAGCATCACTCCAGCCTCTCCCCACTGTCCTAGGACTTCTTACATGATCAGTTATATAATATGGCACCTAACAACCCACTCCAAGATCAGGGCTCTTTTGTGCTAGGTGCTGTACAAACACACAGGAAGAGACAATTGCTTTACAGTCTAACTGACAAACAAGCACAGAGAGATAAAGTGAATTGCCCAAGGTTTCACAGCCAGTAAGTGGTAGAGCCAGGAACACTACCCAGGATTCACGACTGCCAGTCCAGTGCCCTGTCCCCTGGACCTCACTGCCTTCCCCCTTGCTACCTCTTAAGCTCTACTTTGGTCACCTCTTTTTTCACACAGACCTTAATCCCTTCCCCTAGACCAGTGGTTCTCAAACTTGTGCCGCCGCTTGTTCAGGAAAAGTCTCTGGAAGGCTGGGCCGGTTTGTTTACCTGCCAGGTCTGCAGGTCCGGCCGATCGTCGCTCCCACTGGCCATGGTTTACTGCTCCAGGCCAATGGGGGCTGCCGGAAGGGTGGCCAGCACATCTGTCAGCCTGCACTGCTTCCCGCAGCCCCCATTGGCCTGGGATAGTGAACCGTGGCCAGTGGAAGCCGCGATCGGCCGAACTTGAGGATGCGGCAGGTAAATAAACCAGCCCGGCCCACCAGGGACTTTCCCTGAACAAGCAGCAGACCAGCTCTGAGAACCACTGCCCTAGACTGGCTCTTTTTTCACCTCTATCTATATGAGCCAAAGTTATTCCATCTGCCCCACACCTCCACCTCTTCCCCTGGCACTCACTTGTGCTATTCGTAATGTCTGATCTCCCTTTGGTTAGTTTGCAAACTCACACTGATTCAGGTATTTACCACACTGATTTCCAAACCACACCCCTTTGACCGTTTCTGACTGGCAAGTCTAAGAATCAAACCATTGCTGATACTGCTAAAGCAGCCTGTGACTAAATGATGATTGCATCAAGCTAGAAATTAATATTGTTTATAATCCATCTTTTCCTCGGTTAACGTGTGTATATAAGCTTAGTAATTCAGGGCCTGATTCTCAGAATGGCTGAGCACCAACAAATCCAATGAGTGCTGTGGTTGCCCAGCACTGCTGGAAAAAAAATGTTAATTGGCTCCCTAATTGACTCTAGCATTTCCCTACACAAGGGCAGTCCCTGCCCCAAGTTTTTATGCTGCAAAATATAGTCCAAGGGCTGGTCTACTACATACAAACCTGTCACTGAAATTACTTCACCCAAAGAGGTTATCCTGGGATGCACTGACTCAGAGCCTGGTCTAACTCCCACTACAGTTGCTGAGAGTCTTTCCATAGACTTCAATGGGAAATTGGAGGGCACCCCACACACATCTTTTGAGGAGCATTGTATTACCACTAACCACCTCCAGACAGGCTTTCTGCTGTGAGAGGCCTCATGTCCTGCAATATGCCAGCTGAAGCCAACATGTCCCAGAGCTGACTCGGTTTCAATCTGTGTAAACAGGATAAGGCAGACAGAGGGAAAAAAATCTGTTGTTTCTAATTAATCTAATCTTGCAGAAAATTAAACCCTATTATATCAAAAAGCTAAACACAAACCGAGAGACTATGCTCAAATAGCATTAAGTCTGGTGCCAAACAATATTCTGTTGGGCATTGGTATTAGGGAAGTTTCAGATCAGTGCATTAAGTGGTGCACTACAAGGGTCCACATGCCCTCACCACAGTGCACAGGGATTCATTTGCAAAGTGCCTATAGATACTAAGGGAAATTACATAATGTTAAGCCATGTGCACTGCTCCAAGTCTGTACCTACCCCAAAAGCCTGGGACATGAATATGAATGAAAGACGAAGCACTGACATTTTGATACTCTGTAATAACATACCAAACTAACAGGGAACACCAATGCTCTGTGCTGCAGACAGAGAAAAGAAATCCAATCACCTCATTACTATGATACTGGGGTGATTCCTGCGAGTCCTACAGCATTAAAATTGCGATTGTATCAGAGCTGTGACCAAACATTTAGTGGTGTGTAGTTTTTTCCTTTATTCTTCTTTGCTAATGTGAATTCAGTGCTGGGAATCCCACAGAACTGCAGACTGTAACCTCAGTGTATCCTCAGAAAGGATTACAGCATGGGCGGCAGCAATGGAAGCTTCCCCACACAGCCTGTCTAATGCTTCAGACCTGACCAGGAAGGTTGCAATATGTCCTTCATATTCCACATTCATTCAGCCTGCGGCTTCTCTGCTCAGATTGGCAGCAAGCAGCAAATGAATGCAGATTGTAATGTGGGGTTTTGTGATATGGACACATCTGTTCATCAGGAAGCAAACTGAGAACAGCATTACCAGAGGATAATTATTTTTATTCACTACCAACTTGGTCCATATGCTACTTAACCTTATCCTGATTTCGATACTTCACAGAGGAAGATGCTTAGTTCCTAAGAAACACTAAAATCCAACTGGATAGGTCATCTTAAAATGATTTACTGAAGATGTGTGGGTGAATCCTTCGGGTGTGAGATTTCTGTGATAGGTTCCTTTGGAGAGATGCTGATTGAGCCATATGGCATGTCACCATTGTGAAATTTAACATAAACCTCACAGAAAAGTTAGAAATCGACATTATACAATGAGGGAAGGATACTAAATCAGGATGTCTAGTGTATCATGCTCCATCCAGGAATAGGATCATTCCCTGGAGAATGTTTTGCCCCAGAAACTTAAGCTGGCAGCCACTTAGCACATAAAGAAAACTCAAGGAGTTGAATGGTGCATGATGAATGAGCAGGAGGAGAATGCAACCCAGGTAGTGCAAAAATGCACATTCAAAGTGCGATGCAGACACTGAATTCAGAAGCAACAGAAAGTCCTGTGGCACCTTTAAGACTAACAGATGTATCGGAGCAAAAGCTTTCGTGGGTGACTACCCACTTCATCAGACGCATGTCTGACAGATGCTCCAATACATCTGTTAGTCTTGAAGGTGCCATAGGCTCTCTGCTGCTTTTTACAGATCCAGACTAACACGGCTACCCCTCTGATACTTGAATTCAGAAGGGAGTTCTACAGCAAAGCAGATTTAAAGACAAAATAGTGTCTGCGGTGTACATTCTGTTCACATGATGTGAAATTTCTCAAGCACAGGGTCGGTTGATACATTGGCTCATAGCACCATGCCACAGTCTTCCATTTCCTTTATAAGTTAAAAATCTGTCAGAGGGTCCCAAGTTACACAGCTGGAGAAAATGGCTGTTAGTCCTCCAAGATAAACATCAGGTCTGATATTTAATTGAACAAAGACCTTGCCTAAAGTGAAGATTTGCCAGCTCTCAATCAAGTTCATTATGCCAGTGATTTGTTACGGTTCCACAATCACTGGCATCAGCTTCTGAGTAGGTTTCTTTTATAGGTTTATATCAGTGAAAAGCTGACACAGGAAATAGCCCTGATAGACCATTAGCAGACTGCTGCTTTGTTCTAAGAATGATCCCAAAATTAGTTCTAATCCTATTGTTGACCTTGGGATTCTTATGCCACATAGAGGTGGTGTATTGCTTGTAAATTATAACGTGCAAAGTGTTACCATGACCAGAGACACAGGTAGGAATAGAACCCAGGCCTCTACATCGCTGCCTGACTTTTATGTCATGTAAGAATCTTGTATCTTCTAGCTGCATGCTTCCTGAAACATACCTATGCCATGTGTACGCGGGGCAAGATCCAGAAAGGGACATAGGTGCCTTGCCAGCCAGACAAATCCACAGCCCTGAGTTAGGTGCCCAGGCTCCCTCCGCAAGGCCTGGGGAGAGGTGACTAAGAATGCGGGCCACAAAAGCCAGCCCGCTGAGGCGAGATCCACCTAAGCTAGCCAATGGGAGATACTGACTAGAGGGGTGTATCCAAGCTTAGGCTCAGCAGCATTCAATGTTTACTTTTCCAAACTCAGTGATTAATAGAAATTTCTATTTTGAAGATTTTTTTTATAGTTAACTACTTTTATTTTTACAGTTGCTGGGAATCCAGAGTGGGTAGGGCGTGGGTTGGGATTAGTGCTGGCAGCAGGGCTGTTGATGGCCACCTATACAGCCAACAGGCCCAAGACACTGGGATGCAAGTAATTCCTGGGATCCTGGCAGAGCAGAGACTCCCAGCTAGGACTGCATGGAGGATGAAACCCCAGCCGTGGAGTACTGCTGAACAGTTCCAAGCTGGAGACAGCTCCCACACTTCTGGCTGGGGAGTGAGGGAAGGGGGCCTTGATAGCAGGGCTGCAGAGGCTCGCTGCAAAGCCAAAGAGCCAATGACACCCAGTCCCTACTGGCACAAGGTGTGGGGAAGGGTGTGGTGCCTGTGGGGCATGGCAGAACAGAGACCCCTAGTCAGGACTCTGAGGAGGAGTCCTTGGCCATGGGGAAGGCCAGACCACTGCTGAATAGCTCCATCCCTGGGCAGGTTTGATGATTATGTGCTCTCCCAAAAGAATAAAGATTTCACAGTCAGGCCCAGAGCAAGCTTCTGGTCAGACACAGTCATGGTGGGGTCACAAGAAGCAGAGAGTCTTCTCAAGAGCTTTGGAGCAGCATGTGAACCTGGCAAGGCTTATCTGACTGGACCCACTATACCATTAGGGGGGCACCCAGCATAGGGCTCAGCAGTTCTGAGCAGCATGTAAGCATCCTGGATGCCCCAAGGCCAGAGAATGCTGGAAGAGCAGGGTGATGTTACGGATGGCCAATCCACTTGAGATAAAGAATTAACCTGAGCCTTCATCCTGGACTCAGGCTTATCCCCAACAATTTTTTTTTGAGGCAGGAAGTAATTGATGTTTAGAGTAGACTCTGGTCCCCCACCTTCTTAAAAAAAAATCATCCCATGCCTTTGCATTTCCTGGGTCCAGCCAAAAGATGGAGAATATTTCTGGCACAACTAGAAGCAGCAAATCTCATACATCTCAGAGCCTGTTCTTGATTTCCAGCTAAGTACTCCAGATCCAAGACCCATGGGTAGTTTGGATGAAGTTCAGGAAAGCACCTGACTTATGGACATGTCACTGACCCAAAACTAGCCTCTTCTAAGCCTTTTGCTGTTCACCTATCACTAGACACCATGACATGTACAAATGAGTCCATGAGAGCAAACAAAGCTGGCAGCTCATGTTTTAGGCCTAGAGTAGCAACCTTGGCATCATGTCTGTAGCAAACTAGTTTGCTATTGCAATTTCTCTTACTTCTAAGCCCTCTTGCAGAAGGAGAGATCATTGTTTTGAAGCAAGGGATCCTGGAGTTTGGAGAGAGGGCAGGCATGGTTTGTAAAACAAAGACCCTATTAATTTTAAGGGTTGACTTTCAGCTTTACTACCCATGCATATTTTCTTATTTTCTCCTGGAAATGAAGATGTTAATTGGAGCTGACAGTTTTCACAGGTTTCCCCCACTAACAATATTTTTAGTAAAGTCATTCCACAATGGGGCCCAATTCTTCCATTACTTCAAACACTTTCCCGAGGGAACTTTTTAACCTTTCTTTTGAAATGTTTGATGCCACTTGCAGGGAAAAGAGCCCTATTGATTTAACATCTATCAAGCACAGGCAGTTATTAATTCCAGGCTCTTCTTCTGACCTTACGATGATCTGAGGTGCTATGAATACTGGCAGGCTGCTAGATCTACCCAGCCATGAACCAACGATGAGCCTGAAGCCCAAATCTGACCTTGGGGAGGTGGGAGCCTGGACACATAACTGGATACAAATATGGTGACTGGCCCTTATCACCAGAATGGTCTGAACAAAACAGGTAGATACCATAAGTATTAAATGCTGCCACCACCCTATAAAATCAAAGAAGAACTGGGAGGGGAGTGCTTTCTTCACAGAGTCTGAACTGGAAGATGGTCTTTGCCCTATTCTTGGGACTTTTATTTTGTCAACCCCAGCAATGAGACATCTATCTAACCTAGGTGCCACTGACCCATTTACAGCAGTAACATTTGCTGCCAGGATATTAATTGCACATGTGAACAACCCATCACAACAGGAGAGCACAGGAATAAGAAAAGGAAAACTTTGGCCAATATAACAGGATTTAAAAGCACTTACCAGCTGGAAGAAAGGGAAATGTAGCAAGCAACAGCCAGTTACAAAATGGATGCTTTAGGGTTGCAGCTGCTTGGCTCTGCCACATTTAAAGGGCCATCCCCAGAAAGCCATAGTAGGGGCAAAATCTCCTATCAGAGAGCAATCTCCCAGTGAGGAGGGGCAGCAGACTACAAGGGGTGCAGATGCAGTTTGGGAAGATGCTGCTTCTGTGTGTTGCATGCTCCCCTGCTATCATAAAGTATTGATTTTTCCCCTATTGTCTGACACTAGCAGTTGCATAAAATGTATTGTTTTAAGTTATAGTGCTATAAAACACACTTACATGATCAAAAAGTGAAGATGTAGAAATACACTTAGCCACCTCAAGGCTTTCCTACACACATGGCCTAGAATTCCTTCAACAGCTGCTCAGGTTCCATTTTGATTTCTATTGTCACAAATGGTACCTAACATTTAGGGTGATTTGTGGATTTGAAGTGCTGATGTTAGTGGCAAAATATTTGTACTGTGATGCAAATAGCTAAGAGGGTTCTACTTAGCATTACCAGAAATTATAACAGAAAGGCCTTTTTGCAAAATAACTGCTCATTTGAGAGTAGAGAGACAAGGTGGGTGAGATTATTATTACTGGACCAACTTCTGTTGGTGAGAGAGACAAGCTTTTGAGCCACACGGAGCTCTTCTTCTGGCTCAAAAGCTTCTCTCTCTCACAACAGAAGTTGGTCCTATAAAAGATATTCTCTCATCCACCTTGTCTCTCTAATATCCTGGGACAGACACAACTACAAATACACTTGATTTGATAGTGACAGTGGGCTTAACAGGAAGCTTGTGTCACAGCTGACAGGGACACTTCTTCCTGGTGCTTCAACCCAGCTCTCCTCACATGCTCACAGCTCCCAATGACTTCATGGTTCTGCAAAGGTCAATAGGAATTTGCTGGTGTAGAGAATTCCCTAAGCTGCTGCTCTTCAGCTAAATGACCCCTGGAACTCACAGACAGGGCGGTTGCTTAAATACTCTATTGCCACAGATTGGGCCCCTAAGTGTTGATATTTTGCTAACTTGTTGGCTCCAAGTATGGGTTGTTCCCACAGCTGTGATTACTGATTTGTGTACATAATTTTATTGGTTATATATAACATAGTTTCCATATCATATACAAAGAAAAGGCTCTGAACAATCATATTCATCACATAATGTACCAGCATTTCAATTCCACTCTGACTAATTCTAGAAATAAATCCAAACAAACCTTAAGCCACAGATTAGTTTTAACCCATTGACATCTAGGTATAAATAAGCTATAAAGAGACTGTATAGCCTAGTGGATAGAGTACTGGACTGGGACTCAGCTGACCTGTTTTCTAATCCTGGCTTTACTAGTACTAGCCTGCTGGGTGACCTTGCCTTTTCTGTGCCTCAATTTCCTTATATATAAACTGGGGATAATAATACTGACCTCCTTTTTTTCAAGATCTACTGAAGAAAAGCACTGTATAATCCCTTTTTCTGTGAGCTGCCTGTATTGTCCTTGTAATCATCCCAGATATTAGCTGTACAGTCCTAAAAAAAAACCCTCCCCATTATGTGGAAAAGAAAGGACTAGGTAAAATAGATGAGCAAGAAAACACATCTGCTACATCAACAAACCATGGTGATCCTCTCCTCCGGAGCTATTTTATTACTGATATTTATTATTATTATTAATCTGTCACCTAAGGTCCTTTATTCTGAAAGTTTTAACAGATTTACATTTTATTGCCATGTAAATATCAGCAACAAAACAATTATCACAATAGTGAGCTTTTGTTTAGAGAAACCATATACAGTAATATCAGATCTCTACACAGAACTTGCCCCATATGGCTCTGAATTCATGGTAATTTAGGGAACATGAAACACAACATGGCTCCATCAGCATAGTATCTGAGCTCCTGTCTGAGTTTTCATGATAAGACAAGATACAAAAACACAGTATTATAAGTGCAATATAACAGAAAAAAGTTCATGGTGAGGCTGTACATTATAGCAGAATAGAGGGGGATCGGGAACTAGACAAAAACATGTTATTTATTGCCTGATTGCTTTACCTATTACACATCTGTTCCCTTTCCTTGCAAATGTCAAGGCCTATTAACAGTCTGGTTAAGGTAACCTGACATATGTGATATAAACAGGTATGGCTTTGCCACATGATACTTTTCATGTGACTAAGCCTGGACAGATTCTACTCTTGTTCACACCAGTATAAATCCAGAGAAACTGCTGTGAAGACAATCAAGTTAAGTCTAGTGTAAATGAGAGGAGAATCTATCTCTATGAGCCAGACTAATACTCCTACATATTCTGAGTAGCACCGTACTCCAGAAGTAACCCCAGTAGAATAGATGTGGAGTAAGATTCTACTTAGCGTGAGTTAGAGCAGCAATTTGACTCATTATGATCAGGACTTTGCAGGCAGGAGCCAGATCATGATTTAATGCCAACACTTTATAAGCATATCCCGGCACAGAAGCCTGAACATGGCAGACTCAGTTGTGGCACACAGACAAAGCCCTGCTTTAGAGGAGGTACGAAGGTGCAATAAATATTAGGGACTCTGCTAGGCGTTCTCCTTGAAGCTGCTGCCTTCAGGTCCTCAAATGTATTTAGGCTCCTAACTTCTACTCAATTCCTCTGAGGATCTGGGTCTCTGTGCTCAGTGAAAGCTAATGCAGGACCAGTCTTTTTGGGGGCACACAATAAATAATGTGAGTGTTTGTACAATAGACATAATAAAAACATGTGTCAGAAAAATGACAACTGAGAGGCTTGAAGTCTGAAATACTAGAAAGTCACAATCGTCAGGAGACAAACCTAAATGAAAATGAAATGTTTATAAGATACCATGTCCATAGCCCTTTTCCACCACAGGACACCAGCCCTCATTAATTGTAAAATTAGGATTTAGCTCATCCAGCCTCTACATGAACACCTTTGAACTAGATCCAAAGCCCACACTGAAGTCAATACTAATATTCCCCTAAGTTCAATGGGCTTTGGATCAGGCCTTTACTGAGGAAGGGACTCCTAGGCCAGGTCTAGGTTTGGAAGGCTATTTGGTATAATTACACTGGTATACCATACTGGCAAAAGGCTCCTAGTATATACAGCTTATACCAGCAAAACTCACACTTATGCCGTATGGCTTATTCTAGTCCCCTGAGTGAGGTAAACTATGCCAGCAAATGCAGTTTTGCTAGTATAACTGCATCCACACGAGAGGCTTTCGCTGGCATAGGTACGTCTGTCAGATATTATACCCCATCTCACCCCTGGCAGACAAACCTATGCCGCCAAAACTTTGTAGTGTAGACTTGGCCCAAGCTAATGACCTCTCCCTAACGTACAGCTACGTTAAACTCCCACACACATATTTTTCTGACTGGTCTCTGGAGTCTAATTTGATGTTACTCCTTTTTGTCAGGAATTTGTTCCAGGTCACCACTCTGGCCTATAAACACAGTTACTTTCTGTGATCAGGATGACGTTCTCACAGGCAACACTGAGTTTTCTTGAATTGCTTCAGTTTTGCCATTTTCACAGCAAAAGAGGCTGTTTTTCATGGAGAAATAGGATTTTACCTTTTGGAATTTCTTTTTCACAAAGGCTGACTAGACATTGGAAACCCCCCTTTTTTGGGGTTTTTTTTTTGTTTTTGTTTTTTTTTGTCTTGTGTATTAGTTCAGAGGATTTCCTAATGGTGAGAAGTCTGATACCTAATTATAACTATTATAATTACAAGTCTCTGAAGGGAGGAGGTGACTAACAAAATTAACTGTTTAATTGATCTATTTGTCTACCTGCTTAAATAAGTAGAGGAGACTAGTCCACACCACAAGTGCAGGAGATTTTATTTCTCATGGCTTTAATCCATGAGAAATAAAGTTTTCAGAGGTCTGATTCTGCAATCAAAATGACAATGTGAAATGAACTCATGTTCACCTAAGGCTTGCCTTGTCAGATACAATAATGCTTGTTCCAGTCAGGGCAAATAAGCAATAATCCACTCGCCCAGTTTTTATGGGGGTCACTGCAGCTTGTCATGTCATTATTAGATACATTTGAAGATAGACACTTAAATTGGTTTGTTAACTCCTGGCACTTAGAAATGTACTTTTCTTTAACAAAATGAGTAGAGAGGAAAACATGCTTGTTGCCGCAAAACTGCAAGGTGCTGCAGACCATCAAGTGGTCTATGACTATAGAAACAATCAGCCTAATTTACTAAAATTAATTATATATGATCTCACAGAAGACTTTGCATTTTGGAGACAGAGTTGTCCTCTGTGGCTGTTTCATAGAACTAAAAGTGAACTTGCCTGATGCTGCAGATACAGGAGACAGAGCATGCTCTTAGGTGTTTTTATGAAACTGTCCTAGAAAATGTAAAAAGGTAAAATATTCAAAAGCACCTAAGTGACTTAGGTGTATAGGTGCATAACCTCCATTGATTTCAATAGGAGTCTGGCTCCTAAATACGTTTGAGGATCTGGGCCTACACTCCTTTCAAAGTCAATGGGATTTGGGCTTATCTACACATGGAGTTTCTCCTGATTAATTCCAGGTGTGGGCACTCCACTCAGGAACAAAAGAGCCTTCTTTCTGTTTAGCTTAATCCACTCTGAAAAAAAACAAACAGCTATTGTACATTAAATCCACACATCACCTTAATCTACATTAACGTTGAAGTGTAGCCAAGCACTTGAGCCCCCAAATCCTATAGATACTTTGGAAATTTTTACTTTAAGACCCCAGTTCAGATAGGTACTTGTGTTTAAAGTTAGGCACATGCTTATGTGGAGTCCCAATGAATGTGACTCACTGAATCAAGACTGAATCCTCCAGAATGTTCTAGAAATTGAATAGGGTTCTATAGAAGTTACTTGAAAAGCTCTATAGAAATTCTTCAGGACTCGTGCCTGGAAGTCACTAATGCATGGATCTCTGTAACCAGATGGAAGGGGACACTTTTTACCCCAAGGTTATTTGGGCATCCAATAACAGTAAGGCTGAAGAATGATTTAATGGCAGATGGATGCCTTGCCTAGTGGCAGATGTTGTGGAGGTGGCTAGTTCTTTGAAATGCTTCCCTCTTCCAACCAGCGGCATCTTAGACATGGCTGGGTTCCTCTTCAGCCAGGTGATGATGATTTTGATAACCAGGGGATGGTTTTCACAAACCATTGAGAAAGCTGGGAGTTACGATCCAGTATTCCCGATTCTCCCTACTGCAGCCAGTCATGATCCAGCAGGGCCAAGAAGTGGAGTAAATAGGGAACTTTACTCTACTGTAGGCTTAGTCAGGACTGTGACAATCTAGCCCACTGTAAAGTATTTCAACAGCCATCCCATTACTTTACCCTAAAGATGCTGCTATGGGTAGTTTTTGGCAATGTCTACACTGCACATCACAAGCGGCGCTGTGTACTGTTTATGTAGGTACTTGGTGCAGTGAAAAGCAAGCTGTGTCCACACTGCAGGATGTAGCTACACGTGTCAGTGAAAGGCTCTGGGAGGAAAGGGCTGTGGGACACTACACTACTAAAAATAGCAGTGCAGATGTGGGAGGCACTGCTTGGGTATGCAGAGAGCCAGGTAGGGTACATACCCACAGGGTTCAGGCACATCTTTACTCTACTTGCCTCAGGGCCGCCCAGAGGATTCCAGGGGCCTGGGGCCGTCGGCGGCAGGCGGCTCCGGTGGACCTCCGGCAGGCGTGTCTGCGGAGGGTCTGCTGGTCTCGCGGTTCCGGTAGAGCATCCGCAGGCGTGCCTGCGGGAGTCTACTGGAGCCACGAGACCGGCAAGCGGCAGGGCGCCCCCTGCGTGGCGAAATGTCTAGAGCTGGCCCTGTTTGGCGGTGGGGGGCCCCTGCCATGGGTCTTTGGGGCACTTCGGCAGTGGATCCCGGAACAGAAGGACCCCCCGCAGCTGAATTACCGCCGAAGACCAGGTTGCACTTCAGTGGCAGGTCCTGCTTCAGCGATAATTCACTGGTAGGGGGTCCTTCCGCCCTGGAGCGGAAGGACCCCCCCCCACCGGCAAAGACCGGGAGCAGAAGAAGCTCCAGGGCCTGGCCCTGCAAGAGTTTTCCGGGCCCCCTGGAGCGAGTGAAGGACCCCGCTCCAGGGACCCCGAAAAACTCGTGGAGGCCCCTGCGGAGCCCGGGGCCTGGGGCAAATTGCCCCTCTTGCCCCCCACCCCCCGGGTGGCCCTGACTTGCCTAAGCAGTGCTTCACTGTCTACACTGCTATTTATACCCATGCTGGGAAGGGGGGAGGGGAGCTTGCAGTAGATATACACTGCATGCCACTTTAAGGAGTGTGCACTGTAGACATACCCTTTAAATCCTTTCCTGCTCTTCCCTTCCCCCATATTGAGTATGTAGTTTTGGATAGGAAGGAAAACCCTTCAGAATTAGAATGCAGTAAAGAAATGTACTAACAACAGAATCAGAGGGCTTGACAGTATTAATCCCTGCAAGCTGTACAGTAAGCTATGTATCTGCATTAACTGAGTACACCCAGAACCTAATTAATGTACTAACATATTATCACTGCTTGTCATCCTGTCAGATGAACTGATACCAGATTTCATAAACCAAGGAATGAGCGTTAATTGCTTTATCACACTAGTATCATGACTCAAAGTAGAATGGAATACGTTCTGGGTCCTCTAATTATGCCAGTTCTTTAGAGATTAAATAGACAGTTGTCAAAATCCCCAGCTTTCTCTCTGGCTTTATATGGAAGATTTTCAAAGTGAATAAGACCTTGTAAATATTTCCATCATTCAGGAACTGCCAGAGGTATCCTGGTTTCCCCTAGCAGCATGAGACAGCACTTAGCCATCAAGCCAGCAATGTGTTTTGACTTTTTTTTCATTAATTCATTGCAATATCATCAAAAAATGTAAACAAAGGAAGCATAGAAGCTATGGGGCTCATGCAGAATGAACTGAAACATACATTGCTCCAGCAAACTTTTCTTTTGATGGTGATATACGTTTAAGAAAGGCAAAGTGAAAACAGATGCAAGAATGTTCCTACTCATCTTATGAATGTTAGACAGTAGGTGGAAGATTGTTCATCGGCTGCTTTCCTGTTGGGTAAAGATATGCTATTTGTAAAAGAAAACGAGTCTAATTCTCCATTATGCTACATCCTGTGCAAAGTGGGTGTATAACATTCTGTTTTGATAGCATTTTATACCCCGTTTGCACAGGGGTAAATGACTGCAATGCAGACCAGCCCTAAACAATATCATGGGTTAACTGCCAGGAAGAACCCACACATTTGTTCCCTAGGTCAACGGCCGATTGCGCCTTAATTTTATTTTACCCTCTCACATTTTACTGTCAGCCTTGGAACTAGTTGGCTTGGCTATATTGCTGCAAACCCAGTTTACCTTCATTGACCACAGCCTGTGCCTCAGTGTGCCATCTGGGAACTGGGCTAATACATCCCTACCTCACAGGTGATATTGTGTGGGTAAAATTTATTATTAATGATTCTGAGGTGCTCAGATGCCCTGGTGATGAAATCTATTTAAGTACCTGGCCAGCTAGAAGTATAGCTCAGCTGGACCAGAGAATATTGTCCTTTGTTTCTTAGTCCTTGTAGCTCTTAGGGCCAAGATGTGGGGCTTGCTAGAGCTGGTAGGTTTATAGCGCTTGAAGTGAGCCTAAGTCTCCTAGCCCCAGGTCCTCAGAGGCACTTAGGAACTTAACTCCAATTTATTTCAATACCTTTGAAGATCTGGGTTTTATTTCCCTCACTGAAATAAATCTGGTGCTGGTTTCATCTACCAGAACTATAGCCAGGAAATCCACAGCTCCATTTCTGGGAGGAGCAGACTAAAATGGGCTAGGGTAGGTAGGTGACTGTCAGCAGAAAGATACAAATTACTCATAATAAACTACACCCCCTAATTTTTAGACAGGTTAAAGTGGAAAGTAAAGTACACAAAGCAGCCAAAGGCACACAAGCCACCACATGGAGGGAATGCTTTATAAACAAACCGCAGCTCAGCACCCACAAACAGAGCCGTCAGGACATGAACTGTAGCATCTCTTTTATTCCTTAAAGGCGTGTGTGTTTTGTTGAGGAGGGCAGAGACTGTGGAAGTGGGCGAGAGATGGAACAGAGGCAGGAGCTGCAGAAGCTTCCCAAAAGTTGGGGACACCCTGGCACCTCCCTAAGGCCCTTCCCCTATCGCTTGCACTAACAGCCAGTACCCCTGAAGAGACAGCTATGGTAAAAACCTGCATTGTCACTTCAGGGAGAGACCAACAGGAGCTAGCAAAAGGTTTGGTTCCTGCAAGCGGCTGCAGGCTCTGAGCACCAATTGCAGCCAGTTGGGAGAGGAGCGTGTTCAGTACTGCACAGGATCAGGAGAGCACGAGGGTTCACCGGAAGTGATAGCTCCAGCCTGTGATTTGGGTTGTACAGAGCAGTCTTGAACAGCACCAAAGCAGGAGATTATTGCACCGTGAGGTTGTTACTTTGAGTACTGCTGTGCATGAGCATCCAGACTGAGCCTGCTGCATTTGTGTCACATACCTTTCACGCTCCATTGAATCAAGAGCCCAGGAAGAACATGTCAGTGCTTTATATACTAAACTCCCCAATCTGCAACTCACGCTGCTTCTGTTTTGGCTGCACTGCTGCCAGAAGAATTACCTCTAGCTGTCTGGCAGCCTGGGAGCGAGTTCAGTGCTCAGAAAAGCGAGAGCTAAATAGCACTAGGGGCGGCATGGTGTGGGCACATGCTGTACAAGCCTCTCAAGGCTGCTCTGCTATGAACCTCAGTCCTGACCTGCGATTAACTTGGCCAAACTGCAAGTGTGCATGCCTGAGAGCAGAGTGGAAGAGGGATAGCAACGTGTACAAATGGAGGCTGGGAAGAGACCATCAAAGTCATCCCAATTAATCATCTAACAATTGGATCTTATTCCCATGGACAGCAGTGGCAAAACTCTCATGGACTCAAATGGAGCAGGAAATATCCCTAAAATATAATTTATCTGCGGGTCTCTAGAGGTGAGTGGCTAGCTCCTACAGCCAGCTTTTTGACTGTGACAGGGTTGCATAGCTGGTTTGAAATCAGGTGGTCTCTTGATTCTGTTTTCTGTCTCAGGGCCATGTGTCTGCAGTCGCCTTCTGGCTGGTAGGGTGCTTTGAGCCTTTGCTAAATTGGGGATTTGGCCTCCTAGCCAGACCAATGAGGCCTCCCCTTCCCAGGCAACAAATAGAGGCAAAAACAATACACACCTTTGCCCTGCCCAGGCAGACTTAACTCCAGTTGATGAAGGGCTGTTGTAACAGATATTGACCCTCTGAATGCATCCTTCCTTCACTCTTTCTCCAGGGCAAAACAGTTCTTTGCATTGTGTTGTAGAGTCCTGCTTACAAGCCCTTGGTGGCACCATAGAAAAGCCCAATATTGCAGGCCCCTAGGATATTAAACCACGAACAGCAATTTGCCTTAAACCAGAGACTTCCCAGGGGCACATCCTGCTCCTGTGTTCTCAGCTTCTCTGAATCATCACTCTTCTCCAGGACTCCCCACGCTGTCCTGGCCCGAAACCATTTTTCAACTCTCTGGGAAGTTTCTTCTTAGTGCACCTTATGATGTTGCACTCTATATGTTTATGGAAATATGCTTATGAGTGTAAATATAATGAAATTGGAATATGCTTTATTCAAAAGGTCTCTTGTAAGGTATCATTACAAAGCTTCAGAGGGGTAGCCGTGTTAGTCTGGATCTGTAAAAGCAGCAAAGAGTCCTGTGGCACCTTATAGACTAACAGAAGCATTGGAGCATGAGCTTTCGTGGGTGAATACCCACTTCGTCGGATGCATGTAGAATCTTGCTTGCATATATATACACACACCTGCCTCTGAAAATTTCCACTACATGCATCCGACGAAGTGGGTATTCACCCACGAAAGCTCATGCTCCAATACTTCTGTTAGTCTATAAGATGCCACAGGACTTTTTGCTGCTATACAAAGCTTATAATCTACTGAGTGTGGTCATCCTATTTGTATGAATGTATCATTCTTGTATCTGAAAATAGGAATATGAAATATTACTCTGAGGTCCTATTGTAATTATGCAAAGTATGGGCCATTAATGGTGGTTTGGAATCTTAATGGCTCCCATTAACTAGGACAATTCATTGTAAATGGCTCTGTTTACTTATAAGCTTTCCTGTATAGTGTGTGCCAGTGAGTGGGTAATGAAGTCTTACAGTGACAACATGTCACATGATAGTGGAATCAATCTTTAACCTGGTGTTTTTTCATTTAGATCGAGGGGTGGGAACCCAGAAAGAGAGAGAAAAGATTCCCGCCTTGTGCCAAAGCTATAAAAGGGGATGGAACAGAAGAAAAGGAGCTGCCAGTCATGAGAAACCCTTTGTTTCCACCTGAGCTGGAACTAACCAGAACTGTACCGGGGAAAGGATTGGCCCCAGACTACGAAGGAGTCCAGCCTGTGAAAGAAGCTTATCAGAATATCTCTAAAGGTGAGATTTACCTGTATTCAGTTTCTTAATGTATTGGGTTTAGATTTACATGTTTGTTTTATTTTATTGTGCTTGGTAACTTACTTTGTTCTGTCTGTTATTATTTGGAACCACTTAAATCCTACTTTTTATACTTAATAAAATCATGTTTATTAATTAACTCAGAGTAAGTGATTAATACCTGGGGGAGCAAACAGCTGTGCATATCTTTTTGTCAGTGCTATAGAGGGTGGACAATTTATGAGTGTACCCTGGATAAGCTTTATACAGAGGAAAACAGATTTATTTGGGAGCTGGATCCCAGTGGGAACTGGGTTTCTGGGTGCTGGAGACAGGTGACCTACTGAGCAGTTTTTGGTTAAAGTCTGCAGCTTTGGGGGCATGGCCCAGACCTGGGACCGTGTTTGCAGCAGACTGGCGTGTCTGGCTCAACAAGGCAGGGTTCTGGAGTCCCAAGCTGGCAGGGAAAATGGGCTCAGAGGAAAATTCAGCATTTCAGATGACAGTCCCAAGGGGGTCTCTGTGACCAAAACTGTCACTCACCTGTTTTTAGACCACCTTCCTGGTGCTCTTTGTCCTTATCTGCTACCTACCCACAGAACCCTCTTCAGGCCATGTCTCATCCTTATATAGAGCACAGAGTCTGCATTATATAGTCCTGCAATCACATGATCCCCTAGTCACATGGTCCAGGACTATACTTCCCATTAGTCCCTCTGAACTAAATCCCTCCCTCCATGGCCTTGGTCTGACCTTACTGTTACTGGAGCAGGCCATGCTTGACCTATAGCCTCCCTTAAAAGGTCAGTGCACATCCTGTTAAAATGCCTACCTTTAATCATGCCAGTTAATGGGATATTACACATTTCAGTGCCCATTTTTTTGTGGCAATCTCCTAAGGGAGCATTTGTAGGACATGTTCCACTGCAATTTAATACAGCATAGCAAGTATTAGTGAATGGACATATCCCCTGCAGTTCATTATTAACTGACGTGGTTAACATTCTATATATGTCCTTGAAAAGATAAGGTTCAAAATAAAGAGACATTATCAACTTTAAAAAAAATCTGTTTACTGCCTTTATTTATAAGCATAAAATGTTTTGATTGTTTAATATTATGAAAATCAGTTGTAGTAATGGTCTGGCCTGGAAGAGACATCAAACAAAAATGTATCACTTTTCTTTTATAGCACCATCCGTCTGAGGATTTCAAGGTGTTTTACAAAGCTCACAACTCTCTTAAGTATTATTATCATCTCCATTTTATATATGGGGAAACAGAGGCTCAAAAAGTTTAAGATGAACATCTTTAAAAGTGACCTCTAATTTTGGGTGCTTCATTATTCAGAGGCCCAGCTTGAGACACCTTGGGCCTGAGTTTCAGAATTGCTGAGCTGTCCTCATGGCTCCTGACTTCAGCTGGAGTTGTGGATGGAAAACGTTGGCCTAAGCAACTTGCCATGATCTCTCACCAAGGTTAAAAAACCAGGAACAAAACTCATATGTTTGCACCTTAAACGGCTATATATGTGTGAGCCGCAACTATCCTTCGTCAGATGCACCCACGAAAGCTCATGCTCCAATACGTTTGTTAGTTTATAAGGTGCCATAGAACTCTTTGCCGCTTTTACAGATCCAGACTAACACAACTACCCCTCTGATACTATACATGTGTGGAAAGCCCTGTTTAAAGCTTGTTCTTTGTGTCCCCTGGACTTACAGTACAGCCAGCTGCGCTCACTCAGAGCAGTTAGAGTCCAGCATGTTATGCTCTACCATTTGTACAGGTTGCACATCCACATCGAAGGACAACAGCCGGCTGGATTTGATGTAGATTCATTGTGTCCACAACACTTGGCTGGGTAAAGATTTGGCTCCTCAATGCAGAATATGAAATATGAATATGAAAATAGATAATGCAGCAAAAAGCTCTTTCTTCCTCCACTTACTGATTAACAAGCTCTGAACTTGAGCAGAGTTTTGCATTTAGGGGAAAATGACTTGAGATGTGAAGGTTGGATCTGAATTAACCTAAAGTTCAAGAGAATTCCAATTTGGATCCATCTGAAAGAGGAATTTGGTTTTGGATCTACAGCTGATTTTCCCAAAATGTGAAGATTTGACATTCTGGATCAGTAAAATGCCATTGCAGATTTGTACTTCTTGTGTTTTGCAAAATGAACACACACACATTCATTGACGGCAATTCAGTTGAAGAAGGTGGACGAGATGAAGTGTCCTCTTCACAACTGCTTCTTTACCATGTTCTCTCTAAGTTTCGCTCAGGAAACAATACTTTAGAAAAGATCTTGTTTAAAATATCACTAGGAAAGGTGACCTTCTCCGTGAAATTATATGCATTGCGCAGTGGTAATTTCTCTTTCATGGGAGTGTTGTTTCATACACCATGAGTGAATATTTCAGTGTGGATTTAAAGTGCCTTTTTGTGGTGGTGGTGTTTTTGATCAAATAATGAAACAATGTATGCCACACAACCTTAGATCACATCTATATCCATTTCAACAAGCACACCACCATGAAAACTGCTGGTACTATAAACATGCCTATTGTGATTAATAAATGAATAGGGTGTTGTTTAGTATGAGGCAGCATTGGGCTCTAAGGACCAAGTGTAAAGGCTATTAGAGTTAACAGAAATACTTCAGTGGGCTATCAGTCAGGCCCTAAACATACAAAGTCCATATCTATTCCAAAAAGATAACCTCAATATTTCAATACATTTTTCATAGATTTTAAGGGCCTGATTTTTATAGTGTCCTCAACCTGGCCTTCCTCTTTGCACTCACAGTTTTGCATTTGCAAATAAATAAAATACAGTTTAACAGATGTAGATATCCAACCTCCCAATTTGCAAATGAAATCCAGTTGTTAGACTGCTCAGTGAATTCAGTTATGTCTGCAAGTGTTTTTGCCCCCAGGTTATAAGATCTCTGGGGCACTGTATTTGTTGTTGTGTTTGCACAGCCGCACAATGGCGGCTTGGTCTGTGACTGAGGTTCCTAAATAATATCACAATACAAATAATTATTCCAGTGCAAAAACAGGGTAGCCAGGATTCATGCAACAGGCCTTAAATGTTGCATCTTCCTGTTTTTCCAACACTAAAAATGATGTAACTTGCTTTTATCATCTTTTCCTTCATCTGTTCTAGGGGCAGGAATTAAAGGCTTTTCTCATTTAACAACATCTGCTAAAACCCAATGGTTTCCATCTGGATGGCAAAGATTTATGCAAGCTCAGTTTGAAATTTAACTGCAAACTTTTAGGAGAGGTTAAATGTATTTATTCCAGACAGAATGATGTCAAGTTTTTACAAACTTCTAATGGCCTTTGGCTCATTTTACTTAATGTAATCACTCCAAAAAAATATCAGCTTTTAAACCTTCCCCTCCCCCATTGTGTTTCCAAGATAGCAATATCAAGGGAGACCAAGCAATTTAATTGTGATATGGACCTGAGCTTTTCAGAAAGGGACTAGACATAGGTATGTGTAAAAAGGAAGAGAGTACTATAACTAGCATTATAAAGCCAAGAAAAGTCATTTTGTGGATCAAGCAGCAGCAACAGCACTGCATGAAAAATTAAGGAGAAAATGAAGTTTATTTTTATCTAGAAATCAAACAGCTAACCAAAGAACATATGATCTATGGTACTTTATATTCCTGTGACATGTTTAGAGAAAGCAATGATGAATATTTTAATTTTACATTTTTCTTTAACAATGGACCCGTCAATATCTCTCCCAGCTCGGCTGTACACAACAGGGCTCTGCATACTTGTGTGAATCTGATGTCAAGGCACCCTTCTGTAGGATAGGATATATGCGCACTTCCATATGACACAGAATTTAGGCTTATAGGTCTTTGCTTGTCACATTTCAAGCTCCAATAGCTTTAGAAATCTTGTCACGAGCCATTCCTGAAAGTCTGGAAGCCTCCAGCTGAATAGCTCACTCAATAAATGGCCAATATGTTCAGAATAAGCTGGAGAACTATTCCTGTCCCTCTCTTCGGGGGAAAAAAATAATGTGAAATCAAAGCTTGTGACACTTTCTAGATTATGTCTGGACAGTGATTCACTGAACAGGAAACATTTCCCAGCACTGCATATGCTTCTCCATGCTGCCCTGCCAACAGGCCTCAAACCTGACCAACTCCCATGGTGAGAGAGTATTTTAGTCTCTATGCCCATACAGTCTTTGGCCTCTCTGAGGAGCCCGCCACAGTTGGCAGCTGAGAAGTTGGGTTTGCGTATAGTGGATGCACTGCCCTGAGCAAGGATTGCAGTGTAAAGTGCCCCACCGCAAAAGCAGCCCCAGGAAGGATTGTGCTTCAGACACACTCCTCCAAAACAGAGCTGCTCTTCTGTTTACTCCTTTATCCCATTCCCAGGGCATCAGTGATTTACTGCTGGCCTAGCCAACAGTCAATGACTAGCTGTGCCGCCCAGGCTCCGTTACTCTGGCCAGTGAGCGGAGCTGGAACCAAGACACTGATCATTCCCCACCCCTCCTTGGCAGCTGTCCAACCACCTTGCTTGCTCCTTTGAGTCCAGACTCAAGGGCTACCTAGACCTTGTTAGGTATTTCAGCTTCCTGCATAGCACGTAGTCCAACTCACAGTCTAGCCCTAAACAAATACTACAGATGTGTGCTTGGTTTATTACCATCTCTAGCTGCTTATTTTTACTATTTGATTCACTATGATATAATCATCTCATCACTGGTTGATTAGAACCTCTTGTTGCTCTAGTTTGTTTATGTTTAAACTAGATACATTTTTAGAACTGCAATAAAGTGCTTAACAAAATCATGTTATGGATTTGTTTGATCTTTTCCCATCCTTTTTGCCAGCCCAGAGTCTTCGACAGCTTTTTCAAAGGGAGATGGAGTTGCTTGGTCTTTCTGCAGGAAACGATGCTATTTCTTAGAAACAGAAAGAATTCTGTTTGATTTCCAAAAGCACTTGTATAATACAAAAAATATGGTCTTGCCAGCTGAGCAAACAAAAGGTGACAGAGGGCATTTATAACTGTGTATAGCATGTCTTCACTACTTCTTGATGATGCTCACAAAGTTACTTTTTCCAGCACTGGGTTATTTTAACTTGACAATGTAAGTCACATTTATCTCCTGGTCCTTTCAGCTATGAAGCTAACTCTTCAGCACTGTAGTGTTTCTCTCTTATTCATTTGCTGTTGCTATTTCTGGAACTCACTATCGCAACCTGCAGTTGAGATAATGAAACCCAGAGATCATTCCAACTGTTTTGGCTGCTCTCAACACCTCATGGCTTTGCTGGGGCTGAAATGAAAAAGTCATGTTACTTTGCCATGGTTGCAGGATAATGGGGATGAAGATGAGATACTGCAGCATGTAGAGGGGATTAACTTAACTCTTACAAGTTATTAATATTTTCATAACGCATAGTGCTACAAAGCTTAGCAGTATACAGTAGTGCTGAATGTGGATACCATCTATTTGGATTATTATTGCTACTAGCACCCCCAGCACCTCTAGTTCCGGCACCTATGGCAGTATACGTCAAGTGAAAGATTATGTCCCTGCTCCAAAGAGCTTACAATTACTATCAACTGCAATCATCATTACACCCCTAGTGTTTCCAAGCTGGGCGTTTCATATTCAACCATATACATTTATGCATGTAAATAGTCCAATAGCTTCATGGGGTGGAGTTGCCAGCCCTTCAGGATTGTCCTGGAGTCCCTAGGAATTAAAGATTAATCTTTAATGAAAAATTATGTTGTGATGAAACCTCCAGGAATACAGCCAACAAGGACGGGCAACCCTATCACTGCGACCACACACCTGTGCAGAGTTAAGTACAGGCACATGTGTTTGTAGGACTAGGCTCTTAAGCAGCATCTTCACTAGAGAGGTAATTAGTTGTGAATCACTCAATTGTAAACTATTCAAGACATGGCCATTAGGCCTGATTCTGCTCTCAGATAATAAAAACTTGATTAATTAAGTATTAAAGGCAGGTAAATAATTAATGCTAATGCACATGAGTTTATGGAAAAAGAGATCCTGTCAAACTAATTTGATATATTGTATTGATGAGATTAAAAGTTTGGTTGATAAAAAGGTAATAGTGTTAAACTCCTTAGAGAAGTCTAAATATATTACTTTATCTTGGTATCATATAACATTTTTATTAAAAATCTAGAATATAAAATTAACATGGTACACTCTGAATGGATTAAAAGCTGACTAGCTGACAGGTCTCAAATATAATCGTAAATATGGAATCAATTTCTCAGGGGGTCCCACAGGATTGGCTCTTGCCTCTATGCTATTTAACATTTTTATCAATGATATGGAAGAAAAAGTCATCACTGACCAAGTTTGCAGATGACACAAAAATTGGGGGATTGGTAAATAATGAAGAGGACAGGTCACTAATACATAGCTATATAGATCGCTTGATAAGTTGGGCACAAACAATGTGCATCTTGATATGGCTAAATGCAGACATACATCTAGGAAGAAAGAATGTAGGTCATATTTACAGGATGGGGGACTCTATCTCTGGGCAGCAGCGACTCTGAAAGATTTTTTTTTGGTTGGTGAAGGGTGGCTAATCAGCTGAACATGAGCTCCTATGTGATGCTCTGGCCAAAATCCTGGTGTGAGCATTTACTTGCCTTTATAAATAAACCTCTGGATGCTGCAGACAGCCTTATTATGCCTTTAGCATCCCCAGAACTGTGTGTATAGGCTGATGGGCTCACATTAGAGCACTAATGAAAAATTTAATTTGTATATAGACGAGAAGAATTTTTATATAACATAAGCCAAATTCTGCCCTTGCTCCAGCATTGTGCAGACTCACTGAAGTCAGTGGAATGACATAGGATAAAAATCAGCCCAGAATTTGGCCCTATATTTAAAGAATTATTACTTTGGATGGTGTAACCAGGTGGCACTCACATCTCATGAGCAAGTGCATGTGCCTGCACTTTCTCTCTGGCTTGCAGTGGGTTCTTCAGCAACTCAGCCCTCCAGCCAAATCACACACCGTCTGTGAGATTAAAAACCAAACCCCTTCCAGAGTACAAGTCCAACATGGTGCCTATCTCACCGCCCCCTGTAAAGTCCCTTTATCTGCAGTCTTATTCCTAGGCTTGAGTCTCAATTTGCCCTGCAGAGCCAATCCTAGTACCCTGGTTTGGACTGTCTCTCAGCCCTTTCTGGGTTCTCTCAAATTGTCCCAGCTCCTGAAGCAGGCTTGGCCCTGGTGTGGAGCCACATCCCCCAGGACTCCCTCCCTAGACACTCTTTGCCTCTCTGGGCCTTTTGGGCCCCAGCTCTCCAGCCAGGCCACTAAACAGTTCAATTCCCCTTCTGAGACTGCATCAAAGTCCAGGCCACTTTGTCAGTGACTGATGGGGAAGACCTGGACCCATCCTTTACTCTGAGTTTCAGACCCTAACAATAGCAGCCATCCACTGTGTCCCTTTAACTAAGTTGTGTTGCTGCTATGATTCCCTGAGCCACTTCCCTGCAACCCCAGGACATTCTTCATCCTTACCTCAGGGCCTTAAACTGGTTGAGTCCCAGCCACCAGCCCAGATCACCTTCTCATGCCCACTGGTCTCTGCCAGCACTGCTCTGTCTGAGGTCCTGTAGCTCCCTGAGCCAGACACACCATTCACACCCCTCCAACTCCAGCAAGGAACTGAACTCTGCTTTGCACTGCAGCTCCTTTTATATGGGCCTGCTGGGCCTGGATTGGCTACTACCTGCAACCCCTCTGATTGGCTGGATCCCACACTGCAGCTTGGAGGACTCTCTCCACTGCCCTTTTCTGGGGCAGGGTGTGGCAGGACCACAAGGCCTCCAGCAGGGGGGCCTTAGGGCCTAATCCACCCTGTCCCAGATGGGTACTGTTTCTAGAGAGCAAGAATAATAAAAATAAGTTATCTGTGACTTAGTCATGACCCCATCAGCGGTGTGTCCCATGCTTTGATCTCCTGCTTATACAAAACCCAATTTCCCAAAAGACTTGTGGCATTGCCAAAGACCTTGGGAAAAAATAGCATTGCTCAATATCTGCATAATGGATTAGCAAGCTAATTGCACCAAGAACTCAGCAGTACAAAGCATTTCAAAGGTAAACTTAACTAAGTAGCCCAAGATCACCTGGAAAATTACATATAATGAATTATATTCCCTTCATGGAAAAAGATGTTGCCAGGAAGCTATGTCTGCCACATTGCCTTGTGTTAAGGTGAGCAGCTGTCAGATTTCTAAGAAGCATTGAAAAGCTGCCTTGTTTCCATGGATACAAGCAGAAAAAAATGTTCAGGGAGAAAGTTTACCTCAGTGGCTTTATACTCAACCATTTTTCTGAACATCAGGAGTTGCTTCCTAATAGTCTGCAGACCTGCTGCTGCACTGCAGCCAGAGAGAGAGAGTGTATGTGTGTATGTGAAATGTCAGCTACATGTTATTGATTACCTATTTCAATTTTAACAGACAGAACTGATTTGGTTGAGTTTACCCTAAATTAAAAATACAATGCCACACTACTTTGAACATCTGAGCTGTGGAGGTCATGTGCTTTACAGATATCAGTTAATTAAGCACTGCAGCACCCCATGAGGTATCAGACCCATTTTGCAGATGGGTATACTAGAACACAAAAAGTGGCTTGCCCAAGGTTAGTAAGTGAGGTGGTTGCAGCAATGAAAATATAAACCACATATCCTAACTCCCTTCCCCCTGCTCTAACTACTTTCCTCAAGACAAAGGCAAACTTCTCTATAAAGAAAATTAGAGAACCATCACAGCTATTGATAAGTGCACGTATGAACCACATTGCAATGCCCTAGATCTTGTGCTGAGAATAGATTGGATATTATGGAGCTTAGTTACTTTGCCACTTTTCTTTTCCTTGGCTCTCTTTATCCCACTCCAGCAGTTACATTTATTTTCCTGGCCTTATTTTGAAGTTGAGATCTAGTCACTCTAATCAGTGTGCCCATTTGTACCTATCTGACTGAAATGTTCTATGGTTATCTCCATTAAGGCCAGATTGTGACCCCTTTGCTCATAATGAGTAGCACTGTACTCCGCAAATAGCCCTGCTGGCTTCAGGGGAAGAAATTTTAAATTAAAAACTGGCTTTTTCAGTTTTTGTCCAAAAAAAAATGAATACTTGTCAGTTTTAAACAAAAATTTCCATTTTTTAGTGCTTTGATTTTTTTCAAAGAAAATTTTTGACAAAACCAATTTGTTTTCATCTAATATTTTCATGCAAAGGGGGGAGAAGAAAATTCCTGACCAGCTTTGTACACCTCAGCATGAGGGACAGCATCACAGTCCAGCCCTTAGTCATGAAGCTAGTCCTCAGCCCAAAGAACCAAATCACGTTTCCTTCCACAAAGTATTGACCCCTAGTGATTCCCTCTATCTGGCTGGTTTTGTAATTTATCCCCTGGATAGAATGATTTGTTTCTTTTAATCAGTGCATCTAGTGCGATAGTATAACACTGAGCATTAAAAAGAAATATATCCCAAAGCATCAGAGGCTACACAGCTGCACAGAATGGCCATAGACTTCACCACCTGCAGAATGAAAGATAAATCACACTTCTCTTTTCCATGGCCTCTATCAACATAGCACCTCACTGTCTTTCATGTATTCATCCTCACAACACCCCATTAGCCCAGTTTTACAGAGTAGAGGGAGACTTAAGTGACTTGGCCAGGATGACACAGGATACCTGTGGCAGAACAGGGAACAGGATGCAGAGTCTCCTAAGTCCCAAGCAACCATACTAAACCCTGGACCACTACTTCTACTGCTGGCAGCTTTCTTTTAATAACCACACACTCTAGCAGAACAATTCCCTTTGACTGGAAGAAGGAAAGAGAAACAGTGTGTGAAGTGCTCGCATACTACAGCTGCTTAAAGTTAAGAAGTTGCTCACCTGATTGTTGGATGGAGGCCAGAGAGCACCGAACCTTGCAGGAACCTGGTGGTTGCTGTACAAAGGGAGCTACTGAAGCCTTAGCTGAATGAGAAGATCATTGATACTCATTTAGTTCTAGACAAGTAGGCCTGGTCTACACTACGCGTTTAAACCAATTTTAGCAGCGTTAAACCGATTTAACGCTACACCCGTCCACACAACAAGCCCCTTTATATCGATATAAAGGGCTCTTTAAAACGGTTTCTGTACTCCTCCCCAACAAGAGGAGTAGCGCTGAAATTGATATTGCCATATCGGATTAGGGTTAGTGTGGCCGCAAATCGACGGTATTGGCCTCCGGGCGGTATCCCACAGTGCACCATTGTGACTGCTCTGGACAGCAATCCGAACTCGGATGCACTGGCCAGGTAAACAGGAAAAGCCCCACCAACTTTTGAATTTCATTTCCTGTTTGCCCAGCGTGAAGCTCTGATCAGCATGGGTGGCGATGAAGTCCCAAATCCAAAAAGCGCTCCAGCATGGGCCGTACGGGAGATACTGGATCTGATCGCTGTATGGGGAGACAAATCTGTTTTACCACAGCTCCATTACAGAAGACGAAATGAGAAAAAATTTGAAAAAATCTCCAGACTATGATAGACAGAGGCCACAGCACAGTGCTGTGTGACAAGCGTAACGGAAAGCCAAAGAATCAAATGGACGCTCATGGAGGGAGGGAGGGGGCACTGAGGATTCCAGCTATCCCATAGTCCCCACAGTCTCCGAAAAGCATTTGCATTCTTGGCTGAGTGCCCAATGCCTGTAGGGTCAAACACATTGTCCGGGGTGTTTCAGGGTATATCTTGTCAATTTACACCCCCCCCCCCGTGAAAGAAAAGGGAAAAAAATCGTTTCCTGACTTTTTTATATGTCACCCTATGTCTACTGCATGCTGCTGCTAGATGCGGTGCTGCGGCAATGAATAGCAGCATCTTTTCCCCTCCCATCCCTGGTGGCAGATGGTACAATATGATTGCTATCCATCGTCATCATCAGCCCGTGAGTGCTCCTGGCTGGCCTCAGGTGAGGTTGGCCGGGGGCACCTGGGTAAAAATAGGAATGACTCCCGGTCATTCCCAGTAGATGGTACAGAAGGGCTGGTAACTGTCCTCATCATAGCAACTGGGGGCTGAGTTCCATCAGCCCCCCCCCTTTCATATCTAAAGAAAAGATTCTGTACTGCCTGGACTATCATAGCAGTGGGATGCTGGGCTCCTCTCCCCCTCACCATTTAATGTCCTGCCTGGACTATCATAGCAGCTGGAGGCTGCCTCCCCCTCATTTTATCTCACTAAAAAGTCAATGTTTCTTATTCCTGCATTCTTTATTACTTCATCAAACAAATGGGGGACACTGCCACGGTAGCCCAGAAAGGTTGGGGGAGAAGGGAATCAATGGGTGGGGTTGTTGCAGGGGAACCCCCCGTGAATGGCATGCAGCTCATCATTTCTGCGGGATCTGACACGGAGCGGCTGTGCTCTCTTGTTCTCTGATACACTGGTTCTCTAGTACACTTGCCCCATATTCTAGGCAGGACTGACTCTATTTTTAGATAAATCATAAAGGAGGGATTGACTCGGGGAGTCATTCCCATTTTTGTCTTTGCGCCCCTGGCCGACCTCAGCTAAGGCCAACCAGGAGCACCCATGACAGCAGCAGATGGTACAGAATGACTGATAACCGTCATCTCATTGTCAATTTACAATGGCACAGAAGATGGTACAGAACAACTGGTAACTGTCTCTGCTACCTTGCAATGGCTGCTGTGTAGCGCTGCAGTACCGCCTCTGTCAGCGGCATCCAGTACACACATGGTGACGGTGACAAAAGGCAAAACGGGCTCCATGGTTGCCATGTTATGGCGTCTGCCAGGGCAATCCAGGGAAAAAGGGCGCGAAATGATTGTCTGCCGTTGCTTTCACGGAGGAAGGAATGAGTGATGACACTTACCCAGAATCACCTGCGACACTGTTTTTGCACCATCATGCATTGGGATCTCAACCCAGAATTCCAATGGGTGGGGGAGACTACGGGAACTATGGGATAGCTACGGGATAGCTACCCACAGTGCAACGCTCTGGAAATCGACGCTAGCCTCGGTACATGGACGCACACCGCCGAATTAATGTGCTTAGTGTGGCCGCGTGCACTCGACTTTATACAATCTGTTTTACAAAACCGGTTTATAATCGGAATAATCCCGTAGTGTAGACATACCCGTAGTGACTGGCACAAGGCTTTGGGCAGCTGATACATGGTAGGAGATGGGGAGAGGTTCATTTATCTGTTTCAAAGACAATATGACCTCAGATTTTGCATAGAGATGACACACCTTGTAAAGGTAAAAAACCAAAGGATGTCCCAGAAAAATGGGGCCTCCCAGAAGAAATCTGCTACTGAGATGATTCCTCCTTTGGATAAAAATATATTTGGCTCCACGTGCCTGGTGGTATTGGCTCCAGCTAACACGTCTGTCACCCCACAACTCAGCTGTCCATTGACCCTACTTAATACATCATTGTGATGATTCCCTGCTGCCTTTTAAATTTAACAGGCACTCACAGTAAGGTGCCAAATGACACCAGTTTAAGACAGGAAAGTTCAGAGGCACAACAGAGGCTGAGTATTTTACAGTCAATGATTTGTTTTCACCTGATGCTCAGAATGACAGATAGTATGTAAGACAGTGGCAGTGTAAAAACCCAACAGGATGAGAGGATACCTGCTATGAATCAAACAGGCTTTGTGTGAGACAAAAGGCAAAAGAATGAAACCCTGCGACTGTGTGGGGCAGCCATCTCAAGCAAGACCTTGCAATGCTAGTTGGACCAGTTCTGGAACACACGCAGTTCTCTCTGCGTCTCTCTATTGTGCGCGCGCGCACATGCACACGCGCACACACACACACACACACACAAAATGCCCTGAAAACTACTTAAAAGTCACAGAATCATAGAAGTGTAGGACTGGCAGGACCTTAAGAGGTCATCTAGTCCACTCCCCTGCACTCAAGGCAAGTCTGCCTCATGGTGCTGGAAGGATGATCCTGTGGTTACGGCATGACTCCAGAGACCTGGATTCAAATTCCTTGCTGTGCCCCAGCCTTCCTGTGTGACCTTGGCTGAGTCTCTAGGTCTCAGTTTCCCTTTTGTGAAATGGTGGATCTTTTCTGTCATGTCTGTTTAGATTGTAAGTTCTTTGAGGCAAAGAGTGTAGCATAGCACCTGGTACAACATGGCCCTGATTTTAGGGCCTCAAGGTGCTATAGCGGTAAAAAATAAAAGTAGAATCGTAGTGATAACTCTTCTTCTCCTGTAATGAAGCCACTAGGAGAAGAACAGCAGGGTCAGGACCTCCCAAGAGATTAATCTGTTCCTCCTTAGCAGGAGCATCTGATGGTAGAAATGTCCATCTTGTGAGTGCAGCTTTGAGAACAGAGGCTGCAGAACACAGAGGTGAACTGTCAGCTATGGATGAAAAGGTGCCCGAAAACCCAAGAACGTTGCTTGGATTGACCTACATAGCAGATCCCTACCTTCCTTTGTAAAGCACATCCTTGGCATATGAATCTGCTAAAGCTAGGGCTGAACTGCAAAACTCAGATCCAGAGCCTTGTTCCCCAGAGTTTGTTGGGGAGGGGTTTTAGTTCACCCCTTGTCCTGTCATGCTCACGGAAGTTTGCACCACGGCTAGTATAAATAAAGACTGGTACTTCTTGCCTCCTCCTGTCAGCAGTGTCTGTTCCTGTTATCCAAACAGAGCAAACTGGACAATTAGTAAGCTGCAGATATACCAGTCTTGCACCACCCATCACTGGGGTGCAAACATTTGATATAAAAAACAGCAGTGAGTAGAAACAATCTACATCTACCTATGCAAATTAGTGTAGTACCATTGACTTTAATGGGACTATGCCAATTTATACCAGCTGAGGATCTGGCCCCAAATCTGTAAATCTACTCTTGCACCCCTTCATTCCAGGAGCCCTCTTACTCCATAAAGGAAAGAAGTGGAGACAGAGGATGTGATTTATATTTATTTATTATCCACCTGTGAAAGGAGTGAACAAATTATAAAAAAGTAACAGAAACGTACCCAGCTGCATATGGTTTTAGTCCAACTTGTTTTGTATTTGTTAATAATAATTTCTTTAAAAAACTCCCAATTTAAAAAGAAAAATATTTCCCACAGCAATTATTTTTTCAGTCCCCAGCCCAATAGAATAATAAGATAATAATCTTGCTTTTTATAGTAAAACAGCAGTTACCAATTACCGAGACATGCTTTGTACATCTCATATAGAAACCTTGGTTATTCTGAGACAGAAAGAAACAAAAAACAAAGAAAAAACCCTGTAATCCTGAAGGAATGGTGTTCATGGAAATATTTGTTCCAATATAAAAAGTTCCTGCTTTATATACTGCATAAAAGCAACTTTTCCCCTTTTGATTTCTTCAATAGTCAATTGCCAAAATTGAGTATAAAAGCTGGTTTGGGTTTGCACCAGTGTAAAACAACCTGTATAAGCTAATGAACATGCATATTTCAGCAGTGTTAGAAAGAAGAAGGAACTTCATCATGCTGTTTACTATGTATTTTAGTTGTGAGAAAGCAACTTTAGCAACACATGGTATTTTGCATAACTTAGCAGAAAATGACAGTCCCTTCCTAATTCCCACAGGCTAAATTATTTAGTATGGTCACCTGTTACTTTATGATTACAGTCTGAGTGTTTGTAGTAAAATAATTGATTTCTTGTTATGTGACAGGTTGATATATTTAAAATCTAAATATGGGCTTAAAACTAGAGGTCCTTACTCAGCTTTTACTCAGGTATAACTCCCATCACATTTGGTCTGAGTAAAGCGTGACTATGACCTGAGCATGGACTTCAGTATTTGGCTGAAGCTGCTTTATTTGTACAAGAACAGTATCAATTTGTTAGCATCTTATTCTGAGCTCACACTGATATGTTATGAATAGTAATTCAATTGAAATCATCCAGTATAAGTGAGATCTGTTTCAGGCTGTTAGTTTTACTTCATTCTGACATCAAAGTTCAGAAATGATGCTGAATGTGCCTTCTTTAGTAATGAACTCTAGTTTTTCACTGCAAAAGGGTTATTGTTTTGCTCCTTAGAATGCTGGAGAGATTTCCAAATCCTAGGACCAGTTTAGCAGTCCTTTGTCACACAAAACTCCCACTGAGGGCAGTAGGATTCATTTTATGGGAATGAGAACCATAGAATCAGACTTTCTCACTGACTTGAATCGTTTCACTTGTTTAATTATACATATAGGTTAAGAAATCATTTTTTCAGTCACAGAGGTCTGGGTGGCGGCACAACACTGAAATTGTTCCTAGACCATGATAAATGTACTGGCTTGACTGTTCACCAATGCTCTTTGGTCAGCCATAGCATGGACAAAAGCAAGAGGCAGGTAAGGTATTTTCAGACATATAACTAGTTATCTGAACCACTAAAATTGTCTCTAATATAAAATATGCCTTTAGTCAGACTGACTTTAATCCAGTAGTTTAGTAGGTTGACTGCTGCTGTTTGCTACTGTGGGAGCGAGCTAATCAATTGCCAGTGATGGAATCTTGCAGACAAATGGGAATTCTCTGTTGCAGCTGTTGTCATTCCACGAGCGTAAAGCTATAGGGGAGTAAGAATAAGGAGTTAGTTAAGGTTTTAAATGGAGGTGTGATCACATGATGGACAAAATTCAACTCTACATGCCACCATGAAGGAATAACATACAATGGATACAGAAACACAGAATTTCCTACACAAAGGAGTTTGTTTCACCCCCAATCCTTAGCTCTGAAGAAAAGTCTTGTCAAAAGATTCTGTAATACAGACACATTTCTGACAATATACTTTTGCATAGACACAAGAACATGCTGGCTAGATATAGAGATTATTACAGTCTTACCAGACCCAGCCCTGGATACAATTAGTCATGCATGTATGTTGTACTTATTCCTGTGCAGATTCCCATATGACAAGAGAAAAAGACATATTTGTAATGCTCCGTGTCCTAGTCTACCCTTTCCCCTATCCTGTTGTCTCTCTCCTCCCCATAGTGACTGCATCTCTGTTGGTGTCTCTTTCCAATAATATATACCATCCATTATCTCCTTGGTCTGGAAATGTCTCAGGATTTTGTCTTCACATACAATGCTACAGCAGCGCTTCTCCGGTCAGTGTAGTTAATCCGTCTCCCCAAGAGGCGGTAGCTATTTTGAAGGGAGAAGCTCTCCTGCCAGCACAGTGCTGTCTTCATGGGGGTTTAGGTAGGCATAACTACATCGCTCCGGGATGTGGGTTTTTCATTCCCCTGAGCGATAGTTATACATTACCTATATTGGTAGTTATACCGATATAGGTAATGTAGACCTGGCTTCAGTTGAGGGGGAAGCAGGCAAGCTGGTGTCTTTATACTGCCTTTAATTGGCAGTTCTTTATCTCCTTGCTTCTTGGAGAGGGGCCAAACTTCCTCCTCTGCAAAAACAGTATGTTAAAATACTCACGGTGCTAGCATCTTTTTGTTATGCATAGAAAAGAGTGAGCCTGCATTTCACTGAGTTTATTTACACATGCTCCCTGGAAAGCGTGGTGCACAGCCTGAGGATCAACAGTGAAGTACCTACCACTGTTATATCTGTACCAGATCTGTACACAGTCCTCCTCTTCTGGAATAGAGTGGATCCCATCATCTGGCTGGTTGCCATCCCAGTAGTTATAGTCATAGGAAGAACCATCTGTCCATTCAAAGTGGCCTTCCTATTAAACATCATCCAGAAATTAGGAGGGGAGAATGGAGAAGTGCCGTGATTTCAACTGAACCTCTGTGGAAGTGTGAACTTCAGGATTGGCCAACAGAACATTTCTCTTCTCCCCTGTAGAAAGTGCCGTCATCAATCTGACCTCATTCCTATGTCTAGATGACAAAAACTAGGTCCATGCTGAACAGAGGCCCTTTTTCTATTGAGTTTTGCGCTCTGCTAGCATATTGTTTGAGATCATAGAGTACGACTACACTGCAAAGAAAAACATGCAGCGTCAAGTCTCAATTGATTCCCCCTCATGGGGCTTGGGCTGTGGGGCTAAAAATAGCAGTGTAGACATTCCCCCTTGGGCTGGAGCTCAAGCTTCGAGAGCCTCCCCTTCAGCAAGTTTGAGAGCCCAGGCTCCACTTCATTGGGTTTCCTTTTGTTACTATGTAATTTTACAAAAGAGATTTCAAAAGTTACAGAGCAAGACAAAGAAAAATGAAAAAGTGTGTGTGTGGGGGTGGTAGACATCATTTATTGTATTGCACTCAACGTGGGTGCTGAAAGCCATTGAACCAAACTGCAAACCCTGAATATGATGGAAGGCATGTGTTCGGTTTCTATTACTTCAAGCTAGGGGATACTGGACTCCCAGTACTCACTGTCCTTTTCCCCTACCCGTACACACACACATCCTCCAAAAACGTGGAGAAAGGAGGAAAATATTTTGCAGAAAATTCACACACACCCACAAATTGTTCTGTTTCAAACTATGTCACATGGAAACAACTTTGAAATTTCAACATTGACCATGAAATTGTCCCCCCCCCTTTTTTTAAACATCACATTTATTGGCTACCTCAGTAGCTGTGGAGATTGAATTACCCTCTAATGTTCATAGGTGACAGCTGAAGCATTGGAAGGGCAATGTGGGTAAGCAGAAAATCTTGCTCTCCAGGGCTGTAAGTCCAGCACTTTGTTTTATAGTCAGAGGGAAAAAATTGAAAGGTGTAGAGGGAAAACAGAAAATATAATTTTGCCTTTTATGTGAGTCTGATGAAACTGGCCAAGGGTCACATCTCAACGAGCTCCAGGCTGAATAGATTTCCAGTTCTTTTTATGAGAAAACCTGCTTGTATGATGATCAAGAGAAAAAGCAGGCGGTAGTCCCATGCACCACCTGCAGCAAAATGTGAACCTCTAGAATTGGCTTGTACAGTCATCAGAGGGCACACCAGGAGATCAACAATAGATGATCTGCACAGATTTGTCATCATCGGATCGATGGACTACCAAGAAGCTAATGCTGTAGCGGTTTCTCACCTGTCTTAGGTCATGAAGTCCCATCCAGATATCGGTGGGTATTCCAGGCACTCGGCTGTTTACCAGGTCATATACAAAGACATTCTCTTCCCAGCTGGTAAAGTACCATAATATGAAATAGTTAGGAGGTTGGTATTAGTGAAATTAAGCAAAAACTATCCCTAGGCATTCAGACTGCACTTTGGCAAAAGGGACCCCATCTTTGAAATTGTCCATGGAAATTTTGGATTCATTTTCTTAGTCTGTGTAAGAGGATGGCTTAGTATGGCAAAACCCAGAGCTGGTTGGAAATGCAGGGAAAAATACATGACAGTAATTTCAAATCCCTGTTCTCTTTCAAAATTAAAAAATTTTAACTTTCAAAAATTCAAAATCATTTCACCATCTGTAACAGCAAGCAGGAGGTGTGGTAACGTAAAGCATCTACTGCCTATGCTCTGCTGGAATGGTGTGAAATGAACTCAAGCAGGTCAATGAGCTTCCACATTTTAAACCAGTGCTTTTCACTATTTCTGAAGTGGGGGCCACTTTGGCAAAAAAACCTTCAGTGTGACAGCCACATCAATCCAACACAGATGATTGAACACTCTGAGTTCTTTGTTGGTTGATATGGTAATCTTACTGTTATTGGTAATATTGCTTGGGGTGAAGGCGTGGGAGTGAGGGGCTGGTTCTGGGAGGGGGCTCAGTGCTTGGACAGGGGCTTGGTGTGCAGGAGAAGGTGAGGGGTACAAGCTCTGGGAGGGAGTTTGGGTGCAGGAGGGGACTCCAGACTGGGGCAGTGTGTTCAGGTGCAGGAGGGAGTCTGGGGTGCTGGCTCCAGGGGAGGGTACAGGGTGCAGGCAAGAGTATGGGGTGTTAGCTCTGGGAGGGGGCTCAGGGCTGGGTCAGAGGCTTGGGATGCAGGAGGTGGTGTGGGGTTCTGACTCTGGGAGGGGGCTCAGAGCTCAGGCTTGGAGTGCAGGAGGGAGGATGGGGGGCTGGCTCTGGAAGGGGCTCAGGGATGTGGCAGAGGCTTGGAATGCAGGAGGAGGTATGGGGGGGCTGACTCTTGGAGGGGGCTCAGGGCTGGGGCAGAGGATTGGGATGCAGGAGGGGTCATGGGGAGCTGGCTCTGGGATGGGGCTCAGGGCTGGGGCAGAGGTTTGGGGGGCTGGTTCCAGGAGGCTTCAAGTTGGATGGTGGAAGAGCTATTCAGAACCTGCCCCTTGAAGGGGGCGGCACTTACTTTGGGCAGCCCTGGCCTCACGCCGCTTCTGGAAGGGGCCAAGGTGACTCTGCGTGCTGCCCCTCTCTGCAGGCACCGCCCCCACAACTCCCATTGGTCACAGTTCCCTGTTCCCAGCCAATGGGATCTGCAGGGGTGGTGCTTGCAGGCAGGGCTGCAGGGGTGTGCTGGCCACTTTTGGGAGCAGCGTGGGGCCAGGGCAGGCAGGGAGCCTGCCTTAGCTGCAGCCCCACTGGTGCCAGAAAGCGCGATCAACAGGGAGATGCACTTAGGGTCCATGGGAGTCACCACTGGCTCACAGGCTTTGCAGTGAAGAACACTGTCTTAAACCATCAGGAGTGGCTGGGCCTTGGATGGAGGAAAAAACCATGATGAATTATAGATGTGCCCGTGTAGCAAAGTCTTCCTCTGATACCTGGATGTTTAGGTCCAGCATTTTGCTTTGGGCCCCATTTCTAATCTAGGTTTGTGAACTGTTCCATGAAACATGGAGTGGAAAACCTTTCTATTTTGAAAGTTCTGAGTCAGACAAAATTGTAACCAAAATTGTTCCGTTGAAAGCAAAGCCACCCTCCTCTATCCGGGGACTGATTAATGGGTACAATGTGACTGCAGTTGGCAGAGTGGAGTCTGTTGTAACTGAGGGGCAAATTTTCAAAGAGTCCAAAAATACGACCATAAAATTGGCTCAAGCATCTGTCTGTACACACAAAGCTTCACCTTTGCTCATGCACATCAGCAAATGCATGGGGTTTGCATGCACATTCACACGGCCTCTTGAAAACATGGCCCTTTAAGTTATTATATTGTACAACCACAGCCAAACCCATGGTGATCCAAATAGCTTTGTTGTAACACAGAGCATAAAGTGACAACTTGTTATTTATGTTAATGTAATGTTGCAGACCACAGCCATTTCACAAGCGCCTCTGGGCGCAATCGTGATAGGTCTGCTTCAGAATTATTGGTTCTACCACTTGAGCTAAAGGAGACTCTCTGATAGACATCTAATTAATACAGTTGCGTAGTTTTGATTCTGTCCATTAGAGGGCAGAGATACACATCCATGCTAGCCAGTGCATTTCAATACAGATACATAGAATTTACGACAGTGGTAAATTTGGCTTGAATGGGTTTCTTTTCTCATAGGAAGGTTAAACTCCAGCTGAGGAATTACTTATATATTTATTTATTGCAGCAGACATCGTTTAGCTGGACTTTAACAATTTTTCAGAAACAGATTTCTTTGATTCTTACCTGTGAATTGATGCTAATTTGGCTGATTTTATGCCAATGGAAAATTCCGCACAATAGAGATCGGCTTCAGCCCATGTTTTATTGATAGGAAAGTATCTGTAACAGTACCCTTCATATTCTGTCCAAAACAGTGGGCAGGAGTAGGACTGAACTGGCTCTGGCATAGCTGGGGAGAAAAGAAAGAAAACTGGAAGTGATTTAATACAAAACAGCTGCAGGGACCCCAAAATGGTGAATGTCTCTGTTGTTTAGGACCAGTCTCCTTGTTGGCTTTGCAAAACACAAAAAAGCAAAAACAAAAAATTCCCCCAAGGGCTTAGATTTTCACGAGCAACTGGGGACTTTGGGTGCCTCCATTCTTGGATATCTTCTCAAAATAGCTGAATTTCAGAGGATGGGAGCTCAGCACTTTGGAACGTTTGAGCAGAATTTGCCATTTTTGAGTAGACTGAGCAGGGATGAAAAATACTTTTGGATGCTACCCTAACATAAATATTTAGTAACTCTATTGTACATTTTCCAAGTAGGATGGAAGTGACACTATGAAGTTCTGTACAGATCAGGTCTGGGCCTTTTCTCATTCACATCAATGCCCGGAAAGAGCAAACTTGTAGGAGAGGTTGTACCACCATTGCAGATAACACAGGGAGGAGGGAAAAGACTCCAATCAAAGGGACCAGGAAAAAAAATGGGAGCAGTGGTGGGAAAGGGACACATGCAACTTAATGCAGTAAAAGCATTGAAAACAGCATAGAAAGATGTTAAGAAACATTATACTCTAAAATGGTCACACGATACAAGACACTGAGGGAGAAATAGTGAGCAGAAATTTAAATCCATCAGTCACATTTCTGGGAGGTAGGTAAGAAGGTAAATAGGGCCCTGATTCAGCAAAATATTTAAGTACATGCTTAACTTTAAGTACGTGACTGGTCTTGCTGAAATCAATGGAATGATCTACGTGCTTAAAGTTAGATGTGTGCTTATGCATCCTGCTGGACTGGGGTTTTAATCACCAGGACAGATCACAGAATTTGAGAAAGCTCAGGCATCTCCATCCAGTCTATCTCCTTGCCAGTGTGGGATTGTTTCCTGCACTAAATTCATTCTTTAGTGCTGTCTGTTTGGTTTAAGGACGAGTGAGCCCTCAGCTGGAGTGACCACTGAAGACTTGGAAAAGGGAGAGCTGAGGGCAGCAAGGATGAAATGTTTCAGGTTTTGGAAAAAGGGGGAGGAAAATGCTGCTGATGTTCTTTAGAAAAGAGGAAGCACAACTGATGTGTATGAAATCCTGAGAGGTCCAGCAAAGGTGGATGCCACAAAACTACCCAAGCAAATAACAGGCTCAAAACCCAAAGAGTTCAAACTGAAGCTAGGAAAGGATCTGGTATTCAGGGACTTCAAGGGGAATCATCTTTACAATGACCATAATTAACCTGTAGAACAAACTCTGCTAAAGGCAGCAACTGAAGCGGCAAGTATGAGCATATTAAAAAAGGGGGGAATTAGCCAAGTCCAAATCATCACAGGGTATAAATGCTAGAACTAGCTGGGTTGAACTCCCTCCATCCCCAAATGTCACTACTGAAGCATCCTTTGGCAGCCATTTTGCACCACATTTCTTTAGTTCCTTCCACCCAGGGTCCTCAAAGCATTTTACAAACATCAGCCAATGAAGCCTCACAGAAGCCCCCTGATACAAGCATTACACTCAGTTTTCAAATAAAGAACACCTCAGAGGCAAAGGTGCTCATTTGTGCTAACACAGGAAAGTCGGAGCCACAGCCAGTGCTAGACCCCATCTCTTTTGCTCCAAGGCCTGTCCGTTAACCATTACATCACCATTCCTGAGTACAGAACGTAAAACTAGCTCTGGGTTATAGATCAGCTCCCCAGAAACTGGGAAACTTGTCACTGTCTGTGGCAGAAGAATGACTCAGATACCTGGAACTGACTGTTCCCAGCATTTCAGCGCTCACAATAGCACTGTGAACCAAACAGCAGGCATTCAGGGAAACTGGAGGGCTGTGAGTCAGTCTCTCCTGCTGACCTAGGGTATTATATGCCTTCATAATGTAAAATATGCTGAGCCCAGTTATTTCAAGTACTGCAAAACAGGAGCTATTTTGTGGCTAATATAAACAGCTACTTTTTCATTGCCTTTCTCTGACAGCCCCAAGCCTCCATCAGCACTCTTCTGTCCCTCGAGCTCAGATAAAAGATAATTATTCTTTCCTTGTGGTGACCCTTCCCCTTTCCCCTCCAGAGCTCCTTAGAGGCTGTATCCTGATACAAGTGCGCTTGGAGCCAGTTCCAGTCATTATCAGCCCTGAGAAGTGCCATGCCTAGATAACTAGGGTCAGTGAGCAACTCAGACCTCAAAAACCAAGTAACATTGTAGAGATGACCGAGTTGATTCAGATCTGACTGTGTTAGTGATGGGCTATGCAAAAGGGCTCTAGTTGAAAATCAGATTGATACCTTGAAAAATGGAAGCAGCTTTTTAAAAATTGTAGTAAATTTGTATTCAGTTAACAGCGAGATGCAGTGTTTATTCCCATGGGCCACATCCTGCCATCGTCTCACAGAGAAAACAGTTCTCAGGGCTACCTCACATCCTGTTTCAACAAAACCCAAGCGAGAGAGGGACAGAAGGATCAAACACCAATGAATGGAAGTGAAGGATTGGCCTCCAGAGATCCCAGGACAGGAACCACCAAATAGCTGCAATGCACCCTAGGCTCCGCCTTCCCTCACATGTACTGAGGGGTCAGTCACAAAGTATAGGTTAGTGCTGCTTATAACATCTGTGCATCTCAGCCTGGCTGTCCACAGGGTCCCTAGCCTCCCTCCTTACCTACTCCCAGAGACCTCAGATCCCATGGAGAGGAATTGCCAGGAGAGGCCTCAGTGAGTGCTAGGGAACATGGCACACCAGCTTCGCTGGTTCTATGCGTGGCTCTTCCACCCACTCATTTTACTTCTCTTTGCTCCCCATCACACCTCACTACAGGGTCCTCAGCCAGGAAAACCATTGATGTCCATGGTCATTTTAGCTTGAGGACCAAATCCAAAGCCCTTGGAGAGCAAGAGGAAATCTCCCATTAATTTTAGTGGGTCTTGAATTAGATCTGAGTGGGCCTCATATTCTGATTTTATATATTTTATGCTGCTGATGTAATTTATTGCCAATTCCAGATGCAGTAACATTGGCTTGATACATGCTTCTTCCTGCTCACTGTGGGTTCAGTACAGCAAGGTGGTGAGGATTCCTATGGGCTGAGGGCACCCCCAGCGTCTCAGGAAGACTCAGCACCTGGAAGGACTCAGCCCGGCCCACTAAGCCTTTAGAATGCCTGAGGGCACTAAATTATTGGCTGGGGTGACTGGAAACACCATGAGCTTCATAGGCAGCCTGGTCATTGATATTTTTGGAACGCTTGTTAAAAATGGCGGCGAACTCTTCACCTTTAGTTGCATGACGGCACACTGGACAAGCTAAAACCAGCAGCCATCTCAGTGTTTTGCCTTTTCAGGTGAAGCGTTATGAGCATCTGTTGTGTGCTGGGTTGAAATTTCAATTAGGGTGGTTTTGGCTTCCCTGAAATATCATGAGAAAATTGTTCCCCTTGATAGAAATGGTTGAAACTAAATCATCAGACCGAGGTGTTCATAGAGGCTTTTGATCTCCTACACCATTTTCCCGACGAGGTGTCATTAATTTGCCTCGCTTCAGTGAACAAGAGTGCCTGGAGGAATTCAAGGTTAAATATAGCAGAAAAGAGAAGAAAGGTAGGTCAATGCTTAATTAGCATCTTTCTGTTAGGTCAGTGTAGGAAGCCTTTGCACTCTCTTTAGAAGAGGGTTTTTTATTCTTAAATTCACAGGAAATAACCAAGGAACCACTTTTATTCTAGAACACCTAGGTCTATTTTTATTTTCAAATCTGTCAGACACAGTATGGCAGACAAGCCCACTTCTCAGCAGGAAAACTTCAGCCAAGCCCAGCTGGTCAGAAGGGTATTTACTAGTATGGAAAACAAGGGCAGTGCCATCGGGTCAGTCATACCAATTTTCTACACGTGAAACTACGTCAGCAGAACATCACAGTAACCACTGTCTGACCTCCTTGGTAAAATGCTTTGAGATCTCCTGTCGCAAAGAGCTTTATAAGAGTTAACCCTTTATTATTTTTATCATCATTAACTCTTTCAGTGAGAGCAGAAGGATCATCCGTGGTTAAGGCTGTGGGCTAGGGCTCAGGATACTGGGGTGCAATTCCTGGCTCTTTCTGAGTGACCTTGGGCAAGTCACAATCTCTGTACCTTGATTCTCCATCTGTAAAATGAGGCTAACAATCCTTCCTTTGTGCTTCGACTGCACACTCAATGAGGCAGGAATGGCCTTTTACTCTGTGTATTTACAGCACCTAGCACAACAGAGGCCCCACTGTGACTGAAGCTTCTAGGTGCTCAATATTTCCAACCAATATTTTCCCATGATGCTGTTGAGAAAGGAAAACCACCAACCCCCTGAGCCCTACAGAAATCTGCTTCTCAAGTAATTTTTTTCATAACAGCTTCAAATTTAAGATTGGAAGATGTTTCTATGATAAAAGTGTGTAGCTCTGCAATGTAGAGCCTGGGTCTAGGGCAAGACAGACAAGTGATATCCATTCTGATAGCATTCCTGGCACTTTAAAGCATTCTCACGGCATCTTTTTAACAGCAGATATTACCAGTCTTGTGCTGGAAGCAAATCATATTCTTGCTGGAGACTATTAAAGGGCTTGATTTCATCATAGGCTACGGATTTATCAGTAAGAGTATAAACTGTAAACAAGCCATTAATGCCCTTAAAAAGACGACTTAGCAACACAGAAAAGAAGGTTCAGCCAAAGAGACCTCTGTGGCTACCAGAATGTATGTTTAGGCTCCTACCAAATTCACGGCCATGAAAAACACATCTCGGACGGTGAAATCTGGTCTTATGTGTGTGTGCTTTTACCCTATGCTATACAGATTTCATGGGGGAGACCAGCGTTTCTCAAATTGGCGGTCCTGACCCAAAAGGGAGTTGCAGGGGGGTTGCAAGATTATTTTAGAAGGGTCGCAGTATTGCCACCCTTACTTCTGCGCTGCTTTCAGAGCTGGGCTCCTGGCCAGCAGCCGCTGCTCTCCAGCTGCCAAGCTCTGAAGACAGCACGGCTGCCAGCAGTAGCGCAGAAGTAAGGGTAGCAGTACCGCAACCCACCCATACAATAACCTTGTGACCCCCACCACAACTCCTTTTTGGGTCAGGACCCCTACAATTACATCACCATAAAATTTCAGATTTAAATAGCTGAAATCATGACATTTACTATTTTAAAAATACTATGACCATGACAATGAATTTGGTAGGGCTCTAGTTATACGGCTTTGACTGGTCTGCTACAGAGATTCAGAGACTTCAGTAAACCATGCTGTATTGCAAATAGCATATCTAGCCTTCATGAGATTAAGCTCTTCCAGGGTCCAATCCTCAGAGGTGCTGAGCAACTTGAACTGCACTAAAGTTGTGGGCATCAAGGGTCCCCACCAATGCTCAAGAGGCACTGAGCACCTCATAGCATTAGGGCCCTAGAGTAGATTGAATAAGATGTAATGTAATTTAGATGTAATGATCAACTGACCTTCTGCTATGGAAACCATTCCTGGACCTCTGCTGGGACTAGATGCCAGCAAGTCTGCGTTCTCTCTTACTTCCTGTACATGCAGTTAGTGTTGTCAGGATCAAAGGGCAAGCACATTTTTGGGGAAAGGGATGTTAATATTTCTTCTCTTTCCTCTAATGTAGTCCCTTTTTCATCTCATTTAGTTTACCGCTTACCTTCAGCCACAGGAATACCTGTAAATACAACATGAAAGCATAGAAGGACCTGATGTTCCATCAATGCTCCTCTATTGCCATGTTCTATATAGAGAGAGGGTAAAATCCTGACCCCGATGAAGTCAATGGGAGATTTGCTATCAGCTACAGCGAGGACAGGATTTCCCCCAGAGTATGGACAAAATCAGAGAAATGAGAATTTAAAAGTGTTTGGAGTAAGGAACTGAAATTGTTTTTCCAGAAGAAAATCCCAGTCCGAGAATGCTTACTCATTGCCTCATCTGCAATGGCCTGCAGAACTGAGCCACATACATGCTTTCGGCAATTCTCCCAATTCAAGCAACACATCAGGCATGTGGATGCAACATCACGTCTTGGTGCTATAGATGATGTTAAGCAGGGTCACAGAAAATGTGCACAGTTAGGAAATGTGTGAGTATGCAGGGAATGGGACACACTTTACAAGCTCCACAAAACAATTCATATGTAAGACTTTAGCACCATCTTCTACAAACGTAACCTAACAATAACCATACATTCCCAGTGAGGATACAAAGTGCCACTCTAGGATAGATCTGTAATACCTCACCAGAGTAATTTTTCTACATTCCTCTTACACTACACTCATTTCAACCTCTCCCTGTTGTTGAATAAAACACACTGCCAAAGGATAAGCACCAAAAGAGGAGTTTATGATGGATAGAAAAAAATAAGCCAATGTCATTAAGTATTACTGAGAGATTGTATGTGAATAAGGGCTGCAGGTTCAGATCCTTAAATACAGTCCCCAAAAATTACATAGGGTGTCTTCAATATTATCATCATGCAAAATATTTCATTCATATAATTATTTGCCCCCTTTCATTACATCACTGCTGTCAAAACAAGCAGGTCGTGACAAGGCTTCATCTTAAGTGGGTGTGTGTGCACGTATTGTACTCTGAAAGTGTCTTTGAAGCCAGCTGCTCCTCTCTTCTGCAGAATGGCAGGGCAGAGTTGGAAGAGAGCAGTGACCAATGGTGAGTGTGGAGATTAGAGATTATCCAGGCAACGGAATGAAACTTTAATTGTGCTGCAAAAGTGTCACAATCTCAGACACATAAGAATATTTTTTGTAAATTTTTTTTATCAAAATGAAGTTATTTTTATGGAATAAAATTCTATAGTATTTGTATTTCAGGATGTAAAAATACTACAGTCAATTCTGTAGATCTCCTGGAGCACAGAAATACTATACTTCTAGCTGCAACCGGATAGGAAGCATCTTTGATTTTTCTCTCCTCAATTAGTTTTTGAGGAAGCACCCATTGATTTGTTGCCTGGCACTAAAGCCAAGCTTGTGGTAATTATTTTTCTCACTAGTTCATTGAACAATACTTATTGGGTGAAATTCTGCTCTCAGTCCCATGTAAATTTACAAGAACAGTATCAAAGTGAGTGTAGTTACTCTGGAATTACATTGGTGTAAATGAGAACAGAATTTGGCTTATTCTATCCAAGTAAAAATGTACTGCAAACCTGGATAATACAATGAAATCACAAAGCCAGTTGAAATGTTATTAAAATAACTTCTCTCCCCTAAAAAAGTACACTTTGTGATTAACTGTAAATATACAACTGTCTGAAAAGTGTATGTGTTATAGGATCTAATATGTAGAGAGAGGGACAGTTCTCACATATGCTAACTTCACTTTATGTTAGGGTGAATAAAAGAAGCTTTACAAATCACTGTTCTCTGCTTTTTGCACTTCCACAGAAAGCTGAATATCCAGAGTCACAATCCTTTACAACTTACAATTGCTTTATTAATTATCATTTCATGCAATTACTATTGTTTGGACTAAAATCAGATTAAGAGCATTCTTTTAGCTTGTAAACATAATGTAAACTTCATGGCACCATTGTACAGGACCGTATATTGTTTATAAGATTAAACTTGAACATGCCCCCAAAACAAAGAAATAAAGTCAACAGAGAGAATGCTTCAACACACTGGAACAGAAAAGATCAGCATTACTTGGTAATACATCTTCCCACACTAAGCAGATTATTGAATTTACACGTCTGGGTTTTATGGAGAAGTTAGCAAAACTGGTAAGGAGAATTGCATACATTACAGGATGCATTTGTAAAAGTGCCTGATTTTAAGCCATCAATAACCTAAAGTTTACTCACCCACGCCACAGTCAGTGATTTGCACTCACCTTGGCTGATTTTAATGTTTGTCTGTGGGAAAGCCTGGGTAGCGAGCAAAACCATTGAGAGGAGCACACAGAAATCCCATCTGATCACCATCTCTGACTGAGGACAAAATTTCATTTCCAGGTGTGCAGAGAGCTAACGACATGAAGCCTTTCCTTAGTTCGGTATCGCCTTGGTCTGCTGCTGAGATTCCTGGAGCAGATGTGAATATACTTTGTACACTGCACCCTCCCCCGAAACTCCAAACTTTCACAATGACATGCTAGGAAGGCTGGCCAAGCTCCCTCCAGTGTCATATCACACTCCACACAACAACCAAGAGCTTCCCAGCTAAGACATTGCAGAGAAGCTGCTACATCCCATTTCACTGGCAGAAGTTAGTTACTTTAAACCATTTTTTTCCTCAAAACTTCTGGTGAGGTTTTAGAAAGCAGGCATGTACACCTCCTAGTCGTGAGCCTTCAAATGTGAAGTTCTCTAGTCAAGCAAACCACATTGCCTTTCTGCTTCCATGGCTGCTTCTTGAGAGATTGTGTTTGTGTATATTGACTTATCAATGTTTTATGCCACTCTAAGCAATGCATAGCAGGTGTATGAGATGTACTTTCTGGCAATATAGCCCTAAATTCTGGAGCAGCAGCACTCAGAATGGGACCTAATTGCTTAGACCAGGAGTCAGCAACCTTTCAGAAGTGCTGTGCCGAGTCTTCATTTATTCACTCTAATTTAATGTTTCGCGTGCCAGTAATACATTTTAACATTTTTAGAAGGTCTCTTTCTATAAGTCTATAATATAGAACTAAACTATTGTTGTATGTAAAGTAAATAAGGTTTTAAAATGTTTAAGAAGCTTCATTTAAAATTAAATTAAAAGGCAGAGCCCCCCGGACCGGTGGCCAGGACCCGGGCAGTGTGAGTGCTACTGAAAATCAGCTTGCGTGCCACCTTCGTGCCATAGGTTGCCTACCCCTGGCTTAGACTTTACGGTTTGGTGCTGGAAAGATTTGTAGATTTCACATGGTGTACAGAAAAGTCACAACTTCAAACAAATAATATTATCAATGGTGGGGGAAGTCTGTGTTAAGGTCAGCAAAAGATGTACCTGACAAGCAGCCCTGGAGATACAAGCACGCTAATTTAAGCCTTGACACTACAAGTTCTCCCAAATGGGTGGACCCCGGCACTCATAGGGACCCCCTCTGAAGTTATTAACCTTATTGAAGTTAATGGATTTCTGCATGCGTACAGTGGGGCTGCCTGCATGGAGCAGCTTGCAGGATTGGGGCCTTTTTTGGTGTATTGAATTTTTTTTTTTAAATCCATTATTCCTGAATTTTATGCAACTTTTCTGAAAGCTTTCAGCTTCACATAGATCAAGACACTAGAGCCGGAATCTGTATCTGCCTGCAGCAATGCATACAGCTATGCACAAAGCCATAGGATGGCCCAACCCTCCAGCTTTGTTTGACCTCCAGACTGAAAGGCTTGAGCAGTGAATGCAAGAGCCTGCTGGTTATTAAGGAATTACATTCAGAGTGAAGGGCAGGCTAAGAGCCCCAGGGGCTGTCTCTGACCATTCTAATTGGCCATACACATTGATATGGCAGCATAGCAAACTCACACTTCCAGGCCCAGGCTTCCCATCACAACATGGGTAAACACTTCAGAAGACAAGAGGGATATTTCTCCCTCTAAAATGGAGATACAGAGAAAAAACAAAACCAATCATCAGGTCACGCTTCCTTTAATTCCATTATTTTTATATGGACTCTGTAAACAAAGCGGTGAGATTCATGAGCATTTTGGGCTGACGTGGCCATTTTGATAGCCAAACAGATGAAAATGTCAGTCCATGGGCCTGATCCTGCAAAGGGTTGAGCTCTGGGGGCCTGATCGGAAAACCCTTTGGAGTTTGATTCCTGATGGGTGTTGGATCAGAACCTATATGCAGTTCAAATTCTCCTCCCGCAGCAGATTTACACCAGTGTAACTCCATCAACTTCACTGGAATTTCTCGTGATTTATCCAGGGACGGTGAGAAGAAAATCAGGACCAACAACTTGGCTTCTCTTTTTGTTGTGCACTGAACGTAACTGACCGAACTGGACAGACACCTGAGTTGGGCTAATAAGTACCACCTCAGTATACATGGCACAAATAAATAGATCTTTATTTTCAATAAATATACACTCTCCATCATACCAGACAATATGCCATGAAAAAATGTACAGAAGCATCCAACAGAACAGACAGCTTGATTGTAGCTAAAACTCACTCAGTGGTTTGAAAAACTACCTTGTTTAGTACATAAAACACAGAAAGACCCACTGCAGCCTGCTAAGAAGGGAATTAAAACCGGGTGTTGTTTGGGGTGTTCTTACTGCAAAAGCTCCCAAAGCAGGATCTTTTGCACAACATAAGAAAGGTCTTTAAAACTTGCCATGACTTTTCCAGAATACACTTGATTGAAAAGGTTTATTTTGCTATATCATACTCTATCTACTTTACATACAGAGATTGCTATATTAGAGTGGCAGGGTCTCATTACTGACATAACATTAGCTCCATGTTATACATGGTTGTATGTGAGGGTCTGTGTGCGTAACACTGCACTTGCACACACACAAACACATACACACACCCAGATGCACAAAGGCACACATACATACTAACAGGAGTTTAATTTTGTTGAACTAGTACAAAGACAAAACTGGAGTTAGAAGTGATTTTACCACATGTTCTATCATTTAAAAAACAAATACTCTAACCTATTTACCACATGCACCAAAGAGAACACACAAATACTTACATCTCCAATAAAATGAGTCATGGATCGGTACTGTAAGGGTAGCGGAGGCAACTCAAAAAGTTTCCAGTTAACTCAGAATCTCCATGGCAGATCAGCCTATAATCTGCTCTGCAATACGCTGGAGCAGGTAAAGAACGCTTCTGCATTAATAGTGACCTTTTGAATAATCTCCATTATAACGTACATGGATTAAAAACAGTGGTGTGGATGCAGCAGATGATACAAATAGCAACAGGTCCAACAGGCCACATTAGTAGTGACCCTGCGAAAATAATGGGCACAGGAGCAAGTGATACATGGTTTGCATTATGAAGGTCCACTGAGGCACGTAGGCTAACGCAGCCAGTTTGTTACCAGCAGCTCTAACAGTTACTTTCAATTCCATGGAAATCACATGGGAGAGCGTGTGGGTTTCATTTTTTTCCCTCAGCTGTTTGCTTGTGTTGTGATGAAGGACCATTCTCACGTCACCTCAAGAGATGCTGGCGAGACGCGATCACACTCAGCCCTGGACCGCAAGCTGTGCCATTGCTCCACGGCTGTCCGATGGGAATTGAGCATTCGACGCCAATGGTTTGACTCTGGTGAGCCTGTAGAATATTGACCGATCACAATCCTTCCAACAAAGTCATTGCTGCTTTTCACGTTGTGGCCGTAAACTGAAGAAACAGAAACGAAAGTGGGTCAACAAACATCCCCATCGCATCTACAGAAAGCCGCCCTTCTCTCAGTTACTAACACCACATTTGGTGAGCGCAGAACTCCAACCAGGCAGCTGGGACCATTTTAAGATCGAAAGAACCATTTCGCAGTTGAAATTGTACAGGAATGAATCCAGGTAAATTGCAGAACTTATGTACAAACCAAGAAATCCTCATATCCCCATAGCACAGCTAGGAGCAGAGTAATGCAGAAAAGGAAGGGAAGGATTCATAGGGAATCTAGAACAGTCAAAAAAAGGAGCTCAGTAGCAAACGGTCCTCAAGAGTGAGATCCTGGCCTCACAGATTGGGGAGTTTTGCCATTGACTTCAATAGGGCCAGGATTTCATCACTAGAGAATAACATCAGAGTAATCCAAGGGAACAACCCAGAGGCCACTGAAATCAATGGAAAAAGACTCCTCCTGACTTTGATGAGTTTTGGATGAGGTCCTAAGATTAGCAGCACCTTTGGCAGAAGGAAAGAAGGAATCTTCCCGCAGTAAATGTCTGCGGTGATCAAATGTATTTTTGTATTAGACCATATGCCACATAGAGGACATGGACAGGGCATGGAAAATGGTATGTAAAATTCTGGTTATTGTATAGAAAAGACTTTGCAAAAATTGTAAGCAAAATACCTCAGCATTTTGGCCTACAAAAACGGTTATGCAGACCTGGTTAGTTGCTTGGAAAAAATAAATGTTATCTTATAGATTAAAATAAGATTCTATCTGAGATGCATACCTTGGTGGGAACGAATTGGAGCTTGTTACAGTGATATTTAGAAAACAGAAAACGTAAAGGGAAAACAACTAGCTCATACACAATTATAGTAGAATTTTTTTATGTAAAAAGAGGTTGAGATTTTGGTCCAAACTCACTAAGGATGAAACAGGTAAATATAGTGAAGGATTTTAAGTGAATGGATGCTATGTATAGTCCTTTCATTTTCTAGTTGCAAATGTGCTAATTAAAATTACCAGAGATCTCGATCCATAGAAAACAATCAGACATGACAAGGCTGTCCAGTGTGATGTGTATAAAGGGCCAATTTTCAGTAATTATCACTAGAGCTACTTGTTAAAAGTCCAGCTAAGCAACAAAGAGGGAGGAATAAACCTAATATCCTGTTCCTTCTATTAACCTCTCATAGTGGAACAAATGGCCACCCACAGCAACAGAAATCATAATTATGCAATATAAAGGCATGACCCTGGAAAGCAGGGAACACTCCCGTGAGATTGGATTGAGGGCACCCAGCAGCTTGCAGGACAAAGTCCTCCATCAGCACAGTAGGAAGATGGATGAAAGGGTTTGAGAAAGCCAAAGGCTTTGTCTATACTAACATTTCTGTTGGTCAGAGGTGTGAAAAAACACACCCCTGACCGACAAGTTTCACCGACAAAAGAGCCAGTGTGGACAGCACTATGTTAGTGGGAGACGCTCCCTCCCACCGGCACAGAGTGGCTACACAGGAGACTTTACAGCGGCGCAGCTGCAGCGGTTCAGCTCCATAGTGTAGACATAGCCAAAGTCAGAGGGTTCCCAGGCACTGGCTAGAATCAGAAGGATCAACAAAAAACCTTTAAAACTGGATGGATTTCTAGACTTCCAGTATAAAGTGATGCAGAATGTAACTCTTCCAGGGGATTAATGGAGGCAAGTTACCAAGCACTGGATGCTCTATCCCTATTCCCTACAAGTGTCTTTTTATAATTCTATATTTGCTATTATACTAACACCACTCTGTAACTATGCTAATTAACTATGTATAATGTACTGTTCTTAGCATGCAGCAGGGATGGCCTTTGGCTTGTAAAGGCCTGAAGCCCTGGGCTTCCTGTCTTCTGTCCTTTTGGCTAATACATCATGCTGCCCCAGGCTGCTAACTCAGGGCCCGATCTGGCTCCCATCAAAATAGGTAGGGGATTGGACTGAGGTAGTGCCAGACAAAGGGTTGCATATACAAAGTGCCATCTGCAGAAGGGGGAAATTTACTCAGGAATCTCCAGACAAAATTCCTGACTCATCATCACCTGGGGAACAGGGTTTTGCAAGGACAGGGCATAGACCTGTCCCTTTGCACTGTTCCCTGGGGCCTTCTCCCCTCATGGCACAGATAAGCACAGCTTACATACCAGACCCTGACACCCATGGAGCAGGAGATACAGCTGCAACTATCAGCATGAACTCCCAAAGCAATTACCAGTGGAGCTCTGCCTCAACCAGCAAGCCATTCCCTCTAAACTTGCAGCTCTCCGAATGCATGATGTTCCCTAGGGGGAAACAGAGAATAATGTCTGTCTATAATGCCAGACATATAATATAATACTCCCATTTTCTCTGATACTTACGGTATATCCAGATGTACCTGATGTTCTATCAAACTATTCTGGAATATTTCCAGTTGACACTACTAAAATGCATAAAAGTTTTGTCTCTCAAATACTTGACAGTCCCAGTTTAGAAACAGTTAACACCATTTTGCTGAGCCTGTGCTATAAAAACAATATGAGCTCCAAACATGGAGGGCAGTGTTTGAAAATTCCACTTTAAAACTCTGAATGCCGTGTGTGTTTTTAAAGTACAATCAATATTTTAATTTGATTTATACCCCAAGACAGGAGGTCAGATTCTGGTCTCAGCTATACCAGTGGAGATCTGGAGTAACTTGATTCACTCTACTGCAAAGGAAAGCTACTGCAAAGGAAAGCATGGCGTGATGAGAATCAGCCCTGTTTTCTGTGGAATGGCCATGCATGCAAGGCAGAATTTCAGACTATCCATCTCTTTAACTAGTACACAGCCTGTAGGAGTTATTAATGAGTTCTCATAGAAGGCAATGCATCTCAAACATACCCAGCAGGACTATGAGAAATGCCTGAAAGATCCCAAGGGGGATTTATTATCTGATGGTAAACAAACATTATGCAAAAAACAACAACAAAAAGCCCCCCAAAACACACCCTCGCCCAACTTCTAGAACGGTATTATTTTTCTCTTTGTTTCAACAACAAAAGAGGAAGCAGAACCCTGAGACACAATACCATGTAATTTAAACCATCAGGGATAGGATGTTCTACACTAATTAATCACAGCACAGATTGGCAAATGCAAAGTATTCCAGGCAATAAAAGGTTCCTTAACAATCACTTAATGTTGGGACTGTAAACTGAGTAGCTGAGTATTGTTCTGGTGAACCTAGGCAGATTGGATTGAAGTGATTTTATGTGCCTTTTAAAGTATATACATTTCAAACCATTTTCTTTAATTCCAAGAGAACTACCTGAGGGTACAGCACTCATCTCCCAGCCTAACTACCCAAAGGAGAATTCCAGTGCTTATCTGGTGTGTCAGATAATTAGCATATTGAATCGTTAGGGTAGCAATATGCTAATTATACTACAGCTTACTACCACCATTATTAGTACTGCTATCACTGGTAACACTGGTGCGGTTTCACAATTTCTGAAAAAAGCGAAAAGAAATTTCCTAGTGTTCACCTCCAGAATGGATGTTAGACTTACTTCAATCAGGTGGCATTTTAGGACTGCAACAGATAGCCCTCTCCTCTACTATCATGTCTACAAACAGTCTCAATGAATTCACATCTTGAGATAATAAAGGCTGCTGCTTGCTAAGATAAAACTTCTTTGTCTGCCAAAAATTCAGCTCCATTTATCAGTCCATGAGCTCATTTTAAAATTCTAGGCAGTTCATCATTGGGAGCTAATTGTTTTGTTCTACTGTTAAAACTGTCAGCATTTGCTTGGTAAACCATCTGTAATGGCTCAGAGGAACAGAACTGCTTAACAGGCACCACCAATCAGAAGGCTCTAAAGATACAGCTGTGAAATTAAGCCTCTTTTTAATCAGATCCAAGCACTGAATTTCTTTTCCTGCTAATTTTGTTTCTTACAAAAACAGCTTGGGAAGAGAAATTGGAAGACTCCATACACAGGGGTAAGAGAAGCTCAAAATAAAAATGGGATCTTTGTAGACTGCACCAGTTGTCCAGCAAATTGTACCAGTTAGATTTGTTATAGGTTTCCCTCACTGGGTGTATGTTATAATGTGCTTCATCTCTCAACTACAGAGGAAGAAACTGTTGTTCATTACCTGCTTTAGAAGTAGAACTTTCTTTATCAGCATGCCAGTTAAGCACTGCCTGGTGCACCGATAAGGGTGTGCTGGCCATTCTCCCTTCTCTACACTATTTATGCTCTCTTAGTAATTGCACACACAGAGGGTTGCTTTAAAGGGCAAACAGCACTCCTTTCCCAAGGTATATATATACTCAGAGTGCTGGTGAAGACACTCAGCTGCTTCAGACATGGCCATTGCTAGGTTTGTCCCATTATACACACTTGCAGTCTCTGACCTATTTATTCACATTAAGAGAATTATAGTTTTGCCAAGGTACAACACAAGTCACAAGCAACCTTAGCTGACACAGTGAGGAGACCAGAGTTGCTACTTAGCACAACCACTGTGACAGGAATTACTCTGGCCAGGCGAGATTCCACAGGCAGAGATGAGAGAAGCTGACCACCAGTAATGTGTGCATCCACTATCAGACAATTAGCAATTGCTTCTAATGGTCACATCCGCGCAAGCTGAGATAGAAATGCCCCAGAGACACAGCCCACACATCTTTGGGAAGTTCTGAGTGAGCCAAATGACCTGTGTACTGTGGATATACCCAGCCTACCTGCTTTCAGGCCTGGGGAAGAGGCTCCAGATGCCCTCTTTCTGCCTCCCTTGTGCACCAGAGTGAAGCACATAAGCACTCATAATTGGGATTGCTTCAGATGAGGCAGCTCTGAAAGAAGGCAGTGTCCAAGTAGTGCACATTCATTTGCTAAATAACACAAGGCTTGCTTCAGGGAGGTCACTGCAAGCCTAGAAGATGGGTTAACCCATAGACTTTTAAGGCCAGAAGGGGCCATCATGATCATCTAGTCTGACCTCCTGCACACAGTCGGCTACAGAACCTCACCCACCCACTCCTGTCGTAGGCCACTAACCTATGTCCTCAACACTTGATTTAAAGACTTCAGTAAAACTGGTCCCAGGTCCGCAAACCTGATAACCCAGCATGGCTTTTTAAAGCATAAAATAAAGTACTTTTCTCGTCACCTGGATTCCTCCAAACTCAGCCAAGCTCTGGTTATGAACAGGTGGACACTTATTTTCCATTTTGTAATCTCTCTAACAGAAATTACACAACCGGATCTCATGAGGTATTTCTGCACGATAGCAGTCATTGCTGTGACAACAACATCCATTCTGAGTCCAAGATAGAACAAAAAGCAATTAAAAAATAAGAGATCAGGTGACTGGACACTCTGTGCTAATGAAACTAATTCCTTCTGTATCTGCACATACTGCAGCCGGTCATTGAAGAGATCAATTCTGAAATAAAAAGGTTCCCTTTTACCCTTTTAATGGAAATGTTGAAATATACATGAAAATTGGGTTCATCTATGTGCACTAAAAGAACTGCATTTTGAAGGATGAATATGATGCAAATAACATATTTGTATATGATGTATCTACCTGTGTTCTTCCTAAATGCTTTTTTCCTAGCTAAAGTACTGATTGGACTTTGTCTACTGTGATGAGGTTTGCTCCAAATTCAGTTGTGAAGGATGGGGACCAACGGATCCAGCCATGTAACTCCTTCCTCCCACAAGCGTCCTGTAAGTACTCCTGATGACATTGCATGAATAAGGGGTTGCTGGATCGTGCCCTTAGGCCAGTGGTTCTCAAACTTCTGTACTGGTGACCCCTTTCACATAGCAAGCCTCTGAGTCTGACTTCCTCCCCTATAAATTAAAAACACTTTTTAATATATTTAACACTATTACAAATGCTGGAGGCAAAGCGGAGTTGGGGTGGAAGTTGATAGTTTGTGACCCTCCATGTAATAAACTCATGACCCCCTGAGGGGTCCTGGCCCCCAGTTTGAGAATCCCTGCCTTAGGCCCACCTCCTATACCCAGTGTCCGGTCTGAGTAGCCAGGCTAGGCACTGGGCAGACGTGTGGAGAGACACCTCCTTCCAAGCCTGCAGAGTAACTGCTGAATGGCTCTAATAGGCTACTTCAGTGCTGTGCACGTTCCTAATGCAGAGTCCCATGGTACTAACTGGCCATTGGGAGATTCAAGCAGCAGCACATTCCCAGCAATGTTCCTCTCCTAGGCAGGCCATGCATTGTCCCCATCAGTCCTCTCTCTGCATGCTGTGACACAGGGGTCCCTACAAAGCCATGTGCTGGGGAGCAGAAAGGTAAGCACCCTCTATGTGATAACATCTCTTGTCCCCTGTGCATTGGAACCATACAGCTTCACTGCCAAGAAGGCCTCAGTGCATACAGGGGACAGGACGGTGTGTTTGCCTTAGTGAATAGGAACATTTCACTAAGGTCACAACTCCATTTGGCACAGAGCATTCAATGGGACCTGTGCACGCATGTCCTCCCTCCCCCGGAAGTAAACTCTCTCCTGTGGCATTCTCAGACCCTGTAGACCACATTCTCAAGAGAGCTCAGCACGAAACACACACACATATACGCTGGGGGAGGTGAGGGGTGGCTAAGCTCTTCTGAAAATCTGCATCTACTGTCACAACGGGAGCTGGTGGGTGCAGATCTGGTTTTGTGTGCCCACTGCCCTCTTCAAAGTCTTCTCCATGATCTCACTGGTCACATGCAGACAATCGTGTCTCCTGATCACTTGCAATTGCTTTTCATTTGGTAAATATTGCTAATGGTTTAAGGAGGTTTCTTTCTTACAAGGCCAGTTAGCCAGTGGGCAAAGTGACTCATTCCAGCCTCCTCTAGCTACACAGATGTAACTCAAACTTGTGCATAGGCTGTGCCGGTGTAAAAGATGACTTGCAAGGGTGCAGTTTACCTAGGTTTCAAACTACAATGGTGCAAAAAGAACCCAACAACATAGGCAAGACCTAATTGAGAATTGCAATAAAAGGGAAGCAGTAAAACAACTTTAAGGAGAAAACCCAAATGACATATTTATAATAACAGTCCCCCTGCCAGCAGCATATAATGTTTTTAGATCCAATACAATTAAAATAAATGGTTGCTTAAAACACTACAGTACTTTGCTCTTCTAGAGGAGAGACGGCTCTTTTTTGGCTCCCTCTCATTTTGAAAATATATAGTGTGCATAATGGAAAATAAATCAACTGTATGTGAGGATGGGGTAGAAAGCAGATAGGATTAGCGAATTAACTGATTATGCACTCCAGGTTCCCTAGAAAACCAATGGAAATGGTATGAAACTCATTAGAGACCTCTTCAGTTTGCATTAACATAAAAATCAAATCCACTGGGCTCAGCATGTTTTCCACTATGTAACATTACGCTGGCTTTTGCATCCTGAATATTTTGCCTATACAGTACAGATCTAAAGGCATGGTCCTGCCATTCTTGCACAGAACTTCCACTGACTTGCATGTAGTATCATTTTGCTTCTCAAACAAGACTTTCAATTTAAGCAAGTCTTATTGATAAGTTGGATTGGAAAGCATCAGCAAGCACAGATTTTAATAAGTTGGTATTAAAATATAGATTCCTCCTTTGAATGATCATTATAGTTATGAAATAATCTGCACAGAGGTCCTCATTCAGCAAGGTACTTAAGCATGTGCCTAACTTTAAGCAAATGAGCAGTTCCACTGAAGTCAATGGGGCCATTAAAGTCAGTGGGGCTATTTACATGCTTATAGTCAGGCAGAGGCTTAAGTACCTTATTGAGCTGGGGCCGTAAACATATAGATATCCTGAAAAATATGTCAAACCGAGTTATTTCGCAAATACTGTATCAATGTTAGGTATAAACAAGCAGGAACTCTGCTGCCCCCCGCAGGTGAACAGGTTCAATACCCAAGTAACAAAATAATTTAAAATTAATAAATGGAATTATTTATTAAGCACCTGATCTCAAAAGGTGCTGAGAACCCACAACTCTTACTGAAGTCAATGGGACTTGCAGGTTATAGTCAACTTCTTTCAGGATCAAGCCCTAAATCAATTACATAAAAAGATGCTGTACTAAACTGTTTAACTCCAAAGGAAAACAATAAGAGAAAATAATGAAATGAATGAATCCTTATGACTCTATCATCCACGATATAATTTCAGTAGGTTCAGGAGTCCCTCCTGGCTTCAAATGGAACATTTTCCCTCAGTTATTCTGAATTCCTCATTAATTTACCTCTACCATACGTATTTCATTTCCTAACAAATTTTACCAAAAGTTTTGTTTAATGTATTTGCTTTCACATTACATATTTTAAAAGCCTTTAAATAGCTCTGTGGTTTGAATATTGGCCAAATAAATTAAGGGTTATGTTGATATACCTATATTAAATTATGATACTGAAATATAAAGATTAAGAATTGCTAAATGGGAAAATTAAGAGCTTAGTTAGTTAGACTTTAATAACTTTAATTATGGACAGTGAATGAGTTTAGATGAGGTAACACCTGTCTCAGCCAATGCCTCAGTCTTACTTTGTCTGGCTTGAGTGTTATTTTGCCATTTTTTCCCCTCTTACATAGATTTTCTTAAATAATGCTATTGCTGGCAGGACAAATGGGATGGTTTGTTCATAGCATATGCTGTGTTTTAGGTCAAAATTAAAATTAATTAGCCTGATAAATATACAAACCTGTAATGCTCAAAGTCCTTTTCCTGGGAAAAATAAGGGCAAGATGACATGAATATATAATGCAATGAAAACGGTATAAACAGCAAAAGCTGTGTAAATTGATGCTTGCTCCTATGTAAAGTATGGTTAAGACAAATGCTTACTGCTAATTGGAGAAAAGCTAATTAATATGTAAATGTGGAAACATATGCAAATCCAAGCAAAGGAGGGGCCCTAACTGGAGAAATAACAGACTAGAAACTGAAGGAATGAGACAGGACCAGACTGGGATCGGATGCATCAATGACCATCGTGAAATACAGGAGAACTTCCCAGTATCCTAGAATTCAGTGACATGGGCCCCTACCTATTCCATCTTAACTATTTATCAACTGGCATAAATATATGTTCAGACACTACAACTGACAAGGATTCTGTCTGCATTTTATAAATAAAGATGAAAATTTAAGCCTGAATAGGGTGGACTCATGACTCTGTTTCCGACCTTACAGTGCCAACTGGTTCACGGATATGGAGCAAATTCTGCCTTCAGCTATGCTGAGGCAACTCTGTTAAGTCAACACCTTCAGTATAACTAGAATTCAGCCTATACCATTTATCAGAGAAAAAAGAAAATCAGAGACAAGAGGCAGTGGTTTGACATTTATGAATTTGGTCTAAGTGAGTCTGTGAACTGAATGTAAAATTCATTTATCAGAATTTTCCTTCATTAAGCTACTCTCTGCAACATCTGCTAATGTTAAACTGCAGATGGAATTTTAATCACTATAGCTAGTTATTTAACCCTTGAGCTAATGTTGGGTTGCAAAGAGTGCAATGCCGGTCACCAATTTCTCTTCCTAACTGGAACAACTTACTAGACCCTGAATTTTTGTCTAGCCATTTGGGTTAAATGGGGCAATAACATTCTACCTCGAAGAGGCAGCCTCTACAAGTGCAGTGATTATATTCTGGCATGTCCACCACCAGTTCACATTCAATGTCACCTACTCATGGTCATGCTGATAATGCTACACAAACCCTAGAAGGTTCTCCTACACATATTACTGAGGCTATTACCTATTCTTGGGAGGGAGGACAAGGCACCCTTATAGCACAGTGCTGGGACCCCTAAGTAGCAAGAAATGTGACAGGTGTCTGTGCTTACAAGAAGACCTTGAATACAGCCAGAAATGACACCACAGGGAATATGATCCCAAGATGAATCAGAACAAAATACTAGCTATACCAATGTATCATTTTTTCAATTTAAAAAAGAAGTTGGGTAAAGGGAATACATGCAATTTCACATGAGAGTAGGCCCGATCATTTCCTTTTCTTACTATCTATTCCCTGCGCCACTGGACCTGAGCCCAGCTAAGCACTTCAGCATGTGAGTGACTTTAAGCATATTTCTGTATTTCAAAGGGATTACTCATATGTCTAAAGGTACCCATCTGCTTAAGTGCTTTTCTGGATCAAGACCTGGCTGCATATGCAGCCCACACTCCCCACCCCACCCAGCTACCTACAAGACCAAACTGAAAGAACTGTTGTCTGTGGTGATGTTACTATTTGTAAACCTTGACAGAATAAAGACACAATAAATCCATGCTAACCTCCAACTCTTTAGAAACATTGCATGACATCAGTGTTAATCAAATGACAAGGACAAAATTAACAGTGAAACATGCTTTATTTGCAGTCATTCCTGTGTGTATTACAAACAATAGAGAGGGGGAAAAATCTCTATGAAATGCTAGTTGACACTTTCCTGTTAAGTAGCACTTCATGGCATTCACAGCAGCAAATCAATTATCCAAGAGGGGGTGTTTTTTTCTCTGGGCCCTATTGTTTGTTTTCTAATCAAGCAGGCAAATAATATTGGAATTAACAGGAATTTACCTAATGACCAGATAAACCTTTCAACTATTGGGGTTGTGCAAACATCATGCTCTGTGAGGTGATCTGTTAAAACTATCCATGCTCTACAGATTAGAAACAGGGTATTTGTTACAGATACAGGTGTAGAGAACAAAGAGACTTATATAGCGTGATATAAAAATCAAAAGGATGCTGTGCAGAAGAGTCTGGAATCTATTCCACGGCATTCACACAGAATTCAGCTGCTGTATCAGTTCTTTGTATTTTCTTTCCCCTCTATTTCTAAATCGATTTGAATACAACAGATGAGCACAACCAGATTCTCCTTTCACTTGCACTGGTTTTATATTGGGACAAATCCACTGATTTCACCCAAAGTTAGTCCTGAGTTATACAGGTGAAAGCAAGAGCAGAAACAGGGCCTTTGGGATTAATCCTGAGCTGCACAGAGCTCATGTTTGCAGCAGATGGGCAAGGAGGCAAAGATTGTTCAAAGCCACCTTTCTACCTCCCCAAATCCTAGGGGTGGTTGGGATTGAACTGGCGCTGGGCTCTTATGCCAGAAAGGATGACCAGAGCCTGGAGCACAGCAGCTCTTCTCCTTCCGCCCCCTGGAACACCTCCTCCTACCCCAGAGTGCTCTTTACACAGCAGAGTGGAGGCACCAGGAGAGCTGGTGCAAAGGGGGCTAGCATCAGCTTTATGCTAGTTGAGGATTCCGCCTGCATTCAGGTTTAAGCTCCTTTTGCACCATCCTGTAGACACAATGGGACCCTACCTGGGCTGACGATCTGGTTCTGGGTGGCTACACCTCACCTGACATTTTAGGGCCAAATCCTGCATTCCTATTTCAAGCAAAATTGCCCCTGAAGTTGGGTGAAAGAATGCAAGATCAGACCCACGTACTTCAGGCATCTTTGCCCGGCTTCCAAACACAACCAGTGGCTTTGTTTACAGATGTGATATGGCTCTGAGGACCCAGCAGTAGGGCTGTATACGGTAAGCCTGAGCATGCAAACACACAGCACAGCGTAGTCCCTAGCCATCTGCATGTCTAGCAGAACAAGCTAAACTTGAAGGGGCATATTTTCAGGCAGTTATGAGGCCAGGGCTTATGCCTGCAGTGACTAGGGTTGCCAAGTTTCTAATTTCTGAAAACTGGACAGTACAGCAGGAGAGCCAGAACCTCCCCACCTCTTCCCCCAAGGCTCTGCCCCTCCTGCACCTCATCCCCCAATCCCCACCCCCATCACTCTCAGCTCTCCCCAATCCTGGTTCCTCCTCCCTCGGTCCTGTCCACCTCCCTCCCCACAACCAGCTGGGCTCCCTCTGCTCTGGAGTCTGCCCACCCACAAGATGCAGGTAGGAGGTGGCCTAACCTAAGCAGGGGCTGGCATGGATTAATGACCCAACGGATCCTCCATTGCCCCCCCATCTCCCACCTGTGGTAACTGGACTTTTGGTGTCCGGTCAGTACATGTGACTGAACACTGTACAGGTCCCCTTTCAACCGGACTTTCCAGTTGAAAACTGGACACCTGACAACCCTACCAGTGAATCATAGGCATCAATATGAGCTGTTACTCCTCTAACTTCTGGATTTACAAACTCCCTTTGGGGTGCCATGCCTCAGATCCACACTCAGAACAGAACTGTGGGCGCATTTTTGCATGTACAAGTTGACACTGCAAAAGGAGAAGCCTTTAACTCCAAAAATTGTTCCTAGTACCAGAAAATGTCAGGGATCACATTGAAACCCAGTTCCAGACAGAATATCTGTGCTGATTTTAAAACCATTGCAGGAAAGGTAATTATGTTATCAATTTCACTGCAGACAGTTTTATTAGGAGAGAAGCAGCACTGAAAACAAACTAAGGAGATAAAGGAATCTGATGGGAAAGAGAAATGTAAAAGCCATATTTACATATGAAGAGTCTTGAATATAATCCATTATTGCCTAGCCTTCCTTTGGAGACAAATTGGATAATAGAGAGAACCCTTCAATACAGTAGCGCCATTGCTATGCGGCATCTTAAAGTCAACGGTCTCTGGGTTACAGAGACAGACTCTGCCACCACATTCACATATATTATGTGACAATTATGGAAGCAAAGATAAATATCAGGTTGAATGACAATGCTTTCCACACTCAGTATTTTAGCTACTGATACTTAGAGAGTTTTAGGGCATAGAGCATAGAACAGATACAGCCTAATAAACTGTAATGAATCCTTTCACCATAACAAACAAACACAAGACAGATAAGCCAAAGAGGCAGAGAGGCATAACACAGTAAAAATAAATGCACTTGCAAAATTGGCTAGTAAATCAGCTTGTAAATAGGAGTTTTACTAAGTTCTTTTTATTATGCCAAACTCAACAAAGGAATATTAAATATAGGCAAAACCCAGTTTATTTTATGGCAAAAGTTGTATATACTCTGACATTGCACACCTTATCAACACATTCAATTGAATCTGAGAGTCTAATTTTACCTTCTGATGAGATAATGCCACATTGACCAAGGTACAGCAACTGCGCCACTCCACAAGGATTTCTTGTTTTCATAGGTATTAATTTTAAAGAATATTAAAGTTCTTTCACTCTCTTATTTAACTTATTAAACCATTCAGCCTGATATAAGGAGCCAAATTTGTCCCTGGAGTAACTCCACTTACTTCAATGCAGTTATAGCAAGGATCAATCTGGTCAAGTTGTCTAGACCCCGTAGGGTGACCAGATGTCCCGATTTTATAGGGACAGTCTCAATTTTTGGGTCTTTTTCTTATATAGATTCCTATTATCCCCCACCACGTCTCAATTTTTCACACTTGCTGTCTGGTCACCCTAAGACCTCGACTGCCTGCTCTGCACTTAACTTCATTGGCCACATCCTGAAGTACTTACTGAAGGCTGGATCCTGAAGGTTGCTGAGTGAAGCACAGAGAGCCACAGGACTAGAACTCCATATCCCGGGGCTGCTCAGCACTTGTGCAGTGAGGCTTGTGCAGGGTGTGAAAAAGTGCAGGCAGAGCTCAGCAGCATGAGCAAGCATATATTGCACACGCTGGGGAGTAAGGGGCTTGTGAGGGACATGCTGAGGACAGAACGAGATCAGGGCATTCTTGTTTAGGTATAATCCAGTGAAAGCAAACAATGGGCACAGCTGCCGTTTGGGGGATTTTCAATTACTCTCATTGCCAGCCAGTAGTGGCTACTTCCATGAGACTGAGTATTGCAAAACTAAGGGCCAGTTGCTGTCAGAACTGCTTCCAAAACACTGCCTTGCTGTCACTGGGGGCCCAACAGCCAGCAGTGCCTGCTCCCCTAAGCTAACTTTCCCCATGAACAATGACCGATTTCAGAGCAGCAGCTGTGTTAGTCTGTATCCGCAAAAAGAACAGGAGTACTTGTGGCACCTTAGAGACTAACAAATGGGTGTTACTATCGTTTCATTTTCTCTGTGTATACATATCTTTCTACTGTATTTTCCACTGCATGCATGAGCAATTCCTGGACAGTATCCATGTGGAGACAGCTGACGTAGCTGTCCCAGCTCAAAGGACTACCGACACACCAGTGGAGGAGGAGATGCCTCAGGGTGTATCTGACACACCAGTGGAGGAGGAGGCTCAGGGCGGACACAGCCAGCTGGTTACTTCTAGCAGCAGGCAGTGCTCCACCGCTGCTGCGAACCCTCCTGCTGTGGTAAAAGATAACCGTTATGCTCTTCTTGATACAGGAGAGAAGGAATCACCCCTAACAGTTAAGGAGGTGAAGCCTCGTACCCCTAAGGCTGGGAGGTCTGCTGCCACCACTGATAAGAAACGTAGGGTAGTGGTGGTTGGAGACTCTCTGCTGAGGGGGACGGAGACACCCATCTGTCGCCCTGACCGTTCATCCCGGGAGGTATGCTGCCTGCCAGGGGCCTGTATCCGAGATGTTACAGAGGCATTGTTGAGGATTATCCGGCCTTCTGACTACTACCCCATGCTACTCATCCATGTGGGCACAAATGATACTGCGAGGTGTGACACTGAGCAGATCAAGAGTGACTACAGGGTTCTGGGAGTACGAGTTAAGGAGTTGGAGCGCAGGTGGTATTCTCTTCGATTCTTCCTGTTGAAGGTAGGGGTCTGGGCAGAGACAGATGCATCGTGGAGGTGAATGCCTGGCTGCGAAGATGGTGTCGCCAGGAGGGCTTTGGCTTCCTCGACCACGGGATGCTATTCGAGGAAGGACTGCTAGGAACAGATGGCGTTCACCTTTCGAAGAGGGGAAAGGCCTTATTTGCGCACAGACTGGCTAACCTAGTAAGGAGGGCTTTAAACTAGGTTCGACGGGGACAGGTGAGCAAAGCCCACAGGTAAGTGGGGAACAAGACCCGGGAGATGGATTGGATACAGGAGGGAGCATGGGCTATAATGGCAGAGAGGAAGGAGGGTCAGGGCAAAGCTGGGAGGCAAGATCAAACCAGTATCTTAGATGCCTATATACAAATGCAAGAAGTATGGGTAATAAGCAGGAAGAACTGGAAGTGCTAATAAATAAATAGAACTATGACATTATTGGCATTACTGAAACTTGGTGGATAATACACACGACTGGAATGTTGGTGTGGATGGGTATAGTTTGCTCAGGAAGGATAGATAGGGGAAAAAGGGAGGAGGTGTTGCCTTATATATTAAAAATGTACACATTTGGACTGAGGTGGAGATGGACATAGGAGACGGAAGTGTGGAGAGTCTCTGGGTTAGGCTAAAAGGGGTAAAAAACACGGGTGATGTCGTGCTGGGAGTCTACTACAGGCCACCTAATCAGGTGGAAGAGGTGGATTAGGCTTTTTTCAAACAACTAACAAAATCATCCTAAGACCAAGATTTGGTGGTGATGGGGGACTTCAACTATCCAGATATATGTTGGGAAAATAACACCGCGGGGCACAGACTATCTAATAAGTTCCTGGACTGCACTGCAGACAACTTTTTATTTCAGAAAGTTGAAAAAGCTACTAGGTGGGAAGCTGTTCTAGACTTGATTTTAACAAATAGGGAGGAACTTGTTGAGAATTTGAAAGTAGAAGGAAGCTTGGGTGGAAGTGATGATGAAATCATAGAATTTGCAATTCTAAGGAAGGGTAGAAGGGATTACAGCAGAATAGAGACAATGGATTTCAGGAAGGCGGATTTTGGTAAACTCAGAGAGCTGATAGGTAAGGTCCCATGGGAATTAAGACTGAGGGGAAAAACAACTGAGGAAAGTTGGCAGTTTTTCAAAGGGACACTATTAAGGGCCCAAAAGCAAGTTATTCCGATGGTTAGGAAAGATAGAAAATGTGGCAAAAGACCACCTTGGCTTAACCACGAGATCTTGCGTGACCTACAAAATAAAAAGGCGTCATATAAAAAATGGAAACTAGGTCAGATTACAAAGGATGAATATAGGCAAATAACACAGGAATGCAGAGGCAAGATTAGAAAAGCAAAGGCACAAAATGAACTCAAACTAGCTATGGGAATAAAGGGAAACAAGAAGACTTTTTATCAATACATTAGAAGCAAGAGGAAGACCAAGGACAGGGTAGGCCCACTGCTCAATGAGGAGGGGGAAACTGTAACGGGAGACTTGGAAATGGCAGAGATGCTTAATGACTTCTTTGTTTCAGTCTTCACTGAGAAGTCTGAAGGAATGTCTAGTATAGTGAATGCTTACAGGAAGAGGGTAAGTTTAGAAGAGAAAATAAAAAAAGAGCAAGTAAAAAATCACTTAGAAAAGTTAGATGCCTGCAAGTCACCAGGGCCTGATGAAATGCATCCTAGAATACTCAAGGAGTTAATAGAAGAGGTATCTGAGCCTCTAGCTATTATCTTTGGGAAATCATGGGAGACGGGGGAGATTCCAGAAGACTGGAAGGGGGCAAATATAGTGCCCATCTATAAAAAGAGAAATAAAAACAACCCAGGAAACTACAGACCAGTTTGTTTAACTTCTGTGCCAGGGAAGATAATGGAGCAGGTAATTAAAGAAATCATCTGCAAACACTTGGAAGGTGGTAAGGTGATAGGGAATAGCCAGCATGGATTTGTAAAGAACAAATCGTGTCAAACTAATCTGATAGCGTTCTTTGATAGGATAACGAGCCTTGTGGATAAGGGAGAAGCGGTGGATGTGATATACCTAGACTTTAGTAAGGCATTTGATACAGTCTCGCATGATATTCTTATAGATAAACTAGGAAAGTACAATTTAGATGGGGCTACTATAAGGTGGGTGCATAACTGGCTGGATAACCGTACTCAGAGAGTAGTTGTTAATGGCTCCCAATCCTGCTGGAAAGGTATAACAAGTGGGGTTCCGCAGGGGTCTGTTTTGGGACCGGTTCTATTCAATATCTTCATCAACGATTTAGATGTTGGCATAGAAAGTACGCTTATTAAGTTTGCGGACGATACCAAACTGGGAGGGATTGCAACTGCTTTGGAGGACAGGGTCAAAATTCAAAATGATCTGGACAAATTGGAGAAATGGTCTGAGGTAAACAGGATGAAGTTCAATAAAGATAAATGCAAAGTGCTCCACCTAGGAAGGAACAATCAGTTTCACACATACAGAATGGGAAGAGACTGTCTAGGAAGGAGTATGGCAGAAAGAGATCTAGCGGTCATAGTAGACCACAAGCTTAATATGAGTCAAGAGTGTGATACTGTTGCAAAAAAAGCAAACGTGATTCTGGGATGCATTAACAGGTGTGTTGTAAACAAGACACGAGAAGTCATTCTTCCGCTTTACTCTGCACTGGTTAGGCCTCACCTGAAGTATTGTGTCCAGTTCTGGGCACCGCATTTCAAGAAAGATGTGGAGAAATTGGAGAGGGTCCAGAGAAGAGCAACAAGAATGATTAAAGGTCTTGAGAACATGACCTATGAAGGAAGGCTGAAGGAATTGGGTTTGTTTAGTTTGGAAAAGAGAAGACTGAGAGGGGACATGATAGCAGTTTTCAGGTATCTAAAAGGGTGTCATCAGGAGGAGGGCGAAAACTTGTTCACCTTAGCCTCCAATGATAGAACAAGAAGCAATGGGCTTAAACTGCAGCAAGGGAGATTTAGGTTGGACATTAGGAAAAAGTTCCTAACTGTCAGGATAGTTAAACACTGAAATAGATTGCCTAGGGAAGTTGTGGAATCTCCAAATCTGGAGATATTTAAGAGTAGGTTAGATAAATGTCTATTAGGGATGGTCTAGACAGTATTTGGTCCTGCCATGAGGGCAGGGGACTGGACTCGATGACCTCTCAAGGTCCCTTTCAGTCCTAGAGTCTATGAGTCTATGAGTCTATGAATGAAGTGGGCTGTAGCCAACAAAAGCTTATGCTCAAATAAATCTGTTAGTCTCTAAGGTGCCACAAGTACTCCTGTTCTTTTTCCCCATGAAGTGAGACTCATGACCACACTCAGCCATCTCTCTCAAGCCTCACTACCCCACCCTGCAGGATCAAGCCCTTTCGTCCTTACTCAGGCGTAACTTCCATTTAAGTCGATGGCACCCCTGCCTGGCACCCCTGCAGGACTATGGCCCATAGGCCATAACTTTCAGGGAAACAAAATGTTGACGGGGTCACCTGCTCCATGCTAGCCAAAAAAACATGCCATTACCTTCTGCTCTTCTCTAATGGCTTGCCAATCGTCAGCTTGAGAAGAGTGCCAGTGCTGCTAATACACACAAAGACTGGATTCAACAGGATGGCTTGGGGGCTGGTAACAAGAGACAGATTCTTCCTCCTCTAGGACACCGTTTCAAAATCAGTACAGAACCGTTTGTGGCTGAAAGTCAACACTACCAGAAAGCAGTGTGGTGGGCTGCTATACTGATACATTACAAGAGTCAGGCAAATCAGCTGAGAATCTTGCCCTGCTACAGTACAGTCTATGAACAGAGGATACAGCTTTGCCCTGAAAAGTGATGAAGTACCATAACATTTAAAAAGGAAGCCCACTGAGCAAGCATCCTTTGCTAAAATGCCAGATGCACTGCAGGCTGGCCGTCATGGAAAAAGTTATGCCATGAATGATAAGTCATGGGATACTGTGGTTGTTTCTCCATCATTTCAACGCTTATCCAACAGTATAATACCAGACAGGAGGACAGACTAAGAGGATTCCTTTTCAGAACACACTTTACATCCTAGAAACAAGGCTATAATTACTACAGAGCTCAACAGAAGGCAGAGTCACATCCTCATATGAAAAGCATCTCATGATCTAACTTGGGGGTTGGGAAAGAATGTTCATTAGATTCAGATTCTATCCATGGCTTCAAAGGCGTCAAGAAGGAATGTTCATTAATGGATCCAGAAAAAAAAACACATTACTTCCTGGTTCACTAACAATATACCCATTTTTGTCCAAAGGCTTCCATGGAGTCATCATTCACTAGCAAACTATGCACTTGAAAACGATTCATTAAACTTCCTTTGCATAACTGGCTGCAGCTAGCTATATGCATGTGAGAAGGATGTTCATGCCTAACAGAGATGCAGAGAGAAGGGAAAGAAAGCACGAGAAGGATATATCCTCCAGTCCTGGCACGTGTAGATTTCTTTTTACTATCAATATTTGCAAACAGCACCATATGCAACTTGGAGAGTGGTGTTATTCTGTTAATACTGATACATCCTTTACAGGAAAGTCCAAATTTGGTTATCTTTATAATTAAATCTTGGGTCAGATTTCGAGTTTCAGACCCTGCCCCATTCCATGCTTGGAAACAGAGTTTGAGAGGGTGTTGTGCTGATACCACGAAGCGCAAAGAAGACAAGCAGCATTCCAGCTCCTTGCTAGGGAACTGCCACAGACGCGTTTCCCATCTTCTGTCTCCTGTCTGGGTCCAGCACCCGAGGTCTTCTATAACATCTGAGCTCAGTCAGTAAACGATCACTCTCATTTAAACCACAGGATCACTCAGTTACTCCTGACATCTAGGATGAATTCACTCACATTACACTTCTGCTGTAGGTACATCAGCACCCTGGTAGCAGAGCTTATTCATACATTCCAAGGCCAGAAAGGACCATTGTGATCATCTGGTCTGACCTCCAGTCATCTAGCTTCTGTTTCTTCGTCTGCTTTCCCATGACCGGATGGATTTAGAAAGCTTGCGTTTTACAGTTTTATAGAACAAATAAATTGCCCGCCACTTTGTGCGGTGCTGGGGTTTAATTAATTAATTATTAGCTATTATTTTTATAAGAAACTCTCAACTTGCAGTGTCCATTCTCCATGAATTCCTGCTAGGGGGTTAAGACCATTTCCCATTTATTGTCTATGTGTCCCTGACCTATCAACATTGTGGCCCCAGGACCACTGTTTGCTTTCCCTTCATGTTCTTGTAATACCACTAGGATCACATTCTGAAGCCTCAGGGACCTGGAAGAATGACCTTTCAGGAACATGGGCAGTGCTGACAGCAACTGTGTGCTCTTGTTAGAACTCCAGATCAAGGGCCATAGGGTGTGTGATGCACAAATTCATGAACGCTGAGTTAAGGGTATTTTAAAAATCCTGACATGAAAGGCCAAATTATGATCTAAATGCAACGGGTGCAAATCCTAAGTGACCCCACTTACATCAATGGAGTTTTCTTTGCCTATAACTGAACTACACAGATTTAATGGAACTCAGATGTTTCAGAAACAGCACCGTCCACTGGACCCAGGCTACCCGTGATGAGCTAATTTAAGGGGAATGAGTTCATCAAGGTAGGGGGTTCAATAATGAAAGCCTGGGCCTGATAAAAGGTCATCAAGGGTATGTCTACACAGCAACAAAACAGCCTGAGATGAAGTCTATAAAATTGCACTGTAAACTCTAGGACCCCACAAGGGGGGAAGGTTCCAAAGCCCAGGCTCCAGCCCAACCCCAAACCACTACACTGCTCTTTTATAGCCCCATGAGCCTGAGCCAGCCAGCCAAGGCTGTTTTATTGTAGTGTAGACGGACACCAAGGCTCAGTTCCAGAGAGGTGCTCACAGAGACGGAGTCTCTCCTAAGGGAGCAGAACTCCCAAAGTCCACAGGCCCCAAGAAGAGAAGGCTGTGCAAACCCTGAGCCAACAGGAGAGATTTCATGTCAAGTTTATTTGTGTTTACTAAAGCATAATCCCAGAAAGAGAATTTTGTCTTACACCATTTTGGACTCTATGGAGTCCTTAAGGGGTCCTGAGAGAAAAGAATCTCAGGCAGGGAGTGCCTGTAGCACCACACTAGAGCTGGAGAGGAGGGGTGTGCCCTATGACAGCACTGAAATGTAATTTTTAATGCAGGTTGCTTAGCAGCAAGATAGCTATCCCTGTCTGTAGCTAGATACTTATAAAGCTCCCATCACCACAGTATCAGAGCGCCTTGCATGTATTTTAAAATAGAAATAATCTCATTTTCTTATTTTCCAGCCTGGAAGAGAAATAGCTTGATTAGCTTACAGGTAGAGAGGGGTGTTTATTTTGTTTGGGTATGAAAGCAAGAGGCTCTCTGTGTGTCTAAATGTGTGAAGAAATTTTTGACAGAAAACTATGCTTTGGAAATGAGAGCTGGGTCATGTTCTGGCCCCACATCTAACACAGTTTGCAACCCCTGCAAACTGGCAGTTAAAGGGGATGTTGACATTTAACTACTTAGATGTTTGAAGGTCAAGTTTCCACATATTCAGGCAGTTCAAAATTCAGGTGCATCTCTGGTCATGCCTGCAGTTGAGGCCAATTTCATGCTTCAACATATGAAGCTAATTGGAAAATTTAAAGATTTGGCTCCTTATCATTACAATACCAGTGGAAAGCACCAATATCTCAGTGTCTTGATCATGTGATTTATATTTTTGCAATAATCACCACTCTAATATGGCCAGAAGTACTGGAGGCAGAAGGCCTACTCCATGAACTGTGATTGCTATGAGGCAGGGACAAGACTGAATTTTATTTCCTGTTTGGTCAGGAAAGCTCAGCAGAACAGGTGACCAGATGTAGCATAGTGATAGAACAGTGACAGATTACACTACTTCACTGTTACACTTGACTAGCCATTAGTGTCCATGCATTTTGTGTCACAAAATGGTGCCTAAAACAAGGGGTGCTGGAACAATTTTTACAGTGGGGATGCTGACAGTCATTGAACCAAACTGCAAACCCTGTATATGATGGAAACCACTTCAAGCCGGGGAGGGGAGGGGGGAGGAAGGGAGCAGGGGAGGGCACTGCACCCTCAGCACTTATACCTAAAACAAGCATCTATCACCAACAGCAACACAGAATTTCATGGAAGTGCTAGTTCTTCGCATCAAGTTGTAATGGCTTAAAAAAGGAATAAATATCCTTATACACAAACAGAAGGAATCTTTTTCAATAATATGTGGATGTTCAAAACCAAACCAACAACAACAAAATCCAAACCCGAAATATTCTGCAAAAATTCAGATGCAATTAAATCTCCCTTGAATCTTCCTTGGGGAGGGTGGGGAAAAGAGAGGTGAAACGGGTTTGTTTTACTACTGGGCAGTGCAATTTGATTATTATTTTAGCCAAAGCAGTTTCTATCGAGCAGAAGTTAATTAGAGCCCTGGGGTAAGTTTTTTAAAAGCACCTAAGTGATTTAGGAGCCTGTCATAAACAGATAGCTAAGGGTTAATATCTCTTTCACCTATAAAGGGTTAACAAACAGTGACCTGCAAACACCTGACCAGAGGACCAATCAGGAGACAAGATACTTTCAAATCTCGTGGAGGGAAGCCTTTGTTTGTGGTTTGGGATTTGGCTTTGTTCTCTCTGGGTCATGGACGGGACTAGAGATGCAACCAGGTTTCTGCCAATCTCCCTGCTACAGTCTCTTATCTATTCAGAATTGTGAGTAAGAAAAGGCGGTCATAGTCTTTTAATTTGTTTTTTTTTTTCATTTACATATGTGTACTTGCTGGAAGTAGCTTAAATTGTGTTTTTGCTGGAGAAAGTTTCTTTCTATTGTTTATAAGTTGAAAGACCCTGTAACTGTTTACCATCTAACGTGCAGATATAAACCTTTTACTTTTTTATTAAAAGTTTTGCTTGTAAGACCTGTTCATTTTTTTCTCCTAGTTAAGGTTCAAGGGAATTGGTGGGGAGAAGGGAAGGATAAATTTTCTCTTTGTGTTATATTCACGCAGCTTGTATTGCCTGTGGGTGAGGGGGAAGGTAACACTTCTCTCGGTGTGGTGATTCAAGAAGCTGAATCAGGCGATCTCCTAGTGTTCCCAGGGCGGGAAGGAGCTGGGAGGAAGAAGGGAGGGGGAAGGGAATGGTTTATTTCCCTTTGTTGTGAGACTCAAGGAATCTGGGTCTTGGGGTCCCCTGGGAAGGTTTTGGGGGGACCAGAGGGTATCAGGCCCTAAAAATTCCTGATTGGTGGCAGTGCTACAGAATCTAAGCTGGTAATTAAGCTTAGAGGACTTTATGCTAGTACCCATATCCTGGACGCTAAAGTCCAGATTTGGGAATTACACTTGACAGAGCCTAAGGACCAGGTGTCATAGGCAGTTAGGCATCTAAAGATGCAGATACAGCTAGGCACCTACTGGAGTTTTCGTAAGCACCTAGGTACCTAATTTCCATTGAAATCAGGCACCCATCTGAACCTTTATGCAGCTAAATATCTGGGAAAATCTGGCCCTAAATCCCTATTAAAAATGGGATTTGGGCACTTTAAAAGCTGCACCCTCAGACTGAATTGAGAAATAGTACCATGAGAAGTGGAGCTAGCCAGACTGAAACCTACAAACAATTTAGAAGTAAAGGATTTCACTGACTGTCACATAGACATACCTAAAGTTATAGCCAGATCCTGCAATCCGCAATTATACAGTGCGGACAAGCAAAAACGGCACAAGCTCCCTCCCTACCCCAGCCACCCGCTTTACAGCATATCTCTTTAAGAGCACTCTGCTGTATTTTACATTTTGGGGTGCAGCAAGAGGATTCCTGCTATGCCTCCATTTTAAGAGCAATCTCCCAGCTTCACCTCCTATCGTTTGTTACACAGACTCATGTTTAGAATGTAAACTCCTTGGGGTGGGGCCCATGTTTCTGATTCTCTATGTGCTTGCACAGTGCCTAGCACAATGCAATTACTAGCTATTATTTACATTGATAACAGTATTCTGATGCCTCAGTCAGAAGCAGGACCCCACTGGGCTCGGTGTTGTACAGCCATAAAGAAGAAGACATTTCTTGCTCCAACAGCTTACAATCTAAATAGGCACAACACGGATGTGTCAAAGGAGGAAGAGAGGTGTGACAGCAGTAGGATCACATGGTTGCATATATTCCCTTAGTGGAGGGGGTATCAAAGGATTATTGTTTTATATCAGGTAAGTGAAGAAGAGATGTTAATGAGTTACTAACAGGCCATTTGCCTGGGAGGGACTAGTGCTTTGGGGGCCATCTGGACAATACTGCAATGCAAATATTATTAATATTAACAACATTAATACTTATTAACTAGCTTACAGACATGGAACAACCACATTTCTTGGATTCTAAGAAGTTTCTTTCCACTTTATAATGAAGTGTCTTTTGGAAAATGATCAAAACTCAGATTAAAAAGTATAGCTCGGCAAGTTCCAGCATCGCTCTTGACTGAGGTGAGTAGATATCTTTACATCCTCAACACTTGGAGGTATTAATCTCTAGGGTTTAAAGCTCCCTTTTTGCTTGCTTGTGTACTTGGCAGGCAATCACCCTATGGCTCCACTTGAAATTAACTGCCTATAATTCTGGTGTCCAGGCCAAATTCCATCTTTCCTTTAGTAAGAGACACATGACAATTAACATGGACCATTCTTTAATAGCTGCTGTGTTTGTCTGCATAGAGCCAATCCATGGTCTGTGTAGAATTAACCAGCTGATAGCACTGGGGGCTGTCTATCAAGTGCACAAAAGGCTAAGAGAATAAAAGCACAGTGCATTTCTACCGCGCTTTGCATACAAATGCTCACCTCCTAGTCAATAGGTTTGAGGCACCAAAATAAAAAAAATATTCTCCACTAGCTGTTGACATGCTATTTTTTAGTTGTACAAATATTTAAGGGTAGTGGAATGTATTAGTATCAACAGCTGCTATGCACATAGCACCTTTTAACCCAAAGCACTTTACAAACTACAGCCAACATTTTATAAGTTTTGACTGACTTTCAAATGCAGCACCCAAAAATGAAGGTCTCCACACACGTAGGCCCAGATCCACAAAGGTTTTAGGCCCCAACTGAACTGAAATTGAAATCAATGGAATACCTTTGTGGATCTGGGTCCTAGTGCCTGAGACCGCTTCCTTCTCCCATTCCTTATCATCTCTGAAAATTAGGCACAAAATGTCTCCGGTGAAGCACATTACATATAACTGTATATTCTTATGAAAATCATTTCACCAACCACTGAAAGGGGGAAGCAGTGTAGCAGACAGACGACCAATACAGAACACATTTCACAGAAGCAGAAGGAGGAATATTTTGGCTTGTAAATGCCAAGGATTTACATCATGGGATATATAATATTTACAAGGAGCAAATAGAATCTCAGCTTTTAAGGTCTTACTCAAAAACACCCAACACCATGAGCTATACAGAGCTCAATTTATCTGCACTACTGGGTTGCCTTTAGGTCTATGTATGCTACTGTCAAAGGCCAGTTAAATTCATGATGGATCTCAGATAAAAGATGAAGAGCAAATATAGCATCCACTGTGGATTGCCGGGCAGTGAAGTCCAATTGCTCTGGGAGATGGAGTTTCAGAAGGCAAGGCTGGAGCCAGGTGAGTAGGACATGTGAAGACTTTTCCAAGAACAGAGGGCAGAGTTAATTGACCTACAGTTACCACATTCAATGCAGGGACTGTTCCTCCCTTACAGAGCAGAATAATGAGCCCTTCCTTCCACTCCGCTAGTAACTTCCCAGTAGTCCGAGCCCAGACAAAAAGTTGGTGTAATGATACAGCTATAGGCTCTATGGCACACCTGAGAAATTCAGGCATTATGCTGTCAGGTCCGGCAGCATGCCCACTTCGTGGTTTCTTTAGAGTGAACCTCTTCCAATGTAGGTACATTTACAAAAGTTGCAGGACTTCTTCTTGGATAAAGCATGTATTACCCTCAGCCTTGTTTGTCAGCAAAGATCCCGCAAAAAGTTCATTTTTGGATCGAAGTGACTGTATAGTTTTGAATGTCTGCTGAAATTTATTAGGTTCCCTTCTCTCTTCTGACTCTTCTGTCAAGTTCTCAAAATAAGCTTCAGGAGTCACTTTTGCTGACACTCGAAAAATATCTTGTAAACATTTCTGATCAGTGTCATCCTGGCGCTGACTATTTCTTTTGCAATATTTGAATCGTCCCACTGTACATCTGGAGGCGTCACTTCTAGCATTTCAGTTCTGGGATGGCATCTACTGCTGTTCAGATGATTGTGCTTATGACTGTTCAAGCTAATTCTACGTCATCCAGGAAAGTGCCAAGTGTATCTAATTTGTTTTTCCACTGAGACAGACTACTTATTAGCAAGTGCTGAATTTTCACAGATAGGTTGTGCTTTATGTCTCATGAGGGGCACATTTTTATGTTAAAATAGAGGAGTAACTGGTATTTTAGCCAAAAAGTGATGATGGTGAGCACTTGCTAGGGCTTATGCACCACTGTAGACTCAGTATGACCTTACTATGCTACGATTCTGATCAATATTTGGTCCAGTTTCTCCCTCATCCACCCATCGTTGAATATCAAGGTTTCCTGACAGATATCTAAGTGCCTGAACCAACTGCCAGTGTTCGTAATGTTATGAAAAGCACAAAAGAAGAGTAATCTCAGAGTTGTCATTTATAGTTCCAGAGGAAAATGGCCCAAGAATAGTTTTGAAGCCATTTCTGGGACAACTTGGTGCAGTGTTCATATTTACGAGTATAATAAGTTCGTCGTGCAGTGGAACAGATTGCGTCACAGCTGCTAGCTGCTAATAAAATTCATCTTTATTAGCATCTGTAGCTTCCTCAATGGGAGCATAGGCTACACTGATGGACAGCTGTCCATGGCAATGTCTCAACCTGGGATATAACAATCAATCAGAAATAGGGTGCTATGTTGTAAGTCAACCATACTAGGGTTCAAACTTATGGTTCATTTATGTATAGACAGATCCAATGCTGTGCTTAAACATGATGGCTACAATTCATATTTTCAATCCAAAGCTAGAGAGAATCATATGATAGGTGTGTGTGGGGGGGTGTATGCATGGAGGGGGAATTGCAGAAATGAGACTTGCATAAAGGGAAAAGAGACATTCATTTGTCAGCGCTGTCTGTGCAATGTTGCACACTCAGCTCTCATTAAAAGTAATGGGAACTGTATGAACGTCCCACCACAGTACACTGAAAATTATGAGTTTTAAATAAATGTACACAAGCAAAATATACACAAAAGGCTTACTGCTCTAAGGCTATATCTGCACTGGAGCTGGAGTTGTAATTTCCAGTTTGGGCAGATATATCTGCGCTAGCACTGAACAAGCTAACACATTAGAGATAGAAATATATCCATGGCTAGCCACCTCAAGTACATACCTAGGGTTTCTGATGGGATTGTATTGTGGGGGCTAGCTTGTTCTGCCACCCACACAGCTGCAGCTATGCAGCTAATTTTAGCGGGCTAACTCAATCAAACCTAGCACTGGGACATCCATTACACCTCCCAGCTACAGCATAGGTGTATCCTAATCAAATAGTGTGTTACTTCTGAATTTATCATCGACTACACAGAGAGTGCCAGGATCATCAGCTGGCATAAGCTGGCGTTGCTCCACTGAATTAAATGAAACTATGCCAGCTTAAGACAGCTATGGATCTCGTCCAATATCTGAAGCCACTGACATGGTTAATTTTAAATTATTGAAGATGATCTAGCTACTGGCTGGCCTGGGTGCTTTTACAGATCTACATACCTTCATGGTATCACTAGCCACCCTTCGCAGCATGATTACTTTCCTTTTTAATTGGCTCTTTTCTCATCAGCAAATTTAATTAATTGACTTAAGGTATGCTAGAGCAAGCAAGACCTAAAAGAAAAAAAGGAGGTGACTTTAGTTCCTGTTACGCATACATGCAAAATAACCAAAAGATTGGTGTTCCGCTCTTCTCATTTTCAGACAGAAATTCAGCTCTCATAATGATAATCTGCACTTCTAGATCATCTTCCACTTGAGGATCTCAAAGCACTTCGCAAGCACGAACCAGTTAAGCCACACAATACCCCAGTGATCCAGGAAAGGCAATGTAGGGAACACTCATCCAACATAAAAATGCAGCCACCCTTGGAGTAGTCACAGCTGCTTAACTTTATTTATTTAAAAGCACACACTGACATGACATGAAATTGGGCTAAATTTTCTACTAGTTTAAATGGATGCAACTGCATTGACATCAATGGAGTTTTGCCAGCTTATACCAGCAAAGAATTTGGCCCAGAGCCCTTATCATCACCAAGTCCACTGGACTATGTTTTTTCCATGCTATTGCTTCTGGATATCTGTTCTTCACTCACTTCTACATGGCTATATAGGATTCCTTCTTCCCCACTCTTCATAATAGGTTTTGATATCCCTTGCTAGCACAGAGTAGGACAATGGAAAGGCAGCGTAGTCCTGTGGCTAGGGGATGAGAGCAGGTTCTAATACTGGTTCCGTAACTGACCTGTGGTGTAACCTTGGGCAAGTCAGTTCACCCTCTGTACCTCTGCTTCCCCTTCCACCCTTTGTCTGTCTCAGCTATAGACTGTAAGCTATGCAGAGAAGATGCCGTCTCTCACCATGGGTTCATATAGCACAATGAGGCCCTGATCTTGGCTGGGACCTCTACGCATTACTGAAATATCAACAGCAGCAGGGCTACTCAGAGTGATATAGTACTCAACATGAGGAAGGTTATCAGAATCTGGCCCTATCGATCTCACCAAGTACTGTGTACTCCATGCCACTGTGTTTTGATGATGCAGTAGATAATCACAGGTCAGTGATTTCAACAATTAATATTTTGTGCCCTCTGGTACAAACAACCCTGTGATATGATCATTTCCAATATCATAAGTTAAATCTGACTGCTATGTAACAACATGTGATAGTTTATTTTTATGAATCAGTTAGCTTCCGATTGACTCATTTAAAAAAAAGTTATCCATTATAAAAGGTCAGCCATCCAATCATCTGACACCAACTTCATTCGCTCTAATGAATTGTGTTGTATTTCATTCATTGTTCCTGATCATAGGGAGCTGGTATTTTGAAGGCAAGCACTGGAGTATTTCACTCCTGCAGAAAGAGATCACCTGGCTGAAGATTCCAGGAACAAATTCATCATTACACATGAAAGGGGACATTCAAGATGGCATGCATGTAAAGTCATAGCCTTTTCGCTGTGGAAATTTCTGTGCACGAAGGGCAAGATTTAAAATGCTGATCAGCATCACTTTTGTTATGAAATGTTTGGAAACAAGCTAATGGATTGAATTCCAGCTGGTTATACTAGGGTGACCAGATGTCCCAATTTTATAGGGACAGTCCCGATTTTGGGGTCTTCTTCGTATACAGGCTCCTATTACCCCCCACTCTATCCCAATTTTTCACACTTCCTGTCTGGTCACCCTAATTTATACTGATTTGACAGTCGTTTCAGCCATGGAAGAAATACAGAGCTTTACAATAACATTGTCTTTTCGGTGCAGATTCTCTTTTTAATGGCTCAGAAACATTGTTGGAACATTACAAAAAAGGAGAAAAAAATCCTTCCCTCTTTTCCTTTAACTCACGGGAGCATAAATTCTGCTCATGGCCCTTGCTTGGCTGCAGGACTGGGGCACATCAAGTTTCAGGGTCTCTACAAGGGTGCAGAAGAGGCTGTCCACAGTGGCAGCCCCTGTGCTCCATCAGCTCTGGGGCCTGCTCACTCCTGTTCCTCTCAGAGACCACAATGCCAAAAGGGAGGTAGGTGGGGTGAAGGGCAGATGGACTCATGGCCATGGAGGGAGCAATCAACTGCATCCCAATGTCTGGGGCAAAATGCACCCCCTATACAGCCCAGGAGAGATTGTGTCTGCCTGAGCCAATGCTCCCCCGGGGACCGTTTGGCTCCACACTGCCCTCTGCATCACAGTGGCATGAATGCTACCATCTAGCCCAATGTAACAACTGGGACTGAATCCTGTTTCTACTTGCATTATAATTCTTAGCAAAGGCATTGCCACCATTCACAAAATCAATTTAACACAGAGAATGCTTGGGGATGAATTTTGCTCTTGGTTACCCCCGTGAAACTGCACTGGCGCAGACGAGAGCAGAATTTGGTTGTTAATGCTTTTGGGCATGGCATTAAAAAGTGGAAATGAAAGTTAAAATACAAGTCTAAATGACATCTGGTGGGGTTTTTGTATTTTTGAAATTGATATTTTCTCCTCTTCGTAACAAAAGCATGTATTAAAATATGAACAACAGAAATGGTCTTTATACAACTCTATACTTTTCTACAATTTGTTTGCCCACAGAAATATCATTCCAATCCCTACTACTGAAAACAAGGGGGAGAGTGGACTGCTCAGTAGGTGACTAGTGAGCTATGCAGTCTTTCACTTCTAGGTTACTAGTTCAAATCTGACTAAGGTCAGCAGAGACTAAAATTCCCACCATTCAGTGGCTATTCAGTGGCCCACTGAGATGAGCTAGTGGTTTCTGCCCGATTCTCAGTGAACAGATGTCCATACCATAAAATCATCACAACAGGCGTACTTGGGCTTGTGGGGCTATAAAATTGCAGTGTAGACATCCAGGCTCAGGCTGGAAGCCCCGTTGTGGGGTCCCAGGCCTCAGGCTAGAATAGGGTGACGAGATGGGATGAAGAAAATATTGGGACACATGGGGGGAGTCCCACCAGCGGAGCAAAAAAAAAAAAAGCGTGGCATCCTGGAGTCCTGCCGGCAGAGAGAGAAAAAAAATAACGGAGTAATGGAGTCCCGCCCAGGGAGTCAGACAGAAAAAAAACGGAGTCCTGCCAGCAGAGTGGGGAAAAAAAAAATAACAAGAAAGAAAAAAACCGGAGTCCCGCCGGTGGGGGTGGGAAGTGGAGTCCTACCAGCACAGCAAAAGAAAAAAAAAAGGGCAGAGTCCTGGAGTCCTGCCGGCAGAGAGAGAGGGGGGGGAAAAAAACGAAAGAAAAAAAAACGAAGTCTGGCTGGCAGAGAGAGAACAAAAAAAACGGAGTCACGGAGACCTGCCAACAGAGAGGGGAAAAAAAAAAGGCGAAGTCCCACCGACTGAAGAAAACAAAACAAACAAACAAAAAAAAAGAGTGTGAAATATCGGGACAAATTGTGTCCTGACCAAACATCGATTGGGACATGGGACAAATGTCTAAAAATGGGGACAGTCCCAATTTTATCGGGACATCTGGTCACCCTAGGCTAGAGCCCAAGCCCAGACATCTACATTACCATTTTGTAGCCCCACAGCCCAAGCCTGAGGCAGCTGACACAGACCAGGTGCGGTTGTTTTTTTGAAGTCTAGACATACCCTTTTTTGGAAGTCTCAGCCAACGAGCCAAGGGTTGAAGAGGCATGAAAATACAAACTATCCTCTTCATTCCTTTTGCTACAACAGAAAACCCACAAAAGTAGATGCTTCAGGTCTGGGTTAAGCCACTTCGAAAGGTAGCGCATGGAAGCATGCACTGCCACTACCTGTGCTGCCTGTACTGTGCAACTACTAAGAAGGCTTGTTTCCAGTTACCCTGTGTCTGCCCCTAGAAACTTCTTAAATGTTTTTCCGCAATAATGCATCTTTTCCGATGCTATCAACCATGTAAGCCACAGCATAGACCAGGAGCAGTCATTTTTACCACTATGTTATCTAACCCTGCTCTGAGAAACTTTTCTGTGTGTCAATTTCCATTGCCTGTTTCCATAACTGAAGAAAATACCAAATTCAAGAATGCAAAAAACTCACCAAAATGCCACCTGGATATTTGTCACCAATCTCTTTTCAGAGTGTTACAAAATCCAAACAGTGAACAATAAATGTCAGCACTTACTTTGGAAGCTCAGTACCTTAATAGTGTCCCTTTAAAAATACAGGCATAAACAAATCAATTTATATCACAGTGGCACAACGGACTAGCACAAGACGTGCACAAATCTCAAAGTAAAAATTCTGTTGAGTCCTAAAATGAGTATTGTTTTAAGTCCTAGGTTGATCATCAGACACTTCTTTCCACCTGCCTCTCATTCCTCTGACTTCTCCATGAAGCACTTCAGGACCCATTCCAATTAGCCTGCCTCTCTCCTCAGTGGAAATGCTTTCCCAGTAGCACCAATTAAGAGTGAAACTGACAAGGTGAGTTCCTAGACAGTTCCATACTACAGCTGACAACACCAGGAAAGCTTCTGTGCAGAGAAGCATGATGCTAATTAAGCTCCTGTAGAAATGACAGAGCTGATTGTCCAATAAATGTTAGCTTGCTGAAAAAAAGGAAGATACTGCGTAGGCTAAAGTGCATGCATGTTTACCTCTGAGACAGCCAAGACAGCATCAATTCAATAGCAAGAATGCTTTTACCTGTAAATACTAAGCTGGCATTTTCCAGTTCTTCTTGCGGAACCTTGAAACTGAAGGACTCGTTGTAGAAAGGATCTATTGTACCCTTCATGCAAGAGGTTTTCTTGGTTTTGGCTAATTTTAATCCATGAACCAGCTGAATTTTCACAAAGGGATCTGAAAGAAACACAAACACAATTCCAGATTTACAGTTGCAGCCAGTCAATGTTCCTGTCCCAGAAAGGTTCTGCATAGTGGGGACCAGAGTGTGGAGCGGCACGGTGCAGGAAAAAAGCTCTTGGGTGGGATCTGGACTCATCATGTCAAGGTACCAGGTGACTTGCAGTGAAGATGTACAAGTCTCAGGCAGCAGAATTCAGAATGTTTCTGTTGACTCTGCATGGAGTGCAACAAATGGCGACCTCGACAGAAGCCAGGTATGTTGGTCTCACTGACAGATGTCAATAGTCTGACAACAGCAGCAGCTGGAGTTGGGAGTCAGGGAAATATATCATGAGGGACAGAGAGAATCACCAGCTGCTAGAATGATGAAATAGACCTTTCTCCATACTCAGGTAAAGCAGGTGAGGAGTGAGTTGACATTGTCAAAAATCACACAGCATAACAAGTTTTGCAGAATTAAACCGCCTTTCTATTTAACGCTCACACAGCACTTTGTGTCTGCAAAGCACAGTACAAACATTGAGAAATAATCCTAAACCACAAAAGCAGAGGCAGGGACAGCATTTGGAAATTCCTGGTTCCCAATCCTATGCTTTGGCCAGTAGACTTGGATTCTCAGTGTTTGATTTATATATATATATATATTTTAAAAACTTATATTAGAGCTATTCAAAGCCATGCATTAATATTAATGGAACCGAGTGTCCAAATCACTTAGGTGGAATCAAAAATGGCAGCCTAACTATACAGGACAACTTTAGAGCACACACAAACATGCAGGAGTGATGTAAGAAATACACTGCCCTTTACCTGAACCTTGGCTCATATCGGTCTGAAGAAGTTGTTTCGCTCGAATAATGTCTACATTCAGTCGTCCTGCACTGGGAAGGTAATTTAGTGATAGCAGCAGCTCTCCCAACTCGACTTCATTCTACAGGGAAAAGGAAATATGAGACTATACAACTGCAAAGTCAGCGAGAGAGAACAACTGCAATTCAACCAACAAAAACAAATCTCCTAATTGATTGAAATGGCAGAAAAATATTTAAAGTCACATTCCATTTTCATCAGCTTCAAGAACCATTTGGAGCCTTGCTCTGAATAAGCTAAAAATAAGAATAGTATCCCCTGCTAGTAGGTTTGCTTCCCTATATTATACTTCAATCAATGAACATGGTTCCGTTTTAAAACTGCCATCATTACTCTGTAGTGAGCTTGTGACAGAGTGCTGGGAACCAAGAGCTGAGCCAGCATTCTGGTCACTTAAACACCAATTAATTCTTCCCAGGGCCTAATTAGTGGATTAAAATGGGCTGGAGGAGGACCAGTGAGGATATTGGCCCGCTAACCCAGGAGGTATAAGAAAGCACAGGAAGGCAGTGCAGGAGGGACAATGAGAACCAATCTCTGGAGAGAGAATGCTCTCTCCTCAGCAGAGAGCTGAGGAGGAGAAACTGAAACTGTATCTAATATGATGTGCTGAACAGTAAGGTGACGGGAAGAGCAAATGTGAATAAACTGCACTGGGTTGTTTAGGAGCTGAAGGGCCCTCGTCTGCATAGAGAGGGCAGAAGACAGGAACAGGTTGTCACCCTGTCAGAACCGTTTCAACAGGATGCACAAGGAGGAGGAATCTCAAGAGCTGTAATTTTCCTTGCTTGCACTTGAAGTTTTTCCATCTAGTTCTAATCTTAATAATTTAAGACTGATCTGCTGTTAACATACGAAATGTGGGCCCGATCTTAAAAAACAGCCGCACACAGAACTGCCACTGACAACTCTGGAAATTCTGGGCACAGAATGCTTAGAGAATCAGACTCTACAGGATTAAGTAGCATTTCCTTTGTGGTATAAACTGACAACAGGGAGGAAATTCAGAGGTGGCATTCACTTAACAAACTTGTGCCCTTATTCTCTGATATTGCAGCACGTCAAGCAGTTATCTGTGAGCCAGGCTTACCAGTGTCCTTGCTATTCAGCAGACTGTGTCCTGACCTTAGCTTTATATAAACATAGCTGTTTATCCATTAATCCCCCTTTCGGTGACTTAATCAAAACAAGTAAAAGAAAAAGTGTCTGAGGTTGATATTACTAAAAGCTGCATAAAAGTGATGGCTTAAAATACTAATGACTGACATGCACTACCTTTGAAGCTTCCTGATGCTGTTGTTATAGGAGTGTGATGAAAATACATATCCAGTGAGCACCACTGTTGATTTTACATTCACCTTTCCAATACCTGCAATAACCATAGTATCTTTCTATTCTCACCACCAGAGCTGAGCCCACTCCAAGAACTCCCACATCCAAGCACTGGAGAAGTTCAGACTCAGGTCCAGATCTGATCTGTGTGGCCCATCTCAGCAAGGAACAGGAGAAACAATGGTACCACAATCACCACAGAAAGGACAAGAACTTTTAATGGCACCCACAGTATGAGATGTTATAAACCACAAGTGGACACGAATGATAATAGCAATTAGTATTGTGGGGAATGTCTGTCACAAACTTGAACCTAGGGGCAAGTTTACCAAAGTATACAAACCCAGGTCAAGTGTCAGGTAAACCCGGGCAGGGCTCTGAACAAATTAGGGCTTAGATTCCAGTGAAACTGGCCAGTTAATCATTTTTCAGAGGGAAACCAGGCAAAATGTGGCAGTTTCAGATGAGTGTGGCTCTGCATTTTGAGTGAAATGAACCATAACACCCAGAACAAAACTTGAGCAGGAGAGCTCTCTTCAGAAGTAAATAAAACCTCAGGATTCCTTCTAGGTTTGGGAAGGACCCTCCATTTCCTGCCACCCTCCCACATCCTCAGCTGGGAAACTCTGATCCCACCTGTGGCAGGATATCACAGAGATGCCTGCTGCTTCTTAGTACAGGCCCTTTTTTACTTCCCTCATTAAAGATCCTAGGGCACAAGATGAGTAGGTGCCATTAAATCTGGTATCCTGGTCCAATCCCAACTCTGGTAATTACATTCTACCCACCCAGATTCCCCTGCAGTAGTTTCTCTTCTATATTGTTCTTATTGACTTTTCAGGACTACATGACAGAGATGCATTTGGTACACAGATGAACACATGGTAGATTGAGCAAAGCTCTACACTTCAGATGTGAATTGAATATGGCATTACTTTCCATTTTATGTCCTAAATTGATGTGTTGCATCACTGTGGGTTAATTAAATAACTGTCTTGTTCCACCCTAGAGGTGGCTATATTTCAGTAGTGAGTAAAATAATTCCTATGTATTTAACTCCACATTCTCCATTCTGCTAACACAAGCCAAGTTAGTGACCACAGTGGAAACAAGCCAGATGGTATGGGAGTATTTGCCTTAGTGCCCTGATTGCACAGTGACCTTTCCACTGTATGTCTGTGGGTCAAGGCTGGGAGCGGGACTCCCTGGCCTGGGAGGGAGAAGATGGGCTGATGACATCATCTCCTCTCAAACCTGCATAAACTCCTTCATGGGGGGGAAATAGTCAGTATTGGGAGCAGCAACCAACAGGAAGACTATGGCAGAGGGACTTTCTGGCAATGCCCACAGCACTGCTTTATGAATAGGGTGAGGGACAAAAGGATAACCCAGAAGATTTAGGCAGACAAAACATTACGTGACGTGGCACTGCTCATTTTCATTAAACAACGAGAACATACAAAATTAACATGGCACATGTGAAACAGATCAGTAACTGGCTAATTGCTGCTGGCATGCTGTGGCTATCTCTTTGATGTCCACCAGAAGAAGGCTGTTGATAGGTTGGAGAGGGTTAGAGAAGAGCCACAAGAATGATTAAATGATTATTTTTAGTGCCTTTTAATAACAGACTCAAGGAGTTCAATCTATTTAGCCTAACACAAAAGGTTATGGGGTGACGATCACGGTCTATGAGTACTTACATGGGAAGCAAACAAACAAACATTTGATAATGGGCTCTTCAATCTAGCACACAAAGGGATAAAAAGATCCAATGGCTGGAAGTCGAAGACAGACAAATGCAGTCTGGATTAAAGGTGTAAATTTTTAACAGCGAGGGTAATTAGCCAATGGAACAATTTACCAAGGGTTGTGACGGATTCTCCATCGCTGGCAATTTTTAAATCAAGATTGGATTTAAAAAAAATCGATCTGCTCTAGGAATTATTTTGGGGAAGTTCTAGGCCCGTGTTAGACAGGAAGTCAGGCTATTTAATTACAGTGGTCCCTTCTGACCTTGGAATCCATGCTAAAAGAAATACAAAAGGGAGTTTCCAGTCACAGAGCCAGGTTCAGTCAATGGGCTATGCAAGGTGAGTGTGCTGCACTATGTAACAGACCTAGCTAGGCGACTGGAGCTGCTGAGTGACAGTCCATCTGGGAAGACACTGCCCATTGCATAGGTCAAGGAGATAAACTTGGGGATGGCCCCACCGGGGATGGCCAAGCAGGTCAGAGAAACAAGCAGGGGGAGAAGTCAAACCTAAAATCTGAGGCAATGGAAAGCATCAGCCTCTATAAGTCTCCCTGAATGGATGCCCTGATCCTCAACCCTCATCATTACTTCCTTATCCTGGTTACAACAGATGGCAATATAAATAGATGCATCACACACACACTCCAAATTAATCATTCAGCACTCTCCATTTCTTCCCACAGTGAACTTCATTCTTGTTTTACCTAAAAGATAAAGAAAGCCCCCCACCCCACCCCACCTCACCCACGCACTTCCTCTTGTCAGCATTAAGGAATTTACATATCATAACTGTGATACTAAGCCCCGATCTACACAGGGGGTGGGGGGGGGAGGGGAATCGATCTAAGTTACGCAACTTCAGCTACGTGAATAATTGACTTACCGTGGTGTCTTCACTGCGGTGAGTTGACTGCTGCCACTCCCCCATCAACTCTTCTCTGCGCCTCTCGCGGCGCTGGAGTACAGAACTTGACGGGAGAGCGCTCGGGGATGGATTTATCATGTCTAGACTAGATGCGATAAATCAATTCCTGCTGGATCGATCACTGCCTGCCAATTCGGCTGGTAGCGAAGACATACCCTAAGAGACTAACATTGTATTCTGAATCTTCATTATACAGGTAATTCCATCTGCCCAGGGGAGATCTAAGTCTGAAAATTTACACACTGTACTCCGCACCGAGGGTAGATCCAAACCCTACCTAAGCACACAACTGTGCCCAGTCTCAGCACTGAACAGACAGCTGAGTGGGTGTTATGATAGAGGTGTTTAGAAAAATTAGTGGAAAGGTACTGTCTTTACCAGACGATTTTGACTGCGCATGTGCTCGGGGAACTACTTCCAACCATCTGTGAGATGAGTTCAAGCCCTTAACAGCTGGCTTAAGCTAGCAGAAAAGCCTAAGGCACATTATTAAGAATAGTTAATGCCTTCCTTTTGGAGAGCAACACACCATCCATGCTTCAACAAATACTGTCTAGGACCTTGCTCAAAAAATCATCATTGCTTGTGGGGCACCTAGACAATTGTAATATCCTGATCCCTAACCCTTTCCTAGTACCACAGCAACCCTTAGGGTAGCTGATTATCTACTTGCTCATACATGGCTGATGTAGACAGTAGCTTGACACTGGGTCGCTCCCAACGTGGGTCTTTACACTCTATGAAATCAGTTCTGGATTAGTCTCACAGACAGAAAAAAATTCCCAGACATCACTGCACTTCATCCGATCACTGCACCACAAAACAGGCTGCTGCCACTCAGGACAAAGCCTATTGAATGGCTGATTCTGAATCCTGACAGACCAGTCACAGGTTGGCATGTAGGGTGTAAAACAGAGGTGGGCAACCTGTGGCCCATCAGGGTAATCCTCTGGCGGGCCACGAGACAGTTTGTTTACATTTGCACGGCCGCCCGCAGCTCCCAGTGGCCACAGTTCGTCCTTCCGGGCCAATGAGAGTTGCAGGAAGTGGTGCGGGCCGCAGGGACATGCTTGCCACCGCTCACCGACATGCTTGCTCCCATTGGTCAAGAACGGCGAACTGCAGCCACAGGGAGCTGTGGACAGCTGTGCAAATGTAAACAAACTGTCTTGTGGCCTGCCAGCGGATTACCCTGACGGGCCACATGCAGCCCCTGGTGTAAAAGGTCCATGCTGGTGTAAAAGGTCCATGCTGTCTATGAGACCATCTGCATAATTCTGAATCCTGTCACTACCAGTGATTTCATGTACAAATTTAATCTGAATCAGGTATTCTTCTATCCCTATTAACACCATTATATCAAGCCATTGGTTTAGTGTTGCCAGCTTTCTACTCACACAAAACTGAACACTCTTGCCCCGAACCTGCCTGCCCCTCCTCCAAAGCCCTGTCACTTCTCTAAAGTTCCGCCCCCTACTCACTCCATCCCCAGTCCTTCTGTCACTTGCTCTCCCCACCCTCACTCAATCATTTTCATCGGGCTGGCTCAGGAGGTTGGGATGCAGGAGGGGGTGATGGCTCCAGTGGGGGTATGGGCTCTGGGGTGGGGCCAGAAACGAGGAGTTCAGGAGGGGACTCCAGGCTGAGGCAGTGGGTTGAGATGTTGGAGGGGGTGAGGGCTCTGGCTGGGGGTGCGGGCTCTGGGGTAGGGCCAGGGGTGAGGGGGTTTGAGGCACAGGAGGTGGCTCCAGGCTGAAGGGGTGGAGCCGAGGGGTTTGGAGTATGGGAGGGGGTTCTCAGCTGAGGAAGGGGGTTGGCGTATGGGAGAGGATATGGACTCTAGACTTGGGGTCTGGGTTCCATGGTGGGGCCAGAAATGAGGAGTTCAGCATGAGGGAGGGGTGCCGGCCTGGGGCAGGGAGTTTGAGTGCAGGGGGGGTGAAGGTTCTGGGGTGGGGCCAGGGATGAGGGATTTGGGGTGCAGGAGGGGGCTCAAGGCTGGGATTGAGGGGTTCAGAGTGCGGGAGGGGGCTCCAGTCTGGTGCAGGGGGTTGGGGCACAGGAGGGGGCAATGGTGCAGGCTCCAGGTGACACTTACCTCAAGCAGTTCCCAGAAGCAGCGGCATGTCCCCCCTCCAGCTCCTATGTTGAGGCATGGCCAGGAGGCTCTGCGCGTGGCCCTGTCCACAGGCACTACCCCTGTAGCTCCCACTGGCCACGGTTCCCAGCCAGTGGGAGCTGCAGAGCTGGCGCTTGGGGCAGGGGCACATGCAGAGCCCCCTGGCTGCCCCTACATATAGGAGCCAGAGTGGGGACATGCTGCTGCTTCCAGGAGCCACAATAGGGAGCCTGTCTTAGCCCCACTGCACCGCTGACCGGACTTTTAACAGCCCGGTTAGTGGTGCTGACCAGAGCCACCAGGGTCCCTTTTTGACCGGGCCTTCCACTCAAAAACTGGCAACCCTACATTGGTTTGGGTTTTTTTTAACATATCCATTCTTATTTGTCACTTGCAGTCATTGTTTAATCTGGTTCATTGCAGAGTTCAGCTTTTGCAAATTCCAGTATGTTTGGAAAACACAAATTGGAAAACTGTGTTCATAATGTAAGATACCTATAACTTTTCTCAGTAGCGCAACTAACAATAAGTAACACCACCAAACAATTCATTTTGTAAATATCCATCAAAGCATAAATATAAAATTCAGGGCAGACACTAAGACCATGTACAGGAGTGGTTCTCCATCTATTTACCATTGTGTTATGTGGGCCGCATCCACACAATACATATACAACCCTTATGGCCCTGAGGATGTCACATGGGCTGCAGCTGTGTGCTGATTGGGCCACAAGAGGCCTGAAGGTTGAGAACCACTGCTGTACAGAAATGCAGGGCTCTTCAAGTCACCCTAGGCTCAGGGTACTAAATATCTGCACTAAGATTCAGGGGAATTACTGCTGGGTCCTGGTAGTAGGTGGACCCATTTAGTTTCAATCAGGATCTACATGAGTATCTCATTGGCCCAAATGGAACTCCAAGGAATAACTTGGGCTGAAGCTTATGTGGTTTTATTGTTTTTGAGTCACCAGTATAGCCAGGAAGTGGAAGGGAGAGGGCAGTCAGTTTGGGCATGGAACAGGGCCTGGCGCTCTGTCAAAGATAGGGTAGGGACTCCATTATTCATGGTAAGCTTTAAATAAAATTAAATTTGCATATTCAAAAATGGAACTTTTTAAAGCATTGCTTCATTTTGTGCACACACAAAATTGGTGTGTGAGTGTAAAGCACACAAATTTATGCAAATACAGGTTTTGCAGGTGCTAAATGGGTGTGGCTAACCAAAACACTTCTGAATTTTTTTTTTTAAACTTGGTCTGTAGTGAACTACACACAATGCTGCCTACAGTATGATCCTGGATTTGGTTAGAACAAAGATAATTTAAGGTCCTGATCTTCAGTCGTGCCCTTCTGCACATGCCTGACTTGTTCATGGGACAAAGCCCCCATGAAGAACTGGGGTCTATATTTTACTAATAGTCTTGCATGCAATATTCAGACAGAAAGTGATGAGTTACAAACTACTGAGTTATGGTCCAATCCAAAGCCCATGGAATTGAACAGAAAGACTCCCATTAACTTCAGTGGGCTTGGGATCAGGCATCATCTGCCTAAATTTCCCTTGAGGCCTTTTTGAGTCACACTGCTTTCCAACTTACTGTCAGCAATGTCCAAACACTGCACTGCAGTTTTCATTCATTGCCTTGAAGGAAGTAATGTGCAGTCCAACCCACAAAGACCATATCAGGATGGGTTTGCTGGAAAATGGCAAAAAGTAACAGTCTTAACTGTCTCATTGTTGAGCACAGCTGGTAATGTGCTTTCCAGAATGACAAGCAGCATTTTCAAAACAGAATGCAGTTCACTGAACAGCCTACCATACAAATGACTCAGGGACTTGAAAAGGCATTAAACTTCAGCGGTGAACTATATCTGATCTTATCCATGTATATTTTCAGCTCCGCTGTAGGAATATGAATGCTGGATAGTTCAAATCCTGCCACAATGCAGGGAGGTGGACCAGATGACTACAATTCAGCACTGAAAATTTTTCTTTCAATTTATTTGTAACCTGGCACTTCTCTCCTGGCGCCTTAGATTTGATCAACTCATTGTTCATTAATCAACTTCATATGCTGAACCATGCTTGCTAACTATTCTTGTTGTTGGTCACCTGTCATTCGCAGTCCTCAATAGCTCCACATTGCGTCCAATTAGCAACCGAGTTACAAATGAATCAGTTGCTCCAGAAAAACCCTGGCAAGAGTTGAAACTTCTCAAGGTTTAGTTCCTGCCTCTTCTATACACTCTGCAAGACATGTCCACACTGCTGAATCTGAGCATTGGTATCTGACACTCTGTCTAATTAGAGCAGTGGTTCTCAATCTTTCCAGACTACTATACCCCTTTCAGGAGTCTGATTTGTCTTGCGGACTCCAGGTTTCACCTCACTTAAAAATTACTTGCTTACAAAAATCAGACATAAAAATACAAGTGCCACAGTGCACTATTACTGAAAAATTGGTTACTTTCTCATTTTGTCTGTTTGAAATTTTAGTTTGTGCTTACTTCGCTTGTGCTTTTTATGTAGCCTGTTGTAAAACTAGGCAGATATCTAAACGAGTTGATGCACCCCCTAGAAGACCTACATCAGGTGTAGGCAACTGGCGGCACGCGAGCTGATTTTTAGTAGCACTCACACTGCCTGGGTCCTGGCCACCGGTCCAGGGGGCTCTGCATTTTAATTTAATTTTAAATGAAGCTTCTTAAACATTTTAAAAACCTTATTTACTTTACATACAATAATAGATTAGTTATGTATTATAGACTTATAGGAAGAGACCTTCTAAAAACGTTAAAATGTATTACTGGCACGCAAAACCTTAAATTAGAGTGAATAAATGAAGACTCGGTACACCACTTGTGAAAGGTTGCCGACCCCTGATCTACGTGTATCCCTGGTTGAGAACCACTGAACTAGAGAAGCCAATGGAAGGGTTTGTCAGTGATGAAATCCCCAGCACTGGGAAGAATGGGTGCTGTACAGAGTCATTTGTTCAGCCAGCAAAATGGAAACAACTGGGGAAAGTCAGCAGTTGATGTGAGATGGCTATTTTTACTACGACAGGTCAGTTGGGAGAGCTGACCAAGTCAGACAAGATTGGTGGAGGCGTTCTTACTTAGTTTGGTGGGAAGTGAATTAGAAGCCTCAGGCCAATTCAGGTTGGCATAACTGGTTGGAGAGGAAAGTTTCCCACTTCCGTGTGCCTGTCAAATTTGGGAGGGCTCCCTCTCAATGCTCTGCATAAACATGGCATGACTCCATAATCATCAGCCCTTTGTTTCCTTGTTTTTATTATATAAATATATATCATATATAGAGGAAATGTTACAATATTTTTTCCCTAGTGACTCTGTGCACTTAAGTATCTCTTTTTGTTACAACACTGAAGCCTTTTCAGGCAGGATAGAGAAAGTTTGATAAAGACATCTCTCTCTTCCACATAAGTGCAGGGTTTGAACAAAGGAAGGGGGAAGCTTATGTATTCGGTGCCATAATTATTTTATTGGTGCTCAAGGAAGAGAAGAGTCTAAATTTTGTTTGTCAAAGACCTTTTAATGGGAAAAAAGTGCCGTGGGTTTTGCCTGTATAGGTCCACTTTATATTTTGCTCATAGTAGTTATGGCAAAACCTCTAATAATTCCCCACTATGGGATCCAGGGATACATTTACATCCCAAAGTTTGTAAATTTAAATGCCTAACTTGATGCATAAGGAAAAGAGATTACACCTTAAAACCACAAACAAAACCAGCATGTGGCAATCTTTACTACTCCCTTTAAATGAATGTTCGTTTTCTTCAGATTCAAGGCACGTATATCGTTCAGTATTACAGGTGGGTATGTTTCCAGTTCTGTTTAGAGATACTATAGAATACCGCAGGCCATGAGTTTTTGAACCTATGCTGTTTGCTGTATATGTCTAACTTAGGCACCATCATTTAAAGACATAATTTCAGTTACAATTGTAAAGCTGATGAATACAGGTTTGTGTTTTGATCCCATATGATCCTGGGAAAGCAATTTCCTGTTAGATTAGGTAGCTAAGTGACATCCAATCTTGGATGTCTATTATTTTCCTGAAGTTCTGATTATTGCTTCATCTTTCACAGTTCCTTTTTATGGGTGCATTATGCAGCCTGTTACTAGAGTCTGTAACCTTGGGGTTGTCTTTGATGCAGAACTTTCTGTAACTATCATCGGGGTTGACTCTAACCCTCACAGAAAAGGCTTGTTTTTTCTGCCATCTCTGGAACACAGCAAGGCTGTCTCAAGAGAAGCAGAGTTTAATTTTGCCATTAGCACATCGTGTTTGGATCAGTACAGTGCAGTGTTCACAGGCCTTCCAGACGGTTTCAGATCGCTACAACTTGTCCAGGGTTCTACAGCTTAAAGGCTCCAGAGGTACATAGTGCATTACATCAGTGTGCAGATCTATATAGTGCTTCTAATGAAGGTTCAAACTGATTTTCCTCCTCAAGGTTATCCCTGGCATTACCTGCTTGGGTATATAAGGACACTGCTGCTTTAGTATACCCTGCTCCCACAGGCTTCCTGCACCTCCCTACAGTAAATGACTAAAGATTTTTGGAGGTCTGAGCTGCTATATAGTATGCCTTGGCAACGCTTTACCCACCTATGGTTAGGACTACTGAGCACAAAGCCTAGATAAAACACAGCCATGAGATCTGGGTTGTAGTCCCACTAGCTTTGCCAGTGAATCCCTCTAGAATGTGGACAAGTCACTTATTCTCCCCAGCCTTACTTGGAGAGAATACTTCCCACCTTGCAGGGTTGTTGTGAGGCTAAATTCTTTCAAATTTGTCACGCACTTTGAGCTCTTGAGATAGAAGGAGCTAGTGAGCAGCACAGGATTATTATATTATCAATGAACCATGCAGGGGTTTAACTGCACAAGACCCATTCAAATTAACGGGGATCACTTGGGCAAATCCCCACGCAGCACACTGAATATTCATCCAACATGTGTAGCCCATAGAGCTAGCTTAGCCTTTTTTATTATATTCAGCAGTAGCTCAAGGAACCTACAGACCTATATCCTGTAAGACAATTGCTTAAGCAAGTTAGCATAAATATAGCCAAGCCTAGTAGGCCTGTGACCCTTGGGACAGATAAATGGCTTGACAGCTACCTTTAGATTTTGGGGAACTAAGAATAGCTTGCTCGATAACAGGAGTTGGAACCTAATGGTACTAGGCAACTGCAGGAACACTGAGCTTGGATATTTTAGGATAGAATCATTGGCAGATATCTAACCACAAACTTGGCTGAGGAATAGGTGACATGTGATGATGAGTTAAATGGCATTAATATGATAAGGGCACTCCAACATTATCAGGGCAAGGAAGTCAGATTTGGATATGGAAGGCTGGGCATTAGCATGAATATTCATGATAGTGCCCAGGCCCTATAATAGGGCAAATCTCCAGGTAGAGGGGGTTAGCTTTCCATCGTTCAACCCTTCAGCTCTATTGTTATCTATCACCAATCTTAGATTGGGGAACTTGGACCATCTGACTCATTCAGCCAGCCAGAAGCAAGGCTGGTCCTTTGTCTCTCACCACCAGGTTCTCAAGGAAAGTTGTACAGTAAAAGCTGTGTTCTCCAGCTCTTTACCAACCAGAAAGTCTATTAATCAGCATTTCTGATATCTCCCAATACAAATCTTCAATCTAGTAACCGGGACTAGTATACTGGCCAGGAAGTTATGCAATTGCACATTCTGCCCTCTCCTTTTATGCAAAAGAGGCAGAAGACAAGCAAGCAAGCTGATATCAGGGATTTATTCAAAAAAGCAGCTTCCAGGGTGTGTCATAGGGTCACTACGGATTCAGCCCAATCTCCTACACCTTCTGCATCTACAATGATAATTGATGTTGATAATGATGACCCAGAGGCACTGAGAGATGCAGAAGTGCCTTCTGACTCAAAGATTAAATTATGTTCAGTATAATTTAGTGTTAAGTGTATTTTTAGTGATCTGGGTGTACGCCATGCATGGCCCACAGTGATATGCAGTGTCAGAAGATAACCTATTGTATAGAAAACTTTACCTGTATACACCTAAGTGCTTCAAGAAACCAACCACTCTGCAGTGTAATACTACTACTGGATTGGGGAGTACCTGTGTACTATTTTATACTTTATTCATTTTACTGTATTCCAATTCTTTGAAAATAGGTATTCCATGGGTAAGTATAACTCTTAGTTAACTGGAATATTTGAATTACCAGCACCCCCAATTTCCCCAACATGCCAGATAACAAAGCTTTTACTGTATATAAGTCTAAGAGCTTATGCAAGGAATGATACCCGAGGATTCCCCAATACTGTATTATTCCTCTCTGCTTATGTGGTTTGGAGCTTTTCTGTCTTTATCATTGGCTCTAATAAAAATCGCCAAGGCTTTGCCTGCAGTGTGAGTGTCCTTGCCATACACCACGAGGTTCCCTATAAGATACTGAACTTGTTGGTTTTAGGTCTGTGCAGACTGATTCTGGGACAAGAACTCTTTACCCTCAGCTCATTAATCAGGATCAATTGGCAATCAATACTATCATTATTAACCATTAAATAGGATCAGGTAACACATATAACCAATATTAGACTGAAGGAGCATTTGTTCAGCTCAGCTTTCACCTCATGGTGGGGGACTTTCGCCCAGGTTGGTTGTATATATATATATCCCCCAGGTCACATACCAATTAACAGTGGCCCTGTAATCCTCTCTCCTTATAGGGAGTTTCAGTTACCCCCCGCATCATCACAGAGAAAGTGAAGCAGCTGCTCTGTGATGCCTCCTCTTGGTCCCAGGATGGGGCTGGGAGACCTCCTCCAGCATAGGTGGGTCAGCATTGTACCAGAGGAAAAGTTCAGGTAGAAAGGGAGCCAGCGGCTCTTCACAGGACCTTTTCTCCTACTGCAATCCACCACATTGGAACCCAATCCCCATACCACAAGACACACTGGGGCCTTGTCTCAACTACATGTATCTAATCCCATTATCTCTGTCTTCAGAGGGCAGGCCACTTACAGCATATGCTCTCAGGGGTTAAATAAGGGACAGCATTGCTAAAAGGCAGAGAAAGAACTCCCCTTCCTCCTCCTCACCCTGGCTGAGGAGAGTTTAGCTAACCCCAGCATTCAATCCTCCCATCTCCTCACTGTCACAAGACTCAGCAACAGAACCCTGGTTTCCCTCCCTTACTGGAAGTTCTGCATCACTTGTTTAGTTCAACAGCTGCTATGGTTTGGGTCATGTTCAAAATACTGACTGGAGTCTCTGGCATGCTCAGTGGCTTTGAGCCAAGTTTGTGGAATTAATTTCTATGCGGATGCACAAATCTCTGAACCAACTGCTGTTTCAAAACTTTTGCCAAAGAAACAGCTGTCCGATGATCAGTTTTACTGGTTTTTAATTTTCCGTCCAACTTCTTTCATCTATCTGTGAAGGAAATTATGGAAACCTGCTTTTTTTTCCCTAAATGATGGATATTACAGCCAAATACAAATGATGTGCACATTTCCACAGAATGGCACTTGCAGCTCCATAGATCCAAAACTAAAAAGTCTGGGAATTCTGCAGCCAAGAATGAATTCAATACATTCACAATAGAAGACTTCCAAAACACAATATAAATGATGGAGAGTTCATTATAAGTTGCTAAGGAAATGCTCAGAGATCACCTATAAACTGAGTCTTTAATTTCTCTACCCCTCTTCTTTACCAATCAATAACTCTGTTAAGGTTAGAGAGGAGCAATGAGGACACATATTTTGTGTTTACTCTTGAGTCAGGAATCAAAACTAGAGCTTCAGAGAGCTGTTGGAAGCTTGAATCTCTTGTAAGCAATTTCTTTAAGGCTGAGTGCAACATTTAAGCAAGAAGCCCATTAGACTCCCACTGAGCCCTGTACTTATGAACCTATGTTCCCAAAAAGTGAATGCCACTCAAGTGTATTAGCAGTATGAAGGTTCAAACGAAAGGTACAAGTACTGCCTGTCTTTTATCAGCCGTAGTTCCATGACAATCTCTGGGGAGGGGAAAAGGAGTTCTTATGAATTTTCATACACCAGCAAGACCTGGATTTTCACGTGCAGAATAATGATCTCTCAGCTCTGATCAACACTGGTCCAAAACATTTCAACTCACCTGTTCATACACACACACACACACACACCCCTCAAAAATAATGTGTTGATAAAACTAGGGGTGCACCATACTCTATTTTAATCAATCTTTACAGAGAAATGTGAGACTCAGAGCACAGATATAGCAAGCACTTTCAACCTACTTTACAATAGTCAGGCAATTCCATTGTATGAAGTTATGTAAGGAGGGTAAAATATTTCATATTTTCTGGCTCTTATACTATTTGAACTGGCAGATCACTGGCCCTCTTTCTGGACTCAATCCTGCAAGGTGCTGGCACTCTGGCCCCAATTCAGCCGAGCACTGAAGCACATGCTCAATTTTAAGCATCTCAATAGCCCCACCGAAGTTAAGCACCGGTGTAAGTGCTTCACCGGACTGGCGCCAGAGTGCTCCACTCCTTACAGGATCAAGCCCTCTATCTTCCTTGTGAATGTAGTGTCTGTGAAAGGCACTGGGTCAACAGCCTGGGTGAATATGAAGCCCTCTATTGCTCCACAGACCTGGGACGGCATATGAGGTGATGCCCTGCCAACATGCCCCAACGCTGAGCTGGAGGGATCTCTCCTATGGGCTGAGGGGACAGAACAGTGCTCATACACTTTCAGTCCTGAGCATCTCAGATAACAAAAATGTCTGCTGCGATGGTGGTTTCTGGGATGTGGACTCCTGCTCACTGGCCTGGGAACTGAGCCAAAATATTGTACATGCTGTTGACTAATAAGCAGCCAAACGGTAAGAAATGTTGACCACTATTGATCTGGGCTGGATTGAACCAGCTCCCTAGAAATTAAAAGCTATATATTCCATTATGAATCTTGTGAAGGCTAAAGAGCTTGCCTGAACCAAACCCCAGTGAAATCAGTAGAAAGACTCCTATCAGCTTCAATAGGAGATGGATCATGCCTTTAACGTAGAGAAAATATGCATTTGCTTCTATCCACCTTCTCACTTGCAACAAGATGTGTGCCCACACTCCCTTGTCTCTGCTCATTTCCAGACCCAGTTCTAAAGATGCATTCCTTTTTCAAAGGAACCATCCCTGGACTTGCTTCACCCTACACTGCCTCACAGCCGTTGGTCCTGCTTCTCCATTACCTTGCACTGTGTGTGGTCATCTACCCTTGGCTGCAGTAAGCACAAAGTAGTTGCCATTCTGATCTGGTAGCTTTTTACAGCCACTTTCTCAGCACATCTAAAACCCTTGTCCTCTTTGCTTTTGCTTCTCACCACTACTCACTTCTCTTCTCTGTAGCTCTTGTCATCTGGACCAGCCTTCCTGTATCTTTCCAGCTCATGAAGTTTCCGTCTATTTTTAAATGTCACCACAAAACAGACATCTTGCCTTCTATCTTTACATTCCTCGTCTATGCCTTTTCATTTTTCTCTCCTTCTGTTAATGGTCTTATGACTAACTGTTTCAGCAAATTTTCACCACACAAGTTTCACCACATTCATTGCTTTCTATCTCATACTGGGGCAGATCCTCAGCTGGTGTAAACTATCATTGCTCCACTAACTGCAGCTAAGAATCCACACCTGTTTTGTATCACTACTTAATTCTGTAAGTGTCGGCGGATACCTTTATTCAAAATCAAGTTTCATTGCACTGTAAGCAGATTTTTCTTCTCCCAATGTATTAAGATTCCTAGAATTCGTTTGGAAGATACTATTGAAGCAAATTCAATTTAAATGTAGTTAACAAGAAATTTAAAAAGGCAGACAGTGAACTTTCTTCTTCATCAATCTTACAGGAAGCTTCCTCTCGGCTTCAAACTCAGCACTTTTAAAAAATAAGATGAGCAGAAAAGGCTTCCTTAGCACAGGTATAAGCAACACTTTTTTTTTATTTCCATTTTTGTCATCCTGCAGTTGGAACTTTCTGTTTATAAAATAATAGATACAAATTGCAAGCATACACCTTACCCTTTCACTACAAAATATTAAGATTGTACTTTAAATTAATATGAATTAATATTTTACTTATTTAAATATCTATTTTTCCCTTGATTCATGCACAAAACACTCGTTATCACGAGTCTGCAGATTTTGCATCTGTTGTTCTGGAAGGGCCTGGTAGTGCTCTGAGTTGGTGTGTGGGGTGGTGCTTCTGATGATGAGCTTGGAGACGTGGGGGGTGTTTGAAGGCAAGACGAGAGGGTTCAGGAAAGATTTCTTTCAGGATAGGGTCCCCATCGAGTATGGGTTGTACTTGTTTGATGATACCTCACATGGGTTCCAGTGTGGGGTGGTAGGTGACGACGAGGGGTGTGCAGTCAGAGGGGGTTTTATTTCTGTATTGAAGCAGGTTCTCTTGTGGCATTTGGGTGGCCCATTCCATGATGCAATCTACTTCTCTGGTGGACTGTTCTTGTTTGGTGAAGGCAGTTTTGAGTGTATTAAGGTGTATATCCTGGACTTTTTCCTTTGAGCATATTCTGCAGTATTTGAGTTGTCACCTACCACCCCACATGGGAACCCAGACAGGATATCATCAGAACAACATATGCAAAACCTGCATCTCCACGGCTTCACTGATCAATCCCACCCCTCAAACACACCTTTCAAGTGCCTATCACAACAACATGTGGAGCACCTCATCCAGTACATGAAATGCCCCAACAACAACTATGTGGGTGAAGCCAGACAATCACTACACTCTCTTGAATGAGTTCACACAGGAAAATGATAAAAGACAAAAACACCCTGTCGCCTGTGGGTGAACACTTTTCACAAAGTAATCACTTTATATCAGACCTATCAGTCCTCATCCTCAAAGGAACCCTGCACAACACTTTCAAACAATGAGCCGGGGGACTTAAAATCATAATTTTGCTAGATACACTGGATTTATGGCTCAATATAACAATCTTAAACCCACTAACTCCCCTTTTTGTCCTGACTACAAGGGTGTTAACAGGTCACTTCACCTTGCATGATCCTTTAAAATATGTGCTAACTACTTATGACAACGGTCCCTAAACTTCTGCCATCATGCTTCTCCTAGAGTGGCATGTCCCACAGTTTGGGGACCACTGACTTATGCTCAACTATCTGTTCCATCTTGTATTTAGCTGTGACAGTATAAGGACCTTTCCCAGACCTGGGGAAGAGCTCTGTGTAGCTCAAAAGCTCGTCTCTCTCACAAACAGAAGATATTACCTCACCCATCTTGTCTCTCTAATATCCTGGGACCAACACAGCTACAACAGCACTGTGTGTATCTCCTATAACAGCTGTTCCCTGATCACTCACCCTCCTCCGGTCACAAAAAGAATTCTGTGGAACTGCTAGGGCATATGGACTCTGATGGACATTATGTTTCTTGCAGGAATATTGATACCACTAAGACTAATTGAACTTAATGATCTTAAAATAATAATAATAATAAAAAATAATTCATGGTCTCAACTTCCCAGTGCTTTTGACAACTCCATTCCAGCTTAGGTTGCACGTAATATGGACCAGGTGATGACTCTTGTTTAACTCGAAAACACATTTTAAACTGTCTTTACATTTTAATTTTTAAAGAAAACAACTCTCATTCATCAACCTGACACACAGACACAGTAGCACTAGGACTGTCCCAGGTTCCAAAGGACTGAAAGTTAATCTGACCTGTGGATGTGTGTTCCCCTTGAGTAATGCTCTGGCTTACAATGGCCTTCTCAGGGATGCTTAAGGGATGCACTGCAGCCCAGACTTTCTGGAACACTAAGTGGTATGGCTACGTTCCCTTCCTCATCAGTCCACTGATGGCTAGAGTAGTGCAGGTGTTCAGTACCTCTTGAGGTTGAACATTTTGGATTAAATCCCAAGGGCCAAAGTTTTGGCTGCCTTGGGGGCCTGATTTCCAAAGGCACTGAGCACCCGGAACACCAGATGGTCACAGGGTATGTCTACACTACAGGATTATTCCGATTTTACATAAACCGGTTTTGTAAAACAGATTGTATAAAGTCAAGTGCATGCAGCCACACAAAGCACAATAATTCGGAGGTATGCATCCATGTACCGAGGCTAGCGTCGATTTCCAGAGCGTTGCACTTTGGGTAGCTATCCCGTAGCTATCCCATAGTTCCCACAGTCTCCTCTGCCCATTGGACTTCTGGGTTGAGATCCCAATGCATGATGGTGCAAAAACAGTGTCACGGGTGATTCTGGGTAAATGTCGTCACTCATTCCTTCCTCTGTGAAAGCAACGGCAGACAATCATTTCGCGCCCTTTTTCCCTGGATTGCCCTGGCAGATGCCATAGCATGGCAACCATGGAGCCCGTTTTGCCTTTTGTCACCGTCACCATGTGTGTACTGGATGCCGCTGACAGAGGCGGTACCGCAGCGCTACACAGCAGCATTCATTTGCCTTTGCAAGGTAGCAGAGACGGTTACCAGTCGTTCTATACCGTCTGCTGTGCCATTGTAAATTGGTGATGAGATGATGGTTATCAGTCGTTCTGGACCGTCTGCTGCTGTCATGGGTGCTCCTGGCTGATCTTTGCCGAGGTCGGCCAGGGGCACAAAGACAAAAATGGGAATGACTCCCCAAGTCATTCCCTCCTTTATGTTGTATCTAAAAATAGAGTCAGTCCTGCCTAGAATATGGGGCAAGTGTACTAGAGAACCAGAGAGCACAGCCGCTCCATGTCAGATCCCGCAGAAATGATGAGCTGCATGCCATTCTAGGGGGTGCCCCTGCAACAACCCCACCCATTGAGTCCCTCCTCCCCCAACCCTTCTGGGCTACCATTGCAGGGTCCCCCCATTTGTGTGATGAAGTAATAAAGAATGCAGGAATAAGAAACACTGACTTGTTACTGAGATAAAATGAGGGGGAGGCAGCCTCCCAGCTGCTATGATAGTCCAGGCAGGACATTAAATGGTTGGGGGGGAGAGGAGCCCAGCATCCTGCTACTAAGATAGTCCAGGCAGTACAGAATCTTTTCTTTAGACATGAAAGGGAGGGGGGGGGCTGATGGAGCTCAGCCCCCAGTTGCTATGATGAGGACGGTTACCAGCCATTCTGTACCATCTCCCGGGAATAACAGGAAGTCATTCCTATTTTTACACAGGCGCCCCTGGCCGACCTCACCTGAGGCCAGCCAGGAGCACTCACAGGATGATGACAAGGATGGCTACCAGTCCTTCTGCACTGTACCGTCTGCATCGGGGAAGGGAGGGGAGAGGATGCTGCACCGCGTCTACCAGCAGCATGCAGTAGACATAGGGTGACATATAAAAAAGTCAAGAAATGATTTTTTTCCCTTTTCTTTCACGGAGGAGGGAAGGGGGGATAAATTGACGAGATATACCCTGAACCACCCCAGACAATGTGTTTGACCCTACAGGCATTGGGAGCTCAGCCAAGAATGCAAATACTTTTCGGAGTCTGCAGGGACTGTGGGACAGCTGGAGTCCTCAGTCCCCCCTCCCTTCCTCTATGAGCGTCCATTTGATTCTTTGGCTTTCCGTTACGCTTGTCACGCAGCACTGTGCTGTGGACTCTGTATCATAGCCTGGAGATTTTTTTCAAATGCTTTGGCATTTCGTCTTCTGCAAGGGAGCTCTGATAGAACAGATTTGTCTCCCCATACAGCAATCAGATCCAGTATCTCCCGTACGGTCCATGCTGGAGAGCTTTTTTGGATTTGGGACTGCATCGCCACTCATGCTGATCAGAGCTCCATGCTGGGCAAACAGGAAATGCAATTCAAAAGTTTGCGGAGCTTTTCCTATCTACCTGGCCAGTGCATCTGAGTTCAGATTGCTTTCCAGAGCGGTCACAATGGTGCACTGTGGGATACCGCCCAGAGGCCAATACCATCGATTTGCAGCCACACTAACCCTAATCTGACATGGCAATACCGATTTCAAAGCTACTCCTCTTGTCGGGGAGGAGTACAGAAATCAGTTTCAAGAGCCCTTTATATCGATATAAAGGGCCTCGTTGTGTGGACGGGTGCAGGGTTAAATCAGTTTAACGCGACTAAAATCGGTTTAAACGTGTAGTGTAGACCAGGCCTCAGTAAGAGAAGGATTAGGCTACTGTCCTTTAAAATGAAAGCCAGGCTTGATGGAGGAAAGATGCAAAACAAAAACTACTTCCCAACTAAAGAAAAGGAATCACTCTAGCTTCAAAGGCCTTGCAAAATCCAAGCTCGAGTGGCTCTCTCTGTGAAAAGTGAACTACAGAATCACAGCATGGTCTGACTGATATCAAAGGAGAAGCATCCAGTGAAGTCAATGGGGTTGCTGAGTGGTAAATGAGGGAAGAATTTAGCCCATTAACTTCAATTTTCCATTCAGGAACACAATCAGTATTTTATTGGTCCATTGGGGCTCAAATCTTCTGGTTCAAGTACTCTTGAATTTTAAATTCAGCAGAAATTCTAGCCATAGGTTGTCTTTTAAAAGTCATATTCAGATACTGTGGACAAAATTCTCCTCTGTTACAATGATGCAATGATAGTGTAACAGAGAGGAGAATCTGGCTCACAGGATTATGATGTAGAGTTTGGGGTGCTCTGCACCTGTGAGGATCAGGCCCTAAATCAGTAAGTGAAGAGTAAGCTGCACAAGTGCAGCTCTTCACATAACATGCATGTACCACAAGACATTTCAGTTGCTATGCTAATAGAAATATATCTGTCTGCTTGTTTTTTAATACAGCCTTCTGTCGGCCAACTCAGAGATAGCATGTATCAGCAAAACTCTCCTTGTCCATTAACGTAATGATTAATTAATACATGATTATCACAGAGGTTTCCAGACACTAGGCCAAATTCTGCTCTTGCTTACATCTATGCAACTTCATTAAATTCAATTGGCCTGGTGAGAGCAGAATTGGACTGACTTACTTTAATGCAATACATGTGGACTAGAAGACTGTATAAAGCTGATGCTCTCTGGTAGGGAGGCAGACTGCGCCAGCAGGAGCTCCGCCTGATATAGACACAGTGAGCCTGATTCACCAATATCCTGTACTTCATGCTGGCACACACATCAGTGCAAAGCGGACACAAATAGCTGCCAAACCAGAACGGTAGCGTTTTAGAATCACTTTGCACTAGTGAAAACAACATAGGGTGAATTGGGACTAATACCTCTGGAATCCCTGGGACAGCCCAGACCAGAAGAGATCTTTCCACACTCCTGGAAGGGCAGAGGGAGGAGGGCCATGATCCCGAGCATGCCCTGCCCTACCTCACCCTCTTTTGGGCAAGACTGCATGTTGAGATAACTAAGCTCAAGAGATTCTCACGCACAAGGATCAGCCATTGCCCAGGAATCCATGGGTGGAGGAGGCTCCTTCCATCATCCCCACACAGACTAGCCATGTATGCATATACTGGGCTAAATTCTAACACACTGTAGTCTGAAATGCACCTCACAGCACTATGTATCTTATAATTAATCAGAATCCATCAACTTTTCTTCCCTCATGTGAAACACTTGTGGTATTGCACCCTACGGATCAGATCCTCAGCTGGCATAAATTGGCACAAGACAGCTGAAGCCAATGGAGCTACACCCATTTACATCAGCAGCAGATATGATCCCATAGCATGCAGGCCAGCATGAAGTAGATACTATTAATTCCTTATCACCAGACATGTTAGGACCAGATCCTGTAAGGGGTTTAACTTGAAGGCAGTGAACATCTTGCATACTCAGACCCCTAACTTGCATTACCATGACACTGTTATATCATATACATCAGGGATCGGCAACCTTTCACAAGTGTGTGTCGAGTCTTCATTTATTCACTCTAATTTAAGGTTTCATTTTAATGTTTTTAGAAGGTCTCTTTCTATAAGTCTATAATATATAACTAAACTATTGTTGTATGTAAAGTAAATAAGATTTTTAAAATGTTTAAGAAGCTTCATTTAAAATTAAATTAAAATGCAAAGCCCCCCGGACTGGTGGCCAGGATCCGGGCAGTGAGAGTGTCGCTGAAAATCAGCTTGCGTGCCGCCTTCGGCACATGTGCCATAGGTTGCCTACCCCTGATATACATCATTGTTTCAGAATGCGCTGACAAGCATTAATCATGCACAAAAAGGCAAGCTGGAAAAAAATGCGGGGCTGCAATGGGTTTGCACAGCTATAAATGAGAACAAAATTTGGCCCTCTGCCCTCAGATACACCAATGTGATGTCAACTGCCATCAATGGGAACTGCATACATGTATCTGAGGGCGTATTTGTAAATACAGACTTCAGAGAACAAGGGATAGGATGCAAGGTAAGCCTTGTAAGGCTGGTTAAACGCTTGTGCATTTAAACACAGAGCCCTTTAGCTGTTCTACCACCCCTCCCAATATCAGACTCTAATCAGTGGAGCTAAACACTGGTCTCATTTTCACCCACAGAGCCACTCACTTTGGTTGGTGAAAGAATTTTTCCCTATGTGTTTACAAAAAGTGTTCTTGTTAATATCAACATGCTACTAGCTTTATTATTAAAAAAAAACAACTTAGTCATCTGCATCATAATAAATAAATAATATTGAGAAATCAAGGGCCTGATTCTCTACTTCCTTGTGCATATATGATCATGGCTATTTAAAAACTTCTCATTAACCCCAAACAAGCAAAGGAACCACAAAAACAAAGTAGAAATATTATATAATAACTGTCTGATAAATTCTATTACCTGCGAACTGGGAACAAGGGCCTTCCACCAATGTCCACCCTTCACAAGGTCAACTTCACTTAACGGCATTGACACTTTGCCTATGACACAGTGGCGTGAGAATTTGTCAAAATCCACTATGGTTAAAAGTAGAGTTCTTCTTTGGGCTTCTAAAAATGGGATTTCAAAGGTGTATCTCTCCTCAAACACTGGGTTCTGGGTTTTGCGTTTTACTCCTGTCTGCTTGGAGTTCTTCTGATCTGGAAGGAGGCAGATCTTGACATAAGGGTTGGAATGAGCCATATCTTGTCTTGAACCATCATATGAAATTGGAGGAGGCAGATCTCTAGCCTCAATTACCCTCACTATTAGATAATTATGCAACAGATCATACTGTGTGCTAAAATGCAGCATGCCCAGTTGATACTTCGACAAGATTTCCTCATCTGTCAAGGAGTCCATGTCATCACTATTAGAATCAAGAGAGTAGAGTCTTGGTTCGAATTTTCTAAAATAGTCATCTGGGGTATATGTTTTTCTCAAGATAGTTGGCTGAACTATTTCTTTTTTAGCTCCTATAATTCCAAACTCAATAGGTTTAATGTCAATTAGTGGAGAACTTGGCCTTCTTGATTCTAGACCTAGGCAAAAGAAACAAATGGCAATGTCAGTAACTGGAAAGATTTTATTACATTCCAGCTTAGACAGACTGTAAGAGCTGTGGGGCAGAGACTTTGTTCTGTTCGTACAAAACCCAGCACAATGAGGTCCTGGCCCATGACTGGGGTCTTAGGGGCTATCGCAACACAAATAATAATATCATAATTAGTTAATTATTAAGTGAAAACATCAAATAGATTTCTCTCCCCTGCCCGCATCTAACTCTGTGATTCTGTCACATTCATCCACTAGCAAAAATATAAGTTCAGCCCCTTTCACGGTCTCTTTGTGGAACAGTTTAAGATTTTAACCAACATATCTTGGGCTTGACTTCGATCTCTCTCTAAAAGCAGGCACTAACCTAAGCTTTGGGAAATTACATTAATTTTGTATGGCTGAAAGCCTTACTTGAAATCCGCCTTGGGAGGCTGTAAGCAGACCGTGATGTATCTGAAGATGATCGCCTTCTGTCAGGAGAAGAGTCTTGAGGAGTTGGAGGCGGCTCACTGGCTGTGTTATCAGAGTCTCCATCTTTGTCCTCATTTTGATTGTTTATCCTGTGAAAATGAAAGACCTCTGGATGTCTGAATCCAGTATGTGTACTGTACACACAACGAAGAGGATAAAAAGCCCTCTTCTCTGATACTTAAGACTGAACCCTGGATGCACATCATGGATGCTAGAGCTCATCTGCAGATCTAGTTGGAAAACAGAAGAGTTCTGAATTCTGTGGTTTCAGGGCCTTACAAAGCATGGATCCTCTATCTTTTATTTTGTCTTTCAGACTTCTTAAAATGTAATGAAGCTTACTAGCAACAGCAAGGATATGCATCAGTATGCACTTTAACACACATCTATATAAATATGCTAATATTTCGAATACATCCATGTGATATGGACCTTGCGGCATTATTGATATATGTAGTGAAAATATTTATATCATTACTTACTGCTGTATATTTAGGTTATAGTGCTGGAATTACAGCTTTCATTAGGACTGGCTAGTCACACTATGAATAGCATGGGAAATAACCATGATCAATCTTCTCACATCATGTTTAATATTAATAAATGGCAGTAAATGTGCCATAAAGTTTGGAAATGTGGCCCTGTAAAGCAGGATGTGTTGACATAGCTTTTAAGCAGTTCCTGTCTCCTTTTTAGTCACTCTTTTGCATAACTGGATAGGACAATAATTCTGTTACATCTTGTTTTATTTGTGGGAGAATTTAAATAAGTAAGAAAGGTTACAGGCTCGTCACTGAAACTTTGTGAAGGTTTAAAATGCACAAAGTGATTATGAGAATGGGCTCATACAAAAGTCCACATGCAATCCCCTTGTCAATTTAAATCTTCCACTTATAGTAAGTTCAGTGAAAATCTTGGCCTCCCACAAATTGCAGCAACTCACATTAAACAAAACAAATCAGAACATCTTAAGTTCCCCTCAAAGAAGAGCAAGAGCGGACAGAAACAAAAGTCTATAGTTCAAGATTCTGATGTCAGTTGCACTGGTGATAGTCTGGAATAAGTCCAATGAAGTCAACGGAAGAACAATTTTATACTGACATAATTGAGATCAGAAAATCACCTTTTTTTTTTTTAAACAGTATTTCGTTCTTTGTAGCGTACCAAGATAAAATACACCTTTCTGGTTAAGCCACAAGACAAAAGAACACTCAGAAAATAGAAACTGGGCACAGCCAAAGTTCAGCACGAAATAAGCAAATCAGATAGGAGCTGTGGTTGAGGTTTGCTCCTCATTCACTCTTTCTATATTTCTGGCTATGTCAGGTATAAAATGAATAGGTTGAATCATTTGCCTCACAAACCACAGATGAAACTAGGCTGTTAACAATATTTTGTAGCAAGCAGTAAACTCAAAAATCTAAAACCAGAATTTAGGAAAAGACTAAAAATGGAATTCCAGATCTGAAACTACCTCTTCCCCAAGTTTGGGGGAAGAAGTTCAGATCTGGATCTTGTGGTGCTTAGAGATCTGAACCCACCTGAGCTTCACAGTCCATTGATATTTAATAGATTTTTGTTAGCAAATTAAAAACATACATTAAATGGATAGACAATACCCAGCTTTCAAATGTAGTTGATTAAATCCTTCAACTGGTATAAAAATCAATACTTAGGAGCATAAAAGTCTGCTTTTCATCCCAAGACACAGATTTGAGGATCTAAACATACTTCTTATGATTCACATGCCTGCAAATTAAGCCTACAGAATATGAGCAAAGCAGGGGCAAAAAGAATCAGAAAAAAATCATTAAGGATATTCTACTAAGTAACAAGCAGGTGACCCTTCTCAGGGAAATTGCTACTGAACCACAATAATTTTTCTTCAAATAAACTTTGGCTGTGTTTGGAATAGCTCTGTTCGTATTTAATCAGAACCTCTGGAAAGGAGAATTGAAATCTAATTTCAGTTTAATCTTGCAGAACACACAGTATTTATCCTCAAGTTTTTATATAGGAGATTTCAAAATATGCAGAGCAGACAAGCACCTCAATTCCCTGCCAATCTTTTTGCTAAGGCTAGGAAGCAAACAATCATGATGAAATAACAGTAATGATTTGCCATGTGTGCAAGTCAATACAATTAGATTTGCTTCAGCAAGATAAACATACTTCTTTTAACACTGACATTGTAAGGTGCTGTAAAAATTCAGGAAGTGTGAAAAGTCAACATCTACTGAAAGAAATTACAGTTGGGCCCAATCTCACCTCCCGAGCATACCCAGAGCTTCTACTACGGACTATGGGAATGCTGCAGATACACAGAATGGAGGATTGATGCAGGCATTAACAAGATTGCTCCCATGAGAAGGACTGGGTGCGGGGGAAAACACACCCCATATGACAGCAATGGCCATGTCAGGCGGACAAGGAGCAGAGGATTGGGTGCTCTTAGTTGTGAGCCCTTAGAAATTTTTAGATACTTTTCAGGTGGAGAAGGGGCAACTCAAGAAATTTACTTGTTCCCCAAACTCAATGCATTGAGGCAGAATGTGGATCTTTTTAAATCCAGGTCCTAATTCACGGTGTTATACTGCTGCCCAGCACTATAGCATGGGAACATCTACCATGCAAAAACAATTAGTGTAACCAGACCTCGGAGCAGTTTTGAAATACACATACACATTAAAATAGCTCATTCACAGCCTAATTCTGCAACTTTTACTCATGCCAAGTAGCACTTATTCACGTGATGAGTACAGTACTGCAAACTCCAAACATTTAGAAACCTCCCCACCTCCCTGCACCCAAAACAACAACAAGACCAGGCAAAGGGCACTTCTCTCTTCTATCTCCTGAGGTGTCATTCTGTTCCTCTCCATTCTCCTCTCCATCTTTCCAGCCCGCCTCTCTCAGTCTCCTTACCCCCATACATATATTCTCTCCCTTTCCCCTCAGTCACCCATATTCTCCCAGCATACCCCCAAATCTCCTTTCCTATGCCCATTTTCCTTTACAGTCTCTTTCTTAGCCTCCTTCCCTCCTCACCCGCTCCATATTCCTTGGATAAACTCAACTGCCACCTCCATACATTCCCATAGCCCCTCACTGTCTCTTGCCTGGGCTACATGCAGGAAACAGAAGCTGCCATTTTAGCTGAGGGTATCTTGGATTCAATCATATGAAAAGTAATGGGAGACAGCAGCCATTCTGAAGCAGTTTGCTGACCAGTTTCTAGAGACAAAAATCTTTAAAGAAACAAAACAAACCCTAAACTTGTAAGATTTGTGGAACTATCATGGGAGCTGATGACTTTGATAGTCCCTAGAGGGCTACTGGTCTGACTATATGTAACACAGCACAAGAAAGGACTGCAGAACAGGGTCCTTTAATATAACTTTTTTCATTATTATTTATTGCAAATGTTAACCAGAAGGGATCCTAGAGGGACCGGAGTGTGGATCCAAGACGCAGGTGGAAGGGACAGGGAGTACTTCTGGAGCCCACGAAGGGGGTCCACATCAGCTGCACAAAGTTCAGCTCCCCAGAGGAACTGAAGAATCACCACACAGGTGGGTTAGCGGGGGAGGGCAGAGAAGGAACAGAGGCCCAGAGGTGGTGATCTCCCCCTACACAGCCCCAGTGGCCACAGGGGAGAATCAGAGATCTTTGGAATTACTGCCTCAGGGCTAGGGTTGCAAACTTTCTAACCACACAAAACCGAACACCCTAGCCCCGCCCCTTTCCCAAAGCCCCCCCTCCCACTACATTCCCCTTCCCTTGGTGGCTTAGTCTCCCCCACCCTCACTCACTGTCACTGGGCTGGAGCAGGGTTCTAACTGGGGGTGTGGGCTCCAGGGTGGGGCCAGAAATGAGGGGCTCAGTGTGTGAGAGGAGACTCTTGGGGGGGGCAGTGGGTTAGGGTGCAGGGGAGGGGGAGGGCTCTGGCTGGGGGTACAAGCTCTGATGTGGGGCTGGGGATGAAGGGTTTAGGGTGCAGGAGAACATAAGAATGGCCATACTGGGTCAGACCAAAGGCCATCCAGCCCAGTATCTTTCAACAGTGGCCAATGCCAAGTGCCCCAGAGAGAATGATCGGAACAGGTAATCATCAAGTGACCCATCCCCTATCGTCCATTCCCAGCTTCTGGCAAACAGAGGCTAGGCACACCATCCCTGCCCATCCTGGCTAATAGCCATTGATGGACCTATTCTCCATAAATTTATCTAGCTCTTTTTTTAACCCTGTTATAGTCTTGGCCTTCACAACATCCTCTGGCAAGGAGTTCCACAGGCTGACTGTGCGTTGTGTTAAGAAATATTTCCTTTTGTTTGTTTTATTCCTGCTGCCTATTAATTTCATTTGGTGACCCCTAGTTCTTGTGTTATGAGAAGGAATAAATAACACTTCCTTATTTACTTTCTCCACAACAGTCATGATTTTATAGACCTCAGTCATATCACCCTTAGTCATCTCTTTTCCTGCTGAAAAGTCCCAGTCTTATTAATCTCTCCTCATATGGCAGCTATTCCATACCCCTAATCATTTTTGTTGAACTTTTCTCAACCTTTTCCAAGTCCAATATATCTTTTTTGAGATAAGGCAACCACATCTGCACACAGTATTCAAGATGTGGGAGTACCACGGATTTTTATAGAGGCAAAGTGATATTTTCTGTCTTATTATCTATCCCAGTGGTTCCCAAACTCATTCCGCCACTTGTGCAGGGAAAGCCCCTTGCGGGCCAGGCTGGTTTGTTTACCTGCCATGTCCACAAGTTTGGACAATCAAGGCTCCCAGTGGCTGCGGTTCGCTGCTCCAGGTCAATGGGAGCTGCTGGAAGTAGCGGCCAGTAAATCCCTCAGCATGCGCCGCTTCCAGCAGCTCCCATTGGCCTGGAGCAGCGAACCGTGGCCACTGGGAGCTGCTATCGGCCGGACCTGCGGACACGGCAGATAAACAGGGGCTTTCCCTGCACAAACGGTGGAACAAGTTTGGAAACCACTGATCTATCCCTTTCTTAATGATCCCCAACATTCTGTTTGCTCCAGGTTTGGGGGGTGGGGGGAGCGCTCAGGGCTGAGGCAGGAAGTTGGGACTCAGGGTTGGGGCATGGGCTTACCTCAGGTGGCTCCCAGTCAGGGGCACAGCTGGACTAAGCAGGCTCCCTGCCTGTCCAGGCTCCGCACAGCCCCCCGGAAGAGACCAGCAGGTCTGGCTCCTAGGCAGGGGGCCAAGAGGCTCCGCACACTGCTCTCGCCCACAGGTACTGCCTCCCCAACTGTCTCTGGCCGCAGTTCCCAGCCAATGGGAGTGCGGAGCCGGTGCTCGGGGCGGGGGCAGCATGCAGAGCCCAATGGCCCCCCTGCCTACAGGCTGGACCTGTTAGCTGTTTCTGGGGTGCAGTGCAGTGTCAGGACATGAAGGGACTAGCCTGCCTTAGACCTGCAGCACCACTGAACAGATTTTTAACAGCCTGGTCAGCGGTGCTAACTAGAACCACCAGGGTCCCTTTTCAATCGGGCATTCCAGTCGAAAACTGGATGCCTGGCAACCTTACTCAGGGCCTGCCACTCCACAGATCAAGTGACGATTTCTTCTACCTCACCCCTTCCTGGAGCCCCTACCAAGCTTAGCCACTTGTCCCCAAGTACTCGATCGTTTCTGCAGAGTATCTTTCTAAGTCCAATACAGCTGTCTCATCATTTTGTTCACCTGCACACGATGTTTCCTTATTTAGCATTGATTTTATTTCCAATTCCCATTAGCTGCAGATAAGTGAGTTTCTAAACATAATTCTGACCCTTAAAAAACTGTTCCCTGTTTAAGAACCACTATAAAGCTCTACTGCTAACCTCTCTGCACCTTCTTTCTACACTAATTCAAAACAATAAACAAGATGCTGTAATTCAAACAGAAAAGGATGAATTTTATATATCGTTTACACACAAACCTGATAGATCTGGCAGGGAAAAAAACAAAAGCAAGGAAGCTTCCAGGGGAGGATGATACTGATCATGTGTCTTCCTATCTATCCTCCAGCAACACAGCGAAATGTGATGCATTAGGGAAGCAATTAAGGGGGCACCTCACCTGTTGCGGTTTCAGAAACACACTGCACATTTAACCCTTGAGTGTCAACTACTCTGCTTCTGTGGGAGGCAGTGTGGCCTTGCAGATAAAGCACTGGACTGGCAATAAGGCTCCTGCTCTGTCAGTGGCCTGCTGGGTAACCTTGGATAAGTCACTTTGCTGCCCAGTGACTCAGTTTCCCCAGCTGCAAAATGGGGATAACAATACTGGCCTCCCTAGTAAACTGCTTTGATGTTGTTGTTGTTTTAGGATCAGATTTTAAAAGCATTTAAGTGACACAGGAACACAAGTCCCGTTAAAAATTCAGTTTTTCTAGGGGATACGTTCTCTTAAGTCACCTTGGTGTTTTTGTAAGTTCCACCCTTTAGCCTGGTTAAATTAGAATAACATTAATAAGATCAGTATCTATTTCTTACTCTTATAAACCTCAAAACATTCTAGTAGATATTGTTTAGTTTCACTAAGTGCTGCTTGTATGCTATCTTTCTGTCTGGAATAATATCTTACAGCCAACTCTAAGCCCTAAGATTTATCCTGGAAATAGCTAAAGTTAAGATTATTTCAGCCATTTTCCGTGGGGCTCTGCATGGGTGCAGGGGTCCACCAACATGCAACAAATTGCTGAATTGGGGCCTGTGCCTGAATCCCTATTTGTCTGAACAGTTATCTGGTGTATTGCATTTGTCTATGGTTAAGGTAGATCCTCTGGTAGGAACCTTGTCTGTTATGTGTTCAGAAAATACAGTGCATGCTCTAAGTAATAATAATAATTAATAAATATAGATCCTCCTACATAGTCACTTGACCGGCAGTCTGGAAAATTATAGCAATCAGAGGGCTAAAGTGCTCAAAATAACATAGTCCAATTCAGAGATTCAACAAGAATTCAAATAAAATACATTGTTCTCAGCATGGAATACAAAGCGAGGCCAACTACCAACTTGCTGTGTTGGCTTGCAGAATAGTTTCTGACTTAAGCACTGGGGTAGCTATATTTCAAAGACTCCAGCTACCTGAATTAGCAGGACATGTTGTTTAGCTTTACTGCAGTTATATGCACTGCTTATATAGTTATATACACTGTTTCCACTCCTCACACTGACTCTTCCCACCAATCTCTTATTGTATGTATGCCATTAGCCAGGTGTGTGGCATTTTTGTATTCTTATGGCCTCATGTTTATGCCCTCACCACAGCCAAAATAACATCACCTTTGTCACGCTGCTATACACTGGAGATAACATTTGCTTAATATGCACATCTAAACTTACAGCCAGGCTGGCGTCTGTGCAGGAAAAGGTCCCAGGATTTCAACTTCATCTTCGCTCGACTGACAACAGCTACAGTCAAAACACTTCTGACAACAATTTCTACAAGTCCATCTGCACAGCAAGAGATCCGAGAGTCTAGAGAGCAGACCCTGGGGCCATTGGAAACCAAAGAATAAGATTACAACAAGTAGATCATTGGTGAGAAATAACACTCAGCTGTATTTATGTTTGTGTCTCTGCAGCAGAACATTTGGAACTCTATTTATTCCATTTATATAAACAGACAAGTGTCGTGCAGTTACTGGCACAATCTCACTGAAGCCATAACTAGGCAGCGAAATAAACATTCACTGCAGGTATTTTCTTTTATAGAATTATTATGTACGTGGGCGAGAGAGCGATTTACAAAACACTGTGGCATAATATGCTAGAGCAGAAACATGCCCATTATTTCACTCACATTAATAAACTAATATATCAACAAATGCATGGCAGAGAGAAGAAAAAACTAAAGATTAGTGAAAACCTCAATTTAATTTCACAAGTTGTTGCACAGCTGAAAAAACCTAATGCAACAATATGAATGTATTTTAATACTGTATGCATGTAACCATATGCTCCATACATGCAGTATTACAGCCTCAAATTTGTCAGCCAAATGTATCAGCCTAGGTACAAACTCTTTCCATGGCTCTTACTATGTTGATTAATTTATTGAAAAAGCTAATGATTTTTAAAAAAAAAAAACTTTATTTGCCCACAGTAAGTATAGAAGTGCCCTCGAGAACAGAATTTTGTATGGTGGCAGTAGTAACTATCTAACAGTGCTATTACATTTATTACATGCACACACATTATATGTAATAATGTACAAAGGCTAATGTGTATATTTATTATATTATATGTTATGTTATAAACAAATATACACAGGCTAAGTGTATACATTTATAGTAAGGGGGAGTGCATCACAAGAAAGGAACTGTGTCTGAAGAAGCCACAGTTCCCTTCCTAATCTCCCCTGGCTTCAAGAGGGTATAAACTTGCTGGTGTCTTATACCAACAACAGATAGCTACCCCATTCCCACCACACCCTCTAAGCTCAGCTTGCTGGTGCACTGGAGAGAGGGGGAGGAGGCATGAAGCCAGGGTTCTGCTCATTCCCCATCCACTCCTACCCACCTTTCCCAGGTTGGTGGGCGGGGGGGGGGGGGGGGGCCGAGGGAGAAGAAAGTGTTCGTAAGAAGGCTCGCAGAGCAGTACATAGGACACACACAGATAGATTCTAGCTATCTGTTTTCAGTGGTAGGTGAAAACCCAGACTGCATTATGAAACCCTCACAAAGTCAAAATTTGAGAATTTGAGAATTTTATAATTGTACCAGAAATTCTTCAACTGTATCATGTTTGCAGTGTTCAACACTGTCTTTATAGGGAGACAGTCGGCACTCATTGGGAGGCCTTCCCAGGGAGCACAGGACTGCAGAGAAGGACAGTATCAGATTGATAGTAAAACAAATTTTTATTCCACACCTGTAAAAAAACTGAATTTTCCTGCTATTTAAAAAAATTAGTTTTTCTACAACTGAACCCCAGAAATCAGAAAAGCCACAAAGCAAGGAATCTGGCGTACCATCTATACCTACGGCATTAGAAAAGATTCAGAAAATGCAGGACAATCTCCTCTGGATGACGAGATGAGACAGAATAGCGAATGAATCATCTGATTAACTCACCTCATTTATTGGTTCCAACTGTCCTTTTAGATATCCATGATGAAGCAAAGGGGAATAAATGAAAAAGACAAAACCAGTTTAGCAATGCTCAAATAACTCTAAATTAGCACCGGCCAGAGAACAATTTTTTAATTTCTCAGGACATGCTATTTCCCAAGCTTGTCCTACTTAATTTTAGGGGAGGGGAAACAATCTCCTGAGGGAGCAACAATATCTTCTTTTCCCCTTCCCTTCCTGCTGCTCACCCTTCCCTAGGAGGATCCCACCACTCTCACCCCTGTTTACAGCAAGAGAAATATATGTATTGCTTCTGCTACCATCCCCCTCCCAGGAGACATCATGTGCAACCACACTCCTCATGTGTCCCTAGGAAATTACTTGATTTCTACAGCTATTTACTCCATCAGTAACAAACCACATCCAGGTCATAGATACACCTCAAGCTCCTGATAATAGAGACCTTGGTCTCAATTCAGTTCTGGCAAAAATGGCTGCAACTCCAGAGATATTAAGACCAACACTTTCAGAAGTGGACACTAAATCTGAGTACTCCCATTTCTGTGTGCCCAACTCAAGACACTCTGTGCCTGATTTTTCAGAGATACTGAGCATCTTTAACTCCCACTGTTTTCCACTGGGGTGGTAGGTCCTCAGTATTGGAAAAATCAGTCTCAAGGTGTCCCCAGGTGAGTGCTCAAAACTTGAGTCACCCAAGATCACTGACCTTTGAACTGAAGTGACTTGCCCAAGGTCACACAAGAAGTATGTGACAGAGCCAGGAAGAGAACCCAAATCTCCCAAGTTCCAATCTAGTACTTTAATCGTACCATCCTTCCAGTCTTATTCACTTTGTTTGTGCTATTCCTGCTGTAACTAGCACTATTAGCACCTTTACTTTCATGAGCACCAAATTCACCGAAATTCATTAAAAAAACCTTATTTAAAAAAGTTTGGATCTCTACTGTGGTTGTTTCACTACCTTTAACCCCTGATCATATCTAGTAGTTTTCTGTCTCATGTGCCTTCCTTTAAAGATGGTTTCCTTAAGGGGCTTGCTCTCCCAAAAGTATACTGCTTCTATTGGCTAAATTCTCTATGGAAAACATAAACAATACAACTTTTTTTAAAAGGAACTAGATTAGATTAGATGAAATTTAGCTCTACAAAGGCTTCCACAGAAAGCATTTTAGCATAAACATCCATCGTCACATTCTCACAGACCACTGCTTAGTGAAAATACTGCCACCTGTCTGAGGTAAGGATTGCAAGGACAAAAGCACTGTATTTTGATATGGCTACACCCAAAAATCATTTTTAAAAACCCCAGGGTAGTCATCCCCCAATTTACACACTAAATTCCACCCAAAACTGGTGTGGCTTATTCCAAGCCTGCACTAAAATGCCTACACTGCATTAAAACAAGTACATTGGATTTATGCCCTGCAGCCAAACGGAGTGGGGTGTCGTAACTCCAGGCAGGCCTGCATCAGACAATCCTCCTGGCTAAAATGTATCAGCTGTGCAAGAGAGGCATCAAGTAAAACAACCTAGATCTGCTTTAAAATAAAATAGGGCCTTGGGCAGCCAGCACCCCAGGAACATGAGCAATGCTCCCCACAGAGTCCATCACAAAGCAAGTGGAGTTCCACCCTGTCTGTGTGCTCAATCAAACTCCCCCAGAAACCCTAGCCAGGTACACAGGAGTGATGACAGAGACAACAGGCAGGAACTAATCACCATAGCATAGCAGAAGCAAATGAACAGCCAGTGCCATAAAATACATAAATGCACAGATCCATGAAATAAAAGCAAACACGAACAGCTGTCTGTGTCCATGCTAGTCACATGCAGCAGGCAGGCTAGCTCTGGGGGAATGACAAAGGTTTATAGAGTACAAATGATTGCCAGCAGGTGCTGGGTAAGCTCAGTTGGAGTTTAAGACCATAGACACTATAACAAACCCAGCACATACAGGCAGACTGGGTCTACCATAAGATTGGCCTACTCCACTGGGAATGCAAAAGGAATACCGCTCAAGTCACTGCTGCTGAGCCTAGGCTTATTGTACCAGATCTGCAAATTCAGGATCAACTCTTCAACCCAGGAGCATAATCCATTCGGGAGTCCTGGTGCCATGAACAAACTCCCATCACAAAACAACACATAGTATGTGTATTGTGGCCTAGGGCCCCTGCATAGTCATTGCTGCTTGATGACCTGGCTGACAGCTGTTCCTTGATACCTTGGTTTCCAGAATCTGCCATACGTGAGGCTGTTTTGCTATCTTTACCTTTACACTCCCTGTGCCCCATATGCTGCTGTGCTTAGCAGTTCCCTGCATCCTCCAAAGCAAGTGTGACCAATATATTTTAGGTGGGTGATATTGCACAGCTGGGGCTTGCTTTTTCTAGAATGAATACATGTACATACATGCATGTATGGGCATATACATGTCCTCTCTGCTTCTGTACACTTTGGTCACTTGGGGATGATGGGGTCCAGTACTACACCACTGATATTACAGATATGGGGCAAAGAACATTAAGGGTGGAATTTTCAAAGGAGCCTGACTTAGGAACATAACTCCCAATGAAAGCCAATGAGCCTTGTGCTCCTAAGTCGCTTATGTACTTTTTAAACAATAAGTGATAATACTTAACACACACAAAGCCTGCCTGAAGCCCAGTGAAATCAATGCAAAGATCCCTATTGACTTCACTGGGCTCTGGATCGTTATAGTATGTTTCATCTCAGGATCTCAAAGCACTTTTTAAATACTAACTAATCTGCAGTCAGTACACCCCTGGGAAGTAGGTCACTACTGTCATTTCAGAGATGAGAAACTGAGTCACAGAGAGGATGACTTACCCAACAGCATTTTACATCCACTGTGCACAGATGCCATTGTCAGTCACTGTGCAAGGCAGTGGAGAACCAAACCGAGTCATTGTCAGGGCTCAGTCCTGGCTAACATCTTCCAGGAGTTTTTAAACCATAAAACCATGGGTATCAAAACTCATTCAGGGGAGCAGGTCAAATTAAGTTTTAAATTATGCACCGGGGACCCAGTTTACAGCATTAGGGTCTCGTATACAACAGTCTATCCACCAAAGAGCTCATTCTACCCTGGCACAATTACACAAGGGACAGACCAGGCTGAGAGTAGTTAGCTCAGGGCCCCCTGCCCATCTAGCTTCCAAGAGTCCCTCAAAGTAAGGACAGCTTTAAGTGAGTGTTGTTTTCATGGCCTGGGGCAAGATGAGTGGGCCCCTGTTTTGGAGTTCATAATTGGTGGTAATATGTCAGTATACCACATTGGGGTAAGGGTCCCTGTGTCTGTGTCCACAGCAGGTCCCTTTATTGGTGTGAGGGGCCCCAGTTTCAATCTCTGCAGGGATTCCCATATGTGCGGAAGCCACCATTTCCAGGCTTCCACGGTGGAGGGGGAGGGGTCTCATGTAGGTGGGGTTCCTGAGCCTGTGTTCTCAAGGGTCACTGTGACAGTGTGAGGGGCACTTCCCATCCCTGCTGGTGGTTCACAAGACTTCAGGGTGTGAGTAGCAAGGTCATCTCAAGCCCTGAGGGAAGCTCTGTGTCCTTTCATGACCTTCTGGCTGGCTGATTCCTGAGCCTCCCAGGCCCCTTTCACAGGCTGCCCTGCCTAGTCCTCCTCCCTCAGCAGCAGCCACCTAAGCTCAACTCGGGAGCAGCATCCTCGGTAACGCCAGCTGGATGAATGAGGGAGGACTTGGTAAAGCACCCCTGGCTGCTCCTACTCCCATATTCCTGCCCGCTCTTGCTCCCACTCTAAATTCAGTCCTAGACATGGAACACGCAGTCAACAGCTGGATCCCTGAACTGCAACAGAACAGCAGCAGAGGCAGCTGCAAAAACTGTTGCTCTGCTTCTCTTTGTGCCCGGTATATGCAACTCTGCACGAAGGCATCACAAACCTCTCACACACACACTCACACAAGAACTCATATATATGCTGACATTCACACGCACAGACCATGCACAATCCCATGCACACATACAAACATAAGCACGCCTATGTACAAACACCCCCCCATAGACACAAACACAGTCCATCCCAAACACACACCATCAGTCAGATGCACAAACACACAAGTTCACACAAACACGCACAGAAGGGGATGTTCAGATTCATTCTTAAGGAGGCAAATTCCAATCAGATGTACCATTCCCCCAAACCCTTCTCCACAAAGTGTTTCCACTAACCTACAGTTCTGGTCTCAATCAAGATGCATCGGCTGACTGCTGCTATTAAGCAAATGCAAAAAGCCGAACCACTAATGTGTCAGGCTGGGTATGGCACTAGAGAGCGTCACCTTTTCCGCAACTAACTAACTTGCACACCCAAGTTTACCGTTAAGCAGGAGGGGGGATCACTAGCCTGGGCTGGATGAACATGCAGCTAGCAAATTGAGCTGAGTGCTACCCCAGGTTAGAGCAGACCAGGTTTCCCTGTGGTCCCCACCCTGGCAAAGAGGACATTACCTTCCCCGTGCTGGTCAGACCTACCTGTATATACGCCATCTTCAGTAGGTATCACATTAGTTCCCAGCACAGCCTGAGCATGGCGTCTCTCTCCCCTTTGCCCTCAACAACAAAAAAAGACGTGACTTGTTTGCTAGATGAGCACTGACCTCCCCGCTCCCCCTGGCTGCTCGCTGCGGATCAGCGTCTGCTCCCCAGCGGGCTCTAGCCCGGCGCCCTCTGTTTCTCTGGTATTTCGGGCAGGGTGTCTGTGCCGCGCTGGGCGGGGAGGGATGTGCTCTGGCAGCCCGTCACCCGCTGCACCCTCCTGGGCATGGCTCGGGGGGAATTTCCCCTGCTCGGGCTGCCGCGGCCGCAGCCCTCCCTCTTCCCGGGGTCGCCATTCGCCTCTCTCGGGACAGCCTCCCTCAGCTTCGAGCCCCAGTCTCGCAGCCTGCGCCCGGGACCGTCTGCCCGCCGCCGCCCGGGACCGTCACCCCCTCCGCCCGCCTGTGCCTGGGACCGTCACCCCTCCACCTGCCGCCGAGACAGTCACCCCCTCCGCCCGCCCGCGCCCGTCACTCCTCCATCTGCCGCCGGGACCGTCACCCCCTCCGCCCGCCGCCGCCTGCTCCCGGGACCGTCAACCCCTCCAGCCGCCCCGCCTGCAGCCAGCAACACGTGTCGCAGAACAAGACCCAGCCGGGGCCCGACGCCTTTAGCCGGGGCCGCCAGGGAGAGAAACTGGGGCTTAGCCTGGCCCCAGCAGCGGCGCCCCCTGCGCTCTGGGCAGCTGGAGCCCAGAGGGGATCGCCCCCGCCAAGTGGCAGCGGCTGGTGCTGCAGCCCAGAGGAGCCGCCAGGGGGTGGAGGGAGGCTGCCGCGGAGGCTCCCAGTGGGTTCGCACAGCCCGTGGAGCCTGGGTAGGCTCTGGGCATGGTGAGAGCCCTGCGTCTGGTAAAAGGGGGAGGAAGCGGGGGAGCTCTTGGGTGGGGGGCAGGCCCCCAGGAGGACCCTGTAAATCTGGGCTGTGGCTCTGCCTGCTGCACAGGATGGGAGCTCAGGGTGGAAAAGGAGTGAGGGGCTGAAGGAAGCTGATGCCGTGCGATGGGGTAGAGACCCCCTCCCCATGGCACCTCCATGTGCAACAGAGCTGATGGAACTGCCTGCCACCAACATGTGCCACGGGCTGGGGACCAGTCAGCTAATGTGTGCGATGGGGGGGGGGAGGAGAGAAGAGATGAGAATCCCCAGAATGTATGCACTGGTGGGACTTGTGTCACTCTCCATGTGGCACCCACGGAGGTAATCCAGCCTGAAATGCCACTAGGGAACTCACCAGGAGCCTGTCACATAATAGAAAAAAGACCTTGAGCCAGTGCTGCTAACTCCAGGGTTTCACACATTAGCTGACTTGCCCCCAGCCCCTAGTACATGTTGGTGGCAGGTAGTTCCATCGGCTCTGCTGCATGTTGGGTGCTGGGGGATCCCCACCCCATCGCTCACCTCAGTTTCCTTCAGTCCCTCACTCCTGTTCCAGCTCCAGCTGCTGCTCTCCTGTTAGTAACAGAATCACTGCTTTCATTTTTGTTGTTTTAAAGTAAATTTCTAGCCCTACGGGCTGTCGAGAAATGCTTGAAAATGTGACTCCTAAATGCCAGAAGGCAAATAAAAAGAATCCAACGTTTATTATATTTATAATCTCTCAATTATCTAGGGGAGCTGACTCATGATTTTTAAACACTTGGGTTAGCCATATCCATTATTGCAATGTAGAATGTACTCTAGAAAATTTACACAGTGTGTAGTGGGCAGGGGCATATAATTACTGAGGGAACAATCACAGTATACTCTGTTTGCAGGGGTATCCAAATGGGAGGGTGTCACATATGCAAGTTAGGACCCCATTTTCAGCCTCCTCTATGTTAAGCTACCGCTGTTTTAACCTTTGCATGGGGACCCCCATGTGGGTATTTGGGCCCCTCTGTCTGTGTATCCACAAGATCCCAGTGAGTTTGTGTAGACCCCTGGGTTTTGGATTCACAGAGCTCACTGAATGCGTGCTGGGGTCCAGTCCTCCTTTCTGTGTTCACAGATGAAGGGGGCTACATATAAGTGTGGTTCTCAAGGCCCCACATGACCTCCTGAGGGGCACTTCCATGCTGGCATTTCATAGGATTGCAAGTTACAAGTCACATGGTTAGCCAACAATATCAGGAAGCTCTGCCCTTTCATGCCCCTCTGGCTGAGTCCCAGGCCCCCTCTATTTGCATCCCCAGGGGCTGCTCTGTCTGGATATCCACCTGCTGTCCAGCAGCTGCAAGCTCCCCTCAGCTCAGCAATTAGGAGAAGCATCCATGGTAAGTAACACTATGGATGGGGGCTGGGGTCGATGCTAAAGTACTCCTGGCTGCCCTGACTCCCATCTCCCAGCCTGCTCTTGCTCACAGGCCAAACTCAGACCCAGAAACAGAACCCTGGAGTTAACAGACGGATCATGGCACATAAAGCAGCTACCGGAAGTGCAGCAAAGGCGTCTGCAAAAACTGTTCTGTTTCACTCAGGGCACAGTGGCACACACCGCGCAATAAGGCATCGAACATTTGTCTCATCCACACACACATATATGCAGACATTCATACACATAAATAATAGCTACACACAAAGATAATCACACAGATATACCAACATCACACATACACAATGTCAAGTATCGGGGAAGCCGTGTTAGTCTGTATCCACAAAAACAAGGAGCCCAGTGGCATCTTAAAGACACAGATTTATTTGGGCATCTGAAAAAGTGAGGTTTTTTTTACCCACGAAAGCTAATGCCCAAATAAATCTGTCAGTCTTTAAGGTGCCACCAGAATCCTTGTTGTTTTTGTACATACACAGTGTGTATGTCTGAATGAATATAAGTCTCTCATACCCACAGAATCTCACTAGCGCGCACGCACACACACACACAGTATGTTAGTTTCCTTTTGTTTTACTGATTTGTACCAACACAACCTTAAAAGAACATGCACCCAACACATAGCTAGAAGGGATCCATTCAATTTCTTTTATTTACTTTTTTTAATTAAGGTCCAGTCACAAGTACGATTTCCCCAAACTTATCTTGGAAGAGATTGTTTTGTAACCCTACTGAGTATTGTCAGCCGCCAGTAAACCACAGTTCTTGTTTCTAAATACATTAGAAGCAAATATTACTATTGAATGCAAAACTCAGAACAAATAATGATACTACAGTTGCATCTGTCACTAAAGAACTTAACCTTTTCTGTAACTAACTCTCAAGTTTCCCATTAAGTGGGAGAGGGAATCACTAGCCTGGGCTGGATGAACATGCAGCTAGTAAATTCAGTTGAGTCTATCAGGTTAGAGCAGACCCAGTGTCCCTGTGGTTCCCCTCCCCAGATAAAGAGGGCATTTCCTCCCCAGTGCTGGTCAGACCTACCTGTATATACGCCATCTTCAATAGGTATCACATTAGTTCCCAGCACAGCCTGAGCATGGCGTCTCTCTCCACTTTGCCCTCAACAACAAAAAAAAAGACATGACTTGTTTGCTTGATGAGCACTGTTCATGCCTTTTCCCCCTTGCTGCTCACTGACTCTCCGTCATGATCACTGTTTCCTTCACAGTATTTCTTTAGCACAGAGGTGTTGATTGTTTTGTTTGTTTCTAATATTTCTTGTATGGTTTTCTGGGTTCCCAGGCTCTCTGTGCTGCGTTGGGCTGGGAGGGATGTGTTCTGTCAGCCCGTCACTTGCTGCATGATTGATTTCCCTCTTTTCCTTCTTCCCTATGCTAGGCTGGTGGTGAATTTTCCCTTCTTGGGCAGCAGCTGCAGCAGCCTTTGCACTTCCACAGATCTGGATTCCCCTCTCTCAGCGCATCTCTGCTTGGATTTGTTTTTCCAACTTAAAGCCGGAGGATGAATCCGGGGGAAGTGTCTCCTGCAAACAGCATCATCCATCTGTCTGCAGCAACCAGATGGACAAAAGACTTTGAAACAGCAGCATGTAGGAGGGTCCTTTTTGTCACAGAACAAGAAGCAAAACGTGTCTGAAACCTATTGGTGATGATTTTCCATCAGCAAACCAAAAACCTCTCTCTTATTTCAAATTGTATGTGAGCAGGTTAGATATTTATATATTGAAAGGGAATGGTGTACTGAAGGAAACTCTTTCATTATGAGTTTACAGAAGGACCTAGGGAACCTACCAAAACTATAGAGTAATGTACATTTTGCAGTGTAAAGTGCTGAAAGAACTGTCACCTTAATAGCCATTTGATTTGCCAGCACACACCTCTCACTTCTATTTTTAGCTTGCAATAATTATACCTACCCCTTTTCCCTCTTACAAAGGGTTAGAAAAAGTATTTCACTACAGCTGTTCTGCAATAGGGTGATTGCATTTTTTAATTTGGGGAAAGCGGTATTGTTAATCGGTAGAGCTAATGAAAGGAATTCATTAATAAATGAAGACTAGTCTGTCGATTGTGTGTGTTTGCATTACGAGGCTGAGCGCAGGTTCCTTTTGAAGCGGAATGCAAGTGTCAAAGCTGCAATTGCAACAGGTCTTGTGCAGAAAAGCAGAACAGCGACATCCAGAGGCCAAAATGCAGAACTTCAGGGAACTGGAAAACATTTCCCAAGCTTATGAATCAACTGAGAGGACACAACCCTACATCTGGATTAGACTGGCTTCATAACACAGCCATATCACAAATGCTGGTAGAGTGCAGTACACTACAGTGCTAGTAAAACCTCATCTAGTGCAACTAACAGGTCTGAGGAGAAGTGAAGATAGCTAAATGTGAGTTTTATATCATTAGCTGTTGTCGTCATAGGCGTACTATTTCACACCAGCAACCTGCATTGTTATTGCTGTACCCCCTCAAAAAACAAGGATTGAATCAACAAGTACTAAGCTGTAGAATTCATTGTAACAGAAACATCCCAACCAGGTGCTGTGATTGGATCTTTAAAAGAACTGGATAATTTTATGAACGTTAGTTCACAAGCTAAAATGAGGATAACGAAATCTTAAAGATCACATCATATAAGGATAAACGGAAAGGATAAAGAAGGCATTTTTAGCCATCTATAACATCACATATAATACCTTATTAGGATTTTTCTTTTTTACTTTCTGATGAAGACTATTGCTGGAGGCAGGATATCAGATTACATGGACCAATGATCTGATCTATTATGGCAAGTCTGATGTTCCTAAACAGACTATAACTAACTAGAATGCAAGCCACGAAAAACAAGGACATATGAGATGCTCAGCTAGACTTAAAACTAATTGGAATGGGAGTGGAGAAGGATAAGTCTTAACAGAGACCTCTCATTTAGTGATCAGTCTAGTCCAGTGGTGGGCAACCTGCGGCCCATCAGGGTAATCTGCTGGTGGGCCGCCAGACAGCTTGTTTACATTTACATGGCCACTTACAGCTCCCAGTGGCCGCAGTTCCCGCAGCTCCCATTGGCTGGGAATGGTGAAGTGGTGCAGGCCGCAGGCTCCATAGATGCCAACTTTCTCCAGCGCCAGTGGGTGCCCATGCCCCCCCGCCCCTGGCCTCATCCTGACTCCACTCTTTCCCTCCACTCTGGCCCTAACCCCACTCCACCCCCACCTCCAAAGTCCCTGCCCTAACTCCGCCCCCTCCCTGCCCCTATTGGATCCCTTCCCCAAATCCCTGACCCGGCCCTGCCTCTTCCCCCCGTGGGTTGCATTCCCCCTCCTCCCTCACTTCCCTGCCCCATGAATCAGCTGTTTTGCAGCGCAAGTACTGGAAGGCAGGGGGGAGAAGCAGAAAGCGGCGGCACACTCGCAGAAGAGGCAGAGGTGAAAGCTGGAGTGGGGGGGGCAGGGGGAGGAGTTGCTGGTGGATGCTGAGCACCCACCAGTGGGTGCTCCAGCCCCGGAAACCAAAGGCCAGACTTCTCTATGCCTAGCTGGGAGTAGGGTCAGTGTCTTGCAAAGAAAAGCACCTTACTTTTGCCTTCCAGCAACAAGGGGGGGTATTCTGTGCCAGATTCTGGGCTCACTTCTTGAGTGCTACCTTTGCACATCCCAAATTATGGCCTTGGTTTAGGGAAGCTCTAATTTAAGTCTCCTGCCTGTGGTTCCCTGTGACGCTCCAGCCGAGCTCTGGTACACCCTTACAAGAATTTTCACTGGACCCTGGACAGATCTTTGCTACTGGAATCACAATAACAGGCAGCAGGAATAGGCTGTTATTGCCCATGTACCAACTACTAGAGGAGGATGCATAACACATTGTAACAGTGGGTTACATATCCATGAGTAGACCCATTTTACAGAGCATAGAGGACTACTTAGATATGGCAGATTCTGAGAAACAGTGTAGCTAATGGGATGAGACTTGGCTCTGCCATATTAGATATATGGGCCCTATTTCCCAGCTAGTGTAATCTCTCAACCCTTACTCAATAAGAGTTGTGAAGGGACAGAATTATTGCCATCAGACTTCAGACAGTAGGAGTAGTGACTTGAAAGGGTGGTCTCCTGGTTCTTAATCCACTGCACCTTCCTCTGCACCAAAGGGTGTTTTGAAGGGGAAGACGAAAAAGATGATAAAACCATTTTGCTCAGGTCTTGTCCACAATTTCAGCTGCATGTAGCAGGCTGAAGTGATACACCAAGGTGGCCTATGTGCTGATGTAACATTGAGCTGCCCGCAAACCTGCTGAGCACAACATGGATGTCAGCTGTTTAGAACTAGGCCCAGTCGGTACGGTTTTCATGGAGACCTCAAGTGGCAACTCCCTCACCCCAGGACTATCAGGCCTGGTCCACACTACGCTGTTAAACCGATTTTAATAGCGTTAAATCGATTTAACGCTGCACCCATCCACACTACACTGCTCTTTATATCGATTTAAAGGGCTCTTTAAACCAATTTCTGTACTCCTACAAAACGAGAGTAACACTAAAATCGATATTACTATATCGATTTAGGGTTAGTGTGGACGCAAATCGACGTTATTGGCCTCATTATTTTACAGTAGCTACCCTTAGTGCACCGCTCCAGAAATTGACACTAGCCTCGGACCACGGACGCACATCACCGAATTAATGTGCCTCGTGTGGACGCTCACAACCGACTTTATAATATGTGTTTTATAAAATCAGTTTAAGCTAATTCGAATTTATCCTGTAGTGTAGACGTACCCTCACTCTGCCACATTTCAGTCTCGTGCTGCAAACTCTGGAGGAACTGGAGCTCTCCAAAGAAATGATTAAAATTCTAGGCAACATAGATATATGGGCCACTATAGCTTCCTGCATAATGAGAGAGTGTCCCTCAGGTGCAGCATTGCTATCGGAGACTTCAGCACTCGAGTTTATATTTAAGGGCTTGTTTCTGCTCTCACTGAAGTCGATGGCAACACCCTCACTGTCTACACTGGCAATGGGCCCGAGGTTTCTTTTAATAACTCTATTTCTTTTCCTCTTGAAGGCAGCTCCTGTTTTAGAAGCAAAATTCCCATAGTTTAAATGTAATCACTTCTCTCTCATTCTCATTTTGGGTGGAGCAGAGCACACAGTTTAGTTGCGGTGAATGGCATTTCTCAATTTTTACTACATGTTTAACAGAATTTTTTATTCTACAACTAACATATTTCTAAGTCTCAGCATTTAAAATGTCAGCCTTTACTCTGAATAGCTTCACTCTTTTCATCTTGACTCACTGCTGCCTTAATGGGGCTTACATTAAATGAATAGATGACGTTTTTCCATATCACAATACAGTAAAGAAAGGCTTACATCTTTAAAATAGTTTTCAATTTATGAAACCATCACGCAGTGAGTGACATTAAACCAGAACAGTGACATTATGTAAATGTCCCATCACATGTACTGGTGTCCTGCATTTTCATGGTATTTTTTTACATATATTTTAAAGAATCTAAGAATGGGGCTGGGGAAGAGAGAGACACATTTTGTAGGTAAAAGATGAGACAGTCGTATATTTTGTAAATCTGTGGGATTATTCCTCTTGCTCCTACTTAGGCAAAAGTTCCCTCAAGTGCTTTATATACCTATATACTATAAACAGTTTGATCCCCAAAAAGGGAGAGACTCCATGAAATCCATTAGGGCCTTTGCTATTGTTTATTTTCTGTGGAAGGCACCTAAATGCTATGATGATGGGCAGCAGTCCAAAGACAAAGAGACATTTCCAGTTTTAAAAAATAGCCACAAGTATTTGAATCCATATTTAGGAACTTTTCACAGTGGTGACTGACTACTTAAAAAGTATATTAGATTCTTTCATGATTTGATAGAGAAATTTTACATATGCACACAGTTTAGTCCAGAGAATAAATTGGGTTCTAAACAGTAGGCAAGTATTTATTGTAAACTTTAATTACAAGTCTGCATTTGGCTGGTACACTGATTAAGCTCAGCTCGTACAGCATTCTGTATAAATAGCTCCATTTCACAGGATGAGAACATAACCTTTAGACTCCCGGTGCCGCATGAAATGTGTCATACTATATATTTTATAACATGTACTCTGTACCTTCTCCTGTACAGAATGTGCCTGTAATATATATACGGGCTTGAAAATCCAGTATTTTTAACTTTTAAATAAACTATGTTAAATTTAAGTTACTTCCACACAATTGGCCATATTCTCTTTTCACTTGCATTGGTGCATATCAAGAGTACCTCCAGTTAAATCAGTGGTTCTATGTGAGTTTGACATTGACACTGATTTTCATGGAGAATCAGGTCCATAGTAAGCCATGACTGAATGTCTCTGAATATGTGCTTGAGTCAGAGTTCCCATCACAATAACGTAGCGAACCTGCCTCTAGTAAAGCAACTGGTTAACTAGGCATATCTGACTCAGCAGTAGATGTGTTAAAAACACAGATTTGAAACATACCAGATATTGTACTATCAAACCCAAGCTAGAAACCAGTTTCTAGCCTGCTGCCATTAAAGCGGCACAAGTAAATCGCAAAATATGAGTGTTAAACTGAAGGTGGCAAAGATGAGAATCAGCTGGCTATTTTGTTTGAATCTTACCAAGGGGGATTGGCAGCATTCACTGACACAGCAGCAGGCCGAGTAAAGGAGTAAAGTATCTGTCTAAGATAAGATGGGAGGTCTTACTCTGCTTTTCCCATGCTGAGCCCTTATCATAGTTACCTTACTGTTGAGCCTGCTGAAATAATCTGCTAGCACTATGTCTTAAAATAAGCCTGCTATCTCTAGCTATTTTTTAAAATGACAAACCATTGGAGATGGTGCTTGCCCACTGTTCTTGGCAGCCCTTTAAAGGGCTTGATTCTGCCACGGTGACAGGTCTAGCTTCCCTGCACCACAGCCTATCTCCTCCAGCAATGCGAACTTTTTATTTATATCCCCTGTTCCAGAGGTTCGTTGAGTAATATGCTCTGCTGCTGGCAGGGTTTCACTGCACCATAGTTCTCCCTCAGCTGCTCACTTGACCTTTATGTACCCAGGTGTTTGTAGCTTCCACTTCAAGTCAGTACTAGGTATTTATATGCCTCCGTTACCGTGGTATCTGAGCACCTCCCAATCTTTAAAGTATTTATCTGCACATCACCCGGAGGTAGGAAATACTGTTGTCCCCATTTTACAGATGAGGAACTGAGGCCCAGAGATACCATGGGTACATCTATACAGGCTGCAGCAGTGAGATTCCCTGGCCAGGTCGACAGACAATGGGCATGTATACAATGCAGCTTGGGCTGGAGCTCAGGCTCTGAAGCCTAAGAAGGAACGTGGTGTCCAGCTAGAACTGTAACTCCAAAGCACTGTTTACACAGCTATTTTTAACACACTAGCGCAAGCCCAAGTGTGGAACTGGCTGGACTGGGCAACTCCCCGCTGCAAGCTGCCATAATCTAGGCAGATGTAGTCTGTGTGACTTGCCCAAAGTCATTCAAGAAGCCTGGGCAGATCAAGGAATTTAACCTGGGACTTCCAAGTACCAGACTAATGCCCCAACCACTGTGTAATCCTTTCTCCCTAGTTCCCATCTATAAGAATGGCCATGGAGCGGACAGAATGTCCATCAGCTCACTCCCTTTGGAGCAGGGAGAGGTTGCCCCCATATCCCTCAGAATAACCAGGGGATTCAGCCTTAAATGCTGAGGTTCTACAAGAACCAGAATCCAGGGTTCTGCAAGAAGCTAAGGCAGTCCATGCTTCTACTTAGCCCCCGCAATACGGCATACTCTACACAGCCCATGCAAAGCCTTGACCTCTCTGCACTGAACCTGTGAATGGAGGTGTCACAATCATTGTGATGGTGACTTTTGTGATGTCTACTAGGAACTGAACTGAAGTCAGTAGATCTGAACAGATGGCCTAGAGGGCAAAGACAGTATAGCCCAGTTCCACACGTCACCTGGTCTTCTGTCTTAACAGTCTCTAAGTTACTCCAATGATACTGTCTATACCCACGAATACACACACTTGCAGATCTGAGATCCCATTTCACATGCTACTTTGCTTCTGCCCTGAAGTTAATAGCCAGCTATTCTTTATATTTCTTTTGTCCCTGTTGTTCTTCTCTGTAATTTTCCTCAGCACTGTCTCTTTCTAGTTTAATATTATCTTCCCACCCGTTTCTCTTGTTTGTTGTGTCTTTTGCATCCCTCACATCCTACTTGCCTCTTGGAAACATAATAAAGAATTAGCCGCCAGACTGCCTGCTCTCCTCCTGTTCTTTTATTGTGCCCTCTAACGTGCTATTCTGCTTTGCTTCAGAAACAGCCTTTGCTGCTTCCACATCTTCTGCAGTGCATCTGGATTATTATCAGGCCACCTGTCAACTCCCTAATTGGCAGTATCAGTAAAAGCACATTTTTCTCTTTTCTTTAAGTCTCCAGATGAAGGGCCTAAATTTGATCTAAAAAACTCAGATCCCCACTGCCTGTCATTTATAATGTACTTTTGTGCACTGTATAATCACAGTTACGCTCTTCCCCTCATACACGCTTCCTATTCTGTCCTTAACATACGTTCTGTCGAGCACCGTTATTGAATGATGCTGGAGCAGAGTTTGAAAATGCAACCACAAGCACACAGCTGCTCCTAAAGCATGTCCCTTTAGGAAGTATGTTCTGTATATTGCTTTACCGAGTACATAAAACACAAATACTTGTGAAGGAACGTGTACCTAAGAGCTGGTCTTCACTAGAAAATTAGGTTGTGTTAGAACTAGACCTTGCAGAGTCATGTTAACTAACATGATATTGACCATAACTTAGCAATAGTCAATGTAAAAAGGGCCCATTGCACTGAACACAGTGTGAGCAACTGAAACCATAGGGTTAAGCCTGAGCAGCTAACAATGTTCAACACAACTTGCCTCCCATCTACATTGACTGCGAAATCATTTTTAACATGTTTGTTAACATGACTCAGAGGTCATGTTCTACCATCATCTAATTTTCTAGTAAAGCCTAAACCTGAATGACATGGGTCCTATCTACTTCCAAGACCTGCCCCCACCTCTCTCTTCATGCCATACTACTGCATCCATGTCAGTAGAAGAGCTCATGGCAGGACACTACTGGATTAAGAGAGGGGACTGCTGATGGTGCTTTCCCAAGAAGACTCTTCCACTTTGGAACTCCCTCCTCCCCGTTTGGTCCAAAATAGCCTGAATCTGTTCACCTGGAGGACATGCTGCAGAAGCCCATGTATTCTCACAAACTTATTTTTGCTCAATTTACTTCATGATTCATTATGTTTATGGCTGATTTATTCAAGCTGTAAGGGTTGAGGATATAGATGGCTAGATTTGGTTTTAAGGATTTGTTAAAGTTTTAAGGATTGTGTGTCTAATTGTTGGTAAACAATGGGCAGATGCTTTTTTTAGTATAAATCAAGAAAAATCTGAATACAATATTGTCTGCATATCCCACACTCCATACTCAGACAAACCTCCCATGGAAGTCTGACCCATTTTGATAATACTTTCAATTGATACAATATTTCCCAACACACTTTACAAACATTAGTCTCTCTCTATGAGGTAGATAAGCATTATCCTCATTTAAAGATAGGAAAACAGTCCTACAGATGCCAGATTAAGGGCTCAGACCCAGATCCTCACAGGTATTCAGGCGCCTAACTCCCATAGATTTCCCATGGGATTTCAGCACCTAAACACCTTTGAGGATCATAGCCTCAGTCCTGCCAACTGGAGTTGAGACCATTCAGCAGTTTTGAGGATGAAACCTTGAGTAACTTTCCCTCTGTCAAACAGAAAGCCTTTGGAAGAAGTAGGAGCTTGTCTACACAGCAGCAATGAAGTGTACTGAAGGATGTGATTTGTAAAGTGATCTAATGTGCTGCACTGTTACTGCCCCATGTAGACCTTGCTGGGTCATGCTAAAGAGCGCCTAGTTTGTGTTAACATGACTACATTAAAGCAAACTAGGAAACCTTTAGAGCATGCTAGCTGAGTCTATGAGGGGCAATTAGAATGCAGCACGTTACCATGCTTTACAAATACATAGACACTGACTCTGTGGGTGCTCAGCACCATCTCCCTCCCTCCCTCCCTCCCCCCCACCCCCAATGACTCCCGCCCTCTGGCTGCACACAGATCAACTCCTCTCCCTCCCTCCCAGGGCCTCCTGCCCACTGCAGAGCAGCTGTTCCTCCCAGCACCTCTTGCATGCTACGGGAGAGGGAGAAGCAGGGATGGGAGCACGCTCAGGGGAAGGGGCAGAACTGAGTGAGAAAAGGCAGCAAACTTCAGTTCATGAAGCTTATGGAACTTTACTGGAGATGGACCCAAAACCAAACTTTCAGGTCTTAACACTGTGTCATAAACAGATAGCTAAGGGTTAATGTCTCTTTCACCTGAAACACCTGACCAGAGAACCAATCAGGAAACCGGATTTTTTCAACTTTGGGTGGAGGGAAGTTTGTGTAAGAGTCTTTTGTCTGTCTGCCTGTTTCCTCTGAGCTTTGGAGAAGTAGTTCTATTTTCTAGTCTTCTGTTTCTAAGAGTAAGGACAAAGAGATCAGATAGTAAGTTATATGGTTTCTTTTCTTTGGTATTTGCATGAATATAAGTGCTGGGTGCTTTGATTTGTATTCTTTTTGAATAAGGCTGTTTATTCAATATTCTTTTAAGCAATTGACCCTGTGTTGTATCATCTTAATACAGAGAGAACATTTGTATTTTTTCTTTCTTTTTTATATAAAGTTTTCTTTTAAGACCTGTTGGAGTTTTTCTTTACTTCAGGGAAATTAAGTCTGTACTCACCAGGGAATTGGTGGGAGGAAGAAATCAGGGGAAAGCTGTGTGTTGAATTGCTAGCCTGATTTTGCATTTCCTCTGGGTGAAGAGGAAAGTGCTTTTGTTCCAGGATTGGGAACGGAGAGGGGGACTCACTCTGCGTAGTTTCACAGAGCTTGTGTCTGTGTATCTCTCCAGGAGCACCTGGAGGGGGGAAGGGAATCAGGATTATTTCCCTTTGTTGTGAGACTCAAGGGATTTGGGTCTTGTGGTCCCCAGGGAAGGTTTTTCAGGGGGACCAGAGTGCCCCAAAACACTCTAATTTTTTGGGTGGTGGCAGCAGTACCAGGTCCAAGCTGGTAACTAAGCTTGGAGGTTTTCATGCTAACCCCCAAATTTTGGACGCTAAGGTCCAGAATCTGGGAATAAGGTTATAACACGGTGTAGCAGCGGCGGGATATAGACAGAATCCAGAAGCCAGTAGGAATATTATATTTTTCTTTTCTCTGCTAAGGGCTTTTTAGCAGAGAGAAACAGTTTGGTTTTAAAAGGGAACCAGAGAGAATTTTTTTTTTCTGCTCTCTAGCAGTTTGTGGTTTGCATGTTAAGCGAGAAGACTGTTAAGGGTCTTTTGTCATGCAATAGCCCTCCCATTAGCAGGCAAGTACCAGCACTTATATGCATGCAAATAAAGTGGTTTTTCTGGTTTCCCTTCATTGAACATTAGCTAGAGAGAAAAGGAAAAAAGCACTGTTGCTAGGCAGACTTCAGGAGGCAACAGAGAGCCTGCAGTTCAGAAAATAAACACCGGAGGGCACCCCAACACAAGAAAACAGGAACCATGACTTCTAAGGCAAAGATTGACGCCGAAGAACAAATCAAAGACGCTGAACACAGGCGACAGATGGAGATGAAAGAAAAGGAAGAAAGCCTCAAACTGGCAGCCTTCCAAAGAGAACAGGCAGCCCAAGAGGCAGCACACAAAAGAAAACTAGAAGAAGAAGAGGTGGCCCACCGAAGGAAGCAAGAAGAAGAAGAGGTGGCCCACCGCCGAGAAATGGAAAAACAACAAAAAGAAAATGAAGAGAAGGAAAAACAGAGAAAACATGAACTGGAGATGGCAAAAGCTGGGCTGCATGTGCCAGCCAACCCTAACAACCCGGCGCCAATTATTGCTCCACAGCACAGGAAATTTCCCACCTACAAGGCAGGTGATGACACCGAGGCCTTCTTGGAAAATTTTGAAAGAGCCTGTCTTGGGTACAGCATCCCCGAAGACCAGTACATGGTAGAATTAAGGCCACACCTCAGTGGACCTTTAGCAGAGGTGGCAGCTGAAATGCCCAAGCCGCAAATGAATGACTATAAACTTTTTCAAACCAAGGCCAGATACAGGATGGGGATAACCCCAGATCATGCCCGTCGGCGCTTCAGAACCCAAAAATGGAAACCAGAGGTGTCATTTCCCAAACACGCCTACTACATTGCAAAAAACTATGAGGCCTGGTTAACAGGAAACAACATTCAAACCTTGGAAGAAGTGAACCTCCTCATACAAATGGAGCAGTTCTTGGATGGTGTTCCTGAAGACATCACACGGTACATACAAGATAAAAATCCCAAAACTATCGCTGAGGCGGGGGAGATTGGAGCCAAATGGATGGAACTGGCAGAAAGCAAAAAAGCTACTGTCAAGGGGAACGATTACCCCAGGGGGCACAGAGACCATAAACCCTACAACCGAGGACAGCCAAAGACCCTCCATACCACCCAAGTAAAGCCACAGATACCCTACTCTTCAACCTCACCAGTCTCCAGTAACTCACCTCGGCCCAGTGACCCATCAGATGGAAGATGCTTTAAGTGTAATGAACTGGGACATATCAAGGCCAACTGTCCCAAGAACACCATGCGAGTGCAATTCATTACACCACCATCACACCAAAGATCCCCAGGCCCGGATGCCTCTCAAATACCCTTGGAGCGAAGGGAAAATTTGAGAGTGGGCGGAAAGAAGGTTACTGCGTGGAGAGACACGGGGGCACAAGTGTCAGCTATCCACCAATCCTTCGTTGACCCCAAATTCATCAACCCAAAGGCCAAAGTTACAATTTACCCCTTCATGTCACAAGCTGTAGACTTGCCTACAGCTCAACTGCCTGTCCAGTACAAAGGCTGGTCAGGAATGTGGACTTTTGCAGTCTATGACAATTATCCTATCCCCATGCTACTGGGGGAAGACTTGGCCAACCAGGTGAGGCGGGCCAAGAGAGTGGGAATGGTTACCCGTAGCCAAACCAGGCAAGCTTCCAGACCCATTCCTGTTCCTAAGCCGTCCACAGAAGCCCCGTCTGTGTTACCAGAGACCCAGACAGAGGTAGTGGACCCGGATTCCATGCCTACCACTGAAACAGCCACAACATCTCCAGTCCCAGGCCCGGAACTGGAACAGCAACCAGCACCAGCAAGTGCAACCACATCTTCAAACTCAACGCCAGAGGGCGCCAGCAAGCCAGAACTGGCAGAAGCAAAAGACAGCCATACCCAAAAGGCTCAGCCAGAGCCTGAAATACCCTCAGGTGCACCAGCGGAGAGCGGTTCGCCAGCAACGAAAACAACCCCATCACCTACATCGCTTCCAGAGGGACCAAGCCCAAGTCCACAGTCTGAGGAAGAACTGGTGACCCCAGCCTCAAGGGAACAGTTCCAGGCTGAGCAGGAAACAGATGACAGCCTTCAGAAAGCTTGGGCGGCGGCACGGAGCACCCCACCGCCTCTCAGCTCGTCTAATCGATCCCGGTTTGTTATAGACCAAGGACTTTTATACAAGGAAATTCTTTCTGGTGGACACCGGGAAGAATGGCAGCCGCAAAAACAGTTGGTGGTTCCAACTAAGTACCGGGAGAAGCTCTTAAGCTTAGCCCATGATCATCCCAGTGGCCATGCTGGGGTGAACAGAACCAAGGACCGGTTGGGGAAGTCCTTCCACTGGGAGGGGATGGGCAAGGATGTTGCCAAGTATGTCCGGTCTTGTGAGGTATGCCAAAGAGTAGGTAAGCCTCAAGACCAGGTCAAGGCCCCTCTCCAGCCACTCCCCATAATTGAGGTCCCATTTCAGCGAGTAGCTGTGGATATTCTGGGCCCTTTCCCAAAAAAGACGCCCAGAGGAAAGCAGTACGTACTGACTTTAGTGGACTTTGCTACCCGATGGCCAGAAGCAGTAGCTCTAGGCAACACCAGGGCTAACACTGTGTGCCTGGCCCTAACAGACATCTTTGCCAGGGTAGGTTGGCCCTCTGACATCCTTACAGATTCAGGGTCTAATTTCCTGGCAGGGACCATGGAAAAACTGTGGGAAACTCATGGGGTGAATCACTTGGTTGCCACCCCGTACCACCATCAAACCAATGGCCTGGTGGAAAGTTTCAATGGAACTTTGGGGGCCATGATAAGAAAATTCATCAACGAATTCTCCAATAATTGGGACCTAGTGTTGCAGCAGTTGCTGTTTGCCTACAGGGCTGTACCACATCCCAGTTTAGGGTTTTCACCATTTGAACTGGTGTATGGTCACGAGGTTAAGGGGCCATTACAGTTGGTGAAGCAGCAATGGGAGGGGTTTACGCCTTCTCCAGGAACTAACATTCTGGACTTTGTAAGCAACCTACAAAGCACCCTCCGACACTCTTTAGCCCTTGCTAGAGAGAACCTAAAGGATGCTCAAGAAGAGCAAAAGGCCTGGTATGACAGACATGCCAGAGAACGTTCCTTCAAGGTAGGAAACCAGGTTATGGTCTTGAAGGCGCAACAGGCCCATAAGATGGAAGCATCATGGGAAGGGCCATTCACGGTCCAAGAGCGCCTGGGAGCTGTAAACTACCTCATAGCATTTCCCAATTCCTCACTAAAGCCTAAAGTGTACCATGTTAATTCTCTCAAGCCTTTCTATTCCAGAGACTTACAGGTTTGTCAGTTTACAGTCCAGGGAGATGATGCTGAGTGGCCTGACGGTGTCTACTACGACGGGAAAAAAGACGGTGGCGTGGAAGAGGTGAACCTCTCAACCACCCTGGAACGTCTGCAGCGGCAACAAATCAAGGAGCTGTGCACTAGCTTCGCCCCATTGTTCTCAGCCACCCCAGGACGGACTGAACGGGCATACCACTCCATTGATACAGGTAATGCTCACCCAATCAGAACCCCACCCTACCGGGTGTCTCCTCATGCCCAAGCTGCTATAGAACGGAAGATCCAGAACATGCTACAGATGGGTATAATCCGCTCATCTACCAGTGCATGGGCATCTCCAGTGGTTCTGGTACCCAAACCAGATGGGGAAATACGCTTTTGCGTGGACTACCGTAAGCTAAATGCTGTAACTCGTCCGGACAACTATCCAATGCCACGTACTGATGAGCTATTGGAAAAGTTGGGACGTGCCCAGTTCATCTCTACCATAGACTTAACCAAGGGGTACTGGCAAGTACCGCTAGATGAACCTGCCAAGGAGAGGTCAGCGTTCGTCACCCATGCGGGGGTGTATGAATTCAATGTCCTTCCTTTCGGCCTTCGAAATGCACCCGCCACCTTCCAGAGGCTGGTAGATGGTCTACTAGCTGGACTGGGAGAATTTGCAGTTGCCTACCTCGATGATGTGGCCATTTTTTCAGACTCCTGGCCCGAACACCTACTCCACCTGGAAAAGGTCTTTGAGCGCATCAGGCAGGCAGGACTAACTGTTAAGGCCAAAAAGTGTCAAATAGGCCAAAACAGAGTAACTTACCTGGGGCACCAGGTGGGTCGAGGAACCATAAACCCCCTACAGGCCAAGGTGGATGCTATCCAAAAGTGGCCTGTCCCAAGGTCAAAGAAACAGGTCCAATCCTTCTTAGGCTTGGCCGGATACTACAGGCGATTTGTACCACACTACAGCCAAATCGCTGCCCCATTAACCGACCTAACCAAAAAGACCCAGCCAAATGCCGTTAAGTGGACTAATGAGTGTCAAGAGGCCTTTACCCAGCTTAAGGCGATGCTCATGTCTGACCCTGTGCTCAGGGCCCCGGACTTTAACAAGCCATTCCTAGTAACCACAGATGCATCTGAGCGTGGTATAGGAGCAGTGCTCATGCAGGAAGCAACAGATCACAACTTCCATCCTGTCGTGTTTCTCAGCAAGAAACTGTCTGAGAGGGAAAGTCATTGGTCAGTCAGTGAAAAGGAATGCTATGCCATTGTGTACGCCCTGGAAAAGCTACGCCCATATGTTTGGGGACGGCGGTTCCAACTACAAACTGACCATGCTGCACTAAAGTGGCTTCATACTGCCAAGGGGAACAACAAGAAACTTCTTCGTTGGAGTTTAGCTCTCCAAGATTTTGATTTTGACATTCAACACATCACAGAAGCTTCTAACAAAGTTGCTGATGCACTCTCCCGTGAGAGTTTCCCAGAATCCAGTAGTTAAAAAGTGTTCTTAACATGTAAAAGTCTGTTAGTTATATACTTAGTAGTATATGTAAAGGTGCATGTGTTGTATTAATCTGTTTATTTTCAAGTTCTAGAAGGAAATTGCCGCCAGTGAGCTTCCCCACTGTCTGCAATTTGGGGGGCGTGTCATAAACAGATAGCTAAGGGTTAATGTCTCTTTCACCTGAAACACCTGACCAGAGAACCAATCAGGAAACCGGATTTTTTCAACTTTGGGTGGAGGGAAGTTTGTGTAAGAGTCTTTTGTCTGTCTGCCTGTTTCCTCTGAGCTTTGGAGAAGTAGTTCTATTTTCTAGTCTTCTGTTTCTAAGAGTAAGGACAAAGAGATCAGATAGTAAGTTATATGGTTTCTTTTCTTTGGTATTTGCATGAATATAAGTGCTGGGTGCTTTGATTTGTATTCTTTTTGAATAAGGCTGTTTATTCAATATTCTTTTAAGCAATTGACCCTGTGTTGTATCATCTTAATACAGAGAGAACATTTGTATTTTTTCTTTCTTTTTTATATAAAGTTTTCTTTTAAGACCTGTTGGAGTTTTTCTTTACTTCAGGGAAATTAAGTCTGTACTCACCAGGGAATTGGTGGGAGGAAGAAATCAGGGGAAAGCTGTGTGTTGAATTGCTAGCCTGATTTTGCATTTCCTCTGGGTGAAGAGGAAAGTGCTTTTGTTCCAGGATTGGGAACGGAGAGGGGGACTCACTCTGCGTAGTTTCACAGAGCTTGTGTCTGTGTATCTCTCCAGGAGCACCTGGAGGGGGGAAGGGAATCAGGATTATTTCCCTTTGTTGTGAGACTCAAGGGATTTGGGTCTTGTGGTCCCCAGGGAAGGTTTTTCAGGGGGACCAGAGTGCCCCAAAACACTCTAATTTTTTGGGTGGTGGCAGCAGTACCAGGTCCAAGCTGGTAACTAAGCTTGGAGGTTTTCATGCTAACCCCCAAATTTTGGACGCTAAGGTCCAGAATCTGGGAATAAGGTTATAACACACTGAACTTTTGGAAAGTTCAGATTTGGATTGACATGTTGTAGCCAACCCCATCTTCATCATGGGCTGACCAAAATCCCATATCCAAATGGCTCCAAACTTTGGATCCAGAATTGAACTTTGCAGTTGAAGTTCATCTCAACTTCTAACCAAAGGAACTTTTATTCTTAGATTTTTGAGTCAGGAGGGATCATTAGATCATCTAGTCAGCGGCCACATAATTTTACCCAGGTACCCCTATATTGAGCCCAATGACTGGGGTTTGACTAAATCATGTCCCAGAAAGGCAGTCTTTATTTGAAAACATTTTATAAAATCCCCTGAGCAGCTCTCAAAGCTTCTCCTTCGTGAATGTTGAATCTTGTCCTCCAAGTCCTCCCATACCCCTAAGCAAACTCTGTATTCCTCTTTCCAATATCCCCATCAGTGAGAAACGGGCAACTACACACATACCTCACAGGGAAAAAGACAGTTAATATTAGTAAAGACCCTTCCCTGGATCTTAGCAAAATTGTTGGAGGGACCCTCCCTGCTAACAAATTGCTGGTTTAAATGAACTGCCTGAAATGAATATCCGATTAGATTAAGTAGAATGAAATAGAATTCCAACCCACCTCACAACTGGGAGAAATGCATTTAATGCATCCAGGGTGCAATCATGTGGTCCAGGCCTTTAGAATGCACCAGAATCCACCAAAAGATTATCAAAGTATTTTGGAGGAAGAAGCCTATCCCCATAGCATCCCCTCTTCACAAAGACTTTATTCCCACTTCCACCTCTGCAAATTTATACAAATCACTGAAAAAAAGAAAATGCACAACATAAGAGCCCCTGAAAATACACATACAAGCTACTCTCAAGCAACAAACACATTCCCATACTGCATATAACTCAATTTATCTTTTGTGCTACTTTACATCGAATCTTCAGGCTTTGATTCAAGCAACACATTATCCATCTGACATACACTTTCTGCTCCTCTACCCACAAGTCTCGCCAGTAGCATTCTACTCTCTGATCTCTGTCTGTGCTGTAACCATAATGATTCCATGAGTTCAGGGAGGCTGAGATCAGAGGTGGGAGAGAGCATGAGAAAGTGAGGGGCAGCAGTGTTCATTGCTAATGATAACAGAGACATGTACTCAAATAGAATATTGTCTAAGCACTTCACAAGCAGACACAAACTAGGGCTAAATCCTGTGTTCGCAGTGTTCTCTTTGACTTCTGGAAGAGCCCTGCACTTGTAACAAGGACCCTGTCTCTAGAAATATCACTTCACCACCCTTTGAAAGGCAGCCATTTCTAGGTGGATGGCAGCAGCTGGTTGAGGGGACACAACAGCAGCTAAGGACAGGACCAGAAAAATGCTTTTTCCAGTTGAAACTGCAGGGGAAGTGTCAGATAAGCAGAATATAGAACCCAGATGTGATCTATTTTTCTATGAAAAGTTACAGACTCAAAATATTTCAGCCATGAAAATTTGAGCCCCCCCAAATTTGCTTTTATTCTTATTCTGAGACTACTCAAAAATAAACAGAAAAAAGTCTGTATCTAGGGCAGCTCCAATCCCATTCAAAGAGGTGTAAAACAGACAATTTCATGGACATCAATTGAGTTATTCCAGATTTACACCAATTTAACTGGATCAGGCTGCTTCTGTTTTCATGTTATTTCCTTCCTTACTGCTCCCCACGTACGTCCTTCATTCTTTTTTTAATTCATCCACTTGTTTCTCTTGTAGTTCACATAGCAGCAAATTCTGTGCCATCTTTGGACCATCACACGTAAGGGTATGTTTACACTGCAATCTCAGGTGTGATTGTCACAGGCCGGCATACTTCCGGTAACTTTACCCAGGCCATCACAGCGAAAAATAGCAGTGGAGCTGCAACAGCATGGGCTCGCAATGCAAGTACATGCCCAGGGTCCCCTGCATACAGCCTGCACTGAAGCCCATCCTGCTGCAACTACACTGCTAGTTTAGCCATGATAGCACAGGCAAAGCTAGCATGAGTATGTCTATCTCACCTCAGACTGCAGTATAGGCATATCCTATGACAATAAATAATAAATACTTAGCTCTTAGTAAGATTTGCTTGACTATAAGGCTATATTGCACTGCAACAATATAGGCAACTCTTTCTCATGGCAATGTAGGAGCACTGAAAATTGTTGGTCTATATGTATTATGTATTGAAAACATTAACAAGGGTTTTGTTACATTAAGAGGCATTTCAAAAAGCAAATTTCAAACCATCTAGTAGACAGATGATTGCTAGAGTTGCACATAATCTTTGCACTTGAGGAGATAGCACTGCAGCTAAAACGACCTGCTGCGCTGAGATCCCATTGAGTTCCTCAGAGTGCCCTCTCACAAAGGAGCACTTCAGAGGAACATTCCAGTTCACAGCAGCTATGCTTATTTTTTAATAGCCTCTTCACTCCTTCCATAGCCTACATGCTCTTCTACCGAAATATCAACATTTGTAGATTCATAGAGGCTGTCTATGAATGTTTGGCCTTCTGTATATACCAGGCCATTACATTTCACAGAGTCAGCCTGACACTGAGACCAGTGGCTTGTGTTTGGCTAAAGCATACCTTCCAGAAAGGCATCCGGTTTTGATCTGAAGACATCAAGAAATGGAGAATCCACAACTTCCCTTGGTAGTTTATTCCAATGGTTAATCACTCTCACTATTATAAATTTGTGCCCCATTTCAAATTGGAGTTTCTCTGGCTTCCAAGGGAATATCTACAAAATACAATAGCTAATGCCACAAAGAAACTGCACTTCCTCCGTATTTAGGATGGGCCTCAGCAGAACAATGAGTGTTTTCTCCAGATGTGCCTAAAGCATTGGCTCATAACATTATATATTACTGTTGTCCCAGGGGTGTACTGTAACACATTTCCCACTTAGGAAACAACCAGCACTGGCCACTTCAGTCAGTAGTTTGAGATGCTTCTGGATTCCTAGCCGACACAACCTTTCATATAGCATTACTCAAGGATGCTACTTCTACCCTCTCTGGTTAGCTAGGAGGCTCTATCCCAACTGGATGGGTAATGACCTGGCTTATTATACACACCTTCAACACCTCCTATCTGGACTACAGCAATATGAAATACCTGGACACGAAGCCATCAGCCCTTAGGAAACTCCAACTCATACAGAATGCTGCAGTGCATCATCTCAGCAGCACAGACAACCATGAGCACATCACCCCAGGTTTCCACGTTCCACACTAGAATGGTCACATTTTAAGGACTTGCTCCTACTCTTAAAGGCACTCAATTGTCTGAGTGCAGCATATCCAGAAGATCACATAAGGCTGCAGGATGGAGACCATGAGTGACAACTCCTCTCCTTTGGCACAATAGCACTTTTGCCATAAGGATGAAGCTTGTCTATGCAGAAGACAATTTTCTCAGGGGTCAGTTTGAGATTGTGGAATGAACTCCCACAGGGATTACACACCATCACAAACCTCACCATCTTCTGCTCCCGGTGCAAGGTGCACTTCTTTGATCTGCCTCTTCAAAACACATAGAAAATAGTGTGTAACTTTAAAAAAAAAATCATCTCCCCAAAACCAAACACACACAGACAATTGTACTCTTGGGAAGAGGATGAGAGAAAAAACACACCTCACTGACAGATAATGCACTATTGAAAGGAGCTCAGATGCAACGCTGATGAAGGAGATATCAGAACCTATATAAAATAGGGGATAGCACTGTTCTTCTCAAGGTTTTTAAATGGCTGTATTATAGCTATCTTCTGAAAACTTTTTACATTTTTGCTCCCTCCATAGTTAGCAGCTATGGTGCTGATCCTTGACCCATTGAAATATGTGGAAAAGCTTCTGTTAACTTTAGTAGGAGCAAAGTTTTACCCTAAGAGCTTACAGCCTAAGAAGTTGCTCACACGTCACTGGGTTTTGCTGCTGCTCTGATTGGCTCAGCCTAACTTGCAGTCAGGAAGAGGGCTTGCAGAATATGTCTACCCAGCTTTTTAGAGCAAGTCTCCCAGCCCTGGTTAACAGACTGGGGGGCAGTGGGGCTTGCCCTAGTGCTCCCAGAATAGCCGTACAGACAGTGCTTTGAAGTCAAGGCTCAGGCTCTGAAGCCTAAGGACCTCCAACCCGGAGCCTGCTTTTCAAAGCACTGTCTATAAAGCTGTTTTTAGAGCAATAGTATGAGCCCTGCTACCCAAAGTCTGCTGGCCCAGGCTGGAAGACTAGCTCCCACTTGGGCCAAAATGCTCTGTAGACGACCCTCAGGGGCAGGTAGCATCATAAGAGTAGGAGGAAGGACTTTTAGAAAGCATTAATCCTTGGCCTTGGGGATGTGTACAGGCTTTGCCCAAGGCCTCTTTCATTCCAAACCCACTGCCCCAACCCAGCCCCCAAAGAACCAAAGGCTGCTGTAAGATTTATTTACAAATGTTTCCCACACCTGAAGAAGAGCTGTGTATAAGCTTGAAAGCTTGTCTCTTTCACTCACAGAAACTAGGCCAATAAAAGAGATTACCTCACCCACCTTGTCTCTAAGATTTATTGACAGGCTGTAGGGTTTAAATTTAAACTTCTTTTCTCCAAATCACGTAAACTAATTGTGTGCACGAGAGGTCCCTGAAGCAAAAGTCGTGGTCAGATCCTGATCTGCTTTCTTTAGCTGCCTCTATGCCAGAGCACTGGTGAGGGGATCGGGAAGCTCCATCCCACTGCTCTATCAGGCAGTATCCTGCCCGATATAAAAAAAATACCATTTACAGCACCGATACTGGAGTGTGCTAGCTTAAGATATGCTTGCTGCAACCATTTGAGAGAATGTAACTCAAATGCAAACACAGGCACCGTACTCAATATGTGTTTTTGCAGTATTCCCCCCTCCAACTCCGCCTATTAAATGGAGAAAGGGGAAATACAACTTCATGTAGCAATCCTTCCTCTTCCCTCCTACAGAATGAGAGGGAATCACTAGAAATACCAGTTGTCTAATCATTTAAATAGAAATTCTAACACCCCCTACATACACACACACAGTTTCATGAATGAGCATTAGTCTAGTGGTCAAAGCACAACCCTGGGAGCCGGCAGGTCTGTGTTCCAGTACTATTCCTGTGACACCTCAGGAAACTCCTGGATTAAATCTATAAAACAGTTGTCATTAAATTTACCTCAGTGATGCTTACTTTGTATAGCACCTTCCATACAAGCTAGATCACAAAATGTTTCAAAGAATTAAACATTAGTAATAATACTTTGCTTTTGAATAGTGTCTTCCACCTAGGATTTCAACATGCTCCACAAGCATTAATTGCAGCCTTGTATCTATAATAATATTTTGCACTTCAGTAGAACCTTTCATCCAAGGCTCTCAAAGTTCTTCATAGATATTAATTCAGCCTAACTACAGCCCTCAGTAGAAGTATTATACCCATTTATGCAGAAAGGGAAACTGAGGCACAGAAATCCTAGTCTAAAGTCAAGTATCAGAGGGGTAGTTGTGTTAGTCTGGATCTGTAAAAGCGGCAAAGAGTTCTGTGGCACCTTATAGACTAACAAATGTATTGGAGCATGAGCTTTCGTGGGTGAATACCCACTTCATCGGATGCATAGACTCATAGACTCATAGACTCTAGGACTGGAAGGGACCTCGAGAGGTCATCGAGTCCAGTCCCCTGCCCTCATGGCAGGACCAAATACTGTCTAGACCATCCCTGATAGACATTTATCTAACCTACTCTTAAATATCTCCAGCGATGGAGATTCCACAACTTCCCTAGGCAATCTATTCCAGTGTTTAACTACCCTGACAGTTAGGAACTTTTTCCTAATGTCCAACCTAAATCTCCCTTGCTGCAGTTTAAGCCCATTGTTTCTTGTTCTATCATTAGAGGCTAACGTGAACAAGTTTTCTCCCTCCTCCTGATGACACCCTTTTAGATACCTGAAAACTGCTATCAGGTCCCCTCTCAGTCTTCTCTTTTCCAAACTAAACAAACCCAATTCCTTCAGCCTTCCTTCATAGGTCATGTTCTCAAGACCTTTAATCATTCTTGTTGCTCTTCTCTGGACCCTCTCCAATTTCTCCACATCTTTCTTGAAATGCGGTGCCCAGAACTGGACACAATACTCCAGTTGAGGCCTAACCAGCGCAGAGTAAAGCGGAAGAATGACTTCTCGTGTCTTGTTTACAACACACCTGTTTATGCATCCCAGAATCACGTTTGCTTTTTTTGCAACAGTATCACACTGTTGACTCATATTAAGCTTGTGGTCCACTATGACCCCTAGATCTCTTTCTGCCATACTTCTTCCTAGACAGTCTCTTCCCATTCTGTATGTGTGAAACTGATTGTTCCTTCCTAAGTGGAGCACTTTGCATTTATCTTTATTGAACTTCATCCTGTTTACCTCAGACCATTTCTCCAACTTGTCCAGATCATTTTGAATTTTGACCCTGTCCTCCAAAGCAGTTGCAATCCCTCCCAGTTTGGTATCATCCGCAAACTTAATAAGCGTACTTTCTATGCCAACATCTAAATCGTTGATGAAGATATTGAACAGAACCGGCCCCAAAACAGACCCCTGCGGAACCCCACTTGTTATACCTTTCCAGCAGGATTGGGAGCCATTAACAACTACTCTCTGAGTACGGTTATCCAGCCAGTTATGCACCCACCTTATAGTAGCCCCATCTAAGTTGTACTTTCCTAGCTTATCTATAAGAATATCATGCGAGACCGTATCAAATGCCTTACTAAAGTCTAGGTATATCACATCCACCGCTTCTCCCTTATCCACAAGGCTCGTTATCCTATCAAAGAACGCTATCAGATTGGTTTGACACGATTTGTTCTTTACAAATCCATGCTGGCTATTCCCTATTACCTTACCACCTTCCAAGTGTTTGCAGATGATGCCTTTGATTACCTGCTCCATTATCTTCCCTGGCACAGAAGTTAAACTAACAGGTCTGTAATTTCCTGGGTTGTTTTTATTTCCCTTTTTATAGATGGGCACTATATTTGCCCCCTTCCAGTCTTCTGGAATCTCCCCCGTCTCCCATGATTTCCCAAAGATAATAGCTAGAGGCTCAGATACCTCTTCTATTAACTCCTTGAGTATTCTAGGATGCATTTCATCAGGCCCTGGTGACTTGCAGGCATTTAACTTTTCTAAGTGATTTTTTACTTGCTCTTTCGTTATTTTCTCTTCTAAACCTACCCTCTTCTCGTAAGCATTCACTATACTAGACATTCCTTCAGACTTCTCAGTGAAGACCGAAACAAAGAAGTCATTAAGCATCTCTGCCATTTCCGAGTCTCCCGTTACTGTTCCCCCCTCCTCATTGAGCAGTGGGCCTACCCTGTCCTTAGTCTTCCTCTTGCTTCTAATGTATTGATAAAAAGTCTTCTTGTTTCCCTTTATTCCCATAGCTAGTTTGAGCTCATTTTGTGCCTTTGCTTGTCTAATCTTGCCTCTGCATTCCTGGGTTATTTGCCTATATTCATCCTTCGTGATCTGACCTAGTTTCCATTTTTTATATGACGCCTTTTTATTTTGTAGGTCCCGCAAGATCTCAAGGGTAAGCCAAGGTGGTCTTTTGCCACATTTTCTATCTTTCCTAACCATCGGAATAACTTGCTTTTGGGCCCTTAATAGCGTCCCTTTGAAAAACTGCCAACTTTCCTCAGTTGTTTTTCCCCTCAGTCTTAATTCCCATGGGACCTTGCCTATCAGCTCTCTGAGCTTACCAAAATCCGCCTTCCTGAAATCCATGGTCTCTATTCTGCTGTACTCCCTTCTACCTTTCCTTAGAATTGCAAATTCTATGAGTTCATGATCACTTTCACCCAAGCTTCCTTCTACTTCCAAATTCTCAACAAGTTCCTCCCTATTAGTTAAGATCAAGTCTAGAACAGCTTCCCCCCTAGTAGCTTTTTCAACTTTCTGAAATAAAAAGTTGTCTGCAATGCAGTCCAGGAACTTATTGGATAGTCTGTGCCCCGCGGTGTTATTTTCCCAACATATATCTGGGTAGTTGAAGTCCCCCATCACCACCAAATCTTGGGCTTTGGATGATTTTGTTAATTGTTTGAAAAAAGCCTCATCCACCTCTTCCGCCTGATTAGGTGGCCTGTAGTAGACTCCCAGCACGACATCACCTGTGTTTTTTACCCCTTTTAGCCTAACCCAGAGACTCTCCACCCTTCTGTCTCCTATGTCCATCTCCACCTCAGACCAAGTGTGTACATTTTTAATATATAAGGCAACACCTCCTCCCTTTTTCCCCTGTCTATCCTTCCTGAGCAAACTATACCCATCCACACCAACATTCCAGTCGTGTGTATTATCCCACCAAGTTTCAGTAATGCCAATAATGTCATAGTTGTATTTATTTATTAGCACTTCCAGTTCTTCCTGCTTATTACCCATACTTCTTGCATTTGTATAAAGGCATCTAAGATACTGGTTTGATCTCGCCTCCCAGCTTTGCCCTGACCCTCCTTCCTCTCTGCCATTATAGCCCGTGCTCCCTCCTGTTTCCAACCCATCTCCCAGGTCTTGTTCCCCACTTACCTGTGGGCTTTGCTCACCTGTCCCCGTCGAACCTAGTTTAAAGCCCTCCTTACTAGGTTAGCCAGTCTGTGCGCAAATAAGGCCTTTCCCCGCTTCGAAAGGTGAACGCCATCTGTTCCTAGCAGTCCTTCCTCAAATAGCATCCCGTGGTCGAGGAAGCCAAAGCCCTCCTGGCGACACCATCTTCGCAGCCAGGCATTCACCTCCACGATGCATCTGTTTCTGCCCGGACCCCTACCTTCAACAGGAAGAATCGAAGAGAATACCACCTGCGCTCCAAACTCCTTAACCCGTACTCCCAGAGCCCTGTAGTCACTCTTGATCTGCTCAGCATCACACCTCGCAGTATCATTTGTGCCTACATGGATGCATGTCACATAGGTTAGTGTAAAATTCTATTTATCAGTTATATCACATCCATCACCACAATATCTGAGTTGTTATATTCTTATTATTTGCATTGTGATAGCACTGAAGAGCCTCAGTCATGAACTGGGGCCCCAGGGTGCTGGATACTGTATAAACCCAGAATGAAATAACAGTCCCCAAAACAAAGCACATACACAGTTTACATGCCTATGAACCACCATACAGCAGTACAAGAAATATGAAAGAAGAAACAGATTTAGGCTATCAACTCCTATGACAGCATACAAGAGTGAAAAAAATCATTAAAAAAAATTAGGAAAAATGGATTGAGCGGTTCAGCCTCCTAAACTCTGATATTCTGAGATTCATCTATTATTCGGAACATTTCAATAGCTTTCGTAAAGCAGAGATGGCTGAGCCGCTAAAATAGTTTCTGTGAAAGTATTTACAGTCTGGGTAGAAAGATTACTTTGAGAAGCATTCATGATTCATAATCCTTTGACTAGTTTGAGCTTCCTCTATTCAAATCTAGAGAGACAAACAAGCCTCCAAGAGGAGATAAGATGCTCAGAATAATGCACTTTAATCTATATTCAGCAAACATACTCTATAGTATATCACTGCACTACTGTCTCCTTTTTTAATAGGAATCCATCCACAGGAAGGAGAGCAGCGCACTGCCTGAAGCAACCACTATCTCAGGGGAGCACCCTGAGATTGCCTCATTGTAGAAACCAAGTTTGCCTAACCTTTTTGAATCAGCCCTATTAAACAGGCACAGGAGGAGCTATCCCTCTTCTTTTATACACATATTTTTACAGGTAAATGAGGTTCTAGAAGAGAAAGAATTTAAAAGAAATGCCATAAAAAAGAGTCATAAATGTATTGTACAGTGCTCAGATGTCTTTTGACACAGAAATAGAGGAATGATTCATTTCCTCTATAGCCGCTGTTCCAGCGCTTACTTATACAGGAAGTGGAATGTCTATATTGGTCGTGCCAACAAGAATTAAACAACCCAACATTTTAAATGTGTGCAAGCCTAATGGAAATGCACAGCTCTTTATTTGTAGAGCTTGCTACATTGAAAAGGTGAATACACTGTACTATTGTACTGGATATCGTCCACCAATCATAATCCAAGAATGATTAATACTTCTTGTTTTCCAAACACTCCATCCAAAGACAGGTTAAAACATTTCAGAGTTTTAATTCAAAACAAGATTGGCAAGAATAAGAGCCAAGGGCTGCCCTCCCCTTATATTCCCTGGCCCAATAAACTTTATTAACAGGATCTAGATACAATCAAACTTTCTTTGCCCAGTATTTATCATCTTTTCCACTGCTTGAAACTAAAGAGTAAGCATGTTAAGAAATGGTTTAATCAGCTGTCTACCTTATTTTTCCTCTTCTTTTAGTCTAACCCATAGCCTTCACTAAGTAACCATATAATCTTAGCAAGCGTGCCCATATCTTCCCACCTCCTAATCTCCCTATTAGTTACTTCTCTGGTTGCAAATTATTTATAAGCTCCTTCTGCCAGTGACCATGACTTTTTATATTGATTGGGATGCATCTACCACACTTGTGGGCACCATTCAAATACAGGCTGAAGCCCACTGTGACAATGCCAAGCTAAAGAAAGGAACTGACCCTTTTTGTAGAAGTGTTTTGTTTTAAAGGGAAAGTATAGGAGTCAAGAAATACATATTCAATTTCCAGGTCTGCAACAGTCCTCTTGTAAGACAGTGCAAATCGCTTACCTTCCTGAAGCTGTTTCCCCACCTGTTAAAGGGGGAATGATACTACTTCCCTACTTTAGGGGTAGGGTAGAAAGAAGCTTAAAGGCACCAATGTTTGTAGTGAACTTTTGACAGTCTCAGACAGAAAGCACAAAGTGTTATGTGTATATCAATCTGTCCTGCAATTTACATGCAGAGCTAAAAAACCAAATTACGTTCTACTGTATTGATAAGTTTCAGTGGAAGATTGATGGTTTAATATAACGTTTGGGGCACATAACCAAAATAAGACATGTTAGGCACAAATATGCTTAAATAGACACTTCCACATACAGGCATAGGTACTGTATAAGTTAAACACTAACTATACCTACTAGAAACATGGATATAGAAACCCCATTCACAAACAGATCAACTCTTCAGATCTTGGGGTATTAAATTAAATACCTATTAGAACAGGAGTCACCAAAAGCCTTCAAATGGATGGAGAGCTGTACCCTAGAATATCAGTGTGTACTGCAGTGAATACATAGCATGATCAAACACTATTTCCTCCATTATATTTTTGAAGATCTATGTATCTTGATTATTTTCATGATCTGATTGGAAATAGAGCTATTCATCTCTCACCTGTTAACTACATAACGTTTGTGTCCTCCTTTGTGAAATTTCAGCCCCATTGTGTACCTGTCAAGTTTTCCCACATGTTTAATAAGAAGGTACAGAAGGAAGTAGCCTAAAAGAGCAAACTGCAAAAGTCTCCTGAATGGTTCTGAATGCATAAGAAAATCCTTTTTTCTTCAGGCACCTGTAACTTGCATTACCAGTAGTTAATCAGCAAGTCACTGCCAACTTGTCTGCATTACAAGGTTGATATTTTCACATGGATGAAAAGACTTTAAAACAATTTCTTCTATGGGCTGGACACAGACAGACTTTTCTTTAGCACCAAGCATGAGTGTCTTTGGGTGAGTGGAGATAAGCTTATACCGTGACCAATGTAATCACCTCAAGACATTAACTAAAAAGAAAACAAATACAAATACTCTCCCCAAACTTTGAATGTGCAATAAGAGCACAAGAAAACATCTTTGCTAGTGAGCTGCCAGTCAGTTCAGTCAACTGAGTAATCCAAATGGCTGAACGTTCCTCAGTGCTTTATAAAATGGGCTCTTGAATTACTTGATTTTTTTCCTACAGAAGATTTTATTTGTGGGGAGGGGATGGGAAAAATACTTCAGATGAATTATCTGAAGTTTAACTTGTATTTTAATATATTAAAGGTTCGGATCTTATTGATCCCATTCTCTAATAGAGTACATTGGCACAAGCAACAAAAATATGGTTTTAGCATCATACGTAAGATGAATGAGGGAGGATATCCTCCAGTTCACCCACAGACAACTACCACTAGCTTCAGTGGAAGTTGTCCATGTTAAACAATGACACAATAAGGCCCATGCAGTTTGTAACTCTGAACAGACACACATAAAGCCTATACATCTTGTACAAAGTTCTGTGCACTAGGAGTGACGTCCTAAGGTTCTGTGCAAATCCCAAGGGGGAAGGGATAGCTCAGTGGTTTGAGCATTGGCCTGTTAAACCCAGAATTGAGTTCAATCCTTTAGAGGCCTATTTAGGGATCTGGGGCAAAAATCTGTCAGGGACAGTACTTGGTCCTGCTGTGAACACAGGGGATTGGACTCTATGACCTTTCAAGGTCCCTTCCAGCTCTATGAGATAGGTATACCTCCATATTTAAAAAGAGCAAGCAGACTTTGTGTGGGTACCCAATCAGAAAAACAGAACTGGCCCTCTCCCAAACCTGAAAACAGTGTAGCCAGCGTTACTACAACTTGCAGCAGCATTCCTGGCCTAGTCTGCATCCTCGTGCATGGAATTCTGGCAATGGACCCAAACAGTGTGTGGATCTATTGCCCAAACTCCAACCTCTCTCCTGGTCCTTCCACAGCATCCTTATTCATAGTCCCAAGGAGCATGCCATCAAGACAGGTCCTCCCACATGCAGAGGAGCCTCCTGCAGTCACTAGGATTTCACGCTTGGGTAATATACTATCAGGTTCATGGCTATTTGAGTAAATTCTTCTTGATAGAGAAGTTACCTTTAGCCACACAATCACTGAGGCAGAGAGGTTTCAAAACAGCTATTTATTAATATACAGTGAAATATTAAAAATGAGTAACAAAAATTCCAACTTTTTGCTGAGACAATAAAAGTGCACATGTATTTGGATATTAAATAGAAGAAGAGTTTATGAACATTTGTTTCAAACAGGCTAACATTTTAAGCATATAAACACTTTCTTAAAACAATAGCAGCTGAACAACACTTAGTTAAATCTTTGGTCTGATTATTAACCAGCAAAAATAATTGTACCATGAACGTCCATTTCAAATAGACATTTAGTTTGGATTGCTTTGCAAGAAGATCCAAAAGTGAAAAAAAGAGGAATGCTTTAGTCAAGGTCTCATTTAAGAAGTGTTACGAACTTAACAATTAACACTATAATTTCTAATACATGGGGAAAATAGATGTGCATATGAAGTTTTGGAACAGCATATCTCAATTTATTCTGTTTTTAGATGTAGCTTTTCCCCCCCAAAAAGTGACACCAGCCTTGATTATACTAAGTTCTTAAGAAATTGTTATGTAGCTAAAATACACAGTAGTGTTCAAGAAACACGTGTTTCTTTCTGTATTTCATTTTTAATTTAAATACACAAACTATCATGCTCAGTCTGCATTACATTGTAACAAATAAGACTCCAATCCTGCAAATACATGCGTGGAACTTTACTCATGTGAGCACTCCCATGAGGGGAGAGAGCATCAATGGGTTACTCACATGAGTCAAATTCTGCATGTGCACGTTTTCAGGATAAGACCCTAAAGATAGCACCAGAAACTAGTATTCGCACCACCACATTTCATTTGGCATAGAATGACATTAATAGTCTAACAGACCCAATTTTCAATAGTCACTTTAGTCAAACATAGTAAGTATATCTATGAACGTAGGCATTATAGACACAGGAAATACCAACCAATACCCCAAATGTACAGACCAGAATTGCTATTCAATAGAGAATTTCAGTCTCCAATCCTGCATCATCGGAGTGCAAAAACTTAATTTTACTCATGTAAATAGCCTCATTGACTTCAATAGGACTACTCGTGACTGAAGTTAAAGCAGGTGCATAAGTATTTGCAGGATTAGGGCCTTGGTTTGCTCGTGTCACCAAGAACATAATCTCACATACACCTTATGTAGCAAAAGTTCCCATTAAAGATCAGCTTGATTTGAAGTTGTTAGTAAGCCTAAATCAATGGGAGTTTTGCAGTTGATGGGAACATGGGTGTGGAGCCCCGCCACAATTGTAGCCTTGTTTTAACCATGCATCCAAAATGTATATAAATCACTTTCCCCCCCACTTCAAGCCAAATCTTCCATGACCCTTCTACAGGATTCCTCCATCTGTGTCTGTGTCCTTTGGATTACCTGCATTGCTCTTTTACCAAGTGTTTCTGCTCCTCCTCATTTGTCCTTTCCCCCATCTTTCGAGTTTCACTTTCAAACTATTTATATTCCCCAAACTCCCTTCTTATTATGCATTTCTTGATGTAACTTTCCCTGTGTAGTATCAGCACTTAACAGCAATAAGAAAGTTGTATTAAATCTAATAGGTTTCCATGTATTATATAAGCCAGTAAGGAACATACACCAAAATGTACATAGTCCCTCTTGGAAAAAAAAAAAAAGTGTTACACACTAATGTAAACAAACAGGTAGTTCACTAAGTAACCATGTTGCCAAATCAACTGTTGAACTAAATGTGTATTAAGTGCTCCAAGCAACCACAATACCTTGGGCATGATTCTCTAGCCCTTTCTCAGGCAAAACTCCTGCTGACTCCAGGACTGCAGAACAGCACTTCTTGTAGGTGTACCTAGGCTTGCCAATTTTGGTTGGACGTATTCCTAGAGATTTCATCACATGACAATATTTAAATGCTGGGCACTCCAGGACAATCCTGGAGACTTGGCAACCCTAGACAAGTCTGCAAAACAGTAAACATTTTGGCCTACTAAAAATGTACCAAGGTAGGTCACTTAGGTCCGCATGATGAGAACACTGGTCAACACTACACATAAACAAGTCATTTGTATTTGCCCAAAGAGAGAACCAACGCTCCATGTAAAAATAACCCAACTTGAGAAAGTGACACTTAGGTGCTAAATTACCTGAAAATAAGATGGCAAAAGCAGTTTAAAAATCAAATACAAGGAAACATGCATCTAAAACTGGAGACATTTTCAGTTTAGTAAACTAGGTTTTACAAAGCTTTGTGGTTGCTTTTAAAAGTTTGCTATTTTCTATCATGTACGACTACAGACAGAACACCAGCATAATAAATACGGAGCAATATTCTGAAATTTTAACATTTTAAATTATTCCAAACATTCCCTGCTGTTCCTGATTCATTTACCGATTTAAAAGTAAGCACAGCAGAGTGTCCACATAAGACCCAATCCTGCAAACAATCAGGCACCTTCTTAACCTTACGCACATGAAAATTTCAATTACAGGCTTCATGCCTTAATACTTTTAATTGTCAAGGATGCGGTCTCAGAATCTGTGGCAATGTATTTTCTATTACATTAAAGTTTGGATTGCTTAGAATGTGTAATTTTGCAGACTAACTGTGATGCATTTGGTTCGCTAGTTTTTAACTATTTATATCAGAAATTAAGCATGCTTTTAAAGAGCATATGAAATAGAAGCTTTCTAATCCTTTTCTACATACTATAGTTTAATGTAGCAATGGCCCATAAGGTCAAATGTATTTTCTCAGCGAAAATCCAAAATTAAACTATTAACATATACTATTCAAAGACAGTAAGCGCTCATACAGATCAATTGAGAAGTTGTATGAGGTATTCTCAAATAATCTATCTACACATGGAAATTATCAGGCTGGTGTTTACGTTAAAGGGACACCATCAAAGTTAATAAGTACTTACTGTACCATGAATTTGTCCCAAGTTTTGGGAACTTTAAAGCACCCTATTTGCTGCACTACAACTACCATCTCTTGCTTCTGGTATCTCCTGGTCTGCTGCACACCATAGTGCTGCCACAGTTCAAGAGTTTGGTTAGCTGATCCACTAAAGGACCTTGCTGACCAATCAGTGAAGAACATATGGGTGCAACAGCTAGTTTTCACCTCTACATTTCTGGAGTTATTTTAAATTAGACATTATAGCAAATAAGGTGTGGAGGAGGTTTGGTAGTTATTAAAGTACAGCAACTTTTAAGGAAGAAAAATGCTTCAGTTCTAACAACCAAGACAGAATGCTTAGAGAATTTACACATCCATTTTTAATTTAAAAAAAATTAATGCCTCTTCTATGTTCAAACCAAATATTTAGTGCAGCCAATTACCATAAAATGAAGGCCTTTTTGGAAATAAAGTGCTATGGTTCTTCTTTCATTTGTGAGCTGTATAATTATATTTTAATTTTCCAGCGCGACCTTCATTTTAACACAAATGTACAACTAGATTCTTCATACTTTTGTCAAATAGGTTTTAATGTCATGCTTCATAATTTAATTTTATATTAATTTGCATATTATTTAGCACAGTATAATAAATCACACAACCACCTATGAGTGTCTCATTGAATAAATATTTCAAACTGTGTTTAAGGATCAAGAAACACCCTTGGCTCCTCTTCCACCACCTCAAAATAGTACCTTGGTCACACTGACTTTTTTCCATGCCATTGATCTTTGATCCTGATTATCTTCTGCATTAAAAGAAAGCTCTGGACAGGGTCACTTTTGTGACTAAACTTTAAGTTGACATTCCAAATTCATCAGTGCGAACCCCTCTATAAATCTGGTACTAACTTAGGTTTACAAGTGGTTATTGTAGTGCTTTCTAATTAAGGCACTTTCCTGGAAGTTTCACAGTTTCTCCATGACTAATCATCATCATTACAAAGCTATTAAGATCTTAAAGCATGGTATTTCTTACTCTTAAATTTTGAGCTTTGGATTTCCCAGATCACCACGACTGGGGAAACAAACACAGACGTCCATTTGATGCTGTCAGGCAGGCAGATCTCCCTTAGGAACCTGGCAGGCAGTTTACTAGCTAACACAGGTGGGTACCTTGGCCTCACAAAGGAACTGGCAAACGCCTCAGGTGGTGCTCAGTTGCTTTGGGACTCTTGGCCGGTGTCGGCGACGTGCTTATACCACGTGGGGCTCTTCCTCAAGTACCTTGGGCTACTGTACATTCGGATGATCTTAGGAGCCTGGTTCCAGGTGTTCAGCAGCTGGAAGGCGGCCAAGTCTAGAGTAGGGGCGTCAAAGGCCGCCAGCAGATTGACGGGGGCAGCTTCCTTCAGGAGCTTAGGCACCTGCACTGCCTCGGGGACGCTGGCGTTGCCCAAGAAGAAATGCATCAGCACCCGCTTCTGCAGGCAGTCCCTGAGGTACAGCACCAGGTCCTCCAGCCGCTCCGCCAGGAACTGCTCCTCCCAGGCTTGCCAGGGGCCCCGGAGCAACAGAGAGAAGAGCGCCGTCTTGAGGATGTAGGAGGAGAGGACGCGGCTCCACTTGGCGCCGAAGGGCTGCTCCAAGCCCAGGCCGCGCAGGTCCCGCAGCCCCTTGAGGATCTGCAGGCACTTGAGGTGGCACGAGTTGGCCGGGGTCTGCTCCTTGAGCCAGCTCAGCAGCCGCTGCTCCTGCTTGGAGACGTTGAGTCCCCAGAGGGCCTGCAGGGGGCGGGCAGCGCCGGGCTGGGCTTTCCTGGCGCCGGGCTGCAGGGCGACGAGATAGACCGAGTCCCCCAGGGGGATGGCGGGGATGAGGCGCACGGCCATGGAGATGTGGCAGCAGACGTAGTCGGAGCGCGGCAGGATGTGCAGGGTGAGCTGGCGGCCCGGGCAGGCGGCCAGGCTGATGCGGCAGCGCTCCTGCAGGCGGTAGAGCACGGCGCCCAGGCACCGCTGCACTTGGCCCTGGAACCAGCGCAGCACCAGGGCCGAGGACAGGTAGCGCCTGCCCTGCAGCTCCACGCAGAAACCCTCGCTGAAGGGCCGGTAGCCCCGGGGCCAGGCGGCCCCTTGCTGGGCCTTCAGGGCGCAGGTGAAGGCGCTGCGCAGCTCCGGGGCCAGCCCCGACTCCTCGGGGCCCAGGCAGCGAGGCTCCAGCTCCAGGCGCGGCGGCAGCCGCAGCGGCACCAGGATGTCGAAGCAGTCCGGGCTGCGGACCTTGTGCTGTTCGTAGGCGCTGCCGATCTGCACGAAGTCCCCGCGCAGGGTGGGGGACAGGGACCCCGGCTGCAGCCCCTGCGCCTTGGCCGCCCGAACCAGCTCGCCCACGATGCGGCTCACGTGCGCCTTACTGTGGCCCAGCACGTGCGGGGAGAGGCGCAGTTGCTGCTCGTAGAAGCTCTCAAGCAGGCTCCGGCGGGCAGCGCTGCTCGGCGGCGCCTCGGGGCAGCGGGCGCTGCATGCGGCTCGGGGCCGTTGGCCCCACTCCCCGCCGCCGCTGCGGGAGGCGCAGTAGCGGAGCAACAGGAAGCCCAGCAGCAGCAGCGCGGAGCCCTTGAGCAGCGGGACGGAGCCCGAGTCTGGGGCGCTGTCCGAGTCCGGGGCTCCCGCCCTGCTTCGCACGGCCTGGTAGAGGCAGACGAGGGCCGTGCACAGGCAAGTCACCAGCGGCCAGAAGACGCGCAGGTTCAGGGTGTAGACGGTCATGGTGCGGCGGGAGCTCAGCCCATGGCACTGGCTGCGGCAGCGCCCCCCGGCCTCCGGATGCAGGGGGCGCCCGCCTCCCCACTCACCAGCCTCCCCCAGCTCCGGGAGTCGGGACAGACACCCCCTGCCGGCTGCCCTAGACCCACTACCCCTGCCGCTCCCGGCGTGCCAGCTCCTCCCACCGAGTGCTCTTCCCCCACTGCCAGTTCCAGTCCCGGGACAGCCAGCCAGCTGCCTCCTCTTCCTCCGAGTCCCGCTCCAGCCCCTGGGGTGCGCCCTGCCAGCCAGTCAGCCTCCTCCGGGTCCCGCTCCAGTCTCTGGGGTGCGCCCAGCCAGTCAGCCTTCTCCGAGTCCTGCCCCAACCCCTGGGATGCGCCCTGCCAGCCGCCTTCCCCCGCCTGCCTTCTGTCCCGGGACACGCACCCAGCCCCCTTCCCCCCTGCCTGCTTCGGCCTCCTGTCCCGGGACACGCACTCACCGCCCCCTCGCCCCTGCTGTTGTGCTTCCTTAGTCCAGTCCTTCTCCCCCACCCGTTACTTAGCTCCGAAGCTTCCTCTTCCGAGGGGAAAAGGGGCCGCGTCATTTATTGTGTGAGCTCAGAGGAAATGCCAATGGTTTTGGCCAGAGGAAAGCGGGATCAGTCCTGGGGGTGTAGTCACAAGCCCCGCGGTTTGCCTGCCTCAAGCTAGGGCACTGGGAAGGGAGAGAAGGAACAGCCCCTCCTCATCACTTCCCTTTTCCTCTCCGAAATGAAGGCGTTGTCGTCAGAAGAACCCATTGACAGTTTTTGTCCAGGGGCTTCTTCATTCAAAACTTTAACAGATGCAGTTCCTAGTTCTCAAACTTTCAACTTTGGCATTGTTCCCATTTCTTAAACACCAAGTGATCAAAGACCAAAACAGAAACAAGACAGCAAAAGATTCATAGTAGGAACTCTCTGTACAATAGTTTTAATACCATTTAATCTATTTTTAAATAATTTAGTTGGGTGTTTTTTAGATAAATGTACTTTAAAAAAATAAGGCATAGGTTGATAAGAAAAAGTTCAGACAGATTTGTTCAAATAATCTGTCCAGCACCATACCCTGCTACAGTGCGAACCTTGCTAATCAACATGCTTTACTGTCATGAAGCCAACATGTCAGGCTTACTTATCAGCAAAGATGTAAGAGAAGAGCACTGTGAAAAAATCAGCAGCATGGTTACTTTAGAGGGCCAGATCCTCAGCTGGTGTAAATCAACACAGTTCTATTCTTACAAAAAAATAATGGAGTTTGATCTGTAGAATCTGGGTGAAAATCAGTACCAGGCCAGTTTAGATTTTTATAGACTATTTAAATAATATTTTAATACTGTTTTCATATTGCACATCATTAAGAAAAATTTAGTTAACAAAAATACAAACATTCAAAATAAATTAAAACTTGCAGATCTATACAACTAGTGTGTCATGAATTAGGCATGTGTGCACTGTCACTACTTCATTGTCATCACCGCAGAAGTCTTCAACTGTTTATCGCAGGTTCTACTGCAGGCCCACCCTGAGGATTCAGGGGGGCTGGAGCAAAGCAATTTCGGGGGCCCCTTCCATAAAAAAAGTTGCAATACTATAGTATCGTGTATTTGGAAATGTAAAAAATAACCAGTGAAATACATTCAAAAATTAATTTTTAATAATTTGAAAATACACCTCTACCTCGATATTACGCTGTCCTCGGGAGCCAAAAAGTCTTATTGCATTATAAGTGAAACCGTGTTATATCGAACTTGCTTTGATCCACTGGAGTGTACAGGCCCCCCCCCCCGGAGCACTGATTTACCATATTATATCCGAATTCGAGTTATATCGGGGTAGAGGTGTACACAAAATACATGATTTAAAAACATTAAATGCTTTAATGGTATGTATACATTTGCAATTACATAATGGGTTGTCGCTGGGTGATGGCAATGGTTGGTGCCAATGGGCTGTCACTGCCTGAGGATGGTGCTGCTGTGGTCCAGGGCTGGGTGGGGAGGTGGGCTCTGGGTCGGGGGGTGCCCGGCTCAGAGGGGCTGGGCTCAGAGCTGTGGGTGGAAGGGGTCAGGGGGTGCCTGGCTCAGAGGGGCTATGCTCAGAGCTGGGGGTCAGGGCTACGGGGGGATGGGATTGGGGGATGCCCGGCTCAGAGGGGCTGGTCTAGCTGGGGGTCAGGGCTGTGGGGGGATGGGCTCTAGGTTTGCGCAGCTCAGAGGGATTGGGCTCAGAGTTGGGGGTCAGGGCTGTGGGGGAGGAGTCGGAGGGGTGTCTGGCTCAGAGGGGCTGGGATCAGAGCTACGGGTCAGGGGGGTGTCCGGCTCAGAGGGGCTTACCATGCTGCTTACTCCTGACTCCCCCCTCTCCCAGAGCCTCAGCGCGTCACATCCAGGAGCTGCCCTCGCCCCTGGACAGCGCTGCAGCAGCCTGGCTCCATCGGGACCTGAGCTTGGAGCCCCACCCCTTTACCATGTGGCTCTGAGCGGGAGGCACTCAGGGCCTGCCCAAGCCACGCCACTTTAGTTCTGTCCAGGGCCACTCCTAGACGCAGTGCGTTGAGGCACCGGGGGATGGGGGAAGGCAGAGGTGGGGAGAGCCTTCGACATTCTCGTGGGGGCCTCTGTGGGGCCCAGGGCCTGGGGAAAATTTCTCCACTTGCCCTCCCCGGGCAGCCCTGTTCTACTGTGCTAATAGCTAACAGTGTTTCTCCTTAACTTCAGAAGTTAGAGACCTGTGCTTTTGCAACGGAAGGCACTGAGTTCTATCCCTACTACCACTGTGAAGGTTTCAGTGATTGATGTGCAGCACAGTGACCACTGCTGTTCCTAAATAGCTCCAGATTTATTACAATATTAATAACTGCTCCTGATAATGCCTCTTGTCACATCCTTGTTCTGTTAAATTCTCAGTCTGGGTGACACAAGACTTGCTCTCAGTTTTTACTGTGCCCAAATTGCTCACATACTGACATCCTGAAGAGAAAGGAGAGGACTTTGGGAGCAGTTACTAATTTATTGACTAGTTCATAAATTATATTATGAACCCTTCCTTGCCTATTGTAGACCTGATGGCTGAGAGCAGTCAATTGCTACGACACTTGTTCCTTCAGCACAGATTTCAACAATAGCCATCTGAAAGAACCTTATGAGCTAACTCCCCCTTTGATTCAGCAAAGATATATACCCAGAACTTGATACAGGAAGTTGCACAAGCAGGTAGTTTGGAGCAGTCACAGAGTGTAGTGAGCACCTTGCACAGCTACTTGCAATTCAGGACTGGAATGTGTGGAATGAGAGAACCATGAAGAGTGGGGTTGATTCACCTCTTGTGGCTTCACTCTGGGAGGGCAGTGGTAAACCCAGCCGGGCCTGCCCACACATGTCTTGAGGCACACCTCCGCCACTGCAATTTGAGTATGCCAAGCCAAATAAAAAAAGCGAGACAACTATTTAGCCACTCACAAAGCTGTGTGGGAAAGTTGGAGGGTTAACGTAAGCACAACACCTCACATACAAATCCCCAGGTGCCACTAGGTACAGTGAGTAGCCAGTCCCGTGACATAATCCCCAAGACACACAGTCAATGTGACATGAGGCTGCACGCACTGACAAGGGAGACATTCTGCTGGCCCTTGATGCTGTGCACCATACATGTCACCCACCCAAATTTACACACACTGCCATAATTTAATCCTGCCCTCTATCCCACGTAGCATAGGGCCTTGAAATTAATCTTTGAATTCCCACATGCTCTCTCAATCTTCCTCCTTATTCTCCTCTGAGCAGCCCTATACGCCCACTCTCCCATAGTGGCAGAATTGGGGAAAGGGGTCATCAAATACAAGAGCAGAAGACAGGCACTGTCATTTGCAGACCTGCAAGGAATAGAGTCAACATCCCTGAAAACAGACATGCACCTCACACAGGGAAGTACTAGCGATGCTGCTGACGTAACAGGACTGGTTAGAACCACTGTAAACATGTGAGACAGGACATTGCAGTTGCTAGCACAGTTGAGTAAGCTGGACCACATGCCAGAAGCAGAATGAAGTTGCTCATGCAAATGGCACACAGCAGTCAAAGATATGGGTAGCCACCAAGCAGATGTTCTCCAATGAGCATGTAGGCCCAGAACAGCATCATGACAGCAGCACCATGCCCAGTTCCCAAACAACCCAGCAATTAACAAAGGCCGACCACACACTCCATGAATAACCATTCTTGCCCTGAGCCCCATTATGCGAGAGAAGCCTTAGGAGCAGATGATTCAAATATGTGAGGGTCATTGCTGCTTCTGGGAAGGCATGCATATGCACATATGATCATGCAATTGGCGTCACAGATCACTTGTGTATGCTGCAAAACACTTTTGATTGGGAAGCACGTCCACCTGACCTGAAAGCAGGATGATTGCAATAAACATTCATGCGGTGAATGGCGTGATAGCAGTTGGAAAACTCACAATGGTGATAAAGGCAATCCATATCTCCACCAGCATGGCTGCTTCTCCATTGAACTTAGACAGATGCAAGAACATGCTCATCATCGCCTCTATGAAATCCTCAAGGGATGACACACAGCCAGCTTCAAGTGGCTGTCACCCCCTGGAAAGATCTACTAGGCAGGACATGAAGGACAGTCATAGGTAGCTTCTGGAGAACAAGTATTGTCCAAGAGCTCTCTGATAAATTGTAGGGGGGGGAAGGCTGGAGAGCAAGACAGAAGGAAAGGAGACTCACTAATCATACTTGGTGGGAGAATGACACTCCTGCATATGTAATTACACTAGCTCCAGCTGCCAGTGCAAAAACAATAAGATAAAGAGGATGTGTGGTCTGGCAAAGATGAAGTAACAGCCTCAGGCTAAATAATATGTAATGCAATTTGATACCAATAAAACCACTGTGTTCAGTTCACATATATACACAGTTTGCACTAAAAAACCCACAGTTATGTGTAAGCTTTTTAAATAGTTTTCTCAACCTTTCCTGTCTCAGGCATGATCTACAGCAATACCCTTGGTTCTCTGGAAGAAGATCTTACCTGTAATGTTATTTCTCACAAAAGAAATGTAAGTCATTAGTGCTTAAATGCTTCTGTGATTCCTTTGTCTGATCTTCTCCCTCATGATTCTGTGGGTATCGCTCATCTCTTCAGAGCTGTATTTTTTTGTGTCACACTTTTGGCATCCTTCAGTGATGGGTAAACACCCCATGGTAGCTGGATTTCTGAGCTCGTGTTGGCAACTAATCATCTGGTGCTTCCAGCAACTACATGCAGCTTATCTGAGATAAGTATTTGAGAGGTATAAAGCTCACAAATGCTTGTTCTACACTTAAAAGTTACATCGGCATAGCTACATCAGTCCAAGTGTGCAAAAACCACACCTTTGGCATAGCTATGGCAACACAACCCCAGTGTAGATGCAGCTGTGCCAATGGAAAAATGCTTGTGTTGATGTAGCTAAAGTTATTCGGGGAGATGGTGTTCCTACACGGACAGAAAAACTCATGTTGGTGTAGTCTGCATCAACACAAGCAGGCTATTCCAACAGCTACGCTGCCACAGGCTCCATAGTGTATATACACCCCATGTCTCCTGACTCCTGAATTATATATGACTGCTCAGATAGATGACACAGCTGTTGATTGATTGCCAAGGATTATTATCTTTCCCACAGAACTTGTTCTTTGGTCCACAGATGTTTTTTGTTTTTACTTTTGAACACCAAGTACTGGCTGATTTTCTCCTCCACCTGCACTTTTTCTCCTGCCAGCTCTGGAAATTTATGCCTGTGTCATCAATATAAAGTTCTTTACAGACATTAGTAACTTTGCCCATAGGTAGCTGAGCCTGACATTTGAATAGGGTAGCAAGCTAAGTGAATTCTGAGGAAGGCTGGGACTTGCCTGCTGTAAAACTGATTGTTCTAAAACTGAATTCTTGGTTCTTTTAGGTATCGACTGCTGTTATGTTTTTGATGACTTGAGACTGAGAGGCATTTTCACCTGCTCAGAGAAAAGAGAAGACCTGGTCTATGACTAGGGATCACAGGCCCTACAGTAACACAAATAGTAAATAATAACACCTCTACCACAGCATGCTTGGAGTGGGGATTCAAGTGAGCTTCTCTAGCCCTTAAAGTTTTAGGTCTGTGAAGCTCAGAAGGTGCAGTTTCAAGACTGTAGTAAAACTCTGCCACATGTTGACTGATAAACTCAGGAACTGAGTTGGTCTGGATTTTTCACTATGCAGAACAACAATGCTTTTTTGTGCACAGAGTAGTTTCTCTGTTGCTAAGGGCTTGTCTACATCAGAAAGTTGCAGCGCTGGTGAGGGAGTTACAGCGCTGCAACTTTGAAGGTGTACACATCTGCAGGGCATCACCAGCGCTGCAACTCCCTGTTTGCAGCGCTGGCCGTACTCCCGTTTTGTCTCGGGTGTAGTGGATCCAGCGCTGGTGATCCAGCGCTGGTAATCCAATGTAAACACTTACCAGCGCTTTTCTTGACCTCCGTGGAAGGAGGAAGCCTCTGGTAATCAAGCTGGTCTCCTTCCCCAGCTTGCTCTCGCGTTCCCGGAACCCCGAGCAAGCAGGTCTCCTTCCCTGCGGTTTGCAGGGGGGTTCGGGAACGCGAGAGCAAACCGGGAAAGGAGACCAGCTTCGCCGCGGTTTGCTCTCCCGTTCCCCGAGCAAGCAGGTCTCCTTCCCTGCGGTTTGCTGGGTGGCTCCGGGAACGCGAGAGCAAACCGCGGCGAAGCGGGTCTCCTTTCCCGGTTTGCTCTCTAGTTCCCGGAGCCCCGAGCAAGCAGGTCTCCTTCCCTGCAGTTTGCTGGGTGGCTCCGGGAATGCGAGAGCAAACCGGGAAAGGAGACCAGCTTCGCCGCGGTTTGCTCTCCCGTTCCCCGAGCAAGCAGGTCTCCTTCCCTGCGGTTTGCAGGGGGTTCGGGAACGCGAGAGCAAACCGCGGCGAAACGGGTCTCCTTTCCCGGTTTGCTCTCTCGTTCCCGGAACCCCGAGCAAGCAGGTCTCCTTCCCTGCGGTTTGCAGGGGGTTCGGGAACGCGAGAGCAAACCGCGGCGAAGCGGGTCTCCTTTCCCGGTTTGCTCTCTCGTTCCCGGAACCCCGAGCAAGCAGGTCTCCTTCCCTGCGGTTTGCAGGGGGTTCGGGAACGCGAGAGCAAACCGCGGCGATGCTGGTCTCCTTTCCCGGTTTGCTCTCTCGTTCCCGGAACCCCGAGCAAGCAGGTCTCCTTCCCTGCGGTTTGCTGGGTGGCTCCGGGAACGCGAGAGCAAACCGGGAAAGGAGACCAGCTTCGCCGCGGTTTGCTCTCCCGTTCCCCGAGCAAGCAGGTCTCCTTCCCTGCGGTTTGCAGAGGGTTCGGGAACGCGAGAGCAAACCGCGGCGAAGCGGGTCTCCTTTCCCGGTTTGCTCTCTCTTCCCCGAACCCCGAGCAAGCTGGTCTCCTTCCCTGCGGTTTGCAGAGGGGTTCGGGGAACGCGAGAGCAAACCGCGGCGAAGCGGGTCTCCTTTCCCGGTTTGCTCTCCCGTTCCCCGAACCCCCCCTTGAAGCCGCCCAACAGCGCTGCAGTGTGGCCACATCTAACACCACTTGCAGCGCTGGTTGCTGTAAGTGTGGCCACTCTGCAGCGCTGGCCCTATACAGCTGTACTAATACAGCTGTAACTACCAGCGCTGCAAAATTTTAGATGTAGACATGGCCTAAGTGTTTTCCTGACTACAGGACTATATATTTCTCTAACTTTGTAGGGGGGAAAGAGGTTTAGACGTTTGACCCTTTCTATATAGGGATTTGAAAACTTGTTAGCATCATTTTAGCAGATAGCGTTTAAATATGGTTCTTGCTAGAAATGTGCTAACTCATTCACAGCTATCAGTTTAGCCAGGAACATTGTCCCCTGGCATATTCCGAGCTGCCTTCTGTTTGTTTACTGAATTTCAGACTGCTTGCTGAAGTATAAAAAGCTTCTATTTATGGCTCTGCTTTGTGGTTTAATTCCAGAGGGCGAAACTCTTATTGTATTATTGTGATTTAGCTGCAGTTGAGTGTTGATCTGAGGTCTTTGGCTGCACTGGCAGAGAGGAAAAATGTAGATGTTTAAAAGATGTAGGTGAGCAGACATTGAAAATTCAGTAAACAATCAGGAAGTCTCAGTTTAAGAAATCAGTGGGGAAGGGACTCAAAACACACAAGTTCCAAAGAAAAGAAAAACATCAAGAACACCTCCAGTGCACTTCTACATAAAATAAAATCTTACTTCTAGTTAGTGAAAAAATCATATTTCACAAGGAGAAGCTTATGTTTCCTGACTGGGATAGTGTAGCCTGAAACTATGCTTTCTTTAAAGCCTAGGAACACACCCACAAACAATTTTTATAGTATTATAACAAAAAAAAATCCCAGTAATGTTACAGTGCAGTATAGTCAAGATCATGTGGCCTGGCAGTTATGGCACCTTTGATGTCACAGTCCTGATCTCAAAATACGAGCAGTTCCTCCACTATTGGCAGGTCTTGAAACCAAACTGGAAATGAAAAAGCATCTATGGGATTTTTCCCCTTCTTGTTTCACATTTCCTACATTTCTCTACAAAGCAGCATCTACAAAACAAACATCTAGGAGAGCAGAGGGATATTCTTGTGTACTGTTTGATAAGAACCTGTTTCACATGTTAAATCTTGTGATCAAATATAAAACACGAGTCCAGAAAACTTGTGAAGCAGCCTACCCACCTCAGCACGTTTCAGATCTTTTTTTATCCCATTATTTGTGTAAATGATGTTCCTTTCTCAGTGAGAGTTGTATGCATGCAGCTGACCAGATGACCGGGCAAAAGGCTACCTACAAATATACTGCATGAAACCAAATACTGCTTTCTCTGAGACACTTTTAGAATAAAAATGCAACATGCAGAGGAGCAAACAAACATGTACGCCTCCTAACTCGGGACTCTGTGCCAAGTCTTTGGCCTGATAAGGCCCTGCTTTTTGGGAAACCCTACCTGGTCAGCACCTCTTACCAACACACACCCAGGGCCTAGGAGCCTGCAATGACTCACCTGACACCTTGACATGTGGTCCAATCACATCTTAGTTGTCAAAACCCTTCCTCCTCATCCTCCAGCCTCTGATTTCCCTCCCCCGGGGATAACATTTTGGACAGTACTGTAACATTCATTAATTATTAACACTAATCGCATAGTAAATTGACACAGCTCTTTACAAACATGTAGTAATAATAATCCGTGCTGCTTATTGCCTCGACCCCCTCCCTTCAAACCGCTCCCATTGCACCATGCCCCACAGATAGCAAAACTAATACAGCCCTAGGAAAGCAAATGTACCATTGTTTGCATAGTTCCCTTGTCTGAGACTGAGGCTTTTTGGTGCTGTTTTGGATGATCCCACTTGACTGCCAGGCTATTGAGTAACTGGCCAGCTGCAGGCCCAGACTTCAGAAGCCTTTGCTCTTTCAAGAGGTAATAAAACAGTTGTACAAAACTTGCATCCTCATGCAACATATTCATCTGGTTTCAGGTTTTGCTAGAGGCCTGAAACCTGGGCAAAGGCTCACCAAGAGGTTTGCAAACAGCATTTCAAAGCAGCCTGGGCTGACTTTGCATGAGAAGCTGGTCCACAAATCTTTTGCACTAATGGGAACTTTTTGGTAGACTTTACAGGAAGCCCAAAGGTGGAGAAAATTGCAGCAGCCCAGGCTAGAACTGAACAAGGTCCTGGTTGTCACTGCAGTATCTAGATCAGGGGTAGGCAACCTGCGGTACGCAAGGTGATTTTCAGTGGCACTCAAACTGCCTGGGTCCTGGCCACCAGTCCGGGGGGCTCTGCATTTTAATTTAATTTTAAATGAAGCTTCTTAAACGTTTTAAAAACTTTATTTACTATATATAAAACAATAGTTTAGTTATATATTATCAGAGGCAGCTCCAGGCACCAGCATGCCAAGCGCATGCCTGGGGCGGCAAGCCACGGGGGGCTCTTTGCCGGTCGCTGCAAGGGCGGCAGGCAGGTTGCCTTCGGCGGCATGCCTGCGGAGGGTCCGCTGGTCCTGTGGCTTCGGGGGACCTCCCGCAGGTGTGCCGCCGAATCTGAGGGACTTGGAACCTCTCGCAGGCAAGCCGACGAAGGCACCTGCCTGCCGTGCTTGGGGCAGCAAAATACCTAGAGCCGCCCCTGTATATTATAGACTTATAGAAAGAGACCTTCTAAAAATGTTAAAATGTATTACTAGCATGCAAAACCTTGAATTGGAGTGAATAAATGAAGACTTGGCACACCACTTCTGAAAGGTTGACAACTCCTGATCTAGATTGAGGAGAAAGGCTGCTGCCTACAAGCCAGCCATAAATAAAAGGAATTGTGGACCACCCCCAATGGCAGAGAATCCAGGAGCAGCAATGAATCCAATAGGGTCCCAAAGCAATGGACCATTTTGGCAAAACACACTCATGCACCCTCAAGAGATGGTATAGACACTGCCCCAGTGCATTCCTCTACATGCTTCCCTTTACCAAGGACCTCCTGGTCTGTCTCATTCAGCCCGTTCATTCTCACCCAGATCCATCACAGTCAGATGCCGGAAAGGAACGGAGCTGTAGAATCGGGCTCTGATGTATCAGCATGCTGTAGCCCAAAACATCTTACAGTTCCCTCTAGTGGTATTTTGTGCACATTGAATCGGTAAGAGTGACCAAACAGAACTCTGGCTATGCCAGATAAGTAAGAGACTTCTGGGAGAATGACCCACTGCTCAGCACTACCATCTGTGACCTGACCTAGGACCAGAGTAATCTAAGGACCACTCCATCTGCTCCTGCAGGCAACTTAACAATGCCTGATGGTAGATAGTATCAAAATTAGAGTGGTCATAGTGTTTTAAGTAAAAATCTCCATCCCTTTATTTCAGACTGCCACTTTGCCTATCTATTTGAATGGCATCATTTCATGATGTCTTTCTGCAGTTATGCCTTGGGGGTTTGTTTTTAATTCATTACTTTATATAACATGATATCATACATTACCTGAACTACCATTTATCCAAGGATCCTACTTACGTTCTATGCTAGTGGAGAAGAAAATAATCCCTTCACCTCACTTTCAATACTCAAACTCACGTTGGGGCCTGTTTTACATGTACTGTTCTAAAAGAGAATTACAGTGATGTAACCTGCACCCACTCAGTGAGATATTCTGTCTCTAGTGGTGGCACTAGCATTACCTGCAGCTCCTTGGACCTAGTCCCTCCATAACCTGTGAGATTCTACTGAGACATACTCACACAACACAAACACTATTCATGACAATGTGAACAGACAGAATGTGCTATTGGTTCAGATTTGAAGCCTTTCTGTTTTAATAGCTCAATCCATCTCCATCACTGCATCAGATAAGAGGACTTGGTTTACAAGAACAGCAGGTTTGCAGGAGACCATCTCCACACAGCACTCTGTGGCCAGGGTTGAAGAAGGTCAGTGTGTTAATTGGACAGTGTCACTCACAAGGGTTTGGGAGTGGAGAGGTTACTTCCATTTTTCTTTTAACCCATTCTCCTGTTTAATAAAGGGTATATTCAGGGTTGAAAGCAACTCACAGGACTTACCAGTATGGCTGGAGTCCTGGGGGGCTCCCAGCTGCAGAGGTGGCTGGTAGCCCCTGGAGCGAACTAAAGGGCCCAAGGCTCCAGCCACCATGGCGCTCTGGGCCCTTTAAATACTGGCCCCAGCCCGCCCGCCAAAGCTGCAGGCAGGATTTAAAGGGCTCCTCCAGGCTTCCTGCCGGAGTAGGGAGCTCGGAGGAGCCCTTTAAATCCCGGCCCCAGCCTGGCCGTTGGAGCTGCAGGCCGGGATTTAAAAGGCTTGGGTCTCCCCAACCAAGCCCTTTAAATCCCCACCGCAGAAACCGATGCGGTCCGGCACAGCATACTGGCTCTTGCCGGTACTCCGGACTGGACCGGATCGGCTTACTTTCACCTCTGGGTATATTCTTGCCACCCGCCATAGTCTGTTTGTTCACTAGCTATCTCTGTGATGCTCCAGATTTCACTGGCCTTATAATGCTTATTCACAAAGACTCATGCTTGCTCATAACTGGACCTGGATTTATTCTATAAATCATGAGTAACCCAGTCCAGTATTTCCTTGGTTTAAAAGCACAGGCTTGATGAGCAATTCATACTCTGATCCCTTGTTCAAAAGTATCCTTACAAACTCCAACACCATGCCCAGATGAACAGTGCAAACAGCAGCTGGCTCACCTCGAAGCCAGCACTTACTGTTTCACTTTAAATAAACCTTCTAGGAAGCTTTACCTGGAAACTCCTCCTCCTACAGAGCTGAATGTGGGATATTTAATTGTTACCTATTGTTGTGCAGGAAGCCCTGCCCACCTGTTTCCAGCTGTCCTAAGCAATGAACTGTATAAAGGGAACAGAAACAGACAATATCTACATTAATAAAAATTGGAAACTATCTTCAAAACCCTGGGCTCTGTGAAATATGGTAAGTGTGGCCCTTTTATAGCTTTAGATGCTAATATCCGGAACAAAGTTAAATGCTGCAGCGGGAGAAGGGAAAAAGCCCTGGGGAGCAAATACACAGCTGTCACAGAGAAAGGGGATTAACAGTAATTGCAAATGGAGGTATTTACTTCAGGGATCATGGAAACTTTTTATGAGAAATATGGAAATGCAATAGTTGATTCAGATCATGGTTATTACTAATACTCAATTTGCAGGCACACACACTTGTGTCTAACTGAAGATTGGTTGACCATCTGTAATAGGAAATGAAGACATAATATGTAACATTTCGACAAGCCAAAGAAAAAATAGAAAAGTTAAAGTTAAAACTAAAGCCTTGTCTAAACTAGAACAGGTAAACTGGTTTAACTAGATCAATTTAAAATTAATCTAGTTCAGTACAAATGTAGATGCAGTTAAACCAGTTTAACCATTGCTTAAACCAGTTGATCTTAGTCCAGCAATTTGCTGATGAAAATTGAAGCAATTTAAATGAAGGTTAAACCAGTTTAAATGCATCTACTTTAGGAGTTTGCATTGTTTAACTAGACTGAGTATAGTCTCAACTTCCTGCTTTTTCTGGCTTGTTGCGCAACTTCAGCATTACTAGAACATTTTAAAAAAATAGGAAAGCTATGAAAAGCATAAGAATATAAGAATGGCCATACTGGGTCAGACCAAAGGTCCATCCAGCCTGGTCTACTGACAGTGAGTGAACCTAACAGGTAATGATCAAGTGATCTCTCTCCTGCCATCCATCTCCACCCTCTGACAAACAGAGGCTACGGGCACCATTCCCAAGCTGATCTGTCAGACAAATAGAATCCGAGTCTCCTCTCACATTGGCTTTACACCAACTCCACTGGCCTCAAGGGAGCTGCTCCTGATTTTCATGGGTACAAGTAACAGTCTCAAAGGTTGCCCAATGTTTTGCGGGGAAGTGATGCTCTTTGGCTGAACGCATACTTTCACCAGTGACCCTTGTGTACTGACTAACATACCCCCAACTCTCTTGATAGCAACACACATTCCTCCTATACAGATATGCAAATGATTCTCTTCACCTGGCTTGAAGTAATTCAAGTATATCTAAGGCCTAGTCTACGCTAGAAAGCAGGGACATGCACAAGCAGGGGCAAGGGCCCCCCAATAATCGACAGGGCAACGAATGTGCAAAAGTGGTCAAATTTAAATTCCTGCACACATCTTTGATCAGGGCCGGCTTTAGGAAGTGCGGGGCCCAATTCAGTTTCGACGGGGCCATGGCAGGGATGACTTACAAAAAAACACATGTAAAAAAATATGGAGGGCTTGTATTCACCAGGCGGTGCTCTGAGTCTTTGGTGGCACTTCGGCGGTGGGTGCTTCACTCGCTCCAGGTCTTCAGCAGCATTGAAGGACCCGCTGCCGAAGTGTCGCCGAAGACCTAAAGTAAGCGAAGGACCTGCCGCTGAAGTGCCGTTGAAGACCCAGAGAGAGTGAAGGACCGGCTGCTGATGTGCCACTGAAGACCCAAAGCACCACCAGGTGAGTAAAAATTAAAAAGGCGCCTCTAGCTAGGGAAGGGATTTTCACTGGGCACTGGGACCTCTTAGGTGCGGGGCCCGATTCATGGGAATTGGTTGAATAGGCCTAAAACCGGCCCTGCCCTTGATAGAAAGGGTTTGCTGGGATAGTTATACCAGTATAGCTATATTGACAAAATCTTCTAGTGTAGATGCTTAAACTGGTTCCCTGGACAAAATAATCTATGCTAACAAAACAGTGCTTTTGCCAGTATAACTGCATATGTACCAGGGCTTTTGCTGATATGGAAATGTCAAACAAATCACATGCCAATGGACATAACTGTGCCAGGAACAGTTTTAAGTGAAGCACTGGTTAAAGGATGAGAGCCGGTGTCTTTCAATGCCATATGTAGCTGAGAGCACCAGTGGAAGTTTAATGTAGGTGAGGGAAAGGAAGAAGAAGGAAAAAAGCAAGATACTGAAAGTTGCTACAGCTGATGAGTTAAAGAGTCTAGTTCAGTCCTATCAGTTGAAATTCGAGGTTACTCCCATCCACACAGGAATATGATTCTCAGCTGAGTAATCCTGCATTGCTCCTATGTGCATAGAAACCACTACTCTACTTCTGTGCTGAAATCACAAGTTATTCTTGTGCAAGAGGACCCAGGGATGACAAACATTCATATCCTTTGGGCTAGTTTGTGCTCACAGGACCATGCAGCTGTGCATTAGCCTCCCTGCTGAGAAACAGGGGAACAAGAGTGAAAAACAGCCCTGAAATGGCTGGGAGGTTTTACTGGAAACTGTTGCCTAAGGCAGCATGAATCCACAGAGCACCTATGCCTACTCCAAGCCTGTGCGTCTGGGATGCATTTGTTTTTCATCACAGCTATTTCTGGCAATGCCAGCTTCCTTTCAGTTAACAATGCTGCTAATGACAGATATATTTTTCTCTCATTGATGTGGTTTCAGGGCCCAATCCTATGAGGTGCTGTGTGACCTTCACTCAGTCCCTGTGGAGTCTAGAGTCTGAGGAATTACAGTCACATGTCAAAGACATTCATCAATGTGTCACAGTCATGAAATCAGTGAGAATGGAGGACACATGGTCCCTCACAGGATTGGCCCCTCTGATGTCACAGCTCTCTCATTGTCAGGGGGATTAGTGGCCTGCCAGAATGGAAAAGAGAGGTTTGAATCTTGGGTCAGGGTTCTGATGACAGTGCTATTATTTGATATTGCAAGTGGTCAAGAATTTGTGATTTCACACAGATTAGAAAATGAATCAGTGACAGAGTTTGGAGTAAAAGCCAAGATTCCTACTTCCCAATCTCTCTGCTCTAACCACCAGACATACTCCTTCCCCTGCCTGAACTGATCCCAGGCTAGTCTTCAGGGAGAATTGGTCTAAGGAGAGTCCCAGTCATCAGGGACTGGCCACACACACACACACACACACACACACACACACACACACACACACACACACACACACACACACACACACACACACACACACACACACACACACACACACACACACCTCTTCTTCTTCTTCTTCCCAAGTATCCACAAGTACAATGTTTACTCCAGGGCAGAGGGTCATCACTGTCACCAGCACATGTAAAAATTCAATACAGGGGCACATTTGTGAATTTATCTCACTCTTTTTTCAAGTCAAACAGCTCTTCAAGAAGCGTTGTCACCTTAACCATGACAAAAACTGTCTTCCACTTTGAAAAACAAATTCAAGGCAACTAGACAAAAGCCCTCACTCATACCACACAAACTTTGAGATGTGAGTTTTCACTGGTTTCACCAAGCCTGCAACCTTCTGTTAACGTCCATCTTGGCTGTAGCAGCGATGGCAGAGCAGCAGCTGATAACAGCGATAAGCTGCCTCTCATCTGCCTTGGAGGACACTCTGGTACAGAATTAGAAGCAACTAGGAGAGTGTTGCTTATCAGAATAGCTGTCTCTTTTAACTTTGCTTTATACCATTAGACTGGCCATTAGATTTGAGCTGGAGCTTTGTAACAGGCTGCAGCAGCAGACCGATAAGATGAGACTTCATCGAAATAAAGCACACAAAGTCAGACGGAACACACACTGCGGGAAACAAGCTGTTAGTTTGTAATGCATCATAAGATGATCCCAGTTCTGCTATCATTACTAACAATTATCATCATAATTCTGGGCCAGACCACTCCCATCCTATGGGAAAACACCAGGGAGGGAGCCTGGGGAAGAGGGGAAAGGAGAAATGTCAGGAAATAATGCTCCTTGGGTGTCCTTCAAATTCGTCCATTATGCCCTCAAATCTCATGGATGCCATGAAATCTGTATAGCCCATAGGGCCTGCATGAAGGCCCTGTACTTCCACACTGACTCCTGGCCACCTATGTCTCCATGTCTAATGACACACAAACAAAATGGCTGAGGGAAGGAGGGTGAACTGCTGAACACAGAAATATTAAGAGCCTGGATCCAGTGTCAATGTTTCCCAATATTTTTGTGAGGACAGGGAAGGGAGGATGATGCATGTTCCTCTCCATGCACCCACCCTTTTCTTCCCCATGGAGGGATCACTGCACGATCTGGGGCCTGTGGATGATTGTGCCACAAAAGTAGCTGAGCTCTTGCTCTCTCATGATATGCTCTGAACATGCCCTGCTCTGCTCAGTCCTGGGCAGATTGGGCTGCATGAATGTTCACGTGAGCCCAGGAGGATAAGTGGCTCATTGGTGTTATCACTAAGGGGCAAATAACCACAGCGATGGCCCTAACACTGGGAATGTGACCATGTGGCTTTGAGGGATTACCGGAGATTCTGAATGAGGCAGTGAAATGCAAAATCCCAGACCAAGTTACACCCAGACAAGGACAGTCATTGTACGTGCCAGAGTGAGGCTCCCCAGAGAGAGAGGCCAACCACAGCCAAATCCAGACAACAACTATTCTCTCCCCACCACTCCATGCTCCTGCAAAGAAGTGTCAGTGTATTATCATCACAGGATCTCTCCAAAAGTCAGTGCCACAATTCAGCCCTGTGCACTGCATGGTTTTCTTCTCAAACAGCAGCTGTGAGAGGGGAAGTCTATTTGCTAAGAGGTGAGCACCGTCTGGTGGAAAGTCTGCACTCTGCCCAGCCTGGGCATCACTCTCTGTTCGCTCTGCTCACAGAGTTTGTCTGCTGGCGCAGTTAGCAAGTCTCACTTTGAGAGATCAAACAATAATGTAGCATTGGCCATCAAGCCCCAGGCTTTGTGCTTATACAAGCACTGCTAACAGGCTTCAAATGCACAACTGGTCTAATTCTTGTACTGTAGCCTTCCTTGCTCCTATGGGCTAGAAATGTCTTTATACATTATTCAATTACAAAAAAACTCACATTAATACTTGCATAGTGGATTCACAGGAGCATTGAGGGGGTAGCAACTTCGGTTATTACAGAATAGGGAACCAGCCTCAGATGCTGACAAATCCATGTAAAACCCCAGTTCGAGAACAACGCCCCTCGGCATGGCTCATATATCAAGTTCAGAAGGTGCTAGACAGAAGCAGAGACATGAGGATGATTCTGAACATAGCAGTGGGACTGGGAAAGCCAGGAAAAGACAAAAGATGGAACAGGACAGATGGAAACAGTCGTTCAGCCAGGTCTAAACCATCTGGACAGCCCCCAGTGGCAAAAGTGTTTTCTAGTGAGCCCTCATCTGTGTCTGTGTGTGTCTGGTGCTTTGGACAGCACGTAATTTGGACTTTTATGTAACCCTCTCCCACCTAGTGCAGTGCTCTGTCCCCCTCTAGCAGTAGCTGGGTCACATACACAGGTTGATGAGCCTCTGCAGCCTATGACGGTGACCACAGCTGGCGGTTTATGATCAAGCAGTAGCCGCTCATGTTTTTCACATCCAGAAGCCATAGGTCTGATTCCTGCTGCTGCTGACCTACCAGGGGGAGTAGTGTTCCCTTTACCTTGCCATGCAGATGGAGCCCCAACTTTTCCCATATGTATTTTAAAAAACAATGTAAAGTTATGACTTTCTATTGCCCCTTGGTCTGGTGTGGCTGCTTGCGGGGGCAAGGCGGCAGGGTCCGAGTTATGCTCAACTGTCTCAGAGGCAGCCTGCACTCATGAAAATCCCTGGGGAGAAACCAGCTCCATCACTACAGCCCAGCTGTACCCCGGGTGCAGGCAGTCTGGGGTGCTTTTAACACACCCCTTGGAAATCCCTTAAGTGCCCAGCCTATGCTTTATGCCCATTTTTGTTCCCCAATGGGACACTTCCACCCCTTTTAGAAACTGTGGCCCTTAACTATATAATAACCTGCAGGATCACACAGCCTTTGGCAAAGCCTTCCATCTAAATGAATCTTTACTGATAATCTGGTAGAAACCAACCCTTTGATGATTTCTCATAACACCAAACATACTGCACTAGAGTACACACCATTAATATAGGCTTCAGTATCAAACTTATAACATCTTACATAGACATAAATAAAGGACCTCTAAAGAGCCATATGAATTTCACTCATTCCAGTGGGGTAGATAGCATTTAGTTTATATAAGAAACTTTCTCCCATCTGGGAAACTTCACATCACAGTAACGGCTCATGAAATCTGACTGCATAAGTAAGGGCCCAATCCTGCAAGATACTGCACATCCTCAGCTCCTAACTGGAGTCAACAGGAGTTGAAGTCACTGCACTCTCTGTAAAGGGCCTTCAGCAGGATCAGGCCATAGGAAAAAAATGTGAAATACTGTAAGTCAAAAGTGTGAACAGTCTAATGCAATTTGTCTGAGCACTTACAATATATGACCGGGTGAGTTAACAGCTAGGGAGCAATGCCTCACCAAATAAGTCATTCAATGTTAAGAACAAAACTGAACTATTATAAGAGTCTTCCCCAAAGGTTTTAACCACAATCCCACAGATACAAAGCACCCAACTTTAAACAAACACTGGGGTGAAACCGGAGCTTAATTTGTAATGCAAGAGGTGCTGGGGCTCAGGTAGGGTTTTTTACTTTCATAACTGATGCAACAAGTCCAGAGGTGCTAAGCCTAGAGGTGCCGGGGCTCAGCCCTGTCAAGCCCTGGCACAAATTAAGCACTGGGCAAAGCATGCAGAGAGCCAGACCTCACCCCAAAAGCTACACATGGGTTAGCCCACTCCCAGGATTTGGTGCATTAATTTTGGTGGAATAAATGGGCCTAGAAAGTCAAAGGCATTAATGTGACCCTGGCATGTACAACACTAAACAGTTAAAAGTGGCTGGGAGGTTCAAGTACCAAAATACAACAGCTTCCCCAGCTCAGAAGGGATGGGGCAGATCTGGTGAAAGGCCAGCAGCAGGGAGGTGGGTAGGCCATTATTTCCCCATCATCAAAGCCCCACAAGGAATCTGTGAGTGATCTGATGTATCTGTAATGAAGTGCCATTCTTCTCAGGAGCAAGAAAGAACTGGAGGAACAAAACAACAGGAACCCAGAGCACTGACCAGCTAGAAGAGATGATGCTACAGCAATCAACAGCCATTTGCAAAATGACCACTGTGGGGCTGCAGTTGGTTGGCTCGAACAAATTTAAAGGCGTGCTAGGCAGAAAGGTCTTATTAGAAGGAAATCCTGCACTGGGAAAAGTTAGGAGGGATTCAAAAGTTACTGAGGAAGGCGCTTCAGTAAGCCACGACTTTATCATTGTAGCCTGTGGCTCAGGGCCGGCATATTAGGCAACGTAGGCAGTCGCCAAGGGCGCTAACATTTGGGGGGCAGTGACTGTGAAGGCTGGACCTTCTGCCTTCTCTGTCAGGGGTGGCATTTCAGGGGTGGAATCTTCTGCCACCTCTGTCGGGGGTGGCATTTCAGGGGCGTGACCTTCCGCCGCCTCTGTCGGGAGTGGCATTTCAGGGATGGGACCTTCTGCCATCTACGGCAGCAAAAAAGTTGGCAGTGCTCCTGCTGTGGCTGCATTCATTTTGTTACAAAGCCCCTATGTGTTATGAGCCCACATACACTTTTTGTAAGGGAGAGTTTCCAAGGCTAGTCCTGGGAGTATGGTGACAATAAAGCTGTGCAGTCCAGGAACTGGGGTAGAGGGATAGAACGTCCGACCACCCAACCACCCAGAGCTAGGGTAGAGATGCAAGGCTTCCATGTGGAAAGCCCTGGAGGCCTGGTGTGCATCAGCCCCACTCTGCGTGGCTTTCTCCGGGTCTGTGGGAGGAGTCTCGTGTTCATTCCACAAGGAGGCAACCCTCCTCCCTTGATTGGGCAACATAGGGGAACTGAGTGAAGCAACTCTGCACAGTCTGAACGGCCCACTCTCCTGGGCTTTTCTACAGGAGGAATCAATCTGACTGAGAGTAATTCATCCTAATGAGTCAAAGCCCTTGAAAGCTTGGTCAATATTTTGTTCATACTCCTCATTTTATTAATAGTCTCAGCAGCAGTAAATGGAGCTAAAATGAAAACAGGAAATCAGACTTCCGTAAATTATCCTACAAAATGAAGACTCCATTCAGCTAATCCCCCAGTAATCTGATGGTATTCCGTCAGAGTGTAAAGGGAAGTGAATGAAGATTCTTCAACAATCATCCTTGTTTGGCCCATCCCTCAAAAAATCCCTAAAGTGTGTAGCAGCCTCCAAACCGTACTGCGACTTATCTAAAATGCAGTGGAGTACAAGTGAAGCTGTGAGTTCACCTGATTGAAACAGCAGCAGTACAAGGTAAGATTGACATAAACATCAGTCATTACAACCATAATATCCCAATATGTGCCTAAACTCTACAGAAACCCTTGACTTTTGCCAACATCTGCATTGTTTGACACTAAGCTACAATTAACCCACATGGATGTCAAGCTTATGCATTAGCCACCACTACTGAGCATTCCCAGTTGACTGGGGCCTGATTTGAGCTCCTGAGCTTTCCTGTGGACATCAAGCTGCACCCTGAATAAAGTCTGCATGAATTTCACTTCTTAGCCTGTGCCATGGTCATGCAGAACTGAGCAGGTGGGGTTGCAATGGGGCCATAGACAGTTATCAATCAGATGGAAGGGACAACTTCTCATGGGGATCTTTGGGGCTTTATTGCTGTCTTGAAGGCTCTTCTCCCACCACTGCAAGGCTCTGGCCAAAGAAATGCCCTGCACTTGAAATTCCAGCCTGTAGCTACAATATAAGAAGAAGAGGAAGATGATTACCAACAAGTTATTAAATTGACAAATAATCCAGAGAGATGGGGCTAGCTCAAGAGAGAGACTTCTTGTTCTGATTTTCCTTCGCTGATTATTATTGAATAATTCATATTAGTAGGAATATTAACTTGGGGCCTGATCCTGCAATCACAACTGGGCACAGCACCTAATACTTGAGTAGTCCCATTGGAGTAGTTGAACCTTCATGACTATAAGCACTAGCCGAGCTATAAGAATTTGCAGGATTGTAATGTATCAGCGCTGATTTGTTTCATTTTGCTCAACAGCTGCAGAAATCCACATAAATAATGAGATTCCTGCAGACAACCCACAAAGGGGCAGCAGGCTGAGGGGAGCACTGAAGAGGTGTGTAGCCAGACAATATTTGTTAGACAGAGTCACACTGAGAACTAACAACATGACCTAATACTCGAAAGATGAACAGACATTTAATCCCCTTCGGTGACATCTAGTAAGGTAAGGAAATGAAGAAAGCATCTTTGCTCACCTTCTTGTAACCAGCATGTGAGACAGACATGCAGGGGCAAACACAGCTCTATGAGAAAGGGAAAGACAGAGAAGTGACACAACATACCCTCTGCACGTCCTAGTGAAAACATCCTTTGTATATTTATATAGGACTTTAAAGGGACCAGCCCACTGCCACTGACTTCTGTGAACAGGATTGTGACACCCTTGCTCACAGAGGGCCAGGTTCTCATCTAGTGTAAACTGTCAGAGCTCTGTGAAACTCAGACTACATAAGAACATAAGAATGGCCATACTGGGTCAGACCAAAAGTCCATCTAGTCCAGAATCCTGTCTTCTGACAGTGGCTAATGTCAGGTGCTTCAGAGGGAATGAACAGAACAGTAAAAGCAGCAAAGAATCCTGTGGCACCTTATAGACTAACAGACATTTTGGACCATGAGCTTTCGTGGGTGAATACTTGCATCTGACGAAGTGGGTATTCACCCACGAAAGCTCATGCTCCAAAACGTCTGTTAGTCTATAAGGTGCCACAGGATTCTTTGCTGCTTTTACAGATCCAGACTAACACGGCTACCCCTCTGATACTGAACAGAACAGGTAATCATCAAGTGCACCATCCCCTGTTGCTCATTCCCAGCTTCTGGCAAACAGGCTAGGGATACCATCCCAGCTCATCCTGGTTAATAGCCATTGACAGGGCCGGCGCTTCCATTTAGGCAACCTAGGTGGTCGCCTAGGGCACCAGGATTTGGGGGGGTGGCATTTTGCAGCCCTCGGCAGCAATTCGGCAGCAGGGGGTCCTTCCACGCTCCATGTCTTCGGCGGCAATGCGGAAGCGGCGGGGTGGTCCTTCCGCACTCCGGGTCTTCGGTGGCAATTCTGTGGCCGGTCCTTCACTCACTCTGGGACCCGCCGCTGAAGTGCCCTGAAGACTGGGCGTGCAGAATGACCCCCCCCCGCCGCCGAATTGCCGCCGACTGGGAGCGCAGAAGGACCCCCGCCTAGGGTGCCAAAAACCTGGCGCCGCTCCTGGCCATTGATGGACCTATCCTCCATGAACTTATCTAATTCTTTTTTGAACCCTAAACTATTTGACTCCTGAACTATTTACACTAGCTGAGGATCTGCCCCTTTGAGTAGTACCTTTTTAGGTCTTGTCTACATAGTGGGGCAATGTGCTCCAGGGGTGTGTGATTTCTAAAGCACATTAACATGTTGGGCATGAATTGGTCCATATAGACCCTGCTGGAAGGGTCTATAGATCAATTAATGGGCAACACATCAGTGCACTTTAGAAATCACACCCCCATATAATACATTACCCCATCATGTAGACAAGCCTCAAGTAGTCAAATGGTTGTCAGGTACTATCCAGTTGTATCACAATCACACAAAAGCCCAGATTTTTAGAAAAACACATAAAATAAGATTTCAATGGAATGCTAATAGTTGATGCCCAGATTAGCTCATTTAACAAGTGCTACATTTCTGCAGGCTCAGTAATTAGCAGGAGTGTATTAGATGGTGAGCATATGTAACCTCATTTCATTTTATAAGACCAAATTCTGTCTTCAGTTGACCCCCTATGATGGTTAACCTTTGGTATTTTATTCAACACAAAGTAGTGTAATACTGATGGGACATCACACAATGAGTTCCTAAATTCTCGCCCAAGGTTTTGTAGGTAGTTCCATTGATTTTCTGTTAGGAACTGACTTCCAAGATGGATATTTTCTAATTTCAGCTGTTCCTCATCAAACAGCCACTGAACCACAAGAAATGGAGCTGCAAAAGAAAGAAGGGCACCCTAGAAAGTTGTAGATTAAGTCAGTATTTGACATTAGCATACGGGGCCAGATCCTGCAGCTCCAAAAAACTACCAGTAGCTAGAGGCTAATGCTGATTACACAAGTGCCCATGAGCCCACTCATAGACCAGAATCTCGTTGTTCTAGGCACTGCACAAACCCAGAACAAAAATATGGTCCCAGCCCCAAAGAGCTTAAGGAATGCTCCACTCCCACTATGCACCATGGGAGCTGCTGAATGCTGAGCACCGCTGAAAGTCCAGCCCCAATTAATGTCAGTGCAGGATCAGAGCCAAACTCTGAGAGAAGATGAACTTACATTTCAAGGATGAATACAATCTATACCCAAGGAGGCACTGCCACTCATTAACTCTCTTGAACTTCTGTTTACATTCTTCTGGAAGGATTCCATTCCACATCCTAAAAAGCCATGGCCAGAAAACATTAGTGGGAAAGAGAGAGGTGGTGTTAGCTTAAATATGTTAAAAAAAAAAAAAGATAAAATAAAAGCTACATGTCTTGTCCCAAATAAAACCAGTTGTTTGAGAAGAACACAATACATCCAGCATAAGGAATACACGGCATATTGTTCAGCCCAAGGAAAGCTCTCTTCTTTTGAACATAGCAATCCCTAACATTTTCTTCTTTTGAACATTTTCTTCCTAAAGGTGTTGTGATGGCCAGTAAAGCTAGGTAACTTTCAGTCCATGATAATGATCTAGACTATAAGACCTTCACAGAGAGGTACATTTGCAGCAGGTTATTTTCCGTTTGGGGGTTGCAAGATGCAGCTGCAAGATTTACATGCACAGTTTAATTCCAGATGCCAGTCCAAGTGCTTCTGCCCCTCGCTCCCTGACCAAAGGTGCAGATCGGGTAACCAGAGGTGCAAGAACTCATAGCTGAATCATTTTACGGACACAAATTTTGAAGGCATAGCAAAAAACACCCCAAGGTTACAACCCACCTCCTCCTGACCGTTCCCACCAGAGATGTAGAGGGAACAAAGGGCTTTCGGACAGAAATATTTGAAGTTAACTGGAAAGCAAAGGGAGGTGCAGGTATTGCCTCCTTTATTTCCTCTGCTTTTATTTAGTTATTTTTGCTAAAACTGTATAGCACTCAATAGACAGCCCTGGACATCAACGCCCTTTGCTTCTCTGCAGAACTGATGCTGCCTAGGTAGCAGTGGCTTTAGCTTCCCCACACTGCCTAATCAAAGTGCTACAGACTTGGGCAAAAGGGACTATCTAAGGCTTCATGCCCATTCACTCCATGACCTCTCTGCAGAGACCAAGAGCAGTCAGTGCTCACTGTGATGGGGTTCTAATGGCTTGAATGTGGCCTGACTCCCACTGATTTCAACAATCAGGCCCCCGGTCCAGTTTCAAGTGCCACAGTTTTTCAGTCTTTCCATCGACTTCAGTGGACTTTGGAGCAGGCCCCAAGAGCACTAACTCCTTTCAATGGGGCCACTCAACACCCAACACATCCCTTACACAGAAAACACTGCAGTATGGAGCCGGTGCAGTACTGCAGAACCCAACTGCTGTTGTAAGCTGTAATGGTTTGGAGCATTACTGTGTAATCTGTTGTCATTTTCATATGAGAAATAAGTAAAAGAAACCTTCCTTGATAGATTCAGCTGAGGCCTTGCTAGCCCAAGATTTAGTACAGGAAATGTTTGCAATGGTAGCGTGCTCAGAAAGATAGTTTTGTCCAATGGGCAGGGCACTGGTCCACGACTCTGGAGACTATGTTCTATTCCCACCTCTACTACTGATCTGCTGTGTGACCTCAGGCAAGTCACTTCAACTCTTTGTATCTCTTTTTCCTGTCTGTCTGGTCTATTTAGATTGTAAGTTCTTGTCTCTTACCATGTGTTTGTTCAGTCCTAGCACAAAGGGGCCCTGATCTCAGTTAGGGTCTCTGGGTACCGCTGAAGCACAAGCAGTTAATGACACCACTTAGAAGGGCTTTGAGAACTTCTCACTTTGGCACTCTCAGAGCTCTAGGCCCATCCTTACCTTTCCCCAGCAAGCAGGACCACTTTAGCTTGCTTAATTCCCTTAGGAACCAGGTCTTTAATCACCTCCTGGATAATTAGAGATCCCATGAAGGCATAGTCTGCTAGAAGAAAAAGTCAGAGTTAACACTGACTGAGTCAAAGGATCTGCTAGAAGCGGGTAGTGTCATAAAGATGGCTGCCTACCTTGCTGTGACTTGGGCAAAGTTCCACTCCAGATATCACTTGAGCAGTAAGGCACAAACCTAGACAGAAGTAGCAAAGGAAAGGAACATAGTTATGGTCATCAAAAAGTCCCTGAATAGACCGGAAAAACTCCTACTCCTTTCCTACCACATCACCTCCTCAGCATTGGGATTATCTTGGACAGAGCTTCCCAGCATGCAGTTACAAACAAGTGTGAGGGAGTCACTACCACCTTTCCTTTCCCATGCTGCTAAATGAGAGGAGGGTCTTAGCTAGATCCTAGCTAGATGGCAGGAAGGTCCCTGTATGGAAAAGGCTGAGAACAACTGATCCATGGCTTTGCCCCATGAGTGATGTGAGATTAGGTTACATGAAAGTGAGTCACTACATATCCCCACCCTCCAGCTGTGGCAGCTGAGTTCCAACCCTCTTTACTTTAGCACCTCACAGTCCTTTCATGGCAAGCCACATGGTTACCCATAGAGCACAGGAGGTGTCACTCGGTGTCATTTGTAATTAACAGTCAGAGCAGTAACTGGCCAGAAGCTATTGTGAAATGTAAGTGGTAGTACAGCACCTGGGAAGGTCCTTACACTGCATTGGCATTCCACCAGTGAGGGCTCTCTTCCATCTGGGCAGACAAAATGCCTGTCCCTAGAGTCACAGACACACAACACAAAAGAGACATGTTGTACTGGACACAGTCTCAGAAAACCAGACCAAGACCAGCAGCTTTTCCAGATTCGAGAAGCAGGCATAATCCTTGTGAGGATCTCACAGCTTCCCCTCCTGTCTCACCTTCTTCCCAGGCTGTCACCCACCCATGTCACCCTCTCCCTCTAGAATCACAGAAGTGTAGGGCTGGAAGAGACCTCAACGGGCCATCTAGTCATCCCCCTGTGCTGAGGCAGGACCAAGTATTCCTAGGCCATCCCTCTCATTCCACATTAAGTTCAGGTTCCATCACTCTTCTCAAAACTTCTGCCTACTCCTTATGCTTCTCTTCAGCATTTCTCCTATCTGCTCCCTTTGGCTGCGCACTGACCCGAGCCAGGAAAACACGTAAGCATGCGTGTAATACCATCTTACTGTACCTCAACAGATCCACTCACAAGCCTAAAGTGAAGCCCGTGTTGAAGAGTTTTGCCATAGTGTTCAGCAGCTGGCAGGATCAAATCCTTTGTCTCTTTCTTCCACGCAGTTTTCGGCCTTCTTTTATGCCTCCCTCCTTGTGCTTGGGACATGCCCATGCCTGACCTGCTGAAAACACACTCCCTCTCCTCCTTCAAATCTTGCCTAAAAGCTAACTTCTCTCATGCAGGCTTCTTCAGAGGCCTTCCCACAAGGAGGATTCTTTACCTCCTTCCAATGGAAATCTAGTCCTGATGTATCACAATTATAGGAGTTATATTCTGAAATCACGGCCAAGAACATAAAGCCTGATTTTCCTCTCTGCTCAGAATCAGCATAAACCCAGAGTAACTCCACTCACTTAGATTCATAGACTTTAGGGTCAGAAGGGACCAATATGATCATCTAGTCTGACCTCCTGCACAAAGCTTCACTCACTTCAACAGAGTCATTCCAGACTTGCACCTGTTTAGCTGAGAGCAGAATCCATCCCCTTGTCTTTTCACAGAGCCATATGAAAGAAAGGAATAATACAACAATTGCAGCAAGTATCTTTCTTTGTTTGTTTGAGGTCAGCTCATTAAGCGACGGATATTTTTATATCTGGTATCACATGTTTCTTTATTATAACAGCACCAGCCACCTGAATGGGAGCAAGAAGATTGACTTAAAACCTTCATATCACATCTGATTGAATTAAAATGTATTTTTAACTATACCATTCAGTCAATGTCATCTTTGATTCTTGACACTCTTTATTCTCATCTCACACTAGCGCAAATCAGAAGTAACTGCACTGAAATCACAGTACACTGATCGATGAACGTGCGTGCAGAATCAAGCCCAACTTGTCTTCACAATACCTTGCTTCATTACTGCATTGTCATTTCTTACTGTACCTTCTAAGAATATGATCCACCTCTTGCTCCCTTTGTGCTCCCTTAAGTAATACCTGCAAATGGTGGAGAAGGAGAGTAAACACAAATCAAACTATTTTTTCCCATTACACTGCTTGTGAAAAGCAGGCAAGTTCTGGTGTGATCATTACCCAGCTGTTGTCCCATCATTGCAGGTGATCAGGGGGTTCTTCAGAAAGAAAAGTTTCATGTCCTCAGGTGCCTTCTGAGCATGCCAAGGAGTGAGTGAGGCACTTCTGAGCTGTGATGCCAAGGCATCTTCCACAGGAGGAAGAACTCTGTAGCGAGGCGGTGTGGCTCCCCTCCTCCCCAGGGAGGGTTGGGCCCTGTCAATCACCCCCCAGGGCGGAACCACTGGGAGGAAGTCCCGCCCCTCAAAGGGTCAGGCAGCGACCCGGAAGGATAAAAGCCAGGCCCCAGCTGCCAGCAGGAGCAGATGTGCCCACTGACACTCCGCACCGGGAAGCCGCTGAGGCCCGAGGCCGCTACGACAAGGAGCTGCCGGAACTGCCCAGCAGCTGCTACGACGAGGAGCTGCCGGAGCTGCCCCGCAGTCGCTACGACGAGGAACTGCCCAGCAGCTGCTACGACGAGGAGCTGCCGGAACTGCCCAGCAGCTGCTACGACGAGGAGCTGCCGGAACTGCCCCGCAGTCGCTACGACGAGGAGCTGCCGGAACTGCCCAGCAGCCGCTACGACGAGGAACTGCCCAGCAGCCGCTACGACGAGGAGCTGCCGGAGCTGCCCAGCAGCTGCTACGACGAGGAGCTGCCGGAGCTGCCCCGCAGTCGCTACGACGAGGAGCTGCCGGAACTGCCCAGCAGCCGCTACGACGAGGAACTGCCCAGCAGCCGCTACGACGAGGAGCTGCCGGAGCTGCCCAGCAGCCGCTACGACGAGGAGCTGCCGGAGCTGCCCAGCAGCCGCTACGACGAGGAGCTGCCGGAACTGCCCCGCAGTCGCTACGATGAGGAGCTGCCGGAGCTGCCCCGCAGCCGCTACGACGAGGAGCTGCCGGAGCTGCCCCGCAGCCGCTACGACGAGGAGCTGCCGGAGCTGCCCCGCAGCCGCTACGACGAGGAGCTGCCGGAGCTGCCCCGCAGCCGCTACGACGAGGAGCTGCCGGAGCTGCCCCGCAGCCGCTACGACGAGGAGCTGCCGGAACTGCCCCGCAGTCGCTACGACGAGGAGCTGCCGGAACTGCCCCGCAGTCGCTACGACGAGGAGCTGCCGGAACTGCCCTGCAGTCGCTACGACGAGGAGCTGCCGGAGCTGCCCAGTAGCCGCTACGACAAGGAGCGGTCTGAACCACCCTGTCCCTACTACAGCCCCGAAGAGCCGCCAGACCAGACCTGGCCTGCCGTCCTGGAGGTATTCCCGGACCTACCACCCTGCCCTGACTGGGAGGAACCCATGGTGCTGGACGCCCCACCGGACCAGGTAGGAACCAGGGGGGAGGCTGGAAGTAGCCCGAGGGCAGCTGACTACAGTCAGGCTGCAGAAGGCCCTGCGCCTATGTCAGTGTGTTTCGGTCAGGATCCCCACTGACCACCGATAGTGGTGATGGCCGCTACCAGGGCCCCGGGCTGGAACGCAGAGGAGTGGGTGGGCCTGCGTTCCCCCTGCCACCCATAACTGGGTGGCAGACTCCCCCTCTTCCCGCCTACTGTCAAGAGCTCTGCCCTGCTCCAAAGGGCCAGGGCTAAGTGTACTGTGTTTGGTGCCCCGCCCGAACCAAGGGCTGGGCCCCCTTGACCTTGCCACTGCTCTGCCCTGCTCCAAAGGCCAGAACTAACTGAACCGTGTTTGGTGCCCTGCCCGAACCAAGGGCTGGGCCCCTTTGACTTTGCCACTGCTCTGCCCTGTTCCAAAGGGCCAGAGCAGATTGTACTGTGTTTGGTGCCCCGCCCGAACCGAGGGCTGGGCCCCCTTGACCTTGCCACTGCTCTGCCCTGCTCCAAAGGGCCAGAGCAGATTGTACTGTGTTTGGTGCCACGCCCAAACCAAGGGCTGGGCCCTCTTGACCTTGCCACTGCTCTGCTCTGCTCCAAAGGCCAGAACTAATTGAACTGTGTTTGGTGCCCTGCCCGAACCAAGGGCTGGGCCCCCTTGACCTTGTCACTGCTCTGCCCTGCTCCAAAGGCCAGAGCTAACTGTAACTGTGTTTGGTGCCTCGCCCAAACCAAGGGCTGGGCCCCCTTTGACTTTGCCACTGCTCTGCCCTGCCTCAAAGGGCCAGAGCCAAGAAACTACAGCTGTGTTTATTGGTGCCCCGCCCGACTCGAGGGCGGGCCCCCTATTATTTAACTGTGTAGCTGTTCGGTCCCACACACAGGGCCCGAACCGCCGGAGCGGACTGCGATCCTGAGGGCAGAAGCCCTCGGACAACGAGACGAATCCGGTGTGGCTCCCCTCTTCCCCAGGGAGGGTTGAGCCCCGGCACCCCCTCGTCCACAAACTCCCACAAAGACATCTTCCTCAGCAGCAGTATGCTCCAGTTCCCCACTCGGGTTAGGGCCCTTTCAATTCTGGGCAGGAGTCTTCACGTGAGCTTTGGCATTACATTTGCTTTGAGACACCAATTCCTCCAGAAGCAACAAAGCCACCAACGCCCCTGGGATCTTCATAGTGACTGCTTCCTCCTGACTGAACAGACAAAGAATAAATCCATGGTATAATAAAAGGGCAACATGAAAATCTGAAGAAAGCGAGGTTTAAGAAAGACAGTGTTGAGAAGAATTAAACCAGCAAGGAATGGACCTAGCCATGTTCACAGGCATAGACACAGGCATGTTACTACACTACAGAGATGACACCGCAAAGCTGAAATAGCATCACATACCTTAAAGAATGCTGGTCAATTGCTGATCTTCAACTGAAGCATTATAACAAGTGCAATATCATAGGGAAGGTAAGTCTCTGATGGCCAAAGAATGAAGAGCGTAGGCTGGAAGCCCAAGAGGAGTTGTTACCCAGCCAGAAATTATACTTGTGCTCAGATCACAGCTCCCCAGTGAACTTTATATTGTCCTCATATGGAACATATTTCTAATGCCAAGGTTGGGCAGATGACAGGGGCTGAAGAAACAAATCACAACCCATGCTGAATAAGTTTCAAGATTTCCTTGCAAGCACTTTGATCTTGAAAGTTACATACTTAAAATTTCTATAATTGTATCCCCATTTTGCTTGCTGCTTTTCGGAGGGTGGAGGGTACGATCTGATTATGTAAGCTTTGGCAATTCTCCTCTGTGGGATGATTTTTAGTTGTTTTATGCATAAGAAATGCTAGGGGCTACATTTGAACTTGGTAAAAGCTTTCAACTCGCTGTCTCATCAAACAATCTCAGCATCAGCCTTTCAACTTTTTCAGTAAATACTGTATCTTTCCCCTTGTTCATGTTTTTGTCAGATTTATAGAGTATTGGTGTGGAAATCATAAAATATTGTTCTTAAATATATTAGAGCTAGATGAATTATTCATTGTGAATAAATGATCTGATGAAGTTATTCCCCTTTTTTTTATATGAATCAACTCAGATTTCTGCAAATGTATTTGTTATTTGTAACTATTCATCAAATACTTTGGATTAACAACTTTGAACCAACGGGTTACTTGAGTACTGATCACCTTCAATATTTGCTAGTCATTTGTTAATTGGGCTGTGTGATTGGTCACCTGTGACATGGTATTGCTTCAGCTCCCTGATTGGATGATTGAAAGTTTTAAAACAGAACAATGAATTATAAATAACAAAAAATGATGGATTATTTTGTATGCATGTAAATACAGATGTTTGTATGAGGAACAGCCAACTCCCAAAAAATTGTATGAAAAAACCTATTAACAAATAATTCATAATAAAGGACAGGAACACGGTCGAACAACCACTCATAATTTGAATGAAGGTTTGCTAACACAGGTCCTGTTGAATTCAGAAGAGATACACCAGTATAAAATTGGAGTGAGATCAGAATCAAGCCATTTGGTCACAGAACTAAGAGAAAAAAAGAACGTCAGAACATACCCTAACCTCTGTTTTATTTCATTTTGTAAAATACAGTCTGTGTTCTTTGATCAGGTGGAAGGTCATCAAGACAGAAAAGAGCGTTCAGTGTCACAGACCCAGCTGGTTATAAAAATCTACATCATAAGCTAAACTTCTAGTCCAGTATAAATATTTCTTCCTCCTTTCCATTTAGTGAATTAGAAAAAGAAAGGAAAACTCTGTGCTCTTACCCTTAGCTGAGATGGAAAAACTTATCCTCCATGGAGCACGCAGGAAATAACCATCACTGACTGGAGAGGGGATGAACATTGTGAAAGAAAACACAGTCTATTTGAAACTAGCAGACATATATTTTGGATAGTTACAGAGTGACTCATTGGTCCCTAAAGGGAATTATGAGTGTAGCTTGCTCCCCTCACGCATCCATGAAATTCAATGCAGGCCACCCACATCCATCAAAGGGACTTGCTGGTCTAGTGCTGAGATGCTTAGATGGAGTGATCACATCATTTATTTCTCTAGGTTGCTTTTTCCTGAGGATCCTCTCTCAGTGGGTGATGTGTCAGATGCCATTTGGAGATAGATGAGGTGAAATAGTTCATGAAATTTGACTGTCTCCAGAGATGAAGGTTTTCATCTGCCTGCTCTGCAGTTCGGATGAGCGTCCAGCCAGTCAATAGACAGAATCATGGGGCGCTTCAACTGCATTTTTAACAACAGCTCTTTTGGCTTTAGTGAAGCTACCCTCTTGCTTAAGTGATATGACCTGGCAATTGGTCACCAAAAAAGCTAATGAGCCAAGAAGAGACTAAAAGGCTTCAGTGTCTGGAAAGGGGCAAATGTGCCTATTTCATCTATATTTCACCACTAAAGTTCAGCCCAGGTTTGTACCAACCGGAGGGACATTTCTATCTGATGGTTGTTTTGTGGCCTCAGAGAAATGAGTTGTGCTGGGGACGGTCAGTGCAGATCTTGTGAACATTACAAAATCCTCCACACAGTTGGCTGCCTTACTGACATCCTCAGCAGAGAAGCTAAGGTAATAGGTGTGATTACTTCACTACACACAGAAGTGGTCCCCACAAGGGAAGTCTGAACACAAGGCCCCCAAAATCCCCTTCATGTAGCATCACTGACGAGCCGAAGCAATCTCCCCACTCACCTTGTTCCATAAACTTTATCCCTTTACCTTCAAGCATATCTATAGCCCCTCCTTTCCAAGGAGAGGTGTCTGTCTCATAGACAACTTCTGTTTTGAGTTCTGATGATCATATTGATGCCTAGACAGAATATCTTACTTGGCTTCATGCCTGGACATCTCAAAATATGGCCCTTCATTCTCCCAATATGCTAATAAGTCAATGGGAACAAGCACTCCGTCCATGGGTGCAGGTTTCTCTCCTGGCACAGCAGCCACTTTCCTGAGACTCACTGAGGTTCATACGTGGAAGTAGTATGTTAAGGGCTGACCCCAACAGCAACAGGATGTGACCCGGGCTGCCCTGTAGATTTACAGCAAGGCTGGTCCTCAGAAATGAAAGGGTGCAGGAGATCCACCAACCCAAACCTGCCCGGCTGTATTTGCATTCTATGTACTTATGAAATGTCCTCCACCTACTGCTCCATTGTCCTTGATTTTGCTGGTTTTATAGTTTCTCATACACAGTGTTTCCTTCCTGTTCATAACACAAGCAGCAGCACTGCATTCCGCATACTAAAACTCAGGGCTTTATACACTACATACACTGCAGCTGCACTTCATTAACATTAAGGAACAAGGGACAAAAGGAGTTGAGAATCCACCCTAGATCTTCTGATTTGGTTTGATGGCTGCCACCAAGACATTTTTACAACTCTGGTGGCAGAATGCGAACCTGGGCCTTCTAACCAATCACCTCAGCCAAAGGCAGATGTCGTTTCTCTTTTGTAGAAGAAGTCACCAGGGTTCATTTTCTTTGCATCAGCTTAAGTGTCATTTTAAAAACAGAGGAAGCTATGGAACATATGCAAGAGGTTAGGCACGATGTCGCACACAGAAAATGAGGGAGAAAAAGATCGATCCTTAATGCTAGTCATGAGTTTTCACGCCTGTTTCACGTGTCTTTTTGTGCCCATGAACTGATACCTGCAAAATGTATTGTTGATGAGATGGGCACTCTCAGCATGTGCTGTGTTTTTCATTTGTTTACACAATGGGACCCTGATGCTGATTGGGGCATCTAGACAAATGATAATAATAAAGAATTAAAACATTTGTCAAGTGCGCTCCTAATTCAGTATCCCTGGAGCCTGTGCATCCCAGGATCCCCTGGCGGCAGAACTCACCTCCCAGCCAGCTGCAGAATTGCTTGCCAAGTTTGTACCCTAACATGCATTTGGCTCACTAACTTTGGGGTGAAAGGCAAGTCTAAACGCTGCCACTCCAGATAACCAAGCAAAGGCCCTCGCCCCGGGGCACCATGGCAGCTGGCCTATGAAGACTCCATGAGCTTCCTACGCTCTGCAGCTGTGGTGGAGACGTCCTGCTCTGTCCCAGCAGTGCCGGGGATTACATGCTTGCCTATGTTTTCTGCTTTTCTGGCATAGTCACAGACTCCACCGGACCCAGGGATTTTGTGAGGAGCCTGATGTCTGTGGGGGAATGACATTCAGTCAGCTGGGAGAGGCTTTTAAAAAGAGGCGTGGCCTGACTTAGTTGCTTTCATCCTGGGAAAAGCTTTGTCCTTGTCAGCCAAGGAAAAGCAGAAAGCAGCAAGTGGCCCCTGAGGCTAAAGATTTACCTGCTCCAGAACCCAGCAGTAAATAGAGAAGGAGAGAGGCCCTGCCTAGGTCCACTGACAAAGGGGTCCCCCGTCAACAACAGCCCCCTTGCAACCAGGCGTTGAGGAAGGGGAAAGGTGCACATTCAAATTTGACCAAACCAGCCCAGTTCCATGCGTATTGGAGCTAACTGCAGTCAGCGGTAGCTCCAGGCACCAGCGCAGCAAGCTCACGCCTGGGGCAGTAAGCCGCAGGGGGCACCCCGCTGGTCCCTGCGAGGGTGGCAGTCAGGGAGCCTTCGGCGGCTTGCCTGCAGGAGGTCCGCCATTCCTGAGGAATTCGGCAGCAATTCGGCAGTGGGTCACCAAAGCCGCGGGACCGGCAGACCTCCCGCAGACAAGCTGCTGAATCTGCGGGACCGGGGGACCTCCCGCAGTCTCGCCGCCGAAGGCTGCCTGACTGCCATGCTTGGGTGGCAAAAAAGCTAGAGCCACCTCTGACAGCAATAGCTCCTGTGAGCTTGCTGCAGGCACTCACCTGCATGGCAGGGGATACCACTGAGCCCTTTTGCTGGGTATGCCTCCAAGTGCTGCTGATGTCCTTGGAGATCACTGCCTTGAATCCTATTAAGCTCTTCACCCTAGGCAGGAGTGTTTGGAGAGGAGGTTTTTCAACAGCCGCAATGCATTATTCCAGGTACTCTCTGCTCTAATGTGCTGTCAGATATTAACATCTATAAAGTCCCAAATACAAATGGATTTCAAAATATCGAAGTGTTTCAAAGATTGTCTCCTTAAATAGAGAACTCACACTAAAATCACAGCATTAGACAAAGGGAGAGACATGGTCACAAAAGGAGCCGAATAAAGGCTGACCAATAAAAAGGTCTCTTCACAATAAAGGTGGTTAGTCTAATTCACTATTTTCCCATGAGACAACCAATGAAAGGTTATATACGGTAGTTCTTACATAGTCCTCACTCAGACAATCATCAATGGAAATAATAAAATAATCAAAATAGCTAGCTCTTCTATAGAGCTTTCTACCCCTAGATTGCAAAGGAGGTCAGTATCATTAACTCCATTTTACAGATGGGAAAACTGAGGTATGGGGAGAAATGACTTGCCCAAGGTCACCTAGCAATCTGGGGCAGAGCTAGGAATAGATTCCCTGTCTCTCGATCCCCAGTCTAGTGCTCTCTCTCGGTCTCTTTCTCTTCTCCCTCCCTCCCCCTCTCCTCCCACTAAGCCTGAAGAAAAAATTCACCATGAAATCCACTCCTGCGCAGAGTGCCTGCATCGGTCCTATGAACCACGTAAGCCCTTCAAATGTAAATCAATGTCATGTCATATCCATCAGCATAATATTTGAACAGGTTCTGGGGAGTTTTCCATTAGAGAGGACCCTGTTTGTCTTCCATGCAGACTCTCCTCTATAGATGGTTGTATCCTGACAATGGTGCACTCTGATCCATAGCTCCTCATCCTTTAGCAGAGGCTCAGGGCCACACTGGAGACTATCACATTTGAACAAATCATTTCTTGAAGCACATTCACCCAAACCCTTTTTCACACTCTGTCATTCCTTTTGTGGGTGGCTTTTCTGCACTTGTCTTTATCTGTGATCTGTTTATTTGGGTTGGTTATATGACCTGTCAGCGAGGCATACTTTTTGAGTTAGGAGCTGGCTGTGCATTTGTTAATGCCTGCCATGCATCAGTTTCCTCTTACAGACAGTTCTTTATTGGCACACTGTCACATTCAGCATAATGAGTGACTGATGCTTTGTGGAGCTGACTGGATCTTAATCCTCTTTGCGTTAAAGCGTTTCATACTACTTTCACCTAGTCCCTACCTGGTTTTGCTACTACATAACACAGAATAGGTAGGGTGACCTTTGGTATAGTGGTCTGTATGCATTTGTTAGGTTCCTGGTAGCATAAAATCTGGCCCCATTCACTTCTAAATAGGTCTGATGAGGTTGAAATATACAATAACATGTCATGCTCATAATAGACTGTTTACTTGTTATTTTCACTTGCTCCTATAGCACAGGGAGGCAACCGGCTGGTTTAATTTAACAACAAAAACATCTGGCTAAAACGTCTGTGTGCCCCTGTTTCCTTGCTGATGGCAGCAGTACAGTTTTGAGCATAGGTTCAGGAGTTAAGTGATGGCGCTAAACCAGCAGGGGATCCAAACTTTGGGCTCAGTTTACCCCTTGATGTGCACAGCCCACTCTAATTGACTGTGCTGACTTAACCCACCACTTTAGCAATGTTTTAGGACCTTATTCAGCCAGACTGACCACTGGCAGCTTCTTCAGGAGTGTTGCCTTTAGTGGGAATTTTGCCTGAGTACAGACCGGAGGATTGGGCCTTTAGTTTGTATTGTAGATTTTGTAAACAGACTGTCACAAATTAAAGTAAACATTTCTTCATGTGATAGAGAGAGAAATGAAGCCCTTAATGCTTAGTCATATCGATGGAATACTTAATACTATCACTTAATAGCTAATCAAGTCAGCCAACCCCTCTACATTCAGCCTGGGATTTTCAAAACAGCCTAAGGTCCAGATTGTGACCCAGCTAGCGTGATGCGAGAAAAGTGTAGAGGAACGCTTTCCCGGCATCACAGATAGCTCGTAGGAGGGGAAGCAGATCCGACAACGTTGCTATATCCCCCCTTGTGCAGGTGAGTGAGAGGGGCTAGAACTTAGAGAGGAAAGGCCAGAGCATTGGCTGTGCCCCACTACTGCACCAGCCAGGCCAGCATCCTGGTGCCAGTGTGCACCAAGGAACATATGCTGCACACAGCTCAGTTTACTCCCTCCATGGGCAGCGCAACAACATGCTCCCCTTGTTCAGGGCTTGTGCCAGAGCTAAGGTTCAGCCCTAAGGGAATGAGGTTCCCATCTGCACTGAATTTCCATTAGAGTTAGGTGCTTAATTCCCTTAAGCTCCTTTTGGAAATCCCACCTGAAATCATTATTAAATACAATTATGACATGTATTTATTTACTGGTATTGCAGTAGTGTGCAAAGACCCCAAGACAATTTGGGCCCCTGTTGTGCTAGGCTCTGTACACCATAGCTAGAGAAAAACATTGCCTAAAGCATAAATTGTATGAGACGCTTCTGTAGGTTTTATAGATCAATCCACTCTTGTGCCACTACTTAGGCCAGTGATTGGATAGAAAAATAAAATGTTTAATTCCGCTCCGATGCTATGTTTGAAGTGCTGCCAACTACAAACTTCACACGAGAAACTGCTCTTGGGTGCTGTATATTGTGTTCTGTTTAGGCCCTAAAAATCAACTCATTCACCTCATTTCTAGGTTTGAGCTCCTAAAATCTGAAGATCGTAATAGGCTAATCAATCAGTTTTCTTCTGTCTTTGTATTGTCTGCATGCAAAATTCCCATTTGTCTTCCTAAAACTACTGATCTGTTCTTCAGCAGATACTTAACATATCTAAGAAATGAACAAACGGCTGTAAATCCATCATTCCATTTCGCAAATGCAGCCAGAACCCCTTGTTCACAAATGTTCATCCAATACCTGAAATAAAGTCACATCATTGTTTCAGTGTTTAGCATAACTGAGTGGTTTATCTTTGAACTGTGCAAATTTGGAGCATAAAACAATGACCACACTCACTACCAAGTGCATAAAACATTAAAGAAAATGGTTCTATGTTCACTAAAATGAAGACAGGACTAATTATAATTACACTAGCCATAGAAAGGTTAAAGTCTCATACATATATTTGGACAATTCAACAATGCAAACTCTTAGTCCCTCTTGAACTTTAGAATCTGTCTAGAACATGCAAGCAAACAACACAGCCATTGCAAGGTTTCATTAATAGTTATACGTCTCTGGATTGTCTTTTGTCAAGTTATTTGAATGATTTACTGGTCCCCGAGCATAGCTGGATGAGCCTTTTGTTCTGTTCCATCTAGTCTGTTAAAAATGCCATGCATTTGGACAAGGTCATTCAGTGCTCAGTCCTTTGCTCACGAGAGAATTCTTCACCCTTGGGGGATTATAAGTGGCTATTTTTAAATCCAAGATACAATTTTATTGACTTAGATGGACTTTTACTTAGTTCTTGTTTGGTCTGAGTCTTGTTTCTGCATGTGTTTGCTGCTCTGGAGCAACCCAAAGGGTGCTTGCATTAAGGATGCTCAACAAAATGAAGGGAAGGCTTGACATTCAGGTGAGCATTAAAACACCACTCAGAATTGCTTGGAGCTGCATGGCAGTGAGTAGCAAGCTGCAGCATCTAACAGGAGCATTCGTCTGCCACGTGCTTTGTTCTGCTGAACATATTGCAATATGAAACTCAAAGGCTCAGACACTCAGCTGCACCAGAGCTCCCCCAGCACAGTCTAAGGGGGAAGGTGAGAAAGGAGCATGAATGAGCAAAATCAGCTTCCAACCTTTGCTCTTCCCTGAAGCTGAGGCTTACTGGGTTCATCATGGCTGCTCTAAATTACAGCTGGCTGCAACTGCATGTAAGGGACCTGTTATAAACATACAGCTAAGTGCTCACCTTGATTACTCTCAAGCCTCCCCAGGAAAGGGGATAAAGGGGCTTGTGGAGATAGTTGGGGGAAACAGAAACTCCAAGTGGTCCTTTCCCTGAATCTTTGTCTACCTCACTTGGTGGTGGCAGCATACTGTCCAAGGGCAAGGAAGAATTTGTGCCTTGGGAAAGTTTTTAACCTAAGCTGGTAGAAATAAGCTTAAGTGGTCTTTCATGTGGGTCCCCACATTTGTACCCTAGACTTCAAAGTGGGGAGGGAACCCTAACAGGGCCATTCTACAGCCAAGGCACGTCACAGCAGCACAGAGTGTCTGGAGCAAGTCAGGATCTGGCCCCATAAATCAGCCCAAGTTCACCCAAGATTCACTTGGCAGGTTGTTGAACCTTAGTCAGCCTTTCACCAAAACCTGGGCTGAGTTTTGAGTCTGTAATGAAATCTGAAACCAGGCCAGGTCTCTGCATGCGTCCTGGCCAGATCTAGATTGAATGACTCCAGTTGAAATCTGCACTGGGACTTCTATCAGTGTCAGAGTGGTTGATGGTGTGACTACACCAGGCCCAATTCTGCCCTGACTAGCATCCCATTCAAACCCATTGGTTCAAACAGGATTGCATGGGGTATAACTCTGGGCACAAAGTGGCCTTTTTATTATGTGCTGGACTGCTGTCCATATAGGCAGTTACCCTGTGGTGAAGTCAAAGGGAACCATGCACTTGGATCAAAGGTTTGTGAAATAGTACTGTCAGTCATAATCTGTCATTGATTGCACATGGCTCTGCGTACAGTGCCATGAAACGTCACAGACTGCCTTTGTTTCTGTATAGATTCACATATAATCCATCATCAACTGCACGTGATCTAATCACATATGTAATCTGTCATTGATTGCCCATGGCTCTGTGTACCGTCACGTGCAATCTGTCGTAGATTGTACATGGAGTCCAACAGTTCTTACACAGTAATCTTTAACACTATACTTTGATTTAAATAAAAAGTATATTATGCAGCTGTGGTAGAGATATATGGCATTATTTAAGAGGCACACACATCCAAATGATTAGTATAGATCCTTTCATCCATTTATATGTGAAAAAATCAATTGCTGCAATAACACCTGCACTAATAATTCATTCTGTTCAGTAAAAGTCTTTAAAGTGGTTATAGAAAGAATAAAAGAACACAACCCAATATAATATCATTACAGCTGTACATGTCCATCAACATAATCATGTTTGTTTCCCTCAGAAGCTACAGAGCACCTTCTACAGTAAAACAAATGATTCTTGAAGCCAAGGAAAGCAAAGGAATATGAATTCCATACAAAACTGCACTCAACAGATGCCTGGCAAAGTAAAAAAGAAACAGAACACATCAATGTTCCTTAGGACAACTCAAATCAAACAGCTGGAAAGCAGAGACAGTTCTAAACATTTCTGCAATGCCAATGTCTCTGCATTTTAACCAGAGGTGAGCACAAGCTGCAAAATTTGGATCCAGGTCCAAAATTTTCCAAAAGATTAAAGGGATTTGGATCCAGAGTGTTGTTCAGCTCACCCTCTAACAGTTATCAAAAGAAAACAAGCCAACATGTGTCAATCACTTCACTGAAGGCCATTAATGGAGATACGTCCTGGCATATTAACTATATTAACACATTTTCAATTCAGATTGTTTGAATGGTAAATTACTGTATATTGCATATAAGTCTGACACTGGTGAATAAGATCTTAAACATCAGGTAATTCATGAGTCAGAGAGTTTTGTCTGAGTAAACACTGAGCAAGATCTTCAGGATTGGGCATAATAATACATTATTAATAATAATAATAATTGCCAATCATAGCAAATTTCACCAGATTGTTAGTAGGTTTTTTATATAAATAAATGTTCAGTAGAAACTGGGATGAAATGGCCACATTCATGATTTAATCCCTGGTCTCCAGAGGTGAAAATCTAATGCATTAAGCTTTCCTCCCTTGGTGGCTTTAACGCTACCTTTCCCATACACCAAACAGCTCATTGATGCAATCTGTCTTTTTAATTTTTCTGGCCTGCAAAGGCAAAATGTTTTCAAAAGTGAAACAAGTTTTAGCAATAAACCAGGATGACAAATGTTGTAAAGTGGGTGTGACAAATTTAATCCATTATATAAAATGCTTCTACAGTCACATACCAGACTAAATGATGATATTTACTAAGAAAGAAATGGAGCTTATGTCACAATGCCTCTTAAGAATGTAGACATGGGATCAAATGCATTATTGACAACAAAAGGGAAAATGTACAGAGGAAAAATTGATTAGTAGATTTCCTTGTCACTAACTGAGTGATACGTAAACTGTGACAAGACACTCACAATTCTCATCTCTTTTATTCCAGTGACAAACAGATATTGCAGAGGAAGAATGAGGCATTGATGGAAAGATATACTGATGGGTTGAAAAGACCTATTACTTTTACAAGATTTTCCAAGAGCAATAATGTAAGAGTACACACTTTTATCCTAATATTTCCATAACCCTTCTATTCATGTAAGACATGAGGTTGACCCTGATGGTTGCTTAAGTAGTCAGCAGTTGGTAGATAGGTTTTCAGTCTGCATGCTTTCACCTGTTCTGTTTGAAATTCTTCCATGGATTATATAACAATTCACATGGGTGCTCAAGGTCACTCATAAAGCCTTGTTGACAACATAAAATCTTGTTGCTAGTTGCAATCTAAAACTTTCAATAAACATTAGAGGGGTAGCCGTGTTAGTCTGGATCTGTAAAAGCAGCAAAAAATCCTGTGGCACCTTATAGACTAACAGACGTTTTGGAGCATGAGCTTTTGTGGGTGAATACCCACTTCGTCGGATGACATGCATCCGACGAAGTGGGTACTCACCCACGAAAGCTCATGCTCCAAAACGTCTGTTAGTCTATAAGGTGCCATAGGATTCTTTGCTGCTCTTTCAATAAACATTATGATTCATGTAGCATCTGCAGGAGAGGAACATATATTCTGAATTCTGATGAATGAGTAGCTTGTGCACTGTGTTTTTTGTACTTATGACAAGTGATAAGCAAATACAACCAGTGTGCCTGTGAACTAATTCAGCAGGGTTTTTTATTCTTCAAGTCTCAGTTCTCCAACAAAAGAGAATTGCTTTCTGATGCATTATCCCTTTATGCTTGTTATCAGATTCTCACATTATTTATAAACAAAATTATGTTTGTCACTTAGTTTTGAAAGACAAAATAAGGCCTTCCTATGTGGCAAATATCCCGTAGAGTCTGGTTCTCTCATAAACAGAGCAGAAGGAAGCGACATGACAGTAATAGTATTGTAAAAATTATTTTCAGATCCCACAAAAGCCTGCAAGTCACCTTTCAATGTCCTGCCAAGGTGAGAGTACAATAGTGGGGGGAAATTAGTGACACGAGTGTGTGTTGGGGGAGATTTATCCTCATTCATTATTAGTCATTCCATTAATTTATTTGCACACTTTGGCCAGGGCTGTGACTTGGCTATTCAGGATGCATAAGTGAGCAGTATTCTCTCATCTCTACTGTGGTTATTGTAGGTCCTGCAGTTCTCCTTTGACTGTATGAGAAAATATGAGTTGTCTCTAAAGCTGTAAGGTTTGAACACTATTATCGTGTAGTTGAGCTACGGTGCACCAAGTGGGGGAGCCACACAGGGAGGGGTCAGGTCTTGCCTCCAGAGTGTCAGAGGCATGGGGCGGAGGTTGGAGAGCGAGCCCACACTGCACTCACCCTTCAGTGGCTTCTGTCCCACAGGCTGGGCCAGCTCCCCACCTTGGCCTGCTGACACAGGTCACAGAGTGCAGCTGAGGCCCTCCCCCAACCTTGCCCCACCCCCTTCCTAGCCCTGACTCCACCAGATCACCTTCCTGGAGTTGGGCTCTATGGGCCAAAAAGTGGTTGGGACATGGCCCAGGTGGCCCCTCTAGCTTCACAGCCAAAGCTAGCGCAGAAGACTAGGGGTCAGGGCTCACTCCTCCGGAGTTCTGTTTCCAGCTACTCCACTAACTTACTGCATGACCTTGGGCGAGGCATTTAGGCCCTGATTCAGCAAAGCACTTAAGCATATGCTTAACTTTAAGCATGCAAGTTGCCCTACTGAAGTCAATGGAACTACTCACATGCTTATAGTCAAACATGTTGTCATAAACATACAGCTATGGGTAGCATAAAATCCCCCTTTACTCTGTAAAGGGTTAATTCCTCTTTTACCTGTAAAGGGTTAAGAAGCTCAGATAACCTGGGTGGCACCTGACCAAAAGGACCAATAAGGGAAATAGATACTTTCAAATCCACGGGGGAAGGTTTTTTGTCTGTCTCTCCCAGTCAACATGGAACCAGGGCAGGGAAAATACATCTCCCTAAGCCATATATAAACTAAGCATCTAATATTGCAGAAATAGTAAGTAATAACAAAGAAATGTGTTAGGTTATCTTTTGTTTTAACATGTGAATTTTCCCTGTGCTAAGAGGGAGGTTTATCCCTGTTTTTGTAACTTTAAAGTTTTGCCTAGAGGGGAAATCCTCTGTGTTTTTGAATCTTTCATTATTCTGTAAAGTACTTACCATCCTGATTTTACAGAGGTGATTCTTTTACCTTTTCTTTAATTAAAATTCTTCTTTTAAGAACCCAATTGATTTTTCATTGTTCTTAAGATACAAGGGTTTGAGTCTGTGTTCACTTGTACCAATTAGTGTGGATATTATTCTCAAGCCTTCCCCAGGAAAGGGGGTGCAGGGCTTGGGGGAACAGGACTTCAAGTGGTCCTTTCCCTGATTCTTTGTCAAAATCATTTGGTGGCGGCAGCATACTGTTTAAGCCAACGTGGAATTTGCGCCTTGGGGAAAGTTTTTAACCTAAGCTGATAAAAATAAGCTTAGGGGGTCTTTCATGCTGGTCCCCACAGCTGTACCCCAGAGTTCTGAGTGGAGAAGGAACCTTGACACATGTGCTTAAATGTTTTGCTGGATCAAGGTCTTATACACAGCTCTTTGTCCCACTTAACCCATCTGTAAAATAAGGTGAATAATTCCCCTTCCTTCATGGGGAAGTTGTGAGACATAATTAACCCTGGTAATACAGCATTTTGAGATCCTCAGAACAAAGGAGCTATAGAGGTTCGATGCATTAGTACTAGACCGTCTCAACAACTCTGGTGAGGCACTAGTTGCAGCTCTAGCATTAAAGCTGAATTGTGTTTTGCATTTAAAGCATTTGAGCATATGGTCATAGCAACATGGTAATTATCTATTTCTGTTCTCATTCCCCCACCAAAAAAATGAAACTGGTGCTGTTCACATCATAAACCCAGCCACAATACTATGAATAATTGCAGCATAGGCCACAGACAACATTTAAAAGATCATGAGATCACATGCTTTTTCTTGCCTCTCAAGTTGGAGCTTTGCTTTGATGATGTAAACACATAGAAAAGCACTTTTAAAGTGCTCTAACAGTGCACAGTATCTGAATAAATGATTTTAGTGCCATGGTCAGACTCTTCGCTCCTAAGGACCCAGTTCTGCAAGGAACTTAAGCATATGCCTAACTTTACACATGTAAACACTCACATTGACTTTAAGGTGGTTTCTCACAAGCTCAGAGTTAGGCACATGCTTACATGCCTTGCTGAGCCCTACATGAGCCTTCCATCAGGAGTTATTATCCCAAGTATCTCCACCTGCTCAGGCGCAGTGAGCAGAAAAGCTTAATTCCGTGACTGCTGACTTTAGGGCAGGAGCTCTGCATGGTGTTATAGTCCCCTTGAGCTCACATTTATAAATAAGGACTGCAGTGAGACATGAGGAGATAGATTCAGTGCCTGGTCTTTGACACCTTCAGTGACACTTCAGTAACAGAAGGTGACCTTTGGTAAACATATGTTAGGGTTGTCCACTATGGATAAACAAGAGAGTGGTGCCGAATACCAAGCAATCCGTGACACCTTCAGTGTGAGGGAATTTGCAGTGGTCTCATGAAAGAGAAAATTACCATTGTGTCTCCAGCACTCAGGCATTGGTCTTAGGAAAGCATCTAGCTTTATTTTTCTCTCTCCGGAGCTGTGGGCAGTCTTTGAGACTATTCGTTTTTCACCATGGAAGAGAGGAATTGATACGTCATTAAGATGGGAGACAAAGGGTAGGAATTCAGTGGAGGCTAGAGTTTTTAAAAATCCAAAGGAGTTTTAGACGGATTTTAAAGTGTGTTCTGTAAACACAATACAGTGATCCACAGAAGCACAACGAACAACATTATGCAAAAATGCAATATTCTTAAAGAGGAACAAATATTACATGGGCATCTTAGAATGTCCATTAGTTTAATATTTATTTAGTATCAGATTCTGATACCCTTATTCACTTTGAATAACACCTTACTCCACAAAGAGTCAATAGAGCGACTTGCAGAGTAAGGCATTACTTAGTACAACTAAGAGGATCTCACTCTGACACTCGGTCTTCTAAATTCTGATTTTTTTCCCAAAGCACAGTGAGAATAAATATGTTTGAATTTAACTGATTTAGCAAAGTCTAAATCCACTGGACAACCAAGTTAGTATAAAAGAAGAATGTGCAGTGGAGCAGCGAGGTCACTGTTGAAGCACCACATGTGAACTGTGTGGACAAACTGGAGAAAGTCCAGAGAAGAGCAACAAAAACTATTAAAGGTCTAGAAAACCTGAGGGAAGATTGAAAAAATTGGGTTTGTTTAGTCTGGAGCAGAGAAGACAGAGGACATGATAACAGTTTTCAAGTACATAAAAGGTTGTTACAAGGAGGAGGGGGAAAAATTGTTCTTATTAACAAGGATAGGACAAGAAGCAATGAACAACAGGACAAGAAGCAACAGTGTTTTGAGTTGGCACTTCTATTATTCAATAGCTGCTTGCTTCTTATAACGATTGTATAGAACTACTTGTGCCCTGGCAGTGACTCACTTATTTACATGTGGTTAATCGCTATCTTCCTTAGAAAAACCCACAGGAAGGGCTAAGGTATAAGAGGAGACCTCTAAGTTTCCCTTGCTTTGTTCCCTCTGTTGAGAGATACTTGGGGGCTGTGGATTTTGAAAGCTGCAGGAACCTTGCCTCTGTGCTGCTACAGAGCCTGCTCGTGGCTCTGCTAGACCCTTCATCTCTGGCAGCACAGCAGAGTACCAGCAGGAGCTGCCCTGCCATTGGCTGAAAAAGTAATAGTAATAGCTGGGGAGAGGAAACACCGATTTATCCAGAAGGAGAACAGGCTTGCTGCCCTGGAGAACAGCCCCTTCCCCTCAATTCTATGCCTGGCCAAGTCCCCAGCCCCCATCGAGGAGAGAGAATGCACATGCACGCACACACCAAAGGAAGGTGAGGATCCAAGCACAGAGTGTCCCCTCCATGTGCAAATCCACCTCAACTGATCTGGGCTTCAGTGTTTACTCAGCCATAATGGAGGGAATACAAATAAAATTAATGGACCATCAAAAACAAGGCACACGCACACCCACATAAATCAATCTGCCCCACCCTCTGTAGCTCATGAACATGGGAACACTCAGCTTAGAAAACCCTGGGAAACATTTGGCGTGTAATAGATTTGGGGGTGGCACTTCTCACTTCATTTCAATTGAAATTGCACCCTACTATAAATTATTAAGGAGTGTTTCATTGTGCACAAGTGGGAGTTGGGCATAACAGGAGGTGTGCATTGCCTCCTGGTTTTGCTTAGATAGTTTTCCAGGCAAAGACCTTCTCTTCGTACAGTAGGCCTGGAACTGCAAAGGGATACACATCCAAGAAGTCCCACTAGATATGATGGGGCAAAATGCAGTAATAGAGCCCTACACAGCAATATGAAGGATCAAGGCCTTAGACCTCAATCCTGCAAAGTCTCACAAACATGCTTAACTTCTACATATCATTAGCTTCCATGGGAATGCTAATGTGCTTAAATATATGCAGAGGTGTTGTAGCTGTGTCGGACCCAGGATATTAGACAATGCCCCTCTCTTACGTGCTTAAAGTTACGTATTGAGCGCAAGTGTATGCAGGATCAGGGCCTTAATTTGTAAAATGAAGAAATTTAGTACTAAAAATATTAAGTGGTAATTAATTTAAATATTAACAACAATCAGTACTGGAATTTTACCCTGCATGTTGACTAAGTCAAAATTATGTCGTGTAAGCAGGATTATTGGACATGGATACACACATTTCCTTGTTCTGCTTAGATTTTCCATGCTACCCTTGCTACTAAGACGACACGGGTTCTCTGTTGTAAGATAGTAATAGAAGGTGGAATTTTAAAAAACACCTAAGTGACTTAGAAACACAAATTCTATAGACCTCTACTGGGATCTGTGCTCCTAATTTACTTAGGCACTTTTGAAAAATCCCCCCTATCGAGGCTCTTCCAACACCCAGTGGCGTCAATCAATGGATTTTGGATTGGGACAAGAGTTCTAAATGCAGAACTCAAAAAATAAAAATCTCTGAAGAGCATTAAATTGACTATCTGGTTGCTTGTGAATAGAACTGCTGCTGTAAAGCTGTCAGCACTCCCTGACCCTGACTTCATACTATGGTTCTAATGCACTGCAGAGAAACTGAATTAAAGGCTCCCTTTTGGTGTTTGTTAAATGAACACCCCTCACACGTCTTTCCTTGGAACTGGTCTCTATTTTTGGCTCCTCCATTTTAGGCATTGTTGTTTACATGAACTGAAAATGGCTGAGGAATTCATGTAGGTTGAATGCCATAGCTCTGAACCTAGTGGCGAAAAATGGTTGGCATACATTTAAAGCTCTCAGTGGCTGCCTTGCAAGGAGTTTGCGACACCATAAAGGGGTGTGAGTAGCAGTTGCTGATCTCTCCAGCATTCAGGGAGCATGCAAGGCATATCCGGTGCCTCTGATGGGATGGTGCAGCTCCACATGACTTGCATAAGGCCACAAAGCAACCTGTAGCAGAATCAGGATTAAAAAAACTCAGGGCTTTCTAGGTTCCAATCTGCAGCTCACACTACATCTCCTAGACCAACCTATCATATAGGGAAGTGTGTCCATTGTACATGTACTGCCCTCCACAACTCCTCCCACTAGTATTACAGAAGATGCTATGTCCTAGCCTCTTTCCATGCCCCTTGTCCCATCAGGGAGGTGTTATCAGGGAGTAGTGCCTCCACGCAGGAGAACAATGGGGCTATGATTATGGCTGGCCACAGTGGGAGAGTATAAGGAAAGGGAAAACTCTTTGCACTCACCTTGTGTGTGTCTCTCTCTCACACCACACACAGACACACACACACAGGGGCCAACCACAAATGTGGCCCTTAAATCTCCATTGTGTTTACAAACCTTCCTTTGCCAGGACATTAGGGGGGCCCTATACAGTTATGTAGGAACCCCCCCCTTCATGCACCTATCTCAGAAAAGCCAACCATGGCAACACACTATTTGGTTAATAATCTGCAACAGGAGCACAGTGGACAGAATCTCATCGCCTAGGAAAAGTGTTTACTAGGAGATAATTTTTCTCCAACCCTTTGTGCACACTGACTCCAAGTTCCAATGTATAAATGTCAGACAAACAGGAAACCCCTACTCGTCCTAACTGGCCAAGTCAAACACTAGTATCATACGAACAATACAGTAAATAAGCAATGAACTACATGGGTCAAATTCTCCTTACATTCTACCCTGACTTACATCTCACAGGAGGCTAATGGGAGTTTTGCCCATAGTCAGTGTAGAGTTTGGTCCTGTAGCACATGATTTTCTAAATACTTTAAGAACATACAAATACATACACAAACCATAAGGCCTAGGCTTGTTACTGTTAAAACCAATGGCAAGACTCCTACTGACTGAGTTACTATGGTGATAAGCATGAGATAAATAAATCAGATATATCTACATAAGACTGACGGAAGAACAAAAGGAAGATCACAAGAAATATAAATTAGAATGAGAGCAAGATATTCCCGAGGTGAAGCCATGTAACTGTTGCCACCAACAATGCAATAGTATTTTAAATTACAGCTAGGGAGATTTTATCAAAGAGACCTACTAGACAAGATTTCTTTCAAGATATTTGTTGGGCACATTTTGGCCAATTTTGTGCTCAATAAGTTCAGAGATCATTAACAGAGTGAGATACTCATTTTCTATGCATCATAAAAAAAAAAGTTCTGAGTAGTTTTAATTCCTGTTTGTTAAGTCTTACAAGCTTTGAGTGCTCTTTAGTAACACACAAAAATAGCACCCATTTATGGAGTGTAATAAACTGAAAATAGGAGGCTGGTACAGACAAAAAGCAACAGGCATAGCTTTGCTCAGAGAGTGAGTACCTACAGCTTTGGTTGTATGTGAGCAAACACCACCATATTTTAAATATTGCACATGGCAAATTCTACCTCAGCTGGTATAAACTTCAGCTCCACTGAGGTCAAGGAAACAAAGACAACTTACACCAGCTGAGAAGTGGACCCCTTATATATCAATTTTATCTTAAATGACAAAAATCACAGACATCAAGCTAGTATCTCAAATAACCATGTTATCTTCTCAGTCTTGCATATGACAAGATGTCCTATGGGCCCTGTACATAACGTGTTTGGATTTGCTTCTGAGGAGAGACAAGGCCCAGAAGCTGTTTTAAGTTCTTAAAAATCATCCTTTCTGATACACAATACTCAGCTCAAAATTGCTTATTTGCTTTCCTCAGCTTGGTCTTCCTCCTGCAGCGTGAACAGCAGTGGCTGCAGGGAGGGCATATTTTGACAGCTTTGGAGCAGGACACATCAGAATACTTGTTACCACAACAGCAACACTGGAGTCTGTATTTAGCTCCCTCACCAGTGGTACTAATCAGGCCCCTGGTTTGTGGCGCACCTTTCAAGAGTGGGGGTCAGATATCTACTCCCAATGAGGATGGTGGAAAGCAGCAAAGGCTAGCAGAAACAGAGCTGGGAGCAGCAGCTAAGCTGCATGAACCCATGCATGCTGTGCAGTCAAGGGTTTGTAAACTATGCCCCTTCTTCCCACTGTAGGATGAGAAACCCTTCCCATTTGAGGGGAGAATGATGATCAGGCCCTAAATTATTATAAGAGTGTTGAATTGCCTTGTCCTCATGGAAACCATTTGTATTTCAAATGCAAGGGTTTGGATCCCATGGCACATTTGCATAGGTCCTTATCATTTTATTACAAGAGCCAAAGAGGTGTATATTCTGTGACTCAAGAGACAGCTGAAAGCAGCCACATGAAGTGAAACAGTGGCCAGTCAGCCAAGCTACTTCCTAGAAACAATCCCACTCCATTTTTCAGATGTTTGTGAGGCATCAGCACTAATCCAATCCGTTTTGCTCTGTTAAACAAAAGATGAGCCTGATCACAGAGTCCATTTGGGCATAAATGGTGTAACAGGACTACACAACACACAATGAGGGCTTAGAAATCTATTTGCCCTCTGCCTGCTGCTGAAGGCTGAGCAGCTATCAGAAATTGACTAATGCTAATAGCTGAAAAGCATAAAGAAGAAGAAAACGCCACAGCCTCATGGCATTTGTATAATTACCACAAAATCCAAGCTGAGGCACGGATCAAATTAAATGTATCTGAGTACCCCTCTACAGTGTTTCCCTTTGCACGATCCCTAACCTCTTGTACAGCCATGTTACAATCCCCCACATAGGTTTTTAATAATAAAAGTCTAAAAATAGGGTATGGTTCTTCTCTCATTTACACTAGTGAGAATCAGAAGTCATTCTACTGAAATAAATGGCAATGCACAAGGTGTGAAAATCAGTGTGAGAGAGAGCAGAATCAGGCCCATAATCTTAAATATACTGGTGCAAATACTCCACTCTAAATACATGCAAATAAGAAATCCTGTTATGGTACATAAAGCAGCAGTTATTCACCTAACACATTACATACACTCTGAGTTATGTTTACGATTCAAACTCACTGCTAGAGAAAAGATTTTACTGTCTGACAACCTAGACAGGGATGTACTTTAATGCACTGTATTAAACTGAATGTAGTATATTGTTTTCAGCCATTCATGACAGTGTATTTGGTGTGAATTCTTCCACTGTTAGTACAGACATGGGCAAAGAGATTGGCTTTACGCTGAGGTTTCCTGTCCTTTGATGTTTCCATCCCTCAGTCAACCCAAATGTGTTTAAAAAAAAAAGAAGTGTTTTGTCTCTGACATGTTTTTGCTGTAAGAGTGCAGTGTGCAATGTCCTCTGTCCTCAGAGGCCACCCACATCTCAAGCGCGACCAGAACACCAGGCTGTCTGTAAAATTTAGAAGCAAATTCCATGACTGCTTAATAACACAAACAGGTTCAGAGAATCTCTGTACAAACCTGTTTCTTTGAGAATATTGGTCTTAGAAAAGAATAATACCCATGAAAGCACTACACCAGGCCTTGTCTAGCTTTAAGTCCTGAAATAATGGCTGGGGGACCAGGAGATTGTCTGACTTGGGGGAGTTATCACTTTTATATTATTAATAAATAATAATAAAATAATAATAAAACTTCTTTGTAAATTCCTAACTTTGATTGTATATTTGCCATTGTTTTCCTGCAGCAATTTGTAGGCTTTTAGAATAGCGCATTCAACGTCGTGATCATTTTTAAAAAGTTGTATTTGTTTCTTACATTGATAAGTAAATGCATATGTTGTGTACTACAAGTCTCTTGTTCTGGAATTCTTGAGATATTTACAGGTACGTTTTTGGTTTTACATTTTAGCAAATGTACTTTGTAATCTTATTTTATAGTGAATGATCTATGACAAGAGTGATGAAGTCATGCTTAAAATATCTTATTTTGAACAAATAATCTTTAAAAGCAAGGACATTTTGATCAAAGTAATAACTGACAGGGCGTATTATAGTACAGTAGAAATTTACTTCTCTCACTGACAACATTAGCAACCATTTAGTCACATGGATCAAATCTCACTTTCCAACATTTTATTTTAGTCAGTTCCTAACCCAAACTCTAGGTACATCACAATTTTAAAATAATATTTAATACAACCTTTTACAAGTCTATTAGAAGCTTATTGACAAGTCCCACCCATATCCATCACATTAACTTGCCTCTTTCCCAAATGGCCAAGAGAAAAGATGGGTCTTGCAACACGTCCAAATGATTAAAATGTCTGGGTTCTATCAACCAGGAGGCCGTGAATTCCGAAGGTGAGGACATTTCGCAACAAATGCCCTGCCAGCCGCCTCCTCTCTTTCAAGACAAGAGGGCTCCAATTCAAGGATCTTCACTGATTGTGCCTGCAGCAGTTTCACTTAGGGAGGCAGGCCGTCCCTTAGGGTAATCACATTGCAAACCATGTAAACCTTCACAGGTTAAAGCCAATGCCTCTAACTCCACCTGGAAGCTTACTGACAGTCAACATAAGTACAGTGTCCTGGTGATGTGTTCGCTGCTAACACATCTAGTAGGTGAATGGCCACATTCTGCATTAACTTCAGTAACTAGGATAGTTTCATCATGTAGCCCCAGGTACAGCACCTTACAATAGTCTAATCTTGAGGTGATAAATTTGTGGATAAGCCCAGCAAGGTCAGACCAGATAAAGAAGGTCACACTCATCTCATCAAGAGCAGATAGGGGATAAAAACCACTACGTTTGCATTAAGCACAGCCACAACATGAGACTTCAAACATTTATGACACAATTGCTGAGGCTCAGACCAAGATTCCTGTCACTTGTGCTCTAGCCACTTCCCCTCCCGCTTCACCTCTCACATGTCATTAGTAAACTAAAGTGACCCATGAGGATGAAGCCAGAAGGAGAGTGTTGTAATGCCATTACCAGTAGCTGAGAGCAAAAGACCATTATGAAATCCTCCCAAGCTGGCAATAGTGATCAGTCAGTTGACCAACGTTCTCCCTCATTTTATTCCATCAATCCTTATAGAGTAAACCATCAAAATGGGATTCTTGCCCCAATAAAACAGCCTGGCAGCTCATTTTATTCCATCAATCCTTATAGAGTAAACCATCAAAATGGGATTCTTGCCCCAATAAAACAGCTGGGTGGCTGTAATCCTGCTTCTGTGTAAAAATTATCCAAGTTGTGGCGTATGGTGAATCACTGCAAAGAACACTTTACAGAACAATCTTACATCTTAAAAAACAGAGGGTTGTTTTTTTTAATAATTAAAATCTCCTAAACACTTCCATCTAAAATCAACATTCCAAGCTACAATTATAATCTCTAGTTACCAGCTAAACACCAGACCCAATGTATGCCCGCCTGCCTCTGAGTAGAGCCAACTACCACACGGCAGCCATGAAAAATGCAGCAATCCCAGCAGCCAGTTCCGATTGACTGATGTGATTATCCATCCCTCACAATGAACAGTGGAGCTTTCAGCTGTGAGGATCAAATTGGAGGTTACTCTTGCAATGATCTTTGAAGTTTTGACAAGCAACAAAGAACTCTGCACCTATAAAAGTGACATGCCTAGAAGTAAAGAACGATACAGCTTGCTGGAGTACTAACAAGCCAATAATAATTTAACTCCCTAGCAGCAAAACACCTATTAGTACTATCTATGACGACAAAAGGCAGATTTAACCACTACCTATACCAGATTGAGAAATATCACTGTTTTATGGACTTGCTTATAATGATCATCTAACAGCCAAAAAGGCAATTTCTACCACTGGTTGGGACTCTTCTATTAGAATGCTTTTCCAATGGAAAAGTCACTTTCTGCTAAATCAAAAATGTCCACAAACTGCTGGGAAGCCTGGTCTTGCAGGCTATCCAAAATTAGACTATTAGCCTACAGGGTTGATGTTTTTATGATGACTGATGCCTATTCATTTCACGTGTCCTAAAATCCACATGTAAGTGTTCTGCTTTGTGACTTCACAGACATCTTAAATACTAACAGGTTTTGAACTAATCAGGCTGGAAAGGGAAAAGGATTATAGTGGATTAAGCTAAAACAGAAAAAAGCACTCTTATTCCAGGGCCTTACACCAAAATAATGATTCCACAATACCTATTTCAGTAAATTTCCAACTATAGGTAAGCCTGAGCTAAGAATCTTAAGAAAAACAACTTGATGGTGTGTGCAATATTCCTGCAGAAAGTGCATGTCACGTACAGGGTACAATATGGAACATGTCAAGAACACCGATCTAACAGGTCTGCCAATGAGCAAGTGTTCAAAAAAAATCCTCGCCCTACTGAGCAGATGAGCACAGGAAGTAAAAGGGAGGCAGAATGAGCCGGTGGATAGAGAATAGAACCAGATCTAGATTCCATTGTAGGCAAACATTTACATCAAATCAATGCATTAACCAGGGCAGAGAACACCATTACCTCAATACTAATATAAGTCACATCTGTGCTAGTCACAGCTTCCTGGGGTTCAGCCAAGAAGTCCCTTGGAAAAGTTTACTTTCTTGTACTCCCACTCCCCATCAACTCAGTGATTTAGATGAGTCAAAGCCAATGTGTCAAGTGGGTCCAGTGGGTGAGTGAAGAGACTAAGGACTGTGACCAAATTATACTTCGTTTAAACAATGTAAATGACTTCAGTGATGTCCGCTTCAACTCATTAGAAGTCAATGGAGTTCTACACTGGTTAGCTGAGAATAGAATTTATCTCACTGCCTGTCCAATTAGATGATTTTGTTGTTGCTGTTTATATAAAGAGCCATTGTGACCAGTGATAGGGAGCATACAAAAAGTTTCTATTTGAAGATATACTTTTTTTGACCAAATTTAAAGGGGGTGGGGGAGAGGTGGTAGGGAAATCATCCTCTTGCAAAAACCTTAAATGCTAAGTTTTAGCTAGGAATGAATTTTTACAGATGCGTTACAAGCCCCCTGTAAAAGAGGTTTTACGTTGGTAATGCTAACACCACTTCAACAACAGTGGCATGAGCAGTACCTCCGAGATACTCTGTCTCTCACCTTGCGATTCCCGCCTTTGCAAAGAAGTCATGAAAAAATGCTACCTTCCCAACACTTGTGAGCCAGCTTTTCAATCACTTCTCCATCACTGTTCGCTTCGTCTGTAAGCAACAATGCTTGATATGCTACAACTTTTAATCCTGAACAACAAAAGGATTCTATTTCTAATCTGCCAAACAAGCTAAATGCTCTCCATTCAACGGAAAGGATGAAAACTAGATTAGTGAACGAGAACTATGTTTAGTGGCAGGTAAGGTTGGAATAGGACACACTCCCTCCACCCAAAACCCTAATTTTTTGTTTCCATGATTTAAGAGGAAAGACTTTTACATTCCTTTCCATCTTCATACAACACTGTTGATAGAAGTGAAAGCCTATCTCCAACAGACAACCAAAATCAATACGTATCCCAGCTTCAAACTTGCATTTTAACACAAATTTAATAGTGACCTCAAATGATTTTATAGCAATAGGTCAGCACATCTAACTGTCATACATTCCGGAATTGATTTTGCTTAAACACTGCAGAGGTCACTGTGAAAATAATGCAAGCGTTTCAGTCTCTGCCATAAGTAGCATTAAATTGGCCTGACTCGTTATTAAACTATAAAATGTTAAAAAGGACTGTGTGTGTGAGAAAAAACTATGCCAAATTCCCTTTAAAGTTTTCTTTTTGATCACACCTTCTCTAGGAGGCAGTGACAATGGAAGAATGGGCAGGAGGTGCTTTAGGCAGAAGGAACATTGGACACTACCTGGCCCAAGATCCTGTCCATCTCCTTTATTGTGTGAGTAGTCCCCTACTAAACAAGCTGTACCAGTCTCATCTGGAAGTGAGGCATGAGGAAATTCACATCCCAATTCTACTGTTTGGCCACTTGAGGCCATTAACTGTCTCCATCCCAGGGCTCTAGAAAGGAGTTTTGTAAAATCTGTACTTCTGCTGTACAAACTGGAGGGATCACTCCAGTTTAAGATATACCAACTGCATTATTGCACGGTGTGGTCTGTATTTCTCTGTCATCACCAGGCATTGACAGTATGCACTTCTTGTGAAAGATGCAGTCAGAATTTCATCTGGTTTATTTCAATTGCTCTCATGCTAGGGTGCTTTTAAGAGGTCTGGGGAACCCTCTTCCCCTGCACTGTGAAAGCTGGCATGTCTCTATCCAATCAATGCCATAGAAGACCTAGGAAGAGATAGGATAGGATGAGCTAAAACTCATGAAAAGAAACACTGTTGCTAATTGCAGCTAGTATCTGTCGTCTTCTGCTTTAAATCAAGTATATAAGGCCGACTTTTTCGGTACACATTCAGAACAAAGGGAATTTTTGACCAAACTTCAGAATTAGGCCCAAGAAGAATACAAAGTTGAAAGTCATTACAGGGCTCTATTTCATTGATATAACAGGCCTTTATCTGAGACATATGAGGGAAATATTCTTACCAGAACTTGATTTACTTTCCCTGAAAATAAAACTCAGAAAATAATCCGTGCTAAATGTATTGTTTTAAATTAAATTGAAGGTTTAGCTAATTTTTAAAAGTCTGTAGAAGTACAGAAGACTAATACTAAATGTATATACTATTGCATAAACACACGCTTTGCTGCCACCTTGTGAATACTTGCAAAACCAACAGATTTTTTTTGGTTAAAAAACAGCCTTTTAATTTCATTTTAGATTTAGTCAGTAAGAACCCAATTCTACCATCCATACTCACATTGTAAGTATATTACTCCACATGCAGCCCCACTAATTTCAATGAAAATACCTGTTGAGCAAGATATTACTTAGCATAAGTAAGACTGACAGAATATAAAAAGAAGAAAAAAAAAGTCAGTTACTGTAAAATATATCTATTAGTTTCACATAATTTCACAAGTGTACTGGTTAAATCTTAATTTAATACCATAATCTTTTATATTACTGAAAAATAGAGTGCTAAATTCGCTCTGATAAAAATATTGCAGCTTTACATCCAATTTGTATAGCAGTCTTCAAAAGTGAATAAGCTGGTGCCTATGAGAGAGAAAGATGATAATTAGTCATTGGATGAAGTCTGAATTAAAAAAAAAGATTTGTGGTAACAAGGTATGCATTTAATTTTTTTTTTAAAATATTAAATATATAAAGATTTGTTTTCATCTACATTAGAGAAACAATATTGCTTTCTCAGAAGGAAAAATAGCCTCTTTTCTTTTAATTAAAAAGCCTTACCTTGCACTTAAATATATTGTATGTGAGAAAAATATGCCCCTTCCCTCCACATAACAGAACTCTTTCAGGTTCCCCACAGAGGTGGGAAAACAGTAAAGGGACTACACAGAGCTGATGAGGCATTACAAGAAAGAAGAATTTGGTCCAGAGTTTCATCCTAAATCAATATGGTAAACTGTGTTTGGTATATCAGGGTGATATCTGGATTCCCAAGACTGAAAGGGATAGATTACTCTGACAAAAGGCTCACTTATTAATCTGATCTTTTAAGAAAAATCAAATTAAGCTACGATTTGAAAAAACAAAAACAGAGTTGAACTAGTTAGTTAGGAACAAAGAACTAGTTTTAACAGCTGCGTAATGTGGTTTGAGCATTGGCCTGCTAAACCCAGGGTTGAGAGTTCAATCCTTGAGGGGGCCATTTGGGGATTGGTCCTGCTATGAGTAGGGGTTGGACTAGATGATCTCCTGAGGTCCCTACCAACCCTAATAATCTATGATTCTATAATGGGATGCTACTCAGTTGCTGGAAAAAAATTCAGCATCATTTCAGATTCTGGTGAAGGCGCCTTCAGTGTTATCTTATACCTGCCTCCCGAGAAAGAATAAAGAATTATTGCACTGTTATTTTCCCACGCATGCGCTACACTTTCAATTGCACAAAGAGAAGAGACTATCACAACCAGATGCATAGCAATGATCAACAGCGATGAATAAATGCTCTATGCCTACCAATTCTGCATTGTGGTCAAGCCCTACATCATGGTGCTCCAGCTCCTCATCTCGGAACTTCTTTATTATCTTTTTAAAAGAAACGGTAGCAGATTAGTAACAGTTTTCAGCTACACATCAATCATCAAGATGACAAAACTGTACATAAACCACATACTTCTGGCCACATCATCACTTGAGGGCTAATATCCGAGGTCAAGACCTGCAGGAAACTGAATGCTTTTGAAAAATCCCTTCTCCACAATTTCTAGTTAGAAGAACCTATAGCTATGGTGTATGAGGAAACAACTTCCGAAATAAAGAAGCTCATGCTATGTTTTTGGAACTATACAGAAAATAGGGCTGTCAATTAATCGCAGTTAACTCATACGATTAACTCAAAATTTTATCACGATTAAAAAAATTAATCGCTATTAAAAGCCGTTTTAATCTCACTGTAAACAATAGAATACCAATTGAAATTAAATATTGTTCATGTTTTTCTACATTTTCATATATATATTGTATTGTGTGTTATAATTGAAATCAAAGTGTATATTATTTTTATTATAAATATTTGCACTATAAAAATGATAAAGAAAAGAAATATTTTTCAGTTCACCTCATACAAGTACTGTTGTGCAATCTCTGTCATGAAAGTGCAACTTCCAAATGTAGATTTTTGTTACATAATTGCACTCAGAAAAAAAAAATGTAAAACTTCAGAGCCTATAAGTCCACTCAGTCCTACTTCTTGTTCAGCCAATTGCTAAGACAAATAAGTTTGTTTACATTTGCAGGAGTTAATGCTGCCCTCTTCTTATTTACCATGTCACCAGAAAGTGAGAACAGGCATTTGCATGGCACTTTTGTAGTTGGCATTACAAAGCATTTACGAGACATATATGCTAAACATACATATGCCCGTTCATGCTTCAGCCACCATTCCGGAAGACATGCTTCCATGTTGACTATGCTTGTTAAAAAAATAATGCATTAATAAAATTTGTGACTGAATTCCTTGGGGGAGAATTCTATGTCCCCTGCTCTTATTTTACCTGTATTCTGACATATATTTCATGTTATAGAAGTCTCAGATGATGACCCAGCACATGTTGTTCATTTTAAGAACACTTTCACTGCAGATTTGACAAAAGGCAAAGAAGGTATCAATGTGAGATTTCTAAAGATAGCTACAGCACTTGACCTACGGTTTAAGAAGCTGAAGCGACTTTCAAAATCTGAGAGGGACAAGGTATGGAGCATGCTTTCAGAAGTCTTAAAAGAGCAACACTCAAGATGCAGAAACTACAGAACCCAAAACACCAAAAAAGAAAATCAACCTTCTGCTGGTTGCATCTGACTCAGATGATGAAAATGAACATGCGTCAGTCCACACTCCTTTGGATTGTTATCGAGCAGAACCTGCCATTGATATGGACGAATGTCCCCTGGAATGGTGGTTGGAGCATGAGGGGACATATGAATCTTCAGCGCATCTGGCACGCAAATATCTTACAACGCTGGCTACAACAGTGCCATGGAAATGCCTGTTTTCATTTTCAGGTGACATTGTGAACAAGAAGCAGGCAGCATTATCACCTGCAAATGTAAACAAATTTCTTTGTCTATGCAATTGGCTGAATAAGAAGTAGGACTGAGTGGACTTACAGGCTCTAGTCTAAAGTTTGACATTTTTATTTTTGAATGCAGTTATTTTTTGTACATAATTCTACATTTGTAAGTTCAACTTGCATGATAAACAGAGATTGTACTACAGTACTTGTATTAGGTGAATTGAAAAATACTATTTTTTTACAGTGCAAATACTCGTAATAAAAAATAAATATAAAGTGAGCACTGTACACTTTGTATTGTGTTGCAATTGAAATAAAAATATTTGAAAACGTAGAAAACATCCAAAAATATTTAAATAAATTATATTCTCTTTTTTAATCGGGCAAGTCCATGAGGCTCCAGTGGATTCAAGTTTCCCCCATATGGAACAACTTTCAGGATCAGGGCCTAGAAGAGAAAGAACTAGGACTCAAGATATGAGCTGAGTATAAAATGCAAATTTTTCTCCTTTGTGAAGTACAGATTGCAGAAATTATTAAACCAAATACCTTCAAGCAAAACATGTGAACTAATGGTGTGAGATTTTTCTATCATACATGACAGTTTTCCTCATATAGGGCTCTGTGTAGGCTCCTCTTTTTATATTTGTATAAAACAAATCGACAAATAAAATACACTTTTGCCAAAGACATGCTCAGGGTTTCCAGACATCAAAGTTAGAACATTTTACTCTGCTGGACAATTTGAGTTCTTGATACTCCCTCTATCCTGCTCTTGCATTCAGTGTCGTTGTTTTGTCTTGTATTTTTACTGGTGCACAAACCAGCTTTTTAAAAATATAGTACCTTTGTGCTCACAGCTCATCTCTCACCTAGTCTTGCAGATGCTAAACAACAACAGAGTTTGGGCTAATTCAAATCCCAGTCTTGGGACTATGAGACTGGGAGCTGGAGCAGCCCAACCTCAACCACAGGTCAGCCCATGTATAACTGACTAGGCAGTAGTGGTCAATGAGTTGTTACAACTGAGTTCTTAGGCCCTGACCTTATAACAAGCTCCTCACGGGTAGACCTCCTATTGAAATCAACAGGGCTATGCACATGCACAGTTGTCTGCCCATTAGAAGCTCAATTCAGGATTGTGGCCCAAAAGTGTTAAATTCTAAAGGATTAGGAACCACTTTCCTAGTCTAATGAAGGTGAGAGATCAGCTGCTCCCAAAGTCTGCAAGGTATGTGGAGTTGCAATGATATTGTCATACCCAGTATAACCAAAACATGCCACATGGCACATTATAACAATTTGTTCATTTTCTTTTTCTCTAGTTCCTCCCATTAAATTAAAATGTTTGGGCACCATAGGCTGCCTCTTCTGTCCCCATCAAAAAAACAGATTGTAACTACTAGAAATGGGCTCTGTAGCTGTGGTCTCAGATATTTACATTTAATCCAACAGCTAACTGAAACATAACATTTTCATTTTGAGTGTTTCACTGCCTTTAGTGTTCTGAACTAGCAGTGAGAAAATAATCTGCTGCAAATCCAAATGCCATATTTATGTCATTTGAAAAACACTGTCTCAATATACTCTCCAGAGAATATGTGAAATACCTTTAAACCACATTCACATACCTGCAATAATTCTTTGTATTTTTCTGGATCCTCCTCCATTAGTGTTCTGATCTGGTTGTTATAATGCTCTGATATGCTCTCTTCCACTGCCACAGTGCAAGCCATTGCACCTTCTTTTCCAAGTAAAGCAGTTCCAGCACCTGTAATTATCAAACAAATTAATTCAAACAAAACATTCCAACCTACAGTATTAATAACATCATCAATAAGACCATGCACTCACCTAAAGCAAACCCTGCAACATTCCAAAAAGGCAATAAAACAGTAGGTCGAACTCTAAATGCGACCATTAACTCATTAAACTTTTTCAGATGGTCCTTTTCTTGATCCCACATTTGCTGCAACAGAAATAAAATTAAAGAAAAAACATAATAGAAAATAAGGCATTAACTATAAATGTAGAGAAAAAATTCAATGGATGTTAACTTCACTCATGCTAATTTTAATTTGATTTTTAAAGGTGATCTATGAAATAAATTAAATTGGCTTGTGACTGGTTTTTCTCTGGGATACGTAAACAGCGCCTGAAAGGTGCGCAGGTAGGGATGGGTTGTGTGTCTTTTCCCCTCTCCTGCTTGCTTTTACATTAGAAATTCAGGTCCTGTCTAACATAGAAAACTCTGACGACTGAAAAATTAGGAAAGGATGACAACAGAAGAAGAAAGAATGAAAGTTGATGAATTAAGAGGAAGAGCATTGGTCAGATTTGTTAAAACTTTACTATTAGGTTTTGTTAAAACCTGTTTATAGTCACTAATTAGTTAACATTTTGGGAAAAGGGAATATGAACCAGTTATTTCACAGCTTTCCCCCATTCCTTTTTTTCATACAAAATGAGTTTTATTTTACAAAAATCTTGGCACCTATAACATAACGAAGAAGCCTTTGTCACACCATTGCAACAACTGCATGTCTATGATTCACTCAGCAGTTGGGCCCTACCAAATTAATCACCATGAAAAACATGTCATGGACTATGAAATCTGGTCTCCTCCCATGAAATCTGGTCTTTTGTGTGCTTTTACCCTATATTACAGGGTTTTCACAGGGGAGACCAGCGCTTCTCAAACTGGGAGTCCTGACCCAAAAGGGAGTTGAAGAGGGGCTGCAAGTTTATTTTAGGGGAATTGTGGTATCGTCACCCTTATTTCTGCGCTGCCTTCAGAGCTGCGCAGCTGGAGAGCAGCGCAGCTGGAGAGCAGCGGCTGTTGCCTGGGTGCCCAGCTCTGAAGGCAGGGCCCTACCAGCAGCAGTGCAGAAGTAAGGATAGCAGTACCACAACCTGCCCATACAATAAGTTTGTAACCCCTCCCACAATTCCTTTTTGGATCATTTACAACTACAATTACAACACCATGAAATTTCAGATTTAAATAGATGAAATCATGAAATTTATGATTTTAAAAATCCTATGACTGTGAAATTGACCAAAATGGACCATGAATTTGGTATGGCCCAACTCATCAGCCAATCCAATCACTATGTTATGTGTCATGCTTACACTTTACCATAGGAAGACCAGCTTTTGTAAGACCAGCTGTTTTAAAGTAAATATTGCAAACCTTAAATTATAGCCTTGTAATTTATTTTACTGTACTTCAGATAAAGAATATGTCTTTGAGTATATAAGACGCATAAAGATAAGATGAAGTTAGACCACACATACTAACCTGAATGACTGGCCCTACTGTAGTTCTACCTAGCACAGCCATTTGCCCAGCATAAATACGATTTGCTCCATACTCCCCTGCATGATCCACCCTGATTATGCGATCTATGGCTGGCTTGTTGATGTTGTCCAAGGTCATTCCAGTACTACAAAATCTGAAAGAAGTCTGTTTTGACTGCAAACTCCATTTTCTTTCAGAACCTGTCAAACAGAGATACAACTTATGTGAGCTATAATTCTCTACCACTACTGAAAGTGAAGTCAGTCTTAATAAAATATCCATACAAACACTTAACATTGAGTGCACACACCATTTACTCAATGTTGTACCTACTTACTTACCCCTTTGTGATACACGACTCCAGTGTGATGCGGGGGAAGGGATTCTGATTAGGAATGGAAAAGAGGAACAAATGACAGGTGACTTTAGGGTGAAAGTGGGATATGAGAGATTAGCGTGAAATGGGCTCTGATGACCCCAGGAGTGGGGATGAAGCAAGGGTTGATGGATGATACTGGAAAGAGATGGGCTGGTAGGAAGTGATCACAGGGTGGGGATAAGAGAGGGTGGAGATAACTGTAAAACTGCAAGGGGACAGAATATGACAGGAAGGGGTGACCCCATAACAATGGCCATACTGGGTCAGACCAAAGGTCCAGCTAGCCCAGTATCCTGTCTTCTGACAGCGACCAATGCCAGGTGCCCCAGAGGGAATGAACAGAACAGGTAATCATCAAGTGATCCATTCCCTGTCACACATTCCCAGCTTCTGGCAAACAGAGGCTAGGGACATCATCCCTGCCCATCCTGGCTAATAGCAATTGATGGACCTATGCTCCATGAATTTATCTAGTTCTTTTTTCAACCCTGTTATAGTCTTGGCCTTCACAACATCCTCTGGCAAAGAGTTCCACAGGTTGACCATGCCTTGTGTGAAGAAATACTTCCTTTTGTTTGTTTTAAACCTGCTGCCTATTAATTTCATTCAGTGACCCCAAGAAGAGGATGGAGGAGTGACCCCAGAAGGCAATAACATATTGGAGGAAGGGGTGACCCCAGGGACGGGAGGGGACATGGGGGGCGTAACCCCAGAAAGCGGCAGAGATGGAATGACCCGGAACGTGACACGGGAAGAGGGCACAACACTTTTGCCATGAAAGGGAAAAGTTGTGACCCCAAGTGAGGGGGTGATCGCTGCGCGAAGCCCTCCCCCCCCATACCTGCCCCGTAGCGGAGACACTGGCAACCCGCGCGCAGCCCCCTCACGGCCGGAATCACGACTGCCTCCATGGCCCTGACCCGAGCCTGGAACCGCCTCACCTCGGCGCGGAGTGATGACGTATTCAGAAGGCTCGCTCAAATTGACGTATAATCTTCCCGCCCCTGTGCCGCTCCGATTGGCTTCTCGACCCCTACGGTCTCCTTCCCATTGGAAAGAAGTACTGTCAATCACAGGCGAGAGTCCCTCTGGCTGCCATGGCAACCAGAATGCGGGACTGTGCTGCCTTCTGCGGGGATATGGCGGGGCAGGTCTCCCCCAGGGGCCTCACCCGCTCCGTGGCTCATAGACTGTAAGGGGCGGGGAGGGAGAAAGGAACGCGTGCATATGGGGAGCAGGGTGGCGGGTGCGTTAGTGAGTGGGGCTCCAGGGGGATGATAGGGGTGCAGGAGAGCGCCTGGATATGGGTGGGGTGGGGACGTGTATATAGGGTGGGACTGGGAATAGAGCATTGCGGGTTACAACGTGCATGTGTAACATCGACAGACCCTGGTCATCGTGAGCTGAAAGCCAACTGCTTGTTAACTAAGGCTGTAGAGCAAACTCATTAATCTCTTTCTGTAAGTGGTTGTGGCACCACTAGATAGGACAGAACACCACTGCCAGAAGGTGTGTGGGTTGCGCATGGATATTGCATGAGTACGGGGGACACATGGAGGGAGCATGAGCTTAGGGGTGTATGGTGAGTGCATCAGAATAGGTGGTGCAATGAGTGGATATGGGGTTGCCCAGGGATAGATGAGGATGGGATTTCAAGCATATGAGTATGATGGTTGCATTATAGGCATCAGGACCATGTGGTTACTCAGGAATGTGAGGCTGCCTGGTTACAGTTGGTGCATGGGTGGTATATGGATATGAGGTATCGGAGGGTGTGTATTTGGATGAACAGTGTGTAGGTATGGGGTTTGTGCATGAACATGGAGTACATGGGGGATGTATATGTAAGGGAAGTGCACGCAGGTGTTGTGCATGAGTATAAGGGGGACAAATGAGTGGGAATGTGTGGTTAGTGCCTGGTAGAAGACAAACAGTGTGTGGTGACTAGGAGAGGGGTGAACAGAGATGAGAGGAGTAAATGGCTATGGATTAGTATTAGAAATAGGTCACATTATCTCTCCTATTGTTCAATACTTCAGCTCAAAGTAAAATGGGTTAACATTTTGCTTAGGGAGCAATTTGAAAAGGGGAACAGAGTATAAGAATCCAATACTACTAGTAACACAGCCGCTCTGTATATACTATATACAGAGGCTCCTGTTCGTGCAAGCCTAACTTTTTTGTCGGGTGCTGAGGAACACCTTAAGGAAGTGAGTGCTTCTGTCTCCAATAAATAGCACAGGCTTCTTTTTTGCTAGAATACTAGATTTTTGTTTTTAAATGGTATAACTCTTCGGGATAGGGGTGGAAAGATGAACTTAAATTAGAGTTGAAATAATCAAATAACATGAACTAGATTAACAACTCTAAGAAATAGGCAAGAGATTACAAGATCCCAAACTCGAAAAAGTTTGCCCATCCCACTTTCTATTTTTCTTTTACTGAAACTGGAAAATATGTTTTGTGTAGAAAATATTACATTGACGTTCAAAGAAAAGAAGATAGTTTTGATTTATCAGGAACTAGCAGGAATGAGGCTGAAAGTTCCAGTTTCTATATAGTAAGTATTTTCTGAAATGCATATTGTTTTTGAAGGGCTAGAGGCTCCAATCCTGCACCACACTGTGCCTTGGTGGATCCCTAAGTCTATGCAGACTCCCACTGAAGTCAGCATAAGATGGAACATAATATCAGTGGGGCTCTGTGCAGACACAGGGGTCTGCCTGAGTGAATGTCAGTGCAGGATCAGGATCTGCATGAACTATTGAAGCCCAAGAAATGCTGAAAAAATAAGTCTGACCTAGTTACTGTTGCTATGTTTCTTCCTTTAAAATCTTATTGAAAGCAACTGAAATTGAGGACCGTTAAGGTTACTAGAAGATGTATGCTTTTCTTTTCTCTTTTGGGTTGTGGTAGTTTATGATGAAAAAAAAAATCTACTTCATCATCAAATCCTTCTCCCTGCAAGACCAGAATATAGTCCCTTGCTAGAGGATATACTAGATACTGCAATTGGTGACTGATTATTTAACTCGTACACCTGTGAGGGTACTGAATATTTTATTTAGCCTTAGAAATATTCACAATATTACTGTATAAGCTTAGACTATTATTCTTAGAAAAGAGATGATTAAGGGGGGATATGATATAGTGGTCTATAAAATCATGAATGGTGTGAAGAAAGTGAACAGGGAAGTGTTAATTATCCATCCACATAACACACAAACCAGGAGTCACCTAATGAAATTTAACAGGCAGCAGGGTTAAATGAAACATAAAAGAAGTACTTTATCACCCAATGCACAGTCCACCTATTAAATTTGTTACCAGGGAATGCTGTGAAGGCCAAAAGTATAACTGGTTTCATAAAAGAATAGATACGTTCATGGAGGATAGGTCCATCAGTAGCTATTAGCCAAGATGGCCAGGAATGCAACCTTATGCTCTGGGTGTCCTTAAACCTCTGACTGCCAGAAGCTGGGACTGTATGATAGGGGATAGGTTACTCAATAATTGCCCTGTTCTGTTCATTCCCCCTGAAGCATTGGATGACTGGATACTGGGTTAGATGGACCATTGGTCTGACCAGTATAGCCATTCTTATGTTCTTATAAAAACAAATCCATATAAATATTTAATTCCATGTAAAATTAAATTGAGCATAAAAAATGGAACCTTCTTATGCACCAATTGCCTATTCTTACCTGGTCCAGAGAGTCATGTTTTGAAGTCCTTTTAATACTAAAGATTGGGTTACATGCATCTTAATGACTTCAGTGAAGTTGCAAGGAATCTAAATCTAAGCAGAATTTGAGCTGTAGTATGTATGTATTGTATTCTGAGGAGCAAGCATATGCTGCTTTTGGCTGTACCTTGTAGAAGATATCAGAGATTTGGACAGACTAAATTTCCAGGGTCGTAAATTATCTTCAGGTAATGTAGTACCTCTTCAAAGCTGTATGTATACCTGATATTTCAGCTATCAAGGGATCCTATATGAAATCTGGGGCTAACCAAGGTTCCGATTCAGGAAAGCACCCCGAGCATATGCTTGACTTTAAGCTTGTGTTTAAGTCCCATTGGCATCACTGGAACTTAAACATGTACTTAATAGCTTTCCTTAATCAGGCCCAAGTACTGCTCCCTACCAGAAGTGGTGCATGCCTTCTTTAACTCACCACTCAGATCATCACAATATTTATCATGTTTTATTTCCACCAGCACAAAAAGAACATTTGTATCAGAAAATTTCTAGCTGTCCTTAGTATCAGTAACTCTGACCCCATCTCTCTGCCCAAGTTGGACACCACATAACATATTTGCCTTTTCAAAAACAAAGAAACGAACACAAAGTAAATAACTTTTGTTAATAAAAGTTAAGACCAAAATAAAACCAAGACCAAATGGAAGGCATGGTATTTGCTGTTCAACAATATAAAATTCAGAAATCCCAGGTCTTGTCCACACTAACATTTTTCTTAATATTTTCTGTTACTAGAAATACCACTGGGTGGTAGCAGCAGTGATTAGAATAGACAGGGTAAAGGTTGCTACTGGCATTTGAACCACCATGTCTGAGAGACCTCTCCTGAGCTGAGTAAGACAACACAGTAGCCAGTTAAAACACCAGTAGCCAGCCCCCCTCCACATCTCCATTACTATCTCTGATAAAGCTGCACTGCCAGTGGAACGGTTGGAAATTTTAAGGAATCCACAATTGCAGATTCACTTTGGAAACTGCATTCCTTATTGAGAAAGTTTTTTTCCCTTGGGTTACATTTTATGTTGCAGGTTTGCTAGGTTATATAAAACTTTTCTGAGAGTCCTTAAACAAATAGAACAGCTAATCATCATAGTTTGCCAGTTTGTAAATTGATGCTACTTAGAGACCTGGTAAGTTGGAAGAACAGGTTTTTCACTGTAATTTATTTTAATTAGGAAGTGTACTTTGCACACTGAATTACTTGTTAGTTTGTCACACCCTCTCTGCTGCACAATGAGGAAATCTCTAACAAGCCAGAGGAAAAATGTATAACTTTTCCTGTGAAAATGTATAGAAATTCTTTTGTAGAGTGACATTTATTTTCCCACTGCTGCATAGAAATTTACATGCACATTCTATGTTAATGTGAATTACCTGTATTAATCTCCCATCTGCTATGCAGTAACACAAAGGCAGGCACAGATCTTGCAAACTCTTACATTCATGGGCATGAATACGTGCACAATTACGTCCCCTGAGTGCAACAGAATGACTTGCCGATATAAAGTTACTGACATGTGAAAGTGTTTGTTTGTAGGACTGGACCCTAGGTAATGCCAGAGGACAGTGATATGATGACTCAAGCATGAGTGAAAATAGGACTTTGGAATTCTATTGCCAGTTCTGCCATTGACTTAGTGTTTTGCCCTTGGGGAAGTCAATGAATGAATGCTTGTATAATATTTTTTAATTCTTAGATGAAAAGCTGCTAAGTAGAATCTATCTAATATTTTATGCATCATATCATCAACATGCTTTCTATACCAGGTTTAACAAGAGCCTTTATTGTACTGCTGATTTTTTTTTTAAATAGAGCAATCCTTAGTGAGTAGTTTTAGTACTAATTTTTTGGTTTACCTGTCCTGCAAACACAAGTGTACAGTTTGCGTGACGGTTCAGGGGAGCATCTATGTTCAGAAAATAACAAGCATATTTGTGTAAATATAAGGGACTGAGGTATGTAGGACTCAAGCATATACACAGTGTTAAGCATGTTATTAAGTAATTTCCTGAATCAGGAGTTTGGTGACTAAGGTATGCATTTTTGTGTATTACTGTACCATGTAAAATGAATGTCTTTCTTAAATAAGTAATTATCTACATGGATTAAGATTGACTTTCCTTCTGTAAATATCCATATTTTACCCATAATTTTCTACCATTTTTATTTATTACAGCATCCTGGAAGCTTTGCTGAACAAAAATCTGATCAGTGTCTCAAGCATAATTTTACAGATTGTAAATTCGAAGCATCTCTTCGAATGTATACAGGAAATTCTGAAGAATGTGAAAGAAAATTATAGAGCAGCCCAGAAAGACAACAGGAAATTAAGATAATCAAAAAGAAAATGGCACAAGTAACAGTTAATGTTCTTCTTTATACATATAAAGGATTTTCCTGTTCAAATACAAATGTAGAAGTTTAATTTTTGCTTTTAATTTTCCCCTTCTATCAGACTTGTATGTCATTAAAGTACTTTAAGGTTGCATCTAACTGCTATGAAGATAGGCCTGCTAAAATCATTACAATAAAAAGTAATGTTATGAACAAGCAGAAAAGCAATTTGATAAAGAAAGTTCCCGTTTTAATATTTTAGAAAAAAACCTGAAAATAATTAGGAGAGACATGAGCTATTTTGCTGCTTTACTAAAGTCTCTCTGAAGAAGATAACAATTACAGTCAGAGTTGCATTAAATAAATGCGATAATATGTATGTTTGTTTTTGTTTTTGAAGGATGTTGTAACTGACAGACCTTTCCCGGTCTTAGTAAGGAGTACAAAAAGGTAATGTATAAATCACAGTAAATTCTACTAAGCATTTGTCTTGGGCCAGCCCACATACATCAGCAGTGCAATATACTGCTACACTGCAGACCCAGGTATGACTCATAAGCCACTGAAGCTTGAGTTATGGGAGTAACTGTAGTTTAAGGAAGTCAGATTGATGAGTTTCCAGATGGAGTAGAAGTGCCACTGACTTATCTTTGCTGGAAGAGGAATATTTGTAGTGGTGGCTGTGGGGAGGTTTGAGAAGTGTATGTATGAAGGAAATGGTGAGCATAGAATAACTGGGTGGGAGAAAATCTGAAAATTGCATGGAAGAGCCTTTAGATTGGCATTGCTCTATGGAGCATAATTCGCTCGTGAACCTAAATCCCGATAAACAGCCGCAAGCAGGAAGGGTGCTGGCAATCTCTGTGTAAAAGGACAGGAAGAGGAGACATCGATCATCATGTATAGAAATACAAAACAGACCTCTCTCCATAAAGATCAAATCAAGTGCTGAACTCTCCCTATTTTCCCAACAGAAACATAAATGTAAAAATAATCTCTGAAACCACAGCACAGAAATCCAGTTTATAACTTCAGGTAAAATAATCGTGTCCATGACTGCAATTTAGTTAATAAAACAGAAACTATTGAGAAGCTAGTTTATTTTATACCACAGCTTCAAAATGTCCACATACAAACCTTTGCATAACAGCTCATAGAATAATGTAATACATTTCACCATATTCACAGCAGTCTGCCTGTTTTGAAATCATGGCAATTTATTTACAATCCTGACATTCCCAAACACGTGGTATATTATATGCTATTGATATATATAGAATTTTCTTTCAACATGGATTAAAATATATTCTTCATGTTTAACTAGAACAAAGAAGTTGCACAGCTTCCCTTCCAGATTATCTCAATTTCCTCCTTCCCCATACACATCACAAGAAGAAGTCATGAGGCTCATTTCATCAGCTTCAAAGCTAATTGTTGCGGCGGTAAGTAATGCAGGTCATGCTACTTTGATCATTAAGGAGGTAACAGAACATTTTCGACTGTTGCACTTTAACAACAAGTTCCCCATAAATTGCAATGATAAAGGATCAAATTTTGCACTGACTGTAAATCCACAGTAATTGCTTTGATTTTAATAGTTATTGTGGATATACAACCATGTTACTGAGAGCAGAATTTAGCCAAAGGCTTTTGCTGCTTCATAAAATCATATCAGACCACCTCCAGTTGAAAATACCCATGACCTTCCGCTCTCTACAGTGAAACAGACTAATTGGACAGGGGCCATCCTGTCAAGGGGAAAAAGGCATGGTCAGCTTGCATCAGAATGAAGAAATCCCCCCAAAACTTTAATATACACAGCTGCCCAGGGAGAGACTCTTTTATAGTAAATAAACCTCATCTTCCCTGACCTTCAGCTTATTTAAAAAACACTATATGATTATATCAATTCTTTTGTCTCTGTACAGTCTTTATTTCAAATAAAGTCAAGGACGACATACTGGGTTCTACATTTATACTACAACAAAAGCAAACATAAGATTTGATAAAAGCCTGTTTAAACGAATCTGAGTTTTTCAGTTGACTTAACGGATTCTGGATCAGGCCAATAAGTATGAATTTAAGTATCGAAATAAGTAATCTGATTTTCAGAGGTGCTGACATTTGAAGCCAGCACCTCATCAATAAATTCATTAATTTCATCCCTGCATGAAACTTTTGACCATAACACATCAAACAGACTGACCAATATAGAATATTTTGTATATATGTAGCAGGTCACTTGCTAGGATTAGTTTATCTCACTTAATCATTTCCCAGCCACTGCGGGGGCCTCAGGCACTGGTGCACCATGGTCCCTCCTATTTTCTGCCTGTGACACATAGAATTATAGGACTGGAAGGATGATCAATAGGTCATCTAGTCCAGTCCCCTGCACTCCAGGCAGGACTAAGTAATAACAGGAGTTTGTCTAAGCTGCTCTTAAAAACCTCCAGTGACGGAGATTCCACAGCCTCCCTAGGTAGTTTGTTCCAGTGCTTAACTACCTTGACATTTAGGAAATTTTTCCTAATGTCCAACCTAAACCTTTCTTGCTACAATCTAAGCCCATTGCTTCTTGTCCTATCCTCAGAGTTTAAGGAGAACAATTTTTCTCCCTCCTCCTTGTAACAGCCTTTTATGTACTTGAAAACTATTATCATGTTCCCCCTCAGTCTTCTCTTCTGCAGACTGAAAAAAAACAATTTTTTTCAGTCGTCCTTCATAGGTCACATTTTCTAGACCTTTCCATCATTTTTGTTGCTCTCCTCTGGACTTTCTCCAATTTGTCCACATCTTTCCTGAAAAGTGGCTCCCAGAACTGGACACAATACCCCAGTTGAAGCCTTATCAGCGTGGAGTAGAGCGGAAGAATTACTTCTTGTGTCTTGTTTACAACACTCCTGCTGATACATCCTAGAATGATGTTCACTTTTTTTGCAACAGTGTTATACTGTTGATTCACATTTAGTTGGTGATCCACTACAGCCCCCAGATTCCTTTCCACACTACTCCTTCCTAGGCACTCATTTCTATTTTGTACGTGTGCAATTGATTGTTCCTTCCTAAGTGGAGTACTTTGTATTTGTCCTTATTGAATTTCATCCTGTTTACTGCAGACTATTTCTCCAGTTTTTCCAGATCATTTTTAATTTTAATACTACCCTCCAAAGCACTTGCAACCCCTCCCAGCTTGGTATCATCCACAGACTTTATAAGTGTACTCTCTATGCCATTATCTAAATCATTGATGAAAATATTGAACAGAATCAGCTCTAGAACTGATCCCTACAGGACCCCATGTGATATGCCCTTCCAGCTTCACTGTGAACCACTGACAACTACTCTCTGGGAACTGTTTTCCAACCAGTTATGAACCCACCTTATAGTAGCTCCTTCTAAGCTATGTTTCCCTAATTTGTTTACAAGAAGGTAATGTGAGACAGTATCAAAAGCCTTACTAAAGTCAAGATATACAACACCAACCACTTTCCCCCTATCTATAAGGCTTGTTACCCTGATAAAAAAGGGTATTAGGTTTGTTTGACATGATTTGTTCTTGACAAATCCATGTTGACTGTTATTTATCACCTTTATTATCTTCTAGTTGTTTGCAAATTGACTGTTTGATTATTTGCTCTATTAATTCCCTGGGTTGTCCTTATTCTCCTAATAGTCTAGTCTCCTGTGGGCTGTATTACACTGGTCTAATTTCAGTTGTTGGGTTTAGTGCGCGGATGGGTGGTGGTGGCCTGTGATATACAGGCAATCATACTAGATGATATGGTGGTTCCTTCTGGCCTTAAGCTCTGTCTCTATGACACTTTGCAGTACTGTGACAGTGTAAAGTGGCCTTAAAATGTAAATGAGTGTAAATTATCTGCACCCACTTCAAAGGAGAATCAAGCTTGGAATGTTAGTGTATGGACCTGAGCACATGCCTAGGAACCAGGGTTTCCTCAGTTCTAATCCTGGCTGTGACACAGATTCCTGCTAAGACAGTAAGCAAGATGTACTCTCTCTCTGCTTCTACAAGTTCCCCCTTGTGAAAGTGAAAATAACGCTGCCCTATCTCACAAGAATACTGTGAGGATTAAATAGATAACATCCAAGCCTTGGAAGAGGAAAAGTGGTTAAAACTATTATTGCTCATGCTGACTACAAAATTAATGGAGAAATGTTTATGAACTAATAGCTTACCTGTAGCAAACTCAATTTGTAAAGATTTCTGTTAATATAATTACACATCTTCTTCTCAGACTTGTGAAATCTCTTCGGAGGAAATAAAGAAGCCAGACTGTGCCTCACCCCAAAAGAGGAAAGAAGCTAAAAATATTCAGAGATTGGACCATTACTACAAGCAGTGTGCACCTCATCCTGTGATCTCTCCAGATCCCCATGAATATGAAGCTAAGAGGTGTGAAAAAAATTGAGAGATTTTCAGCAGCACATCTGAGTGAAATTATGATAGCCTGTAATTTTATACTCTGTACCTTTTTTACGCTGTTTTACGCACTTACAAATTTCCAGTCTGATCCTCTAAAATGTCTTTATAGCTTTCTGATTTTTAGAGTTAGCTGAACCTTTTCTGTTAAATTACCCTATTTGTGTTATCAGACTTATTGACATTTGTCCCACCCAAACTTTATCAAAACAATAAGAGGAAATATGTTTGGAGTATTTAATCCACAAGATAGCCTATAAATTATAAACAGGCCAGCTGTAGAAAGGCAGCATTACTGAGAGAGAGACTTCTCACAATCATAAGTCTTTCCAAGCATGGTAGATCATGTCAAATGTAATGTGGAAGACTGGTCTCGTTGAAAGTTTTAGAGGCCCAAATTTTTTATATGAAATGTATGTAAGAGAGAATCTTTATATAGTACCCACCATCTCCCATTTGAAACTAGGTAACTTCTACATTAGTACATCTCATGTTTCAGAGAAGCTTTTATTAATAGAAGTTTCAAACGCTCAGTGTCTGACCCTAGGCAAAAGCAAAACAGATCTTTCCTCTTTCTAAAAGACTGTCTGACATTTTAACTTCAGGTCACAAATACCAAAATAATAAATCATGCCCTGAGGCAGTGACCACATGTTGATCAAATCCTTGTGGTTGCACATAGCACAGTGGTACACTGTAATTTACAGCTAATCCTGCAGACAAAACGGAGGAACCTAGGCACCAATAACAGGGTTTTGATAAACTGTTTGCTGTGGATGCAATTGTGGCTTTGACTTTTGCATTAAAAGATTTTAGGTTTTATTGTGCTGGGGCACGTCAACTAAAAAAGTTCAGCATGGGATTAGACACCAATAAGTGTTTTAAAAGAGCTTGCTCAAGTTTTTTAGGCCTTATATTTTGCATACCTTGGTATTTTCGTAGTAATTGTCCACCTATTTCCATTTCTTTTAAAAATGGTCATTATTGGTTTGATTTTCCTTTCATTTTGACCGATTGTGAACTAATGTAAATCCATGGATTTCCTTGAAACTAGGCCTGTTTTACACTGGGATAAAGATAGAAGAATCAGGATGTGTAACATTAAATAATTCATATTAAACAAGTTATACTTAATATAGGTCCTATCCATACATGGGATAAAGCTGTGCATCCCTGCTGTGATCTCATATGCTGTATGAGTGGATATGTTTATACAGTAGTTGGGATGTACAGAGATCACTGGGATTATTAAATTATATTCAGTGAATCAGAAGGACATTTACTACCATAGTACAGTCAAACCTAGTTTATCAAAACCCTGATTATCTGGGGAAAAATTAAAAAGGACCTTTCATATGATGTAAAGAGTCTCTCACCGTCCAAATGCCCATTTACTGAAATACTCTCAGGTCCCCAAATAATTTGGCTAAATCGTATTTGTATGCAACTTGTGGTGTGTGCCGTCTAACCCAAGTCCTATATTAGAATTCACACTTTTCTCTTTGGCAGTGGCAGAGAGATGCTCGATCGGGCCTGATCAATTCAGCAATCACTGCTTTTCATAGACTCATAGACTCTAGGACTGGAAGGGACCTCGAGAGTCATCGAGTCCAGTCCCCTGCCCTCATGGCAGGACCAAATACTGTCTAGACCATTCCTAATAGATATTTATTTAACCTACTCTTAAATATCTCCGGAGATGGAGATTTCACAACTTCCCTAGGCAATCTATTCCAGTGTTTAACTACCCTGACAGTTAGGAACTTTTTCCTCATGTCCAAACTGAATCTCCCTTGCTGCAGTTTAAGTCCATTGCTTCTTGTTCTATCACTGGAGGCTAAGGTGAACAAGTTTTCTCCCTCTTCCTGATGACACCCTTTTAGATACCTGAAAACTGCTATCATGTCCCCTCTCAGTCTTCTCTTTTCCAAACTAAACAAACCCAATTCCTTCAGCCTTCCTTCATAGGTCATGTTCTCAAGACCTTTAATCATTCTTGTTGCTCTTCTCTGGAACCTCTCCAATTTCTCCACATCTTTCTTGAAATGCGGTGCCCAGAACTGGACACAATATTCCAGTTGAGGCCTAACCAGCGCAGAGTAAAGCGGAAGAATGACTTCTCGTGTCTTATTTACAACACACCTGTTAATGCATGCCAGAATCACGTTTGCTTTTTTTGCAACAGTATCACACTGTTGACTCATATTAAGCTTGTGGTCTACTATGACCCCTAGATCTCTTTCTGCCATACTCCTTCCTAGACAGTCTCTTCCCATTCTGTATGTGTGAAACTGATTGTTCCTTCCTAGGTGGAGCACTTTGCATTTATCTTTATTGAACTTCATCCTGTTTACCTCAGACCATTTCTCCAATTTGTCCAGATCATTTTGAATTTTGACCCTGTCCTCCAAAGCAGTTGCAATCCCTCCCAGTTTGGTATGGTCCGCAAACTTAATAAGCGTATTTTCTATGCCAACATCTAAATCGTTGATGAAGATATTGAACAGAGCCAGTCCCAAAACAGACCCCTGCGGAACCCCACTTGTTATACCTTTCCAGCAGGATTGGGAGCCATTAATAACTACTCTCTGAGTACGGTTATCCAGCCAGTTATGCACCCACCTTATAGTAGCCCCATCTAAATTGTACTTTCCTAGTTTATCTATAAGAATATCATGCGAGACCGTATCAAATGCCTTACTAAAGTCTAAGTATATCACATCCACCGCTTCTCCCTTATCCACAAGGCTCGTTATCCTATCAAGGAATGTTATCAGATTAGTTTGACACGATTTGTTCTTTACAAATCCATGCTGGCTATTCCCTATCACCTTACCACCTTCCAAGTGTTTGCAGATAATTTCTTTAATTACCTGCTCCATTATCTTCCCTGGCACAGAAGTTAAACTAACTGGTCTGTAGTTTCCTGGGTTGTTTTTATTTCCCTTTTTATAGATGGGCACTATATTTGCCCCCTTCCAGTCTTCTGGAATCTTCCCCGTCTCCCATGATTTCCCAAAGATAATAGCTAGAGGCTCAGATACCTCCTCTATTAACTCCTTGAGTATTCTAGGATGCATTTCATCAGGCCCTGGTGACTTGCAGGCATCTAACTTTTCTAAGTGATTTTTTACTTGCTCTTTTTTTATTTTATCTTCTAATCCTACCCTCTTCCCGTAAGCATTCACTATACTAGACATTCCTTCAGACTTCTCAGTGAAGACCGAAACAAAGAAGTCATTAAGCATCTCTGCCATTTCCAAGTCTCCTATTACTGTTTCCCCCTCCTCACTGAGCAGTGGGCCTACCCTGTCCTTGGTCTTCCTCTTGCTTCTAATGTATTGATAAAAAGTCTTCTTGTTTCCCTTTATTCCCATAGCTAGTTTGAGCTCATTTTGTGCCTTTGCCTTTCTAATCTTGCCTCTGCATTCCTGTGTTATTTGCCTATATTCGTCCTTTGTGATCTGGCCTAGTTTCCATTTTTTATATGACGCCTTTTTATTTTGTAGGTCATGCAAGATCTCGTGGTTAAGCCAAGGTGGTCTTTTTATTTTGTAGGTCACGCAAGATCTCGTGGTTAAGCCAAGGTGGTCTTTTGCCACATTTTCTATCTTTCCTAACCATTGGAATAGCTTGCTTTTGGGCCCTTAATAGCGTCCCTTTGAAAAACTGCCAACTCTCCTCAGTTGTTTTTCCTCTCAGTCTTGATTCCCATGGGACCTTACCTATCAGCTCTCTGAGCTTACCAAAATCCGCCTTCCTGAAATCCATTGTCTCCATTTTGCTGTACTCCCTTCTACCCTTCCTTAGAATTGCAAACTCTATGATTTCATGATCACTGTCACCCAAGCTTCCTTCTACTTTCAAATTCTCAACAAGTTCCTCCCTATTTGTTAAAATCAAGTCTAGAAGAGCTTCCCCCCAGTATCTTTTTCAACTTTCTGAAATAAAAAGTTGTCTGCAATGCAGTCCAGGAACTTATTGGATAGTCTGTGCCCCGCGGTGTTATTTTCCCAACATATATCTGGATAGTTGAAGTCCCCCATCACCACCAAATCTTGGGCTTTGGATGATTTTGTTAGTTGTTTGAAAAAAACCTCATCCACCTCTTCCACCTGATTAGGTGGCCTGTAGTAGACTCCCAGCATGACATCACCCGTGTTTTTTACCCGTTTTAGCCTAACCCAGAGACTCTCAACACTTCCGTCTCCTATGTCCATCTCCACCTCAGTCCAAGTGTGTACATTTTTAATATATAAGGCAACACCTCCTCCCTTTTTCCCCTGTCTATCCTTCCTGAGCAAACTATACCCATCCACACCAACATTCCAGTCGTGTGTATTATCCCAGCAAGTTTCAGTAATTCCAACAATGTCATAGTTGTATTTATTTATTAGCACTTCCAGTTCTTCCTGCTTATTACCCATACTTCTTGCATTTGTATATAGGCATCTAAGATACTGGTTTGATCTTGCCTCCCAGCTTTGCCCTGACCCTCCTTTCTCTCTGCCATTATAGCCCGTGCTCCCTCCTGTTTCCAACCCATCTCCCAGGTCTTGTTCCCCACTTACCTGTGGGCTTTGCTCACCTGTTCCAAGCGAACCTAGTTTAAAGCCCTCCTTACTAGGTTAGCCAGTCTGTGCGCAAATTCCCCTTCTCGAAAGGTGAATGCCATCTGTGCCTAGCAGTCCTTCCTCGAATAGCATCCCGTGGTCGAGGAAGCCAAAGCCCTCCTGGTGACACCATCTTCGCAGCCAGGCATTCACCTCCACGATGCATCTGTCTCTGCCCAGACCCCTACCTTCAACAGGAAGAATCGAAGAGAATACCACCTGCGCTCCAGACTCCTTAACCCGTACTCCCAGAGCCCTGTAGTCACTCTTGATCTGCTCAGTGTCACACCTCACAGTATCATTTGTGCCCACATGGATGAGTAGCATGGATTAGTAGTCAGAAGGCCGGATAATCCTCGACAATGCCTCTGTAACATTTTGGATACGGGCCCCTGGCAGGCAGCATACCTCCCGGGATGAACGGTCAGGGCGACAGATGGGTGTCTCCGTCCCCCTCAGCAGAGAGTCTCCAACCACCACTACCCTACCTTTCTTATTATCAGTGGTGGCAGCAGACCTCCCAGCCTTAGGGGTACGAGGCTTCCCCTCCTTAACTGTTGGGGGTGATTCCTTCTCTCCTGTATCAAGAAGAGCATAACGGTTATCTATTACCACAGCAGGAGGGTTTGCAGCACGGGTGGAGCACTGCCTGCTGCCAGAAGTAACCAGCTGCCAGTGTCCACCCTGAGCCATCTCCTCCTCCACTGGTGTGTCAGATACACCCTGAGCCATCTCCTTCTCCACTGGTGTGTCAGTAGTCCCGTGAACTGGGACAGCTACGTAAGCTGTCTCCACCTGGATACTGTCCAGGAATTGCTCATGGATACGGATGTTCCTCAGCCTAGTCACCTCATCCTGTAGCTCTCCTACCTGCTGCCTGAGAGATTCCACCAGCAGGCACCTTTCACATTGGATGCCATCCCCAGCCTGGATATCAGTAAGTGGAAATTGCAAGTTACAGTCTTTGCAAGCCCACACCAAAATCTGGGTAAAAGCATCCATGCTTTGGTGCTCTGTCTGGCTACAGGCGCAGGTGGAGGAGACAGAAGCAGTGCTGTCACAGGTGTTGCGGGTACTCCTCACCATCTTAAGCCTCCCTCTGTCAAACTCTCTAAAATTCCTGTCTGCAGCTCCCTGTCCGCTCTGCTCTGCTTTAAACAGAAAGGTTTTGGATGTGGCTTGGTTTATAGGTTCAGGGGACCAATGGGTCACAGATGAGACCGACAAGGGACCCCCACTCCCTTCCTACTCCCCTTCCAAACTCCCCTGCGAAACTCCCTGTTAGCAGCTCCTGTTCACTAAGCTCCCTGGTCGCTTGTGCACAGCTTTATGAAGCCCTGGCCTGAGTGAATGCCCTGCCCACTGGTTAAGGCTCAGCCAATTACCAGAGGCTTCTAGCTTTCAAACCTTCCTTGGTAGCTCCGCCTCCAACTGCCAGCTACAGCACACGGTCCTTCAAACAGACTGACAAACACAAGCTCAGCACACAGCAAGTAACCCCCAAACACAAACACACACACTGCAGACAGTCAGTCACTTACTTACCCCACAGATGCTGTATGTGCTCCTCCTTCACCTGGAGAACTCCTGGAGAACATTCTATTGTGATTCCTAGTTATATTTAGAAACCAAAGTCAGTCTAGTCTGATTGCCTAAAAACGAAATCCTTACAAATAAATGAGCTTTTGATTTTAGGAAAACAAGTTTCTAAGCTTGCCCTTCCGAATTAAGGGAGTTATTGTTCCTTTCCAGAGATTGATAAATAATTAACATGCCAAATTGCTTATTTTTGTTAGGCTGTGTATTATAGCTATCATGCAAAGATATAAAGACTTTTCTATAAGTCATTGATTGAGAGTCAGTGTACAGTACTGTATGAGGAGAGACAATCTGATGCAGAGAATAAGTACATTAGAAGAGACAGAAAAAATAATGAACAAGACTATAAATCTCATTAAGTATGACAAGTCATCTTGATTTTGTTTTGAAACAGTTATTTTATACTTCTCACAGCATTGATGTATTCTATTTTAAAAGTACACGGGAAACGAACAAATTAGAAGAATCAAATGCTGACTTTATCCAAGAAAATTCAAGGAATGATTATGGGAAAAGTAAGTTACATTCTCAATATACTTTTCGATCCTTTTCATCGTGTCTTAGAAAACAGCTGTTGCCTGCAATGAAAAATCTCTTAAAGAATAACCAAGTAAACACGGCTGATTCCTGGATTGTTAGCAGGCTAAATTATTGTAGCAGTTGGTCTTAGAAGGTACTGATATTATTTCTAAACACGATTGCAAGTTTGAAAATGATTAAGTTACATTTTCCAGGTATTCTTTTGACACCTTTACTGTTAAAACAATAACATTGGAGGTGCAGAATCCATCTCAGATAAGCAGGAGAGGAAATTAACTTATTTTTTATTTTGGAGTGTATCTGCACAGCAGCTGGGAGTGTGCTTCCCAATGCAGGTAAACAAGCTAGCTCTGCTTGAGTTAGTGTGCAACAAAACAGCAATGTGGCCATGGTGGCATGGGCAGCAACTCGGGTTAGTTACTGGAGTACAATCCTGTGCAACCCCTGGGTATGTATTCAGTTAGCTAGCCCCAGCCTTTGCCGCTGTGGCCACACTGCTATTTTTAGGGTTTTAGCTCAAACAGAGCCAGTGTGCGTCTGATTACCCACACTGGGAAGTGCCATCCCAGCTGCTGTGTAGATATAACCTTTGTTGCCAAACTTCTAACAGACTCACACACACCTTGGTCTAACATCATATTATCCGAAGTACATATTGCAGGAGATTCTTTTCCTGTTCTGTTACTTCCTAATATGTGCTCTGCTCCTTTGTACTGCTCCCTTTTCTGATTCGTTCTTTTACATCATATTTTCTTCAAATCTCTTCTGAAAGTTCATTCTCGTCTTGATTTCTCTCTGACAAACACTTTGTCCTTTCTTCTCATGACTTCTAATTATCTACTTCGCAACTTGTCCTTTTCCCTCTTGACTTTTCCATTCATTTTTAGTAGGCTATATTTGTTTGATCTATTTTATTGTTGTTTTAAAATAATAGTAAAGTGCCAGGGGATGAGGGATTTTTTTGTTAAATAAATATTAAAATTAGTCATTAAAAATATGGTGTCTACTTTAGATGTGAACAAAGACAAGAAAGAAGAAAACAGTAGAAATGTAAATGGACTGGTCAGAGTTGAGAGATCATCTAATATTTCCAGTAACAAATCTAAACATAAGAGTGTACTTTCTAAAACTTCTACAAGAGCAAGTGATTTAAATTCATTGTACTTAAGTAACATATCTCCTTATGCACAACGAACTGACAGAAGTAAAGCTTCTAAAAAAAATGTGCTTAATGAAGGAGCGTCCTCTGCCTTGTGCAGCTCTTCAGTGATGTCTGAATGCCAAGATACAGAGCCAAGAACTGGCCGTATATCAGGCATGACAAGCTTTGCTCACTCTCAGAAAACTAAAAGCATCTCTAGGTGGCTCTGTAAGTCATCTGAATTCAAAAGGCAAAAGTCAGCCCAGGTGCCTAGTAGAAAGCATTCAGGCATCAGAGGTAGTAAGTCTAGCAAGCTTTCACAGGGAAGGCCAATGGAGAACTCCCGGAATATGCCACTACATCAAAAAGAAAGAAAAAATAGTGAAGGAAACAGGGAATTAAATGTTTCCACAAATGCACAGACCGTAATCATAAATGAAAACACGGGAGAACAAACAGCTTCTGTTGTGGCTCTTAAATGTGGCATTCACCACAGCCAAAATAACACAAGTAACAGCCTTCATCAGAGACCTCAAAGTAACCAGCACGAAAAAAAGAAGAAAGATTTGTGTGAATTAGCTACAGGAAAAAATACCGAATCCCATAAGGTCCATTTCCAAGGTCCATTGCAGTTTTCCAGAAATACTGAACAGAAATGTAGCTGTGTAAACTTGAATAGTTGTAACATAACAAGCGACTATGGAATTCAAACCATTGCTTCAGAAAGTAAATCTTTAGGGACTGTGACACATCTTCCAGAGAATGAAAATGAAGAACACCTTTCTAGGGTCACACTTGGAGCACCTTCCTTTTTACATCAAGTTTTCCTGGAAATGGAGCAAGATGCATCACCTACTTCAACTGCATCTGAGCCTAAAGATCTGGACAGCAGTTTAGAAAATAAAAGTATACAACAATTATCTAACCAGCTTTTCATCCTTAATGAATCCACAGGAGACAAGAAGGTTCAGGATACTATCAGTAATGTACATACAAGTGACAGTATTTTAACAGACCCATGTGATTGGCAAATGGCACACATCCCACAGAAGGTTCGGTGTTGTTGCACCTGTGCAGAAGAACCACCTAACTTTATATCTGAAACATCTGATGAAGAACAAGACAGTTTCTCAGATTCACCTGTGACAGTAACAAGTTTTTTAGGTGCATTAGAAAACCAACAGTCAGAAGAGGAGTTCACTGTATCATCTGTATCTGATAGCCTGAGTCTTGGATCATTATACGACGTACATGAACAGATGGTAAGAGCTTGGTGAAATTATGTTATTAATGTAACAAAACTCAAGTGCTTTTTTAAGTAGGCAACAGTTTCTGTTTCCATTTGAAACCCCCTTTAAAGAAAAAGTTGTAAATTGTCTGCTTATATCATATTAGACCAAACATGACATGTAAAATTAACAGCCTGGATGTAAAAATAGCCTTTAAACATCTTTGGAAATACTTAAATTAGTGAGGGATTCAGAAAAAGAGTTTCTCACATTAGTTTCTACAGCCTGTCTACACTTGCAAACTCTGTAGCCTTAATTCACCACCAATACAGCCGAGGGTCAGATGACACAGTAGTAAAAACCCCTGAGTCCCGGCCGCATAACAGCTTGCACTGTTGCTGCCACTTGTAGTGAATTCTGGCTACAAGGTTTCCTACTATATACACACCATCATGGAGACGGGGAAAATCTCAAATAGCAACATAATTCAGCCTGAGTGGCAGTCTGCTCCAAGGGTTTAGGATTAGCATAATAGAGGTGTCACCATTCAGGACAAGAGCTTAATTGGCAAATCATATGTGTCAAAGATTGACCAGCACCTGCCCTAATTAGTGCTCTTAGCATAAAATCCACCCAGAAAAATTGGAGGAAGTGCTCACACAGAGCAGCTTTTTAGACCTCACTCTTACTCTGAATGGCAGATACAATTTCAGCTAACTGTATCTCCTATCCAAAGAAACCAGTAACTTTATGTGGTCCCATGCACTTCTGTTGACATAGTTCAGTGAAATAATATTGCATTGGCACCATAGTGCATCTAGAAGACTTATGAACTGATATATTAAAGTAGAGGAAATATATGAGCTAAAAGGTGTTAAAATAACTTAGTCACTGTTCAACATTAAATGGGTTCAGGGTTTGGTATACAGAGACCTTAGCCTGCTTTGTACCATGACATATACACCATTAAAAATCCTTTCAACCTTTTATTAAAGATATAGCAAAGGAAGAAAAGCAGTTAAAGCATTTGAGATGTAAAATATTAAATAAGGCTTTCATGTTAACAACATTTCTTGTTCCCTTTCACTTTAGTTGGAGAACGGTTTTGAAGGCCCCCCCCCCCTTTTTCACAGTCTCTTAGATGGTATTACAGATGGTAAAAACTGTCCTTTTGCATAAAAGAAGTTTTTAGTGGTGATGAGCTGAAGCTGCTTTTGTCAAAATCTGATCCCATTTCATCCCACATGGTGTTTGGGATTTAGCTGGAGCCAGCAGAGGTAGCGAAGGTGTCTGAGTCTCACTCTTTGGCCCAGTCTGGTCAGGCCATCTCTCAGGATTAGGACAAAGAAGGTTTGGGATCCCAGGAGATGGTGAGGGTGGCTGCCATATGGTAAAGTTCACTCCAGTAGCCTCTGTCTGTTCTTTCATGTTATGTTAAAGTATCTTTAGGGACCTTAATTTAGGCCTAATATCTCCCACACCAGTTAATTGATTTCCAGTTTCACATCTTCAGTTTTTAACAAGCTTGATTTTAACAGTCCTTGAACCATATCAATAGGCCCTTTTGTTCAGGCTAATTTAGTTTTTCTGTCTCCTTGTTGTACCTTTTCCCATCAACATTTATTGTAGGTTATTGTGACATCTTATGAACTTTCACATAGTTTTTACAGTTGAGCTCACAGGTAGAATAAAATGTTAGGCCCAGTTATTACAACAGAACCCAAATGATGACAATGTGAAATTATAACAATTGCAATGACAACCCATCAAGTCTAATTTAAAACAAACATTTCAAGGAGGAAAATCTTTAACAGGTATAATTCCATTTTTGTCATCCTAGGAAAAAAACAATTGTGTTGACCTAAAAGAGGAGGAAAACTCAGACTCCAGCACAGGCCATCTTGATCAAAGAGTTCTAGAGGAAATGCAGAAGATTAGCACCTCTGAGAGGCTCTCTCAGACAGACTCCATCCATTTCAGGTATTAATATTTATTCTTCCTGAAAAGAACCAGAATAAGCCTTTAGTTTCCATTTCAGGGACCCACATCTTTGAGTTGATATTAAATATTGGGGACCTGATCATGCCTTCCTTTTTATAGCATTGTAGTAGTCTCACCTGATGGTAAAATTATGGATAACAATGGGATAGTTCAAATTCACAAGAGAAAATGTAAGACCCCTCTCAAGTGCAAGATAAGAATGAGTATTACTTATTCCGCCCCAAGGCACTTACAATCTAAATTGCTGTCTGGACATCCAGAAACCCCTCAGGATCCAACAAATTCCCCAACCAAACCAAGACATGCCATTAATCAGAGATACTGATATAATTTCTGCCATTTCCTCCATTTGCTTCATCCTCCGTATAGGCATTATCTTGGTCTTGTCTGGGCTGAGTCTCAGGCCCGGTGTACACTAGGGGGTGGGGAATTCAATCTAAGTTACGCAACTTTAGCTATGTGAATTAGATGTATTTAGATGTATTTAGATCTACTTACTGCAGTGTCTTCACTGCAGCAAGTCGACAGGAGAGCGCTTGGCAGTCGATTTATCGTGTCTAGGCTAGACACAATAGATCCACCCCTGTTGTATCGATCACTACCCGTCGATCCAGCGGGTAATGTAGACAAGTCTTAAGTCTGCTCAGCTCATATCGATGCATCAGTCTCTGTCAGGCAGTGCTATGATGTATTAAATCTATGTCACTGATTTTCATACAGTTCTACAGATGAAGAAGGGAGAGTAAATATGGATCGATCGTGCACATAACAGTGTCAGTACCAGTCAAGTACTGTATTTTTGTCATTTTCCACGTTACGTTAGTACATAACTTATCAGGTCAGTAGTAAACTGTTAGAATAAAAAATGCTTAAAATCAAACTTAAGATGCCAGAGCCAGAACAGATACCATATACAAATATTATGGTGTTTCCTTCTCTGAGTTAGTAGGTGTGTAATGGTATCTGTTGCTTTAAAGCATCACATATTGCACAAGTTAAGGCATAATATTTTTCACTTTGGTGACAAAAAACATGACTTTGAGTTCTCACAAAAAAATCATGTTCTTGATCTACCCAGTCAGCTGCTACTAAACAAGCCTCCATACATTTAATGGCTAGTGTAGTGGATTATGGGATTTTTAAATGTCTTTAAACCATTAAATATTACTACATTAAAAAACAATTATTGAAAAATAAAGGATATTTGGCCTCTCAACTTCCTATAACTTCTTAATTATCACAGTGGGTAATATACTGGTCTCATTCAGGTCAGTGAAGTTTTGCCTTTGATTTCAACGGGACCAGCATTTCTCCCTACATGTCATGACATTTCCTTTTGTAAACTACCTATGATTCTTCTCACTTTTTGCCGTCACACACAACCCACCTCAATTATGTTTAATGACTCTTGTTTTGTTGCAAAACTTCATCAAGGGATTTTGACAGAGCACCCATGTGCCTGTTGTGACCAGAATCAAGCCCTACATTAATTTAAGCTGTAATGAATAATTGCTTATGCTTTTAAAATTAGATAAAGTGCACCACATACAGCTATGCTGATTTCTACTGAATTAAGTTACATATTGCCAGCTAAATTAGGACAACTGCATGTCATGCCAACTCCTTTTGAAAGCTATTGTGATGACGTGCAACTGAAGACCCAGTCATGCAAGATGAGACATGTGAGGAAACCTCTGCACCCATGCAGAGCTTCACTGACTGCACTAGGGCTTTGTGCAGGTTTAAGGGTCTGCATGCTTAGCTCAGCTTAGCTTACAGGACTGGGGGTCTAAATAGTATTTACTTTAAAAGTGTAATATTTGTGACACACACACCTGCACAAAGTGTTACACCTGAGGGAATTTTGCACCAAAAAACTAAAAATTCTGCGCATTTTGTCAACAAATAAATGTGGAGGCTCAAGCATGAGAGCAGGGACCACAGGGCACTGCCTGCATCGAGGTGGGAGATCACTTTGCAGACCCCCCACGCCACAGACTCGACGGTGGGGCTGCACCCACCCTAGCAAAGGCCAGGCCCTGCCCCTCTGCACCAGGCAGGCTCAGCCTGGCAGAAGCCAAGTGTGGAGGGGCTTAGTGTGGGGAGATCCAGGAACGGGGTCAGAGGATTGTGTGTGGGGTAGCCTGGGTGCAGGCAGCTCATTGGAGGATCTGGATGCACAAAGGCTCATGGGGGGTGTTTCTGGGTGCAGGGGCAATGGGATTCTGCAAGGGCATCTAGGTGAAGGTGGTTGGCGCTTGATGGGGGGGTCTGGGTGCTGGGGGAGTGGGGCTTGGTGGCGTGGGGATCCAGGTGCAGCTGGTTGCAGAGGCTTTTCAGCAGGGCTTTGGAGCAGAACCCAGACCTGGAGTGCAGAGCAGCTCCAGAGCAGTGGAGCTGCAGGTTTTTGCCTGGAGCCAGAGTGGAGCCAGAGCACAGCTCCAAAGTCCTGCTTGTCAGGATGGTCCAGGTGCAGGAAGGATGGGGCATTCGATGGGCCTGCTTAAACAAGAGAGCCCCAGCTGCTGCCGCCGCCACCACCACCACCAAGGGAACACCACATGCCAGGCTCCATTCTCCTTCTCTCCCTCTCCCCTCCCTTCTCCCTCTCCATTGTCCCCGCCTCATCCTCTCCCCCTTCCTCTCCCCCTGTCCCCTGCCTCTCTCCCCTCAGTACCACATCTTTCTCCTCCATTGCCTCTTCCTCCCACCTCTGCCATGCTCCACCTCAGGCACTCACCCTTGTACACAAAACAGGAAGGCTCCCAACACACACAAGAGGAGCACAACCAGCACAAGGATCCAGGAGGCGGCATCCAGCTGGAGTCAGAAGCCAGAGCTGAACCCTCCTTCAGTCAGGCAGCTCTGTGCTCACAGGAATGAGCGGTGGCAGTGGCATCTCACCCCCCGTGCTACTCCCATCTCATCTCTGTTTGGGGAAGCAATGCCTCCCCAAACTACGCCTGCCAGAAACCACGCAGGCACATGACTATTCATGCAGATTCTCTTTTGCTTCTCAGCGGAAAATGGTGGGGAAGCAAAGAATCTGCAGAGGGACCTGAATTCTGTGCCTGCGCAGAATTCCCCCAGGAGTAAAAGTGTATAAAAAAAAAATCAAAGTGGCACCATGATTGGGTCTGCCCCTGTGAGTCTTTCATGCACAGAACTCCCATTGATTTCACTGAAAGTTCTACATTCAGAGAGCTTGCACGATTAGGCCCACAGAGCCTGAGCTTGCAAAGACTTATATATGTGCTTAACTTTACTACCATGACTACGCGTACTAACATACTTAACTTTGTGCATTGAATTGGCCCCTGCCTTTAGCGGGACAGCTCACACTGGGAAAGCTAAGCATGTCTTTGCAGGACTGTGGTCACAATTATTCATTTTTACCTTTTGTGAAATACACATTCTTTCAATGGAATTTCCTGTTTTGAAAGAAAATTACTGTCAATTATTTTACTAGTAAGTATTGTGCTGGCCTGTAAATTAACTGTCTCTCCGATAATCAGTATATTAAAAAACCCAATATATTTGTAATTTATAATAAAAATATTTCCTACCAGTCAATTGGATTTTTTAAAGTGATAAAATTACTCCAAGGAAAGACTTATTTTTAAACCACTGTGGGAAAGAGGTCCAGGAGTCAGATAGGATATTTCCTAGAACCACATGAAGTGGAGATAAAATAGAAAGACACAAATGCTCTTAATTCCCTTCCAAGACAGTTACTTCGTTCTCAACTGAGTATAAAGATGATGCATTTTTTTTTAAATTTTTAGAACAGATGTCAAAGCTGTTGCTCGTTGTCAATACAGTTAGCTCTAGACAACAAGGCTTCAGCAGTGCAGATGGACTTCCCTGTAGATGCTACTGATGCCTGTGGAAGCCAGCCCAATGGAAGTGACACAATAACATCATGTTGCCTTAAGTGTGACCCAGATTTTTAAACTTGTTAGCACTAAAAGCCAACCATTTAGTAAAAGTGTGTATCCTAAGTGAGATTCACTGAACACAAGAGTAATCCAGATCCAATTAGGCCTTGGCCCTGAAGTCTGTGGTAAAACTCACATTGCCTTTATTTGTACAGGATCAATCCTTCTGTTAGTTTCTTCAGAGCTGAAACTGACTTGGAAATGATGATATTCAATTCTCATAACATTTTAACATGGTTTGACTCATGTGATTCTTTTCCCCCTAAAGTGCACAAACATTTAAATGTGGTAAAATTTTTGTTTTTAGCTTTAGATTTAAAGCAAATTTGGCAAGTAAGCTCTGTGCTTAAGTTTTGCAGCCTTATTAGTATAATTCTGAAATGGTGAAAAAGAGCAATTCCTTATGACAAGAAGAGGTAGTATTTAATATAAGCCTAAGCAGTTTAAAGAAGCGTTTTGTGAACCCAACTTATTTTCACTGTTACTTTATCATAGAAAAACAGCATTTTAAACAAGTTTTTAAAAAGTTTTAGTAATTAAATCTTTTAAAAAATAACTTTAAATACTATGGCACTGTTGATTATAAAAATAACTAATAATTTACTTTGCATCAGGACAAAACCTACTGTTACATGAATTTTGGGGGGATTTCATAACTAAGACTGATGGTCTCAGATGGGATCATACTCAGGTGCCTTAGCCCCTCCACAGTCTGGCTACATTGCTATTTTTAGCATGCTAGTTTGATCAGAACTATCTTGGATAGGTCTCCTCGAGGTGAAATTTACAATTTCTAATTCCAGTGCTGACATACCCTCAGATCCTGTGTTGAGTTTGCAGAGCCAGCTATTAGGGCATTTTTTTTTTTTAACTTCTTCACAAAATACATAGCGTATTCATTTTCTTTAAAGGAAAGTATATTTTAACAGCTTAAGAAATAATAAAGGAACAGGATCTCAGCTGCTGTAAATTGGCCTTGAAATGTTCAATAAAATTAACTTTTTTAAAAATGTTCATACACTAGATAAGATTCAGAGTTGTTTAATGCATGTTAGTTTTTAAAAAATGAAATATTCCAAGATATACAGTCAAAGATACAGGATCTCTCATATTAAAGATTAACAGTACATCAGAGGCTTGCATAAATACTTATTGCTATTGTGTAATATGTTCCAAATTATCCTCTACAGAGTTCAAGTAACATACGCATACATACATACAATACACTATAGAAAACTCTAAGCAATGGAAGCACATTCTTCAAATAATGAAATCTGGTAGAGTATTTGGAAATTACTCTTTCATAAAAATATAGTTCTTGTTTAAAAAAAAAGTAGTGCATTTAAGACATACTGGCATATAAGAGTATAAATATTTCCAAATGTTGTATTGCAAAGTTGCTACTTATTTGCTTTAAAATATGTACACCTGAGAGTTAAGCCAGAAAGGCACTAGAACATTCAAAACTTGTTCAGAACAAAATTTGAGTAACAGTACATTGAAGGCATAAAATCAGGGCCAAATCCCCAGCTGGTGTAAACTGGCTTAGCTCCATTTACTTCAGTTTCACTGCACTGATTTACACCAACTGAGGATCTGTCCCCAGTGGGTTATTCCCCAGTGTTTGTTCAAAATTCCTTTCTTTCTATTTTGCTTCTGAAACTCTTACGGCCAAATTTCCAGTGTATCATAGACAAGACGGACCATAATACCTGTTTCAGACAAAAGCTCTAAGTCTACATATTAAAAATATTGAGTAAATCTACTTAAATGAATACAGATTTTATTTGTTCCTTCCCAATGTGCTAATTCAGCATAGCAACCTAGATGCCTCCAACACTTCAGTTTTAAAAGAGAAGTTAGTTGGAAAAGTGTAAAACTAGCAATTTCTATTCTCCCCCGACCCCCTCTACTCCCACAGCATAATTTATAAACTGATAAACTGATATTTCAAATGGTTTCTGGGCAAAGACACTTCACGGGCAAAGTTTCGGCTCAGAGCACATTTTTAGAGCAATCTAAAAGCCCCTGAAAATAGGTGTTTAATGTAAACACTGACAATCTTAAACCCTAGCAGCATAAATAGTCCTACCAGAGAGTTTCTGTGCAGAGTTAATATGGTACAAACAGGTTAAGGCCACAATCCTGAAAACATTTGTGCACATTCTTAACTTTAAGCACAAGTAGTCCCATTGAAGCTGTAGGATTACTTGTGTTCTTAAAGTGTGCACAAAATTGTTTGAAAGATCAGGATCCTAGTTAGTGATTCAGTTTACAAGGTCCTACAGATTGTTATGTTTGTTCCTGCTGTATCCAGTGGTTCTGTAAAGTCTCAAAAAGTCAAAACCCATCTCACACATAATTTCCTTTTGGAGGTTTTTCAACTACGCTTCTGAGCTTCTGTTAGCTTTCTGATTAGGAACTGTTTGTCACGACTCTCCTAAAAAGACAGTTAAAATAAAAACACAATAAATATATTTGAAAATGACATTCTGTTTCTCCAATCTATCTATACCTATAAGTCACATTCACCACTTCTTCACTAGGAAAAAAGGTGGGTTGTTACCACATGGTATAACCCTAGTAAAGACAAGGCAATTGTAATTTTAACATGAGTTAGCACTGTTTCCTTTTCAAAAGCACATATGTGACTTAGGAGCAAAAATCCTATTGACTTTCAATGACACGTGTGCTCCTCAGTCACTCGGGGGCTTTTGAAAATTCCACCCCCAATATACATTAACACATATGCCCTTCTCAGACACAATCAAAGTTTAAATACCAAAAGGTGGAGTCCATCCTTAGATACACACGCAGGGGCATGCACTACAAAAGTGTAATAGTCATTGACTGAAGCTCTGCTTGCACTCTTCAAGAGAAAACCTTGCTCCAGTCAGGATAATGCAAATCTCCAAAGAGTGCGTTACTACAGGTATGTGTGGATGCTAAGTTCACACTTGCAAATCCCCAAAGCTCTGGGAATGGTTTGATTCTATGTGGAACGTCTGAGCCATACTCATCAGTAGTTTCTCAAGTTAGTTATTTTAAAACTATTCCTAGTAGAAGAACAGGGCCCAATTTCATGCTATTGTAATACAGACACATAATAACAACTAATAATAGATAGGCATGTGGAGCTGTATTAGTAAACACAGATTTGGAAACTCTGCTCAGAGTCAGATATCACAGTATTGTTTTGCATACATAGTACTTGCAAAGAGCAGTGATATAAAATAGAATGGAATATGTATATATGGCAATCAGATTTATTCTTTGCTTGTGGCTAAGAAACATTCTTAGCAAGAACATTAATAAAATCCCCAAAGGAAATAGTCTGCCTAAGATGGGGTCAGTCACTTGACACCTCCTATTTTTCTGTCTTAATTACAGTTTTTAGAGATTAAATAATTAAAGATCAGAAAGGATCATTAGATCATCTAGTCTGATATACTGTATCACATGGGCCACAGAATTTCACCCAGTAACCCCCGTATTGCACACAACACCCTGTGTCTGAGTAAAGCATCTCTTCCAGAAAGGCATTCACGCTTGATTTGAAGACATAAAGAGATGTTAAACTTAGGGCGCAGAATTGCCTTATCTCTAATAGAATCTGTCTAGCTTCAGATTCTAGCAATTGGTTCTTCTTATTCCTTTAAACTCTTGCAAGATTAAAGAGCCCTTTAGTACCCTGTATTTTCTCCCTGTGAAGGTATTTATACACTCTTGTTCTCATTATACCTGGCTATATAAAAGAGAAATAAAAGGGAGCAAGAAAACAGCTGGTTTCTTTGCATGCTTGATTTCTAGTGCAACAACTGAAAAACTTGGGGGGGGGTGTGTGTAGAAATTAAGACATTGTATGAGATCTTACCATAACCAATTGTTCCCTGAGCTGATCAACGACCCGTTTATATGCTCCAGCCAAGGCAATGAAATAGAACATAATGAGGCTGCAAACAGGAAATTTGTATAATATGTTACCATCATACATAGAGAACTATTCAGAAAAACAGAGAGTTACAGTGTACACCAAACTAAGCCGGGGGTGCTGGAACAATGTGTACAGTGGGGGTGCTGAGAGCTAGTAAACCAAACTGTAAACCCTGGATAGAATGGAAACCACTTCAGTCAGCAGCACCCCTCATTCCAGCGCCTATGAACTAAGCATTGTGATGGAAAACCCAAACTACTGAAGACTCAACATACAGCTGTGATGGGTAGGGGACAGCCATGACTGAAGCAGCCTGTGGCAAGAGAGCTGTTGAGGGATTTCTCCTGTCAGCAGGAAGAGGCACTCGGGGTGCACGGAAGGTGGGGCCTCTTGAAGCTGTTCTGAGGTCTGTAGTGCTTCCCTCCAGTCTCTACACTTCTGTGTGGTTAGAGGGCCTCTGTCCCCTCCGTGGACTATCAGCACCTTCCGTGCCCTGAGGGGCTGCTCCCTGAGAAGCTGAGTTTAAATAAGTAGTTCTCTAATTTCCCTCTTCTCCAGTTTTTAGCCCTTGATCTGTAGTCACATCAATTGTATATTAATTCCTGTGGGTTTACTATAGGATACTGCCCTTGTAAACAACTCAGAATGAGATTCACTCCATGAAAGGAACAAAAGAGGTAGCAGGAAACTGGATGCTGAAACTGCTTGCCTGTCTGAGAACTGAAATGGTTTTTCTTCCAAATAATTAAAATTTATGGTAACCACCTACTAGCAAACATGTCATAGGGAGTTAGTGACCCATGTATTAAAAACATTCTGTGAGTATTAAGGAAATAAAAAATAAGACTTGAAGTCTTGGGGGTACAAAACTGCAGACCCAATTCAGGAAAGCACTTAAGCATGTGCTTAAAATTAAACCTTCAAGAATCATGGCCTGGGGTGAACATTCAAATGTACTTGGTGGTTTTAACAAGTGCACAAGTTATACAGAACCCCAGTGCACAAGCCTCTCAAGATCAATGAAACAGTGACATAAAATTAAAGTCTACCCTATGGATTGGCCTATCTGGAGACCAAGTAGCAACCTTGGGACTTCGGTTTCCTAAACTGGAAGGCCAGATGCATTACATAGGTGCAATTCTGGGGGGGAAAACTGCCTTCTGCTTACAACATGCCAGTTTGCAGAATGGCTAGCAGCTAATGTTTTGGGAAGAGATAGGAAGCTGCAATGTTGGTTATCTGGACAACTAGGAGACGAGAAAAGAATGCAGTTAATGAAAAGAGACAAAAGCTGAAGGTTTTAATACAAAATCTGAAGCCTTCCATCTCCCTGGGCAAAGAAAATTGGGTATAAAAAATGTTTCACATCCGTTTAATTAACAGAGAACTAAATCATACAACTACATGGACGACAACAAAACTTAAAGGGCACCACCAAACTCAGCAACACTCACCAGATAACCATAAAGAAAGGCACTGCAAACGCTTCTGAAGCGATACCATTAAGGACCTTCTGCAGAGCTGTCGGAAACCCTCGTATTGTACGTGGAACAACATCCCACGAACTGTTAAAATTAACGAATGGCCCACATGCTTTAGAGGAGCGGATGCTATTGAAAAAGCAACATAAAAAAGAGATGTCATATAGAAAGATATAACAAGGCAACAGGGGATTCCATTCTTATTTGTTTCCATAAGTCCAAGTGCCCTTGTTTATATTAAAATTAGTTATTTTAAAACAAAAAAGTTACTAGTGCACAAGTAATTAATTACTTTTTAATTCTACGCAGGTACATTTTCTTCTAACTTTTATTTCCAAAATGGTTGGTGACAGGATGGTCTGGTGCTTTGTGGGGTGCATATGTTCAGAGAAGTTTCCGTGGTCTAGAAAACTCATTATGTTGCATGTGGTACGATTAAGTGAGTGAATGTACTACAAATGCAGTATGAAAGATCATCTTGTCTTCCCCCTTACACATCTTTCTTCCCTCAGCTTTATTTATTTCTATGCAGCAGCATTTTTCTGTCAAGTTCCTTTCTCACTTCCTTTTCATGATCAAATGAGCATTAAAGAGTGCTGACACCGGTTGGATTGTCTCAATAAGAACTCAAAAAAGCCAGGGATAATTGTCCTGGTTTAATTCTGAAAGGCCAGTAAAGCTTCTTGAGGAAAGCAGCGTCTGCAGCCAGTCAGAACCAGACAAGAGCCAAAACTTTTTTTAAAAAGTTCTCATGAGGTTTGGGAGAAAGGGGTGTAATTCAAACACTATAAGCTACCAGCCTCCTGAACCCAAGTTCTGGCACAGTTAATTTTCCTGAGTTGAAGCTAAACCTTAGAGGACTGAAGGCCAGGCTGGAGAACCTGAATTTTGACTTTGGGGTATTTGTGTTTGGAACATTTGGGTGCATGTCCTTTCCCAGCACAGGGGAGGACAAATTAAACTTTTACTCCTCTCCTTCTCACTCCCTCTCCCCTCAAGGGACGGAGGGGGCGGGGGAGAGAGAGAGAGCACGCGAGCCAACCGTGACTTGTTTTATAAAAGCCAGACCCACCACTTGAGGCATCCCTACTCGAGTTTAAAAAAATCCCTTTACATTAAAGCAAAATAATAAACTTTATAAATATTAAACCATTACTTACCGTGTCATGCTGAGTCCCAAAGGAATAAAAGCCAATATAAGCCCAATCAACAGCACCGCCAGGAAGAAGAAATTAGAGCTTGATGCTCTGACAGACTTCTTTGAAGGTCTACATGTATGCATCAAACTTATCTGGAGAAGAAGGGAGGCGGGGGGGAGAAACAGATCTCAACCATTTATTTTTCCAGTAGGTCGATGTCTACCCTAGCCTAGCCCATCCCCCTCCTCTGGCCCCAAATATTAAGGGCTCAGTCCTGCTCCCTTTGACATCAGTGGGCTCCCTGAAGCTGAGGTCAGAATGTTTTATATTTCAGAAGAAGCCAAATATCAGCCACCATCTTGGGTTTGCATCTTCTCAAGAGGAATCACCTATAGTTGCTTTTAGAGCCTTGGCCCCGATCCAGCCACAGATCCCTATGACTGCGTACAGGCCCACTGACTGCAATGGAGTCCTGCCTGTGTGGAGTATATTGCAGGATCGGGGCCTTAGGTTTTAAATCCAAAAATCCCAACAAGTCACATAAGTCTCTGCAAAATATTAAAATGCCAGCAGGGATTTGCTGCTGAAAAGGAACGAATCTAAGCTGGTCTGGTCAGATTTCACAACTTCTGGAGACAAAAGGCCCATAGAACTGACACTTCTTAAACAAAGTCTCGGATTTCCATTGTGTTGATTGAACTGAATATATGCCATCTTGGCAAAATCCTTTCCTTGCTCTGAAGTCTCATTTTGGTAAATAAACCACCGACAAGAAGGTGTAAATTAACTGCATCACGAAGCAACAGTTTCTTATAAAATGGACAAATTAACTGATGAGCATGACATTAAACAGTCATTTGCTAGATCATGTCAAAGTTAAATATCTACTTTTATTTTTAAACAAAAAAATCACCATAAAACCACCCCAAAGAGGACACCATGTTATTTCATTTCCAGTACGCTGCACCCTTAGTATTTTTTTTAAATCAATACTATTTCTATCTTCTGAAAGTACAAAAGTCACAGAGAAGTAAACAATTTACTTCCACTTACCACAAACCTTCATTACCTTTTTAATGTAAAAGACGATAAAATATTTTATAGTTGCTATAGCAGGAAGAAGTGGTGAATAAAAGGTTCCAATCCAGCAGATTGTCTGCCCGTAAACTATTTCCAGTACATTTTCAGGAATTTGAAATTTCTGCAGCCCACACCACTGAATCGGTTTACAAGAGCAATAGGTAACTAACAACCTAAAAAACAAAACAAAACACTAGGTCTCAAGCAGTGAGACTGAACTGAACTTCACAACCTTTTAAATATATAGTCAGAGTAATGAGAAAAGTAACATTAAAAGCAGTAGACAAAACTTGTAACACAATGACATCTGAAGAAACCGAATTCCATTGGCAGGCAAGTGTGCAACTGAGCAGGTATTTTATTTAGCAATCTGGTAATTTTATAATTGGTCTTATTTTAAAATGGAAGAGCTGGTGAGAAAAGTAGAGAAACGGGTAATGGTAAAAGGGGACATCTTAGCATGTTCAGCAAAAAGCATGTTCAATGGGAGCGAGTACTCACTTTCTAGGAAAATCAACAAACACTGCCACTGCAAAAATTATTATGAAATCAAAAATCATCAGCTTATACATCTCCTGCCCAACTCGAGATTCCCAGCACTGAAAAAAATAAAGAGGGAAAACAGGATTAGAAGAACAAACAGCATCTACAGAAATCTGTCAGAAAACACAACTAACTTCAAAATCACTGCCATAATAGTGAACTCCTAGCCATGTTCCCAATGTTTTTTTTATTAATTATTATTGCCCTATAACTCAAACATTTTAAAGGACCAAACCTTGGTCCCATTGGTATCAAATGCAATAATGCTGTTGGGTCTGAGCCTTAGCTGGTGTTAATGTTCATAGCTCCAATGAGAGAGATCTACACCAGCTGAGGATCTGTCCCACTGGCTCCAGTGGAATCGCAATGTTGCCCTAAAAGGAAAACAAACCATACTCAGATTTAAGAACTTCATTGATTTACACTGAGCAATAATATGTAGTGCTAACTCTCTCTTCCCCACAACCCTGCACAGCAACCCAAGTCCTGATTCACAGCCCACAACTAAAGAGGGGGCAGAGGACTGTCAGCTCCCAGTAGATGCAAGAGATATATAGCAAGGAAAACTAATGCCTCTCTTGGAAGACATTAAAGATAAGCATGTCTCAAAGCGAACATCAATTCTGAGTCCCTGACACGCAAGCAAAGTGTGTACAAAGGTATCTTTATTTGGTCGTTCTGATTGATTAAACACAAAATCTGCTTACTGGGTAGAGTTCGTAATTGTATCCACAGGCCTTACATTTTTCATTAGCACATACAATTCGATTCCCCAGTGAAAACAAGAGAACACCAATGTTGGCCAGCCGCACAAAGACACACCTGGAGAAATGACAAAACCCCACACTCTAACCCCTCAGACAACTCACAAGTGTAGAGCCTGATCCAACTGGCAATGGGGGTATATTAAGTGTAACAGGGTGTTGGATCAGGCCCTTAATACAAAGGCATTTCACAAAGCTTTAACTGAAGAATAAGCCAATGAGTTAACATAGGTTTTATTTCAGTTTCAATAACATTAAGCTTCTTTGACTCTTCCCCACTTTAGATCACAGTAGGCTTATGTTATGTCCTAGAGCACAGTCATTTCAAATGTAGGCTTTGGGACAGCCACCGTCCTAGGGCTGCCACTCTCTAACTGCTTCAGGTCACCAACTCCCAGCTCTTTGCACGCTTATCCTGCAGTATCTTTTGGCATAAAGTACTTAACTTCCACTTTGTGCTGGGCCTTGTGCTGCTCTAGCTCTACTAATGCAAGACTGTAACATAAGTGAGGCTGATGACTGCACCCTCTGTTGCTGTCCTGTGGAACAGCTGCTGTATAGAGGGACAGTGTGAACATTTCTCCTGCATTACTAAGAACTGTGCCAAGACTGTATCTCTGTCCTACCACCCATTTATATCAGAGTGAGCCCCAGAACCAACCCCGCCACAGACCACCCAGCTGGGGGAGTGAAGATGAGGAAATGATGACATTGTCCTTACATCCACAGACACAGTCGTGGATTGTTTCCAGAAACAAAAAAATGCAGTCACAGAAGTCCTGCTATCTCTGCTATCCTGGGCCTTCCCAAGGAAGCCAGGTTGGCTACTGTGGGGAGCAACAATATAGCTGCTCCCTGATTTGGGATGTTGCTGCTTGGGACCATTTTAACCTATGAAAAGAGCACCCATGTGCCACCACGATCAGCGCCTTAGAAAAGCTTGTGACGATAATAATAAACACACTTACCGCATAAGTGTTAACCTGATCTCAAAGGCTGGTGAATACTCTTCAAATTTGATGATATATGAAAAAAACAGAGGCGCAATAAAGTTGGCCAGGGTGATCACTATAGAAGGCAAGTATTGCACGAAGAGATTGCCCTCAAACGTCATCTTGCTGCTGACCTACATGCGATGAGAGGTGAGAAGTGTAACACACACAAAAACTTCTCTGTTCCTGTTCTCTGCTCAGGCTTCCCATTGGCCTCAGCCGCCCAGAACTCTGGCATCATCTTTCACTCTGATCTCTCTTTCTCCACCCACATTTCCAGGGACTACAAATTTGCCTACTGGCACCTCTGCACCGCTGTCAATACACAGCATTGCCTTGTCCCCATCCCTTCCCAAATGTGCATCCAAGCCGTCATCCCTGCATACTTGGAACACTATGACTGCTCCCCCGAGGCCTCCCTAAGTCCAAGTACATGCAGAATGCCACCGCCAGCTTTTATACTGATGCATAAAAAGCACAGCTGTGTCTCAGCTCTTTCCCTTCCCCTGCCTCACATGACTCCCCTGGCTTCCCAATCATTTTAGGATCCTGAACTCCTTGGGTGAAATCTTGGCCCTAATGAAGACAAAGGCAAAACTCCTGCCAGGATTTCACCCTTTGTATTTAAAACCTTTCATGGCTTTTTGTCTGTAGGGTCCCTCTTTTCCTCCTCTTCCTGTTTGTCAAGCACTGGCCTTCTCTCTGTCGTGGCAAAAGAAAATCTGGCCACTGTTCGTGCAAGAACCTTTTTCTTCTCCGGGGAGTGCCTACCCCTGGAACAACTCTCCTGTGTCTCCCCACATTAGTAACTGTCTCATTTGAAGATGTTGCTTTTCTCTCTTGCATATACCTCTTGATTCCACTCCGCATTTTGTATGGAAAATGCTATGCAAGAGAATGTTTCATCAGACCAAACCACTCCATTCCTTTACAATTCTTCACCTTATTTGCCAAGCATACTTTGATCATCAGCACACTGCCAGGATTTATTCTCATGTCCTGTCTAAGACTTACATTGGAAATATTTTCTTGTGAGTAGATGGTTGCTCTATAGATAGAGTAAAAGCATCCTGACAAAAGTGCAAGAACAAAGATATTTAAAAATATTCTTAGACAGTAGATGCGCAGCTTTTCTTCTGTTGTCCTGCGAGCTTTTTTTTGCCTTAGTCTTTCTTCCTCCAAGTCTGTCTATAAATCAAAGAAAATTCATATTGAAATGTACAGTCCTCTGATGCAGAGAGAAATGTGTCATCAGCACCTGGAACATCTGATTAAGACAAAGAGATATATCTTGTTCTTGAGGTGCACACATTTGCAGCCTGATCCAAAACTTATTAAAGAAGTTTTTCCATTGACTTCAATGGGTTCTGAACGGGTCTATATCCCAATGTAAATCCCCTAACCCCGTGTTTTTCATCCTTTTCAGGTTGGCAACCCCTTCTTCAAAGTAAAAAATCTCTGCGACCATTTTACATTCACTATAGGAGTAAAATATGTACCAATGATAACAAGGATAAGCCTTTATAGTCTATTTCTGTGTGGGTTTCAAGAGATTGACAAGAATACTTGACTTTTAAACGTCAGGCTGTGAGGACAGTGGGGGAATGAAATTCTTTGCTTTAGATTGCAATGACATTTTCAATGCCTTGTGACCCCACATGGGGGTCAGAACCCACTGGATGTAAAACACTCATCTACACCATCTCATCAGATAATTAAATAGTAAGCTCTTTGGGGCAAGGAGCTGAGTTTTTAATTTGTTCTATGAAAACCCCTGGCAAACTTTTGGGCATTGCAAAAACAGAGTAATAATCTTAACAACGTTAATATCAATGGGAGTTAGTCTCATGTACTGACTATAAAAGATAACTCACCCTAACAAGGGCATTTTCATTTATACTTGATGTAATATATTAAAAATCAAAGGGAATTTAAGGCAGATAACCTTAGTGAAGTTCACTTTCCATCCCCAGAACAAGTACGGCATTCACACATCATCCCATTATTGCACATCAAGGATGATCTGAAAGGGCCACCTCTAACGGAGATGTTAATCCAGCCTCCAGGCTCATTCAGCATGAGACCCAGGACATGGGAAGCAAGGGAGGGGCTGGTTCTGTTCACACTGTGTGCTCTGCTTGACTGACGGAATAATGGTAACATGCACGGACATGTTACGTTGCACCCCATGTATTTGTGACTAGAATCAAGACTTTCATTGCAAATGACATCACCACTAGGATGAAGGAATAAGAAAGAGGAGGAGTAAGGCAATAAGTGGTAGATTTCTCTCCAAAGGTCATTTTACCACACAAATAGCAACAAATGTGTGTGGGGAAAAGGCAGGATAATACTGATTTTAATCAGAAATGCCTTATAGCCTCCCAGCTGTCTGTAGAAAACCTCTTCTACTGTTGCGAACCTATTTGGAGGTTTGAATCCTATTTTCTGCACATGTGCATGTGTCACTGAAACACCTGATTGAAAACAGCGGTTTGTTGTATTTTTTTAAAGCAGCAGTGTCACGGTTGGCAAATAAACTGTAAGGTGAACTGCTGCTGCTCTTTATTCTGACCAAGCAGCTTCCTACAATGTTGCAACCTTTCAACACCACAATCAATAGCTTTCTTGTTGGGATAAGTAGAGACTAGCACAGGAAGAATGACTGGAATGTGAGCAAGAAGAGGACAAGAGAAGCATGGGCTGGATGGGGGAAGGCCCTGAACCTCAGTACTGATCTTGCCAGCATTGCAACAGACCCCTGTGTAGTCCGGAAGAGCATGCAATAGGATGTGGGATCACACTCACTCACACTCTCTCTCTCTCTCTCAATGTGTGCATGCTTCTTTAATCTTCCTAGCCCTCTCCCAATTATCTGCAAAGCTATGCACATGTCTTATTAGCCACTCTGAAGTGCAGCAAGGCAAAATAGTATACAAAGGAAAAAACAAAAACACTTACTTACTTTTAGTTCATATTTTAAACTACTATGTTTTAGCCGTGAAGCATTCGGGTCTGTAATGCAGAAGTCCCAGCCTGCAAAGATTTTGTTGCAGTAGCTCTGAAATGGATCTTCCTCCCGTACAAAGCTTTGTTTAAATCCTTCCACGGACCTAATAAAACATATTGTAGACCCTTGTTAATTCATTAAGTCTTACCAAAAACTTGAGCAACCATGATTTCTACATTTTTTCTTTCTGCCCTTTCAAAATCTATATAGCAGAAAGCATAATCTCTACTAGTTGACACACATTAATCAACACAAGCATCCGTTACCAATTGTTTCATCCAAGCTCTCTCAGTAAGGCCTAAGATAAGAAAAAAAAAAAATCAGCTTGAAGTCACTGTAACCCATGAAAACCAAGGTTTTGTGTAGTTCACAAATGGATTTCAGAGTCCCCTCAACTCTTAGCAACCACATATACTTCCAGAAATACACAGACTCTGGTTACATAGTGTCCATGCGGCCTTCTGTTTTGCCAGTTTTCTTCCCTCTCCAAATCACACTACCTCTGCACAAAAACGTATTTCAACTTTATTAAAAATATTAAAAATTCTTAGCTCCCAGTGCATCATATTAAAAAAAAATACTAACAGCTCAAGACTACACAGATAAGGACTTAAGACATCATTATCATGACCCCCATACCAGGGCTTGTAAGATCATAAATCCAGAAGCTAGATTTATTCAGCCTAGTCAATATTCAGCTTTATTCGTTCACTGGGGTCTGCATCACAGACCTAAAGTTTTTGTTTGAGCCCACATCAAAGGCTGAATGATCCCCTGGAAAGCAGCCAATAGAATGATTTTTTTATTTCACTTGCTCTGTATCAATACATTTTTGGAAGAAGAAAACACCATGAGTACTCAGAAGAAATTTAGCTGACGCTACACCATTTCCATATCAATGGAAGTCCAAGAATAATTCACTGTTTTTCCTATATACTGGGATAGAAAGTGAACTGTACAATATCAAGCCGTAAATAGAAGATACCAAAAGTTGTCTTTACCTTTTCACTATCCAGATAAGACTTAATGAGAGATACACAAGTGTAGTCAGCAAGTATGCAAGTGGTAGATTGTATTTAATGGCACTGAAATGTACCATATCTATTCTGTAATATCCATAAAACAGACTCGTCATTTCAAGGAAACCCTGTGACAGGATGAAATGCACATAACAATATTAATCACTCAGATAGTAAACATGGTTTTGCAAACATCAATGAAACAAAGATTTCTATATAGGGCCCCAAACAAGCTGCAACAAGTTTGTAGTTCCCAAGTTTTTGCACAGTGTGAACCATGTTTTGTTAGAGAGATTACCTACCTTATGGACCCACTTCCCCTTCCACTCACAACACAGCCCACTGGCAGCTTCATGTAAGTCACTGCGCAGAAGTAATATTTTTAAAGCTTCTTTCAGTGCAAAATAGCAGCTGGCAATGAGGATGAGTGACTGCAGCATGTGACCAGCCAGGTCTCCTGACCCACCAGCAAGCAGCTGCTTGTTGCATACAAAGATTACAACTTTATCTCCACTGATGTGTATGCAGCATCATTTTAAAAACTGATGTGAAAAATTATTCTCCTAGCAAAACCCCTTTGTATTTTACATGTGTTAACTTTGGATTTAGAAAAGTAAAACAATACAATCTAATTACTCACAGTGCCAGAGAGCAGATCTATTATGTAAGTATAGAAGTAAACGAGTCCTTTAGTACCACTAATTGTATAAACTGTGCATTGTGGCTCTGCAAAAGGAAGACAGAATAAAAGTCACTGGGAAAGTAGTAATTTTCCACTTTACCATGAGACCATGGTAGTTCAAACATAACTTCTACAGTCAAAACACTTATCTCCCCTTTAAAATGCTTGACATAAACAATAGTGGACTATTGTAAGGATGTTTACCTATGTCTTTTGGAGGAACTTTAACATAGCTACTGTTGAGAACTCCATATTGAGAAATGGTGCTTGGAAGTGTTATAAAACTGAACATCAGAACAAAGATAATAAAATTTAACAGGACCAGGAAACGCAGGAAGGAGAAATAGGACTTGATACCAGTGCCAAACTTCCCTGGGAACAGAAAAGAAAATGTCACCAATCAGAATGAAAAAAATCACTGTGAATATAAAACAACATTAAAGGCAAAAGAGTCCTGAATCTGATTTCAGTTACATATGGGGAAATCTGGAGGCATGCCACTGAAGCTAGTATTGTTACTCTAGATTTACAATGATGTAAATTAAATGAGAATCTGATTCAGTGTCTCTTTTCAATTAGTTTTCATCTGACACATTTCTATTGATCTGTCAGGAAATTTATAAATATTAGTATATATATTTAAAAGGCTGACTAGAGATGTTACTCTATACCTTTAACTATTAACTGTGTCCACACAACACAGCAACCTGCAAAAAACAGGGACAAACACAGATTCCCCTTTGAATTTGATCTCAAATCTAAGTACGTTTAAGGGAATCTAAACTGGTGTCATTTACACATTCTTCTGGGTCAGTCAACATAAAATTACATTAATTTAGAAAAAACAACAGGAGTGCTTGTGGCACAGGTTTTTTTTTTCCTCCTGCTGATGATAGCTCATCTCAATGGATTGGCCTCTTCCAGTTGGTATCTGTACTTCCACCTTTTCATGTTCTCTGCATGTATACATATCTCCTGTCTGTGTGTTCCATTCTATGCATACGAAGAAGTGAGCTGTAGCCCACGAAAGCTTATGCTGAAATAAATTTGTTAGTCTCTAAGATGTCACAAGTACTCCTGTTCTTTTTGCGGATACAGACTAACAGGCTGCTACTCTGAAACCTGTCGTTAATTTAGACTCTCTCCCATTCAGACCCACACCCACTTACTGAGGTGCCATTTACATTCCCTTACATATCACTTGTGAACATGCTCTTGAGTCTGAGTGAGCATGTGGAAATCTAATTTAGCCTAATTTAGTTCCAGGGAGCTATCTGGAGGTGCAAATAGGTTAGGGGGAACTTTAACTTATCCCAATTACTTGCTTTTCCTAGTACAACCCTAACACCTCTCTCTTCCAGTCTCTTAGCATGTAATTTACTCCCTCAAACTCAATGTGCCAAATTTAAAGGTAATGTGTGAAGGAAAGGTACACAATAAATGACAGTAAGGGGTTGCAAGACTGAGGCAGGATAACTTATACCCAGCGGGGCCAGTAGAAGGTGAAAGTTGCACCAGCTTAGACTCCTGTAAAGTGCAAATGTTTGAATGGGCATGGAGTTAAGACTAAGAAACCTTATCAGGGCAGTGTATAGACATTTGCACTGATGTCGACTGTGCCATGGTGTACCTATTCTGTAGAATTCAGTCTCTGGGACATGCAAACATTTTCTGAGCAAAACGCACACATACACTGATCTACATACTAACAATACTGCACACTTAATAGCAAGATAAAACAGAAAATGGAAGTATAAAAGGGGTAATACCCTCAATGCTATGAATGTCATTTCTCCAAAGTTCCAAGTAAGACGACAGCTCCTTGGTTTCATCTAGGAATTTTTTCCATGATTTATTCCTGGTCTGCTTCAACTGATCCCATCCAGATAAATATTTTACATTAGCCTCCTGGATGTCCCTAGTAAAAATATAAATTAAAATGAACTCCCAGTCATAGGGACAGTTTTTTGGGTGGTGGATAGAGTGTGTACACACACACACACACACACGGCCTGGCACCACAATACAAATAAAGAATAGTAATGTACACAGGTTGGCCCACTTAAGCTATATGGGAACAAGTCAGGTTTCAACCAATGGCTCCGGTACTGTACCCCTCATTTAAAATATAAAACAAAAATGGCTAATAAATCTCTCCTGTTCAGCTTCAGAATAATTTGTCTCCCTTACTGTAAACTAAAAATGGGACAATCCAATAACAACTAGTGCCACCTTGTGAGACAAGACAAGTAACTGGAGTAGGAACATTCCAACGGTTCAGCAACCTCACTTCTTAATCTTTCTCATCATTAATACCACTTGGGGCCTGTCTACATTGGGGGTATTTTAACCACTTTTAAAACTGGTTAGAGCTACAGTACAGACCCATTATTAAACAATTTAAGACAGCCTATCCTGTTTTTACTAAACTGGTTTCAAAATGGTTCTGCAAAACCAGGTTAGAACACCTGGGGTACATCTACACTTCAAGCCTGAGGTCTAAATTTCAGCTCAGTGAGACATATCCATGCTAGCTCTGATTGACTAGGGTGCTAAAAACGGAGTGAAGCCATGGCAGCATGAGGGGCTAACTGTCCTGAGTACATGCCTAGAGTCTTGGACAGGCTCATACTCAGGACAGCTAGTCCCTCCCACTGCCATGGCTACATACTATTTATATGACCTGACCTATCTTAAATCGGAGTCAGTAAAAATGGGTCAGGCCACTTTATATTGTTTAATAATTGGTATACACTGTGTCTCTAACCAGTCTTAAAAGCAGTTTAGCTGAAACAGTTTTCCTAACGCAGACAGTATCAGGGCTGCCATCTGTAGAAAAGACTGCATATTCGTAATTCATCTTTTAGGATTGCATTCTTCTCAAAACAATTTTAAATGAACAGTGAAATGAAAGAGCCATGAAGGAGGAATCATTTCCCAGGGCTGCCATTTGAAGACAGCAGCTCTCTTCTGGTACCAATATTTTTAAATTTTCAGTTATGCCTGATTTAGTGACCAAGTGAGCTGGTACAGGGGGTTAATAATTCAGAGAATCAAGTGATTTCTTTCTTACTGTCAGTAAAAGATAACATTCTCTCCTCCCCAAAGCTATTTTTGCCAGATTGGGGGTGGGGGGTGGAAGTAAATTTATTAAAAATGCACAAAAATAAAGGAGCTTTTCAAAAAATGCTTACCAAAGGAGGATAGCTTCCCTTGGTAAAATCTAAGAACGTATAAGACCAGTTGTGTTTTTTAAAACCTCTCAAATCCAGCTCTGCCAAGAATGTAGTTGGTTGGACATTAAAACCCCCTTTAAAAAAAAAGGAGGGGGCAAAAATATAGGGATCCGTTAATTCCACAACACACAGCCACATGTAACTGCCATTTACATTAGCATAAAAGGAACACTCCCTTTAACTGGTTATATTTGATAACAAAAAGCTCTGCGCCAATCAATCGCATTTACTTTGGGACTATTCATCAGTGCTGCCAAAGCAGGTCCATAGGGGAACATTGGAGGGATGCAGGGAAAGCTTACTGTATTTCTGTTAGTAGACAGGTTTGTTTATTTCAGCCCAATGGAAAAATTATCATGAGGGTTATAGAAATTAGAGAGAGAAAAGACTCATGAAAATACAAATCCATCCCCCTGAAAGCATGAGCTACAATCCCTAACAGATATGTCAAATATTAAACTGCTATTCTACTTAATATCAGCCAAAAGGCTAAGAAACAGCAACTTTAATGCAACTGATTGATATAAAAGACGGTTGTGAATACCAAGGTTCTTTAGAAATTTTAATATGTTCTCAGATTTATAAAATATTTAGCTTTTTGTCTATTTTAATGTTATAAGGAGAGCTGGTTGAAATTCAGAATTTCCACCTCATAGGAAATTCAGAGATTTTGAAATTTGGTTTCATCCCAAATCAGAAAGAAAAGTCAAAATCTGATAATTTCTGCAAAATGAAATATTTCAAAAATATTTACTTTCAATGAGATCAAAATATTTTCACTTTATCATAAATGATAATAGTCAAAATGAAATACTTCAGTAATTTCCCACAAAAATGTGAACAAGGTTTATTTCCACCCAACATTTTGAAGTTGTCAAATCAGCATTTTCCAACAGAAAACTGTTAAGAACATAAGAACGGCCGTACCGGGTCAAACCAAAGGTCCATCTAGCCCAGTATCTGTCTACCGACAGTGGCCAATGCCAGGTGCCCCAGAGGGAGTGAACCGAACAGGTAATGATCAAGTGATCTCTCTCCTGCCATCCATCTCCATCCTCTGATGAACAGAGGCTAGGGACATCATTCTTTACCCTTCCTGGCTAATAACGATTTATGAACTTAGCCACCATGAATTTATCCAGTTCCCTTTTAAACATTGTTATATTCCGAGCCTTCACAACCTCCTCAGGTAAGGAGTTCCACAAGTTGACTGTGCGCTGTGTGAAGAAGAACTTCCTTTTATTTGTTTTAAACCTGCTACCTATTAATTTCATTTGGTGACCCCTAGTTCTTGTATTATGGGAATAAGTAAATAATTTTTCCTTATCCACTTTCTCCACATCACTCATGATTTTATATACCTCTATCATATCCCCCCCTTAGTCTCCTCTTTTCCAAGCTGAAGAGGCCTAGCCTCTTTAATCTTTCCTCATATGGGACCCTCTCCAAACCCCTAATCGTTTTAGTTGCCCTTTTCTGAACCTTTTCTAGTGCTAGAATATCCTTTTTGAGGTGAGGAGACCACACAGTATTCGAGATGTGGGCGTACCATGGATTTATATAAGGGCAATAATATATTCTCAGTCTTATTCTCTATCCCCTTTTTAATGATTCCTAACATCCTGTTTGCTTTTTTGACCGCCTCTGCGCACTGTGTGGACATCTTCAGAGAACTATCCACGATGACGCCAAGATCTTTTTCCTGACTCATTGTAGCTAAATTAGCCCCCATCATATTGTATGTATAGTTGGGGTTATTCTTTCCAGTGTGCATTACTTTACATTTATCCACATTAAATTTCATTTGCCATTTTGTTGCCCAATCACTTAGTTTTGTGAGATCTTATTCTTAGTTTTAGTATAAATTATCTCAGTGCTGTTACGTTGATGCATAGCGTGAGTTTTTGGTGAATGTAACAGGCCAGCATATACATTGTCTCCTTGGAGACAGCGCATTTAATTCTGTGTGTGTCCAGTGAGAGGGACTGACCACTCTGGGTAACTCAGGAGCTGGGATGCACTGATTGTTACCTGCGAGGCAAGGTTAAGACTAGCAGTCTTGAGGAGTTTGCTGGTGAAGTGAACAGATTGATGTGGCTGGCAGCGGACACACAGTCTAAGCTCCAGCAAAGCTCACTCTTGCTAAGGCAGAGGTGTAACACTGTGGCTTATGGTTCTAAGAGCCTTGAGGAGAGCGTCACACATGCCTTTTTCTCCTTCACCCAGGCTCTCCTGCAGAGGCCTACCTACTCCCTATAGAATTACACTCCACAAGTCATGTACCTGGGAGTCAAGGTGGATCTCTCTGCTCCCTTCTACTTCCTGGGCTGCTCCCCACAGGATTACACTCTGCAGGCGAACCACCTGAGAGAGTCATATCTAAACAAGGTCCTGTCTAGGGACTCCTGCAGGAACCTTCCTGCTCTCGCTGGTCTTTGTGCGGATCAGGGATCTATCAACTGATCCCTGGTCTCCCAGCCTCAGCTGGGAAGCAGCTTATTAGTCACAGATTGGATGAGCGCACAACTCCCCTTAATGGCCAGCCATCTGGTGACAGTGCTTTACAAGCACATGACAAAAAAGTGGTCCTTGACCTAAAGAGTTTACAAACTGCATAGAAAGACAAGAGATGGTGGAAGTGAGGGGACACACAAGAAAACAAGAAATGGTTACAAACAGCACGATAAGCAGTGTCACTGCCCACCAGCTGCCAAGCTTTTTGTAGGCTTCATCACAGAGCAGAGTTTGAGGAAGGGTTTGAAGGAAGACAGTGAGGTGGCTTTGCAGATGTTTATGGAGAGCTCTATCCATAAGCACAGGGAGCAGCATGTGAGAAAGCACAAAGGGGCTTATTAGACATTGTGATAAAGTGGCAATTAAGACTGACACTGTTGGCAGAGCAGAGTGGAGTCAACATTTCAACAATAATATATGGAGATATACCTATCTCATAGAACTGGAAGGGACCTGAAAGGTCATTGTATCCAGCCCCCTGCCTTCACTAGTGGGACCAAGTACTGATTTGGCCCCAGATCCCTAAGTGGCCCCCTCAAGGATTGAGCTCACAACCTTAGGTTTAGCAGGTCAATGCTCAAATCACTGAGCTATCCCTCTTCCCAACTATGCATAAGAGATGATAGGCAGAATGGAGATAAGCCATGAAGGGCCTTAAGAATGTAGAACAGTATTTGTGTTTTATGAGATAGAGCAGGGGGAGCCAGATTTAGCAGTCATGACAGTTCACCTGCTCTTTGATTCACCCACCCCCTTCTTTAATTCCCTGCAATTATTCCTCACCTCAGGCCAGAATGAAGTCATTGGGACTTTTCTTGTGAATAACTGCTCACCAGTGTAAGCCAGGAGTTCACAATTAGACCCATAGTGATCTTTGACAATTTCTATTTGATAGAATGGATTTTAATATACTACATTTTGGCAAAAAAAATTTTTTTAAAGGCTGGACAGCTCCTTTTTGATGCAATATTTGGTATGGTGCAAGAATCTAGGAAGTGGACTTGCATCTTATACCATTTCAGCTCTCCCTGGTATGTACACTGCACAGATTTAGAAAAAGGTAACATTAAAAAAAACAAAAACCCACAACGGTCTACTGATCCAACCTTAGTTTTCTCTTCTCCGGAATATTTAATGCATATTCTCTTATTGATCGAACCACAGCCTCACTTTTCACTCCTGCTCTTTCTACAAAATTTCTTTTCGCTGCAGCAGGGGGTCTCGCAAAGCCATGATTGTTTTGCCGTCTATCTTGTGTTCCTCCAGCAGAAGTTCTCCGCCTTAAAATGGACTGATAACTAGGCAATTCTTGCAGAAAGGTAACAGATGGTGATGTATTATCTGCATCAGGAAGGAAGACTTCTGCCAAAAAACAAAAAACAAAAAAAAAAGAGGAAGCAAATTAACTTAAGTGTAAAATATAGTCAAAATACAACTGATACCACTAGGGGTAGGGAATGTACAATAACCATAGGGAGAAAGCGCTGCTGCGAATTGCAAAAATCCTCTCAGCATCATGAGGGTGGAAAGGTGTTCAATGGATGCTCTAGGCCAGGGGTCGGCAACCTTTCAGAAGTGCTGTGCTAAGTCTTCATTTATTCACTCTAATTTAAGGTTTTGTGTGCCAGTAATTCATTTTAATGTTTTTAGAAAGTCTCTTTCTATAAGTCTATAACATCTAACTAAACTATTGTTGTATGTAAAGTAAAAAAGGTTTTTAAAATGTTTAAGAAGCTTCATTTAAAATTAAATTAAAATGCAGAGCCCCCAGACTGGTGGCCAGGACCTGGGCAGTGAGAGTGACACTGAAAATCAGCTCACATGCCGCCTTTGGCACGCATGCCATAGGTTGCCTACTCCTGCTCTAGGCAGTGAAAGTACAGCTGGCACAAGGAGTTTGAAAAGAGCAAGTATGCTACAAATCATGCTACAACCCTGCAAAGTCCAATTCCACAGCAAGATTCAGCAGCATAATTTGGTCCAATCTACACTTCAAGACCAAACTGTATTTTAGCCACATCAGGACCTACTGGTCTATAGCCTATAGATATAGGCATCTGCTAGGTAAGGCATAAGTGTAAGTTAATGAAGTAACACAATGAGCCTACAAACTTCATCGCCTGTAAGACAATAGCTTAGCAAAACTAATTGAGGCATAAGGCCCAAAAAGCCGTAGCATAAGCAGCTAACCAGGAGTCTCCCTAGACCATAAGATACCACAAGCTAGAATACTGCCATAAACAAATATGATTAAATTGCTGACAGGACCACAGGATGCCAGCTGATATCAGCTGTAGATATTTTAAATTAGGAACATCAGCAGATGTCTGACCACATGGTAACTAACTGACGTATACTCTGATAAGCTTGAGGTAAAAGGCCTAGTAACCTATGGGAGAAGGGCTCCCCAGGGTGAGGAAACAGATGAGGAAAAGAGGCTGAAAGCCCTAATGGGTATGCATTAGGCATAGTGGGAGTCAGCATAACAACATATAAAAGATGTATCCTAACCTGCATGCTGGGGCAGATGCCAGGGTGATGACCACTGGTGGTGGTGGTGATGAGGAGGATATGAATGATGACTAGTACTTTGGGTTTTTACATGAGGGATGGTCTGCATATACAAATGAACTAGATCCCTAACATCTGGATCATTTTGTATTATTTCTATCTACTTTACTGGGTTGGAGTGTTTGTGATTTTGTTAATTATGCTAATAAAACTATTGCACATTAAAAAGGCAAGTGTGAGTGTCTCTTCCATGCACAAAAGGCTTCTCAACTAATAACTCTGGTTCTGATCTTGAGACGGTACTTGCCAAACCACCAAATGTTAAATTAGGGATTCTAATCAATCAGTCAACAGACCAGGCAACAGTATTGTACTTGACTGCAACATGGTAGCTTTCCATAAAGTAGATGGTGTGCCAGATATGGCAATTTCCTGCAATATCCTTAAAAACCCTAGTGTATCTATTGGAAAGTTTATGTATCATGGGCTGGATTATATGCAACATCTCTAGCGGGGAGATGAGATGCAAAGCCTGGAAATTCAAAGGACTATCTTAAAATGGTACTAGACAAGAGTGGGCTTTTGAGACAATAAATGTGAAGTGGATTTCTTGGGCATATCAAGGGAGAAGTTAATGCAAAGTCCCCACCTCTGGTAATGCAAAAACCCAGCCCTCTAAAGCTATGCCCTAAGGAGAGGGTGGCTGTCTGCTGATTACCTGCTCTTGGAAGCTGGAGATCACTATCCTGAGCTGAATACAGAAACAGGCTGATCTGCCCAGTCTGGATTCTGATTGAGACAGCTATGAATTTGTAAGTCTGGAGAAAAGCCATTTGTGAGTTTTGAAGGACTGACATCTGGGGGAGGGGAAAAGGGTGATCTCAGGTAAGCTTTTTTGCATGCATTTATTGTTGTATTATGTTTTCTCTGTACTGTTTTCACCTTAAGAATAATGGTGCTTGCTTAGAATGAGCTGTGTGGTAACTTTCAACCGTTAGCTATTAATATGTTCATAATCACTGGGGAGGAAGAAGAGTGCAGATACTGGCTTGCTTTGGCACTCTGGCTTCCTTGGGATATGACTCTGTAGGGCAAGGGACCATGCAATCTGGAAATAACCCTGGCAAGAGGAGGAGAGATGCAGGTCTCTGCCCCAGAGAGGTGACAGCTGAGAGCCAGAAACATTTAAGTAGGTGCCATTGGTAGACCAGAGAGGGAATATAGGTGCAATTGCCCTGAACTGTGACATCCGGGACTGTCCACTCTTTCTTGAGGTTAAATTCTGCTCTCAGATTTACATGTGCAACTTTCACAGCAAACAACAGACAATCACAGCTTCTTGAACACTCCCTTTTACTCAGAGTTTCCATAAATATTCTCCATGGCGAAGAGGCACCTGCACAGTCCTAGTGAAAGAAACAAAGGACCTGGCTCTTCCTTGCCTCCTGCAGTCCTTCACAGCAGTGCAACACCCCTGGGTGTAAAACACTCCCATGCTTGTAGAGCAGCACCGCAGAACCTAGGAGCCCGAGTCCTGGCCCAGGGCCCCGCGGTGCTAGGCGCTGCACAAACGCACCCTCTGCTGCACTTGACACCCACTTCCCACTGGGGTACTGGCGGCAGGAGCCCCAGCCCCACAGTGTTGCCCAGAATAACGCTTCACCTCCCGCCTGACTGGCTCGGAGTCTCCCTGTTTTCAAGCTGCGTAAATGAAGAACGCGAAGCGTGAGAGGCCGGAGCCGAGAGGCCGCCCGGAGCCAGCGTTAACCGGCCCACGCGTGTCCCAGCCCGGCTCTCAGCCCAGCCCGTCAGGCTGAGCGTCCACCAGCGAGCGCGCGGCCCGAGCTGTTCCCACGGCCAAGCACAACCCCGGGCCCTGCGGCGCCGCCCGCCCCAGTCCCAGCCCCAGCCCCGCCGGGCCCCCGCGGCGCGGGTCTCGCAAGCTGCTCCGCAGCCAGCCTGGCGCGCCCGGGCTCCGGTGTCCTCCCCTCCCAGCGCCGCAGCCGGGCACCTGCCCACCTGGCTGAAGGCCCCTTCCGCTCGGCCTGGCTCCCGCCAACCCGCTCACCGTCATCATCGCTGCCGCCAGGCGGCTGCCGGGTCCCCGGCCCCAGGGGCTCGCTCATGCTGCCCGCCTTAGCCCCGCCGCCGCCGCCGGAGAAGCAGGAGCCGCGGCCCGGGCGGGGGTTCCAATTTCCGGGCGTCACAGAGCCAATGAGACGCGCGCAGCCGAGTGGATTGTGCGGTCAGTGCGGAGGGAGGGCCCCGTCCCGCACACCCCCGCACCCCTCAGCCCGGCACTTGTCTGGTGTAGGCTGCGCGGGCGGCCAGGGCCCGCAGCAGGGCCCCCCTCCACAGGCCAGGCTGGAAATAGGTACCTGTGCAGCCTAGGGGCCCCTCGGCAGGAAGAGGAAATAAAGCTAGTCCTAGGCTTGCGTTTCCGCCACCCCGTGCGCTGGGTCTCTCTTTTCTGGGTCTGCACAGGCCGAGGGGATCCTGCCCGCACAGCGTGTCTGTCTGTTTGCACAGCCGGAGGGGCGGGCTGCCCGCGTAACGTGTCTGTCTGCACAGCCCGAGGGGATCCTGCCCGCACAGCGTGTGTCTGTCTGTACAGCCTGAGGGAGCATCCTTCCCATACAGTGTGTGTTTGTCTGTACAGACCGAGGGGGGTGCCAGTGCTGCCCAGTAAGTGCTGTCTGTACAGCCTGAGAGGTGTCCTGCCCATACAGTGTCTGTCTGTCTGTACAGACTGAGAGGCGCCCTGCCCAATTATGAAATTCAAAACCATGTGAAAAATCAGGCTGGACTGAATTACTTCAGACAAAGAGAAAGTTCCCTCTCTCCTCCAGTGCCTTGCCTACTTGGAAGAGGTCACAAGGAAATCCCATAGTCACTGGAGCAGCAAACTGTACCTTTCCCAGCAAACTCCTATTCATTGTACCCAACATAACCTTCCCATTTAACAGACTAGGATCTGGTACCCTTCTTTATCTTGGGATCTAAGAGTTTTGTTAGGAGTTCAGCTGGAAGTGGGGATGGGTGGGAAAACAAAGTTATATAGGTCAAAACTGAGGCTCTAATGTGGACCTTTGAGACTCTTAAGGGAGCTCAGAGTGGAGGCTTTTGAAGGAAGGGAGAGGGATTAGATCTTGGCCCTTATTTCCCTTGTCCCAGAGGTCAGTAATGCCTAAATAGTCAGGGTAGCACTGTCCAGTGCTAGTGGAGGAATCTTTTGGAGGAATCTTGCCTGTGTCATGAGATACTCAGCTTCCAGCATTTCATCTCCAGCTCTATTTTTTCTCTTTCCTTCTGAGAATTTGGGTCTCTCTGCTGGGTATATTCTCCTCCAAAGTGAAAGCCAGCTCACATAAAGGACAGTTAGGATGGATAGTGGGCCTTCAGACCCTAAAACCCATCAGAGCAAGGAGTTAGAAGTCAGCAGAGTGGAATGACCTGCCAGAAATCCAGGGAAGAACAAAGTGATAGTTGGCCCCAGGTAGCTAGCTCACTAGGGCTGCCAGCTGGACACGGCTGGAATAAACTCACTGACTCAAGCTTTGGAACATGAGTAGCTTTTCTCTGATGATTTTTTTTTATTAATGATTTTTGTTTTATAGGGAAATAAGGACAGTGTACCTTTAAAAAGGTGGTTTCTGGGATCTAACTAAGGTATTAAAATCCCCAGTAATGACCAATGAGATTACATCATCCAGAGAACACATTTGTGAGGAGGGCCCAAAAAGCCTCTGGAAGGGGCTTGACCCAGCTGACTCAAGGAGTAGGTAAACCTGAGTAGAGAATCTTAAGCACTGCAAGGAATAGATTATTTTGTTACTGCTCATTTAATTTATTATACTGGACAAAATAGCTTGTTTTAAGAAGATTGCTCCTAATAGTGAAGGACACCTGGACATGTATAAACAGTACCAGTGCACTGACTTTTAACAGTATAAGGAAAGAAAAAATGACTAAACTCTAGTGAATTATCTTGACTCCTGAATTGTTCTAAATTAACCTGGATACTGAAAAGTATTCAGGGATAGCTGCAAAATTTGTCTTTGAAACCTTTTTGTATAGCAGCAACAACCCCACAGACTGTATTTTAAAATATTAATCTGATGTAACAGCTTCCTTCTTGTTCAGCTGTGCAATTATAAAGAATGTCTAGTATTTTATAGGCCCTAGCAAATGCTTGTGATCACTGTCTCAGTAAGGATGTGCTATACCTGATCTATTTATGCTTTTATCAGGGTTCCCTCCCCACTCTGAACTCTAGGGTACAGATGTGGGGACCCGCCTGAAAGCACCCTAAGCTTATTTCTACCAGCTTAGGTTAAAACTGGTATGCTGCCACCACCAAATGATTTAACAAGAAACAGAGACAGGACCACTTGGAGTTCCTCTTCCCCCAAAATATCCCAGCCCCTGCCCCAAGCCTCCCTGGGTCTTTGGACAGTGGAAAACTCAGTTCGGTTCTTAAAAGAAGGATTTTATTAAAAAGAAAATGTAAAATCATCTCTGTAAAATCAGGATGGAAAATAACTTTACAGGGTAATCAGATTCAAAGAGCCCAGAGGAACGAACCCCCTCTAGCCTTAGTTTCAAAGTTACAACAAAACAGGGATAAGCACAGGTAAGATTCACAAGTTGCTAGAGGGAGGTTTATCCCTGTTTTGTTGTAACTTGCCTGGCTGTTACTTACAAGTTTGAAATATGAGAGACTTGTTCAGAAAGATATGGAGAACATGGATTGATGTCCGGTCCCTCTTAGTCCCAAGAGCGAACACCACCAAAAAAAAAAGAGCACAAACAAAAGCCTTCCCCCCCCTCCCCAAGATTTGAAAGTATCTTGTCTCCTTATTAGTCCTTTGGGTCAGGTGTCATCCAGATTACCTGAGCTTCTTAACCCTTTACAGAAAAAAGCATTTTGGTGCCTCCGGCCAGGAGGGATTTTATAGTATTGTATACAGGAGAGTTGTTACCCTTCCCTTTATAGTTATGACAGCTTTCATGACTGCAAAGAAGCAGATAGAATAAACATGAAACTAAGAATAGGCCAAATAGATTTTTAATGTTTTCAGTGTATTGATCTTAGGTTTTGTAAAACTTATTCTTGCAAACCCCAAATTCTAGGTCAAATTTTATCAAACAATGAGTCCTTATTTCTGCTATTTACTCTGATAAGGTGGACCCTTTAAATTATTCTCCTGAAGAGTTACAATGGAAGCAGTGCAGCATTGGGTTTAAATAAAAGTATCTGTCTGTGAAACTGTAGTAAAAACTTTATAAAACAGAAGTGAGACAGTTTTTCTGTCTCAGTTGATGGAAAGGTACAAGGAAACAAACCTTGAAAATAATATTTGATCTTTTAGCTTTAATATAAACTAGAGTTGGTAGCAGAGGTAAGGAAATGTTTATATTATGTTTGACCTGAAAGTTTCCTTTAATCCTGTGCTCAGCTTTGCACAGAGGATTTATTTTCTGGAATACTTCATAATTAGATTTATGAAAGTTACCTGGAAGAGGAAAAGAAAAATACTGTATATTAATTTAAAGTGAAATGAAACTTGTGCTAATCCTGCCATATCATTTGTGAAAGAGATTCTAGTCAGAGATTTTCTAATTGTACTGACTGCATTCTAATAGCTAAACACACCTTTCTGATTGATTCTCTGTAGCAGACATGTGTGAGTCACCACTGGGTAATGCTATAGGCTTTCAGGATGATGAGGTGGTAATGAATCACAGATGGAAAGAGAAACTTCATAGATCTTCCACTTGTGATTGGTTACCTCAGCAGTACCAAATACATGTTTTCAAATTGCTTTATGAACACTAACTAATCTTCAAGCTACTCTATGAAGTAGATAAGGCAATCAGTCTTCCCCATGTCTAAAATGTGGATAACAGATAGAGATGTTGACTCGGCTAGGTGAAAAAGTATGTGGACATCCTAATGTAGTCAAAGCAAGTTGTAGCTTTAACACGGTACCTGGTTGAGAGAAACATGTTAATGCCTCTGCCCTAGGAAAAAGAGTGTATTTTAACACGGTACCTGGTTGAGAGAAACATGTTAATGACTCTGCCCTAGGAAAAAGAGTGTATTTTAAGTGGCCCAAGACCTCAAAATGACTGTCAGAGCTGAGCTTCTGACTAGATTTCACAAAGGGCAGTGTTCTTCCTCCTCTTGGAGCTTTTTAAAGTGCATTACACACTTATGTGTTTTCACAGATGGAAACTTCTGCATGGAAACAACTCTTTGTGTGTGTAATTACAACAGCGTAGCTCTTTGGCCCCCTCTTGTGGTAGGGCAGTAAACTTCTGAGAATCTGCCTAGTGGCTCTGAGCTAACAAAGCTGCATTGTGGCTTAAGTGAGGTTCCTGCATTGAGATCTTGAGATCCTGGATTTGATTTCTGCTGTTGACAGCACATCACCTTTCAGATGTTGAACTGTGGATAATCTCCAATCCATTTCAGGAAGTTTGAAATCACATAGAATGAAGCTTCTTATTGGTATTGTTGAAAAATGGTTTCACTGCTATTGCCCAGCTCTTGTCCTAACTCCATAGTATGTACACTAGAGGCTACTTGTGCCACAGTTACCTAATAATTCATTTTTACTGTGGTAGTGGCTAGGAACCAACCAAGAATGAATGCCCATTGTGCTACGCATTGAGCAAACATGGAATAAGAGATGGTACCCGCCCTGAAGAGCCTACAGTCTAAATAATGATACTTCTAATTACATCTTTATCATAAAGAATTTCTTTCTATACATGTTACTTTTCTTAGCATTAAGAACAATTTCCTGAATGGAAGAAACAGTGCAACTGCTACTTAAAAACACCATCCTTCTGAACTTACCAGAAAAGCATAGCTTTCCATGTGACACAAAATTATCAGGTTAATGCCCCTTTAAAATCATTCTTTAAATTACAGAATTGGTTGAAAAGGAACACATTTTAGTGGAAAATTGTCCCTTTTTACTGGAAAACATAGAATTTTTAAATGTTTTGTCCAGCTCTATACAATTATCACAGCAGCCTTAGAATCATAGAATATCAGGTTTGGAAGGGACCTCAGGAGGTCATCTGGTCCAACCCCCTGCTCAGAGCAGGACCAATCCCCCAGACAGGATTCTGTCAAGTGGGGCTATAGGAGAAAAGCCATGCATCTGAAATCACTTTAAATGATACTCCATGGATTCATAGGCTCCAAAAGCACAGGTGATCTCACTTTTTCCACATTATTGGTACAACACACTTTTCTCCAACGGCTCAAGTAAAGAGGAGTTTGAATGACTGCTGACCATAGACTCTCCTGTTGCAGTGTGCTTTGTCATCACAGGGCTGAACCTCCATCCAGCAGCAGCCACCAGATTGCAGGGGACATTTTCTCTAGTGGTTCTTTCACAATACAACATGGAAAAAAAATCAAATTCTTTCCAGTGAACTTCTCAATATAGGTCAGTCCTTCACCCTTTTTTCATTCAGTCCCACTACTCCCTTGCTTTAGCGTGTAGTTTGGTCAGTATGAGAGCAGTTCCTAATTTGGTGGTAAAACATAGCTTCAGGCTAGTGCTTTACAATCATGCTAAGAATGTGACCTTAAGAAAGGTGTATTTTTATGGCATAACTCTAAAATTTCATTTAAAAACAGTATATTTAATAAGGGCATCTAATGCAACATAAACACACCTTAGCCATCTCAGAAGCTTGTAAAAGCACCAACAGGTTGGTAACCAGCCAAAATAAACCTCTGCCATCAGAACAAAGCTTCAGTAACCCTTTAGAACTGCATGTCACAGAATTTATCATGTATGTCGGGCAACCCTGTACTGACTATTCAAGGTTGCTAGTTATTCTTTCATCCAAATATTTATAGAAGTCACAGTTTTCCAGTTGAGCAAAGAGCTTACCTCTTCCTTAGACCTTAAAAAGGTCCTTGTAAAAATTCTCCCTGTCCTCTTGTTAAAAGGGTATCTCATGCCATGCTAACAAAAAGATCTAATGGCTAGGATAATATACATACTTAATAATAGAATGTTTAAGAACAGAGATGGTATTGTCTAGTGGATAGGACACTGAACATGGTTCAGGGAACCTGGATTCTATTCCTGGCTCTGTTTCTGACTTTGGACAAGTTGTTTCCACTTTCTCTACCTTTTGCATCTATTTTGACTGTAAGCTCTTTGGGGGAAGGGTCTGTTTCACGATGTGTGTGTACAGACCTAGCTCACTACAGCCCTGATCTCAGCTGAGCCTCTAGCACAGCCATTACACAAATAATATGAAGAACAGAACCAGCACTAAATTCTACAGGTAGGAGCCATTATTCCAAAGTAACTTTGCTGTCTGTATCTGAGTAAGCTAGAGTCTTGCAGTCAAATGTTATTGAATCATTCATTTCAAGTAAAATATGTGTTTTATTCTAATTCTTTATTGAATGCTTTCAGACTCATTAATGTTCAAATTTATTTATATTAACAAACAGAATTGAATCAAATACAAGTAGCTGATGCATCATAAAAGGTGTATTAAATAAACTGACCTGTAATTTTAATCTGTTTAGAAACATAACATTTTCTAATCCTTGGCATCTTAGATGAAAAGTTTTTCATGTTAATAATATTAAAAAGAAAACAGCTAATGAAGACACCTCTCAACCTACTTTGCCCCACTTCTCAGAGTTTACATTTGTGAATTTGAGTTTTAAAGGAAGAAAGAGGAAAATTTGCCCTCATTGTCTTATTTAGCTCAGCCATTCAAATGACTACACTGTTATAATGCACTTGTATATGGCAGAATTTATTAAACTGACTCTTCTGGGTCCTGATCTTACTCTAAGGTTACCAACTTTCTAATTGCACCCCTGCCCTGAGGCCCCACCCGTTCACTGAGGTCCTGCCCCCTGCTCACTCCATCCCCCGTCCCTCTGTTGTTTGCTTATTTTCACAGGCTGGGCAGGGGTTGGGATGCAAAAGTGGGTGAGGGCTTCAGCATGGGCCAGGGATGAGGGATTTGAGGTGCAGGAGTGGGCTCAGGGTTGCAGGTTGTGGTGCAGTAGGGGTTTTGGGGTGCCAGATCTGGGTGACACTCGCCTCGGGTGGCTCATTGCACGGAGCCAGAACTTGAGTCAGGGCAGAGGCAGTGCATGGAGCTCCCCTGCAGTTAACTTCTTCTAGGAGCAGCAGGGACATATTGCTGCTTCCAGGGAGCCATGCAAAGCCAGGTAGAGAGCCTGCCAGCCCCATGCCAACTGGATTTTTAATGGCCTGGTCAGCAGTGCTTACTGGAGCCTCCAAGGTTCCTTTCCAACCTGCCGTTCTGGTCAAAAACTGGACACCTGGCAACCCTAAGATTCACTCCCATTTAAGTCAGCGGCAATGCTCCTGTTGATGTTAGTGGGTGAGGAATGGTGGCTAGAACACATTCATGAGCAGACAGAACTTGAATGAAGAGACAATTCAATCTGTTTGGATTATAATTTTTTCAAGGCAATAACTAATTCTGCACTTTTTTGTAAAGTCCGTAGGACTTGAATGACCTATTTTTGTGCCTGTCATGCTTTTTGCCATGCGTACAGAAATGTGTTTCAGAACTTCCAGAGTTCTTTTCTTAATTCTGATCCAGACTCACTGTAGGATCTTTGGGCATACAATGTTCAGTAAAGTTATGCAAGTGTGGAAATCTTTGCAGTTAAGTAATGAGTTAATGGCATTCTTAAGAGATATTTCAAAGGAAGAGAGAAAATAAGTCATAGCAGAGGGAGAATTGTACTATTATCCCCAACCTGCAGTGAGCTTCTTTCAGGCACAGCTATATCCCTGCAGCACGGGACCTCTGTTTAGCTAAACCTGATCAGTTTTTTAATCGAATACTATGGAAAGCACCCTGGGAACAGGCACCTAACAGAAGCACTTTTTTGTATAATGTTATACATCAAACTATATGAATGTTTCAGAAGTCTCCATGAAATACAGAACATACTTGGCATTGAGCATTGGCCCTTCAGCTGCAGAATCAGCCAGCGCACCTTCAGAAGGCAAGAAAAGAGAACCCCACCACTGCAGAAAACAAATTACAGCCAAGATAAACCCCAGTGCCAAGCATTACAAAGTGGGTCCAGCACTAAGACTCAGAGGTCTGGTCTTCAGGACAAAGGATATGTTTGAACATGTGTTAACTAATTAATACCCTGTCTGTATAGTGGCTTGGAGATGCTTCCCAGCACCTAGATAGACAGGCCCTGGCTCCATAGCAGCTGTGCGTGGCCATGGCCACATTGGCAGTGGTTATGTCTAGCCGAGAGGTGGCAAACTATGGCCCAGGGGCTGCATCTGGCCCTCCAGACATTTTAATCCAGCCCTTGAGCCTCCGCCGGGGAATGGGGTCAGGGCAGGCCGGGTGCAAGGATATTTTGGGTCCTAGGTGAAACTTCCACCTTGCACCCCCCCCCTTCCGGAGCATCGCTATTATAAACTTTAAGAAATGAATACTGCATATGTGGTATTATTCATTAGAATTAATACAAGGGGGTCAGAGGAGATGATCACAACAATCCCTTCTGGCCCAGGGAAACCAATGAGCAAGGAGGAGGCTGACAATGCACAGGGTCTCTAACCATTCTCAGGCTCTGAGTACTCTGCCCTCTGGGGGGACCCAGGAGCAAGGAGGGCAGAGCCAGGCTCTCCCAGGGAGCAGGTGAAGATCTCCCTGGGGTTCAGGGCTGGCTTCCTGCATTGGCACAGTGCCACCGGGAGGGTGTCAGTGTTTGGAAGTGGCACCTGCACCAGCCTTTTCCCCTCCGTCACACTACAGGGTTTAGTTTCACTTTCCCTGGCCCCAGGAGGCAGCTGCGCCCGGCCCCAGGTGTGGCGCATTGGAGGGCGAAGCTCACCTGAGCTCAGGACCATGTCCATCCTCCCCCAATGGCTCCGTCCCTCGGCTGTGCTGGTCACTGCACCCGGACGGCTGTCTCCTCCTTGCTCCGCCGTAGGCTCCCACTGACTGTCCTGTGCAGCGCCAGGTTTGTTTTGGAGGCCTCACTCCCCTCCCTGCCCCACTCAGCTGACTCCCGTGATGCTGGACACTGCTTTTTGGTGCCCCCAAATCTTGGTGCCCTAGGCAGACACCTAGTTTGCCTAGTGGCTACACTGGCCCTGGGTCAGGGGCTTGCCTCACCCTGCCACTCCAGCCAGGGAGTGGGGTCAGGGGCTTGCCCCACTCTGCGTGGCTCCCAGAAACAGTGGCATGTCCCTCCTCTGGCTCCTATGCATAGGAGCAGCCAAGGGGCTCCGCATGCTGCCCCTGCCCCAAGTGCCAGCCCTGCAGCTCCCATTGGCCAGGAACTGCAGCCAATGGGAGTTGCAGGGGGAGTGCCTGCAGACAGGGCAGCATGCAGAGCTGCCTAGCCATGGCTCCATGTAGGAGTTGGAGTGGGGACATGCAGCTGTTTCTGGGAGCTGTATGAGGTAAGTGCTGCCTAGAGTCTGCACCCCTGACCCCCTTCTCCACACCAGCCCTAGCCGTGATCCCCTTCCCACCCTCTGAACCCCTTGGTCCCAGTCCAAAGTACCTTTCTGCACCCCCAACCCCTTATCTTCAGCCCCACCCTAGAGTCCACTCCCCCAGCCGGAGCCCAGCCCCCAATTCTGTGAGCATGCATGGCCTGCCATACAATTTTCACATCCAGATGTGGGCCCTCGGGCCAAAAAGTTTGTCCACCCCGGTCTAGCCCCAGAGTACAGACCCGGCCGCCCCCCCTGCAAGGTACCCGCCCAACACCTACATGTTAAAACAGCAACAGCCCCGTCCACACTAGAGTTCCAGCCCGTGTTAGAATTCCCTCTTCCCCCCGCTAAACTCGCTTTTGAGGGGGTTACTGATCGCGCCCTAACCTGGGCCAGGCGGCTCCGCAGGAAGGGCTGAGCGCCCCTCCCTGAGCGAGAAGCACAAGTCCCCGCGGCAAGGGCCAGGGCGCACCCACCCACCCGAGGGCAGCTTCGGGTGTCCCGAGCAAAGCGCCCGCCTGCTTTGAACGCCGCCCGGCAGCCAGCGGAGCGATTCACCCGCCTCCCCGCCCCCGGGAGGTGCGAGCGGCCAGCGAGTCCCGCTGGATTTCCGGGAGTAGCGGCTCTGCAGGTGCGGGAGAAGCGCGCTGCGCTCTGCTCTGCTCTGCCCGGCCAGCCGGGGGGCTCGGATCCCCGCTGTGACTGGGCCGGCGGCGGTTCCATCCCGCCCTCTGCGCAGTGCAGGGCTGCAGCCCGGAGAGCGGGTCCCAGCCCACCTCCTGGGTAAGTTACAGAAGCTTCTCTCCGCCTCCCTTCTCTGCGCTCTTCCCCCAACGCCCCTCAGCTTACTCCGGCGGGGCATCCTGTATTACTGTACCGCAGGTGCATCCCCTCTGGGGATAGGTGGCGGCAGCAGAGTTTGGCTCTGACCTCACTGTCTCGGGGAAGGAGACCCGCTCTCGAACTCTTGGGTGAAAGCTCGGTCCAAGCTGTTAACTTTAGACTCTGTCATTCCAGTTCATGCCACACCAAGGCAACCATCTAAACGCTGCTTTGCTGATCTTTGGACCTGTTGACCCATGAGGAAGTGAAAGGAATAAATTTGATTGATGGGGAAAGTTCTGACCATCAGTGATAAAGAAATGTTATTGAAGAAGAGCAGGTTTATAGTTGTTGCCAACAACAATCAGTAAAGTTTACCAAGCTCTCAAGACCATGTAGGGATCTGAGGGCTATGGTTGTTGTGGATAGGTGATTTCTGTTGCTATTTTCAGTGTTTTAGAAGTTCATTATATTTTACACTCTCTCTCCCTCTCTATATGTCTAGAGAGGGAGGGAGAGCAGAAAGTTAGAGGTCAATGTACACCAGGATATTTTATAAGTCTAATAATATGGAATAGTACTGAGCTTCATATGAAAATGTATGTAAGTGCTATAAAGTTCATTCTCTAGCTCACAGCAAGATGTAAACACATGCAAAATATAATTATTAAAAAATTGGATTAAGACCTCCATGAAACAGGTAGGACAGATTATCTGAATGTTAAATTTAAAAAGCTAACACTGGCTTCTAAACCTTGATATTAACTTAGATGGACCAAAAAACCTCTGTATCCTATACACTCAGTGAAATGTTCTGCCTCTTTTAGACTAGGGGCTAACATGGAAATGTAGATCGGTGCAGGTGCTGTGTGCTGTTGGTAGCCTACTATACAGGAGGTCAGACTAGATCAGGGGTTCTCAAATTTCATTCCACTGCAACCCCCTTCTGACAATAAAAATTACTACATGACTCCGGGAAGGGGGACTGAAGCCTGATCCCCACTGCCATGAGCGGGAGGGCGAAAGCTGAAGCCCCCAGGGCGGAGGGCAAAGCCTGGAGGGATCCAAAGCCAGAGCTTGAGGGCTTCAGCCCTGGGGGGGCAAAAGCCAAAGCCTGAGCCCTGCCACCCAGGACTGAAGCCCTGGGCAGCTTCGGTTTCAGCCCCAGGCTCCAGCAAGTCTAACACCAGCCCCGGCGATCCTATTAAAATGGGGTCATGGCCCACTTTGGGGTCCTGACTCACAGTTTAAGAACTATTGGACTAGATGATCATCTGGTGATCCCTTCTGGCCTTAAACTCTATGATTCTGTTAACGACATGAAGGTCTCCAGGGCAATGACTCCACTGAGGTTTGATCCTGCTTGTATTGGAGTCAGTAGCAAGACTTCAGTTGGAGCAGGACTGGGTCCTTGCTGAATAAGCTGCAGCAATTTTCCTCCCCACTCTAGATGTTAACTCCTGTTCATTCATTTTAAAATAGTCGCTTCTTGCCAGAGGATGTTGTAAACGACAAGACTGTAACAGGTTTTAAAAAAGAACTCAATACATTCATGAAGGGTAGATCCATCAATGGCTATTAGCCAGGATGGGCAGGGATGGTATCCCTGGCCTCTGTTTGCCAGAAGCTGGGAATGGGCGACAGGGGCTGGATCACTTGATGATTATTTGTTCTGTTCATTCCCTCTGGGGCACCTGCTTTTGGCCACTGTTGGAAGATAGGATACTGGGCTAGATAGACCTTTGGTCTGACCCAGTATGTTCTTATGTTTTTAAGGGACAGAGTCTGATACCCTTACTGCAGTATAGTAGCAGCTGACTTCAGTTAGTTCCCCTGACTTCTGTGGGACTACTTGTAGAGTGAGGTACCATTCAATGGGTACAGAAAGCTAGCCCCTAGTTACAGGTTTTATTACAGTAGATAGCAAAGAATATCTTGCTCTTACACACTCTTTACCCTTCAAGGTCAGGTGCTCTCTATCAGCCTTGCACACGTACAAAAATTAGGTAGGCTTCTGATTATCAGTGATACCTTTTTTAAAAAAAATGTTTTACTTTTGCTATAAATATAAGGGGAGTGTGCAATTTGTTGACTTTGAATAAGAGGTCACCAACCAGAGAAGGCTGAGAAACACGTAAGTAGAGGATCAAATCAAAACACTCAGACTTTGATGCAAACGCTTTGGCTGCTTTAGTCTGAGAGACCTTGATTCACTGGAATAGCACCTGTTCATTTGCTAAAGTTGGTTAGCCACTACAGCCCTGTAGTTTGACAATGACATATTTGTTACTGCAATGTGAACATCCTATACAGTGCAATCTGACTTAATTTGTACAGAAACTTGTCCTTTGCCCAGAAAGGGATTGTTAATCAAATTACCTCTGGTAGTATGATATTACAGTTACTGTACTGGACCTACAGAGCTAAAAGCACAAGCAGTTCCACCTTGAGCTATGTAGCTAAGTCTTTCTAGCTGGGGCTGTATCAGATTTGTATCTTCTGTGGACTGAGTACCGAGGGGAATGGGTAATGCACTCACCAATGTGTTACACTGTATTTTCAGTACTCATGTCTCCTTTTAAAAAGCAATTACATTTTGTTGTCTGAGAACTGGATACAAGGAAGTGGACAGAAATAGCTATGACAAGTGGATAGTTTTTCTGTTACAAAACATAGTTTTCTATGTACTGAAATCACTTCTGAACTCATTCATTACAACTCTGTGTGTGTGTGTGTGTGTGTGTGTGTGTGTGTTTCCCCACTGGAGTCTGATGTTTTAATTTTGAAAATAAATGAACTCCCAGAGGTAGCCACACAGTAGTGAGGTTACATAATTCTAAAAAGGAAGTTGGGAAAGGTATCTTTTGAAGCTTGAAGACAGTAAATGTCTTTACCATTCTTATAAAACTATAACTTCTTTAATTTACATTGGTCTTTTCAATTGGACTAGTTGATGAGTCTCTTGAAACTGATACATCTCATTAAATTATAATCTGAAACTGGCAACAAAATTGGTTAGGTTTACCTTACCAGTGCAGAATAAAGAAGTTGATGCAAAACAAAAGGAACCATTCTATTAAAATTAAACATACAATAGTTAAGACTTTTTACCATATTGTTGTACTATGATGTATCTTTCCATGTATAGTTATCATTCCAAACTTTCATTTTCTTTTGTCCAAACACAGTTTTTTCTAACAACAGTATTCTGTTGACTGCAGCTGTCAGTGCTGGCTAGTGGAAAGTAGGAGTTGCAAGATTACTATTTATTTTTAAATGCAGACTCAGTTCTGTTCTGTTTCATAGAATGCATCAGTGCGTAGTTTGGAACGGACTCATACTTACATGTGATCCTATATATAACCGTGATGGGTGCCTTGGAAATAATCATAACTGGTTTGATCTAATTATGGGCTGGATAAAGTCTTCGGAGTTCTGTGTAGGGGCACAGAACAAGATTCAACTGATCTTCCTTCTGATTCTTTAGCAGAAATCTCTCTCCTCGCAGGATTCACAATTTCTTACTCATACAAATCTTTCTTTTTCTGTCTGATGCATCGCCCTACCTTTCAGTCTGGTTATTTCTAATGTTAATAGTTATAACATTTTAAGACCTCTTTTTCCCAGTCAGAGGAAGTTTGCACAGAATGATGTAGCCTTTTATTTTATTTAAAGTGAATTCTGTAATGTGGTGTTACAGCACTGTGAGTTTGGCTCTGGCGGCTACAGTTTCAAGCTTAACAGAGTGAAAGTCACCTCTGCTACTTTCTTTAGAGTGAGTCTCTAGGAGCACACAAAGACCAAGGGTAGTGACCGCACATACATTCACCAGTACAAAGTCTAGTCTATTTTACAAGTTTTATTAAAGTTACAATGAAAATTATGACTACCCAAGCGCATAGAAATTCTATATAGACCTATGCACAAGTTGCAAATATAGTTATACTCACATCCTTAACAATAGTGTTAGGGTCTGATGGGTCTCCCATGGCTTGATCATCAGTAGAGGGAGGGTTCCTGCTGGAGTCTCCCATAGGGAGCTCAATTTTCCTGTTCTGGGCATCCCCTTTTTACAATATGATTCTGTCTATACCTACATTCTGCGCATGTCCATAAAAGTGTCAGCCCTTTTTTTTCTTATCGGTTTGTGTCCCCTAGAAACTTAAGAGACCCCAATTTTCTATAGGCTGTGTAAGTTCCCTTTGTTTTCATTAGCACTGACACAGAACCTAAATCCTGTGGTTAAGACACATCTAAGACAGATGCGCCTTTAAACTATTTTTATGATCTAATATTAATCTTCTGGGTAATTTTGCGCAATATTACCACTTGGAACCTCTTTTCCCATAATCTTAAAGTATCGGGTTATTTTCTGGTCGCTTATGTCATCATTTCTTGTTTCCAAAGCCTGACATAGCTAAGCTAAAGTCTTGCAGGCATCAACCTACAGGTTCTTGTATTTCAGCTTGTCTTACTTATGTCTAATACTTGGTTCCACTCAATGCTGATCAATCTTATCTTTTATAATCCTACAAATTCATTCTACTTAACATACAATGAATATATATGATAACATCACACAATAAATGGATAATAAACTACAATAATTGGCTTCAATGGGTTGAGTTTTTGTAGATGCCTTATACAATAGAATCTGAGAGTTACGAACACCTCAGAAATGGAGGTTGTTCATAACTCTGAAATGTTTGCAACTCTGAACAAAACATTATGGTTGTTCTTTCAAAAGTTTACAACTGCACATTGGCTTAATACAGCTTTGAAATTTTAGTATGCAAAAGAAAAGAAAAATGGTGCTTTTAACCTTCTTAATTTAAATGAAACAAGCACAGAAACAGTTTGCTTACCTTGTCAAAAAAAATGTTTAAATTATTTTTTCAGTAGTTTACATTTAACACAGTACTGTGCTGTATTTGCTTTTTTGTTTGGTCTCTGCTGCTGCTTCATTGCCTACTTCCAGTTCCAAATGAGGTGTGTGGTTGACTGGTCAGGTCATACTCTGGTGTTCATAATTCTGAGGTTCTACTGGAGTTTCTTTTAAAGATGTTAGGGAAGAAAAATAGCAGGTGTCACATGCTGGGGTCCACAGAGGATAAGTCCACAGAGGATAATAGTCAGAACTGGTTTAGTGGAGTTATTCCTTTGGCTTAAGTCACACCGGCCTGTGTCTTGATGCTGAAGGTCCTAGGCATCCCCTGAAAAATCATTCTGTTCCCGTCAAATCAGTAAATATTACTACTGTATATTTATGTTTAATAAAAGCAAAAAATAATGGGTTGCATGGACTCTGCTCTTGATCAAAGTATACCAAAAATTTCATATTTGCATACAGAGAAGTTACTTTTCAATGCCATTCTGTTATATTGATACTGGGGATATTACTACGCAATGCAGGGCAAAGTAAGAATGGCATAGGGTGGCAGCTAGCCAGAGTTCAAAATGGAAGAAGGGGATAAACAGTCCACAGTATAGGGGCGGTTAACCATTTTACTGTCAATCCTCAGTCGGTAATGGAGTATGGAATAGACCTTAGCTCTGGACATGAAGAGGAAAAAGCACATGCATTCCAGGGCTTTGCAATATCTTCAAGAATTACTGCAAGAACCTCAAAATTAGGTAGTGTCATGCTACTCTCATGCTGCACTGGGTTCTAGTCTGGTGAGTTGGAATAGATCATATGGTATATATTTGATTAGCTGGGCCTGTCTCATGTCATGTGACCAAGGAATCAGGCCATCTCAGTAGGAGCCCTTGCTAGCTGATTGGTCAGAGAGGTTGTGTTGTGGTTGAGCTGTGATCCAGTGGCCTTCTGTAATTGCCCAGTTCAGGCCTGATGATGCAAGGTGCAGCACCCTTGGGCTATTGGGTCCTTTCCAGAGAGCACCCCACTCTGCAAACCCCATTTGAATCAAATTTGGGTCCACTTATCTGGAGTGGCTGAAGTATGAGTTACGACAGTGCCTTAAAAACACGCATGTGTGCATATGTGCACACATCCTTGTGGAATGGCAAGGAAAGGACCATCTGTACTATTGCTACTTTACAGTTTCAAATTCTGTATTACAATGATGGTTAACTCAACAGTCCCAAAACAATGAGGGAAACAACATTAGCGCATGAGATATAACTCATGTTCTATACTCTATGCTGCATCACTCCAGGATTATCTTCTCAGACTGTGTGTGTGGTAGGTGAAGTCTGGGTAGACATGGCAAGAAATGGAAGTAGTGGTACAGTGTCTGAATCTTGCTTACTGTTCTTATGAAAACCTAGCCATTTGCACTGTGCTTGATTTATGAAGACTGGCAGGGTGGGAGAGAAAAACGTGGCCATTTAAAATCAGTCAGCTGGCTGCACAGACTTGCTCCTGCCAGTTTGGAAACTTGTTAAGTCAAAAATTAAAGCATCAAGGAAGCAAGAAACAGATTAAAAAAGAGAAATATATTTCTAGAAGAATCTCTAGTTTCTAGACAACTGAAAATGACTTTGAAATGTAAGTTTAGCCCTAAGAATTATTATAGAGGCTTCACTTTTTGGGATGGGGAGTCTACATGTGTGGGGGCGGAATAGGGGAAGAATATTGTGATCTTCATGAAATTTAGTAAATTATTTGTGTATGTTGCTTATATGCACCCCGTTCAACAAATAATTCTAAATACCCTGTTTTAGTCCCATAAAAGTCAATAGGTCTTAATCATATGCTTAAGGTTAACCACATTTACATGCTTTTCTGAATAAGGCTTGGCTGCTGAACTGTGCTGAAATCCGGACTCACTTTCCCTCTCATGACACTTATCTCTCACTTATCACAATCAAATTGATTGCCACTAAAACTAGCTGTCCTTCGTTGTGAAGTCACTGGATCTTTCATAACATAAACAATTCAGTCTTTATCTATCTTGAAACAAAGGTCCAGTGTAATAGTGAAAATAACATCAAGGTCTCAGATACACCTGACAGCGTAAATAAAACCAGATCCTGAAGGAAAGTCAAGTCACAGCATTTGTTGCCATGGACCTAGTCTTCCACCCACTTGCGTAATTGATAAAGTTCCCACAGACATCTGTGGTCCATGAATCAGCCTTTTTTCATGGTTATCTTGCATAAACTTCAGCTCAAGTGCTTACCAGAGCCTGGCTTCCTCTTAGAGTTTTATCTCACAGGGTCTGACTGGTTTTGTCCCTAGTTATTTTGCTTCAGAGAGAGACACTCCATTAGATACCACTGTGTTGGATCAAATAGGACTTGCCTGATCTGGTGAGTCAGCAGAAGAGCAGTGTAGAATCCTAGAACCTGATACCCTGTCACAATATTAATCTCTTTTAATATCAATTTCAGACTGACAAACTAATTAAAATGTGCTAGTCATGAGAGATCTTTCTATATGGAACTGGGCAGAGTATACTAAACAGGAAAGTAATGCATAATATAAAAACTCAGAGGGTGACAATGAGGAAGGAAAGAGCCGGGCCTTATATAAACTAAAGGCTACTTGTAGGAAAGGGTGTAGTTTAATCTGCTATATCAAATATTGGTGGTTCTTGGATGACTGACATTGCTTTTGTGCTTGGTTATTAAGTAAAATATACTGTGGTACTTCCTTATAGCTCAAACTACTCTTGTTGACTTTAAAAAAAAAATAAGATCTTCAAGTTAGCTTCTAGATTGGCTTCTTTTTTTAACTTCAGGATTTGTATAACTACAACCTGACATTGCTAGGAGTATAATGGCAGCACTTGGTCACGTCTTAACTAATTTGTTTAAAACTTGATAAGACTGGATGTGCATGTTTACTAACACCTTCCTGTGTAATTAACATTCTACCTGATGATTAGTGTCTACAGAACGAAATCCCCATATCTGCAGAACTAGGTCCTGGAGCTGCCTTACTATATGCATTTTAGAGAGAGGGAGGAAAATATGTCTATTCTTTTGTATCTTGACCCAGAAAAAATGAGCCTGTCGCCTACAAAAGGCTCTGAAGTTCCTGAACTTTGTAATCCCAGAGGCTATTTACTGATCGAAAGGAAAGTGCCCACTCCCTAATGGCTGTCTATCCATCTTATATGGCCCCCATTACCATAGTATGTGAGCATCACCCAGCCTTTAATGTATTTAGCCTTGCAACAGGTCTATGAGGTAACAAATTGCTGTTATCCCCATTTTACTAATGAAACACAAGTGACTTTCTGACCATTAAATAGGGAGGCTGGTGAAGAAAGGACTTGAACTCAGGTTTCTTGAGTTCTAGGCTAGGGCCCTAACCACTGGACCAGCCTTCCTCTCTGTAAAGCTGAGACTTCCTGAGTGACTCAGTAATGCCCCTTAATCTCTCCCGCCACTGCCTTCTCCTTCCTTTCCCTCCCCTCGCCTCTCCCAAACAGTAGTTGTTCTCCTGTGAACATTCATTCAATCAGAGAAGAATTTTCGAAGTTAGACTAGTGTAAAAATATTTAGCTCCTGCTGACAGAGAGGATCACGTCAGAGGTCAAAGAGTAGGAAGGTGTCACATGACCTGACAATGACCCCACACTTCCTCTCTAATGAACCTTGGTGAAAAGGCAATAGCCTGGGCCCCATTCCACACCAGCTCCTCCTGGAAATTCATGGAGAGATCTTGGTATTGGTTACATTAGCAGAAGCTAAAGAGAATGGAATGGAGAGCTGTGGGGCATGGGACCTACCTTTTATGAGTTTGTCTCTCAGGGTTGCTCTGCAAGTCCTCATGGCTGAGTTTTATTTTTTAGGGGGAGCAAGAAGAAGAGGTGGTATGTGGGTTTTTGTGTCTGGCTGACCTTTTCCCATGGGGAGGTAGGCTTGCTGTGAAGGAATCTTTTGTTGCCTTTCCAAGAGCACTGTATGTCTCTGAAGTAGAGTTGGTCAAAATTTTTCCAACAGAACAGTCTTTTGTTGGAAAATGCTGATTTGGTTCTCCCAAATCAAATTCTAAAAAAACATTATTCTTCCTGTGAAAAATTACTAATTTTTGACTTTTTGTCCTGAATGAAAACAAAGGTGTTCCCCTCTGCCCCCAAAAAAACCCTTTTAAGTTTTTTATGCGAAGGAAATTCTGTTTTCCAGCCAGCTCTGCTCAGAAGGCTGTGACTATACTGTAAACCTGGCAATTCTTTTAAACCCTATGCTTTTAAGTTGGGTGTGGGGTGAATTTGCTAATTACTAAAAAACTGATAGACTATTTTTTTAATCTAGCACACACCAGTTCTTAAAAAAACTTATTATCAAGTGTTGTCAAAGAAAAATTCTCACTATTATATTAATAACTGGGATTCAATCTTTCCTCAAGCAAAACCCCCATTTTGTCTGCTGCCAAGAGGAAAGATTCTGTTCTGGATTTGACATATATAAATATGTACACTTGCATAACTGATTAATTTGGTCGGCTGATTACCGGCTTAATATGTTACTTTAAGGCTCTTGCAATCTTTGGTCTATCTTGGTATGTGTGGGATTGTTACCGGAACAACATGAAAAGTTTAGCATTAAGTGCTTATGTTTATAGTCTTTTGTGGGCAAATATCAGATTCCAGTCAGCAATTGTTTGCAAAGTGGGATGGGCAACTTCAGAATATTTTTAAATTGCATAATATAGTTTTTATTGCCAGGTACTTGAAGGCATTCATCTGGATATAGCGGTGTGATTTGATCATGATATAATACACAATACTAAAACATGATATAATATATTATACTACTGTTGTCTTTTTTGTACTCATTTATTTTCACATAAACATGGATATTTTTGTGGGGTGCTGGGCCTTTACCCTATGTTTCTATTATTCAATGAGTATACTCCCTCCCCTCAGGGTTGACCTCGACTAGCTACAAACAAAAACTAGTGTCTTGTCTCATTAGGATTGTACAGTGAGGTAGCTATCTCGATGTAAAAACCTACCTTTTTTAAAGCAGTGAAAACATAACCAGCTATACTTAACCACCTCTCTACAAGACTCTTCAGATCTCCAGATGAAAATCTCTATAGCTGTGCCAATTTCAGGAGTTGGGCTCCGGTTTGAAATCAGTGAAAGGTATCTAAAGAGAAACAGGATCAGTCTGTAGATCAGGGATCACTGGTTTGTTATATATCTTTTTAAAAAATGGTTTCTGTGTTTACAAAATGTTGGGAAAATCTTTTTATACAAAATCTTCATGCTCAAGTCTAGTGCTTTAATTTTAGATAAGGGCTTGTATTTCTACATAGTGGGATTGGCTATCTTTGGAACTACCAGTAAATACATGTTGTCCAGAGGGTAAATAGGACCCGGATTATGCTATACTCACTTGAGACTGTTCTCCATTTATACAGATCTTATTCTTATTGCTTTATTCATTATTACTCCAGGAAGAATAAAGCCATTTTTTGTCTTGTTCAGATGCTGACATCTATTCTTTTTGTTCCTTGCTACTAGGCAGAAAATCTATTGGGTCTAATTTTTGTCTTTTATTAGATTCAAAGTGAATCACCCACTAATATAATACTGAAGCAATAAAGGCTTCAGGTAAAGATTTCTCCCCCACAATCAAGGAATCAGATTCATCATGACTTATCACTATAATGAAGCCTTTGAAAACCCAGACTATCGCTATTCAGAGACATTGGAGATTGACAGAAGGTAAGTTTGAGTGATAATTTATAAAAGTTCTGAACTATAGTACTGTTGGTAATAAATGAAATTGAATATTTAGAACTCATGGGAGTGATGGGGATGGAACTTGTTACCAGTTCTATTTTTGCCATTCATTTTAATCACTCCTTAGTTCTTGTCTGAGAATGTTTGTGGAGTCTGTCTTTTGCAGTGTTGTTTTAGCCATGTAGGTTCCAGGATATGAGAGAGACAAGTTAGGTGAGGTAATATCTTTTACTGGACCAACTTCTGTTGGTGGAAGGTACAGATCTGAAGAAGAGCCCTGTGTCACTCAAAACTTGTATCTTGCACCAGCAATAGTTGGTTCAATCATACCTCAACTACTCTGTCTGTATTTTTACATTTCTACATTTGTCATAGTGGCTCTGTTATTATAGACTCATAGACTCTAGGACTGGAAGGGACCTTGAGAGGTCATCGAGTCCAGTCCCCTGCCCTCATGGCAGGACTAAATACTGTCTAGACCATCCCTGATAGACATTTATCTAACCTACTCTTAAATATCTCCAGAGATGGAGATTCCACAACCTCCCGAGGCAATTTTTTCCAGCGTTTAACTACCCTGACAGTTAGAAACTTTTTCCTAATGTCCAACTTAAATCCCCCTTGCTGCAGTTTAAGCCCATTACTTCTTGTTCTATCATTAGAGGCTAAGGTGAACAAGTTTTCTCCCTCCACCTGATGACCTCCACCTAGATACCTGAAAACTGCTATCATGTCCCCTCTTCTCTTTTCCAAACTAAATAAACCCAATTCTTTCAGCCTTCCTTCATAGGTCATGTTCTCAAGACCTTTAATCATTCTTGTTGCTCTTCTCTGGACCCTCTCCAATTTCTCCACATCTTTCTTGAAATGCGGTGCCTAGAACATAGACACAATACTCCAGTTGAGGCCTAACCAGCGCAGAGTAGAGCGGAAGAATGACTTCTCATGTCTTGTTTACAACACACCTGTTAATGCATCCCAGAATCACGTTTGCTTTTTTTGCAACAGTATCACACTGTTGACTCATATTTAGCTTGTGGTCCACTATGACCCCTAGATCTCTTTCTGCCATACTCCTTCCTAGACAGTCTCTTCCCATTCTGTATGTGTGAAACTGATTGTTCCTTCGTAAGTGGAGCACTTTGCATTTGTCTTTATTGTACTTCATCCGGTTTACTTCAGACCATTTCTCCAATTTGTCCAGATCATTTTGAATTTTGACCCTGTCCTCCAAAGCAGTTGCAATCCCTCCCAGTTTGGTATCATCTGCAAACTTAAGCGTACTTTCTATGCCAACATCTAAGTCGTTGATGAAGATATTGAACAGAGCCGGTCCCAAAACAGACCCCTGCGGAACCCCACTTGTTATACCTTTCCAGCAGGACTGGGAGCCATTAATAACTACTCTCTGAGTACGGTTATCCAGCCAGTTATGCACCCACCTTATAGTAGCCCCATCTAAATTGTATTTGCCTAGTTTATCGATAAGGATATCATGCGAGACCATATCAAATGCCTTACTAAAGTCTAGGTATACCACATCCACCACTTCTCCCTTATCCACAAGGCTCGTTATCCTATCAAAGAAAGCTATCAGATTGGTTTAACACGATTTGTTCTTTACAAATCCATGCTGGCTATTCCCTATCACCTTACCACCTTCCAAGTGTTTGCAGATGATTTATTTAATTACTTGCTCCATTATCTTCCCTGGCACAGAAGTTAAACTAACTGGTCTGTAGTTTCCTGGGTTGTTTTTATTTCCCTTTTTATAGATAGGCACTATATTTGCCCTTTTCCAGTCTTCTGGAATCTCTCCCGTCTCCAATGACTTTCCAAAGATAATAGCTAGAGGCTCAGATACCTCCTCTATTAACTCCTTGAGTATTCTAGGATGCATTTCATCAGGCCCTGGTGACTTGCAGGCATCTAACTTTCCTAAGTGATTTTTAAATTGCTCTTTTTTTATTTTATCTTCTAAACCTACCCCTTCCCATAAGCATTCACTATGTTAGACAGTCCTTCAGACTTCTCAGTGAAGCCGAAACAAACATTTACACTTTAAATTAATACGTCCCAGAATTTATAGTTGAAGGTACCAGGGATTCGTTGGTTTCATCAATTTTTCAGCAAATGTGCAGCCAAAAAGTTTGCTGCACGCTTGGAGCCCTATTTTACAAATGCTTATGCATATACTTACTTTGAGTGGTCCTCCCACTGATTTCACTGGGACTGAAGTTTTAGTCTCTTTTAATTCAGTTCATGATTGGCAATTACATCAGAGCTTTGATTCTAAAGACTGTATATTATGAAAATGTTTTAAAATGTGGTAAAGTAAGATGATACATAACTTATTTATGTCAAAAAATTGTTGGAATATTGCACATCTAGAAACAAAGGTAAATAGATATATCTTACCTTTTCGGTCACTAGTAGTCCCTCCTTTTTGTTTGTTTGCTCACACAGCAGAGAAAGGAATTCATCCTTTCTCCAAAACCATCATGATTCCTCCCTGGATGATGACTCCTTGTACGATTCCTATGAAGGTGGAAGAGGACAAAGAAACCAGGATTATCCCATGGCCTCAATGCAGCCTGGCTTCAGATACAGTCACAGCGCATCGAGGCCCAACACAAATCCATATGGAAATCCACATAGTATGTAATTCCACATACCAAAATCCTATGTATAATAGACAGTATTTTGGGGGTCCGTTCCTGAGGTTGATTCAAATACCTGCTCAGCTTGATTTCTAAAGGAGCTCTACAGTCAAGGCAGGATCAGGCCAGAGCGTGTTTTATAGAAGTGTCCCTCATAGAAACTAAAATGTAACATCTTTGTGGGCAAAATGAGAGGGAGGAAAACCCTTAGTTTTTTTAAAAAAGAACATTTTAGCAAGGATTATTTCCATCTTGTCATTCCAGAGTTTTATTTTCTCTTATGCTGTGCTTAGGAGAGGGAAAATCAGAATGTTAACATTAGTTACCTACATTTTTGAAAGTGATTAGTTGGTTTTGGGTGCTTTCTTTTCTGGGTGCCCAACTTGAGATGCCTTAATGAGACACATTTTTTGTTTTTGTTTTTTCGGAGCACTTTCTGAAAATCAGGTACCTTTATGATGTCTTATGTTGAGCCTCCAAAAATTGAGACACCCACATTCACTAGCCACTCTTGAAAATGTAGGCAGCTAGCATCATTAAGTTTGCCTTTCAGTAGTCTACGGCATGGTGTAACTATCCTATACAATATAATAATTGATTTTAAATGGGTGTACGGTATTAGAACGAGGGACGAGAATAATTCTAGGATCTATCATGCTATGCATAGTAGCACTGAGTTTATTACTTTCTCAACAAACCCAATCTTCTGTGAACAGTTTTAAACATTTCTTTGTGGCTTAATGCTTCTGTTTTTCCCTCTAACAGCTAATCCTTCATTTGAGTATGAGCCAGAATTCGCATACACATCTCCCTCTACCTTTCATGCCGGGGATGGTCCTTACGTACGCAGAGCTTCTGATATGTCTGATGGAGGTAAGGCTTAAGGTGCAAAGATGGAATGGCCAATCAGAACGTTGAAATTTTAATCTCCAAAGGAGGTTGACAGCTTTCTTAAGCCTAAACTAACCAGACTTTATCCCTTGACAAGATATTTCATACTAATGAATGTGGAAGGTTCTTTATTTAGTTCAGCTGGCTGATTGTCCAGGAGTCCTCACTGAATCCTAGTCACCATTAAATATCAAAATATTTCTTGACAACACTACTTCATTGTACCAGAGCTTCCCGGAACCTCCTGATTGGACTACCATCTCATTGCAATGAAAGTAGAGGTGGTTGGGAATTTTTTGATGAATTGTTTCTTTATCAGAAAATGCCAGTTTATCTAAACTGAGACTGCTCATGAAAGAGGTTTTGATTTGAGGAATCTCCCAACTTGAAAAAAAAGTTTTAGGGGGGAAAATGTCAAAACATCTTGACATTTTATAAACAAAAATATCAGACTTTCCAATTCAGTGACTTTAAACTAAAAGATTTTAAAAGTGAAATTTCAGATGGGATGGGGAAGGGCTGAAATTTAAACAAAAAGTTTTGATTTTTTTTTTTTTTGGTTTGTGAATATTTTTGAGATATTGACTGAGAAGAAATTTTGAACTCTCAAAAATGTATGTGTGGGATAAGCAAACTGTTCCCTCCCCTCACTCCCCAAGCTGTAAATGAAGAGTATGGTATGAAACAGTCACCTATTTGAACATGAATTCCCTATAAGCAGCTGTACCCTTGTAAATTACTTGTGAAGTTATTCAGGGGGTTGTGGGGCCAAATTCTTTGCTACAGTGCTTCCACTGATGTCAGTAGACTTACACCAGCATAGAATTTGGCCCATCGTGTGTGAAGTATAGTGCTTAGTCATACCTAAAGGGGTGAGGCCTTGGGCAAAGGGGGAGGGGCGAGGGGCAAACCTCCCCAATGGATGCGTCCACCCACCACTCATGCAATCAACCGATATGTCCTTTGGGACTGGAATAGTGTGGTTTAAGGTTGAATCTTTGAGTAGATACTGGAACACAGAGGTCTTAAAATGATGGTATTAGTGACAATTTATTGTCTGTGCCCTGCATAACAGACTATATTGTAGATCCATCAGGTTTCAGCATCCTGTAATCCTTTGCACTGTGACATATTTGGTAACTGTTTGCTGCTTCTAGAATTCCTATAATGACGAATTCTCTTCTAGAGTTGTTGCCTAGATACACTGGAAAAACACCTCTCTTAGCTATCCTTAAGCAACTTTAACCTTTTAGGAACATGTAAATGGATCTGGTTAACATCTGATTTTGGGGGGAAATTGGAGTCTTACTGGAAAGTAACAATTATATTGCTTCATGGAAATGACCTGTTTCAAAATTCCACATGATAGAACATAGAGAGATGGAGAGAAATTTAATAAATTTCTCCTTAAGACTTTTTATGCTTGGGAAATGGATACCCAGAGCAATCAACTGAAGGAGAAACATCCAGACATTGAGAGTCTGGGGTCTACCTCAGAAAAAAGACAAACACATTTTCCTTTCTCTCATCCTTTTAAATGGATACAAAGAAAACTGGCTCTGAGTACAAATGCTACTATCTCCATTGTTTATTCAAATCTGAAGGGAGAAATTGCTGAAGACCCACACAGTGAGCATTTGTTAGCAGACACTTTAGACTTTCCTGGACTTCTAACCCCAGAAAGCCTCAATGCAGAAGGGGAACGCAGCTCTGAGCTGCCTGAATCTTCTTCCCAAGTGGCTGCGAGTGACCAGAAAATGGTGTTTGTAAACTTTTCTCACTCTTCAGCTTCAATAGAGGAAGGTATAAGCATCCAGTGAATGAAGAAATGTCAGTGTTTTTGAATATAGGGATGGGGTAAGATGTGTTGAACTCTGATAAGAAAATGGGAGACTATCTCTTTGGGCCAGATTCACATACTCTTTCTTATGCTGAATAGTACGTTATTCCAGCAATAATCTCACTGAAGTCAGTGTGAATACTTGTGTAGTAGGGTTTACCCTGCATGTATCCCAGTCTGGCCCTTAAAGTTCAGTTTTCAAGTCTGAAAAATTACACATCAGATGTGGGAGGATGGGCATTCTTTACTTAGCTGGACCACATGGAAAGTGAATGAGTAACGAACAGGACTGGCTAAGCAAATTGGCATTACATTTCTTAGTTCACTAAAAAATGTGTCTTGTTCAGGTAGCTTCAGTCAGAGCTACAACAGAAGACAAGCTGACCTGGTCTACAGGATGCCTTCCAGCCTTCTCAGACTAGACTCAAATGCAGAAACATATGACAAAGACAAATATAAACACGGTAAGGTACTTAGAGAAATGGTAGGGGATTTACATATATATCTTATCTCAGAAAAATGTGGAAGGCCTTGATAGCCAATATAGAACCACAAAAGAACTTGAAACAACTTGCTACAAAAGACATTCTCTACACTAGAGAAACTCAGCTGTGAAACAGTTGGAGTGTTGAGGATTGGGCTTGCTAAATACATTAGCAAGAGTTGGGTGTAAAAGCCTGACATGGTTATGTTTTGCAATATTTGGCCTTGTCTTCACTAGGAAATAAGATGTATATTTGACATGTTAACTAACATGTTCATTAATTGTGCTAAAATCCTATCTAGATAAGGCAATTTGTAGTTCTAACACATGTTAACTGGTTGCTGTAAACCTTAAGCTCCCCACAAGGCTTTATTGTGCCTGGCTAACATGGGTTAAAATAACTGTTTAATCTACACTAGAATTTGAATGGGTTAATTAACATGCTACCTGACATGTTTTTAAACTACACCATTTTTCCTAGTGTAGACATGGCTTTTATGCCTCTAGCCAGGGGTGGCTCCAGGCACCAGCATGCCAAGCACATGCCTGGGGCGGCAAGCCACGGGGGCACTGTGCCGGTTGCCGCAAGGCCGGCAAGCAGGTTGCCTTCGGCGGCATGCCTGCGGAGGGTCCGCTGGTCCCGCGGCTTTGGCGGATCTCCCACAGGTGTGCCACCGAGTCTGCGGGACCAGGGACCTCCTGCAGGCAAGCTGCCAAAGACAGCCTGCCTGTCGTGCTCGAGGCGGCAAAATATCTAGAGCCGCCCGTGCCCCTAGCTGATGCTATTTTACATTTTTAGATTCACATTCAAGTGACTCTCTCAAACTGACAATTATTAAAACGCATAATAAACCTCAAAATAACAGATCAGAGCACCATAGCTAAAAAAGCTTTTCAGCAAAAGTACAATTTGTTTCCATTAGCACTAAATTTACACACTACTACTAACTAAAAATCTTTTTTAAACAGAATTAATTTTCAGTTCACTATGTCTGTTTTTTATGAAAATATAGAAACCAAAACCCCACTAGAAAAAACAGAGAGTAAGAACCTTTTTGGAAAGCTTGAGTCAATGTTTTTGCTTATTTTGTATTACAGCCCATTGTACTAACAGTAAACCATCACTGGGTATGAATGATTTTTGAAAGCATTAAAAACCGTATTATCCCAATGTATCTGTATTACAGAAACATTCATTCCAGAAAACTGACTATTTAGTGCAATACTACTGCTAGCTATCACTAGCTTTCAATTTCCCATAGTTTAGCTGAGTCTTGGTAGCATATTGGATGTCTTATTTCCAGTCTTCCTCCTCTCATTCTTTGTATGAAAGTTAAGATGTTATACAAAGTTCTGGATGTATATAATTTTTTTTTTGTACATCCCACCTATAGAAGAGAAGTTGATCAAAAATCTTGCAAGCATATCCAGCAAAGAGAGAGTGAAAGCAATCCAGAAGACACCAAAGACCATGAAAGAAAAGAGAGACATCAGGTAAAAGCAGAATGCTTCTTACAGCTTGGTGCTAATGTGAACACACATACTGTTTCTGGCATCTACTTAACAAATGCAGGTGTCTGCATATTTCCTCACTAGATTCTCGGTCAATTATGGAACAAAACAACTGGAAAATAACTTGTATTAATAACCTGTTTTAAAGTAGCATCTTGCAAGGCAAATCAGCATTCAGTAAAGATGGCAGGATGTGCATTTTTGTTGGATGGGAGCAACGTTTCCTCTCGTTGATAGCAATATCCTGTTCTGTTTATATAAGAAATGTCATATGAAATGTGGATTGTGATGTTTAAGAGTTTCAAAAGAGTTTTCAGCAATAAGAGTGGAGAAAAGGCCAAGCAAAAGAGGTTGAAAGTAATGGCTGATTTATCACTATCAGAGCCATTGTAGAGGATATCCAAAGCCCATCACCAACAATAAGCAGGTGTTGGATGCAAGGAGGCTAGATTGGCACCAGACTTGTCTGTCCTGAGGCAGATTGCCAGTTAACAGAAAGACAAACAGCAAGGTGCTCTCCCTAAAGTCCACATTTTAGTAACTTTTTGGCTGCTACTGAGTAGAGCTGGCTGGGAATTTTTTTATTATCTTTTTTTTTTCTGAAAAATGCTGCTTTGTCAAAACTAAAACCGTTTTTTCAAAACCAGGTTGATTTCTAGATGAATTTTCCAACCTGAAATTTTTTTTAAACGTTTTTTTTAAATGTCAAAATGATTTTTTTCTGACCATTTTAGTGAAAAATTCTGATATTTTGCTCTGGTTTGAAACAACTTTCTGTTTTGAAATGTGAAACTAATTAGACTGAAAGCATCGTTTTTAAAAATCTTGAAATTGAAATAAAATGTTTCGATTGACCCAAACTGAAAATTATTTGTTTATTATTTTGGGGGGGGTGGTGGCGGCTTTTTCAGCTAGCTAATTTTTTTGTGATGTTGACCTCTTATCCAGATTTCAGATGATAAAAATGTTCACACTCTCAAAAGTATACGCTGGCCATATCCTGCCCAGCTGTGCTCCTGAGCATGTGCATAACATTTATGTTTGCAGGAGCCTGTTAAACACAATGTGGTATGTTAAATGAGAAGTTTTTCATTGTTTTAATCACCCTCTTCCATGCTGTTCCACAGGAATAAAGTTCTCATGGAGAAAACCAAAAAATCTGTGAGCTCCAGTACTCAGATTAACTGTTGTACACAGTGTCTGTACAAAACAGCCTTGGTAAGTGTAACCTGCCTTGTTCACACAAGTTGGGTTAAATTCTTTTAAACTAAGATCCCATTGCTAACTTCAGAATTGCATAGCATATTCCCTTGTGTTACCTTTACTTGCCAATAGGCCAAAGAACCAGTACATTTTTATTTTATTTATTTATTAAGTTGAATTGTGGTAGCATTTAAGAGCTCAAGGCAAGGAAAGGTATCCTACAAATGAGAAGAAAGTGAAGGAGGGAAAATGTTCCTAATTTAAAAATGCAAATATGAGAAATGTGGGATTGTCTTGTGTGACTTTAATTTGAATACTATGTAACACGTGCAGTATCAAATTGCCTGTTGATCATATTTCTATCTCCTTCTAATATTAGTCCTATCAGCGATTTAAAAATGGCATGTCAGAATATTTGCACTTATTGCAACTATGGCAGAAGACTCTGAAAGTCATCGGTGGCAAGTTTGGAACCAGTGTTCTTTCCTATTTTGTTTTTCTGAAGTGGTTACTGACTTTCAACATCTTCTCATTCCTTGTAAACTTCAGCTTCATAACAATCCCACAGCTTATAGCATCAGGACCAAATAACCTTTCGTTCAACGGTCTGGAGCTTCTCACCGGGGCTGTAAGTATATAGAGGAGGGCCCAAACTAATACTGTATACAAGAGATACATTTTATAAAATAATCCTAATGTAAAAAAATACAGCCACAAGTATTTTCTAGTAACAGCTGGGTGGAGTAGTGAAGGTTTTAATAGTGCTCTTATTTTCTTCTGGTCACTATAGAAATTTTAATTTGGCTTATAGTTCCATAAGCTGCCCAGTAGCCTATATTATATTAATTGATCTCACTCTAATTCCTAGAGCATTTGTGTCCTATTCAAAAACTGTTTGGTGCCTTTTTGACAGCCTCTCAGTGAGCGATTGAATAGGCATGAAGACTGCATTATCCTTTAACCCCTTCTGTATTGTCCTAAGACACTATCAGCAGTGACTCTTCCCATGCCTTTCCTCCTCTGCAGATATGTTAAGGATTTCAGTTCAGGAGTTCAGTGTGAACCTGGCACATTTCATAAGCACTGAATTCTTGATTTTTGCAAGGATCTGGGCAAATCTTTGCGTAAAGATGTGTTGAAGTCAGCAGGGCATTACTCTAATGGACCTTTAAATCTGTGCTGAGATCTCTACACCATCAGGGCCTAAATACCAAAATATTTTTTGAGGGAAGAAAAACCTAAAGGAAAACATCCCAGTATCCCATACTGTGCTAATTTTACTGACTCTAAGCTACTGTTTGGTTTGTTTCTTTGGTCAGAGAGGAGGAGCTGTTCCATTTTTGGGGAGGTTAGTTTTTTCCACACCTGACCTTTACAAGAAAGTTGCACTATTTCCACTGTACACCTATGGGGTGGGGGGGGTCTAATCTAGTGAAATAATAACCCAGACTGGTAGCTAAGACCTTCTCAATGTGAGGATGCCATGTTGTTTTTTGAAGAAGGGTAAATATGAACATTCCTGCTGGAATTCTCTTGCAATGTCACATTTGTGCATTTCAGTTTAACAGTTCTCAGTCTTCAGTTGTAAAACTGTTGTGCTCCTAAGTTTCTGGATGCAAAGTAAAAGTATAGCAATAAGAGATTAAAGTATTTACAGAGTGCTTCCTCGGAAAGGTGGCCAAATAACCTTTGATCTAATGCCAGTTGCAATCATTCTAACTAAGGTCTGCTCCTTCAAGGTGTTGAGTGCCTGCAGCTCCTCACATTGATTTCTAGGAAAAGGAGGGGTGCTTCACTGGCCCCAACAAGCACTTGGCACCTGTAAAATTGTGATTAGTAGTTGGGGGGGAAAGGAGGGCCTAATCCTGCAAAAACCTTACTAGCAAGAGCGCTCTCATTGGGGTGAATGGGTCTATTCCTGTCAATCAAGTTTTGCAGGATCAGACCCTTAAGTACTCCACTTTATTCAATCAACAGCATGTCTTTTGAGTGCTAACCCAATTTCCATATCATTTTAGGGTTATTTTAAAAAAACAGTGCTCTACTACGGTTTTTACACCAACTCTACAATCACAAAAACTGAGAACAATTCTTCCTATGACATGCAGCTGGCCTATATTTTCACTATTGGGATTTATTTCATCATCTGCTTCTTTAGCTTGGTGTACAGGTACAATAACTATATATTCCTCCTTCACTTTAAAATGGATATATTTGTATGAAGACAAAAATGCTATTCACATTTTAAGAGAGTCTACTAGCAGCAGTAATAATATCCTTGGACACTAATTTGGACATGCTGCTGTTGACAAATTCCTGTTTCTAGTTCCTGCTAGTAGTAATAGAATCTGGTGCAATTAAAGACACTGGCATCAAATTTCCCCAGTTTAGGGCTATGCAGTGTCCAAAGTGCTGCCAGACCCACCAGACCGGGTGCAGAATCACTGCAGAACTACCAGTGGCGCCCAGAAGAATTCTGGCTTAGTCAGCTGAGTGTAATCCCCTGTTATGAATGCTGCTGTCCATAACTTCCACAAGTGATTTGCTGCATTGAAATGGCCCTTCAGACGCAGCCATTGCTGACATGGAATAGGGGGAAAGAATGCAGGAAGTAGCAGGGTATGTAAGGAGACCTGACCATAAAGGGAAAGGAGAGTGACTGTAACTGAACTCTACATTCACAAATCAAGGAAGGTGGATTTCTGTAGTTTGCAAGACTGATTTCTGTTCCCCTACCCTGCTTGGGTCTTTCCTTTCAAAGACTCCCTGCATTTCCCTAATACTGATCTCCTGCATGTAACTTCTACTGCAGCATGGCAAAGTCCTTCCGTAAGAACTTCATCAATCCTCAGACCTACTCTGGAAGTGCTGCCAAGCTTCTCTGCATCTGGGACTTCAATATAACCAATGAGAAAGCTGTGAAACTGAAGCAAAGCAATCTCAGTACGCAAATAAAGGTACAGAATTAATGGGTCGGAAAGAAATCCTCTCCCCATGTGAGCAGATCGAACTCTCGGTTTGAATGTATGACTTGCTCAAGAAAGTGCTATCGGATACTTCAGGGATCCCACTTCTTCCTGCCCCACCAGTTGGCTATGTGAAGGTTTTCTGTTATGAGCCATTTACTTACCTGTCATTGGCTTAGCAACATATTTCTAAAGGAATTCTTTTTCTAGCTACTTCTTTTTTGTCCTGGCAATTGAATCTCTACAACTCTGGCATGGATATTTGCCCAGCTCTATTTTTTTTTCCAGCCCTGCAGCCAAACGGTGGCCTTTAGCTCGAAGGTGGGGAGAACACACTGCTCTTTGCCTGGCATTATCTAGCATACTGCTGATTTAACTGAGATTGTTTCCATATAACATGCTTCTGTCGCTCATTGTGGCATATCCTATATGGCTGTGCACATGAATGAACGGTGCCTTGCCCCAGCTCATGTTTTTTCTTTATTTTTGGCCTTTTTTATCATTGTGGGTTTGGTTCTCTTGGTATTGGATCACTTAGGTAGAAAGGCACCGTTGGGAGTTGTAGCCCTAACTATGAAGTGTGATGAAACTTCTACAAGAGACTACCCCAAACATAGTGAGTACAATTGTGCTGCCTGCGCTGAGGGCTTGTGTTCACTACCGGGGTAAGTCGACCTAAGTTACACTACTCCAGCTATGTGAATAATGTAGCTGGATTCGACGTGGCTTAGATCGACTTACCCCAGTGTCTTCACTGCGCTGCATCGATGGGAGACGCTCTCCGGTTGAATTCCCTTTCTCTTCTCAGAGAGATGGGGTACCGGGGTCCACCGGAGAGCGCTCTGCTATCGTTCTAGCTGGTCTTCACTCTACCCACTAAATCGATCCCTGCTGTATCCATTGCAGCAGCATCGATCTTCCCATAGTGGAAACAAGCCCTAAGAGATTACTTGTGTTCTGTTCCTTGAGTAGTCACTTAAGACAGGTGTGGAAAGAGCACTGGCCTGGGATTTAGGAGACCCGGTGTGACTGAAGTACTAGGAGGCCACCCTGATGTTACTGAATTAGGGCAAACTGCAAAGAATGTGGCAGACAATCCCCAAAGCCAGTGGATATCCCAATGCTTAGATTTACCAAGCCAACATAAAACAGCTTCCACAATACCTCACTGGTTGCAGAATTTCCTTATAACAACCCAGCCTTGGGCTTCCACTCAGACACCCAGATCAGATATGATGAAGATTACTGAAAATCTTATTCATCATATAAGAAAGTTCTACCTATCCTAAAGGATTTGACACATTACCTCCAAAGTTAATGAAGATTTCAGATTTTACCCAAATACACGCTGACAGCCAGTGCTTATTAACTAAACTGAAATTGATTAAAAAAAGGAAAAAAGAGAGAATATTGGTTAAAAGATCAGTATGCATATAGACATGAGTACAATTCTAAGTTCAGTTTTATAACAGAAATGGTGACCTTTGTAGTTGCAAAGAGTTCTTTCAGACTTAGTTCACAGGTTATAGTCCAATATTCATATTCCAGGTGATCCAGGTGGGACTGGAGAGCTCAGTTTTATGACTTAAACTTCCCCTGCATAAAGCATCAAGCAGATGTGAAATGAAAGGATCAGGTCCCAAGAGTCTTTTATACAGTTTTCTAGCAGCAGGGGTGGCCCTAAGGATTTTGCCACCCCAAGCACGGCAGGCAGGCTGCCCCCAGCAGTTTGCCTGCGGAGGGTCCACTGGTCCCGCGGCTTTGAAGGACCTCCCACAGGCACCTACAGGAGGTCCTCTGAAGCCGCAGGACCAGCAGACCCTCCGCAGGCAAGCCGCCGAGGGCAGCCTGCCTGCCACCCTCACAGCACTGGCAGAGCGCCCCCCGCGGCTTGTCGCCTCAAGCACGCGCTTGGCGTGCTGGGGCCTGGAGTCGCCCCTGTCTAGCAGCCTTTTGGCCATACAGTCCTGGGTGAACAATAGGCTTTTGGTATAATCACCTGCTTTCCAAACATCATGGGTAATTAACTACATGGATTAACATAAAGTAATTTATCCATTCAGCAGTTTATCACAAACTTTAAAGAGACATATAGACAATGACATTATTTCACCCAAGATTTATCTAAATGTTAATATTCCTTTTTGATCTCTGAATCAATAGCTAGAGTAATAGACAGAACTGTCTGTTTACATGGCTTCTAACAAGATATAAGTAAATGCATACAATTAATATTAGTAACAATACAAGTTTGCATTTTAAAGTTCTAGCCTATCTAACATGGAGTGGCCCTAATTACTGTTTACATACTTTTCTAACATGTCTCTAAAGGTTGAATCTGCATCAATTAGCCTGCGAGCTGCTAAACCCTTTCTGGCCATGTGTCACTCCTGGGTTCTATTCCTGGCCTGGCCACTAGTCTGTCGGAGACGTTGGACAAGTCACTGCCCCTCTCTATGCCTCAGTTTACCCATCTGTAAAATGTGGGTAATGATACCAACAGCCTTTGTAAAAGCAGCAAAGAATCCACTTCTTCAGATGTATTCACCCACGAAAGCTCATGCTCCAAAACATCTGTTAGTCTATAAGGTGCCACAGGATTCTTTGCTGCTTTTACAGATCCAGACTAACACGGCTACCCCTCTGATACTTAACAGCCTTTGTAAATCTCTTTGAGATCTATTGCTCAATAGCACTAGGTAAGAGCTAGATATTATTGTTGTTCTTATTGACTAAGTCCTATGCCTAATTAGCAAGTGTTTGATTGCAGGAATCCCTGTCTGAAGTGACCCTCGAAGTACTGAACCTTTCTCCAAAGCAGAGAATTGCTCGTATTGCTGTTCATCTGTTGGTTTGGATGGCTTCCTTGGGAATAGCAGCTGCTTGTTGTGCTGGTGTTTACTTCTTCTCAAGAAATAACCTACAGGTAAGGACCAAGTTTGGTAAACTGCTGCCCTGGAAACACAGGCTTCAACACTGATATGCTGTACTCTTGAGCGCTAATGGCTGTTCATGGTTAGGAAAGACAATAAGGCAGCATAGGTGTTGCTTCTGCCAATAGGCTCATATAACCCTCCATAACTTAATACTAGTTTAAATAATCAAGGCCTAGAAGGCAGCAGGAAGAATTGCTTAGTTTGGATTCCAGTAGCTTTATTCTGCTAGGTACTACAAAGACAAACAATGAAAAGACAGAAAATGTATCTCCTTACCTATCTCTGATGCACTCTAAAGCCCCAGGACTGCACTCAGATCTGCGAGTGCCATCGCCTTGCCTGTATGGGTGCAGAGCTCCCTCCTAGCAGGACGGGGCATATGAAAGTGTGACGGCATAGGTTCAATGCAGAGCCATGACTCTCCAAGAGAATGCAGGCAGCGCAGTGTACAGTCTGTTCCACAAAGACAGTTCTGAGGGGAGACTCTCGTACACTTTATTTTTCTTTCCCTTTAAGCTCCTGGAAGGTAACAAAAGTGAGCTGGAAAACGAGGCTGCCACACTAGTGCTGCCCATTGTTGTGTCTCTCCTCAACCTCCTCATCCCCTTCTGCTTTGCCTTGTTTGGACTCATAGAGAAATTCCAGTATCCCAGACATCAGCTCTACGCCACTGTTATCAGGTATGCAGTGCCATCCTCTTCTAGTTAGCTGCACGAGCTGCCTGAAGTTGGCCGCACTGTTTCTGTCGACGGTAAGGCCCATGAGGAAAGAGTACTGAAAGCAGCAGCCTGCTATGCATCAGGGCAGTCACTCCATTCAAAGGACTCGTGACTCCACCTCGAATGCTGCCTGTTATGTACTTGGAGCTCACTACAGTGCCACAGCCTCAGTGGAGGCAAGTGTATTGTTGCCCTCTCTTTCAGGCATATCCTGATACACTGGGCTTTGCTCAGCCTGTGGTGCAGACCCCAGTGCGGGAAAGATGGAAAATGGAGGGAGGGTTGGTTACAGCAATACAAAGTACCATCATCCCTGTTCCATCGAGAGTGTCTTCTAAAGCTGGCCAAGTGGAGCTGCACTATGCTTTAAAGCTGACATCCCTAGTGTAGGACAGTGTGCAAATACCGCTGCCTTTCTCCCACATGGAATGTCACCCATCTCACTTGCAACGTGTTTCACAGAATCGAATGCATTAGAAAGGAGTGATGTGCAACGGATGTCACATTCCTCCATGTTTGTTTAACAGGAATTAATACAGTTACTTCTTCTTTGTAGAAACGTTTTTCTGAAAATAGCAATAATTGGAATCCTCTGCTACTACTGGCTTAACGACGTGGCTACATCAGAGAAAGAGGTAAAGTTCTGCTCACTCATGTGTACAAATCTTTGCCATAAAACACATGGTCAGGAATTAGCCTTAAACCACTTTCATATTATTTTGTCTAAACATCAAGAAATATGTGATCATTGGAGGATAAGGTGTGTGAAAGGTGACAGACTGTTGGGATGAAATTTGCCCCAGTGCAGAGGGCTATACGTGGCCTCTTAAGAGAGGGAAGGAATTGTGGCCTTGACATTTTTCAGTTGGATCCAGGAATCTTTGTAGAAACAATTGTTATGGAGAAAAAAGTCATAGTATGACATTATTCATCCAGCTTAGGTCAGAACTAGCTACAGCTCACTGTATAGACAGAGACAATGATGAATTCCATTGTACTGGATCTGAGCACATTTTTGAGCTATATCCTCACTGGAGTTGTTTTGGGAGGCTGTCTGAGGGGGAGGGAAACTAGAGTGAACAGGGGTCTGAGTCAGAGCCTTCTGAAATTGTTCCGTTTCTCTTTCAATGAGCTTTGGATCAAGGTTCAGAAGTTCATACACTAGACAGAGAGATTTGAATTACATACACCCTCTATTTTTCTCTCTTAAAAGTGCTGGGAAAGCCTAGTTGGCCAAGATATCTATCGTCTCATTGTGATTGACTTCATATTTTGCTTGCTTGCTTCTTTCTTTGGAGAATTTGTACGAAGGTGAGTGCGATTTCTAGATTACATTCTTATTGATATGATAGCAACATTTTAAATTAATGCTCAGTTTGTACCCATTATCCGACAGAGAAGTATTTTTACATTTAAATTTTAGTTGCTTCATCCTCTTGGCTCAAATGAATAAGTTCTTTGGCTTCTGTCATCCATGCAGCATATTCATGAACATCAGTATTTTGCCAAACACAGATATGTGCTTATTCTTACATTTGCTGCCTAACTGAAAAACGATGCACACTTTTTTTCATAATACACCATTAATATAGATCCATATATAGTTAGTCATTGTTACTTATATGAAGGAGTTTCCTTTAAAGATTGTTGCAGTTCTATAGTTAATGATTTTGTGTCATTTTCAGAATCATTGGAACTAAATGTTGCAAAAAACTTGGAGTGCCAGAATTTGATATTGCACGAAATGTTTTAGACTTGATCTACACACAGACTTTGGCCTGGTAAGTGATGAATTTTCATTCATATCTGCTGTAAGATATTAGTATTTATTCCTACAGAGCCACTATGAAAAACAGCCTGATGATGACGTTTGCGACAGATAAGGATATGGCAGGAAATTGCCCAGGGAGACCTCATTGAATTAAGTTTAAGTAGCTTAGGGTTCATTGTATTAAATGAATGATTGATCTATTATTGTGGGCTGGGATTGTATGTAACCTAGTCTTTTGAAGCTATGCCCTGTCCTGATTACTCTTCCCAGAATGTCATGATCAAAGGCCCAAGCTGTATAAAGGAAGGACTGACCTATTCTTGGCTCAGCTAGTTCTGAACTAAGGCCGCTAGGAACTTGTAATCACAGGAAAAGCCTTTGTGGGGTTTGAAGGACTGACTTTTACCAGAGCCATTGTTGGAGTTGGGGATGATCTCTCTCTGGAGAGGGCAGAGCGTAAAGCTTATTGGCATGTGTGTAGACTCCTTTATTGTTTTTAATATGTTTTCTCTGAAATGCTTTCACCTTAAGCATGTTTTTTGCTTATAAAGAGCTGTGTGGTAACCTGTAATTGCTGACAATACACTGGTCATAGCGTTCAGCAAGAAAGCAAAGCACACACTGAGGCCTGTTTAGGAGTCTGGCCTGCAAGGAATAATACAGTGTAGGCAAAGGACCATGCAGTCTGAATAAATGCCAGTCAGGAGGGAGAGAGATGTGGGTCTCTGCCCAAGAGAGGCAACAGCTGGGAGCTGAGAGCCCAGGGCGGTGAACCACGGAGAGGGAATACAGATGCATTTGCCCTGAACTGTGACCACATTTACAAGTGCTTGACTACCACAATGGTAAGAATGGTATAAAAGCCATGATAGAAAGACATTTTAATCTACCTTTTTGTAAAAATTGTAACTTAAAGACACACCCATCCCCTGTTTTTTGTCATTCCCCACTCTGCAGAACATGGGAATGGGAAATAGGGTGTGGGGGTTGCTGCAGCACCCCAAGGTTTTATGCAGAGCTGCTGGCACTGCGCCCCACTCCCCAGCCGCTGACTCTGAGCAAAAACCTGGGGGTGCTTCCTGTGTCTATGACCCAGCCCGGCCCTCTACCTGCACTCCACTCCCCAACCCCTCATCTCACCTGGGGCTCGGGTCCTGGCTGCTGGCCCCACTCCCCAGCACGCCTGGCCCCGCACCCACTCTGCTCCTGGGGCCCTGGCCACTGGCCCTACTCTGCAACTGCTGGCCCAGCCGGTGGGTTCCCATGCCCTGCCCCATCCCCTGCTCCCAGGCCTTCGCTCTTGGGGCCCGCCTCACTCCCGGCCCCAAGCCCAGGGCTCTGCTTCTGGGGCCTGCTCCCTGGACACTGGTCCCATGCAAAGGGCCCTGCACCTGGTCCCCCGCTCCTAGGGCTCCACTCCAGGGGCTCCACACCTGTCCCCACAGCTGGGGCTCTGTCTTGGCCCCACAGGTGGGGTCCTGGCTGCTGGCCCCTGCCCAGGGCTCCATTCCTGGCCCCACACCTGCCCCTAGCTCTGGCCTCAGCTCCCTTACTCCTGTCTGGGCCGCCCCCTCCCGGAGACACAGCCTGCTCCCAGCCTCAGCAGGGGGAGGAAGAAGAGGGAAGGGGGCTGGCTTTCAGCACCCCCCTACTAGAATGTTCCAGCGCCACTGCTGCAGAATTGAAGAAAAACTAATAACACTGATTTTATGCAGGACCTACACAAAGTAGTCTTCTTTCTGGCCACAACTGAAAAATTGGGGGTGGAAGGAGGTTGTAGGAAGGAGCATCCTGGTTCTTTGATATTATGTCTTACTTCCTTACTGAAGTAGCATCAGTATCAAAGCTTTTCTAATATCAAATGGTGTTAGCAACAAGTTGGGAAGGAGTCTGTCTGATGAGCGACAGAATAAGGAAGGAAATTGTTTTCCAGATTCTAAAAGAATATTGCAAATATTTTGCTTTATTTTTAAGTATAATTTTTAAAAGGTTAATTTACCTATAACAAGTTTTACTTATTGTTACATTTAACAATATTAATATTATAATAACTTTATCCAAATATAGTCTGATATATACTATTTTCATACCATGCAGTAAAAACCAAAGACTGAGTTTTCATACGTTTTTAGACTCTTTCTCCCCTACATTTTTTTTTCATGTAGGATTGGCATCTTCTTCGCACCTTTAATGCCAGCCATGCAGATTATATCATTTTTTATAATATTTTATGTAAAAAAGGTAAGGAGCTTTATATTTTCTCTTCTTCAAGAACTGTGAACCCTAACTTGTCCAACATCTCAGCAAGAGCACATTCTTACCTGAGTTTTCAGGAGCAAGGTAGAAGCTTCAGCTTCCTGAAACATGGAACATTACTGTCAGGAGCCTTGAATGATACTATATCTATCTTCTGCCTCTACAGAAAAAGTTCTTCTGGGGGAAAAAAGAGAGGTTAAAGGCAAAATTTGTCAGATGCAGAGAATGAAGTAGTGAAATGAAAGCATGAGTGGGTGGGTGTGACACAACACACACCAGCCAAAACCAGAAGTCCCCCCATTGTTGTATGCATGACTGTACTATTTTCAATAATTGAACACTTAGACTGTGTCTACACTATGAGTACTACTGCTGCAGCTGTGATGCTGTAATGTATCCTATATTGACAAAAGAGGTTTTTCTGTTGATTTGTAGGTAATCCACCTCCCCAAGCAGTAGTAGCGAGATCAATGGAAGAACTGTTCCATTGACCTATCCACATCTATACCAGTGGGCGAGGTTAGCTTAACTATGGTGCTCGGGTGAGCAATGTAGCTAAATTAATCTAAATTGTAAGTATAGACCAGGCCTGAGTCTACTGCCATAGCAGGGCTGTCCTTAGCCATAGGCAGAACAGGCAGCTGCCTAGGGCACCACTCTGCTGGGCACCTAGGTCTGGGGGCACCACTCTGCTGGGAGCCCGGACAGATAGGAAGCAGTGGAGAATGTAAGAGCAGGGCTGCTGGGTCCTAGAGAGAGCCGAATGAAGCACAGTCTGGGGGAGGGGATTGGCTGCTGGGGTCTCTGGGAAAGGGTGGGGGAAGGAACTCACCTGTGAGTGTGACTCTTTCCCCCGGTGTGAGGGCTGTCAGGGCTGTGTTGGGTGAGGTGCTGCAGGGGAGGTGAGGCTGGCTGCCTACCTGCTGAGGAATGACAGTGAAAGTAACTCACTTCCTCGCAGGCAGCCAGGATTGGAATGGTCACACAGGGCTGGGCTGGGGATAGCCAGATAGCATGTGCGAAAAATCAGGACGGGGGTTGGAGCAGGGTGAGCAGATGTCCCACTTTTATAGGGACAGCCCCAATTTTGAGGTCTTTTTCTTATATAGGCTCCTATTGCCCCCCACCTCCCATCCTGATTTTTCACACTTGCTGTCTGGTCACCCTAAGTGGGGGTAATTGGTGCCTATATAAGACAAAGCTCCAAATATCGGGACTGGCCCTATAAAAATCAGGACATCTGGATCTGGTCACTCTAGCTGGGGAGCGCATCTCTCCCCCGGACTGGCAGTGATCCATCTCATCCGGGGAGAGATGCACAGGGCAGGATGAGCTGCTGTGGCTCCATGGGTGGCCCGTCCCTGAGATCAGATGCTGTGCTAACTTCACCATGGTCTGTTGGGCTGGCGGTGGTGCCCATTGGCGTGTGATCAGACCTGAGGGTTTGCTGCTGCTGTTGCCACTCTGCACCGCAAGAGGTGGATTTTGGGGTCCTGCAGTTTTCCACCAATCTCTTCTTCTACTGCACCTGTTGAACCAGCAGGCGGGGGGCGGGGGGTCAGCCAAGCATGAAAGCAGTACTGTGTTGCCATTTTGATTGTCATTGAGCAAATTTGTTTGCCAAAAATGCTTGCTAACAATCCTGAATTCAATTTCAATATATTTTTTTTTAAAAATCAGTATCTTAGCCAAAAACAGAAAATTAAGTTGACAATTATTTGTGACAAGTTTGGTATGGGGAAGGGAGTGGGCCAGTTTTCGTCAGAGAAACAAAAAATGTTGACTGACTTTCCTATAGCCCTGTTACTGCTAAATAGAGCCCTCCAACAACTGTAATATGCTCATCTCCTTACTAATGTATAAAGCAGGGGTCGGCAACCTACAACACATGTGCCAAAGGTGGCATGCGAGCTGATTTTTGATGACACGCAGTGGTGGGCTGAGCGACTCAGCCCACCGCTGTTCTGGAGTTCCGGCTGCTGCCCCATTGCCACTTGGGGTCCCAGCTGCCAGCCCCACTCAGCACCCGCTGCTGGCCTGGAGACCCCCAAGGAACCCCAGGCTGGCAGAGGGCTGAGCAGGCCAGCGGCTGAGACCCCGGCTGAGCCACTCAACTCACTGTCGGCCTGGGGTTCCATTCACTCAGCTGGCAACGGGCTAAGAGGGACTAACTTCAACGAAATAGGAAAACAGGAGCAACTAATGACAAAGTGCAAGAACCTAGAGCAGTGGTCCCCAACCTTTTTCATCTGGCAGGTGCCAGACGAAGGACCGTGGTGGCGGACGAGCATCCACCGAAATGCTGCCGAAATTCAGTGGCAAGCAGTGTCATCCAGAGGCGTCGGCGCCAAAATACTGCCAAATTTCGGCGACATTTCAGCAGATGCTCATCCTCCAGCCAGTACGCGGGTGCACTGAGAGGCCCCTGTGGGCACCATGGCACCTGCGGGCACCACGTTGGGGACCCCTGACCTAGAGAGCCTCCTGAAGCATGGTGATCATTTTGATTTAAATGGACTTGAACTGTACGAAGAATTGAGTTGTTGCCACATGCAAAATCGATGATGTACAGTTTATTCATACTAGCTAACTTGCCACTCATATTCTACTGACAATTCCTGTAACAGTAGCATCAGGAGAACGGAGTTTCTCAAAACTAAAGCTCATTAAAAACTATCTCCGCTCTACGATGAGTCAGGGACACTTGACTGGTCTTGCTGTTCTTGCAATCGAACAAGACATCACTTTGTCTTTGTCATACAATGACATTATTACTGATTTTGCAGCCAAAAAAGCCAGAAAGATTGCTTTTAATTAAAAACTAATCCTTGTTTCAACACCTCTTCATATAAATTTTCAATAAAATGTTGACAAATTTAAAAAAATATATTTGCATCATTCTGTCAAATCAGAATTTTTTCTATAGTTCTACTTCTTTAGTGCTAGTCCATCAGCATTACAGTGTGTTTAATTAAGTTAAAGTAACATGCATGTGGCAAGTTTTCCAATACTGTAAGCTTATGTTCATGTTGCTAAGAGCAAGACAGGCACAGGGGCACCAGTTTAATAATCGCGCCTAGGGCACCATAAATCCTAAGGACGGCCCTGTGCCATAGCATATAGGAGAAGTTGACTTCTAGTGAGTTCTTCTCAGACTCAACAAATATTAAATGTTTTGTGGTCTTGAAAGTAGAATTTGTACCATTGATCAAAACTCCCTTGAACTTTGGGGTTCAGGTGAAATGCCCCCTAGTCTGATTTTCAAAATCCTGACCAACAGAATCTTGTTTTGCCTCTCACTATTTGAAAGGCTGTACTTTATAGTGATGTAGTATATTTGTTGCTGGAAGTGCTGTTTGGAAACAGTTGATGAATGCTATTCCTATGAATTTGCTAGGGATTTCAATTGGATTGAGTGAAACACAGTTATTTAAATGGCATGTAACACAACTCCATCTCTGTGTGGTGTGTGTGCATCTTTTTTTAAAGGTCAGTTTGATGAGGAATTGTCAACCACCTCGCAAAGTCTGGAGAGCTTCTCAGATGACGACACTCTTCATTTTTCTGCTGTTTTTCCCTTCCTTTACTGGAGTCCTGTCTGTAATGGCGGTCATTATCTGGAGGTAGGAAAGAGCATCAGCATTCAGTCTTCACTATCTCTAAACTGAATTACACCTTAATCAGAAACCAAACAGGGTGGAGATATTTTAATACATACTAAAGAGAAATCTGCATTGTCTTCCACTGAAAGTTTTCGAGTGTTACTCATAAACTGTTCAGAACTCTAAAGAACACTATTGCAAACTCATAGACTTGAAGTTAATCCCTTGAAAGCTGTGCTCAACTATTGAAAGAGAGTGGAATTGAGACCGTGCAGCTCCCCCCAAAGATCTGAAGGATGAGAAGGAAGCAGAGGAAAGCTAGTACTGGCCTGTGACATGGGTAACCCAGGTTCATTTCTTTCCTCTGCCACAGACTTCCTGTGTGATTTCAGGCAAGTCACATGGTGTCCCTTTGCCTCAGGTCCCTCATCTGTAAAATGAGAGAGAGTAGAATTTCCCTGCTTCACAGCATAGTGTGAGGCGCTCAGATATTATGGTAATGGGAGCCATGTAGGTATGATAGATAGAAGCTGCTATTCCTGTTTGTCCATTTTCCCTACATTCACTTCTGCTCTCCCACCTGGAGGAACAAAAGGCAGCCCAAGAAACTATGCAAGATGTGTGGAGGCAGAAAACTCTTATAAGAAAAATCAGATGAGTTGCAAACCTCTGTTTGGTGGCTTGAGTTTGGTTTGCTTATTAAATGGAACATTTGCTGTGACAGTTTGGCTCTCCCTCCTCTCTTTCTTTCTCTCAGAAGTTTCTGTGACAAACCCATTTCCTCTTCTCTCTTGCACCCAGTACAGCAGCCTCACTTGCTAGCTACCAAAAAGTGACTTAAGATCAAGGGCAGGACCAGAAATAAGGGTTCAAGTGGGATGTTTCCTAGTAGATCTTCATAAACACTGGGAGGTTTCACTCATTTCAGATTTGCATGGCTTGGCTCCATTCCAGCCTCTGCAAACCAAACATCCACCTTATCACAAACAGAAACCTTTATTAACCTACCTCATGAATGCTAAGACCTTTTTTTTTCTAGTCTGAAAATTATTGCTTTTGCTAGGGGCTGAGCCACATCCTGTTTTTACCAAAAATCTTTTCTGAATATTCTTCTACAAAAATGGAGCGGAAAAACAAGGTGATGGTGTTGTGGTTTTTATTAAACATGCATAATGCATCTATAAAAGTAGTGTAGCCTCTACTATGGCAATTAACTTGTTATAACTAGCTAGAGACTGGCATCTGAAAGGCAGTGCTGCCCACTGATCTACTGTGAGAGGGTCTTGTGTCCCTGCTCAGATAATCAACTGGGCTGATGCTATTGGACGGGACTCAGCAGTGTAAAAACTTAAAACACAGACATGGAGCAAGCCCTCTATCAGTTAAGATTTGCTCAGGGAGTTACATGTCAGTGAGTTGAACTGCATACGGTCACCCAAGAAGACCTAGTACTCTGTGGCAACGAGTGTAACTAACCCCAGGGTGAGGGTACAAAGGCCTAGAGGAAATGAACTAGCACTTTTAAAAAATATACTTTGTCTTGTTTTTCCAGGCGGACACCTTCTAAACAATGTGGTCCGTTCCAAGGCTTGACCTCCATAATTGATGCCGTTTCTGGATGGATGCACATATTGGACAGCTATTCCAGTTCAAAATGGGTGGTGTGGATTTATTATAACTTAATTGGAAGCGTGCATTTCTTCTTCATCCTCACTGTCATCGTCCTGTAAGTATCCATAAATGAAACTGAGTGGGGGAGAGAAAGTGAGGGAAACTTCTTCATGAGGTGTTCATTCTCTGTGATGAAAACGCAAAAGAAACATTAAAGCTTCATTGGTGGAAACAATAAATATATTGGAATTTAGTGAGAATTTGTGGTATTTATCGAGAGAAGCAAAGACAATTTGCTCCTTTTTATATGAGGTGCTCAGAGCTCTTTACGAAGCAGCCTCACGCTAGCCCTATGAGAGACCGTTCTTCAAGAACACCCATTTTATTGGGTATCCAGATTTACAAAGCCTCTTCCCACTAGTGCACTTACAATTTACAAAATAAGCAAATCATCTTGGATACAACTGATAGGATGGTTTGTTCTTCCTGTTTAAAAGGTAAGCAAATCGGTAGGTAAAGGGGACAGATTTTCAAAGGCCCAAATGAGAGGCCAGGTCTACACGAGGAACTTTTGCCAGTTCTAATCTTATGTTGATTAGAGGGTATTTTATTTTTGGTGACATTTTTCTACCAGCAAAAACCCTAGTGTAGATGCAGTTATGGGTGGTAGGGGAAGGGGGTCCTTTTGCTTGCATAGCTTCTTTTATTTCAAGGAACTAGTTATTAGCTATAGACTGTCTGTATACTAGGAGGGTTTGTTGGGGTAGCTGGAACCAGTACATTTTTTCTAGCTGTGGGCTAGCCAACACTGCAAAGCCCTTTAATGCCAGAGATGCGGCTTATATTAACAAAAGGAGTTCATTTGCTGATACAAGCTGATCTTCACTGGGTTTTGCTGGCAGAGCTATGTCAGTTAGGGGTGTGATTTCCCCCCCCCCCCATCTCACCACCTCCACAGGCTGCCAACCAACGTAGCTACACCAGCAAATATTTATAGTGACCTGGTCTACATCTACACTACAGACTTCTGCTGGTCTAGCTATGTTAGGGGTGTGATTTGTGACCAGCAAAGCCTGTGCCAGAAGAAGCCTCTGTTGTAGGTGTAGTTATACCAGCAACACTGTGCTTTTTACCTGAAAAGCTTGGTTAACTGCTGTACCAGAACAAAGCACTGGTAGGTTGGTATAGCTGCATCGGCACTAGGACCCCTTTGCTATCTTACTAGCAGTCCTATATACCAGCAAAGCACTCCTACTGTAGACATGGCCTAGTATAGACCTGGCTTCGGCACGTAATTCCTGTTGGCTCCTAATTGCCATTTGTGCCTTTGAAAAGCTCTCCCAAAGCAGTTATGGGATTTGCCCAAGACTCCATAAAGCAGCAGGAAAACTGGGAATAGTAGATGAGTCATTGCTTCCAGTCTCATAGTCCAAGCACAATCCCTTCTAAGCGTTGAATCCTGATCCCATAAAACTGAATAACAAAACTTCAAGAGATGCCAGTGGAACCAGGATTTGCCTCTATGTGATAGTTATTAAGGTTCATTAATTGGCAGGGGAAGGGGAGGGACAGTGCCGACAACTGGTACAAGGTTGGTTGAACACAATGGATTCCTGGCTAGAACTAAAAGGTACCTCGTGGTGTTGGCCTGCCTGCCTGCTTTGTATTTGTGTCAGAGCCCATAAAGCTTTGGGTCTTTCCCAATAGAACTTCTGACCCATTTAGTATTTGTCTGGGGCACAGTGGGTGAGGTAATATCTTTTATAACAATGCTGCATATTACTTATGAGTAATCATTGTGTAAAGTGAACAAGATGTCGTCTTGTTTGACAGTGATTCAGAAGAGAAGCATCACTTGAATATAAATACTCATGTGCTGCACTTTTTTTTCCTTTCAGAATTATCACATATCTTTACTGGCAAATAATAGAAGGACGAAGGATAATGGTCAGACTCCTGCATGAGCAAATTATTAATGTAAGTTTATTTTTCAGATTTATATTATTTAAAAAAAGACAGGCAACAAACATGTTAGCTGGTTTCCTCATGTCCGTTGCATATGATGCTTGCACACAGAGAGGTTTCTGTTTTGGTACAAGTAAGAAGAGGAAATTAATCTCCTAAACACACTTGACTAATCAATCTGGTATGCAGTTTATTTTAAGGTTATGCAAAGCAAGGAAACGGTTTGTTTCCACGGAGGTGTGGTGTCAGATGGCTAGGTGTCAGGATATGGTACTTTCAGGAAGTAGTAGTCTGATCCAGCTCTGCAAACTGTGTGTCTTTGTTAGATTTGGTTTCTAAATAGACAGAAATTGAATTGGTGGGTTTAGCCTTTTCAGTGAAAACACCATTCCCATTAATGCTAATGCCTAAGAGGACAGTAAAACCTAGGTGTTGTAAAAAAACCACCACAGAGCAGTTGCTTTAGTTAGTTAGTTAGTTAGTTAGTTAGTTAGTTAGTTAGTTAGTTAGTTAGTTAGTTAGTTTTGTGAAAATAAAAGTACAATTAGTTTTACTTTTGTAAATATTATTTTTATGCTTTTTGCTTAGTATGTGAGAGGAGGGGTCTGAGGTTCATCATCCCAAAGGCTTTTGTGACAATAAAGACAGACTTAGAGTAGCACCTTGAGTTGTGTGAAAGTTTTGGGTCATGCGCCCCCATCCCTGAGACTTTTGGCTAAGCAGGATTTGGTTAATCTGAAGAGCTGGCTGGCTTGCTAGGGAGAGGACAGGGGCTGCCAGAGCTGACTCACTTTCTGAAGCTGGGATGTGGGGCCTATTTTCTGCATGTAAAGTCTGTGTAGAAGTCATCTCGGGTGAAATTCAGCAGCTGGCGAAGGTCCTGTGTATGCTCCTTGGGCGCGAGAATAATAATTGTCGTGTGCCAGGGAGGTAGGCTCCATGCTGGCTCTGAATGTACTGACATGTGGGCACCACTGGATCTGTTCTAGTGGCCAAGACAACCCCGCTGGAGGGAGAAAGAGCCAGCCTGTTGGCTAGAGTAGTGACTGCAGAGGGGCTGTACTGCAGGCTTCCTGTCTGTCTGCTTGCAGCTGGAGATGATTTTATCTCTCCTCACCCTATTCTCCCTCCTCCACCTCCCCTGCCGGGTAGCTACGTAATCTGTTTAATCAGATTCCTGCAGGATTTGAAAATGTAACTATATGCATAACACTCCCTCTTCTGCATTCTCTCAGCTGGCTTTGGGAAAGCTAGTGCTTCAGGCTGCATCTCTCCCTGCCTCCTCAGTAAACCTTTGGGGTTACAGCCTGTGACTAGTTCAGTCACAGAGACCCCCTTGGGACTGTCACCTTATGTGCTGAGATTACCTCTGAGCCCATTTTCCCTGCCAGCTTGGGACTCCAGAATCCTGTCTTGTTGAGCCAGACATGCTAGCCTGCTGCAACACAAGCCCACGTCTGGTCCATGCCCTCAAAACTGCAGACTTTAACCAAAAACTGCTCAGCAGGTCACCCATCTCCAGCACCCAGACACCCAGCTCCCAGTGGTATCCAAACCCCAAATAAATTCGTTTTACTCTGTAAAAGGCTTATATAGGGTAAACTCATAAATTGCCCGCCCTCTATAACACTGATAGAGAGAGATTCACAGGTATTAATCACTTACTCTGGGTTTATCAATAAACAAAAGTGATTTTATGAAATATAAATAGTAGGATTTAAGTGGTTTCAAGTAATAATAGACAGAACAAAGTAAGTTGCCAAGCAAAATAAAACAAAACACGCAAATCTAAGCCTAATACATTAAGAAACTGATTCCAGATAATATCTCACCCTCAGAGGTGTTCCAAAAAGCTTCTTTCAACGACTAGACTACTTCCTATTCTGGGTCCAATCCTTTCCCCTGGCAATGTCCTTGTCCATTCCAGCAGACATCTTAGGTGGAAACTAGGGGTTTTCTTATGACTGGAAGCTCCCTTTGTTTGGTCCCCACCCCCCTTTATATCTATAGCACAAGGTGTGAATCTTTTGTTTCTCTGGGTCCCCACCCCTCGTTATAAATGGAAAAGTATGAGGTTTAAGATAGATTCCAGTATCAGGTGACATGGTCACATGTCATTGTGAGACCCCCTCCATTCTTCCAGGGCTGGCAGGCACATATGCAGGAAGACTTGCTGGTAAATAAACCATTTACAACCAATTGTCCTAGTCAATGGGAGCCATCAAGATTCTAAGCAACCATTAATGGTCCAGCTTTGCCTAATTACAATATGACCTCAGAATTATACTTCATATTCCTAGCTTCAGATACAAGGATGATACATGCTTACAAATAAGAGGACTATTCAGTAGGTTATAACCTTTATTCTGATGCCTTACAAGAGACCTTTTGCATGAAGCATATTTCAGTTACATCATATTTACACTCATAAGTATATTTCCATAAAACATTATGGAGTGCAATGTCACACAGCCCATCTATAGATACATTTTGACTAATGGAGTTAGAATAACTTGGGTCTTATCTACTCTGGGAAATTATTCTGCTATACATATACCAGTCAATTTCTGTTATAGCTGTGCCACTATAACTCTCTTGTGTAGACATGATATTCTGGAATAAATGTGATTTTATTCCACAATTATTCAACTTTGATTGTAATTATTATCCTGTTCAATTTCCCTGTGTAGACAAGCCCTGCGATTGCATTAGGAATAATATGTACATTCAAGATAATAACATTCATTTTTTTCTTTATTGTAGGAAGGAAAGGATAAAATGTTTTTACTTAATAAACTACGTGCACTGCAGACATCAAAACTAGACCCACCAAAAGAACAACAAGAGGTCAGTTCAAAGGCGTGGGTGTTTCTGTGTTGTTCACATTCTTTAGATAAATGATCACAAGGCCAGAAGGGAACACTATCTATGAACTGCTGATTTTATAAATCAATCACCATTTAGGGGTACAGCCACTCTAGTTGTTAACACCTTTTGCAAAAGCTAGTCTGGACAATGCTAATGCACTTGTAATTTATCCAGGGGATCAGCCTAAGGTCAAAATCTCAAGTAAAGACAACCTCCTTGTTGGTGTTTACAAAGCCAAAGGAAAACCTTCCTAATGTAGACATGACAGTCACAAAAGGGATCATTCATTCTCAGGCCTCCTCTAGACTAGGGGAAAAGGTGATTTCCCCTTCACCCCCAACCGAGTTAGGTCACAGGAGCTTATAACTCCACAGAAAACCCCATTCAACGTGAACATGGAGAGTTTTTAATACCTTTTGGCTTGAATTTAATAGGTGAAGGTTAGTCTGAAGTGGGGTTTTCAATCTTTAAATGAGCTCAACTGAGCTAATTTGACTTGAAAAAAGGACCTTTTTTTCCTAGCCTAGACAAGGCCAAGGTAAGAGTCTGTCCCTGGAGCGGATTCAGCCCAGAAGAGTTTGTTCCGATGTTGATGTGCTATCCTGTGTTCTGCTCGTTGTGTATTGTCCACTCAGTATCCTGCTGGGATAGATGGGTGGAGCTCTGAAATAAGACAGGAATATCCCTGTCTAATTTCCTTCTACCATTGTGCTGGTCTCAAGTGCTGGTTAATCACATCCTGTGTTCTCCCCTATCTTCAAAACTCTTCTCTGAGCTCTTTAATGCTAAGACCACTTGTTTCTCTGTTACAGCCATTCTGCGTTTCTTTACAGATTCCCCTCTCTTCCTACATCACCCCCCACAAAGCACCCAAAAGAAAGGGAAGCAAGCTTAAAAAAAATAACAACAAAGGAAACCAAGGAAAAAGAGCCCAAAGAGACAACAGAAGAAAATAAACTCTTTTTATCTCAGGAGGCTCAGTGCAGCCAAATTCTCAAGCAGTATAGACAGAGCAGGCTACTTGCTACAGCTTCTAGTGCGGATGCCCAAGCTCTGGTGTCTTTCCTCTGCAATGCACAGTGCTCTTCTATTCCACCTAGTTGTTTGTATCTAAAGCAATAAAAGATTCTTGTGGTAGCCAATGAATTGTCAGTGTAACTCTAGAGGGCCAAAGATGCCAATCCAGAAAACAGGAGACAGACCACGAGCATAGCATAGTGGTAAGAGCAAGGAACTGGGAGCTGAGATCTGAATTCTATTCCTGACTTGCTGGGTGGCTTTGGGCAAGTAATGGACATCTGTGCCTCAGTTTCCTCATCTGAAAATTGAGAGTTATGAGATTCACCTGCCTTTGAGATTGTTTGACAAAGGGTTCTGTACAGTGCATGCCAAAAGCACTATTGTTATTTCTCAGTATCTCCACGAGATGGAGACAGGAGCCCAATAAAACTTTGTAGCACCAATTCTTGAATAAAAGGCACTAACCTGCTGAAGCATTGTCTCCCAGACAGCTGTTGACATTGTCTCCCAGACAGCTGGAGATGCCTGTCCCTAAGCTAATGAGCTCAAAGCACTTTGGAGGACAGGATTAGAGTTCAAAAATGACCTTGATAATTACAGAATGGGTTTGAAGTCAACAGAGTAAATTCAGTGTAGACAAGTGCAAAGTATTACACCTAGAGAAGAAAAAAAATCAATCTGCCCAAGTACAAAATGGGGAATAATTGGTTAGGCAAGCGGTAACTGCTCAAAAAGTACCTGAGGGGTTGTAGTGGATCACAAATTGATATGACCCAACAATGGTGATACAGCTGCAGAAAAGGCTAATATATTCTTGGGTATATTAACAGGAATGTTTGTATATAAGACATCAGAGGTAATTGATCTGCTCTATTTGGCACTGGTGTGGCCTCAGCTTGAGTATTGAGTTCATTTTTGTCACCACACTTTAAGAAAGATGTTGGACAAATTGGAAAGAGTCCCATAGGAGAGCAACAAACATGAGAAAAGGTTTAGAATACCTGACCTACAGGGAAAGGTTTAAAAACACTGGGGTATGGTTTATTCCTGAGAAAAGAAAGCCAAGTGTGGGGGACCGATAAGTCTTCAAATATGTTGAGGGCTGTTATAAAGAGAATGGTGACCGATGTGTTCTCCACGTCCACTGAAGGAGGAAAGAAGTAATGACCTTAATCTGCACCAAGAGAGATTGTGGTGAGATATAGGGGAAAACTGTCTAACTATAAGGATTGTTAAATACTGGAACAGGGTATTAAGGGTTGTGGAACCCCTGCCACTGGAGGATTTTTCAGAGCAGGTTAGAAAAACACCTGTTGGGGTGGTCTAAATTTACTTAGTCCTGATTTAGCGCAGGGGGTTGGATTAGATGACCTCTCAAGGACCCTTTCAGCCCTGCAATTTCTATGACTCTATAAAATGTTTTGAGGGTGATTCTCTAACTTGTTATGGCAGGAATAGCCTTGCTCAGTACTTCACATAAGGAGATGGTTTATTTTTCTTTCTCTCCCCAGTGCACTGTGCTCCTTGTTCCTATTAAAATCTAATAGTGAAAATTCTACTGATTTCTTTGGGGCAGGATTGAATTCTTTGTTGGGGCTGCCCTCTGCTTTCAGCATCCTATCTTCATGGATAGATTAAGGCTAATCAGGGATTGAATCCGCAGAGATTTTCTTTTTTAGACCTTCTAAAAACATGTATGTCTGCTTGAGCTGGACAGCCCTGTCCCTGACAGATCTGTGTGTGCTTTCTTTATTATTATTAAAGACAGGGAACTCCACCCTTCTACTCCCCCAGAGCCACTTTTCTCTTGTTGGCTGTATCGTGTGTGTGTGTGTGTGTGTGTGTTTAAAGGCATCTAGTATTGATCAGCTCTGAGGGCAATAACATAAAAACACTGTCGTGACCCTTTCTCAGCCAAGAGGAATGCGTAGGGCAACTCAGGAGTCGGATGAACCTCTTTGGATAAAACAAGAGTAGATGACACACCAAAGTCAAATTGAACCTAATGCTTTTTGGAGACTTGGAAGATGTCTTTTTTTTTCCGTTTCTTTTCTTTTTTAAAATTGCATCTCTGGTGCTAGTTTTCCTAGTATTTCCAGCCACCCTGAACCCAGGACATGTAGAAATCTAGCAAGGGACTCTGTTAAAATCTTATGATGACTGGCTGTGAGTTAATGCTGTTTGAGAGAAATGTGTGCACTTCAGGGTTAAGTGAGCAATTGCAGTGAATGACAACTGCCTGGTGACAGGGTATCTGCCTACATGAGCAGTCCTGGAGTGAGGATGTGAGCATACAGCCCTCCCTAACACCTAGAAAAATGTGAATAGCTTCCAAAATATGCATTTGCCTGTGACTGGGCTAGCCCCCTTGCAAATGTAGGTGCCAAAACACACTGGAGGTGGAGCTGGGGGAAATAGAGCACTGAGAAATAGGCTACCTGCTTGGGGTGTGGGAGGAATAGTATCCACAGAACAGCTACAATTGTAGGTATGTACATGTTGCTAATCTGATATGCTGTCTTCCAGAGGAGTTCATCTTCGTACCAGCCATATAGACGAGCTGCTCTGCAAATGACAGCCTCCATAGAAAGGCCATTTGGGAGAAATGGAAGAGACTTCTATGTTGAGGTATGATAAGCCAGCCAAGAAAAGGGTCAGTCTACACTCTACAGGGTACTTGTATGGAAAATAGTAGTTTTCATGTGGATGTTGTGATGATAATAGGACCCCCGCAGTTTGCAGACACTGTTATCTACCCACCTCAAAAACTATTTTTAATATAAAAATGTATCAAGAAAAGCTTTCAGAACAGAATCCAACTAGTTCTTCACAAAGCTACATAAGGTTGGCAGAAGCAAAGGATATGTTTGTTTAAGTGATCTAAGTTTGCTTTTAAACGTAAGGTAACAGGCATAGTGGTGGGAAAACATATAAATAAATATTCTTATTTACTGTGAATTTTGTTTTCAGCCCTCCTCTGCTAGGATACCAGAAAAGACGAGCCTGCCTCCTGGTAAGTAATAACTCTCAACACAGAGAGAAAACAACTCACAGAAGTTCAGCTCAGTAAGATTTTGAAATGCAGTAGGTCAAAGTACCATAATGACTACAGAATTCTGTCTTCCTCCGATGAAGGGTAGGAACAAATAATCAGATTAGACCATTAAAGCCAACATCTTCAGAAGTGGACATTGGGTATTTATGCCTTAGTTTTTGAGTGCTCGACTATACATCTTGGACTCCGCTAGGGTACACCCTTAGCTCTACTTGATGTCAATGGGAGCTGTGTGAGCTTAGCACCTCTGAAAATCAGGCCCAAGCTGTGTCAAACTGGGCATCCAAAATCAATGGCTACTTTTGAAACGTGGTGGCAGAATTATGTGTACCTGAAAAGTGAATTCCTTGAAACAAATGAAACCTCATGTCCTCTTAGAGGAGTAGGCCTGGAGGGAATACTGTATCAGTAAGGGTTGTTCTTCACTTTGTATTAAGGGTATGTCTACACTACCCGCCAAGTCAGTGGGCAGCGATCGATCCAACGGGGATTGATTTATCGCATCTAGTCTAGACACAATAAATTGACCCCTGAGCACACTCCCATTGACTCCTGTACACCAGTGCCCCAAGAAGTGCAAATGGAGTCAACGGGGGAGCGGCAGCAGTCGACTCACCATGGTGAAGACACCACAGTAAGTCAATCTAAGTACATCAACTTCAGCTATGTTATTCACATAGCTGAAGTTGTGTAACTTAGATCGATTCCCCCCCCCCCCGCCTTCCCCAAGTGTAGATCAGGGCTTAGCGTGTATGGTGTCCTAGAATTTTCATATAGCCAGAAGCAAGACAGGCATGGAATCTCACACATGAGCTTGATCTGGCTTGCACACACATGTATCTTCCTTGTACTTGAGAGATGATTTAATTTACCAGCATAGGCACTTTCTTACAAATGGAGGGCTAACGTTGTTATATGTGCACTCAAAGTCCATCTTACTTCCCTTGCTAAAAGCAGATACAGAAGGATGCCAACCAGGGATTTCTGAGACTCTGGCGCTGGCTCTGAGAGCCAGACAACAGGCTGAATGGGAAATGGAGGACAACGATGACGAGGACTTTAGACCATGAACTGTATGAAGCAATTATGCATACTAATCACTAGAAGTACTTCTAGTAAACGTCACTGTTTTGCACTAATGGTTGGAAACCCATTGGAAATGACTGACTTTTTCAAATAAGCTAAGGAAAAAAATTAAAGCAAGAACACATCAGAAAATGCATTTTATCAATTGCAGTTTAAATTTTATAATTTCATAGTAAATGCACTGTGCTATTTTGTTTTAAAAAAATGAAATCTTGATAATAGCAGACCTCTCTTTCATCCGCTATGAAATCTCTTGCTGAAATATAACAAATGACCACCATTCATCAGGTTAGGGTGGAATTTTTTAATTGTCTCAATGTAACATGTGCCTAATGACAAATGCAAATTACAAATCTGGAAGCCTTGATGGTATTCTTATATCTGACTTGTTTTGATCTGGCTGCTGTTAGCTGTATTTTTTAAAAACAGAAATGAAGTATTTATAAATTAAAAAAGATTCTAGCCTATGTAAAATGATTTGTAAAGTAAATTGTGACACAGATTAGTGAATATAAATGTTTGTGTGAACCCTACTGCTGTCAGCCTCTATCTCTACACAATTAGGATTACACATCTTTTGCACTCTTTTTGACAGAGGTTAAAGCGTCATTTTGGAATGGCTATAACATGAAACTAATCTTGTTATCTGAATTGTGTTTTTGTGTGTGCATTATTTGTATTATGACTTCATACCACTTACATCAGCTTATGACAGAAATCCTTTTTCTTCATATTTGTGACAAATTCCAGCTGCCACCTGCTACATGTTAAGCTACAAGCACAAATTGTAAACAAAGGGTCAAATAGCACCTAGATACTCCAGTGTGCTTTGGAAATATCTGTTGGGGGTTTTATCAACGTGATTTTGGGCTGCATGTTGCACTGCTTCTTTTGTTGCAACAGTCTTTGCCAGCTGCAGACCCCTAGCATAGCTATGCTGTCCATCTCAATCTGGCTCTCATTTCTTAGATACGTTTAAAGGTCTACCTTTGTCCTCTAGTTTTCCAACTGCTTTCCTAATTTAAGAATTCCTCTTCAGTGGGGGTTACTGTTGTAACTGTTTCTCTGGGAATTGATTTCTTCTCCTGCTTGCATCACTGTCATTTCACATCTGCTCAGCCCCCTCTTCTCAACTCATTTCCCTGGGTCACATTTTACTTTTTCTTTATATTTGTTTCCTACCTAATAGAATAGCATGAGTCTGCTTGAGGCTTCAGAAAAAAAAAAAGACATACCTGCCTCAAGGAGCTTACAATCTAAGCTAGCGCTGGAGAGACGCAACAGCTGAAGGTGTAGGAAGAGGATTGAGTTTACACAATGGAAGACTGAAATATACAGTGTACACCTGGTGCCAGGGCCTGATGCATACATATTTAAGTCTAGGCTTTGTTTTGCAGTGGAGGAAGGTAACTCAGGAGTAGAATTGGCACTTGAAGGCTATTCAAAAGAATGGGGCTTTTGAGGAGGGATGGGAAAGTATGGGCTGCATGGCATGCAGGAGATTGCAAAAGTTGTTGTTGGTCTAGGGGGTGCTGGAGTATTTAGGGAAGGATACACCCTTAAGCCTAGGGGTAACGATAGAGAATAGGACATGGCTGAAGATGGACAGTAGGGGTAGAGCTTTGTCAGAAGGTACAAAGAGTAGATGGACAGGTGCTACAGGATGGGATAGCAAAAGCTGCAGGTTTGATGCTATATGGTTCAAGAGAGAGGAACTTAGCCAGAGAGAAAGAAGTTGCAAAAGGCCAGGTGGGAGATCACCAAAGCTATGGCGCAAACTCAGTTCAGTTGGCCCAGCATTGTATATTTTAAACACCTACCTTTGCCCTCTAGTTTTCTAACTGCTTTATTTTACTTTTATTCCAACTGTATATTTTTTTCCTTCCTACTCTGTGCTCATAGTTCAAGCAAAAGAAAAAGTTTTCAGCCGATGGAATGCAAGGGCTCAGATTCAAGTGGCAAAACTGGTACTAGGTGTGCATCAATGAACTGCCGAGGTAGGTAAACAGCAAATTGTAACTATGGTGGAAAATCTTGTTAACTACTACTGCTGCAGAAACTTTGATGTAGTCTAGGGCAGTGGTGCTCAACCAGGGGTATATATACTCCTGGGGGTACACACAGGTCATCCAGGGGGTACATATATTTGCCTGATTTTAGAACAGGCTACATAAAAAGCACTAGCAAAGTCAGTACAAACTTAAATTTCATACAGACACTGACTTGCTTATACTGCCCTATATACTGAAATGTAAGTACAAGATTTATATTCCAATTGATTTTATTTTATAATTATATGGTTAAAATGAGAGTCAGGAATAGTGTGCGGTGACACTTGTATTTCTAGGTCTGATTTTGTAAGCAAGTAGTTTTTAAGTGAGGTTAAATTTGGGGGTATGCAAGACAGACTCCGAAAAGGTGTATAATAGTCCGGAAAGGTTGAGAGTCACAGGTCTAGGGGACAGCAGCTCCTACTCACGTCAAGTGGTCTAACTATAACTGTTTATCTGCAAAGCACATTCAGCCCTCTTCCAACCGTCCAGAAAAGAGTTTTCTAGGACAACTGCAATTCTCACATCTGCCCCATCACAATGGAATAAGCTGGTTTTTATAATTAAAATAAAACTGAAAGATAAAAATTCTCACTTCAGAACTAGCTGCATACGTTGGCTCAGGAGTAACATGTCTCTTTCTGGAACCAAATACACAAAAATAGCAGCTTGTGACACAACTGCCAACTTCACTCAAGTGTATGATCTTAATGTCCATTAGGAAAGATGCTTTTTTCATCACCATTAACACTACAAAATTGAGTAGGGTTGCCCCATTTAAGATAATTTCACAGTAGCAAGCCTATGGCTGCTTTACTTGATCAAAGTTTAAGAAGCTTTAAGGGAAAGAACTATTTTCATTCCACTGTACGTCTTGTGCATATGGGCACAGGTCCATTTACCAAAAGATGCTCAACTCCACTCTGCCAGGGTACTGCTCTGTTAAGAGACCATCATACAAATTATCTGCTGTCATCAACTTCTTACCTGAAGTACAGCTTCTGTAAGAATGATCTTGTCCACTACAATAATGGCATAGATAGGCAGCGTGTCAAAATACTTCTTCAGGAGGAAAGCATCAGACAACCTTCAGTGGAGCAAGCTATATTTGGAAATTCATTGTTTATAATGGCAGACGAAAAGAAGACTAGTCTTTTCCCACTTACTGCCATTCAGCTCAATGACTTTTAATTAGAAAGTAGTGCAAGGTCAGCTACCAGATGAAATAGCTCATATCAACTCACCTTACAATGATCAGATTAGTACAGATTCTTTAGTCACAGTCTAGGAGTAGTTTGAGGAGGCAAGTGTTACAGCAGAATCCATGTAGAAGTATCTACATGTTAGTAACTTGGATAGGGGAAAGGAAGCTTTCTGCTTAACATTAGTTAAGTTTTCTACAGACCTCTGAATGAAAGACAAAAGGACAAACTGTCACTTGAAGAGAATATTTTATTAAAAGTGGATTGAGTGTATACATGTATATACTGTTACCAGCCATGTTACTCTCCAGGAGATATCTTACGACTTCAGCCTTTGATTCACTGTGCAATGGCTGGCTTGAACAAGGACTAGACTGAAGGCAGGCCAGTAAAGCTGAGAAAGAGTAACTCTTGAAAATAAGCAACCTTGGTCAGTTCATAGAAGTTCCTAAGCAGGGAACTTTTTTGTGTTTTAAATCTACTGCCCCACCACAGATACAGTACACAATTAGTCATTATTTTCTGCTGCTATAATGACCATATATGAGCCTATCCTTCCTTTAATCAACTTGTTAGTTCCTACATTACATGCAGCTTTCATTTGAGTCAAGTGCTATAGAATTGTATACACAATTAATTATTGAGCACAAAACACTGATTTTACCTAATTTATTGAGGTAGATTTTAATCCCTGATTGATCATATGAGATATGCTATAGCCTATGAAGAAAGTGATTTCACCCAACAGAGACACAGCATATGAGTATCAGGCATCATTTAAATACAAAAGAGAGTGAACTGGTCAGTTGATCCTCTTAGTTTGCTATTCTAGCTTTGACAGGGAATACTACTGTTGGTGTCATTGGCCCACTCGGGAGGGTGGAAAGCCACTGTGTCTCAATGAAGCCCCCTGTTAAGGCCTCAGTGAACCAAAGTTCTTCCATGTTTAAACTCTCAGCGACCTGACAAGCTAGCTTAAAGAATGGAATGTAAGGGGGGGCTAACTATCAGCTAGTGCCGGTACCAAAAGGCACTAATGAGGCCTGTAGGCACCTGGCTAGGGGAGTAGAATAACAAACTAGGATAAGATAGTAGTTTAGAGAAGAGTCACTAACGAAGATAGATTAGTAGGTGCCAGAAGTGATTTATCTACATGGGATAATTGCTTTTGTAGCAGTCACAGGAAAAGGCGGGGGGGGGAGAGGGGGGCATGGGGGGTAATAGAAACGGCTTGGCTAAAGCATGTATAAGAAGAGAGAAACTGTTTGTATCAGTGTGCATGATCTGAGACGTGCCTGTCTCCGTGCATCAGGTTTGCTTTGAGATCTCAAATAAACTTAGCCTGCTTCTCCACCTTGGTGTGTTCTTTGGCGTGAAGCACACCGGGCGACGAACACCCCCACTGTTGCTGTCCTCGGGCACCCTGTGTGCTGGCAACACTACTCAATTCCCACCACCCGAGTCTCAAGAAAGTGCCACTTGTGCAGTGCTGTATCTAGGCTGACAGGGGTCATGGACAGGGAAAGGTGGAGCTCTAACGCAAGAGGCTAGCCTGCATGCTAAAGCATGCGATTACCCTTTGTATCTGAAAATACATAATTACACACTTATTGGTAAAGCATGTTCAGCTACATCTTGGGGTACATCTACACTATAGGATTATTCCGATTTTACATAAACCGGTTTTGTAAAAGAGATTGTATAAAGTCGAGTGCACGCGGCCACACAAAGCACAATAATTCGGCGGTGTGCGTCCATGTACCGAGGCTAGCATCGATTTCTGGAGCGTTGCACTGTGGGTAGCTATCCCGTAGCTATCCCATAGTTCCCGCCCATTGGAATTCTGGGTTGAGATCCCAATGCATGATGGTGCAAAAACAATGTCACGGGTGATTTTTGGTAAATGTTACTCATTCCTTCCTCCGTGAAAGCAACAGCAGACAATCATTTCACACCCTTTTTCCCTGGATTACCCACGCAACCATGGAGCCCGTTTTGCCTTTTGTCACTGTCACCGTCTGTGTACTGGATGCCGCTGACAGAGGTGGTACTGCAGCGCTACACAGCAGCTTTCATTTGCCTTTGCAAGGTAGCAGAGACTATTATCGATCGTTCTGTACCGTCTGCTGCTATTATGGGTGCTCCTGGCTGGCCTTCGCTGAGGTCGGCCGGGGGCACAAAGACAAAAATGGGAATGACTTCCCGGGTCATTCCCTCCTTTACGTTTTATCTAAAAATAGAGTCAGTTCTACCTAGAATATGGTGCAAGTGTACTAGAGAACTAGTGTACTAGGGAGCACAGCCGCTCTGTGTCAGATCCTGCAGGAACGATGAGCTGCATGCCATTCTAGGGGGTGCCCCTGCAACAACCCCACCCGTTGCTTCCCTCTTCCCCCAACCCTCCTGGGCTACTGTTGCAGTGTCCCCTCATTTGTGTGATGAAGTAATAAAGAATGCAGGAATAACAAACACTGATTTTTTAGTGAGATAAAATGAGGGGGAGGCAGCCTCCAGCTGCTATGATAGTCCAGGACATTAAACGGTGTGGGGGAGAGGAGCCCAGCATCCCACTGCTATGATAGTCCAGGCAGTACAGAATCTTTTCTTTAGACATGAAAGGGGGAGGCTGATGGAACTCAGCCCCCAGTTGCTATGATGAAGACGGTTACCAGCCATTCTGTACCTTCTGCCGGGAATAACCGGGATCATTCCTATTTTTACCCAGGCGCCGCCAGCTGACCTCACCTGAGGCCAGCCAGAAGCACTCACAGGATGATGACAAGGACGGCTACCAGTCATTCTGCACTGTACCGTCTGCCACTGGGGAAGGGAGGGGAGAGGATGCTACTGTTCAGTGCCGCAGCACCGCATCTACTAGCAGCATGCAGCAGACATACGGTGACATTGAAAAAAAGTCAAGAAACGATTTTTTTCCCTTTTCTTTCACAGGGGGGAGGCAGGGTAAATTGACGAGCTATACCCTGAACCACCCTGGACAATGTGTTTGACCCTACAGGCACTGGGAGCTCAGCCAAGAATACAAATGCTTTTCAGAGACTGCGGGATAGCTGGAGTCCTCGGTATCCCCTCCCTCCCTCTCTCCCTCCCTGAGCGTCCATTTGATTCTTTGCTTTCCGTTACACTTGTCACACAGCACTGTGCTGTGTACTCTGTATCATAGTCTGGAGATTTTTTTCAAATGCTTTGGCATTTCGTCTTCTGTAACAGAGCTCTGATAGAACAGATTTGTCTCCCCATACAGCGATCAGATCTAGTATCTCCCGTACGGAGCTGGAGCTCTTTTTGGATTTGGGACTGCATCACCACCCATGCTGATCAGAGCTCCACACTGGGCAAACAAGAAATGAAATTCAAAAGTTTGCGGGGCTTTTCCTGTCTACCTGGCCAGTGCATCCGAGTTCAGATTGCTTTCCATAGCGTTCACAGTGGAGCACTGTGTGATACCGCCCGGAGGCCAATACCGTCGATTTGCGGCCACACTAACCCTAATCCGACATGGCAATACCAATTTCAGCGCTACTCCTCTCATCGGGGAGGAGTACAGAAACTGGTTTAAAGAGCCCTTTATATCGATATAAAGGGCCTCGTTGTGTGGACAGGTGCAGTGTTAAATCAGTTTAACGCTGCTAAATTCAGTTTAAACGCGTAGTGTAGACCAGGCCTCAATGGTCAACAACAGCAGGTAAACAATTGGTTTTAAGTCTCTCTACTTTTAAATGACATGGAAGTGACATTTTGTTCTAGAGGCAAGGTATAAAACTGACACTTGGTTAATTTTTACTGTGCTCTCACTAATTTAAATCAGATCACCCTTATTTTACAGTAGTTCTATCCCCACACATCTTTCTTGCAGAGCTGTGCCCTTCATGACATCTCTCCTCTAGCAACAGGTCCCACCCAGGGTACAGCTACAACAGTTTGATCATTTAGTGGTATTCATAATAAGAACAACATTAACGTAGGTCTTGATCCATTAGGAAAAGAATCAAACCTACTCGTATGGATGCTACTCATAATAGATGATGCATACCTGCCACATTATAAAACTAGTCCTGAACTATCCGACTTGTTTATTACAAGTCTAAACCACTTTGATTTTTACAAAAGTGTGAACCCAGATAAGTAGGAAGAAGCCCATGGAAACAGCAGCAAGGGCTAGGACGATACAGGCCTTGACTGCATGTTATTAGGGTTCCTAGGCTGGAACCCAGTGTAGAGAGCAGGCTTGGGTTCACCTACCTGCCACAGGGCATTGGAGCTGTCAGCTAGACAGCTGGTCCAGAAGAACTGTGATTTCCATGGAAGGGGAGGAACTTAAGTGACCTGGCTCCAGGGCCAAGCCACAAACTGGAAGCTGCCACTCTGAGTGTAAGAGAGGCTACAGACTGGAGAAGATGGGTAGAAAGAACGCTACAGAGGTTGCAGCACCTGACAGAACTAATCCCCAGAATGGCCACGAGTGGTGAAGGAACTCCATCACAAGGGGCTGGGCAAAGGATCACCCCTGATACAAGGCCCTGTGACGAAGACTGTGCAACAAATGACCCACATACAAGCGGAGGCTGAGATAATGTAGTGGACTGTAAAGGAATGCATAAAGTGTTCACCCCCATACAAGGGGGCGTGGAGAGCCATAGCAGAAAAACAGGCAGACACAATGGAGCTTCAGTATGCAGAAGCCTTTTTTACAGAGAGCCCTTGTAACCTCCCAGGCTGGACTCTAGTCACTACCCCTGCAGAAGGGGACTGACAAACAGCAGGGATGAATCCAGGTCCTGCAGAGGCAAGTGCTGGAGACAGTGGGAGGCACATTGGTACCCGAAAGACTATCTGACACATCTGGCTGAACAGCAGCTGTATTTGTTCAAACTCCTCTGGGAAAAAATTAGTAGAGGCTGCAGGGACTGAGATTGAAAGGGAGGTACCAGGGCCAAGAGGCCAGCCACAGCAGTGTTATGTGTAGGGATGAAGGTGGTACCTAAAAAGATGTCCACCCCACACAGGATTGGAAGGGGTTAAGAGGGCCAGGCAGGCCCATTAACTCCCCAGGCTACACCTGCAGGAGGAGCTAAGGAGCAGGTATTGATTAAACCAGGCCCAGCTGTATAGGAACAGGAGGGGCACCTATAAAGCCCAGGAGCTGAAAGTAGAAGGGGCTGCAGGGAGGTAGTCTGCAGTATTCCTGTGAGAAGGGTTGTAGGAAGAAGCCCAGGGAAACAGCAGCAAGGGATAGGACAGTACAGGCCTTGGCTGCATGTTATAGGGTCCCTGGGCTCGAACCCAGTGTAGCGGGTGAGCCTGGGTTCCCCTACCAGTCACCAGATAGTGACACAGGATGTTGGAGAGACAGACAGACAGCTGATCTGAAAGGACTGCGATTTCCCTGGAAAGAGAGGAACTTAGTGACCTGGCCGGAGGGCCAAGCCTAAAACCAGAAGCTGCTGCTCCAAGAGACAGATGCTGCAGGCTCAGAGAAGATGGGTAAGGAGAATGGGAGGAGGGTGCAGCACCTGGCAGAGCTAATCCCAGGATGGCCAGGAGATCACAGATTATTAGGGTTGGAAGGGACCTCAGGAGATCATCTAGTCCAACCTGCTGCTCAAAGCAGGACCAATCCCCAAATGGCCCCCTCAAGGATTGAGCTCACATCCCTGGGTTTAGCAGGCCAATGCTCAAACCACTGAGCTATCCCTCTTGGTGCCAAGAGTCGTGACAGAACCCTGTCACAGAGCCCTTCAATCCATTTATCTGTGCAAACAGTTTAGCAGCAACAACTACTCAAAAAAAAAATTTCAGCTACTACTTAGCCTCTGGCTAACAGCAGCTCCACAGCCTGTGTTTATGAAGAATGATTCAGCTACAGTATCATCAGGAGGAAGAACCTTTCTAGCCTCCCTCACCCCTTTTTAAAGTCAGGTTTAAGACTGAAGTAAAAGGAGATATTCAAGTTTACCCACCAGCCATCAAGGTTTTAGTGCAGTATTTACCCAAACCAGAGACAGCTGTAGTCTCTTCATACTGTAAGAGTACAGAATATCCATCCTTTCCAGCCTGTAGCAGTGAAGTATATTCACTCTCTAATATTAACTGACCATATCGTATTCAAAGTCATGGTATGGGAATACACCTACCATCCTCTCTTTAACATTGAGGTAGAGGTACCCTACACTATTATTTGAGGAGCAGATTGTTTAATGTACAGTTTAAAATTAGGCATTCAAAAGCTGCTGACGACTTAAAAAAGGGTTAAATCAAGTAAAGAAACAGTTTGATTAGATGACTTATAAGCCACCTGTCTGTATTACTAGTTACCAAATCAGATGATCACAACTGATCATTTTAGACCATACAACAATTTCCTCTGATAGCAGAGGCACACAACATTTCTCCTCAGCGCTAATGCTGATTGTGGCTCGGCCTAGTAGTGTGACAGAGGGATTTGCTGTGATTTAAGATCCAATCGTACAGTACAAGCAAAAAAAACCCAACTTATGTATGCAGCCTCATTCTGCATCTTTGGACCCTTTGGTGCTGAACTCAGATCTGCATGAACCAGGATGGCATATTTAAGAGTCCCATATAGTGTAAGTCTAATAGTGAGGATCACAGTCCTCCACCAAGCTGTCTGTGATATAGCTGGTCTCAAGGACGTTCTCATAGTACATTTTTTCTGTAAATGTGTTCACTGTCCAGCCAACCACTTGAACTCCTCGTGAAGACCACTGCCTCACATACTCTCTGTAAAGAACAAAGATACTGTAAGGAAAAGACAAGGGCTAGCATGAACACAGGCTAAAGCAAAGAGCTTTCCTATACAATATACATTCTCCACAGCAGGGGTAGTCAATTTTTTTTTTTGTCAAGGTCCAAATTTCTAGGTCCAAGTATAGCCAAGGTCCAGACTCCAGAGAAAACAATAAAATAACGATAAGTAAATAAAAAGACCGGTGTTTGTTCAAAAGCATCTGGAGGTCTGCATTTGGCCCACGGTCTGCCTGTTTTTTAATTAATTAATAAGGAGATATACCTATCTCATAGAACTGGAAGGGACCTTGAAAGGTCATCAAGTCCAGTCCCCTGCCTTCACTAGCAGGACCAAGCTCCGCATTCCATCTTTCTACAATAGCTCTTAACAAACAAGGCAACAGCAACAAATTTCCCTCCTTTGTTTTAACTTAAGGTGTAGCACTGGGGGTAAAAATGTGAATGGAGAGGACACAAATATGAAAAAATAAATTGCATATATTATTGAATAAGAGACCTGTTTAAAATAGCATACAGTACACTCAGAGATTCTGCTGTTTGTGTACATCATACTCTTCTAAATCATGGTCCCATCTTACCTCTTCCTATTTTTTACCTCTGGCTACATTAGCTCCTCCTGAAAACTTATGCTTTACCACTTACTGTGAAATGTAATTTTTCTGCATGAGGAAAGCTGAAACCCCACACAGGTACCACAAGAAGTTGTGCAGGCTCCAGTCCAGAATGATGTCCATCATCATATATCCATAGTGCTTCCAAAAGCAATCAAAACGAGGCTTCCCATCTCCAAAATGACTAAGGCTCCAGGGCCTGTGTGTTAATGCCGTAACAACATTCCTATCAGATTGCCGCATCTGGAAGACCAAGGTGAGAAAGTTGTACTAAGCAGATGATGCCAAAATTCCAGGGCTACACTCTACATTAGACGGATTTGCAAACAGGAACATTTGAAGCTGAAGGAATGAGAGGCACTAATCTGTGAATTTGCAGTTCTAGCGGAGTTCTTTTTCCTCCAAGATGATGATTAACCTGGTTTTGAAACTATTTATTGTTAAGTGCCTGTATTGTTTCCCTTGGTACTCTCTTCATTGAATAAGTGAATCCTGCACTGAATCCTGCATTGCTTGTGCACACAAGACTCCCATTTAAGTCAATGAGAGTTATGGGTGTGCAAGGAAAGTAAAGTAGGGTCCTCAGCCTCAAATTTTGGCTTGCTAGAAGTTATTGTACACTTGTCAGTATCAGCAAGTCAACCAACTTCAGTCTCTGTATAAATACAGCTTAGCGTGCTGTTTAGGAGGCTAGACAGTTTACTTCTTTTAGACCAGTTAGTAAAGAGAGGGAGGAGACAGCAAAAGAAGAAGCAAGGAAAATAGGAAAAAGTACAACAAAAAGGACTCAAAGGAGGAGGTCAAAACTAGAGAAACAAATTCAGGAATGCCTATGATTCTGTAAGGTGAGAAGGGAAGGGAAATAGACAGCTGAGCAAGGGAACCATGCACATGGAGGAAGGGGTTGACAAATAATGGGAATTAGGAGACTATTTATTTGAATGTATTCTAAACTTCCGTAATAATCTGACACAGGTGTAATCTGTTGATAGATACCTTGGCACCTCAGCGTCAATATCACTTAGTGTCAATTTTAAGCTAATGAACCTTTATCAGTGTAATTCTTGGGGTTGGGGAGGAAGAGCGTTATTCAAGATTTATCTAATTAGTATGGAAGGGTCTGACAAGGTTGCAATGGTGAGTGGGGGGTATATGAGGATTGAGAGTCGAATACCCCAGTCCTCCCCTCATTTCAACACCTACTTTTAAGTGTGTTCTCAATTACTTAAGAATGATCCCCATGTACTTTGGAGTTACGCTTCTCCACAAGGGTATACTCATCATATTACAGTGATTGTGACATGGTGTACATAAAACTAAAACAGCGAAATAGGCCTTTAGGAAGTTTTACCTTATAGACGATCTCTGGTATGAAAGAGCAGACAATGCTACTGTTGTACAAACGAGGATATTCCAGATAGAGGAGTTTTAGGGCATCAACTGCCTGTCAAGGAAAGATAAATACATAGAATGTACATTGTAGTCATAGGTAAAATTTAAAAAGAGTTCATTAGGATACAGAAAGACTCCACTTTAGTGCGTTTTTTTTTTTCTTGAGTGGTTGGAATTAGAAAGGGGAAGGAGGAAAGCAGCATTTAAGTTTATCTACAGCTCAAGGGCTGTAGATGTTGTTTGTTATGCAACATTCATAGATTGCAACATAAAAGGATGTACAGTATTTATCATTCTGTGCATGCCTCATGCAGAAGGCTTTCAATAGCCAGGAAGTGCACTAACAGCTAAGAGATATATAACCCCTGACGAGGTCTATTGCTATAAAGTGTATGCAGCATTAACTGTGGTTCGGTTTCGAAAGAAAACATTTTTTCTATATATCATGTCAGAAAAACTATACAGTTTATGAACAAGCAAACCATTACCTACCAAAAGTACCCCATGTCATGGTGCTAACAACTACAGACAAGCAGGACAGCCCATCATGATTTCTCTTCTTCCACACAAATAGGTGGCAGGGAGGACCCAGTTATTCATTCACTTAGATTCAGTGCATGCTTGTGACATTACCCGAGCCCAACATGTCAGTGAGCCACATTCTAATTACGGTTGTCAGCGTCCTTGTGCAATGGAATGGAAAGAATGAAGCATGAAAAAGTTGTCTCAGTTTTATAAAACCAAACTTAACTTTCTGTAAAAACAGGCCCAAGACCTCTCTCACTGAAGTTAAAGGAAGTAGTGCTATAGACGTCAATGGGAGCAATCCAATGAAATGGTGAGCGAAGCACTTAGCAACAATACCTGATTTGCATGGCCTTTGACATCGAAGTAGATTATGAGGTTATAACGCATACATTCCATAACAGCTTCTTTCAAAGTTGGTACTTTTTCACCCCGGAAATCTCTCCTATAGGAAGGTATGAAGAGTTCAGTGGAAAACATCCAATCCAGGAGAACTCCAAGAACAAAGAGGAAGGAAAGATTCCACGTGAACTGTGCCAAGGTGTAGAGTCTATTATATTAAATACAACAAATGCATAAACTAATGGAGCTCCCTCTTAAAATGTTACTGTGAATTATCTATTTTTTTAGGAGACTTATTCTTGTAAATATTCTAGCAAGTGTATATATTTCTTTGCCTACATATTGCGAGAATGGAGATAATTAAACCTGATGTCAAGATCAAAGGTCTTATCTGAGACCTTCTAAGAACTCCAAGTAATTCCTTTCCAACAGTATAACCCTTATGTTTTAGAAAAAATGAGTCATCCCACCATTCATACAAAGATACACATGATCATTTAAATAAACTAATCTAATTAAGAGATGTGTCAATAAAATTCAATTTAGAAATAGCTACCCCAGCAACCTTTGAAAAGTAGCAATAGTCCTAACATATGAAGTGTTTTTCAGACCAAATCCTGTCCTAAAGCGTTTGGTCAAGATTAAGTGGAGGTTAACACTGCTTATGCATTACATGTTGGAAAATCTCATCCTTGAAATCAAAATCACTCAGTTCTGCTTCATGGGTCCACTCCAAGAAGGGGTAAGGAGACAGATTCTGATCTGCCTCCAACATAGAACAAGGGGTCCCACATACATGTCAGAAAGTTTTAAGGGGTTTTTAGTCACAGCTGAGTGAAAATCAAATTTTATTTATGATGGATGTTTTGGTACTGTAGAAACAATTTTCAAAAATGAGTAGAAGTATTAGCAGACTGTTGCTGATCATTTACCATAGTCTATGTTTTGCGGCTGGATTAAGCTTCCTAATTTCTTCAAACGTAAAATCACGTAAACTCCCAGACCCATCAGTTGTCCTTTCTACTGTATCATCATGCATTAGAATGGGAATGCCATCTGCAGTGAATTCAAGGTCCAGCTCCACGCCTGTGGCTCCATTCTCAGCTGCCTTTAAAACAAAAAAGAAAAAACTATTTAAATATAAAGATGGGTGCTACAATGCTTTCTTTGTATTCTAATACAGTTGCCAGGCTACTAATATTCTCTAAGATTTGTCAGCCCACAGAACACAGTGGGCTTTAGCTAAATTCTTATGAGTCCTGGATTTATAGATCTAATATGAAGATTTTCCTATACTCCAAATGGTCAATTGCTGAGCAAAAGTACATGTGAAGGGAAGGAGCTCAACCCTCTCTCTACCTCACAGCCAGTGGGCAATGTCCTGGTTACCCATGGCTTAGCCACAGTAAATAAATTAGATAGGATAAACTAGTCAGGGTAATGGATCTTAATTGGGAAGCAGTCCAGACTTGTGGGAATTTGGCTGAGTTAAGATGGAAACCAGTTATCTTGGGCCAAGTAACCAAGACATGTAATAGAAGAGACGTTGGCAGCTTACTTTTCCACCATGCATAGCAGGCATCACATGGGGCAATTGTTATTAACAGCACAGGAAAAGGATCCTGCACCGTGTTTTTTTTCCTCCTCTGAAAAAAAATTCCTAGTCCATCAAATACCAGGTGTTCTAAATATAGATTTTATACAATATTTCCTTCTCTGATGATATAGACTGAATTAATCCCTTCATCCAACATAGTATTTGAGATCTTAGACATTTCTATTGTAAAATTAAAGTGGAAGAAACCCCCATTGTCCCTCCTTGCGGGGGAAAAAAAACAACTTTGTGAACAAGCTTTATAGCAGCTGGTAATTTTTACTTGAATTTGAAATAAATTACATAATCTCAGTTTCAAGATAGTGGTGGCAAGGGCAGTCTGATTTACATGAAAACAAAGACAAATGTAACATTCTCTGGTACCCACTTGATTTTATGAAAATAAGAGAATAAAAGTGAGAGTCTAGCACAGTAGTCCAAAACAGAAGGAGGAATGGAGACTTCAGATAATCATATCTGCAAAAAAATTTTAAGTTGAGACAAGATCAAAACTAGAAAACCAGGACACTGTTTTCAAGATGGACTACTAGATTACAAGTTTTAGCTGCCTGTGGGTAAGTGATCAGAATTTGTACCCTTCTCCACAAAACTGGGAGATAGTGGGATCAGTTTCTATTGTACACTTGCAAGTTCATAAAATCAGAGAGCGACCTTGATCTTAATGTTAACGGTACACATACAACTTCTATACAACAGTCACCAACGAGACGAGGCAAGATTATGATTAAGCAGGAAGATGGTCCACACAATGAAAAGTTTGAATACCCCTGATCTAGAATGATCCTGTTTTATCTCTTTGTTTTATAGTACTTGCCCAATCTTAGGACAGCCCTTAAAGAGTTAGAGAACAACTAGCCCAAGACATCCTGAGACTGAATTTTACAATACAGAGGGTGGAATGCATGCATAGTTTTTGCTTTTGACTAGCCCATCTTCCCTTCTTTTGCTCATCTCTTCTCTTCCCCGTTCCCAGAAAGATATGCCTTTTGTACACATCTCCTGTTTTTGACACTTAAATGTTGCTGGGCTTATATTTACAAGACATGGTAACTCAATCACAGAGATGTTTTGAGATATTTAGCAAGGAGAGTTTGACTACTGACATTTCCAGAATTTCCTTCCCTCTATCTCCCTGGGCAGAAGTGTAGCCTGAGTAGCTGAACAACACTGATGTTAGACTAGTAAACAGCATCTATCTTGTAATTTCCAAATTCATTGTCGTGTACCAAGTTGCTCCAGATTGTTTTGGGCAACAGATGGTTACTATATTTACACTTATTATACACATACTCGTGAATCATTAACTCCCCTATTGTCTCTGTTTCATTTTAGCTGCTCTACTTAATCCCTATGGTTTGTTGATTAGTTTGTACTAATAACTCCCATTTGTAAAGCTTGTAGTCTTTTATTTGTTTATCACACATTTAACTGCAATTTTTTGCTTGAATCCAGGCAACAATTTGTTTATGGTTTTTCAAAATGAATAACAGTAAATGCTGAAATTTTGGTTGTTGTGGAATTTTACTGCTATGATTTGATTTCTGGCGATGTGAACTCCCTGCAGATATTCCTATAAATAAATTTTGCTATTACATTTTTAAAACAAAAATATAGTCAGTCATATAGTGTAAGGCCAGAAGGGACCACTAGATCATCTAGTCTGACCACCTGTATATTACAGGCCACCAACAGCACCTGCGCACAAAATCCAGCAATGGAAATGAGACCAAGTAAATGAGACCCACAGGAGATTAAATTATTCTGTGCCACAGGCTGAGGATAGGAGGGACTGAGGTGCCTCAGTGCTTGTGGCCACTGCAGTGGCACAGAATTATTAAATGAGGTATACCCAGATAGTCTCAGCAAGTGACCCACATGTTGCAGAAGAAAACAAAAACACCTCAAGGTCACTGCAGATTTGACCTGGTGGAAAATTCCTTCCTAATCCCACATATGCCAATCAGTTAGAACTGGGGCATCTGAGCAAGAACCAGCCTGCTATACACCTGAAAGAGACAGAATACTCAGTGCCAGGTCAGAGCCCTGGCCCATCCTGCCCAGTGTCCCATCTCCAGCTGTTTCCATCCCTGATGCTGCAGGAGGAGGAGATAAATCTGCCAGAAAACTGGGAGGGAAAAATCCTATCCTAACCCTTGGGGGGTTGCTGGCTGAAACCCCAAAGCATGTTTTATAGGAACATCAGATGTGCCCACCACTGCTACTTTCCTCCCTTTCATAATTTGATAAGTGAAGGTATTCTTTACCAAAGAAGTTAATACATTTTATAAAATTATCATTTAAGTTGTTGGCATCTCTTTGTTAGAATGTTTTGTCATACCCAATTCAAAATAAAAGTTGGGTTATTCTATTCACTACTATGCCAAACTGATTTAAAAGCAAAAAGAGTAATACACAGTATTTACCACACTCCTATTTCTGCTGCTCACAGCTTTCTCAAAGAATTGCAAAGTGAAAACAAACCACTTTTCAGTTTCTATTATTCAGACCTCTGAGGGAGGCAGTGAAACTGACAGGAATTTGGTCCAGTTTAATTTGCTGCTGCTTTGAAAGCAGAGAAGGGAAGTAGAGCTATTTATTCCAAATATGACCCAAAATTGGAGTTGGTGGGACTAGCAGAGCAGCAGAAAGCCAGCCCTGGCATCATCCTGGCAGCAGCTGGGATAGCCCTGCATCTGTTAATGTGATATTGTCCATAATTTTCTGTCTCTCCCCACCACTGACAATTTCAAGTTGGGAGGCATCTCCAGCTGACAAGACCCCTAGAACCCTGTTTCCCAAAGGGTGGGTCATGACCCAGTGAGTTGTGGTAAAGTTCCAGATGGGTCACAGGGACCTAGGCAAACACACCTTCTCCCAGCCCAGTACGAAGGTGAGGAAAGAGATTGGAGAATAAGCCCATTATGCACTCACACCATAATGGGGGCTCCTGTCCTGCAACACTGGGCCCAGCTCTCCACTCTGGGCATTGCAACCTGGTACATGGAGTAGCAGTGCCGCTCCTTTTTGGCTGACTGCCCTGCCAAATACAAGAGGCACTAGGCCCCAATGCCACTCACTCAAATTTAGTCCACTGCTGCTCCTGAACGGCGCTGTGACCCCATGTGCCAGGTCGCCAAGCCAGGGAGCAGGGCCCAGCCCCATCAGGCAGGAACTGCCACCCACTTCACTGTCCAACCTCCCCACTCCCAGGACCTCCCCACCCCACCAGACTGGGATTAGGGTTGCAGTGTCAGGGTAGAGGGTGCATGTATGAGTGGGTCGCAAGGTGGGAGGCTTTAGTAAAGAATTTGGGAACCATGGCCCTGGCCGGTAAGTACGGCTCTAGGAGGAAAGGGGGGCAGGGAAGCTAAGGATAGAGGAAAGGGGGTGAAGAACTGTAAACCCTAGCACCCAAGTGGACAGGGCTCTGGTGGGTCCCAGACTCCCAGAGATTAAGGCAGAGGCATGGGGGTCAGCTGGGTGTGCCTGGTGACTGCTGGAAAGGGTGGGCTCTCCCCACGAAGCCAGCAATACCTCTGGGGACACCCAGAGTGTGGGGTGCATCAGGCTCCGTAAGGAGGAGGTGGGGTGTACTAGCAGGGGGAGGGACTCGAGGGAGGCATGCCCGAGGTCCCTGGGGAGTTGGGAGGGGGGGTTCCCGGTAGCTGACCTGTCTGATGGCCGCCAGCGTGTTCTCGGGCGCGTCGTGCCCGCCGCCGCGGTGGGCGATGCGGGCGGCGGTGCCGCGGGGCTGCACAATGTGCTGGGCCCGCTGCAGGGGGACCGGCTCGAGGCTGAAGAGCTGCAGCGCCAGGTAGAGGCCGCCCGTGAGCAGGCAGGAGAGCATCGGGCTGCGGCTCAGCACTAGCAGCGCCCCCAGCAGCGTCGTGAAGGCGCCCAGCAGCATGGCGGCCAGAGAGGTAACGGGGACCCCCCCCCCCCGCAGCTGCCGTGCTGACCCAGGGCCTTTACCCCGTGATCACACAGTGACTCTCACAGATACCCACCAGCCAATCAGCATCCGGCAGTCTATTTCCAACCGCCAATCAACCTCCAACGGATCTCTGCCATCAGCCAGTCAACAGCAGCCACTGGCAATCGCCAGCCAATCACCATCCAGCGCTCGCCATCCTATATCCGTCAGCCAATCCTCAAGGACAGTCTGATAGAATCTGGGGAAGCCGCATGGCACTGCCTGGGAATGGCTTGTGTGGTCCCAGCGGTGCTGGCAGAGCTTGAGTCTGCTCAGACTCGCCTGGAAGGGGATGTTCAAAGGTGCAAAGCGGAATCTTGCCGCCAACTCCTAATGTTCAATAAACGATAAGTCAAGAATCAAAAAAGAAAACACCACAACAGCTTAAAATCGTGATTAAAAAATGCGCGTTGCGTTCTTTTTGTCGTCTGTTTCCTACATCTGTAAGGGGGGGGGGCATATATTCAAGCTTTCTTCTGCAATCATGAGGGCTAGAAACCTACTTTTTATACTCAAAACCTGAGATTAGCCTATAATCATTTGATTCCCACAGGTGTAGCTTTAAGAGAAACAACAATCTTGAGAGGTGGAGTAATTCCTATTTGTGCCTTTGAAAATCTCCCCTTTGTTGCCATAGAGCATGGAGAAAGTCATGATACAATTCCATTTAATTAGCCAGCTTTGCATGTCTGGCTGTTATTCTCAGGGTTTGGCCATCAATTTAGTTTATTCTAGGTTAAATATATTGTAGCTGGTACTACTTGGACTTCATAACTTTGGCAATGCCAGTGCCTATAATAATCCTGCATTTGGTAACAAGAGTGATGCAAGTGTTTTGCAGTGATGCTGCAGACAATGGTACAGTTTTTCTTGGATTATAACTGATTTTGTCATGAGTTTTCATCTTCTCCTGCATCAACAAATGTTGGGAATAGTTCAGTATTAGCTGAAGTAATGCCTGGCTCCCTGAAGCCACAACGTAATTGGCCTAGCGTTGGTCATAATGCTGGCTATATCCTGAGAAAACCAGCCAGACACATATAGGACTGAAATAATTTATAATGATTAATTAAGTGGCTCAGAAAAGTATTTAAAAATATTTTTATAAGTTCTGTGTTATTTTAAGATTTAAAAAAGCAGCATCAGGGGATTTAAAGTGGTAATTGATGTAAGGATCTTGCTACTAATGATGACTGTTAGCCTCTCTGCTTACCTTCCACCCAGAAACTAAATGTTTCTGCAAACCTAAACAGACTTAGCCTGAGCTAGAGCAGCAGCTGTGTCTTTTTCAAACCCACCTGCCCTACCTCATGCCTGCTTGCCAAACACTTTAGTAGCTGGTGGTACTAAGGGCTGCAGAACAGAGAGAAGTGATGACATTTTAGAGAAAGTCTGTGGGTTTGATGACTTGTGTGAGTTTGATGACTTGTGTGAAAGCATAAAGCTGGAGTGTGAGTGATGCCACTATCTGAAGGCTGAATTGACATGTTATCACCATATCTATCAAAATATCATCACTTCTCAAATGCAGTGTGGTGACACCCCACTAGAACATTACTGTGATGCTGTGAAAGATGGTGATGGTTTCAGGGTCCTTAAAGTGTTATTAGGACCTGTGCACAGATTCCACTGAAAATCAGCCCAGGGATGCTGGAACAATTTGTACAGTGGGGGTCCTAAGAACCATTGACCCAAACTGCAAACCCTGTTTGGATGATGGATGATGGAACTTCAAGCCAGGTGTGATGCCATGCCCCACACCCCTAATTCCAGCACTTATGAATCAGGGTGATTCTGGGAATAACAGCAAGGGAAGCAAGATTTCCTACACCTGATATAAAATGGGAGTCACCTTCATATTTAAATAGGAAGCGCAGTACAGCCTCCACCCCAAACTACAGATCCTTTGCATGCAATATTCCATACTGAGGCAAGCAGCCTAGGGCCCAATAAAACTACCATTCCCAGCACGCAACTCTGTGTGACAAATGACGTAAGGAAGTGGGTGCAGGGAAGTGTTGCATGCTGGGATTTGTAGTATCCATCTCGGGTCACTCAGCTGAGCAGCTCGGTTGGTCGCCTCCACCCGGAAGCTCTGGCAGGGTGGTGGGAAGACTCGGGAGAGGGGCGGAGTGCGGTGAGGTTTGCGGTTGCCAGGAGTCCGCTGCTCTCTGGCGGGGAGCGCCGCGGCGCGCTCTGTGCAGGGAACCAGGCCGCGCTGAGCCCGCCAGCAACGTATCCGCGCTCCTTGGGGGCCTCGTAGCAGGTACCAGGCTGAGGGCGGAGCTTGCCCTGGCGCGGGGACGGGGACACCTTTCCAGGTGTGTGCCGGGGCCCTGCGGCTGAGGAGTGCGACTGATTCCGGCCTTCCTCCCCCAACCTGAACCCGAGGGGCCGCCATCTCCGTAAGGGGGGGGTCACCTGCCAGAGCGGGGAGGGGAAGCCCGAGGGAGGAGGGGGGCGGGTTTGGCGCGGGGAATCGTCACCCCTGGTTTAAAATGCTTTAGCGTTATGTGGTGGGGGCGGAGGCTCTGCCCTGACGGCTGCGCTTGGCGCACCGGCGCGTGTGGGGCCGCTGCTGTCTCCGCACTCCGAGGAAGAGGCGAAAACTGACGGTTCCCCGCCCCACACACACAGACCTCAGCCACTGAAAGCTGCCCCCGTGTGTGACTCGGTGTCAGAGCTGGTTATGTGCTCGGCGCTGTATAAGATGAAGAGTCCCAGTCCCACGGAGCTTACTTTCTAAAAGGCAGCTGTAGCTAAGACAAGGCTCAGTGGGAAAGTTTTAGTTGGGGGGGGGGTGAGTGTTGTTCTATTGGGAGTGGGTGGAGAAGGCATTTGACTCATGTGGGTTAGTGCTGGTGGACTTCACAGAAAGAGCAATTCTTTTAGGCGGCGTTTGGATGAAGAGGGAATAGGGACTGCGAGGAAATTAGGAGGCAGTTTGAAACTTAAGGGAGGGGCATCTTGGAAGAAGGCAGGAACGAGAGGGAGAAAAACACAAGGCATGCTAGTCCTGCTTCTCCTTTTGAGTTTCTACTTGGCTGTGAATTTTTAATCTGGATGGGGCCTGCTACCATAAAAGCATTGGTGTTGGTTTTGAATGGAACCAATTTTATAATTTGTGGGGAATTTCCAGGTTCCATTCAATTTGTAAGAGAGCCTGAAATTTAACATCGGTCGTTGGGGTTCTGCCATAATGAGACCTGATGAGGTGATGGAGAACTGGCCCCAAATAACTTCCTGACCCCAACAATCCTGAAAACAAATAACACACAAGACCAGTTACCAGCTGAGAATTTTCTTTTTCTTGGCTGAGCAGTTTTTAGCACAAGTAGAATGGTTGCTTTTGTTTTCTTCATAACAGATTCAGTGACTCAAATCTTAATTTCTTCTCTGCACACTTAATAATTTGAGGACTTTAGTTGAAAAGCCCACATACTGGGTTCAGACTGGGTTTTTTGATAGCAGTGCTTCAATCACTTAGCACAGAAGGACAGTGAATTTATATTGTGTAAGCAATTTTGGGAGTTGTAGCAGAATTTTCTTCTCTTCCTCGGTTCTGAGCCCATGCACTCAAGCAGAGCAGGTTAATAACTTATCAACCCAAGAATGTATTTTTCCCTTATATATGTTGTAGGTGGTTTGCATCATAAGTAACTCACAGTAATAAGAGGCACTACTTTTGCCCACAGCTTCCAGACGTCCCTCCTCACAGCCTCAGAATTGCACAAATTGTTGTATAGAAGATGTAACAAAACGCTTTATGATATGTACCCCGCCCTCTGTAGTAAAGCTGTAATTCCAGCAGTGATTCTAATAGCATTACCATTAGGAAACAGGAGTAACGTGTACTTGTTGGTTATAATTCCATTTTAGGATTCTAGTAATCTGTGGGGATTTTGAAATAACCATATTTTATATTTGTGAGAACGTAAATCATACAAATGTAATCAGGAAGTGGGAGGGGATTGGAAGGAGGATTTTGTGCATTGATGAAAAGATAGAGTAAAGAGATAAGAATGGGGGCAATATGTCTTTGAATTATTTGTTTAACCATGTGTTTTGTTAAATAAGTTACATAGATTTAAAACTTGCAAAAACCTGTCATGGGATTCAGGTGATGTACAAATCCTTCAGGCTCTAATTTTCATGGGTTTATGATGTCCTCAGGATTCACCAATGGAAACTCTACCGGTTCAGTATGTACATGTCAGGGCATATAATTCATTATTTTCCTCTAGGTTCTCAATCACCTATATTGGAAATGGTTGTTTCAGGTGTTGATTAATTACAGCACCTGCAGACATATGTGTTTGCCTTCTATTGTTAACTTAAGTGGTTTATTTATAACAGTGCGTTCCGTATTGCAGATCTCTAAGTGGTACATCATAATCGAAGGGAACCATCTATTCTTGTGATTACATCATGAACATTTATATTGAGTGGCCTATTTCTTTCCTCACCCAAAAAAGCATTCAAGGGAGGATGAACTTTTTGTAAAACAATACAACTGCATTAATCTTAGATGCATTGAAGGCACAAACAATATAGTTTTGTTTATTTTTTAAACTATTAGTTTAAAAAAAAATTAGTTACCTTCCTATAGCAAAGCTAGTTTGAGCCTAAACATGTTTACAGTGTTTGTTTTCTCAGCTTACTCTCAATCAAATGCATGCTTTTTTTTCTTCACAAGTAACAATAACAGCATTGCCACCATCATATTTTTAGTACTAGTTTTTCTGATGTTTCACTGTTGAGGTTGTAAAGAATGGCTCTGTCAAGGGAGAACTGTAGAGTGACAAGGGTTACAAGTGACTTGGTACCTCAAAGCCTCTTTCTTTAGCAACTTAAGGTCCCAGTCCTGCTCCCACTGAAATCAATAGAAGTTTTGCCATTGATTTAAAGGAAAATCAAGCCCTTTATGAAACAGCAGTCTCTTAGGGATGATTTGCGGTTGACAGTAGCACAGATTAAAATAGTAGTAGTAGTATTGGGTTGTTGTTTTTTTTGTTTCTGGTGAGAGAGACAGAAACATAACACATTTTAGAGAACAATTTATTTTCTAATTCTGCAAGCCAAGATTGTCATGTATATTGCTGTATTTTGTATTCTTGGCAGTAATATTTCCTCTGTGTGCAGCACAATATTAAGATGGAGGACTATGAGAAATTCTGTGAAAAGCATCTTGCCAGGATCCAAGGAGAGTCAGTTCAAAGGGAAACCTCTTCATCTGCTCAGAAGAATATCTCACTTATTCAATTTCATGGCATTCCTGTGCTTTCACCTCTGGTAAGATTCCCTTGCCAATTAGGCATTTGTATTCAAAAAGAAGAGGACAACCATTTTTGTTCTTATTTCTATCTAGATAAGATAGGACCAACCTTGAGTAGTACAGGAGACCAGTACTTGTCTGTAATGTTGAGGGTCAAAACCAAAATGAAGGTGGCGGGATAGGGGGATTGTCATGCAATGTAGTACAAGAGGATTTTGTCATTGAACAAATTAGATTGTGGTGCTTATGAGTTTGGCAGTGCGTGCTGGGTGGACTCTTTTTCTTCCCTTCCTGCTATACTCAATGGTCTTTCTTCTCTAAAGGCTGCCCTTCCCCACTCAATAATACCCTCCTTTCTACAATATTCCACTCCACTATATCTATCTTGCACCACATCTACCCTAGTGTATTTCATAGACAGAATTCTAACGGGTAGCAGCGGTGTAAGTTATAGTGTTAAAAGGGCATAGGTATTCTTTACCGGTGTCATTTAACTGATCCTTAACACTACAGCTACTACTGGTGGAGCTGGACCAGTAAGAAATTAAGGCTATAAAACTGACTAGCATAAACAAAGACAATCTTGCAACACAGCTATATATGTTCTTGGAGGCGCCCTGCTAGAGGCTTTTTCTATACAGAAGGTTTTCTGAAATCTTCTAACTGTTGCTTCTTATATCAACAAAGCTACACTAGTTCAATGGTGTGAGGATCTGAGAAAAGCGTCAGTGCAGATGCAGCTCCTTTAACTGCTTCCTACTCTGTGTAGGACTCTGAGTACTCCGATTCTGATTTCACAAAGTAAACAGGGTAACTTTTACTTTCAAGCCTTTTATTCCTAACTACATTTCCTTGCTCTTAGATTATATATGTATGTATGTTTGTGTATATTTATCATGTGGGAAACCAAGTAAATATTACTACTAAACACTTTCTTTTCAGTTGAAAAAAATGCTGATTTACCAATTATTTAACATTATTTGGGGCTTGTTTAAATAGTACTGGATAACAAGAAATAACACTAGGAAAACACATAGGGTGACTAAAGAGAATTTAGCTTTGGAACTTTTTATTCAGCAAATGCTGTTTCTAGGGACAAAGAAGGGAGCTAGAAGAAAGTAAGCTAGAGCAGAAGAGTGATTGATTTATAAGACCTTGGAAGGGACTTGTATGTTTAGGTCTGATAGTATGATGGGTCAGTGTGGAGATCCCACATCCCAGCAATTAGACAAGGTCTTACGGGTAGGGAAACTGGGGTGAGAGTGGCCATTTGGGTGCTTGTGCGCTCTGTATACACCATTAAAAGATCTCTTTACTGGCTCTGCATAGTCTGGGTGTGGAAGGCCATCCAGTGAGAGGGTCCACATGATCAATTATTGAGTGGATCCTGTAAAGCTAAATCTCTCTGTGCTTCATACGCATATGCTCCAATTCTGGGCTTTATGTGGGTTGAATAAATTTTCCCTGGCTTGCCAAAAATATTTATGATTAAAAAGAGACTAATCTTCAAACTGCATAAAATCTCCACAAACGTATGTGCTCTCCCATTACATAGCAAGTTTTAAATATTTCTTATATTTAATTTTGCTTTTTGATAAAGAAAAGTCACTGATACTTTGTTTTTCAGCTGAGTCTTGAGAGAAAAAAGGAATGCAGCAGGATAACAAAAGCACTTGATGTAGAGATCTGGAAGCAGAATTCCAGGAAAAGAGCTTTACTGAATCGCGTTCAGGAGATCTTGGAAAACATGCAGGCAAGTTTGATGCAAGGTTTTTTAATCAGTTGTATGAAAATGTCTTCTCTACGCAGTCCAAGGGTCTTTGAAGGCTAGTAAGATCTCTAATATAAACTTGCAGTTACTAGCAGTTTACTCTCTTTAGACCAAACATTTGCTAGTAATTTATATATATGATCCGGTGAACAATTACAGTGAATACATGTAATAGTTTTAAATAATGTGTTAAGTTTTCAGTTGTGGTCCGTGCTCAGTTTGGTATTTGTAAAAATCAGCTAGTTTTTGTGGTACGGCTATTGTTTTCATAACACCATTTAAAATAGCTAGATAGATTTCCTTCCGACTGGTCACGACTATAAAAACTGTTAACTAGTGACATTACTCCTTTTTCCCCTTGAAACTAAACTTGGCAAAATAAATAAGTGCTGGTGTATGTTTTGGAATTTATATTGTAATTATCTTTTCTTGTGCAATGATGGGACTGTTCTCAGGGGTTAGACAGGCAGATACTTTTAAATTAGTAGTTCTCAACGAGGGGTTTGGGGCCCCCTGGGGGGCCATGAGCAGGTTTCAGGGAGGCCACCAAGAAGGGCTGGCATTAGACTTGTTGGGGCCAGAGGTAGAAAGCCAAAGCCCCACTGCATGAGGCTGAAGCCTGGGGACCCAAGCCCCGCCACCCAGGGCTGAAGCCGAAGCCTGAGCAACTTAGCTTCATAGGATTCCCTGTGGCATGGAGCCCTTGGCAATTGCCCTGCTTGTGGCCCTCTAATGCTGGCTCAAAACCCAGTAGTTGTGGGCTATGGAGGTTTTTATAGCATGTGGGCAGGCTTAGAAAGAAAAAGGTTGAGAACCCCTGCTTTACATTTTTTTTTTCTAAATAGGCTTCTTAAAACAATGTAGTTTGGGTTTTTTTAGTAGGATGTAATGAAGCCCTTGAACTAACCCACCAGCTCACTGAACACAGTTTGCATTGGGCTTATGGCAAATGTAATCTATTGAGCTTCTTGTTATGTTTACTAGTGTGTGCATGGAAACCATCACCTGACTTGGGATTTGAAAGGTAGACCAGGAGCATATGTTGAGAATACAAAAATAATGGTTTGCTGCCTTCTAGACCTGCTGCAGTTATTGGGCACTTAGGTTGATACAACTCTGACAACCTTTTATTCTTCGCTTTAAATACCCTGTTGTCAGTAGCTGCACTGTTACTTATACCTAAAGAGGACTGTGAATTTATACAAAGGGGCAGATAATACTGAATGGTCTGTGCTCTTTTTTGTGTTTCTGTGTGTCAGTTGCTTGCCACAGAAGCAAGCTCTGGTTACATAATAAAAACAAAAAGGTTTTCTTGTATGTCCATAAATTTCATTGAGAACTATGTATGCACTCTTTGCATAATGCTTCTCTAATTGCAATGGGTTAATCTGAGTTGAAGTCTATTTAATGTTAATGTTGGAAGTATTTGAATTACATGTCAAATAAACGCCAATGATAAATTTATGTAACATCCTATTGTCCTGAACACTGTTCTTTAATTGGCAGTCATAATATTACTTGAAGAATATATGTTCAAATATCTGTTTTTCTTTTAATATAATTTTTATCATAGGTGGTTGGTCTGATGATAAAAACTTCTGACTAAACCAAATATTAAAATATATCTGTTGCATACTCCTCAAATTACCGTTGCCAGTTGGAAAGGTCCTGTTCTGCATCGTAGACTAGTGTAGTTGCCATAGTTCCGTTCGAGTTGGAAAATGCATGTCGCATTAAACTGACAGCAATCTAATTTTATAGATCAGAAGGCATATGTACTGAATCTTAATTAGAAAACAGAAGGGCTTTATTACACTGAATTGACATAATAATTTTCAGTTTTTCTTTGCAGGTCAGAAAGGTGTCTAGTATGAGCAATTTGGATCAGGGGGAGTCTGAGAGTGGTCACTCTAATTCAGAATCAGAAGCCTCAAATGGCTTCACAGTGCTATCAAACATCAATTTGCCAAGTTCTATTGCATGCTGTGGTACTACAGACCTTGAAAAAACATTGGAAATTATGCCAGCAGACACTGCTATCCAGGTTACATCAAGTGGAATGGACTCAGTTAGAAGCACAGAAGAACATATTTCTCCTGAACAAAGTGAGAGCAACCTCTCAGAAAATATTGCTTGCCCAAAGATTACATCTCCTGATAAAACACAAAATATGACTACTTCAAATGCACATGTAAACCAAGAGCATACGGAGGTGCCACCAGCCTGTGAGGAAGTACCTGATCCTTATGTAATGAGTCTTCAAAACCTTCTGAAAAAGTCTAGGGAGTACATAGAGAGAGAGCAAACCAGACGTAGCATAAGAAGTAATTCAAAAAGAAGTGTTAATGAAAATCATTCAGATAAAGAAAATGATGCAGTTAAAAGAAATGTGTCTGGGAAAGAGAGAGCGAGGTTTACAGGTAGGAGTTGTACTCCTCTGACACTTGATAAACCAAGTCTTAATAAATCAAATATTCTTCTCCAGGGTGCCTCTGCCCAAATAAATAGCATGAGTACATCAGCTTCACCCAGCTTTTCTAAAGTGGATATACCTACAAGAGCTGGAACCCCCCCAGTTTTGGATTCGGATTCAGATGAAGAATTTAAAAATATCTCCACCTTTGATCACGACACTAGTATTGTCAGAAGCCTTACAGGTTCTTATGCCAAATTACCCAGCCCGGAACCAAGTATGAGCCCTAAAATGCACCGAAGACGTCCAAGACCTTCATCAATGGGACACATAGTTATCAATAACCCTGTGAATGCCTATGAATTAAGCCCTTTAAACAAGGGAAGAGCAATTGACTTGATCATACAAGATGTCACTGACCAAACCAATGCATCTGAACCTGTGCCAAAATTCACTGCTGACATCACTGCAGTTTGTTCTAGCAAAGCTCATGTTGTTAACAAGAATTCTTCAGAGACTTCAAATCACATGTGTCAGCATTCCATTAGTCAACTAGAGAGCAAAGGAATGATGGTGTCTTCCATAATGGAGGGAAAGCTGGATGGTAGAAGGCCATACAAAATGGACAGTACTACTTGTACTGTAACTCCAAATTTGCATGAGTCATATGCAGTCAGTCAGTCGATGGTGACTCAAAAGCTCATAACTATGAATGGAATCAAGCCAGATAGTTTATTAGAAAAGACCAAAAGTAATTCACCCGTGGAACTCAATAAATCTTATGATGTAGAAAATCCATCTCCATTACTGATGCAAAGCCAGAATAAGCATCAGCAAATGGATACTCCAAATGTTTCTTCTGGAAATGAACACTTTGTAGAAAATGGTTTCGAAAAAGTGAAACGTAGGCTTGATTTAGATATTGATAGCTCACAGAAAGAGAACAACCCTTATGTTTTAACAGATGGAACAGAAGAGCAAGAGAAGTGGAGGTTGCAAGACCGAAGATGCCCCATAGGATCTGTTTATGGTAACAAGAATGAAACCTCAGGCAGTGGTACCAAGGGTGAGATAACGTTTTCTGTAGTCAGCCTTTTTCCAAGTTGGAAAGTTACTTTTAGTTAGAAATTTCATTTTTAGAAAATAGGCCACTGTCTTTCATCTGCACCTTTAGTTTTTTGAGTATTCTCCTAGCTTGTGCATCATTTATGATCAAATGACAGGATGCATTTCTGTATTTTTAATCCACTAAACATTAAGTAAGGCCCTGTAGTAAAACAGGTTTTTCTGAAACAGAGACACTTGTGAAATTTTTAATGACAGAAAGAAAATCTAAATGAATTCTTGTGTACCAGGGAAAGGTCAATAGGGCACCTAACATGAGTATGGTGGGCAGGACTATGATAGAGCAGTTTTTTGAGTTCTTAAAATGTAAGAAAACAGATGCACACTGCAAGTAAAAACATACATGTATTAAAATATCAGCTGCAAGTAACTTCAATATTACCAGGATTGGCATTCTTCCAATTCAAGAATAAAAATGTCGTGTGTCTTTTTCTCTAATGAAGTCTGTAAAGGAAAATATCAAAACTAAGTGGAATAAATGTTTTTGTGTACTCAAGCAAGTAGTCATATTCTTTTCAGAGCTAGTCTCTGAATGTGACTGCTTGAATCTGGGATTGGTCAGTGCCATTTATACTATCCCATCTATGGATGTGCGGATCTCAGAAATGAGAATATGAAATAAAAGAAAAATATTCTACTTCATGTGTTTGTGGAAATACCAGCGGTGGGTGCTTTATAACACCTAATGGCAAAATGTATTGAAAATGTAGAGATCTGTTTATCTAGCTTGCAGAACACTTAGAAAATATAAGAATATATGATTAATGCTTTATGATCAGGGCCGGCTCCAGGCACCAGCTAAAGAAGCAGGTGCTTGGGGCAGCACTCGGGCCGCTCTTGGAGTGGCACGTCTGGGTCTTCGGCGGTAATTCGGTGGCGGGTCCCTCAGTCCCTCTCGGAGCAAAGGACCTGCTGCCGAAGAGTGGAGTGGTGCAATTGCGCTGCTGTGGCTTTTTTTTTTTTTTTTTTTTTTTTTTTTTGCGCCGCTTGGGGCGGCAGAAAACCTGGAACCGGCCCTCTTTATGATGCATGTGGTGGTTTTTTTGTTTGTTTTTTTTTTCTTTTCAGAAGAAGAGATTTTGAAAAATAAACTCTTGGCTTTTGAAGAAATGAGAAAGAGACTTGAAGAGCAGCATGCACAACAACTGTCAGTACTGATAGCTGAACAAGAGAGAGAACAGGAGAGATTGCAGAAGGTGAGGGAACAAGATAGGAAAATGCTAAGATGAGGTGTTTAGGGTTAACTGCTCAACTTGCTATTTTAGTATAAGGGACTGAAACAATGTAGTCTTTCTCTGCATGTCATACTCAAGATGGATATTTAATAAATCTGTCTGAATTTGTGGGAGCTCTTTGAAGAATGACTGTGAAACCTTTGCTGAGCTTCCATGTTGGTCTGGCTAGCAGCATTTAGAGCATTGAGAAAACTCATGCAGCAAAAACAGGAGGCTTAGGACTAGTCTCTGTTTTAGTATAGAGATGAAAGGGTATTCCCAGGAGAGAGATTCATAATTGATGAATGCTTTCGTATCAAGCTGCAAAAGGCAAGAGATGCAATAGGGACTTAAACCTATCCTGGAAAAGCTAGACAATTACTGCACAGTCAGGTATTGGCTTGCATAACATCTTCATGATCTATTAAAACAGCCAAAAGGGAAAGGAAGCCAGATGTGTATATTTGGGAAAGGCTGAGCTGCTGGGTTCCTTGCTGTATATTTATTCAGCACATCTGTTTTAAGTGCAATTATATCATTTCTTACATAGAGGTTAGTGGAAATTAAGATGCCTTTAGATCAGTGATTTTTCAACCTGTGGTCTGCAGACCCCTGGGGGTCCAGACTATATCTAGGATTTCCAAAAAAGTTTGCACCTCCATTCGAAAAATTTTAGGGGTCCGCAAATGGGAAAAAAGGTAGTAGTTAAAGTGCCTATGTTGTATTGAAGCTTATGCCAGGATGCAACTGCTTGCTCAAAATGTATTTAAATTCCATTACGTAGAATCAAAGATCTGGTTTTATTTCAGACTTTTAATCTGCAGGAGATAGAAGAGCAGGAGAGAAAGTTAAAAGGAAAGAAGAGTGCTACAGCAGACACAGAAATACCCAAAATGACCATCAGCAGTGGGATGGAACTGGAGTGGAGAAAAATAAGCGAAAGTGGCTTGTTGGAAACTGTGCTGACTCAAGTGGAGACAATCCATAACACAAACTCGAACAGCACTGATAAAAGTAGGGGGCAAATATTAAAAGTTTACTGGGCACTGTAAAGCAGAATATCCCAGATGTACTGGCTGGTTCATGGTATTGATAATGGTAGCATCTCTGCTTCTTCACTGGTTGGAATCTAGTCCAGCCAGGAAGTACTGAAAGTTAGCACCTTACAGCTGCTGTTTAAAAATGTAAAAATTTATTAGCGGTCTTAGCAAGCTTATGTCCACTTTGCAGGATCAGAAACTACTTCTGTAATAAAATTCTGAAAGTACCTTCCTTGGTCATATGCCTTTTGGATAAGATCTGGAATAGTATCATTTTACTATCTGACATGCCATCTACTGGAGACTTTTTCACACACTAGCATAGTGGTGGACCTTTTTCCACTTCGATTATGATATTTCTACATTTTGAATAAAAATATAGCGGATACAACACAAGGGAAAATGCTGGCAGCAATTTTAGTCCAATATATATCCCAATGTAAAGTAAATTCAAGAAAGATTTGGTTTCAATATAGAATGTTAGCTGTTATCTCTGTACACTTAAAAAAAAAAAAAACTTCAGATGTCATAAAACTAGATTTGTGTGTGTGTGTGTAACTGGTGCATGACGTGTAAGCATTTGAATAGTAGTTTGTGTGCACATGCTTCCTGTTTAGTACTCATTTGTTCAATCATACATTCTGCTTTCATATAGGTTTTGCCAACACTACCATGCCCAGTAGTTTTGGTTCAACAAATGAAGCTCCGTTCTACCTGTGGGGACCATCTGGTAGTGGAATGTCAAAAATATCAGCATCCAGGCTTATTAGGGCCAAAACCAGGTGGTCTCAGGTGTGAAAATTAATTGACTTAAGCTTTTCTTTTTTAATTTTTTTAATTATTTTTTTTTCCTTAAGCATCTAATTCTGTCAGGACAACTGCTACTGCAGGTACGCATTAATAACTTCCAATCCAAAACTACTAATTGATCCACAGTTCTTAGATGGATTTGTACTAGCAGACACAAGAAGAGAGCAGAACAATATTTTTCTCATTATAGTACAGGCAAATTAATCCTGTAACCACATCTTTATTCTGTTAACCAAATTGATACTGGGGAGTTCTGGCTAGCCAAAGTGTATTTGGCAAAATTTAATACCTGGCTGTTAATACAAGATAGCTGTACAGACATTTTTTGTTAAACAAGTAACAATCAATTTAACTTAATTTATTTTGAGAAATTAAAATTCAGAACTTTCGTTGGATTTGATATAGAAAATCTCTTAATTTTAATCTTTTTTTTTTTTCTCAAAAGGCCTTCAATCCAGAGATGCAAATGAAGTTCAGTAAGATCACTGCCTTGGCAAAGGGATTTCTGACTCGTAGGCTCATGCAAACAGAAAAATTGAAATATCTTAGGCAAACCGTTAAAGTAAGGAGATAACTGTAAAGATGCTTGCTTTATGCATTTTTCCCCCCTTCTTCCTGTTGGTTTCTGCCACTCCCTTTCAGCTGACAAATCAGATCTAGACTTTTTGCCAGAGCACAAAATTCATTTTACTTTGAGAATTAACTAATGACGTTTACTACATAAGTAATATAGCTCTGTCCTTTTTAGAGAATGAATTAACTACCCAACACATAGTTGTGTTAATTATTGCATGCTGCGTACATACCATTTTTTATAGTGTCCCAATAGTACCTTTTCCTGTGCTTTTTTTGAAGTGACCTATAAAACCATTCTAATACAGACTGAAGTTGGATAATTGTTTCTTAGATATATTCTTAATTATCTAGCATGCAAACTTTCAGTTGAAATGAACCTTGCATGGCAGAATATACCTTATTCGGACTTTCATATCTGCTGTCTTAAAACTTTTTTTAATCTAACTGTATTTTTCCTGGATCCTGAGTTAGTATGGCGGTTTCCTGTATCAAACTTGTGCTGTAATTTTGCAGCTTTCTAAATTTTCAAATAGCTAGATGCTAAAATTAGAGGCATCATCTAAGGTATTCCATTAATGTCTTAAATCTGCCCCTCTGTCCCTAATTAATTTCATATGAGGAGAGGAAGCTAAGGACAAGGGAGTGGAGAAGGGAAAAGAGAGATGAATGATTTACCCTGTGACTCCTGTTGCTCATCAAGGCAGCACACCATCTCCATTAATCTGAATATTTCTTGGGTCTAACTTGGTAAATTAGTTGCTCCTTTACAGCACAAGTGTGGAGAATGGTGTGCATGTAGGTACAAAGTAAAAGATGTTAGACAGGATACAGCATATAGGGGAACCCAATCTTGCAATAGTGAGAATGCTAAGTTACTTCTGCTTTGTTACAGGAGTAAGGCCAAGGAGGAGATTGTCTAAGAACCCCATTTATTTTTATTTTTTTTTTAAGAGAATCACGGTTAAATCCATGTCTGTTTAGCTACCTCCAGTCTCTGCCTACACCAGGGAATGGCAACCTTTGGCACGCAGCCCATCAGGTTAAGCCCCTGAGGGATGTGCTGGCCGCCACTTCCCGCAGTCCCCATTGGTCTGGAGTGGCGAACCGCAGCCACTGGAAGATGCAATCAGATGAACCCGCAGACTCAGCATGTAAACAAACTGGCCCAGCCCGCCAGTGGGCTTACCCTGGTGGACTGCATGCCAAAGGTTGCCGATCCCTGGCCTACACTATATCCTTTTCCTCTGAACTTTTGAGATTAAGGGAGCAGATGTATACATGGTTTGAGATTTACTTCCACTCAGTGTGAATGATTAAGCATAGTACATAATTTTTCTTTTTATTTTTTTAGGATACTATGGAGTTCATAAAAAATTTTCAGTCTGAAGCTCCCTTAAAGAGAGGAACTGTTTCGGTGCAAGATGCATCCCTACAAGAAAGAGTGATGGCTCAAGTAATGTATATTCTAAGCTTTTCTTTTATAATTACTTCATTGTAAAAGAGAGAAATTATTTTATCTCTGCCAGAATATCTGAAGACCTCAGAGGGTCAATATTTGAAATGAAAATTTTAACTATGGCCATTTTGTGCTGACACAAGCGGTTTTAAAATGTAGTTGCACCAAGAAAGCTTCATAAAAGCTTTGATTTATTTCAGCTGCGAGCTGCACTGTATGACATCCATGATATATTCTTTATAATGGAAGTATCTGAAAGAATGAATATTCTGCGTCATGATCGTGAAGTTCGCAAAGAGAAAATGCTGAGGCAAATGGTATGTTCCAAGTTTTTATCCCGTTAGGAAAGTGTATATTTTTGTCACTAGTTAAGTATCTGTTGTTAATTATTGGAGTAAGATACAGATTTTTTTTTTCCTGACCCAGTAAGAAAAATAAAACCTTTAGCTTTTTTGAAAACAATCTTCCTGATAATTGTGTGGCTTTAGCTGTGGTGCTCCAGTAGTTAAACTTGTTCAGAAAGACTCCAGTCTACAGTAGGGACTTGGTGCCTGGATGCTTCCAAAATGTATGCGTGTGTCTGTCTCAGAGAGAGAGAGGAGAGAAGTGATGGAATTATTTTGATAGCAAGAGAAAAGGTGCACATAACTTTTTTTTTTGTTGGTTTTGTTATTTTAAATTAAAGTTTGAAATGTAGTTTTTTTTTTAAACATCACCATGTAAACTAAAGAGTTGCATTAAAACTTTTAAAGCAGATTTTATAATGAAAAGTGACAATCTTTTAATTAAGGTGGGTCAGATGGGGCAACTGTAATAAAAATAGTAACAAATATTAGTATCCACTTCTGTGTTTTTGTAGGCTAAAATAAAGACTCCACGAGAGAGAGTGACGCTTTCGACAGCTACACAGAAATCTCTGGATAGGAAGAAGTACATGAAGTATGTATGTGTTTAATATTTTTTGGTAGAGAGAATTGGAAGGAAGGGAATAGTTGGTTGAAATACAGCTGAATCTTTTAGCAAAATGGTTTCTTATGGATTTTGGAAGACTCTCATTTGCTAGAAAGTCTTTATATGTAAGATTCCTTTTTACATAAGTGTATTGAATTCTATTTCTTCATAATGGCATTTTTTTTTATATGAGTGTAAACACTCATCTTGTTCTCTGTACCTACTGGCTTTTATCTAATTTTTCTCTGAAGTCTGATCACCAGAATCATGGTTTACGTTTATCATTGTCCAAATACCTTCTGTATTTGCTGTAACAACTCAAGTGAATCACATTACTGCAGTTAGTGGTGTTGGTGACATTCCTGCTGAGTTAGCATTAATGACCCAATGCCGCACCATGGCTGTAGGGAACTCTTTCCCATCGGAGATGCCATTCTTTGGATAAGGTAAAATTTGCTTACCTGTTGCCAATAAAATCCATAACAGCTTTTGGAAAGATAATGGTTGCCCCACTGCCATGATTGTATTAAGTTTAGGTAGCTGCATCCTGCCTACAAAAATTTCCTCTAGTTCTCAATTGATATAATATTCTTCACTCTGTCCTGAGCTGTGTGTAATGTTGCTGTGTGCTGTTAAAGTGCTGTTTCAGTGATGAATGAAGTGACTCCTGTGTGACTAGTCTGTAGTTGGTTTGCAAAACATGAGTGCTGTATTTTTGTTGTTTTATGGCTTTCTCCAAAATTAGCTTTGTATGATAAGAGATGCATGCATGTTGGTAGGAGTGCCTTATGGCATAATGGAGACAATTGCTTCTGTTTGTGTTGCAGTTGGAAAGTGTAGTCTGTACTGTACGTAATTTTGCCAAAAAAGTGGCAATAATACTGTTTAGGTGGCTTCCTTTTATTTTTATAGCTTCTTGTCTGACAATTTTTTATAATTGTTTTTCTTAAGAAACGTTTTAAAAGTATTTGGATACTTACACTTTTTTTGTTTCATTAGGGCTGCAGAAATGGGAATACCAAATAAAAAATTAATCATAAAACAAAATACTCCTGAAGCAAGGTCAGTGAAAATTACATTTTTGTAATTAACACTAAAATGTTCTTAACTGTTTTATAATGCTAGGTCTGTTGACTGACTGCTTGCTTGCCATCAGCTAGTCACCTGTCATCATTGCCCCTGGGTAATGGAGAATGCACAGGGCTAAACTATTATATGAAAGGTTATTCACTTGCCTACAGTAAATAAATAGTACTTTTCCAGCTTCAGTTTCTCAAGATTTATATCCTCAAACATGACCTTTCTTGTCTGTGTTTATTTCACTCAGTTGGTCCAGTTCCCAAGTTTCTCAAGTGTTCGGTGCAGTGGTAGCATCTTTAAGCAAATGCTTGATGCTATTTTTAAAACAGTATGATATTGTTCTCTCCACTTCCCCAGACATGAACCTTCATGTAGCGAGCTGTAGAAAAGTCTCAAAATGGGGGTTATTTAAAGAGATTCTCAAGCTTCAGTAGCATTCTTGCCTCTAAATTGTAAAGAGAGAGAGATTCATGTCTTGCACCTGGCCACTATCTTATACTCTGTGTTAATAAACTAGTACTGAACTGTTAGAGGTGCTGTCTTCCAGATGACATCTGTCTACACTAGAGAATATTGGCTAATACCAGTTCAGATGCTTAGAATGATGTATGTATGCTATTTTACAAGCAGTGCATAAAACATTTCACAGGTATGCCCTCTACTGGTATGATTGCATCATCTCTGAGCAAATCTTAAAAATAGCTTTGCCTGCTTGATTTCAAACAGTGCCAGTGTTAGTTTGATAAACCTGAAGCACTGCAGCTGTACTGTTTAAGTGGGGCCTACCAGGACAATCCCATGACCACAACAAGGAGCCACTGGTCATGTCATTCCCAAACAAACATAGTTGTACAAAGCAACAGAGAGTCCTGTGGCACCTTTAAGACTAATAGATGTATTGGAGCATAAGCTGTCGTGGGTGAATACCCACTTCGTCAGATGCATGCCCACGAAAGCTTATGCTTCAATACATCTGTTAGTCTTAAAGGTGCCACAGGACACTCTGTTGCTTTTTTACAGATCCAGACTAACATGGCTACCCGTCTGATAGCTGTACACAAAATTTAATTTAAAAAAATTACAAAAATAATAAAAGCAAGATCTGTCTTCCCAAGAATTACCGTGTGAAGTTGTTGATGCTATTTACTGTGGACTGCAGGCCAGTCTGTTGAGCTGCAGAGGCAAGTTATGGCCTCTGCCATGGCTCGTGCATAGTTCTGCCCCCACAGTGTGTGTGTGTTGCTCTACAAACGGAACCAAATAATTCAAATAAACCACGGGGGAGGGGCGGACAAGAGGGCCACATCATAGTAATCGGTGAAAATATTTATTGCTCGTATAAACCTGCTCCAAGTTTCTTATAGGAAGCCTTATGATAAGTGCCACAGCAAATGTTGGAGGAGGTGCTGTGTGTGGATCTGCTATACCAGGGTAATAAATGTATGCACACAGAACTGTTGCAATAACAATTGGTGCTGGAAATGTGTAGCTGCTCTGTTTCTAAATTGAAACAGTTCAGTCCTTTAGTATAGACACTTGTGAAACAGATTCCTTCTTTCTGTCTCTGAAGGCTATTTCAGTGCTTTTCTTGAGTTTTAATGGTTGCCACACACAACTGGATGCTCTCTGCATTGGCAACATGTAACCAAACACCGTGCTGGCTTCTTTGGGATTCTTGGAATATGGAAGGCAATATATAAAAATCAAACTTATTTAGAAACAAAATAGACAACACTAATACAGATTTTGTTTTTAACAGAGTACTTCAGCCAAATCAAGGACAAAATACTCCAATTCAAAGGCTTCTTTGCAGGCAAGGGTAAGAGTGCTGTATGTGTTTTAATGCACAACTTAAAGGTTGAAAGCAAATGCAATATCTGAATCAAATAATTTCCAAGTAAGAGCTACATGCATCAATGCAAATATTATTCAAATGCAAAATGGCTAACTTAAAATTCATGATGAGACAATTCTTAAAGTTCCTAGCTTTTGTTTTTCTTATATTGTAAAGGAAAAAAATGCAGTGCTTTTTCTCTGTTTTTCATTTACACTGTGTTCTGACATCTGTATTTGTAACATTCATTCCATTAAGTTTTGCTTCCACTTAGTGAAAGTGAAATATGACTTTATAAGAAACACTTACCTCCTAAATAATGCAACATGTACTCATTAGATCAGTTTCTTGAATAGAGTAGTAAGAAAAAAAGTGTGCATGGAGAGTTTCTCCTATTAAGGTGTATGCATAATTCCTAGTAATATTAATAGGAGTTTCACAAGTGCACATTCTGGAAGAGACTCCACTGTTATCACTTACAGATGTTTTCATACCAAGAACAGTTTGATAGTGTTTTTCTTTATTGGATACAATCTCTGGATTTTAATGCAAGTGACTTATTAACTCTTTTATATTTAATTAGAACCCCTAAGACCTCAATGAAGGGGGTTGAGCAAAATAGAAAGAAGTCCTCAGAGAGCAGAGTGCCTAACAAGGCAACTTCAGGTGTGTAGAAAATGGGTTCTTGGATCTCTTTTAAAACGAAGATATGAGTGAGTTACTAGTATCAAGAAAATTTAAATGGGATATCTTGTTTTCCTTTTCTTGCTGCTGTAGCTTTGCTATAATACACTTTGACTAAGTCAACCATCTTTCTATATGTTTATAAAAACAAAAAATGGGGGTAACTTAATAGTACATTTTCAAATTTTATAAAAGACACGTACAGTTTAAGATTACTGCTTAAATTCCTTCTCTCACCAAATGCCTGATCGCCAAAAATATGCAATTTTTAGTAATATATGTAAAAACCCACTAATCATAAGAGACCTGCATAACTGGAGTAGATAGATCTAGACTCTGACCCGGATATTTATATTTTATGCCATTTATTCCTATTTCTTAATCTATGGAAGACTTGTCCTCAGAAAGAAAAACTCAGAGGACATGACTTGGATTTTCAGAAAATTTACTAGCAGGAATATTATATGAATTCTTTACTTTAAAACATCTTGTAAAATGCTATGCTGTATATTTAACACAGACAATTTATGATCCTTTTCCCTCTGATATACCCAACGCTGTGCATGTCAGTTTTAGATGAGGGTAGTCCAAGTTCCAGATATGGAGGTTAGTGGTTGGTTGGTGTTTTGTTTGTTTGTTTTTTTAATGAAAAGGGGTTTGGACGGAATGCCTAGCTATCCATAGATCTGGTTTTGTCCATTCCATGCCTCAACAAAATATTAGTTGAAGCAAAAATTTTCTAATACTTTTCCACTTTAAAACTTGAATGTAAACAGTTGTGATTGATTAAAACAAAGTAAAAGCTTTTTACTCAATTGGTCTTTGTCATCTACTACAGAAATACGATTTAGGAACTTAATTAATGTAACTCACTTCTAAAATTAATGCATTTATATGGTTGGGTACCTATTAAAAATTAGGAACATCTGGGATCCTATTCAGGAAGTAAAATCATGATTTTTTGGGATGCAACAAGTGAGCTATAGAACTCTGTATGATTTTTCTATCCAATCTTGTTGCATATAGGGGGCAAGTTCAAATTCAAACTCCCCGCCCACTGCTCAGATACTAACTATTTAGCTAACGAGAGCTGACAAAAACACAGGTCAAGGAATTGTTCAGACTTGTAAGGTCACTCAATTAAAATTACAGAAACCATGCTCTGAAGAGTCAATATTCTGGCCTGCTTAGTTTAGCTAGTCGTAACTTTCTTATGACATTTTGATACTCAGCAGTGAAAATAATCCTATTTATGATGATGGCTCCAAATTTTGTGTGGCCTGCCTTCATGACCCTTTGATGAATTGCTGTAAAATTACTGTATGTCTCATAATAGCCATCTGACAGTTGTTTCGAACTGGCTGTACGGAGGTGTAGTATAGTTATGTAGTATAACTATCTCCTTATTTCATCTAGAGTGTTTGAGCATCAGTGTTTCCAGGACATTTGTAGTATCAGCACTTCCAAACACAAATAATAAATCAGGCAATATCCATCTGTGCTAAATTAACAGCAGTGCATTGCCAAATCATTATCTGGAAGAAGCCCTAACAAGTGTAAAATAAATAATCTGAATATTTGTGCAGTATTAAAAAAGCTTAAACTTGAATTAATACATGTAAATAAAACTTGAATTATCATAGAATCAGGGTTGGAAGGGACCTCAGAAGATCATCTAGTCCAACCCTCTGCTCAAAGCAGGACCAATCCCCCACTAAATCCCCAAATGGCCCCCTCAAGGATTGAACTCACAACCCTGGGTTTAGCAGGCCAATGCTCAAACCACTGAGCTATCCCTCCCCCCTAATTATGTATATGTTTGAACTAAATCGAATAGTTTACCAAATTATTAACAGAACAATTTACTCAGTTATAAAAAAAAAACACCCTGAGTTTGGAATATAACAGACTGAGTGTTCAAAAGATGCACTGTAAACTGTTTAATGTGGGTGAGGCAACAAATTGTTTCCAGGGAGTGGTCATGCCCAAATAAACAAAAATCTTTTTTTAAAATATATATATATATTTACATTAATTTGTTTAGCTTTCAGTATAATTTATCTTACATTTGTGACTGTGCTCCTGAAAATGAAGACTCAGCACTGGCTTGCTCTAGGCAGAGCATTGGCATATTTCTTCCCGTAACTCTGCAAGTGCATGTCAGTACTGACTTGCTGTTTTAGTTTTTGACATTTCTTACGCAAAGACTGAAAATGACGTGGTGGCTTTGTTGGGGCTAGGATGTGGCAATCGGACTTAATCTTACTTCTGACCCAATCAGAACTTGAATGTATATCACTAGATGTGAAATGCTCATGTATCAGCCCATCTACTCTTTCTTCCATTTTTTTTTTCTGACTTCATCATTTGAAATTCCATATCCAAAGCTTGGTCTTTCTCTCTTAATTACAACCACTAATTGAATATCTTTTCCCCTCTAGTACACACAATAATTTTTCATTTAGGACCACTAATTGAACACTTCTGTTTTTGTTGTGTCCTACTTTTGCCTTTAATATTGAGCTTTGGAAAAAAAACTGAATTTCAAATTAAGTGTCTGACTCCTCTAATTCTGGATCTACATGCCCACTTTTATCTTGGTTAAGAGAAAGAGTTGGGTTTTTTGTTTTGTTTTTTAAACTGGGATACTAAACATACTGGGCACGTTTTGAAATCTAGAGTTGCACTGTTGCTGAACGTAGCTGGTACTTAACAGCAGAGAAACAATAAATAGCTTTCTGCTTTTTCCATCAAGTATGTAGGTTGGGAGTATAGACTGAAAGCCAAAACCTTAAGGAAATGTCCTAGAGAAATTACTAGAAAAGGAGAAACTTTTTATAATTGTTGCAGTTCTCTTTAACTATCATATACACAGACATTAATATAGAATTGTATCTCTTTTTTATATATATCCCTTGAATTCTATACAGGGTTAAACTATAAAAAGATGAATTTGTAATAAATTCTGTGGACTCATACTAAATTTCTATATAGCCCAATTGGTTTCATTCCTACTGAATTCTCTAAGAGTTTTCTATAAGGATAAGTAAAATCTTTCTATATACTCTTTCTCTTTCACATACACTCATGGCTATTAATTGTTGTGTACATTGATTTTAATGGGAAATAAGACTGCTTTTTGTTTTTTAAAGGTAAAATCCAGATCATTGGTGAATGTAGTCAAAACTGTCACTTTATTTCCTGAATGTAGGCTTTGATCCATGTAGTGTGCACATGAGGGTTGAGAGTGTAGTGTTGAGGCACTGATAAGGTACCATGCTCATCAGCCCTGTTACTTCATCTTATTGGACCATGGGTAAGCTGAGGGGTGCAGGTATTGCACGTTGCTGGGTCAGCAAAAACACTTTTGTGACGAGGTACTGATGTGGTAAGACCTTTAGAATTTACGAAGCTGCCTTGCTCTGTTTCTTATAAGTGCAGCTCTTAAGCACCCATAAGTATCCACTTCTCCTTGCTGCCAGTCAGAGTAACAGAACATACAAATGGCATCTACTCGCATCATCCTATACAGTGGATTGCATGCAAGTACCTAAGACCTGGCCTTTCTCCACTCCCCTTCCCACCCTCTCAGCTCACTGCTGAGCACTGTGCATATTTTGCTACACAGGTGTGTGGAAAATGTTGAGGTCTATCCCTTTGCCCAGGAGCTTGCAACAACTGAGCTGTTAATCTTGAAAAATGCTTGTTCCCAGCATGGTGGAATTCTTCCAGATTCACAAAATTGAGATGGCTCTCTTTGTAGAGGCATAAGCTAAAATGTGACTCAGATCCTTAGTGTAAGAAGGACTCTGTTTGATGGCTTTTGTCAGGGTTCCCTCCCCGCTCTGAACTCTGGAGTACAGATGTGGAGACCCACATGAAAGACCCCCTAAGTTTATATTCTACCAGCTTAGGTTAAAAACTTCCCCAAGGCACAAATTCCTTTCCTTATCCTTGGACAGTATTGCTGCCACCAAGTGATTTAAACTAACATTCAAAGAGGGGCCATTTGGAGCCCTGTCCTCCTAAGTCCCTTCACCCCTGTTCCTGGGGAGGCTTGAGAATAATATACCCACCAGATAGGTTAACAAGGTGAGCATAGACCAGTCTCTTGGGTTTTTAGTGTCCTAAAAACCCATCAGGTTCTTAAAAGAAGAACTTTACTTTTTTTTTAATAACTAATAATTAATAATAAATAATAAAAAAAAAAGTACCTCAGTAAAATCAGGATGGAAAGTAATTTTACATGGTAATAAAAAGACTTAAAACACAGAAGATTCCCCTCTAGGCTTAACTTTAAAGTTACAAAACAAGAACAAACCTCCCTCTTAGCATAGGGAAAATTCACAAGCTAAAACTAAAGATAATCTAATGCATTTACTTGCTATTACTTACAATTTCTATCATTTTAGATGTATCATTTCAGTAGGAGCTGGATTACCTGCATGGTCCCTCTATTTTTGTCTCAAGAGGGAACACACAGAGAGCACAAAGCTTCCCCTCCCGCCCCCGGAATCCCCTTCCCCCCCCCCCCCCGTTGGTCCTTCTGGTCCGGTGCCAACTAGGTTATTTGAGCTTCTTAACCCCTTACAGGTAAAGGAGGGATTTTGTGTTACCCTTAGCTGTATCTTTAGATAGATAGATAGATAGATATAGCTATATATCAAGAGAGAGAAAACACGAACGAATGAACACACAAACTTAGTCTGGTTGCAAATTTCAACTCGGAGACCTGTAATAAATTATCTCCTGAAAAGACAGTTTGTTATTAGGATTCAAGTATTCTCTGACTTGTATATTTTCCCTATCTTTGTTCTAGTCTGCTTAGGTCTATAGCCTCCTTCTTGGCATGGATGTAACACCTCAGGTAGTTTTGCTAGATACACTAGAGCTAAAGGGAAAACATACCCTCTTACTGTATGTCCACCTCACCTGTTCCTATAGTAAAACCTGTTAGAGGAGCTTTGGGGAGGAAATTTCCAAGAGGATCTCCTCAGAGTTCCTTCTCTTGTTTGTGTGTGGTGGCAAAAGGAGGGTTTGTGTCCTCATCCCCTTGAAATAAACTGGATGATGTTGCAGGAAGCTAGGACCATCTTCATGAAGGTGTTCTATTTTTCCACCCCCTCCCTCATCTCCATTGGAGTTGTGCTACCAGGATGACAACTCGTCTGCAGCTGTCTTGATGAAAGTGGGGTTGAAAGGGAAGTTGATTTGTGAAAATTAAAATAGAGACACTGGGAGAAGAATGTGCACCTTGCTCCTGGTCTACCAACTGCTTCCCTCTGACCTGCTCAGGTTTTACTCCTCACCCTGTGTGGACTCCATGGGGTGGGGTGAAAGGGATGCTGTGGAGGTGCTGAACCCCGTTCCCTTTTACATGCAGAGGGTTTCCTCTGTGCATGGATATTTGAGGGTGGGGGAGATCAAGCCCATAAATAACTTACTGAAATACTACAATTAAAATTTAAAACGCTAATGTATTTAGGTTGTGCATTTATACTTTGCATTGTTCTTGCTCAGTCTGTCTGTCTTGGGTGGTTCTTAAGATTTTTCTGCCTTTGAGGGTGGGAGTTGGGGTGGTGAGGAGGAATGAGTTTTTTATATTTGCCTGACAGGGATGTAATGTATTAAAATGATGGTAGATATTCATTGTATAATAGTGAAGAGTTAGGCAGTTTAGAATAGTTAAATGATCCATAGTAGTTAAAATGCTTAGCTAATGTTATGTAATCAAGTGTTATAGTACAATATAGAAACATCATCATTTCAAGTTTTCTAATCTTTTAAAAATTTATATATTGCAGTTATAGGTGTTTTGGAGTAGCAGGAAAGCAAGGGGAACACTTACTGAGGAAGAAAATGCTATAATTTATAGTTATTTACAAGCCTTTTTACAACTCGAATAACCTGTTTTATTCATACATTTTAAGGTATTTGAGATATAGAATAAATTATGAAAAAAGTTAATGTTTAAATCTATTTAAAAGCATATTTGAACAAGTTTGTGTATTCCTGTCCTTACATTTTTGGGGTTTTATTGGACAATTCTTTTATAAAAAGAACAGTCACAGCCATGAATGTTAACTTTTTGTTTCTGCTTTATTTTTAGGAGTATATGCAGGAAGAATCCAAAGAAAGAAGCCAAATGTTGTGACAATTTAAGACGTCAGCACTCGCTCGGATAAAAAAAAAGGCTATTTTAATGCAATAGTCTCTTTAGCATTGGTTCAGATCTTGCATCTCCTATATGTATGCTTTGAATTGACAAACGTACACATTTAACATATTTTGCATATTTTAAGGACATAGGTTTTTATGGAATGATGTTAAAGTAATGAAGAGGGCTACAAATAAGTTCTTGTACTCATGAAAACAAATTGCATGTTACAAATCTGTTCAGATTACTGCAGACATATGTCCACATTCAAAATGCTCTGTTGTAGAAAAGAATATAGTGCAACATTGTTTATTTGTATCTTTCTGCCATCTCTCTGACTTATATACAGTGTCATGCACTTTTTTGTACTATAGGAAATATATTTACAATTGCAATTCATACACATTAGTCTGTATAACTGATTTCCTATGTGTACATATTTTAGCCTTTTACCCTAAAATTAGAGAAGTAGAAAAGATAATTTATTCAGCTGTAACAATACTGTGCTTTTTTCCTCTGTATGTTTGAGAGCAGCATCACTGAGTGTATCATTACATATGAATGTGCTAACCTCTCAATTTAAATACTAATGACAGATATTGTTACTCATTTCTATTGACTGTTTGCAGACATGGATCTGAGTTAATTGCTGGCATACATGTGCAATTCTATTTACATGAATGAAGTTGTACCTGTTCTCATGGGTGGTGAATTTAGGCCACTATGATGAAACATTCCAGGCAATTTTTCCTCCATACTGTTTACTGCATTTTCTAATTCCAAACTACGTTTTGATCAAGATGAAGTATAATTAAGATGTAGCAATTCTATGATACTGTACAAGAGTTCTAAAAGGAAAACCTTTAATTGTCCTCAGCAGTCATACAGATGACTGTTTCACACCATTATGTGTCTTAAGGTTTTATTTTTGACATTCCTAGATCTACTTTACTGTCTAAACAAGTAACTTGGAACAGTTTTTTATTTAAAAAAAAAAAATACTGTCAGTAACAGATCCAAGCACTGAAGCCATGCTTCCATGTTCTGAGTCCCTAAAACTTTGCAAGACTTAACTTCCAAAACATGTTCCTGTTTGCCCCTGTCTTTTTTACTATTTTCAGCCATTATGAATATGCTTCTTTGAAGAGAGAGGCTGCTTAGTAATTTTAATCTTGATAATGAATTTTTGAATCTTTCTTTGGTTTTCAAATAAAATAGAGAAAATCTTGCCCCTGTGTATATCCATCCTTAAAGGCAGGTATTATTCAGTCAACAGTATACTTCTGATCCCCACAGCTTTAAGGTGGTAGAGAGGAGGACTGTTTAAACAAAATAATTTACATATTTAATGAAAATGTCAAATTTTACTGTTTCATTAGTATGTGTTTGCTATAACTTTGGTGGTGTTAATCCAGGTGGGCATTGGTATAACAGCAGACTTGACCCAAAATATTATCAATATTCATTAAATATCTTAATATAAAAATTAAATAGATGGAAGGAAAAATGCCTTAATACAAAAATGCATGTATGAATTAACGGAACTTGTTTGGGGATGGCCTTAAACCTACAAGTTATGGTTTGCATCTACAAATCAGTACCTTATCCTGTACCTTTTGTTGCATTATTATAAGCAAATGTTACTTACCATGCAGTATTTTAAACTGAGACAGACATGTACTTGAAAAAGAGGCAATACTAATACGAAGAAATATTTAGAGGATTAACAATGGTTGTGTACTGTGGTCTTATTTGAAAAAGAGGCAATACTAATACAAAGAAATATTTAGAGGATTAACAGTGGTTGTGTACTGTGGTCTTATTTGAAGGCTCTGAGGCAGATCCTCAGCTGGTCTTACTTTACACCAGCTGAAGACCTGCACCTATCTGTTTTAAACACTATTGTTCTTTAGTTTCCCACCATAATACAAAGATTTATTATGATAATCTGAACTTCTTGGATTCCTAGTCATTTTCAAAACTTTGTTTTTGTTCTTAAATTTTGCATTACCTTCTTTGTTGTTCTTGAAATATTTTCCTCTACAAAACTAAGTTAGAATGACAAGTGAAATGCATCATATTTTATTAAGAATTCTAGACTACTTTGCAGGTTGCAGCTTTAGACTGGCTTACTTGCTGTTGCATGTTAGTGTTAAAAATTGATTGTAGATGTTTTCTGTACTGTTAATTAGCATTTGAGGCAATACGTAAAAAGTAGGCTTAATCTAAATATTTAAAAAATGAATGTTCAACTTTTTGTTCATATTTATCTAAACCTTTTTTACTTTAAGAATGTTTCAAAGTTTGTGTACTAAAATATCCATAGCAAAATTTTTTTAACTTTCATAAGGCCTTCTTGACAAGTGCCAGAATTTTTTTTTATTTGATATATTTTGTATTTATTTATACATATTTAATTTTCAATTCACTTTATTTTTGTGGAATGTAATGTCATTATTATAAAGTGTATTTATTTTTTGTACTTTATTTCATTTTCACTAGTCTTGCCCCTTTCGTTAAATATACTGCAAAATAAACTTTTTTTAATCTTTAAATATTTGCATTTTTCTGGATTAAATAAACACATGAGAAATTCAGGAAAAAGCAGACTTGAAATAATACAGGGCCAAGGCATCCAAATTATTTTGAAATCAAAGAGTTGAAATTTAAGAAGCAGCAACATTATAGCGTCACCAATTTGATATGACACCGTTTCCACCCAGTCCTGCATTCCTTTTGCACTTAACTCCTGTGACTTCAGAGAGGATTCTGGTTGTTTAAACAGTGCAGGATTGGACCCTTAAATTGCTGCTTATTCTGAATGATTAATTACAAAATGTGGGAGAACGATGCAATATGAACAATATATATTTTATACTTAAAGCCAGAGACACAACTTGCCTAACTGTGTGGTATTCACGGTGAGCTTATGGGTCAGTGCCTCATCCGATGTAAATTGGTATGGCTCCACTTATGGAAGTGAATGTGTTGAATTATACCAGTTGAGAATTAGGCTGTGTAAATTCAGTTGCAGAAGATGATCACAAAAACACTCCTTCATAATTAAAATGGGAATTGATGGGCAATTACGGTGTATATTGAATACAAATGACAGTTCCATATGTGGCATTGTCTACACTGGCAAGTTCCTTCGCAGTAAAGCAGTTTTCTGCGTTGTAACTCCCGAGGTGTACACACTGCCAAGCCACTTAGTGTGCAAAAATTGCGCAGTTGCAGCGCTGTAAAAAAATCCACCCTGACAAGAGGCGTACAGCTTTCTGCGCTGGAGGTACAGCACTGTGGTGCCAGTGTAGACATTGTGGTCAATTACAGTGCTGCATTTGGCCTCTGGGAGGTTGTCCCACAATGGCTGTTCTTGCCTCTCTGGTCATTGGTTTGAACTCTACTGCCCTGCCCTTAGGTGACCAGTAAATTCCTCTGGAATTTTGAAAGTCCCCTTCCTGTTTGCTCTGTGATGTGTACAGTGGTCTCAGCATATCTTTCCAGGTAGCCATGCCTGCTCCATGCACCAAGCGATTCCTCCCTCTTGGAGCAATGCCCAGCTGCTGGACCTCATCAGCATTTGGGGAGAGGAGGCTGTCCAGTCCCAGCTGCACTCCAGCCATAGGAATTATGATACCTACAGACAGATTTCACAGTGCATGATAGAAAGGGGCCATGACCAGGACACTGCAGTGCAGGGTCAAAGTGAAAGAGCTGCTGAACGCCTACCACAAAGCGCGGGAGTCAAACTGCCGCTCCGGTGCTGTGTCCATGAGCTGCCGGTTCTACAAAGAGCTGGGCGCAATACTCAGTGGTGACCCCACCTCCACTAAAAAAGTAAAATGCCAGTAAAGAGTGGACCAAGCCAGGAGAAAGAAATCTTGGGCAAGGATGTGGAAGGGGAGGAAGAGGGGGACCCAGAGGCAGAGTATGACTCAAGTCAGAGATGCATGCAACCAGGAGCTCTTTTCTACCCTGGAGGAGGCTAGCCAGTCACAGCTGTTGGATCTTGGCGAAGCATAAACAGGAGAGGAGGCCCCTGGTGAGTGGATTTGATTTTTGGGAATCGCTGAAGTGAGTTGTTGGGGGAAGGAGGGTTGCAGAAAGCAGGCTTGTGTCTGTATGATGTGCATACCACCACATGCTTAGTTTGAGCGGCGGAACAGGCTGATTGACTCCCTCACTTGACAGGAATCTGCCTCAGAGATCTCCAGGAAACTCTAATGGAGATACTGGGCAATCCACTGCTGCATGTCCTTTGGCAGAACGGCTTTGTTTCTTGCCCCATTAACAGTAACTTTCCTGTGCCACTCTGCCATCATGGGGGAGCAGGGGAACCCTTGCTGCACACAAGAGAGCCACATAAGGGCCACATTCCATAAGGGTGGAAGCCACAGTCTTGGAGAAGACCCTCCCTTGATTCCCTGCTCACCCTCAGCAGTGAGATATCTTCCATAATGAACACATCCTGTGGAGACAGGATGATTATCAGGCCCCCCCACAGTACTGGCTCTCCCCAAGAGCCACGTGCCCAGTGGACAGTAGGGTTTGGGAACACTGATTTACTCTGCCTATGTGGCTACTCACCATTCTGGAGGTCTTGTGGCTCATATGTGCTTGCCTGGGGTCAGCCGGTTAGTGACCAGAATGTGAATACTGGCTGTGGTTTAAATCACTGAATCAGTGTGCTGTGTGCTGCAAACACACATTCTGTAAAATGTGTTTTGGCTTCAGATATGACCTTGGGAGCCCAGCCTCTCTCATTGTTATCGCCGGCTGAATGGCTGTGCAGAATAAGAAAGCGACCACGAAGAACTAAGGAGGACATTCTGCGTGAGGTTCCGCGGCCAAAAAACAGGACTTGAAGGAGTGGCAGGACAGCGAGAAGAGGAACCTAAAGGAGAATGCTGTTTGCCAGAATGAAGCCATGGAGCAGCTCTTAAACGTTATGAAGCACCAAGCAGACACGCTCCAGGTGATACTAGCTCTTCAAACTGGGCAGATCTGTGCACGCCCTCCCCTGCAGCCACTGTTGCAAAACTCTTTCCCATGCACCTGCCAGACACCACCAACACTCTCTTATCAACCTCCTGGCTCCAGTCTGCACCTGAGGCATTCCACTCCTCCCAGTCCAGCACTGCGGACGCCAGTACCCGCTGCACACAACACCCGTCCCTTCCTATATAGGCAACACCAGAGAGCCTTTAAATGGCCAAAAACACACAAGTCATTCTGCACTTGCTCAGTCTCCTTGCTGCTCTACAGGAGCCCCATGTATGGCTTCATAAGCCACAGCATTAAGGGGTAGCTGAGCATTTTGACAATTTCTGGCCTGTGAAGAAAGTCCCTGCTTGCAGCTTCCTGAACAGGCCAGTGTTCTGAAAGGTGTAATTGGGACAAATTACAACATGGTTTTACTAAAGGTAGATCGTGCCAAACCAACCTGATCTTCTTTGAGAAGGTGACAGATTATTTAGACAAAGGAAATGCAGTAGATCTAATTTACCTCAATTTCAGTAAGGCATTTGACATGGTTCCACATGGGGAATTATTAGTTAAATTGGAAAAGATGGGGATCAATATGAAAATTGAAAGGTGGATAAGGAACTGGTTAAAGGGGAGACTACAACGGGTCGTACTGAAGGGTGAACTGTCAGGCTGGAAGGAGGTTACTAGTGGAGTTCCTCAAGGATCGGTTTTTGGGACCAATCTTATTTAACCTTTTTATTACTGACCTTGGCACAAAAAGCGGGAATGTGCTAATAAAGTTTGCGGATGACACAAAACTGGGGGGTATTGCTAACACAGAGAAGGACCGGGATATCATACAGGAAGATCTGGATGACCTTGTAAACTGGAGTAATAGAAATAGGATGAAATTTAATAGTGAAAAGTGCAAGGTCATACATTTAGGGATTAATAAGAAGAATTTTAGATATACATTGGGGACACATCAGTTGGAAGCAATAGATGAGGAGAAGGACCTTGGAGTATTGGTTGATCACAGGATGACTATGAGCCGCCAATGTGATATGGCCATTGAAAAAGCTAATGCGGTTTTAGGATGCATCAGGCGAGGTATTTCCAGCAAAGATAAGGAGGTGTTAGTACCGTTATATAAGGCACTGGTGAGACCTCATCTGGAATACTGTGTGCAGTTCTGGTCTCCCATGTTTAAGAAGGATGAATTCAAACTGGAACAGGTTCAGAGACGGGCTACTAGGATGATCTGAGGAATGGAAAACCTGCCTTATGAAAGGAGACTCAAAGAGCTTGGCTTGTTTAGCCTAACCAAAAGAAGGCTGAGGGGGGATATGCTTGCTCTTTATAAATATATCAGAGGGATTAATATTAGGGAGGGAGAGGAATTATTTAAGCTTAGTACCAGTGTAGACACAAGAACAAATGGGTATAAACTGGACACTAGGAAGTTTAGACTTGAAATTAGATGAAGGTTTCTAACCATTAGAGGAATGAAGTTCTGGAACAGCCTTCCAAGGGGAGTAGTGGGGGCAAAAGACATATCTGGCTTTAAGACTAAGCTTGATAAGTTTATGGAAGGATGGTATGATGGGATAGCTTAATTTTGGCAACTGATCTTTGATTATCAGCAGATAAGTATGCCCAGTGGTCTGTGATGGGATGTTGGATGGGACAGGATCTGAGTTACTGCAGAGAATTCTTTCCTGAGTGCTGGCTGGTGAGTCTTGCCCACATGCTCAGGGTTTAGCTGATCGCCATATTTGGGGTCGGGAAGGAATCTTCCTCCGGGGCAGATTGGCAGAGGCCCTGGAGGTTTTTCGCCTTCCTCTGCAGCACGGGTATGGGTCACTTACTGATGGATTCTCTGCAGCTTGAGGTCTTCAAACCACAATTTGAAGACTTCAATAACTCGGACATAGGTTAGGGGTTTGTTATAGAAGTGGATGGGTAGGGTTCTGTGGCCTGCTTTGTGCAGGGGGTTGGACTAGATGATCATATTGGTCCCTTCTGACCCTAAAGTCTGAGTCTGAGTGTGTGCGCCATGCACCTTTCCGGACCAGCCTGCGTTAATGTCCATGAAATGCCCACAGTGATCCGCAAGTGCCTGGAGAACCACAGAGAAATAGCCCTTCTGATTAATGTACTTGGTGGACAGGTGGTCTGGTGTCAGAATTGGAATGTGTGTGCCAACTATCACCCCTCCACAGCTAGGGAAGCCCATTTTTGCAAAGCCATCCACAATGTCGCACACATTGACCAGAATCATGGCCTTTCGGAGCAGCATGCGATTACTGGGACTGCATGCTTCTGTCAACAGGATTCTAGCGGTCGACTTTCCCACTCCAAACTGGTTAGCGAACGATTAGTAGCAGTCTGGAGTAGCCAGATTCTGTAGTGAAATCACCACGCGCTTCTCCAATGGCAGGGAAGCTCTCATTCTCATGTCCTTGCGCTGTAGGACTGAGGTGAGCTAATCACACAATCCAATGAATGTGGCTTTCCTCATCCAAAAGTTCTGCAGCCACCGCTTGTCATTCCAGACATGCATGACAATGTGATCCCACCACTCAGTGCTTGTTTCCTGAGCCCAAAAGCGGCGTTCCACTGTGGTCAGCACCTCCGTGAATGCCACACTCAATCTCATATCATAGCTACTATGCATGGTGAGATCAATGTTGCACTCCTCTTGCCTTTGTAGTTTAAGAAGTAACTCCACTGCCGTTCATGATGTGTTAGTCAAAGCAAGCAGCATACCAGGCAACAGTTCAGGATCCATTCCCGCAGACCAAAGAGGCAGAGTGCACAGTACACAAACTGTTGAAAGATGGCCCCAAATGTGGATGGAAGCACAGGATTGTTGGGATATGAAGCAATGAATCATGGAGCATTGGGACAGGACCCAGGATGCCCCGTGACCTCCTCCGCCTTCCCACAATTCTTAGTGGCAGAAGAGGAAGAGATGCTCTGTGGGATAGCTGCCCAGAGTGCACCACTCCGACTATCCTTGCAAGTGCCACAAGTGTGAACATGCTATTCTGCAGGCAGCTGACAGTGTGAACACATGACAGTGGTTTCCCTTCAACGCTGTAACTCTGCCAGTGTAGACATAACCTTAGAAAGTCACTAGAAGTTATTTACATATTTTATAGAGTGTGCGCTTGGGTTATATTTTAGACTTTTTGTCTGGTGTTCTGTTACTTGTATCTTTTCTGTGTTTTAATCACCTTGAATTTACCATTATATTACAGCAGAGACTGATAGGATATAAATCACTAGATCCAATAAACTTGCTTTCAGTGAACTATACCATTAGTGAGTGATTACACTAATGACAAACCTACTCCTTGAAAAGCCTTCATGCATCAAGGGGTGGGTGTGTGAGACTAAATTGTTAGTTTCACAGGTATTTTTTATAATTATTGAAGTTTTAACAGGTTATTAATCATTTCCATGTAAGAAACAACATGAGGGGGAAGGGATAGCTCAGTGGTTTGAACATTGGCCTGTTAAGCCCAGGGTTGTGAGTTTAATCCTTGATGGGGGCACTGAGAGATCTGGGCAAAAAGTCAGTACTTGGGCCTGCTAGTGAAGGCAAGGGGCTAGACTCAATGACCCTTTGGGGTCCCTTCCAGTTCTATGAGATAGGTATATTATTTATACAGTAGTGAGCTTACTTTTTTGTTCAGAGAAACATTATGCAGTAATATAATCAGATTCAGAGAGAGTTTATATCCAACTGTTCTGAAAAGACTTTCAAGGGAAGTTATCAATAAGCAAAGAGCCTAAGTGGAGAAGAGGCCTCCTTTCCCTATTACCTATTTATTGTTTTAGTACAATCCTATCTAAATAGTCAGTTTCCAACACAAATTTCAAGAAATCTTTGAAAAGTGACCCAAATTTCTCTTGTCACTTTCCCCATTTCCCCATTCAAGGTATGAATCAGAAAAAGACAAACATTGGCATACTCAAAGCAATAAAAACACACACACACACACTCACACTCTCTCTCTCCTTTGGATGCTTTTTCTGATTCATCCCTTTTTTTATTATGACTCTCTTTTCTTAGCACTGAAGCAAGTGATATATAATGAAATACAGTCATAAAGATAACATGTACAATTAAACATTAATAAACTACAGGATATTTAACCTGCACATAAATAGTTTATTAATAATAAATGGAGAAAGGTGCAAAAACAAATTAGTAATCTTTCATGCAGGTTTTTACTTAATGTGTCATGGGGAAAAAAAACCTTTGTCATTCTAAAGTTTAAACAAATGTAAGAGTAAAGAATAAATCACAGAATTACAAAAGAGTAATTGATCAATACCTTTGCTCTATTAGAAGTTAATATATCATTGAGAAAAAATCAGATCTGAAACATAGATTAAAACAATTTAGCATGAAGGATTTTTTCTCTTCTCCTGCTGTCCTAAATAAACAGTATTGTTTAACTGTAATATGTGGGATCCTGCAAACCTTTATGCATGTGAATAAAGTGTGTAAGTGTTTAGCTGTGTATGTACTGCTCTGAAACATTAGGGATTAAATAGTTTTGCTTGTAGAATGCTGTTTTTGATGGACCAAAATACTAATCTAATATTGCAAACTCTTTATTCTTATAGAATGGAGTGTCCTATAGCTCCTTTGTAAAGGGCAGTGGGGATCTAAATATACTTTTATCTCTGAATCTATGATTAGTCAGATATAGAGGAGGATAAGCAGTTGTTCCAGACAAATTGAGGGAGGGGAGTCCACCATTTCATAATCAGAAAATATATTGAAGTATGTGTCCCCTACTATAAATACACAAATTACAAAAAGCCCCAGGGCATTTGTCATCCATGAACCCAATAAAACATGGTAAATAAGGACTTCTGATTAACTTTGATGGATATTACTCAATGATTTAAACATCGAAGGCAATGACCAGTTCTTTCTTTAAATTATTGGTGTTCATGAAGTTTAAATGAAAAGGGCTTTAATTGTATGTGTCTTTAAAAGGCTTGATGAAAAAGTCAAGGACTGAACCTTGAAGTCCAGTAAAGAAAACAATAGTGAAGGAACAGAAGTGGAATTTCTGTGCTAAGTAGGGAGAATTTGTAATAGTTAAAAGAGGGGTATTAGGATATTGCAGTAGTGAGACCATAGTTAGGTTGCATCGGAATTTTTTGTTTTACATTGCATCTCAGTGTCTCATCTTTTTTTTTCTGAACCCTTTTTTAGAAACATGCCATGGGGAATTTGAACCAAATTTCAGCCACTAATTAATGTGTGGAATGATCTCCAATGTGTGTTTTCTATTTGCATGTTGTTGGAATTTGAGGAAACTGGAACACCAGAAAAGCCTGATTTTCCCCTCCCCCCCACTGCACATTTGCTGCTGCCTGAGCACTAGCAGTGACTTCAGAGACAATCAGCTACTCACTGTTTCTCCCTCTACTTTATTCAAATACTTGATGAGAATCACTGTTGCTTTGGTTGTCATGGCAATGGCTGCTGTGGATAACTGATTTACCTCAGACTCCCATAATGTTAATACAAAAAGAGTCCCAGGAGGAGCAGGAAGGAAAGCAAACTGTTTGCATGAGCTCCTTTGGGTTTGTATAGAGATAAGTCACACTGTTTCTTTTCAAAGGGTAACTGTTACTTTCCTTAACCAAAAAAAAATGGAAAAAAAAGAAAGGTTACATGAAAATAAGATACAAAATTCCATCTCCATTTCATGGATGGTTTATATTTTTTCACAAACTGGAGGCTATGCCTTTCTGAATATTTACCTTTTTTAAAAAGAGAGAGATTATAATTGAGTCCCTAGCAGCTGCAGTAAATCTTATTTTTTGACTGCTGTGAAACCATAACACATTAAACAAACGTTTTATTTAAATAGCATATATTTAAAATTTTCTTTCTATGAAAAAAATTAAGAAACTTATAGCCAAAATCTTTAATGTTAGTTAAGTTTGCTCTCATCAATAAACTAAACCATAAAAAAATTAGAAAGTACAAAATGTAGAATGAAAAAGGATTAAAAAGTTGCCGAGTCAGGCTATAGTCAAACTGCAGCAGCAAAGTCAAGGTTAGATTATTATGCATATACACAAGGGGGCTGAAATAAGGTTGTACAGGTATCCTTCATTCTGGCATGTTTTAGCGTTTGACTTTAGCAACCTTTTAATCCTTACTTTTGTATTTCTTAACTTTTTTTTATGGTTTAGTTTATTGGTGAAGACAACCTTAACTAACATTAAACAATGTTTTTTATTTGGGAATAGATATAATAGGATGCCAGGGTTCCTTTACAGCTTCTACAACTGGTTTGCTCTGTGATGTTGGGCAAGTCACTTAACTACCCTATCCTGGCTTAGTTTATGTATCCTACTAGTAAAAAATGAAGTATTTTATAATCATCTAGAGGTAATAAACAAGTGCAAAATAGCATTAGATGTATTTTTGCACATCAGAATATATTATAAAATCTTACCATTCCCTATTACTAAGTCATAAATACTTAAGATATAAAGTCAGTGGCACCTGAATTTGTCTGGTTCATCTTAGATGATGACAGTTTTTTGCTTTTGATGTCATTTAAAAAAATTATTTTAAGCAGTAACTATAACAACGGCAGCCTGAGAATACCTTTTTTTAAAGCATTGCAAATGGTGTATTGAGTTGCATTCACCCTTTCAGTTGGTGTCAGTCAGAGCTGCATATGTGGATCAAAAGCAGTACTCTATAAATCACCCTCCACAGAAATACAACCACCTCTGTGACTGGATGCTGCAGCTGCCTAAGAACACACACTAACTACACAATAGTTTTGGATAGGTGAAATAGACTGAGCCTAATTAAAACTACAGGGTTAATTTTAAGAAGGCAGATTGAAATTATCCAAATTACACAGTGATAGTTGATTACTGCCCTATATTTCCTATGAGGGGGTTTCCATTGTGCTCCTGGTCAAGTGCTGTGAAAAATGAGATGTGCTTCTGTACTCAGGCCTCTTCAACCACCTGACAGTTTGCGTGTCTTCTAGATGTCCTTTATGGTCACTTATGCCACCACAGGACATGACAGTGGAATTTGCTTGGCATAATGACAACAGCTACTACAGTTTTTAATCACTTTCTTGTCACCAACCCAACCATCTATCCACCAGGTTTTGACCTGCCAGGGCACCTGTGGTCATCCCTGAACCAGTTTCAAACAGGACAGAGCAATTGTGTGTCCAATCTATTCAAATGGGGTTTCTCTAACAACCTGCAGTGTAGATGAGGTCAATTTCAGACTATGTCACATAGCCTTGATGGGTGCTTGCTGATTTACTTTGACAGTGGGCTACCGGCTCTTTACCTGGCTGATGACAATGCTATCAAGTGGCAGGAAACACTGAGCACACACTGAGGAATTACACAGTGAGAAGAAAATTCTGCTTTCAGTTCTGCATGGTGCATCTTGACTAATATTCTGGTCTTTCTGTATGTATGCAACTCCTGACATCTGAATATCAGAGTTGGGATCTTGCTTTGGTGGGAAGAAATAAAAGGATAGCATAGCAATGTGGGGTGGCATGTAATCTAATAAGCAAGGCCCAAGGTAAATTATTGCAATTAGCTGAATAAATAGGAATCAGTGAGTCTTCAGGATTTGGGACCCTGGGGCTATCAGTATATATGCACCGACCAGTGTACTGTACAGTATTCCCTGGTTACTCCATTGCTAACCAAATGGTCCATATTCACTGACATGAGAACTATTTGACCTGACCAAAGCAGTGATCTGACATGTTGCACCAGGTTTCACTGATTTCCTGTGAGACACACTACTTGCCAGGTCAAGATTTCCCCATCACCGGGGTGGGGAACAACTTCATTCACATTCTCCCTTCTTGTGAGAGATCTCACCTGTCTAGAGCCTCCCCACACCTCAATATGGGTGGGGAGGGGGGACCCCATCCCTGCCTGTGTGAGAATGAGACCCTATGTGTGAATCTGTGCCTATCAGGGCAAGGTGCCAGTTCCTCAGGATGGGGATGCAGTGCATAAGGGATGTTGTGAGGCAACTTCACTGTGGAGAGGCTGGAGGAGGCTCATTCTGTATATACCCTTAGTTGCATGGAAAGCTGTCTCAATGTGCATCTGTAGGCTCCAAACAGACCCCTTTAGGATGCCTAGGAAAAGGTGCCTGCAGTGTGCCTGGGGAGACATCTTCCTCCCCGAGGTGAGGCCAGTGCTAAGTCCTGGCACCTCTAGGCTTGGAATTTCATAGCCCTGACACCTCTGCTTGCAATGTCAGTTATGAAAGTAAAAAAATTGCTTGAGCCTCTAGCACCTCTTTCACTACAAATTAAACAGTAGGTTAGGCTCCCCCTGCAGTGTGTGGGGTGGGGTGGGACGAGGAGCCTTTCTTCTGGAGTTAGTCCTCCCCCCCCTCCCCGTGTGTGGGGCAAGGGAGAGGAGCCTTTCCCCTGGAGTTAGCGCTTCCCCCCCCCGTGTGTGGGGCAGGGGAGAGGAGCCTTTCCTCTGGGGTTAGCCCCCCCGTGTGTGGGGCAGGGGGGAGGAGCCTTTCCCTGGGGTTAGCCCCCCCATGTGGGGCAGGGGGGGAGGAGCCTTTCCCCTGGAGTTAGCGCTTCCCCCCCTGTGTGTGGGGCAGGGGAGAGGAGCCTTTCCTCTGGGGTTAGCCCCCCCATGTGTGGGGCAGGGGGGAGGAGCCTTTCCCTGGGGTTAGGCCCCCCGTGTGTGGGGCAGGGGGGAGGAGCCTTTCCCTGGGGTTAGCCCCCCCGTGTGTGGGGCAGGAGGGAGGAGCCTTTCCCCTGGAGTTAGCGCTTCCCCCCTGTGTGTGGGGCAGGGGAGAGGAGCCTTTCCTCTGAGGTTAGCCCCCCCGTGTGTGGGGCAAGGGAGAGGAGCCTTTCCCTGGGGTTAGGCCCCCCGTGTGTGGGGCAGGGGGGAGGAGCCTTTCCCCTGGGGTTAGGCCCCCCGTGTGTGGGGCAGGGGGGAGGAGCCTTTCCCTGGGGTTAGCCCCCCCGTGTGTGGGGCAGGAGGGAGGAGCCTTTCCCCTGGAGTTAGCGCTCCCCCCCCGTGTGTGGGGCAGGGGGGAGGAGCCTTTCCCTGGGGTTAGGCCCCCCGTGTGTGGGGCAGGGGGGAGGAGCCTTTCCCTGGGGTTAGCCCCCCCGTGTGTGGGGCAGGAGGGAGGAGCCTTTCCCCTGGAGTTAGCGCTCCCCCCCCGTGTGTGGGGCAGGGGGGAGGAGCCTTTCCCTGGGGTTAGGCCCCCCGTGTGTGGGGCAGGGGGGAGGAGCCTTTCCCTGGGGTTAGGCCCCCCGTGTGTGGGGCAGGGGGGAGGAGCCTTTCCCTGGGGTTAGCCCCCTCCGTGTGTGGGGCAGGGGAGAGGAGCCTTTCCCTGGGGTTAGGCCCCCCGTGTGTGGGGCAAGGGAGAGGAGCCTTTCCCTGGGGTTAGGCCCCCCGTGTGTGGGGCAAGGGAGAGGAGCCTTTCCCCTGGGGTTAGCCGTTAGCTAGCCTGCCCCACGGCTCAGCGAGAGCCATCTACCCCCTTCGCGCGGGGCCAGCACCTACCCTTTCCGGTTGCCCCGCACAATCATGGCAGCCTTGGCGGCGGGGCGGGGCGGGGCGAGCGCAGAGCCGGCGGTGAAAGACCCGGCCCTGGGGGAACGGTGGGTCATGTGACAAGGAGGCAAGATGGCTGCCTTCCCGTGGTAAGGCTGGGAGAAGCATCGGGTAGCGGTGCTGGGAAGGGGCTGGGTTGAGTGGGGAGGGAGCCGCGTTGGGCGGGCGGAGGAAGGCGGCGGTGGCGGGTCCGGACTCGCGTAGTCTGAGGTGGAGCAGTTCCGGCTGGGCTGGGCAGGGCAGGAGTTGGTTCATGGGGAAGGGTCCCTGATCTTCCCCTATCTGGAGCCAACGGGGCCAAAGCAGAGACCAGCTACAGACTCCTGAGCAGGGTGGGGACTTCCCTGTCCCCTAGTTTAAAGGAAATAGAATGAAAGGCGCCTCCGCTCTGTCAGCCTGTCTAGGCTGCTCCCTGTTCCTCCGCTACCTCAGTCCGAAAGCACCGTGCAAAACTGCCGTGTCCCCTCTTTTCCCCGCTCAGGGTGCGACGCTCGCCTGTTTTGGAGGTGCAGGCAGTGGAGCTGTGGTAAAGTTTGATTCCCTCCTTTCCTGCAGTCTGTACCAGTAGCCCTGACCAAAGCTTTCTGTGCTGTAAGGGACTTCCACAAATATCAGGAACAACATCAATAACTTCCTCCTTGCTTCAGGACTGCTGCTTTGGAATGGGTCTAAAAGGAAGCCTGAAGCCTAAATGAAATAGCAGTAAGCTATTCAACTGTGATAATATTTTAGAAAGTTCATTTCTAATTTGGATACTACATACATGTTCCTTCAGAGACAGTGCTTCTTTCAAATGCCCCCATGAAAAGAACCTTGAAATTTTGTTATCACAAGCCTGCAGCTGAGACTATCTGAAAGAAGTTAAAAAAATATACTTGAATATCACAGTAAAATCCTTCCCCTGAAGAAGGGGAGATATATTCAGATCTGTTTTTAATAATGTGGGACTGGTGTTACATATTTGCATTTTTGTGACAAGGTGGGATAACCCCAAAGGAGTTGCTGTAGTTTTGCTCTGTGATTCATATATGCTTTTCCCCCTCATGTAACCCTGTATTTGTTTTTTCTTTGATGTCTTACAAAGTATCAAATCACAACAGTAGCATGGAGGCATTCTATTGAAACATTTTTTAAAAATTACTGAAAAAAACCCACATCCACGTGTCTAGCTTTGCACCAGTGTAGATGAAGGCATGCCAATGGAAGAATGTATCTCTTGATTTAGCTACAATCAGCTGGTGTTTCTACACTGACAGAAAGCCCCTTCTCTCAGTGTAGGTGGCATCTGTAAATGAGGTTATATGTTGGCCGTATAGCCTAAACAGTCTGGACATACCCTAACTAAATAAGAGACAACAGATGGATGCAGACAGACAGACAGGAGAGTACCTTTTCATGTTCTCTGTATGTATAAATATCTTCTGTCTGTGTGTTCCATTCTATGCCCACGAAAGCTTATGCTGAAATAAATTTGTTAGTCTCTAAGGTTCCACAAGTACTCCTGTTCTTTTTGCGGATACAGACTAACACGGCTGCTACTCTGAAACCTACTAGGAAACAGTGAACCTCTGTTGGTCAGCATGATAGGCAGTAGTATCAGCACGTTGGCAGCCTAACCATTATCAAATTTTTTTTTTTTTGGTAGGCATCAGGGCAAAATTGAGTTTTTTAAGGAGGAGGGATTTGAAGATGGGTAATAGGTAGCTTTGTGGATGTATAAGTCTTCACAGGAATGTGATAGAGATGTCCTGTGAACAGATTTTCTTATGTACTTTGTCTTTAAAAATAAGTGTGAACTGTACTTCAGAACAATCTAGTGCAGTCTGAATTTGGATCTAATTTGATTGTGTTGGATTTTATGATGTCTTTTTTTGGAAAGATAGGGATGGGAGGAGGAGAAAAGAAGCCAGATTAAAATTCTGTTCCTCTTATAGTCTAGTGGATGTCCCTGGTAGTTCATGTAAGGATACAAATTCTGCTTCTGTAGTAATACGAAATGTTCCTTTACTTCTGGAAAACTGAATGCAGAACTGAAGAAAATACTTAGGAAGTAAGCTACATAGTACAATTTCTGTTAGAGCAAGCAAGACAGGGAAATGATGAAATATTCTTTTTCTTTTGACAAGATAAAGAAAAATATGTGCAATAAGTGTTTCCCTTCTTCGTATAGTGCATGGCTGCTTGTAAATAAACTAATTCCTGTTTTTGAAAGATTTGCTTTCCTGAAGCTTTTGTTCCTTTAAATAATAAATTGAATTTATTCAGCTTTCAGATGGAGGCACAGCTTTTTCTGAAATGAAGGGTACAATAAGTTACTCAGTGTGCTATTTGCATCACTATTAAAATAGCTTTTCAAGAAGTTTTAAAAATATAAATTGCCCTCTTTTAAAATAAAAGGAGTTTGTTTCTTGAATGAATTTCATTCCAGGCTGAAACTTACCATATAGTACTCACCCACATACTTTTTAGTAGTTTAATATCAAAATGAGATTTTGTAAATATTATGAGTGAGGAAAGAATATCAAGTATTTGGCTTAACGTCAGAAATGTCTGTAGGTGCCTCTTAAGATCCATTCTTGAAGTTTTTCTGTTAATCCTTCTAGAATGCCCGTTTCATTAGGGTTTTGTTAGCAATTTAATTACAGACCGTTGTTTGGGGATAATAGCTGAATCAAAAAGAAAGTCTTGGATATTAGCCGAACAAAACTTGACTTTGTGAAAATTGCAAACAATCTATTTTAAGGAGATAATTGTGTTAAAATGTTACATATTTAGAGGTGAAAATTAAACAGCTACTTACTTATTCCACAAACAACACTTTTTAGTTTGTTAAAGCTGAAACTTTAGAAATTTGATTTTTTTAATATTCTCATTTTAGACAATGAATATGTCTTAGATTAGCCAATTTCACTTTTTATTATACTTCTTGTGTGCTAGCATAATACTGCAGGGGAATGTTCTTTTTTTTTTAATTTAAAACAAAAAACCAAAATCCTAATTTAAATAGTTCTTAATTTTTAACTTTTTAAAAAGATGTCTGTTAACTAAACTGGGCCATATGTGACCTGACAGTTACCTTCTAAAAGGAGGTCATAGAGAAAGCTTTTGTTTCAGTGCCCTATTCTCCTTTCTGACCGCTACTCGTCAAGGTCCTGTGGCTTCATCTGCTATATGGGCTAAAATCTATTAAGTACTGGTTCAAGATGCACCATGACAGAACAGACTACTACCTTAATCAGTCTTACTGAAGGCATGCTGTATCCTATAGGAAGGACATCCCCATGCTGGGGTATTATAGGCATATCATCTTTTGATAAATGATACTGAGAAGGGTGGCTTGAACTGTAATTTTTGCTTAGTGAATAGTGCCAGAATTGAAGCACTTCTCTCCTCTTCCTTTGCAGATCCTTGCTGGAACCTTTAAAATCTTTTAAACAAGACTAAATACACGAACAAAGTCATAGAATGCCTTGTATTGCTCTCCAGAATCTCTACGTAGTCTGTTTCATGCAAATGAACAACCTATTGGATGTGTTTCCCATGATGTGAAACCTACTGGAGGTGATGGAAAACCTTGTTTTCCCAACCTCAGAATCCTTACAGAAAGTTACAAAAGTGAATTATGCAGCTCACCAGCTCATACAGGTGGGCTGCCAAAAAGTGCCTTTCATATCTATCTTGCTGCAAATCAGCTTGTTTACCCCTACATGATGCTAATTCATGAGCAAACCTTAAATTTTTACCAAAGTACAATTTTTTTTAGGAATTTTAAAAGGTCAGTGTTAACTATCAAGGAAACCCACATTATCACAGTTTTTTAGATAATTTCATAATAAGAGTACTCAGTGTTCTAAAACTTTTGTTATAAATTAATATTTCCCAGAAGTACATAAATACTACTGAGTTTAGGGAGTGAAGGAAAGCTATAATAAATATGTCTGTGGTTATACTGTCTTTTTGTTTTGCAAATACATGGAGATCTAAACATTGCCAATTCAGTCTTGTTATATTACTCTTATATGGACTCTCAATATCTGATTAGTGACACTGTTGAGACTAAAAGGGGTAATTATAAGTACTGCCTTAGGACTTCTAACAAAACCTCGAATGCACAGAAGGATTGGGGGTAGTCAGTGCTGTTCTGAAGATAAATGATGTCAAATGTGTTTGTTGGCAGTCTTAGAAGTTCTTACTGCAATAATGGTTAAGACAGACACACTGAACATAATATAGGAGTAGCCACAAATACATACTTGCCCTCTTCCCTCCCCCCTTCCCCCCCCCCCCGCCAATCTGATGATGATATGTTGTGAACCTACAGGGATCAGAGTAGATTCTTTGGTTTTTTTGAAATTAAAGTCCACATAATGGAATTTAATATGAAGATATACAACTGATCCTTGAAAATACAAAGCTCAGTAGGTAATTTTGAAATTGTAGAACTTAGATAAAATTGTAGATAAATGTAGTTTCTCCTGGTGAAAGGAATCTGTGTAACATGAAATGATATGAGAGACTGGGAGATCTGGAGAAGAAAAATCTGTGAACATCACAGCTTGCTATGCAAGTAACCAAGAAAGCTATTATATATTCTATTTTTTTCTCTTGTAATACAAGGTAGTATACTGTAGTTGGTGTGTAGGTGCTGGCTGCATTTCTTTAAGCATTGTTACTGTACTTAGTTCATGTTAAAATGCTAAGTTGGGAGTGAAGTTGAAACCGGCTATACACTTAACAAATTTCAGTCTATACAGAAAAATTAAATGTAGCCTGTCTTCATGGGAAGAAAAGGAGCTTGCATTAAAATGAAACATTTAGGTTCTAAATGTGGTTGATATAAATAAAAAAAGCCATTATATTTGAATATAACTGCAGAAACCAAGGGAATTGAAAGTTAAGGCTGTCATTCCTTAACTCACCTCTGTGTGGCTTTTCTCTGTTTTTTATTTTTGGTTTTTCTGTGTTGCATGTTGAGTAAATAGTTATAATAGTTATTTGGATTTCATATTTGTCATTTTAACATAAAAATAATCTTCATTATACTAGTTTCTGAATCATCCATAAATATATTATGAATACTGTGACAAAGTGACACTGGACAGCTGCAAGGGAGTGGTCCTATTGAAAATTCCAGGGGAAGTGAGTGGGCATAAGCCTGCCTGTGGCTAAAGGACCGTCCCCCAACCTTCGGGATGTATCTACTGAGCCCAGGAACTCAGTTGATTACTGGAGACAACTAAAAAGAAAACAAGGGCAGATGTGAAGGTCAAAGTGGAAGGCAGATATATGAGCCCTAGAATGATAAAGGCCCTCGGGTCAAGTAGAGACACCCGAGTCCAATTAAGGGCTGCCTGAGACCTTTATAAATCCCTTCTCTGGTGAAAGGAGGGAAAGGAGAGACAAGGCGGTGCAGGGCTAGTGGTATCAGGAAGAAAGTCTGTTATACAGCCCTCCACCCTGGAGCAGACTGTCTGTTTAGGGGAAGGACTGGCACCCCAGAGCTAGTAACAAGGCCTCTCACCTTCGGCGTGTGTGTATGTGTGAGAAAAGGTATTCCCATTTGTTTTGGGTTGGAACTGTGTTTTTTGTTGGGTGGAGGGGTGCTCCTTGGGCTGGCTCTGAGACCTACCAGAAAAGTATTGGGAAATAACCCCTTAAGTGGGAGAATAAACACTGTCCAGAGTGGGGCTGACTTACTCCATGCCCCCACCACCAAAGGGGGAAATGCTGTACCCGCCGAGGTGGAGGAGGTGCTTTGCCGCAATACATATACAAATACATTCCAATAAAAGGGATGCCTTCCCAATGGACGTGGCCGCTGCTTTCTTCCCTCATTGCCCTTCTAAGTGCCAGATGCAGGTAGAGCAAGGCAACCTGCCTGCTATAGGGCAAAGCCTGCATGTGGACATGCATCTTACAGTTGCCCAGAAGACTGGATCAGTCAATCTGATTTCTGATGGAAGCTGGCTCCATAGCCATGAGCTTTCACCAAGAATGAAAGGTTTACCCTTCTCATTCCCCTATCTCAGTGAATAAATAGAATATAATATCAAACCAATCATGCACTCCTCTGCATAGTAATTACCTTACAAGCAGTCTTGATCACTTAAACATGTTGATTCTGTAAGCATTTTTTAAAACTGACATTTACAAACAGTTCACTCCATGTACATGCATACACAAAGCAAAGATGCCTTAAAATTTAGTTATAATACAGTTGCCTTTTGGCTGAGGCTGTCATGCCAAGCTTCATCTGTCAAGGCCTTTTTTTTTCCCCCCCTACTGATTTAGAAACCCCTATAAATGAGATGTAACGGAAATGCTGACAAAACTGTAAGTATAACAGGGTAATAGAAATGTTGTAATTAGGAGCCAGTAAGGAGAGTGGGGTACATATTTTCATACAAATTCTAATAAACCCATGAAGCAAATGAAAAGGAGAGTCACTGAAGCATGGAACAATAGTAAATTCAAGAAAATGCTCATGTATAGTGAAGGCAGGAAACTGGAGATAAAGAAAACAAAAGGAACAGGCAAGTGAATTTCACTACACATTTGTTCTTGCTCTGCTTGTATCTAATTAGGCTTCAAAGCTTCTCCACTGATCAGCACAGCTGTGACTTTGTTCTGATTTCTTGTTACAGAATTGCAATAGCAAGACTGCCACAAAGGTCTACCAGTTAAATAATAATTATGTAGTCTGATTCCTTTTTCACTTTGAAAAAGATTACCAGCAAAGTGGGGGGGGGAAGAAGGTGGGAGGCAAGGAGAAATTGAGGGTTTTGCCCTTTTTAAATATTTTGTTTCTTTCAGCTACTTTTTTACACTAAGAAATTCAGATCCCTTTTAGGCTAGAACACATGATAATGACTGGAAAACTAGTGAAATGGTGACATCGCAAGATCCCAGAAAGTGAAAGTTGAGGGGGGAAATGAATTTTTAGACACTGGAAGGATTTTCAAATGAGCTCAGTACCTATTTAGGCACATTGTCCCCAATGGAAGATGATGACCCTGAGTACTTGGTGCCTGAATGGAAACTTGGCTCTTTTGAAAATCTGGCCTTTTTGTCTGTTTTGTTTTTGTTGTTTTTAGCTTCAAGGACTAGCGTTTTTGATAAAGTAAGCCTTTGTTTATTCAGTACGCTTGCTTGTTGAATTAAGGCACCAGAGCTCCAGTAAACATCCTTGAGCTCTCCCAAAAGTCCTTCAGTAATAAAACAGGGAAGGCAAATTGGGCATTCCTAATATTTCTAAAATTAAAAAACAGTCAGGAATATGTTCCAGGTGGAGTGGACAGAGGGAAAGAAAACCTTTTCAAACCAGATTTTGCTGGTTGTTGCCACAATATGTAGCTACACTAGCTCTGTCGCTGTTGCTCTACTGTTGGAGCTGAATGTGTGGGACCAGTGGTGGAAAATGTTTGCTGAAATGCCGAGTATAGATGCTTCCAAGTCTCCTGACACTTCTGTGAGGAGCTGAATAGAACTATGCTCACTTTGCATGTATGGAAACTGTCTTGCCCCCAAAGAAACAGTAACAGAGCTGAGATCTCAGACCAGGACTCCTTACTCCAAGTTCCATGCATGACCACTAGATGGTGCTAGTTAAAGGATTTCATTTGTTGTATTACTGAATTTAAGGATGTATTTTTAAATATAACTCTTAGCTCTCCTTCATAGGTCTGTCCAGTCCTGGGTCTGGAAACTCCAGTTTTATTCCTCTCCCCCCATTTTAACAGCACACCTCAAAGATGAATTGTATTTCTAATTGTAGTGAGCGATTAATAGAAACTGGGATTAATAGTAGAATAGAATGGAGGAAAAACTATTAAGCTGTGACTGGAGTAAATGTCTACCGCCAAGCCTTGGAGTGCCTATGTTGTTCTCCAAGTGCAAATCTTTTTCTGTTATGGAAGAAAGCATGGTTTTGTCAACAGGCTAAGAAGAAAAACTCTCAAATATGAGTTTGCTGTAAGTTATTTCTCTTAATAAAATATTTTCAGTAAGAACAGAAGCCTTTAGTACCATGACTTGTTTCTCGTTCTTGCATTGCTGGTTATGTTCTTTCTTCCTCTTGTCAGCTGGTCACTGCAACTTTGAATTGTGAATACTGCGGAACAGCTGGATATTGATTCCCTTAGTAAATTACCCTCATGGGTAAATTATTTGCTGATTCTGATCCTTTTGATTATTAAATTCAATGGTATGGAGGCAAATCCAACTGCTGTAGTTTAAATACAGAACAGTAAGTGGCAGCTACCTCCCTTCGCAAGAGCACTGCTGCTGTTTAGAGTAGAAGGGTATGGCTACACTCGAAACTTCAAAGCACTGCCGCGGGAGCACTTTGAGGTGTGAGTGTAGTCGCAGCGCCAGCGCTGGGAGAGAGCTCTCCCAGTGCTGCACGTACTCCACATCCTATGGGATTTAGCTTGCAGCGCTGGAAGCCGTGCTCCCAGCGCTGCGGCACTGTTTACACTGACGCTTTACAGCGTTGTATCTTGTAGTGCTCAGGGGTGTGTTTTTTTCACACCCCTGAGCGAGAAAGTTGCAGCGCTGTAAAGCGCCAGTGTAGCCATGGTCTAAGAGAGCAAAATAGTCAAGTCAGTTTACAAATTAGCTACCCATGCAAACTGAAACCTTACATCATACAATTTGATTTACTTTCCAAAATACTGCTTGGTGTATAAACATGTTTGCACCTATACAAGTGTGACATATGTTTACAGTCTCTCAGATACATATACAGTGATGCACCTATAAAACTTTTTCTTTATTCTTGCTTTTAAGGCATCCAAGGTCTAGAAATTACACATCAGAGTTTGAATCATGCAGACTGGAGGCTGTACTTGTGGAATTTGGGGACTACCATCCACTGAAACCCATTACAGTGAGTTTCTTTCTGTGCCTTTGCAAATAACGTCACTGTAAAGTGAAAACTACTGTTTCCTGCTGGCAACTAGAGGCCATTCTGATTTCCTGTTGAATTTATTAGAAGAAAACTTTTGGTTGTAAAGTCACTGGCAGTACCAGTGAAGTACATTTGGGATGCTCCAGTAGCTTGCAGCTCCCACTGTTTCTATAGTCCTAGAGGTTTATGCTGCTGTTTACGCAGTACTGAATGTCTTGATGTTAAGTGCCAGAAAATGTCTCTTACTATTCAGAACAGCTCAAATCCTGCACAGCTTCCTGGTTACTTATGAAATGTTTCATCATATATAAAAAGACCAGATTAGGACCAACTCATCACCTTACCAGTAACCTGCCTAACTACTTGACATGGTATGAACCCCACTCTGAACCTTAGTGTCCAAAAGATGGGGTACTAGCATGAACCCCCCTAAGCTTAATTACTCAGAAATGATAGAGCTGCCACCACCCAAAAATATAGTGTTTTGGGGCACTTTCTGGCCCTCAAACTCTTCCCTGGGGACCCCAAGACCCAAAACCCCTTGGGTCTCACAACAAAGGGAAATAAACCATTCCCCCCTCCTTTCTTCCTCCCAGATTCTCCCTTCCCTGGGTAACACTGGGAGATCCCTGTGATTCAACTCCTTGAATCTTAAAACAGAGAGGCAATTTACCTTCCCTCCGCCCCGACTCTCCGTGAGAGAGAGACAGTAATCTTAACACAGAGAGAAATCAGGCTTTTCCTCTCCCCTTCTCTCCTTCCTCCCACCAATTCCCTGGTGAGTGCAGACTCCCTCCCCTTGGGTCTTACACAAGATAGCCAGAAAATCAATCAGGTTCTTAAAAAGAAAAGCTTTTAATAAAAGAAAGAAAAAAGTAAAAGTTGTCTCTGTAAAATCAAGATGGCAAATGTTACAGGGTCTTTCAGCTTATAGACACTAGAGAGAATCCTCCCCCCAGCACAAATACAAGTTTCAGCAACAGAGATACAACCCTTCCAGCAAATACACATTTGCAAATAAAGAAAACAATCCAAAAGACTAAATCACCTTTCTAACTGGTACTTTACTAAATTGAGCAGAATAGGCTGTTTCAGAAGATGGGAGTAATCGGTTACATATCTGGCTTCTCTTAATCCCAAGAGAGAACTAAAACCCCGCGAAACAGCCCAAAACAAAGGCTTCCCTCTACCGAGATTTGCAAGTATCTTGTCTCCTGATTGGTCCTCTTGTCAGGTGTTCCAGGTTCACTGTTAGTTAACCCTTTACAGGTAAAAGAGACATTAACCCTCAACTATCTATTTATGACACTATTTGATGTAGAACTTGATGGTTTTGGGTTACCTCTAAATGAGCTATGGTTTTAAAAAACACTGTGAAATATTGCAAGCGTGCATGGGCTCTACAGAACACATAAAAGGCAAGGTCCCTGCTTCAAAGAGGTTAGTTTAACTCTGGTAACTATGATACATGGGCAGCAGTTCAGATTCTGGAAGGTCAGTAGGGAGATCTGCACAGGAAAGCTTCTTGAAAGGAGCAATCTTTAAGGGTGGATTTGAATGACAAAAGGAAGCGTAGTTGGTGCACAGGAAGTGGTAGGCTGTTTGAAGCTAAAGGAGCACCATGAAAGACAGGATAAAAACGAGTGGAAGGAGGAAGCAACTGGGAGGGGGGTAGAGGGGAGAGGCTAAAGAGTGCCTTTTGCTGCAGAGAATAGAAACAAAAATGGTAAAAGAACCTCGAAGTACCAGTACTACAGCTGAGGCACTCCTAGTGAGAGAAAAATTGTGTTATTTGGAGAATCTGTGCTCTAGTAAATTATTAAAGTGGAAGTAGATCTTTTCATTTTACAGTTGAACTTCTCCTTCAGATTACTGAATCCAAGACCAAGAAAATGGTTCGGAAAGGAAGTACTTCCTCTACCTCCTCCTCTTCTTCCAGTTCAATGATAGACCCACTAAGCAGTGTGTTGGATGGCACTGATCCCTTGTCATTGTTCGCAGCAACAGCAGATTCAGTGACTACTGCAGCTAACACGGTAAAGCTCAAGGTTAATTATCTCAAGTAGATTGAACAAAATTAGCCTTCATAGAACTGATGCTTTGTGCTCTTGCAAGAGTTGTTTCAGTACAGAAAGTACCATATTAACTAATCAGAGAATTTCATTTACTGGTTTTCTTTTGCTTTAGCAGTTTTGGTAACGTTTGTTTTTTAATGTTCTACATCTGTGGAAGGATCAGTAAAACATGAAACATAGTAGGTCTTAAAATGTCTGGTCATATTTCTTAGTCTTCCTGGTATACAAGAAGTTGAACGCCTTGTTTGTGTTCCTCCTAGGATAGTACAAGAAAGAAACGTGATAAAGACGACAGCTTGGTTGTAGGAAGTGACTTTGAACCATGGTCAAGCAAACGTGGTGAAATCCTTGCTAGATACACAACGACTGAAAAACTCTCCATTGTAAGTGCACTTCTTAATGATTTTGTGCAAGAACCTTAATGGACTATGGGTACTGTGAGACTACAGTAATTGTGACTATTCCTTTTCTGTGTAAACAAATTCAGTAAATTTAATTTGGAATGAAGTGAAAAACCATCCCAGCAGCTCTAGCTTTTAAATATTCATAAAGAAGACTGGCTGATCTTTGGCCTGTTGTACTTGGTTATTTTTAGAGAGTCCAGAAGAGTGCTTGCCACGTCCCAGAACTCCAATAGAGTCATGGTCTATGCCATGAAAAGCTTAAAATCACACTTCATATCTCTGTTAATTTATAGAATAAACATCAGCACTGAAAATAATCAATCCACACTTTCTTAAATCATTTGTAAATAAGTTAATAGTTTGTAAATACATGCTTCCTAAAATACTGTTATTTCTCTGCAGAATCTGTATATGAGTTCGGAAAAAGGTGAGTAGTTTCTGTATATCAAATGGCATGGGACATGGGACTATTTTAAGGAGAGAACAAACGACAGACCTTTGGTGCAAACATGCATTCAAACTGAAGCTTTCTTTCTCCAGCTGTGAGCTGATTCACTGCTATTGCTCATGAGAGTCCCACTGGATTTTTGGAAATGCAAGAAAAATAAATTTTATTTAGCTCCATCTAGTGGCTGCTGGGTGCCTTATGTGTAATTGAAAGAAACTATAGCTCCTGTAACTTATATTGTGGCTTTAAAAAACATCTAGGCTGTTACTATCCCTCCAAATCTCCCAAAATGGCAAGATTATTTTGGTGTTTGGCTTGTCTTTATTAATTTTCCCACTTGCTTGAAGGGAACAGGAGGGGAAATAGAAGGAAGTGCTTTACATAGCTGTTCAACAGTTCTCTGCCTGGCTGAGAGAGAAGCATTGAAGGATCCAATTCCAGTATTATACTGGCTGTTTAGTATGACACCAAAATCTTAATTTTTAATGCAATGTTTTAATTGTTTTGTTAATGGGAAAAGCTGTTAAGAATGGGAGGCTAAATAGTAAAGAACCTTCCATAGCAAGTGGAATATTGGAATGAGTAAATATACAGGGCTCTAGCTTCTTAGCAGAAGATCCTGAATAGAAAATCTAGAGCCTGTTTTTAATTTTTATGTATTTATTTTTTCAAATCAGGCTTCACTTTTTGCAGTTGATATTCTGTACCCACTATGAATTGTTGGGAGAAAAAAGTGAATGAATCGTTGGCAACATTCATTGTGTGCCTGCAGGAATGGAGGTCTTGTTTGAAAATCAGGCTCGCAGTCTCTCATGCTAGCAGCTGAATAGCTACCTTAGATTGTTGAACCACCATTTTGATCTTGGATATTGTTAGCTTGTTAAATCTGACTCTTCCCCTCAAGTCTTCTTTTTTTTTTTTAATAGTTTAAGAATTTGAAAATTTTAAACAATTCAAAGATATAATTACCTACAGGAAAAGCTACAACACCTGGCTCAGCAGTTTCTGAGAAGGTGCGAACAAGGCTAGAAGAGCTGGATGACCTTGAAGAGGTGAGCAAACAACATTTCCATTTTAAGAGAAAAAAGATGAATTGTATGAGAGAACTATTTAAGAAACTTTCTGACTTATCCCTAAAGCCCTGATTCTGCAAACACTGACGTAGTTGATTAACTTCATGCACTTGAATAGTCCTGTTGAAAGTGTGTGTTTCTGTGTAGAATTGGGGCCTAAATTTTTAGCTGATTGACAAACAGTATCTCAAAAGGAGAGTCACTGGGCTGACATCGTATCATTTATCTCCTATAGCTGCTGTATTTAAGCTTCCTGGTGTCTGGTAGGCTCTATCAACTTCTAATCTTTTTATTCTGTCTCTTGTTGCAGAGACTGACATCTCTCCTAAGAAAGGCACTGATTCAGTCAGGCTCTAAATATGCATATGTTTAAATACTTTAGTCCCATTGCTTAAATACCTTACTGAATTGGTGCCAGTTCTGCTTCAGTGCCTCCATGTCTTATGGCTGACTTCAACTTGGATCTCATAATTAACACAGTATTGTGTTCATTTTATAAATTCAGCATGAAATGAGTGTGTGTCAAAAGTAGCATCTACTTAAATATCTGCAGATTAGATTCTGTTAGTGGAAGGATAAGTGTATCTCAGTAATATATGATGTATTCACTACTGAGACTGAATTGGCTAGCCTCACTCACTCACTCCTGCCCTTTATCATTCCATTTGTTGATTTTATAGTTATTTTGTAGTCATTCCTGATACGTAATCCTTTACAGTGACCTGCTGTAGTTCTGATATGACAATACTTGAGTCTTGCTCTTTATTTTTCACAAATGAGTAGCTGGGAGCTTTACAATAACTTTTTGCCTTAGGTCTGCACACCATTCTGCAACATGTTTTGATTGTTCATAAATAGCCTTACAATGGTGTTCATATGAAAAGGAATTGGAGGGTTAGAGGAACTCAGGCCTGTTGTAGTACTTGACCTGAAAGTAACCAAAGGACACTTTATTTCTGCTGCTGCTACAACTTTATAGCAGTCAAAGACAGAACCTCTTAAAAATTTAAAGGAATAAAGAATTTCATTAGAGCAGGGGTTCTCAAACTGTGGTCCATGGGAGCTCCATTCAGGTGGTCCACAGAAGTTCCCTCTAAGGCGCATGCTGGGCGGCCGCACGCAAAAGAATGAGGGGCTACCCACTTAATTAGAGAAGCCATGCAGGCATGGCTTCACTAATTAGGTGCATGGACCCTTGTGAAGATGCACATGTAAGGTGAGGTGGTGGCCTTGGGGGGGGGGATTTAGGACGTGCAAGGCTGTGGCGTCCAGAGAAAGAGGTGACTTTCCCCAGCTCCAGGGCTGCGGCTGCCGGGGAGAGACAACCCTCCTTCCTGGCCCCAGCTCGGGGGCTACCGTGGTGGGGGAGACCCCCCTCCTGTCCAGCCCCAGCTCGGGGACTGCCGGGGTGGGGAGAGAGGGCACATACATCACATTAGAAAGGTAAGACTAGTGATATTTTAATGAGTTATGTGCTTTTATTTGTAGAACAAAAAAAAGTAATGTTTGTGGGTTTTTTTGTTGAAAATGGCTTAACAGCATGAGGCTCAGTCTGATGCTTGTGTTCTTTTAGCTCTGCTTTATATTTTAAAGGTATTTGATTAATATGAAGAATATACACTTTAAAAGGGCACTGTCAATTACTTCATATATTTATTTAAACTTTCATTGTGTTTGCCCTTTTCAGTAGAAGCAGAAGTCTCTCCTCCTGGTTTTTCTCCCTGTCCTTTTGTCAAATATTGCATAGTAATGTTTCTAGTGTCAGAGCCAGCACAACTGCTTTATTTACCTTTGTTTCTACACCAGCATTGCTGATGTCATCAGGAATATTCCCATAAGTGCTGGGAATATTTATAGGAAGATGTGGTCTATGGGGGCCTAAACCAAAACCCAGGACTCAAGATCTCCCCTCCTTGGATTTTGTGGAAGTTCATATCTGGCTCTGGTCTCTGCAGCTTGGGGCTATATTTGTTAGTGAGTTGCTGCAACAAAGCAAGCAGCTTGAATGTGGTGGTCTGTTGCATCTTACTAAAATTGTGGGGTAAAAACACAGTTATTATAGGAGAGGGGCTGGTAGCTCAGCCTGTTGTTAAGGTTTCGCAACATTTCCCATTATAACATCCAGTTTGCAGTTGCTTGTAACTGCCAAACTTTAAGCATTAATTAGAGGTAATATTTCCTATGCTGGTTTTCAGCCTCATGCTGAATTTTTTTTTTTTTTTAAATGTCAGCCAGAATTATTTAACATGAGGCTCTGTGCCCACTAGAGAGCCCTCCAGAGCCTAGAATGGAACACGTGATTCCTAAATCTCAGCCATCCTCTCTTGTCAGCAAATATCTGTGAAACCCTCCAGCAACTGTCCCCCAGTGCCCAACACTGAGTGCTCTGGTCTCAGTTACAAACTGAACTGTCCAGGGGTTATGGAGACCAGAAGCTCTTCTCCCCCCAACACAAGCTTACAAAAATTCACAGGGTTTTAAGTGCCTTTTCCTGATTGCCCAGCTTGGCGAGCACACCTAGCGCTTTCCACTGCTGTGTGCTACTGCCCAGCTGAACATGCCAACTACGTGCTCAAGACACGCTCTGGCCTGGAGTAGACAGGCGATATTGGATCTCCTGAGCCTGTGGGAAGAAGAGGCTGTGCAGGCACAGCTACAGACCAGCTGTAGAAATGTGGACATCTATGAGCAGATTATGTGAGGAATGCAGAAGGGGGTATGACAGGGATCTGAAGCAGTGCTGCATGAAAGCGAAAGAATTGCAGCGGGCATACCAGAAGGCCAGGGAGGCCAACAGTCGATCTGGTGCCAAGCCGCAGACCTGCTAATTTTTCAAAGTGTTGTATGTCATATGTGGTGGAGACCTCACCAGCACCTTGCCTGCAACCATGAATATTTCTGAAGTACCTGAGTCACAGGCCGCTGGCGAGAACAGAGAGGAGGAGGGACATGCTACCGGGGGTCCAGCTATGCCACAAGCTAGGGCCTGTTTGATAGTCTACCACACTCCAGTGAGTTCCGGCAGTTGAATACAGGCAAGTCTGATGGAGGGGAAAGAACCCCAGGGTAAGTATGTAATTGTATTTCTTATTACTATAATATACTGATGGTGTCCCCAGCTTAACAGGACACTGCTATTGACTTTTTGTTAACTTACTTATACCAGAAGAGGTAGTCGTACAACAAGGAGAGGTAAAGTCATCTGCTTTTCATTCCCCTGTAGAGTTAGATGCGGGGATGATGGCATGTGGAGCAGTTTGTGTATGTACACTGGGATGTCCCTCAAATTCTCCTGAGAGATCTTGAGACAACTTTCATGGGGGCACTCTGCAATCCTCTCCAGAGGGTTTCTAAGGATGGCAGCCTTATTTCTTCCTCTGCAGTAGGACACTTTCCCATGCCAGTCAGCGATAACTTTGGCAGGCACCATTGCAATAAACAGGCTAGCAGCATATGAGCCTTTGTGTCTTCAGAACTCCACCAGCAGCTGTATTCTCTGTGCCTTCGTCACGCTCACGAGTGAGATATCTACTAAAATCACCACTGCTTATGGAAGACGGTGCCAATATTCAGTGCCATTGCCTGGTTCTCATAGTTTCATGCACCTGAGCAATTCTCTCATTTCTCTTGTCCCTGCCAGAACAAACTCCTCATGACTGCTGCTATGAGTTGGCCCATACCCAAGCACTCTGAAGCAAAAGTGTCAATAAGCATGTCTTGTATAAAATTGTAGGGGAGCAATAGAAGGGAGTTCTGAATCTTAACTTTCACCTTCCATGGTGACTGTACCAACAATGGTACCTCTGTGTGTTTTACCTATAGCTGCAGCAGTTGCAATGTTGAGTGATTCCTTCTCCACACCCATGGAACGTCAGCACTAGGCAAGGAGGAGAAAGAAGAGGACTCATGGTGACATGTTCAGTGAGATCTAGTGCTGTGTCAGATCCTTAGCAGAGAGTCTGGAGGGTGAATATTACAGACTGTGTGGAGAAGGGAAGAGCGGACAGGAGACAGATGCAGAAAAAGGAGAGGGAGATGCATCAGGACATAATGGGCTTCCCCGGCAGCAAACACGGGTGCTGCAGACTCTTGTGGAACTACAGATTGAACAGTCATGGGCTCGCCTCCCTTTGCAGTCCGCAGATAACTCCATTACAGCATCTCCCTATACCTCCTGCCCCAACATTCCATGGAGCATCGGGCTGCATCCCTACCATTGCCACTCCACCTTGGGGAAGATTACAGCCAGCCACATCTTCACATGCAGTGACCTGAGAGCCATAGTTGATGTATGTGTAGGTAAAATGGACATGAATGTACTTTCCCCTTCTTTAAGCGCTATTCCATAAATGTATTAAGGTTTTAATGCATTTGCGTTTAATTTGCACAGAATTTTTTTTGCAGTATCTTTTGTTACACAATAAAATTCTGTTGTTTGGAAAATAATGTATCTTTATTAGTTCTCAACATATGCTGCAGAATGTCTAGCTAGCGAGCGAGCGAGCTAGCTATTGCCACACTGCAGTTGGGGAAGGCCATTGCTGCAGATCTGTCTATTATGTCCTGCACATTGCGAAGAGTCACAGTCCTACATAGCATGAGACAATTAATGGCTCTACACACTTGTGTGACAGTGGCCCCAGGGTTAATTTTCCAACTCCAAAATTATTTCCTACTGGCTGGTAGCAATCTGGCATTGCAAGTTGCCAGAGCACTATCACCCATCACTTCTCCAGTGTCAGTGCAGCTCTCATTTTGGAGTCTCTGCCCTAGAGGACTGGGGTGAGCTCAGCACACAGATCCGGGAATGCTCCCCTTCTCATCTGAAAGTATTGCCACCACTGCTCATTGTCCCAAACCTGCATTATAGTGCAATCCCATCAATCAGTGCTCGTTTCTTGGGCCCAGATTCAGCATTCTGCTACCTGCAGCTGCTCTGTGAATGCCACCAGCAACCTTGAATTGATCCTTGTTTTGTTCCACAGCAATCTATCCTCCAAGAAATTGTCATGCTCCTTGTTGATTCGGTTCTTTTTCCAGCTCTGCAGATACCTGAGGATAGCGCATCCTATGCTTGCAACTCTCATGACAATAGGACATAGCTATGTAGGCTCCATGCTTCTGTCAGAGAAGAGGGCTGTGTGGGTTCGTGGGATTTTTTTAAAAGGCATGAAAATTTTGGGATATACATGATGTTATGGGATGGGGGAAGTTGACCCCTTGCTTCTAGTCACCTCAGTGTGACTTGTTTCTGCTCCATTATGCATTGCCGAAACTTCTTAAGAGACAGTACACTGGACGGTGGTGAGTTGCACACTGGGATACCTACCCACGGTTCACCGCACTGTGCTTTGACACAAGCACTCCAGGTGCATACATGCAGAACTGATGCAAGGAACCAAGTAGGCAAGTGCACAAGTGATATACCAACTGTAGCAGCTTTATACCGATGTAACTTGTGTGGTAAAAAGTTTGTAGCATAGATGGCATGTTAGCTCAAGTGCAGAGCGTGTGCAGTAGATCTTAAGGTTCCAGCCTTGCTGACAAGCTCCAAGTACTCAAAAATTGGGAAATGTTAGGTTTAAGGTTAATAGATTGGCTAACTAATAGGTATCTTGTTTTTGTTGGTTGCCTCTTTATTAAATGCTGCTGTTTTTTCTTGTCAGGGTTCACAGAAAGAGCTGTTGAATTTGACTCAGCAGGATTACATGCATCGGATTGAAGACCTCAATCAGTCACTGAAGGACGCCTGGGCCTCTGATCAGAAAGTAAAAGCTCTAAAAATAGTTATCCAGGTCAGTTTATAGTGAATAGTGCCTCTCAAATCGTACTTAAAGTTAAGCATAGACTCAAATACTTTGGGGGATCAGGGTTTAAGTCTCTCAAAGGCAGCAGTGAAAACCCCGTAACTGAGAACATTTAAAGTTAGCCTGGACAAAACACAAGAAAATATACTCTATGGAATAATCTTAATTAGAAAGGGGGATGGATTATATGATAGGTCTTTTGGATCTCTCATATTTATAATTCTATAAACATTTAAATTGCAGTAAGTTATTAGTGGTCACATGCATCTTCCTCCTACATCTGGTCTTTTTATTTTTGTTTTAGTTTTCCTAATACTTAAATGATGTATATGGAAAAAATACTCAAATCAACATAATTGATACAAAAAATTGGGACTTTGAAAATGCTTTTATATTGTACATTTTAGTACTATTGGTAATTTGACATTTTTACCTTTGTGACTATTTTTTTTTTTTTTTTGTAAATGCTAAAGTGCAAAGATAAGTTGGGGGAGGTGAGAGGGAATGATGAAGAAATATAGGCAGAATAGGCTGGATTTCTTAACTTTTTATTTCTAGACATTCTGTTTTTTTTTTTTTTTAAATCAGCATTTGTAAAGGAAATACATAGTTCACTGATCTCCACTGAAACTCACTTAGCTCTTTTGTAAAAGCTGATGTTTTGTAACTAAGATATTACTAAGAGTTTGGTTTCTCACCATTATTGGTTTGTTTGTTTGTTTGTTTTACTATGAACTGATAACCTCTTTGAAGTTGTTCAAGTATTAAAGACGTGAAAAATTGCCTAATTGGTTTGAAATACTGGATAATAAAATGAAGCTCCTTGAGGAAATCAAAATACTTTAGATCTAAGAATGCTTAAGATATTCTCTGTGATACACATGCTTGGTGTTAATAATTTAGAAACAATAGATTGGTATCTTTAAGGTGGTTATCACATTAAATATTTCTGGCTTACAAAAAATACACGTTTATGATTGTTTCACTGCTCTGGCAAAAAAGTACACTCTGTAAGCTCATTTAGTGGAAGTAAACATGCTTATTTCCCACTCTGTTCATCTGAAAGTAGCTGCAATGGGAGCCTGCAATTCATTGCACGAGGTATTTGGAGATGCATCATGTAGATTCCCAGTGTAAAGTTTTTGGTTTTTTTTCTATATGACATGGCAAACTGCTGCTAGCTTCCTTTCAAGGACTGTTTGTTGTCTTACAAAGTAAATATTATTCAAAGAAGTTGATATCATATTCCAAAAACATGTGTTGTGAGCTGCTTGCAATGTAGATCAGATGTGGAAAACATTTGGAACAGCAAGTGTTTTCATCTAAATATTTGTCTTGGCAGTAATTCTGGTTAGGGTAATTTATTAACACTGTTCTGATGCAATGAAAGTTTTAACTGATGCAGTAGGAGGTTGTTTTTTTTAGTTTTTGATTCATCTATCTTCAAATAAAATAAAGCTTGTAGGGTCTCCTATTAGTCAAACAAACAGTTGAAGTAAAACCTCCTATCTAGGGCCTCATCACTGTAGTATTATATTGGATATATTCTACACACATTATGTACTATCATCTACAAGTAATTAATGGCTTGGAGGGTAGTAGCTAGAAAACTTTATCCTAGGGTAAAAATAGTTTCTGAGATTGTGCTTGTTGCCTGAAGCTAACATCACAACTGAAGGGACTATTTATTACCAGGCTTCCTTTGTCCTTGCCCATCTTGATTCATTTCTGGGTATGGACCTGAGACTAGTGATATTGCTGGTAGTTGATCACCACTGACCACAAGTATTGTTTCACTGCAAGGACCTTGCAAGAGTGAATGGGAGAATCTCTGCAGTTTCTGTGCTGCTGCTTAATAAAGTCACAGTGGGTAGTGCTGCATAACTGCTCATCTTCCCTGAAGGGTGGTCTTCTCGCAGGAGATGGACCTCTTCGAGTGAAGTGGAGTAGAAAGCTGTCATGCTGAGTGCTCAGTGATGCCAAATATAGACCACTGTCCACCTCTGGCAATAACAGCCTGCTGTTGGCCATGTCATCAATTTCTAGATAGATTTTTTTTTCTTTAAAGTTGTTATCCATTTGGTTTGAATACCTAATAATTCAGAGGTAATAAAGGAGTGAAACATATCTTTATTTTACAAATCTTCTGTACAGTCAGGCTGATGTGACAAATAGGATATGGAGAGAAGACAAGGAAGCCCTTAATACAATCATGTTTAGATTAGGCTGGCTGAGTGCACAATTCGTATGTGCAATAAGACAGTAGTAGTAATCACGGCTTGGAAGTGAGTCTTACACACAATAAGGTGGTGTTTTTAGGGATTTTGATTGGCGAGGAAAAGGGGGTTCTTTGGTATAAGGGGTAACATGGAAGAAAGTGAAGGTACTTGTGGGAGAAGTAGATGAAAAACTGATAAAGGCTGTTAAACCGTACAATAGAGTCAGTAAAACCAATTTCTTTAAATTTTTATTGGCCAGTGATGATTTCCCCCCCCCCCCCCCCCAACAAAATAATGGAAGGATGGCTAGCATAAGCTGCTGTTTTCTTCCTATCCTGGTTTAGTAAAGTAATCGAATAATCTGATTTAGCACAGAAACTGTTCAGAGGTTCTCTACTGATGATGCACAGTGTTCAACTGTGTTAATTTGTAAATTACTATTTTTGGGGGGGAGGGGGAAGATGGCATGTATTAAGAAATAGGACAACTGAATGTTAAAACTTGTATGAATTGGCCTTTAGATGAGGCCAGAGGCAGAGTGCGGGGAAGCTGCAGTAACCTTGCAAACTGAGAGATTGATGTAATGTTAATAGTCATAAGAAAAGGTTACATAAAGTCAGGATTGTTTTTCCGGCAGTGGATCCTCTTTGGAAAGCTGTTTAAGTTGGAAATGCTGGTAAAGGTTACAAAGGAAATGAAACACAAATCCGGAATGAATAGAATTCAGAAAATGATCTTTGCGTTTGGATGATTATGCCTTTTTGTAGCAACAGGGAATTAGCAATATTATTAAAAAAACAAATTGGCATGAAAAGTGTGGTGACCTAATAGTATTTTATCACAAGAAAATACAATACCATGTTACAACTCCTTTGTTGAGAGGAAAACACAGAATATAAATGTAGTACCTATGGGATTTCTGAGTCAAAGGAAGATCCTAAGACATGGTTCTGTCAGACCATGTTTCTTGGAAACATCATTAATTTTAGTATCATTCTATCTTGCGATTTACTTACCCTCCTATCCTGAAAAAACAACACTCTCAGTGGTCCCTGAGTAGTGTCATACAAAAAGCATAACTACTTCTCACCCATAGGAACCCTCCTTCTACATGAAAACTTTGTTGCAGATAAATCCCTGCCTGATTCTAGGCATGGGCATTAATTACATCTGTATTTCAGTTTCTGAAATATTATACTAATTCCTGTGGTAAGGGATGGAGGAAACAGAATGGCAATAAATTGGTGGTTAGAAAAGAGTGTGAATGAGGCAATACGTTTACTGGAGCTTTGCTATTGCTGGATCACTCTGAATTTGAGATACTCTTAAACATAGGTAAACAGTTTCCTAACAAGAGTACAACATTATGAGCATACTAAAGGGCAGGGGTATATTTTATTCCCAGAATTAAACATTTGTTAGTGGGGGCAAAAACCCAGTCGCATTACAACACTAGAAGTAGCTTGGTTTAGGACCAGATTGTGAGAGAACTTTGGTAGGGGAATGGAAAAATACAGACAGAACTTTGCCTTCCACACCTCCATGCAACAGCTTGTACAGTAGCAGTGCTTGCTTTGAGGGAGTATCCTTTGTGCCCCTGGGGGGTGCACAGTGCCCCAAAAGGAGTAAAGGGAAAGAAGGTCTGTGCTCATGGGTTCATTGCTGGTCATGTGAGTGTGTGTGAGAGAGAGAGTTTGTTTTGTTTTCAGTACATACAGAAAGGATAACAAAGAATTACTGGGAAAGCAACTATGTACTGTTCAAAAAACTCTCTTGGGAATATAAGGCAAATGAGCTATATAATAAATTTAAAAGACTGCAGGAAACTTTCAGGTTTGACCTTGACAGAGCTTAGAGAGACATGATACTTGTGGAAAATTCCAGCCCCATCCTACTAATAACTTTAGATTCAGAGCAAATGCCACTCTGCTGGTATCTGTGGTCTGAGTGAGAGTTAGAAATCTAGGGGTCAGCTGTGTGGCTGTCTTTAAAGCTTTCTGTTCTCCACTGTATGTTGACACTTCTTTAGTACCTTGTTTTCTTGGTATGATAGTGGAAAGTCAGAATTTTTGGAAACTAATGTTCTTTTTGGGTACGTCTACACCGCAATAGAAGACCTGTGGCATGGCTGGGGCTGGCCTAGCATAAGCTGGCTTGGGCTGCAGAGCTAAAAATTGCAGTGTAGATGTTTGGGCTCAGGCTGGGGCCTGGGCTCTGAAACCTTCCCCCCCTTCATGGGCTCTCAGAGCCCCAGCTCCATCCTGAGCCCCAAAATCTACACTGCAATTTTTAGCCCTGCGAGCTTGAGACAACTGACCCGGGCTCTGAGACTTGGTGCCGCAGGTTTTTATTGCAATGTAGATGTACTGTCATTATCATTTAGGCGAACCCATCTCACAATGAATATATTAAAATATACAAATTGAAGAGAGAAAGTACAAATATTTTAATAGCAATATAACATAGTCATCCTTAGATTAAGCAAACAAAGGTGTGGTGTGCGGTGGCTGCCCATAATGTGCGTGGATATATCTGTTACCCGAGGAGAGAACTGCCTACATACTTAACAGGCAACAGTGGCAATAGTTCACTTGGGTCACAGGAGTGAGGGATCTGGCTTTTCTTTCTTGTGAACTCTCTAGATCCTCTCTTGGTGAATAAAGCAGTGAGGCTGAAAGAATTATCCCACTTACACTTGTTTTGTGTATTGTTCCAGTATGATGATGCTTCACCGAATGTTGGGAACAAAGTAGAAATTGTATTTTTAGACAGTCTTCCCCCTCACCCCCCCGGCTTAAACTGTATTCATTCCATTCCATTGAAGACTGTCTCCTAATTGCAGGGGAAGGGCCATCCTGCATCAGAAGGGACTGGGGAGGGTTTTCTACTGCTCCTCTTGGTGACCTGAAGAATAGAGAGATTTCTTGTGAAGCTATAGGGTTTGTTTGTTTGTTTTTCAAGAGTGTATTGGAGAGGCAGACTTGTCCCTTTACACCTCTCTTCCCACCCCAAGCCTGCTTTTCTTACTATCAGTAAACTTCTCCCAAAGATTTCTGCTACAGCAGAGCTTATTGCTATGTCCTACCATATATGTACCATGTTTTGTATATTTTCAAAGTTGGTCACCATGGAATTGGATTCATATGCTGCTACAGTAAAATGAGACGTCACTTTTTGGCCCTATCTAAACTAGGAAATAGGCTGTGTTTAAACCATTCGCAAATGTGCCTTTAAACATGACTTTACATCTACCATTGACTCAGTTTAGCTCTTGTGTGTCTATGATGTGGTTGACCACAGATTTCCTTTTATGGTTAACATGACTGTTAAACATGTTTTAAAAGATCTTAAATTATGTTCTACTAGATGCAAGGTTGTGTTTAAAAATATGGTAGCTAGTATGTTTTTAACCATAACCTATTTCCTAGTTTAGATATACGCTGTGCATATGAGTATAGATGCTTGGAAGACAGATTGCGATTAGCACCATAGAAATACTTTTAAATAAATATTATTTTTAAATAGGTGGCATTTTCCTTGTATTTCTCACTATCCTCTACCAGAGATCATTTGTCTTGCCTGAGTGAATGCATAAGTCTTCCAAGGCCAACTGAAATGCTGCGCTGTGGATTTCTTAGCATGAGGGGAGACTGACTGATAGTGCTGCTGCTGACTCTCCTGAAATGGAGAATATCAGAGCCAGGTGTCACAGTTTCAGGGTAACTGCACCTGTATTCCACCTCCATGGTCCACTCCAGGAGTGCCCAGTGAGGTCTCAAGTCCCCAGCCATTGCTTGTCTCTGGGCAGGGACTCATAACCCACTCCTTTATGAATGGGGGGCTAAAGGCTGCACAGCCACTGTCTGGCACTGTGATATCCCCAGCAAGCCAATCTGCCTAATGGTCAGCGTTGTGCTTTGCTTTCTCTCTGAGGGCTATGGCCAGTGTAGTGCCAGCAGTTACAAATTACCACACAACTCTTTTTAAGCAACCACACTTATTCTTAATGTACAGGCATGATAAAGAAAGCAGTTTTAAAAAAGCAAGCCCTAGAACAAATTGAAATGCACACTGAACATACCAGCAGTCACCCATCAGTCTCATAGGGTCGTAGTAGGCCAGACTTTCCAACCCTTCTGCAATGGTTGGGGCCTCCCTTGGAGGGAAGGTCCTGTCTGTTTGCTGAATCAGAAAGAAGGCCGTGTCAGTTTAAACTCCTCTCCTTTTATACCAAAGCCCTTTCATTACCAGTTGGTCTTTGGAAAACCCAGTCTGAACCAGTATATGCAAACGTTGCTAGGGGATGGCACCCCACTGCAGGTGTGCCTGAATGATTCACCTTAATCTCCCCTTCTGCTCCACTGTTTTTAGTTCTTGGAGGAGCTGTGGTAACCCACCCCTGCTGAGTTGCATGCATTCACTGACCCACAATGATACATAAACCATTCAAAAACTTAATACAATGTGGTCAAAGATGCTGCATGTGATTGCAATCTCTATCACAGCAGGCATTGTGCAGTGTTCTGTCAAATGATTCTAAAATCTCTAGGATTTTTTGTATGGCACTTCCCTTTGCTGATTCCATCACTGGCTACCTTTAAATTAGGTAAACACAATTTTGTATCCTCCTGGTAAAGCTTTGTTCCTTTTTCTTTCTTTTCTAGTGTTCTAAACTTCTTTCGGACACAACAGTAATCCAGTTTTATCCAAGTAAATTTGTTCTAATTACAGATATACTTGATACGTTTGGTAAGTACTTACAATGGACCTATAATGGATCCATTTTTATTAATTTCTGTAGTATTATAAAATATTCTAGAAATAGAACCTATAAAGAATTTTAAGGAGTTAACATCAACTGCTTAAAGGATTTAACTTTTACAAAAAATGTAGATAATTTTACACAGTGTTCCCTATCTGATCAGTCAAAAAGATATTAAGTACAAGCCAACCCAGCCGAGAGAGAGAGAGGCGCACACACATATGTACGTACGTACGTACGTTTCTTTGAACTGTCCTCTCTCCCTTCGCTAGGCTTTAAGTGATTTCTGGTCAGGTTATTGTAACTATGGTTCCTTGAGATCCACTCTCTCTAGCTGTGTCCATTTTGGCTATTTAAAGATAGTGGTGTGGTTGTAATACTATTAAGAGGGATTTTCAGCTCGTCTGTTAGCCAGCCGTCTTCAAAATATACAAAGGTCTACCTGTCTCCTCAGTCATCCTTTGATGCTGGAGCACTTATTAATTTCCCTCACCCTCAGACCATCTTAGACTTTCACTTTTTTTCAGCTCCAGGTGCACATCCGTTCCAGTGAGTTCCTAGATAAGTTCCAGGTTGAATTCAGGCTGCTTCTAGGCTTGAAACCTATTGATTAGGGGCACAAATAAACTCATGCTAGATACTGTTGGGGTCAGTTGGCTATCTTGGTGATGCTGGCCTTCTCAGCAGCCTTTAATATGATTGACTGTGGATGGTTGCTTTGGCAATTGAAGGATATAGTTTTTGTGTCAGGAATTGTTCTCCATTAGTTCCTTAGCTATGGAAGTCAATTGCTGGTGATGGATAATGCAGAGTTTTTGCAGGATTTGTCTTATCTATGAGTTCCTTAGCTTATGTCAAAAGCTTCTTAGCAAAGTCAAAGTATCATAAGTATATTGATATTCTGCACATCTTGTCCAGGTTCCTTACTGAATTGTGGTCTGGAGCGATGCTTAGATGACATTGCTGGCTGGACATGTCAGATCTTTCTCATCCTTAACCCATGGTAGGCGGAAGTGTTGCTAGGTACAAAGAATTGTTATGAGGAGTTTCTTCCCTTCCTTGATGCCTTTACTTACTGACTGAACATGTTTTAAAGTGGTGAACTAGGTGAAGATCTCTAGTTATATTTTTGTTTTTATCTTGTAGCAGCAACATAAGCCTTTGTAATTACAGGCTGTGTCAACTAAAGTAATTCCTTAGAATTGCTTCCAGCAGTTCTTCTCCCTCACTTACAGATAGGACAGAATGTACCAGCATGTCTGGTGACTGGATTGAGCAGCTGTGCATGGTGAACTGGTGAAATCATTTTTAAACTGGTCCTCTTGGGTTTTAAAACTTCTAACGAGGGGGAGCCTGGCAGTATTTTAGAGATTCTCCGTTAATCTTGTCCTGGTGGGTTTCTGCTTTCTGACACTGTCCACTCCTTTAGGATTGGCGATCTCCTTAGGTCAATGGGTGATTGAACCTTAGTGGTAGCATCCCCTATGGATTTCCTTCCTCTCTGGGCAGTGTTATTTTTTTTATCCTCTCTATCTCATTTTGAAAACAACCCAGATTAAGTTTTGAGGCAATCTTATAACCATGCAGTCTTGTTTCAATTCCATTCTGCCTCTGTATAAGACTCCCTTGAGGCATCCCTAATGTGCCCATCTGCATGGCATCTAAGTGTCTGGCTCAAAATTGGGACACACACTAAATCTATCTGTAAAATACTCTACTCTCCACCCTCCCTTTATTTATCTGCTAACATTCAAATTACTAGATCTGTTTTTATCATCTGTCCATGAGAGTGCTGTACTTTAGTCCTTGTTTAGTGAAGGAAGGCTTATGCAAAAAGTTGGGTCTTGCAATGTGTTCTGAAACCAAAATGATAGCATGATTGTTTTTTATTGTATTTGGCTTTGTATTGTCCATGTTATGTTTGTCACGGTTTGGTTGGTGCAGGACCTTTAAGTCTCTTTGCCTGGATATGCAAAACACTATATGCTATGTTCTATTAATGATGTTTATATTTTCATTAACTGATTCTTCAGATTTTCATGTGGTTCTCTTATTTGTAACAATTTTAAGTAATATCAAATATTTAACCTAAAATAGTTGATTGTCTCTTTTAATGCTGTGTTTGGGCTCAGAATATTTTTCTGTTTTATGTTTCTATATTACTAATAAACATGTTTAATTTAGATTCTTAACAAAAATAAATAAGTGTTACTTTGCAGCTTGTTTTAGAAATGTAATAGTAATCAAACTAACTTCTGAAAGCCAAAAATCAATTCTGTTGCAGGATAATATATTGTTTCACAGAATAACCTTGAAAGGTTATGAATAATCATAAATACATACAATATGCCATAATACAATGAGTACCAGTAAAGTCATGAGATAAACATCATTTGTTATGGCTGTATGAATTACCAGTTGTAGAAAACTAAGGACTCTAGGGAGGAGAATAATTGAGATGATTAAATAGTTGGCTATGTTTTATTATTACATAAACAATTGTCTCAGTTGGCTGTCTTCTCCTAGGGAGAGTACATTCACAACAAATACAAGATTAATTCTATGGAGTTTCAGTACTTATTTTGCCTTACAGGTAGATGCTCACACAAATGCAAAAGAAAGAGATATCATTTCAAGGATAACTGGAGATGATGCATCTCTCTGGGTCAGATCTCTAGGTAGTCTCTTGCCATCAGTAAAGCATTTTAAATCCAGTAAATCTATTGATATGGCGCACACATTAAATTGGGTTTTTGTGAATTATCAACATGATGAAACATTCATCAGCCACTTTAAAGTCTGTGGAAATGCCTTAGAGATTGCCACTAGCCTGGTCTTTGCATGTAAGTCTAAGCAAGCAGGAAAAGAACTGGAAAATATTGTTGTCTGGACACAGTTGCTTTTTAAATCCTTATTCGATAATATAAATGTTTTATGCTTAAAACTTCCTGATTCTCTGTTGAGGTATAAATAATAACCCTCTCTTAAAGCTCTTGGAGGGAGGAGGTAGTGGTGGAGGAAGTGGTTTGCTTAATGGCCATAACAGTAAGCAAATTTAGGATGAGTTGGAAAATGTAAAGTTGTAATTTCACTAACTTTAAATCATTATATTCCCAGTCAGATCCAATGCTTGGATTTGCAGATAGTAGCAGGATATTGCTCTTTTCAGTGGCTTATGCCCTGCCTCCCTTCTGGAGCCATCTCATTTGACAGAATTAGGGCTCAGTATTTAAACACAGTTCCAGTTAAGCCAGCTTCTAATGCAGTATGGATGGGCATTTCTAAGTTTGAACATGATTTGACTCCATCAGCTCACTGACTGGCTAAACTATGTGAAACTGGCTTAGCTAGGACAAAGTTCAAACACAGTTCATAGCTCCATTGTAGATGCGAGGGAGCCGCCTTTGACACAGGGCAGATGGGAAGCTCTTAATTTTCCCTTACTATACTTTCATATTCTTTTAATTCACGAAGAAACCTGACTCCTGAGGTCAAGAAGGAGATTCTCATTAATTAAATTAGGTGCTCTGTTTGTCCACTCCATAATTAGTAAGTAGGACTCCAAAAGTAGGTGAGTTAAACATTTAGGCAAACAGTAATACAGACAGATGAGATTAGGTACATCATTCTTCAAACAATGCTGCAAGGGAAGTGTTTTATATAAAAAAAAAAAATCTAAACACGTTTCTTTAAATTTCCAGAAGGAAAAAGGTGCACTTTCTTTGTGTGTTTAACAATGAGAGGCTAAAACAAAACTATGGGAAAGGTCAGGATCTCTAAACTTTGAAATCTAAAACTATTATCTTAAGTTAAAATAGTGTGTTACGTAATGTTTCAGGAAATTATCACTCTCTCACCTAATGGCTTCCTAAACCTTAACAATATTTCATTCCATCTCTTCCTGTATGTGGAAGAGTTGAACTATAAAAGCTTTCTTTAATTAGATATAGACTATGAAATGATCAAAATGTTTTTGCTGAATTATTTAATCTAATTGATTAACAATTATTAATAAAAATAATCTTGGATTTCTTTAATAGTGTGGAACTGATTTATTACAGCCTTTAAACTTGAAACATATTGCTGGTGTTTAACAGGATGTGCTGTGACACAGATGCAGTTGTTTTCCCAGGTTTTATTTCCCCTTTGTCTTTTTCTACTTATTCACAGTTGCTAACAATAATACAGGATCCCAGCTCAGTGAAGAGAGGGGCACCAAAAGTTATTTCCTGGTCAATAATCTGACCTATCCACTACCTCTGCTCTTAGTAGAACTAAGCCAGAGAAATGACAGCATGCAAAATCCTCAGTGCATCCTTCAAATCTCTCAGATTCACTAGATGGCAGCATAATATAATGGAGTTCAAGGAAGTCTTTGCAGATGAAATTCCTGGACCCTGTAGAAAACAATCGTTATTTCAAAGTTTGCATTTTACAATTTGCTAAAGATTAACTTCTTATTTTCTTGGCAGGAAAACTAGTATATGAAAGAATTTTATCCATGTGTCTGGATAATCGCGGCTCTTTACCAGGTAACTTTGTGCCAGCCTTGTGCTATTCTTCTTGTAGAGATGTGTAAATTTACCATGTTTACCAAGCGAAGTTTGGGATTGTGAGGAATTTCAACAAATTCAGTTTTGCTTCCAAGCTTTATAAAAGAAAAACACATGGGAAGACTTTAGTGCATACCTCAGTTCCTATGGGGGAGAACTAGAGTTTTTAAGTGGGGCCAAGCCAGTGGTGCAGTAGAAAAATATTACCTGGTTAATGTCCTCTGAAAAGAAATCAGGCTGCTTGTGTTTGCTGAGTTTGGATTTAGTTGCTGTTCCTAGTTTTTAACATGTCCATAACAGGTTACTTTAATCACTCCCACAACTTTACATAAATTTACTTCCTAACTATAGATAACCCAACATAAAACTTGTCACAGTAAAATGTACTCGTTTCCAGTTTTAATGATTCTGAACATTAGCAAGGTTTGTTTGTAGGGCAGGGAGGATGTGTAACTTCTAGGGCAGGAGGAAGTGAAAGATAACAGTTGGGAGACAGCTAGGGTGGAACTACTATTCCCGCTCACTCCAGTCCTAAAACAAGGGAAAACACCTTTTGTCCTCTTTCCTCCTCATATTCTCGTATCCTACAGTTTTTCAGCATGCTTATAACATGGTTTTATCTGTCTGCGCAGACAAAAAATAAACCAAATTACCACACTGTTTGGCCACAACCATGTTTAAATATGGTTATTTTCATGTTGTAGATGAGCCCCTGCAAATTTCGTTATAAAATAAAAGTATTTACCTTTGATTTCATCACAAACAGCTTGCAACACTAAACCGGTAGAATTGTGAGAAACAAGTCAGTAATAATATTTTCTTTGGTGAGCTTTCTTTTTTCTCGTTGCTATTTAACACTCCACCCCCTAAGGACAGCTCTCTCTGGGTGAAGCAAGAGTCAAAATATTTTGGAAAGAAATCTCTACCAGCAATGATATCAGGAATGAAATTTTCCAGTAACCTACACACCCACTCACAATTTCGTATGCAGAACCCTGCCTTGAGCAGCTGTATGAAATGAGAACAAAGTCATTGGTATTTGTACTCATTCTTTCTGTTCCAATAAGGTTAGAACTTCTGATTTAGCACCAGAGTTCTCTGCCTCCAGGAAACCAAACTACAGTGTAGCTCTTGCTCATTGAAAGATACCTGAGTTATGTTTATCTGTGAGGGCACAATTGCAATGCTTTTGTGCAATGAATTTAATTTGTTCAGTATTTGCTAATGAGACCAATATATTATAGAAAAGAACCTGTCAACAAAGCTGATTTTCCTTTAAGTGGTAATCATTGCCTTTACTTTAAGCAGATGATCAAAGTGTATTTCCAGTATGTTCAAGATCACTAATTCTGTGATGACTTTTTGTTATAGTTTGAGGATTTAGCATTTTGAGGGTTGTGTTAATAACTGTTTGAGTTAGCACTATTCTTAACTGGCTTGGCAACTACAGCACACTTGAAATAAAGACGTCATATTCCCATAGTGCTGTGTTATGTAAAAGGCCTCTAGCTGTGGGGGGTGGGGAATTGCACTGTTTCTCTACAATTTTGACACAGGCTTAGTGTTCTGAGGAACAACAACAAGCACAGCAGCAGAATAATAAGTAGAAATGGAAAAGAAAATTCTGCTACCAGTCAATTTCATTAAAATGTTTTTGCTTGTACGTGTATTTCCTGGTTCTTGACAGAAAGGCATGCAGATTATGGATAGAACTTTGTTCCTTCACCATTGTCTCTAAAATTGTAAGTCCAGTGGACAAAATTGGGGGAAGAAAAAGCAAAGGTCAACCACTGCTTGCTTAATATTGACTAATACATACCTTGGAGTGAGAAATATCTGTCTAAAGCTGTGTAGACAGAGAAGAGCCCTTTGAAATACTTTGCATATACTGCAAAAAGCTGATTCATCAAAAGGTGTAAATTACAAAGATTGAAATATAAACAGACACGGAACAGAGAATGAAGTCTTCTCCCCTGAGAGGACTGTGCCTGTGCTTTTTAAGATTACTAGGTTGGTGAGATGCCACTTTTTAAATGGTTTACTGTGAAACATCAGGGTGCAAATTAAACAGACAGCAAGCTCAAAATGGGGTGGTTATGCAAATAAAGGTTCCAGTCTTACTGCAAATTACTGTTAAGATTGCTTTGAGTTAATGGTAACAGGGACAGACTCATAGTCTTCAAGGGTGATCACAATCTTGCACGTATCTTGGGACCCAGTGGAAGATCTACACTGAGGACTTCTGGGTTTGGGGCCATTCACCTAGTAAGTCCTAGCTCAGTGCCAAAGATTCTCCTTCCTCCCTCTCCCCCACTTTTTAAACAGGATGATTCTGGGTAGAGATAGGAAGGCCAGAGAGAGAGACTGGATAATACTGCAACATAGAAATTATAGAAATGTAGGGATGGAAGGGACCACAAGAGATGTCTAGTCCATCCCCCCTATGTCAAGGCAGAATTACGTATGCCTATGCCATCCCTGACAGTTTGTCTAATCTTTTCTTAACTATCTCCAGTGACAGAGTTTCCACAGCCTCCACACTTAACCTGTTCCAGTGCTTAACTATCCTTAAAGTTAGAAAGATTGTTCTTAATATCAAACCTAAATATCCTTTGCTACAAATTAAGCAGATTCCTTCTTGTCCTCCCCTTAGTGCACACAGAAGACAATTGATCACTGTCCTATATAACAGCCCTTAACAGATTTGAGTATTTTTATCAGATCCCCACTCATTCTTCTGTTCTGTAGGCTAAACATGCCAGTTTTTTCAACCTTTCCTCAGAGGTCAGGTTTTCTAAACCTCTTATCATTTTTGTTGCTCTCCTCCAGACTGTCTCGAGTTTTTTCACATCTTTCTTAAAGTGTGGCACCCAAAATTGGATGTAGTGCTCCAGCTGAGGCCTCACCCATGCTGAATAGAGCAGAACTATTACCTCTCATGTCTTAAATGTGACACTGCTGTTAACACCTCCCGGAATATTTGCCTTTTTTGCAGCAGAATCACATTGTTGACTCACATTCAGTGCCCATATATCTATGTCTGTTGCCACTTTCTGTATCCAAGATTTGCTGGGAGGGAAGTGGAGAGTATTCATCTTGTATAAGCACAAATATAGGTATCAGCAAAAGGATGGGGTCTGGAATTATCCGTCACTAGTTAGCATTTCCCATGAAGCTGAATTTGATTAAGAATTTTTCACTTTTTGCTACAGCTCTCAAATTTAATAGTGGCAGTATTATGAGGCTTCCATTTCTAGATTATTAAACACTCCATTGGAATATAGACATTTCCTTGTCAACATTATTATTCGAAGTATATCAAAGAGTGCCTTTCCTTGAAATGTGGAGTATTCCACCAATACTTGGCAATGCAACTGCCACACAGAGCAAGTCTGTTTTGTTTTTTTTTAACTTTATGTCAGTAATGATGAAACTGTTTGAAAGTATTGTGTGCCAATGGTGGAAAACCAGAAGATTTTGAGGATACTTTAAAAATGAAACTATAGGGAATCTTACAAGTAAATTTGTAAGACCTCAGACAGAGACCTCAGTCAGTCAGGAACACTGCATATTCATTGTAATGTGTTCGTAGATCTTGGTCCTTAAGTGTTAGGTTTGCTTGTTGGTTCAGAACTTTGACTCTGGGTGTTTTGCTTCTGGTAATGTTGGTTGATGTTTTGCAAATTATTTTTTATACACCTGAAGTAAGCTAGGCAACATCTCTGTTAGATGAGTAAATTCAGACACAGAAGTTCAGTGGCTTGTCTGAAGTCACACGCTGGGCTCGTGTCCTATCTGGTAATAGAGCTCAGGAGTTGTGACTGCCAGTCACAGTTTTTGGCCACATTCCCTCCCTAATTAATTTAATTTTAACCAACAGGATTTCAGTATGCAGGTTAAGAAAGTTTTGGAGTGTAGCCCAGTGGGCTAACTTGTCTTTATTATATTAACTGCTTTATATTCTGCTTTTACTATATTCAATAGTAATTCAAGGATCCTACAGGCCTGTATACTGTAAGACAGGAGTGAGGAACCTTTTTTCTATTGGGGCCACTGACACGCAGAAAAAAATCAGTCGTGGACCCCACACAGCCTGTGGGGGGGCATGGAGGCTCAGGGATTCCCCCCACAGCAAGGGGAGCCAGCACTCATGGCTCCAGCCCAGTGGTAGGGGTGAGTGGGGAGGCTTGGGGCTTGCCCTAGACTCCGGGGTGGGGCCAGAAATGAGGGGTTCAGGGTGTAGGAGGGGGCTTCAGGCTGGGGCACAGCGTTGGGGTGTGGGAGGGGACAAGGGCTCCTGCTAGGGGTGTGGGCTCTGGGGTGGGCCTAGGGATGAGGGGATTGGGGTGCTGGAGGGGGCTCTGGGCTGGGGCCAAGGGATTTGGAGTGTGGGAGCTGACTCAGGGTTGAGATTGGGGTGCAGGAGGAGGTTTAGGGTGTGGGCTCCAAGAGGGAGTTTGTGGGAAGGGATTCTGACCTGGGGTAGAGGGTTCAGGGTGCGAGCTCTGGCCAGCGCTTACCTCAGGCGGCTCTCGATCGGTTGCGCAATGGTGCTAAGGAGGCTTCTTGCCTGCCCTGGCTCTGTTCTGTTCCCAGAAGTGGCCCCCATGTCCAGCCCCTAGGCAGAGGGGACAGGTGACTCTGTGCGGTGTGCACTGCCTGTGCCGGCAGGCGCCGTCCCCACAGCTCCCATCGGCCATGGTTCTTGGCCAGTGGGAGCTGTGGAGCCAGCACTGGAGGTGGGGGCAGTGTGCTGAGCTTCCCTGATCACCCCAGCTCCTAGGGGCTGCAGAGACGTGTGTTGTTTCTGGGAGCTGCATGGAGCTGACAGGACTTTCAATGGCCTGGCAACCCCAGCTTCCCCCTGCAGCAGGGTGAGCTGGCACTTATGGCTCCAGCCCTGCAGAGGGTGCTGAGACCTGGGGCTTCCGGCCCGCAGTGCAGAGACTTGCCACGGCCCAGATGAAATGAAAAAGCAGGCTGGCAAGTTAGCATAAGGCTTGAGGCCTATGAACTTTGAACAGATAAGTGGCCCAACTGAAACCCCAAGTATTGAGGGTTGACAGGTTCTTGTCCCAAGATCGGACCCGGTATTATTCAAATTATTGTATAGTTGGGAACCCCGATGTGCACAGTTGCAACATTCACACTATAGGAACTCCTCTATATTTACAAATAATTTATTACTATATTTACCAGTCACAAACGCCCAACTCAGTAAGATAGATAAAGTTGCTGCAAAATGTACATCTGCACATCCATATACTCATACCACGTTAGCCATCTATGATCATCTTCCTCATCACCATCACCTTCCCCCTCATTACCAGTGGCCATTTCTGACACCTCCCAAAGACTACGGGTATGTCTACATCTACAATTTTGCAGCGCTGGTTGTTACAGCTGTATTAGTACAGCTGTATAGGGCCAGCGCTGCAGAGTGGCCACACTTACAGCAACCAGCACTGCAAGTGGTGTTAGATGTGGCCACACTGCAGCGCTGTTGGGCGGCTTCAAGGGGGGTTTGGCGAACGCGAGAGCAAACCGCAGGGAAGGAGACCTGCTTGCACGGGGGGTTCGGGGAACGCGAGAGCAAACCGGGGAAGGAGACCTGCTTGATTACCAGAGAGGCTTCCTCAGGTATGCTGCGATACCTGCTTATTCCACGGAGGTCAAGAAAAGCGCTGGTAAGTGTCTACACTTGATTACCAGCGCTGGATCACCAGCGCTGGATCCTCTACACCCGAGACAAAACGGGAGTACGGCCAGCGCTGCAAACAGGGAGTTGCAGCGCTGGCGATGCCCTGCAGATGTGTACACCTTCTAAGTTGCAGCGCTGTAACCCCCTCACCAGCGCTGCAACTTTATGATGTAGACAAGCCCTACATCTCCTTCCGCTTCTAGGCTGCGATGCCACTGTTTGATGCATATTCAGTAGGGGAGTTTCCCCTTTTTCCTTATTTGTATATCCTCACCTTACTAATGTTGGAGTGTCCTCCGAACGGTTAGTATATCAGTGATTTCAGTTTATTATTATATACGTCAGTTCGTTACCATGGCCCTCTTATGGTTAGGTATCTGCAGATGTGCTCATGTATCTGTTATTAATCAACTAAGAAAAGTAGAAGTAGTATACTAGAGACACAGAAACAAAGAAAAGAAACAGCTGAGGAAAAAGAGGAAGTCCCTGGTGAGTTACAGTATTTCTGACTAGCATTAAATTCTGACTGAGAGATTAGTTAAATTAGTTCCTATCCCGCGTAGGGAGATTGTTCCTGTGTGCCCATCGGGGTCCCATCTGTGGGTGCTAATCTGTAGCCCGATCTGTAGAGTTACATATTAATTGTATTAATTTCTTAAGAATCCCCAGTTATCTCTTTGAGGGTTGACAGGGGGCAACACTTCTTGTTCTTGTCACAATCCCACTACTCAAAAAGTGAGATTCTTAGGCTTCTACAGAGGAGGAGGTTAGGGTTGCCAGGTGTCCAATTTTTTGACCAGAAAGCCCAGCTGAAAAGGGACCCTGGCGGCTCTGGTAAACACTTCTGACCAGGCCATTAAAAGTCCAGTTGGCGGTGCAGGTAGGCCCCATACCTGGAAGCTGCCGGCATCTCCCTCTGGCTCCTAGGTGGAGGGGCAGTGATGGAGGCTCTGTGCACTGCCTCAGCACCAGCTCAGCAGCTCCCATTGGCCAGGAACCGTGGCCAGTGGGAGCTGAGGGGGTGATGCTTGTATGCATGGGCAGAGCCATATGGTCGTGCCTCCGCTTGGGAGCTGGAGGGAGTTGTCACTGCTTCTGGGGAGCCCACATCCCATCCCCCCCGCACCCTAAACCCCTCATCCCCCTGCACCACCCCAGAGCCCGCATTTGGAGCCCTCATCCCTGCTGCACCCCACCACACTGCCCTTCAACCCAGTGAAAATGAGTGAGCGAGGGTGGGGGAGAGCGAGCATCGGAGGGACGGGGGAATGAAATGAGAGGGAGTGGGATCTTGGAGAAACGACAGGGCAGGGGATGGGGCAAGTTGGCAACCCTAGAGAAGGTGAGCGTAAGGAGCGGGAGCGTGCGAGGAGACAAAAGCAGAGAGGACGATAAAGAACACTATTTCTCAGCTCTTCCGTATGATGATTACATAGGAGTTACATGTCTAGCTCTAAAATAATAACAGTGTATATTATGAACTATTGGGTTGACATCAGGAATTAGACCAAATGAAATAAATCAATATTACTACAAAATAGAAGTGGAGCTCTGGGAACCCAGCATTGCTACTCACTCCAAGTTTGCAGTCAAGCAGTTGTCTGTATTGCTGGAAAGGAGATCCTAGAATTACATTGTCCAGTTCATTACCGTATGTTTAACTTCTTTTTAAAAGGAAAATACCCAATGTGCCATTTTAAATAAATGTAACTAATGTAATTTAATTCAGAACTAAATGTAATATGCTTGGCTCTGGCTTTGTTTCTGCAGATAATTTTACTCCAGAAAGTGTTAATGATACTGCCAAAGAAACCTGTTTAAACTGGTTCTTCAAGATTGCTTCAATCAGAGAGCTCATTCCCAGATTGTATCCTTTTCAAATGAGTTTGACTGTCAAAATGGTACACTATTATGGCTGAAGTTTTGAAAGGAATTAAAGTAATATGAGAAGGTAGTGAAGTTTATGTTGACAATCTAAACAATAATCATCACCTCAGGTTTTAGTTTGAAAATATGTCTATCTTACGTGTTTATATGCCCCCCATCACAACAGTATTTGAATACCTCTTTATTGTTTTTATCTTCACTAACACCCCTGTGAGGTAGTGAAGTACTGTTATTACCATCTTTTTAACAGATGGGGAACTAACTGAGGCACATAGAAGCTAGGTGATTTGACCCAGGTTATACAGTCAGATTTTAGTAGAGCAGGAAATTGAACCTCAATCTCCCAAGACATAGGTTAGTACCCTAACAGCTGGACCATTTTTCTCTTCAGAATAAGGCAAATGGAGCTCACAATTGTTTTATTATAATTGTATGATTTTTGTTACTATAGTGTCTGTCCAAGACTCCATTGTGCTGGGCACTATCGAAACAGAACAGATCCCTGCCCCAGGTTTTGCATTGAGAGTGAATTCCAACTTGGACTAAATCTTAATTGTGTAGTAGTTGAATCAGAAATCCAAGTGTCTATAGGGTTTTAATGGTAACACAGACCTGTTAACTTCCAAAATTTCTGGTAACCCCATATTGAGCTTTTCCTCCCAGCCCTTCCTTCTCCCTGTTTATATTGACCCCTTTAGTTTTGTTTGGATTTTGAGCTTTGAAGTTTTTTCAAATTCCTTGAATCATGTGGTACTGTAGTCTGACAGGGGCAGCTCTAGACATTTTGCCGCCCCAAGCATGGAGGGTCCGCTGGTCCCACGGCTTCAGCGGACCTCCCGCAGGTGTGCCTGCAGGAGGTCCGCTGAAGCCACAGGACCAGCGGACCCTCCACAGCCAAGCCGCTGAAGGCACTGTACCTGCCATCCTAGCGGCTACCGGCAGAGTGCCCCCGGTGACTTGCCACCCCAGGCACGCGCTTGGAGCGCTGGTGCCCGGAGCCGCCCCGGTAGCCTGAGTGCCTTGGTGGTGGGGCATGGCAGCACATAATGATGATGGTTTATTAAGTTGAGTTTACATGCTATAAACTGGACATATTTGAAAACTAAATGGGAAACCTATAAAAGCCACAAAACAAGTAGTACAGCTAACGATATTAGGTGTTAGAATACCCTTACCATGTGATGCCCAAGAGAAATTAATTTCATAGTCAGGGAGTTGTCACAGTTCAGGGCAACTGTACCTGTATTTCCCCTCAGTGGTTTAGCAAGGGCATGGCACCCACTCTTGGCCTTCAGCTCCCCAGCTGTTTCCTCTTTTGGGTGGAGACGTGGGTCCGTGTCCCTCTCCCCATTCTGACTGGGATAGTCTCAGGTTGCACAGTTCCCCTGCCTTCACTATGTAATTCCAGCACAGAAAGGTTGCACAAGGGTACCTGCCTGCTCTTCAGAGATGGATAACAATGTAATTGTTACAGAGATGTTACCATGCAGCTCTTTCTAAGCAAGCGTACCTTATTCTTACGATATGAAGCATTACAGAGCAGTCATCTTAAAAACAATAAAAGAATTTACACGCACAATAATAAGCTTACCAGAGTTCATCCCAGCTCTCACATGAGCTCTGGCAAGTCCAGTCTTTTAATACCCCATCCAAGGGTCATCCTTATGGTGAATTATGAGATCTCAAAATCCTAATAACCGGTTCCCTACCAGGTCCTCGGTGGTGGTGGGGTCTTCACTCAGCCGAAATCCTGGAGCAAGTGAAGACATGCGCGCGCACACACACACACACACACACCCCCCGCTGCAGTGCCACCGAAGACCCAGTAGGGAACTGCGCAGTGAGTACAAGCCCCATGTGCCTGTCACCCCCCCATCCGACCCCAACCCACGTCCTTCCCCCCTCAGAACCCGCAACCCATCAACCCCCCCCCACTTCTTGTCCCCTGACCACCCCCTCCTGAGACCCCCCACCCTGACTGCCTCCCAGGACCCCACCCCCTACCCAGTTTGCCCCACTCCCTGTCCCCTGACTGCCCCAACCCCATCCACCACCACCCCCCCGAAAGACCCATGGAACTCCGAGTGCCCCCCGCCCCCTCCAACCACTCCCTGCCCCTAATCCAACCCCTCCTACCAGCCCTGGCCCAGCCCCCTTACCATGCTGCTCAAAGTGGCAGGAGCTGCAGAGCTGCCCAGAGCGCTGGTGCCAGCAGTGTGGCGCGCTGGCGCTCTGCGAGGAGGGGAAGCAGAGGAGGGGCCGGGAGAGCCTCCCCAGCTGAGAACTCAGGCGGGCCAGAGAGGATGGTCCTGCGGGCCGGATGTGGCCCACAGACCGGAGTTTGCCCACCCGCCAACCCTGGTTCTACAGCGGCTTCTAAATTTAATAATCGGTTCTTGCGAACTGGTGTGAAGCAGCTGCAACTCACCACTGCTTATGGTTAAAAGTTCATCAGAGCATCCTGACTCAGAACAAGCCCCCAGTCTTATGAGGCCTCATAGGCCAAGTCTTTACAATCCTCCCCTAAGGACTGAGGCCCCTGCGTGGACCAGGAGTCCTTTTGCTGGAGCAGGAAGAATGCTGGAGACAGATTAACCCCTCCCCAGACTTTTATCCAAAAGTATTTCCTTTGTCTGTTAGTCTCTGGAGAATCCAATTTGAACCAGTATATGCATCTCTCTCCAGGGGCTGACTTCAAAGGGTTGACAATGGAGGAAGTACATTAGCATTCCTCCCCCCTATTAGAAAAGGTACATACACTGCCACATAGGATTGCCAGCTTTCTACTTGCACAAAACCAAATACCCCTGCCCAGCCCTTCTTCTGAGTCCCGCCTCTTCTTCGAGGCTCCACCCCTACTCCCTCCCTCTGTTGCTCACTCTCTCCACCCTCACTCGCTCATTTTTACAGGGCTGGCTCAAGGGGTGTTGGGTTGTGGGAGGGGGTGAGGGCTCTGGTGGGCTAGGCATGAGGGATTTGGGATGTAGGAGGGGGCTGAGGGGTTTGGAGTGTGGGAGGGAGCTCTGGGCTGGGGTAGGGGGATGCGCTGTGTGAGAGCTCTGGATGGGGGTGCAGACTCTGAGGTGGGGCTGGGAATGAGGGGTTGGGGTATAAGAGGGTGCTGTGGGCTGGTGCCAAGGGGTTTGGATGATGGGAGTGGGATCAGGGCTGGGGCTTGGGCAGGGGTCGGGGGTGCGGGAGGAGGTCAGGGATGCAGGATCTGGATGGTGCTTACCTCAAGCAGTTCATGGAAGCTGTGGCATGTCCTCCCTCTGGCTCTTACATGGAGGTGCACCCTGGTGGCTGTGTGTGCTGTCCTGTCTGCACACGCTGTCCCCGTTCCTAGCCATTGGGAGCTGCAGAGCTGGCGCTTGGGGAAGGGGCAGTGTATGGAGCTGTAGGTACTGGAGAGGGGACATTCCGCTGCTTCTGGAAGCTGTGTGAAGCCTGCCTTAGCCCCATTGCACTGCTGACTGGACTTTTAATGGCCTGGTCAGCAGTGCTGACTGGAGCTGCCAGGCTCCCTTTTCGACTAGGCATTCTGGTCAAAAATTGGACACCTGGCAACCCTACTGCTGCAACAACACATTAATGTACATACAGTGTGTCCCAAATGGGCTTAAATGAAATCTTATTGAATTAGGGCTATCTTTAGTTCCATAAGGTTGGTTCAGTATATTACAGGATATTTTCAGTCTGTCACGGGAGTAGTTTTGTTTTTCTTAAAAGGAGTACATCTTAGAAATTTTTTCCTTAACTTGGTTTTGTTGCAGCTATGTGGAAGCAGCAATACTGAAATGCAACAAGTTTCTGTCCAAAATGTAAGGCTAACATGCAGTTAATAAATATGGACAGCCAACAAATGGGTACATGTTAAAGTAGTATGTAGGGAATTAAGTATGCAAGTTCCATTATCAATAATGGCAGGAATCTTCTATGCTTTTGGAGGGGGCAATATTGATTGCTTTGGGCTCCTGATACGAATTCCATCAAGGTAAAATATTAGCACAGGTGGTGACATACTGATGCATCCACTCAAAGCACTTGCATAAGTGTAGTCTGAATGGAAGGTCAAGCATTTTGGGGGGAGGAGGTGTGGTTTACAAAACTGAAAGGAAAGCAAAATTGATGGGAGGTGGCTGAAGGTAAAAGAGAGGGTAACACAGCGAGAGAAATAGATAGGTCAGTAACCAGGCTAAAGGTAAGGTGGGGAAACAAGGTAGAGGCAATGAGCCTGGAAAGTAGTAGGGAATAGGCTCCAAGCAGAACTGAATCAATATTATTTTAAAAATAGCCCCTCAAGACTAATGGGCCTTTTCAGTTAATTGCTAAAATGAATACTATAGTCTCAATGGCTCTACAACGATAGCTTGATTATTTTTGGGTCTCCCAGTATGGGTCTGATCACACTTGTGCCAGTGCAGGTGTGTGTTGGAGGGGCAGGAGGGGTATTAGCATCCTGCACGACGTGCATGCAACAGCTTTGTGGTGAGTCCCTCCTTATAACCATAGTAGGTGAAATTGGGAGTGAAGTGCAGCCAGTGGATCTGTGACTGACTAGGAGATTCCCTGGCCATCATAGATCAACTGCCTCTGAGGCTTTTGGGCTGCTGCATCCCTGAGACTGCACTGCAACCAGAGAGAAGCTCCAGCTTCTCCAGTCTAGAGGAAAGGCTTCTTTCCTTCCATCAGTCCCCCAGCTCTTTGCAACTCTCCAGTACGTAGCCTGGCTGCTCCTAAGGCAAGTAGCATAATTCATGTCTATGTTACTTAGAGGACATTTTACTTAGTGACATTTTACTTCTAAATTAGACTTCGTGCTAATATGACTTTCCTTCGTTCCTCGAATTCTTGCTCCGATTTAAATTTAATAGTGCAGCCTTTCAAGTTATAGTATGTGTTGTGGTGCTCTGATCAATTCTTAAACTTCAACATTTAATTTTTTAAAAATCTTAACAGGGGAATTTCAGAATGTCTCCCGCGACTAACGACTATGATTAGAGGAATTGGAGATCCACTGGTTGCAGTCTATGCAAGGGCGTACCTGTGCAGGGTAGGCTACCATTTAACATTATTTAAAGTGAGCTTGTATCAATGGTATATTTCTCTCTTACTGCAGCCTCACCTGCCATTAAAGGAAGATTTTAATCAGGGCCGCCCGGGGGTGGGCAAGTGGGGCAATTTGCCCCAGGTCCCGCAGGGGCCCCCACAAGAATTTTTGGGGCCCCTGGAGCAGGGTCCTTCATTCGCTCTGGGGCCCCCGGAAAACTTTCATGGGACTGGGGCCGCCAGAGCTTCTTGTGCTCTGGGTCTTCAGCAGCAATTCAGTGGCAGGGGGCCCCCCGCTGCAGGTCTTCAGGGGACTTCGGCGGGTCCTGGAGCGGAAGGACCCACTGCCGCCAAAGACCCAAGGCCCCCTCAGTCCTCTGAGTGGCCTGATTTTAATTAGTGGCCACTTTTCTCTGACCTAAAAAGCGTTTCTGTTCCTCCTCTTAGAAAATTGCAAGATAGGATAACTTTTCCATTATAATCACAATTTGAAAACCTGCTGCATAATTGCCTATAATAATCATAGTAATTAAAAACTAATTTTCCAAGCTTGTCCTGCCAGTACTCTCTCCTGAGGGAAGAGGAAAATTGGGGATTGAGTCATAAAGAAAGCTTGTAGCTTTGTGGTATTAGACTGCTATATGAGTGCTAAGCATGGCTTCATGGCTTTTCAGAGGTACCATACAAGCTTTCATTCTACTTGAATTCATAGTCTCCCTGTTCATGCCATGAGAGCATCTGCTTTTGGAGGATGGCTTGATGAGTTTCATGATGAAAAAGTGTTAATTTTATGTTGTGTTTTAAAAACTAGGGGGTTGCATCTTGCGTAGGCTGAGCTTATTACATGCACTAGTGGCTCCTTGGTTTCCCCTATAAGCTCCCTGTGTGCCATTCTCCCTTCCCCTCTATTTCAGGGACTTGCTGCAACTCCCTCCAATCACCGCCCACCAAGGCTTTTGTGTGCACCCAAAATCCCCCTCCTCCCTCCATGTTAGGTGCTCTGTGTGCCCCTCCTTCCCTCATATAAGGGCCTCCCAATTTTCCACATAAGGGAGTTCTGTGTTCCCCCATTCCAGGAATCCCATTCTTCCCTCTATGGCAGTGGTTTCCAGACCAGGGTTCGTGAAATATTACAGGAGGTTCTCGGGGGAAAAAAATTCCCTAATGACGGACAGAGCTGTTCCTAAGAACCCCAGGCAGCACCGGGCCAGCGGCCTGGAGCCCCTGGACGTCCAAGAGCTAAGCAGATTGAAGCAAGCATATCTATCACACTGAGGAGATGTAAACTTCAGGACTCCTTATAAGAAATGGAAAGGGAGGTGGATATTTTTTGCTGTTTTTAAACTTAAATTGGCAGCTAGTATTGTTTTTTAAAATTATTATAAAGAACAAGTTTAAGCTTCGTTGTAACGTGCGTTGTTTGCCTGGACTGCTCAAGCCCTGAATGCTTGTGTAGGAGGAACTCTTTGAGTTGGCTTCTTAAATACCTTCATGTTGCTTCACATCTGATGCTCCTTGATGAGACTTAGGAGCCTTGTCTCATAACAGGCTTAGTCAAAGTGATACAAGCTACAGAAGTGAGATCTTAGAAGAGTGTTGCTGTTTTAATAATGTAATAAAAATACTGTGATAAATAATAATAGTGTGTAATAAGCATGTCATAAAAACAAATTTTATATTTTCAAGATCACTGCTTTTATAATTTATACTTGGGTAAAAGAGAAAATCCCTGGAAATATTCATTTTTAGGAGGGGTTCGCTAGACTTGACACTTTAGTGAAAGGGGTTCACAGGTTGTTAAAAGTTTGGGAACCACTGCCCTATGGTAAGGGCTCTTTGTGCATTCCCATCCCCGCCTCTCCTAACAGCAAGGTCCCCCAGTCTCATCCCGATGCCAGAGTCTGTCTGCCCTGCCCCCCAGTTGTTCCCCAAGGAGTTTTGTATGTCTCATTCTCCCTCCCGCTATGCCAGGTGTGCGCACCCCCAACCCCTCCTAATCATTATTATTCTTTCTGTCTGGGAGATAATCACGACATCCTGGATGATTGTTAAACTCTATCGGGGGGATGAGCAGAGGTGAGATGGCGGTTGCCGTTGTGCTGGAAGGTATTAATGGTTGCCATCAACTACTTGTTTGATCAACAGATAATTGCATAGGTGCTGAAAGCTGTGGGTATGCTAGTCAGATGGTAGCAGCTACATATATCCCCTTTTCCCCCCTTTCAGTTTCCCAGTTTTCCCCCAAATCAGTGGGGTTCTGACAACTGATGTTTAGACCATTCTCTCTCTGAAATTTTGGAATAAATAATGAAGCTGTAGTGCAGGTACAAATAAGATCTGTAAAGCAGCAGCATCGTTATATTGAGAGATCTCTGCTGTTGAATTGAATCAAAGAACCAGTTCTCTCTGTGGAAAGTTCATAGGGCAATGTATTTTTCTAAAGCTTATATGACTCAAATAGAAACAAAATATAAAGGCTAGAGATGCTTGGTCTGGGCGAATGCTGGGTACCTGCAGCTTCTGACAAAGTCAGTGGGAGTGGCAGGTGCCTCTCATGATCAGGCCTTGGGTGAGCAAAGTGATAGAAGAGGAGTCTTAAAAGCTGATTTTGGGTTTGTTTGTTTTTTTAACGTAACTGACTTATTGCTTTTTCATGAGTCATTTGTGTTCCAGTTTCTCTTCTCTTACGCTTGCACATAAAAAAAATTATCTTTTTTTTTATTTTCTAAAAAACAATTATAGTAAAGGAATTATAGTAAAAAAACCTCTGCATTAAAAAGTCATTATTTTAGGTTGCAAAATCAAGCACTCAAGAATTAGGAAAGGTTAGACTTAAAATTGCCTGTGATCTCTTAATTCAACCCCCTACATGTTTATGCATTACAATAGTCTTTAATTACGCAGTCCTGTACTATTTTTTTCCACAGGACCCTTGCTTCATTCAGTGCAAAGAATGGATGCACCAAAGGGCAGCCTTAAATCTGGCTTTTCCTAACATTATAATGCTAGTTTTTTGTCATGAACACCATACTAGGACCTGTTCTCAACAACCTCGTTTAAACACAATAGTAGCCAGCCCAGTTCTCATCTCAGTGGACAGGGCCATAGTATCACTTCCTAGTGAGGCAGGGATAATGATGGGCAAAAAGCACTCTGTTCAGTTCTCTGCTATAGTATCTTCATCTTATTGATATGTGTGTGAATATACTTATTTCCCTGGCGAATAACTCTGTTTCATAGCTGAAGGAGCATGGTAAGTGGTACAGATACAATTTTTCTTTTTCTTTGAATCTAGGTTGGGATGGAAGTGGCTCCTCATCTTAAAGAGAGCCTTAACAAGAATTTTTTTGACTTCCTTCTAACATTTAAGCAAGTAAGTAAATATGTATTGCCTGAGCGATGAAATAAGGGTGTTCTTTGAGCAACCTATGATGAAAATGCTTTTTTACAAATCCCTTTACAAGTGCTTGAAGCTAGAGTAGTAAATATTTTTGTAACTGTGAATCTGAAAAAAGTGTAATTTCACCATCCAATAGATGTCACCAGCAAAATTGATGATTACTAGACTGCACTATTTACCTTTACTGTGGTATTTCCTATATTTAGAATAGGAAATACTGCACATATTGTAGTAAAAGTATCTACTGTACATGGTGTATGCCCAAATTGTAAATAGTGCCCACTGTATATTTCTTCCGAATTCAGGAAAATATCCAGAATACTTGTTGAGCATACTGTGTTATTCAGTGATCCTGGTCTCTCAAAGCTTTCAGTAAACCTATAACTTCAAGATTTTTGTTTCCAGTTACTCGTAGCCCCAGACACCTTTTTCCCCACATTGGCAGCTCCTTCATCGTTTCCTTCCTTTACAGATGCATGGAGATACTGTTCAGAATCAGCTGGTAGTGCAGTGTGTGGAGATTCCATTGTATTTGACTCTCTACTCTCCTGCTATAGATTGGATTTTACAGTGTATTGCGTACCGTGCTCCCGAGGTAAATGATATATTCACCATGTAAATAAATGCTTGATAGTTAGCCAGAACAAAGAACGTATACAATATCTGATTTTTAAAAGATATTATAGATTCCTATGGTAATTGTTCATTGCTAGGCTATTTAGTACATATTGATGCAGGACCTGGGATGCTATATTCAAACTTGAATTGAAAAATGATCAAAGCTTATGTGAGTGATATTAACAACAGATATAGTTATAGTGCTGTAAATATACACGGGGCTTTACATAGTTAGCTAAGATGCTTGCAATGCTCTTAAGTGCCTACATTCTAAGTAACCATAAATAATTTCTAGTAAGAGTGCTTGAAAAGACAAAAAGGCCAATGTGAAAGGACTAGTAAGTGTAAAAACAAAACCATAGTGAAGGAGGCATAAGTGGGTTCATAATTATTTTTAGTTGTAGATATTAAGTTTAAAATTATAAGGCAAAGTTAAAGAATAAATGTAATATTACACAACGGACTAAAATAGGTCAACTTCGTTATTGCACTAAGCTGATGAAAACTTGGAAGTTTCTTATAAAAACTAAGTTCTAGATTTCCCTTTCATATAGTTTTAATATAAACAGAAGTACAGAAACAGAACTGTGGGTATAAGTAAATAAAATAGGGAACTTCTTCTCTGTCTGATATGACTGGTGGGATAAAAATATAGTGCTAGCTGTAATCAAAATTTGCACCAGAACAAGTGATTGGAAAATTTTATCTCAACCACAATAATAATAATAAACCGTATTTTCTAAGTACAAAGTACAAGTAATGCAAATCAAGGGCAGCATAGGGGTAATAGGTGTGTGTATGAAAGAAGTGCTAACAAGCCTTAACAATAATCAAATAAGTAGAGCCAATATAAAGCCATTCTTGTTGTAGTACATGTTTACAGATTGTGTAGAATCTAAATAATATAAATGCTTTTAAATAATGAAGATGCTAAAGACATTTTAAAGGTGAAACCTCACCCACACCAAAATGCACAGCTGATTGCTTTGTGCAGGACTCTGCAGAACGTATCTCCTGGGACCAATCTAGAGATCTTTGATTTTGCATTAGAACCTCATGATGCTGTTCTTTGCACTGCTTTGTCAACTTAGCAATGCAAATTGCATCTTTTTAAATTTATAAACATGATCAACATAATGTTATAATCTGTCTAAAAATAGTCTGAAACAGAAATTAATTTTGGAGGAGACATTGCAACACTTTATCATTTGAGAGGAAAGCTGAAGGAAGTCCAGTCATGGGGAGAACTTAAATTTGCTATGACTGCCTCCTTGTTTAAAGGCTTGTTTAAAAATTATCATCTTGGAAATCAGCTTTTTCTCATATTTAGAGAAGAATAGATTAAACCCCAATAGATCTAAGCATACATTTTTAAACTCTTGTACACAGGAAAAATATATGTATATTGGAAATAATAATAAGGAATTATATTAAAGCACAACTGAGAACATTTAAATTTATAGTCAATACCGCGTTTTCTTACTGTCCTGTTGGCTGGTATCGTCTTGCTTTCTTGATCTTCTGATTCTATTCAGTTTCTTTTGTCATGCTGAAATAAGCTAGTGAGGAAAAAATTGGCAAGCTGTGGGCTTTGCAATTGCTTAACATGGCCAACAAGCTACTTAAAACTTCAAACAGTGTGTCTGCATTCTGCAGTAAAGAGCTAGTGATATTCCCCTCTCTTGCCAGAGGTAATTGACCTTGTCATTTTTCAGAGAGAGAACCTTTTCTAGACATGACTAAAGACAAGGAAACTTGACTTTTATAAAATAAAGTATCAAGTCAGGTTAAGATGATACTATATTCATGCAATATGTTTGTTTTATATTGCACCACCCACAATATTTTCTTTTGACTAGTTGTAGTGTTAAATAAGAGTATTGGAACGTAGTTGCTAGGTAATGAAATTCACCTCTAGTTAATGTACAGTTTACCAAAAGCTGTGAGGATGTTTTATTTGTGTGGGCCACACTTCTTAATTTGAATGAAATCACCGTTATAGATTCTGCTTACTGAGATGATGGAGAGATGCAAGAAACTGGGGAACAAGTAAGTACTGCATAGTCAACAGACGATGAGTCAGAAATCTAATTCTTGTGTTACACTCTTATAATCCAGTTCTTTGTATAATGTTTCTCATTTTATTTTTTGCAGGAGTACTTTATTAAACTATTGAAACTGAGATGTAGTATCTGTGCTCCCTGAAATTTTTTTTTTCACTCAAAATTCCACTGGGTTTGGCTGTAGCAAAAAAGTTAATTGACCCAATTGTCAGATGAGCCAGAGTTCAGCTAGGATTAAACCCCATGATACTTTTGTGCTCCCTGTCATTTCCTTTAGGAACTACACGTGCAACATTTTCTTTTGTTCCTCTTTTTTACTTTTGGCAATTGGCCAGTATGTGTATACTTGTGAGAGGGAGGCTATGGAGCAGGTGACTGAACAGGGCCATTTTAAAGCTAAGAATAGTCTTCCAAGCCTGTCTCAGGAAGGATGTGCATTCATTTCTAGTTAACTTAGTCCCTGTCTGAACTAGAAAAATGAGCAGAAAATGGTTTTCAAATACAATTCATCCTATCTCCATACATTAACCTGAACTGGAATGTGGTTTGGCCTGGTCTGCACAGGCTTACCTGTATTTAGTGACTGATCAGAAAGGTTACTTGCTAGTCTTGAATCCTCTTTCTGAATTGTGTGAGCATGGTTTGGCCCAAGTTATACTGTTTGGTTTCAGTTTGGTTTATTGGGGGGCAAGGAGAAGATCTGTGAAAATTGTTTGCAAACCTGATGAATTTTTCTGCTGCATGCTGAGCTAATGTAATCTGCTTTGAGTGAAGAGCCAGAAATGCATTACCCTTTTAACCAAAAGAGAGATACTGTAACACCAAACATGTGACTGAGTTAAGGAGTGGAGAAGTTTGACTCAAAATCAGGGGGAGGACAGTCTTACATCGCTTTAACAGGGGCAAAAATCATGCTTTTTAGACTCCGCTGTATTAGGTTCTGTCTAAAGATTTATGGTCCATTCTACAGCATTTGTCTTTAAATTGAATAGTTTCTAGTATTTTGAGTTGTGAAGACAGATTTTCTGCTTAGTCTGTGCCCAGCTCTCTTGTTTGTTTTGCAGCAAGGCAAATTTCACAATGTAGCACCAAGAGAGCTGAGAAATTTCCTGTGTGTTTTAATGAAGTGCTAATTTCAGTCTATTTTTGACTTTTTCAATACTTACACAGCGTAGCTAATTGGAAATTGAATAACCCAGCTCTGGCCATTGTTTTGTAGGTTAACGACTCAATAGGCAAATTTCTGCGCTCTTACGTGCACCTCGTTGAATATTTTAGATTTATGTAGTGATTTTCATTGCTAAATTTTGAATCCTAAACCCTTCACAAACTACATACATGCAATATCACTAAAATTCAGCCATCTCTCGGTAAAAGGTAGCATCAGACTTGTGCAACATGCTGTGGACAACAGCTGGTGGCATGGAAATGCGTGGACAAAGCCAAGGGCAAATTCCTACTAAGTGCTAATCACTGTAATCCTGTTCACTTCCGTTCTGCAAAAGACCTACACACAATAAATTGCACAGTATTCACTTTATTGACTTCCAAGGAATGAAGGATTGAGTATCAACTCTGCTGGGAGTACAAGTCAAGATGGAAGGTGTGCAATTTGGCCCTGAATGTTTGTTTTTAAATGCTGTGTCAAATTGAGTTACTTTTTCTGAAGTGCAGTATACTGCCTCTTCAACAGCTAATTTACAATATAAATTTTAAGTGTCAGTTATTACATCTGTAGACAGTAATAATCACCTTTACTATAATCGTATGGATTTATTTCTGTTCTATCAGCTCATTTAGTAGAAATCAGCCTCGCAACAACAGCTTAGTTAATGCAACAAAGCTTCAGTAGAGGTTGTCGCCATCCCAAAAGATACTTTCAGTTGTAGGGACTTCAGACAGAAGAAGAATATAGACTAGTTCAGCAAATGTACAAAGACTATCCCAATATTACTGTTCCTTTTTACTGAATAGCCAATGGTCTCCAGCTTGGTGAGTGATGTGCCAGTATTAAAAGTGCAATAGGTCATGCACTTAGGGATTAATAATAAGAATTTTAGATATAGATTGGGGACGCATCAGTTGGAAGCAACAGAGGAGCAGAAGGACCTTAGGGTATTGGTAGATCACAGGATGACTATGAGCCGCCAATGTGATATGGCCGTTAAAAAAGCTAATGCGGTTTTAGAATGCATTAGGCGAGGTATATCCAGCAAAGATAAGGAGGTGTTAGTACCGTTATATAAGACGCTGGTGAGACCCCACCTGGAATACTGTGTGCAGTTCTGGTCTCCCAGTTTGAATTCATCCTTCTTAAACATGGAACAGGTTCAGAGACGGGCTACTAGGATGATCCGAGGAATGGAAAACATGTCATATGAAAGGAGACTCAAAGAGCTTGGCTTGTTTAGTCTAGCCAAAAGAAGGCTGAGGAGGGATATGCTTGCTCTTCATAAATATATCAGAGGGATTAATATTAGGGAGGGAGAGGAATTATTTAAGCTTAGTACCAATGTAGACACAAGAACGAATGGGTATAAACTGGACACTAGGAAGTTTAGACTTGAAATTAGACGACGGTTTCTAACCATTAGAGGAGTGAAGTTCTGGAACAGCCTTCCAAGGGGAGTAGTGGGGGCAAAAGACATATCTGGCTTCAAGATTAAGCTTGATAAGTTTATGGAAGGGATGGTATGATGGGAGAGCCTAATTTTGGCAATTGATCTTTGATTATCGCCAGATAAGTATGCCCAGTGGTTGGTGATGGGATGTTGGATGGGACGGGATCTGAGTTACTGCAGAGAATTCTTTCCTGAGTGCTGGCTGGTGAGTCTTGCCCACATGCTCAGGGTTTAGCTGATCGCCATATTTGGGGTCTGGAAGGAATTTTCCTCCAGGGCAGATTGGCAGAGGCCCTGAAGGTTTTTCACCTTCCCCTGCAGTGTGGGGCATGGGTCACTTGCTGGTGGATTCTCTGCATCTTGAGGTCTTCAGACCACAATTTGAAGAGTTCAATAACTCAGGCATAGGTTAGGGGTTTGTTATAGAAGTGGATGGGTAGGGTTCTGTGGCCTGCTTTGTGCAGGAGGTTGGACTAGATGATCACATTGGTCCCTTCTGACCCTAGAATCTATGAATCTATAAAAGGAAATCTGCTCTCAGCTTGGAAGAAAGTTGATCTTTATGTAAGACATCTAATGTAAAATTCATTTAATTGCCTTTAAAATAATGTTTTCCTTGGAGTTAAGCAAAGAAAGTACAGGCTTAGGTTTTCTATATATCCTGCAGTTAAGTGTGGCATTGTCAGATTTAATATTTTCTTGTTTTGCCAACCCTTGATCAACCCATCACCCAAACAGGTGGTGGTAACCCTTTTTTTAAAAAGTAGAAATGGAGTGGTATTTAATCATTCTTTGACGTTCAGATTAATGTAAACTAGACAATGAAAAGTGACTTAATTTATGGTGATCTGCATTGATTTGTGTCCTGTTCCTTTTAGTGCCTTGCTGTTGAATTCAGTGATGTCAGCATTCAGAGCAGAGTTTATTGCTGCAAGATCTATGGATTTTATTGGCATGATTAAAGAGTGTGATGAATCTGGATTCCCCAAGGTAAGTTTTTTGCAATTTAAAGCACTCCTTATTCATTATCTTGCTAAGTGCTTTATACTTTTAGCTAGTTGTCTAGATAATTCACACAGGATTAAAAAATGGGAACTCTATGCTGTGTAGAATAAGGTGATTTAAGATCTAGAACGTAAAGTAATTTTTTATTCCTGTTTCATTCCTGAGTCCTGAATCCTTTGAGTGGGAGGGATCCAGTGTGAATGGAGACAAGAACTATCTCTTCTGCAGCAGCAGTGAATGGATCAAAAAGAGGCCTGTTACAGTTTATTTGTAATAAGGAGGGGGCCCTTATTAGCCAGTCAATCTCAGTGCTGGAAAGAACTGCTGGGAATTAACTAATTGTGGCTTCTTCGAGTGATTGCTCGTGTGTATTCCACAATAGATGTGTGTGCGTGCTCGCCACGTGCACTGGTGCCAGAAGGTTTTTCCCCTAGCAGTACCCATAGGAGGGGAGCGCCCCCCTTGACCCTTGGAGTGGCGCCTACCTGGCACACTATACGGGGAGCTGTGTGCTCCCCCCACACTCAGTTCCTTCTTGCTGCCAGTGAAGATGCGCCAGAACTGCTCAGCTCCAGCTTTGCTGTAGCTTGTCCCCAGAGCTGTTCGTTCAGTCATTAGTACCTGTAGTCAGTTAGCTATTTCAGTTAGTTTTCTTCATTAGTGAGCCCCGGGATTTAAGTCATGTGGCTCCTGTAGGCTTTCTATGCCAAGGAGTGACCCGCACATGGACTGTCTGCGCTGCTTGGGAGAAACCCATATCAGTGAAAGGTGCAAGTCATTCAAGCCCCGGACCGAAAAAGAAAGGGATATTAGGTTCTGGGCCATCCTGATAGAGTTGGCGCTGGCCTGCATGCCGCTCTGAACCAGTATCCAGCACTGTGGTATCGGTAAATGGAGACTGTAGACAAGCGGACTCACCCCCGCGGCGCCTCCTGCGGATTGTCCTTGGGAATTAGCTCTTTTTCTAGCCAGGAGCGTCCTCTTGGCCCCGTGTCCCTCCCTGGACCCCAGTACCCCTTTAACTGGGGTGCTGACCCCTGGCAGTACCCCACCAATCTGAGTCTTCCCTCCCTGGGGAGCCCCCAACTCACTATCCCCACTTTGCTTCAGCTGTGACTACTGCCCAGTCTCCATCTAGCCCCGGTTCACTGGAGCAGACTGCAGTATCAGCCACTCATCACAGGCAAAGGGGTTTGGACCTGCTGCCTTTGTCTACCCCTGGGCTGCCCCCTGCAACTCCCAGTACCTGTTGGCCTTATGCTAGGCCGCAGCCTGGGGCTTTCCAGGCTGGAGCTCCCTAGCTCCTCTGCCTTTCCCCAGCCCTGCTCCACTCAGGTACCCTGTCGCTAGTGCCCTGCAGCCAGGCCCTTCTCCCTCTACAGACAGGGGGAGACTCTCTGGGCTTCTGCCTCTCAGCCTCTTATAGGGCCAGCTGGGCCTGACTGGGGCATGGCCGCAGCTGAGCCTACTTTCCCCAGCCACAGCCCTTTCCTGGGGTGTTTCAAGCCCTTCAGGCCAGGAGCAGGGGACTACCCTGCTACAGAGACCCTCCGGTACCATCAACCAGTTGGCACTGCTCCCCTTCTGCATGCCAAGAGGACCGGAAAGACTCCCTCTTCGCCACGGCACCGAGGGAAGTCTGGGACAGAGGCTAGGCCCATGTCGGGTAGCCCTCAATCACCACCGGGCCGTAGGCCTCTGACTCATGTTGAGCGGAGTAGCCTGGCCCCTTCAGAGCTGTACAGCTAGGGGAAAAACTTCCGTCACTGGTGCACGTGGCGAGCACGCATACCTATTGTGGAATAGACATGAGCAACACATCTTGAAGAACACCAGTTACGAAAAGGTAACTGTCTTTTCCTTCACACAGCATGTGACTCTACTCCCCACACGTACTTGTACTGTTCTAAGGGGCTTAATCTTGCCACATGAAGCAAATGGGAGTTTGCTGTTGACTTCACTGGGAGCAGAATCTGACTTCTGGGTGTGCTAGTTTAAAGCTTTTCTTCAGGAATCTGCCAAATAAGTATTCATGTTAAACAGCAGAACACAATAGAGTACTCTCATGTTTGTCCATCAAAAGCAAGTGGTCTTAATGCTGTATATCATTTCAATGTTTACACTCTGATGAGTTGCTAATTAAATGTAACTGCTTATAGTTCTCCAACAAAAGTGCATTACAGTTCAGTCTTTGAGCCAGAAAGTATATGATCTTTGAGTGATTTACACAACTAGATGATTTTGTAACCAGTAGTATTTTGAAGTATGATCTGTTTCACAGAGACTCTCTAATTGATAAGATGATTTGATCTTTCCTCAGCATCTTCTCTTTCGCTCTTTGGGGTTAAACTTGGCCATGGCTGATCCTCCTGAATGTGATCGCCTTCAGATATTAAATGAAGCCTGGAAGGTTATCACAAAATTGAAGAACCCACAGGTGGGTCATTGATAGGAGATGAGTTCTGGGGTAAGTTGGAACTGACTTGCCAGTTTCTGACACAGTTGTAGCCAGTTCAAAATTATTTTTTAAAAAAAATCACAATTACATCTGAGCTTTTAATACACTGTAAGCCGGTCGTGTCGGGGCTCGTCCCTCTCAGGCGCGGCGAGGAGCCAGGGCGCCTCCTAGCACGCTGAAGTCCGGGTAGGCTTAGCCCCTCTGCAGGTGTTGAGGGGGTTACAGGGTCTGCAAACAAGGTAGAGCCCCGGCCCTCTAGCCGGGGTCGGGGCTCTCAAAGTAAATAAGCCCCAGCCCTTGGGCAGGGCGGGGCAGTAGCAGTTCAAGCTCAGGCCTCTAGCAGGGGCTGAGCAAACACAGTATCAGCCCAGGCCCTTGGCAAGGCGGGACAGTAAAAGTTCTAGTTAGCCCTGGCCCTTTGGATCAGGGCAGAGCAGTGGCAAAGCCAAAGAGGCCCAGCTCTCGGTTCGGGCAGGGCACCAAACACAAGTCTAGTTAGCCCTGGCCCTCTGGATCAGGACAGAGCAGTGGCAATAGGCGGGAAGAGGGGGAGTCTGCCACCCGGTTACGGGTGGCAGGGGGAACGCAGGCCCTCCCACTCCACTGCGTTCCAGCCCGGGGCCCTAGCAGCAGTCAAGACCCGCTGCGGTCAGTGGGGATCCTGGCCGCAACACACTGACATGGGTTCAGGCTCTTCAGGAGCCAAACCAGGGTCGGCTATCCCCAGGCCACTTCCAACATCCCCCTCTCTGGGTACCTGGTCCTTGCCAGCGGCGTCTGGGGGGTCCCAGACCATGGGCTCCTCCGGGTACCGATCGTGGGGAAGCTCAGGCCATTCCTCGGGGTTTCGGGCACACGGCAGGTCAGGCCGACGTTCCTCCGGGTACTGGGTCTGAGGCAAGTCCAGCCAGCGCTCCTCTGGGTAGTGGGCGCGGGGCAGGTCCGGCCAGCGCTCCTCTGGGTAGTGGGCGCGGGGCAGGTCCGGCCAGCGCTCCTCTGGGTAGTGGGCGCGGGGCAGGTCAAGCCAGCGCTCCTCTGGGTAGTGGGCGCGGGGCAGGTCCGGCCAGCGCTCCTCTGGGTAGTGGGCGCGGGGCAGGTCCGGCCAGCGCTCCTCTGGGTAGTGGGCGTGGGGCAGGTCCGGCCAGCGCTCCTCTGGGTAGTGGGCGCAGGGCAGGCTGGGCCCGGCGGGAGCCCGGGCACCAGCGTCTGTCCTCTCCGGCAGCCTGCCCCCAACTGAGCGCTGGGGCTGGGCTTTTATACTTCCTGTCCTGCCTCTTGTCTTCCGGGGGGCGGGGACAGGCAGTGCTGACTCCACCCACTGAGGCACCTGCTCTGGCTCGTCCCTCTCAGGCGTGGCGGGAGCCAGGGCGCCCCTTACACACACTGAGCATGGCATTGTCTAGTTCATCATTCCTAGACACTCAATAATTGCCTTATCAATAAGCATATTGGTCATATGTTTCATACATACTCAGTTGTACTCAGTTTGGGTACAGCAGGGCACCATTCTGAAATTTGTAACCATGAAGGTAGGTCCTTGTCTGGCACTTGGATCCAAGCAGGCACAAGTGCCGAAGTAATTTCTTAAGCAAACTGTGGGAAGAGAAATATATACTCTGAAACTTGATACAGATTTTGAAGGTGATGCATTTTTTTGACCATAACATATATATCTATTTCTAGGATTATATTAACTGTGCAGATGTGTGGGTGGAGTATACCTGCAGACACTTTACGGTATGTAGGAATTTCTAGAAGGATTTTTTTTTTCTAATTTTAACTATATGAAGACAGTAAGTAGCTGTACAGCAGTTTACAATGTGAAAAACAATAAACCAGATTATCTCCTAATGTGAGAGCTGAATAGATACAAATTAGAGACTTAAAAGGAGTCCTTTTGATCATTCATGAATATATTTCTAACCTGTATTTGGAACATAATTGGGGAAACAGGCAGTGTTACAGTGAGTGGCTGTTTGAAACCAGATAATTCTTATTTAAGGTTCAACTACAACCATGTAGAAAATTCAGTCTTTTGTAAATGGTAATAAATTCTCAACCTTAACTTAGTACTAACAAAGTATTTTAGTAATTTGATTTCTGCACCATTTTTTATGCCGAGTTGTGACATTTGATTTTCACTAATAGAAGCGTGAAGTCAATACTGTTTTGGCAGATGTTATCAAACACATGACTCCAGATCGTGCGTTTGAAGATGCCTATCCACAGGTAAGAGACTGTTTTGATTTACTAGCTCTATAAATAACTAATTTTGTTCCAAGAAAATGCACAGAAGGTTCTAAAGTCTCTTACCTTACAGTGCATTTTAAAAGGCCTTTTGTAACTCAGGAAGCTCTTTAGAATAAAGTGAAGCTGTGGTGTAGTGTTTCAGTTTTATTCATGGAAGTCAATTTTTAAATCTAGAATAATTTACAACAAAAGAATTTGTATGTATATATAGCTATACATAGAGAGCGAGAGAGCTGTGTGTGTATGTGTGTGTGTATATATAATATAAAAATTAGAATTGTTTTCTAGGTATTAACTGGAGAAAAATAACTGATACATTGGATGATTTGCAGATAGATCTGCACTGATGTCGTCATTATGTACTTTAACATGCAATATGTAATGTATTTAGTTGTTTTTCTTCTTTTCCTAGCTTCAGTCAATTATTCAGAAAATTATCACCTATTTCCATGACTTTTCTGTACTTTTTTCAGCGGTAAGTCATATCTTTGCATTGTTTTCTAGAACTTGAGTGTAGATTGTTTTCATAAGGAAAGCTAACCTAATTTTCTTCTCGAAGTCATCTGAAAGCTCACATGGTGAGAAGCACTTTTTGTCAAGTATAAAACTGTTAAAACACCATGGGAAGTCTTCTCTTGTTACTTCCTTAAAAAATCCATTATTTGCATTCCAGCTATCACACTGTTTTCTTTCTAGGTTATAGAATTCTCTAATACTATTTAATTCTCTAATATCTTTGTTTTAATGCAGCAGTAACAACCAGCCAGCCAGCAAAGGGAGGTCAGATTAACTAATACAGCTTATTTAGGTTCTGTGATGATAACTACATAATGAGTATTTCAGTATAATGCATACATATAGTGCGTCATAACAAAGAATTCAGTCAACTCTTCTGGTACTGATTGAGGTACAAACGAAAGAATAGGGAGGCCAATGGGTAGGTTTGCGTTACGAAGTCTGCTTAAACTACTGAAACTTGATTACAGGTAAACTTTTCAAATATACCTAAGCGATTTAGGAGCCAAAATCCCATTTTCAGCAATTTGGGCACCTAATGCTCACTGAAAGTCAGTGGGGCTTAGGCTTCTAAGTCACTTGGGCACTTTGAAAATTTTACCATCCACATATTGTGGGGATGGTACAGAAACTAATTCTCTAGATTCTCAAATTCAGTATCTTTAAATGACATCCAAACATTCTAAAGCTTCAGAAGTAGCCCTGGAAAAATCGAAAATGGTGGCAGGAATAGGGACTGTAATACCCTATGACTTGTTCCTAGAGTCCTCAGACTTTCCAGTGATTATCATTTCTGTATCTGTGCTGCTTCAAGCATATTATTGCTTTTATAACACGTTTTCTATATTTTTTGTGTGTCATTTGGCTAAATGAGCTCTGACGTGTTGCATGTTTATACTGGATACTCTTAGCCAATAAGCTAGCTGTTTTGTCAGCCAATAGGATTTCTCCATTCATACCACCCTGCTATAATCTCACAGCACCTAGTCACTGATCCTCCAGGAAAAATAACTTTCCTCAAAAGAGGTAAAAACTGGTCTATTACACTCATACACACATAGCTGAGATTATTTTAAATATTTCTAAAATATTTATACTTATTGGTTCTTTAGGCTGATTTTCATCTTCAGCAGAGAGATCAAAAACTTTTGTGTGTAAAATACCTTAATATATCTGGTGTTTTTTTTTTAATTTGTATTTTTAGGAGAAATTCTTACCATTCCTGGATATGTTCCAGAAAGAAAGTGTGAGAGTGGAGGTTTGCAAGTGCATTATGGAAGCTTTTATTAAGTAAGTAGAAAATATTCTGATTAAGGGCACACTTGGGCAATCTGTTGAAAAGTTGTTAGGGGTTAAATGAATCTGTTTGTAGTCCATTTGCATGTATAAGGTATTCCAGGCTCCAAGAAGAAAATATAAACATATAATTTTTATTAGTCTTTATTCGTCAGTTGCTTATTACTCTGATTTTCACTGAAAAATAATTATCTGAATAATCTTGTCAACTCTGTATCTGATAGAAATAACAGATAGCATTGTAGCCACACTGGTCTTAAATATTAGAGAGACAAGACCTGAAGAAGAGGTTTTTTGTAAGAGCTCGTCTCTCTCATGAACAGAAGTTGGTCCAATAAAGATATTACCTCACCCACCTTACTTCAGAAATATAACTTGACTTTCCTCGTAATAAACAGTTAGATTTGTTGTTACTGATTCCAGATTAATTGTTCTTTGTGCTTGTTTCAATTTCCATTACTTGACTTGGGTTACATGATAAAATGCTGTGTGTTCGTAGCCTTGGCTGACATCAGCAATGATCTTGGCATATGAATAAGGAAAGGAACAAATAGACATGTTTGTTGCAGTAAAATGAATATTTCCTGAATGGAAAATGATATCAGAAGGTGAGATTTCGTGTTCAAACTTTTCAGAGTCCAGAATAGTTGTTTTCATTCAAAAAAATCTCTTTTGTTTTAAACATTACTTTCTTTTCTTATCTTTTCCTTTTTAAATGCTCAAATTGGAGAGCAGTAGTACATAATTTAGAAGTGATATCTGAGTTTCAGTTAGATTTATTCCAATCAGAAGTATTAAGTGTTGATAATTCAGGCATCAAAAAATAAATAGTGAAAGGTTGGCTAGAGCAACTTCCATTGGTCTGTTATGATTTCTTGATCGCATAGTTGAGAAACATTGATAGCCATTCAGATTCTGCCTAATGTGTATATGCTGCATTATGTCAATTGTATATTCCAAGGGGACTGTATATAACAGATGGTGCAGTTGATGGTGCCAGGTTTGGAGTCTTTTGTTAGTAGTTCTAAATTTTTCAAAAATGTAGTCCACTGTAGTTGGCGGAAGCCTGCAAATGGTTTTTGACCATGACAAAAATGCACCTTGAATACATTTTAAAAACCAAACTAAAACCTAGAAAACTTTATTTGAAGTCCTTTAGAAATGTTGTTGTAAATACAGAAGGCCAAATTACTGGTCACTGACCCCTTCCATCCACTTCTAAGTGTCCCTGTCCCAAGTGGTAACTACTTGAAGCGAATTGAATATGTATTAATGACGTTTTCAGGCTTACATCCACTTAAAACAGAGCTGGAGGGTGATAAATATTTCCTGTTCTAGTCCACTTACAGTGAGATGGACCTGCTCCTGATATATGTAGAGTACTCTTTTGGTAATGCCCTTTTGTTAGGCAATATATTAAGTGGAGAGCTTTTAATACTACATAGACAAAGAACACTTATGTATACATTCATTTACTATATATTATTTATCACTAGGCATTTGTACAGCAGGAAAAAACATTCAGTACAAATAGAATGAACAATTAATTGCTAATAATATTTCCTAGTTAGGCACTAGTAGACTATAAGATCTGGAATGCAGGGCTCTTCAGCTGTATCACTCTAAAGCCAGGTGCTTAATCTCTGTATTAATATCTAGAGTAATTACTGCTAATCAGATTGGCAGGTGGTTCTAGATGGCTCCTCCCATCATATAGCGGGAGTGGGTGTGTCTCTTTTTGGGCCATTAGGAAATGAGGTAGAGGGGGCCTCTGGAGAGGAAGCTTAGGCTGAAGTTTATGCTTCAGCGTTTTTGAGTTGTCAAAGAAGCCATACCTCAGGAAGGAAATGCAATTGAATGCCAGCATCATGGTGGTTCGCTGTGTTGAGGATACAGTGGGGCTTGATCTGTTCACGGGGCTGTTCTGAATGCTCTGTTACAGTAAAAGATACAGTGGTTATAAGTTAATACAGTATAGAGCATGCATTGCTCATCAGGTTAGATGTCTCTGCCCTTTATCTCTTTCAGGCTGCTTTGTTTTATTGCATACTGAGTGTTACGCTTCTTTGTCCTTGGCAGTTGATTGACTGTGCTAGTTTTCAGGCACTTTTGTTCTCCTCCTTCTTTGGAGCTCAGACTACAGAAGAGCAAATGGTTTCTTTCAAAATATCTATTGAAAATGGCATTGGAGATACTATCTAGGAAATAGAGTGGCATTTCTCATTCCTCTGGTAACTCAGGAATTCTGGGTTTTGGCTTCAGTATTTGTCTGTGGCATGATTAATACCTCAAGGTGATGCAACTTCAGGATGTAAACTTGGTTGTCTAATTAGTCCTTGCACGCCTAGACAGGGCATGTCACCCATTCTGTTCTATCTGACAAGGAACCAGATTCCTATCTGAGATTTCTTTACTGGTTTTGCTTTCAAGTTCTTAGCTGGACATTTCTAGGCAATCTGTCTATACTCTTACCACACATAAGACTTAAGCTGTCTGTGACTTTCTAATAATACCACCAGATAGTTATGAAATATAAGTCTTACTGTCATGTTTATTTTTAACTGTGTATTAACTGTGAAGGCATAAATATACCTTATGTATTTTTGTAAAAAGAAAGATGCCTTGGGATGTTGCACAATGTAAAGTGTTCTTTGGAGGTTATTTCACAAAGATCACGTTTTCACCATTGCCATTCTCTGCTCATAAGAGTATATAAAGGCTGCCTATGCAAAATTAGCATTAAATGAATTTTAAGTTTTTCCACTGTTGTGTCTTGGAGAAACTGCAGAATTTTTATCAGTATTTTCAAAAAATGTTTTTTAGACATCAACAAGATGCTACTAAAGACCCTGTCATACTCAATGCTCTTCTACACGTGTGCAAGACCATGCACGATTCTGTGAAGTAAGATGAAATTTACATGTACTATAATACAGAATATGTGTAAATGGTGGATGTTCTGATGTATAGTTTTACTTTTAGGGGGGTTAATATTTCAGGGTGAATTTATGCATGGCCCTCTGTTTTGCTTTAATGGGAGATGTACAGTGAAATCACAACACAAATTATTTACTCTTTAATCATTTGCTTTGTTAGATTCTTTTGTTTCAGCATTCAAACTGGAAAATGGCAATAACTTAATAGATTTTTTTTTTCCTAGAGGGAGGCAGCAAGGCTACTTTTTGAGAATAAAAACATAAACAGAGTAGCAGATGCTGTTAAGAGAAATGATGCCAGTTTGGGCTCTTTTCAGTTTTTGTGAGGATAAAAAGCAGCTAGAATCTTCCAGGAACTACAATGAACAGTAAGAGTATTTAGAGGTTTTCAATACATACTTCGCCATTAAAAACACAGCTCCCAAAACTGAGTTGCACTCAGGCCACTTTGTTATTTGACCTGCACAAAGCAGCCCTAATCTGGCAGAAATAACAAGAAGATCTCTCTCGAGTAGCGGGATTGCTGGGTGGTAGAGAAACTCCTGCATCAAACTCCCACCCTGTGGCTGTGCAGGAAATGAGGATCCCCAGCTGTCACAATGGCTCTCAGGGGCTGATGGCAGTTGGAACAGTTAAGAATAGCCTTCCTTTTTCCATGCAACCCCCTCTGAACCTAGACTGGGAGCCTTGGAAAACCCCTAATTAGCAATTCTTTTAGTTTAGGCAAAGTTAATTTACATAATTCCTTTTGATTCTGTTCTGTCAGCTCTTACAATGACTATTTTACATAGCATTCTAATAAGTTAAAACTACTGCCACTTTTCACAAACTTCAGTGCAGCAAAGCTTCAACCCATGATCTAGATCTTAGCACAACATAAGCCACTTGAACAACTGTTGAATGGTAACAACTTTTAGGCCCTGGTACCAAGCTGGGTCAGATTTGAACTGCCAACCTATATAATTGACCTGTAGATCTCATTAAAAATCTCCTGAGCCGTTTTCCTTCCTTCCTTTACTGGATAAAACTATTGTCCTGCTTCCATCTGGTGTCTGCTCTAGGAAAATGGTAAAATGATAAACAGGAGATCAAAGCTGGAGACAAGTATGTAATGGTAGAAGGATTAAATAGGATTTCTTAATTGTAATTTAAATTTCTGTTTATCCATTTTCATCCAAATGGATCTAGCTTATTGGATTTCTATGTGATGTAAATTTGTCTCATATTGGGTTTGGGTTATGCTTTCAGAAAGATCAGATAGATTTGTGGTAATTTTGGAAGTAAATGTATTATTTTAGTACTATTTGTGACAGCAAAATTTCTATAATGAGAACAGTGGTAATAGTAACAGAGTTAAAAGGATACAGTTGAGTAATCATAGCTTAAAACAAGAACCTTCTTATAAATAACACCTTAGAGAATTAAAACTAAAAGAACGTTAAATATAACATTTAAGGGTTTTTTTAAATTGTTTGTATTTCTCTCAAGTAGGAACATGAATTTAGATTAGCTAATCTAATTTGTTTATAATTAGTTTATAGTCAATTTCTCATTCATGTTTTCATGCTGTAGTTCAATGCTGCACCGCTGAATTGCTTCTTTTGAAAATATAAGTCTGGATAAAAGCTATATCTTTTTTCACTGGGATTCAGAGTAGTTCATAGAAACATTTCTGTTGGTCTCTAAATTTTATAAAATCTTATTTTACAGAATTTACATGTTAGGTGAAACTTGTCCTGGTAATATCCCTTTAAGAGTATTATTAAAAATAACTGACAATCATAAATACAGTGTGATTTTAATTTAGTTTAAAATTGAGTATAAGAATGAGTATAAGATTAATGTGTCCTTAAAATGAGTGAATTAGATACTGTGAGCATAAAAGAAATTTTAAGAATTTTTGTAAAATATGTATATAGTTGAAACTTGTTTTTTGAAGATGGCTTATCTTATGTTGACTATGTAAACATACTGTTGCAGTGCACTAACACTTGAAGATGAAAAGAGAATGTTAGCATCTTTGATAAATGGATTTATAAAAATGGTGAGTACTTAGTATTCATGACTGCCTGGGAAAACTTTTTGTGACAGAGATACCATGTGGGAAGTAGGCACCCCAATACCACTGAAATTCAATGGGACTTGAGCATCCAACTTGCTCAGGATATTTTAAAAATCCTATCCAGTATATTTAGCAAAGGAAATATGCAGATGTTTTGAAGAAATGTCATACAACTGTTGATCCTTACATGGTATCACAGGCCTAGTTTAAAGTGTAGGTATCACCGCATGCATCAAAATCTTCTGTTAAATGTTTTTAAATATCTTGTAAAACCTATACGTGTTTTAAAGTTTAATATTAATGAATGTCTTGCCTGTTGTGACAGTCTGAAAGGTCACAGGTCACTAGCAAGTGAACAGTAACATTAGCAGATGTAATTCTACCACCCACACCTGAGGGGGATCAACACAAAATTAAAACAAAATTTTTTTTTAAAAGTCAGTTTCTTGAGCCCTCCAGCATTCCAAAATTGAGACTGACTTTAAAAATAACTTTTTTAAAAAAAACCAAATGCTCGCTCTTCAAAGAACAGTTTGTGTTGGATGCATAATAAACTAGTGTCAATAAAAAGATTGATTCATTAATCTGTTTGTAGAGTGATTATGTTGGTTTTCTGTTAAGCTGCCTTTATTTATTTACTTTTTAAATGCAAACCTCACCAAACCCCCACTTCCTATAAACCTCACGTTAGGAATTCTGTTAGATATCAGATCCCTTTCCAGAAGTCTGGAAGCTGATAAGTGTTGTATGCTTGATAAATATTCAGATCGTAAATCAGAGACCATATATTGTTTTAAAAATAATAAAAACAAAACAAACAAAAAACACTTGCAGATGTCCCTAGAAGCTAAATTATGAAAGATGAACAGTTGAAGGAGAATCTCTTCTATCCCTAATAGCTGTGAGCAAGTTCCTCTGAAATTATTGAATTTAACTTCATTTGAGGATCTTCATTCCAACCCTTTTGGAACAAACAAACGAGAGAAAGAGAGAGAGTGCACCTTAATTCAACACACATTATAGAAAGATCAGATATCTGTGTGCTGTAGACATGTCATAAGTGTGGCTTTTTGTATCTTCCTAATCCCAGGTATCGTTTGGCCGGGACTTTGAGCAGCAGCTGAGTTTTTATGTTGAAGCTAGGTCAATGTTTTGCAATCTGGAGCCTGTTCTTGTCCAGCTGGTTCATGTAAGCAACAAATTAGCTGCAGATGATGTCTCAATCAGTGGGTTCCCCTCTCCCTACCTCCTCCTCTCCCCCGATTGCCATTCCTTATATTTACTGTGTTAAGGTTTATTTCGCTAGGTATTCAGGAGTAGACTTTTTTTGTTTTTGCCTTTCTTTTCTCACTATATTTTTCTTCAGTGGTGTGCTTTTTCCCCATGCTTAGTACCATTTAATGATGCAAATTAGCTGTTTCATTGGCTTATGGAACAAACAGTACTACAAGGTCCTCCTATGTATTCAGAAATTGGAGGCAGATAGTCAGAGGCGGAATCATGTGAGTGCTCTCAATGAGAGGGTTTGTCTCTGGAACAGACTTCTAGCTGAAATTAGACAAATTCCAGAGTCAGGCCACCTTTGTCAAACTCAGCAAAATTTTCCTATTTAATCAAGTTTTTGCACCGAAGCAGAAGGAAATGCATAATATCACCCTCCCCAACCCCACAATCCCATCAAAAGTAAGCCTTTCTATAGCTATATAAAGGGTAAGAGCCAGAGACTTCATAAATTCCACTGGGACTTGGCTGTTTGCATATGAAAGGTATTGAAATACCACAGTGATTGGTGGTAGTATAAAATTCTTCCATAGATACCTTCTGCACATTTCTTCTGAAAAATGTAGTGGTGGTCTAACTGGATTTTGAACTGGATATTAGAGGAAATGGGACATCTTTCATAGTTACGTTTTTATTTTCTTTTGTGTTAATTTTTAAATGATCATTATACACAAGATGGAAACAGTATTTCACAAAAATAAATAATTAAAAGTCAAAGACTTTGGTGGAGTTATGGAATCCAGGAGCACAAATAAGAACCCACCCTATAAGGTATATGAAAAGAGTCTACATTTTAGGTTCTGTATTTGTTTTAACGTCCCATATTTAGAAATCAGTTTAAATATCAGTTTGGCAGATTGATATTGAGATATGCTGAGTTCATATGACTAGATCAGTGTAGGGAAGTTTTTTTTGTAATTAAATAGGAATTTCCCCATCCTTGCTTAGTTCAAGCAAACAAGAAAAAATAGGAATGGAAAAGGTTGAAATGCCAGGTCAGCAATTCACTGTATAATTTACAAGTGCTGGTTAGCCTTTGCATCCCCCATAACAAACTGTGGAAGCATAATTTCATATTTTTAAATTTTAAATCTGTTGAGTAACTGAAAAATAATAGCAACATAATAATCAGGATGACTACTTTGGTGTATGGTGGTAAAAGGACAGGGAGAATGAATCCATTGCTACTAATTAGATTGGTTTATAAAGTCGGAGTTACAAACAGATACTGATTGACTCATTTACTGTATCTTTCTAATTTACAGTTCGCTATCTCCTAAAGCAGCCTTGGATGGGAATTCAACCAGTTGTATTTTTTTATTTTTGTTCTTGTTTTTATGTAACAAATAATTTTACATAACCACTAATACACTCAAAATGCAGATACGATAAATACTTCATTTCTTGGAGGTTAGACCTAGGCTAAATACTGTACCTAAGGCATATCAGTATCTTATGTAACAACGCACATTGTCCAGCCACATCGGAAGAAAGATAGGAGGCAATGGATGTGGTTTAGTTAAGTCACAATAAAAACAAAATCATTTAAAATATCTGGGAGTACATGGCAATAAATTGTACATTGCGGATCATCATAGTTTCCTATTCATTTCCATATAATCCCTGATGTGGTCCCAACCATCCAGTTGCTGGGACCCTATCCCCTCTCCTCTTGTATGAGGTAAAAGGGGGCTAGAAAAGGAGGAAGGGGTCAGCTGCTCACTGTTCCAGATGTAGGAGCCCCAAACTTCCCCTTCCTCAGCATTCTCAAGATGTTTTCTCTCTAATTCTTTTCCATACCCGTCCATAACAAGTATCTGCACTGGACATCTGCCATGAGTTTTACCTACTAAGTTGTGGCATTATAACCGAACACCCATCCTCAAACCTACAGGGTCCCAGACTTGCTTTGGGAAAGATGAAAAAAACCCACCCCATCTTGCTGAGTCTTGCAATGAGGGAAAAATTCTTTCCCAGTCCCCAAGGAAGAAGGGGCAACAGCAGATCATAAAGGAAGCTGGTTCTTTCTCAGATTTCATTGGAGGGAGGGTGGTGCTGCCAGCCCAATCCAGGTAAAAGAGGGCTTCTCCTGGATTGCATGGGGTCTGAATACCCCCTTTCCCTCCCCTCTTCCAGTCAGCAGGAAGGGCAGTATCCCCTCCAGACCTGACCTATCTGCTTCCTGCTCTTCTGTGTTCTGTCTGTCCATGGAAACTTTCCCCTTCTGCCCCATTTGCAGAGGGGAGGCCGTAAAGGGACCACAACTCTTTTCTTTCTGGGCAGCCAGACAAGGACTCTCCAAATATAGTTGTGGTGAACACATTATCCCTTTAGCTCCTTCTGTTTCCCATATGTTTAACTTGACAAAATGATAAAAGTTGGGTGTTTATTTGCAGACCTGGTAAATCTATTCATTTCTATTAGTGCCTTACCTTTCTTTTTTATACACAGTCTGTGAACCAACTGGCAATGGAAACAAGAAAAGTGATGAAAGGAAATCATTCCAGAAAGACAGCCGCATTTGTCAGGGTAGGTGCAAAAGTCAAATATATTTCTAGATTATTCATCCCATGTGCACAGATGTTACGATGGGTGGAACCTAAGGTTGTAATTTATACAGAAGAAATACGTTTTTGGTTTCCATATTATTTATCAACTCACTTTCCCTTATGGGCACTGATATTTACTCACTAACAACCAATTGCTGCCATCCTCATTAGACAAAACTCCTGCAGAGTCCAATGAGTTTGCCTAAGTAAGGATGATGAGATTTGGTCCCTAAGTCAGGTTTTTTAAGCCCTCCTTTAAGGAAATTTCATTTTTTCCAAATTGCCATTGTATGCAAGCCAGTTATATAGAGGGGAGAGAAGAGCTGCTGCAAGCTAAATGACATGACAATGTGTATCATAATCAAAAGTCAGAGTGGATACTTGCATCTAAAATAACATATTCTCATAATGCAGGTGTCTCTTTACACCAGAACTATATGATTCATATGTATCAGCATGCCGGTTTTTCCCTGAAGCATCCCACCTTCGTAGAAAGTGTAGATCTTGCTGGGGAAGGATTAACTGGATTTTGCTGACTCATAGTCAAGTGACTCATGGTACCTGGATATACAGGGAAGTGGGATTGACTTTCTGGAGAGGAGGATCTAGGGTGCGGGTTGATCACTCCTGAGGAATTAACCCTAGGAGCAAGAAAGCCTTCAAAGAAGTTCTGAGCTAATCTTTATTGTTTTCGCTGTTAATAAAGGGAAACCCCAAGATTTGGATCAGTTTGAACTTCACATACTTTCTGGGCCGTGTTTTGTAGAAGGTGGGAAGATACCAACTTGCATATACAACAATAGTTAATAAACATAGTCCTCAAATTGCTATACCTCTGATTTAAGAAATTGAGTCAAGTTTTCATACATTTTCTTCTTTTCTTAGGCTTGTGTTGCCTTCTGCTTCATTACAATTCCATCTCTGACTAGTATCTTTGCACGTCTTAATTTGTACCTGAACTCTGGACAGGTTGCCCTGGCAAATCAGTGCCTTTCACAAGGTAAGACAGGTGTTTGTTTCAATTGCATAATAATCCTTTCTTGCCAGAAAACAGGATATTACTAGTTGTGGATAATATTGATTGTTTGAAACTGAAGTTAACTCTTTCACTCCTTATTCTTACACACCTTGCTGTAGTCACAAAATAAAATAATTCTAAAATGTATTTTTTAAAATATAGGAATTTATTGTAGAAAAGAGAGATCTGCTATTCAGGTATTTATTCAACTATTCCTTATTTTAGCCTCAGCTATAATTTTTTTAATAGCATATCTTCAGAGAAAGCAGTACTGTTTTAAATAAGGGACTTGAACTTGTGTGCAAATAATGTGCTTTAAATACATTTTTCTTGAGGAGGAGGAGGAGGAAACTTAGGCCAGCTAAATGATTATGCATGGAGACTGATATTCCTGTGAAAAACTGTTGGCAAAGAATTAAAGCTCTAAGTACTTCAGTCAAGTAGCCCTAATCATTGATTGTGGTGCTGCATTTTGTTGTGGTACTGGAAAATAGGTGTCAAAGCACAGAAGGAATATGCCATGAAGAAAATACTTTGCTAATAAAAATGTGTCACATGTTCCAGAGAAACTAGTATTGACTATAGGGTTGCCAATTTTCTAAATGCAGAAAACCAAACACTCTTGCCCTGCCTCTACCCTGTCCCTTCTCTGAGGTCCTGCCCCTGCTTACTCCATCCTTCTTCCTTCCATTGCTCGCTCTCCTCCACCCTCGCTCAATGCTCACTTTCACTGGGCTGAGGCAGAGGGTTGGGATCCGGGATGGGGTGAGGGCTCCGGCTGGGAGTGCAGGTTCTGAGGTGGGGTTGGAGATGAGGGGTTTGGGGTGCAGGAGGGGACTCTGGCCTGGGGGTGGGATTGGGGCTGAGGGGTTCAGTATAAGGGAGGGGACTCTAGGCTGGGGCGGGGGTTTGGGTGTTGAGGGGTGAAGGCTCCAACTGGAGGTGTGGACTGGGGGGTGAGGCCAGTGGGTGGTTTGGGGTGCAGTATGGGGCTCTGGGATGGGTTGGGGTGCAGGCTCTGGGAGGAAGTTTGGGTGTGGGAGGGGGTTCCAAGTTGGGGTAGGGGGTTGGAACACACGAGGGGGTTCGGGGTGAGGGCTCCGGGTGGCACTGACCTCGGGCAGCTCCTGGGAAGCAGAATCATGGATCTCCAGCTCCTAGGCAGAGGGGCAGCCAGGGATCTCCACATGCTTCCCCCACCCGCAGGCACTGCCCCTGCAGCTCCTGTTGGCCATGGTTCCTGGCCAATGGGAGTTGTGGAGCTGGTGCTTGGGACAGTGCCTGCGGGTGGGGGCAGCGTGCGGAGCCCCCACGGGCTGCCCCATCAGCTAGGAGCCAGAGGGACATGCCAGCCACTTCCTGGGAGCTGTGTGGAGCTGGGCAAGCAGTCTGTTTGCCTCATTGGCAATGTGACCAATCATAGAATATTAAGGTTGGAAGAGACCTCAGGAGGTCATCTAGTCCAATCCCCTGCTCAAAGCCGGACCAGCATTAACTAAATCATCCCAGCCAGGGCTTTGTCAAGTCAGGACTTAAAAACCTCTAAGGATGGAGATTCCACCACCTCCCTAGGTAACCCATTCCAGTGCTTCACCACCCTCCTAGTGAAAGTGTTTCCTAATATCCAACCTAGATCTTGCTCATTGCAACTTCAGACCATTGCTTCTTGTTCTGTTATCTGCCACCACTGAGAACAGCCAAGCTCCATCCTCTTTGGAACTCCCTTCAGGTAGTTGAAGGCTGCTATCAAATCCCCCTCACTCTTCTGTTCTGCAGACTTCTGCTAAGTCATGTGCCTTAGCTCCTAATTATTTTCATTGCCAACTGGACTTTTAGCAGCTCGGTCAGCTATGCTGGCCGGAGCTGCCATGGTCCGTTTTCGACTGGGTGTTCGGATCGAAAACTAGATGCCTGGCAACCTTAATTGACTAGTATCGAGAAATGCGAGGAAACAAAATGTGCTCATTTGATCTGAATTACCATCAAACTAATGCCTGAACATGGTGTTCAGTCAGGGGCTCTGTTTTATGAGATGTCTTAGACAAGATGTAAAACAGAAGTACTGATCACTTGTGGTTTAAAAAAAAAATCCCATGGCAAGAGTTATGAGTGTTAGCCCTGGTGTCCTGTTCAAATTCCAGCTTGAGCATACTTGCCTAAAAACAGCTTCCTCTACTTCACCTGGATGCAGTGTCCCTCGTTCCCTGGTTTAAGCTGTTACGCATTTTTACTGTGCGCTCGTAAATTGTTGTGATCTTTAGCCTCAGAGATTACTGCGTTTCATTGCTGGGTGAAGTGCTTCCTATATGCTATATATGGTTTGCATAATGCTTAGGGATTTTTCATGGCCTTCTCTTTACCTTTAATCATGTCTTGTATGTTAAACATTGTTTTTCCCTGTACTTTTTTGTGCACTTCTGTAGTGAATGTCGTAAATTGCATTACTATGAAAACAACATCTTATGGTGGCTTTTATCTCAGATTTTAGCTTTGTCTATATATATAGAAGAATTAGTGAAGCTCATGTTGTAACATTTTAACAATACTTGTTATGTATGGAAGAGCATCCAATATTTGGCTCGTATTGCTGGCACTGCCACCCTAACTTACTATGAAATATCAAGGGGTGTTTGGGTGGGGTGGGGAGAGGGAGGATAACAACTGATGGAATCAAGGTGGATTTTGCATGTAAATTGACAAATCAAATAAAATTTATTTTTAACAACGTGAACTTGGCTTGAAGGGTGCAGGCACTTGTGCCTACAAAATTAGTTGGAGTCTAAAATTTACACTTGTCTTGCTGTATGCAGTGTTGTTGTAGCTGTGTCAGTCCCAGGATATTTACTCCTGGGGGAATTCTGTGTCACTGCTTGCATAATTAATGAGACATGAATATTTAATTTTTTGTGCAGAAAAAAGGTTCTGCTGGAAAGTTGCTGCAGTTCTGACTTTTGCCCAACAGTGGGCATTATGACGCTAGAACACAGCAACAGCTCCTAAGCAGCTAGGGAAGAGAAAAAGCCTGCCTTCTGATCTGGCCTGACAGGCCCTGTGAAGGAGACAAGGGCTATGGGGAGATAGACAGCGTGGGGCTGCTGTGCGGTCACAGACAAGGACTCATAAGGGCTGTTGGGCTAGGGGCTGAATGGGAGTGGATGTGCAGGGCCACATGGGGACATGGGATGGCTGAGTGGGGGCACAGAGACACATGGGAACGGGGAGGGGTGCAGGGCCACATTGGGATGGAGGAAGTGGGAGCGGAGGGACACATGAGCAGGGGGTGCAAGGACAAATGGGGGTGCAGGAACACATGGAGACGGGGAAGATGTGCCTGACTGAGAGAGGCTAGGAGTTAGCCAGGGTCTGCATGGGGAAGCTCCCTAACAATCTCTGCCCGCCCCCCAAATAAACCTATTCCATAGTTTTCCCACCCATTCCCAACAACCCTCCAAGTTGACACCCAACCTCCTTCCCAGCGATTTACTTCCCTCTCCCTCAGCTCCAACTCCCCCAAGCCTTTGCACTGCTTCTGTGGGGGGCGGGAAATACGGTTCTGTTTTGTAGTTTAAATGAATCATTACTCAGAGTTCTGTATTAGATTCCTTACTAGGCATATTATTTGTCAAAAAACATTTCCTGAATCTTTTTTGTTGTCTATATTTTTATAGACATACTTGCTGATAGATATTCTGAAATAAATGACTAAAAATAATTGAAACTGGTGTGATTATATTGTGTTATTTTGACAAATAAAATATGCAGAATTTTGCAGAATTTGAAAATATTGTGCACAGAATTTTTATTTTTTGTGGTGCAGAATTCCCCCAGGAGTATATGATATTAGAGAGAGAAGGTGGGTAAGGTATCTTTTATTGGCCCAACTTCTGGTAATGAGAGAGACAAGCTTTTGAGCTGCACACAGAGCTTCCTTGTCCTGCCAATCGTTTGTGCCAGAATGTTGCTTTTGCAGCCTATGTCTGACTTTCCACCTAATAACAGGCTGTTATACTGTGGGAGGAAAGGGCTGTCATGCATATTTATTTTCAAGGCCAGTAGGAGATAAGGGTGAAGTGAGGGTGTTTTAAATGTCAATAGCTAAACAAACGCAAAGCTTTAGCCCTTTGGTATACTGTAACTTTTGTAATTGAACTTGTAGCCTGACTTTTTAAAAAAACAAGCACAAATAAGTCATTTGCTTGTGTGACTGTTAAGGGAGGGATCTCATATTAAAAGCTTTCAAGAAATTTCAGGTTTTAACACCAAAGAGGAAAAGAAATAGCTTCAGGTGGGAAAAACTGTCTGATGAAGAGATCTATTAGACTGTGAAATAGTCTTCCAGTAGAAGTGGTGAAAACCTTATTACTAGTAATTTTAAAACTGCAGTAGGAAACAATCCTTCACTTCCATGGAGATAGAACACAACATATAGCCTGTCTCTGATTTCTGTGAGTCCATATAAATGCAGGGAAGAATAACTTTTCATCTACTTAGACCTTGTCTTCCTGTTTCAGTTGATAATGTTGCCAAAGCTGTGCATTCACTAGTTAAGTCCCAGCTGCACTCACAAACATGCTTCGTAGAAAGCTGACTAAGGCATTTGGTACAAGACCACTATTAGATTTTTTTTTTTTGTCTGAACATGATGTTGCACATATGATGAGGGCAGAGGGATTTAGAGAAAAGCTGGCTATTATATCCAAGTATGTTGTAAAAACAAAAGAGTTGCAAAGTCAGATGTGCAATTGAGTTTATGCAGCTTGTTTGTAGACAAACTATTCACAGATCCAAAAATGAAGTCATTTTTTCTGCTAGTGTTTTATTGTTAATTCATTAGCTGTCCTCTCATTTTGTATAATTTTTGTTGTTGCTTAGTAGTGGATCTTTTGTTAGAAATAAAATCTGTTCAAAACCTGATTTATCTTGTCTCTAAGGACTATACTTTACACTAGCAGGGCTGACTTGTTTATCTAATTGCCTTTTCCATCTCTGAATTACAGAATGCTAACTCTTCCACTTCATCTTCATGATCCATCTCTTTCCTCCTCACGGCACTCCAGCAAATTGTCAAATTTTTGATGTGAGAACTTGGACAACAGGAGATGTATCACTTGATTATTACCTGTTCTGTTTTTCCCTCTGAAGCACCTGGCATTGGCCACTGTTGGAAGACAGGATACTGGGCTAGATGTACTCTTATCATTCGACCCAGGTGTATAAACACATAGTGTAATCACTGGACCAGGGGTGGGCAAACTCTTTGGCCACATTGGGGTTGAAAAACTGTATGGAGGGCTGGATAGGGAAGGCTATGCCTCCCCAAACTGCCTGGCCCCCGCCTCTTCCCAGTTCCTGCCCCCTGACTGACTCCCTCAGAATTCCTGACCCATCCAACCCAGTCCCGCTCCCCCGACCCGAGTGCCTAGTGGAGCGTAGCAAGCCCCTGTCCCGCTCCCGCGGCTGGAGCGTGGCAAGGCCTCGGTCCCACTTTCCCAGCTGGAGCACAGCAAGTCCCCAGTCCTGCCCCCTGGCCGAAGCTCAAGGGCCAGATATCAACATTCTGCGGGCCACAGTTTGCACTAGACAATTAATATGAATTTCCACACAGAACTCTTTGGTAATGTTACAGACACATCTCAGTGTTTGAGTGCATATTACTTTTCATGACTGTTGAGGTGTTAAACCAAAAACTCCTTGAATCTAAGACCTAGAAAATGTAGATTTATAGTTGGACTACCTTAATTCTGCTCCTGTGGTGTCTTCCCTTCTTTACTTACTTAGTATTGGAAATGTGTGTCGCAAACCACTTGGTTTGACACCATGTTCCAAACAGTGTTCCAAATGAGGTTTTACCAGTGCCTTGTGTAAAGGCAATAACCCTTCCCTATCCCGACTGGAAATGCATCCTAGATTTTACATTAGCTTTTTTCACAGCTGCATCACATTGGTGCCTTATGATCTTCTTGTGATTGACCAATACACCCAGGTCTTTCTCTTCCTCTGTCACTTCCAATTGATATTGTAGCAAAAATTCTTGATATTAGTCCCTAAGTGCATAACTTTGCACTATTAAATTTAATCTCATTTCTATTACTCCAGTTTTCAAGGTCCTCCAGATCAAATAAAACCAAGCTGTATTTTATTCAATTACTGTTTACCTCTATTTACTTAACTACTTTCTCTTTCAAAATTTGTTCCAAGACCTTGCATATAATTGAGGTCAAACTAACGGGCTGGTAGTTTCCAGGATCATTTTTTCCCCTTTCTTAAAAATAGCTGCTATATTTAGGCAATTCTCCAGTCAGAGGGTATGACCCCCGAGTTTATGGATTCATTAAAAATCCCTGTTGTTAGGCTTGCAATTTCATGTGCCAGTTCCTTTAATATTCTTGGATGGAGATTTTCCAGGCCTCCTCATTCGATCCCATTAAGCTGTTTGAGTTTGACTTCCACCTTGGATGTGGTAATTTCTATTTCTCTATCCTTGATTCTATTCACTCTCCTGCCATTATCTCTAAGCTCCTCATTACTTTTATTAAAAACTGAGGCAAAGTATTCATTTAGGTTTTGGGCCATTCCTAGATTATCTTTAATCTCCACCCCATTCTCAGTGTTTAGTGGTTTCACTTCTTTCCTTGATTTATTTTTATTTATATGGTCATAGAACCTTTTACTGTTGGTTTTAATTTCATTTGCAATGTCCAACTCTGCTTGGCTTTTGTCAGTTCCCATTTTTCCCCTACACTTTCTGACCTCCAAGAGGTAGCTTCCCATACTGATCCTTTCCACCTTCCATTACTTTTAGGCTTTATGCTTTCTCAGTATCCTATTTCAGCCAGCTACTTTTAAGGTGACCAGATGTCCTAATTTTATAGGGACAGTCACGATTTTTGGGTCTTTTTCTTATATAGGCTCCTATTACCGCCCCCCCCCCCCCATCCCAATTTTTCACTTTTGCTGTCTGGTCACCCTAGCTACTTTGTCTCTTAAAGTCAGATAATGCTTTCCGTGAAGTAAATATTGGTGATGCTGATTTCAACAGGGGCAGGATTGGAGCAGGATATGTATCTCAAGAGAAAGCATAGCAAACTCAAATAGATACACAACTAGTACTGACTGATGCATAGCAACAAATGTAAAGCTAGTTCCTTAACTGACTCAATGCCAGATTGATGCTGATTCACTCAAATAACTGACACTGCATGGAATGCTGTATGTGTTAATAAAATACACTTAGTAGTAGCTCCAAGCTCAGAGTGAAATCTTGCAGCATTGTATATCTGCAATCTAGCTCTTGCTGATTTGGTTTGGCTTGACATAAAATTGGAGGAAGCGACATAGCTCTAGGATAACATGTTATTGATCTGATAGACCACATGTTGATGCTACAGATGGAGGCATTTTAAAGACTCCATGTGTTTTTCTGAAGGTTGAGGATTTTTTTTAATGTCTCTGCATGAAAATGGAATTTAGCTGTTACCTGACTGGCACATGTATTTAATTGTACAGTCAAATTGATAGTTGCTGGATTTATTTTTATCAGTCACTGAAAAGCATCTGATTACTGTAAACTGTGAATTACCGTATATACTTGTTCAAAAGCCGAATACTTTTGGTTAAAAAGTGACACATCAAAGAACAGGGGTCGTCTTATAAATGGGTCTACACCAAAATTTGATTATTTTAAACTATATGGAATCATTGAATTGAATATCTAATACATTGTCATTTTGTTTAGCAGGAGCGTCTGCAGGTATGGAGCCCCTCAGCTCCCTGTGGCCGCGGTTCACCATTCCCAGCCAATGGGAGCTGCAGGAAGTGGTGCGAACAGTGAACCGCGGCCACAGGGAGCTGAGGGACTCCACGCCTGCAGACACTCCAGGTGAACAAAACATCCCAACCCGCCAGCGGCTTACCCTGGCGGCCGGGAGCCAAAGTTTGCCAACCCTTGAAATATAGGGTCGGCTTATGAAAGGGTCATACAGTTTTTGCTATTTTTACCTAACCATCTTGTGGGGGCTGGCTAATGAACGAGTATATACGGTAATATGAAATTTTTACTCCTTTCTCAAAATTATCTTAATCTGCTTTTTGGTAGTCTCCTTCACAGGGTCGGCTTTAGGTCGATTAGGCCGATTCCGGGGAATATGGCCCCGCGCCTTAGGCACCTTTTTAATTTTTTTTTTTTTCACTTACCCCGGTCCCCGGCTGCGGTCTGCTCCGGGGTCTTCCATGGTCCCGCTCCTTTGAGTGAAGCGCCAGCGGGAGCGCGGCACGGCCCCGCTCTTCCAGCTAGAGCTCCAGCCGGGGCGGCGGGGCTTGCTGCGCTCCGGCCAGGGCTCTAGCCGGGAGAGCGGGGCGGCGGGGCTTTGCCACTCTCCAGCCGGGAGAGCGAGGTCGTGGGGCTTGCTGCGTTCCGGCCGGAGTGCGGCAAGCCTGGCGGCTCTGACTGGAGTGCGGCAAGCCCCGCTTTCCCGTCTGGAGCTCCAGCCAGAGCGTGGCAAGCCCCGCGACCCTGGCTGGAGCTCTGGGCCCTTTAAATAGCACCCAGAGCCCTGGGGCAGTGAGGGGCTCCGGGGGCTATTTAAAGGGCCCGGGGCTCCAGCTGCCTCTGCCACCCCGGTCCTTTAAATAGCCGCTGGAGCCCCGCCTCCTCCATGCATTCCCCAGCGCTCCCGCGGCTATTTAAAAGGTCCAGGGCAGGGTAGAAGGGGGCTTGGGGGCTACTTAAAAGGCTGGGGTTCCAGCTGCCTCTGCTGCACCCCCTGATCTGCTCACACCAGTCTAGGAATGTATTGCTTTTCAATATACATTGGAGATGAAAGCAAAAGCCTTTGAGGTGTTGGTATATCACTAGATAGGCAAACTTCATACTCTCACTCTCTCCTTGGAGATGTCTTTTGAGTTGTGAATTATTTTCTCATCTCCAGTGGCCTCAATTCTCCGACTGTTTTTGGCCAAGCTGAGACTTTATATCCAGGCAATTTAAGAAATAGAATTGCAAATTGGACGGAAACTCAGACTCACAATTACTTTACACACCCTCACAAATTACAAGCTTTTTTTTACCATTACACTGATATTGTTAAAAGAAAACATCCACAAAGGAATTTTGCTTGCTTTTCTGTAGTGAAATATTGTCAAAAGTACTCAATCTTAGAGCAGGCCATTAGTTCTTTTCAACCTGAAGGTCGCCACATATGTGCGGGGGGAAGGATTTATAGATTGTGGTCAACTGGAATGAAGGAGCTGCTGTGGAAGGATAAATTCAGTGAAGCATGAAATATGTTGTGTTCAGGACAGTGCACAAGATATCAGCTACAGCCTAGGAAGACTTCATCATGATGATTTGTTGTAATGAGAACTCTGCTCTACCCTCATCCCCTTACAGTGGCTCACTTTAGGAGCAGAATGAAACACTTGGCTAATGTGAGAAACTTTTTCAAACAGAAGGAGCTTCTGCATATTTTTATTAACAGGGTTGGAGCAAACAGGATCAGAATAGAAGCTAAGAAACTGATCTCGCATGGAACACAGCAGTATCGAGCCCATTTCCTCTAAACTGGAGCTCACATTCTTCTCTTTGTACCTTCCTGCACATCTGTCATAAGCCAGAGGGGTTGGTGCATCCCTTAAACCAGTGGTTTTCAAACTGCGGGTTGCGACCCAGTACTGGGTTGCGAAATGTAAGGCACTGCGTCGTGGCGGCTCTGGTCAGCACCGCCGACTGGGCCATTAAAAGTCCTGTCAGTGGTGCTGCCCAGCTAATGCAGGCTAGTTCCTACCTGTTCTGACACTGCGCTGCACCCCAGAAGTGGCCAGCAGCAGGTCCAGCTCCTAGGCAGGGGGCCCACAGGGCTTTGAGTGCTGGCCTGGCCCTGAGCCCTCGCTCCCCCCCCCCAACCTGGAGCCCCTTCCTGCATGCCAAACCCCTCTTCCCCAGCCTCACTCAAGAGCCTGCACCCCCAGCCCAGAGCCCTGACTCCATCCTGCATCCCAGCCCTGAGTTGCCAGAAAAAAAGTTTGAAAACCACTGCCTTAAACTGTACTTTGAAGCAATTGCACAATAAGATGCTTTATAAATTAGCTGTAAAGATGAGGCTTGTCCGATTATGTAGTTTCATAATTATGGTAATTTATATCTAAATATACATATTGACACTTACTTCATGCTTAAGGGAATAATTAGCATTTTCATGATATCATGTATTGTTTACCCTAATCTTACTCCAAACTGAACACTCAAGGAGTGTTCCTTTCTTAAAACTCATATGGTTTAACTATCTCTTGACAAAGGGAAAAAAAGGCAGAGTAGTTTTAAGAATAATTGATTTTTCTGAAGACCTTTATTTTTGTTCCTGCAATAATGGGAATATTCTGTGTCTCAGCTGATTGATTTCATAAATTTCTCCGTCTTAAGATGTTCTAGACGATGGTTTAATTCTTGCTCTCTGTAAAGCATATTTGCCTTGGATAAGTGTACACTTAGTGTTCAAGTTAAACAACCATTTTATTGTTCGTAATATGGACAGACCAGTTTAGGAACAGGTGGTCACAAATGATGCCCGGTCACAAATGATGCCCTCTCACCTGTCCCTGTGCTGAGGCTGAGAGCAGCAGAAATAAAATATTGTACAAGTCTCTTTTAAAATAGGGATATGACGGAAGGGCCGAATATAGTTAGAGCTTTCTGGCTGAGAGATGGGAAATGGAGGAAACTGATTGCTCCCCCCTCCCTTCTCATTCCTCCTCCACCAATAAAAAACAAACAAATAACCCAAACTGTTTGGGCACTTCCCTGAAAACGTTGGCCCAGTAATAAACATAGGCTTTTTAAATGTGGCCAAGCAAATTGCACAAGAAAAAAGGAAGCCAACTCTATATTCTGTATTAATCACATAGTTCAGTCCTTCCATAGCTTTTCTCTATTTTTAGAAACATTGTCCTATCATTTTTGTCTTTAAACAAAGACCATTAGTTCTGCAAAGAAGAGCTCGGGTGGGACTGGGATTAAATAGCATATTGTCACTCTAAGGAATATCTGTCTGAGACTGGAGATGGGCTTCCTGTCCTTACCAGACACTCCAGTAAGACAATCAGTATCTGAAGAATTACCTAGGAAACTCAACCAGGAGATAGTTGCTTGTTATGGCCATTCTATAGGGAGGAGGCTCTTGTTCTCTGAAATAGTGGAACATTGAGTGTAAATCCACTCAAACTGCAGCTATCCAGGGTCAGAGTGGTGAGATGTGTATTTTGGTGCTAGTACAAAATATTGTTTAGGAAGATTTGCTCCCAAACCATTTAAGAAAGAAGAGAGTAAACCAAGCAGACTTGGTCTGCAAGATTTCTATTTTGTGTGTTGGGTTTAGAGAAATACTATGCAGATTCTCAATACACCTTCTGATTATGTGGTAATGTGGGGCATGTGTATTTTTTTAGGGCCTGGACAACTACAGAAATGATAGCAACTAATCTGTTTGTTCTAGAATGAACATCTGCTCCTGCTTTCTCTCTCTTTCAATAACATTCTGACAGCGATTACTTATCTCCCATTGGGCCAACTGTGTGAATTAATATATCTTCAAAACGAATAAAAACATCCCCTTGAAATAGATATGTAAGCTAAAAAGGAAGCATGTGGTCTGAACAGTGAAAAGTTTAGAAGGTCACGCAAGTGTATGCTGGAAAGAAATCATAAGAACAAAAAATTTTCTAAATCAAGTGTTTCACTGGTGTTCCTCACAAACTTAGTTTTGATATCATGTGGTTCTATCTTTAGCAGATTTGCTTAGAGCCTTGTGTCCAAGTTAATTTTTCCAGAGCAAGTTTCTATCCTGGAAACGACAATACATGATATCAGTGGCATCTCTGGGTTATGAAATTTTTCCATCCTTTCCCCCTGAGTATCCGCTCTTCTCCTTTTCTAGGAATCAATAGACTTGGTTTCGGATTCTCACTTTGCAGTTGATTGTCTTTTTGGCCTAGCACAAGTCATTACGGCTCAGATTTTAAAAAGATATTTAGGAATTGCTGTGCACAGCATTGCAATGCCTAACTGATTTAGAAGCCAATTTTGAAAAGTGCTTTTAAGTCCTTGGATAATTGACTTCAGTGGGACTTAAACATGGGGGCTTAAATACTTTGGGGCCAAAAAGATGATGTGAGGTCATTACTGCTTGCTAGACCACCCCAGCAAACACCGTTACAAAAGAACTTCAGGGTGGAAGTTAGGAATACTGTCTTGTCAGTACTGTTTAGAAACGTAATTGAAGAGTAGAAATTCTAGTTGATTTTGTTCGGGATTACAGAGCAATTTATTCCTTGCTGTGCTTTACTAGTGACTACATCTTCAAGCTTGTGGAAACAAATAGAAGAAAATTTAAAGCATTCCTGTAGTATGATTGTTCAGAGGAGTCCTCAGATCTTGGTAGCTGGCAGCACCTCTGGTACTACTTTTCCTTTCATAATCCTGTTTTAATTAAAGTATGTAACATTTAAGCATATTATAACAACTGCATTTACCACCTCTGATTTTCATTGGTCTCTGTAAATCACAGAAGTTGGAGATAGAAAGAGCTTCTTATTAGATCATTCAATCCACTTATCTCCGGGCTAAAACAGCACTGAATATAAGGGAAGGCTGAAAATATTTATAAATTATGTACTGTATTATGGCTGGATTTGAGCTGGAGAGTCTATCCTTTTTAATCCGGTACTCTGCTAGGTAGGTAAAGTGGAAACCAAGGATAACATTTAAAAGCTTCTTAGGCTCTTTTGGAAAATCACGTAGGTGTTTTTAAAAATTTTACTTAAGAACAACTGAGACTTTTAATTACATATAGTGTTGTTGTAGCCATGTTGGTCCCAGGGTATTAGAGAGACAAGCTAAGTGAAGTAATATTTTTTATTGGACCAGCTTCTGTTTGTGAGAGAGAGAAGCTTTCAAGCTACACAGAGTTCTTTCTCAGGACTGGGAAAGGTATCCGAGGAAGAGGCCCTCAGGAAGAGCTCTGTGTAGCTCAAGAGCTTGTCTGTCTCCCTAGTAGAATGATTTTACTTCACTCCCCTTGTGACATTTAATTATAACAAACAGTTGTTATTATTTTTGTAGTTTTTGTGGATACAGACTAACACGGCTACCTCTCTGATACTTAATTATAACAGACACTCTAAACAGTCTTTCAGTCACAGGCGTGTTTGTAAATTCAATTGCTATGGTGATGATGTAACTATTTTAATGTTGTTTTTTGTAGCTGATGCTTTTTTCAAAGCTGCAGTGAGCCTTGTTCCTGAAGTGCCAAAGATGATCAATATAGATGGGAAGATGCGGCCCTCTGAACCATTCCTCCTGGAATTCTTCTGTAATTTCTTTTCCACTTTATTAATTGTGCCTGTAAGTAACTTTAGCACAAATTGAAGTGTGGAACATTTAATCTCTAATGCTTATAGACCAGACCTTGTTTTAAATTGAGTATTTCTTACATGTTTTTTTATAAATACTATGTATTTTTAAATTAAAATAAAAAAAATACTTCTGTTTTTATATATCAAAGCACATGAACAGTAGTTGAAACACAGTGTCCAAAGTTACTTGGTCACAGTCAGCGTAAAACCCTAATCCTGTAGTTTCATCATAACACACCCCATTCTTTAAAAGGCAAAAACCTATGAACAGACTCTGTTTGACAGAGGAAGTGAATTTTAATCGGAGACTACTGAAACTGTTCTGCCAGAAACTCCCAGACATTCAGATCTGGGGGCAGCTAGCTCGAATGCCCAGCTGATCTTAACTGAGAGACGAGAGGTTTTTCAGATAGCTAGGATCCAGAGTGTATGTGTGTGTGCAGATCACTATCACCCCCTTGAATTGTATCTGGAATTGAACAATGAGCCACTGGAGTCTTCGGTGCGCTGGTAAAATATGCTTTCTGCTGATAAAGGTGCTAAGCAGATGCTTTCCTGCGTTCTGTGCCTGTCGTTTGAGTGCACTTCAAAGGTGGGTGGTGTGACGGGTTGGATCACAGAAGCCCCCTTGGGAACTGCCAACTGATGTGCCAAGACTACTTCTGCCCCTGCTTTCTTGCCCTGTCAGTCTGGGACTTCAGTGCCTACCTGGTTTGAGCCAGACTCGCCAGCCTGCTGCAAACCCAGACCCATGTCTGAACCATGTCCCCTAACAGTTGTAGGCTTAATCTGAAAGCAGCTTACAGAAGTGTTTTTGTTTCTAACACTTAAATGCCCAACTCCCAATGAGGTCTAAAACCCAAATACATTCGTTTTACCCTATATAAAGCTTGTACAGGCGAAACTCATAAATTGTTCGCTCTCTGTAACACTGATAGAGAGAGATGTACAGATGCCCCCCCCTCCCCCAGGTATTAATACATACTCTGGGTTAATAAAGTAAAAAGTGATTTTATTAAATATAGAAAGTAGGATTTAAGTGGTTTCAAGTAGTAACAGACAGAACAAAGTGAACTACCGAGTAAAATAAAATAAAACACACAAGTCTATGTTTAATCAAACTGAATACAGATAGAATCCTCACCAGTTCCAGAATGCTTCCTTTTACAGACTAATTTTTTTTTAGTCTGGGTTCAGCAATCACTTATGCTCCTTGCAGTTACTGTTCTTTGTTTCAGTTTTTTTCAGGTATCTTTGGGGGTGAAGAGGCTTTTTTTTTCTTTTTTCTTAAGACAGCTGAAGACCAAATGGAGGGGTCTTCCGGGGGTTTAAATAGACTTTCTCTTGTGGGTGAAGGCCCCCTCCTCTCCCCTGTACAAAGTCCAGCTACAAAATGGAGTTCTGGATTTACCTGGGCAAGTCACATGTCCATGCGTGACAAATAGTTTTTACAGGTAGAAGCTATTGCCCACATGGTATCTTGAATTTTTCATAGTTTTAGATGCAAGAGGAGATTATAAGCTTTGTAATGATACCTTACAAGAGACCTTTTGCATGAAGCATATTCCAGTTGTGTTATAAGCATGTTTTCATAAAGCATTATGGGGGGCACCGACCGTCACAGTGGGTACAGTGGTCTAATCAGGAAGTGACACAGACATGGATAATGGAGTCATGGTCCACGTCTGAATCAGTATAAAATCAGAGAAGAATAGCTGTGAACCTCCTACCTAGAGCAACTAGATAAAGAGGCGGGAGCAGAAGGTACTTCATGCCACATGAGCCTCTTGAAACTCTAGAAACAAGGAAGGATCCAGAAGTACCCTAGATGGTGAACCTCTTTGGGACAGGATATGTGCACTTCATCAATACGAGGGAGGGTCAGATACTAACCTCACCATGTTCTCTGTTGTTTCAGCCAGCTGGCTGAAACAATCTTTATCTAGACGAAGTCTCAGCCTGCTCAGCATCATCCAGCCAGGTGCTTGGGAAAATATGGACAGTGTACTCTCTCTTGATTCAGTGTCAAGGATGCATTAAGCTGAGTGTTATCTGCATATAGATGGTACTGCTTCCCAAACTACGTTTCTCTCACACCCCGATGGCTTCACATCCAGTACGTACTGAGCAGGAGGAATGAGAATAGAGTGCTGCTGCATCCGGCATTAAAAGAGCCCATTGTGAGTGGGGGAAGATGGATGTGAAAGGTTTTGCCTGTAGAAAGGCTGTTACAGTTATTGGTGGTGCTACAGAGAAGTGTATTGACTCTTTGAGTTTAGCTGTCCTTCATGGGTTCAAAACTGAATGTCCATCACATCTTAAAGGTCTCTGAAGAGAATACTCAGTGCTCTCCTAGTGCATGTTTCCACATAGTACTGGCATGGCACTTTTTCTCAGCCTAAGGGATTTACAGAACATTCCTTATTAAGCAATAAAATGACTTGAGCTATTGCGAACATCAGTGAGTATAAATAAATAAGTAAAAAGGGACCTTCTGTAGCACAGTTAGAAATATGAGCAGAAAATAAAATGAGATTCAGTTTGGGGAAACTGCAAACTATTATAGTATATCTGCATATTAGATTATTTCCCCAGAACACAGTAGAAAGGGGAAACTTGGAAAGCAGTAATAATACCTAATTTTGTCCGTCCTGTTGGTTAAACATCTGTATTACATAACCCTCACACAGTGGGTAGGATTTATGTAGATGACTGTCTCCAGATTAATTTCATTCTATTTTGCATCCACCATTTTAAAGGCTAGTCAGCTGCTTAATAGTTGGTATTATGGGTGAATCATTGAGTCTGTGCCATTAATTCCTTGGCACTCATAGTTCAGTGGTCCTGATGCTAAAAGCTGATGAATTTTGCCCAAAAACTCTTGCCTCCTTGTGCCAAGAGATTAGTGAAAAATAAGTGCCTGTATATTAAGTTGTTCATGATTCAGGAATTCAGCAAATTTTTAACACACAAGAGTTTGTAAACTCATGAATGTGTCATATTTACCATGTGGCTTCAGCTATTCAGGATTACTTGATGAAAACAGGATTCACTTTTTAACTTTAAATCTGTTGATGTGTGGATTGCAAAGGAGGCTTTCTTACTATAGCAGGTTGGAAATTGTCTACATGTTCTCTTTTGTAATGCAAAAATCATATGTGACAGCTTTAACTTAACTATAGAAAGACCTTTTCCACATCCATTACTCTGAGTAGGTGTAGTAAGTTGTCTTCCCTTCTTCTGTGGTTTACAGGGTATAGAATGAAATTACAACCCAAATATATTCTCTCAGTTAACTGTTTCAGTGTTTAATAGTAAACTTAGTGTAGATTCTCATCTGTCTTAGGTACAGATGTAAAGTGACTTTGCTGTGGTTGCACAGGACATCAGTGGCACACATCAGGGACTTGAACCTAAGTCTCCTGAGGCCTAAGCTAGTGCTTTCCCCATTGGATCATCTTTGCTCCCACAACAGAACTAAATCAAATCCATTTTGAAGACAGTCATATTGGAAAGGCTGCAAGAGTTAGTAGATTGCCAGAAAAGATTGTTTTGCTACTAAACATAATGTAGATTTGAAGAAGAGCTCTGTGTAAGCTCGAAAGCTTGCTTCTCTCACCAACAGAAGTTCGTCCAATGAAAGAGATTACCTCACTCATGTTGTCTCTTTGATGTAGATCAACATTTTTGTAAAATCTGGATGTACACCAAAATAGAAAAACAATGCAAAGCTTTGACTATTATTTACTACTGTCCATTGTTATGAATGAGTTTAACCTTAGAGGTAGTATCATTTTAACTGGTGGTGTTTTCAAGTTGGGGATAATAATTAGGAACTGCCCATGGTCATAATTTTCCTTTTTGAAGAAGTAGACAGATTTTTACAAAATACTACAACTGCATTCCTTTTCAGGTTTTAACCCAGAGGCGTACTTTACATGCAGATATAAGAAAGTTTGTTCTGAACATTAGCAATTATTACTGAAAGATAAGAAACAACAATCTTAATTTAATGATAAAGATCTAATGATGAAACCTGTCTAAGTGAAGAAATTCAGAAGTTCCATTTTTACTATGAAAATGATAGCACTTTAAACACTGATAGAAACCACCCATGTTATAACCAGGATAAAAAACCCATTTACTAAGCAAGTCTCCCTTGGGGCCCATGCCTAATTTATCACTTCTGAGGCTGACATTCTTTCGTTTGGGTTAAAATTGGGCTCAGAGTGGAAACTCAGTTGCAACTTTAAATGTGGGCCTCCTAGTATCATGTCATGACTTTTGTCTTACTGGTTTTTTGGCCCTTCTCTTCCTTTTATTGTCTTAAAAAAATTTCTTTCCCTCCACAGTGGAACAGGGTTTTTTCTCCCACTTTTTCCGCTGCCCCCATTGCCCCTTCCCACTCTACCCACATGTGCAGCAATATCACACAGTGTTGTTGGCCAAGCTGCTTTCTTTGTTTGCTCCTTGTGCTCTGCCAGAATCCGTTGTGTCTCCCTGCATTGTATTGACTATGGAATAAGCAATAGGAGTGGCTAGCCAGCAGTGTGTTGTGCCTCCATTGTGCAGGTGCGGCACTGAAGAGAGGTGACTTCAGAATTAAGTTCTCACTTGGGAAAATGGTCAGGAAGTGTCTTGGCCTATGGCAGTAATTGGCAATGAAGGGAGGGCAGGCCCCACCTTTAGATCTGCCTGTGCAGAAAGATTTCTCCAGTGAGAGGCAGGGATTCCAGGGACTATCGTTTTCCCTGCTTCCATCCCCCAATGCCTCTATCCTGTCCCTGATGGCCTCTCCCCTCCACTCACTCCTATTACCATGTGGCTGTCCTAGAGGTGCTGATATGTAATACCACCACATCCCAGCTCATTTTGAGGTTGGTGCAGTGTTGAAACTACTCTTAAGAAGAATTAACTGTTTCTAAAAGTTGGTGTGCTTCTAATTATTTCTTTTAATATTAAAAGGCCATTTCCATTCTGTAGCTTTGGTGCCTTCCCAGTGTATATTTTCTTCTAAGACTCATAATTACATGAGTAATATACTTGTTTTTGTAGTTTACTGAAATAATAATAAAAAAAAATCTAACTAGAGTGTGTAATTTTGGCAGTTCAGCTGTTAAGAAGTTGACAGCTAATTTTGTTTGCCTCCCCCTCAGATTAGAAAGCAAAGGATTTCAAAGCTTGTCTGCTGCGGCTGCCTAGACCAGGTTGATTATTATGGGTCAAAAAGATGTTATAATTTTCTCTTAGAATGTGTTTTAAATGGGTTTGCTAGGAAACTCACTTCAGAAAAGTCATTGACAGCTTTAATTATATTGTATTTTGCTGTCACAGATGTTGCTGCACTTCAAAAACCAAAACCTCAAACCTCTCGCTGATTATTAGTCTGTCTCTTGGTTGTTCTTTAGGACCATCCAGAACAGGGAGTGTTGTTTCTGGTGCGAGGACTACTCAATGTGATCCAGGATTATACATGGGAGGATAATAGTGATGACAAAGTTCGGATTTACACCAATGTTTTGCATCTTCTCTCTGCAATGACTCAAGAGACCTATATCTACCACATAGACAAAGGTAAACTGTGAGAGTTATTGTGGGTTCTATGCTCTACAGCATTACATCTATACAGTTCCCCTACTCCATTGTTTCAGTGACTTGCCAGAGTAAATGCTAGCTGATTAAAATTGAAGCAACATCCTTATACAATGGATTATTCTCCTGCACATATCTGTGTACTACAGTCTAGTTTGACCGCAAGATATCATTTGGGTTGCTAAGCAGGTATCTAGGCCATACTTAAAATATTCCACAAAGGGCATTTATACTTAACCTACTTGTTTCAAGCTTTATTTGTACAAATCCTGGGATTCCAAACTGGCTTTCTTCAATGGGCCTCATCAAACATTTTGTTGAGTCCTCCATGTATATGTTTTAATTAATAGTATCTTATTGCAACCCACTTGTCAGAGAGTGGTACGTCCTCCTCTGTGCTCATAAGAATCCACAGATGATGCAAGTCTGATTCAGCTCACAGTTGGAGAGTCTGGATCTTTAATGCAAGCTATAGAGACTCATCCTTTTAGCTCTAGAAGTCCGTGGTTCAGTCCCCAATGTCCGCTAAGACAGTGGCTGTTACATTAGTACAGGAATGATCCAACTCTATAAGATCTTATACCAGCTGAGAAGTTCTTCAGAACGTTCTCACTGTTTTCCCTCTTTTCCCTCACCCCAAAGGATCATAGTTAGTCATGGGTATTTTTAGTAAAAGTCACGGACAGGTCACAAGCAATAAATAAAAAATTCACAGCCCATGACCTGTCCATGACTTTTACTGTAAATACCCCTGACTAAAACTTAGCAGCTCCTGGGGCCTCGGGAGTTGGGGGGCGGGCGCTGCACTGAGGGCCCCCGAGACACCACTGCTCTGGATGTGTCCCAGGGGCTGACGGCTAGCCCCTGCACTAACGGCGGTGGCTGACTGCCCCCAACCGCCTGCTGCTCTGCGGCCCCAGGGACCTATGCTCCGAAGGCCTCCAGGGTGGTCCCTGGGACCGCTGTTGCTCTGGCGACCCTTGAGACCAACTGCACTGGCAGTGCAGAAGTCACGGAGGTCCCACAAAATCATGGAATCTGTGACCTCATTGACAGACTCGCAGCCTTAATCGTTGTTTGTTTTTATCCTCACTATCTATTTCACTAATAGATTCCTTAACTGTTGAATTTGTGCTTTCCAGTAGATATGTTGTCATACATGACCCTCACATACTTTACCAAAGAGGTTAAAATAATTTGTTTTCTATTTAAGTTCATCAGGTACATTAAGTGAGATTCCACTGTTTACAAAAAGACTGAAATGGCACCTAAAAGGGCTAGGAATCCAACTTTGGGGTCTATTCCATTGTGAAAGGACTGTGTTATAACTAACTGACCTGTCTCAGAAAAACTATCGATCATAATCAGTTACCTTTTGAGCTATAAACTCAACCCAGCACACCTCATCATTGTGAAAGAAAGCGCTCTTAGCATAAAAAGCTTAGCTCTAGCATACTTCTCTCTAACTATTATAACTGCTGAGGGAGGCTCTATCTTATCCCTCATCTTTTGCTATGAGGAGTCTCAAGGCTTTATCTTTGACACTCTCTACTCTTCTCTGTTTTTATTTTTCTGAGACACCTCCTGGCTAGCTTCAACCTTGGATGTTACCTCTGTGCTTCTGTAACTCCACTCAATGTCCCCAGGTCTTGCATTCTGATCCCTTTTATCTCCAATTTGTTGGCCTGTCTGTTCTGTTGGCTCCATAACTTCCTAATGCTATGCCTGAAAGACTGTATGCTGCTTTCTGGGTAAAAGTCAATTCTGAGCCAGTTCTGATGTAAGCCTACTGTAGTGTGAATTCCGCACACTGCTGCAGTAAAAGCAGGAGAGAGAGGTTGCTAAAATAGGCTTATTTGTTTAAAATCCAGACGTGAACTTGAGCATAGCTGGGTATGCTTAGGTGAAGGATTTTGTTTTGTGGACACACTTTCCCACAGCTTGGGGATTTCCTGCCAGCTTCCTTTGTGAAGGCTTTCTCTGCGGACTGTCCATACCTCCAGGATTACTGCATCGTGGCAATATGGAGATGGAAGAAGAAAATGACTTTTTTCCAATATGCCACTTTATTATTTGACAAGACACAGCATCAACCACCCAATAGGAGCATCCGCTGGTCGCTTCTGTTAAACTTCCCACTCTCCCTCTACTGGAATAGCCTTTGGAGTTCTGTTAGCTTTGGATTTTAGCTTTTTAGCCTTTATGGCTTCATCTTTTATTTTTTGAAGATCATCCTGAGGGCTGAACTCTGTTTGGTTTTGAACTTTAAGATCTTAAAACTCATTAGAAAAATTAAATATTTCTTGTAGTTAATCCTGATTAATTCTATGATATATAGTGAAGGAGACAAAAAGGAGAAAGTAAGACAACTGGCCCATCTTTTTAAGATCAAAGAACAAGTTTATAAGAACAGCAATAATTTTTTTTTCTTTTCAAAGAAAATTTTTAGATGGGTGAATCAGCCTGAATAATTATACAGATGACTAGTTAGTGCAGTTCCCAGTAGAAGTAAATAGATTTTTTTATATGAATCTCTATCAGAACTTCTAGAATTTGTTAAAACTATTTGCATTTATATGTTTAGAGGGTCTTTCTTTGTGTTTGAACTGTCAACATAACTTAGGCTTATGAACACTTTGCATGCATATATTATTTAACAGCTCTAAACCTCAGAATTTAAAGCTCAGTCCTGCTCTAAAATTCAAGCATGTGGGGACACATCTGATAAAATGATCTATTATGGAAACACTGTTACCAGATTTACAGGAGACAGACTCAAATCCATACATTTTATGAAAGCAGGTTCAAATGGTAGTATCTGTTGTGGGAATCGCCATTTAAAAACTACCGCTGTATCCTGAGATTTCTTAATGGCAAACCTCAGATTATTCAAATTATAATAAATGATCAAAACAGGTCTGTTAACATTTTTATCAACAAGTATTGCCACTGTCAGCACTAAGGAAAAACATGTCCCATATGGAGATACTTGCCCTAAAAATGAAATAAGTTTTGTTCTGATTCTGTTTTAAGCAGTAAGTGTTTTAGCCCCTGCAGTGCACCAAAGACTATCTGCATTGCATACTTCGACACAGTTAAAATTTTGTGGTTGCATCTACTACACAATAGTTCTTTCAGATGTACTCCAACTTTTCTCATCCTACTAAATTTCTTGTATCATGCTAATCTTGCAAGATGTAGAAACAGAGGGAGGCTGCCCCTCACCCAGTTGCTTGGAGTAGGCTGGTTTGGCAGAAGTTATCTGCAAAAGATCCCAAGTTTTTATCTTTTTAAGGTGGGGAAAAATGTGTGAGGGGATGCTCACAGCCATCTTTAACTGAGATTTTAGCTCTTTGTGATCATGATGGGACCAGTTCTATTCCAGTTAAACGGATGAAATTTTACCATTGACCTCATTGGAAGCAGGACCAGGCCTTTATGGCCATCCCTCTGTTGGAGAGGCCTCCAATTCTTTATGTATCTGCTTCCTCTTTTCATATGGGCTCCTCTGACAGTCTAACCATAAACAGATGGTGGGTTTAGAAGCTCATTGTCATTTTGTGGGATATAGAAACAAATATTCCCCTACTAGAATCTGAATTGTTATAGTGGAGACATGCTGGAGGAGAAGGTAAGAAAGTCATATTTTTCCAGGCATTTAAAAGCAAAACATATTTTTTGTAAGTGCAGCTGTGTTTGGATATGGTAATTCTATCTTCTTAAATCATTACAGGGGAGATGGAACAACTAGCAGAAAAACCTTTCCATGCATTGGATGAGTTCCAGTCATTGGACTTGCAGTTCTCTGACTTTGACACTTTGGATAACACTGAGGCATAATAGACCTTTCAGTAAAGAGGAGCGATGCTGTTAGTGACAGCAAAGTTTAAATCCTATTTCAAGATTCATATAAAGGAAAAGAGAGGCCCAGTTTCCCCTTTAAGTGATATCTGCACTGGTTTTCTGCTTCCTACTTTCTAAATACCCATTTAGGAAGGGTTGGCTTCTCTGAAAGAAAATTTTAAATTTTAAAAGTTGTGATAAGTTACAAAAATTCTGATTCTGACAGCGATAAAAAAGATGCTGCAAATATAGTCTGCTGCAAAAAAAGGCTAAAATGTAGGCAGAGAAGAGTGTCCTTTGTGGATTGTAATTGCTTGCGGTTTTTACACCTAGACTCTTAAGATCTCACTCTGAGAGTTATATATTTATTTATGTGATGGTTCCAGCTATACAATGAAAAAGTGAGGCTCAGAGTGATTAAAATGTTTGAAAGTGTGGTGAGTTACTAACAGCAGTTGGAATAGAACCCAGATACCTTGACCTTTGTCCCCTGCTCTGAGACTGTGCTTCCTTCTGATGTTATGCTGATTTTCAAACAAAGGCAGATCTCAAATAAATCCTTGAGGTCTTCTGGTGGATGGGCTACTAAGAGAAAGTCACCATCCATGACAAGATGTAGTAGCCAAGCAGGAAGTTTACAATTGGGCCAGTATGGAACACGAGACTAGTGAAGATTTTCTTAGTCTCTTTCAGACTCCTTAAGAAAGTGAATATGATCTTGTCTTTTTCCATTCATAAAAGGGGCAGAATAACACTTACCTATCTCTTGGGGATGTTCTGAAGCTTAAATGTTTATAACACGGAAATGAAAAATGCTATATGAAGTAGTTATTTTCCCTCTTACCCGGGGGCAATATTTCTGTATCTAGACAGCATCACTGTGGTTATATGGATTTCTTGGAGTGCCTTGTACAAAGAGAGAGAACTGGGGATCAGAAGCTATCGGAATGATTGTGAAAGATGTCTGGGGGACACTGGAATTTTTTAATTCTCTTGAAGATTTGATTTATTAGAAATACCTAGATTTTGCTAAGGAAGAAAATTAAAATCAACAATGGCAGCAGTTCATTATTCCCTCAGTACCTTCTTTCCTGCAGATCGTAAATAAGTGCATACAGATTATTATGTAGTCAGTGGAGAACTGTGACATGAAAGAGGATGATGCTGGATATACACAGCCAAAGAGGACTGGCCAAGACTTGCTGAGAATCTTTAATCTCATTCTGCATCAACAAACATGGGACTGTCCTCTTGCCCCTACTGGTTTGTTGCATTAAAGATGCTGGTGGATTTCTGAAATGAGTTCAGCTTGCAGTGAAATAGCTTTCATGCCTGACTAGGTGAAAATACCATTCAAATGGCAGCAGTCACAAGTACAATTAATATGGAATCTTTCGTCTGGACTTAATGGATTTTTTTTCAGCCATTCACCGACTTGTAGATGAAATTGTTATAAGATCCAGGGCCACTGGCAATTAAGAGGTTTCCAAATCCAATGCAAAATGGTGGGCACTTGAGTATTAACTCAATGGGGAGTACTGACTTCATGTGATGGAACAGTTTTCCTGGCATCTGGAAGAAGCACATACCATAAAATGTATCCAGGTGTTAAAATGTGTTTTATACCAAATAGACCTATATTCCGATTTAGATAATCACACATTAGAACTTGTTAATGCTAGTATTTACCCAGCATGCTTCTTCCAATACAGATTGGTTTTTTTGGCACTTTATCCATTCACCGCTTCAGAATCCGAGCCTTGTGATTCCCATTGTTCTTGACTCTGGAATTTGCCACGCATATACCTCATGCCACTGAGGAGGTGTGCTGCAGAATCTAGGTTTTCTTGACATTTGCAAAGTTTGTACCAAACATGAGCTGAATGTAAATCAATGCTGTATTGCTTTCCTGTATGCAGACAAGCAGCCTGACACAATAGCTTGAAGAGATCTGAATTCACAAGGGTATCAATGTGTTAACTCTGAAACCTAATAATGGCAACTTAAATTTCATCATTAACTATTTGGCTGCTGCTTACTTCAGCTTATAACTGAAATATCCAGCTAATGCACTGTAGTCATTGTTGAATGTACTGGTGGGTGGATAATAAGATACACTACTTCAGAGGTTGGCAACCTCTGGCATGCGGCTTGCCAGGGTAAGCACCCTGGCAGGCCGGGCCAGTTTGTTTAGCTGCCGTTTTGGCAGGTTTGGCCAATCGCAGTTCCCACTGGCTGCAGTTCACTGTCCCAGGCCAATGGGGGCGACAGGAAGCGGCGTGGGTGAGGGATGTGCTGGCTGTGGCTTCCTGCCACTCTCATTGGCCTGGGATGGTGAATTGTGTCCAGTGGGAGCCGCGGTCCGCCGAACCTGCTGACACGGCAGGTAAACAAACTGGCCCAGCGCACCAGGGTGCTTACCCTGGTGAGCCACATGCCAGAGGTTGCCGACCTAAGGCTATGATTATATCACAGAATTCATGACTTCCAGAGACTTCTGTGATATTTTTTGTTTCAGCTCCAGGGCTGTGGGGCTGGAGCTGTCCGCCAGTGGGGCCCTAGAGCTCTCAACTGCCACAGGTGGCGGGGCCCCCCACAGCTGCCAGCCCCAGAGTTCCAAGCCATAGCAGCCATGAGTGCTGGATCCCCCCCGCAACTCCCCATTTTGTCAAGATTATTTTTAGTAAAAATCAGACAGATCATGGACTTCCATGAATTTTTGTTTATTGCCTGTGACCTGTCCGTGACTTACTAAAAAATAATCATGCCAAAATCTTCGCCTTACTTGTCTCAGATTATAAATCCAGGTCTTCCAGTCTTCCCAAAACTATTGTTATTCAAGTATCTTTCCCACAACAAAGGAAGAAAGAGGAGAGGTTTCCTATTTGCATTTAAAACGCAACCACCAGCTCTGGTATATTCTCATGTGTCAAAAGCTACAACTGTCCTTTTCCCAATTGTCAAAGTTCCTTTTTCATCCCTAGCCATTTCTACAGTGCAGTTTTCAAAATCCATGGCACGTTCAAAGATGTAAATTCTGGTGACAATAAAAAATTATATGTAATATCAAAATACATAGCACCAACATCTTGCTATCTGAATTTATTTAAAATAATCAAGTTTTTTTTAATTTGCTGTTGCTGCTGAATTTCCAGTTTTTGCAGACATCCAGGGCCGATGCTGCAGATTTAAGACCTAGATCTTAATCAAAACAACCCAACAAAATAAACACCTATAGAAACAAGAGAAACTGCTTTTGGTCAGCAAAGTGAAATAACATGGCTTCTGCCATATTGACTGATTGCATATATTGTATGACAAGGGTTGCCAGGCGTCTGTTTTTTGACCGGAATGCCTGGTTGAAAAGGGACCCTAGTGGTTTGACCCAGGCCATTAAAAGTCTGGTCAGCAGTGCAGCGGGACGAAGGCAGGCTCCTTGTCTGCCTTAGCTCTGTGTGGCTCTCGGAAGCGGCTGGCATGTCCGGTTCCTAGCTGCAGGGTGTCCACGGGAGCTACACGTGCTGCCCCTGCCCCGAGCAAAAGCTCAGCAGCTCCCATTGGCCAGAAAACATGGCCAACAGGAGCTATGGGGGCGATGCCCGGCGACGGGGCAGCACGCAGATCTGCCTGGCCATGCCTCTGCGTAGGAGCCAGGGGAGGAGATGCCATTGCTTTCAGGAGCCACCTGAAGTAAGCACTGCCCGGAGTCTGCACCCCTGACCTCTTCCGGTACCACAACCGCTGACCCCAGCCATGATCCCCTTCCTGCCCTCTGAACCCCTCAATCCCAGCCTGAAGCCCTATTCTGCACCCCAAACCCCTTTCCCGAGCCTCACCCCAGAGACAGTACCTCCAGCTGGAGCCCTGACCTGCCCCCTGCTCCCCAATCCCTACCCTGGTCCCCCTCCTGCTCTCCAAACCCCTCAGTCCCAGCCCAGAGCACCCTTTTGCATCCCAAACCCCTCATCTCCAGCCCCAGCCGGAACCCTTACCCCCTCCTGCAAGTCAACCCCCGAACCAGACCAGTGAAAATGAATGAATGAGGATGGGGAGAGTGAGTGATGGGGGGGAGATGGAGTGAGCAGGGGGGGAGGCCTCGTAGGAGGGGCGGCGCAAGGATGCTCAGTTTTGTGCAAATAGAAAATTGGCAACCCTAACTTCCTCCCAGAGCCTGCACCCGAACCCCCTGCCTCAGCCTTGAGCTCCCTTCTGCACCCTAAAATCCTCATCCCTGCCCCTCCCCAGAGCCTGCACCCCCCTAGTCAGAGTCCTCATGCACCCCAACTCCCTATCCCAGCCTGGTGAAAGTGAGAGAGGGTGGGGGAGAGCAAGCAATGGAGGGAGGGGATGGAGTGAGCAGAGGGAGGGACCTCGGAGAAGAGCTGAGGGCAGAGCCTCAGGGAAGCGGGTGGGGCAAGGGTGTTCCAGTTTGTGCAATAAGAAAGTTGGCAACTCTATGACAAATGACTGAATCAGATCTCCTTGTTCTGTAGTCAGCTTTGTTTCACTTATGTAGGTTTCTAGTGTACGATCTGTAGTGCAGTGGCTGTGTGCATACGTTCATACTGCAGCTCGCAGAATGGAGCCTTGATTTCAGGCAGGGCTGGCATATACTGCACATAGCACTATGGGGTCTTGATTTCAGATGAGGCCTGCTGGCATTACTGATAAAACAGATATTTGCCATAGAATAAAAGCCATAGGTATTTTAAAAAGGGCTAGTTTTTTGTATCAAGTCTGTGGCTGCGTGTAATGTTTGAACCCATGAGCTCTGAAATTACCACACTTGTGTTTTTGCTCAGCATGTATTTACTTTTCACTGCAATATTTAAAAAAATAAAAGTAAAACTGCAATTAATAACAGTTAAAAGCTCCCCTAGCACCAATTGAAAATGGTGTGTTGGTAGTGACCATTCTGACTGTTTATTTTAAGTTTTCATTTCTCATGTTGTTTTGTCAGTATGCAAGAAAAGTAGTTTCCACAGAGTAATAAAATAAAATAATAAAACAAACCCTTTTAAATAGATGAGTTCTCTGAGGGCTGGGGATGATCTTCCTCTCCCACTCCCTGATATCTCTAGAGTATGCTTGTTTTTGAAAATTCTTCATGTAATGTATTCTCTTTAAAATGAATGTTGCTTAAAGTGGCTAGGTGAAAGAAGGCTATGTAGTTGGTATAAAACAATAGACTACTTTGACAATTCCTGGTATTATCTGAATTTAGTCAGTATTGCCCATGACTTTCAGTTAATCAAGTTTTACTTTAGAATGTCTTACTGTTATTTAAGTATACAAATAAATATAAACCTGATGTAAGCAACATGCATATATAATTCCAGAGTCACCTGGATAGTTGCACATGTGCCTGATTTCCTTATACTTATGGGACTAGGCTTCAGAGGTATACAGGGAGCATCAGCTAGAGGGATTAAGCACTGAAGAGAAACTGGTGGCACTTGTCCCAGTAACACATTTTATAATATTTAATGATCTGGAAAATTGGGGTGACAGTATCAAAAAGCCAAATTTTTGTCCAGATTGTCAGCCTTGTATTCATGTAGTAAGTTACAAACAAAGGTATGGAACAGCTTAGTGAAAAATTTAAATCTACAGTGCACGAGGTATGTGCTACAAAATGGGCACAAGCCTTTCAGTTTTCACCAATTTTTCTGAAATTCTCTTTCCATGAACCCTTTTGCTCTGACAGAGACAAGTAGCTTTTCTGCAGTTGTAAAGTAGTATGGTAATATATGAGGGCTCCAGGGTTCTGATTACTGGAACACTCTGCAAAACTATATGTTGGTTCTTGTATTGGATAAAGCATAAATTGTTCATCCACTCCTTAATCCCGCTTCTATTAAAAGTCAATGGCAAAACCTGTCTAACTTCAGTGGAAGCAAGGGATCTGGCCATATGGAATATTCATATGTTGTGCTGTATGTTGCTTTGTGTTGCAGTGTGCAATTAAGATCAGCCAATGGTAATAAAAACACAGGTGTCAGGTCGTTATGAAAGATTTCATATGCAGATGGGGTCATTTTACAGCTTTAAAAACAATCTGTTTTAAATATCCAGTATTGTTTTGCAGCAAACACACTTAAATAATTATCCAAATTAAACTCAGATTTATTTATGCTTGTTTCTGTAGTTGATTCCAATGACACCCTCTATGGTGGAGACTCCAAGTTCCTGACTGAAATTAACAAGCTATGTGAGGCGGTGATTGCTCAGATTCTGGACCATCTGAAGACCCTTGGACAGGAGGAGGTATGACTTTTCTTGTCTTATTACTGTATAAAGCAACACCAAGTCACTTGCAGAAACCAATAAATGAGCCTTTCTAATTGATACTCCTGGGGGAATTCTACGCCAAAAATAAAAATAAAAAATTCTGCGCGCAATATTTAAAAATTCTGCAAAAGTTCTGCATATTTTATTTGTCAAAGTAACGCAATATAATCACACTGATTTCAATTATTTCAGTAATTTATTTAAATTACAGTACAATGGAGAATGGGAGAGGGGAACATACGGTATGCAGCCACGTGCTCAGCGTTATATCATAGACAACTGAAGAGCAAATGAGGGGTGGGGAGTCAAACTCACAGTTTATATTGGCTGCTGACCATCTCCAGAAAGATCAGTAGAAAACAGTTCATGGAGCACATTTTGATAGGAAATTTTTTCAGTCCAGAAAGTTAGACTGGTTCTAATCACTAAAGCACTAGAAGCATTTTTAAGGCCATACTGTCCTTTTACGCCTCTCTCGCAATATAAAGGAGTCTTAAAACTTTTACACCTGTTTTGTACTTCTGGGGGAATTCACAAAGACAATGGGAACAATTCACTAAGTAGGCAGGCTTCTATATTCTGCTCTGCCCATGCCTACCGCCTCAGAAACATCCTGAAGCCCTGCCCCTCCATGCCAAATGTGCTGTAGTAGCAAGTGAGAGGGACAGAGTGTCTCTTTCTCAAGTGCATGACTCCCCAGCACACTCACCGGCAGTGGTAATTTACATGTCTACCGGCTGCTGTGGGCACCCGAACAAATCTGCCTGCGCTTCCGGGGAGGGGTGTTTGACCGTTCTTGTGGCTCCTCTTTGCTTCCCCGTCAGAAGTTATTTTTCTGTGTAGAAGCAAAGAAATCTGTGGGGGACGTGAATTCTGTGCACACATAGTGATGCAGAATTCCCCCAGAGGTAAGTAATTGACAGTGCAATATCATGTGTTGCTGCTTTGGAAAGCCCTGTGAATGTTTACAAAACTGGAGAGGATTGTATGGTGTTACTTTGGTTAAAAAAAATAAACTGACATCATGTAGGCAACGTTGGGGTGAAGAGATTCAGTAATATTTATAGCCCCACTATTTGTTGTTTACTATTTAAGAGATGGATTGTTTAGCTGCATTCTGTGCATGACATGGACAGTCAGTTATACCAGACAGAATTGGTTTTTGCTAGGCAGTGAAAGCTGCTCTGGTGCCGACTTGGTCCTGCTGTTTTTCTCAAGGTGTAATAATCTCTTCAGTTCCCTTCTTTCCCATTCCCTCCCAGCTGTCGCTTCACTCCTGACCTAAACTAAAGTCTCTACTTTCTCCCTAGTCCCAATTGCTGTTTTTCTCACCAGCCTGACCAGACTTCTGGAATAGGCTAATGGACAAAATGAGAATTAACCCGTTAGTCTGTTCTGGGCTAAATACAGTGGAAGTTACTTTATTTGTAAAAGCTCTGCATCCCAGAGGGTGATTAAGAATGATTTGCTTAGGTGTAGGGAGTACTTTCACTTTTACTCTATTTTGAATAATAGTTACACTAGTTAAAACAAAGCAAAAACCCTTGTCGACTTACTGGATTCCCTGAATTTGCATTTATACAATATGTGAGATCAAAAGCAGCTCTAAGAGCTTATCTGTTCTGGGGTAATGACTGTCATTCTCCATGTTACTGAACTCATCACCTCTGCATGAGAACAGACTATGCCCCGGTAACGGGTCTGTTTCTGAGCTTCAATTCCCACAGCAGCAGGTTTTTTGTTTTTTAACTACCTCTGTTAGACTGTTGTCTCATATCTTATAGCCTGAAATACAGGGCAAAATGAGTCTTTGATGGAAAGAGAATAGAGCTGAGGTCCTTCTCATAGGTCATCTTACTTGGCCTCTCGCCAAATAATTTAGGTTTATTTTTATTTTCTCCCACTTCTGCTGGGATTACATTTTAGAAATTCTTCTAAAGGAAGAGAGAGATGCTTAAAGTTTGCCTCCAAGAATTCATTAAGCAACACACACTTGAGAGCCCAGCTACTGCTGTTAAAGTACTATTTCCTTTACCTTTGATATCAAATACTTTCTCTTAAAACAACTGTAGAGATTCAAAATTAAGAAATCTCACATTTTTACAGTGGCATATTCCAACAAACAGCATAAACTGTACGTACCACAATGAAATACAGCTCTCTTTGGATGCAACAGCAATCCAGCACCCTGGGCAATGGCAAGGACACCAAAGCAACCTCTGCTCTTATGAATAGTGCCATGGGATCTTTTCAGTGTGCTCACTGGGTTTTAGGATACTCTATGAAATACCAAACACAGTAAACTGTCACTGTATTTACTTCACACTGGCTGAGCCTGTCCTGCTGGGATTAGGACTTGTGTTTCCACGAAGTCTAGCTTTACAAACCTGATGCTTAGACTGCTAAGAGAGTCCCTCTAGCTAATTCACTGAAGCAGGAGGTATTGTGGTCCAGTAGATAGAGGGACACTGGACTGAGAGTAAAGGGACATGAATTCTGATCCTAGTTCTGTTATTGGCAAGCTGTGTGATCTTGGGCAAGTCACTTCACTTCTGTGCCTCAATTTCCTCAGTTGTAAAATGGGGGGATATTTGCCTTCCTTTACAAAGTGCTTTCAGATCTGTGGATGAAGAGCACTACATAGGAGCCAAGTATTACTCTTTTTTTTGGTGGGGGGATAGGAGGTATAGAGGTTGATGTTGATTATTAAAGTCACATCCTTCAGCTCTAAAGCAGTACTTGGCAGAAAATCATCTCAGATTTTATTTTGCTCACTTCAGTGTTGGCAACCTTTTATTATTTGGCTGCTCATTTACATGAACAAGCCTCTGCTGATATTGGTTTTCCTTGGTTCATTTCATTTGAAACCCATAAAAGGGACTTGATTTTCATGTAATAAAATGATTTTACCAAACTGCTATTTGAAGGAAGAGAAGTGAATCTAATGTTAACACAGTATGATCCTCCTTTCTTCCTGTATTACTTTGAAATATCTTTTAAAAATTCTCCTTCTTTTGTGATATCTTAGTGTTTGAACTGAAATGTACAGTCCCAAACTACCCTATACAAATACAAACCATCTGTGGACATGGGAGTGTGCCTGCTTTGCATTTTTATTGCATTTTGGGTGTAATAAATGTTAAAATCCTGCTTGCTGCAGTTGGACTGAGTTGTGAACAGTCAAATGTGGGCATGTTTCATGCAGAGCCATTTGCTTTTGATCCAAAACTAAAGTGTTACAGTAGGTCTGCTGTAGGTCATTCTTGTCTTGATAGCCTCTTGTGAGGATGTTTCTGTTCCTGTATAGACATTTGACTATTTACAGTAAGTCTCAGGGAATGATGGAAACTGGTTCCTCCAAAGCCACTTGGTATTGCTCCGTTCAACCAGGAAATGTCACTAGAAAGTGTGTTCCCTCCCACTTCAAAAAACTGAGCTTGGATTCACCATGTGTTGAGTAACATATAGAGCACCAGATTAGTCAAGATTCGCCAGAACCAGTGGCTCCTCAAGCTGATGCAATTAAGGCAGTTTCATAGCCAGTGTTACACCAGAAAGTGAGGTGGCCAGCCTCATGTCCGACCACCTTTGACTGCCCTAATCTGATGGATCAGGTATGCAGTTTGCACCCGGGTGATAACTGGTGATGGCCTTTCAGCAGGACTGGCTCTAGGTTTTTAGCCCCCCAGGCTCTGCTCCAGGGGACCCAGCTCCCCTCCCTCCCCGGCTCCTCACACACTCCAGGAGCCCCTCTCACCGCTGCAGCCCAGGCCCTGGTGCTGAGCGCAGGCTGTGGTGGCGGTGAGAGGGGCTCCCGGAGCGTGTGAGGAGCCGGGGAGGGAGGGGGAGCCGAGCCCGGGCTGCAGCTGCGAGAGGGTCTCCCAGAGTGTGTGAGGAGCTGGGGAGGGAGGGAAACAGGGCCTGGGATGCAGGGAGGGAGGAGGGGTCCTGTTGCCGCTCAGAGTCTCCCCAGGGCAGCACAGCATTTCCCCGCCCGAGTGGGCTGTGTAGGACGCCACCGTGCTGGGCAGGGGTTGCGGATCCTGGCTCATTCGCTGACAGGGCAAGTGGCTTTTTGCCACTCCAAGCAAAAAAAAAAAAAAAAAAAAGCAGGGGGGCAGTTTGCTGCCCCTTAGAAAGTGCTGCCCGAAGCACATGCTTGGAGAACTGGTGACTAGACCCAGCCCTGCCTTTCAGGGCAAGATCAAGCAAGACTTGAACTCTCAACCTTCAGGATTGTAGTAAGGCTCCTTAATCTCTCAGCAGCCGCACCTATTTACCTGATTAGCTCACCTATTTTTTATTTTAAAGTTGTTAAAGATTTAAAGTTCTTCCTGAAACAATTCTCTAGTATCTGTAAGCTGTAGGAGTTGCCAGAAACAAATACCTGCAATTCTGTTTCTCCCGCAGTTCCAGTTATCAAAAGTCCAAACTCCATCCTGCTCCGTATTCAAATCATACAACTCAAAGACAAGGTGAACTTACAGTGCTTTCAGAATTTACAGCAACTTGGTTAGTCTACAGCCAGTTAAGATTCTTCATTCCAACATCTCATCTTGCCTTCATAACCAAGAGTTATTGAGTGGTCTCATGAGTACAGTTGTGATACATCTAGAAAATAAAAAGTAGTTGCTTAAGTTATCAGTCTGAGAAATCTAGTCAGGCCATCATTGTAGCTTGCAGTTTTCTTGGAAGGCTTGCTCAGCGGGAAGTGTCTTGTACTGCTCTTTAATAGTGGCAAGAGCGGGAACCATCCTGATCTTTGCTGACAAGGATTTCTCTGGACAAGGGCCTTCAACAAAAGTGCTTATGAGAGTATTGCCTTGGGCTCCATCATCCATGAACCCCATGTGGCAACAGAGAGACAAATAGCTGAGTTGCTCAGCTCTACTTTAATGAAGGCTTTAAAAATTAGGGCCAGGGTCTTGAAGTGTATCCTGAATCTGATCAGTAGCCAATATAGGGTTGGGATCACTGGAGTAGTATGTTTTCATTGGTCTAACCAGGAAAGCAAGCTCCCGCACGCCAAACCAGCTGGAGTTCCCATGTAGAGGATGTGGAGTACTCTTAGAGTGAGGCTGACAAATCACAGAGCGCTGTTCAAGGTCTGTATCCGCAAGAAAGGATTTAGTCATCTGGCCATCTGAAGAAGGAATTTCTGCTTGCGGTTACTATTCAGGAGTGCAGGAGCAATGATGAGTCCAAGAGGACCATAAGACTGTGTAACTTAGTAAACAGGGGACTTGCGCATACAACAGTTAGCGAGTTCAGAGCTGCCACTGAGTTATTAGTATTTCCTCTGTTCCAGTCAGCATCACCTGTTACTCAGGCTGAACTTGAGTCAGTTGTCTTATATCAAGGGGCTTTATTATCCCAAAGGGAGGATAACTGAGTAATGGCACTGTGGATTGAGTTCTGAAAGCTTGATGTTGTCTGCCTATACCACTTATGATCTTCCCTAATTGACTAATATATATGAACAGGCCCCTGGGGGACTCTTGAGGAGAGGAGAAACTGCCCATTGTGACCTCCTGAGAGGAAGGAGCAAATCTAAATCCCCAAATGCCTTGTTCTTCACAGCATGAAGCTCTAAGTGAGCAGATTTCAACAGAAGACTGGAGTCAATGCTAGGAAGCAGGGTTGCTATTGTAAGCAGTGCTGAAATGGATAATAAGACCGAAGACCAGCAAGATCACATTTTTCTCCATTGTGCCATATTGAATTAAGATATTACTCTACTCTTTGCTGGAGGGGATAGGACATGAGTGACGCAAGAGGCTACATGTCCTGGAGTTGTGTAGTTCTTTCTTTATTGCAGTGTCAACTACACTGTTTCAAAGAGTACCAAGTGAGTACTCTCTGCTCTCTTTGTTGTGGGAACTATTAGTTTCATGATTTACGTGACTGCCAGAAACTTGATCTATTCCTTTCTGTTTGCTGCCCATAAATGCATCCTCGTGAGTTGGAACGCCCTCCACAATTCAGTCTTGGTTATGTCAGTGGAGTTTGCAGCATGTTGACATGGATTTATCACTGAGATTTGAGGTCAGTGCCATGTTACACAAATATTCTTGTTGATCATAATGCAGAGTGTTGCATGTCTCTCGGTTTTGTTCCTTTTCATATAGTGGCCTTTACTTCATTTTCTCTGGAGCTGTGCATCTCTTAACTTTGCAACTTCTAACATATGATTGGATCCCCATCTCCTACTTGTGCCTGTGCTTACCTCAAAATACTGTGAATAATGTACATCCCTTTCTTCTGACTCTGTCTTCAATGTGTTGCATCCTTTTTGAAGTGTTCTGTATGTTACCAAGTTCTTTAAAATGTTAAACAGAGTGTGGGCATGTACACATGCATATGTATTGTATAGAAATACAATGCAGTGGGGCTATCCGGGGGAGAGATCTTTGACCACCTCTCCTGCTCTCTGCTCAATAATCTAGCTCCACTAGAATTATTACTATCGTAAACTTGCAGGGAGTTTCAAACACTCTCTCTCTTATGTTTGGATTCAGGCAAAAATATATAGGCACAAGTGGTTAATCTGAGGTGGAGGGGGAAAATAGTTCAGATAATTTAAATACTCTAAACATTTCTGAAGTAGTTCTTTAAAATGTACAAGTACAAAATACATGGTGGAGTGGCAAAAAAGCTTTGCATCACATTATTCTACCATCTAAAATTCATGCAGACATGCCACATCATCACATATTCTTTCTTTAATTTTCCTTTTGCCCAAAGGTGTTGGTCCTAGTGCAGTGTCCTGACTTTATTTCAGCTCGGATAGTTACTTTCCAACTACTCATAGTTTCCTGATAGGAAGTGCAGCAACATATCTAGCAAACTGTTAGAGTAGTGTTGCTGCGGCAGACTGATGGACCATGTCTGTGTCCAGAGGTGGCTACATTTCAGTAGTGGATGAAATGATGCTTGAATCTAAGGCCTGGTCTACACTGTGGGGGAGATCGATCTAAGTTATGCAACTTCAGTTACCTGACTAATGTAGCTGAAGTCAGCATACTTAGATCACCTCACCACGGTGTCTTCACTGCAGTGAGTCAACTGCTGACGCTCCCCCATCGACTTCACCTATGCCTCTCGCTCCAGTGGAGTACTGGAGTCGATGGGAGAGCACTCAGGGGTTGATTTATCACGTCTAGACTAGACATGATAAATCGACCCCTGCTGGCTCGATCGCTGCCCACCGATCCGGCGGGTAGTATAGACATATCCTAAGGCTGTAAAAAGCTTTGGGAGCCACTGTGATGAAGGGTGCTACAATTTATAAATGTAACTGGAAGAATTTTTCTGTGACTGCTGCCCATTACTCCCATTAACACTAGTGGGGATTTATATACTCGTTAAGTGACCCATAATTTTTGTAATAAAAGTTTTTAAGAAAGGGGTTTTCAATCTAATATTCTAAGCACCACCTCAGAATATAAAAGTAAAAATCTATTGAAAAGTAGCCACTTGTACTATGTGATGACTTTTTAAATATTCAACCACGTGATAGTCAAATACCCCAGTGCTACATGACCTTGCCAAATTGTTTTTTTTGTCAGTTGTGTAAAATATCTTCCTATGTATGTAACAGCTGAACATGCTAAATAAAGAACAGAATCAGTATGTGCAGAGCTTACGTTCTAAAGGCACTTACTAATAAAATACAGTGTCCCAAACCACACAGTGTCTTGTTGTCTTCATAGCTAGATGCTTCACTGACAGACCCGTTGTCCAAAGTTTTCTAAGGTAGTTTGGCATATGTTAGGTTTGGGAGAGCCCCCCAAACTAAGGGGCACCATGAATAAAAGATACAGTCACAAGTGGGAGAAAAATAGATAAAATAGTGAAGGTCTGAGCCTATATTTTATTAATGTTTGCTAGTACTTGTTACCATAAGTAGTCTCACTGATTTGAAAGAGTTGGAGTGTGTGTAGGTTGGTTGCTAAATGCTTAATGATCAAGAGCTACTGCCCCCAGTGGGGGTGGGTATCTTCTCTTGTCCTTATTTAGCTGCTCGGTCCATGCCGTGCATATGCAATTAGTTCTGCTGGCAGTGATAGGAAACATTAATTTCCTTTCACTGCCACAGCAATACTGCATACTGGCCATTGAATTTACTGGCTGAATTTAGAGAGGGCTCAAGTGAAGTACGAAATTTGTTAATTTAATATGCGGGGTTGACCATGATTGTGCACTTGCTTCTAACTGCTCTTCAATTGATTCAATTACTTTAGTAGATGAGGCTCTGCCTTTTAATCAACAGTCTCTTTTCCAAGTAAGCCGAACACAAAGCACAGCTCTAGAAAAGCAATGGTAAATAAATGCCTCCTCTCAGATGTGTCCTTTGATAATTGCAGTGCCTAGCAGTGCTAGGCGTAAATAACAGTGCAAATGGTGTCAGCATTTCTATTATGCATGCCCCCTGCTGGTGGTGATGCTAAGAGGTCTGTAGTATAGCTGTGTAAAGTTGCTCTATAAGAGACCTGATTTGCAAAGTTTCTGCAATTAATTTTTTTTTAAAACTTGTCAAGGGGTTCTTCCCCACTGCCTTCTGGAGCAAGGAAGCCCTCTCCCTTTTTGTTTTTATCTCTTGGGAAGAGACTTAGACTTAGAATCTCTTAGAATCTCAGTTTCACACATACAGAATGGGAAGAGACTGTCTAGGAAGGAGTATGGCAGAAAGAGATCTAAGGGGTCATAGTAGACCACAAGCTTAATATGAGTCAACAGTGTGATACTGTTGCAAAAAAAGCAAATGTGATTCTGGGATGCATTAACAAGTGTGTTGTAAACAAGACACGAGAAGTCATTCTTCCGCTTTACTCTGCGCTGGTTAGGCCTCAACTGGAGTATTGTGTCCAGTTCTGGGCACCGCATTTCAAGAAAGATGTGGAGAAATTGGAGAGGTCCAGAGAAGAGCAACAAGAATGATTAAAGGTCTTGAGAACATGACCTATGAAGGAAGGCTGAAGGAATTGGGTTTGTTTGTTTAGTTTGGAAAAGAGAAGACTGAGAGGGGACATGATAGCAGTTTTCAGGTATCTAAAAGGGTGTCATCAGGAGGAGGGAGAAAACTTGTTCACCCTAGCCTCCAATGATAGAACAAGAAGCAACGGGCTTAAACTGCAGCAAGGGGGATTTAGGTTGGACATTAGGAAAAAGTTCCTAACTGTCAGGGTAGTTAAACACTGGAATAGATTGCATAGGGAAGCTGTGGAATCTCCATCTCTGGAGATATTTAAGAGTAGGTTAGATAAATGTCTATTAGGGATGGTCTAGACAGTATTTGGTCCTGCCATGAGGGCAGGGGACTGGACTCGATGACCTCTCAAGGTCCCTTCCAGTCCTAGAGTCTATGAGTTTATAAGTTGTCTCCATGATGGTCATATCCTTTTCAATCATCCTGCGATAGGTCATTCTTTGTCTTCCATGACTTCTTTTTTCTCTGGGTGGAATCCAGTCTGAAATACCTTGAGCTTCTGCTATGGGTAGGTTGATGACAAAGCAATCTCTGTCTAATTATTGAGTCCACAGTCTGCTGACCTGTGCAGCACTACACTTTCTCATTAGTTACACAATTTCTCCAATGAATTCTCAAGATTCTTCTTAAACAATGGTGGTGAAATGTATACAGCTTCCTGTCATGTATTTCTACTATCTGCTCCTTCTGGTGGAATGTTGCACCAAAAAGCTAAACATTCTGTGCACAATATTTTAAAATTCTGCATATTTTATGTGTCAAAATAAGACAATATAATCATGCCACTTTCAATTATTTGGTAACTTTTATTTAAAAATACACCTGTCAGCAGGTATGTCTGTAACAATACAGATAACAAAAGAGATTCAGGAAATTTTTTTTTAACAAATAGATTCCTTACTGGGCATATACTCAGAACTTTGAGTAATTCATTTAAACTATGATACAGAAACTTATTTCTTACATGCCTCAGAAGCAGTGCAAAGGTTTGGGGAGTCATGGGTAATGGAGAAGCTGAGGGAGAAGGAAGTAATTGCTTGGAAGGAGCCTGGGAGTGAATCAGGTGGATTGTTGGGTGTGGGTGGGAGAAGTATGGAGCAGGTTTTTTGAGGGATGGAGGGATTGTTAGGGAGTTGAGGAGCCTCCCCCATGTAGACCCTGTCTGACCCCTAGCTTCTCCCAATCTGTCAGGCACATCAGGCCGTCTTCATGTGTCTCTGCACCCGCTCACCCTATCCCCAGTCTCCCTGCGCGCACACACTCAGCCACCACCTCGACTCCCATGTGTCCCTGCACCCCCCTCTCCTGTCCCTGTGTCCCTGCACCCCCACTTCCATTCAGCCCCTGCTGCAGTTTGTCCCCCCCCCACTAGTCCTTCTGAACTCCAGTCTGTGACCCCGCCGCAATAACTCCCTCGCTCCGTCTTTTTTTTTTCCCCATCCTTATATCCCATGTCTCCTCACCTGATCTGAGGAGTAATCTGTCATGTTTCCAGGGCTAATAATAATGTTGGGAGGACAATAGCATTGTACAGTGTCATCTTCTCACTCCTCCAGATGTTTGACAGACAGGAAAATGATCTACTGCCTTTACCATTCTTGCTCTGACTTTCTTAGTGAGCTGGCCACTAGCATATATTGTACTTCCATGGTAGACAAAGTTGCCAACTCTTGTACTCTGCTCCACCAATCTCACCTCTACCCACGTTGACAGCATTCTCTCCTGTCTCCGTGATCTTGGTCTTCTGCATACTGATACAGAGTCTCACTTTGAAAGCTTTTGGGAGGAGAGAGTCAGAGGCAGTTGGGCCACAGTCCTGTAACATATCTTACTTGCCTCTGCCTTTTATTCCCTAAAACACAATTTGACTGCTATTGCAACCACTAGTAAGCTAAGCAGCATGGCCAGTAGCACTCCACACGGTTTAGTGCATGGTTGCCTATGTTCCAAAGATCCTTTGTAGAATTTCCCTGACTGTAAAAAGTGGGGGAAACCTCCTGGTCTCAAGAGACAGCAAGCAACTGTGGGGAGGACCTCTGGGAGGATGGTGCTGTGGAAGCTGCCATTGGGTGTGAGGAGCTAAAAGAGAGGTCAGCCTATATAAATATCGCCCCAAGTCTGCTGGACTTTTATAAATATTCAAAGTCCTAAAAGAATCTTAAAGGCACCCTGATCTCAGGTAAGTTCAGGGTTCTAGTAGAACCTTTCAGACAGCCCTGCCAGTGAGGTGGCAGAAGGTGCCCACATTCAGTACTGCGAGTAGGGATGGTGTTTACAGCTAGAACTGTTCAGGTATCCAGAATGCACAATATTACAAAAACCTGCCAAGTCATTGAGCTAAACTGACACCTGATGTAGGAGCTGGTGTAACTCACACTACTTTGGAATGGGGCTGAATGGGTAGACAGGGGTTGGTTTGTTTGTTTGTATCCTATTTTGAGTACAAATGCACGGAGGACTAGCCCCAAAGTCCTTGCTGATGTTAATAATGCTAGGCCTGTTTGCTACAGAGCATCTATCTAGCTGTTGGTAAAATTCTCTGGACTGTGTGTATAATTTACAGGATATCGATATTTTGCTGATATATCAGAACTCCAAGATGGCTGTAGAATAATTGTTGTTCGTTTGTTTTTTTTAATGGAAGACTCTGAAGCGCCAAAGCCAGCTGGCTCTCTACTTCTTTAATAGTATTTTAGCTCATGGAGATCTACGGAACAACAGACTAAACCAGCTTTCAGTCAATCTCTGGAACCTGGCGCAGAAGCACGGCTTTGCTGACACCAAGACCATGGTAAGAATAACATGGACTGAAATGGAGTGTGCTATCTTTGGCATTAGTTCTAAGTGCCCTTCCTTTTACTCCTACTTGTGGAAAGGGTCAGTGTGACCAGGGTCCTAGTGGGGAGCCAGCTGTGGTCACTCAATTAGGGTAAACTGCAAAGAATGGGGCAGCCAAACCCCAAAAAGCTGATGGATATTCCAATACTTGATTCACCAAGCCAGCATAAAACAGCTTCATTACCTTACTCATAAGTCCAGACAACATAGTTCTCTTAAAGTGATCCATCCTTAGGCCTCCATCCAGGTACCCACGTCAAATATGATGAAAATTTCTATAAATTTTATTTCATCATATGAAAGAAAAGGTTCTACCAATCCCAAAGGATCGGACACATTACCTCCCAGGTTAATGAATGTTTCAGATCTTACCCAAATACATGCTACAGCCAATTCTTATTAACTAAAATAAAATGTTATTAAAAAAACAAAAGCGAGTATGATTAAAATACATATATACATACAGACATGAGTTCAGTTCATTTGGGTGAATATTCACAGCAGAGATGGTGAGCTTTGTGGTTGCAAGGAGTTCCTTTAGAATTTAGTAAGTCATAGTCTGATGTGCAAATATCACATTCAGGGCATACCAGCCTAACTGGGACCTCAGTCTTGCGACTCCAACTTCCCTTGACGAAGCTTAAGCAGATCTAAGATGACAGAATCAGGACCCAAGGATCTTTTTATACAATTTCATGTCCTCTTTGACAAGTTGGGAGTTCCTGAGGTGGGGGTTAGGAGGTAATTAGGATGACTTTGAAGGAGGTCCATCACCGGTACTTAGCTATATGGATTAACATAAGGCTATTTGCCTTTTCCTCCTCCATTCATAGTACATTTCAAAGAGAGATGAATACCGAGATATCCCATATTTACAATTTATTTAAGTGATATCAGAGTACAACATAGATGGAGACTGTTGATTACATTGTCGACCCTACTCATTTATTTTGCAGGATGTTTAACCCTTTCTAGCCATGCGTCACAATCAATTTATGAGATTTATTTCCTTAAAACAAAAACATGTTCATTTAAATCTTATTAAATTGTTTTGCATTGAAAAAATAACGTCCTGTGTATCAGAATCCTAACAACTTTCTGTCAATTTTATATGAGAGCACATAACATAAATGCCAACTTTGAATCAACATCTGCTCAAAACAGAAATCAGAGGTAGCTTTTTATTGTGTCCTGGGCCCACGGCTGAAAGAATTATAAGTAAAACGGAGTGTGATTTTAGTCTCTCTTGCTATGACCAGTGGTCTACTTTACAAAACTAGCACCCAGCCTGGAACAGTAGGCAGCATCAGCTCACAGGATGCTGAATAGCCAGCCTTTTATATTTAGCCTGCCTTGGCAACTTTCCCAACATTTTTTATAAGTATGTCATGCATTTGTTGAATTTGAAGAGCACTGAAAATGCTGGTGCTAGGAACATTTTTACTCCAAATGAAACTGCCGTTCTGGTTAGTGGAGAAGCATGGTTCAGACCTGAAAAATCACACTTGTTGAGCAACACCTGTGGCTGCCAGCTCTGGGGTCAGGGGTGTGTGCTGTTTATGCCTGGATTGGACTGCAGTATTAAAACAAAGTGAAAATCAGAGTTCTTTACTAAAACTTTCATACGGCTGTCAAGAAATCCGATTCAAGAAAAAATACAAAGATTTGTATATCTCCTTCCTCTGTAGGTGAAAACACTGGAATACATCAAGAGGCAAAGCAAACAACCTAAAATGAGTCATTTTACAGAGCTGGCACTAAGACTCCCTCTGCAGTCCAGGACCTGATGAATGTTACCCTTTCCAGAGTCATCTGTAATGAAGGGCATGTTTCCAAGTCCATAAAATAGAAGCTTTATCCTGAGCTTTTATTAGAGTTCAATGTATTTTCATTTTTAAGTTTCACTTAAGAGTATGACAGATTGATTTGGACAAGGTAAAGCTGTTCTAACAAAGTGCAATAATTTGAGCTAAGTTTGGTTCCACTGGTGTCATTAAACAGAAACTGCTTGAAATATTTAGATTCAGTAAAGTGTATCTTAAAATTTCTGATGGCAAATAACATTCCAGACCTGAATTTGACATGACTCAAACCACACAGGAAGAAAATTATCCACATAAGCATATTCAGGAGTTCCCCCTTCCCCCATCTTCATTCCATTTAGGACATATTATTCTCTCCTGTGTGGGAGCAATATGTTGATGTAACATCCTACTTCATGATCAGCAGTAGTTCTAGGTGAGAATTATGCCTGACTTCTTTGTAGACAGGGTTGTTTCCAATATTCATGTGGCTAGTTCCAATCTAACAGGAATATGGCTGAGATGTTACTGTTTTCTGGATTTGAAAAAATCATTTTTGTAACACACTTTCACCAACATGTTTATACTTATCATTTTAGTCTAAAAATGTTTTGTAAAATGAAGGGAACCTCTACATTTAATCTGGCGATCAGTGGGAAAGTATTCAGAGGAAAATGCAAATGTATTTTGAGTCCTCTGGGTTTTCAGTCCAAATGCTCAGTATCATCAAATAAAAACTGTTAATGGGCAGTTTAGTTCATCTGTTTATTCCTTATTACATGTATCCACAGTCATCACCTGACTGAACATCCTGTGATTATTAGTTACATTTGCTAGTATACTGCTTAGCAAATTCCACACTGCCACTTCTAGCCAGTGGCAAGGAGCCAGGATGTGTGGTTGCTGCTACTGCCATAAGGGGCCCTAGTTTTGATTGAGTTTAGGCAATTTACTGAGTTAATCTCTACAGTAACCACGGATGACTAAAATACTCTAGCCAAATTTTGAGCAAAAAGTTGTCTTTTGTTGAGGGTGAAAATTCCATCTGTGTGAATGAAATTCTGTAATAAAATAGCTGTGCTCGGTGGTAGGTAGAAGGTGCACTCCTTAATGCATGTGGAATGGTGCTGTTGAAACATTCTCCATCATGCTGAGACTGATGACTCCCTCATTGATTAAAACAAGGAGTATTGTCCCCCAAAACTAGTTTAGCTGGAGAGCAGAAGTGTTAATCAGTTGATGATTGCAGCATTTTATTGTTTTTGCAGGTGGTGTGTTAAGAAATGCAGGTGTCCATTACTTGTGCATCGTCACACATGCTGGGGTTTAAAGTGGATGCAGCTTAACTGCTATTTAAAAAAAATGTAGTGACTGTAGTGATAGGCCAGTTGAAGTGAATAACTGCTCTGGTTGCCAGGCAACAACTGATTTTTCTGCAGCATATTTTGAGTCCATGGTGATTATATCAAAGGGTCCACTTGTCAGTGGACACTCACTACATCATTTTCTGTTTGTAATTTATTTGGGTATGCGCAGCTTGCAGTAGAGGGTTAGGAATACATTTTCAGAGGGGTTGAATGATATGCTTGTTAATACTACTTTTTTTTTAATTTAGATTGGAAATAAGGTTGTTCAAAAGTAATCGTGTAGGGTATATAACCATCAGAACAAGTGTATCAGAGCTATGCGATATGAAATGGGGCATCTACTTGACTGCTTCCATTCTTTGCTCATATGCTGTTAATTCGTCAGTGCAAAGTCTGGTGAGAACCAGCATTACAGGTGGTCAGTGAGAGAGGAGTAGTGCTAATTTAGTAGATGAAAGGTTTTTTAAAAATTAACCTGATGGTGTGCAAGTGCTAAACCATTCTCAGCTCGCCCCCCACACACACACACACGAGTGTGTGTACTCACGTTACAGCCACTTTGTCTTGGTGTGTTCCACCCATGGTTCAATTCCTTTGGAAGCCTGGGAGTTCTCTAGCTAGATGTCTGCTCTCCCTGTTTAGTGGTAGTGTTGATTGGTTTGGTGTGCCCCTGTATAGGGTAATGATGATCTACAAATCTGCAGTGTAGAAAATGCATGCAAGGACTCTAATCCTGCTAGTTGTACAGCTACTGTGACTTTCTGTGATATATGAACATGCAGAATACCAGGATTCTTTCACAGAAGGTAATATACAGATGTCACAGAAGATAAGAGATACTGAACAGCTCTGCAACCTATTTTATGATCAAACAGAAATCTGAGGCCTCTGAGCCTCAATTTTTCTTAACCAATAGCTTTTAAATTGTCCATAACATTTTACACATTTTCAAGGTTACTTAGTTTGGCAGTTGATTTAAGCCACAAATCCTGCCATTATATACCCTGATGCTAGCAATGCAGTGCACCAAAAATTATTATTCTTTCCTTGCTCTTGCTCTGATTTTCTCTTAGATGTTAATGAGCGAAAACCCAAGAAATATAACTAGCGATCAGGTTGTGGCTAAGTGAATTGAAGTAGGACCCTGTGCAGGCTATATAGAGGGCAGAAAGAAAAAGTTGTAAGAACACTACATAACATTTATGAAGTGAGGATGATATCTCAGCTTGTCATACAGTTATCCTAACCCTGTCACCAGGTTGTAATTTGCCTGTAAGGAATTAGGTCAAATACACAAGCATTGTAAAATAATTGCATTAGTACATCCATTTGTACATTGAACTATACTGGCCATATAAGATTTTCACCATATTGTTCTGTTTTTTTACTTGTGTTCTTCCACACCCATGTAGCTGTACAGTGACAGACAAGGTGCCTTTGCTAAGTACAAAGATCTAAATTGGGAAATAAATGAACACACTCAGTCTCATTAAAAACCATTGCTTAATTTCAAAGCTACAGTAAAATGAAGTTTAGGTACAAAGAAAATGTTTTCATTATAAATATATACAAATATCTTAACATTACAGCTGCTAAATGCAAAGGAAAGACACAGGAATATGCATGTTACATATAGCTAGCACAGGGGCCAAAGTAGGGCTCCTCACAGAACAAGGCTATCCATGTTCAGATCCTGCCCTCTTATTTAATATACAAGTCTGAAAAGCACTGAGGGGAGTAATTCTACACACACCCCTTGCTGAAATAAGCCTCAGTAAATGAGAAAGGAAGGTGCATAATGTGACTCTATTGAAAGTGTCTAAAAATGGTCTCCATGTTCAGCATGCTCCTGCTGCTCTGCAGAACCAGCCCAAGTAGAGGAGAGTGAACTGGACTCATCATTATGTTCCAATGGCAAAGCAACCTGTGAAACTCCTCAGTTGATACTCTTGGTTACACGCCTGAGAGTAAGGCCTCAGTTGATGACACAGGTTTAAAAGTAATAGAGCCTGCAGCATCTTTGTTGTAGAGGTGTGCTACCTGCGTCAAGCCAGCTTGACTTTCAGATCCCAGGCTAACCTTGCTGTGGCTCACAGGGCAGATGTTGGTTTCCCTCCTCCACTCCTACGCTGACCAAATCACCAGCCAAGATTTTTCCCACTCCTTCCTCTGCTTCTCCAATTTGAGTCTTGCCTTGCTCAGAACAAAACAAAGGAAGGTGTCTCCAGCAGCACAGCTGGCACTCTTCATGTCTTGGCCAGAGAAGGTTAAAGTTAGAATGTGGGCCTAGCAGAAGCATTCTACAGACCTTGATGTTTCTATTTAGTGAGAAACTTCTGCTGCCTGAGAAAAGCGAGGCAGGAGCTCAAGCCAACTGCAGGGCTGTGACGGGCAAGCCAACCACTTGGCTGGAGAGGGGAGAATTCCAATGTGAGGGGTAGAGGCTCTGCCTGAGACAGTCCAGGCCTGTAACCCATGCAGCAAGGGGAAGAGTTTGACCTGAGGCAGCCTCAGAAGAAAGGATTCAACATTTCAATGAGGGAAGAGAGGTCACCATGCCCCCTTTTCCTTGTCTGAGCTACTGGAGTGGATTAGTGGGGGCTTCCTACTCATCGGGTGGCTTTAATCTTCCTTTATAGGAGTTACCTAAAAAGCCACTGGATGACCCCTGGGGTTTTTTGTACACACAGATGAGACTTTGCCAAGAGACTTGTCCTCTCAAGGGAGTACAGAAGAGCAGGCTAACACTTGTTTCAGAGCAATGGCTGGCAAAGCAGAGGAGGGAGGCCAAACAAATGGGAAAACTTCGGCGGACGTCATCCTGCCTGTCAGTGAGCAATGAGAAACAACTGAGCATCTGCAAAACAGTAAGTAAAAGGGGAAAATAATTTGCCTTTTACCTTGTAAACTCAGCATACTGCTGTGGAAATGCTGGACCCAGGAAGTGGCTATATCCCAGTAACAGGACACTAAGTGAAAGTATTAAACCTGTTCATACACACAGCTTTTCAGAGTTTCAAGGAGACAACACCACCCTTACTGATTCAGGCTCTCCGGAGTTCCAAGTATGCACAGACTGAATAAATATACAATTGCATTTCTACAGTTCATGCTTTCTTGTACACAGCCAGTGAAAATGTGACTGTGCAACATTACATGTAGGAGTTAATCCAACGTTTAAGAAACAGACGTTTCATTCGTGCAGGTCTATGACTGACCTTCATGTGGGTTGTGCAGTTCTGAGAAATAGTCTTGGACACACTAGCCACTGGGAATTCTGCCAGTTTACTAGGACCAGGATTTGCCCCTTAAAGCAAAGCTACCAAAACAGATTAACACAAATAGTGAACAATGTTAGTTAGCAAGGAAGAAGCAGAAATTAAGTGTAGCTCAGTGACTCATTGAAAGTTACTATCCATGTCTTGCCATGCTTAACTGATGCATAGAAATTATAACCAAGATTCATCGGCACAGTTACCTTATAGATAGTCACTAACTGGGTTCTTGATGTTGAAATAAAATGTTGCTCGTGAGAGCTTGGGAAATAATAATGATTTGGCTTGTGGCATTTTTGAAAAGGAAAAAGCTATTGAGCCCATTTAAAAAAACCATGAGACTTGCAAACAAAGTAGCCTGTTGATCAAATTCTAGACTTAACCTATAATGTTTCTTTCAGTGCAAAAGGCCATAATTTGGCACCACACTAGCCGAAAAATGTATGTGAGGATTTTATATGGACTCTAAAACCACAAAGGAACCATTATGTTGCCCTTGTCACTAAAATATATTAAAAAAGGTTTTATATATTCTGCATTCTAAGAGTCTAAATAAATATTTACAAGATTTAAACAGCCACAGGCTACAGCTGCTAGTCTCAAACCTTTGCTGAAGGAGATTTTCTCCCCATTACTAAAGAATATACTGGCAGACCTCCAAGATACAATGGGATTTGTCACTCAGCTGTGGTTAGAACTTAGTTCCATGTGCACTGAGATTTCTAGTCACATCATCACTTGGCGCTCTTAAGTGGCAAACTGGGTGTTGAACTTGGTTTCATCCCAAGAAAAAAATGTAGAAAGCAAGTCTGAATGGTTTTTCATCCCCCTCACGTTGCTGCAATAAAATTTAGTCCTCAAATTTAATAGATTTAGAAATATATTTATCTATGTACACTTTTTTGTTGGCAATAGGCTGGAATCCAAGGCCAATTCCTCTATGTTGCTTCAAGTTTACTGCTTTCTCAAACTCCATTTGCAGGTTCTGCTTTAAGGTTTCCTCACCTTTCCTGTTCAGAGCCATGTTTGGTTTTTCTGTGGTTCCTGGTGGATCCTGGCTTGAGGCAGGACCCTTTTTAAAACCACCCATCAGTTTAAGGAATTTTGTTTTTTGGTCTGAACTTTCAAAAGTAGCTGTGCTCCACTGGCCAAACTTTATATCCTGCTGAACGAAACAAGATGATTAGGAAGTTTTACCTGAACTATATCTATTATCCATAAACTCATAGAATCACACCATTAAATGACGCCAGCTTTAAGGATTGCAACCACCAGTAGACCATAAGGCGTGTGACAAAGACACAAAAACTGTAGTGGGGTCCTAGTATACCTTGGGAGTGAGCTAAGTCAAGGGAAGGAGAAATTGTTCTCTTCCTACTTCTGCATCCCATCTCTCTGCCTGCTCCATTCTCTGCTTCAGGGAAGCACATGGTAAGGAACTGGTTGCATTAATTGTGTAATCATATGATGCTCAGGAGTCTCCTTGCCACCTGAGAGGGGAACTCTGGAGCAGAGTGAGGTGGAGGTTTGAATGGGGTAACCCTCAGGATCCAACTGCACCAAGCCATGTTCACTACCCACCATCAGAAACAACACTACAAACCCAATCCCACTGGTGTCTGCAGCCACTAAAATCTACAAGTCTTGAAGCAACCAAAGGGAAGACATTTTAAGCATCTTTGAACAAGGCATGTACACTGCCTAAAGAGGAGATAGAAATTGCAAGGAAAGACACCTGTGAACAGATCCACCTACTATATTTCTTTCAAAAACTGTTCAGTATGTGCGACGGAGTTTTGAACCCTCCTCCATCTAACCTGGAGGCAGGCTTGAGTGGTTTCATCATGCTGGCACAGCCAATCATAACTGCTTCTGTTAATGAAATAGTACGGAGGGGCTTTGCTGCTGCTCTAGCATTCAGCAATGCTAAGTACAAATGTAGGTCCTCAATCTGTAAGGTGCTGAACAGCCTCAACACCACACAGCACTGTACATGATCTGGTCCATGATGATCTAAAGGAGAAGGAAACCGAAGGTGCAACTACATATTAGAATAGCTAGGCATTAATAGGTGCCGAGGACTGACTCTTGAGTACTTTCTACTGTTTGTCTGTCTCAGATTACTGTGTTTTGCACAATTACAATCACTGCCCACTATTTTCAGAACTTCTGAAGGGCGGATAATAAAAGCTACAGCCTAAATTACTTAGGCTTTGTCTAGTATTAAAATAAATGCTTCAACTCCTGTCTAGAACTAATACAGCACAGTTTACCACACTCATTTCAAAATATTGCACCCTTGCTTTGCCTCAATGCAGTAAATATAAACTAAAGGTCTGTCTATACTACCCGCCACATTGGCAGGCAGCGATCAATCCAGTAGGGATCGATTTATTGCATCTAGTCTAGACATGATAAATCAATCCCAGAGTGCTCTCCCGTCAACTACAGTACTCCACTGCCACAAGAGAGACAGGTGGAGTCGCAGCAGTCAACTCACTGCAGAGAAAACACCATGGTAAGTCGATCTAAGTATGTCAACTTCAGCTACACTATTCATGTAGCTGAAATGGCATAACTTAGATCGATTTCTCCCCCTCTCCCCCCAGTGTAGACCAGGCCAGAGGATAAGCCATGTATGTACAATTACAACATTTACTTCCCAATTACGTAATGGGACAGTGTGTAGTCTTGTCAGATTATGGACTGATGCTCCAGTGAACCTTCAGAGATAAGCCAAAGAATGTTCAAAGACTGTTTTCAAAGCCGTGATAACCAGTACAGAGAGGGTTGCTGTGTCAGATGAGTTGCAAATGGAACAAAAGGTGCATCATGATCCATTTTAAGATCACAGTGACAATAGACTGCATCCCGCAGGACATCCATATAGCTGAATATGCAATCACGACACCATGTTCATTCCTGTTTTGTCTCCAGTGTCTCTTTCCCCTTTATCTTTAGGCATTCAACTTCTCTGCCACCTGGACTCTTCTCTGATAAATTCCCAAAGGCATAAAAAACCTTCTCTAGCCACAACTTTAGTTATTCTAATGAGCTGGCTACTTGGCTTTTCTAGAAAAGGTTTCAGACCTGTCCTCTATTTTTATTTTCTTTATGCAGAGGTAGGTATTAAAAAGCTCAGCAACTTTTTCTAATAAAAAGTTAACTATGAAGACACAACCAAATCTGGCCCATAGGTTCTAAGCACTAATTTCTCCCCCCACTAGTTAACTATCCTCTACAGGCACAACATTAAAAACACACACAACCCCTAGGACCACTGGCAACTGCTATAGTTTGTCTCCATGCTTCAGCTGTTAACAAAAGCAGGAGGGGAGGAGTTCTGCTCCAGTGGTAGGAGCATTCACGGGTGTCAAACAATGGAGCTCCACATCAGTCAGAGTCACTTCCTTTATATAGAATTAAGTTGTATGTAGCCCAGTCTTCTGAAACCCCCATCTTCACCAGATGGCCAAGATGATACGCACTGCAACAACTGCAATAGTGGCAGCAATCTGGGAAGGGTTTTGTACATGATACATAGCCAGTGGGCCCAGAGTCTTTTAATTCAACATAGACTAGGCTGTCTGCGTTTAAAAGCAGACTTTCCGCCTTACTGAGGAGTTTCACTTTGAACAGGATACAAACCACCTCATTGATATTTCAGCTTTTGTAGAATTTTCATAATTTTGTCATACAGCTGTTGTAAGTCAGTGTCTGTGACACATTCTTTCTGGGAGGTGGAGGATACATAGCAGCACAGATGCAGAAATAATTACACCTTTTCAAACCCTATATTTTTTTAAGTTAACTGCTGGCAATTAGTACACATTGCTTTTACTGCAGCACTTCCAGCTTGCTCTTTGTGAAGCTCACTAATTAGTCTTCATAGCTCCTATTCTGCCATGTGCTAATAACCACTGATAGTTTAGCATCAAAGGACTGGGATTCCCTGCCAATATGTCATTTTCGGAATGACTTCAGAGCCATTTAGCTAGATAGTTTCAAGGCATGCCTTGAAACAAAAGCAGAATTCTCTTCCCAATCCCCTCCCCTATGCAAAAAGTGACACGTTTTTGGCCATTTGATTCATGTACATTCATACTTTACTAGAATTGTGGCAGTCTTCTTGTGCAGTTCACAGACAGCGGAGATAATCTGGGATACTAATAAGGCCCCCTCCCCTTTCTGAATCCCACCGCCCCAGCTAAAGGCCAGCAATTACAGCAGCTGACAGATATTGCACTCTAAATCTGCCAGGGAGCAGAAGAGGCAAAGACAAAGCACCAAGACAAGCTCTACAGAGACATAGGTGTGAGCCGGGCATCTGCACTATATTTTCTTAGTCCCCTTTTGGCCTTCCCACTCCTGCTCACTTACTTGAGCTGAAGTACCAGGTTACATTATTTGTTTATAGGAGACAGCAAGCTTTTCAAATGGATTTGTCAGTTTCTCCATTCCCTCGTCCCAAGTGAACTTCCTTCCCAGAAGTGCTTCTGCCCCTTGACATGCACAGCAAGCCACCTATGTGTGAATGACCAGGGTGTCTACCAAGTCATCATGGAGACTATAAAACAAGCTGGCTGGGTTTGATGCTGCTCAGTAACTTGGGACTAGCTCCCAGCTCTCCATTTCTACCAGCAAACTATGTGCTAACTCTACACCCAGTGACAACTACATGCAGGGGTTAGTGTTATTTATATTGCACAAAAAATAGAAAATGATTTTGCAACAAATTCATCTAGGCTAATCTTCCAGAGGGAGTAGGGAAAATGCTATTTTTCAGGACTAGTGATGGAAATTTGAGCTCTGGACAATCCCACTGCTATTGGAGTTGGCTAGTCTGCTCCCAGTGCCTCTTGGGATTGGACTAATTTGTTCTGTAGTATGACCTCAAATTTGCAGAAGAGAGGGTTGTGTGCCAAGTGGCATACATGACTAGCATACAGAGAAGGATGTGGTGCATTTTCATGAGTGGTGCTGTGGACACATTATCCCATCAGATCAAGCTCTAGGCTCATACGTACAGATTCCACTTTGTTTCTGAAAACCTTCGTTTTGCCAGATTCTCTATCAATCTCTTCTTGCAGAGCTTGCCGTCTAACCTAAAAGGAAGAAAAATAAAACGCACAAGATACTGGTTTGTGGGTGAAATTTTGGTTAACTGAATTCATGACATAAGAATGAGATGACAAGAAAAAGTGACTCGTTGAAAACCTGCCTTGTAACTTAACTAAAAGTTAGCACTGTAGCCTTTTGCACACTCTATTTCAGAAGATAAAGCCATTATTAATGTCCAACATTAGCATTTCTTAAAAATAACTGCAAAATATTAACTCTGGTATTTATCAAATGTATTAATTAGAGCTGTTTGATTAATTGCAGTTAACTCACACGATTAACACAAAAAATTAAATCACGATTAATCACACACAATAGAATACCAATTGAAATGTATTAAATATTTTGGATGTTTTTCCATATTTTCAAATATATAGATTTCTATTACAACCCAGAATACAAAGTTTACAGTGCTCACTTTACTTTACTTTCACTTTACTTAAAATTTGTGACTGAACTCTTTGGGGGAGAATTGTATGTCTCCTGTTCTGTTTTACCTGCATTCTGCTATATATTTCATGTTATATCAGTCTCAGATGATGACCCAGCCCATGTTCATTTTAAGAACATTTTTACAACAGATTTGACAAAACGCAAAGATGGTACCAATGTCAGATTTCTGCTACAGCACTCGACCCAAGGTTTAAGACTCTGAAGTGCTGTCCAAAATCTGAGAGGGATGAGGTGTGGAGAATGCTTTCAAAAGTTTTAAAAGAGCAACACTCTGAGACGGAAACTACAGCATCTGAACCACCAAAAAAGAGAATCAACCTTCTACTGGTGGCATCTAACTCAGATGATGAAAATGAATGTGTGTCGGTCTGCTCTGCTTTGGATTGTTATCAAGCAGAACCCGTCATCAGCATGGACTCACGTCCTCTGGAATGCTGGTTGAAGCATGAAGGGACATATGAATCTTTAGTGCATTTGGCATGTAAATATACTTTGTGACGCCAGCTACAACAGTGCCATGTGAACATCCGTTCTCGCTTTCAGGTGACATTGTAAACAAGAAGTGGGCAGCATTCTCTCCTGCAAATTGTATCCAATCTTGTCTGAGCAATTGGCTGAAGTAGAATTGAGTGGATTTGTAGGCTCTAAAGTTTTACTTTTTTTTGTGAATGCAGGTGGGTTTTTTTACATAATTCTAAATGTTTAAGTTCAACTTTCACGATAAAGAGATTGCACTTCAGTACTTGTATCAGGTGAATTGAAAAATACTATATCTTTTGTTTTTACAGTGCAAATATTTGTAATAAAAAATATAAAGTGAGCCCTGTACACTTTGTATTCTGTGTTGTAACTAAAATCAATATATTTGAAAATGTAGAAAACATCCAAAACTATTTAAATAAATGGTATTCTAGTATTAACAGCACTTTTAATCACTTGACAGCCCTATATTAATCCTTCCAACCGGGACTGAATTTTTTTTGCCACAAAGTCCACGGCAGGTAACAAATACACAAATTGCCAGCATGGATGAGACATTGACATGTGAGCATTAAATCTGATCATCTACTTCAAACCCTTTGGCATCCATTGCAGCAACATGCCCCAGATTTTACCCTGCTTGATGCAGCATATTCCATCTGGTAAGCAGTAATCTCTCGCATGTGTGCGCACAACAACAATCATTGCAATTTCTTATCTGCACATTCACATGGCTTTCTAAATCCAGACACACCTACTACTAGGATTTGACTTTACACAAAGCTACACAGTATATAGAAATGAATCTATACCTTGTCTATATTTATTTCATCGCAGTTTCCTTTCCTTTCCTTTACCACTGTTACATCATCCTTACATTCCTGCAAAACAAAAATACAAACCTGAATATAAGAATGAATATGTACTCATTTTAACTGCAATTTACATAGTGGCAGTGACAAATTTAAGAACATTGCCTAATAGACACAGTGCAGCGTTGCAAAAACAGGTAAATGGAAACAGTCAAATTCTAAACTGAAAGTGACAAGTGGGCCTGTGCATGTCCTTGTGGAGAGACTTCCTTCAATGGGGAGATACATCTGCCAGAACTTTGGACAACGGACTCTCTGAAAAAGTGAAGTTACTGGGGACACCTGAGACCCTTGTAAAAGAGATGGGGAACATACACTTATCTGTTGCACAGAAGATGGAGACAGAGGCATTTCAGATTAAAGAGTTTGGTAAAAAAAAAATCAGAGTTACCATATTTCGAATCTGCAAATAAAAGGGGTGGGTTACCAGCATCAAATCTGTGACACAAACATAACCAACATTGAGAACACACACAAACCCACTCACTAAGATAAGCAGGCCACACTGTAAGGACAACTTTGAAAAAGCAGTTACAAAGATGAGATTAATGGGCAGCCAATGTGTTGGGTAAGTAATGGAGAGGCTGGGATAGGAAAATAAACTGAGCCACAATGGTCTGACTGGCTGAGAGAAGGTGTCCAGAGGAAAGATTGAGAAAATTAGATAATTCAAGCATGAAATAATGAAGGAATGCTAGGACAAGGAGAAGATTTGTAAGTGACTTATGCTCACAGAGATTGCTATTTCTGTTGAGGGTTTTTCCCCAACCAACCCACGGATAATTTAACTCATTTTCCATATCTACCTTTTTATACACTGAATTCACATACACACAAATACGTCTAACACCAACAGCAGAAAGAAATGCTTTCCACAATGAGAGCTCATTCTCTGAACAAAAATGAAGTATCCAGTTTATTTCTATGTGGCCTAGTACTGTCTCTTCAGATTTCTTTAAAACAAAAGGGAAAAACAGCGATGACAGCAACAAACCAAACAGAGTTGCAGTGATTTTAGTCTGAAGGGTAGGTGGCAGGCAAGAAAGGAAGAACTGTGTGCATCTACCCTTGCTAATGCCCAATGACTGGTTGACCCAATGTGGGTTACTGAACATTGAGAATTAGCAGGAGCAGGCCTTTGTTTAGGGTGTACCAATCTAAAGTTCTCCTGGACATGATGGAAGCTGAGAGTGGTTAGCACTTCATAAAATTAGGTCACAAGTAAATGCCATATAAAAGAAGCAAACATATTTCTTCAGTACAGGATAGTCTTGGTTTATTTCAGGGCTATTAATTGTGACTGGACTCCATCAGTGTAATGAAGTCTTATTCACATAAGGCACTGCAGACTCTGCTGTGGCATCTTTGCTGCAAAATGAAGAGGGCTGTTTTTGTGAGACAGAGGGTATGTCTACATCTACAATTTTGCAGCGCTGGTTGTTACAGCTGTATTAGTACAGCTGTATAGGGCCAGCGCTGCAGAGTGGCCACACTTACAGCAACCAGCGCTGCAAGTGGTGTTAGATGTGGCCACACTGCAGCGCTGTTGGGCAGCTTCAAGGGGGGTTCGGGGAACGCGAGAGCAAACCGGGGAAGGAGACCAGCTTCGCCGCGGTTTGCTCCCGCGTTCCCCGAACCCCCCTGCAAACCGCAGGGAAGGAGACCTGCTTGCTCGGGGATTTGGGGAACGCGAGAGCAAACCGCAGGGAAGGAGACCTGCTTGCTCGGGGATTCGGGGAACGCGAGAGCAAACCGCAGGGAAGGAGACCTGCTTCCACGGGGGTTCGGGGAACGCGAGAGCAAACCGGGGAAGGAGACCAGCTTCGCCGCGGTTTGCTCTCGCGTTCCCCGAACCCCCCTGCAAACCGCAGGGAAGGAGACCTGCTTGCACGGGGGTTCGGGGAACGCGAGAGCAAACCGGGGAAGGAGACCAGCTTCGCCGCGGTTTGCTCTCGCGTTCCCCCAACCCCCCTGCAAACCGCAGGGAAGGAGACCTGCTTGCTTGGGGATTCGGGGAACGCGAGAGCAAACCGCAGGGAAGGAGACCTGCTTGCTCGGGGATTCGGGGAACGCGAGAGCAAACCGCAGGGAAGGAGACCTGCTTGCACGGGGGTTCGGGGAACGAGAGAGCAAACCGGGGAAGGAGACCAGCTTTGCCGCGGTTTGCTCTCGCGTTCCCCGAACCCCCCTGCAAACCGCAGGGAAGGAGACCTGCTTGCTCGGGGGTTCGGGGAACGCGAGAGCAAACTGGGGAAGGAGACCAGCTTGATTACCAGAGGCTTCCTCAGGTATTCTGGGATACCTGCTTATTCCACGGAGGTCAAGAAAAGCGCTGGTAAGTGTCTACACTTGATTACCAGCGCTGGATCACCAGCGCTGGATCCTCTACACCCGAGACAAAACGGGAGTACGGCCAGCGCTGCAAACAGGGAGTTGCAGCGCTGGTGATGCCCTGCAGATGTGTACACCTCCTAAGTTGCAGCGCTGTAACCCCCTCACCAGCGCTGCAACTTTGTGATGTAGACAAGCCCTGAGTGAGAATGTGCATATGTGAGGTTTATGGATGTATAATACACAGTGCCTGCCATTAAAAAGGCCAGTTGAGTGAGAGAATATCTTTTACTAGACCAACTTCTTCTGTTGGTGAGAGACAAGCTTATCTTGGGACCAACAAGGCTACAACTATGCTGCGTGCGTTAAAAAGGCCAGCATTTTAGCATTCATGGTAACGATTGTTACCATCGTTATTTCCTGTTGAAAGTGTACAGAGAAACTGGGGGTACCTCAGAGCCCTATTCTACTCTCACTGACACCAAGAGCAAAACTCATGCAAGCAGAACAGGATTGGAGCTTCCTGGTAACCACAGGCATGTGCTCTCTTACACACATGTCCCTTTAGGCATTTACTTGGCCGGCAGCATGGAATATACCAGAGTTTTAAAGGTCAGTGCAGTCAGACCCTCAAAAGGAGGGAGTAAGAAATACTCTGCAAGAAATATAGGTTTTAGAGGCTCTGAGTTTCAGCTTCTAGTTCTGGACCACAATGAAGGAGCTGGAATGTCCTCTACATATCCAAAGTGGCGGTTCATATTGCTCATAGACACGATGTATGAGCTAACATTAGTAAAGACTTGTTGCCAACCAGGTACGGTGACCAGATGTCCCAATTTTAGAGGGACAGTCCCGATTTTGGGGTCTTTTTCTTATATAGGCTCCTATTACCCCCACCCCGTCCTGATTTTTCACATTTGTTGTCTGGTCACCCTACAACAAAGCTAAATTTGTCAGGGAGACAAATGTGAATCTCAACCACAACTGCTGTGTATAGTCTTCAAAAAACTTGCTATGAGGCTTGCATGTACAAGCAAAGCAGTGGATTTTCTGAGAGATGCAGTGGTGTGAGACATGCATTAGAGATTAGAAACTGGTCCAGAATTGTAATGCAGTTAAACCGGGGACCAGCACCACCATCATCTATTACAGCAGTGTAACAATAACTAAATTTCTTCAGATCAGAACTACCCTGCCATCTAAACTTTCAGAGGAATTTCATTGGGGTAATTTCTTTATTAATTTACAGAGGACTGAACATGAATAGTAAGAAGAGTAACCAGTTGCTTGGAAGGCACTTTGCTGTGCTTTCCATCTTCCTTGTCTAGTACCATCATGCTACTGCATTTGTCACTGTAAAGCTTATCTTGCCTGTGCACACGTGTGAGCAGCTGCATAAATCCAAATAATGTCTAATCAGGACAATGACAATTTAATTAGAACATTTATCACAGCAATAAAACCATCTTGTCCTTCTAAAGGTCAAAAGGAAAAACCTAATAAGGAAGGCAACAGCTCCAACTGTCCTACTCACAATGATAAATGTACATGCACTCACACGCATGTACCCTTGTGACTTAAAAAAAAGCCCAATTCCATGCTGCCGTGTAAGCTGAAGACTCCATTTGTACACTGCAATCTACAGATGATTGAACGTGTTGGACATTGGACGGCTCTGCAGGATTCCACAGAACACAAATAAATGTAGATGGCGATCCACCAAAGCAGAACACACCAGATTTACTGAGTGCTTTGTCTCAGAAGCGTGTTAAATGGAGACGGTGTCCAAAGCAACCCCAAAGTCCATCATGAATCTAACCTGTGGACAGTGTTTAAAAAAATAGGAGGTAGTAACTCTAATACTCTCCAAACAACTGCTGGAGCACGCTGAGTGCTAACTACCACAGTGGCAGAGCGAAGCCTGAGCCAGGAAGGATGCTAATTTTACAGATTTAAGTAGTGGAATGAGAATTAGTGGTAAGAGCACAAACGAAGGAGGCAGTGAGTTATATTCCCTGCTCTGCTGCCTCACAGTGTGGCTTTGGGTATGTCCTATCTTATCTGTGCCTAAGTTTTCCTTGCTGTAAAGCAGTTGGAGTAGTAATTACTTCTAAGGGTCGTTGAGACATAATGTATGTAAAGCTCTTCTAGAGCTTAGATAAGAGGCTCTGTGGAAGTGCAGAGTATCACACAGTAATATTGTCATCTAGGGTCTGAGTTTTAGAGGTGCCGAGCATATGCAGTTCCCATGGACTTCACCGAGAGTTATGGGTTCTCAGCCCCTTTGCTTATATCGGGTAAGGAGAGAAAGTGATAAAATGATCATATAAATAGTAACTTGCTCTCACTACTGTTAAACAGAGTTGAACATTTAGAAAAAATTAAGAGAAAAAAACGTTCATTTGAAAATGCTCAATTTGAGGATTGTTTGTAGAAGTACATCAGACAAGTATTTCTATTCATCCCAGCCCTCATTATCTTATGACCAAGACCATTTCTACATGCACGTTCCACCCTACAGCAAGTTCATTTGGCTATTCAATGGGCACCACAATTTAAGAATTCCTAATAGGATTTCCGTAATAATAGTCAATCAGCTGGAGTTCTGCTCCAACTAACTTGAGTCTCGGACTTCCAGAGCTTTAGATTACCTCTCTCAAATGCCCGTTGGTTTTGTTTAGCCTTTGCTAGATTGCTTTGATTTAGGGTTTAGTGTGTTTAATTAACAAGTAAGGTTTGGTTTAGGTTTCATCCTAACATTTGGTCTACCAGGGTTTGCAGATCAATATTTGAGGTCTTGCACACATTTGGGATTTTCTGAAAGGTCTTGTCCACATAAGGCATTTTTTCCCCTTAAAATTCTCCCACAGTTGCTATCACTAGTATAGGTAGCTCCTCCAGCAGTGTCAATAGGAGAACCTTAAGGGGGAAAAAAGGCCGAGCACAGACAATATGCTGGTGGACACGAGCATTTTACCATCATGTCACGGAGACAGAGGTCAAGATGACATGGTGATAAAAACAGTGGTACCCCACTGTGCACTAGGGCTGCTACTATCAACAGTGGGATGGGTCAGAGAAAGTTCAGAGCATAGACACAGCCTTTGGTTTTGTGTCAACTCCTCCAGGTAGTTACATAAGTAATTCGTGCATTTTACATTTTTGTAATTAGAGCACTAAGTGGCTATAGCAACAGGCATTAAAAACATAAAATACTTCTCTGCCTCTCAGGACTGGTGTCAGGCTTATATCATTCAACTCTGATCCTGCTGGCTGTTCCTCAGTTTGACCCTGCACCTGACTTCAGCCCCAATGATATAAATGTGATCCTGCACAGTCCACCCATGCAGAACAGCTGGCAAGACTGGACTCTTCACATGTACATAAAAAGCTTTGAGGGCCTCAGTGGGAAGATGGAAAGATGATTACATTTAGATCTTACCATTGCCTCCTTTTCTGTTTTTACTGTGACCTTTTTCTTTTTCAGTCTTGGCTCCTCGGTACAGTTCTGCGTTCCCTGTTTATTTCTTTTCTTACCCTTATTGTCACAGTGCACATCATTATTTTCACGAAGTCCCTCATCTATATTATCCACTGCAAGGTCTTCCATTGGCTTGGGTTTCTTTTTTTTGTTCTTTCTATTACTTTTAATTGGTGTTATCTTTTCACCTTCAGATATTTCCCCATCTTCATCCGTAAGGTTTACAGGCTCAGTTACTTCCTCCTCTTCCTTCTGAATCTTTTTCTTTTTCTTTCTGGTTACCTCACTGTCATCTTCAGAATACTCTCTGTGTTTTTTACCAGCAAGTGCTTTTTCCTGGGACTTGACTTTTTGTTTTCCTGGAAGGTGTTTATTAGAAATTCCATGACTTTGGTCCTGATTGTCCTCACATGTTAAGGAAGAAACATCTTTGCTTTTTTTCTTCCTCTTGGTTACTTCTCTGTCGCTTTCAGAGTTCTGGACACTGTTCTCTTTTTGTTTTTTTCTTATGAATGTGTTTTCCTGGGAATTGGTTTCTTGATTTTTTCTAAAGACCCGGGTTGAAAGATTCTCCTCAGAAACACCGTGATCGTTGTCCTGATTACCTGCCAGTGGTAGGGAGTCATGTTTGTCTTTCTTTTTCTTCTTATTCTTTTTCTTCATGACATCACTCTCTCCTGCAGAGTTCTGGGCAATATCCTTTCCATGTTTTTTACCAGCAAGTGCTTTTTCCTGTAAAGTGGCTTTATTTTTTTTTTTTAGGTTTTTATTAGAAATTTCATGATCACTGTCTAGAATTTCTATCACTGGTAAGGAAGAAATTTCTCTCTCTTTCTTTATCTTCTTTTTCTTGGTTACTTCATTGTCATCCTCACAGTCCTGGGAGATGCTCTCTCTGTGTTTTTTATCAGTGACTGTATTTTCCTGAGAATGAATTGTGTATTTCTTTGGAAGGGATTGATCACTGTCTTGATTATTCTCCAACGGTAACAAGGAAAGACCATGGCCTTTCTTTGACTTTTTTTTGAAAACTTTAGATTCCTCCTTTATTTCTTTTACCGGCTCAGCCTCTGAACTGCTTTCTAGTGTCACAGGACTGTCCGAACATGCTCCTTTCTTTAATTTGGAGCCAACTTTCTTCTTCTTTTTACTAAGATTTAACTGATCTGAATCCTCTTCTGCTCCGCATTTCTTTTTCTTCACCTTAGTTTCTGCTTGCATGTCAGATTGAAGGTCTTCTTCAATTTTGATGACAGTTTGACTCCCAGTGCACTTCACTTTTTTCTTTTTCTTTTTTTGTGTTGTTTCCTCACAAACACTCGCTCCCTCTTCATTTATTATCATTCTGGAAAACAAACCGCAACTTTAGTATTGCAACACAGAGCTTTCTGCTTAGTGCTCCACACTCTTATAAAGTGTCATTTCTACTTAAACTATGGAGGAGAGGGGGGGACCTACTGGTCTGATTTTCTGACATGCTCAGAACCCACAGCTCCCTTAGCCTAATCTAAAAGTCCAAGGAACAGCTCTGAAGATCAGACTATAAACATTTCTTACAAGTTTATCTCCATCAGCTATTTCTCTAGATGAGTGTTTCCCAAACTTGGGACGCTGCTTGTTCCGCGAAAGTCCCTAGCGGGCCGGGCCGGTTTGTTTACCTGCCACATCCGCAGGTTCGGCTGATCGCAGCTCCCACTGGCCGCGATTCACTGCTCCAGGCCAATGGGAGCTGCTGGAACAGCGTGGGCTGAGGGGCTTACTGGCCACTGCTTTCAGCAGCTCCCATTGGTCTGGAGCAGTGAACCGCGGCCAGTGGGAGCCGCGATCAGCCGAACCTGCAGACGTGGCAGGTAAACAAACTGGCCCGGCCCAGCCCATCAGAGGCTTTTCCTAAACAAGCGGCGTCCCAAGTTTGGGAAACACTGCTCTAGATGAAGGCTCCGTCCACACTCAAATCAGAACTATGCTAGCTACAAACACACTGAAAGCCTGCTGGGGCTAGCATGATTTTCCTGAGCATTGTCAATACGGATTCTTTTCTAAGCTATGCTAACCCTACCATGACAAACAACTTTCTGTAATAGAAGGGCAGACTCTGCACCCTACATAGGCAAACAAGGACCTTCAGATTCATCCTGTTTTCAGATGCTCACAACCAATATGAAGGTGCACGCAATCACTAACAGATGGATTCAATTATTTCCAACCACAATATAAGAAAGGACAGAAGGGACAAATAAGTCCTTGCAACAGTTATGCTTGGAGGAAAAGATTAAGCTTATGTTTGATTGCCCACTTCCTGAGGTGAGTTTTATCGGTAAGTCTGGACTACATACAGTATCTGTACACTCTAATCGGAGCAGGGTGGGAATACCACTTCCTTTGCTACTTCCCCACTGGCTGTCTATCATATGGGACTTTGACAGAACTATGCTAGTCAGGAAAAGAGCTAGTTGATTATAATCTCATTTAATTTATTGCTGCCCCCCCCCGGCCCCCATGGTTAATGTAGTGCTTGCTGTTACCAGTGTGAACAAGACATGGAAGATTACACTGTTTCTGCTTTAGTTCTGAACAATAACATTTAAGAAAGGAATGAAGTGAGATGGGTAAATCTTATTACTACACCAACTGTCCCTCTTTCAAAGACTCATAGACTCAAGGACTGGAAGGGACCTTGAGAGGTCATCGAGTCCAGTCCCCTGCCCTCATGGCAGGACCAAATACTGTCTAGACCATCCCTAATAGACATTTATCTAACCTACTCTTAAATATCTCCAGAGATGGAGATTCCACAACTTCCCTAGGCAATCTATTCCAGTGTTTAACTGCCCTGACAGTTAGGAACTTTTTCCTAATGTCCAACCTAAATCTCCCTTGCTGCAGTTTAAGCCCATTGCTTCTTGTTCTATCATTGGAGGCTAAGGTGAACAAGTTTTCTCCCTCCTCCTGATGACACCCTTTTAGATACCTGAAAACTGCTATCATGTCCCCTCTCAGTCTTCTCTTTTCCAAACTAAACAAACCCAATTCCTTCAGCCTTCCTTCATAGGTCATGTTCTCAAGACCTTTAATCATTCTTGTTGCTCTTCTCTGGACCCTCTCCAATTTCTCCACATCTTTCTTGAAATGCGGTGCCCAGAACTGGACACAATACTCCAGGTGAGGCCTAACCAGTGCAGAGTAAAGCGGAAGAATGACTTCTCGTGTCTTGTTTACAACACACCTGTTAATGCATCCCAGAATCACGTTTGCTTTTTTTGCAACAGTATCACACTGTTGACTCATATTAAGCTTGTGGTCTACTATGACCCCTAGATCTCTTTCTGCCATACTCCTTCCTAGACAGTCTCTTCCCATTCTGTGTGTGTGAAACTGATTGTTCCTTCCTAGGTGGAGCACTTTGCATTTATCTTTATTGAACTTCATTCTGTTTACCTCAGACCATTTCTCCAATTTGTCCAGATCATTTTGAATTTTGACCCTGTCCTCCAAAGCAGTTGCAATCCCTCCCAGTTTGGTATCGTCCGCAAACTTAATAAGCGTACTTTCTATGCCAACATCTAAATCGTTGATGAAGATATTGAACAGAACCGGTCCCAAAACAGACCCCTGCAGAACCCCACTTGTTATACCTTTCCAGCAGGATTGGGAGCCATTAACAACTACTCTCTGAGTACGGTTATCCAGCCAGTTATGCACCCACCTTATAGTAGCCCCATCTAAATTGTACTTTCCTAGTTTATCTATAAGAATATCATGCAAGACTGTATCAAATGCCTTACTAAAGTCTAGGTATATCACATCCACCGCTTTACATTATACTTGAGCTTCCATGGCACAGATGTTTGTGGATCTGAATTCTGCCACCAGTCAAAGTATTAAGGAGGCAACTCAGGTGGTGGAATTTAGTATGTCCTGATACCTCCCACACACTACAGCATAAAATGAGTTCCTAGTAGGTTTTCCCCCCCTTTCTCCTGGCAGGCAGCTCTATCCTGCCTGAACAGGCTCCAAAATATGCAGACAAAGCAACTTTTTAAAAACTTTGGTAGCTCAGCTCTGAGCTGTAGTGAAAGGTCATACTCTAAATATAGGCAAAAATGCAGAATTGACAGCTCTGTCAGTGTTCTCCATTTATCAGTGGGTCCTTCTTTTAAAAAAATAAGACTTTGAGCTATAACCACAAGCAGGGGACAAGAAACCATTTGCTAGTTTTCCTACACATTATCCCATCAGGGGGGTATGGTTCAGGTGGACCCTCAACAAAGCCACCAGGAATGTTGGCCTCCCTTAAACCAGAAAATCCCTCAAGATCCCAGATGCAGAAGCTATTTGCATAGAGGCCTGTGCCCTGTCAGTTTTCCACCAGCTCTCCGTGTCTGCACAGCTCCTGAACTCCCATCTGCTGCTGTAACTGAGACCCATCCAGAGAGGGCTTCATGGCAGAGAGAGAAAAGTGGGTAAACTAATGTAACGAAATCAGTCACTGCAGAGCTTCGGTTGAACTGGAGGGAACACTGCCATGGAGATGTGACCTGCACTTCCATGCTCGGAAGAATGATCTCTGTACTCACCGCTTGTACAAACCTAGAGTACTAAACAGCTCCAAGGATGCACTTATACTACAAAAACAGGAACTATAATCCCCCACTGACGCAGCTCCACCAAAGGAGGCTGTAGCGTAGGATTAGACAACACAGTGGCTACATCACCTTGAACCCATCCACCCTACAGCCTCTCCCAGCGCTACTACTGGTGGCGCCGCACTGGTCAGCAGCTGTGCGCCCTAGTCATCCCAGGGCTGACAAGGCTTCGGTGGATCCGTTCTTGGTAAGCCCCGGGGCGGTTTTGTTACGTGAAACAGGCCAGATTTTGGCTTTCATGCGCCCCCTGGTAAATCCCCGGTGTGAGGATGACGGTAACTATACACTGATTGGCATCAGCTGCAATCCAGTCCCCAGCGCCCCCTCCCCACCGAGTGCTCCCGCTTCCACCCCCACCCCAGAGTCAGTCAGCGCCAGCTTCCAGCCCCGCGCTCGCTCAGCCACCAGCACCAGGAGGCCTCTTACCTGCTGACCCCACGTGCAAAGCCTCCCCTCCCCCCCTCGGCGTGTCCGCCGAGCCCGGGTGTTCTGACCCGGAAGCGGAAGGCAGGGCCTGGCGCGGGCTGCTCTGGGTACTCTCCGCCAGCGGCTTGGCGGTTGCTTGGTAACGGCGCCCCTCCATGGCTGTAGCCCAGGGACCAAAGACGCTCTGGGAGCAAATCTGTGCTGGTGAGAGACACTCCCCCGTCACCTTTCTGGCGGGGCTCCCCTAGCCCCCCCCCGGGATAAGTGGAGACTCCCCCAAGCCTCCCTCACTGGGCGGGGGGACTCCCCCCTTCAGAGCTGCTCCGAGCTAGGGATGCGGGTTCGCTGTAAGTCAGTTTCTCTCCCTCTGGGGCCGGAGGCTTTTGTCTGTCAATTTCAGCCATTGAAACTGCCTCGCTCCTGGTTTTTTGCGTTCAGATCCCTCTCCTGGGGAGAATCTGGCTGAGGGTTGCAAAGAACTGGACATTGGGGTGTCCCTTTGAAATATAAACATTAGATTGACCCAGCTCTGCAGACAAAACACTGCAGCTGGTTCAGAAGTCTAAAACAACACATGGTTCACAGATGCAGGACAAAAGGTTCAAATATAGTTAATAAAATATTGATCTTGTGATTTAAATTGTCACCAGGCACTCGGATTAGAAATATAGCCTTGTATCATGCGCTGGTGAAGGTGTCCAATTTATTTCACCCATAATGAAGTGCTAATATCATTGCCTTTTGTGTCAGAGTAATCTGCTTCCCAACTGAATCCAGCCTTCTCGTTTATCACAAGGGAATCAGTTTATTGCCTCATAAAAGCAGATAGGCAATGATATTGCAAGTTTAATTAACACAAAATTAATAAGCCTTGTTTTCAATTTCAACAATAGAAGCCTTTGTCTTGGTCATTTCCCAGCATCTGCAGTGGCAGCTGTGGCCACTAGGAATATTCAGGAAGTTGAGGAGCCCACACCACCAGTCATTTGATTGTACCTAAAGTTATCTATTTATTTATTTAGTATTTATAGTGCTGTATATGAAATGGCCATTTTTAATCCTAGAATAAAATGCCACCTACCGTAACTTGACTGAATCAGTGGGTGCATACCATTGATGGAGGCCATAATGCCAGTTAAGGCACATTACTATAAAAATGGTAGGTTGAGCAGCTGCAGGCATGTTTTGCATCTAAGGTCCTCATCCTGAATTGTGTAGTGTGAGGGAAGACTGCAGCTTCTTCCCATAATCCCCTTCAAAGTTAGTTCCTAAAGAATACTGGATCAGGGTTTAAGTCTATAATTCCATTTTGGGTTTCTGGTGATGTTGACTTACTGCTTAAGCATTAGTTTTAATGTCAAGATTCCATGCCATGTATTTACAATTGTAGTGTAAACTTAGGTACTGGAGATATAATGCCAAATATTTTATTAAGATAATATTCTGTAAGATTTCAGTTTTGCTTCTCAGATCCATATATTCCTACTGTATGAATAAAATAAATTTGTGGAAAGATTTGGATGGTTCATGTGTAGAAATCCTGAGATTTGTCAGAACTTCATAGTTAGAGAACCATTGAAATCCCTTTTTGTGGCCCTTTATTCTTTATTTTCAAATTTAATTTCATAAGGAGCAAAATTTCTTCTTGGTGGATCTTAACTGCACTCTGTTGCTCTCCTTGTGGCAGATCCAAGACCAATGAAGTTAACTGAAGTATTCCGTATTATTTCAGTGGGAGTTGGGTCCAGCCCCATACCTTTGCAAATCTATCATTGACATCAGTAGGAGATCTGTACATATAGTGAGAACAGAACACCTGAGTGGGTTTCTGCCTTTAATATGTATTAGGAACATTTTGCACTTGGGGTAGGTGGAACTGTTGTCTAATGGTCAGCACATATGGCCAGGATTCAGGACTCCTGGGTTCTGTTTTTTGCTGATTCACTGAATAGTTTGCAAAGATCACATAATCTCTCTGCACTTCCATGTTTTCCTTTATAAACCGTAGATGATAATAGTTAGCTATCTCACAGGAGTTTAATTGTTTACAGGGGGTCCCCAGTATATGTTGGGGTTGCGATCTTGTAAAGGGCAACAGATACTGAAATGACAGATACTGGGGAATTTTTCCCCATAAGAAATAATGGCCTGCCTTCTGCCTCTTCCTGTCTCCCCTCTACTCCCACCCTACCTCTTCCCGCCCAGTTACACCCCCTCCTTCGAGTGTTCCCCATCCCCCTCCTTCCCAGCACCTCTTGAATGCTGGGGGAAGCACCCAAAAAAAACCACGCAAAAAGTGAAGCGACAGATATGCGGATTGGGACCAGTGTGAATTGGAACATGTTCCCCTATTGATAAGCAACTGTTACGCAAAGCAACTGATAAGAGGGAGATGTATAATGGGGATCCCCTGTATAAAGAGCCTCATTTGAAAAGCACTATTGCATATAAGTGAAAAGGATTATTAATTTCATGCAAGCATCCTCATTTTATTTAACAAACATTTTATAGTCTTAAACTATGCCATGTTGCTTACTTAATACAAAAAGCCTATTTTCAAGAAAGGCTTCCTATAGCACTAAAAATATTGACCTTGATTCTCCAGGACAAGTGACTCAGAAGTTCTCTCATTTTAATAACTTAGATTTTGTGTTCAGTATTTGCTTATCATACACAGTTTATAATTTCTACACATGAAAGTAGCTTTTAATAAGTAATATTTGTTTGTATGTTTTCAGAAAAATAGTTATAAAGATAAAGTCCTTTTGACATTTGGTGTGATGCTGGATTTTGTCTTCTTTTAGAGTACGAAGCAGAGCAGCCTCCATTTCCGTATAGTCCTGAATCAAAACAAGATTCTGTGAGTACAGATTAAGCAAAAAAATCTGTACATGGTATGTCTGAAAAGGTGCATCTATTTCTAAAGGGGAAGATTAGGTATCAAAAATATCTCCAGATTCATTCAATGAATGTGTGACTATGTATTTCAATTTTTTCTTAAGTGTCAAATGCAATATTCCAGAAATCACTGCTGTTCTTTAAAGATATTTTGGTATGGCTGCTATACCTAAATTTAGATTACCAGCTGTGTTTTGGTTTGCACATTGCGCTGTCCCTCTGCTCTGCCTGTCTGCTTCTTTCTTATAAATAGGCAGGATATTGAAATACGCAAGCATCTAGTTCACTGGATTCCTGCATATTTCAATACTCTACCTGATCTCAAGAATGAGGCAAGTAGGCAGACTAGAAGACTGATGCTCTGTTTTCACATGTGCCATTCTCAAACTCTTGCTATTGCAAAGACACACATCCTCACATTTATTGTTGATGTATCACCTGCTGGTGAGTTTGGAATTTCATATACTTTGAGCTGAATCCCTCAGTTTGGGAAGCTGTCTTTTTTTTTCTCCCCCTTCCATATTTAAAAAAAAAAAGTTACAAAAAGTGGACCAGATTCAGGCCTACTACCATAGAACCTCAGAGTTACGAACAGCTTGGGAATGGAGGTTGTTCAGAAGTCTGCAAAGCTTGTAACTCAGAACAAAGCGTTATGGTTGTTCTTTCAAAAGTTTACAGCTGAACATTGACTTAATACAGCTTTGAAATTTTACTATGCAGAAGAAAAATGCTGCATTTAACTGTCTTAATTTAAATGAAACAAGCACAGAAAGTTTTTTTAACTTATTCTCTTTTTTAAAACTTTCCCTTTCTTGTTTATGTTTAACACGTTACTGTACAGTATTTGTGTTTTTTGTTTCTTAAACAACAAAAAGAATTCCAGAATACAAAGGCAAGTAGTGTATGCAAGCAACTGAATGGAAAAAGTGTTAGTAAGGAAAATATTTCAATTTTAGTTTCCAGAGGAGTATTATTTATTGACAATGATTAAAACGCATTTTTGAATTGTGAAAATCCCTTGACAGTGCCCTTTTTAAGACAACTGTCCTAGCCTTTCATATGCATAGCCTCCTACATTTGGATATTTTTAGTGCACTGGAGTCTAGCTTCCTCCCCCCTCAACAGAATTCTCTCTCCGTTTAAAGTATTCATAAAGATAGAAACTGTCCAGCCCAAATATTGAAGTCAGTTAATATTTTACTTTTTGTAAATTCCTTTTTTACAAAACTTGTATTTCCTCTCACAGTCAATTTACCTGAAATATAATTATGAAGGGAAAACAATCTGGATGAGATATTTGTCAAGTATGTTTATTTTTAACAGGTTTCTTTGGATACAGGAATTTTGCAGCCTTTACATACAAAACAATTATACTTCACTTCTACTGACTGTTCCATTGCCCAAAAAATATCTTCCTTACCCGCACTCGCACCGCTTCCAGCAGCACCTAATCCAAAAACATGTAAGTAATGGTCTGAAATAATATATTTAGTTGATGAGGAACAGAAAGGATGTAAAGAAGGTCTTGTGAGTACAGGCAACCTGTGCATGGTAAAGAGGATATGGTCTCTTGATACAGTACATCAAGGTGGGACAGAGCTATATATGGCTAATATTACTGACCATAGACAAAGACCTGAAAAAGAATGTCTGGATTTATATGAAAGGGGTCCTCCTGGGCCAAAAAATAATTTAGCATGTACACTGCCTTCCATATCACTTTGTATGTTCTAGCAAGTTTCTGCGCAGAAGATCTGAAACAAGACATGTCCCACAGTATGTTGGGCTATCCTGACAAGCTATCCTACCTTGAGAGAGTGTGCATACTAGCATATTAGGGTACATCCTGCTGTGATTATTTAAAAGTATAAATTAAGAATTTCCACACTTCTTTTTTTATTTGAGATTCTCATGACTGGTCCCCAGTACTTCAAACACATACCCCATTTTGGGCCCATGTGTCCTTGCAGAGTCATATTGATATACTCTGCAGGCATCAGAAAACTATAACAATGCATTTATTTGTAGGATTAAGGGTTTAATGTATAGTTGTACAAATCTATTGAGGACAGTTTTCCAACCCTGAATAGTGACTTTTTATTCATCTGTTTATATTACAACTACGGCTGTCACGCAGTTAATTGCACTGTTAAACAATAATAGAATACCATTTATTTAAATAGTTTTGGATATTTTCTACATTTTCAAATATTGGTTTCAGTTACAACACAGACTACAAAGTGAATAGTGCTCACTTTTTATTTTTGATTACAAATAGTTGCACTGTAAAAAACAAGTCATAGTATTTTTCAGTTCACTTCATACAAGTACTGTAGTGCAATCTCTTTATCATGAAAATTTAACTTACAAATGTAGAATTATGTACAAAAAATAACTGCATTCAAAAACAAAACCATGTAAAACTTTAGAGCCTACAAGTCCACTCAGTCCTACTTCTTGTTCATCTGAGCGATTGGCTGAACAAGTTTGTTTACATTTGCAGGAGATAACGCTGCCGCTTCTTGTTTACAATATCACCTGGAAGTGAGAACAGGCATTCTCGTGGTATTGTTGTAGCCGGCATTGCAAGATATTTATGTGCCAGATGCACTAAAGATTCATATGTCCCTTCATGCTTCAATCATCATTCCAGAGGACATGAGTCCATGCTGATAACAGGTTCTGCTCGATAACCAAAGCAATCCAAAGCAATGCAGACTGACGCATTTTCATTTTCATCATCTGAGTCAGATGCTACCAGCAGAAGATTGATTTTCTTTTTTGGTGGTTCAGGTTCTGTAGTTTCCACATCAGAATGTTGTTCTTTTAAGACTTCTAAAAGCATGCTCAGTCTACACCTCATCCTTCTCAGGTTTTTGGACAGCACTTCAGTTTCTTAAACTTTGGGTCGAGTGATGTAGCTATCTTTAGAAATCTCACATTGGCACCTTCTATGTGTTTAGATAAATCTGCTGTGAAAGTGTTCTTACAAGAAACGTGCTGTGTCATCATCCGAGACTGCTATAACATGAAATGTATGGCAGAATGCGGGTAAAACAGAACAAGAGACATACAGTTCTCCCCCAGTGAGTTCAGTCACAAATTTAATTAACACATTTTTTAAATGAGCATTATCAGCATGGAAGCGTGGCCGAAGCATGAAGAGACATACGAATGTTTAGCACATCTGACATGTAAATACTTGGCACTTTTGTAGCCAGCATTGCAATGAGAATGCCTGTTCTCACTTTCAGGTGACATTGTAAATAAGAAGCAGGCAGCAGTATCTCCCATAAATGTAAACAAACTTGTTTGTCTTAGAAATTGGCTGAACAAGGAGTAGAACTGAGTGGCTTTGTAGGCTCTGAAGTTTTACATTTAGTTTTTGAGTTCAGTTACATAACAAAAAACTCTACATTTGTAAGTTGCACTTTCACCATAAAGTACTTGTATGAGGTGAACTGAAAAATACTATTTCTTTTATCATTTTTACAGTGCAAATATTTGTAAGAAAAAAATAATACTATAAAGTGAGCGCTCTCTAATTTGTATACTGTGTTGTATTTGAAATTAATATATTTGAAAATTTAGGAAAATATCAAAAAAAATTAATAAATTTCAATTGGCATTCTGTTGTTTAACAGCACAGTTAAAACTGCAATTAATCGTGATTAATGTTTTTGAGTTAACTGCGATTAATTGATAGCTCTAATTACAACAGAAGAAAGGCAAGTATTTTTTCCTTCTAATCTTAAGGTCAAATTAGTTTCAGTATGATAACTATATAGTTGAGTCTGAAAATTCCTTTCAAAATATAGTCCTTTGCCCATCAGTTTATTTTCCATCTGTGTTCAGACTCTGAATCTTTCTTCTTCCATTTTTATTAGTCTGGTTTCAACTTTCTGAATTTCGCATAGAACCTGTAACAATGTTTTCCTTTGGATGTTCTGCACTTTAGCCTTTATATTGTCTTTCAACTCATCATCTTTCTTCACCTCCTTTTCTCTGTTTCTTCTCTTTCTTCTCTTCATTGTTTTCCGTTGCTGGCAGTGAGAAACAGTAATATCATAGGCTTTTATATAGGATGCCCTTCTAAATAGGAACATTTTCAAGCAGTGTCTGAACTGGATTAAGGATGTGAAGCAATTAACAAAGCCTTTGCTCCAGATGTACATTATCAGGAGACCACCCTTTTAATAATTAATCTGTATTTGCCACATTGAGACAGGAATATTTACTGCAACAGCAGCTGAGAATCTTGGCTGAGGACAGCACTTCAGCTGGTTAGGGCACCTCCAGGGTGACCAGATGGCCCAATTTTATAGGGACAGTCCTGATTTTGGGGTCTTTTTCTTATATAGGTGCCTATTACCCCCCGCCCCCGTCCCGATTTTTCATATTTGCTATCTGGTCACCTTACCTCCCCCACCCCGCAAAAAAGTTCTGTGCTGATTTCTGAATCCCTCTGATTTGATGACTAATAAAAATTGTTCCACACCTGATATAAATTTATTTTATAATGTACAGTGCTCCATAATATTTCTTCTTAAGGTCTTTTGTACAGACAAATTTGAATCTTGAAAAGAGTTCACTTTTCTCAGTGACTTCGGTGTCTAGATTACAATTTTCAAAGAAGCAAAAGAGTTAAATGCCCAAATCTCATTGAAACTCAGTGTCGTTTGGACACACAATGCCTTAGGCACACTAAAAATTCTAGCCTTTGGAATGTATTTGGTTCCATTTCCAAGATGGGCATACAAGGTACCCAATTTGTGTCTAGTTTGTCCATAAAATATGCAGCCAATTAAGACTATTAACACCACCATGGCTAAACAAACAGGACACACTTAAATTATTAAAATAATTATTACTATCACACATGGCATGGATAAGAATAAAACTTGTTTAGTTGTTATGTAGTTAATCAGGATTTTTTGTGTGTGAAATTAGTTACATACATTGTACTGAAATGCTTCTTAGAAATGGCTTTCTTGTTTGATTTAATTTATCTAACTTTGAGATCATAAAAGTCAGAAGAAAAAATGGATCATATTCTGCTCTTGGCTAAACCAGTGTAAATCTGGAGTAACTCCAATGAAGGTGATGGAATTACAGTGGCATAAATCCAGTTTAATCCAGGGCAGAAATTCGCCTGATTAAAACAAATGTCTATGCATTTACATACACTGGACCATGTAATTTGAAAGGTAATCATGTTGTAACTTTGATCTTTTGAGTTAATTTTTTTTTCACCTTAAAGATTGAAACTTGTATTTTCAAAAGTACCTGTCATGGGCCTAACTCTGTGCTTATTGAAGTTAATGGGATCTTTACCATTGATTTCACCAAGAGCAGAGTTAGATCAACACTGCGTGCTTTTGAAAATTTCACTCTTAAAATTCTCCCCTGTATTTAAACATGCATATACTTTCTGTTTCAAGGAGCACAACCATGAACTGTCTTTGTTGTCTAAAGTTAAATGTTATCTCTGCCAAGCTGGAAATCAAAAGTCCAAATCCCATTTCAGTCTCTCTCTTCTAAGGCCACAGGACTGGCAATCTAGGTGAAAAGCAAAACATCAGATCACCTAGCAGTTCTGTTTGTTGGCAGATCAGGAGCCACACATTGATCGAGCTCTGATGACAATTTTGTTTGTTTCTGTTGTTCCTTGAGGGGTTTATTCATGATGACAAAGCCTGTGAAAAGGAGATCTGGCCCTTCTTCTGATGCCTAGGAGTTGAATTTTGTGACTGACTAATGTTACTCCAGTTCTAAGGAAAAGCAAACCAATAATGGGTGTATATCCTTCACGGTGTGGGGAGGAGAAAGCGCTCAGTTTGAAATTTATTCAAGTTGATGTATTCTTTGTGACTTAAGAAGAATGAAATTTGAGACTATCTAAATTGAAAGAATCTGTGTTTTAGAACAAGATGAGATGATACCAATTAAAATTAAGGCAATTTGATTTATTTCAGATAAATGTTCCTCTTTCTCCAGACTAAATTCAGTCTGTTAATGAAAAAAAATATATTGTTTTGTCCAGGTTCTCCTCGAGAATATTTGGAATATTACATATTTCCAATACTTCTGCCGGGAATGGCTGAACTTCTGCATCAAGCAAAGAAGGAAAAGTGTTTTGAGGTCAGTTCTTAGTTTTCAAGATGCTGTTTCAGGATTCTAAAGGTTTTTTTAATCCACTATCTACATTTTATTATTTTGTCTTTTACAAACTGACTATAATAAAATAATATATTGTATGTCATTTTGAAACTGAGTTAGTTTTGAGTGGTGTACTTCATAAACCCAATCAATATGACAAGCCCTACATTATGCCTTTTCACATTGTATCTAGCCCAGCTAGCTATCAAGGGGGAGGGGTCATCTTTCTAATTAACACCAAGGGGTACTCAGTTGAAGAAAGAGAAGATTATAGACCAGAGCAGCTGCAGATAAGGAATTTACTTATGAAAATTCAACACACTGCTTGATCATTGTAACTGTTGGAATATTGTCTTGATTTTTTTTTTTTGGTATGTTGGCTTGCTTCAGTTTTCACTAAGACTTCACAAGGTTTGAGAGTAGTTCTAAAATCATTAGTTTTTAATAAGTGAGCAGGTTTATATCACCTGCGATTAACACTTTTGATGAAAATGGAAAGATGTTTTGTGAAAAAATGCTACTTATGTACACTGTACAATTAAAGTATCTGGTTTCTCTTACAAAGACTGGGTGTTGTGGCAAGATTTATTTGCCACATATACAGTTTTCTAAATGCTTCCATACATTTTTGTAAAATTGTTGTTCTTAATTCAAGTCAATTTAGTTACAGCAAACCAAATTCTGCCTTTAGTTACACTCTAACAGTAATATTTGCTATTTTTTTCTGTCTGATTAATTGTTAATGTGCCTTTCATCAAACTTTTTCTCCCTTATGTATAACTGATTTATCTGATTTATTCACACAACTTCAAAGGTGGCAAAATCATACAAAAATACATTAAGATTTTCTGTTGAAAGATGCATACCAAATGTGTTAAATCTGTGTTTCTCAACTGGGGGTTACCGGATGGGTTAAGGGGAGGGGCAGCAAGCGGGGCCAGTGTTAGGGGATAGGAAGCAGGGCAATTGCCTGCAGCCCCATGCCACACAGGGCCCACAATGCTAATATACATGAAGCCTTGAGCCTGGAGCCCCAAGCAGGGCTGAAGCCCAAGCCTGGTGGAGCTGAGGGTAAGGGATCACATTTTTTTCAAGTGAGGGCAGGGGTCATGATATTTTAAGTCCAGAGGGGGTTGCTAGCACAAAAAGGCTGAGAAACACTGTTTTAAATTAATAATCTGGAAACAAACAAGGGGAGTGTTAAATATTCAGACCCTAGATAGCAAAGCATGCATGTGCCAGATAACAGACACAGTGGAACAGCTTTAAAAATGTTTGGCATGCAATTGCATATGTAGAATTAACCATTGACATATGCACACTTTTAATACAGCCAGAAATACATTACACTTACCACACTTGGCTGCTCCTTCCTAATTTGTCCTCCATGTTCAGATCTTGTTCTTTTGTGTAAATAGCTTGCTTCAGTTTTCACTAAGACTTCACAAGATTTGAGTGTAGTTCTAAAATCATTAGTTTTTAATAAGTGAGCAGGTTTATATCACCTGCGATTGACACTGTTGATGGAAATGGAAAGATGTTTTACTGCATGTCAAAATACTTTGTGAGCACTATACATTCGTGCCATGATATTTATAGTGTCTAGCTTAGAAATTTATTGATATATACGGTATTCATCACATCATATACAAGTCCAATATTGAGATCTTAATGAAAGGAAATCGAGAGCAGACCACCTCATAATATTAAATAATTAAATATTTTTAGGACAGTTGAGCAGTTAATGTTCACAATTGCATAGGGTAGGTTTGGGATTTTATGGGTAGGGGGTGGCTTGGTTTTTTATTTGAGACATTTTGGAAAGATTCGATATTGAATGGTCCTCCAATCCATATTTCTACTAATTATATGGTATTTTAGTATGAGGGCAGTAAATTGTAACAGAAAGTGTAGGAATACTGGCAGTTTTAAAATCCACTGATGCTTTTTCTTAACAATTTATACTACTCTATTAAAATGTGGTTAAATAAGTTTTAAAGACATTGTTAATGTAACATTAAGAACAAATAGAAGTCACTTAAAGGTTAAGATAAGCACTGAGAGAACCCCACATTGTAACAACGATATAGTTATTATGAGGTATGTAATAATGAGCCCCCTTGAATCAATAATAAATTAATTCCAATGATTAAATATGTGGTTTTTAGTAACAAGCATAATAAAGTATCCATGTACATAAAGTGGTTTATGTTTTGTATAGGAATGTTTACAAGAAAGTAACGAAAAATACAAATGCAAATTGTAAGCTATATTTGTCTGTAGTGCACCTTTTTACTTGCTATATTAGGAGTTGTTTTGGTTTTTTTGTTTTGCTTTCTTTCTCATTAAAAATTAGCACACTATCCAAGATAAACTAGGTCATTTTGGTTATAAAAGGGAGTAATGTCATGTTGGTGAGGAGGGAAAATTAGGGAAGCATGGGTGTGTCATATGAGAGTTGTCCTCTGGGACATTTTTTGCTCTTTTGGAATAATGTTAGCAAAACAATAGCTCTTGGTAACCATATACATGAATAGTAGTGTTACTTTACATTGCTGACCAAGTGCTTAATACTTGGACAGTCTATTTTCATATCTAACTTGAATGCATGAATTCTAACTGAACCTTGCCTACTTCAGTTAGCATTCACATAGCCAAAGCATTATTCTTTGTTAATTCCAAGCAAAGTCTACTGCGTAACTTGCATAAAAATGTTTTAAATGATAACTAGAACCCCTTTCTAATATTCAGAGAGCTATGCAATCATTTTCTTGAAACAAATTCAGTGCCTTACTTCTGCTTTACCTTTATTACACAGATCCTCTCGTGGATTTTTATTCATTTGTGGTATTGTGATTTAAATATAACATGCACAAGTTGAATGAAATTATTCTTGATATAACAACTGAGGACCAAATTTTCAGCATTTCACAAATGTGCCTGGAAAAATGTGCAGCTACAACTATGTACATACGTAAATTGACAGTCTTGCTTACAGTAACCTACATTGCATACACAATGAGGTCTTGTGTGTGACCATACATGAGGCCCACTGAAAATGTGGTCACAATTCAAACATTATCACAATGTACTGTAGGTGTCTGGCTATGCTGGAAAAAGAACAGGAATCTACTGGATGTGGTTTAATTAGGCTGAAACTTTATTCCTAAAAGTCTGGGGATACTCAGCAGATAAAATTGTAAAGGACAGGTAATTACATAATCATTTACGTATACCCCAGGGACTGCTGTGAGCCCTCCTGCTTTCGCATCCTGGTCCCCAGCCGACGCACTTCTGGGACCTCACTATTCCGCAAATGAGGGTTAAGGAGGATTACCAAGGGGTGGGGATTGACTCTCTGCTGTATTAGTCATAGGAGCCCTAAACTCACCCTGTTTCCTCTTCTTTAAAGAATACCTCTAAATCTTTTTCCACATCCATTTTATTTGATCACCGTATCCATTCCCTGTGGAGTGCCTGCAGTGGTCAG